>NC_141696.1:1387966427-1392766427 GCF_964263255.1 Lissotriton vulgaris
GTGAAGCTTGTGCCTCTTTCCTCTCCAAGAAGACTATTCGAGATCGCCGACCTCTAAGGAAAATGGCTCGATCCTCGACTTCAATCCCCGACGACATCTTTCAGGAGGTTTTCGACGTACCGGAACAGGAGAGCGTAGAACAAATCCTCAGCTGCGAATTCAAAGCAGATGAATTTGACATTGGAGAAATAATTCCGGCGCAGCGGGTCGTAGGTAAGATCGTCAACCCCAACTCCCTCCGTAAAACACCAAAAAAGGCTTCGGTCACACTTTCACCTTCGGACCCAGGTGCACACCAAGAAACTGCTTCCCATGCCCCACCCTCGGGCTCAGCAAAGAAGCCTATTAAGCCTTCAGGCAGCTCTGGCTCGAGCCAGCCTGCTGTCTGCACTGAAACACCGGCACCGAAAAAGAAACCGCATTCAGCCTCATTGCCGATCGCTGCTTCCACATCCAAGCACTCGGGACCAAAATCCACCGGCACCGAACCATCCAAACATTCGGTACCAAAAGCCGCAGGCACCAAACCCTCGACTCCGAAAAAACACCCGGACCCGAGTAAACAGCCGATCCCGAAGACTTCCGATCCACGTCCTCTGGAGCTGAAAAAACAACCAGCTCCAAAAGAAATCACAGACCTGGTAAAACATCACAAAAATGTTCCAGAGCCGATGCCTCATAAGTCTAGCGTCACTAAGAAGTCTGTGCCTAAAGAACTGCCTACGCCTCAGGAGCTTTTTACTCCTGGTCCTGAACAAAAGAAACTGGGAAGCTCACCCTCACCCTCAGCTCAAAGAAGAGGCCTTTGGATGACCCTGCACCAGCCCCACCACCTAAAAAGAACATTGTTACATCTCCTCTCAGGGTCTCTTCTCCACCACCTCCTCCATCACCCCTTCACCGTTTCCTCAACCTTCTCCCTCAACCTCCACCACCACATCATTCTCCTACACCATCTCCACTAGGGAATGATGACGACTCTTCTGATGAAGGAGACAGACCATATGAGGAACCAATAGGGGGTCATAGTCCACCATCTTCTCCTGACACCTGGGATGACTATAATACACCTGATGTTCCTAATATTCCACAGTAGGAAATATACCCTACTAGGCCTTCCCCTCCAGAGGACATAACAGGCTTTAACCAGTTACTTCACAGGGCTGCTCAGTACCATGGTGTTACCTTACACACAGACCCTGTTGAAGAGGATTTCCTTATGGACACTTTAAACACCTCACAAAGGTCCACTTCGATTTTACCAATGTTAAAAGGGGAAACTAAGCATGCACCAGAAGTATTCAAAGATCATGTGTGGGCTAGAGTTATTAACCCCAGGCATCGACAAAAAGTATAAAACCCACACCTGGAGGCCCTATCCCATTAGACTCACTCGTAGTGTCTAATGCCAGAAAAAGAGCAATCTCCCAAACATGATGCTCCACCCCTGATAAGGAATCCAAGCTCCTAGACGCCTCAGGCAAAAGAACAGCATCACAAGCAGCTAATATTTGGCGTATCGCCAATACTCAAGCTTTGTTGGCCAGGTATGATAGGGCACATTATGACGAACTAGAGACCCTATTACAACACCAACCAGATAAATAAAAAAACAGGGCCAATGACCTCATACAGGAGGGTAAACTAATTACTAACACCTCCATTCGTTGCGCTCTGGATGTAGCTGATAGCACCTCTAGAGAAGTAAATACAAGTGTACTCTTGCGTAGGCATGCGTGGCTACGCATCTCAGGATTCAAACCAGAAGTCCAAAATTCTATTTTAAATCAGCCTTTTGACCAAGAACCCTAATGTGGATTCTTAATTAGAGAAAAAAAAGAAAGATACAGAGAAACGCAAAATCTATGGGAGCCTTGCAATCGCAAGCTCCCAGACGTTCATTTTGTCACTCATTTTACAGAGGCACATCCAGAGACTACTCCTCTGATAACCCTACCACTTCTTACAAAGCTCCCACCCAGTCTACCTTTACCAAAGGTTACCAAAGAGGTGGTTACAGAGGCAATAACAATAAGAGAAGAGGCAAAACCAACAACACCAGGCCTGCCTCCACCCCTACTCAATGACTTCCCTTCACTCCTCCCGGAACATTCCAATCCTGTCAGGGGCAGAATACAACAGTTCCTTCCTGTCTGGAACAACATCACCTCAAACCGGTGGGTGAGACAAATCGTTCAATCAGGCTACTGTCTCGAACTCACTTCCTCTCCCCCCCTCCCCCTCCTCCCCCCTAACATACCACCCAGGAAGCATCAAAGGTCAGTGGATCATTTATCCCTGCTCAAACAAGAGGTCATCTCCCTTCTACAAAAACATGCAATAGAACCAGTACCACTGCATCAACAAAACACAGGGCTATACTCCCTGTACTTCCTCATTCCAAAATAGGATGGCTCTCTAAGTTCCATCCTAGACCTCAGAACCCTAAACCTATACATACAATCGGACCACTTTCACATGGTCACGCTTCAACAGGTCCTCCCTCTACTGGCACAAGGCGAATTCCTTGCTACTCTAGTCTCAAGGACGCCTACTTTCATATCCCCATTCACACCTCTCACAGAAAGTATCTCAGGTTTGTAGTGGACGGTCAGCATTACCAGTTCAAGGTACTTCCATTCGGAGTCGCCACAGCACCCAGAGTTTTCACCAAGTGTCTAGCAGTAGTTGCACCTCATCTAAGAAGGCAACACATTCATGTGTACCCCTGCCTAGACAACTGGCTCATAAAAGACAACTCGTACAACCAATGTATACAATCCACTCAGGCTACAATACAACTGCTTCACGACTTAGGGTTTACCATACACCATCCAAAGTCTCACCTCCAATAGTCTCACATACAGCAATACCTAGGGGCAACATTAAATACCTTAAAGGCACTTGCATATCCAAATCCAGCCTGGATATCAAGCATACAAAGCCTTCTCACAAACTTTCAACCACAACACTCTCTCCCAGCTCTAGTGTTCATGCAACTAATAGGGATGATGGCATCTTGCATTTACATAGTCCCTCACGCAAGACTCCAAATGCATCCCCTACAGGAATGTGTAGCACGTCAAGGAACCAGGCTCCAGGTCAACTAACAGACCTGGTGTTGGTGGACGGTCGCACTCATAGCTCTCTGCAGTGGTGGAACACCAAAAACCTTTCCAAAGGGCAACCGTTCATCGAGCCAGTTCCACAGATAGTGCTAACAGCAGATGCATCGCTCTCCGGCTGGGGAGCTCATCTGCTGCATCGTACCATAAAAGGCACATGGTCACCCCAACAAAGGTTACTCCACATCAATCAGCTGGATTTCTAGCCATATTTCTAGCATTAAAAGCATTTAAAAAACACATTCTAGCCAAAGCTGTCCTAGTTTGCACGGACAATATGACAGGAGTATACTGCCTACGAAAACAAGGCGAGGCACACTCTCTCCAACTCTCCCACCTAGCACAGAGCATATGGAGATGAGCCATTCCTCAAAACATCTTTCTCCTAGCCCAACACGTTCCAGGTGTCAGAAGTAGTACCTGAATTTCCAGATTCCGCGGGAGCGAGAGGCCAGGTCTTCAGTGCTGAGTATCTCCCAATTCCCAAACACCCCTACACCCGGATTTCGCCGAGTCCAGGAATGGAAGGGAAAGGGGAAGTGGATAACGAACAACAAAGAGAGACTTCCACACTGGTGCCTTCTAGCGTCCTCAAGGTATTATGGACTGGTACACCTGTAACAGTTAACAGATAATTACTACAGTTCTAACAACCCTTGCCTACCTATTCCTCACTCCCAACATCCCCTTAAGTACCTGTGGTAGTGTGGACTGAGCAACTCTCTACATGGAGTACTGTATTAGGTTTTCTTCTGAGAGTGATACTCCTGTTGTCGTTTTGAGTTCTTTGTGGAAGGCAAATAAGGTGGTAAACTACAGTATATTATATGCATACAAAATACCCCAATTTACTTGTAGAAATTCTGCTTCCTCTGTGGTTTCATAATGTCTTTCTCAATGGGTATCAAAACTAGATATGGAACTTCACATGAAGAAAGTCTTAGGCTGGCTGAGAGAAACCAGGCTCTGGCTAGTCTTGAGAAACAGTACTGAATAGTGAAGCGGAACCAAATGAGGAATGAACAGTCTGAGGCAAGAGTTCGACTTCCTTACCGATCTCCAGAAGAATTCGACAGCAAACAGTCTCTGAAGAAACCTCAGCAATGCCGGAATAGCGAGAAACAGCTGAATCTGGGCTGGGGAATGCAAGCGGGAAAAAACGGGACTGAGGAACGGAGTGGCTAAGGTCCGCTACAACAACTCCACAGAAATGCGGAAACCAGGGAATGACGAGGTAAGCCGGCAGGCTACGGACACAGAATCCCTGCCAACCCCGACCAAACTACTAGGAAATGCCCCGAGGGAAGTTGACAGCAAACGGGGCTCAAACGGGAACAGAATAGTTGGAGCACAGAATGATGCAACCAACCGCCAGGAAATTTCAGTTGAAGTGCGCCAGATAGAACGCGCTAGAGCACGAAATGGCGGACGGTTCAACCACTAGAATGCTGACCTAGAACCCAGAGCGGCACAACCAGGAAGCTTGTGCCTGGGTTTGAAGTGCGCGCCAGATTGGAATCTGCCTAACTGGGGAACATCGCACCTTGTAAGTAGGTGCACAGGGGGATCTAATTGACGTAATCGGCCAGATCCTGACAGTACCCCCCACCAAAGCCCCCTCCCAAGGTTTTGAAGGATGACTCTTATGGAATTCTGTGACCAATCTGGGAGCATGAACGTTGCAACTAGGTTCCCAGGACCTCTCCTCTGGACCATAACCTTTCCAGTCCACTAAATAGTAGACTTTTCCTCTTCTCAATTTGGAGTCCAAGATTCGCTTAACCTCAAACTCTTCAGAACTCTGCACAATGAGTGGGGCAGGTGGTTTAACTTGTCTAAGATTTGGGGGGTTTCTTTTTATCAATGAGACATGAAAAGTTGGGTGAATCTTAAATGACTTAGGAAGAGCTACCCTAACACTCACTGGGTTCACCATCCGAAGGACTGCATAGGGACCCACAAATCTCGGTTGAAACTTTCGATTTCCCTTCAACCGCATGTGTCGAGTGGAAATCCAAACTTTTTCCCCAGGCTCAAAAATGGGACTTTCTCTTCGCTTCTTATCAGCCTGAGTCTTGTAAGCCTCTTTAGCCTTATGGAGATTAGAGGTAGCCTTCAGCAAAGATTGGCGCAATTCTTGCACCACCTCCTCAGCAGCCGGAACCTCAACCTCCTCCCGTCCCACCAACATGTTGGGATGGCGGCCTGAGTTCAAATAGAATGGGGAGAAACCAGTAGCTGAATGGACAGAATTGTTGTAGGAAAACTCAGCAGTACTCAACAAGGTAGGCCATTCCCCCTCCTGATCCATCAGATACATCCGAAGATATTGTTCAAGGTCCTGGTTCACTCTCTCGGTCTGTCCATCCGTTTCTGGATGGTAACTGGTGGACAAACGAGAGTCAACCCCCAATCCTTTGAGGAAGGACTTCCAGAATCGAGAAACAAATTGTGGACCTCGATCAGAAATGACCACCTTAGGAATCCCATGCAACCTGACTATGTGCTCAACAAACAGAGTGGCCAACTGGGGAGCAGTAGGAAGGTTTTTTAAAGGAATGAAATGGCTCATCTTGGAGAATTGGTCCACTACCACCCAAATCACGGAATAACCTTGACTAGAGGGCAAGTCTACAATGAAATCCATGGATATGGTGTGCCAGGGAGATGGGGCTACAGGTAAAGGCATTAGGAGACCCTGTGGGGATTGTCTCAAACTTTTTCCCTTAACACAGGGCTCACAAGTTGCGATGTACTGTCTCACCTGAGTGTCCATGCCCGGCCAAAGGAAGGTTCTCCGAATTAACTCCAGTGTCTTCTTGGGACCCTTATGACCTGCCAACTGATGATCATGGAAGTGCTGAATAACTTCTCTTTGCAGTCTTTCACCTGGGACGAACATTTTTCCGAGTAAGAAGGGCTTCCCTTCCTGAACTCTTCTATCTGGGCCATCTACTTCCCAGGTGGCAAATTCAGTCTTGGCGAATTCCTCTCTAATCTGATTCTCCAGTTTATCCTCAATTGTACTTGCCACAATCTTGTCTTCGGGAATGATCAATCCTTCCATCGTAGCTTGACTTTCTTCTCCCATACTCAGACGTGAAAGGGCGTCAGCCTTTCCATTCGCCGAACCAGGTTTGTAGGTCAGAACGAAGTCATAATCTGCAAAGAAGAGTGACCACCGCAACTGTCTGGGAGTTAAAGTTCGTGCGGATTTCAAAAATTGCAGATTTCGATGATCCGTGAACACAGTGATGACATGCCTCGCTCCATACAGATAATGCCTCCAGACCTTGAAAGCCTCCTTTATGGCCAGAAGTTCCTTGTCTGCAATTGAATAGTTTATCTCTGCAGGAGATAATTTGCGAGAATGATAAGCCACTGGGTGGAGTTGACCAGTGTCTTTCTGGCGTTGTGACAGAATCCCTCCAATAGCCAAATTCGAGGCATCGGCTTCAATAAAGAACGGTTCCTTCAAATTTGGGTGTTGCAGAACTGGAGCGGTGACAAATGCTTCCTTCAAAAGCTGAAAAGCCTCTTCCGATTCTCGTTCCCAACAGAATGGCACATTCTTTTTTAGCAGACGAGTTATAGGACTAACCTTTTCGGAAAAATTCTGAATGAATCGCCGATAAAAATTGGCGAATCCCAAAAAACTCTGAATCTCCTTCACCGATCGAGGAGCAGGCCAGGACTTGATTGCCTGAAGTTTGGAATCATCCATTGACACCCCCTCAGGAGACAGGATGAAACCCAAAAACTCCACACTTGCCGAATGAAATACACACTTTTCCAGTTTTACATACAGATGATTCTCCAACAGTCGCTCCAAAATTGCTCGTACATGGTTAACATGTTCCTCTAAGCTGTTTGAGAATATAAGGATATCATCTATGTAAACCACAGCTATGCGATCCAGAAACTCACGAAGCACATCATTCACGAAATGCTGAAAGGCTGCAGGGGCGTTACATAGCCCAAAGGGCATCACTTGGTATTCGAACAGCCCCAGCCTAGTACGGAAGGCAGTCTTCCACTCCTCACCCTCGGCCATGCGAACCAAATGATAGGCCCCCCGCAGGTCCAATTTTGTGTATACACAGGCATCCTTCACCTGATCAAGGAGTTCAGAGATGAGAGGAAGAGGATAACGATTCTTTTTGGTGACCAGATTTAAGGCTCTATAATCGATGCAAGTTCTCAAGGTCCCATCCTTCTTAGGAATGAAAAATAAAGGTGATGATACCGGAGATTTGGAAGGTCGGATGAATCCGCAAGCCAAATTTTGTTCTATATAGTCTTTCAAATGAAGATTCTCCGGTTCTGACAAAGCATAGATCCGACTACATGGTAAAGAAGCTCCCGGCTCCAGTTCGATCCGACAATCGTAGTCCCGATGAGGTGGCAATTTACATGCTTCCTTTTCGTTGAAAACTTCCTTCAAATCTTGATATTCCTCTGGGATGACAGGTAGTTCCAGCGCACAAACCATTTGGATTTGATTGACCAAGTTTTGCGACATCGTGGAATCTGTGGTTTCTGGAATTGCCTGAAAACAGTGCTCGCCACAAAATTCTGAGTTCATCTTCACCGTGCGGCGAGACCAATCAATTTGTGGGTTATGATCGGTGAGCCAAGGCAAACCCAGGATGAGCTGAAACTGTGGTGCGTCGATTAAATTGAAGCGGATGAAACTCTGATGTTCCCCTGGGCCTACCACGGTTATCTCCTCCGTATCGTAAGCAATTGGCCCGGAAGACAAATTGGTGCCGTCCACTGCCCGAACTGGTTCTGGCCTTAACTTCTTCTCAAAATGGATACCAATAGATCTGGCAAATTGGATGTCACAAAAATTTCCGGTGGCCCCTGAATCCACCATCACAGAAACTTCTTCCACATGAGTTTTTCCAAACCGAATCTTACAGGACAAAATCAAATGCGGGGCTGCTGACTGCAGAGTATTGGCCAACAACTGTGATTTTGGAGTTGTCTCTTCCTTCGCTCCCACCAGTGCAACTCCGTCTACTGGTGGAGCCTGTCTTTTACCCATGTACTATTCTTCGATTTCTTCGGACAATCTTTGACAAAGTGACCTGCCTGGCCACAATACATACACAACTTGCCCAGACGCCTCTTTTCTCTTTCTTCCTGGGTAAGAGGTCCTCGAATAGTTCCAACCTGCATGGGTTCTTCGATCGAATGGCTCTGGCCCTCATGACTCTTGACTAATTCAGACCTAACACGGTCGAAACGCGGTGGAATTGTTCGAACATCTTTCCGACGCTCATTGCGTCTTTCTGCCTGCCTCTGATCTATCTGCAAAACTAGATCAATTAGCTCCGACACCTCCGTAGGCCTCCTTGGAATCTGAGCCAGTCCATCCTTCAATTCATCCTTTAATCCTCGATAGAAGATTGCCGCTCTCTTAGCCTCGGGCCAACTTGTTTCCACGATCAATTTATTAAAGTGGGCCAGATAAGCCACTAGGTCTCGATTCCCCTGCTTTAACTCTAAAAGCTCGTTGTCTGTGGTTTGAGAAATGGTTCTCCGATCAAAAATGCGCAGAAATTCAGCCTTGAAATCCTCGAATTTGTACAACACAGGATCGTTGCAGGCCACCAAAGGCAATGACCAGGCTGCGGCATCGCCACTCAGATAGGACAGCACAAACGCCACCTTGGACTGGTCCTCTTTAAACAGGATGGGCTTGCAAAGGAAGTGTAAGGAGCATTGGGTAAGAAAAATCTGTGCCTTATGGGGATCACCCTGAAATCTCTCTGGAGGGGCTAAAGGGATAGTAGGGGACATGGCGTGTACAACCTGTGTAGTGAATTCTGACGAAGATGAGGGAGAGGGAGTAAAGGCTGGAGACTTGATACTACCAAAATCAGGACGTGGGCTTTCAGATAACTCCTCAAATCTCTGACGTAAATAACTAGTCTCCTGATTTGACTTTCTCACCTCCTCCCTAGTCTCACTTAACTGTTTCTGTAACCCTTCGAGTACTGAGGCCAAAGCCTTTACATCTAATCCTTCTGCCATCTCGCTCAGTCGGAAGGCAATTTAAGGCACTTCAATCTGTCAGAAGTAGTACCTGAATTTCCAGATTCCGCGGGAGCGAGAGGCCAGGTCTTCAGTGCTGAGTATCTCCCAATTCCCAAACACCCCTACACCCGGATTTCGCCGAGTCCAGGAATGGAAGGGAAAGGGGAAGTGGATAACGAACAACAAAGAGAGACTTCCACACTGGTGCCTTCTAGCGTCCTCAAGGTATTATGGACTGGTACACCTGTAACAGTTAACAGATAATTACTACAGTTCTAACAACCCTTGCCTACCTATTCCTCACTCCCAACATCCCCTTAAGTACCTGTGGTAGTGTGGACTGAGCAACTCTCTACATGGAGTACTGTATTAGGTTTTCTTCTGAGAGTGATACTCCTGTTGTCGTTTTGAGTTCTTTGTGGAAGGCAAATAAGGTGGTAAACTACAGTATATTATATGCATACAAAATACCCCAATTTACTTGTAGAAATTCTGCTTCCTCTGTGGTTTCATAATGTCTTTCTCAATGGGTATCAAAACTAGATATGGAACTTCACATGAAGAAAGTCTTAGGCTGGCTGAGAGAAACCAGGCTCTGGCTAGTCTTGAGAAACAGTACTGAATAGTGAAGCGGAACCAAATGAGGAATGAACAGTCTGAGGCAAGAGTTCGACTTCCTTACCGATCTCCAGAAGAATTCGACAGCAAACAGTCTCTGAAGAAACCTCAGCAATGCCGGAATAGCGAGAAACAGCTGAATCTGGGCTGGGGAATGCAAGCGGGAAAAAACGGGACTGAGGAACGGAGTGGCTAAGGTCCGCTACAACAACTCCACAGAAATGCGGAAACCAGGGAATGACGAGGTAAGCCGGCAGGCTACGGACACAGAATCCCTGCCAACCCCGACCAAACTACTAGGAAATGCCCCGAGGGAAGTTGACAGCAAACGGGGCTCAAACGGGAACAGAATAGTTGGAGCACAGAATGATGCAACCAACCGCCAGGAAATTTCAGTTGAAGTGCGCCAGATAGAACGCGCTAGAGCACGAAATGGCGGACGGTTCAACCACTAGAATGCTGACCTAGAACCCAGAGCGGCACAACCAGGAAGCTTGTGCCTGGGTTTGAAGTGCGCGCCAGATTGGAATCTGCCTAACTGGGGAACATCGCACCTTGTAAGTAGGTGCACAGGGGGATCTAATTGACGTAATCGGCCAGATCCTGACACCAGGGGTCCAACACTGCATAGCAGACCTGTTGAGTCGTCAAACACAACATACTCATGAATGGGAACTGCATCAGCAAGTTGTTCAACCATTCTTCCAACTGTGGTGGCACCCAGAGATAGATCTCTTCGCATCCCACGAAAACGCCAAATTCTCAACCTTCGCCGCCAGGTATCCACACCCATTGTCCAAAGGCAATGCAATATGGATGAATTGGTCAGGCAAATTGGCGTACGCGTTTCCGCCTATCTGAAAGAGACACGTTAGTGATAGATTCCTTACCTTAGAATATCCCCAGGCGTCAGACTGGATCCGGAAACTTTTGCGTAGCAATACCCCTGCGCGCCGGTAGGCGTCGTCTGCGGCTCCGCGTCCGTCGTCGGCGTCGTGAGCGCCGGGATGACGTCGTCGGAGTACTTAGACGGCGCCCATGCGCGCTGACGTCAGTTCTTCTTTTTTCCGCGCCAGCTAGCGCAGATCCGGAAGAAGCTCTACCCCCAGTCACTTTTTGACTGAAAAATTTTGATCCTTTTTGATCTTCTCTTAGTCGACTGTCTCGACTATCGGTGCCAGGGATGCCCGGGTTCAAGCCTTGTTCGAAGTGCGGCCGACTCATGTCGGTCACGGACCCCCATCGCCGGTGCCTGAAGTGCTTAGGCCTCGACCACGACGATCAAACCTGCGCCGACTGCCGGGCCCTGATGTCGAAGGCTAGGCGGGAGCTGTCCTGCAAGCGTCTCGAGCTGAGGCACTCGGCCCCGCGCCACTCCAGGTCCCGGTCCCGGTCCCACGGGAGGTCGAGGGACAGGTCGCGAGGTCGGAGTCATCGACGTTCCGGAAGTGGACACCGATCGTCTGGTTCCAAGTCCTCAGGTAAGAGGCATGAGAGGTCGGAGCGACACCATCGGTCCTCCGACCCGCCCCGACGCTCGCTCGATGCGGCCGGGGACTCGGGCGACACCGCCCACGCGGCTCCGCGGGAGTCGCAAGCGTCGCCGCCTGCCCCACACCTTCGGGTCCCTGGGCACGGCGCGTCGCAGGAGGAGGTCGAGAGGTACCTCATGGCCATGAGGGCCCTCCCTCCTCAGTCGGTTCCCGTGGCGCCTTCGGGCCGATCGGCTCCGTCTGGAGGTCCTTCCGGGTCGGGCGCTTCGGCCCCGACGACGTCGGGTGCTTCGGCCCCGGCGCCGCTGGCGACTTCGGTCCCGGCGCCGCGCGACCTCGGTCCCGGCGCCGCGCGACCTCGTTGGATCCGGCTCCGGATCTGGGACCTCGCCGGTCGACCTTACAACCTCGCCGGCGCCGTCCCTTCAGGTGTCATCCCCGGCAGCCGATGTGGTTGCCGCCCCCAATGTTTCCTACGATCCTACTCAGGAGTCGGAGGGGCGCCGCTGGGCGCCGATTCCGTCGGCCTTTGGAGACTTCTATCTCCACGAGGAGGCCCTGGCTGCTAATCCTGGTCTCCAGGAGCCAGGTGACGAGGAGCAATGGGAGGGGTCCTAGGACCCTCTGGCACGTGATTGCCAGTCACATCAGGACTGGACATATGAGCTTGGGGAGGCCAGTGGTATTGACACCTCGCCAGACACTGGATTTACGTCGCCCCCGACTGTGGCTTCGGAGGCGGGTTCTGCTTACTGCGTAGTGTTGACGAAGGCAGCTAAGGCCTTAAACCTTCAGCTCCCCGTCGCGGCCGTGAGGACTAATCTCCTCACTGAGGTCCTCAAACAGCAGTCCGGCTCCGCGGAGCCCCTCCTGCCGTTCAATGAGGCCTTGTGTGACGTTCTTCTGGGCACTTGGTCAAAGCCCGCCACAGGCCCCCCTGTGGACAGGAACGTGGCCAGACGCTACCGCCCGGCACCGGGCGACCCATGCTTTTTGTCCACCCATCCCACCCCCGAGAGCCTGGTCATCCAGGCCTCTAACTCCCAAACCGCATTCCCGTCGGCCCCGCCCGACAGGGAATCCAAGAGATATGAGCAGTTCGGGAAGAAGGTTTTCTCGTCTGTGAGCCTAGGGCTACGGTCTGTGAACACCAACTGTCTCTTGGGCCGCTACACCCACACTCTGTGGGACACGGTTGCGGAGGTGCTGCCACAATGCCCTGAGGAGGTCAGGGCTAAACTCAGCCAAACCCTTGCGGACGGCCGAGACGCGGACCCTTTTCTATCCGGTGTGGGCTGGATACCACGGACTCACTGGGCAGGGCGATGGCAACGACGGTGGCGGTTCGACGCCACGCCTGGTTGAGGTCCGCCAACTTCTCGGCCGATGTCCAGGCCACCCTCCTGGACATGCCGTTTGATGGCCGTCGCCTCTTCGGCGACAAGGCAGACCATGCGCTGGAACGTTTCAAGGACTCCAGGGCCACGGCCAAGTCCTTGGGCCTTACGGCCCCACGCCAGCAATCGGGTGCCTTTCGCTCCTTTCGTGGCCACGGAAGGGGCGCCCCACCACGGACCGTCAGCCACGCACCGCAGAATGTTCAGCACCGCGGTGGCGGACGTGGGAACCGCCGTGGCGGTGGTCGGGGCCAGCGGCGAGGCCAGTCCACACCTCCCTCAGCAGCCCCCGCCTCAAAACCTTCCTAGTCCGAGTTTTCAGGCCCTTGTGACGCCTGTGGGAGGCAGGGTTCGCCATCACCTCTCCCACTGGCATACAGTCACTTCGGACAGGTGGGTGCTGCAAATTGTCCGAAGGGGTTTCTCCCTCCCCTTCGAGTCTTCCCCTCCATCCATGCCACCTCAGTACCACCGTGTGTCGGGGGATCACTTGCAACTTCTGCAAGAGGAGGTTTCGGCCCTCTTGGCCAAGAGGGCCATCGAGCGCGTTCCTGGGCCAGAAGTAGGACGTGGTTGTTACTCCCACTACTTTCTGGTACCCAAGAAGGGCAAAGGGGGCCTACGCCCTATCTAGGATCTGCGGAACGTCAACGGCTTCCTCCGGACGGAGAAGTTTAAGATGCTCACTTTGGCTCAGGTCCTGGCTGCCCTGGACCCAGGAGACTGGATGGTAGCGTTGGACTTGCAGGACGCCTATTTCCACATCCCGGTCCTGCCGGCCCACCGGCGTTACCTACGGTTCATGGTAGGCCAAGAGCACTTTCAGTTTACCGTGCTCCCCTTCGGCCTTGCCAGCGCCCCACGGGTGTTCACGAAGGTGATGGCGGTGGTCGCAGCCCATCTGCGCAGGCAGGGGGTATCAGTCTTCCCCTACCTCGACGACTGGTTGTTGAAGGCGGGCTCGCCCCAGACAGTCGTCAGCCACCTCCAGACTACGGCCGACCTCCTGCACTTGCTGGGGTTCTCCATCAATGTGCCGAAGTCACACCTGTGTCCCTCTCAAAAGCTCCTCTTCATCGGAGCGGTTCTCGACTCGGCGCAGTTTCGGGTTTACCCACCCGAACAGCGGGTTCGGGATATTCAGGCTCTGATTCCTGTCTTCAGGCCGTTATCCCGGGTCTCGGTCAGGTTGACGCTGCGGCTTCTGGGGCTGATGGCCTCCTGCATCCTTCTGGTGCGTCACGCCAGGTGGCGGATGCGGGCTCTGCAGTGGGACCTGAAGTTTCAGTGGGCGCAGCATCAGGGCAACCTGTCCGATCATGTCCTGATCTCAGAGGGCACTGCAAAGCAACTGCAGTGGTGGCTCACGGACCGCGACTGGGTCAGTGGCAGACCCCTCTCCCTACCCCAGCCGGAGCACGTAGTTGTGACGGACGCGTCCCTCCAGGGCTGGGGAGGCCACATGGGAGAGGCGGAGATCAGAGGCCTCTGGTCTCCGGCGGAGTCCCGGCTCCACATCAACCTTCTGGAGCTGCGGGCGATTCGTCTTGCACTGAAGGCATTCCTCCCCTCTGTCAGGGGGAGCGTAGTGCAAGTGTTCACCGACAACACCACCGCCATGTGGTACTGCAACAAACAGGGCGGTGTGGGGTCGTGGACCCTCTGCCAGGAGGCTCTGCGCCTCTGGCAGTGGCTGGAACATCAGGGCGTGACCCTGGTGGTTCAACACCTGGCAGGCTCTCTGAATGCCAGGGCGGACGAACTCAGCCGCCGGTGCATGATGGATCACGAATGGCGTCTGAACTCGGACGTGGCGCAAGGTCTCTTTCGACAGTGGGGAGAGCCTTGGTTAGATCTATTCGCCACAGAAGAGAACGCGCAATGTCAGCAATTCTGCGCGTTGGAATTTCCAAGGCGGCACTCGAGCTGCGGTCTGTTGTACGCCTTTCCGCCTATACCACTTCTGCCCAGAGTGCTGAAGAAGATCAGGCGCGACCAGGCCCAGGTCGTCCTTGTGGCTCCGGACTGGGCACGAAGGTACTGGTATCCCGAGCTACTCAGCATGTCAGTCGATCCCCCGATTCGTCTGCCTCTTCGGGAGGACCTTCTGTCGCAGCAGCAGGGGACGGTCCTGCACCCGAACCTGTCCAGTCTCCACCTACAAGCTTGGAGATTGAGCGGCGGCAGTTGAGGCCATTTGACTTGCCTCCCGAAGTCTGTGATATCATTCTGGCAGCCAGGCGTCCCTCCACAAAGTCGGTATACGCCTGCCGGTGGAACAGATTTGTGGCATGGTGCACAGCAAAGGCTGTGGATCCTCTCTCTGCACCCCTTTCGGAAGTGCTGCTCTTTCTTCTTTCCCTTGCCCAGCAGGGCTCTGCTCTGGGCACTCTTAAAGGGTACCTTTCTGCTCTATCAGCCTTCTTGAGGCTACCAGATCAGCCTTCTTTATTCAAGTCCCCTATTGTGAGTAGATTTCTGAAGGGCATCACGCACATGTTCCCTCCTGTTCCCTTCGTGATGCCCCAGTGGGACTTGAATCTGGTCCTCACCTATCTGATGTGTGCTCCCTTTGAGCCGCTTCATAACTGCCCTCTTCGTCTCCTTACTCTAAAGACGGCCTTCCTGGTTGCCATCACCTCTGCCAGGAGGGTGAGTGAGCTCCAGGCTCTTTCTTCTTCTCCACCTTTCCTGTCTGTTCATCCTGATAAGGTGGTGTTACGTACACGACCTTCCTTTCTGCCCAAGGTTGTCACGGCCTTCCACATCGGGCAGTCCATCACTTTGCCCACCTTCTTTCCGCCTCCGCATCCCTCGAAAGAGGAGGAGAGGCTCCACCGTCTGGATCCAAAACGTGTGCTCTCCTACTACCTAGATCGCACACGCCAATTCCGGGTGGATGACCAACTCTTCGTTGGTTACGTGGGCGCGAAGAAGGGAAAGGCTGTGCACAAGAGGACCATCTCGAGGTGGATCATCTTGTGTATCCAAGCATGTTACTCCATGGCGAGGAAGGAGCCCCCAGCTGGATTGCGGGCTCACTCCACTCGGGCCACGGCAACGACAACTGCCCTGGGCCGCGGTGTCCCCCTGCAGGACATTTGCCAGGCAGCTACGTGGGCCTCGCTGCACACGTTCGCAAGACACTACTGCCTGGACAGTCAAGTCCGGAGGGATGGCTTCTTTGGCCGTTCCGTCCTCCAGGACTTTCTGGTGTGATATTGGTTCGCAGACCCACCACCGGGGTTGGTATTGCTGGGGTATCTATTCTAAGGTAAGGAATCTATCACTAACGTGTCTCTTTCAGATGCACAAGTTACTACTTGTGTAACGATATATCTGTAAGAGACATTAGTTAGTGATAGATTCCTTACCGCCCACCCATCCTCCCCGTTCTGCGAACCGATATCTAGGGTTAAGGTCATCCCCTTTCAGGGCCCTAGTTTCATGGCACCAGTGTTAGTTCTATCATGGCTCTGCGTATCTGGCGCGGAAAAGCTGTGTTGTCAGAACTGACGTCAGCGCGCATGGGCGCCGTCTAAGTACTCCGACGACGTCATCCCGGCGCTCACGACGCCGACGACGGACGCGGAGCCGCAGACGACGCCTACCGGCGCGCAGGGGTATTGCTACGCAAAAGTTTCCGGATCCAGTCTGACGCCTGGGGATATTCTAAGGTAAGGAATCTATCACTAACTAATGTCTCTTATAGATATATCGTTACACAAGTAGTAACTTGTGCCTCTCACTCATTCCACTAGTGGTGCGCAAGCTACAGCTACACTCACTGACGTTCATCCTAGTTGCTCCAACATGGGCCTGACAACTGTGGTACACCACATTACTGGAACCCTCAGTAGTCCCCCACCAAAAACTACACCTCTCTCCACACCTCGTAACCCAGAGCCATGGAGAGATCAGACATCCAGATCCAGCACAACTCAACCTAGCGATCTGGCTCCTGAAATCTTAGTTTGGTTACCATAACCTTCCTCTTAATTGCATGAATATTATCAAAGCAGCTAGACGCCCAACCACTAGTGCTTGCTATGCGGCCAAGTGGAAAAGATTTGTTATATATTGTAACAATAGCAACATCAATCCCTTAGATGTGTCAATCCAACACATCATATGTTACCTACTACATCAACAAAGGTCTAACCTAGCATACACGTCTATTAGGTCATACCTTGCTGCTATAGCAGCTTACTTGCAAAATAGACAACATTACCTGCCATCAAAGCCTTCATGGAAGGACTCAAAATATTTATTCCACCCAGAGTACCACCCTCACCTGATTGGAACTTAAATATCGTCCTCACAAGACTCATGGGTCCTCCGTTCGAACCTATGCACAAATGTGAATTACAATTCCTTACATGGAAGGTTGCTTTCCTTGTAGCCATTACTTCTCTTCAAAGAGTTAGTGAGCTTCAAGCACTCACCATTCAAGAACCATTTTTACAAATGCATCATAACAAAGTGGTTCTTAGGACAAACCCAAAGTTTCTACCAAAAGTAATTTCTCCTTTTCATCTCACACAGTCGGTAGAGTTAACAATATTTTTCTCGCAACCACAAACCGTTGCAGAACGAGCTCTTCACACCCTAGATGTCAAAAGAGCACTCCTGTATTATATCGACAGAACCAAACCTTTTCGTAAAACAAAACAACTTTTTATATCCTTCTCTCCACCACATAAAGGCAATCCTATATCAAAATCTGGAATTGCAAGGTGGATTGTAAAACTTATTCAAATTTGCTATCAGAAAGCAAAACGTGCCTCAACTATTCACTCACAGAAGAATGTCCAGATGTGAAACAGAATGGGAACTCAGACCAAGTGGGTGAGGGTAAAGGTCAAGAACTGTTAAGTAGAAAAGTAGAGTGGAAAGGGGTAGGGGGGTAGTATGAGGTGGGAGGAGGGAGATAAGGGCAGGAGAGACGAAGGAGAGTCTGCCCAAAGACCGGCTGGGTAGAAGACTGCTGACTAGGGAATCCACAGCCCGTCTCTCTTATAGCTGTCGGCGTAGCTCCACCGGGCATCAGTCAAAATAGCTAGGTCTCAGCAGTTGAGGAAGGGTTCCCAGAGTAAATGTCCTGGTGTGAGGGCACGAGCAGGCTTGGGTGATGGCTGAACGGGATCAGGATGATGACCAATTATTATAGTCCAGGCGAGATTGAGCACAGAGGAGGGTTCCACTGAGGTGGCCATCTTGAGGTCAGGCAAAAGGGGGATGAGTTCTTGAAGATCGAATTCCAACGGTCTCCAAAAATCTCTATAACCCAGAGGGCAGGGGGGTGTAAGCTAAGCAGTGGCTCAGTATGAGAATAGAGTCAAGGACCGCCAGTCTTCAAAGGGGGCATGTGCTGTCAAGAAATAACCGCCAGCGGGAGAGACAGCCGCCATTTTGCAGGTCAAGTGGGGCGCCACTGGTGTAAATTTTGCTTGATCAGAGTGCTAATCGGGTTGTCCCTCAAGGTCAGAACAGTAGTTGCGGATCCAGCTCGATTTTGCGGCCTTGCCGCTGTAGCTGGAAACGGGGGGACACCCTTGGGATTTGTTTTGGCCCCTCCTGACATAGTGTGGGCGCCATTTTGGAGTCAGGCGTGATATACAAAAGGCACTCGAGTATATATTTTGTCCAAAAGTTCTTAAAGAGGGCATGGACAGGAGGCCCAGCCAGATTAATAAATACTCTTAGATGTTTGTCATATCCAGTTCAGTAGTTACATTCTGACCAATCCTTTCGTATACCGAGTAGATTATCATATAGTAATGTAGTTTGTTATAGCTATTGTGAGAACGCTTTGAATTCAGCCAATCCAAGTTTGAGAGAAAATAATAACGGAAACATTTCATTACTTTCTGTTACAGGAAAAGGCCAGACCAACAGTGGGTTCAGTGTGATTCCTGCCTACGATGGAGAAAGCTTCCAGATGGAATGGACAAGCTGCCAGAAAAGTGGTATTGCCATATGAATCCCGACCCAGAGTTCAGGTAAAATGGCATTCAGATGATCACAGTGCAGTCTGAATGTTTTCAAATCACTCTGAATGATTTTCACAATGAGCTGTTTGCTTTATTTTTTTAAACAGAGATTGCGATGTTCCAGAGGAGCCAGAAGACGATGATTTATTGGATCAGCCAACTTACGAAAAAACATACAAGAAAAAGTGAGTGTGTCATAAAACATATTTCTTCCCTTTTTGTAAATAAGGCAACAAAACAAATTAGGCAACTTCATTTCTTTCCACTGGTTTTTGCCATTAAATGTAGTTGCATTTGACATTATTTTTGCAACAGACATTAGTCCCAAATTTTATGTTTAAAGTAATAATTGACCAAATACTGATATATGGCTCTTAACTTAGGATAAATGTAAGGAAAGCAAAAGGAGCATCGATAAGGAAAGCATATATACGATCGTTTGCAATAAGTTGGTATATACCTGGCGTAAAAGGTGTATTTCCATGCTTTTTCATCGGCTGAATAGCATCCAGTATTGGGTTGCATTATAAATTTGAAGATCTTTTAAAGCTGTCCGAAGACACCTTGCCTCTATGGGCATAATAGTAGGAGAAAGGGTGTATTTTAATAAAAAAGCTCCTAAAAAATTACTCACTATGAAGTTCTTATCAGTGACTTCTCTAGAAGTGAATTTTAAAGGGTGTACAATAGGGCTACAAATGAAATTGACAGTCACAAATGTTAAAAATGTTCTTGAAAATTTAAATCTGACTTAGTTTGCATGTGTGCATAAATATTTATATTTAAATGAAGGATTAGCTCAGTGCCATCCACGCTGAGCTACAAAGTGACAACGGTTTTAACATTTTTAACACCATCGCTGCTAGCGATATTTTGCTCCTGTGCTGTAATTTTCAAAAGTCCATTGTGTATGACGAGCTGGGCTCGTCATCAGCCTGGTAGGAGGCTACTTCATGACGAGCCCAGCTCGTCATGAGCCTGGAAGGGGTTAAAGCAAAGTCTTAAAGCATAGGATTACCACAGTGCCATCCACTCCGGACGGAAAAATGACTAGACTTTTTTTTTGTTGCTTGAAATTTATTTATGAAAGGTTTTTCATAAAATAAAAAGAAGACATGGTTTCAGGTTCAAGTCCACAATGCTTACATATAGCATGGCACATTAGAAATCAATATGGCAGGGATTTAACGATATGGTAATAGCTTCAGCAGGTGTTGAGTACCTAACAGATGTGATCAAATGGCAGGCATATATGTCACAAAATAACTAACAGTTAAACAAAAATTTCAGCAGTTATCATATACAGGGACTCTCAGGTCCATAATACTGCTTCAGACCTTTCTGGGGAGGTGGAGGGTGAGTTTCCAGCGTAATGCCACAGTCACGTCGGCGGGCGAGTTCTGTAGTCAGAGTTGCAGGGCTTTGAGCTTGGCTGGAGTGAAGCAAGTAGGCTCAGTTCGAAGATAGTCAAGTAATAGCTGCCAGATACGTGGGAATTTTTTATCCGTGGTATATAATTGGTCCATTGCCATAACATGCTAGAGACGTGTAAACCAAAGGGCAATAGGAGGGGCCGTGAGTTTCTTCCAGGTGTGGGCTATGAGCTGTTTCACAGTGCCTAACATGATTAATATTCTGCCAGTCTGCATGTGTCATAGCCTCGAGTCCAGAGGTTGTTTACCTAAAATGTCCATAGCGTAGAAGACGGAGATTGGGAATCCTATAGTGCCTTTTATATGCCCAAGGATCTCCTTAGAGTGTGTGATTAGAGAGCAAGACCACCAGATGAGACAGAAGTTTCCTGGCTCTACTCCACACCTCCAGCAGAGGACGGAGGGCGTGAGGAAGATGGCATGCATGCGAGTCAGAGTCTGGTACCATTGTGCCATGATTTAACGCCTTATAAGCGCTGCCGTCGGCCAACGGTCGTCACGAGCGCTACCTCCCCAGTGCTGCGCACGACCGTTGGCCGACGGGCCAGCGCTCGTTATTCGAACGTTCAGCACTGGGTGCTGAACGTTCGAAGTAGCTAAGGTGTTAATAAGCAGTCTCTCATTGGGGTTTACTTTAGTATGTCTTAGATATGTTGTATGAGTGTTTCCCATTGTTTTTGCAAGATGCCTTCAGAGGGGCTAGACTGCCATTACGTTTGGTATGGGTGGGTGCCGTGAGGTGCGGAGTGCTGGGGGACTTGGTAAGGTTTAGATATGAGCCCTTTGGACCCATCGTAGGAACTGACTAGTTTCTCAAAGGGCAGGACTAGTTTCGCAAAGGGCGCGTAGGTCTGTGTGGCTTCATAAGCCTTGACTGGATGAAACGCCCAGTGGCACAGTTGACAGTATTGCAGCTGGGTTGCTTCAGGAACCTTAAAGTCTAGTTTGCTTTGGTCAAAGGGCTTAATATTGGTACCTATGAAGGTCATAGTTCTACATTCACTGGACTGCCAGCTGAACGTGTTGGGTTAAGGGGCGCAACGGAGCCCCCCACAGGCCCCTGCGGGCTTGTTTCCCCCCACCCCCCCTTGCCCCCCCCCCAACATCCCTTGCGGGCTGCCGCCCCCCCTTCCCCCATACACACACCGTTCAACTAAAAGAGGCCCCCTTGGGCTGGCCAGCTCCATGCAAATAAAAACTCAGAAGCAGCAAGGCAGTTAGGTAATGGGGACCTCCTCATCTTACCTTGCAAGGTAGCCCAGTGAGGTTTTGTTAAGCCACTAGTGGGGTTGAAGAGCTGGAGTAAAGTCCATGTTTCAGGAAATCTGCGCGTTGGCGTTGGAAAGGTAGTCAGTCCTCTCTTGACCATCAGTTTTTCCCAGATATCTAGGAATGTTCAGGTTGGAGTAGCAACATATACGCTTCTAAGTGAGTGTGCCTAGGGAACCAGGCTAAGTCCAACAAAAGGCGACAAGCCACTGCACCGTACATATGGAATCAGTGTTTGTCGCTTTCTTGAAGGACCCATTCTGAGATAAATCGAAGATGAGGCGCCCAATAGTATTTGTGTAAGTTAGGGGTGGCCAGTCCTCCCCTGTCTCTAGGCAGCATTAACAAAGAGTTGGACATACTGGGTATTTTACCTCCCCAGGTAAAAGTGTGTATGTCCTGCTGTAAGCAAAGTATGTTGTCTGGGGGGATAGCTGTAGGCAGGGTTTGGAAGAGGTAGAGATTTCTGGGCAGGATGTTAATTTTTATAAAATTAATTTGATCTGCCCACAAAATATGCAGTGGCTTCTTGCAATGGAGGTCATCCCAGATGGACCACCTATATTCTGTCCAGTTGGCTTGCGTGCAGGAATGCAGTGTGGAAGTTAAATTGAGGCCTAGGTAGCGTTTTAATTGCAGTGCTCATTGGAAGAGGGCTAGGGATTGTCAGATGAAAGAGGTCGTCGGAATAAGGTGAGCTTCAATGCATAAGATTTGGTCATGTTGAATTTAAAGCCGGATAATGACTTGAAGGCGGTGAGGCAGTGGACAACTGCGGGTAGGGAGGTAACATGATTGTGTGAGAGTAAGTAACAGAAGAGACTTAGATTTTGGGACTGACCGCTAAAAGTGATACGTGCAGTGGCAGCAGTATGCTGGATAGTGATGGCTATGCGTTCGACTATCAAAGCGAAGAGCAGGGGTGATAAGACACCCCTGGCGGGTACCTCTGGTGCATGTCATAGCGCTCGTGTATTATCCTTCAAGATGGATAGAAGCAATTGGGGCTACGTAGGATGCCATGAGTCTGGCAATTATTCGTGGGCCAAGTCCAAATTTGCCTAAGACCGGGCAGAAAAAGGTCCAGCTCACCCTGTCAAAGGCCTTCTCTGCGTTTAGCGAAAGAAGGCAGGCTAGGATATTGTGACAATTGGACTTTTCAACAAGTTGGTGCTATCCAACGTATAGTGTCTTCGTGAAGATTTTGGCATCAGTTTAGGAGAGCTATGGGGAGCATAGTGCATGATCCTTGCCCGGCTTGGGAATAAGAGTATTTTAGCAGCGACCATAGTAGGTGTGAGGCCAGTGTCATGGTTGAATGAATTAAACAATGTCAGCATGTGGTCTTAGGGGCTGAAGAGAAAGTCTCTGTTTAAGATGCTTGGAAGGCCATCTGGCTTCCTGAGTACCCGATGGAGCTCTGCGGGCGTGATGGGGGTATCTGAAAGAGACACGTTAGTGATAGATTCCTTACATTAGAATATCCCCAGGCGTCAGACTGGATCCGGAAACTTTTGCGTAGCAATACCCCTGCGCGCTGATAGGCGTCGTCTGCGGCTCCGCGTCCGTCGTCGGCGTCGTGAGCGCCGGGATGACGTCGTCGGAGTACTTAGACGGCGCCCATGCGCGCTGACGTCAGTTCTTCTTTTTTCCGCGCCAGCTAGCGCAGATCCGGAAGAAGCTCTACCCCCAGTCACTTTTTGACTGAAAAATTTTGATCCTTTTTGATCTCTTTTAGTCGACTGTCTCGACTATCGGTGCCAGGGATGCCCGGGTTCAAGCCTTGTTCGAAGTGCGGCCGACTCATGTCGGTCACGGACCCCCATCGCCGGTGCCTGAAGTGCTTAGGCCTCGACCACGACGATCGAACCTGCGTCGACTGCCGGGCCCTGACGTCGAAGGCTAGGCGGGAGCGGTCCCGCAAGCGTCTCGAGCTGAGGCACTCGGCCCCGCGCCACTCCAGGTCCCGGTCCCGGTCCCACGGGAGGTCGAGGGACAGGTCGCGAGGTCGGAGTCATCGACGTTCCGGAAGTGGACACCGATCGTCTGGTTCCAAGTCCTCAGGTAAGAGGCATGAGAGGTCGGAGCGACACCATCGGTCCTCCGACCCGCCCCGACGCTCGCTCGATGCGGCCGGGGACTCGGGCGACACCGCCCACGCGGCTCCGCGGGAGTCGCAAGCGTCGCCGCCTGCCCCACACCTTCGGGTCCCTGGGCACGGCGCGTCGCAGGAGGAGGTCGAGAGGTACCTCATGGCCATGAGGGCCCTCCCTCCTCAGTCGGTTCCCGTGGCGCCTTTGGGCCGATCGGCTCCGTCTGGAGGTCCTTCCGGGTCGGGCGCTTCGGCCCCGACGACGTCGGGTGCTTCGGGCCCGGCGCCGCCGGCGACTTCGGTCCCGGCGCCGCGCGACCTCGCTGGATCCGGCTCCGGATCCGGGACCCCGCCGGTCGACCTTACGACCTCGCCGGCGCCGTCCCTTCAGGTGTCGTCCCCGGCAGCCGATGTGGTTGCCGACCCCAATGTTTCCTACGGTCCTACTCAGGAGTCGGAGGGGCGCCGCTGGGCGCCGATTCCGTCGGCCTTGGGAGACTTCTATCTCCACGAGGAGGCCCTGGCTGTTAATCCTGGTCTCCAGGAGCCAGGTGACGAGGAGCAATGGGAGGGGTCCGAGGACCCTCTGGCACGTGATTGCCAGTCGCATCAGGACTGGACATATGAGCTTGGGGAGGCCAGTGGTATTGACACCTCGCCAGACACTGGATTTACGTCGCCCCCGACTGTGGCTTCGGAGGCGGGTTCTGCTTACAGCGTAGTGTTGACGAAGGCAGCTAAGGCCTTAAACCTTCAGCTCCCCGTCGCGGCCGTGAGGACTAATCTCCTCACTGAGGTCCTCAAACAGCAGTCCGGCTCCACGGAGCCCCTCCTGCCGTTCAATGAGGCCTTGTGTGACGTTCTGCTGGGCACTTGGTCCAAGCCCGCCACAGGCCCCCCTGTGGACAGGAACGTGGCCAGACGCTACCGCCCGGCACCGGGCGACCCATGCTTTTTGTCCACCCATCCCACCCCCGAGAGCCTGGTAATCCAGGCCTCTAACTCCCAAACCGCATTCCCGTCGGCCCCGCCCGACAGGGAATCCAAGAGATATGAGCAGTTCGGGAAGAAGGTCTTCTCGTCTGTGAGCCTAGGGCTACGGTCTGTGAACACCAACTGTCTCTTGGGCCGCTACACCCACACTCTGTGGGACACGGTTGCGGAGGTGCTGCCACAATGCCCTGAGGAGGTCAGGGCTAAACTCAGCCAAACCCTTGCGGACGGCCGAGATGCGGCACGCTTCTCTATCCGGTGTGGGCTGGATACCACGGACTCACTGGGCAGGGCGATGGCAACGACGGTGGCGGTTCGACGCCACGCCTGGTTGAGGTCCGCCAACTTCTCGGCCGATGTCCAGGCCACCCTCCTGGACATGCCGTTTGATGGCCGTCGCCTCTTCGGCGACAAGGCAGACCATGCGCTGGAACGTTTCAAGGACTCCAGGGCCACGGCCAAGTCCTTGGGCCTTACGGCCCCACGCCAGCAATCGGGTGCCTTTCGCTCCTTTCGTGGCCACGGAAGGGGTGCCCCACCACGGACCGTCAGCCACGCGCCGCAGAATGTTCAGCAACGCGGTGGCGGCCGTGGGAACCGCCGTGGCGGTGGTCGGGGCCAGCGGCGAGGCCAGTCCACACCTCCCTCAGCAGCCCCCGCCTCGAAACCTTCCTAGTCCGAGTTTTCAGGCCCATGTGACGCCTGTGGGAGGCAGGGTTCGCCATCACCTCTCCCACTGGCATACAGTCACTTCGGACAGGTGGGTGCTGCAAATTGTCCGAAGGGGTTTCTCCCTCCCCTTCGAGTCTTCCCCTCCATCCATGCCACCTCAATACCACCGTGTGTCGGGGGATCACTTGCAACTTCTGCAAGAGGAGGTTTCGGCCCTCTTGGCCAAGAGGGCCATCGAGCGCGTTCCTGGGCCAGAAGTAGGACGTGGTTGTTACTCCCACTACTTTCTGGTACCCAAGAAGGGCAAAGGGGGCCTACGCCCTATCTTGGATCTGCGGAACGTCAACGGCTTCCTCCGGACGGAGAAGTTCAAGATGCTCACTTTGGCTCAGGTCCTGGCTGCCCTGGACCCGGGAGACTGGATGGTAGCGTTGGACTTGCAGGACGCCTATTTCCACATCCCCGTCCTGCCGGCCCACCGGCGTTACCTACGGTTCATGGTAGGCCAAGAGCACTTTCAGTTTACCGTGCTCCCCTTCGGCCTTGCCAGCGCCCCACGGGTGTTCACGAAGGTGATGGCGGTGGTCGCAGCCCATCTGCGCAGGCAGGGGATATCAGTCTTCCCCTACCTCGACGACTGGTTGTTGAAGGCGGGCTCGCCCCAGTCAGTCGTCAGCCACCTCCAGACTACGGCCGACCTCCTGCACTTGCTGGGGTTCTCCATCAATGTGCCGAAGTCACACCTGTGTCCCTCTCAAAAGCTCCTCTTCATCGGAGCGGTTCTCGACCCGAACAGCGGGTTCGGGATATTCAGGCTCTGATTCCTGTCTTCAGGCCGTTATCCCCGGTCTCGGTCAGGTTGACGCTGCGGCTTCTGGGGCTGATGGCCTCCTGCATCCTTCTGGTGTGTCACGCCAGGTGGCGGATGCGGGCTCTGCAGTGGGACCTGAAGTTTCAGTGGGCCCAGCATCAGGGCAACCTGTCCGATCATGTCCTGATCTCAGAGGGCACTGCGAAGCAACTGCAGTGGTGGCTCACGGACCGCGACTGGGTCAGTGGCAGACCCCTCTCCCTACCCCAGCCGGAGCACGTAGTTGTGACGGACGCGTCCCTCCAGGGCTGGGGAGGCCACATGGGAGAGGCGGAGATCAGAGGCCTCTGGTCTCCGGCGGAGTCCCGGCTCCACATCAACCTTCTGGAGCTGCGGGCGATTCGTCTTGCACTGAAGGCATTCCTCCCCTCTGTCAAGGGGAGCGTAGTGCAAGTGTTCACCGACAACACCACCGCCATGTGGTACTGCAACAAACAGGGCGGTGTGGGGTCGTGGACCCTCTGCCAGGAGGCTCTGCACCTCTGGCAGTGGCTGGAACATCAGGGCGTGACCCTGGTGGTTCAACACCTGGCAGGCTCTCTGAATGCCAGGGCGGACGAACTCAGCCGCCGGTGCATGATGGATCACGAATGGCGTCTGAACTCGGACGTGGCGCAAGGTCTCTTTCGACAGTGGGGAGAGCCTTGGTTAGATCTATTCGCCACAGAAGAGAACGCGCAATGTCAGCAGTTCTGCGCGTTGGAGTTTCCAAGGCGGCACTCGCTCGGAGACGCTTTTCGTCGCGAGTGGAGCTGCGGTCTGTTGTACGCCTTTCCGCCTATACCACTTCTGCCCAGAGTGCTGAAGAAGATCAGGCGCGACCGGGCCCAGGTCGTCCTTGTGGCTCCGGACTGGGCACGAAGATACTGGTATCCCGAGCTACTCAGCATGTCAGTCGATCCCCCGATTCGTCTGCCTCTTCGGGAGGACCTTCTGTCGCAGCAGCAGGGGACGGTCCTGCACCCGAACCTGTCCAGTCTCCACCTACAAGCTTGGAGATTGAGCGGCGGCAGTTGAGGCCATTTGACTTGCCTCCCGAAGTCTGTGATATCATTCTGGCAGCCAGGCGTCCCTCCACAAAGTCGGTATACGCCTGCCGGTGGAACAGATTTGTGGCATGGTGCACAGCAAAGGCTGTGGATCCTCTCTCTGCACCCCTTTCGGAAGTGCTGCTCTTTCTTCTTTCCCTTGCCCAGCAGGGCTCTGCTCTGGGCACTCTTAAAGGGTTCCTTTCTGCTCTATCAGCCTTCTTGAGGCTACCAGATCAGCCTTCTTATTCAAGTCCCCTATTGTGAGTAGATTTCTGAAGGGCATCACACACATGTTCCCTCCTGTTCCCTTCGTGATGCCCCAGTGGGACTTGAATCTGGTTCTCACCTATCTGATGTGTGCTCCCTTTGAGCCACTTCATAACTGCCCTCTTCGTCTCCTTACTCTAAAGACGGCCTTCCTGGTTGCCATCACCTCTGTCAGGAGGGTGAGTGAGCTCCAGGCTCTTTCTTCTTCTCCGCCTTTCCTGTCTGTTCATCCTGATAAGGTGGTGTTACGTACACGACCTTCCTTTCTGCCCAAGGTTGTCACGGCCTTCCACATCGGGCAGTCCATCACTTTGCCCACCTTCTTTCCGCCTCCGCATCCCTCGAAAGAGGAGGAGAGGCTCCACCGTCTGGATCCAAAACGTGCGCTCTCCTACTACCTAGATCGCACACGCCAATTCCGGGTGGATGACCAACTCTTAGTTGGTTACGTGGGCGCGAAGAAGGGAAAGGCTGTGCACAAGAGGACCATCTCTAGGTGGATCATCTTGTGTATCCAAGCATGCTACTCCATGGCGAGGAAGGAGCCCCCGGCTGGATTGCGGGCTCACTCCACTCGGGCCACGGCAACGACAACTGCCCTGGGCCGCGGTGTCCCCCTGCAGGACATCTGTCAGGCAGCCACGTGGGCCTCGCTGCACACGTTCGCGAGACACTACTGCCTGGACAGTCAAGTCCGGAGGGATGGCTTCTTTGGCCGTTCCGTCCTCCAGGACTTTCTGGTGTGATATTGGTTCGCAGACCCACCACCGGGGTTGGTATTGCTGGGGTATCTATTCTAAGGTAAGGAATCTATCACTAACGTGTCTCTTTCAGATGCACAAGTTACTACTTGTGTAACGATATATCTGTAAGAGACATTAGTTAGTGATAGATTCCTTACCGCCCACCCATCCTCCCCGTTCTGCGAACCGATATCTAGGGTTAAGGTCATCCCCTTTCAGGGCCCTAGTTTCATGGCACCAGTGTTAGTTCTATCATGGCTCTGCGTATCTGGCGCGGAAAAGCTGTGTTATCAGAACTGACGTCAGCGCGCATGGGCGCCGTCTAAGTACTCCGACGACGTCATCCCGGCGCTCACGACGCCGACGACGGACGCGGAGCCGCAGACGACGCCTACCAGCGCGCAGGGGTATTGCTATGCAAAAGTTTCCGGATCCAGTCTGACGCCTGGGGATATTCTAAGGTAAGGAATCTATCACTAACTAATGTCTCTTACAGATATATCGTTACACAAGTAGTAACTTGTGCGTCTAGGTGTTTATCGTGACAAAGGTTGATGGGGACCCAGTTGCAGTTGTTTAAATAAGCTTCTATCAGGGTCTAAGGGATCTCCTTCCATGTGTAAACGTTTTGGTAATAGTTGTAAATAGCTTGTCGTTTGGCCCTTTCGGTGGTTGCCCAGGTGGTATCCCTGGTCTGTATTTTAGAGATGTGCATCTTAGAACGTTGATGGCAGAACTTACAAGCAAGTAGTGAGCCAGCCTCCCCCCACCCCTTCCTGTAATATTTACGTTTCAAGGATAGGAGGGAACGTTCTGCATTATTATTAGTCCTGTCTGCTCATAGCTGTTTCTGCCGGATCACAAGCTTTCTTTTGTTGTGTGTGGTGGGAACGGTCTGGTGAATATGTTCAAGGGCTTCACTCTCTGATGTGATGTCTGTCTCTACTAAGCGGGATTCCCTTACTCTTGCAGTGGTGATGGTTGAGATTACACCTCTGATATCGGCTTTGAACCCTTCCCAGAGTATATGAGGAGGCGTGTCTGGGAGTGCGTTAAGCTTAATGTACTCTACAATTGCCTTTTGTATCTCAGCCATGTCTACAGCATCTCTAAGTACCTGTGAGGGGGAAGGGCCAGTGCTGTGGTGCTCGCCTAGAAGACGCACCACCGGACTATACTCGTTCCACACATGCATGGTCCGAGATTGAAATATCTGAGATGAGTCCACAATTTCAATGCCACGATGTAGTGTGTGTGTAAAGAAGACAATATGTGAGATTGAGTAGGAGGTGTGAACATGGGAATAGAAAGAATAGTCCTGTGTATCAAGATGTCTATAATGCCAAGTGTTCCCCAACCCCATCTCGGTAGCTTGTGTTTAAGTTGAGCGGACATTGTGGCAATGGCCTAGTAGTATGCTGCTCAGCAGTCTAACTCTGGGCCCCAGACAAGATTGAGGTTTCCATCCTCAATGATGTCTCCCACAACGTCAGCAAGCTGTTCCTTAAGTATGCCTCATATGTAGGGATCCTGTGCTAGATTGAAGGTGTAAATGTTAAGCAGTGTTAGAGGGCGTATGACCCTTAGGATATTTATTTTCAGGAAGCACCCTTCCTTGTGTATGGTGATCTGTAAAACTGTGGAACAAAAGCCTGCTTTGCATATAATATCTATTCCCAGGGTTTTGATAGAGGCTTCGGCCCAAAAGCGACGGAGGTATTTTGGGTGTGACATTCACTGACAATCTCCCCCCAGGAGGTGCGTCTTTTGGAGGAGATAATATCTGTGTCCTGTTGTAGGAGTTATCGCCAGACTTGCTTACACTTGAGGCAAGTTCAGACCCCAAACCTTGAGTGAGAGTAGTTTAGTGTATTGTGTAGTTCCCATTGCTGGTGTGATTAGTCATAGTTGCTAAGCAATTGGGCCTACCTACCTGATCCAGTACGCAGCAGGACATAAGCAGCACAACCTAGTAAAAGGGTCCTGATTTCCCATGAGGTGTATGAGTGGGAGACAAAGGCCGAATATGACAGTCTCATCAGTGTGACTGACCAACAATTTGCCATACAGTCCCTTATGTGTTAATGCGAGCACATACGATGTAAGTGGATACAACTGCCCTAGGGGACAATTGACTGAAACAAAACAGGAAAAGAAAAAATAAAACATACAGCACTGAGCCAACAGGGCCCAACAGTGCAATCCGAGCCCAACGGGGTTATGTACAAACACACACTAATCCATCTAAAGATGTCACCTTCCTAGGTTGCGAATCGAGGTGAGCAGGTTTAGGGGAAGGACTGCTTTCTAGTCAGTATGAAGTGATTTGTTTGAGTGACGCGGAGGTGGACAAGGTCCAATTTCGAGCATAGTCCTCTTGGAGTCCCATGATCTGCTTCTTGCGGGACCCAATACCCAGGCATTGTCAATGATGAGCCACAGTGGTAAATGTCCCCTCAGTATGAAAAGGCACTGGCTATCCAGTGCAGGTGTCGGCCAAGCATGATCGTGGAGGATTCCTAATTCTTGCTCTGCAGGTTTTTAAGGATGCCTTGTTTGTCTTCCTGGAGAGCACGTTTCTTTGTCAGCTTTTCGTGTTGACTGGATCGAACTGTTCACCAGGCCCGGTGCAACCTTTCCCCAGCTGTCGTCCAGGGCGTGGATTATTCTTTGCTGGTTTTATCTTCAGGGTTGCCTAACATTTTCTTCACTCCAGCTAGGAAGTGTAGGAACCGCTTCTTACCTTCCAGTGCAATATAAGGGCAAAGGGATACCCCCTGATATAGGATGCCCAACACCCTCAGTTTGTCAGTGACTGGCTTAAAGTCACACCACTTGCTCAACATGACCAGATAGAGGTCTTGAAAGAGCTGGATAGTATAGGTTAGCCACGGAAGACCAAGTCTGCCTTCCCCCTGGATGCTAGAAGGATGGCTTCTTTTCAGTGAAGCAGTGCCCTTATGAGGATGTCTGGAACCGTATCTCCATGACCTGGGACTAGGGACATCTGTGAAGGCCTTGATGTCATTACCTTTGGCACCTTGGGACCCCTTCAATGTGTATGTTGTTGCAATGACTTCTCTTTTCAAGATCTTTCTGTTTGGCTTGCATTTCTATTGGTGCTCAGGGTCCTTGCCCTGGCCTGTGGGGCTAAAGCACAGAAAGTCCAGCCGCTGAGGAGCCTGTAGTGCTGTATGTAAGTGGAGACGGTTGATCCGGGACTGCACTCTGCCCCTCAGGCACTCACAACATGCAGCGCGTCCAGATTGCGCCGGATGATATTCTCAGAGGGAGTCCAGATCGAGTCCCGTGCCAAGTGTCGAAGATGGCAGGCCAATGGAGTTCTGCTTAGCAGCGCTGGGGCCTGCCACTGCCGCCAAAAGCTCCATATAGCGGGACCTCTGGTCATCCTCAGCCTTCAGAGGGCTCCCGGGCAGCCATGCTGGTGGGGAGAGGCTGTATAGGCATGTCATGGTGCTGTAATATGGCGTGAAAGGCCCACAGAGTCAGAGGGTGTCTCACTCCATTACCATCTTGGCTGACAAAAGCCTTTTTTACAACTCCAGGCACAGTATTTCAGCTTTGGATTTGTAAAATACAATCCAAGCCAACCTGGAATGAATAAAAGCAACCCCTGCATCATGTTTTTTGCTCTTCTCTAGTTAAAGCTCTTCAGAGAGAAGTATAGCTTTCGCCAGACACACGGGGGCACCCAGTATAACTCACGTAAATACCTTTGCGACTTGGAATGGTGCATACACACGTTGGCTGTTTTTTTTTCTATATAGCTTGCGATGCATATCTGCTGAAAGCTGGGGAAAGGCTGTGAAGGGTTTTTTGAGGAATTCAGAAAGTTGGGGCGCTTTGCCTGGAGTCAACGTTAAGTTTCGTTGGAAAAGTGAATGTGCGCGGTGCGTAAAGAGTGAACGGAGAAGCCCTTAACCGTTCATAAGAAAATCACAAGACTTTCACAACTTATAGAAAGCAATGCTCAACAACAGCAAATCTTTGTGTATTATATTCCTTTTGGAAAGATGTTTATTAGGTCCACATTCAGCCGACACGTGTTTCGTCATGTTCAAATTTGAGTCAACACGACTCTTCAGGGCTGGTGGAGAGACCCAAACGTCTGTGGGTCGACAAGGAATTTTTTTTTTGGGGTAGATGAATCCCGATATGTAATATTCGCTGTGTATTCAATATTAATACGGAAAAACCCTGCTCCGTGTTTGGAGCGAAAGGTTAGTCTTCTATGGATATCCTTCAAGCCAAGTATGGCTAATCGGTATCAAAACAAACTAGACACGTGTTTGTGTCTGACTGCACCGGGATGGGATCCAAAAGGACGTATTATAACTGAGTAGGAGTTCGATCCATCTGTGGATTAACGAACTGTGGATTGGTATCCCTCCTCTGTGTGTTCCCGGTCGCCGTGTTCCAAGGACGGACCTAATAAACATCTTTCCAAAAGGAATATAATACACAAAGATTTGCTGTTGTTTACTACTTGACTGTTACAACTCCATAGAGATACAATTTCTTAATTTACGTTGTTAATGTGGTTGCGAGAGCATTGCTTTCTCTGCTGAAAGCTGCTGCTATTACTAAATGTATCAGTCTGATTCATTTTGAGTATTACTTGCACCATAATTTTGTATACGAGCCATGTGTGGCGGTAGTATACTAATGCTATGCCTACTCCTTCCATCTAGTGTTCGGTCTGTATGTGTGTAAGTTGTTTTTCCTCGTAGAAGTCTTTCGAGTTACGCGGTTAAGTGACTCCTCTTCTTGGTGATAATGTGCATGTGCATTGGCTCCATTGTTAAATAGTTTTCTTTCTGTTGTCTGGTTTGTTTGTGTGTGCCTGCACTCCGGGTCGGGACCGTTTGACTCTTTTCAGTACCCGATTCGCCCTTACCCTCACCAGTATTGTTATCGAACACGTTCCTACCTTTTGCATTTTGAAATGTATTGCCTGTCGGATATATGCGCTCGAGCAGAGGCCCTATGGGCCTTGCCCTTCCAGGCCTATCTTTCTGTCCCTTTCGGCTTCGCCATACAATGCCCTGCTGATAAAACGGACGCCTTTTCATTTCTGCCCGATGTGCCATGCCAAGTACAGCAAGCTGATCTTTGCCAGGTCTGCAACTTGTGTTTGTCTCCGGAGCACAGAGAAGAAGACTGCGAGGCCTATCAGTCGTTTCAGTCGAATGATACTCTACGAGACCCAAAGGCTTGTCGAAGGGAGATGCAGTGGAGTGAGGTTGAAGACCCATCCAACATCTTTGGACACCAGGATGTCGAAGACGCGGAAGAACTCCACTAGGCCTCCGCAGCCGGGCAAGAGGTTTTTTCCATCGAGGGCTCAGTCTCCGAATTAGAAATTGACCTCCAGACGAAGGACGTTCCACCAGGTCCGCGAACTGTGAGTACTGAAGTCCCCATTCTGCCACCTAAAAAACATTCAGCTCTGGTTGAACTTAAGGCCCCTAGGCCACCACTGGCATCAGGCCATGGTTGGCATCTAAAATCCGATTTGGATACCTCATCTCTGGGCTTGGCACCAAAACTTCAGGCAAAGCCAACCACTTCGGCACCCAGCTGACCAGTTCCATCTTTAGCGCCCAAAGAGAAATCCATCTCGGCTCTGGGGATTTTGAGATCAGCAGCGAGATCCAACCCTGATACTACATTCGAATCGATTCTTTACAAGATGCCCACCAGTGGCAAATTCCCATACAGCCTCACACTGGGTGTATTCTAGCCAAGACTGTGGTTTCCATTCTACCTTAGTCCAAATGCCAACTCTCCTTTGGAGATGCTATTGATCTGTCTGTATCAACCAAAAAGAGGACGACTGACACGGCCACCAGTACCTTGCATCCTCCTACACAATCTTCTCCTCCATTCTTTATTCTCCCACTTCCCTTCGTTCTCAGGGTGATCCATTAGACATCACTTCTCAGGGGTCCCTACATTTGTTCACAGGTGGGTATGGGACAGTGGATGATACCTTTGATGCACGACAGCCCCTGATCCTTGGTTGGCTTACAACATTGACCCTCAAGGGGACACTGAGCCTGACACTGATCCTGACTTGCACCCTGCTAGGCCATTTCCTCCTGAAGCTGCACACACCACAAAGCATTGGCTCCCTTCTCCTTTCCCCTATCATTCTGCTCGTGTCGTGGACGAGTGCAACAGTTTCTCCCCACTTGGCGCTCCATAACATCAGATCAGTGAGTGTTGGACATTGACCAACATGGTTTTTGTCTGGAGCTCATCGCCACACCTCCAAACTTTCTACCTGACACTCTTTGGCTCTCTATGGAACATCAAACAGGAAGTTCAAACTCTTTTACACAAAGGAGCTGTATAACCTCTCGCTCTACAACATCAGAGGTCAGGAGTATACCTACTGTCCTTCCTAATCCAAAAAAAGGATGGATCTTTGCTGTCAATCTTAGATCTATTACCCTTAATTTATTACATCCTGGCAGTGGATTTCCATATGGTCATTCTTCAAGAAGTGATCCCACTTCTCCAGCAAGGCAACTTTCTGTCCGCTCTAGAATTAAAGGATGTCTATGTTCACATTCCAATACATTCGGCACATCGCAAATACACTCAAAATAGCATAAACCCGCTCCATAGGCTTCACTATCAATTTCAAAAAGCTGACCTTCAGCCTTTACAGGTTCAACCATATCTGGGGGCTATCCTAAACACACCACTGGGATTAGCCTATCCCAATACAAGAAGAATCCCAAATTTCCAAACGCTACTATCATGTTTCCAACCCAATCAACAGTTGACAGTCCGAACAATCATGCGCCTACTGGGTATGATGCATCATGCATTGCCATAGTGCCACATGCATGGTTACACAGGTGTGTCCACTTCAGGAATGGCTAGCACACGTGGTCTCAGTCACAGGAGCATTTGGCATTGGGTTTTACATCACAACATTCATCTGTAAGCTGAACAACTCCTGGAAACTGACAATGATTTTACCAACCACCTCAGCAGGGTGTGGCAACAAGTCCACAAGTGGAAAAACTACCCCAAAGTCCTCCTTCCTTACTTCCACAAGCGGGTGTTTCCAGAAGTAAATCTTTTCGCTACCACTGACAGCACAAAATGCCCAGACTTCGCCTCTAGGTTCCTACACCCACTATCCAAGGGAAATGCTCTATGGATGAATTGGTCAGGGATATTGTCCTATGCTTTGCCATCTCTCCCTCTTCTCCAGTTTCTGGTTCGGTAGCTCAGGCAAACATCCCTCACACTCATACTAGTGGCTCCCACATGGGCTTTACAGCCTTGGTTGATGACACTACCCGAACAGTCAGTAGTTCTCCACAAGAAGCTTCTCTTCAGCCTGGACCTTTTCACTCAGAACCATGAAGAAATCAGGCACCCAAATTCCAGGGAACTCAACCTAGCAATTTGACTCCTGTGATCATAGAATTTGGCTATCTCAGTCTCCCACCTGAATGTATGAAAAGCCTGTAGGCCTATTACTCACATGCTAAGCAGCTAAAGGGAAAATATTTGTCTGTTATTGTCATGAGAGTATCAATCCATGTAATGATACAAAACAAAATATTGTTTACCTTCTACCTCTACAACTCTCTGATCTTGCATTCACATCTGGCTGCATATCTGCAAAATAGACAACACCTCTTTGTTCAAAGTACCAGTCATCAAAGCCTTTATGGAACGTCTTAAAAAAGTGATTCCATCCCGGGTTTTACCTGCACCTACATGGAATCTTAACAATGTTCTCACAAGACTTATGGGTTCACAGATTGAAGCACTACATAACTGCTTCCTTCAATTACTATCTTGTAGGATCACTATTCGAGGCATATGAGCTGCAGATCTTGCAATGTGCATTAGATCGCCACCTGGTGTTGGGCTCGGATGATTACATGTGGTTGTCGTTTTGGAAGAAGTCTTTGTAGTCACGAGATAGGTCACTCCTCCCTTGGACGATAGTGCGCATGGGCATCGGCTCCATCCTTAGATTTTTTTTTCTGCTACTGGGTTCGGATGAACTTTTTCCACTCCGGTTCGAAATCTACTTTTCAAGTACTTTGACGCGTAAAAACGTATTTAAACTTCACCCAACTACTTTCTATATCGACAGACATAGTCTCGACTCCCATCCGCTCGATTCCGGTCGTCGACGTGGGCCGTTGGGCCTATCCACGCCGTGAGGCCTACACCTCATGGAAAGGACGCCTTTCAAAAGATGCCCCAACTGTGGAGCAAAGTTACCACACAGTGACCATCACGAGGTGTGTAACCTGTGCTTATCGCCGGAACACGACCAATCCAGCTATACAGCCTGTGCATCCTTTCGATCCAAGAAAACCATTTGAGATCGAAGGGCCCGTCGACACGACATTTAGATATCGGAACCGGTGGATATCTAAGAAGAAGAAGTTCCGCTTGTTACCGAAGAAGATTCAGATGATCTCCAAATCGTTTCAGAGGCAGACGACTCAGATGACTCCATACCATTAGGTCAGTGCGTGAGTACTACTGCCCCGGCCTCATACCCACCACCAAGGCAAAGGTCAACACTCTGCCTCCGGGGCCCAGTCGAGACCGAAAATACACTTCGAAAGCCCTGCCATCGAGCCCGGCTCGGAAGAAAATACTCAAGCCTTCAGGTAGCTCCTTACCGAGCTAGCCGCACGTGCCGATCCCACCTGCTCCCTCGGCACCGAAACCGAAAGAAGTCTCGGCTCCGAAACCCTCAACTTCTAAAGACAAAACTATGAAGCCAGTGTCTGACGCCTCGAAGCCGACGAGACCAGCTTCCACTCCGAAGCCAATATCTTCGGTACTGAAACATATAAGGCCTGATTCGGATGCGCTCAAGCCCTCGAAACAACCTTCGACTCCGAATACAACACCTTCGGTGCCGAAATCTACGCAAAGGACACAATTACAACTCGTAAGGCTAAAGACAAGCAGCAACCACGCCCGGAACTGAAAAAATCTGCACCGGCAAAGGTTCGGCAAGGAGAAGAACTTTTCCAGCCTGATTCTCTACAGAAGATCTACATTGACCCAAACACAGGTCATGTATCCACTACACCACATAGGAAGAGGAAATCAGACACAGCACCTACACCTACACCTGCAGTGCCTGTCAAGAAGGATTCTGCCTCATCTCCTATGCACCCTTCTTCTCCTATACTTCCTTCTCCTTCATCTCCTATTCCTCCTAACAATTCACCTCAGAATTCTCCTGAACACTCTCCTCCTCATCATTCTTCACCACATACACCTCAAAATGATGATGAGTATAGTATAGGGGAGGGGTAGACCCAGATGAGCCTTTTCCCTACCCTGTTGATGATCTAGATTGGGAGTACCCAAACCCACAAGATGTGCCAGATATTCCTGACCCACAGTCATATCCATCAAAACCTTCTCCCCCAGAGGACAATATTAGTTTTGGGCACTTACTGAATAGGGCTGCCATTTATCATGGGGTCACCATGCATTCAGATGAGGCAGAGATCTTTTATTAGATACGTTTGAACAATCACAAAGGTCTGTTCAAATTCTTCATATGATCAAAGGGTCATCAAACATGCTCCAGAGTATTTAAAGACCCTGTACGTGCTAGGATCCTAAACCCTAGAATTGAGAAAAAGTACAGGCCTGCTCCTGGTGATCCAGCCTTCATTAAAGGACAGCTACCCTTAGGCTCACTAGTTGTCTCAAATGCTAGAAAAAGAGCAAACTCACAGACATCAGGTGAAGCACCAACCTCTTATAAAGAATCTAAGGTGATAGATGCTTCAGGCAAAAGAATAGCTGCGCAAGCTACTAATACATGGCGTATAGCTAATATGCAAGCCCTCCTTGCAAGATATGACAGGGCTCATTATGATCAGCTAGAAAAATTAATGCAACATCTACCTGACCAATACAAGGCTCCGGCAAACAACCTTATACAAGAACGCAAGTTAATTTTAAATGCCTCAATTAAGTGTGCACTTGATGTAGCAGACACTGCATCTAGGGCTGTAAACACTAGTGTCCTACTTAGACGTCATGCGTGGCTACGCATTTCAGGATTTAAGCAGGAAGAGCAAACTACCATCTTAAATCAGCCATTCAACCAACATCAATTGTTTGGACCAGAGGTAGACACAGCACTTGAGAAAATGAAAAAAGATACAGCCAAATCTATGGGAGCTTTGCAATCTACACAGGCTAGAGGCTCCTTTCGTCGCTCCATCTACAAAGGAGGCTCCAAACAAACTGGAGCAGACAATACAGGTTCCTTCAAATCCAATACACAGGCATCCTCCAGTAAAGGATATTTTAGAGGAGGCTACAGAGGCAACAACAATAAAGGAAGAGGTAGAGGTAACAACAATAATCGAACCTCTTCCACCACAAAACAGTGACTTCCCTCTGCTCCCCCAACAGCACTCCACTCGTGTGGGGGCAGAATAACACAGGTCCTACCTGTCTGGAATTCCATCACAACAGACAGGTGGGTAAGACAAATTATCCAGTATGGCTACTGCCTCGAACTTACAGCTACCCCTTCCCACATACCACCCAGGCAGCGTCCAATGTCTGCAGAACATCTTACGCTGCTCAAACAAGAAGTCCTATCACTCCTTCAAAAGAACGCAATAGAAATTGTTCCTTTACAAAATCAAGGAACAGGGGTTTACTGCCGGTACTTTCTAATACCCGAAAAGGATGGGACACTAAGACCAATTCTCGACCTCAGGCCCCTCAATCACTATATACACTCAGATAATTTTCATATGATCACTTTACCACAAGTGCTCCCATTGCTGCAACAAGGCGACTTCCTTACAACACTAGTTCTAAAAGACGCCTACTTCCACATTCCTATACATCCTTCTCACAGGAAGCATCTAAGGTTTGTACTGGAAGGACAGCATTATCAATTCAAAGTACTTCCATTTGGGGTAACAACTGCACCAAGAGTATTCACAAAGTGCCTAGCAGTAGTAGCTGCGCATCTCAGAAGACAAAAAATACATGTCTTCCCTTATCTAGACGATTGGCTCATAGAAGCCAAGTCATTGAATCAGTGGGGCCAACACACATCTCAAACAATTCAAACATTGCACAACTTGGGCTTCACAATCAACTACACCAAGTTGCACCTACAGCCCTCTCATGTACATCAATATTTAGGGGCTACAATAAACACGTCTACAGCTCTAGCGTATACCAGTCCAGCAAGGGTACAGAGCATTCAAGCCTTAGTCACTCAAAGTTCCAACTTCAACACTCTCTCCCTGCCAGAGTGTTCATGAGACTAATAGGCATGATGGCATCTTGCATCTTCATTGCACCATATGCAAGACTGCAAATGTGTCCGTTACAGGAATTTCTAGCACAACAGTGGAATCAGGCTCAAGGACAACTAACAGACCTGGTGTTGGTAGACAGCCGCACACATCACTCTCTGCAGTGGTGGAACACCAAAAACTTGACAAAAGGGCGGCCGTTCCTCGAACCTATTCAACAAATAATACTTACAGCAGACGTGTCTCTCACAGGATGGGGAGCCCATCTCCTACATCATACTACTCAAGGGCAATGGACCAACCAACACAAATTGTTCCATATCAATCACCGAGACTTGCTAGCAATATTCTTAGCACTGAAAACATTCCAAGTACAAGTGCAGAACAAAGCTGTCTTAATCCGGACGGACAACATGACCGCTATGTACTATATACAAAAACAGGGGGGGGACTCTCTCTACAGCTGTCCAAGCTTGCACAGAACATTTGCAGATGGGCCATTCCACAAAACATATATCTGGTAGCAGAACACCTTCCAGGAATTCACTATCAGATAGCAGATCTGTTAAGTTGGCAGACACAACAGATTCACGAGTGGGAACTGCATCCGCAAGTTTTGCAACCATTCTTTAACAAGTGGGGTCATCCAGACATAGATCTATTCGCCACACACGAAAACACAAAATGCCCAACCTTTGCAGCCAGGTTTCCACACCCGCTGTCCAAGGGCAATGCGATATGGATGAACTGGTCAGGCAGATTTGCGTACGCTTTTCCGCCACTACCACTTATATCACTAATAGTGCGCAGGCTACGACAACAGTCGCTCAAACTGATTTTAGTAGCTCCCACATGGGCACACCAACCATGGTGTGCAACTCTGCTAGACCTATCCCTAGTTCCACACCAAAAACTACGCCTGACACCATCACGCAGAACCATGGTCAATTGAATCTGGCGATCTGGCTCCTGAGGTCTTAGTTTGGTTATCTTAACCTACCACCAGCCTGTATGAATATCATTAGAAGCCAGGAGACCTACTATTAGAGCTTGCTATGCTGCTAAATGGAAAAGATTTGCCATTTACTGCAACAATAACCAAATTGATCCCTAGATGCTTCCATCCAAAATATCATTTGTTACCTTCTACATTTACAAAGATGTAATTTGGCATATTCATCTATACACCTACATCTGGCAGAAATTGCAGCATATTTACAAAATAGACAACATCTGTCTCTATTTAGAGTGCCTGCTATTAAAGCATTTATGGAAGGATGAAAATAGAATCATTCCTCCCAGGCTACCACCCTCTCCAGTGTGGAACCTAAAAATTGTTCTTACAAGGCTCATGGGACCACCTTTTGAACATCTACTCAAATGTGAACTGCAATTCCTCACATGGAAAACAGCTTTTCTAATAGCTATTACCTCTCTTAGGAGAGTAAGTGAGATTCAAGCTTTCACTATACAAGAACCATTTTTACAATTACACCGTAATAAAGTGGTTCTCAGAACAAATTCTAAATTCCTTCCAAAAGTCATTACTCCGTTTCATTTAAACCAATCTGTAGAGTTACCAGTGTTTTTCCAAAACCCAGACTCTGTAGCAGAAAGAGCTAAACACACACTAGACGTTAAAAGAGCTCTCCTGTATTATAAAGATAGGACCAAATCCTTTCGCAAAACTAAGCAATTGTTTGTAGCTTTCTCTCCACCACATAAAGGCAACCCAATCTCTAAAGCTGGAATTGCAAGGTGGATTGTAAAATGTATACAGATATGCTATCAAAAAGCAAAATGTACATTAACAGTTCCTCCTAGGGCACACTCCACAAACTAAGAGCCTCCATGGCTTTCTTAAGGAACATTCCCCTAGAAGACATTTGCAAGGCAACAACATGGTTTACAACACACACCTTCACTAAACACTATTGTGTTGATGTGCAAGCTAAGCAGCAAGCTGCAGTAGGCCAAGCTGTCCGCAAAACCCTCTTTCAAACTACTGCAACAGATACAGGTGACCACCGCTAAGGGGAGACATTGCTGTACAATCTATGCACAGTGTAAGATCTGCAGCTCTACATGCCAAGAACAGATGCATACTGGTAAATAGCATTTTCCTTTTTAATTGCCATCACTTCACTCAGACTTGTTAATGAGATCCAAGCACTAACCTTCAAAGAACTTTTCTCCCATCTCCATAGAGATAGGGTTGTCCTTCGCACCAATCCAAAATTCCTTCCAAAGATGATATCTCATTTCCACCTTAATCAATCAGTTGAGTTACCTGTGTTCATTCGTCAACCAGACTGAATTGCGGAAAGGACTCTCCATACATTAGATGGTAAAAGAGCCCTTATGTACTACATTTACAGAACTAAAGACTTTCGCAAAACCAAACAGCCCTTATAAAGGAAAGCCCATATCCAAATCTGGCATTGCCACATGGATAGTTAAATGCATTCAGACATGTTATGTTAAAGCCAAAAGGACTTTCCCGTTACAGCATACTCTGCTCTCAAAATAGGGTCTTCCGTGGCTTTCCTGGGCAATATCCCACGAGCTGATATATGCAAAGCAGTTACATGGCCTACACGACACACTTTAACTAAGCATTATTGTGTGGATGTTCTAGCACGCCAACAAGCTAATGTAGGTCCAGCAGTGCTGCGTATTTCCAAACAACTAACACCCACAGGTTAGCCACCACTTTTTGAGGGTACTGCTTGATGGTCTATGCAAAGCATGTATATCTATAGCCACACATGCTTTGAATGGATTGTTACGTACCTTGTAAGCATCTGTGGCTGTTGTCGTGTAGGTCCTATATTTTGGATAACACAAACTGTGGGACTGGTGGCAGACTGATTCTGTGCACCCCCACAGGGTACATTAGCCTTCTGTGCACCCCCACCGGATACATTAGCCTGTCTGTATCAGCTAGCTCACAGTGCCAGTAGAATCACCTCTTATAGGGGAGAGAATGTATTGAACAGTTGTTATTCTAGTGTAAAATAGATGAGCTGCAACAACCATTAGACAGTAGCAGTGATATATGATTAGCAGTACTACGAAAGTAAAGGGATGGTCTAGCTCTAGCATTTTGCAGTATTCATGACTATATACAAGTATATAAAATACATGATAAGTGCGTACTCCTACTATGCCTCCCTAACTAGATGTACCTAAATGTACCTAGCATCTGTGTAGGTGTTAGGTCAAAAATCCCGCTAGGATCTATTCCACCCCATTACCTGAGAATGAGAAAATATGGGGCCCCGTCCTGTTCTCGAGTTGAACACCCAGCGAGGGATGTTAGACCAGTGCTAGCTGGAGCGTCTGCATGCAGGAACCTCAGCGTTTCTGGTCAGTGTGTCAGCCGGGAAGTCATGGTCTCCTCTGTCTCTCTAAGCAAGACATGATGTATATATACCCATATGTCTCCCCAGGGGTCCTACCTTACTGTGTTGGCCTAAAGGATGAAGTCGGCCCTGAATTTTATATAGAGATATTATGCAAGAGATGTCAGTGCTGCTGTGCTTCCAAGAAGTCTCATGCATAATGCATGAGATTCGAACTAGGGAAAAACCGGCCTTCTGAATGCATTGTTGTATCTAGGTAAAAGGTCAGTGCCTAAGAACCGTTATGTATGTAATGTAGGGAAGAATATAGGTGAAAGGTTGCATTGTATTGTATTATATTGTAATTGCATTTGTATAGCGCTTACTACCCCTGACGAGGCGTTGAAGAGCTTTTTCGGTGAGTAGCACACTACTCCGGGACCCATAGAGGATTAGTGTTGAATTAGTATAATGAAACATGCAAGGACATTTTAAGTGGTGGATAGGTTAGTCAGTTATTTTGATTCTGAAGGATTACACAAGGATAGATGAGGAAAAAAGGTTTGTATTTATATACCGCTTGTTACCCCTGATGGGTTGTGGAAGCACTCTGCTCCTGAAACCCATAAAGGATTAGTAGTGAATTAGTATGGTGAAATATGAAAGTAATTTGAGTGGTGGATATTAGTCAGTTATTTGGAGTGAGAAGGATAGTGGACGGAAAGAAGGGGAAGAAAGTTTGCATTCATATAGCACCTGTTACCCCTGATGGGTGTTGGAGCGCTTTTCTGGCGAGTAGCACGCTACTCTGCAACCCATAAGGATTAGTGTTGAATTAGTATTGTGAAACATTAAATTAATTTGAGTGGTGGATATGTTAGTCAGTTATTTGGATTGAGAAGGGTTGGGGAGGGGTAGAAAAGGGAAAAAGGTTTGCATTTATATAGTGCTTGTAACTCTGATGGGTGTTGAAACCCGTTATTGGCGAGTAGCACTCTTCTCTTAGTGGTGAACTAGTATAGCGGAATATGGAGTTTTAGAAGTGAACATGTTAGCCTTTTATTTTGATTGAAAGGGATAGTGAAGGATTTTCTTTTTGTTTGTTTTTTGTTTTTTTAGGTCATAGCAGTAGGAGGAGGATTTTGGATGAATAAAAAGGGTTTTTGGAGGGGAAGAGTCCGATGGAAGAGTTTAGAAAGGTTTGTTTTGGAGTATCCACATAGTAAAAGAGGTGTCAGATGATTCAAGGACGGGTAGAGTAGGAGTGTCTAGAAAGGGTTATTTTGGGGATCATAGTACTGGCATGGGGATTTTGGATAAATATGAGAGTGGATGTAGAGGATATATTGATAGATGTTTAGGGTGAGAGATAGGGTAGTGTATTGGAAAGAGTAGTAGAAAGAAGTTTGAGATGAATCACAAAGTTGGGCTGAAAGATATATTGAGAGAAGTATAGGCTGAGAAATAGGGTAGTGCATTGGATATTCTTTTTCAGGAGAAAAGTAAGACACACAGATCACATACATTGAGGTATATAGATGCACAATGGAAGCAAGTACATGTAGACTAAATATCTTTTTTTTTTAACAGAATTAGTCTACATTTTTTTGCAAAGCAATATACAAAGTTCGGTACATATCTATAGTGAAAATAAATGCTTATATACAAAGGGATTTGCTGTAAATTTTTGTTTGTGTATGGTGCTTATGTGGGAAAGATCCAATTCTTCAGTAGCTTTCTGAAGATAAGGTGGTTGTCGGTGGATCTTCTGTTGGGGGATAAAAAGTTCCGCAGTTTGGCTGCTTGAACAGAGAAGGATGTGCCATCCATGTTTTTTTCTTGTATCTTGGTATTTTCAGACGAGAAGTCCCTTTAGAGCGGAGGTTCCTTTGTTGAATGTGTTTGGTGATTTTATTCCTGATGAAGAGCAGTCCCATTCCATGTATTGCTTTGTGGGTGATACAAAGTAGCTTGAACGTGGATCTTCTGGCAACCGGTAACCAATGCAGGGCTTTCAAGGCAGGTGAGATGTAGTCTTGTGGCTTGATATGCAAAAGTAGTCTGGCAACTTAGACCTGAATCCGTTGTAGTCTCTTCATGATCATTAAATGTGATCCGTGATAGAGGCTATTGGCGTAATCGAGTTTGGACAGAACAAGGGAGATGGTAGCTTGGACTTGGTGTAGAAATCCCAAATGGGGGAAAAATTAGTCGCAGCGTTTTTTATAGTTACCTGCGCTTATATAAGGTACCTACATGGAATATTACAGCTGCAGTTCCTTTACCTTTGCATACACATGAACATCTCTACTGACACTTAGACTCCATTCTCACCAGCCTGCGGGAAAACAATCTAACAATGTAGTCAATGCCCATGAACATTATCACCAAGAGGAGAAGTCACTTTACCTCGTGACTGTAGGAAACTGGGCTTTTGTTGCAGTTATCCCCCCACTTTTTGCCCCCTTTTTAGCTGACTTTTGACTCTTGACAGTGCACCGAGGTCTGCTAACCAGACCTCAGTGCCAGTGCTCCTCCCTCAAAACAACGTGTTATCTAACTGTACTAGAATTGGTTAAGGACGTCCGCACCCCTGTAAGTGCCTAGTAACTGGTACTTAGGGCCTGTGTGCCAAAGAGGGTCCCAAAGGGCTGCCGCATATCTTATGCTCCCTAAGGGACCCATACACAAATTCTACACAGACTACAATTGCAAGCTGCATGACACGGTGCGAACCATGAGTGAAAACATGACATGGCACGCTCCTGTGTGTCATGCCAAAGTCACTGCATCTAATATATGTAAGTCACCCGTACAGCAGGCCTTTGAGTCCTAAGGCAGGGTGTATTCTATTTTATGTGAGGACAGATATGCCCTTGTGATGTCTAGTTTTATCACTGGACATTGCAAGTGAGCTGGGAAGCCATCTTAAGGTATGTACTAGACACTGGTCAAAATGAGTTGGCCAGCTACAGGGCCGGACTGGGAACCAAAACCAACCCTGACAAAGTGCTCCACCAGCCCCCCAGCTCCACCTCCGGGGGTTGAGGGTGCGGCCGAACTCTTTGCCAGGGCCTGATTTCGGCCGATTTTGTTACAGGGCCGATTTTGCAGCTATGCTGCAAAAACGGCACTGTAACAAAAACCGCTCCCACCCGTGCGGCGCACCGGGAGATTGCATGGTGCCCGCTACGGCCAGTCCGGCTCTGGCCAGCTATATAATGTCTTCACTGAAACATATGGTGTTTGATAACAAACACCACCTAAAAATAAACCCACAGTGATTCTAGTAATGGATTTATGAATACATGCCCCCCGAGAGTACCTTAGAGGTACCCCCTGAAACCTCAGACCTCTAGTGTGCTGTCTGACAGGTCCAGTCCAGCCTGCCACCACAGATGAGTTTCTGACCCCCATGGGTGAGAGTCCAGGCTCTCATGAGGTCAGGAAAAATGCTTGTTGTGAAGGGAGGTGTTTTACAACTCCTCCAGGAAGGTTGGTAAATGAGCATTGCAAGGCAAGGAGCTTTAAAGAGCCCACCACCTGTGGTATGCAAATCTGGCTTCCCTCAGAGGCTAGGAGATACCAACCCCCTGACCAGCGCCCTTTTGTCTCAAGGACAAGCGGGTAAATTAGTAGTCACAGAGGCGTGACCACCCTTAGGCTAGTTCCACCCCTAAGGTGGGCTACCTGATGTGGAGATGAAACTTTAAAGTCTGCAGAATTAGGAACTCTGGAACAGGGTTATGCTTGCGTCCCACAGGAAGAAAGTCGTATAGGAGGCACGGTAACACCAGGTGTAAGTAGCCCATTAGCTACTACCGTACACTCCCCTAGCACCCCTAAATATAGTATTTAGGGTAGCCCATGGCACCAGGAAATCGGTTTCCTGCCAACCTAAAAAGAAGGGCACTGAAGAGCAGTGAGAAACAAGGACTGTTGAGAAGCAACTGACTTGGGCAAACCCTGCCGGCCTGTCTGCTGTTTGCACCAGATAGTGAGAAAAGTCGTCTCGTCCTGCAGCTGCTGTGCCTCCAAAAGCCTGTGAGGACTGCATGCTTTCAACATAGACCCAGGAACTCCCATGGAATAGCGGAGCTGCTTCCCTGCATCCTGCAAGCACTCCGAATGAACTGTGAGGACTGCAGACCCTTGAAAAGCTCGACACCGGAAAGCACCACTGCACCGGTGCCCCCAAGCCTGAGTTAAAGTGGACAAACAGTGCCAGCGTTGTCCCCTGACTCTCCAGGTACAAAGTCCACCTTGGGTTTGTCCAGAGTGGACTCACCATACCTGCCTGTAGCCTCTTTGTGCTGGTCCTCTACTGCCCGTGTCCCCAGTGACAAAAAAAGACATCTGAGGACTCTGCAACCAACCGCCCTGGCCCAAGTATAATAGGTCCAAAGGTGTCCCCACGTCCCAGAGCATCGTGAGATCTGAGCCCCCTTGTTGGTTCAGCCTGACTGATCTCCCAGTCCCAGCCTCTTAGCAACCAAACCCTTCCGCATTAAAGTGAATGGAACACCTGATGCCGTAACACACCTCTGCACTCGGATTCCCCAAAGCCTCCCTAGATGACCTGTTGGTGTTGCCTTAGACTTTGCCCCATACTCACCTTAAGTCCAGGAGATTGGTCATGAACGTCGCTGTGAAGTGCCCGAATGCAGTACAGGTTTTCCCCCGAATGGATAACATTGGGCATGTGCTGCTAAAAAGCATTTCTGCTCCCAGGCCTAGTGCCTCCCTAGGTGACATGTTGATGATAACATTACCGGTCCCAGAATTTGCACTGTCAACTTTTGAGACCTGTTAAAATTCATAACTCGAAAAGTACTTATCGATTCCAATGACCTTGGTATTTAAAATCATATAAAAGTACTTGTATGTTTTTATAAATAGGTGTCGGATTTCCTTGAGTGTGTCTCACTTACTGCCTTTGTATGGTCAATAAATGCGTAGAACTACTCTCAGCTATGCCTAACTGCTCGCCCACACTACCCGAAAAGAGAGCATTTGGGGAGAAATGTGTGCCTCTATGTGAGAAAGTGGCTCTATATATACTGGACCAGAATAAGGTACAGTGTGTATAAAGTCCACCAACCCCAGAGGTATAACAGAGGTTAAAGCCAGGGGTGACCTTACTCTCAAAAGTGGTAGCTTGGTCAAGCAGTAAGGCAGTACCAGAGGACAGTGTAAAGCATCTGTTGTACACACTGTCAGCAAAGGGTTTCACACACTCAAATACTGAACTCCAAGCCAATGGTTTTTATATCATATATATAGTTATTTTATTTCTAGAACCAACAGGCATCCAGATATACTGTTCTCAATATGAGAGGTCTCAGGTGAGTACTTTGCAGAAAGGCAATAAACGTGGTAAACACAATAGGTACAGGGGTTGCAGTAGGCAACACAATTCTACGCACAATTTAGCATTGAGCACAATGGATTTTCTTGTATAAACACAGTTGATTACTTTGTGGATTACTTTGGTAACTCCAGGACTGGCTGCTAGATTCAGTCCTGGGGTCTAAGCTGGAAGCAGTTTAGCAAAAACGTTTTAGGTATTTCAGTGATTTTTCAGGAATAAAAAACTACTGTAAAAGTTCACACTTTCAACAGAAACCTGGCAATGTTATCCAATGGCAGAAAATTCATTTTGCAGGTAAAGTACGATCTTGTTACTTTTGTAATCCAGTACTGAGCTCCTGGGGCCAGCACTGGGGTCTTAACTTAAAACAGGTAAGTAATTACGTTTCAGTATTTGGTATGATTTTTAAAGAATATTTCTAGTTTTCAAAAGTAGACACTTAGAAGAAATTTCATAGAAAAGCAGACAATGGATTCCTATGGAGAAAATACAGTTTACTAGTAAACCTGATAAGGATTACTTTTGTGGTTCAGTACTGGGCTACAAGGTACAGTACTGGCTTCTCTCCTGATCACAAGGGAGTACTTAGGAATTTGGTTGATTTTATATGAATATTTTAAGTTTTCAAAAGTAGACATTTAGAAGATTTTTCGAGTCAAACCAGTCAATGTTATCCAAGGCAGATAAGTGAGTTACCGGTTTCCAGGTGAGTACTTGGTTGGTCAAGTTAAGGTTCTTGGCATGGACTCAGGGGTCCCCCAGGGTTAGGTAAATACAGTTTGTTCAATCCCAGCGGCACAGGGGCGGCCGGGTGCAGAGGTAGTTCGGCCCAATGTTGTCCAATGGGGGTCAGGGGGCCTCCGGTTGGTGGCTGCTGGCTAGCAGGCCACGCGGCTGTGGGAGCTGGGCTCCTGGTCACTTGCTCAAGGCAAAGCGGGAAATAGGATAGGACAAAGGTGGCACGACCAGCGGCACTCGGGCGGCTGGGTGCAGGGTGCTTTTGAGCCATCGGGCCCTCAATGTTACCCAATGGAAATGGTCAAAAGGGAACAAAGGCTGCAGGCTCGGGGGCGGAGACTCTCCAAGGGCGACCAGCATGTCGAGAGGTAAGTTGGGATCTTGGAGCACAGGTAGGTACACCAAAGTGAGGCACAGGGGGATGTAGGGTGCCGGGTGCAGGGGTGTCTTTGTGGTCGGAAAAGATTACCCTCAGCTGGTCGCGTTTGGGTGGCCCCTGGTTCTGAGTCTGCAGGCGTCTTGTGGTTCATCAAGGAGGGTCTTTGGGCGCTGGACTTCGGGTCCCAGTCGCCGGGGTGACGTCCTTGTGGTCTTGGATCACTCTGGCACGGGCCGGGTTCGGCGGGTGCAGAGTGGGCTGGTCTGGAGCTTCCTGGCTGGCTGGCACCAGGGGGGTTGTTGCAGCAGAGCCTCTGCTGATGGGAGTCCCAGTCTTTAAGAGGGTCAAGGCAGGCAGGTCCTTTGGGTGTCCCAAGGTTGCTGTCTGCAGGAGTCACCTGGATTTAGGCAGAAGCAGGTTCCAGGATCGACAGGCCGGTAGGGCTGGGGCCAAGTCAGTTGTTGCCGTCCTGTGGTTAGCAGCTGCGCGGCGGATCTTCTTCTTGATCTTCTTTTGGTATCGGGATCTGAGGAAGGAAGGTTCAGGGAGCCCCTAAATACTGAATTTAGGGGCGTTACAGGTAGGGCAAGGGCAGGGACCAATAGATCCCTGTACTGGGATGGGTTCACCCCCTAGCCTGCTCCTCTCCTGTGGGAGGGGGGCAGGAGCCTAGCTGGGATTGGGCTGGGCTTCCCATCTTCAAGATGGCCGGAGCCCGGGGTCGTGCTTCACCTAGTCTCCCCCACCTGAGGGGTGGGGTTGGCACAGGCTGGCACACCCTCCTTCCTGACGTAGTTTTTTCCGCCAGTCTTCCCGCCAGAGTAGGGGTCAGAACTGGTGGGGGCCAGTTGCTGGGTACAGCAAATGGTCTGGAGAAGCTCACAGAGGCAGCATGCCTTTGAAGCTTCCCTCTGCCCATCCTGGGGGAGGAGACCTAGCACCTCGCCCAGGATGTGCATTGTTGCAGACTCAGGAGAGAGGGGGCTCTCCACCCAGGGGTCCAGCAACATGTCTGCTGTGTGGCAGCCTCTGCAGCCACTCAGCCCAGACGTGGATTGTAGGTTAGGTTCTCAGGGGGTATCTCTTGATGCTCTCTGGTGCATTTTGCATTAAATCCCACACTGGCATCCGTGCAGGTTTAATGTGCTTAGAAGTGTGGTACCAAACTTGTCAGTCTTCAGTGTAGCCATTATGGTGCTGTGGAGTTTGTAATGACAACCTCCCAGCACCATATACTCTTAATGGCATCACTGCACTTACAGTGCCCAGGAATGGCCCAGGGTACTGTAGGGGCACATTGCTCATGCACCTGTGCCCACACCTCTGGCATAGGGCACCCAGCTAGAGGGGTGACTGAAAGATGCCAGGGCAGTGGGTTCTGTGGGCATGGCACACAGGGATGGGTGCCATGTCGACTCTTTGTTTAGGTCTGTACGTAGACACTCAGCCTGCAAAGGCAGTGTGTGGGTGTCAGGGTACAGGGCCCCTGAGGGTGGCACAATAAGTGCTGCAGTCCTCAGGGGTCTTCTCTGGTCTCCATGCCCTGGGCTACCAAGGGTACCATTTACATGGGGCTGATAGGTGGCCAGAGATGCCAGGAGGAAGCTGTCCCGACTCGCCGGCGTCCCTGCGCAGCCCCGGACCCAGGAAGACGGACCGGGGGAAAGGGAGACAGCCAGCACCCAGTAAAGAAGTAAAGCGTGGCTCCCGTGTGAAGAGGAGAGCCCCGCGAGCCCCAAGAGGAAGCGGGCAGCTGTCCAGGAGAGTCCCGCGTGGCCAGCTGGGAGACCCGAGGAGCACCCGCCAGAGACCAGTGAGTGAAGCCCCGAGTCCCCAGAGCGGGCCACCAACGCTCCGGGCCCCAACATTGTTGTCCGAGCCTCGTGTGGCTCCAACCTGATTCAGGGGCATTTCCTACTCATTCAGAGCCCAGGAGGCTCCCACGCTGTATTTGGGGGCATTGTTTGATGATTCAGAGCCCCTTGACTCCAACGTGATCAGGGGCATTTGTGAGCATTCAGAGCCAGAGGGCTTCAACGTGGCACATTTATTCACAGGGCTACAGTGAGCCCAGGCCGCATTCCTATCCCCAGCTGCCCAGCACTTAGTGGGCAGAAGCTACGTTTAGCCCTGTTTCCTGTACGCATCTTTCCTTGGCTGCCTGCGCAGCCTGCCCTGACAATGTGGACACAGGGCGTTTCAGCGCCGGAGAGGTCAGGTTGGCCTGGGGACAGTTCATGTGTTGTGCCCTTACGTGGGGTACATGTTTATGCCTTATGTGATTTTTGCGCAATTGTGATTACCTGCCTAATGTGATTTCTGCATCATCTGTAATGCTTTATGCCTATACCTCTGAATGTATGTTTATGCTGAGAAGGTTGTTTTTCCTAGTATAGGTTATGCTAGTGAGTTCATGATTCCCTGCATGATATTTGCCTAAGGTGTTTAGGATTGTGTAGGTGGTACTTACCTTTTACCAGTGGTTACTGGTTGTGTGCTACATTTGTTAGTTGGTGCTACAGTTATTATATGTTCTAAGCGTTATTCCTACAAAGTGCTAATTCTACCAAGTGCTAGTTCTAAAAGTGCTTATTCCTGACTGTGGCCCACGTGGCGCCCCACACTCGAGTCCGCAGCAGAATGAAAGAGGGCACCAACGGCTTGGGGGCTCCCTGCACCAACTGGCTTTGCGCCTCTCCCCCCATGCAATGCTGGGGCCCTGGAAGTGTGGAGACCGCGAACAGCGCAGGCGTGCAGTCTGGGATATGCCGCTGGTGCTAGGGTGCACAAACTGAGAGGCCTACTGCTCGGACACACGAGCAACTAGTGGATGGCGTATGCATTGGAAGGCTCAAAGAGACACGCAGTCGGGTGCAAAAAAAACGGTAGGCTTAGGTGCTGCGAGACTGTAGGGATTGCACCGGGAGGCTGCCGACTGGAAGAGGACTTCTTGATGGGACACTGGCATCATTGTAAGAGCACGGAGGTGGGGTGATGTGCAGGCTGCAAGGCGCGCAGTACTGCGTGACTCGCGCCCTTCCCCCAATGCAATATTGATGCCCTGTTATTGTGCCGACCGTGAGTGGTGTAGGAGTGCAGACTGGAGCTCTACTGCTGGACTTGGGGCATACGAATTGAGGGGCCAACTGCATACTTTTTGTATGATGCCCGGTGGAGCTACCTCGCTAGCTATGGGGGAGATTGACTTTGGGATCCCTCCTTTGACTATCACCTACCCAGCCGGAGTTCGGGCTAACGCGCCCGCCTCCCTCCTGACCTCATGTTGCCCCTCCCCTTTCCCCCAACCCTCCCCGCTTCTACTCTTTCCAGCTTCTGTCCTCTGCCCTCACATGCCCTTGCCCTTTGTTCCCACCTTGTTTTTCTGTGAACCTCTTCCCTCGCCACTTGAGACTGATCTATTTTGTCTGCTGCCCGATGGAGCTACCTGGTTTAGCGATAGAGGAGATGAGCCGTGGATTCCCTCCTTGGTCGTCACCTACCCAGTCGGTCTTTAGACAGACTTCCTTTCGTCTCTACGGTTGTCTCTTCCCTTATCCTCACTCTCTCTCCTCCCCTACCCCCCACTACTTTCTCTCTCCTTTCTCTCCACCCCTAATGTATTGCTGACTGTTTGATTTAATGTTTACTTGTTGTTCTTTTTCTGGTATATTGTTGAACCACATTGTTGCACTTCCTTTCGTCTCTCCTGTCGTCTCCTACCGCATCCTCCCTCTATTTATGTCTCTCCCTCCTCTCTCAATGTTTTGAGACTGAACTATTTTGTCTGATGCCCGATGGAGCTACTTGGTTTAGCTATAGGGGAGATGGGAGCTACCCAGTCGGTCTTTAGGCAGACTTCTTTTCGTCTCTCCTTATTGTCTCTTCCCTAGCTCCTATCCTCTCTCCCCTTGCCTGCTACTCTGCCTACCCCCCCTGTCCTTTGTGCCCTTTGACTAAGTACTCCTTCTCCCCTTGTTGGGGAAAGATCCAATATTTATACTCTGGAGTCTCAGCGAACCCGCTGAGTGAGTCCACTGTGCCAAGGGAGCCACTCACACTTGAGGTATGGTATGGCACCCCTTGCCAAAGCACTCCATCTCCCCTTTTTGGGGAAGGATCCAGTATGTAGGCCTTGGAGTCTCAGAGACCCATCTGAGAGAGTCCACTGCGTAAAGGGAGCCTCTCGCAATAGGGAAGGGATACCACTTCCCCTGGGATTACAGCTTACTGGACTTTGGACGTTGCCTTGACTCTTCTACCGGTTTGTGTCCCCGTCACCCTTCCCCTTCCCCATGCTGTGTCTCTCACCCTGCCCTCCTCTTTCCCGCCTTCATTATCTGTCTACTTCCCCTGCTCCAACCCCCCCTCCCCTGAATCTCTCACCTTGCCTGCTTTTCCCCTTACGTATTTGTGCTTATTGTTTATCTCGACCTTACAAGTAACTATGTTGCCATGCTCTAAGAACTGTGTAACCTTTGTAACGATGTAACCTGTAACTATGATCTGATGCTCATGTAAAGCGCTCTGATACCTCCAGGTCTAGCCAGCGCTATATAAAACTTTTAAAATAAATAAATAGTTTCAACATAGCTTTTAGGGAAGGAACACAGCCCTGGGTACCTGGTTGGTAGGAACCCAGGACACACTCAGTCAAAGTACATCAGCAGTTCAGAAAAAAGTAGAGGCATACCAGTGCAAGAAAGATGGCACTTTCTCACACTATGTGATTCCTTTGGGTTTGCCTGGGCTCTTTACACAGTGTACCTCTTTTTGGTCCACTATATAAAGAGCCAGCTTCCTACAGTGACTCTAAAGACTGTTTCGAAGAAAAACAACTTGCACACATCTGGATGCAATACTAGATGGCAAGAGTATTCAAAGCATGTGAATCTACAGCACTACATGACAAGAGCAGATGCTTGCAGGATAAGTAACTGAATCCCTTTTCTGTTTCAACTGTGTGAAGACCATCTCTTGTATTATATTGATAGCCATTTTTCGATAACATTACCTAATTAGTAGACTGATTGGATGAGAAACCGTGTATTGAATAGATTAATATTAAACATGTATGTATATAAACAATACATTTATTTTATATGTATTACAAAGGAACTGCATTTTGATGATTATTTGGGGGGACCTCCTGCCTTAGTTTATAAAAGCGATGTACAAGCAGGGCCACTTGAATAATGCTGCAGAGGAGGACCAAATTATGTGTTAGGGTTGACTAAGGTATGCATCAATGAAAGGCACATTTTGCGATAGTTCATTATTATATAATTTTTACAGATATTATGTTAGTACCAGTTTAGCATGCAAAAACAAGAATAAGTAACAGGAAGGTGACTTATAAACCTTTGTGAAGGGTCGCCTTTTGATCGGCAGCAGGTATTGTTGCGTTTTTAGTAGCTTTTAATCCGTTTGAGCTAGAAATGGATATTGGTTTGTTAAAAGTTGTAGATTTTGCAGCAGAGGATAGATTATGTGGCAGTGTAGCAAGTCCATAGTTCACAAATCCCATAATTCCAGTGTCACTAACCATCGATCACATCGTGCAAGCTCTGCCTGCGTCGCTAGAGGAATGTGCGTGGCATGACGAGCAAGAACCCTGGTGAGGGCATGAGCCTCGATTCTGATTGTGATGACATTGCTCGGTGTGTAAGTGTGCTAGTTAAAGGCATTCCACATTTTATGGTATCCACCATGTAGTAACCAGGGAAAATGTAATTGCTTGATTGTGAGAAACTGGCCAATGTCTTGGATTCCAGACCTGGGTGTCATAGTGGAGGGGCGCTAGTTATGCAGACTTTGACATCTTAAAGGAAGGTAGTTAGCTGTTGGATTGAGATGGGTCTGAAGATGTAGAAGACAAACTATTGAAGGAATTCTATTTAATTTAGAAAGAGAAATAGGGCTATCTCCAAGGACATTGGTACTAGAAATAAGACTGTTGTGCTAGGGTGTAATGTGTCCTGAAGTCATGTTAAGTCAAACCATTGCTTGCCTGTCATGTTTGTAGTTGCAATGTTAAAATATGACATTAAGTAAATTAATCAGCGGAGTTATTTGACATTCATGAAGGGAATAGTATTCTGTGGGCTACAGTTATGAAATGTCTTGTTTCGCACTAACTGATATTCATTAGGTTTGGGAACACTTTTGTGAGTTTTGCATATTTACGTATGCTGTATTTATTTATTGGTAATGTATGTGTCTGGTTAATACGTTTTCATGTAACTTGAGCTCTGGTTTTGGAATTGCAGTTATGGTAATGGTTGTGGTTTACCTAATGCTTAGTACTGCAAGACAGGTTGGGAAGTTTAGTTTTGGAAGTACCATTAGAGTATTTTATTCTATTCCAAAGGGGTGCGGAAATCTTTAAAATATCTACATGTCCATGGGACAGGTTGCTTCCTAAATCTACTTGTCCTGTAAACAAATCCACTTGTCCATTTGGTGCCACATAGTGCAGGGACAAATTGTGGCAGCAATCTTGTTATATAGGAGCTCTGATAACCGCCTCTCTGATTATGCCACTGCTGCTATTATAGTAGGGTTTGAATACTAGCAATTCACTTATTTTGTCAACTTTCCACAGATCTACATACTGGGGTTGGAAGTGGCAGTAAGTAATAGTTTCACTGTTGGAATGCCCTTTTGAGTCTTTGCAAACCTACTAATGTTGATGCTTAAGCGATTGTCCCCAGCTCTTCTCTAATCTTTTTCCATACTGATAAAGGTTGGGCATTTACTTCTGACAAGAGCAGAAGTTAAACTTCTTCCAGGGTTGAGAAAAAAGGGGTTGGAAAGTGAATGTGTAAACACTCAACATCTACACATGCATATTTGCTCAAGCTAAATTGCAGTTCACAAATATTTTGTGGCAGTACCTTTTCCTAGTTTTACATCTGTAAATGTTTATAAATGCATGCAAACCATATATTTGCACTACTGCTAGGACATTTGCCATTGGGTGTTCTATTGTGGTTAACCAAGAAATTTAGTTTTTATTAAAATTCTATCTCTCTCTATTATCGGACTTCACTGTGAGTGACCGCATTCTCCTCTTTAACAAGGAGCATATCGCGACAAAGTAGTTTTGTTCAGAGAAAGGGGCTACATTGGAAATGTGTGCTGCTGGGAGTCGGGACTACTCGTCCCAAGGAAAAAATAAACTTGAAAACTTGTTGTCGTTGACCTCAAACCATATGTGATATCCTGGTTATGTCCTGGGCGTCGGGCTATAGAAATTCCACACCCCTTACTCCATGTGAGTTAAGTTAAATTGTAGGAACCCACATGCTGTGACGCATCATTTTATGGGGGTAACTTAATGCCTGAACTGGACCTGAAGTGTTGCTGTAGTTAATGTTCTTAACTGGGTGATTGCACGCTTTGCAACTTGAAGGCGCTATGCTGTGCAGTTTCAAGTTGTGCAATTTCAGGTTATTTGCAGCCCTGGTTCAGCTGCTCCCCCAAGAAGCAGCAGCTGGCCCCTTTCACTACTGTTTGCAGTCTTTCAGCCCTACCTCCCTCCCGGGAAGGAAGGTCTGTTTGTTGTTTTTTATTTCCTTGAGGGGGTGCACACTTTTAGAGCTCGCTCCGTCCCCCTTTCCTCTTTTTGGCGGAATTTAAAGCTTACCAGACACAGAACACTCCCCACCAGACACAGGTCACTGCTCGCCAGGAACGGGACTTGCCTCACCTGACACAGGTCACTGCCCACCACACAAAGGATCCCACTCACTAGACAAAGAACATCACTCACCAGGCTCAAGACTCTTCTCACCGGGCACAGGCACCACTCTTTAGACACAGAACACCCCTCAGCAGACTAAAGTCATCACTCACCAGACGCAGGACTGCGCTTACTAGACACAGGACACCACTCACCAGACAGAGGAGCACACTCACAAGACAGAGAACACCCCTCACCACACACAGGACTGTGCTCATTAGACACAGGACACCCCTAACCAGGCACATGACTGTACTCATCAGACACAGGACACCTCTCACCAGATACAGGACTGTGCTCATCAGACAGAGGGCTGTGCTCATCAGACAGAGGGGTGTGCTCATCAGACAGAGGGCTGTGCTCATCAGACAGAGGGCTGTGCTCATCAGACAGAGGGCTGTGCTCATCAGACAGAGGGCTGTGCTCATCAGACAGAGGGCTGTGCTCATCAGACAGAGGGCTGTGCTCATCAGACAGAGGGCTGTGCTCATCAGACAGAGGGCTGTGCTCATCAGACAGAGGGCTGTGCTCATCAGACAGAGGGCTGTGCTCATCAGACAGAGGGCTGTGCTCATCAGACAGAGGGCTGTGCTCATCAGACAGAGGGCTGTGCTCATCAGACAGAGGGCTGTGCTCATCAGACAGGGGGGCAGTGCTCATCAGACAGGGGGGCAGTGCTCATCAGACAGGGGGCAGTGCTCATCAGACAGGGGGGCTGTGCTCATCAGACAGGGGGGCTGTGCTCATCAGACAGGGGGGCTGTGCTCATCAGACAGGGGGGCTGTGCTCATCAGACAGGGGGGCTGTGCTCATCAGACAGGGGGGCTGTGCTCATCAGACAGGGGGGCTGTGCTCATCAGACGGGGGGCTGTGCTCATCAGACGGGGGGCTGTGCTCATCAGACGGGGGGCTGTGCTCATCAGACGGGAGGCTGTGCTCATCAGACAGGGGGGCTGTGCTCATCAGACAGGGGGGCTGTGCTCATCAGACAGGGGGGCTGTGCTCATCAGACAGGGGGGCTGTGCTCATCAGACAGGGGGGCTGTGCTCATCAGACAGGGGGGCTGTGCTCATCAGACAGGGGGGCTGTGCTCATCAGACAGGGGGGCTGTGCTCATCAGACAGGGGGGCTGTGCTCATCAGACGGGGGGCTGTGCTCATCAGACGGGGGGCTGTGCTCATCAGACGGGGGGCTGTGCTCATCAGACGGGGGGCTGTGCTCATCAGACGGGAGGCTGTGCTCATCAGACGGGGGGCTGTGCTCATCAGACGGGGGGCTGTGCTCATCAGACGGGGGGCTGTGCTCATCAGACGGGGGGGGCTGTGCTCATCAGACGGGGGGGGGGCTGTGCTCATCAGACGGGGGGGGGCTGTGCTCATCAGACGGGGGGGGCTGTGCTCATCAGACGGGGGGGGGCTGTGCTCATCAGACGGGGGGGCTGTGCTCATCAGACGGGGGGGGCTGTGCTCATCAGACGGGGGGGGGCTGTGCTCATCAGACGGGGGGGCTGTGCTCATGACACCCCTCTCCAGACACAGGACACCCCTCTCTTTCTCTGCTACTCACTCTCTGCTACTCACTCTCTGCTACTCACTCTCTGCTACTCACTCTCTGCTACTCACTCTCTACACCACTCACTCTCTACACCACTCACTCTCTACACCACTCACTCTCTACACCACTCACTCTCTACACTACTCACTCTCTACACTACTCACTCTCTACACTACTCTCTGCTACTCTCTGCAACTCTCCGCTACTCTGCTCTTCTGCTACTCTGCTACTCTCTCTACTCTCTCTCTACTCTCTCTCTACTCTCTCTGCTACTCTCTGCTACTCTCTGCTACTCTGCTACTCTCTGCTACTCTCTGCTACTCTCTACTACTCTCTACTACTCTCTACTACTCTCTACTACTCTCTACTACTCTCTACTACTCTCTACTCACTCTCTACTCACTCTCTACTCACTCTCTACTCACTCTCTACTCACTCTCTACTCACTCTACTACTCTCTACTACTCTCTACTACTCTCTACTACTCTCTGCAACTCTCTGCTACTCACTCTATGATACTCTCTCTGCTACTTACTCTCTACTACTCACTCTCTACTACTCTCTACTACTCTCTCCTACTCTCTCTAGTACTCTCTCCTACTCTCTCTAGTACTCTCTCTCCTACTCTCTCTAGTACTCTCTCTAGTACTCTCTCTAGTACTCTCTCTACTACTCCATCCTACTCTATCTGCTACTATCTACTACTAACTCTCTAATACTCCCTACTACTTACTCTACTACTACCTCTCTGCTACCCACTCTCTACTACTCATTCTACTTACTCTCTACTACTCTACTCTCCTCTCTACTACTTACTCTACTACTCTCTACTACTCTACTACTCACTCTCTACTGCTCACTCTCTACTGCTCACTCTCTATTGCTCACTCTCTACTACTCTCTACCACTCACTCTCTACTACTCACTCTCTACTACATCACTTTTCTACCTCTCTACACGCACACATATATATATATATGTATATATATATATGCATATATGTATTGTGTGTATATATATATATATATATATAAATACATATCTAAATATATATATTCACTTTAAAACCCATAAGTTTCAGGCCTTATATAGTTAGGAATTAGCATTTAAAAAACTATTGAAATTGCTCCTATATAGTTAGTTGTACTAACTATATTTCGCGCACCCGCAATCCACTGCTGATGATGTCACATATTACATCATTCATGACATGGTTAGTGACATCACTGATGACATCTCAAATGACATCACTGATGACATCATCCAGTGACTGTGTGTTTTTCTGTAAAGTTTAAATAAGTTTTACATATTGAAGAATGAGTGGATGTATAATTGTCTGGATGAAGGATTTAGTAGGTGCGTGACTGACTGAGTGAGTGATTAAATGTGTCTTACTAAATGCATGGGTTAGTGACTAAACTGTCTGAATGTGTGCATCAGTATGTCTGTTGCTGTGTAAGCTGATGCATGTGTTGATCAGTAGCTATATGAGTGCCTATATGGGTTATTGATTGGTTGCCAAAGTATTTGAATGGGAGACTGAGTGTGTGTGTGGGTGGCTGGGAGGTGTGTGACTCTGTGCATAGATGTGTGAGCAGTTAATTCACCAGGTGTAGAAGTTCAAGAGTGCATTTGGAAACAGCTATATGGGCGGTTGACTGTGTCCATGGGTGTGTTGGTGAGTGAATTTATATCTCAGTGCTACATGTCAAAGTAAGTACATATGTAAAACACAGTGCATGTGAGAGTTGGCATATATGAATGACTATACATGAGAGCCAGTGAATGTGCGAGTGGCTGTATGGATCATTGTGTACTTGTATCAGTGATTGTATAAGAGAGTAAGTATGTGTTAGTATATGTTTGAATAAGTAAGGTGTTGTGTGTATAACTGTATAGTTGAGGAAATGGAAGTGTGATTGATTCTTTGCATGACTGACTAGGTGTGTGAGTAACTCCATGGATGAGTGGCAGTGTGTGTGTGTCTGTATAGGTATATGAGTGCATATGATAGTGTTGTATTGATGAGTTACTGTATGTATGAGTGATTCTATGGGTGAATGAGTGAATTTGTGTGTAGACCTAGGAATCAGTGAGTGCGTATGTAGTAACTGGTATTGGTGTGTCAATGGTTTCAAAAACGGTATTCTGTATTTAACACTGGGTATATCAAAGGTTATATTAGAGTGTGAGGAGGTGCATCGTATTATCACATGAATGATATCATCAGTGATGTGATCAGGATGTCATCAGTGATGTCACTGACAATGTCATGAATGATGTAATATGTGACATCATCAGCAGTGGATTGCGGGTGCGCGAAATATAGTTAGTACAACTAACTATATAGGAGCAATTTCAATGGTTTTTTAAATGCTAATTCCTAACTATATAAGGCCTGAAACCTATGGTTTTTTCAGTGAATTTCAAAGGTTTTTTATATGCTAATTCCTAACTATAAAAGGCCTGAAACCTATGGTTTTTTCAGTGAGTTTGCAAGGTTTTTTAAATGCTAATTCCTAACTATACAAGGCCTGAAACCTATGGTTTTTTCAGTGAATTTGCAAGGTTTTTTAAATGCTAATTCCTAACTATATAAGGCTTGAAACCTATGGTTTTTTCAGTGAATTTGCAAGGTTTTTTAAATGCTAATTCCTAACTATATAAGGCTTGAAACCTATGGTTTTTTCAGTGAATTTGCAAGGTTTTTTAAATGCTAATTCCTAACTATACAAGGCCTGAAACCTATGTTTTTTTCAGTGAATTTGCAAGGTTTTTTAAATGCTAATTCCTAACTATATAAGGCTTGAAACCTATGGTTTTTTCAGTGAATTTGCAAGGTTTTTTAAATGCCAATTCCGAACTATATCAGGCGTGAAACCTATATTTTTTTTCAATAAATTTCAAAGGTTTTGTAAATGCTAATTCTATTAGCGGATAACATTTATATATGTTATCTTTTTGGGACCACCTGAGCAGCCATCTTGTTTCTCAGCAGAAGTGAGGCACATTCAAGAGTGGAAAACGCGAAAAGGGGGCATGGTTGAGACCCCCTAGTCCTTCTCGGGGGGTCCGCGGGGTACATGTACGGTGCGCGTACCCCGCGATTTTTTTTAAATTAAAAAAAAAAATTTTTTTTTGCCCTTGGGGGTCCTTTTGGGACCCCCTGAGAAGGGCTAGAGGGTTGGGGGGTCTCTACCCTGCCCCCTTTTTCGTGTTTTCCACTCTTGTTTTGGGCTCTCTTGTGCCTCAGTTCTCCTGAAAAACAAGATGGTGGCCAACACTTCCTAGTTTGGAATGTTGACAGTCGACTGCCAGCCAATCAGAAACTCGCTCGCGCACGTAAGGGTACGCGCACGTACGTGTACCGTATGCGTACGGTGAGCGCATATAGATATATAATTTGCTCAAATTCAATTTTCTCAACAACTACTGGAGGGATTTTCACCAAATATAGAAAAGGCACTACTGCATACCTGTCCCTACCATTTTGCCAAGTTTGGTGTAATTCCGTTCAGCCGTTCAAGCTGTAGCCGTGTCTAAAGGTCCCATAGAAAATGCCATTTGAAAAATTTCAAATTCAATTTTCTCAAGAACTACTGGAGGGATTTTCACCAAACATACAAAAGGCACTGCTGCATACCAGTCCCTACCATTTTGCCAAATCTGGTGTAATTCCGTTCGGCCGTTCGAGCTGTAGCCTTGTCAGAATGTCCCTAGGGAAATTAACATGGGGAAAACACGTTTTGGGACCCCCCTTTTTTCTCGGCCCCCGCTTGACGAATCCCTTTGAAACTTTCAGGGACGGAACGGAGCGCAGCGAGGCAAATTTAAGGAAAATAACGGGCAGATCCCTCAATCGGCGCTAAAGTTATTCCCAATAGAATGTTCGGAATTTCCTATGGTAACTAGGTCCTAACTATATATACCTACTGGCGTGTTATGTACATGGGGGCGTGGCTTGACTGCCGACGGGAATGGCAGCGTGAGCTTGGAGCTCCGCGCCTGATCCCTCTATCCTGTCTGCAGAGCGGCAAACCACACGGAAATAGGTTCGAATTACTAGGATAAAGACCAGGACCGCAGCGGCGCTGTCTGGCGCCAGCGAGACCCACCGTAACTCGCATTGGCGACGAAGCGAGAACAGAGAGACCTTCGGCCGGCGGAGTCCAAATGGCGCCTGCGAGTTGATCGGACCTCAAGGGCGGTGATCCGTATGGGCAAGTGGAGCTCCGTCGAGTCTTGGAAGGAGGAAATATACGCATCACATGTTGGGTGAGGACGAGCGGAGCAGCGGTACGAGTGAGCGGAGCGACCCACCCGGTGCCGAGCCGGAGGGTGAGAGAACGGAACGGCAGCTGATGGCAGGCGATGTGACGGAGCGAGAGGAAGTGAGCGGAGCCCGGAGGCGGCCGGCGAGGACGGAGCAGCGCCTTGGAATGAGGAGCGGAGCCGGGAAATAAGGTACCGGTCCGCTGCAGGGGAGCGCACTGCCGCAGGACCAGACGGAAGAGAAGGGGGCATTGGCATCGCACGGAGACGGCTAGCGCTGGGCGGAGAGGAGCACCGACTGCGGGATTGTAGAGGCACCACAGCGGCAGCCTAGAGAGTGTTCGACCTGTGCTAGAACCTGACATGGTCACATAGTGCTCGGCGGGAGGGAGGCCCAGAGCGTGGCCAGGTGAGGCTCCCCTATTAATTGGGAAACACCGAGGCCTAAATCACAGAGAGCTGATCGGCGAGTGGTGCCCGAGATTCATGAAACAGCCACAAAAGACGCCTTGCAACGGGACATCGCGCAGGTGGCATCCGGGCTCGGGCTACTTCGAGCAGACCATGCCAAGTTAGCAGACCGAGTCAAACAGAATGAAGTGGCGCTGCAGGAGCTGACCCCTGCTCACTTGGTTCTGGAGGGGAGGATGGAAGATGCCATTGCCCGAATACAAACGTTGGAGAAGAGAGCTGAGGATGCCGAAAACAGGAGCAGACGTAATAATATCCGCTTGGTCGGCCTTCCGGAAAAAAATTGAAGGGGGCGATATGATTGGCTACCTGGACTCCTGGCTGAAGACGACAGTGGCTCCAGAGGGCCTGACCCCTTTCTTTACGCTTGAACAAGCACATAGAGTTCCTGCCAGAGCTCCTAAACCGGGCCAGCCACCTAGTCCGGTCATAGCAAGGCTGCTCCACTGCAAAGACAGGGACGTACTGCTTCAAAAAGCCCGAGTGGAAGGCCCGTACCAAGTAGACCATAGTAAGGTCACCATGTTCCCGGACTACACTTACGAAACACAGCAGTCGAGGGCCTCTTTCCTATTGGTGAAACGAGCACTCAGATGAGGGTATACGGTACTCTCTGCTCTTCCCGGCCAGATTGCGAGTCGAACTGGATGGCACGGCCCGTTTCTTCCACACCGGAGGAAGCCTGGACATGGATCGAAACTTATAAAGCGGGAACCGACGGCACACGTCAGCAGGAAAAGGAGATGCTGAGAGCGACACAGGTGCGGAAATCACAAAAACTCCGCAGGAAGAGACTGGACACCCGAACACCATCTGCATCACAAACAGCGTAAGAACAAAAGGCAGCGCTGCAAGCAGTGGTAGAACTATTGGGTGCTAGTCCGCCATTATCGAAACAAGGCACAGACTCAGAGGAGAGGGGAATCACACGGGGTCAGAGACAGACATATCGGACAAGCAAGGTGCCAAGCGTCCGAGGGTGACACCGAACTCAGCAGACGAAATACTGGATACCTGACACGTGAGATTTCGGACCTTTCTTATAACATTGACTGTCCGACATTGATGGCGATGGAATAAGTTGGCCTGTGGTCGAGAATTCGATAGCCGCACACATTTTATCAGGGATCATAAGGGTGCGGGTTACAGTTGGCGCAGCCGCCTGTTGGTCCAGAGCCGACCCCTAACAGCCCTGAAGGCTACTGCAGTGACGACTGCAGGATTGACGGGTGCTAAGTTGAATGAGGGCAGTTTGGACGGGGGCTGATGGATTGCTATTGGGTCCTGTTCTGGGGAAGGGAGGAAGGGTAATAGTTGGGGATGTTCTTTTGAAACAGATGCTTGAATTCACTGTTGGGAGGGTGGGAGGGATGGGGCAAAAGGGAATTTGTTGGGAAGGTTCCACCACTGAAGCTAGGTCGACAGTCGGCTTGACCAGTACTGAGAAGGAATGGGATTATGGTTGACATTGATAACTTGAAATGTATGACCTGGAATGTGAGGGGGCTCCATACGATGGTGAGGAGGCATAAAGTTCACTCAAGTCAAGTCAAAATACACTTTATTCGATTTGATTAAAATCATAAAAGCCAATAAAAACACAATAATATATACAGATTAAAAGAATACATACAGATCATCATTTGCGACACATTAAGCAATCATAAATAGCAAGACATATATATCAATATTCATGTTACAGCATTGTCCTTGTTGAGCCTTGACTTGATTCTGAATGCTGCAACTAAGAAGCTAGCCACAGAATATGTCATGAAAATATTACCTAAGGACTGTAAGTATAACAGGGCAGGCCTGACTTGAATAAAACCGGCTTCTTTTAAAACGGGTACTAAATATTTAATTCTTGGCTCTCTAAAAGTACTACAAAACGTCATAAAGTGCAGCGTGTCCTGAGTGGAAAAATCGTCACATTTACATGGGGCTCCTAGTTCCGGCATGCTCCATTGCTGGAAGCAGCCCAGCACATAGGGAATTTGATTAAATCTAAATGTAATTAGGAGGTGTCTATGTAAGGGTTTAGTCACAAAGGTAAGGTAGGGCTCTAAGGATGGGGAGGATAACAGCATGTAGTGCGCTCTTACTGACGTTTTTGTCAGCTCGAGCTCCTCCCGAGCCAGCCTTACATTCTCCATGAAATGTTTTTTGACCCATTTGATATCCTCAACCCTGATAGAAGATGGCAAATTAAATTATCCTGGGCGACCTAGTTTTTCAAATGCTAGTCGAACATGGGAAACACCTGTTACAACGAAAGCATTACATCGCGCTTCCATCGCAACGCGACTAGGACATCGCAGGAGGCTTTAGAACGCATGCATTAACGACGCATGCTATAACATCGCATGGACCATCACGTCGCTGGCGATTACATAGCATTCGAGCATTAGAATTTAACTTGAGCGCGACTTGACTTGAATTATGGCCCGGGGGTAATTAATTAGAAATTAAATAGCATGGGCGGAAAGTAATAAAAAGTGAGGGTAATTAATATTTTTGGGCCCGGGGGACCCGCGACTTGAACTTGAATTATGGCCTTAAAAAACATGGGCCGCACAGAGGGAGAGGATGCGATTACATAGCATTCGCTAGCGAAGTTGATAAAATAAGTACCACTGCCACTCCCCCCCCAATATATTATTGACTAAGCTACACACCTGCATGAACGTCAGTCCATTAAAATGACATGGTTGGAGGAAAGTGGTGAAATGCACCCTTTAAACTTCAGTGCTATCCCAGGGTTGGCCCCTTTCTCCCACTCGTGCATGGGTGGCGAATTGAACTTGAGCGACTTTAACTTGAAGGCGCTGACATGGGGGAAATTTATAATAAGTGAAGGTAATTATTAAGTGAAAAGTGAGTAATTAATAAAATCATAAAAACTGTGTCTGTGTTCGATTATCAGCAGCTTTGAAAAGACTTTCATCCTTCTGAAGTTGCTAAAATAAGTACCACTGCCAGTCTCAGCACCCCCCCCCTCCCGCCCCCCCCCCCCCCCCCCCCCCCCCCCACCCAATAATATTAATATGTTATCCCAGGGTTGGGCCCTCTCTCCTACTCGTAACCCATCATTTTCGCGTATTTAAATGTCTTCTTCCTGCAAACATGAGGGGTGAAGCGAACCCAAAGTGATTCAAAGCAGCCAAACGCTGGATACACAGGGATCTCGGCGGATTCTCGTCTGCAGGGGCATTCGACGACGCTAGTGACAGGCCCGCGAAGTGAAAGGCGGAACATATTCATAATTTGTGTGCATGGCCCGGGGGTAATTATTAATAAATGGAAATGCAGGGGCCACACAGAGGGAAAGGATGTAGCCCGACAGAGGCACCAGGGGGATAAGTAAAAGGCGTGTAAAATGCCGGACCTGCAAAGCGAGAGAGGTGGCAACACGGATAGCGCTACCGACTTTGGGTCTGGGTAACCAAGGTTCGAGACTCTCCTGAGACGCATAAAAACAGGACACTTACAAGTGCTTTAAAAAACGACACTTACAAATGTTTCTTTTTTTATGTTTCACATTTATGATTGCCAGCTGTTTCTTCGGATTATACCCCAGAATGACAGCGTTGGGTGGATGCATGATGGGTGGGTGGGTGGATGCCTGATGGGTGGGTGGATGGATGCATGGATGTTTGGCTGGATGAATGGGTGTATGGATGCATGGATGGATGGTTGGGTGGATGAATGAATGGGTGGATGGATGGGTGGGTGGATGGGAACATCATGGGTGGGTGGGTGGGTGGATGGATGCATCGGTGGTTGGCTGGATGAATGGGTGGATGAGTGGATGGATGCGTGGTGGGTGGATGGATGCATGGTTGGATGCCTGATGGGTGGGTGGATGGATGCATGGACGGGTGGCTGGATGAATGGATGGATGCATGGATGGATGGATGCATGGAGGGATAGTTGGCTGGATGGGTGGGTAGATGGGAACATCATGGGTGGGTGGGTGGGTGGATGGATGGATGCATGGATGGGGTACTGTGGAAGAGCAAAAATACACGTGTTGGTCGTGGTAGTAGCCCATCCATCCATCCACCCACCCATACACCCACCCACGCATCCATCCATCATGCATCCATCCATCATCCATCCACCCACCCATACACCCACCCACGCATCCATCCATCCATCATGCATCCATCCATCATCCATCCATCCACCCACCCATACACCCACCCATACACCCATCCATCATGCATCCATCCATCCATCCACCCACGCATCCATCCATCCATCATGCATCCATCCATCCATCCATCATCCATCCACCAATACACCCACGCATCCATCCATCATGCATCCATCCACCATCCATCCACCCATAGTCCCACCCAAGCATCCACCCACCATGCATCCATCCACCCACCCATGCATCCATCCACCCACCCATGCATCCATCATGCTTCCATCCATCCACCCACCCATGCATCCATCCATCATGCATCCATCCATCATCCATCCACCCATACACCCACCCACGCATCCATCCATCATGCATCCATCATCCATCCATCCACCCACCCACGCATCCATCCATCATGCATCCATCCATCATCCATCCACCCATACACCCACCCACGCATCCATCCATCATACATCCATCCATCCATCCACCCACCCACACATACACCCACCCATCCATCCACACATACACCCACCCACGCATCCACCCATCATGCATCCACCCACCCACGCATCCATCCATCATGCATGCATCCATCCATACACCCACCCATGCATCCACCCATGCATCCATCCATCATGCATCCACCCACCCATGCATGCATCCATCCATCATGCATCCATCCACCCACCCACCCATGCATCCATCCATCCATCATGCAAGTGGGTATGGTACACTGATAAGAGGCAAAGGAAATGAAGGAGTGGGGTTTGCAATATATATGTTAAACAGGCCTCTTTGCTTGCACCACATTTTAGCTGACTGCATGTGTATGAACTCAGACCAAGGTCCCTTAGAATCCCATATCACCAGGGAGACGCCAGTGGTTTCAAGAAGGGGGTTTGTAAGGCGAAAAAAAGGGAGAAAACTCACAAACATTATATCTAGCAAAGGGACGACATTGGTGAGCACAACACCAACAAAGCTATCTCTACATACGCGAAATGGGAAATCAACAACTGCTTGCTTCTAATTACCCCTATGATTAGGGCGTGACAAATCACTGGAAGCAAAGGGCCGGTATCTGGGGGCGGCTGTTTAGGGTGATGCTGTTGCTCAGGACAAATGGCCTGCTCTCTCTCGGTTTTTTTCTATTTGTAAGCTCAGGCCTTCGTTCCCAGCACCAAAGTCGGCAGCGCACACGGCAGTAGAGACGTTTTGCTGTTTGCATTTAAGAATCTGGCAAACGGAGCCACTTTTGACCTCTATATCGCAGATGCGAAGTTTGGAAGGGCCCTGCTGATTGTAGGGACATACAGTGATGTACTTTTACATAATGGGTGCCTTTAGCTCTCTGTAGAAACACTGGTCAATAAATCAAAGCTGCCCCTTGCAGTCGGTAGCAGGATAGTCTGTGACTGCATTCCTCAACTGCCTAGAGTCGGATTATCACTATGATCAGAAACTATGCACATTATCCTCTCCTTTCTGATCGAATGTGTGTGGGTGGGCGCGTGTTGCTATATCGCAGATGTGAAGTTTGGAATGGCGCTGCGAGAGGACCTGTGATGCCTCAGAAAGGGGATTACGTCTCAGAAATTATGTTGGAGGTTATGGGTCTTTGGCGAAGGATGCAATATGTGAACTCTTACATTGGGGAGGGGGGAAGATTCAGGTATTAGCATCCAGGACATTATGGGTCCGTTATGCCGATATATTCGACAAGCATTCGACCACCCTTGTCTGGCCATTGTGTACAGCCTGTAATTCATGGCAAATATGCACAATTACTTCAGGGCACTTACTTGAAATGGCGGAGGTCGGTCCACACTAACGTTGCTCTCACGTCTGGCACGCTGCACTAGAGACTGCAAAATGGATGGAGGGAGGGGGGGGGACTTCTTTTATACAGCCCCCCCTCACCCCCCTCCTTACTAGAAAAAACAATTGCAATGAAAATTTTACATTTAGAATAGCCTTCCATTCTTTGACATTTAGTAAATAAATACACACCACACAATTATTAATAGAAGTAGAAGTTTTAATGTCGAGGGGAACGGGAGGGGGACGGGCAGGGGTAGAGGTGGGTTCATGCGGAAAACACAAAAACCGCGTTGTTTTGACCTGCGACGTGATGCACTGCGGGGTAACGTGCGCGACGATGGGAAGCAATGCAATCGCGTTGCAAAGGGATGCGATGTTGTGGAATGCGATGTAATGGAGGAAGCGATGTAACAGACGCGATGTTACAGCGTGCGATCTAACTAGCCGCGTTGTAGCGTCATACATCCGTCGAACATATTCTAACCAGGGGATTTTCTTCCTGTGATCAAGAGACATGACGTCCTCCAGGATAACATGATTAAGAGATAATTCCTCGATAAGCCATAACTTCAACCAACACGTTAGGGGAGCCAATCTCAACTTATCTGAAATGTAATCTAGACCCAGCTCTGCGTGTAACGAAAAAGTAGGGGTAGATTGGGGGACAGAGAGTAGTTGTCGAAGAAATTTATTTTCTGCCCTTTGTAGGAGATCGTGGGACAGGTACCCCCATAAAGGTGTGCCATATGTAGCTATTGCAATTGTTAGAGGGCTAATCTCAGGAGAGGACAGATTTGGCACCTGACCACCCTGGGACCCACCTCTCGTAAGAATACAGCCAAGCACTGGCGGGAGACCCTCAGGCTGAGGACCTCGAATCTAGAATCGTACGCGCTGCGCTAGCACCACTTCAACAGAGAGACACCACACTGGAGAGTTTAAGAGAAAGTATGCTTTATCTCTTCAAAGTTAGAACTGGATCTTTATGATCCGCAGAGTATTATGTACAGACGAGCCGGGGCTCGAAGAGTCTTGGCAGGGGTAGGGTAGCGGGACAGTCTTAGAGTTCAAGGTATCCGGCGCACAGCTCTCAATCCTCGAGCTGGGGGATACAGGGTGATCTTGGGCCCAGCCGGACCAGAGTAGTCTCTCGAGCCGCGATCGAATCAGCAGGGCTCACGGTGATCTTCTTGGTTGCAAAGGAGCCGCGAACAAATCAGCAGGGCTCGGTGATCTTCTTGGTTGCAGGGAGCCGCGAACGAATCAGCAGGGCTCAGTGGTCTTCTCGGTTGCAAGGAGCCGCAAACGAATCAGCAGGGCTCAGTGGTCTTCTCGGTTGCAAGGAGCCGCGAACGAATCAGCAGGGCTCAAGAGTTCTCCGGATAGCAGGGCAGCCGTGATCAGGTCAACCGGCTCTCGTAGTCCAGGATACAACTGGTTTGGTCGGTCCAGAGCCACGCCTGATATAGGACTCCCTTTCTTTGATGTCCGGAGTCCTCGCAGGCGGAGGTCTTAGCACCTGGGGGCTGGTTGTTAGGGGTTCCGCCTCGGCGGCTCCTTTCATCCTTTGAAGTTGGGTCTGGGGGAATCCCAGACACTCAGCAGGCCTGGAGCCAGCCCTCGGGGAGGCCGGATGGGTGATCGAAACTCATCTTCGAGGGGAGGTGGAAGGTGGGACCAAGCTACTCCTACCTCTCTCGCTCACAGGGAGTGCTCTACCCCCTGGCTGGGGATGGCGCCGTCGACCGAGGTCGAGCTGGGGCCGGGGAGGCCATTTTAGGTGCAGGGACATGGGCCTCGGCCTCGGATGTCAGGAAAATGGAGGACGAGGACGGGAAGCCCAGGGTCGGGGAGGTGTAACATGGTGGGCAGGGTCCGGGGCTCAGGGCCTGGTGAAGCTATCTGGTTCAGGGGTGACCACGCCACGAGGCCAGGTCCAACACACGTCCCCCTCAGCTGAAAGTCGGGGAGAACTACCCATCCTCTTGGGGATTCTCCTCGCTGAGGCGGAAGAACCTGGAGAGGCTGTCAGCGTTGGCGTGGTCGGTACCAGGGCTGTGTTCTACTGTGAAGTCCATCCCCTGGAGGGAGATTGGCCATCGCAGCAGTTTGGGGTTCTCCCCTCTCATCTACATAAGCCACCGTAAAGGTCGTTGATCTGTCTGCACTCGGAAGTGGGTTCCGAATAGGTAGGGCCGGAGTTTCTTGAGGGCCCAGACTACTGCGAACGCCTCCCGCTCAATGGTGCTCCATCTCTATTCTCGGGGCAGTAGCCTTCTGCTGATGAAGGCCACAGGCTGATCTATACCTTCCTCGTTGAGCTAGGATAGGACGGCCCGATGCCATGCTCGGAGGCGTCGGTCTGGACCACAAACTCTTTGGAGTGGTCCGGCACTTGGAGTATGGGGGCAGTACACATTGCGGTCTTTAAGGTGTCGAACGCCTTTTGGCAGGCTGGGGTCCAGTGCATGCGCTTGGGCTGCCTTTTGGATGTCAACTCTGTGAGGGGACCCACTAAGCTGCTGTAGTGTTTTATGAATCTCCGGTAATAGCCGGTGAGGCCCAGGAAGGCTCGGACCTCGGTTTGGGTTGTGGGGGGTTCCCAGGCCAAGATGGCGTCTATCTTTGGTTGGAGCGGGGCGACCTGCCCGCTTCCGACCTGGTGGCCTAGGTAGATCACTGACCCCTGCCCAATCTGGCACTTGCTGGCTTTCACCGTCAAGCCCGCCTGGCGCAGGGCTAGCAACACCCTCCGGAGGTGCCGGAGGTGGTCACTCCATTGGGAACTGAACACCGCAATATCGTCCAGATATGCGGCGCTGAACTCTTCCAGCCTGGCCAGGACTCGGTTCACCAGTCTCTGAAAGGTGGCCGGGGCGTTTTTCATCCCGAACGGCATCACTCGGAAGCGATAGTGCCCGTCCGGGGTGGAGAAGGCGGACCGCTCCTTGGCTCCCTCTGTGAGCGCAATTTGCCAGTAGCCGCAGGTCAGGTCAAAGGTACTTAGGTAGTGAGCAGACCCCAGGCGGTCAATGAGCTCGTCCGCACGGGGATGGGGTGGGCGTCTGCTCGGGTGATTGCGTTGAGCCCCCGGTAGTCCACGCAGAACCGAAGTTCCGGGACAGCCCCAGGGGCCGCGGCTTTCGGGACCAGCACCACGGGACTGGCCCAGGGACTGTCGGAGGGCTCGACCACTCCTAGGGCAAGCATTTTTGAGACCTCGGCCTGGATGCAGGTCCGGACTCGATCAGGAACTCGGTAAGCCCGGTGTCGCACCGGCGGGCTGTCTCTGGTGTCCACGTCGTGGACACACCAGTCGGTGATTCGGGGGACTATGGAGAACAAGTCTGAGAACTGCCCCAAGAGCTGGCGGCAGTCCTCACGCTGCTGAGGGGTGAGGGAGGAAGAGAGGTTCACTCCGTCTATGGAGCCATCTTTTTCTTTGGCACACAGGAGGTCAGGGAGAGGCTCCGTTTCCTCTTCCGCTCCGTCGTCGGTGGCCAAGAGCAAGCTCAACTCCGTCCGCACGAAGTGAGGCTTGAGGCGGTTCACGTGGAGAACCCGAAGGGGGTTCCGAGGGGACTGGACGTCCACCAAGTAGGTCACTTGGCTCTTCCTCTCCACAACTTTGAAGGGGCCTGTCCATTTGTCTTGGAGGGCGCAGGGTTTCACCGGGGACATCACCCAGACCTGCTGGCCCGGTTGAAACTTGACCAGAGTGGCATTCTGGTCGAACCAGCGCTTCATTTCCTCCTGACTGGCTTCGAGGTTGGCTTCAGCCAGCGCTCGGAATTTCCGTGTCTGATTTCGGAGAGTAAGAATGTATCAGTACACATCGGGGGAGGTTCTTGGGGGGCTGCTTCCCATCCCTCCTTAACCAAGCTCAGGGGTCCCCGAACGGGGTGCCAGTACAGCAGCTCAAAGGGGCTAAACCCCAGGGACTTCTGGGGGACCTCTCGGTACGCGAACAAGAGACTGGGAAGGAGGACATCCCATTTGCGCCGGAGGGGTTCTTCTAGGCCCATGCTCATCCCCTTCAAGGTCCGGTTAAACCGTTCCACCAGGCCATTGCCCTGGGGATGATACGGGGTCGTGAATTTGTAGGACACTCCACACTTGTGGAGAGGTGTGGCTCAATGGTTAGAGGCGGCAGACCCGAGTGCAGAGAACGGCCCGGGACCAGGGTTCGATCCCCGACACGGCAGGGTCTTGGACCAGGATCAGCGGACTTATAATTCTCGCATCGGTGCCTACTCCGACCAGGGAGCACACTCTGCAACTCTGGGCATTAGCTTGCCTCATCTCCACAACGGCCCCACACAAACGCCGGGGATGCCTGGTTTCACCTTGGAGACCCCCAGGAGGGACTATCTCACAGGGAAAGCCAGGACGGGTTCCCCAGCGGTCTATAGCGCTACGAGGCCTCCGGGTAGCAGTGCGCTTTACAAGACACAACAATTTACAATTTACAATTTACACTGTTGCCACAAGGACATCATGTACTTCGAGATGAAGTTCGTGCCGTGATCACTCACGACCTCGCGGGGGAAGCCTACTCGGGAGAATATCCCCATCAGCGCCCGGCCCACCACGGGGCCGTCACGGTGCGGAGGGGAATGGCTTCGGGGTATCTGGTGGCGTGGTCTACCAGGACCAGGATAAATCGGTGTCCTTGGGAGGTTCTGGGGTCTAGGGGTCCTACTATGTCGATCCCGACCCGCTCAAAGGGGGTACTGATGACAGGAAAGGGCTGGAGGGGAGCCTTGCACGCACCTCCACTCTTCCCACTGGCCTGGCATGTGGGGCAGGACTTACAGTGGGTCTCTACATTCGTTCGCATTTTGGGCCAGTAAAAGTGAGTGACTAGGCGATCGTAGGTCTTACCTTGGCCCAAGTGTCCCGCCAGGGGTACATCATGGTCCAGACCCAGGAGAAAGTCACAGAAGCGTAGGGGTACCACGAGCACCCGGCCCGACCCTAGCTCTGCAGACCTCTGTTTGCTATACAGGAGGCCATTCTCCCAGTACAGGGAGTGAGTCCCAGTTTGCTCGCCCGCAGCTTGGGCCGTGGCTTGTTGTCGGAGTCCGTCCAGGGACGGGCAAGTGGCTTGCTCCTGACAGCACTCCTCTCGGGAGGGGCCCCCTTCATGACGCCACTGCGCCAATTCGGGCAGATCATCTATCTCGGGGAGCTGTGCGGCCTCGGGATGCCAGACCTCGGGGTCGGGAACGGGTTCTCCCTCCGGGGAGAGGCCGTGGGGCTCAGCCCGATCTTCCCTAACATCTTCTACCGGGAGGGGGCTGGGAGGCTCGGCAACGACTGCCCCGATGGGGAGTAGTCGAGCGGACATGGATCGAGTGGTGGCGCACACCCACTCGGGTAGGCCCATCATGCCCAGGTGCGTCTTACGTTCTACCTGTCTCCATGGGGAACTTTCTAGGTCATTGCCCAGGAGACAGTCTACGGGTTGGGAGGCCCTGACAGCGACTCACAACTCTCCTGTCACTCCCCCCCATTCGAACAGTACCAGGGCCATCTTGCAAAGACTTTCAGTGTTATCAGCAGACAATACGGGGCATAGGACGTTTGGAATGATCTGGTCCTCCCTGACTAGGTGGCTGAGGATTCCGGTGATACTGGCCCCGTTGTCACGAAGAGCCTCCACCCGGCGGCCGTTCACCTTCACTAACTGTCTGTACTTCTTAGTATTATCGGGCAAGGGGGCCCCAGGGATCGTCTCTCGGTCTCCTAGGGAGTCTAGGGCTATGGCGGCGGGTTCCCACTCTCCAGTGTCCTCCATCTCCTCCCCTAGAGCTACATTTGCTACCTGTCGGGCTTGGGGAGCTGTTGCAGAGGGTCGCGGGGCCATGGGACACAGGGGGTCACTGGCATAATGCCCGGTTTGTTGGCATCGGTAACAGGAGATCGTGACCCGGTGCCCACGGTTGCCCGAAGGAGCGGAAGTGGCTGGTGCGGTGGCTGGTGGGGTCTGTGTTTGGCCTCTGGGGGGGCTACGCTGGGGTCCTGGCTGGGAGTCCCTCTGTCTACCTTGGTTCACTCCACCCCTCTGGCGGGGAGATCCCGGACTGTTTTTGTGGGTTTCTGCTACGGGACCCCGGGGGACCCGGGTATTCACCCAGCGATCAGCCTCCACGGCCAGCTTCCTCGGGTCGGCAAGCTTGCTGTCGAGCAGATGCTGGCGAAGTTCCACAAAACAGTTCACGGACAGATGTTCCCAGAGTATGAGATCAGTGAGTTCCTCCATGGTGGTCACTTTGCTGCCCTTGACCCACCCGTCGAATGCTCTGCTGAAAAAGTTGACATACTCCACCCAGGTAGTCCCAGGAATCTTCTTGCAGTCCCGGAACCGCAGTCGGTACTTTTCTGGGGTGAGGCCGTATCTTGACAAGAGGGCCTCCTTCATGTGGCTGTAGGAGTTCTGCATAGAAGAGGGTAGGTCGAGCAGGGTGTCTCTCCCCTCACTCCGGAATCGGCCCCACAGGCCAGCTCCCCAATCTTTCTGCGGAACTCGGTGGGAGGTCATGGCGACCTCATAGGCTTTAAACCATTGCTGTATGTCATCGTTCTTATAATATTCTCTCACCACGTCCTTGGGGATGTGGACCTTTGATTCTGGTGGGGGAGCCGCTTCTCGGCTTCCCGAGGTTCGGTTTGCTTCGCTCTGGGCCTTTAGCTCGATCTCCTTCAGGCCACGCTCGTGCTCCAGCTGGAGTCTCTTGTCTTCGTGTTCTCGTTGGAGCTTCTTTTCTTCCAACTCTCCTTGGACTCGTAGTTGTTCCACCACGAGTCTCTTTTCGGCTAGCTTCAGCTCACACTCAGTCTTGAGTTTGGCCAACTCGAGTTCATGATTGTGTGTCCTTTCTCGGTCCGCTAGTTCTCCGGGGGAGAGGCCCCCATCCAGGAAGCTGCTCCGTACCGGCGTGTTGCTGCCTCCTCTTGGGTTGGGTTCGGGTTCGGTCGATTGCGCTGTTCCTCCTCCTGACGGGAGAAGGTTGTCTTCGGACTCAACCCAAGTTTGTAGAGCTTTTTGCATATCTTCCTTGGTGTTTAGGCCTGTGGTAGCGATTCCTCGTTCCTTGCAAAATTCCTTCAATTCTCTGTGTGTGTGTAGTCCTCTAACCGTTCCGGAAGGAACGCGGGGCTTGCATCATTTTCAGTGGTACTCTTGTTACTCTTCTCTGCCATCTCTGTTTGGTAGTGCGTCAGCCGCTTACTGTACGATATCTAGATTTACGGACTCGGATCCCGTCGCTTGCCACCAATGTTAGAGGGCTAATCTCAGGAGAGGACAGATTTGGCACCTGACCACCCTGGGGCCCACCTCTCGTAAGAATACAGCCGAGCACTGGCGGGAGACCCTCAGGCTGAGGACCTCGAATCTAGAATTGTACGCGCTGCGCTAGCACCACTTCAACAGAGAGACACCACACTGGAGAGTTTAAGAGAACGTATGCTTTATCTTTTCAAAATTAGAACTGGATCTTTATGATCCGCAGAGTATTATGTACAGACGAGCCGGGGCTCGAAGAGTCTTGGCAGGAGTAGGGTAGCGGGACAGTCTTAGAGTTCAAGGTATCCGACGCACAGCTCTCAATCCTCGAGCTGGGGGATACTGGGTGATCTTGGGTCCAGCCGGACCAGAGTAGTCTCTCGAGCCGCGATCGAATCAGCAGGGCTCACGGTGATCTTCTTAGTTGCAAAGAACCGCAAACGAATCAGCAGGGCTCGGTGATCTTCTTGGTTGCAAAGGAGCCGCGAACGAATCAGCAGGGCTCAGTGATCTTCTTGGTAGCAGGGAGCCGCGAACGAATCAGCAGGGCTCAGTGGTCTTCTCGGTTGCAAGGAGCCGCGAACGAATCAGCAGGGCTCAAGAGTTCTCCGGATAGCAGGGCAGCCGTGATCAGGTCAACCGGCTCTCGTAGTCCAGGATACAACTGGTTTGGTCGGTCCAGAGCCACGCCTGAAATAGGACTCCCTTTCTTTGATGTCCGGAGTCCTCGCAGGAAGAGGTCTTAGCACCTGGGGGATGGTTGTTGGGGGTTGCGCCTCGGCGGCTCCTTTCATCCTTTGAAGTTGGGTCTGGGGGAATCCCAGACACTCAGCAGGCCTGGAGCCAGCCCTCGGGGAGGCCGGATGGGTGATCGAAACTCATCTTCGAGGGGAGGTGGAAGGAGTGACCAAGCTACTCCTCCCTCTCTCGCTCACAGGGAGCGCTCTACCCCCTGCCTGGGAATGGCGCCGACGGCCGAGGTCGGGCTGGGGCCGGGGAGGCCATTTTAGGTGCAGGGACATGGGCCTCGGCCTCTGATGTCAGGAAAATGGGGGACGAGGACAGGAAGCCCAGGGTTGGGGAGGTGTAACATGGCGGGCAGGGGCGGGGGCTTAGGGTCTGGTGAAGCTATCTGGTTCAGGGGTGACCACACCACGAGGCCGGGTCCAACAGCAATGCATTTTGCGTTGTATATTTTTAAAAGAGCCTCCATGGGTCTCGGGCCCAGCCTGTTCGCAAACCCCACAAGAGCTGAGGCGGCTCTAGTCATAGCCAACTTTTTTAACTTGATCTGTGGGCCCCAGGTGCCCTTCTCATCAAAAGTAACGCCCAGGTAAGGGAACGATGTTACTCGGGACACAACCTCTCCTTTACAATGCAATAGAATAGTTTTATGCTTCTTTCGGGCCACCACCATGGTGTGGGACTTCTTGGTGTGGATTTTAAGATTTAACTGGTCCATAAATTTACCAAATGAGTCTAACAGGCGTTGGAGGCCCACCCCAGTGCGAGCTATCAGGACAGCATCGTCCGCGTATAGGAGAGCTGGTATTTTTCTCTCTCCTACATGCGGAACATCCCCCTCCACGGCCATCAGATGTTTTTCAAGCCCATTTATATAGATCGTAAAGAGGAGGGGGGCCAGGATGCAGCCCTGCCATACCCCTCTCTCGAATCTAAAACAACTGGTGCACCTGCCCTCTTTTGTCACTCTCACTTTGGCAAACAAATCCTGATGTAGAGAGGCTATAAAATTCACCAGAGAGCCATCCACCCCCATCTCCAGCATAACTGGCCAAGGTTTAGCCCTATTAACCATGTCAAAAGCTGAGGAGAGGTCCATGAATGCAAGGAACAAGGACCCCTCCTTGGCGACTGTATACAGAGATTAGTAGTTGCAGATTGAGACATTGGTCCACGGTTCCCCTCTTGTCCCTGAATCCATACTGTAAGTTGGACAGCCCCTCCCCCTTCTTGATGTTTTCTCTCAGTTGGGACAATAGGACTCTGCCTAAGATCTTGATCGCAGAGTCAAGAAGGGAAATGGGCCTGTAGCAGCTTGGGTCGACGCGCTGGCCCTTTTTGAAAATTGGCACGATGACCGCGGTTGCCCAACTTTTTGGGAAAGTATTGCTATTGGCCACTGTGAAAACCTGACTTAAAACCCCAGCCCACAGTTTTGGAGCAAACAAGTAAAAATCACCAGGCACCCCGTCCGGGCCTGGGGCTTTCCTTTTAGAAGTTTCTAGGATTGCCCTTTCCACCTCTCCTGCAGTAAAGACCAATGGTGCACACACTAAAGGTTCCCAGGGTTCGATTTGGTTAGTCATCTCGCCAAGCCCATAGATGTGCCAAAGTGGGTTAGCCACTTGTCATCAGGTATCACACAATCCATGGAGCAGTTATCTGACTCTGAAAGAAACGGTTGGTTCACAGTAGCCCAAAACTGTGAGCTATCCCGAACAACTGCTGAGGAAGTTAGGTATCCCATGCTGCTTCTTTGAGCGCTTTCTTCCTCCCCGTAATGGTTGCTTTGTACACCCTTCTGGCTTCTGAGATTTTACCCCTGTCTCTCGGGCTGCTTTTCAGTGCCCTCATTAGTGACCTATGAGCTTTTGAGCACCTGTCGTCAAACCACCTATGAAGTTTAGGGGGACCTTGGGTGCATTTAACAGTTAGAGCAGTTGAGACCTCTGAGCAGATTAATTCAAAGCTACTCATAATAGCTTGTACAGGTGTGCCTACCTCCTGGCAGGTCGCTATGTGGGGCCCAATCTTTGGTAAAATTTCCTGCATAAAGTTCTCGGGGACCACGTTCGCCCATTTTAGTCTGCGTCCTTGATCTATGGGACGTACTGCTGGGCCCGGGACATACCCCTGTTGCTTAGTATACAGCCAATCCTCCCCCTCTACCGCAAGCAAAACAGGGTTATGATCACTATAGACTACAAAGAGTGCATTATGTATCTTAACTCTGGCTAATATACCCGGCGACACAAAAATGTAGTCTACTATGGAACCAGGGGATGTACCCTTGAAGGTAACTGTCCTGTCGCCCCTCTCCGTGATATTGGCTTCGAACAAATTATAAGATGCCAGCAGGTACTCGAGAGCCCCCCCCCCCCTTTAGAATGTTCAAAATGTGGCACCTGGTTGTACTGTGGGTCTTCCAATTCATCTCGTCTACACAGTTCATTGCAGAGATGTACATTAAAATCACCTAGTTAAACTAATTCGAAAGTAGTGTATTTATTTAGACTAAACAGTGAGAGAAAATTATCCAGCCCGGCCAAATGTTCTCTTTCGTTAGTTCTCTCCCAAGCGTTATAAAAGTTTATAAGAAGAATACTGCAAACTGGTGACACTACCCATTCTACAACTAAAAGGTTTGGCGAGTCACAATGAATCTGCCTAAAGCTACCCTTCAATTTAAGGGAAAACAGGGACATTAAACCCACCTTAGCTCTGCCTGACCGACTTGGGACTGCAGGTGTGGCAAAGGTAATAAATCCAGCAACCCAGAAATCAGGGGAGCTATCCCATGTTTCCTGGCAAGCAATAATATCGTGTGCCTTAATAAACTCCAACCAGGATATGTCTGACCTCTTATCTCTTAGGACTGCAATGTTCCAACTAATAATTTTGCAGGCATCTGCTTCTATAGGTGTGTTGGGCATAGGGCATATATTTTGTATTTGGGCTGGTTGTCAGTCAATTTCCTCTATGTCCGAAAGAGGGGCATATCGGTTGGACTGGGTCACTGGCAGTCGTTCATTACCCATAGGCTGAGGCGCCTCAGACGGCATGATATTGGGGGACGGGATGTTCCCAGGGATGATGTGTGGCTATGTCATGGGCCTATGCCCGCCTACCAAAGGGCGACTGGTCTCCCTGCAATTGGTAGGGCGAAAGTACCTTGGTCCCAAAGCCGGTAGTAAGGGATGGGTAGAAGTACCCTAAGGGGATAGGTCTCAGATGATCCTCGCTGGTAATGTTAGAACCATCCCAGAACAGTCTATGGGCCACATCGGGGATGTTAAAGTTTACAATGACACAATTACCCTTGATGTTTTTATGCCTTTTCCCAATCCATCTTACCCTACGAGCAAAAATCACATTATTAGCTATGTCAGACCCACCACTGCATGCCCCAGCACACCATGATTTTGCCTTGTTCACAAGGGCCGAAGAAGATTCCGCCACCCCTTCTGATAGCGGGGGAACGCCCACAAAGACCGCTACAAGCGGGGCTGCTTCTGGGGGTAGTTCAGTAGTGGGGTAACCAGACAGTTTGTTCCGATACACATCTGACACTTTAGGTTTGCTATCAGTTATCTCAGGGGCTTGCTAGGGGTTGGTTAAGAGAGTTTTTTTAACTGATTGTCGACCAGCCCCATTCGAGTCTTTGGTGCTCCCGCTGCAAGATAAGGGGTTTGCCATGTCTATAGTGTCCCAAGTCTCTTAGACCAGTTCCCCCAGTTAGCTGTGAGGATATAGTAGCAAAGTCTTTGACCAGCTTATCGACTAGGGAACATTTAGCCAATATGCCAGATAGGCAGGTGTTAAGAGTCTCCACAATGTCCTTAGCTATATCTACAATTAAAGGTTCAATGCGTGAGGTAAACAGAGTTTCTAGTTGATCGCCGAGTGGGCTCTCAGCCAATGAAGGTGTGGAAAGTTTCTCCCCCGTTTTCTTCCTCTTTTTCGTGATATTCTTTGCGCCTTTTGCTTGTGGGGGGTGGGGGGGGAGGACTCTGGTAAAGAGGGGACCTTGGTATTGGTAGATGAGGTGGGCCCCCCTGGTGTCACGACTGTAGTGGGCTTTACAATCAGCACTTCTGGGTCCAGAGGGATTGGTGGCACCATAACTGGTGAAAGAGTTTGTGTCAAAGGTGGGGTGGATGGCAAGCCCAGTTCTGATTCGGCATGCGCTATTTCTTTCGAGAGGGCCCCCACCGCTGAGGAGAGGTACGATAATATGGATTCAGACTGAGTGGCAATTTTAGCTTTCTTACCTCCCTGGTCAGAATGGTCTGTACCTTTTCTTTTGCCCATAATGCAGATTTAGGGGGATGGCCCAGCCCTGCCTCCTCCTGCCCCGGACGGCCACAGACGGCCCGCCCTCTGCCCGGGCTCAGCCTGGCGTTGCCCGCGCGCGTCCCGCGACGTGGGAGGTGCTGCTGGTGTTTATGCGCCTCCGGGCGGAAGCAGCAGGCGTGAGGAGGCGGCGTCCCGGTCAGGCAGGGGGCGCTAGGGACGCTGGGAGTTGTGGTCCCGTGAAGCTCTGCTCGTCCCCACTCGGCGGCCGGAATGGTCTTCGGCGGCGGGGGAGGCTGTCAGCTGGCTTGCGTCTCCTTGTGCCCCCGAGTTCCAGTGGTGAGTGTTGCCCCCAAAAGCAGATAGAGGCCCCCGCTCCCCCGGAGGTGCTGCTGGTGTTTATGTGGCTCCGGGCGGAAGCAGCAGGCGTGAGGAGGTGGCGTCCCGGTCAGGCAGGGGGTGCTAGCGACACTGGGAGTTGTGGTCCCGTGAAGCGCTGCTCGTTCCCACTCGGCAGCCGGAATGGTCTTCGGCGGCGGGGGAGGCTGTCAGCTGGCTTGCGTCTCCTTGTTCCCCCGAGTTCCTGTGGTGAGTTTTGCCCCCAAAAGCAGATAGAGGCGCCCGCTCCCCCGGAGGTGCTGCTGGTGTTTATGCGCCTCCGGGCGGAAGCAGCAGGCGTGAGGAGGCGGCGTCCCGGTCAGGCAGGGGGCGCTAGGGACGCTAGGAGTTGTGGTCCCGTGAAGCGCTGCTCGTCCCCACTCGGCGGCCGGAAAGGTCTTCGCCGGCGGGGGAGGCTGTCAGCTGGCTTGCGTCTCCTTGTGCCCCCGAGTTCCAGTGGTGAGTGTTGCCCCCAAAAGCAGATAGAGGCCCCCGCTCCCCCGTAGGTGCTGCTGGTGTTTATGCGCCTCCGGCGGAAGCAGCAGGCGTGAGGAGGCGGCGTCCCGGTCAGGCAGGGGGCGCTAGGGACGCTGGGAGTTGTGGTCCCGTGAAGCGCTGCTCGTCCCCACTCGGCGGCCGGGATGGTCTTCGGCGGCGGGGGAGGCTGTCAGCTGGCTTGCGTCTCCTTGTGCCCCCGAGTTCCAGTGGTGAGTGTTGCCCCCAAAAGCAGATAGAGGCCCCTCACTCTTACTTAACTCGTAGAGGGGTCCAGATTGCATTTCTCCAGGAAACACACTTAACAGCAACAGAGGGCCCAGCATTGCAGCGTAGATGGCGAGGACAAGTGTTTAGCACTGCCTATTCTGCGTACGCTAGAGGGGCGTTGATCTGGATTAGAGCTGGAGTGCCATTCCAGATGACCAGACAGGTAATTGACCCTGAAGGCAGATTTGTGGCAGTTGCGGGCAGACTACGGGGCCGTGACATTACCCTATGCAGCATATATGCACCCAATACGGACCAGCTGGTTTTCTTGGGGAAACTGTCGGGGACACTGTCACATCTACTGACGGGACCGATAGTGGTTGGAGGGGATTTTAATTCAGTGACAGATGTCTCGCTAGACAGGTCTCACCCGCCGCTCAGTGATTCCCCGGTTCACAGGTTAGCTAAGGGCAGGTTAGAATGGCAGGCACAATGGAATCTGGTGGATGGATGGTGTACACGACACCCAGATGGCCGGGATTACTCATACTTCTCGAGAGTACACGAGTTACATGTCCGGTTGGACGCAATGCTGTGTTCTCCACTGATGATGCCATCAGTGGTGCGGGCTGAATATCTCGCCACCACAATTTCAGACCATAACCCCCTATTGGTCACCATAGACTGGTTGCCCGAGATACCATGTGTTCCCACATGGAATTTATGTCCCGACACCATGGACGACCCGCTGTTTCAAGCGATGCTGGAAGACTGGATTAGGCAATATTTCACGGTTAATGTTGGCACTGCCACAACAGGGCAACAGAATGGGATGCCTTCAAGGTTGTCACCAGGGGGCTCTGAATTGGGAAGCAGGCGGGAATACGTAAGGTCCTCCTGGGAGATCTCGATAAAACCTCTGAGAAATTGAAATAGCGAGGCCGGGCCACCCTGATCTCCAAGAGAAACTCAGTGCAGCTCGAGAGGCAGTTGCAGTCGAAGTGGAGCGACTCCGCAGCTTTGACTTCAAGACATACTCGAACAGAATGCATGCGGAGGGGGACAAGGCGAGCACGCTGCTGGCATGGCTGGCCAACCCCGAGAGACGACACTTACCCTACCTAGCTCTAGAGGATGATGCGGGAGCTATGATGTACACACAGACTGAAATATTACAGGGCTTCACGCGGTATTATGAGGAGCTTTACAAAAGTAAGGTAGCAGAGGGAAACCCGGCTCTGGATGCCTTCTTGGACGAGCTGGATCTCCCACAAATGGACCCCGACCAAGCAGAAGATCTAGGAAAGGATATAGAGCTAGCGGAAATTCGAGGAGCTATAAAACGCATGGCTCGCAATAAAACACCAGGACTGGACGGTCTGCCGGTGGAATTTTATAGAAAATATGTTGACCTATTAGCACCGAGGCTCCTGGAGGTATACAAAGAGGCCAAGGAAGTGGGCCGTTTACCCCAATCAATGAGGGAGGCACTGGTGATACCACTTTTGAAGCCAGGGAGAGAGAGTAGCGAATGGCTTCCTATAGGCCAATGTCCATGCTAACAACGGACTATAAGATTCTCATATATTAGCGGCCCGATTGCTGCCATGCATGACCTCGCTGGTCCACTACAACCAGTCGGGGTTTATCCCTAAGCGTAACACCACCTCGAATATTCGGAGACTCATACGCCTCATGAACGTCGACAACTCTGAGGCACAGGTGCCCCTGATCCTCTCCATTGACATAGAGAAGGCTTTTGATAGCTTGGAGTGGGACTAGTTATACAATGTTTTGCAACGTTTCGGATTGGGTGAAGAGTATATAAAATGGACGAGAGTCTTATATACCTCGGCGAGGGTGCGAGCGGGGAGATTGATATTGCCCCAATACCAGGTAACACGCGGGACTAGACAGGGGTGCTCACTGTCCCCCCTCTTGTTTGCCCTTGTTATGATATGTTATGTGATCTTATATAGCGCATGGCTACCCCAGCAACGGGGCGTCCCAGCGCTTGCAGACATGTCAGATCCAGGAAGGTAAAGGAGGTGCTAGATGGATGCAAACAACCAAGTTTTTATAAGTTTTCGGAATTGCAGATGATTAAGAGTAGCCCGAGCTTTAGGGGGGATAGAATTCCAGAGCTTAGGGGCCAGATACCTGAAGGAGCGGCCACCAGCTCTGCTCCTCCGAATTCTGACAGTACAAGCCAGTGAGAGGTCCGCTGAGCGGAGTGCGCGCGTGGGAGTATAGAAAGAGCACAGTCCTTGCAGAGTATGGGGGCCAACATTATACAGGATTTTATGGGTAAGGCAGAGGGTTTTAAAGTGAATGCGCTGTTGTATAGGAAGCCAGTGTAGTCGACGGAGAAGGGGGGACGTGTGACAGGTTTTAGGTAGAGCAAATAGAACGCGGGCGGCAGCGTTCTGTGCTCTTTGCAACCTATTTATTGCAGTCTTGTTAGATCCTAGCATGAGGGCATTGCAATAGTCCAGGTGAGATAAAACTAAAGCCTGGACTATGATCTGACGAGTGGTAGGCTAAAAAAAAACCAAAATGGGTTTAAGAGAGCGAAGACGCCCAAAGCAGGTGCCTGCCACTTTTTGAGCATGGGACTCTAAGTTGAGTGTATTGTCCAATAACACCCCCAGGTTTTTTACTGACTCCTTGGGTATAGGAGCAGGTCCCAGCGCCAGAGGCCACCAGTGCTCTTCCCAAGTCTGCGTGCCATTGCCAATCAGGAGAACCTCTGTTTTGGAGGCATTAAGCTGAAGGCAGTTGTTAGATAGCCACCTTGAGATCGCCAGAATGTCTTCCTGGAATTTAATTTGGTCCTCCACATTGTTGTTGGAAAAGTTGAAAATAAGTTGCGTGTCGTCTGCATATGATGTTAGTAAGATCTTACGTTCCCGGGCCAACAAGGCCAGGGGGCGGATGTACACATTAAACAATGTGGGACTGAGCGCAGACCCCTGAGGCACTCCACATTCAAGAGGGAGCTTGCTGGATGAGTACGGCGGGGCGTGCACCTGGAAGGAGCGATCAGATAAAAAAGACGCAAACCAATCCTGGCAGGAGTACGCCACCCGTATGCGCCGGAAATTCCAATTGGGATAGTGACGGCGCTGCCCCACGGAGGGGACTGGTCGCAGCTGCAGATCTGGGAAGAGGCAGGACTACAAGTCCCTTGCATTAGAACCTTTAGCTTGTGAGATCAGAACGGGAAGATATTATAGAGGGTTAGTCGACAGGGAAGGGAGACACTTGATATCCTTATATGCGGATGACCTATTGCTATTTCTGGAAAATGCGGAGGCGGCTTTGACCGGGGCGGAAAGATTGTTGCATCGCTTTGGGGAGTTTTCGGGCCTAAAGGTCAACTGGTCTAAGACGTGCATGTTTCCTGTCCGGCAGGGAGAGCCCAGACCGGAGGGTCACCAGCTGATAAAATGGGAACCCACATGCTTGAAATACCTCGGTGTGCACATATACCATACTCCGGCAGACATGCTGGAAGGTAATGTGGGTCGTTGTATACGAGCATTGAAAGGCAACATGGCCTTCTGGGTGACCCTGCCTCTTTCATTGATGGGCCGGATCTCCCTGTTAAAAATGGTGGCTCTGTCAAGACTTTTGTATTACTTCCGCACGTTACCTGTGTGGATACCCTGCTCCATTTTTAAAGCGTTGAAATCGCAGGTCTCCTCTTTTCTTTGGGGCGCGGGAAGATGCAGGGTTGACTAGAACACGCTCCTTAGACCGAAAGACGAGGGGGGACTTGCAGTCCCAAATTTCGTTCTTTATTATCTGGCAGCACAGTTGCAGCTGTTTACTCAGGAGGTGGCGAGAGTGTTCAGAGGCCCAGAACAGGAGAGAGAGGGAGGTACACCGCGACACGTCTTGGCTTATATAACATTGCAACAGAAGCTGAACTTACGAGATCTGACCATTGAGGAACGAACGTTCTGACTCTGCTGGAACAGGTCCCAACGCCTGGCAGGAGTACGCCACCCGTATGCACCGGAAATTCCAATTGGGATAGTGACGGCGCTGCCCCACGGAGGGGACTGGTCGCAGCTGCAGATCTGGGAAGAGGCAGGACTACAAGTTGTGGGAGATCTTTACGAGGATGGGGCTCTACTGCCTTTCCAAGCGCTCCAGGAAAGATTTGATCTGCCTAGGGGGGACTTCTTGTTACATGCCGCGATTACCAGGGCTGTGCAGGCACACTAGCAGGAGGGATTAATGGAACCCGCGACATCATTGGCCTGCCAGTATACCATGATGGCGGCGGGCACTTATAAAGCAGTCACATGCCTCTATAGCAGAATGCTCCCAGAAAACCTACCACCTTTGACTGTATTGAAAAATAAGTGGGAAGCAGATATAGGTAAAGAGATCCCGGAGACAGCTTGGGCGCAGATAATGAGACGAGCCCGTAAGAGCACTAGAAATGCTCGCTTCCAGCTAGTACACTTTTTCATTTTGCATAGGGCGTACTTGACTCCGGGGAAAGTCCGTAAATATTTTGGAGTACAGGAAGCGGCATGCCCGAGATGTTCTAGAGAGGCAGTAGAACTAGACCATATGCTTTGGACTTGCCCAATGCTGGGGGACTATTGGAGGGCAATAGGGGAGGTCCTGAACGAGGCGACGAGGGGACAAATACAGTTTGACATGGCTGTCGGTGTCCTACACTGGTTCCCACATGCCCCCAAGCACAAGAATACCAGCAAATTCATTGACATGGGCCTTATATTAGCCAAGCGCGAGATTACTCGGCATTGGAAGGCAAGAGCTGGTCCCTCGTATAGACGATGGATGAGTGAATTCCTGAAATGGGCTACCTGCGAAAGCTCCCTTCGATACCAGGTGGCGCGTAGACGACAGGATGACAGAGCATTAGCTGCAGCGTCGGCATGGGAGTTATTAGTACAGGCCCTGAGGGATCTGGAGGTACAGGATGACGAGGAGGAGCAAGTTATTGAAAGGGAGCCCAGACAGCACACCCAGGATACATCACACTCCCTAACGCTCCTGGTACATGACACCAGAAACAGACTGAGATACAATGTGGAAGTGGTGGGACTACGGGAGGGGGGAGAGACCACATCAAGGGCAATAAGAGACAGCACTCGGCACATCTGAGCACCTAGGTAAGGTTGTAGGGTGCACCAACACAACATAATACATAATACCATTGGACCATCGAGGGACTCCCCGTAAAAAAACAAGGGAATAATGACACCTGACATGGAGAGGGTTGGGCCCTGACAGGTATAATTATCGGATGAGAGATCCGCAAGATTATGGTCAGGGAAGGAATTACAGAATATATGAGTGCATCCAGTAAACTTCGATTGTTTCTTTTAGATGCCAATTTGATGGGGATTAGTGGGGAGGGAGGGGGGGGGGCTCATGTTTGAGGGGTTGTTTATAAAAGGAAAAGCAGACTTGAGATGTTCCTACTAGATGGATGTGATGGTCTAATGTTACACGCCCATTAATTTATCCTGATATACGCCGCCCGACCTCCGGGATGTGGGCAAGAGGGCTGTGTAAAGAGTGAAACAGACTGTTAATGCGCTACATCCACTAGATAGGTAAATGAGCAATGTAATAACATGTGACTTGTATAATTGCTGCAATAAAAACATATTTAAAAAAAAATGCGTTATGTACATGAACGTTTGAAAAACACTAATAAAAGCAAAGCTAAAAAGCCACTTAATTACAAACAGAATTGCTTAAACTTAAACGAGGGCGGGACCTATTGCATTTTCAATGCTTATTTTCTTTTGGGTTTGGCCATCTAGTGTGACTGGGTGGGAGGTGTGTTGGAATGTTGGTCTGCACTTTTGTGTTTGGTGTTGTGTATTGTTCTTGTGGGGATGTGTAAGTTGCTTGTGGACGATGGAGATCATGTGAGTGTTTGCTGTGCTGTGTAGTCCAGTAAAGAAAGTTGGATTTCTAGGACATTTTGTATGAATGCATTTGTGTAGACCGGTTTTGTGTTCCTCGTAATAGAATTTTGAGTTCAGGTGATGAATGGTTAAAGGTCTGTAATTTGCAGTGTTCCTTGAATGTGTGGACTTGATGATGATGTGGAAGCCATGTGGAGCTGGTGGGGTTTGTTCTCCAACTGTTGCATGACTGGGCATCCTTGACAACCTGTCCTCTGTGCATCCGGTGTTGCGATGCGTCATTGTGAGAGTCAAGGCATGTGGTAGTAGTTCCTCATGTCAAACTAGTGTCTATTGTGCAATGGTACTCGCAGCCTAGTTGCCTTGCTTCTTTGTTTGAGATGAAGTGCCTTAATCTGTTGCAGAGGTTCTGTGACTGCTATTTATTGTCTTTGTGTATCTGCCTGGATATTGGAAAGTTTAACAGGTGGTTGTTGGGTGAATGTTACACATGTTAAGCCATCAATGTCACAAGTCGACACTAATAGCGAAATAGTAGTCATTGAATTAACCGGGCATTTACTTTCTTGTTTCTTGTGTAGAATCTATGCCTCTCAATAACAATGCTTGAATCCTCACTGAAATCCAGACTTAGCTTTTCAACAGCTTAAGTATCATCCTATTGTCCAAAACAAGAGTTATCCAATAAGTTATATCTCAAATATTGATGAAGGAAATATTATGACTGTGCAACAAAAGAAAAGGATTCTTTCGCAGTCTGTGGGCCATGAGGAATGAGTATCTATAACGAAATGCAAAAAGGATGGTGTTGTTGGGGATGGAAAGCACCATAGATGATTTCGACAACTATTTTGCACCAAACGTTTGCATTGACATAGGATAGAAATCCTTTCTAAGGAAGCAAGAGATTGTTAAAAACTAGGATCATGCCAGCTTTAGAGAAGCTAGTTGTTGATGTAAATTTGGAACTCTTTATGGTTAGTTCTTTAGAGATTTAGTAGTTATGCTTATTACTTTTATCCCCTCTGTTCAGGTATATTAATAGGATAATGGCGATCTGGGATAAAAACATATATTGGACATTGTACACAAGGCTGAGATGTCAAGGAGATGTGATAAGGCAACTAAAATGAGTTCTAGGCTAATTGAAGGTGACTTTGTTGGAAAGATAAAGAACAGGACGGAAGGGAACATTTCTAAAAATTATTTATTGTGTAAACCAGGGAGTGTTGGGGAAATGAATGATGGTCCCTATGTTACACATGAAAGTAGTAATCACTTGGCTTAGAGTAAAACATGTTATAGTTTTAAAGGATGATGCCTACCCCAACATCCATAAACTTAGTAATGTAGCTGTATTACTGTGGGAAGATGTTTCCAAAGAACTGGTTGAAGCAGATGTAATAAAACCTATTGAGGCTTCTGAATCTATTCCTCCCCTTGTAATCACATGATGTGCAAGTAGCAAGATTCGATTGTGATTTGAACTCTGAGATGCTAGCTATAGTGAAAGGGGCAAAGTGGTTTTCATCTTTGACCTTTTATCGGCATGCCACAACATTCTATTACAAAAACGCTCCCTCAGCTGTTCTTCAACGATTTATGTTCCCATTATTTGGTAAGGTCAAAGGAATATTTTTTTTTACAGTAAAGCATCTTAATTCTATATAAAGATAAAGACTACAGTGAGCGGTCGGAAACTAGAAATGTCTGACACTAGAATATGCCAAAAGTAAGTTTGTGGAACGAAATGGGACATATCCAGGTCATGAGTTTAGAGACTAAGAAGTAGGAATCAAACCTAGTTTAGTGGAAACAATTAAACATGCACCTCTACTCCGGTGCAAAGACAGTGTTTGGTCATACCTAATAGAGACTTCTAGCCGCTGTTTCTTTACCTTAGAATTATCTCCAGGAGTCCGACTGGATCCGGAATTTTTTGCTTGAGCAGTAGCCCTGCAAACCTGTAGGTGGCGTCGTTCGGCTCTGCGTGGCATTGTTTGTCTTTGCAGCGGAAGTGACGTTTGCTGTACCTATATAGGCATCATCTAGGCACGCTGGCGTTGGTTCTTTTCTTTCTGCGCCATTCAGCGCCGATTCGGAAGGGTACCCCATAGTCACTTTTTGATGAAGTATTTTTTGACGATTCGCCAATTTTTTTTTTCTCTAGGTCTTACCTCGTGGTGTGTCAGAAATGTCATTCTATGAAGGTCGGCTTCAAGTCCTGCTGTGCTTGTCACCGACAGATGTCTGTGACGGACCCGCACCTTGTTTGCTTTGGGTGCCTCAAACGAGACCATGACCCGAAGGCCTGTCTTGCCTGCTGCACCATGCATCCGAAGGCCTTGAGGGAGCGATCCCTCAATCCCTGACGGCTTTATGCCACAACGCTAGAGGTACCGGTTGAGAGGAAGGTCCCAGCAGCAGTCAGGGAACCTGAAGTCATTGCAACATTCAAAATCGTCAAGCCATTCAGTCTCACACAAAAAAGGCCCCTCGTCTGTTGGCCGACGAGTCGGGGGAGCGTCTCTCGAGGGCTGGCTCAGAGGCTGAGCCAGATCCTAGGCTGACTCAGTGTCTCCCCGCATTTCCCGGAGTCAGAGCGGCCCTCCTCCGCTTCAATAGTTTTATAAGGCTATGTGCCTCATATTTGAGTGGCCCTTTCTCTCTGGCACTCCTTTGGGCCCCACAGGTTTGAGAGGAGCCCATGCTGGATACACGTCACCAGTTGGGCCAAAGGGATCCACAGATGGATCCAGATCTGCTCTGGTCATGCCATGTGTGCCTTCCCTGGAGCCGGTCTAGAGGCCGACGCTCCTGATTGCGCCATGCCCATTTGCATCCCCTACATGGAGCCGGAGGGGCATCGTCCAAGTCCGGTGCCGATAGGAGCCATACCTTCCAGGCCGGAGCCTGAACCCTATTCCTAAGGGGTAGACTCTGGTAACAATGGACAGGGTTGCTGGACCCTGAAGAATACCTGCCTTATGAATTCTTGGGCTGGTGTGAGGACCTAGGTGAAGTCAGTGGACTGGACAGTTCTCCAGATTATGTTTTCTCCTCCTATCGGGACTATGGAGGATGGAGGCTCATTCGCTATGGTGGTGCAGAGGGCAGCTGAGGGCCTGGCCCTTAGTTTGCGTCTGTGCTTCAACCGGGAGTGTCAGCTTCCAAACTGTTTCTCCCTTTCAATGAAACACTTACTGATGTCCTGCTTGGGACTTGGTCCAAGCCCAACACGGGGGCTCCTGTGAACAGGACAGTTGCCCGCCACCACAGCCTTGCTCCTGGGGACCCCAAATTCCTCACAGAACACCCTACCCCGGAGAGCTTGATTGTCCTAGCCTCCACTTTACATGTTAATCCTGGCGCATACCCAGCCGCTCCTCCAGATTGGGAATCCAAGAGGATTGACAATTTAGGGAAGACATTTTTTCTTCCACCAGCCTGGCATTGCGGTTGGTGAACACTGCATGCCTTTTGGGGCACTACTTCTACGCCCTGTGGGATACGGTTGCGCAGGTTCTGGCAACGGTCCTAGAGGAGATCCGGGCTGTACTCTCCCAGGTTGTTGCCGACGAGATCGATGAAGCTAAGTTCACTATTAGATGGCAACTAATCGCCAGCGATTCACTAGGTAGAGCAGCGGTTTTGTTGACAGTGGCCCTGCAGTGTCCCCCCACTCCATCCCCCAGCAACCATAGCCTCCAAACCCACCTAGTCTGCCTGTTTACCCTCCTGGACAACCGCTGGGTGGCAGGATTTACCATCACCTGCGGCACTGGCAGTTCATAACATCAATGGGTTTTGCAGATTCTGAATGGGCTACTCCTTCCCCTTCAAGACTACCCTTCTCTCCATGCCACCTACATTTGATAGGCTAAACCTATCTTTTGTCCGCCAGGAAGTGATGGCTCTTTTGGCCAAATGAGCCATATAGAGAGTGCAGATGCCAGAAGTGGTTTGTGGTTGTTATTCTTGCTACTTTCTGGGCCTGGGCTTGCGACTGAGACCTTCTTCCTATCCTAGACCTAGGCTATCTCAACTTCTTCCTCAAGAAAAATTTCAAAATACTCACTCTTGCTCAGGTCCTGTCTGCCCTGTACCCAGGAGACCCGATGGTAGCATTGGACTTGCAGGACACCAATTTCTATATTCCCGTCCGGCCTGACCACAGGCATTAACTGTGATTCACAGTGGGCCACAAGCACTTTCAATTCGCTGTGCTCACCTCGCCCTCAGGCGTTCTCTAAGTGAATGGTGCTGGTTGCAGCTCATCTACAGAGAACATGGTTGCCAGTCATCCCCTATCTCAACGGCTGGTTGTTGAAAGTGGGCTAGCCCCAGACTGTCATCTCCCACCTCTAGATGACGGCAGACCTCCTGCATTGGCTGGGGTTCACTATCAACATGCCAAGTCACACCTGACTCTTTCAGACGCTCCCTTTCATCTGAGCTGATCTGGTCACGGTGCAGTTTTGGGCCATCCTCCAAAAGCCGAGTCCAGGATATTAGTAAGACAGACTGAGAGGCTTCTGGGCTTCATGGCCTCCTGCATCCTACTGGTAACACATGCCCCGTTGGCATATTCGGGCTCTGCACTGGAACCTGCATCATTGGATTCTCTCCTTCATGGTCCGGATCTCGGAGGGAACGGCGAAAAATAAACAGTTCTGGTTAACAAACTACAATTGGGTCAGTGTCAGACCCCTTTCCCAACCGGAGCTCACAGTAGTGACGGCTACATCACTCCTGGGATGAGTCGACCATCTGGGAGATGTGGAGATCAGGGGACTCTGGTCTCCAGTGGAATCCGACTCAACATCAACCTGTAGGAGCTCCAACTGATTTCGTTGGCATTGAAACCCTTTCTACCCTCCATCCAGAGAAGGCTGGTGCAAATGTTGTAGGACACCACCACCATGTGGCACTGCAAAAAGCAAGATGGTATGAAGTCATGGACCCTCTAGGAGTCCCTGCATCTCTGGACATGGCTGGAACAGTAGGGCATATCTCTGGTGGTTCAATATCTAGTGGGTTTCTGAACGCCAGACAGCTGAAGATTTCTCTCGGTTTACGAATGGCGTCTCCTTCCGGAGGTGGTGTAAGGCCTTTTTCAGCAGTGGGGAGAGCCTTGGTTAGACCCGTTTGCCACCGACAAGAACACTCAATATCAGCAATTCTGTGTGCTGGAGTTTCCAAGGCATCTCTCGCTCAGAGACGCTTTTAGTCTCAAATGGAACTCAGACCTCCTGTATGCCTTTCTGCCCATACCACCCCTGCTCAGAGTTCTCAAGAAGATCAGAAACGACCAGGCCCAAGTCATCCATGTGCTTCTAGATTGAGCATCGAAGGTCTGGTATCCCGAACTGTTGAGCATGGCCATTGGTCCTTCGATTAGAATGGCACTTCTGGAGGATCTTCTGTCGCAGCAGCAGCAGAGGAGGCTTCTATGCCTCCTTGCATGGAGATGAGTCAGTTGACCGCTTTTGTCATTCCTCATGAATTCTTTGATGTTATCTTGGCAACCAGGCTTCCCACCACTAAGACTGTTTACACCTGCCGTTGGGAAAAATTTGTGGTATGGAATACAGAAAGTAAATATTATCCCTTTCTCAGGTTCTCCTGTTCATCGTTTCCCTTGCCCAGCAGGGCTTTGTTCTGGGCGCTCTGAAGGGCTATATGCTATATCTCTGCCATTTCAACTTTTCTGCTGTTGCCTGATCAGCCATCCCTCTTTAAATCCCTTATTGTAAGTAGGCTTCTGAAAGGTTTACAACATTCGTTTCCACCTCTCCCTTTGTTATGCCCATGTGGGACCTGAATTTCGTCCTCAATTCCATATGTGTGCTCTGTACAATTGTCCACTCAGGCTCCTTATCATCAAGACTGCCTTCTTGGTTGCAATACCAACTGCTTAGAGGGTCAGTGAGCTTTAGGCCTTGTCATCCAAGCCTCCTTATCTTAACATCTGCGCAGACGAGCGGGTGCTTCATACAAGAGCTTCCTTTCCTTCGGAAATGGTCCCTCCATTATACGTAGGCCAATCCATCACTCTGCCTATTTTTAACACTCCGTCACATCCCTCCAAAGAAGAGTAGCAACTTCACTGTCTGGAAACAAAAGGAGCATTGTAGTTCTACCTTGATTGCACACGAGTTCAGGGTGAAAGACCAACTCTTCGTGGGATATGTTGAAGCAAAGAAGGGATTGGCTGTACAGAAAAGAAACATCTCGCGATGGATCGTTCTGTGCATCAAAATCTGCTACACACTGGCTAAAAAGCAACCCCCTGAGAATTTTGCGTGCCCATTCCACTAGAGTTAAAGCTGCGACTACTGCGTTAGCTCACACAGTTCTGGTCCTGGACATCTGCCTAGCACCGTGTGCTTCCCTGCAAATGTCTACCAAACACTGCTGTTTGGAAGGGCACTTTGCTCATTCAGTCTTGCAGGACATTCTCGTGTGCAGTTGGTCCGCAAACTCACCTCCAGGTAAGCATTACTTGGGTATCTATTCTAAGGCAAGGAATCTGAAGCTAGAAGTCTCTTTCAGATGAATAAGTTATTTACCTTCGGTAATGCCTTATCCAGTAGAGACTTTATCTAGCCACAGATTCCGATCCACCCATCCTCCCCGCTCTGCAAACTGAGTTTTAGGGACTTGGCTTCTCCCTTTTAGGGCCCTAGTTTTCCACACTAGTAGTCAGTGTACTTTAAGGCACTGCACTTCTGGCATGGAAAGTTGCAAAAAGTAACTGATGTCAGCGCGCTTAGGTGTCGTCGCTGTAGGCACCACGAACATCACTTCTGGCGCGCACGATGCAGAGCCGAACAACGACCCCTACCGGCGCGCAGAGGTACATCTCACAAAAACATTCCTGGATCCAGTCTGACGCCTGGGGATAATTCTAAGGTAAGGAATCTATGGCTAGATAGTCTCTACCAGCTAATGGCTTACTAAAGGTAAGTAACTTGTTCTTCTAGGTCTACCTTAATTTTATGCAAAGTATGTATCGAGATTAGCCCAAAAAAAACTTCCATGTTAAACAAAAAACAAGGTTTACTTAGATTGGTCTGAGAAATGTCAGAGAGACTTTACTTGGATAAAAAAAAAAGCTTTTGTAAACGGCTAGCCAGGTTTCAATCTTAGTGCAGAAAGAGTCATCATCACAGATGCCAGCAATAAGCATATAGGTGAAGTTTTGCCATAGGATTAAAAGAATTGTAAGAAGGTAAAAATAGCTCATGCATAGCGATCCCTATGTTGCAGTAAGGAAAAATACCTTGTACATGAAAGTGAGGCCCTGGATTGGTTGTGGGCTTTTGATCATTTCCAAGCCTTCATTTTAGTAAACACTTGACAATATTTTCTGACGTTAAACCCTTAGTTTAAAAAGTGACAGGCAGAACGGCAAAAGTATTGGTGAGACAGTGTGGATGGCCTAGAAAAGATGTGCCGGAGGTCATTTTGGGAAGTGAAGGATTTACTTAGTGGATGTGAGCAAAATGATATTGAGGGGTGCTAGAATTTAGCCTTCCGATATGGCGAGGAGAAAAAATTTGAAGCTATTACATAAAGGTCATCTAAGGATCTTTAAAAATAAAAGGGAGTGAAGATGCCGTTCTGGTGGCCTGGTATGGATGTTGCTGTTGAAAGAATAAGAAAGAGTACCAAATGCATGATGGTGGATAACAAATTAAAAACCCTTCAATCCTCCAAATGTGTGATCAGGTGTACCCTTGGGGCAACAGACATGATGAGACCCATAGGAGAAAGTGTGTTATTGCTTTGATTGAGACTTTTTCACGGTGGCCAATAAGTCAAATAATGGATAGAGCTGACATGGAGACGGTTTTAAGTTTGCTGGCCGAAGTGTTCATGAATGAAGAAACGCCTGCATGGTTGCCCAGTTATAATGGTGTTCAATAAGTTTTGTATAAAGCTATGAATAACTTACTTCAGCTCTGTAGTCTGTTTGATGCTAATTACTTCTCTGGCACCAACAAGCAACATTTAGGGTTGCATCAGAGTGCCAATCATCTCGGTTTGCTTCATTACCTCAGAGACTTGACCTTTTCTTTGACTCCCTGGTTTCCTCTTGGAGGTATGGGTAGTGAGTCCTTTTCTCCCTCCACCTGTCTACTCATCTGGCCTGGCTTTGGGCCTTGAGACTTTGCCATCTCACATTAATGCTAAATACCATTGACAGCATTTTGGGTATATAAGAAGGGTATTTCTTGCATTAAATATCCATACAGTTCCTATAAACCCTCTAAGACCTCTTGTTATAAAGTTTCTGAAAAGTTTGCACAATACATTTCCTCCCAAACTGGTGTCCTGAAGAAGTAGAGCTGTAATTTAATATTGGCTCTCTTCATGTTGTCTTCCTATAAACCTAATATTAGCTAGAGCCTTAAGTTGTTTCATGAAGGATGTTATCCTTATCCTCTCATGACCCCCTTCATTGAAATGTTAATGGTAATGAAACTTGTAAAGCGCACTGTTACTCTGGAGTGTCCTGGCGTTATCTCCTTGAAAACAACATACCCAATAGACTAGTTGAAATAAAGCCAGGTTTGTAAAGCCTTTCTGAAGACAATCAAGCTTGGACCTCCCCAATGGAGATGGGTAACTCATTCCATGCCGTGACTGTGCCCATGAAGAAACATCTTCCTCCCCAGTTAACTTTTTAGGTTTTGCCTGAGCCAATGCGCTTGCGCATTGCTCCGGCGAGATTATAGTAAGCGGAAAAGAAAAGTCTACCGAAGCGGCTGCGGATCGCATACAGTTCATGTGATCTATGCGTGTGCACAGCCACATAACACACCACCATTTGTCTGTGCCTCGGCATCAGACTTCAAAGGCTGCCGCTCCCCAGCCCCCCCCCCCTCTCCCCCCTAGGTGCACATCGCGTACCACCATTTGTCTGTGCCTCGGCATCAGACTTCAAAGGCTGCCGCTCTCCCGCCCCCCCGCCACAGCAATGCAGAGAGCTTGTTTCTGGACGAAAGTGAAAGCCTACTGTGCTTGTTTACAGTAGCCTTGCTCCTCAAAGGCTGTTGCTGTGTTGCCATCTCTCTAGGGACACTCGGCTTGAAAACACTCGACTTGCTAGCTGCAGTGCTACATCCGCTATGCTTTACCTCTAGACACGTTGATCCCTCGCAGACTGTGCTGAAAGTGGACGCTGGACTCGCAGAAAGGGTGCTGCGAGTCCACCGTCCGAGTTCCTCCCGGATCTTATTGCCTAAGGTGGTGTAGTTAGCCGCCACCATCGCTGGGAGGGTGGGAGCCAGCTGGAACCCCAAATAAGGCACCAGATCCGATGACCAGAGCATAGGAAACAGGCTTTGTAAGTAAGATCGTGTGGCCGGCGCAAGGGACAGGTCCAGGGCCACCGATTTCCCCATGTTCATCTTGAAGCCTGCTACTGCAGCAAAGGAGTTTAGCTCCCCGATGCACGCCGGGAGGGCAGTCCGGGGGCTGTCCAGCGACAGTATGACATCGTCTGCATAGAGGCTTATGGTGTGAGTGAAGCCCCCAAAGCTCACCCCCGTTGCCTCCGGATTGGTACATATCCGCTAGGCAAAAGGCTCCATATACAGGGCAAAAAGCAGTGGCGAAAGCGGACACCCCTGCCTCGTGCCCCTCTCTGTCAAAACTCTGCGAACTTTGACCATTCACCCGTACAACCGCTGTCGGGAATTTGTAGCAATTAAAGATCATGGATCGAAATCTTTCTCCTATACCCACTTTCAGCAGGACCTGTTCTAGGTAAGGCCAATGTACTCGGTCGAATGCTTTTTCGGCATCCACTGCTAACATCATTCTCTCTCCGGGTATTTGGGAGACCTTCTCTATGAGGTGAACAATCCTCTTGGTGTTGTCCACCGTCTGCCGCCCGGGAACAAATCCCGCCTGGTCCGGTTCTATAAGTCCCGGTAGATGGAGGGCCAATCGGGCCGCGAGAATTCCTGTATACAGCTTAAGATCTACATTTAAGAGAGATATCGGCCTGTATGAGCCGCATTGCGTCCGGTCCTTCCCCGGCTTGGGGAGGACCGTGAGAGAGGCCCGTAAAAGGTCAGGTGGGATGGCGCCTGGGTCAGCGAACGAGTTAAATAGTCGGGTGAGGAGCGGAGCCAGCGATGTGCAAAACGTTTTATAGAAAGACTTCTATCCGTCCGGCCCTGGAGATTTCCCATGCTTAAGTTTGGCAATGGCGGAGATCACTTCCTCGACCCGTATATCCCTGTCTAGATACTCGGCTTGCGAGGGGGGCTAAAGAAGGGAGGGTGACCGAGGCCAAGTCCGCCGCTGTCGCGGGTTAATACGGGGGATCTCCGGCAAAAAGATCTGCGTAGAACCTACGAAAGGTTTCGGCCATATGAGTATCCTCCGTAACTATCACCCCCGAGGGGTCAGAGACCTCCTTCACCATCTGTCGTTGGTGTGTCAGTCGGAGCCGGTTCGCCAGCAGTCGGCCACAGCGGTCCCCCCCCGGAGTAGTAGGTATGGCGCAGGCGCAACGCAGCGTACTCCGCTCGGTCCATATCTAGGGCCGTCAGGAGTTTCCTCGCTCCTACGAGTTGCTTCCATATTCGGGAAGTCCCAGTCCGACGGTGTATGTGTTCAAGTTCGCCAACCCGTTGTGTGAGTTCCTCCCTTTTGCACTGCCGCTCCTTGTTTTCAGCCGAGGAGATGGCCAGAAACTCCCCTCTAAGTACAGCCTTCAGGGCCGCCCATTGTGTCGCCAGGGAGGTGTCAGAGTTATCATTGTGAGACAAATGGTCCTGGATAGTATCTGTTATGTGTTTTACCACCGCCTTCCTGTGCAATAAGGTGTCCCTAAGGCGCCATACCCTGGGAGGGCATAGTGTGGCGGACACCGGGGTATGATCCGATAGGGAGACTACGCCCATCTCCGTCGTCGAGACCAACGCACGTACCGGGGTTGTGACCAAGAGATTGTCCAGTCTCGCGTACGCTTTATGTGCGTGGGAGTAATATGAATATACCCTGTCGTTGAGGTGCGTGCAACGCCAGAGATCATGGAGGTCCACCCCCGCCATCTGCGCCTTGCATCCGGCCGAGAACTCCCCCACTTGCGGAGAGCGTTGTGCGGACCTGTCTAGAGCGGAGTCAAAGACCATATTGAAGTCTCCTCCAATGACAATATGCCTGTCCTGCGAGGCCGTGACGTCCACCAGTGCTGACCGCAAAAAGCGCTCCTGTTGTTCATTAGGGCTATACAGGGACCCAATCGTGAAGACAAACCCCCCAATCCTAAAGCTGTAAGCAAGCAGCCTGCCTTTGTGTTCTGCCTTTGTGTTCTGCCTGTTTGTGAAGGACTTCCCCCCGGAAAGGTCGGGCCACCAGAATTGCCACCCCCGCAGTCTTAGTGTTGCTGGAAGAGAAAAATTGTGTTGGAAATTTATGTGAGCGCAGCCTATGGCAGTCACGGGGCAGCAAGTGGGTTTCTTGAAGAAGACAGATATCCGCTTGGGAGCTCTCTAATAAAGACAACACCGCCCGTCTCTTAACCAGGTTATTTAGGCCCCTGACATTAAGAGTCACAATCCTAAGGGTCGTGGGTGGCATGTGGGATGATGGAAGTAACAGCGTAAAACCCCCGCCTGTGCGGAACATGGCGTATGAGTGCTTCTAGGGTGGTTGAGACCTGCTTAATTCCCTGGACGACCCCCCCCCCCCCCTCCCCCGGTTCCCTTCCCCTCAACCAGAACTCCCCCGACCCTCCTCCCTGGCGACCCCCCTCCCTTGACCCCAACTCAGAACAACCCCAACCTCCCCCCCCCCCCCCCCCTCCCTGTGCCCCCAACGGATTCCAAAGCCCCATAGTTCCAGTCCTCAATGGACAAGTCTGTGGTAAGTTACTTAAGTGGACGTCCAGCCACTACACTCCCGCCCGCCGCCCCCCTCCCCCAGGACCCCCGAACCTGCATTGTGAAGAAGGCTGTGTCGATCTCCCCCCGGAGTCATCTTAGGCTGTCAGCGCAACGTCACCAGAGGCCGTGTCCCTGGCCACCTCCCGTACCGCGTTGTCCATTTCCGCTCGGATGGTGGGTGAGTCCGGTCGAGCAGAAGATGCAGAGGCTCGACGTTCAGAGACCCTCTGCCAACCGTCTCTAGTGGTGCACCTTCGACGTGGCGTGGGCGCGTCTTCGTCCGTCACGGTGATTCCCAGTACTCCGCAGGTGTCCTGGAGGGAGCGAAGCTGGTGCAGGGTGCCGTTCCACCGGAAGATGAGACGGAAAGGGTGGCCCCAGGAGTATTGCGTTCCATGGTCTCTCAAAAAGTCTGTTGCTATTTTTAATGCTTTGCGTTTCTGGAGCGTGATTGCCGACAGATCCTGGAAGAGAGCAACCGGGTGCCCCCGGAAGCGCAAAGACTGCTGCTTTCGCACCTCACGGAGGATCCGTTCCTTCAACGGAAAGTCAGGCAGGAAGGCCAGGATATCAGGCGGTGGCGCTGAAGCCCGACGTGTCAGGCCCACTCTATGCGCTCTGTCAATTCTGATAGGGAAGTCCTCTGGCTCTCCTAGTATCTCTCTGAATAGGGCCTGCAGGTACCCAACAGTGTCCTCCCCCTCTTCTTTAGGAGGTACCCCCCGGACCCAGATATTGTTCCGGCGGGACCGGTTTCGAGGTCTTCATGTGCGCCTGAAGGTCATGTTGTTGATCTCTTAAGCATAGCACCTCCTGCTGCAGCTGCACGATTTCCTCATCCCTCGTGTGCCCCGCTCCTTCCATGGTAGCCACCCTTTCGCCAAGGCAATCAACTTCTCTCCGTACCTCCCGAACCTCTCTGGCTACCTCCTGCTTCAGCGTCTGGAAGTCATCCCGAAGAGAACTGAAAAGAGATTCCAGGAAGGATCTGGTGACCGGTGGCTCCCCACCGCTCGCCTCCTGCGAGCCTCTCGAGGGGCCTGGTGAGTGCTGCCCCTTGTCCTGTTTCGCTGGACCTCTATTCAGCATTTCCGGCAGCGTCCGTTCCCCTTTCTTGCCCCCTCTGTTGCCAGCCATTTTATAAGCAGGGATCTCTTGGCCAGAGTCCTGTCGTGCTGTCGGCCAGCTTCAATGGTCAGCAAAGTTCAGGGACAGCTACCTATCCGGGGAGTCCACTCCTTATATTGCTAGGGTTCGGCCTACCTCCTTCGATGGGCACAGTGGTCCATTTACCTCTGCCTCAGGTCCTTCAGTTCGCTCCCTGTTCCCAGTCACAGTTCGGCGGCCGTCACCAGCCTCAGGGCGGTCGCGGTAGAGCTCGTCCGGTTAGTGCGTCTGTGCCTCACCACCGCCCTCCTAACAACTACCGCCGTCGCTGTCTCATCGGGTACCGGGCATACCGGGTGTCTGCCACTGTCGGGCAAGTTCCTTTCTGGCTCCCAAGGACTCACTGGCCCAACCGCGATCTTTCTCCGGTCGTCCTTGCGGCCAATAGGTCTATAGGCCTCCCTGGTCTGATCTGGGCCGCGGCCCCTTGGTCGGTAATGTCCGGTATGCTCTCTCCCGGGCCTCAGGTTGTTTCGGCAGACCTCCGCCGCACACCTCCTTGACCAGGGGTTTTAGTCGGCTGTGTGGGGGCTCGGCCCACACCGGGCCCCTTGTTGCGAAGATCGATCGCCCCCCCGGGCTGTTCGCCGAAGGGGTCGTGTTCTCCCGGCAAGGCCGATCCAGGCCCAATACCACTTTCCGGCGGTGTAGCAGTGTTTTCCCAGGGACCTTACCCTCCGTTGCTATTTCCCTCGTCGTTGGCTATTTGTCTTCACTTTTGCGCTCAGACCCCCGCCGGGATATGGGCCGTTCCGCCAGTAGGCCGCATCCCCGGCCTCGCGTAGGGTCACGTGCTCCAGCACCGCCGCCTCCCGTCTCCGGTTGCCCCCTCACTGCTGGGCCCTGCCTGGGGTTTTGGCAGGGCCTCACTTCCACTGCCGGGCAGTCTGCACTGCACTGTTCTGCCCCCGGCCCGGACTTAATGTCTGTCCTCTGTGTGGGCCACGGTTCCAGGCCTCCCCTCTGTGCCGCCTCTGCCTTTGGCCGCTTTCCCAGGGTCTGCCGCTGCGTATTCCGGGATCGTTCAGTGCTCCAAGGTGGTCCGCTGGATGCTCCTCACCTCCGATGCGAATTTCTGGCAGACTGGAGGGAGATCTGCAAAAGTGTATGGGTCCGGGGCCCGCCGGCAGGCCGCGTCCGCGGCCTTGCGTAGGGGCTCAATGCCGAGTAACGTGCTCCGGCACCGCTGCCTCCCGTCCCCGGATGCCCCCTCACTGCTGGGCTCCGCCGTGGATTTCGGCAGGGCCCACCTCCCGCTGCTAGGCGGTCTGCACTGCACTGTTCCGCCCCAGGCCCGGACCTTATGTCTCCGTCTCCTTCGCGGGCCCCGGTTCCGGCCTCTCCTCTGGGCCACCTCTGCCCTCGGCCGCTTTCCCGGGGCTCTGCCACTGCATATTCCGGGATCGTTCAGTGCTTCGGGGTGGTCCGCCGGTTGCTCCCCGACCTCCGATGTAAATCTCTAGCAGGCTGGGGGGAGATCTGCAAAGATTTGTGGTTCGGAGGCCTAGGTTCGCGGGAGCTCGCGGAGAATGCGACCGCTCACCTCGCCATCTTGGCCACGCCCCCGGCATGTGGGTTTTAAACATTATACAACATGGTTACAGCTTAGAGCTGTTAAAAACACCATGATCTACACGACTAAAAAACAGAACACACTCGAAGGAGGAAAAAGCATGCTTTTAAGCCGAAATGGAAGAAGGAATATAAATGGTTCCCAACACAAACATCAACCAGGGAAACTACTCTATATACTTCCTGGTCCCAAAATTTGACCAAGTTAGCATTCTGCATGCTGTTACTCCCAAGTGCTCATGCTTTACCTCTGAGGGCATGGTAAGAGGCAAGAAAGAAAATGTTAGTGAGCAGGGGTGACACTTATTTACAGCTCTTCTTCATTACTTCAGGGTCAGTACGGAGTCCGCGCAAAGGTTTTTTTCCTGCAGATTACCATCATCGTTCTTGTCCTCTTCTATCATGGTCTTGTATCTTTTTTTTGCCGTTCGCTGGCTTTTGTGACATAGAAATGGAGTTGACATTTGACATTTGGGATGAAGGTGGTATCTCTTCTACCACAGGCTCAGAAACGTCTGTCGATTTAGAGGCAGTCCTGTGGATTTGGAGTCTGACACCCCTGACCACTATTTAAGAGCTCAAGTCTACTTTGCCACATTGCACTATTTCAAAAATTTAGTAAACTGACAGAAAATATAGAATCCATTATAAATCACTTAACTAAAGTTATGTAACTTGTTAGTCAAACTTGCAGTCAGTTATAGCTACCCTCAAATCTTTTCTTGTGTGCTCACTCCTCAGTACCCTCCTTACAACATTTTTTAGTGCTTTGCTGTCAGTTTAGCAAAGCTAATGATTTTGATGATACATTGCTAACAGCGGTAGACAGCATTTGTATCCTCTGCATATTTGTAATGGTGACCCACCAATCACTTTCATTCAATTTGAACCCTTTGACGGAACAGCATATGACGACAACAATTAGGTGCATGATTCAAGGGTCCCATCTAGGCCACATGGTGAACTATTTGTTATAGATTCTGATGATGTTTAAACATTGGACAGGTTCACGGCTTAAAAGGTGCTTAATGGTAAAAGCCATTCATTGATCCTTCTGCTGTTGCCAAATATTTCAAGTATGCTTCTGTATCTTTCTGTATGGTCCTGGAATTAGGAAAACATTGTTAAAAGGCAGTAATCTGTTCATGTAATGTTTTATCCAAGTTACTTTCAAGGATAAAGATATTTCAGCTGTGCGTGCTCTCATTTCACTTGAATGATATTTTTTCTTGTGCAGAGATAGAGAAAAACTTAGGAACCAGCGACTGGAGGAATTGGAACGTTTGGAGCAAATGCACCATCAACACCACCATCATGCAGAAGACTGCACTCCGGTAATGCTGATTGTGCTGAGGTGTTAGAATGGCTTGAATGTAACAGAACTGTTAAACTCTAATGTAAATTGTAAGTCTTTCAGCATTGATTGTTTTTATGGATTGTAATGAATTGGTAATTTGCCAGAATTGTCAGGGAGGCAGAAACGGTTGAGTGGCCTCGAATAGAAATGATCGCAAATCCAACGTCGGAAAAGTTTCTGTATTTTTAACAACATTTAGTAATGTATACTCTTATGCACGTTTTCAATGTATACCCATATTTTTGCTTTCTATTATGTAAAGAATGATGTACCAAACCTAAATGCACTACCCCAGCTAACTACTTGACTGGCATGTTCTATACACCCTTGAAAAAGCATCATGTACGCTTTTATTAGATATATGCATCATAGACAAGAGACATAGATATAGACAGATGTGAATGGAAGTGGCCCTCTAATGTTGGTGGAAGATCACTGCAAACATTGAAGAATGGCAGTCCGTGTGTTAAGAGTTAGTCTTATTTGATAGCAGTTTTCGGTTGGACTTGATATCATTGAAGCTCAATGAAATAGTGAATGGCACTGTTTTTAACTCACCTTATTGATCTTGGGTGTTTGGTGTATTTTTCTTGGACACATCAAGATCTGTGTATGATCTTTGAGTATGGACGGATTATAAACTCAAGCTTCAAAAATGATTTGTTACCAAGTATCCACAGGACTCCAGTTTTAAACAGCACTATAGATTTATAATGTATATGTGACCTTTGAGCTTGAGACCATTGGAGAGTCCAAGCTTTCCCATTCCTCTGGGTCAATGTGTCCATCTCTAAGTCGTTACATTCTTCAAGCTGCCAATGTCTGTTTAGAATGGCCCAAGGTTTTGCAGAACATTTAGAGAATTCCTTAAGAGATAATGGTTTTTATTGCTTACACATTTGTTTGAAAATCAGTGCTACCTCCTCCGTAGGATCCCCGAACTTGAGCAGCCTAAGATCAGGCCTTCTCTACCCGATTTCTCTTCAGCCACATTTTAACCTGAGAATCCAGTCCTGCATTTTGGCACTTCACTTCATGGAACTTGATACTTAGAGTAGAACTGTCCTGGTTGGCAAAAAATCTTTAACCCAGTGTACACAGGCTGCATTTATGAGGCTGATTGTGGAGGTGGGGAAAACCATGCTGCATGTGTAGTGTCAAGTAATAATAATCCACATTTGTAAAGCTCGAACATTCACCCGTAAGGGTCTCTAGGCGCTGGGGGCCGTCGGGAAGATTAAGCAAGCTATTGCCCAGAGTCACATGGTGCTGGGCTGTCCTGCCGCCGGGAATCGAACCGTGATCCCCAGATTCCAACATCAGTCGCCCTGACCGCAGCGCCACACCTCTCAAACAAAGCCAGGGACCCCAAGTTCATGACATTTAATGAGTACTCTGCATATAATCCATCAAAGGGTAAATATCATCTTTGTAGATGTGCTGATGTTCTTACTATAAGCTTAGTGCTGTCAGTGACTGGTATAGTGGCTGGTAATCATGTACCATTTTGTAATCTTACACTCTGACGTAGACCTCTCCAAGCTGTAAACGTTTTACTTATAATCTCTGCCTCTATTTGTTTTACTGTCTATGAAAAAAGGAACAAAAAAAAGAATCTTTGTGTTGATGAAGAAGGTATTGGTCTATAATCTGCCATGCAAAAAAAATCAATCTAGTTTTTAAGTTTACCTTATCTATGTCTCTATACGTTTGAGATGTCCTTATTTGATAGTCTGAAAATTAAACACAGTAAAGCTTTTCTTGTCAAGTTCGAGAGGGAGCAACAGCAAGTAAAGGATCCTGTCGACATCTCTCTATTCTAAAAGTGCGTATGAACCTCCTTTCTAATCTGCTATTCCCAGGCAAAAGTTATAGTTTTCCATTTATTGATTGTGTATCTTTATTCAGATCTGACAAGCCCCTTATGCAATACTTGGCAATAAAACCAAGCCCACTCCCACACACAAACCCCCATTTACTCCCCGAGGGTGCTCCGATGAGTTCTCCTATCTTGCTGGTGTGTAAATCAAGAATGATTGATAGTCCAGGCTAAAAAAGAAATGTAACTGTAAAACTGGATAATTTACTGAGCCACAATAGCTAAGCAGATGCACTATAGAAAAGCATGACACTTCTGCTTCCCCTACGAAGAAGTTATAGCAAACGCGCTTCTGTTTAGCTCCCGCATTTCAAACTTGTCTAAATAGCCCTATTAGCTAGGCTGTAACTGAACTGTGGAAAAGTGTCCCTTTTTTTTTACTTTATACATATATTTTAATTTTAGCCACCAGCGGGTGAATCTGATCCACTAAAGAATCTAAATAATAATAAAATGGTCTAATCCGTCAATGTCTGTTATGCACTCCACCCTAGCTACAGAAGCATTCTGGAAAGGGGCTAGATTAGGGCCACTTGGTATACTTTGCACATATGCCCCTTAAATACAGCATCAGAGGTGTCTGACTGTCAGAGTGGGTGTCAACCTTGTAATTTCATGTAGTGCAGTTGATACCGGATGTTGAGCCTGAACCAAATTAGTTTGCAGTCAACTAACTAGCTGTAATGACCGCACAATTTTACATCCTCTATGTGATGTGAGGAAATGTATTGTATGATATGGTGTGGTAGTGCAACCACACCTTGTCATACCCTTAGGACCCTTAGGTTTCGTTTGTCAAAAACTCATCTCAACCCTGGGTTGCTGTGGCACTGAGCAGCAAGGCTTACACGGAGGAGCCAAGTGTTAAACTTTTAAACAGTACCATAACAAGTGATGAAGAAACGACACAACACTCGAAATTCAATACCAATTTATAAAAATAGGTTGTATTTTATAAGAATTTAGACACTAGATCGAAAAAGATCCACCAGAGGCTTCCGGAGATATAGATTTTACAAGCAATAATAAATCAATGCAGTTTCACTCATCCGTGAACAAGTCTTGGCAAAGTCAATGAATTGGACACTTAGAGACTTTTTCAAGGGGACCAGCAAGATTCTCAGGAACAGTTACCTTCATAGAAGAAGCAGTCTTTCAGCTGTTCCAGGCACTTTACATGTATAGCATTCCTCTGGAGTGGTCCTGATGTAAAGGATGAAGGAGGCAGACTATGCTCCAAGGATGCTGTGGATGTAGCGCGGTCAACAGGGTTTTTCTGCAGGGAATCCTTGGTTCATGAAGATAGTGAGGGGTTCTGATTGCGGGGTCAGCATCCCACGAGTCCCTCTTCAGTCTGACTGAAGTCCAGTTGCCACTGTATTACCAGTCTCTCGTTGTTGCTGTCACAGGCCTATCCTTCCTGAGTCGAGAACTCGCCTTCTGAGGGTCCCAGCAACTCTCGGACAGTACTCCCAGGCTCAGCGAACTCTGGTGCAATTCTGTGCGTCTGGTCGTGGTCCTTGATACTGCACGGCTGTAGTGGTAGCAGCTTGAACACTTTGGGCTATCAATTTGTCCCCAGTAGGCTTCTATAGCTGTTGTGTCCTTGTGCTACGAACAGGAGGCCTGTCATCTGGCCCTTGGAGTTCTCTTGACTTGGCTCTAGAGACCCCTTCTCCCTGAGCATGACGTGGCAGGCACAGTCCTTCTCTTTGCCAGCCACCAGGTGCAGTCCTAGTCAGTGCAGCCTCTCTTTGTTGGTCCCTCAGCGCAGAAGGGCAGTCCTTCTTTGGTCCTGGGTGCCCTATTTATGTTCAGAAAATGTCCTCAGTGCGGGATACAATTGGTAGTTAATGGCTACCAGGTTCCCTCCTTCCTGATGACCACTTTCTGGGAAATGTGGCATCTGGCTATCCCAGGATGCACTGTTCTGCCCACTCCCAAGTTGGCAAGACCTCTCTCTTGACACTCGGCCCACTCCCATAAGTCTGGCTACCAAAGGACTGCATGCTCCTGGAAAAACGGTTTGACCGCTATCTTTTCCTCTCTTGTCCCCTGCTAAACAATAGAGCAGCCCGCTCCTAAGTATTACATATTTGCCCTTCAAAGGTGACTTCTCCTTTGAAGCTCGCCTTTTGGATTAACACCTTTGTGCCTTCCTGCAGGAGGAAGGTACACCTTTCTCCCATGCAGGCCCTGATTGTATTCTTTCCTGAGAGTCTTTAGCATGTGTCCCCATGAGTGAAAAAAGCTGTCTGCAGGACAAGACCCATGTAAACGAGCATTGGAAACCTTGGGCAACCAAAGGGGAAACTTCTAAAGTTGTATGTTTCCCACCAGTGACATTAAATACGATTTAACCATTAGATTGTATTTAATGCCCCGATTCATTTGATACCAAATAGTACCAATCTTATTAGTCCCATTCAGAAGTTAACAGGGCTGGGGTGCTGGCCTGCAACTCTGTTTTGGCCAGTGGGGCTATTAGCCTTTCCACAGAAAAATGACAGTGTAGGGATTTTACTGCTGAGTAAAAGTACATGTTCCACTTTTTAATATACTACACCCTGTCTTAAGGCTCGTTAGGCCTACTACAGGAGTGCCTTTCATACATTAAAAAGTAAGGTTTGGACTTTGCCATTACTTTAAATGGCAAAGTCAAGTTAACAGTTTTAAACTGCCCTTTCAGTCTGCTGAGGGAGACTGTGTGACAGGACCTATCTTGTCCCACTCAGGGTGGCACAAGTGATGCAGTCTCTTTAACTTACAGGCCTGAGTACCCCTGGTGCCCTGCTCTAGGGACTTACAAGTAAGTTAGGCAATGCCAATTGGGACAAGCCAATTAAAGAACCACCATGTTAAGGATCAGAGCACATTAACTAAGTCCTGTTTAGCAGGGCCCAGGGCATTTCAGAACCAATACCTAGAAGTCAAAATGGGGGCAAAAAGTTGGGGTAAACCTGCGAAAGCCTCTTTTCCTACTCTCCTACTTTAAAAATTTCATTTCAATGGGAAACATTTACATGTGGATTCTCAGCAAATAACCCTCATCGACCGAGTACCCAATAGTCTTTTCCTCCACATGGACTGTTTTATCATGTTTTTGATAAATAAAATCAGTGTAAAAAGAAGCATAGGCAAAGACAATTGGTCTTGCTTTATAAAGTACGAACATGCAAACATAGCTGTTCACAAATATTGTTTGCATGTTCAAATGTTATTTAGCACATTAATTCATGACCTGTTGAGTGTGAGCAGGAAATAGTGCTGTGGGTGTAGCCAAAGTCCACTCTAGGTATATTTTTAAAAATTGTTAACAAGATGACTTGCAGTCAGCTATCCTTGACAAGCCAGGCCTAACAGAAGTGGATAAAATCACCCCACACCTTATACTTTAATCATGTAGTTTTAGATTTAAAATAGTTGCGAGAACTAGTTCACAATATTTTGTTAAAGCATTTAAAAATTGCTTTCGGATAGAGATTTTTAAAGGTAGATTACTCACTTTATGAATACCCCTAGGTGCCACACTGGATCCGGAGACTTGTTCTTTAGCATTTCCCTCATGCAACAGTAGGTGGCATTGTGTGGCTCTGTGTCGGATCTGTCTTGACCCAGATGTAACGTTGGGCCACTACATCAGTACCACCTCTGTGCGCTGATGTCAGGTCCTTCCTTTACGCGCCTTCCGATGTGTATCCGACCGCTAGCTTTCCTGTCATTTTGACAGAATTCTTTTCTTTCAACATTTTCACAAGGAACATGGGATATCTCCTAAAACCACAAGCTTCAAACCATGCAGGGACTGTCCTTGTCAGTTGTCTATGATGGACAACCACGATGTCTGTCTTTTGGGCCTCTGCCCCAAGCATGACACAGCATTGTGCAGCTGCTGTGCGAAGGTGATAAGAAAGGCTGTATGTGACTGTGATGCCAACTTTTCTGTTGCAGAACTCCGAAAGAAGTCGACGAAGACCTGGTCCTGGTCGAGGGCACAGATGTGTCTTCGACCCCAGGCCAGTCTTGCGATCGAACGTCATCGAAGTCACAAAGCTGATGTAAGTCCAAGAAGAACAATAAACATAAGCAGTCCAAACATGAATCTCCGTCATCCTGTCACTCCCACCAAGCTATTGGCGACACCTTAACAGCTCCCATGAGCAGAGACTGTCCTTGGGCCACATTTCCAGTACCTCTCCAAATCCATCTGGATCGCTTTAGGAATTCGAGATGGGGGCGTGGCCTGATTGGCCAAGATTGCGGGTGCAACTGTCTGAGCTCCTGCACTAGGCCCCTGTGGGGCCTGGGATAGCAGAAGCGCGGCAGCGTCCTAAATTGTGGTTCTCCCAAGATGGCTGATCGGGAGTAGGCACGTAAAAAGAACCGCCATACATGCTTTGGATGGTGGGATTGCGGCCTCTCCTTTGCATGTGTCCTGCATAGCAGATAGCAGCTGCAAGCCTCTCTGGAAGGTCTAGCAAGATCCGAGGCTTCCGGGGTCCGCACGGAATCGCCAGCGGACACCAACCAGTACCGCACGTCCTTCCCTCCCCCCTCCCCCCCCCCTGCCCCCTCACCCCAATCCCCTCCAGGTACAGTGACTCCACGGAAGGGGGGGGTGGGGTCTGAAGCCGTGTCTCCCTCTCTGGGACTGGCGAGCTTTCCGGTGCAGCTGGGGGGCTACTGCTGGGATTGTGCATGCCCCCAAGGGCTGCGGACTGTGTAGGGGATGAGGGAGCCCAAGAATAGGCAGTTAGGAGAGACTGTGGCCAGGGACCTCCTGGGGGCGCTGGATGAACTTTGCAGAATCCACTCCAGCCACTTTGTGGCTTGGCTCTCTTGGAATCTGACCTGCCTGGGTCCTGTAGGCAACAGAACTGGATGCGTTGGGCTCCCATTGACCGGTGGCGCCTGAGGATACAGGAGCGAGTGGTCTGCCCGATCTTATGCATCCTAGGCCTATGGGCCGATGATTGGCACATCGACCTGCTGTTCGGACAGGGTGAGCCTCGGGGATAAGAGGAACTAGTATTGTGCCACCCTTTCAGGGGATCCTTATACTTGTACTACTGTACCATACCCCTCATCATTCTGTGCATGGGGATGGTGGCTGCCGACTGATTGTTGAGGTCAACCTAGCGCTGACTGCTAATGCTGCCCCGGGATCCCGATGTAAGCTGCTCAGTCCCTGCGGGCTTCAGACGTGGTTCAGCCCGTGGTTTCCCGGTCGTCCATCCAACACCACCTTATACTGCCATCTCTCTGGGCCGAGACAAAAGCGCAGCAAGCCAAGTTAAAATGGACAAATATACAGCCCCAATAGGGGGAGCAAAGGGAGGCCCGGATAAAGACCCTGGGCCGATCATCCAGCACATGGTGAAAACACCTCTCTTATCCTACAAGCCATCCACTACTCCAAGACCTTACTGGAAACGAAAATTGGCGAAGTCAGGGTAGTGTGAACCTATTTCGCCAAGACCTTCTCCAAACTGTTGAGAGGGTCTCAGAAGCTGAGGTGAGCATTGCAAGCCTAAAGGACACTGTGAAACACCTTTCTTCAGAGCTCTCTGAGTTGTCCAAAGACTCTAAATCTCTCCAGGATCAAGCAGAGGATCCCGAAAACCGGGCCCGTCGGAATAACATATTCTTCATCTGCTTTCTCAAGGGCTCGGAGGGCCAGAATCCTGAAGGATTCCTTGAACAATGAATTAGATCCTGGTTTGATCCTAAAGACCTCTCGTCTTGCTTCATCATCGAACAAGTGTACTGCTCCCTGGCCCAAAAGCCTTCCCCGGGGCACCACCCAGACAGATGATAGCATGGTTCCTGAATTATAACGACCCGAAGGCAGTACTCCGGTGTGCCTGGATCACGAAAAACCTTGCTTTCCAATCGGGGTTTGTGCTGGTCTTCTCAGACTATACCCGCTGGGTACAAATGCAGCGCAAATCCTTCGAGCAAGTCAAAATTTAATTGTGTGCCCTGTACGTACCCTTTATGCTCCTATATCTTGCCAAGCTGCGCATCGTTCATCAGGATAAAAAAAAAAATCGGATCTCCAAAGGAAGCTTGGACATGTCTTATTGATCAGCGTCTGCTCACAACCAACCCACCCCACCATGGGGATCGTCTTAGGCCTCCAATAAGTCAAGTAAGCGGAAGCGATCATGTTGCAGACGCATGGATGTACAGGCACTGGACTTAACTATGGACTCTGAAGGAGAGGGAAGCCAACGATCAATGGGCACGGTTCAGGTGACCCTAGAGACACCAGACCCTCTTGTGGAACAGGGTTCGGGCTGACAGGTCACAATGCAGTTTTGACACTATTTGTGTGCCAGCACCAATGTATCCTACAATGATTTTGTTAATTGCAGTTTGGAGAATAGCGGGGTTGCTTGATCTGCCTGAGTATGCCTACCCCTCATAATTCTTTAGTTGGTTCTGCACAGTTGGGAATGGGTGACAGGTGCATCTTGAGGGCGGGAAGGATAGGGTGGAGGGAGTTGGGGAGGGTGTAGGGATATTGTTTTGGATGGTTTTTTTTGTTTACAAGGCTCTGTTTGGCAGTCTATCCAGTGTTACTAACTATGATGTTCCCAGTTCTATTGCGGAATGACCATGACCAATCCATCACTTTGTGGTCCCCTTCCGGGGAATGATGGGGGAATCCCCTGCCTCCCACGTGTCTCAGTCATGACAATAATGGCATGGAATGAAACCTGATTTCACACTAATGTGACGGTCCTATATGCCGGACCATGGGCTTGGGTAAGGGTCAACAGTGTTCTCTCTCTCGAATTTTCCATACAGAGGGGCACCAGGCAGAGCTGTCTCCTCTTCCCATTACTGTTTGCGCTGGTCATTGAGCCTTTAGTAGCATGGACCTGGTGCGATGCTGATGAATGAGGCTTTGACTAGGGGCTTGCTATGGAGGACAGAGTAGCCCTCTATGCCGACAATGTGGTGCTGTTTGTCCTGTCTGGCTGAAACTGGGCACAGGCTCCTTCAGATGCTGGGAGTGTTCAGGGAGCCCCGGTATAATTGGGGTAGGTCCCTGTGGGTCCCATTAAGAGGTGACTGGTGGCACGAACCCTGGCAGTCCCAGATTCTAATAAGGCAGGTCAGCTTCCTATATCTTGGGAATACGACCTCACGTGGAGCTTAAACCTTCAACCTGACACACGCCAAGCACGGAAGGACCCAACACGCTGGAATAATCTCCCCCTTGATATCTGGGTGGCATTGCACTGTTTAAAATGAGAACCCTCCCCAAACAGCTTTACGTCTTACAAAATTACCCATTTCATATCCCACTTACTTTGCTTTTTTATCCAGTGTAGGCCATAGGACGCACATTTATTTGGGCCGGTAAGATCCCCAGAGTGGCTTAGGGGGGAAATGTACTCATGCGACGTATGACAAGGGGCTGACAATGGTGGACATGCATGTGTATTACTGGGCGTCACAACTTCTTCCCATAAAGGTTGGGATGACCCAGCCTACAGAGACGAACTTGCACTGCTGGGCCTGGATCAGATAGATACTAGGATTTATGTATGAACGCACTGTCCCCTTCTCCCCCCCCCCCCCCCCCGAGGTAAACCAATTAGCCTTCTGATTATAGAGAGTAGCTCTTAGTTGAATAGGGTGGAATCGCTATTTAAATTAGAAAATCTGTTATGGGAGAGAAGGTGATTGCCCAAGTATCGTCCACGAAGGGCTTCCGGAGATGAGACTCTATAGTCATTTTAAAATTGTTATATCTGGGAGATCTTAAATGCGAGTTCCAGATGCCAACCTCTCAGTTCTTTCAATATGTGCAGCTTTGTCTTGCTCTTTCCCCCTACCAAGCAGAATTAGGAAATATCCCAAGTGTATCCCCCTGGAATGAAGGACACTTTAGGGACACTTGAAAGTGGGTGAGGTAACTCAAACCTACAAGTCTCTGATCATTCACTCACCTACAACACTAGATGATCTAAAGGTTAAATGGTAGGGCTGGGTCGGTGAGTATGGCGAGGCTGACTGGAGAGATGCATGCATGTCCCCTTGGATCTTTGCAATCTCCGCCAGACTCCGTCTCATACAATGGTGATACCTTCACCAATCCTATTTATCACCCCATTGCTTATGGAAGGCTGGCCTTCGTGAGTCCCTTGCCTGCCCCATATGTCAAGATCAGATGGGAGACTTCTACCATATGATTTGGAAATGCGTGATGATTCACACCTACTGGGATACCATTCTAAGTATCCTTTCTGTGGTGTTTGGAGGATGTTGGGGGAGCTAAGGGGGATCGTACTCTGGTCTTGGAATACTCCTAGCAAAACGAGACATAGCCAACCACTGGATATCCTCCGCAGCCCCCACTGTGGAAGCCTGAACGAGAGGCATGGACTGGTGTAGTAAATTAGAAGTGACGTATGAAGGGCGAGGCTGTCCCCCAGAAGTATAACAAGATATGGAGGAAATGGTGGGATTATCCTGGCCTGGGTGGTTAATGTAGTGACTAGGCACCAGATTGTTTATTCAGGCTTGTGGATTCAGATGGCAGTGGACTATTGATAATGTACTGGGTTATTTATTGATGTACAAACTGGACAGGGTCAATTTTGTATTAACCTGTTATGAAAAGCAAACAAAATCTTTCTATCCCAAAAAAATAATTCGAAATGGCCTCTAGTGTGTTTCTGTGCCAGTCATCCTCTGCAATGGCCTGTGCACCCATTCGGGCTTTGAAACATCCCAAAGGTTTATTGAAAACCACCCTGATTATGACATTTACAATAATGACAATCTTTTTCATGATCTTCAAGATGCATGTGGCCTGGATACTTCTCCAAACATTCTATTCTCTCCAAAATTTGCATTAGCAACAGAGGAGTCTCCCTCTTTCCAGCTGTAATCGGGAGAGCAGCAGAAGTATTGGACCTCACCTTGCTCACTACACAGGTCACAACAAAGGCCATGGCTAAGGTTCTTAACCCAGGACAGACAAGTCAAATAATTTCCTACCTTTTAATGATGGGTGTTGGAAAGTGCCTCTTTTGGTCGTGGTCACCCCCAATTCTTGCCACTGGTACTGATGTTTTTCGACTGATGTGCACTGGGTCCCTGCTAACCAGGCCCCATTGACAATGCAAACCAAGGCCCCAATGGAATACTAAATGGAAGAGATTCCATTGCTCAACAAAAAGACGCCCTCAAAGAAGAAATAGGAGATTTTGTAAAAAGAAAGGTAGATCCGACAATATTAGTAGCACAACAAACAACAGATAATGAGCTGAAACAAAACACGTCAATAAAAACAAGACCTGATGAACCACAGGAAGAGAAAAATGTCACAGGGACAAAACCAGGAGCCTGGAACAGCATCAGTCACGAATCATCAGAAAAAGAACAGCTCGAACAGCACAGTGAAAAACATTCGAACACCAAACAACCTCTTACAAAAAGGCAGCAAAAACGTGCGAGGAAAAACAGAAACCAACTATTAGATCGTATGCCTGCTACCAAGCAGGCCCAGGTCAACTTTCCAATCTTTAATTGCCCAAAATCATCAGCAAAAACTAAAGCTGGCAATGAAGAGGGGCCACATCTGTTAACAAAAACACCAAAACCCCGGGGCAGTCTCCGGAAGCGTAGCTCTGAAGCAGAAGGGGAACAGCCCACCGTTAAAGAGGAACCTTGTAACAACCAAGCCCAATTAAAAAGATCAAGAACATCAACAACATCAGAAGAGATCACCTACGTAACAAGCTCGGAAATAGATGACCCAAACAAGGACGAAAATGCATTCCTAGCCACAACATCAAGTAGTGTGGACTGGAGTCTGGAAAGCATCGATTAGGACTGCTCGCAATTGAATAGCACATTAGGGAATTCCAAGGAAGAGCTAAATAACAACGGGAACAAACTACGACAAAAAACCTGGGCCATGCAGCAAAGAACCAACCATCAAAAAATGAAACAAGAGCACAGTAGACACGAGTCCAACAAGCACGGATGCCAAAGGGTAGTGACCAAAGGCGTCGATAATAAAAACAAAGTTTTTCCAAACCCTAGTATAACTATGACCACCAATATTACCTCAAAAAGGGATAAAGCCAGCACCAGACTAGTCACAGCAAAAGTTGACAAGAGTAAGCATGACAGGCTAGAAGTAAAGATCATTACAGAACAGCACGACCAACAAGAAAGTATAGGACCTGAAAAAACGACCACCGACAGCGATCGTAGACCAATTACAGAACCAGGCGGAAAACCAAGAAAAATTGATAAAGTAAAAACCAAGGCAAGCAGGCTATCAGAGCGACTTTGGAACGACGACCACAGCCATCAGGTCAAAAACATAAGGGATGAGGCAAAGGAAAACGGAAGAAATAAAATAATGAGAACTCGGCTGCATTGCAACATGTATGGCATAAAATCAACAACAACTGGAAGGTTACGTTTTATACCCAATTACAAAATGCAAGGCACACAAGACTATCTAAACTGAGGAAACATCTTACATCTGACATCGGCCATCCCGAGCCTCAACCATATATCATCTGCAGACTTACTGGCAATCCAATTTGTCAATCTTGGGAACAACGCTGCCAAGGAAGTCTCCCTTACAACTTGGAGGAGCGATGACATTGTTAAGCAGCTACTAAATGAATCCACGAAATTAGAAGAATGAGGTATCTCGCTTAAGAAGGGGGCAACAACAGGTTACCCCTCGCCCCTGTTAATAAAGCGCACCAAAGGAGAAGTTCATACCGGGGTAAGTCGACATACATACTCCGTTCTGCAGGGTGCCAGCGGTGCAGAATTTTCTAAAACTGAGCAACAGAACAGACAACTGTTGGGCCCAATGGAAAACTGAACTAATTTTGGCGTGCAACACTGGACGAGGCACAGTGAAAGTCCATTCCTGGAACATCGCCGGTGCTAAAGAAATCTTAAATAATGAACGGAAAATGCTCACTTGGGCCGCCTATGACATCATCGCCCTGCAGGAAACATGGCTGATAGAGCCAATTGACGTTCCAGGCAGAATCAGTTATCATGTCAGTGCAACTCGGACTCAGCGGTATGGTCGAGCGAAGGGTGGTATATTGGTCTACATAAACACCGCATTAAAGATCAAGGCCTCCCAACTGGCCTCTTCCACGGCAGATATGCAAATAATCAAAATAAAGGGGTTATCCAAGGCTGGCATCGGAACCATAATTCTAATAAACATATACACCCATCCCAAAATGAAGGTAAAAAAGGAGCTATTCAAATGCATAAACAATGTAATATCTGGCTTCCGTTTTGATCAACCAACATGGGAGATAATCCTCACAGGCGATTTCAACGCCAACCTTATTCAGCTCCCAGAAGAGGAGGACAATATCATTGCTGCAAACGAATTCTGGGCGGTTGAATCACAGGAGATCCCGCCCTCCAAGAAGATCTACTAAGTGGGACGACACCTAATGTGGGCCCTGGAAAATCACGGATTGCGAGTACTCAATGGAAGAACCATACAGGATAAACCCCCTTCTAACACCTATTTAGGCCCCTCCACAAGTTCAACTTCGGATTATACCATTGTCTCGCTCCCTCTACTGGGGTTAATTAAAAATTTCCACATTCTATGTTCGGCTGATAGTGACCATCTAATGCAACACATCGAAATCAACCTGGCACCACCCAAACATTTAAAAGCCCGATCATTAGCCGGGGAATTATCAACAATCAACTTGAAAAGAATAAGGTGGACGAGTAAATCAATATCGCAAATAGCACAGGAGGCAAGGCACTTACTGCAAACAATAACCAACGATAACAAACTGTGTGCAGAAACATGGACAGCCCTTTTAAACAAATTACGAAAGACCGGAGCTAACCTAGGCAAGAATCTCAACCAAAAGACACACGGTAAGCCCAGTAAGACCATACTGTCCTTAAGAAGGCGCCTGCGGCAGTTAATGAGGCAAGCAAAGGGTCATAGTACAAAATCATGCATTTGGCAAACAATTCGATCTGTAAGGAAACAATACAAGAAACAAATCTGGACTGAAAAAACCCCAGAGTTACGACTTCTGGACCAAACTGCTATATAATATAAAGAAATCTGACACCAAAGCATTCTGGTCACAGGTAAATGCTTCAAATAGACCAGCACAAACAGTAAACATGACCTGTGTTACGGAACAGGCATGGGTCAAACATTTATTTGATACATTTTCAGTAAGCTCTCCGTCGTCGCCCACAATAATAGCTCACAACTCATTAAGCGCAGTGAACTCGAAGACCCCCGTCTTGGCACAATTAAACAGTCTGAGCAGCTATCCGCAATGTAAAGACAAAACATCCAGTTCACATGCGGAAATAGAAACACTACAAATAATTAAGAGAAGCAGGCTAGATAGTGCTCCAGGACCGAATGGTGTCCCCCAGGCTATCTACAAGGAGGACCCCCAATATTGGGCGTGTAAATTAAACAAGTTATTTAAATCAATAAGTAATACAAGACGGCTCCCAGAAAGCTGGAGAGGGGCGATAATAAACCCTATCCATAAAGGAGGAGACCGCAAAAACCCAGCCAATTACCGTCTGATAGCACTTATCGACTTCAAAGCAAAATACTATGCATCCCTGGTGTTGATTGACCTTATAAAATGGTCCGACGATAATAAGAAGATTCCGGCAAACCAGACAGGGTTTCGCAGGGGCATCGGCACCATGGCCAATGCCATGGCAATAAGTTTAATCGCCGAAAAGAGCATGCAAAACCATCAAGCACTGTACTCCTGCTTTGTTGACTTCAAAGCGGCCTTTGACCGAGTCAGCCGTCAACTACTCTGGTCCAAATTAAAGCAACAGGGCCTGCCGGACACAATTCTAAATCCTATAATGGACTTATACACAGACACCTGGATGCAGGTAAAGATTGCCAATGGGCAATGGCTAACACGCAAGATCAGTACACATAACGGATTGAAACAAGGCTGCGTACTGCCCCCCATCTCTTTAATCTGTTCATGGCAGACTTAACCACAAGGCTGGATGGGATTAACGCCCACCCACCGCGGCTAGGAACCCTATGGCTAACACATCTCTCCTATGCCGACGACGTGGTGCTTCTCAGTCAGACAAAAATAGGTCTGCAACGCCTCCTGCACGAACTGGCTGAATATACTAGGCTGAACCTTCTTGAAATAAATACTCAAAAAACAAAGATCTTGATAATAACTCGCCTACGTAAAGCACAGTCACTTTTTGTCCTAGATAGCAAGAAACTGGTAGTAGATAGCTATAAGTACTTGGGAATACAATTGGACAGACGCCTTAACTTCTCCCAGCACTTCGACGTCATCGAAAAAAAGGGAAGGGCCCTGTTACACGCATTCAACAGTATTTCCAAGCAGCTAAAAGGCCCCCTGTTTAATCCACTTCTGATAGTCATCAAAGCCAAACTACTCCCTACCATAGCCTATGGCAGTGTGTTACATCATGGGAAAAGTGCACAGCTTCTAGACAAAATTCAAACTAGAGCCTATAAGCGGGTATTCAGTTTACCGGGCAATGCTTCTCTGGCACAGGTCTGACTTGAGTTTGGTCTACAATTTCAAGAACTACAAATAAAATACGAGACTATTAAGTTCTGGTACAACATCTGGATGCACAGGGAAACAGAAATCAACTCTGCCACATGGTAGGCCATGCATAATAGTCCCAATTCTCAGTACACCAAGTTTCTAAAATTGTCTCATCACAACCAAACTTGCTTCGTTATCGCAAACCAAACTCCCGGTATCTTCATTCAAGCAAGTAGTCAAAAAGGCAGCAAACAGGCATTCGCTGATCAACGACAAGTCAATCCTCAGTCACCGTTCGCATGCCTGGATGATAATTCAATCGTATAACACGTCCAAACCCGCAGCCTATCTCGGATTCCCCTTTTCATCATATCTCAAACTGAAATACCTCAGCTTAAGGATGGGTAACTTGCCAACAAATGCAGATCAACCGGATTGGAGGCAATCAGACTGCAAGGAGTGTGAATTATGCGGGCCGCAAAACAAGACCTCATCCACTTATTTTGCATCTGTCCTGCACTGGACCAGGAACGTCGGCACTGGTTAAAGGCGAAGTATAACGAACATGGAATACGCACCTGCCGCTCAGCTATTATACAAGTCCTGTGCACAACAGACCCACAATTAATCTGCAGATCAGTTATGTTTGTTTTGAAGTTCGAAAATAAAAGAGGTGTCTTGGCAAAGAGCCGTTAAAAATCCTGAACACGTGTTACATAAAGAACCCATAAGAACTCTGTATTTGCAACCATGTAAGAAGTTCACGTTGTAACATAAAGAACTAATAAGAATTCTGTAACCGCAATCATCCAAGAAGCCGTATTGCCATCCTCTCCCTGTCGAAAGTCTCAGATAAACACGCAGTAGATTGAACTAAACTTTCCTCAATCTTGAGATAGAGTTGCATCTGCCGTTTTTCACTAGTTAAGGGATTTACCCAAATTGAGACTAAGTTTGTGAAAAAAAAGGGCATTCTCTGTATAGAACCAACACAATATCGGATAATGTAGTTCAGTATAAATAACACCCTAACATGTAACATATATTTTATCAATGTTTTTAAATTTGAATCTCGCACGCATATTGACCAATTTTATATGATTTACTTTTTACTTTTGTAATGGTTTTAATTAACAACACAAAAAAAGTCTGTTCCATTGACAATGCTCTTTCCCTAAAACAATGCAAAATGGACTGATTGTAACACAATTGGCACACACTTTGGCAACCCTGTGAGTCCCTAGTAAATGGTACCCCTGGTACCTAGGGCATGGGTACCAAAGGGGGTCCCCAAGGCCTGCAGCATGTATTATGCCACCCTAAGGGACACCCCCATAAAAATTACATGCAGCCTACCATTGCAGCCTGTGTGTCATGGTGCAAACCATGAGTGAAAACACTACATGGCACACTCACTCTGTGCCATGTTAGTCGCTTCATACTGTAGGAAGCTGGCTTTTTATGTAGTGTAAGTGAAGCTGTGTAGAAAGTCCAGGTGACCCTTATTGGTTAACAGGGCTTACATTAATGATCCCAAATGCTCTTTTGTGGTAGCATGGGCAAGCAGTTTAGGGATATCAGAGGGTAGTGTTAAGCATTTGTTGTACACACAGAGTCAATAAATGAGACAAGAACTCAAGAAGACACTCAAGACCAAGTTAGAAAAATAACAGATATTTTTATATAATTTGTAACGCCATGAACTTTGTAATTGGGAAAGTTCATTTTTGAGTTTTCAATTTTTAAAAGTAAAAATGTTGCACAAATGAGCTTCTACACGGTAATGCTTTCCTATCGAGAAAGAAACATATATTGCATACAAGTATTTGCAAGCGTATTTTGGGGTCCCCTTTTGGACTTAAGGTGCTCGGGGGTCAGGGTCACAAGATCCACCAGCAGTTTAGGTTTACCTGCCCTGGAGTGTCCGGGGACAGAGGTGCTGGACAGGTTGGTAGCCTTGCGTACTACACCGTTGACAATGAAGAGGGTCACCTAGAAACAGGCAATAGAGGGGGACTTGGGGACAAGTCCACAAACTCCCAACGAGGGGTCCAGTTTGTGAGGGTCTTGGGAACAGTGGGGCAGTGTCTGTGTTCGTGGAGCTGGGCCGGGGAGCTTGGGTGCAGAGGGTTTTGGTCGACTCCTGGCCTTGATATGCTAAATTACTAGCCATCCTGTTGGAGGAGGTGTAAAATCTTCTCCCGGAGCGGGCATTGTTTCTGGCCTCAGAGTGTGGGCTCTCACCTGCAGGGAGTCAGAAACGTCTGTGGTGGCAGACTGGGCGATACCGTCAGTCAGCACACTAAGAGGCTGATAGTTTTTCAGGAGGCATCTCTAAATAGATTTAAGTGAAGTCATTATGTAGTTGGGGATTTCCTAATAATCAGTGCCCAGTACATATACTTAAGATGGATTCCCTGTTTACTTGTACAATCTGGTGATTGAACTAGACAGTGCAGGGGCATATTTGCTCATGCAGATATGCACTCACATGTAATATAATTCCTGTATAACCTTAGGGCTATAAGGCCTGCTTTAGGGTTGACTTAAATATATTACATGCAGTTAATGTTAAGTGGATTTGTAGAGTGCACAGTTACCCGAAGTTGTCCTTGCGCTAGCTCAAAGGATTGAACAGGAAAAAGGCCGGAGAGCAAAACTGGGCCTAGATGTTAAACAACCAAGTTTGTAACTCTTTCCTGAAGGGGAGCAGATTGGGGGCAGAGTGAATGGGATAAGGAAGCACATTCTAAGCCTTGGCAGTGCAGATGATAAAACTTCTACCACCTCAGTTAGTTCTCTTGAATTTGGGATCAACCAGGGTTTTGGCTCCCAAGTAACACAGTATTCTATTCGGGGTTCATACCATTTAAACTTCTGCTTCGAGTGAGAGGGACCAATATTGTGTAACTCCATAAAGGCTGTACAAAGACCTTTGAATCTGATCCGGTGTCCTACTGGTAGCCAATGAAGTTTTTGAATTTCAGTTTAGACTGACTTGAATTTGGGTGTACCAGACAGAATCTGTCTGCAGCGTTTGTAGCAATTGTAGTTTAAGATTTTGCTGCTGCATATGGCTGCCTGTTATGAACCTCAATGTATAGGCCTAGGTAGTTGCACAAACTTTTGCCTACATTTGTCCTACCTTTGTTCTACATAACCGTTCTGGCTCTGACCTTTTACCTAGTTAGGTGTTGCATACATGTTGTGTGGTTTTCTCTGAAAACTAGCCTCATTTATTATGCATGAGGATCTCTGCATAATAACTCTGTATAAGGGTCACTACTGTCGTCATCCTTGGCTGACATGCCCACAGTACCAAAACTGGCATCTCATCAAAAATTTGGATGAAAGCCTACATGAACCACCACTCTTTGCTTTAAAAAAAAGAAAGTAACATTTCTAATTATGTAGCGAGAGCTGCAGCCCCAAGGGAGGCCCAACCCACCCTGAGACAATTGATGGGTTTAAATCCCATCGTAGGCCACCACAAATGTGGCACCTGTGTAAGTTGCGAATATACCATGGAAGGTTCGCTCTTTCAACACAAAGGCATATCATGGAAACATGAGACTTTCAGCAATTGCAAATCTAAATAGGTCGTTTATGGAGTACTCTGTCAGTGTGGGCTCTTGTATATTGGTAAAACCAACCAGGAAATACGACAAAGAATTTCCCAACATAAATCCAGAATTAAAAACAAAGTGGAAACAGCACCTCTAGTGAACCACTGGATAAGATTAAAACATCAAATTGGTGACCTTAGATGGACTGTGATCTCGAAAGTAGAAAGGGACCCACGCGGAGGCGACCTTGATTTGAAACTATCCAAAAGGGAGGCCCACTTGATTGTTAAGTTTGATACGGCTGTATCAGGCCTCAACGAACTATCTGAGATCTATAAACTGTAATTTACCCTCCCATTGGCCCCCCCAGCCATTGTCTAGGTTAAATGATTCCTGTCATCGTAGAACTGAGTACACTGTAGCGGTTGCCGCGCGCCCTTCAGCCCCACAACATTTTTCTTTCATTTAATTATTTAATTACTCCGGTTCAGGCCATCAAGCCCTGATTATATACCAGCCAATGGCATGATTCTTCCACTTTACGTTCCCTTTTGAATTCTACCCACATTTACATGGATTCGTGCAAATTTCAAAATTTAGATCATTAATCCTTGCAGCCTTAAATACGTCCTTGGCCATGCAGATATTTCAACGCGGGACCAATCAAACCATGGTGCCTCGCACCTGCACCAAGACTCCTTCGTTAACCCACACCCAGGGACCACATCCCCCATAATACTCGCACTATGGCTAGCGCATGCGTGCCGCTTTAAGTTTCGAACCAAATGGGAACTACATTACCCGTGATCCTTCACATTATTGTATGCGTTGCATCAAAATTGAAGATTTACTCTCGCCGCCGGACGCTTTCCCGATACCGGTAAGCGCCCCCCATAGAAACGTTTTCCCGACATGTTCTTTCCCTGGATTTCCACCCGTGAATGGGTCACCACAATTTTCCATTTCTGTCCCTGACTTAGGGTAAAGCTTACGGCCCATTAGGACAACGCCGTACCCAACCCATACACTGCAGACTTCAGCAGTCCCCGGAGACGGGATTAACTCCGGTAAGACAACAACGTTTTTTACTGTTACCATCAGAGTCACTATATACATTGCTCGACCGGTCACTTACACCCGCCACGTTTGGCTTTTTAGGTCTCAGGACGAGATTTATATTTTTCAACATTGAAATTGACAACATCCAAATCAATCACAGATTCGTCGCTTCTTTAGGTAAGACACCCGCGTTATCCTGCCCTTGCCTTTACTCACCGTTCACTGAGTGAAAAAACCCACAAAAACCCTTTTTCTTTTCTTCCTTCCTTTTTGTTTCTTTTTCACCTGTTTAGGTGACTAAACTCGACTTATTGAATTCCACCTTTGGCTGAAGGACCCTTTTGGTAAGCTGTTAGAGTACCCTGGTGTTAATGTACTCAGATAGACTCTTGATTTTTTTACTCTTGATACTAGACACTTGTTTCTCCTCTTTACCACAGAGCTTACTGCCCCTGATGAGAATCCTGCCAACAGTGAGGATTCGAAACGCGTAGGCCTTTTTGTGGTCTGCTGTCTAGGTCTTGGTGTTAAATGGAATTAGTGCATCTTGACTTTTTTTGTACACTCTAATTTTATTGATTGAAATGTGAACTGTATTACAAAAAATTCTGTATCGAAGTGTACTGTTGTGAATTATATGAATAGCCACTTACAACACAGCAGACTTAGTTCTCACCCCACTGGTTTACATTTTTTCTTCAGTGGGTGTTGGGTATTTTGTTTGATTGCTTGAATGTGAGAGGTATGACTGTGAGATGTTTGAAAATTATGAATGACGGTTTGTATGAGGTGTTTTATTCCACTTTAGAGTCCTTCTTTTGATTGTTCCTTTATACAGTGCGTTGTTTTTTTTGAACCTCATGATTAATTTAAAAGTGTGTTCAAACAAAACTTTTTCAAATAAATTGCTAATCTGAAAGAGACACGTTAGTGATAGATTCCTTACCTTAGAATATCCCCAGGCGTCAGACTGGATCCGGAAACTTTTGCGTAGCAATACCCCTGCCCGCCGGTAGGCGTCGTCTGCGGCTCCGCGTCCGTCGTCGGCGTCGTGAGCGCCGGGATGACGTCGTCGGAGTACTTAGACGGCGCCCATGCGCGCTGACGTCAGTTCTTCTTTTTTCCGCGCCAGCTAGCGCAGATCCGGAAGAAGCTCTACCCCCAGTCAATTTTTGACAGAAATTTTTGATCCTTTTGATCTCTCTTTCCTTGTCGATTTCTCGACTATCGGTGCCAGGGATGCCCGGGTTCAAGCCTTGTTCGAAGTGCGGCCGACTCATGTCGGTCACGGACCCCCATCGCCGGTGCCTTAAGTGCTTAGGCCTCGACCACGACGATCGATCCTGCTCCGACTGCCGGGCCCTGACGTCGAAGGCTAGGCGGGAGCGGTCCCGCAAGCGTCTCGAGCTGAGGCAGTCGGCCCCGCGCCGCTCCAGGTCCCGGTCCCGGTCCCACGGGAGGTCGAGGGACAGGTCGCGAGGTCGGAGTCATCGACGCTCCGGAAGTGGACACCGATCGTCTGGTTCCAAGTCCTCAGGTAAGAGGCATGAGAGGTCGGAGCGACGTCATCGATCCTCCGACCCGCCCCGACGCTCGCACGATGCGGCCGGGGACTCGGGCGACACCGCCCACGCGGCTCCGCGGGAGTCGCAAGCGTCGCCGCCTGCCCCACACCTTCGGGTCCCTGGGCACGGCGCGACGCCGGAGTAGGTCGAGAGGTACCTCATGGCCATGAGGGCCCTCCCTCCTCAGTCGGTTCCCGTGGCGCCTTCGGGCCAATCGGTTCCGTCTGGAGGTCCTTCCGGGTCGGGCGCTTCGGCCCCGACGACGTCGGGTGCTTCGGGCCCGGCGCCGCTGGCGACTTCGGTCTCGGCGCCGCAAGACCTCGCTGGATCCGGCTCCGGATCCGGGACCTCGCCGGTCGACCCTACGACCTCACCGGCGCCGTCCCTTCAGGTGTCGTCCCCGGTAGCCGATGTGGTTGCCGCCCCCAATGCCTCCTGCGGTTCTGCTCAGGCGTCGGGAGGGCGCCACTGGGCGCCGATTCCGTCGGCCTTTGGAGAATTTTATCTCCACGAGGAGGCCCTGGCTGTTAATCCTGGTCTCCAGGACACAGGTGACGAGGAGCATTGGGAGGGGTCCGAGGACCCTCTGGCACATGATTGCCAGTCACAGCAGGACTGGACATATGAGCTTGGGGAGGCCAGTGGTATTGACACCTCGCCAGACACTGGATTTACATCGCCCCCGACTGTGGCTTCGGAGGCGGGTTCTGCTTACAGCGTAGTGTTGACGAAGGCAGCTAAGGCCTTAAACCTTCAGCTCCCCGTCGCGGCCGTGAGGACTAATCTCCTCACTGAGGTCTTCAAACCGCAGTCAGGCTCCGCGGAGCCCCTCCTGCCGTTCAATGGGGCCTTGTGTGACGTTCTTCTGGGCACTTGGTCCAAGCCCGCCACAGGCCCGCCTGTGGACAGGAACGTGGCCAGACGCTACCGCCCGGCACCGGGCGACCCATGCTTTTTGTCCACCCATCCCACCCCCGAGAGTCTGGTCATCCAGGCCTCAAACTCCCAAACCGCATTCCCGTCGGCCCCGCCCGACAGGGAATCCAAGAGATATGAACAGTTCGGGAAGAAGGTTTTCTCGTCTGTAAGCCTAGGGCTGCGGTCTGTGAACACCGCCTGTCTCTTGGGCCGCTACACCCACACCCTGTGGGACACGGTTGCGGAGGTGCTGCCTAGATGCCCGGAGGAGGTCCAGGCTAAACTCAGCCGAGCCCTTGCGGACGGCCGAGATGCAGCACGCTTTTCTATCCGGTGTGGGCTGGATACAACGGACTCACTGGGCAGGGCGATGGCAACGACGGTGGCGGTTCGACGCCACGCCTGGTTGAGGTCCGGCAACTTCTCGGCCGATGTCCAGGCCACTCTCCTGGACATGCCGTTTGATGGCCGTCGCCTTTTCGGCGACAAGGCAGACCATGCGCTGGAACGTTTCAAGGACTCCAGGGCTACGGCCAAGTCCTTGGGCCTTACGGCCCCACGCCAGCAATCGGGTGCCTTTCGCTCCTTTCGTGGCCACGGAAGGGGCGCCCCACCACGTACCACCAGCCACACGCCGCAAAATGTCCAGCAGCGCGGTGGCGGACGTGGGAACCGCCGTGGCGGTGGTCGGGGAACACGGCGAGGCCAGTCCACACCTCCCTCAGCAGCACCGGCCTCTAAACCTTCCTAGTCCGAGTTTTCAGGCCCATGTGACGCCTGTGGGGGGGGAGGGTTCGCCATCACCTCTCCCACTGGCATACAGTCACTTCGGACAGGTGGGTGCTGCAGATTGTCCGAAGGGGCTACTACCTCCCCTTCGAGGCATCCCCTCCATCCATGCCACCACAATACCACCGTGTGTCAGGGGATCACTTGCAACTTCTGCAAGAGGAGGTCTCGGCCCTCTTGGCCAAGAGGGCCATCGAGCGCGTTCCTGGGCCAGAAGTAGGGTGTGGTTGTTACTCCCACTACTTTCTGGTGCCCAAGAAGGGCAAAGGGGGCATACGCCCTATCTTGGACTTGCGGAACGTCAACGGCTTCCTCCGTACGGAGAAGTTCAAGATGCTCACTTTGGCTCAGGTCTTAGCTGCCCTGGACCCAGGAGACTGGATGGTAGCGTTGGACTTGCAGGACGCTTATTTCCACATCCCCGTCCTGCCGGCCCACCGGCGTTACCTGCGGTTCACGGTAGGCCAAGAGCACTTTCAGTTCACCGTGCTCCCCTTCGGCCTTACCAGCGCCCCACGGGTGTTCACGAAGGTGATGGCGGTGGTCGCAGCTCATCTGCGCAGGCAGGGTGTATCAGTCTTCCCCTACCTCGACGACTGGTTGTTGAAGGCGGGCTCGCCCCAGACAGTCGTCAGCCACCTCCAGACTACGGCCGACCTCCTGCACCTGCTGGGGTTCTCCATCAATGTGCCGAAGTCACACCTGTGTCCCTCTCAAAAGCTCCTCTTCATCGGAGCGGTTCTCGACTCGGCGCAGTTTCGGGTTTTTCCACCCGAGCAGCGGGTTCGGGATATTCAGGCTCTGGTTCCCATCTTCCAGCCGTTATCCCGAGTCTCGGTCAGGTTGACGCTGCGGCTTCTGGGACTGATGGCCTCCTGCATCCTTCTGGTGCGTCACGCCAGGTGGCGGATGCGGGCTCTGCAGTGGGACCTGAAGTTTCAGTGGGCTCAGCATCAGGGCAACCTGTCCGATCATGTCCTGATCTCGGAGGGCACTGCGAGACAACTGCAGTGGTGGCTCACGGACCGCGAATGGGTCAGTGGCAGGTCCCTCTCCCTACCCCACCCGGAGCACGTAGTTGTGACGGACGCGTCCCTCCAGGGCTGGGGGAGCCACATGGGAGAGGCGGAGATCAGAGGCCTCTGGTCTCCGGCGGAGTCCCGGCTCCATATCAACTTGCTGGAGCTTCGGGCGATTCGTCTAGCACTGAAAGCGTTCCTCCCCTCTGTCCGGGGACGGGTAGTGCAAGTGTTCACCGACAACACCACCGCCATGTGGTATTGCAACAAACAGGGCGGGGTGGGGTCGTGGACCCTTTGCCAGGAGGCTCTGCGCCTATGGCAATGGCTGGAACATCAGGGCGTGACCCTGGTGGTTCAACACCTGGCAGGCTCTCTGAATGCCAGGGTGGACGAACTCAGCCGTCGGTGCCTGATGGATCACGAATGGCGTCTGAACTCGGACGTGGCGCAAGGTCTCTTTCAGCAGTGGGGAGAGCCTTGGTTAGATCTATTCGCCACAGAAGAGAACGCGCAATGTCATCTGTTCTGCGCGTTGGAATTTCCAAGGCGGCACTCGCTCGGAGACGCTTTTCGCCGCGAGTAGAGCTGCGGTCTGTTGTACGCCTTTCCGCCTATACCACTTCTGCCCAGAGTGCTGAAGAAGATCAGGCGCGACCGGGCCCAGGTTATCCTTGTGGCTCCGGACTGGGCACGAAGATACTGGTATCCCGAGCTACTCAGCATGTCAGTCGATCCCCCGATTCGTCTGCCTCTTCGGGAGGACCTTCTGTCGCAGCAGCAGGGGACGGTCCTGCACCCGAACCTGTCCAGTCTCCACCTACAAGCTTGGAGATTGAGCGGCGACAGTTGAGGCCATTTGACTTGCCTCCTGAAGTCTGTGATATCATTCTGGCAGCCAGGCGTCCCTCCACAAAGTCGGTATACGCCTGCCGGTGGAACAGATTTGTGGCATGGTGCACAGCAAAGGCTGTGGATCCTCTCTCTGCCCCCCTTTCGGAAGTGCTGCTCTTTCTTCTTTCCCTTGCCCAGCAGGGCTCTGCTCTGGGCACTCTTAAAGGGTACCTCTCTGCTCTTTCAGCCTTCTTGAGGCTACCAGATCAGCCTTCTTTATTCAAGTCCCCTATTGTAAGTAGATTCCTGAAGGCCATCACGCACATGTTCCCTTTTGTTCCCTTCGTGATGCCCCAGTGGGACTTGAGTCTTGTTCTCACTTATCTGATGTGTGCTCCCTTTGAGCCACTTCATAACTGTCCTCTTCGTCTCCTTCCTCTGAAGACTGCATTCCTGGTTGCCATCACCTCTGCCAGGAGGGTGAGTGAGCTCCAGGCTCTTTCTTCTTCTCCACCTTTCCTGTCTGTTCATCCTGACAAGGTGGTGTTACGTACACGACCTTCCTTTCTGCCCAAGGTTGTCACGGCCTTCCACATCGGGCAGTCCATTACCTTGCCCACTTTCTTTCCGCCTCCGCATCCCTCGAAGAGGAAGAGAGGCTCCACTGTCTGGATCCAAAACGTGCGCTCTCCTACTACCTAGATCGCACACGCCAATTCCGGGTGGATGACCAACTCTTTGTTGGTTACGTGGGCGCGAAGAAGGGTAAGGCTGTGCACAAGAGGACCATCTCTAGGTGGATCATCTTGTGTATCCAAGCATGTTACTCCATGGCGAGAAAGGAGACCCCGGCTGGATTGCGGGCTCACTCCACTCGGGCCACGGCAACGACAACTGCCCTGGGCCGCGGTGTCCCCCTGCAGGACATTTGCCAGGCAGCTACGTGGGCCTCGCTGCACACGTTCGCAAGACACTACTGCCTGGACAGTCAAGTCTGGAGGGATGGTTTCTTTGGCCGTTCCGTCCTCCAGGACTTTCTGGTGTGATATTGGTTCGCAGACCCACCACCGGGGTTGGTATTGCTGGGGTATCTATTCCAAGGTAAGGAATCTATCACTAACGTGTCTCTTTCAGATGCACAAGTTACTACTTGTGTAACGATATATCTGTAAGAGACATTAGTTAGTGATGGATTCCTTACCGTCCCACCCATCCTCCCCGTTCTGCGAACCGATATCTATGGTTAAGGTCATCCCCTTTCAGGGCCCTAGTTTCATGGCACCAGTGTTAGTTCTATCATGGCTCTGCGTATCTGGAGCGGAAAAGCTGTGTGTCAGAACTGACGTCAGCGCGCATGGGCGCCGTCTAAGTACTCCGACGACGTCATCCCGGCGCTCACGACGCCGACGACTGACGCGCAGCCGCAGGCGACGCCTACCGGCGCGCAGGGGTATTGCTACGCAAAAGTTTCCGGATCCAGTCTGACGCCTGGGGATATTCTAAGGTAAGGAATCTATCACTAACTAATGTCTCTTACAGATATATCGTTACACAAGTAGTAACTTGTGCTTCAGTAGCGTACATATGTATTGAACAGTGGTCTTTACATCTGGAATTTATTTGGTAAACCAACTATCAGTATTGGCATTTTCCTTTTGTTACCCAGTACCATGACACATCAAGGTAGAACCACTGAAGGTACCTTTTGGGTATATAAGTACCACATCTTCGCTGTGTAAACCAAAAGGGAAGAAGCTTCCCTGCTGACACGAGACGCTGAAGTCCGTGCACGCAGGCACTCCAGCTCGCAGTGGTCTAACATCCCTCGCAGGGTGTCCAGCTCAAGACCAAGATGGGCTCTTTTGTTCTCTCACATCAGGTAATGGGGTTGGCTCTTTCCCAGGCGGATTCTTGGCTATACTCCTATATACATGCTAGGTACACTTCGGCACATCTAGTTATGGCTTGCATCTTAGGCGTACACATAATTATTGTCATGTATCTATATGCCTGCATATATTAATTATTTAGCACTATGGTAGAATTCTACCTTCTATTTACTCTTTTGGTGTTTATAACTGTATACATCTGTTTCTGTCTAATGGTTGGTGCGGCACACATTTTATGCTAGAATGACACTGGTTCAATAAATACTTATTGAAAACGTCCCCATAGTTTATTCTGTATATCTCTCTAAGAGCAAGTAAGCACGAGTGACTGAGCGAAAAGTACTGTACTGTTTCCAGGATCCCTGAGGAGTCAGGGTTGTCATGTTCGGTAGTTGCCAGAAACTATGCGCTCCTTAGTGAGGTTGTGGGGCTTGTAGTGGCACGGTGAGCTAGCTGGTCTACAGACTAACATACCCTTTGGGGGTATCTGGAATGAGTCTGGACACCAATCCCTTAGTTTATGTTGTCTAAACACGCAGATCCTATATAGATTTCTAGGAACTACACGACACACCAGGATGGAGACCAGAAGGAAGTTTTGTTTTCAAACAGAATTATTTTTATTTTTTTCGGAATTCACTTTTAGACTGTTATTGCTAATCCACTTGCTAATGGCCAGCATGCAATCATGAAATATTATGCATGTTTCAGTCTCCTGGTTTGGTAATGACACTACAATTTGTGTCATAGGCATTGAAGGTAAGCAAGAACCTGTAAGATTTTTTTAGAGAAGCCATTAACGACACATATATAATAAACCAGGTTGGGCTGAGCAAGGTCCCCTGCGGGACCCTGCATTGGAGAGAAAAAGGTTCAGAGACAAATAAGTCCAAGGTCACGGATTGTTTCCTATCAGAAAAGAAGGGCCGCAGCGATGTCAATGCTGGCATGCCACCCAGTGAGTGTGCCACGTCGTGTTTTCACTCATGGATTACACCATGAGACACAGTCTGCAATGGCATAAAATTTATGTGGGGGTCCCTTAGGGCGGAATAAAACATGCTGGAGCCCTTAGGGAAGTTTTTTTCATACCCATGCCCTAGGTACCAAGGTACTTTTTTTTTAGGGACTTTCAGGGGTTCTAAAGTCATGCCAATTGGATTCAAGTTAGACTTTTCTTGTTTTCGGATCTAGTTAGCAGGCCTCAGTGCAGAGTCAGAGTCAAAAACCTAGCCTCTAGTAGTTCTAAACCGGGCAAAAATTGGGGTGACAGCAAGCCTCGTAGTCCTAAGGCAGGGTGCATTATATAACATGTGAGGTCCTAACTGCATGAACAGATATGCCCCTGTGCTGTCTAGTTCAGTTATTAGATGGTACAAGTGAACAGGCTAGCCAACTTAAGAACTTGTACTGGGTACTGGGATTTATGAGTTCCTCAGCTACATGATGGCTTCACTGAAGCCTATGGTGTTAGGTATCAAACACCTTGTCTTAATAAATTTGTACTGTTTCCTTTTAAAGATTTGTTATGATATGCACCCAGAGGGCACCTTAGAGGTGCTCACAGAAAGCCTACTAGTCCTCCAGTGTGCTGGCTGACTGGCATCACCAGCCTGCTAAAACAGACAAGAGCCTGACCCCATGCAGGCGAGAGCCCACGCTTATGGAGGCCAGAAACCATGCCTGCTCCAGAGGAAGGTGTTCACACCACTTCCAGCAGGATGGCTTGTGATTTAGCATCTCCGGACCAGGGGCTTCAAAGTCCCTACAGCCTTTGATATGTGACACCAGCTTCCACCAGACTTGGAAGATTTCACCCCTTGCCCTGAGGCCCATTTGGTACCAGGACAGGCGTGAAATTAGCTGTGCAAGTAGGTGTGTTGCACTGCCAGGCCAGTCACACCCTTAAGGTGGGCTGCCTGATGTGCTCCACAAAAAAAGAGTTCCACCATCTTGTTTTGGTGTAATTAGGAACTCTGGAACAGGGTTATGCCCACTCCCCACAGAAAGTGCACGTAGGTGGGGTGTAGGGACCCCTCTGGTAAGTGGCTCATTGACTATTACCCTTCACTCTCCTTAATTCCCCTACATTCAGTATTTAGGTGACCCACTGATGCCAGGAACTCTGAATCACCTGACTAAAGAAGAAGGACAAAGAAGAGTGGAAGATCGCAAGAACTGTGGACTTGGTGTCAAACACTGCCTACCGGTTCCTGTCCTTACAATTGCAAAGACCCGACTCGTCCTGCGGCTATGCATTCTCTCAGTCTCGGAGAGCTGCCAGCCCTTAGCCAACTAGCTAGCATCTCCCTTGAAGTGGAGGAACCACTTACCTGCAGGCACCAACTACAGTGTCTGGTTCACCAACCTAATGACCACCAGGTTCACTGAAGCAACATCCACACAGGAGGAGGTCACCGTGCTCCAGGAGTTCAGACCTGTCTCCCCACCAAGTTTGGAGACACCAGGACCCCCAGGAGCTGCCTGCATTAATACCTGGGGTTCCGGAAGTCTTGCAGCAGCCAAGGCTTGTTCAGTGTGCAGCCCGGACACCAACTCCCCCAAAACAGATCTTCCGACATGGGACGCCTGCTTCAGAGAGACCATCTTTGAGAGTGGCCCTGCTGTCCACTTTAGTTCTCATCTCCAGGTCGACCTTAAACGTTAGAGCCTCCAACGCAGGAGACCCGCTAGACAAAGCACCTCTGCACCCGAGCCCTACAGCCCGAGTCCGCGCCTACCAACGTTGCACCCTTGCCTTAGATCCTCAAGAACTGAGCCCTCCTTTGGTTCCAACTCCCAACTTGCAGCATTTTTCTGTTACAGGTCTTCTCCATAGACTTTAGCGGTAGCATTCAAAGTTGCCCTTGTGACCAGCACCTCTGCACCCAGACATACCAGGGAAGGTAAACCAAAGCTGCTGGTGGTTCGAAGTACCTTGGCTCCTACTTACCTTAAGTCCAGAAGAATAACCCTGTAACTCGATTGCAAGTACCCTTCTGCAGTGTATGTTCCTTTCTCCCATATTTATTTATTTATTTATGCAATTTTTAAAGCGCTACAATTACCCATGGGTGTCTCGGCGCTAGGGACTAAAAGCTGATACCGGTAAATTAGATCTCCAAACAGAGATTAAATGGTTTATGATTAGTCATATCGTTGGGAGAACAGCCAAGTCTTTAATTGTTTTCTGAAAACAATCAGAGATGGACTGGATTTTATATTAAGAGGGAGGGAGTTCCATAGTTTTGTCGCTGCTATGGTGAAACATCTGTCTCCCCAGTTAACTTTCCTTGTTCTGGGTATCTGAAGCAGATGAGCCGTGTTGGAACGAAGCGTTCTGGGGGTTGCCAGAGGCTTAAAGGAACTTCTGAGGAATTTAGGTCCCGTGTTGTTTATTGCCTTGTAGACAATACAAAGGGCCTTGAACTTCGTACGACTTCTTACTGGAAGCCAGTGCAGTTGGTCCAGATGTCCAGAGACAGAACTAGATTTTGGAATGCCTAGTAAAACTCTGGCGGAAGCATTTTGTATCATTTGTAATTTGGAAATGACCTTTTTTTGTGCATTGGGGAAAAGGGCATTGCAGTAGTCAGTACGTGAAAACACCAGTGTAGATATAAGTGTTTTTCCTGTAGTTATGGGAAGATATGGAAGAAGTTTCTTTATTTTCCTTAAGATGTTAAAAGATGATACTACAGCGTTCACGTGATGTTGGAAAAGGAGTTTATCATCGAATATTACTCCCAGATTTCTGACTTTGCTAACTGGTTGAGGTGGAGTTCCCATTTCCTCTGGCCACCATAAGGGGGACCACAGAGGTTGAATACTTCCAAAGAGCATGACCTCCGTCTTAGAAGAATTAAGTTTTAAGCAGTTGGAAGCCATCCAACTACTGATGGCCCTCATACCGTCCTTGAAATTTGCTGCAACATTGAGTCCATTTTTATGTATGGATAGTACCAACTGGGTGTCGTCGGCGTATGTTGTTAGGTTGATGTTGCACTTTTTTATTACCCTCGCTAAGTCCGAAACATAGATATTAAAAAGGGTCGGACTTAGCGAGGAACCCTGAGGGACTCCACAAGGAAGGCTGAAAGTAGGTGAAGTGAAAGTACCTAACTTAACTGCCTGTTTGCGATCAGCCAGGAAGGATGTAATAAGGTCTCTTGCTCTGTGTTTAATACCGATGGCCTCGACACGGCCGATCAAAGTAGAGTGATCGACCGTGTCGAAAGCCGCCGACAAATCCAACAAAATCAGGACAGCCTGTCCGCCCTTATCCATTGTGACCCTTATTTCATCTGCCGCCTTAATCAAGGCAGTCTCTGTTCCGTGACCTTGTCGGAAATCGAACTGGGTATCATCTAACAGGTCGTTAGTTTGAATGTAGTCAGACAGTTGTTTGTTCATGACAGATTCAAAGATCTTAGCTGGGAACGGCAGAGATGCAATGGGACGGTAGCTGGAAGGTAGTAAGGGGTCCAGGGAAGGTTTTTTGAGGAGTGGCCTGATTATGGTATTTTTCCAAATAGTAGGGTAAGAACCTGTTGAAAACATAATATTGCAGATGTGTGTCAGTGGTAAAGCAATGATGTCTGGAATAGTGTTGAGTATGGAAGGGTGGCAAGGGTCCAGTGGAAACCAGATTTGATTGACTGAATTAATTTATGAATGTATTGTGGGTGTATCCGGGTGAATTCCGTTAAAGCTGTTGAGTTCAGGTTTATCTGAATGTTAGAAGAATCAGTAATGTTGGAATTTGGGGTAAAATCTTTAAATATAGATGTGACCTTTTCCGAAAAGAAATCAGCCAATATATTGCGAAGGGTTTGAGATGTTTCGGTACGAGGGTTGGATGGTTCGGCAAGGTGGTTTACAACTTCGAACAGTTTCTTCATGCTGCATCTAGCTTGATCTATTTGGGTGGTGTAATAGGTGTTTTTTTCTGTTGCTATGCTCTGCTTGTAGTTATGAAGTGCAGCTTTAAATAGGCCAACTCAAAAAGTACTTGCCTAATCTCGTCGATCTTGGTGTCTAAATTAATATAAAAATCGGTAATTTTTCTACATTGGTGTTGGATTTTCTTAAAGATTGTCTCATTTATTGACTCTGTCTCTACCCCTCAGAGGTCAGGAACAATGCCTGCTCTGGGAGGAGGTGTTACCACTCTCCTCCAATAAGCCTAAGGCTGCTCAAGCACAGTACCACATACAGAGCACCTTGGGATTGTTTAAGAAAGCCCCTGTACACTAATAAGGGATTCCTGGAGACTCTGCACAGTGCACCTAAATCTGAAAGAGACACGCTAGTGATAGATTCCTTACCTTAGAATATCCCCAGGCGTCAGACTGGATCTGGAAATTTTTGCTTAGCAGTACCCTTGCACGTCGGTAGGCGTCATCTGCGGCTCTGCGTCAGTCGTGGACGCCGTGATGACGTCGTCGGAGTACTTAGACGCCGCCTCCGCATGCTGACCTCAGTTCTTCTTTTTTCCACGCCAGATCCGGAAAAAGTGGTACCTTAGTCACTTTTTGACTAAACTTTTTTGATCCCTTTTGATAATTTTTCTTGAGTCTTGCGACTCTGGACGGTGCAGATAGAGATGCCAGGTTTCAAGCCTTGTGAGGATTGCGACCGAATGATGTCGGTCACCGACCCTCACCGTCGGTGTCTCCACTGTCTCTGTCTCTGCGTCTGCCACGACGACAAGACCTGCTCCGACTGCCGGGCCCTGACTTCGAAAGCTAGGCGGGAGCGGTCCCGCAAGCGGCTCGAACTCCGGTAGTCAGCCCCGCGAGAGGTCCCGGTCCGGACGGAGGTCGAGGGACCGGTCGCGGGGACGGAGCCATCAGAGCTCCGGGAGTCGACATCACTCCTCCGGGTCCAAGTCGTCAGGTAGGCACAAGAAGTCGAAGAGACGTCATCGCTCTTCTGACGCTCGCGCGGCCGGGGGTTCGGGTGACTTCGCCCACGCGGCTCCGTCGGAGTCATAGGCGTCTCGTCCTGCTCCACACCTCCGGTCCCTGGGCAGCACGCGACGCCGGAGGAGATCGGGCGCTTCCTCATGGCCATGAGGTCCCTCTCTCCTCCGACGGGCTCAGCGGCGCCTTCGGGCCCAGCGGACCCGTCTGGGGGCCCTAGCGGGTCGAGTGCTTCGGTCCCGGCGCCGTTTGGGTGCTTCGGCTCCACCGGCGCCTTCGGGCCTGGCGCCGCAGGGCCCCACTGGATCCGGGTCGTCGCCGGTTGACCTGACGACCTCACCGGCGCCGGTCCCTCAGGTGTCACCTCCGGCACAGTCCTCGGGTGGCGCCATTCCCGATGCCTCCCTCGATCCGGCTATGGCATCAGAACGGCCCCGCTTTCGACGCCGCTTGGGGAGTTTCACTTCTATGAGCCGGCCCCATCCTTTGACAACCCTGATTATCAGGAGGTGGGTGATGAGTATTGGGAGGGGTCTGAGGACCCTCTGACACAGGAGTGTCAGTCCCAGGAGGACTGGACAGGTGGACTTGGGGATGCCAGTGGTCTGGACCCATCGCCAGACACTGGCTTTGTCTCGCCTCCTACCGTGGCTACAGAGGAGGAGGGGCAACCTACAGTATGGTGTTGACGTGGGCGGCCAAGACCTTGGGCCTTGAGCTCCCCGTCGCGGCCGTGAGGACTAACCTCCTTACTGAGGTACTTAAACCGCAGTCAAGCTCGGCTGAGCCTCTGCTGCCGTTTAATGAGGCCTTGACTGATGTTCTTTTGGGCACTTGGTCCAGGCCCGCTACGGGTTTGCCCGCGGATAGGAACGTGACCAGACGCCACCGCCCGGCCCCGGGCGACCCATGTTTCCTGTCCACCCATCCTACCCCCGAGAGCCTGGTCATCCAGGCTTCGAATTCCCAGACTGCATTCCCGTCGGCGCCGCGGGACAGGGAATTCAAGAGGTATGAGCAGTACGGCAAAAAGGTATTCTCCTCCCTGAGTCTGGGACTGCGGTCTTCTAACACCGCATGCCTCTTGGGCCGCTACACCCACTCTCTGTGGAACACGGTCGCGGAATTGCTGCCAGAGTGTCCGTTGGAGGTACGGGCCAAACTCGGCCAGGCCCTTGTGGAAGGCCGAGATGCAGCAAAGTATTCTATCCTGTGTGGGCTGGATACCACCGACTCACTGGGCAGAGCGATAGCAACGACGGTGGCGATTCGTCGCCACGCCTGGTTGAGGTCCGCCAACTTTGATTTGATTTGATGATTTGATTTAGGATTTCTAGAGCGCGTAGCTACCCTCGGGCATCCCAGCGCTATCATAAAAGCTTGACAGTACTCCTGGGGATGGATTATTGGGGGAACAACCAGGTTTTCAGCAGTCTGCGGAATGATTGTTTTCTTTTCGGATGTTAAGGGGGAGGCTGTTCCAGAGTTTAGAAGCGTTATAAGCAAAGCTGCGACCGCCAGCACGAGCTTTCCTTATTCTGGGAACGCTTGCTAGAAACAGGGTGTCCGATCTGAGCTGTCGGGATGATTTGTGTAGCTTGATTAGGGTCTCAGTATTGATGGGCCCTTGCCTTGTAGGATTTTATGGGAGATTCACAAGGCTTTGAAGGAAATGCGTTCTTGACGGGAAGCCAGTGAAGAGCCTTGAGGGAGGGTCTAGCTGAGCATCTAGATTTTGTTCCAGTCAGTAGTCTTGCTGCGGCGTTCTGGGTGTGCTGCAGTTTTTTTATGGCAGCAATAGGTGCACCTAGGTATAGGGTGTTTCCGTAGTCCAATCTTGATATAATGAGGCCCTGAATCAGAATTTTCCTAGACTGGGGAGGAATGAGCGGAAGGATCTTACGGGCTGCTCGCATGAGCCCAAAGCAAGTGCCGGCTGTCTTTCTTGCTTGGGCTCTGAAGCTGAGATCCTGGTCTAGCCAGAAGCCAAGGCTTTTGATTTCTTGTTTTGGTATGGGGGGGGAGGAGTGCCCATACTAGCTGGCCGGGCAAGGGTTTTGGGGAGTTTGTTTGGGTTTCCCAGAAGCATGATTTCGGATTTCTCTCCGTTGAGTTTGAGCCTGGAGTCGCCCATCCATACAGATATGTTGTGCAGGCAGGAGACTAGATTGTTCATTGATTGATCGGCCTGGTTGATGGAGACTACTAATTGTGTGTCGTCAGCGTACATGACCCACCTTTATGCCGAATGGAGAGACTATGTCATCCAGGGGGGCCATGTAAACATTAAAAAGTGTGGGGCTCAGGGAGGAGCCCTGAGGGACTCCACAGTTCAAGGGGAGAGATTTGGAGTGGCCGTGGCCATCGGCTACTTGGAAGGTCCTGTGTTCCAAGTAAGATTTTAACCATGCCAAAGCGATCTTTGAAATGCCCGTTTTTTGGAGACGGTGTAGAAGAATAGTGTGGTCCACCGTGTCGAAGGCAGCACTCAAGTCCAGGAGGATTACTGCCACTGATCCTCCTGCGTCTGGAATGGACCTTGTCTCCTCAGTCACTGCCAGGAGGGCGTGTCAGTCCCCTGTCCAGGTCTGAACCCTGTCTGTGAGTGGCGAAGGAGGTTGTTAGACTCTAGAAATGTTGAGAGTTGTTCATTTACGATTCTCTCTGCCACTTTACTAATTCCTGGAAGGAGGGAGATGGGTCTGAAATTAGAGGGGTCCAAGGGGTCTAGGTGAGGTTTTTTATGAGTGCACGAACTACCGCATTTTTCTAGCTGGCGGGGACTGTGCCGCAGGAGAAAGAGGCATTTATCAGCCTTGAGATGGGGAGCTATGGTGGGGGCTACTAATTTGAGTTTGCTCATGGGGACTGGGTCATTTGGGGATCCACTCTTTACACGGTTGAGTGTCCAGCAGCCTCTCGGTGGAGACGGGAGGGAAGGCTCTTAGTGTTGGTGCGTCTGGGTCGATGGGCCCAGCTGGGAGGTCGATTGAGGGATCGGTGTTGGGGAAAGTCATTATGATTTTTAAATTTTTAGCAGAGAAAAACTCAGCGGGTTGGGTACACCTGGAACCCGTGGGATCGGCGGCTGGTTGAGGATCAGGGACTTTCAAGATACTTTTTACTACGCGATAGGTCTCCCTGGAGTAGCTGGAGGCAGCCATGATTTGTATTCTGGCCGATGTCCAGAAAACACTCATGGACTTGCCGTTCGATGGCCGTCACCTTTTTGGCGACAAGGCAGACCACGCGCTTGAGCGCTTTATGGACTCCATGGATACGGCCAGGTCCTTGGGCCTCTCGGCCTGCGCCAGCAAACGGGTGCCTTTCGCTCCTTTCGTGGCCAAGGAAGGGGCGTCCCATACGTGCCGCCAGCCACGCACCACAGACTAACATCCAACGCTGTGGCGGCCATGGAAACCGCCGTGGCGGCGGTTGGGGACAACGGCGAAGCCAATCCACACCTTCCCCCGCAGCATCCGCCTAAAAACTCTCCTAGTCCGTGCTTTCTGGCCCATGTGATGCCAGTGGGGGGCAGGGTTCGCCATCACCTCCACCACTGGCGCACTCTCACATCGGACAGGTGGGTGCTGCAAATCGTCCGAAGGGGCTACTCCCTCCCCTTCGAGGCGACACCTCAAGCCATGCCACCGCAATAGCACCGCGTATCGGGGGATCATTTGCGACTTCTGCAGGAGGAAGTTACGGCCCTCTTGGCCAAGGAGCGCGTTCCTGGGCCAGAAGTAGGGTGTGGTTGCTACTCCCACTACTTTCTGGTACCCAAGAAGGGCAAAGGGGGCCTACGCCCTATCTTGGATCTAAGGAACGTCAACGACTTCCTCTGGAAGGAGAAGTTCAAAATTCTGACACTGGCTCAGGTCCTAGTTGCCCTGGATCCAGGAGACTGGATGGTAGCGTTGGACTTACAGGACGCTTATTTCCACATCCCCGTCCTGCCGGCCCACTGGCGCTACCTGCGGTTCACGGTAGGCCACACGCACTTTCAATTCACCGTGCTCCCCTTCGGCCTTACAAGCGCCCCACGGGTGTTCACGAAGGGGATGGCGGTGGTCGCAGCTCATCTGCGCAGATTAGGAGTTTGTCTTCCCCTACCTCGACGACTGGTTGTTGAAGGCGGGCTCGCCCCAGACAGTCGTCAGCCACCTCCAGACTATGGCAGACCTCCTGCACCAGCTGGGGTTTTCCATCAATGTGCCAAAGTCACACCTGTGCCCCTCTCAGAAGCTCCTCTTCATCGGAGCGGTTCTCAATTCGGCTCAGTTTCGGGTTTATCCACCCGAACAGCGGGTCCGGGATATTCAGGCTCTGATTCCACTCTTTCAGCCTTTATCCCGGGTCTTGGTCAGGTTGACGCTGCGGCTTCTGGGGCTGATGGCCTCCTGCATCCTTCTGGTGCATCACGCCCGATGGCGGATGCGGGCTCTGCAGTGGGACCTGAAGTTTCAGTGGGCCCAGCATCAGGGCAACCTGTCCGACCATGTCCCGATCTCGGAGGGCACTGCGAGACAGCTGCAGTGGTGGCTCTTGGACGTGATTTGGTCAGCGGCAGATGCCTCTCCCTTCCCCAACCGTAGCACGTGGTTGTGACGGCCGCGTCCCTCCAGGGCTGGGGAGGCCACATGGGAGAGGCGGCGATCAGAAGCCTCTGGTCTCCAGCGGAGTCCGGTCTCCATATCAACCTTTTGGAGCTGCGGGCGAATCGTCTAGCACTGAAGGCATTCCTTCAATCTGTCCGGGGGAGTGTAGTGCAGGTGTTCACGGACAACACCACCACCATGTGGTACTGCAACAAACAGGGCGGGGTGGGGTCGCGGACCCTATGCCAGGAGGCTCTGCGCCTCTGGCAGTGGCTGGAACATCAGGGCGTAACCCTGGTGGTTCAACACCTGGCAGGTTCTCTGAACGCCAGGGTGGACGAACTCAGCCGTCGGTGCATGATGGATCACGAATAGCGTCTGAACTCGGACGTGGCGCAAGGTGGTGGCTCCGACCCCCCGACCTGTCCCTCGACCTCCCGTGGGACCGGGACCTCTTGCAGCAATGGGACGACTGCTGGAGTTTAAGTCGCCTGCGGAACAGCTCCCGCCTGGCTTTCAAAGATAGGGCCCCGCAGTCGGGCAGGCCTTGTCTTCGTGGTCGACACCTAGACAGAGTAGACACCGGCGGTGAGGATCCGTGACTGACATCGTGTGGTCGCAATCCTCGCAGTGCTTAAATCCAGGCATCCCTATGGCACCGATCGGAGTCGTACGACTTTGAAAAGATGATCAAAATGATCCAAAAAGTGAATCAAAAAGTGACTAGAAGTACTGCTTTTTCCAGATCTGCGCTTGCTGGCGTGGAAAAAAGAAGAACTGACGTCAGCACGCGGAGGCTGGATCTAAGTACTCCGACGACGTCATCACGGCGCCCACGACCTGTCGACGGACGCAGAGCCACAGACGACGCCTACCGACGCGCAAGGGTACTGCTACGCAAAAATTTCCGGATCCAGTCTGACGCCTGGGGATATTCTAAGGTAAGGAATCTATCACTAACTAATGTCTCTTACAGATATATCGTTACACAAGTAGTAACTTGTGCTTCTGGCAGCCAGGTGTCCCTCCACAAAGTCGGTATACGCCTGCAGGTGGAACAGATTTGTGGCATGCTGCACAGCAAAGGCTGTGGATCCTCTCAATGCCCCTCTTTCTGAAGTTCTCCTCTTCCTTCTTTCTCTTGCCCAGCAGGGCTCTGCTCTGGGCACTCTCAAGGGCTACCTTTCTGCCCTTTCAGCCTTCTTGAGGCTTCCTGGTCAGCCTTCTTTGTTCAAGTCCCCCATTGTCAACAGATTCTTAAAGGGCATCACTCATATGTTCCCTCCTGTTCCTTTCGTGATGCCCCAGTGGGACTTGAACCTGGTTCTAACTTACTTGATTGTGCGCTCCCTTTGAGCCGCTTCATAACTGTCCTCTACGTCTTCTTACACTTAAGACTGCTTTCCTGGTTGCCATCACTTCTGCCAGGAGAGTGAGTGAGCTCCAGGCTCTTTCCTCTAAACCTCCCTTCCTTTCTGTCCATCTGGACAAGGTTGTGTTGCGTACGAAACCCTCTTTCCTGCCCAAGGTAGTCACAGCCTTCCACATCGGGCAATCCATTACCTTGCCCACCTTCTTTCCGCCTCCGCATCCCTCAAGAGAGGCTCCACCGTCTGGACCCAAAACGTGCGCTCTCTTACTATCTGGACCGCACACGCCAGTTCCGGGTACATGACCAACTCTTTGTTGGTTACATGGGCGCTAAGAAAGGACGGGCGGTGCACAAGCGGACCATCTCTCGGTGGATCGTGTTGTGCATCCAAGCATGTTACTCCTTGGCTAAGAAGGAACCTCCTGTTGGGCTCCGGGCCCACTCCACTCGGGCCACGGCGACTACTACTGCCCTGGGCCGGGGTGTCCCCTTGCAGGACATTTGTCAGGCTGCTACGTGGGCCTCGCTGCACACGTTCGCGAGACACTACTTCCTGGACAGCCAAGTCCGGAGGAATGGCTTCTTTGGCCGTTCTGTCCTCTAGGACTTTCTGGTGTGATTATTGGTTCCCCAGACCCACCACCGGGGTTGGTGTTGCTGCCCCAAGGGCCTCATCGTCGTCTCCTACCTAGTCGACGACGTCTTCATTTTCGACCATCTCCACATCTGCGTCGTAACTGGAGTTAATCTCTGATGCAGGATCAGACGGGTTCTCTTGAACTTCCTGCTCGACTTCCTCATCATCCTCGGCATCGAAGATGTCCACCGGGTCAGGTGCTGTCTGCTGGGCTTCCTTCCGCGCTGCGCGTCGAAGGCGAATTGTTTTCGTGGATCGGAACCGAGAACAAGCCATACAGCTGGCTTCATCGTGATCCGGAGACAGGCACTTGTTGCACACCGGGTGGACATCGATGTGAGGATACTTGGAGTTGCAAACGGGACATCTTTTGAATGGGCTCCATTCTATAATGGATCGTCGATAAGGCCTCTGGCATCGACAGGGCCTCTAGTGCTGAATAGACACGCGGCTCTTCTTGACGTCCGGCTCGAGGACAGAGCTGGAACAAGTACTGGGCACCGATCGCAAAAACAATACCGACGATAACTAGAGGCCTTTTGGCCAAATATAAAGTCTTTTATCGATTCCGAACTTGAGTTAACAAATATACATCCGAACCCAATGGCGGAAAAAAACAATCTGAGGATGGAGAGGATGCCCATGCGCACTGTAGTCCAGGGGAGGAGCCACCTATCTCGTGATACTTCGAAGACTCGTCCAGGACAATAATGTGCAATCATCCGGACCCAACACTAGGCGGCGATCAATGCACAGATATGAATGTCAGTAGCCCTACATGCCAAGAACAGATGCATACTGGTAAGTAGCATATTCGTCTCTTACTATCTGGACCGCACACGCCAGTTCCGGGTGGATGACCAACTCTTTGTTGGTTACGTGGGCACTAAGAAAGGACGGGCGGTGCACAAGCGGACCATCTCTCAGTGGATCGTGTTGTACATCCAAGCATGTTACTCCTTGGCTAAGAAGGAACCTCCTGTTGGGCTCCGGGCCCACTCCACTCGGGCCACGGCGACTACTACTGCCCTGGGCCGGGGAATCCCCTTGCAGGACATTTCTCAGGCAGCTACGTGGGCCTCGCTGCACACGTTCGCGAGACACTACTTCCTGGACAGCCAAGTCCGTAGGGATGGCTTCTTTGGCCGTTCTGTCCTCCAGGACTTTCTGGTGTGATTATTGGTTCGCAGACCCACCATCGGGGTTGGTATTGCTGGGGTATCTATTCTAAGGTAAGGAATCTATCACTAACGTGTCTCTTTCAGATGCACAAGTTACTACTTGTGTAACGATATATCTGTAAGAGACATTAGTTAGTGATAGATTCCTTACCGACCCACCACCATCCTCCCCGTTCTGCGAACGGATATCTAGGGTTAAGGTCATCCCCTTTCAGGGCCCTAGTTTCAATGGCACCAGTGTTGGTTTTTCACATGGCTCTGCGTTTCTGGCTCCGAAAAGCTGTGTCTAAGAACTGACATCAGCACGCGGAGGCGGCGTCTAAGTACTCAGACGACGTCATCACGGCGCCCACGACGCCAACGATGGAGGAGGAGCCGCAGACGACTCCTACCGACGCGCAAGGGTACTGCTACGCAAAAATGTTCGGATCCAGTCTGACGCCTGGGGATATTCTAAGGTAAGGAATCTATCACTAACTAATGTCTCTTACAGATATATCGTTACACAAGTAGTAACTTGTGCTTTTAGTACACACTATTGAGAGCCCACTTCCTACAAGGGGCACCTGGGCAAAAATAGGATTGTGCTCCCTTAGTAAACAGGCAGGTAGTAAGGGGGCATAGGCCTGCCCTCTGGCATCTGGATATCCTCTCATCATTCTATGCCAGAAAGCTTAGTGGGTCAGGCGACCATGATCAGAATTCCTCCAGATTCATTTTGGACCAGCCTCCCTAATAGACAATCCAAGGAAACATTTTTGAAACCCGTTTTCCTTTACTAGTCTTGCCCATCAGTCAGTCAACACTTCCTACCTCCATGGAAGGTACTTGCACGCATTGTGGAACAGATTGGCGGACATCTTGCTGGCTATCCGTGCGGATATTCTGCCAACTCTACAAGCTCTTATACATGAAGGCCAAAATGCGGCGTAGCACCCCCACCATCCCCTCCTGCATCTGCCACAAAACCACCTTAGGGCATCTTCGATGTAGGAAAGTGCCCCTTTTTGATGTGGTCACCCCCACATTTTGCCTGGTATTTGATGCAATTTTGGCAGAAATGCACTTTGTTTTTCCTTCCGAGGTCCCCAGTGCTGTATCTCTTTCTGTAAAACTGTACAATTGTTCCCAAGTTGCCAATGCCTTAACATCCCTGTAAGTCCCTAGTAGATACTACCCCTGATACCTACGGCCTGGGTACTAACGAGGGTCCCTAAGGACTGCAGCATGTATTGTGCCACCCTAACGGACCCCTCACCACACTCTTGCAAACTGCAATTGCAGGATGCATGACATGGTGTAGACAAAAGTGAAGACATGACATAGTACACCTCCTGTATGCCCTGCTTGCAGACACTGCATGCAATATATGTATGTCAGCCCTACATTAGGCCTTACAGCCCTAAGGCAGGGTGCATTATATTACATGCATTATATTCCAGTGATGAATGTATTAATATATGCACCTAGAGGGTACCTTGGAGGTACCCCCTGAATCCTACTAGTCCACTAGTGTGCTGTCTGACTGGTGCAATGCAGCCTGCCACCACAGACATGCTTCTGACCCCCTAGGAGGTGAGAGGCCTGCTCTCAGAGGTCAGGAACAATGCCTGCTCTGGCAGGAGGTGTTAACACCCTCCTCCAAACAGGATGCCTAGCATCTGAAAGAGACACGTTAGTGATAGATTCCTTACCTTAGAATATCCCCAGGCGTCAGACTGGATCCGGAAACTTTTGCGTAGCAGTACCCTTGCGCGTCGGTAGGCGTCGTCTGCGGCTCCGCGTCCGTCGTCGTGGGCGCCGTGATGACATTGTCGAAGTACTTAGACGCTGCCTCCGCGTGCTGACGTCAGTTCTTCTTTTTTCTGCGCCAGCCAGCGCAGATCTGGAAAGAGCAGTTACCCTAGTCAATTTTTGACTACGTTTTTGGTGATTTTTTTGATCCATTTCGAAGTCTGTACGACTCCGACAGTGCCGTAGGGATGTCCGGCTTCAAGCATTGCGACGAGTGCGACCGTCCCATGTCGGTCACGGATCCCCACCGCCTGTGCCTGACGTGTTTGGGCGTCGACCATGACGACGAGGCCTGCCCCGACTGTTGGGCCCTTTCGATCCCGCAGGCGGCTCGAACTCCGGCAGTCGTCCCCGCGCCGTGTGAGGTCCCGGTCCCACGGGAGGTCGAGGGACAGGTCGCGGGGACGGAGCCGTCACAGCTCCGGGAGTCGGCGCCACTCCTCCGGGTCCAAGTAGTCAGGTAAGAAGCATAAGAAGTCGAAGAGGCATCATCGCTCTTCTGACTCCCCCCGACGCTCGCGCGATGCGGCTGGGGGTTCGGGTGACACCGCCCACGCGGCTCCTCGGGAGTCGCGGGCACCGCGTCCGGCCCCATACCCTCCGGTCCCTGGGCAGAACGCGACGCCGGAGGAGATTGAGCGGTTCCTCATGGCCATGAGGTCCCTTTCTCCTCCGACGGGCTCCGCGGCGCCTTTGGGCCCAGCGAACCCGTCTGTGGGCCCTAGTGGGTCGGGGGCTTCGACCCCGACGCCGTTGGGTGCTTCGGCCCCGACGCCGCCGGTGCCTTCGGGCCCGGCGCCGCAGGGCTCCACGATCCCGACACCGCCGGTGCCCTCGGCCCGGCGCCGCAGGGAACAGCGGCACCGGCGCCGCCGGCGCCTTCGGGCCCGGCACCGCAGGACGCTGGTGGACCTTACGACCCCCCGGCGTTGGTCCATGTGGTGTCACCTCCGGCGCCGTCCCCGATACCTCCTTTACTTCGGTTCCGACGTCGGGACGGCGCCTATCGGCGCCGTACCAGACGCCGTTTGGAGGTTTTTACTTCTACGAACCGACCTCATACAACTACGACCCTGAATCTCAGGAGATGGGTGATGACGAGGATTGGGAGGGGTCTGAGGACCCTCTGACCAAGGAGTGTCAGTCTAATATGGACTGGGCAGGAGACCTTGGGGAGGCCAGTGGCCTGGACACCTCTCCAGACACTGGATTTGTCTCTCCTCCTACCGTGGCTTCGGAGGAAGGGGCTACCTATGGTGTGGTGTTGACGAGGGCTGCCAAGGCCTTGGGCCTTGAGCTCCCCGTCGCGGCCGTGAGGACTAACCTCCTCACAGAGGTCCTTAAGCCGCAGTCATGCTCCATGGAGCCTCTGCTGCCGTTTAATGAGGCCTTGACCGACGTTCTGTTGGACACCTGGTCCACTACGGGTTCGCCCGTAGATAGGAACGTGGCCAGACGCCACCGCCCGGCTCCGGGCGACCCATGTTTCCTGTCCTCCCACCCCACCCCCGAGAGTCTGGTCATCCAGGCCTCTAATTCCCAGACCGCATTCCAGACGGTCCCGCCGGACAGGGAATCCAAGAGGTACAAGAATGATGGAAAGAAGATATTCTCGTCCCTTAGTTTGGGACTGCGGTCTTCCAACACCGCATGCCTCTTGGGCCGCTACACCCACTCTCTGTGGGAGACGGTGGCGGAAGTGCTGCCAGAGTGCCCGTTGGAGGTACGGGCCAAACTCGGCCAAGCCCTTGTGGAGGGCCGGGACGCAGCCAGGTATTCCATCAGGTGTGGGCTAGATACTACCGACTCGCTGGGCAGAGCGATGGCTACGACAGTGGCGGTGAGACGCCACGCCTGGCTGAGATCCGCCAATTTTTCGGCAGATGTTCAAAACACTCTTATGGACATGCCGTTCGATGGCCTTCGCCTCTTTGGCGACAAGGCAGACCATGCGCTTGAGCGCGTTAAGGACTCCAGGGCTACGGCCAAATCCTTGGGCCTTTCGGCCCGCGCCAGCAAACTGGTGCCTTTCGCTCCTTTCGTGGCCAGGGAAGGGGGGCCCCCACACGTGCCGCCAGCCACTCGCCGCAGACTGTCGTGCAGCGTGGCGGCCGACGTGGAAACCGCCGCGGAGGCGGTCGGGGAACCAGGCGGAGTCAGTCCACACCTGCCCCCGCGGCATCCACCTCTAAACCCTCCTAGTCCGTGCTTTTCGGCCCATGTGACGCCAGTGGGAGGCAGGGTTCGCCATCACCACTCTCACTGGCGCACTGTCACTTTGGACAGGTGGTGCTGCAGATCGTCCAGAGGGGCTACTCCCTCCCCTTCGAGACGACCCCTCAAGCCATGCCACCGCAACACCACCGCGTATCGGGGGATCACTTGCGGCTCCTGCAGGAGGAAGTTTCGGCCCTCCCGGCCAAGGGGGCCATTGAGCGCGTTCCTGGGCCAGAAGTAGGGTGTGGATGTTACTCCCACTACTTCCTGGTACCCAAGAAGGGCAAAGGGGGCCTACGCCCTATCTTGGATCTGAGGAACGTCAACGGCTTCCGCCGCAAGGAGAAGTTCAAAATTCTGACTCTGGCTCAGGTCTTAGCTGCCCTAGACCCAGGAGACTGGATGGTAGCGTTGGACTTGCAGGACGCGTATTTCCACATCCCCGTCCTGCCGGCCCACCGGCATTACCTGCGGTTCACGGTAGGTCACGAGCACTTTCAGTTTACCGTGCTCCCCTTCGGCCTTACCAGCGCCCCACGGGTGTTCACGAAGGTGATGGCGGTGGTCGCAGCTCATCTGCGCAGGTTAGGGGTGTCAGTCTTCCCCTACCTAGACGACTGGTTGTTGAAGGCGGGCTCGCCCCAGACAGTCGTCAGCCACCTCCAGACTACGGCGGATCTCCTGCACCAGCTGGGATTTTCCATCAACATGCCGAAGTCACACCTAAGCCCCTCTCAGAAGCTCCTTTTCATTGGAGTGGTTCTCGACTCGGCGCAGTTTCGGGTTTACCCGCCCGAACAGCGGGTTCGCGATATACAAGGCTCTGATTCCGATCTTCCGGCCTTTATCCCGAGTTTCGGTCAGGTAGACGCTGCGGCTTCTGGGGCTGATGGCCTCCTGCATCCTTCTGGTGCATCACGCACGGTGGCGGATGCGGGCTCTGCAGTGGGACCTGAAGTTTCAGTGGGCCCAGCATCAAGGCAACCTGTCCGACCATGTCCTGATCTCGGAGGGCACTGCGAGACAGCTGCAGTGGTGGCTCACGGACCGCGATTGGGTCAACGGCAGATCCCTCTCCCTTACCCAACCGGAGCACGTAGTTGTGACGGACGCGTTCCACCAGGGCTGGGGAGAGAGGCGGAGATCAGAGGCCTCTGGTCTCCGGCAGAGTCCCGGCTCCATATCAACCTGCTGGAGCTGCGGGCGATTCGTCTAGCACTGAAGGTATTCCTCCCGTCTGTCCGAGGGAGTGTAGTGCAAGTGTTCACGGACAACACCACCGCCATGTGGTACTGCAACAAACCGGGCCCCAGGCCTACTGCTCTCTCTGTAAAATGGATTCCATGTACCTTAGGTGCATATCTAATTGGATACTGAGTCACCTTATCAGTCGCTGTACAGTATACCTTAGGTATCCAGGGCATAGGTGTACCCAGGGCATACCAGGGGCTGCAGCATATATTATGCCACCCCTGGCTGGCCATCCAAATCTGACACAACTGGCTGCACGACAGCTCGAGCAAGGTGGTGTAATCACCCTTTGCTTTAGATATAGTATTCCTATATCTAACCCTAAAATTGACACATGCATTCCTATCAGTCCCTCCTATGGCAGGCCTTATCAATCCTGAAGGCAGAGTGCTTGGAATTATGTGAGATGGTGCTCTGGCATGAGCTGAGCCCGTTTGCAGCTTGCGGAACCAAGTCCTAATTGCTGTTCCATGATAACGCCTACCATATACTCTTAAGTGCATTATAATCCTCGCAGTTATTTGCCAACTTTGGTATCGCTTAATCAAAACATGTTGAGTAAGTTGTCATACGAATTGGAATACTAACCCCTCGCCAATTCCGGCGACGGGGTTAGCATTCCACCCTTCTAGAGGGACACGACATGTATGTAACTGTGAACCCCGGTTAAAGTTACTCGAGCCTCAGCATCACAAAATGGATGCTGCCACCACAGACACAAGTCTGACCTCCTGCTGCTGGGAGTCCTTCCAGCGAGGAGAGCTTGGACAAAGGGTTTCCTGTCAGGGGCGGTGTTAGCACCATCCCAGACAGGGTTTTGTGTATCCCAGGTAGGCAGGGCTGAGAGGAAGGTGACTGCAAGTGGCACCCCGGTGCTCACTCTGCATATGCCGGCTTGAACCAGTCCCAGGGGCACACCAGCCCCTGAGCTGGGGAAAGTCCGGACAAGGGAGAGGGGTGTAACCACCCCCCTCCTGGTCCCACCCATTGGCAGGACCTAGTCGCGTGCCAGCCCCTTTCTTTAGTATAAAGGTAGGAGCGGGCCCCCTTCCCAGATTAGATAATTCTGAATCTTGATGACTTTCCACGAAAGAACTCTTGAACCTTTCTGAAGACTCTCCCTTGTGGCTAAGGAGTAGCCACCCTGCACCAGCGGGCACCATCTAAGCGCATGCGGTTTGCTGCAAGTCCATCCTCCGGATCAAGACTGCCCAGCTCGACGAGACCCGGATTCCCTGGCACCTCTGACCTCTACCTACATCATCAGCCCAGCTGAGATTCGTGGGTGTGACGAGACCTAAAGGGACCGGCCATCTTCAAGACTGCACGACGCTTATCCAGCACGACCGCCGAGGGATCCTCGAGTGATTGCTTTGGGGTTTGAGAAGCCCTAACCCTGAGCAGCTCCAGCACCGAAGTCCAGCCCCCCAGCATCCACGAGATCTGCGTGGGGCCCTTCTGCTCTTTGCTGCTCACCGCGTTGTCCGGCTACTTGCCTGCTGGCTTGTGGCCCTCCTGACGACGAACCACGACACTTCCATCGCTGGTCTGGTTGCTCCAGACTGGCCCTTGCTCCCCTCGAACAGAGGAGCACCCCGGACCCTCCTGGTCCACTCCTAACGCCATCTTGAGTCCACCGCGTGGGCTTGCCTTTGCCAAGGTTTGTTGCCCCAATCCTGGGTCCAGCAACACCGACAGCAGATACCTTCGTGGGACAGCTCGCACCTCCATCCTGGTCGCCGACAACGCCTCCTGGTCCGAGAGACTGCAGAGCCCAGCGTCGCCCACTCACCTGGTCGAGGTGACTTCATCCGGTGCCATCCTGGTGCCCATCTGATCACTGGCTAGTGATCAAGAACTGTGTCCCCTCTGCTTTCAGGTCATCTTCAACTCCGATCCAGGCTTGGATCACATCGAACTTCATCACTGGTCGCCTGCCAGCAACATCTTCTTTCAGGCTCCATAGACTGTAACTAGGATTCCCGACGTCTTTTGAACCCTATGCAGCTGCAGCTTCTGGGCTAGGTAACTTGAGCATTTCGGTGCTCCAACGTAGGTTCACTAGCTAAGTGTCCAGATCCTTTTTCGTTTTCAGCCTAACTAGTCGGATTCGTCCGATAACACTAACTTTACGAAATCTAGCATCCATAGACTTTGTCCCGCATCCCGCGTGAGAGTGCAAACTCTGCACCCGATCTCCCTAGGCCTCCTGCTCCTAACCTTAGGGTTCTGTAGTGTAGTCCTAGCGATCCTGAAGCCTCTGGATCGAGTTACTTACCTGCTAGCATTGACGAAATCCGCTCCTTCCCGGCTGCAGAAAAAGTGCAGACCACCAGACTCCGATCCATCGTTCCTTCGATCAGACCCGGTGCCGTATTCAGTGATCATCACTGCGGCCAGGAAGCAGCACGCTACTGCCCCGTCTTATACGGTGCCTCCGGATAAGGAGAGCCGTCTGGTGGATTCAGCAGGACGAAAAGTCTTGGTATGGTTGCTACCGGCATGAAAGCCGCTAGTGCTGCGGCTCTCTTGGGTCGGTATGACCGGTCTTTTTTGGAGTCCCTGCAGCAGCTTCTGGAGCACTTTCCTAGGGACAGGAGGGAGGACTTCCAGGAAATCATCAATGAGGGCATGATGGTATCCAATCAGGTTATCAGCTCGGCTGCAGATTCCTCTCTCTTGGCGGCTCATGAATACTGGCATGGTATTAATCTGAGACGCCATGCCTGGTTGCGCCTGACATCGCTGAAACCAGAGGTGCAGCAGAGAGTCGCCAACTTGCAGTTCTCTGGTTCGACGCTCTTTGGAAAGCATGCGCATGAAGGCGGAGGCAGAAACCCTGATGGCTGTCTGGTTAGAAAAGCCTAAGGAGCAGAGGAAGACCTTCCGCCCCTTCCAGAGACGTTTCGGTGCCCAGGTAAGAGGGCAAGGTAGTCAAGCTGGCCAGCAGCAACAACAGCAGCAGCAGTACCAGCGGCGGCCATTCCCGAAGCGCCAGAGGGGCAGAGGCGGCCAGCAGTCCTCCTTGACGCCCAAAGGCCCGGCCGGGTCTCGGCCCTGAGGTGTTACTTCCTCCTCGTCCGTTACCCACTCGGTGGGGGGAAGCATACAACATTACTTGGCAGAGTGGAGAAAAATTACTCAGGACAAGTGGGTGCTGAATATTGTTTGCCGTGGATACAGTCTTCGTTTCGTCAGCCCGCCTCCAGCGATTCCACCGGTTTGCTCGCAGTTCCAACTGCGCAAGCTCCAAGTGGAGGCTGATACCCTGTTAAGAAAAAGGGCTATAGAAGACGACCCTCTGTCTCAAAGGGGAAAGGGCATTTACTCACGGTTCTTTCTGGTACGCAAGAAGGACAAGAATGAGTTCAGGCCCATTCTGGATTTGCGACAAGCAAACAAATGGATTTGCAGTGAAAAGTTTTGCATGCTGTCTTTGCACCAGATTTATCCTTAGCTGCAGAGAGGAGACTGGCTTTGCTCGATAGATCTGCAAGATGCGTACTTCCATGTGCCCATTGCACGGAAACACCGGAAAATCCTGCGCTTCCTAGTCGGCACCAATCACTATCAGAACACCGTACTACCGTTTGGACTGAAGTCTGCACCCAGGACTTTTTCAAAATGCATGGCTGTGGTGGCAGCGCACCTGAGAAAGAACAAGGTGTTAGTCTACCCTTACCTGGACGACTGGTTGATCAAGGCCTCCACCTTCCACGAAGCACAATTGCACTTCCACAGGGCGGCCGTCCTGCTGAACCAGCTGGGGTTGCACATAAATATGTCCAAGTCTGGCTCGACTCCTGTCCAGTGCCTACAGTACTTGGGAGCCTCCATCAATACGCTGTCAGCAAGGGTGTCTCCTTCGGAGGAGAGACGCTTATCGATCCTTCGGAAGGCTCAGGCTCTCATGGCTGTTCCATCTACAACAGTGAGGACGGTGTCTTCTCTTCTGGGGGCGATGGCCTCTTGCATCTTCCTCACTCCACATGCACGCCTCCACATGAGGCCGCTGCAGCAATGTCTGGAGGATCAGTGGGACCAGAAGCGGGGGTGCTGGGACAACAGGATCTGGTTGTCCCTTCACGCTCAACAGTCCCTAGGATGGTGGTGCTCAACAGAGAATCTACTCAAGGGGGTTCCGTTCCACAAGGACATTCCCACTAAGACTATCGTGACGGATGCTTCTCTCCACAGCTGGGAAGCGCATTCAGACATCTACAGATCCAGGGAACGTGGTCTCCGGCGAAATCCACGTATCACATCAATTTCCTGGAACTCAGAGCTGTTCACTTGGCACTAAAGGCCTTTCATCCGTCCTTCCAGACCGACTCCTTGCTTGTAGACGGACAATACTACCACGATGTTTTACCTCAATAAGCAGAGGGGTTCGAGATCGCGCACACTGTCACAAGAAGCGCAGGCGATCTGGCACTGGCTGCTAGCCAGAGGACTGACGATAACGGCTACTCATCTGCCAGGTGTGCAGAATGCTCAGGCGGACGCACTCAGCAGGATGATCCAAGAAAACCACAAGTGGGTCATAAACGACGAGGTGCTCGAAGACATCTTCGCCAGGTGGGGGCACTCCAGACGTAGATCTGTTTGCCACCGCCGAAAACAGAAAATGCTGAGACTTCGCCTCCAGGTATTACCAACCGGGGACTCTGGGGAACGCGTTATGGATCAGCTGGTCGAACAGCTTTCTGTACGCTTTTCCACCCATTCCCCTGATACCGGCGGTGCTCATCTAGCGGTCTGTCCAGGGCACGGATGATACTCATCGCTCCTGAATGGCCCAGACAGTGGTGGTTCACGGACCTGCTTCACCGGTCTCGCCTACCTCACCTGCGTCTGCTGTATTGGCTGGACCTTTTCACGAAGTTCGGGGGGCAGATGGTGCACCCCAACCTCTCATTGTTGAGTTTGGCGGCATGGCTCCTGAAATAGTGCAATATGGCCACCTGAATCTTCCTGAGGATTGCATGGACATATTGAAGGAGGCTAAGCGACCTTCCACTAGGACTTCTTAAGAGGGTTTGGTGCACGTCTAAGAACTATGATCCAAAGGCCTGCAAGGAAGATGTCATTCTTCCATACCTGTTGCATTTGGCTCAGTCTGGCCTTAATTTTCATTCCATTAAGGTTCACCTCGCAGCACTAACTGCATACAGGAAATGCCCTTCGCAGACATTCTTCTTCCAGATTCTTGTGATAAAGTTTTTTTTGGAAGGATTGAAGAAAGTGTTTCCTCCTGTTCAGCTTCCTTCGCCTTCATAGGAGCTGAATGTGGTGCTGTCCAGGTTGATGAAGGAATCGTTTGAGCCTATCCATAAGGCTTCATTGCAGCAGCTATCGTGGAAGGCGGCGTTCCTCGTTGCCCTTACATCGACCCGCAGGGTGAGTGAAATTCAGGAATTGTGTTGCCAGGAACCTTATACTGTTTTTCATGCTGCTAAGGTTGTAATGCGTACTTACCCTAAGTTTCTTCCTAAGGTGATATCTGATTTTCATGTTAATCAGACTATAACTTTACCTACGTTTTTCCAGAACCCTTCCACTCCAGGGGAAAGGTCTCTTCATTCCTTGGATGTCAGGAGGGTGTTGAAATTCTATCTGGATAAGACCAAGGATATTCGTAGGTCAGACCAATTGTTTGTCAACTATGGGTCGGTCAGGACTGGGCTTGCTACCTCTAAACAGTCCATCTCTAGGTGGATTGTGTCATGTATCCAGTTATGTTACCAAAAGGCTAATAAGACCTTAGAGGGTAAGCCTAAGGCTCATTCCACCGGGGGCAAAGCGGCTACAGCGGCTTTGCTACGCAATGTTCCCATTGCAGAAATCTGCATGGCTGCCACTTGGAAGTCGGTCCACACCTTTGCTAAGCGCTACTGTCTGGACTCTGATGCCAGAGCAGATGCTCAGGTTGGTCATGCTTCGTTAAGAAGTCTGTTTGCACAGTAGTGGTGTTGTCTTTTTTTTTTTCCACCGCCGGATTAGTTTGTTGGGATGGGCTTGCCATTCTATTGACTAGATTATGACTATACACAGAGATCCCCTACTACAGAAGGAGTAGTTTCTTACCTGTAACTCCAGTTCTGTAGTAGGGGTATCTCTGTTATAGTCATAAGCGCCCGCCCTCTTCCCCGGTGAGGAAAATGGTACTGTAATGTATGCTACAGACTTTGCTTTTTACACCTTCAAAAAGAATTGAAAGTAAAAGGGCTTTGGCTGTGCATCCTGTGATACCGAGGGTCTATGGAAAGTTCCTTAAAGGCACGGTATCCCTTTTCCAGACACATAATGGCAGCCTATGGGGGCTTGTCTGTCCATCCCTTCCTCTCTATCATTCGAAGGATTTTGTGAAGGGGAAGTTTCTTTATGGGTGAAACTTGGCAGATTGTGTTAAATGTGATATTGGTGGAATATCCTTTGCTTTTCTAGTTGAAGTACCGGACAGTGTAGCCTTGTAGGTATAGGCTGCATTTTTTGTCTTTAATTTTCTCTTAAGTGTCTATGCAGGACTGCACAGAAGACAGTTTAAGAGATTATTTTTGATTGCTCCGGGGTCCACGCACATGGGCGGGACTATTCACTAGATTATGACTATAACAGAGATACCCCTACTTCAGAACTGGAGTTACAGGTAAGAAACTACTCCTTCTCCAGTATTAGGGGTGTCTTTCATAGATTCACATGCCTGAATCATTCCCCGTCGTCGGAGTGGGAGCCCACGGTACATAAAAAAGTAGTGAAATATACCCTTAGTACATAAGAGATAACAATATACCCAACCAGGAAGTAAAGTAGCCCTAGCTACAGTAAAAGAAACTTCCACATTAGAACCTGTCCATGTCATTATGTATGGACCAAACTGCAGCCAATCAGGCCACAGCTCCCACCAGCAAGCTCTCCCCAGAGACCCAGGCTCTCAGATTTTTTACCGCACGTCGTGTGATAGGGAGTCCTTCTGAGCTCTGCTCAATTCTTCTCTTGGATAAAGTTTCTTCTTCAAGGAAATGTCTTCTTCAAAATCCCTTTTTAGGGCCTGCGACTCGTGTGGAAAGGCGAGACTGTTTAAGGAAGATCCACACACTCGCTGCATCTACTGTTTATACCCTGACCATCAGGTTAAGGACTGCAGCATCTGTCGAAAATTCTCTCCTAAAACCCTCAGGGACAGAGAGGGTCGCCTGTTGCTGTGGCTGCAGAAAATGAAAAATAAAGATGAGCCACTTTCTGAGGTAGGAAGTTTTGCCTCAGAATCTACCAAGGGGTCGAAAAAACGGAGAGCTGAGAGTACTGTGCCTACTCCGAAAGCTAAGGTGTCTAAACACCAGCTCGCCTCACAGGAGCCTTCTACTTCAAAGGCACAGAAATCCTCTGAGAAATCTGTGAAGGTCCCGAGCTCTAAAAGAACGGAGTCTTTGGTGTCCCCCGTGAGACCTATGACTAAGGCACCAACAACGTTGCCAAATTCCAGTCAGGCTGCCTCTGCCATGACTTCTACATTGACTTTCTCCTCACCTAAATCGACCATGGTGATGTCCTCAGCTTCCTCTCCAACTTTTGTTCATGTGCAGGTTCGACCCATCTCGTCGACGAAGGTTTTCACACCTCTCGTCGACGATCAGACATCGACGGCACTGAAGCAGTCGACGAAGAAATCCTCGTCGTCGTCGACGATTGCTCCGTCGACAAAGAAGACCTCACTGTCGTCGACACCATCGTCGATGAAGATGTCGTCGACGGACCCATCGGCGACGAAGAAGACCCCGTCGACGGACACGTCGACGAAGACGTCGTCGACGAAGGTGAGGATTGTCCCGTCGACGGCCCCGTCGACGACCTCGTCGACGATGAAGACTGCTCCGTCGACGGTTCCCTCGTCGACGACGAAATCCAACACGTCGACGAAGGTGACGCCATCTCTAACAACGAGAGAACCATCAGCTTCTTCATCAAAAGCGACGACACAGAGCTTGATTTTGCCAGGCAATCCATCTACGCCAAAATTGTCGTCTTGTACTGACCTACAGGTATGGTCGGCAAAGACCACTGCCATACCTCTTCCTTCTCCAGCCACTACTACGGCTTTGCTGCAAAAGAGGTCCTCTCAAACAACGCCATTATCGCCGCTCCAGATGCCAGATAGGCTGTTAGATTCTGAAGTAGAATCTGGAGATGAACTGTTTCAAGCGGCGGAAAGTCCCTCTGACTTATTAATACATGTAAAGGATCAGGAGGAAGACGAACAGCAAATCCAGGTACCTACATCGGTACCCACTTCTGCGACAGGAATGCAGATGCCGATGGAACTTTACGAGAATCTGCAGTATATGCTGAGCGATTATTATCGCCGATTCCCGCCTTCGGAATCGGGCGATTCGCATATTACCTCCCCTCAGCCTCGCGTGAGTAGAGGTCCAAGGCCTAATAGGCCGGAAGAGGCACAGGCTACCCGACCTGCCACGCCAGTATCTCCCCATCAACAGGAGGTTGGCGATTCTGATGAGGACACCCATGAGGAGGGGGAGTTGATTAGATCGGACTCGTCGGAGTATGAGGACTACCAGGCTGAATCGCCATCCCCAGAGGAACAACCGAAGGCTGACTCACCGCCGGTGGATATAGCGAACTTCCATAGACTTATGGACAAAGCCACTAAAAGATTTCTGGTTTCCATGGAAGCGAAACAAGATGACTGCTTTCTTTATGATTTCAAGACTTTGTCTCAGAAGCAGAGTTGGTCTATTCCCATTATAGACTTTATCTGGAAGGAAGGGCTTAAGATAATGGCCACGCCAAATTCTGCTCCCGCAGTATTGCCGAGAGTCGACAAAAAATATAGGGCGCCAGCCTCTTCACCTGCCTGTCTCATCGGCCAAGCTAGAACGGACTCAGTCATTGCGCAGGCAGCGCAAAAAAGAGCTAGGAACCCCTCAACTCAGGTCTCCATTCCAACGGACAGAGATGGCAGACGCCTCGATTCCATTGGTAAAAAGGTCTCCACTATCGCGGCCACCACGGTTAGAGCTGCTAATTCTTTAGCAATTCTTGGTAGGTATGACAGACAAATGTGGTCTGACATATCCCCATACATCCAAAAATTACCTGAGCCAGACCGCTCTGAGGCCATCAAAATCCTACAAGACGGCGAATGTGCGTCGTCGGAAATTATCGACGCTGCAGTGGACGTAGCGGCCACAGGTTTTAGACAGTTGGCAGGAGCTGCAGTGCTCAGACGAGAAGGATGGTTAAAATCTACGTCTTTTCGCCAGGAGGTACAGGCCAAAGTTTTAAATATGGCTTATGACGGCGAATTCCTGTTTGGCTCGCATGTGGACGAAGCCTTACAGTCCATTAAGAAGGATACAGAAACGGCACGTTCGTTGGGTACTCTGCAGTACCGTAAGTCTTCCTTTCGTGGGGCAAAAGGAAGGGGTAACTTCTCCAACAGAGGGGGCTATTACCAGCAACGCCCATATCAGACCAATCAAAACAACCAAAGGTACCAACCTTACAAACAACAGCCTTATGGCCAAAGGCGGAGCACCTTTACACAATCCAGAGGAAAATCCACTTATCGAGGTAGAGACAACGCCAACAAAAAGTGAGGAAAACATCCTGCCGCCACTCTGCCTATGCCAGCCACGAATTGGAGGAAGAATATCCCTGCATTACTCTCAATGGTCCAAAATTACAACAGACAGATGGGTCTTGGATGTAATCTCAAAGGGTCACGTATTGGAATTTGTAAAAGCCCCTCCAAATTCGCCCCCAAAAGGACCACCCCCAGCACATCTCAAGGAGCTGTTCCTCCAAATCAATGCAATGATTCGGAAAGGGGCAATCGAGAAGGTACCTCAACATCAGAGGGGTCAAGGGTTTTACTCTCGTTTCTTCTTGATACGCAAAAAGTCGGGGGAGTGGCGCCCCATCCTCGACTTGCGTGCCCTCAACAAATTTATCAAGCAATTGACATTCAGAATGTTGTCACTGCAGGAGATCCTCCAGTTTCTGACGGAAGGCGAACATATGGCAACCCTGGACCTACAGGATGCTTACTTCCACGTACCCATCTTCCCCAGGCACAGGAAGTTCCTAAGATTCAGAGTGGCCGGCAGGGACTTTCAGTTCAAGGTCCTTCCCTTCGGGCTACGTTCAGCCCCGAGAGTATTCACCAAGATGTTGGCACCGGTGGCGGCCCACTTACGGTTGCAAGGTATCCAGATTTATCCTTATTTGGACGACTGCCTTATCAAGGCCAATTCCTATGCCACCGCAAGCAGTCACGTCCAAACATGCCTGTCTCTATTTCAAGACTTGGGTTTTTCAATAAATTTCGAGAAATCATACCTGACACCGTCTCAGAAGACGTCTTTCCTGGGAGCGACTCTGGATTCCAGGAAAGCTCAGATTTTCATTTCAAACGAAAGGCAAGCCAAGATCCAGGACCTGGCGAGAGCACTCCTCAGAAGAGAGTGCGTTTCAGTTCGACGATTAAAATCTTTCCTGGGGATGTTGTCATCATGCATTCTCCTGTCTCCGAACTGTCGTCTGAGAATGAGACCACTGCAAGAGGAACTCGGCCACCAGTGGGTGCAAGTATCCGGTTCCTTCGAAGATGTCATCGTCTTAACACCTCGAATGAAACACGCAATTCGGTGGTGGGCTCTGGCACGCAACCTGCAAGTCGGCCGCGCCTTTCTAGAAGAAGTCCCCAGTTTCGTCGTCACCACGGATGCCTCGCTGGAAGGTTGGGGCGCTCACCTTCAAGGGATGACAATCAGTGGCAAATGGAACGCACAACAAAGGACATGGCACATCAATTTGTTGGAGTTGAGGGCCATTTTCCTCGCCCTGAAATCATTTCAAGTGACTCTGTCAAACTCGTCCGTGTTGATCCGAACAGACAACACGACGAGCATGCACTACCTGAACAAGCAGGGGGGCACAAGATCGGCCCGTTTGTCTCAGCAAGCTCAGGAAATCTGGAATTGGGCCCTGGAACACAATATCAACCTGACGGCAGTTCATGTCCCGGGAGTAGCCAATGTCCTGGCAGACTCCCTAAGCAGATCCAAAAGCAGCACTCACGAGTGGGAACTGCATCAGCCAGCTCTGGACCACATTTTCCTGAGATGGGGTCGCCCCGAGATAGACCTATTCGCGACCTACCACAACAAGAAATGCACCCATTTCGCGAGCTGGACTCCTCACAAGGAGTCGTGTGGGGACGCTCTCTCTCTGAACTGGAAACAAATCTTTGCCTACGCCTTCCCTCCGATCCCTCTGATCCCCAAGGTCATCAACAAAATGAGGAGACAACCGTGTCGTCTGATTCTAATTGCCCCACGGTGGCCCAGACAATACTGGTTCACGCAGCTTCTTCTCCTCTCAGAGTGCGATCCAGTTCAGCTGCCTCAAATTCCGGATCTTCTGACTCTACAAGGCGGAAAAATATATCATCCAGACCCTCATTCTCTAAAATTGTCAGCTTGGCTCCTCAACACCATGAGTTCGCGCATTTGAACATTCCTCAAGACTGTCAGGAGGTCCTGGACAATGCTAGGGCGCCTTCCACGAATAAAACTTACAGGCTCAAGTGGAAGCGGTTTTGTGCTTGGTGCAGGACTGTGGGTTTACATCCTATCCATGCTGAACCAGACAAGATTTTGCCCTTCTTTTTACATCTTGCTAAATCGGGCTTGGCACACTCTACACTCAAGGTGTTCTTAGCGGCAATATCGAGATACCGACAGGACGGTCAAACTTCGCTGTACTCTGCAAGGATTGTCCAGCAATTCTTTAAGGGTTTATTCCGCATGTTTCCACCAGTCCGTAGACCGCCTCCATCCTGGCACTTGAATATTGTATTAGCTCAACTCATGCGCCATCCTTTTGAGCCAATTCATAAAGCTGATCTAAAATTCGTCACCTGGAAGGTGGCTTTGCTACTGGCCTTGACATCTGCCAGAAGGGTCAGTGACATACAGGCATTTTCCTCTAAACCACCTTTCTTGCAATTCACAAATGATTCAGTGATACTGCGCACCAACCCGAGGTACATACCCAAGGTGCCATCGGATTTCCACCTGAATGAGCCAGTCATCCTTAAAACGTTTTTTCCAAGTCCGCAATCTCCAGCGGAACGAACTCTACACACGCTGGACATCAAGCGGTGTCTCAAGTTCTATCTCTCCAGGACAGCTGCCATCAGGAAAACTGATCAGTTATTTGTTGCGCATGGCAAACCACGTCAAGGCAGTGCAGTCACTAAACAAACTATCGCTAGATGGGTCTCTTCAGCGATTGGACTCTGCCATCTACAGGCGGGTAAACCCTTGCCAACCTTGCCCAGAGCACATTCTACGAGAGCAGTTGCTTCCTCAACTGCTTTGTTTGCTGGTGTGCCTCTCCTGCATATCTGCAGAGCTGCTACCTGGTCCAGCAGGCACACATTCACGAGGCATTACTGTCTGGAAGCTTCGAGCGACACCGATGCCTCGGTGGGGAGAGCAGTCCTGCGTAATCTTTTCCAATAAGGTGAGCCTCTGCTATTTCTCTCCCACCTCCTCTTGCTCTTTTACGCCTATTTTATTATTCCTTTGTGGTTTCTGCATTACTGCTATGTGCCTTGGCGTCCAAGAGCTGTATATAATGCTATGACTATTACTGCTCACTACTCTGATTCAGGCATGTGAATCTATGAAAGACACCCCTAATACTGGAGAAGAACAATAGTTACTTACCTGTAATCTGTGGTTCTCCAGTATTGGTGTCTTTCATAGATTCACATGCACCCACCCACCTCCCCTCAGAGGCTCACTTGGCTTTTTTCTTCTATACTTATTCCGGTACACTCCGGTGCTACAAAAATCTGAGAGCCTGGGTCTCTGGGGAGAGCTTGCTGGTGGGAGCTGTGGCCTGATTGGCTGCAGTTTGGTCCATACATAATGACATGGACAGGTTCTAATGTGGAAGTTTCTTTTACTGTAGCTAGGGCTACTTTACTTCCTGGTTGGGTATATTGTTATCTCTTATGTACTAAGGGTATATTTCACTACTTTTTTATGTACCGTGGGCTCCCACTCCGACGACGGGGAATGATTCAGGCATGTGAATCTATGAAAGACACCAATACTGGAGAACCACAGATTACAGGTAAGTAACTATTGTTCTTCTATTCCCATGACAATGCCACAGGTTTCAGAAACTGGGGAAGACGCTGTCCTGCAGACCATGCCCTAATGTGGATTGTGTACAGAAATCAAGTAAACGTCATGTGAGCCATTCTACAGTTAACTGTGCTGGCACTTAAAGCCTGGAATGAAAAATTCCTGGCAAAATTATGGGCAGATCCCCTTTTCACTTCCTCTCCTCTTTACACACCATCACCTTGTCAGACTAAACTAGTCTGAGAAGGCTATACTTTAATGTATGTAGCGACCCGCTTATATTGCCAAATAGCACTTTATCTGTTTATATGGCTTAAAGTTGAACTGACGCTAAGTATTGAAATGTATGTTGAGATTCTTCATTTCTCAAATTATTTACCCTAGAATAGAGAAGTCTATATAATGGTTGCAAACACTTTCATAATTTTTTTTAAATCTAAAAATACTAACCTTATGTTCCACTGATGTCATTTGTAGTCTGGTGTAAGATAGTTTACTGTATTGTATCTTACAACAAAGCAGGAGTGCTCAACATACTTGTGTATAAGAACACCTGTAAAGATGCAGAGTACATAGAGAAGGTTTACCTTCTCTGTTACTCAGCGCTTCAGTTTAAAAGCTCTTTCGGATACCTTCAATTGAAATGACTATGTGGCTGGCCACCAAAATTGTCAGGTTCATATTTAAATATGTTTTTGTGTTTATCTCCTTTTTTTTAACAGGATCCTCTTGAAAACTTCTCGTTAGACTGGCTTAATCCCACACCAAACATTGATCCACCAGCATCCCCATCACCACCTGGAAGAGATAGCATTTCAGTACCCCTCCAAACTGGAACCTCTCCCGCTCTAACCTTCTTCATTTCAAGATGTGGAAAAAGCTCAAATAAGCACAGTGCTCCTGAGTTAATAGCGTTAAGTAATTCTACACCAGACACTTCCAGGTTTGTACATATTGATGTTTATTTTAACTCATTCTAATCAAATTAGAATTTTTTTAAACGGATTACAAGTTAAATACAAATATCGGCACCCGAAACAATGCAGCTTAGAATCTGTAGTGTCCTGTTACTTGCAGCCTTAAGAGCAATTTACTTACCTTGGGTAATGTCCTTTCTGGTGGGATTATTTATCTAACTGCAGAGTCCTCACCTTTAGAATATCTCCAGGAGCCAGACTGGATTTGTAGAATTGTTCCACAAAAGCTTCCCCTTATCGGTAGTTGGTGTCATATGGTTCCACAGTGACTTTATGCTACCCCGAAGTGCCCGCGGAGTCTTAATATAAGCACCAATCCTGAGTGTGGTGTTAGTTTCTTGTGTCTTTCGCCTTCCATGGCCTCAGATGCAGGTAGATTTTATAGTATGATAACTTAAAATCATTTCACAATTTTCACATTTTAAAGAGCAATAAATGAGACTTTATCACAATAAAATGATATAATTTGATACGTTCATTACAGTCCCACTTTAAAAGAGCTTTCATTGTATAGCAGGCAGTTAGAATTATGTCCTTGTCATTAATAGAGGGTTAATCTCAAACCAGTGCTAGCTTGTTATTTAATCCAGTTACTTAATTGCTGCTTTCATATATGTTACAAATTGTGCTCACACTTGACTGGATTCTCCCTTTTTTGTGTGCAATCAACATTTTCTGAAATATTAAAGCCTCTTTCAAATGCATAGAATTTGGATTGATGTTTTTTGGGCTGCCCTGCTTAGCTAGTTCAAGTTCAAAGATTTGTATAGCGCACTACTCACCCAGAGGGTCTCAAGGCGTTTGAGGGAGGGGGGGGGTGCTTTACTTGTTGAATAACCAAGTTGTTAGTTGCTTTCTGAAGGCGAGGTGGTTTTGTGTAAGGCGGAGGTGGGTGGGGAGAGAATTCCAGGTTTTGGCCGCTAGGTAGGAGAAAGATCTTCCCCCCCCCATGGTGGATTTATAGATGCGCGGAATAGCGGCAAGGGCTTGATTGGACGAACGTAGTTGGTGGGAGGGGGAGTAGAAGGACAGTCGCGTGTTGAGGCAATCAGGTCCTTGGTCGTAGAGGGCTTTGTGTGCGTGGGTGAGGAGGCGGAACATTATTCTCTTGTTGACGGGGAGCCAATGGAGGCCTTTGAGGTGGTCAGATATGTGAGCTTGCCGAGGAATGTCCAATATGAGTCTGGCTGAGGCGTTTTGGATTTGTTGGAGTTTTTTCTGTAGTTTGGCTGTGGTTCCGGCGTAGAGGGTGTTTCCGTAATCCAGTCGGCTGGTGACCAGTACGTGGGAGACCGTTTTTCTTGTTTCTGTGGAGATCCAACAGAAGATTTTTTTGAGCATGCGGAGGATGTTGAAGCAAGATGAGACGGCGTTGGCTTGTCTGGTCATTGAGAGGGAGGAGTCCAGGATGAATCCCAGGTTACGTGCGTGATCTGTAGGTCTTGGTGCGGTTCCCAGGGCTGGTGGGGCCACCAAGAGTCGTCCCAGGCAGAGGGGGATGATCCTAAGATGAGGACTTCCGTTTTGTCCGAGTTCAGTTTTAGGCGGCTGTTCTTCATTCATTCGGCTACGTCTTTCATCCCTTCGTGTAGGTTGGTTTTGGCGGTGTTTGGGTCTTTGGTGAGGGATAGGATCAGCTGAGTGTCGTCTGCGTAGGAGATAATGTTGAGGTTGTGTTGGCGTGCTATGGATGCGAGGGGACTCATATATACGTTGAAGAGGGTGGGGCTGAGTGATGATCCTTGTGTTACGCCGCAGATGACTTCGGTGGCCTCAGATCTAAAAGGGGGGAGGCGGACTCTCTGGGTTCTTCCGGCGAGGAACGAGATGATCCAGTCCAATGCTTTCCCTTGTATTCCGATGTTGCTGAGGCGTTGTATGAGGGTGCTATGACAGACTGTGTCGAAGGCTGCGGATAGGTCGAGTAGGATGAGGGCAACTGTTTCTCCGTTGTCCAGTAGTGTTCAAATGTCGTCTGTTGCTGCGATGAGGGCGGTTTCGGTGCTGTGTTTGGCTCGGAAGCCGGACTGTGAGGGGTCGAGGGATTTGTTGGCTTCGAGGAAGGCGGCAAGTTGATTGTTGACGGCTTTCTCAATGACTTTGGCAGGGAATGGGAGGAGCGAGATGGGGCGGTAGTTCTTAAGTTCAGTGGGATCTGCTGTGGGTTTCTTCAGAAGGGCGCTGAGTTTGGCATGTTTCCAGCTTTCCGGGAAGGTAGCGGAGTTGAAGGAACAGTTGATGACATCGCGGAGATGGGGTGCGATGATGGAATCCGCTTTGTTGAAAATGTGGTGGGGGCATGGATCGGTTGGTGATCCTGAGTGGATGGAGTTCATAAGGCGGATGGTGTCTTCGGTGGTGATTGGGTTCCAGGCGCACAGGTTGTTGGAATGCAGTTTTGGTTCGGTGGTGGGTGGGGAGGACTGGTCTTCGGACTGGTTTCAAAGCTGTTCCGTATATTGGCGATTTTGTTGTAGAAGAATGGGGATAGAGAGTCGCAGAGTTCTTGGGAGGGAGTGATGTCGTCGGTGCCGGCGGTGGGGTTGGTAAATTCTTTGACTATGTTGAATAGTTCCTTGCTGTTATGGGCATTGTTGTCAAGTCGGTCCTTGAATGCTGATTTCTTGGTGGAACGGATCAGTTGGTGGTGTTTGCGGGTGCCGTTCTTGAAGGTGGCCAGGTTGTCAGGGGTTGGGTTTTTTCTCCAGGCTTTTACGTGAGTCCGACAGATCTTCTTGGATTTCTTGAGGTCATCGTTGAACCAGGGGGATTTTTTGCTACTTTGCTTGAAAGGATGGTTCTTCAAGGGTGCTAGTTCGTCGGCGCTGTGGGTGATCCATTGTGTAAGGTTGGTGGCTGCTTGGTTTGGGTCCGATGATATGGAAGGGGGGTTTTGGTAGAGTGAAGAGCTGGTCGGTGGTGATTTTGTTCCAGTTTCTTCGAGGAATAGGATGTGGGGGGTTGTGGGTCGTGGTCTTTTTGTAGCTGAAGTGAACGCAGCTGTGGTCCGTCCAGTGGAGGACTGTGGTGTGATCGAAGGAGATGTGCTTGCTGGAGGTGAAAATAGGGTCGACCGTGTGTCCGGCAAGGTGGGTGGGGGCGTCAATAAGTTGTTTGAGTCCGAGATTGTTCAGGTTGTCCACAAGGGAGGTGGTGTTGCTGTCGTTTTTCTTTTCCAGATGGAATTTGAGGTCTCCTAGTAGAATGTAGTTCTTGGAGGTGAGGGCATGTGGGCTGATGAAGTCAGTGATGTCTTCACTGAATTGTGTGTGGGGTCCAGGTGGTCTGTAGATGAGGGTGCCTCTGAGTGTGGTCTTGGGGTTGGTGTGGATCTGAAAGTGAAGGTGTTCGGCGTTGGCGAGGTTATCGTCGGAGCTGGTTGTGATGCGGATGGTGTTCTTATGGACGATGGCGATGCCTCCTCCTGTTTGGTTGATGCGGTCTTTTCGGATGATCTTGTAGCCGTCCGGGATGGCTATGGCGATGTCGGGTGCTGAAGAGGCGTTCATCCAGGTTTCTGTAAGGAAGGCGACGTCCGGTTGAGTAGTGTCGAGTAGGTTCCAGAGTTCAATGGAGTCTCTTTGGACCGAGCGGGTGTTCAACAGGATGCACTTCAGGTGGTTAGAGTCAGAATTATGTTTGGAGTTAGAGGATTTGGTGTGGGTCTTGATGCAGTCGAATTTGCAGGATTGGCAGGAGAAAGGTCCATGGGTGTGTCCTGGGGCAGCTTGGTAGCAATTTAATGGTCGACTGGGGTTAAGGACTGAGAGGGTAGTGGCGGCGTATGTTATGAAGGGCGGATTGGGTTATGCGGGAGGGCCAGGGGGTATGGCGCTGGGCACGGTCCAGGCGCGGACGGGCGTAGACGGGCTTACCGTTGGCGCACCTACGGCGCGCATAGGACGCGTTCGCTGCGCTAAAAAGCATCTGTCATAAGTGGGTAGTGGAGTGGGGAGGGGCGAGGGAGGAGCATCTGGGAGGCGGTAGCGGGGTGTAGGTCCGGGCAGGGAGGCACAACAACAAACAACAAAATGGCTGCAGGCCAAAAGCAAAACTGGATTGGGGCACAAGGTAAAATAAACGGTATGCACAAAACAAAATCCAACCTTCTATTAACGCTATGCACAGAGTAAATTATTCAACCTAAGGCAGCCAATCACAATGCAATGCTGTTAGAAGCGTGCTTTCGAAATATAGCGCTACGATCAATATTTAAATCGAGCAGCAGACAGGCACTAATGCACGTTTAACAAATAAAGCGCTGCGATACAAATGAATGGCAAGCAGGTCACAATGGCAATGCGAGTGAGGCAGTCTGGCAGTGCAGAGCGCTAAGATACCGCAACAGTGCTGGGAGCTGCGAGGGGAGCGACCGCTTCTGAAGGCTTCAGGACGGTCAGTGGTACACTGTAAAGGGGAGTCAGTAATGGGCTGGACACGAGGTTTGGGCAAAGCGGGTTTTATTTTCATGTACAGTTTCTTTTGTCTGAGAGTCAGTCTTTCTTTGGCTAATTTGACTGGGTCCGTGGTGCCTACTGGGACAGCTGCTGTACCGAAGACCGTCTTGCCCGTGGTTGGGGCTTCTCGGATGGGGCGGCTCTCGTGATGTCCGGAAAGAAACAAAACAAAGAAAGGACTAATTACTTTTCAGTCCTCGTACCTTTTTACTCAGGGGTAACGGGGGAATGGAGGGACACCTCTAGTGAGACGCTTTACCGATACTGTGAGTCGTGGTGAGGGGAGGGTATTTATAGGGTCCAGGAAGGTGCGGGAATACTAAGGAGCAGGGTGTTTGTTAACGTGGGAACACACCCCGACGTCCCACCCAACTTGTAAACTTATCCCGTACCTGTCTGAGCCACACTCCTCCCTCGGGAGTGTGGCACAGCGCAGCGCAGTCCCATTGGCCTCCTGGCTCGTCTGCTTCGTTCTGTAGCGCGTCTACTTCTCATTGGGGCACGTCTGCTTCTCTTCCTAGCTCGGCGTCCTCAGGTCCACACACTCGCCGGTTCGCGTTCACATACTCCTCCGTCCTTCTCTCTCCTCCTCCTGTGATGTCACACACTCTTTCCTGGACATCCTGGTTCTTATCCAATGCGGCGAAGCAAACGTCACGGTGGGAGGGACCTTCGTCCGGGTCATACGGCCAGTTAAAGGGGCCGTTCTGAATTCCTTCTGTGAATGAGCGCCAGGAACTCTGTTCGTCCTGTGAAGGAGTAAGGGAATCCTCGTCACTATAAGTCCACCAGTCCATTTCCTTGTTGTTCCCTTGTATACTGGGTACCTGGTTACATACACAAAATTGGTCAGTGGTACACTAAATCTTCTATATCAGCAGGCTTTCAAAGGAATAAAAACAAATCTTAGCCTAATTAGTTTCCGTTTCTTATGTAGTGCCAGTGGTCGCTTCAGATAACTTTGCACATTCAGGAGCTAATACAGTTTTATTAGTTTTATTGTCACGTTACCATGTTAGTTCATATTCTGGTTCTCAGTATCTAAGCCTGCAGATATTTGTTTTGTTTGCTTAACAGTCCCTTTGCTAGTTGCTTTTGTGGAAGGTTCACACTCCATATTTCATGCTCTTCTAGATTTTACAAAGAACTACTAGAATAATGTTTCCAATACAACATCTTCTTCATTATTACCTGCCACAAAAAATATTTCAATGAGCCTGAGTCAGCCACCTGCAATTCTGCACAGTAAAGTAGAAATCTTGCAATCAGTATTAGTTGTTGTCATGTGAGATTACATTCTAGTCAGATTTGTGATGGTATTATACAGTTATGGAGGCAGAAGATGACGATAACAATTATACTGAGATTTATCCAACCAAGTATCAAAAGTGTTTGGATATGCATTTACCCCACACACCAGAGTTGGCATTAGTTTTCTTCTAGTTCCATTAATTAGAGCCGATATATTTGGGATTGTCATGTCCTTTAGTTATCTTTGGAATGCAAAATAAAATGTAAGACTTCGACCAAGCACTTTTAGGATTTTACATTGGCCTGGGATCAACCTATTTTATTAATCTATACTCCTAGGAATGTGTACGTTGGTGCCACTCTCCACTCCCTAATTTTTTCTAATGTCAGTAGCCCTGTGAGCAATTTTCAGGACCCACCTGTCTAAAGCAGAAGGAAATGTATCCTGCCTCCTACTGGCCAGACATGAGCCTAAGAGGCTTGGTGGCCCCTGCAGCAGCAGAGGAAGAGTTTGAAAATTGCGGATTCTGCTGCTGTGAGGGGTTGCTACTGGTGCCTCCTTCTGGACTCAACCGGACTGGGTTGGATGTTGCAGAACAGGTTGCAAATTAACCCCTGGAATAACCTCTTAATTTTCTTTATTAATGGGTTAATTGTTTAGTTGATGTCAATAGCCCCAGAGATCATGCTGTAGTGTGAATGTCTTTGGAGAAAAAGCTGCTTAGGTGCTGGAAAGATTCAAAGAGCCTAGAACCATGTCCATTAGGAATGTCTTTCTGCATGTCTCCAGAAAACCTAGGTGATCTCATCTACATGTGCCTTCTGAGCACAATGCTAGTGCCAAATAATTGCTGCTGCAGTCTGTAGTGTCTTGGACAGCTTGGAACATGCCCTTTGTTGCATCCTGACCTTCATGTTTCGTATGGGCCCTAATGTTCTCAGGGCGATGGGCAAAATGTTTCTGGCAATATCTCGTAATGCATGGGTTTTCCTACCCAAAAGACCAACTGTATTTATCAACCTAAGGTCTAATGTAGCTTTTTCTGAGAGCATGACGTCTCTGATTCCTTATCAAGAGGATTGATCTGAAAGGAATTCATATGAAAACTACTTGTAGAAGACTGAAGAATCAGCGTCTTCGGTGTAGCGTGCTTAGTCAGAAAGTTCTGGTCACTTCGAGCTTGTCTTTGTTGTATGGCCACAGACTAGCAGAAATCAACATGGCGTTGAACATTTAGCAAGCAGGGCATCACTAAGGCAAGCATTACATGCCAATAATGGCTCAGATGAATCTGGCCCTGAGTGAAGGATGTCAGTCAATAAATGTTTTTGTCACAGTAGTGAACAACTGCAATTCTGATCTCTCAGCTGCCTTCAGAATCACCACTGCAAATGAAGCACTTCCCACTAATAATGGCCCAAAGAAAGTCTAACTTCTTTTTAGTTGATGCGTATAGCCCGCTGGTGTTTTGTAAGTCTAAATCCAATGCATCATCAGTATAATGAGGAGGCACCAATTTGTCTTCTTCCTCATCATCAGGGCCCTGAGAGACATTGGGCTCTGTTGTATTGGGTTCGAATCAGACAAAAAGACAAAAATCTTGTTGTGATATTGGCATCAAGGCAGAGTTCTGGGATTGGAATCACTGGCTGTCCTTTCGTGATTGTATAGCACAACATAAATTGGTAACCAGGCAACGTTGGATCTGGATTGGAGACTGGGATCGTGTCATGGACCAGCACTGGCATGGTCAGCATCAGTAGGGAAGGAACCAGCAGGACCTTGATGCAGGAGTAGAAGTCAGTATCATCGCTGGTATCGACCCAGTAACTGTCCTCTAGGATGCATACTTGTCAGGCTGGATCTGCCAGCTTAAGTCCAACTGGAGCCCTTCTAGCTCCATAGGGCCTGAAAGGAACGCCTGAGGGAGCTTGAATTGCACTAAAAATCTGAGGCATGGCCTCCTTGAGGGCTAATATGTGCTGCAAGGTCGACGATGACCCAGGTAACTCATGGGGTGCCAGGAACAATTGCAGGAACTTTTTGGACTCTGGACTTATGGGGGAGTGGGGGCGAGATTTTTTTTATTATCATTCTTTCTCGATAGACTTTGAGTGGTGGGACAGTATTGAGCGCCGCTTGAACTGGTAACTCTTTTGCTTTGACTTCAAATTCAGCCCCATGACCGGACCTGCAAAGCAAAAAGGGAAGCGTGAGCTATGCTTTGTCTGCAACCTCTTCCTGTGCTAAGCAAAGTAGAGTTCAGCTTCCCAGTCTCAAAGCACCTTGCGATCAATGAGGACAAACTTGTTGCATGACTTAGTCATGGACTGAGACTAAGTGACACAAGCATGCCGCATGCGGTTTGGTGAAATACATCTGCTTTCTTTAGTGTTAACATGGCTTTAATCCTGTTGCTTTAAGTGGTGAAATCATTCCCTACAATACTGTAAAGTTATTGAAGTCATGAGAAGACTGATAAAATTGAGAGCAGAAAGGACGGAAAGTAGTGGGGGTAAGGTATGTGGCTCCACTCTTTCACGTCCAGGATGGCAGGGTGTTGGTTACTGCTGTGTGGGACCATTGCTGGAAGAATTCCCTGAATCCAGTCTGGTATCTGGGGATTTTCTAAAGGTGAGGGATCTGCGGTTAGAAGTATCCATCAGAAGTATAACGTTCAGTCCGTACTTACAAAGTAGTGGGTGCAGTTAGTCTAGGCAATCTACTTTATAAGAACAGCATGCCCGGTCTAACTTATAAAGCAAGCAGTGCTAAGTTATTTCAAGTACTTCTGCTCTCTCATTTAATCACTAAATTTTGGAGCCTTTGATGGCTGTAAGAAATGGGTTGTTGGTTGTCTGGGGTGTAGCCCTGGTCAAGCAGCAACCACAATCCTTGTCAGAGTAAGGCACAAGCAAACCCCAAATTAAACTGTGCTTGCCCCCTTGGTAGCTTGGCACAGAGCAGTAAAGCTTAACTTAGAGGCAATGTGTATTTGTGCAACACTTCAAACATTAAAACAGTGAAAACAAACCACAAAGGAGCCCACATCAGAGTTAGAACAAAAGATTAATTTTTAATAAATAAAGCAAGTCCCAAACGAAAAAAATCCAATTAGCAGAACTGGAAATATTGAATTTTAAAATATATAGTGAAAATGACGCCAAAAAGCATAAAGGTCTATTGGGAAATATCTAGTCACGCCAGACCGGAACAAAGCACAAGTTCAGGCCAACCACAATGGAATGTAAGCCATTTACCAGGACCCAGTTAGGCCCACTGACCAGAGGACCTTAAATCCTGGTTGCAGAGTGTTGCATGGATCAGAGTTGCAGATGCAGGGCGCAGGCGAAGCGATGGGTCAGTCCTGAAATGTGACATGGCTGTGGTGCGAGGTCCTGTTGCGTCGTCTTTGAGGATCCTTTCCTTTCGGCCGGGCTTGCGATGTGAAGTCCAGTGTCTGGGATGCGGCGCGCGGCTGGCGATGTGTTTGTTTCGAGGAGCTGTGATGCAGAGTTGTCATAGTCGCAGAGAGATGCAAAAACCTGTGCTCTGAATGTGCGCACTGCGGGGACGATCCGTCTGTTCTGAGAACTGTGGTGGGTGATGCTGGTCTTTGCGATGGGCCCAATCCACACAGCAGCGGTGATGTGTCGCTTCTTCTCAGTGATGTCGCTCAGCAGCGAAGATGCATCCGTTGCTAGGAAACACCTTAGGCCCACTTCCAAGGGTTCAGGACTGGGGTGGCTCCACTTGCCAGGCCACACATGTGTTATGTTGTGTTATGTTACTGTAATTTTGTATAGCGCAAATCACCACTGGTCTCTAAGCGCTTTTCAAAAGAAAGGAACACAACACATAGCTGTCTGTAACGCGCCCATCATCTAGTTGGCTATTTACGTTGGAGATGTCGTCTTTTCAAACAGGTAAGTTTTTAACGCCTTTCTAAAGGGTAGCAGTATTGGCTCCCCTTGTAAAGATGCCGGAAGCTCGTTCCAGATTTGAGGGAGAGGGACCGACAGAGCTCTCCCTCCATTAGATTTAAGGTTGAATCTCAAAGGGGTTAATTTGCAAGCTTAAGAAGAGCGCAAGGTTCTGCCAGGCACGTACTTCCTCAGACGATCTTTGATATATTTGGGAGCCTCCCCATAGATAGCTTTATGGGCTATGCAGAGGCACTTGAATTGCATTCTGTGCTCAGTGGGCAGCCAGTGCAACCTCTGAAGAAGAGACGTCGCTCGTGTGCTCCGTGGTAGTGAGAAAATCAGCCTGGCCGCATCATTTTGGACCACCTGCAATTTCTTCAGGAGCTTTCGAGGGAGCCCCAGATAAAGAGCATTTCCATAGTCCAACCTCGAGATGATTGTGGCAGACACAATGGTTTGTAGAGTCGAGGTGGATAGAATGGGAACAAGTCTACAACCACGTGGACTTGGGGAGCCATTGACAGATCTGTGTCAATTTTTAAGCCTAAGCTTTTTACTGCTCTTCCTGGGATTGGTACTTCCCCGAGTTCAGGAGGCCAGAAAAGCTCACACCAGGGACTTTCTTGATTTGATATAATAAGTGTTGGACAGGCCTCGTGGCATGCCCGACTCCTCCCCGCATGGCGGGTCTCGGACTACTACCACCCCTGCTCCCCGGACAAGAACTACACCTGCAGCCCGCTGGGTCAACCCCCAGCTCTTCCCCGACGGAGCCCAGGCTCGTAACCACAACATTCTCGGCTGACCCGGGTCCCTTCCCGAACCACCGTCCCCGGCCCAGCCGCCATCTTGGACCATCCACGACCTGGCCTCGGGTCGACCTCAGCCTCAGGCCCAGCCAGGCCCCGACATCGAGGCACCACCATCCACCCAGGGGGTAACGAGACCACTTGGCGAGTCAATGGGAGAAGGAGTGTTGATGGCTCCCCTCCGCCTGGTTTCGATCGCCCCCAGCCTCCCTGGGCGCTGGCTCCACCCCCCTGCTGGGTGTCTGGACTCCCTCATCCCGGACCCCCCGACCTCCAAGTGCGAGGGTCCGGACATCAAAGGGCGCCAGACTTATAACTGGGGTAGCTCCAGAGCAGGAAGCCAGTTGTATCCTGGAGTCGAGAGACACCTAGACAAACTCATCCTTGGAGGCCTGCTGGCGCTGCCGCGGCTCCTCTTCGTGAACCATTCTTGAAGGCCCGCTGGCGCTGCTGCGGCTCATCCTCTTCGTGAACCATTCTTGAAGGCCTGCTGGCGCTGCCGCTGCTCATCCTCTTCGTGAACCATTCTTGAAGGCCTGCTGGCGCTGCCGCGGCTCATCCTCTTCGTGAACCATCCTTGAAGGCCTGCTGGCGCTGCCGCGGCTCATCCTCTTCGTGAACCATCCTTGCAAGCCTGCTGGCGCTGCCGCGGCTTATCCTCGTGAACTATCCTTGGCGGCCTGCTGGCGCTGCCGCTGCCCCTACTTGAGAACCCTCCAGCTCGAGGATTGAGAGCTATACGCCTGTACCGGACCGGTACCGAGACTGTCCCGCTACCCCTTTACCCCCAGAGACTAGAATTGAAGGAAACACCGTATCCTGATCCTACTGTATCGTCCAGTATAACCTACTTAAGAATACCTATAAAAGTGTGCAGAACCTATCTTTGTGTGGCGTCTATCTGTGGGAGGGTAGTTGCTCGTCCGTACGATCTAAGGAGAGGGCCTCGACAGGAGGCCTCTCCCGCTTGCTCGGCCGACCCTCAAGGGCCCCGTCTATCAATAAGTACCTCAGTTTTGTCCGGGTTAACTTTCAGGAGGTTGTTTGCCATCCAATTAACCGTAAACCTAAGAAGGTTTTTCACTGAGTCCTGTGCCTGACTGGTATTGTCAAGTTGAGCTAGCAGTTGTGTGTCATCTGCATAGTTAAAAATTTGACAGTTTCTATGCATTAGCTCCTCCACTAAAGGTTGTAAATAGATGTTAAATAAAAGTGGGGACAGTGCCGATCTCTGAGGTACGCCATGGGTCACACCACTAGCAGAGGATAGTTGGTCTTCCATTTGCACTCTCTGAGTCCGGCCTGTGAGGAAGGATTTAAGCCATTTAAAAGCTTGCCCTGTTATTCCCAGTTTCACTACACGGTTCAGCAAGATGGCATGGCTGACCATGTCGAAAGCCGCCGACAGATCTAAGAGAATCAGGGCACATGGCTGTTTGTTATCGCCCCTGATTCTCAGATCGTCCACAACAGCAGCCATCACTAGCTCAGTGCTATGTTGTGATCTAAAACCTGCCTGCCTGGGGTGGAGAAGTGCGTGATCATCCAAGTACCTAGCTAGGGTGTTCAGAACTTGCTTTTCCAGGATCTTTGCCAGGAACGGAAGTTGGGAGACCGGCCTATAGTTTTTTAATGCCTTTGGATCCGCCCCTGCTTTCTTCAGGAGGGGGGTAACCCTAGCTTCTTTCAGACTCACTGGCAGATAACCTGAATTTAGTGACTCATTTAATAGAACCACCAGCTGTTTTTTCAGCCCCGGCAGAGCCATCTGAAATATCCTCGGCTGACAGAGGTCCATTCTGGAACCTGATTTGATCTGGTGAGCTATTGCTGTTAAACTCATTTCGTCAAAACCGGGAAAGCTATTCAGGTTTCTGCTCAGATCTAGAGGACTGTTGGGGTCTAGTACACTGAGGTCAGTCGAGGTGCTAGTGATGTCCTTGATGATATCCCGGACTTTCTGCAGAAAAAACTCCTGAAAAGTGTCAGTCCGGGCGGTCATTAGATGAAGCTTTACGCTTTGTCTGTGTGAGCTCCTTCAGAATTGAAAAGATCTCTCTTTGCTTATTACCCGCTTGGCCAATTCTGTCCTCATAAAAGGCTGCCTTCCTGGATAGGATATCAGCCTTATATTTGGCCAAGAGGATCTTCTAGGTGTCACAATCTGCTAAATTGTAAATCAATCTCCATCTCCTCTCTGCTTGACGCAGAGCTTGCTTTCCATTCCTTAAGGTTGCGTCAAACCAAGGGGCTCCTTTTCCTTTCGCTCTGATCCTCTTAGGCCGTTCCGGGGCCAGTGCATCAATTGCGACCAGAAGCCAAGAGGTCAGTGCTACCGTTTTTTGGTCTAAATTACCCTTACCCATAATTGGGGGTGGGATTGAGAGAAGCATAGAGATTAGAGAATCAGCCTCCACTTTTTTCCATGCTCTGACCTTCCTCCATAGAGGGTCTGACGGAGATAATGAATAATCACCTGGGACCCAACATTTGATCAGCGAATGATCCGACCAGATCCGATGTGGCGGAGTCCAGGTGCAGATGCAAGATGGTTGGAAGCCTGATATGTCCCTGAGGGCAGTAGCCGCTTTTAATTATCCTCCCCTCATTATACAGCTTGTACCACCACTTGCAGGAACTAATGCTTAGTAATGAAGAATGTTCTAATCAAAGGGATTAATATTACAATATTAGATACGTGTTTTACCTTTCATGAAAGTCTGCCTAAATATCCACACCACCTCATCCAATATACCATTCTGCTGGAACAATATCAGCCAAGAACACCAAACACAAACAACAAAGAAGTGTTACTCCAAAATGGAGCCATAAAACCAGTCATACAACTATCGCAAGGACAAAAGTCTGTTGCCTGCATTTTCTTATCCCCAGAAAGACTGAAATTTGCGTCAGGTACTCTATTTCTAACTGCTGAGAGAGTAGATCACATTGTTAAGATTACATCTCTCCAACAAGTCTTTCCACTGCTCTGTAATGGCGATACTTGCTCTCTAGACACATTTTTACAGATCCCCATCCACACAGATACAGCACAAAGACTTTTGTTTTAGACATCATAGAAAATGCCCTCTCGACTACAGACGAAGATGGCCCCTGCCTATGGTATTGCTGGACCTCTCAGCTGCCTTTAACACAGTCGACCATCCCACCCTCATATGCACCCTGGAGTCTCAAATGGGATTCACCAGCATTGTCCTTCATTGGTTATCCTTCTATCTTCCCAAAAGACACCAGTTTGTTCACATAGACTTTAAAAGAGTCCCATCCCCTTTGGAGCCCCCCCTTTCCCAGGGTTCCGTTTTATCCCCAGTCATCTTCATCCTCTACATGGAGCCCCTTGTGCTCTACTCACAGAAAACAGCATTGAGGTTCACCGATATGTCGATCATTTTCAACCTTACTTTAAAGAACTCAGTTGAGTCTTGGAGTCCTTGTTGACAAACAACTTTCTATAAAGCCTCAAGTGGGGCAGTAGTGTCCTCCTGTTTTCTCCAACTCAGGATGATTAGGGAAATTGGTAGATTTCTCACCTTTGAAGCGCTCGTTCAGGTCGTCCTGGCATTAGTTATCTCACAAATAGAATATGCATATTTAATCTAACTTCCCTCACTAAATTCCTGATTAAGAGATTGCAGTTGGCACAAAACCCGGCAGCCAGGGTGAGGTACCGGCAACCTAGGAGATGCCACATTACACCCCTGATGCGGAAACTACATTGGTTGCTGGTGAAACAGCGCTTGGCTTTAAGACTGGATTATCATTTTTACATCCCTCCATGGTAGCAGTCCGGAGTTTCTCTTCCCGAATTGAAAAGTACATTCCCTTGCATAACTTGAGGTCATCCCATCTCAACCTTCTGGTTGAGATGGGATGAAAAAAGCAGACTAGGAGGTTCTAGAATTTTTGTCTTGGCCCCTTGATTCTGGACTTCTCTTCCACCTAGCATCAAAATAACAGCAGGTTATCTCTGATTCAGACAACTTTTGAAAACATGGCTTTTTATACACGCATACAAATGAGATATTGTGCCGCTGGTTCTGCTCCTATACTTAGCGCCATGAAACTGGCTGGTGAATGCTCGCTATATAAATACTTTTAACATAACAAACAACTGTTTGAAGGCTTTACACTAGCTCCTCTGTCTACTGCTCAGTGCCACAGCTGCCCTGGATTGAGCTGAGGGTTTGACAGATGAAACCTGCTGGTTCTAAGGGGATTGGTAAGTGTATCACACGTCCACAACAGATAATACATCCCATTTCCTCACAGGTCCCTAGTGACTGGACAGTGTGATGATCTAGTGTTGGCTCAAACTGCTATAGTGAAACAGCAAAAACTTTTTACTGGACAGATCATTCCTTTACCCCGGCTGCAAGTGACCATCAATACTGATGCCTCCCTCTTGAGGGGGAGGGGGACGGGGGGGGGGGAATCCTGGCCCAATTTACAGTCCAGGGTCATTGGTCTCTCCAACAACGTTACCTACACACCACTGTACTGGAACTGTTGGCAGTTCAGCTAGCGCTTTCATCATTTCACACCCTCATTCACAAGGCAGTGCTCATTAGTACAGTCTTCCTGACAGCTATTGTAGGAAGCTAGCTCTTTATGTGATATATAAAAAATCTGATGTACCATGAAAAGAGTCCAGTGGTCTCCTTATGAGTGGAAAGGGGTTTGCTATGCAATCCCAAAGTGCTCTGTTAGGGGATAGTGTGGTTGAGCAGCCTTAGGCTTAACACAGAGGGTAAACAGCCATTACAATGCGGCTGTTTCCCACCATGCCGTTACACGCAAGCATTACAACTCATGCAATGCTTTACATCAAATGCACTTTTGCAACGCATGCGATGTAAAAAAAAAATGGCATTCTACCTCGTTATGAGGAAACAGAGGCTCTTCTATTTCCTCACAACGTTGTGCACCTCCCCTCAGACACAACATGCAGCAAGAACCAGGAGGAGAGAGGATCTACGAGGAGAGAGAGGTAAGAGGCATTGGGACTGGAGTGGGGGTTACTTTTTTAGGGTAAAAGGTGGTCGGGTGGGGCGTGTGTGTGTAGTGCAGGGTAGTGTTTTATTGTTTGGGGGAGGGTCGGAGCATCGTGCAGGGTAGTGTTTTAAGGTAGGGGGAGGAATGGGGTTAGGGGAAGAGTGTCGTGCAGGAGTACTAAATTAAGGTTTAGGCTGGGGCAGGGTAGTGTAACTTACCTTTCATACTTTTACCATGAGTATACATTTACTATGCATGCCTTTGCATTGTAATGGCATGCGTGGTAAAGGCCTATTTGTGGTAAAAGTAGGTGATGTAATGGTAGGTTGTTGTAATTTACAATGAGTAGTAATACCCGCGTTGTAATGGCACGTGTGGTATTAGTACGCGTTGTAATGAGTCATATTCACACAGAGTAGCACAAGACATTTTTTAAATACACACAAAGATCAATAAATGGCACACATGACTCAAGGAGATCCACATCACTTTATAAAAATACCAAGTATCTTTCAATATGTTTAGGCATCAGAGAAAAATCGTTCAGGTAAATAGTTTTTAAATATAAAATATTTTCCGTTCAAAAAGTGGACACAGTGCAATGTTTGAGTTTGCAGTGTTATCCTATGGAAGGAAGTACAAGTTCTGCAAACAGGTACAGTACAGCGACTTACGGGATCAATCTCCAGGAGTTAATGTGAATGGTGGGCAAAGTCCAAGGCAGCACCAGAAGTACATCACCAGCGGCACGAGGGCGGACACGTGCAAAACAACGTCAGAAACTCTTCAACTGATACTGGCAGCACAGCACCTGGATACCCTCTTGTGTGATTATCCGCCATATGCAAATACTACTTGATTGATTGAATAATATTCTATAGAAATAGGTCCCTGCATAAAGAAGCTGCAGGCTTTGGCTAGGAGGCCAGTCGGGCTGAACCAATAGGGGGCTCAGGCCTCCCAATGCTCTGGGACGTAGGAACACCGTTGGTCCTCTTCTCCATGGCCCAGGGGCAACGGGTGCAGAGGTGTCCGTAGGCATCTGGGTTTTCCTTATCGGAGCTGCCTCGGTAGGGGGCCTGAGTGCAGAGGCTGCAGGCTACGTCGGAGGGTGCATGAGGGGTGAAACCATGATTGATTCTGCCTCTGGAGGGTTTGGGGACCTTGATGACACCGCTGGCCCACTTTGACTGGGTTGGAGCGAACGTTGCAGTCATGGCTTCAGATGTCAGGTTTTTGTGGTTCCATAGTCCTCAGAGTCCTTTCTTTTTGAGTTGCAGCGAGTTGCAGGGAACAGTTATGCTGTCCCACTGGAGGTCTCGGTTCTTTATCGAATGCAGGCAGTCCTCCCAAGTTTCTGGTGTCAACAGCTGCAGGATGAGGTGACTTTGGTGAAGTCAGGCCAGCAGGCTGGTACCAGGTCAGCTGCTTCTTCTTCTCCCCTCTCTGCTTTTGCGGCTCTTCGGTGTCCTCTCTCTTGTGAGGTCATCAGGGTTGATTTCTCTGGTGCCAGAGGTTCCCTTAGGGGTGTTAGGGGAGTGTAAGGTAGTAGCCAATGGGCTGAGTAACTACACCGCCTATATGAACACCGGTACTGGGGACCTGGTTGGCAGGAACCCAGTTCATGTCAGTCAGTTGCATCAAATATCAGGCAAAATGTGTGTGGGGGTGGGGGTACTATGAGAACCCAGCTTCCTACAACCATGTACCACTTACGAAAACAAGAGGGCACGCTCAGCCTACAATTGGCCATGCTAATGAAGATAATTTGGTGCCAGCCTCTTTTAACCAGGCCTTTCTCCTAGTAGACCTTCTCCCAGTAGTGGACAACTAAGTTGCAAACCTGCTCAGCAGATTGGACACATAATATGAAATCAACAACCATGTGCTCCAACAATACTTCTACCGCTGGGGGGGAGATACCAGTTATAAACCTGTTTGCCACATGTGAGATTGCAAATATCAGCTTTTTATTTCAAATCCCTGTACCCACAATCTGAGCAATACTTAATGGATCATCTAGTCAAGGGTCGTTTTTACCCCTGCTTCTATTCATTACATATGTAGTATGGAAAATGTAACAAGTAGCAAGGGAGTCTGATCCTCGTGTGGACTTGAAACTGCTCCCGCTTTCGCAGCAGATTTTCTTCATGGTTTAAGTTGTCAAGTAAGTCAAAGAAACGTAAGAGGTCCAAGTAGGACCCTTCCAGCACTGTTGCTCTCCAGAGCAGTTGCAAGGCCATCACCATGCCTTCAGATCTTGCCCCCTTTCCACACAGAAGCCAATTTATTCTTGGTCCTGATGACCCCTATTTCCTGGGTCCATCTGAGATATTGCAGCAGGTAAAAGCCTTTTGAGGGGCCATGGTGCACATCTTGGGTCACCTTTAGTCTCCATGGTTTCCTAGGGCCCTTCTGTTAGGTTACCGGCAAATGGTTTGCTCTCAGAACCATCGGTGCCCCTTGAACTCACTTCGGGTTCTACACTGGTGTTGGTACCAGTTTTGCATCCAACAGTAAAATATCACAGGCCTTTAAAACGTTGATGCCAACAACGACAGGATTACACTCCTGCATAGTCGCACATAGACACTGTGTCATCTGCCACCCTCAAAACTCCTTTATTGTCCTTAACAACACACAGCCAACTGATAGGAGGCAGGATCAGCCACTTTCTAGAAGGGTGGCAACATATTATTTCCGACAAGTAAGTGTTGCAGATTGTCCAATGGGGTTATGTCCTGTCAATTCTTTTTGACCCTCCGCACCAGCCACCACCATCAGACCACTTCTCAGAGGACTGTATTTCTCTTGTATGCCAGGAAGAGCAGGCTTTTTTTTTTGGCTCTCGGATGCCGGCCTCTGAAGTGATGTCTGTGTGCTCATCCACTTATTCCTTGCGCCAAAGAGTGACATTGGCTTATGCCCTATCTGAGATTTCCCCCCCACCCTCTCAACGCCTTCCTGCACAAGTACAAATTCAGAATGCTCACCCTGGCCCAGGTTCTATTTGCCTTGGATCCCAGAGACTGTACTTGCTGGACACTTATTTTCACATCACCATCCTACGGGTCCACAGACGCTACCTGCTGATAAAGGTGGGCTGCTAGACATGGTGGTCTATAGTTGGCAGTGATATTCACCCTGTCCAATTAGGGTTCCTTCCTTCTAGTCTTGGTAAGAAAATGTGTAAAGCATTTGTACTAAACACACACAGCAACATAGTGAAAACACTTTAAAATGGACACCAAACTAGTTTAAAAAAGCCATTGTTGATCTAACCAAAAGGACAAAAAAATCAATATATCAAGCGAAGATGTGAGTTTCTTATGGGTAAAGCAAAATTGCAGTTCCTTGAAGTCGATAGCGCCAACTGGGGCTATTGCGGCGTCATGGAATCTAGGGCGGGCTACGACTTCTGGGAAGACCCACAACCTACTTGGGAGTTGAGGGGACCTCGAGAACCTTGTGGCAAAGTGTTGCAGTGAGGTGTCCTTGAGTCTGGAGACGTTGGTGCTGCACTTCGGTGCATAAGTGGATGAGTCCTTGAAGTCACACAAGTTGCAGATTGAACTCTCGGCGATCGAAGTCGACAGCACAGGAGTCTGCAGAGCCGGGCTGCAGTGTGTTTGTGGTTGGTGCGATGTGCTCATCGCAGTTCGGTGTCCATGGCTGAGGTGCAGGCAGCGGCGTGCAGAGTGCTGGCATCGAAGTTGATGACTGTCATCGGCAGCCTAAGGCTGGGTTGTCGTCGAGGGCAGCAAGAGGGTAACCACGGCTGCAGTGCAAGCAGTGGAGCCAGTGACCGCGCTTATTTGGGGTCGCCGATGAGACTAACGCGGAGGTCGAAGTCAGTGCAACGAGGCAGTGCCATGGCCACAGTGCAGGCAGAAGCGCCGATGTCAGAGAGTAACGTTGTCGTTGGTGAGACCAGGGCTGCGATGTCGTCGAGGTCGGTGCTTCGCTCTCCCTGCGTGGTGACCACGATTTTGGTATAGGCATTGGCGTCTGTGACCGCATTGGTAATCCTTGTCTTGAAGTTACAGGCCAACAGGCCCCTTCAATGGCACAGAACTGGAATTGGCACTGCTTGGCAGGTCATAATTCCCAGTAGTGGAGTTCAAGTGCTGTAAATAAAGGTGGTCTTTTGTGTCCCTGAGACTTCTTGACAGGAGGTAAGCACACACAAGCACTTTGATAAACTTCACAAACAGAATACATGGCAAAGTCCAGTCATTTTCCTCTCCGAAGCAGCAACTGCAGGCCAATCCAGCAAAGCAACACACAGCAAAGGGGTAATACTCCCCCTTACAGCTCTTCTCCTTGGGATAGTCTCCTCTTGATTCAGAAGTGTTCTAACAGTCTTCGGTTTTAGGTCCAATACGTATTCTCCTTTTGGCCTTTGAAGTAGACATTCTTCAAAGGATTGTCTCTGCAGTGCACAATTTCTTGTATGTGCTGGTCTTGGCTCCAGACACACTCCAGGGGGACGGAGACAGCATTGTGAGAGGCGAGGCTCAGACCTGTTCAGGTGTAGGAGACCATTCCTCCCACCACTCTAGCTCAGGAAGGCCCATCAGCCTGATAATGGGCCATAAGGATATGCAGTGCACACCTAAACTCCCTTTGTGTGACTGTCTAGATTGAAGGCACAGACAGGCCCCTTTCAGTCAAAACCAGAACCTGATTCCACAGGCAGGCAGAAGCACAGGATAGTTACTGCCAGTTGGACCTGTTGCAGATAGAACTGTCGGATATGTTGTTTTGGCACTGGGCACACTGAAAAGTTACCTGTCAGTTTTCTTGGCCTTTTTTCGCTGTCCAGACCAGCCATCCTTTTTCAAATCACTGGTTGTAATGTGTTTCAGCTTAAGCCCTTTATCATGCAGCAGAAGTGGTCTCACTTTTCTGATCTTTACCCCATTTGGTCCATTTCACAGTTGTTCATTCCATCTACTCTCATTAAAAACTGTCTTCCTGGTGGTAATAACACCTCCACACTGTCAGTTTAGCCTCCCTATACCAACATTTTACCGGACAAACTGGTTTTAAAGGCTCAAACTGCATTCCTACAAAAAAACAAACCTTCATCTTCCCGACCTTCTTTGCTCCATCTCATCCCTCGCAAGAGGAAGAGAGACCCCATCGTTTGGGCCTTTAAAGGGCACTCAGATTTTACATTAATCGCACCAAAAAACAGTGGGTGGGCGATCAGCTCTTTGTGTGTTTCTGTGGGGTGGAGAACAAGGTGGTGCAGAAATGGATCATCTCTCATTGACCGTTCTCTGCATTAAAATTTGCCAAACATTGGCTAAGTAGCAGCCTCAAGAATGTCTGAAGGCGACTAGCAATACATTGGCACCCAGAGTGCCTGTTCTGGATATCTGTTATTGACAAGCTACAAGGGCTATCCAACACCCCTGAATCAGGGACAACTAGTTATAACCGCAAACAAACGGTTCAGGTGAACAATTATAACGTAAATAAATTACAGAAAAAGAAAAGGAAGAAGAAGCCTAAAGACACACATATACAAATTTACAAAAGCAGTCAGAATTTATTATGCATGTATTACTTTTTTATATTTAAAAAATCGAAGGAACATAAACGCTCAAGAAAAATGTTGGCAGAACAAAAAACACACAAATCACATGCCAAACACGTGGCTAACAAACAGATAATGTGTCCTTCTCAAATTGTGGCCACAAGGCCTCGACGGCGTTTCAACCGCTAGGTTACTGTGCGGTCATCAGGACAAAAAGTATCTTGAGCGAGTAGATGTTACTTAATATAGATTCAGCCAATCAAAACATTTTAATGGCCCTTGGACAAATATCCAGACTTCAATGAATTCCGTAAGAGAAACAAAGATTAGCAGGTAGGCGTCTCAATACTGCCTCCAAGAATCCTCAGAAAAATAAATTCAGCGGTTGGCGTCTTTTAATTATGCTCACCAACATGTCAAATTGAATTTGCTCAACTTCAACGGTCACTCGCAATAGCGGTGCTCCCAACGTGACACTAACCAGAGGATATCTGTCAGGCAGCTACGTTTGGGTCAGTTGATATGTTCAGGAACCACTGCTGCCTCAACAGCTGTGTCCTTTTGAAAAGATGTAGGAAACTGAATTTTTGTTGCAGTAGTCCCCCCTATTAATACCTTATATTAATAAGCCACACTGAGTCCAGTGATGTATTTATTAATACATGCCCTCTGAAAACCTGCCAACTATTGGTGTGCAGACTGACTGGTCCTAGCCGGTCTGGCACCACATCAGAGTTTCTGACCCCAGGGGCGAGGGCCTTTGGTCTCAGGAGGTCATACACAAAGCCTGTCCTGCACAGGGGTCTACACGCCCTCCCACAGGATGACCTGCAGATTAGCATCCAAGGCAGGGAGTTCTAAAGAGCCCACTGCCTTTGGTATGTAAATCTGGCTCCCCTCACAGGCGATAATGATGTGCTTCCCCCCCCCCCCCACCTCCGCTCCCCTGCCATCCCCAACCCACCCCTGTCCAGGGCCCATTAGGATTAGGCACCTGGACAGGTGGCAAAACTATTAGTCAGATAGACATGTTCACCTTCAGGCCAGTTCCATCCCTAAGGTGGGCTAGCTGAAGTGAATGTGAAATTTCTTTATGATGGCAAACCTAGGAGCTCTGGAACAAGGTTATTCCCTCTTCACACCAGAAATTGTCTTATAGGGAGTGTGGAGATCGCAAGGGTTAGTAGCTCATTTGCTACAACCCTACACTCCCCTACCGCTCCTAAATCTAGTATTTAGGGTACCCCCTGGCACCAAGAAATTAGATCCTGCCGACTAAAAGAAGGACCGAGGAGCCGGGAAAAGCAAGCACAGAAGAGGAGGTAACTGACCTGGCACCAACCCTGCCGGTCTGTTCGTCTACTCTCGACAATTGCGCCAAAGTGGTCTCACCTGCAAGCTGCTGATATCCAAAGCCTGGGAGGACTACTAGCACTTCTCCAAAGACTCAGGAACTCCTGTGGAGCAGCGGAGCTGGTCCCATGGATCCTGCAGGTATCAAACACCAAGCTGTAAGGTTCCGGACTGCATAGCACCAACACCGGCGAAGCACCACTGCACCAAGCTGCTTACCCTGAGCTGAAGTGGGCCAATGGTACTGATGTGGTCCCCAGGCCCTCCAGAGATAAAGCCCACCTTGGACTTGCCCCTTGTTGTCTCACCGCCTGCAGCCTCTGTTTTCAGGCCTTCTTGACGATGAATGCTCCCGGTAATAGAAATCCGACGCTTCAGGACACCTCTGCACCCATCGCCCCTGGCATGTGGAGAAGAGTACCAAAGGTTTCTACAAGTCCCCGAGTATCGTGGAAACTAAGCCCACCTATTGGTTCAGACCAACTAGCCTCCCAGTCCAAACCTGCAGCCTCTTTTCACGAAGACAGATCCCCATAGACTTACATTGGGCATGCAACACTGTACTGCACCTTTGCACCCTGCAGCCCGGTATGACCTCTTGGTGCTGCCTTGGACCTTGCCCCGCATTCACCTTAAGTCCAGGAGATTGGTCTTGTAAGTCGCTGTACTCTACCTGTATGCCGTACTTGTTTTTCCTCCCATAGGATAACATTGCAGCTACTGAAAATACTTTGTCAACTTTTGAAAACGTCAAATATTTCTATCTCAAAACGTACGTACCTGATCGTATTGATTCTGGTGCCAAAATATATATAAAGATGTAATTTTTATAAATTGGTGTGGATCTCCTTATTGAGTTGTGTGATTCATTTGACTGTGTGTGTATTTTGCAGATGTTGAACACTCCTCTCTGAAAAGCCTAAGGCTGCTCGACCACACTACCCCTTAGAAGAGACCCAAGGATTGCTAGAGCAAGCCCCTGAAATTAAATGAAAATACATTGTTCGAGGCATGTGGGCCGCTAAATTCATATCTTGTGCATAGATCGCCGCCTAGTGTTGGGTCCGGATGATTGCACCTTGTTGTCCTGGAAGAGTCTTCGAAGTATCACAAGATAGGTGGCTCCTCCCCTGGACTACAGTGCGCATGGGCATCATCTCCATCCTCAGATTGTTTTTTTCCGCCATTGGGTTCGGATGTGTTCCGTGACTCTCGTTCGGAACCTATAGGAAAAACTTGTTTTCTTAAGGCCAAAAGGCCTCTTTAAGCGTCGGTATTGTACTTCGTTCGGTTCTGAGTTAACTTATCCGGTTTCCCGGATACTTGAGCACGTGTGCTCCCAGCTTTTTAGGCCCGATCGAAGATTGACATGAACAATGGTATTCCAGGCCCCGTTTAAACGTTGCCCAGTCTGTCACGCGAAGTACCCTTTCTCAGACGTGCACCCTGTGTGCAACAGATGTCTGTCTCCAGACCACGACGAGGAGAGTTGCTTGGCCTGTTCGAAATTCAGGTCGGAAGAGGCGCTCGCTCTTCGACGTGAGGCGAGACGACCGGCGCGAAGAGCGTCGGATGTGGAGGATATCTTCGAGGCTGGGGACGACGAGGGCGTCCAAGAGGAGGAACCGGAGCACTTCTCCGACCCGGCCTCGTTTCAAGAATCTTACTACGGAGAAGAGTTAGACGATGAGAACATCGAAGACGATGAAGCCGTTGAAGTAAGAGACGACGGTATGGCCATTGGAGCCGCGGAGGGCGGCTCCAGCGATGAGCAAGACCCGACCGAACCTTCGGGGGTCGAAAGTGACACTGTCTTGTCAAGGGCTCAGGTCGAAGCATCGCCGGAAGGCCTTAGCCAAGATCTTTCTACTCATTCTACAGCCCCGCAAACTAGCCCGGCTAAGAATATTTCAGAGCCTTCGGTGGGTATGCCTTTGAAAACGAAAACAAAACTGACTAAAGACAAATCGAAACTGAAACTGGTCAAACCAGCATTCGTTTCGCAAAACCTCGTTCCATCGGATCCTAAGAAGGCTCGGAGTGTCATTGCCCCTTCGGGGTCACAGAAGGGTGCCAACCCGAAGATGGGTACTTCCAAAAAGGTGCCGAAGGCCCAAAGAGACAGAGCAACGTCATCTAAAGCTGCCCTCGGGGGCGTGGACACTGAAGACGGACTTGAGTCACAGCCGCCCCTCAGTCCGAATGCATACAAGTTGCTGCTGGTGAAGGTTCTCGAAGACAAGCACAAAATGGCCGCGTTGGAACGTGACGCATCAAGCCGCGGCCATTTTGGGAATCCCAGCGCGACGCCTGGCTCGAAGTTGGCGATGGCCGTGAAACAAGTCAAACAGCCATCGGGCCTCCACCTATAGTTTTTGGACTGCCTCAGACTGCAAGACCTAAAATGTCTAAGCCGGCACAGGGCACCGACCCTGGTAACATGATGTCAAAACTTAAGGGAACGACCGCTGCTCCTGAAGGCGTCGGTTCCACTCCACCTTTTTCTGAAAGCTCAAAGAAGTTGTACATTGACTCTGCAACCGGAAGACTCACCCTTTTCAAACGGAAGATCTTACCGGAGAAGCCAATGGAATCCTATCAAATTCCACTTAAAAGGAAAAGAGAATCTGCTTCCTCGCCAGTTCTTTTCGAGTCCGTACAGCCTTATGGACAAGCCTTTACACATTCCCCCACTCGCACTGAAGATGGTGGGGGGGGATGACCAGAATGACGAGCTTTTCAACTATCCTGATGAATCTAATCCGGATGACTCGCAGGACGTGCTCGACGATCAAGGCTCAGCGGACACCCAGTCTTACCAAGTGAAGACAGCCCCCGCAGAGGATAATGCGGCGTTCAATGCTCTGCTTGAAAGGGCAGCGTTGAACCACAATGTGGTCATGCATGCAGACCCGGTTGAGGAGGACTTTCTCTTTGATACCTTCTCTACGTCGGACAGATCAGTGAAGGCGCTGCCGATGCTGAAGGCTGTCCTTAAGCACGCCAATGACTTTTTCAAGGACACAACCAGAGCAAGGGTGGTGAACCCACGTATTGAGAAGAAATACAGGCCTGCTCCTGTGGACCCTACGTATGTAAGGGGTCAATTGCCGTTGGACTCCTTGGTGGTCTCCAATGCCCGGAAGAGGGCGAACTCACAAACAAGTGGTGATGCTCCTCCCCCAGACAAAAAATCTAAAGTATTAGAAGCCTCTGGGAAGCGGGTTGCTGCGCAGGCAACAAATATTTGGATAATAGCCAATACACAAGCTCTACTGGCTAGATACGATAGGGCTCACTATGATACACTAGAGCAATTGTTGCAACACTTGCCTGATGCATATAGAGAGGGGGAGGAAATGTTGATTCAGGAGGGTAAACTGATATCAAACGCTTCTATCAAGTGTGCCCTAGATTCAGCAGACACTGCAGCCAGGGCCATTAACACTAGTGTAATGCTAAGGAGGCAGGCATGGTTACGAATTTCAGGATTTAAGCCAGAAATACAAACAAGTTTGCTCAATCTCCCCGTTAACCCAGATTTCTTGTTTGGGCCTGACGTTGACACGATTCTTGAAAAGATCAAGAAGGACACTGAGACGGCTAAGTCTATGGGGGCCTTGCAGTCTCAACAGTTCAGAAGGGGTTATTTTCGTCGCTCAGGTAGTAGAGGGCCGTCAAGAGGGCAAACATCTCAGCAAACACAATACAATAAATGTGGTGCGCAGACCACCTTTAACAAAAACAATAGAGGTGGGTACCGTGGTAACAGCGCCAAAGGCAGAGGACGTAGAAATAATAACACCAGGTCCTCAGCAAATACCAAACAGTGACGTCTTGTCACTGCCCGAACCATGTAACACCGGTCGGGGGACGACTCCAGCAGTTCCTGCCGGTATGGGAAGGCATTACCACAGACAGGTGGTGAGGCAACTTATCCAGTACGGGTATTGTTTAGAACTGACATCCACTCCACCCGACATACCCCCAAGACACCATCCTAAGTCCGCAGAGCACATAAACTTATTACAGCAGGAAGTGGCCAGCATGCTGCAAAAAGGGGCCATAGAACTGGTGCCCCTAGAGGAGCACGGAACAGGGGTGTACTCTCTCTTTTTCTTAGTCCCAAAGAAGGACGGGTCTCTCAGACCCATTCTGGCTCTGAGACCCTTGAACATATACATTCTTTCAGAACATTTCCACGTGCTGACTCTGCAGCAGGTCCTGCCGTTGCTCAGTCAGGGGGATTTTCTGGCAACTCTGGATCTGAAGGATGCCTATTTCCATATACTCATACATCAGGCACACAGGAAATACCTCAGGTTCACCATACAAAACAAGCATTACCAGTTCAAGGTACTACCCTTTGGGGTGACCACTGCTCCCAGAGCGTTCACCAAGTGCTTGGCTACAGTGGCGGCACACCTTCGGAGACAACACATTCATGTCTACCCATACCTGGACGACTGGCTTGTGCAAGCAAAGTCGGCCCAGCAGTGCGCCAGCCACGTGTCCCGCACAATTCATCTCCTGCACAGTTTGAGATTTTCTCTGAACTATCCCAAGTCGCATCTTCAACCCGCTCAAGTACAGCAGTACCTGGGAGCGACGTTGGACACTGTGTCAGCCACAGCCCAACCAAACTCTGTGCGAATCGACGGCATGCAACTGCTGATTCTCATATTCAGACCACAACACTCACTACAGGCGCGAGTGTTTCTGCAGTTGATAGGCATGATGGCCTCCTGCATATTTATAGTCCCTCACGCGAGACTGCACATGCGTCCGCTCCAAGAGTGTTTGGCACGACAGTGGAATCAGGCTCAAGGACAACTGAAAGACCTAGTGTTGGTGACCGGTCGGGCGTACAACTCTCTGCATTGGTGGAATCCACGCAACCTTTGCAAGGGACGACCGTTCCAAGAGCCTGTACCACAAATAGTGCTCACGACGGACGCATCCCTCCTGGGATGGGGGGCGCATCTCCTTCATTACACAGTGCAGGGACTATGGTCGGATCAACAGAAGAAAATGCACATCAATCTGCTGGAATTGATGGCGATCTTCATGGCAATGAAGGCTTTCAAGATACATCTGTGCAACAAGGTCGTGTTGACCCGGACGGACAACATGACGGCCATGTATTACATTCAGAAGCAGGGAGGTACTCACTCTCCACAGTTGTCCCACTTGGCACAGAGTATGTGGAAGTGGGCCACTCAGAGGTACATTTTCCTGATGGCGGAGCACCTCCCGGGCCAGAACAACCAGATGGTGGATCTGCTCAGCCGGCACAGTCATCAGGTGCAAGAGTGGGAGATTCATCCATCGGTGCTGCAACCGTACTTCCGGCAGTGGGGGCATCCAGACATCAAACTGTTCGCCACAAACGAGAACGCAAAATGCCCAAACTTCGCCGCCAGGTTCCCACACCCGCGGTCTCGGGGCAATGCGATATGGTGGCACGGAAACTCAGACAGCACTCGATGACTCTCATCCTGGTTGCTCCTACGTGGGCGAGGCAAGCATGGTACACCACGTTCCTAGAACTTTCCGTGCTGCCTCATCAAAGACTGCGCCTTACACCCAGTCTTCTCACTCAGAGCCATGGCGAAGTTCAGCACCCAGATCCGCAACAGTTAAACCTTGCTCCTGAAGTCATAGAATTTGGGTATCTGAATCTGCCTCCTGATTGTATGGACATCATTAAGGAGGCGCGACGGCCTACCACTAGGGCCTGCTATGCTGCCAAATGGAAACATTTTGTCATTTACTGTTCCAGCCGTGACATAACCCCGCTAGATACATCGACACAGGACATTATTTGTTACCTGTTAAATTTATACAGATGCAATCTGGCATACAGTTCTATACGTATTCATTTGGCGGCAATGGCGGCTTACTTACACAACAGGCAACGCCTTTCACTGTTCAGAGTGCCAGCAATAAAAGCTTTTATGGAGGGACTCAAACAAGTCATTCCACCCAGAAGGCCACCTTCACCGGTCTGGAATCTTAATGTGGTCTTGACCAGACTGATGGGACCTCCTTTCGAACCTCTCCACTCATGTGAGATACAGTTCCTAACGTGGAAGGTTGCCTTCTTAGTAGCGATCACGTCGCTGAGACTGGTTAGCGAGCTGCAAGCCCTAACCATTCAAGAACCTTTTATACAGGTCCACGCCAATAGGGTAGTACTACACACTAACCCTAAATTCATGCCCAAGGAAGTTTCTCAGTTCCACATTTATCAAACCATTGAACTGCCAGTTTTCTTTCCCAATCCAGACTCAGTGGCAGAAAGATCACTGCACACATTGGACGTCAAACGAGCCCTCCTGTACTATATAGACCGGACGAAGGATTTTAGGAAGACTAAACAACTTTGTTGCTTTTTCACCTCAGCACAAGGGCTAACCCATTTCCAAATCAGGTATAGCCAGATGGATTGTTAAGTGTATTCAGATTTGTTATCAGAAGGCTAAACGCACACTAACAGTCCCCCCAAGAGCGCATTCCACACGCAAGCTAGGGGCATCCATGGTGTTTTCTGGGTAACATTCCATTAGAGGACATATGTAGAGCAGCCACATGGAATAACATACATACATTCCCCAAACACTACTGTGTTGATGTACATGCCAAGCTGCTGTAGGACAAGCTGTTCTAAAGTCCCTCTTTTCAGGCTGCTGCAGCTGGCTCGGGCAACCACCGCTAAGGGAGAAACTGCTATTTATTCTATGCACAAGATATGAATTTAGCGGCCCACATGCCTCGAACGGAATATGCTACTTACCAGTATGCATCTGTTCTTGGCATGTAGGGCCGCTAACATTCATATCGCCCGCCCGTCCTCCCCGGTGCCCCTAGCAGCTGTAGCAGTCAGAATTATTTGTAAGCATGGTCATCAGGTATCGTATTGGACTCCATCTCTGCCACAATGGCGAAAAACAATCTTAGGATGGAGATGATGCCCATGCACACTGTAGTCCAGGGGAGGAGCCACCTATCTCGTGATACTTTGAAGACTCTTCCAGGACAACAAGGTGCAATCATCCGGACCCAACACTAGGTGGCGATCTATGCACAAGATATGAATGTTAGCGGGTCTACATGCCAAGAACAGATGCATACTGGTAAGTAGCATATTCCTTATAGTGCACTTGTAAGCCAGTGGGTTTCTTGGCGCTGCCAGTTTAAACAAAGGGGCAGGGAAGAGAAAAAACAAATAAAGACTGAAGAAGAACAAACCTAAAGATTAAAACAAGCATTTGCAATGCAATAGGTCTTGCATTAGGAAAGTTTGAGCTATTGGTATTGTAAATGGCACATTTTTTATTTATGTGTTGGTTTTGAAAATGGCGAAAATAATAGCTTTGTCCTTTACAATGCCAATAGTTATAACTTTCGCAAATGTGACACCTATAACAATTGTAATGCAATATGTGTTGTATTTACATGACTTAGATGTATTGATATTACAAATAACAATGGCTTTTAATTTTTTTAATTATTGATACTTAAATAAAAGTTATTGTAATTTATAATGTCAATAGCTTAAACTTTTGTAAATGTTTTGTGAAGATTATGTTCAGTGTCTTTTATTGTGACGAAAATCCAAGAACAGAAGTAAAATATTAACCTTTTTGTGACATTTGTAATAAAGCTTGAAACATTGAGAGAACATATTCGAACCAGTTGTTGAATGGTTGCACAGATTGGTGCTGTGGTGACGCTGAGTGATGTTGTGGTGGCGACGAGTGATGCTGTGTGGAGGAGAGTAGGGTCTGCAATCCTATGATCACCCCAGATTTTTGCTTTTTGCTTCACTGGTTTACAACTTTCCCTGGCTGTGGGCCTGCTAATCAGACCCACTGCCTAGCTGTTCTCTCTCTAAATTGACACGTGTACCTTAGGTGCATTTACCAATTGGTACTGGGCCACCTTATCAGTATCTGTACCCAGGGCATAAGTGTACCCAGGGCCTACCAGGGGCTGCAGCATGTATTATGCCACCCCTGGCTGGCCATCCAAATCTGACACAACTGGCTGCACGACAGCTGGGGCAAGGTGTTGTAATCACCCTTTGCTTTAGATATAGTATTCCTATATCTAACCCTAAAATGGTCACATGTATTCCTATCAGTCACTCCTATGGCAGGCCTTAACAATCCTGAAGGCATGTGCGATGGTGCTCTGGCATGAGCTGAGCCTGTTTGCAGCTTGCGGAACCAAGTCCTAATAGCTGTTCCATGATAACGCTTACCATATACTCTTAAATGCATTATAATCCTTGCGGTTATTTGCCAACTTTGGTATCGCTTTATCAAAACATGTCGAGTAAGGTGTCATACGAATTGGAATACTAACCCCTCGCCAATTCTGGCGACGGGGTTAGCATTCCACCCTTCTAGAGGGACACGACATGTATGTAACTGAGAACCCCGGTTAAAGCTAACTCGAGCCTCAGCATCACAAAATGGATGCTGCCACCACAGACACAAGTCTGACCTCCTGCTGCTGGGAGTCCTTCCAGCGAGGAGAGCTTGGACAAAGGGTTTCCTGTCAGGGGCGGTGCTAGCACCATCCCAGACAGGGTTTTGTGTATCCCAGGTAGGCAGGGCTGAGAGGAAGGTGACTGCAAGTGGCACCCCGGTGCTCACTGTGCATATGCCGGCTTGAACCAGTTCCAGGGGCACACCAGCCCCTGAGCTGGGGAATGTCCGGACAAGGGAGAGGGGTGTAACCACCCCCTTCCTGGTCCCACCCATGGGCAGGACCTAGTCGCGTGCCAGCCCCTTTTTTTTAGAATAAAGGTAGAAGCAGGCCCCCTTCCCAAATTAGATAATTCTGAATCTCGACTACTTTCCACGAAAGGACTCTTGACTATTTCTGAAGACTCTCCCTTGTGGCTAAGGAGTAGCCACCCTGCACCCGCATGCACCATCTAAGCATCGCGGTTTGCTGTAAGTCCATCCTCCGGATCAAGACTGCCCAGCTCGACAAGACCCGGATTCCCTGGCATCTCTGACCTCTACCTGCATCATCAGCCCAGCTGAGATTCGTGGGTGTGACGAGACCTGAAGGGACCGGCCATCTTCAAAACTGCACAACGCTTAACCAGCACGACCGCCGAGGGATCCTCGAGTGAGTGCTTTGGGCCTTGAGAAGCCCTAACCCTGAGCAGCTCCAGCCCTGAAGTCCAGCCCCCCAGCCTCCACGAGATCTGCGTGGGGCCCTTCTGCTCTTTGCTGCTCACCGCGTTGTCCGGCCACTTGCCTGCTGGCTTGTAGCCCTCCTGACGACGAACCACGACGATTACATCGCTGGTCTGGTTGCTCCAGACTGGCCCTAGCTACCCTCTAAAAGAGGAGCACCCCGGACCCTCCTGGTCCACTCCAGACGCCATCTTGACTCCACCGCGTGGGCTTGACTTTGCCAAGGTTTGTTGCCCCAATCCTGGGTCCAGCATCGCCGACAGCAGACACCCTCGTGGGACAGCTCGCACCTCCAGCCTGGTCGCCGACAACGCCTCCTGGTCCGAGGGACAGCAGAGTCCAGCGTCGCCCACTCACCTGGTCGAGGTGACTTCATCCGGTGCCATCCTGGTGCCCACCTAATCACTGGCTAGTGGTTAAGAACTGAGTCCCCTCTCCTTTCAGGTCGTCTCCATCACCGATCCAGGCTTGGATCACATCGAACATCTTCACTGGTCGCCTGCCAGCAACTTCTTCTTTCAGGCTCCATAGACTTCAACAAGGATTCCCGACGTCTTTTGAACCCTATGCAGCCGCAGCCCCTGGGCTAGGTAACCTGAGCATTTTGGTGCTCCAACGTAGGTTCACTATCTAAGTGTCCAGATCCTTTTTCGTTTTCAGTCTAGTCGGATTCGTCCGATAACACTAACTTTACGAATACTAGCATCCATAGACTTTGTCCCGCATCCCGCGTGAGAGTGCACACTCTGCACCCGATCTCCCTAGGCCTCCTGCTCCTAACCTTAAGGTTCAGTAGTGTAGTCCTAGCGATCCTGAAGCCTCTGGATTTTGTTACTTACCTGCTAGTATTTCGCATTCCACTTTTAGAGTATATGGTTTTTCGTGCCCCTCGGGCATTGGTGTAAATTGTGCAACTTAAAGTATTTTCTTAAGAGTTTTGTTGTGTGCTTAGCTCCCTGACTCATAAAGAGATCAGGGTAGACTTGTTATAAATAAATATCCTTTTATTTTCATAACAACTTGTGTGGTGTCCTTTCACTTGGTGTTCAAGGGGTATATGTGATGGTATAACAGCTGGCTTAACACGCCCTCTAGAGTTTAGCCTAAAGACTGCCCTTGTCCATGCTACTAGGATAGCTGGTCTATAAGGTTGACTTACAACCAATCATCAATAAGGGTCGTTTGGTATGATACACAGTGATCACTAGAATAGTGAGCACTATATATCAGGCCAACTTCTCACACTGTGGCGTTCAGTGATGCTGTGGTAGCGCATAGTGATGTTGTGGTGCACCTTAGTGATGCTGTGGTGGTGCTGAGTGATGATGTGGTGATGCGATATACAGAGTGAGTGTGATAGAGTGAGGGCGATAGATGGATAGAGGGAGGGCGATAGATAGAAGAAGGGAGAGCGATAGATAGTGAGGGCGATAGATAGAGTGAGGGCGATAGATAGAGTGAGGGCAATAGATAGCGTGAGGGCAATAGATAGCGTGAGGGCAATAGATAGTGAGGGCGATAGAGAGAAAGAGTGAGGGCGACAGATAGAGTGAGGGCGACAGATAGAGTGAGGGCGACAGATAGAGAGTGAGGGCGACAGATAGAGAGTGAGGGCCGACAGATAGAGAGTGAGGGCCGACAGATAGAGAGTAAGGGCCGACAGATAGAGAGTGAGGGCCGACAGATAGAGGGTGAGGGCCGACAGATAGAGAGTGAGGGCCGACAGATAGAGAGTGAGGGCCGACAGATAGAGAGTGAGAGCCGACAGATAGAGTGTGAGGGCCGACAGATAGAGAGTGAGGGCCGACAGATAGAGAGTTATATTAATTGTGCTTTTCAACAGCGTGACTCGTTTCGATGGCTCCAATAATATCCCACCATCTTTATCAAGGCGCAATATTTCTGTCTCTGTAGTTATGTCAATTACTTTTCTTTCCCCCCTAAGTAAAACAAATATATATAATCAATGACCCAATCTATACACATTCAGTTAATCACTGTTGAAAAGCACGATTTAAGGACTGACACAAACGGGTTTAATATTAATTGGATCAACGTATTAACTCTGTGTCTCTGAGTCTATTTGAATGGGCATCTGTATTTGACAAGGGTTTGGTCTTACATTTGTCTGTCTCTATTATGCTCGTCATAATTGCAAACTGTCCATTAATTTCCTTGTGAATTATATGTATTGTATGTTTTTTTAACCTAGGAAGAATTCATTTTATTGTGTTACAATTGTATAGCTTTACGTGATTTTATATTTTCTATATTGGAATGTGAACAAAAAAAATTCTTTTTAATAACATTTTATAATGTATTGGATATAAAACTTGTGCATCTAAACAATTGGGTCAAGGGAATTTTTCTTGTTTTGCTCATCTCCAAAACAGACAGGACAGTTTTTTTTTTTTTGTTTTTTTTTTTGGTGCAAGACGTTTGAGTACTGTCAAGTGTACACAGCGCTCTGCCACAACCCGGAGGCCGGCTGCTATTGTGCAAATCAACAAAGAAAAATAAAGGAGATAATCAAGAGGCATCGTAAGCAGTTCTGTAGAAATGGCGCATCAATTCATTAACAGTACATAGATGTTAGAAGCAAATCAATTCGTCTCACTGTTGACATTTTGTTGGAAGAACAAAAAAACCTAAGCATGTGCAATAACCCAGTCACAGAAGGGTGAACCATATACGGCAGCTGAGCGGCTGGTGGATATTCACATTTCACAGGAGGACGGGGACAGAAAAGGGGGAAGCAATAAAGTCATGTAATATAAGGAGTAAAGTGCAGAATCAAGTTACATGAATCATCTCAGGCCTCCGTGACAGTTCCACATCTCTCTCCGGCCGGCTCCATCAAATTATCATTTCAGCAACGCTATCTCACTCCTCATCAACCAGCGGAGAGTCTGTTATCAAGTAGCATTGTAATGGGGCCCATATATCCGCGGGCCTCGAGGAGGGTGGCAACAGTTCGGCATATGTATTCAGTTGTTCCTGGCAGTGTACCATGTCTCTCATCCACTCCTTAAATTTGGGCGCCCTTCCCCTCCCCCACCTGCAAGCCACTCTTCGCTTGGCCAACAACAGAGCCATCGCCACATATTTGCGGTTGGCCACCTGGAGCGGTTCGACGTAACCCAACAGAGCCAAGAGTGGGAATGGCTCCACCGTTGTGTGTATCATTTTGGGGAGCGCCTGAAACAACTGCTCCCAGTAGTGATATACCCGTGCACAGCCCCATGCAAGGTGCAGAAAATCAGCCCCAGGAGCCCCACATCTGTCACAGGTGTCATTATCCCGCAGCTTGAATCTGTGCAGACGAGCCGGTGTATAATATAATCGATGTATGAATTTGTAATGAATGATCCTGTACCTACTGCTGGAGGAAATGCGTTCAGTCTGCTGCATGCAAAATGTCCATTGTTTATCAGTAAGGGGCACGGTCAGTTCCTGATTCCACCTCTCCCTAGCAGGCAACTCAGTGTATTCCACATTGACGCGGACCGACTTGTACAGTGTGGACACAAGTTTGCTGGGGTTCTCAAACTGGAGTATGTGTTGTAAGGGGAGCAGTACAGGGGGCTCGTGTGGGAAATCCGGCGTAATTGCCTGCAGCCCATGTCGAAGTCTCATATAGTAAAAGATCTCTAGTGGTGTCGGATGTATCCCCTCATAGAGGTGATCTTTGGTGCGGAAAGTGCCATTGCTATATAGATCACCTCAAGTGTGCACATGGATTTTCATCAATAATTTCTGAAAGCCGGCTTCCTGCAACAGTGGCAAGTGTGGGCGATATGTCAGGGGCAAGAGGGGGGGCGTATATCAGCCGCAGGTCTAGCATCGCGCTAATCCGTGTCCAAGCCGTGACCGTACTGGACATAGTGTTTGGGGTTTTATCTCTGCCCTCCACTAGTGAGTAAATCGCTTCTTCTATCGGTGTGGGGTGCGCTAGCCAGTGTTCGGCCGCCAGCTGAGGCATGTACCTAGGTTGTCGCACCCAGAAATAAGCAAAGTGCGCCTGGGCCGCGCGGTAATATAGTTCGAAATTGGGCACTCCAAACCCACCGTGCGAATAAGGCCTGGTTAGTACCTCCCACTTAAGCCTGGGCGTCTTTCCCCCCCATACCAATTTGAGCATTTCTGATCGAAGCAGCTTAAAAAAATATGCACCTGGATGAAAGGGTATATTGAGGAACAAATACAGCAGTTTAGGGAGCACGACCATCTTAACAAGTGAGGCCCTCCCCGCCATAGAGAGGGGAAGAGTTATCCACCGGGAGACATTGCCACTAATCTTATCCATTGCCGTGCCATAATTGGCCCGCAGGAGCGCCTCCCTATCTTTCTCAATGTGTATACCCAGGTATTTGAAATCCCCTTCGCACCATGTAAGCGGATAGTCAAGTGGGAATTGGCGCGTAGAGGCAGTGAGGGGAAAAATACAAGACTTAGTCCAATTAATCTGCACTCCAGAGAGGGCCCCAAACCTAATAAATTCCCTAAGAATGGGGTGTAGATTGTCGCCCGGGTGCCGAACATAGAGCGTGGTGTCATCTGCATACATGGAAAGAGGATCTGTCTTTGAAAGCACCGCAACGCACTATCTCTATGGTGTTGACGCAATTTAGCAGCGAGGGGTTCCGTGGCTATGGCAAATAGAAGGGGGGAAAGGGGGCAACCCTGCCTAGTCCCTCTGGAAACAGGGAATTCTGGGGAAAGCTGCCCGTTAATGAGTACCCTGGCCATAGGGCGCGTATACAACAGCCTGATCCATGAGATGAAGATAACGGGAAAACCCATGCGCCCTAGCACACTAAAGACATAATCCCACTCCAGTGAGTCAAACGCTTTAGTGGCGTCTAGGAAGATAGCTGCCATAGGCAGGTCCTCGTGAATAGAGTCATACACTGAGAAGAAGGTACGAAGGTTGTGTGACGTCGCGCTGCCTGGGACAAAACCAGCCTGGTCAGGAAGGATAAGGTTTGGTAACAGGAGACTAATGCGCGTGGCGATGAGCTTAGCAAGGATCTTGACATCGCATGTCAGCAACGATAGGGGCCTATAGGAATCGCAGTGCGAAGCAGTTTTCCCAGGCTTAAGCAGTGAGATAATGAGCGCAGTCCTCATGGATGCGGGGAGGTGACCAACCTCCAATGCATCTTCGTACACCTCTCGCAGGACCGGCGCCATGAAGTCAATATATGTTTTATAAAATTCAATGGGGATGCCATCCAACCCCGTAGCTTTACCTGATTGCATGTGCATGATGGCCTCCCTGACCTCGTCCAGCTCAAACGGGGCGCTTAAGAATGCCCTCTGGGAATTGCTCAACCACCCCAACGACACATCAGCAAGGTAGTCATCTAGGGAAAGTCTCTCCATTCTAACCGAGGTGTAAAGTGTACTATAATGTTGAACAAATTCATTTAATATCTGCGTGGTGTCTCTAAGTAGCAGCCCTTCAGCAGTTTCTAATTCCAGGATAACAGTGGGCGTGCGCATAAGCTTTACTGTAGTAGCCAGAGCCTTCCCAGGTCTCTCGCCCTCCCCATACCTTCGTGCCACCCAATACTTGTGCCTGAACTTCACCTCTCGGGCCGCCTCATCTGAATATTCCGATACCATTTCCCGTATCTCAGCCAGCGTGTTGCCATCCGGGTGTACACGGAGGGCCTCTTCCACCCGTCCTAGCTTAGTTTCCAGGGCCCTTAACCTATTCAGGATGCTCTTGAGGACCCCGGAGCCCTTAGCTATGCAGAAGCTTTGTAGCGTAACTTTAAAGGCATCCCATATGGTTTCAACATCCCGCACCGAGTCCTTATTGCGTTTAAAGAAATCCAAACACTCTTCTCTAAGCACCTCCTGAAACTCCATATCTAGGAGCATCGAAGGCTGCATACGCCACGCCGTGACAGGGGGGCCTAATTCAGTCCCTTTCAATGTAACATGGACCGGGGCATGATCAGAATATGTCCTGGGGAGGTGCGCTGCGTGTGTCAGGGAGGTATAAAGGTGAGATGTTAAAAAGATATAGCCTAGCCCAAGACTTCGCCTGCGCAGTGAAGTGAGTACCCTTCCACAATTGCACGCAGGATCTCCCGCCCATTTGTGTAATGATGCGGGGCCGGGTGTGATCGGCCCAGAGTCGGGTTGATGGCCACATTAAAATCCCCCCCCATATGATGTGTTGAAAACCCGTCTCCACTATGGCGGCCCATAAAGCTGCAAAGTAATGCGGATCATCTACGTTAGGCCCATAACAGCAGGCGAGGGTCACTGTCATACGCCCCAGTCAGCCCCACATCAAGCAATACCTCCCCTGTGGATCCGTCTTCGAGCCAGCCATATAAGAGGGCGTACTCCTCTTAACCAGAATTAGCTGTACCTCGTGCATAAGAGGAGTATGAAGAGAATGCAGTGCATGAGGCCCACCTGCTGCCAAATGTGTGTGGTCGATTGGATGCAAAGTGTGTTTCCTGTAGAAAGGCGATGTGTATTTTATGTCGATCTAGATACCCCAGGATCTGCCTCCTCTTTCTATGGTCCCCCAACCCTCTCACGTTCCACGTGAGTACATTCAGGTATGTGTCTCCCATAAGTGCAGTCTATGACATAGTTTAAAAAGCAATACATCCCACAAGACAAATTGACAATCTGTACGTCCCCCAATAGTTGCGCTGTGTATCAACCACTCAAACCGCTCACCTCGGCCAACAGATCCACCCCCCTCTTGATCGCCAGCGAGCCGCCTCGCCGTGGAACAATTAGGCGATCCCATAGGTAATAGTGCACATGCTAAAAACCAAAACCAAACTAGCGTCCCAGAGCGAGCCCAACTTCCCCATCCGCTTAGGCACAGATACGATTCTCCAGTATTCAACTCATCCAACATGAGCCAAGCATAGACAGGGCATCCAGAAAGTACCCCTTCCCTCCCCCCCCCCCCATCACATCCCAGAAGTAGGACTAGGTAGATAACCTTTCCAAACACCTTGAACAACCCAGTCCGTAGTTCCCCACCGCTCAGTGCTGCATCTGTAAACCAGTCTGCGTCAGATGCAGTCCCTTCACGTAGGGTCCTACGTCCCCCACCCACCTCCCACTGAAGCATCCCCAACTTGCCAGCACCCCACTCCCACCCCCCACCCTTAGAAAACCCACAACAAAAGATCATCAAAAGAGCAAAATGCAAGGTCTTCGGGGTTCACCCAATTGGGGTCATCAGAGGTGCACTTCCTTCCACCCCCAGTCCTCCCACTCCGTTCAAGTCCTCCCTTAACATCTCTGTCCAGACGGGAGTGGGAGTATGGGGGTGGGAGCCTGGCATACATTTCCACCTGCAGATCCGCACCCGACCTGGGCCCCACAGGAGCCAGTCGCAATCGCCGCACACCATTTCATCAGTCGTCCCTTAGTGAGAGAAGTGCAGGGCAGCTCAAATGCAAGTGTTCTTCATTCCGAACCAGAGTCATGCAGGCCTTCCACATTCGCAGATCTCCGATCACGTTTAGGCAAAGTTTTAATATAGTCTTCAACTTGTTGTGGGTTCAGAAAGAAATGTTGCGTGCCTTGACGAGTCACTCGCAGCTTGGCCGGGTACAAGAGGGCATAATCAATATTCAGGTCTCGCAGTTTCCTCTTCACAGCCAGGAATTTCCGTCGTTGCTCTTGAACCACTGGGGTAAAGTCAGGGTAGATAGAGAATGGCACTCCTTCGTAGGCAAGGTTTTGGTTCGCCCGGGCCGCCCGCAGCGCCGTATCTCCGTCTCGATAGTTGAGCAGGCGCGCAATGATGGGCCGCGGCGGGGCACCGGGCTGGGGCTGGGGCCCAAGTGAGCGATGGGCCCGCTCCACAATAAACTGTTTCGAGAGGGCCTCCGCGCCAACCGTCGCTGTGAGAAGTTTTTCAATGTAGAGCTCCATCTTCCCTGTATTGGTCGATTCCGGAATGCCCGTGACCCGTATGTTGTTCCGTCTACTCCTCGCTTCTAACTCCTCGTTTTTGGCGGCTATCACCCTCAGCACATTGTCCATACGGGAAAGCCGTGAAGCATGAGCCGCCGTGGCATCATCATTTTCGGATATTCGGCGCTCCACCTCCGTCAGGCGCTCCTCATGAATGTCCATTTTTTGGACGATGCCATCCATTCTGGCAGACAGCCTATCCACCTTGTCCACCACTGTGGCAAAGCCCTGGCGCATCTCCTGCAGCATCGTGGCGATGTCCGGGGCCGTGTGGGAAACCTCCGCTGCCGGGCTCCTAGGCTGACCAACATCCCCCGTCTGCCTAGTTGCTTTCTTCTGTGCTGCAGGCTCAAATTGTAGCTTGGGCTGTCTGTTATCTGGTTTCCCCATGGTGGCACGGTGGAGAGGCACTGTCTACTGGCACTCCCACAGAAAGAAATGTGATGTGCGGAGTGTTCTGTGTAGATGAGCAGCACAGGTCGGCCCGGGCTTGCAAGCCTCTCCAGGGGGCGGCGGCAGGCCGAGCGCCTGGCCACCGGTTCCGGTACAGTCGGAGCTCGAGTGTCGCCACAGGGTACCTGCCCGTGCCCGCACTTTGTGCCACACCTGCGGGCCTTCCGACACCAGCCAGCGTCCGACACCGCTGCTAGTTCCGGCGCTACCACCGGTTAACGGCCTGTGCGCCACGTGGCGATCCGGGGCGTCGCGTGAATTCCGGAGCCGCCGCTAGCGAGTCCACAATCAGGTCTCACCACCGCTGCTTTTTCAACTCACTCTATCTCAGCAACCGCAGGTCGTAGGGTCCCCAAACTTGGACAGAGTGGCCAGCGGTACTCGTTGCTTCTCCAAGGGGCTTTTCAGGCGGGTGGGCGCAGATTTGAAAGGATTACAGCAGGATGAAAATGCCAGGCTGCTGGAGCCTCACTAAGGTGCGGCCATTCAGCTTGTGCGCCCTCTAGCGCCCCCCAAAACAGACAGGACACTTTGCTTTTCAAAGTCCCTATTATCAAAGCTTTCATGGTAGTACTCAAAGGGATTATCTCACAACGGGTGCCACCAGTTCCTGTGTGGAACCTCCACACTGTCATGGCTAGACTGTTTTCCTTTCCAGTTCCTTTACTGGAAGGTAGCTTTTCTGGTAGCCATCACTTCCCTTTGGTGTGTTGGTGAGATACAGTGAGATAACCTGGAAGAACTTTTATTCCAAGTGCACCATGATAGTGATCCTCATAACAAACCTTAAATTCCTACCTAAGGGTGATTTCTAGTTTCCACCTCAAACAATTGAAATCCTAGTGTGCTTCCCACATCCAATATAGTAGCAGAATTAGCTCTTCGCACATTAGATGTCTGGAGAGTGTTCATATAATGCATTGACAGCACAAAGCACTTCCATAAGACACAGCAACTTTTTTTCTCCTGCTCCAGGTTGCACTAAGGGTGTGCACTGTCGGGGGGCGTGGCTAGCCGAGCAGCGAAATGGCCGCTCTTTGAGTGAGCTCCGCCGGCTACGTTCAGTAATCCTGTAACTATCCTCTTCCTGGTCCTTGCGGACCCCCGCTGCCTCAGGGATCGACAGCGGATGCCCGGGAGTTCATCCTGCCGAAGTTTGGTGCCCGTGGCGAGTGAAACCGAGGAGCTGTGGCCATTTGCGGATCCGCCGACCTGGAAGCCCGCTCCGATCCTTGGCGGAAGTGCAGGACCCTGGGCATTGCGGGCCACGATAGCCCGCGGCTTTGAAGGCCTCTGGGGGCCGGGCGAACGGAGGCGATAGATCCTGACTGCAGCGAAGCCGCCGCATTGACGTCCTGCGGTGAGTCCCTGCTGTACCTGGGAAGCGAACCGGGACGCTGCGGACCGTGACGCTGCGGACCGGAGGATCGCGGAGGGCGGCTGATCTCCCTCCTTGGTGATGGCTCCTGCCGCGACGCTGCAGACGGGGCGGCTGCACTCCCAGAGCTGACGAGTGCTGATCGCAGCTGCTGAATCCCGGTTGAGGTGCTGTGCCTGACTTTCTGTGCCTGCCGGCTGCCTCGTGGGTGGTGCAACACGGAGCTGAGAGTGAGGTAGGAGACTACCGACACCCCTCGAGATTGCGCCGCTCCGACAGAGTGGTGATACTACCATCAACCAACGGGGTCGAATCACTATTTGCACCTCTGCGATCAGAGGGGGCTATATCCCTGAAATCTGAGCCCCTGCCCCCGACTTTGGTGGTTTCTTGGACACTTTGAGGCTCACCTAACAAAACTCCAGCGCCCGCCATTTTGAGGCTTGCAAATATTCTGGCCTGCACGCTGCTGGAAACGTGGGCCTTGTGCAACTACGCAGTTGGGACCTGGAAGACCGGCCTGGGCTCCTGCACCCCCCGGAACTGCCTGCACCGCTCTAGCACCACACCGGACAGGGCACGCACAGCCTGCGGGAGGGCGCTACTTCTCCAAGATCCTTGCTGGCACATCCTCGCTAACACGATGGGGAAAAATGAGGCCAGGCAGCCCAAAATCAGCTTTGACAACAAACGTCCTTCGAAGAACCCAGCAACAGAGACGGACAGCGGAGAATCGTCGTCGCAGGGGCCACCGTCAGACATAGACTTTGGGGCGCTCATCATGGAGGTGCGATCCAGCTTGAAGAGCATTGATACTAAACTTGACGCCATGTCTTCACAGCTGGAATCGGTGAAGACTAAGGTTGACGCCCATGAAACTAGGCTGGATTGCTTAGAAAACAGACAGACTGAATGCTGTGAATTTCAACAGCAGGCCAAGCAGCATATCACATCCCTGGAGCGAGAGCTGGACAATCTGCGTGCCAAGTCAGATGATTTGGAGGCACGTTCCCGTAGGTCTAATATACGCATTACGGGAATTCCGGAGACAACAAACACTGGCAAGATGGAGGTGTTTGTGACGGACCTGCTGCACGAGCTCTTCGACCCGGACCTATCATCAGTCTTCACGGTCGAGAGGGCACACAGATCGCTTGGGAAAAAGCCGCCGCTGGGAACCCCACCTCGTCCCATCCTTGCTAAATTGCTTAATTATGAAGACAGAGATATGATCTTGAGGCTGGCGAGGGAGAAGGGTAAGATTACGCATAAGGGCAACAACACCTCCTTTTACCCAGACTTCACCCCCCTGGTGCAAGCGGCCCGTAAAGAATTCTTGCCGGCGAAGAAACTGTTGCTGCAAGCTGGCGTGCCATACTCTCTGTTGTACCCGGCAAAACTGAAGGTATTCCATGACAACACTACGCACTTCTTCACTGATGCGAAGTCTGCGCTCAAGTACGCCAAACACATCAGCAGTACGGGAACCAGAAGGAAGTCGCCCAGACTAGAGGATACTGCGGAACAACTCAGCGATAATGACTGAATTGACAGCTACTGTGAGCTTTGAGACATTATAATTCTACCTCCACCACGTCTTAATTGGAATCTCGAAGGCTCCTTACCCCGCTGCTGCTGCACCTTGACTGAGACTGAAGGGGGTAAGAAACTGCTGTATCCCCGGGCACCCTGCTATGACTCCTGGTATACTATTGCCTGTGTGAACATTGCCTTCGTTGGAATTAGTTGGCCCTGGGGAGGGGGTGCCGTCGAGACCTCGAAGCTTACTTCCTGAATGTAGCCACCCCGTCCACACGGGGGTGTACGCTGGGCACACCACGCCCCATGGGGTGTCTCCCATTGTTCTTGATGTTGGTTCTCTATCACGCCTTGCGTGCCTTTTTGAGGGGTATGTCACGACCTGATTGGGGGGTTGCTGAGGGTGGGGGGAGGTTGGAGGGGTTTGTGGAGTTGTTGTTTTTCGTTATGGTACGGTGCAATGTAGTCTTTATTCTGCCTTCATCTTTGCGCAGAGGTTCGATAGTTACGATGTGTGCGGGACATTGCTGCTCTGGGGGGGCGGGAACAGCTGGGGTCGGAACTGCTGCTTCATCTTCTCGGCCATGGGGGGGGATTAAGATTTGGACATGGAACATTAGGTGCCTTGTAGATTACAAGAAGGCCCGCTTGATGCATGGGGTACTGGCCAGACATAATGTGGACATTTGCTTTTTGCAAGAGACTCATATTAATACAACCTCTTCACCCAGATTGAAGAATTCCAGATGGTCAACTGTGTATTCTGCCATTTACTCTAATTATGCAAGGGGGGTGGCGGTACTTGTGCGCAGGGGGCTGGATTGGCGGGAACACGCCCACGTGCTAGATGTGAATGGGAGATACGTCATATTACATGGTTCCCTGCAGGGGCGACCTATCGTGCTGGCTGCCATTTACGGTCCGAATGTGGACGACCCTGACTTCTTTAGAGGAGTCTGGGCGCAAATTGCATTACTTGACTGCCAATCGGTTGTAATAGGAGGCGATTTTAATGTTGTGCTGGATGATGAAATGGATCGGAGGGGGGTGGGTAGACCAACACACGCTAGAGCGAGGCAAGCCGTCCTTGATATAATGAGTGAGGCGATGCTTTCTGATGTGTGGAGAGTTCGTCATCCGGATGTGAGAGTGGGTACCTGTTACACGTGCCACAAGTCTGCTTGGTCCAGGCTGGACTTCTGGCTGGTGACACCTGAGGTTGCGACATGGGTGTCGGGAGTTGACATCCAGGCTAGATCACTGTCTGACCATGCCCCTTGCATGCTGGAGTTGCGCCTGCCCGACACTATACACAGAGCGTTCACATGGCGCCTACCCCCACACGCACTTACAGACCCAGTATTTGTGGAGGAGATCAGAGGGGATATCATTAAATATTTTGCCGAGAACGCAGGTTCTGTCTCATCTGAAGCTATCTAGTGGGACGCCTTTAAGGCGGTGATCAGAGGCCAGTGCATAGCGCGACAGGCGGGAGTGCTCCGTACCATCTGTGACACACTAGCTAAGCTGGAAGGGGAGTTGAGAGGTCTAGATGCAGCCTTTAGCCTTGACCCGTCCTTAGAGATTGCTGGGGATCTAAAAGCTAAGCTACTCGCCTTCAATGAGGAAGCGGAGCGCGAGGTGAGATTCCTGGGTAGACAGGCCGAGGCCCGCAGGTACGCGGAGGGAGACAGGCCAAGTAGGACCCTCGCTAGGTTGATAGCTCCTCGTACACAGTCACATTACATCCACACCATACACGACAGGGAGGGATCCCTAGCCGTTGGCCAGGAGGCTGTGCTGCGCGCCTTCACTGATTTCTATGCGACACTATATACCTCCAAGCAACCCACGATCCCAACCTCTTTGGACAGCTTTCTTGACTCTATCGCCCTAGTTTGGTTTAATAACAACCACAGACAATACATGGACTTACCTGTCACCGTCCAGGATATCATTCAGGTGATCAAGAGTATGCCGGCCAACAAAGCCCCTGGCCCTGACGGTTTGACAACGTCTTTTTACAAAACTTATGCGGAAGAGCTGGCGCCGAAACTACACTCTGTGTTCGTTGAGGCCCTTGAATTGAACTCCCTACCGGATTCCATGCGTGCAGCCTTAATAATTACTCTCTTAAAACCTGCCAAAGACGAGCTGCTCCTGGACTCCTATAGGCCCCTCTCCCTGATAAATGTTGACGCTAAAATTTATGCAAAGGTGATTGCGGACAAACTACAGCCGATGCTGCCGATCATCGCACTTCCTGACCAGTCCGGGTTTATCCCTGGCCGTGCCACATCCCACAACCTCAGGACCATTTTCTCTGTCCTCCATTACTTGCACCCATCTGTGCAGGCGGCGGTGGTGTTCCTGGATGCCACCAAAGCGTTCGACTCCTTAGAGTGGCCTTATTTGTTTAGAATTTTGGAGAGGATGGGGTTTAGCCGTAACTTCATGACTCTAATCAAGCTACTGTACACCGAACCTAGGGCTAGGGTGAGTGTGAATGGCCTTGTTTCCAAACCCTTTGCGATCTCTAGGGGGACCAGACAGGGATGCCCTCTGTCACCCCTTCTTTTTGCCATCGCGATGGAGCCGCTTGCGGCTCGGATACGACAGCACCACACTGCGAGGGGCATCAGATTCAGCTCTCGGAGCTTACTAATTTCGTTGTATGCTGATGATGTCACCTTGTACGTCGTCAACCCCAAAGATAACATGAACCCGTTGCTCCGAGAATTCGTGCGGTTTGAGGGCCTGGCGGGAGTGTCCATTAATTGGAGTAAGTCTGTTGCCTTCCCTCTTACAGACGAGACCAGTCGGCCGGCTCCAGACTACCCCTTGCGTTGGGAGACTGACGCTGTCAAGTACCTAGGGGTGTGGGTCAGTCGAGATGTACAGGAGCTGTGGTCACTTAACTTTGGTAGAGCAGTGGACTGGCTGGAGGGGAAAATCGAGGTCTGGAACGAGCTGCCCCTGTCCCTGGTTGCAAGGATAGCATTAGCGAAAATGGTGGTTCTCCCCAAATTCCTGTATTTGTTCGTCAATATTCCGCTGCCCATGACAGCGAACTTTCACGCGCGTGTCCGCTCTTTGCTGTTGAAATTGATTTGGGCCGGAGGACAGGCGAGGGTATCCTGGGACCTACTTACACTCCCGCTTCGGCAGGGGGGCCTTGGAGCTCCTGACTTGAGACTGTACTCCCTTTGTGCGCAGGCGCAATTTCTGCATTTCTGGGCCTTCCCCACTCCCTACCAACCGCACGTGGCGGTGGAGCTGGCTGTGGTTGCCCCTTTGCCGCTGCGAGTGGCGCTCTACGGGAAAGTCTCACGTCCTTCAAGGGAGGTTGACACCGTGGAGATGGTTCGCTGGTCCTGGCGCGAACTGCAAAGGAGAGCGGGACTCTCCTTGCTTTACGCACCTGCCATCCCCCTGCGGGGTAACCCGTTGTTGCCTTGCTTGAGCACCAGAGGTGACACCCTCGTGCTTCGCGGGAAGAGGCTGCACACCTTCGCTGATATATACCCTGACGGTGCCTTTGAGGAGTGGTGCGTGAGGGAAGACGGCCAGCCTGAATCTTTTGCGGACGCACTGCTGTACCATTCCCTTAGGGAATCCTGCAAGAAGCTGGGGCCTCAATTCCCGGAGGAACCGCAAGCTCTAGACGCCCTTCAGAACTTGCTTTCAAGACCCTCCCCCAAAAAACTGGTGTCGAGACTCTACAACTGCATGCATGAGCAGGCCCCAATAACGTTGGCCGCGGCCAAACTGGCTTGGGCGGCTGACCTGGCAGACCCTTTGACAGACGAGACATGGGAATACTGCTGTAGGCAGCTCACGGCGCTATCTCCTAACTATCGGCTGCGACTCATCCACTTTAAATTCTTACACCGGTATTATCGAACGCCGGTGCTGTTACACCGCATGGGCATTCGCGCGGATGCATCTTGTTGGAAATGCGGACGAGTGGACGCGTCCTTTCTCCATGTGGCATGGAGCTGCCCTAAACTAGACGAATACTGGTCGGACGTCTTCACGGCCATCAGTCAAATCTTACATAGACATGATGTACCATCGCCACTTCTGGGTTTGTTGGGCTATGTCAAGGATACCGAACCTTGTGACAGGAAGCTACATGCACTACTCCTCCTTTATGCCAAACGACAGATTTCACTACACTGGGGCAGGAAAGCTCTCCCCTCGTTCACAGAGTGGATCAGGGATGTAACATATGGCCATGCACAACTGACTCACTATTGGGAGACAATGCCCACCGCTTCCAGACCTAATGATATCTGGGAACCGTTCCTACAATGGACTAGGGAGCGTGCGGGCTCGGATGCCTCTGGAGGATCGCCTGATGTGGGCGTTTCGGATGATATGGGTTAAATGGTTTGGAGGTGAGGTCATGCGGTTGTAACTCCGCCATTCTGCGCAGGCGCGGGCTGGACCTGCACTTGAGCGCGCCCTGAACCTGCTGTCCTATTGATATTGCGAATGCTGCATGTCCTAGCTTCCGCAGCCTCCCTTGCTGCCACATAACCCAGTGGTCTGCCCTGCTTCAGTATCCTCTCTCCCCCCTCCTTCTTCCCCCCCCCCCCATCTCCTTGGTTAAGGCTTGGAGCCCGTGGCACCTCTGACCCTACCACTGCTCGCCACCCGTGGACTGTTGCCCAGCGCAAGGCCGCGCAGCCCCGTGTATGCGTGGGGAATTGTGTGACTGACTTTCTGTACTTGCACCGATGTTTGTTGTTCTCGTTACCTTTCTGTTTGTTGGGGATGGTTGGGTGAAAACAGTGCTGCTAGACGTATCCTTTCAATCTGCCCATCAGCAGACTGCGTTCTGCTGCTCGCTCCGAGGCAGCCTTGTTAATTCCAAGTACATTTGCTTGTCTACGACGCTGAAAAAAGTAAGACCACTTAACATGCTAAGATTGCGCTGCTCACGTACATGTTTTTATTGTAATGTGTATTGTCCTGGGGACTTAGTGGCCTGTCGGGTTATGTTCCCTCTGATGTCTTTATTATATTTTGTGACATGCATATTCCATAGCGGCCTGCCTCCGGGTTGTTGGCGTGACGCAGTGTGCTCTTATGTCTCTTTTTGCATAATAAATGTCTTACACCAAAAAAAAAAAAAAAAGGGTGTGCACTGTCTACAGCAGGTGTAGCACATTGGCTGGTCAAATTAAGGTAAAGCAAAATGCCCTATGCCGGTCCCTCCCAGACCCCACTCAACTGGCAAAAATTGGCCTTCTATGGCTTTTGTGGGTAATATTCCCATACTTGACAGTTACAAAACAACCACCTGCTCTACCTCCCACACATTTACAAGACAATAGTGTGTGGATGTTTTAGCACGTCAACAGGCTAACATTGGTCACGGAGACCTTTGTATACTTTTTCAAGCTTCTGCGACATACTAAGGCTAGCCACCACTTCTAGGAGGACTGCTTTACAGTCTATGCACAGCATATGTATCTACAGCTACACATGCCACGAACCAAACGTTTTGTTTACCCTGTTAGCATCTGTTTGTGGTATGTAGTTCTGCAGATTCATGGATGCGTACCCACCTCCCCCGGACGCCTTTAGTTGTTGCAGACATTCTTTACTTTCATCCTTAATCTTTCCTCCGCTTGATGATCATCTTTCTGCATCTCTATGCTCCAGCTACGTCCTCTCCCTTTGTGCTGGAAAAATAATCTAACAATGGAGCCGATGCCCATGTGCATTAACCAGCAATAGTTAGTCACAGTACAGTGTGACTTGAAGAGACTTCTTAAAAAAAAAAAAGAACATTCACACGCCCGTGCCCAACTCTAGATGGCAGTAGTCACAGCATATGAATCTACAGCACTGCATGCCATGAAAAAATGCTTACTGGGTAAGTAACGTTTTCCTTTCTGTAACAAAGTCCACTATTGTCACGCTTTACAGGTGTTCAACATAAGCTGTTCACACTAACAAATTTCCTTCAACGGCATTCATCAGTGTTGAGTACAGGTATTTCTTGAGTGAGGAATCGAATGAATACCGTGCTGGACTTTGATAATTTCACTTGATATTTAGCAGGCGAAGTTCTAGCAGCCTTTTTAAGTGCTGTGGCCAGGGCTGGCCATCTGAATGTCGTAAATTCAGGCAATGTTATGGGCTCGATTTTCCAAGGGGCAAAAGAGAAAGGTTAGGGAATTGTATAGGCTGGCCTTTCGAAGAGCAGAAAGCTGATGCACTGGAATTGTCTGGCCATTTCAAGTCTGGAACATTTGAGCAGTTACATGAGCAGGCCCTTTGGACAGACGAAAAAGCAGGCAGTTGCATGTGCTGGCCTTTTCAAGGGAGGAAAGTCCTGCAGTGGCATGAGCTGCCCCTTTGAAGGGTAAAGAGGCAGGCAGCGCGTTGGCCTGGCACTTTATCCTTGTCTGACAGTGTTAAAAAAATACCTATCACTATTGAGATGTAAAGATTCGTAGGTTTGACTCCATGTTTGGAGAAGAGAACTTAAATAGGTGTAAAAAAGAACATCCACCTTACTTTTTTATTAGATGTATGCCCCCTTTCTCCAGTTTTTAGGTCTCGCAGAGAGACCTATTGCAGTCAAACCACAAAGCTGACTTCACGATGCGGATTTGTAGAAGTGCACGAGCTCGTGAACGCGCTTCTATCCCCCTGCCTTGCTCTTCAAAGGCTCCCCTTACCATTTGCACCTGCCTCCCCGCCCACTGCTTCACACTTCACTGCCGCCAGGCCATGACTCGCATTTCTGCCCAGCCATCTGTTCCCCAGCTCCAGCACCTCCCCTCTCTCTCCACGCACACAGCCTTACTCAGATTTCTCCTCCCCCTCCCCAGCCAGCTTCCCCAGGCCGTGTTCCCTCCCACCTTTCCTCCTCTCTGTCCCTCTCTCTCCGTACATCCAGCGCAGAATCCACGACTGCATGTGCCTTCTAGCTATCACCCTAATGTGCCTCCTCCATCCCCCTTCGACTCCGGGTTGCTCTCTGCCACCAGAGCGGTTCCATCGGGTTATTTTAAGAACAGCTAATTCCTTGACGGCAACCACAACAAGGGCCCAGTCGGAAGCGGGCTGCGAGCTGCCTTTAGACTGACCAAGAGACCATACTGGAAATATACGGTTTTAATAACCTCGAATCCAGCGAGAACAGGCCCTGGTTAATGTTTCTAAGAAGTCCCGAGCTGAACTTTCTAATACGCCTGGCACATGTGACCGTGCCTCGCTGACCCGGGCTTCGGGCCTCCCTCCTCCCAGGAGCCTTTAGAGCCACTAAAAACACGCGCTGCTTGTGGCTATGTGAAGATGTCCAGGGCCGGCTCAAAATGTGCTTTCCCATGTCCTAAAGAGATGCGCGTCAATATAACCCTTAATCTAGGGTTATAAAGGGGTATCAACAAGCATCCCTTAAATGTGACTTTAAAAACGTGTGACTTCAAGTAAAAATAAAATAAAAAGAAAGAATGAGGATGGCTTAAATAAAAGCTTTTCAGCGTTGCGTGTTTTATCACATTTTTAATTTTGTCTTCTATTATACTAGCAAGTTCCTTCATGAAGACGTGTCAACGTCGCTACACAAATGCAATTTCATTCAGAAACGATGAACGGCGACTTTGTGAATGAAGTCTGTCAGGAACGCACAATCTGATTAACAAAACGTCCTCCAAACCTCCTGCTTCTCTTAGCACCTTAAACCTAAGAAGAGGTGACGATGCCCTACCTTTCCATCCCCATCACACCCATGGCTTTACACACACAACTACATTTTCAGGGTTTGCATAACCTCCAGTGCACATGCGCCGAAAAACCAAAACAGGGAAGACTGTGGGCGTGTCGCACCTCCGCACTCAATTTTAAACTGTAGAGGCATTTAGCCACTTGATGACTGTGTGGTCTAATACCATTGGATTTATTTGGGTATGCAAGGTTAATGCACCCGATGTGATAAATACGGCAAGCTGGCCATATGCAAGTCCAGGAAATATATATATATATATATATATATATTTATTCGAGCTCCGCAGTCAAAAGAGACAGAAACAGCACTCGTAGTAGGTTAAACCTGATACGGTTTATTGCACAAATTTAAGAAACAGACGCGTTTCAGCACTTGCCTTCGTCAGTGTCAGCTGGCGACGGCAAGGCGGAAGTTGATAAGGCAGTAATAATCAACATAGAAAACGGATCTTGATCCAAATCATGAGCGCCATCTTGGAATGGCAAAATAAACTCAAACAAATTGCAACAGATTAATAAAGGCAATATTCGTTAATGTTGAAAACAATTAATGTGATGTTAGTTATCACTTAATAAACATTCTTGTGTTTTCTTATTCCGCCCTGGATGGGCAAATCAGTTTAAACTTATGTTCAGAAAAACAATTAATTAAATCAACATTGTACGTATTGCTCTTGAATTCATTATATCCTTTGGTAGAGGTTTAGAGAGAATATGATTAATGACGCCCCTTGACAAAATTAATTACTTCAGGCCCCGATGGGCTAAAACAGTGAAACTACAAACCATAACGTCCCATATCCCATTCACCATATTTCCTAATAATCAGTGAAAATCAAATTAGTCTTAAAAGGGTCCATAAACCAACTACCAACTGAATTTCTTCAAATCATTTACATATATATATATATATATATATATATATATATATATATATATATATATATATATATATATATATATATATATATATATATATATACACACACACACTTTCAAATTATGACTTTTTATAATCGTTTTAAAATATATGGAAAACAAAGAGTGACATTAAAGATGTATTTCAATAAGAATATTTAGCCCCAAAACCATAGACTGCGAAGGCATACGTGAATTTAAACGCCTATCATCTTATACACGCTTCCTATAGCACTTTCAGGGGAAAAAAATATTTCTCAGCGATTTTAAGGCTACGGAATCCTCTTCCGGGAAACCCCGCAAAGGTGATTGGAGTGTTTCTTGTACAGCGGGAGTCTCTAATGAATGGCTTCCTGTCGGACTCGGCGCCTCGGACAACTCCAACCAAACGCAGTGACGGGCGCGATGTGGCCAAAACTAGCAGGCCCGGCAGGTAAACAAAGCAACACCCGCGCCTCAGCTGCAACATTTCCACATGTTAACTGTGCAGGCATATTTCACACTCACGCGTGCATGCAGTTCATGACTGACTCAAGAAAACCTAATCTGCGATTGTACCTCAAGAAGGTTCGTGCTGATGGGAACACTACATGAACATTTTGTGTGGAGCAAAATGCCACACCCTGGGCGCCGCAAATAACAGGTGTTGCCCCTACCTAATTTGCGATACTCAGAGGAAAGATAACGTCTAATGATGTTTTTTGTGCAGTATCTTTAAAATTAGTAGATCAAACGCCTAAAAGGTAGCTATGTTACCAACTGCAACAGCACAAGCGTGACTGCAGGTGACAAATGCCCCCAACTGATAGTTGCCTCAGGCATTCACCAAAAGTACACACAAATGCTCCGACCCTAGATATTCCCCTAAAGTACACTGAATCTAGTATCAAAAAAGCCAGTCTCATACAGGACGCGCTGGCAAAAGGCGTGAGGATGGAAAAGCTCCCTTGCTCCCACACTCCCGTTAAAGCGAACAGATTCATCTACTCCAACAATCCCTTCAACAAACACATTAAACAATGGTTGAGATACATCGACGACGTGTGGCTCCTGTGGCAGGGGAGCCACACGGAGTTGGTGGACTTCCATTTGTGGATCAATGGTAGGCACCGTGACATCAAGTTCTCATTGGAGTCCAGTAATGAGAAGATGACATTTCTAGACTTTGAAATAAAGTGCATGGATGGGGAGTTGAAGTATTCCCTTTTTCGAAAAAAGACGGATAAAAATACGATCCTTCACCATCGAAGTGCACATCCCAGAAGCCTGAGGGATAACCTGCCTTACGGGCAATTGCTTCGGATTCGAAGGAATTGTTCGGAGGTAACTGAATACGAGAAACACGCAACCAGGTTTTGCGAAGAGATGAAGAATCGAGGGTACCCCAAAAAACTGCTAAGTAATTCTAAGAAGAGGGCACACCACACCCCTCGGGAGTGCTTACTTGAGAGAAAGGTGAAACAAGATATGGACAGGCTAGTATGTGTGACAACGTTTGGACCAGACACACACAGAGTAAGACAAATGGTCTTGAAAAACTGGCACCTGTTAGAGGAACTTGAATGCTCATTTCCGCGACCGTTGTTCGCCTATAAGAAAAATAAGAGCATTGGCCAAAGTATAATTAGAGCGGATGTACTAACTCCCAAGCCAAAAAGTGATCTACTCTCAATATGGGGCATGAAGCCAATTGAAGGGCACCGGAAGTGTGGAAATTGCATATCGTGTGATTCCACAATTGAAGGGTCTGAGTTTGAACACAGGGGAGTAAAATGCAAAAACACCAGTTTCTCGAATTGCAAGACACGAAACGTGGTCTATGCCATCATTTGTGCCTGCCAGAAGATGTACATAGGTAAAACGACACAACAGGTCAACAGCCGGATCACCCAGCATAGGTCAAGATTTAAAAAGAGGGTTGTGAGCGCTCCAATGGTCCAACATTTCTTGGATTCCAACCACAGTGAAATGGACTTTAAATGGACTGTACTGTGCACAATCGTACCAACAGGCAACAAAGGTCCGATTGACATTGAAGACACACTCCTTAGAAAAGAGGCATACCTGATTCTGAAATTTAATAGCACGCAAAACGGATTAAACACTCTCTCTGAGGTGTCTAGACTGTAGTGGAAGAATTGTGTGGGGCTCCACGGGGGTGCGATAGTCCCCCTTGACTGAAGGGTACAGCATTGGGGAGGCCAAGTAGAACAGCGATGTAACCGAAACGTGTAGGGCTAATCCACAGGTATCCGCGTACCAATAAACTACAAATCCCAGAAATCTCACGGTCATGAGACCGTCATAAGTAACTAGGCAACCTGGCCGCCGCCCTCCACAGTGAACGAAGCATTAGTGAAAGCAAGCTGTACAGAGCAAGGTGAGCCGTAAGAGGGTTTGAGTTATGCACGTAGGACCAGTCCATGTAATGGGAAACTAATTCGCACTCCGGTCTATCTTTTAAACAGTGTAAGATACCGGAGAACAATGATAGAATCACGCGGTACAATCAACCAGAGTCCGGAGGACCGTGTGCAAAAAGTTGATCATGGAGTGAGTCGCTCCCGAAGCCCGCGGTGCGCCAAACGAGGTAGGAATGTTACAACCTTCTACCTAACATGGCTGAGATATGACATGAGCCCACTAGTAGTAACCCCCTCCTTGCCCTCCCCCAGGTCAAAAAGCATCACCGTGCCATAGGGAGACGCCCATACACGGACCTAAAAGACAGTCTAAGGTACGTCCTGCAGTGTTTTTGCAAGAAGTGACCGTAGGGCGAGTATTGAGTTTGGCTCTGAATGGGACTTTTTAATGTCCTTTAGACTGCAGCTCAAAAGACCCAGAACCAGACATAGGATAACCACGGCTACAATTAAGGTAACATGAACTTTAAATGTAGGAGATTAGAAGCGGAATAATAAAATGAGGCCCTGGGAATCAACACTGAAACAGTGTTCTTTCTTTTCCCTTACACACATGCAGATAGAAGTGACAAGGCCCTGAGGAGAACCCATAACTGTTGTATGGAGTTCGAAACGCGTCGGCAAGAAAGGAGATAAAAACTTAATAATACCAATAATCACTGACTTGTAGAATTAATGTGTCGTGATATCTCCTGTTTAACTGTGACTTTGTCTACTACTGTTCCTGAGATTCCAAATCACTGATGGTTAAAGAGGCTAGAAAATTGTAACTCGCCTTTTGGAACAGTCTGAAATAGATATAGATGCTTTGTTGTGTATAGTGAATGTAATTTGATGTAATGATGTTTTCTTTTCTTGGTAAATGTTGTGTTTAAGTTGATGTACATATATGTTATATTTGTTGTGTTCTCTCTCTGACATGTAATCTAAGATTTTTTCTAAAAAAGATTTGAAAGAAAAGGTCAAAATAAATATACCTAACAAATCTAACTAAGGTTGATGTGTTGCTTATAACTAAGAGCTAACAAAAAAGTGGGGTGGCATTTTTGTGTGAAAAACATATAAGGTCCAGCCTTTCCCACAGCCAAGGGCCTAACTCCTTTACACTAAAAAAAAAAAAAAAAAAAATCTATGTATGCATAGGTTTCAAAGCTAGCATTTAGTGTTTTTTCATGTCAGATGATGCATTTGGAATGATTAGTTGGTGGCGTAGACTGGAGCTACTGTGTTTTCTCTTTCCCATAACGGTTTATTTTAAAAGTTCGGAACAGGCTCTTGTGACTTGGGGCCCAGCATAGTTAATTAAGGAAGTGCAATGAATAAGTCATCTTAGATAAAGGCCCTCCTTAACTCTCTCTACACCCCTCTCTCTCTACACCCCTCTCTCTCTACACCCCCTCTCTCTACACCCCCTCTCTCTATACCCCCCTCTCTCTATAACCCCCTCTCTCTATAACCCCCTCTCTCTATACCCCCCTCTCTCTACACCCCCCCTCTCTAGACCCCCTCTCTCTATACCCCCCTCTCTCTATACCCCCCTCTCTCTATACCCCCCTCTCTCTATACCCCCCTCTCTCTATACCCCCCTCTCTCTACACCCCCTTCTCTCTACACCCTCTCTCTACACCCTCTCTCTCTACCTCCCCTCTACAGCCCCCTCTCTACAACCCTCTTGCCCCTCTCTCTCTACAACCCCCTCTCTCTACGCCCCTCTCTGCACCCCCTCTCTCTACACCCCCCTCTCTCTACACCCCCTATCTCTACACACCCCTCTATACACCCCCCTCTCTACACACCCCTCTCTACACACCCCTCTCTCTACACCGCTCTCTCTCTACACCGCTCTCTCTCTACACCGCTCTCTCTCTACACCGCTCTCTCTCTACACCCCCTCTCTCTACACCCCCTCTCTCTACACCCCCTCTCTCTACACCCCCTCTCTCTACACCCCCTCTCTCTACTCCCCCTCTCTCTACACCCCCTCTCTCTACACCCCCTCTCTCTACACACCCCTCTCTACACACCCCTCTCTACACACCCCTTTTATCTTATCTTATCTTAGGTGCCATTTATAAAGCGCACTGACGCCGAAGCTTCCTGGCGCTGATGGACAGAGAGGGTGAGGAGGAAACGCAGGAGGCAAAAACCTAGCTAAGGGGGGGGGGAAGGTAGGTTTTTAACAGTTTTTTAAAATTAAGGAAGAGAGGAAGAAGATTTGATAGATAGAGGAAGGAGGTTCCAGAGCACAGGAGCTAGGTAAGAAAAACGGCGGCCGCCAAATTTCTTAGTTTTGTTTTTGGGGGTGACTAGCAGGTCACGGTGGGCTGATCGGAGGTTGCGTGTAGGACAGTGGGGACGGATGAGGGACTTGAGAAACCCAGGGCGGGAGCAGTGAAGGGCTTTGAAGGTGAGACATGCCACCTTGAAAGCAGCCCTTTGGTCTATTGGTAGCCAGTGGAGGCTATAGAGCAGAGGCTTGGCTGATTGCCATCTGGGGTTTCCATGGATCAAGCGGGCCGCTTGATTCTGGACGACTTGGAGGCGGTGTGACAGAAATTGTGGGAGACCGTGGTAAATGGAGTTGGAAAAGTCCAAGCGGGAGAGCACAAGTGAGATGACAGTTTGAGTGAGTGCCGCGGGAGGGAGAAGGTGACGGACTTTGCGAAATCTCCGAAGTTGGTACATGCATGATGAGATTACCGCTCCTACTTGGGCTTTGAGGGAGAGTTCGGCGTCGATGATTACGCCCAGACTCTTTACTGTTTTTGCTGGGGTAGGGGGAGAGCCGAGCTCCGACGGCCGGGCGTGACTGAGTCCAGGGAGAAGGAGCTTGGTTTTACCGGGGTTCAGTTTTAATTGATTCTGGTTCATCCAGAGTTGGATATGGATCATAACTGCGTGAAACTTATTGATGGCCTGTGGTGAGTTAAGTGAGAGGATCAGCTGTAAGTCGTCGGCGTAGTTATAGGCTATGATGACCCATTTGAGGAGAGATTGAATCAATGGCCGGAGATATAAATTAAATAGAAGCGGGGAAAGGGAGGAGCCCTGGGGACTCCACAGGACGTGGGGGATTTTTTGGCCATGTAAGGGCCCATGCGGACCGCCTGTGTTCTTCCAGTGAGGAAGGACCTGACCCACTCAAGAGCAGAGCCCTGGATGCCTGCCTGCTCCACACAGTGGAGAAGGATGTTATGGTCCACCGTGTCGAACGCTGCCGACAAGTCTAGGAGGACGAGGGCTTGAGGACGCCCGTGTCCGCGTTGCTCCTGAGTGTGTCAAGGACTGCCAGGATGACGGCCTCTGTAGAGTGGGCAGGTCGGAAGCCAGCCTGATTAGGCTCAAGATGACAGGAGGATTCAATAAAGTTTGACAGGCACCGGGTGACATGGGCTTCAATGATTTTGGAGAAGTAGGGAAGGAGGGAAATGGGGCGATAATTTGACGGCTCTGCAGGGTCGGCGCCAGGTTTTTGAGGAGGGGTATTAAGATGGCCTCCTTGAAAGAAGTGGGGAAGATGCCACTGCTAAGAGATCTGTTGAGTAATTGTAGAATACAATCTGGCAGATTGAGAAATATGCTCCGCAGGACAGAGGGTGGACAACAGTCGTTGGGTGAGCCAGATTTCACACGGGTGGCAAGTTCCGCTAGGGAGGTAGGATCCAGAGCGGGAAAGGTAGTGAAGGTCAGGGGATTATTAGAGGAGAAATCCGGGGGGGATGACTGGGGAAGGGGGGGGGATAGACTTTTTGATTTTTATGATTTTTTCCAGAAAGAAAGAGTTCAGAGTGTCGCAGGCATCCTGAGTAGGGGTCTGAGCTGGGAGGGTTCTGTCATCTGTAGTTAGCTCGTTCAGGATTCTGAACACCTCCTCTCTCTACCTCTCTCTCTACCTCTCTCTCTACACCTCCACCTATCTATCACCCTCACTCTATCTATCGCCCTCACTCTATCTATCGCCCTCACTCCTATCTATCTATCGCCATCACTCGATCTAACGCCCCCACTCTACCTATCGCCCTCACTCTACCTATCGCCCTCACTCTACCTATCGCCCTCACTCTATATATCGCCCTCACTCTATCTACCGCCCTCACTCTATCTACCGCCCTCACTCTATCTATCGCCCTCACTCTATCTATCGCCCTCACTCCTATCTATCTGTCTATCTATCTATCTATCTATCTATCGCCATCACTCTATCTACCGCCCTCACTCTATCTACCGCCCTCACTCTATCTACCGCCCTCACTCTATCTACCGCCCTCACTCTATCTACCGCCCTCACTCTATCTACCGCCCTCACTCTATCTATCTATCGCCCTCACTCCTATCTATCTGTCGCCATCACTCGATCTAACGCCCCCACTCTACCTATTGCCCTCACTCTATGTATCTATCGTCCTCACTCTATCTATCTATCGCCCTCACTCCTATCTATCTGTCGCCATCACTCGATCTAACGCCCCCACTCTACCTATTGCCCTCACTCTATGTATCTATCGCCCCCACTCTACCTATTGCCCTCACTCTATGTATCTATCGCCCTCACTCTATCTATCGCCCTCACTCCTATCTATCTATCGCCATCACTCGATCTAACGCCCCCACTCTACCTATTGCCCTCACTCTGTCTATCTATCGCCCTCACTCTATCTGTCTATCTATCGCCCTCACTCTATCTGTCTATCTATCAGCCTCACTCTATCGGCCTCACTCTAACTGTCTATCTATCTATCGCCCTCAATCTATCTATCTATCTATCTATCTATCTCCCTCCCTCAATCTATCTCTCACTCACTCTATCGCCTTCACTCTATCTATCGATCGCCCTCACACTCTGTCTATCTATCGCCCTCACACTGTCTGTCTATCTATCGCCCTCACACTGTCTATCTATCGCCCTCACTCTATCTATCGCCCTCACTCTATCTATCGCCCTCACTCTATCTATCGCCCTCACTCTATCTATCTATCCGCCCTCACTCTATCTATCTATCGCCCTCACTCTATCTATCTATCGCCCTCACTCTATCTATCGCCCTCACTCTATCTATCGCCCTCACTCTATCTATCTATCGCCCTCACTCTATCTATCTATCTATCGCCTCACTCCTATCTATCTGTCGCCATCACTCGATCTAACGCCCCCACTCTACCTATTGCCCTCACTCTATGTATCTATCGTCCTCACTCTATATATCGCCCTCACTCTATCTGTCTATCTATCACCCTCACTCTATCTATCGGCCTCACTCTGTCTATCTATCTATCGCCCTCACTCTATCTATCGCCCTCACTCTATCTATCGCCCTCAATCGATCTATCTATCTATCTATCTATCTCCCTCCCTCAATCTATCTCTCACTCACTCTATCGCCTTCACTCTATCTATCGATCGCCCTCTCTCTATCTGTCTATCTATCTAGCGCCCTCACTCTATCTAACTATCGCCCTCACACTGTCTGTCTATCTATCGCCCTCACACTATCTATCGCCCTCACTCTATCTATCGCCCTCACTCTATCTATCCGCCCTCACTCTATCTATCGCCCTCACTCTATCTATCTATCGCCCTCACTCTATCTACCGCCCTCACTCCTATCTATCTGTCTATCTATCTATCTATCTATCGCCATCACTTTATCTATCGCCATCACTCTATCTATCGCCATCACTCTATCTATCGCCATCACTCTATCTACCGCCCTCACTCTATCTACCGCCCTCACTCTATCTACCGCCCTCACTCTATCTACCGCCCTCACTCTATCTACCGCCCTCACTCTATCTACCGCCCTCACTCTATCTACCGCCCTCACTCTATCTACCGCCCTCACTCTATCTACCGCCCTCACTCTATCTACCGCCCTCACTCTATCTACCGCCCTCACTCTATCTACCGCCCTCACTCTATCTACCGCCCTCACTCTATCTACCGCCCTCACTCTATCTACCGCCCTCTATCTATCTATCGCCCTCACTCTATCTATCTATCGCCCTCACTCCTATCTATCTGTCGCCATCACTCGATCTAACGCCCCCACTCTACCTATCGTCCTCACTCTATATATCGCCCTCACTCGATCGCCTCACTCTATCTATCGCCCTCACTCTGTCTGTCTGTCTATATATCGCCCTCACTCTATCTGTCTATCTATCGCCCTCACTCTATCTGTCTATCACCCTCACTCTATCTATCTATCGCCCTCACTCTATCTACCGCCCTCACTCCTATCTATCTGTCTATCTATCTATCTATCGCCATCACTCTATCTATCGCCCTCACTCTATCTATCGCCCTCACTCTATCTATCTATCGCCCTCACTCTATCTACCGCCCTCACTCTATCTACCGCCCTCACTCTATCTACCGCCCTCACTCTATCTATCGCCCTCACTCTATCTATCTATCGCCCTCACTCCTATCTATCTGTCGCCATCACTCGATCTAACGCCCCCACTCTACCTATTGCCCTCACTCTGTCTATCTATCGCCCTCACTCTATCTGTCTATCGCCCTCACTCTATCTGTCTATCTATCACCCTCACTCTATCTGTCTATCTATCACCCTCACTCTATCGGCCTCACTCTAACTGTCTATCTATCTATCGCCCTCCCTCAATCTATCTCTCACTCACTCTATCGCCTTCACTCTATCTATCGATCGCCCTCACACTGTCTGTCTATCTATCGCCCTCACACTGTCTGTCTATCTATCGCCCTCACACTGTCTATCTATCGCCCTCACTCTATCTATCGCCCTCACTCTATCTATCGCCCTCACTCTATCTATCGCCCTCACTCTATCTATCGCCCTCACTCTATCTATCGCCCTCACTCTATCTATCGCCCTCACTCTATCTATCGCCCTCACTCTATCTATCGCCCTCACTCTATCTATCTATCGCCCTCACTCTATCTATCTATCGCCCTCACTCTATCTATCTATCGCCCTCACTCTATCTATCGCCCTCACTCTATCTATCGCCCTCACTCTATCTATCGCCCTCACTCTATCTATCGCCCTCACTCTATCTATCGCCCTCACTCTATCTATCGCCCTCACTCTATCTATCGCCCTCACTCTATCTATCGCCCTCACTCTATCTATCGCCCTCACTCTATCTATCTATCGCCCTCACTCTATCTATCTATCGCCCTCACTCTATCTATCGCCCTCACTCCTATCTATCTGTCGCCATCACTCGATCTAACGCCCCCACTCTACCTATCGTCCTCACTCTATATATCGCCCTCACTCTATCGCCTCACTCTGTCTATCTATCGTCCTCACTCTGTCTGTCTGTCTATATATCGCCCTCACTCTATCTGTCTATCTATCACCCTCACTCTATCTATCGCCCTCACTCTATCTACCGCCCTCACTCCTATCTATCTGTCTATCTATCTATCTATCTATCTATCTATCGCCATCACTCTATCTATCGCCATCACTCTATCTATCGCCATCACTCTATCTATCGCCCTCACTCTATCTACCGCCCTCACTCTATCTACCGCCCTCACTCTATCTATCGCCCTCACTCCTATCTATCTGTCGCCATCACTCGATCTAACGCCCCCACTCTACCTATCGCCCTCACTCTATCTATCTATCGTTCTCACTCTATATATCGCCCTCACTCTATCGCCTCACTCTGTCTGTCTAACTATCGCCCTCACTCTGTCTGTCTGTCTATATATCGCCCTCACTCTGTCTATCTATCGCCCTCACTTTATCTGTCTATCTATCACCCTCACTCTATCTATCTATCGGGCTCACTCTATCTGTCTATCTATCTATCGCCCTCACTCTATCTATCGCCCTCACTCTATCTATTGCCCTCAATCTATCTATCTATCTATCTATCTATCTATCTATCTATCTATCTATCTATCTATCGGCCTCACTCAATCTATTTATTGCCCTCACTCTAGCTATCACCCTCACTCAATCTATCTATCTATTGCCCTCACTCTATCTATTGCCATCACTCTATCTATCGCCTTCACTCTATCTATCTATCTATCTATCTATCTATCTATCTATCTATCTATCTATCTGTCTGTCTGTCTGTCTGTCTATCTATCTATCGACCTCACTCTATCTATCGCCCTCACTCTATCTATCGCCCTCGCTCTATCTGTCTATCTATCTAGCGCCCTCACTCTATCTAACTATCGCCCTCACACTGTCTGTCTATCGCCCTCACACTGTCTATCTATCGCCCTCACACTGTCTGTCTATCGCCCTCACTCTATCTATCGCCCTCACTCTATCTATCTATCGCCCTCACTCTATCTATCTATCGCCCTCACTCTATCTAACTATCGCCCTCACTCTCTGTCTATCTATCGCCCTCACTCTATCTAACTATCGCCCTCACTCTGTCTATCGCCCTCACTCTATCTGTCTATCTATCGCCCTCACTCTATCTGTCTATCACCCTCACTCTATCTATCTGTCTATCGCCCTCACTCTGTCTATCTATCGCCCTCACTCTGTCTATCTATCGCCCTCACTCTGTCTATCTATCGCCCTCACTCTGTCTATCTATCGCCCTCACTCTGTCTATCTATCGCCCTCACTCTGTCTATCTATCGCCCTCACTCTGTCTATCTATCGCCCTCACTCTATCTATCTATCGCCCTCACTCTATCTGTCTATCTATCGCCCTCACTCTATCTATCTATCGCCCTCACTCTATCGCCCTCACTCTATCTAACGCCCCCACTCTACCTATCGCCCTCACTGTTTCTATCTATCGTCCTCACTCTATCTAATGCCCTCACTCTATCTAACGCCCTCACTCTATCTAACGCCCTCACTCTATCTAACGCCCTCACTCTATCTAACGCCCTCACTCTATCTAACGCCCTCACTCTATCTAACGCCCTCACTCTATCTAACGCCCTCACTCTATCTAACGCCCTCACTCTATCTAACGCCCTCACTCTGTCTAACGCCCTCACTCTGTCTATCTATCTTTCGCCCTCACTCTGTCTATCTATCTTTCGCCCTCACTCTGTCTATCTATCTATCGCCCTCACTCTGTCTATCGCCCTCACTCTGTCTATCTATCTATCGCCCTCACTCTATCTATCGCATCACCACAGCATCACTCAGCACCACCACAACATCACTATGCGCTACCACAACATCACTATGCGCTACCACAACATCAATGAACACCACAGCATCAATCTGTGCAACCATTCAACAACTGGTTCAAATATGTTCTCTAAATGTTTCAAGCTTTATTACAAATGTCACAAAAAGATGTTAATATTTCACTTCTGTTCTTGGATTTTCGTCATAATAAAATACACTGAACATAATCGTCACAAAAGTTATTTACAAAAGTTTAAGCTATTACCATTATAAATTACAATCACTTTTATTTAAGTATTAATTATTAAAAAAAAATGTAAAGCCATTGTTATTTGTAATAGCAATACATCTAAGTCACGAAAATACAACACATATGGAATTGCAAATGCTATAGGTGTCACATTTGCGAAAGTTAAAAATATTGACATTGTAAATGACAAAGCTATTAATTTAGCTATTTTCAAAACCAACACATAAATACAAAATGTGTCATTTACAATACCAATAGCTCAAACTTTCCTAATGCAAGACCTATTGCATTGCAAATGCTTGTTGTTTTAAATAGTCTGACGTTCTGTGGCTGTGAGACATACCTTACAACTGCATGACAATACTAAAATGAATGTAGATGTGGCATTGCTTGTACTCCCCCTGCCTCTGTCACATTCTGTATCCCCGTATAGGAGTTTTTGGTACCTCATGCACGTATGATTGTTTTATACTAAATTAGATGAGATGACTGCAAGTAATGTTGCTTTTAATTCTGTTTCCTCTAGTCCCTTGGTTTTAAAACTGTGATCCAGGGACCCCTGGAGGTCCGCAAAGCGTACTCTGGGGAGGCAGCAGCTGCTTAGAAAACTAAATTGCAGATTAATAAAGTGTATATGCATGAAGAATCAAAATTGAAAATTTTAAAACGATCTGTAAATGTGAAGGAATTTTTAATTGGCAGATATAAATTAAGCTAGTATCCTCAGATTGATTCATGGGAGCAGTGCTAGTGCATCAAACAGAATATAGTATGGATGATGAGCCTCAGTTGAATTCAGACATGCTCCAAACTACCAATATAATTACACATTTTAATTTATAATTTTTGTGAAATAAAATATTTAATTATTTCTTTTTTGCTGAATGCTTGTTTCTGTATTTTTTCATGCATTGTTTTGCGGTTAAAATCATTGAAAATTCTTCTCTGAGTACGCATCTTTCAGAAATGACTCAGCGGGGGTACCTGGATTCTAATAATTATTGTGTGGATCCCATGTCCATTAATGATGAAGTGGGGGTCCACAGTAGTCAAAAAGTTAAGAATCACTATTCTAGTTTGTTACCTGTGTGGAGTGTATAATTCCCAGGTCGTTATATCCTCCCCAGTATGTAAGTAAATTAAAACCAAGGTGTACAGGGAAACGCAATTGATTGCTGCTATAAATAAAGGGTTTGTGTTCCTTTATCAGAGTAACTTGTGTAGAGAACCTCCAATGCAGTTAAATGCTTAAGTTAATGGTACTGTACAGAACACACATAATAGCCATTTGTCTTATGTTGCACTAAAGAGTAATTTCTGTTTTTCCCGCCACACCAGCAGTAAACGCTCACTTTCAGGAACCATCACCCCTGTGCCTGCAAAGAAACCAAAGCCAAGCGAGAAGGAAGTGGTCAGTGTCATTGACTTGGAGGAAAACGACGAGGGCGATGTTATCATTGTAGAGAATATCAGCACTCCGAAGCCATCACCGAACTGTGACCTTTCAAAAGTCAAACGTGAAAGCATAAATGCAGAGGCTGATGCGATTCCAATGGACACCCTGAATAGTGATCGCACAATAACTGGCACAGCCGAAGCTGCTGAAACAGCTGATGCTGCAACCACATCTGAACAATGGACCATTGCCACACAAACTGAGAAACAGCCTATGCTTATTAAAAAAGAAGAGGAATGTCCTGATGAGGACAAGAAGCCTTTAGTGGATGAAATTAAAATTGCACTTGAAATCCCTAAGGACTCATCAAAATGTGCTGGAGATCCTGAAAGCACAATTATTGGGTTAAAGAGTCTGCTTCGCCTTGCGGACCAAGAAAAAGAATGCTACTTGACAAAATGCCGAGGTCTGACCCAGCAGGTGAAAGCATTGGAGGCACAACTATCCAAAATGAATGAGAAGTATGTGAAAAAGGAAGAGCCCGGCGATGCCATGCTCATTCATAACGTTGATGGCATTAGTAGTCTGAGCCAGGAGCAGATCTTAACCCTCTATGAGAAGGCCCTGAAGGAGGTGGTCTCGTATAAAGAGCAATGTGAAATGCTACAGAGCAGCAAATCTGAATGTAGGAAATGTGCTACCAGAGCAAGCCTCGAAATCAATAGTGAAGTGGACGAAATTGCCCTGCAGCTCGACAACGTGTTCAGGCAGTTGGACACCTGCAGTAGTGAAAGAGATCAATTTAAACATAAGGTATGTGATTATGATACATTGTACAGAGATGCATTGCTTTGTATATATGCTTACGCCATATAAACTCATGTATAGCAATGCTCCTATTGCCAGTCTTCTTGAAATGCACAACCATTTCCATTGACCAGAAGCTGTGTATAAATTGCATAAGAAACCAGGATAATTCAGATGTGCTTCTACTCGTGTGCATTCTTTTTTCTGGAAGGTGCTCCTAAGCTAAATTATCAAAAGTGAGAACCAGACATTTGTTTGACATTAAAGTTATTTCTACAATGCACAGGTAATGCCTGAAACATCTTGTTGAGCAGTAATTGTTTTTAGAAAACGAATGGTGGTATGGCTGATAGGTCTGTAGGCGCTGTAGGGATATTCACTCTAGATTATTTGTGCAAATGGTACTATTTGTGACGGTGCTACAGGGATGTGGAGAACCACCTGCCTCCCTAAAACTCTGTGGAAAACCAACAGAACAATGCAAATTGGGATACCCTAGCACACGTAATAATCAGGATACAGTCTTTTCAGAGATTAGTAAAAAACACAACACAATTGATGGATTATATCAATTCTTTTCTTCTCTTTTAATCAGTTTTCCCGGAGTTCAGGGTTCACGTTTTTCAAACCCAAGCCAACACGTGTTTCGTCGCATCTTGTACAAATTAGAACATGCGACTTGTTCACGGCTGTACGTATGATCATTGACAACTTCTCTCATATGGAGATAATTCCAGGCCACATGGTCCCGTGGCGTGAGCTTAAGCTTTGAAAGTCCTCAAAGGTACAGAAAATATTAATCAATGGCCAATAGCCAGGTGTCCAGAATCTTCTTCTATGTTAACAGGCGCCTGTGTCGCGTCCTCTGTTTTCACGTTAAAGCTTATTCCGCCATCTTGTGGTTGGAGTCGGAAAGTGCTTTGTATATATATTTTTTTTTTTTTGCTGTGGGAGGTTGCGAAACCTGATCCCTCTGGTGAGGCTACAACCCCCATCGTGTGTGTGCAGGCTCTCAGATTATTTTTTCCCCTTATACCTTGCGATTTTGTCTTATTGCTTAGTAAGTCTACTATATATATTGCCTAAGGGGCTGAGAGTGCAGGGACACTTGTAGATTTTAAAAGGGTGACTTTTTAAATAAATATTATATAGACATGTACACATGTACACACCTGTTTTTTTTTTTTTGCATGTATGTGTCTTCCTACGTATGCAAACATTTATATAGATATATATCCTTGTATTACCACCTGCTTCTCCAGCCTCATCTTTCTGGCGGAGGTGGGTGGGTTCGCTAGTGAATCCAGAAAGATCTTCAAGCTGCAAAACTACACCGACAGGTAAGAAACTATTCGTTTTGCAGCGTGAATCTTTCTGGATTCACTATGCTGTGCATAGATTTTGTAGCGGTTTCTCATTTCTGTGGCGGCTTTGTTACCACCAACAAGGCTTATTTACTCAATGACAAAGGTTTTGATCTTATCACCCTCCATAAGACATATCTGAAGAAGCTGGAGGAGGTGCACGTAAAAGCTGCTTTAAAATTCACTGCTGTGACAAAACGTAAGAGTAGTCCTATTCTTTCATAAGGTCTTAGGCTTTACCCCGTTAGCCTGCAAAAACAGGGAAGGGTATTTATGTACTGGTTTCAGGATCTCCATGTGGAAGAATGGCAATAGCTACAGTGTTTGCTCCAAATGTTGGCTAAGATGTCTTCTGGTGTCCTTTGATTAATATGTCCGCAGGTTTAGTAAAGGGAGACCTTATAGTCAATGGGACTTCAATTAAGTATTAGATGCATCGAAAGATAGTTCAGGAGCATACTCCTCTCACTTATGAACATTCTGCAAAGCACTTAAAACCATGATACAATAACTAGGCCTTCACAATTCTTGGAGCAAAACACAAAATCAGAGGGATTGTACCTTTTTTCCATTATCCTTCGAACATACCTTGGAATTTCCTATTCCCTAGTTAATAGAGACTGGAACAAATAGTGTCCAGGGACATGACTCTGAAATGCACTATTACCATTATACTCGAACTATGCCGTTGAATAACTATGCCTACTAGGGAGCGATGACAAAATACTCCCAGGTGGTAGTGGATTTTGCACTTCTCATTGATTTGGGTCCCAGTACTGAGAACAAACATCAGATCCTAGATGGAGGATTTTATTTTTAGCTCTTCCTCCCATGGGAGATTGTCATGCCTGCATTGAGGATGCCTTCAAGGCTGTCATAACAGGCAAGTGTGAAGGGCTTTTGGCCAACTGAAAGAAACTAAAAAGGATGAAGTCGAGTCTACCGGAAGAAGACTACAAAAAACTGAGTGAGCACAATGCCCAACCCGGTAGGTACTTGCTTTACAAGGTGATACACTTACGAGGGAAGCTCAAGGAGATAACCAAAAGTACTTCCTACAAGCAGGGCAACAAGGATTAAACTCATCACGCTAAGCAATTGAAACGTAAGCTGGAGCAGGAATGTATAGGCAATATATTGCCCTTTAAGGGGCAATTTCCGAAGATAAGCCGCTACAAGATTTTCTAATGGATATTTGAAACTGCAGATTCCTTACCGTTTGAAACTCAAACGCAGTCATACTGCACTCCAGTAGGTGGTGTCGAGAAGCTCAGTACCAACGTTGTCCTGCTCAAAAAGTGATGAGCAGGGCTGCATATAAGCTCCACCTAGGAGCACTGGCATCTGTTTCTTTCTAAGCCCTTAGACTTGGCAAAGTGGCTTTACCAGTGTGCAAATCTCTATATTAGGAAGTTTTTAGATGGGAAAGGATTCCATTCCACAGAATGGGGAGGAGGTATCTGCGGGTACAGTATCCACCAGAAAGAGCTTCACTGAAGGTTAGTAACTTATTCTGCTGATGGATACATCTAACCGCAGAGTACTCACCTTTTGAATAGTTGTAAAATCAGCACCATCTCTAGGTGATGGGTCAGTGGAATGGCTCAGTCCAACAGTCTAAATGCCCATCCTGACTGTCAAGGTAATAGTGCTTCGTAAATGCACACTGATGTCCATGTTGCAGCCTCATAGATATCCAGGACTGGGGGGCCAGTATATTTTGACACTGTATTAGATGTAGCAATGTAAATAAATCATGGCAAGGGTCAGAAAGCCATAATTGTTACCCCCTGCAATCAGAAATAACTTTGGACTAAAAATCAACATAAATTATTATGTTTAAGTCTTTGTAGGTGCTGTCGAACAAGGTGTAACAATCAAAATTGAGTGTGGCAAATATCCAACTCTGTGCGTTTCTCCTCAAATAAAAGGTGTTTTCTCACTGGATCTTTTAACCTGTTCAAGAATCGAATATGATGGAGGATACAGGAAGGACTGATAATTTTAGTGTTCAAAAAGTCATCCCATATTACAGACTTTTGCCTATCTCAGAAAAATCAGATAATTTAAGGAGTTGCATGGCTCCAAGTGCCTGCTTATGGAACAACTCTTATCATGTGGTGTGCTTGATAAGGTAATTAAAAAATTATGGAATTGCAAGAGTGAGGAGCTGCCTGTTAACACTTCTTCAAAATATTTTTACTCGTGACAGGAGTCGGAAAGTCACAACTATGTTAAACTGTGCAATTACTGATCAAACTAAGACTAGTTTAGCAACACTACGAAACAGATATGAGACAGAGTTTCAGGGACAGTTCACAGATGGAGAAAGGATACAAATTTGAGCCATCTAGCTGAAATATCCAGAAATGCACAATTAATATTGACACAGTACACAATCATCTGACAATACACAGATTGAACAGGATCTGCCCAGAATCCACAGTCACATGTCCCGGACGTAGTGTTTTGAATACTAATCTGTTACACGTGTTTTGGTATTGTACAGAATTGTCTTCTCTGTAGAAGGACGTCACAGATATATTATCTAAAATCACAGGGTGAATGGAGCTGATGCAACTAAAAAGATGTATCCTGAGACTTCGTACCAGGTCCAAAAAAGCAAAATTGTAATCTAGATTAGTAGATTTGGGCCTAATACTAGTGTTGCAACAGGTAGCCATGGGTTGAAAGGCTCCAGCTCCATCCCACTTTGTGGATTGTTTGGTGGAAATTATTAAATGGGCTGCAGCAAAGGGGGCTTGTGTGAGAAGCTGGCCTGGTATATTATGTCCACTAATGTAAGTAGGCACCTTGCGCCAGTCCAGACAACCCTTATGGTGATTTAAGAGATCTTAGACAACTTTAGAAAGCTCTCTTGGTGGTAGCTGTGGAGAGCAGGCTTCAGGCTTAATCTTGAAGGAGTGTATACCAGCATGCAATCTTATAGTATAGATTTAGTGAAAAAGAACCACACCAAGTATTTATACAAATATGTATTCATTATATAATACTCTCTATTACATTCCAATATCTCCTGCAAGGAGATAAACTCAATGCACACAATACTTTAGCAAAGAAACACAGTAAATAGCACAAATACACAGTGGCCCAAGAAGGGGACCAAACAATATACTAAGAAAGTGGAATAGGAACCACGGCTTGAGTCAAGACATTGTCGAGAGGACGCAGAAGTGTAAGGAACCACCCAAGATGAGTAGAAAGGGGCCCCACGGGAAGCATGTGCAGTGTGGAAACACTACCGGGTGCTCCGTACAACTCCATGTGCAAGTCACAGTTGGATTTTTAAAGATTAAGCCCCTTCCCAGTGGACCCGGAAGGAACCCTTGGAAGAGACGGTTGAAGAGCCACCCCACCCATGGATACCCTAGTGCCCACGATACCTACACCAGGGTAGCCGGGTGCATACTTGTGAAGTGTCGGAAACTCCTGTCAAACCCAGTGGAGGACTTCAGGAAAGTGCCGCTGCTGGGAGAGGAGAAAGTGTCCGTGGGAATCCCAACGTGGATTCTTGAAGAGTAGTACCTGAAAGCAGAGGGGACAGGGTCTATGCCACTGGGGAGTGACCAGGAGACTTGGCAGACCAAGATTTGCAACTGCAAGTTGGACGCAGTGCACAGGGGTTCAGTTAATGCAACCCCCACTAGGGATACTGACCTTAAACCTGGTGAGAGGGCAGGGCATGCCTCGGGAGCTGTGGAAAACCACCACCTGTGTTGCAGAGCCCACGGAGTCAGGAGGAGCTCAGGGTCTGCCGACCAGTCTACTTGGTTGCTGTGCCTGCAATTGCAGGGGAGTGGCTCCTTCTCTCCAAGGGAGTTTACTTCAGGTGTCTTTAATGCTTCACAGGCTTTGAAAGGTTCCTGTGTGATGCACAGGCACAGACCATGCAGCAGACTGGAAGGGAGACGAAGCCAGGCCCAAATGAAGTCCAGAGTACCCAGACAGTAGAAATGCAGTGGTGTCTGATCTGAATCTTATCCCATGTGGAATCTAGGGACCTACACCCATGTAAGCCCTTGAGTACCCTAGGGAATGGGTTGTGAAGATTCAGGGGAGGGTCTGGACAGGGGGGAAGGGTGAACAACCTTTACAACGAAACTTTTACAACGCACTACCATTACAACGCAAACCATTACAACGCATTGCGCTGGGGGGCGCTCTAGGATAGGGAATAAGTTTAATTTACTATCCAACACCTTACCTAGTGTCCATGGGGACTGGAGTTGGAATAGTAAATTAAACTTTTCACTACCCAGCACCCCAAAGCGCTATGCGTTGTAAAGGTTTGCGATGTAAAAACCGCGTTGTAAAGGCATGCGTGGTAAAAGTATGCATTGTAACGTCATACATCCGAGGGGGGGGGAGTACTCCCATGTCCTTTGTCCAGTTTCGTGCCAGAGCGGGAGCCAACAGCTCCCATAACTGGTTTGAACTGGACTATGCACGGGGACACCAAGTGTGCCCCTCATGCTGGCAAGCGCACTCACCCGGTCCCAATACACTAAATCCTGTGTAGGAGGTGGTCACATCTCCCCGTGACAGGATGCCAATTGTTTCACCTTCCTCTGCTCGAGATTGGCTCAGCAGCAGGAGGGCAGAAATGTGTCTCTGTTCAGCAGCAACCATTTTGAGCCATCCGGGTCTAGCATACTGGTACCGGGAATACTGAGAGCCTAACGGAGGGCTCTTCCAGTGCTTGGAATCATACCTTCCACACCGTTTATGGTGTGGGGGTAAAAAATGTAAATTGATGCTTGTATTGCGCACTACTCACCCGCAAGGGTCTCAAGGCGCTTGTACGAATACCGCTGTGGAACCCGTCCTGGCTTTCCCTGTGAGGCGTCCACTCCTGGGCACCCCCAGGGTGAAGGTCAGGCATCCTTAGCGTTGTGGGCGCCGTTGTGGAGATTAAGCAAGCTATTGCCCAGAGTTGCAGAGTGGGACTCTATGATTAGAAAAGGCACCGAGGCGAGAAATATCAGGTCCGTGGAATTTTTGAGCCCCAGACCCGCCGAGGCGGGGAATTGAACCCTGGTCCCGGGCTAGACCTCTGCATCAGGGTCTGCCGCTCTAACCATTGAGCCACACTTCTCAACATTTTTGATAACAAACATGATCGTATTTGTTGCAGCTGTTTTCAAAATGGTCATAGCGTAATTAACCGGTGCCCATCTATATAGTATATAGCTGTTTCACTGACAACCCGGGAGAATGACCTCCGCAGGCTTCAGGGGTGTCCTGCACATGCAGGGACACCCTCTCACTTAGAACCAAGCACCTTGCCTTCAGGATTGCAAAGGCCTGCTGTAGGGGTGACTGGTAGGTTTTAAGAGCAGTGACCCTTCGATAGAGTAAACCTATGTTCGAGGCATATGGGCTGCAGATGGTACATTATGAATAGATCGCCATTTGGTGTTGGGCTCGGATGATTGCACTTGTTTTTCTCTTGGAGAAGTCTTTTGTCGTCACGAGACTGGTGACTCCTCCCTTGGGTGCTAGTGCACATGGGCATCGGCTCCATCCTTAGATTGTTTTTTTCTGCCATCGGGTTCGGATGAGGATCGAAGCGCTCTGGATCGACTTCGAGAAAAAGTGATATTTCGGCGCGTATTCCCTTTCCAATTCGACGGTATTGTTATCGAACGCGATTAAATTTCCATTCCGACGCGTTTCGACTCCAACAATAAACATTTTCTTCTACGTCGACGAGACCGGGAGGCCTTTCTCGACGTAGTTCAGTCCGGAGTCCATGGAAAGGAGTCCATTTAAGAGATGTCCAACGTGAGGTGCTAAGTTCCCACACAAGGACCTACACGAGGTGTGCAACCACTGCCTATCGCCTGAACACGAATCCAGGGACTGCGAAGCCTGCGCAGCATTCTCCTCCAAGTCCACGATTAGAAACCGCCGAGCCCAAAGACACGAGGTTTCGAGAATGTCGTCGGAGGCAATCCCGGAGCTGTTCGAGGCCCAGCACCTCGAAGAAGAAGAGGAACATGAAGACGAGTCTGGGTCGGGAGTGGACGAGTCTGATGTCGAGGAAATCGACTTTCAACAAACCGTGAGTGACGACGTCCCCTTACCAAAAAACCGACCCCGTGTGGTACCGACCCCGCCTTCGAGCCCTGTCAGACTACTGAAGAAAGTTTCCGACACCCCGCCTTCGGGCCCGGCAACGAAACCGAAACCAAAACAGAAACCGACACTCTCGGCCTCCCACCATGTCTGATCCGAGAAACGGTCGACATCGACACCGAAGCTCCATACAAAGGAAAGCTCGGCATCGAAACATTCCATGTCGAAACCGAAACATGCTTCGACGTCGAAGCCTTACTCGACACCGAAAAAATCGGAATCGAGCAAAATCTCGGTGCCGAAAACACAGAACATTGACGGTCAGAAGCAAAGGTACCTTTCGGAACCAAGAACTTCGGTACCGACACAGGAGCAGCAGACAGATCCAAAACAAAAGACTTTGTTTATCGATCCGCAAACTGGCAAAGTGGTGACAAAATCACCGAAAAAGAGGAAGAATGAACAGCTAGAGGACAAAGCTCTTCCTCCTAAAAAGAGAACAATGGGGACAAATACAACTCCTCCCCTTTCTCCTCGGCCTAGAGACACACCCTCTTCTCCTATTCCTCACACTATGCCAGCTATTCCTCCACCTTCTACACCAAGACCATCTACACCTCAAACAGATGTAGACAGTGATACAGGGGAGGGAGAACCTCATGAGGATGACGACACTGTCCCAGATGAGGAAGACCCATGGGAGAATTATGATGATGCAGGGTCAGATGATGATAACGACCCACAATTATACCCATCAAAACCTTCACCACCTGATGATAATACAGGTTTTGTGCAGTTGATTAATAGGGCAGCAAAACACCATAAGGTAGATTTACATACAGAACCTCAAATAGAGGATTTCCTTTTAGAAACTCTACCTGCTGCACAAAGAACATCAGGCACACTACCTATGCTAAAGGGTCTTCTCAATCACACGGCAGACATATTCAAAGACCCTGTGAGGGCTAGGGTGTTAAATCCAAGAATTGATAAAAAATATAAGGCAGTCCCAAAGGACCCAATATTTATCGAAAGGACAGGTACCTCTGGACTTGCTTGTAGTTACAAACGCTCGTAAAAGAGCAAACTCATTATCTACAGGAGAAGCTCCTCCTCCTGATAAGGAGTCCAAGCTAATAGATGCATCAGGCAAAAGGGTAGCATCCCAAGCAGCAAACAGCTGGCGCATAGCTCATACACAAGCGCTACTTGCACACTATGATAGAGCGCATTATGATGAGTTAGAAAAACTCATCACACATCTCCCTAAGGAACATCAAAAAAGGGCAGACCAGCTTATACAGGAAGGGAAGATAGTAACCAACACTTCCATTAAGTGCGCCTTAGACGCGGCAGACACTGCAGCAAGATCCATCCACACCAGTATCATGTTAAGAAGGCATGCATGGCTTAGGGTCTCAGGGTTCAAACAAGAAGTACAAACATCTTTATTGAACCAACCTTTTGATCAAAAAACACTTTTCGGCTCAGGTACAGATGAGACTTTAGAAAAGATGAAAAAAGACACAAACGGCTAAATCAATGGGAGAGTTACAACAGCCAACTCAAAGGGGTTCCTTTCGTAGGTCCACCTATAGAGGGGGGTCAAAGAATACAGGCACAAGCCAGCAATCTACCTCTTTTACACCAACATCACCCAGAGGTAATTCAAGAGGCAGTTACAGAGGTAACAACAACAAGGGTAGAGGTCGCGGAAATAATAGCAACCGGAACTCCCCAACCCCAAAACAGTGACTTAATACAACTCCCCCCCAGACCATATAACACCGGTTGGGGGACGTTTATCACAGTTCCTACCTGTCTGGGAAAACATCACGTCAGACAGGTGGGTGAGACAAATTATCCAACATGGTTATTGCCTGGAACTCACAGCTACCCCACCAAACATCCCCCCAGACAGCGTCCAATGAGTCAAGATCATCTGACATTGTTAAAACAAGAAGTACTATCACTGCTACAAAAGCATGCTATAGAGAAGGTTCCAAAACATCAGCAAGGGACAGGAGTATACTCTCTCTACTTTCTAATCCCCAAAAAAGACGGGTCTCTAAGACCAATCTTAGACCTCAGACCTCTCAATGCATACATAAACTCGGAACATTTCCACATGGTCACGCTCCAACAAGTACTTCCTTTACTGAAGAAAGGGGACTTTCTTTCTACACTAGATCTAAAAGACGCTTACTTTCACATCCCAATTCACAAAGCCCACAGAAAATACCTCAGGTTTGTAGTAGAAGGACAACATTATCAGTTCAAAGTCCTTCCGTTTGGGGTCACAACAGCACCAAGGGTGTTCACAAAATGCCTAGCAGTAGTTGCAGCACACCTAAGAAGACAACAAATACATGTCTTCCCTTACTTGGACGATTGGCTAATAAAAGCCAAATCACAGGAAGAATGTCTTCAAAACACACAGAAGACCATTCAATTGCTGCACCAGCTAGGGTTTACGGTGAACTACACAAAATCCCAGCTACAACCAAACAAGGTTCAACAATACCTAGGGGCTACTATAGACACAGAAAAAGCCAAAGTATACCCCAATCCAATCAGGATCCAAACAATGATCACGTTGATACAAAAATTTCAACCACAACATTCACTAACAGCTCGAGTGTTCATGCAGCTGTTAAGGATGATGTCCTCCTGCATACTGCTTATACCATATGCCAGACTACAAATGTAAGGGTAGAGAGGCCTTCAAGGGATATAATTCATGAGAGAGATCAGTTGTTCAATATACTTTTAGGATAAAGTTAAATAACCTAATGTATGAATCATATAGTTAAATACACACAATCAGTTTGTAAAACACATACAAACATATAAACATATAAACAACAAAACACAAGGGTGTATCAAAAAAGAATTTTATCAAAGAGTTCATTGAATCAGCAATAAATCAAAAAAGCAGGTAAGGAGATGCTGATATGAATAGCTGGTAGCAAATAATCAATAATACAGCAAAACCTAGAAAAAACATCTATCTCAGAGCACAAAGTGAATCAAACACTGTAGAGATAAGATGTGGGTCGACGTTTCGGTCTCTCTACAACACAATTATCGAGACCATCTTCAGGACTGTTGTCATTAAAACACTGCTGTAAGCTGTGCTGTAATCTGTAACATAAATATTAACAATTACAAATCTATTCTATTTAAAAACCATTACTCCATACACCCATGTGACAAACCTAACTACAGAAATACGTGACTTATGAAAACTGGACATCACTTACAATATGACAAATTTAAACTACAAAAATACATGACTAACTTGAAATGGACAGACACTGAGTACATGATACCAAAATAATAATCGATGTATATCTGCATTGTGGCATTTTCAGAGAAACATATACATTGAGCAAAGTTCCTAATTCTTAACGAGCTCGTATTTTCGAACTGGTTATGCAGATCTTTTAAGAGCCTATCTTTACTTTGAGGCAATAAATCACAACAGAGAAAATGCAAGTTGCATAGTTGGTTCAAGTAACAAGAATAACCGAGTCTTCTGGTGACATGTCTAGGAATCAAGTATAAAATTTTACATCACAAATATGTCATCATCTAACTTCAGAAAGCCTAAAGAGATAAGGTTGTAATGGCTAGGGCAGGGCCGTTACATGCAATGATTATCAAATAATGTAGATGTTTCACAAACATACCTAAATTGAATGAGATACCACAATGTTGGTCTCAAGGTAAAGATTAGTGTTGGAAACCGGACGGGTGCCTGCATAAAAAACCACGTGCTTAGTACACATATCGTGGCGAAGAGATGCAAAAAATAGCACAAAGTATGGAGAAATTACCTACGAAAAGAACACAATCGTCCCACAGATGAAAGCGCCACGAATACACTGGTCGATCGATTCTGGATGGCAAATGGCTCAAAAAATGAAGGATGCTTAAAAAATCTAAATACATAAAAAGAGCAACTATCAGTATAGTGTGTCTCTGGAAATTCTACAAATTAATTAAGACCTCGGTTAAACCCACCTCTATGATATGGAACTTGGGGACCAAGGATCCTTTTTAGCATACAATATCTGTGTCCATGGATATGGAATCTACAAAGGAAATAGTGGAACCTGCTTAGTCAAATATAAGCCTTAAAACGATGTAAAAATGAACGCTCCATGGGGCATAGCTACCTTATGAGCTGGCGCAGTTATCCAAATGGTAGTTACTGGGCGGTTGACAGTTTCGTTTCTGTGTTTGCTGTAAAGCCAATATATGCCAAGAGGTCAGTGTCATGGTCTATAGTCAGACCTGAAAAAGCGCTATAACGAAAACCCTAACTGGCGCATATTGCTTACCTGGGATACAGAAGTCGGGTCAAAGTCAATTTGACTGGAAACACGGGGAAAGCCGAGTGAAACGCGGACAGCTAACCTCCCTATTTGAGGCATGGTTTGGAGCGCGAGATAGGACTACGCGCATGTCTGTTGTTACCTGAAGTTGTGAGCGCCATCTTAGAATGGGTGTTTTTCAAAGAAACAGCGTGGCGACTAAACTTAGAACAAATTCGAGTATTTAAGCCTTAATTAATATTATTAATGATTTAGGGTAGAGACCTCGCGTTTTTATATGTAAACCATTTAAGGTGCAAGATATTTCCAAATAAAAACCTTAAATGGATTACATATAAAAACGCCCGGCTCCGAGGTCTCTATTGACTTTGACCCGACTTCTGTATCCCAGGTAAGCAATATGCGCCAGTTAGGGTTTTCGTTATAGCGCTTTTTCAGGTCTGACTATAGACCATGACACTGACCTCTTGGCATATATTGGCTTTACAGCAAACACAGAAACGAAACTGTCAACCGCCCAGTAACTACCATTTGGATAACTGCGCCAGCTCATAAGGTAGCTATGCCCCATGGAGCGTTCATTTTTACATCGTTTTAAGGCTTATATTTGACTAAGCAGGTTCCACTATTTCCTTTGTAGATTCCATATCCATGGACACAGATATTGTATGCTAAAAAGGATCCTTGGTCCCCAAGTTCCATATCATAGAGGTGGGTTTAACCGAGGTCTTAATTAATTTGTAGAATTTCCAGAGACACACTATACTGATAGTTGCTCTTTTTATGTATTTAGATTTTTTAAGCATCCTTCATTTTTTGAGCCATTTGCCATCCAGAATCGATCGACCAGTGTATTCGTGGCGCTTTCATCTGTGGGACGATTGTGTTCTTTTCGTAGGTAATTTCTCCATACTTTGTGCTATTTTTTGCATCTCTTCGCCACGATATGTGTACTAAGCACGTGGTTTTTTATGCAGGCACCCGTCCGGTTTCCAACACTAATCTTTACCTTGAGACCAACATTGTGGTATCTCATTCAATTTAGGTATGTTTGTGAAACATCTACATTATTTGATAATCATTGCATGTAACGGCCCTGCCCTAGCCATTACAACCTTATCTCTTTAGGCTTTCTGAAGTTAGATGATGACATATTTGTGATGTAAAATTTAATACTTGATTCCTAGACATGTCACCAGAAGACTCGGTTATTCTTGTTACTTGAACCAACTATGCAACTTGCATTTTCTCTGTTGTGATTTATTGCCTCAAAGTAAAGATAGGCTCTTAAAAGATCTGCATAACCAGTTCGAAAATACGAGCTCGTTAAGAATTAGGAACTTTGCTCAATGTATATGTTTCTCTGAAAATGCCACAATGCAGATATACATCGATTATTATTTTGGTATCATGTACTCAGTGTCTGTCCATTTCAAGTTAGTCGTGTATTTTTGTAGTTTAAATTTGTCATATTGTAAGTGATGTCCAGTTTTCATAAGTCACGTATTTCTGTAGTTAGGTTTGTCACATGGGTGTATGGAGTAATGGTTTTTAAATAGAATAGATTTGTAATTGTTAATATTTATGTTACAGATTACAGCACAGCTTACAGCAGTGTTTTAATGACAACAGTCCTGAAGATGGTCTCGATAATTGTGTTGTAGAGAGACTGAAACGTCGACCCACATCTTATCTCTACAGTGTTTGATTCACTTTGTGCTCTGAGATAGATGTTTTTTCTAGGTTTTGCTGTATTATTGATTATTTGCTACCAGGCTATTCATATCAGCATCTCCTTACCTGCTTTTTTGATTTATTGCTGATTCAATGAACTCTTTGATAAAATTCTTTTTTGATACACCCTTGTGTTTTGTTGTTTATATGTTTATATGTTTTTATGTGTTTTACAAACTGATTGTGTGTATTTAACTATATGATTCATACATTAGGTTATTTAACTTTATCCTAAAAGTATATTGAACAACTGATCTCTCTCATGAATTATATCCCTTGAAGGCCTCTCTACCCTTTCATTTAACTACCCAAGCCCTCAAGGGTGTAACTGGGTTTCTCACCCTCTGTGAACCAGACTACAAATGTGTCCACTGCAAGAGTGTCTAGCGACACAGTGGAATCAGGCTCAAGGTCAGATTACAGATCTGGTGTTGGTAGACGACCGCACACATCGCTCTCTGAAGTGGTGGAACACAACAAACATTTCCAAGGGGCGGTCGTTCCTAGAACCGATTCCACAAATGATACTAACAGAGGATGCATGGCTCACCGGATGGGGAGCGCATATGGAGAAATATACAGTGCAGGAAAAATGGAGTGTACAGCAAAAAAGACTGCACATCAATTATCTGGAACTACTAGCAGTGTTTCTAGCATTAAAAGCTTTTCAAATGCAAATCCTTAACAAAGCAGTCCTGATCAGAACAGACAACATGACTGCAATGTATTATATTCAAAAACAGTTGGGGACACACACTATCCATGGGCCGTTCCTCAAAAGATCTATCTGTTAGCCGAACACCTACCAGGAGTTCAAAATCAGATAGCAGACATCCTAAGCAGAGAGTCAGAACAAATACACGAATGGGAACTGCACAACCAAATACTGCAGCCATTCTTCCAAAGATGGGGACAACCAGAGATAGATCTCTTTGCCACTCATCAGAACGCAAAATGCCAAAACTTCGCATCCAGGTACCCACACCACCTGTCCCAGGGCAATGCGCTATGGATAAATTGGTCCAACAAATTTGCTTACGCTTTTCCCCCTCTCCTGCTAATTCCATTAGTGGTTCGGAAACTGCAACAACATTCAATGACAATGATACTAGTAGCACCCACGTGGGCAAGACAGCCGTGGTTCTCCACGCTACTGCAACTCTCACAGGTGCCACATCAAAAGCTGAGATTATTGCCCATGCACCTTACACAGAACCATGGAGAAATAATGCACCCAGATCCCAAACAATTGAACCTAGCGATCTGGCTCCTGAGGTCATAGAATTTGGATACTTAGATTTATCTCCAAACTGTATGGAAATCATTAAGCAAGCAAGACGTCCTACCACCAGAGCATGCTATGCAGCAAAGTGGAAAAGATTTGCTGTATACTGTAACAGTAACAACATCAACCCTCTGGACGCATCCACTAAACAGATTATTTGCTATTTACTACACTTGCATCAATGTAACCTTGCTTACACCTCTATTAGAGTACATCTTGCAGCTATAGCAGCGTACCTACAAAACAGACAACATTTTTCCCGGTTTAAAGTACCAGCAATAAAAGCTTTCATGGAAGGCCTCAAAAGAGTCATTCCACCAAGACTACCGCCTTCCCCAGTCTGGAATCTCAACATAGTACTTACCAGACTAATGGGATCACCTTTCGAACCTATGCATAGGTGTGAAATACAATTCCTCACATGGAAGGTGGCCTTTCTTATAGCTATTACTTCACTCAGAAGAGTAAGTGAATTGCAAGCATTTACAATACAAGAACCATTTCTGCAGATACACCAAAATAAAGTGGTTCTTAGAACAAACCCAAAATTCTTGCCTAAAGTAGTTTTAAGCATTCCACATCAATCAGCCAGTGGAACTACCAGTCTTCTTTCCAAAACCACAGATGGTAGCAGAAAGGGCCCTACATACATTAGATGTCAGAAGGGCGATATTGTACTACATAGAAAGAACACAAACTTTCAGAAAAACAAAACAACTATTTGTAGCGTTTTCTCCTACACGTAAGGGCAATCCTATCTCTAAAGCAGGCATTGCCAGGTGGATTGTAAAATGTATACAAATATGCTACTTAAAAGCAAAGAGGACATTAACTGTTCCTCCTAGAGCTCACTCTACACGTAAACTAGGAGCATCTATGGCATTCTTAGGAAACATTCCCCTAGATAACATATGCAAAGCAGCTACCTGGGTTACACCGCATACCTTCACAAAACACTACTGTGTAGATGTGCAGGCAACACAACAAGCTAGAGTGGGACAAGCTGTACTAAAAACTTTATTTCAGACTGTTGCAACAGACACTGGTGACCACCGCTAGGGAGATAACTGCTGTATAGTCTATTCATAATGTACCATCTGCAGCCCATATGCCTCGAACGGAATATGCTACTTACCAGTATGCATCTGTTCTTGGCATAGAGGGCTGCAGAGTGGTACATGCCCTCCCAGCCTCCCCGGAAACCTGTGTGTGTTCCAACACTATCTTATTTAGACGATTACATGGGCATTTCTATCTGTATTCTATAATACTACTCCATCTAACCCTACTATGGCAAAACAATCTAAGGATGGAGCTGATGCCCATGCACACTAGCACCCAAGGGAGGAGTCCCCAGTCTCGTGACGACAAAAGACTTCTCCAAGAGAAAAACAAGTGCAATCATCCGAGCCCAACACCAGATGGCGATCTATTCATAATGTACCACTCTGCAGCCCTCTATGCCAAGAACAGATGCATACTGGTAAGTAGCATATTCCATCTTAAGTGGTGCAAGCACCAACTTACACAGGCTGCAATGGCAGGCCTGTAGATACCATTTTGCATGGTCTCCCATGGGTGGCATAATGCATCCTTCCGCTCATGGGAGACCCTGGGTATGCCGTGGGTAACTTAGTACCATATAATAGGGACCAATTTTCCCTCTAATTTTTTTCCTCTGTGTGCGGCAGTATAAGGTCTCTGTGCGCTGCAACGAAGGCTGTGTGTGCCAGGAACCAGACCGCATATGTGGATGCAGCGCCAAAGATCACTCCAAACATTTGCTTAAAAAAGTGAAAAGAGAATTGAATTTCAATTTAAAAGAATTTATAAAGCGCACGTATACCATGCGGTTTCTTGGCGCTGGAGGATGCTAATACAAAGGGCAGGAAGGCGGGTGCCTAGGACTAAAAGGCTTGCCGGAAAAGGAAAGTTTTAAGGGCTGTACGAAACTCTATGTAGGAGGTAGCCGATCTCATGGCGAGCGGGAGTGTGTTCCAGAATGATGAGGCGAGGACGGAAAATTTCAAGCCTCCCATTCTGCATTTCTTAAAGCGAGGAATTGACAGAAGGCATTTGGAAGAGGAGCGCAGCTCCCTAGTAGGGTGATAGGCTTGGATTGCAGAGGAGATGAAAGCAGGGGCCGTCCCTGCACGGGCTTGAAAAGTCATACAGCCCATCTTAAAGAGAGCCCACTCTTTAATAGGTAGCCAGTGTAGTGCTTTGAGTAAAGAGGTGGCGTGGTGAAATTTAGGTAAACCATGGATCAGGCGGGCCGCCTGATTCTGCACTAACTGAAGGCGTTGACGAGCATAAGCGGGAACACCGTTATACACGATGTTCTCGTAGTCCAACCGCGATAGAACCATCGCCATAAGGATCAGCTTAAGGGCCGGGAGAGAAAAAAACCTGGAAATCTTCCGGATAGTGCGAAGAATGAAGAAACAGGAGGAAACAGAACTGATCTGGGAGTGAAGTGTGGGATGTTGGTTTAATGTGATACCTAGTGTTTTAACTGAGACTGAGGGAGAGGGAGGGGGACCGAGAGAGGAGGGCCAAAAAATGGGGGACCAGGGGCTGCCGCTGCCACCGGTCAGGGCTAACTCGGTCTTATCCGGGTTGAGTTTGAGTTGGTTTCAATTCATCCAATCCCGGATAAACAGCATGACCGATTGGAAACTGTGGATACCGGCTGATTAGGAGGAAAGATTAAAAATAAGCTGGAGGTCATCGGCGTAGTTATACACCGTGACCTCCATCCGTTGTAATGCAAAAACAAGAGGAAAGATATACAAATCAAACAATAAAGGGGAAAGGGAAGACCCTTGGGGGACACTGCACTGCACTTTGCAAGGAGGAGCAGACAAGTCAGCCAGAAGGACGGCCTGGGTCCGGTCGCTCAGAAAAGGAGCTAAGCCAGGCCAGTATCGAGCCCCCCAAGCCCGTCGCCTTGACAAGGGACAAAAGAATTGAATGGCCAACCGTGTCAAAGGCAGCGGACAGATCTGGAAGGACGAGGGCCTGAGGGGTGTTTGTATCCAACCTCTCCCTGAGCTGGTCCAGAACAGAGATGACGACCTTCTCGGTCGAATGTCGAGGGCGAAAGCCTGACTGGCAAGAGGCAAGATATCCACTGTCTTCCACAAAGGAGCTGAGTACCTAGGTGACGTAGGACTCAAGGACCTTGCCCAGAAAAGGGAGGAGGGAAATTGGCCGATAATTTGCGGGGAGGGAGGGGCGGCCCCAGGCTTCTTTAAGATGGGAATGATGGTGGCCGCTTTATGACTATACCTTGTCTGAGGGAATCATTCATAAAGGTGAGGGGGGGGGCAAAAACTAATCGGAAAATGTTTACACAGGTCATGAGCTGGACAGGTATCAGCAGGGGATCCTGACTTTAACACGAGCCAGGAGAGGAAGAAGAGTTTCTTTGGTCAACGGCTGTATATGGGTAAGGACAGACCTATTGGGCGGAGGCTGGGGATCACAAAAGGAAGGGGAAGGGGGGGGTGGGGGGGGGTATGTTAGCCTTGATCAATGCGACTTTCTCAACGAACAATTTGTTGAGGGAGTCGCACAGAAACTGAGATGGGGGGGTTTTGAGGGATATACTATCAGAGGAGGCCAGCTCACGCACAGTGGCACAGATTTCTCTTGGCTGGTTCTCTGCGGCAAGGATCCTCCCCGAAAAGTATTCGGTCTTAGCGTGGAGGATGTCCCTTTTATATTCGTTAAGGACAGCCGTATAACGTGCTTTAAGAGTGGGACAATAGGCAAGCCTCCAAGCGCACTCTTCTTGGCGCACCTCCAATTTTTTTGCTTTAAGGCCGGGGGAGAACCACCTATTGGCATCATGGGCGCGTCTAACCGTGACGCGCTTCATGGGGGCCACTTGGTCACAAGCCGTCAAAAGCCAACTGTTGAGCGTGGCTACTTGAGACAGAGGGGCAAGGCCAGCTAGATCCGGGCACAAGGTTGACAAAGAGGCACAGAGGGAAGGGATATCCACTCTACTCCAATTCCTAGCCCAGGTATTTCTGGGGAAGGAATGTTTTTTTGCTAGGCTGAGGTCTAAGAAAAAAGAAATCAGAAAATGGTCAGACCATGCACACGGAGTGACGGAGGGGGCGGTGACCGGGACATTAATAGTCCAGATTTGGCCATGAGAATGGGTGGGGGTATGGACCTGTGAGACAAAATTAAGGCTAAGTAGAAGGTGAGAGAAGTCTCTAGACTAGGCATCCTCCGCCGGGTCATTACGCCAGAAATTGAAATCCCCTAAAACTAGGACCGATGCATTGTTAACTACCAATGTGGCCAGTAAGTCCTGAAAGGCGGAAATAAAACCGGGGATAGGCTGGGTTGGGCGATAGACCAACACACACGTGATAGGAACCTGAAAGGAAGCGGAGCGCACTACTAAACAGTCAACTGCTAATATGGGAGGGGAGGAGAGGGCCTGAAAGTAAAGTCCAGCTCGAACAATCAAGGCCACCCCCCCCCCCCCCCTCCCATCTTCCCCTCCAGCTGATCGGCACGGAGGACAAAGTAGGGGGCGGGGGTGGAGAGAGAGAGAGCTGCCAGCACGTTCGGTGAGGAGTCCGACCGAAACCAGGTTTCTGGTAAAACAGAAGGTCCGGCTTGTAGGAGTCCAAGAAGTTATAGAACTTCAATTGATGTTTTACCGCTGACCTAGTGTTCAGAAGGAAGGCCGAGATGGTAGAGGTGGGATTAGAGCTGGGAAAGGAAAGGGGTTGGGAGGAGGTAGAGGAGGAGGAAAACAAGGAAGACCGGGTAGCAGGGAGGGAGGGAGGGAGAGGGCGTAGCATGGGCCACACCAAGTTCCTTAACGCATGTGAGAGTGGCGGGGTGGAGTGGCCAAGAATCCTGATACGAACAGAGTTGTGTAGCAGAGTAGGAGAGGAGACTGGCATAGTGGGGTGCCCCTTGCCCCAGCCGGCCGCGGACGGGCGCAGACGGGCTTAACTTAGGCGCAACTTCGGCGCGCCTTCGTCGCGCCCGCTGAGCGTGCGCATGGGGCTGGGCTTAAGTGGGGTCTCGAGCGCGATGTCAGGAGCGCTGACCCAGCCTAGACTGCCCTCCCAAGATGGCGGCCTGCTGACCCCGTCAGCCCTCCGAGTAACTGCACACTGCCGATCCGGACCGGGGCTATGGGTGCAGGCAGATGGAATAGGAAGAAGGCAGCAGGTAAGCCAAGTAAAGAGTGCACATAGTTAAAAAAACACAACACAGTTTTAAAATTAGCAAGAGCCCAAGCACCGCAACAGCGTCCACCGTCCCACTGCCACTGAGGATTAGTGTCTGCTGCGCGTTCGCATGGGGCTGGGCTTAAGTGGGGTCTCGAGCGCGATGTGAGGAGCGCTGACGCAGCCTAGACTGCCCTCCCAAGATGGCGGCCTGCTGACCCCGTCAGCCCTCCGAGTAACGGCACACTGCCGATCCGGATCGGGGCTAGGGGTGCAGGCAGATGGAATAGGAAGAAGGCAGCAGGTAAGCCAAGTAAAGAGTGCACAAAGTTAAAAAAAAAAAACACAACACAGTTTTAAAATTAGCACGAGCCCAAGCGCCGCAACAGCGTCCACCGTCCCACTACCACTGAGGATTAGAGTGCATTTCCACACATGTAGGGCCACATGAAATGTCTTAAGGCAGGTTTTCAATTTAGATATACACGAAATGACATGAATTGGTTACACAGGGGAGTATACTTTGGGTTTAGAAAAACACAGGACTCCAATGGTGGTATCAAAATAAGATTTTACTGAAGATCCTCAGCTCAAGGACAGTTCATAGGGTGGGGAATGTTGAGAGCCTATACAAGATCACATATATACACAATTAGACGTGATTAATATTTCTGCTGGAGAGAGATGTTTGTCTGGTTGTAGTTTTGTCTCATCCTAAAGTAGTACAGAGGGTTAATATGCCTGTTACAAAAATGTGTACCATACACTTAACAGAACTGTATTTTATGTGGATAGCTCAGTAGGTTACTGCTTTTGTTGTAGAGAACCTTTTGTTACTTGCAGTTCATAAGTTACAATTATGATATAGGACAGTAACCTATGAAGTGTCAAAGAGCTGCTTGCAAACTGCATGATATAGGTTAAAGAGTTATGTTTTTTTCCTTATCTTTCACTATACTAAGGATGGTTGAAAGAGTTGGTTTGGGTTGAAATACATTTTTATCAGTAAAGACAACAGAATGTGGGTCTTTATTTTCCTAATTGAGTTTAACGAAGGGCCATCAAATGTATTTCCGTGAGGTCTTCTGGCTGTGGCAGAGTTAATGTTACTTGGTTGCTAAATGCAGACTTATGTTCAATTCAATTCAAAATAGTCTTTATTCGATATATTTCAATCATAAAAGACTATTTGCAGTTAAAAACAAAATTGTTGTTTTTAGAACCCCACACCCTCCCCCACAGTGAGTCAAGATCCACATTGAATTAATTGGTCTAAAAGTTAAAAAGAACAGAATAAATATAACCCTAAAACATCGTATTTACATTTTTACATATTATCATTATTAAAAAGGAGCAGAATTCTAAGCAAAAATATAAAAGCTAATTCATTAATGCAAGGATGCAAGAGTACATATGCAATATGCAGAAACAATTGTTATTTTAGAGAACAATGTATAGACTTTCCAGATGGGGCAATGGCTAACCTAGAGTTAATCCAGCCTCATTTTGCGTGCCCGAATTATCCACATCCAGTGGAAAAATGTTGACATGGCTATAACAACGGGCTGTGATGCATCATTTCTTAAGATCCTAAGAGCCTCATTTGCAGTTTTAAGACCTAGCTTTACACAGATCGGTTTCAGCCATAATCGCCTTGGGGCACTATATTCGGGACAAACGAACAACACGTGACCAATGTTTTCCTTATGGTCATTGCAAAAGGGGCAGCTTGAAGTGTGGCTCTTGTGCCATTTCTCTGTTAAAGAGTTTAGCGGCAGGGTCCCCACCCTAAATTGGTGGTACCTCTTCCGGTCCCCCGGAACAGTAATCCAGTCCCAATAAGGCTCTAGGGCCGGTGAGTGTTTAAGATCTAAAAAATCAAAAGTAAATGATCGAACAGTACATTTCCCAAAACAATTGGTCTCTATCATACTCCAATATAAATCTCGGAATACCTTTTTGGGTGGAAAGACATTGCTTATCGGATCATCCCATAGTTGGGATAGCCCCATTGCCCTATATATAACTCTTACATCTCTCATCCAGCCTATTTTACCACTTTTATCATGGGATCTAACATCTAGAAAGCCTTGTGCATACTGGGAAAGTTCTGGGGTTACCCATAGCCTTCTCCAGTAGGCAGCTGACCTATACCTTGCCATGTCCTCAAAGCTATAGAATCCCAGATCGTAGTTTAAAGGTATCAGGGGGGTTGACATAGGTAAGCCAGTAATGTTGCGGAGAAATTTATTTTGAGCAACCGTTAACTTTGTGAGATTACTGGGCCCCCAGATTTCTGCCCCATAGAGGACAGCCGCTCCTACCTTGGCATTGTAAATTTTTATTGCCGGTTTAATAGGTTTGGTATGTGAAGAGTAAAGTTCCTTGGTAAGGGCTCCTGTTAGTTGAGCATGTCTTGTTACTAGCTCATTTGTATGTTCTTTCCAGTCTAGATTATAAGACAAATTAATTCCAAGATACTTAAAGACCTGGGTCTGTTCTAGTAGGACCCCGTCCATAGTTACATTCCCTCTGATATGTCTTCGTTTATGCATAACCATGAATTTAGTTTTGCTTGTGTTTATGACAAGACCATGGTCTCTGCAAAACGTTTCAAAAACGCAAATAGCTCTCTGGAGTCCCTGCTGTGTCTTTGATATCAACAGGGTGTCATCTGCGAACATCAACAGAGGGATTAGTCTTCCTGCCAGCTTTGGGGCGTCTGTGGATTGATGTTCAAAGTACCTAATCACCCTGTTGATGTATAGCGAAAAGAGCGTTGGAGCTAATACGCATCCTTGACGTACTCCCTTCGCGATAGGAAATTTATCCGTAACACTACCCTGCTGATTCCAGCGGACTTGGGCGTAATTGTTCTCATGCATTCTGACTAGTATATGAAGAATTTCATTTGGAATACCCTGCTCTTGCAGTATATTCCATAACTTGTGGCGGGGGACTAAATCAAAAGCCGATTTTAAATCGACGAAAGCAGCAAAAAGCATCCCCCCCCCAATTAAAACTACGCGCCAGTATAATAACACAAATCTAAAAACTTGATCAATGGTACTAGTATGGCTGCGAAAGCCTGCCTGTAGGGGTGACAGTATGTCCTGGTCATCTATCCACCCGTGGATTCGCTGTAATAGAAGTCTAGCCAGTACTTTCTGAATACATGCGATCAGGCTAATAGGCCTATAATTGCCTGGGTCCGAGCATGCCCCCTTTTTGTAGATCGGGACGATCTCGGCACCCTTCCAGGTCTCGGGAATGGGTGAGCCCTTCGCAATGCCATTGGCAAGCAGTTGGATGTAAGTAGCCCATAGCTCTTTGTCGTGCAAGAATAGATCTGCAGGGACGGAGTCTGGGCCCGGGGCTCTGGCTTTGGGGATAGTGTTCAAGGTTTTTATAACATCATCTTTGGTGAAGGAAAGGTAGCTCGTTTGATTATCTGTTTGTGCCAAGTTCACCTCTACTTCCCCTTCCTCTACAGCAAACTGGGTCGCAAAGTGGGATACCCATGCTTCAGGTGGAACATTATTCATGGGTTCACCTCTAACCGCCCCCCTTCCCCATTTGACAATGTTCCAGAACGATGTCATAGATCTTTCCCCACTAGCTTTAAGGAGATCCCTCCAGTAATCTTCCTCCCATTCCTTTTTTGCACAAGTTTGAACTTTTTTATAAGTAACTCAGGCCTCCTTTATTTTGTTTTTATCTCTTGTCTTAACAGCTTCGGACAGTGCCTTATAGGCAACCCTGCAGTTTTTATCGTACCACTGATCTTCCTTTTTTACTGGCCTACGCTGCTTCTTGGCGACTCTTTTGACAAAAAAAGATTTTAATTTGTTAAAAAATTCATCGTGGATCTTACTAATTTCAAGCACTGTGGAATCCATAGTTGATACACTCCTTGCTTTGCTAATAGCCTCAATTGTTAAGTCCCTCATAGCAGATATGCTTTCCTCATTGGCTGCACAAATTGACCATCTAACACGTCTATTATCATTTGAGAGATTTATCTCAACATTTTCCCTCAGTTCATCTTTTATAGATAGGTCAAACAATTGAAATGTCATGACTAGGGGGTCGTGATCGCTTTCCACCCTTGGCTCGATCCGCATGTCTATAACACTGGCCCAGTTCTCTTTATTAACCAGAATATAATCTATGCGACTTTGTGAAGTGCCATTAGAAAAGGTGGGGGCACCCTGTTTGTCCGAGCTCGTTCTGCCGTTAGTAGCCCGAAGCCCTGCCTCAATACACAAGACCTTTAATTGTAATGCAGCCTCAGACCATTTTCTGATGGGTACTAAACAAAGCGGAGGGATATCCCAAGTGTAGTCCTCTTCTGTCAAAAGATCTACATCATGCTTGTCTAAGGGTTCAAAACAGCAATTAAAATCGCCCCCCACAATAACATTAGCATTCAAGCAGTATTGCTTTAAGAGGGAGTCTAGCTGTTCTACAGCCTCGGTGCTTTTACCCCCTGGCAGTCCCCTTGAATAGATATTGAATATATACAGGTCCTTACATGGCGGTCGCTGTAGTTTAACCAACAATATATCTGGGCTATTAGTGACCAATTGCAGGGCTGAGTAATCATTATTTTGTTTAACCCAAGTTACCAGGCCACCTTTAGGCCTTCCTCGTAGGCTAGGTGTAGCTTGGACAAAGAAATGTAGGTAGCCCTGAACCGGGTCTGGATGTATCTGCCATGTTTCCTGTAAAAGGATTATGTCCTTAGAATCCAGGAATTGTTGCCAGTCCAGTGATGGAGTTTTACTTTTCAGGCCTGCAACATTCCAGGATAAAAGAGTATGTTGTGCAGATACATTTTCATTGTTAGATTCAGCATTACTCAGATCTCTAACCCTATACTCCTGATGGGTGAAATCATTTTCTCTTCCATTCATCACATTTATGGTCACATCAGCCGATACGATTAAATGTAAGTCTCTAGTTTCAGCATGGTCTAAACCACCAATATAATGATAATCATTGATTATGTCAACATGGTCATCCTGCATATTGTTAACATTTACCAATAAATCTGTATTAGTATCAGGTTCTGATGTAACTATGTATTCCCCCACTATTTGATCATCATTGGGAATGGTTAGATCAGAATTAATTCTGCCCAGTCAATCACAGTCATTTAATCCTGATAGGGCTTCATATCTGTTTCTCAAACCAATACCCCAAACATTAGGAGGAGGAGGAACCCTAAACCCTCTGTTACTTCTGACCGTGTCCCACATGGGTCCAGGAGTGTTTAAAAAGGTTACATTCTGTTGTTCCCCATAAAAGAATTTTAGAGTGAGGGGAACAACAGACCCAGTTCTTCTTTGCGGAGGGAAGATGTAATTCAAAACGTTAGGTAGGACGGCTGCATGGCGAAAAGTCACTATAACGCTGTCACCTTTGAACCTTTTCGGCCGGTTCCCTATCCACGCCACCCTTTTCGTGGATTTGATATCACATGCAAGCTGGTCTTTGCCTCCTGGGCCCATTCGCATGTTGTTTGTTAACCAGTGCAGTGCTTTGCTCGACAGAGATGCTGGAGTTTCTGCTTGTAAATCCGTTGGCGGAGGGACATTGGCCAACACCAGTACCACTGGAGAAGCTTCTTCAATAAATTGTAGAGGATCTATTTCCATACATGCTACTGGCGGGATACTTATTGTCTGTGGTGCTCCATCGATAGCCAGGGGCTGTATGCTAGGATTTATCGCGTTTTGTGCTGGGCATACTAAGGTCGCCGGGCCACTGGCTTTTTCGATGGGGTTCTTCACCTTAATCTCAGCTGCCTTTCCCATCTGTGTCACCAGAATATTTAGCTTATCAACCTCATCCACTGCCTTGGACTGAAGCCCACTCATTTTCTTTAGTTCAGCATTCAGTTTGTCAATCTTGGCAACTAGGGGCTTGATAATTGTTTTAATTTTTGAGTCAATGATGTCTGTTATCTTTTGCAGCAAATCATCCTCGTTATAGTTATTAACCAAACGACTTTTTTCCGGGGCATCATTTTCTCCTTCTTCTGTAAATTGTGCCTTATTTTTCCTTACATTATGTTCATTAATTAGCTCTTCTTGGGTTAATTGCTCTGATGAATTTGAGATTTAAGTATCAGCTTGCTCATGCCCTACAGGATCATCAACCAGATTGATGGTCTTAACTTTCCATTGCCTGTACTAGATCTATATGGTTTGCTAGTAAAAATTGAGCGCAGCCAGGAGTTCTCCGCTTCCTCTACGGAGTCAATGATGGAGTTGTTTGTATGCGGATAGCGCTTGTTTGGGTGAGGTCTTGGCATGGAATAAGAATAGCTTGGTGTGTGAACCTGGGCCTGTATGTTGATAACTTAATCTTATTATTATTATTATTATTATTATTATTATTATTAAAAAATTGTGTAGAGCGCGTAGTCACCCGGGGGTATCCCAGCGCTAAGAACCCTACCCCTACCTGTCAGAGGGCCAGGAAAGGAGGGGAAGTGAGGGAGGGGAAGGGGGGGAATTCGGCATTCCGGACGAGCAATCTACTGACATTTCACTCTTTCCAGGTGCTGTTACTTTTAAATTCATAGATAGACTTATGCTGGACCGTTGATCTGGATTCAATAGTGATTCTGACTTTTGAGGAATGAGTGGATTGGCAGTTCTGCAATATGTTCTGTCGTTGATTAAATGACTGCTGCAGAGTCTTTTAAAAACATACATTTATAGCAACTGTTAATTTTCCCAAATGTCTGTATTGGCGATATCAATGGATACCATGGCCTTCACTTGCTTTAGTCGTGTTATCTGGCACAATGTCTGTCTGGGGTTTCCATGCGATCTTTTTTTGATTCAATCATTTCTGCGCAGATCTTACCGGATTTCATTTTTCCTGTAGGCGCCTTGGTTCCCTTGATTAGTCAAGCCTGTATTGCAATCTTAACAATAACCGGAGGCTTGAATGTTTTTGGTATGATCGGTGTCTCATGGGGGAGCAAGCATTGAGCTCACTAACCTTGTGGGGCCGTCTCAACGAGGTCGCACTCAACTCAGTATGGCTACAGTAGCATCCACCCTACTGCAGCCCCTTTTCAGGATTCTTGAGTTCCGAAGTTCTACTTCAATTTGGTGTAAGACTGTGCACTGAGCCACAAGCATCTCAGGGCATTTCATGGCAGAACGCTTCAGTAATTCAGCCTCAAGCGATTCAGGGTTGAGCACTGTGCTCTAACCCTGAGCACTCCCTGGCTTCCCACAGATGTAGACCTCCGTACCTCTGTGCCTTCAACCACTGCACACCGCTCCCCCGAGATAAACCAAGCAGAAGCAGGCGAGGGAGGGAGGCTTAGGAGGAGAACTTCATGGCTTCACAGCCCCTGTAAAAACCTCACTGTATGCCTTTCCACTTGATGCTCTCCGGGGTTGATACAAGTGTGAACTGGGCATAAGAAGGAGGCCCGGAAGATCAGAGTGGTGTGTGTTCCATAGATGGTCTGTGTGCATTGGCTGTACCCTTTATGAGCTGTCCCTGAGAACTTAACCCCTTCGAGGCTAATGACGAGCTGGGCTCGTCATGGCGCTTACCTGCCGTGCGCGGATGACAAGGCCAGCTCGTCATAAAACAATGAAAAATAATAAAACCCAGCGCAGGACGGGAAAACGCCTAGCAGCCATGGGGTTAAAGGCCAAGCAGAAGACAATCCAGACTGAAAACAAGGCCGCAGAAGCGCAGAACGAAAAGCAAACACCTCATACTAGGGTGAGTTTGAAGCCCCTTTTACAGCAGTGCACCTGAAACGTGCCACACAATTAAAGGTCAGGCTGTATTCAAACATTATCATGTGATGTGTCTGAAAGGCTGGGAATGCTGGTACGTGCGCCCCGAGGAGACAAAACGGGTGTAGTTGAGGCCGGAGGTCAGTAAACCAGTGTCATTTACAAGAGGGTGGGTCGGTTTCCTAAACCTGCCCAGAGCCTTTCAACTCTAACATCTCGAGATTAAAAAAGATTGGAAAGTGATTTAAACAGAAAGTGTTTGTTGCTGTGTTCTGTTGTATTACAAGATGATATGATTATGCGTAGAGTCAGGGGTATATGCCTATGATGAATTCCACGATATAACAAAAATCTGTCTTTCTGTCTCTCCCCCCTCCCCTTACAAAGCACCATAGGCGCAACTAGAGCCGAATTTCGGAGGTAGGGAGGGGGGGGGGCTAATTCTTCCAGCAGTAGGAAGTGTGGAGATGCAGGGGCTCTAAGAAGGGGTGAAAAAATGACAAAGCTCATTATCATGCAAATGGTGTTTTAAAGACCCGTGAAGTACTCGGGTGCAGCTGTTGTGTGCCTGGGAAGCTGTCTCAGCCCGGGGGTCCACAGACTACAGGGGGGGGGGGGGCTGAAGCTGAAGCCATTTGAGCACAATGGACTTTGCACGCCTGCAACATCATGTCTCTTCCTCTGCCTCCCGCCTGGATTTCGCGCCGCTCGCGTTTTAAAAGCGGCAGCGCAAACTGTCTCGTAGGGATGTCTTTAGGAACTTATAAATATTTAGACATGCAGCATATTAACCTGAGTGCTACATCTACTGTTCTTTAACGTGGAAGCCTTGACAGTGATAGGCAGGGCTTTAAGTGGGATGAAAAAACTGGGGGGTCTCTCAAAGGGGCGTGGCCAGTGTAATTAGGGGCGTGGCTTTAAATCACTTACGCAAAAAATCTGTGCTTAGCATAGTGTGCCGCCCGACTTGTATTTTGCTGTTGCCCACATTGCATCCAGATATTTGATACAAGTAACTTCATACCGACAATAAGTAAGTAATATTGGCTTTGTCAATGGTTATTACTTGCAGAAGATAAATAAGCTGCAACTATGACTTGTATATAATATTGACAAAGCTTCCAATTAAATCCTTGGTGACCCTACCACAATGTTGCTGCTCCTGAGTTTCAGAAAGAGAAGGGAAATCCAGAAAGAAAATGACTCTTAAAGGATTTCCCTTCCCCCACAACGCTCCCCTGGCATGACGTCATGCCGTAACTTCTCTACTACTGAGAAGTGAGCAGTGTGAGCAGCGCACATCCATGTGCCTGGTGCTGTCTCGAAACGGGTCTCTATCAGGCTTTGTTTTGAACCATGGCACTTTTTTTCCGGACTGCAGTGACAGCAAACAGTGGTCATTGCAGTCCGGGGAAAAAAACGGGCTGCCTGTGTCAGGGGTCAAAACAGCCCGATAGAGACCCGTTTCGAGGCCCCCTGAAAAAAAACTGCCGGTGCTCAGACCCCTTGAGACCCGGCCCACTTAAAGCCCTGGTGATAGGTACATTATCGCACTACATTGAGAAGTACTTAAAACTTTGTGTATAACTGTTTGTCTGAACTCCGATATCTTGGAGTGCTTTCATATGCGATAATGAAACAAAAAAGATTTTTTGTGAAATAAGTAATTTGCTTGATAACACAATTTAAGAGAGGAAGACACAACGTGTCCAGGTTTTTTGGTTTAAGTTTGTACAAATCAGTTAATAAATAGGTATCAATGTGTCTTAACTGATGAATCCTGGCTCTAGAACGGAGTACAATTGGCTCTGATCTGCGATTCCACAAACACAGTCTGAACTCTTGCTCACTGAAAGTATAGCTTTACACACAAGGTCATGGGAGCTCCAGGGTGATAAATGCACCAGATGCCGAGGGTGTTCCGGTTTTGCCCGCTGCTGGGGGTGCTCCGCGGTAGCTCCTGCTCCAGAAGGTGACGTTGCCCCAGGGTGCACTGCTGCTTCAAGGGGCGAGGAATCTGGGATTTGTAGTTGTTTCCGGTTGGGCTGGTGATACAGGGGAACTTCTGCGGGTACATAGAGGGGTTGCAAACAGAGGGGCATAAAGAGGTCAAGAGAATAGAGACAGACCAAAGGATAGACATACAGGGGCATGAAGTGATGAAGTGAGACAAAGAAGGTGGGACAGAAATTAAGATGAGGAGACCGACAAGCGCAAACCATGTGACAGAGACAGTGGTATGGAGAGAGTCTGCAAAATCAAGATAGGACAGAGGCAGACAGTGTGACAGAGTTAGAGAAAGGAACAAAGATCAGAAACAGGTAGAAGGAAATAGGTCAACAGAACCACAGGATGAAATATAAAAATATGCTCTGAGCCAAAGCGGGAGAGACCGGCAGAAGTAGATGGTGCCATGGAGATAAAGGCACAGGCAGAAAGGTGCCAGGAGAAGAACAGGGTCATAGACAGTCAGAGGGACAGGACTGGGATAACACAGAAGGACAGGCCCAGAGAGAGGAACAGGCAAAAGGATGAAAAAAGATGTAATGTGGCTGCTGGAAACGACCACCTTTTTTGATGGTGATCTGTGTGATATGTCAAATCTTCACTGTAAGTCATTTCTGTTCCTAATAAACATGTTGGTGAACAGACGGACACTGAGCAATAATGAATTTATGGGCGATCTGGCTCTGCAACAGGAAGCCCCCAGAATACAAACATTATTTGGGCTTAGCTTTCAAGAAATACCTCCTTTTTTAATGTATTATTAATATTTTTAAGCAATATATAATTGCGCCATGTTAAAAATATGTGAAGATATTAAAGGACAGGGGAGAGACCACAAAATAATGGGGAAAAAGCTTTGGAGCTTAGAAAATTCGAATTTAGGAATACATTGAACATTATTTCTCAAAAAGTAGGATGTGGTGTTTTTATTTCTAGACATTGTTACTTATAGTCCTCTAATTATTCCTGTGGAAAAAAAGAGAAGTTGCGTGCAGAATCATCAGTAAACGTAGCATCCCCGCCGCTCACCTTTCTTCCAATGCTGCCAGCAGAGTGTGTTTCCGGAAAGACTGAACACGCATTGAGATAGGGAAAAGCTACAAGCATGGCGGGAGGAAGGGAACCTGTAAGGAAAGAAGAGGGAGGGAGGGAGGGAGAGGAGAGGGCAACACAGGAAAAACAATGTTTTTGCCCCAAAGAAATGACTGGCTCTGGCTGGAGTTACGTGCGGAGTGCCAGCAAACTTTACCTCCTCACCCCTCTCACCTATGTTCCTAATGCTGCCAGCAGAGCATGTTTTTAGAAAGGCCGACCAAACAAGCAATGGGAGGGGAGGGGGGGCACAGTGGGCTACTTCTTCCAGCAGTAGGAGGTGCCGAGCTGCAGGGACTCTATGAAGTGGTGAAAAAATGACAAAGGTCATTACCGTGCAAATGGTCTTTTAAAAACCCGTGAAGTACTCTGGTGGTGCTGTTGTGTGCCCGGGAAGCTGTATCAGCACGGGGGTCCTCACACGACGGAGGGAGGCGGGCTGGTTGAAGCAGAAGCCATTTGAGCACAATGTCACCATGTCTCTTCCTCCCTCCTGGATTTCGCGCTGCTCGCGTTTTAAAATCGGCGGCACGATTGGTTTCGTAGGGACGTCTCGTAGTGTGGGAACAGTGCTAGGGACTGATAAGAGTACCCCAGTATCCAATCCGGTGTGTACCTAAGTACTCAATACAACAATTTAGGGATAAAGCAGATAGACTGGGGTCCTGGTTAGCAGGATCCCAGTCAGACTAGTCGAAATACTGCTTGGCACCAGGCACAAAGTGGGGTTAACCATAGATTTAGATCCTACTTTCCTACAGCTTGCTAACAACTATGGGACGCAGGGCCAGAAAACAGTTGGAGGTGAATATATGGGATGCAATGATGGCAAGGCCACAGAATAAAAACAATGAGGTGCCTCAGGTGGTCGCATGATGCACATAACGATAATTGCTATTTGATCTCATGCACATAACGATAATTACTACTGATCTCACGCCCCAGGTGGTGCAGCATGCTGCGCAGTTGGGGGAGGGCGGGGGGGGGGTTGCTGGTATCAGCTGATGGAAGACACAGGCTCTCACTTGGGGTTTTACCTTGTGTCTTTTGGACACATAAGTTAGTTTTAAAAGCACTGACTAAAAGGGTGTTTAGATATTATTGTGGATGCGATCCTATTGATATATGGGCAGTGACCATATTGAAGAATACCAGTGAACTTGACCATTGTTGTTTTCTTGTAACTGGATACAAATATTTTTTTTAAAATACAATCCCACCCAGACACAGATTGGAAAGGAGTCAAGCGAATGGAAAATCACAAAAGACTAGTAATGGCAATAAGTGGTAGCTAATAGTTCGCACTGGCGCATTGTGCTCTGTTTACTAATTTTTGTTATTTTATCTTTTCAGGTTCTGTTATTGGAATTTGAAAAAGCTCAGATGTCTCAAAATATTGAACTACTCAAAACAGAAGTCGAACAGTTGAAATGTGTCCTTAAAGACATGTCTGAAGAAAGTGACCAAGCAAGAAGCCGTAATGAAGATGGTGCAAACCAATCATCTGAAAGGTATGCTTTTCCTCTCCTGACATGTACTTAAGTTGAATGTTGTTTTACATGTTTGTAATGTTACAATAAGGGATGTCCTTATCTGCATAGTGGGGAAAATTAACATAACTTGCACTTTTTAACTCTGTGATCGTGGGGGTATAGTGGGCCTGAATAACAAGCCTGGAGGCTGTATAAAGTGTGCAATGTCTGTATATTTTTATTGCAGTTAGTACAGACAACAAATCGGGGTATAGTGATAGAAACACAAAACGAGGCTCCAATGGATAGACTGTCTGGTCTTCCTCCTGTGAAGGGCCGGGGACGCCTTACCTTCGTGGGGTTATCCGGGCGTAGTCCTCGGAGGTCGTAGGGAAAAGAGAAACAAAAAGGAGCCGTTAGTCCGACTGGACTATATACACGGAGTACCGTTACCGAAACCCGGGAGGTGAGGGACTTGAAAACAATTGTGAGGAAGGTAGGGTATTGGATATCTGTATGGGAGGAAGAGAGAGAGTAGACGTCAGGAGGGTGGTTGTGAGTATTTCGTGATAGGAGGGGGGGATATAAACAACAGTGTAGAACACGGGTAGTGGAAACCCAAGGGTGCTATACAATAATTTACGGTGCACAACTAGAACCACTAGTGACAAGAAGTAATTTACAATGCACCTAATGTGCTACAATGGCTACTCTCTGGGTATGGATACTCACAGGCTCCGCCGCAACTCTCCAGTGAGTTGCAGCCGCTCCCCAGCCACCTCCTGTGGACTTCACCAGTCCTCCCTCCACACGTCGTCTTCTTCTCTGGTCACCGTCTCAGGTTCCGCTTCAGTCTGAGCCTCCTGCCACGAGTTCGCTTCTCCGACGCTGCTCTTCTCTCGGCGTCCGTCTTTTCTGGCTTTGGGATCCTGGGTTAGGGAGGGACTTCCGGGGTCACCCGGATGTTCTACCGGTATGTCTTCGGCAGGGATTGGTTCCTGGAAGAGAGGACAGGAATTCTGGTTGTTAGGGGCGCATCCTGGTCCGTGTTCGAGGAAGGGAACTGCTCGTTATGGCGCCGCTTCAGGGAGGTAGGTGAGGACATCTGATTACATCCCCTTCCTCTAGCTGTCCTTCTTGTACGGGTCAGGGAGGAGGGGTACAGGGAAAGGAAATCTGCATTCCCTTGTTCTGTCCCCTTCCTGTGTACAGTCTTGAACCTAAAGGGCTGTAGGGCTAAAAATCATCGGAGGACCCGGTCGTTATGTCCTTTGTTTCGGGCCATCAATCCCAGAGGTGCATGATCAGTATACAATGTAAAGTCTTGACCTTCTAAGTAATACCGCTGGCTTTCGATAGCCCACTTAATGGCGAGAGCCTCCTTTTCAACGACTGAATAATAATTTCTTTCTCTGGGAAACAATTTCCTACTCAGATATAGAATGGGTTTTTCGTCCCCGTTTCTGTCTAGTTGAGAAAGAACCTCCCCTAGACCCTGATCTGAGGCGTCTGTCTGGAGTACAAAGGGTTGGGAATAGTCTGGTCTAGCTAGTACTGGGTTGGACGTTAGTGACAGTTTGAGCCCATTGAAAGCCTGCCAGAGTTAGGGTGTCGGGTTTTTCAGAGATTCGTTTGTGTTTGCTGCCTTCTTTAGGAGATCCGTAAGAGGGGCAGCCCTTTAGGAGCAGTTGGGAATAAATCTACGGTAGTACCCGAGAAGGCCCAGAAATGCTCGGAGGTCTTTTCGGAATTGGGGAAAAGGAATGGATTGAATGGCTGTGATCCTATTATCTTGTGGGCGTATTACTCCCTCGCCTAGAAGGAAGCCGAGGTATTTAACGGTTTGGGTGGCTAGGGTGCTCTTGGAGGGGTTGATAGTGAAACTGAAGGACCCTAGGGAATAGACAACCTGCTTTAAGTGTTTCAAATGTTGTTCCCAGGTGTCACTGTAGATAATGATGTCATCAAGATAAGCTCCAGCGTATTGGACATGAGGTCATAGGATAAGGTTCATAGCCCTTTGAAAAGTCGCTGGAGCACCATGGAGTCCAAAGGGTAGAACCGTGAATTGAAACAATCCCTCGGGGGGTGGAAAAAGCGTTTTTCTTTTTATCCTGATCTTTTAAGGGGATTTGTCAGTAGCCTTTACATAGGTCGAGCGTGGTGATATATTTGGCTTTCCCTATTCTTTCGATCAATTCATCTACGCGAGGTAGGGGGTAGGTGTCAAAGTTCGAGATTTTATTCACTTCACGGAAGTCAATACAAAACCGTATTGATCCATCAGGCTTTGGGACTAACACAATGGGGTAGTTCAAATTGCTTATGGATGGCTCAATGATTCCCATGCGTAACATCTGTTCTATTTCCTGTTTGATGACAGACCTACGGGCCTCCGGGACCCGGTAGGGTCAAAGGCGTACGGTCTTCCCTGGATCGGTTTATATTGCATGCTCGATTATAGTGGTACGTCCGGGTGCTGTGGAGAAGACATGTTGAAGGGGCAGGAGGACGTCCCGGAGGTCTTGTTTCTGGGATTCTGTCAACTCGGGGTCCAGACAAGGGTCAAAAGGGAAAGCTGGTTTGGGGAGTGTCCCTGACAGGACTGGTCGGGGACCTTCCCATTTCTTGAGGTGATTTATATGATAAATCTGGGTGGTCCCACGAGTACGGTCTAACTCTAGTTCGTAAGTAACAGGGGTTACCTGTTGGAGAATGGGGTAGGGTCCCTGCCACTGACCCTATCAGCTTCTGGTCGGAGGAAAGCCTCATTAGGAGTACTAAGTCTCCCACCGAAAAGCTTCTGGCTTTGGTGCCTTTATCATATTGGCGTTTTTGGGACGCTTGGGCGTTTTCCATATTTTGTCTGACTATGTCCCGTATTTGTCCCAAATGGGTCTTGAGGTTCTCGATGTACTCTGGGAGGGGTCGGGTTCTGCTTCCCAGGCCTCTTGGGCCGTATCTGGAAGGGTTCGGGGAGGGTGTCCATAAAGGAGTTCATAGGGGGAGTAACCTGTGCTGCTCTGCACCTTACACAGTATAGCAAACAGTGCTAACGGTAGCATCTCCTCCCACCTCTTAGACTCCAGGGCCAGTAGCTTTTTTAGGCTTGTTTTGTGGGTGGCATTATAACGCTCCACCAACCCATCTGTCTGTAGGTGGTAAGCGCAGGTCCGGATTTGCTTAATCCCTAGCTGTGAACACACCTGTCTCATGAGGGCAGAAACAAAGGGGGTACGCTGATCCGTCAAGACTTCTCTTGGGAACCCCACTCTTGTAAAAATCGCGATCATGGCTATGGCTATGTTTTGGGCGGTGGGTTGTCGCAGGGGTACGGCCTCTGGAAAAAAGGTGGCATAGTCAACAAGGACTAAAGCGTACCGACACCCGCTTTGGGAAGGCAGTAGGGGTCCTATGATGTCCATGCCGACTCTGCTAAACGGTATGTCGATGATTGGCAGGGGTTGAAGGGCTATTTTTGGAGGACGATACGTACTGTTTCTCTGGCAGACCGGGCACTCTCGGCAATATGCTCTTACTTGCTGATAGACTCCTGGCCAATAAAATTTGTCCAAAATGGCCTGTCCGGTTTTCTCATCACTAAAATGGCCCCCCAACAAGTGGCTATGGGCTAGAAGCAGGATTTTCTCACGAAAGGGACCTGGAACTAATAACTGGGGTGACTGACGGGGACTGCCTTTTCTATATAATCAACCGTTCTTCTTGAAAAAGTAGGGACCTACTTGCAAGGGATCTTCGTTTTCCAGGGCTTTTCCCCATGCTTCCTGTAGGACGGGGTCTTCTCTCTGGGAGGCTCGAAATTCCCTGTCTGTCTCCCATGGGTGCTCCTCGGTTCTGACAGGGCATACATTGACATAGTGTCTTTTCTCCTTCCTTTTCTGATTTCTGGTTTTTCGTTGTTTGGATGGTGAATCCGGTGGAGGATGGACTTGTGAAAAGGGTGCTTCAGTCCACCATTGGGATAGAGAGTCAGTTGTATCGTGGAGGAGTTTTGGGAGACCAGAGTAATCGTTCCCCAAGATTACTTGCTCTGGTAGTCTGGGTATAAGTTCCACTGTTAAATCGGTTCCAGGATCGGTGGGATGCTGAATGCGTACCTGGGCGGTTGGATATCTTTTGGTATCGCCATGAACACACTGAATGGCAACTGTGCCAGTGAGGGGACCGACTGGTGGCTGCATGTCTTGGGGTCGGAGAACACTGTCTACACCCTGTGTCAATCAGGGCTAATACGGGCTGCCCGTTAATCTTCACAGGGCAGCGATAAGGTGGAGGTATACTGCTCCAGGGGTGGCACATACATAGTTCCGTGCTACCCCCACCTCCATAGGTTCCTCCCTCTGGGGACATGATCGGGCCATGTGGCCATAGGCTCCGCAATTGTAACACTGTGGCCCAGGGTTAGGAGGCCTGAACACAATAGGGGTTGGTAAGAGAGGGCGGGGATCCGGTCTTTGGGATATGGGCGCCCGATGGGGTCGGGTACTGATTGGGTTGCTGGGCCGGGTTGTATGGTCGTTTCTTCCTCTCTGTAGTTCTTAGGCTCGGCTGTAAGCGCTAGCGATGTCCACCGCACTATCAAGGGTGAGATGTGCGTGTTGTCGCACCTACCTCTGGGTGGATGGATGCAAGGATGCCAAAAATTGCTCCAAGTATATTTTGGCTAGTCCTCCTTTGAGGAAGTGGCTGGTCTAAGCCACCGGTTGGTTAAATATTCAATACGGAAGGATTAAGCTCTGGGAGTCTCTTGTGGTCCTTCCTTTGCTTGTCGTAGCTTGACCCTATAAGTCTCATCATATATGCCCAGGCGTTCTAGGATGCATCTTTTGATGTCTTCATACGGATTGTTACCTTGGATTTTGGCTTGCTGGTAGGCGGCCTGTAGATCCCCGTCAGTAGGGGTCCCAGGTTTTGGCACCAGCGGTCAGCCGGCCAGGAAGCGGCCTGGGCCATCCGTTCAAAATTCGTAAAGAAATAGTCCGGGTCTTCCCCCCGGCACATATTTCTGTAAGACAACCGAAGGTAGGGAAGCGACTGGATTTTGCTGTCCCATGGCGTCAGTGAGCTTTCCCAATGTCAAGTCATGTGCCTCTCCTTGTCCTTTGAGAACATCATGTAATTGTCCCCTATCGTCTTCAGCTATTTTGAGGAATCTCTCCATTATTCTACCCCACTGTTCTTGGGTTTCTGCCATTTGCTTGACTGCAGCCTCCATGCTTCTGGCTGATCCAACTTCTGACACCACCTGTGATCGTGGGGGTATTGCGGGCCGGAATAACAAGCGTGGAGGCTGTATAAAGTGTGCAATGTCTGTACATTTTTATTGCAGTTAGTACAGACGACAAATCAGGGTATAGTGATGGAAACACAAAACGAGGCTCCAATGGATAGACTGTCTGGTCTTCCTCCTGTGAATGGCCGGGGATGCCTTATCTTCGTGGGGTTATCCGGTCGTAGTCCTCGGAGGTCGTAGGGAAAAGAGAAACAAAAAGGATTGGTTAGTCCGACTGGACTATATGCACGGAGTACCGTTACTGAAACCCGGGAGGTGAGTGACTTGAAAACAATTGTGAGGAAGGTAGGGTATTGGAAATCGGTATGGGAGGAAGAGAGAGAGTAGACGTCAGGAGGGTGGTTGTGAGGGTTTTCGTGATAGTAGGGGGGGGAGGGATATAAACAACAGTGTAGAACACGGGTAGTGGAAACCCAAGGGTGCTATACAATAATTTATAGTGCACAACTAGAACCACTAGTGACAAGAAGTAATTTACAATGCACCTAATGTGCTACAATGGCTACTCTCGGGGTATGGATACTCACAGGCTCCGCCGCAACTCTCCAGTGAGTTGCGGCCGCTCCCCAGCCACATCCTGTGGACTCCACCAGTCCTCACTCCACACGTCTTCTTCTTCTCTGGTCACCGTCTCTGGTTCCGCTTAGGTCCAAGCCTCCTGCCACAAGTTCACTTCTCCGACGCTGCTCTTCTCTCGGCGTCCGTCTTTTCCGGCTTTGGGATCCTGCGTTAGGGAGGGACTTCTGGGGTCACCCGGATGTTCTTCCGGTGTGTCTTCGGCAGGGATTGGTTCCTGGAAGAGAGGACAGAGGGGAGGAGTTCTGGTTGTTAGGGACGCATCCTGGTCCTTGTTCGAGGAAGGGAACCACTCGTTATGGCGCCGCTTCAGGGAGGTAGGTGAGGACATCGGATTACAAACTCCATCTCAATCCCTCTGTTGCACTTGATTCAATAGGATGTGGCTAAACAGGCTGCAGGTAGTATGCTCCCATTGAATTTCAATAATTTAGGGTTCGAGGCATGTGAGCTGCTGAATTCATATCTGTGCATAGATCGCCGCCTAGTGTTGGGTCCGGATGATTGCACATTGTTGTCCTGGAAGAGTCTTCGAAGTATCACGAGATAGGTGGCTCCTCCCCTGGACTACAGTGCGCATGGGCATCGACTCCATCCCCAGATTGTTTTTTTCCGCCATTGGGTTCGGATGTGTTTCGGTTCCCTCTGTCGGAATCGATAGTTGTTTAAGATCTTTTTCTCGAGACCAAAAGGTCTTTAGGACTCGCGTCGGTATTGTCTATCGTTCGGGTTCGTTTGTTTCATCGACTCCGAGCCAACTCCGCCCTTCCGCGTGCTTTCGGCACGGACGGGCCTACACGACGCTCCACTCTGCTTCATCATGGAACGAAGTCCATTTAAGAGGTGCCCGGTGTGTGCCTCAAAGTACCCACATATCGATGTGCACCCGGTGTGCAATAAGTGCTTGTCGCCGGACCACGACGAGGCCAAGTGTATGGCCTGCTCCAGGTTCCGGTCGAAGAAGACGCTCAAGCTCTGCCGAGCTGCGAGACTGCAGGCCCAGCGATCGGCACCCCCTCCGACGGACATCTTCGACGCGGAGGATGTCGGCGACGACACTATCCAAGATATCACAGAATCTAACCCAGCGTCGGAGGTCGAGGACGACTACGACGCGGAAGACGAGGATTTCGAGGAAGTCGTCGAGGAGGTAGGGGACGACGACGGGGCCATTGCCACCGTAGAGGATAGCTCGGAGGAGGAGCTTCCTCACACTGACTCCGGGGCCGGCCAACATTATAAGGCCCAGGCTGAGGGATCGCCTTCGGGCCTTACCCAAAGTCTTGATTCCCGTCCCACGGCTCCGCCTTCCGGCCCGGCCACGGACATGGATGCGGCGCCACTTACGGTACCAAAACTGAAAGTGAAACCATCGGTCTCGACGCCAGACGTCTCGAAACCGAAAGCCGCACTGGTCGGATCAAAGGCTTCGGAGGCCTCGGCGCCAAAGAAATCCTAGATGGCCGTCGAGCTCAAGGGGCACGCCACAATGGCCGACCCGAAGACTACGGTGTTGAAGCCGAAGGTGAAAACGGGTGACGCGGGGGCGTCGGCGCCGAAGTTGGTCGACGCACTTAAAAGTCGCATCGATGCCAAGAAGGTCGACGACCATAAGAAGACCACAAAGAAGCGGCAGGACGACCCCAAGTCTATCGCTGACCCGCTTCCTCTCGAGAAGGCCAAGGGGGCTGCCGCGTCGGCTCCGAAGACTGCGGCTTCAGTCGCTGGGCCCAAAACTGCTTCGGAAGACTCTCTCGAGCCGGTCCGTCCCTCCGCCTCGCTGACGAAAAAGGTCAATGAGTCCCTTCAGCGTATTAGGGAAGGGACCGCGGCAGTCGAGCCGCAGGACACTGTGCCCAAGCCTCTTCAGAAGCCGGCGAAAGTGGCGACGCCGATCCTCTTCACGTTACCGCCAAAAACGGCGCCGAAGGTTTTCGCACCAAAGCCCGGGGCCCCCGAAGTTATCCTCGACGCCGAAGTTATCCTCGACGCCGAAGGCATCGTTGGTGGTTCCAGGCCCGCGCCACCAACCACTGGCAGAAGAAGAGCGTCGAGAAGTAATCATCGACGCCAACACAGGCAAGCTCTCTCTCCTTAAAAGGAAGATCACCCCTGAACCAGCTTTGGAACATTTCCAAATCCCACTAAAAAAGAAGACAAACCCTGCTGGTGCCTCTGCCCCTTTGGAGCCGGAATCACCTCAAGGTCATGAATTTTCACCCACACATTCTCATGTTGAGGAGGGTGATGGCGACGACGAGGATGAGTATGCCTACCCAGTCTACTCAGACCCAGAGGATGTGACTGAACCTTGGTCTGCTGGGGGCGACCCTGGGGACTCGCATTCCGGACAGGAGCCTCAGCTCTTTTCAGCAAAGACTTCTCCAAATGAGGACTCTGCAGCTTTCAATGCTCTTATTGGAAGGGCGGCAGCCAACCATGACGTCGATCTCCATGCAGACCCGGTAGACGTCGATTTTCTTTTTGACACCTTTTCAGTCGCTGAAAAAACTGTAAAGACTTTGCCAATGCTAAAAGGGGTGTTAAAACATGCGCCGGAGGTCTTCAAGGAGCCCACCCGAGCAAGAGTTGTCAACCCACGTATTGACAAAAAGTACAAGGCAGCGCCCACTGATCCAACGTACATCAAAGGACAGTTGCCTCTGGATTCCTTGGTCGTCTCCAATGCTCGCAAAAGAGCCAACTCACAGACTACGGGTGATGCTCCTCCCCCAGACAAGGAATCAAAGGTTTTTGAGGCTTCGGGGAAACGTGTTGCTGCGCAGGCTGCAAACATATGGCGCATATCCAATACACAGGCGCTGCTTGCGCGTTACGACAGGGCTCACTACGACACTCTAGAGACCCTTCTACAACACCTGCCAGAGCAGTATAAGGAAGCAGCTGAGATGCTTATACAGGAGGGGAAGCTTATCACCAATGCTTCAATTAAGTGCGCTCTGGATGTGGCTGACACTGCCTCAAGAGCGATAAACACTAGCGTTCTACTGCGTAGGCATGCATGGCTCAGAATATCAGGTTTCAAGCCAGACATTCAGACTACCATCCTCAACCAAACTGTCAACCCAGACCACCTGTTTGGCCCAGAGGTCGATACCACCCTCGAAAAAATGAAGAAGGACACCGACACTGCTAAGTCTATGGGTGCCTTGCAATCACAGCAGTTTTGGGGTGGTTCCTTTCGCCGCTCCAATAACAGAGGCACCTCAAGGGGTCAAGCGTCTCAGTCAACGCAGTTCTATAAGAGTAACACCCAAACCTCCTATACCAACAAGGGTCGTGGTGGATACCGTGGCAACAACGTCAAAGGCAGAGGACGTGGTAATAACAGCTCCAGGTCCTCCGCCGCCAACAAGCAGTGACGCCTTGTCACTGCCCCCTGACCACGCAACACCGGTCGGGGGGAGACTCCAGCAGTTCCTGCCCGTGTGGAGGTCAATCACCACGGACAGGTGGGTCAGATCTCTTATCCAATATGGTTATTGTCTGGAGCTCACATCCACTCCACCCAACATACCCCCAAAAAGCCGTCCTATGTCCGGCGAGCACTTGCACTTGTTGCAGCAGGAAGTCAACGTCATGCTGCAAAAAGGAGCAATAGAGCTCGTACCCCTGCAAGAACAAGGTACGGGAGTTTACTCCCTGTACTTTCTAATTCCAAAAAAGGACGGATCCCTCAGGCCCATCTTAGACCTCAGACCTCTAAACTTCTACATTCTGTCGGAACATTTCCATATGCTCACGCTGCAACGGTGGCCGCCGCTTCTCGGTCAATGCCTCCTCAAAATGGAACGCACTTCCTCGCAATCTGCATCTTGAACCCTGTCACGCCCTCTTCCGTAAGAAACTTAAAACCTTCCTCTTCCCCAAATAGTTCCCCCTGTTCCCCCTCTTCTGGATCTTACTTCTCTTCAGCGCGGGGATGCCTTCGGGTCACCAGGCGCTCTATAAATCATAAAATAAATAAATAAATAAACAGGTTCTCCCACTGCTTCGGCAAGGGGACTTCCTGGCGACTCTAGACCTCAAGGATGCGTACTTTCACATTCCACTGCATCCTTCACACAGGAAGTACCTCAGATTCACCATTCAAAACCAGCACTACCAGTTTAAGGTTTTGCCTTTTGGGGTCACCACGGCGCCAAGGGTCTTCACAAAGTGCCTGGCGACGGTGGCGGCGCATCTGAGACGTCAAAACATCCACGTCTACCCCTATCTGGACGACTGGCTCATTCAAGCGAAGTCGGCCCAGCAGTGCGCCGACCACTTGTCCCACACCATTCACCTTCTGCACGATCTGGGTTTCTCACTGAATTATCCAAAATCACATCTCCAGCCCGCCCACATACGGCAGTATCTGGGTGCGACTATAAACACTCTGGCGGCCACTGCGCAGCCGAATTCAGTGAGTCAACAGCATTCAGTCGCTGATCCAAAGATTCAGACCTCAACACTCGCTTCCAGCCAGAGTGTTCATGCAGTTGATAGGCATGATGGCCTCCTGCATCTCCATAGTCCCGCATGCGAGACTACATATGCGTCCGCTTCAGGAGTGCTTAGCACGTCAGTGGACTCAGGCTCACGGGCAATTGAAAGACCTAGTGTTGGTGAGCGGTCGGGCATACACCTCTCTGCATTGGTGGAATCCACGAAACCTTTGCAAGGGCCGACCGTTTCAAGAGCCTGTGCCGCAGATCATCCTGACAACGGACGCTTCTCTCCAGGGTTGGGGAGCGCATGTACTCCAATACACGGTGCAGGGACTATGGACACTACAGCAAAGGAAGATGCACATCAATGTACTGGAACTGATGGCAATCTTCATGGCCTTAAAGGCGTTCAAAGTACATCTGTGCAACAAGGTCGTGTTGATCCGAACGGACAACATGACAGCCATGTACTACATTCAGAAACAGGGGGGCACACACTCTCCGCAGCTGTCTCATCTGGCTCAGAGCATGTGGAAGTGGGCCATTCAGAGCAACATTTTCCTCATGGCAGAACATCTCCCAGGCAAGGACAATCGGATGGCGGACCTGCTCAGCAGGCACAGCCATCAAATGCACGAGTGGGAGATACATCCATCAGTACTCCAACCGTACTTCCAAAGATGGGGTCATCCAGAGATCGACCTGGCAAAATGCCAAAGCTTCGCCGCCAGGTTCCCACACCCGCAATCACAGGGCAATGCGATGTGGATGAACTGGTCAGGCAGATTTGCGTACGCTTTTCCCCCAGCACCCCTGATACCGCTGGTGGCGCACAAGCTCAGGCAGCACTCAATGACTCTCATCCTAGTTGCTCCAACGTGGGCTCGCCAACCATGGTACACCACGTTTCTGGAACTCTCAGTGGTGCCGCATCAAAGGCTTCGTCTCACACCCGGCCTTCTGACGCAGAGCCATGGCGACATTCAGCACCCAGATCCGCAACAGCTCAACCTGGCGATCTGGCTCCTGAAGTCCTAGAGTTTGGCTACCTCAACCTTCCTCCCAATTGCATGGACATCATTCGGGAGGGTAGGAAGCCCACTACTAGAGCCTGTTATGTGGCGAAATGGAAGCGGTTTGTCATCTACTGCACAAACCACAACATTGATCCACTAGATGCTTCTATTCAGAACATCATCTGTTACCTGTTCCATCTATACAAGTGTAATCTGGCATATACTTCCATTCGCATTCACCTGTCTGCAATGGCCGCATACCTCCAAAATAGACAGCACCTTTCCCTTTTCAAGGTACCTGCCATCAAAGCATTTCTGGAAGGCCTCAAAAGAGTCATTCCGCCACGGACTCCACCAGCTCCTGAATGGAACCTCAATGTGGTTCTTACAAGACTGATGGGTCCTCCCTTTGAGCCTCTACATTCCTGCGAGGTTCAATTCTTAACATGGAAAGTGGCTTTCCTGGTAGCAATTACATCGCTACGGAGGGTTAGTGAACTGCAAGCCCTCACAATCCAAGAGCCTTTCTTCCAAGTTCATGCTAATAGGGTCGTGCTCCGCACAAACCCTAAATTTTTACCCACGGTTGTGTCTCAGTTCCACATCAACCAAACCATTGAGTTGCCGGTTTTCTTTCAGAATCCAGAGTCACTGGCGGAGCGGATGCTCCACACCCTTGACGTTAAACGGGCCCTAATGTATTACATCGATAGGACCAAGGATTTTAGGAAAACTAAACAGCTTTTCGTTGCCTTTGCGCCACATCACAAAGGTAACCCTATTTCCAAGGCTGGTATTGCTAGGTGGATCGTGAAATGTATTCAAATCTGCTATGCAAAGGCAAAGCGCACTCTTAGCATTCCACCAAGAGCCCACTCCACCAGAAAGTTGGGGGCCTCTATGGCTTTCCTTGGAAACATTCCCTTAGAGGACATATGTAGAGCAGCCACATGGTCTACCACACATAAATTTACTAAACATTACTGTGTAGACGTGCACTCCAAACAGCAGGCAGCTGTAGGGCAGGCTGTTCTCAAAACACTTTTCCAAACTGCTGCAGCTGGCACGGGCGGCCGCCGCTAAGGGAGGGACTGCTATGTATTCTATGCACAGATATGAATTCAGCAGCCCACATGCCTCGAACTGCAAATGCTACTTACCAGTATGCATCTGTTCTTGGCATGTAGGGCTGCTGATAATCATATCGCCCGCCCTCCTCCCCGGCGCCTGTAGCAGCTGCAGTGTTCACATAGCATTTCATGGCATGGTCATCTTTCACTGAGTTTCACTCCATCTTGGCCACAATGGCTAAAAACAATCTGGGGATGGAGTCGATGCCCATGCGCACTGTAGTCCAGGGGAGGAGCCACCTATCTCGTGATACTTCGAAGACTCTTCCAGGACAACAATGTGCAATCATCCGGACCCAACACTAGGCGGCGATCTATGCACAGATATGAATATCAGCAGTCCTACATGCCAAGAACAGATGCATACTGGTAAGTAGCATTTGCATTCCATCAAAGCCCCTCTCTGAAACTCACCTGCACATATTGTCTTGGGGCATCTTGTCTTGCCTACCTGCAATCATTCCGATTCACCTTTCTACAGAAAACTTTTACATTTACTATGTGAGTACCCTCCTTTTTTGGATTTAATGTTCTACAGAATGCTTATGGTTATACAGCCCTGGAGCAAAAAAGCCTTTGAGACCAAGGCAAGTGTCCCATTATGAACACAGTCCCACTATAAACAGCAAAGTTGTTCTTCCTAAACATGTAAACTGACCTTCAAAGAAGGGTCTATCAGACTGTACCCTGGTTGATAGACATAACACTAGAGAAAACCTTCAGGTGAATCACTTGCCTAGCACGGAGCTTGGACATCCTCACATAGCCCAAAGTGTAGCTTTTCCAGAGTTATTCTGGCTGAACGTCTGATTTTGATGGTCTTTCGCAGACTCATTGGTCCCAGGGTCTGCAGTAATGTACTAGAGTGCTGCAGCGCACTAACTAAGTTTGGTGCTTTTTCTTGGGCCAAAGCAGAATCTACTGCAGACCTTGATGATGAGGAGGACAGAAACAATTTGCCACAACAATAGAGTTTTTTCCCTTCCTGCAATATCCATACTGTGGCATCCCACTCGTTCCTCCTAGTGTAACCCATTCTGCTAAATGGGAGCAGTTCCAGTTAGTTGAACGAGAGGCACCAAATGAGGAGAGAGATGCTATCAATTGTGAAGAATGAATGCGCCCTGCGGTTAAAATAATTGCCTCGAAATCTGAAGTCCAAGAAGTCCTAAAAAATTCATAGATTCACATGCTTGAATCATTGCCCGTAGTCAAAGTGGGAGTCCCACTGTACCATAGAAAGTTGTAATCAATGATATTCATAGCAGTTTATGTAAAAAAAAAAGATTTTGCTTCATTAGCTTATCATCATCATTTAATAAGAACCACAGTTCAGCTAATCAGGCAACAACACCCTTTAGAACCCTCACCCCAGAGGCTTCAATCACTTTTCTAGCACAAGTGGGATATAAGAAGCCAGAAAATCAGGGGAGACTTTATGGGAAGGAGGGTGGGTCGCATTTGCATCTATTAAAGATACCAATACTGGAGAACTACAGTTCTCTCGTAGGGGGTTTCAAAAGAACAGCAACACTCTTTTTGCCACTACCACTGACGTCCTGACAGCGACCTCCTCGACTTCGATCGGGACTGTAAGCGTTTTCTGGGTGATAAATGCCACTCAGACCTCTCACGTCAGCTGGGGGTTGAGATAAGAGCTCTGGAGGGAGATTTTCTTCCCCTTCGCTCAGAGGTCCCACTGGTTACCTGCTGTTTTCTTCTCTATTCTCTTCCCTGCAGGCGAATCTTCTCCCTGTCACGCAGGGTACGTCTGGAGAAGGTCTTGCAGATGTCACTGGAGCTAGGAAGATGAGAGAAAGGCAAACACAGAATACAGACTTCATGAGAATATGTTTTAGCTTTTTTTCTGCCGTACCTCCTGGACAAAACGGCACCAGACGTCGCCTTCTTCACGGAAACCTGGATGAACGCCTCCTCAGCCCCCGACATCGCCATTGCCATCCCGGACAGCTACAAGATCATCCGGAGGGACCGCGTCAACCAGACCGGAGGAGGCATCGCCATCGCCCACAGAAACACTATCCGCATCAGGACCAACACCGACGACACCCTCACCACCGCAGAGCACCTGCACTTGCAGATTCACACCGACCCCAAGACCAGCCTCAGAGGAACCCTCATCTACAGACCCCCGGGATCACGCTCACACTTAAGTGAGGCCATCGCAGACTTCATCAGCCTACTCGCCCTCGCCTCCCCGACTACATCCTCCTAGGAGCCCTCAATTTCCACCTGGAGAACGACCAGGACAACACCACCGCCCTACTAGACAACCTTGCCAACCTCGTATTCAAGCAACTGGTCAACACCCCCACCCATTACGCCGGCCACACACTGAACCCTGTCTTCTCCTCCAGCAACCACATCTCCTTCAGCCACACCACCGAGCTCCACTGGACTGACCACAGCTGCATACACTTCAACTTCAGGAAAACAACGACCCACCACCGCCCTCAACAAACCCCTGAAGATGCTGGAGCAAGATCACCACCGACCAACCCACCACCTCCTTGCGCCTAAACCGTCCCACCAACGCCACGGACCCCAACGAAGGAGCCCACAACCTCACACAGTGGATCACCGACTGCGCCGACACCCTTGCTCCACTGAAAAACCCTCCCTGCAACCTCAACAGCTAGAAAGCCGCGTGGTTCACCAACGATCTCAAAGACTCCAAGAAATTCTGTTGTGACCTTGAGAAAGCCTGGCGCCACAACCAGTCAACGGACAACATGACAGCCCTCAAGAACGCCACCCACAAACACCACCAGCTGATCCGCACCACCAAAAGGTCATCCTTCAGAGAACCACTGGACAACAACACCCACAACAGCAAGGAACTCTTCAACGTCGTGAAAGAGCTCTCCAACCCCAACGCCAACAACAACGACATCACGTCTTCTCAAGACCTCTGCAACTCTCTGGCCACCTTTTTTCACTGCAAGATCGTCGACATACACGACAGCTTTGGCGCTCAGAACACGTACCCCACCACCGAACCTACACCCCCCACCACCACCATGTGCGCCTGGACTCAGGTCAGCACGAAAGATACCACCCACACGATGAACACCATCCACTCGGGCTCCCCAGCCCATCCCTTCCCACACCACATCTTCAACAAAGCCGACTCCATCATCGCACCCAAACTTCGGGACATCATCAACAACTCCTTCACATCTGCCACCTTCCTGGAGAGCTGGAAGCATGCAGAGATCAGTGCCCTCCTGAAGAAACCCTCCGCAGACCCCTCAGACCTCAAGAACTTCTGCCCCATCTCGCTCCTCCCCTTCCCTGCAAAAGTCATCGAGAAAACCGTCAAAAAACAGCTGACAGCCTTCCTGGAGATGAACGGCTCCCTCGACCATTCGCAGTCCAGATTCTGAGCGAACCACAGCACCGAGACTGCCCTCATTGCGGCCACAGACGACATCCGGACCCTGCTGGACAACTGAGAAACCGCCGCCCTCATCTTGCTCGACCTTTCGGCTGCGTTCGACACGGTGTGCCACCGCACCCTGAAAACCCGCCTCCGCCACGCCGGGATCCAAGGAAAGGCCCTGGAATGGATCACCTCCTTCCTCTCTGACAGAACCCAAAGAGTCTGTCTCCCGCCCTTCCTCGCAGAAGCCACCAAGATCATCTACGGCGTACCTCAAGGCTCCTCACTCAGCCCCACCCTCTTCAACGTCTACATGAGCCCCCTCGCAGCCATCGCACGCAAGCACAACCTCAACATTATCTATGCCGACGATACCCATTTGATCCTCTTCCTCACCAACGACCCCACCTCCGCCAGAGCTAGCTTCCAGGACGGAATGAAAGACATCGCAGACTGGATGAAACTCAGCCGCCTGAAACTGAACTCAGACAAGACGGAAGTCCTCATCCTCGGCCCATCCATCTCCGCCTGGGACGACTCCTGGTGGCCCCCTGCTCTGGGCCCCCCACCCAAGCCCACGGACCACGCACGCAACCTGGGCTTCATCCTGGACTCCTCCCTTACGATGGCCAGGCAAGTTAACGCCGTTACCTCCTCCTGCTTCAACACTCTCTGCATGCCCTGTAAGATCTTCCGCTGGATCCCCACTGGAACCAGGAAAACGGTCACCCAGGCCCTCGTCACAAGCCGTCTGGATGACTGGAACGCCCTCTACGCTGGGACCACCGCCAAACTACAGAAAAGACTCCAGCGCATCCAGAACGCATCAGCACGACTCGTCTTGGACATCCCCCGGCACAGCCACATCTCCGCCCACCCGAGGGACCCGAACTGGCTCCCCGTCATCAAAAGCATCACGTTCAGACTCCTCACCCATGCACACAAGGCTCTCCACGACTTGGGCCCCGAATACCTCAACAACCGCCTCACGTTCTACACATCAACCCGCCAGCCCCGCTCCGCCAGCCTCACCCTTGCCACCATCCCACGGATCCGCAGAACCACCACCGGAGGAAGATCCTTCACCTACCTGGTGGCCAAGACCTGGAACACCCTCCCCACCCACCTAGGACTCACCCAGGACCACCTGTCCTTCAGGAAGCAACTCAAGACCTGGCTTTTCGAGCAGTAGCAGCCCCCCCAGCGCCTTGAGACCCTAGCGGGTGAGTAGCACGCTTTACAAATACTCTTGATTGACCTAGGGCAATTGTCGAAAAGAGATGGCATTATGAAAAGGAAAAAGGCCTTTTTCCTCAGAAAAAATTACTTTGCTTCACAGGGAAGGACAAAAGACGTTGAGTGAAGCAAAAAGCAATGACATTTGAAGAGTTAAATTGAAGAAAAAAACAAAAAAAGTTTAGTTCAATGCTCCAAGTGTCCTGTCAGAGGAGCCGGAAAAAAGAACTGAGGTAACTACCTCCTTCTGAGCATGATGGGATATTAGTAGTCTCTCTGCTCTTAAAGGCAACGTTTTCTTTTTCTATACTGATAATGGAAGCCTATGGGCTACAGGGTCAGGCACTTCTTCATATCTTTATATTTATAACAAAAGACTTTGTGAAGGTTCTTTTTCTGTGCTTTTACAAAAATATATTTTTAAGAGCATACATTCTCACAGTCCCTTCTTTTACCATTAAAGGATGAAGAATTCTGACATCTATGGCCTTTTCCTAGGCTGCATTATGACATTCTTAAGTGACGTTTTCAAGGCCTTCCAGAAGAAAGGAGAACTTCATCACTTAAGAACATATTTAGATAAAGTGGTCCGAGTTCCCCGTACATGGGCTGGACTATTCATCGCTTATGACTGGTGGAAATACCCTTACGAGAGAACTAGAATTACAGGTAAGAAACTATACCTTACAGGTAAGTAACTTATTTTCTTCTCCAGTAATTGATTTTCATAGATTCACATGCCTAAATCAGAATAGTCTACAATTAATACTTGTAGTTAATTACATTATCAGAATATAGTGGATAGTTGGGCATACATTTATATATGACTCACCTTATTGAAATAGATGTAGCAACACTGTTTGTTTCATGGCCCCTTCACTCTTGTCAGAGGAATCCAGGCAATAATGCTGTGAGAAGGTATCCCTTCTGGGCCATGTTCCTCACAACTTATTTGCTGAATAGGCACCCTGGCAACAAGAGCTGTGGTAGTAGGCAACTCTGGTAGAATGGGCCTTGACTTTGCTTGTCAATGGTTTTTCAGCCTGTCTGTGAAGAATTGGATAGCTGCTGCAATCCATCTTGCTGTGGTTTGTTCGGAAACTGGGAATCCTTTTCGTAGGTTTCCATAAGCAACAAACAGTTGATCCACCTTGCGGAATTGTCTAGTCCTGTGTACGTAGAACTTGATACATCTCTTCACGTCCAATGTATGCAAAGATTTTTCTGCTATAGTTTGGAAATTGGCAAAGAATGTTCTCAGTATTATGGGTTAATTCAAATGGAAATTCGAAGGGATCTTTGGTATAAACTTTTGACTGGTCCTCCGCACTACACTGTTTTATTTGAATTGCAGGAACGGCTCTTTAATTGTGAATGCTGAAATGTCAATGACCCTTCTTGCATGTGCTACCAGCACCTCTGTTTTATATAGCAGGTATTTTAAGTCTGTCTTTTGAATGGACTGAAAAAGGGCCTTCATCAATTGCCCTGGTGCCAAGTAGGAGGAGGTTTCGTTATAGTATGAAACACTCTAAAAAGGCCCTTGATATATTGCATGAAAAGTCTGCTAGACCATAGCAAAGGTAATTTATCTGATCTTCTAAATCGTAAGATTTCTGCCTGGTGTACTTTGAGGGGTGGGCCAATCCAGACTTTGTCAAGTGGAGTAGATACCGGAGAAGTTGTTCCGGAGGTGATAAGATAGGATGAACATTAGCTTCAGGTGGAGGAGGCGAAGTTGAAGTTATGCACACTTTTCAGTCCCCTCCATCTTGAAGATGAGGGGACTCCTCCAATCAGGGCTGGTCTATGCCCTCTCTCACAGGAGGGTAGCATTTTAGAGGGTGTAATCACCCCAGGTAAGATGTCCATTGCCCCTACCTTCTACTCCCCTAAACTAACCCCTAAATTTAGTAATTAGGTGGCTCCCCTGAACCTAGAAGTCAGTTACCTGCGACCTAAGAAGGACGAAGAAGATGCTGTGCAGCGAAGCCTAAAGAGAAAGAATGACTTGGCCCCCGCCCTACGGTCCTGTCTGTCGTTTTCGAGACCCTACAAGAAGACACCTGTCCTGCAGCCAGTGACTTCCAGAAACCAGAGGAAGAGTGCCTGAACTTTGAAAAAGACCAGAACTCCAGAGCACAGCAGTTCTGTTCCCAAGAATCCAACTCAAAGGACTCCGGTGCCCTGCGGATCAGCGAGTCCTACCCACTTTGCAATCAACATATACGACCTGTTCCCAGGTGTCCAATCAACCCAAAACAGGCTCCCCAACAACCCTGACCTCAAGTCTAGCGTTGGCTGGCCCCTCCTCGACTACCACGATGACTCATGCAGACTGAATCTTGAGGCTCCCTTTGACCGCGACCGGTTCCGGTAAGAAGACTCAGACGTCTAAAGGCACACCTGTACCTGAAGCACCTGCGCCTTGGTGAGGCAAATCGACAGTGCACCTACGACCCCCTACATCTCTACTTTACTCTGTTATCATTGGTCTCCCTCCTGCAACCTCAGGTGTAACGCCTGCAGCCTGTTTGTTGAAAGCAGACTCTCCATTGAAAAGCTTTGCAACGCTGAATTTACACCCTGCCGCCCCTGGTATATCTGTGGTGCTACTTAGTGCCCCCTGTGCTTGACCTAACCCTCAAAGCTTGTCTTCTGCAATCGATCTACTTAGCTGCACTTAGTGCGGCATCAAGGACCCCCAGTCTCTATTGAAATGCATTGGGCCGAACTCAAAGTATGACCTCCATCTGGATGCCCCTGTGTAGCTGGTGGTGCAGTTTTGGTACTCCCCTTGCCCTTTGCTGACCTATGATCCCGAAGACTGGAATTGTAAGTGTTGTTTCTGATGGATACATCTGCCTGTGGATTCCTTACCATTTGGGTAATCTCAATGCGCAGCATTCCACAGAAACTTTTCTTTTCCGCTCTCACGTCGATGAGGACGTCACAATAGAAGGGCTCCACACGCGACTCCGCTTGACGTCATCGGAGCAATAAGAAGACCTGGTTGGCGTGCCGACATTCATTCCCTATTTTTTCCGCGACATAAACGCATGATGTTTTTTTCCCCAGGCTCTCCATTTCTGGGAGTTTCTTTGTTTCGGATTGTCGTGACTTTGTAGCCATCAAGGATGACTACTCAGAGAAAATCAGGTTTAAGCCATGCCGACAATGTGGGGGCCAGATGTCCATCACTGACTCCCATGAAAACTGTTTATAGTGTCTTTGGTCGGACCACTTCGTCAGGACATGCACTTCGTGCAAGCACATGAATCTTAAACCTCTGAAGTAGAGGGAGGCCAAATTGTTCATGGCTAAGTCCAACAAGCAGAAAGGGGTTGCAGGAAGTCAAGGACCTGTTCGAAGTCACCGACTTCGCACACTTCAGAGTCGTCGAAGAAGCATAAGAAAAAGTAGTGCCATGGTTCTTAGCATCGCTCGGATGAGACTCCGTAGCCGATGTCTGTGTCCCAGATGTCCTCGCAGGGATGAGATCTCTCCGACTCCTTCACCTGACACCTGAGGTGACTCCGGCCACGTCTCCGAGAGCGGTGACTCTAGAGGCTCAAGAGATGCAACTCTTCCACCGTTGCCGAAGTCGACCACTCCACCTCTGGCTCTGGGGTCTCCACGCCACAGATGGAGACGAATTTAGTGCCTTCTTGAGCAGCTCCAGGGTGTAGTACAGCATCAGATGTATCCTGCTTTCACGACTCCGGTTCTGGATCTGTCGCATTTTTTAATACGATGTTTGGTTTGCGTGCCTGAGCTGCAAACCCTACAGGTGCGCCTGTTGGCCCCATGGATCCTTTGACATATTCCCTGGGAGGTTTGCCACCTCACTGTCCTGAGGCACTGTTCATGCCTTTGGCTCCAGGGAGTTGGCCTCTTCCGGCGCCGAGATTTTCGACGCTGTTGCAGTCTTTCAAGGAGCGAGTTCCTCTGGATGGTTCATCCCTGGTGCCGTCAGGTTCCAAACTGTTGCCGACTCGACCAGCTTCAACTCTTTTTCCTGTGGACCTCCCTTCGACGTCAATCTGAAGTCACCGGTGCCATATCTGGTGCTGCTGACACCTGTGCCGAGGTCTTGGGAAGAAAAGCAAAGACTATTGGAAGATGAAGAGTACCAGGTGGAACATGGAGAGGCTAAGGAAGGAGAGATTGTGGATCCTGACCTGGATTTCGAGGGTTTACAGGAGGCTAGTGGCTTAGACACCACTTTTGAATGGGCGCTTTCATCTCCAAAACGGTCTGCCGACGCAGGAGGTGACCACATATTGCACTCTGATCAGAAAGGCTGTGGATCACTTGGAATTGCCTCTTCCTACAGCTGAGTTAAAGTCTAATATCCTGACGGAGGTGCTCCATTCTCTATCTTCTATTTCAGAGCCTTGCCTTCCCTTTAATTAGGCATTGACAGAGCTTATTTTCGATGTCTGGCAGAAGCCGATATCTTCTCCAGCAGTTTCAAGGTACAAGGTGGCTCCGGGGGATCCTGCTTTTCTGTCCACCCATCCTTCGCCGGAAAGCTTGGTGGTCCAGGCTTTGTGCTCCTCAACGCGTTCTGCAGGTTCCTTCCCATCAATGTCTGCGGATAGGTAGTCAAAGCGCATGGAGCAATCGGCAAAGAAGGTGTTTTCATCTGAGAGTATGGCCCTCAAGTCCACATATGCCACATGCATTTTGGGTCGCTACATCCACGCCCTCATAGATTCAGCTAGGGAGGTGGTCCCTAAATTGCCAGAGGAGGTACATGTTCATTTCTCAGAGGTGTTGTTGGATGCCCAAGCTGCTGCCCGTCAGGTGACACAGTTGGGTCTGGACACTGCCAATGCGGTAGCCAGGGTGATGGGATAGTCTGTAGCTACTATGTGGCATGCTTAGTTGCGTAGTTCATTGTTCTCTTTGATGCCCAAGCTACATTACTGGGTCTGCCTTTCGATAGATCTCGCCTGTTTGGGGCTAAAGTCGATTCGGTGCTTGAAAGGCAGTAAAGGCACAGCAAGGTCATTGGGACTTCAGTCTCAGCCCAGTAGGTTTGACAGTTCAGAAAGTTTTCTGGCTTTGGAAGGAACTTGTCCTTTTGTGACAGGCAACAGCCACAGCAGCAGCAATAGCAGGCACATCCCTGGTACAGATCCTATAGGAGAAATGGCAGCGGTTGTCTTCGAAGTACTGCACGACAACAGTTCTCCTTATCCTCATCCTCATCATCATCCTCCTCCTCCTCTTCTTCCTCCTCTTTCTCCTTCTCGTCCTCCTCCTCCTCCTCCTCTTCTTCCTCCTCCTCCTCCTCCGTCACTCCAACTGAGGTGGCTGGGAATCAGCTCTTGCTCTACCATCCTAGAGCATACTTGTCCCGCAAGAGGATGGGTGTCCCATTTTCTTCAGCATTGGAGGTCTGTTACTACAGAGCTATGGGTGTTGAACATAGTAGAGAATGGGAATGCCCTACCTTTCCGGGAGTTCCCCCTCCTTTCTCTCCCCATCAGAGTTTGTGCTTGGAAGAGCACATTCTGCTTCCCTAGCAGGAGGTTCTATCATTGCAAAATGGTGCAATTATGGTGGTTCTGGAGCAGGAAAGGGGTCAAGGATGCTACTCCTGGTATTTCCTGATTCCTAAAAAAAGGTTGTTTGAGGCCAATCCTCGACCTCAATGTTTTGAATTTTTACCTCAAACAGTAGAAATTCTAAATGTTGACCCTGGCTCCGGTTCTTCTTGCGCTGCAGAAGGGAGACTGGGTGGTGTTGATCGATTTACAGCATGCGTATTTTGACATTCCCATCCTGAAGCCGATTTGGAAGTATCTCCGTTTTATAGAAGGGTCTCAACACTACCAGTTTGCGGTCCTTCCGTTCGGCCTGAATTCCACACCTTAGGTCTTCACAAAGGTGATGGTCGTGGTGACAGCACATCTCGCAAGGTCAGGGATTCCTGTTTTTCCCTATCTGGATGACTAGCTGCTCAAGGCAAAGTCGTCGGAGATGGTGTTACATAATTTGCAAGTAACAACACAACTGTTGTTCGACTTGGTGTTTTCGATAAATGTACCCAAACCTCACCTGGTGCCCTCTCAGCTCAACCTGTTTGTTGGGGGCAGTACTGGACACTACTCTGAGTAGTGTCTTCCTGCCTCTACAGAGGATTCAAGAAATCCAGGCTATGATTTCACTTTTTCAGAATATTGCGATCGTTCCAGTCCTGAAGGTCTTGCGCCTGCTCGCTTCTGCATACTGTTTGTCAACCATGCACGCTGGCATATGAGGGCTTGAAATGGGGGTCTCTAGTTGGCAGAGGTAGGTACATTTGTCCAAGTAGAGACCCTTCATCCTAGTCAGAGTAAGGGGATACACTTGTAAAATAACCCCTGCTCTCACCCCCTTGGTAACTAGGCACGAGCAGACAGGCTTATCTCCGAGGCAGTGTGTGAAGCACATGCGAACGCACACAGTAATACAGTGAAAACTCTACAAATGGACACCACACCAGTTTAGAAAAATAAGTAATCTTTATCTAAACCAAAACGACAAAAATCCACAATACAGTACTAAAAATATGATTCTTAAGAGGTAGAAACAGTTCTTTTCTAAGAAAATCTTGGATGCAATACTTTTACCCAAAGTACCTTGGATGCGTCAAAAATTGCGAGCCAAAAGGGTCGCAGGGAAGGTGATCTGTTGGTTCCTTACACTCAGGGAAGGTGATGCATTGGTTCCTTACTGCGTCCCCCAACGATGTGACAGACTTGACGCTTCGATGCGATGCATGACAATCCAGTTATGATGTGACGGTGAAGACCCTGAATACACTGCGATGATTTCATCCGCGTCCCCTTGATGCGTTGGTTCTTCTCTAACAAGTCCTGCGTCAGAATCTGTGCGGTGATCTCGAAATTCGGAGATCAGTGCACAGGATTTGTTGCACAGCAGACACGTCAGCTGTGAGCAGGCGCTGCGCTGATTCTACGGTGGCGGCGATGCGTTGGAAAGTTCTTCTCGCACTGCTGCGATTCGTCCGAAGCAGGCGACGAGTTGATTTTCACAGTAAGTGCAGTGTCCAGTCCAAAACAACCTCCAGAGGTCCAAAACACTGGCAGGCAAATCTCAGCAGATCAGACTTCCCAGCAAAGGAGTTCAGGGGGATTGGGGAAGTGAAGTCTTTATGTCCCTGAGACTTTAAAACAGGAGGCAAGCTCAATTTTAAGCCCTTGGAGATCTTCCTCGAGCAGGGGGACGCATCAAACAGCAATGTCCTTCTAATTTCCTTGGCAGAAAGTAGCCACTGCAGACCAACCCCAGACAGCAACCAGCACAGGGGGCAGTATTCCTCCTCAGTTTCTCTAGCTCTTCTCCTTGGCAATGGTTCCTCTAGATTACCAGAAGTGATCTAAAAGTCTGCGCCCATCTTTTTATAATACAAAATCCTTTGTTCTCTGTGGCAGAGAAGCACTCTGCCCAGCCAAAACCAGTTCTGTCCTCTCTGGTGCAGCTTCCTGGCAGGAGGTGGAGACCGCATTGTGGAAGGCAGACCATGCACATTCAGATGAAAAGAGATCTCCTCCTCCTACTCTAAATGCAGTCCAGGTTTATTCAGCCCAGCCCTGACTCATCCAGTCTTTCTGAAGCCACAGCATATCCCCAGCCACTGTCACTCCAAAGCCAGACTGACAATACACATCCTGGCAGAGGCACACTGGATGGCTAAGCCAGAAAATTCCTACTTTCTAAAAGTGGTATTTTCAAACACAGAATGTAAAAATCAACCTCACTAAAAGATGCATTTTTACATTCTATTTTCAGGCATACTACACGTTATCTTCTTACCTTGTTCCCAGGGCAGTTATGTTTATAAGATGTTATTAGCAAACCCCCCATTCTATCCTATGGGACAGATAGTCTTTCGATAGTGAAAAACGAAATTGGCAGTATTTCACCATCGGGACATGCCACACACATCAAATGTTCTACCTTTCACATACACTGAACCCTGCCCACAGGGGTACCTTTGGCCTACCTTAGGAGTGACTTGCATGTAAAAAAAAGGGGAAAGGTAAGACCTGGCAAGTGGCTGCACTTGCCAGGTTGACATGGGAGTACTAGACTGCACGCAAGCACCGCAATGGCAGGCCTAAAACCTTGTTGGAAGGCTTCTTGTGTAGGTGGCACAATCAGTACAGAAAGCCTACAAGCACTATTTGTTTTACAGGCCCTGGGCACGCACTGTACTAGGGACTTAACAGTAAGCCAAATAAGCCAATCATGGAAACACCAATCCACAACAACAATTTACAAAGGGAGCACTTGCACTTTGGCTCTAAACAGCAGTGGCAAAGTGCCCAAAGCATCTAGACTAATAAAACAAAGTCCAACACACAGCAAAAACACAGGAGGTAAAGGAAAAAATACAGGGGAGACCCACGCCAATGATGCCAGGTCTAACAAGGGCTCTCCAGTGGTGCCTCCGCAGACAGTGCTTTCAGCACAACGGAGATCTCGAAGAAGTGGTCAGAATCTCCAGAGACACTGCAGCGGAGCTGATATGGTAGAGTGTTCCAGGCAACCTCTCTCAAGGGAAGCTGTTTCAACCTCTTGCTCCGGTAGCCACAGTGAGAACGGATACCTCCACCCCAGGGTGGGAAACCCATCTGGGGGATCTGGAGGTCAAAGGCCCGGAGGAAAGATTGCCATCCTTAGGTGGTCCCTCATATTTTCAGTATGTTAGTTTCCTCAGTTGAACCTGTTTGCCACTCACAAGAACATGCACAGCCCGACGTTCTCCAGTCTCCGATGCAGGGAGCGTTGGGGGACATGTTTCAGTTATATTGGGGCTCACAGCTTCTTTACGGGTTTCCTCCCATACCCTTAATTTGTCACGTTCTGAGGAAGATTCACCAAGACTGGGCTGAAGTCATATTGATTCCCCCGGATTGACCATGAAGGGTCTGGTGCACAGACCTTCTTTTCCTCTAATTGCACCCTCCTCTCAGTCTCCTCCTCAGGGCAGACTTCCTCTCGCAGACACTGGGCCAGGGTCTACACCCCCACCTCCAGTGCCTGCCACTTCCTGCCTGGAATATTGAACGGGGCAATCTGAGTTCTTTCTACCTCACCGTATGTGGTGGATGTTATATTATTGGGCAGAAGACACTCCACCAAATCTGTCTATTTTGATAGGGGGGCCAAGTTTGTTCAATGGTGTGGAGAGAGATTGATAATTTGCAGGTCCATTTATCTGATGTTCTGAGTTTCTCCCTTTCCCTAGCATAACAGTTTTGTGCAGTAGCTTTCTGCTCCCCTCTTTTTATAATACAAAATGCTTTGTTCTCTGTGGCAGAGAAGCACTCTCCCCAGCCACAACCAGTTCTGTCCTCTCTGGTGCAGCTTCCTGGCAGGAGGTGGAGACAGCATTGTGGAAGGCTGACAATGCACATTCAGGTGAAAGGAAATCTTCAGGAGGCTCCTTCTTGGCCAAGATGTAGCCGATCTTGATAGAGAAGCTGATCCATCTGTACAGAGTTCTTTTGTGGACATCCTTTCCCTTCATCTTGTCCACATAACCAATGAAGAGTCCTTGGTTCTGTCCAACTACAAGCTGATGGTCCTCTTGGGGTCCAGGCGATGAAGTCTCTCCTCCTCCTTAGAAGGGTGAGGGGGAGGATAGAAAGTGGGTAAAGTGATGGACTGCCCCAAGTAGAAAGGGGTGACCACCTTAGGCTGGAAAGCGCTTTGATCCTAACAACCATCTTACCCGCATGGAATGATGTAAAAGGAGACTTGGAGCTAAGAGCCTGCAACTTACTCCCCCCTCCTAGCGGAAGTGATTGCAACCAAAAATAAAGTTTTAAAATCTTGAAACTTTAAGGGACAACTACATAATGGTTCAAAGAGTGAACCCATCAAGAAAATGAGAACCAAATTCAAAACCCGCTGAGGCATGATAAAAGGAATGGGAGGAAACCTATTTGTGAGACCCTTAATTAATCTCATAACTATGGGAGATCTAAACAACAAGGGCTGATCTAGTAAACAGAGAAAAGCCGACAAGGCAGACAAGTAGCCATTCCATTGTGACCTCGTCGATGTGGGGAGAAAAGTTTCCTTGCAATGCTGTGCATTGGGATAATTCAAAAGATGAGGAATCCACAGGCAGATACTGTATCCACCAGAAAAAGCACTACCCAAGGTAAGTAACTTGTTCACTTACCTGGTTAAACGAAATATTGTTTTCCTCCATAGTATAACATTGAACTGTTCAGAAATTGCTTCAGGTGTTGACTTTTGAATGAGAGAAGTATTTTTAGTTAAAGACCTACTTATTACAAAGATCTTGGTCTTAAAATAAAATACAAACAAAGCTTATTTTTATAAAATTAGTGTGGATCTCCTTTTTGAGGCTTGTGTTTAATAATGGTCAATGTTGTGCAATAAATGTCTTAAACTCTTAGACCTAAGGCTGCTCACCTACACTACTTGTAATAGAGCACTTTGGGTTTTATATTGAGCCCTGTACACTTTTGGGGAACCATTATACTCTGTGCACGGGATAACCATTTAGTGGCATACAATATACAGAGCCAGCTTCCTAGAGTGCCCAAAACACCGTCATTGGGGGCACGTTGGCAGGTCCCAAACGCCCCCCATGGCCGTGAGTTGACCATAGGAAGGCAATCGCCACTGAGTCAATCCCATGAAACCAATGGTGTGGAATCATATAGGGGTCATTTTGTAGAAGATTAGGGAACCGTGGTAATATCATTTCATATAACTCTATTCTCCCCATGACATTTAATGGGAATGCCTGCCATCTTTCTTAACTTTGCAAGCAAGAGGAGCAATATTAAGGGACTACCTCAATTGTGAATTCAGGTCCACCAAAATACCGAAGTAACGTAAGCCCGGGTCATGTTGGTATAGTCCCTTGTCAGTTTATACAAGCTTGTGAAGGAGCCAGTGGGAGCAACACAGATTTGGCGGGTATGCACTAGGCAAGAAGAGTTGCAAAGACATTTACCCAATTAACAAGAAAGATGGTACGATAATCTGTGCAGGAGACCGAAAGAGGGTTTACAATTATAGCCTGATCCAGCTCTTTCAGGAAAAACCCAACCTCTACTGTCTCCTTGTAAAGGTTCAGGAGGTGAGAGGCGAAGATGTCTCTATATCGGACGTAAAGTCAGTAGGATACATATCAGGGTTCAAGCATCTTACTGGCCGCCGTTGTCGATATGGCCTCCCCTATCTCCTGCAACATGATGGGCTTTTCCAGCTGATCGCGCTCATTATATGAGAGGAAGGTCAGCTGCACCTTGCGAATGAGAGGCAAATCCATCTCATCCACGGGACACAGAGAGGCCACATAAAGCGATTAATAGTAATCTGAGACACAATGGGCAATGGCAGGAGAGGCACGGAGGGCGAGGCCTGTGTAATGTATTATCATGTGATAACCATACTGGCCAAGGGCCTGCACGCCTACCAAAATAGCAACTTTCATTTTCATCCATAAACCCGTGCAGTTGGACGCCCGTCAGATCTGTTTTGCCGCTTCCAAGGAGAGGAGTCTAATCTTCTCATGGACCAATGCCAATTGTCTAGTAGCGTCAGCATTTGGAGTACTGGCATGTTGCTTTTCTATTTGAAAGGCTAGAGTTTCCAGCTCTTTCGGCTTGCTTAAGTATGTTCCTAGAGTGCCCCCGGACAGTGGCCTTACAGGCCACCCTAAGAAGATCTGGTGATTTCACTTATCCAGAGTTAAGTTGTAAATAGCACATTACTTCCTGCCTTACTGTGTGAGTGTATGTATTATCCTGAAGATACCAGGCATTAAGCCAACACATTGGGTGGCGGAGTGCACTAGGTTCACAGATATGGAGCAGTAGTGGCGCATGATCAGAAATTCTAAATGGAAGTATCTGTATGTGGGATACTAGAAGAGCATACGGTCTGTGCTAGATCCCTGTCCACATTTTATTTTTTCACGTCTTATTTCAGTTATTTGCTCTCATGCCACACAAATTCTCAACCACTCACTAGATACAGCTGTGTTCCCTGCATCCTGGAAACAAGCAATTGTATCACCTTTGGCAAAAAAAGACGGCATGGAGGTGACTGTTCTAAAAATTACAGACCAATTTCCCAACTACCCTACCTGTCCAAAGTTTTGGAGAGACTGATCTATCAGCAACTAACTGAGTACTTTGAAACGATTGAGGTTCTGGATTCCTCCTAGACTGGCTTTCGAGCCTCCAACAGTATTGAGGCCACTTTGTTAGCCGTACTAGAGAACATTAAACTTTTATTAGATTAGGGTAAAGCTGCTTCCCTGATCCTTTTGGACCTGTCAGCGGCATTCGATACCGTCTGGCATGAGCTGTTGCTGAGAACTCTACATGAAAAAGCACTGTACTCCAAAACATTTCAATGGTTCAACTCTTTCCTGCTGACCAGAATCCAAACTGTACAAATGGGTACGTTCTCCTCCAACCCTAAAACTATTAAATGCGGTTTTTGCGCAAGGAGCTTCTCTCAGCCCAACCTGATGTAATGCCTATGTCTCTCCCCTGGCCATGATTGGGAGGAAATGGGGTTTTAGCATCTGGTCATACGCTGATGATACACAGTTGTTAATGGCATTTGAGGAATGATACACAGTTGTTAATGGCATTTGAGGAGAATCACAAGACTACCAAAAGCAACTTGAACAACTGCCTTTCAGAAACCTCAGAATGGATGTCAGCACATTGCCTAAAATTAAATGCTGGCGAATCAGAAATACTGCTTTTTAGTAACGTGCATTCAATGTGGGACTCAACCGGGTGGCTCCAGTCACTAGGCACTGCTCCTCTGCCTAAACGAGTTGTAAAAAATCTGGGATTTAAACATGCAAGACCAAGTCCGATCTCTGTGTGGTAAATGTTTTGCCATAGTAAAACTACTCAGGACACTTTTTCTGTGGATCCCTCTAAATTGGAGGAAAACAATTACACAAGCCCTGCTGACCAGCAATCTGGACTATGGGAATGCGCTTTATGTTGGCATGGCTGACTACCTTTTTTCCCGTCTCCAAGTTATTCAGAATTCTTCAACCAAACTGGTTCGCAAGAAGACCAAGTATAGCTCAGCTTCGTCCTGTTTGAAAGAACTTAATTGGCTGCTAATGAGACAGAGAGCCAAGTGTAAAGTACTAGGCCATGCACACAGAGCGTTACATAAACTCTGCCCTAGAATTCTGCAGGATAAATTGGACTTTTACGTCCCTGCGCGCAACCTTAGGTCAGGCAACCACGCACTAGCCAAAACCATACACATAAAAAAAGTTAGAGCAGGAGGTCGCTCCTTTTCTTATTTTGCAGCTACCCAGTGGACCAAACTCCTTCTAGAACTTCGTATTACCAAGGATCATGTGAGATTCAGAAAGAAGCTGAAGATGTGGTTTTTTTCAGGCCTCAAGTTTTGATGTCCATAAATTATTGCACCAGACCAGATGCCATAGGTCATATGTCACATTCCCTCCTAACAGGTTCTGCTTGTCCTAGCGCCGGGATGTCCCTTGGGATGAATGTCGCACTTTACAAATACAAATAATCATGTCAATGCGTGCACGCATGTGTGATGTGCCACAGAAGGAAGTGTGTGTGTGTGTGGTGTGTGTGTGTGTGTGTGTGTGTGTGTGTGTGTGTGTGTGTGTGTGTGTGTTGTGTGTGTTGTGTGTGTGATGTGATGTATTGCTTGTTGAGATGTGGATTCCTTAATCAATCAGTTGTCAAGGTATGGAAATTCCTGCACTCCCATTTGGGAAAGATGCAGGGTGCCGAATTCAGCCCTAAAGGGAGAACCTTGAATTAGTAGTTGGTGCCGCCTTCCTTGAATCGTAGGAATTTGCAGTGGTTGAGGTGTATTGGAACGTGGAAGTATGCAAACTAGAGATCTAGCGCTGCATGTGATCCCAATGAATGAGAAGATGCAGGGTGACAAGGCAAAAGGATTTTTTTCTGGAATACCTGTTGAGTTTCTGAAGGTCTAATATGGGGCGCCATTATCCTGACTTTTCATTATCAGAAAGAAACTTGAGTAGTAACCTATTCCCCTCTGGGTCTTCGGGACCTCTCCTATTGCCACTTTTCTTAGCATGGTTAATAACTTATGCAGAAGTTGTTTCAAATAGAAAGGAGGTGGCCCTTTTGAGGTGAGTAGCGTGGTGGTATTTGGTGGTTTTGTGATGAATTCCAGCATGTGCCCAAGCGCAATGGCATCCAGCACCCATCTGTCCATTATGAGGGTCCATTGAGTGATATCATTTGAGATTCGACCCCCAAGTTGTTTCTGTGAATTGCAGGGCATAACCGGCACCATTGAAGAAAGTTACTGCTTTTTGGCAGTTTCTCTCCCATGGGGAGGCAGTTTACGTCTAGGTGCTCGCGCGCATGCCACTGTAGGTGGCTGTATTGCTGCTGGGAATATTGAGAGCGATACTGGCTTTGAAAGGTCTCATCTTGTTGTTTGTATGGTTGACATCCTCCTCTGTAGGAGTATAATCCTCTGCCCCTGGCTCCTCGAAAGGGCTGTCTCTTTAACTGTAGAGTTCTCAAGGATTTGGCAGTACCCGTGTCAGTTTTTATGGTCTGGGGAGCATCATGAACATGCTTGCCAAATAACACCTCCCCTTCGTACAGCATATCCAGGATCTTGCTCTGTATTTCTGGTCCGAAAGATGTTGCCTTCAGCCATTCCGGTTTCCTGTTGACAGTTGCACCAGCCAGTGGAATGAATCCAATTGACGATATATCTATTGCGCAGTCTATCATTTCAGCAGAAGTTCTCTCTCCTTCCTGCAGAATTTTCCTGGCTTCACTCATGGCATCCTGTGGCAAGAGGTCAATGTATGCTGCAATGTCTGACCAAATCTGCCTATCGACGCATCCTAATATCGCTAAACGCTTCCCTATATTATCCAGCCTATGGCCGTTTCGATCTGGTGGTGTTGAAATGGGGGTAGATGGATTATTTGAGCGATGCTAAGCCTCTTGCATTATAACCGAATCTGGCTTAGAATGACCAATTAAACATGCCAGTGAACCAAACCGCCCTGTGCTTTATACTTTTTATCCAGATTAGGCAGCACTGTCGACATTGTATCTGGGCATTTCATAGTCTTGATTCTTTCCTCCCATATTAATTCCACGATAGGTAAGGCTCTGATTGATTTTTTTTCATGAACTCCTTTAAATCGTAGTGGAAGCAATTCGATTGTCTAGTTGTTGTAGGAAGTTAGACTCTTTTAGCTGCCCTTTCCATAAGGTTGTGGAAGCCACCATTGTCGTCTGGTGGGGAATCTACTGGTGGTGGCACATACAAGTCAACTCTACACTTAAAACATTTTCCAGAGAGAAACAGTCTATGAATTCCTATGGAGGGAAATTAAGTTATTGGTTACCAGGTAAATACTTGGTCTTAAGGGTTGAGTTTCTAGGGTTAGAACAAGGGTTCCCCCAGGGTCGAGAATGCACTCTTGTTACAACCTCAGCAGCACTAGGGCGGCCGGGTGCGTAGTGCTGAGGCAAATGTTACCCAATGGGGGATAGGGGTCTCCGGTTGGTGGCTGCTTACGAGCAGGCCACAGGGTTGTGAGAGCAAGGTTCCTGGTGTTAGACTCAGGGCAAAGGGAGATCCTGTTTAGCACACAAAGTGCATCCGTAGCGGCGCAGCGCGGCTGAACACAGGCTGCTGTTTTGGCATCGGGTAGCCTGTTGATTTCAATGGGGATTTTCTGGTTTCAACAAAGACTGCAGGCTCTTGGACGATTAACTTCTGGAGGTGACCACCAGTTGGAGAGGTAAGTTAGGATGCCTGGGGATCCTGGGACACAGTCAGCTGGGCCTCCCAAGGCCATGTGACTTTGGGTGCAAGGGTTTCTTTAGGCGTCTGGTTTATCTTACCAGCTACGGTCAGGGGGGATTACCCCAGAAAGAGGCTGCAGGCTTCGCTGAGGGATTCGAGGCAGGTGAGAGATCACCAGATCTCAGGTCAGGACCTCCTCATGGTGTTGCGCCACTCGGGCCGTGGGTGGCAGGTGCAGAGTGGTTCCGACTCGCGGAATTGGCCAGAGCCAGTCTGTGGGTGAGCAAATCCGGTGTTCACAGGAGACAGTCTCACTTTTATTTTTTGTTGGAAGGAATTGCAGGTCTTTGGGTTCTTTAGGTTTCTGACTGCAGGAGACATCGTAATTTCGCTTTTGCAGGTTGGAGGCGGGGACAGGCCAGTAGGGGCCAAGTCAGTGGGCGTCCCCCTCTTCTTAGCTTCAGCACAGCTGTTCGGTCCTTCATCTTTTCTTCTTGGTCATTTCTTGTCTGAGGCGGAAAGGTTTGGGGATACTCCTAAATACTAGAATCTGATAGACTACTAGCCTCAGATTCCTTAACTTAGAATTACCCCCAGGCCTGAGACTGGATCCGAAAACGTTTTGCCACAGCAACCATGCGCGCCGGGGGACGGCATCAAGCGACTCCGCCCTGGCGTAGTCCGCGTACGAGACGTCAGCGAGGTCACATAAGTCCCACCCCGGCGCGCCTACGTCAGTTTTTTCCTTTTCCGCGTGCAACGCAGATCCGGTTCGTGCTCCGGGCCTGTTTAGGCCTTTAGCTATTGCGTGTGTTTGTGGGAACAGTGTGCGGATGCCTTTGGGCTTTAAGATGTGCTCGTCTTGTGGACGCCTGATGTCGGCGATGGACCCTCACCTCATTTGCATGTGGTGCTTGGGGGAACATCACGACTCCACTGATTGCAAGGTGTGCCAGCAGATGAAGCCGAAGTCGCGGCGGGAATCGCCGGATGAAACGTCTCTCAGCTCGCATCTCCAGATCGGCTTCATCACCTCAATCGGCTTCTGCGGAAGGTTTATGAAGCAGTCGTCGTCCTCGTCCTTCTCCTAAGCCGCAAGAGCGTCGCTCACCTGTCGGTAAGTGTTGCAGTTTGTCCCTAAGGGCTGGTTTCAGGCCTGTTGGGGGCGTGGGCTCTCTGTGGGTGATGCGGCGCTGCGTATCATCCACTGTTTCCCGGTGTGGGGGCGTCGAGAGCCCAGATGGAGACATATGCGGCGGTTTTGCAGGCCTTGCTGGCTTCTCCTCCTCCTCCTTCCCCTCCTGGGACACCAGCGGAGCCTGCAGCTAGGGCCCGGCGCCAACTGGTTCGGATCAAGGCTTGGAGGTTGTGGTGCCGTTGGGGTGCAGCCCTTCGGGGGTCCCTCCTTCGGACCGCGGCACCTCTGCTTCACCGCAAACTCCTGCGGGGGTCCCTGTGGTGTCGCGGGAGGTCGCCAGGGCTCGGGTTGCATCCCGAGCCCCTCTCGGCCCTTAGGACAGGCAGCGATTTTATCTGAGGCCCAGGTGACACAGATATGGCGCCGGCAGCTGCTGGCCTGGCGGCGCCACAGGGGACGGCGGGCCCCTCTCGTCCCACCACTCCTCGGTCCCTCTTCCTCCTTTCCGGACCTGGCCCTTCCCCACTCCGGTTGGCTTAGGGGACGGCCGCCTTAGCTTGCAGCTGTCGACTACGGAGGAGCTGCTTTTCCCACCTTTGGGCCCTACGGACGCGGGTGTGGCCTTCGCTCGCGCTGTTTCCATTGCTGTGGGAATTTTGCGCATGGGTGATCCAGCTGCCCATTTACCCGCGGGCCATCTCCTGGAAGCTCTCCACCAGGGCTCTGATGATAGGGAGCTGATTCTTCCCTTTGAGGGTTCACTCCATTCTTCTGTGATGGGGGCCTCCCGCCACGGGGGATCCTGTGCCCCAACACCTTCTGCACCCTCACCTTCCAGCACCGCGTGACCCGGTGTGTCTTTACCGCCACCCCTCTGCCAGGAGCCCCCTTTTGCAGATTGCCTTTCCCTCCCTGCCGCCGCTGTTGTCTCCACCATCACGGGAGGCCCTCTGGCTGGACTCTTGGGGGCGCAATATGTTTGCTTCGACCAGTGCGGCTCTGCGGGCCCTTAACATCTGTGTGTTGGCTAGGGCCACTTCTTGCTTGTGGGACTCGGCGGAATCACTTGGGTCTGCCGCTTCTCAGGAGGGTGCTGGTGTTGATTTGCGGCACCATGCGTTAGATGGCCGGAAGCTGGCGGCGTTTATTCTTCGCTCTGCTCTGGACATCTCGGAGGTGCTTGGTCGTGCCATGGCGTCTTCGGTTGTCATTCGCCGCCGTGCTTGGCTTTGGAAGAGTGTGTTCACCGAACATTTTCGGGAACGGCTGGTAGATCTTCCCTTCAATGGCACGCTTTTGTTCCACGCCCCAGCAGACTCTGCCATGTTAAATGTTAATGTTAGCGTTAAAAGATTGCTAAAGTGCATGGCTGCCCGTAAGCGTCCCAGCGCTGACTGAAGAAACAGGCGAAAGCAGATGAGGGAAGTTACGAGAACAGCCACCTCTTTAAAAGTTTCCGGAATGGCAGGAGGTTGGGTTGGGCACGTAGGTCAAGAGGGAGTGAGTTCCACAGTTTAGAACCGTTATATGAAAAACGCCGGCCTCCAGAGCGCGACCTCTTGATCCTGGGTGGCAAGGTCAGATGGAGATTTGAGGATCGGAGGGTTCTGGAGGTAGTATAAGGAACAATGAGGTCTTTAAGGATGGGTGGAGCTTTCCCATGGAGAATTTTGTGGGTTAGGCAGAGGGCCTTGAAATGCACTCTTTCCAAGACGGGCAACCAATGAAGTGCTCTGATGGCCGGTTTGGTCGAGCAGCGATTCTTGGTGTCAGTAAGAATCCGGGCAGCAGCGTTTTGCACTACCTGGAGCTTAGTTGTCACTTTCTTCGGTGCGTCAAGATACAGGGCATTTCCGTAGTCCAGTCTGGACAGAATAAGGCCTTGGATAAGGAGCTTCCTTGACTGAAAGGGGAGCAATGGAAGGATCTTACGAGAAGTGCGCAGGAGGCCATAGCAGGCTCCAGCCGTTTTCCTAGCTTGGGTGTTCAAGGTGAGGTTTTGGTCTAGCCAAATCCCGAGGTGTAACGACCGGATTCTCAGAACAAGCAGCTCACCATCCGTGGCTAACCCAGTCTTCACGTAACGACACTCTTCTCAGGCCACTATTTACAAGACACCTATAATACTCACCTGAGAAAGTGAAAAGAAGCTATTTACATGCCTGTATAGTCAAACATACCACCAACACCTAATGGATTCCATATCTTATCCTAGATTTACCTCATTTTACATCTATCTTTATAGTCCCGTAAGACTGTCTTTTTACCGTCACCCGACGATGTGTTTAACGTCACCCGACGATCTACACTAATGGAGATAGCTAATAGGGGTTCACCTTTAAGAGTTATTTCCCAAATGAAGTCCACACTCCCCCCCCCAATCATCAGTTACCTCTACAGAAGGGCACATACCATCTGTAGGAGAGTAGGGTCTGCAATCCTATGATCACCCAGATTTTTTGCTTTTGTTTCACTGGTTTACGACTTTCTCTGGCTGTGGGCCTGCCAATCAGACCCACAGCCTGGCTGTTCTCTTTCTAAATTACGATATGTACCCTAGGTGCATTTACCAATTGGTACTGGGCCACCTTATCAGACCCTGTAACTCAGGGCATAGGTGTACCCAGGGCCGCCAGGGGCTGCAGCATGTATTATGCCACCCCTGGCTGGCCTCCTAAATTTGACACAACTGGCTGCATGACAGCTGGGGCGAAGTCGTGTAATCACCCTTTGCTTTAGATATAGTAGCTCTATATCTAACCATACAATGGACACCCGAGTCCCTATCAGTCACTCCTATGGCAGGCCTTGACAATCCTGAGGGCAGAGTGCATGGGCTCGCGTGAACTGTGTTCTGGCCCGAGCCGAGCCGGTTGCAGCTTGCGGAGAAAAGACCCAATGGCTGTTCCATGATAACGCGTGCCACATCGGTAACTTCGGTGTCGCGTTATCAAGACATGTCGAGTAAGGTGTCATACGAATCGGGATGCTGCCCTCTCACCAACTCTGGCGACGAGGTTAGCATTCCGCCCTTCTAGAGGGACACGACATGTACGTAACTGTGAACCCCGGTTAAAGTTAACGAAAGCCTCAGCTCCACAAAATGGATGCTGCCACCACAGACACGAGTCTGACCTCCTGCTGCTGGGAGTCCTTCCAGCGAGGAGCGCTTGGACAAAGGGTTTCCTGTCGAGGGCGGTGTTCGCACCGTCCCAGACAGGGTTTGTGTATTCTGGGTAGGTAGGGCTTTTGCGAGAAGGTGACTGCGGAGTGGCACCCCGGTGCTCACTACGCATCTGCCGGTTAGAACCAGTTCCAGGGGCGACAGCCCTGGCCTGGGGAAAGTCCGGCAGGGGAGAGGGGTGTAACTACCCCCCTTCCTGGTCCCACCCTTAGGGCAGGACCTAGTCATGTACCCACCCCTTTCTTTAGGATAAAGGCCGGAGCGGGGACCCTTCCAAATTAGATCATCTTTGAATCAAGAATACTTTCTACGAAAGGACTTCAAGACTCTTCTCAAGATTTCTCCCTTGTGGCTAAGGAGTAGTCACCCTGCATCAGCGGGCACCATCTAAGAACTCTGCGGTTTGCTGTAAGTCCTTCCTCAAGGAATCCGACGGCCCAGCTCGACGAGAACCGGCTTCCCTGGCACCTCTGACCTCTACCCCCGTCATCAGCTCAGCTGTGATCTGTGGGTGCGACGAGACCTCGAGGGACCGGCCATCATCAGAACCTGCACGCTCTTAAAAACCAGCACGACCATCGAGGTAACTCTCTGGTGAGTGCTCTGGGGTCCGAGAAGCCCCGACCCTGAGCCGCTCCAGCTCCGAAGTGCAGTCCCCCAGCATCTCCACGATCTGCGTGGGGCCCTTCTGCTCGCTGCTCAGCACGTTGTCTGGCCACTAGCCGCTGGCTTGTGTCCTTCTGTGACGACATCCGAGAATCATCACTGCCGGTCTGGTTGCTCCAGACTGGCCCTTGCTTCCATCTTTTCGAGAAGCACCCCGGACCCTCCTGGTCCACTCAAGACGCCGACAGCGTCATCCGTCGTGGGACAGCTCGCACCTCCACCGTGGTCGCCGACAACGCCTCCTGGTCCGTGAGACTGCAGAGCCTAGCGTCGCCCACTCACCTGGTCGAGGTGACGGCCAACTGGTGCCTTCCTGGTACCCTCTGACTACTGGCTAGTAGTACGAACTTGGTCCCCTCTGCTTTCAGGTTTTATCAATCTCCGATCCAGGCTTGGATCTCTACGAACTATTCATCACTGGTCGCCGGCCAGCAACTCCTTTTCTTCCGGCTCCTGGCTCGTCAGCGAAGACCCCGACGCCTGTAAGACTTGTGCAGCCGCAGCCCTCGTGGCTAGGTAACTCGGCATTTCAGTGCCTGCATAGCCTCCTTACTCTAGGGTCCCGAGTCCCTCGCTTCCGACTTGCCTTAACCTTTCCGTGTCCTCGGACACTTGTTTTAACTGTGCACTTAAAGTATTTGCTAAAGAGATTTGGTTTGTGCTAAGTACCCTGTCCTCATAAAGAGTACAGGGCTGTTGTGATTCTTAATAAATATACTGTTTATTTTCATAACACTTGTGTGGTGTCCTTTCACTGGGTGTTCAAGGGGTACATGTGTGGTAAACAGCTGGCTTAACGCGCCCTCTCGAGTCTTTAGCCTTAGACTGCTCGTATCCACGCTACTACGATAGCTGGTCTATAGGTTGACTTACAACCAAACACCATAAGGGTCGTTGGAACGATACATAGCGGTCGCTAGAATAGCGAACGTTGCATATCGGGCCAACTTCTCACACCATCCTTCTGTATATTAGCACCTGGTTAAAAGGAAAGGTCAATCCCATTCATAAAAATAACATTCAAAGATATTGGTCATTAAATCTTTATTCTACAATCAAACATGACAGAGTAAGCAAAAGCAATATCTATAACCTAAAAAGGAAATAAAGATAAGTAGTTAAATGTATTCCGTGTGTCTTTCCATCCCAGCAGCGAAGCTGATCCCTCTCTCTCGTGTTCTTCTATGCGCTCGGGACTCTGCTCTCCCTCTATGGCTCACGAATACACGTCTGTACCGCTACACCTCGTCTACGCTGCCATGGTTCCAGATTGCTTGAACCCTCTTCTGGTCTCGGTCTCTGCCACTCCTGTATGATGTCACTACAGGACTTTCAATCACTCTCCTTCCTCACTTCAGGATTTCGATTAGCTGATGGTATCAATCTCTATGCACCAGCCATTAGACCAACTTCTTCGGTCTCCTCCACAAGTTGCTCTCTCTCTCTCTACTCTACTCGCTCCTTGATTATATAGAGCTCACTTTCTCTATGGAAAATTCCGGCATTAGGCCGACTCCCACCGAATTCCTGTACCAGTCCCCGGCTCCCTTCGCCTTCCGCAGTGGCCACCTGCGTATTGCATCTAGAGCCGGGGAGACCAACACATTCCTTCGATAAGGGCCAGTCTTGACCGGTTCCTCTCTAGCGAACAACAGGATGAATTCTAAACATTACCTTTACCTTGCAAGCGCCTCAGACAGCCGAGGCATAGATACAAAATGGCTTCTCTCTAGCTTTCGGGCCTGTAGGCCAGAGAAAACGGAAAAAAGCACTAAACCCTGTCAAAGCACATAGTTAAGCCCTACAAATGAACGCAAATGCAACTAGGACTGAAATGGTAGTAAATTATAGTCACCACCAGTCTGAAAATAGACTAAAATTACCCTGTTGCTACACGAGGCTTTTGATGTCGGATTTGGGGGTTGGAGGCAGGCCCATGCACGGGGGCCACAAGGATTCCGGACGGAAATGAGACTGGTTGCCCATCACCAATATCTCCGTTTTTTCACTGTTGAGTTTCAAGTGGGGCCATCCAACTGGCTATATCTCTGACAGGAGTACAGATCGATGGTAGGATTTTCCTGATGACTGAGAGAAACCACCAGCTGGGTGTCATCCGCTTATGTCAGAAGTTTAATCCCATATGGGGTGACAATTTATTCGAGAGGAGACATGTACGCGTTGAAGAGCGTAGGGCTCAACGAAGAGCCCTGCGGCACTCCGCAGCGTACAGAGGTCTCTTTGGAGAAGTAGTTGCCCTCCTCCACCTGGAAGGAACGACAGTGAAGAAAGGATTTTAACCAGGACAGGGCGAGCCCTGAAATACCAAGGTCCCTCAGCCGCTGAGCCAATATATGGGAGTTGACGGTGTCGAAGGCCGCACTTAGAGGTTCTTGGCGGGGCTTCGGCCTCCTCCTCCTCCTCCTCCTCCTCCCCCTCCCCCTCAGTGACCTGTGAGTTGATCTGGTTTTTGAGAGATGTTCTTTCGTTGGGGCGGGTCGCCCCAGTTGTGTGATCTGTGTGCTTCATGTGCATTCGAGTCCTCTTAGTTGGGACTGTGATTCTGTTGGCTGCTGGCCGGCCCTTCTTGACTGTGTTTTTGCTTTGGGTTATATACACCAGGCTGGCCCTTAGATTAGGCCTTCTGTTTTTCTCTTTTTGCTGCTTGACAAGCCTTCTGCGGGGGTTTTACCCTCGGATCTTTCTGTTATCCTCTGCTGCGGAAGTTTCTTCCTAAGAGGGTTCACATGTCTTGGGACTTAACATACCCTATGTGGGGTAGTGATAGCTGTTATATAGCTTGCTCTGTGCTCTGGAGCTGTGGTCGCCTTTGGGCCTCTGCTCCACATGGCTTTAAAGTACGTTGGAGGTACAATTCACTTATTCTTGGCTAGGAATGCCTTGGTTTGCGCCCCGGGGTGTCCTTCTCTGGGGTTGCTGCGCTGTTCGCCTTGTCTGGCCTGCAGTCTGCGGCCCTTCTTCGCCTTCCTGCTCTCTGTCTTCGGCTGGCGCCTGGCTTGGCCTGAGTGCATTGTCCTGTGATGTTCTCTGCCTCTGCCTGTGCTTGCCAGTGCCGGCATTTTGTTTTTCTGCTCCAGTGTGCCTTATGGGCACTCTAGTGGGTCAGTCTTTCTTGCCTTGTCCACTCTTCCGTTGGGCCCTGAGATGGATTTTGTGTTTCTCCCTCTTTTGGGCACAGCCTGCCCTGTTCTTCTTGGGTGACCTCGGGCTACCCTGTTTGCTTCCGCCTACTTTATTGCTGACTGCGCCGTTCTGTCTGGTCTCTTGATTTCTGGCTGTGATAGGCTCAGCTGCCCCCCTTCACTGGGTGTGTTCCCGGTGGGGGGGCTTGCCTTGCTCTACCTCATCTCCTTTGAGTCTCTAGGTTGCTCTTCTTCCTCAGTGCTCCTCTTCGTTGCCTTGACCTTGGGCGGAGGCTCTATTACCTTGTATTGGCATGGGGTGCTTCACCCTCTTTTCGCCTTTCGCCTTGCCCTTGTTGCGGAGTGTGAACGGGCTGCCTCTTCTATCTGAAAGAGACACGTTAGTGATAGATTCCTTACCTTAGAATATCCCCAGGCGTCAGACTGGATCCGGAAACTTTTGCATAGCAGTACCCTTGCGCGTCGGTAGGCGTCTGCGACTCCGCGTCCGTCGTGGGCGCCGTGATGACGTTGTCGGAGTACTTAAACGCCGCCTCCGCGTGCTGACGTCAGTTCTTCTTTTTTCTGCACCAGCAAGCGCAGATCTGGAAAAAGCAGTAACCCTTAGTCAATTTTTGACTAACTTTTTTGAATCCTTTTGATAATTTTTCGAAGTCTTTACGACTCCGATCAGTGCCTAGGGATGCCTGGTTTCAAGCACTGAGAGGATTGAGACCGCACGATGTCGGTCACGGATCCGCACCACCTGTGCCTAACTTGTCTAGGCGTCGACCACGACGACAAGGCCTGCTCCGACTGCCGGGCCCTCTCTTCGAAACCCAGGCGGGAGCGGTCCCGCAGGCGACTCGAACTCCGGCAGTCGGTCCAGCGCCGTGCGAGGTCCCTGTCCCACGAGAGGTCGAGGGACAGGTCGCGGGCTCGGAGCCACCACAGCTCCGAGAGTCGGCACCACTCCTCCGGGTCGAAGTCGTCGTCAGGTAAGAAGCACAAGAAGTCGAAGAGGCGTCATCGCTCTTCTGACTCCCCCCGACGCTCGCACGATGCGGCCGGGGGTTCGGGTGACACCGCCCACGCGGGTCCTTCGGAGTCGCGGGCGTCGCGTCCCGCTCCACACCCTCCGGTCCCTGGGCGAGACGCTTTGAAGACTGCCTTCCTGGTAGCCATCACCTCTGCCAGGAGAGTGAGTGAGCTCCAGTCTCTATCCTGTAAACCTCCTTTCCTTTCAGTCCATCCGGACAAGGTTGTGTTGCGGACAAGGCCCTCTTTCCTACCCAAGATGGTCACGGCCTTCCACATTGGGCAATCCATCACCTTGCCCACCTTCTTTCCGCCTCCGCATCCCTCGAGAGAGGAAGAGAGGCTCCACCGTCTGGACCCAAAACGTGCGCTCTCGTTTTATCTGGATCGCACACGCCAGTTCCGGGTGGATGACCAACTCTTTGTTGGTTACGTGGGTGCTAAGAAGGGGAAAGCGGTACACAAGCAGACCATCTCGCGGTGGATCATCTTGTGTATCCAGGCGTGTTACTCCTTGACAAAGAAGGAACCCCCTGTTGGGCTCATTACACTCGATCCACAGCGACTACAACTGCCTTGGGCCGAGGTGTGCCCTTGCAGGACATTTACCAGGCGGCTAAATGGGCCTCGCTGCACACGTTTGCAAGACACTATTGCCTGGACAGCCAAGTCCGGAGGGATGCTTCTTTGGCCGTTCCGTCCTCCAGGACTTTCTGGTGTGATTATTGGTTCGCAGACCCACCACCGGGGTTGGTATTGCTGGGGTATCTATTCTAAGGTAAGGAATCTATCACTAACGTGTCTCTTTCAGATGCACAAGTTACTACTTGTGTAACGATATATCTGTAAGAGACATTAGTTAGTGATAGATTCCTTACCGACCCACCCACCCTCCCCGTTCTGCGAACCGATATCTAGGGTTAAGGTCATCCCCTTTCAGGGCCCTAGTTTCAAGGCACCAGTGTTCGTTTTTGGCATAGCTCTGCGTTTCTGGCGCGGAAAAGCTGTCTAAGAACTGACCTCAGCACATGGAGGCGGCGTCTAAGTACTCCGACGATGTCATCACGGCGCCCACGACGACGGACGCGGAGCCGCAGACGACGCCTACCGACGCGCAAGGGTACTGCTACGCAAATGTTTCCGAATCCAGTCTTGACGCCTGGGGATATTCTAAGGTAAGGAATCTATCACTAACTAATGTCTCTTACAGATATATCACTACACAAGTAGTAACTTGTGCTTTGTTCTTCCTGCATCCCCCTTGGGGTTGGTGGTCCTTGACTGTAGGGGTTCCCTTTGCATCGAGGGACAGGGCTCCTCGCCATATCCGTTGGACTCGTCCCCTGTGGGACCCTCTGTTATGTCCAGGCTGGTGTGGTCCTCTCGCAGACCCTCCTTCCCTGTGGGTATGGCTAGGGCATCTATTCTACATTAAGGAACCTACGGCTAGTAGTCTCTATCAGATGTACGAGTTACTTATCTTCGGTAAAGATGTATCTGGTAGAGACGATTCTAGACACAGATTCCTTCATTGCCCGCCCTTCATCCCCGTTCTGCGAGGGCCTTTTGGCTTGGTCTTCTGCATTCGCCTCCCTGTGGGTGGCTCTGTCTTCAGTGAGTGTGTTATGTTGCTCTTTCTGACAGGCTCCTCGTCCTGTTTCTTTGCTCCTTTTCCTCCCCTTTTTACACATTGGAGGATGGGTTTCTAAGTGCTTCTGTGCTCTTATGCTCTGGATGCTCCAGGTTGGGGCCTACCTTCAACCCCGCCATTTCCCCTCCCACCCACCTTTTCTTACTGAAGGTTCTGGCCCCTCTGCTGTCCTCTAGGTTGGGGTCTTTTGGCTGTGCCTCTGCCCTTTGTTCCTTATGAGTGTTGTCACACTCTGTGATGGTTCTGTCGTGGAGTCTTGTCATTCCTTGTTTGTCCCAGACTGGTTCCCCTTCTTTGTTATTGGTTGGGGTTGTAGTCCTCCTACATGTTATCATGTTGTTTTACATTTATTCCTTGTCTCCAGGGAAGGGGGGTCGGGTGGAGGGGGCGGCTATCTCCGTACTGGCAGGGTTGCTGCTCAGGGCTGTGCTCTGTTCTTTATCTTTTCCCTGCCTTTGGGTTCTGCAGTGTTTGGCACTGCTCTTTGTGGTATTGTTCATCACCATCCCTCTTTCTGCTCTTACTCATACTGTTCCCATATTCCCACATTTTTGTTTGATGGCTCCTCGTTGTGGAGCGGAAAAGTTCTCAGAAGAAAACTGACGTAGACACGCGGGGTGGGACTTGTGTGACCTTGTTGACGTCACTTACGTGGACAACGCCAGGGCGGAGTCGCGGGATGCCGTCCCCCTGGCGGGCATGGTTGCTGTGGCAAAAAGTTTCCGGGTCCAGTCTCACGCCTGGGGATAATTCTACGTTAAGGAATCTGCGGCTAGAATCGACTCTACCAGATACATTGTTACCGATGGTAAGTAACTCGTACTTTAGAGGCGTTACGGGTAAGTAAAAGGTTGGGACCAATGGGTCCCTTCATTATGGTGGGTACACTCCCTATCTGAAAGAGACACGTTAGTGATAGATTCCTTACCTTAGAATATCCCCAGGCGTCAGACTGGATCCGGAAATTTTTGCGTAGCAATACCCCTGCGCGCTGTTAGGCGTCGTCTGCGGCTCCGCGTCCGTCGTCGGCGTCGTGAGCGCCGGGATGACGTCATCGGAGTATATAGACGGCGCCCATGCGCGCTGACGTCAGTTCTTCTTTTTTCCGCGCCAGCTAGCGCAGATCCGGAAGAAGCTCTACCCCCAGTCACTTTTTGACTGAAAACTTTTTGATCTTTTTGATCCTCTACTTAGTCGATTCTCGACTATCGGTGCCAGGGATGCCCGGGTTCAAGCCTTGCTCGAAGTGCGGCCGACTCATGTCGGTCACGGACCCCCATCGCCGGTGCCTGAAGTGCTTAGGCCTCGACCACGACGATCGAACCTGTGACGACTGCCGGGCCCTGACGTCGAAGGCTAGGCGGGAGCGGTCCCGCAAGCGTCTCGAGCTGAGGCAGTCGGCCCCGCGCCGCTCCAGGTCCCGGTCCCGGTCCCACGGGAGGTCGAGGGACAGGTCGCGAGGTCGGAGTCATCGACGCTCCGGGAGTGGTCACCGATCGTCTGGATCCAAGTCCTCAGGTAAGAGGCATGAGAGGTCGGAGCGCCACCATCGGTCCTCCGACCCGCCCCGACGCTCGCTCGATGCGGCCGGGGGTTCGGGCGACACCGCCCACGCGGCTCCGCGGGAGTCGCAAGCGTCGCCGCCTGCCCCACACCTTCGGGTCCCTGGGCACGGCGCGTCGCAGGAGGAGGTCGAGAGGTACCTCATGGCCATGAGGGCCCTCCCTCCTCAGTCGGTTCCCGTGGCGCCTTCGGGCCGATCGGCTCCGTCTGGAGGTCCTTCCGGGTCGGGCGCTTCGGCCCCGACGACGTCGGGTGCTTCGGGCCCGGCGCCGCTGGCGACTTCGGTCCCGGCGCCGCGCGACCTCGCTGGATCCGGCTCCGGATCCGGGACCTCGCCGGTCGACCTTACGACCTCACCGGCGCCGTCCCTTCAGGTGTCGTCCCCGGCAGCCGTAGTGGTTGCCGACCCCAATGCTTCCTACGGTCCGCCTCAGGCGTCGGAGGGGCGCCGCTGGGCGCCGATTCCGTCGGCCATCGGAGAATTCTATCTCCACGAGGAGGCCCTGGCTGTTCATCCTGGTCTCCAGGAGCTGGGTGACGAGGAGCAATGGGAGGGGTCCGAGGACCCTCTGGCACGTGATTGCCAGTCACATCAGGACTGGACATATGAGCTTGGGGAGGCCAGTGGTATTGACACCTCGCCAGACACTGGATTTACATCGCCCCCGACTGTGGCTTCGGAGGCGGGTTCTGCTTACAGCGTAGTGTTGACGAAGGCAGCTAAGGCCCTAAACCTTGAGCTCCCCGTCGCGGCCGTGAGGACTAATCTCCTCACTGAGGTGCTCAAACAGCAGTCCGGCTCCGCGGAGCCCCTTCTGCCGTTCAATGAGGCCTTGTGTGACGTTCTGCTGGGCACTTGGTCCAAGCCCGCCACAGGTCCCCCTGTGGATAGGAACGTGGCCAGACGCTACCGCCCGGCACCGGGCGACCCTTGCTTTTTGTCCACCCACCCCACCCCCGAGAGCCTGGTCATCCAGGCCTCCACTTCCCAGACCGCATTCCCGACGGCCCCGCCCGATCGGGAATCCAAGAGATATGAGCAGTTCGGGAAGAAGGTCTTCTCGTCTGTGAGCCTAGGGCTCCGGTCAGTCAACACCAACTGTCTCTTGGGCCGCTACACCCACACTCTGTGGGACACGGTTGCGGAGGTGCTGCCACAATGCTCTGAGGAGGTCAGGGCTAAACTCAGCCAAACCCTTGCGGACGGCCGAGATGCGGCACGATTTTCCATCCGGTGTGGGCTGGATACCACGGACTCACTGGGCAGGGCGATGGCAACGACGGTGGCGGTTCGACGCCACGCCTGGTTGAGGTCCGCCAATTTCTCGGCCGATGTCCAGGCCACTCTCCTGGACATGCCGTTTGATGGCCGTCGCCTCTTCGGCGACAAGGCAGACCATGCGCTGGAACGTTTTAAGGACTCCAGGGCCACGGCCAAGTCCTTGGGCCTTGCGGCCCCACGCCAGCAATCGGGTGCCTTTCGCTCCTTTCGTGGCCACGGAAGGGGCGCCCCACCACGGACCGTCAGCCACGCGCCGCAGAATGTTCAGCAACGCGGTGGCGGCCGTGGGAACCGCCGTGGCGGTGGTCGGGGCCAGCGGCGAGGCCAGTCCACACCTCCCTCAGCAGCCCCCGCCTCAAAACCTTCCTAGTCCGAGTTTTCAGGCCCATGTGACGCCTGTGGGAGGCAGGGTTCGCCATCACCTCTCCCACTGGCATACAGTCACTTCGGACAGGTGGGTGCTGCAAATTGTCCGAAGGGGTTTCTCCCTCCCCTTCGAGTCTTCCCCTCCATCCATGCCACCTCAATGCCACCGTGTGTCGGGGGATCACTTGCGACTTCTGCAAGGGGAAGTTTCGGCCCTCTTGGCCAAGAGGGCCATCGAGCGCGTTCCTGGGCCAGAAGTAGGACGTGGCTGTTACTCCCACTACTTTCTGGTACCCAAGAAGGGCAAAGGGGGCCTACGCCCTATCTTGGATCTGCGGAACGTGAACGGCTTCCTCCGTACGGAGAAGTTCAAGATGCTCACTTTGGCTCAGGTCCTGGCTGCCCTGGACCCAGGAGACTGGATGGTAGCGTTGGACTTGCAGGACGCCTATTTCCACATCCCCGTCCTGCCGGCCCACCGGCGTTACCTGCGGTTCACGGTAGGCCACGAGCACTTTCAGTTTACCGTGCTCCCCTTCGGCCTTACCAGCGCCCCACGGGTGTTCACGAAGGTGATGGCGGTGGTCGCAGCCCATCTGCGCAGGCAAGGGGTGTCAGTCTTCCCCTACCTCGACGACTGGTTGTTGAAGGCGGGCTCGCCCCAGACAGTCGTCAGCCACCTCCAGACTACGGCCGACCTCCTGCACTTGCTGGGGTTCTCCATCAATGTGCCGAAGTCACACCTGTGTCCCTCTCAGAAGCTCCTTTTCATCGGAGCGGTTCTCGACTCGGCGCAGTTTCGGGTTTACCCACCCGAGCAGCGGGTTCGGGATATTCAGGCTCTGATTCCTGTCTTCGGGCCGTTATCCCGGGTCTCGGTCAGGTTGACGCTGCGGCTTCTGGGACTGATGGCCTCCTGCATCCTTCTGGTGCGTCACGCCAGGTGGCGGATGCGGGCTCTGCAGTGGGACCTGAAGTTTCAGTGGGCCCAGCATCAGGGCAACCTGTCCGATCATGTCCTGATCTCGGAGGGCACTGCGAGACAGCTGCAGTGGTGGCTCACGGACCGCGACTGGGTCAGTGGCAGACCTCTCTCTCTACCCCAGCCGGAGCACGTAGTTGTGACGGACGCGTCCCTCCAGGGCTGGGGAGGCCACATGGGAGAGGCGGAGATCAGAGGCCTCTGGTCTCCGGCGGAGTCCCGGCTCCACATCAACCTTCTGGAGCTGCGGGCGATTCGTCTTGCACTGAAGGCATTCCTCCCCTCTGTCAGGGGGAGCGTGGTGCAAGTGTTCACCGACAACACCACCGCCATGTGGTACTGCAACAAACAGGGCGGTGTGGGGTCGTGGACCCTTTGCCAGGAGGCTCTGCGCCTCTGGCAGTGGCTGGAACATCAGGGCGTGACTCTGGTGGTTCAACACCTGGCAGGTTCTCTGAATGCCAGGGCGGACGAACTCAGCCGCCGGTGCATGATGGATCACGAATGGCGTCTGAACTCGGACGTGGCGCAAGGTCTCTTTCGACAGTGGGGAGAGCCTTGGTTAGATCTATTCGCCACAGAAGAGAACGCGCAATGTCAGCAGTTCTGCGCGTTGGAGTTTCCAAGGCGGCACTCGCTCGGAGACGCTTTTCGTCGCGAGTGGAGCTGCGGCCTGTTGTACGCCTTTCCGCCTATACCACTTCTGCCCAGAGTGCTGAAGAAGATCAAGCGCGACCGGGCCCAGGTTATCCTTGTGGCTCCGGACTGGGCTCGAAGATACTGGTATCCCGAGCTACTCAGCATGTCAGTCGATCCCCCGATTCGTCTGCCTCTTCGGGAGGACCTTCTGTCGCAGCAGCAGGGGACGGTCCTGCACCCGAACCTGTCCAGTCTCCACCTACAAGCTTGGAGATTGAGCGGCGGCAGTTGAGGCCATTTGACTTGCCTCCCGAAGTCTGTGACATCATTCTGGCAGCCAGGCGTCCCTCCACTAAGTCGGTATACGCCTGCCGGTGGAATAGATTTGTGGCATGGTGCGCAGCAAAGGCTGTGGATCCCCTCTCTGCACCCCTTTCGGAAGTGCTGCTCTTTCTTCTTTCCCTTGCCCAGCAGGGCTCTGCTCTGGGCACTCTTAAAGGGTATCTCTCTGCTCTTTCAGCCTTCTTGAGGCTACCTGATCAGCCTTCTTTGTTCAAGTCCCCTATAGTGAGTAGATTTCTGAAGGGCATCACACACATGTTCCCTCCTGTTCCCTTCGTGATGCCCCAGTGGGACTTGAACCTTGTTCTCACCTATCTGATGTGTGCTCCCTTTGAGCCACTTCATAACTGTCCTCTTCGCCTCCTTACGCTGAAGACGGCCTTCCTGGTTGCCATCACCTCTGCCAGGAGAGTGAGTGAGCTCCAGGCTCTTTCTTCTTCTCCGCCTTTCCTGTCTGTTCACCCTGATAAGGTGGTGTTGCGTACACGACCTTCCTTTCTGCCCAAGGTTGTCACGGCCTTCCACATCGGGCAGTCCATCACCTTGCCCACCTTCTTTCCGCCTCCGCATCCCTCGAAAGAGGAGGAGAGGCTCCACCGTCTGGATCCAAAACGTGCGCTCTCCTACTACTTGGACCGCACTCGCCAATTCCGGGTGGATGACCAACTCTTCGTTGGTTACGTGGGCGCGAAGAAGGGAAAGGCTGTACACAAGAGGACCATCTCCAGGTGGATCATCTTGTGCATCCAAGCATGCTACTCCATGGCGAGGAAGGAGCCCCCGGCTGGATTGCGGGCTCACTCCACTCGGGCCACGGCAACGACAACTGCCCTGGGCCGCGGTGTCCCCCTGCAGGACATCTGTCAGGCAGCCACGTGGGCCTCGCTGCACACGTTCGCAAGACACTACTGCCTGGACAGTCAAGTCCGGAGGGATGGCTTCTTTGGCCGTTCCGTCCTCCAGGACTTTCTGGTGTGATATTGGTTCGCAGACCCACCACCGCGGGGTTGGTATTGCTGGGGTATCTATTCTAAGGTAAGGAATCTATCACTAACGTGTCTCTTTCAGATGCACAAGTTACTACTTGTGTAACGATATATCTGTAAGAGACATTAGTTAGTGATAGATTCCTTACCGCCCTCCCATCCTCCCCGTTCTGCGAACCGATATTTAGGGTTAAGGTCATCCCCTTTCAGGGCCCTAGTTTCATGGCACCAGTGTTAGTTCTATCATGGCTCTGCGTATCTGGCGCGGAAAAGCTGTGTTATCAGAACTGACGTCAGCGCGCATGGGCGCCGTCTATATACTCCGATGACGTCATCCCGGCGCTCACGACGCCGACGACGGACGCGGAGCCGCAGACGACGCCTAACAGCGCGCAGGGGTATTGCTACGCAAAAATTTCCGGATCCAGTCTGACGCCTGGGGATATTCTAAGGTAAGGAATCTATCACTAACTAATGTCTCTTACAGATATATCGTTACACAAGTAGTAACTTGTGCATTATGTCACTCTGCAGTGGGAGGGGGGCATATGCCTCACTCTGTTTGGCTGGGACCCCGTCTGCAAGATGGCAGGGACTGAAAGTTGTGCTTCACCAAACTGCCCTTTCTCACTTAGTTTTCCCGCTGGTTCTCCTGCCCAAAGTGGGGGTCGGAACCAGTGGGGAACAGTTGCTGGAAGCAGCAAAAGGCCTGGGGAAGCCCACAAAGGCAGAAAGCCTTTGAAGTTTCCCCTTCGTGGACCCCGCCCATCCTGGTGGTGTGGGGGGGGCTTGTCACCTCGTCCCAGGCTGTGCATTGTTTTAGACCCCCGAGAGCAGCAGGCTCTCGACCCAGGGGTCCAGAAACATGTCTGGTGGTGGCAGCTGGTGAGCAGCCACTCAGCCTGGACAGTAGTGTGCATTTTTCATTAAATTCCGCACTGGCGTCAAATGTTGACTTTTTTAGCATGCAGCCTGGAAAATGTGATCTACCCAAGTATCACGTATTTGTAGGCAACATCAAAATTGGAGCGAAATGTCACTCCATAACCAGACGCACAGCTTGATATGTGTTTCACACATATTAACCTTCAGTTTCTCAAAATTTTAAAATGATTATTTCATAAACTCCAAAAGTTCTCGATCACTTGTTCATTATCCTTTTTAAATCACAAGTGTATTTTAAAAAGGATAATAAACAAGTGATCAAGAACCTTTGAAGTTTATGGGATGATCATTTTCAAATTCGTAGAAATTGAAGGTCAATATGTGTGAAACACACGGATTAAGCTGTGCGTCTGGTTAAGGAGTGACACAGGGATGTGTGACATGTCGACTCTTCAGAGTGTGTGTGTGGTGTGTGTGCGTGTGTGTGTGTGTAAAAAAAAAAAACAGACCTGATAGATAATGGCATCACAAGTGTTAATGGTGATTTTCTTGAGTATGCCTTAGAGATTTTCAAAGGAGGTGCCGTCATTGATGTGGCCCTCAACTGCATTGTTGTTGTTGATGGGGCTCATCTACAGATGATAATCAACTTTGTTTTCGTCTAGATCTTCTTCATTATTTTCTTGGTCAACTATGCCACCGTCAAGAGGATTCTCGCCAGTATCGTCGTCTAGGCTATCGGCGAATGGCAACATAATCATAGGCGATGACGCTCACATAAAGGTTGATGTTACGGTAGTGTTGGTGACTGTCGAGGAGGAGGTAGTGAACCATACCTTCCTCGACCAGAACTCCAATTGAGATGTGGTAATTGTTGTTAGTGGTTTAATAGTTAACAGAAGGGATTTATAAAGTAGAGCCATCATTGTCTGTAACATTTCAGAATGGAATGAAGGGCCATTGAAACTAAAAGAGCTGTAGGGAAAATACCAAATTCTCCTAAGCATAAAGGAATATGTTGAAGGTAATTTTTGATTTAAAAAGAAAATAGTTTTTAGACCTGGCATCTTTTGGCGTGGTTTCCCCTGTCTTTTTTGCTTTCAACCTCCTATTGACTGTGTCCTGAACTTCATTTTTGCTGATGTTGGGACTCTGGGCACTTTACCCCTATTGACCAGTGCTAAAGTGTGTGTGTTCCGTGTCTAAAATGTAATGGCATTTCGTTTTTCCATGACTAGCATATTTGATGTACTGATAAGTCCCTAGTGCAGTGCACTACATGTGCCCAGGGCCTGTAAATCAAATGCTACTAATGGGCCTGCATGTGAGTGGGCCATCAAACCTGTCTCCGGTCTGCCACTGCAGTGTGTAGTTTTTAAACTGCCATATTGACCTGCCAAGTTCACATACTTGCCAGTCCCAAACCTTCCCTTTTCCTACATGTAAGGACCCCCATTAGGTGGGCCCTAGGTCGCTCCATGGGCAGAATGCAATGTATTTGAAAGGTTGGGCATGTACTGGAGTTTTACATGTCCTGGTAGTGAAAAACGATTACATTGGTTTTTCACAGCAGCAAGGCCTGTCCACTCCCATATGTTAGCAATGCTGCTGCCTTGTAACAATTTAAGTGTATCTTCCAATTGAGAGCAGAAAGAAAATTGTCTGGTGTCTCTGGAATTACAGTTCAAACACACATCATTTAGTGTAGTTGGTTTTTAAATTGCAGGTCTGAAAATGCCACTTTTAGAATGTTGGCATTTTCTTACTGTAGCCATACTGTGCCTCTGCCTGTTTGTTGAATACATGTCTGGGTTGTATGACAGGCTTTGGGAATTCACTCTAGATAGTCGCACACAAAGGGAGCTGAGGGGTGCCCTGCATATTCATATGGCCCATCACCAGCCTAATGGATCTTCCAGCGCTAGGGCGGTGGGAGGAGTGGACACTTACACCTGAATAGGGCTTTCCCTGTCCCCACACAAAGAGCTGCATACCACCCTGCAGTGTGTCTGGAGTCAGGAAGAGTATGGTCGTGTGCACTTAAAATACCTTTCATTGAAGTCTCTCTACTTCAGTACTAAAATTGGTATAAGTACTTGACCTCTGACACCATATACTCGGATCACTTCTGGACTGAGGACATTCTGCCAGGAAGAAGAGCTTTTATGCTACCCAGAGGAACTGCAACTTTGCTGCTTGCTTTGCTGTGTTGGCCTGCTGACTCTTGCCAGGGAGTGAGAGGACTAGACTTTTCTCTCTGCATCCTGCTTTCTAAAGGTTCTTCAAGGGCTTGCCTCCGGTTGCTGAAGTCTCAGGGACATCAAAGACTTCAACTGCATCTTGCAACCAGCACCTGGGCTCCTCTACTGTGAGTCCTGACCTGCCAAGTGGTGCCAAACCCAGTCCTGGATCCTTGAAGTTGAATTTAGTGCTGCGAACCCAGAAAATCAATGCCTCGCTGCCGAGTATCAGTCGGAACCAGCGTCTTTCTGTGAAATTGACAAATCACTGCTACTTGCACCGAAGCCATGGACACTGCTCAACGGGCATGCGGCGCCCTGACTGCGACCTCAAAGCAGCCCGAATCTTGCTGCAGCGCATCCGAAGAACCGCTGCAGCCGGAGTCTCAACAGCGCTCCCACTGATGTCCGTGGTGCTCCACTCCGACACATCCGTAGCCAAGCGTGACTTCCGAGCGACGCAACACCTTAGGCCCAGCGGTTTGACTCAGACAGCGAGGAGTCAATGCTCCATGCTCTCAACATCAACTCCGCCTCGATGCCGCAGCATCTTCTTGAACTGAGGTCTTGCACCCACAACTGACACATCACCTCCTCTGTGCAACGCACCGTCTCGGAGCAGCACAAGCTTCAATGACCCTGCACCGCCTTAAGGAACCAACACCGCAACTCCACTGTGCGATGCCATGTCCTTGGTTTCGTATGCTGTGTTTTTGGTTTTCTATGCCGCCAATGTACTGAAACGCAACCAGATTGCCCCAGTTGGAGCTGTAGACTTCTAAGCTCTGCAATTTCTTAACTTCATATCTTAACTTGTGTATGTTGGGTTTTTGTCAACTTTGTCTGGTTTTACTCAGATAAATATTGGCTATTTTTCTAAACTGGTGTGGAGTACGTTTGTAGTGTTTGTGTTACTGTGTGTGCGTATGCACAAATACTTTCCACATTACCTCTTTAGTTTAGCCTGATTATTCTGTGCCAAGCTTCCAGGGGATGAACACGGGTAAACTTTGTGTGTACTACACTTAGCTGACTAGAGCATGGGCCCCTACTTAGACATGGTGCAGGGTAATTCCTCTGCTAACTAGAGACCACATTTCTAACATTGGTGATCAGCGCTGAGGATAGTACTTGTATTTGTCCATTACACAACAAGCAGTGATTGGTATACACTACTGCCATATCTCAGACGTTAACATACCAGCATACTGTAAGCTCAAAGTAAAACTTGCCAAACCTAAAATGGATTTGGAAAAAGATAAATTGGCAATGGAGGAAAAGAAGATGCTTTTATCTCAGTAGCTAAGATTGAAGGGGCTGGATTTAAAAGCATTGGGCTGAATAAATCACTGATGTGGGCAGCAGTTTTTCAGTTCACTCTGAGGGAAAGGTACACATACCCAAAAGTCAGGTATCTGATTATGAAGTGGGAGATAACCTAGATCAGTGGTTTCAGGGCTATGAGGTTACTTTGCAGCTACACAGGATTCCTGAGAGGGATTGGGGTGCAGGTTTATGGAAGCGATTCTCTGTAGAGGGGAGGGATAGCTTACTGGCCATAGGGAAATAGGACCTGCCTAGGTACCCAGCCATGAAGAATGTCCTGATCAGGAGATATGGTCAAACCCCAGAAAACTACAGAAAGAAGTTTAGGGCAAGTGAGAAACTTGGTCATTAGACATGAGTACCAAGTGTTGATTCCTTATGCAGAGCAATTGATGGTTGGGTGAAGGGCAGTGGGGTAACAGAATATCAGGGATTGTACAATTTAGTTGCACAAGAGTACATGTTTAATCTTTGTTATCCACTGCTTGGTTGATAGGCTTTCTCATGTCAGGAAGTTTTCTAAGGAGGCAGACCACTGGCTTAACACCCAGGTCCATAAAAAGTTGTATGTGGGAGACACAGCCAAGGGTGGCAGGGTCCCCAACAGGAGGAGGAGGGGGGACAAACATAAAAGTAAGGATTTCTCCAAAGGATCCCAAACTAGTTTCCAGGGTAAGGATTCCCAGCCCTCTGGTGAGAAGAAGGGTTGGTTCCCTTCAGGAAAGCCTGCTGGTAAGTGCCCCCTGAAGTGTTTTGTGTGTAATAAGGAAGGGCACTTCAAGGAAGATCCCTAGTGTCACAAGCAGGCACAGCCCCCTGCAGTGGGCAGACACTGGTGAAGTCCAGTGTTGTGCTTGGGGAGCAGTTGGTCCCAGTTAGTGGAGTGGAGCCAGCTAAGATAACCCTGGTTTCCTTTGGTGACAGTGAGATGGTCCGGAGAACCCCATGCCGGACAACACTAGGAAGTACAGGGGTTGGGTGACCATCAATGAAAGGAGGGTGTAAGCTCGGAGAGACACAGGAGCTAGAATGACAACCGTCCGATGTCATCTGGTGTCTTCAGAGCAGGTAGTCCCTAGTGGGGTCCAACTCCAAGTAGTTGCTGTACACAGCAGTGAGTGCCAATATTTGGTGGCTCGGATTCCATTTATGGGGAGGGGTCTCAGGTTCCTTAAGGGTAACTTTGAGTCTATCCATGCCTGTTAATTGTCTGCTAGGCAGTGACCTGTAGCATACCAACTTGAGAGCATGTGGAGCTCCGGTCACACTGGGATTGCCTGAGTGGATGTGCCTGACGACACGGTCCATGGCTGCACATGAGGATGGTCAGAAGGACCTGGAGCCTGAAAGAGTGGCCCAGGTCTCTGCCAAGAAGGGTAAGGGGCGTGGAAAACCCGCTCCAGAAATTCCCACATTCCAGGAGGAGGCTGAACCAGAGGGGGATGACTTCAAACGTACAGGGAACGATGAGGCCAAGCTGGGGAACCTGCCTGAGCTGACCCATTGGCAGCAGGATGGAGGTTCCCTCCAGGGAGGAGTTCTGCAGAGCGCAGGAGAGCTCTACTCTTGTGGATCTTCGGAAGCAGGCCCTGACAACTGGTGACACCTCTGGAAAGCACCTGATCTATTGGGAGAATGATCTCCTGTATAGTGAGCCTAAGGTTGCTGAGCCTAGATTTGCTGGTGGTACCCCAGCGCTTCAGAGCCTTTCTACTGGGTCTAGCTCATGATGTGCCTCTGGCAGATTATTTCAGGCAAGACCCGGCCTATGCCACCCACTTCTGTTGGCCTCAAATGAGGATGGCCTCAGATGCATTCTGCATGTCTTGTCCTGCCTGCCAGGCGAGTGGCAACACTGGGGGGAGATGCAAGGCTCACTCGCAACCCTTTGGAGCAGGTGAGCATTGACATTGTGGGGCATCTGGATCCCAAGACAGCCATGGGCAGTAGGTGTGTCTTAGTCTTGCTGGACCTTGCCACCCTGTACCCGGAAGCAATCCCTCTGAGGACTGTGATAGCACCCACAGTGGCCAGGGCACTGATAGGGATCTTTACCTGTGTGAATTTCCCCAAGGAGGTGGTATCTGACTGCTTTACCAACTTCATGTCCCTATACGTGAAGGCCATGTGGAAGGCATGTGGAGTAACCTACAAGTTCTCCAAGCCTTACCACCCCCAGACCAATGGGTTCAACCTAACCATGAAAGGCATGATTATGAGTCTTTCTGAGCCCATTTGGTGTAAGCGGGACGCCCTCTTGCCATGCTTTGTATTTGCTTACAGGGAGGTACAGCAGAAAGAGTTTAGATTCAACCCTTTTGAACTTCTGTAACTACTACGTAACTACTTAAATAGAAGAGGGACTCAAATAGCATTGCTGCAGGAGACACATTTGAGAGACAGGGAGGGTATTGCACTTCAGCACCCCTGGATGAGTCAGGCCTATCATACAACATTTTCGACCTAAGCCAGGGGGGTCCTAATCTGGAAGAGCGGGATTGCTTTTTCAATTAATGGACAAATTGGTAGTCCGAAGGGTAGATTTGTGGTTGTGTGAGGGTGACTTGATGGACTGAACATAACTATAAACAGAGCATGTTCTTAGAAGCCCTGTCAAGACAGCTAGCACCATACCCGACTGCTTCAACCATAATAGGAGAGGACTTTAATGACATGTCTGATACCCACCTGGACCGCTAACACCCTCCCTTTCTTGATTCTCAGACAGTTTGTATAGCCAGGGCGTTCAGAGGCTTGCACCAACAGTGGGGACTCATTGACGCATAGAGATGCCTACACCCAATGGGGTGGGAATACTTCTTCTCTGAACTCCACGAGGTGCATGTTCGCCTAGACGTGTTTCTTTGCACGCCATATGTACATAGTTTAGTACGCACTATTGAGTACCTTTACCGCACCATATTGGATCATAATCCTGTTCTAATAAATTTGCAGTGGGCTCACCCTCGACCCTCAACCCTCAATTCCTACATGGAAGCTTAAACCTTAGTCAATGGAAGATTAGGTCTTCTGTGAGACAATCCGAACCAAAATAACACAGTATTTGACTGATAACACGATTACGGCTTTCTCCAGGCTGAGAGAATGGGACTCCTTCAAGGTGGTTCTCTGGGGGCACTGCCTGGCTGAGTCGAAGGGTATTAGGCACACATTACTGGTGGAAGTCCAAGTTTCTGAACGAAGTCTCTGGCATGTAGAGCTATGATGACCAGGACACCCTGAGCTACCGTAAGAACTCCTCGAAGCTAAAGAGGGGATGGCAATGCAGGTGGAACAACTTAGATGCTTTGATTATAAACAATATATGGATTGGACACATGCTGAGCAGGATATGTTTTGTTCCCTACTAGCTTGGTTGGCCAATCCAGATAAGCGTAGTTGAACTGTTGTCTAACTACGTATTGTATTGGACGAAAGGGGTAACAGAATATATGCATAGGAAGGAATTGACACATTTTCTAGCTAATATTCAACCCTCTACATTAGTTCTGCCTTGTACGGTATTACGGCGACACATGCATATGTAGAGACCCTGCCTTTACTACTACTTAAGGAGGAAGAAGCGGGAGACCTTGGTGGAGACCTTACTCTGCAGGAAATAAACTTTGCCATCAAGTATATGGGGCGCAATAAGACCCCGGGAACCAATGGCTTCCCGGAGGAATTCTACGCCACCTACTCTGCGGAACTAACACCTAAATTGGTGACTTTGTACCCAGAGGCCAGGACTGTCAGACACCACCAAAAAAGCAGTGATAGTCCCTATCCTTAAACCGGGTAAACCTGCCTATTAAAGGTCAGCCTACTTACCGCTATTGATGCTTAACATTGATTGCAAAATCCTGAGCAAAATCCTAGCTGGTAGGCTTCTGTCCTTAATGCCTAGGTTAATCTACCGAGTCCAGGCAGGATTCATTCCAGGTCGTAATACGGCAGGAAACATCTGATGGCTGCTGGCCATCTTAGAAGCTAGGAAGGATGATAGTGAGGAGGGCCACAGTTTTTATTGTCGATATTGAGAAGGCGTTTAATAGCCTGGAATAGCATTATCTATAGGTGGTGATATTCTTCCGTGGATTAGGCAAGAGCTTCAGGACGTGGACTTGTTTGCTGTATACTGTTCCTACGGCTAGGGTACACACCGGAAAGATTATCTCGGCAAGCTGCTTGGTGGGACAGGGAACACGAGAGGAATGCCCAGTCTTCCCTGTTGTTCGCTTTTACCATGGAGCCTCTAGCTGCCTCGGCTCGGTCTGGGCAGTTGTACAGAGGTTTCTGTATTGGTAGTCATTACCATTATATAGCTCTCTATGCAGATGATTTACTCATCTTCTTGCGCAATCAAGGAGCCGAACTGAGAGGAGCCAGATTCATGTTAGAAGTTTGGACGATTATCTGGCTTGAGTGTCAACTGGCAGAAGTCCAGGCACTTTCCTATGATGCCGGGTGCTGACCTCCCGAAGGGACTGGCCCAGCTGCAGTGGGAGCCCCAGTGCTTGTCTTACCTTGCGGTTAAGATTTATCATGCTTATATTGACTTACTGGATGGGAACATAGGGCGAGCTGCTACATCTTTGAGGACTTCTGCTCCTGTGGCGGCTCAAATAGCGATCCTGATGATGGCCCTACCCTGTCTCCTATATTTTTTTGCCACACTTCCTTTATAGAACCAGAGGGCTTTCTTTAAGTGTTTGGACTCCCTAATCACTGTGTTTATTTGGGGAACCTGATGCAAGCGAGTTGCATTAGCAATGATGCAGCACGCAACAACGCTGGGGGATTGACCGTCCCTGATCTCGAGACATATTATATTGCAGCCCAGTTGCAATGGCTGCTCCAGGGAAAAGCACAGCACTGCAGTCCAGACCGGACTCTGGGCCCCTTTGTACTGCCACTATCTGACCTGCTTAAACAGTATCTCTGGGTGAAAAGACCACCTATAAAAGGGTTGCAAGAACTTAATGTCTAAATGTTGAGGTAGAGGTTTACGGAAAGTGCGCACTAAAGCTTCCTATTCCCCAGAACTACCCCTGGACCTATTAAGAGTATTGCCGCACGACAGCAACTATCGAGATCTTGATATCTGAAAGAGACACGTTAGTGATAGATTCCATACCTTAGAATATCCCCAGGCGTCAGACTGGATCCGGATATTTTTACGTAGCAATACCCCTGCGCGTCGGTAGGCGTCATCTGCAGCTCCGCGTCAGTCGTCGACGTCGGTTCTTCTTTTTTCCGCGCCAGCTGGCGCAGATCCGGAGAATCTCGACCCCTAGTCATTTTTTGACCTAACTTTTGATCTTTTTGATCATATTCTTTCTTAGAGTCTTCGACTCTATCGGTGCCGGTAGGGATGCCCGGGTTCAAACCCTGCTCGAAGTGCGACCGACTGATGTCGGTTACGGACCCCCATCGCCGGGGCCTGAAGTGCTTAGGCCTCGATCACGAGGACCACACCTGCTCCGACTGCCGGGCCCTCACGTCGAAGGCTAGGCGGGAGCGGTCCCACAAGCGGCTCGAGCTCCGACAGTCTGCCCCGTGCCGCTCCCGGTCCCAAGGGAGGTCGAGGGACAGGTCGCGGGGTCGGAGTCCTCGCAGCTCCGAGGGTGGACACCGGTCGTCGGGATCCAAGTCCTTAGGTAAGAGGCATGAGAGGTCGGAGAGACGTCATCGTTCCTCCGACCCACCCCGACGCTCGCACGATGCGGCCGGGGGCTCGGGCGACACCGCCCACCCGGCTCTGCAGGAGTCGCAAGCGTCGCCGCCTGCCCCACACCTTCGGGTCCCTGGGCACGGCGCGACGCCGGAGGAGATCGAGCGGTTCCTCATGGCCATGAGGTCCCTACCTCCTCAGTCTAGTTCCGTGGCGCCTCCGGGCCCAACGGTCCCGACTGGACGCCCTAGCGGGTCGGGTGCTTCAGCCCCGACGCCGTCGGGTGCTTCGGCCCCGGCGCCGCCGGCGACTTCGGTCCCTGCGCCGCAGGACCTCACTGGATCCGGATCTGGGTCGTCGCCGGTCGATCTCACAACCTCGCCGGCGCCGGCCCCACGGGTGTCGCCCCCGGCGCCCACTGTGGACGCCGTCCCCAATGTTTCCTGCGGTCAGACTCTGGCCCCGGAACGGGGCCGCTGGGCCCCGATTCAGTCGGCCTTTGGTGATTTTTATCTCCATGAGGAGGCCCTATCTTCTAATCCTGTTTTACAGGAGACGGGTGACGAGGAAGATTGGGAGGGGTCTGAGGACCCTCTGGCACAGGAGTGCCAGTCTCAACAGGACTGGACATATGAGCTTGGGGAAGCCAGTGGTCTTGACACTTCGCCAGACACTGGATTTGTCTCCCCTCGGACCGTGGCTTCGGAGGAGGGGTCTACATATAGTGTGGTGTTGACGAGGGCGGCCAAGGCCTTAAACCTTGAGCTTCCCGTCGCGGCCGTGAGGACTAACCTCCTCACTGAGGTCCTCAAACCGCAGTCAAGCTCAAACGAGCCTCTGCTGCCGTTCAATGAGGCCTTGTGTGACGTTCTTGTGGGCACTTGGTCCAAGCCCGCCACAGGTCCGCCTGTGGATAGGAACGTGGCCAGACGCTACCGCCTGGCCCCGGGCGACCCTTGCTTTTTGTCCACCCATCCCACCCCCGAGAGCCTGGTCATCCAGGCCTCCAATTCCCAGACCGCGTTCCCGTCGGCCCCGCCCGACCGGCAATCCAAGAGATATGAGCAGTTCGGGAAGATGGTGTTCTCGTCTTTGAGCTTAGGGCTGCGGTCTGTAAATACCGCCTGTCTCTTGGGCCGCTACACCCACACTCTGTGGGACGCGGTTGCGGACGTGCTGCCACAATGCCCGGAGGAGGTCCGGGCTAAACTCGCCCAAACCCTTGCGGAGGGCCGAGATGCAGCGTGCTATTCCATCCGGTGTGGGCTGGATACCACGGACTCACTGGGCAGGGCAATGGCAACGACGGTGACGGTTCGATGCCACGCCTGGTTGAGGTCCGCCAACTTCTCGGCCGATGTCCAGGCCACACTTCTGGACATGCCGTTCGATGGCAGTCGCCTCTTCGGCGACAAGGCAGACCATGCGCTGGAACGTTTTAAGGACTCCAGGGCTACGGCCAAGTCCTTGGGCCTCTCGGCCCCACGCCAGTAATCGGGTGCCTTTCGCTCCTTTCGTGGCCCCGGAAGGGGCGCCCCAGAAGTGCTGCCAGCCACACGCCGCAGAATGTTCAACAGCGCTGTGGCGGCCATGGAAACCGCCGTGGCGGCGGTCGGGGACAACGGCGAGGCCAGTCCACACCTCCCTCCACAGCACCTGCTTCAAAACCTTCCGACTTTTCAGGCCCATGTGACGCCTGTGGGAGGCCGGGTTCGCCATCACCTCTCCCACTGGCGCACTATCACGTCGGACAGGTGGGTGCTGCAGATCGTCCAAAGGGGCTACTCCCTCCCCTTACAGGGGACCCCTCCATCCATGCCACCGCAATGCCACCGCGTGTCGGGGGATAACTTGCAACTTCTGCAAGAGGAAGTCACGGCCCTCTTGGCCAAGGGGGCCATCGAGCGCGTTCCTGGGCCAGAAGTAGGGTGTGGATGTTACTCCCACTACTTTCTGGTACCCAAGAAGGGCAAAGGGGGCTTACGCCCTATCTTGGACCTGCGGAACGTCAACAGCTTCCTCCGGAAGGAGAAGTTCAAGATGCTGACTTTGGCTCAGGTCCTAGCTGCCCTGGACCTAGAAGACTGGCTGTTAGCGTTGGACTTGCAGGATGCTTATTTCCACATCCCCGTCCTGCCGGCCCACCGGCGTTACCTGCGGTTCACGGTAGGCCAAGAGCACTTTCAGTTTACCGTGCTCCCCTTCGGCCTTACAAGCGCCCCACGGGTGTTCACGAAGGTGATGGCGGTGGTCGCAGCTCATCTGCGCAGGTTAGGGGTGTCAGTCTTCCCCAACCTAGACGACTGGTTGTTGAAGGCGGACTCGCCCCAGACAGTGTTCATCCATCTCCAAACTACGGCCGACCTCCTGCATTTGCTGGGGTTCTCCATCAATGTGCCGAAGTCGCACCTGTGTCCCTCTCAGAAGCTCCTCTTCATCGGAGCGGTTCTCGACTCGGCGCAGTTTCGGGTTTACCCTCCTGAACAGCGGGTTGGGGATATACAGGCTCTGATTTCCATCTTTCAGCCTTTATCTCGAGTCTCGGTCAGGTTGACACTGCAGCTTCTGGGGCTGATGGCCTCCTGCATCCTTCTGGTGCATCACGCCCGGTGGCGGATGCGGGCTCTGCAGTGGGACCTGAAGTTTCAGTGGGCCCAGCATCAGGGCAACCTGTCCAATCATGTCTTGATCTCGGAGAGCACTGCGAGACAACTGCAGTGGTGGCTCACGGACCGCGATTGGGTCAGTGGCAGATCCCTCTCCCTACCCCACCCGGAGCTCGTGGTTGTGATGGACGCGTCCCTCCAGGGCTGGGGAGGCCACATGGGAGAGGCGGAGATCAGAGGCCTCTGGTCTCCGACGGAGTCCCGGCTCCATATCAACCTTTTGGAGCTGCGGGCGATTCGTCTAGCACTGAAGGCATTCCTCCCCTCTGTCTGGGGGAGTGTAGTGCAAGTGTTCACAGACAACACCACCGCCATGTGGTACTGCATCAAACAGGGCGGGGTGGGGTCGTGGACCCTATGCCAGGAGGCTCTGCGCCTCTGGCAGTGGCTGGAACATCAGGGCGTGACCCTGGTGGTTCAACACCTGGCAGGCTCTCTGAATGCCAGGGCGGACGAACTCAGCCGTCGGTGCATGATGGATCACGAATGACGTCTGAACTCGGACGTGGCGCAAGGCCTCTTTCAGCAATGGGGAGAGCCCTGGTTAGATCTATTCGCCACAGAAAAGAACGCGCAATGTCATCTGTTCTGCGCGTTGGAATTTCCAAGGCGGCACTTGCTCGGAGACGCTTTTCGTCGCGAGTGGAGTTGCGGTCTATTGTACGCCTTTTCGCCTATACCACTTCTGCCCAGAGTGCTGAAGATCAGGCGCGACCGGGCCCAGGTTATCCTTGTGGCTCCGGACTGAGCACGAAGATACTGGTATCCCGAGCTACTCAGCATGTCAGTCGATCCCCCGATTCGTCTGCCTCTTCGGGAGGACCTTCTGTCGCTTCAGCAGGGGACGGTCCTGCACCCGAACCTCTCCAGTCTTCACCTACAATCTTGGAGATTGAGCGGCGGCAGTTGAGGCCATTTGACTTGCCTCCCGAAGTCTGTGATACCATTCTGGCAGCTAGGCGTCCCTCCACAAAGTCGGTATACGCCTGCAGGTGGAACAGATTTGTGGCATGGTGCACAGCAAAGGCTGTGGACCCTCTCTCTGCACCCCTTTCTGAAGTTCTACTGTTCCTTCTTTCTCTTGCCCAGCAGGGCTCTGCTCTGGGCACTCTTAAGGGGTACCGTTCTGCTCTTTCCGCCTTCTTACGGCTACCTGATCAGCCTTCCTTATTCAAGTCCCCCATTGTAAATAGATTTCTAAAGGGCATCACACACATGTTCCCTCCTGTTCCCTTCGTGATGCCAGAGTGGGACTTGAATCATGTACTCACTTATCTAATGTGTGCTCCCTTTGAGCCGCTCTATAACTGTCATCTCCGTCTTTTGACCCTGAAGACTGCTTTCCTGGTTGCCATCACCTCTGCCAGGAGAGTGAGTGAGCTCCAGGCTCTTTCTTCTTCTCCACCTTTCCTCTCTGTTCATCCGGACAAGGTTGTGTTGCGGACAAGACCTTCCTTTCTGCCCAAGGTTGTCACGGCCTTCCACATCGGGCAGTCCATTACTTTGCCCACCTTCTTTCCGCCTCCGCATCCCTCGAAAGAGGAAGAGAGGCTCCACCGTCTGGACCCAAAACGTGCGCTCTCTTATGCCCTAGATCGCACACGCCAGTTCCGGGTGGATGACCAACTCTTTGTTGGTTACGTGGGCGCGAAGAAGGGAAAGGCGGTACACAAGAGGACCATTTCGCAGTGGATCATCTTGTGTATTCAGGCATGTTACTCCATGGCCAAAAAGGAGCCCCCTGCTGGATTGCGGGCTCATTCCCTCGAGCCACGGCAACAACAACTGCCTTGGGCCGAGGAGTCCCCTTACAGGACATTTGCCAGGCAGCTACTTGGGCCTCGCTGCACACGTTCGCAAGACATTACTGCCTGGACAGTCAAGTCCGGAGGGATGGCTTCTTTGGCTGTTACGTCCTCCAGGACTTTCTGGTGTGATTATTGGTTCGCAGAACCACCACCGGGGTTGGTATTGCTGGGGTATCTATTCTAAGGTAAGGAATCTATCACTAACGTGTCTCTTTTAGATGCACAAGTTACTACTTGTGTAACGATATATCTGTGAGAGACATTAATTAGTGATAGATTCCTTACCGACCCACCCATCCTCCCCGTTCTGCGAACCTATATCTAGGGTTAAGGTCATCTCCTTTCAGGGCCCTAGTTTCATGGCACCAGTGTTGGTTCTATCATCGCTCTGCGTATCTGGCGCGGAAAAGCTGTGTATCAGAACTGACGTCAGCGCGCATGGGCGGCGTCTAAGTACTCAGACGACGTCATTCCGGCGCTAGCGACGACGACGGATGCGGAGCCGCAGACGACGCCTACTGACGCGCAGGGGTATTGCTACGCAAAAATTTCCGGATCCAGTCTGACCCCTGGGGATATTCTAAGGTAAGGAATCTATCACTAACTAATGTCTCTTACACATATATCGTTACACAAGTAGTAACTTGTGCATATGGATGGAAGCAGGGATGTTGAAAATAGGGGATCTCTTTAGAGATAGGGAACTGCTCCAGTTTGAGGAGTTCAGCGTGGAATTTGATCTACCGCATGGACACTTTTTTCTACATAGAGCACGGCAATGCACACCCATTGAAATACGGAAACTACTGACCCCCATACATTGCAAAGCTGTCAATATATGGCTCTCTTAATGGGCACCATCAAGGCTGTCTCTTGCTTATATAGAGCGCTAAAGACAGACCAGCAACAGCTGCTGTAAAGGCTACGAACAATGTGGGAGGAAGACCTGGGTGTTCCTATTGCTATTAAGGACTGGGACTATATCCTTGATAGAACACCCAAGATCTCTCATAATGCACGCTTTTTGGAAGGGATCATGGAGAGAGAGATTCCTCACATCCAAGGGCCCTGTTTGTTGGAATGGTTTCCCTGTAAGTCTAAAACAAAAGTTACTACCAAGTTCCAGGACTTAGAGATTTAATTAAATGGGTGGGCTGTAAGGGACGAATACTCCTACAAGAAGCTTGGAAAGGCATTGGAAAAATTGATGTTGCCAGGGCCTGGGGAGCCATGGTGGACAGCCTGTCCCACCTGGAGCCGGAAACACCTGTGAGGTCACCTACATGATAAACATGATTGTTCTTGTTCAGTAATAAACCCACTGGTCTGTCCTGTATTATGCTTTATTCAATATTTACTGCTAATGTATACTCAACTGTCTGCATTTCTTGACCAATGCTGTGTAATTGCATTTCAGCAATACTGTTCTGACTCGTGGGGGGTGGCAGTTGAATGTTCTTTATTTGCACATCATAAGATAGGCGAATGATGATTACATTGATCTCAATACTATATGAATGGAAACCAATAAAATCTGTTTAGAAAAAAAAGGCGATTCTTCAGAGGAGAGTTTATTATCCAGTTAGATGGAGTGCAAGATGTTATTTATGTTGCTGTTATTCTGGTAGTTCCAGTTGCAAGGTTATGCATGAGATCACAGCACAAATGTTTGCAGTAACAGTGGAGTTCAGTGCACAAGCAGAAGAAAAGTTAAAGCTGTCAGACTTACAGGATTGATCTTCTGCACTTAAGGTGAGTAGGGTCCAAGGTCCAAGAAAGTACCAAGAGCTTGGTTTTACCTGCCCTGGAGTGTCTGGGTACAGAGATGTATTCAGCGGTGGTAGCCTTGGATGCAACACACTGTAGTCAATGGGAAACATACCAGTAGAAAAGAGGCTGCAAGGAGGAACTTGGGCGCCAGTTTGGCAGAACCCAAAGGACGGGTTCCACTGTTGGGGGGTCTCAGGGCCACAGAGACACAGTCCGTTTCAGTGGACCCTGGCTTGGGGACTCAGGTGCATATGTGTTTCGTCCAGCGGGTCATTGAGTTTGAGACTTCCATCTGTTCTCGGTGCACCTGTAGAAGATGGAGAAGAAACACAGCATGACAGCTTCTGTTGTGGGACTGGCCTCAGGTGAAATCGCTCGATGTGTAGGATGGATTTTGCTGCGGTGGTGTTCAGACTGAACAGAAGCAAGCCTTGTTGGTTGCAACAGGCTCTGGTACTTAAGATGTTGGTGCAGGGAGGCTCCTGGTGGTCCTGGCATCTCTAAACTCATGGGGAGATGAATCTGACCTCCTGGTGCACTGTAACCTCTTTCTGTGTGGCTGCTGCGTCGGTGGAACCGGTCAGCAGATTGGTGTACCGGACATCGCGGTCGGTGGCTGCGGGTAAGTGGTTCTTTCACTTCAAGGGAGATGCTGATGGGTTGGCGTAGTGCTGGTGGCCTTCTGAGGGGTTTGGAGGATGCGCAGCTGCAGGAAGAGTCTGGTCTTTGCTATTGTCGAGACATGAGCAGGCAGGGTTTGGGGTGAAGTCCACAGTTCTTGCGCTCTTCGGCTCTTCTGTATCCTCCTTCTTGAATCAGATGAATCTGCTTTCCTGATGTCAGGGGCCTCTTAAATACTGAATTTAAAGGCATTAAGGGTAGTACCCAATGGGCTACTTACCCTTGGGGTCGCTACCCCCCTATATGACCACTTCCTGTGGGGAGCGGCCATAACCCTGTCCCAGAGCTCATAGTTCCACCAACATCAAGATGGTGGTAAACCTTCTTTCCTAGAGCACTTCATGCAGCCTACCTTAGGGGTGTGACTAGCCTGGAAGTGCAACCCGCCTCTTTGCATAGCTAATGTCCCACCTGTCTTGGTACCAAATGGGCCTCAGACCAGCAGGTGGCATCTCCCAGGTCTTGGGGAAGCCAGAGTAGCATATCAAAGGCGGTAAGTGCTCTGAAGCTCCTGGCCTTGATATGCTAAATAACTAGTCATGCTACAGGGGAAGGTGTGAACATCTTCCTCTGGAGCAGGCATTGTTTCTGGTCTCAGAGAGTGTTGGCTCTCACCTGTAGGCAGTCAGAAACATATCTGTGGTGGCAGGCTAGGCGATACCAGTCAGCCAGAAACCTAAGAGGCTGATAGGTTTTCAGGGGGAATCTCTAAGGTGCCCTCTGGGTGCATGTTGTAATACATTAATTGCGGACTCTGTATGGGTTTATTAAGACAAGGTGTTTGATACCAAACACCATCGGTTTCAGTGAAGCCATCATGTAGCTGTGAACTCATAATGACCAGTGTCCAGTACATATACTCAAGATTGCTTCCCTGTTCACTTGTACTTCTGCTCCTACACAGAACTGTGCATAGAGACATGGAACCTCAGTGAATTAGGGTGTGCTAAAACTCACCTTGGGACCCAATATCTCCTACCAGACTAGCATCAGTATCTCATTGGCTCTTCCATAACACCAATGATTAGACAACCCAGAACATGGAACTTAGATTACCTCAGGCAATGTGGAACACGTGAACACTCTTCCGTTATACTCTCATACCAGTCGAAAACAGGGAGTAAATGGAGACACGTGCAAGTTGACCTATTATAAGCAACAAGATTATCAGCATAGTTACTATTCCATAAAATACAAAGGGAGAAAGCATGTTATAATGCTAAATGGAAACAGGTTTAAAATATACCTATATTTCACCCTCCCTTGCCAGTAGGTTATTTTATATCTACAGAAGGTCTCGGGATTACAAGTGCGGCCCCATACCTCTGGTCCTAGCAGAAATGGATCACATCAGTTTCTGCACCAGCTCTCTGCATGCAAATGTTCTCCAAGTGTGTCTCCAAGTGTGTCTGATCATGCCTACGGGGTGCATTATTAAACACGCCAAAATCAGAGGTGGCCACAGCTGCATATATGTTATGTCTAGAACGTGCGCTGATCAGTCCGAACAACAACCACTGTGTTGAAATAACATTGAAGGCCTCTGCACTCACTGTTCAGACAAAGCTTACCAAGCAAGTCTGCTAATATAGAAAAACATATTATTCTTGTGTGAAGCAAAACACTCTGCTAAACTCTAAACATTTATAATAATGTCTGCTGTGTGCAAAGGCAGCAGAAAGGAAAAATGGTGTTTAAACTTCTAATAAGCTCATGCCAACTTAACAGTGTAAATGCAAGGCTCATCCCCATGACACCCTCCCTTGATCTGAGCACGATAAGAAAGGGGCAAATTTGGAAAGCAGAGTTCAAGAACAGTCAGAACCAAGTTCAAATTGCCACAGTGAAAAAACGGGAACAAAACTCAATACTTCAAATCAAGCAATTCTAGCCACGGACATAGGGAAGTCAATAGGCCTGGGTAGAAAAAAATGAAGAATAAAAAAATAAATATCCGATGTCCAACATGTGACCTCTTTCATGGAAGAGAGAAAAGCGATGACACAGCTCAATCCAACAATGTATATTCAAAATATGTAGCAACAGCCTCCAATAGGAAGTCACTGTTCTCATCTGAAAACATTTCGGCCATCCAATTCAGCAAAGGAAAAGAACATACATGTTCTTTAATTCCCGGAGCCTCTAGCACCATCAGAGGGCAACTCTGTGTGTCTTCAATGAAGCTGCGTGCCAAGAAATCTTGTGCCGCTGCGAAAACATTCCACCGTCCCAGGACTCCATGCATCACTGCAAAGGCCTTAATGCCTCCGCCAGAACAAAACAATTCATGAGCAACTAAGGGGCTCATCAGTTGATCATAATCCGCTTTGGGAGACGCCGTATTGCAGAAACACAAATCCAGGGCCCAGTCAAAATCGTAACTCTGGCAATGAAAGACAGGCTGGATGCATGTAAAGAAAATTCTGGAAAATTGTTAAGTCGCCCTTGTTAACGGACTCCAACAGCCCAAAGATAGACGTGGCCATTGACGAGGAATCTTGGGTGAATCACTTTTCAAAAATCTTTAAATTAACATCAACAAGAGAGGAACACCACCCTAACCTCCATCCAGTAGTATATCTAATACCAATGGACTTTGATCTACAGGATCTTGAAATGGCGTTATCTTTGAGCAAGAGTGGTAAAGCACCCGGCCCTGACGGGGTCCCAGTTTATCTATTTAAACACCTTCCTGATCTCTGGGTACCAATACTCACAAGAGTATGCATGGCAGCAGCGAAACTCGGCCTGTTAGAGTCATGGTCATCCTCCATCATGGTCCCAATCTTCAAGAAGGGGGACCGACAAGACACGAAGTGCTATCGACCAATTTCGCTGCTCGACTCCCTGGGCAAAGTAGTCGGCAGAGTTCTTTTAGAAAAATTACAGCAATGGGCAGAAGACAAAAATATTCTCACGGATTTACAGTTTGGATTCAGGGAGGGCTTTAGAACAGTTGAACAGGCCCTAAACCTAAGTTTGCTAGCATCAAAATACATCCATGCTAAACCAGGGTCCATCTACATGGTATACGTGGATTTGTCCTCCGCGTTTGATTGTGTATCGCACGCGAAGCTCTGGTCACTGCTGAGCTCAATAGGGGTAGACCCCCCCCTACTGGACTTTCTGAGGGAGCTATATGGTGAAGCCACGGCGAGAGTGAGATATGGGACAAAAGGAGAACTGACGGCACCGTTTAGGGTAGAGCGGGGAGTAAGGCAAGGCTGTGTCCTGGCCCCCTTCCTCTTCTCTCTGTACACCAACGGCCTAGAAGAGGCCATGCTGAAAGGGGGGAGGGACCTGCCTAAAGTGAAACATCGCCCGATCTCCGCTCTGCTTTACGCGGATGACGCAGTCATTCTAGCACGTACCCCCATCGAACTCCAGAAATCTCTCTCTAAATATGCGGACTTTATGGGTGCCTTGGACTTGCACATCAACGTCTAAAAAACTTTCGTCATGGTAGCTGGTGGACAACGAAAAGCCACTAAGTCCATCTTTCTGAAAAACCAAAAAATCGAAAAGACCTCACAATATCCATATTTAGGCATCATGATCGATGACAGTCTAAACTGGAAAGCGGCGGTTGAGGCCAGGAGACATCTCTTCAAACGAGCCATTATGGCACTGATGAAGTTCTCCAATAAACTTGGAAAAAGACCACCTGTAGAACTGCTACAGATTTATGCCGCAAAATGCCAAGCCATTGCACTATATGGTGCAGGGATTTGGGGACATACAGCCATTGGTTCACTACAAAAAGAGGAGAATATCTTCATGAGATTCCTTTTGTCAACCCCAAGAGGCACCTCCACCTACGCCTCACACATGGAACTGGGAATCCCATACATCGAAGATTTAATAAAGATCCAACCTCTTTTACTTTGGAGGCGTGTCTGGTTGTCGGGAAAAAAATAACCTGACAAAAAATATTTTACGGGACACTATGGATTTGGACCATGCACACAAAATAGTCTGGCTCTCCTATGTAAGACACTTTTTTTCCGACCTAGGCTTACAAAAGTATTACCACACGCCTGAAAAACTGAAAGAAATATTCAAGAAAGAATTGAAACAAATAGCGCTGAGCCACTTGGAATCCCTGAGGTTGACTTTGCTGACATCAAAAAAATCTGTTATTCATGCGATTAGGACACAGCAGTCCCCGAAAATCCAGTTGTACTTGACTTTGGAGCTCACAGCATATGACAAGATGCTCCTAACAAGGTTCAGAATGAATCTGTTCTACAGACTAGTGACATTTCCCGAAAAAAATAACTGGAACACACACATGGAACCGTGCCCATGCGATGAGCTTTCCCAACAGTCCACCATGCACACAATATTGTTCTGCAAGTTTTTCCACACTCACCGAAAAATCTGGCTAATCCCTTTATTAAAAAAATGGGGCCACAGACAATGTCGTCCAGCCATGCTAGCACTTCAGACTTTGGACTCCGAAAGCACTTGCTATCACGTACTGAATTTTTTAAAGTGCATCATGAGGCACAGAAATAACTTGTGAAATAGAGGACTAATTTGTACAGTATCTGTCCGTTCGTTTTTTTAATCAAAAACAAAAAATACTTTTTACAATAACTGTATATTCTTTTAACAAATTCTTTCGTCTATTTTGTGTGCTATGATAACTTTTATGGTTTTGCACTGCTAAAAAAACGAATAAAGATTATTATTATTATTATTATGTAAAGAAGTAAAACCGAAACGATAATCCATAAGCCGCACTCAATGTATCAAGAGGAAGCGCTCCATAATATTCAAGCATTCGGTTGCGGAGCAACAACAGTCGTGACAGATCTTCTCGCAACACAGGACGTGTATCCATTTTGAAATACACATCAACAATAAGAGAGGTAGGGAGAAGGCAACACTCTTATTCCCCACTAGTCATCATAAACAACAAAGAAAGAGTGTCCATAGTTTGTCAAGAGAAACAAAGACTAGAGCGCAAAGGAAAACAACAACTGTTTGGTGTGTTTAGAAAGCCCTCACTCACCGACCTGGTCGGTGACCTGCTTCATCATTGGGCCCCACTGGGAGTGGCCGAGTGCCACCCCAATGTACTTCAACACCAGATGTACTGCGGAGCGGGTAATGTGAAGTCGTGAGTGCTAAGTGATTGTGTTGGTGATTAGAGAAAGTGTTAGTGGTGGGTTTAAAAATGACTTCATTGAATCAAAAAAATGTTTTATTATCTGATCAATAAGACATATTAAAATAAGTGTTGGAAACCTGAACCAAATAAATTGAATGGCTCGTTTCCAGTAGGTTTAAGTGATGGTCAACATGTTTCTGCCAATGTCGGTGTTAATTTACCTGGCATTAGTCAGGACCTATAGTGGACTAAACCCTGGTGGTAAGGGCACGCTAAGGCCCACCCTACCAAGGGACGTGAAAGTAAAAAAAAATTCAAAAAAGTGCCAAAAAGAGGAGGGAACACAAAGATTCCCTTTTGGTTCTCGCAATTCTGGAGACCACAAAAAATTAAAATGCACCTGTGGAAGGAAAGGACATAGACACACATAGAAAGACATACAAACGATTAGATATCGGGGTTTGCCCATCAGACGGAGGTAGCAAAAAAGAATCGTTTTGGTAGACCCTCAGGGGGGGCAACTGACGCTGGTCTCATGTAAGATCGCCAGGAAGGTGGTACTGTTAGAGGTAAAATGTAAATCGGCAATAGGTTGTAGGGTACTGTTATTGAACCCAGACCATAGATTTGAAGGCATAATAATCGTAAATGTATATATCCAGAGGGGGGACGGAAACGTACATAAAGCTGAAATGGAAAAATTAAATGAGGATTTATTAAAGCTATCTGAAAATTATCAAAAAGATGTAATGTTTTTGCTGGGCGATTTCAACCACAAGTTAAACCCTGGAAGGATTGATCAATGGTGTAAGGAATTGCTAATCTCACATAAAATTAGGTAAGCCTTATTCCCAAGGGGGGGTTATGTCTGTATATGAGGAGTCTCTAGGTCAAATGCTTGGCGCCCTGGGTTTGGTCTGCGTGAACGGTAGAGTGGACACGGATCGACCAGCACAGCGCACCTTCAAGACAGGTCAGCAACTTTGCCCGATAGACTATACGTTTATGCATGCCTGGAACATTGATCTAATTAAGCTCTTTGAGGTGGTAAATGCAGAAGAAAGCGATCACTACCCCCTCAAGATTGAAGTATCTGGCATAAAGAGAAACTGTGTTACAGGTCCAGGTCAATTATCCACGACCCCTTACAACTCGGATATCAGAGGATTTTATAGGAAAGCTAACAGCCCTACAGCAGACACTTTCGTTCGATAATGTTCCGAATTCTTATGATATTGGCTGGTTCGAAAATACTATTGGACAACTGGTGGAATGTATTAGGGTTGAAATAAAGGGGAGAAAACCAGGGTGTGGAAGGAAAAACCAGCTACAAAAAACAGAGAGGAAATGGATCGACAAGGATGTCGTAAAGCCAAAGCAAATATCAGACCACGAGAAAGAAAACTCAGAGCAAAGTACAATGTAGGACTGCTTCTCAGCCTCAAGAAACAAAGGCGAATTTATAAAATGTTAAAAGAAATAAAAAAAGATCCTACAAAGAAAGCTGCTGGGTTAAATTGCTAACAGCAATGAAGCTAAAGATTTGAAAGGCTTTTGGCTCTTGATTTGAAGCTAAAGATTTGAAAGGCTTTTGGAAATTGGTCCAGGAAAGCTCAGGGAAATCTTTGGGCACTTTGAACTGTGTGGTACCAGAGGATGACTGGGTTACTTACCAGTGGGTAATTTATGGTAAATGGAATGAAAATGAGGGATCAATGTATTGCCAGGAGTGAGTAAGGAAGTTAAGGAGCAATTTACCGCTAGCAAGATCAAAAAAATTATAGTTAATCTAACATTGACTCGAGCAGCAGGCCCAGATAATCTCCCGGCAGTAATTATAAAAAATAGGCCGCAGTGGTGGGCAGACTTCTTTTCAAAAATGTTCCTGGGAATCCTAAATACAGGTATCATACCAGAAAATTGGAGAGGTGCAATAATAACACCCATCCATAAAAAAGATATAAATGCACCCAAAAACTATAGATTAATCAATCTTTTAGACATAGGTGAAAAAGTATTTGCCAAATTAATCTTGGAGAGGCTTAAAGAGTGGGCAGAAGGGAACCAGATTGTGCCCCCAGAGCAGGGGTGATTTAAGGAGGGACATTCAACGGTTGACCACTGCTTTCTGCTCTGGTCCATTTTGCTGAAGTCGATTGAGCAGACTGGAAGCCTGTATTGCTGTTACGTGGACTTCCGTGCAGCATTTGACTTTGTGGACAGAGAGAAGCTATGGGAGTTGTTGATTGGGTATGACATCCCAAGAGATTTTTTAAGGTTTATGCAAGAACTTCACACTGCGAACTGGGCGCAGGTGATTTTAGATACAGTGGGGGGATTGTCGCAGAAAATACAGATTGGAAATGGGCTGAGACAGGTGTGTGTACTGGCCCCTCTATTATTTTCTTTATTCATTGCAGATCTACCATCAGTCTTAGGCAGAGAAAGGGAGGGCCAGCCCAAAGGTAGATGGAAAACATATCTCCTGCCTTTTATATGTGGATGATCTGGTAATATTAGACCAAAAAGAAAGTTGAACAGCTTTAACAAATATTGTGGGTATAAAAAACTTGTAGTAAACATGGACAAAACCAAGATCATGAGATTTGGAAGAAAGAGAATAAGGTTCAGTTGGTACTTGGGTCCCACAAAGTTGGAAATAGTAGATGAATATAGGTACTTGGGCATGTGGTTTCAGAAAAATATGGTCTACCCACCTCGAGGCATTGAAAGTAAGGACATCAGCCTCTGTTAGTGGTTTAAAGAAATGGAATGGAGTATTTGGGGTATAAAAAACTTGTAGTAAACATGGACAAAACCAAGATCATGAGATTTGGAAGAAAGAGAATAAGGTTCAGTTGGTACTTGGGTCCCACAAAGTTGGAAATAGTAGATGAATATAGGTACTTGGGCATGTGGTTTCAGAAAAATATGGTCTACCCACCTCGAGGCATTGAAAGTAAGGACATCAGCCTCTGTTAGTGGTTTAAAGAAATGGAATGGAGTATTTGGAGAAAAATCGGACAGACCGGTGTTAAAAGCATATATAGCAATGGTGCCACCGCAAAAAACTACTTTACTTGAGTGGGAAAACAGGATGGGACGGAGAAGAGGGGAAGGCCATAAAAAATCTGTTATCATTGCCCAAATCCTCAATGGTGCAAGCGGTGAGGTTAGAAACGGATATCACCTCTTGGAACATTAATGGTCTGCATGTTTTTAAGATTCTGGCAGCGCCAGGGACTAGGTGAGGACAATAAAGTCGCACAGTGGTGCAGGAACGAGATAGTGAGGAGTGATTTAACATGGGCAAAAGGGGTAAGAAAAACTCTGATAAAAGCTTGTAAAATGTTGAGGCTTAAGATTAGTCCCCTGACCCTACAATTGAGGCTGAAAGGAGGAAACGTAGGTCTCTGGGCAAAGAAACCTCTCGAGTCAAGGACCAGGAGTACCTCAGGGAGAAAAAAATCAGTATGCTGTATGGCTTCTTCATGGTAAAAAGAAGCCAACTTCCTGTACATTGATAGATTACCATGTCGAAGTCTGAGAAGAGAAGTGTTAAAACTGAGAATTGGTGTTAACCCCGGTTACACCAACCGTGAAGTAAAAAGAGTAATGATCAATAGTAAAGGGAATGTAACTGTTCTCTGGGAACAACATGTGATTTACTACACCTTTTATTAGATTGCCAAATGGTGTTAGATATACGGCAAGAAATTGTACGTCCAATTTTTATCAAGTATAGTATAAAAAACAGGGCACAGGGAGCAGAACTTTTACTGGAAATGAAGGATTTAGATATAGCCTGTGCTTTGGGAAGGTTTATACTGAAAGTAAAAAAAAAAAAAAAATTGAAAAGCGACTAGCAGCTCAAGCTCGCTTGCCTACAGGATATGGGTAGGATTAATGGTTGAAAAAGGCTTATTGTTCTTACCTTGGAAGTGCAGGATTTTGCATTTGAAGTAGTGTCCTATGGGAGAGTTTTAAAATAAGATAAAAGTAATTTGAAATGGGCTCAATAATGTATTTTGTGTTAAACTTGACACAATTAGGATGTTTTAGGGCTGGAAGTTAATAATTAATAATTTTAACGTGAATCTTATGATGTGGTTTCATTGTGTAATTTGTGATTTTTATGAATTGTATTTTATAAAGATTGCTATGTTTAAGCACTATATAGTCCAAAAAAATCTTTGTTTGAACTGAACTGAATGTTGAATTAGAATAGGAGTCCTTGCATAACCTATTTGCTTGACCGCTTTTTCATTTAGCTTTTTGGGGGCTTCATCCATTTCAGTCTCTTTTAACTCTGCATATTGATGGGAGCTTCCAATTCTATTCAACATTCATGAATATCAGCAAAGAGTCTATGAAAGAAAAGAAAATGTTTATTGCCTATAATACTGCTTCGCTACCATAGGAACCCTGGCTAAATTTGTAAACAACACTCCCTGTTCCCGAGATATCAAAAGACTGTCTTGGTTATATAACCGCTTAATGTGAACTACTTAACTAATTTCATCAAGACAAACTGGGAGAACAGTCTAGATCTGTCTCTTATGCACTAAGCATTTAGCCTGAAGGCTTGGTATGTCTGTTGGGGCATAGTCATTCGTATTTCCTGTGTTTCTTTTTTAATCAGAGAATGAATAGCATATTTCATAAGTTAGGTATACTTGCATAGTTTGTTTTGACAGTTTAAAAATAGTCTAAGTTAAGGTAAATGTAATGGCTAGGCGTTTGGTATTTTTTCAAAACGATTTTCTCCTGTAAAAAGCTTTCCAGGATCCCACAGAAGTGCAGAGATATTCAGTGTATATGAATTCAGGGGGAGATTACAGGCGGACTACAGGCAAGAACGTAATACTGCAGACAACTTTTTATGGTATTATTACGGTCACAAGACTAACTGGTGAGATGAAGATGATGGTTGCTTCTTTTCTCATGCTGTGATTTCTTATGAAGTGATATCATTATTCCATCATAATTCGAATTCCAGCTATCGTCTATCCGTCCTCTTCCCCCTAAACCATATGAGAGACTGCACAGACTTGAGTTGGCATGATTAGGTTGTTGTGTGTCATAACCCTTCGAGAACTGATCAGCATTGGATGGATAGGCACTATTCAAGGTGTATAGTGCTTTTTCCAAAGGTGTAACTAGTTCTGAAACGAACCATCTTGTAACATAGCATTGCTAAACAATTAGTACCTCATGTTATGAATGTTAACTTAATAAAGAGCTTGTTGGATATTTCAGACTTCTGAGAGACCCCCATACAGGAGACCCACTGGATCCTTTGCCTGAGCTCAGATGCTTGGGCAGAAAGCCTTTTAAATGGTCGGTACTTCAGCACATCTCAGAGCACCACTGAGTTTCCAAAATGTGTTTTGTTTGCATTAATAGATAACTCATCAAAGAGAAAAACTGTGAATGGAAAGTAGAATATAATGTTATCCGAAAACAATGCTACTATTGGTGCACTTACTATGCAGTTACTTCGTACTGTACTTTGCTGTGACTGAACGTATATTTGGCCAGTGTTGGGCTGTGCTGGGTGTAGCTGGTAGTGCCTTAACTTATAGGTGACCCAGCTATCTAGCTCCACCGAAACAATTGTTTCAAGTGTCTCAGCATGCCCGCTGGGGATTTTATAAAAGATTAACCGCCTGATGAATTAAACTATTTTGGCGCTTCAAAGCCTACAATTCGCAAATTCACAGTTTTTGTGACTGCAAAAAGATGTGTAAGGAACTTTACAAATTCTAAACGTTTTTACCACTTGTAAAGTACCTTTTTGCAAATCGCAAAGGTGAGGGGCGTGAACATGAGTCTTCTTTTGTTTGTGACAGCAGTTACAACTCATAAAACTATGAAAGGCAACCTACTCCCACGTTAGAATGGCAACTGATTCGGGAAATTGAGTTTTTTGTTTGTTTTAGTTTTTAACAAAATCAGTGCTCATTTGTTTAAATGGGCATAATGGACACAGGCTGAAGTAAAAAAATTATATATATATATATATATATATATATATATATATATATATATTCCACAGATCCATCATTCGATAGAGAAAGTCCGCACTCACAAAGGATTTGCTTCCCAAGTTTCAAAATTTATTTGGTCAGATTATAAGCATATAAGCACAAAACCAACGCTTTTTATGCTTATATGCTTATAATCTGACCAAATACATTTTGAAACTTGGGAAGCAAATCCTTTGTGAGTGCGGATTTTCTCTATCGAATGATGGATCTGTGGATTATTTGAAAGCGGGGCTCTGCTTTGTAGTCTCAGCACCGGTGGAAGAGTGCCATTGGACTACGAAAATTTGAGCCAAGGCTGTGGAATATATATATATATATATATATATATATATATATATATCTATCTCAGTTGGTAAAGCAAATGCAGACTTAGAGGCAAGGGAGTAGCCAGAAAATTAAAATACCCCCCCAATTGAAATTCATGCTTCAAATTAGACCGAGTGCTCAAAGTGAGCCAATGAAAGCTTCCTAAGAAGTGCTCCTTTCACTCGCCTATCATATTTCTATCCTTCCATTTATCTTTCTATCTATTCATCCATCTATCCTTCTCTCTATTCATCCATCTATCCATACATCCATCTATTCATACTTTCACTTTTACATATGCCCACCCATTGCCCCATCCATATTTTTACCCACCCACTCATCGATAGGTTCATGCATCCATCTAACTTTTAACCATCCATTCACTCATCTGCATTCTTCAATACTCCCATCCATGTAGAAAAAGGTAGGGCTAAGACCTTTCTCAAGATTTGCCCGGCGCTAACCGCCCTTGTACCATTCAAGTTTACCAAGCAATGAGGCAGGCGCCGGAGACCAGAAGGCAGGAAACAGAAGTTTATTCCGACGGAGCAGAACACATCAGATCAGACAACAAGGTATCGTCTCGAGGTGCTCTAACAGCCTCTCGGAGGCCTGGCCTCTTATACACTGGTTTATGGCATGTGACCTTCCTTTATTACAATCACAACTTTGTAAGGCAAGAAAAAGACATCCCCGTAATCCTCGTGTTAATCCCACCCCCATATACCTTCACAATGGAGGTCCTCAACCTGCTGATAAGAGAGGGGGTCATCACGCAGCTGAGTGTTTCGTCGAGTCTTAGGATGTGTGCGCCTGATCATATCACAGGGGGTGGGGAGGCCTGGATCAATAGAGGGTCCTTTGAAGGAGAGCGACCTCATACAATAAGGGTCAGTAAATGATATCTCCCGGCTTGTGCAGTGGCCTCGGACCTGTGTGGACAGTCGGACACGGGGTGAGGGGCCATCAATGGAGGGGTATTCATGCTGCGTGGACAATCCAGCGCAGAGGGGAGGTTTATCAACAGAGGGGCATTCATGGGAAGAGAGGAGGTGTTGGTCAGGCGCTGGCGTGACTCCCAAGGACAGGGTCATGCAGAAGGGTCATGCTCATAAGGAGGAGGGAGGGGGAACCAGGGTGCGCGGAGGATGCTTGCTAGGTCAGAGGGGCACGCTGGCGATCGATCGTGGACAGGGAGACCATGATATCTAAAATGGCTGCCGTGTGCGTAGTACATAGGTGACCTAGAATGGCTGCCGTGCACGTAGTGCATAGGTGACAAGCTGGCGCAGATGATGTTCAGATCGCAAACTAAAATTCCACATCCATGCACACTTTCGCCATTCAATCCTCTTGCTCCATTAAGTCATTCATTTACCCTTTCTATCCTACCTTTCTTCCATCTTTCTCTTCACATTTTCTTCCTTCCTGTCACCCTTCCTTTTGCCTTCCGTTCTTTTTTCCCCCTTTGTATCTAGCCATCTTTTCTCTCTCATTGTCGCTTTTTCTTTCATATATTTCTCTGTCATGCTCATTGTTTACCAATGTGTTTCTCTCTCTACATTTTCTACTATCAACTATTTTTCTTTTTGGGTTCCCTTCCGTAAGCATGCCATCTGAAAGCTCACAACCCTCTCTCATGGTATTTGATAGTAGTGCTATTTATCGGCATTTGGCCTGCAGACATAAGAGGCCCACCAACAGTGAATTCATGTTTGAGAACCCGGTTCACCAGCTTATCAGGCCTCGTGAGAGCTCTCGCTTAAGCTGCTATAGCGGGGATTTCCCTATGCCCCTGGACGGAGAAAGTCGGATGTCTCGTTCAGGCCACCATTCCTTTGCTTTAAACCAATCACAAGGATTCACATATTGCAAACTTCTTAAGCATGTCATTTTTCAACTTTCTGTCGGTGCAGAAATGAGTATGAAACAGTACTTAGGTCGCATTGCAAATTACATCCATATTCACAAACAATTCGATGTGCAATTTGCACATTCTGGCTTGCGAACATCAGTCTTGAAAAATCATCAGAACTGTTTCAGATGACATGTATTCATACGTTATTCTGCATTATTTTTTATGCATAATACTTTTAATTAAAGATAAATGCATTCTGTTACTGGTTTTTCATTCAAATTGTTCAAAACAGACTCGAAACAGGAAAAACATTCAAATATGTAATTGCAATTAAAATATTGCTATTTTCTTTTGTAGTCTGCAGCTGAGATCCCTGCGACTTAACATTGGCCGGCTCTTGGCTTCAATAATGCCGGAACTGGACTTGCAAGAGATAAATGGAGACACGGATTTGGTGGATGAAATCTTAGGACAAGTAGTTGAACAAATGCAAGAAAGCAGCACTTGATAATGTACACCTGGATCTTGTGTGATCTTCCAGCTTTGCAGTATTCAGTAACAATGAAGCTCCATCCATTTCTTTTGTTTTAATGGAACCTGGCATGGTCAGAAAGGAGTTAAAGGCACGGCCCAAACAAAGGAAATCTGGCCTGGAATACTGCAGATTGTGTGTGCAATCCGATGCTATTACCTCAGCTTTTATGGGTACTTAATAATTTTAAGTGTATGTTGTTTGCAGATTCATTTTTCTGCTTTAAAATGATCGCATTATTTAAAAGGAAATGTTAAGCACCATGCAGGCTTAAGAAAACAACTGGAGGATCATGAAGTTGAAATGCAGTTTTATTTGGTGACCGATTGTTCCTCGGTCTGAATCAGTTGGTAGTCACACTTGAAGTGCATTTAACAAGAAGTAACTGAACAGCTTGCGTTTAACTACTGTATATAAACTTGCATTCTGGATGGCAATAAACTAAACAAGTCTCTTTTTCTGTCCAGCCCCCTCCCCCAAGGAAATTGCTTGCTTTAAACTCAAGATTACAATGTAATGTATTTATTATTGGTTCAATGATACCTTTTATCAGTTCTTGGAATCCTGCAGAACCTTCAACAGTACAAACCAGTTGTCGAAATATTGACATGTGTTTTATTTGTGCTCATTTGCTGTTTCATTGGTTGATATGAGGTAAGTGGTTACTAGTTTAGTTTGATACTCTTTGTGATCATATCTCATTTGATAATTACATTTAAGACCCTGCCCGACTGCACTTTTTGTAAATTTGATACTTAAAGTTGTGTATAGTATTCCTTTTGAATGCTAGAAGTTTGATCTAGTAATCGCCTTCAGAGAGCTTGATTGTACAAGCGAGGGTCTGGAATGCACACAATTGTGGTCTGAATGCTAGTATACAATGTGTGAAGCATGTCGTAGGCAAAAACCCTACACTTTCATATTTTGAATGTCTCCCTCAGATGACTTCAAAGGTCTCTGTGATTTAGCGTTGTCTTTTGTCCATTTCATAATTCATGTGGGCTGTCTTTCTTTTTTGAAATGTTTGTATAGTTATTTTGTACTTCAATACTAGATAGAACCAAGTTTAACTATCTTAACGCTGGTCTCCTTTGAAAGGACCTCTTGGAAGGACAGAGGGAGGGATTTGTGGCAGGATGCCTGCACCTCTTTTGCAGTGTTCAATACGTAAAAAAACCATACGTAAATGTGTGAGTTCATCTTTATCAGTTTAGTTCTTTTGGGTTTGTTGCTCGTTGAAAGGCATGTGATGTACTTAAAAAAGGCCCTTTTGCTTTAGAAAAATTGTGATGTCTCATTCGCTGTGCTCAGGACTGGGAACATATTTTAGTCTGCACTTCCAATGGAATATCAATGAAAAATAAGTGGATCTGCTTTCTTGTTGGATCTGTTAAAAAACTTTTAGACAGCTGTGGAGGTCCTGCTTGTGATATTCACAATTGATGGCATTGCCAAAAATGGAAAATCAACAGGTCAAGAGCCCTACTTACTTGATAACCTGATGGTTATGCAGAAATGGGAAGCCTCCTTTTGTAAAACAAAATGCCACAAATTGAAAGAAATAGTTGTGCTTAATTCTTGCTACACCAATATAGTAGCACAGCTATAATCACAAATAATTTGAGTTGTCCTTCAATTACTTAGCTGATTGTGACAAAAAAGACCTGTTTTACATTCCAGTGGATGGGTTACTCTGTAACAAAAGTGATGGATATACCTTCCACCATGCTACAAGTGCCATTGGATATAATGCACGTGTAATAGGGTGACCGAATATAAATCAGGCCCAAAGTTCATTAAGCTTTGAATGGTAGTTAAGTTCTAATTTTTTTCCTTGCCCTTTCCTCAAGCATTACCATGTCCAAACACAAGCCATGTTTTTAAGTTTACATTTTTTATGTACAATATGTTGCAAGTTCATAGGGAAAAAAAGAGGCCTGGCCGCAGGTTTAAGCCCAGCCAACCACAAAACCGAAATTACAGAGAAGTGTGGGAAAAAAAACATTACGACTTACCCAAAATATATATTTATATATTACCCATATGTAAAAGCAGAACAAGTTATTTGTTATAGAATACACTGGAGACGTTGATGAAAATATAACACACACACTGAGTGTTTGCCCCGGAGTTAAATAGAGCACGAAGATTAGAAAACCCTAATGTTGCTGCAAGGTGTTTTGGAGTCCATCTTGGGTATATGCTTTAGGTTGTTCAGTTTTGTTCATCTAGCCTGTCTTAGAATCCTATTACTCATTTGGTTTAGTACTCACCACCAGAGTCTTATGAGCTGGTTCCAGTGGAATTGGGCCTTTTCGGAAGGGTTTGAGTATCACCAATTGCAAGATTTCTGTCATACTACATGTTAGCCATCATTTATTACCAGATACAGAGTGCTCTGAAGAGGTCTACAGAAGCGATCACTCTGTACGCTAGCTGTAGAAGACCAAGTTTTGGGAGTTAGTCCACTCAGTGCTAGAGCTGGTCCCCTGTTTGATTTTTCTTTGATGTTATTTAGAGAACAGAAAACCATCACTGTTTTTGTTATAGGATGACTGTGTCTTTTTTGTTATAGCCCAGTTCGTCACGACATTTGTGGCACAGCATTTTCATTGTTTAGCAGTGGAATATCTCTTTTTACTGTAAACTGGGGACATTTTTTAGGGTAACAGTAAAGTTCTTAGGACATTTCTATCATCTCTACACTACTCTTCTGTTGGAACTTTCCTTTTTCCCCTACTTTATTTTTTATTTATGACTTTTGCTTCTAAATATTGGTTTCATAAATGTTGTGACAGAATCTTGCATTGTAGCAAATGAAATGCTTTGTTATGACATTTTAATGAAACTGTGATACGTTTTTCACAGATTATGTACAGAAGAATGTTTTCGCAATCATGTGTCTTTCTTAAAACAACTGTTTAGACAAATGCAAGTGTGAATATACTTTTTAAATCCCTATACCCCACAAGTAAAATTGACATTAACCTATTTATTTGCTAGTTTGAAGTGTTTCATTGGTCGTTCTTCTCTTCTGAAATTGCCTTCTAATGTGATGTTTATGAAGCAATAAATATGGCATAAATATGGCATAGGTGCCAGTCTCTCTGCCCTAATAGTTCACCTAGAGTGAACATAAATATATGATGCGTTGAACTGAAAAAAAGCAGATATTATTTCCACTCGATACCAATACAGCTCAAACTGAAGCTTTCTGCATTGTTCTTTGACGTTCATTCCACGAGTACAGTAACAAATGACAAGCTTTAAAAGTTCTCGACCAGATCACAGATTGTTGCGTATGTAGGGCTTGTGGTGATCTGTTTAAAATGCTCATAAAGACCATGAAGCACACTGAAGCTTTCTCTTCCTTCATAGTTTGCACCACTAATGTTGCTGAAATATTGTTTGAATGATTATATATGGTACTATGCAAACATATATTGCGCAGACCACAACAGTATTTTACATTTTAGTTTGTGAAACTACAGAATTCATACAGGGTTTACTGATTAAGGTTAATGTAAAGAAGAATGATTTTTCTGTATAGGCAAAAGAAACAGCTGTAACTGGTCTGCTAAGAATTTCTGATGGGTACTTCTAATCACAGATTTCTCTCCTTGTGAACACCCCTAGTAACCAGCCTAGATCTGGAGATTTTCCTCAGCATTGCTCCTATGATATATAACCGGTGGCTCCATGCTGCTCCACTTCGGCTTCAAACTGCCCCGGAACAAAATCTCATATAAACCTCACCCAAGCATGCTAACGTTGTTTCCTTTCTTTCTACACCTTCAGACGCAGATCTAGAGCTTGCTCCCAAATTTTTAGTTTGTTTCTGACTAAGTTTCTGTCCTCGTCAAAAAAAGACAGAAAACATCTGTAACAGATGTCTGTGACAAATCCCCACCAGGGTCGAACTGGCCTAAAGGGCAATTAGGCAGTTCATCTCACAGATTAGTGTGTGGGCCAGTTATTTAGCATTTTGGGGCCCTGTTTCTTGGCCAGGTGGACCATTTGTTTCTCTTGTTTATTTCACTGATATTGCCACAGCATTACCTGCAGAATACGTAAAAGCATGCCGTCTCCCATACTTTGAAAAATCCCAGTGCAGCCTACCTTTAATAGCTCAACACAAATACGCCATACATTTATGTCGAACCTGCTGCATATCCCAACCACATAAGATCCGCTTTACGAGGACCATTTGTCCATTCTGCAGCAAGAAGTCTAGGCTCTTTTGAATAAAGGAGCCATAGAGGGTTCTAGCATCGGAAATAGGAACATAATGTTACTGCTATTATTTCTTGGTGCTTAAGAAAGACAGAGGCTTTTACCCTATTCTAGGACAAAAGCCTCAACATCTTCCTTGGAAAAAAAAGCCAATTCAAGATGCTCTCATTAGCATAGGTTCTGTTTTCCCCTGGGTCCAGGACACTAAATGGTAGCACTGAACTTGCAGGTTGCCTATTTTTATATCCCTTGCCTTCAGTCCCACAGGCACTATCTGCGGTTCAATGTGGGCCGAGACTATTTTCAGTTTTCTGTGCTCCCCTTCGGCCTCATTATTACCATTCGGTTGTCCACGAAAATGTCAGTGGTGGTTACTACATTCAAATATCAAAAAGAGAGAGAGGACTAGAAAGCTAGTCCCCATCCCAGGGTTATTATATGTCATCAAAGAGGACTAGCCGGGTTTATGCGTGGTACAGGACTCAGGACTGTATGGGAAGGGAAGAGAGGGAAACTATTTGGTTACCTTATGAAGCCCTCACCCACCAACTTAGTTGCTGGCATGCTTCATCATCAGGCCCACCCAGTGACACCAAATGTGTCCCAGGTGTGCTACAACGCCTGTATTACAGCGGAGCGGGTATTTCCCTGAGTGTGCAGTGGTAGTGAAGTGTGGTGAGAATTAAAAACTAACCAGTGGTCCCAGTACCCAAAGGGGTTTCTTTTAATATATGGGCCTCTAGTAGCAAAAAAAACAATGCGGTGGATGTAGGTGGAGTAATAATTAGGAACTCCTGCTTCTGATAGATACATCTGCCAGTGGATTCCTCACCTTGTGAATATCCCCTTGCGTCAGCAACATTCGGAAATTCTTTTTGTAGCTTCGCGCCGACGTGGACGACGTCATAGAGGCACGGCATCGCGCGCGCCTCTGCTGACGTCACCGACACCATAATAGGCCCACGCCACCGTGATGACACCAGTTCCCTTTTTTCCGCATCGTCGACGCTAACGGTTTTCAAGGGATTGTCTGTAGCTGTACAGTAACTTTGTTACTTTGTGGTTTTCTCTGTGTTTCATTGTCTTCTGCCAAGATGTCATCGAAGAAGACAGGAGCTTGCGGGGAATGTGGCAAGACAATGTCAATCACTGACCCGCATGAGTGCTGCGTCTGGTATCTGAGCTCCGACCATGACGTCGAGGATTGCCTGTCATGCAAGAAGATGACTCCGAAGGCCCTTCGCGAGAGGGAGATGAAGCTGCTCGTTGCTAAATTGAAAAGTAAGAAAGAAAAGAAGTCTTCGAAGTTGCGAACTCGGCGGTCGAGGTCTCGTTCGAGGTCGCGCTCGGAGTCGTCTTCTGCTCATGCTTCGAGGTCTTCGAAGAAGAAGCACAAGAAGAGGAACCATGAGTCCAAGCATCATTCAGAGAAGGACTCGAGCTCGAGACCGAAGTCACAGAGTAAGCTACTTCGGAAGGAGGTGGTGTCTTCGGCTTCTGAAGCACAGGACTCCGAGGGTGAGGCTCTGTGTGCGGATTCGCCTGGGTCACTGAAGCAGATAGTGAATCCATCTCCGGTTCCGTCCAATCCTCCTGGTCAGGAGGATGAAGGTGAGGTGGAGGAAGTTGGTGAAGGCGAAGCTCCGTTGCCTGCGGGTCCGTTGACCCCGGTGCACCAGCCTGAAGAGGAGGTCGATGTCGTGACGACTCCGCTCCCTCGAGAGCAACCCTGGGGCTCGTATCCAGCCTTTCCGGCTCCAGGTCAGGATCCAATGCGGTTCCTGACTGCCATGTTTGGAGTTTACTCCAGGGCAATGTACCCCTCTGGTGCACCGGTTGGTCCCACGGGTCCTTTGGCATTTAATCTGGGTGTCCCCCAGGCTTATGCTCCGGCGCCCTTAATGCCATTCATGCCGGCTCCAGCACCGCATTGGCATTTTCCGGCGCTGACGAAGCCTTCGACGCCAAAGCAGTCGACGCCGAATCCATCGACGCCAATACCCTCGACTCCGGATCCGTCGGCTTCATTTATGAGGGAGACTGAGAGGTCGAGGCGCGAGGCCCAGAGGCTTATGGAGGAGGAGAGGTATCGGGATGAAGGCATGGAGGAAGGTGAGCTACAGGATTCAGAGGATCCTTTTGATGACCTGGGGGAGGCTAGTAGCCTGGAACTGTCTCATGAGTGGAATTTGGCCTCTGTATCTGATCTACCCTCTAGGGATCTGACACCTTACCACATCGTTATAAAAAAGGTGACAGACTTGCTAAATATCTGCCTACCGCGGAATATAAATCAAATCTTCTTACTGAGGTCCTTCATTCACCTTCCTCTGTGATTGAACCAATGCTTCCATTCAATGATGCTTTGGCAGAACCCATTTATGAGGTGTGGAAGAAACCTCTGACAGCCCCTGCCGTGTCATGGGCGGTTGAGAGGAGGTATAGGGTGGCGCCTAATGACCCAGACTTTTTGTCTACACACCCCCTGCCTGAGAGTTTGGTTGTGCAGGCTGCCTGCTCAAAGAAGTCTGCGGGTGCAGGTTCCTAGGGAAAGAGTCGAGGAAACAAGATCAGGCGGCAAAGAAGGTCTTATCCTCAGCCAGCATGGCGTTGAAATCTACTAATGCAACTTGCCTGATGGGATGATACATCCATGCCTTGATGGATTCCATGAAACAGTTGGTGCCTAAAATTCCTGAAGGGGATAGAAAGGACTTTCAGGAAGTAATTTCGGACACGCAGGCTGCTGCAAGGCAAGTAATCCAGAGAGGGCTGGACACGGCTGATTCGGTGGCGAGAGTCATGGGCTCTTCGGTGGCTACTAAGAGAGCTGCATGGTTAAAGTCATCAGAATTCTCTGCAGATGTTCAGTCTGCCTTGATGGATTTGCCCTTTGATGGGTCAGGATTGTTTGGCAAGAAGGCCGACGCTGCTTTAGAACAATTTAAAGACAGCAGAGCGACAGCAAAGTCTTTGGGCCTTCAGACCAGAGGTACTCCTGGGAGGCGTTTCAGAGGATTTGGCAGGTCTTCCTTTCGGTCCTACAAACCATCTCAGCAGCAGCCACAGTAGCAGCAAAATACGCTGTACAAGTCGTACAGAGGCAGACAGAGAGCTTGCCCTAGAGGTTGTCAAGCCTCCTCCTCCTCCTCTTCCCAGGCCCCTGCCAACACAGCAAATCAGCCCTAGATCCGCCATTCGGATCATGAGGGTCCAGTGGGGGGCTGGCTTACCCATTTCCTGCGAGATTGGGAATTGATTAAATCAGATCTTTGGGTTCTCAATCTCGTGGAGAATGGGTATGCTCTTCCCTTTCAGGAATTTCCCCCAAATTACCCTCCTTGCCAAGGGTATTGTTCGGAGGACCACTTGCTTCTCCTGCAAGAAGTAGTCCTGGCTCTGTTCCGAAAGGGTGTGATAGAGGTGGTTCAAGAGCAGGAAAGGGGTCAGGGGTGCTACTCCCGGTATTTTCTGATCCCCAAGAAGGATGGCAGACTTCGTCCAATCTTGGATCTCGGGATCTTCAATCTTTACCTGAAGCAGGAGAAGTTCAAGATGCTCACCCTTACACAGGTTCTTCAAGCGCTGCTGGAAGAAGACTGGATGGTGTTGATCGATTTACAGGATGCGTATTTTCATATTCCCATCCTGAAGTCGCACAGGAAGTATCTCCGTTTCACGGTTGGGTCGCAACACTACCAGTTTGCGGTCCTTCCGTTTGGTCTTACTACTGCGCCTCGAGTCTTCGCCAAGGTGATGGCTGTGGCGGATGCGCATCTCAGAAGATCGGGGATACCGGTATTCCCGTATCTGGACGATTGGCTGATCAAAGCAGAATCTCCAGAGATAGTGCTGCAGCATCTGCAGTGACAACTCAGTTGTTGCACAAGTTGGGTTTTTCGATAAATGTACCCATATCTCACCTGGTGCCCGCCCAGGCAACCTGTTCATAGGTGCGGTACTGGACGCTACTGTGTGTCGTGCATTCCCTCCTCCTCAAAGGATTCACGACATTCAGGAAATTATTCCTTTATTTTACAGTGAAGCGGTCGTTCCAGTCCTGAAGGTTCTACGTCTGCTCAGTCTGATGGCTTCTTGCATTCTGTTGGTCAATCGTGCACGCTGGCACATGAGGGCACTCCAGTGGTGCCTCTGCAGGCAGTGATATCAGCACAGCGGAGATCTCAGGGAGTCGGTCAGGATCTCCAGAGAAACTGCGGCGGATCTGTCTTGGTGGAGCGTGGAAGGCAATCTGTCACAAGGAAAGCCTTTTCAGCTACCTCCATCGGTGGCACAGTGATAACGGATGCATCCACCACTCTAGGGTGGGGTGCTCATCTGGGGGATCTGGAGGTCAAGGGTCTTTGCTCTCCAGAGGAAAGGTTGCTTCATATCAACCTTCTAGAGTTGCGGGCTGTGCGTTTAGCGCTCAAGGCCTTCCTCCCTTCCCTTCGTGGTCAGTCGGTTCAAGTCCTAACGGACAACACGACCGTGTATGTGCAGACAGTCGCAGTCGGCAGTTCTCTGCCGCCCACGAGTGGAGGCTCCATCCGGAGGTAGTTCATTATGTCTTTCAGACGTTGGGAACTCCTCAGGTGGACCTGTTTGCCACTCTCGAGAATGCTCACTGCCCGTTATTCTGCAGTCTCCAGTATCCACTGCATGGAGCACTGGGGGACGAGTTTCAGTTGAGTTGGGACTCACAACTCCTTTGCGCGTTTCCTACCATACCTTTGATTCCTCTGGTTCTGATGAAGATTTGCCAAAACCGGGCCCAAGTTATATTGATCGCCCCGGATTGGCCAAGAAGAGTGTGGTACACGATCTTCTCCACCTTTCCTCGTGCCCTCCGCTCCGTCTCCCTCACAGGGCAGATCTCCTCTCCCAGATGGAGGGGCAGGTTCTACACCCCCACCTCCAGACCTTACACCTTCATGCCTGGAGATTGAGCTGGGCAACCTGAATTCCTTTTCTCTCTCTCACAATGTGGTGGATGTCATCTTATCGGCCAGGCGTGACGCCACTAAGTCCATTTATTCTTATAGATGGTCGAAATTTGTTGCTTGGTGTGGGGAGAAGTCTGTAGACCCTTTAAGGGCTTGTTTGTCCAATATACTTCAGTTTGCACTTTCCTTCGCCCACCAGGGTTTTGCGGTAGCACCTATCTAAGGTTATCTATCGGCCTTATCGGCTTTCCTCTGTCTGCCGGACCAGCCCTCTTTGTTTAAATCTCCTATTGTTTTACGATTCATTAAGGGCCTTACCAATACATTTCCTCCTACACATTTTATTGTGCCTCAGTGGGACTTGAACCTTGTACTTACATTCTTGATGGGTTCGCCTTTCGAGCCTTTACACAAGGGTCCCTTTAGACTTTTGTCTTTTAAGACTATTTTTCTGGTAGCAAGTACCTCGGCAAGGAGGGTAAGTGAGCTTCGAGCTCTTAGTTCGAAGCCCCCATTTTTGTCCATGCATGCTGATCGAATGGTTCTTAGGACCAAGGCTGCTTTTCTGCTGAAGGTGGTAACTCCTTTCCATCTGGGGCAGTCCATTACCCTCCCTACCTTCTATCCTCCCCCTCACCCTTCCAAGGAGGAGGAGAGACTTCACTGCTTGGACCCTAAGAGGGTGTTGAGCTTTTAACTGGACAGGACAAGAGAGTTCAGGTTGGATGACCAGCTGTTTGTTGGATTTTCTGGCTGCATGAAGGGGAAGGCGGTGCACAAGCGCACGCTCTCGAGGTGGATCATACTATGCATCAAGATCTGCTACTCCCTGGCAGGTAAGGAACCTCCAGAGGGTATAAGGGCTCATTCTACTAGAGCAAAGTCTTCAACATCTGCTTTGTCTAGAGGTGTACCTGTTGAGGATATTTGCAGAGCGGCAACTTGGGCCTCCCTCCACACTTTCGCGAAGCATGAGTGCTTAGATACCGAGGTGAGGAGGGACGGCCACTTTGCGCGCTCTGTCCTCCAGGACTTTCTGGTATAGGAGAGTGGACACCCTCCTCCGGGAGTGGGGACTGCTGTGGGACTCTATTCACAAGGTGAGGAATCCACTGGCAGATGTATCTATCAGAAGAACAAGTTACTTACCTTTGTAAACGCTTTTTCTTGTAGATACAATATCTGCCTGTGGATTCCTCACTGACCCACACGCCTCCCCGTTGTCCACTCTTCTATACCTGAGTTTATTGTAATGTAAATATATTTTATTGTCAAGGAAATGTTTTATTTCTATTGCATTCCTGCATTTGCTTCACACTGTGTGTGCTAACTTGACATTTACGTACTATGTATACTGTGTATCTATCTACTGTCATCGGTCCGTCCGTGTACCTCGAAGGCACAGAAAAAAGGGCGGAACTGATGTCATCACGCCGGCGTGGGCCTATTATGGTGTCGGTGACGTCAGCGGAGTCGCGCGCGATGCTGTGCCCCATGACGTCATCCACGTCGGCGCGAAGCTACAAAAAGAATTTTCGAATGTTGCTGACGCAAGGGGATATTCACAAGGTGAGGAATCCACAGGCAGATATTGTATCTACCAGAAAGGTAATAACTTGATCATCCGGTGGGTGGTCTACATGTTTCAGCCAGGCCATTCATTGATAACTGGCTTTCCTCAGGACCTTAATTATGTGAATGTGGGATCTACACTAAAGGTGAGTGTGTGATCTTTAATGTGTTGCACGCGCTAAGGTGCCATACGTATGGGAGGGGGATTCCCTATCCAAGTATTACTGTACACAAAACATGCGGGACAGACAAACACACAGTGGAGAGTTTCAGCATGATTTAGCATAATCATAATCACATCAATACATATTTGCCGTTAGATTTGTGTGAAAATGGCAAAAAAAATGCGGCAAATGTGATACCGTAGTATTGGTACGGTTTGGTGATTAACCGGTATATACGCTATTAAGTGTGGTGGGCTATGTCGTAAAGTCACACACCCACTAAAAGGAGAAGCTCTAGATTATCCTCACGCTAACGATTTGCAGCGAATGCCTCTAGAGATTCCGGCAGGGGTTCTGATTCTGTGGAGAAAGAAACAGAGGCACGTTACTCCACTGGCTACCTATCCGGAAGCGGATAGTTTTTAAGGCCTTGACGTTGGCTCATAAGGCTCTCTATGCCTCTGGAGCGAAATATCTTCAAAAGAGGCTAGCTTTCTACCATCCTGCCCGATCCCTGAGATCCGAGTCTTTGTCCCTGGCCGTGGTTCCTCGGGTAAAAAAGGCACGCATTGGGGGCCGGTCTTTTAGGCTGTTGGCTCCACAGTTGTGGAACACTCTGCCCGTGTCACTGCGCAGCACTTCCAACCTGCTAGCATTTAGGAAGGGCCTTAAAATTTGGCTTTTTGTTCTTTAGATTTGCTCTTTCTTTTGATTTCTGGTCTCTTTTTCATTTGCCCTTGTGTTTTCTGTTACAGGTTATAAATAAAAGCGCCGAGACACTCCTCGGAGTAGCCGAGCGCTATAAAAGACACAGTTAACATAACATAACGTCCACCCTTTAAAAGCTGAAAAGGAAAATCTTACCCGGTAACTGGGTTAGTGACTCTTTTCGGTCTACTCACAACTTCATTGGTCAGGACCCTTTTGAAACCTGTTGTTCTGCAGCGGATCTCAGTTGGAAATTAACCTGGGTTTCTACGGTGGTTGTATATCCAGTTTTGCATCTTCATGTCTTCCTTTTGGCTCCGGTTCTGTGAGTAGCGTCTATGAGGGAAAGAACATAGAGAAAAGAGTTTGTGCGCGCGGTGACGTCGAGGCGTGTTTACACCTGTTGTCATAGCAATGGTAGAACATGTGACGTACGGGTGCTAGCCAGTCGTCATGGTAACTGTGTGCGCGTTTAGACCCGAAGAGCTGGCGGTTGCCAACTGACTCGTCTGGTTTAAGAGTAATGTTATCTGCCAGCGTCATGGTAACTGTAAGCGCGTTTAGACCTGAAGAGCTGGCAGGTGCCAACTGACTCGCTTGGCTTAAGAGTCATGTTGTTTGCCAGCATGGTGGGTACTCTGTATGATGGATGGGCACATCTGTAATTGATATAAACCCTGAGGTACTAGTGAGAGAAAAGCGACTTCTTTACAGTAAATGAAGTCACGTTGCTAGTGAGCCCAGATACCAGATGGTGTTTTTGGTTAAAGGAAGTCATGTTGCTTATGAGCCCAGACGCGCGATAGTGTTATGGGCGTTATACTCGACAGGATTGCGCATAAGTGACTACAGTCATGCATGTTTGAAGTGTGTCTTGGATTACTGTACGTTATCTTGGGCAGGGACTAAAGTATCCTCAGTGGTCGGGCCAAAGTCCATGAGGGTGTTCAGACCCTCAGGGTGAACCACGGGATGGAGTCGTTTAACCCCTGGTGTTGGGTTGACAGATGGTAGATCCACCATTGTTCCTTTGTAAGTAGGGTCTTATCATTGTCCCGCTGGTTGTGTTCAAATTGCCCGATCACCGTCCATGACATGTCATTTGGTGTGTGAGACCCAGTTGCAGGTAATGGTCTGTGAGGCGACTGCATCTTATTGTACTGTGGTGCTAAGCTATTCTGGTCCTGACCTTGCATGTTGTAATACCCACATACCGGAGGCCACATGGGCATGTGATGAGGTAAACCACAGTGGTGGAATTACAGTTTGCATGTTGTAGCTGTTTCCAGGTTTTGCTGGGTTCCAGGCTAAGTGTTTGACCAGGGTGGACACACTCAGCTGGCGACGCCTAGCGGATTATGAATGGCAGTTACACCCAGAGGTCGTTCAGTGCATCTCCCATCAGTGGAGAGAACCCTGGCTTGATCTCTGTACCACCATCAAGAATGTGCTTTGTAAACTTTTTTATGCACTGGTGTTCTCAAAAAGGCTCTATTGGAGGCGCTTTCTGCCTAGAGTGCAGTTCAGGGCTCCTGCATGGCTTCCTGTCCCTACCTCTCCTGCTTTCAGTTCTTAGGATCAACAAGAACGACCAGGCCCAAGTCATCCTAGTGGCTCCGGATTAGTTCCGGAAAGTGTGGTTTCCAGAACTTCAGGGCATGAGCATCTGTCCTATAGTCAGGCTGCCGCTTCAGGAGGATCTTCTGTCTCAGCAGCAGGGCATGGTTCTGTAACCAGACCTGCGCAACATATATCTCCATGCTTGGAGATTGAGCAGCAGCAATTGACTGCCTTTGAGCTTCAATCTGAAGTTGAGAATGCCATTCTAGATGCCAGGCTTCCATCTACAAAATCTGTTTACGCTGGGGGCTGGGATATGTATGTAGCCTTGTGTAGTTCCTGCCAAAGGACCCAGTACAAGCAAAGTTGTCGGATGTTCTCCCTTTTGTGCATCTCTAGCTTAGCAATGACTTGCTCTCAGCATTGGCTTTTACTCAGTATATTTTTATTGAGCATTTTGTAACATTTATGGTTTAAATGTTTTTATTACATTTTAACACACAAGCAGATCCATGTACATTTTTCTAGTTTCAGGCAATATTTACTCAATACAACTAGACAAAGTTAATCGAGAGCGTGAGCCCATTATGCAAAACGGCAGCAGTCTGTATCACGTACATGGAAAGAAGCTATGGAAATATATGAAAGGAACAAAACAGCCCCCTTCCCTAGAAACCCCCCCCCCCCCCCCCCCTCCCCGGTTCAGTGCTCTTTTCCCCCTGTCGACCCCATCTGTCCCTCTCCAACCACACCACTCCCCAATATCCTGTCTAGTGATCCTGTGTAAGGCGTAGCACTCTAAGATATCGTGGACATGTGACCTTGCGGAACCCCATCGCCAAAAGTGACAGAAATGGGTGCCATACCTCATCGTAGGTAGATCCCTCTCCTGCTATAGTAAGGGTTAACATCTCCAAGGACATGCCACAGTCTATGAAGCCATCCCACAAAGGAGGGTGTGGTGGGAGTGCGCCAATGTGTAACTATATTTTGCTTTGCTGAGCCTAGAGCAATAAATGTAAATGTACATGTATTTATATAGCGCAAATTACCCACATCGCAGGCATCTAAGCGCTTGCTTAGGGAACCCGTCCTGTTATTCCCCTGTGAGATAACCCCGGCAGGGTATCCACAAGGTGAAAGCCAAGCATCCCGCCGCAAGGGGCCGTTGTGGAGATTAAGCAAGCTATTGCCCAGAGTCGCAGAGTGTGAACCCGTGAGTCGAGTAGGCACCGGAGCGAGAATTATCGAGTCCGTGGAATTATTGAGTCCAAGCCCCGTCGAGGCGGGGAATTGAACCCTGGTCCAGGGCCGATCTCAGCTTCCGGGTCTGCCGCCTCTAACCCCTGAGCCATAGCCATCTGCCTGCCTTTACGGGATTTCAGCGGGTAAGTTAGGGGGTTAGGAAGACCCAACAGTGTATTAGCTGGAAAGCGCGAGATTTCTGTCTCAAAGTGCTTGTCCACTTCTGTTAACACCTGAGTCCAGTAGGGCTAAATGTGTGCACATTCCCACATGTGCACCAGAGTGCCAACCTGGCCACAACCACACCAGCAGGTCTTTTCTCGCTGGTGATCAAGTGTGTGTAGTCTCTCCGGAGTATAGTGCCCGTGTGTCACGACTTTTGTGAAGGTCTCCGTGAACCCCATGTGGTATGCAGAGTGTCGAGCGCGATAGTATATCCCCTCCCACTCTTTGCGACTGAGTGTCCTACCCAGTTCTCTCCCCTACCTTTCTCTGCTAGGGATATATGTGTGTATCTGGGTAACCTGGAGCATCCTATATAGGTCAGAGACAAGTTTAGCACCTGGTGTGCGGGTGATGAGCCAGCGTTCATAGAGGGATAGGCGCCTGTCTGCACTCGAGCGAATCTGTGGCTGGAGTTCCCAGTGGCGCACCTGTAGGTATCTTAGCCGCTCGGTCTCAGGAATACCGTATGCCTGCCTGAGTTGGGGAAAGGGGATAACCCCCTCGGCCCTGTACACATGGGACAAAACCTGGCAACCCTGCGGCCTCCAGCGTGCAAAGGCCAACCTATCTGTACCCGGGGTGAAGTCAGGGTTGTCGACCAATGGGGTGAGAGGGGATGGAAAGGTTGTAAGGTCGTGTTTAATATTAGTGGCATCCCACACTTCTAGGGGGACCCGCGTTGTATGCGAGGCATACAAATTAGGGGGCCTGTGTAGTTTGCGTAAGAAAGGAATTTCCTGCAGTGGTCTCGCCGCAACCGCCTGATCTTGAAACAACCAGTGTTTCTCTGACTCCCATCTACTCCACTCAACCAAGTACCGTATCTGTGCCGCCTGAAAGTACAACTGTAAATCGGGCACCCCTAGGCCAACCATCTCAGGGGGGAGCACCGCCAACGTTCTCCGCATTCTTGGTTTCCTGTCTTTCCAAGTGAACTGGGCCAAGCTGACTGTGTCTGTCGTATCCACCCCGCTGGGGGCTGGAGAGGAAGGGTGCGGAAGAGGTACAGAATCTGGGGAAAAATAGTAATTTTGACCGCCGCGATCTAGCCCAACCATGAGAGAGGATAATTCTTCCAATGGCCCATCTCACGTCGGATGGTCCCCTGGAGGGCTGCATAATTAGTGGAGGCCATAGTAGGAAGGGAGGGGGCTAGCTGGATCCCCAAGTGTGGGATGGAGTCCGCTGCCCAGTGTACGGGAAACAAGTTCTGTAGGTATTCCTTGGTAGAGCGCGACAGCGAGAAATCCAAAGCAATGTACTTGTCTGTATTGACTTTAAAGCCGGCCACCCAAGCAAAGGCATCAAGGTCCGCCAAGCACTCCGGCAAGGCCTCCGTCGGGTTAGTCCGGGAAATCAGAACATCGTCGGCGTACAGGCTAATCTTGTGAACATAGCCACCAAACTTGATCCCCTCCACTGCCTGGTTCTGCCGAATTCTCGGAGCCAAAGGCTCCATGTACAGGGCAAATAGAAGGGGCGACAGTGGGCACCCTTGCCTCGTACCCCTCTCTATGGGAAAGGAAGAGGAGGTGTACCCGTTTACCCGAACTGCGGCCGTAGGAAATTTGCAACAGTTAAATATAAAGGTGCTGAACTTTTCTCATATCCCCGCCCGCTCCAAGTAGGGCCAGTGAACACGGTTGAATGCCTTCTCGGCATCTATGGCTAGCATCATGTACTCTCTGGGCACTTGTGTACTCTCCGGGCTTTCTCTATGAGATGGAGGATCCTTTTAGTGTTCTCTTATGTCTGCCGTTCGGGGATAAAACCTGCCTGGTGAGGGTCAATAAGATCGGGCATGTGGGGGCCTAGACTAGCAGCAAGAATTCCGGTGTACAGTTTAAGGTCAGCATTAAGGAGGGAGATCGGGTGATATGATCCGCACTTAGTTCTGTCTTTCCCTGGCTTGGGGATCACCACTATGGACGCTCCTAACAGGTCACTCGGTATTGCTCCCTGCTCGGCGAAGGAGTTAAACAGGCGAGTAAGGATTGGGGCAAGCACAACGCAGAACTTTTTGTAAAAAACAGCATGGAAACTGTCTGGGCCAGGGGCTTTCGCCAATTTAAGGCGTGATATAGCTGCAATGACTTCCTCCTTTTGAATTGTCCTGTCCAAGTGTTCAGCCTGCACCGGTGACAGAGATGGTAGGGAGACCGAATCTAAAAAAGCGACCTCCTTGGAGCTAGCTACCGGACCCCCGCTGTAGAGGCCAGCTTAAAAGTGGCGGAACGTTTCTGCTATAGCTGCATCCTCAGAGACCAAAGTTCCGTCCAACTGGGAAATTTCTTTAACCCCCTGTTGTTGACGGGCCTCTCAAACGCCAGCAGTCGTCCACATCTATCCCCCCGTATAATAGGCGTGCTGCAGCCGAAGGGCCGCATACTCTGCCCTATCTTGATCAAGCGCCACTAATTGTTGGCGTGCAGCCTTGAGCTGTCGCCACACCTTGGGGCGCCCGTCCTTTGGTACATCTGCTCTAGTTCACGGACCTGTCGTGTGAGCTCCTCACGCTTACGCTGCCGTTCCCTGTTATCTGCAGTCAAGAGCAATGAGTTCCCCCTAATCACAGCCTTCAGTGCTGGCCATTGCGTCGCAAGAGATGTATCTGTGTTCGCATTATGGGAGAGGTAGTCAGTGATGGCGTTGTGTATGTGCTTTACAACCTCGGTTCTGTTTAAGAGAGTGTCCCTAAAGCTCCAAACCCTGGAAGGTCGTGATGTGGGTGGGAGGGAAAGTGTGGCGACCACTGGAGCGTGATCCGATAATGAGGCCACCCCTATTTCAACTGAGGTTGTGTATGAACGTATCGGGCTGAGACTAGTAGGTGATCAAGTCTTGCGTAGGTCTTATGTGCGTTAGAATAGTAAGAGTATTCCCTATCTAGGGGGTGGAAACTACGCCAAAGGTCACAGAACCCCAGGTCATGCAGTCTTCCCAGCCCTTCCGCAGAGAGCGCCCCCACCTGCTGGGTGCACTGGCTGGATCTGTCCAGTAGGTTGTCAAACACCAGATTTAAGTCGCCCCCCAAAATGATGTTACGGTCTGGCGTGGCAGTGATCTCATTCAGTGCAGAAGGTAGGAACCTCTCCTGACCTTCATTTAGGGCATACAGGGACCCAACATTAAACGTTAGGCCGCTTAAAGCAAAACGGTATGCCAAAAGTCTCCCCGGAATCTCAGCGCTTTTGTGTAGAACGTCCCCTTTAAAGCGCTGCGTCACTAGAATCGTGACCCCAGCCGTCTTAGTAGAGCACGAGGAGAAGAACTGTGTGGGAAACCTGCGCGCCCGCAGTCTATAACAATCGCACCCCAGCAGGTGGGTCTCCTGAAGTAAACATATATTAGCCTGGGTGTGTTCTAGGTATGACAACACTGCTCTGCGCTTCACTGGGTTATTTAGACCCCTCACATTGAGGGTTAAAATCTTAAGGGTGGTATCGGGCATGACAGATTACTGGCAGAGTCATGTTTAATAAATAGGGAGACTAGTGGGGCAGCTTCAGCGGTCATAATCGCCAAACAGGGAAGGGTCATGCGGGCTGGTGGAACTAAGCGGGCACTAGAGCAAAGCAGGACATGGAGCACTGGACCCCCTCCCTCGAACCTCCCCCACCCCCCCACAATTCCCCAACTACCAAACAGTCTAAATAAGAAAAAAAGAGCAAAGATAGATAGTCCATCAACCATGGTTGATCAGTATAAGATAATCGGGGTGAAACACTAAAAGAGACGATATCTCCCTCCTGCCAACTGCCTGGGTCATAGAAAATCAGGCAGACAGTGAGGTTCATGTCTAAAGTCAGCCAGTGGGGCTGACTGATGGGTCCGCCGAGACAGCTTCCAGTGCCACCTTCCTGCCCTCCATTACCTCTGCGGCTCGGGGTTTCCTGAGCCGGCGCCTGCGGCCTTGCATGCGCCACCGTGCCCCGGAGTCCTCAGCTCCCTCCTTGGAATCGGCATCTCCACTCTCCGACTCCGACAGTTCCACACCAAGCTGCAAGGAGTGCAGTTGGTATAGTTTATGATCCATGCGGTGCGGAACACTAGGCTGAACGGGTGACCCCAGCTGTAGGTGATGTTGCGTTGCTGCAAGTGCGAAGTAATTGGTTTGAAGGTTCTTCTCCTTTGGAGAGTGAGGGCTGATAAATCCTGGTAGAGTACCGGAGTGTCAGACCGAAACTGTATAGGGTGTATTTGTAGAGCCTTTTGCAGGATGGCCTCTTTGGTGCAAAAGTCCTCCACACAAACAAGTATATCGGGTGGTGGCGCCGATGGGGCCCTCGGGGGTCCCACTCTGTGAGCTTGATCCAGCCTCAACTCTGTCTCCAGCGGCCTGCCCAGTATGTGATTGAAGGGTTCCTAGGAGTAGGTGAAAAGGTTTTTCGAGCTCTCGTTCACTCTCACCCCCCTGATGCGTATATTATGGCGCAGGGACCTATTCTGCAAGTGTTCGACGTGTGCTTGGAGGTCCACTTGCTGGTCGTGGATCCTGAGAAGCTCTTGTTGCAGAGCTGTCACTTCTGTGTCCCTCCCAGGTCCGCCACTCTCTTGCCAATGCCGTCGATATCACGTTTGACCTCCCGGATCTCAGGCGTGAACTCTTGTTTTAGGGTATGGATGTCCTCCCTCAGGGCGGGGAACATGGACTCAAGAAACTCCTTTGTGATGGGTTCCGTTCTGTCCGCCTTCCTGGATTACGGGTCCGGGGACCCCGGTTTCCCATTAGAGGCCATTTGGTCCACATGTGCTTTGACGAACAAGACCTTAATAGTCTTGTCCTTCTGAGTTCTGAAGGAGGACATAATACACTCCACTCAGGGCTCCGGAGCGCCGTATAAATCTCTCAGATTCGGAACCTGCCTCTCGTCAACAGATTGCGACTGTGAGGAGTTGGCCTGATATATGATGCTCACTAGTTCTAGTGATCACCTTGTATCAGTCCAAACAACCCTTATGGTGATTGGTTGTAAGTCAACCTTCTAGACCAGCTATCCTAATGGTAGCATGGACAAAGCAGTCTTAGGCTAAACTCTTTTGGCATGTGAAGCCAGCTGTTTTACCACATATAACCCCTTGAATACCAAATCAAAGGACACCACACAGGTAGTTATGAAAATAAACAAGATATTTATTAACTAACAAACACCTCTGAACTCTTTATGAGATCAGAGGGCTAAGCACATGAGAAGCCTCTTAAGAAAAATACGTTTAAGTTGCACAATTACAATTTTGCCCTAGGGGCACAACAAACCATATACTAAGTAAGTGAAATGTGAAAGTCGATAGAAGGAATGGAGCTGTCCAGAGGCTGTAGGATCGCTGGGACTACACTACCCTAACATCTGAAAGAAACACGTTAGTGTTAGATTCCTTACCTTAGAATATCCCCAGGCGTCAGTCTGGATCCGGAAACTTTTGCGTAGCAGTACCCCTGCGCGTCGGTAGGCGTCGTCTGCAGGCGTCCCCTGCGGCTCCGCATCCGTCATCGGCGTCGTGCGCCGTGATGACGTCGCTGGAGTATATAGACGCCGCCTCCGCGCGCTGACGTCAGTTCTTCTTTTTTCCGCGCCAGTGGACGCAGATCTGAAGAGCAGTACTCCGGTCTTTGACCAAGTTTTTCGATTGTTTTTTCTCTTATTGTGCCTGATAGGATGCCTGGGTTTAAGAATTGCGATGACTGTGAGCGCACGATGTCGGTCACGGACCATCACCGACTCTGTCTCCGGTGTCTGGGCCCCGACCACGACGTGGACTCCTGTGTCGACTGCCGGGCCCTCACCAACAAGGCTAGGCGGGAGCGGTCCCGCAAGCTACTGGAGCTCCGGGTGTCGGCCCCACGTCGGGACCGGGAGCGGTCCCGGTCCGGCCGGAGGTCGAGAGTGCATTCGAGGGAGCGGTCGCGGAGCCGCGCCGAGCGTTCCGGAAGTCGACACCACTCGTCAGGCTCGTCAGGTAGGAAGCACAAGAAGTCGGGGCGTCGTCATCGTACCCCCGACTCCCCCCGACGCTCGCGCGATGCGGCCGGGGGCTCGGGTGACCCCAACCCCGCGGCTCCGCGAGAGTCGCCGGCGCGGCCTGCCTCATACCCTCCGGTCCCTGGGCATGGCGCGACGCCTGAGGAGATCGAGGCGTTCCTCATGGCCATGAGGGCGCTCGCTTCTCCGACGGGGCCTACGGTGCCTTCGGGCCCAGTGCTACCATCTGGGGGCCTTGGCGGTTCGGGTGTCCCTGCCTCGGCGCCGTCGGGTGCTCCGGCCCCGGCGCCGCCGACGGCTCCGACCCCGGCGCCGCAAGGGCCTTCGGGATCGGCGCCGGCTGGCCTTCCGGCCTTGCCCGGCGCCGTTGCCATCGGGGTTACCCCCGACGCCGCCCCCGCGCGGCGCCGGTTCTCCAGTGCCGGCTCCGGCCGGCGGTGGGGTTCCGGCGCCGGCTCCGGGCGGCGCCGTCCCCTTACCTTCTCCGACGCCGGACGGGCGTCGCTCGACGCCGGTCCCGGCGCCGATGGGGCCCATGAACCCCGAGGAGCCGGTCTTCATCATTGACTCCGAATACGGAGAGGATGAGGAGTACGGTGAAGGTTGGGAGGGGTCCGAGGACCCTCTGTCACGCGAGTGCCAGTATGACCCGGACTGGACAGGTGACTTGGGGGATGCCAGTGGTTTGGACGACTCTCCTAACCCTGGTTTGATCTCTCCTCCTTCCGTGGCATCGGTGGAGGGAGCTGCCTATTCTGTGGTGCTGATGAGGGCTGCCAAGGCCTTAAACCTTGAGCTCCCCGTCGCGGCCGTGAGGCCTAACATCCTCACCGAGGTCTTCAAACCGCAGTCATGCCCACAGGAGCCACTGCTGCCGTTTAATGAAGCCTTGTCAGACGTTCTGTTGGGCACGTGGTCCAGGCCCGCTTCAGGTGCGCCTGTTGATCGGAACGTGGCCAGGCGCCACCGTCCTTGTCCGGACGACCCCAAGTACCTTTCTACCCACCCCACTCCTGAGAGTCTGGTGATCCAGGCCTCGACCTCCCAGTCCGCATTCCCGTCGGCCCCGCCCGACCGGGAATCCAAGAGGTATTACCAGTTTGGCAAAAAGGTCTTCTCGTCCATTAGTTTGGGCCTGCGGTCTTGCAACACCGCTTGCCTCTTGGGCCGCTACACCCACTCTGTGTGGGATACGGTCGCGGAACTGCTGCCGGAATGCCCCATGGAGGTGCGGGCAAAACTCGGTCAAGCTGTGGCTGAGGGCCGGGATGCAGCGAAGTATTCAATACGGTGTGGTCTTGATACGACCGACTCGCTGGGCAGAGCTATGTCGACGACGGTGGCGATTCGTCGCCACGCCTGGCTGAGATCCGCCAATTTTTCGGCTGATGTCCAGAATACATTGATGGACATGCCGTTTGATGGCTGTCACCTGTTCGGTGACAAAGCGGACCACGCGCTGGAACGCTTCAAGGACTCCAGGGTCACGGCCAAGTCCTTGGGTCTCTCGACCCAGCGTCAGCAAACGGGTTCGTTTCGTCCCTTTCGTGGCCAAGGAAGGGGCGCCCCCACACGTGCTGCCAGCCTCGCGCCGCAACAATCCTTCCAACGCGGTGGCGGCCGTGGAAACCGCCGTGGTGGCGGTCGGGGACAACGGCGGGGTCAGACCACACCTTCCCCCGCAGCATCTACCCCAAAATCCTCCTAGTCCGTGCTTTCGGCCCCATGTGACGCCAGTGGGTGGCAGGGTTCGCCATCACCACGCTCACTGGCGCACGGTCACTTCGGACAGGTGGGTGCTGCAAATCGTCCGAAGGGGCTACTCCCTCCCCTTCGAGACCTCTCCTCCAGCCATGCCACCGCAGAACCACCGTGTGTCGGGGGACCACTTGACGCTTCTGCAGGAGGAAGTTACGGCCCTCTTGGCCAAGGGGGCCATCGAGCGCGTTCCTGGGCCAGAAGTAGGGCGTGGTTGCTATTCCCACTACTTTCTGGTGCCCAAGAAGGACAAGGGGGGCCTACGTCCTATCTTGGATCTAAGGAACGTCAACGGCTTCCTCAGGAAGGAGAAGTTCAAGATGTTGACGTTAGCTCAGGTCTTGGCTGCTCTAGACCCACAAGACTGGATGGTAGCATTGGACTTGCAGGACGCCTATTTTCACATCCCCGTCCTGCCGGCCCACCGGCGTTACCTGCGGTTCACGGTAGGCCTGGAGCACTTTCAGTTTATCGTGCTCCCCTTCGGCCTTACCAGCGCCCCACGGGTGTTCACAAAGGTGATGGCGGTGGTCGCAGCCCATCTGCGCAGGTTGGGGGTTTCAGTCTTCCCCTACCTAGACGATTGGTTGTTGAAGGCGGGCTCGCCCCAAACAGTCGCCCACCACCTTCAGATGACGGCAGACCTCTTGCACGACCTGGGGTTCTCCATCAACGTGCCGAAATCACACCTGTGTCCCTCTCAAAAGCTCCTTTTCATCGGAGCGGTTCTGGACTCGGCGCAGTTTCGGGTTTATCCTCCGGAACGGCGGGTTCGGGATATTCAGGCTTTGATTCCCATCTTTCAGCCGCTATCCCGAGTCTCGGTCAGGTTGACGCTGCGGCTGCTGGGACTGATGGCTTCCTGCATCCTTCTGGTGCATCACGCCAGGTGGCGGATGCGGGCTCTGCAGTGGGACCTGAAGTTTCAGTGGGCCCAGCATCAGGGCAACTTGTCTGACCACATCTTGATCTCGGAGGGCACTGCGAGACAACTGCAGTGGTGGCTTACGGACCGCGATTGGGTCAGGGGCAAGTCCCTCTCCCTTCCCCAACCGGAGCACGTTGTCGTGACGGACGCGTCCCTCCAGGGCTGGGGTGGCCACTTGGGAGAGGCAGAGATCAGAGGCATCTGGTCTCCGGCGGAGTCCCGGCTCCATATCAATCTGTTGGAGCTGCGGGCGATTCGTCTGGCACTGAAGGCATTCCTCCCCTTTGTCAACGGGAGTGTAGTGCAGGTGTTCACCGACAACACCACCGCCATGTGGTACTGCAACAAACAGGGCGGAGTGGGGTCGTGGACCCTTTGCCAGGAGGCTCTGCGCCTCTGGCAATGGCTGGAACGTCAGGGCGTGACTCTGACGGTTCAACACCTGGCAGGTTCTCTGAACGCCAGGGCGGACGAACTCAGCCGTCGGTGCTCGATGGATCACGAATGGCGTCTGAACTCGGACGTGGCGCAAGGCATCTTTCTGCAATGGGGAGAGCCTTGGTTAGATCTATTCGCCACAGAAGAGAACGCGCAATGTCATCAGTTCTGCGCGTTGGAGTTTCCAAGACGGCACTCGCACGGCGACGCCTTTCGGCGCGAGTGGAGTTGCGGTCTGTTATACGCCTTTCCGCCTATACCACTTCTGCCCAGAGTGCTGAAGAAGATCAGGCGCGACCGGGCCCAAGTTATCCTTGTGGCTCCGGACTGGGCTCGAAGGTACTGGTATCCCGAGCTACTCAGCATGTCAGTCGGTCCCCCGATCCGCCTGCCCCTTCAGGAGGACCTTCTGTCGCAGCAGCAGGGGACGGTCCTCCACCCGAACCTGTCCAGTCTCCACCTCCATGCTTGGAGATTGAGCGGCGGCAGTTGAGGCCATTTGACTTGCCTCCTGAAGTCTGTGATGTTATTCTGGCAGCCAGGCGTCCCTCCACTAAGTCGGTATACGCCTGTCGGTGGAACAGATTTGTGGCATGGTGCACAGCAAAGGCTGTGGACCCTCTTTCTGCCCCTCTCTCGGAGGTTCTTCTGTTTCTTCTTTCTCTTGCCCAGCAGGGCTCTGCTCTGGGCACTATCAAGGGCTACCTTTCTGCCCTTTCAGCCTTTTTGAGGCTTCCTGATCAGCCTTCTTTGTTCAAATCCCCGATTGTAACTCGATTCTTGAAAGGCATCACTCACATGTTTCCACCTGTTCCGTTTGTGATGCCCCAGTGGGATTTGAACTTGGTTCTAACTTTCCTGATGTGTGCTCCCTTTGAGCCCCTTCACTCTTGCCCTCTCCGTCTCCTGACTTTGAAGACGGCTTTCCTGGTTGCCATCACCTCTGCCAGGAGGGTGAGTGAGCTCCAGGCTCTTTCTGTCCAACCTCCTTTCCTGTCCATTCATCCTGACAAGGTGGTTCTGAGGACTAGACCTTCTTTCCTGCCCAAGGTTGTTTCGGCCTTTCACATCGGGCAGTCCATCACCCTCCCTTCCTTCTTCCCGCCTCCGCATCCTTCAAAGGATGAAGAGCGGCTCCATCGTCTGGACCCAAAACGTGCGCTTTCATTTTACATGGATCGCACACGCCAGTTCCGGGTGGATGACCAACTGTTTGTTGGCTACGTGGGTGCGAAGAAGGGACGGGCGGTTTGTAAACGAACCATCTCTCGATGGGTCGTCCTCTGCATCAAAGCGTGCTACTCTTTGGCTCGGAAGGAGCCTCCTGTTGGGCTGAGGGCCCATTCCACTCGGGCCACGGCGGCTACTACTGCCCTGGGCCGGGGAGTCCCCTTGCAGGACATTTGCCAAGCGGCTACGTGGGCCTCGCTGCACACCTTTGCGAGGCACTACTGCCTGGACAGTCAAGTCCGGAGGGATGGCTTCTTTGGCCGTTCTGTCCTCCAGGACTTTCTGGTGTAGTTTTGTATTGGTTCGCAGACCCACCACCGGGGTTGGTATTGCTGGGGTATGTATTCTAAGGTAAGGAATCTAACACTAACGTGTTTCTTTCAGATGAACAAGTTACTTACCTTCGGTAACGATATATCTGTAAGAAACATTAGTTAGTGTTAGATTCCTTACCGAACCCACCCATCCTCCCCGTTCTGCGAACTGATACCTAGGGTTAAGGTCATCCCTTTCAGGGCCCTAGTTTTTACATGGCACCAGTGTTGGTTCTCTCATGGCTCTGCGTCTCCTGGCGCGGAAAAGCTGTGTGCAAAGAACTGACGTCAGCGCGCGGAGGCGGCGTCTATATACTCCAGCGACGTCATCACGGCGCACGACGCCGACGACGGACGCGGAGCCGCAGGGGACGCCTGCAGACGACGCCTACCGACGCGCAGGGGTACTGCTACGCAAAAGTTTCCGGATCCAGACTGACGCCTGGGGATATTCTAAGGTAAGGAATCTAACACTAACTAATGTTTCTTACAGATATATCGTTACCGAAGGTAAGTAACTTGTTCTTTAGGTAAGTAATAGGAGGCCCACGGAGCGCGTGTGCAGAGTGTGAACTCGCACGCGAGATGCGTAACAACGTCTATGGATAGTACAGTTCAAGTAAAAGGTGAGTACGGACAATCCTGACTAGTTAGGACTAAAACTACTGTGGAACTGGACACAAGGAGAGTCAATCTACCCTTGAGCACCGAATTACTCTTGTTACCTCACCCACAGGCCGCGGGTGCATAGGTCCGGTGTGATCCAAGGGTGGATCAGAGATGCTGAAGACCTGAAAGCAGAGGGGACAATGTTCAAAGTCACTAGCCAGTGACTGGAGGGGAACCAGGAGTGGTGGAACCAGGGGCTGTTGTCGCAATCAGGTGAAGAGTGGACGCTTGACTCTGCAGCCACGTGGACCAGGTGGTGTCTTCGACAACCAGGATGGAGGCACGAGCTGTCCCACGCAGGCTCTCGCTTTCGGCGGTGTCGGATCCGGATTTGGAGTCAACAGGCCTTGGCAAAGGCAACCCACGCGGTGAGTGGAAAAGACGTCTGGTGCAGACCAGGAGGGTCCGGGGTGCCTCTCTTTTGGAAGGAAGCAAGGGCCAGTCTGGAGCAACCAGACCAGCGGTGTTGATGTCGTTGATCGTAGTCTAGGAGGCCACTAGCAAGCCGGCAAGTGACCAGACAACGCGTCGAGCAGCAACCAGGCAGAAGGGCCCCACGCAGATCTTGTGGATGCTGGAGGGCTGGTCTTCGGTGCAGGAGCTGCTCGGGGCTGGGGCTTCTCAGTCCCAAAGCACTTGGTCAAGGATACCTCAGAAGTCGTGCTGGAAGCGAAGTGCAGTTTCTCCAAGATGGCCGGTCCCACGTGTCTCGTCGCACCCACGGATCTCAGCTGTGCTGCAGATGTAGGTAGAGGTCGGAGAGGTCTGGGAATCCGGGTCTCGTCGGGCTCTGAAGTCTGGATCCTCGAGGGAAGACGACAAAGTGAAGACGCTGGACGCTGATGGTGCCTACTTGTGCAGGGTGGACACTCCTTGCCCACAAGGGAGATTTCTTCAGTCTTCTTTGTAGAAAGTCGAAGTCCAGAGTTTCTTCTTGCAGAATGTCAGTTCAGGATTAATTTGGAATGGGACCAGCTCCTACCTTTATTCTCCTAAAGGGGGCCGTACTATCACTAGGTCCCTCCTATGGGTGGGACCAGGAAGGGGGGTGGTTACACCCCCTATCCTTTGTCCGGTCTTGCGCCAGAGCTGGGGCTGGAGAGCCCCAGGAACTGGTTTAGACCGGTGTATGCACAGGGACACCTTGTGTGCCCCAGGCATGTCTCATTCCTTTCAGCCCTGTCCTACCCAATACACAAAATCCTGTCTGGGGTGGTGCTAGCACCTCCCAAGGCAAGAAACCCTTTGTCCAAGCCTCCCTCGCTGGAAGGACTCCCAGCAGCAGGAGGTCAGACTTGTGTCTGTGGTGGCAGCATCCATTTTGTGATGCTGAGGCTCGGGTTAACTTTAACTGGGGTTCACAGTTAGGTACATGTCGTGTCCCTCTAAAAGGGTGGAATGCTACCCCCGTCGCCAGAACTGGCGAGGTGGTAGTATTACAATTCGTATGACACCTTACTCGACATGTTTTGATAATGCTATGCTAAAGTTAGCAATAACTGCGAGGATTATAATGCACTTAAGAGTATATGGTATAGCGTTATCATGGAAACAGCTAAAGGACTTGGTTCCGACAGCTGTAGACTGGCTCAGCTCATGCCAGAGCACTATCTCACATAATTCCAAGCACTCTGCCTCCAGGATTGTTAAGGCCTGCCATAGGAGTGACTTATAGGAGTATATGTGTCCATTTTAGGTTTAGATATAGGTATACTATATCTAAAGCAAAGGGTGACTACACCACCTTGCCCCAGCTGATTGGTCAGCCAGTGTCAGATTTGGATCGCCAGCCAGGGGTGGCATAATACATGCTGCAGGCCCTGGGTGCACCTATGCCCTGGGTACCTAAGGTACACTGTACAGGGGCTGATAAGGTGACTCAGTATCCAATTAGATATGTACCTACAGTACATGGAATCCATTTTACAGAGAGAGCAGTGGGCCTGGGGTCCTGAATAGCAGGGCCCCAGGTCAACTAAGTCGAAAAACCAGCTAAACACCAGGCAAAAAGTTGGGGGCAACCATAGTCCGATATCCACCTTCCTACAGCGACCATAAGTGTCTCTCCTGCCTCGCCATGGGGTCGACATGATGCGCTTCTCCGTGGGGATGTCAAGGGGCACCACCGCTGCTAATCCCTAGGTCACTCAGGTGTTCCCAATGACCACAAAGTCTAGCCACTCTGGCCTGCCGCGCTCCAACGTTCCACATGTGTTCAGGCTGTGGGACCCTCCCTTGTGTCCGCTCCTTACCCCTTTACTGTTGGCAGGGTTCACTCTATGCGCTCAGCTTGGCTTGCTCAGTTCCAGGGGTCTGAGTACAGGCGATCTGTAGGCCTCAATCACACCGCTCCCTTAACTGCTGCACTGTCGGTACTCAGTCCGGGGCCACGGGGACGCCTCCCCCGGTCGCTCTATCTCCGCCCCCACAGTCCCCAGCCGTCTCCGCGTGCACCAGGGGTAGGGCGCCCTCAGGAGCGGCACTTCCTCCCTTCCGTGCATGAAGGTGCTCCTGCGCAGCCACTCTGACCACCGCTATGGCCCCCAGACAGCCAATGATGCCACACCAGCCTCCTACTCCACTCTGCGCCGACCCGCCATCTTCTCTTCACTCACCGGTGTTTCCAGGCGTCTCCCCGCCGGGCAATCCAAACGGGAAGCTTGGACACAGGTCCATCGTAACCAGTGTCTCCAGTCCCTTTGACTCCCGTACGGAGGCCGGGCAATTCGTTGCTTCAGGAGGTCCCAGTCTGACGCCAGAGGGCCCTCCTCAGCGTCCCTCACTCACCAGCCCCTCTGTTGGGTCTTCCTCCCGCGGACCGCTCCATCACCGCCACAAGACGGCGAGGGCGCCGCTTCGTCGCGGCCGTGCCACTGGGTCTCCCCTCAGGAGGTGTTGCAGATTTGGGGACCTGCTGCTCCCTGAGGCCAAGCTCTGAGGCCTCTCCACGCTGGTTTTCCGTGGCGGGGGTCACGATGCGGCCCTCTCCTGCCGGTAATATAGTCTAGCGGGCCGGGCCCAGTCTAAGATGGCGGCCAGCCCGGTCCCGCCGCGTCGCTGTCTTCTGTGGTCGCCCCGGGGGGAGCGCACCCACCTGTCACTGTCGCAGCGCTGCGGGGCAGTCCTCTTCACTGCGGAGGGGCATCCAGGGGTTGCCGGCCCGACTGGGACGATGGGCGGCACGATCCACTACACGCTACGCCGCCGCTGCACCAGGCCTCCTCCAGGCGTGGCAGTTGCTGACTCGTTTCTCGGGTAGGCGGCACTCCAGGAGCCACTACCCTCAGTCGTTCCGCTGCCGGATCCTGGTCAAAATCGGGCGCAGATGTGTGCAGACTGTTGCAGGAACGACCGTGAAAGCCGGTGCTAATGCTGGCCGTCGGCGGGAGCTCCGGAGTAGCACGTCTGCTCAGGCAGCCATCTTAGCCACTCCCCGCATTTTTTAACATTTAGAACATTCCGCCTCATCCCTGATGTTGCAGTAAGCATTTTCTCCAAGAGTTCAGTTGTGGACATTGCGTCAAATCTCATATCAGCCTAAAATAACTTCACTCTCCATCAATCAAGCATGCCTCCCCCCATAGGCAATCTCATTTGTCTGCCATTTTGGCTTTTTTGGCCTGCCAGATCAGCCATTCTTTAGTAAATCACGTGTTACGATGTGGTTGCCTAAAGGTTTGACGCATCTTCCCTCAAAATGTGTGATGCCACAGTGGGATCTTAACTTGGTTGTGACGTTCCTCAAGTGTAAACACTTTGAGCCGATGCACAGATGCTTCCTGTGCCTTGTGACCTTAAAGACAGTCTTCCTCCTTGTCATCACTTCAGCGGGTAGAGTGAGTGATATAACCACCTGTAGAAGGGAAGCCACACCACCATACCCCACTTTTTTTTCATGGACAAGCTGATACTGATGTTCAGACGGCCATTTTGCCGAAAGTCGTGACTCCTTTTCACATTGGACAGCCGATCACTCTCCCAGCACTGCTCACCCCTTGAAAGAGGAGGAGCTGAAAGCTTTTACGTCGACCGCATCAATCAATCAATCAATCATAACACTTGTATAGCGCGCTACTCACCCGGCTGGGTCTCAAGGCGCTTGGGGAAGGGGACTGCTATTGCTCGAACAGCCAGGTCTTGAATTGTCAAAGATCATCAGGTGGACAATCAGTGTTTTTGAGGTTCTCTGAGACAAAGAAAGGCAGGGTGGTGCAGAAAAGGACTCTTAAGATGGATAGTCCTCTGCATTAAGATATAATATGCAGCGGGCGACCAAGATGGCCGCGTAAGCTCGGAGCTCCGTGGACCGTCCGATCCACCGCAACTATCCTGCATGAAATCCTGCCCCACGTTGGTGGGACTGTAACGCTGACGGCCTGCTGAGGCGGGGACTGCAATCGGCTTCCAAATCGGTGACTCCTGGGCAAAGTTACGTCGAGCTTAACTCCGCTCCGTGACGGTGCCATTGTCCATCCGGACTTCGTCACTTCGTCACTTCGCCTGATCGGGCTACACGGTGCCCGCCGGCCATCTCCTTGGTGGTGATACGGCGCTCTTGCCCGGCCCTCGTCGACCTGGTTGAGACTTTCTAATCCGTCTGCCCCTCGGCTGTGGATCCTGACCTGCTGCCTCCTTTCCTTTGTCCCCAAGGACCCATCATGGCGGGCAGAGGCGATCCGGACAGGGCTTTGAACAAAGGTGGTAGGGGCAAACCGCAAACACAGAACAACCGCATGGAGCGGTATGTTAACCTTAAGTCGCCACCTACAGCGGGGGCCATCTCCAAGGGGACCCCAGTGACTAGCCCGCCGGACGGCTCGGATCCTACCCTCATGGACATCATGGGTGCTATCACCAACCTCCGAGCCGATGTACAGCAGCAGCACGAGACTCTGTCTCATAAAGTGGACTCCATGGCTATTGACATCTCCCTCATCAGGACCGACTTGGGCAAGACTAACGAGCGAGTGAGCACGCTTGACATCAAGACCACCAGTCTGACCTCGGATGTCTCCGAATTGCAAACTGAAGTCCGTAACCTGCGATCGACTGCCGATCTTTTCTCAAAGCGGCTGGAGGACTTTGAGGGGCGAGCCAGGCGGCAGAACGTCCGCATAGTAGGGGTGCCGGAAGGATCCGAGAATGGCGCAGCGGACCTGTTTGTGGAGGAATTGGTCAAGACTCATCTGGCGCCCTCTGGACTGAGCAATTTCTTCTCAGTGGAACGGGCCCACCGTGTGCCGGGGGGACCACCTAAAACGGGGGCGACGCCGCGACCGATTGTGGCGCGCCTTCTCAATTTCAGAGACCGAGATGCGATCCTTCAGGCATCCAGATCGCACGGGCCGCTTCACTACGAGAATGCGGAGGTGCATTTCTACCCGGATTTCACCAGGCTGGTGCAACGTCAACGGCTGAGCTACGCGGGAGTGAAGAGACGCCTCAGGGACATGGGTCTCAAGTACTCTATGCAGTTCCCGGCGAAGCTCCGTGTAGAACTTAAGGGACGTGCCTACTTTTTTGACTATCCTGAGAATGTCAGCGAGTGGCTGGACACTGTATCGCCAGAGCGTGATGAGCATGAAGAGGATGGTGGAGGCGCCTCGGGCGGAGCGGAGCGGCAAGAATGAACTGGGAGCCGGGGTTACCCCTGCCTCGAATGACCGCCGGACTGGTGTTTTTGGTGCTATTACTCTCTCCTTTATTTTCAGGGTGGGTGGCGGGACGATTTCACGGGGATTCCTCACTCCTCTGGGTCTTCTGTAGAGTAGTTAATGGGGCGACAGGCACACTGCTGGTTGGGGGGGCTTTTTAGTCTAATGCAGGGGTGCAGGGTGGGGGGTTTGTTGGGTACAGTTATGTTCTGTGTTATTTTTCTTTTTCTTTCTCTTCTGTGGCAAAAGGACAATGGCGCTCCTGAACTTTCTTTGATACGGGTGTCTTTGGGAGGTGGGTGGGGCGGGCTGTGGAGGGATGAGGGGTAGGGTGTTGAAAATTCTTAGTTGGAATGTCAACGGGTTGGGTGACCGAATTAAGAGAGGGGTGGTTATACAATTGATTAAACGGCATATGCCGGATATCGTACTTCTTCAGGAAACACACTTGGTGGGCAATGCTTGTAAAGCCCTGAATCGCAAAGGCTATAAAATGGTGGCACATTCGGGGTTCTCTTCCGGCTCCAGGGGGGCGGGAATTCTTGTGCGCGCGTCCCTTCCCCTAGAGATAGAGACCACTTTGGTTGATGATAGGGGGCGGTACGCCGCTGTGGCAGGGAGGTGGGAAGGGCGTTCCCTTACGTTGTTGTCTGTGTACGTCCCCCCAGGGCTCCAGTCTAGTACCTTTCAGGACCTTGGTGGTGCCATCTTGTCTATGCCGGCTGGTCGTTTGATAGTGGGGGGTGATTTTAATTCAGTTTGCTCTGGTCTGCTTGATCGCCAACCGCCCCGCGACCTGCGCGGCCCACAGATGTGGCTGCCGTCTTTCCTTGAGTCTACTGGGCTGGTGGACGGGTGGCGGCTTTTACACCCCACGCTCCGCCAATTTTCCTTCCTATCGGGCGCGCATGGGAGTCTCTCGCGTATTGACTATGTCCTCACTTTGGCTTCGGACGCGCTTGCCGTCTCCGAGGCCCGCTTTCTTGCGCGGGGCATTTCCGACCACTCCCCGCTATGGGTCTCCTTTGACTTTGGAGTGACTCTGTCGGAACGCCCGGCAGCGGTCAATCCCTGGTATTTCCGCGATTTCAAGACCCGCTCCCTCCTGGCCAAATCTATTGATCTTTACTTCTCCGAGAATGTGGGCTCGGTGGAGTCGGCCGTTACGCTGTGGGAAGCCTTTAAGACGGTGCTCCGTGGCGAGGCCCAGGCGATTATCGCTGATACCCGTCGTACCAGAGACTCGGACATGCTGACTGTTGAGCAGGAAGTGTTACGCCTTGAGGCCCAACTGGGGTCTGATCCGGACCCCTCGGTCATCCACGCACTCTCGCTGAAACAGGCGGAATATCACGACCTGGCCACTAATGCCGCTCTTGTCCTGGCCAAGGAACAGCGAGGTCGCATCTATGATGTGGGCGATAAGGCCGGGAAGTTGTTGGCTTGGCTTGACAGAGGGAGATGGCCAGCCGCGTGGTGCCAGAGCTGGTTGGCGACGACGGCGCGATCCTAACGGATCCTAGCGCCATTGTTGATTCTTTTGCAGATTACTTTCGGGGGGTCTATGAGTCTGCCTCCGGCCTTTCGGAGGCGGACTCGTCGGCCTTCCTCTCTGATATCGACCTGCCCAGCCTTTCCGAGGAGGAGAGAGAGGACCTGGATAGAGACATCACTGCGGACGAGGTCGACCTTGCGATCCGCTCACTCAATACCGGAAAGGCCTCCGGGCCTAACGGTATACCGGTGGAACTGTATAAAATCCGCTCGGACGCAGTCTCCCCGCATCTCCGTAAGATGTTCCAGGAGTCCTTTGAGAGAGGCTCTCTCCCCCCAGACCAACGACTGGCCACCATCGTGGTCATCCACAAGGAGGGTAAACCACGGGACGTTTGTCGTTCCTATCGTCCTATTTCCCTCCTGAATGTGGAACCCAAGGTCCTTGCCAAACTATTGGCCAATCGTTTGATTGGAGTCATTAGCGAACTTGTACACCCCGATCAATCTGGATTCATTCCCCACCGTAACACTGCCCTTAACCTGCGCCGCCTCCATGGGGTCATGGCCCGGGCCCACACTCTTGAAGAGCCGGCCGTGTTGGCGTCCTTGGATGCCACTATGGCCTTCGACTCGCTCGAATGGCCTTACCTGTGGGCGGTTCTGACCAAACTCGGGTTTGGCCCTGTCTACGTGGGCTGGGTGAAGCTCCTGTACGCGGACCCGATGGCCAATGTTGCAGTCAATGGCCGCCTTTCGGCGCCATTCCCCCTACGTCGTGGTACCAGACAGGGTTGCCCCCTGTCCCCTCTATTGTTTGCCTTGGCCCTTGAACCCCTGGCGGCAATGTTGCGTTCACATCCTGACTTGAGAGGCATTACATGGGCCCCTGGATTTGAGGACAGGGTCTCCTTGTATGCTGACGATATACTGTTGTACCTGTCTTCACCTGGCAGATCCCTTATCGTAGCCTGTGATGTTATCAAATTCTTTGGGCGGTACTCTGGCCTGGTTATTAATTGGGCCAAGTCCTCATTATACGTCCTCAAGGGGGACACTCCGCGTCTCCCTAGGGGCTGCGGTATTCAGATTGCCCCACGCGGTTTTAAATACCTGGGCATTTACATCTCTGGTAATGCCAAGCTTCGGTATGACAACAACCTGCTCCCTCCTCTTCAGAGGTTGCGACGTGACATCGACAGTTGGCGCCACTTGCCAATCTCCCTTCTTGGCCGCGCCGCACTGTTCAAGATGATGGCCCTGCCCAGATTCCTGTACGCACTTCAAAACGCACAAGACCCTGTCCCAGCCCGCTATTTTCGTGAGCTTGAAGGCCTTCTCCGTAACCTCCTTTGGGAGGGTCGCCCTCGCGTCGCCCTTCACAAACTCACGCTCCCCTGGTACGATGGGGGCATTGCCCTCCCCGACGTGCGCCGTTATTACTGGTCTTCGCAGCTGGCTGCCCTAAACCATGGGTTTTACGGCCCAGTGGTGAGCCCTGGCTATGCCATGGACAGGTGGCTGGTGGGCGACGGTAATTACTACCGGGCCCTATATTCCAAGTCTATTGATCGTAAGTTGACCGGCCCCACCCGCACGGCAGTCCGCACCTGGAAAGCAGTTACTAAGGCACAAGGATGGCAGGGCAGACTCACGAGGTTCACCCCCCTCTTTGATTCCGACATCCTGGGTAGACTCTGGCACACCAAGGGTTTTGATAGGTGGGACCTCATTGGCATTAGCAGGGTTGAAGACATGCTCTCCAAGGGTCTGATTAAGACCTTCCCCCAGTTACAAGCTGAGTACCAGCTGGGCGCGACGGAGTTCTTCCGCTATGCGCAGCTGCGACATGCGCTGATTTCGGCCTCTCCGCCGGACGGCGTCATCCCCGAAAGTTCCCCACTGGAAGATAGGATCCTGGATGGGCATATGCCAGACAGTGCGATTTCGCTTTCGTATAAGAAGTTGGTCAATACACGCACGGACCTCCTACTTAGTTTGAGAGACCAGTGGGTAGCAGATGGCCTTGAATTGGACGACGAGGATTGGCAGGGTGCGGTTTCCTCTCCCAAGGTGGTAGCCATCTCTTCCCGCCTTCGCCTTGTACAGTTTAAGGTCTTACACCGGGTATATGTGACGGGGCCCCGGTTGATGCGTATGGGTTTCTCACCTGACGGTCTTTGCCGCAGGGGCTGTGGAGCTCCTGCCACTTTCATGCATATCATCTGGGAATGCCCGGCGGTCGCCTCCTACTGGAGAAGGGTCCACCGCGTTATGGAGGAGGTAACTGGCGTGGCCTCCCAGGCGGAGGCCCGTCGATGCCTCTTGAATGTCTGGGAGCCTTCCGACCACAACGTTGCACAGACTAGGTGGGTCACCCTGGGAAACATGGTGGCGAAGAGGGACATAGCCCAGAGATGGGGTGCGACCGAGGCCCCCCTATTGGTACAGTGGAAGGCCAACATGGACTGGTGCATGTTTAGGGAAAAGACAGTCTATGTGGCCAGGGGGAAACCTCGGACTTGGACGAAAATCTGGGGAGCATGGAACGAATACAGGGGAGATGTGTGTTTACCGCCTGAGCCCATTGATCAACATGACACCGCCTTTACCTAACCTGTGACGCCAACTGAGTTTTAATGTAACTTACTCTCCTGATACCTGCCCCCTCCTGCCTCCTTCCCATTCTGCAATTTGCTCTTAATAAGTGCTACCCTGCCTTATTCCCTACCCCTCCCTGACACCCAGCGTCACGTCTTCTACACTGCCACTTTCGCGCCCACGGGCGCCTGTTGTTGTATTTCTATTATAAAATCGACCTTCGGTGAATATGTCTCAACTGTTTAACACTATTTTTCTCCTTCATTCCTGCTGCCTTGCCTTCGGGATGTCAGGCTGAATAGCTGTGTGTTCTGGTATCAATAAAGGTTTTCAAAAATTTTAAAAAATAAAAGATATAATATGCACTAATAAAAATGCAGCCTCTAGACGGCCTGAAAGCCCATTCTACCAAGGATATCACCATTGTGACGTCCTGGACATCTATCACGCCGTGACGTTTGCGTTCGTGCACACATTTATGAAGCACTATTGCCTTGGCAGCCAGGTCAGACTGAAATGGCATTTTCCATATTAGGTGATTTCTGCGGGTCTTTTTGGTCTGAGTCCATCCCACAGGGCCCCCACCTTTGGCAGTACTGATTTAGTATCTGTTCTAAAGGTTTTTGTGAGGGGAAAGTTTTGGTATCTGTGGAGATACGCAAACGTTTTAGCACCCAGCTCACACTTCTCCAGATGAAAACAGTACCTCACTAGTGCGGTTGGGCCTGGCACCCACAAGAGGAACAGACCAAACAAGAGCCCAACCAAAGACCATCTTGACTTTGTATGGTCACAGTTTTCATCCAGGCCTGTTGTGGGCACTAGGCACACACATTTACACATACATTTACATGCTAAGCCCCTTCGATGGCACACATACATAGAGCCCCCCTTCTTTTGTGGCACATTTACAGGCAGAGGCTCTTTAAATGGTACACATATGTATAGGTGCAGAATCACTTAGATGGCACAAATATTTACAAGCACCCCCGACAATATTGGCTATAATAGAAACATCTATTATTGAGAGCCGCCAGAAACTACATAAGTGAGCTATTAACAGCATATAAAAATCATTTTATTATAACCACACATATTATGTTAAAAGTACTATAACTTACCACATGACATAGTTTGAAAATATGCATTCTTCATCAACTATCTGACACAAAGCCAATGCATTTAAAATTTAACTTAAGATCAAATAAAGGTACAAAAGAGGCTGCAGCGTGCACCACAGGCAGGGAGTGAAACTACCTGACTGAGTGCTGATGATGGGAAGTGTTGATAACCCTCAGAAACTGCTAAGGGTGTGTCTTCGGAATGAGCCGGAACCAAGAGACTTTCGCCCAGAGAGTGCCAGCATTCCAATGAGTTTATAAAGTTAGCTGTTATTTAAGCTACAGGTGATTACAGCCAGATCCAAAAAGAGACACAGTATTTTAGGGTTCAATTAAATTCTAAAATGAAATCTGAGAAAAAAGGCCAGCTGTGTATGTGTAAGGCTCTGTGTATTATGGGTAAACATAACGTTCTTTTTATATTTTAGAAAGTCTGTGACAAAAACATACTGTTCATCAGAATTAATATGAAAGTCACCTGCTGTAAGAATTTGCTGCCCTAAACCTAGAGCTGCAGTTCCTGAAAAATGATTTCCTGAAACAGATTTACTAGTCAAAAATTCGAAAGCACCATGATTAATTTGATTGTAGGAGAGTTCAACAAAGTGAACCAAGCAATCCCACTGCATCTTTTATCAGGGGTAGTTTATAAACGGCTTGATAGCATATAGGTAATACATGGTTTAAGATTAACTAGGGTTATCTGCACTCAGAATAATTGTGTTTTAGATTGATTCAAGCATTTCCAATGTACCCATTTCCGATTAGTCAGGCATTTGGTATTGTTGTTGTAGTAAATTACTTCTCTGCTGTTATTCACTGAATAGAATGTTCATGACATCATAGAATGCCTGGGTGACTCTCTGGCTCACAGTGTCTCTCTCTACCTGGCTGTGGCAGTTGGGTAACTCAGGCTGAGCTGCTAACAGCTAGCTCCTGGTGGGGTCTTACTTCTGTTCCTAATATCTTGGAAGGAACTTACAATAAAAGATCTTAACCTACACAGTGGACTGTGCATCTTCCTTTACTACATTTTGGCGACGAGGATGGGATCCATTTTTGTCCCAGGTTTATTGTCCTGTGGTGTACCCTACTCAGGGGAGTTTGTGTGTGTGCGGGTAGTCCATTCCCCATTTTGGTCCCAGGTTTATTGTCCTGTGATGTACCCTACTCAGGGGAGTTTGTGTGTGTGTGGGTAGTCCATGCCCCATTTTGGTTCCCAGGTATTGTCCTGTGGTGTACCCTACACTGGGGAGGTTGTGTGTTTGTGGGTAGTCCATGCCCCATTTTTGGTTCCCAGGTATTGTCCTGTGGTGTACCCTACACAGGGGTGGTTGTGTGTTTGTGGGTATTCCATGCCCCATTTTTGGTTCCCAGGTATTGTCCTGTGGCGTACCCTACATAGGGGAGGTTTTGTGATTGCGGGTAGCCAATGCCCCATGTGGTGGTGTTTGCGGGTAGTCCTTGCCCTATTTATGTTCCCAGGTTTATTATCCTGTGGTGTACCCTATTTAGGGGAGGTTGTATTTCTTTTTAATCGCAGAGTTTTTTCTCTGCGCTGTCCCCTGCTTTTGGTGGAGACTGTTTGTGCACTATGTTCTGGTCTAAGTCTACCTTCTTGTAACTCGTGGCCAGGGTTTCATGTTGGTAAGACTTTGTGCTGTGAGTTTATTATATCTTTGGTGTCAGCACGTCTTTATCAGGGGAAGCTCTAGTTTGTTCTTTGGTGAATTAAGGGGTTTTCTCTCTTTTGTCTTGAGTGAATTTTACCCCTATTGTGTCTTTCTCCAGTGTCTCCGTCTACACTCACTTTCGTCCTAGGGTGTTTACCCTGTGGTATGGGGAAGTTTTGAGTGTGACCACTTAGCTTTGCTGTTTCGGTTCGTTAAGGGAGGGGGATGTGGCATATAGTGTTTAATTTACTTTTCTTTGTTCACATTTCTGCTTATGATACCTCATGCTAGTGTCATCTTTGAACATCTCTTTTAGTTCATTCTTGAACTTTTCTGCTGATGTTGCATTTGAGGTATTTTGCCTATTGTGTTCTCTGTTCTGTTCCTATTCCATAAGGGAAAAGGATGTGTAGTAAATGTCCTCTCTAATGTTCTTCACTAGATAGACTGTACTATGTCATCTGTGACATAATAGAATGTCTGGGTGACTCTCTGGCTCACAGTGTCTCTCTACCTGGCTGTGGCAGTTGGTTAACGCAGGCTGAGCTGCTAACAGCTAGCTCCTGGTGGGGTCTTACTTCTGTTCCTAATATCTTGGAAGGAACTTACAATAAAAGATCTTAACCTACACAGTGGACTGTGCATCTTCCTTTACTACAGTTGTCACTATGCTATAGAGGCTCTGGGTGCAGATGCTTGAGGACCAACAAAGCGGAAACAAGTCAGATTAGTTGGGTTCGGTTCAGATGGGTTGTGGTCCATTGGTTGAATGGAGGGAATGTACAGTTTCCTATCTGCTATGCTAGAGACAAGCTACGAAACAATGGTATAGAATGTGCCTGGTAGAAGGCATTTCCATCTATCACGTTTGTCCGGTTTAAATAATCAGTCATTCTGCAAGTTGGTTCACATTTTTCTTTTTATTGAGATATTTTTTATTGTGTAGTTCAACCACATTGGATCTGTTATAGATTCAGATGCTATTGGAATATTCCCTCATGTGAAGCTGGGAATCGTCCCATCTAGTATGTCATGTCTTTAAACTGGAAGATTAAGTATGGGGTTCTTTTCTAGAGTCTGTTCAGCTTACTCCTAACCCCCCCCCCCTTCTTGCCCTGTAGTGATGCATGCCCCTAGTTTATCCCTGCTTTAGATTCTTATTGCACATACTAGTAGCACCTGGTGGACCTGCTAGAGCGCAGCACTACTATTTTTCAAACCTTATAAGCTGTACAGGCTGAAGACTTGTGACTTTGGACTGAAGTTTCTAGTTCTTCCTGTGGTGCAATGAGCCCAGTATCGCCAGAGAAGCAGTTCTGAAGCAGCTTCCCACAAAGACTGCATCTACTGTATGTACCTTGATCATGACGTTGAGGATTTTGATATCGGCATGCCCTTTTCACTGAGAACAAAGACCGAAAGGGCCATGAGGGTAAGGTACTTTGAGTGAATGGGTGAAAGTCAGTTAAAAACAAGACTGATTCTCCTAGGACTAACTTTTAATACTTGTCGGACTAAAGATGCTCTTTCCTAGCTCTTTATCTTATCATGTGCCACTGGCACGACCTTCGACATTGACATCATGGACACTTCATACACTATTATATTTTGAGATGAGGCCCCCTATGCCTCTCAATTGTCACACTGTTCAACTCTTACCTCAAGGGCAGTCTGCCAGCCTTGATACAGATCGACATTGGAGTATAGCATACCTGCCCCCCAAATGGCAGCAGAACACAGGGGAACAATTAAATGATGTCCTTAAGATTCACAGGTCCTGGTGGGGAGGCTGCTCATGGCCTATATGACTCCCAAACTTTAGAACTCCTTACCGTTGCAGTTATGGCTGTTGGACCATGCACTCTTTCTGTAAGGCCTTGAAAACTAGGCTGTTCTGGATCTAGTCCCTCCTGTGGTGGGCTGGTGATACGTGATGTCTGTTCTAGCGCTGAAAAGCCTTCTGGTAACCAAGGACTGTACAAGAACCATAGAATGGATTGATGAATGCTGAGAAATGCAATGCTTTGAAAATGCAGTACATATATTTTGTATAGGCTTTGGAGTAAAATTACAGTTAAGTTACTCTTTAGATTACTTTTCTTACACAGTGCAGTATACCTGGATACTGCACTGGGACATTTCCTGAAAACAGGTAAGTAAAAGCGTTTTTGTTATTCGGTACAATTTTAAAAGGAATTCTTAGGTTTTCCAACTCCACACTTAGAAACTCTTCATAGAAAAACAGTCAATGTTATCCTATGGAGGAAAATAGTGTTAACGGTTTAAAGGTAAGTACTTTGTTGTGGGAGTCGGTATTCTAGGGTTAGACTCAGGGGTCCACCAGGGTCAATGATGCACTTGTTAAACCCTCAGCTGCACTAGGACGGCCGGATGCAGAGTGCTGAGGCCCAATGTTATCCAACGAGGGATAGGGGGCCTCCGGTTGGTGGCTGCTGACGAGCAGGCCACTGGGTTGTGGGAGCAAAGCTCCTGGACTTAAGCTGCACCTGTACCCTCACCACTGGTAGGTATAGTGGACCCAGTTAGAGGGATGATTGATCTATGCCAGGGCAGTGGGTTGTGGGCATGGCACACAGGGATGGGTGCCATGTCGACACTTCACTTTGTTCTGCACCAAGACACAAAGCCTGCAAAGGCAGTGTGTGAGGGTCGAGGTACAGGACCTCTAAGGGTGGCACAATCAGTGCTGATGCTTTTGGAGGCCTTCCCTGATCCCGGTGCCCTGGGTACCATGTACCAGAGGCTGACCTGTAGCCAGAGATGCCAAATGGGTTTGTGTTTCAATGCAGTTTTAGGGAAAGAATATAGGCCCTGGGTACCTGTTGGAAAACGAGGCAGCATCTGTGAGGCCTGCACAAATAACGTGACTACATTTGTCCTTCACTGGGAACCAAACACCCAATTGTAGCGCCTGACTCTCAAAAGGTAGCGTTGCAGAGCAGTCTGAGACTTACTCAAGGAAGGTGGTCTGGGCTAGTAATCGCCATTTACAGTTGCACACAAATAATACTCAATAATGGATTGTCCAGTCTGTACTTTGCTTTATAAAAGTAAGAGTACATTTCTTAAACACACACTCTACTAAATACTATGCACCAATTTACAAATATACATAAGCTGTTGGAATTACTTTGTGACATTGCATAATATCTCCACCCGTCCCGCAGGGGGGGTGGGGTCTAGTACCACCACTCCCATGTATGCACAGCATCTTGCCCCTAATGCAGTTAGTTGAACATAACCTGGAGCGAGGGCCCTGCGCACTGGCACCATCCCAGTGGTGACCGCCCCCACCCTTATCCCCACAAGCATATAAAATAGGCAACCCTGCCTTGGTGACGCACAACCCTGACTCAGCATTTCCTAATGACCATTAAGTATACACCTCTACTGCTTAAGAGCTAGCAGTCTGGGTTCTTCGCCTAAGCGCAGCAGCAAGAATACATGTTTAAGCATCACTTTAAAATTACAGTACTCATCACCTTTGGGTATCAGTAGAATGCATTGCAATTACAGCCCCTAAAGGCATCACAGATGAAATCACCGGATTACGCATATACAGCCAGACACCCTAGCAGGGATGTCTGACCACATAACCCCACTTTACTTATGAGATCACCTCACACAGGTACTTCACATTACAAATGTGACTTTCAGTCCCTCTAAAAGAAATATCTGTTAGTAAATGCATTTCTGGTGCAATTACACCTCCAGGGGATGCCCTTCTCCATACATCCCCAGCTCAGGCTTTCATATCATGATGCATTTCTCCTTCCTCTTCCAGCTGTAGAACAAAAGTTCCAGCCCAGGAAGAATTAAAATGCAGGTTGAGCCGTTGAGGGGTTATTTCTTTCATTCCCCCAAGAGACTTAGGGGGGGACTTATCCTCTTGGTGATGGGGGAGAGTGCGTTGCTCCGGCAGCTTCCCCTTCACCTCAGCACAATTGAGGGTGAGTAACCTCCTCCGGGGGCCACCAACAACGATTAGCGACTCCCGCTGCCTCGGGAGAGCCACGCTCGCACCGCCGGTGGCTTCGCTGCATCCAGCCCTTGTTGGGTGACCTGGACCCCCAGTTAAGGGGATGCGGCTCGGGGAGCGCACCCCTGGCTGCTCTGCAGGTTTTCGGGTGCCCGGTCCCACGCGGGTCCCATGCAGCTCCTCTCTTCTGGTTTGGGGTCCCAGTCCCTCCCGGGATCCCCACATGCCTCTTCGTTGGAGGGCAGCCTGCAGAGCCCACCTCCAGCTGCCCCCGCCGGCTCACCGCACGGCCAGCACCCTCGTGTGCTGCCGCGGGAGCCGGTACCACATTTCTGGTCTGCCCCCTCTGGCAGGCAGATCCGAAGACTCACACTGGCCCCGCCCAGTCCTCTTGGGAGTGCGGCGGCACTTCCCCGGCCTCCGCCTTTTCTCTGGGGGATGGGGTTCCGGGCCCCTGGGCCATCTTCAAGGGGGCACGACGGCGCCCTTCCCTGCTTTGCTTCAGGGCTTGGAGAAAGTGTCCCGGGCCCCTCCTACTCTTCGCGGGGAGCGTGCCGGCGCTCCCCGTCTTGTCCCTTCTTCACCGCAGGCCAGGGTGGGCTCCTGGCACCCTGTGGGTGTAAATCTTCTCGGGGAGCGTGACAGCTCTCCCTGGCTTTGCTTCAGGGCCTGGGTATGGGGTCTCGGGCCCCTGGAGGCCTCTTCGTGGGGGGGCGCGACTGCGCCCCCCTTCCATCTTCGGCAGGAGCCAGGTTGGGCACCTAGCCCTCTTGCACAGCATTTTTACGGGGAGAGCGATAGCACTCCCAGATCTTTGCTGGGGCAGCCCCCGGGACCTGACCCACCCTGGGGGCATAGTTGAGACCGGCGGCGGAACCCCACGTGCTCCGTCGTTGGTCCAGTGAGGGGGTCATAGGTCGCCTGCCTTCTGGGGGCTGATTTGCATAAATTGCGGCTCTTCTTGCACCTGGTGGCGCTCCCCAGTCACTGGGAGCACTCTCCTTCACCCTCCGGGTCTCTGAGAGGGGCGGTGTTCAGCAGGGAGCTGTCTTCACTGGCTCCCTGCGCTAGCCTTTCGCCTGCTCTCCTCCTGGGCCTCTCTTCTCCTTGCGCAGAGGACCTTGCTTCTGCGCACTAGCCCTGGACTCTTCTTCTGGCGTTGTTCAGGATTCTGGGGCAGTCAGGGGTTCCTCCTTCTAAATGCCCATTGCGCCAGGCTCCAGCACCTTCTGCCTTAGCAGACCACACCCCAGAGACAGCTTCTCTTCCTGTGCAAGCACTTTTTAAAATATGAATAGGGGGCTCGCAGGAAGTCTCTGTTTGCCCTATCAAACAGCGACACATCCCTTCACTGCCCCTGCTCTCTCCTTCCTGCCCAGCCTCTGGGTCTGTTCAAAATGTCGTCGTCCAGGGTCTCTGGCCACATGGTCTCTGAAAAAGCCCTTTTCCCCCCTTGCTGCCTTCCCTCCTTGGTGCAGCCTGATGCCTGGCACCCAGTGATAGCTTCTAATGGATGAGCCCGTAGCCCCACCGGTCTTTTCTTTGTGGAGAGAAGGCCTTAGCTTGTAGAAGAAACATTATCAATCCATCCTGCTGAGGTCAGCCCTCAGCTAGGCCCTGGTTATGGCTGACTCACAGAAATGTGACATTTCTGGATGACCCAAAAGCAGTACAAATATGACTTTGCAGAATAATTCTTCTCGCATCCGTTACAGTGGACTTTAGTGCATGCCTGGAATTAGTAGGCCTTAGGAAAGTAAAACTAGCACATGTGCTCCCTATACCCATAAGAGAATAATGGAATACACACTGATTTTCCCTGGCATGTTTCTTCCCACTGTATAAAGCCTATTCCATGTCACCACCCCATTTTGTACAAGTCCTGCCACACCAGTCTACCTGCACCTGCTCCTTGGCTGCGCCAGCTAGGAATCTTCCCTGCGCATCCCCTACACTTGTGCACATGCATGTACACATGTGTCTGCATGTAACCAGCCCGGTGTCCGTTACTCCAGCTGCTGCGCAGTGGCCTGGTCAATCCAGGGGGACACCAGTAAAATCCCCATGCATTCTCTTTCATCCTGAGTTCACTGTAGGTGAGTCCCAACTTATGAGGCTCCCCCACAGTAAAAGCTCACGATTAGGGGCTCATAAAGCAAATAATCCGGGCGCCCCATCGTGTCAGAACCACCTTCTAACAGTACTTGATCAGCAGGAGCCCAAGGCACACTCAGTCAAAGCACATCAGCAGTTCAATCAATCAATCAGTACATTTGTAGAGCGCGCTACTCACCCGTGAGGGTCTCAAGGTGCTGAAGGGAGGGAGGGAGGGGGGGAGGGGGGGAGGGGGGGTGCCGCTACTGCTCGAATAACCAGGTCTTGAGGTGTTTCCTGAAGGTGAGATGGTCCTGGGTCAGTCGTAGGTGTGCGGGGAGGGAGTTCCATGTCTTGGCTGCCAGGTAGGAGAACGATCTTCCTCCATTGGTGGTTCTGCGAATCCGAGGGACGTGCCGAGGGCGAGGCTGGTTGAGCGGAGCTGGCGGGTGGGGGTGTAGAACGAGAGGCGGTTGTTGAGGTATTCAGGCCCATGTTGTGGAGCGCTTTGTGTGTGTGGGTGAGCAGCCTGAACGTGATCCTCTTGCAGACGGGGAGCCAGTGCAGGTTTCTCAGGTGAGTGGATATGTGGCTGTGGCGAGGGATGTCGAGGATGAGTCGTGCGGAGGCGTTCTGTATGCGTTGAAGGCATTTCTGAAGTTTGGCTGTGGTTCCTGTGTATAGGGTGTTCCCGTAGTCCAGTCGGCTGGTGACGAGGGCCTGGGTGACCGTCTTTCTGGTTTCGGTGGGGATCCACAGGAAGATGTTTCGGAGCATGCGCAGGGTGTTGAAACATGAGGACGAGACTGCGTTGACTTGCTTGGTCATCGTGAGGGAGGAGTTCAGGATGAATCCCAGGTTGTATGTGTGGTCCGTGGGTGTCGGTGCGGTGCCCAGGGTTGTGGGCCACCAGGAGTAGTCCCAGGCAGATGGGGATTGTCCGAGGATGTGGACCTCCGTCTTGTCTGAGTTGAGCTTCAGACGGCTGTGCTTCATCCATTCTGCGACATCTTTCATTCCGTCCTGGAAGTTGGCTTTGGCGGTGAGAGGGTCTTTGGTGAGGGAGAGTATCAGTTGGGTGTCGTTGGTGTAGGAGATGATGTTGATGCTGTGTTTGTGTGCGATGGTGGCGAGGGGGCTCATGTAGATATTGAAGAGGGTTGGGCTGAGTGAGGAGCCCTGGGGTACGCCGCAGATGATCTTGGTGGCCTCGGAGCGGAAGGGAGGGAGGCGGACTCTCTGGGTTCTGTCGGAGAGGAACAATATGATCCAGTCCAGGGCCTTTCCTTGGAACCCGGTGTTGTAGAGGCGGGTTATTAGGGTGCGGTGGCAGACGGTATCAAAGGCTGCCGAGAGGTCCAGGAGGATGAGAGCGGCTGTCTCTCCGTTGTCCATCAGGGTCCTGATGTCATCGGTGGCTGCGATAAGGCAGTCTCGGTGCTATGGTTGGCTCGGAATCCGGACTGGGATGGGTCGAGTGAGATGTTTTCTTCGAGGAATGCAGTCAGCTGTTTATTGACGGTCTTCTCGATGACTTTAGCTGGGAAGGGGAGAAGAGAGATGGGGCGGAGGTTCTTGAGGTCTTTGGGGTCCACTGTTGGTTTCTTCAGAAGGGCGTTGATTTCTGCGTGTTTCCAGCTTCCTGGGAAGGTGGCTGACGTCAAGGAGCTGTTAATGACGTTCCGGAGGTGGGGTGCGATGATGGTGTCGGCTTTGTTGAAGATATGATGAGGGCATGGGTCGGAGGGGGAGCCGGAGTGGATGGTGTTCATGACGCGGGTGGTGTCTTCAGTGCTGACGGGGGTCCATGCGCTGAGCCTGGTGGTGGGGGTCGTTGGTTTGGTGGCGGAATCTGGTGCCCGAAGCTGTCGTGTATATCTGCGATCTTGCGGTGGAAGAATGTGGCGAGGGAGTTGCAGAGGTCTTGTGACGGTGTGATGTCATTGTTGCTGGCACTGGGGTTGGAGAGCTCTTTGATGATGCTGAAGAGTTCCTTGCTGTTGTGGGCGTTGTTGTCCAGCCGCTCTTTGAACGATGTCCTTTTGGTGGTGCGTATCATCTGGTGGTATTCGCGGGTGGCGTTCTTGAGGGCTGTCATGTTTTCTGATGTACGTTTGTGGCGCCAAGCTTTTTCGATGGTTCGGCATGATTTCTTTGCGGTTTTGAGGGCGTCTGTGAACCATGAGGTTTTTCTGTTGCTCGTCTTGCCTGGGGGTTTCTTCAGAGGAGCGAGGTTGTCGGCGCAGTTGGTGATCCACTGTGCGAGGTTGTGTGCTGCGTCGTTGGTGTCTGGGGTGTCGACCGGTGCGTTCTGGCTCAGCGATGTGGTCAGCTCGTCTGTGGTGACTTTGCTCCAGCATCTGCGGGGGATCCGTAGCATCTGGTGGTGGGAGGTGGTCTTCTTGAAGGTGAAGTGGATGCAGCTGTGGTCGGTCCAGTGTGGTCTGGTGGAGTGGCGGAAGGAGACGTGGTTGCTGGCAGAGAAGATGGGGTCGAGCGTGTGGCCGGTGAGGTGGGTGGGAGTATCCACCAGTTGCTTGAGTCCGAGGTTGGCGAGCAGGGTGATGGTGGGGGGGTTGTTGTCGTTTTTCTCCAGGTGGAAGTTCAGGTCCCCTAGGAGGATGTACTCTGGTGAGGCTAGGGCGTGCGGGCTGATGAAGTCGGTGATGGTTTCGCTGAATTGTGTTCGTGGGCCCGGGGGTCTGTAGATGAGGGTACCTCTGAGGGTGGTCTGGGGGTCGGTGTGGATCTGAAAGTGTAGGTGTTCGGCGGCGATGAGTGTGTCTTCGGCGTTGGTCGTGACGCTGATGGTGTTCCTGTAGATGATGGCGATTCCTCCTCCAGTTTTGTTGATGCGGTCATTCCAGGTGATTTTGTAGCCGTCCGGGATGGCTATGGCGAAGTCGGGGGCCGAGGAGGCGTTCATCCAGGGTTCCGTGAGGAAGGCGACGTCTGGTGCTGTAGTGTCAAGGAGTTCCCAGAGTTCTACGGTGTGTTTGTGGACGGAGCGGGTGTTGAGGAGGATGCACTTGAGGTGGTTGTTGTTGTCATAGCTGTGTCCAGTGGGTGGGGTGCAGGTTCGGTGGCAGGTGAATTTGCAGGCTTGGCAGGTGAAGGGTCCGTGGGTGGGCCTCGGGGTGGCTCGGTGGCAGGCGGCAGGTCGTCTGGTGTTGAGTGCGATGAGGGTGGCGGTGTCGTATCTCAATCGGGTGCCCTGGCATTGGCTGGGGCCAGGGGTTCTGGCAATAGGCGTGGTCCAGGCGAGGACGGGTGGAGACGGGCTTGCCTACGGTGCGCCTTTGGTGCGGCGTGCCTGCTGCGCGCGTCCGCTGCGCTTCCGCTAGGCGCCCTCCATTAGAGGCTAAGTGGGAGGGAGGAGTAGCTGGGAGGCGGGAGCGGGTTGGCCAATGGGTGATTGGCACGGGGCACAGAAGGCAAAAGGGGGCGGTCCGCAAGGGAGCAGCGGCGGGAAGTGGTGAGCAGGGGGGGCACAGAGGGCGAGGAACGGCGGCAAACCGAGGGGAAACCAAAAAATAGAACAGGGCAACAGTCAGCAGGACAAAATAACAAGCAGCAGAGACAGGTACAGGGCAACAATCAGCAAGAAACATTAACCAGACAGCAGAGACCGGTACCAGGGCATACCAGCGGCGAGCCCTTGGCAGCAGGGGCAGACACGGGCAAATTGGGGGGAGCCGTGCAGTGTGGGGAGTGGCCAGAGGGCAGGTCACCATAATGTGAGGGGCTACCATGTAGAAAGAGGGCACTTTCTCACACCCCGACCAACTGTCAATTATCTCCTGGAACATAGCGGGGATTATGAAAATCACTAAGTATAAATCTGTTCAGGTCTACAGCAACATTCTGTGCTTCCAGGAGACCTGTGCCATGAACACCACACCACTTGCAGGCTAGCATGAATTTCATATTGCAGATTCCAAACTGAATATATTCGGACAACCATTTGGAGGCATTTGGTTTTTATAAAACACACTCGTAAAATAGTTGCCACTGAAATATCAATTGTATCACCTGATATCAAAGTCTTACTTATAAAGACCTGAAGCTTAACTTACAATTCCTTTGTCTGCAGTTAAGTAACTGCTACTTCAACCCTGCCCAGACCCAGAAGAAAGATGCAATTGACTCCCTGATTAAATACTACTCAGACCATGCAATTATAGTTGGGTTCTTCAATATTGGGGCCCTGGACAAGAAACCTGATCTTCTCAGGTGTGTGGGTGGGGCCGCTCGTTTTTCATGCTTTTCTTCACAATCATAAGTTATGCTCGGCACAATCGTTAAAGGAAATCTGCGCTAAAGAATCAAATGGTCTGCTAAGCTAGGAGATTATCTGTTAGCCTGGGTGTAGAAGAGAAAGCCTAGTTGTAAGTCATCAACCCCAACCTCACTAATAAGTGATTGGGAAGCTCTCATTGTAGACCTACATTAGGAGCTGGGGAAAGGATGACAAAAGTATTTAAAGGCAACCTTCTAGAGTGTGTCACTGAAACAGCAATAAGAAGAGACAAGTTTCTACTGCTGGGTGACTTAAACACACATCTGGAAGATCCGCAAGACAAAGGAGCGATGGAGTTCCGGGAAGAACTTCACACCCTACAGCTAGAGCTCAAGGGGCAGCTCCCAACACATAACCGTGGGCATCTGTTAGATCCTATATTTGCCAATTGGGAGGATGTCCTGGTGGCCTCCCCAGAACCCTTACCCTGGACAGATCACTTTTATGTCCCATTTGTTATACACCTACCTAAGCAGAAAGTAACTGCTCCTGCCCCTCTTAATTACCCCCGTCGCAGGTGGGCATGTTTCTCCTTGCCAGAGTTCAACAAAGCTCTCATCGAGGGTGGACCCCCAGGAGGCAATGATGTGGCAACGGCCAGCAAATTACTTAATGACCGCATCACTGCTGCTCTGGACTGTACAGCCCCATTAGGCCGGCCAACAAAAGAAGTCCACAGACATAGAACTGCTCCCTGGTTTAGCGATGCGTTGCGCTGTGCCAAAAGGGAATGCAAACGAGCAGAGAGACAATGGAGAGTGGCTTACGACGATCGGTCGAAAGAGGCCTATCTCATTAAGAGGCGCACCTATCATAATAAAATCCGGATAGAGAAAGCCACATATTATGCAGACAGAATTCAGGGGGCAGAGAACTCTGCCAGGGAACTGTTCAGTATATATAAATCTTTGGCCACTCCCAAAACCTCCACTCAAGAGGATGACTACTCAGTAGCAGCTTGCAACCGCATTGCTAGCTACTTTGGAGACAAAGTGTCCAAAATTTATTCTGCTTTTCCCGAAATCCCTCCTGCAGCGGTAGAGCCTGCAGACCTAGCAGAGATGGAAGACGATCCAAATCTGCTTCTCAACTTTATTATCCCCCCACAGGCAGAGTTGGTTAAAATCTGCAGATCTGTTAAATCCGGTTCCCCCCGGGACCCTGCATCCCCAAAAAGGTTGAGTGACAGTCTGGAGACCCTCGAACCCTATATCAGGCACGTGCTGGATGTTTCTTTTCGATCGAGCTCTATACCTGAGGATTGGAAACAGGCTGTGGTGCTCCCCCTCCGCAAGAAGCCCAACATCAGCTTCGAGAAGCTAGACAACCTACGCCCCATCTCTCTGCTGCCTTATTTTTCTAAGGTAGCGGAGAAGGTGGTAAACAAACAGCTTATGAAGTATGTGGAGGAAGGTAACATTCTTCACCCTACCCAATTCGGGTTTCGGCCCCGTCATTCTACGGAATCTGCCCTTCTTAGGGCCACCGAATCCCTCAGACAGGGTGCAGACGAGGGACAAACCATGGCTTTAATCCTGTTAGATCTCAGCGCTGCATTCGACACTGTAGCACATTCCATCTTGCTACAGTGTCTGAACAAAGGAGGGGTGAGAGGAGCAGCGTTGAAATGGATTTATTCATTTCTCACTGGCCGAGGCTTCCAAGTGAGGCAGGGAGACCACTACTCTGAGCGAATTTCTTTGGACCAGGGGGTGCCGCAGGGCTCGTCCCTGAGTCCAACACTCTTCAATCTTTACGTCGCTCCTATCGCCACCCTAGTAGAGAGTCACGGCCTCCGCTTGGTGTCTTACGCCGACGACACGCAGTTGGTGATCTCCCTGTCGCGTGCACCCAGTCTTTCGGCGGACATCTTCAGAGCTTGCATGCAAGATCTAGCTGCCTGGATGTCCGCCAACTGCCTCAAGCTCAACGGAGGCAAGACTGAGGTGCTGGTCGTGGGGGGCTGCCAATCAGCGTGGACGTCGGCATGGTGGCCATCCTGCCTAGGTCCAACACCCTCTCCGTGCCAGAAAGCAAAGAATCTGGGCATCTGGTTTGACACTGACCTCACCTTTGGCCCCCAGATCAATCAGGTGGTTGGATCATGTTTTGGGACCCTTAAAAGCCTCAGGAAGACCTTGAAGTTTTTACCCGTGAAAGCCCGTCAAACCCTGGTGCATGCACTAGTCACATCAAAGATGGACTATGGCAATCTTCTCTATTTAGGGACTTTGGAGAAGAACTTTAACCGCCTACAGGTCCTACAGAATGCCGCTGCCCGCTTAGTGCTTAAACTACCCAGGAGAGCTGCATCGGCCGCGGCCCTCCGATCTTTGCATTGGCTTCCGGTCAGAAGCAGGGTAGAATTTAAAGCTCTATGTACGTGCCATCGGATCATCAATGGGAGATCTCCTCTTCCACTGCAGGGACTACTGACTACTTATGAGCCGTCCCGTTCGTTGAGATCCTCTGGCTCTGGACTCCTGGTCGTTCCCAAGGTGTCTAGAGCTCGAATGGGCGGAAGATCTTTTAGGTACCTCGCAGCCTCAAGATGGAACAAACTTCCCCTGGCACTGAGATTAGAGCCATCTGAATCAATTTTCAGAGCCAAACTTAAAACTGCACTATTTGCCCAGTAAGGTATGCCGCATCTATAGGTTCCAATAAGAGTTGCTCCTTAGCGCGGGGACACGCCGTTGTGCGTCACCAAGCGCTTTACAAAACCCCCTAAATAGAAATAGAAATAGAAATTGAGTATTTGTCCTGCAACAACACTTTATATTCCCAGTCGTTCCAAGGATCTGGTCAATTGCCAATGCGCTTAAAGACCTTGAAAAGAGGCAGCAAAGCAATCAACGGCCGTTCCACCACTGCACTTAGGTCAGTCTACAAAAAGAAAGCTTAGGAGCGTATAAGGGAGCACATCGAAAAGGAGTGGCTTGATGACTTCTCACTATTGAATGAGAAGAACCACTCCCACCTGTGGAGGTATATAAATCGGTTTGACAAAGGAACAACTGGGTTGCAGAATACATCTTGAGAAGGTATGTCAAACAATTGTACTCAACTGATTAATTGGAGGAGGTGGCCACTCCAACGAGCTGTTCGGAACCAGCCCTGGTACCTCTCTAGGTATTTTAATCACCGAAGGTGCAGTAATAACGACTATCTAAAAAATGAGGAAGATAGGGCACCAGAGACAAATGGCATTCTGGCCCCAGTCTTTAAATTGTCACAAGATTTTTGGGTGTAAATTTTAACTCCTCTTTTTAATCATGTTTTTACCTCCTCAAGGACGCTATGCTCTTGGAGAGGTTCAATACTCTTTCCCATCCATAAAAAAGGAGATCTCTCCAATCCAGCAAATTACAGGCTGGTTGCCCTGCTTGACCTTGAAGCCAAGGTTTAAGACCGAGTTCTCTTGAGTTGGAGTCATGAATAAACGAATTCTCCTCTTTTGTCAGTCAAGATTCAGGCCATCCTGCTCAACTATAAACAACATCGTAGCATTGGCATATTTAGTCACACAATAGGTCAAGAAGAAGGACCCGCCCCTGTTTTGCTATTTTATAGACTACGAGGAAGCAAAAGACACACAATTGATGGACGGAATGCAGAGCAAATCAAAACATTCACCCCAGTTAAGAGATCTGGGTTAAATCCATCATTCCTTTGCTCATCAGGTCACCCCAGTTTAGACCTGGCCATATGCAAAACAGTCTTGACCCTGTGCCTCATGGGAACAGTCCAGCCGAACTGTTAAGCCAGGTCCTCCCTGGACCAGAAACCAGCATCCTAGGACCGGTTTTGGGGTTTCACCCCTCTTCAGCCAGGATAGCTTGAATCCAGTGGCACAATGAGCCCGAGACCCACGTCTGGGCATACCTAGCGCACTTAGGGAGAGGAAGCAAAAGACACACAATTGATGGATGGAATGCAGAACAAATCAAAACATTCACCCCCAGTCAAGAGATCTGGGTTAAATCCATAATTCTTTTGCTCACCATGCCACTTCAGTTTAGACCTGGCCATATGCAAATCAGTTTTGACCCTGTGCCTCATGGGAACAGTCCAACCCGAACTGCTAAGCCAGGTCCTCCCTGGACCGGAAACAAGCATCCTAAGACCAGTTTCGGGGTTTCACCCCTCTTCAGCCGGATAGTTTGAATCCAGTGGCACAGTGAGCCCGGGACCCACGTCTGGGCATACCTGGCACACTTAGGGCGAGGAAGCAAAAGACTCACAAATGATGGACGGAATGCAGAACAAATCAAAACACTTACCTCTAGTCAAAAGATCTGGATTAAATCCATCATTCTTTTGCTCACCATGCCACCCTAGTTTAGACCTGGCCACATGCAAAACAGTCTTGACCCTGTGCCTCATGGGAACAGTCCAGCTCGAACTGTTAAGCCAGGTCCTCCCTGGACCGGAAACCAGCATCCTAGGACCGGTTTTGAGGTTTCACCCCTCTTTAGCCAGGATAGCTTGAATCTAGTGGCACAGTGAGCCCGGGACCCACGTCTGGGCCTACCCGGCGCACTTAGTGCGAGGAAGCAAAAGACACACAATTGATGGACTGAATACAGAACAAATCAAAACATTCACCCACAGTCAAGAGATCTGGGTTAAATCTATCATTCTTTTGCTCACCATGCCACCTCAGTTTAGACCTGGCCATATGCAAATCAGTCTTGACTCTGTGCCTCGTGGGAACAGTCCAGCCCGAACTGCTAAGCCAGGTCCTCCCTGGACCAGAAACAAACATCCTAGGACAGAGTCAAGACTGATTTGCATATGGCTGGGTCTGAACTTGGGTTGCATGGTGAGCAAAAGAACAATGGATTTAACCCAGATCTCTTGACTGGGGTGAATGTATGATTTAGTCAGCATTCCGTCCATCATTTGTTTGCGTAGCAGTTTTCACCCTAAGTGGGATGGGTATGCCCAGACCTGGGTCCCTTGCTCACTGAGGTCTAGTATTCTAAACCTATACTTAGCTCTGTCTCAAGGGAACACTCTTTTAACAACCCCAATTCCCTTGGCTGACTCAAGAGGTACCTCTTCTTTTCACTCATAATTTGTACAGCCTGTTGGCTAGAGAGGCAGTCTGTCTCATTACTATACCCTTATTTTGGGCTTTTACGCGTGGACCAAGACACGCTAGCCATTGATATGGATAAATTGAAAACCTTTGGTTTCTCTGACGATCAATACAATAGGTTGATGAACCTCAACTCAAGGGCTAATAGCTCTACAGGGCTAAACAATGCCAGCCATGACCAACTAATTAAAATTTTAAATACCAAAAAGAAGTTAATCAGAACTGAACTACATGCTGAATTTTTAATTGATTATCTTAAAGCGGGAGTTATTCCCATAGCACTGCAGGTCCGTAATGAGCCAGGACTATTTGTGGAACACCCAAAATTTATAGAGACCTGGACCATGATAGCAAATCGCTGTAGTCGTGACTGGTTAATATTAATAATAGAAACGGCACAAGAAATTATAGAAATGGAAAAAGTAGAGATTTAGAAACTGGAAACATCACTTAAACAATCGCCAGCATTAGATGATGCTAAGAAGAAATTAGATGAAATCAACCAGGATGTAGAAGGTTATCGAGAATACCTATCCAATAAAATTTTTTTTAAAAAAAATGATGTAGAGAAATACTCAGAAGAGCTAGTTTATCCATACACCCATAAAGATTATTTCTCTAATAAAAAGGAACCACGTTGGGAAGAGACCTAATCACCAAAGACCGATTTATTCGAGAGGAGGTAACAAACGGGTCACCTCAGAAACCTCTGGGTCCAGTAGTGAGGAAGAACCAGATAGACCACCAGAGAATCGAGGGGGACCTAATTTTTCCCGGGAATCTTTTTTAGAGAGACGACCAAACCGTGGACAACGGAACTTCAGGGGTTACAATCGGCAAGAACCCCCTCTTAACCATCTACCTCTGAACAGTTCCTGGGAATATATTGCCACGAGAAGCAAACAATACTGGAGGTAGAAGAATTCCCAATAGTCAACCTTTCTAACAGAGTCTTGACCAAGGTAGAAGAAGAGGTTCTATAAAAAGGGTTTAGTTTCGCCCCAATTCCCTATTTAACTTAGAAAGTGATTTAAACATTTTTTTTAGAAAGGTACTATTAAACAAATTTTTCGAAAATCAAGTGTACGACCCGGCCCCTAGCGTCACTGGCCTTAAACCGAAATCCACCTTCCTCCCAAGCTTACACCAAGTGGATAAACATGTTGAAACTTTTGAAAGTGTGGTAGAAGTAGAGATTAAGACTTTGTGTACCAACCCGGAGTTTAAGAAATTTAACAATAATCTCTCTAGGGAACAAAGAGCAGCCCTCACCAATCTCCAAAACAGTGATGAGCTCACAATCAAACCTGCAGATAAGGGCGGTGGGGTGGTGCTATTGGACACCCCTGCCTATGAAAATAAAATACGTGAGCTACTTAATGTACAAGGGCACTAGAAGAGAGCTAAATATATGGAACTGAGCCAACTGAGAACAGAAGTGGCTAACCTCTTAATTAGGGGCAAGGAAGAAGGCTTTATCACTGATCAAGAATATAAATTTCTACTTAACACACACCCCATGACCCCGGCAATTTATGGTTTGCCAAAAATACATAAAAATGTGGCAGATCCGCCGATGAGACCCATTATTAGCGGGATTGGGTCCATCCTTGAACCGCTCAGCCGGTATGTAGACTATTTCCTGCAACCACTAGTAAAGAAACAAAGGTCTTACTTAAAAGACACGTCCCATGCGATTGCCACCTTCGAGGGCAGGGTGTTTCACAGGGCGACCCAATTTTTGGTCACCCTAGACATCGAAGCACTCTATACGAACATTCCGCAAAACGATACCCTGGAAGTTATACGGTCTATTTTAGAAACCGAAGATCTAGGAGGCGGCAACAGTAACTTTATCATGTCATGCCTTTACTTCATACTTAAGAGAAAATGTTTCCTATTTAAAGATAAGCTCTATCTCCAAGTGAAGGGGACCAGCATGGGGGCCGCATGTGCCCCCAGTCTGGCATGCCTCTATGTGGGTAATTTTGAGGAACTGCACATATTTAACGAGATAGCTCCCTTTTACGAGAACATATCCTGCTGGCACCGCTACATAGATGATTGATATCATTTTCATCTGGAGCGGTGCCAGCAGTGATTTGGACTCTTTTCTAGTATGGCTCAATTTTGGTGACTCAAATTTTAAATTCACAGGACATTATAGCAACGATAGAGTTGCATTCCTGGATATTAACATAAAGGAGGAGGGGGTTTTCTCAAAGTGGAACTTTACACCAAACCCACAGATAAAAATTCACTACTCCATTACTCCAGCAACCATCCCAGAACCCAGAAAGATAATGTGCCTTTCGGCGAATTCCTCAGATTGAGGCGCAATTGCTCTAATCTGGAGGACTTTTACAAACACGCCGAAAATACCAAAAACAAATTAAATGCAAGGGGGTATCCTAATAAACTTAAGAATGCACTAAAACGCGCCCGATTTTACGATAGAGAAACCTGTTAGACCAGAACAAACAAAACAACAGATGGGACGTAACTCTAGACAGAATAGTTTTCGTGTCACAATACTCACATATTAGCAATCAAATCAAAAATATCATAAATAAGAACTGGAAAATTCTCAACTTTTACACGGACAAACAGTTAAATAAACCCCTCTTTTCCTTCCGTAGAAACAAGACAATCAGGAATAGCCTCGTCCATACCTATAAGCCAGTTAAGGAAACCCAACTAACCCTAACTGGGGGAATCGCATCCGGCAACTACAAATGTGGGACATGCTCTATATGTCCCCATTGCATTACTGCAAATAATTTGGAGTACAATGGTAAAAAACTAACCCCCTCTTCCTTTAACAACTGTCGAGGTCAAAATGTGATTTACTCGCTCCTATGCCCCTGTAACTTGGGGTATGTCGGAGAAACGAGTAGGGAGTTGCGGAGCCGAGTGCAGGAGCATAAATCAGCAATACGGACTAAAAAACCTAATGCACCACTAACTGAACATTTTCAAAATCATAACCACTCTTGTGACGATCTAAGATGGTTTATCCTGGAAAAAATTAGAATCACCAGAAGAGGAGGAGATATTGACAAAATTAGAAAGACTAGGGAACAGTGGTATTTTTGTCATCTAAATACCATCTACCAAGGACTTAACAGTTGGGAAGATTGGACTAAATGCCTATAAGAAACTCCCAACACCTGATACAGTAGAGTTTTTTTCTCTACTTACTATCTTTATGCTTTACCAAAACGGGGATCCCTCATCCCATGTTATCCTCTTGCAACAGCTTACATCTCATTGGCAACTGTGGTCAAATCATGGCAGGTTTCTCTGACTCTGATTATTGCAATCCCATCTGGATAGCGGGCTTCATCTTTTCATTGCAAACAATTTAAAAAATCATGTCAAATATGGGTACTGTAAGCCCCCTTGAAGGGCCAGGCTCATTTTACCCCACAGGTGTAAAAGACAACACTTGTAGACATTAAAAACGTCCGACCTGATGAAAACCGAAAGAAAACTTAAAAGGCACGCGATGAGGGCACGCCTCGTGTTTTGCTGCAGTGACAGCGCAGTGTTTAACCATATGCCACGGAGATAGGGCGGATTTCAAACTCACCCATTTTGTAAATAAAAAACCGCGTTCGGCAAAAGATGTATAAATCCCACCACATTCTATACTGTAAAACAACGACCCGTAATTTTGGATGTTAGTAGTAAAAGAGGTGCGGACCAGATAGTAAACCGGCCTGTCGATAGCGAGCGTGTCCCGATTGGCCAAGAATAACCAATACGTGTGGGGGACTTGCGAGATACTAATTTACATACAAGGATTAGAATCCTCCTCACGGGATTGGCTGATAGTATTTCGACATTATCCAATCATATTGGACCCATGTGTTCTTAACCGAGAATCACCCGGGCTGCTCTTGCATTCAAGGCGGACCCCCACAGACGGCGGAACAAGTACCTAAGGAATAGGTGAGTGAACGGCAGGGCCTTGCCCCACTAGGAATTTTAAAGAATAGATCTCAAATGCACGCACAATTATATCTTTTAAGATACTTATACCATGATGCCTGTCTTTACCTATTTGCAGGTAATTGAATAAAGGCCAGGAAAGACTACTAGATGGACATTGGAACCCCGTGCCATCCTAGTAGGTGAGCATTAATTTAGCCCCAGTTTTTTCTATATACTAGGATAGCATTCTGACAATGGTCTTTTTTTAATTAAAGATAATTACTGAAAAAGCCAAGAGGGAGGAAGTGACCTGAAGGGACCAAAGTTATAAACAACCTGCCCTAGCTGGGACCTCACGGACACCTCCAATGGTACACTCTTTGTTTTATTTATGTTCGAGCGTCAACCAGTAAAAACAAGACTCTGCAACCTAAAACCCAGGTGCTTTCTCTTTCTTACCTCTAGGCAACTGTGGCCTAGTCTTCAAACAAACCGAAAAAAAATTATTTTTCACTTTGTCTAATTTAACTTGGAATAGTGAATTAAGGGGGATTCATACGAACCGCAACAGGTAGGCATCAATCCTTGATTCAATAGACTAAGATATCCACACCTAACCTTAAATTACACTAATCCAGTAAACCTGGTCCCACAGGACAACCTTCTGGTAGCAGAAATTCAAGAAGCCTTCAGTGGTACTGCTTTTTGGGATCAGGAAGTTAAATCTGAACATTATAAGAGTCCATTCATTAATCTAGGGTAAGGTGACCTTTTTTAACCATCTTAGTTGTCTCACTGTGAATTCTGGGTGCTCCACAAAATAGACAATCCGAAGGTTGCCCCTTGTCTCCCTTTATCCATTTGGGTCTTTAACTGTTCATGAATAGGTATGTGCCTACATATTAAAGCGAGAATCGTCAGCATCCCAGATTAAAGGGGTCTTTTTCTATGTGTTATCAATGCCGTGTTTGCCTATCTTTACCTTCTTTAATTAATAAGCAGACTATTGTGCAATTATGATTTTGTCAACCTTATCAAGGGACTGTATTCTGTTTACTACTGCATTTGCCATACCTCAATCCTAAGGAAAACGTAATGTTACAGATACAATAGCTAAGCTAAGTACCTGAGAATAACTTGTAAATGCATAGGATTATGATCGTATGTATGAAAGGGATCATAAGAATACTATAGTAATCTTGCTGCTTCACAAGTAGGGAAATATGGAGATAAAAAATTGTACAATTGCTCCTTTTAACCTATAAAATCAAATGATTTGTGTATTATGACTACCTAAAGTGCATGTTCTTTTATGTGAAATTTAAAAACTCAACCAATATACAAAATGTTAACTGCATTAGTTTGACGTATATTGATTGTACGATATCTATTTCAGGGCAAGTGTATACATTCCCTGGTGAGGACAGAATATTACTTGTCTTGATAAAGGTGGTAACCAATAAGAGAACCCACCGAAACGCGTCGACGCAACATACCGTATAATTCAAGTCTCCAACACCAGATTTGATATGCCGATGTCGTAGCAGTACAACACTGGTGGTTTAACTACGGAGCAGGAATGTACAAGTTGTAACCAACAATTTTTATGTTGTACCCATTCTGTCTGTTCTCAATAGTGCGGGTCATTATTGAGTGATTTGTTTTATTGTGTTTTATGATTAGGGATCTGGATTAGTTTGCCCAATTGTGTGTTTTTATAATTTATTCAAAATAAATGAATTTTTAACTTCCATATGTTTTTGTTGTATGTACTTTTGACACTGTAAGGTCTAGTATTCTAAACCTATACTTAGCTCTGTCTCAAGGGTACACTCTTCTTTCCCTTGCTCGCTGAGCCACTTGAATCAAGCTAGCCTGGCTGATGAAGGGTAATACTCAGAAACAGGTCCCATGATGCTCGATTCCGGTCCAGGGAGGACCTGGCTTGACAGTTCAGTCTGGACTGTTCCCATGAGGCACAGGGTCAAGACTGATTTGCATATGACTGGGTCTTAACTGGGGTGGCATGGTGAGCAAAAGAACAATGGATTTAACCCAGGTCTCTTGACGTGGGTTGAATGTATGATTTAGTCAGCATTCCGTCCATCATTTGTTTGCGTAGCAGTTTTCACCGTAAGTGGGATGGGTATGCCCAGGCGTGGATCCCTTGCTCACTGTGCCACAGGAATCAAACTAACTTGGCTGATGAAGGGTAATACCCAGAAACCAGTCCCAAGATGCTTGTTTCCAGTCCAGGGATGACCTGGCTTGGCAGTTCGGTCTGGACTGTTCCCATGAGGCACAGGGTCAAGACTGATTTGCATATGGCTGGGTCTGAACTGGGGTGGCATGGTGAGCAGAAGAATGATGGATTTAACCCAGATCTCTTGACTGGGGGTGAATGTATGATTTAGTCAGCATTCCGTCAAACATTTGTTTGCGTAGCAGTTTTATAGACTACAGCACCACTTTTGACAGAGTGGACAGCGGAAGATTATGGGGGAAATTGACCGCAAGGAGGATCCCGATCAAGCTACTCAAGGCAATTACATCTTTATACTAGGGGACTTGGGTCCAGGTCAAAATAAGCCCTACTACAGTAACCCTTAGACTTGCCACAAACAACGGTCTTCAACAGCTGTGTTTTGGCCCCCCTCCTCTTTAATCTTTACACCGGAGGGGGGTGCTAGCGAGCCCGAAGCAAAATGGCCGCACACTAGTGCAGCTCTGCTGGTCAGGGCCGAAATCTGCCAAATATCCTGCATCTCTCGGATGAATCCAGTACTGAAATGCAGTGCAATCATTTCCCCTGACTGTGGGCAGTAGGTTGCTGTGGAGAAGAAGGCTGTCCAAACACCCTACAAGCTGTTACCTGACTGGCACGGATTGTGCCCGGTCTCTGGAAAAGAATGGCGGTGTGGGCCTTGAGGCCGCAACGGTAAATCAGCGAGACACGCTGCTGACTTGTAGACAGTGGAGTGGCGGCTCCTCAACCTGCCGCGAGAAGTGCCAGGGAGAACGTGTGGACCGGTGGTGCACGACCACAAATCACGGCGCGGTTGGCGGCACTGGCATTCCCGAAGCGGCCTCCAATCTCTGGGTGAGTGCGCAGCGGCACAGCTTTAGTGCTGGCGATCCCCGCTGCTGCTGCCGGCGCTGGGTGCTGTGTTGCGGTGCGGTGGCGCCTGTCATCAGCGCTGCCTATCGGACTAAATTCCATGTTGATCGGTGACCCATATTCGACCGCCTCGCTGTGGGAAGACTCAGACCTGTGCTGAGGATTGGGCCTTCTATATATGATAAACGTCGCACTGCTGCTGACTCTGAATCTATTTTTCCTGCACAGCTTCAGTGCGGTGGACGCTGCTTTATAATCCTAGTTCTTGGGACAAGTGCTGCCTGTTAAGGACCCTCCACTTGCTGCCCAGCTTGGGATGTTAGTACAGTGGTTGCCATTTTGACTCCGGGGGCATTTTTGTGAAGAAGCAGATACCATGAGCAATCACCTAACAGTCTGGTGGTGGGCTCAGGAGCTACGGTGGAAAGGGGCTCACTCCTCCATTGACTGGCAGGGATCACGACGCCCTTGATATCTATTGCATGTGAATCAGTCTGTCCTGCTTATTTTCCATTGCAAGCGATGCCTCCACATATACCAACTACCTCATACTGCTGTGAGTAACAGGACGGGGGCTCTGACATAGCCAACTGTCACCTACTACCTGTATTGCATCCATTAGCACAGTGGGCAAGCCGGATAAGGAGGTGCTACCCAAGCGGTCATTAGAATCGAAACACCTTAAAAAGTCAACCCCACAGGCCACGTCGGACACACAGAGACTGATGTTAAGGATAGTGGCACCAGTAAACTTGAACGGATGATGCTGGCAATGCAGCAAAGTTTACAAACCATTGATAGCAAACTAGATACGCTCAATCTTCGCATGGACAGCATGGCGTCCAAACTGGATAAACATGAGGCGCGCCTCACAGAAGCGGAACAGCGCATTTCCACCACCGAGGATAAGGTTGAAGACATCACCAAATCCTGCGCGCAGATGGAGAAGTTAATTTAGGTGATTAATGCGAAGAATGATGACTTGGAAGCCAGGTCCAGGCGTAACAATCTGCGCATTATTGGGGTACCGGAGTCCACAAATATAGTGAAAATGGAGCTTTACATCAAAGACATGCTCAAGACGCTGTTTGGTAAGGAGAACATGCAACATGCTGGTGGTTGAGAGGGCACATCGGTCACTTGCGCCGCGCTCGGTTCTGGGGGCTCCTCCCCATCCGATAATCGCCAAATTCCTCAATTATAGAGATCGAGTTGTGACGCTTCGGTTGGCAAGGGAAATGGGCACTATGAAATATCAAGGCACAGAGGTACAGCTCTTCCCGGATATTACGACGGCGGTACAACAGGCTAGGCGGGAGTTCCAGTCGGTTAAAAAGAGACTGCAGGTGCTGGAAGTTCAGTATGCGATGCTCTACCCGGCCCGGCTCAAGATTCAGCATGGCAGCAAACCTAGAGTATTTACGACTCCAAAGGATGCTATGCTCTTTATCAAGCAACTTGAGCGTAAAGCCACGGCGATGGCAGAGGGTGGCGAATCGGACAATGAGGATTGACACGTCTGCAGGTGGCTCATGGACTACCTCTGTTGCTGCTGTCTGCAGTATTCTGTAGTAAGAGGCAGCAAATTTGATATATACACAAATTCTATGATGTTATATGTTTTTTTTGACGTGTGATAGGGGTTTGGGCCTGCACCATGTAACAACCAATTTACTAGGGTCTGTGACATTTTTTTTTGGGGCCGCTCTTGGCCCAACATTAATGGCTATCCATGATCTAGCCCCGTTGTGGACCTCTATATATGCAAGGGGATGAGCCTAAGGTTCGGGGGGTAAAAATGTATTGGAACTGTGCCACAATATGGATTGTGAAGTCAGTAAATTGATGGCTGAGATCATATTACTCTCACAGTGCTGCATTTGATACATTGGTGTATAACAACTACGGGGGGGCTCTAATCAGCAAGGCTGAGCCAAACTATCAAAGGAACAAAAAGGATTGCCAGTGCTGATGTGAATACTATTTAAACAACTAATGTCCAAACCTGAACTCAAAAAATAAGAACGGGGTGTACTATTTAATAGTTTTTTATTTTAAACAAAGTTTTAACCAAGCAAACGATTTTCAATATTTTCATTTACATAAGAGCATATTTACAAAAGGACACAAAAAACTAAAATCGTGATTTGGAAACCATCAATCATACAACATTTCATGCATATCACATCCATTCAAAACACATTCGTACCATTCAGGGGCAAGGGGAATTATACAACACGATTAAAAATCTGTACACCACGATATACTACAATATACTACAAGATCGAACATTGGGCCACTGTCTGCGAGGGCCTTTTTACAACGACAGATGACAGAACAATTCGTTGTGTCTTGTACAATCCTATACAAATTAACAAACAAAAAAGCTTCGTAATGATAGAACACAGTATTGTACTAGCGACCAAGAAAAAAAAAAAAAAAAAAAAAAAACAACAAATCTACTCTTGTCGCTCTCGCAGACACGTAGTGGCTGTGGGCCTACGCGTTTCGAATCCCACTGGTTTGGGAGGGATTCTCCTCAGGGCCTTCTGTAGTATCTAAGAAAAAGTGAGGGAAAAAACCATACAAAAAAGAAGACAAATTACCAGCTGAAAACAAGTGTTGAAAGTACAAGGAAACATTACACGTGATTTTAAGTACACTAGAGACTCTGCATCAAAAAACCAAGCTAAGTGACCACCTGTGTTTGGGTTTTCTTACCAAAGGGGACTACGCGACTTATAAGCTATATCCGGGGGTGATGGCAAGGTCTTGAAATCTGAAATAGGAATGGGAGCATTTAGACTCACTATATGTTGCTCGAAGGCATAGAGAAAAAGGAACAAACTCAACCATCCTACTTGCCTGGTGTCCTAGCAAAAAGAGCCGGTAAAGAAGAAAGGACGAAATTCCTTCAGTATAGAGGCCTGGCCTTGAAGTTTCAAAGTGGATATATCGACCGTTCTAAACAGGGGAAAGGAAGGGAGTTAGTCGACTGCACTTTGCTATCTATCTTTTTAGCAGGGAGTTGTAGTCAAACTCAGGTTACCTGCACCAATCCAGCGCAGCGCGTAAACAGTGAGTTACTAAATTCTTCACAACGGAGGAACGCTCCGAGTTTCCGAAAGGGCTGGAAGATCCTATGTCGAAGGGGATAAGACAAAAAGATGTAATCAAGCACTACGGATGTGCCATAAGTTGAAGCGATATAAAAAGCATCAAGCGCTTACCGCCTAGGATATTTATCGAGCTTTCGACTAAAGATAATTCCAACACGTTCAAGGCAAATTTAACCCAAGTCCAACCTGAAAAAAGCAGGCAAGGTTATAGGAGACTTTAGTATCACCATTGAGGGAACAAACGCTAGAGGTGGTAAATTTAACTTACTAGTGCGGTCAGCCGGCAGCCGCCGGTCTACTGGCATGGTAAGAGGTGCTACTTTCTGGCGCATGCGTCTCACGGACCAACGGTTGTGGCTTTCCTCGACTATATAGGGGGATGACGCGCGCTTTTGGGAGCGGGACAAAAACCCGGAATGGAATACAGGCCTGACCTAAAGGATGGTAGTAAATGGAAGGAAAAGTTATCATAATTTAAAGATTTCACTTAATTCATTCAAGCCGGATGTGGTGGTGTCGAATTTAAGGATTAGATGAGCTTCTCTTTTAGACAACTGTGAATCCATGTCTCCCCCCCGGGGATCTTTTTCAATCCGTGATATCACCGTCCATTTGAGGTCGCTGATGTTGTGTTGAAGTTGTGTCCAATGTTGCACCAATGGTGCGTTCTCTGTTTTATGTCTCAGTCTGGATTTATGAGGTGAAATGCGTTGCCGCACTTCTTGGCTAGTTTTGCCTATATACAGCAGTAGGCAAGGGCATAATATGCCATACACGACATGTTTACTTTTACAGTTGCTAAAAGAGTTGTGTCTCCACGATATTCCATTGTGTTGGAAAAGGGAACCTTCCACTGTGGAGGCACAACATAAGCAGCTGCCACACCTGTGGTGACCCGTCACGGGTGGCATTCCCATCATTTGTCTCAGTGTGGGCGGTCTAGGTGTAGGCAACGCCGCACGAACGATGTGGTTGGCTATGTTGTTTTCCTTTTTGAAAGCGAACAGGGGTGGCTCTAGAAGATTGTCATCTAGCTTGCTCACCAAGTGCCAATTTTGATTAATGATTTTTTTAAGTTGATTGGCATTGGGGCAAAACGTCGTGACGCAAACCTGTCGTTTCAATTTGGCTTTCTCTTTCCGTTCTAGGAGTGCTTCCCGAGGGGTCCACTGGGCTCGCTTTTTACAGTTTTTCACTAACCTTTTAGGATACCCCCTATCGCACAGTTTCGATATTAATTTCTCTGAGTGTAGATGGAAATCCTCTGTGTATGTGCAGTTTCGGCGGACCCGCAGAAACTGCCCGTAAGGGAGATTCTCCCTAAGGCTGCGCGGGTGATTGCTGTTAAACATTAGGGCTTTATTGCGGTCTGTGGGTTTGGTAAACAGCGTGGTAGCTAATTTACCTTCTCTCGAGAAAACTTCTACATCTAGGAAAGAGATTTTACTCCTGGACTGGGTAAGGCTGAATTTGATGTCGGTTGTCCTAGAGTTAAGCCACTGATGGAACAGGGATAGAGTGTTAGTGTCACCTGTCCATATCATGAACACATTATTGACGATGTCAAGGTGTCTGCGAGAGCGACAAGAGTAGATTTTTTTTTTTTTTTTTTTTCTTGGTCGCTAGTACAATACTGTGTTCTATCATTACGAAGCTTTTTTGTTTGTTAATTTGTATAGGATTGTACAAGACACAACGAATTGTTCTGTCATCTGTCGTTGTAAAAAGGCCCTCGCAGACAGTGGCCCAATGTTCGATCTTGTAGTATATTGTAGTATATCGTGGTGTACAGATTTTTAATCGTGTTGTATAATTCCCCTTGCCCCTGAATGGTACGAATGTGTTTTGAATGGATGTGATATGCATGAAATGTTGTATGATTGATGGTTTCCAAATCACGATTTTAGTTTTTTGTGTCCTTTTGTAAATATGCTCTTATGTAAATGAAAATATTGAAAATCGTTTGCTTGGTTAAAACTTTGTTTAAAATAAAAAACTATTAAATAGTACACCCCGTTCTTATTTTTTGAGTTCAGGTTTGGACATTAGTTGTTTAAATAGTATTCACATCAGCACTGGCAATCCTTTTTGTTCCTTTGCATTTGATACATGACATGATGGTATTGTACATGATATAGGAGGGGGCTATGGGGTGTACTTAGTCATAATGTAGCTTTCTGCGGGACATTGGTGGACACTGCTGCATCTATTGGGTGTTGCATTTAGTCTCCGAGTTAATAAGTGTTTTTTTTCTGCACAAATGTTTTGGTACAACATGTTATACTCTGCTATGCCGATGGGGAAAAATAGGTATGGCCCTGACCCCACCTCATACCAACGAGGGGATACTTGGGCTGCTGGTGACCTCCATAAGGGTACACTCCAAGCAGTTCTACGTTTGTTACTAGGGTATGAGCAGGCGGGAGGGGGGGGGGAATTTGTTTTATTGAGTTTCTTATGATTGGGCTGCTGGGCATAATTGGGATGCCTGTGTGGGTCGGGGTGTGGGGGGGTGGGCTGGTTGGGTGTTTGTTTTACTGCACTATTATGCGATTCAGAATACATTATAGTAGCTGGAATATGAAGTACAGCTGGCATACAGTGACACCGGATGATGCACCAACTGTAATTGGAGTAAATAATGACTGAGGTAGGCAAACTTACATGGATGACATGGAACGTCAGGGGACGTAACAATCTGAGAAAAACAAGGCAGGTGCTAGCCTACCTGGATAGGCATAATGTGCAGGTGCCGTTCCTACAAGAAACGCATTTGACTAAGCAGACAGCTGATAAAGTGGCCACAAAATGGGCTGAGGCAAAATGGACATCCACCTACTCTTCCTATGCAAGGGGTCTAATGATTTTAATAAGAAAGGCTATCTCTTCCTAACGACACATGTGGACATAGATGATAATGGCAGGCACATTATTGTACAAGGCAAACTATGTGGCATGCTGATGACGCTTCTTAATTTGTACGGTCCTAATGTTGATGACCCTGTGTTCTATGATGTGGCTGGAACAAAGTCTATCGGTTGCAGCCGGCTCCCATTGTCTGTGGGGGGATCTGAATGTGGTTTTGGATATAATTAGACTGTCACTCCAAGGTGGAGTCTGTAGTCAAGAAGGCCGCACAGGCTGTTAAAAATGGCATGCAGGAGCTATCCCTAATAGATGTTTGGAGGCTGAGACATCCAGAGCAGAGAGAGGGCACATGTGTTTCTTACACGCATCACTCCTGGCGACGACTAGACTATTGGTTAGTTACGGATTAGGTGATCTCGCTGATCACTAAAGCACACCATTTACCCAGAACTCTTTCCGATCATTCCCCATCCTTGTTTCAAATGGTTATACCTACTTACACGCCACCCAAATTTCAAGGGAGGCTGCAGGCTTTGGCCCTGCAGGATTAGGTGTTCCGGGAAGGGGTGCAGGATGCCATTGTAAAGTATTTTGATGAAAACACTGGTTCAGTCGACAGTTTGGGTACGCTATGGGAAGAGTTCAAGGTTACAATCCGGGGTGTGTGTATAGGATTGCAAGCAGGGGTACTTAAATCGATATGGGGATCGATGCAGCGACTAGAGCAGGACCTGATAGAACTAGAACGTCAGTATGAAGCGACAACAGATATCCAGACCTTGGCATCAATTATATCTAAAGTGACTGAATATAACGACTTCGTGGACTCGAAAGTTAAACATTTGTCACGCCACTGGACAGCAATATACTATGGTGAGGGCGGAAGGCCGGGCAGGGCTCCAGCGGTCAAAATCAAAGGCAGGGTCGGTGCGTCCATTAGGGCGCTTGGGGGTTTCCCCACTGAGCGTTGCCGTCTCTCTCTAACTCTGGCAGCAATCCCTGTATACCAGGCCGCAAGTGCTGGAGGCAGTCGGCTTAGAAGGGGGCGGGGCAGCACTCAAGGAGAGGAGTTCAGCTGCAAGACAGGGTCTGATAATGATTGACATCCACAATAACAGTATCATTTTCACAGCAGGTGGACCTTGCGAGCGCACAGCAGGAGTGCGCATGTTCTGTTTAGGGCTTAACCATTTTGCACCAGCCCTGAACATGCGCACACTAGGCTGCTCATTAGAAGAGCGAGGGTTGTTCCACGTCGTTCTTATAATGAGCAGCCTAGTGCGCAGTGCGGGCTGATCCCCAAAAATGTTACGCCATAAACAGAACAGGTGCGTGACTGCTCAAGCCGATCCTGGTGCTGCTGCTAGAGCAGCGTCTGGATTGGCTGAGAGCAGGCGGTACTTGCCAAGGCGCCAACCGGACCTCGGCCCAGGAGGACTCGCAGCAGAAGCGGCGTGGATCTGGTAAGTTCAGTTTGTTTAATATTAATAAAAGTGCTTTATTGTAACCTCCGCCGCGCGTGAGCCCCCTCCCCCCTCTGCGCGAGTATGGAACGCGACCCGCGACTGTCCCTAATACCTAATATAGTCAGAAACTCGGAGGTAGTAGGAGAGATGCATTGATTGCTCGCCCAACCCCACTCCGAATCGCGAAGGGTGTGGGTGATTGAAACAGACCTAGAGAAAAGCAGAGGTTTTAATACATAGTTGCACGTGATAAAAAAAAATCTCCTCCGCTTCCCACACCATGCTTTCCCTTGTCACCCCTCGGCTCTCTCGAGTCTTGGGGGTTGATGGAAGTACGCCGAGGCTCTCACGTTAGAGACAGGCCTCGTGGACGCAGTACACGCCGGCACAGGCCCGTCCTTGTGAGGCAGGCTGAGGTGCTGCTGTGCCACCCAGTTGCTTCCTGGCGTCCGCTTTACCGTGGACTTGGAAGAAAACCCCAAAATGTACAACGTGGTTTTTAATAGTGGCCGGAGATATTGGATGAGCAACGTTTCTTTTTTTGTAAGCGTACAGCAAACCTCACCAAGGGGGGCAGGAGACCGATCCTTTCAATTTGATTCTGGTTTAACACATCCAAGACAATGTTTTTAAAAACCTGATAAGTTTTTGAGGGTAACATGCGGGTCTCCGTTTAAAGGAATCACGGTTTGTGATGGCGCAGAGTTTCAAAGGAATCATTCCAAGGCAAAGCTCTAAAGTTTGGGAGATCGCCCTGCCACAGTATCAGCGGAGTTTAAACGATAGTGGCCAAGCACATGCCTTCCAGATCTCTCATAGAATGATAAGGTGGCGTACGGAAATAACCTTCAGTTGATAGGAACAGGTTGCTCTTGGCAGACAAGGCCATTTCGATGCACGTAGGGTTCGAGCAAAGAGGACGCAGATGTTTAAAGATGTAGTGTTAATAGTGCAGCTGCAGAAGTAGCACCGCCCGGCCCAGGGGTATGGGGGTGCGGCTGCACTCTGAATAGCTGCTTTTTTTTTTACTGCTAAAACTAGGTGCATGCACATTTCCCTTTTTTGCACAGAGGCCCAAGGAACCATTACTGCACTAATTGAGATAATAAATATGGGCTAGGCGCCAAAAGGAAATAGATAGAAACCCTTCTGTAATGGCACTAGTCTGAAAACCGGATCATGCAATGGATTGAAGGGGCAGTATCATGATGGCTTCGCCGGCTGACCACCTGTTTCTATGCACCTGCAGTGTGTAAAGTATTTCCGTTTCACCCAATATTTCTCCTTGCAGCTTCTTTTCACACGAGAGGGTTTGAAAACCTTGAGCAATATTTGCTTCTTCCTGTTTCTAACCCGGGCTATCCAAATAAAGGCACTAAGTAAGAGAAATATTGTATTAAATATGGATCTACAGTCTGGAAGTATGGGGCTTGCAAAATGATTCATCCGTCTCAATGTCTGTTTGGCTATCTGTGACAGTACCGTGATTCACTATTCTACATTCACGTGTATGTGTTCACTTACCTTGATATATTTTGCTCACTTGGGAAGGTACTCAATATGCCCCTCTTCAGCTAAGCAAGCAGGACACTGGCAGTTGCTCTCAACACCTTGTCTGGGGTACTAAGCGCTATATAAATGCAATGCCATTAATTTTCACAAAAAATGGAATTGCAATTCTACGTGTGTACCTTCCTATTCGTTCCTTCAGTGCTTCCAGGCATACATTTCCTTCAATAGGTGTTACTTTTTAAAGGTGTAATCGTTCAGGCTGCATATACTAGCAAGAGAAAATGTAAGCCCACCATACTAGTCATCTACAGTTGTACCTCATTTTGACCCTAGAACTCATTATTAATGGAGTGCAATTAAGAATCTTTACCCACATAACTGTGAGTTACTCAGAACTGCGTTGTATCTTTAAGTCTGTTTTGGCTCTGTGGTTATACTGAATAAGCAGCCTCCTATGTTATATGATATCTCTTTATAAATGTAATAACTGCACTTTCACAATTGCTTTATTAGCCTTCCTGCTTACCAAATTTGCTAGAAAATGCACCATTTGTCCACTCTTTTTTTCAAAATGTTCTCGGTCGGAGATCCCGAACCCCTCTGTAGGTTGTTCCGGCTCACTTGCTACGCTCGCTCGCTGCGGTGCAGTATGACAAAAATGTTAGACCTCACCACTTTCAAATGGCACCAGCCGCCACTGATCAAAGGGCCTTGGACCAAAAACAGTGTGGTACCATCTATTGTGGACGGGGATAATAGGCATTGCAATAGTGTGGGTATCCTTACAACCTTAGTACAGTATTATACAGATATGTATACAGCTAGGCAGATAGCGAATGAAGACGAAATAGCACAGTATCTTTAAGATATTGCCTTGGTATGGTTGTCAAAAGGGCAACAAGACTTTTTGATGCACCCTATAACGACTGGCGAACTCCGTGATGCATTCCTCGCTTTATCCAATGGCAAAGCTACAGGCACGGATGGGCTCCCTGCGGAGTTTTATAAGGAGTATGCTGATAAACTGGTGCTGCAACTGCACGCTATGTTTGAGGATGCCTATGAACAGCAGACACTGCCAGGCACACTACGTGAGGCACTGATTGTAACCTTATTGAAACCAGGGAAGGAATCTGACAAATGTGAGTCCTATCGGCCACTGTCCTTAATGAAAACGGACGTTAAAATACTTGCAAAGGTCCTGGCCACGAGGTTGCAGTTATTACTACCTGTCATGGTGCTGCCGGGTCAGTCGGGTTTTGTCCCTGCGCGATCCACGGCCCATAATCTGCGAACATTGTTTGCAGTCCTGCAACTTCTAGAGCCACCTTGCCTGCTGCGGCGGTCCTTCTAGATGCCGCGAAGGCATTTGATTCCATTTCCTGGCGATATATCATAGCGGTGTTACATCGCATGGGGGTACCCCACATTTACACTAATTGGATTAAATTATTGTATGAAAATCCTGTGGCCCGAGTGAGAATGAATGGTAGGACATCTGAATCATTCCCAATTCGACGTGGGAGGAGGCAGGGCTGTCCTCTATCGCCCATACTTTTCGCGATAGTGCTGGAGCCTTTGGCTTGTATACTGCGATAGCGACATGCCATGGCGGCGTTGCATTTTCATCAGAGACCATTGGCAGTTTCCATGTACGCAGATGACATGGTTATATATGTGCGGGAACCAGCAGTCTACCTACAACAACTCATTAAGGAAAATATACGGTTTGAGTGGCACTCCGGGTTGGGGATCAATGGGAATAAATCTGTGGTGTTTTCTTTGACACCGTCCACACAGCGATTTAAACTAGGATTCCCTTTGCTGTGGAGTGATGACCCCGTTAAATATTTAGGAGTATGAGTTCACAGGGACCCGCAATGCGTTCTTATGGCACTGCGATTATTCGGCTTGAGAAACAGGTCACTCGATGGATACGTCTACCATTGACGTTCGCAGACCGAGTGGCTCTGCTTAAAATGGTAGTTCTACCCAAATTTCTGTTCACCACTTTACCCATAATATTGAGGCCACACTTTTTTAACACACTTCGCGGCTTACTGACTACGCTGGTTTGGGGAGTGAAAAAAATGTGCGTTAAATGGGATGTCCTGACACGACCTTATGAGATGGGAGGCTTTAGAGTGCCTGATATGAACTTATATTACTTATGTGCTCAAGCGCAGTATGCCTTTTACTGGCAGAGCGCGCCCCCATACACACCACATGTATCAGTCGCGGCGGGGCGTTACTTCCAGTAGCACTGAAGGCGATGATTGTGAACACCTTGAAAAAGGTGAAATAGATACAGTACAATATACGTCACACGCTTGCAGAGAACTTGGGAAGCGCGCAGCGAGATTGCATTGTATGCACTGTCCATGCCGATTTTACACCATAAAGGGACATCAGTGTCTAGTGAATCGGGCTTACTCGCAGTTTTACACGGAGCAGGAATATACACTATGGGTAATGTTTACCCTGCTGGCAAATTTATGGACCTTCAGACATTTGTGGGGGGAGAATCTAAGCCTGCTATGGCGACGTTTATGTACAGTCGATTGAGAGCTGCGGTTTGGCATTATACCCTGGGTTTCCTGACGTGCCCCCTACTCTGACAGCATTACAGATACTATACACTTCGCAACTTAGAACTAAATGAATCACCAGGTTGTACAATGCCTCGCAGGCTGATGAGGCGACTGTTGCTATGGGACCTATGGGAAGATGGAATGATGTGTTGCCACAGCCACTCACAGATGATGAATGGGAGTCATGCTGTAGACTAACGAGTCAATATGCATCTAATGGAAACTTACGACGGTTAACTCACTATAAATATCTCCATCAAATGTATTATACGCCGATGCAGCTCCATAAATATGGGCTCAGAGACTTGCCTTGCTGTTGGCGCTGTGGGGCGGACAATGCTGATTTCTGTCACTTAGCCTGGAGCTGTCCGAAGGTGTCGGACTTCTGTGATAAAGTTACGGAGGCTCTGGGGGAAATGATTGGTGAGCCTGTAACTTGTGATATGTCTTTTTGCCTCCTGGGAAACGTGCTTAAGCTTAAATCTTATAATCGAAAACTGGCTGCAATAGTGCTGCTGTTGGCGAGACGTAGGGTCTCAATTCACTGGGATGTTAGGCCTGCACCACAGATGGCACAATGGCTTAAAGATGTTGCATATTGTTGTGATCAATTGGTGTGTTATTGGGAAGAGCTGCCGCAAGCCTCCAGGTCACGGGAATTTTGGGGTCCCTTCACTGCTTATGTATTAGCACACTCGCCTGCTGAATAATGTCTCTAAGTACCCTCATGACATTGATCTATGCTTTGCTATTTCACTGTGCGATACTGGGATATACCTGAATTTGATACTGTTGTCATGAATTGCTTCTATGTATTCTGTAATGTGTACCAAAGGATGTATGTGTGTTCTTGGTATTATTACCTGAAAATGTTAATGAAAAAAAAATGTTATCTTTACACCGGAGACTTGGGGACTGGCCTGCAAGGTGCTAGTCTAGTTACACCAAGGTTGGCCAGGGTGCGACCTCCCATTCTGCAATATGCGGATGGCACTGCAACCATGGACCACACCAGGGTGGGCCTACAGAGAGCCCTCCAGGTACTCCATCTTTACAACTAGGATAACAATCTACAGGTCAACCAGAGCGAAACCAAGGTGGTGGTGTTTGGAAAACATCCACAAAAAAAGCAATCATGCTGGCAATTGGGAGATCTGCAAATAGGAACAGCGCCAGCCTAAAACTACCTCCGGGGTTGGCTCTCCGCGAGGGCCAAATCGGCCACTCACCTGAGGCACCTCAGCTGGAAGTCCAACCACATATCCCACTCATTGAAGCGAATAAGTACCTGCCAGTTAGGTCCAACTGCAGAGCCTATGCTGTCAGTTTTGAAAGCAAAATTGATTCCGGTCATCAACTATGGACATCTGGCCTTTCCAGGTGCTCTGAATAGGTGTCTAAACGCCTCTCAAACTACGGCTTACACATAAGTGCTGTTAGATCAATGGCATGCCAGAAAAGCGAGGCTGAGGTTGGAGCTAGGCCTTGGAAGGCCTGACTTGGCGAGTCAGGGGGACCTAATGAGTTTTTTTTTATCAGGGTTTTGAGAGCCCCAGAAGACTCACTCAAATATCAACTGAGGAAAATGTTTGAGGAGATTGGCTATCCCTGGCAAAATGGGCTTGGTCAGGCAATTGGCAGCTTGAATTTCATGGCTGAAAGCCTGCACCCCTCTGACATTCCTTTATCTGCCTGGAAAAAAGCGGTGAACAGGCAGGTATTAATAACTTCATTTGAAAAAGGTGTTGCCAACTTTCGTCCTAGTTCGATCACAGCTCCACTGGATGCAACATCTAACCTGTGGAAAGACCAACTTTATCTAGATGAAGCTCTTAAAGTTCAGGCCTGCAGGAAAATCTTTTACATGAGACTCGCTGCCAAACCAATCTCAGGGCCCGATTCACAGAATTAACTTAAGACTCAATCCTAAACTTACTACTATTTTGGTATTCACAGAATGCACTTACTACTTTTGGCATCCACAGAATGAACTTACTACTTTTGGTATTCACAGAAGTTAGGATTTTGTCTTAAGTCTGTCTTAAGTCTGTCTTAAGACAAACTTAAGACAAAATCCTAACTTCTGTGAATACCAAAAGTAGTAAGTTTAGGATTGAGTCTTAAGTTCATTCTGTGAATCGGGCCCTCAGAGTTTAATCCACTTTGGGCACAAAGTGTGGGGGGGGGGGCTGCCTCTTGCAGGCTATGTATGTATCGTAAAGAATCCTGGCTGCATCTATTGTGTTGCTGCTCCAAATTGTCTGACGATCAACGCCGCCTGCTTTGCCCTATTTTCAGGGCAAAGGGTGTTAGGATTTGTAGGGAGGCCTCAGATTTGTGCTTCATCGAAAACATGGCATGTACCCTAGCCAGATGGGAAGGTCCCGAATTCTATTAGGTCTGCACTTACCGAGTCGCTGCAGATTAATACCAGTACTTGACAGGCTAGCACATCGCACAATTTGAAATTTGCCTTCTGCCCCTTTATTACTTCTATGTTATAGTACAATATGCTCCCTCCATGTTTAGAAAGTGTGCAAAGCAAGTGCATCAAATGATTACCTGATTTGAATAATTTGGGATTTTTAAGTCCTTATTTATTTACTGGTTTTAAGGATGCCTTATTTAGGTGTGCACAGTAAGGACTTCACTTACTTGTCTGCTGTGAATAACTCAGGATTTTTTTAATTTTACTTCTTAATCTTCCAGGATGTGATGTGCCTTATTATTGGTTATATCAATAATTGTATGGAGTATATGCCCATATTAACAAAGGTGTGGTATCCCCATCCGTTGCTTTCTAAACCTGTTAGTGCAGTTTATACCCTCTCAAGAGCACGCTTGATGCGGGGGCTATTATATTTTTTATATGAAAATTAAATAAAAATTATATTTATAAAGCGCACTACTACCCTGAGGTGTCTAGGAGATGCAACTCTGGAGATAGGACACAATCCAACAAATGAATAGTAGTACTGTTAAACTGATTTAGCTGGTTAAAAAACATGTTTTAAGAGCTTTCCGAAAGACTAACAGGTCGGTCTTTTCATTTAGGTGGGGAGGCATTTGTTCCAAAGCCTGGCAGTGCAAGTAATGAAGCTCCTGCCCCCTCAGTTAGATCTGTTAAATTTGGGAACCCTTAGGTGACGGCTTGATGATGATCTGAGCAACCTTCTGGGAACATACGATTGAAAGCAATGTTTTACATACTGAGGTCTTACATCATGTAGATCAGCATTCTATGGTGTTTTGTCAGACCATTATTCTCTATTAATGCCATCTATCTAACTGTACTTGATGGAATATGACCTCAAGGCACGTGTCACAGGGAGGATCATTTTGGTGATGACAGACAATGCAACAACCAAGCTCTGCTGCCTTAAATAGAGTAGGACCTCTTCTCTGACTAAGGCGGACTAATTGAAAATCACCTTGACAGCAACATACCTGCCCAGGTATCTAGCAGAACAGGGATACGTGAACCTAGCATTGGTTTAAAACATCTTAGGTCATGAAGAGTTTTAACGGGACAAACACGCCAAATTGTCTACCTTCATTTCAAGGTTTCTACAACCAGGATCACTAGGGGAGGCCTTCTCTGTGGACTAGGATCAGTTATTGTATGAGCCACACCCCGGTTCTTATGCAGCATCAGCCGGTGCGGAGTCTCGTGCAGTGATTTGTCACTCAGCGGTCCTGAACTGGCGATGACAGTCTTGATTTCTGGAACTGTTTCACATGTTGAAGCAGACTCCCTTCAGCTGCCAGCAACCAGAAACCTGAAATGCGTCCAGGATTCTGCATTGCAATCCTCATTGCCTAAAGCTGTCAGTGTCCCCTGCAGCCTTAGAGTTCAGCACAAAGTTACTGACGAACTTCCAGGTGGGATATACGAGTGCCACTTACAAACCGAAGTGTAAGAGGCTCTGTGTATAGTGTTCCTGGAGCTTGTGTGGCCTAGCCAAGTCTGATCTACAAGACTCGCCCATACGTGTGCATGTGGAGATGACATTCCATGACAGGAAGCAACTTGACTGTAACACCCTAGATTTACAACTTATAGTCTATGCTGTTGGTATGATTCATGGGTCTTACTTCCTAGGGCCACTACATTCCCTCTGGTCTTTCGGAGTTTCCCTAGTAACAGTGGCGGCTCCTCTGCTAAGGCGGAGGAGCGTCGCCCTACTGCCCTTGCAGCAGTGCACAGGAAAAATGTTAATAACAAATCGTTATCAATTTATTTTTAGTGGAGCTTGAAGCCAGGTTGGGGCTGGCCGAGGCTGGGCTCACCATGTCAGAGGGAGGAGTGGTATAATGTGCGCATGAAGGTTAGGCTGGCTGACTTGGGGGGGGGGGGGAGCTGAATAATATTTGGCGGGGGGGGGGCTCATTCTTCCCACCATAGACAGAGTGGCTGTAAGAAGAGGTGAATACACAACAAAAGCCTCATTTACAAATAAATGGTCTTTTAAAGACCTGTTAAGTACTCTGGTGCGGCTTCAATTAGATGCTCGCCAGCCCGCGAAGCTGTCTCCGCCCAGGCTGACACACACAACAGGGTGGGGGGGGGGGGGCTGAAGCCCCGTGAGCCCAATGGGTGTTGCGCGCCTCACTTAGCATGTTCTCCACCCGGCTGTATTGCACAGCCTGGGTGTAGAACATGCAAAGGCTCCCACTCTGAGCTCTGAACCACAGCACTCAGACCAATCACGACGCTGCTGTCATGCTGGTGACAGCACCGTAGTGATTGGATAGGGTAGTCGGAGCCTGGGTGCTGCTGGAACCAGCAGGTAAGTCTTCTTTTTTTCCCTAGTTTTCCAACCCCCCGCTTCCCCGCCCCTACGCCCCGCCACCGTTCCCTACCAGCCGCCACTGACTACTAATGGAGTAGGTTTGCAGATCTTTGTCAAATGGCACACTAGTTAATGCATCATTCAGTGCTATGTGGGAGTCCTCTATTAAGTCTAGTTATAGAGGTTTCTAAGAGGGCCGTACCTTGTCCTGCATTTGTGTGGGGATTTTGAGTTAAATTTTGCTCAAAGTGGTTAGCTGGCACTGGGGCAGGACTAATTTGTATACTCCGCTCATCAGCGGTGCCATATACTAGTTAGTGCCTGTGTTGACATTAGTGTCTCAGTTTTTGTGACTGTTGTAATTGAAGTTGTGAGCTCAGGAAGCCAGGTTGCTTATGTCTGTTTGCTTGTACCTCTCAAATTCCCAGGTCAACTGTAAACGGATGCAAGCATATGTAAACATCTGTTCTTTCTCTTTACCAGGCCGTAAATACTGTCGCCAGGGCCGGCGCTAGACATGGGCAGCGTGGGACACGGACCAGGGCCTCACGCCTGCTCAAAACGACGGGGCCCCGCAACAGAGCACTGCCTTTATAAAGACATCCGTGTTCCGAGCTCCAGGTGAGCAGCCCCGCCCTTGGGCCCCTTAGCTATGGGCTGAAATTGTAAAATGATTGCCCCAACCCACCTGTCAATTGCCAGTTTTAAATCCCCACTCATTTGCATGCAGAGTTGCTTTGCTGGCACCACTCCCTGCTCTGCACATCCAAAAAGACAGCATTCATTAGCAGCATCATGCATGTTCTCATTTGATGCCCAACTTCCTGTGTTCCTGGGAATACATAAGGAGGTCTTGTGTCCCCTTTTGCTTTTAGTGGTAGTATTGAGGGAAGGGTCAATATAAAGGTATAAGATAGGCAAAAGAAGGTAAGAGGTGAGGGAGATGATAGGTGAAGAATACAGCAGAGAGAGGGAAGTTGAACATAAGGAGCAGAGCGGCAAGAAAGAGCAAGAAGCGGGAAGAAAGTGAGATGGGGAAAGATGGACATACCTGCAAGGGCAGAATTGGTAAGAGAAGAGTCTGGGAGAGTGCTGAGGAAAAAACATAGCATGTAAAATAGAGGAATCTAAGAGGGACAGAATCCACACAGTAATGTAAGAGGCTTGTGAAGGCTGAAAAGGAAGAGACTGATGTAAAGGAACACAAGAGCAGTAGAGTAACACAAAATGATGCCTGAGCAGAATGTTATGAGAGTATCCCGAGTTTCCTATATCTCACAGATATTAATTTTCACAGAGCTGACGAGGGGGGCCCCTGGTGGACTTTTGTGTTAGGGGCCTGTCAGCTCCACAGGGGCTACAGGAATCTGTGGTACGCCCCTGCACAAAAGGTGAAGCAAGGTCAGAAGGGGGAGAAGTGTAATGACTAGCAGCACATGTAAGGGAGAGGTCGATGTTAGAGAGGCATAACCAGAGAAAAATGTGAGAGAAAGGAAACAAAAAGTAGAGCATGGAGGGAGAGGTGGATGTAAATGAGGCAGAACCAGTAAAAAAGGTGAGGCTTGAGGGAAAGAAGAAAGGTAAAAGGCAGGGCCTGGATAGGAGAGGTAAACTATCAGGAGAACTTAAATTGCGAGTGGAAGGAATGGTGAGGGGTAGATATAAGAGTGCAGGACCTTGAAGAGCAGGTAAGAGTCTGGGGGAGGTATGCAGGAAAGAGGTAGATATTAAAGAGGTCTAACCAGCTAGAGAAGGTTAGAGGCTGGTGAGAGATGATAGGTGAAGTGTGTAGCAGATAGGTGGATGTAATGGGGCAGAATCTGTGAGAAAGGTAGGAGACATGAGGTGAAGAATAGAGCATGAAAAGGAGATGTGGATATAAGACAGGCACAGTGAGGCATGGTAAGAGGCTGAGGTAGGTCAAAGGGGAGAGGTGCATGTAGAGGGGACAGACCCGCAATAAAAATTAGGAGGCTGGAGGGAGAGATTAGAACTGATATACAGTGGATGGGAGATATAGATAGATGGAAGATATAGATGTAAAAGATGCAGAACTATTAGGAGACCTTATTCAGCGAAGAGAGAGGGAATGGTGAGTCGTGAATGTAGAAGGGCAGACTCAGTGAGAAAAGTAAGGGGGAGGGGGAGAGTTGTGGTGAGGTGTAGAGAATGGAAGAAAAAGATGGATATAAGAGGGTCCGAATCAGAAAGTGAATGCGAAGAAGCCCAGGAAAAGGAGAGAGATGGAGGTAAGAGGGGCAAAGTTCACAAGATATGGCTGGACGCTGGGAAGAGGTGAAGAGGAGGGAAGGGAACTGAGATGTGTATGTAAAGGGGCAGGACCAGGAAGAGAGGTGAGAGGCTCGGTGGAATGATGAGAGGTCAAGGGTAAAGCATGGAGGGGAAAGATGGATTTAAGAGGGGCAGAACCAGAGAGCGATTGTAAGAGGGTTGTGGATTAATGAGATGTTGAGAGATGAGCATGTAGTTTGAGGTGCATGTAAGAGGAGTCGAACCGGCAAGAGAAGGTAATAGACCAGGCAAGAGGTGAGGCGGAAAGCACAGCATAGAGAGAAGAGGTAGCTTTAAGTAGTCAGAATCAGTAAAGAAAAAAGTAAGAGGGTGGAGGAGTGGTAAAAATGTATTTGAACTCGTGTACGGCTACATACATTTAGCCTTCGCCACCTATTGCAATTCCCTGTCTCTATTTTCCATTGAAAAAAATTGGCTTAGTTTTGGGATGTGTGTCTTCCTTTCCAAAGGTTTCTGATCTGAAACCATCCTTGATGTGCCTGCAGAATTTCAGCCTGCTCTGTTTTCACTCTTATTCCTCTTGACCTTTTTAGGGCTCGCTGGTACTGCATCCGAAGGATGCGTCCAGCTGGGAGCCTTTTAGTTGCCTGACTCGGGGGAATGAAGGACAGGAAACTGTCACAAGCTTTTTCTCGGCTGGATTCAGCTGCGTGCACGCGCTTTTTCCTTCAGTTTCTTTCACAATGTTTCTTTCTTTGTGTGAGCTTGCCTTCACTTTCGTTTCCTGTCTTAGACCAGAGCGTGTTTGTTTCCACTGTTCGCTTTTACTATGGGCATTCTTTGAACACGAAATAAATAGAAATGCGGCATTTAAAAGTGTGCGATGCACGGGTGATTGCAGAGGCATCGGAGGTGACACTACTGCGCTTGATGTTTTAATGAAATAAATAGAATATCATGTTTCTTTCTGCCTTGACTTTCGTTTCCTGTCTTAGAGCAGAGCGTGTTTGTTTTCACTGACCGTTTAACAATGGGCATTCTCACGAACACGAAATAAATAGATCACAGCCACACCTCCCCCCCCCCCTCCGTCGCCGCCGCTGCACCTACACACACACACACAGAGAGCAGGCTGTTCACAACACATGCACACGCAGGCAGACACGAGCGCACACATACAGACACACACTACACCTCCCCAGCCCCCCCCCCGTCGCCGCCGCCGCCGCACCTACACACACACACACAGAGAGCAGGCTGTTCACAACACATGCACACGCAGGCAGACACGAGCGCACACATACAGACACACACTACACCTCCCCAGCCCCCCCCCCTCCCGCCGCCGCCCCCCACACACGAGAGTACACGCACAGACAATCCCCCCCGCGCATACACAAACGCGCGCACGCACACACTGCATACATACACGCTTTCCCCCCCCCCACCCCCTCCACCTCACCAGAGACACACGCGTGCGCACACATCCCCCTCACACCCCACTCACCAGGTTCTTCTTGCGTGTCCCTCGGCAGCCAGTGGGTCATTCCGGTTAACAGGCGGGGGCCGCGGGGCTCTCCACGAGCACTGGAGCCCCACTAGCTAACACGGAAATCCTCCGGCGGGCACAGGAGCGCCTGCTTCCTGTTTTTGTCCGGCCCCGCCCCCGTCCCAACAAAGGTTGCCTGGCTTCCTGTTAAAGCCGGGCTGTGGCGGTGAGTTTGCTTGTTTTCTCATTGCGGACCTTTAATTTGAGGATGCAACGCGGACCTGACACTGGCACTCATGAGATCCCTTCTGACTTTGCGGCAGCCTGCTCTCATGCCAGGCGTTTCCCTGTGTTTCTCTGCAGACGTGCATGCATATGAACCTGCCTGTAACAAAGTTAGCGCGGAAAGGTCTAGTGCTCACATGACCGGGGTCCCGCGCCAGGCACCCGGACTGGTGTGCAGCAGCAGGCAGCGCCCGCAGGCAGCAGAGGCTAACTGGGAGGCTGTGATGAAAGGCGCGAGCCTCATGAGATCCCTTCTGACTTTGCGGCAGCCTGCTCTCATGCCAGGCGTTTCCCTGTGTTTCTCTGCAGACGCGCATGCATATGAACCTGCCTGTAACAAAGTTAGCGCGGAAAGGTCTAGTGCTCACATGACCGGGGTCCCGCGCCACGCACCCGGACTGGTGTGCAGCAGCAGGCAGCGCCCGCAGGCAGCAGAGGCTAACTGGGAGGCTGTGATGAAAGGCGCGAGCCTGCCTCTGACACAGGTGTGGTGTCTGTGCACATTAAGGCTGCCTGCACGTAGAGGCCTCTGATTGAATTATGGGATCGGTGCTTGATACCCAAAAGCCGCGGATTCAGCAGCCAGCGAGGGGAGCTGCTGGGGGGCCTCCCTCCCCTCTGCTTATGGCTGCATTATTTTCCCTCGTTAATTGTCAACGTTGCCTTTCGCAGGTCTTGGACAGACTCTTTGTTTTGCAGATGTGTGTATACCTCTCACTGTTTCACTCTTGCTGGTAGCGAGTGTGCCTAGCGGAGCACGTCATATATTCAGAGCAGGTCCGATTCTTTATCATTATTTGATAGTGCTCGTGGTCCGGCGCGCAGAAAGAGCAGCTGCAGTGGGCATGATATTGAGAAACCCTTTCTTAAGTAGCACTCACCAGTTTCCGTGTGATTATTCAGAAGTGGGTTTCGCATTTTCCTCGAATTACGTTAAAATGAAACTTGTGCTCCCAAAATTGTTTCTAGGGATGGCATGTCTGTAGCCACACTGCACCCTCACACACACCGCACCCTCACACACCGTAACCTTACACACACTGCACCCTCACACACACTGCACCCTCACACACACTGCACCCTCAGACACTGCACCCTCACAGACACTGCACCCTCACACACCGCACCCTCGCACACACTGTTCCCTCACGCACACACTGCACCCTCACACACACACTGCACCTTCACACACCGCAGCCTCACATACCGTACCCTCACACACCGCACCCTCACACACACTGAACCCTCACACACTGCACACTCACACACAACACACCGCACCCACACACACACACACGCACCGCACCCACACACACCGCACACACACACACACACACTCTGCACCCTCACACACTCTGCACCTTCACACACTCTGCACCTTCACACACTCTGCACCTTCACACACACTGCACCCTCACACACACTGCACCCTCACACACACTGCACCCTCACACACTTTGCACCCTCACACACAACTTATTTGTTATTTTCTTCATTCATTGGAAAGTTTGCTCCCTTTAAGATCTGAGCACAGCTGTCTGGTCCTGTTTATGGCTGATAGATCATGTCTGTAGCCACACTGCACCCTCACACACACACTGCAGCCTCACACACACTGGACCCTCACACCACACCCTCACACACCGCACCCTCATACACACTGCACCCTCACACACCGCACCCTCACACACCGCACCCTCACACACCGCACCCTCACACACCGCACCCTCACACATCGCACCCTCACACACCGCACCCTCACACACTACCCCCCACACACACCGCACCCTCACACACACCACACCCACACACACCGCACCCACACACACACACACCGCACCCTCACACACCGCACCCTCACACACCGCACCCATACACACACACTGCACCCTCACACACACTGCACCCTCACACACACTACCCCCTCACAACCCACACCCTCACACCCCACACCCTCACACCCCGCACCCTCACACACCGCACCCTCACACACCGCACCCGCACACACACACTGCACCCGCACACACACACTGCACCCGCACACACACACTGCACCTGCACACACACTGCACCCGCACATACACTGCACCCGCACACACACTGCACCCTCACACACACACACTGCACCCTCACACACTGTACCCTCACACGCTGCACCCTCACACGCTGCACCCTCACATGCCGCACCCTCACACGCCGCACCCTCACACGCCGCACCCTCACACGCCGCACCCTCACCCCGCACCCTCACACACCGCACCCTAACACACCACACCCTCACACACTGCACCCTCACACACCGCACCCTCACACACCGCACCCTCACACACACTGCACCTGCACACACACTGCACCTGCACACACACTGCACCCGCACACACACACTGCACCCGCACACACACTGCACCCTCTGCACCCTCACACACTCTGCACCCTCACACACTCTGCACCCTCACACACTCTGCAATGGAACATACACTCCAAATACCACTCAGTGCCACATAATTATATGCAACATAATTGCACACCTCATACTTACACTCTACTCAATGCAACATAAATACACTTTATCTATCTGTCTATCTATCGCCCTCACTCTATCTATCTGTCTATCTATCGCACTCACTCTATCGCCCTCACTCTATCTATCTATTGCCCTCCCTCTATCTATCGCCCTCCCTCTATCTATCTATCGCCCTCCCTCTATCTATCGCCCTCCCTCTATCTATCTATCGCACTTACTCTATCTATCGCACTCACTCTATCTAGCTATCGCATCACTGTAGCATCACTCAGCACCACCACAGCATCACTCAGGGGCACCACAACATCACTATGCGCTACCACAGCATCACTGAACGCCACAGCATCACTCGTCACCACCACAACATCACTCAGCGCCACCACCGCATCAATATGTGCAACCATTCAACAACAACTGGTTCAAAAATGTTCTCTCAATGTTTCAAGCTTTATGACAAATGCCCCAAAAAGATGTTAATATTTCACTTCTGTTCTTGGATTTCCGTCACAATAAAATACAATGAACATAATCTTTAAATATTTACAAAAGCTATTGCCATTATAAATTACAATAACTTTTATTTCAGTATTAATTCTTAAAAAAATTAAAAGCCATTGTTATTTGTAATATCAATACATCTAGGTCACGTAAATACAACACATATTGCATTACAAATGCTATAGGTGTCACATATGCGAAAGTTAAAACTATTGGCATTGTAAATGACAAAGCTATTAATTTCGCTATTTTCAAAACCAACACATAAAAAAAAAATTGTCATTTACAGTACCAATAGCTCAAACTTTCCTAATGCGAGACCTATTGCATTGCAAATGCTTGTTAAGAAATCTACCTGCAAGTGGGACCATTTTTTTTTTGCCCAAATCCTGACTGGACATCTAGAGATTATCATTCCTGCCCTGCTGCCTGGTCTCAGAAAACGGTGGTGGGTGACACCACAGGTCCACCGGGGAAACGTAAGCCCGGCCTGACAAAGCATACTGCCCCACAAGATAGTGCAGGCCCAATGCCTTGGAGTGAGGCCTGCGGGCGAGCAGACCTGGATGCATGCGAGGGATTGTAGAGAAGGGAGTTGGATGCCTCAGCCCTTGTTTTGACAGCGGCTGGAACCTTCCACTTTTTTCAGATCTGTCACATTCATCGCACAATGCTGCTTGAGGCTCCCTGTACTAGACCTGGGCCTAGCTTTTCCATCCAATTGGATTCATGTATTGTATTTTCCCATAACAGAGCTTTACATTTTTTTTCTTATTTTATTAGGGTTGTTATATGCATTGCTAGCCATTTTACAGATATCCACACTAGATAAGAAGCTTCTTACAAAGCTGTTTACACAATGCCAGAAAATGAATGGTCAATTGAAGTCACTGCCTGTGATATTACATTTTATGCAAATTAGAGGGACCTCGCATGCTCCTGTTGTTGCCCTGGGCCCGACAAATCCTAGGACCGGCCCTGACCTGACCTTATGCTCAGTAAACAATTCAAACCCCTATTCGCACTAATCAGAATTTGAATACTTGAGAATTGAAGAATTACACTCTAGCTAGTTTCCTATTATGATGATACTGCACTGCTACCCATTTTAGTGCATAATGGGCCCCATGTAGGAGCCCTAATACCAGTCGGAAACGGCCGATTTCGGCTGTTTCCGACCGGTATTAGGGTTTTCTAATGTAGGAGCATGCTTTACAGAATCGGTATTTTACCGAATCTGTATTTACAGATTCGGTAAAATTACCGAATCGGTAAATACAGACTCGGTAAAAATACTGATTCTGTAAAAGCACATGTAGGTAGCACATCTTTGAGTGCCGCAGGCCTTTCAGATTCGGTATTTTACCACCCAATCCAATTGGGTGGTAAATTACCGAATCCAGGTGTGCATGCACACCTGTGCAATGTGACACACAGACATGCCCTTAGAGCATGTCTGTGTGCCACATGGCACACAAGTCCGGAATTGGGGTGCCAGAGGGTGTCAAAGTGACACCCCCTGCACCCTTGCAAAAATCGGAATTTACTGAATCAGTAAATACCGATTCGGTATTCACCATTGATTCCTATGGGCTTCAAGGCCCATAGGAATCAATGGGGGATACCGATTCTGTATTTGCCGAATCGGTAAATACCGAATCTTACAGATTTGGTATTTACCGATTCTGAAATACCTACATGTGCCCCCTTCTATTTTACCACTTCTTAAATACCGAATCGGTAAAATTCTGTATTTTAGAAGTGGTAAAATAGAATTACCTACATCTAGCCCATTATGTTTTAGGGTGCAACTGTACCACTATACTCACGACACTATTTATAAGGAGACTCGAGCAACCCTCACGCCAGTGCCTTAACAATTATACATTTTTACTTGGAATTAACATGGTTAAAAGTACAGAATATGAAGTGGCAGGAGTTAGCCATTTTAGGCAATAGAACGTGTTAATGGGGGCGGAAACGCCGAGGCACTTTGCAATACGGAAGCATGATAATAAGGACCATGAAGTACGCTGCTGAGCCAGCGCACTTCTGTTTCTTTGAAAACACGGGAGAACAGACGTATTAGCAATGCGGACCGTGAAGTAAACTGCATTAGTTTAAATCACGTGATAGGGATTAGAAGGCTAATTGGAGGAGGGTGCTATAAAAAGTTGGAGGTCTCTTTTCGAACTACAGCGGCAGGATTTATCGGGCCTGGCGGACTTGTCAGAAGGGACTTTTCGGAGTTATCAGGTGAGAAGCCGCAGAGAGGCGGTTGGAAGAGGATAGATAGACGGTTGTTTTTATGGGGGTTCGGTAGCCGCAGAGAATTCTTACATAGATACATTATACTTTTTGTGTATTCATACAGATAAGAAGTCTGGGGAAAAATCGGAGAGACTATATTAATCCATTTTATTTAAGAAATCATGTTTGGAACTTTGGGGAGGTGAGTGCAGCTCTCTTATATGAAAGAAACAGGTTAGTATTAGATTCCTTACCTTAGAATATCCCCTGGCGTCAGACTGGATCCGGAAATTTTTGTGTAGCAATACCCCTGCGCGTCGTTGGGCGTCGTCTCTGGCTCCGCGTCTGTCGTCGGCGTCGTCTGCGCCGGAATGACGTAGTCGGAGTACTTAGACGCCGCCCATGCGCGCTGACGTCAGTTCTTCTTTTTTCCGCGCCAGCTAGCGCAGATTCGGAGAAGCTCTACCCCTTAGTCACTTTTTGACTAAAACTTTTTGATCATTTTTGATCCTCTTCAAGTCGTTCACGACTCATCAGGTGCCGGTAGGGATGCCCGGGTTCAAACCCTGCTCGAAGTGTAGTCGACTGATACCGACCCCCATCGCCGGTGTCTGCAATGCCTAGGCCTCGACCACGACGACCGATCCTGTCCCGACTGTCGAGCTCTGATGTCGAAGGCTAGGCGGGGGTGATCCCGGAAGCAGCTCGAGCTCCGGCAGTCGGCCCCGCGCCATTCGAGGTCCCGGTCCCACGGGAGGTCGAGGGACCGGTCGCGGGGTCGGAGCCCTCGCAGCTCCGGAAGTCGGCATCGTTCTTCTGGTTCCTCCTCAGGTAAGAGGCATGAGAGGTCGGAGCGGCATCATCGTTCCTCCGACCGCCCCCGACTCTCGCCCGACGCGGCCGGGGTTTTGGTTGGCACCACCCACGCAGCTCCGCTGAAGTCGCTGGCGCCGCATCCTGCCCCACACCTTTGGGTCCCTGAGCAAGATGCGACGAGGGAGGAGATTGAGCAGTACCTCATGACCATGAGGTCGCTCTCTTCTCCACCGGGCGCCACGGCGCCTTCGGGCCCAGTGGGCCCTGCTCCGGGGCCTAGCGGGTCGAGTGATCCGCCCCAGCGCCGCCGGCAACTTTGGTCCCGGCGCTGCAGGCCCCGACCGGATCTGGATCCGGATCCGGGTCGACGCCGGTCGACCTTATGACCTCACCGGCGCCGTCCCCGAGGGTGTCACCACCGGCGCTGACTTCGGTCGACGCCGGCCCCAATCCTTCTATCGCTCCCGTTCAGCCGTCGACACGGCCCCGTTGGGCGCCATATGAGACTGCTATAGGTACAATCCAGTTCCACGAACGGGCCCCAATTGTTGATCCTGGCTACCAGGAATTGGGTGACAAAGAGGACTGGGAAGGGTCTGAGGACCCTCTGACACTGGAGTGTCAGGACCAAGCGGACTGGACAGAGGAGCTTGGGGAGGCCAGCAGCCTGGACCTCTCTCTCCAGACACTGGTTTTGTCTCCCCTCCTACCGTGGCTACGGAGGAGGGGGCAGCCTATAGCGTAGTGCTGATGCGGGCGTCTAAGGCCTTAAACCTTACGCTCCCCTCAGCAGCCGTGAGGACTAATCTCCTCCCCGAGGTCCTCAAACCGCAGTCAAGCTCGGTCGAGCCTCTGCTGCCGTTCAATGAGGCCTTATGTGACGTTCTGTTGGGCACCTGGTCCAAGCCCGCCTCAGGAAAGCCTGTGGACAGGAACGTGGCCAGACGCTACCGCCCGGCTCCGGGTGACCCAAGCTTCCTGTCGACCCACCCCACCCCCAAGAGTCTGGTTATCCAGGCCTCTAACTCCCAGACCGCGTTCCCGTCGGCTCCTCCCGACAGGGAATCCAAGAGGTTTGAACAGTTTGGCAAGAAAGTGTTCTCGTCCCTTAGTCTGGGACTTCGGTCAGTCAATACTGCATGCCTCTTGGGCCGCTACACCCACACCCTGTGGGACACGGTTGCGGACGTGCTGCCACAATGCCCTGAGGAGGTCAGGGCTAAACTTGCTCAAGCCCTAGTGGAGGGTCGAGATGCGGCACAGTACTCTATCTGGTGCGGACTGGATACCACCGATACATTAGGCAGAGCGATGGCTACGACAGTGGGGGTTCGACGCCAAGCCTGGTTACGGTGCGCCAATTTCTCGACCGATGTCCAGGCTACTCTTCTGGACATGCCGTTTGATGGCCGTCGCCTGTTTGGCGACCAGGCAGACCACGCGCTTGAGCGCTTTAAGGACTCCAGGGCTACGGCCAAGTCCTTGGGCCTCTCGGCCCCGTACCAGCAAACGGGTGCCTTTCGCTCCTTTCGTGGCCAAGGAAGGAGCGCCCCCACACGTGCCGCCAGCCACACACCGCCTCAACAGAATTTTCAGCGCGGTGGCGGCCGTGGAAACCGCCGGGGAGGCGGTCGGGGACAACGGCGAGACCAGTCCGCACCCGCTCCCGCAGCACCCGCCTCAAAACCTTCCTAGTCCGAGTTTTCAGGCCCACGTGACGCCAGTGGGGGGCAGGGTCCGCCATCACCTCTTCCACTGGCGCACCGTCACATCGGACAGGTGGGTGCTGCAAATCATCCGAAGGGGCTACTCCCTCCCCTTCGAGGCGACCCCTCCAGCCATGCCACCGCAGTACCACCGCGTGTCGGGGGACCACTTGCGACTTCTACAGGAGGAAGTTATGGCCCTCTTGGCCAAGGGGGCCATCGAGCGCGTTCCTGGGCCAGAAGTAGGGTGTGGTTGCTACTCCCACTACTTTCTGGTACCCAAGAAGGGCAAAGGGGCCTACGCCCTATCTTGGACCTACGGAACGTCAACGTCTTCCTCCGGAAGGAGAAGTTCAAAATGTTGACTTTGGCTCAGGTCTTGGCTGCCCTAGACCCGCAAGACTGGATGGTGGCGTTGGACTTGCAGGACGCCTACTTTCACATCCCCGTCCTGCCGGCCCACCGGCATTACCTGCAGTTCACGGTAGGCCTCGAGCACTTTCAGTTCACCGTGCTCCCCTTTGGCCTTACCAGCGCCCCACCGGTGTTCACGAAAGTGATGGCGGTGGTCACAGCTCATCTGCGCAGGTTAGGGGTTTCAGTCTTCCCCTACCTCGACGACTGGCTGTTGAAGGCGGGCTCGCCCCAGACATTCGTCAACCACCTCCAGATTATGGCGGATCTCCTGCACCTGCTGGGGTTTTCCATCAACGGGCCGAAATCACACCTGTGTCCCTCCCAAAAGCTCCTCTTCATTGGAGCTGTTCTGGACTCGGCGCAGTTTTGGGTTTATCCTCCCCGAGCAGCGAGTCCAGGATATTCAGGCTCTGATTCCGGTCTTTCAGCCTTTATCCCGGGTTTCGATCAGGTTGACGCTGCGGCTCCTGGGGCTGATGGCTTCCTGCATCCTTCTGGTGCATCACGCCCGGTGGCGGATGCGGGCTCTGCAGTTGGACCTGAAGTTTCAGTGGGCCCAGCATCAGGGCAACCTGTCCGACCATGTCCTGATCTCGGAGGGCACTGCAAGACAGCTGCAGCGGTGGCTCACGGACCGTGATTGGGTCAACGGCAGATCCCTCTCCCTTCCCCAACCGGAGCACGTGGTTGTGACGGACGCGTCCCTCCAGGGCTGGGGAGGCCACATGGGAGAGGCGGAGATCAGAGGCCTCTGGTCTCCGGCGGAGTCCCAGCTCCATATCAACCTTCTGGAGCTGCAGGCGATTTGTCTGGCACTGAAGGCATTCCTCCCCTCTGTCCGAGGTAGGGCAGTGCAGGTGTTCACGGACAACACCACGCCATGTGGTACTGCAACAAACAGGGCGGTGTGGGGTCCTGGACCCTCTGTCAAGAGGCTCTGCGGCTATGACAGTGGCTGGAACATCAGGGCGTGACCCTGGTGGTTCACCACCTGGCAGGTTCTCTGAACGCCAGGGCGGACAAACTCAGCCGACGGTGCTCGATGGATCACGAATGGCGTCTGAACTCGGACGTGGCGCAAGGCATCTTTCTGCAGTGGGGAGAGCCTTGGTTAGATCTATTTGCCACCGAAGAGAACGCGCCATGTCATCAGTTCTGCGCGTTGGAATTTCCAAGGCGGCACTCGCTCGGCGACGCATTTCGTCGCAAGTGGAGTTGATGTCTGTTATACGCCTTTCCGCCTATACCACTTCTGCCCAGAGTGCTGAAGAAGATCAGGCACGACCGGGCCCAAGTCATCCTTGTGGCTCCGGACTGGGCTCGAAGGTTCTGGTATCCCAAGCTACTCAATATGTCAGTCGGTCCCACGATCCATTTGCCTCTTCAGGAGGACCTTCTGTCGCAGCAGCAGAGAACGGTCCTCCACCCAAACCTATCCAGTCTCCACCTCCATGCTTGGAGATTGAGCGGCGGCAGTTGAGGCCATTTGACTTGCCTCCTGAAGTCTGTAATGTTATTCTGGCAACCAGGCGTCCCTCCACAAAGTCGGTATACGCCTGCCGGTGGAACAAATTTGTGGCATGTGTGAGAAGTTGGCCTGATATATAGTGCTCACTATTCTAGTGGTCACTGTGTATCATTCCAAACGACCCTTATTGATGATTGGTTGTAAGTCAACCTTATAGACCAGCTATCCTAGTAGCATGGACAAGAGCAGTCTTTAGGCTAAACTCTAGAGGGCGTGTTAAGCCAGCTGTTTTACCATCACATATACCCCTTGAACACCAAGTGAAAGGACACCACACAAGTTGTTATAAAGATAAAGTATATTTATCAATAACAAGTCTACCCTGAACTCTTTATGAGTAAGGGAGCTAAGCACAATACAAAACTCTTAAGAAAATACTGCAAATAACACAAATGCCAGAGGGGCACGAAAAACCATATACTCTAAAAGTGGAATGCGAAATACTAGCAGGTAAGTAACATGATCCAGAGGCTTCAGGACCACTAGGACTACCTTACTGAACCCTAAGGTTAGGAGCAGGAGGCCTAGGGAACTCGGGTGCAGAGTGTGAACTCTTACGCGGGATGCGGGACAAAGTCTACGGATGCTAGCACTTCTAAAGTTACTGTTTCCGGACGAATCCGACTAGCTAGACTAAAAATGAAAAAGGATCTGGACACTTGGATAGTGAACCTGCGTTGGGGCACCGAAATGCTTGGGTTACCTAGCCCAGGGGCTGCGTCTGCATAGGGTTCAAAAGACGTCGGGAATCCTCGTTGTAGTCTATGGAGCCTGAAAGAAGAAGTTGCAGGCAGGCGACCAGTGAAGATGTTCGGTGTGATCCAAGGCTGGATCGGTGATGGAGATGACCTGAAAGCACAGGGGACTCAGTTCTTAATCACTAGCCAGTGATTGTGTGGGCACCAGGATGGCACCGGATGAGGTCACCGCGATCAGGTGAGTGGGCGACGCTGGACTCTGCAGCCACACGGGCCAGGAGGCGTTGTCGGCGACCAAGCTGGAGGTGCGAGCTGTCCCACGAGGGTGTCTGCTGTCGGCGATGCTGGAACCAGGATTGGAGCAACAAGCCTTGGCAAAGGCAAGCCCACGCGGTGGAGTCAAAATGGCGTCCGGGGTGCTCCTCTTTTGGAAGGGAGCAAGGGCCAGTCTGGAGCAACCAGACCAGCGGTGAAACATCGTCGTGGTTCGTCGTCAGGAGGGTCACTAGCCGACGGGCAAGTGACCGGACAACGTGGCAAGCAGCAGAAGAGCAGAAGGGCCCCACGCAGATCTCGTGGATGCTGGGGGGCTTGACTTCGGTGCTGGAGCTGCTCTGGGTTGGGGCTTCTCAAACCCCAGTGCACTCACTCGAGGATCCCTTGGCGGTCATGCTGGTTAAGCGCTGTGCAGGTTTTGAAGATGGGCGGTCCCTCAGGTCTCGTCACACCCACGAATCTCAGCTGGGCTGATGATGCAGGTAGAGGTCAGAGATGCCAGGGAATCCGGGTCTCGTCGAGCTGGTCAGTCTTGATCCGGAGGATGGACGTGCAGCAAACCGCAAATGCTTAGGTGGTGCCTGCGGGTGCAGGGTGCCTACTCCTTAGCCACAAGGGAGAGTCTTCAGAGAATGTCAAGAGTTCCTTTCGTGGAAAGTAGTTCAAGATTCAAGATTATCTAACCTGGGAAGGGGGCCCGCTCCTACCTTTATCCTAAGAAAAGGGGCTGGCACGTGACTAGGTCCTGCCCATGGGTGGGACCAGGAGGGGGTGGTTACACCCCTCTCCTTTGTCCGGTCTCTCCCCAGCTCAGGGGCTGGGGTGCCCCTGGAACTGGTTTGAGCCGGCCTATGTACAGTGAGCACCGGGGTGCCACTTGCAGTCACCTTCCTCTCAGCCCTGCCTACCTGGGATACACAAAATCCTGTCTGGGATGGTGCTGGCACCGCCCCTGACAGGAAACCCTTTGTCCGAGCCCTCCTCGCTGGAAGGACTCCCAGCAGCAGGAGGTCAGACTTGTGTCTGTGGTGGCAGCATCCATTTTGTGATGATGAGGCTCGAGTTAACTTTAACCGGGGTTCACAGTTACATACACGTCGTGTCCCTCTAGAAGGGTGGAATGCTAACCCCTTCGCCAGAATTGGCGAGGGGTTAGTATTCCAATTCGTATGACACCTTACTCGACATGTTTTGATAATGCTATGCCAAAGTTAGCATTTGACCGCGAGGTACATAATGCACTTAAGAGTATATGGTATAGCGTTATCATGGAACAGCTATTAGGACTTGGTTCCGCAAGCTGCAAACGGGCTCCGCTCATGCCAGAGCACCATCTCGCATAATTCCAAGCACTCTGCCTTCAGGATTGATAAGGCCTGCCATAGGAGTGACTGATAGGAATGTATGTGTCCATTTTAGGGTTCGATATAGGAATACTATATCTAAAGCAAAGGGTGATTACACCACCTTGCCCCAGCTGTCGTGCAGCCAGTTGTGTCAGATTTGGGTGGCCAGCCAGGGGTGGCATAATACATGCTGCAGCCCCTGGTAGGCCCTGGGTACACCTATGCCCTGGGTACCTAAGGTACACTGTACAGGGGCTGATAAGGTGACTCAGTATCCAATTAGATATGTACCTAGAGTACATGGAATCCATTTTACAGAGAGAGCAGTGGGCCTGGGGTCCTGAATAGCAGGGCCCCAGGTCAACTAAGTCGAAAAACCAGCAAAACACCAGGCAAAAAGTTGGGGGCAACCATAGTCAGATATCCACCTTCCTACAGCATGGTGCACAGCAAAGGCTGTAGTTCCCCTTTCTACCCCTCTTTCTGAAGTTCTTCTCTTCCTTCTTTCTCTTGCCCAGCAGGGCTCTGCTCTGGGCACTATCAAGGGCTACTTTTCTGCCCTTTCGGCCTTCCTAAGGCTGCCTGATCAACCTTCTTTGTTCAAGTTCCCTATAGTAACTCGTTTCCACCTGTTCCCTTTGTGATGCCTCAGTGGGACTTGAACCTGGTTCTTACTTTCCTGATGTGTGCTCCCATTGAGCTGCTTCATTCTTGTCCTCTCTGTCTTCTCACCTTGAAGACAGCTTTCCTGGTTGCCATCACCTCTGCCAGGAGAGTGAGTGAGCTCCAGGCTCTATCTTGCAAACCCCCTTTTCTGTCTGTGCATCCGGACAAAGTGGTGCTGCGTACAAAACCATCTTTCCTGCCCAAGGTAGTCTCTGCTTTCCACATCGGGCAGTCCATCACCTTGCCCTCCTTCTTCCCGCCTCCGCATCCTTCAAAGGATGAAGAGCGGCTCCATCGTCTGGACCCAAAACGTGCGCTTTCATTCTATGTGGATCGCACACGCCAGTTCCGGGTGGATGACCAACTCTTTGTTGGTTACGTGGGTGCGAAGAAGGGACGGGCGGTGCATAAGCGGACCATCTCTCGGTGGGTCGTCTTATGCATCAAGGCGTGCTACTCCTTGGCTAGAAAGGAGCCTCCAGTTGGGCTGAGGGCCCATTCCACTCGGGCCACGGCGGCTACTACTGCCCTGGGCCGGGGAGTCCCCCTGCAGGACATTTGCCAGGCGGCTACGTGGGCCTCGCTGCACACCTTTGGAAGGCACTACTGCCTGGAGAGTCAAGTCCGGAGGGATGGCTTCTTTGGCCGTTCCGTCCTCCAGGACTTTCTGGTGTAAGTATTGGTTCGCAGACCCACCACCGGGGTTGGTATTGCTGGGGTATCTATTCTAAGGTAAGGAATCTAATACTACCATGTTTCTTTCAGATGAACAAGTTACTTACCTTTGGTAACGATATATCTGTAAGAAACAGTAGTTAGTATTAGATTCCTTACCGCCCCACCCATCCTCCCCGTTCTGCGAACTGATACCTAGGGTTAAGGTCATCCCCTTTCAGGGCCCTAGTTTCTTGGCACCAGTGTTGGTTCTAGCATGGCTCTGCGTATCTGGCGCGGAAAAGCTGTGTCTAAGAACTGACGTCAGCGCGCATGGGCGGCGTCTAAGTACTCCGACAACATCCTTCCGGCGTAGACGACGCCCGACGACGGACACGGAGCCAGAGACGACGCCTAACGACGCGCAGGGGTATTGCTACGCAAAAATTTCCGGATCCAGTCTGACGCCTGGGGATATTCTAAGGTAAGGAATCTAATACTAACTACTGTTTCTTACAGATATATCGTTACCGAAGGTAAGTAACTTGTTCAATAGGGTGCTATCGACCTGTATATTTGGGGAAGATGGGGCCTGATCGTGGCATCTGGATTTTATCTTCTTACCGGGGATGTGGAAAATAGAGAGTTGTTTATTGGTCGAATTGTGAAGAGGAAGAAATTGAGACACAAGGTGAGGACAGAACGATGGCCTAGACATGTGAGTTAATGTGGAATAGAGTTCTGATTAGGGGGCAGGGAGGATGGATACTATTTCTTGCCTCATATACACATGTATATATTTCTTACTAGGGGATTAGAAGTATCCTGGATGTGGTGTCGGGCCCTAGGCCATCATTACTTCACAGCATGGAGACATGGACACAAGGATAGTCAGATAGTTAATGGGCCCAGAGCACGTGCGCTCCGCCCCTTTATTGACTGGGTCACGTGACTCGTGACACCAGTGGTGGGTGGGTGTAAAGTGTAGGTTTAGATCATAACAACTAGAACGTGTCCAGCAGGACACTACATTCCTCCCAAACTTTAATATAGCCTTATAGCCCACCGTAGCGGTCTATACCCGCTCTTAAAGGCTCACTGAATCGTTAAAGGCCAGAGCCGAAGGCGAGGGACTTTAACGAGACAGTGGGACTTTAACCCCTTCCATGCTGCTGCGATTTCGGGGCAGTGCGGCACTTACGCAAAACGGGCGGGCCGCGTCAGCCATTGGCCGACGGCAGCACTGGGGAGGTAGTGCTGCAGTCGGCCAATGGCCGACAGCAGCATGGAAGGGGTTAAGAGCCGGTATAGCCCTGCTACGAAGGGCTATAAGGCTATTAGAACATTCTGCCACTAGAGGGCAGAATGTTCTAACAAATTAAACAAAGGGTTCTTTGTTCTATAGAAATGCTATAGGTGTCACGTTTGCGAAAGTTAAAACTATTGGCATTGTAAATGACAAAACTATTAATTTTACTATTTTCAAAACCAACACATAAATAAAATATTTGTCATTTACAATACCAATACCTCAAACTTTCCTAATGCGAGACCTATTGCATTGCAAATGCTTGTTTTTTGTTCTCATTAGCCCAGGTCAGTGAAAAGGCATAGATAGGTCTTTCGCTTGTTTGACCTAAGTTGGATCACTCTATGCCTTGCTTCTTCATACTCCGACCTTAGGTAGCCTTGTCGAATGACCAGACCCTCTCATCCGCCACCACCGGAATAACCAAGCAATGTATGGTATAGAGGCCTAATCATAGGACAATTATTATGAATTTCCACTACCATTTATCCAATTTTCGAAGGGAAACCAGAACTCATTTCCCCTACACATTAGCACTCTGTCAAATGTGCCTATATATTTAATTGAGGATAGCCATTCACCTTTATTTGGGGGTATAGTTTTAGTCCATTTTTACAAATTTCCCTGCGGGCCAACAGTATTAAATAAAAAATTAGTTTTTTAACATTTTGATTGAGACAGTCATAATTTTCTGCTAGCCCAAAAAATACAAGAGGGATGCTTACCTGGAACTGAACTCCAATAATTAGGCACAATGTGTTACTTACATCCCTCCAGAAGGCTTGCAATGACGGGCATTCCAAGAACATGTGTACATCATTGCTTCTTGCTTCCCCCCCATTTGGGACATTTCGGGGTAGCACCTTTAGCAAATTTTGCCAGTTTGTAAGGTATCCAGTAGACTCTGTGGATACAAAAGTGGTGGTTCCGCCTTAGGTTTTCAGCACGTACTGTGGAGTATAGCATGTTACAACATACTTGCAATAAATTTGTCAGCTGCTCTCCCGGCAAGTTCTTTTCCCACAGTGTTGCTGGCAAATTGAAATCCCCATCAGTGCTGTCCACAAGACTCCAATACCATCTCGCCACCTCTTTTCGACTGGGTCCTCCAGATATTATTGAAGTTTCAACCGGCTTTTGATTGTGCAATATTGCCTTCTTATATTTAAAACAAGCATTTGCAATGCAATAGGTTTCGCTTATACGAGACTTTTAGCTATTGGCACTGTAAATGTCAATAGCTTAAATTCTCACAAATGTGAGACCTTTTGAATTGCAAATACTGTTTATTTCCAAGTGCCCCATGCTGCGCTTGCACTTAATAGAGAATACACCCCTTTCTTTAGACAAGTCGCGTCTACGGAAAGGGGTGTGGCCTCTTTTAAGTGCCAGTGCGACATGGGGCGCTTGGAGAAAACCCCAGAAAAATATATTTGTTGAGCAATAGGTCTCGTATTTGCAGGAGTTTAAGTTATTGTCATTTACAAAGTCAATAGCTCAAACTCTCCTAAATGCGAGACCTATGGCATTGCAAAGAAGCAGCCGCCATTGTCTCGACTGCTTGGAATGTGAAAGCGCGCATTGCACTCTGAATGTTGCTGCAAGCAGCACGTCATGCCTGCTGTAAGCTCAAACTCTCCTAAATGCGAGACCTATGGCATTGCAAAGAAGCAGCCGCCATTGTCTCGACTGCTTGGAATGTGAAAGCGCGCATGGCACTCTGAATGTTGCTGCAAGCAGCACGTCATGCCTGCTGTAAGCTCAAACTCTCCTAAATGCGAGACCTATGGCATTGAAAAGAAGCAGCCGCCACTGTCTCGACTGCTTGGAATGTGAAAGCACGCATGGCACTCTGAAAGTTGCTGCAAGCAGCACGTCATGCCTGCAGTAAGACAAAACTCACTAAACTAACTACAGACTATATCACACAGACGGTGTTCCAACAGAAGTAGAAGGGCCAGTCCTCATGGGAGGTTACAAATGAAGACAAGGCGAATACCGAATCAGAAAGCCAGCATTTACAAAGGACAAAGACACAAGCCAATGAAAAATATGGGCGGATAGTGGGCGGAGCTTCAAGTGCATCCTCTAATACAGCATTCCCGCCGACCTATAAATAGTGATGTGCTTACTACATTGTCCATGTTATTTATATTTTAGAATTCAGGAATATGTTTTAAAGTAGTGTTTGCCTGTAAAATTAATTACACTTGACTTCAAGATGTTTGACTCGCATAATCTCACAAGCCAGGCGAATACCGAATCAGAAAGCCAGCATTTACAAAGGACAAAGACACAAGCCAATGAAAAATATGGGCGGATAGTGGGCGGAGCTTCAAGTGCATACTCTAATACAGCATTCCCGCCGACCTATAAATAGTGATGTGCTTACTACATTGTCCATGTTATTTATATTTTAGAATTCAGGAATATGTTTTAAAGTAGTGTTTGCCTGTAAAATTAATTACACTTGACTTCAAGATGTTTGACTCGCATAATCTCACAAGCCAGGCGATTTCATTGCCTTAGTAATTGGCGCAGGAAGCTTCTACGGGTTACTGTAATCTGCATTGGTGAAGACAGTCTGCTCTAGGAAGTGCCCAGGTGAGAACTCACTTCCTGAGGAAGAAGCTCGTCCCCCAACATTTTGATGACATTTCAACGCATGATACAGACTGCTGTGGCAGCAGCCTTTAGAGACAAGGAGGCTCCTATACCCCTTAAGTTGCCTCAAGTGCAACCAAGCAATGATGCGGGTGGCCCTAAAAGAAGACATCAGGGGTCAATTTACCCAGGGCTCTGATTTAATGGAGGTAATGCCGAACTTGAGAGACAATCTAATGGCTGGCTTCTCTACTCAAGGCACAGAGATATCCGAGGAGGCTTTGCAAGCTGAATGGATTAACAAGAAGATAGAGGGTACAGTTAAAAGAGCTTATGGCGCATCAAATTCTCCCATCCAGGCTAATGACCTACACCATACAGTCACACTTAGGAGACTTTCAGACACTTGCGGACCAATTCCAAAAAGATATGGATTATTCTACAACTCTCTCATTAGTGAAAGAGCGTTGTTTTGTTGGTCATATTATTTGATAATGTGTGTGGTTTTTCTGCCGCACTGGAAGTTTCACTTGCCGCTCACAGACATATATGGATGTGATTGTGGGTGACTGATGCATAACAGAAAGCTAGCCTTGTGAAGCTGCCATTTGAACGTTTAAAGTTGTGCAGCCAAAAGGTTGAAGAAGCAGAGGTTTCAACACTGGCTACAGAGGGCCTTTGGACCAAGAACAACAAGGGGCAATAACCAGCCCTTTTGAGGCACGGGCTGTTGCTGGGGGGCCCTTCGAGCTGTCAAATCCCCGTTCCAGTCTACTGCTACATCCAAAGCTCCGCCTGTCCTCTAAAAGGCATGGCTATGCCACAACAACTCTGGTTGGGTCTCTATTCCTATTCAAGGATACCTGGCAAGTCTCAACAAAAAATGCCTGGGCATTAAAGATTATTACAAGAGGTTTTCAAATATGTTGTTGAAGGAGAATTACCGCACCATTTTGTCAGACTCCTCTGCCTCAATGTGCTCTCCAGCATCGAGTTTGCAAGAGGGAATTCAGCTATTGCAAAGCAGAGCTGCAGTAATTCAACTTCCTTAGAAGCAGAGATTATATTCAATACTCTTTTTTTGTCCAAAAGTCTTCAGGGCACTTCTGTCCATTTCTGGACTCGAAAGATGTAAACAAATTTATCCTTCAACAATATTTCACTACAGACAATTGAACCAATGTATCCGTGTTCACAGAGATTTCTTAAGTTTGCATAGATGGCAGCTATTTACAGGTCCAAGTTTTACCTTTCTGCCTTGCTTCATCACCAAGGGATTTTACAAACCTCTTAGCCCTTCTAGTGGGTATGCTACATTCTACAAGTAAGTGTATCCAATTGGTTAATATCATCTTCTACTCCCTCCAATGTGGAAAAAGGCATTCACTGGGTTGGCAGAGTGCTGCAAGAATTTGAATTTGCGCTCAACTTTACTAAAACACACCTCAACTCATTCCTAAAACCTAAAATTAATTATGGAGATGTTCTGGATGGATCTGGACAGGTCTTCCTGAGGAGAGAAAGGAGATGCTATCTTCTCATTTAGCAAGGCTCCTGCCAAGAACTCATGCCTCAGTGAGAACTTGGCTTGGGAGTCAAGGTGAGATGGCTTCAACACTCTCCATCCTGCCCTACAGCTGTCTCTATATCAATTCCCTGGCTCGCCATCTACTGCAATTTTGGAGCCCATATCCGAGGACTATGAAGCCATAACTCCAGTGACTATGGCTATTTCGGATGATCATCAGTGTTAGTTGACTCAATTGAATCTGGCCAGTGGTTTTGACAGACACCTGTACTAGCTTTCCTTTCCCAAAATATTTGCCTATGGACTGAGGAAAATCTCCTGTCTCTTTTGGTAGTCTATCTTGGAGAGAAGGAGAATGAGCCTGTTGATCGGAGTTGCGAGTTTCCTTCTCCAGTGTCTCTGTCTATGCTCCCTCCTATATCAGAGAATCATGGAGATTTTTGGCCTCCCACAGCTAGATTCCTTTACCACGAAAGAGAACACCCTTCACCTTTACTTTTGCAGCTTAGCACCACCACAGAAAGCTTGGGTGACGGATGCCCTCTTGATCCCTTGCTCTCCTGTACTTTTGTCCTTCCTTACAGCTTATTCCCATTGTGGTGAGGAAAATGTGTGAGGATCACACAGAATTTCCCATATTGATTCCAGAATGGTCCAAGAGTCTGATTTCTGATCTTTATACAATTGGCAGTAATTTCTTATTGGCAGTTTCCAGTGCACCCCACTCACTGGAATTACCTCCCCTATCTCCAGCTTCCGTGAGGCATCTCGATCTTGGGTCTGGCATTTGAGAGAATGAAACTCATTGTGCAGGGCTGTTTGAAGGAAGCGGCTGATAGGATTCAGCAATTGAGAAAATCTTTGACTTTAAAGTCGTACAACAGACACTGGCATCATTTTGAAGCCTTGGATGGGGCCAAAAGGATACCTGAACAAAAGTTTAGACTTTCTAAGAGATGGCTGTCATTTAGGACTAGCAGTCTTATCTAATAGAAGCCAACAAGCTGCATTTCAGGCCTTGCAAGGTTTTGACATCATGTCCATATCTTTTCTGACTTCTTGTCATTTAAGATGTTTTTTGCTTTGCCGACCAGTGGTTCATTGCGCTGTACTCTTTTGGGATCTTCCTCTGATTCTCTGTGGTCTACAGAAAGCCCCTTTGAGCCTCTTCTTTCTGCAGATCTCAAGTTTCTCTCTCTCCAAGGGTCATGCTTCTACTAACTCTCTGTTCAGGAACAGTGATTGGGGAGATTGGTGTCTTACTTCCTAGACTACCATTTCTTATATTTTGTCCAGATAAGGTGATCCTTAAGCCAAGCCCCTTGTTCATTCGTTAGGTTCTATTAAGATTCCACTACTCGAAGGACATCACCCTTCCTATACTTTTTCCCTCATCTTAACTCTGGCAAAAATCCACTGTCCCTACTCTAGATTTTCATTTAGCTCTTTCAATTTATTTGAGTAGGACTGCTTCTTTCCGAAAGGTTGAGTCTCTTTTTGTCACTTTTGGTATTTCGGGAAGAGGTCTTTACCTGTCTTCTTTCACCCTCTCCAGATGGGTCAAGTTAGCCATTTCTAAGATCTATTAATTAATTAGCAGGACAGGATCGCCGGTGTTCAATTCAATGAAGTCTGCAAGAGGAATATCAATCTTATGGAAGGCATTTAAGGGGGTTGCTCTCAAAGACATCTGTTTTGAAGCTATATGGTCAACTCCACAAATGTTTATGGTGTCTATTGTCTGCAGTTGGATGGAGGTTTGTTTTGCAAGTTCTGGATCTCACGTTTTGTCCTCAGGGCATGACATGTAAAATGTTCTCTCTAGGTACAGCACCTTGTTTCTCTCTCACTCCTTTAGTGTTCATGGTCGACTTGCCATTGATTTCCTCTTCAACTTGAGCAATTGAGTAGTCCATATCCCTTCCACTGACAACCAAGCCTGTGCAATTGGCACCGGGGAGTATCTCCTCTGGTTTGAGACATTTCCTCTCACCCATAGCCCTGTAAGTACCTGTATCCCTTAGGTAGAGACCTTCCTCCCATTGGTACTAGCCTTCAATACACACCCCATGTGTTTTTGATGGATGTACTTAGGAGCATCTGGGTTCCTTTCCTAAATGTCCAATGCATCCTGGTTGGGTGTTAATCCACGCCATAGGCAGAAAACTAGCTACAATGAATATAGCGGGGATAGGGTCTTTGAATTGACATTGCCTTTTGGAGTGACCCTCCTTGTGACACCCTTAACAAATAATCACTATGAGGTTGGATGAACCTTCCTCTCCTCCCTTTCCCCTGTTTTCCTGCATTGGAACCTAATTCCCTCTTTGGATGTGACCTTTCTGGCCCTTGTCTTGTTGTTTGGAACCAATCTGTTGAGAGTTTCTCTCTTCATTTGACTTAGAACCATGCTGCTCCAACCTTTGTTTACCCTGTCAGTTAACCACATGTCTGGTAACACTGTAAGATTCTCTTGACGTCTTCTTTCTCAAGGCAGACAGGTAGTGCCTAGGTGGGTTAAATCACTACTCCTTGAGTCTCTCTCTCTCTCTCTCTCTTACCATTATTTGATTAAGACCAAAACAATCCTTGCCCTCCAACCCTTTTACCCACTTGTTCCAGTCACACACAATAGAATCATGAATGCAATTTTCCTTCTTCCCCCTAGTGGTGTTCCTCAAGATTTCTGTTTTTAATAGAAGCTTTTGGTGGTTTACAACATGCTTCATGTTAATTAAGCAAGAACATGGGGGCAGTAAATGGGTTGTTGCATTGCATATCACAGTAGTACACATGTTGACATCTACATTATTTTTTAGACTTCTTGTAGTGCTATATAAATATAAGAACTTGCTCATGCAATTCCTATAATGTCAGTGGGTCAAAGGTTGTGTGATTTCCCTTTCTGTGATGTTATTGGACTTTAATTTCAGATGATATAATCAATGCCACTAAGGCCTGGGTCGTACCCTCAAGAGATGTGTATGGTTGTTACTGTTTTTTTGCCTTCATTGCACCATTGGATTAGCACCCATTAGGATTCTTAAATTACCTTTCCATCTTTGTATACAAAAAAATATTTGGGTCATTTTCAAACACTAGCTTCTCTTAAGGAGGGCCAGAGGAGGCCTATGCTCAAGATCCATTTGTCTCGCCCCCTTGTGCCCAACCACAGTTGCTGAATGTGCCAGAAGGCGGCACAGAAAAACAGACAAACACCTTGCCACACACATTAATGTTTCCAAATACCTTTCATTGCAAAGCAGTGCTTGCTTATAATTTATACATTTGACTTTGTATGTATGTGTGTATATATATCTATAGATACATATAATGCATGCATGCCTGCATACAAAGTCAGATTTAAGCATTTTGAACATATATAAAAAGAGGCATTTCCTATATATACATACATATACATATATATACATGTGTTACTAGCAAGTTCCACATAGCAATCTTCTTGAGGTAAAAATCAAATACCATAAAGAACTGGCTAGATGGAGAGGTATGGGACTTATCTCAGAAGTATAACATCTGTACTTGAAAGTAAACAATCCGGTGACTCCCGTATTATATTTAATACCGAAAGTTCATAAAGATATGTTATCCCCTCCTGGTAGGCCCATAATATCGGCCATTGGAAGCCTTTTTGAAACTTCATCAAGGTATTTGGACCACTTCCTACAAGACTTTGTAAAAGCCCTGCGGCTTATATTCGACACCGAGGACTTTTTGAGGAACTTGCACAACACCCAGTGGGGAGAAGAAAACCTGCTAATAACGCTTGACGTAGCCTCGCTCTACACGAGCATTGCACATAAAGATGGGCTAAGGGATCTTAGAAATTGTTTAGGCAGCAGACCGTTACATGTATACCAACACTCAGAAATGGTAATGCAAATGGCAGAACTCTTTGGCAATGACACCTACAGACAGCTTAGGGGAACAGCCATGGGCACCAGCTTCGCCCCCAGCTGTGCGAATCTGCACAGGGGCTGGTGGGAGGAGCAGGTGCTCGGGGTCATACATGAGAAAGAATGGAATGAGAACATTAAGGTATGGTGCAGATTCATTGATGACCTATTCATCATATGGAGGGAGTCGATAGAAAGTGCCAATGTGTTTTTAACAAAAAACAATTTGATGGACAGAATGTAGATCAATGTCTTACATTCACCCCAGTACAAGGATCTGGGCCTAAATCCATCGTTTTTTGCACTCCACACCACCCTGGGTTAGATAATGGCTTTATGCAAATCAGCTCTGACCCTGTGCCCCATGGGAACAGTCCAGTCCGAACTACACAGCCATATCTTTCCCAGACCGGAATCAAGCATCCGAGGACCGGACCGGTTTCGAGGTAACACCTCTCATCAGCCCGGCTAGCTTGACTCCAGTGGTGTGGAGGCTCTGGGACCCACGTCTGAGCTACCCCAGTACACTCAGGGAGAAAATTACAAAAAACAATTTGATGGACAGAATGTAGATCAATGTCTTACATTCACCCCAGTACAAGGATCTGGGCCTAAATCCATCGTTTTTTGCACTCCACACCACCCTGGGTTAGATAATGGCTTTATGCAAATCAGCTCTGACCCTGTGCCCCATGGGAACAGTCCAGTCCGAACTACACAGCCATATCTTTCCCAGACCGGAATCAAGCATCCGAGGACCGGACCGGTTTTGAGGTAACACCTCTCATCAGCCCGGCTAGCTTGACTCCAGTGGTGTGGAGGCTCTGGGACCCACGTCTGAGCTACCCCAGTACACTCAGGGAGAAAATTACAAAAAACAATTTGATGGACAGAATGTAGATCAATGTCTTACATTCACCCCAGTACAAGGATCTGGGCCTAAATCCATCGTTTTTTGCACTCCACACCACCCTGGGTTAGATAATGGCTTTATGCAAATCAGCTCTGACCCTGTGCCCCATGGGAACAGTCCAGTCCAAACTACACAGCCATATCTTTCCCAGACCGAAATCAAGCATCCGAGGACCGGACCGGTTTCGAGGTAACACCTCTCATCAGCCCGGCTAGCTTGACTCCAGTGGTGTGGAGGCTCTGGGACCCACGTCTGAGCTACCCCAGTACACTCAGGGAGAAAATTACAAAAAACAATTTAATGGACAGAATGTAGATCAATGTCTTACATTCACCCCAGTACAAGGATCTGGGCCTAAATCCATCGTTTTTTGCACTCCACACCACCCTGGGTTAGATAATGGCTTTATGCAAATCAGCTCTGACCCTGTGCCCCATGGGAACAGTCCAGCCCGAACTACACAGCCATATCTTTCCCAGACCGGAATCAAGCATCCGAGGACCGGACCGGTTTCGAGGTAACACCTCTCATCAGCCCGGCTAGCTTGACTCCAGTGGTGTGGAGGCTCTGGGACCCACGTCTGAGCTACCCCAGTACTCAGGGAGAAAATTACAAAAAACAATTTGATGGACAGAATGTAGATCAATGTCTTACATTCACCCCAGTACAAGGATCTGGGCCTAAATCCATCGTTTTTTGCACTCCACACCACCCTGGGTTAGATAATGGCTTTATGCAAATCAGCTCTGACCCTGTGCCCCATGGGAACAGTCCAGTCCGAACTACACAGCCATATCTTTCCCAGACCGGAATCAAGCATCCGAGGACCGGACCGGTTTCGAGGTAACACCTCTCATCAGCCCGGCTAGCTTGACTCCAGTGGTGTGGAGGCTCTGGGACCCACGTCTGAGCTACCCCAGTACACTCAGGGAGAAAATTACAAAAAACAATTTGATTGACAGAATGTACATCAATGTCTTACATTCACCCCAGTACAAGGATCTGGGCCTAAATCCATCGTTTTTTGCACTCCACACCACCCTGGGTTAGATAATGGCTTTATGCAAATCAGCTCTGACCCTGTGCCCCATGGGAACAGTCCAGTCCGAACTACACAGCCATATCTTTCCCAGACCGGAATCAAGCATCCGAGGACCGGACCGGTTTCGAGGTAACACCTCTCATCAGCCCGGCTAGCTTGACTCCAGTGGTGTGGAGGCTCTGGGACCCACGTCTGAGCTACCCCAGTACACTCAGACGTGGGTCCCAGGCACTCCACACCACTTGGAGTCAAGCTAGCCGGGCTGATGAGAGGTGTTACCTCGAAACCGGTCCGGTCCTCGGATGCTTGATTCCGTTCTGGGAAGGACATGGCTTTTGTAGTTCGGACTGGACTGTTCCCATGGGGCAACAGGGTCAGAGCTGATTTGCATATCGCCATTGTCTAACCCAGGGTGGTGTGGAGTGCAAAAAAACGATGGATTTGGGCCCAGATCTTTTGACTGGGGAATGTGTGACATTGATCCACATTCGGTCCATCACTTGTTGTTTTTGCAATGTGTTTTTAACAGCCCTCAATGGCAACATACTAAACCTGATTTTTACACATACTATTAGTGATTCAAATGTGCATTTTTGAAATCTGGAAATTTTTATCAGAAATGGCAACCTGCACACTCGCACTTTTAGTAAGCCTACTGCGGAAAACTCTATATTGCACTCTAGCAGTTTTCACCCTCAAAAACGAACGAGTATCCCATATGCTGAGCAACTTCGCATGAAGAGAAATTGTAGAGACGAGCTCACTGATGCAAGCACAAACGGATCTGACAGAAAGATTTTGGGAGAGGGGTTACAATCAGATAGTTTTAAATCAAGCAGTAGAGAAGGTTAGTAAGATGATAACCGGGTACAATGTCTATCATGCAAGGGTGAGAGACTGCATAAATAGGCATTGGCACCTGGTTAGAGGGGATCCCACTTTAAATAGCCTAGTCTCAAGTAAACCCCTTGCCTCCTACATGAGAGCAAAATGAATGAGGCAGCAATTGGTGAACAGTAGCCCTGAGGTAATCTAAACTGAAAGCTGGCTGAAAGCCAATCCTGGTTTTAATAAGTGCCTTAAGTGCAAGGCCTGTAAACATGGTGTGAACAAGAAGAGATACAGCTGCCCCTAATGAACACACCATGGAAGATTCCTCATTTTTTTAACTGCAAAAGTGATCATGTGGTGTACGTGCTTTAATGCACGTACCCCATGATCTATGTGGGAAGCTCAATACACATGGTCCATGTCAGGATTCTCCAGCACCTCAGGGCAGTGAGAAATAAGAACCAATCATACCCAGTGGCTCGACATATCAATGATGTCCATGGAGGCAAGGTTGAAGAATGAACATACTTTGTTGTGGACTCGGTTCCCAAAAAAAGATGAGATGGGAATCGTGAAGGAAAGTGGAGTCTTGATATATATTAATGTTTGACTGTATGACTCCTAATGGGCTGAATTCTGATGAAGATCTATGTGTCCATCTTGATTAAACGATAAAACAATGTGCAGTAGTTATGATCCATCCTCCATGCCAAAGCGGCATATAAGAAAGTTAAATCAAAGAAAGATATTAGGACAATTCTGACTTTGGCCCACTTTTTATGGCTTTTAAGACTTTGCACATTATAAACAGACATTTTCATGTACCAATTGGATGGAAGAGCATGCTCTGGGGTGTTAACCACTAAAGGGTAAATTCCTTAAAGAGTTTATTAAGGAATCTGGCATATAAAGATATTTTTAACTATTTCTATATAAGCTACTACATTTAATGTTGTGATCTTAACAGTATGTGTTTTAAGTTTTGCACACAGATAGTGATGAAAGAGTTTTCACTGGAGCACATGCACTTTACTGTATCTAAAAGTTGAAATGCAATTTTATACAAACCCCCACTAGGTAGTTACCTTTGGCAATTGTTGCTGCTATTCTGAGGATATCGTCCAGTAATGCATTGACACTTTAAAACAGTAAAATGCACTAAGGCACTAGCACTTTTTGTGGCAAACTTAGAAATGTGATAAAAAGCACTGTTATGGTCTTCTATAGAGAGTGTATATGTAAACCCACATTTAGATCATTAATTTAAGGTATGAAGTGTCTTAAGCAGACAACAATGGTAACAAGAAGGTTGTATACAAAACATGAGAACTGTTATCATCAAATTCGACATTTAGGAATTTACAGCACTTGCACTTTACAAGCTGAATGCGTGAAATTTGCACTTGCACTTTAATGTCGAACTGTTTTCAATGTAACACCAGCACTTGCTTTTCAGATGCGTAAAGCGTAATAACTTGCACTTGGACCTTCAATGTTGAATTATATAAAGTTAAAACACTGACTGAACTTTAATTTATCCTGTATAAATGGATTTAGAATTGATGCCATACCTGATATAAAACACTATGAATTTGCTGTGGGATTCAGATCTAACCGGGTACACACACAAGCCAATGTATTAGGCAGAGATTTAAAAAAGGACATGCACCCATAGGGGCGCACAGTTGATGTACAATAAAGTTCTTTCAAAGGTTTGAAATGGAAAGCAAATTGAAAAAAGACAAAAAATTGTAAAAATACAAAAAAAAAAAAAAATGTAAATGCAATAACTATCAGAATTGAATACATGAATTTGTAGAAAATAAACTTTTCCATACTGTGAAGTATGTTGTCTATGTCTATGTTATCACATGATGGTAACAGTATACTTAAAACCAAGTTTGTATCTAGGCTCTGTGTGTGATCAAGGCAGGGGACCTTGCCGAAATGCGTCATAGCCCGTAATTAATTAAATAAAGAATATACCTGAAGTTTGGGACTGTGGTGTCGTTTTCCGGCAAAGTAAACTGGTGTGCCGGAGCTGGTTGTGGATATTGTTTTTGGCGAAAAAATAAATAAAAATATATATATATATATATATATATATCCAAGTTCCACTCTCCTCGCCGCTCTTTCCACAGCGCTTCCAAAATGAGAGAAACGGACGCTTATTGAGTTTTGCAGCCGCTGGTATTTTATTGATCAAATATTAAAGTGCATTACAGTGTCCAAAAAACCAAACGCGTTTCGGCGTTCCCTGACGCCTTGTTCGCTGGTGTTCTGCGTGAGAATACCCTCCTACTCTTTAAAACAAACCCCAAACCATCGTGATTTGCCATGGTTTCACCAAGAAAACAAATGACATACTTTCAACACAAACGTTAATCCGACGGCATGAAAATATTAGAAGACAGATTCCATCTTGTAGTGGATCAGTTCCCTTGTGAACTTTGGGGATGAGATAGAATGTGGGCAACTTAGGGTGATTGTTCAATAGGAACTTATTTTCATCCTTTGTAATTAAACCTTCCCGTGTCCATTTATATAGATCTTTTTTATATTGTTCATTCGCTTTGTGGACTGCTGCTCCATTGGGGATTTCATAGCATTCTATATCATTTAGGTGCCTAAAACCTTCCTCTCTGTACATTTTTTTGTCCCACAGGACAATATTGCCCCCTTTGTCTGCCCGGTTTATCACTACCGAGTCATTGTTCTTTAGTTTGGCCATCAATTGAAAGTATTGTTTCTCTTTGTTCCCAGTTTTAGGTTTACTTGTGCACGTTTTTTTATAGAGAGATTTCAATTCATCCACTACCCTGTCATGAAAGACATCCACTGCGTCCCTGGGCATTATTGGGACGAATATTGACGACGCTTTAAGAGGACTGTTACCCCCCTTTCCTCCTAAGATATTTTCTTCTTGTAGGAGATCTTGCGTGTTGGGGGTCATTTCATTTGTTTCTTCAGTTCTCAAGTTGCGTAATGTCCTCAGTAAGGGAATTTCTCTTACTGCAAGACCCACCGTTTCCTGATTCAGTTGTGGTGTCTTACGTTGTTCAGTTATGTCAGGTTTTTTGATAGCAAAATATTTAGTCAATTTTAATTTTCTGATGAATTTGTATACATCTACTCTTGTTTTGGCAAAGTCGAAGTTACTTTCGGGACAATAACTTAAGCCCAGGGCTAATAGTTGCTTCTCTGCCTCATTGAGCTCAATTTTAGTAAGATTAACGATTGTCTGGTCAGTATTGATGTTCTTTTTTACTTGTTCCAATTGCGTCTTTTCTGCTGCCAGTTTCCGCGCCCTCTTGTTGCTTTGTCTGCGTTTGCGGCGGCTCCTGTTCCTTTCGGTGTTTGAACATTTTGCTTCTGTTGGTAACGCGGCCTGAGGGACTGGATTCTTTGTTCTCGAATGTATTCCAATTCCTCCGCGTATGATAAAGGGCCCAGTGATTCAGAAGTTTGTCCTGTACTTCCCCTGTCTGAGTCCTCATCGCTAGAGATTAAACTTCCATCAGAACTGGAGCTCTCTGGTAGCACTGTTGAAGTTGACGTCTTGTTTGTATTCACATTGCTTCCTTGTATAGCAGGAGTTATTTTGTTCAGTTTTTGTCTTTTTACCTGATCATATTTTTTTGCAAATGTGAAAACTTGACCTCTGTCGTAATAATTTTTGTCCCGACTGAATTTCCACACTTTTCTTTTCTTAATAGTATCTTCTAATTTTGTTTTTCTTACGTGCATTTCTTTAATCAGTTTTTCTATGGTGTCTTTATTGTTTGTACCTGTGAGAGCATCAATTTCCTCTTTCAGTCTTTTAATTTCTTTGAGATCCGTTTCTCTATCTATTCGTGCATATTTAATTAATAGGCAGACTAAACGCATTGAGGCTTCCAAATTCGATTCTGCCCATTCTTTCAACAGCATAGGATTAGGTTTCTCAAAGCTCGGCGCGAGCATAATTCGAAGTCCTCTGGGTATGCGCCCTGCCTCATGATACTTTTCTAGCGATTTCACTTCCCAATATTTAGTGACTTCGCTTTTGTGATGTTTTTCTAGCTGTTTCAGTAAGATTCTCACGTTAGGATGCTGATTTGTTTTGTCCGGTAATGCTCGCTGATTGCTTTCGACAACCTGTAAGTTTCCAAACAGGTCGTCTGCCTCCTTGTCCCTCTCTCCATCTGAAAATTCCATTATGGCACTGCAATGTGATTAGCACTATGTATATTGTCTTAAATCCTGCTATCTTCAATAAGCAGGAAACCGCGGACTGCTACCTCCTCCCCTCCTGCAATTACTGAAGTCTTTACACGGATCGGTGGGTCAACAACTCACTGTTTGGCGTCGTTAGCACTTCCTCCGCTCGTCCTCCGACTTGCCGGGTCGTGGTGATACTCCAAACTCGCTTTGTCGCCAATCCTCCAATTCCTCACTTCAAGCAGGGGGCTGGGAACGGAAAAAGCTCTCCTGAGCTGCTACTCCAGGTTTGACTTGTTTGTAGTTCCCGTGAGCAAACTGTGATAAGGAAATCACTGTAAGGCGCGCAATTTCACATGAAACTGGTGGGTTTCTTCAAATGTTATTCTCATAAATCCAAACTGAAACTTCTTTTAAAGCTTGATTCAGAATTTATTTCATTCCAATGTAGCATTAATTTCAAGAATTCATTTTTTCACGAAATCAAACATCATTCCATCTTCACATTACTCGTTACTTGCCCAATGCATTTCGGGTTAGTGGGAGTAACCCTTCGTCAGGGGCCTAAAAAATGAAAACATACAAGACCTTAACTTTCAGCAAAAAGAGCCATGGGGTCAAGATGACCAATCATAAACATAACATGAGTACTGAGGTTAAACATAATAAAGCATGAAAACTGAGGATATACATAATAAAGCGTTTGTCAAAACAGTTTGTTAAGCATGTCATAAACAAAAATGAATCTAACTGGCTGGTATCGTAAAAAATAGCAATGAAACTACTAACAAGTAACTGGCAAGCTGCCAGTAGTGTGTACTCAGGTCGAAAATCAGGACGCTTAAAAAAAGGGATGAGAGCCTAAGGGGAGGGACCAACTTTGACCGAAACCGGAGAGCTTACCGCAATGGTAACGAGTAGTCGTCGCGCAGTTCCGAACGCGGAACCGGTCCTGATGGATTGAGAGCCAATAGGAAGCCTAGATATAGCTAAGTCCAAGGGTCACGTGATAAGGGTCCCGAAAACAGAAACGGGATGTAAATATACACTACGATGTGGAAAATTATCAAACCGGGTGAAAAGACACCCGAGAATAGAATAGATGACTAATTATTACAGAGTTACAAAATGCGCTGAAAAGCGTGGCGATTAAGTGTGATGTGATAGGTCGGCTGGGGTCACGTATTGCGCCGTGAAAGAGTAAACAAAGGCTCATCAAAGTCGAAAACGGGGAGGAACTTCAATGAACGACCTACATTTCTGTAACAAAGCTATGTACACAATCTCATGCACACCAGTTTCATGTGAAATTGCGCGCCTTACAGTGATTTCCTTATCACAGTTTGCTCACATGACTTAAGGCACTACCAGGCACAGTGCGACAAGGTAACGCGCTTGAACCGATTGAACCTCAATCAAAGAGTGAGTGCACGGAGATACTATTATTGAATTATATTGACTTTCGCCTACCTCATCTCCCAGTGCACCAATATACAGTTGAGAAAATGCAGTTTGATGAAATAGCGCAATTAACTTCCAATCAAGCTGAGTTGCTAGCCTTCACTTCTGAAGCAGCAGAAGAAATTTATGGACTCATACAAGAGACCAGAGCTTTCAGTCCTAACATTTCCACTACAGCACAATTAATTCGGCAATTTGAATTTCTAAGCAAAAAAGAAATCAACCAAAGATTACATGCGACGACACTGATACATTATCATAAAAATAGGAGAATCCCCAGAGGGTTGAGAATCGCTCTAAAACCTATGTTGTGCAAGAACAGTAAAAATTTTGTTGAAAAGTGGTATCAAATTTTGAACAAATGTTCACTGGATCTAATTCTGTTAATCATACAGGAACTTTCCAAAGTTCTCAAAGAAATTGACGTCGATCTAAACAACATGAAAAAGGAGCTTGAAAAATTTCCAGACTTACAAACAACATTGGAGGATGTGAACAAAAGATTAGACAAATACGCCAAGGAAGTAAACGATCGGAAAGTTAGAAAATACAAGAGAGATACAATTGATTATAAATATGACGACGTGTACACCTGGGCAGAAATTTATAATCAAAAGAAATGGCAACAACCCAAAACTAAACCATCCACTACTTCGTCACAAGAAAGTTTAGTATCTGAATCGGACATTGCACAGACAAGACAACCTATTGAGAAAACTCAACAACCAAGTTCATCTACCAAGAAGCAGCCTTTTTTAGACATCAGTCCCGCAGCCAACGCACCACCTACAAGCGCACCCGGAGGGGGAGAAGAAACTCCCGAAGAAATAGCCAAACGAACAAGGAGCCAGAAGTCAACAAAACCGACTTAGTTATCAACATCTCATCTAAACCTTTGACACCAGCCCAGATGGCGGTATTAAATAAAGGAATCACCTTTGTACCAACTTATAAGACCAGTCTTGCTGAAACGGAGATAGCGCTATTCAAATTCTTCAGAAACCTCAAACTGAAATACTTTTTCAAAGACGCGACACCTTCATCCATCACCGACACTGCAGTTTTTAAGCCAAAAAGCACATTCTGTGCCCCATATTCTCACAAAACCATTGAAACTGTGGAAAGAATGATATTAACGGACATTCAAAAAATCAACTTCAACAAAATCACCAAAAACAATCTGTCTAAGAATGAACGCAGCACCATCATGCAGTTGTCTAATGATACTGAAATAACTTTCCAGAAAGCAGACAAAGGGGGAGCCCTGATCGTCATGGATACTACTTTCTATAATGCGAGTGTCAATCAACATGTTAAAGACAAAAACACTTATATTCCTTTGGAGGGTGACCCCACTGAGGAATATTTGAAAACTCTCACAGTAATTTTGGATCATGCTCTCGAACAAAAATGGATCGACGACAGAACACATAAATTTTTGGTAACCAAATATCCAAGGAGACCAAAACTCTATATGTTGCCTAAAATTCATAAAGACTTGAAAAGACCACCGTTCAGTCCCATCGTGTCTGCGTGCGGGTCAATATCTGACAGTGTAGGCAAATATCTAGATCGTTTTCTACAGCCGATGGTACAGAGAGGACAAACCTACATTAAGGATACTACATCTTTTCTGAACTTACTCAAAACCATAGAGCTGGAACCAGATGCAGAATATTGGCTCAGTACAATTGATGTAGTATCACTGTATACTTCCATACCACACAATGAAGGCCTCGAAGCCTTTGAATGGAGTCTTTTAAGAGATGATGAATGTGAAGCCAACAAAGTCTTTTTAGTGGAACTTATGCATTTCGCGCTGTATCACAGCTATTTTGAATGGGACAACAAGTTCTACAACCAGTGCAATGGAACCTCAATGGGTTTTGGGGGGGCCCCCTCATATGCTAATCTGTTTATGTCTAAATTTGAACATGAGAACATCCTGAACAACACCAACTGGACCGATCACCTTGTGACGTTTAAAAGATATATAGATGATTTATTTTTAATTTGGAAAGGCGACAAAGAACAACTGATTGCTAACATCATGGAAATAAATCAGCTAAATCCCAGAATCAAATTCACACATACTATCCAGAAGGAAACCATAGCCTTTTTAGACGTACAGATTACAATCATCAACCAAAAATTACACACTCAAGTGTACAAAAAACCCACTGACCGGAATTCTAGTCTGCTGTACCAAAGCTTTCATCCTGAAACTTTAAAAAAGCATTTACCCACTTCTCAATTTATTCGTCTCAAAAGGATCACCTCGGACCCTCATCAACTGGAAGTAACTCTTACCGATCAGCTACAACAATACCAAAAACGCGGATATCCCAAAGATGTGTTGGATGAATCAATCAAAAAAGTCACCAATTTCTCAAGAGATCAATTATTGACATCTAAGCCTCAATCAAAAGAGAATAAGACAGTGTGTGTCTTAAAATACTCGACATCATCAACACAAATCAAAAGAATTATCAATCACCATTGGAACCTCATCAGAACAGAACCTGATTTAACCAATCTTTACAGCGATCAATTGACCTTCGCCTTTAAAAGATCGAAAAACCTTAAAGAGACACTTAATACTAAGAAAGTCATCAAAACTGCACCAAAAGGCATGCTTAAATGTTTGAATTGCATACACTGCAACAATATAATACCTGGCAACATTTTTATGCATCCTACTAAAGGCCACAAAATTGATCTATTGTATACAGGAACCTGTGACTCAAAAAACGTAATCTATGCAATCAAATGCCCATGTGGCAAAATATATGTCGGCCAGACAGAAAGAAAGATTAAGACGAGAATATCAGAACACAAAAGCAATATTCGGACTAAAAATATGAAGTCAGCACTATCAACACACTGGCTTGAAAATAATCATCAGATCACCCAACTCAAATTCACCATACTGGAGATACTCCCGCAACGCCAAGACACGGATCCCACGAAACAACGACTACAAGCTGAATTTCACTGGATCAAGAAACTGAATTCCCTCCAACCAGCAGGGATCAATGATCGAATTGAACTTTCATGCTTTCTGTAAATTTTTGCCACTCCATATGGTTATATGAGCGACCCCCCACTCCTCCACGGATGACCCTATGATCATTCTTAATTTGAACTCTCTCAGTTTGCTAAACACTCTGATGAAATGTTTCACATCGCATGTATAGATGCATCCTATTAGCATGTTATTTTGTATATGTTTTATATTATTATTTTGCATATTATTTTCCATGATGTCACCCAGCAAAACATTGTGTTTTAAATTTATTCATGGTGCCATTTACGGTTGCCACAGCCTAATTATGCATGAGATTGTGTACATAGCTTTGTTACAGAAATGTAGGTCGTTCATTGAAGTTCCTCCCCGTTTTCGACTTTGATGAGCCTTTGTTTACTCTTTCACGGCGCAACACGTGACCCCAGCCGACCTATCACATCACACTTAATCGCCACGCTTTTCAGCGCATTTTGTAAACTCCTATTTTTGTCAAGCTCTGTAATAATTAGTCATCTATTCTATTCTCGGGTGTCTTTTCACCCGGTTTGATAATTTTCCACATCGTAGTGTATATTTACATCCCGTTTCTGTTTTCGGGACCCTTATCACGTGACCCTTGGACTTAGCTATATCTAGGCTTCCTATTGGCTCTCAATCCATCAGGACCGGTTCCGCGTTCGGAACTGCGCGACGACTACTCGTTACCATTGCGGTAAGCTCTCCGGTTTCGGTCAAAGTTGGTCCCTCCCCTTAGGCTCTCATCCCTTTTTTTTAAGCGTCCTGATTTTCGACCTGAGTACACACTACTGGCAGCTTGCCAGTTACTTGTTAGTAGTTTCATTGCTATTTTTTACGATACCAGCCAGTTAGATTCATTTTTGTTTATGACATGCTTAACAAACTGTTTTGACAAACGCTTTATTATGTATATCCTCAGTTTTCATGCTTTATTATGTTTAACCTCAGTACTCATGTTATGTTTATGATTGGTCATCTTGACCCCATGGCTCTTTTTGCTGAAAGTTAAGGTCTTGTATGTTTTCATTTTTTAGGCCCCTGACGAAGGGTTACTCCCACTAACCCGAAATGCATTGGGCAAGTAACGAGTAATGTGAAGATGGAATGATGTTTGATTTCGTGAAAAAATGAATTCTTGAAATTAATGCTACATTGGAATGAAATAAATTCTGAATCAAGCTTTAAAAGAAGTTTCAGTTTGGATTTATGAGAATAACATTTGAAGAAACCCACCAGTTTCATGTGAAATTGCGCGCCTTACAGTGATTTCCTTATCACAGTTTGCTCACATGACTTAAGGCACTACCAGGCACAGTGCGACAAGGTAACGCGCTTGAACCGATTGAACCTCAATCAAAGAGTGAGTGCACGGAGATACTATTATTGAATTGTTTGTAGTTCCCGCCACTCTTTTGGGAAGGGGTCCGCTGATAGGAGGCCGAGTCATGCCTCGCTGATGTGAATCCAAGTTCCACTTTCCTCGCCGCTCTTTCCACAGCGCTTCCAAAATGAGAGAAATGGACGCTTATTGAGTTTTGCAGCCGCTGGTATTTTATTGATCAAATATTAAAGTGCATTGCAGTGTCCAAAAAACCAAACGCGTTTCGGCGTTCCCAGACGCCTTGTTCGCTGGTGTTCTGCTTGAGAATACCCTCCTACTTTTTAAAACAAACCCCAAACCATCGTGATTGGCCATGGTTTCACCAAGAAAACAAACAACATACTTTCAACACAAACGTTAATCCGACGGCATGAAAATAATAGAAGACAGATTCCATCTAATCAAATGCTACCTGTTTACATTTTAAACATATGAACATTTGTAATTTTATAAAAGGATCTGTCCACATGCTCAACGGAAGAACAATTTATAAATTATTTCAAGGGAAAAACAAAGAATACAATGTTTGATATTTCCCTACTCTAAATAATATAATACATTATTTGCGATTAGTTCTCACATTTTGCAATAATGATATTGTTACGTCGTTTTAATTATTCATATATCCATGGCAAACACCCGAATATGTGCAAAGTGCAAACAATTAAAAAACAATTTATGTCGAAGTTCTATTAATCACATCTTCCAGCCGGAAGTGTGAGAATTAATCAGCTTCTCAACAATTTTTATTTATAAACATGGAGGGGGAGTCAAGGATAAAAGAGACAGACGACCAATGATCTGATTTTAAGTTGCTAACTGTACAAATACAATTTAATTTTCCAATACAATCCATTAAGAGCATAGATGGTTCCTTAGTTCCTTATACTACCGATTTTATAATCATGCTGCTGCCCGGATGTAAATTAATATTTCATTAATACACCACCTGATTGCGATTATTCTGTGCTAATAATGCATCTGAGATTGATAAAACAACCCTTAGAATGGATCATATCGAATCCTATATTTTATCTAAGATTTTGATGGATAAATGGATTTCATTCATTTACTACACAGTATCCAATAAGAATAGAACACTGTATAAAAAATAAATAAATAAATACATTTAAGACCTTTATTTATATAAATGAGGAGTTTTCTATATATTATAAAAAATGTATACAAGTTTTTAATTCATGTTGAGTTTCTCATAAATAATTGATCCTGTGTAGTTTTAAATTACCATATCTCAGAATCATCCTAAGAAGTGGTGAAGGTCTTCGCAAATATTAAGGCCCCGCGGACTCTTAGTTTCTAGTTTTAATATGTAACTGGTTTCTAATCGGCTGAGTTGTTTTTCCCTATCCCCACCCCTTTTATTAGTGGGAATGTGATCTATCACAAAATAGCTAAGAACATTGAGGTTACCTCCATGTTCCATTTTTACTGCCTGGCCACAGGGTATGTAGGGTCCGAGTTTACTGTGGCCCTTAGATGTTGTAAAATCCTTGCCTGTACCTGGAGCTTCGTGCTCCTGACGTATCTTAAGTTTAAAGCATTTTATTAGAAAGGTACAGCTCATATAGAAAGCAGTTTACAAACATGCAATGGGTACTGTAAGAGGCAACTCAAGATCAGAAATGCTAATGACCCAGCCCCAGAGCTGTTTCAATGTCCTGCTCTTCGCACAGAGGCATATACAAGGAAAGATAAAAAAAAAAAGAGAACAAGAAAAAAGCATTGCCCTATGGGCTTGTACCTCTATTAATAGAACAACATGCCCCAACAAACTTCCCCCTCCCCACCCTCCCCGTCCAGTGCCATGTAGCATGAAAGCAATCAATCATCCTTCTTCTCACCCACCCCGCATACGCCCGTGAGTCCCTGGCAGTCTCTTCCCAAATGAAACCATGCCTCACAAAGGGGGTGTAAGCCGCAGTAACCTGAGGTACCTCGGGCATGTGATTTCGGTGAATTCTGAAGCCAGCAGTGAGTGAAAGGGTTGCCACAGTTCCTCAAAACCAGTCACATCTCCTGCTAGCGTGAGAGACATTTTTTCCATCCCCAGAACATGCCACAACCTGTGCAGCCAACCCGTGCGTGAGGGAGTGGTAGTTGTGCGCCAATGAATCAGTATGTTTTGTACCGCAGAACCCAGCATAATGGCAATCTGCCTCCCCCTCTTAGATTTTAGTGGATACATGAAGTCATTTGGTAGACCCAGTAGGGTATACGCTGGAAAACGGGGCAGTTCAATCTCGAAGCATTTATCAATCTCGTCTATCACTGTCGACCAGTAGGCTTGCAGTACTGGGCAGTCCCAGAGGATGTTTGTCAGTGTGCCAACCTGCCCGCACTCTCGCCAGCATCTGTCGCTAAGAAGCCTGTTCATTTTGTGTAGTCTTTCTGGGGTGTGATACCAGTAGGTGGATATTTTTGTGAAGGTTTCTGTGAGGCCCACGTGGTAGGCTGAGTGTCGTGCTCTGTATGAAATACGTTCCCATTCTTTAAGGCTAAGCGTTCTCCCCAGTTCTCTATTCCATCGCTCCCTACCGGGAATGTAGAAGTGGGAAGACGGGAGCTGAAGCAGTTTGTATAGGTCAGTGATAAGTTTGGAGTCTGAGGTGCGGGTAATTAGCCATCGCTCATATGGGAGGAGCCTCTTGTCTGCAGATTCCCTCACACTCGGCTGCAAGGCCCAGTGTCGTACCTGCCAGTATCTCATGCGGTCAGATTCGGTTAACTGATAAGTATCTTTAAAGCTGTGAAAGGGGATAATTCCATCCGCCGCGTACATATGGAAGAGTGCCCTACAGCCCTTGTCCCTCCAATGTGAGAAGGCCCCTTGTTCCATCCCCGGTGTGAAGTCGGGATTGTCTACAATCGGTGTGAAAGGCGAGGGAAACGTGGTGAGGTCAAATGTGCGATTCGTGGCGTCCCATACTTTCAACGGGACCCGCGTTATGTATGAAGCATAGAGATTCGGGGGGCGGTGTGGGCGGCGGAGGAAGGGTATTTCTTGTAAGGGGCGTCCGGCCACCGCCTGATCCTGGAAGAGCCAGTGTTTATCGGACTCCCACCTGCTCCATTCCACCAGATATCTTAATTGGGCCGCCTGGAAATATTTGCGGAGGTCGGGAACTCCCAGTCCTCCAGTTTCCGGTGTCAATGTCGTGAGAGTGCGGCGCATTCGGGGTTTACGGCCTTGCCACACAAATCGGGACACGTCAGTTTGCATTTGTGGAATCCAGCCCTTAGGTGGTTGCAAGGGCAGTGCCCGGAATAGATACAGAATTTGGGGTAAGACCGTCATTTTGATCGCCGCCACTCTACCAAGCCAGGAAAGCGTGCCTTTGTTCCATCTCCCTAGTTCGTCTCTCACCTTTTTGCCAACCGCCTCATAGTTAAGGGAAACCATGGCCTGCAACGTGGGAGCTAACGTAATCCCTAGATATTGCACCTGATCTTTCGACCACCGCAATGGGAAGAGCCTTTGTAGGTCGTTCCTCGTTGACAGAGTCAAGGAGAGGTCCAGGGCTGTGGATTTCTCCACATTCATCCGAAAGCCGGCTACCTTCTCAAAAGCTTTGAGTTCCGCCATACAGGCGGGTAGGGCCTGCCTCGGGCTTTCCAGCGCGAAAATAACGTCGTCTGCGTAAAGGCTTATTACATGGGTGAAACCCCCCATTCGTACTCCGGTTACGGCCACGTTTTGCCGCACTCGCTGGGCAAAGGGCTCCATGTAGAGCGCGAAGAGAAGGGGGGAGAGGGGACAACCCTGTCTCGTGCCGCATTCGATATCAAACCGTCGCGAGCCGCAGCCATTCACGCGCACTGCAGCAGAGGGGGATTTGTAGCAATTAAAGACCATGGTTCGGAACTTTTCCCCCATCCCCAGCTTCGCCATGACTCGTTCGAGGTAGGGCCAGTGCACCCGGTCGAATGCCTTTTCCGCATCGACTGAGAGGAGCATACGTTCCCCTGGAATACGTGAGGCCTTTTCCAAGACGTGAACAATACGTTTAGTGTTGTCCACAGTCTGCCGTCCAGGCACGAAACCGGCTTGATCCGGTTCAATGAGGCCAGGGAGGTGCTGCGCCAGTCTCGCCGCAAGAATTCCGGTGTAGAGTTTCAGGTCTAAATTTAGCAAGGAGATTGGCCTGTACGAGCCGCACTGCTTCCTGTCCTTCCCTGGCTTGGGAATGACAGACACTGTCGCTTGTAGCAGATCCGGAGAGATAGTTCCAGGGTCAGAGAAGGAGTTAAATAGTGTGGTCAAGATAGGGCTTAGCGTCCCACAGAACGTTCTATAAAAGAGGGCTGTATAGCCATCTGGGCTAGGGGCCTTCCCTAGTTTGAGCCTAGAGATCGCCGCAATCACCTCCTCGATCTTAATCTCTCTCTCTAGATAAGCTGCCTGCTCTTGGGTCAGTGACGGTAGGGTCACCGAATCCAGGTAATCCTCCGCGTCCTCCATATTGGTGGCGTCCGCTCTATATAGATCAGCATAGAAGCGGCGAAAGGTCTCGGCAATTTCGGCGTCACCCGTGATCCCCTGTCCCGCAATTCCTGCCAGTTCCTTCACCTGGCGACTCTGATGGGCCACTCTCAGTTTGGCTGCCAGCAGGCGGCCACATCGGTCCCCCCCAGTATAATATGCGTGTTTGAGGCGCAATGCTGCATATTCCGCCCTATCAAGGTCCAATGAGGACAAGAGTTTCCTCGTAGCTTTCAGCTGTTTCCAGACTCTTGGAGCCCCAGTGCGGCGGTGCACGGTCTCTAATTCCCTGACTTTCTGGGTGAGTTTGTCCCGTTTCCGTTTCCTCTCACGGTTATCTGCCGCTGAGATCGCAATAAATTCTTCCCGTAGCACTGCCTTGAGAGCCCCCCACTGAGTCGACAGGGAAGTATCAGCGTTGGAGTTGTGCAGCTGATAGTCCTTGATCGAATCAGTAATGCTTTGCACCACTTCCCTCCTATGTAGGAGGGTGTCCCGAAGCCTCCAAACCCCCCTCCGGGCTGAGCTCGGTTGGAGATGTAGGGTCCCCGAGACCGGTGCATGATCCGACAGAGATATAACACCCATTTCTGAGGCCGTGGCAAGGCCACAAACAGGGCCAGAGACCAGTAGATAATCAAGTCTGGCATAAGTTTTGTGTGCATGCGAATAGTAGGAGAAATCTGTGTCAGTAGGGTGGAGTTCGCGCCAGAGATCATGCAGATCGGATTCAACTAACTGGGCCTTGATTGCCTGTGAGAGTTCCCTAGTCTGTGGAGATCGTTGCGCCGATCTATCTTTCGCGGAGTCAAAGACCAAATTAATGTCCCCCCCTAGCATAATGTGCGTGTCCGGTGAAGCCGTGACCTCCTCTAGAGCCCCGCGTAGAAATCTATCTTGCTGTTCATTCGGGGCGTAAACGGTGCCTACAGTGAACGTGAGAGTACCCACTTTAAGTCTGTAGGCAAGAAGTCTACCTTTTTGTTCTACAAATTTGTGCAGCACCTCACCTTTAAACGATTTGGACAGAAGAATAGCCACCCCTGCAGTTTTAGTCGTATTGGAGGAAAAGAACTGTGTAGGGAAATGAAGGGACCTCATTCTGTGGCAATCATTAGCTAACAAGTGGGTCTCCTGGAGCAGACAGATGTCCGCCCGAGAGTTTTCTAATAAAGATAGGATGGCCCTTCTTTTCGTGATGTTGTTTAACCCCTTAACATTCAGGGTCAGTATCTTCAATTCTGCCATGGATGGATTGGATTATTCTGCTTATGTGTGCGAACCAGAGTGTGTGAGAACAGGACGACCGCTAAGCACATACGAATGTCTACACTAGCATTCACAGATACCGTAGAAGCACTGGACAAGGTAACTTCCAACTCTCCCTCCCCAACTTCCCCCATCCCCAACTTTGAACTAACCTTCCCTCCCATTACTCTCAACACCCACCGTAACTCCCCCAGATCCCTTCTCACCACCCTCAACAGCACCCCCCGGGTCATGCTGCCCCCCCGCACCAGTGCACCCAAAACTACTTGAAATAGTCCCGGACAAGCCCAAACGGACCAGTCCGTGGAATGTTACCTTAGTGGAAGTCCAGCCACACGTAGTCAAACCTTCACTCCCCCCCATCAATCAAAGCCCGCCATGGAAATACTGCTACTGTGATTTCCCCCCGGAACGTAGTTAAGCGGTCAGTGCCACCTCTGATGGACCTTCTAGCACCGTGGACGCAGTCCGGACCGCAGCTTCTTGTTCCGCTCTAATCGTTGGAGACCCTGGCCTCCGTGCGGGTTCCGCTGTCCTTCTTCTCCTGCTCGTGGCTCGACGCCAGCCATCGTCAGTTGTGCGCCTCCGTCTAGGCGTCTGGGAGTCCTCCTCCTCTGTGGTGATGCTCAAGATTTCGCAGGCGTCCTGGAGGTTTCGTACATGGTGCGTCTCTCCCTGCCACTTAAAGATAATACGAAAGGGGTGCCCCCATGAGTAGGGTGTCTCATGCTGTTTAAGAAAGTCTGTCACAATCTTGAACGACTTGCGCTTCTGCAGCGTGATTGTGGACAGGTCTTGATATAAGGCGACTGGGTGATCCCGGAAAGTGAGAGAGCGTACCTTTCGAGCCTCCGCCATGATCTTTTCTTTCAGCGGGAAATACGGGAGGAACGCTAGGATGTCTGGAGGGGGGCCATTAGATCGTCTGGTGGGACCCACCCTGTGCGCTCTGTCAATTCTAATGGGGGAAGTCATCCCCCTCTCCCAAGACCATGCGGAAGAGTTCTTGCAGGTATTGAACAATGTCTGGGTTCTCTTCCGAGGATGGTACACCCCGGACTCTAATGTTATTTCTTCGTGACCTGTTTTCTAGGTCTTCGTTGTGCAATTGTAGGTCTAGGTGTTGTTCTCGAAGGGTCAGAACTTCCTGCTGGAGAAGAGTGATCTCTTCGGCTTGCCTGTGCGTGGAGGTCTCCACAGTTTCCACTCTCTCGCCTAGGCCCTCCACCTCCCTTCGGACCTCACGCACCTCACCCGCTACTTCTTGTTTGAGGGCTTGGAAGTCTTCCCTCAGCGTTCCAAAGAGAGATTCCAAAAAGGATCTAGTTACCGGGGGTTACGCTGCTGCACCAGACTGCGAGCTCCCAGCTGCTCCAGGCGAAGAAGAAGCTCTGTCCCCCTTGGTCTGCTGTCTGTTGAGCATCTCCGGGAGTGTGCGGTCGGTGCGATCATTGCGTTTCCCTCCTCTCTGGCCCGCCATGATCCGGCCTCCTCGCCAGTCTGTGCCTCCCTGCACGTGGAATCCGGGCCTCAGGGAGCCTGGTCCCAGCTCGGTGCCGGCGACGATGCGCGTCCGCTCAAAAGAACCCCACCGGTCCCGGTCAGAAGCTCCTCCTCAGGCTGAAGAGGGGGGGTGCCGTGGTCGTCCCCACGGGGGTCCCGTAGCTGCCGTTCCGGCCCAGGAGTGGCCGTCCTCGACCCCAGTCGTTACGTCCCTTCGATACTGTGGGTTCCGGTCGCTCATTCCAGTCCACGTCTGGCTGTTCTAGGTGTCCGTGCAGCCCATGGATCTTCCAGGGGCAACCCAGCCCGAGCCCCCCGGGCCTCGTGGGTGCTCCGTAGTGCGTGAAAAAGGTAGCCGAGGCAACGGGGGTGCCGCTCGTCTGGGGGGGTGACCGTGTCCAGTCGGTGGCAGACCACCTCAGTTAGGGAGCCACCCCGTCGAGCACTGCCTTAGGACCTATCTGCGGCCCTGCCGGCCTCCGAGCCGGGCGCTCGCGTAGCCCCCTTCACTGTCCAGCCAGTACTTCGGTGTGCGGTGTACTCCAGGACCCAGCCGGCGATGCAATCGCTCCAGGCGCTCTACGCGATCTACCACTCCTCTGGGCCGCTCCACCGCCAACAGTGTGCTTCACGGTACGCAGTCCAAGCACCATGGGCCACGAGGGTGCTATAACGCACGGGCGGAGTGTTGCCGGTGGTCCTGGGGCGCTGCGTGCCTGGGGGTGCTTATGGATCGTCGGTCGCAGCCCGCTTCCGCTAGGGGGCCGCGCCGCCAAGTGCCGTGCACGGACTCCCCCGCTGCCCAGCTAGGCCTCTAAGCCGGGCGCTCGCGTAGTTCCTTCCCCGGTCCCCTCAGCACCTCGGGGCATGGAGACCTCCAGGTCCCGGCTGGGAAAGCGTCTGGGCCAGGCGCACTGCTTACCGCACTGACGGTGGTGTCCGCCGGACAGCGGGGGTGGCCCGCCCCGGGCAGCCGGCTCACTGTGCAGTTTGTGGCCCTCAAGCGGGCCCGGGCGGGGGTCCATCATCGTCGCTCGCCGCCATCTTAGGGCGCCGGGGGGCAGCGGACTCTTCCCGGACACCTCACCGCTCCGCTCCGCGACACTCAGCTGTGCAGCCTGTCGGAGCCAGGGAGCCTCACCCACGTCGGCGGCGAGTCCGCACCGCGCCTCTGGGCTGTCCGACGCCTTGCTGTTCCGTCCGGGCCGGGGCACTGTTGCAGCCTTGGTTCTTGCCGATCCCGGGCACGGCTCCGGGAACACGTAAATTGAGCACCAAATCGTGCGCTGGAAGCGGCAATCAGGCCGTCGCTCGTTCCTCTATCAGCGGAGCCAGTCTGCGCAGCTCCGGGGGGAACACGCTGCCGAGTTAAGGGCTCGGGCCTCCGATGGGGTCGGGAACTCTAGCCGATACGTCCTTCTACCCCGCCATCTTGGCCACGCCCCCTCCTGACGTATCTTAAACCGCACACCCAGGTTAAAATGTATACAGCATACTCAGTTTTGCAAGTAAAATGCCCTCTGATTTTTATGGGCCGATCTGAGAATGCACTTGTGTATGTTGTGGTATTGGAGCCAAATTTACAGGCTCGGCAAGAGGAGCACTTAAAAAAGCCATTACGGGAAGAAAGCCAGTTGTCTCTATTGAAAATCTCTGGACTGGTTTTTACCAAGTCGGATTTCATAGAATGAGCTTTGCGAAAAGTGAAATTGGGCTTAGTAGTATAAATATCTTTTAGGATACCATCTGTCATCACAATTGGCCATTCTTTATTTACAATTTTTCTAATGACCTTAGATCGCCTGCTGAAGGTTGAAATGAATCTACATGTATTGTTGGATCTCTCTTTTACTTCACATGTACTCAGTGTATTTAAAGTTTCTTCACTGTTGCTGTCTGCCCTCGATAATAACAGGGTTTCTTTTTTAATTAAGGCAACCTTACGTAGGGTAGCTGCTAGATTTTTTTCCCTATAGCCCCTCTCTAACAGTTTGAGTTTCGTTGAAGTGAGAGCTTCCTCGCATGCAAGAGTCGTACTGCATGCTCTTTTCACTCTGAGAAATTCGCCATAGGGTAAGCTCGCTATGGTGTGGCTGGGGTGAAAACTACTTGCATGAAGTAGGGTATTCCCTGCAGTAGGTTTCTGGAATAAGCTTGTCTCTATTAGCCCTGCTTTGATGTTAATCAGAATATCAAGGAAACTAATGGTGGTAGCATTTATATGGTGTGTGAATTCCAAGTTATAAGAGTTGTTGTTAATAACATTGATGAATTCAATTGCCTCCACCTCCGTACCTTTCCAGATGATGAATATGTCGTCTATGAATCTCCTTAGACGTACAATGTGCCGGTCATAGAGAGCTTTGTGTTCCCCCCTGAGGACATGCTCCTCCCACCAGCCCACATGTAAACATGCGTAGCTGGGGGAGAAGCATGCCCCCATAGCCACTCCTTGTTTTTGCCTGTAAATTAATCCATCAAATAAAAACCTGTTATTATGAAGGCACCAATGTATCATATTGATCAGCATTTTGTTATGACCATAATATTCAAAGTTGCGTAGGTTCAATATATATATATATATATATATATATATATATATATATAACATACCTTTTTTTGTATGGTCACCCCCTCGTTTTTCGGTTGATGGTGCTGGTTTTTCGACTCTGAGAGTGCACTGAGGTCTACTAACCAGACATCACTGCCAGTTCCCTGACCCTAATCTGTATGTTGAATTGGCTGTACCCAATTGGAAAAGGCTAACTTACCTGTAGCACCCTAGTAAATGGTACCCTGGTACCCAAGGCATGTAAGTTAGAGGGGTACCCAGACTTCTCTGGACAAGTGTGTAACTCACCCATCTGGCAGACCCACTGAGCCCTAAAGCCAAGGTGCAATATATGACAGAGGCAGGACATGTACTTTGCATGTCCTGACAGTAAAACATGCAAACTGATGTTTTACCAATTGGTCACCCAATTGGTGAGTACAAGGTTACGCACTGATCCCTCCGCTGTTCTAACTCCTGAATAGTGCATCCAAAGGAGCCACCCCAAGATATCAAACAACTCGATACATTAAGCTTGACTTGTATTACAAGCCGAAATTAATGTAAGTTGTTGAAGTCGCTAATTATAAAGACATTAGAAATTTTCTTTTATACAGGGAATACAGAATCCCATGTTTTTATATATATATGTGTGTGTATATATGTATATATATATATATATAAGTTGTCCTCAAGGGGTTAGTAAGTGTATTACACCTGAGGTTGTACCACCACACCATATAATACACCCCATTTCATCACATACCCTGGGTAGCTATGGCACTGAGAAACAAGGCTTACACAGAGGAACAAGTGTTAAGCATTTAAACAGCACCAAAACAATTGAAGAAGAAATCACACAACACTCAGGAGATAAGACACAAATTCAGAAAAATAGACTGCCTTTTTATAAGAAATTAGACACTAGAAGGAGAAAAATCCCCCAGGAGGTTCCGGATATATAGATTTTACAAGCAATAATAAATCAAAGCAATTTAACTCAACCGTGAACAAGCCTTCGCAAAGTCAACAAACTGGGGGGTTTACAATTTATCATGCCACCTAGACTTGGTAAAGACCAGTCCCCATTCTTTCTTGCTCTGATTTTACCCACAAGCCGTATGACTATGTTAAGTAAGGCGCTTCTACATTCTAGTATTTCTTATGTATATATATTTAGACATGTTTTAGTGCAACCAGGATTTAACCTGTTTTTATTCAATATTTATATATTTATATGTTTTCATATATAAGTATGTTAGTGAAGCAATATCAACACAAGGTCCTTTTGAATGTAAGACTGAGACATCTTGGACTATATTCTTTGCTAGTTATTCCTGGATGATGCAACAGGGCTGATACGCAGGGTCATCTTAGCCGACTAGGCCTCTGGAGTAGAACATATGTCCATTTATTCCAAGGGACGACCCCTACTAACCTTGCACATGACATTGACTAACAGATAGGTATATTTGGAGAAGCCCCATTCAATCACAACTAACCTCCAGTTCACATTAGTTATGCTGCGTCCATACTGCTAATGATTCAGAATGTCTTAAATAGGATGTATATTCTATGTATATTCTAGTTTCTATTAATTGTGTGGAACTGCCATAAAATTTTCAACAAATGTTTGGTTTTTAACAGTCACTTTTTATCACCATCATCACTGGATCCCATACACACAACAAAAACATTTTATACGCACGTGGGACGGCCTTACTGACGTTATTTCCGGCTATATTTGGTAAGGGATTCACTGACCAATTGAATTTATCCTGTTATATCACATTCTAATAATCCCATACTCGCGGGTTAGACATATTTTACTCAGTGGAATTAAGATTCCCGTAGAATTGTCAATATCGACAGGATTGGTTTCCAGGTATTTGCATATATGCAGGATTTAGGATATTACAAGCACATTTTGCACACATACGAACTTTGCCATGGTCGGTTTTATTACATACCATTTTGCTTTATGCACATGAGTAATGTTTACATATAAACATGCCCGTCTAGATGCTTTTGACTTATGTAGATCATACAGTACTACTGCTGGGGATACATAACTTGTCCGACAGGTCAGATAGCGGTGGTAATTTTCCTATTGGCTATTGTCTTAGGAGCCTGTCTGTAAATAATGCATGTATGCTGCAGACATCAGACATCACAAGCACTCTTTGCACCTGAGCAATTTAGCACCCTATTTTCGAGTTTGCACAGCTTTTTGCTTTTAACAACTTTGCTACATGTCTTGCATTTATTTGTGTACACTTCAACATGGATATATGATTATTTATTTCAAAGAATGTGAATAAGATGATCTGTATATTTATTATTGTACTTTGGACTTAATACTAATCTCTGGGGGGTGTGGCTAGAGGCGTCAAGATGGCGGTCGCACTCTAAGAGTGCTCCGGACCCCCTCCGTCATCCGATTTGCATCAGCCCACGATTTTGGCCATCGACGTCCCAGAGTCTAGGGGATCACCTCTCCATCCTGCTCGTGTCGCCCTGACCCCTCGAGGGCCTTGCCAGGAGCCGGTGCTGCCCATACTGACCCTCTGCTCCGAGCGGTCTCCCTGCTATTAGATGGCGGCCCCCTACGCTGCCCGCTCCTGAGGTCTGGCTACCTGGCAAGACGCCCCGGCTGTCCCCTTTTCGCCCTGCTCACCTGCGCTCCGCTGCTGCGGGCGGAGAGTTGAGCTGCGGCCCAGACTCGTGAGGCGGCCTCCTGCCCCGGTGCCCATGGAACTAGAGGGCTATCTCCGGAACATATCCACGGAACTCTTGGAGTGGAGCGGCACCTGAGGCTCCCCCGGCAGAAGCGGTGCCCAGAGGGGGTTGCTGCCAAGTGGCGCCGAGTGTGGTGCTCTCCACTTGCCACGCCGCGGCGTCCTGAAGGAGCAAATTCAGGCCTGGGCGCCTCTGAAGTGGCTGGCTGCCGGGTCCCGGGTGAAGTGCCCGCCGAGGTGGCGGTGGAGACGCCTGAGGTGAGGGGCGACCTACGCGAAGATCCGGAACAGGTGAGGAGGTGTAGGGTTTGCTGTCTGGGCCCTCTCTATCCCCCAACACCCTTCGGCGGCCGGGTCGGGCCGCGGCGCTGCCGAGACTGTGACTGGGGGAGGCGGCAGGGTGGTGCGCTGCGGGGTGGGCGGGCCGGGCGGGCCAGTCGGGCAGGTCTTGAGGCCCGGACTTGTCCTGTTTCCTGTGTGAACCCCACTGGACCTCTGCATGTGTTCCCCGCTGGGGCACCCCTCCCCCCCTATCGGACCGGCTGTGACTGTTGCTCCCCCCCGCCATTTGGGGTGAGGGGTGTTGGAAGCGCTGGGGGGCCGTAGCGGCGATAGGGAGACCACCAGTGCCATTCGGGACTTTCCAACACCATAGGCGAGTAGCTGCTGACGGCAGGACCTGCGGTGAGGTGGGCCACCCCCTTTACCCACCTTGATACCAGAGAGGGGGAGTGCCCTGCTCAAGAGGCCTGTCAGGACCCCTGGTCTACCTGAACCTGTGGGTTGGAGGGTCTCCCCTCTGCCCCCCATCAACTGCGGGCTGTGAGGGGGGCTGAGACTGGCGGGGGGCAGATCGGCTACTGTGTCGGGTGGCGCGAATGTGTACCTGCCCCCCACCTTCCCGCTTGGGGGCCCGAAATCCTGAGATTGGGGCCTTTGGGGGGGACCTGGGGTCTTGGGCCCACTAAGAGCGCTTCGCGGGCCACCGCTGTCTTGTCGAGGAGTGCTACCCCGCTGACCGGCCGCCTCCCTCCATCGCAAGGGGGTGGAAGAGGGATCGGCCGCCAAACCGGGCGGCGGTTCCGCGGCATAGGCGCTGCTGCGTACCCCCTTCCCCCTCAATCGGGCGCCTCCACCTGCCTCTTCTGGACCATGGGCAAGAACCGCGCTTCTCAGGTCACGGCCCCCTCAACACAAACGACGATGGACCAATTCACCAAGCCTGATCGCGACCCAGCGATTGGGTCTGGGGTGGCGCCTGGGGCGACCGGAGGGGACCTCTCCACTATCCTGCAAGCGATCAGTGCGTCGCAGGCCTTGGTGGAAACCAGGATTGGTGACGTGAGAGTTGATGTGGCACTGATTCGGCAAGATCTCCGCAATGCCGCAGCCCGTATTACAGAGGCGGAGTCCCGTCTGTCCACGGTGGAGGATGACATGGGCACTCTTAAATCCCAGGTGGCCTGCCTGCAGACACAGACCGCGGAGCTACATCGCAGGGCCGAGGACGCAGAAAATAGGGCCCGGGGGAACATCCTGCGCCTCCTAGGTTTTCCGGAGGGGGTGGAGAAGGGGCGCACTGACACCTTCATTGAGGCGTGGATCCGGTCCTGGGTCCCGAAAGAGAAACTCTCCCCCTGGTTTGCGGTGGAACGAGCTCACCGCTCCCTTGCTCCTAAACACCCCCCTGGAGCTCCTGCTCGCCCCATTATCCTTCGACTCTTCAACTTCCGTGACAGAGATACGATTCTGGAGGCCGCCAGGGTGCAAGGTCCAGTGCACTTCCAAAATTTCTAAATCATAGTCTTCCCGGACTACTCTAGGGAGGTGCAGACACAACGCCGGTCCTACGACAAGGTCAAGCTGAAACTCAGGGCTATGGGCCTCCGATATGGGCTCCTCATCCCGGACTGCCTTAAAGTGTTCTTTCAGGACAAAACCTTCTTTTTTGACACTCCACAGGTCGCCTGGACCTGGCTTACGGAGAAGCGGCCCCTCCTACCTGGTGCGCCCCCCCCCGCCCCAAAACCGATGGCCCGGCCAGGAAAAGAGATGCCCAAGGCGCAGCGGCACCGCACTGGATCCAGACGGCGGGGCAACGGCCGGGGGGGAGCTCTTGGTCACCGGGGGCACGGTCCCGGCGCTTCCCGATTCAGACCTCAAGCCAGAGGGCCCCCTCCCCCACCCTGGGGTCCTCCCTTATCGACATGGGTAGCGCCCCCTAGCAGATGTTACCCGGTGGAGGTCCATGTCGGACTCGGACCTGTCTGGAAGCCCCGTGATCCTTGGCTCTGGTGGGGAGGAGGGGGTGTGATCACTGTTCCAAGTTGTGTGCTGCACTTCACCCTTCAAACCTGTACTGGCGGAACAATCTCTGACCCCGTGAAGGGGGCTCTCCCTTGGCTCCGGTGGAAGAGCTGGCCAAAGTTTATCTTCTCACTGCCAGCCTAGATTTGAACCATCTTGTGACTTTTTGGTTATCCACTCCATGCTTATCTACTGTGGGCATGCATCCGTATATATGGAGGGGGGTCCGACTCAGCCAGGCTCCTGACTGATTGTTTGCTAACCGTTTTAGAGTAGCGAATCACCTTTCTGTGGTGTAGTTAGTAATTGGGGTTTTGGGCGACAGATGCTTCCACTTCAGGAGTGTAGGGTGGGGGGAATTGGGGGGGTTGGGAGGGGCAGAGGACCGTTGTTTCTCAACAGCTTGTTTTGTTTAGCCGCCTATGGGCCGCTGGTTGCAGTTCTTCTTGGTACTTATGTATCCCTGGCTGACTCACAGTTGACACACAGATCACAGCTTCCCTCAGTTTGTTATTTTTGGCCGCCTACGGGCCGCCATCGGGAGCTTCTGTCGATGGTTGAATTCCCTCCTTCCTTGGGTTCTACAGTTGAAGTGCAGCTCGCCACCTTCCATGGCTCCGCTTCTGAGCTCAGGTTCAGGTGGGAGTTTCCCTCCGAGTTGGTAGGGTCCCAGGTAGTTATCCGCCCCTCCACAGTCCATTCCCTTAGATGACCTACACTCTCAGACCTATCCACATCCTCTCCTCGAATGTTAATGGCATCTTGGACCGAATTAAACATACAGCTGTCCTCCGCGCTGCTCACCGCCACGCGCCGGACATTCTCTTTCTCCAAGAGACGCATCTCCTAGGTACACAATGCAATTTCCTAGCTCGCTATTGGTTTGACAGGGTCTGGCAATCTGGTTTTACACGGGGCTCCCAGGGAGTGGCTATTTTACTTAGGAAAGGGCTCCCCTTTACCCTAACTACAGCTGAGACTGATACGCAGGACCGCAACGTGGCAGTCGCGGGAACCATTGAGGGGCGCCCCTTGAGCCTCCTATGTCTTTACATTCCCCCCACTTCTGCCTCTAACACTTCGCCACCTTACACAAGTGATCTCCTCTCTCCCGCAGGGTCTTATGGTGGTGGGAGGGGACTTTAACGCCGTTCTGCAGCCCCTGCACAATACGACGGGGACCCCATCCGACGCCTGTGTTGCCTCCGGGAAACTCCTTTCTGGCTGGTCCTCAGCCCTTGGTCTTTGTGAAGTGTGGCGGGTTTGGAACCCCCGTGGGGAACAATACACTCACCCGTCAGCAGTCCATCATACTCACTCTCGAATCAACCTTCTTCTGATGCCGGCCATAGACTGCCAGCTAGTTTCTGGGGCCGCGATACTGCCCAGGGGGATCTCGGACCACTCTCCCATCTCCCTCCGTCTCGGCTTCCCTCCGACGGGCCCGAGAACGACTTGGCGGCTAAATGCCTGGTTCTTGCAGGACCCTGCGATGGTGGAGTCACTTGGTCAGGAGTTGCATGATTTTTTACCCACCAATACGAGCTTGGTTCCTTTGCTGGGGATGCTGTGGGAGGCGAGCAAGGCCGTTATCCGGGGGGTGGCCAGAGGACTGGTCCATGCAAAATGATCAGCAGACGACCCAACTTGTTCAGCTGGAATCCCGGGCGGCACAACTTGAAGCAGCTCAACTCACTAATGATGCGAGGGATGCCTCCCGGCAACTTGCCGTGATACGCGAGGAGATCTGCTGGATCTCGTTGGAATCTGCTAAGATGCTTTGGCGTTCGTCGGTGGCCCGTATTTATGGGCGGGGTGACAAGAATGTCAAGCTTCTCCACAACCTTGTGTCCTTTTCCAGAGTCAACTGTATTATTCTGGAGGTCCGCTCGGACACCGGGGCCCTTCAAGTGACATCCTCAGCCATCACACAAACCTTTGCTGCTTATTGCGCATCCCTCTACACCGTTCGTTCCCCGGGCGCTTCGCTGGCTGCCTTGTTGGACGGGACTGGTACCCGACTGCCGTGTCAGTCTCCCTCAAGAGACTGCAGAAGCCTTAGACCGCCCCTTCACCCTGGAGGAAATCCAGGACGCTGTCTTGCTCTTGCACCCCGGAAGACGCCTGGTCCCGATGGGTACCCGCAGGAGTACTATGCTGCTTTTTGGGATATTTTAGCCCCCCATTTGGTGGCTCTTTTCCGCCATGTGGTGGAGACAGGGCCATTCCCGCCCGAGTCAGATGTCGCCACGATAGTGGTTATTCCGAAGACGCAGTCGCCCTCCCTGAATTGTGCGGACTACCGTCCGATCTCACTGATCAATACGGAGGTCAAGATCTTCGCCACCGTCTTGGCTCAGAGACTCCGACCCTTCCTGCAGGACCTTTTTTTTTTTTTAAGTTTTCAAAAACCTTTATTGTATATAAAGCACCATACATCAGTGCAATAAATTCGACCAATACAATATCAAATGATCATACATATAAACAGCACCTTCCTGTGCATATTAGCATGAAGTTTGTCAGATAGGTACTAATATTGAAAGAACTCCTCCCCCCCCCCCCCCCCCGCTACCCGTGATCAGTTTGTGCATTGTGCTGAAGGTAATCCAAGACATCAGACAACAGTAAAAATAATCGCTGTGGCATGGTCATTACATCATGCATAACAAGTACAATATAAGATATATGAGGTTCCAATAGCGCTCTGCAGGTCCATAGTACATCTCAGTGGGGCCATAGCCTGCGGTCTAATCCATGCCCTACAGATTCAGAAGGTGATACTTCTAGTATGACTAGTATATCTAGGTCATCCTCGATGAATGTTGGTGTGTGTATAGTCGTAACGGTACAGTGTTAAGTTACAATATGGGGCTCCCATCGCCAGCACAACCCCCCTTTCTAGCTCCTCCTCCTCGTTTGCCTGTTGCCGGAGGAGATAGGACGTTAATGGGCTCCAGATGTTTTTCGGGTGTGATCTAAGTGGCAATACTTCCGCATATGTATGTAGCTGGTTCTACCATGTGGTCATGTTCAAAATCCAGGGTTTGAACTTGGGGGCACGTCCCCTCCCCCACCCACATGCCACCTGTCGTTTAGCCAATAATAAGCTCATTGCCAAAAACTGTTTATGTACAGTGTTTTGCGTCAGTCCCAGCAGTGTCAGACGTGGACACGGAGCTATTGCAATTCCTGAGAGCCCTGCAAAGACCAGCGTCCAGTATTCAGCAACCTTGGGTCAGGTCCCTGCCAGGTGTACAAAATCCGCTCCCTCCGTGCCACAGCGGTTGCAGCGATCTGTATCTTGCAGGTGGAACCTATGTAATCTAGCAGGGGTGTGATACAGGCGATGCAAGAATTTGAAATGTATGAGGCGCAATCTATTATTACTTGTGATTGCGTTTGTTTGTGTAGAACTAGCTTCCTATTGCTCATCCGTTAGTGGTATTTTGAGATCTTTATCCCACTCCAACCGAGCACGTAAGGCGGCAGTCAGTGGCGCGCTTTGTACATGTTTATAGAGTAATGATATGACATGATGTGGGGCCTCTGTTTGCAGCATAGCATGTAGGGGCGCGAGGGTGTCAGGTTCGTCCGGGAATGAGGGGGTAATAGCTCGGATGCTTTGTCGGAGCCGGGTGTACAAGAAGGTGTCCATTACTGAAAGTGAACATTCCCCAAAGAATTGCTCTATGGTGCAAAACTGGCCATGTACATAAAAGTCTCCCCATGTGCGATACGTAAGCCCTAATAACATCTTGCGACATATCTCCTCACAGGTGAACTATAGCCGAGTATCGTTTAGTAAGGGTACCCAAGTTGAGTATAGGAATGGGCTCCTCATGGCGTGGGCAATGCGTCTCCACGCCGCAGCCGTGCTATCAACCGTGGACAGATCTCGCTCCCTTACCCCCACGCGCGTAAATATATAACCAGACTTGTTCTCAGGGTTCATATGGCCATCTTCCACCGCCAAATGTGCCATATACAGTGGCGGGTGGAACCAATACGTGGCAAAGTGGGCCTGCGCGCAATCGTAATAACGCTCGAAGTTGGGGACTTCAAAACCACCCTGGTGGTATGGTAGCATCAGTGTACTAAGGCTAAGACGTGCCTGCTTCCCGCCCCAAATAAGTCGCGTTAATTGGGTCTTGAGTGTGCGGAAGAAAAACCTTCCAGGGTTATATGGGATATTGGTAAAGAGATACAGTAATTTCGGCAATAGCACCATCTTAATTAGGGAGATGCGGCCTGCCATTGAAAGTAGGAGACGTATCCATTTGGTAATACTATCTGTAATTTACTCTATTGTCGTCCCATAGTTAGCCCTCATCAAGGTATCCCTCTGTCTTGTGATTTGTATGCCCAGGTATTTCAGTTCGTCCATTTCCCATACTTGGGGTTAATCTAGCTGGTGTGGTTGCGTTTTATCCATCAGGGGGAAAACTGCGGACTAGGCCCAGTTAATCTGTACCCCAGCTATGCCCCCAAATTTCGTGATTTCGCGTAGCACTGGATTGAGATTTTCTTGGGGTTTCTTAATATACAGTGTCACGTCATCGGCGTAGAGTGAGATGAGCAGTTGTCGGGCAGGGTAAATGAGAGCTCGATGATTATGATGTTGTCGGAGCTTCACTGCTAAAGGCTCAATAGCTATCGCAAAGAGAATGGGGATAGTGGGCATCCCTGGCGAGTGCCTCTGTGAATATTAAATGGAGAAGATCTAGACCCATTCAACAATACCGCAGCTGTCGGTTGACGATATGACAACTGTACCCAATTTAGGAAACTGGAAGGCATACCTATTTGTTCCAAAGTGGCCAGCAGATAGTCCCACTCCAGCGAGTCAAACGCCTTTGTGGCGTCAAGAAATACCGCCACTGCATCACAGTTTGGGTCAATATCTTGCAATACTGCATGAAGAGTACGTAAGTTATGCGACGTTGCACAATTTGGAACAAATCCAGCCTGATCCGGTAGGACCAGGCGCTCCATCAAAAGATTGAGAGCCGTTGCCAAGACTTTTGCCAATATTTTAGTATCGCAGTTCAGCAAAGACAAAGGGCGGTAGGAATCACACTGCGTAGGAGATTTACCAGGTTTAAACAGTGAAGTTATAAGAGCTTCCCGCATAGTGCGGGGTAGGCGCCCTTCTTCCAGCGCTGCATAAAAAACTTCTTTTAATATGGGAGCTAGCAAGGGGGGAAAGGTTTTATAAAATTCTATTGGGAAGCCATCCGAGCCTGGGGCCCGACCAGACTTCATCTTCATAATGGCTTCCGTAATCTCATCTAGCTCCAATTCCGAGTTAACCCCTCCTGCAGGACCTTGTTCAACCCGACCAATGTGGGTTCATGCCTGCGAGGGGTACTCGCCACTGGATTCGTCGGCTCCACCTGGCTCTGGCCCACCGAGAGCGCTTAACCCCGTACTTGGCATTGCTCTTCTTAGACTTCAAGAAGGCGTTTGATACGGTGAATTGGGAGTACCTGCAAGATGTGCTGGACAGGATGGGTTTTGGTCCCTCGTTCCGCCATCTGATGAGAGTGCTATACCCTAATCCCAGAGCCTGAGTACTCATTAATGGGGAGCTTTCTGAGGCATTCCCGATCCGACGGGGTACGAGTCTTATTTGCGCTGGCAAGACCCGCTTATTCGCGAATGGGCCTGGGATTCGAGCCAGGTGGATAAGATAACCCTATATGCTGACGATGTTCTGCTCTATTTGGCAGACCCGGGTAGCTCTGGCCCCAGGTGCCTGAAGGTACTTGACGCTTTTGAGCGGGTCTCCAGACTCCACCTCAACCCAGCGAAGTCAACGTTGGTCCCCCTACATCCCTCCAGAGACTGCTATGACTGGCAGTCGGATATCCCCCTTAGGAGACACTCTGTCAAATACCTTGGTGTTTGGATAGCTCTTTCTGCCAGAACTCGAATGGGCTTTGAATGTTAAGCCTATGGTCATCCGGATGAGGGTGGATCTCAAGAGCTGGCAGACCCTCCCCCTTAACACCCTGGGTAGGAGTGCACTCTTCAAAATGATGGTCCTCCCCAGTTTTCTTTACATACTGCAAAACACTACTATCCACTTCCCGGGTAGTCGGTTCCGCGAGCTGGACGGTGTCCTCACCCGGTTTCTCTAGGGAGATCACGCTTATCTCTGGCGCATTGTCGTATGTCCCCCTTTGATGGCGGTATGGGGGTGACCAATCTCCATCTCTACTACCTGGTCACGAAGCTCATTGTCATCCACGATTGGCATGCGGGCGGCTGGTCTGACCCAGCATACCGCGAAAACTCAGCACGTCGGACTTCCCGCAGATCCAGACGTTTTTATATGGTAGCCCAGTGCCACAGGCCCTGCCCTCGGTCACCAGGACGGTGTTTCTGGCCTGGCATGCGGCTCTTTGCCACGTGCGGTGGGATCGGAAACTTACTCGGCAGATGCCACTTTGGCACGGGTCCTGGATGCAGGAGGCCTCGTCTCTGCAGGGGTTTTGCTGGTGGGACCTCATCGGAATATCAGTGCTCGGGGATGACTGGGTGGGAGACCACGTTCGCTCCTTCGCGGACCTGCAACAGTGCCATGCCCTTCCACACTCCCAACACTATAAATACGTACAACTCAGCCACGCCCTACACACACACGTCTCGCCACCTGTCTCCCTTTCAGAGTTCAGCCTGCTGGAGGCTCAGGTAATAATGGGAGATCTGGGGAGTGTCCCGTATTTATCGGACCCTGGTGAACAATGGTCCCGCTTCCCTAGATCGGCTCAGGGCTCGCTGGGAGGGCTGCCTGGGCCCCCCTAGTGGAAGCAGACTGGAGAGATGCTCTTATGGTGCCTAAAACCCTGACCACATCCTCCAAGCTGCGTCTAGTCCAACTTCACTACCTGCATGCGGCTTATCTCACCCAGACTCGTCTATTCCAGGCCCGGTTGAAACCCTCTCCAGCATGTGCACGGCGTGCCTCCGTCCCAGCCGATTTCTACCACATGGTATGGAGCTGTCCACCTTTCGCGCCGTTTTGGGGGTGGGGGGGTGGAGCGGGAGCTCATGCACTGAGAGAGACCCTGTCTTTTCTCTTGCCGAGAAATCCAGCTCCAGTGTTTCCAAGCTTCCCTTGCGGGGTGTTGGGAAATCGAGTCCTGAGACAGAGAGATATCAGACCTCCTTCATTCTAAAACCAAGGTACGGAGCTGATTAGACCCTAAGAGAAATATTGGATAGATTCTTGGCAAAAGAATACTAAACCTATGCTACACCTCACTTACTTCTTCTCCCGTACTAGACTTAGGTTAGGTACATCGGGGTAGGCGTATTTTAGAAGCACCAGTTGAGTACTTTTTAGTCATAGTTATTTATGTATATATTTTATGGCTTAGAAACCATACCATGCGTTTACAGTATTATTTCATATTACTCTTCTTGCTGTACGCATTATACTTTACAGCCAGTATTAAGATTGTAGCAGTTCATTTCTTCTGCATGAGAAAGAACACTGTTCAATAAATACTTTTTATTGAAAACACCCGTCTCTCTATTTCTCTGCACCTCTGATGAAAGGAAGCATGTAAGATTAACTGAGTAAAATATCGCCAGTAGGTAGTTCTATTTGAAATACCTTTGGCGCCGGTTGATGAATCTTCGCAAAATTTTCAAAACTAATGGTCAGCTCCGTTCTGCTCCTTTCCTAAAAGTCTCGGGATGATTTGTGTAGCGGGGGCCGAGAAAAAAGGGGGGTCCCAAAACGTGTTTCCCCCATGCAATTTCCCATAGGACCTTTAGCCGCATCTACATCCCGAACTGCTGAACGGAATTACACCAAATGTGGCAAAGAGGTAGTCCTTAGTTTAGACTTGTGCCTTTTGCTTAAATGGTGTAAAACCGTTCAGTAGTTCCTGAGAAAATGACATTTTAAAGTAATTCTATATCTATGGTTGTGCAGGATCTGCGCATCCTAAGGACACCCTGCCATACACGAGCTGTATTCTAATTGGCTGCCAACACTCCAGATCAGGAAGTGTTGGCAGCCATCTTGTGCCTCGGTAGAACTGAGGCACAAGAAATCAGCAAAAGAATGCAAAAAGGAGGCAGGGTAGAAACACCCTGACCCCCTAGGCCTGCTCAGGGGGTCCAACAATAACCCCCAAGGCCCCCCAATTTTTTTTTCTAAATCGGCAAAATCCACGCAGGATGTGCGGATCTTGCCGATAAAAAAAAAAACTGAAGCGCCAGCTCCCAGGGCTTATTATTATTTGTTGGGGGACTCTCAGGCCCTTCAGCCCCGGGGACCGCCCGGGGCTTTTGAAATGGTGGGAGGGGGCCACGCGGCCCTCCTCCTGGAGCCCTTGAGGGCCCTGGGGACCGCCACCCCCCAGGGACGGCTCCTGCAGTGTCCCGGGGTGCACACCCCCGGGACACTGTCGTTTTTAATGACAGGGCAGGAGCCTCGCGGCTCCCAAACTGCTTTGCTATTTGGACGAGAGAGCAGGAAGCCTGCTCTCTCTTTCAAATAGCAAAGCAGATTACTTTTCCATTTGGGGAGCAGCATGTTAGCTGCTACCCATGTGGGAAAGCAATGCCCGCTCCGGCAGGATGCGGGGATCCAGCTGGGACCGTGGGGGGATTGGGGACCCCCCCTCGTTCCCCAACGGAGTGGGCCAGCCCCAGGGGATGGGGTCCCCGGGACTATTAGTTGCCCGGGAGGCCCCCTCCTCTATTTTTTTTAATAATACAAAAGGGCCGGCCCCTGGGGATGTGGTCCCCGGGGCCATAAGTGGCCACAGGAATGGTGCAAGGCAGCCCCCCTCCAAATAATTTTTTTTTTAAAAAAGGCCAATGCCCCGGGGGATGAGGTCGCCCGGGCAGATTATGGCCTCAGGAGGGGGGGGCCCTTCCGAATGTTTTCATTGTTAAAAAAAATGGGGGCAGGCCCTGGGGGAGGGGTCCCCAGGGCCAAAAAATTAGAAAAAGAAGGGGGGCTACACAGCCCCCTTACCAATCTGCAAAGAGAGGTGTTCTGAGGCCAAGCCCCTTTTTACACCTCTCTGCAACACAGCTCTGTGGAACTTACTGGAGGTAGCTGGTGGGCTGGATGTGTCAGATCCACGTCCGCTTCCTGAATTCGGTATGATGCACAAAAGGGGTCCACCTCCCGACGTCCCCAACTCTGGACTAAACACAGAGTAATGAGGCAATCAGGTGAGGGAAAAAAGGGTGTAGGGAACGAACAGCCTGGAAAGGGATACCTGTAATAAAAGAACACAGTATCAATACACAGCACTAAACATTCTACTCTCGTAAGGTCTCACTAGAGCTGAGCTAATACCTGTGGTCTAGCTGCCGAAAACCTTTTCTCCCCAAGATACCAACTAATGATCACCAATAGAGCTACTTCTCTCCAAGAAATGACGAATCTACAATAGAAAAGGCATGGGAGATTATTCTCACTTTCCCAACATCTATCAGCCAAAACACTCTGTGTTTCACTCATACATACCCAATTAGGTAAACTAAATGGTAACGAAGAATGATCCACTCCAATTAAGAAACCTCCCCACAGCAGGTAGGGACAGCTACAAAATGGTATCTGGCAGGGAATGCAGCTCACAAGAAACGGGACAGAAATAGTTCCTTGTAGTCACCAACAGTCACTAAAAATAATAAACTCAGAGTCTTTGAGAACAAGAATATCCAGAACGGCAACCACAAGGTCTATAGACTCCAAGAGGGACAGCGCTACCTCAGCGCGAAGAAGAGAAACGGAGGCGCTAGTTTCAGCGCAAACTTGAACACAAAGGTCAAACGCTCCCAGCGCTACATCAGCGCGAGCAGAGAAGAGTTGTAGCACTTACCTGAGCGAGACTCGGCCCAGCGTTCAGTAATCCTCAGCGCTAACGTCAGCGCGTGCAAACAAGGGATTCTTAGCGCTTGTCAAAGTCTCCTCAGCGCTTACGTCAGCGCGAGAATCAATTATCCTTGACGCTTGCCAAAGCGCCCGCTCTTCTCAGGCTTGAACTCCCCAACGCTTACGTCAGCGCGGGAGGAACCGGAGAGGAGACCGGGTGATGGCGCTACCACCGCGCGGCTCTTGAAAGTCCCAGCACTAGTGTCAGCGCGTACCCAGCGGGACAATCCGGAATGCTGCTTCTTCCAACAGCACGGTCCATGGAAAAACAACAGAAGAATAACCAGAAGTCAAACAAGCCTGCTTGACTCCACGGAGGGGACAGAAGTACGCGCACTTCCTGTGCACTCTTGCTGACCTTTATCGATTGTGCTCCTCCCCCTTTTTATGAGCATGCTGGGAGATGTAGTCCGAAAAAGTCTGTTTTGTAGGCGCATCGGATCAACTCCTGACAGGATGCACCCCAGGGGCCCTCAGTATTCAAGGGGAGTTAATCCCCCAACTTAAAATACACCACAGGCGTGTTTGCACAGTGGTGAAGGGAGGGGGCTGGTCTGAGTTCACATGTGTGCAAACACGCCCTGTGGTTTAAGTTGGGGAATTAATTGCTTGTCAATACTGAGGGTCCCTGGGGGCCAACTAGCCCACCAGGTACCTCCAGTAAGCGCCACAGAGCTGTGTTGCAGAGTGTTGTAAAAAGGGCATGGCCTCTGAACACCTCTCTGCAACGCAGCCTCCTGGCACATACTGGAGGAACCTGGTGGGCTAGTTAGCCCCCAGGGACGCACAGGATTGAGGAGGAATTAATTCTCTAACTTAAAACGCACCACAGGGCGTGTTTGCAGACATATCACCTCAGGCGACGCCCCCTTCCTTCACCACTGTGCAAACGCGCCCTGTGGAGTGTTTTAAGTTGGGGAATTGATTCTCTTTCAATACTGAGGGTCCCTGAGGGCCAAATAGCCCAACAGGTATCTCCAGTATGCGCCAGGGAGCTACGTTGCAGACAGGTGTTCAGAGGCCACGCCCCTTTTTACACCTCTCTGCAACACAGCTCTGTGATGCTTACTGGAGGTACCTAGTGGGCTAGTTTGACCCTAGGGACCCTTCGGATTGAAGAGGACTTAATCTCTCAACTTAGAACGGCTACATGGCGCGTTTACACAGTGGTGAAGGGAGAGGACGGGACCTGGCGTGATGTGTGCAAACACACCTTGTGGCGCGTTTTAAGTTGGAGAAAAAAATCCACTTCAAACCTGTGGGACCATGGGAGCCAAGTATCCCACCAGGTGCTTCCAGGAAGCACCACTGAGCTGCGTTGCAGAGTGGTGGTGCAGGCCGTGCCCCTTTTTACATCTCTCTGCTACGCAGCTCAGTGGCGCCTACTGGATGTACTACGAATTCCGATTTACTCACCTGTTATCAGGAGAGACCTCAATGCTGCATCTTTGAGCCAAGTACTGATCCAGAAAAGTAATTTTAACCATACTTACCAGTAACTTGAATTTCCTTCCATAGGCTAACATTGACTGGTTTCACTCGGAAATTGTTCTGTGTGAGGAGTTTTGGAACTTTTAAATATTCACCTAAAATCATCCGAACAACGAATTCCGATTTACTCATCTGTTACCAGGAGAGAACCCAGTGCTGCATCTTTCAGCCCAGCAGTGACCCTGAAAAGTAAATCTAACAGTACTTACCAGTTACTTGTATTTCCTTCCATAGGAATCCATTGTCTGTTTTTTACCAGAAAAGTTTCTGTCTATTTTCACAAACTAAAAATATTCCTTAAAAATCGCCTGTATGACTTAAACCCATTCTTTCAACTGTTTACAGGAGATGCACCAGTGCTGGATCCAGGGTTCACCACTCAGTAAGAAAAAGTAACGATAACACTACTTACCTGCTAAGTGAATTTCCTCCCCTAGGATAACATTGGTGATTGTATATGAAAAAAATTCTGTCAACTTTTAAAATACAATAGTATTCCTTAAAAATCACTACTGTAACCAAAACGCGTTTACTCAACTGTTTACAGGAGATGTCCAAGGACTGAATCTAGGATCCAGTCTTGTGGTTAGAAAAGTAATCCATAAAGTAACTAATTGCATTTAACTAGAAATTCACATTGAGCTCAATGTTGCATTGTGTTTGAAATTGAGTTGCCCATTGCAACAACTGTAGCTGCTGTACTTAAAAGTCTATTGCCTATTTGCAAAGTGTTTAAACTTAAGTAATTCAATCTGACAAAAGTATATTTTGTAATGTAATGTATAATGTAATTTAAAAAATAAAATATCTAAAAAATAAATAGTTTTAAAAAATGTAGTAAATCAGTATCAAAAAAATAAATATAACAAATAATACATTTAAAAATTGTCATTTACAAAACCTTTGAAATTCACTGAAAAAAACATAGGTTTCAGATATGTTATAGTTAGGAATTAGCATTTAAAAACCTTTCAAATTCACCGAAAAAAACATAGGTTGCAGAACTGTTATAGTTAAGAATTAGCAATTAAAAAACCTCAGAAATGACTGAAAAAACCATAGGCTTTAGGGGTGTTATAGTTAGCTGGACATTTCACTCGTACAAAACCATTGAAATTCCTCTGTTATAGTTAGTTGTACTAACTATAACTTGCGCGCCCGCAATCCACTGCTGATCATGTCACATATTACATCATTCATGACAAGGTCAGTGACATTACTGATGACATCACTGATGACATCACTGATTACATCATCCACGTGACAATCTGATACACCTCATCATACACTAGCATAACCTTTCAACACTCATTATAAAATACGGAGTACCATATTTGAATGTATTGACACACCGACTCTTTAAAAAAGTCAATTAGACAGTCAATCATAGTGCTACTAAATCCTCCATCTAGACACCTATACATACACTCAGTCCTTAATGCAGATTGATATATATATATATATATATTACCTACTGGCGATAGCCAGTAGGTATATATAGTTAGGATTTTTTCTCTATGGAACTTTTGAAAATTCTATGTCTAATAACTTTGGCGTTTGTGGACGGAATCGGCTGAAATTTTCAGGAAAATGGCACATTTTGTTTCTGAGCAGCCCCTGAAAATTGGGGGGGGGTTCCGTCAAGGGGGGGCCGAGAAAAAAGGGGGGTCCCAAAACGCGTTTTTCCCATTCATTTTTCCATAGGGCGTTTGGCCTCACTTTTAGCTCGAACGGCTGAATGGATTTGCACGAAACTTGGCAAAATTGTAGGGACTGTTAGCCCGATGTGCCTTTGCTGGGTCTCAATATATGTGCTCCAGTGGATTTTGAGAAATTAACGTTTAAAAAAACCGATATATCTGTGACAGCGTCCTGGATAGCGCACTAGTTCGCGTACTATTCGCGTAACGGAGCTTTGCAAAGCGAAGCTGATTGGCTGTCCGGTGTCTGTCAACATTCTAAACAGTCCGTAGCGGCCGCCATCTTGTCTCTCGGTAGGATCGAGAGACAAGAGGAGGCCAAAACGAAGGGGGAAATGAAGGAAAGGGGGCAAGGTAGACCTCTTCTGAACCCCTAGGATTGATGAAGGGGATATTAAAGTGCCCCGCGGGGCCAAACAAAAAAAAAAAAAAATTCGATTTTTTGTCATAGAGGCGCAAATCGGTATGTGAACCGGGCAGCTAACCTGGCAGCTAACCGGCAGCATAACGGGAGTCTGAGGAGAAGCTGAGTGGCTGTCAACATTGTAAACAGTCTGGAGCGGCCGCCATCTTGTCTCTCGGTAGGATCGAGAGACAAGAGGTGGTGAAAAACGAAGAGGGAAATGAAGGAAAGGGGGCAAGGTAGACCCCTCCTGACCGCCTAGGATTGATGAGGGGGATATTAAAGTGGCCCGCGGGGCAAAAAAAAAAAAAAAAAAATGCGATTTTTCGCCGTAGAGGCGCGTCCCGGTACGCGAACCGGGCAGCTAACTGGGCAGCTAACCGGCACCGTAACGGGAGTCTGAGGAGAAGCTGATTGGCTGTCAACATTGTAAACAGTCCGGAGCGGCCGCCATCTTGTCTCTCGGTAGGATCGAGAGACAAGAGGTGGTGAAAAACGAAGGGGGAAATGAAGGAAAGGGGGCAAGGTAGACCCCTCCTGACCCCCTAGGATTGATGATGGGGTTATTAAAGTGCCCCGCGGGGCAAAAGAAAAAAAAAGAAAATTGTGATTTTTCGCGGTAGAGGCGCTTCCCGGTACGCCAACCGGGCAGCTAACCTGCAGCGTAACGGGAGTCCGACATCTTGTGTTTTTGGAGCGTCCAGTTTGCGTACCGGGTAGCGTTCCGGTAAGCGTAACAAGGGGAAAACCAAGAGAAACAGTAAAATAAAATTTAAAGGAATAGATTTCCACCAAACTTGGCAAAATTGTAGGGACTGTTTGTTTGTTGTGCCTTTGCAAGGCCTCAAGATATGTGCACGTGTGGATTTTGTCTAATTAAGGTTAAAAAAATATATATATATCTGTAAGCGTGCTCTGGCGCGCTTACGTTACGGGTTTTGTTTGCGCTGCAGAGACGATACGTCACGTTTATGCGACGCGTCATGAGGCGTCTCACGTGGCTACGTGATACGTCACGTAATAAAGAATATATTTTACAGCTATAGATATTAGCTTTTAAAAAAACAATGAAATTCACTGAAAAAACCATAGGTTATAGACCATATATAGTTAGGAATTTGCATTTACAAAACCATGAAAATTCACTGAAAAAACCATTGGTTATAGACCATATATAGTTAGGGATTAGCATTTACAAAACCTTAATTTACTCGCACAAAACCATAGAAATTCGCATATATTGTTAGTTGCAATAACTATATATCGCGCACCCGCAATCCACTGCTGATGATGTCACATATTACATCATTCATGACATGGTCAGTGACATCACTGATGACATCACTGATGACATCTCAAATGACATCACTGATGACATCTCAAATGACATCACTGATGACATCTCAAATGACATCACTGATGAAATCACTGATAACATCTCATTTGACATTACTGATCACATCACTGATGATATCATTCATGTGATAATACGATGAACCTCTTCAGACTCTAATATAACCTTAGATACAATCAGTGTAAACAGACACTCACAGACTGTCACTCATCCATGGAGTTACTCACACACCTAGTCAGTCATGCAAAGAATCAATCACACCTCCATTTCCTCAACTATACAGTTATACACACCTTATTTAATCAAACATATACTAACACATATTTACTCTCTTATACAATCACTGATACAAGTTCACAATGATCCATACAGCCACTCACACATTCACTGGCTCTTATGCACAGTTATTTATATATGTCAACTCTTACATGTACTGTGTTTTACATATGTACTTACTTTGACATGTAGCACTGAGAAATCCAATCACTCACCAATACACTCATGCAGATAGTCAACCGCCCATACAGCTGTTTCCACATGCTCTTTTGAACCCATACATCTACTGAATCAGCTGCTCACACATCTATGCACAGAGTCACACACCTCCCAGCCACCCCCACACACACACTCACTCTCCCATACAAATACTTGGGCAACCAATCAATAACCCATATAGTTACTCATATAGCTACTGATCAACACATGCAGCAGTTTACAGAACAACAGATATAATGATGCACAAATTAAGACAGTTTAGTCACTAACCCATGCACTCAGTGAAACACATTTAATCACTCTCTCATACAGTCAGTCATGCACCTACTAAATCCTTCATCCAGACACTTATACATCCACTCATTCTTCAATATGTAAGACATATTTTAACTTTACAGAAACATACAGTCACTGGATGTTGTCATCAGTGATGTCATCAGTGATGTCATTTGAGATGTCATCGGTGATGTCACTGACCATGTCATGAATGATGTAATATGTGACATCATCAGCAGTGGATTGCGGGTGCGCGATATATAGTTATTGCAACTAACTATATATGCGAATTTCTATGGTTTTGTGCGAGTAAATTAAGGTTTTGAAAATGCTAATCCCTAACTATATATGGTCAGTGAATATATATATATATATATGTATGTATATATAATACTTACTTAAATATCGAACCAAACCACATTCGCTGGATGATGTCATCAGTGATGTCACTTGAGATGTCATCAGTGATGCCACTGACCATGTCATGAATGGTGTAATATGTGACATCATCAGCAGTGGATTGCGGGCGCGTGAGTTATAGTTAGTACAACTAACTATAACGGAGGAATTTCAATGGTTTTGTACGAGTGAAATTTCCAGCTAACTATAACACCCCTAAAACCTATGTTTTTTTTAGTGACTATAGAGATATGTATATATATATATATATATATATATATATATATACATATACATATCTCTATAGTCACTGAAAAAAACATAGGTTTTTTTCAGTGACTATAGAGATATATATATATATATATATATATATATATATATATATATATATATATATATATATATATATATATATACTAGCAGCCCGCCCCAGCGTTGCCCGGGGCAGAAGGGGGCTGGGGGCAGCATTTCAGGCTTGCGTGCACTCCCGCCCCGGCCCCTGCCCGCCACGACATTGTCCGTGTCCCGGAGCCTGAGCCTTACCTCAGCCGCCGTTGTTCAGGGCCAACTCCTGCCCCCCTCCCCCTCCCACCCGGCCCCCTCCCGCCCGTGTCCCGGTGAGCCTGAGCCTTACCTCAGCCGCTGGTCCCGCTCCAGGCGCTTTTCCTCCTGTAATTCACCGTTTGCTACCTCCCGCTCCCCACGCATGAAGCAGTACCAGTCACTCCAGGACTCACCCCAGTCCGTGCTCTAAGGGATTGTCCGGTCCCGCTCCAGGCGCCCCGCCCGCACAGGCTGCCACTTCGCCCTGCAGCAAGCAGTCAGTCCTCCCAGCAGGTCACGATCTTCCGTCAATGGGCACGATCCGCAGAGTTGCACAGTCTCGGACACCCCGGGCAGCACGATTCGCCGCCATTTCAGGAAGTGTTGCCAGGGAGCGCAAATGATGTCATCACGCAGACGTCGCGGCCGGCGCTACTTGCAAGGGACTACTTTATTTTTATTTCTAAATTTTTTAAACAACGTATATTTTTTATTTTTAATAGCCTATGTCCTTTTGCTTGCCCTGAGGTTTTCAAAGATGTTTTGGGTGTTTGGATTGGTGGTGTACATTTCGAGTTTACCTGGCTCAAAGGACACAGTTCTCTCTTTATAATAATAGTATAGATATACATATCTCTATAGTCACTGAAAAAAACATAGGTTTTAGGGGTGTTATAGTTAGCTGGAAATTTCAGAGATATGTATATATATATATATATATATATATATATATATATATATATATATATATATATATATATATATATATATATACATATCTCTATAGTCACTGAAAAAAACATAGGTTTTAGGGGTGTTATAGTTAGCTGGAAATTTCACTCGTACAAAACCATTGAAATTCCTCCGTTATAGTTAGTTGTACTAACTATAACTCACGCGCCCGCAATCCACTGCTGATGATGTCACATATTACACCATTCATGACATGGTCAGTGGCATCACTGATGACATCTCAAGTGACATCACTGATGACATCATCCAGCGAATGTGGTTTGGTTCGATATTTAAGTAAGTATTATATATACATACATATATATATATATATTCACTGAAAAAACCATATATATATATACACATAGTTGCGCATATGCACAGAACACAAATGCAATCTAATTTGTATTTATTGATTGTTTTGGCAAATTATACTAGCAATGTTTAATATTCACATATGCATATGTCACTCCTTGATGGCCGCCACAGTAACTTTACATTTGTTTTCCCATGTAGAAATGCAGTCCGTTTTTTCTTTCGTGCAATGACTATGTATTGTTACATTTCCGGTGTACCCATTGTGTGAACAAGACAGCTTCGACTGTTGAAACGCATTACGTGTGTGAAATAAACCCACTTTGCACTGCCCGAGAGCACGGACATTTCTTTTTAGGTCGAGCCTAGCTATTGCGTAAGCAATCGCTATGTAAGAGATATAGAGGGGTACCAGAAAATGCTGCCAAAGACCTTTGGAATGTGGTTTATGGCCAGTGCATGTGAGGCATTCAAGCGCGAAGCTGGCATCTGGCATCGGACTTGAAAGCAACAGACTGATTTCGCCAGCGCGCGCTCAGCCTCACTTCCTGCTCCCCCTCTTACAATTAACTTTCGTTATCGCTCACATCTCATATGCTCGTTCCCTCCCACCCTTCCTTTGATGTCCGCTTTTCTTGTTGTTTGGAGGTCTTGTATGCTTTTACTGTTAACATTTAGGGAACTATTTTGTTTTTCTTTCAGCAGTCCTTGAGTGTATGTGTTTTCCAGCTCCCGCCATTGTGTCTTAGTATGCTGTTTCCCTCTCAACACTCACTGACCCGTGCGCTCTTGGTGCCTCTCCTGTGTGCTCTTTGTCCCACTCACTTCACCCACAACTTTATTTTCATTTTATATTCCCTCCTCCCTTCAAACCCATTCACCTTTGCTGTCCTACCCTCACAATCATATGTTTTTCCCCACTTTTTTATTTGGAAGGTCCAACAGATGCCCTTTAGCTCCACTACATCAATAACACTATTGCTCGCTTTGCCGAAGTACGTAACGTCTGCCATCTAAGACCAATCAGTTAAAAGAAAATGGTATATGGAGCCGTGTCATGCCGCGATAAGCAACAGCAGCTGCATCATCTCACCTTTGCTTTTTTTTGCCGATGCAATGCAGCATCGCTGTATAGCATTTTGCTGATGCTTAACAGCATCTGCAACAATCATTAGCAAAGCCAGTGGATGCAAATGGCTAGCCCTATTGGTCTTACCAATGCTTTTTTTATTGTTGGTTGCTGAAAGGCTGTTTTTGCATAGTGGTATTTTCTTTCAGATAACCGCACACCCCCACCTTTTGATAACCGCACTGCCCCCCCCCCCCCCCCCCCAATGCTTGCTGTTACAACCTACGCCCATTTGAACTGAAGTCAAGAACAAACTGAACCTACTGAAGAGAGCTCTCTCAAAGTTTGTATTAGCAGCTATGGGGCTCTTTTCAGAAGAGTTGATGTGAGATGGTCACAAGTGCAAGAATTGACCAATGCATAGCTCTAATAGGTGGGTCCTTCCCTGCTAGGTCTTGCTGCTTCCTTTTTGGCCAGGATCTTCTTTACTGACTTCACCCTCCATCCAGAAAGTCAGGACTGGCAGAGCCCTTTGTGACGTTTGACTCTTCATGCTGAAATTAGCCTGGCCAACAGGCAGAGGTGCCCCTGACCAGAGATCCTACTCTGTGGGTCCTCTAAAGCCCTCACTCTACCACCCTCATGCCCTCACTCTGCCGTCCTCACTCTACCACTCTACCACCCTCACTCTACCGCCCTCACTCTACCGCCCTCACTCTACCACTCTACCGACCTCACTCTACCGCCCTCACTCTACCACTCTACCGCCCTCACTCTACCGCCCTCACTTTACCACTCTACCGCCCTTACGGGAAACATCCTTTACAACGAATGTTTTGCAACGCGGTACCATTACCACGCAGCTTTTACAACGAAAGTCGTTACAACGACTTTCGCTGGAGGGTGCTCTAGGATAGGCAATAGTTTAATTTACTATCCAACACCTTCCCTACTATCCACGGGGACTGGAGTTGGAATAGTAAATTAAACTATTCACTATCCAGCGCCCCCCAACGCAAGTCGTTGTAACGACTTGCGTTGTAAACCCTGCGTCATAGCGGTACGTGTTGTAAAAGCACGCGTTGTACCGTCATACATCCGCCCTCACTCTACCACTCTACCGCCCTCACTCTACCACCCTCACTCTACCGCCCTCACTCTACCACTCTACCACCCTCACTCTACGGCCCTCACTCTACCACTCTACCATCCCCACTCTACCGCCCTCACTCTACCGCCCTCACTACACCGCCCAAACTCTACCACTCTACCGCCCTCACTCTACCGCCCTCACTCTACCACTCTACTGCCCTCACTCTACCACTCTACCGCCCTCACTCTACCGCCCTCACTCTACCACTCTACCCCCCTCACTCTACCATTCTTCCGCCCTCACTCTACCACTCTACCGCCCTCATTCTACCGCACTCACTCTACCACTCTATTGCCCTCACTCTACCACTCTACTGCCCTCACTCTACCGCCCTCACTCTACCGCCCTCACTCTACCACTCTACCGTCCTCACTCTACCGCCCTCACTTTACCACTCTACCGCCCTCAATCTAGCACTCTACTGCCCTCAGTCTACCACTCTACCGCCCTCACTCTACCACTCTACCGCCCTCACTCTACTGCCCTCACTCTACCACTCTACCGCCCTCACTCTACCACTTTACCGCCCTCACTCTACCGCCCTCACTCTACCACTCGACCTCCCTCACTCTACCACTCTACCGCCCTCACCCTACAACTCTACCGCCCTCACTCTACCACCCTCACTCTACCACTCTACCGCCCTCACTCTACCACTCTACTGCCCTCACTCTACTGCCCTCACTCTACCACCCTCACTCTACCACCCTCACTCTACCGCCCTCATGCCCTCACTCTACCACCCTCACTCTACCGCCCTCACTCTACCGCTCTCACTCTACCACTCTACCGCCCTCACACCCTCACTCTACCGCCTTTACTCTACCACTCTACCGCCCTCACACCCTCACTCTACCGCCCTCACTCTACCACTCTACTGCCCTCACTCTACCGCCCTCACTCTACCACTCTGCCGCCCTCACGCTCTCACTCTACCGCATCACTCTACCACTCTACGACCCTCACGCCCTCACTCTACCGCCCTCGCTCTACCACTCTACCGCCTTCACTCTACTGCCCTCACTATACCACTTTACCGCCCTCCCTCTACCACCCTCACTCTACCACACTACCGCCCTCACTTTACTGCCCTCACACTACCACTCTACCACCCTCACTGTACCGCCCTCACTATACCATTCTACCGCCCTCACTCTACCACTCTATCGCCCTCACTCTACCACTCTACCGCCCTCACTCTACCACTCTACCGCCCTCACTCTACCACTCTACCACCCTCACTCTACTGCCCTCACTCTACCGCCCTCACTCTACCGCCCTCACTCTACTGACCTCACTCTACCGCCCTCACTCACTCTACCGCCCTCACTTAATCGCCCTCACTCACTCTATCTATCTATCTATCTATCTATCTATCTATCTATCTATCTATCGCCCTCCCTCACTCTATCTATCTATCGCCCTCCCTCACCCTATCTATCGCCCTCCCTCACTCTATCTATCTACCGCCCTCCCTCCCTCACTCTATCTATCTATCGCCCTCCCTCACTCTATCTATCTTTCGCCCTTCCTCCCTCACTCTCTCCATCTATCGCCCTCCCTCCCTCACTCTATATATCTATCAATCGCCCTCCCTCTATCTATCTATCACTCTCCCTCTATCTATCTATCCCCCTCCCTCTATCTATCTATTGCCCTCCCTCTATCTATCTATCGCCCTCCCTCTATCTATCTATCGCCCTCACTCCCTCTATCTTTCGCCCTCTCTCTCTTCCACCCACCTCCTTCTCTAACTCCCTGTTCTCTTCTCTTCCCCCGTGCTGATCTGCTGCTTTCTTCCACCCTGCCTCCTTCTCTAACTCCCTGTTCTTTTCTCTTCTCCTGTGCTGATCTCCTGCTCTCTTCCACCCTGCCTCCTTCTTTAACTCCCTGTTTTCTTTTCCTGTGCTAATCTGCTGTTCTCTTCCACCCGCCTCTTTCTCTAACTCCCTGTTCTCTTCTCCTGTGCTGATCTGCTGCTCTCTTCCACCCGCCTCCTTCTTTAACTCCATGTTCTCTTCTGCTGTGCTGTTATGCTGCTCTCTTCCACCCACCTCCTTCTCTAACTCCCTGTTCACTTCCCTTCTCCAGAGCTGATCTGCTGCTCTCTTCAACCCGCCTCCTTCTCTACCTCCCTGTTCTCTTCTCCTGTGCCGTTCTGCTGCTCTTTTCCACCCCACCTCCTTATTTAACTCCCTGTTCTCTTCTCCTGTGCTAATCTGCTGCTGTCTTCCACCCCACCTCCTTCTTTAACTCCCTGTTCTCTTCTGTTGTGCTGATCTGCTGCTTCTCCCACCCACCTCCTTCTCTAACTCCCTGTTCTCTTTTTTTCTCCCTCTGCTGATCTGCTGCTCTCTTCCACCCCGCCTCTTTCATTAACACCCTGTTCTCTTCTGCTGTGCTGATCTGTTCCTCTCTTCCACCCACCTCCTTCTCTAACTCCCTGTTCTCTTCTCTCGTGCTGATCTGCTGCTCTCTTCCACCCTGCCTCCTTCTTTAACTCCCTGTTCTCTTTTGCTGTGCTGATCTGCTGCTCTCTTCCCACGCCTCCTTCTCTAGCTCCTTGTTCTCTTCTCTTCTCCTGTGCCGATCTGCTGTTCTCTTCCACCCGCCTCCTTCTTTAACTCCCTGTTCACTTCTCCTGTGCTGATCTGCTGCTCTCTTCCACCCCACCTCCTTCTTCAACTCCCTGTTCTCTTCTCCTGTGCTGATCTGCTGCTGTCTTCCACCTGCCTCCTTCTTTAACCCCCTGTTCTCTTCTCCTGTGCCGATCTGCTGTTCTCTTCCACCGCCTTTCTCTAACTCCGTTCTTTTCTCCCGTGCTGATCTGCTGTTCTCTTCCACCCGCTACCTTCTTTAACTCCCTGTTCACTTCTCCTGTGCTGATCTGCTGCTCTCTTCCACCCCACCTCCTTCTTCAACTCCCTGTTCTCTTCTCCTGTGCTGATCTGCTGCTGTCTTCCACCTGCCTCCTTCTTTAACCCCCTGTTCTCTTCTGTGCCGATCTGCTGTTCTCTTCCACCGCCTTTCTCTAACTCCGTTCTTTTCTCCCGTGCTGATCTGCTCTTCTCTTCCACCCGCTACCTTCTTTAACTCCCTGTTCTCTTCTCCTGTATTGATCTGCTGCTCTCTTCCACCCACCTCCTTCTTTAACTCCCTGTTCTCTTCTCTTCTCCTGTGCTGATCTGCTGCTCTCTTCCATCCGCCTCCTTCTTTAACTCCCTGTTCTGTTCTCCCATGCTGATCTGCTGCTCTCTTCCACCCGCCCCTTCTCCAACTCCCTGTACTATTCTCCAGTGCTGATCTGCTGTTCCCTTCCACCGCCTCCTTCTCTAACTCCCTGTTTTCTTCTCCAGTGCTGATCTGCTGCTCTCTTCCACTCGCCTCCTTCTTTAACTCCCTGTTCTCTTCTGCTGGGATGATCTGCTGCTCTCTTCCACATACATCCTTCTCTAACCGCACACACACATACACACAACCACACAAACACACACAACCACACCACACACAATCTCACATACAACCACACATGCACAACCACACACACACAATCACACCCAACCACACTCACAACCACACATACAAACACACACACACACAACCACACACACAACCACACACACACAACCACACACATCCACACACAACCACAACCACACACACAACCACACACACAACCACACACACAACCATGCACACACAACCACACACACAACCACACACACAGCCACACATACTACCACACACAGCCACACACACACAACCACACCCATCCACATACAACAACACACACAACCACACAAACAACCACACACATACAACCACACACACATACAACCACACACACACACACACACACACAACCACACACACACACACACCCACACACACCACCACACACACACACACAACCACACACACAACCACACATACAACTGCACACACAACCATACACACACTCAACCACACACAACCACACACACATACAACCACACACACACAACCACACACACACACAACCACACACACACAACCACACACACACACAACTACACACATCTATCTATCGCCCTCACTCTATCTATCGCCCTCACTCTATCTATCTATCTATTGCCCTCACTCTATCTATCGCCCTCACTCTCTATCTATCGCCCTCACTCTCTATCTATCTATCTATCTATCTATCTATCTATCTATCTATCTATTGCCCTCACTCTATCTATCTGTCTAACTATCTTCCTCTATCTATCTATCGCCCTCACTCTATCTATCTGTCTATCGCCCTCACTCTGTCTATCGCACTCACTCTATCTATCGCCATCATTCTATCAATCGATCGCCCTCACTCTAGCTATCTATCGCCCTCACTCTATCTATCTATTGCACCACCACAGCATCACTCAGGGGCTCCACAGCATCACTTAGGGGCACCACAACATCACTATGCGCTACCACAGCATCACTGAATGCCACAGCATCACTCGTCGCCACCACAACATCACTCCGCGCCACCACAGCCTCAATCTGTGCAACCATCCAACAACAACTGGTTCAAATATGTTCTCTCAATGTTTCAAGCTTTATTACAAATGTCACAAAAAGATGTTAATATTTCACTTCTGTTCTTGGATTTTCGTCACAATAAAATACACTGAACATAATCTTCACAAAAGTTATTTACAAAACTTTAAGCTATTGCCATTATAATTTACAATAACTTTTATTTAAGTATTAATTATTTTAAAAAATTAAAAACCATTGTTATTTGTAATATCAATACATCTATGTCACGTAAATACAAAACATGTAGCATTACAAATGCTATAGGTGTCACATTTGCAAAAGTTAAAAGTATTGACATTGCAAATGACAAAGCTATTAATTTCGCTATTTTCATTTACAAGACCAATAGATCAAACTTTCCTAATGCAAGACCTATTGCATTGCAAATGCTTGTTTTGTTTGGGTGCCATTATCACGTCGGATGGCTCCGCCGACACACCACGCCACTTGCCGCAGGCATAGGATCCTGGAAGGAGCACTTGTGATGTGGTATATATATATCGTGCCCACTCTCTGTCTTTCCTCCCCTTCACTCAACATCGAGTGCTTTGTTGCGCGGTGACGGACACCGCGCGGATCCACACAATCCACAGCTCACGGCACAAAGTAAATGCACCAGCACTCACAGGAATGTAGTCCCCCAGATTTTTATTGGGTTCTTTGTTACAAGCCAATCACCTGTTTATTTTGTATATAATGCACTTTACTCACTGGGACAAGATGTTGTGAACAAGGCGGTTTTGCCGCCGAACGCGTCAAGCTGATCGATTTGGAATAAACCGTTTTCTTTGATAAACTGATCCCACGGTGTCAGCGCCTGATTTCCAAATGAAGGATTACAGGATTGGAACTTATATACAGGGACGTGCCGGAGCCCCTCACGCTGACCCTCCTCGATCTGGTGCTCTCTGCTGCCTGGCAAAACAAAGTGGATTATTCTTTGATACCAAGGAAATCGGAGCGCCCCCCCCCCCGAGCCAACATCACGGAACAACGGAAGCACGGATTGACAGCACTACACGGGCTCCCTGATCCTCGTGGTTGTCGGAAGGCATCCAAGCTCCAGGTCAGCCTGCAAGTGCCAATATCTGTGTGTAGTTGGGTCCTAATAGTGGCTGCTGGGAGAGTTGGTCCGAAAAGTTTTTTGTAAAACTGAAACGTCAGTGGGTATCAAAGACAAACACATTCATTCCTACAACAATAGCTGAGGAGTGGGTCCGGGAACGTGAGGAGGCAGAACTAGACATTTTTAGTGACACGAATACTAACACAGGTCCGTCAATATCAGGAGAAGCAGGACAACCACAAGCGCAAGGGAGTAACGTGAAAATACAACTCAAGGAGTTTGAAAAACTCAGAAAACAAGAGGTTTCCAAGTGGTGGGAATGCACCTCGTTACGAAGATACCGAGAAGTGGGCCGAGTGCCAAGGGGGCTAAGAATACTGATAGCACCGACATATGAAAACCCAGACCCTGCTATGCTGCAGGATTGGGCAGATAACAATGCTCAATCATCAAAAACATGCTACAAATTCTAATCAAGTATGCCACAACAGACTGCGAGAAAATACTGTCCAGACTGGAAGAAATCGGAAAAGAGCTGGGGAAACACGAGAACCAAGATGAGATAAACAAAGGCATGGCAGAAATAAAGAACAGGATTCACAAATATGAGCAAACGATAAAAGAGCGAAAAGCGCATAAATTCCAGAGAGACAGAAATGACTATTTCAAAGGCAGAATATACACGTTTGCCTTTAAATTTGACAATATTCGTCAACAACAACAGCCAACAGCAAGCGGCAACCTGCAAGAGGAATCCGGGCCAAGTGAATCAGACATTAACTCTGGGGCAGAATCAGACCCAGGGAGCACTGGGAGCACTGGCCAAGTCCGCAGAGTACCCACACCCGTAAAAGAGTTTGCTTTTTTACGAGAGGACCGCCTGAAGATCCTCAGGCACAGACAACCACGCCCGGACAGCAAAGCGGATCAAAACACAACTCAAAATGCAGAAAGCGTAAAAACAGGAGATGGGGGAAACACAAAACAACAAACAGCAAAACAAACATACAGAAGGAACAAAAGACGATGAAAGACATGAATGAGCAAAAAAACACAATCATTAATCTCTCAGACATGGATCTCACAACAAATGAAGAAGAAATACTTACACTTGGCCTATCTTTTTGCAAACAAACAAACTTTGATTGTACGCAAACACATATAGACCTACACTAGTTCACACGGAAACTTAAACTACGCAAGTATTTTTTTAGCACAAAAGAAAAAAAGAACAACTCAGACAATGACGAAACCTTGGGCAACTCGACTACCAACTGGAATGTGGCTGACATGGATTCCATTAGAGAAATGGCGGAACTGGAGAACTATGATGAAACAGAACCAACGGGCGCAGATGAAGCAGCCATCCATGCGGGCCTAAACATACATAAGACGTCTCGCACTCCTTCCAAACCCAAATCAACATTTTGTCCACTCATCCCAAAATATACTATTGACATTTTCTCTGACAAAGTAATTAAAGACTTAAAACAATTATCATTGGATAGCAATACCAACTTTACCAAAATGCAATCTAATCAAAGACTGGAGTATGAAAAGGGAATGAAGAAAATCAAAGAAAGGAGTGACATTATGATACGGTGGTCAGACAAGGCGGGCAATGTGGTCCTCTGGCCACTTGAGATGTATAACAAAGAGGCAATGTCGCAACTATCTGACAGAAATTGCTATGTTAGAATCAGCGCAACCAACATTGCCACCATACAGGAGAGATATCATAAAAGCGTCTATGAGTGGAAAATATCAGGACTCATTGGCAAACAAGAATTGGATTTCCTCAAAAACAACTATCCAGTCACACCACAACTATATCTAATCCTGAAAATAGACAAGAATGAACAATGCCCACCAGGAAGACTGATAATATCTGCAATAGGTGGACTTTTTGAAAACACCAGCAAGTTCATTGACTATTTTCTCCAACCATATGTGCAAGATCTACCATCATACACTAAAGACAGTGGGGATTTCCTGACTAAGATCTATTATGTAAACTGGCACAATGATTTTGTATTTGTTACACTTGACGTACAGAGCTTGTACACTAGCATTAGACACAGGGACGGTCTCAACGTATCAAACATTACCTGGAATCCAGAGACATTGAACTCTGCCAACACACACAAATGTTGTTGCAAATGACCGAGTGGTGTCTCGAAAACAACACATTCATGTTCAACAAACTGTTATACAAACAGACACAGGGGACAGCCATGGGTACTTGCTTCGCCCCCAGCTATGCAAATTTGCATATGGGCTGGTGGGAGGAGCAAGTACTCATGTAAACACACAGCAGACAAATGTCATAAAATCTGCCACTGTATAGTCGCTACATTGATGACATTTTTATATTGTGGAAGGGCAGTGAGGAAAGTGCTAGAAAATTTACGGAAGAACTAAACCAGAACACCTTGAATTTGCAATTCACATGCACAACCAGTAAGTAGTCTATTGTCTTCTTCTTATTCAAATTCAAAAAGCTTTATTCGAAATTCATATTTGAAATCATAAAAGCATACATTTAAAAAATTGATAGCACAAAAAATACAGCGTGAAAGAAGAACAATATTTGTACACACACCAGCATTAAAATCTAGCAGTACCAAGAATTTTGTTAAAAAGAATCTAAAATACAGTCAATTTACAAAGTTCATTACATTGAGTTCCTGAACTTAATCAATAATTTTAAAAAACTCAATACAGCTTGTATGACAATGGCATTTTCTAACTGTTGCAATCTGATGAAGGCAGTTTTACATTTGCGGTAGCCCCATGCCCTCAAGATTGGTTTCAGTAAGGCCGCCCTAGGAGCTGAATAAAATTTACAAAAAAGAATGCAATGTATGTTTGATTGGGCGGAGATTTAGTCGCATGGGCAGGTAAGTTTCTCCCTTGACCAAGTGTTACAGACTGGAAAAGTAATTAAACGAAAGAAAGTACCAAACCTAAAACGGGTCAGTAACATTCTAGAGTAACAGTTAAAATCGCTTGTGAGGTACATTTGAAGTCCTTTATTGACGGTGATTAGCTGGTAGTCCAAGACTGAGTTGTTAGTTTTTTCCTTATCCCATCTGTTATTGGCCAAGTATTCCAGAGCCGGTTTTTTCAAAGATTTTCTTGCTACCATCTCCATACTGGAAGGTCTCATGAAGTAGTCTGGGTGTCCAATCTCAGTCATCAAGTTTTTGACATATGACAGCCATTTAATGTTGCTAACACCATCTAGGGTCAAACAGTCGGATATTAAATTGCGGTTTAAAGAGGTCACCGGCGTAATCCACACCTTGTGCCATAATAGTATGGGCGCAATTTTTATGGCATCTAAGATGTACGATAGGCCCAGTTCAATGTGTGTGAGATAGGTTGCTGAAGATTTTGGGACTACAAGCAGGTATCTGAGGTACTGATTCTCAGTTAGTTGAATCGACGATGAATTATCGATTCCCCAGATACCTGCCCCATATACTGCCGTAGAGATGCATTTAGCCTTATAGATTATAGTCAGTTCCTTCACGGGTCTATCTCCTACTTTAGCCGTGAAGTTGTTCAGGGCGCCTACAGCACGCAAGAATGCTAAATTTCGTGCTCTCAACGCGGGTGTGCCAGTTGCCTCTCCTATCGAAATTTATTCCTAGGTAGGGGAAGTGGTCGGTGGTCTCGATCCTCCTACCTTCGAGGAATATTGAGCACGGTACTATCTTGGGACCATTTCCACAGGCCATAGTAAAAGTTTTCGTAATGTTTATACTTAGGCCCTTATCTTGCATATAGTTTGAAAACTTCAGTACGGCCCTCTGTAGGCCTACCTTGGTTCGAGACATGATGGCAGCGTCGTCTGCATAGAGAAGTTTTGGCACCGGCTGCCCACTAATCACTGGATAATCAAACTGTGACTCTTTTAGATAGTTGCCTATGGAATTTATATATAGAGTGAATAGTAGGGGTGCTAATATGCACCCCTGTCTCACACCCCTCCTAATAGGGAACTTGTCTGAGCATTCTCCATGGGTGCCGTACCTTACCCTGGCTCCTGCGTCCCTGTATAACTCCTTGATGAACGTAAGGATTTGGTCGTCTATGCCCATGTCAGAGAGCGTGGACCACAAATTATTGTGGTCCACGCAGTCGAAAGCTGAGCTCAAGTCAACAAATGTAATGTAAAGGTTACCCTTCTTTGCCTGAGTGTACTTTGATATGAGCAGGGCCAGATTTAATCCCTGTTCGACTGTGCCTTTTCCAGTTCTGAATCCGTACTGGAGGCCGGAAATAATGTCACCCTCCTCCGTCCAACTTTGTATTCGATTTAAAATTATGCGGCCTGCTACCTTCATTAAGGCATCGAGGAGGGAAATTGGCCGATAGCAAATCGGGTCGTTCCTATCTCCTTTTTTGAAGATAGGGACGACTATTGCTTCGGTCTAGGTAGATATAAAACCATAGGACGTTGACTAACATGGGGGCCCAAAGATCAATTTTAGTTTTTAAAACGTCTATTGGAACCCCGTCCGGTCCCGAGGCTTTACCTGAGGAACTATGTTTAATAGCAGCAGTGACCTCTTCCCAGGTAAAGGTGATGCCCAGGGGGAATACAGCCACGGTGGGGGTATCATAATCCTCAGCTAATGGTGCTAATGTAGGGGCTACATGGACGGGGGATTTGCTTTATCATAAAGACCTTTGAAGTGCTGTACCCAGGTTTCGCCATTGATGGCCATATCTAATGTGTCTGTCTGCTTATTCTGCAAGTGAGGGGCGTTGACAACCTTCCAGAAAGCGGTCTTATCCCGTTTTTTGAAGCAATAATCAGAGCTGACCATGCCTCAAATTTCAGGGATTTTTTCCTAGTTTTGACTGCCCTGGTGTATAACGTTCTAGCTAGGCGGATCTCGTTCTCGGATCTCGGGGAAGTGCACAGTGCCTTTTTTAAAGCTTTAAGTGCTTTAGTGCAAGAGTTGTCAAACCAACCATTTGGTCGGTTAGATGCGGAGCGGTATTCCCTAGTCAGGAGCTTTTTTATTTCTGTTTGGATTTTTAGGAAGGAGCCCAGAACTTTTGCAGGGGTTTCTGTAAGAGACAGACAGGTGTAGATTTCTTCCTTGGTGTTCACTACTAAGTTTGTTATTAATTTCACTGGGTCCACCTTGTTCCATTTGATGGAATAGCCGTTTTTGCGCCCTAAGTTGATTTTGGTTTGATATTAAACAAAATTCCCTCCGTGCCTGGGCTTGCCCCGCTAGATTTATAGAAAAGGAGATTGGATAATGATCTCCGTAGATGGCATCCAATGTTTCCCAGGAGGTCACTATCCGGGCATAAGTTTTTGATAGAAGAGTAAAATCTATTGTAGAGTTACACCCCCTCCCGTGGAATGTTGGCTGAAATTGAGCGTTTGGGGTGCATAACTCGTTAATATAAGATAAGTTAAAATGGAACATCATTTTGTTAAATATATCACCTGATGTGGAGTGAATGAAGTGGGTAGGATTGTTGTCCTTGTGCTCGCCTAGGCCGCACAAGCCCTTCGAGGAGTTAGGACAGACGGTGCTATTCAAGTCACCTACCCATATCAATAGCAGCTCCCCTCCTGTCTGGTCCATAGTGGTGGTGATACTATGCATCAAATTGTTAATGACCTTTTCCAGGATATAGATAGGGGCATTATTATAAAAGTTAATTAAGATCATATTCTTGGCATTACCCCATTTGAGTGTTAAAATCTGATAGTATTCGGTGGACAAATTCCTATGTACTTTAAGCCCACCTGTGGTTGAAACATAGGTGCATAGGCCTCCCTTGTTTCTTCCCTGAGTATTTTGTTGTGCTGGTGTGTGAAAAGTCTGAAAGCCAAGGAAGTGGACTTCATCTAGAGTCCAAGTTTCCTGGAAGCAGAGAATGTTATAGTTGGCGACTAGGTTGAGACATAGATTTTGAGAGACTCTGCTTGCTAGGCCTGCTACGTTCCAGGATATCATATGAGTAGATTTGACTAACTTGGTGGTATTGTTTTTATTCGCTGTTCTAACAACCGTATTCTGACTCGATGAAGTGGCTTCCCTAGCATGGTGTTCAGTTCGTTGCTTAAAATCCAGGGGGGTATTAACTAGTTCCCTGTTCGACCGGTGATTTAATGGGCCCTCGCTGCTCAGTTTCTTATCAATATTGTTAGCCTGCACGCTGTCTGGAGGTAAGTTACTCTGTGTGTTAGGCTGGTATACAGAGACCACCGGGCCTACGCTTTGCTCCTTCCCTGCGTTGACAAACATCTTCTGTCAGTCTTGGTCATCTAAACTTCCTAGGGGTTCATAGAAGTTTCCTAGAGGGATTGACCAGTGTGGATTAAACGTTGCCTGATGATGTCTACCCTGGTGGTGGGGTAATGGTCTAGATATGCCTGATCATGGTTGAAATGAGGGTGCCCTAGAGTAAAAGGATCTAGGTTGATGGGATCTGCAATTTTTGTTGGGATTTTCTAGGGTATCTCGGGTGTCGGTGGAGCCTGGTCGGTTTGAGGGGGCCATTAGATGTGAGGGGTAAAAATAGCTTAGGTCGCGAGTTGATATGGCGCCCTCCCCTCTCTCCAGGTACCAATCAATTATATGGGTAACTACCCTCCGGTCTCTGAAATTGATAATCACAGCGTCCCCATGAATGTCTTTGGGTCTAGGTCCTACCCATGATAATCTCCTCACAAAGGCTATTTCCCCGTTAATATTGGGGGGCAGTGGTCTGTTTTTAACTAACCAGTGGATTGCTTTGTTTTTGAGAGCTCTATAATTTTCGTTTCTACCTTCTCCCAACTCTGGTACCCCAGTAAGCACAATGACGTAGGGGGCTACCTCAGGTGGTAGATCTATGTGTTGCCCCAGTCTGTATGTATCAGGGGCTGGGACAGATGCTCTCGGTTTTGGAGTGTTGCTTGTTTTGGGGATATTTATGGGCCCCCCAGTTCCCAAATCCCTGGGTGGTTTAGGGACGTTTTCTATGCTAGCGGGCGTTTGTGATGCCTCTACTATTTGTGGTGTGGATTCCCTTGTATTATTGGTTTGTACAGGTGACAGATCTTGATGCACTTTTGGTAAATGCTGTGATACCAGTTTTTTCAGAGTCTCGCTGTTGGAATGGGTAATATCCAATATTGAGGACATTTGGTCGCCCAACCTCCTAACTCTTTTTATGAGTGGTAACAGCAGAGATTTAACAAGGTGTTCCATACTTTCTAGTATGCCTTCATTTGGGGAAATTACGGGGGGAGATGTCTTATGGGTGGTTTGTAGGCCATTGGGTCCTCGTTTCTTGGTATGAGTTTTGCGAGATTTTGATGTCTTTGGCTGTCTATCTGAATGGCATGCCCAGCCCTCTTGTCATTTATTGTGTCCCCCTGATCTGGGTGTGGGAGCAGAGCCCGAATGGTCTCTTCCTTTCTGCTAGGATTACTAGGCAACAAAGAAAGAGACTCTCCCTGGCTAGAGTCTGAGGGAGAGTCCAAATTAATCATATCAGTATCTTCCCCCTTGGAGGATTGTGTTGCTTCATAGCGATCCTGTAGAAGCAAAGGGGTACCTGGGTCATGTAGGGGGTTAGTTCCTGTAGGTAGGGTGGGTGGGGAAATTGCTGTTTGAATAGAGCCCAAAGAGGAGCGTTTGTTTGAGTGAAATTCTGTAGACATGCGATGTTCTACAACTGCAATATCATGATCTAGTTTATTTACGACTTTTGTTAGGAACTGATCAATTGTCCCTCTGATATTCCCACCCGCCAGTGAGTTCTTGCTGTTGGTATGTCCTTTAGGCATAGCTGACATTAACAGTTCCAGCGGTCTATAGCGTCGTAAATAGTTAAACCTAAAACACTGTTACGAAAGGATGGTCGGGCAGTAGGCAAAGTCTCTTACTGTTAGTGTCCAGGCGATGTTGTGGCGCCAAGTGATGTGGCCTAGGAAGGCCGCAGACGGTCCCGACCTTGTCCCGGGCTTCTCCCGGCGTGTCCCGCGCAGTTCCTCGCGGGACGAGGGACCGGTCGCGGCTTAATGCGCCTCCTGGCGCGCAGCGGTGGTGTCACTCCTGCCCTGAGGGCTGCTTTGGTCTGTAATTGTCCAGCTGACCGGCGGAGCAAAGCCCGACCGGTCAGCTTCCTTGTAGAGCAGGCAAGCCCGGGAGATGAGCGGAGCACAAATGCTGGGGAAGGTAAAGCCAAGCCCGGCCACGGGCAGAAAGCAGATCAGTCGTGACCCCCAAAAGCCTCCACAGCAATGTCCAAGAAGTTTCCGGTTGCCAGCAGTAATTCTGTAACCCGTAAGCAGAGTCCGGGGAGATTCGGGAAGCTCGATTACTCGCATGTCACTGGAAACCAGATCAAAACGCTGCGATTCTTTTTGCTGAAATCCAGCGGGGAACACCAACCTCCATTCCACATCTACATAGTGATTGTCAATCCTGCTGCAGAAGTTAAAAAAAATCCTCCTTTCTTTTGTCTCGCAAAGATTGTCTTCTTAGATCTGGAACTATATGTCCACAACAATAAAATACAGTCGAGAACATATAGGAAAACAACCTCGGGAAACACAATTTTACCCGCTGACAGCTTTCATCCCACGAGCCTCATCACTAGCATCCCCTACGCAGAATGTCTCAGAATGAGGCGCAACTGTAGCACACAAGAAGGTTACGAAAAATCAAAACAGGAATTATTTAGCAGATTGCGCACCAGAGGTTATAAGAACAACACCCTCAGGAAAGCTGAGATAAAATGTAACACAAAAAGTAGAGAGACCTTAATTTAAAAAAAACTGTGCAGCAAACATCATCCACATCAGCAGAAACACCACGACGGATCACAGGGTACAACGCCTATCACACACAATTGCGTCAAATTCTATACAGACACTGGCCAGTGATATGTAGTGACCCCACAATAGGACCCTCATGTGCCAAGATGACCCAGATTACATTCAGAAGGGCAAAATCGATAAAACAGGAATTAGTGTCCAATGCACCACGCAAAGAGAAGAATACTCTTTTGCTCAAGAGCGCGAATGGCTTTCATAAATGCACCAAATGCAAAGCCTGTAGGCATGGCATAAACACAAGCAAAGTACAGCTTCCGCTCAGAAAAACACCTTTAGACATAAAAGAGAATTTCACATTCAAAACGGACTTCGCGATTTATGTCTTGCAGTGTACGTGCAACAAAAGGTACGTAGGGAGCACTATACACCCCGTACATGTAAGGATTTTACAACATCTACGAGCGATCAATAACGATCATCCTGCGTATCCAGTGGCACGCCACATCAATGCACAAAACAGGGGCAGGGCAGAGGACCTGCAGTACTTTGTAATCGACAGTGTGAAGAAGAATGCCAGGGGCGGCAACAGACAGTTAGAGCTCAGAAGATTGGAGTCTAGATATATCATCCTACTCGACTCCAAGGCTCCAAATGGTCTGAATGAAAATGAAGCAATGAGTGTGCATCTCTAGTATCATATACAACTCACTTGGCACTGGCGTGATGTAACCAGTCTAGAATAACTCTCCTTTCCTGAACCAACTCCTCTTAACATTTTTTAACACATGTGCTTTACACAGACTTTTCAGTCACAAAAATAATTTCTTTCTTGGCATAATGGCAGAAGCTATAACACATCTAACAGACATTTATATTTTGAAACCTTTGTCCTCACAATCTATAGTATACACTCTCGACAAATCACATGTGACCAAAAGATCCAACAGTTGTTAGGTCCTAACTGTCTGAGACCTGCGACACACCTCTGCCCCACAGGCCCACTTGGGCAACACAGTTTAGATAAAACTTAAGGGCGATATATTCAACATCAAGGCACTTGCTACCAACACAAGTCAAAAGCACCCTACAGGTAGCTAAACATGATCCGACCCAGCTAACAGACATAAAGCGGATTTGGAGCAACATGGAATATGTACTCGAGTAGTACGGGGCAGCAACACATGATGACCTAAACTGTTGAAGGCCGCACTTTGATAAAGCCAATTTGTATCTCTTTCAAGTTTTAAATCACGTAATAGCACACTACACACAGAGCATGCACCTAGGGTTTTACTGCAAAGGTCACGGTATGCCAGAACTCAAACGTTCAAATCCACTTGATAATGAGAAAGAATATTGTGAATGGAACAATTTATTCTTCCCTCTTTTACAATTAATTTAAATTGTATTACCGAATTGCATTTTGTTTAAATTGATAACAAAGAATATATATCCAAATATTGCATAATGTGGATGACCATAAAAGATATACTACATGTGAAGACCATGACTCACCTACATGTCACGGAACACACCTCTTCCATGTCTGTCAACTTTGGAACATTTTCCATGGCAACCCACGTAGGCTTCTGCCAAGCCAATCACCTGTTTATTTTGTATATAATGCACTGTACTCACTGTGACTAGATGTTGTGAAAAAGGCGGTTTTTACCGCCGAAACGCGTCAAGCTGATCGATTTGGAATAAGCCTTTTTTTTTGGATAAACTGATCCCACGGTGTCAGCGCCTGAGTTCCAAACAAAGGATTACAGGATTGGAATTATATATATATATATATATATATATATATGTATATATATATATATATATAGTTATAGTTAGGATTATTTTCAATACAAAATCTCAACATTCTATTGTGAATAACTTTGGTGCCGGTTGAGGAATCTGCCTGCAAATTTCCTCAAATTTGCCTCGCGCCGCCCCGGTCCTTCCCTGAAAGTTTGGGGGGGATTTGTCAAGCGGGGGCCGAGATAAAAGGGGGGTCCCAAAACGTGTTTTCCCCATGTTAATTTCCGTAGGGCGGTCGACCTCACTTTTAGCCCGAACGGCTGAATGGATTTCCACCAAACTTGGCAAAATTGTAGGGACTGGTAGCCCGATGTGCCTTTGCTATGTCTCAAGATATGTGCTCCAGTGAATTTTGAGTAATTTATGTTCAAAAAAATATATATATCTATGGACGCTCCCTGGTACGCGCACCGGGGTGCTAACCAGCGCGCTACGCGAGTTCGCGCGCGGAAAGCTGATTGGCTCTCGGGTGTCTGTCAACATTCCAAACAGCCCGGAGCGGCCGCCATCTTGTGTCTCGGTAGGATCAAGACACAAGAGGTGGCAAAATCAAAGGGGGAAATGACCATAAGGGGGCAGAGTAGACCCCCCCGGACCCCCTAGTTTTGATGTGAGGGCTATAAAAGGGCCCCACGGGGCAAAAAAATAATATATTTTTTTTAATTTGTGCGGGGGGAGCGCCCGGTACGCGCACCGCGGAGCGTACCGGGAAGCGTTCCATGGAAAAAAAGAATGATAGAGTTTTTAAAAAATGTAGCCTTTTTTTAAAAATTGGAGGTAGTTCTAAAAAGAACTGTTTTTTTTCTTCTTTTTGTTGTTTTATATTTTTTTTACGTTTTTTGAACATTTTGTACTTTTTTTGGCTTTTATGAACTATTTTATATTTTTTTTGTTATTTTTATGGGGAGAAACAAAAAACTGGGAATTGAAAATGGCTCAACTGGAGCAAAAAAAATCAGGAAAAAATTAGGGTTTTTTGGGGCAATTGTGGTTGTCACCAGCAAGGAGGATGGGCTTTATGCTCTGTTCACCATAGGAGATGGTCTTACCACAAAAAATACATGTAATTCTGAATTCCCAAAACCGTGGTTGTATGCAAGGGATCGTCTCCCTTGTCTCTGGTCCCGATGGAGTGGGTTGCTTTCTTTTGGAGGTGGTGGTTGAAGATTGGGGAGGGTTACTGGCCAGTTCTCTCATCTCTGCTGCAGAATAGTTGTTCGGATGCTTGCGCTGCATGTGTCTAATCATGGTATTATTACCAAAAGAATATTTTTTGTTAGGGTTCCCCCTTGAAAGTTCCATGCCACGGATTAGGCAAGTCACCTTGGGCGCATTGACTTTCTTCTTGCCCTCTGGGATAGAAAAAAACTCCTATACAATGTGCTGCCTTGGCTTGTATGGAGTATTGTCTTCTTGCAGCCACCTTCTCTCCTCCTCCTCCTCTTCTTGACCACCAATGTAATGTTGTGGTGGTTCTCTTGGTGGTGGTGGTGGTGGTGGTGCAGATGCTCCAGCTGCTGCTGCTACTGTAGCCATTTTAAAGTACAAAATATTTCTGATAGATTTCCAAACAGGTCTTCCTCAGTCAAAGGACAAAGTCAGAATAAGGAAAAAAGGTGGGGTCTTTCATCATTTGGAAAAAAAACTGTCCTGAACCAACGAAAAGTGTTATTTTCAGGTCACATGACCCGGGCTTTCATCATTTAGACACCAAAACTGTTCTGCACCAATAAAAAGTGTTATTTTTAGGTCACATGACCCGACGCGCTTACGCGACGCGCCCCCGGGCGTGCCACGGGGCGCGTCACGTAAGCGCGTCAGATGATTACGTTGCGCGATCGTATTCGCTCGAGTATTTCCGGGTGCGCTTACGCCGTGCGTATCACGCGGACGCGGCTACGCGATACGTCATGATGTTTTCGTTCGCGGCAATAGCGCTAACGGGACGCTCACCGGTGCGCGACCCGGGGCGCTCCGAAAAAATGCGCTTTCCAGTGCGCACACCGGAAGCGCACCAGGGCAAAAAAAAAAAAACAAGTATTATATAAATATACAATATAGGATTCATTATAAAAAATATTACATTTCATAGGTTTTAGGCCCTATATATAGTTAGGAATTAGCATTTAAAAAACCTTTGAAATTCACTGAAAAAACCTTAGGTTTCACACCAGTTATAATTAGGAATTGGCATTTAAAAAACCTCTTAAATTCACAGAAAAAACCATAGGTTTCACACCAGTTATAGTTAGCTGGAAATTTTACTAACATAAAACCATAGAAATTCCAACGTTATAGTTAGTTGGACTCACTATAACAAGCGCGCCTGCAATGCACTGCTGATGACGTCACATATTACATCACTCATGACATCGTCAGTGACATCACTCATGACATCACTTATGACACCATCCTTGTGACAGAGTGATAGACCTCCTTTTAGTGTAATGTAACCCTTGAAATAGATATTTGAAAATAGAAACTAACATTTTCAAATAAATGGAGATACCCATACCAGTTACAACAACCTATTCAGTAATTCCACCATTTATATACACATCCACTCATTTACAAACAGTTCTATATAGTCACTCATACATATACTCACTCATCATATGTAGTGATACATCTATACATCCTGTTATACACCGACAGTCATCCAAAAGTTACTCACACACATACTCACACATGCAAATACATTATTGAACATCCATTTATTTGCATATAAAACTATACACACACTACCTCTTTACTTCTAAGGAAACTTACACATACTTACTCTCTTAAACAATCACTTATATAAACATATACTTATTTAAACAGGAACTCTTACAATCTCTTACTCTCACATATACTCACTTATATACATCAAAACTCACATACACTAGATTAAAATATATGTTGTTACTAAAAAACACAATAGTGAGACAGTCATTCACTCACTAACACACACATATACACACTCATGCACCCATACAGTCCTGCACATATGCTGTCTTCAAAACACATACAAACAGTGAGTCAGTCACCAACCCATGCAGCTACTTATACACAAAGTGAAACACTGATACATATATTTCAATATTTAAAAGTTACTCGCTAATATATGTATTCAATAAAATACACTTAATAAGGCAGTTAACCAATCATTTTTTTTTTAAAACGTCCATTTACACACTTATTTAACCATTTATTCTCCCATCAACCTTTACAAATACAAATATTAAACATATTAATTTTAAAGAAAGACACACATTCACTGGCTGGTGTCATCAGTGATGTCATGAGTGATGTCACTGACGATGTCATGAGTGATGTAATATGTGACGTCATCAGCAGTGCATTGCAGGCGCGCTTGTTATAGTGAGTCCAACTAACTATAACGTTGGAATTTCTATGGTTTTATGTCAGTAAAATTTCCAGCTAACTATAACTGGTATGAAACCTATGGTTTTTTCAGTGAATTTAAGAGGTTTTTTAAATGCTAATTCCAAACTATAACTGGTATGAAACCTATGGTTTTTTCAGTGAATATATATATATATATATATATATATATATATATATATATATATATATATATATATATATATATAGTGTTCTGCTCTGTTAAATCCACAGCTTCTACTCTGCTATTCCTTAAATTGAATACTTTACTTTTAACAAGTAGTTTGTTTAGGTTTTCTTCCTTTCAACTTTCAGTCTTTGCTTAATCAAGAGGATAAATAAGCCTCCTAGTGCTTTGAACTTCTCTCAGTAAATAGAATGCAAACTGGGCAAGTCTCTCAGGTGCTCTGGAATGAATGAATGAATGAATGAATTGGCTTTTATAGAGCGCAACTTACACTCCATGGAGCATCTTGGCGCTAGTCATCACGTGTCACAGATGAGAAAGAGGGAGAGCTACCTAAACAGACCAAAGGGGGGGGAGAGGTATGTGGGTCGGATGTAGAGAGTGAAGTTAAATTAACGCTAGACAGAGTGTGTCAGTGGCCTTGAAAATCCATGTTTTAAGGGCTTTTCGAAACAGGTTCTCTGAATGGATCAGACGCATCTGGGGTGGGAGCTTGTTCCAGGCTCTGGCTCCTAGCACTCCGATGGATTTTCCACCTTTTGTGGTTAGTCTGAATTTAGGGACTACCAATAGGTTTAGGTTGGATGATCTGAGTGACCGAGAGGGAGTATATCTTCCAAACCTTTGAGACAGGTATGTGGGGCCCGACTGGTGGTAAGCTCTGAAAGTGATGAGTAGGATTTTGAATAACACTCTCTTGTGGATGGGTAACCAATGCAGGGTTTTAAGTGCTGTTGAGGCAGATGATTTCCTGGGTAGTCTTAGCACTAGGCGGGCGGCAGCGTTCTGAACCATCCGCAATTTATGCAGAACAGCTTTGTTGGAACCTGCATAGATGCTGTTGCAGTAATCTAGACGGGATGTGATGAGGGCCACTGCTACCGTCTTTCTGGCTGTCAGGGGGAGGAGGTCAAAGAACCTTCTGAGGCCTTTGATAATGTTGAAGCACGACCCTGCCACAGTGCCTGCTTGTTGTTTAAAGGATAGGGCTTCATCAAACCTTATCCCGAGGTTGCGGGCCGACGTGATGGTGTTGGGTGGGACTTCGGTGTCTTGGGGCCACCAGTTATTAGGGGAGAAAAGGTTGTTTTGGCCAAAAGGGAGGATTTCAGTTTTGCCTGAATTGTACTTAAGGTGGTGAGTTCTCATCCATTCAAAGGTTGCGGTGAGACAGTCTCTCAGATTTTCTTCTGCTTTAGTCGAGTTGTTGTCCAGTACAAGGATGAGCCGGGTGTCATCCGCGTAGGATATCGTACTGATGTTGAAGGATGTGATGAGTTCAATCAAAGGGGTCATGTAAAGGTTAAAGAGAACCGGGCTCAGGCTTGAGCCTTGTGGTACCCCTGTTTTTAGTGTTTTTTCATCTGAGCAGTAGCTTCCTAGTATGGTGACTTGTTTCCTATGGCTTAGGAAGTTTTTCAGCCATTTGAAGGCGGTTCCTGCTAGTCCCGATTCTGCCAGGCGGCCAATTAATACGGGGTGAGAGACCGTATCAAAGGCCGCCGATAGATCGAGCAGGATCAGGACGGCCTTTTTTCCTTGATCCAGTGCCATCTTAAGTGTCTCTACTGTATGTAGAAGGGCCGACTCAGTGGAGTGTTTTGCCCTGAAACCTGCCTGGTTGGGGTGTAGGAGGTGGTTTTCCTCCAGATGTTTAGTCAGCTGTTTATTTACTGCTGCTTCAGTAAGTTTGAACAGCAGTGGAAGCAGCGAAATTGGGCGAAGGTTAGAGAGCGTGGTGGGATCAGCTAGGGGCTTTTTCTGCAGCGGTTTTACAGCAGCGAGCTTCCATTCAGATGGAATGGCGGCAGTGGCCAGAGAGGAGTTTATGATAGAATTTATAGTTGGATTGACCGTGTCCACTAAAGTGTGGAGCAGCATTGGGGGGCACGGGTCAAAAGGGGAGCCTGATTTGCTGGAGAGAATGGCTTGTCGAGTTTCGTCGAGGCTGATGGGGGTAAAGTTTTTTAGCTGCGGTTTACTGTTGGTTAGTCGTAAATTATCATGGGGGGGGGGGTTCTGGTGAGTCTGGGAAGTCTTTGGTGAGATTTAGTATTTTCTGTTCAAAGTAGTTTGCTATGGAGTTACAGAGTGCCAGTGAAGGTGGTATCTCTTGCCTGAGGATTCTGGGGTTCATGAACTCATCAACTATTTTGAAGATTTCTTTCTGTTTGTTGTTGGACAGATTGATGACTTCTAGGAAATGGTCTTTTTTGGCGTTTTTTATCATTGAATGATATTGTTTCCTAGCGGTTTTATAGGCAAGAACTTCCGTTGTATCATAGTTATGGCGCCATTTCTTTTCAAGGGTTCTGACCTCTGCACGTTTGTTTTTTAGAGCGGGGGAGAACCAGGGTGCCGACTTTTTATTCTGTTTTTTCCTTACTTTTTCTGAGTTGGCAGGACCGCAGAAGTCTGTGACCCATTTACAGAAATTGTTATAGTCAGTTTCAGTACACCCGGTCAGGGACGGTTTAGATTCCTCTGCGATGAGGTGCAGATTGGGTGAGTCGGCAAGTTTTTTCCAGTCTTTCTGTATCGAGACATCGATTTTTAAGTTTGCAGTATTAGGTCTTTTCTTTTTGATGGTTAGTTTGAAGGGGATTAACCAATGGTCGGTCCATGTTTGGATCAGGGGAGTATCGACGGTTAGGGTTTTGATGTTGGTACAGATGCAGTCTAATATATGGCCTGCTTTGTGTGTGGGCATTTTAGTCAGTATTTCCAGCCCCAGGATATCAGTGAAGTCGTTAAGCCATATTGCATTGGGGTCGTTGGGTTTATCTAGAAATTTAGGTCGCCTAAAACTGTAAAATTAGCGTATTTCAGGGTTAGAGTGCTGAGTGCCTCTTCGAAGCTTTCGAAGAAGCTGTTCTGAGGTCCTGGGGGGCGATAGATTAGGGCCCCCGCGAAGGTGTTCTCCTCATTTATCTGAAAGCATATATACATATAAGAAATTAGAAACAGTATTCTAAAAAGGGAATACCTCTGGTGAGCTGTGCACACCTACTATTCTCAAGAAGGTGGGTTACAAAAATGAGGAGTTTCAGAATGAATTCCTCTTCTGGGCAGGAGACACTGCCCTCCTCAAGCAATTCAAGTGCATGTTTCCCTCTGTTAGCGCCTGTGATGCAGTCTGTGCTGCTCGCGTTCTACTAGGCTAAACACTAGAGCGCTAAATCTTATTTTATGTGGTGAAACTGCCATCTTGAATCAAAAATTAGCTAGCATTCGCGCCAAGAATTTTCAATTCTATTAACCACATCGATGCTAGTGTTATTTTCCTCCTGTGCTGGAAGGCTTTGATTCCCATTGTTCATGACAAGCTCAGCTCGTCATGAGTGTATGGAGGTGTACATCATGACGAGCTGAGCTCGTCATGAGCGTCCAAGGAGTAAAGGACACGGAGGCGAGGATTATGCTTCTCTTTCTTTACTGTAATTTTCACAGCAGCCAATAAACATACAGTTTAGTAAAAATAAACTACAAAGGCCATGATGCTCACCCTTAGCCACGCCTCCATGAGCCCTATAAGAGTCCTGGTAACATTCGAGGCGTCCTCTTTCTTTGCACGAACTTGCAGAATAAGTCCAACAACCAAAAGTCTATAAAATTCTCCAACAGGGAATAACAGGGAACACCGTTCCAACTTCATTCTTCAACGGAAGATACTTCATTCGGACTTCTTGTCTTTGCCTAGAGGAAAGGAAAAATATAAGAAACCGTAATTCCTGTATAAAACTGCCTTAAGTATATCAAAACGGGTGGGTAAGCATGATCATACATTTGAACATAGCCGGGTGGGATAATCCTCACCTCCGTGTCCTTAATAGAAATGAAAATTCTTGGCGTGAATGCTAGCTAATTTTTGATTTTATTACAGGACCGGAGGCTTCAGATTATGCTAGTTTAACGCTGTATCAAAAACAACAGATGTAATATCTCCCACCGGCTTATAATAAAACTGTTTAAATGTCGATTCAGACGACCAATCAGCACAATGCATAATATCCTGAATGTTAGCTCCCAATAAATACGACTTCGAGGCCATGGCACCACGTACAGAGTGCACCCCAAACAGTTGAATATCAACACCAGCTTCCTTCATGATAAACTTAAGCCATCTTGAAATAGTAGCGGAGGACACCGGTTTAAATGGCTTTTGAACAGCAATCAAGAGTTGCGTGACACCAGTCGGTCTCAAAGAACGAGTACATTCCTCGTAAGCTTTCAAGCATTGGACCACACATAATTTGGAATTGGTAGGGAAAGCATGATAATCAACCTGTCTAGACAGGGTCTTTGTACGACCTGTAATGGTAAAAGAAACTCCCTCCAGAGTAAATACTCTACCTGTAACGTGCAAGGCGCGTACTTCCGACGATCTTCTGCAAGCTGACAAACATAATAGCATGGCTAGTTTCGCAGATAACTGTTTTCTGGAAAGCGAGTCATTTGCAGGCCAACTATCAAGGAGCTTGATGACCAATGAAACGTCCCATAGCCCAGCATACTTGGGTTTGGGAGGATTCGCTACCCGTATGCCCATAAGGAGTTTGCATACCAAAGGGTGCATACCCACCGGTTTACCGTCAATGTGGGTGTGTCCCGCAGAAATGGCCGACCGGAAGTTGTTCACCGATCTATAGGCCAAACCACTAGCCGCCTTGTCCGATAAAAAATGTACGATATGTGAAAGTCCTGCCCCCACGGGATCCAAATCCCGTTCCACGCACCAACATAACCAACCCTTCCAGGCTGAAGAATACCTTTTTCTCGTGGAAGGGGCCCAGGTTTGCTTGATAAAGTCGCTAGCCGTTCCTGAAACTCCAGGGAAACTCCATTGTTGCCTGAAAGCCTCCATGCCATCAGCGATATTCGTTGAGACAGGATTAACGGATGCTGTTCCCGAAGAGGTCCTAGGAGGAGATTCTCCGACCAAGGGAGCATCCTGGGTAGGTTGCAGCACATCCCCAATAACATCGGGAACCAGAGCTGCGATCTCCACAGAGGCGTCACCAAGACCACCTCCGCCTTCTGTTTGAAAATGTGCGAGGCTACTCGTGGAATCAGAAGGAAAGGGGGGAACGCATAGTTCACCGCCCCCGCCCATTCCTGTAGAAAAGCATCCGTCGCTTCCGCTGCTGGATTCGGTCTCCAGCTGAAAAACCTGGGAAGCTGGCGGTTCAGCCTGGATGCGAATAAGTCGATCTGGCATGGACCCCAAAGATCCTGAAGCCAGTTGAACAGTCTGGGAAGCAGCTGCCAATCGCTGTAATCCCAAAGATGCCTCAAGTTCCAGTCCGCTATCACGTAGGACTGACCCAGAATATACTCTGCTATAATCGTGATCTGATGACTGAGACAATAGTGCCAAAAATCTTTGGCTATCTCCACCATCATGGAAGATCCCGTCCCTCCTAGTTTGTTTATGTAAGGCACTGCCGAGACGTTGTCCATCCGAAGGAGGATGCAACAAGAGGTCCGTTGCGGTGAGAGGGTTTTGATGGCGAAGGAGCCCGCGAGGAGCTCCAAGCAATTTATATGGAGCTCTAGCTCTTGCGGGGACCACCTTCCGCCTGTGGAAACATCTCCACAGCGTTTCCCAAGCCCCAACGGCTGGCGTCGGACTCGATGACTACCTCGGGCAGCGAGCCAAAGATGGCTCTGCCGTTCCACGCTTCCACGTGGCTCAACCACCAGCGCATCTTGTCTCTCACCTCCTGAGATAGGGGAACCAGGTCTGAATAAGCCAGACCTCTCTGGAGATGCTGAATTTTGAGTCTCTGTAACGCCCTGTAGTGTAGAGGGCCTGGAAATATTGCCTGAACTGACGATGCCAGTAAACCCACTACTCTGGCAATCTTACTGAGAGAGATCATCTGTTTGCTGAGGAGGGCTACAATCTCCTTCTTCAGGTCCTTCAATTTGGACTGCGGCAGACTGAGTTGCGCCGTCTGCAAGTTGATCACAAACCCCAGAAAATCCATTGACTGAGATGGGATCAGGGCTGACTTGGTTTGATTGATCACAAACCCCAGATTTTGGAGCAGTGAAATGGTCATCTGAAGATGTTGCGATACTAGATCCGGGCTTTGAGCCATGATCAGGATGTCGTCGAGATATATTATCATGCACACTTCCTGCTCCCGCAGGTGCGCGACCACCGGCTTCATTACCTTGGTGAAGCACCAAGGAGACGAGGAAAGCCCGAAAGGAAGGGCAGAGTACTCGAACCACCATCTGTTCCACTGAAATTGGAGGAAACGTCGATGAGGGGGGTAGATGGGAATCGAAAGATAGGCGTCTTTCAGATGCAAGCACACCATCCAATCGTTTGGTCGCAAAAGATCCGTCAACAGATGGATCTCCTCCATCTTGAAATGATTGTAGACTAGAAAACAATTGAAGTCTCTTAAATTCAACACCAGTCTGTGGCCATCCCCTCTCTTCTGTACCAGGAAGATATTGCTGCAAAACCCGAGTGGACTGTACTCGCATGCTGTAATGGCTTTTTTGCAAAGCAATTCTTCTATCTCTTTGTCTATACAAATCTTCTCTGGTTGGGAAAAATGGAGAACCCTTGGGCGGTGAACCTGTCTTGGAGTCTGGTAAAACTCCAGTTGGAAGCCCTGAATAGTTTGCAAGACCCATGAATCCAGAGTCAGAAGACTCCAATTCTGAAGGAAGTGAGTGGTACAACCCCCCAATGGTATATGAAAACAATCTATTGCGCTCACCTGATGAATTTTGAGCATGGAAACCTGCTCTGTTGCCTCATCCTTGGTATCTGCCTTTGGAGTATGGACGTCGTGTGGGGTAGAATGTGCCACCTCTGGTCGAGTCCCAGTCTCCTTGACCTCGTCCGAAGTCACCTCTGGGGGGACCTTGATTTGCGAAACGGCCTGGCGAGCGTCCCCGACCTCGTCCGGCCCTGTTAAAAAGGTGTTGCTGAAGGACACGTTTAATGCCGGATTGAGCCTTATCCAGTGAAGTCAAGGTGCCCACATATTTGGAAACATCCTTTACGAAACGGTCGCCAAAAAGATTGCCCTCCGCTAGGGGACCAGGTTCCGCTGTTGCCAGTTCCGTGAGATTAAAGTCCATTCTCATCAAGAGGGACTTGCGTCGCTCTGTGGACACCGCGCAATTAGCATTGCCTAATAGACAAATGGCACGTTGGGTCCAGCCTGCCAAGATGTCGGGGTCGATCGGGACATTGGACTCCTTTGCCTGTAAGGCCATCTCCAGGATTTTCGCCAGCGGACTTACGACATCAAGCAACTTGTCCTGGCATCCGCGCCAGGCTCGGTCTAACCCTTTCTTAGGGTCCTTAGCAAACTTCTTCAAGAAGGTAAGTGAATAAATGAATGAATGAAACGGTTCTTATCTTGCGCATACTTAGCCCAATGGGCGTCAAGGCGCCTAAGTCAAATATAGAAGCTAAGGCCCCCCCTCTGCAGCATTCTCTCATTGGTAGGCCCTCTTAAAGAAGCAGGTTTTAAGAGCCTTTTTAAATGACTCTATTGAAGGAAGAGTTTTTATTTCAATTGGGATAGAATTCCAAAGCTGCGGGACAACCACGGAGAAAGCTCTGGCTCCCCATCTAGCAAGTTTGAAACGAGGCACAACAAGTTGACAGAGTCCCGCAGAGCGAAGGCCTCTTGTAGGGACATAACGCGTGAGAAGAGAGCCAATAGCACTCGAGGAACCTTCTGTCAGTGCTCTGTAGGCCAGACACAGAATTTTAAAGGAGATTCTGTGCTGGACAGGAAGCCAATGAAGGTCTTTCCTGGCCGCAGTGGCAGAAGAGGTTATCGGAAGAGCCAGGACAAAGCGTGTTGCAGCATTCTGCACAATCTGCAGTCGGTGTATAAGGCTTTTGTTGGCTTCCATATACAGAGAGTTGCAATAATCTAACCTCGAGCCCACCAGGGCGACTGCAACCTGTTTGCGCGCCTGGGGGGAAAGATACCCGCGGATTTTGTTAAGAATCCTGATCACACCCCAGCAAGTGGCCACGGTCCTGTTGACTTGTCGGGACAGAGAAAGCGAGGTGTCAAATATTACACCAAGATTTCTGGCAGATTGGGAGGGAGTGGGGCAGATGCCAAGAGAAAGTGGCCACCACTCACTCGACCAAACATCTTGGTCCTTCCCAAAAATCAACACCTCCGTCTTTTCGCCGTTCAGTTTGAGGGAATTTATAGTCATCCAGTCTGCCACATACTGCATGCATACCCTGAAACTGGCGGCAGATGTCCTGACAGAGGAGTGAGCCAGTGACACCATAATCTGGGTGTCATCTACGTAGGACACCACCTCCATCCCCTGCGATCTAACTAGTCTTGCCAGGGGAGCCACATAGATGTTAAACAGGGTAGGACATAAAGCCGACCCTTGTGGCACCCCACACTGCAATGACTTAGCAGGGGAGAGGTGGTTCCCAAGCATCACTCTCTGCTCCCTTTCCAACAGAAAGGAATTGAGGAGACTCAAGGCCGGTCCCATGACACCAGCTTCCCTAAGCCGAGATGTAAGGATGGCGGGGGACAGGGTGTCGAACGCGGCCGTGAGGTCCAATAGAACCAGAACCGTAGTTTGGCCAGAGTCCACTTTGCGTCGGATGTTATCGACCACACAAGTGAGTGCTGTGGTGTTTTCTGAAACCATGTTGCGTGTTATCAAGGTATTCAGATGAATCAAGAAAGGAGGACAAATGAAGATTCAGATGCGCCTCAAGCATCTTAGCGGGAGCAGGGAGAAGGGATATCGGCCTAAAGTTTTTCAAAAGGGCCGGATCGAGGGACGGCTTTTTAAGAAGAGGTTTCACAATCGCCTACTTTCATACAGGAGGAAAAGAGCCCTGGGTAATAGCCTTATTCATAGCCTCAAGCATAGGAGGGAGAAGGGTATTTCTACACTCTTTCAGTTTTTTCAGAGGTAGAGGATCCAGGGGGGAAGCAGATTTGGTCCTGTCAAGTAACAGGTTCAGTCCTTCCAGGGATAAAGATGGAAATTCCATGAGTAAGCGGGAAGGATCTTTACCTAAAGAATCAAGACTGGATATAACAGGCGGAATGCTTTGATCCAGAGCATGGCAATGGGCTTCCAAAGAGACATGTATGTCAAGAATTTTATTATGAAAGAAGTCAGAAATATTATTGCAAAGTTCTTGCGAACTAACTACGGGGTCTGGGAGTTGCAGGGAGCATAAAGTGTCGGCGATTTTAAAAAGCTCCCTAGAAGAGGAGAGAGAGCTGGTGAGATTGGAGAAGTACTCCTGCTTCTCTGTTACCACTCTCCGTTTGTATTCCCGCAGTGCAGACTTGTGAGCCTCTCGATCATTAGAGTCCCAAGATTTCCTCCAGTTTCTCTCACTGCTCCTACATCCCTGCCTCAGGAGTCTCAGCTGATCGGAAAACCAAGGTGCCGTAGGCTTTCGGCGAGCTACATAGCGCAGAGATGAGGGGGCAAGTTGTTCCACTGCATTAGAAATGGAGTCCGTCAGATCTTGAGCTGCCTCGGCTGCGTCTTTTGAAGATAAAGATTCGGAGGTGGAAACAAGAGGAACAAGAGCCTCATCCGAGATATTCCTAAAATTTCTCCTAAGGGTGAAAGGCGAGGTTACCAAGTTAGTGGAACATGAGGCAGGAAAGGAGAGTTCCAATGGCACGGCACAGTGATCTGTCCAGACCAACGGTAACGGGGGCCAGTAGAAAGCCTGGTGTCATTAGAAAATACCCCGTCAAGTATATGCCCAGCCTTGTGGGTGGGACTATTCACAAGCTGGGCAAAGTCACATGCTCCTAGTGACTCGACCAATGATATTGTATCCTTTGAATTGACCTCATCCAAATGAAAATTAAAATCACCCAAAATGGTGAAGGCCGCTTTTCCGAAGTAGGGTTCTAGGATTGTCAATAATTCTGAAGAGAAACTGGCTCTAGAACCGGGGGGCCTATACACCAAAATCCCAGTAAAAGAGACTGATGGAGAGAGAGTAATACAGAAGTATAGTGATTCAAAACGATTTGAAGGCGTCGATAATGATTTGATCAGAAAGGAAATGAGGATTTAAGAAGAATGGCGATGCCTCCTCCTCTGCGCAAGGGTCTATCCTGCCTATAAAGAGAGTAGCCATCAGGAATGGCCATAATCAGATCGTGTCCTGAGGTATCTGAGGCCCAGGTCTCCGTAATGAACACCCAATCCGGCTGTCGGTCATCCACGAAATCGTGGAAGGCGACGTTATGCCTAATAAGCGAATGAGCATTAATTAAGAAGCCAGATCTCCGGGGCGCATCAGCCAGTTTAGGCGGGAGATGTGATCTTACAGAGCCAGTACAGGAGAAATCAAAGGAGCCCGTACAAGCCCAACATCTATAAGAGTGCAAGATCCCTTCAGGAGAGTAGCGATGAAGACAAGGCTGGGAAGCAGGTCTTAGTGCAAGGATTTCTGACCTGGAGTATAGCCTAGTTATCTCACCAGGAGGGGAAGGAGTATAAGCTGAGTCCAGCCCGACCTGCAGCCCGTCCTCAGCGCGGACGGGCGCAGACGGGCTGAACTCTGGCGTAACTCCGGCGTCAGTCTGGCGTCCCCGCTGCGCGTTACCGCTGCGCGCAGGCATGGCTGACTTTATGTTCGCCTCGTGAAAAGAAAGCAGACTAGAGCGCGCGATATCTGCCCCTCACCCAATATGGCCGCCAACGAGACAGGGGCCAAGGACCCGCGAAATGCGGTGATTTTCCAAATTACGGTGCAGGTAAGATGGCAGCAGTGGGGGTATGCGTGGCCGGCATTAAATTCAGGGGTAAGTGCCCAAACAAAATTACAACAGAAAAGACAAAACGGGAGTTTAAAATACAGGAGCTGCAAATGAAGGCGCTGCTGCAAGTGGAGCGCTAGAGCTAAGTAGGGCGAGCTACACGATTTGCCTGCCTTTATACGCGCCTCGTGAAAAGAAAGCAGACTAGAGCGCGCGATATCTGCCCCTCACCCAATATGGCTGCCAACGAGACAGGGGCCAAAGACCCGCGAAATGCGGTGATTTTCCAAATTACGGTGCAGGTAAGATGGCAGCAGTGGGGGTATGCGTGGCCGGCATTAAAATCAGGGGTAAGTGCCCAAACAAAATTACAACAGAAAAGACAAAACAGGAGTTTAAAATATAGGAGCTGCAAATGAAGGCGCTGCTGCAAGTGGAGCGCTAGAGCTAAGTAGGCTAGGATCTATTTCAGGAGTCTCCGCTACCTTGTGGGGAAGGTCGGGACGAGGGCATTCTGATCTGAGCCAGTTACACACCTCTTTATCAAACCCCTTCCTAATATTTTGGTGAAGGTACTCCGCCACCGCTGGGGCTGGAACCCAATCTTGCGATCGGGGATGAACAATATCAGTGGGATTGAATGTAAAAGGGGTATTAGGAGGAGGGATTGACGCCGAAGCGACGTCCTTCTTAGCCTTCTTCGGTGGCTGCTCCTCATCTGTATCAGTGGTGTCCGTGCCAGTGGTAGTAGTGGTGTCTGTGTCAGCATAGTGTTGCTTACTTTTAGATTTGGCACCTGTCTGATAGGCATGATCTTGCCCAGACGCAGAAGGGAGGGAATCTAGCGTGCCCGAGTGAGGCCATTGATCAGAAGTAGCTGTCGTTGGAGCTGATGGAGTCTTTTTAGCGGGCTTGTTCTTTGTAAACCCATGGCGCTTTGCAAAGTTCTCCAGCTGCTTGGTAAATGGTTTGAGTGCAGCCGCCAATGCTTGTTGCACAGTCGCAGGAACTGCGCTTTCCACTGCCTTGCTGACTGAGGCTTGGACCGATGCGTCCAAGGCCTCTACAATCTTGTCCTCCACAGCAGCAGCAGGCTGCTCCTCATAAGTTTCTTCCCCTGCCTCCTCATCAAAGTGCACCCACTCCTCCATATCCAACAACAGTGGGTTAAATATAAATATAAAGTTTCTCTCAAGAGGTAGGCACTAGGGGAGTCAGGGGGGGGGGTCATCCCAATGCACACTGTCCAATACACGAGAAAACCAGTACCAGACCCCCTCAGCAGGTGCTGTAGTCAAGTTCTTGCAGCCCAGCAGGGCGTAAGAGCCAAGAAATAATATCTAGGGAGCGTGTGCTCACTCCAAAAAGGCATAAACTGTTATTCCAGCCAGTTAGGCGTCACTCTCCACCAGCTCTATGAAAACGAGGTGAATATCGGTGGAAAAACGGCAAAACAACGTGTGCAGCCCAACGCGCCCCCAAATCCTACCAAAACATAGCCCAATGGGTGCGCGTCCCGCTGCACGTGTCGGCCGAGAGGTTTACGGCTCCCAAGCGCATTCGGGCGATGAGGGAAGCCCTTGCGCTACCTGCCGGTGAACACAGGCCGACCGGAGGTAAGATGAGACCGCAGCGCGGCCGGGTACTGGAGCGCGCTGAGGAGCTCGCTCAGAGGAGACAAAGGATACGATCGGAGCAGAGCTCCATCTCAGCGCGTAGAAGCGCTAACAAACAATGCCGCGTAGCGCGGCCCCTGCAGCGCAGGAAGTACCCGCGAATTCAATATTCAAACCAAGCAATAATAAAACTGCAAAAACAGACAATAATGTAACGCACACAGCACGCTCAATTGTGCAAATAGGATTCTAAGCGCTGCACTCAAGTACATCAGTATTCATGAAAGAAAAATCAGAAGAATAAGGAGCATGGCACTTATCGCTTGCTGTGTGAGCAGCAAAGAAAGAGGATGCTGGGAATGTTACCAGGACTCTTATAGGGCTCATGGAGACGTGGCTAAGGCTGAGCATCATGGCCTTTGTAGTTTATTTTTACTAAACTGTATGTTTATTGGCTGCTGTGAAAATTACAGTAAAGAAAGAGAAGCATAATCTGAAGCCTCCGATCCTGTAATAGAATTAGCGCAGCTCTTTCTTTGTTAGAAAAGGGGGAATTAAACTTGGTTGATGGATTCTCTCTCATCCTTCATGCATGGTAAGTGGTTCATCCAGCAAGGATACATTTTCGTTGAACATAGTCTTGATCCTTTTGCCCTTGTGTGAACTCTGTACCCTCGGGGCTTCTTGGCATTAAGATAACATTCCATTTGAATTTTTTCCCATTTAAAAGCATTCAGAAAAATCATTTTGCTCTTGGCTCCAATATTGAGTAGAGAAGGACTTTATGAAAGAGTTAAATACCTCCGTGCTTCAGTTCTTCACCTCTGTGCCCCTGCCTGGGTCACAAATCTGACTGAGGACTGCTCATTATCAGACCCTATTATCTGCAGCCAGATGATTATAATGTGAAATAAACACAGCCTTTCTATAACTTTAAAAAGAAAATATGACCTTGTTTTATTTAATAAAAATGAACTCAAAGCTGCCAGCTACTGGACTGTTAGAGACACCAGGTTTATGAGGAATTCATGGATGAAAAAATCTAGCAATTCCCTATGTAACAAATCAAACAAGCTTTAATCACTACAGAAGAATGCAATTACTGATATAATAATAAAATATACACCCATATCAAGAGTGTATCTTTATGTCCCCACTATCTAGTTCTGGTTGCTTTCCCCTTTACCAATAACCATCGAGGCGGCAGCGACTTCTAAGGACCCGCTCTTACTTTATATTAATGAGGTGGCCATTTTGTTATTCCCCTAGTTGCCCCGCGGGTGTATTTGTAAAGTAAAGTCGGTGAATGAGAAGCACTTCACATGACGACAGAGGATCGGACTTGTATTTTATTACATAAGCCACGCATATATTCGTTTGAAATCGTTGAAGCTCAGTGAGAGCAAATTGTGTTCCTTGCCCTTCTGACCTCTTACGTGTGTGTGTGTGTACCACCCTTTCCTCACAGCGAAGTCTATTCTAAATGACTAACTTACTGCTCAGAGTGCCTCGTACGCTTTTGTTCTCATATGTTGAAAAGCAAATATGAACAGGAAACCTGTACGTCAACACGTATGGCGAAAAAGTAGCAGATTTCGAAAAGGTACCTTTGGGCGTACAGTTTGTTTTTACTTTACATTGTATTTGTGCGACGCATGGGTCTTTTGTAATTGGTATGTGTTTTGGAAAGAGCTGTGATAACTGTATCAAACCGTGGTTACTAGAGTTGGCGAGTCTACCTGTTGCTTTACAGACTTGCTGAGACCAAGAAACGCTGCAAGCCGCTTTATACCTCACCGAGCTGGAGGTATACCACAGAGCGCCGCTGTCAAGTCCACGGCCATGCCCTCAGCCGGCCGGCAGGGGCGCTGTGGGACCGGCGCTCTCTCCTCTCTGCCAGTTCCCGACTCTATGGTGAGGGAAGAGTGACTCGGACAGCGCGCGCGGGAAAACTGTGATCAGTCAAACTCTGCACTCAGCAGCCCAGCCTCCACTGCTAGCAGGAGACCTACCTTCTCCGGCAGGTAAGTGGTGAACCGATCGCTGTCACTCCGGATAGGCATCCAGCGCTGGCGGGGAACCTCGGGTACCGGCTGCACGGGGCTGATGAAGCGAATAATTTAAAGTGATGATCCGTCTGACCCCCGGGCACTGCAGGGTCAGCCGGCCACAGCAGTGTTTCCGCCGTGCACCAGAGGGTTGCCTCACCATCATGATTCTGGGATGTGAAACACTACAGCTACGCTGAGGGAAACATCGCTGTAAATGTTGAAACCCAGTTTGAAACCTGATTCTAATAAGAGATCTCTGATGTTCCCCAATTCTGAAAAGAGCTTCTCCCCAGCTAAGTTGTTTCCTTATGGAGGTTGCCACCTGCTCTAAAACTTCATCCTCAATGCAATAATCGCCTGTACTGTAAAAGCCCGAAGGGCACAGGGTACCAAACTCCGTTCACTGGTGCTTCAGCGTGACTGCCCCATTCAACAACAATCCCCTCATGAACTTGTGTAGCCCACAGCCCTCCTAGCATGCCCGCGTACACATCATGAAGCCCACATATTCTTGTCGTTTTGTCCACCCGTCTGTCCCTGTTCTTGCCTGGCATGGTATAAGTATAGGAATGATGCTTGTGCAACGGGGACGTCGTTGACTAATGTGTCACAGATTTATGCCAGTGTGATTCATTTGCCCAAATATACACAGGGAGCTGGGATACGTTTCACTAGAGTTCTCCGTTGCATGATCACAATTGGATGGCAACCTGCCACTTCATAACTGCGAACCTGTAAGCAAGTAGTCGGAAATAGGATGGATCTCCCGAGGAAAATAAAAATACACTTTCGGTTTTGTTCTACGGTTACTACAAAGAAAAAAAAGATACGTCTTCTGTTAGCTGTATTTATGCACAGTAAAGTTTGTTGTCTGCAAGTCTACATTTCTTTCCTCAGCTTCACACTGTTGTCATTATAGTGAAATCCACAGGTTTTAAAACAAGCTTTTGGTAAGCCAATGGCTTGGGGTTTAACGTGTCAACGCAGGCATGCAGAAAATACGTTTTTATTAATCAGCAGTTCAAAGCTAGACCTATTGACTGACGTTTCTTGATACAGGTGGTGATATTGCTATTATTATTAGTACTGCTATTGGTGGTGGTTGTGGTGTAATCTTGGTGGTCATTTTGTGGTTTTGGTAGTTGTGTTAGTATGGTATTGAACTCTTGGGGGGTGTCAGGCTCCCACTGGATTTATCTCAAAAGCATTTTTTAATAGCCTGCTGTATAAACAAACGAAAAATAGCTATCATTATTTATATATATATATATTTTAGATAAAGATTGAGTGTGACTAAGTGATTGAGTACGTTTAGATGCAAAGTACAGTGGAAACAGTAAGCATAGTCCAAGAAGTTATCATCTGAGCTGACTTTAGATGTAATTGACATGCCTCAAGTTACTGGCTTACAGATCCAAGTGTTATAACATAGTTGTTGAATGGGGCTGAACAAAAGTCCACTATCTGTATATTGTAATCGGTGGGTACTGCGGACAGCTGTACTTTCTGCTCAGACCTAAAGAGGGCTATAAAGTATCCTAGATATAGCAAAGTACACTCAATGGATGCAACTGATTCTCGGTGACTAGCATGGCACTGAACAAAAAGGTCCTGTTTATATTTTATTTTGTGCAAGTTGATATTTGGGCCCACAGATAAATTGTTTCACAAGACCACACGCATAATATGTAAATTCAAATAATCTGCTCTCTGTGGAACAATATGTAACAGATCTAGCACTGTTCTATACGTACATAGGAGTATACCAGTAAATGGAGTATTAGAACATTTTCTACATCTTGATACAATTTGTGGGATTGACTAGACAGCAAGAGTGAGATTGTAAAGTGTCTTCAGTGGCCCGGACTCCTAAAATGAATAAGGACTATGTCTTGAGAGATACTGCACGTACAAATGTTGAGTTCTGAGTATTTCTCATGGCAAATGAAGTGGTGACGCCAGTTGCTGTTGCGTTAATGCCCTATCAAAAGCAACAATCACCACATTTCTATAGAAATGACTTAATTGGTGTTTTACAGCCATGTTGCTTGGAAAAAATCTGTAATGCCTTGGATTCCCACATGACAAAATCATATGCATAACCAAAGATGCAGCCTTAGCTAAAACTGGCGTTAAACAGAACTTACAGACATCTAATACTGCTTGCCAGACTTATGTTCTTATCAATATTGGTGCAACTAGCTGAATAGCCCTGGGTTAACTCCTTGTAGGTTCTGTAACTATTGGAGAGAAACCATGCTACATCTTCTATGCTGCTGCCCGTAATTCCTAGCCCCACACCACACTCTATTTTGATGTTTTTACATCACAGATTCTCATCCTGCCAAGAGGCCTTAAGTTTCTATATTCAAAGCAGCCGGCAAATCGATGTTGGTCGTAGACATTGTACACAACGCAATGAAGCACCTAGAAACTAGGGTGCCATAATGTCGTCAGCCCACCCCTTCAAATTCAAGACTTGAATGACCATTGTATCTAGTTTTAACTTGTCATGTTTTTAAATGATTTATTTTTTTGCAAACTTTATGCTAACACCTTTACTTTGTAAATAATTTAGGATATTTTGTTTTATTGTGCTGTATACTGTACCAGTTTTTATTAATTGAAACAATACAGAAACTTGCTTACAAGTTGCAATTGTGTTGAGGCCTTACCAACAGAAGAGTTCACCACATTTCTACAGAAATTACTTAATTGGTGTTTTACAGCAAGCTTTGATGTAAAACAACAATCAATTTCTGATACAAGTGTAAAATGAGCTAAACGGGGACAAGTCAGCAGTAAAATCCAATCATTTTCTTTTTTCTATCAAAAATAAAGTGATGTATCAGCAAGTACTTTATAAAATACAAGCTATTATTAATCAGCATATTGATATTAAGCAGAGTAATGCTTTGTTCATTTTTTAAATTTCCAGTTAAACATTTGGGTTATTCATTTTTGGGACTGTACTGACTAAACACAATCTGGTTATGTTAGAACATGGTTTTAAGGGAACCTCTGGGTAACATGTTGCTATAGAACAAACTGACCCCAGTTTCATAGAGAAGTCTGTGGTGAGGTGCAACACTACCCAACAACATTACAATGAAAATCACACAATTCTAAAAACCAATTTAGAAAAATCAATTACATTTATTAAGCAGAAAACCACAGTTGAACCAAAAATGGATTTGTAAAGTTTTATGGCAAAAGGGCCAAACACTGTTTCCAGTAGACCAAGACCTATGAGTGATTTCAGGCTGATCACGCTGGTAAGGTTAGTGGGTCAATAGGCCAATTTAGAAGGGGCCCCCTGCAACGAATACGGGCAGACGTCAGGGGAAAATAACACAATTGTTAGGAGAAAAGTCCACCCATGTAGATTCAGCAATGGCTCTTAAGGAGTCCACTAATTTCCATGCATAACAAGGAGCTCACCAAAGGGGCAACAGAAGAGTCACAGGGTAGAATAAGTTTCAAGTATAAGTGTACAAAATCTTTCTTTTCTTTATATTTAGTTAATATACTAGTTATTCAAAACATCAGACATCATAGCAAATCAATAAATACACATAATATAACATAGTTTCCCCACATCAACCTCTCAACAACCATACACTAACTTATCATTCAATCACGCGCATACATCCACACATGTACCACACTCAATACAAATTCCTCAACGTAATTCCCAGAGTGACACAAGAATGGGATCCAGTGGGGCCTTCGTAGCACACTGCCAGAGAGTCCAGATCGATAAGACAGGATCCCAAAATCAAAAAACGCCAACGCGTGTTTCGGTGCCAAGCCCAGATCTACGGGCGCACTTTCATCAGGGCTTTCACGCCGAGGGAGGGGGGGGGGGGGTGGAAGACACAGCTCATGAATGATACACCAGTGACAAATCTGCATCACTAGTATACTGATCCAAAAAGGATGCTGCCGATTCATCACAGGTCCACAAAGATAACGTCAAGCCCACACTAATCCGTTCAGAGCCAGTTGGTGAAGTTTATTCATCCATAGTTTTTAAGAGGTTTTTTTCACAAGGGTGGTAGTTTTGTACTTCAAGAGATCCCGTGCACGTATATCGTGAAATGTACAACAAAAGATCACACATTCAGGGCCACGATCCGGAGAGTTCATAAGGCTTATACGCAAACGGCTGTAGGAACTTCATTTTCTGAAGTATATAGCGGAGGGTAAAGCTCTCCTCACGTCAGGTCCTCACAAACGGTCGGCGGGTTTCAGGCAACCTGTGAAAAAAACCTCTTAAAAACTATGGACCACAACCCCCCCACCCCCCACATCCTGCTCCGAAAGAGAGGTGAGGTCATCAAAAATATCTGGTCTACCTACATGGGTGAAAGCAGCTTTAACATGGGCTAACCAGGGTATCCTATGCGCCAGATAAAGGGCCGGGCAGTCAGCTAGAATTAATCTGTTTAAAGACCATTCCGCCCTGCCCCAAATCTTCACCTAATACAGGAATGGACTCTAGGACAATAAATCCGACACTTAGTCAAGCCCAATCTCTGCCAGAACAGACAATGCTTGAGTAGAGTGTGGGACCTGGACCATTTTGCGAAGAGAACTATTTCCGACCGCTTGGATTCGACCCAGTTTGGCATACCCCCTGACCTCACTACCATATCGTAACTGGGAAATACACCTGGCCTGGTACATTATTAACGGATCCCTTGGCACTCTAGAGGCAACCCTCTGTGCAAAGCTTAAAACAGCCCACATAGTTTTTAAAAACTCGGCTCTCTTCGCCACCACCAAAGGTTTCCAACGGTTATTTGCATAAAATAAAACCCCCAAAAGGGGAACGCCTTCACTTTGCCCAGGGTAGAATTAGCCACCTTGAAGGTCTTGCTCCTAGTTGATTTAGGGCCTACTACCATCATGTATGATTTAAAAATTGTACCTAGGCAATTAGATAAAATGTAAATTAATATAGACCCAATCAGTGCTATGTTATCTGTCACGCCGGACAGTTTTTAATATACAATAGACTAGTTAGACAGAAATAAGCGAAAAAATTCAAGCGGGACACAACCTCCTTCTTACTGACATAAACATACAAAACAACATTAAGGGAAGGGTTCAGGCGAGGAAAACGTGTCTGCATTTACAATAGATATAGATACAACAGACAGAATATTGTGAGCACACCATTACAAGTTCAACATTGCAAATTTGTCAATGTATATGGTGTGCAATTTGTTGACGACGTTTCGATCCCCATTATAATCAGTGGGATCATCTTCAGGACATTTAAGGTGACATGCCTGTATACAATTGCTCTAGATACTTAAACCATGGAATGATGGGAGGAAGGGGGAAAAACACAAAATTACTAAAGGGCAGATCATACACTTTTATACAAGCTTCTACTTAACAAGTGAAAAAGGAAGTGGCCGTGTCCACTTAATATCCAGAACGTGCGGGATAGAGAGTTTCAAAGAAAATGGGTGAACCAGAGAACATGTGGCATGCTCTGGTGAAAAGGAAAATCAAGTGAATGCGGGGATGACCGTGTCAAAAACCCGGACGGTCATTGCGAGGTGTGTGACTATACGTAATTGGTGATGCGAGTTGATCCCCATTGTGGGCACCACTGTAGGGAGAAGGGTTTCTAACTTAAGTAGATGTGAAGCGATCGCTATTCTGTGCGTAATGCATAGACTGCATGCTTACCCAGAGCCGTTACGCAGGTGGGTTCTAGGCGAATATAGAGGATGCCATCGGGCGTGCTTGGTATGCACCTATAGGTAGAGGGGGAAATTGGTGAAGTCTATAGTGCAGTCAGGGGGATCTGTGCATAACCCCTATAAGAGAGTGCTTACCTAAGATGGCTGAGAGTAGCGCAGTGGCTACAGGGACCGTGAAAATGTAGGAAGGGACACCTGCAAGGAACTGCTCAAAATAGCAAGCTGTCCGAGGCTGGGGTTTACGCAAACCGCGCATGCAGTTGAGCAGGGCTTACCTTTCAATAAAGAGTGCCGGAACTACAATGGAACCGCATGTGCGATCACCGTGATTTGGAAGTCCTAGGGGGACAAAAACAGCGTGTCCTACTTGGAAAGGGATACTGGGGCGTTTAAGAAAAGTGCTAATGCTTCCAGTTGCAAGACTTCCCGAGCGAGTCTCAGTTCCAGTTGTGGTCCCAGTCTGGGCGGAGAGCACTAGCAGGTCCTCAGTGCAGTCTGTAATGGTGAGAGCTGGTCGAGCGGCCGATAAGGAGCCGGCCGAAGGTAATGTGAACTTGATGAAGTCATGTGACTACTATAGTTCTAATACACGAATATGTGCCTAATTCGGCGGACATCTTGGAAGGTGCAGTGTGAGCAGAGAAGCAATAGTAAAGCTAGAGTCAGTGTGCATTGGAATACAATACTGTATACAGAATATTTTGAAAGCAATGTTTATATAATTAAACGATTTTCTATTTACATCTTGCGCCTGGCTTTAAAATGGTGCCCGGAGCTCCATTACCTCACACAGGCCTGTAAATGGTTTTCTGAGGGCCGAGGTGCATTGCGGAGGTTCACAACTGATTGACTCCGATACTATGTAGGGGGCGCGTGACGAACAGAAGAGAGCCCACCAACCAGAACCCAGCCCTTAACGGATGCTGGGAGTCACCTGGCAGGAGAAGTGACTCCATCATGGCGCCTTGCTGTCTGAGGCCGGGCCCCTGGACCATATAGCGGGACTGCATCTCAGCTGAACAGGGAGTGCGGTTTGAGTTGTAAATACTGAGCACTTCTCACCGGACAAGAGGCGAAGTGGAGGGGTACTAGGAGAGTCTCTACCACAAAAGGGCCACCAGACTGGAGTCCATCAGGAGCAGGAGGAAGATGCACTGGATCAGGTGTGGACTGCCCAGGAAGACCCAGTGCAGCAGTTACCAGACATTGGGTAGAGGGCATATGACCTTGAAAAAACAGTGGACACCCGTACTGAAGACCAGGAACAGCTCTGGCAGTGCCCAGCCCAGAATCCCAACCTGACAGCGGAGTCCTAGCACTATGTCTTGCGCCCGGTGGAGCTGCTCCTCTGTTCAGCTATTGAGGAGATCGGCCTTGCTTTATCCCCTGACCGTCACCTACCCAGTCGGACTTTGGGCACAGTTTTTCTCCCCAGCTCCCTGTCTTGCCCCCTCCCCATCGTATTTCTGTGACTCTGCTTTTTCCGTGTCTCCTATCTATCTGTTCCTATTCAGCATTATTTTGTTCTTTGTCTACTTCCTTGCTCCTATCCCCTCTCACCTGAATCTTTCCCCTTGCCCGCTTCTCCACCTAGCCCCCGTCCTTTTGTGCCCTTAAACTAAGCACTCCTTCTCCCCTTTTTGGGGAAAGATCCAAGTTAGTTATACAGTCTCAGAATACCCGCTGAGAGAGTCCACAGCGCCAAGGGAGCCACTCACAATTGAGGTATGGTATGGCACCCCTTGCCAAAGCACTCCCTCTCCCTTTTTTGGGGAAGGATCCAGTAAATAGGCATTGGAGTCTCAGAGACCCCTCTGAGAGAGTCCACTGCGCTTAGGGAGCCTCTCTCAACAGAGATGGGGAAATGATATCACTCCCCCTGGGATCACAGCTTCTGGACTTTGGGTGCAGCTTTGACTCGCCTACCTGTTTGTGTCCCTGTCACCCCCCCTCCTCTTGCCATGCCGTGTCTCTAACCCTCCCATCCCCTACTCTTTCCCTCCTCCACTCTCTCTCTCTACTTCCCCTGCTCTTGCCCCCACTCGCTGGAATATCTCCCCTTGCCAGATTTTTCCCCTACCTATATGTTCCTTTTTGTTTGTCTCAACCATATTTGTAACTACAATTGCCATCCTCTAATAACCGTGTAACATTTGTAAAGCTGTATCCTGCAATTTATTGGCTGATACCCATGTAATCTATTTTACACACACAACAAAATAATGTACTTTGTTGTAAACAGATTATAATTCATAAAGCAATGTTTTTTAGTTGAAAAGATAAAACAGAAAAATAAAAAATAATTTTTTCAAAATATTCTTTCCTTCATAAAGCAATGTTTTTTAGTTGAAAAGATAAAACAGAAAAATAAAAAATAATTTTTTCAAAATATTCTTTCCTTGTGGCAAAGCAATGGTTTAATGTTCTTTTATGCCCTTAACAGGAGCGTACCTTAGCCAGGAATAAAGAAATATAGGTCTAGAGGGATATATTCACATTAATTTGTCTGATACCCATGTAAAGCGCTCGGATACCTCTGGGTCTAGCCAGCACTATATAAAACCTTTTAAATAAAATAAATAAATAAATATGTGTACTTCCAGTTTTCAAAATCCATTAGAATTCCTCCTTATTGAGAAGTTGGTGAATGTCTCTTCCCCTGGGAGGTGGTTTGATCACATTAATGATTGTCCATCTCATGTCATTCTCTGAATGTCCTGTGGCATTATAATGTTCACCAATGGAGCGTTTGGCGTATTGCAGCGAATCCTGCTGCGATGCTGGCAGATTCTTATGCGTGCTTTTTGAATTGTTTGGCCAATATATATCTTGTTACATGGCCATACAATGGCATATTTGATGTTTCAGGTGTTGCAATTGGAGAAACATTTCCGTTCAAACTTAATCTGGTCATATACAAATTATTTCCCTTCTACTGTAGATTCACAGACAATTCAATCCCCACATTTAGCATAGCTAGGGAGAGGGGGTATTCATTTACACTTTATCTAATTGTCGAGGAACCACTGTCTCTAGAAATACCAACATACCCAAGGTCCCTGACCAATTGCATATTGGGTTCCCTTGTGTTTCGTAACAATTAAAAAAAATTACAGCCAAATCGAGATTCTCCATGAAAGATACGTAACTGGCCAGAAGTAAGTCCAATCCCTGAGCGGTCTCTGCCATAAGAACTGCATCGTCTGGGTATGATAACACTGGACGAAATCTGTCACCAACCTTTGGGCAATCAGCTTATAACAGTGCAGACTCGAGGCTCATTTACATAGAGGGTAAATAAAAACTGAGCCAGAATACACCCTTAACGCGCACCCGAGCAGGTCCAGAATGAGAGAGTACAGGCAGCGTCCTGAGAAAAGGAAACCGAGGCATGGGTCTCTGAGTGCAGGTTAGCCAGTAGGGTCACAATACTAGGATCAATCCCCATCTCGCAAAGCAGGATACACAGTTTCGCTCGATTCACCCTGTCCAATGCGGATGCCAAATCCACGAAGGCTAAGTTTATAGATTCAAGCCGAGACACTGTATATTTATTAATAATTAGATGGAGATTTTGGCATTGGTCTGAGGTGGACTTCCCAGCTCTAAAACCATAATGAAAATCACTCAGGATATTATTATATACTGCCCAATCACTTAGCCTATTTACAATCTCCCTCCCAGGAACTTAACTCTTGAATCCAGCTACGATATAGATCTGTAACATTGTGGATTGTCTTTGTCCCCCTTCTTAAAGATGGGAACAATGACAGCAGTGGACAAAGAGAGCCTACTTGTAAGCCCACCTGCAATCTAACCAATTTCCCATCCCTTGTAGACTGCTTCAGAGTTGCCTTCAAGTGATGCAGGGTTCTCAAACAATCTTTATCAAAGCGTCTGGGGGCACATGACTCTTTACTACTAGAAACTGGAACCGTCCTCACTTTAAGAACCCAGCAACCACCTCTAAGCCCCCATGTGGTGTGTCCGGGGGAGCTTTAACTTCATCCAAGGTTACGAATATGGGATTGGGGTCACTATAAGGGCTAAAAATGTTAAAACGGGTTTTTAAACCAATATAGTGATGTAGAGTCAAAAAACATTGAGAAGCGACCTGCAATGTTGCACATCTCTCGGCAGGCAACAAAAATGTGCTGCCCATCCAGGGGGGGATTTGTACACGGGTGACAGTACCCTAAAATCACAATTGCGAGACAGCCCCCCAGCCCCCTCGCCCCCTGGCTTGGAACTACCACATTTGCTATAATAAAAATTGATTAACCGCATAGAGGGGGAACCAGGGAGTGTCACTGAAACCCCTGCATTATATGTATAGGGCACTGGCGGTCTAAAATACAGCCACTCAGTTCCACTTTAAGAAACGTGATTAATTCCCCCCCCCCCCCTTTCGGCCTACCCGCCTACGAATGTATGGCTGGTTGAAAGTTAGTTACATATCTCTCAAGATAGAAACTTTTTACCATTTCTCAAGTTTCTTGGAGACAAATAATATGGAAGGATTTAACAAATTGGATCCACCTTGGGTCAGAGAACTTCGTAGATAGACCTGCAATATTCCAGGACAACAATTTATAACCTGTTGGGGACTACTCCAGAGACGCAGCTACCCTGGGATGCTGAACAGGATCGCAGATACCCAGTCAGTCGCAGGACTCAAACCAAGCCAGTGGCAGAAATCTATTAGCAACAGTCACATAAGTAACAACCCTTATTCATGATGTTTACTAGTTGAGCGTGGCCCCTATTAGTGTGATGAGAATCTAAAGAACCAATTGCCCTGCCTGGCCTATAGGTAAATCCCAATGGAAGGGCAGCTATCCCTGATATTCCCCATATAGGGCAGTGTTCAGTCTAAAGAAGTTTGTCCGCTTGCCAAAGATTATTGAAGTTAACCACCTAATAGTCTCCCTGGAATCCAGGCACCCTTATTAAGTAGGTATCGTGATGCTTTAGGGCTTAGGTGTTTACAGGGGCAGCAGTATCTATCTATAAGAGGATGTGACAGGGGCTGACCACATCCGTGAATAGCCCTTAATGTGAGCCGGAGTCTGGTTCCATGCTAGCTAGGCCCCACTCTAGTTCTGTTTGCACCTATAACTCATCAAGTAGGGGCTAATTCCTATCTGGAAGGAAGTTGGGGGTCTCTTAGCGCCACTCAACCCCCTTTGCCTCAATCATGTATGTAATTATCAGCCTCTTCTATACTCCTCAAGACTGCATCCAGTACATTTTATCCATGCAAAAAAAAGTGGTGGGAAGCGTGAGATGGAAGGAATTTGATATCTCCTGCCCCTCTGCTTCCCTACAGTGCACATGTCTTGGGCCTCTCAGGCCTTCCTCCTCCAGTCACTGCCTCTCGCTCATAGACTAGCAAGGAGAGCTGTTCTGTACACTGCTCAGTCACCTAGTAGATTATTGAGTAAATTAATTGACTTGGGTATACTGGTGGGTGCACACACACACACACACACCGGTATTAAGCAATATATTTGAGGAAACTCTTATGTTTAATTTCCCAGCAGGATTGTTAATGTGTGTTAGAATACTTTTTTGAAGACAGAATTTATTTTAGCCCGATGATTACCTCTTGGCTGATCCTAACAAATCAAAATCTCGACTACATGTGAGTGTCACGTGCGCTTTTTTTTCACAGACCAAGACTTTAATCTAATTGAAGAATTTGGTCTCCCTTCCTTATAAATTTGATTCAGCTGCTTGCTTGTACTGTTGGGGATAATTTTATACTCTACAAAGACTGTTCTTTGCACAGCTATTGCCTTGCTTATTCTGCACTGAGCACTTCATAGTTCACCCCTTGCTCTAATTGATTGAAATGTAGCTCCCTTTTAAATTAACAGGACCTTCTAAAAAAAAAAAAAACCCTTCTCTGGTTTGTTTTTCCTTACTTTTGTATATTTTATCAAGTTGCCATTGCACTATTTTACGGATATATTAAGTGATACCAGATCTTAACAAGTGGTTAATTGGGAAGGAGCAGTGGTGCTGTTATTATCGATCTACACAGGCTCCTCCTCTTCATATTGGGTCACCCTGTTATTGTCTTGACAAAGCTAGTAAACACCGGCTTATTGATTGTGAAACTCATATGTTCAAGCTTTCTGCCTGTACCAGTTGATATTATTCACTTTTAAAAGCCTGTAAACATGTATTTTTTTCATAGAATCACACAGAATACTATAGTAGGTAAGGGTTTTTGGTGTTTGGTACCCTCTCTGACAATACCTGGGGGGTAGAAACTGTGCAGTCAGATAAACCTGTTTTTTAACTGTCTTGGGGTCGGAGGGCGTTGGGGGTGTGGGGTCGGAGTGTGGTGTATATGGTTTGCCAACAGTAAATTGGGACACATTTGTAATTTTAGGACTGCATACCTGATGGTTGCCTTGTGGGAAAGCTTATATTAATATAATGGGCCATAACTGGTTATGGTGTCAAGCCAATGATAAAGGCTATATGTAGGAAGATGGCTTTTATGTGGTAGTGCCAATGTAAAGGCATACTATGCAAAAAGTACAGACGACCCTTATTGGTGTGACAAGGCTCCAATCAAAAATCCCAAAGTGCTATATTTGTGGTAGTGTGGTGGCGCAGCTTAGGCTTATCAAAGACTAGTGTTTAAGCATTTTGTTGTACACCGTCAATAAATGTGACATGCACTCAAGAAGAAAAGTCGAGAACAAGTTTGAAAGATAAAAAATGTTATAACTTTTTATACACCAAGATCCTCAATATCAGGAAAGTTATTTCGGAGATTAACATTTTTACTGTAGGCAAAAATAACCGTTTTGAGGTATTAGCCTCAAACATGCTAATGTTCAGGCCTCAACAAATCTATAAGCCCACCCACTAAGGTGGGTCAGATTTGATCTGGTTTAGCTAGATTTTGGACCTACTCGCTCTTTCTGCTTAGTTGACAAAGAACAGGTGTTCGTTCTGTTCTGTCGAAGTGAAGGAGCAACAAAGTTGCCTTTAAATCATGTTTTTATCTTGTCACATTTGCTCTGTGTTCAGAGACCGTAGTCAGTTTACAATTACTTTTCCTTCTCTGACTGCAGAGTTTCAGCTGTGTGAAATGAAAGGCTGTCAGGTTTTTCCTAACACCCATTTAAATCTATATAAATAAAAATGTAAATGTTCGTTGGTTCAAAATCGTAAATCTCCTAAAGTTCTTCACTGTTTGCTTTGAAATGTTGGATTTGATTAAGCGCGTGTTTATATATACACAACGTTGTATTCAAATTCGTGTGCGTCCCATACGCTCGTGTTTCTTAATCGAAAGGCTAAACAGACCCTACCAATTGGGTTGCTACGCAACAAATACAAGGGACGCATAGAGACAATAGTCTACATTTATTAGGATGGACAGTTGGTGTCAGGATGGCAGACCAGGACGTGGGTGGGTGGGTGGAGGGAGGGGGGAGGAGTTGGTTCACTTTGCAACATTAAGAAAGGACACATAGAGACAATAGTCTATATATATATATATATATATATATATAATTAGGATGGACAGTTGGTGTCAGGATTGCGGACCGAGAAGTGGGTGGCGGGAGGGGGGAGAAGTTGGTTCACTTTGCAACATTAGCGCGTGTTTATATATACACACAATGTTGGATTCAAATACGCCCGTGTACAATGGCGCGTGTTTTAAATCGAAAGGTCGAATAGACCTTATCTAGTTGCTTGCTGCGCAACAACTACAAGGGACGCATACAGACAATAGTCAAAAAAACATATTGTATACCCACAAGCATTCTGAAATTAAACCTATTACAAATGTGCGCTTACTCTTTTCTTTCTCTTCCATTTAACCAGACTGAGCCACAGCAACGTGTGGCCGGGTACAGCTAGTAGCTAATAAGTTAACTGTACAAACATTTCAAATATATTTCAGTAGTTGTGAAAGCCCATTTTTTAGGGCGAGCTGGCGTAAGCAGCGCGAAGTGCTGCTGTCCAGCGAAACCTCTATTGTTAGCCACTTGCTCTGGAAGTGGGACGGGATGGGCATGAGCTTTCGACGATTTCAGCATGTACAGCCAAGCGCCGTGCACATCTCCTGTCCCGCTTCCGAGGCAGGTCAACCTCCTACAATAGCATTATTTTAACTAACATGCGCACATACAGACGCACACGCACACACACACAAACATACGCACACATAGGCAAGCCAGTGCACGCAACTTGTCTTCAAACAGGCTTCAAGCTCTCACTTACCGGTTCGGTCCTTGCCCTTCTCCTGTCACGCTGTGGGGCTCTCCTCACCACTTGAGAGCCCTGTGTTGCCTCTGGTGCCATGCAGTCTTTGCCCGGTCCCTCTGATGGGGCCAGGGACTTCAGCATTCGGCCTGCAGGGTTCCAGACGTTCTCCCGGCGGTTCCTGCCTGTTTCTTTTGCAGGCCCCGCCCATGTCCCAATGAAGGCTGCCTGACTTCTGCGATGTCTCCTCAGTTCTTCAGGTCAGTATGATCGGCAATCCTTCAGTGCCAAACAAACATACCCACCCTGCAGTTTGCATTCCAAGCAGGGTATCTATCATCCATTTAAGTTAAATGATAACCTACCAAACCATACTCGCGCATCACTTTTGTCGCCGCAAAAATGAGAACAGCGGTGGCATTTGGCATCTTTTTAAATTCAGAAAGCGGGAGGTCTGTCACAAACGTTGCATATTTGAGCAGTCTGTGGTGCTAGTGTGCGTCAAGCGCGCCGTGGATATACACAGCGGTCAACATGCTCTTCCGATTTTACCTTAAAAGGTGATTCGATCATTCATTTAAATCACCCCCACCCCAGCCGACAGATGCTGGAAATGTAGTCCTTCGATGCTCCACTTCACAACAATACTACTCGCTTCTTCTCACTTGACTCTCTTCTCACCATCATTTCTCTCAGCCCATTTTGTCCTGTTTCTGTCTGTTTCCCCTGTTTGCTTCCCCTCAATTGTGTCCCCCCCCCCCCGCACTCCCTGCTTCACTCTCCCCGTAATTTAACTCTGCCCCTCCACTCTGTGGCCTCTCCCTGCCCCTGTGTCTGGATGTGCAGGGGGTGCTCTCGGCTCTTCACCTCTAGCCTCTCGTCTTTGGGTGTCTTGTGCTTCCTGCTGGCCCTGTTGCCAAGGTCTATGCTATGACTGGCCGTGCTGCGTGTCAGGGTCCGGCTGGAGGCGGACAGCGAGCAGGACTGCATCCGCGTGGAGTTAAAAAAGCTAATGGAACATTTATCACCCTCCTGGCAGACTTTAAGCAGCTGAGAGGCGTGAGTGACACAAGGTATTTATTTATTACAGTTGGGTACAAAGACCCATGGCCAGAGAACATAGTAGGGGAACATAGGACAGATTAGGGACAAGTCACTGACTCCAGTGTGAGTTGTAGAGTACCCCAAAAATTCATTTAATTTGGTCCCTCATGCCCCTGAGTCTCGGTGCCACAGCACCTGCTGCACAGTTGATAGATACGCCCCTGCTGGAGCAATCCGTTTGCAAGGTCGTTTTACTTGCATTCCTTTCACTTATGGGGTAACGCAAAAGCCTAATGGCATGCTTTATACAAATCAGCGCTGTCTCAATACCAAGGCTTCCTCACATGATTTTGTATGCACAGGACTGCTGCACTGCGCTGCATACTCACACATCAGATAGGCATTGCTGCATAAGTTTGCCAGCAGTGGACATGAGCTTTATACACTTTTTAATATATAGCTCAAAGAGTTCTGCTGTGCCACAGTTGGTGTAATTTGTTTTCTAGCAATTAATAAGGACGTGATTCATAGAGCTTTTACTTACCATAAAACATTTTCAACCCTGACACATAATTTGTTGGTCCCCGTATTGCATAATTTCAGTGGTTTTAGCTATTAACCGATTACCCGCAGAGCCACTGTGAATACAGTATTAAAGCTAGTGTTTCCCACAACTCCACAGCCTGTAGTGGATAGTTTTCCAGTCCTAACCAGTTAAACGTCCAGTTAATTGAGCTTTCATTCTAATAGGAAGATAGTCCTACGCTCTGTTTAAGCTTTTTTTATTTTTAACTTTAATGCTGAGCGCGGTGCCCACTTCAGTGACACCGCAATCTCTGTAATGCAATAGGTCTAGCATTTTTTCCAAACTTTGACCCATTGGTATTGTAAATGACAATGCCTTGTATTATTCAGGTTTTTTAACCGTATAAATAAAAGGCATTGTCATTTACAGTCCCAATAGCTCAAAATCTCGCAATTGCGAGACCTATTGCATTGCAAATGCTTGTTGTACTTCTGTGTGATAAAAAATATACTTTAATAGGTAGAAAATCAGAACACTTTACTTGAGAACACTTTACTTGGTGATGTGCAAATGATAAAGGTTTTCTGAAACTCTATTTTCACAGATTGTTTATACACTATATAGTTTTAACCGTAAAACTGAAAGGTAATGCGAAGGTTTTTTGCCATTTCTTGGAAATTTACAGTCTGTAAATGAGTGCACTACCACATTATGCTTTAGTAATATAATGATTAAAAGTGAGCGTTTAAACATGAACTGAGAAACACTCATGCATTGATGGCAATGCTAATAATAAACAAAGGCAAGTCTTGAATGATGTGTGCCTTATATGTGGGCTAGATTCTTATTACGCATGGAGCAAACGTTTAGTCTGTTTAATCAAACAGCAGAAATGCTGAACTCCTATATTTGAAGGTGCACTGATGTGAGAATGAAGAAAAGGGTGACTGTAAAAAACTATTTGCCAATGATCCTGCAATTTGAGACCAGTGTACGGATCAAGTACATTACAGTTAGGTCGAGTAGATTATTCAAGTTACTTGACCTCTAGGTGTAAGAAAATTTTAATGATTTTTCAAGGCCTAATATTATCCTTTGGAGAAACATACTGCATAGGTATACTTGCAAACAGTTTTTAGAAATATCTTTAGGAACTTGAGGTGCTAGGGGGCCTAGGTCCTAGAAACCACCATGTTGGTAGCCTTGAGTGCTACGTAGTAAAGTCGATGGCAAAGGTAGCTGCAAAAGTGAGACTGCAAGTGTTGCCTTGGGAACAAGAGCGGCTCAGCTCTTGAATGTCTCTGGGGCACAGGAACACAGCTGGTTTCTGTGAACTAGTGCTGGGGGGCTTGGGTGCATTGGTATTTTGAGCGGCGGGTTGCTGTAGAGGTTCTCACTTGGCTGTGTGGACCTGGAGGGGGAGTGAAAACACAACAGCAGGGACATTCAGTGCTGGCCTCGGTGATCCTGAAGTGCCTCGTCGGCAGGTCAGTTTTGTAGTCGGTGGTGCCCAGCCTGGACACACAACAAGCCTTGATTGCCGCAAATGATCAGATACCCTGGGTATTGGTGCTGAGCGACTCCTAGAGGGCCTGGCATCTCTAAACTTGGCATGGAGACAGGCCTGACCTCCTGGGCAGCAAAGACTTCTTCCTGGCGAGATACTCCCTTGGTGAACCCGATGGTTGGCAAGTGTGGTCTGTGCCTGCAGTTGCTGGGGGTGGCTCCTCCTCGAGGAAGATGCTGCTTGGTCGATGAAGTACTGGACAGTTCTCCAAACGGTTGGGAGGATGCAGTGTTTGGACCAACTTGTTCAGTGCAATTGTCGAGGTACCACCAGCAAGGCAGGGCTTGGCACCAAGTTCAGGGAAAGTCCTCTGTTCTCACAGTGACTGCTCTCTTCTGTCCTCCTTCAGTTCCCAGGCCAATGTTCTTCTTACCTCTGGGGTGATTACACCCCTTATATGACCACTTTCTGTGAAGAGTGGCATAATCCTGAGCCAGAGTTACTAGTTTCACCAAGTCCAAAATGGTGAAACCCTTTCTCGACTGTCCACTTTGTGTTGCCCACCTTAAGAGTGTGCTTAGCCTGCAAGTGTTACACCCTTTGTATCTAATTTTCTTGCGTGCTCTGGTGCAATATAGGCCTCAGGGCAAGTGGTGGCGTTCACCAGGACTGGGATAAGCCAGTGTTGCATATCAAGTGCGCAGGGGCTTTAAAGCCTCTGGTCATGACATGCTAAAGCACACCTCCTCCAGCAAGCTGATAGGTGAACACCTTCCTCTTGAGCAGGCATTGTTTCTGGCCTCCGAGTGCGGGCTCACTCCAGCATGTCAGAAACCCATCTGTGGTGGCAGGCTGGATGATTTCAGTCAGCCGGCACACTAGAGGACTAGTAGGTGTCAGAGGGTACCTCCAAGGTGCCCTCTGGGTACATGTATTCATAAATCTGATACTGGCATCTGTCTGGATGTATCAAGACTAGGTGTTTGATACCATACGCCATCGGTTTTAGGGAAGCCATCACATAGCTGGGTAACTCTTAATGACCAGTGCCAATTACATGCTTTTAAGATGGCTTCCCTGATCACTTGTAATATCTAGTAATTAAACTAGACATCACAGGGGCATCTCTGCTCGTGCAGATATGTCCTCATATGTAATATAATGCACCCTGACTTCGGGCTCTAAGGCCTACTGTAGTGGTGACTTACGTATAGTACATGCAGTGTCTTTGGGCATGTCATACAGAGAGTGTGCCATGTTGTGTTTTCATAAATGGCTTGCACCATTTCCCGCAGTCTGCAATGGCAGTCTGCGTGTAGTCTTTGTTGGGGTTCCTTGGGTTGGCACAATACATGCTGCTGCGAGTAGCTACCCTCTTTAGTACCCATGTCCAGGGTACCATTTTTACCAGGGACTTAAAAGGGTGCTAAAGTCCTTGCCAATTGGGGTACAATTGGACATGTATATCGTTTTTTTTTTAATGGAAAAGGTTAGAAGGGTCCAAGTGCACTACCAATCAACTACATTGTTACCAGTGAGCAAAAAGTGGGGGTTACTATGTAAAAAAAAAAGGCACTTTCCTACACTATAGGCCTGATTGTTTCATTGTATATGTCCGATCTCATAGGGGGATCTGTTTATAACAAGCATTGGAAATGCAATAGGTCTCGCATTAGAAAAGTTTGAGCTATTGGTGTTGTGGAAATGTAAATTTTTTTGAGTTATGTTTGTTTTTCCAATAATAAAAGTATTAATTTTGTTCTTTGAAATGGCAATAGTTATAAAAGTCACAAATGTGACACCTATATCATTAGTAAAGGTACATGTTTAGTTTTTCCCTGTCTTACATGCATTGATCTGACAATTCTCAATGGCGTAGAATTTTTCTAAATAATTAATACTGACATAATATTTGTTGTAATTTATAATGGTACTAGATTTAACGATTGTAATTTATCACTTCTTTATCGACGGCAGAAAGGGGCGTCAAAAGATGGGAGGGGGAGTTGGTATCTTTGGTTTGCTTGCGCTGGACCGTAGGGGTCAGACATGGTGCGATTGGGGGTTGGTTCTGGGCAGTTAGGTGCGGGGGTGGGGGGATATGCGCGCAGCTGCAGTGCTCGTGGCAGCTTGAATGGTGGTGCAGTCTGAGAAGAGAGGGCTGCTGATACAGGTTGTGAGGTGGGGGGGGGGGGGGGTTGTCAGCCGCATGGGCCGCTCTGGAGCATAGCGTTGTAATATAGAACGTTACGGACATTAAGGGGCTCCCGATGGCTCTGGTGATGGTGCAGTGCAAGGCGAGCAAGAGGTGGGCGAGGTAAAGGGGAGTGGGGGGATTGTGGGACCAACGCCCTCTTGCGCAGGACATGGGGGGGTTGGCAGGTATCCAGGGGGGAGAGAAAATACATGAGTAAATAAAGTTTTCCGTGTAGCAGAACAGGTGGGTTGCAGGCGGTGCTGCGATGGGGTGGGTGGAGATCGGAATTAAGTGAGCAAGTTGGAGGGAGGCAAAGGGCGCCACGTGGGCACCAATACAGGGCAGCCAAGGTGGAAATGCACAACTCGCTGTGAAGTGTGTCAATGGTTTCATTGTACTGAACCACTGCTCCCTTATGTGGTGCGAAGAAACAAAATGAAATGTGAATGACACTTTAACATGCCATAGGATGACGATGCTGACGAAAAGCATATATTATGCGTTGGAAAACTGTTGAAGCTTGTGAGAAATCTAACGCCATCTGTAGACGAGGCCTAAAATAGCCTTTGTGGACAGAGATGATTTTAACAACTTTCGTTTTATATTGCGACTCCCTGTCCTCTTGAAGGTCTTGGAGAAACAAGCGTTCCCATCAAATCCAAGAAATACCCCTTATGAAAACCTTCGGAATAACCTGTAATCTGAGATCATAACAGTTTTGAGTAAAGAGATGTGGGAGTACATGTTTTTTTATTGCATGGCTCGGCTTTGGGCTGGCCTTAGGATCAAGTAAAGCTGGTGGCAATGAAGCAGGGGAGGGGGCGGGGCAGCGGAACCCTTTGATGTAGATCACGGCCTGGCAGCTGTGAAAGTGCAAACAATTAGGGGGGAGGAGAAGTGAGGCACAGATGGCTGGCTTTCATGTGCATGCGGTTTTTAGGTCAATGCGCTTGTGCATTGAGCCTTGCTTTTCACGGGCACAGCATGAAATCGCCCGATGGCTAAGCTCTCGTTAAGCCCCAATATCTCTCGCAAGCGCATTGACAGGCGAGACCTAATAAAAAATTATGCTAACGGAGGTAGGACTCACTTTGCTTTGTGAAAAGCGTATGTTAAATACTAGAAGCCTTTAGGGTTTTCTAATTGTTTGTACACCGCTATGACGCCCAGAATCATTGCTAGTAGAGTCATGCAATCCATTAGAAATGCACACGACCAAAAGTGATTTAGTGCTCCAGCAGGCATTCGTCTATCCCTCCCCCACAACAATTGTACCATATTGATCTAAACATTAAAGCGGGCACACCATTTTCTGTATTATCTTCTTACCATTAAACTGCAGATGGGTCTTATTTTGTCAATTGTGGTGGCATTTCTCTTGCCTGTTAATGATGTGACGTATGCTAGGAGCTTTGTGTTGGGCCATATTCATGTTCTCCTTCATTTCTAAAATACTTTGGTATGAGCCGATTTTTATTTTAGCTGCTATCCTTATGCTTCAAAGACTGTTTTTAGACATCTTGGCAGTTATGAACTATGCTTGGGCCCCAACTGTGCGTAGATCGCCTTTTTACTGCCACATGTCTGTTATACTCTGACTCCAAAACATAGCAATGATGGCTCCTTTTTTGGGGCCCAATAGGTCGACCTCCCATTTCACCTCTTGGGTTGATCCTATTTTGTTTATCTGCTGAAACCTACAATTGTGGCAAAATGTAGAATAACTGAATTCGAAATCCAAATGAAGACTAGGATAAGAACTTGCAAAGGTATACAGCAGATTCAATGCTAATGGCAAGTCTTTCACCATGGCATAAATCACCACGGGTTTCCAGCACTGCTCTGAAAGTGGTTACGGGATAAGTGATGGAGCTCCACATAAGCAGTGACAACCCTTTCTTAAAGCAGATTGTGTCGGCAAGGAGACTGAAGGAAATGAACTCAAAGCCATGTTGTGTGTGCTGCTGCTGATACCTGGCTGGAATTTGGCACCAGGAGGTTGGATGCTGGGACTTGGTGAGGCGGAATCTCATGTTGATGTTGATGTTGCTGCTCTGTTCTAGAACCCTCAAGAGAGATAATTTAATTGGTATATTCCGTTTCCCATAGTGACCGCCGGCAGTCAGGCGAGTCCGAGAGCAGAGGAGCGCAGTAGCACAGCGGTAGCTGCGGCGAGAAAAAACGCACGAGGAAAACCACAAAAGAAAGCCGCAAGAGAAGGGGGAGTAGAAGCCGGTGTTTCTGGTGTTTCTGGCTCCCTGGAGCTTCTCCGTCCGCAACATAACGCGACGCCTTGCAGTACCGCGAACTCAGTGGGAGGACTGGGAAAGGAAGCAAGAAGCGGATCCGGTCTCAGTCAGGGTCTCAGTTTCAAGGATTTTCACCCCTCGCAGAAGGAATTGAAGGAGTTAAGCGGCGTTCTGTTGTTCTGGTGTTCGTCGCTCGGAGAGGCGAGGTGAGGTGAGAGGCGGGGCAGGAAGGGAGGACACCAGCGCGGCCGCCGATGGGGGCGGTTGCAAAATAAGAGCCCGGGGAGCAGACCGAGGGAGGCTGCGTGACTAGGTTTCTCAGCCTGCCCTGTGCGCTCCGCTTGTTGCTCCTCCCAAAACCTAAGAGCTGAGTTTAAACTGACAATCGGCGCTTGCACCCCCTGCTCTGCAACACAAGCCGCCCAGAGCCGCCAAAGCACTCAAGCCCTCAAAGTAGTTACCCCGTGAGGGGTCAGCAGGCGCCTCTTAACCTGTGAACTGCAATTAGCAATTTGACTAGTAAATCTATCCATCACCCACCACAAAGTATTACAAAGCAAAAAGCAGGCTAGCTCTGGTACATCGACGGAAAGCTTTTTTGCCAACTAAAGGTTTAATTGTTTTGCCGAACCTGAAGCATCTTGATCATGAGATCAGGGAAACCACGAGGCGAGGAAACCCTAGCGGAAAAATCACAGGGGAAGACAAAAAAAGCCAAGGGGGACCCTCTGTGCACGACCAACAAGGCAGAGGAAGGGCCCGCCGCAGGCAGTAGCAAAAGCCCCAAAATTCAATCTCGGAGGAGCAAGGTATCGGTTCAACAGATCCGGCAAAAACCCCTTTGAGCACGACACATCTACATAATGAACTAGGTTTGCAGAGCCCAGACGAAGGAGTCAAAGGGCTCCACAAGGTCAGCACAGTTTGTAGCCCTGCAGCAAAGAACAACGTTCTATCTGATCACGACGTAACGCAATCACCGGCCCACAAAGCTCAAGCTTCACACCCTAAAGCAAGCAAACGGGCATTGATTACAGACTTTCTCAAAGTCTGCCAAAGACTTTCTACTGGGAGCGGACTGGAACCCCCATCACAAGACGTTCGCTCTAAATCCAACAGCACTCAATTGAATGCATTTAAGGAGGGCTCGAACAAAGGCGTCATGTTGCCTTACCCAAGGTGTCACAGTGAACCTCGCAATGCTTTAAACACAAAAACAAGAAGGAACCTTGCGATCAGAAGACTCAAATAACCGTCAACTAGTCAAAGGCTCGGACCAGCTTAGGGGGAATCTATCTCCCAAGCCACAACAAATAGTCCTTACATCACCGGCACGTGCCTTAGTCCATTGGGCTCCAGACACAAGTAATGATTTGGTTTTTCTAGGGCAAAGCCCACAATCCATCGAGAAAATGACTGATACCAATCGAGGAACGCCCCCTTCAGTCATCGAAGTCACAGGAAGAAAACGTAACAAGTGAGACTTCAGAACTGGAACGAAGCACGCGCCAGTTCACAACCCAACATGATCAAAGCCCTGGAAAAGAGGAAAGCACAGTTAAAAGGCCATCGCCAAGGAGTTTGCAACCGCATGAGCATCACTATCAAATAGACCCCCGTAAACATCTTGTCACTCCACCTATATTTAGTTACACTCAGGGGGAAATATCAGAGAGCACTCATACGGTCTCCATCTGGCCACAATTACTAAAGACAATGGAAACCATTGGTGCTGCCATGTCCTACCACGGGGACAAATTGGATACGTAAGTCGACCTACTCCACCTCCTGGCCTTCCACGTTCAGGGAATTGAATCAAACTTACAAGACTTAAACAAAATGATTACAAAGGTGCAACTAAATAAGGACTCAACCTTTTATACTTGTCACTGTTCCGATATAACAGACAAACTGGCCACAGTACCCAGCCTGATAACGCAGATATTGGGGGCTGTCATGGAATCCTCAACGGATCCACCTTCGGAAATAATTACACCCATAAGCCAAGCAACCTGCCAACAGCTTTATATAGAAGGTTTAGACAGCCCGCTTGAGGTTAGTAGTGGCAAAGTAAGCTCGGAACCCCAAGACCAACTAGATTCCCCCATCTCTAACGACATTGTGATGCCTGCAAATTCAGACGAACACAATCCATCAGATCATGGAGAGGAAGCCTACCCAAGTCGTGTGCCATTATCAAAAGCTGCACCCAGCTCCAACCTCATTGTACAGGCACACACGCTTACTAAGAGAGAAAGGAAGCGCTTAAGGAAAGCCAGAAAAGCAAAATCACTCAGCCGACGTGCACCACCAACGCTTCCCAATAATATTAATAACCACCCCAACAACATCGAAGCTAAGGAGCAGTTAGAGGGTGCTCCACTTCAAATCAGAACAACTATACAGCAAGGGCCTATTTCAAAAGCTTACCCCCTTGACAAGGAAACTACTATTTCAAAAGGAGCTACAGATTGCAAAACTTCAGCCCAGAACACAAAAAGTGTTCAGTATTTTTAATCCACCCGGAGAAAAGCTAACTTGCAAATCACCAACCCAAGAACAAGCCACTAATACAAACTCTAAGCAAAGAGATAGATCAGAGGATAACATCTTATCAATTCAAATACTAGAAAATTAAAGAAAAGTCGACACCGATAAATATGTAAAGATCAAGGGAATAATCTCACGAGACAGGCAGGAGAGAGAAACTCAAGCACCATCAGCTCCAGTCCTCAATGGACAAGAAATGACAAGCAGCCTACAGCCAGTCAGTCTGCATACATTAGACCTAGAGGCCGACCGGGCATTCACGGCTCCTCCAATCATTGAAGAGAGCAGACGACCAAAAATTCAAAAGTGGCACATCTTAAGCAACAAAATCGAGCTAACTCCGCAATGCTGCTCAAGAGGGACCCATGACATCCTGAACAGAGGGGCCATTTTAAGACTCTTAGAAGAACTACCAGGCTTGCAACATCTAAAATCAAGCGACTTGGCCTCGGTAGAGTTCAGACCAAACCCCCTTAAACAAGGCTCCGAATCAACGATAACGACATGGACCGATCACATCGTCACAGAATTGATCTTGACTTACTGGGAGGACTTTGCCTTATGGGGTATCGATCTGAAAAAAGTGGAGCCCGCTCGTTATCCCAGTCCGTTGTGGAAACAAAATCTAAAACGAAGCTTCCTAAAAAATGCTAAAGGCCCTGACTCAAGAAGCAGCATAGAAGAAGGCCACCAAGTTAGGCAAATTACAATCACGTTTGCCCATCAGGAGGCAGACATGCCCGAAAGGCACCAACATGCACCTCTGGCATTGATCCAAGGGAACAGAGAAGGAAGTAATAGTATACCAACGGATGGGAAAGAGCAGCGCTGTACGATCTGCTCATGGAACGTCAACAGACTAAATGCGAAGCTGGAGGAAGAAGATTTTATAGAGTTCATTACTCAATTCAAAATATTACTGTTCCAGGAAACATGGCAGATCAAAAATACGCCCCTTGTGGGATATAAAGAATTTTTCATACCAGCACATAAGGAGGCACGTTCTGGCAGGGCAAAAGGAGGTCTACCCATTTTTTATATCCACAGACTTTCTGTGGTCCCATAGTCTCATTGATCTAGACTCTACATGGATGCAATGCATTAAAATTGAGATTTCCCCTAACATGGGCCTTCTGATTGTGAATCTTTACATGCACCCCTGCGGGAAGCAAAAAGGGGAAAGAATAAAACAGCTAGTAACCGTAATTAACATGTTAAAGTCCACTTACCCAAGCAAAAACATGCTTATAACCGGGGATTTCAATATGAATCTAAATCAACGTCAGGAGGAAACCCTCCCTACCCATATTGATCCACGGCAGGGCAATCAAGGTAGACAAAGTGCAATGGGAAGGAAATGTGCCACAGAATTGGAAGCCCTCCACTTGTACACCTTAAATGGAAGGGGCCCACCTAGACACACCGGCCGCCTTAACAAGGGTCTCTAAGAACTCTGGATCAACCATAGATTATACCCTGGCTAACCCCGACCTATTTCCTTATATCGGAGACTTCCATATTCAGGAACGTGGAGAAAGTGATCATTTCCCACAGACCTTCACCTTGACTATCCATCTAAACAAGTCCGACCAAGCGCTGCCCCTATCCTTGAACACCCAAATCTTTAACCTACAACAGCTAAATTGGAACTAAGAAAACCTCCCTAACCTAATGGCGTCATGCAACGTATTGCGTTCCCTATCTGATATATCAAACGATATAATAAAGAGGAAATAAAACCATAAGAAACAGCGGAGGGAAATGGTTCACCCCAAAATTACGACAATTAAAAAGGCAAATGAATGCATTTCTTAGGGCTGAACGTAAAAAGGAACTTCATTTTTCACAACAAACTTTGAAAACAATTGAAGCCTTAAAAAAAGAGCTAAAAAGAGAGACCAATCAAGCCAAGCGAGTATATAGGAAAAAACTAGTGTGTACCATACTTCATGCAAGTAAGTTGCAGAACTCAAAAGTTTTTTGGGCAAAAATAAACTTCTTGCTTAATGGCAAACACCGGCAGTTTAACTCTGACATGAATGATCAGCTTTGGCATAGCCACATTGATTTATTATATAACTCCACGGACAATATAGCCATAGACCACAAAGTCGAGTCTCCTCCAGAGACTCCTCCATCAAGTCTGAGAACAACAGTAGATTTAAACTCCATTGATCCTAAAGCTACCAGCGAACCATCAACAATAAAGTACACAAAAGAAACCGATTTGATTACACCTATGCAGGTTTCTAACGTCATAAATGCAACAAGACCAGACGGAGCGCCTGGACCAAATGGTCTTCCCAATGAGCTATTCAGGAAAAACACTACTTTTTGGGCCAGCCAACTATCCCCCTTATTCAGCCACAGTCTAAGGACCGGGAACATCCCCGAATCGTGGAGGGGCAGCATTTTACACCCAATACATAAATCCGGGTCCCGCTCGGATTCTAATAACTATAGGTTAATAGATGTGGAGGCTAAGATCTACGCGTCAATTCTACTGGTAGAATTGGAAGCTTGGGTTAGCAGTATAGGGCTAATCCCCCAGACACAAACAGGCTTCCGCCCAGGAATGGGTACTCTCACAAATTTATCCGCGATAACCCTCCTTGCTAAAAAGGCAATTGACAATTCGAACTCGCTGTACACTTGTTTTTTGGACCTAAAAGCGGCCTTTGACAAAGTCTCCAGATCCAAACTTTGGATCAAAATGAGAGCCTGGGGCGCGCTGGCAAAGCTACTGGGAGCAATCATAGAGCTTTATTCACACACATGGGTCCAAATGAAAAAAGGAGACGGCCGATGCTTGACAAAGAAATTTTGTACGCTCAACGGCTTAAAGCAAGGCTGTGTATTGGCCCCCTGCCTCTTCAACATCTACACCGCGGACCTAGAAAGTGACTTGCGCTCCATCCAGGGAGACCCACCAAAACTGGGTAATTCACCCATAATGAGTCTACAATATGCAGATGACATTGTGCTCTTGTCACAAACTCCTCTTGGTCTACAACGCATGATCTCCAAACTCGCAACATATCTCTCGAATGCACAATTATCAATAAATCTTAAGAAAACAAACATCTTATATTTCTCTGGTTCACGCAAGAAGAGAAATAAATTTGCCTGGAAGATAAATCCCACCATACTAATTCAGGTAGACCAATACAAATACTTGGGTATTTTACTGGACCATAAGTTAAGGTACAAAGAGCATTTGGAACAGGGGAAATCGAAAGTCAAGCAACTCCAATTTGCCTTTAAAACCGTCCAAAAACATTAATGCGGAAATTCCACCGGCCACATTTTAAAGATTGTAGTTGCTAAATTTCTGCCATCGCTTACATACGGCTCTGAGATGATGGCAACCCGGGACTCCATAGTCCTAAATCTTGCCCAATCCAGTCTGTTCAAAAACCTTTTTTCAATTCCGCGTCACATTTCCCAAGCCCAGATACGTTTGGAATATGGTCTTACAAATCAGTTTCCGGCTAGACAAGGAGCCCTTGCCAATACTATTGGTGAATGAGGGACGCAGAAGATCATTCCCTGGCTCATCTGTGCTGGCTAGAAGTTGAAAAACAGGCAGGCCGCCCTAATTCCACATACAAGTGCCTTAGGTAACCACTTCATGCGTTAGGACTGGAAGAATCCTGGCTTTTCTGCTTTTAAACAGATAACAACGCTTGTACTTTCAACCAGTAACTTGCCCCGGTCTCCTTCCTGAGACTTTTCTCCTCCCCTTGGTTCAGTATCTTCTAGCGCCGGGAAACACTTTCTGGGTAGCTGTTGCGCTCAAACTCAATAAATAAATAAATAAAGCAATCAAACAATAGTCATTACTAATGGGCAAAGCGGCCGTGGTTGCTAAAAGCCACGCCTGGATGGTCCTGCCATCATACATCTATCTGAAACCTCACCCATATTTGCAAGACTGCTTCAGGGACTATTACAAAAGGAAATTAAGTTTGCTAAGGCTGGGCTGCTTCTCGAGTAAAGACCTCACCCCTAAATGGCTACGGATGTGTCCAACATCTGACTGTCGCCTTTGCGGCAATGGCGTAGAGTCACTTCTGCACTTAATATGTATATGCCCGGCACTTCAGGAACTAAGGAAAACACTTCTGTTGCCACTCTTAAGAGACGCTCAGGTGAGAACTTGCAGGGCGGCTGTTATTAAATGCCTCAGCGGGTCTTGGATCCAATTATCCTGTAATACTATAAAATTTCTGAAGCACACCGCTCAAGAGCTGGAAAACAAGGCACCAACTAAAGAGGACTCCGGTTAATAGCCATGGCCATAGTCGGTCATGGACCCTGTATTAATTTCTATTTATTCATTTTTACTTTACTCAATGGACACCTTCTTCATTCCCTAGTATAGTGTAAATATTTTTAAATTTGAGTTAAAAAAGCGCAACGTGACTTAACTTACACCACTTTCCTAAGTCTTAGTCTCTTCCTAGAACATTCTTTGTAAAGCTTGTGTAATTTCATGTTGCTATTTTTATTTTATTTTTCTTAATCGATTTTGTTGTTTATTTGTGCAGTTTTAAAGATGTAAATGTTGATCGCATGGTGGTAAGTTCCACCCTTTTATGATTTTTTTTGTACAAATCCAATAAAAGTAACCTATCATCATGGTATATTATATGGGAGAGACTAAGAGTACTGGCATGTGACATTGGATGGGAGATGATTGAACAGTGTGCTCATTGGGTGAATATCTACAACAAGGAATCCAGTGGTCTATCGCACTTTTCCTTGCTGCCTGGCTGGAAGTCTGTTGCACAAGTCATTCTGGAATTGACAGCCCGGTTATTAAGTATGATCTGTTTTATATATCACTATACCTGAGGTGTTTTTATTTTTTTTAAATCACATTTTTTTAAAAATATCCCTCTAATAGTAGTTTTAGCTGCTGATCTACATCCCTATTGGGGGTGGGGGGGGTCCACCACATTGCTCGAAAAAGATGCCCCGTCCTGCCTATATGTGTGCTGAGATGAAAAATATATATAATCTATCATAAACCCTGACTTACTCTTTTCCTTTCGGTAATCTCATCAGTTTGTGAGTAGGTGTGAGCGAAGTTCCAAAGACTCGCGTCTCACAACTTTGCATAATTTTTTTCTTACACTTCAGTAAGTGTAGCACCTTTTGAGGGTGACCATTTGCCTAGTCACAGTTGTTTGTTTGCAGCAGGAGTAATGCACGTACACTGGTTGAATGATGGATGGTGTTAGTGTTTAGTGTAGGCAGACTTTAATGCCCAGAAGACCACCCTGAGACCCTCAGAGCTATACAAACACTGTTAGCCATCACTCTGCAGTGTAAAGCCACTAACGGTTTTGGTAGATTGAGGTTTAGATTGAAACTCTAGATGTTTGAATGGAATATGCCCAGTGCACTTCAGAGTAACTAAAACTGCTGGAATCTACCAAGCAAATTTAATTGTTTACCTTCGAAACTATCACTTTTGCGCCATGTCAAGTTCATTATGAGAGAGAGTACTTGTGGTATTTTTTAATACCTATCTAGATATTGTGAAGGCCATAGTTATGGCAGAGTTGGCCTCTACTGTGAAAATAGGTAGACATTTTTTTTAATAAAAAAAAAAAACATGGTTGATGGGAAGCGAGACAGCAAGGGCACTGAGTGACTGTAGGCAACCATTTCCAGTGTCGCTCAGAATTGTAAGCTGCCTGCAGTAGTGCCACATGTGATTCCTTGTTTCTGGAAGTTCAGAGCCAGACCTGACCTGTGCTGTTTGTCTTCTGATCCCCAAAATGGCTGTGACCAGTTCTTAATTTGCTATTCTGAGACTCACTCGTGAAGGTTTTGAAACCGGACCTAAAAGGAATATGAATTCCTCATCTGATTGGAGAAATATCTGATAATTTTTTTTTTTTTTTTAAATTGGTGTTGGCCTCTAAAGTGTGATAAACAGTCCATGTGAGCCATTATTTTGGTAATTGTTTAGACATTTCTTAACTCACTAGCCCAAAGTAAATACATTCCCTGGAACTTAACCTCTGCTTGGTTGCAGTTCTCCCACTCTGCCTGAAGACATAGCATGTGCTCTTGATGAAGCTCTGTTACCTGTATAAAGTAGCTGTAGGGTCTCTGAAACAAGCGTAGCCGGCTTCATTTTCTATTTGCGAGCAGAATCTTCTGTGCAAATGTTATTCTCAGTCTTTGATCTGAGGTTGGTCCGTTGAGGCAACTTGGTTGTTGGGCTCTCCCAAACATTAAGGTTGCAGGCTTTCTCCTGTAGTCGAGTGAGGGGTCGATTGGTAAGCTCGAAGAGTTGTATTCAAAACAACCTTGAGGTCGAGCATATCTAATTCAACATGCTGCACAGCTTTGTTTAGAGTACTCCTGAATCTCTCTACCGGGCCAAAGAAGAGTATTCTTCTGATGCTTAATATTGAGATGGCTGATCAGGTCTCTGAACTCGTGAAGGTTAGGCCGTTGTCAGATTTCAAGATCACTGGTTCACCCCATGTTGCAAAAGATGCCATCTGATCTTTCAATGACCTTCTCATGAATGATGGATGAAAGATCTTCTAACAGTGGAAAGCTGTATTGATAAACCATGACCATTAGATGTCCATTCTCAAGAGGAGAAAAGAAATCAACTGCTATTCTCTCCGAAGCATAGTTGAGCAATTCTGACATGTTAACAGGTGCTGAGTAATGTTTGATGAGACAGTTGCTTAAGTGACTGGTCTTTAACTCTTTAAACCCTTTGGGCACGATGAGGAAACGAGACTCTGTCTAAAAGAGCTCTCTTCATGGCAACTATTACTCAGTGTCCATCCTGGGCTACTTCAAGTACTTGTCAAAGACTCTCTGGAATGACAATTTGTGTACCTTGCAAGATGAGGCCTTCCTGAGTTAGACATTTCTGCATTTTAAGTACTCATTGTCACTGGTGAGCCATCGAGTGCTTGTTCCACGATTGGTGAGCAATAATGTCTTTCAATTTTAGCATGTGTAGGAAAGTAGGATTTGCTTTCATGGTTACCCCCCCTTTTTGCTTGGTGTCAGTATGTTTTGATGTAGTCTGATGGGGATCCTGCGTATAAGGAACCCAGTCACTGTACTTTCTCCTTATATTGACATTGGTAAGTACTTTTGTACATCCATAAGTGGCTACTGGTGTACCCTTTTAAGTCCCTCTTATATGGTATGAAGGTACCCAGGGCATAGATACACTAGGGGTCTCCCATGGGCTGCAGCATGTATTGTGCCACCCATGGGAGGGCACTTAATCTGTGACTACAGGCCTGCCCTTGCAGTCTGTGCGAGTTGGTGCCTGCATCTCTCACCACAGATGTTTCCTTATATATGGGGTCACTACACTTAAAACGTATAAGTCATCCATATGGCAGGCTCTTCAGTCCTGAGGGCAGGGTGCTTGGTTATAGGTGTGAGGGTGCTCCTGCAGGACACCCCTACAAACCCCAGAGTCAATTCTCCAGGCTTTATAAGTGTGGTCAGCCATTTTAATACATATTGTGGACACCAGTCATTAAGAGATGTTTAACTATATAGTGGCTGCACGAACCTGGGTCATGTTTGGAATCAAACATATTGAAATCATACCCCTACACCAATGTTGGAGATATGATCCCATGGACTGGGGTGGAGAGGCTCCCCTTGAGTACCCCCCTGAACTACCGGTAGCAGCTTTTCAGGGTCTGCCAGCAAGCTAGTGCAGCTGCTGACCACAGACCCGATTCTGCCCTCCTGTGGCTGAGGAGTGGAAGGTAGGAACAATTGCTTTCCTGTCCCAGGGAGGTATGCCCACCTCCCAGATAAGCCTTAGTATATTGGGCTGGGGTGGGGGCCCTTGCCAGCGACACCAGACTGCTTTAAAGAGCATAATTGGTGCCCTCTATTCCTGGCGACCACTGGATTTTGTGCTACTTATCTTATTGCAATTGAAGTATTGTTGTTTATTTGTGTTAATATCTCCCGGTAGGTGATACAGAAATGTGTTAGTGAGTCTTGTGTAATAACTAGAGGTATTTTTATATAAACACAGTGCGTTTCTTTTTCCTTTAACCTACACTTCACGATTAAACTGGTAAAACGAGCTGCTAAACACAACTTTTGGGAGTTTTCTCTGGTTATCCAAGACCACAAAAATCACCATATGGGTTGCCTGGGTTAGTGCAAGGCGCATCACATTAAGTGTGCATCATTTACTAAGCCACCCTTTTACACCATCTTACTATTTTGGCTTATGGCAGTGACAATATGTACTAATGACATGGCAGCAGGTGTGCGATTTTACAATGGAATTTATGTAGGCTTTGGCTGTCATCGATGGGGTTCTAGGGAGCTGTTATGACACTCATTGAAAAATAATCAGCAGGATTTTTGGCTTTCCCTGGATGGTCAGTAATGAGGAGGCATCTTGGAATCAGGATTTCCAAATATTTTCATTAGTGCTTGATAATCAGTCACCACTGTGAAAGGCTTTCCATTTACAGTGCAGTACCCTCAGTTCCCTCCAGTCCCCTTGCACAAGTGCTTTCCTGCTTCTGCCTCCAAGATCGCTGCATAATATTTTTTATTGATTTTCTGTTTCGGAAAGTTAATTTTCTTCCTGAATGAAGTAAATTGTATTACTCATATTCACAGCTGACTGTGAGCTGGGTACTGCTGATTGGGAGAGGGTGGGTAACCTAGAATTCTACTATTGTGAGTTTGCAGTTTTTCTCATTCTTTAAATTGTCATAGGTAGTGCAGTTTCCTCCAGATCAATGCTTGTTCAGTTGATTGGCACATGCTTATTCCTGGGTCAGTGGTACCCTGTAGAAGAGGTGTGGCATCAATGGACTGGACCATTTGTGTCCTCCCACTTAGACATTAGAATGAACGTCATGGATGGAAATTGGTGGGTCATCTGGCGTAGCAGTTGCTAGCCATTTAGTACTTCAACAGTGCCCTTTCTGCCCGGTTCTTGGTGGGGCCCTGAAGGGACTGGCAAGACAAGAAAGAAAACAAATCTTGAGAAGCCAAGTTTACTTTTCTTGATTCCACCCTACATACTTCCCCACCGTACCTCTGCAGCAAACAGGATACGTTTGCATGGCAGGCGCAAGGGCAACAATTGGTGCGTAATGTCACTTCCACTACCCTTGTATTTGGTGACACGAACTACTGAGAGAGTTCCCTCCTTCTTTGTTACAGATTCAGATCATTTTGCACTTTATTGTATGGGTGTGTGTTAAAGATACGCAAGAAAAAAGGGGATCTCGTTCTTTAGACAGCCTTGTATGGCGGAAGATGTTATGTAAACTGCCTTGCTTAAAGGGTGCTCTCGAACAACCTGGCCTGACAGGCGTGGCCTATCTTCACATGCAAGTTTAATTCACTATTCATATACAATTGAACCTGAGCAAATTTTCTCTCTGGCTGGTAGTTGTGAGGTGCACTATTGTCGTTCTCTAATATGTTCTTTTGTTCATATGGTAATACATAGGGACGGCTACTCTGGTCTTTTGACTCCTACTTAAGGTTTAAAATGACACAGCTAGTTTTCTTCATGTATGTGATAAGCAGAGATTTTGATAAACCGAGTTTTAAAACTTAAAAATATCTTTACATATGACGAGGGTCACAGGAAGTCTGTGTCTTTCTGTGCAACCTTGTTAATTATACCCGCTCACGCGCACCGCATGCTCCTGAAGTGTAATTGCTGCAGCCAAATGTGCACCAGTTAACTGGATGACGTTGAGTACAGGTCAGTGGCTCTGTTGTCCTTGTCTGTACAGTTCACAATAATGGGAGGCTTTTCTGCCTTGTTTCATCAGCCTTTCTTTGGGTTTGTGAAGAGAACTCTAGCAACTGTGTTGCTTGAGCAGCTCTCCACATTCCGAGGTGGGCTAAAACAACCTGGTACTCTGTCTCCTTCCTTTTCCTGTCTGTTGCAGGGTGCAGTGCCTTAAGTGGCCAAAAGAGTTCCCAAAAGAACACCTATTGACAGACTGTGGTTCTGCACCCTTTCACTGTTTCATGCACAATACAGCAGTAAATGTTACTGTACCCACAATAATGTAGTGTATAGCCAAATTCTTATACAGTCCGAAAGGTGAGACCGATTGCACTGGAAATGCTTGTTTATACATATGTCACCACTATGGTAGGCCCTAAAGGCCTATAGTGCAGGGTGCATTGAATTTCAAATTTAGGATGCATTCTTGATTTCTAAGGTCTGCCTCTCCCATTGGATAGCATTGGGTTACCTGATTACCTTATAATAAGTGCCAACGTTTGATTGGGAACAGATCAAGATGTCCATTTTGGGCTCAAATGAATTGTAAATTAAAAACCTTTTTAATGGTAGTCAGATTTTAATAAAAATTCTGAAAATGCTAATTTTAAAAAGTTGGTATTTTTATTGTTCTAACCATTTGGCACCTGCTTTCAGAGTCCTGGGTCTCATGACTGTGAATGGGTCTACTGTTGAGCTTTGTGTATTCTACCAGTAGTGAGAGCGGGATGGGCTCGCCTGCCAGGGTGGCTGGTTGTGGAGCTGTTTCTTTTTAAAAACATTTTTTTTCTTTTTTTTCTTTTTATTTACATTACATCCCATAATGTACATGGATAACATTGAGTTCCTGGGTGCACAAAAGCAATCCATAACATTACACATCACACACAGTATATGCAATCATGAGTAGCAGCAATGTAGTTGTAATATAACCATAGTTAGCATATCTCAACAGTCAATAGAGGATTTCACATTTACGTGTATGATCACCAACAGGTTGCCATTTAGCCACCACATTCCAAGCAAGGCAATGTAATCTTAGAATAGTTGCAAGTTAGGACAGTGTTCCGTGTATGTATAAGATAAACACCACAAACTGCCGCTTGCAGCAATGTCTAAACAGTAGAGTACTAATGATGAGCGTTGGTATCAGCAGGCAGTTCATGGGGATGCTCGATGAGATACAAGGTCAGGGGGGCCCATATGTCCCGGGGTCTTGAGGAAACGGGGAGTAACTCCGAATAGAGAGCCATCTGTTCCTGCCATAAAATCATGTCTCCTAGCCATTCTTTGAATTTTGGTGCTCTCCTTCGGCCCCATCTACAGGCCACTCGACGTCTCGCCAAAGTTATGCTGAAACTAATGAATTTTCGCAGAGCGCAAGGGAGCTGCTCTGTATATCCTAAAAGCACTACTAATGGGGACATTTGCATGTCTATAAGGCACATGTGTGTCAGGGCCGCAAACACGTCTGTCCAGTATTGTTAGACTGCCGCACAGGACCATGCAAGATGAAGAAAGTCAGCGTCCTATGCCCTACACCTTTCACAGCATGTGCTCTCCCTCAAGCCATACCGATGCAGTCTAACGGGTGTAGTATATGCAATGTAGAAATTTGTAGTGCTTGATGCGCAGCCGGCTGTTAGGAGACCAGCTCAGTTTGATTGCAGCAGTATTCCCATTGCGAGTCTGTGATATCATGCCCTAGTTCCGCGCTCCACTTGGTGCGAGCCGGCATGGAGTGTAAACTATATCCGCATATAGGCCATGGTAAAGTGCTGACACAGTATGGGAAGCCTCAGGTGTACGCAATAGCTGGTGCAGCGGGGTAAGCGTGGGGGGCTCCCCCGGAATGAGGCTGTGCAATCTTTAATCCTTTGTCTTAAGCGTGTATATAAAAAGATATCCATAGGTGTCGGTGGGAATCTCGGAAGAATTGTTGTACATCCTTAAATGTGCCGTTGTGGTAAACGTCCCCCCAAGTAACAATCTGACATTTTAGATTGTTTTGGAAAAGATTCCCTCTAATAACAATGACATTTTTGGATGGTATGTGAGCGGGAGTAATGGGGAATACAGCATTGGAAGCTTAAGAATATGCAAAAAATGTTGCCAAGCCTTTATAGTACAGTCTACCGGCGATGGACCCCCCGGTCTACCCTCGGGCACCGAGAGAAGAATGCCATCAAGCGGAATGGGATGCGCCAACCAATGTTCTGTGGCGACCTAAGGCGTATACCGGATGAGATGGAATCAGTAGTGCGCAAAATGCGTCTGAGCACAAATGAAATATAATTCAAAATTGGGCACATCAAATCCACCTTGCACATATGGACGAATGAGTATTTCCCACTGGAGACGGGGCTGCTTACTCCCCCAGACTAAGAGGATAAGTTCAGATCTAAGCATGGTAAAAAAAGGACGTCCAGGATAGGTTGGGATATGTAAAAAGAGATGTAAGAATTTAGGAAGTTTTATCATTTTATCAGGGAAATTCGTCCTGCCATAGTGAGTGGGAGAGCAATCCTTCTGGTGATGCAACCTCTGACATGCTCTAGCGCAGAGCCATAGTTGCTGCGCAACATTTCTTCCCGATCATTCGTGATCTGTATCCCTAGATACTTTACCTCCGTGGTACACCATTCAAGTGGGTAGTCAATAGTGAAGTGAATCGCCGCTGGGGTAAGAGGGGAAAATCTGGGATTTGGACCAATTAATTGTAAGACCCGACAACCCACCAAATCGCACACATTCTCGTAAGAGAGGATTAAGATTTTGCTTAGGATGTTTTACATATAATGAAACCAATATGGGACGTAAAAAACACCTAAGAGCTTTTTCTGCATGATGTTTTCGGAGTCTCGCAGCAAGGGGTTCAATTACTAAAGCAAAAAGGAGAGGGGCATCCCTGTCGAGTGCCCCTCTGAAGCAGAATAGGGGGAAGATATGACCGTTAATACGCACCCAGGCCGTAGGGGAAGTGTATAACAACCGTATCCACGCGACTAAGCCCATCTGCATGCCCATACATTGTAAAATAGTAAACGTATAATCCCACTCCACCAAATCGAAAGCTTTTGTGGCGTCAAGAAAGACCGCCACGAGTGCCAGTTGAGGGTCGACTCTATGCATGACAGAGAACAGTGTGCGCAGATTATGTGATGTTGCTCTTCCAGGTATAAACCCTGCCTGGTCTGGCAGTACCAGTTTTTCCATGAGTAGACTAAAGCGAGTCGCTAGTAGTTTGGCCAGTATCTTGGTGTCTGTATTCATAAGAGAGAGTGGTCTATATGATTTGCACCGATCAGCTGGCTTGCCCGGCTTTAACAAAGATAATTACCGGCGCCTCCCTCATAGTTTCCAGGAGCTCCTGCCTAGCCAAGGCTTCCGCATAAACCTCCAGTAGGATAGGTATTAGCTGGTCTATGTACACCTTATAAAAATCTGCAGGTAGGCCATCAGACCCCAGGGCATTACCGGATGGCATATGCATAATCGCTTCCCGAACTTCGTCCGTCTCAAAGGATGCCGCCAAAAACTCCAGTTGATAATCCCCCAGCCAACCTAGGGCAATGTCCTGACGAAAGGGACCAAAATCTGGTGGGGTGGTACGAGTAGAGGAGTACAACGTCTCATAATATGTGGTGAAAGTGGAAAGGATATCTCGACTATCTCGAAGACGTGTACCTGATGCATCTAGTATGTCCACTATATAATTGGAGAATTTGGGCTTTTGCACTTGTAACGCTCTACCTGGACTCTCACCCTCCCCGTATCGGTGGTCAGCGGTGTCCATGTACTCGGTGAGTTTGGCGCTGAGTGTTGCCCTCTGTGTGCCCTGGGATTCCCTCCACATATTAGTCTCAAGTTGTTTGATTTCTCCTTCCAGGCTGCGCAGCCTGCAGCGGATGTCCCAGAGGACTCCAAAGCTTTTTGCCATACAGTAGCCGCGGATGGTGACCTTGAAGGCCTCCCAAACGGTACACATGCTGTCCACCGACTCCTTATTACGCTCAAAGAAATCTGGGATTTCTTCCCCTAGTTCGGTTTTAAACATCTCATCCAATAATGCCTCTGATACGAGCCTCCAGCTGAAGGACTGGGGGAGCGTAGCTGGGAAGTGTTAAGCGCAAAAGTACATTGGCTTCCTGTACGGAAGAGGATATTGTTCAAGGCCATGACCCTAGCCCATAAAGCCCTGTATGGTAATGGTGCAAAATATCTCCAGAAGAGGCTGGATTTTTACCGGCCTACACGGTCCCTTAGATCGGAAACACTGGCTCTGGCTAGGGTACCACGTATAAAAAGGGCTCGACTAGGCAGTCGGTCCTTTAGATTCCTTGCCGCCAAGCTTTGGAATTCTCTACCGGTATCCCTGCGGACCAATTCAAATTTGCTTGCCTTTAGGAAAGATTTAAAAACCTGGCTGTTCTCTGATTAATGCGCCCCCCTTTCTTTCTGTTAGGTTTCTGTCTCTTTTTACTGTTATGTTTTCCAGCTCTTTCTTAAGGTTTGGAGTACAAAGCGCTGGGACACTCCTTTGGAGTAGCCGTTGCGCTATAAAAGTCCCATCATAACATAACATGGCAATGGTATGAAAAAGTTCAAGCCAAATGAGTGACAGACTCAAGCCAGGGAGTCACTCCTTTAGTAAAAATCCAATAATCTAGGCGGGACCAACCGACACAGGCAGTGGTGTAATACGTGCCTTCCCTTTGCCCGTCATGCATGTGTCGCCATGCATCCACCAATCCATGTGCCTGAATAATGAGGGTATCTTGCATTTTCGTGTAGTGGTGAGCTTGAGGGTGGGAGCGATCCAAGGCAGGGCACATGGCCGTATTAAAATCTCCACCACAGATAACATGCGTCAAACCCACTTTGAGGATCTGCCCCCACAATGAGGCGTAGTAATGGGGATCATCTATGTTTGGCCCATAACAACAGACTAACGTAACTGACTGCATGCCCAAATTCCCCCAGAGCAGGCAATGCCTCCCGGAGGGGTCCCCAGCAGAACCACCCAAGACAGACGGTGTGCCCTTTTTTATCAATAAGAGCGTACCCCGTGAGTAAGACTAATATGAGTAGAAATCTATGACCGATGCCCAGCGGGACCCAAAACAAGACACATTGAGGAGCAGTATGCATCTCTTGTAATGCCGCAATGTGTACATGTCTGTCCAAATATGTCAGCAATTGGCGTCTCTTCTGAGGATCCCCTAGACCCCTAACATTCCATGTAAGTAAGTTAATCTGCGAAGAGGTCAGCTGCGAAGACATTCCTACTACGTGTGTAAGCTATTCAGACGAAATAATGGGAGAGATATGCTAATGTGCTGCTTTGTGTAATGGTGCCCAGAAACAATAATGGAACTTAGTTCGACATTTGAATGACATAGGTGAATAACCACCCCCCCCCCCACATCAGCACCCCAATTGTGCCGGGACTAACCCACCCTCGTAAAACCCCGATACATTTCTGAGCGACTAACTGCAGCATAACAGTTGAAACCCCCCAAAAAACCTTAAACAGCCAAGAACTAGCAAAGGGGGAGCTCCCACAGGGGAGGTCGCCAGGGCATGCACCAGCACCTCTCCTCCCACCACCAGTCTCTGTGACGGAGGCTACGTCTCGTCGAGGAGAACACCAGGCAATGAGGAGGGAGAGGATCGCCTGGTACACTATAGAGTGCGTTCTATTCGCCATTATGCGTCAAAATAGATTGGTAACTGTGTCCGGAACAATGTATATACCAATAGGATATAGCAAAGTCACTTATATGGAGAATTCCAACGGACATACATCTGCTGCCAATATCCTGAGCAACGCCTCACTTATCCCAGAAGTCTCAGCCACAGCTCCATGAGTTCACACGGGAGGCGCACCGGAGCAGGCCACTGCCCCATCCATGTCCAGAGAGATGCAACCCAAACTTGTTCCTGATTTAGATCAACATTCTGTGTGAGGGGACGGCGACCTTGATGAGTTTCCTTCCGACCTGCCTCCAGGAGAGCGATGTTGAATTGATTTCAGGAAATCTTGCACCTGATGAGGATTCATGAAAACATTTTGTTTCCCCTTATAGATGACGCGCAGCCGAGCCAGGTAGAGGAGAGCGTATTCAATTTGGGCCTTCCGGAGCATCTCGGTCCAGATAGTTGAGGAGACTGGTCACAATTGGTCTGGGAGGCCATACCGGAGGGGGCCGGGACCCCAGCGAGCGGTTCTCCCGTTCTACCAGAAACTGGAAGGAGAAGGGGATTCCGCCACAGGCTCCCTGCAGCAACCGCTCAACATAGTCCTCCATCCGGCCCGTGTTGGTACTCTCCGGAACTCCCATTATTCTGATGATATTGCGGCGACTGCAGGACTCTAAATCCTCATTCTTTGCCACAATCGCTTTAAGCAATTTGTCCATCTGAGACACTTGTTTCTGCAGGTGATAGATGGCATCCTCATTATCAGAAATACGGCGTTCTGCTTCTTTCAATTGACCATCATGTTTCTCAACCTTCTGGACAATAAAATCCAAACGGGTGTTCATTGAATCCATCTTCCCAGATAGGTCAGTCATACTGTGTTGCAGGGCCAGCAGCAATGTCTTGACTTCGTCGCCCTGGGACGATGAGGATGCGTCCGCCATATCACCCGCAGATGACTCAGAATCTTCAGCAGCGGAGCGCATGCCCTCCAATTTGCCCATGCTACAGGAGTGTCTCGCGCCAGTAGTCGCAGTGACACAGACCCTGAGGCTGCAAAAGTGCACCTGCGGGTCCAATGCGAAGAGAGGAAACTCAGGCGTAAGGGGGATACCGAGATGATCCGTATGTCTCCGTCGCCTACTTTGCACACGTACGGAGTCCCAAAGTCACTGCAATGCCGGAAGAGCTGCTGCTCCCCTTCAGTGCCCACGCAGGAGGTTGTCAAAAGTGGAGACAGTTACCAGCAATGTGGCCAAGACACAGCTGATCGCACCAAAACTGTTTGTGGGAAACCCAGAGAGCATGCGTTTTCAATATATACCATAGGCAGTTTCCAATGCACCATCCACAGGGCCACCTGCGCAGACACTATTCTCCGGCACTAGGCAAGCAACGACTGGCGCCGGGCTGACTGGGGGGGGCACAGGATTGCGGGCCACCACCAGGATCACGACTCCCGCCTCTGGCACTTCATCTGCTTCCTGGGGGGTGGCAATCCAAGCAGGCTATAGTGCAAGCGCGCCCACAGTCCCCCACAAGCCTACTCCACGCACCAGACAATGGGGCCTACCTTCACATGGCAAAACCCCATACCCGAGTGGGGCGCCTCACGGCACTACACACCAGCAGCCCACGGCCCCCGCCATAGTCGGTGGTGATACACGAAAGTCTCAGCGGGTGCCAGCCAGAACAAGTAGTGAAGCCTCCAATCCACACTCCGGTATAAACATGCACCGATGCCCGATGGAGGGCAGCCAGCACCAATTACGCCACCATGTCATTACAGTCTCTCGCAGCACTTAGCACAGGCGGCCGACTAGCAAGCCTCCAATATGCGGGGTATGACTCGCCGCATGTGTCTCGGCGGGCCGATTGCAGCGAGCGGTAAATGACTGGTCCTCTGCAAATCCGATTCCCCATAGTCCCGGCTGCGCATCAGGGCCCACAGCCTCGTGGCAAGCCGCAGCGCTCGCTTGAGCAGCTCAGCCGCACCGCGCTCCAGCAGCACACCAACCCGCTCTGCTGATCACTTCAGGCTGCACACTGGAGCTGCAAGGGCGGGAAGGCTCATCAAATTTCAAGTCCGGGGATAGCGAGGAGATTTAAGTGTCCAACTCCAGTGTTCTTGAGAAAGGATGTCGGCGAAACGGCAGAATAAATGAAAAATAAGCTGACCAGGCTACCAGAGCCTCACGAACGTGCGGCCATAATGGTTTTCCGCCCTCTAGCGCCCCCCTGGTTGTGGAGCTGTTCCTTGCCCCAACTTAAAATTCAAAGGGCTTGCTCCCAACACACTTACAAAGGACGCTGACACTAGCCGTTTGCCACCCCAGACTTCTTGGAGCCTATGCAAGGGAAGGTAAAAACTTTCCAGACCCAGATGTGGGAATAGTATAGAAAATCCCCCGCCCCCCTACAAGCACACTTCAAAGGCCGACTCCCAAGTGTCAATATTGATCCCTCCGAATACTTCTTCAGTACACTCCTGGACCTGTGTAAGACTTCAGAAGAACTACCTTGAACTCCAAAGTACTGCCCTTCTTCTATCACAGGACTGCTCTGCTGTTTGAAGGAGAAATAGATCATGTCCTTGAACTCTGGTCCACCAGAATAGACTCAAATGGCTGGTTGGCCGGCCTCCTGTGTAAGCTACAGGGATAAACCAAGCTCCAGATACCTTGAATCCTGCACCTGGCCTCTTCTGGAGTGAGTCCCAAGTTATGCCCTGATCCTAGACTCTTGAAAGTGGTGTTAAGTGCTGCCCCTTCTTCACCCTGAAACATGGGACTTTTAATCTTTTCACCAAAAGTGCCAGAAGTACTGACCGAAGAGCAGAAACTAGCTGCCAGACGATCCAGAACTCTGCCTTCTCCTGGACTTTTCTTCAAGAGCTATTCTAAGTCCGAAGGTAAGCAGATAATCTGCCCAATCCACCCCTTGTATCTGACCAGCTCTCCATTGTGATTGCACATAACTTTTGACTTTGCTCCAGTCTCACAAGACCAGATACCCGCTTTTGGGACTTTGATCTTTAAGGCACCATTTTACACTAAAAACTTTAATAGCTATAACTCCTGTTCTATTGAGATTTAATTCATTTTCATGGGATTTTATGTATTATAATTCTCTATTTTTCTAAATTTGTTTGGGACATTTCTTGTTTTTTCACTTTATTACTTTTTGTGTGCTGCATAAATACTTTACACATTGCCTCCAAGTTAAACGTGATTGCTTTAGTGCTACCAGAGGGTTGAGCACATATTAATTTAGTGACTATTGTGGTTAATCCATGACCAAGATTGTGATTGTTGCTTGACTAGAGTTTCACCCCCTGAATCCAAAACCCAGTTTGTTATTTCAGGATGTATCTCAGTTTCTAATCTTTACCATATTGAGTAAGTCTTGGCTGTTTGACTTTGCTACCTCTGGAATGTCAAGTAACTATCATGCTGAATACTGACTAGTACCCACCACTGACTGCCCAGTAACAAAATGGCAAAATATTGTTTAGACAGCTGTCTTTAATCTATGTTTTTCAAAACTCCTCTTTAATGTTAATATTTGTCATATATTTAATTAAAAAATTGATTTAATTTGTTCTTTTATGCACCGTGCAACTTTGTACTTGGAAGTAACCTGATCCTATTCTTTCTATGAAAGGATGAAATTTATAACTTGTGAAATAGCCTGGCACAACAAAGAACCTGTGTACAGCGTAGACTTCCAACATGGTAATGATGGCAAAATCAACAGACTGGCATCAGCAGGAGTAGACACTACAGTTCGTGTAAGTTTGATACCCATTATAGAATTTATATTTTAAGATTTAAAAAATTCATATTGTTTGAAATAATGTATATGGACTATGTGAGATGGGTATTCCCTTCTATTACTGGCACTGCTTTCATAAGTGTATTTACAGATTATATTGTGATAAAATGTATGGCTTACTGCTATGTCCTTGCTTTAACCCTGCAATAAAATCCGTAAAAAAATAAATTAAAAAAAGATTAACTTTCAGTGACGTCAGGGTTTATAGTGTCTCATAGTCATTGAAACTGAAAAAACAAAACCTCTGGTTGCGAGAGAAGCTCTTCCTATGCAGCCAGAGGTGGTGGGTCTGACGGGGAAATCCCGTTAGTGTAGGAACTAGAAAGAGCTAGTTATGTTCAATGAAAATCATCCTGAGATACTATTTATTTTTTTCACTGTACACAAGAACTTTATTCTTCAGCGACATACAAAAGTTAAAGTACAGAATATGCTTAATTTCTAAACTTTAACTCATACCTTTAATTCATAATTGACGCAACACCTTTAAATTATTAAAACTCGCGCACCTCCATGCAGTCTACCCAACTCGGCAACCACACCAACCATAGGCCACCACTATACTATACACTGTTCTAAAAAAAAAAATTGATTTGCAATGTCATAAGTGTTTTTGCAAATACTTTTGTTTTACATGGTAGAAGTGAGATAATATAAAACGGTGTAAGCAGTGCAGGGAGAAGGCGTGAGTTATTGCAGTGTGGCCACCAAACCAATCGCACCGCGCACGGAGATACGTGAGCCACAACAATATTTTTTTAAAAATTTGTTTATTGGTTTTGAATACAGTGCAAAACAAGCAGGCAATTGCACGATACAGTAATGCAATGACATTAGCACATGATATACAGCACCTTTGCACCTCAAATCCGGAGAAAAGAAGCCTTATGTAAAATAGGTAAAGAGAGTGTACAGTACAGGTGTGACTATCTGAATGGTGATGTGAGCAACGCTACTCGGGGAGTGGAGTGTCTGTAGCTGGAGAGGAGGGGCTGTCGTAGTATGAGCAGGGAGGCCCAGAGTGTCACTCCAGGGGAGCCCTGTAAGGAACTGGCCTCTGCGCTTAATGTCTGTAAGTATGAAATCGGGGGGCCCATATGTCGAGAGGGCGGCTGGCCGCATGCATCGGGTCCCAAAATTCACCCAACAGTGTTTAACAGTGGGCAGCATCCTTCAGCCAACCATCCACGGTTGGCGCCGGTTTGCGCCTCCAGTGGAGCGACGCTCTGCGTTTTACCAGGAGCATGGCAGTCAATTTACGGCTAGCGACTTGAATATGCTTAACATATCCAACAAGACACACCAACAGATCAGGGTCTATTCTCACAGAGGTGATAGCACTAATGGTCACACATACAGCCTGCCAGTAGGTAGAGACCCTCTGGCTTGGAGCCCTATTCTATGCAGTGAAGCAGGGTGAGATATAGTCTGTGCATATTTTTAAAATTGATTTTCAGCAAATGATATTTGGGCGACAGGCGTTTTATCAGTTTGCAGCAATATCGCCAGACATCTTGGGGGAGATCCCTGCCAAGGTCCATGCCACACGGGCCCTGTCAGTAGTGGCGGGGGGAGGCAGCAAGTGACATAGCATAAAGCCTGATGACTAATTTCTGTGCAGACCTGGAGGAGAATACCCATTCAAGGGCAGCAAGTTTAGGTAGGGGCGGTGGAAATGTGGGGTTGAGCTCTCTGCATGTGGCACGAATTTGGTAGAACATGAGCCGATCTAATTGCACAATATCATCAGGAAGGGAGACGAAGGTGTCTACAGGATGTAAGTCAGCAAAAGTAGTGAGGCCTAAGGACACAGCACGTTTAACCATGCCAGACGTTTGGAGAGGAGGAAATGCAGGATTACACACAAGCGGTATAGAAGGAGCATAAAGAATAGAGAGGCCAGCAAGTCTCCGGAGCCGTCTCCAAGCCCAGCGCAAACACTACACTGTGTCCACCTCACCCTGCGGAGCCCTAGGTGCGATTAAACAAGGCTGTCTGGAGTGGCCAGGGAGCGGCAAGATCAGCTTCAACAGCAACGTGGGGTTGGAAGGGGGTGGGCTGAAGCCAGAAGGAAGATGGCCTGGGCGCAGAGCGCGTAGAGGCGGAAGTCAAGAGCACCCATACCCCCAAGTGACAACGGGAGAGTGAATACTGCACGCAGTCCTAGGTTGCCGGCCAGCCCATATGAGCTCGATGATGTGGGAATTTAGTTTTCGTAAAAAGTGCGAGATGAGTGGAAGCAGAATATTTAAAAAGAGAAATAAGAGTTTCAGGAGGACGACCATTTGAGCTATTGCAATTCGCTCCGCGAGCGATCAAGTGAGTTTATGCCAAACCAGTAGTTTGGATTCCAGCCAATCTATATAGCACGTCCAAATTGGAGCGCCAAAGTTCGTCGACGTCATGGCTAAGCCAGATGCCAAGGTATCTGGTGAGGCCAGATACCCAGATAAAAGGATAGCCTGGGGAGAAGGGTGTGGTAGCGTTGGTAAGTGCAAGAAGAATAGATTTACTCCAGTTAACCTGGATGCCTGAAAGGCCCCCAAATCGCACAACCTCCCTTGTCATGGGGCCGAGATTCTCATGCGGATTACGGATGTAAAGGGTGACGTCATACGCATACATGGATACAAACCGGGCCAGGGCAGTGAAGTCGAGGACACGCTGCGTGTGGTGTTGGCGGAGACGCGCAGCGAGAGGCTCCATAGCAATAGCAACAAGCATTTACAATGCAATGGTTTTGCCTTTGTTAAAGTTAGAGCTATTGGCATTGCTCTTGACATTTTTTTTATTCATGTTTTTTTTAACATAAATGGCATTGTCATTTACAATAGCAGGGCATAGGGAAGGGGGGCAAGGAGAGACGAAGGAGAGCTGCGGGCTCAGGGAAGGGGTGGCGAAGAGAGACGAAGGAGAGCTGCTTGCATGGATGAGTTGGTGGATGCATGGATGGTTGTATGGATGGGTGTATGGATAGATGCATGGATGGGTGGATGGATAGATGCATATATACAGCCAATCCCTCAACAATTTATCACAATTTATCACCCACCCTAACACCAACCCTCTCTCTAACTTTTCCAACCCCTTCCCGAGCACCGCCTCTCCACCCAGTCTCCCCCCATCTCCAGTAACCTATACTCCTGTTCACCGCCAGTACCCTTCCCCAACTCCGTACCCAACACCAAGCTGGATATGATTATGTCCACCCTCCTCCAAATGAAAGAAGAACTACAAACCGTCAGAGTTGCTCATCACACACCCCAGACACCCCTCCTCCACCACCACCAGGCCCAGACACCCCCCCCTCCACCACCACCAGGCTCACACCTAACAACACTCTCCCATCACTCCCTACTCGCCTTACCACACAACACGCCCCACTCCGGACCTCTATCCCCTCCCGCAATACCACCAATCGCCCCAGACACACTACCAATACGCTCTCAGACCATGACATACACACCCTTCTCCACTCTTGCGTCTCGGCTCCCCAAAATCGCCTAGCCTCCAACCACCTGTCCATCCCAACGATTCTCTCTAACCCCCTCAGGCACCATACCCATAACACCAGAGGCTCCGTCCCCAACAACCTCACAAATGTACCCCTCACTATAAAACCTTCCTCCACCCTCTGCTCCCCCAGACTCAAATGCATACTTTTCAATTGCAGATCGGCCCAAAGGCATTCCGCGGGGGTCGCCGATCTCATCATGTCTCTGGAACCGGATCTAGCCATTCTGACTGAAACACGGTTGTCTGATTCTTCTACACCTATCATGGACATCCTAGTCCCCCCCAACTACAGTATCAGTAGACTTGACAGGTCCAAAAAGACAGGCGGTGGAATTGCTTGCATTTATAGAAACAACGTCTCGGTTATTAAAGCGTCTGTACCCTCTCTTACCTCTTGTGAATACCTCTGCCTTGATGTCATCAGCGAAAGCAAATCGGTATGCTCACTACACATCATATACCACCCACCTGGGGACAAGCTCTCCTTCTCCCAATAACTCATGGACTTAATCTCAACCAACTCAGGACGGCAAAACCCCCAAATTTTCCTTGGCGACTACAATCTCCACTGGAATGATCGCTGTGACACAGTGGTGAATAGCCTCAAAAATGTCCTCGACGCCCTTGATCTCACGCAAATATGCAATAGCCCGACCCATGAGAAAGCTCTATCCTTGACCTCATCATTTCCAAAGAGGACTCTATTCAACTTGAGTCAATCCAACCTTGTGACTGGTCAGATCATCATATTGTCTCCTTCATCAATGAAAAAGTTAAACTTAACCCAGCTCAACCCTCCAAGCCTAAAGTTTGGAAAAGAGACATGAAGAAACTCAACCCAAACTCCTTACCGCCTAACAGCTACAATCTCTTACTTCCTCCGTCCGGTGTTACGGACGTTCAACTGCTGACTGACCATTATTTCAATGCTATGACCACAATAATCGATGAGGCTGCACCCTTGCAACTGAAAAGAGTCGCGTCCAAGATCTCCAACCCATGGTATGACGGGGAGCCTCAATGAAGATAGACGGGCCATGCGAATGGCAGAGCGCACCTGGAGAGCAACCCCCTCTGCACTGCACCTAAAAACTTTGAAAAAACAGAGAAACGCCTACTTCAGGAAAATAAAACGTTCAAAGAGACTTCTTCAGCCTCCAGCTCGCCCAAGCAAAAAACCGCCCAAGAAAACAGTTTGAGCTAATCAGAACACAATCCAAAGAACAACCCCAGACACTCAGCACCAGGGGCGCTACACCTTCCTGTGAAGACTTCTCTGCTTTCTTTAACCAAAAAACCGACAACATAAGAAGTGATCTCCTCAATGACGCTATCCTTTACTTCAACCCCCAACACACAGCACCGTCTGAACCAAAGAACAATGCTACATGGTCATCCTTTGGCACCTACTCCGAAGAAGAAATTGGCAGATTGCTCAGCACCCTGAAACCATCCAATCACCTCTCTGACCCCCTTCCTGCTAACTCTTTAAAAGTCTTTACCCCGTCGCTCCTCCCACTTTGGACTAAGATCATCAATAGCTCTCTTCAACAGGGATCCATCCCTAACGCCCTCAAAGTCGGACAAGTCACACCGTTACTAAAAAAACCAACAGCAGATCCCACTGATCTAAACAATTACCGTCCTATTACAAATATTCCCACGCTCGCTAAACTGTTGGAAAAATGCGTACAGCTACAACTGACTAATCACATAAATAATTTTGATCTCCTCAACCCTCATCAATCAGGCTTCCGAGCAGGGCACAGTATCGAAACTGCTATGACTCACATAGTTGACGACGCCCTCCAAATCCTAGACCAAAATGATACCTGCCTCCTCATCCTTCTTGATCTCTCTTCAGCATTCGACACAGTTAAATGAGAACCTACTCGAACTATTAAACACAAGAATGGGTATATCTGGGACTGTTCTCAAGTGGTTCACTTCCTTTCTACACAACCGGTCTCAGCGATTCAAAAGGAACAACCTGATGTCCTCCGCGGTACCTGTATCGTTAGGCGTCCCTCAAGGTTCCTACCTCTCCCCTACACTGTTCAACTTAGTCATGGAACCTCTCACTACTCTGCTACAAGCATCCAATGTTCACTTCCACATGTATGCCGACGACACCCAACTTTATCTCAAAATACATTCCCCCAAGGACATCTTGCTTCTGAACTCCACGATCAGAAACACCCAATCCTGGCTTGCAGAGAATCACCTCAAACTCAATGCGATGAAGACTGAGTTCCTCCTGATCTCACTGCCCGCAAAAATCTCTACCGCTCAAACTTGGCTCAAGCACCTAACTGCTCTCAATGTACAACCTATCATCGTTGACTCAGCAAAATCTTTAGGCATAACACTTGATTCCAATCTTAACATGCAGCAGCACATCAGCAAGGCAACCAAAGGAGCGAACTTCCAAATAAATACCTTGAGAAAGCTCAAACCCTTCCTGCCAACCAAAGACTTTCAAACTGCAGTACTATCTATAGTCATCCCGCACATAGAATACGGCAGCATCGCCCTCTGTGGGCTCCCCATTACCACAACGGCAGCCCTAAGAGCGTCCCTTAACGCTGCAGCGAGACTCATCACTGGCTCAAAAAAAACACTAACATATCTCCCCTGACTTTAAATCCCTGAACTGGCTACCTTTTGAAGCCAGAATTCATCTGAAAATCGCCTGCATGACACACAAGGCTATACACATGAACTCACCCGCCTACCTCTCTCAAAAGCTGACAATTTCGGGCGGCTCTAGAACTACTAGAAGCACAAACAATCTTCTGCTGAAGCCTCGAAGATTTCGGAAGGTAAAAACCTATAAACGCTCCTTCTCAGGAATGGCGCCTAGGATCTGGAACTCACTCCCTCCTGAAACCAGGCTCATCTCCTCCAACAAACTTTTTAAGAAAGAAGTAAAAGCGATCCTCATGGCTAAATACACATGAACTATTATTCTGTACTTCCAGGACTCCGCGTTGTACTACCTTCCTGACCCCTTGGCCTATTTGTATTACTGGTATTATCGACTCACTTGATTGTATACGTTCCCTCTCTGTTTATCTTATTTTATATTATTGAAGTACCTATCTGACTTTGCACACTCTACCTACACCACCTCAAATATTACCTACTGTTATTTTACTGATTCTCCTGCGTGACTATGCACCCTGTACTCTCCTACCTCAACTATGCCTACCTCTATGCTATTTACAAAAGTAGTTTAAGCACGCTTAAACAAGTATATGCTCCCTCTTTATGTACTTTCATATTATTGGCGTACCTGTTTGACTTTGCACCTTGTACCTACACTACCTCAACTATGACCTACACTACCTCAACTATGACCTACCTCTTGTATTTTGACATACCTATGTAACTATGCATATCGTACCTAACTACCTCAACTATTACCTACTATTATGCTATCACCCCATGTCCTGTAAAGCGCTCTGATATCTGCAAAGATCTTGTTCGCGCTATATAAAACTTTGAAATAAATAAAAATCCACCAACCCATCCAACCATCAACCCATCCATCCACCAATACATCCATCCACCCATACATCCACCCATACATCCACCCATACATCCATGCATCATGCATACATCCATCCATCATGCATCCATCCACCCACTGTGTCCCACTCCGACCCCTCTAAATATAACTCATTTTTTCTGTATATAGAGATGACTGTATTCACTAGTATATGCAGTAGACCTTTGTACTCTAACATTCCTATGTGACTCTTGCAGTACATCTATTCATATCCCTTCCATATGTATATAGAAATATAACGAGAATCAACAGTCTCTTCTTTGTGTGACTACATCTAGTACATTTCAATTGTTTTCCTGTTTGTATCTTTTACCTAAGGCATGTGAATCAAAGGCCTTAAGTTTGGCAACTGGTTCTTATGTAAAGCGCTCTGACACCTTCGGGTAAAGTTCGCGCTACATAAAATCACATTAAATAAAACTTTACCCCACAAATCTAACCATCCATTTGTGCCTAGGCTTACATTTTACGGCCTCGAAGCACACAGAGAAGGGACAGTTTACTAAGTCGAGGCTTTGTAGGGTGCATGGCAGGGGACAGTTTTAGGCGTCAAGGGAGGGTAGGGAGCAGAGTCAGAGTACTTCACGGAGGTAGGGGGCAGTTTTTTATGGTTCAGGGCAGGGGGCTGCGGTACTTTTTTGAGCATGGCCTTATTTTAAAGGGCTCAGTTCAGGTGGAGGAACGGCACAAAACACCAGGCAGACAGAGGGAAGAAGGACACAAAAACGAGGGGGTGATGATTGTAACGGAGGGCAGAATGGCACAAATCACGAGGCAGACAGGGCAGAAGGACACAACAAGCAGGCAACAGAGGCACGAAAACAGGGTCACAAGCAGGCAACAGAGGCACGAAAACAGGGTCACAAGCAGGCAACAGAGGCACGAAAACAGGGTCACAAGCAGGCAACAGAGGCACGAAAACAGGGTCACAAGCAGGCAACAGGCACGAAAACACGGTCACAAGCAGGCAACAGAGGCGCGTAAACGGGGTCACAAGCAGGCAACAGAGGCATGTAAACAGGGTCACAAGCAGGCAACAGTCACGAAAACAGGGTCACAAGCAGGCAACAGAGGCACGAAAACAGGGTCACAAGCAGGCAACAGAGGCACGAAAACAGGGTCACAAGCAGGCAACAAAGGCACGTAAACAGGGTCACAAGCAGGCAACAAAGGCACGTAAACAGGGTCACAAGCAGGCAACAGAGGCACGGAAACAGGGTTACAAGCAGGCAACAGAGGCACGGAAACAGGGTCACAAGCAGGCAACAGAGGCACGAAAACAGGGTCACAAGCAGGCAACAAAGGCACGTAAACAGGGTCACAAGCAGGCAACAAAGGCACGTAAACAGGGTCACAAGCAGGCAACAAAGGCACGTAAACAGGGTCCCAAGCAGGCAACAGAGGCACGTAAACGGGGTTACAAGCAGGCAACAGAGGCACGTAAACAGGGTTACAAGCAGGCAACAGAGGCACGTAAACAGGGTTACAAGCAGGGAACAGAGGCACGGAAACAGGGTTACAAGCAGGCAACAGAGGCACGTAAACAGGGTTACAAGCAGGCAACAGAGGCACGAAAACAGGGTCACAAGCAGGCAACAAAGGCACGTAAACATGGCCACAAGCAGGCAACAGAGGCACCAAAACAATGCTGCAGTGGGAGGGGGGGGCGGAGTCTTCTGAAAAGTAATGTTGCCATAATAAAGACACATGCTCACATCACACACTTTAAATGATAAGATATTGCACAGGTTCCCCACTCGGGCAGCAACATTAGAATCCGTGCACTGTAAACATAGACAGGTGAAACATGCAATGATTAACATTAACAGGATATTAACTGAGGACACTGGAGGGCAGTGGCTAGCAGAGCTAACCAAGGACAAAAAGAACGGGTCTTCTCTTAGAAGGTTTACCATACTTTCAGGCCCTCAATGATCCGCGAGTACTATGGCAGGAGCATACATACTGCTCCCATCCCATGGCTCCAGCAGGACTCTAGATCGGTTCCTGCTAAGGCCGTAGAATTATTCATGGCCTCTGTGCAGACTGCGCATCAATTGAAGCTTGATAATGCTCCCTTGGGATCCACCCTGGTTCCATTATCCAATTGCCGGGTGCTTTTTGCAGCGTGAGAATGAGGAGTTCTGTGGTAATAGCGACTTGCAATGTGATGGAGAGCCCAGACCTGGCGTTTGCTTTAAATAAATGATAAGATAAACTAAGAATTGTCGTCCTTCACCCCAACACAAGAATAATAAAACAGACATTCGGACTCTTTCATACCCAGGCAAGATCTGTGCTGGTGTGTTAAGTGTGTATTCAGAGACAGCTACCTATAGCTCTTTGGTGTACGCCACCCATCCCCACCTCCCTACGGAACCCTAATTGTAACCATGACGGCGGGTGGCGGCAAAATACACTATAAACCACCAGCACAGAGTGGCAGCAGTGACGGCCCGAGTAGGAATAAAGCCCTCAGGCGGTGTATTTAGGAGCTAAAATGATCTTCAAACACCCTTCCAAAGGTGGTCACGAAAACTGTGGTGCAATTCTACTCAGTGATACCAGAGAGTAGAGTATGGAAAGTGTAGTGCTCTCGTCACAGGGGATATCAATGACATACTCGAGATCTCATTGGTTGAACTAGTGGGACAGCAAAGCACGGCTGAATCCTCCACACCACAAGCTAAGTCAGGAACTTTGACGTGTGGTAGTACTGTACTGGACGGGTGCGTCCAGAACTATTCGAGGCGACCTGGGAGGGAAAATAAGAATGAGGTCAGAGAGAGATAATAAGGGGCTACTGCGGTCTGCATCGGGTGGACGGGATGGCTCTCACCTGAGTCAGGACAGAAGACTCATCCGGTCCGCGCGTCCATGTAGCGAGTTCCGGGTAATGGACGTGTCCCGGCGCCCCTCCCTGCGGCCGCACTCACCGGTACTTGGACGCTGCAGCTCTTACTCACCCGGTCCCGCTTCTTGGGGCCGGGTGCTCTCACGGGCGGCGGCGGGGCTCCTCTTCCACCATGGAGCCCTGCCGGTGGGTGCAGCTGCTTCTCCTTGTCCGCGCTGGGGGGGGGGCGGGACTTCCGGGTCGCCCCCTCAGCTTCCGGGTCGTCGCGGGCAGCGCAGCGGCCCGTCTCAGCGACTGCAGGCGGGGAGTGAATTCACTGAGGGGTGGGCTCCCTCGAGGGGAAAAACAATAGCGGCAAGGTCCCTGGGCGCCTGCCAGGGGACAATTTAATTACAAAAAAGCGAGGTGAGCACTCGCTAGGGCAGAAAAGCACTATGAGCAGGAAGGCGGGTGCCGGCTCAATGCCGGACCAGATTCGGGGGCGTTCCCGAGAATCGGCTTTCGGCTGACGTAGCGTGACGTAGCCAAAAGCCAAAAATTCTCGGGAACGCCCCCCGAATCTGGTCCGAGATTGACGGACAGAGCCTTCTCCCAATGGCTAGCCTCCATTTATGGAGCTAGCCAATGAGAGAGTGGGGACGGTCCAGTCCCCACACACAGATATCATTAAGTTTTTCCTAGCGCATGCGTACTTCGTACGCATTGGCTAGGCAAAACCTAAAGCAGGGGGGAGAGAGGGCACCCCTGTCTGGTGCCCCTCGAGATGGAAAAGGGCTCAGTGCCCTGACCGTTGATTCAAATGAGGGCCGTAGGTAGGAAGCTGGATCTTGGGCACAAAGCCGGACTAAAGCCCAGGCGAGGTAGAAGAGGAAGGGTCATTCAAGGGTGTTAAAAGCTTTAGTGGCATCAAAAAGTGCAGCTACAGCTGGGAGAGATGGGTTTATCTGGTGGAGCACAGCGAATATGGTCCGGAGGTTATGCGACGTGGCTCGCCCGGGGATAAATCCAGACTGACACGCGATCAGCGACATTAGAGGGAGAAGACGAGTGGCCAGTAGCTTGCCGCAGATTTTTTTTGTCAATATTAATGAGGAACAGAGGGCGATAGGAGTCTCACAGCTCGTGGGATTTGTCAGACTTAAGGAGAAGGATTAGCATGGCTTCCCGCAGGAAAGGGGGGAGACTCCCTCTTTCCAGGGAATCATTATACATGAGAGCAAGGTGAGGAACCAGAAGGGGCACATATTGCTTATAGAAGGCCGGGGTAAGGCCATCAGAGCCGTGGGCTTTGTCCCCGGGGAGACCTGAAATAACTGCGGAGATCCCTTCCCGGGTGAATGATTCATTCAGATATTCCTGGTGTGCATTGCCCAGCCATAGAGATACTTATATTAGCGTTGTAATGTTGACCACATCCAACAAGATGACTTAGTGGCCATCCAGTGCATGTTTACCAGCAGTGATTAGCTCGGTGCATCAGGCAGGTTTATCAGCTGTCCTGTTTAAAAATTGTTTTGTCACTTTAGAATGTCTTAACATAGATAATATTTGAGCCCCACAGCAGCAATGCTGGGGTCACCAAGGTAATAATAATAATAATAATAATGAAGGGCATTTGTAAAGTGCAGAGCTACCTCGAGCGAGGTGTCCCGGCACTAGCACGGAAGACAACCGAGAAGAAGAACCGGGCCGCTAATCCCTTATCTTAAAGAGCCAGGTTTTCAGTGTCTTGCTGAACTCCTGCTTGGAGTTTAGCATGCGTAAGTAGGGAGACAAGTCATTCAACAGTTTAGTGGTTCCCACCGAGGACGACTTAGCCCCCTGCCTAGCTTTGGAGAAACAAGGGACAGGGAGGTAGCGTAGGTGATTGGATCTTAAGGACCGTTTTGGTGGTACGAGTTGAGTCTCTTCCTCAGATAGCAAGGGCCCCTGCCCTGGCTGGCACGAAACGCAATTGTTAGGGCCTTGAATCATAATAGTAATAAGTCTGACAAATGCCACATCGTTTATCACTCAAATATCTGTAATCAAAATATTTTGGAATTCCATCTTTGTTTTCCAAATATTAGCTTAAGAGTTCTGAAAATAAAGTTTCTTTTCAAATAAACATTTCAATTTTGGTATAAATGTATTACTTTAGCCAAACAAAAGCTTCTAATTTAGCTGGCTGGCTGGCTCTAGCTGACAAGCGATTCGATGGGGAGGCCTGCACTAGGGGGACCGTGGGCCCTCAGTGTGAGGAAATTACCTCCATGTCCCCAGCATGCCAGCTTTGTTGTCGAGGTTACGTTCTCCACAGTAAATGGGTTTATGGAGAAGGAAGCAGGAAGACAGAATTTTGTTTGGAACACAGTAGAAGCACAGAAATGTAATTCGAGAAACATGGCTATAGGAAACTGGCTCATTGTATGGTATACCAAAGAGGGTTATGCTGTGCAGTGTCCCCAGGTATTCCCTTGCTAGTAGACTGGCTTGCAAGGTTCTCCTGTGCTGGAAACCAGATTTGCATACCAAAGGCGGTGAGCTCTTTGAAGTCCCACTGCCTTGGAATGCTAATCTGCAGGTCATCCTGTGGGAGGGGGTGTAAACACCCTCTACCTGAACAGGCTTTGTCTAGGACCTCCACCAAGCAATGGCCCTCACCCTTGCAAGCCAGAAACTTGTCTCTGGTAACAGGCTGGTGAAAACCAGTCAGTTAGCACACCAGAAGCTGGTAGGTTTTCAGGGGGGGCCTCTAGGGTGCCCTCTGTGTACATTACATCAAACCCCAGGTAATAAGTGGTAGTGACTGTGTCAAAAGCTGGAAAAACAACACTGGGTGTGGGCTTCCCACAGTAAGGCCAAGCCTCTCAATACAAAAACAACTAAACGAATGCGAATACTGTGACTTCTAATTAACAGACCTTCGGTTTCTACACAGAAAGAATTAAACTTGGTGGGAGTTGTAGACTGAAAGATCAGACAGAATAAATCTCTTTTATTTTTCATATATTTTCTCTTAATTTTTTGTTGGTTATGATTCCCCAAATTGCACAAATAATATAGAACAAACAATACAAAGAGACAATTTCATAAAAATGACAATTTCATAAAATACACACTACCTCATTAGCTTTCATACATCGTTGATCAACATTAACATTCCAATCTCACATTCTCAAACATACCACACATACACATGTCATTATTTACAATTGAAAATCACAAAAAAGCAATTAGTTTACACCAGAGATACTTTTTGATTGGTTTAGTGATTTTTAAACACATCAATGATTGCCTTAATTAAAGGTAATCTTATGGTGTAGAAGGGCGGTCTACGCGTTTCGAACCCCTTACTGGTGGGGGGCTTCTCATCAGGACCTCAGAGCTGTAGGGGAGAGAAATGAGATCTGTCACTGGAGTTGAAGGGATGCATGTTTGAGCTAGCTAACCCTTTCATATTCTGCCTCTTACCTTGGATTGGAGTATGCCCTATTGAATGAAAAAACTGGACGTGGAAAACTGGAAGAAATGAAATAAATATACCAAGTAACTCGACCTATTCCTGCCTGGAAATCCGAGACACATATATCAACATAACATGATTGAAAACTGATCCTACTTACATGGCTTCTGAGTATTCTTAATTTAGGTGGGAGATCTGTTGAGACAAAGGGGGCTGGGTGAGGGTGTCGTATCTTACAAACGGGGGTGTTTGGTCTGGGTAAATGTGATGTGAGCTTTCTTGGTGATAAGTTCTTTGTGCGAAGCTTGCGAGGTGCCGGGAATAAATCGAGGACCTGTCAATGAATGTAAATGAGGGTGAGAGATTGTCCGCTTGGCTTCATAATGGAAGACAGGTTAAAAAGCAAAGCGCGTAATACGCCGTGGTTCTTACCTCGATTTCGGAAGCGCTTTCTATAACGCGGTGTCTGTCCTAGACCCGTTGTTTGAACAACTGCGTGACGCAGTTGTTTGTTGCACGGCAATATCCTGTTTCCCGAGGGATTGTGGGAGTGAGGCTTCTGGGAATCATAGTTTCCTAATTAGCGCCTCACTCGATGGAAATAACTCGCGGAACTGGCTGGAATTGTGCATGCAAAAAATGCAGTGTTGTGAGTAGTTGAGCAAATGTAAATAATCGCCTTCCTCGTCATGTTTATACAGTCTAGTCCTCGAATACTGTTAAAATCGAAAGTTGGGAAGCTAAATGAATGTCACATCATTTGAAGTGCATCGTGGGGGATGCGGTTCGGGAGGATTCTTAGAGGTGGGAAAGTTGGGAAGCTAAATGAATGTCACATCATTTGAAGTGCATCGTGGGGGATGCGGTTCGGGAGGATCCTTAGAGGTGGTGCCATGTCACGTATTGGACGGAACTCTAACACGGTGTGGTTTTGGATCTGAATTAATCGGGAGGAACAGTTTGCAAAAGCCACTGGGTGAAGGATGTCCCAAAAGTAACTGAAGGAAACGTGCATGCATCATGAATGGGTCAAGTTATCGGGCATAGTTTGCCAATGGTTCACCAGTGGGGCAGTTAGTACCTTCATCTTTATTCTTGATTTGTGCTGTGTAATTAGTGTTCGGACTTCCTGGTTGGTCTTACCAATATATAGAACATTCACCTCCACCTACCACGGCAGTACCATCGCCAAGACCACGACCTCCGCCCTTTGTTATCCAGCAGGAAAGGGTGAATGTGCCTAGTCCTCAGTCTTTGGAGGAAGAAGAGGAGAGAGAACAAGAGGAAGGTGAAGTGCAGGACGATCAATCTGTCCATGAAGTCTGGGATGATTGTTATACCTTCCCCAGCATCTCCAGTGTCCGCCACCTCAGATTCTCCGCCGGTGGTTTCCACAATGTGGTAGAAAGGGCCGCTAAACTCTTCCAGATTACGATGGAATCACAGGAGCAGGACTACTTCCTGTACAATTTTAAAGAACCTCTTAAGAAATCGACGAGATCGATTCCAATAATTGATTATCTGTGGACACAGGGGGTTCAGGTGATGCAAAATCCTACTTCAGTTTTGCCAGTCGTCCCTCACCTGGACAAAAAATACAAAGCTCCAACATCGGTACCGACTTGCCTGACAAGACATCCTAAGCCTGATTCGGTGGTGACGCAGGCGGCACAGAAGAACTCAAGAAATCCCTCATCTCCCTCATCGGCGCCACCGGATAAGGAGGGAAGGAAATTAGACAACATAGGAGAACGATTTTCCACAATGTCAGCGATGACAGTTAAAGCGGCAAATGCCCTAGCGATTCTGGGGCGCTATAATAGACAACTGTGGGCAGATATAGCCCCATACCTGTCTGAACTGCCGGATGCCTCAAAGGAAGAAGGGAAAACGATACTTATAGAGGGTCAAACTTCAGCTTCAGAGATGATAGACTGTGCGATGGATGTGGCAATGACGGGATTCCGCCAACTAGCCGGGGCAGCGGTGTTAAGGCGGCAGGAATGGCTGAACGCGATCTCATTCAGACCTGAGGTACAGTCCTCAGTTTTGTACTGTACCTCATATGACGGCCAACTTCTGTTTGGTTCCAAGATTGAAGAGGCACTACAAAATATTAAAAAAGACACTGACACTGCAAGAGCGCTGGGCACGCTCCTGTTTAGGAATCTGCCTTTCGAGGAAACAGAGGAAGAGGACAACCTCCTACAGAGGTGGTTATCAAAACAGGTCATCCTACTCTTCCAATCAGAGTAGACCTCAATTCCAGCAGCGCCAATAACAGCAGGGCCGGCAGTCCCCATATGGAAAGTCATCCTTTCGGGGCAAAGGTCAAAAGAGGAACAACGGAGGACGACAATGACTTGTTTATTCAGCCAGTCCAGACCTCATCTCAATTATTAAAGATTGGAGGAAAACTAACCCACTTTCTAAAAAAAATTAGAAGAAGGAAAATTACTACGGACCGTTGGGTCCTTCAATTAATACAATTTGGCCTTTCCATGGAATTTGAGAGTACTCCTCCACAAACTCCTCCTCGCTCAATGCAAGACATGAATTTACCACTGCTTCTGCGAGAACTCTGTTATGCTAAGGAAAGGAGCAATAGAGAAGGTACCACCATCACAGAAGGGGAAGGGATTTTATTCCTGATTCTTTCTTATCCAGAAAAAAGAGAAGAAATGGAGGCCAATTCTAGACCTCAGGGCATTGAACAAATTCTTGAGGAAGCAGTCGTTTCGCATGGTCACGATACAAGAAGTCCTGCATCTTCTGGAGAAGGGAGTATTCATGGCGTCACTGGATTTACAGGACGCGTACTTTCATATTCCAATTAACAAAAACCACAAAAAGTACCTGAGGTTTGCAGTAGCGGGCAGACACTTCCAGTTCCGTGTCCTGCCCTTTGGTCTCAAATCGGTGCCCCGCATCTTCACCAAATGTCTCTCCCCAGTAGCTCATACCTCAGGCAGCACCGTCACCAAGTCTTCCCATATCTGGATGACTGGCTAATAAAAGCACCATCCTTCACAGACTCTTCCAGATCCTCCAACGCCTGTCTCAGTCTCTTCGATCATCTGGGTCTTACGCTCAACCAGGAGAAGTCGACCCTGCAGCCTTCTCAAACCATCACCTTTCTGGGCGCAACCCTGGACACATGTTCTGCAAGAGCGTTCCCATCACAGGAGAGAAAATGCAAGCTCCTTTCTCTAGCCTCGACAGTGGCCTCGAAGAAAGTGTTGACGGTTCGTCTCTTCAAGTGCCTTTTGGGGATGATGTCATCGTGATCCTACTGATACCACATTGCTGTCTGCGGATTCGTCCTCTGCAAGAGGCACTGTCCACGCAGTGGGTGTAATGCATAGTGTCGTTCAACGACCGCATAAAGGTGACAGTGCAAATGGTCAAGGCTTTACGCTGGTGGATGTCGCCAAAGAACCTATTTCAAGGATTGGCATTCCTACTTCCCGCAGCTCATCATGTCATCACAACGGACGCCTCCTTGGAAGGTTGGGGGGCCTTCCTGGAGGAGTTGGAGATAAGCGGCAAATGGTCAGTGGCAGAGAAACTCCATATCAACCTTCTCGAACTGAGAGCAGTCTTCCTGGCCCTGCAGTCATTCCTACCAAGGATCAAAAACTCCCTAGTGCTCGTCAGGACCGACAACACTACGACGATGCACTATCTCCACAAACAGAGACGCGCTCGGTGACACTCTCTCGCGAGTCGCAAAAAATCTGGAATTGGCTCATACTCAACAATGTAGCTCGAAGGACGGAATATGTCCCAGGCACAGACAATGTGCTCGCCGACGCGTTGAGCAGACAGAAAACATAGTCACACGAGTGGGAGCTAGATCAACAAATTATCGACCAGATCTTCTCCAGATGGGGCACGCCACAAATTGATCTATTTGCGACAAGAGTGAACGCCAAATGCCCACACTTCGCAAGTAGGCATTCCCCAGTCAGGTTCTCTAGGGAATGCATTTTCCATCGCATGGCGCAACGTCTTTGCGTACGCCTTCCCGATGCTTTCCAGAGTACTAAGGAAAATGAAGGTGGAGCCTTGTACTCTAATTCTAATAGCCCCAACTTGGCCGAGGCAACATTGGTTCACAGAGCTCCACAGTCTATCCCTGAAACCGCCGATCCACCTGCGGCAGTATCCATCTCTGCTCACGATGAACAACAAACAAGTTCAACATCCGGATCTGAAGTCTCTCAGGTTAGCCGCCTGGCTCCTGAGTTCCGAGAGTTCCGGAATCTGAATATTCCACAAGACTGTAGAGACATTCTTGCCAGAGCAAGGGCGGATAGCACGACCAAAACGTATTCCCTGAAATGGAAGCGATTTTGTGTTTGGTGTGCAGATCAAGGAATTCGGCCTTTCTCCTCCTCACCAGAGCAAATCTTACCTTATCTATTACATCTGGCACAGTCGGGCCTAGCCCACTCCTCCATTAAAGTACATTTGGCAGAAATATCTTGTTATAAAAGAACTTCAACGAGTCCATCTCTCTTGTCAAGCAGGTTGATTAAGCAATTTCTAAAGGGATTATACAGGTCTTTCCCGCCAGTAAGGATGTTGCCACCTACCTGGCACCTCAATGTGGTTCCTAATCGGCTCATGGAACATCCGTTCGAACCAGTACACTGAGCCGACCTAAAGCATGTCTCGTGGAAGACAGCACTCCTCCTAGCGCTCACATCCGCAAGGAGGGTGAGTGAGCTACAGGAGTTTTCAATCCAGGATCCTTTTCTACAGTTTAAAAGTGACGGAGTTATCCTGAGAACCAATCCTAGGTTTATCCTAAAGGTCCCGTCGGACTTCCACCTCAATGAACTTGTGGTTTCTTCATTCCTTCTTTCCAAACCCAAGCACAGCAGCTGAGAGATCGCTGCATTCTTTAGATCTCAAACGATGCTTGAAATTTTATATTTACAAAACTAAAACATTCAGAAAATCTAACCAGCTATTCGTAGTTTACAGCAGACCTACGAAGGGTCTACCGCTTACCAAGCAGAGCATCTCCTGATGGATTTCTGTAGCCATTGCTTTCTGTCATGACCAAGCTGGACAGCCATTGCATTCCAAAATGAGAGCACACTCCACAAGAGCTATGTCCACTTCTATGGCTCTCTTTGCAGGGGTGCCAGTCATTGACATTTGCAGGGCGGCAACATGGAAGTCGCCGCATACCTTCACTAGGCACTACTGCCTGGATACAGAACTGATGAAGGATGCAGCAGTGGGACAAGCAGTGTTACGCCATCTATTTCAGTAAGGTGAGCTTCCTCCGTCCCTCCATCCTACTCTGGTATGCACATTTCTTTACTAATGCTTATTGTTGATGTCTATTGATGGTTCATAGTCGCATGATATTTATTATCTAATCACTTGTATATGCTGTTCCATCAGAAATGTGCACTTGGCATTGCTTGCTACTCTGATTTAGGCATGTGAATCTATGAAAGACACCCATAATACTGGATAAGAAATGCGTTACTTACCTGTAAATGCAGTTATCCAGTATTGGTGTCTTTCATAGATTCACATGCAACCCTCCCGCCTTCCCTGGAAGGACTAAACTAATTCTCTCAGTAACATGCCTACTTAGCTTAGAGCGTACGAAAATCTGAGGGACTGAGGCTCCTGACAGGAAGCTTCTAGAGGGAGGTGGCAGCTGATTGGCTCTTCTCTATAGTTTGGTCCTTTTTACAAAAGGACATGGATATGTTACTAAGATGAGGCCTCTTGACCTACTTTTCTCTATATATGTCTATAGGACATTACTTATTTATGTACCGGGGACTCCCATCCTGACGACTGGGAATGATTCAGGCATGTGAATCTATGAAAGACATCAATACTGGATAACTGTAGTTACAGTTAAGTAACGCATTTCATATGCAGGTACTTCAGTTGCACCCCCCTTTCCCCCCCCCCCGAGTATAGACTTCTGGTCCCCTCAGCCCCCTGCCCGTCAATCTACTCGTCCATCAACCATGGTCATTATCAGACAGCTGGAGTTTCTAACAGCCGTACCCTCTGAGGGTGGGTTGCCATCTTGGGCAAGTTGGCTGTATCCCCACTCGGGTGATCAGTCGCCTGCAGTCTCTCTAGCATAATACTCCACATCTCCAAGTCTTGCTCGGCATTTTCGACCGAGCGAACAATGCGCAGGCGGCGTTATTCTGCAGCCCCTATTCACACCTATCTGCCTTCATTTAATCGTATAAGGGGTTGCAGACTGCTTCCAATGTATAGCAATCGACGCATGCCCAAAAACCAACCCCAGAGAGGTAAATCTGTACTGCATGCGGGTCTTTGGTTTGGGTGACGGTAATACACCTAAAAGGCAATGTTTGATCAACATCTTGACTGGGAATCTTGTCGAATTCCGCAAGATTTCCAGAATCTCTTACCAGTTGGGAAGGAGGGGAGGACAGTTCCAAGTCTTATGTTCAAAATGAGCTGGTCCCACTCCACATCAAGGGCATGTCCAGGCATGTGCCGGGTCAAATCATGGTAGTCTGAGGGGGGGGGGTCAGGTAGATGCAGTGCAGATAATACAATTGAGTGAGTTTAAATGGTGGGTTGCTGAGCACTTCCTTTACCTGCGCAAACACTCTTTTCCACTCTGTTAGTTTACAGCAGGTTGTCCAGCCACCTATTCTGGACCCTAGATAAATCTACTCTACGGTCTGCCTTCAAGGCTTTATACAATTGAGAAATCAATCCTGTAAAGGGTCCTGGGTCCAAGATTGTCATCAGGGTGTGTGGCTCCTCAGGAAATGTGGTCCATACTTCACATGCTGTGTTAGTTTAGCGTACTGTAGGAAGTGACCTGGTAACTTTCTCTCACATCCACAAAAGAGAGCGGTTCCATTTAAGTATAGATCTTCCGCTGTTACATAGCCACCATCAAATCATCCAGACATATCTATCACAGTGTGTATATGACTGAAGCTCTGAAGCCATGTTACAGGTAGTGACCAGGAATATGGGGCCTTCTGTATTACAAGGGTGACTGTGTGCTCCCTGGCAACTGGCTAGCCACAAATGGGCAGTCTCGGAGGGGAGAGGGGGGTCCTTGAGCCCATCATAAGGTATTGTGGACGGGCAGCCTCTGTGCACCATTCCACCAGTAATTTCTTCTTTGTGTTTGGCCCCTTAAAGCACCTTTGTGCTGCGTACTGGAGGAATCTGGTCAGATTGTGGACATAGGTCTTGGAGACCAAGGCCTCCCTGGTCTATATCCAGCTTTAACAGCTCCAGCTTCACTCTACTGCATTTCCCTGCCCACACCAGGGAGAACAGAAGGATTTTCAGGATAGTGAATGTAACATTGGGGATTTGACAGAAGGAGTTTTGCAACACATGTAGGCATTGTGGCAGTAGGGCCATTTTTGCCAGGGATACGCGACCCATTACAGATAGTGGGAGGCGATTTCAGAAATTTATCGGGGTCTCTAGACCAGTGAGGATGCTCCTGCATTTAAGGTATATTGAGCTTCGGCTGTATGGGCAACATGGATATCTAGAAATCGGAAATGATCGCATTTACATGCAAATGTAGAGGAGGGGAGCTCCGTAATATATCTCCCAGCTAGATCTGCCAGGGGGGCATATAACAGATTTCTGGCTATTTATAACCAACCTGACACTGTCCCAACCTGAGACAGCACTGTTAGGAGGACAGGCACGGCCTCTGTAGGGTGACGCAAATATAGCAGTATGTCATCTGCGGACAAATAAATGATGCAAGTTCGTCCATCCCCAACTACGTCCCATTGGGCCATGTCCGGCAGCATACGGATCACCTGTGGTTCCATCACTAGTGAGAAAAGGAGTGGGTACAATGGGAATTCCTGTCTCGTACCCCGCTGTATATTAATGAGCGCAGAGATTACTTCACCGCTGCACACTCTGGCAGTTGGCTGACAATATAGCAGGTGGACCCAGGAAATAAAAATCTGATGCAAGCCCCATTCTACCCAATACCTCTTATTGTAGGGTATCAAAGTATTTCTCGATATACAAGGCGACAGCAGCCACCTGCACATCCATGCCAGCTGTAGAGTGCAGTATATGAGAGAGTCTGCACATGTTTGAGTCGTCCCCCCCCCCCCCCTGACCTGCCATGAACCCACACTGATCTTTGTGCATCAGCTGACTAAGCACCCTACTTAGTCTCTTTGCTAATACTTCAGCCAGAATTTTTGTATCTACCCCTAACATGGATAAAGGTCGGGATGAGCCAGGCCGCGTGGAGTCCTTGCCTGGTTTGGGGAGTATGACTATCTGGGCGTCTCTCATGGAGGAAGGGAGTGTCCCAACAAGTTTGGCCTCATACAGGGTCTCTTGCGTCCCAGGGAGTAGTATATCTGCAAACGTCTGGTAATACTCTACCGGAAGGCCATCCGGACCCGGGGCTTTATAGCGTGCTATAATCTGCACTGCCTCCAGGAGGTCTTCAAGTCAAACTCTCCCCCTAATTCATCGCACAATGATCAGTAAGATGGGGTAGTATTATATTGTCAAGGAACCATTTGTGGCTTGTCAACCACCTTGTCCTCTCTATATACCGGTTCCAAATGTGTACAAAGTAAAGCATTTATGGCAGTCTGCGTATAGACGAGGGCACCATCAGCTCGGTTTATCGTCCATATAATGGGGGGCGTTTGGGCTTCAGGAGCTATGCCAGAGTTTACCCGATTTTTACCCTTCCTGGTGCAGGAGCTGGCGCTATTCCCGGCGAACCAGGCAATCCAGTTTATCCCATATTTCTCCCACCATACGCTGGGCTTGCAGCAACGCCTCACTTTGTCCCTATGTATTGGCCCTTATTCTGCAAGGCGGCCAATGCATTCCTGACCTCTGTGAGATCCTTCTTTAACCGCTTATTTATTCCTCCCACCTTTGACAGGCATTCCCCTCACATCACTACTTTTAACGCATTCTATCCTGACCCCCTGGCATTGGTGGACTACCAGTTGGCTCGAAAATAACCACGGATCATTTCCCTGAGTTCCCCTCGAAAGATATCCTTCAGGGCGTCTGGTTGTAGGTGCCAAAGAGGAACCTCCAACAGGCCACTCCTGGTCCCCCATGTCAGGAACACCGGGTAGTTATTCTGAAAGGAATCTCCCTAATATCCCTATCTGTAGGGCAGCCGCGGCAGCATCGCAGGTAAGCAAAAAGCGATCTAATTAACTAGAAACTTATCGCGCGTGTAATCCTGTTCGTCCAAAGGGTTGTACGCCACCAGTCTGCAATCCCATGCGATCCATGACACCCTGCCGTGCAGCTGGCCTATTGGGTTTTGTGTGTAAATTTGGGGGTATCTATCCATTTTGCCATCTAGCACAGTCTCCTGCCCACAAAATTTGGATTTCCGCGTATGGCAATAGTTGTTTTTCCAGATATAAATAAGTCACATATTTCAGTGCCATCTAACACTCCATGCACCAGAACATATCGTTCCATTTTATCTGCTACACAGATACCCAGAAGGGACCCTGCGGAGCCACCCAGATTACCACCCTTTGGGCATATGTAGAGTGTGGTGGTAAACTTCAGACCTCTCCTCTTTTTGTGCAACCTTTGAGTTTCCAAGTCTGACTAATGTGTTTCCTGCAGCATAGCTACATGTATGCCATGCCTGCAAAGATAAGTTTGTAGTCTAAATCTCTTCACAAATGAGTTGAGCCCCCGTACATTCCATGCTACAAAATTAAAACGAGCCATCTATTATTGTTATTGTTAATATTGTTAATATTATTGCTAATATTATTGTTAATATTATTGTTATTATCAATATCAATATTATTAATATCAATATTAATATTGTTGATATTGATATTAATATTGACATGTTGTTGTTATTATTACTGTTAATATTATTATTATTATTGTTAATATTAATAATAATAATAATAATAATATTAATAGCAATATTAATACCCTCGGGGTGACTACGCGCTCTATAAAACCATAAATAAATAAATACATAAATATTGATATTAATATTATTATTATTAAAAATATTATTGATATTATTATTATTATTATTAATATTATTAATACTATTATTATTATTTGTAATATTATTATTATTAGTAATAGTATTATTAACCATAATAATACTATTATTGTTAATATTATTATTATTATTATTAATAATGATATTATTATTATTATTATTATTATTATGTAGAGCGCAACAAATACCCGTAGGTGTCTCGGCGCTGCGGACGGATGAGGGAAGGCAAGTGGCCAGTGGGCTAAGTGTTGTTATTATTGGTTAAATAACCAGGTCAAAGTTGTTTGCTAGAGGTTAGGAGGGTAGGGGCTGTCTTGATGTGGAGGGGGAAGTGTGTTCCATAATCAAGCAATGGCTTTTGTGAATCTTCTGTCGCCCCAGGATGTTTTTTTGTTTCTGGGGACCGTCATTAGATTGGCTGCTGAGGAACGAAGGGGTCTGGTAGGTGTGTAAAGGCTAAGGTGTTTTTTAGGAACTTGGGTCCAGAGTTATTTATTGCTTTGTATGCGATACATAGGGCCTTGAATTTGATGCAGCCAGTGGAGTTTACGTATTATGTTGGGTTCAGGTTTAAACTTGTGGGTGTTGGTCAGGATTCTTGCCGCCGCGTTTTGAACCATTTGTAGTTTATTTAATACCTTTTCTTGGGTGTTGAGGAGTAAACCGTTGCAGTAATCCACCTGGGACAATACTAGGGTGGTCATGATATTTTTGCCGGCACTAGAGGGGAGATATGGTAGAAGTTTTTTTTTTTTTGATGGTGTTGAAGGCGGAAGAGGCCACAGTGTTGGCGTGTTGTTGAAAAGATAGTGTGTTGCCAAAAATGATGCCTACGCTTCTGACCTATTTGACAGGGGAGGGGGGTGGACCCAGATCCTGCTGGTCCCCACAATGGTGGCCAGTAGGAGAGAGGTTGCCGAATATCATTACCTCCGTCTTCTCCGAATTTAATTTAAGGCAATTGTTTGGCATCCAGGAACTTATTGCATGCATTACATTTTGGAAATTTGCTGCCACTGTTGGGCCGTTGTTGTGAGTTTCTATTACTAGCTGGGTGTCGTCAGCGTACGTGGTGAGTAACATGCCGTGTGAATTGATGACCCTCGCCAAGTCCGACACGTGTATATATTGAATATTTATTTACCTGAGTTCTTACAATAAGTCTGTATACCCACCTTGCCAATTCTGCCATCTGAACAATACACCATACTCCAAAACCTCCTGTCCCACCTGCTGGTTAAACATATTAAAAACAAACCGTGCCTCCCCGATCATAGCTCCCACCCTATGAACAGGGGTGAATCAGTACAAATAGTCACCCCACTGCCTAATTACAAGAGAGCTTCCACCTGAAATATAACCTCGTTTACAGTCTTATAAACCAGTCATTCATCTCTGTGCCATCCACACAACAACCACGCCACTTATCTCTATGTCGGGGCAAAGGGTTGCCCTGCCTGTTCTGGTATGAGTGTACCCATCCACTGCCAGCCGCTCATCACACTGTCACACTCACACAGCTACCAGTCTCTACCGAATCCAATCCAGCAATGAGAATCAGAAGTGAAAGTGAAGGGGGGGAAAGGAGGAGAGAGTAAGAGGACAAGAAGAGTTAAAGAGGAAGATTAGGGGAAGAAAAAAGGGGGATGAGAGGGTGAAGGGGGGCTGACCTGCCACATAGAACATCTGTGCCCTACCCGCCAGTGCAGTACTTCTGCGCCAACTTTATCTGTAATGAGCTTAGGTTGTATCTCTAGTTCCTCCAGCTCCTCAATTGCCAGTGCTCCTATTACCATGCAGTGCAGTGGTACACACTAACTTGTTCCTTGCAAAATGTTCAGGTATTAGCGGGCTGGGGTGTGTCCTCCACTACATTTCCTGTGCTTGCTTCAGAGTTCGCAGCAGTCACTACCTCTACCAGTGCTCTGCTTCCTCACGTTCAGCCATCAAAACTCTGGGCTCACTCGAGATGATGGCACCCCTTCGCGGTCTGATCCCACTCGTTCTAAGGCCAGGGAGCCATCCTGTTGTACTACCACACTGCGCAGACCTCGAGGCATGCCTGCTCCACTGGCCACATTTGTTCGTCTTCCACAATGAAGTGTAATGAAAGAGGGTCTGAGGGAAGTTTAAAGTCCTAAATGGGTTCATCCCCCATAATTCTAATATTCAAAAAACAAAATGGAATCCATAGGACTAAAAAAAGGGGTATTAAACCTATACCTCTAGAGACAAATATAGAGGCTATCACCACTCTCTATGTTGTTGAGTGAACAATAGAATCAAGAAAGCAAAAGAGAAGCAAAGATAGTACTCAAAATCTCCTCCGGATAGTTGGTATCCCATCAATACACAACCATGTGCCCAGTGTCCTCATCTGGGGTCCCAAACAACCCTCTGTTGCCTCTCTTAGTTATCAGAGAGAGCAGAAAGAGAGCTGAATCCTTCTGTGCGAGTCTTACAGAAGGATTGAATTGTGTTTAGAAAACGGGTGATTTGAGTTAACCTTTAATGTGCAGTGCAAAAAAATACTGTGCAAAGGAGTCCTTATAAAGGATAAATCAATGAGATAGTACACTACCCTCACTGCTGCTAATCCTAGCAATCTCATGTGTTTTCCTATTAAAATCAATGTGGAAGTGAGAAAAAGATACAAAACAGTTTGAAATTAATCACTGTTCCCACGGTCAACATGTTTCAGCCACTTAGGAATATTCTCCCTGGCTTTCTTCAGGACCTATAGTTATCTTGTCACTGCAATTGCAATAGAGCAAAAAGAAGTCATACATACAGTATTACTGTTGTATTCGTGTTCAAACCCTTGATGTAAGCATGATGACTGGACTGCATCTAGGGAAAATAACCATAACATCTTTGTATACCATTGCCTTCTAATGTTATTGTACCTCCATACAACTTACATTGAGTATTTCACTACTAACTTTATTGACAAAAGCTTACCATTACTTCTCAAGGGGTATGCCACAACTCACTCTGCACCAGCTCAAGTTGTGTTAGAGGCCCGCTCTACAAAGGAAGAGTCCAACAACACTTGTTTGTGGAAACAATATTGATATTCCCTGATCATCAATTAGTAATAAATGTAACCATAGAAAAAGCAGAGCAAGCTGTTAAAAATCCTCGTTGCCATCACAAGTTTAGTCGATAGTTGAATCATGATGTACCTAGCACCGTGTTGATCATTAAAGTTCTATTCTGGACACGAAGGAACAAGCGTAACCCTCGATAAGTATCTTACAATGTACTTGTATTGTATAGTGCATTTGCTGATTAATTTTAGCCTCTAAAAATCAAGACTTATACAAGCAAAACCAATATTCAAATTTATATGTAGACAAGGGTCTAGACCCCTATCGATAACCACGTGTACCGTAGTTTATAACCAAAGCAGTTTGTGTATGAGCCACATGTCGTAAAACAAACAATGTTAGTCCTTTTGTAGTGCATGTAAAGATCAACATGCACAGAAGGCACTCTTCCAGTTAAGACGTAGTATAAGGTTTACATAAGCGTTTTTATCTTATTAGAAAAATGAAATGAGAATTCAAAACTGTCGAAGACCATAGTCATGGAACTTAAACAGGCAGACTGTCTGCCTAATAACCAACGTTCCGTGCCGATAATTGTATGCGGCAGGCAAGGAAAATAAACTCTATTTCTATTCCAGAAACACTTCTCTTGCCAGTAAAAACCCACTACTGATATAATAGCTGCTATGATGCGGGTTCACTCCGATCTCAAAAGCGTCATAACATTTATAACGCGAGTACGTCCCTGTAACTCACAAATAAAAGTAATAGGTCTCTCTACCTTACCGGAGCACCTTCTATAGACTACGAATAGTTAATAAAGACAGGCAAAGATCATGCGCCTACCTGTCTGTCGGTACCCCCAGTCTGGAACTTCACTGGAGTGGAGGTATCTGGGCATTTGACGAACCGCCATTTTATCCTAAGTTGTAAGGATGTGTCTCGTTCGTGCGCGTCGATTACCTCATCGTAAGAACTACTCGGCTGTTATCATGCTGATGGAAGATGTAGTTCTTGCTAAGTTTGATAAAGTTATACGAACATAGCAGATCTCGCGAAAATGTTCGCTTTGGAAACCATACGTATGTGCAATCTCAAAACTACCTCTTCATTTTATAACCACGAAGGACCGCATATATGTGAGTCGATCATAATTACGAGTATAAATGAAGTTTGAACATCACTCATTCGATTTACGATAATACCCTTCAATCAGATACATATTTCCATATTTATTTAGTTATATGCTCAATATCTTATTCATTTTTAGGTCGAGCTGACGTTAGCATTCATGCTAAGCATGAATGCTGTCAGCTCGACAACTAATGTTATCAGTATTTAGGAGAGTGGACACCAAAGTGTTACGAGCTTTTTCAGTGTCGGATTTCACCTCGGGAGCGCGCAGCATTGTCTGCAGTGGCAGTGTCAGTTTCGCTTTTTTATTACTTTCGTTTTTCCCCGAGGCTGGCTGAGGCTGGCTTGGAATGAACAGGCTTGCTTTGAACATCATGATTAATTATTTTTAGCCGTCTTGTAATGAACATGCACGCTGGGATTACTTTTAAAACACTTCTTTGTAAAGGCACATTTATAATTATCGGAAGCATCACAGTGAATAAATGGGTCAAGCTGCTGGTTTATTTATTTTTATTAACCTGGCTCCGTTAGCGTTGTAACTATTTTTGGAAGCCTGACGACAGCGTTAGCTGGCAATGCAATGCTTACATTTAAATAATGTTGTCCATGTTTGCGCAAACTCGTTCCCGCACGTCGCCTTGCCCCTCTCGTGTCTCATTCCCTTGCGCAAACACACTCCACAGTCACGCATGCGCACATACCCAGCCACACACACTGCATACACACACTGCATACACACACTGCATACACACACTGCATACACACACTGCATACACACACTGCATACACACACTGCATACACACACTGCATACACACACGCAGACCCACGCGCACACACGCAGACCCACGCGCACACACACAGACACATTGGAACAGACACCCCCCTCCCCTCCCACTCACCGGGCTCTTTCGGCGTGTCTCCTCTGCAGCGCTGGTCGGAGTCGGCCGGCTTCACTGCTTCCTCGGCGGCGGCGGGCGGAACTTCCTGCTGGATTGCAGGCCCCGCCCCCGTCTCGGCCAAAAGTGCCTGACTTCCGGTTTTCACGGAGCAGGGCTGCGGCGGTGATTTCTTTTGGGGGCAACAGCGGTAGGCACCCTCTATTCTGTTCTTCCAATACTCCTGCGATAGGATTTTTACTCGAAAGAAGTCTCAATTTAACAGCATGGCGTACTGGCGTAATCTCAGGCATTTGTAACGTTAGTGTTGGAAATTTTGCAAGAATATGCCTGTGTTTATAAAATACCACCCTGGCCTACTTCTAAGCTAGTGGGTGGAGGATTTCTTTTTATTAGCTTGATGGACCTCTATAATTTACAAACATACTTCTCAGGTTGAGTATATATACTGTCCACAGATAATGGAGCTTTTAATAAACCATGTAGCTTTCTCCATCACTTCCTACTGAGGAAGTGTCATGTGGTTCATGCAAGATTAACCTGTCACATGCGTGGTTGTCCCTCAAAATTCAACCCCCATGTTAACTTATTTGTATCCATTAACGTTGCCATTTATTTTCTCTAAACAGACTTTCTACATCGGGCACGCTAACACCAGTCCGCAACCCTCAGAAGGTTCTGCAGAAAACATATCATTAATGAACACTAGGAAAATACATTATTGCTGCTAGCAGTGTGCGTCCCCGTTATGCCCTGGCTATTTTGAATATAATATAATATATGTCCTGTACATCACCGCTGGCACGTGCTTAGTCTCAAATCCTTCGCATCCTCACCTTCTCCACACAGATGACAGACAGGTTTTGAGTAATGAGATTTCTTTACATCCTGTATATCTGTATTTATCATAGAACCCTTCTATCTGCTTGAATGTGAAGCAATGAATCTCACCATTTCGGATGTGTTGATGCTCCAGGCATCTTTCGGTTTGAGGTGCTTTACATTGCAGGGATGGGGTGCACATACACTCCAAACAATACCACTCAGTGCCACATAATTACACGCCACACAATTACACTCTACTGAATACATCATACACTCCACATAATTACACGCCACATAATTACACTGCACTCAACGCAACATACACTCCAAATACCACTGTGTCACATATTTACACGCAACATAATTATACTCTACTGAATGCAACACACTCCACACAATACCACTCAGTGCCACATAATTATGCTTCATAACTACATTGCACTCAACGCAACATACACTCCAAATACCACTCAGTGCCACATAATTACACTGCACTCAATGCAACATACACTCCAAATACCACTCAGTGCCACATAATTACATGCCACATAGTTACATTGCACTCAATGCAAAATACACTCCGAATACCACTCAGTGCCACATAATTACACGCCACATAATTACACTCTACTGATTAGACTGCGCTCAATGCAACATACACTCCAAATACCACTCAGTGCCACATAATTACACGCCACATAATTACACTCTACTGATTAGACTGCGCTCAATGCAACATACACTCCAAATACCACTCAGTGCCACATAATTACACGCCACATAATTACACTCTACTGATTAGACTGCGCTCAATGCAACATACACTCCAAATACAGTTCAGTGCCACATAATTACACTGCACTCAATACAACATACACTCCAAATACAACTCAGTGCCACATAATTACACACCACATAATTACACTGCACTCAATACAACATACACTCCAAATACAACTCAGTGCCACATAATTACACACCACATAATTACACTGCACTCAATGCAACATACACTCCAAATACAACTCAGTGCCACATAATTACACGCCACATAATTACACTGCACTCAATGAAACATGCACTCCAAATACCACTCAGTGCCACATAATTACACGCCACATAATTACACTGCACTCAACATCTAAGTCACGTAAATACAACACATATTGCATTACAAATGCTATAGGTGTCACATTTGCGAAAGTTAAAACTATTGGCATTGTAAATGACAAAGCTATTAATTTTGGTATTTTCAAAACGAACAGATAAATATAAAATTTGTCATTTACAATACCAACAGCTCAAACTTTCCTAATGCGAGACCTATTGCATTGCAAATGCTTGTTATATTTAGGCACATGCTTGTGGCATCGCAATCTTATGACCATCGGTTTCAAGGTTGAAAGCCCACAATAGAGCAGGACCAAAAAAACGCATACTCAATTAGTTATAACTGATGTATTTCGCGAATGACTAACAAAGTTATATTCCTAATTGAATCAAGTGGTTAGTGTACACAGGAAACATGTAGGGTTGAGCTAATATAGGCAGAATATCCATTGTGGCAATTAGTATGGTGCGCTCTACAGATTTGCAATTATAGTGTTATTTCATTTATTGGAGAGAGCCATCCAAGGGATGGTATCATTCAAGCCTGTGACATCGCTTGCCAATTTAAAAACCCATTGTTGTGCACGTTGGAATAACAAACTTGGAACCTCACTACAGTGTGGTGGAATAAAGGGTTTCTCTAATTCTGTCCACTCCATTTCATCTGGTTTGTGGTTTTTATCAACAAAGTGTCTAGTGAGTTTAGTCACTGTTTTCTTACACCTAAAGGTGCTCTTATGTTCCATCATCCGGAGCTTCACTTTTCTTGTAGTCATGCCCACATATTTGTTGTTGCAAGGACACGTCATAAGGTAGACCAGGTTTTCACTATTACAATTTGTGAAAAACCTCTGTTCCCAGGGTTTCAAACAGTCTATGTCTACCGACTTAAACTGTTTGGTTTGGGCACATACCCCACATGATCCACAAGGGAAGTGACCTTGAACTTTCGGTAGGTTCCATAGAGTTGTATCCGAATCTTGTCTCAAACTCAATGGTAGAGTATGTACCAGTCTGTCTTTTAGATTCGTACTCCTCTTTAGAGCAAACCATGGTAGTGGTAACAACTGTTCAGAATACGCCAGTATTTTCTGGCTCTCTTCTGAATATTGTTCGACGATGACCAGGGCTCTGAAGGTCGCCCACCGAAGCCTTCGAAGCTAAGGCCCTGCCTGCTTCTTTCACCTCCAGCCAGTCGCAAGCAGTTTCAGGTGTGGTGAAGTAGTGGGTGCAACCCCCATGTATGACCTTAAGCTTAGCGGGGTAGAGCAGCATGTACTGCAAGTTCATTGCCCTTAGCTTTTGCTTCACACCACCAAGCTTGTGTAATCTGGAAAGATGTGGGTGGTATGATTTTGAAAAACTGGGTCTTCAGCCCGCTGTGCCTCCCTAAGTATACAGTCTTGATCTCTGTAATTAAGGATCTTGGCAATAAGAGTGTGTGGGGAGGCACCGACTGGTGGGGTAAGGACCAGCACCCGTTCGATCACAAAGTGGGAAGAGAAGAGAGCTGCAGGCTGTGTTTTTATCCAGTTTTCAAGGAAAAGCTCTGGTGTATTATCCTCTGCTCCCTCCGGGAATCCCACAAAGTGCAAGTTACATATGCGGGTATCAGCCTTCCGCATCTTCAGCTCTCTGCTCCATTACTGGTGTTTTACTCCGCTAGGGCCATTTTCAGGGTGGAGACCTCAGTCTCCAGCTTTGAGATCTTTTGTTCAGTAGCCAGGGATCTCTACGCCGCCGCCCGCAGGTCCACTCTCAATAGGCCAACATCGAGGAAGACCGCGTCTATTTTTGCCTGTACCGTCACGCTGGAGGCTTCAAGGCAGCACGAATCTGAGCACCAGTAGGGTCTACCTGAGCGGTCTCTACCACTGGGGGTGGTTCACCTGGAGGATCTGGATGCGGTGCGCCATCTTGCGCTGTGTACTGGTCTATCTTGGTTTGCTGTGCCCCCCTCTGCGGTCTCTTTCCCCATGATCGTGTCTACAAGCTCTGTGGGTTGGGAGCAGTGTTGCAAGTCCTCTCAGGGGCTTAGCACCCAGGGCCGAGGGGAGGTCTGGCAGGGGAACGCTAAGGTCCTGGCGAAAGCAGGATTCCTTCAACAGCTGCTTATTACTTTCTGCATCAATGGGCATCAGCAGATGGGGAGGTCATTAGTTCCTAGCTGGTATGTACTATTATATCATCTGGACCCTGAGTGACTCTCCCCTTTGGTATAGAATGCTGCAGGGTCACTATCTTAGCGACTTGCCTCAGTGGGCCAGTGAGGGTGGAGTTCATCGCAGGGGGAGGACGACCATAATTCCCAAATAAAGCTATGCTGCTACAATTCGCCACTTCTTTCCATTACTGGAAGAATACCTGTTATTAAATCTCTGCTCCCATTGAGCCATTAGTATGCCTGTGTCTCACAAGCTCTTTGCATACATTCAATTGGGAGGCGAGCTCGACAAAGAGCTGATGAGCGAGCCAGGCATGCTCAAAGGTCTTCTAAACAGTTAAGGGGAGTCTCACGTCGTACTCTCGTAACCCAAGCTGATTTGCAATCTCCACAATCTCTGCACCGCCACACCTCACCTTGGTCCATTAGGGTATTCGTCTGTTTCAGCTGATGCAGGCCGCCAGAAGGGAGTGGGCTGTCTCCTGATCTCCTACTGAGCGGCGCTCCCGGTTATCTCGCACCAAGTCACCGCACCGGAGCACAGTGTACCTTGGGTGCTGGCTCATGTTTCACTCGTTGCCTCCTCATGTTGACGACCCAGGCCCGCAGCGGAGAGCCCGTCCAGCCTCCCTTTAAGTTTCTAACCTTGGACAGGAGTCCACAGCCATCAACTGGTCTCCGCTCCCCTTTTTGAACTCTACCCATACACCTAGGGCACTCAGCAGTCACCTGCCTCCGCGTTAGTCTCATCGTGTCTTCGGCCGATTGCCGTTGCTTCCCCAGTCTGCGGTGGTACCCAGCAAGAGGATGTTCAAGGCCTCACGGCAGAATCCAGCAGTTGTAGGTCGCTCTGACGTCTTATTCAGCTGTGCCTGTACGTTTTAATATGCGCCGCTCATGGCTGTTGTTGTGTCGGGTGATGGGGGGCAGGATGTACCCTAGGGAGATCTCTCTGGGACCTACACTCAGGGGCATCTAATCCTGACTAGGCCTAACACGTGGCCCTAGAATAAACTCAGCCAGACACTGGGAATAAAGTTGCTTGCTCGGTCGGCGCGTCTCTATCTGAACGCCCTCGCACGTGCTCGACCTCTTTTTATTATAGGGCGGTCACATGACCAACATGTCCGTCCCTCGGGACATCGGGGGCGGACCTTCAGGAACATAACATTCCTCCTAAAATAAGGAAAAACCAAAAACAACTGCAAACATTAAAACATATTCTAACCATAATCTTTGTCTTAGTAACATCAGGACCGAGGCCTTCAGCGTCTTTCAAATGCCAGTGCATTCAGTTCAAACATTACGTGCATATATGTAAATGAGAACAGTCTTACGTAAAGTAATCTCTCAGCCAGCCGGAGGGGGTGGGATTGTCACGTAGCTGGCGTTGGGACCCCCGATGAGTCATCAGTTCTGTTCCAACCTCCACTTCGTGTCTTGGCGCCTCGCTGTCGGCCCCCTCCGGATCTGGGGCCTCATCCAGGGCCTCCGTGTCACCGCCCACTTCTTCGCTAGAAACCTGATGCTCGTCACGTGGCCTGACCTCGGGCTGAGATGTTGATTCACCAGCCGGCAACGTAGTTGCAGTTTCGGTTTGTCCGCCGCCTTGCTGGCACCTTGGCTCGCTGCTTGAAGGGTGATAGTTTGAAGTGAGACACATTGCGAGTCACCCTGTCTCGTCCTCGAGTGGCTGTGATGCGGGTGCCCTTCACACCACTGACTCGCCATGGTGTTTCTCGTAATTGAGTTTGAATTTGCCACCAGTTGCACGATTCCTGATGAGCACCAGGTTGCCTCTTTTGAAGTGGGGGGCCACAGCCCGGCGTTTCTTACTGATCTTGTCACATGCAGAACTTCTTTTCTTCTCCACTGTGTGTTCATCTATCATTTCAGGTGCCCACTGGGGGTGATGGGGAATGGAGTCAGTTATTACCCTTCCTAGGAGGAGGTGTGCGGGAGCTACCCCAGTTGTGGAGTGCGGGGTCTGTCGGTAACTTCGGAGGAACGTGAAGATGGCCATTTCCACTGACTGTCCCTTGTCATGCGCAATGCGGATGACCTTGTTTAAAGTCCTCATGAACCTCTCGGCCTCCCCGTTGGCTTGAGGCCACCTCGGTGTGATGCGCCTGTGACGCATTCCCAGAGACTAGAGATATTCCGCAAAGTCTTGACCCTGGAATGGCGGTCCATTGTCCGTTCTGAGTTCCCTCATGGCTCCATGGGTGGCAATGATTTTTTCTATCTTGGGGATCACACAGTCTGCACTGGTGCCGGTGACAATTTCGACCTCAGGATATTTAGAGTGGTCGTCTATCATTACCAGCGTGTGTCTTCCATCCGGAAGGCTACCAAAATCCATGCTGACCCTTTCCCAGGGACCTCGGGGCCTGGGTTCCACAATGATGGGGGCTTCACGGGGGCTGTCGCCCGTGGTTTGGCAGGCCGTGCATGTTCGCACCACATTCTCCACCATGTTGTCCATGAGCGGGAACCACACCTTTGTCCGCAGCCGGGCCTTCGTCTTGACCATCCCCTGGTGCCCCACGTGTGCCAGTTGAACTACTCGTCCTGTCAAAGCCGTCGGGATCACCAGGCGATGCCCTCGCAGAAGGCACCCCGCCGCGTCTTCATTCAGTTCAGCCCTCACGTGGTACAGACTGTCCATGATTTTCTGGGCCTCTGGTGTGAGTACTTTCCAGCTCTCCTTGGCTTTCTGCCAGTTGGCCGTTCGGAGTAGATCCTTGGCCCGCTGTATGCAGGCATCCTGAGCCGTGACGCTCACAACCTCTTCCAGGGATATGGGGCGCGGGCATGATCTGGCCACGACCCATTGAACATAGGCCTCCGTCTCTTCTGCTTCCTCCATCTCCTCCGGGGTAGCCGGCCTGGGGTGTCGTGACAGGTAGTCCGCAGGATTCCTTGCCCCTGGCTGGTACTCGATGGCACAGTTATATTCTTGCAGTTGCAATATCCACTTTTCAATTCTAGGGGGTGGCTTGGAGGAGGTACCTGAAAACAGAGACAGCAGCGGCTTGTGGTCCGTCACTACTGTGAAAGGCTTGCCATATACGTACAAATGGAAGTGCCGGCATCCCCAATGTATTGCAATGGCCTCCTTTTCGATTTGGGAATACCTTTGTTCTGTGTCCGTGAGGGACCGGCTGGCAAAAGCAACAGGGGCCCAGTCTATCTCGTCTCGGGCTCTCTGCATTAGAACAGCCCCCAATCCCGCCGGTCCGGCATCTACCGCAATGAGAGTGGAATGTCTTGGGTCAAAAAATGCCAATGTGGTGTTGCTGGACAGCGCACTCAATGTTTTGAAATGCCCTTTCCTGCTCAGGTCCCCAGTTCCATGGTGTGGAATCTTTGGTTAGTTCACGCAGAGGGAGGGTCAGGTTGGCTAAGTCTCTTATGAAGCGACCACAGTAATTTACCATCCCGAGAAAGCTTCGGACCTCCGTGACAGTGGTAGGCGGAGGTGCGTCCTTGATGCCCTTGACCTTGTCGGGTTCAGGGTTGACGCCATCGGCTGAGAACACGTATCCGAAGAACCCTAGTTTGGTCTGAAGAAATTCGCATTTGTCTCGGTGCAGAGTGAGTCCAGCGCTGCGGAGCCTGCGGAACACCTGCGCCAAGCGTTGGTTGTGTTCGGGGATTGTTCTTGCATGCACCATGATGTCATCACTGACATTGATTACCCCCGGTATGCCAGTAATGAGTTCTTGGATAACATTCTGGAACACCTCGGCAGCGCTAGATATCCCAAAGCTCAACCTGGTGCACCTGCGCAGTCCGATGTGGGTGGAGAACGTCGTAATGTTCCGGGATTCTTTGTCCAGTACGAGTTGATGGTACCCCGCCCGGAGATCCAACTTGGAGAACCACCTGGCCCCGGCCATCTCTCCGATCAGGTCGTCGATCGTGGGGGTGATATGTCGTTCCCTTTTGATGGCCGCATTGGGGAGGCGCATGTCCAAGCAGATCCGGACCGCCCCAGGCTGTTTTGGTTTCCTTGTGACCACGATGGGTGATACCCAGGGGGTGGGTCCGGACACTTTCTCAATGATACCCGCTGCTTCCAGCTTCTGTAGTTCTTCCTCGACCAGTGGCCTCAAATGGAACGCAACCCGCCGGTGTCGCAGGGCCACCGGTTGAACAGTGGGGTCCACATGCAGGTGTATTTCCCGACCCTTGAAACAGCCAATCCCTTCAAACAGGTCAGAAAAGTCTGCAATCAGTTGTTGCACCGATTCCTCATGCACCCCAAACGCAAAAGAGACCACTCCCAAGTCTTCTGCCGTCCGACAACTCAGGAGCATGCCTTGACCTTCTTCCGACACGAAGATGTTGGCTCGCGTGATCTTGTCTCCGTGCCGGACTGCTGCTTTAAACTTTCCCCGAATGCGGAGGGGAACGTCCTGACCGTAGGCAAAAACGGTGATCGGAGTGGAGCGGAGGCTGGGAGGAGTAGCCATGTCTCCGTAGAGGGATGCACTCATGAGATTTATCGAGGCGCCCGTGTCCACAGTTGCCATGATGTCCTGATCAGCCACTTGTATCGCGCACTGTGGTAGTGTCCTGGTGCGTCTGGTGGCCGTGCCGATCATGTGCACCTTGTGTACGGATCGCTCCTCCTCGTCGTCGTCCATATCACTGTTGCTGGGTCCTCCTTCCGCGCCTTCGGGCTCCGCCACCGTATGTATTGTCTGGCGGGGCTTGCTGAACTTTTTGGACCGGCACACTTTTTCAAAGTGATTCATTTTTCCGCAACCGGAGCATATTTTGCCCCGTGCTGGGCATTCTGGCGCCGGGTGTCTCGGGCCTCCACAGTAACCACATGACTGCGCCGAAGCTCCGCCCTGCGGAGTTGTTGTTCGCTTCGCCCATTTGGGCTGTGGGCGGACTTGTAGTCTGTTAACCGGTTCCACTTTCATGTTGGCCTGTAGAGCTGCTTCCATGTGGGCTGCCCTGGCCTTGGACAGCTCCTTTGTGCGGCCCAGCGTGAGAATGTCTGGGAGGGGTTTCCCCGACTCCTCCAGTATTCTCTCGCGTAGTTTAGCAGAGGCGCATCCCTGTATTATCTGGCCTCTGATCTCTTCCGTGACATCCTGAAATCCACACGTTAGTGCCAGTTTCTTTAGCCGGGAGTGGTAAGCGTCCAGCGATTCATCTGGCAGTTGCCGCGCTTGTCTGAAAATGAATCGTTCATAGTCTTGGTTGGCCATTGGTTCGAAGTGCGCGTTGAGTGCGTTTATTAGTGTGTGGTGGGTTTTGGGAGTTGCCTCCGTAAGGGTGCGGGCAATGGAATGAATGTCCTTGCCACCAAGATGGAGAATCATGGCACGCTTCTGTTCCTTATGGACCTTGGTGGCCTCGAAGAATATGAAGAGCCTGTCCACCCATTCTTTCCACTTCGGTGCGAGAGTGGAGGGCGCACCCTCCACCACAAACGGTTCAATGGGCGGAATGTTAGCCATCGCTTTAGACGCCCAGGAGGATGTCCGTGGGCAGCCGGGAGATGATCCGGCGGCGACCGGAGCGCCTGGCCAGGCGTACCTTGGTGCGGTTCACACCCGTGCAGCCCAGCGCGGTGCGGCACTAGGCGTGGAGGGTCCACAGAGGGAGCACCTCGCGCGACCAATCAGACTCCTGTGCGCCGCAGGAAGATGTAAGCCAGCGCCGCTCACCTGATGAGAGCCAGGGATCAGAGTCTTTCCACCAGGCAAGCTGAGCGGGGGGGTGTGGTGGCAAGGCACGAGCACCGCAGACACGTGGGAGTGCCCGCAGCCGCCTCACCCTAAGAGGGACACACACACGCACCCCGAGCGAGGGATCGACAACCACCCTCGTCGCCAATTGTTGTGTCGGGTGATGGGGGGCAGGATGGCCCTAGGGAGATCTCTCTGGGACCTACACTCAGGGGCATCTAATCCTGACTAGGCCTAACACGTGGCCCTAGAATAAACTCAGCCAGACACTGGGAATAAAGTTGCTTGCTCGGTCGGCGCGTCTCTATCTGAACGCCCTCGCACGTGCTCGACCTCTTTTTATTATAGGGCGGTCACATGACCAACATGTCCGTCCCTCGGGACATCGGGGGCGGACCTTCAGGAACATAACAGCTGTAAGACCTACTCCAGAAGGCAAGGGGGTAAAGCCCCGACACTGTGGCAGGATGGGCAGGCTTCTGTAGGAGTGTGAGCGGGCCTGCTCCAGAGCTCCTTATAGTGCTTCCGTCGCAGCCGCCATCTTGGCCACGGCCCCACATTGTCTATTTGTTTTATTGATTTTCGGCCCTTTCATGCCATTAATCTGAAAATAGGTCCACGCTCTAGAAAGGTCACACAGGATATTTTTGCAGTTTATTACAGACTATGAGTGTATCAGAGCTTCCTTTAGGCCCTTCGACCTCTGGACATTTCTGGTACATTATACCTTGATGGTGGTTCCTTGCATTCTTTTTTCTATGCCGGCTTTGCAAGCTCATGTAGAGAACTGCCCAAGCACATCCTTAAAATGCCTGGGTTTCTCCAGACTGGGTGCTCGGGTGTTGTTGCCTTTGACTCAGTGAGTTTCACTTACTGAAGATAGCACTCCTTTTGTCGTTTTTTCCCCCCCCCCCCCCAACATACACTTGGCAAAGTGCACTATCCAGCTGAGCCTCAAGTTTTGTCCGAAATGCAGCATTCTGTAACTTGAGCCATTAGCTTTAAAGAGTGGTGGGAGATGGGTGGTGGCATGGTTGCCGGTTGTGCAATTGGATGGGTTAAGACTGCTATTGCTCACATAAGAGAGAACCAGAAAGTGAAGTAACCCTATATTCCCCTCTGGCACTGATGCGTGAATTGGGTATTGCCTAATACTCTTTGCCAACTCCTGCTTATGTTTGTTCTGCAGCACACCTAGCTTGTGGTCATTGTAGGAAGCTGGCTTTTTATGTAGTATACCAAAAGGAGGTACACTATGTAGAGTCCAGGTGACCCTTATTGCTTTACAGGGCTGAAATTAGTAATCCCAAATGCTTTGTTTTGTGCTAGTGTTAAGCATTTGTTGTACACAGTCAATAAATGAGACAATCACTCAAGAAGAAACTCAAGACCAGTTTAGAAAATAGCATATATTTCTATGTAATTTTTGACACCAAGATCATCGGGTTACTACTTCAGACGTTCTCAAATTTCACTGTAGAAAAGGACAGCTGTTTGATATGAGGCACGAGCCTTGAATGCGGTAATGTAATCTTATGGGAGAAACATTCATTGCATAGGTGCACTTATAGATTAGATTACTTACAGGACTGCTCTTCTGGACTTAAGGTAAGTAGAGGCCAAGAAATCACCTACAGTTCAAGTTTGCCTGCCCTAGAGTGTCCGGGTGCAGAGGTGCTTTCAGCGGTGGTAGTCTTGAACACTACACGCTAAAGTCAATGGGGAAAATTAACTAAGAAAAGGATGCAAGGAGTGACTGGGGGACAAGTCGGGCAGAACCTGCGGGTGGTGGAGCGGCTCTACTCTTGAGGGTCTCAGGACCACAGAACCACCATTGGTTTATGTGAGCCTGGGCAGGGGAGCTCGGTAGCAGGTGTTTTGTCCTGCTGGTCGGTGAGTTAGAGACTCTCAGTTTTTGGTGTTCCAGCAGAAGAGGGAAAAGAAAAGAAATACAGCAGGGCCACTCTCTGTATGAAGCTATCCCCTCTAATAGTTCCCGCGACATGCAGGTAAGTTTTGCCGGTGATGGTTCCGACTGAACACAAACAAGCCTTGGTGCTTGCAACTGGCTGTAGTACCTAGAGTATTGTTGCAGGGCAGCTCCTGGAGATGCTGGCATTTCCGAACTTCGCAGGAAGACTGATCCGACCTCCTGGAGCATGAAGAGCTCTTGTTGGGGTGCTTCTTCCTCGGTGGGTCCGGGGGTCGACCGAACGGTGTACAGTGCAGCTGCAGTCTGCCTGCTGGTGCAGGGGAGTAACTCTTCCAGATGCTGCAGGGTCAAGGAAGTGCTGGTCGTTCTTCCAAGAGTTTGGGGAGGCTGTTCAGATTATGGACGAGTCTGTCGGTGATTGTCGGGAGAGGAGCAGTCGGGAAGTGTTTTGCCCTAAAGTAGATGTTGGTTCACACTTCTCATATCTTTGTTTTTTTTTGTCCTTTAGACAGACAAATCTTAGTTTATGGTGTCGGGGGGGGGGCCTTAAATACTACATTTAGGGGGGTTAAGGGAAGTGAAGGGTAGTAGCCAATGGGCTACTTACCTCTGGGGTCTCTACATCCCCTATATGACCATAGATAGTGGGCTTAACACTTACGCAAAGTTCCTAATTTCACCAAAATCATGTTGGTGTAATCCTTCTTTTATGGAGCATATCAGGCAGCCCACACTGTGGTGTGACTAGCCTGGTACTGCACCACTCCTCCTTGCATAGCTAATTTCGCACCTGTCCTGGTGTGAAATGGGCCTTAGGGCAGGAGATGGCATCTCCCTCCTCTGGGGCAAGCCAGTGTCTCATATCAAAGGTGGCAGTGGTTTTGAAGCACCTGGTCTTGATATGCTCAATAACTAGCCATTATACTGGAGGCGTGAACACCTTCCTCTGGAGCTGGCATGGTTTCTGGCATTCAGGAGCATCAGCTTTCCCCTGTAGGGCTTCAGAAACGTATGTGGTGACAGGTTGGATGATACCAGTCAGCCAGCACACTAAGAGGCTGGACAGTTTTTCTGGGGGCACATCGAAGGCACTTCTTGGTGCGTGTCCTAATAAATCTTGTACTGGCAACTGTATAGATTTATTAAGACAAGTTGTTTGATACCAAACACCCTAGGTTTCAGTAAAGTCCTCGTATAGCTGGGGAACTCGTACTAACCAGTGCCCAGCACATGTACTTAGGATGACTTCCCAGTTCACTTGTACCAATGATTATTTTAAGTAGACAGCACAGGGGCTTATCATATCATGTCATGTAGATATACCCTCACATGTAATATGTCAAATGACCTCAAAAACAAAATTATCCATTGGTTGCGGTTGCACAGACCGATAGCACCTAACATAGATGGGGACATAGTTCATGTTAGACGGATCAACTGGCTGGGGAGTAGAACTAAAGATATCGAGGGGGACCTAGTGGTGGTAAATTTTAGAGACCCTCGGGCAGTTGATTACATCCTAAATTGGCCACCTGGGAATGGGGAATCCTGTGTTATCCCACGGGCTTTAACATACTTTTACCCCAGGTCAGAAGTTACCAACTCTAAATATTCAAACAGACCACAATCTTATAGGCCGCCCTTTATACCACCCTACATCAATAATCATCCTCAGTATGGGCATCAGTTCACCAGAGTGCCTGATCTACACTCCGCCTGGTCCATGGTCCCCCATAGACATATGCTGAACCAGGGTTCCAGTATGAACCACCTGAGACCCTTTACCCCGTTGGATACCTACAATCGGTTTTCCCAGCTGTCAGGGCTGGAAGACTGCGATTGAAGTTGGGGGCAAGGGGGGGGGAAATGATAATGAACTTCTTGGGGATGAGGATCCTCGTCCACCTTGGGGTAGCATTGGTACTGAAGAAGTTAGTCTATCTACAGACCATATGGCGACCACCAATGACATAACTGAGGACTCCAGGGCAGCTGGGCCCGTGACGAGTATGGTTGGTTGCTTTGCAACCCCCATTTCATTGGCCCAGGAGGGGGGGAGCCCTTTGACTAGGGTGGTTAATGAGAGGTTGCCCAAGGTGGGCTACACTTCTATGCCTAGAGGAAGGCGGGTAATAAACCTCCTTTCTTGGAATATTGCTGGGCTAAAGAGGAAGTTAGAAATCCCGGAGTGGCACACACTCATTGAGCAGTTTGATGTCTGCCTGTTCCAGGAGTCATGGAGTCTTGTTCCGCTACATAAATCGGGGTATACTACCCACTTTGTGCCCGCAGTAAGTAAGGGAAAGGGCAGACCATCGGGCGGTCTCATAGTTTGGATAAAAATAGATCTGAACTGGGTGGTCACAAGCCACATTGTGGAGTGTAACGATATACTGCACCTTTCGGCAAGAGGAGGGGAGGATGTCGTTAGGCTTGACCTTTTTAATGTTTATGCGAGAGGGACACAGGGTGACTCTCCCTCTTTGGCTTTAACAGCCCTGGATTCGGCCTTAGTCAATTGCCCCTGCTCAGCTAAAATTCTTGTGGGGGGTGATTTTAATTGTACATTTGAACCCCTTCTCGGAGACGACCCCTTAGGAATCGAAGAGGAGGATTCAAAATGGTCCATCCCAACTCTTTCTCTGCCCCCTGTTAGGAAGTGGTCACCTAGGGCCATACAAATTAATGCACTGACAAGGGACCATAATTTAAGAGCCCTTAATGGTAGGACTATATCTGACCAGTCAGGGGCATTGACCTTTAATAGACTCTCAGGCCCGTCCCGAATCGATTACATCCTAATGGATGTTGGATTCTGGCCGGACCTAATTGATATGGAGGTCGTCCCAAGCCAGGATAGTGACCACAATCCCCTGTGCTGCAAGTTCAATTGGGGTGTTCTGAATGACAGGCGAGCGATTGTCACCTTAAAAACAACTAAAGAAGTTATCCCATTTAACAATAACCGTAGACTGAAATGGGATAAGGCTAAGCTTAATGTGGGCGATATAGGAATCATCAAAGCAATGGTTGAGGGTTTGTCTTCCAACTTAGAAATCTGGGTTGGTGAAAATCGGACCGTCAATCGCCAACACACCTCCCTTGACTCTGCATATAAAACCACAATAGATCAAGTTGGTCAATTTTTTATCTCGAAGGGGAAAAGTAATAGGGCTCCTGCTATACCCTCTACTCTTAGTAAATCATGGTATAATAATCATTGTAAGAGCAAAAGGAAAAAATTGACAAAAGCTCTGCTTTCAGGGGACCCTTCACTGGTTAGAGCGGCCAGGAGGGATTATCTGAAAGCATTATCATTGGCCAAACGGGAGTGGGAGGAACAGCATTGGCAGGATCTTTCCAATGCTGTGAGAAGTAGGAACCCAAACCTTTTTTGGGAACTGGTTAATAGAACAAGGCAGAGGAAAGCGCAACCATTGGCTGATCATATAACTTGCCAGCAATGGTTTACACATTTCTCATCCCTATTTGGAGACTCGGAAGAAACAACTAGTCCGGGGGTGAATAGCTTGGGTGAAGGAGATCCCGTAGATGATAATGTCCTTGCATTTTCAACTGCAGAAGTAGTGTTGGCGATTAGACACCTAACCCCTAAGAAAGCCGCTGGGCAGGATGGAATCCCTGGGGATCTGTTGATGGCGGAGCCAGTGGCCTGGGCCAAACTAATTGCGATTATAATGAATCTGATCACGAGGGGACACCAGGTTCCAGACTCCTGGAAAGGGGCTGAGGTAGTTACTGTGTATAAGAAGGGGGCTAGAGATGACCCTGCGAACTACAGACCCATCAGTTTGATAGACATAATCCAGAAAGTGGTCGGCAGGGTCATCATTTCAAGAGTAGGCGACTGGATAGAGGAGGCTAGTATCCTCTCCCACTTACAAGCGGGGTTCAGAAGGAAGGTAGGTACGATGGACCAGGTCTTTCGTCTCTTTGCCATCTACTGGAAGGCGGTTACTATCATGAAGGGCAGTTTGTATATGGCCTTCATCGATCTTAAAACTGCATTCGACCTGGTCCCTCGTACAAAACTTTGGGAAATTCTAGGAGAGATGGGTATTCCCAGTGGTCTTCTGAGCCTAATCGTAAAGCTGCACGAGGGGAACTATGCGAGGGTTAGATGGGGATCCCAGGGGCAACTTACAGACAGGATCCCAGTGCGGAGAGGAGTACGTCAGGGCTGTGTCATGGCTCCGACCCTCTTCTCCCTATTCGTAAACGGAGTGGTGGACCATCTAAAGGGGGAGGAGTCGGATGCCCCATCCCTGGCGGGGGAGAGAATCCCCACACTTCTCTTCGCTGATGACACCCTATTAATTTCCAAATCCCCGGTGGGCTTACAAAAACTCTTGAATCGGTTTAGCTCCTTCTGCACTACCCGTGGCTTAACTATCAATACATCGAAAACCAAATTGATGGCTTTTGCACCCTCAAAAAGATTCAAAAATAATTTTCTGCTTAACAACGCCCCCCTCGAGCTGGTCGAGTCTTTTGACTATCTTGGTGTCCGGATTAACAGCCGCATGACCTGGAAGGATCATCTTTCCAAAATGTTATTAAACCATCGTAGAGTATCCGGGGTGACGCTGAAGGAGATCCGTGAATCAACCACTAAACCGGTCTCCCCAGCTATGACCATCTATGAGGGTCAGATTCTTCCTGCTGCACTTTATGGCTCCGAACTGTGGGGGTTTGAAGGGGTTTCTGACTTGATGAGAGCGGAAAACAACTTTTTTAGGAAAGTGGTAGCTCTTCCCACTTCCACCCCAATGATCCCTCTAAGATTAGATCTGGGCAGAAAAACAGTAAAGGATTTGGTGAGACTACGCCCGTTGTTATTCTGGTCCCGACTAAGAAGAACTGAGGAGCTTGCAAAGTATGCAGAAGGGCTGGATGAACTATTACTACTGGATACATGTAAAAAAATAGGATGGCTAAATAAACTGAAAGAATTGGCTTTCAGCTTGGGTCTAAGAGAGGCATGGGAGCTGCAGTCACCACCACCCAAAGATGTTATAAAAAAACTATACTGGGACTGGGTACAGAGTAACGCTACGAGGTCTACGAATTTGGGCTCACTTACTGACCAATTTTTGTCAATTAAGTGTGTGCGAAAATTGGAACCCTTTCTCGACTTAATAACCAAACCATTGGATCGAGCGCTGTACCTAAAATTGCGATATGGGACGCTCCCGGTTCATGACTTTACGGTGAGATGGTTGAATACAGATGCCCGCTCGCGTGCATGCCCGGGCTGTGCGGCCCCTAAGGAATCGGTGGCCCACTTGTTTTTTGCCTGCCCAGCTTACAAAGGGGCGCGGAAATTCTGGTTGAAACCCGTCTGTAGGGAATTAGGGCTGAGGTGCCATAGCCAGGCACTACGTGTCCTCTCTACAGATTCTTCATCTGCCAGTATGATCTGTGGGGTGGCTAAATTTTTGGGAAGTGCGTGGATGACACGTTCCCGCTTACTGAAACTACACTCTGGAGGTCCCACTAGCTGAGGACGAATTTACTGTCAGTAGATTGACGAATGAGGTGTCCATGCTTTTACTGTATTTTATAATCTTTTATTGGAATTTGATATGTTTATGTATATGTATTCTTTTATGGTGATAAATTGCCGAATAAAGATATTCAACATCAGTAATATAATGCAGTCTGCCTTAGGGTTATAAGGCCTGCCGTAGGGGTGACTTAAGTATATTAGATGCTGAAACTTTGGTATGGGACACAGTGAATGTACCATTTCAACAGTCTGCATTCAATTGGCTTGAGGGTCCCTTAGGGTGGTATAATACATGCTCTCATTTCAACAGTCTGCATTCACTTTGCTTGGGGGTCCCTTAGGGTGGTATAATACATGCTCTCGGGACCTCTGGTTCTCTTATTTGAATTTGATGGTCATCCTGTCCTTTAAACGTAAGAAACATGGCAGACTAAGATTTGCGGTCTTAGCCCATCAATTCTGGAACTCTTTTCCTGTGGAGATTAGATCAGTAGCCTCTTATGCGCAGTTTAGGAAACCGTTAAAGACCTGGCTGTTTCGCCAGGCCTATGACTAATCTAATCCTCTCACTGCTGCAACATTCCCTAGACTCCACTGCCATGAAACCGTCTGGTGTACGTGCGCTTTACAAATTCATTTAACATAACATGCTGCAGCACTTGGGACCCTCTTTAGTAGCCATGCCCTGGGTACCAGGGGTACTATTTACGAGAGACTTATAGTGATGCTAAAGTGTGTGCCAATTGTACCACAATTAGACCATTTTATTTTGTTTTAGGAAAAATGCGTTGGAGCCTGATTATCAGGGTTCAGTGTGCTGTCAGAGTTGAAAACCAACACCTAGTAGTTCTATGGTGGGCAAAATGGGGGGTGGGAGGGCAACAGCAACAACATTCCAGTTTTCTACAATCCTCTACTGCCAAGTTCTGTTTTGAAGTATCTACAAAATGCTGTTTGCTCATCTGATACCTGTATTAGCATTGCTTTTTTTCTCATTTATGATTTTGGAAAGATCTTTTGGCAATGGTATTAGTGGCGCCAATGTAGCTTCAGATTTGTATATATTTTTAAAGATGGTTAGGTGAGCCATGGAGAGGGATTTTAGCATGTTTCTTGTCCCAAGATGTAGTCCTTTGCATTCCTCAAAGGATTGAGGGATTTTTTTGTTGACATACGAGGCAAACTTGGTTTGTACATTTGAGTGCATTTGGCTGACGTTTGCTTATGTGTTATTTTTTTCCTTGATCAGAGAAGTGGTACTAGAGTTGAATCATACCCTACGTGAAGACAACTGCCAAAAGGTGTAATCACTTGAGTATGCTCCATTAGTTTATGCAAGGAGATAAATGTGTCTCAATTTACCTGTTCTAATTTCATAAATTTTATATTTTAAACTAGATATGGAAAACTGAACGAGGACCAGATGGAAAAGCAACTGTGGAATTCTTGTCTAATTTAGCCCGGCATACCAAAGCTGTGAATGTTGTGCGCTTTTCTCCCGCTGGTGATGTTCTAGCTTCTGGTGGAGATGGTGAGTACCTAAATACTGTGCCCTAAATACTATTGCATGTGCTAGTGAAAGATAACTTGATGTATCATGGCTCTTTATGGAATGTTGATTTCAATTCTACCCTCTTCTGATAGATAGAGCAGCCTAATCATTCGGGACGTCAGTATGGAGCAAGTTCCAAGACATCAAAAACGGGTCACCTCGGGAGGCTCTGGAGCGTCCGGGTATAGAGGTGTCACGGCGTAGGGTGTCCCATTCACTTCAATGAGAGAAAGGTTTGGTTACAAAGAGGTTGCAAGCAGGGACTAGGGGTCCTGTCTGGGGGATCCCACAGCGGGGCACGAACTTTGAGATCCTCTGGCACAGGGTGATGCAATTGGTCTACTTCTCGGTCTGTGGTGCTCGAGTGCATTTGTGTCTTTTGACGTTGGATTCTGGTGCAGCAGTCTCTTGCGTTGGATGGGGCATGCGGAAAGAGGCTGCATACGGCGACTGAAAGTCCAATTTGGGCAAACACAAGTTTGGGCTTAGCTCTTGTTGGTCTGGGGACTCCGTTGGCACAGTCACCTCCCTTTTACTCAGACTCTGGAGTACGTGTGCATCTTTACCTTAATACCTTGGCTGCTAAGGGTTTTCCTCTCCTGTGCTGGAAGCTCCAATAGTCCATGATTCATGACGAGCTCAGCTCGTCATAAGCACAGCTCCACTGTGCCTCATGACGAGCTCAGCTCGTCATGAGCATCGAAGGGGTTAAGGCGTCGGGTGGCTGCAGTCAGACTCACGTCTTGGTCTTTGTTTTACAGAAGAGGGGCAAACAGGGCAGCTGGGTCACTCACAAAGTGATCTCTTTTGGTCCCTGAAGTCCTTCAATGTGCTGGTCTGTCTTTCTCGGTGTTAGTGTCCGGACTGGGCACAACCGCATTGGCTGCTGCAAGGAGTCTAGGCTCTCTGGGTATCGGCCCTGTGCGGCCCTGGTTGGTCCTGGTGTCTTCTTCCTGGGATCTGCTGTGTCGGGCTAGCCGTGAAGGGACAACTCGGTGGACTGCACCATGCATCTTTGGTGCCTGCAGCTGCAGGGTAGCAGCTCCTCTACTTCAATGGAGCTTATTTGGCAATTTGTGAAGCTCTGGCAGCCCTCTGGATTACTTGGTCTGCACAGCGGCAGGAGAAGTCAGATGCTCCATGAGGGTTGGGTGCAGCAGGCAAGCTGACCGGGTTGGCGCCAAGACAGTCGTGCTCTTTGGTTCTCGGGTCAGCAGTCTTTGTTCTTTTCTTCTTTTGGTCCATAGAAATCTGGAGTCCTGATATCAGGGGTCCCCTAAATACTCCATTTAGGGGTGTTAAGGGGAAGTGAGGGATAGTAGCCAATTGGCTACTTACCCCTGGGTTCACTAAACCCCACTAGATGACCACTTCCTTTGGGAAGTAGGTGTCACCCTGTTAGAGAGTGCCTAATTCCACCTCACACAATATGGTAGAATTTCTACGGTTGTATTCACTTCCAGCTGATCATCCTAGAGGTGTCCAGCCTGGCTAAGCAACACGCCTCCTGTATAGCTAATTTTCCCCCCGTCCAGATGCCAAAGGCTCTGGACAAAGGGGGTTGGCTTCCTATCCTGTGAGAGAAGCCAGATTCACATACCAAAGACGGTAGGTTGTTTAAAGCTCCCCTACCTTGAAATGCTAATCTGCAGCTCATCCTGTGGGTGGGGGGTGTGAACACCCTCTGCCAGAGCAGGCTTTTTTTCTGACCTCCTGAGCACAAAGGCCCTCACCCAGGCCTTTGTGCCAGTATTAGAACTAGACATTGCATGGGTATATCTGCTCAAGCAGATGTATCCTCACATAAAATATAATGCATCCTGACTTGGAGCTCAAAGGGCTGCTGTTGGGGTGACTTACTTTTATTGGATACATGGACTTTGGCATGACGCACAGGAGTGTCATGTCATGTTTTTACTCATGGTTTGCACCAAGTCACACCGTCTGCAGTGGCAGTCATTGTGGGATTTGTATGTGGACCCATTAGGGTGGCATAAGATATGCTGCAGCCCTTAGTGACCCTTTTTAGTACCCCTGCCCTAAGTACCTGGAGTACCATTAACTAGGGACTTACAGGGGTGCTAAAGTCCTTTGCCGGTTGTAGCACAGTTAGACAACACCTTGTTTTATGGATTAAAACACTGGCACCGAGGTCAGGTTAGCAGGCCTCAGTGCACTGTCAGTTGAAAATTAGCCATCTAGTAGCTGAAAAGGGGCAAAAAGTAGGGGTGGGGTAACTGCAACAAAAACTCTGTTCTCTACACATTCCTAGTAAATTCTCCTAAAGGTGCACTTTGAGTTACAAGTTGAAGAATGTGACTAAAGCAATAACTTGCCATACTTAAGAAAGATGTTCAGTTAGAAACATCAGTTAGTACTGGAGTGTCTACGTTTGATAGGCCGGGGTGTATTCCTGGACTAGAAAAGACTTGTCCAAAAAATTGTTCAGTCAAATTCACAAATGTCTTTGAAATTTAGACATGCTTCAACTGAACACTCACACACTTGTCTTTATGCATGACCATGCTCCTTTTGATCTTTACCGTATACAAGCATGGCATCACTAAAATGTAAAGAATTTCTTTTCAGTTGAATAATTTTCTGTACGATGTAAAAATGTGTGCAGCCTATGAAAATTGAAGTAAAATCCAGATACAGAAAACTGAGTAAATCAAGTTAATTTCTCAAAACAGATAGTTACATGGCGCTCCCTCCCCTGCTCCGCTGTAACTGTCACAACCGACGTATGAGGATTCCATTCCCTCAGACACAATCCTAATCGCCATGGTAACAATTACTAAGCAGCATGCCTGCATGCATTGACGTATCGCCTTTCTTAACACATACATGGAGCTCCCTCGCCTGCTCACCTGTAATTGTCACCACCGCTGTAACTATGTCCATAAGCCTAATCTGCGTGGTAAGTCACTAAGCAGCAGGTCTGCATACACAATAACTAGGCTCCCAGTTTTATGGTATTTAATTTTTGACATTTCAGTCTGTATTTATCCATATTTATTTTTGTCAACTTTATCTGTATTTATCCACATTTATTATGGGTTTTGGGAAAAAAATAAAGCTGAAACTGGTATATTTCCACATTTATTTAACCAATAAATCTCCAGTCATGCTTGAATGCCTGCCATGTTTCAGTGATATGAACACCTGCAGAAGATAAATCAATGCATTTTTATGAAAATATGTACATTTCAGCATCAGCCATGTGCATATGTACTGCTGTTTAAGCCTTTTTACCAAAATGTCTTTTTTTTTTTTTTTTATCCCCCTTACCTATCAATTCACCCAGTTATTGGCTTGGCAATCATGGCAGAGTGTATTTAGAATCACACAAAAAACATCTAATTTCCGTTGTTTATCCCCATTTAAAAATAAATACAGACCAGAAATGAAATGGTTGTCTGTCTGTATCTGTAAAAATCAGTAAAAACGGAAAACAGGGAGCCTTAATTTATTTATTATTATTTATTTTTCGATTTGTTAAGCGCGGTTGCTGCCCAGGGGCGTCCAAGCGCTAAGATTAGACAGAGCTGAGACGGAGCACAGGAGGAACTAAGAGGGCTTCCTAAATAGTATGGTTTTCAGTTTCCTGCGAAAAGGGAGTAGGTCGGGTGTGGATCGAAGATCAACGGGAAGTGAATTCCACAGCTTGGCGGCGTTCAGTGAGAACATCCTGCCCCCTGACCTAGCTCTCCTTACTCTGGGCACCACTGCCAGAAAAGTACCGGAAGACCGGAGGTTCCTGTTAGGGTGGTAAGGGATAACAAGGCTGGTGTTGATTGCTGATCCAGTCTTCCAAAAAGCTCGATGTGTGATACACAGAGCCTTAAAAGCCACTCTCTGTCTCACCGGTAACCAGTGTAGGCTTTTCAGTCCCTGTCTAACGGACTGAGACCGTGGGATTTGGAGTATGGTACGTGCTGCACAGTTTTGTACCACCTGCAGCTTTCGAAGAGTCATCTCAGGCGCCCCCAGATAAAGGGCGTTGTTTGAGTCTAAACGGGACTGGATAAGGCCTTGTACTGCCACCTTCTTGGCATCCAGAGGTAAAAGTGAAAGGACCTTCCTCAGTGTTCTTAAAAGGCCAAAACAGGTGGCAGACAACTTAGTGGCCTGAGTGGAAAAGGAGAGTTTATGGTCTAACCAGACTCCCAAACTCTTGACACTGTCCTTAGGGGTGGGAGGTGCCCCTAGACCAGCAGGCCATAAGGAAGAGAAAGGTAGTGGTGAGGGTGGGCCTAAGAGCATGAGTTCAGTTTTCCCACCGTTCAGTTCACCGTTTAATTATAACTAGGGCTCCCGGTTTTCCGTTTTTACTGAGTTTTGCAGTTAAATACACACGAAAAACAATGTGTTCGGTCTATTTTTTTTTGCAAACAAAAGAATACATAAAATTGTGCTTCTTGTGAGTTACTCTCCATGCTGTCCTTTGTGAAATCTAGGCAAACACCTGAGCAGATTGACAGCTTAGGGAGTTAAAAAAAAACAGGACGAGATTTTGATAAATACAGCTATACGTTTTTTTTTTGGATGTTTATTACGTTTTCATGATACATTTACATTGCATTTGCAGACACAATAGAAATACAAGGGTGTTAATATCTAACTGAACATCAGGACAGGAGACCTGTGAAAATGAATGTTAGTCTGGTACATGCTTTCTTGCAGGTCTAGAAAATGCTGGTGTATTCGGCACAACACAGGGCAGAGAGGTGCCCTCCATAGTAAGTAATCCGTACGCAGTAACATTGTCCACTACATTCCATGGCAAAGACATCAAATATATTTAAACTGCTTAACTGTGAGCAACCAGTTAGCTCAAAGAGAACAGAGATAAACATCATGAGTCGGGGGGGGGGGGGCTGGTAAAGGGTTTGGGACAAGGGCAAAACAAAGAGTGTTCGCTGTCTCTCAATGCAGTTCCAAGTTCGCCTTGGGTATGTTACCATCTTCTCAATAAAAGTCCTGCAGCATGTGGTACACATCTCATTGTATATTCAATGACGCATCATTGACAGTATTATCTTAGCCTACATGGGTATATTTGTTCAGGAATGTGCTAAGTTACAGTGGTGACACCGGCCTACTCCTCTGGACATAAAGCAGCCTCGATGGCAGTCAGGATCGCATCCCAGTTGGATTAGATGGTGTATTGGCGTAGTCTTAGAGTGTCCTCCTTACAAAGAGGAACCCCTTCCACCCTAGCCCACGTGAGGATGGAGTGTGATCAGGCCGTTCTAGACTTCTGTTTACTGGACTTCCAGCTCTTTGTAATGAGGCGCTATGCTGCTATGAAACCATGGTCCAGAAAGTGAGTAGTGGCCCTTTGCTACTTATCTCTTGGGAGAATGCCCTTCATACAGACCTATGTGCACTCAAACTGCTGGTCGGTGTATCTCGACCAATGTCACGTGACCCCCTCCCTGTACTGCTGTAACAAGGGGCATGACCACAACATGCGTAACATATCTGCATCAGGCTGGCTGCAGTGGGGACAAGCCGCATCCAGTCTATGAAAATGATTGATCTTCTCGGAGGTTAGATACACCCTGTGTATAATGTAGAATTGTATCGGCCGGAACCTGGAATTGTGAGGGACGTACGTGGGACCTGACAGAATCTTGTCTAATTTCTTTGAGGTGCATGAACGGGTCATGTTTGTCTTCCATCGATGCCGCAGTGAAGTCAGTGTTGTGGCAGTTTGCAGCGGAAGTGCATCTGCCAGCCACCAGATGAGATGCCGCCCCTCTCCCATGACCTGCAAGTATTAAAGTGTAAGATGAGATGGTGGTTATGACCCCTCCCACTGAAGGGTGGGATAATAGGGCATGTACCCACCCCAAGGAAGGGACCCATTGTCCAACCGCTGTACCTACCTGAAATGCCCTAAATTTAGTATGTAGTGGTAACCCCAGCCATGCCTCCTCAGACAAGTAAGATGCGTAAGATTGACCGAAGAGCAGTGCTGAAGGAAGAGCACACCAACTGCCTTGGCTCCAATCCTACCGGCCTGTCCTGACCAGCTCCAGCAGAATCCTGGCATGTCCAGCAGCCGCCACTCACCTCGACGCCGAACCTGGAGGACCTGCCCTTTGCGTTCCCTATAAAGACTTTGTCCCCTATGAGCAACAGACTTGCTCAAGAACCAGACTTTGACTCTGGACGAATCCAGGAGTCTGCACCACTCCGCACCAGACGCCCACGGCCCGTGTTAGAGAGACCCAACACCGTTGGGAGGTCTCCCCAGCAATCCTGGCCTGGGATCTGGTGATCCCTGACCTAACTCAAGCCTTCAGACGACACCTGCAGCCTCTATCTGGAGGGTCCCCTAGACCGCAACCGAAACTGGTAAGGAAACCCGACTCTAAAGACACTCCTGTACCTGACGCCCCACGGCCTTGGGTGGCCCAACCAACAGTGTCCAGGCAACCCCCTACTTCCGAACTTGCATCTCCAACCGGCAGTCGCCTCCAGGAAGCCTCCCTGCCCGAACCTGCATGCAGTGTTTGTTCTGACCGGAGATCATTCGTTGAAAACAAGGCACCCGACGGCAACCCTGCAACCAGCCGCCCCTGTGGGGCACCTTGTGTGCTAACTTTGATCCCCTTTTGCCCTCAGCTTAACCCTAGTAGCTTTGCTCCCTCAACCTTGTGGCTTGCCCGAGAGCAGCCACTAACCGACTACCCCCTAGCCCCATAGGCTAACATTGGGCCTAAGCACTCTGCACTCGGCTGCCCTAGTGCTGCTGAGGGTACTTTTCAAGTGCATCATTGACCCTGGGGGAACCCTTGATCTAATCCCAGAAACTCAACCCTAAATGCCGATTGCTTACCTTCAAACTAATAACATCATGTTCGAGGCATATGAGCTGCAGATTTTACACTTTGCGTTAGATCGCCACCTGGTGTTGGGCTCGGATGATTGCATGTTGTTGTCGTCTTGGAAGAAGTCTTTGTAGTCACGAGATGGATGATTCCTTCCTTGGACGATAGGGTGCATGGGCATCGGCTCCATCCTTAGATTGTTTTTTTTCCGCCACTGGGTTCGGATGAAACTTTTCCGCTCCGGTTCGAAATCTACTTTTCAAGTACTTCGACGCGTAAAAATGTTCTTCAAACTTTACCAAACAACTTTCGATACCAGTAAACATCGACTAGACTTAGTCAGCTAGATTCCGGTCTTCGACCCGGGCTGTTGGGCCAATCCACGCCGTGAGTCCTACACCTCATGGAAAGGACGCCATTCAAAAGATGCCCAGAGTGTAAAGCAAAATTTCCACGCAGTGACCATCACGAGGTCTGTAACCTGTGCTTATCGCCAGATCACGACGAATCCAGCTGCACAGCCTGTGCATCCTTTCAATCGAAAAAGACCATTCGGGATCAGAGGGCCTGTTGCAGCGACATGCAGAGATCCGCACCGGAACCAGTGGATATCTTTGACGAAGGTCCATGTGTCCTGGGGGAAGATTCAGGTGATCTCCAGATCGTATCCGAGGCAGATAACTCCGATGACTCCATACCTTCGGGTCAACGTGTGAGTACCACTGCCCCTACCCCAGCCCAAACACCAAAATCGAAGGCAAAAGTCAACACTCCGCCTGCGGGGCCCAGGCGAGACCGAAAAAACACTTCAAAATCCCCGCCATCGAGCCCGGCTCTGAAGAAAATAATGAAGCCTTCCGGTAGCTCCATACCGAGCAAACAGCATGTGCCGATACCACCTGCTCCCTCGGCACCGAAACAAAAAAGTCCTGGTTCCAAAAGACATTCCGAAACAGTCGACTTTGAGAGACAAAGCGGCTCCGAAAACAATGAAGCCTGTTTCCGAAGCACCGAAAACAGCTTCCGCTCCGAAGGCAATACCCTCGATGCCGAAACAAACCAAGCCTGCTTCCTTTCCTTCCAAGTACACTAAACAGGCTTCTGCTCCAAAGACAATATCTTCAGTGCCAAAATTTACGCCAAAGGACTCCACATCGGCTCCTAAGGCTAAAGACAAGCAACAAACTGGTTTAGAACTGAAAAGATCAGTGCTGAAGGCTGTGCCTCAAGAGCTTTTCCAACCAGATCCTTTACAAAAATGGATCTACATTGATCCAGAAACAGGACATGTTTCCACCATACCACACAGGAAGAGAACGTCGGATACAGCACCTACACCTCCAGTGCCTGACAAGAAGGACTCTGCCACATCTCCTATACACCCTTCATCTCCTGTATAGCCTTCTCCTGCTCTTCCTTTAAACATTTCACCTCAAAATGCTCCTCCTCATTCTCCACAACATACACCTCCTCAGGATGTTGATGATGAGTATAGCATGGGGGGAGGGAGAGACCCAGATGACCCTTTTCCCTACCCAACAGGTTCACCAGACTGGGAGTATGCCAACCCACAGGATGTACCAGATATTCCTGACCCACATATATATCCATCTAAACCTTCTCCTCCAGAAGACAATATTAGGTTTGGACACTTAATTAATAGGGCTGCCATCTATCACAATGTCACCATGCATTCAGATGAGGAAGAATTTTTATTAGACACTTTTGAACACTCCCAAAAATCTGTGCAAATACTGCCAATGATTAAAGGAGTCATTACACATTCTCCAGAAGTGTTTAAAGATCCTGTAAGAGCTAGAATCATAAACCCAAGGATAGAGAAAAAGTACTGAGCAGATCCTGCCTACATTAAAGGACAGCTACCCTTAAACTCCCTAGTAGTTTCAAACGCTAGGAAAAGAGCAAATTCCCAAACATCAGGTGAAGCACCACCTCCTTATAAAGAATCAAAGAAAAGATCATAGATGCTTCAGGGAAAAGACTAGCTGCCAAGGTAGCAATACATGGTGCATCGCTAACACGCAGGCCCTCCTCAAGATACGACAGGGCTCACTATGATCAGCTAGAGAAGCTCTTACAACATCTACCTGACCAATATAAGGTACAAGCAGATGACCTCATACAAGAGGGTAAGCTTATATCAAATGCCTCCATTAAAGCGCCGGGATGCCCAAGGGTAGCTGCGCGCTATATAAGATTTTAAATAAATAAAAATAAAATAAAATAAATAAATGCGCACTAGATGTAGCAGACACTGCATCCAGAGCAATAAACACCAGTGCCCTCCTTAGACGTCACGCATGGCTACGCATTTCAGGATTTAAGCAAGAGGTGCAAACTGCTATCTTAAATCAACCATTCAACCAACAACAATTGTTTGGTCCAGAGGTAGACACAGCAAAATGAAAAAAGACACTGATACAGCCAAGTCTATGGGAGCTCTGCAGTCCACCGAAGCAAGAGGCTCCTTTTGTCGCTCCTTCTACAGAGGAGGCTCCAAACAAGCTGGAGCAGACAATTCAGCTTCCTTTAAAACAAATACACAGACATCCACTAATAGAGGATACTTTAGAGGGAGCTACAGAGGCAACAACAAGGGAAGAGGTCGAGGAAATAACAATAATCAAACCTCTCCCAACGCAAAACAGTGACTTCCTTCCCCTCCCCCAACAGCATTCCACTCCTGTAGGGGGCAGACTAAAACAGATCCTACCTGTCTGGAATTCAATCACAACAGATAAGTGGGTAAGACAAATTATCCAGTATGGTTACTGCCTAGAGCTTACAGCTACCCCTCTACATATACCACCCAGACAGCGTCCAATGTCCACGGAACATCTAACGCTGCTCCTCCAAGAGGTTCTCTCATTGCTGCAAAAAGATGCAATAGAGCTAGTTCCGTTAAAACATCAAGGATAAGGGGATTACTCACTTTCGAAGATTTCGGAAGGTAAAAACCTATAAACGCTCCTTCTCAGGAATGGCGCCCAGGATCTGGAACTCACTCCCTCCTGAAACCAGGCTCATCTCCTCCAACAAACTTTTTAAGAAAGAAGTAAAAGCGATCCTCATGGCTAAATACACATGAACTATTATTCTGTACTTCCAGGACTCCGCGTTGTACTACCTTCCTGACCCCTTGGCCTATTTGTATTACTGGTATTATCGACTCACTTGATTGTATACGTTCCCTCTCTGTTTATCTTATTTTATATTATTGAAGTACCTATCTGACTTTGCACACTCTACCTACACCACCTCAAATATTACCTACTGTTATTTTACTGATTCTCCTGCGTGACTATGCACCCTGTACTCTCCTACCTCAACTATGCCTACCTCTATGCTATTTACAAAAGTAGTTTAAGCACGCTTAAACAAGTATATGCTCCCTCTTTATGTACTTTCATATTATTGGCGTACCTGTTTGAGTTTGCACCTTGTACCTACACTACCTTAACTATGACCTACCTCTTGTATTTTGACCTACCTATGTAACTATGCATATCGTACCTATGTAACTATGCATATCGTACCTAACTACCACCTACTATTATGCTATCACCCCATGTCCTGTAAAGCGCTCTGATATCTGCAAAGATCTTGTTCGCGCTATATAAAACTTTGAAATAAATAAATAAACTTTCCTAATACCCAAAAAGGACGGAACACTAAGACCAATTCTAGACCTAAGGCCTCTCAATTTGTATATACACTCAGATCATTTTCAGATGATCACTTTACAACACATGCTCCTATTGTTGCAACACAGCGATTTCCTAACCACACTAGACCTCAAGGACGCCTACTTCCACATTCCCATGCATCCTTCTCACAGGAAGTATCTCAGATTTGTACTAGAAGAACAACACTATTAGTTCAAAGTCCTTCCATTCGGGGTCACAACTGCACCACAAGTGTTTACAAAGGGCCTAGCAGTAGTAGCAGCACATCTCAGAAGACCACATATACACGTCTTCCTGTACTTAGACGATTGGCTCATAAAAGCCAAGTCATTCCATCAGTGTGTCCAACACACATCTCAAACAATTCAAACACTGCACGACTTGGGGTGTACAATCAACTACACCATGTCACATCTTCAGCCCTCATGTACATCAATACCTAGGGGCTACCATAAACACCAATACAGCTCTAGCTTATCCCAGTCCAGCCAGGATACAGAGGATTCAAGCCTTAGTTACAGGGTTTCAAAACCAACACTCTCTCATAGCCAGAGTGTTCATGCAATTAATAGGCATGATGGCATCTTACATTTTTATTGTACCATATGCAAGACTGCAAATGCACCCAATTCAATTCAATTCAAAGAAAACTTTATTCGGATTGCAAAAAATCCATAAAAGTCACATAGACATTAAAATACATCTTTAGAAATAATTTTACACAGTTACCGTTAAAAATAGTTAAAAGAAAAGAGAGCAGCAATGATGATGTAAACAGTCGAGATCAGGTTATTAAAGTGCATTCCAATATACATACAGGTAACCAAAGTGCTATTGCATAGGAGACATTCTTCTTGGGTGCATGGGCATTTCAGGGAGGTTCCATAGATTTCCGTGCATGAAAAATAACTTTCAAAAATGAGGTTGCACGAAAAATCAGATCTGCATTATCTAAGTTTAAAAACATAAGATAAGATTGAATTAGGGAAACTGGCCTTTGTTTTTTAAAATACGGAGCTAAAAACCACTTGATATATTTCATAAAAAATTTACAATGAAAAAAGAAATGCAGTTCATTTTGTCTGCTGTGACCATCACAGGGGCAGGGGCTTAGCTCGTGCCCAAAGTTCGAAGTGCTGTAGCCCATAGGAAAGCAAAGTGAGTGTTTTGTAGATCCAGCTCTTAGGCGAAATAGCAGCGACCTCTCCCAGTTGGTCAGAGGGAGTCTGAGGTATAAAGGTATTCGTTGTGGGGATAGATCATTGTTTATATTAATCACATAAGATTTAACAGTTTGTTTTTGTAGTTCTATCTCCAACCTCTTTTCCCTAAAGAGGGCATAAAGTTCGGTTTGTATGACCTTCTTATCTGAGTTCTTAATCTGGGCAGGGTCGTTAAAAAGATTGATTTTCCCAATACTGTCCAGGCTTTCCTTTGTTGCCCGGAGCCACGGAATGCTCATACCTTTGTCACAGTTTAAGCATTCAGACACAATGTCCTGTGTTAAGGTGGCACGTTCATTAGCCCAGATCGACAGCCAAAATATTGCGGGTCGCGAGGCAATGAAGTCGGTTATGTAGGGCAGATTGAGCTCGGCGTGACAGATGTACCCAGAAGAGGAAATCGGAGCTCCTAAAACTTTTCTACACAACCGATTTTCTTCTGTCTGCAGGCTTGATGGGCTCACTATCCCCCAAATTTCTGCTCCATAGGTTGCAACCGGAACACATTGCAATTTGTAGATTTTCATAATTGCCCCGGTTGTTTCTGACCTTTTTGGTCGTGGCAAGGCAAGGATGGAATTTATGGCCTTTGAGAACTTGCCTGTGGCGTGGGCGAGATGCCCACTCCACAGGCCGTTCGCAGCAAAGACCATGCCTAAATATGGAAATGATTTGGTGGAGTATAGCTTCTCTGATCCAATTGAGATGGAATTCAATTGTTTAGCCCCTGGCCCGCATGTCATAACAAATGATTTTTTAAAGTTCACCTTCAGGTCCAGTTTCCCCATAAAAAGGGAGAAGCTCTTGACCAGGGCGCGGAGAGCATTCGGTGTTAAGCCCATGATCACCGCATCATCTGCGTAGAGGAGTGCGGGTAGCGGGTTCCCTTGGATTTTCGGGACATCCGTTGTCGTCTCTTTCAGGGAGTCACTCAGTCCGTTTATGTAGATGATAAATAATAGGGGTGCTAAAACGCACCCCTGTCGGACACCTCTTTCTACCTTGATTGCCCCCGAGGTTTCGCCCTCCATTCCGATTCGTACCCGAGCTTTAGTGTCCGCATGTAGATAGGCTAGAAAGTGTACCAAGGGTTCGTCAAGGCCATAGGAGAGAAGTGTCGCCCACAATTTCGACCTATTCACAAGGTCGAAAGCGGACGACAAGTCCATAAAGGCTAGATAAATAGGAGCGGCCTTGGCTATAGTGTATTTGCCTATTATAAGATTGAGATTCAGGCATTGTTCTGTTGTCCCAACCCTACTTCTAAAGCCCATCTGACATCTGTCTAGCACCCCTGTTTCTTCGGCCCAATCATTCACTCTGTTGTACAATACCCGGCCCAAGATTTTCAGGGTATTGTCTAAGAGTGAGATGGGCCTATAATTTGCAGGGTCAGATCTTTCACCTTTTTTGTAAATAGGCACTATTGTGCTTGTGGACCAAGTTGCAGGGATGGTACCCAGCGGTACGCTATTAAAGACGTTAGCCAGAATAGGCCCCCAAAATTCTGGTCTATGTTTGATTAAATCAATTGGGAAGCCGTCCGGCCCAGGTGCCTTGTTCCCCAGGCTTTGATTAATGGCCAAAAGGACCTCCCCCAGGGTTATGTCAAGTGGGCTCAGCTTATCAAAATTTTGGTTTTCCACAGGAGCAGCGGGGTTAGCATATATGTTGGAAAAGTGTTGCTCCCAGTTCTGACTTGAAATGGTGCAGCTGATTGGTGACAGCTGTTTACCCATGTCCCGCATCTTCCTTACAGCGGGCCAGAAAGTTGCACTATTTCCCATAGTAGCAGAAACTGATAGATCTTTCCACTGATCCTCTACCATGGCAGCCTTCCTTTTCCCTATGGCTGTTTTGTAGGCATGCCTGGCGGTCCGTACATCAGCAAGGTCTCTCGGTTTGGAATTTAATGCCTTGCGAAGTGCTTTGTTTGCCGCTGAGCAACAACTGTCGAACCATCTGGGTTCGTCGTTATTTTTCCTGTGGGGGACTGTCAGAAGAGTTTTAATGACATGGCACAAGTTTTCAAAGTCTACAATTATCCTGTGGTAATTCCCATCCGTAAGTAGGCAAGAAGCAACTGTTGGTTGGTGATTATTTGTAATTATATCCATGATGGATTCACAGTTCACCCCTTTCCACTTTAGCCTAAGGTTGTCTGTTGATGTTGTGATATCTCTTGCTCCCAAAGTGCGGGGAGGTATTTGGGTCGGGCCCATTCTTAGGCTGAGTTCAAGTGCGTTATGGTCGCCAAAGGCTGTTTCTACCACTCCAGCATGGATGACTTTGTCTAGTAATTCCACAGAAGTGAAGATATAGTCTACTGTGCTGGAAAAATCTCTCCCTCTGAAGGTTGGAATGTAAGCAGTATCACTATATGTAAATGTGTCCATTATATTTGATAGGGTGTGGGTATTTATGAAATTTTTTAATTCATTCCCGCGTTTGGTGGCCCTATCTAATTGGTTTGTACTTGCTTTAGATCTTGATAATTTAGCATTAAAGTCTCCAGCTAGGATGATCCTGTTGCTTGCGCGGTTCTTGGTTGATTCAGTTATCCTTGTTATGTTCTCGAATAGCTCTATATAGTTTTTATTGGGGGTCGAGTGGAAGTCGTTATTATAAAAGTTGATCAGATGTACCGATCTACAGGTAAACTCGATGATTTGAATATTTAGGCTCTTAGTTGGTATTGGCCTGATAGCCCCCCCTAGAGTTATTCTGAACCCAATCAGCAAGCCTCCCATGGGGCGACCAAAAGCTGGCTTTTGGGCACAGATGCTATAACATTCAAAGCCCTCTATGGTTATTTCCGAAGTAGCCCATGTCTCTTGGAACATTATAATGTCTTTGTTAGATATGAATTTTAACCATTCCTGGTCCAATACCCGTTGTTGGAGTCCGGCTACATTCCAGCTAACAATCGTTAGTACACTATCAGGGTTTTTATGAATATGTGGGTCTGGAAGGATAGTTGTTTTACATCCTACATTGTTATCCCTTAGTTTGTCTTCCCTTACTAGTGGCAGTGTCGGGTGGTTTTGGACCAGTTGGGTACCTAATGTTTCCTTATCGACCATCTCTATGTTTTTAACCAACTCAGCGGGGCAGCCCTGTTTTATTCCCTCCAGTTCAGGGTTCAGCAGCCCAGAAAGAGATGGGGGAAGTCAATCAACCATATCGAGACTGCTGAATCTGTTAAAAACTGGTATACCCCAGTAAGCATCTCTGCTTGGTATGTTCCTATAGGGATGTCTATAGTTATTATCTGACTCCCACTCACCCCAGTTGTTTCCCTCAACTTCTTGCCCCTTGTGACACCAGTTTCTCTCAAAGGCATTATGGTGCTGGTTGAATCTCCTAGATGGATAGAAAAAGGAGAGATGTTTTGTTTCTATGCCTTCGCTATACCCCTCGCTTCTCCATGAGCAGATATGTTCTACAGTGCGCGGGTCATCGAAGTTAACAATCACACAGTCACCATGTGTTTTCTGTGTTTCTCGACCCACCCATGGTACTCTTCTAACTGTTAGGATTTTACTCCTACAATATGAGGGTAGGGGTCTGTTGTTGTTCAACCAGAAGCTGACTTTATTTAATAGAGACCAAGTTGGCTCTTCGGTGTTATCCGGTATCTCAGGGACACCCGTCATTACCACTACATATGGACTAGATCCGGGTGGCAAATTAGCATGGAATCTTCTTTGATTGCCTTTATTCCTGTCCTTAGAGTTGCTAGTGGTATCCCCCTTTGATTGTGTTGGGTTAGGTTGTTTCCCCTGTGTGATTGTATTTGGGGTGGGTGTGGGTGTGTTTGGCTTGTTCGTGACTCCCTTTGGGGGTAAATTTTGCTTATGTGTGATACTAGGTGCTGGGGCTGGGGCTGGTTTTTTCACGACTTGCCCCGAAGGAGGTTGAATGTGTGGTTTTGCTGCCACTAAGACTGGAGTATCTTTGGGTAGTGGGCTTTTAACTAGGGCGCTTAATTCATTCAGTTGTTTTTCCATATTACCTAGTCTCTTTTCGATGGTGGCAAGATGGGCAGATATAATTTCCCCAACCTTTGTTATAAGTTGATTTGTTGAGGAGCAGTCTTTATATGACCCCTCCTTAAGGGATGGATCTCCTTTATTACTTAATCCTGCATTCGGTTTTTTACATGCCTTTTTTTGGTTATTAGGTGGGTTTTTCCCCTGCTTTCTTTGAGGGAGAGGGCTTCTATTGGATGTGGATATATTTGGACCTTGGGGCGGTTTCTGCTTCTGTACCGCTCCTTCCCTTAACCCTCGCATTGCTCTTGAGTTTGGGGTTGAATCCACAAGTATATGTGTTGTAGCTAAGGCTTGTGGAGGGGAAAAATTTGTAGCCATGGGGTTGAGATCTGTAAACAAAATTGGGTCAATAACATGATCACGTGTGGTCTCAGTTAGTGAGGTAAGAAGTTCTTGGGACTCAACAATGGGTATGATATCCGAGTTCTCAGGAAAACTCATTGCAGGAATAGAGTTTGTAACGCGATCCAGTTCTGTGTTAAAATTATCAGTTACATCTAAGTTAGGTGATTTCTCCAGACTCCGTAAGGAGTCGGAGAGAAGTTGTGTTACTGATAAATCCACGGTGTTAGGCATGGTGTGGATCTCTGCGTTGGCATTAATGATGGCAGCGCCATCAGCAGGGTTGTGTCTAATGGGTGTTTTCGCGGTTGCAAGGAGACCCAAGGAGGACCGTTTGGCTTGGGCCAGTTCCAGGGATACTCTGCGCTCCAATAATGAAATGCCATGATCAATTGCTTCATTGGCCTTAAAGATGAAGTTGTCAATTGGCCCGGTGACTTTCCCAGCTCCTGCAGCGGTCTTACTGCGACTGCCCCTTGTGGACATTGTAAAAGAGTAACGATACAATTTCCAATAGGGACAGCGTGCGTAGGAGACTTACTTGGGGAGTGTTCTGCGTTGATGGAAGTCAGCGGGGTGGCCCGTCCCGTCCTCTGTGGTCCTCGGAGGGCCACAGAGGGCCCGCCCTTTGCCCGGGCTTCGCCCCGGGCGTCCCGCTCGCGTCCCGCGACGCTGAGGGCTCTCCGACTTGTACTGCCCCTCCCGGCGCTTCAGCTGCGTCGGGGAACGCGCCGCCGCTGAGCCTGATGGGAAACGTAGTCCCTAGGCGGCGGCGCGACTGGTGGCGGGGTTCTTGGTCTGTTGACCGGGCTGCGTGATTCTCCTTGCTCTCTCCCACACAGGGACGCTCAGGTAGGGCTCCGTTTGTTCCTGCAAAGGCTGTATGTCCCACCCGCTCCACCGAGGGCTCTCCGACTTGTACTGCCCCTCCCGGCGCTTCAGCTGCGTCGGGGAACGTGCCGCCGCTGAGCCTGATGGGAAACGTAGTCCCTAGGCGGCGGCGCGACTGGTGGCGGGGTTCTTGGTCTGTTGACCGGGCTGCGTGATTCTCCTTGCTCTCTCCCACACAGGGACGCTCAGGTAGGGCTCCGTTTGTTCCTGCAAAGGCTGTATGTCCCACCCGCTCCACCGAGGGCTCTCCGACTTGTACTGCCCCTCCCGGCGCTTCAGCTGCGTCGGGGAACGCGCCGCCGCTGAGCCTGATGGGAAACGTAGTCCCTAGGCGGCGGCGCGACTGGTGGCGGGGTTCTTGGTCTGTTGACCGGGCTGCGTGATTCTCCTTGCTCTCTCCCACACAGGGACGCTCAGGTAGGGCTCCGTTTGTTCCTGCAAAGGCTGTATGCACCCATTGCAGGAATGTCTAGCACATCCGTGGAATCAGGCACAAGGACAACTAACAGACCTGGTGTCGGTGGACAGCCATACACATCGCTCTCTGAAGTGGTGGAACACCAAAAACTTGTCCAAAGGGCGGCCGTTCCTCGAGCCTGTTCCACAGATAATACTGACAACGGACTCATGCCTGACAGGATGGGGAGCTCCACCACACAACTCAGGGAAGATGGAACCGCTCAACAAAAGGTGCTTCACATCAATCACCTAGAGTTGCTGGCAATTTTCCTAGCACTGAAGTCCTTCCACGTGCACATACGGAACAAAGCGGTCTTGATCCGGACGGACAACATGACAGCCATGTACTACATACAAAAACAAGGAGGCACACATTCCCTGCAACTGTCCCATCTCGCAAAAAACATTTGGAGATGGGCCATTTCACAAAAGATAGAACACCTTCCAGGAGTTCACAATCGGATAGCCGATCTGTTAAGTCGACAAACACAACAGATTCACGAATGGGAACTACATCTACAAGTTCTTCAACCATTCTTTCACAAGTGGGGTCATCCAGACATAGACCTGTTTGCCACACACGAAAACGCAAAATGCCCAATCTTCTCCGCCAGGTTTCCACACCCGTTGTCCAAGGGCAGTGCGATATGGATCAACTAGTCAGGCAGATATGCGTACGCTTTTCCGCCAATCCCACTAATACCACTAGTGGTATGCAAGCTCAGACAACAGTCTCTCAAACTGATCCTGGTAGCTCCCACATGGGCACGCCAACCGTGGTTCACCACACTGCTTAAACTCTCTCTAGTTCCACACCAAAAACTGTCTGACACCATCCATGCTAACGCAGAACCATGGGGACATCAGGCATCCAGATCCAAGTCAACTGAATCTGGCAATCTAGCTCCTGAAGTTTTAGAGTTTGGTTACCTTAACCTGCCACCAGACTGTATGAATATCATTAAAGAAGCCAGACTACCTACTACTAGAGCTTGCTATGCTGCTAAATGGGAAAGATTTGCCATTTACTGCACTAATAATCAAATTGATCCTTTAGATGCTTCCATCCAAAATATTATCTGTTACCATCTCCATTTACAGAGATGTAATCTGGCATATTCATCTATACGCTTACATCTTGCAGCCATTGCCATCTACAAAACAGACAACATATGTTGTTGTTTAGAGTACCGGCAATAAAAGCTTTTATGGAAGAATTAAAAAGAATTATTCCTTCTAGGTTACCACCCTCTCCAGTGTGGAAACTAAACATTGTTCTTACCAGGCTCATGGGACCCCCTTTTGAACCTTTACACAAATGTGAACTGCAATTTCTCCCATGGAAAACAGCTTTCCTCCTTGCTATTACCTCTTAGAAGAGTTAGTGAAATTCAAGCTTTCACTATACTAGAACCATTCTTACAATTACACTGTAACAAAGTGGTTCTAAGGACTAATCCTAAATTCCTTCCTAAAGTAATTACTCCTTTTCATCTAAACCAATCTGTAGAGTTACCAGTGTTTTTTCAAAACCCAGACTCTGTAGCAGAGAGAGCTCTACACACACTAGATGTCGAAAGAGCTCTTCTCTATTGCATCGATAGGACCAAATCCTTTAGCAAAACAAAGCAACTATTTGTAGCTTACTCTCCACCACATAAAGGCAACCCCATTTCTAAATCAGGAACTGCATGGTGGATTGTTAAATGTATACAAATATGCTATCACAAGGCAAAACGCACATTAACAGTTCTTCCTAGAGCGCACTCCACACGCGAACTAGGAACCTCCATGGCTTTCTTAGGGAACATTCTCCTAGAAGACATCTGCAAGGCAGCAACATGGTCTATAACACACACCTTCAATTAACACTATTGTGTTGATGTGCAAGCCAAGCAGCAAGCTGCAGTAGGCCAAGCAGTCCTCAAAACTCTTTCAAACTACTGCAACGGATACAGGTGACTACCGCTAGGGGAGACACTGCTGCACAATCGATGCAAAGTGTAGAATCTGCAGCTCATATGCCTCGAACGGAAAATGCTACTTACCAGTATGCATCTGTTCTTGGCATGTAGAGCTGCAGATTTCTACACGCCCTCCGGCCTCCCCAGTACCTGTATCTATTCCAGTTTTATCTTAATTAGATATACACGCATGGACATCGTTTCTCTCTTTCTACTAACTCAATCAGTTCCCATTTTGGCGAAAAACAATCTAAGAATGGAGCCGATGCCCATGCACACTATCGTCCAAGGGAGGAGTCGCCTATCTCGTGACTACAAAGACTTCTTCCAAGACGACAACAACATGCAATCATCCAAGCCCAACACCAGGTGGCGATCTAATGCAAAATGTAGAAATCTGCAGCTCTACATGCCAAGAGCAGATGCATACTGGTAAGTAGCATTTTCCTTTTCTCCATAGGATTGCATTGAATGTTTTCCTCTGAAAAAGTTCTATGTGTTGATTTCTGTTTGTATGGAAACCTAAGCAACTGCGTTTTACTTAACTTTATCTAGGAAATGTGCCAGTGTGATATCTAGGCATATCACACGGAGTAGAAAAAGTAATCTAAAAAGTACTCTAGTGATCTGAAAAGTAATCCCAATCAAAGGAATTACACATACCTATGGTCTTGAAATATTTTACAGACCTGTAACAAAGTCAGTTTCATCCAGCTTGCTTGTTTTGATCAATCTGTCCTGAAAAGTAAAATTCTACTTCCCTGTACCAAGTCCTGCTTGGTTCTAAAAATAAAATACAACTAAAGAAATATTTTGCATACAACAATTGGTCTGAGTTCAGTCTTTGAGTGTGTGACATTGTTTCTTGCCTGAGTGTGTACAAAAAATACTGAACATGACCCTCCGATAAATCTACTTTTACCTCTGTAAGCCTTTGGGGATCCACTGGACTCTGTGCACAATATACCTTACTTTCGTATAGTATATACAGATCCAGCCACCTACAGAAGGTTCCACCTGTTTGTGTCTTTTTTGAATGGAGGCACAGAAAGTAAATGGTCGTGCCTTGGGATGGGCACTTATGTTAATCTTGGGATGCAGTAATTATACTTCAAAAACATCCAGTTTTTTTATTTAATCATGACACTGTGTGACTATCACTCCACCTAAATATGCAGACTTATTGACCAATTCCCCTAATTAGTTATACATCTTTTACATGTTTTTCTTTCTTTTTTTAACATTATTGGAAACATTACCCTTTTTTACCTAAACCTTTTCATTAACTCACCCCATTAAAAAAAAAATATTCACCAGTACCTATTTTTGTTACCCTTATCTACTTTTTTCTTTACTTTAGTTTTGGTTATTTTTTCATTTATCACGGTTATCTGAATTTAATTGTCAAACGAGTTTTATTTCATGAAGTAATTAAGCTGAGAATAACATGTCACGGAAGGGGCTAAGATGTAGCATCAGGGTGATTGTGGAGGGAGGTGAAGTCTTTTATTTTTATTTGTTATTGCCTTCTTTGTGTTGAAGCAGTCATCTGTAATGTATGGTTATTTAGCCCTGTAACCTACCATTTAATTTATTTTAATTTAGATCACTGAAATGTTTGAGTTCTGCCCTTGTCTCACAGATGCAGCTATACTTTTGTGGAAACTGAATGATAATAAAGAGCCAGAGCCAACATCATTTCAGGATCCAGAGGACGATGAAGCACTACTTAGCAAGGAAAATTGGAGCGTTGTTAAAACTTTAAGGTATGTTTTTATGACTACATGATGAATGCACTTATTTTCCCCCTGCAAATACTGTATATTTCCACAAGTTAGGAAATGGTACATTATGAAGAGGCTTCAAATTCTACTTGGACGATTGGTGAAGGCCATATTTTAAGGTAACAATTGTAGCTTGAGTTTTATTTTAATTTTGTATGTACATTTTGTTTCATTTAAAGGACTTTTAAAAACGTTTTTAATCCATTGTTCAGGGGCCGCAGATAGCTGCATATAACAACCTCTGAAGCATTCCATAATAATGTGGTGTTCAGCATTGATGAGGGGTGATTTGCCTTCTTGGGTCCTGCATGACTATTTGGTGTGAACCGGTTCACAAACCCACCACCTTGTGAGGTACTACTATAGTACCCATTAACAAGATAAAGAATCTGTGGTTAGTAATGTCCATCGGTAAAGATCTTTCTCTTCCAGGGGATCCTCATCAATAGGCATAAGCACTAGAATATTCCCGCCCATGCGTGGGACCCCAGAAACACAATCATATATGTGAGATATATATATGTATATGTATGTGTATGTATGTATGTATGTGTGTATATGTGTATATATATATATATATATATATATATATATATATATATATATCCTTATCCAGTATTTGGGTGTCTTTCATAGATTCACATGCCTGAATCATTCCCCGTCGCCGAGACGGGAGCCTCCGGTACATAAAAAAGTAATGTCCTAAGGACATACATAGAGAATATAGGCCGAAGGGCCTCCCCTTTGGGGCCTTTCCACGTCCTTATGTAAAAAGGACCGAACTCTCATCGTTAGCCAATCAGCTCCGACCTCCCTCTAGAACCTTCCCGGGAGGAGCCTCAGTCCCTCAGATTTTCTACCGCACGTTGTGCTAGGGAGTCTCCAACCTGAGCTCTTCAGGTTTTTTCTTGCTTCGAAGTCTCAAACTTCTCTGGAAGTACCTTTGTTCAAAAGAATAATTATCCTATCTTCGACTGCCGTCTCCCATGTCTGAATCCAATAAAAAGGCTTCATCCATGGCGGACTCGCAAAAGAAAGCCCTTCTCAGGGCCTGTTCCTCCTGCGGCAAGAAGCGGATTCAAGCGGAGGATAAGCACGATCTGTGCTTGTATTGCCTGTACCCTGACCACGTCTCTGACAAGTGTAGGGTGTGTAGAGCCTTCCCAAAGAAGACTGTAAAGGACAGAGAGGCTCGCCTTCTCGAATGGCTCGACAGGCTTAAGGACCGAGACACTCTGGAATCTTCCGAGGGTAGTGTCTCCGTGTCCTCCAAAGTCTCCAAGAAGAGACCCAGGGAGCAGTCCCCTGGAGAGACAGACACTCCTCCCAAGAAGGCGCACAGGAAACCTTCGGAGGCACGTTCCACCACCTCCTCCGTGTCTGTTCGACACGACCAGAGGTTCAAGAAACCCGCTCCATCTACTAAGCGGACCACCTCGGTCTCGACCACAGTGTCGACCGCTACGGCCTCACCGCCCTCCGCGACGGCCACAACGACCACCACTGCGTCCTCAGGCGCACCGGTCTCCTCTACCATTCCTCTGAAGCCTTCGTCCAAGACAAACACAGGACCATCGACGGTGTCCCCACTGTCTACGTCATCGTCGCCTAAGAGGTCCAAGTCTACTTCAAAAGGTCCGCCTTCGCCGAAGAAATCTCATACCGAAGGATCGTCACCTAAACAGTCGAAGTCAAGTTCAAAAGGTCCGCCTTCACCCAAGAAATCTCAAGTTGAAGGCTCTACCACCAGTAAGTCGGCGGTTCACTTATCCCCGCAGAATTTGGTGCCATCGACACTATCGGAAGCGTTCAAGTCGCCAACCCAAACGGCGGGCGCGCCATCTTCACGCACGTCGTCGGAAGGGACCCCGGCGCCATCTTGGAAGGAATCCAGATTGGTCGAAGTCTCCATTCACTCAATCCCACCTTCCTCGGTTCCCCCAACGAAGGGGTTGACACTCGAGCAGGAGCAGGTAGCACTGCAGAGTGAGGAGTCCGAGGAGGAAAACCAGCCCGATCCGGCCACCTCCCTATCGGACGTTCACGAGGACCAGGACGAAGTCATGTATCAGGAACGTTCCGTAAGTGTCCGCACGGAAAACACCCCGATGATCTGTTTGCCCGTGTCTCTGGTCAACGATTTGCGCTGCCTAGTGCAGGACTATAAACAACGGTTCCCGGATGCCGACAGCGGAACCCAGATGCCGGTCACCCAGGCGCAACCGTCTGCCTCGCGCCCTTCCGCTCTCCAGGCCCGACCTCGGAACCAACCCCAGCCTCGTGCTCGGCCCCAGCCTCAGGTAGAGGACTCCTCGGAGGACGAGGAGGAGGAGACTGACTTGGAGGAAGGTGAAGTGCAAGACGTTGACTCGGACCACAGAGACGACGAGGCCGATGCTGCGTCATCACACCATTCGTCTACCCCGGCATCCCCGCGACCGCGCCAGTCTGAAGCAACGGACGTTGGGGGTTTCCACAAACTGGTGGACAGGGCAGCTAAGAGGTTTCACATGGCGGTGGAATCCACGGAAACAGAATGCTTCCTCCATGATTTCAAGGAGCACAGCCAGAAGTCGGCCAAGTCTATTCCACTTATAGACTTTCTGTGGGAACAGGGCAAGAAGTTGATGCTCACGCCTGCCTCGGTGCCTGCGGTGGTTCCGCGCCTAGACAAAAAATATAAGGCCCCGATTACCGCGCCAGCCTGCCTGACCGGCCACCCCAAACCGGACTCGGTTGTGACTCAGGCGGCCCAAAAGCAATCCCGCAACCCATCCTCGCCGCTGTCTGCACCCCCAGACAAGGAAGGCAGGAAATTGGACACCATAGGCAAACGGTTCTCTACCACGTCCGCCATGACCATCAAAGTGGCAAATTCCATCGCCCTGCTAGGGCGCTACAACCGCCAGCTATGGGAAGACATCGCCCCCTACCTGCAGGACCTGCCAGCCACGGTCCAGGACGAAGTGAAAGCTCTCCTGGCGGAAGGACAAAACTCCGCTGCAGAGATCATCGACTGCGCCATCGACGCAGCCATGACGGGATTCCGCCAGTTGGCCGGGGCTGCCGTGCTCCGCCGCCAAGGCTGGCTCAAAGCAACGTCCTTTCGACAAGAGGTCCAATCTAAGGTGCTGGACATGCCTTTCGATGGTCAGTTTCTCTTTGGGGAGAAGATTGACGAAGCACTCCAGGCCATTAAGAAAGATACCGATACGGCGAGGGCTCTGGGCTCCCTCCAGTCCCGGAACCAGTCCTTTCGGGGGGGCCGCTCCAGAGGCCAGTACTCCTACAGAGGTTCCTACCAAAATCGGTCGTCCTACTCCTACGGCAACAGGAACCAGCCCCAGCACAAACAACAGAACCGACAGTCGTCCTATGGGAGGTCGTCCTTCAGAGGCAAATCCGCCAAGAAGGGCACTGGCGGCCGCCAGTGACCATCTACTCCAGCCAGTCCCACCACCGTCTCAATCCTTTCGAATTGGAGGAAAACTGACCCACTTCCTCCCCAATTGGCGAAAAATCACTACGGGTCGGTGGGTACTACAAATAATTCAATTTGGACATTCCCTCGAAATTGTCAACACCCCTCCCAACACTCCTCCGCTGAAGCGTGCTCACAAACACCTGCACCTCCTTCTCAAGGAAGTATCCGCCATGTTGGTAAAAGGAGCCATCGAAAGGGTCCCGGCGTCCCAGAGGGGGACGGGATTTTATTCCCACTTCTTCCTAGTCCAACAGAAAGGGGACAAATGGAGACCGATCTTGGACCTCCGGGCGCTCAACGCCTTCCTGCGGAGTCAATCCTTCCGGATGGTAACGATCCAGGAGATCCTGGGAGCGCTGGAAAGGGGAGACTCAATGGTCTCCCTGGACTTACAGGACGCCTACTACCATATCCCCATCCTCACACGGCACAGGAGGTACCTGCGGTTCGAAGTAGCAGGCAGGCATTATCAGTTCAAGGTCTTGCCATTCGGCCTCAAATCCGCGCCACGTATCTTCACGAAGTGCTTGGCGCCGGTGGCAGCCTTCCTGCGACAAAGAGGTCACCAGGTGTTCCCCTACCTGGACGACTGGCTGGTGAAGGCGCCTTCTCCGGAGGGCGCGACCGCTTCCTCCAACGCCTGCAGCGCACTTTTTCAACAGCTGGGTCTGACGATCAACCTCAAAAAATCCTGCACTACTCCATCAACGAGGATCACCTTCCTAGGGGCTACCTTAGACACGGATTGCGCAAAGGCTTTCCCCTCGGAGGACAGGACCGACAAAATACTGTCTCTGGCCGCGGCGGTGGCCAAGAAGCCTCGCATCAAAGTCCGGACATTCACCTCCCTGCTAGGGATGATGTCCTCCTGCATTCTCCTCATACCACACTGCAGGCTCCGCATGCGTCCACTGCAGGAGGCTCTGGCGAGGCAATGGAAACAGAGTTCCGGCTCGTTCGAGGACATTATCACGATCACACCGGCCATCACAAAGGCCCTTCTGTGGTGGAGAGACCGGAAACACCTGACGGCCGGCTTGCAGTTCCTCCTGCCGCCGGCACCTCTGGTCATCACGACAGATGCCTCCCTGGAAGGCTGGGGCGCTGTTCTGTTGGACCTTCGAGTCAGCGGCAAATGGGAAGCCCAAGAGAAACAACTACACATCAACCTCTTGGAGCTGAGGGCGGTGTATCTGGCTCTGCAGGCATTCCTGCCACGTATCGGAACTTCCCCGGTGCTCGTCAAAACGGACAACACCACGACGATGCACTACCTGAACAAACAAGGGGGAACGCGATCTCTCTCTCTCTCTCAAGAGAATCGCAAAAAATCTGGAACTGGTTGGTGGCCCACGGGCTCTCCCTCAAGGCGGAGTACGTTCCCGGGAAGGACAACACCATCGCGGACGCCCTCAGCAGGCAGACCTCTCTCTCCCACGAATGGGAGCTGAACGGCGACACAGTGGCCCACATCTTCTCGCAATGGGGGACCCCGAGGATCGATCTCTTTGCGACAGCAGGGAACGCCAAATGCCCAAGCTACGCAAGCTGGCATCCCCAACAGGGGTCGTTGGGAAATGCTTTTTCCATCGGCTGGTTCAGCGTGTTTGCGTACGCTTTTCCTCCGTTCCCGATGATACCGAGGCTCCTCAGGAAGATGAAGACTGAGCCGTGCACCCTGATCCTGATTGCTCCGTACTGGCCGAGACAACACTGGTTCTCGGACCTGCTTCGCCTTTCCATCAGGCCCCCGATTCACCTGCGACAACACCCGAACCTCTTAACGATGTCCGGAGGCCAGGTACACCACCCGAACCTCCGTTCGCTCAAATTATCGGCCTGGCTCCTGAGCACCGAGAGTTCGGAGACCTAGAGATCCCGCAGGACTGCAGGGCCGTACTAGCCAAAGCGAGGGCGGGCAGTACGAACAAGACCTACTCGCTGAAGTGGAAGAGGTTCTGCTTGTGGTGTTCGGAACAAGGCTTGCACCCTCTACGGGTCACCCCAGTACAGCTGCTACCGTACCTCCTCCACCTGGCTCAATCGGGGCTGGCTCACGCCTCCATTAAGGTTCATCTGGCTGCGATTTCTAGATTCACCAGGACCTCATCAGGACCTTCCCTATGGTCCAGTCGACTGGTAAAGCAATTTCTGAAGGGGCTCTACAGATCCTTTCCGAGGCCTCGGAAAGTCCCTCCAACCTGGCATAAGAACTTGGTGCTCAACCAACTAATGAAACACCCTTTCGAGCCCATACACCGGGCCACTCTCAAACATCTCTCCTGGAAGACGGCACTCCTGCTCGCCCTGACGTCTGCCAGAAGGGTCAGCGAACTTCAGGCGCTGTCTATTCAGGAACCGTATCTCCAATTCAGGCACGACCGAGTGGTACTCAGGCCCAACCCTAAATTCATTCCTAAAGTGCCTTCAGACTTTCATCTGAACGAACCAATTGTCCTCAAGTCATTTTTTGCGAACCCTTCCACAGCGGCAGAACGGGCGCTGCATTCCTTGGACCTTAAAAGGTGTCTCAAATTCTACTTGGACAGGACCAAAGAGGTCAGGAAGTCTTCTCAACTCTTTGTAGCCTACAGCAACCCGCGCATGGGTTTGCCCCTAACAAAACAGAGCATCTCCCGCTGGATTTCATCAGCGATTGCTTTCTGCCATGATCAGGCCGGACGGCCATTAACGGACCGAGTGGCTGCCCACTCTACCAGAGCGATGTCAACGTCAGCGGCGCTCTTCGCTGGAGTGACGATCCTGGACATCTGCCGAGCGGCGACCTGGAAGTCCCCGCACACCTTTTCCAGGCACTACTGCCTGGACATCGAACTGCAGAAGGACGCTGCAGTGGGACAAGCGGTGCTGCGCCATCTCTTCCAATAAGGTGAGCCATACCTCGTCCCGCCATCCAGGTATGCACATTCTTCATGGTTTTTCTGCTATATGCATGACGGTATATTACCATGTTTCTCTCATGTTGTCTGTAATTTATGCAGGCCTGCTGGATGTGAGAATGTGCTTTACCACTATGCATGTATAACTGCTGGCTACTCTGATTCAGGCATGTGAATCTATGAAAGACACCCAAATACTGGATAAGAAATGCGTTACTTACCTGTAACAGCAGTTATCCAGTATTGGTGTCTTTCATAGATTCACATGCAACCCTCCCGCCTCCCCGGTAAGGACTCGCGTACCTCTATGTCTACATTGCGACACCCTAGCTGGGTGCGTACGAAAATCTGAGGGACTGAGGCTCCTCCCGGGAAGGTTCTAGAGGGAGGTCGGAGCTGATTGGCTAACGATGAGAGTTCGGTCCTTTTTACATAAGGACGTGGAAAGGCCCCAAAGGGGAGGCCCTTCGGCCTATATTCTCTATGTATGTCCTTAGGACATTACTTTTTTATGGACCGGAGGCTCCCGTCTCGGCGACGGGGAATGATTCAGGCATGTGAATCTATGAAAGACACCAATACTGGATAACTGCTGTTACAGGTAAGTAACGCATTTCTTCCATACACTAAGAGCTGAATAATGCTGTAAGGGCTCCCCTTGTATATGACATACAATACATTAAAACCAGGAGAAAAAAACAGCAAAGTATGTTTGAAAACTGTTTTAGTGCGTAGCACTTAGCATAATCCTGCAAAGAGGAATGAAAGCATTGACAGCTCACAGGCTGCATTGTAGAAACATAGCATAAAAAAGCTAACCCATAGCAACATAGAAATAATCTGGCACCGTGCCTTTAAGGCAGCCATGACCCCTACCTTACCGTAATGCCTCAGGGGTGACAGGTCAGTTGTTCTTTCTGGCTCCTTCAGTCAGGACCCTGGTTACACAGCTCTGCTTTTTCTGACTTTTTGTCAGAAATAATCTCCAGTTTTTTTAGAAATCTCTTCTTACTTCGACGTTTGCAACTTTAGAAGTAAGGTGTTGTCTTTTTTTTGATAGAATTTGGCATTTATTCCTCTCAAAATGCCATCTTTTTGACTCCTGCCCTTCTTGTGGAAAAAAGGCCAGATCAGACTCATTCAGTCTGTATACTTTGTCTTCCTAAGATCCTGTCCCCAAGACTTGCCAGCATTGCCAGTCTTTATCTAAAAGAACATTGAAAGACAGAGAGAGAATCCGTCTCTATGGACTGTCTGAAAGGGATAGAACCTCTTCCAGAGGCAGGTCTCTGGTGAGAAAGAATTCTAGGAGGGCCAGATCCTCTTCCATAAGCAAGATCCCACTCTACTGTTCTTCAGCGTCGGGCTCGGCGCTGAAAAACCTCCATCGGCAGAACATACGCCGACAAGAAGACCATAGACGGCGGGCTCACAGTCGAAAGAACACCTGTCGTCGAGACACATGTGCGAAACTCCCTTCGCCGTCATCAACCCAGCGACGATCGGCGTCAAGAGTTACAAGCCCTCCGCCATCGTCAACTCGACGACGATCGGTGTTGAGGAGCAGGAGCCCTCCGCCATTGACAACCCGGCGATGATTGGCGTTGAGGAACAGAAGCCCTCTGCCGTCGTCTGCTTGACAAACGGCGTCTAGACATAGAGGCACTTCGTCGTCAGCACGACAATCAACATCGAAGAATAGGGAATCGACAGCGCTGCCTTTGAATCAGCCGACGTAGAGACCAGACCCTTAAGCAGCTAGCCGAAGGTCGACGTGGAGAAGGAGATCCCATTCAGCTTTGAGAGGGGCTCCGTCGGAGCAGGTCATACGCTAGACGTCAAGACCTGAATCGGTGAGGTAGGGAGAAGGCTCTGTGGTGTTGGTGACTGAGTCAGCGTTGCGGCACTCGTCTTCACTCCTCGAGGCGTCATTCATCAGAGCACTCACCTTTACATCTCCAGAGCGACACTCAGACAGATCATAACTAAGATCTCCTTCGCAGCATAGGGGTGCTTCCCCTTCTGTTCATTTATCACCGAGATGGCTTCTTCTGGTCCATCAATGGAGGAAAAAACCCTACGGGAACGGCGAGAGGAGGAGTATTCCAGTCCGCTTCACAGATAGCCTCTGCAAAGATTGGTGCAAGAGGTGGATAAATCTCCATTGAACAACAAAAGAAGAGAGGTCTGGTCAAGCACAAAGCTACCAGAAATATGGAGCAAAGAGATAAGAGGGTAATTTTGATCACAGTCACTCTATTTGAGTAGGAAAGCCCTCACACACCGACCTGGTCAGTGTCATGCTTCATCATCGGGCCCCACCGAAGAGACCGAGTGTCTCTTCGGTGTGCTGCGACGCCAGAAAGACTGCGGAGCTGGTCGTGTGGGGAGGACGTGTTGTGGAAATTATAAGATTAAAAGTGACTAACAGGGTATCAAAAAAACTTTTAATGAGTGATCCCTAAGACACGTGTAAGTGGTATATGTGTCTGAATTTAAGGGCCAAGGTTATTAGGGTTTTGGTTAAATTCAGCTAAATACCACGAGTTTTAAAATTAATCAGTCAACATGTTTCTGCCTTACTTGTGGTATATATTCAGGACTATACCCCGGCGGTATGGACACTCTAATAGTCCACCCTGACCTGGGGGCGTGAAAGTGAAAAAAGGAAAAGTGAAAAAAGTGCTTAAAAATTAGAAGAGCAATTGCTCATTCCAAAAAAGCCCCAATTTCAGGGGTGTATCAGCACCTGTAAGAGAAAATACACAGACAAACAGATTTGGACATACATACAATTAGTATATGCCAGCGTAGACTTATCATAGTGCTCCTAAGATGGTGGCAAACCTTTGTGTGCACACAGTAACTGATATCTTATGCACCATCCAAGTAGCCCTTGGGGATATTGTACATGCTAAGAGGTGGAGTGCTAAAGGTGGTTAAAAACTACTATTGTAGTGAGGGAGATAAAAACACGATGTGAATTCTCCATGAGGAGGGATCAATTTGACCAAATGGTCGGTGACCCCCTTAAGATGGTAAGTATGGAGAGCATCTCACTTTTAAAACAGGGCGCTACTAGCACCATGGGTCTCGGGAGGAGGATCGGAGCGCGCTTGGCACATCCTAGGAAAAGAAGGAGTTAAATGTCAGCGCAACCCATACAGCATACAGGTACTTAGCTTATGGTGATCGTAATAGACGTTCCGCTGGGGATGCAGACTCACGCCCTCAGCGCTCACAACCCGCTTGTCAACCTGCAAGATTCCTCTGAACCGGACCCCGACGATGGAGAGCGGGGCCGGTAAATGAGTTTAAGAGCGCTTTGTTTTCGTTTGCGCGCTCGATTCCGGGTTGGGCGTGTCTCGCTCAGAGCGAGGCTTGGAGCGCACACGCCCACTTGGGCGGGGTGCGCTTCGAATCAAAACGAGGCTTGGAATAGAAAGCCTATCCCTGCGCTATGCCTGAAGGAGGTTTTGGCACGCTGGTGGTTGTTAAGGCAACCGAGAGCGCTCGTTGCTTGTTAGAAATAATTTTAAGAAATCAGATCTTTGAATGGGCGAATTCCCTAACTCTAGGGATGTAGGCACTGCTAACATTAAGTGGGTAAATAGATAGTGTCAGAGCAGAAGTGCACATACTGTCGGAGAAATTGCGTTTTTAGACAGACATAGATCAATCTTTGGGCATGATGTTAAAAAATGCGCAGAGTGTGGAAAAGCACCTAGTATTTGGTATTAGGTGAAATGTTTTATTCAGATCGCTTTTGTGTCACGTTATCAGCTATCGTTTCAGACACGTGAAGTTATGGGATTCATGATAGGACTGTGTTCCAGGGGATATCGTCGTTAAGGCCATTGGTATTTGTCCCCAGGCGGTATACCCAGCGCTGTTCTTTTTCGAACAGTCTATTTTGTACATTCCTTGTGCCATATATAGCTTCAATAACAGTCCACCTCATGTCATTGGTGGTGTGATTTTTGTCTAGGAAATGGCGACTCAACTTCGTTGTTATTTTCTTGCACCTTATGTTACTCCGGTGCTCGCAGATCCGTTGTTTCACTTTTCTAGTGGTCATACCCACGTACCGGAGGTGGCAGGGACACGTGATCAGATAGATCACATTGATTGAGTTGCAATTGGTATGTTCACGTTGGGTCCACACTTTCCCTTCTTCCAGTGTCAGAGTTTTGGTAGCTTGTGTTAAGTGACAGACACTACAGTCCGAGCAGGGGTAGTGCCCGGTAATTTTAGGGAGACCCCATGATGTTGTTACTGATGGTGTCGTGTTTTGTGGTTTCTCTTTTGGGCGTGTGTGGACCAGCGCATCTCTTAGACTGCGTCCCTTTTTAAAAGAAAAAATAGGTTTTTCCCAGTCCTTTTTAAAGGTTTTCACAATATTCCAATGTTTGTTTCTTTTTCATGATGTTTGAGAGACTGCTGTATGTGGTGACACAGGTGAGTGGGATCTGTTCTGGATTGTTAGTCTTTTCTTCAAGGAGGGACTCCCTTGGCTGATTTTTAGCTCTTTTGAATCCTTTATTCAAGGTGGAAGTAGGATAGCCTCTATTTTTTAGTTTTTCCGTCAGAGTGACTGATTGGTCTTTGAAATCTGTGGTCGTGCTGCAGTTCCTTCGTAGCCTGAGGTATTGTCCGTAAGGGAGATTTTCCTTCAGCGGACGCGGATGGAAGCTGTTAAATTCCAGGAGGTTATTCTTTGCAGTCGGTTTGTTGTGGGTTTTTGTGGCCAGTGTCGTTCCACTGATTGAGATGACCACATCTAAGAACACAATTTCTCTTCTGCTTGTAGTGTTGGTAAATCTTAAATTGGGGTCTAGAGTGTTGATCCATGAAAGGAAATTTACCAAGTCATTATCACTACCGTTCCAAATGAGCAGAATGTCGTCAATGTAGCGTTTCCACAGAAGCATTGACGAAAAGAAGGTGGCATTTGGTGGCAGGATATGTTTGGCCTCAAAATCTGCCACATACAGCCCCGCCACGCTCTGCTCGAAAGTACTGCCCATGGATGTCCCAGAGCATTGTAGGTACAGTTGGTCTTTGAATGAAAAAAAGTTCTCTTTCAGTGCTATAGTGGCACAATCGATAATGAACTTTTTCGGTGTCTGGAATTCCCAGTTGGTTGAATCAAGTACCTTTGTGAGGACCTCGATTGTGTCATCCTGCGGAATGCTTGTGTAGAGGCTTTCCATATCTAATGTTACAAGGGTGATAGAGTTTTCAGGGAATGTGATCTCTGTCAGCAGACGCAACAGGCTTTTTGTGTCCTTCAGGTAGGTTGGTGTAGACTGTACTAACGGTTTTAGAAAGTGATCACAGAATTGTGATAACGGCTCTAGAAGCGACCCAATTCCTGAGACGATTGGGCGTCCAGGTGGTGGTAGTTTGTTCTTATGCATTTTCGGCAAAGTATAGAAGTAGGGTATAATGCTACTTGTATTATTCAGAAATGCCGCTTCGTTCTTGGATATTTGGTCTTGATCCTCTGCTTGTTTTACCAGAGAGCTGATCCTTTTTGTGAGGTCAGGGGTTGGGTCCGAAGTCAGTGGAGTGTAATTTCTAACATCACCGAGTAGGTTTTTACAGGTGATCTCATAGTCAGTTGTATCCTGGATAACGATCCCTCCGCCCTTGTCCGCAGGCTTTATGGTTATGGAGGTGTCGTTTTTTAATTGTTGCAATGCCTCGAATTCAGCAGTACTGAAATTCCCGAATGTTCTCGGGTTTTGGCACTCTTCTAGGTCTTTAAATACAGCTTGCTCAAAAGCAGTTATGGCCGCTGGTATTGTGTGTGAAGGCGGGATGAAAGTGGAGCTAGGTCTTAAGCCTGTGTCACCTTTCCTAACTGATTCCATTGGATCTGTTTTTCCATCGAAAAACGCTTTTAGTTTCAGTTTACGGAAAAACCCTGCCAGTTCGCAGTGCAATTTGAACTTATCTGGTTTGGCTGTAGGGACAAAACCTAGCCCTTTTTCCAAAACTTGGATCTCCACCGGGGTTAGTATTCTGGTGGATAGGTTGGTCACTAGACTCAAACTCCGCTCGGGCCCGGCTGCTGGTTGCTCATTTAACACATTTAACATTTAACACATTTAACTCCTTCTTTTCCTAGGATGTGCCAAGCGCGCTCCGATCCTCCTCCCGAGACCCATGGTGCTAGTAGCGCCCTGTTTTAAAAGTGAGATGCTCTCCATACTTACCATCTTAGGGGGGTCACCGACCATTTGGTCAAATTGATCCCTCCTCATGGAGAATTCACATCGTGTTTTTATCTCCCTCACTACAATAGTAGTTTTTAACCACCTTTAGCACTCCACCTCTTAGCATGTACAATATCCCCAAGGGCTACTTGGATGGTGCATAAGATATCAGTTACTGTGTGCACACAAAGGTTTGCCACCATCTTAGGAGCACTATGATAAGTCTACACTGGCATATACTAATCGTATGTATGTCCATATCTGTTTGTCTGTGTATTTTCTCTTACAGGTGCTGATACACCCCTGAAATTGGGGCTTTTTTGGAATGAGCAATTGCTCTTCTAATTTTTAAGCACTTTTTTCACTTTTCCTTTTTTCACTTTCACGCCCCCAGGTCAGGGTGGACTATTAGAGTGTCCATACCGCCGGGGTATAGTCCTGAATATATACCACAAGTAAGGCAGAAACATGTTGACTGATTAATTTTAAAACTCGTGGTATTTAGCTGAATTTAACCAAAACCCTAATAACCTTGGCCCTTAAATTCAGACACATATACCACTTACACGTGTCTTAGGGATCACTCATTAAAAGTTTTTTTGATACCCTGTTAGTCACTTTTAATCTTATAATTTCCACAACACGTCCTCCCCACACGACCAGCTCCGCAGTCTTTCTGGCGTCGCAGCACACCGAAGAGACACTCTGTCTCTTCGGTGGGGCCCGATGATGAAGCATGACACTGAGCAGGTCGGTGTGTGAGGGCTTTCCTACTCAAATAGAGTGACTGTGATCAAAATTACCCTCTTATCTCTTTGCTCCATATTTCTGGTAGCTTTGTGCTTGACCAGACCTCTCTTCTTTTGTTGTTTGATACTTAACCGGGGATCAAGAGTGTCTCTGATTCTCCCTACCTCTCTCCTTGTTGATATAAATCTCCATCGGCCAGACATGGGGACTGCGCAGGCAGGTCACGGGAACGCAGACCGGCTGCTACTTGACACAAGAGGAGAAGATCCCCTACATGGTCGTCCTCCTCTACTCGTTCTTCTAAGAGACTATTCTCCCACACTGTCGGATAGTCCTCAATGAAGGGTGTCTCCAATTGACGATGTCAATACCTATCATGATGTTCTTCAGGGGGAGCACAGAAGCTGAACATTGAAATGTCGACACCTCATGTAGCTACAACAGTGATTTTTGAGACGTTCCATCAGAGATCAGCGTCTCGCCCTTTAGTCCCTCTAGTACCTGAACTTTTGAAACCTGTGATGGACATTTTTCTTACTCCATCTTCAATTAAGGCTACGCCGGCTAGAAACGAAAAGAAATATAAGCTGGCAGAAAAAAACCCTACTTTCTTGAAGTCAGATCCGCCTGCGGACTCTGTGATCATTGCAGCTGCAAGAAAAATGCATGCAGTAACTGCATTTTCAACAGTCCCACCGGACAAGTTAAGTAGATCCCAAGATTCCTGGGGAAGGAAGGTTTGCGGATCTGCAGCATCTTCTCCGAAGGGGTTGAGCACAGCAGCTTTATTAGGCCGCTATGACAGGGCCTTATGGGACTTTGAGGAAGTTATCAAAGAAGGATCTCTGGTAGCCAACCAGGTGATTAGCACAGCAGCGGATGGTGGTACACTCTTGGCGCATTCCTATGCACATGGGATTTGTGCTAGAAGAACTGCTTGGTAAAGATTAACTGCGCTAAAACCAGATGCCCAGCAATGGATCCTTAATCTACCTTTCTCTGGCTCCTCTCTGTTTGGCTCCCACACTGACGAGGAGATGGCAAGGATGAAAGCTGAGTTAGACACACTCAAGGCTGTGGGATTCAAAAAGAAAAAAATTCAAGTGACGATACAGGCCCAACTAGCGCAAGAGCTACCACCAGAGGTTTCAAACCCCTCAGTGGTCGCAAAACAAGAACCAAGGCAAGTCGCAGTTCCAAGGCTGAAAATCAAACCGAGGTAGAGGAGGTCATCAACAACAATCCTCCAACACGGCCAGATCCGCAGGGAAGCAATGAATACGAACTTCCTCTAGCACCGTTGCCCACTCCAGTGGAAGGTAGTGTTTCAAATCATCTAGAAGAGTGGTGCAACATAACAAAAGATCGGTGGGTGCTCAGTATACTGCGCAAAGGATACGCACTAAGTTTTTGTGTGCCCCCAAAGAGCATTCCTCCAAAAAGATTGCGTCCTCACCAGCTAAAGTTGCTTCGTCAGGAAGTGTCAACCCTTCTGTGGAAAAAAGCCATAGAAGAGGTACCTCCTGCTCAGCGAGGGAAGGGGGTATATTCCAGGTACTTCCTTGTGCCGAAAAAGATCAAGAGCACAAATTCAGACCTATCCTGAATCTTCGATCGCTGAACAAAGTCATCTTGAAGGAGAAGTTTTGCATGTTGGCGCTTCATCAAATATGTCCACATCTACAAGAAGGAGATTAGATGTGTTAGATCTCCAAGATCCGTACTTCCACATACCCACGTCATTGCAAGTATCTACGATTCGTGATCGGCAACAAACCATGCCAATTCAAGGTCTTACCCTTCGGTCTGAAATCTGCTCCACAAATCTTTACCAAATGCATGGCAGTGGTAGCGGTAGCTTTGCATCGAATGTGTCTGTTTGTTTACCCCTACTTAGACGATTGGCTCTTGAAAGGACCATCCCTTCGAGTGGTAAGGAACGATTTTCAATTTTGTTTGAATCTGCTCCACCGGTTGGGCCTTCATGTGAACATGGAGAAATCGGTTCACCGGCCTACTGAGCCGATCCACTACTTGGGCTCCACTTCGGAGGAGAGACTTATCAATGAAGCAGAAATGCGATACTCTCCTCCATACCGTTCAACCAACGGTCCGGCAAGTAGCATCTCTACTGGGGTTGATGGCTTCTTGCATCTTTCTCATTCCCAACGCCGGACGGAGGATGAGACCTTTGCAAAAGTATCTGGAGGACAGGTGGGATCAAGCGTCAGGTCACTGGGAAGACTGAATTGTGCTCTCCCAAGAAGCAAAATCGTCGATTCTTTGGTGGACTCGACCGAAGAACCTCTTGGTGGGAGTCCCCTTCCATCAACCAGTTCCGGCACAGTCCTTGATCACGGATGCATCCCTGCAAGGATGGAGGGCGCACATGGGTTGCCTATAGACCCAGGGCCAGAGGTCCCATGTGGAACAGTCCTACCGTATAAACATGTTAGAGCTGCGAGCAGTCCATCTAGCTCTAAAAGCTTTTCAGGCATCGATCAAATCCAGCTTGATTCTGATTCAAACAGACAACTCGACCACCAAGTATTACCTCAACAAACAGGGTGGTACGCTCTCTCGCCCACTCTCCCTGGAATCTCAAGCGATTTGGCTCTGGCTTCAAGCCCGAGACCTCTCCCATCACAGCAGTGCACCTTCCAGGAGAGCAAAATGTGCGGGCAGACGCACTCAGTTGGCACTTCGAAGATCAGCCAGACTGGGTACTAAACGACGAGGTGGTAGCAGACCTTTTACATCAGTGGGGTCAACCATCCATAGATTTGTTTGCTGACCAAAACAAAAAATGCCACGCCTTCCCGTCCAGGTTCTACCGGCCAGGGACGAGAGGGAATGCTCTTTTGATGGACTGGTCTGGAGCATTTGCATACGCCTTTCCTCCGCTACCTCTCACCCCGAAGGTAGAGTCCAAGCTCAGCCGATCCAGCATGACCATGATCTTGATAGCTCCAGACTGGCCTCGCCAGTGGTGGTATCCAGACCTAATACAGATGTCGGTACCCCCCCACAAGAGGCTGCCATACAGATCGGACCTTCTGACCAAGATGGGCGGGAAGATTCTTCACCCCAGCCTTCCCTCACTGCACTTGGCAGCATGGCTCCTGAGGTCCTGCAATACAGACACCTGACTCTACCTCAGGGCTGCATGCACATCTTGAAAGAGGCAAAGAGACCATCCACGAGGGTGTTGTACGCTTTTAAGTGGAAGCGTTTTTACTTGTGGTGTGCACGTAACCGCCAAATGAAAAGTGCGTTGTATAATAGGAAAATAAATGGTGCGTGGTAGCGTCAAAGTCAAACTCCACCGGGCAGCCAAACCATGATAAGTTGGCTCCCTGAAATCCTGCAGTCTGCACTTGGAACTAATTCCGCATAGTAAGCTCCTTGCCTTTCTTAAGGATACAACGCACTGTCGTCATTCATTTGACGGGGACAGTGTAACTTTGCTGATTCTGTTGGGCAATGATTGAGAGAGCCAGGCGCTTTTATACATTTATATGATCGGCTTGAAAACTATTTTTTGACGGTGCATAACACTTTGCTTTTTATTTTTGGACACCTGAGTTTCAACTCTTTGATGGCCCCAGTGAATTCTGACTTGACTCGCATGATTGCCTAGAAAAAGTCTGAATACGTATTACTGTACAGATGAAACACATGTTGGCTTGTATCTATTGCTGGGAATTTGCTATAGAAAAATAAAGATCAATTGACATCCAGTGTGGAGAATCCATGAGAACCTAGTGGTAATTTTGAAGCATCATAGTCGCATAAAAAACTGTTCAATTGCGTCAGCGGTGTAATTATGTTTACCTATCATAGATTTTGGTCGAAGAGCACCAAATGTAACTGGATTAGGGGGTGCTATTACTAATTATTTTGTATTTTATATGTGTTGGGTTTAAAACTCATAAATAAAAGGCATTGTCATTTACAATGCCAATCGCTTAAATGCTCGCAAAAGCGACACCTATTGCATTGAAAATGCTTTAATGATGTGACGCAAAAGCTCAGAATCTAAACAGTCTTTCCCATAACATGGGTGTCCTTTGTTAGCATCTCTCAGTAGCAATGACATTGTTTTACCCTTTGGTGTTGGGGGTGTATTGTAGCAGCGACTTTATCTGTACATCGAGTAGGGGGTAGGTGTACACGCCCAGTTCAAGTCTGACTGTGCCACATGCACCAGAGAGCAGTTTTCTGGACCGAGCAAGGAATGTGAGTGTTCATGAAAGCATGCACTACAGAGTGCACAGGAAGACAGGCTGTGCCCTGACAGGAATTTCTCCTAGCCATGGGCTTTGATGTAGTACGGTAATATGCAGCACGGGGCTATGAGGTTCAGGCTGGCCCTCTGCCATGACCTCTGGTGATAGATAATGAGATGCGCGTTGTTGCTGGGTACGTACGTACATACATCATTATGTTGGTATCTGTTGTGGTTTGCCACAGATGAGCCCTTCTGAAATCCTCGGCTACAATGGTGTGTGCCGTCCTCAAAAGGGAGCCTGAATACTTCTGACAAGGGATTTTCAATTCCGGCTAAGAGAGGGTGCTGTGCTCAGTGATGGCGTGGCGGGAAGGAGGTCAGAGGTGAAAAACGTGAATGTGCTGAGTCAACAAGCAAGGGACACCTAAAGTGCGGTATTTCACAAAGTAAAAGAGCTGTAACGGACTTACTTAGCGCTACTGCACGTTGAGGCTGGGTGGATTCGAAGCTTTAGGACACTTGAACCTGTTGGAATGAATGAGGTTTGTGAATGCCTCTGTTTTTCTGCCGCAACGTTCAGGGTTATCTGTGGATTCAGTCCAACTCCAGGTCCCAAAACGAATGCCTCAAAAACGAAATGGTCATTTGCAGGAGCTGAAGCCAAACGAAGGAGAGCTTCAGGCAGCTGCTCCCACAATCCTTTCTATATAGTCTTCCTGCAACACCTCCCTCCTCGTTTATTTACTTGAGGCCTCGTTCACCAAACCCTTCTCTGTCCTTGCCTTGCTTATGCTCTCTCTAGCACTTTCCTCCATCCTGTCTGCTCCACAACTTTCCCCTTTCCCTGCCCTTCTCCCCATCGTGCTTACCTGCCGTCTTCATTTATCTCAGGTAATTTATTCTCCCCTAATCCCTCCACCAAAAGCCTTCGAATCTTGCAAACCTCTACTGCCTCCACCTCTTTCCTTTCCTCCATTCTCCCATACACTTTTGTCCACTGCCTCGCCTCTTTGCTGTTTTTCTCTTCTCACTCCATCTATCTGGTCTTTCCTATTCAGAAACACCGATATATATTCCTCCATCTTTTACTCTCATTTGCTGTTTTCTTCTGCATTTGCTCTCTTTCTCGCCCCACTCTTCAGGCTCTTTTCATTCTTTTCTGTTTCCACTATGTTAGCCGCCTCCCTCAGCAGCTGCCTGCCCCCCTTTCTCTCTCAGGTATCCCAAGGCCTGCTGATAAGACTCCCCCAGCCAGTTGTAGGGCTTCATGTCAGCTACTCAAGCATTCAATTAAGCGTGCGAAGTATACGCATAAGGAATGTCTTTTGAAAATCAAACAACGCACACCGTTGAATAAACTTGTGTGCGTGACAACCTTCTGTCCGGACACACACAAATTACGACAAGCTGTTCTAAAGAACTGGCATTTATTGGAGGGGTTGAATTGCCCGTTCCCCAAACCCATCTTTGCTTACAGAAAAAAATCGTAGTATTGGTGAAGAATTCATTCGGGCTGACATTGCCATTCCAAAGCCCAAAAGTGATCTACTGGCGCAATGGAACCTTAAGCCGATTGAAGGCCACCACAAGTGTGGTAATTGCGTCGCCTGTTTTAGCACAATTGAAGGTGACGAGTTTACTCACCGAGGCACAAAGTGGAGACACAAAGATTTCTCTAATTGTAGAACTAAGAATGTCGTCTACATGGTACTATGTGCGTGCCAGTTAATTTACATAGGAAAAACTAGCCAACAAGTGAATCAAAGAATCAGCCAGCACCGGTCCCGTATTAAGAAGCAGGTAATGTCTGCTCTAATGGTAGAACATTTTTGCGAAAAAGGCCACAACGAACAAGAATTCAAATGGTTTCTATTGTACACCATTAATTCCAAGTCAAAATGCCATGACGTCGAGCGTGTTCTATTACAGAAAGAGGCTTACCTTATTCTAAAGTTTAATAGCGCACAGACTGGCCTTAATAGCCTGTCTGAGATAGCGCATATATAATAACTTTCTGGTGAAATCCATTTGTGCTGACTTGCATTGGTTTGACATCCCTGGTTTGACCTGTGGCCCCTCTGATCTATTTCGATAACTCTAAAAAAATGTGGTCCATTGCCAAGAGATTTGTTTATAATGACAACAAGATTATATGCTGCTTGAGTTGCAACACGCTTTAAAGCTTTATAAGTACATATAGCACGAGGTGCAGTACCAACGCGCTTCATAACTTATTAGCGCGTACACAAAAATTTATCAAATTATTGCATGGATTTGATCGCATTAACATAATAAAATAGATAGGCAAGTATGTTGCTTCTATATGTGCCTTTACGACGTGTAGATCAGGCGATTTGACTAAACGTGACTACAAGTCCCACAATGCACTTATGCACTTTGGAGCATATAACAAACAGAAAAGTGCGGCGGCCATCTTTATTGAGAGAAAGCAGACTCCAGTAGCGGCATGCTGTGGCAGAAGAGCAGGTATTTACAAACACCGTTTCATTGTGGTTTGAGCATTTACCTATATATTTTTGAGAGGTTAGTTCTGAGATCGACGTTTTGTTTTATTACAGGACGGTGATTGCGGCACCTCACTTTACATCTTTAAGAATAAGATACTTTAGTAAGGTAGGCTAACTCTCCTATTTGGTAGATTATATCCACTCGCGCATAATGCTTTGAAAATGCCCCGCGACTGAAATAACTGCCATTACTGTTGTAGAATTACACCTTGATGGTGACGTCGTACGAGCGAACCTGCCGTGCAACGGCAGTTTACAAGAAGCAAGGTACGCTTCCCCTTCCATCTACTTTCGGACCAGAGCTTGATAATTAAAGACCCGAGCGGGTTAAATTGAAATATACTTTTCAATCTTTTTAGACATCTGTTTGGCCACCACAATAACTAGTGATTCGGACCACAAGAAGATTAACCACCATGCCCTCCTCTAAATAAATTTGGTATGTAGCTCTCCATTATTTGTAGCCCATGATTGGAAAAAGGTACTCATTACGAATAAGCCTGTTAAAGTAAAATGATGTCTTTGCATCTTTCAGATACAAAGAATAAACAGCCCTGGTGAAAGACCAGTGACCTTGCGCATGGTCTTGAAACGCGTCGGCAGTCTTTCTTGGGTGGAATAAATTGCCATCTTTAAGATACTAGGACCGGTTGGTCCAGTATTTAAGCGTCTACAAGTCATTAAGTTGCTTATATTCCCCCTTGAAATCAGTTTTTCTCATGTTTTGATTGTAATTGTTTGTGATGTAATCATAATTTTTTGTAATGCTTGATGCAGAAACGTTCTTTATTGTGTAAATAATGTTTGTCTTTGATGTATGTACAAAGTGTATCTAGTCTTGTAAATATTTGAATATATAGTCCTTGTTCTGTTATGATTTTTTGAAAATTTAAAAAGTATAAAATGATGGACACAGGGGGGCGTGGCCAAGGCGGCGAACATGGCGGACGCAGCCTAAGAGTGCTCCGTCCCGCTGCCGAAATATCCGCTGCTGATCCTCGATTCCCCAACCCTGAGACGTCACAATAGTGCCACATAGGTGTTGGAGGTGGCGGGGAAGCTACGGCGATTTGCGGGGCTCCGGTCGCTTGCTTAGCGGTGATCTGGGACCTGCGGAGGAAAGGCCTGCCAATCCTGAGGAAGCCGGGACCTAGAGCCCGTGTGCATCCGGGCGGAAGTGGGACGCGGCCGGGCCCGGCGGAGAGCAGCAGACGTCTAGCTTTAAGAGAACAGTGAATTGGACGATCATCTGTCGAGTGGGTGCATCAAAGAGTCCCAAGTAGGCTTCAGGCCACGTAAAAGACCAAAGCAAGTACCTGACACTGCCTTGGTGTGCCCCTCAAACGAGAGGGTACCGTCCACCATAACTCCCAGGTTCTTGACCACAGATTTAGGTTGAGGGGGTACTACAAGGACCGAGGGCCACCATTGACTGCCCCACAGATGGGTCTCTCTGCCCACCAGAAGCACCTCTGACTTGGTGGAATTTAGTTGTAGATAGTTATCAGCCATCCATTCAGAGATGGCCATGGGGTAGTCTTGAAATTTCACCTGATCCTGGTTGGGGGGATTGCTGGAGTAGGTGTACACCACCTGAGTATCATCGGCGTATGATACCAGGGCGATGTTCCGGGCTTGGGCCAGAGGGCGGATGTTAATATTATATAGAGTGGGGCTCAAGGCAGAGCCCTGGGGCAAACCACAACGTAGAGGGTGGACACAAGAGGAGAAAGGGGGAGCAGAGACTTGGAAAGACCGATCGGCCAAAAAGGACGAGAACCAAGCGAGGGCCTTGCTATTGATACCGATCTCCCCTAGCCGATGTAGCAAGATCTTATGAGAGACAGTGTCAAATGCTGCGCTCAGATCGAGCAGGATCAATGCAGAGTTTCTGCCCTCATCCAAGGCGGACCGTAACTGCTCTGTGACCGCAAGCAATGCGCAGATTCAGTGCTATGTCTAGGACGAAGGCCATTTTGTGACATATCTAGGATTGAATTTAATTCCAGATATTGAGTCAGGATGGTGTAGACGTGGGATTCGATGATTTTAGAAAAAATGAGAGCAGAGATATTAAATGAAAGTTTTCCGGCTGAGATGCATCTAGCCGGAACCACTTTTCATGTTTCCATGACTTGGGAATAGTGGCCGATAGTAGCGACCTATTAATCTGCTCCCGGCCCTCAGATAGGAGGCAGTGTTGAAATTTTTTTAAATGGTCGTCAGGAGATCTGCATGTAGCATCATATATTAAAGGGCAATTTTAGCAAAAACAGTAAACAAACATTTCTAAGAACAGCACTTGAGGCATATAATGCAATGGCAACCCAAGGGGGCTTTGTGCACTACGTGATAGTGAGGCAAACTGTGACGGCGTGAGTGACATATGGGTGAAAACAGCGATGGGCGCAAAAAGACAAAAAATGAAAACAATATATACAAAATTGTAGGTTCCTCCTTGGAAAATGAGTAATTGCTGTTAGTTTGGGAACCGAAGAAGGTCATGTGCCATGAGTTGCGCTGTAATGCGTGGCAACGGCGTTTCGATCCTATTGATTTTAGGATCTTCCTGAGGACCGGGTTGCCGATTAACGGGAGTGCTGTAAGGGAACGAAGGGGTAGGTAAGAGATCGGAAGGGGTGCAAGGTACGCGTTGCGTCAGCGATGGAGGTAAAAGCAAGGGCGGGGTGGAGGGAGGGAGGGGGGGGCGGGGGTGTTGTGTGGGGGTTTCTTTGGGATTTGTGGGGTGTTGGGTTGGTTCAATTAAAGATAAGGGTGGGCGTGGGGACAGCAGGGGGGGAATAAAGGTGGTTTGAGGAAGGGGTAGGAGGGGTAAGATGGGTGGGCGGTGGTAGGAGGAAGGGAGGGAAAGGAGAGGAGCGGGGAAAAGGAATGAAGGAAAGAGAGAAGGCAGGGGTAGGAGGGGGTTATAGTCTGGGGCGAGTGTGGAGGGCGCAAGGAAAATAACTCACTCAGTAGGTGCAGGCCCAGAAACGGGTCCCCTTTCTGGTAAGGGATGTTGGCTGTGTGGTAGAGTCTGGGTGCTGGATCCAAAGGGATCTTGCTGAATAAAGGGAGAATATGAGAGTCGTTCATGGAAACTGAATAAGGTGGAGTGTTGGAAAACGGCGGAATGAGGCACTTACAGGTAGGTGCAGGCACAAAAACGGAGCCCCGTTATGGCCAGTCGGTGATCAGAAGTCGGAGGATAAAGTGGAAGTAGGTCCGGTACATAAATCACTTGATCAAACAACCGGACCGGCTCCTGCAGACTGTTCCGACTTCAGCTTTCCTTTTCGGCCGTGACGGGGCTCCGTCCACGTGCCAATACCCCCATCACACGTAAGTGTCCCACCACGCACGCGCTCCTAGCGACCCCTCCTTCCCTCCAGCTTACAACTGATCTACTCCATGCCTTCCCTCCTACTGTAGGATACCCATCACCGGATTTATGTACCGGACCTACTTCCACATTCTCCTCAGACTTCTGGTCACCGACTTATTAAAAATCTAAACACTCCAAAAAAGAGTTGGGATGGTAATAAACAATCCACTCCCAAAGAAAAAAGATTCCAGTCCAGAGGAAGGTCTCCTCAACGAAGAGAAAGATCTCCTGACCGAGGAAACAAGTCTCCCCAGAGGGAGCCCTCTGAGAAAAGATCCAACCTTAGAAATGGGGATAATCTGAAAAAACCTGATAGATATCAAGATATTGATACACGTCCCTCTCGATCTTTTCAGACTTCCTTGCAGAAATCGGAAAGAAGAGGACGGTCAGAACACAGGGAAGAGCACGTCAAGTCCAAAGACAAGGAACCTGCTCATCAAAGTAAAAAATTACAATTTCCAAGAAAGAAGGTAGCCAATATTAAAATAATTAAATATGCCGAGGATACTGAGGACACAGCTGAAAAACGGAGAGTGGGCCCAGACAACGCTAGACAGCGCAGCAGAAGTGACCATAGCTCGCAAGATCCTGATGAATCTTCTGGAGACAGTGGACACAAATGAATACATTCAGGTGGAAACTGCAGATACCAGAGTTAGCAAACCTCATAAAATATAGGAAATAACATTGCGTATAGAGGGAGATAAGACTAGGAAAGTAAGGAGTCTCTTTTGGGGTAACCTTTCAAAAGGCTATGACATCCTTTTAGCTGAGAAAGACTGGCCACCAGAGTTTGTCAGGGAGTGCCCTCATGGCGAAGAAAGGATTATGCCTGCCTTCTCAATCACATTTAGATTCATACAAAATCCATATATGCAAGAAAATGGGCAGTAGCCCAAGCTCCTGCATTATATAAAAATCATGTAGGATGGGATGAGGTCTCTCTTCCTCACAAAATCCAGTTAAAATGTCAACCTACTGCACAAATGCAGTCCCCAATTAAGCAAGAAGCTAAAAAACAAGTAAGGGAGATCTTAGATCAATTTGAATACCAGGGGGTGATTGAAACATGCACCTCACAAATGAACAATCCTTTGTTTCCTGTCTCCAAACCAGACGATTCATATCGTCTAGTATTGGACTACAGACACCTTAACTCATGTTGCAAAACATTTGCGGTGCACTTGAAAAGAGTGAACACCATAATACTTGGGTTCGCAGCTGAGGGTTACAAATTAAACTTTAAAAAGTCACGAATTGCCCATCTAACTGTTCTATTTTTAGGATATGAATTATCAAGTGAAGGCAAAAGCCTAGCAAACAACTTCTTAGAGAAGTGCGCTGTACTCCAAGCACCAAAAACGCTGAAGAACTTAAATCAATACTAGGTTTCCTGAATTTCGGAGAAACTTGTATTCTAAATTATGCGGAGAGGGTTAAACCTCTCTATGAATTAATAAAACCTGATTTAAAACCAATCAATTGAACTCAAAAACACACATCTTTAAGATCATTGCAAACAGACATGTTAACTAAAACAAAATTGCTAACACGGGATAACGTACGCAACCTTGTAATCAGAGACATCCCAGGAAGATGCAGATTCACGTACCTGACCTCTAATGAGGGAGAAACGGTACCTATATCTTACAAATCACATCTGTACACACAAGCTGAAATGAAATTCAGTCTTACTGAAAATATTGTAAATGCGGTTCAAACTGCTGTAGCAAAAGAAAGAGCCCTAGCCCAAGGCAGAAGGATAACTGTTTTAACAGCAGAATCTGTCTTTGAGGCTTTAACAAGCCCAGTCAATCTAAAAACAGTGGCATTAAATCCAAAATGGATACAATGGGAAAATTCTTTTGCTGCAGAAGACGTGAAATACTATTTTGACCCAAAAATGAAAAAACTGAAAGATCTAGAATACGAAGAAGAATATCCTCTGCCAATAGAAATTCTGCCTCTCGAACAGTACACATGTGTAATCTACATGGACAGATTTGCACAACATTACGATCTAGAGAAAAAATCCTAGAACGCAGCGTGCGCGATAGTTAAAGGTCGCTGGCGCTCTGGTAAATTCAGACCAATGATTACCAAAACTGAATCACTTAAACTGCTCAACTCAGCGAGCTGAAATAAGATCTTTAAAGATGGCGCTCGAAAATGCCGATCGTGAATTCCCCACACTATTAGTGTGCGATTCGCATTACTGCGTCAAGTCTTACGATAAGGACATGCAGAACTGGGTTTAAATGATTACAAAGATGACACAGGTGCCACAATAAAGCATAAGAAGCTTTGGGAACAGGTAGTTCTTTTACAGAAAGAACTACAAAAGACTCACGTGATACACGCACTGAGTCATCAACGTGATGGCGTTCACGTTGCAGGGAATTCATTGGCTTATCGAGCCACAGTGGAGGCCGCTCAACCGGCTTCCGTAGCCATAAAAAAGCGTTCAGAAAAATACATAGACTGGGAAACCATGCTAGCAATAAAAACGTCTTCAAAAGGCGACTGTGCATCATTACCTGTGAACTATCCACTCAATTATACATACATAATTGATGCAAACTCCGTTCCTTTTGCTCGAATCCCTGGAGTGGGGGATAGAGTAATTCCAAACACGAACATATTAATAGCAGACGCACACATTGGCAATTTGATTGGCGCTCCTAGTGGAAACTATAATTTCGCCGGCACAGTCCGGATTTGTACCACACCGCTCCACTTCTCTGAACCTTCGGACACTGTTTTCGGTCTGACACAGAATAGAACCCTCCACACCAGCTGCAGCAGTGTTCCTGGACGCGGAGAAAGCATTCGACACCCTGGAGTGGCCCCCTTTTTCTGTCTATTATGAGGAGAATGGGGATGCCTGCTATGTTTGTGGCTACGGTCGAGTTGCTGTACTCTGCTCCCACCGCCCGTATACGCTTCAATGGCACTATCACTGAAAATTTCACACTGTCGCGTGGCACCCGGCAGGGCTGTCCCCTATCCCCACTACTGTTCGTTATTGCGATGGACCCCCTGGTGCGACATTTCCAGGAGAAACATCTACACTGTGGTCTCCAGTTTCGCACCGGCCCCTTGCTGATCTAGTTATATGCCGATGACACAGTTCTGTATGTTCGCACTCCCCAATCCAACCTTGAGCCACTGCTGACGGAGCTTTCCCGTTTTGGCGACTACTCGGGTCTAAAAATAAATTGGCCATAAGTCAGTAATTTTCCCGCTCACCCCCTCCACCGTACAGTGGACCTGCTCGTTCCCTTTGGAATGGTGCACGGATTCCGTGAAATATTTGGGAATACATGTTCACCTTGACACTGTTTCCATTGTCCGACTGAATTACGGTGGCGCCCTGGATTTTTTAGAGGACAATACGGAGCGCTGGATTCGCCTCCCGCTGTCTATGGCTGGTCGGATTGCCATCATTAAAATGATTGTTCTCCCCAGATTTTTGTATCTGTTTAACAATCTACCGATTACCCTCACCAAGATTTTTTTTCACCCAACTCCGCTCCTCCCTTCTGCGCTTGATATGGGGAGGGAGGAACCCACGCGTGTCCTGGCGAACACTAACACTCCCTTACGAACGAGGTGGCTTTGGGGTGCCAGATGTCTTTTTGTATTATTTGGTGGTGCAGTGCGCTTACGCGTACCCTTGGTGTCACCCTGATGCCAGGATACCCCATCTGCGACCAGAGGCTGACTTGGCGCTCCCTGTGGCCCTCTCCTCCGTCCTTCCTAAAGGTCTTCCCCGGGACCCACAGGACATACATCCTTTGTCCACTACTTGCTGGGCCTGGGACAAACTTCGACGTCTCTTGCTGCTTGAGAAGCTATATTCACCTGCATTGCCATTGCCCAATCCCCACTGGCTCCCCATCACAGGTGACTTGGTGGTACGTCGCACCCTTTCCAAATTCCAACTACAAACTGTAGGTGACCTTTTCCCGGACGGGCATGCCTTTTCTCTCACTGAAGATCCCCGCTTCACTGACAGGACCTTCATGGACTCATTCACACTGACTCGACTTCGTTCGATGCTTAGAGCTGAGTTCCCCACATTCCCGCTCCCTTCTGATGACACCCCCGCGCTCACATTCATAATACAACACCAGACTGGGGCGCATGTAGTATCTAGGCTATACAAGCTGTGTCTGACCTTAATTCCCTCGCTCGACTCTAAGGTGCGCGCTGACTGGGAGGGCGACCTGGGCATTCCAATCACGGACGACCAGTGGGCAGCGTGCTGTGCCACCACTAGAGATGTGTCCGTTAACGCCAGACACAAACTTATACATTTTAAATTCCTCAGGAGGGCATACCACACTCCAGCACCCGCTCACAGAATTGACCCGAGCAGACCGCACACTTGCCCTAAATGCCACGGCCAGCAGCCCGACTTTTCCCATCTTTCCTGGACTTGTCCGAAACTACACACATACTGGCTACAGGTGCATCGGGTCTTAGGGGAGATGCTTGAAATGGTTCTATAACCTACCCCTGAAATTGCGCTACTTGGCTATGTCGCCGAATTCCCGCGCCCACTAAGGAAGTTGGCATCCGTTGGCTTCCTTTTAGCTAAGCGTGAAGTGGCGCTGCTCTGGTGTGCTAGGCGTGCTCCCACTGTTCGCACTTGGCTTCGTAGCATGGCATTCTGCAACATGAACAGCGTTGAATTTATGCTGAGACGGTTCCAACTGCCTCTAGGCCGCTAGATATCTGGGGACCATACCGGAAATACATTGCGAAAATAGCCCAGGAGACGCAATCCCAATCTGTCAATTCCTTTGACCCTGCAGGGGTGGAATAAGCAGTGTCACTACAACGCTGGGCAAATACTTCTGACACTGTTTGGTACTGTGGCATGCCTGACTGACATCACTGGGCCATGTGGCTGTTAGCATGGGTTATATTGTGTGTGCTCTCCGTGGCCGCTCTGTGTGTTGCCTTTCTCAACATGAAGTACTGACCTCCTCTATGTGCCAATTGATAAGTGATGAATCTGGGACTGACAGACATGATGATCCATTTGATATGTGCCTTGCTATATTCAGGTCAAGATTTTGTGCTGACTAGTCTGCTCGATATTGCTCGCAACTTTACTGTCCTCCATCATTATGTATACCTATATGACCGCTTTTTCTTTATTTCCATTATGGTTTATCTTATACTTTCTAGTTTTCTGAAAAAGCAAAAATGTATTATCGCTATGTGTACATCAGACAGTTTGCAATCCCACTATGCTGTACCACACTATCGGCTTTATTATTGAACGCTTTTCATTTATGTAATGAATAACTCAATGTATGTACTGATTGGATTGCTACTCTGTGTAATAAACAGATTTACAAAAAAAAAATAGCAGACGCACACATGGGTGAAGGTCTAAGGCACAAAGAGATCAAGGAATCTCAGAAAGAATTACAATCAGAATACTGGTGGCCGGGGATGAGCCTGCAACATTACAAATTTGCAATGGGCTGTCCAAACTGCAACAGAGATCGCAGTGGCGAACCGACCGTAGTATTGCCAGGACCATTCTTTTAGATAGCTTAAGGCTATCTATACGCAAAAATCCAACAGGAAAAATGCGTCCCATTAGTGATTAAGACTAGATTCACTTAAAAATGCAGACACCAGCGCTCGGCTGACGCCAGAACTGTTATAAAAGATTTGCAAGTCTTTATCGGCACATACGCAATTGGCATGCTACATTCTGACCAGGGTCCTGCGTTTAGCTCTATGGCTTACAAGGAAGCCATGACCAGCATGGGCATTGCATTGCGGTACTCTTGTCCCTTCAATCCTGAGGGAAATGAGGTAGTGGAAAGAAAAAACCGGGACATAAAGCAATCTATAACTGCGAGGGTATTAGGTTCGGGCGATAGGTGGGTCCAACATTTAACAAGTGTCCAACGTAGACTTGTTAATCTGCCAAGAAATTATCTAAAAGGTTTAAGTCCGTACGAACTATTGTTCGGTTCTAGAATGCATATTCAGGACCTTGATAGTCAGACTTCATTGGTAAAAGAAAAAAACTTTGATATCAAAGACCGTTTGGCTATTTTACAGGACTTGAATGAAACAAGAAAAGACCTGAGCAACATAAAGTTAAAACAGCCAACAGCCACTGAAGATCAGCCACCTGTCCCAGCAAGACCTGTCTGGATTCCAAAGATTGGGGATCTGGTCAGAGAGAAGATCGCGGTGAAGAAGGAATTTGGGCCTTCTTACGGAAAAAAAGTACCTGTCTTAGCTGTCAGCGGAACAAGATCAATTATACTACCACCCCTTGCTGGTAAAAAGGAGAACAGAGTTGTATCCATCGACCTGGTAAAACCACAATCATGTGGCCGATAATAAGTAGTAGGCCCAGTGGCAGCAGAGTACCAAAATTTGCTACAATACAAGAGGTTCGAACTGAGAGACTAATCCCATTTGATGAACCTGCAGTGAATAAAAAAGGACTATGGAACAATGCCATGAAACTTGTGTTTCTTGAAACCCAAATTGCAACAGTTCGTCAAGAAACACCGGTCTACAACGATGTAGCCGCAGACAATGCAAAAGAAACAAAGAAAAATCCAAAAGCAAATGAATTCGGAAGTAATTCCAACAATTGACAGAACTGCATCTGGCTACTTCATCAACTTCGACTTCTCTGAAGATCCAAGCGAACCTGAAGAAATGCCAGCAACAAAAACTTTCAAAAACAAAGTAATTGAACAATTTCATCAACTCAAAGAAACCTATCTGATTTCTCCATGGATTGAATTATGGATTGTGTTAGGTGTACATTTCCTCCTGCTTTGACTCATCATGGTTCTCTGTTTGGGAAAATTCATTAAAGGAAAATACAGTACAATGTACACAGCAAGCCAGAACATCAACTTGGTCTTAAAACCTTACAAGTCATCTCACATCGAGAAAAGAGAACTATCATCAGTGAATGTCACAGCCAATCAAATACCCGGTGGGGTAGCATGGGACAAAACGGATTATGAAATCTAAGGCCCGGTTGAGCTCTTGAAATATCCACATCAGTTCAAGGTTTCATTGAGTGACTTTGTAAAACCAAGTACTTTCGCTGATGATTGGGACTTTGAAAGTATTAATGATATGATGTCAGATTTAGTTATGTTAGCAAAATTCACAGAACATGATTATTTACAGGGTTCATCAAATTATGAACAATTGTATTGTTATAACCACTTTGGCAATCACTATTTGCATATATCTGCTCAACCTAGAAATGTTTTTAATTATAATCAATGGGAACATTGTGCAACTCCACCTAAAAGCAGCTCAAACATTTTATGAGAAATTCCCATACTTCTCAGGGTAACACAAGTGATGCAGAAACGTTTTATTTCAAAATGTTAAATAAGACAGTCATAAAAACAATGTTGACAAATACAAAATTGATCTATTCTGAAACATTTTATGAAAAAATGATTACATTTGGTTTTGAATTTTGGAAAAAGAACATTGAAACAAAAACCATCTGGGGTACAAAAGAATGGTAGGTCCAAGGTTTAGAAGCATTGTTTAGAACCTGCATGATCCCGGAACAAATAATAATCTTGAATGACACCGTTCAACAGACTACTTGTCTTGGCCTAGCTAAGATTAAAGACTTAAACAAACCGTCTATTCCAAAGCCCATACCTAATAGTAATAGCACTACTGATATGGAGATAGACGTATCCCATATTTTACACCAAAACAGAACACATCTTGATTGGAAAAAATGGTTGATCTGGCCCACAGACACAAATAACTGTCAAGATGGATTCCTGAACAAAATACAGGGGTTCAAAATGACCAGGCCAGACCCAAGATACTCCCAGAGACAACATCCAGGGATAGTTGCAACATACAGTGTAGGGAAACTATGACTTGAGTGGCTAGAAAAATCCACACTGGCTGAAATTAAGCAACACTTGACTTTACTTAAAGACAGTGCTGACTTGCGTGATTTCATAATAGGACCACGCAAACAGTGTCAAAAACGTTTCATCCGGCCGGTATATACGCTGCGTACAACGAAGCTTGGAAAGTAATGCAAATTGAAACAGCAGAAAAAATACGAGAAATTGATTGTATTAATTTGGAAAATCCACTTTCTGTTGTGGACAATGGGTTAAAGACTGTCCTCCAGAACATATTCACTGGACAGTATTGTATCATCTGCTATTGATATAATAGAGCAGGACTTACTAATGTTACAACACGGTCAGTCCCAATTACTTTCTATTGTACAGCTTGGCTGGACGTTGCAAAATCGGCATTCAGGCTACGTGCCATGGCGTTTAATCAACACAACGTCATTATTTTCTATCTTTAACCTTACTGATAAACAAATCAGTTTGGCACAAAAAGGAGCAGACTATATGATTCTGAGCATTGAAAAACTTGAGCGATTACCATTGACCATGTCAGAATGACCTGTCATTGAAAGGATAATACACGGAATAATTACAATCCCGATAACAAGTTTCCAATTTAAATACTGCCAAGAGTATATACCAGCGGGCCAGTATGAAAGGCTGGGTAAAGGGTACATCAAGTCATCATGGAAATTACCTTATACACACACATGTTACAGTGAAAAGAAAAGAAATGTATTTCTTAGTGGAAACAATTGTAGAAGATCACTGGGCGGTACACTTCTTTGTCATGGTACTAACTTGCATGGGGCCTGCTAAGGATCTTCAAATAACCTTTCATGTCACCTGCACGGCACTCCTGCAACACAGATGGAGCCATTCTTTAGACAACTTTCTAACGGGAGTTACATTCTAATAAATGACCACAGCTGTTGTGGCATGGTGCCAGGGAAAGCCTCGTGAGCGTTAGTTCCATGGTCACTTGCTGTATGCAAGTATTGTATCCAAAAAGCACTCCAGATACGGAGACGACAATTTGGCCTTCCTTGAATATCTCTTCAATTCGAATTGATACTTTAAGCAAAATGAAGTCTGTTCTTTTACAGACAACTGTGCCTTTAACGTCATCAAAAGAAACGTATGATCTGCAAATTGCAAGGACAACGGCAGAGATACATTCCCTTTTATCAACAAATTGCCCCGTGCATTTCGTAGAAATGCTGAGCCAAATCCTAAATGTCTGATACCAGTGGCATCGTACATGTATTTAAGACAATTTTTTTCGGGACTGTTAACACCCTTCGAAGCAGTTCTGGGCATCTTTCCCAATTTTGTCCATTCTGTCTTTGGCGGCCTACCACTACTTTTGGGACTCGTAGCAGGAATTTTATTTTTGATCCTTCTGCTCCGATATGGCAAGCCAAGTCACAGACAAGACTCCTGCAACAATGGAAGAAACAATCCTAGCTATACGCTATCGGGACCGCATAACTAAAGTCCTCGGATTAGCCTGGCTAAGAGATCTGGATATTACCTGGTTTCTTTCATTCAGACCTATCTGGCAAAATTGCATCTTACCTGTGCTTCGATGTATGCCATGCGGAGAAGAATGAGTGTTTGATATCGGTCTTACACTACCATCAGCCGTACCAATGGATACAGATACTTTGCTAAGTCCTGTAACGGCTCATGCATCGTGCTGTCCCCAGCGGCTACCCATTCTGATTACTGCATTCGTTGAGACTTCACCACTACGAGTATGTGGCAGTGAAGTATGAGATGAGCAGCATCACCCAGGTACAACCTTCAGTGAGCATTGCTGATCCTGACATCGATGATAGCAATCATTCTCACGACTGCACTGTTGCAGCATTTTCAAACTTGGTCGAACTTTCACCTGAAACCGTAGACCACTTTTTTGCGAATCTGTCTGAAATGATGTTCTCCCCTGAACAGAAATAATAATTTTTAAGCAACAAGCACACAGCGTTGAACTCTGAATTCGGCCTTCAGCTTTGATAAACAAAAGCTATTGAAAATATTTGGAACTATTTTTTTCTCCTGAAAGCGAATTTATATATATTTTTTTCCACTTCCAAAATATTTACCTGGCACATGTACTTTGCTTAAAGTAGAACTATTCTTAGAGAACAGAGCTTCTATTTATGGAACTCTAGAGACAATATATTACCTCAGCCTCTAGCACAGTACAGAATCTGTATAAATATGTGATGGAATGGTCTCGACTTTCTTTTCTGTATTTAGAGCCATTTCATGTGTAATTTTCGCAATTCATTCAGCAGATATATATATGCATTTTTTTTTTAACTGAATGAAACCACTGCTTGAAAAGCGTACAGTACCAATAATCCTTTTCGTGCATTTACCATATACCATTTCAAATGCAAGTTATGTATTTTGGGGTGGGTTGGAAAACACATGCACCATTATATGTTTACTATTGCTTAGTTTTAGTAATGAGGGACATTAGATTGTGGAGTGGGTATTGTATTTCTATCTAGGATACTAATTCGATATTCATATTTTATGCCCTTGTGTGGTTATAATAAATAATATCCTCATAAAGGCATAGGAATCATATCCATATTAGTCGTAGCCCATGCTGTACACATTAAGCAAGGCTACTTCCCCGGACCCTAGAAAGTACAACGAGTTCTCTAAACAAACCAAAACCTCCAGCAACCTGGGAAATCCCCATGGCTTTTGTTTTGATTTGTCATAGAACTCCTGTGAGCACTGTAAGAACGGCCAGTTCTTAGTGACCTCTTTATTGACGTCTTATGTCCCACCTTGCGTCAAACCCGGCACCTTTCAGGTATAAATATACCAACGTTGCCTTAAGCAAACACACAGTGCTGGTTTTGGAGCAGAGCGACTATCTATTTGCCCGAGAGCCCAGCTGATGCGAGAGCCCACGGACGCCGCCCTCCTGTTTGACGCACTGAAAGAGACGCTGTCTTTTCTCCTGCCGAGAAATCCAGCTATGGTGTTCAGCCGCCTTCGCGGGCTGCTGGGATATAGAGTCCTGAAGGAGAGATACCAGGCCTCCTGCTTTCTATTACCAAGGTACGGAGCTGACTAAACCCTTAAAGAGAATTCTTGATTCAGATTCTTGGCAAAACCAACTTAACTTAAACTGCTACTTACTCCTTCCCACGTTTGGGCTTAGGTCGGATACACCGGTGTAGGCGTGTTTAGAAGCACCAGTTGAGCACGTTAGTCAATGTATATATGTATGTATATGTTTTATCCATTTTAAAGTATCTTATGGCTAAGAAACCATATCAATGCTTTTACAGTATTTCATAATACTCCTTTTACTGTACGCACTTTACTTTGAGTATTGCAATTATGGCAATTCATTTCTCTTGCATGAGAAAGAAGACTGCTCAATAAAATAACACCTTTTATTGAAAACGCCCGTCTCTCTATTTCTCTGCACTCTGGTGAAACTAAGTATGCACAATTGACTGAGTGAAATAGCGGTCTATTGTTTTCACACGACTCTAGAGATACTCTTATTCTGAGGGAGCAAAGTTGTCATGTTTTATGGTTGTCAGAAGCTAATCCCTTCTGGTCTATCCAGTGAGGTTAAACTCCTCGTTTATTCGAGAAAGTTTCCAGTGACCTCTGAGCTAGCTGGCAAACCTTAAGTCTAATATAGTCAGTAGAGACTTAGATGACCTCAGTCCTACGTCTACAATGCTGTTTATATTATTCCAATGCGCAGAGCCTATTGGGAATATAGGAACTACACTACAGGAGAAAAAAGTATAAATTAAAGTGAAAGTAAAGTGCTAGTAATTAATTCACAAATCTATTATTTTAAGAATCTGGACCTCCACCCTACTCTTGGAAGACCTTCCAACTCTGATTGTTTCTCATGTTGTAGTCCCGTGAGTTTGTGGGTCTGGTTCGGTGGTTCCGAACCCGTTCAATAAAGGTCGTCGGAAATAGACGATTTAGGTGTCAGCAGACCGCAAATGACGAGTGTAGCGTGTACAAGTGTTTTCGCATGAATCGATCTATGAGAACACTACGTATTTAGGGATTTCGTTTGAACCTTTGTGTACGGCAGCCATTTTGTATGGTTGCCCTCACATAGGCCGAAGACTGCGGCCGAACAAGTCCTTGAGACACGTATGCCTTAGCTGACTTCTGAATGACCTGGCCGAACTGACTCCTTGCCCGAGGCTGACTTCGCTGAGCCAGTTCCTTGTTAATCGCATGCGCACTAGCGGGTTTTCCCACTGCGCGCTGAAATTTAAAAATCGCGGGTAACATGACAAAGCCAGCTCGTCATGCGCGCAGTGCAGGTAACGCCCATGACGAGCTGGCATTGTCACCCGCATCGAAGGGGTTAAGCAGCTGGTCAGATAAAGATCAAAGGGTAGGACATGCCAGAGTTTATAGTACACTGCTCCCACCTTTCTATCTTGCTTCCAATCTGTTTCTGTTCCTTCCTTTACGACATAATCACTGATTTGGGTTGAGGGTTTTATGATGGGTTTGTCCGGCCTGACGGAACGAGTTATTGGAATGTGCTTCGTCATTTCAGGTGGGCTGGACACCGGAAAGTAAGATTGTAGTCATACGCTACTTTTGAATTGTCACACTGTCATTGGTCAGTTTGTATGTACCCAATGCTAATTTTGAATGTTGCCTGAGGCTTCATTTTTGGCATAAAAGACCATGCTCCGCTCATTGAATTTGTGCAGTCTCTAGCGAAACACCCGTGTGTGCTTCGTAGATCTCTGTTCCTGGTTGCAGCCAATAAACTTTGGTCTGCGACGTCATCAAGAAGTATCCCGTGTCTGTTTGCCAAGGCAGGGGAACTCTAAGGCATCGGGCATTCTCCCTGACGCCGCTGGGTTCTAAAAACCCGGTCCTTCAGTTGGCGCCCAACGTGGGCGACTTCAGCTGTACCGGTCCAAGCCCGAAGATCGCGAGGAGCTTCGTGTGAAAATTCTGGAGGAAGGCCTACCACTTCATCGACCCCTGTATGTCGGCAAGGTCTGAAAGTCTTTGCTGCGAGGTTCCCCGCTTTCCGATGGCTACGAAGGACTGCTGCCCTGACTGTCGCCCTGTCTTTGAGCCTTAGACGTTTGTAGAGCGAGACGATTGACTGGTCTTCTGGTGACCCCATCGACATTTTAGTTAAGTATGAGTGGAGCGTCTCCTAGTCCTTAGTTTGTTTTTGGTATCCCTTTAGTGGATCGCTTTGATTTGGTACCTGCAGGCCCCAAAGCCAAGGGACTCGTGTATTCGCGAAACTATCGTTTTGAGATTTCCCTTGTTGTTTGAAGCTAGACTAGTGAGCAAGATGCCTGGTCTTAGCAGACTTGGAAGGATATTTGGTTGTGGTTTTCTAAGGATTCCTGGTTAGAGGATTCGTGTCCGGTTCCTCCAATTGGAACTCCTACATATGAATTATACGTGAAGCATGGTGTGGGTCCCATTAGCTACAATGAGATCTGGGTAAAGTATACGAAAAAAGACGGTGTCTTACAGTGGCCCCGTTACGGTAGCTTTGAAAGTGAGATTTTAGATAATATCGAAGAAAAGCTGTTCAAGAAGAAAGCCCGGCCGGCAATGTTTGACTCTTTCCGCATATGGTGCAAAGAAGCCAAAAGAAAAATTAAATTAACGAAGAAGAATAAACGAGAACGAGGTATGTCAATGGTACAAGCTGCTGTTGCGTTTAGGGATAATGAGTAAGAGCAAGAGAACGAACAGATGCTTAGGGTGAAGAAGTTAGCGGTGGATAGATGCTACTCAGTTTTGCCGCCTAAAGAGCAGGAAGAAAAGAAAGATCTTGCGAAAGATCCTTTGATGTCGCATCTATTGAGTTCGCCACCCCCTTATGCACAGAGTGCTACGGCACCACTGCCACCAGTTGTGGCTGTGCAACATCCGATTGTTGTGCCGCCCGTAATTCCTCCACAGCCAGCTCCTTTTCCGTTGGCTACTGTTCCTTTGGCGCAGCCTCCTCGGGCCGCCAACTTTGCCTTCCCATTTGTCTGCTACTTCTACGCCTGTTTCTAATACTCCTTCTGCTCCGACTCTGGATTCTTCTACTATTGTTCCGTCTTCCCTTATTCTTCCATCTTCTCCTTCTACTAGGCAGCGAATGACTGCTGCTTTTTCTGGTTTTCTGACTGCTTTGTTGGGACAATTGGGAATGTCTCCAGTGCATGAGGATAGACAATCACGTAGTCAATTGCCTGACACAGATGAGCGTGTAGTTTTGGATCACATGGCACGTAGATGGGTTACGTACACTTCCCAGTATGATCTTGAAGGTATTATGGATGTTTTCCGACAATGGAAAGCACCAATGCAACGATACGTTTTTGAAATGTGTGTGTTCCTCCATGAACAATGGATGGACAAAGTGGGTAAAGCGCCTGAAGAATTAGATCGAGTGCGTTCCGAGTTTGCGAAAGGGACGATTGTGAGTCTTCTCGACATTGAGAGAGCGGTGTCGACGTTGTTGTCGTTTCGTAATAATACTCCTTCTGAGCGATTGTTTGAGTCTGATTCGTCAGTTAGGAGAAAAGCGCGTCAGTATCCGATGCGCAAGGTTCCTCCAGTTTGGAGACCTGCTGATGCAAATGCTGTTCCACCTGTTGATGCGCACTTTCAGCGAGTATGGGTACATGTTCCTTGGAAACGTGCTGAAGTCCAAGCGCTTAAGCAGACTTTACCTGATCCGCGCAAAAATCTGGCGGGATATTATAAAGAGCTCACTCAAACTGTGGGTTCGTGCATCATGAATTTAGCAGACATAGACATGTTGTTTGGCAATGTTGTTCCACAGCCTATCTGGAATGTGATTCGACATACGGATCATGATAATGAATTGGGTGATACCTGGGTTAATATTGTTGCTGCGAATGATAGACCAGTTGGAGGTGCTAAGCCTGAAGATCTAATTGCTCTCAACTCCCTGGTAGGATTATTAATTTCATGAAGACTTTGATGCCAGAAGTGCGTGTTAATTGGGACAAGTTGTCTGCATGTAAGCAGAAGAAAGACGAGACTGTGTCTGATTTCTTTACGCGGTTTGAAGAAACTTTTGTAGATCATAGTGGTCAGGATATGGCTACCGAGGGTGGCCACAGATTGTTTGTTGTCAAATTCGTGCATAATTTGCTTCCCGAGTTGTGCACTAAGTTGAAGGATTCCGACAGTTCTTGGGCTGTTTCCACGTCAGCACAGATTTTAGCTACGGCCCATTACTACGAAAATAGGCGTAAAGATGAGTTAGAGAAAGCGGATAAGAAGACTAAGGAATTGAAGACTAAAGTTCTTCTACAACCAGCTTATCCACCCCGTACTAATAGTCAACGTGATTATCAACAACCTCCGCAATATTCGAGAAACTCGCAAAGAAACAAGTCTTCTCAACAGCGTTTTCTGTATGGTCCTAATCAGTGTGCGTATTGCAAAGAAGAGGGTCATTACAAGAATAGTTGTCCGGTTTTGTTGCAGCGCACGAATGGTGTTTCTGGTGTACGAGGTCGAGGTGCTCAACAAGTGCCTAGAGGTAGAGGTCGCGGACAGAACGTACGTCCTTTGCCTCCACAGAACTCGATGAATAGTTTTGATCAGCAGCAAGGTTTGTCTGGTAGGACAGCACAGTACTATATGGATAGTTTTGATCAGCAGCAAGGTTTGTCTGGTAGGACAGCACAGCACTATATGGATGATTACTATATTGAAGGTGACGAAGTAAATGGTAATGATTGTTAGGACAGCCATGGACAAAGAGAGGGAGTTGTTTCAGTTCCAGTAGATCCGAGTGGACCCTATGTTGAAGTAATTGCATCAGGTGTGTCAGAACCTTTTCTGCTAGATACTGGTGCTACAAAGAGTTCTATTATGCACTCTAAACTCCCTGGCGCACCTTTGTCTGGCCTTGATAATGTGTCTGTAGGTTTTTCTGGCGCCCCCGTTACAAATCAGATTTCTGCTCCATTGTCTCTTTCTGTTGGACCATGTAAGATCGAAGCACCCCTTCTTTTGACTACAGGTTGTAATGAGAATCTGTTGGGTTTGGATTTATTGAAGAAATTGTGTGCGACACTGTATTGTTCTCCGTTAGGAGTACATCTTACTTTGGGTGAGAGAGTGATCTCTCCGATGTATATATCGAAAGATAGTCTTCCATCTGAATTGCCTTTTTTACCAGATTCATTGTGGGCTACTGGTCCGAATGATGTAGGCGTACTGGAAATTCCCCCGTATGTTGTGACACTGAAGGCGAATGCTAAGTTACCGCGCATTCCACAATACAGAATCTCGAGTGATGGTGAGCGTGCACTTTTAGCGATCATTTACGATCTGATCGAAAAGGGTGTTATTGAGGAACGAGAGGTAATGTGTGCAATAGTCCCGTTCTGCCTGTTCTGAAGAGAACTGATTCTTCACAGCCTCCTGTATATAGGTTTGTCATTGATCTTCGCGAAGTGAACAAAATTGTTGTTCCACAATTTCCTGTTGTGCCTGATATCACCGCCTTGTTGACTTTGATCCCGGCGACAGCCACGTGGTTTTCGGTGATTGACTTGAAGAATGCTTTCTTCAGCATCACGATTGCCATAGAGAGTAGGGATATTTTTGGATTCTCTTTAGGAGGACGCAGTTTCCACTTTAAGCGCGCTCCTCAAGGCTATTGTGAGAGTCCATCGATCTATAGTCAAGCTTTGAAAACACAACTTGATCTGTTAGTTTTACCTGATGTTGCAGCCCTTATTCAATATGTTGATGATTTGCTAGTGGCCGCTGATACTGAAGAGATTTGTAGGGAAGCCACTTTGTCATTACTACGCCACTTGACTGATTGTCATCACAAAGTTTCTCTCTCCAAGTTGCAATATTGTCGACAAGAAGTAACCTTCTTAGGTCACCTAATCAAAGGAGGGAAGGAAACTGACCCCAGAGAGAATTCAAGCTATTGCGAAAATGAGTGTGCCTACGACACAGAGAGAAGTACGAGCGTTTTTGGGTTTTACGTCGTACTGTAGACAGTGGATTCCTAATTTTTTGTTAGCGAAGCCTTTGATAGCTCTTACTGTTAAGGATACTCCGAATCCTATTCCTTGGACTGATGAATGTCAGAAGAGCTTTTCTGAATTACGCAATGCGTTGTGTTCGGCTCCTGTGTTGGGTACTCCAGACTACAGTAAGCCTTTCACATTGTATGTCCACGAGAGAGAGGGATGTGCATTGTCAGTCTTGACTCAGCAGTTCGGCGATAAGCAACGCCCATGTGCGAACTTTTCGTCGACTTTAGATCCGGTAGCTAGAGCGATGCTGAGTTGCTTGAGAGCCGCAGCGGCTGTTTCAATTCGACAGTCTGCTGGTTTAGTGATGGACAACACGTTAGTGGTTATGGTTCCACATGCAGTGGATACCTTGTTGAACCGTACGAAGACACAGCATTTAACTAGTGCTCGGTTGTCGGGTTACGAGTTGACGTTGTTAGCGAGTCATGTGCACATTAAACGATGCAACACGTTGAATCCAGCCACGTTGTTGCCAATTTCAGTTGAGACAGATGATGATATTGAAGATAAACATGATTGTTTTCTGAGAACTGAAGAAGAAACGAAAGGGAGAGTAGACCTTAGAGACACTCCTCTTCCAGAATGTGATGGTACTTTGTGGGTTGATGGTTCATTTTTTATGTTGCCGAATGGTGATACGACTGCGGCATATGCTGTTACGACTTTGCATACGATTGTTGAAGCTGCACGTATTCCACATAATTCAGCACAAGCAGCAGAGTTGATTGCATTAACGAGAGCATGTGTGTTGGCGAAAGGAAAACGAGTGAATGTGTATACTGATGGCCACTATTCCTTTGCAAAAACAACAAGTGATGGACCGAATGTGGATCAATGTCACACATTCCCCCAGTCAAAAGATCTTGGCCCAAATCCATCGTTTTTTTGCACTCCACACCACCCTGGGTTAGACAATGGCGATATGCAAATCAGCTCTGACCCTGTTGCCCCATTGGAACAGTCCAGTCCGAACTACAAAAGCCATGTCCTTCCCATAACGGAATCAAGCATCCGAGGACCGGACCGGTTTCGAGGTAACACCTCTCATCAGCCCGGCTAGCTTGACTCCAAGTGGTGTGGAGTGCCTGGGACCCACGTCTGGGCATCCCCAGCGCACTTAGGGCGGCAATTGCAAAAACAACAAGTGATGGACCGAATGTGGATCAATGTCACACATTCCCCCAGTCAAAGGATCTGGGCCCAAATCCATCGTTTTTTTGCACTCCACACCACCCTGGGTTAGACAATGGCGATATGCAAATCAGCTCTGACCCTGTTGCCCCATGGGAACAGTCCAGTCCGAACTACAAAAGCCATGTCCTTCCCAGAACGGAATCAAGCATCCGAGGACCGGACCGGTTTCGAGGTAACACTTCTCATCAGCCCGGCCCGGTCCTCGGATGCTTGATTCCGTTCTGGGAAGGACATGGCTTTTGTAGTTCGGACTGGACTGTTCCCATGAGGCTCAGGGTGAGCGCTGATTTGCATATCGCCATTGTCTAACCCAGGGTGGTGTGGAGTGCAAAATAACGATGGATTTAGGCCCAGATCCTTGGACTGGGGTGAGTGTGTGACATTGATCCACATTCTGTCCATCACTTGTTGTGTTTGCAATTTCCACTATTCCTTTGGCGTGGCTCATAGCTTTGGACGTTTGTGGCGTGAATGTGGGTTCTTGACTTCGCATGGGACGAAGATCCAGCATGGACAGTTGGTGAATGAACTTCTTGAATCACTTACTTTGCCATTACAAGTAGCGATCGTAAAATGCAGTGTCCATAAGAAAGTTACGGATGATGTTGGTCGCGGAAATGCGTTTGCAGATGAAGTTGCGAAAGAAACTGCGAGAAATGTGATGAGCCGAATGTATGTTGCGGGTCCGGCGAGATGGGTTCCAGAGAAGAGTATGTGTGAAGATACGATTGAGAGTGTGAAATCCATTCAAGCTGAAGCTACAGAGAAAGAGTTGAATGAATGGAGAGAAAGCAAGGGTAGATTGGATTCGGATGGTTGTTGGACTGATTTGTCTGAGCATCAAAGATGGTTGTTGCCTACCGCGTATGCGCTTCCGGTTGTTACAATGGCTCATGGCATGGCACATATTAGCGTGAAAGGGATTTGCAAGTTGTTGGCTCCGGTCTGGCAGAAAGCTGGAATTCCAAAATGTGCAGAGAACTTGGTTAGAAACTGTATGGTGTGCTTGATGTATAATCCTGGTAAGGGAACTCCCAACACCAGCTGGTCATTTTGCTCCTCCTACGTATCCGTTCGAGGCTTTGCAGCTAGATTGTATCCATATGGAGAGATGCAACAACTTGAAATATGTTTTAGTGGTTGTTTTCTCCTTTTCTAGATGGGTAGAAGCTTATCCCCTTAAGGACAATACTGTCCTGTCCACAGCGAAAGTGCTGATAAAAGAATTTTTCCCTAGGTTCGGAATGCCGAGAATTATCTGGAGTGACAATGGGAGTGAATTTGTGGCTCAAGTCATGAGGAGAGTGTGTGAGGGACTAGGAATCCGGCAGAAGTTCCAGCCTGCAAATCACCCCCAATCAGCTGGTTTAGTCGAGTGCTATAATGGCACCTTAAAGCTTAAGTTAGCCAAAATCCAAGCGAGTACTGGTTTACAATGGCCAGATGCTTTGCCTTTAGCGCTTTTGTCCACAAGAATGACTGTGCATTCGAGAATGGGTCTGAGTCCGTATGAGGTGGTCTTTGGTCGCCCAGCGAATATTTGGGGTGTGCAGAGACCAGCCAAGTTTAGCGAAATAGAGTATCCTGTGTTGCTTGACTATTTGTGCGAATTGACGACTACATTGCGTGTTTTACACCAACAGGTGCATGAAAGCCTACCACAAGCTTCAGAAGATCCAAGCCACCCTATTGAACCTGGAGCGTGGGTGTTCGTGAAGAATTTTCAGCGGAGCAAGAACGATCAGCCCCGCTGGACAGGACCCTTTCAATTGCTCCTGTCGACACGCTCCGCGGTTCGAGTCCAAGGCAAAAGAAACTGGATCCACGGCGTGCACTGTAAGCGAGCACCTTTGCCCTTACCGTAATATAAGTGGGTCCAGGAAGGACTTCCAGACTCTGAAACAGAAACTGTTCCACGATTTTTGCCATTCAGCGATGCTCGTCTGATTGGTACGAACTCTGAGAGACAAAGTGATGATCGTTTACAAGAAGCTGTGCCTCCTTCGAATCGATTGAACACTACTAAAACCCTTCTGAGCTGTGAAGTATTCGCTAAATTTTTCACCGACAAGGCCACCTCTTTGGATACAGAGCTCAAATCTGAAGCTAACAACCTACTCATCCAACCACACAGCCTGCACAATAATAATCAGACGAATGACCTTGAGGAAACTAAAAACAAAGCGCATTGGGACACCTTCAAAACATATGATCAGAATACCATCGCCAAAACACTGGCGGACATCAAACCAAATAACCACTTCAATGATCCACTCCCCACCAAATGTTTACAAAATATAAACCACATCATCATCCCAATATGGACAAAAATAATAAACGCATCGCTATCGCAAGGGATCCTTCCAGAATGCCTGAAAGCAGGCCAAGTTACACCGATCATCAAGAAACCAACAGCGGACCCAGCGGATCTTAATAACTTTCGTCCAGTTACCAATATTCCATTACTGGCCAAACTAATCGAGAAATGCGAACAAAATCAACTAAGCCAACACATCACAAACTTCAGACTATTGGACAACTGACCATCAGGATTCAGAACAGGACACAGTACGGAAACAGCGATCCTTCATATTGCGGATGACGCCTTACAGGCCCTTTATCTTAATAGAACATGCCTACTGGTCCTTCTAGACCTATCGTCCGCTTTTGACACAGTAAATCATGATAAACTACTGGACAGGCTCCACAAAAGGATGGAAATGTCAGGACTGGTACTGAAATGGTTTGAATCCTTCCTTCAGAACAGATCGCAAAGATTCTTGGTCAACCAATCTTTATCCCCCTCCTGTCCAAACTTGATCGGGGTCCCTCAAGGATCTACCTTATCTCCTTCCCTCTTTAACCTATACATGGAACCTCTGACAGAAATCCTCCAAGACGCAAACGTATCTTCTCACATGTACGCGGACGACACGCAGATTTACATCAAAGTAGCATCTCTAGAGGACATCAAGTTAATCAATGAGGCCTTAAAGACAATTTATTGGTTAACCAGTAATCATCTGAAGCTGAATGCTCAAAAAACTGAATTCCTATTAATCTCACCACCAAAGAACAATTCAGAGACGATAGAGTGGACCAAAATGATCACAGCACTAAACTGCACCCCTACGCTGGTGGACTCAGCAAAATCATTAGGAGTCACCTTGGATAAGAATCTAGACATGAAAGCACACATCAAACTAATGGCAAAGTGCACGCTTTCATTTGAACTACTTAAGGAAAGTGAAACCGTTCATCTCGTCGGCAGACCTCAAACTGGCTATTCAATCCTTAGTTATCTCAAGGATTGAATACGGATGTACAACCTTAGTAGGCCTACCAAAAATGTCCACGGCACCACTAAAAGCATGCCTCAATACAGCTGCAAGGCTCAATACCGGCTCGAGGAAATTCGACCATATTTCACCTCACCTAAAAGCGTTAAACTGGCTTCCATATGAAGCCAGAATCCAATTTAAAATGGCATGTATCACCCACAAAGCACTCCACTACAAAACACCGAGTTACCTGGCCCAGAAGATTGAGATATCGGGAGGTTGCAGACCTGCCAGAAGTGCCAAGGAGCTGTTGCTGAGGCCACCCATATTCAGGAAGAAGAAAACCTATGACAGAGCGTTCTCTGGGGCAGCCCCCAGAGTCTGGAACTCACTCCCTCCGAATATCAGGAAAATTACTAACACTACTACATTCAAAAAGGAAGCGAAGAGCTTTCTAATGAGTAAGTTCCTTGGATAGTCAAGTACGGACTTCAACGCCACCACTGCTGAAAGGGCCTTCACGGAGCATCGAAGGGAAACTAGAAACAATGTCCAGTAGGCAGTAACGACCTAGAGGCTAGATCACAGAGAGCTAGAAGTAGATCGTACAATCAAAGCCAAGGCAGTACGGTCTACACAGGATCTTAGCATTCAAGTTAAGAGGATATCGAAGAACAGTTATAACATTTATGCCAAATTGGGGATAGACGCAGGTTGAAAACTTAGCACTATGTAATCCCCCTGTTGTACTAACCGAATCTACCTCATACCAGTGTGATACGCCTATTACTTAAAGCATAATTAACCTACCTCAGTCCAGTAGGGCAATGCTATGTTGAATTGTAGCCGCAGGTCACACCTAATATAGGGAACTATAACTACCTACCTCATTCCCTCTATGATAACGATATGTAACTGTATGTCTAATCTACCTCATGTATATGTACTCTGTATTGCTAATCTACCTCTTGTTATATATGCTGTGAAGCGCTCTGATACCCAAGGGTCACGTTTGCGCTATATAAAACTTTCTAAATAAAAATAAAATACTGAACCTGATTTGTTGTTTAAAGATCAAGAATTGCCTGGAAGAAGCCGCTATAATTTGCGACCGAGAGTCATGGACAAATAAAACACAAATAAAGTTTTTATGATTTTTCTGTTAGCAGGTTAACTCTCCACCGAGGATCTACTCATTTTTGTTTTTCGAACCGCCATCCGGGTTCAGCTGTAGGGTCGCGGTTGCCGAAAGTCTTTGGAGTGCAAGCCTGAGACACTAGGTCGAGGGTTCTGGTTGGCCTAAGGGAGTTGCCCTGGGTTGAGGCATTCCTTAGCATAGAACACCCTACCATCGCGAGCAGTTTATTTAGTTTAGGATGGATTTCTTCGAGTTGGAGAGACCTGCACAGACAATGATTTTTAGAAAGAAGATATGTAAATTGATCTCAAAGAAACGTTTTCTAATACCGTGTGTATTTTTGCTATTGAGTTTGATGAGATTCATAATCGGTTATGTGACCTTCTCTTTTAAAGTGACATTTGTTCCCACTGTGCAACCTACACCTACACCCACTATTTCTTCTCATTCTTTTCACCCTTTGCCTGAACATGAGGTAGTTAGACGATTGGAATTTGCTAATAATTCCTTTATTCAACTTTTGCACCAACACCAGTTAGTGATGAACACGACAAACTGTTGGATCTGTGGTCTAATGCTCCATACGACTGATAAGGGTATTCCGTACTTGGTTTTGCCTTTTAGTTTGAATGGTTCGATTTGGGCTTACAGAACGATGTTTATCTATGCCCATAGTGTTTATCCCTTACGTTCACCGAAGGACAACCCGAAGAATAGTGCTGTTGCAAGAGGCATAGTCGACATGGTTAAAGGGACTAATGCAGTTGAAACTATTCCGATAGATGAGAAGCAACCCTATAGTGGTTGGGATATTACTGGATATGGAGTTGGTCTGAGTGTTAACCAGCGAGCGAAGAGTTCTCCACCGATTTGGATAGTGCCCCATCAGGGTCGCTATTGTCTGCAGGGTAATGGCAAGAATCCGAGAGCTCAGTTAGGGAAGAGCGTTTGTACTGATACTTACTGTGAGAAGTTGGTCTGATATATCATGCTCACTAGTTCTAGTGATCACCTTGTATCAGTCCAAACAACCCTTATGGTGATTGGCTGTAAGTCAACCTTATAGACCAGCTCTCCTAGTAGCGTGGACAAAAGCAGTCTTTAGGCTAAACTCTGAATGGCATGTGAAGCCAGCTGTTTTACCGCATATAACCCCTTTAATACCAAGTGAAAGGACACCACACAGGTTGTTATAAAAATAAACAGATATTTATTAACTAACATACACCTCTGAACTCTTTATGAGGTCAGAGGGCTTAAGCACATGACAATACTTGAAAGGAAATACGAGTTCGCACAGTATTTACAAGAACGCCTGAGGGGCGCAACAAACCATATACTAAATAAATGGAATGCGAAAGTCCAGAGGCTGTAGGATCGCTGGGACCACGCTATACTAACTGGAGGTAAGTAATAGGAGGCCCACGGAACGCGTGTGCAGAGTGTGAACTCACACGCGAGATGCGTACAATCGACTATGGACAGTACAGTTTAAAGAAAAGGTGAGTACGGACGTCCCTGACTAGATAGGACTAAAACAACTGTGGAACTGGACCCTGGGAGAGTCAAGCTACCCTTGAGCACCAAAATGCTTGTGTTACCTCACCCACAGCCTGCGGGTGCATAGGTGCAAAGTTGTGTCGGGTTCCGGCGTTGAAGTCTATGGAGCCTGGAGGAAAAGATGCTTCAGGCGGTCAGGAGGAAGATGTCCGGTGTGATCCAAGGGTGGATCAGTGAAGAGAAGAACCTGAAAGCAGAGGGGACAATGTTCAAAGTCACTAGCCAGTGACTGGAGTGGAACCAGGAGTGGAACCAGATGTCGTCGTCACGATCAGGTGAAGATGGACGCTTGTCTCTGCAGCCACGTAGACCAGGTGGTGTTTTCGACGACCAGGATGGAGGCATGAGCTGTCCCACGAAGGCTCTCGCTGTTGGCGGTGTCGTCTCCGGATTCGGGTTCAACAGGCCTTGGCAAAGGCAACCCACGCGGTGAGTGGAAACGGCGTCTGGAGTGGACCAGTAGGGGCCGGGGTGCTCCTCTTTTGGAAGGGAGCAAGGGCCAGTCTGGAGCAACCAGACCAGCAGCAAAGTTGTCGGTGTTCGTCATCTAGGAGGTCACTTGCCAGCCGGCAAGTGACCAGACAACGCGTCGAGCAGCAAACAGGCAGAAGGGCCCCACGCAGATCTCGTGGATGCTGGAGGGCTGATCTTCGATGCACGAGCTGCTCGGGGTCGGGGCTTCTCAGTCCCCAAAGCACTTGAACGAGGAGGCCTCGGAAGTCGTGCTGGAGCGAAGTGCTGCTTCTTTCAAGATGGCCGGTCCCACGTGTCTCGTCGCACCCACGGGTTTCAGCTCGGCTGCAGATCTGGGTTGAGGTCGGAGAGGTCTGGGAATCCGAGTCGCGTCGGGCTCTGAAGTCTGGATCCTGTGCAGGAAGACGACAAAGGGAAGTAGCGGTACGCTGATGGTGCCTGCAGATGCAGGGTGGACACTCCTTGCCCACAAGGGAGATTCCTTCTGTCTTCTGTGGAGCAGAACGTCGAGGTCCAGAGTTTCTTCTTGTGAAGTTGATCAGGATAATCTAATTTGGAATGGGACCAGCTCCTACCTTTATCCGGCTAAAGGGGGCTGCACTACGACTAGGTCCCTCCTCTGGGTGGGACCAGGAAGGGGGGTGGTTACACCCCCTTTCCTTTGTCCGGTCCTGCGGCAGCTCTGGGGCTGGAGTGCCCCAGGAACTGGTTTGGACCGGCATATGCACAGGGACACCTTGTCTCATTCCTTTCAGCCCTGTCCTACCAAATACACAAAATCCTGTCTGGGGTGGTGTTAGCACCTCCCAAGGCAGGAAACCCTTTGTCTAAACCGCCCTCGCTGGAAGGACTCCCAGCAGCAGGAGGTCAGACTTGTGTCTGGGGTGGCAGCATCCATTTTGTGATGTTGAGGCTAGAGTTAACTTTAACCGGGGTTCACAGTGACATACATGTCGTGTCCCTCTAGAAGGGTGGAATGCTAACCCCGTCGCCAGAATTGGCGAGGGGTTAGTATTCCAATTCGTATGACACCTTACTCGACATGTTTTGATAATGCTATGCCAAAGTTAGCATTTGACCGCGAGGTACATAATGCACTTAAGAGGTATAGCGTTATCATGGAACAGCTATTAGGACTTGGTTCCGCAAGCTGCAAACGGGCTCAGCTCATGCCAGAGCACCATCTCACATAATTCCAAGCACTCTGCCTTCAGGATTGATAAGGCCTGCCATAGGAGTGACTGATAGGAATATATGTGTCCATTTTAGGGTTAGATATAGGAATACTATATCTAAAGCAAAGGGTTATTACACCACCTTGCCCCAGCTGTCGTGCAGTCAGTTGTGTCGGATTTGGATGGCCAGCCAGGGGTGGCATAAGACATGCTGCAGCCCCTGATAGGCCCTGGGTACACCTATGCCCTGGATACCTAAGGTATGCTGTACAGGGACTGATAAGGTGGCCCAGTACCAATTGGTAAATGCACCTAAGGTACATCCTTGTCAATTTAGAGAGAGAACAGCTAGGCTGTGGGTCTGATTAGCAGGCCCACAGCCAGGGAAAGTCGTAAACCAGTGAAGCAAAAAGCAAAAATCGGGGGTGACCATAGGATTGCAGACCCTACTCTCCTACACTTACGTATTTACGTCTCGGTCTTCCCCAGCATTTTTAGCTGCTAAGGGTACCTACTTTGTTTGCTATGACAAAGTGTATACATGGTTGCCCCCTGATTTTTCGGGCACATGTTTTGTTTCTTTCCTGTTGCCTCCCACTTTTACAGCTGCAGCAGATTACCATAAGACGAGAGTTGCTAGAGGTGTCTTTAGCCAAGAAGACACTGCAGGGCAAGAGTTGGGAGATTTCTTTAAGGGTTTTCTGCCGTTCTGGGGACCGATGGCTAATAGCATGAATATTCGCCAGTTGACGAGAGTGGTTGAGTCCACCATAGTTGAAACTGCTGGTGCCCTAAGTAACTTGACTGCTGAGCTCCAGTCTGATAGACTTATGACACTCCAAAATAGAGTTGCTCTTGATGTCATACTAGCAGATCGAGGTGGAGTTTGTAAGCTGATTCCATCAAGCTGCTGCGTTTTCATTCCAGACAACGCTCCGTCAGTCTTCCAGGCCATTTCCAAGCTACATAAGATCTCCGATTCTGTCCATTTGGACAAAGGAGATTGGTCGTTGATGGGATGGTTATGGGAATTGATATCCACTTGGGGTTGGAAGATTCTGATGGTCATTGAGATGGTCTTAGCTATCCTTTTCCTGTTCTGTCTGTGTACAGTGTGCTCCTGCAATTTGTGGCCTCTGTGCTACTGCGTGTGCAAAGAGACCTGTCCAGAGAGAGGTACTAAGTAATAGGATGATGCTACAGCAACACATCGATCTGATGAATATAGATCCGGATTCAGATTGACATGGGTTTGGGTCTGTTGCCTATGTAAGGGCAAAAGGAGGGCCTATAGTTCCGTGAGTTTGTGGGTCTGGTTCAGTGGTTCCGAACCCGTTCAATAAAGGTCGTCGAAAATAGACGATTTAGGGGTCAGCAGACCGCAAATGACGAGTGTAGCGTGTACGACTGTTTTCGCATGAATCGATCTATGAGAACACTACGTATTTAGGGATTTCGTTTGAACCTTTGGGTTCCATTTTGTGAATTCTTTATTGTTTGGTTACTCAAAACCATTACATTAAAATCATTATACGAGGTTTTAAAATTACAAAAGTTAAAACCGACAGAGTTAGTACTGCCCAAGGGGCGGGCTTGCGGAGGGTGAGGGTCATGTTGCGACTTAGATCAACAAAGACTCTATGAGCGGAAGCCCTCCGGGGCCATCAGTAGAGTTCGTGCCTGGTAAATGAACTTTCCAAAGGAGGCCATATGCTTTACCGTTGTCAAGGTGTAGAGGAAGATGGTCGCCTCCTTTGCAGTGCGTGTTCCTGATTGTCTTAGAATTGGCCTGAGGTAGAGACTGCGGGCCGTGCGCAGGACCGGGCAGCAGAATAGTAGGTGGGCCAGTGACTCACGTTTGTACCTGCAGAGCCTGCATTCCCGGGCACCTGGGCCGGCAGTACCAAAGCCATAAAGTTCTTTGAGAGGCAGCGGATGTAGTCTATACGCTAAGATCTTGTGAAGGGCTGCGCGGCCCACGGCCTGCTTAAGGTGGTATTTGGGATTATGCAGGATTTGTGGTGAGTACAAGGACTCGTGTAGGTCTTTTTTTACCAATGACTCCAGATCCAATTCTCTTGACCGCTCCCGCACTTGCTTTTTGATGGAATGTTTGATGGCAGTGTAGCTAACATATTCTGGGTTCCAAGACTCAGTGGCGAGATTGAGGTGGACCTTCGCCGCCTTGAGGGTGGCCGACCAGGGATTCCCTGGTTCCCTGAAGATGCAATTCAGCGTTGCCTTAAGTGTGTTCTCCTTTGCCGTCGTTGTTAAGAAGTAGTATTTGCTTAGGGCGGCCATCTCTTCCAGGTGTTGCTGATTGAGTGAGAACTCCAGGCGAACGAGAGTGTTTCTGGTACACCTCGGAAGATGGAATAATCTCTTGTAGGCTCTGCAATGGATTTTTTCTAGTTCTTTATGCAGTTTGCCTGGAAATGCTTGGAGAGCATAATTTAGGGCCGGCATTAATTTTGCTCTGAGTACTCGTTGGATAGCTAGTGTGGACGGGCTGTATAAGGAGGCGTGCAGCTTGCAGATAGCGTAAGTTATAGTATTGCCTTTGCCTTGGATAGTCTTTAGGTGCGCGCTTGAGAGCCCCGACTCCTGAAAGCAAATTCCCAAGTAAGTGTACCGCTGAATGCTTTCCAGCAGAAGGTGGCCAAGCCTCCATTTTACTGTTTTTTTCTTTGGGTACTTTCCAAAAATAATAATTTTAGACTTGGATGGGTTAGCTACGAGCTTGTTTTTGTCATTGTATGCGGCCAGTGCAGTCAGCGCCTTTTGTAGCCCAATTCTTGTATGGTCCAAAAGCACCAAGTCGTCGGCATATTGCATAATGTGGATTTTTGTCCCGCCGATCTTTGGCACGAGCAGTGCCGCTCAGCACAAGGCCCTCTCCATATCCGCAGTATATAAATTGAATAGCATTGGAGCTAGCACACACCCTTGTTTTAGGCCGCGATCCGTGTTGATCTTTGTGGATGCGTGATCCCTCGAGAGTTTGATTCTTACCCATGTTTTGTGGTACAGGGATTGGATCGCCCTCAACAAAGCTGGATTGATGTTCCATTGGGCCAGCTTGCTCCACAGTATAGCACGATCTACCCCGTCAAACGCCGCCGAGTAGTCAATAAAGCCAGCGAATAAGGGGGGGCTTTTGGATGCCCGAGCGTGGTGGACCAGATAAGAGAGTGCAGTGATGTTATCGACTGTTGAGGACCCTGGTCTAAATCCTGTTTGGCATAGTGGGAGTAGGCCTTCAGCATTCGTCCAGTCTGTAAGGTCCCTCAAGATTGCGCTGGCGTATGCTTTTCCCTCGATGTCCAGAAGGGCAATCAGGCGATAATTTGAAGGTTCAGATTTGGGGCCCTTTTTGTGGATTGGCTGTAGGAGCGAGCCTCTCCATGAATCGGGGACGTCACCCAGGAGCCAGCATTCATTGTACAGGTGGGTCAAGGTCTTTGACCAGAAGTCGATGTTTGCCTTGAATAAGTGTCCGGGAAGGCCGTTGGGCCCAGGGGCACCATTTTGTCTGATGTTTTTTAGAATATTGGTCACCACCAATCTTCCCGGCGGGGCAGTCATCTCGGTGATAGGGTCTGAGTCGGCTCCCTCGTCAATTGTTTTGTTTTGCTTGGAATCAGTCCCGGTTTCAATGTAAAGGGATTTTACATGTGCGATCCAAGTGGGTGCATCGAGAGTTTTCTCTATGGTTTGTGCACCGTCCAAGGGTGCTTAGGTAGTGCCAAAACTCCTGCGATTTTCCTGGGCTCAGTAAGTCGTAGATTTTCAGCCATTGTGCTTCGCAGTAATCTCGTTTTGCCTCCCAGACCTTCTTGGAGTGACTTTTGCTGGCCTCTTGGAGTTGTTTCTTCGTTGTGCCTGAGCCATGTTTGTAGAAGAGTTTGCGTTTCTTGCTCAGTTGTTTAGCGCTGATTATAAGTTCCACCTTGTGTCCGTAGGTGAGTGGGGGGTGCCTGTTAGCTGTATTGCTTGGTGTTCCACGAAGGATTGCTGCCAGGGTCCCCGTGGTGGCGTTCCAGGTGGCTATTGCACCCATTTTCTGTTCATTCAGTGGCCAACCTGGCCACTGGTTTGCCCAATTGTTAAAAGATGTAATTGAGGTCTGTGCCCATTTAATTCTTCTGGGCAGTTTTATCAGATCTTCATCGTTAGATGCACCAATGTATTCGAGCCTATGGCGAGTGTCCACTGTGAAATTCAGTGTGATGATTAGCGCAGCGTGATCGCTATCACTTCGCGGATGTACTGTGTAATTTGACATGAGATGTTGTAATTTTTCACTGAGGATGATGTAATCGATCGTTGTTTGGTTGTTATATGTAGGACCAACAAAGGACCCAGGACTGAGATTTAGGAGGACCGAGTGCGCTGTCGCCAGCTTGTAAGTTTTTAATAGGTCATTCAGGGCGATGGTGGCCCCAGGCTGAAGACGTCGTGTGGTTGATGTCCCTATATTATGTGTGTTGAAATCGCCAAGAATGATGCATTCCAGGGCCGGATGTTGGAGCATTAAGGACTCTAGAAGGGTTATCAACGTGGCCAAATTGGGTATGGGCCCGTGTGAGTTGTAGTAGAGATTGATTAATAAAAGCGAGCAGTGACCATTTATCAGGCGGCAGCCTTTCAGGATGCCTGCCTGAAAATTGTCTGGAAGATTGGGAATTGCCACGAATTCCAGGCTGAGTGAGTGCTTTATGTAGACACATATCCCCCCTGTCGGTCTTCCGAATATGTTAGGCTTTTTTGCAGGTTTTCCATATTCTGCGTATCCTCTTAGTGAGAACGGGTGGAGCTGCCAGGATTCTTGTATGCAGATAATATCTGCCTCTTCCATGAATGTCACTGCATTTTTGTTAAGAAGCAGCCTTCTGAGTCCTGCGACGTTCCAAGACATGATTTTAAGGCAATCCGGCAGTTGTACCTGTCTGGAGGATTTTTTCGAATGATGGACGCTTTGCCGAGGGGTGTCTCGGGGCATCGTGGCTATGTTAGGATCTTGAGTTTAATGCTCGTGGCAGCCAGGACCAGTCATTACATGCGCGTCCCAAGGTTGCGCATATGCGTGTGCCCTGATTTGGGTTGGTTGTTATTTTGATTGGGGTACTAATGATCAGTCCAGTGTTTGTGGCGCCTTTGGACCCCTGGAGGGTGGGCGCCATTTGGCGCGCGTCGTTGGGATGGGTGTGCGGGCTTAGGTTCCCTCCAGATCGCTGATCTATGTTTCCCATCTGGGAGCGTGTAGATTGAGTTTTTAAAACGAGTGGGTATTTTTTGGTGCGCATAGGTTTTATTTTTATGCCCCAACTTTCCAATAGCTTGTGCTGACTTTTCAGGGCCTCGGCCATGTGCGGGCTCACGAAGGTTAGCTCCGTGGGTTCGTTTGTCTCCTCCGCGTCTGGCGGGATGAAGGAGATGGTTTCAATGTCTGTAGTATTGGTTCCCTCCAACCCTGGGATGTTTGCAAAAAGTTTTAATAAATTGCTACGGTTGAGGATGTCCCACGACCCCTGGGAGACATAGTCAGGATACAGCATTATCTTGCGGTCCTGGGAGTGGGTTATTCGGCAGGCTGTATCCGCCCCTTGGCCTCCTGTTTGTGGAATTTGTGCTGTGTCCACTTGAGTGTCATTTGCGTGCCTGTTTGACCCAACTGGCCCCAATTGCTGCCGAAAAGACTCCGTCTGTGACACGCTGGGCACGTTTGTGGGTAGTGACAGCTGTTCAATTTCCTTGAGGTCTGTAACAGTCAGAGGCGCATGCGATACGCAGCCCTGCGTGATCGTTGATGGAGCAGCGGCCTGGGGGTCATGTCTTTTTGAGAGTGCCTGGGTTGCTTCAGCTGAACTTTGGTCCGTTGCTTGTTTTAAGCGTGGTGCTGTGGAAACTGGCTGGGGGTTTACGAATGAGGTTGTTGCTAAGTTGGAGGGCTGAGTGTCTTCGACTTTTATGTCGATTGTTTCCAGTATTTTTTTTTTTTTTTTTAATTCTTTATTGTCAGGAGTTCAAAAAGAGATATTCATACTGTCATTCAATAGCCGCTGTTACACATCAGTGGTACATGCCCTGAGGAGGGCAAGGATTGAACACAGTTTGCATCAGTAAGTATCATTTTCAGTGACGGCCTAATATCAGAACAGTGAGTAAAGCAAGTATATGCATAACATGGCCCAGTTGTGTCCCTCGTCCCTAACGAGTATCTCGGCAATGCAATTTTAATACATTTATCCGACATTGACTATACGAGATCCTAGAGAAACAGAAAAGAACAAAAACCAAAAGAAAAAACAAACATTAAACCCAATAATGGTCATCATTTTGCAATTGGGTGCGTCTATCGACATTCGTTTCCAGTATTTTTACGGTTGCTCCCAGTTTGGTCATTTCCTGATTCACGTTGTGAGCGGGCGTCTTATTCTCAGGCCGTAGCCATTCCCGGATGGTTCTGGGAGCGAGAGATTTATTTCTATTTGCCTTATTGAGTTTTTTTAATTTGTTCTTGTTTTTTCTAGATAGGATGTGGGAACCTGGGCTGGTTAGTGTGGTAATGTGCGGGGGCTCGTGGTTTTGTGTTTTGATCATAGTGGCTTCTGGCCTGCTCATGTTGAGTGTCGGTAATGGTGCCTCCCAGGCGGTTTTGTCTTCTTTATTGATCTGTATCGAGGGGTTTGTTGGGTTTCTTGAGTCTTCTGTTTTTGGGGGCTGCGGGGTTGGTTCCTGAGAGATCGGGGCCTTGATCTTGCCGACTTCGCTCTTGAGGTCCTCCACCAATGTGGTCATGATGGCCGGAAGTTTTCCTAAATTGTTCAAAATAGGGCTGCAGCTACATGACTCCGGGTTGAGGTGTGTGCTGTCCTGTGCTCTGCGAATCAGGGAGTTCAGATGGTCCAGTTTACAGTCGATTCCAGATATTAGATTTGCGACAGTTTGTAGTATGTTTATCTGGGCATCGAGCTTGTCAGCGTGCATTATTGCCGCACCTGTCATAGAGATAAGTGTCTCGTTGATCAGAGCTAGGTGATCTGTGATCACTGGGGAGCTCTCCCCCCTGTCCGAGCTTCTGCTCATTAAAGTTGGTGGCAGGGTTGTTTTATCTTGTTCACAGGTTCTCTGGAGCATCGAGTTCGACAGTATGATCACTGGGGAACTCTCCCTCCTATCCGAGCTTCTGCTCAATGAAGATGGTGACGAGGTCGTTTTATCTTGTTCACAGTGGCTCTGGTGCATCAAGATCGAGGGTGGGGTGTGCCGAGCCTGTATTTCTGTGATTCCCCCTCTTTCACAACTTTCATGTATTAGGCTGGTTTCATCAAGCATGTGCTCCCCTGTTGCCGGGGTTGCGCTACATGTGCTAATCAATATGTCAGCCGCCAGGGCCCCATTTAGGCTTGAGTTCGAGTGAGGGTCTTCAAGTGAGTGATATATGGGAGTTGTTAGGCTGCCCCGGGCCTCTGGCTTAAGGGGTATGCCACCCTGTGGCGTAGTTATTGTTGATGATGGGGGCCTTCCTGGATCCCGTGAGGCAGTAGGACTGGGGTGTAGGCTGTCCTCAAAGGCTTTGTTGGTCGGGGTGCCGCTTAACGGTCTGATTGGTGCCGCTGGATTTGTGACCGGGGGATAAAAGAAGCTTCTTATGTCACTGTTTCCTAGAGAGATGTTTGCCCCGGGACTGGGAAATAGGTGTGCCGGTTTATACCGCCTCCTATCTTGCCCTGCTTGCGACGATGTCAGTGCTGGATATAGAGTTGATAATCCTGGTGACGTTGGCGTTGCCCCAGTGGCACCAGGTGTTCCCGGGGTTCCCCCCTCCGACAGCCCAGGTCCGGAGTAGAGGCCACCCGTCCCTGGAGGGTAGAAAAGTTTTGCCTTCCGTCTCCTGGCTGTTCTATGTGGTCGAGGTTTTTCCTGTGCCTGTAGTAAGGAAGAGTTTCTGGTCCTCATTGTTTTGCCCTGTTTTGGCTATCACTTTTTCCTTATTGGAAGGTAGTCGCAGCGGAGATTCGATGTCTGTCAATTTGGGCGTTTTCCCCGGCGTCTGCGTCTGTGCCCTTCTGTTGAAGGCTGCTGATGGGCTAGTTAGAGCGAGCGGGGCACACAGGGGGGAGCCACCAGCGAAGTCGGACCTAGTCAGACCAGCCTAGGCCACCACCCCCGTGCTCTTGCTTCGCTGCTGCCTCTAACGGCGGCCGCGCTCGTGGTCTCTTGATCAGCTGGGCTTACCAGAGGCAGTTTAGGGCGTCTCCTGTGCGTTTGGGTCTCTCCCCGTTCGCCCGCCTGGTCGGGGCTACGCGCTGAATGCGCCGGTTTCGGCCCCTCCTTGCCAGCAGTTCTCCTTGTCTCCTTGTGTCTCCTTGTGTCCCCTTCTGCTCATGGGACAATGCTAACTGATTGCACACTGGTTGCACAGTGGTTACTGGATCTTATTCACTGCTGCGTTCGTCGGGGCCCCAGTACTGCAAGCCCCGAGCACTCCTACACTGCAAGTCCCACAGTGCACAGGCTTTTTCACCGCTTAACAGGCTTAGTTTTGTTCAGGCTTTTGTTCATGTAGGAACTGCTGAAACTACAGAAACTGTCTTAAAGATCAAGCTGTGTTCACTTTACATCAGCCGCTTTGTTGCTTTGGCTGTTGGCTGTTGTTGCCTGTTGCCTGTTGTATTGTGTTGTGAGATTTCAGCGTTTCTGTCTCGTTTGGGGGTTGGGGCTCCTGCTGTCTTTGGCTGCCTCCTGCCTCGCTACCTGCTCATCTCACACTGCCTCCTTCAGTGAGCATCAAAGCGGATTTCAGTGTGGGCAGTGTAGGCAATGTGGTGCGAGGTGAGGGGCCGTGGGGGCTGGGGGGCCGTGGGACCGCACTCTCTCCTCACTCCCGCCTCTCTCCTGCCCCCGCCTTCGCCTCCTGCTCACCTCGCCTCTCCACTCTGGATGCCGGTGCTGCGCCTCAGCTCGTAGCGCCTCTCCTCACCTTGCCGAGTTGCCTTGCCTCGCCACTGCAGTCCCGGCTCAGCCCCGGCTCCGTTGCCAGTAACGCACGACTCACTGATTCCACTTCTGCAGCTTGCAAGCTCCTGGATTCGGCGATGGTAGTAGCGTTTCGCCGTTTTCGGCGTTTTCAGCGTTCGTGCTCGCTTCAGCACAGCTCGCTTCAGCTGTGACTGCTGATGCTCCTCTCTGAGTCTCTGCTGCCACCTGCTGGTCTACAGAAACCATTTTGTGTACGGCAGCCATTTTGTATGGTTGCCCTCACATAGGCCGATGACTGCGGCCTAACGAGTCCTTGAGACACGTATGCCTTAGCTGACTTCTGAATGACCTGGCCGAACTGACTCCTTGCCCGAGGCTGACTTCGCTGAGCCAGTTCCTTGTTAAGCAGCTGGTCAGATAAAGATCAAAGGGTAGGACATGCCAGAGTTTATAGTACACTGCTCCCACCTTTCTATATTGCTTCCAATCTGTTTCTGTTCCTTCCTTTACGACATAATCACTGATTTGGGTTGAGGGTTTTATGATGGGTTTGTCCGGCCTGACCAAACAAGTTATTGGAATGTGCTTGGTCATTTCTGGTGGGCTGGACAACGGAAAGTAAGATTGTCGTCATACGCTACTTTTGAATTGTCACAATGTCATTGGTCAGTTTGTATGTACCCAATGCTAATTTTGAATGTTGCCTGAGGCTTGATTTTTGGCATAAAAGACCATGCTCCGCTCATTGAATTTGTGCAGTCTCTAGCGAACCACCCGTGTGTGCTTCGTAGATCTCTGTTCCTGGTTGCAGCCAATAAACTTTGGTCTTTGACGTCATCAAGAAATATCCCGTGTCTCTGTTTGCCAAGGCAGGGGAACTCTAAGGCATCGGGCGTTCTCCCTGACGCCGCTGGGTTCTAAAACCCGGTCCTTCAATATGATGACGCTCATTTGGCCACATTCTTTCCACTGTTCAAGTTTTCCACAATTTTCCTTTCTCACATTCGGATTACATAATTCTTTTCTAACTTCTAGTCTTTGAAACACAAATGTACACTTATTCTTACGTACCAGGTCAATTCTGTTCTTATTCTAAACCTTCAATCTTCTGAAATGTCTGCTTTCTCCAAACCTCGGTTACCTTCTTTGGAACACTAGTCAGTTACCCTTCATCACACATCTTGATTTATTGATTCTATTTAAATCCCCTATCTGCACGAAAATTGCCAAGCTTTTTCTTGCTCAATCTATACCTCTTTTGTATTGCATGTCTGATAGCCTTCACTCTGACTTTTCTTTCTCAAACTCATTCTGCCATTCAACTATTTGACAGTGGATCAGCTTTTATTCCACTCAACCAAGTGAATGGTGACTCACCTGTACTGACCTGTGATGTAGTTGAGATGGTCACATGTCCCCTACTATTTTCATCCATTTCAAGCCATTCACCAAAGCCAAGTGTAACTAGTCCTTAATAACACTGTTTAGTCATTCGACCAAGCCATTGCTCCTTTGGTGATACAAGGACATGCTTGGATTTGCTGAAATCTAGAGTTCGAGGCATGTGGGCTGCTGAATTCGTATCTGTGCATAGATCGCCGCCTAGTGTTGGGTCCGGATGATTGCACATTGTTGTCCTGGAAGAGTCTTCGAAGTATCACGAGATAGGTGGCTCCTCCCCTGGACTACAGTGCGCATGGGCATCGACTCCATCCCCAGATTGTTTTTTTCCGCCATTGGGTTCGGATGTGTTTCGGTTCACTCTGTCGGAATCGATAGTTGTTTAACTTCTTTTACTTGAGACCAAAAGGTCTTTAGGACTCGCGTCTGTATTGTCGATTGTTCTGGATCGTTTGTTTCATCGACTCCGAGCCAACACTGCCCTTCCGTGTGCTTTCGGCGCGGACGGGCCTACACGACGCTCCAAACTCCTTTCATCATGGAACGAAGTCCATTTAGGAGGTGCCCGGTCTGTGCCTCGAAGTACCCACATATCGACGTGCACCCAGTGTGCAATAAATGCTTGGCGCCGGACCACGACGAGGCCAAATGTATGGCCTGCTCCAAGTTCCGGTCGAAGAAGACGCTCAAGCTCCGCCGAGCTGCAAGACTGCAGGCCCAGCGATCGGCACCCCCTCCGACTGACATCTTCGACACAGAGGATGTCGGCGACGACACTATCCAGGATATTGCGGAGTCTAACCCGGCGTCGGAGGTCGAGGAAGACTACGACGCGGAAGACTAGGATTTCGATGAAGTCGTCGAGGAGGTAGGGGACGACGACGGGACCATTGCCACCGTAGAGGATAGCTCGGAAGAGGAGCTTCCTGACACTGACTCCGGGGCCAGCCACCATTCTAAGGCCCAGGCCGAGGGATCGCCTTCGGGCCTTACCCAAAGTCTTGATTCCCGTCCCACGGCTCCGCCTTCCGGCCCGGCCACGGACATTGATACGGCACCACTTACGGTACAGAAACCGAAAGTGAAACCATCGGTCTCGACGCCAGACTTATCGAAACCGAAAGCGCAAGTCGCACTGGTCGGGTCGGAGGCCTCGGCACCGAAGAAAGCCAAGATGGCCGTCGAGCTCACGAGCCACGCCAAAATGGCCGACCCGAAGACTACGGTGCCGAAGCCGAAGACGTCCGACGTGGTTGCGTCGGCGCCGAAGTTGGTCGACTCACTTAAACGTCGCATCGATACCAAGAAGGTCGACGACCATAAGAAGACCACAAAAAAGCGGCAGGACGACCCCAAGTCTACCACTGCCCCGCTTCCAATCGACAAGGCCAAGGGGGCAGCTGCGTCGGCTCCGAAGACTGCAGCCTCGGTCGCCGGCCCAAAATCTGCTTCAGAAGACTCTCTCGAGCCGGTGCGTCCCTCCGCCTCGCTCACTAGAAAGGTCAACGAGTCCCTTCAGCGTATTAGAGAGGGGACCGCGGCAGTCGAGCCGCAGGGCACTGTGCCGTCCAAGCCTCTCCAGAAACCGGCGAAAGCGCCCACGCCGATTCTGTTCACGTTGCCGCCGAAGGCTTTCGCAGCGAAGCCTGGGGCCGGGGTGCCCTTGAAGTTATCTTCGACGCCGAAGGCATCGTTGGTGGTTCCAGGCCCGCTATCTAAACAACTCGTAAGAGAGGTTCCGAGGGAAATGTTTACCGACAAAACAGGCTAATACCCCCTGTAAGACTACCTAAAAAACAACAGAGCCTGTAAGTCAAAGGTACTAAGGAGTGATAATCAACACTGGTATAATTGCACGGAAGTGAACCTAACTAAAGACCATCAACAGTAGCTGATTAAGTCCTATCAGCCCACCCAATGGCGGAGCCTCATCATGTAGGACTCCAATACCAAGGTAAGTGTGCAATCGCCCAGTTGTCAATTAGCGATGCATTACTCGACCGAGGTAAGGTCACCACCGTTGTTAGACTTGAGTGGGAGACTGATATGTGCAGTGCAGGAAAATAAAATAAAATAGTGTGTGATTAAAATGGCTATCGAGGCAAACAAAGACCTTTATTAGCGTTTGCCTGGACGTCAGGTTAAAAAATAGTGAAAAAACAGTGTGGAAAAAATCACTGTTTGACTTGCTTGATAGAAAACTAAGTAAGATATAAGAGGGCCAACATGTTTCTGCCTTAAATGTGAAGAATCACTGGCATTCGTCAGGGCCGAATTAATATCTGCTACTGCAAGACACTGCACTGCACATATCAGTCTCCCACTCAAGTCTAACAACGGTGGTGACCTTACCTCGGTCGAGTAATGCATCGCTAATTGACAACTGGGCGATTGCACACTTACCTTGGTATTGGAGTCCTACATGATGAGGCTCCGCCATTGGGTGGGCTGATAGGACTTAATCAGCTACTGTTGATGGTCTTTAGTTAGGTTCACTTCCGTGCAATTATACCAGTGTTGATTATCACTCCTTAGTACCTTTGACTTACAGGTTCCAGGCCCGCACCATCAACCACTGGCAGAAGAAGAGCGTCGAGAAGTGGTCATCGACGCCAACACAGGCAAGCTCTCTCTCCTTAAAAGAAAGATCACCCCTGAACCAGCTTTGGAGCATTTCCAAATCCCACTTAAGAAAAAGATGGACTCTGCTGGTGCCTCTGCCCCTTTGGAGCCTGCATCACCCCAAGGCCATGAACTTTCACCCATTCATTCTAATGTTGAGGAGGGTGATGGTAACGACGAGGAAGAGTATGCCTACCCAGTCTTCTCAGACCCAGAGGATGTGACTGAGCCTTGGTCTGCTGGTGGCGACCCTGGGGACCCGCATTCAGGACAGGAGCCTCAGCTCTTTTCAGCAAAAACTTCCCCAACTGAGGACTCTGCAGCTTTCAATGCTCTAATCGAAAGAGCGGCAGCCAACCATGACGTCGATCTCCATGCTGACCCAGTAGACGTTGATTTTCTTTTTGACACCTTTTCAGTCGCTGAAAAAACTGTAAAGACTTTGCCAATGCTAAAAGGGGTGTTGAAACATGCGCCAGAGGTCTTCAAGGAGCCCACCCGAGCAAGAGTCGTCAACCCACGTATTGACAAGAAGTACAAGGCAGCGCCCACTGATCCAACATACATCAAAGGACAGTTGCCTCTGGATTCCTTGGTTGTCTCCAATGCTCGCAAAAGAGCCAACTCACAAACTACGGGTGATGCTCCTCCCCCAGACAAGGAATCAAAAGTATTTGAGGCTTCGGGGAAGCGTGTTGCTGCGCAGGCAGCCAACATATGGCGCATAGCCAACACACAGGCGCTGCTTGAGCGTTACGACAGGGCACACTACGACACTCTAGAGACCCTTCTACAACACCTGCCAGAGCAATATAAGGAAGCAGCTGAGATGTTGATACAGGAGGGGAAGCTTATCACCAATGCTTCAATTAAGTGCGCTCTGGATGTGGCTGACACCGCCTCAAGAGCGATAAACACTAGCGTTCTACTGCGTAGGCATGCATGGCTCAGGATATCCGGTTTCAAACCAGACATTCAAACTACCATCCTCAACCAAACTGTCAACCCGGACCACCTGTTTGGCCCAGAAGTTGATACCACCCTCGAGAAAATGAAAAAGGACACCGACACTGCTAAGTCTATGGGTGCCTTGCAGTCCCAGCAGTCTCGGGGTGGTTCCTTTCGACGCTCCAATAATAGAGGCACCTCAAGGGGTCAAGTGTCACAGTCAACGTAATTCTATAAAAGTAACACCCAACCCTCCTATACCAACAAGGGTCGGGGTGGATACCGTGGCAACAACGTCAAAGGCAGAGGACGTGGTAATAACAGCTCCATGTCCTCCACCGCCAACAAACAGTGACGCCTTGTCACTGCCCCCCAACCACGCAACACCGGTCTGGGGGAGACTCCAGCAGTTCCTGCCCGTGTGGAAGTCCATCACCACGGACAGGTGGGTCAGATCTCTTATCCAATATGGTTATTGTCTGGAGCTCACATCCACTCCACCCAACATACCCCCAAAGAGCCGTCCTATGTCCGGCGAGCACTTGCACTTGTTGCAGCAGGAAGTCAACGTCATGCTGCAAAAAGGAGCAATAGAGCTCGTGCCCCTGCAAGAAAGAGGTACAGGGGTTTACTCCCTGTACTTTCTGATCCCAAGGAAGGACGGATCCCTCAGGCCCATCCTAGACCTCAGACCTCTCAACTTTTACATTCTGTCAGAGCATTTCCATATGCTCACGCTGCAGCAGGTTCTCCCACTGCTTCAGCAGGGGGACTTCCTAGCGACTCTGGACCTCAAGGATGCTTACTTCCACATTCCACTGCATCCTTCTCACAAAGTACCTCAGGTTCACCATTCAAAACCAGCACTACCAGTTCAGGGTTTTGCCTTTTGGCATCACCACAGCGCCCAGGGTTTTCACAAAGTGCCTGGCGACGGTGGCGGCGCATCTAAGACGTCAGAACATCCACGTCTACCCCTATCTGGACGACTGGCTCATTCAGGCGAAGTCGGCCCAGCTGTGCGCCGCCCACGTGTCCCAAACCATTCACCTTCTGCACGATCTGGGGTTCTCACTGAATTACCCAAAGTCCCATCTCCAGCCCGCTCACATACGGCAGTATCTGGGTGCGACCATAAACACTCTGGCGGCCACAGCACAGCCAAATTCAGTGAGTCAACAGCATTCAGTCGCTGATCCAAAGATTCATACCTCAGCACTCGCTTCTAGCAAGAGTGTTCATGCAGTTGATAGGCATGATGGCCTCCTGCATCTCCATAGTCCCACACGCGAGGCTACATATGCGTCCGCTTCAGGAGTGCTTAGCACGTCAGTGGACTCAGGCTCACGGGCAGTTGAAAGACCTAGTGTTGGTGAGCGGTCGGGCATACAACTCTCTGCATTGGTGGAAACCTTTGCAAGGGCCGACCGTTTCAAGAGCCTGTGCCACAGATTATCCTGACAACGGACGCTTCTCTCCAGGGATGGGGAGCGCATGTACTCCAATATACTGTGCAGGGACTATGGACACACCAAGCAAAAAGGAGACAGAACCTCTAGGAGGGCCTATATTTCTTTCAACATTGAATATATCCTAAATGATTAGTCAAAAGATGCCAAAAAGAGATCTTTGAAATATTATTCAAACATGGAAAATGTTACATACATTTGGTGATAGTCCTATCATACCAAAAATGCCCTCTAGTAGCAATTGATCCTATTGATCAGAGACACAGAGACACACATTCATCACACAGTATCAAAATACAATAATGAACATACCTAACAAAAACAGCTAAACAAAATTATACAAGACATGGACTGACATAAGTGGTAGCTCTAAGGTGTATTTGAGAGGGTACGTATAGGAACCTAGATGGAGTGGTTCTGTTGGTTATGATGTACTTGACCAAAGCGTATCCAAGACAGGGGTGTTGGGCCCAACACCCCTGTCTTGGATACGCTACTAGAGGGCATTTTTGGTATGATAGGACTATCACCAAATGTATGTAAAATGTTGATTTGTGAAATGATAATGCAATGTATTTTTTATATATGAGTCTTTAAAAATTTTATTAAAAAAATGACAAAATAGTCTAATAAAAATTTTCCATGTTTGAATAATATTTCAAAGATCTCTTTTTGGCATCTTTTGACTAATCATTTAGGATATATTCAATGTTGAAAGAAATATAGGCCCTCCTAGAGGTTCTGTCTCCTTTTTGCTTGGTTTGTCTCCCCCCTCTGGGCCTCAAAATATTTGGGAGTACTCTCTTTTTTCATACAGGGACTATGGACACTACAGCAAAAGAAGATGCACATCAATGTATTAGAACTGATGGCGATCTTCATGGCCTTGAAGGCATTCAAAGTACATCTGTGCAACAAGGTAGTGTTGATCCGGACGGACAACATGACGGCCATGTACTACATTCAGAAACAGGGGGGCACTCACTCTCCGCAGCTGTCTCATCTGGCCTAGAGCATATGGAAGTGGGCCATTCAGAGGAACATTTTCCTCATGGCAGAGCATCTCCCAGGCAAGGACAATCAGATGGCGGACCTGCTCAGCAGGCACAGCCACCAAATGCACGAGTGGGAGATACATCCATCAGTACTCCAACCGTACTTCCAAAGGTGGGGTCATCCAGAGATAGACCTGTTCGCCACAAGGGAGAACGCAAAATGCCAAAGCTTCGCCGCCAGGTTCCCACACCCTCAGTCGCAGGGCAATGCGATGTGGATGAACTGGTCAGGCAGATTTGCGTACGCTTTTCTCCCAGCACCTCTGATACCGCTGGTGGCGCGCAAGCTCAGGCAGCACTCGATGACTCTCATCCTAGTTGCTCCAACGTGGGCTCGCCAACCATGGTACACCACGTTTCTGGAACTGTCCGTGGTTCCGCATCAAAGGCTTCATCTCACACCCAGCCTTCTGACGCAGAGCCATGGCGACATTCAGCACCCAGATCCGCAACAGCTCAACCTGGCGATCTGGCTCCTGAAATCCTAGAATTTGGCTACCTTAACCTTCCTCCCAATTGCATGGACATCATTCGGGAGGCGAGAAAGCCCACTACTAGAGCATGTTATGCGGCAAAATGGAAGCGGTTCGTCATCTATTGCGCAAACCACAACATTGATCCACTGGATGCTTCCATTCAGAACATCATCTGTTACCTGTTCCATCTATACAAGTGTAATCTGGCATATACTTCCATTCGCATTCACCTGTGTGCGATGGCCGCATACCTCCAAAATAGGCAGCACCTTTCACTTTTCAAAGTGCCTGCCATCAAGGCATTTCTGGAAGGCCTCAAGAGTCATTCCGCCACGTACTCCACCAGCTCCGGAATGGAACCTCATTGTGGTTCTTACAAGGCTGATGGGTCCTCCCTTTGAGCCACTACATTCTTGCGAACTTCAGTTCTTGACTTGGAAAGTGGCTTTCTTAGTAGCAATTACATCGCTACGGAGGGTTAGTGAGCTGCAGGCCCTCACAATCCAAGAGCCATTCTTGCAGGTTCATGCTAACAGGGTAGTGCTCCGCACTAACCCTAAATTTCTACCCAAGGTTGTGTCTCAGTTCCACATCAACCAAACCATTGAGTTGCCGGTGTTCTTTCAAAATCCAGAGTCGCTGGCGGAGCGGATGCTCCACACCCTTGACGTTAAACGGGCCCTTATGTATTACATTGATAGGACCAAGGATTTTAGAAAGACTAAGCAGCTTTTTGTTGCCTTTGCGCCACATCACAAAGGTAACCCTATTTCCAAGGCTGGTATTGCCAGGTGGATCGTGAAATGTATTCAAATCTGCTATGCAAAGGCAAAACGCACTCTTACAATTCCACCGAGAGCCCACTCCACCAGAAAGTTGGGGGCCTCTATGGCTTTCCTTGGAAACATTCCCTTGGAGGACATATGTAGAGCAGCCACATGGTCTACCACACATACATTTACTAAGCATTACTGTGTAGACGTGCACTCCAAACAGCAGGCAGCTGTAGGGCAGGCTGTTCTCAAGACACTTTTCCAAACTGCTGCAGCTGGCACGGGCGGCCGCCGCTAATGGAGGGACTGCTATGTATTCTATGCACAGATATGAATTCAGCAACCCACATGCCTCGAACTGCAAATGCTACTTACCAGTATGCATCTGTTCTTGGCATGTAGGGCTGCTGACATTCATATCGCCCGCCCTCCTCTCCGGCGCCTGTAGCAGCTGCAGTGTTCACATATCATTTCATGGCATGGTCATCATTCACTGAGTTTCACTCCATCTTGGCCACAATGGCTAAAAACAATCTGGGGATGGAGTCGATGCCCATGCGCACTGTAGTCCAGGGGAGGAGCCACCTATCTCGTGATACTTCGAAGACTCTTCCAGGACAACAATGTGCAATCATCCGGACCCAACACTAGGCGGCGATCTATGCACAGATATGAATGTCAGCAGCCCTACATGCCAAGAACAGATGCATACTGGTAAGTAGCATTTGCATTACGGTCTGTGGATACAGGATATGAGAGAATGCACATAACCAATACACTAATAAAGACAACTGACACGCTAACCTTTTTACTGAATCTGCAGATCACGAATCTTGCCAGTTTTGGGGAAGGAGGAAAGATAGTGTTGGACTTTTGCTTGGATCCAGGAAACCGCCGGTCAACGTGCGCTCTATGAATGACGTTTAATCATATCAAAATGGCCCAGATGGTAGGAAAATGTTGAATCTAGTACAGGCCCGCTATGGACAACTAAGGACGAAATGAGCAGAAATACTCTTAGCTGTGTGCAATATTATACTAAGCTAAATATCTTTTGCTTGACACTCACACCATCACAGACTGACTAATAGCTAGACTCCTGGCTCTGGCCTAAGTGGAAGGCGAACTTGAACATCTAAATTCCCCCATCTTTTTAGAAACTAGTTACTTTTTTGACTTGAGTTGCAAGTGGTCATGCCAGGCCTGTCTGGTCGTAGGATTCTATCAGGAATACACAGACCTGCTATCGCCCTACCTGCTGCACACGTATGAGGAATCACTTAAAATGGGATAGATCTCCTGCACGGATAGTGAGGCTGTAGCTCCTGCTGTATTGAAACTGGGAAAAGAGCCAGAGATATTCTCATCATGTATGCCATCATCACTCAAATGATGATCAGAAAATCCTAGCTAGGGTAGTGGTCAATAGAATGCTTACATTTATGCCCTATTTCAGGGGTCTCCAAACCGGTCCTGGAGGGCCGGATCCATGCCTGATTTTTTGGATATCCCCATTGAGATACATGTAGTTATTTTAAAAATCTGGCATGGATCCGGCCCTCCAGGACCGGTTTGGAGACCCCTGCCCTATTTGGTATAACTGGGTGAGTCTGAATTCGCTCGCCCCTCAGTGTTCCACACTTCATAACCACTCTGCTAATTGTATCTGAGTTTTTAGAATGTCCTTTTATGATGGAGGACCTGTGGAGAAGTGTAGTGAGTCTTTTTTCTAAAACTGATTAAACTACTGCTTCCACACAAATACAGATCAGCTGTCTGGTATCTTACCCCATGTTAAAATAATATGGCAACAGTGAGGGCTGCCCTTTGTATCGATTGTTATTTACGTTGGTAATGGAAACATTGGCATGCCTTTTATGAGCTCAACCAAGGTTTATATATCAGAGGACACCTGTTAATCTATCCGTTTGCTGATCATCTTATATATGCAAGATCCTACAAATAATATCGGTCCAGTCAGTTGTAAGGTTAAAGTTTGGAAGCTACCCAGGGCTGCTAATTAATTGAGAAAAAAAATGCTACCATTAACAAACTCCGAGGTGTGAGTGGGTGGTGAATTCCAGGTGCCCTGGAGACCGAAATAGCTTGGTAGCCATATTTCTAAGGATATTTAATGGAAGGAATGGGAGAGCCATCGCCAGCAACTCAACAAACTGGTGGTACAGGTAGACTGGATTGCTGCTGTTTTGATGGGATGCATTGCCATTGTGAAAATACATTGACAGTTGTTCACCTCGGGGAAGAACCGAATACTGAAATTAGCTGGGTCTGGCTGCAGGTCAGAATTTGATGGGGTGTGCTCATGTCACCTATGGAAAGGGGAAAGGAGTTAGTAGTTCAACACCTTTGAGCTATATATTAGTTAGCAGCTCATGTCCAATGCGATATTCTCTGGCTACTCCCTTCTCTCCTCTCAATAATTGCACCAGAGGATAGTGGGGAGGTTGGTGGCGGTAGGTTCCCTGAAGACAGTGCTCAACACAGGGCTGACTGGGAGAGAGCAGTGATGCTCACAGTAGACACTATATGGGAGGCTTGGAAGAGCTTGGTGCACCTGGTAGGGAGGTAACTCTTATGAAAGCAAGATCTGAACATATTCCAGAAGGATAATTCATAACTTTGGTGGGATTTCCACATGCATTGCTGCTGTACTTTAAGCTCTGACAGAATGCCATTGCGCATTGGCAGTTTTTCCCATTAGTCCTGGTGAACATCTGGTTCTAACTGAGCATTATGAGGGAGGAGACCAGGCAAGCATTGTCTTACATCTAGGCCGTTCTGTGCGTGTACAACAGATGGGACTTTCAGAATCTAGGGGTAGATGGGAGGGATATTTGGGAGAAATTCAGTCTGACTGTTGGTCCAATCTATCCATGCATTTTTAAGTGTACAATTTACAGCGTTACCCCCTTATCAATAAAAGATCTTTCTACAAAATCCAAAATAAAATGGCAGATAACCAAGAAAGGCACAGAATTGCTACTGTTCAGAGAAATAGGTATGTCAAGTACCAGGCAGGATCTGATGGGAAGTAGGTAGTGCAGTAAACCAGATGGTCAGAGGCGGATCCATTGAAGTGAAAGAGCATGTTCCCCAAAATGAAAAAGCTAGGATGTCGTTCGATTAAATGCCTTTCAAGGAGAAGGGCTTCCAGCTCCATTTTGCAGACCATCCGAAAAGAGGTATTGCATAGTTTTGGGGGGTGGGGAGTTCAAAAGTCTGATTGTGCTTTCGGAGAAGGATTGTGCCAGAGTTGTTCCTTAGAGATCGGAGGTTCAAGCAGCAGAGCTTCAGCATTTTGTGATGGTTTAGTGCCATCAGAGAATTTAAGATTGTCTGCCAAGTAACTGGCAGTGAATGAGTGTAAGGCCTTGTGCAGTCTTGTAAATTGGCCTGGCTTCAATGGGTAAGGAGCAGTCTTGTATTGTAAATGGACCTGCCTTCCAATGGGTAACAAACGGAGAGTGATCATCATAGGTGAAATGCAATTGTTTTTGGCCACAAGGATGAAGTGTGCAACCGAATTGAGAATTGATTTCAATGGGATGGGCCTTGGGTAGAGTTACAATATTCAATTTTGGAGGGCACCAGTGATTGAATAAGATTTCAAGTTCTGTTCTGGAATGTAACGGTGGATTCCCCAGAAAAGACTCTCATATCTCACATTTGTAGCCATAGTGTTGATTTGTGAATGGAAGCCGTCTTTGAACTAGGATGACCCTTAATGATGTGGCACTGTCCACAATGATGGGTTATCTGTTAAGGATGTTGAGTGAGTTCATCCATTATTGTATTGGAAGTGTTGATTCCGAACAGGAAATAAGGAGGAATTTAGATGTGGAAGTTGAGCATTTCAGTCTTGGCATGGTTATGGAGCGCTATAAATAGTGCAGCCGGACTACCCAGAACACATTTTATGCATTGCAAGCTATGGAAAGTGCTATATGAATACTGTTGAAACACTAACTGTTTTGGATTAAGAACTGGAGTACCCTTTATTTTATTTTACTTGAAATTGTGTGGCACCCGTTGGGAATAAAATAGTTGTGATGGAGTAGGATAGGGTCGTGTTTTTGGAAATGTTGAGGAACTTTCCTATGTGCTGTCCTGTTGCCAAACCTCTACTCTGTCCCTATCCTCTGTTCACTGCCTATTAGTGAGGTGGATGCACAGAATGTGCTTATTTATAGATGGGATGCAAAGCTGCACACAGCCCTGAATTACAGACTTTTTCTACTAGTTATGTTATGTTAATAGGAGCTTGTGAAGCGCACTGTCACCAAAAGTTTCCTGGCGCTGATTATGTATTTTTTTTTTAAAATCTGTTTTATTGAAACACTTGTCATACAGTTACATTTCTTGTGTGTATAATTCAAAGGGAAAAAGAAACAGTGATTCGAGTAGCTCTTACAATATCTGAGCGAGCGATGACGACGGTAGAAAGCCCAATAAATGCACTCTTAAGTGGATAACACCATCAGCTGTAATGGGGACAGTTTCTACATGCACCATAATGTACACTCCATCATTGTAGTACTACCTATTTCTCAGTGTCGATCCCACCAGGGGCAATCGGGGGGTAACGGTTGCTACAATTATTTCTGACCCAACAGGGGGAAATAGTAAAGGAATTGGGGGTGTAATGAACCTTAACTCGGGGGGGCGGGGAGGAGGGGGTGCTGCAGTATGGGTCTTGACGTGCTAGGTCGGGGTATAGTGGCTACGCAGGGTGCTGTCTAGTGGTCGCGGGGCGACGGTTCGGGTGGTGTGTGGGAGTTCCAAGGTCCTGGGCGGGGCTGCATCACCGGGGTCAGCCGTGTGTGTGGCCCCTTCCGGCCAGGGGGGGTGGAGGGGGGGGGGGGAGAAATATGGGGGGGGGCGGGTGAGGGGGGGGGCGAGAGAGAGGCCGCGGGGGTGGTAGCTCACGTCTATAGGAGTGTGGCACTTGCTCCTCCCTGCTGCTGTGTATCATTCTACCCAAAGTGTCCCTTCACGCCATGGGGGGGGGGGGGGGCAGTGTGGCCATCATCTCACATCACCCCATTAACGTGACAGGCCTTGGTGAATGCTTGTAGGAAACCCTCCCAGATCTGGGCTATCGGGATGGCCCTCCGTCCCGCTGTTTCTTCCCTGCGTAACACTGTGCCTTCTGCAGTTGCCCAGTAAATGAGGGAGGCACTCCAGTGTTTCGTCTGTGGCTTTCCAGTGACGTGTTATGAGCCTTTTGGCGGTTATCAGTCCCAGATCCCAGAACCTCGTGTGGGCTTTGTTGTGTTTTGTCCTGGTAAGTAGGCCCAGCACACAGGTGTCCCAATCGTGACGAAGTTCCATTGCCGTCCCTTTCGTCAACAGTGTAGTGACATCGTGCCAGTACGTACGCAGTTTGGGACATGCCCACAGCATGTGCAGGAGATCTGCATTTAGCAACGCGCATCGTGGGCAGCTGGAGGTATCTAGGCCGAAATAGCGGTTGATCTTGTCCGGGGATAGGTATGCCCTGTGTGTGATGTAGTACTGTATTATTCTGAATCTCGAGTTGCGGGGGATGTGTTGTGGGCCTTCCAAGATCCTCTTCCACTCCTTATCTGACCAGTCCCTTCCCCTGTCAGCTGTCCACCTGTCTCTCAGTGACTGTAGGGAGCTTGTAGTGTGGGACCTTAGCGCCTGTGTTAGCCAGTGGATTACGTGCGACCCTGCCCCCATAACGTGTAAGTAGTGTATCAAGAGGTGTGTCTGAGGTTCTTCAGTCATGTCGCCCCAGTGTTTCGTTAGGGCTCGGATCAGAGATGCATGGAACAGGAACTGTCCGACTGGCAGTGCCGGATTCTCTACTAGCCTCTCGAACAGAACCAGGGCGCCGTCGTCATATAGGTCCGCCATTGTCTCAAGTCCCACCTGCACCCAGTCGGTCAGGCGCGCTGCAGTCACCACACCTCCAGGCCTGGGCATCCCTTCCAGCGGAAGGGCTGGGGCGTAGGGCGTAGTCTCCTTAGTCAGTTTTAGTGCACGTTTGTAGCATCGTAGTGCCACCGCGAGGTGCAGTTGCGTCCCGCGGGTTGCGTTGCTGAGGGGTTGGAACATAGCGAGGGCCTCCGCTTGAGTCAGGGCCGGGGTCGTCGAGGCCGTGTCTTGCAGGTTTCTTCCCGCGAGCCAGGCCACCACCCACTGGAGTTGCGCAGCGAGGTAGTAGTGTTCCTGGTTCGGGACCGCAAGCCCCCCCGAGGACGTCGGGGCATATAATTTCTGCAGGGCCACTCTTGGTCTCCCTGTATTCCATATGAGTGTTCGCGCTAGGGTCTCCAGGTCTTTGAAGACCCGAGCAGGGACATACACCGGTATGTTCGAGTAATAGTAAAGGAGTCTAGGTAAGACTATCATTTTCGACAGGGTGATTCTGGCCGGAACGTTTAGTGGGAATGTGCTCCAGAAACTTATCTGGGCCCGCAAGGAGTTTATGGCCCGAGTCAGGTTACCATCCAATATGTCTGCCGTGTTTCTGTAAATGTGAATGCCCAGGTACTTGAAGGTGCCGGCATACCATGTCAGTATTGTGTCCCCCAACTGCACTGCGCACTCCTGCATTTCTGGGTGAAAGGGGTAAACACCTGATTTCCCCCAGTTGACCCTCAGTCCCGAGTGGGATGTGAATTCTCGGAGGGCACCGGTGAGCCCCGGGGGTATCTGCGTGAGGTCCCTGACGTAGAGGAGCAGGTCGTCAGCATACAGCGAGACTGCATGTACGCCATCTGTCAGTGGAATGCCCCACTTGTTACCCTGCATCCTCCGCAACTCCGCCAGTGGTTCCATAGCCAATGAAAAGAGCAGAGGCGACAACGGGCAGCCCTGACGCGTGCCCCGCCTTTCCTGTATGGACTCGAACGTTAGGTGTTTGGTATAGGAGTCCCTGGCGCTGATTATGTAGGATGTTGTTGCGGTAGACCAGGTTAGCAGGCTTGTACAAATAGCCAAGTTTTCAAGGCCTTTCTAAAGCCCAATAAGTTGCCGCAGGTCTTAATTGTGAGGGGGACGGAATTCCAGAGCCTGGGTGCAAGGAACGAAAACCTGCGGCCTCTCTGCCTTTTAAACTTGATGGTGGGAATGGTGAGTAAGTGAAGGTGGGCTGAACGGAAAGTACGGGTAGGGACGTGCTTTGTGATCAGACTACCGAGAAATTTTGGGCTGTTGCAGTGCAGTGCTTTGAAAACTAAGCAGCCTGTCTTGAAGTCAGCTCTTTGCGCTACAGGCAGCCAGTGGAGTTTTTGCAACAAGGGCCTAGCCGATTGCCATCTCGGCTGTTTGTGAATTAACCTTGCCGCCTGGTTCTGGATCATTTGCAAAAGGTTGAGCAAGGTCTGGGGTAGCCCAATGTAAATGGAGTTAGAGAAGTCTAGGCGTGAGAGCACCAATGCAATCACTACCTGTACAAGGGCTGCGTGAGATAGCAGATGGGAAATCTTTCTGATTTTGCGCAGTTGGAAGAGGCTAGCAGATATCACGGCCCCCACATGTACTCTAAGTGAGAGATCAGAGTTGATAACCACCCCTAAGCTTTTCACTGAAAGGGAAGCAGCGAGGGGAGTTCCTAGGACATTACACTAGTTAATGGTGTAATATCCTACAGAAATTGGCAGTATCACAGTCCATATAAAATGTCCTTCCTATTGATTTTGAACTAAAATTTTCCCTACTAAAGCTGGTTCATTATACTCAATCGACGGATATCTTTAGTAAAATATTTTAAGCAGAGTAATGTTTTTTTTTTACAGTTGAGAAAAGCTTCTGAGTTCTGTAGTCCTCTTAAAATGTTATTTCTTTAATAGATAGTACTGCAAATGCTTTCAACAAAATTATTTATTTGCAGAGGGCACTTGGAAGATGTATATGATATCTGTTGGACATTGGATGGGAAGTATATGGCATCTGCCTCAGTTGACAACACCGCCATCATGTGGGATGTTAATAAAGGTAATTTGAATTTATTTTCCTCATTTGTTATCTAGGTGTTTCTAAACATCCATTCTTACCCGCTGGGCGTAAGCCCCCATTTGGTTCTCTCACCAATAACAGTACAATTTATATGCAGGTGTTGATGCAGGGATGTCTTTGTGAATGTGGCTGATAAAGCTAGCTTATCGTACCAGGTATTTTAATGGAGTTTTTTTTTTATGAATTAATCTTTTTTTCCAGTGCACTGTACAGAAGTTTGGTTGCTTACCTTTCCTAAAATTGGTTCTGGACTTGGTCTCTCTGCTGTTTGTCTTTGAACCGCAGACTGGTGCCCTAGTTATTTCAGAGTTTTTTTATTTCTCTTTTACAAAGCTCTAATCATGTACAATATTCTTAGACTAATTCCACGCGGCGCTTAATGGAGAACTCCCACCTCAGATTTCCTTGTGACTGGAAACACTGGGCACCAGAGTACTCAATGGAAAAAGATGGAGGGCAGCTGTTGTTTAAGAATGTGAAGGGTGACATTCTACGCTATTACCAAAGCTTTTCAGATTTTTCTTCGGACGGATACTGTAATCTGGTTAGATTCTTTCTTTAGTAAATTTCCTCATCAATGCCCACTGAATTTGGATAGGAGGAATATGTATAACTACTTTGCTGGACTGAAGATCTTCTGAACAATGTCTCTCCCTGTTGTAACTGCCCATTTTCCCTATTGCATTCTTTCTGCCTTTTCTACTTTTCCTGTCCCTCTCCTCCCATCTCTTGTTCTGTTCCTCCTGACTAAAGTGGAATGTTGGCGAATGTTGAGTTGTCATAAGGACCTTTCCTGTGAGCGACTACTGGGCTGGGTCCCCAAGGTTTTTTGATAATGAAATAAAGAGGATTGTTTACTTCATCTGGGATTCCAGTGCCATCTTTGAAACACTATAGATGAGCAACAATCATCTTTTCTAGCCTGTGCAGGGGACCACTATAGACCGTTGCCTCTGTTCAGGGAATATTGGATCTTTCCTTTATTGTCTCTGGTATCCTGAAGTCTTTTTCTCGTTTCCATGTGAACCCTGTAGGAGTTGGATGTGCTGCCACACATGAATTGTGAGCCCTGTATGCCTTTGCACTTTTAAGGTCCTGCCCTAAGGCTGCGAGGAGCTTGTGGGAGCACCAAGACTATCCTCCTGTTTCAACTTTATATATTCAGCCTACTTCTCTGCCATGAAGCTCTGCACAAGTTGTCACCATTTCATTCTCTCATTCTTGGACTTAACTGCTTTTAGTGTAGCGTTGTTCTGTTCCTTCGCTTCCGTTAATACTAGCGAAAAGATGATAGATAGTGAGCACCGTTAAAAGAGCCCGTAGAGTTTATGTGCGGCATGGTATCCCTGCTGTGCCTGAATTTGCAACGCTCTATTCCAGTCAGTCGCAGCCATGCTGCACCAACATCTGTGAGGAAAATATTGCCAAGCATTCAGTTTCACTTCTCTGCTCATGGTGCTAGCTCTGCAGTGCCTGGGATAATTGTATCAACTTACCTTGATTTCATTAGTGTCCAGCTCAGCACCCTCCTCCTCTTCGTCTCCTCATAGTAAACGGGTGGAGTTCAGTTCTCCTCACTTACAGTGCTGGGACCGACATTTCGTTAGAGGATTTTGTGAAGTCAATAAGAGAAACAACCATTGCCAAATCATGTGGGCCTTGGCAACCATACCATCTTTACTTTATATCCATTATGTTTGGAATCCATGAATCTGATAAAAAAAGGTCTATAACATTGTTTTATAGGTGCGCGCACCACACATGCGCGTGCCTACAAAATGACAAGGCTGCTTTAAAAAAAAAAAAAAAAAAAAATCTTTGCCAATCCGATTTGCATAAAATAAAAACTGCGCAAGATGTTGTGGAAAGCAACATGGGCCATAGGGCATAAAAGTAATATGTGGGGTCTGAATTTACACAGGAGGGCCACAAGCAATATAGAGAGCAGGGGAGGGAGGAGCAAAGAGTAGGGAGGGAGAGCAGCGTGGAGTGCAGAGGAGAATAGCAAATGGGCAAGAGAAATGTGGCGCTGGGAATGGGGGAAGGCACAAGTGAGAAAGCAATGCAGGTGCGAGGAGAACTACATGGGTGTGAGCACAGCATGGTGAGGGGAAGAGAAGCACCAGGGAGACCTCTGGTGAACACATGCACTCTTGTGGAGTGTTAAAAAAAAAATTAGTGGATGAAAAAGCAAGCAGTGAAAAGGCACAGTAATGAGCCCATGCTATAGAGAAGGGATAAAAACAAGCAGAGGAAGGAAAGTCCACACATGCTAATGAATAAAAAGTTAGCAAATGAGTGACATTGAAAGCAACCAATGGAAAGCAATAGGCAGGCTCTAGGCCCACTGTAAGCGGACAATACGGCTAGCAAAATAGAAAAAGACCGCTCCTAAGCAGTCTGTAAGACGAAACCTAAAAAGCAGTGGAGACCTATTTCATCACCATAGGGGGTGAAAAAAAAGTTCTTTACACAAACTTGTTTCGCTTCACAAACGAAGGGTTCAAGGATGAGCCAGGTGATGTCTTCCACATCACTACAAAAAACTGGAAGACCATTTTAGTGATAAAATTAAATAGAACGAGTTATTTTGCCGTTTTCAGAGGTCTAGCCAACTCATGTGAATTTGGGAACCTTTTTGACTCCTCAATTTGGGACCAAATTGTACCCTGTACTAATCGTAAAATTCTAGTGACCTTGTTAGCCAAACATCCTAATCTTAAAGACACTGCTGATTGATATAGCTTTAATGTTTCAGGAGTGATAACCTTGAACATTTTGCAAATAGCATTTCTTGTTATGCCATCACCCCTCCACCCCACCCCCCACGTCATAGAGGAAATGTGTTGGGGTTCACATTGACCGCATGTGGAAAGATCAGCCCGCAAAACAAGTGAATGTTGTGGAGAGTGGAGTAAAGAAATTAGCAAGCTTGTTTTATGTGTTGTGAGCTGTACAGAAAATGTGAAGTCTTAGATGTTTCTCGATGATCATGCTGTAGAAACATTTGCAGTCTCTTGTTAAGCTTTTACTTTCATTGGCATGAAAATGTATGATATGTTTTCATATAAAGAGGAATATATTCCTGAAACACCTGCTATTAAACTAGGGCAATACAATAGAGATCACATTCCCCTTCGTTCGGATTTTAGTTATGCGTATTAATTTCAAAGGCAGGGCTATTGTTGGGGAGGTTTATGTCACAGAATGGGGCCCAATTTATTTGGGTGGAGACACCATAAGGAATTAGGGACCAGATTGGATCACTATGCTGACTAGCCTGTCCTAGAGTTTGTCCTCTTAGTAGGAAGAGGTTGGGGAGTGGTGATGCATGTGATTTTTTTTTTCCCTGATCAGTTTTTTGTTAAAGTATCCAGCACCTAATCAGACTGAAAAGCAATGCCACACCCTGTGTACATAAAACCCATCCCATGCATCAAGGGTGTTGAGCAGTCCTCACCATGAATATCCAGGTTATGGTTCCATATGGAAGGTTAAAATGTCACCCTAGGCCTAGGGCATATATTTCCTGCCCCCGGAATGTTGCTCCTGACTATTTTTCGACTATAGTTAAGTGGCAAACTAATGGGGTTTGATAAGATGATTCCTCCTAGCCCCGTGGGACAAATGAGTGGATCTCAGCCATGAAAGGCACTGGGGTATGAACCTAACTATAAGTACAATTTTGCACCCAGCACTGGCAGTCTGGATTATAGTTTGTGCGGTAGAACCAAAAAAAAGAATTGTATAATTTGCTCCAGCAACATTTCTTCGCAAGTCACCCCATAGTCCTGTGGATTTCTCCAGTAGACCCTGGGAAAAGTTGTCACTGGACATTGTGGGCCTGTTGAAGTTTTGGTCTAGAGAGTAAATGGATCCTTGTCCTGGTTGAGTACCACTCCAGGTGGATGTTAACTTGGTTGTACACCAGATCCACGCCAAAGCTCTTATAGAATTCTTAAACACTTTCATGGATAAGGGTGCCTCAGAGTACTTGATAAAGGATAATTGGGTTCAGTTCACATCGAAGCCTATGTAAAACGTACTACTTGAATGGAATGAACAACATCTCAAGACTGCATTGCATTTCTCACAAGCAAATAGAAAAATGTTTACAAAGGTCCCTTATGAATTGGATATCTTGTGAAAATGTGGTGAGGGGATATGATCTAGGTCCACTGTACCACAACTACTTTTACAAGTGTCTCCCCTTTTGTGACTCTGTAAAACAGACCACTAAGCCCCAAGATTTGTCCCTCCTGGTTATTGCGGGAAGAGTTGTGTACTGGTGAATAGAAGCTGAATTTTAAACCGGATGTGAGAATGTCAATTCTTATACAAAGTGATTACTATCAGACCCATGGTGTGATAGGAAGTAAATGGAACATGGGAGAAATGGTACATGTCAAGACATTAGATATCCACAGGGTCTGTTTTTACCAGTCCTTTTAGGATTAAAAAAACTGTAGAAATGTTGATGAACTTGGAAATAGTTAGTGGTGGCACATAGGCTTAATATGCAAGGTCTTAGTGATAATTGTCTTAAGAGGGCTTCAAGATAGTCTGCCTAAATCAGGTGTTCATACCTCAGAGGGTCAAGTCAAAAACTTTATTCGGAAACATGTAAATCATGTCTATAAAAGTACATACATACAATACATATTAAAAGAAAAAATACACATGACAATCGCAATCCGCTAAGAATACAGTAAAATACATATAACGTGTCAAATAATGCTCTTTTTAAAAAGGTTTCCAATAAATAAATTACTTTAAAATTAATAGCTTAAAAAATCATGCTTTTCCTAGAGCTGATGGCCCTGAGTATATAACTAGCCGTATAAAAACAGATGTCAGGGTGATGCAAATTAAAAAGTAACTTCATTGCCGCTTTGATACTTCTTGCTCCAAATTTAATAAATAAAGGTTTTAAAAAGAATTTACGATATTCACCGTAGAGGTTACATACAAGTAGAAAGTGCTCTGTGCTTTGTTCTGAAAAATTGTCGCACCGACATGGACCTATAGGGCGCATCTTAATCTCAGGAAATGCAACCAATAAGTGGACCGTACCCATCCTCATCCTGGTGAGGACAAACCGATGTTGCCCTTTGGTCACCTGGGGGAGGTAGGGGTGTAGGCCCACAAATTCGTTCAGTTGATTGTAACGTATACAGGTGGAAAGTTTGAGATCATCCGTGGCTCGTCTTTCTGCACAATGATTTAAAAAAGTTAATTTCAGACTCTCTTTAGAGAGATCCGAGGCAGAACCGTGATCTAATGTAACGTTTAACCCAAACACACTGGAAAAGGATTCAATTATGTATTTAATCCATGGGATTTTGAGAAAATAGTCTAGACGTAAACAATCCTCAATAATAGCCCTATTAAATGAGGTTTCGTCTTTCATCCAGACCGAACGCCATAACATCAAAGGTCTCAACAGTAACAGATCATTTAGATGTTGTAGTCCTAATTCTTTGTGAACCAGACTATTAGCAGTGGATGTCGGGAGACACAATAATTTTTTCAAAAATATATTCTCTTCTACCTGTAAGGGTTCTACCCTGGATACCCCCCAAACCCCCGCTCCGTAGAGAGCAGCCGAGAGACACCTGGCTTCAAAGATCTTAAGCATTACCTTAGGCCTTCTACTACCTAGTTTACTTGCAAAAGCAAATATTCCATTGGCACTCCTGATCATTTTGTCGCGCACCACCTTGTGCTCGACATCCCAGCGGCCGTTTTTGGAAAAGGTATCCCCCAGGTAGCAGAAATTTTCCACACACTGCACCACTTGGCCATCAATGTGATACCTATAGGGCTTTTTAGTTTTGACATTACTAGCTCCACACTCCATCACATATGTCTTGCTCTTGTTAATAACCAGCTTTCTTTTTTCTATAAAGGCCACAAATTTGTCCATCAAGAGCTGTAGACCCCGGGGGGTCCTAGAGAGCAACACAGCGTCGTCCGCATAGAGTAACACGGGGATTGTACTTGTGTTTACTCTAGGGGCGTCCGCTGGTGCCTTCTTAAGGATCGAGTCTACTTCATTAATAAATAGAGTGAAAAGCAGGGGTGCCAGAACGCACCCTTGTCTAATACCTCTCCTGACCCAGAATTTATCTGTACATTCGCCCGAAGGCCCATACCGGACACTCGAGCTGAGTCTCTCGTACAGGCGGGCCAGAAAATATATAATTTCCCTAGGTGCTCCCATTTCTAGCAGGGTAGTCCATAGTATGGCGTGGTCCACCAGGTCAAAAGCGCTGCTCAGGTCAGCGAAGCAAAGGTAGAGTGACCCATTTTTTGCTCGGGTGTATTTCCCTATCAGGAGTTCCAGGTTTAGACATTGTTCAATGCAACCTCTTCCTTTCCTAAACCCGTATTGGCAGTCTGTCATTATCTGATTAGACTCTGCCCACTCTTCTAATCGGACGAGGAGTACACGGCTCATAATCTTGACGGACGAATCCAGCAATGAGATTGGCCGGTAGTTTTTGACGTTTCCTCGGTCCCCTTTCTTGTGAATCGGAACTATTATTGATTCAGACCAAGTGCACGGGATAGTACAGTGAACAGCGGCGTTAAAAACTTTGACCAGTACTGGCCCCCAAGTGTCAGGTGCAAATTTGTATACGTCAACTGGGACACCATCGGGTCCCTGGGCCTTTCCGCCCTTACTGGCCCTGATACTACTTAGGACCTCCTGTAAGGTGATATCCAGGCTAAGTACTGGCCAAGAGCAACTTATCGGCAACAATACCGTTTTAGGATTAAAAATGCCAGAAAAATGCTGTACCCATGATTCCTTACCTACGTTTGAGGTCCACACTGGGAGTTTGTCATCTTTTAAAAAGGGGCTGTTAACTGCTGCCCAAAAAAGAGTACAGTTATTCGAGACAGCCGCTTGATCAAAACGTTCCCAAGCTTCCTCACGTAGTTCAGCTTTCCTTTGCTTAAGAGCTGAATTATAGTCAAATCTAAGCTTAGCTACAACTGTTTTATCTCTAGGTTTAATGGTTAATGCATTTTTTAGAGTCTTCAGTGCCACAGTACATGCATTATTGAACCATCCCCTTGCTTTATTATTAGAATTTCCAGCAACCCTAGTAAACTTATCACTAATAAACATTGATTTTTGTAAAGTGAAAAATACAGGCCTCCATATTTGAATTCTCATCAATTATTGATGTGATGTCATTTAAGCAGCCTGAGATAATGCAATTTGAATTTACCTCAGCCTTATCCCCGGCCCACCTTATTCTGAATCCATTTGGCCTATGTACCTCAATGTTTGTGATAGGGCTACTATCTGGTGTTATGCAAGCTTCCCAAAACCTAGTTTCAATAACAAGACAGTTATGATCACTAACCATGTGGTCTACAACCTTGACACCAGAACTAAAAATAGCTAGTTCGGAAGACATGCAAATAAAATCAATTACAGTGTTCGCCCCTCTCCCCACAAAAGTTGGCAAGCTATCACCCTTATCGTCCTGCTCAATCTCTATGATCTCCATATCGTGGGCCAATAGGAAAGAGTTCAGGGTTTCTCCATATATATTGTGTTGGAAATGTGTGGCTGGCTCTCCAACACGGTTCAATGTGCCACACAACTTTTGATTAGAGAGTGGGCAAACAGAAATGTTAAAATCTCCAACGTATATGAACTCAAAAACTGTATTAGAAGCTTTCATCAATTGTTTGATTGCGACGTCTAATTCTGAGATAACCAGATATCTACTAGCATCAAAAACATTATTATACATATTTATCAACAGAATATTTTTGTCTGCCTCATCGGCTAACCACAGCAGTTGGGAGTTATTGCCCACGGTGATATGCTCCTTCACCCTAATTCGCATTTTCACAGAAATCAGAGTCAGCAAACCACCTTTGGCCCTCCTTGAGGTAGTTGCTACTGCTGGTAGTTCATATGCTACAAAACCATCAAGGCCCTTAAAATTTAAACACCAGGTCTCTTGTAGACAAAGGATATCAAATGTTCTAATTAGTTCTAACCACCCTAATACTTCAAATTTGGAAACTAGTCCTGCTATATTCCAACTGGCAATGTGGCAAGATGTTGATGTCCCCTTAACGGTATTACAAAAAGTACCCACAGACTTAGGCAATATACCATCTATAGAATTTGGGGAATGATTTAAGTCTGCTCCTGCGAACACTTCGGCAATCTCGTGACTAACCTCTTGTCAATCGCAGTTATTAAGACCAGACAGGGCATCAAATCTGTTATGTAATAGCAGGCTTGGTACTAGAGGAGTAGCCCAGCGGTTATGCATATTTAAGTTATTGTCCCATCCTAGTGCTGGCGTTTTTGGCAGGGTTACATTATGCTGTTCCCCATAAAAGAATTTTAATGTTAGGGGGCCACCGTACCTCTTCTACGCTGAGGCGGGAGAATATGTGTTAAGACATTTGGAAGTACATCGGGGTGTGCAAATGTTACCGCCACACAGTCCCCTTTAAATCTTTTGGGACGGTTCCCTATCCAAGGGACACGTTTAACTGTTTTAATATCATGCGCCAGTTGCTGTAACCCTCCAGGTGCTAACCTCATGTTACCTGAGAGCCAATGGAGGGCCTTACTACTCAGAGAGCTAGATGACTCGGTGATACCGTCATCCAAAAGGGGTACATTAGCTAACACCAGTACAACGGGTGAGGCTTCCTCAATAAACTGCAGTGGGTCTGTACCGTGAACTTGTGCTTGCGGTAAATTTACTGTTAACGGACGCCCTTCTGCTGTTGTTACAGGTTGATTAACTTTCGGGGCCGGCATGTGTACTGGATTAGTCAGCACACCAGATGTCCCTTCTCCCACTAGGTTAGTCCCTTCGGTACTACTTCTCGTTGTTAATAAAGTATTAAGGTTGCCTATTTCCTCCGTCCGTTTAGTTTGCACACCTCCAAGTCTTTTCACTTCAGCCTGCAATTTATCGATTTTGGAGATCAGAGGTTTTACAATTTCAATAAGTTTACCCTCTACAACCTCGAGCAGTTTACTCAACATTTCATCGTCTCCTCTGTTTCTTATAGACCCTTCCCCAACAGTCTTTTGGGGAGCTCTCGAAGGACCTGGGGATAATGTTCTTTTCCTTTTCACTCTTGGCCTTGGGCCGCCCTGCTTCCGCTGATTCTTCACACAGGTGCGCACAGGCCGGGGTGTGTACTCAGTCGGTGGTAAATCATCCTCCACAGGACCAGTTTCAGTTTCTGGGTCTGAATCTATAACATTTTCTGAGTCTCCGTCCAGAATAACAGGGGATGGTAACATGACCGATAGCTGGCTGTTAGAATCAATGATAGGTGGTGCAGTTGGTGAGACCCTGGTTTCCACCAACCCGAAAGGGCTATCATCGGTAGACAGTGGTAAGGTAGGGCTTAGTCTGCACAAGTCTGGTGACTGGCTTAGCCCGAGTGATTCCCTCCTCTGTTCGTTAATTTTCTTGACAGTTTGCACAACATAGTTGTCCAGGGTATTTGCGGGCAAAGCAGCAGGTTTCTTTTTAGACATACTCTATGTATAATATGCTATTGACAATTAACACAGGGACAACAGCAGAGTCTTACTTGTAGGCGTGTCTCTGATGGCACAGGGGGTCGGGCCCTGCCCCTGCCTCCTCCTGCCGATGAGGGCCGTAGAGGGCCCGCCCTTTGCCCGGGCTTAGCCCCGGGCGCTCCCGCGCGCGACTCGCGGGGGCGAGGGGCGTTCCGTTCTTTCAAGCGCCTCCGGGCGCTCGTGCGGCGTCACTTCCGCCGCCGGGGCACCTGGGTGTTGTAGTATCGGTGGTCGCTGGAGCGCTATGGATCTGAGCGCTGCTAGCGCTGGCCGTTTCCCTCACGGCGTTGTTAAAGGCGCTGGAGCGCTGGAATGGCAAGCTGTCTGCTGTCCTAGCTGGCCGTTCACCTCACGGCTTTTGGAAATGTCCCGCCGGAGCTCCGGGCGCTCCGTTCTTTCAAGCGCCTCCGGGCGCTCGTGCGGCGTCACTTCCGCCGCCGGGGCACCTGGGTGTTGTAGTATCGGTGGTCGCTGGAGCGCTATGGATCTGAGCGCTGCTAGCGCTGGCCGTTTCCCTCACGGCGTTGTTAAAGGCGCTGGAGCGCTGGAATGGCAAGCTGTCTGCTGTCCTAGCTGGCCGTTCACCTCACGGCTTTTGGAAATGTCCCGCCGGAGCTCCGGGCGCTCCGTTCTTTCAAGCGCCTCCGGGCGCTCGTGCGGCGTCACTTCCGCCGCCGGGGCACCTGGGTGTTGTAGTATCGGTGGTCGCTGGAGCGCTATGGATCTGAGCGCTGCTAGCGCTGGCCGTTTCCCTCACGGCGTTGTTAAAGGCGCTGGAGCGCTGGAATGGCAAGCTGTCTGCTGTCCTAGCTGGCCGTTCACCTCACGGCTTTTGGAAATGTCCCGCCGGAGCTCCGGGCGCTCCGTTCTTTCAAGCGCCTCCGGGCGCTCGTGCGGCGTCACTTCTGCCGCCGGGGCACCTGGGTGTTGTAGTATCGGTGGTCGCTGGAGCGCTATGGATCTGAGCGCTGCTAGCGCTGGCCGTTTCCCTCACGGCGTTGTTAAAGGCGCTGGAGCGCTGGAATGGCAAGCTGTCTGCTGTCCTAGCTGGCCGTTCACCTCACGGCTTTTGGAAATGTCCCGCCGGAGCTCCGGGCGCTCCGTTCTTTCAAGCGCCTCCGGGCGCTCGTGCGGCGTCACTTCCGCCGCCGGGGCACCTGGGTGTTGTAGTATCGGTGGTCGCTGGAGCGCTATGGATCTGAGCGCTGCTAGCGCTGGCCGTTTCCCTCACGGCGTTGTTAAAGGCGCTGGAGCGCTGGAATGGCAAGCTGTCTGCTGTCCTAGCTGGCCGTTCACCTCACGGCTTTTGGAAATGTCCCGCCGGAGCTCCGGGCGCTCCGTTCTTTCAAGCGCCTCCGGGCGCTCGTGCGGCGTCACTTCCTCGTGCGGCGTCACCTCAGAGGGTCATTATTACACCTTGTTGTCACAAGGACTGTGTTAAATGAACTCTTACCTTTTATGTTTTTTTCTGCGGTTGTAAAGTGAAGATGTTTTGATACCTAGACTCTATAAATATCTATGACCTTTGCCATTTCTTTTGGCTGTATAGGAAAGAGATGCCTTTTAATTGTCCTTGTTTCTGCCTTTTCTACTTTTCCTCGGCCCCTCTTTTTTCCCATCAGTTGATTAGTTCCTCCTGATTTGAGTAGAATGTCCGAGAGTGTTGACCGTTGGTATTGCGATTACCTTTCCTGTAGGGTGCTACTGGGCTGTCCCTTTGAGGTACTTCAACTAAAATAAAGAGGATTCTTTTAGTTCACGTAGGATTTCAGTATCTTTTTTTATAACCCTACTGTTAATCCTAATCTAGGTTGGACACCTTTCTGGAACGAGGTGGTATAAAAGACCTCTGGCTCACTTCTCGGGTAAAGTAATAAATTCATGATATGCCTGCAAATATTATTTCAAGACACTTCAGCCAGTTAGTCTTTAGTGAACAATAAAGTGCAAAGATTACATAAGTTACATGCAAGATAATGAAAGCAAATAGTGCAAACTTTCACCTGCACTCTATTAAGGAAGGAGGTGTGGGGAACTGGACAGGAGGAGATGAGATGGATTCCATTAACTGAAAGAAAAGTAGTTGCAAAATTGAGAGCCCAGTGGAGAAAGTATCAGAGGGCTATAATACAATCCCTAGAGAAAAACCGGAACCTATGAGTTTCTTTTATAGAAAATGGTTTGTGTCAGGATACAATATTCTCCCTCCATCTGCAGTTTTTCCAGACCAGCATTTCCTTTTAAAAAGAATGTGATTTGTGTCTTGCTCCCATTGTTGATCAATAACTGAACCGATATTACCCTGTGAAAGGCGTTTCCATTCCATCAATACCATAAGGTTGTATGAGGGTTGCTCTTCTACAACCTACTGTACAATTGGGCATCTTTAATATTTTTTTCAGAAGTCTCACCACTAAATCTGGCCCTACTCTCAGCTTTCAAGTTAGGGTGTGGTTTTTGAGGGCCTTGCAAGGCTCTAGTTCTAGTTCCTTCACTTTGAAAATTATTGAAAATGAAAGTGTTTTACCGATGATGAAGCACTGAAGTATCCTATTACTTAATGGCAATATCTTTTGGGATCACAGCAAGATTACTATTGTGTTAATTTTTAGATGGGTCGAAGACCTTGGACTTCATGTTGAGCTGGTTGTGGATATCGGGAGGCTTTATGTTCCAGTTTTATTAGTCTCACTAGTTTCCTGCTCTCTAAATCTATCAGTAGTTATCCTAGAAAGAGGCAGAATGGATGTGATTAATTGTATTGTATTGTATTGTGGTATACTTGTAGAGCGCAGCCTGTCACCACCAAGGGCATCCTGGCGCTTTGAACCCTGGTCCAACAACAATTTCCGCAACTAGCCTGTCCTCGGGAAAAGATAGGTTAACACAATGTGGTGGACACATTGATTCTTTTAGACTTTACTTAGCCACACAGTTTGTGTTAACTACCTTATTTGAATCTTGAGTTTTCAACACAAATGGTACTTTAGGAGTGTGATACTGAGAAATGCCATGTTCTCCTTTGTGTCAACATGATCACGATGACACCAATATCCTCTTGTTCCTTCCCACTCCGTAAACTGACTTCCTCATAAGGCATCTCCTGGGGCTCTGGCTGTTTCTCTGATGGGCGCGTTGGTTGTTAAAGTATTTAAGATGACTCCTGCCCCCGTAATGGAATCCTTTTGGCAGTAGACTTCTGTCTGCAGGCTAATGTTGTCCAGCATACTGTGCAGCCTTCTCGAACTTTTCTGTGCATTTTTGCAGTGCTGTTGGGAACGAAGGCTACTTCAGTGTTTCCCTTTTCCCCATGGCCTCTGTAAAGTACATAAAAGGTATTTAAACAGGAATCTGTTCTCTGCTCACACCAGAGTTTTGAATTCTTAATCTCCAATCTTGTATCTTCTTATTGAGCTGTTTATTGCAATATGTGGTTGGTGTAAGGTTAGGTTGGTTCTTACAACAGAAACGGCAGCTCTTTTAATACTGGGTCCTGTTAATGCTCAGTTTAACTTGCTTTTAAAGCTGGGGGTTTAAGGACATACGGAGCTAGAAATTCAGTAACTTTCCACTACCCTCTCGTTTTCACTGATTTGAGGAATGATAAACCATTGGCACACCCCTATGAAATTACCCATATTGCCTTGTTCAGGTAGAAGTTAGTATCTGCTGCACTTTGTGTCGTCTCCCGACGTGTGGTACCCTGCCCCTTGCATATCTGTTCGTACTGGGGCTATGGCTGGGAATGTGTTTACAACACCGTGCCCTTGTACGACCTTGTGAGCTGCACAGGGGGTTTCTAACTGAGTTGTCAGTCAGTAGCAGGAAAATAAGTAGGTTGAAGCACAAAGTCAAGGATGGAGCATAATAGGAAGCCACTACTACTAGTCACTGCTTCAGTTGTCACTACTATTCCTAAACAGGGCTATATTGATATGAAGCAAAGCGAAACAGATTTCTGGACTGGATTCGATCCCTGAATAATGGTAGCTCATTAAAAAACACGAATCATCATATTGTCTTGAGCTTTCACTGTGTTAGCAAGCACAAGAAGTGCTCCTGCAGCCTCCACTTTCCCACTACTCAAATGTTGGGAAAAGATTCCCCCTTGACTGCTAGGCTCAGGAGGTAAAACAGATGTTGTTGTTGGCTGATTTCCTTAGCCCTGCTCTAAATTTGCCTACTCCGGGTAATCAAACGTATTACATTTTAGGTTCTCCCCATCCAGCAGTCCTTAACAATACTTCCAGGCCTCATCAGCCGACTGCAGGCTGCCCAGAATATCGTCTGTGTTGGTGTGCGGCATGGCGTGCATGCTTTTGATTTTGCTTTCGCAGCTGGCAGCCTCCCTTGTCAGTAAAGGGCTGAAGAACTGGACCATACTGCTTAGTAGAGGGATCTCCAAGCTTTTCTACAATAGGAGAAACTTCTGTTCTATGAAAATGCTCCTGAGCTATCAATATTTTTAGTGATGCAATAGAGCCACATAAAACAAGATTACATTAGTGGGCATCATGTGCAAGATTACCAGCAGTTTTTCCTCGGTGCATCAGGCATGGTTCCCAGCACCAATGTGAATGTGTATTTTGAATATGGAATGCCTTAACATGGATAGCACATCACAATCTTAGCTGCAATGCTCCTAGCTCCACGTTATTAAAAGTAATCGGTCTCCCCAATACTATGTTTTTTTTCCACTCCAAAATCAGAGTTAAATGGCATTTGTAAATGTAACCATTTGTCCCTAAACCTTAACTTAAAAGCTCTGAAAATAAACACATTTTCATTGTGGATACATGCTTTTCAATTTTGGTATACATATGTTCAACCACACCAAAACTTTGAATGTAGTTCATTGGGCTGCACTCAGGAGAGCTACGTGTAGATAGCTTTAGAGCTACCAGTAGCTCATGAGCTACTCGTTGGAGAAGCCTGACTTAGTAACTGAATACTTCTTTAAAGGCCTTCACTGAAGTTTGTCTATTTGATATATTCTGTTTAACTATAGCACTTAGTCTTGTTGAATCTGCTAAAGCTTTGCATGCCGTGGAAGAAACAATGGTGGTATGATTGAATTCAGGTACCACATTAGGCAGGGTGAATGGTTTCACTATAGGGCCACATCTTTGTAGTGTGCAGTAAGAAATAGGATAAATGGCCCTGCTTTTAACTCACTTATCCTTTCAGCTGAAGTTATTTCTAGCATAAAAACCGTTGTGAGCGATTCCATTGTGGTTGGCTTCAAACAGGTAAGCAATTAAATGAGTTTGCCTCATTACACAGGAGGATGTTCATTCACCAGACTCTTAAACAGCGCAGCCGCTAGTATTTCAAAGAACGAAGTGGGCACAGTAACAGCAGTACCTCTCATGGTAGAGGAAAATATGTACCCAAGAGTAGACAGTTGGTAGACTTGTCATTTATTTCCTCCACCCTCCTGCCTCTGGCTCTCTGCTTTCCTTCGCCTCTTTTCCGCTCCTGAGCCCTATTATAGATAGGGCTCACTTTTCCTGTTTTACTTTTAGGCAGGTGCGCCTGGGCCATAGTACAGAAGTGCCCCGGGGGTGCAACATGCATTTGCGCCCACTTTGCACGCCCCCAGGGCACTTTAGTATTACAGAAGGGGCCTCAGACGCCTGCGCATACCCTTCTGTAATACCGGTAGTGAGGAACATTCCTTTGCGCCAGTACCATATTAGACCCGGGCAAAGAAGCTGTCAAGAGGCGCATTGTCAGTGCGCCTCCTGATGGCAGCCCTCTGGAGGGGGGAAAGGAAGTCCCATGGACCTCCCAAACATCCCGAGCATGCGGGTGCAGACACTCACTTCATCCACCTGCAAGGGAATCTCTAATCCCCCATAAAAGTGAAACACTAGCGGCTTCAAAGCAGCCGATCCGTTTTTCACATGAATGTGCTGCCCCCCCAGGGCAGTCGTTCATAGCTGCCCTGGGGGCACCACATTCATCCTGATGCTGCACATTTTCTTTGTTTGTGCTGGGTGCACCTTTGAAAAGTAGCACCCATCGCAAACATTATGCAAAAATAGGCTGTGTGTATGATATGGCCCCTGGTGCACACAAGAGAAGTGCACCCTATTATGTAGAATCCGCTGCCCTCAAGGCTGCCACAAATGTAAATTGTAAATTGATACTTGTTAAGCGCACTACTCACCCGCAAGGGTCTCAAGGCGCTTGTACGAATACCGCTGTGGAACCCATCCTGGCTTTCCCTGTGAGGCGTCCACTCCTGGGCACCCCCAAGGTGGAGGCCAGGCATCCTTAGCGTTGTGGGGGCCGTTGTGGAGATTAAGCAAGCTATTGCCCAGAGTTGCAGAGTGGGACTCCATGATTGGAATAGGCACGAGGCGAGAATTATCAGGTCCGTGGAATTTTGAGCCCAAGACCCACCGAGGCAGGGAATTGAACCCTGGTCCCGGGCTAGACCTCTGCATCAGGGTCTGCCGCTCTAATCATTCAGCCACACTTCTCCACAAACACGCGCTTCCCCCAGGGCTGCGCATTCAAGAGAAATACGGAGCAGCTGTTTAAAAGCAGCTTTGTGTTTCTCTGTGCAGGCTGCAATCCGCCTGCATTTTAAATAGGGATTTAAGATGCCCATGCAGGTGGGTACAGGGAGTGACTGCATCTGCCTGCAAGGGGATGTGTGGGCAGGGGGGTGTGTGGTTTATAGGACTCTTTTGCCCCCCTCCAGAGGACTGCCATCAGGGGCTTATTGACTGCGCCTCCTGAAAGCTCATTTGCCTCTGCATATATAATGCTGCGCAGAGGCTAAAGGATTCCCTCATTTGCGTGCGGCCACTCCTATGCAAATGAGAGAATGCCCTTTTGAGAAAGCGCTGGCGCTACCTGTGAGCTACTGCTTTCAGTATTCCAGAAGGGGCCGCACACGCGTCTGCGTCCCCTTCTGTAATAACATGTCCCGCAGGTATACAAAGTGGGCACACGTGCCTTTTTGCGCCACTGGGGCATGTTCTGTAATAAGGCCATTGGTCTTCGTTTTCCCCTCTCTTTCTCCTCCTGTTCACTCTTCTTTTTCACTTGGGCAGAAGTCTTTCAAATGTTTGATAAGGTAGAACCTCAGCACATAAAAGGCTCATGAAAAATCCTCAAAGGCCACTTTTTGGGGATGAAAATAATTCAAGTTCTTTCTACTCTCTTAATAATTAAAACGGCTCTGCAAAACCTCTAAATTCTCAAAAGCCGGGATTTGGAGGAGGGTACCTGAGCAGCTTACCAGAACGTTCTATACTCCGAGGTGTTATTTTTGCTAGTAATTACAGATAAGTTTACTTCTCAGTTCACTGCCTCCCCCTCCATACCCTGACCCTTTCAGGACTATGAAAAGATCCCGGAACCCCCTGCTGACAACAGGACATTTCAAAAGACAGTTTGCAAAGGAAATGCACCATCCACCAGAAGTGATTTTCTTTTATGAATTTGCATTGTATAATGTACTTTTCTTTTACATTTCAGGGCAAAAGGTTTCGATATTTAATGAACACAAGAGCTACGTGCAGGGTGTTACTTGGGACCCCCTGGGCCACTACATAGCTACTCTTAGCTGTGATAGGTAAGCGCTCATTCGCTAGTGTTTCTTTGAAAGAACATCTAAAAACTGAAGCTCTCTCTCCATGTCTTTGTGACAGCAAGCTCTAGTTCTACTCTCCCACCTTGATCCGATTAAGGCCAAATGGTTATTTCCGTGTGGATTCCAAAAATGTATTTGCTGGGTTACTTTATTCATGGGAGCGCCGTATCCACATAAATGATTAAATATTTGGTTTCTAGGTTTGTTTGATTAATTTTGAATAGAATATGCTGCTATTTAGACTAAAATACTAAAGGTATTGGTTGTTCATTGATGATCCTTAACCCTGAATATCTCTTCTCCTTGCTTGATCCCTCGTCACATAAAACAGTTGCAAATGTAACCTTTTGCTTTCCATAGTCTTTCCTTTTAGCACGACTGTTAAAAATATAAATGGGGGGGCGTGGCCGGGCAAGATGGCTGAGCAGACGTGACCTGCTTGGCTCCCGGTCCGCGCAGCGCTTCCTGCACTCTACTGGCGGCAATACTGGGCAGAACGGAGCTCTTCGACCGCCCACGGGCTGCGGGAATACAGAGGCACGAACTGATGGCTCCCTAGCGCGTTTGTGAGGCTACGGGCACTTGCTCTACCTACTTTTAACAGCGCCGTGTCCTCGGAGGCAAGATGGCGGCCGGCGCGGCTCAGGAGAGGTGACCGGCGACTGGCGAACGCTGGGGCTGCTGAGTGCACTCTCACCATACAGGCGGCGGAGGTACAGGGGGTGAGTTGTGGCCACCTGTGAAGCCCCCTAGCCCACTCGTCACCCACAGGGAGTAGTCCACCGGCTGCCTGACCCCAAAATGACGGCCGGCGGGTCACTCTGAAACTGCGAGGGACCTCAGCGCGTGCTACATTCCCCCAGCGACCCCGATGTGGCTCGGAGAGGAGGCGGATGAGGGGCTAACCTAAGACTGGCATGAGACCTGGAAAGAGGCTAATGCGGCACCTACCTGGAGAGTCACTTTGGATGCCTGTCCCCAAGATGGCGGCCGGCGAGACGCCATGAAATGGCAATGAGCCTCGTGGTATGCTGACTCCCCTCGGCAGCTCAGGCATGACAGGAAGGGGTACCGGCTATGCAGCAAGTTAAAGGGTGACCTGTGCCTGGCGGGGGAGCTAAGGGGAGGCCTTCGTGAATCCCACGACACCGGCTAATGATTCAGATGTCCTGGAAAGGCTGAACCGAGCTATCGCCACTCCAGTGGCCACGTATCTGGAGAGGTCTTTAGGCCACGGCCTTGCGAGAGAGCTGAGAAGTCCACACGGCCAGCAGGAGAGGTCGCTAACATCGCCGCGACAGGGCCCCACTAGGCGAGTGAGTGTCGCTACCTCTGAATGCAGCACGGGCCCCCCTCTGGCCCTCCAATTGCAGAGAGGGTCCCCCTGGAACGCTCGGGCTATCTAACAGTTTGAAGCTACTCCCCTATGCCGCCAAAGAAAAACACGAACAAAGGAACGGGCAAGGTTTCGGATTTCTTCGCTGCAGCGGCTGATCGACCTGCTCTTAGGAGTACCTCGGGAAAAGTCAACCATGGCCCTCTCTAAGGCGGACCTCCAGTCTATGCTCAAGGACTTCAAATCTGAGCTACGTAATGAGCTCGGCCAGGACGTCAAATCTTCTATCGATCAACTACGCTCTGACCTATCAGAACGCTTGACCTCCCTTCAGCGAGATGTAGACTCCGTGGGCACCAGGGTCCTCGACCTCGAGTCACAACACCAGGAACACAAGAAACTAGCGAGTGAATGTCAGAGGGACGTCCTCCTTCTTAAAGAACAGCTCCAGCAAACACAGCTGAAAACTGAGGACCTGGAAAACCGCGCTCGATGGGAGAACATCCGCGTCAAAAACCTGGAGGAGGATGCAGAGGGGCCAGACTTAAAATCGTTCGTGGAGAGCCTCTTTGCGGAGATACTACACCCCAAAGTGCTCAAGATCAAGCTGGACAGGGTCCACAGGGTGGGCCCCCCAAATGGGTAAACAGAAGAAACCGAGGGACATCCTGGCGAAGTTCCACTCTTACAAAACCAAGGAGGCGGTTCTGTAGGCGGCCAGGGCGTAGGATACCATCTCCTTTCAGAACTTTTCTTGTGCCATATTTCAAGATGTCACCCCCTCTACTCTGGCGCGGAGACAAACATTACGGCCGGTTACTAGCAAGCTCCAGGAGGATGGAGTCAAATATCGCTGGACATACCCCTTTGGCCTCAGCTTTGAACTCCACAACAAAAGACACCATGTCACCGACCTGAAAGACGGCCTACGCATCCTTGGTCCCCCGGAGGGGGGGAGGGCGGGGCGGGGTGGAGACGCCACCGCTGGGGCTCCTGGGACTGCTTCTGGGAGAATGCCCTCTGCCACGACCTGGTCGCAGTCTGCAAGAACAGGGAATCACTGACGTACATGATGATTATGGTGGTGTACTGCTACCTGACTAATAGTGCCATGTCGTCGACCGAGGCTCTTCCTTAGAGGGAGGAGTGGACTTACTCCTTCTCCCGGTCTGGCTTATAGCAGGGCGGCCAAGAGCTTCACAGCTAGATCGGGAGCCTCGACACTGCGACATCTGGGACATAATGTGAGTGTTTTCTGCCCATTGACCTTTCACTATGCTCTCGCTATAGTGCTGTGCAGACTGGGTCCCAGGACCCGTTGTCTCCCTTTGATCCATGTGGGGGCAGTTTTGCCCCACGCTACGACTCGATGATGGTTTTGTTTTTAAGTTTTGGGTTCTTGTTCTGTTGGGACCTGTTGAGGGGGGGGGGGAAGATGGTGGTGGCTGCTCTGTTTTGTTTCTTCGAAGCCGACAAAGAGTCCCGGAGGCGGGAGAGGGGTGATGAGAGGTGAGAGCTTCTATGGTGGGGGGATCTTTGGCACCTTAAACCACTTGAGATCTTATCAGCTCACATGGAGGGGAAGGTGGGATGACAGCATAGTACTGGTTTGGGATATGCTGGTGGGCTATTTATTGAGCAGATACAAAGGTTCTGCCCTGCGATGCCTATTTCCGTAGGTGCATGGAATGTCAAGGGGCTCAACTCACCTCAAAAACAAAGTCTGGAAATATATATTGGATCACCACCTTGATGTAGTGGCCCGACAGGAGACTCATTTACTTAAGTCTGAAGATTCTCGTTTGAAACATAAGCAATACCCACTTATTTATAAATCCTCAGCAGCTACCAAGCATAAGGGAGTGGCCCTCTTGTTTCGCTCTAATACCCAGTTCCAGCCTTTAGGAGTTCAGAGCAACTGGGACGGGCGATGGCTCATGGTCAAGAGGAGCCTGAAGGGGAAATTGTGTACATTCGTGACACTCTATGCCCCCAACACGGGGCAGAGGGGATTCCTGCACACTTACCTTCCTGGGTAAGGTGACCGACTTTGCTGAGGGACCGCTATTTCTTATGGGGGACTTCAACTTAGTGTGGCACCCAGAACTTGATAGCACACACACCCGACACTGGGACATGGGTTTATTTTCCGCTGACATACGAGGGCGGATTCAAGACTTGGGCCTCCTGGACACATGGCACGCCCTCTACCCTCAGACCCGAGACTACACCTTCTTCTCTCACGTTCACCACTCTTATTCCCGATTGGATCATATCTTCGCCAGCCAGTCCCTTCAGGGCAGTTTTAGGGAGGCCAAGATTTTCCTCATAGCTGTCTCTGACCATGGTTTGTATTCAGTGTGCCTCTCTTGGTTGGGTAATGCCCCATCGCCAGCTCGGTGGTATTTCCCGGCGTCGTTGACGAGAGATAAAGAATCGTGTAATCAGTTGAGGGAGACTATTAGGGAATTCTTTGTCCTGAATAGGCCGGAGGACACTTCCAAATATATTACCTGGGACTCCTTTAGGCCGTATTGCGAGGCAAATGCATTTCGCTCAACTCTGCTCTAAATAGACAACGGGCTAAAGAAAGGGAAGATCTCGAGGCCGAACTAGCTAAGATGGAACAAACTCACAAACTGGCACCCACCAGACAGACGCTGCGCAACCTTACGATGGTCGGGGGCAAACTCGGAGCTATCTATAACAATAGGGCTGAATTCACTCTCCTTAAATTGCGTAATTTGTCTTACACGCAAGGCAGTAAAATAGGGAAACTTCTGGCTAGGCAACTGAAGGATAAAAAGGAGAGGGAGTACATCGGGGGTTTTCAAGACCCCTCGGGGACGTTGGTCCACAGGGACGAAGACAAAGCAGGCATCTTTGGGGAGTTGTACAGGACCTTGTATGCAGCGGAAACCTTGGATACTGAGAAACAGGACTTCCTGAGGGATCTGCCCATCCCTCAGGTCTCTCCTGCTTGGAATGAGGAGCTTATAGCTCCAATCACACTTGAAGAGGTTACCGCGGCTATTAAAGCACTTAAACCCCATAAGGCTCTGGGCACTGACTGTTATACCGCGCTATTTTATAAAACATTCGGATCGGATATTGGCCCCCACCTAGTCTGGCTTTTTAATAGAATGGCGACAGACGGTGACACGTCTGACTCCATGTCTGAGGCTGTGATCTCAGTGATCCCCAAACCTGGGAAAGATCTCACGCTGCGCTTCCTTTAGACCCATCGCACTCTTAAATATTGACGCCAAGTTATACTCCTCCATTCTAGCTAAAAGGTTGAACGATCTTATGCCGCTCCTTATCCACCCGGACCAATCGGGCTTTATTGCAGGACGCCAGACCCACGACAACACCCGTCTTATTGTCCACTTGATTGAGAAGGCCAACAAATTCAAGATTCCTGCAGTCCTGGTCGGGCTGGATGCCAAAAAGGCATTTGACCGCGTGGATTGGAGATTTCTGTTCTCGACCCTCAGTGTTTGGGTTCTCCCCTCAATTCATAAATATGCTTCAGGCTAATTACAGACACCCTCGATCCAAAGTCTCGATTAATGGCGTGCAATCCCCCTCGATTTACACAATCCAGGGGGACTAGACCGGGATGCCCCTTGTCCCCTCTATTGTTTGCTCTCAGTTTAGAGCCTCTAGTGATTGCTGTCAGGGAACACCCGGGAATTGAGGGTCTCCATTTCACAGGTGAAGCCCATAAGATTTCTCTGTTCGCTGACGACTTCCTCTTATCCCCGACAAACCCGACGAGGTCCCTCCCACATCTGCAAACTGTACTGGAGCGCTTTGAGGAAGCTGCAGGCTTCAAAATCAATTTAGATAAATCTTATATACTCAATCTCACTCTCTCACGGGAGGAAGCCCTTCTCCTTCGATCGCTTACGCCTTTGGCGTGGGCTTCATCATCTATCCAATATTTGGGCGTGCAGCTAACACCGACGGTAGATAAACTATACACTGCCAACTTCCCCCCCCCACTCTCCTCCGTATTCAGGCGGAGTGAACGAGGTGGAAGCTGCTCTTTCTGCCTTGGCTTGGTCGTGTTCATGCCATAAAGATGACCCTACTCCCTAAATTATTATATTTATTCCAGGCGCTTCCAATAGATCTCGAGAGGGACTTCTTTAGGCGAGTGAAAGCAATGATCCTGCGCTTCATTTGGCAAGGAGGGCGGGCCGGCTTCCCGTTCTCTATGCTGTGTCGCACCCAGCTGGAGGGAGGAGTCGGCCTTCCTGATATTCAGCTCTATTATAAAGCTGCGCAGCTCAGGATTCTGGTGGAATGGTCGCAAAAAGAGTCTGAGAAACACTGGCTTCATATGGACCTTATTGTAGCAGGAAGAACGATTTGGGACTTGATCTGGCGGGCACGGCAAGACAGACCTAAAAATGCTTACCTTAGCACCCCTACACGTACCACCCTGAGGGTTTGTGACTCTGTATCGACAGAGGACAGCTGGTCTTCCTTCCCTTCCCCTTTTACACCAATACACTTCAACACAGCATTTCCTCCAGCTCTCCATGAGGGGCCCTTTGATGCCTGGCGGGAGGGGGGGATGTCTGGCGCTGACCCATCTGTTCCATAACTATGATCCCCTCATGTTCGAGAACTGTAAAAGGGACTATGGGATTGGGGACTCTGTGCGCTACCATCACGCCCAGTTACTACATTGGGCCTTGGACCCCAAGTCCGGGAAGAGGCCACCCGCCCACTTACTAAATTTGAGTCCTTCCTGGTCAAAGCTTCATCCATGAAGGGTGCAATCTCATTTCTCTACAAACTCTTGCTATCCACTGCACTTTTCCCCCCGTCCGCGTTATGTCTGTGGGAAAGGCTGGCCCAACGAGACATCCCGGACGAGGAGTGGACACATTTGTAGTCGGACATTTTTAAATTTAACCAATCCACAGACTTGAGAGAAGCACACTTGAAGACGATGATGGACTGGTACTTATACCCGTCCAAACTAGCACGAATTTTCCCGGGCACATCAGATAGATGCTGGCGCGGACTGCTCTGTGATTTCCAGCATATTTGGTGGGACTGCCCAACCATTAGACCTTTTTGGGAGGAAATTTTAGCACAGGTGAAGGACCTTCTGGGGTACCCCATTCCGACTTCCATGGATGCAACACTTCTAGGCATCCGTGATCCTATGTTAGAACATCAAACTTGGTCTGACAAGAGAATCATGTGGCTATGTATGGGGGCGGCCAAGGTCACTATTACGGCGGCATGAAAGAAGAGGGAGGCCCCAGAAATTTCCCTGTGGCATTCCCGGCTCTGGAGACTGCTCAGTCTAGAACGCATGTCGGATATCTTTAGGGAAGACTTTAAGAATTTTGAGTTCCGATGGGGTCCGCTGGTATCCTTCCTCTCGAGGGGTCTGCCTTCAGTGGTTTGTCGCCCGTCAGTTCGGGCCTTGCATCTTTTCCAACTCTTAGTAGACTCCACATCGACGATCCACTGTCAGACTATGTTGCCACCACCGGGTGGGGGCAGGGGTTGGGGAGGGGGGTGTTTCTGTTTAAATGTTTGACTCTTAGTGCGATCTTGATTCTGTTTCCACCTTTGACCTCAGGACCTGCCATTCGTTACATTTGTAATTTCTGAACTGTTACCATGATGGACCTATCAAAGGCATGGCATTTTGTGAAGAGGACGACTAAGCTGACGTAAGCTCCCCTCGCCACTCCATCGCAGTCGGTCTATGCTATGTACCTGTACGCTCTAGAATCTGTATCCCTCTGTTGAGCTGCGGATTATGAATAGGGTACTCTATCACTTATAGCTCGGTCCCCCCTTTGTGCTTTGATTGATGACTAGCTTTCCCCTGCGAGGGATAATGGGCAGATTGTGCCTTGAGTCTTTGTTAAAACCTTCAAAAAAACGTCTTTGACAAAAATAATAATATATAAATGGATTTAAACACATTGTTATATTGATAGGTATAGAGCACTTATCACCCGAGAGGGTCTCTAGGCGCTTGGGCAGGTGTGTAGCTTTGTAGTCCTCAAGGTGCTTGTATGAACAGCCAGATCTTCAACTACTTGCGGAACTGTAGAAGTGAGGCGGAGACCATGATGTGTCGTGAGTGTCGTTCCATGTCTTGGATGTGATGTAGGAGAATGAGCAACCCCTAGTTTTGCTTTTGCGGATTCGGGAATTGTGTTAGTGAGGCAAAGTGCAAGTGGTGGGTTGGTAAAATTTTGTCTGGCTGTTCAGGAATTCTGGTCCTGTGTTGTGTAGGGCTTTGTACGTGAGCAGTTTGAATTAGCTGTGCTGATGAATTGGGAGCCAGGGAAGCTTCCTGAGGTGCGTTGTGATTTGGGAGGTAGGGAATTAGTTCTGCAGTGGTGTTCTGGATAGTCTCCGTAGTTTGGAGTTTCTGGTGTTGTGTGTTACCGTAGTCCAGCTTGCTGGTGAGGAGGGCTTGCATGACGGTCCGTCTGGTGTTTTGACTTAACCATTTGAAGATTTTTCTCACCATGTGTAGGATGTGGAAGCAAGAGGTGCATTTGAGGCGTCATGTTGCACTTGTCATCTAGGATAATCCCTAGATTTTACGTGGTCTGTGGGTGTGGGTGTAGGTGTTGGTCCTAGTTCTGACCGCCACCAGGTAAAGTCCCATAGGGAGGTCTTATTGCCGAAGACCAGTACTTCCATCTTGTGGGAGTTGAGCTGCAGGCAGTTGGTTTGCATCCAGTCAGTTACCATGGTCATGCAGTTGTTTAACTTGGTTCTGACGGTGGTTGTTTTGTCCATCTGGGAGAGGATGAGTTGGGTGTCATTGACGTAGGAGCTGACATTGTTGTCTTGTGTTTGGATGATGCTACCGAGCTGTGTCCTGTATATGTTGAAAAGGGTGGGGCTGAGTGACGATCCCTATGGGACTCCACATTAGGGGTGGGCGGTATTTTCGTTGTCGCGCCAAGCAAAGCTCAGCAAAATGGTAAAAAATCTCAGCGAGCACGCAGAGTTCCGTAGAGACATGAAAGTGCTTGTTCCGCCATTTGACAATGTGTTTTTTCTGTTAGCGAACTGTTTGCATGCTTGGGGGGAAATATATTGCAAACTTGCCGGTCACCAATTGGCGCAGCCATCTTCTTTCACTTGTCCCGCCCACTCGTGACGCGTGTTTCCCGTTCACGAATGCGGGTGCGTCCGAATGACGTGTTCCAGATCGCACACACTCGCGGGATCGCGCAGGCAGCTACCAAAATCTTGTGGCGAACTGATAGGAAAACTCGTCGCCGAACGCAGTGATCCCAGTAAGTAGCGCTTGCGAACACGCATTTTTAAATTGCGAACAAGGGGAAAATTCTGCGGATTGCGTAATTTTAGCAATTCTGCGTTCTCCCCGAAACGTGGAATTGCCCAAATGCCGCAAATTCCTTGAGCAGAACAGAATTTACCACCCAGGCCTACTCCACATATCAATTTCTTGGTCTCTGATATGAAGGATTTTGGCCTGACCATTTGGGAGCCTCTCGTGAGGAAGGAACGGATCCATTTAGGGGCGGATCCTTGTTTGCCAATTTCATGGACTCTTTTGAGAAGGTTGTTATGGGAGACTGTCTAGGGCCGTATAGAAGTCAAGCTGTATGAGGGCCGCTGTTGGTCCTTGTTCCAGGATGATTCTAATGTCATCAATGGCTGTGATGAGTGCTGTTTCAGTGCTGTGGTTCTTTCTGAATCCTGATTGAGTGTTGTCTAGAAGATGGTGAAGTTCAAGGTGGGTTACAAGTTACTTGATGACAGCCTTCTAACTTACTGGATTGGGAAGCAGGTAAATGGGTCAGAAGTTGCTCAGTTTATTCGAGAAAGCTGTGGTATTCTTGAGGGGGCATTAAAGTCTGCTAGTTTTCATTCATCTGTGAAAGTGTTGGACTTGATGGAGGTGTTGATGTGGGTCAGGGTGGTGCTGATTGGTGATGTTTCCAAGTTGTAAATGTGGTGGGTGCATGGTTCCGTTGGGGCCCCTGAGTGAATGGTCTGCATGATTGCTGCTATAGTTTCTGGTGAGGGTTGTCCTTTCTGTGAGGTGGCCACCACATTTTGTGGTGGGTAAGTTAGCAATGAGTTTTCTGGGGTTGTGTTGGTGTGTGAAGTGGCTATAGATATTTGCGATTTTGCTTTGGAAAAAGTTGGATAAGTTGTTGCAGAGTTGCAGGGAGGCAGCGATAATGACGACAGTAGCTGAGGGCTATGTGTAATTCTTAACGATCGAGAAGATTTCCTTATAGCTGTTGCAGCTTCTTTTGATGCTTTCCATTAATCTTTTTTTCTTGGTAGCTCTTGCTGATGATTGTGTCTGAGTGCAGCCTTGTAGGTAGTTCTATGTTGTGGCTGCATCTCCATTTCCTTTCTAGCTGTTATTTGGTGTGTCAGAGGTGTTCTGTTTACCAGCTGACCTGCTTGTATGATCTACTTTGCTTGTTTGTGCGAGGGAGTCTGTGTAGTTCTTGATCCAGTTGTTGTCCTTGCCGAGATTGTATGTGGAGATAGATTGATCTGTGCTGAGAGCTCTGAGCAAGTAATTTCTTGCCCCAGTTGTGGCTTGGAAAGCTGAACCTGTTAGGGGTGTTGACTTGGTGTGTTGACTTGGTGTGTTGACTTGGTGTGTTGACTTGGTGTGTTGACTTGGTGTGTTGACTTGGTGTGTTGACTTGGTGTGTTGACTTGGTGTGTTGATTCCGAAGTGGATGATTGAGTGGTTTTTCTATATGAGCGGTGTCTTGAAGTTGTATTTGATGCTGTCGCTTGTGGTGAAGAATGGGGTCTAGAAAGTGTCCTTAGATGTGTGTTGGTTCAAAGAAGAGCTGGGTGAGTCTGATGTTGCTCAAGCTTTTGAAGAGTGCTGTGGAGCAAGGGTAGTTTTTGTCTTCCAGGTGTAAGTTGAGGTCACCAAGGAGAATGCATGCTCTGGAGTCGATGGTGAGCGGAGAAACAACGTTTATGAGGTTGGCAGCTTGAAGTGCAGGTGTTCCATGAGTGGGGTGGTGTTCTCTGTGGATGTTGTGCATTTTATTGATTCCTTGTGGATGATAGTGTCTGCAAGCAAGGAGAAGGCGGTACAGTTGAGTAATCTTGTAACCTGCTGGGAATGCTGTGGTGATGCCAGGAGCCGATGAGGGGTTGAGCCCTCTGTGATAAAGAGGTGTCGGGTGCGTTGCTACTCAGGAGGTCCCGTATTTTGGTTTGTATTTGGTAGGTGATTGTGTGTACATAATCATGCCAGTGGATGTTGAGGTGCCGTTTTTCTCTGGTGTGGGTGGGGGTGTGGGCATTGTCGGTACTTGGGTGCTGTGTGTTGGGACGGGGTGTTGAGGGCCATGCTAGCATTTTGGTGAGGTGTTGGAGTGTGTGACTGCTCGAGAGCCCGCAGTGGGTGCAGGTGAACCATCCAACCGTGGTGTGATCTGCAGCACGGCGGCAGTTGGGGGAACAGCATCAGGGGTCTAGTGATCTAAAGAGTGCTGCAGAGAATCTTTGGCGGTGGTCGGACCAGTGTTACTGCCGCTGGGTGCTGTCTGTGTTGCAGCTGCCATTAAGTAGGTCCTGGAAGAGGGGGAAGAGTGCAGGGAGCCGTGATGTAATTTCCTGTACTGGTGAGTGATGGGAAATTAAGTCCTCTTGCTTGCTTCAGTCCTTTAACCCCTTCAATGCGGCGGCTATTCTGCTGCAGTGCTAAGGGGGCGGGGCGGGCGCGCAGCGGGTCCATGCTGGTGACGGAACCGCTCCGTCACCAGCCGTGGTTGCGCTGTGCTCATGACGGAGCGGTTCAGTCACGGCCCCGCCCGCTCAATGGAACGCTCAGCGCAGGCGCGGAATCCGCGCCGCGCAGGTGTGCCGAGCGGGCCGTGACGGAACCGCTTAGTCATCAGCACAGCGCGACCGCGGCTGATGACGGAGTGGTTCAGTCACAGGAGGGGAGGGGTTAAAGACTGTTTTCACTGGAAAATTAGTAATGTCACTTCCTGTCCATATGTATGTATGATGGTAAATTCAGTGATGTTATTTCCTGTGTAGGTGGATGATGGGAGATCCAGTGATGTCACTTCATGTGCTGATGAGTGATGGGAAATTAAGCCCTCTTGCTTGGCTTTTTTTAAACACCGGTTTGGCTGGAAAACTAGTAATGTCACTTTCTATCCAGATGTGTGATGATAAATGTATTGATGTCACTTAGCTTTTTTGCCTTAAACCTTTCCATGAACTGTGACTTAAAGCGAACTCATGGCCCACCAGCATACCACCCAATGAATACTGCTTACTTAATTACTGTTCTGGGAGCAGGATCCCTGAATACAGATCTCCAGGTTTTCATCTGTATTTGTGACTATTTTTAATGTGGTATTTCGTACTCTTCGCTTATTGTCTTTTACCATTTACAAGATAGCTTTATTTTTCTTTCTGTGTTACGCTCAAATGGGTGGAGTCGTAGGCTTTCCTATTGATCACTCCCTTGGGCACGTTTTCTAAGGAGAACCTGTTTTTGTCTGCAATTATCTGCAAGCATGCGGGGGAGCTGAATGTTAGTCCTTCATAGTTGACAGGCCTATTTTTTACGCTGTAAATGGTCACTGACATGAAGGATAGAATGAGGTCCTATGTCCCCCTCCCTCATATCTCCTGCCTCCACCATTTCATGAGTCCGTTTACATTGATGGACACATTCTGATAGACCCAGGACTCCAAATAGAGATTCCTATTGTTGCAGGGAAACTAAGATAAAGAAAGACAAGACAGCGTTTGCAAGGCAAACACAGCTTTTTACTGTCGCTGCAGGGGGAGTAGCTATCTCTACACAAGTAAACAGCTGGTTCCAATTTGCTGCTTCACAGGCAGACACTTGTATAGCAGCATGAACAAGGCTGATCACAAGGTCAAATAATAAGTTGCCTAACAGTTGCTTATTGGTTACAAAAATATTTCATCAAGATTTTCACTCAACCGTTAACCTTTTTCTTGCACATACTTTATTGCAGTTCTAACAATGCTTAACAAACAATTCTCCTGAATGCGTGTGTATTTGCGTGTGTGCTTTATCGTACTGCTCCCAAGACCTCTCCTCAGATTCTGCGTGCTCTTGGCTAATTCAGTCTCTTGCTCCTATTCTTCAATCATGTTCTTAATTTGCGGAGTACACAGAATACGTCCTGTATGCCAAGACCATAAACTCCTTCAAGATTACAAACACTGGTTTTCCTTCAACCAAGGCCTTGTAGGTCATGCGCTCTATTTTCAAGTGAACTCTTCACCTCTTGCATCAGCACAAGCTTTAGGCCTTCTCTGCTCTTGCACCGCATATAATTTTATATCACTTTCTACTAATGTCTGCTGTAGCGTAATTTCTTCATGATTTATTTCCTCTTCAAAGCTCATCTGGTGAAGGCCCTCAGCGTAGAATGTAGTTATGTTTGATGTTGAATGGGGCTGCGCTTGGTGTCGATTGGTGTTGTGGTTTGGGTCGATTGGTGTTGGGGTTAAATTGCAGTTAAATGGAGGGTCGTACAAGAGTAGTCCTTGGTGCTGCAGGGATATTGAATGAGGTAGCGTCTGGAGTTGAATGCCTCAAGAAGAATACATTGTCAGGGTTGCAAACTGCAGAATAAGAAAGCCATAAATCTAGCTTTTTTTCATCTGGGTGACTGACGAGCCACATCTTGAATTCTGATCCTGTTTTATCCTCTTGTGCGAATGTGGTTCTTACTTCCTAACCTTTTACCACTGCGGTAGTGGGATCTGAAGTATTCTCCCATCGATTGGCTAGCCTGTTTTGAAGTTTTCAAGGAGGCAATCATGTCATAAATTTAGTAGCATGCCAGGTCTTTAGAGACCAGGTTAATCAGCACATTTTACACAGCAATTGACTATTATCAGGCTTTTTATCTACAAAAAGTCATATGCCAATAAGCCAGACAGGAAAGACTCATAATGTTAGTCTTAAAGCTCAATGAGGGCACATATCCACAAAGTGTCTTCGATAAGAGCAGCCCTATAGGCAACAGGTAGTCAAACTCCCATTGACATTTGTCCACTGGCTCCTAATGACGAGATTTCTTTAAACCTTTTGTAATAAGAAGAAAATTGTGAGTTCTACTAATGCTGAGACTCCAAGATGTAACACTGTGCAACGCCTATTCCCCTTTGTGCATTCACTTCCACTATGAGTAGGTGAAAGTAAGTTTTGGTGGGGGGGTTACTTCTTGTGAAAGAGTCTGACCAAACAACCCCTTCTGGGTATAATTCCAAAATTCAATTTTTTCTGAAGAAAAATCTTTTGCGGAATGCAACCTAGTTCATGTATCATTCCCCACTGACCACTTATACCCCGGTGAAATGTTTTTTTGACAATATAACAATTCTGTGTCCCAAACTACATCCTTGTTCCTAAAGTGTAGAAAGCAACTTGCAATTTCAAAATTAACAGAAAATTCTTATGTTTTTATTGCAAGTATATATAAAGCCCCTTAACGGGGCGCCAGGTGTCAGGCTTGACGGGCACGCTATACTTCCTATGTGGTTCTCACTTGATAGCCACCTGAGGCAGTGTCGGAGGCACAGGACACCGCTGGTGAAGGAAATGGAGGTTAGCAGTTTTATACCCATCTGAATTATGCAACCAGTGGTTGGGATTCCCTTTTGGTGTGTCTGATCCAAGTTGGTGATCTAGATGGCTCCCAGAAGGCTGCATTTGCCCGAATGAGTAGTAGGAGCTGGGAGAATAGTTCAAAAACAAGTTCTACAATTTGTATAGCGCACTACTCACCCGGAGGGTCTCAAGGCGCTTGAGGGAGGGAGGTGTTTTACTTATCGAATATCCAAGTTTTTAGTTGCTTTCTGAAGGAGAGGTGGTTCTGTGTAAGGCGGAGGTGGGTGGGGAGGGAATTCCAGGTTTTGGCCGCTAAGTAGGGGAAGGATCTACCCCCCATGGTGGATCTGTGGATGCGCGGAATTGCGGCGAGAGCTTGATTGGATGATCGTAGTTGGCGTGAGGGGGTGTAGAAAGTCTCGTGTTGAGGCAGTCGGGTCCTAGGTCGTAGAGGGCTTTGTGTGCGTGGGTAAGGAGACAGAAAGTTATTTTCTTGTTGACAGGGAGCCAATGGAGGTCTTTCAGGTGGTCGGAGATGTGAGCTAGACGGGGGATGTTCAGTATGAGTCTGGCTGAGGCGTTTTGGATGCGTTGGAGTTTTTTCTGTAGTTTGGTTGTGGTTCCGGCATAGAGGGTGTTTCCGTAGTCCAGTCGGCTTGTGACCAGTGCGTGGGTGACCGTTTTTCTTGTTTCGGTGGGGATCCAACTGAATATTTTTTTGAGCATGCGTAGGATGTTGAAGCATGATGATGAGACGGCGTTGACTCGTCTGGTCATCGAGAGGGAGGAGTCCAGTATGAAGCCCAGGTTACGTGCGTGGTCCGTGGGACTTGGTGCGGTTCCCAGGGCCGGTGGCCACCATGAGTCGTCCCAGGCAGAAGGGGATGATCCTAAGATGAGGACTTCCGTTTTGTCCGAGTTTAGTTTAAGGTGGCTGTTCTTCATCCACTCGGCTACTTCTTTCATTCCTTCGTGTAAATTGGTTTTGGCGGTGTTTGGGTCTTTGGTGAGGGAGAGGATCAGCTGGGTGTCATCTGCGTAGGAGATGATGTTGAGGTTGTGTTGGCGCGCGATGGATGCGAGGGGACTCATGTAAACGTTGAAGAGGGTGGGTCTGAGTGAAGATCCTTGTGGTACGCCGCAGATGACTTTGGAGGCCTCTGATTTAAAAGGGGGGAGGCGGACTCTCTATACGTTCTTCCGGCGAGGAACGAGATGATCCAGTCCAATGCTTTTCCTTGTATTCCGACGTTGCTGAGGCGTTGTATAAGGGTGCTATGACAGACTGTGTCGAAGGCTGCGGAGAGGTCGAGTAGGATGAGGCCAACTGTTTCTCCGTTGTCCAGTAATGTTCGGATGTCGTCGGTTGCTGCGATGGCGGTTTCGGTGCTGTGTTTGGCTCGGAAGCCGGACTGAGAAGGGTCGAGGGATTTGTTGGATTCAAGGAAGGCTGCGAGCTGACTGTTGACGGCTTTCTCGATGACTTTGGCGGGGAATGGGAGGAGCTAGATGGGGCGGTAGTTCTTAAGTTCGGTGGGGTCTGCTGTGGGTTTCTTTAGAAGGGCTCTGAGTTTTCCGGGAAGGTAGCGGAGTTGAAGGAGCAGTTGATGACATCTCGGAGGTGGGGAGCAATGATGGAGTCTGCTTTGTTGAAAATGTAGTGGGGAAGGGGCGTGGTTTGGACGCCGAGGGAGATGGCGGCGCTCTAAATCCCTCTGCCCGTGCCGAAGGAATCGCCTTGATCTGGAGCGTAATAACCCTCTCCAGCGCCGACAAAAATAAAAGAGTTGGACGGCGGAATGTGAGCGGGTCACATAGAGCGCTCAGTCGACGAGCTGCGTGTAGGAGAAGTCCGGTTTTGAATGCTTGGCAGCTCCGCTCCGGACGCTGCCGGGCGCTGGTGAAGGACGGCGGGAGGAAGGCGACGTGTCCGCCCAGCAAGCCGCTGAAGACGAAGACGAAGACGCCGGCAGACGGAGATCGAGGTTCCATGACATGAGAGCAGACTTCAAAGGATTCCGCCGGTGAATCGGTCTGTGAGAGGCATGGAAAGGGTTGCGGGTGATGAACCGTGAGTAAATGAAACGCTTGGCAGGCACAACAAACGAGCACAGAAAGCAGCCACCACTCGCATCATACAAAATGGCGGAGTAACGCATATCATTAAGAACTGCAGGTCCACAGATTGATTCTACCCACATGATATGAGCGTTTCCACCGGGATTAAGAAATTAAAAACGATTGTGCCTGAAAAAACGTCTGATCATTGGATTCACTAAAAACATTAAAATCGGTAACTTGATGTTAAATGGAAATGTGCTTTCTGGGATGATTTTGGCCCCTGAGGATTGATACTGATCTTATATGCGAGGTCTGACCATGTTCCCAAATCATCCCAATTACCTTGACACTGCTAAGTCACCAGGGCTGCCACAATCTCATATGCTATGATGGTTGGGGGCAGGCTCAACATGAAGGTATGGTTAGTTGTTGTTTTATAATGGGCAGAAGCTGGTAAAGACTGGTAAAGACTGAAAAAAGTGAAGATTCTGAATGTATGATCGGAGAGTGCGCCTACCACACGCTGTGTCACTGTAATGCGATTGAGTGAGAGTTCCACTCCACACATATTGCGTATTTTAATCTATGGTATACTCCAAAATGGTGACGCAAACTTCCATCCTGAGTTAAGAATGGCGCCTTCAGCACAGTGTTCGACTTGATAGAGTTAACGGTCAGCTTCATTGATTGCCGGTCCCTGGCTATCTCGGCTCTCTCAATGGTCATCTGGGGAACAGATAGGAACAAATAGAAAATTCTCCGGAGCCTGGGAAAGAAAGTGCGTCACGGCGGTCAGGCACAAATCAGGTGACTCACTGCCCACGATCAGTCAGTCTACATCAGTCAGTCTACATCACGAATAAACATGTCAGACAAAGAGCTAGCAAAAAGTCTAAAGAGACTTAAGTCTGATCTGCCCTCACCTGGCAAAGGGAGGAAGGATAACCCGGATCCAATAGATTTAATACTTAGCAGACTTGATGAAGTCCGGGATCTGGCGAAAGAACAAAAGAAGAAGTGGCAGCAATCAGACAAGATAACCGCGATACCAATGCAAAACTTCTAGAGGCGGAAACGAGGATTAGCAAACTCGAGGATATGGAAGTGAAGACCTGCAACGCAGTTAAACGCTTGTGTATAGCAGCGGATCAAACAACACGGAAACTCGCTGAATTGGAGGACCGTAATCGAAGGGGGAACCTACGCATTTTTGGAATTCCGGAAGGTTCAGAGGATCAACTGTGGAGCTGCGTGGCTTTTCTTGAGTCCTGGTTTACCCAAGCTACAAACATGACGTTTGTACACCCACTAGAATTTGATAGAGCCCATAGAGTCCCGGCCAGGATCTCAAAGGATCAAAAGGGTCCCAGAGCTATTGTTTGCAAACCACTCCGGTACCAGCATGTAGAACAGATTCTTACCTTCATGCGTAAAAACAATCACATTCTGTGGAAGTCTGCTAAGGTCTATATATCTCAAGACTACAGTAAAGAGACGGTGGAAGTCAGGAAGGCATTCTTGGCGCTTCGACCGCAACTGAAGAAAAGGGGCTTCCAATATGGATTCATTGGTCCGGCAAGGTATTGAGTGGTTATTCAGGGCTCTCCACACATTTTTTCAGACCCACTGAAATTGAAACGTATGCTGGATGGCCCTGAGGACTTGGACATGGAGACGAATAATCCTGAAAGATCCGCTGACCAGGCTTCAGCCTCATGTTATAAATGAAGGGTATCCTGCTACACGCATTCTCCAATGGTTTTCAATTCCTAGTTGTTAAGCAGAGCAAATGAATATGTTCAGCTATTATGGCAGACGAGTTTGGTACTTTGGAAATAAGGATTATGGCCAAAGTTTAAGACTTTCTGATTCGGAGTTCGTATTTCAATATTTGTATCCGTATTATACACATTCTATACATTTATATACATTTTTCAGGATACTTTGAGGGCCCAGGTTAGGGCCCATGTTTAAGGTGCTGACTGTGGTATCCATGTTTAAACATTTGTATTCTTCGACCTTGAGCTATTTCGTTTAATACGTGTAATGCGTTTTCGCATACCTCACTACTTAGTTTTATAACTTTACCAGCTGGTATTGATGTGGGTTCTGACACTCCGTCTAATGAAGGTAATGCCTTGTTTCGTTTATCTCTTATCTTGCAGTCTTTGCATTTCCTCATACGTGCAAGGTTACTTGGTACATGATTTATTATAGTTGTGATAGTCGTGGTAGTTGTGATAGTTAGAACAACTCACAAGTTTTGAGTAAATGTTAATAGTCTTGAATGCTCCAAAGAATATGGCTATGTTTAGGCACGGGGAGGCTCCACTGCACTCTCTCTCCAATCGCCATGCCTACAAAATACAGGTGGGGTGGGAAGGGTGGAGGGTCGAGGGGATTGGGGGTTCGGGTATGTGTTACTTGTCTTTTATGTTTGATTCTTTTTCTCTTTCTTTTTCTTCTTCTTGCTTGCATTTTCACTACTGCACTGACACTTGATGGTGATGTGGGTTATAGCCTCTGTGTTCACTCATATGTCCTCTCGAAGTCTCAGGGAGATGGAAAACCAACATTTTGTAATTGGTCAAGTGTGATGTACGTCTTTCTCCAGATGAAGCATTCTTTAACTGTTCACACATAACGCTGTGAATACTCCGATGGGAGTATGTAATATGGACAAGATGAAGATATTGTCACTCAATGTTAAAGGTCTGAACCAGCCTATCAAAAGACAAAAAATCTTAGATTATGTGCGCAGATTGAAAGGCGATATTGTATTGTTACAAGAGACGAAACTGGAAGCTAAGCTGTTTTACCACTTGAGGAACAAGTTTTACAACGAGGTTGTGGGTGCAGAATCTGTACACAAAAAGAATGGGGTGTTGATTCTTGTCGCGAAGAGATCAAAGGTGGAGGTTTTATCTCATGAGGCTAGCTCAGACGGGAGGTGGGTTACGGCAAAACTAAGCAAAGAAAATACGGAATTTTATGTTACGAACATATATGCTCCTAACACCAGTGACCTCAAGTTTTGGGAGGACTTGAATAAACATATGGAAAATATCCCAGATAGCGCTGTTCACATAGTGGGTGGTGACTTTAATCTTCCAAAAGACGCAACGCTAGATAGGGACTCCCACTGCCCTTTCAAACCAAACAAATCCCATAGAGCCTTCAATAATCTGTGTGAACGCTTTCATTTAGTAGATGCGTGGAGGCTCCAGAATCCCACAGGGAGGGATTATACCTTTTATTCTACACCGCATGATTCATATTCCAGGATTGCCTACATCCTCATAACACAGAACGGGGTACCCAGAATAGAATCTACCAACATAGAGCCTCGTGTGATGTCGGATCATTCTTGTATTTCCCTGTCCATTACAAATGCCAAATCATCTCCCCGGCAGACGTCTTGGCGCCTGAATGATGAGATATTAAGCGATGCTCAACACAGATCTACAATACAAGCTGCCATTGTCTCTTACCTGCAAATTAAGAGGGGGACACATCTGATCTTACTAGATGGGATGCTATGAAAAGTACAATACGGGGTGTATGTATCAAGATTAGGTCTGCCATGAATAAAAATTATAACGCGAAATTAGAATCCCTTGAAAGTGAAATTGGAGATCTTGAAAGTAAACATCTAAGGTTAAGAGACAATATGACTCTTTATGCTCTGGCAAATAAGAAATATGAACACAATAAGTTAATAAGTGAAAGGGCCGGAGTTTGGCTAGACAAAGGGAAGAGGTTTAAGATTTGTGAATCCAATAAAGCAGGAAAGAGTCTAGCTTCATATTTGAAATTTAAAGTACAAAAAAACTGTATTAACATCCTTAAGGACGCCTCAGGGAACTCACATTCTGATCCAGATAAGATAGCTGAGGTATTTAGGGTGTTCTATGAGGACCTGTACGCAAAAAATACAAAGGTGGAGGAAGATAAAATTAAGAATTATTTGGATGAGTGTGACCTTCCAAGGTTGACCGCTGAAGACCAGGTTAGTCTAAATGGCCCAATTAGTGCTGAAGAAGTAGAAAGTGCGATTAAAAAACTGAAATCAGGGAAGGCACCAGGCCCAGATGGCTTTACAGCAAAATTCTATAAAACATTCCCAACTATGTTAACTGGGCCGTTGCTAAACCTATTCCAAGAAATAAATAGCTCTGGTGAAGTAAAAGGCACTCTGGCGGAGGCAACAATTGCAGTACTCCCGAAGGAAGGGAAAGATCCATCGCTCCCAAAAAACTACAGGCCAATTTCACTAATTAATATTGACTGTAAGATTCTAGCAATGATACTCTCCGCACGTCTTCAAAAGGTGCTCCCGCAACCAGTCCATCCATCTCAAGCGGGCTTCCTAAAGCATAGGTTGTCCAGTGATAACACACGGATTTTGGCGCATGTGCTAGAGAAATCTAAACTTCTAGACACCCCTACAGTGGCAATAACGTTAGATGCCGAAAAAGCCTTCGATAAGGTTGATTGGGTCTTTCTCAAAGCAGTCCTAAATAAATTTAATTTGGGGGAAACATTCACACGGCTAGTGATGTCACTTTATTGCTGCCCCTCGGCGCGAGTAAGGGCGGGTGGATCATTCTCATCCTCCTTTTGCTTAAAGCAAGGTACGAGGCAGGGGTGCCCGTTATCACCCTCGTTATTTTTGTTGGCAATTGAACCGTTCTTATATCATATAAGGGAAGATCCTAAAATTGCAGGTATACCCTTTGGAGACTGCACGGTTAAATTGACAGCATATGCAGATGATGTGCTTGTCTTATCTGAAAGGGCGGATGAGGCAGTGTCTGCACTCATGTCGGACATTGAAGAATTTTCGAAGGTTTCGGGCTACAAGCTCAATAAAGACAAGACGGAGGTCAAGCTGCTAAACAATATAGGGGACAAGGGGATCTTGGGGATTTTGGTCTTACATGGCAGCCCAAGTGCTTTAAGTACCTGGGGTTGGACTTCGATAAGGATTTGGTCTCCACTCTAAAAATAAATGAAGAATCGACTTTGAAAAAAATATCTACTCTTCTAGAAAGTTGGTCTCCGAAATTTCTCTCTTGGTGGGGCAGGGCTGAAACTCTCAAAATGATGTCAACACCCTTAGTTAACTACCTGGCCAGTATGCTCCCTATGACGTTCTCTAATAATTTTGTCTTAAAAATAGACCAGCTGTTTGGTAACTTCCTGTGGCGGGGCAAGAAAGCCAGGATATCTCTAAAGAAACTACAACTGGCAAAAGATAAAGGTGGCCTGGGTCTGCCATCGTTCAGGAACTACCAGACAGCCTTTCTTTGTAAGCAAGGTGCTCAATGGTTAATAAAATCACCAACTTACACTCCTGTGTGGATTAACATTAAGAGATCAATAGTAGGCAAGGCCCCGCTTGAGTCTTTAATCACCATGGATCTGTCACACCTACCTCACTCCAGATACATATTGTTGAATACCAGAAGGGCCCTACTTGGACTTGACCAAACGCATAAAACCAAATTGACATTCTCTAAATCATCATGCATGTCATTATGGAGAAACCCCTACCTTAAACACACGGGTGTGGAACTCTTCTGGGAATCATGGTCCGAAAAAGGTATTAACCTGGCCGGAGACTTGTATGACAACAGCGAACCAATCCCGTTCTCAAGCCTACAGACGAAGTTTGACCTAGCCCGATAGACTTCTATCATTTTCTAAAAGTCAAGGCGACATTAACCAGCCGTAACTTCACACCCTACACTCCGTGGCTGATAACACATCTCCCACGCATTATGCACTCAGGTCACTTCGTTTCCAAGGTGTATAAATTGTTGTTACCGCTGCCCAGCAAATCTCACAAAGCAGTGGAAGCGAAATGGGAAGCGGAATTTAACTCCACAGGGATAGAGTGGGATTGGGAATTGATTCATAAATCAGCACTTGCCCACAAAGTATCACCCATCCTATTCCAGACGAAGTATATGCTCATAAATAGGTCGTTCTGGACTCCGGAAAAGCTATTTAAATGTAAATTACGTGACTCCCCGGAGTGCTGGAATTGCCAATCAGGGACTGGTGATCTTCCTCACATGTTATTCAACTGTCCCCTGCTGAGAGAATATTGGGAAAAAATATTTGTATGCATTCATCACGTGTTTAAGATAAAGCCAATGAAGGAATTTGTATATGTCATTCTAGGGGGGTTGGAACCGCGATTGGCAAATGAGCATGATCGCCAGCTTTTGGATTTAATGTTGACATTGGCATGTAAGGTTGTTTTATGCAAGTGGAAATGTGCTAAGGAAGTAAATTTTAAAATTTGGCAGGAATGGCTGTCTTTCCTGAGAGGTGCCACTAATCAGGCGTTACAGTCCTCTACGTGGTGCCCATCCAATAAGAAATTATGGAAGTCACTAGACGGTTCATCCCTCCATTTTGAGCCGCCTTGAAGCAATACGACCTTGTAATAGTATCATGGTTATATGGGTGTGATCCTAGTTAATATGTCAGAGCTATTCCCATTCATCCGCACGTCAAGTGTTTAACAACTTGATCAATAACCACGTGACAAGCAAGAGTGATTCTTCTCTTTATTTTTTATCATTTGTAGTTTCTGTATTAGTCTGACAACATCTGTAGTAATTCACTTTTGATGGAAGATTTAATGTAATGTCTTTTGCTTTGTTTTCTTACTTCAATAAAAACGATTTGAAATAAAAAAAAAAAAGAAAATGTAGTGGGGACATGGGTCGGTTGGCGATCCTGAGTGGATGGAGTTCATCAGGCGGATGGTGTCTTCGGTGATGATTGGGTTCCAGTCGCAAAGAATGTTGGAGAGCGGTTTACGTTCGGGGGAGGGTGGAGTGGGTTGGTCTCAGGACTGGTATTCAAGCTGTTATGTATTTAGGCGATTTTGTTGTGGAAGAATGAGGAAAGAGAGTCGCAGAGGTCTTGGGAGGGAGTGATGTCGTTGGTGCCGGCGGTGGGGTTAGTAAACTCTTTGACGATGTTCAATAGTTCCTTGCTGTTTTGGGTATTATTGTCGAGTCGATCCTTGAATGCTGATTTCTTGGTGGATCGGATCAGTTGGTGGTGTTTGCGGGTGGCGTTCTTGAGGTTGACTAAGTTGTCAGTGGTTGGGTTTTTCTCCAGGTTTTCTCGAGAGTACGGCAGAGCTTCTTGGATTTCTTAAGGTCATTGTTGAACCAGGGGGCTTTTTTGTTACCTTGCTTGATTAAATGGTTTTTCAAGGGTGCTAGTTCGTCTGCGCTGTGGGTGAGGTTGGTGGCTGCTTGGTTTGGGTCCGATAATTTGGGAGGGGGGTTTTGGTGAGGCGATGTGATGAGCTGGTCGGTGGTGATTTTGTTCCAGTTTCTTCGAGGAATGGGTTGTGGGGGGTTGTGGGTTGTGGTCTTATTGTAGTTGAAGTGAACGCAGCTGTGGTCCGTCCAATGGAGAGCTGTGGTGTGGTCGAAGGAGATGTGCTTGCTGCAGGTGAAGATTGGGTCGAGCGTGTGTCCGGCAAGGTGGGTGGGGGTGTCAACAAGTTGTTTTAGTCCGAGATTGGCCAGGTTGTCTAGGAGGGTGGTGGTGTTGCTGTCGTTGTTCTTTTCCAGGTGGAAGTTGAGGTCTCCCAGTAGAATGTAGTTCTCGGAGGGGAGGGCATGTGGGCTGATGAAGTCAGTGATGTCTTCGTTGAATTGTGTGCGGGGTCCTGGTGGTCTGTAGATGAGGGTGCCTCTGAGTGTGGTTTTGGGGTCGGTGTGGATTTGGAAGTGAAGGTGTTCGGCGGAAGCAAGGTGATCGTCGGAGCTGGTCGTGATGCGGATGGTGTTCTTATGGACGATGGCGATGCCTCCTCCTGTTTGGTTGGTGCGATCTTTACGGATGATCTTGTAGGCGTCCGGGATGGCTATGGCGATGTAGGGTGCTGATGAGGCGTTCATCCATGTTTCTGTAAGGAAGGCGACGTCCGGCGATGTGGTGTCGAGTAGGTTCCGGAGTTCAATGGAGTGTCTGTGGACAGAGCGGGTATTGAGCAGGATGCACTTTAGGTGGTTAGTGTCGGAGCTCTGTTTGGAGTTTGTGGATTTGGTTTGGCTCCTGATGCAGCAGAACTTGCAGGAATGGCAGGTGAAGGGTCCATGGGTGTGTCCGGGAGCGGCTTATATAAAAACAAACTACCTTTTATCAATACCAGACAAAAACGTGTTCAGGAAGAAACTTTACAGAAATCTCCACTTGATCAGGCGAAGAGTCTGTTTTCTTCTCACTTGGTTTCACACAGATGCAGCTTGTCTTACTGAAATAATCAACCCAGGACCAATAGTTTGGCGAGGAAATCAACAAATCACGTGTTACTCGAGCGAGACAAGCACACTGCCGAATCTAGGATTTGAATAATTTTTGACAAATTAACAACAAACCGGGCGTTGGGAGAAGCCCTGCCCCTTAGCACTGTTTTTTTCCAGGAAGTTGGAAGGACAGAGAAGTGCTCTATTTTGGCTGAAAAGAAAAACTTCTGAGTTTGTCACTTTTTCAAGTTGTTTTGCTTTTAATAACCTGTGGAAACACATTTGTTGTTGCGAGCTTCTTTTATCTTAATTCCCGGTTAAATATGACACCGGTCCCGAGTTGTCACTGTTTTTATTTCCTACATGTGGGGGCCCATTGGCTGCGTCTCACGAATTTCACCTTCCTCAAGCCTGCTTTTTGCATTGAGAAAAACTAAACAAGTCCCAGAATGCTAAGGGTTGTTGACTGAAAATCAAGGACATGGAACGAGTAGGCAGCCTTTGCTGCATTTAAGAGCTACCTTTAAAACTGCTACTGCATATATATGCAAAACAGAGAGGCAGTGTCTGTAGCTGACGGAGGTGTGCGGGGGAATCGCAGGATACTTAAAGCGCAACATTCGGAGTAAGCATGATGCAGCGCTCACCCAGAAATATCACCAACCCAGGTTCAAGGTCACTCCGGTGGGGCCCATACACCGAAGTACAACACACCTAGTCACACACACACTTTACCCCAGACCCTTGCAAATATATATATATATATATATATATATATATATATATATATATATATATATATAGTGTTGTAGTGAGGTTAAGCTGGTCTTGACCATCAACTTGCTCAACTAATTGGTCCATCGACCTAATTGGCGGGGTACATTGGTGCATAGATTAGTTTAGTAGGACTATTGATGCAAACAAATGTTGGTGTTAAAAATCTGTTCTTAAAGGTATCCTGTCATAGGAGAGAACACACTCAACCCATTTTTGTTTTTTATATATATATATATATATGTATATATATATGTATATGTATATATATATATATATATATATATATATATATATATATATATATATATATATATATATATATATATATATATATATATATAAAACAAAAATGGGTTGAGTGTGTATTCTCCTATGACAGGATACCTTTAAGAACAGATTTTTAACACCAACATTTGTTTGCATCAATTGTCCTACTAAACTAATCTATGCACCAATGTACCCCGCCAATTAGGTCGATGGACCAATTAGTTGAGCAAGTTGATGGTCAAGACCAGCTTAACCTCACTACAACAATACATTGATTTGCATGATTAATTGACTCAGGAAAAAATCAAGAACACCTGAAATCATTTAAAAGATTTTATATAATTGATTTGCATAAAAGAAAATTAGCATCTATGCTGTTATTATTTCTCACTGAGCATTGCCGTTTATTCAGGAAATAAATCAAGAAAACTGTTTAATAAAATCATAAAGAGAATTCAGGTTCACATTAACTTCATTATTCTATAAATAAAAAGATTAATCCATCCTTGGTCATGTAACTGAAAGAGAAATTCTTCATGAAAAAGATCAGAGAAACCATAGTTAAAAACACATGCATTTAATTCTAAAGATTTCTACACTAAAACCTGCCTACCCAGCACTAAACCCCAACTATACTTACTAACCGAGTGCTCCTCGGGAGCAATCTCTCACCCAGGCTTAGTGTCCCGTTACGAATCTCCAACCTTCAGGGGTTATCAGGGAGCCTTTTGGCATAGTTTCAGGCTCCCAGCATCTCTGCAAACATCTACAGTGCAATCAGCTACTCTCTCTGTGATCAGCTCTTGTGACATTAAACCCAAATATTGCTCTGATATTTATACTCTATTTGCTGGCTCTCTACCCTCAAATGTTTCAAATCTTTCCGTTTTCCCTTTCTCTGATTGGTCATGACATCGCAATTATTAGCTCCCAGGATGTCCGTTAATTGACAATGTATTGTTTAACTTTCAGGATGTCCATGAGTAGCTTCCTGATTAAAAAAGTTGAGATAAAAATTCGACTATCCATGCATTTCTCAACTTCCAGGATGTCCGTGAATAACTTTGTTTGACAAACTGATAAACACAAGTTCGACTGTCCACGTTCATCAGGCATTTAAATGTTCATTGGCAGTGATTCAGCTGCTTCCATGTGGTCATCTTCTGGAATACATTTCACTTTTCTCCTTGGCAGACATTCAGCTGTTCTCGGGGTTATCACTTTGGCCTTCAGACACTTCACCAGCATTCATATCAAGTGGCCTCGAATCATAGTTAGCTGAGGTTACAAAGTTTTCCAGTGAAGCATAGAGCATGGACGAGTTTCTCTCAGCAAAATGGTGTACGTTTTTTTTTGTTTGTACTCGAAGAACTGGGAAAAGCGAAGCCATTTTGGAATTGGCAACCAACCAAAACTACGATAAACAGAAAAAGAAAATGTAAATACACAGAATATAAGTGTATTCTGTCCCCCCCCTCCCCCCCCCCACCCACCAGTGCTAATATTTATCCTTTAAAACGGTTACCTAGCAGAAAAGCATCACACTGCAAGCCATTAAAATGAAGCAGAAAAGCAGCATGCAATGCAGTGTGTACAGACATGCATTATTATACCACTTTAATGCACAAAATAGATTAAACATGCGTTTTACATCATTAATTAATGTTAAACAAACCTGTTAGTGCAAAGCATTTCCCACATGTAATGTGTGTGATTTTATTAATACACAGCAATCAAAATTAATATATTACTTTGTTATGGGGTGATTGATCTGAATGGGGTACACACAAAATCTTCTGTACCTCGTTCCATCAAGCACATTCGAGTTCACACAACAGAATTCCAATCAAGGCAAGGCAAACGTTACATTGCTCCTCAACTTCAATTCAATATAGCATTGCCAAAACAAAACCAGCATTTGCAATGCAATAGGTCTCGCATTAGGAAAGTTTGAGCTATTGGTATTGTAAAAGACACATTTTTTTATTTGTTTTGTTTTTGAAAATAGCTAAATTAATAGCTGTGTCATTTACAATGCCAATACTTATAACTTTAGCAAATGTGACCCCTATAGCATTTGTAATGCAATATGTGTTGTATTTACGTGACTTACATGTACTGAATTCACATACACTATATCCCGAGCAAGAGAAAATCAGATTATTTTAAAACAATTTTCGAGTCCAAAAAAGGTTCTAGTCCATATGTATATTTTGGCTTTTTATTGTGTGCACAAAAGCATCCTTTGTGGATCCTAGCCAACACGTGTTTAGTCTTATAAGCAGTATATGCACAAAGACTTCCACAGGGCTAGGACATACAACATACAACAAAAAACAATAATTACTAAATTCAGCAAAAACCGACATGAAGTAACTAGAGAGAGAGCCAAAGGGAAACCAAACCCGGTGCAGTAGGTGATTCAAAAAGCAGAAAGAAACAGCAGAGCTTCAGTGTCCCATCATCTAGAACAACACAAAAGAAAAGAAAAACCAGAGTGCGTCTTAGAAAAATAACCCACGGTATTAAACAAATTATAATAAAAACAAGAGGACAACACACAGTAAATGAGAAAGTGAAAAAACGGAGGACTAAAAAGACCGAAAATAATATCCCAACAATTAGACTCATAAGTTCCAGAAAAAACACCATTATATAACACCCTATAGTGGACCTAATATGAACACAAGCTCACAAACTCCATTAGGGTAAGTATTCATGCCGCAAAACAAAGTTCCAATCTCAAGCCTCGTGGTAAAGCTACAATTCAAAGGAGCACACAGTCATCTAAAACCTCGTCTCCTCGTGCCCGCCGCTCCGTCTCACTCACAGGGCAGATCTCCTCTCTCAGATGGAGGGGCAGGTTGTACACCCCCACCCCCAGACCTTACACCTTCATGCCTGGCGATTGAACGGGGCAACCTGAATTCCTTTTCTCTCCTGCACGATGTGGTGGATGTAATTTTAACGGCCAGGCGTGACTCCACTAAATCCATTTATTCTTATAGATGGTCCAAATTTGTTGTGGAGAGAAGTCCATCGATTCTTTGAGGGCTCGTTTGTCAGATATACTTTTTTGCACTTTCTTTAGCACAGCAAGGGTTTGCTGTGGCAACAGTTGAGGGCTAGCTTTCGGCGTTGTCCGCTTTTCTCCGCCTGCTGGATCAGCCGTCCTTGTTTAAATCTCCTATTGTTTTGAGATTTCTGTAGGGGCTTACAAATAAGTTTACGCCTACTCCCTTTATTGTGCCTCAATTGGACTTGAATCTGGTGCTTACTTATCTAATGGGTTCTCCTTTCGAACCTCTGCATAATTGTCCCTTGAGGTTGTTGTCTATTAAGACAGTTTTCCTAGTTGCAATTACCTCGGCAAGGAGGGTAAGTGAGCTTCAAGCTCTTAGTTCAAAGCCCCCATTCTTGACCATTCATGCTGAACGAATGGTTCTTAGGACCAGGGCTGCTTTTCTGCCTAAGGTGGTAACTCCCTTTCATCTGGGGCAGTCCATTACCCTTCCTACCTTCTATCCTCCCCCTCACCCTTCCAAAGAGGAGGAGCGGCTTCACTGTTTGGACCCTAAGAGGGCAGTGAGTTTTTATCTTGATAGGACTAAGGACTATCGACTTGATGACCAGCTGTTTGTTGGATTCGCTGGTTGCAGAAAAGGAAGAGCTGTGCACAAACGCACGCTTTGGAGATGGATAATTCTATGCATCAAGATCTGCTATGCCCTGGCTGGTAAGGAACCTCCTGAGGGTATAAGAGCTCATTCTACTAGAGCAAAGTCTTCACATCTGCTTTGTTTAGAGGTGTACCTGTCGAGGATATTTGCTGAGCCGCGACTTGTGCCTCCCTCCACACTTTCGCGAAGCATTACTGCTTAGATGCCGAGGTGAGTAGGGACGGCTACTTTGCGCGCTCTGTCCTCCAGGATTTTCTGGTATAGGAGAGTGGACACCCTCCTCCGGGAGTGGGGACTGCTGTGGCACTCTATTCACAAGGTGAGGAATCCACTGGCAGATGTATCTATCAGAAGAACAAGTTACTTGCCTTCGGTAACGCCTTTTCTGGTAGATACAGTATCTGCCTGTGGATTCCTCACTGACCCACCCGCCTCCCCGTTGTCCACTCTTCTATACCTGTATTTATGTGTATTTATATTTGTATATATATTAGGTTTTTCATACCTTGGCTACGCACTATGTGTGTAATTTTGAATTCTATGTACACTGTATATGTGTATATCTACTGTCATTGGTCCGTCCGGGTGCCTCGAAGGCACGGAAAAAAGGGCGGAACTGATGTCATCACGCCGACGTAGGCCTAATAAGGAGTCGGTGACGCCAATTGGAGTCGCACGCGATGCCGTGATCCTATGACGTCCACGCTGGCGTGCTACAAAAGAATTTTCTGAATGTTGCTGACCCAGGGGAATATTCACAAGGTGAGGAATCCACAGGCAGATACTGTATCTACCAGAAAAAGCGCTACCGAAGGTAAGTAACTTGTTCATTTGTGCCATTACATCTGGGGGCTCCTACAACTTCGCTCTATCGGAGACTAGGGTTTGTCCAATGTGCCGACGGAACTTTAAATAAAGGTCCTAAAGGGGGTTCCAAATTTTTGCCAATCTGTTGGTTGGGCTGCTCTTTCTCTTTCCGAACTGCCACTGGTGTTATTGAACTCACCAATGTGAGTATCTAGTTTAGAGAGCCCTTTATCAACTGCACTTTATCGCTCAATGCGGAAAATTCCAGTTTTAGTTTTTCTAGGGACTGCTCTTGCAACCCTGCAATGAGGTTACACTCACATGGAAGGCTATTAGTTTGCGTTTGAACTTGTACGGACTTCGGTGCCTTTTCCTTTACCCTATTTGGTGTTTGCACGTCACAGAGTGGTTGGAACCTATTAGTGCAGATGACAATAGGATCAATGTGAACAGCATGATCTATATTTGCAGATGCCAAGTCACCCCCATAATCAATACCACTTTCAAGAGAAGCATTTTCGGCCTGAATCTCACTTGGTGAATTAGGCAACTGGCTCTTACTAGCTTTACAGAACATATCTGGAATAGATAACTGTACGCAGTTTACCTGAATCTTCTCTTTCTGGTAAGGTTTGGGATTAATATTTACAGGTTTGGGGGGGTGGGGACTAAATCAAGGATATCCTCGCACGTGCTGATCAGTGTGTCTATCCGGTCCATTACACAATTATTAGCGATAACCTTCCATGCCTTTTTTGCCTTTTTCCTAATATTACGCTTAGGCCCTCCCTCAGATCCCTCCCTGCTCTGTTCCAGAGCCTTCCGCTTCCCCATTGCCCTATGTCAATACTAGTACAGATTAATCAGTAATCACACAAGTAATATCCCACTCTGCCCACAAGGCCTAAGGGAATAACAAAAATAACACAAAAATACAACTAGTAGGCTGGGGAAGGAGAATGCAATTGAAGTCCAGAAGTCCAAAGCAGGCAAATGTAGGGCCCGCAGAATAACATGCGACATTACCTTAAATTGGACCAGCTTATGTTGTAGTCAAAGGCACCACTGAAGAAGCCAAGAGGGGGGGCCCAGCCCTTCCTCTTCCTGACTAAGACAGGCGCGGACGAGCCTGCCCTTGGCCTGGGCTTCTCCCACGCTGCGGGAGGGCTGTGGTGTTTTTTAAGCGCCTCCTGGCGCTTTGGTGCTGATGGCAGAAAACAGCCCTCCTCCTCCACACCACCTTTAAGCACTGCAATCCCAGCTTCTTCCAAGAAATGCACTGTATTTAAAATCGCTTCAGAGTACATTATCATAAGGGTTAAGTCACCATTTGAAAAAGATGTCCAGTTAAAAGGTGTTGCTAAAATGTAGACTTGTTGAGGGCCCTATTGTACCCTACAACAATACTGGCATATGTTTCAGAGGGCATTTTGTAAAATGTGTTCTTTGTTACATACTAGATTACATTTGAAAGGCACAAAGTAGAGATATTCAAAATAGTAAATGTTCTACTATTCTTTAGTACCACATGTCTGCCGAAAAAAATTAAAAAATGTTACCCCGCTTGTGTGGTTGGGTCTTTAACCTGCAACACAAAATACCCCGAAACTTGGCCTAGGAGAATGTATATTTTACCCAGCAGAATCCATGTCTTTTACAAGGTGGCTAGCTCTGGATATTAGGCCCCAGCTCCGCCGGCACCTAGGGAAACCTATGAAACTAGCACATCTTCGAAAACTAGGCATCTGTGGGAGTCCAGGGTGGGGTAACTTGCGTGACTCTCGCCTGGTCTATTTAATCAGAACCCCTTGCAAATCTCAAACTTTAACTGAAAAGCGCATTTCCTTGCATTTATGTGAGGAAAGGTCCTGAAATCTGCAAATGGCCCCACATCTCCTACTATCCAATGTTCCCACAAGTCTCTCGAGGAAAAACTACATCACTGTGTGGGTGGATCAAGTACCTACGACAGGGAAGGTCCCAAAATGTATTGTGGAGACCTCAAAATGATCTATTACAAAACTACGTGGTATTTGCTTGGGGGGGGGGGGGGGGGGCCTGCATTTTTAGTCCTGGCTCGGTGGCCATCTAGGGAAACCGAACAAACCCCAATATTTCTAAAAACTAAACACATAGGGAAATACAGCGAGGTGTGGTTTGCGTGGCTTCCCCCGTGTTTTCTTACCCAGAATCTTCTGCAAACCTTAAATATAGCTAAAAAGTCGTGTCTTCCTCACATTTCTGTGTAGGGAAGTTGTGGGATCAATGGGCCGGCAGACATTGCTACCACTCAGCGTTCCCCTGGGCTTCCTGATAAAAATGGCACCTCACTTGTGGGGTGCGGTCAAGTGGCTGCTACAGGCCCAATACCTTGTGGAGACATCAAAATGATCAATTGCAAAACTACCTGATTTTGCAAGGGGGGCACCTGCGTTTGTGGATCTGAGGGTCAGCAGCCATCTAGGAAAACATTTTTTTGTCAAGAAGTCAAATTACAAGGACTTGTGGGATCCTCACAAAACATACCCCATAATATTCCCACACTGACCAGTTACCAAAAAGATGCGAGGGCAGAAGGTGTGCACTGACAGTAAAAAGGAAAAAAGTACAAGAACATTATTCCACACACATCCACTAGTCAATCACTGGTATACTGGTTAGAATTGTCATGAGGGTAGATACATGATTCATAAAAGAAGACAAATATTCACCAATTATTTACCTAAATAAAATCTGTCAAGATCACAGCACCAACAGCTTTACAGTCCATTCATACACCTTTTCAAGCATGGTACCCAGAAAACCATTCACACTGCCGTCTGCAGCACCCAGAGGGTTAATATTCTTGTCAACCAGAGTCCTGAGATGGGTAATGAGATGTTTGTGAGGGCACATGAGTCTCTAAGTGAGAGTGCAACACACAGATGTCTGTTTAGCAGTCTACCGTAAGTCATTAAACACACAGCCAATGTGAACAATATCCTGTGCTTAAACAAGATAGCTGGCATACCCACGAACTGAGGGTAGCTAAGCAAAACTGCAGACGAGCTGAGAAAGCTTGGAGAAAAGGGAAGACCGAGAGCAGTAGAGTAGCTTTCTTAGACACTCAATCCAAGTATTACAAAAACCTCAAGCAAGCCAGGAAACAACATTTAACGCAGCAGATAGCACAGGCTGGCAACTGCTCTAAGGAGCTTTTTAACATTCTGCAGAATTTCATTAAGCCAACTGCTTGTGACAGCTCTGAGGACTTCTCACAAGAGCTATGCGATGAAGTCGCGAGATATTTTGAGGATAAAATAAATAACATTTATGCAAAAATAGTAACAGCCAATGACGCTATAAAAATTACTAACACAGGCCACCCCCATCCTCAAAAACTAGTATCTAGCAACAAACCTACCCTTTCATATTTTCCTCCGATCACCAACACAGAGCTCCTTTCCCTCTGCAGCCACATTAAATCTGGATCGCCTAATGACCTTATTCCAACTAAAATGGTCGGCCCCATGATTTCTCTTATGGGTCCGCACATGCTGGATGTGATTAACATCTCCCTAAAGAAAGGTCAGGTTCCTGCAGATTGGAAAAGGGCGGTGGTGAACCCGATTAGAAAAAAGGCATCTTCTCCTTGGACAGACCTCTCCAACTTACGACCTATCTCCCTCCTGCCTTACCTGGGCAAGGTTACAGAGAGGCACGTGAACACCTATCTTTCTCAACATCTGGAAGCGACGGATGGCCTGGACTATTCACAATCTGGTTTCAGGCCAAACCACAGCACAGAATCAGCCCTTCAGACAGTGACCAATAACATCAGAATGGCACTGGATGAGGGCAGCTCCATGATTCTGGTGCTGTTGGACCTTTCCGCCGCTTTCGATACGGTGTCTCACACGGTGCTTCATGATCGCCTAGGTGAGGTGGGTGTGGAGGGAGAGGCTCTGACATGGATGAAGAGCTTTTTGACTGGTCGTGTCCAAGAAGTTAGGCTGGGCTCCCACAAATCCACGCTAAGGGAGCTCAATAAGGGAGTGCCACAAGGCTCATGCCTTAGTCCTACACTTTTCAATGTGTATGTGGCACCCCTAGCCAACTTAGCTAGATCTTTCGGGTTCACCCCGGTGTCGTATGCCGACGACACCCAACTCCTTTTCCCTTTCAAAACTCTCACATCTGCAATAAAAAGATCTTTTGCAGATGGCATGAGAGCCATTGCAGACTGGATGTCAACTAACTGTCTGCAGTGTAATGTGGGGAAAACGGAGGTCATGTGTTTTGGACAAGCGGCAACATATTGGTCATCCGACTGGTGGCCCGTGGAGCTAGGTCCTGTCCCCACCCCTAAGAGCTCTGTTAGGAACCTGGGAGTGCTCTTCGATCAGCAACTTACCTTTAAGGGACATGTTAATCAGGTTGCTGGCACCTGCTTCCGGGCTATTGGGATGTTGAGACGAGTCTTCCCCTACATACCAGACCATCACAGAAAAACGCTGGTGCAGGCTTTGGTCATCAGCAGGGTGGATTACTGCAATGGGCTGCTCCTCGGAGCAAACGAGGAGCAGCTCAGTAAACTGCAAGTAATCCAAAATACAGCAGCAAGGATTGTCCTGAACGCTCCAGCAAGGACCCCTTCTAATCCCCTGCTGCTGAGACTCCACTGGCTCCCAGTGAGGAAGCGAGTCCAATTCAAAACTTTATGCACCATACACAAGAGCATGATAGGAGAGGGCCCTAAATACATGGCTAAGATCTTTCAGTCCTACATCCCTGGGCGACCTCTGCGCTCCAGTCATCAGCAGCTCTTGCAGACACCAAGAGTAAAAAAGGCCAGACAAGGTGGCCGTGCGTTAGCTTATGCCGGACCAGCACTCTGGAATTCTTTGCCGGCAGAACTCAGATCAATCCCCAGTCATCTGAGTTTCCGAAAGACTCTAAAAACGTATTTGTATCCTGACGAATAACTGCCTTCCAGCTTCTGCACCCTATATTAGATACACACTCGGATTTAGCACACTCTCGTGGTACAGCAATAGCGCGGAGATACCCCTTCGGGGGTCTAGTCTGGCGCTTTATAAGAATATAAAATAAATAAATAAATAAATAAGCCTCCACATACCCTGCAGTATTTCTTTAAATTAAACGTGTTGCAACACAATCTGTGCAACAAAAGCATTATGTATTGTAAACTCTGGAACAAGGATAGTTGTTTGGCTATTTTGGGGCTGTGACAGCAGAATAAATTCAGATGAACTTCTTAGCAGCCCCTTCTTTGTGCCTCCTGTGTCCCTTGTAGGAAGCTGGCTCTTTACATAATGGACCAAAACGAGATACACTGTGTAAAGAGTCCAGGCAGACCCCAATTGGACTAAAAATTGTACCTGAAATTCTCTTTTGTAGTAGTGTGTGCGAGCAGGTAGGTATATCAGGGTAGTGCTAAGCATTTGTTGTACTCGGAGGTAGTTAATCAGCCATACACTCGCGAATACATCTATAAACAAGTAAGAAAAATTTTGTATTTTTATTTAAATTTTGATACCAACAACTTTATCAAGTAAGTACTTTTTGTAAAAATAAATTGTTGCAGGTAATCAATACAGTCACTTAAATGCATTTTTTAGCACAATTCTTTCTTAAGGAAGGGTATAGGCATGGGTAGCTTACAGGGATTTACGGTCAGTTTCTGGGGGCCTCAGTCAGGGTTTAGGGCTGTACGGGGCCAAGATCCAAAGTGGGCGCCTCTAAGGTGCCCTCTGGGTGCTTGTATTAATACATCTATCACTGGAATCGGTTAGTTTCAGTGAAGCCATCATGTAGCTGGAGAACTCGTGAACACCAGTGTCCAGCACATTTTCTCGAAATGGCTTCCCTGTTCACTTGTGATATATAAGAGTTCATCACAGTGGCATAGCTGCTTGTGCAGATATGTCCACACGTAGTATAGAGCACCATGCCTTAGGGTTGTAAGGTTTGCTGTAGGGGTGAATGACCTATAATGCATATACTGTCAGTAGACATGGCAAATGAGATGTGCCATGTTGTCTTTACTTTTGTCTGCACCATGGCATGCAGACTGGAATAGCAGTTTGCATGTTGGTGCTGAGCTGTCTCTTAGGGTGGCACAATACATGCTGCAGACCTTAGAGACCCTTCTTAGCTTCCCTTCCCTAGGTACCAGGGGTACCATTTATGAGGGACTTACAGGAGGTGCTAAAGGTATTGCCTATTGGGGGAACTATTGTCCAGGTTCAGGGAAAGATCTGGCAATAGGGACCTAGATAGCAGTGTGCGCAAATCCATTTTTGTGAAGTTTTCCTTGGAAGTAATTTGTGACACTTTTACATCTGTGATTCTTTTTGCCCCAATCCTTGGCATTCCAATATCCACTTAGTTGCTCCAGAATATGCTGTCTGAGGCATGATTGTGGGAATTTCTGCCCCAATCCTTTGTCTCCTATTTATATTTTTTGTCCTGATGATGACCCTGCTCTAATACCTATGCTCAGGGGTCGAAACGTCGACAAATATATGTGTAAGAATTTGATGGTGGATAACACTTGTTTCACTGGTGTTGACTTCAAACATTCTATTGTCCCTATCAACCACAAGTATATACTTTTGTACATAGCACAAATGCAGTTTTTATTCACCATATATCCCTTTCACTGTACTGTCACCTTCTGGGAGCACCTTGTATAAGTATACTGTTTACATTGATTCATATATTCCTAAATGAGATGTGTATAAATAAATGCATTAAACGCATAATTGAAACGTATTAATTTGAGAGGTTTTCTGCCCTCCCTACCATAATACTATCCCTGTGGAAGTCAAGGGATTCACTTCCCCCATAGGGGTCACTTTATTATTGGCACTCTTATTGTCACTGCCACCACTGTCGCTCTTCCACAGCCTTACGAGTTGGCAGTAGTCATACTTGGTAAGGATGGTTAATTCCAGCATTCTTTCAAACCACAGATTTCTAATTTAATTTCTAATTTAAAATATTTATAAAGCGCAGCATACACCATGCGGTTTCTTGGCGCTGCTCTCAGTCTCCATCCATGTACTAAAAATGCTTCCAGCGCACAATGTGATGTGATTGGCATCTGGGGTGAGACGGTTCAGAAATATAAAGCTTGCTATGATGATCTTGAGGTCTACAGAATCACAGATAAGATGTTTGTCTATCCCAACAGGCTTTTTAAAAAAAATACAATTTTATTGCTTTTTTGGCACAACATTAATAAAGTAAAGCATATTTCCAACAGTCAGTATCAGGTGATATATGAAGAAGAATATATCCGCAAGCATTATACATACATATAGGCTTGTTTTATGTTCGACGTCAGTGAAGTAACTTAGAATAACAATATCCTACAAAGCAATAGAGAAATTAAGGAACCAAATGATACAATTAATAAACAACCACAGAATCCCCACCCTCACCCCAAAACGTAAAACCATTGCAATGGGCCCGCATCTATTAAAGGAATAACATGGAATATAGTAGGTGAGAAGTAGATGGTAATGTACACAATATTAGGGAACATCTAGTCTGCAGTATGAACAAATGACAAGTGGGAGGTACAGAAGTGGGGGAAATAGGAGGCGTGCAGAGGTAATGTGACTTAGTCAGATGGCTACCTCTGCCTGGGCGTTAGTGTTCCAATAATGCATCCCATTCCATGGCTATGGGGTATTTATGCAACTCCTGAACTACTTACCTGTGCATTGCATAACTTTCAGCCCAGCCCCAATGCCAAACCTCCTTTTGCCAACCCTCCAGATTTGGTGCTATCCGAGATTTCCAGCAGCATGCTATTTGCCATTGACTATTCTTTACTTGCAGCTATTGTTTCCCTTCTCAGTGCTCCATACTGCATAGAATAACATTGGATAAGTATGGTCTGATGTCTTGTATTCTAGTTCTTTCCTGACTAACTTTACTCATTTTATTGCCTAGGGTTATGCGGGTGTACAGCACGCAAACCAAGCGGGTTGCATTCAACGTTAGCAAGATGGCTTCAGGAGCAACAGCAGAAGGAGAGGTATATTATTTTCAAAGCTTTGATGCATCCCTGGTTGAAGGAGTGTTCTATGTTGGCTTTTTGTATGTGTAGTTGAGAGTAAATAGATATGTTTCCAGGAGACTTGTTGACTCCAATTCTCTTTTCTAGGAGTTGTCCTCAGAGTTGTCGTCATCTTTCTCTATGTATTAACTTTACAGCAATCCCATGCCATGGCTTTCTGTTTTCTGCTCAGCATAATTGTGTGCAACCTCCCTGACATCGCCATGAAGAGAGTCCGTAAGAGTCAGCTAGACTGAAAGTTTCCTTCTCTCTGGCCCTGTAGTGGAGAGGTTGTGTTCATCAACAGTAACACATTATATTATTGATCAGATCATTTTACCAATCTTGCCTGCTCAACGAAGAAAGGTAAGAGAAAAAAATCAGGTCTCCTAAAATAAAGCAATCAACATTTAGAATAAATCACAACATTTAATAAACAAATTTCAGCCTCAGCAAAATAACCAAAGATGAATTGAAGATGAGAAAATAAATTGGTCTTGAAGCACCACAATAGCTGACTTTCATCCAGACATAACTGGGATCAATTCATCGATTTTTCTTCTTGAGTGGTTAACACCTGACCATACATGCAAATATATTGACAAAGTAAGCTTGACCAAGGACTTGTCTAAATAGTAAGCCTTCAGTTTATTGATATTCGAAGAGAGCTGTTTTTTTTTTTCAAAGGCACGCAAGAATCTGCCTGTTAAAATCCACAAATGATAGTCACTTTTGATTCTGTTTTAGGCCCATCATTATTAGTGGGTTTAGACCTAATGGATAAAGAGTTGACATTCAATGGCTGCTTGTGTCCATATGTCCAAAGCGGCAAAACCACTGGACATATTGCAAACCTAAGCAGTTGAGCCACTGACTAGAAGTGCCTTCATGAACAGTGCCTCCACCACTACCACAGATTGAATTATCAATAAAGAATCTACTGTGATGCATATTGTACTTTGATGCTAGCATGTGCGAATTCTGAACTGACATATTAAGAAGTTAATCTCCCTCATCACTTTAGGGCTCATTCTGCTTAATCATTCTTGAAATATTGCCTGTGTAAGGGTTACTAGCTTGTAATCCGACCGATAAAATCCTACAAAAAAGCTGATGAACAGTATGAGGCAGAGGGAGCATCCCAGCACACCAATCACTTTGTTGAACAAGAGTTTGAGTCGCATATAGGGGTAGAAAACTTGGATAGCAACTTCCGTCTTTTATGTGTAAAGTAATTAACAGCCTAGTATACTTTGAGTGAGAGGTATAGAAAGTATTAATTGCAAATCTAGGTCATGTACCCGGCTTGATTTTGCCATGAAAGGTGTGTACTAAATTAAGTACATGCTGGAGTAAAAACTAACCGCTCTGTTTGGTTCACACCGAGATCTACTTAAATAGTAAAACAAATGTAAACACACACAGAATTTCCAAGAAACCTTTATGGAGGAGTTAAAGAATAAACTGGGATGAATCCAATGCTTGTTGGTGGAATTGGATAAAAACTAGTATAAACTGGCATGCAGTATGGATGTAAACCACTGGTACACAAGGATTTTCTGGTGCTTTAAGATGTTGTCTTCAGATAGAGCACGTCTGTTAAATCCATATCTTCAGATAGAGCATGTTAAGACAAGCTTCAGGTGGACCAGCCTGGTGGCAATCCTTAGCAAGAACAAGCTTTGGTAAAGCAAATAGGTTTTGCCTTTAGTATGTCAATTTAGTTGTCAATGCTTGCCTGGTTGCTTTGGTATAATTTAAACCCAGAAGCATTCAAAGTTAGCCATGTGTGCACCTGCAGAGTGTTTCTAGATATGTTTTCATCAAAGTGTTAACTAAGAAATTGCATTCCATACATCATTACGTCTCACACAGCCACATGTTCACCATGCATGTAGATGCACCAGCTTGTGAAACTACAAAAATAAATAATTGCAAGCTAACATGACGGTGCAAGTCTGCTCTCATGTGGTGACCATCTTTCAATATTTTTTGGGCTATGCTCCGATTGGTAAATTAAGAAATAAAGTATGCAGGGTATAAGTTGCAAATAAGTGGCCCAATAGCAGTGTGCAGCTGTCAAGCATTTGCAAAAAGGATTGGCAGCCTTTTGGCTTGGTCAGTGCTTGTTTTTTTTAGGTCATGGTTTTTCTAAACCTTTGTGTTAAACTTTTGTGTTGGGGAAAGCTGTAAGGCCCTTTCCAATATAAAAAAGTCCCTTGGCTAAACACAAGTTTTTATACAAAAAAAGCACACATTGCAATAGTTATCCTTAGCACTCAAATGAAATACTTTGTGTTTTGATGTGCTACTTGTGAAAAAGCAAAGTTAGTCATTGGCAGAGGTGGGCTTTACCTATTGCCCGTGCAGTGTGCTGTAGAAAACAGACAAAAAATTGGAATGACACTAAAAAAATGAATAAAGAGGGCTGGGCGAAAGCCCCTGTCAGTATAGTACATATAAACAGATTATTTTAGTAAATTCAAAAGGTGTTGGCTAACACAAGCCATAAATATTTAAAAATAAAGCTAGAGGGTGAGTTAGGCTGAATTACAATTTAAGATGGAGGCAAAATGTAGGTGTCATTTGGCTCTTCGACGAAGCATGCTGTGAACATGAATATATTGCAGGAAATGGTTAGCATCTTTGTGGCCTCCATCAGCCAGGTCACACGAGTAGACATCTAATGAGGAATTGAGAAGGATTCCTCAACCATGGATTGAAGAAACTGGTGAGTTGATGAAAAAGAGCAAAGCCAATCTGTAGATACATTTGGGACACTTTAAGCATCTTTGGTCTTTTATAGGCACATGATATTGGGGCTATGAAAATCAGTCTAAGTTGTGCATGTGTTTTGTTTGGCCAGAGAATTCAATCCTTTAATATATAAAGAAACTATCTGCAAAAAGCTGGCCAGTCATGAAAGAAGAGCTATAGATTTTCCATTATCGTTTTAAATCTCCATTCCAATCTCAACTGAAACCTTCCGACCCAGCATCTTCATCAACCCCACTGCTGGACCTGCATTTAACACAACTCCTTCAAAATTTGAATTGAAGCTTTAGTAGTGCACTGTTTGGATAACAGCCAGGCATGTTTCAGCTTGCCTGCTTTCTACCCTTGACCAAAATGGAACAAGTGGCTAACGACTTTAAAAAAGGGGGCTAAGTGAGCCTAGTGTTAATGTCGGAATAAGTAAGCCAGAAGAACCGAACTACAAATTGTTATTGAACTAAATGCGTTGCTGCACCTGTAGATGAATTAAAATGTCACTTATCCAAAATATAGACACTAACACTTTTCTACTTCTGATGTGGAATTAATCTAATAGGAGGTGAGACAAAACCAGGTTTGGCTGCAGTGGATAATTATGAGGTGAGCCATTCCTTGCAAACATATGTTAGACTCATACTGCTTGAGGGTCTCAATGAACTGGTACAATTCTCATATTCACTCAGTGGTGGGCTGAGGAATGCCTGATGTGGAAAAATGTGTACTTCCACCTTAATTGATTACCCTGGCTGTGCAATGTCAGTCTATTCTGCAAGTTGTAGCTTAGCAAGTTAATGAGGCTCCCCCGAGGAAATGGTGGTTTAGCCAATTTCATAAAGATATGTCGATGAGTTTTGTACTGCAGAAAATAAGTGTAGATTTGATGTTGAAGGAAAGGTCTTTTGGAGAACTTTAATAACAAAAAGCCTGGCTAGATTTCCAGGCCTTCAACCAGATTGCTTATGGTGCCAGAGACTTGGTCCAGCAAAGCCATAGTGTGGGATGTTGACTCTTCATTCTAATGGATACTTCTAACTGCAGATTCCTCACCTTGTGAATATTCCTCCAGGTGTCCGGCTAGATCCGTAATCCTTTAAAACAGTACTCTAGGCCAATAGGTTGTCATGTGGTTCCGCGCCGATGCCGTTCTGCTCCAAAAGTGACTAGTGATGCTCCGGAAGTGGCTAGTGGTGCTGCATATAAGGGCCACCCATGTGCACTTTCATTGGTTTCTTTCTGCACCTTCAGATGCGGACCTGGAGCTTTTCTTTGGGCTTTCTGACTATTACTATCCAGTAAATACTGCAATGACGTGGACAACTATGTTCCCCAGTATGATGAAGAAAACTGGTATAAAGAACTGTAAGATACCTGTGGTCTGGAGACTCTTATACTGGTTTTGTCTCCGCCTTGCCCGCCCATAAGGGAAAGCACCTTTTTTCACAGTTATGCAAATGACAGCAGAAGTTCTAGATTTACTGATCTCCACTGTGGAAGTGAAGATTGATGTGTTAATGGAGGTACTTCGGCCAGGCCCCTATAGAGCCCCTGTTACCTTTTCATGTTCTCTATTAATGTTGCCATTATTGATAGCCTTCTGTTAATAGGCTGGTTGTTCGTTGCCATCTTCTCACACCACATGACCATGACTTTCTTGCTCCACAACAAACGCCAGCGAGCCTGGTGGTAAAGGTGACCACTTCGCCTGATTGGGAATCTAAATGGAGGCTTTTGGGATACAAATTTACTCCTCTAAGAGCCATGTCCTGAGGTCAGTGGATGCCAGATGCCTTCTAGGCCGCTAGTTTCTTTCTTTTTTTTTTTTTTCTTCAGTCCTTTTTTTATTTAACACATTTACATTAGAACAGACTCCCACTGAAAAAACGGATTAAGCTTCGTCTGTGCCTGCGGGTGCATCTCCTCCCTTCGTGTTCCGGGTATAAATCACTTGAGCTCTGTGCTCCGACACCAATTTAATTAAACCTTTGTTGAGTAGCTCTTGAAGTGCAGCCCGGGCCAGGGAGCCTCGGATCTTCAGCCTCTCGGACACAACAGCAGGAGTGATAAGCTTGTAGTTGGGCACCTCTTTGCACAGCTTGTCGTAGGTAGCTTTGTCAAACAGAACTAAGTTGTTCAGCTTGTCTCTCACTTTTCCTTTGGACCACTTCTTCTTCTTGGCTTTACCGCCAGATTTGTTGACTGGATCCTTGTCCTTCTTGGCGGACTTGCCCGTATCCTTTTTCTTCTTATTGTCTTTGGGAGGCATGCTGCTGCTCCGGTGAGATGGCAAACAGCTCTAGGCCGCTAGTTTAATGCTCTTTGGGATACTGTGACACAACTTTTACTTGCTGTTCTGGATAGCCTTTTGGCATCCCTTACCCAGGCTATTCAAGGCTGTTGTGATACAGCAAAGTTTATCATACCTTCTGGCTTTGAGATTACAGACTGCTTCATTTGAGCACTGGACACCAGTATGGCTCTTTGGTGCCATGCCTGAATGAGGTCTACAGACTTCTCCAGGGAGGTCAAGACATCCTTAAGTGGGCCTGCCGTTTAATGGCTCTCACCTTTTTGGTGTGAAGGCGGACTCTGCATTGTAGCGGTTCAAGGGGAGCAGAGACGCAGCATGTCCCTTGGGCCTTTCTGCTCCCCTGAAAAATGTTCTACCAGCGATTTCACCCACTGGGTTGCTACGGTAGTGGTTTTCTAATTTGCCAATGCCAGACTCCTCCACCCGCCCAACAGGCCTTTCAGTCCTTTCGTTGCCAGTCCTTAGAGACAACACCCAGGTACAATGTGCACCTCAGTCCCCTGCCTCTTCTGCATCAGCACCTGCAAAAACGTTTGAGGCAGCCACCCTAATAAATGCAGGATCCAATATTTCCTTAAGTAGTGACGAGCCATCACTTCAGAAAGTGGGTTCTCCACATTGTGCATTTTGGTTATACCCTACCATTTCTTACTGCTACACCTTCCACCACCTACAGGCCGGCTGACGGAGATCCATCTTACAGGAGGGAAGCATAGCCCCTTTATGCCAAAGGGATCATAGGGGGGGTTCTGACCTCAGAAGTAGTATGTGGGTGTTACTTTCACTACTTTCTTGTGCCGGGAAGCATTGAGGCTTTTGTCCTATTTTAGACATTCATCTTACTGCGGAAAGGCAAATCTAGGGTGATCATGCTAGCCCATGTCCTGTCTGCCTTTGATACTGGAAACTGGTTGATCAACAATCATAATGCATTCCGTAAAGCAATTAAAACATCTCTTTCTGACACTATATAGGCCCGGTGTTCTCTCTCTGTTGCCTCTTCTACAGCTGCAGTTGCCAGCGCCGGGACGCCCCTTAGCAGGGGCAGCTGCGCGATTTACAAAACTCATAACCTAACATGGTGTAGGACCTTCAGAATACTTATTTTCATATGCCTGTCCTGCAGGCCCTCAGTTGATGCCTGCAGTTCATGGTGGGCTAGAAACATTTTTAGTTTGCAGTGCTCCCCTTAGGCCTCACGCGTGCCCCTCTGGTGTTCATGAAAGTGATGGCGTTGGTTGCAGAACACCTTTGGAAGTCAAGGGTACCAGTCTCCCTACGTAGACGATTGGATACTGAAGGCATGGTTGCCCTCAACAGTTGTCAGCCATCCCCAGACAAGGGCGAACCCCTTAACATCGTTGACGTCCACTATCAACTTGCTGAAATCACATAATTCCTTTGCAGATGCTCCCATTCATCTTAGCAATTTTATATAAGGCATGGAGAGTCTAGGACATTTTTTAATCTATGATCCTGATGTTTCAGCCTTGATCCGGAGTCTGAATGTATGATCCTGAGGCCCCTGAGGTTGTTGGCCTCACGCATTATGCTAATCCCACCTATCCAGTGGCAAGTACGCGATCTGCAGTGGGACCTTCCATTACAGTGGGCACAGTATTAGGTGAATCTGATGGGCTGTATCCAGATTTTGGAGGATACTGCACAAGGCCTGCTGTGGTGGCTTCTGGCCTCTGATTGGGTCGGTGGTTGGCCACTCCTTATCCCCTCCCCCCTACCCCAGAGCCAACGGGGTCACGGGTTTATCACTGTTGGATTTGGGAGGCCACTTGGTAGAGGTGTTGATCAGTGGCTTCTGGTCACCTGCAGACACTTACCCTCACGTGAATTAGTTGAGTTGAGGCTGATTCCATTGATGATGAAAGCCTCCCTACCTATCAGAGGATGGTTGATTCAGGTGCTCATCGACCACACCGCCATGTAGTACTGCAACAAGAAGGGGCAGGGTGGTGTCTTGGACCCTGTGTCGGGAGGCTCTCCAGCTCTGGTAATGGCGTGACTGTCAAGGATTTTCTTTGGTGGTTAAAACCAAGGTAAGGCGGATAAACTCCAGTGCTGACGCTTAGCGGATCACAAATGACAGTTGCACCTGGCATCTTCCAGCAGTAGGGAAACCCTGGCTGAATCTTTTCTCCACCCTCAAGAATGTGCAATGTCAGCACTTTTGCTCTTTGGAATTTTCAACGCCGATGTCCTTTGAAGACCCCTCCATCTAAAGTGGAGCTCAGGACTTCTGTATGCCTTCCCGTCAGTGCTTCTTCCGAGTTCTGAAGATTAGGAATGACGGGGCCCAAGTTATCCTAGTGGCACCGGATTGGGCTAGAGTGTATTACCTGGAACTCCTAGGCATGAGCATCTATCCTCCGAACAAGCTACAGAATCTAGATGATCTTCTATTATATCTGCAGGGGAAGTGTGGCATCTAGGTCTTCATAGTTTCAATCTCATACTTTGAGATTGAGCTGCAGCAGTTGATCTTCGATCTTTGTCCTGAGGTCATTGAAGTCCTCTCAGCAGCCATATTTTCTTCTACAAAATTAAACCAGCTGTGGGGTACTCAACAGATTGACCCATTGCAAGGAAAGTTGTCAGAAGTTTTGTTTGTTCTCTGCCCACCCCACCATTGCTTTGGGCACTGTTAAAGGGCTTCTTACCAGCTCTTTTAGCCGGATCAGCATTTATTTAAATCCCCTGTTGTGATGAGAATTTTTAAAGGTATTCCACCATTTGTTTCCTTTCAAAACCTTTTGTGATGCCTCAGTGGGACTGAACATAGTTCTGACTTTTATTTGAAGTGCACCCCTTTTGAGGACAATTGTCCTTTGTGACTTCTGGCGTTGAAGGCAGTCTTTCTCATCGCCACGTTGGATAGATGTGTGAATGAGCTGCAGGCTCTCTCTGTCAACTCTCCTTAACAAACTTACATCCCAGAAAAACAAAACTGGTCACTCCTTTCATGCCTGGCAGGCTGTCATCCTTCCGGCATTCTTTGCTTCACCTCCAACCTTTAAGGAGGAAGAGAGACTCTTCTTTGGACCCTTAGTGGGCAATAAGCTTTTATATCAATCGTATCAAGAACTATTGAGTGGATGATTGACTTTTTGGAGAGGTTTCGGGACAAAGAAGGGCAAGGCAGTTGAAAAATGAATCCTCTATTGATGGATTGTTCTCTGCATAAAGTTCTGCTACGCACTGGAAAAGAAGCAGCCTCCCGAATGCTTGCTGGCTCCCTCTACCAGGACCAAAGCTGCTACAACTGCATTAGCTCACGAAGCGTCTGTCCCAGACATTTGTGAGACAGTTACATGAGCGTTGGTACACATGTTCCCAAAGTGCTACTGCCTCAACTATCAGGTCTGTGGAGAGGGGTGTTTTGACCGCTTGGTCGCGTTGGACTTTTTGGTCTGAGCCAGTTCACAGACCCATCACTTTGGTACGTACTGCTATGTAGTCTAGTCTAAATGTGAGGAATATGTGGTTAGAGGTATCCATAAGAACAACAAGTTACCTGCTTTAGAAGGGAAACTTGTTGTTCTGAGGGCATGGAAAGGATGGGATTTCGAAAAGATTTCATAACCCTAATTAAACATATTTATTACTCTCCTTACTGCTGCTATTACATACAATGGTTTGACATTGCCAGAAGTCAGTATTTTCGTAGGACAAGACCAGGATGTCTGTTGTCTCCATTGTTATTCTTCTTGGTCCTATAACTCTTCGTTATTGATGCACTACAAACCTCTGATATAAACCACTGCCGGATACATTAAAACCTTCCATTATGCAGATGATATTCTTTTGACTGTTTCACATCCAAAATGTTCGGGCACTTCATTTAATTTTCACTTCTAAGCACTTTCTCATCCTTTTCAGGTTATAAAATAATTGGTATAAATGCAAACCTTCACCAATAACTACAATCACTACTATTGCTTCTATTGGTGTTCCCCCTTTTAAATGGGTACATTCCAATCTAAATACCTAGTGACACTTCTTAATCCTAGCTTCAAAAAAATTATGATGAATAGTCGTAATCCCTTTATTGGTCAGATTAAAAGGGATTTTCAACAGTGGCCTCTTTCAATATCTCTTTGGGGTAGAGCATACATCATTAAAATGATTAAGGTAACTAAATGTAACTATTTTGGGTATCGTTTCTGTAGGAAAGTACTTCTTTTTGACATGGTCACCTCCACTTTTTGCCTGGTACATGATGTGATTTTGACTGTAAGTGCGCTGGGTTCCTGCAGACCCGGTCCCCAGTGCCAGATCTCTTTCCCATAACTGTGCAATTGCTCCCCCAATTGGCAATACCTTTAGCACCCTCTATATGTCCCTAGCAAATGGTACCCAGGGCTTGCGTTACTAAAGAGGGTCCCCCAAGGGCTGCAGAACAAATTGTCAGTCACCCTAAGGACCCCCTCACCAAACTCATGCAGGACTTCTATCGCAGGCTGCCTGTTTTGGTGAAGACCAGTGAAAACACAACCTGACATACATCCCGGTGTGCCAGATCCCCTAACACTGCATGTAGTACTTGTAAGTCACCCCTACAGCAGGCCTTACAGCCATAAGGCGGGTGCTTAGTATCACATGTGAGGGCCTACCTGCATGAGCAGGTATACCCCTGTGCTGGTCAGTTGCATTACTGCCAGTGCAAGTGTATGAAGCGATACCAAAGGGGATGATGGACGTAGAGCTTGAGCAAATCAATCACTCACCCCCAGTCAACTGATCTGGGTTTAATCCATCATCATTCTTTAGCTCACTCTGCCACCACAGTTCTGACATGGCCATATGCAAATCAGTCTGACCCTGCGCCTCATGGGAACAGTCCAGCCCGAACTGCCAAGCCACGTCTTCCCTGGACCGGAAACAAGCATCCTGGGACCGGTTTCTGACTAGTGTATGAAGCTGGCTCTTTATGTGATATGTCCGTTATCTGATCTACCATGTAGAGAGTTCAGGGGTTCCATTATGAGTGGAAAGGGGCTTGCTGTGCAATCCCAAAGTGCTCTGTTAGGAGGTAGTATGGTCGAGTAGCCTTAGGCTTAACACAGAGGAGTGCAAGACAACTGCAAATACACATAATGATCAGAAGATGACACACCCAACCCAAGAAGAAGATCCACACCAATTTATAAAAATAGTAACTATCTATATATGTTTAGGCATCAGAGAAAAATCATTCAGGTAAGTACGTTTTTAAATATAAATTCCTTTCACTTCAATGAGTGGACACAGAATAACTTTGAGGAACTCAAAGTTCACTGTGAAAGGAGGAAACAGTTCTGCAAATGGGTACAATACTGCGACTTAAGGGACCAATCTCCTGGAGCTTAGATGAGTGCTGGACAAGGTCCAAGGCAGCACCAGCAGTACACCACCACCAGCACGGGGGAAGTTTGCAAAACCCCACGGGGAGCCCAATATGTGTTTTTGGAGATCGGTCACTGCGAAAAGAGGCTGCAGGCTCTGGCTGGAAGGCCAGTTGGTTTGAACCAACAGGAAGGTTCAAGTTTTGCAATGCTTATGGATGTAGAGGCATCTGAGGCCCTCTTCTCCACGGCCCAGGGGCAACGGATGCATAGGTGAATTTTGGCATCTAGATTTCTTACTAGGAGCAGTTGAGGGGGCCTGCATGTATAGGCTGCAGGTGACGTCAGTCCATAAGTGGTGAAATGACGATGGACTCTAGCTCTGGAGGGCTTTGGAATCTTTTTGACACAGTTGTCCCACTTTAAATCGGGCAGGGGCGAGGGGTGCAGTGGTTGCTTTAGGTGTTGGGTTTTGGCGGTTCCGAAGGACTCAGAGCAGTTGCTTTGGAGCTTATGCAGGAGATAAGGTCTGCTGTTCATGGGTTGTCTTGGGTCTTTATCAAAGAAGGACAGTCCTCCCAAGGTTCTGGAGTCGAGTCGACTTTGGTGCAGTTTTCTACAACTGATTCAGCTAACCCATCATGTTGCTGGGGAGTTCGTTTTCACCAGTGTCCAGCTAATGTTTTAAAATGGCTTCCCTGTCCTCTTGCACTGGCAGTAAATAGGACTGGCCAGCACAGGGGCATATCTGTTCATGCAGGTATGTGCTTGCATGTATTTTTCAGCACCCTGCCTTAGGGCTGTCAAACCTTCTTTAGGAGTGACTTACAAATATCACATTCAGTGTAGGGGGACATGTCGCACAGGGATGTGTGAGAGGTTTAGCTTTTGTCTGCACCAGGACGCGCAGCCACCAATGGCAGCCTTGCATGTGCTTTGTGAGGGGTCCCTTAGGGTGACACAATTGGTGCTGCTGCCCTTAAGGACCCTCATTAGTACCATAAGCACTAGGTACCAGGGGTACCATTTCCTAGGGACTCCTAGAGGGTGCTAAACGTATTGCCAATTGGGGGAACAATTGTACAGTTTTGGTAAAGAACTATGGCACTGGGGACCTGGTTATCAGGAACCCAGCGCACTTCACATCATGTACTGGCCAAAAAGCTGCAGGTGGTCAAGTAAAAAAGGACTACTTTCCTACGTAACCCCATCTCCCTCCCCCAAACAAAAGAGTATGAAGCTAACCTTTTCCAAGAGACTAATCTAAGTGGAAGAACCTAAAAAAGCCATCTGCATTGGCATGGTCCGTCCCAGGTTTGTGTTCCACTGGAAAGTCCATACCCGGTAGGGAAATGGACCACCTCAACAGTTTGAGGTTTTCACCTTTCATTTGCATTACCCATCTAAGGCGTGTGGTCAGTTTGAACAAGGATCTGAGACTAACCGGTATGGCCTCAACTTCTTCAGGGAACAGACCACAGCAAAGGCTTCCCTCTCAGTGGCACTGCAATGCTGCTCTCTGAGTAAACTCCTGCTAATGACCGCAACAGGTGGGTCATGACCATCATCACTGAACATGGGACAGGAGCGGTCCTATCCCAAATCAGAGGCATCTGTCTGTACTATGAACTGCTATGTATAATCTGGAGCTTTCAGAATGGGTCCTGAGCACATTACTTTCTTCAGTGTCAAAAGCCTTTTGACAGGTCACTGTCAAGTACACTTTCTTTGGCATCTTCTTGGAGGTCGATTCTGTAAAGGGGGGGGCACAATGGACCCAACCCACTTACAAGCCTCCTGTAGCACCCAACCAAGCTGATTGGATGGTGGGAGCTACCAAGTCCACAATTGTCTGGATCTTGGGTTGTAAGGGTTGAACCTGGCCTCCACCTACCAACGAGTTAAAATTGATTTCAAATGTGCGAAATGACCGCCTTTTGTCCTACTACTTATAGAGGAAAGCATAGGTCGAGTGGCCATGAAATTGTGGGCATTATTAGGCATTTATGGAAAATCCTAGCAAATGGCTTACTTGTCCTTCACAAGAAAACAGTGTAGGTTAGTAGGCAGTACGTAACCTCTCTCATAAGTTTAGATTCTCAAGCTGTTGCAGGACAACTATCAGTAGTTTATCCAGCAAAGTTGTTTGGCTTCTAGTAAGTTTTAGTCTTGCACTGAAAATGACACTCCTTATCTACAAGTGCCAGAATAACCTGGGTTTCTAGAGGAGCTGTTTAGTCCGGACCTATTACCCACAATATATTAACATAACTGTGTGGAAGATTAATTGAACACTCATGCCTCTTTCAATCTCAGCTACAGATTTGCTCTCTGAAGTCTTCAGGTTAAGTCAGAGACCGTGATCTGGTCTTGGAATTATAGCTACACTTTCCAAGTGAGACAAATTACTGCTACTAGAGTGACATCCTTTTTTTTTTAATTGGTTTTTCATTAACATAAGATATCACAGTTACAGTTCTGATCATACAGAAGCTCACACAAATTAATCAGTATACCAATGTCAGTTGTCTCTTACAGGTGCAGTCCATGGCGTAATAGGATGCTTGGAGTCCATAATGTCTTTGCAATTTGACTTCCTTAAGCATTAAAAAAAAATAATGGAACATACCCTACCACATTCCTTTGTCCTATCCTTATTTGTAACTACACGAGGTAAGAGTTTTGTCGTGTAGCTTTCATTAGAGCATAGGCAGGGGAGACACTAGAGCAAGCCCTGTGGGGTGTGGTTCACAGAATAGTGAGGTAAAAAGAGGGAAGGGGAGAGGAAGTGGTAATGTAGGGAGCATGAAGGACAGTGTACATGAACATTGTATGGTAGGATCCCTAAACTTCAAGTGTCTCTGTGGCGGTCACTTGGTGTGCGAGGAGAAAAGTTCTGAAAGGTTCCCAAATGTCCTGGGGTCGTGAAGCTAGTGGGAGCAGTTCAGCATAGTTAGTCAATTGCTCTTGGCAGTAAAGTAGGTCAGTGAGCCAGTCCTAAAACTTCGGCGCTCGTCCCCTGCCCCATCTACAGGCAACGTGGCGTTTAGCCATTAGCAAGGCAGTGGTGATATACTGGTGGTACGGCTTGGCAATGAGTGCAGTGTAATAACCAAATGATTTGGACTACAATAGGCACCCAACCCTATCTAATATACACTTTAGGCGGTCTTGATAGATTCGTTTTAACACGTTTTAGACTTGATATATTTCACCGCTTGGTAAGCTTTCCGACAACGAATGACTGGGCAAAAATCCTGCCAAACTGCCCTTGCGATACGGTTTCACCCCAAACATCTATGCATACAATCTTGTTTTATACATATTTTGAGGAACAAAGGAAAAAGTGGATAAAACCAATACTCAAAATATGGGGATTAAGACCATGTCGTCCAGCTTACCTCGCATTGCAATTGTTAGGTGCGGGCTGTTTTACGAGATATATTACACAATTTTTTAAAAAGTATCATTAGACGTCGAAAGCATCTTTGAGGAATGTCTGATACTGAAATTTGTTGCTTGGCTTTTGTCCCCTTTTTAACTATTTATAGTTTTATAAATTGTGATTACTGTTAAAAAAAAATGTCATTTATACTGTATAATTGAGATGAAATGGAAATATCAACTCATGCTAATAATTTAAACGTCTCAGTAAATTCTCTGATAAGTTGGAAATTGTTACTGTAAATTGTGCTTTTATGGTTTTTAAAGGAAATCGAATGAAGCTGAATTTATACTAATGAGTCAAGAAAGGCGACCAGTGGAGTGCGCTCCAGTGATAGCAGTGTCATCTGCTCTAAGGCAGTAAAAACATGTTCCCAGTAGTCGTGTACCCCCGGGCACCGCCAGGCTAAGTGAAGGAAATCCACCTCCGAGTTGTTGCACCTATAACAGCGTTCCTTGTCTTTCAGTTTATACTTATGCATTTTGACTGGGCTGTAATGGAGACAGTACAAGAGTTTAAAATGCGTAATGCGTAGTCTGTTACTTGCAGAGTTTTGTTGTGTTCGCTGGCAGCAGCATGTCCATTGGTAGTCAGTGAGCTTGTGACCTAACTCTAAGTCGCAGTGCGCGCGAGATGGGCAAGGTGATGCAGTCTGCAGCGTGTGTATGGTATGGCATGGTATGGTATGGATACCATGTGACTCAGATGTTGCACGGAGCATTAGATGCAGCGGAGCCAATGGGGGAAGTCTGGGGTAATGGATCGTATGCCTTGGCGAAGCCCGACAAAGAGGAATACATCCGGGTGAGGGCGGGGCGACAGAAAATTTGATCTAGTTTCCGCTATTGCTCGTTACAATAGAGATCACCCAATGTTTTGATATGAGTCCGCTCTAAAAGCCATTGAAATCCCACTTCCTGGAGCAGTTGCATACGGGGATGATATGCGAGGGGAAGCAGTGGCGAGTAAAGGATGGGATCTTGCAGCAAAGCCGAGATGCGATTCCAGGCAGCAATCGTGCTGGAGACTGTTGTGGGCATCTTATCCAGTGGCTGGGGGGTTATGTATAGTGCGCCTTCTAGAGGCACGGAGTCGGCCAACCAGTGTTCCGCAGCAACCTGCGGCATATAGCAGAGGAAGTGAACACAGTAGTAGGCATAGTGTGCTTGAGCGCATAAGTAATAAAGTTAAAAATGTGGGATGTCAAACCCTTTAAAGAGTAAGGTCTAGTAAGGATGTTCCACTGCAGCTGCAGTTGTTTGCCTCCCCATACCAGCCTGATCATTTCTGACCGTAGCGCGCTAAAGAAATGCCTCCCAGGATGATAAGGGATATTGAGGAACAAATACAACAGTTGTGGGAGAACCACCATTTTAATGAAGGAGGCATGCCCCGCTAGAGAGGGAGGCAGGGAAATCTAGCGGGTTATACTGTCTGTGATTCGATGCAAGGCAGTGCCATAATTGAGGCGCAGCAATTCTCCCTGTCGCTTATGATGCGGATTTCGAGATACCGCATATCGGAATTACACCACTCCAGTGGGAAATCTAGGGAGAACTGCTGTGCCACGGGAGTAAGGGGAATATCTGCGACTTACTCCAGTTTATTTGAGTCCCAGAAAGTTTCCTAAATACAATGAACTCTCTTAAGAGGGGGTTTATGTTGTCCTGCGGATTCCTGACATACAGAGTAATATCATCCGCATAAAGCGATAGCAATATTTGGCGCAATTGACATCAAAATGCCTGATGGTGTTGGTGTGGTTTTGCCGCCAGGGGTTCTATCGCTATAGCGAAAAGCAGGGGTGAGAGTGGGCACCCCTGCCTGGTACCTCTGGTGATGGGGAAAGCAGCAGATAAGTGACCATTTATGTGATAGTGACATCTTTGATAATGACACCTGCACGTTTGCATTCACCCTGATGTGATCCAGCCTCCTTTTTGTAACAAGTGCTCAAACAGGTATGAAGTCTTAAGGATGGGACTGGTGGCTCAGTGCTCTAATGAATCCACTCCGGAAGTCTGTATGACCCCATGGCCACAGGTACGAATCCTGGCAGGGACACTCAGCCTTTTATCATTCGGAGGCTGATAAAATGAGCCCTGTAGAGGTGGGTAACAATAAACACCCACATCAGTGCCAAGTGGGAACATGCGCTTTGCAAATCAGTGTTTTAGGTTATGTTCTGCGAAAAGCCAAGCCAGCTTGCTAAAGAGACAGCCGAACCAACCTGGCGTCTGCAATTTCATCATGTAATCACATGCTGGTAACACAGGGCTGTAGTCAAAAAATTAGTGTGTCAGATCTTGAACTACTTTCTTCTGACTTTCAGCCACAGTGTGTTGCGATTCCGAGGTTGTGCCATTCATTCATCGTAGTTTTTCATTGGATTTTAGTTCCTGCATGTTTTTCTCTTAACACCTTGGCTGCTGTGACTTTTCCCCTCCTGTGCTGACATTCTTTGAATGCCATTGTTCATGACGAGCTCAGCTCGTCATAAGCACAGCTCCACTGTGCCTCATGACGAGCTGAGCTCGTCATGAGCATGGAAGGGATGTCCTGTATGCCAATGCCCATATTTGATCTCTGGTACTGGTTCATTTTGGCGGGTGTTAGATTTTTTGCTTTAAGTAAGATGTTGTGATGGCGTTCCCAGATGTACTAGCTATGCAAAGCACTGCATTTGGAAAGGGTACCCGTGACATGGGGGATTAATACTTCATTTTACCATTTCTTCAAGAATATACGCTTTTTACTGTACAATACATATAGACGTCTGGTCTGTAGTGTTCCATAGTTGTTCAAGTAAAATGCCCTGGATGGTTTGCACTGCCCAATAAAAACCAACAATGCAGTATGTGATAAATAAACAGACCTTGCACTTTTCTAGTCATGCCATATATTTCTTTTGTATCCAGGCACTCCACCGGCATCCTTCTTTCTTCCTATCTTTCTCCCAACATAAACACTACTTTTGGAGCAATTTGAGGGAAATTGCATAGGGTCCTAAAACCTTTCGCGACCCTGCCCTGGTACCAGTGCTTGGCTGTTGGAAGACTGTGTGCGCGACTGGAAATTCAGTCTCCAGGGATGAATTGTACAAATGCACTCCTACATCACAGTACCACCACGTTGTTTGATTATCCAAAAACGGGTTACTGTGCAAGCAACTGGTTGTGATCTTCAGATGCTTAATAAGGGGCTCCCTGAAGTACCAGTTAGCATATCTAGAGAAATACGTGCCATAACCTATGTTAAACCAGAAAAAGATCATCCAACTGTACCCCGCCAGCTTGTGCTGTAACTAGGTGGAGTTCCTTTTTAGGTCGAGCCTGGGTGGCGAGCCATGCAGAAGTGGAGTATGGCTTTGAAGCCCCGCCCACTCTGCACCCATATTTTTAATTGCTTTGTCATTGTCCTTCGTAAACGCTGGCTTCCAAGTCGTTATTCAGCTTGTTAGTCCCTCCTTGGCACTGCCTGATCTGCATTTGTTACCTCCCATAACGACTGGACCTTTTACTGATGTTACATGGTCTGCTATATAGGTTGGTGAGCACAATTTCCTTTAATACTCTTACCCATTTCCACCCACGACATCGCAGCATCCGCCCGCTTTTATTTTAATAATGTTTTTATTCAAATTACAGCGCGGTCTGCTTTAACTATAGTGGCCACGCTTATTTAATATTCATCGCGTTCTGCTTTCACTTTAGCTGCTGTGCTTATTTAATTGCCATCACTGCTGCTTTCACTTTATTGGCCGCGCTGCAGAAGCTTTTGAAAATATTTATTTATCCCTTTGGGTGAAAGCACCATACATGCTTTTGTTTTAATGTTGGCCGCACCCCTTTGTTTAGATACTGCTCACTGTAACCTGAAAATGCGAGCAGCGTAAAAAAAAAGCGGCACGGCCAACATTGAAGTGCTCCTCTCTTGCATTCGTGAGAGTTTGAGCTCTTGGCATTTTAAAAATAACAATGCCTTTTATATATCTATTACATTTAAAAACACATTAAAAAAAGGCATTGTCACATCTTAAACGCTCACGAATGCTAGACCTATTGCATTGAAAATGCTTGTTACTGAGACCACTACACTTTTAACTTTGTTCCCCATGAAATGTGTTTAGCCTGCAGCATGTAAAACCGCTCTTGACAAACACTACCTCTTACAAGGATTATCTTTGCTACCATATCCACACACTGACCTGTCAAAGTAATGTTGAATGTATGTAGTTAATGGTACAGGTATAATTATAATCCACCAGATCTATCCTCTCGAGGCACCCTCCCAAAACTAAGACCGTTTCTATTGCCATGTACATCTTTTCGTATCAAAAAGCTTTGTTATATGCAAATAAAATTTTAAATGCTCCAACCCTAGTGGATCCTTGGTGCACTCACTAATAGGCCACCATCTTTATGTGCTCCCGCCCGAGGACTCCGGTGTTTACCTCTTATTTGTTTTGCCTAGTGTCATACTACTTAACGGAAGACAGTTTTATGTACAATAATAGTTTAAAGGTGCAGCTGTACATGCGCTCAGGGGTCTAATCAAGGGTCTAAAGGGATGTATAAATGCAACTGCAATAAAATGTCTGGCACATGCTGCAGATGATGTTTGGCATAGACCACAGCATAACTGCAGGCACAATGTTGTGAGCACTACTGTGGCATAGATGTTCTTCCTGGAGAACAGATGCAACTCAGAAGTGTTTAGTTTCATGTCATTTGAGCATTCACCATGGAGATTGTCAGTATTTTTTGATTCCTTGAATGCATAGGTTTGTCTCCTTGAGTCCAAACACTATCCTTTCTTTATGTACCTCTTTAAGGCGAATCACATCTATTTTCTGTTACAGATTAAAAGCTACAGGATGTTTCATGATGACAGCATGAAGTCTTTCTTCCGGAGGCTTAGTTTTACTCCAGATGGATCACTACTTCTCACACCAGGTATGGAAATTAAAATTAAATTCTTGAATATTTTGGTCATTACCCATCTTACACTTGACCGTAGCAGTAATAAGGGCAGTCAAACAGAGCAATATCATGTATCAGAATACCAATCTTTAGCTTGATAATTACCAAGTACATTGTAGGTAGTCCTTAATTTTCACATGTGATGCCAGTTATTAAATAAAAAAAATCTCAAAGTAAAAGATCTAATTAAAAACTGCAATTCTAATTTATAAATTCCAGTGCGGAGACACAAGCAAGTACTTCCAAAAAGATCAAACTGCATATCTCCGCACAAATCCTAATTCTACTTTTGTGTGTATGCATATGCTATTTCTGTAGCACGAACCGAACCAAAAGATCCACTAGAAATAGTTTGCTTGTCTGCAACAGAAGAAATTTGTGCAAATTATTTGTTCATAAACCCAACACCAATCTGCCATGACGCGTTTCGGCTTAACGAAGCCTTGATCACATTATATATATATATAAAAGCTACCTGGATTCACACCTACTTTGCGCACTCAAAGAACGCGTGCTTTCGCGGGTGGTGTCCCCCGCAGTAAATTGATGCTCTGACTTGCCTCGTATTTAGGAGAAAAGAGAAAGCACTCTCAGGAGCGGGTTCATAGTTTATTTCGAGACCCACAGCGACCAGACGCGTTTCGGCGTTTTGCCTTCTTCGATGGTAAAAGTGCTCGTCTGAGGCAGCCATATTTATTTACATCATCACATTGCAATGTACGACATAGAGAGAGAACTAGTCAACAAAGGCATGGGCGCCATCTTAACCTAGTCTTTTTCAGTATGCATATGCATCTATCTCGGCAGTTTACAATTGCATTAATTTTGCAAAAAACGAAACTTATCGGTTCATTGATTTACAGACTAGAAACCCTGAAGGCTTAAATACACACGAAGAATTAGCGGTACATCTGGGAAAATAAGGTTATCATGGAAAAATGATGTGTAAACTGATGAATGATGATTGCAGGATGATCAATGTAAGAGAGAACAATGAACAGGTAAAACATGAACGAGTATACAAACATTTTTGAAATATATATAAAAATGAGATGTGAAGACTGTATTTATATGCGGGCATAAGTTTGATGTAAAAAGTAAATGAATTATGTACTGACACTGCCCATTCGGGGCGAGATTGAAGGACTGTCATATGGGGAGGTTGTAAAGAGGCTGTAAGCCCATCCAGGGCCTTATTAACTAGCATGTGATATTAGATTTTTAAATTAATATAATGTTTAGTAATGACGATTACTGAACCGATAAGTTTCATTTGTGGCAAAATGGATGCAATTGTAAACTGACGAGATAGATGCACATGCATACTGAAAAAGACTAGGTTAAGATGGCGCCCATGCCTTTGTTGACTAGTCCTCTCTCTGTCGTACATTGCAATGTGATGATGTAAATAAATATGGCTTCCTCAGACGCGCACTTTTACCATCGAAGAAGGCAAAATGCCGAAACGCGTCTGGGCGCTGTGGATCTTAATATAAACTATGAACCAGCTCCTGAGAGTGCTTTCTCTTTTCTCCTAAATATGATATATATATATATATATATATATATATATATATATATATATATATATATATATATATATATATATATATATATATACCCCCATTAATATTCACAGACCAGGCGATCCATTCTTCCTTACATAACTTAATTGATCTATTTCTTCATGGTATTTGTTGAGGGAAATGGTGTATGTCCATATTAAACAAGTCTTCTCACCAAGAATTGGTAAAATTCACTTTTCCCCATCACTGATTTTAATTTCTACATGTTGATGATCCACTTCCAAGCAGGATTAGAATTAGGCTATAGAATACTATTCTTTAATTCACCTATTGTCAAACGTTGGCCAAGTGTGTCCTCTAGTTATGCATTATTTTGTTTTGAACAATGTTATGCATTTTAAGCTGTTTTTTAAAGGATGATTGTGTTAGCCATGACCACTAATTCGTTGAACTGAAATTCAGGGTTTACCTGAAGCCTGTTAGCAAGAATACATAACCCTCAGGTCAACAATATGTTTAAATGCTTATTTATTTTGCATTCCCATGGTGCTCCCAAGTGGTGATGCTGCTTTTTTTCTCTCTGGTTTTCTTCCCTTAAATTGACAGTTTTTTTACATTAATTAATGTACCCAATGTCCTTTACAGCTGGATGTGTGGAAGCTGGAGAGAATGTAACAAACACGACTTATGTGTTCTCAAGAAAGAATCTTAGAAGGTACAGTATTATTCTGCACACTTTAGGACACTCACATGCATTTAGTGCATTTGTCTAAACAGATCTCTTGTTTTCCTCTTTAGACCAATAGCTCATCTGCCCTGTCCCGGCAAAGCAACACTAGCAGTTCGTTGCTGCCCGGTGTACTTTGAGCTGAGACCAACGATTAATGCAGGTATACCGTGCATTTGTATATATAACAGAAGTATGTTTCAATACTCACAAAGGCTAGTTTCCTAAAATATTTAGCCAAAAAACCTCACCTTTTGAACACCATAAAATATCACTTTTTTTTTAATACTAATCGGGTAAATGTTATTTGTTGTGCTTGAGTAAGAAAAACAGTGCTGAGTGGGTTCTAATTTATTATAGTCTTGCTATGCACAAGCGTTGAAAATTACACTTATTCTTTGATTCCCTTAAGCCACCTTTTCCTGTCTGCTGACCACAAAGGTATAGATTTTAAAAAGACAAACTGAAATAAACCATATATAATGGATGCGCACAAAAAACATCACTTTAAAAGGCAGAGTAGATCATGATATCAACATATCACTCATTAAATACCGTATTTAACATTTTTTATACTGACATTAAAAAAACTAATTTAATTGATCTCTTTAGCTACTTTGTGAATACTTGATATTTTCTCTGAATCAACCTATGCACTAGAGTGTTTTCTGCTGTGCTACATGTGAAACGTTCAATCACTGGATGGCCAATGGCTGCACATGTTCTTTTGCAATGAATATTTTTACTTCTTTAAATTGTCTATTTGAAAAATTATTTTGCTTCTTACAACTCCTGTTTAAGCAGTATTTGTTAATTTTGGGGATTTTTGTCTCCATAGATGACTCTGAGAAGCCACCCCAGGGGCTAATAAACCTGCCATATCGTATGGTGTTTGCAGTTGCTTCAGAAGATGCTGTGCTTTTCTACGATACCCAGCAGTTGTTTCCCTTCGGTTACATAGCAAATGTCCATTATCATACTCTTAGTGATATTTCATGGTAAGACATTTTCCAAGCAGGGTTGGGTTATCATCTGTGATCATTTTAGGTGCTGTGTATTAGACTTACAAGAAATTAGTAAACTTCTTGCAACTCCGAGTGCTGTTAAACTGTACATTTACTCCACAGTGTTTCAGTTTCTTTTTCAACCCTTTTTCAAATAAGTGATGTGTAGTGTTTAGTGATTGAACATCGAGTTGCTAATGAGGTTTTTTGTTTTATTGGTTTTGAGCAGGTCAAAGGATGGAACTTTCTTGGCTATCTCCTCAACAGATGGTTATTGCTCTTTCGTGACGTTCGATCAAGATGAACTTGGCACACCTTTGAAAGAGAAGCCTGTCTTGGATGTGAAGACTCCATCTGTAGTAGAGCGGAAAATAAGAAAAGTTCAAGTGAGCCGGACTGCTTCGCCAACCCCTCGACCAATTGATGGTACTCCAGTAGGCAGAGTTTTGGATCCAAGCAGCCCTGGGACCCCGCTGCAGCCTAGAACAATCGATGTCTCATCGGCCAATAAAGACACTCCTTCAACTCCTGTTAGCATCAAAGTAGTTCCAGCCACTCCCACGATGGAGGAGAAAAAGACTGTACCGTTATCTGGGACAAACAAAGCAGTTCAACCAAGAAGAATACCCCTTAACACTCTATCTGCATGGAGCAAGCCAAGTACACCATCACCAAGGTAAGTGCTGTGGTTTGGTTTTTAGATGCGAACATAAGATCTGATAATTACTATGTTTGTAGCAGGTGTGGCTGTAGAAACACATGCACTGTACACACCTGCCATCAAGCATTGTGCTACGACAGTTACATCTTGTTTTTCTTCTCTGAAGTATTTTGAGTCTCAGTCTCGACTCCTCATCTGGTTGTGTATGTGCATGGGCAAGAAGTACTTTGTTAGGTTCGTTTTCCACCATCTGGCATTGGTTTGGACATGATGGAGCGTGATTCCGGCCGGGAAGAGTTTGTCGGTTCCTATCTTGGCTTTGGAATCTGTTGCTCTACATTCTGTTTAGGAAGACTTTTCAACAAGCTGTGTCTAATCCAGTCCTGCGACCAGGCCTCTTGGAGCCCTTTGTGCCACTGTGTGGTCCGTACTACCGTTGGGAGAATGAGCACCCTAGGTAACAGATTAGACTCCTTCAAGAGATACGTGCGGTGCCATTCTAAATCTTGGGTTAACCTCCACACATCCTGTAATCTTTGCCTCTTGCCGAATGGCAGTGAGTCACTGTGGCTGTTCAGCGTTACGCAGCATGAAGACTGTGTTAGCATCAAGACAGACAGTGGACCCACAGTAGGATAGCGAAATCCTCTTTAGAAACACAAACTATCTTTTGCAAAGCTGATCCACTCAGCGCAGAGGAGGAAGCTTTGGGTGAGTCACCTAATCTTTAAGCTCACCAGCCAAGTTCGCAGTTCGACTCAGATAGCTGATTTGGCAAAGAAGAATTTCTGGATGAGGAACAGACCACCATCTATCCATCCACCCACCCATTTTGGTCAGCTCCGGACCATGTTAGAAGACCACTCCTAGCGTGAGTACTGTGGATGCCAAATGCCTTCTCAAAGGTCACAAACTCCTGCACGTCTGAGCAGAGCTCCTCCCCTCTGGGGGATTGACATTGAGCCCTGTCCTGAAGCCGGTAGCACGTTTAGCTGCACCACCGCCCTTGGGCACTTGTTAACACCGAAGCAAGGCCTTGGAGTTGTGAAAAGGCCCTCCAGGGACCACAACCCTCTGCCATTCTCAAGTCTGAGGGCACCTGTTGATGCAGAACCCATCTCTCTTGTTGAAGGAAAAAACGCCATCAGCACCGAAGCAGCTGCCATCGGTACAAAAGCTACCATTGGATCAGAGACCCTCCTCTCTTGATGCCAAAGAAACGCTCTATCTTCGAGAGCTTGCAGCAAGAGTTGGATGAAAGAGAGGAGGATCGCCATCCTTCCATGCATAGGCAATATCTCCATCTCGAAGAAGACCCTGTCAAATAAATGCAGGCTTGCCTTTGAGGAGGTCCTACCATCGGACATTCCTGTGCTCCTCTTGCCCGCAAAGAGGCCCAAAGACAACGTTTTTGCTCCGCTTCTGCCACCACCTTCTCCTCCAGCACGCGCTCCTCCTCCTCCACCATCACAACCACCACATCAACTTTTCTCTTCACCTATTCTACCATCATTTCCTGTGCTACCTTCTCAGGGTTCCCCAGAGTCCTACTCTGATACTGGTAGTCCTAGCCCATTATTCCGAGGCCGAGGACGTTGCTCTAGTCTACTGGGGTACCTCAGGAGATATGGGGGAGGATTATGATGTAAACCCTCAGACAGACCCAGATTTAGAACCTGTCCCAATCATGGGCCTCCATGTCAGATGACACCAAGGCGTAGCACAGCATCATTCAACATGCGGCCACCGACCACAATGTAGAGATGTAAGCCACCCCTGAGAAGGATGACTATTGGAGTCTGTCAAAGACAGAGCGCTCTGTCCAGTACCTCCAATTCACATTGGGATGATTAAATCTTACCCTGATATTTTTAAAGAGCTAGTCAAATCATGTGTGGTGACACCATATATTTAAAAGAAATATAAACTGGAGACCTCAGACTCCCTTTACATCAAGAGTTCTATTCTCCCAGATTTGTTAGTGGTTACCGCTGCTAGAACGAGAGCAGCAGCCAAGGTTACTGGGGAAACTACGCCTCCTGACAAGGAGAGCAAGCAGATTTATGCTGTGGGGAAGAAAGTAGCACTGGTGCATCACCATTTCATTAAGCCTCCTTTCTCGCTACAATAGAGCCCACTTGGAGGAAATGGAGGGGCTTCTTCAGTACCTTCCTGAGCAGTATTGTAAAATAAGGGAAGAGTTAGTTAAGGAAGGCCAGGCTATTTTCAGTGGCACCATCAGGTGTGCAGTGGATGCAGCAGATACTGCTGTCAGGGGAGTGAACACCTCCATTATACTTTGGAACCCATTCCTGGCTTGGCATGTACAGCTTCAAGCCAGAGCTGTTGCACCTAATCACCCTGTTTTTCAATGGCGAGCACCGGTTTGGACTGCAGGTTGGTACCATGGTCAGAAATATCAAGAATGACACAAAAAAACTCCAAAGCGATGGGTGCTCTTCAGTTCGTCTGGCAGGAGCATATTTCACAGTCATTAAGCTAGAGGCGTCTCAAAAGCCACTTCCCAGATCAAACCCATCCCTACCATCGGCAACAACAGGGTTATTATGCACCGGGTGACCGGTTATTTACCCATGGCTTGTTAGAGGGAATAGCCACACAGGTTGAGCTAGAGGCACCCCCAGTAAGGAAGCTTCTGTCTCCAAAATATGACTTGGCCTGCATCTCCCCCGATCACACATCACCTGTCGGTGGGGAGACTTCAGGGATTCCTGCTCTGCTGGGAAGAGATCACCACAGACCTGAGGGTCCTATCCATGATTGAGAACGGCTGCTGGCTAGGACTCCTCTCAGTACCACCAAATATCCCACCTTGCACCCACACCCTCTGTCCAGAAAATCTCCGCTGCAAGATGAGGTTCAGACGCTCCTACTCAAAGGAGCCATAAAGCCAGTGCCCCATCAACATTAGGGGAAAACTGTCTACTTTCTATACTTCTCATTCCCAATGAGGCCCTTTGGCGTCACCGCGGCACCAAGGGTATCTAGCAAGTGTTTAACAGTGGTAGTTGCTCTCTTCAGGAAATCATGTCTTACCCTACCTTGATGACTGGCTAATCAAGAGCGCAATCAGACTGGAATCACTAACCCACACTCAGGACCTAATCTCCCTGCAATGCAGTCTGGGGTTCATGGGGAAAGCCACCAATTCACACTTAGAGCTGCTCCAAATTTAACCTCTCTTTGGGTCAGTACTGAACTCTGTTTTGGGCCAAGCTTTCCCAAGCCCCCAGAGAACACAAGCATTCCAGCAGCATCTTTTTATTTTAGCCATTCTGTCCACTTTAAGCCTACACAGTGATGCGCCTTGTGGGAATGATGGCGCCATGCATTCCCATAGTGGCCCACGCCAGACTACACATGCACCTGCTTGAGGAGTGCCTCTCAAGCAAGTGGTCACAAGTGGAGGGTCAGTTAGAAGAGCTAGTGTTGGTAAGGGCAAACACCCATCATCTCTCCAGTGATGTAACAGCAACAATCTGCTGCCTGGCATACTCAGTGCTGCAAGTGTGCAATACTACAGACTCATCTCAAATTGGCTTGGAAACACACCTCAACAGCATGCCATTCCATGGCCACATCATCAAATTGGGCTCCACATCATCAAATTGGGCTCCACATCAACCACTTGAACTGTTAGCCATTCATCTAGCTCCCAAAGCCTTTCTTCAGAGCATTCAAGGCACAGACAACATGTCCACCATTTCCACCTACAAAATGCAAGGAGGCAAACCCTCCTTTCAGCTGTCTGTCCTAGTGCAGCATATCTGGCCCTGGGACATCATCACAAAGTTAATCTGACTGAATATCATCCAGGAGTGGACAACTGCTTTGCAGACCTGCTCAGCACGAGTGGACACACCACCCTCGGGTCCTACTAAACTATTTGTAGAGATGGGGCACCCCAAACATAGACCTTTTTGTTACACAAACACAAAATGCACCAGGTTTGCTACCAGGTTTCTACACATTGGCAATGCTCTGTGAATTAATTAGTCCAGGATCTTTGTTTATGCTTTTCCTCCTCTCCCACTGATCTTATGTTGACAGGAAGCTCAAGCAAACATCCCTCATCGTTACCCTGGTGGTTCCAGCATGGGACAGACAACCATGCTCTAGAGACCTTTCTAGAAATGTCCATCACCCCTTGCGAGAAGCTTCCCAAAAGACTGGAGCGTCTCTCACAAAGCAATGATAGCCGGACATCCGGACCCTGGACAGTTTAGCCTGGTGATTTAGCTCCTGAGGTCCTAGAGATAGGTTACCTTGACCTACCTCAAGAGTGCATGGACATATTCATGGAACCCCATACACCCACTACATGCACCTGCTATGCTGATAAGTGGAAACTTTTTGTCCACTACTGCACATACTCTACTGCACTCCAAAGCACATAATCCTTCTTATACTTATGGTCCTAAACATTTGCTTCCCCACTCACTTAGTCAGTGTTAGGTTCATATATATATATATATATATATATATATATATATATATATATATATATATATATATATATATATATATATATATATATATATATTCACAATCCTGCAGGCACGAGGGCTCCCACGAACTCCGGTGCAAAAACAGGTACAGACCACGAATAAAGAGTGCAAAAGTGAGAATTTATTCAAAAATGGGCAGCAGCATGAATCGTTTCGTCCGGCAAAACCGGACTTGATCACATGATCTACCCAGAGACTCAGGTGGTTTAAATAGTCTAAAAAGCACACTTAACTCCACCTATAGACTTTCATAAACAGTGAAAACATACTTATGTTGTCAATACACATTAGTTTGCTGAGAAGTTTAAGTATAATAAAACCTAATAACATAATTTCAGTAAAATAAAATTATTGCAATATTCTACAACAATATTTGATTTTGTAATGGTTATATAGGGCAAGTGCCCATGATCGACACAATTGAGTATGTACAACTAATAATGTCTACAGTATAAAGGAGAGGCAGATTAAACCAACCACAAAAAAGTGAAAAAGTGCTCAACATTATTTTCAAATATTGATGAGCAAAATTACTAACGATGTAAACAGTAATGGCAGCAGATACTATAAGAAAAGTGCTAAAGTGAATCGGTGGTAAGATATAATCAGCAGTTTTATCAGAGCAATTTTCAGATCCTGGTCAAATAGTTAACATAACAGCAATCAAGACATTTCATATATTTACATGTGTCCAAATCCAGTAATAATCAGATATAATGTCCTCAACGCATTCCCAAAATATAGGTAAAACCATAAAAACAGTAAAACCTGAATTTCATAAATAGCGTTAAAACAAGGTATTAAAAAGCCAAGATTTAAAAAGCTAATTAAACAACCATTGTACATATGAGGAGAAGTATTTAAGGATGGACCATAATATCAGTTTATGGAAAGAAATATCCCTTCCTGTACTTGGTATAGATTTACAAGAAGTTATGAAGGTCCTCCCCCATATTGAGTCCATTCGGAATTTTACTATTAAGTAGCACTATATACTGGCTTTCCAACTGTCGAAGTCTTTTCTCCCTATCTCCACCTCTCTTAGATAGGGGGACTGCGTCTATGACAAAATACTTCAAATCATTTAAATTGTTATTGTGGACTAATTTGCGCGACAGGATAGCTTGGATCAGCTCCTGAGGTCCTAGAGATAGGTTACCTTGACCTACCTCAAGAGTGCATGGACATATTCATGGAACCCCATACGCCCACTACATGCACCTGCTATGCTGATAAGTGGAAACTTTTTGTCCACTACTGCACATACTCTACTGCACTCCAAAGCACATAATCCCTCTTATACCTATGGTCCTAAACATTTGCTACCCCACTCACTTAGTCAGTGTTAGGTTCCATGTCAATTCAGCTACATCTAGCATATATAAGGTCTTTAAACTTGTAATTCTCCCAATGTTTCCTTCAGGACCCACATGGAATTTCGATATTGCTGTCACCAGACTTATGGGGCCACTCTTTGAGTAACCTCATTCATTCCTTTTGCAGTTCGTGTCCTGGAAGGTTGCCTTCCTGGTAGCTATAACGTTTTTCAGGTGTATTCGTGAACTACAGGGCCTCACATTGCAGGAACCTTTAATCCAGGTCTATCATGACTGTGGTTCTTAGGACCAGTCTGAAATTCTTACCCAGGGTGGTCTCCACCCTTTCCAGACACTACACTTCAGATGGGCACTACACTTGATCTCAAGAATGCTCCAATGTACTACGTAGATAGAACCAAATCCTTTTCGCAGTCGCAACAACTGTTTGTGGCTTTTTGCAGTCTTATAAAGGTCAGGCCATTTCTAAGGCGGAGATTGCTAGGTGGATTTTCATAGCATACAAATAAACCTCGCCTCCGTGTCTTTAATAGAATTGAAACTTACCGTTACGTAAGCTAGGCAAATTTCGATTCTATGGCAGGACCGGAGGTTCAGATTATGGTAGTTCAAAGCTTACTCACCACCAAATGAGCAATATCCACTACAGGTTTAAAGTAAGACCTCTTAAACGTGGAATCAGAGGACCAGTCTGCGGCCCGCATCAAATCCTCCAAACGAGCTCCTACAAAGAAAGCCTTAGAGGCCATGCCCCCCCTGGCAGAGTGAGCTACAAAACGCTTGGTATCTATACCTGCCTCTTGCATGACCCAGCGCACCCACCTGGCTATGGTGGGGGAAGAGACTGCATTGTGTGGTTTTCGCAAGGCAATTAACAATTGTTGTTCGCCTGGAGGATGAATATCTAAAGTCATATCTTCATAAGTTTTCAGGCATTGAACAACACACAATTTTGGAACATCCACAAAAGCCAGATACGAAATTGTTCTGGATGCGGATTTTGTGCGACGCCCCACTGTAAAAGTAACTCCATCCAGGGAAAAACCCAGTGCTGAGATGTCCAAAGCACGAACATCTGACACTCTTCGACAAGATACCAAACATAAAAGCATAGCCAACTTGGCCAAGAGTTCCTTCAAGGACAGGTATCTATTAGGCTGCCAAGATAGAAATAGGTTCAAAACCACATTGACGTCCCAGAGGACCGAGTAGCGAGGTTCCGGGGGTAACAACAACCAGATCCCTCGTAAGAGTCTGCACACAAAAGGGTGTTCCCCAACCGGTGCCCCTTCCACCGGATGATGAGTCGCTAAAATCGCTGAACGCACAGCGTTAATTGTTCGGTACGCAAAGCCATCCGTGGCCAGCTCCGCCCAAAAATTCAGAATGGGAAAGATTCCCGCGACCAAGGGATCCAAGTCCTGTCGAAGACCCCAACGCACCCACTTAGTCAAAGCGGATTAGTAGCGCTTCACAGTACTGTTTGCCTAGGCCTTTGACAAAAGTCCTTCAGCATGTCTCGTAAGGCCCGGGAGCGACCAGCGTTGCCGGAAAGCCTCCATGCCATGAGACTGAGAGAGCCCTGAACGATGAGATGATGCGGCTCCCGATCCGGATTGAGTAGTAGGTGAGGAAACCGGGGGAGTAGGATTGGAGAATCCCAAGAAAGTTCCAGAATAACTGGAAATCTAACTTGGTATCTCCAGAGCGGCGTCACCAGCTCCACATTCTGTCGGCGAACGTGGGCCGCCGTCCGCACCACCATCGAAAAGGGGGGAAACGGAAAGGGCCTCTCCCGACTCCAATCCTGGAGGAATGAGTCTGTGGCTTCCACTGGAGGATCCGGCCTCCAACTGAAGAACCTCAGAAGCTGATGGTCTAAGCGAGACGCAAACCGGTCTACTGAGAAAGGGCCCCACCGATCGTTCAGACACTGAAAAACCTGAACGTCCAACATCCACTGACTGGAGTCCCGCAGGTGTCTGGAATGCCAGTCTGCTACCTGATTGGCCTGGCCCGGTAAGTACTCTGCCTTCACAGATACATAATGGGCCAGACTAATCCCAGAACTCTTTCGCTAAAACTGCCAGAGCTCGGGACCGTGGACCTCCCAGATGATTTACGTATCGCACAGCTGAGAGGTTGTCCATCTTCAACAGTACACACAACCTCGCTGAATCTCTGGTCCAGCAGCGTACTGCTAAAGAACCCGCCCGAAGCTCCAAACAGTTGATGTGCAACTTCTGTTTTTCTGACGACCAGGTGCCTGTGGAGAAATCTCTGCAGCACCCTCCACCCCCCTCCCCCCTCCAACCGGACCTGCTGGCGTCTGACTCGATTACCAGATCTGAAAGAAACACGTTAGTGTTAGATTCCTTACCTTAGAATATCCCCAGGCGTCAGTCTGGATCCGGAAACTTTTGCGTAGCAGTACCCCTGCGCGTCGGTAGGCGTCGTCTGCAGGCGTCCCCTGCGGCTCCGCGTCCGTCGTCGGCGTCGTGCGCCGTGATGACGTCGCTGGAGTACATAGACGCCGCCTCCGCGCGCTGACGTCAGTTCTTCTTTTTTCCGCGCCAGTGGACGCAGATCTGAAGAGCAGTACTCCGGTCTTTGACCAAGTTTTTCGATTGTCTTTTTCTCTATTGTGCCTGATAGGATGCCAGGATTTAAGAATTGCGATGGCTGTGAGCGCACGATGTCGGTCACAGACCATCACCGCCTCTGCCTCCGGTGTCTGGGCCCCGACCACGACGTGGACTCCTGCGTCGACTGCCGGGCCCTTACCAACAAGGCTAGACGGGAGCGGTCCCGCAAGCTGCTGGAGCTCCGGGTGTCGGCCCCACGTCGGGACCGGGAGCGGTCCCGGTCCGGCCGGAGGTCGAGAGAGCGTTCGAGGGAGCGGTCGCGGAGCCGCGCCGGGCGCTCCGGAAGCCGACGCCACTCGTCATCCTCGTCAGGTAAGAAGCACAAGAAGTCGGGGCGTCGTCATCGTACCCCCGACGCTCGCGCGATGCGGCCGGGGGCTCGGGTGATCCCATCCCCGCGGCTCCGCGAGAGTCGCCGGCGCGGCCTGCCTCATACCCTCCGGTCCCTGGGCATGGTGCGACGCCTGAGGAGATCGAGGCGTTCCTCATGGCCATGAGGGCGCTCGCTTCTCCGACGGGGCCTACGGCGCCTTCGGGCCCAGTGCTACCGTCTGGGGGCCCTGGCGGTTCGGGTGTCCCTGCCTCGGCGCCGTCGGGTGCTCCGGCCCCGGCGCCGCCGACGGCTCCGACCCCGGCGCCGCAGGGGCCTTCGGGATCGGCGCCGGCTGGTCTTCCGGCCTCCCCGGCGCCGTTACCATCGGGGTTACCCCCGACGCCGCCCCCGCGCGGCGCCGGTTCTCCGCTGCCGGTTCCGGCCGGCGGTGGGGTTCCGGCGCCGGCTCCGGGCGGCGCCGTCCCCTTACCTTCTCCGACGCCGGACGCGGCGCCGGACGGGCGTCGATCGACGCCGGCCCCGGCGCCGATGGGGCCCATGAACCCCGAGGAGCCGGTCTTCATCATTGACTCCGAATACGGAGAGGATGAGGAGTACGGTGAAGGTTGGGAGGGGTCCGAGGACCCTCTGGCTCGCGAGTGCCAGTATGACCCGGACTGGACGGGTGACTTGGGGGATGCCAGTGGTTTGGACGACTCCCCTAACCCTGGTCTGATCTCTCCTCCAACCGTGGCATCGGTGGAGGGAGCTGCCTATTCTGTGGTGCTGATGAGGGCTGCCAAGGCCTTAAACCTTGAGCTCCCCGTCGCGGCCGTGAGGCCTAACATCCTCACCGAGGTCTTCAAACCGCAGTCATGCCCATTGGAGCCTCTGCTGCCGTTTAATGAAGCCTTGTCTGACGTTCTGTTGGGCACGTGGTCCAGGCCCGCTTCAGGTGCGCCTGTTGATCGGAACGTGGCCAGGCGCCACCGTCCTTGTCCGGACGACCCCAAGTACCTGTCTACCCACCCCACTCCTGAGAGTCTGGTGATCCAGGCCTCGACCTCCCAGTCCGCATTCCCGTCGGCCCCGCCCGACCGGGAATCCAAGAGGTATGACCAGTTTGGCAAAAAGGTCTTCTCGTCCATTAGTTTGGGCCTGCGGTCTTGCAACACCGCCTGCCTCTTGGGCCGCTACACCCACTCTGTGTGGGATACGGTCGCGGAGCTGCTGCCGGAATGCCCCATGGAGGTGCGGGCAAAGCTCGGTCAGGCTGTGGCTGAGGGCCGGGATGCAGCGAAATATTCAATTCGGTGTGGTCTTGATACGACCGACTCGCTGGGCAGAGCTATGTCTACGACGGTGGCGATTCGTCGTCACGCCTGGCTGAGATCCGCCAATTTTTCGGCTGATGTCCAAAATACTCTGATGGACATGCCGTTTGATGGCTGTCACCTGTTCGGTGACAAAGCGGACCACGCGCTGGAACGCTTCAAGGACTCCAGGGTCACGGCCAAGTCCTTGGGTCTCTCGACCCAGCGTCAGCAACCGGGTTCGTTTCGTCCCTTTCGTGGCCAAGGAAGGGGCGCCCCCACACGTGCTGCCAGCCACGCGCCGCAACAATCCTTCCAACGCGGTGGCGGCCGTGGAAACCGCCGTGGTGGCGGTCGGGGACAACGGCGGGGTCAGACCACACCTTCCCCCGCAGCATCTACCCCAAAATCCTCCTAGTCCGTGCTTTCGGCCCCAGGTGACGCCAGTGGGTGGCAGGGTTCGCCATCACCACGCTCACTGGCGCACGATCACTTCGGACAGGTGGGTGCTGCAAATTGTCCGAAGGGGCTACTCCCTCCCCTTCGAGACCTCTCCTCCAGCCATGCCACCGCAGAACCACCGTGTGTCGGGGGACCACTTGACACTTCTGCAGGAGGAAGTTACGGCCCTCTTGGCCAAGGGGGCCATCGAGCGCGTTCCTGGGCCAGAAGTAGGGCGTGGCTGTTATTCCCACTACTTTCTGGTGCCCAAGAAGGACAAGGGGGGCCTACGTCCTATCTTGGATCTAAGGAACGTCAACGGCTTCCTCCGGAAGGAGAAGTTCAAGATGTTGACGTTAGCTCAGGTCTTGGCTGCTCTAGACCCGCAAGACTGGATGGTAGCGTTGGACTTGCAGGACGCCTATTTTCACATCCCCGTCCTGCCGGCCCACCGGCGTTACCTGCGGTTCACGGTAGGCCAGGAGCACTTTCAGTTTATCGTGCTCCCCTTCGGCCTTACCAGCGCCCCACGGGTGTTCACAAAGGTGATGGCGGTGGTCGCAGCCCATCTGCGCAGGTTGGGGGTTTCAGTCTTCCCCTACCTAGACGATTGGTTGTTGAAGGCGGGCTCGCCCCAAACAGTCGTCCACCACCTTCAGATGACGGCAGACCTCTTGCACGACCTGGGGTTCTCCATCAACGTGCCGAAATCACACCTGTGTCCCTCTCAAAAGCTCCTTTTCATCGGAGCGGTTCTGGACTCGGCGCAGTTTCGGGTTTATCCTCCGGAACGGCGGGTTCGGGATATTCAGGCTTTGATTCCCATCTTTCAGCCGCTATCCCGAGTCTCGGTCAGGTTGACGCTGCGGCTGCTGGGACTGATGGCTTCCTGCATCCTTCTGGTGCATCACGCCAGGTGGCGGATGCGGGCTCTGCAGTGGGACCTGAAGTTTCAGTGGGCCCAGCATCAGGGCAACTTGTCCGACCACGTCTTGATCTCGGAGGGCACTGCGAGACAACTGCAGTGGTGGCTTACGGACCGCGATTGGGTCAGGGGCAAGTCCCTCTCCCTTCCCCACCCGGAGCACGTTGTCGTGACGGACGCGTCCCTCCAGGGCTGGGGGGGCCACTTGGGAGAGGCAGAGATCAGAGGCATCTGGTCTCCGGCGGAGTCCCGGCTCCATATCAATCTGTTGGAGCTACGGGCGATTCGTCTAGCACTGAAGGCATTCCTCCCCTTTGTCAACGGGAGTGTAGTGCAGGTGTTCACCGACAACACCACCGCCATGTGGTACTGCAACAAACAGGGCGGAGTGGGGTCGTGGACCCTTTGCCAGGAGGCTCTGCGCCTCTGGCAGTGGCTGGAACGTCAGGGCGTGACTTTGACGGTTCAACACCTGGCAGGTTCTCTGAACGCCAGGGCGGACGAACTCAGCCGTCGGTGCTCGATGGATCACGAATGGCGACTGAACTCGGACGTGGCGCAAGGCCTCTTTCTGCAATGGGGAGAGCCTTGGTTAGATCTATTCGCCACAGAAGAGAACGCGCAATGTCATCAGTTCTGCGCGTTGGAGTTTCCAAGACGGCACTCGCACGGCGACGCCTTTCGGCGCGAGTGGAGTTGCGGTCTGTTATACGCCTTTCCGCCTATACCACTTCTGCCCAGAGTGCTGAAGAAGATCAGGCGCGACCGGGCCCAAGTTATCCTTGTGGCTCCGGACTGGGCTCGAAGGTACTGGTATCCCGAGCTACTCAGCATGTCAGTCGGTCCCCCGATCCGCCTGCCCCTTCAGGAGGACCTTCTGTCGCAGCAGCAGGGGACGGTCCTCCACCCGAACCTGTCCAGTCTCCACCTCCATGCTTGGAGATTGAGCGGCGGCAGTTGAGGCCATTTGACTTGCCTCCTGAAGTTTGTGATGTTATTCTGGCAGCCAGGCGTCCCTCCACTAAGTCGGTATACGCCTGTCGGTGGAACAGATTTGTGGCATGGTGCACAGCAAAGGCTGTGGATCCTCTTTCTGCCCCTCTTTCGGAGGTTCTTCTGTTTCTTCTTTCTCTTGCCCAGCAGGGCTCTGCTCTGGGCACTATCAAGGGCTACCTTTCTGCCCTTTCAGCCTTTTTGAGGCTTCCTGATCAGCCTTCTTTGTTCAAATCCCCGATTGTAACTCGATTCTTGAAAGGCATCACTCACATGTTTCCACCTGTTCCGTTTGTGATGCCTCAGTGGGATTTGAACCTGGTTCTAACTTTCCTGATGTGTGCTCCCTTTGAGCCCCTTCATTCTTGCCCTCTCCGTCTCCTGACTTTAAAGACGGCTTTCCTGGTTGCCATCACCTCTGCCAGGAGGGTGAGTGAGCTCCAGGCTCTTTCTGTCCAACCTCCTTTCCTGTCCATTCATCCTGACAAGGTGGTTCTGAGGACTAGACCTTCTTTCCTGCCCAAGGTTGTTTCGGCCTTTCACATCGGGCAGTCCATCACCCTCCCTTCCTTCTTCCCGCCTCCGCATCCTTCAAAGGATGAAGAGCGGCTCCATCGTCTGGACCCAAAACGTGCGCTTTCATTTTACATGGATCGCACACGCCAGTTCCGGGTGGATGACCAACTGTTTGTTGGCTACGTGGGTGCGAAGAAGGGACGGGCGGTTTGTAAACGAACCATCTCTCGATGGGTCGTCCTCTGCATCAAAGCGTGCTACTCTTTGGCTCGGAAGGAGCCTCCTGTTGGGCTGAGGGCCCATTCCACTCGGGCCACGGCGGCTACTACTGCCCTGGGCCGGGGAGTCCCCTTGCAGGACATTTGCCAGGCGGCTACGTGGGCCTCGCTGCACACCTTTGCGAGGCACTACTGCCTGGACAGTCAAGTCCGGAGGGATGGCTTCTTTGGCCGTTCTGTCCTCCAGGACTTTCTGGTGTAGTTTTGTATTGGTTCGCAGACCCACCACCGGGGTTGGTATTGCTGGGGTATGTATTCTAAGGTAAGGAATCTAACACTAACGTGTTTCTTTCAGATGAACAAGTTACTTACCTTCGGTAACGATATATCTGTAAGAAACATTAGTTAGTGTTAGATTCCTTACCGAACCCACCCATCCTCCCCGTTCTGCGAACTGATACCTAGGGTTAAGGTCATCCCTTTCAGGGCCCTAGTTTGTACATGGCACCAGTGTTGGTTCTCTCATGGCTCTGCGTCTCCTGGCGCGGAAAAGCTGTGTGCAAAGAACTGACGTCAGCGCGCGGAGGCGGCGTCTATGTACTCCAGCGACGTCATCACGGCGCACGACGCCGACGACGGACGCGGAGCCGCAGGGGACGCCTGCAGACGACGCCTACCGACGCGCAGGGGTACTGCTACGCAAAAGTTTCCGGATCCAGACTGACGCCTGGGGATATTCTAAGGTAAGGAATCTAACACTAACTAATGTTTCTTACAGATATATCGTTACCGAAGGTAAGTAACTTGTTCATCTGGGACTGACCCGAAGATCGCCCGACCGTTCCAAGCTTCCATGCGAGTCAGCCACCACAACATTTCTTCCTTAACCTCCTCCGAGAGAGGAACCATCTGGTCGTAGGACATGCCCCTCTGAAGATGATGCACCTTGAGGCGTTGAAGCGCCCTGTAATGAAGGGGCCCCGGGAAGATTGCCTGGATGGAAGACGACAGGAGCCCCACCACCCTGGCAATCTGCCGTAAGGATGTCTGGGTCCTTGCAATTGTCTGTCGCAAGACATGTCCGATCTTGGACATCTTCTGCGGCGTAAGACTGAGTGATGCCTCGACGGAGTCTATGACAAACCCCAAGAATACCACCCTCTGACAAAGCACGAGGACAGATTTGTCTCTGTTGATGACAAATCCCAGCCCCTGCAAAAGGGAATTGCGCCATCAGCAGGATGTCGTCCAAATAGACAATCATCCGTATACCCTGTCCCTGCAGGTATTCCACCACAGGGTGCAACACTTTGGTGAAACACCACAGGGCTGAGGAAAGTCCGAACGGAAGGGTGGTGAATTCGAACAATGGATCCCTCCAGATAAACTGTAGGAAACGGTGATGAGGGGAATGAATGGGAACCACAAGGTAAGCGTCCTTGAGGTCCAACCGCACAATCCAGTCTCGCGGAAGGAGGACATCCCGGAGAAGGTGTATCCCCTCCATCTTGAAATGCTGATAAACTAACCACCCGTTGAATTCCTTGAGATTGATTACCGGCCGCCTGCCTCCATCGGTTTTGTCCACCAAAAACAGATTGCTGAGGGATGTCTAGTTAATTGACGAACGGCCCGTTTGCGAAGGAGCTCCGAGTCCTCGTCTATCAACTGCGCATCTGACACAGAGAAGACTATAGGGCGTGGGGCACCTACCTGCTTGGGCTGGTCGTAAAACTCTATATGGAACCCGTGGACGGTTTGTAATACCCACGCGTCCGCCGTAAGCTCTGCCCATTCTCTCTGAAAGGCTGCTAGTCGACCGCCAATCTAAACCTGATCCGCAGGGATAACACTCACCGTTCGAGTTGTTAGGTCCAGAGTTCTTCCTGTATCCTCGACCCCCGAAGCGTTGCCCTCGTGTGGGGTAGAACTTGTTAAAATTGGCTGAGGTGTTTTACTGGCCTCGCCAGGAGCCTTGCCCTCTATTGTTGGCATTGTGACCGCCAGGGCCTTGCCTTATCCAGGGACGTAAAGGTTGACACAAATTTTCCCAACTCTTTAATAAAAGGTTCCCCAAAAAGGCCCCCTTGGGCTACTGCCCCTGCCTCCGAGGAGGCCAGGTCTCCCAATTTCGGGTCTAGCTTAATTAGAAGGGATCTCTGGCGTTCGGTCGATAGGGCACAATTGGGGTTCCCTAAAAAAATATCACCCTTTGCGCCCAGTTCGACAGGACTTCTGTAGAAATGGTGGACCCTGTCACTTTCGCCTCTTTCGCCATATCCAAGATCTTGTTAATAGGCCCCACCGCGTCCAATAATTTTTCTTGGCATGACCACCAGGAGCGGTCAGTGCCTTTAGGCGGGTCCTTCATTAACTTTGCCAGGAAGGTCGCCATCTTGGCGCCTAATTCCGACGTCAGGGACACTTTACCTTCCAACGTGGGCCTCGGGCACCCCCCACGCAGACACCCCCCTAGCCTCTTACTCTAAAGGCTTGCGCAGGCGACTCGCCACGAACTTCGTCACCTTGTCACCCGGGGCCCAGGCCGCGGATCACGGATGGATGATCTCATCCGGATCCAGCATGTCTGAGCTGTCCCGAGGCAACTCAGCGGCTGAGCTCGAAGGGTGCCAAGAGTGCACTGACTCCTCATCCTCATCTGTGTCCGGGGATTCACCACCCGGAGATAGAGGAGCCGTCCCCGAAGCCACCGAAGGCTCAGGGGCCGAGGGCTGCCCAGGGGAAGGGTGGTCGCCTTTGCCAAGAAAGTGTCACGCAGACTCTCAAAGGCGCCATTATCCACCCCCTGAGCCCCCTCGGGCAACCCCTCCTTGCAGGGCTTCTAGGGGGCAGGGGGACCCTCCCCTGAGGGACCTTGGAGGACTACTGGTGCTCCCCCTTGAGCATGAGCAATCTTTGCGCACTCCTCTACAGTGTGCGCTGAAAGGCGCTCTTCCATAGGACCCACCACCTTGGTGACGCAGCGGTAAAAGGAGCTGTCCACCGCGTGATAGAACTCCTCGTCATTTAAATAGGACTGGGAATCATCCTCATAATAATCGTCCTGTTCCATGGTCAAAGGATATAGACCGAAGAGTCTTACAATTACTGCCCAACCAGCGTGGGAGTCAACCAAAATATGGGCAGACCTAAGGACTGCAACGCTCTTTCAGAGCCAGAAACTGGCAGATGTAGGGCGCACTCTACACCCACAGCGCGCCACCACACAAACAAGTACTCTGGAGTGCAATTCCTGCCCGTAGGCGATCACCGCGGTCTAACCGCAATACAGACCCCATAACCTGGACGTTCAGTGAGGCGGCAAAATGGCAAGGCTCCTTCGCGATTAATCTCCTCAGCGTGGCTCCACTTTGAGGAAAACCGCGCTGAGGATCAACGAGACTCAGCAGCGCCTTCTAGTGGGTGATTGCGTACCGCAACGAGAAAAGAGGAAAAAGAGATGCGTTAGAAGCGAGAAACGCTTCCGCGGCTCGAACGGGGCTCTGTGGAAGGAATAAACAGCACAGGAGCCCCCCTGGCCCCCAAACACAATACTATTCTACCTCCCACAAGCATTAAACACAATACAGGGAGAGTAAGGAAATGATACATGACTGGATGCGTGAGCAGCGAAGAAAGAGGAGGAAGAGAGAGAAGGGACTCCCTATCTAACGTTAATGGACATAATGGAAGGACTAATGTTGTGGATTGCTACGATGGAGTGATGGGAGTTGTAGTTACCAAATACTTTTTATAACTTTTTATGTGAAATGCTTTACTATGTATCTGATGTACAAGCATTTTTTTGTTGGAAGCTTTTCTGAGGCTGCTGTGTTTTGTGTTGAGAATAAAGAGCGGAGAAAGAAAAGCATAATCTGAGCCTCCGGTCCTGCCATAGAATCTACAGCACTACATGCAACTTACAGGGTTAAGCAACATAATCCGATCTTAATGAGTTTTTGCTGCATTTCATCCTATGTATCACCAGATGCTCTGTACTCCTGAACCTTCCTAATTACAAAATTGTTTTAGAATTTTTTTTAGAAGTGTTCCTGCCTCTGGTGCATGGAATTGGGCATGAAATGCTAAACTTGTACCCCTGATTTTGTTTTTGGGATAATCAAGAAATAACCATGAAAAGAGATAGGCAATTTACTTTGTCATTTTGACTGAGCACCGTAGACGAGGCTTCAAGTATGCTTTGATTGCCTAGCTCTTATTTCTGTACATTTGAAATTATTCAACTTAGTGTTGCGTAACATTGAGTTTATCCTTTTGGTTGTTTCCTCTTAGGAATATGTACTTCTCTTCTAAGAGGAGGCACTTCTATGTTCCACTTATCTGGCTGTCCTCCTTTCAGATAGCACATCAGTTTCAAATACCCGTAAAAAATTATACAGTAAAAAATATTGCAAATCAAAATTGTGTGGTCTCCAAATGAATATACTTTTTACAATCCAAGTGGGACCTAGGGCCCAGTAGTTACAGTTGCTCCTCAACCCACCGGCTCTCTTTTTGAAAAGCCTAACTCACTGAAAAACTCTATTCCTTTGTACAAAATGGCTGGGGCCATAAAACTGTAACAATAAATCCCCCCATACCTTCTGTCTTCCACGTGCCCCTTCAGCTCAACTCCCCCACATAGAGATAAGATTCCCAGCCAGACTTGAGCTCTGGTTGCTTGAACAGAAAGTGGAATCTCTTCCCCGGTGCTCAGAGCAATAGCAGCAAAAAGAGGACTATTCTCTCTTTCTCCCAGCCTGCTTAGCAACAAACAAAGGACTACTTGCCTGATCTGAACTATTTGGCGGCCATCTTAGTCTAGTCTCTAGTTTCTATGGGATTATAGTATTTTAGACTAGTAGAACAGAATGCCGGCCTATGCCTATATTATTATACTCTCACTATAGTTTTATTATTTGTTTAGACCTGATTACTACCTCATATATGAAAGAATGCCTACCTATTACTATATTTGTGCAATATTGCTCTCTTAGCCTTTTCTGAATGTATGTACTACACAGACTGCTACCTCATATAGGAAAGAGTGTTTGCCATCACTGCATTAGTACGCTCTAGCTCTACTCTAAACATTTGTATTGCTCAGATTACTACCTTATATAGGCCAGAGTGTTTACACATCATTGTAGTACTACACCTATATCGGTATTTTGAACACCTGTATGCACAGACTATTACCTCGTATATTAGGAGTCCTCACTAGTGCCACTTTCACTTGTATTCTGAACATTTGTAAATGCACAGATTGCTACCTCACACTATTTGAACTGACAATCAGTGTCACCCTCGATTTTTGAATTTTGAGTCTTGTAAATTGTGTATCTGGATCCTTCCTCCATATTCTATCAATATTATCAACTATAGTATAGTGCACGCACCCATTGTACCCTAACCTTATATATTATCAGTATTATGCCTATTCCTACACCTTGTACCTTACTAGTTACCGTATGTATTTGCCCTACTGCTCACTCTCATATCCTGGAAAGGCTGGCTGATTACTAGTGTCACTTTGTTTTATAACATCTTGCTTGCTGTAACTTATCATTGTGTTTCCTACTGTATGCACCCGTTTTTCTGCAAACATGTCTTTCTGCACATTGGTACCACTATAGTCCACTACTGCATCCTCCCATACCCACCTAATCCTGCAACGCAACATGGACCCCATCGGCAAACATACATACAAAATCATATACCCACCATCACTCACCAAAAAAGCCGCCAAACGCTTTAAACACAACTTCCTTAGGTCACACTCGGAAAAGCCCTTCGCTGACACCTACTTCTCACCGGTTAATGGATCCCTGAACACCGATATCATTTTCCACACCACACGCAGAGCTCAATGGAGAAAAGCGTTCTTCACCCTTCTCACCGTCTCCTCGACTAGAAAATCCACACACAGCCAAACTCTCTCCATCTCCCCATCCCGGGTCTTTCCAGGCAGAGCCACCATCACTATTTACAATACCGGGATTGTCCTATTACAATCCACAGACAAGAACCTGGAACTGCTAGACAACATGTTCCCCACCTTCAAAGAACACCTCTCCAAGTCACGGACAAACACGCATATCTCCCCCAATCCCACCAACCATGACCTCTCAGCTGCATACTTTTCAATCAGGGACACACCTACCACCCCTGACCTCCCATCCCCTACCCACAACCTCACTATCCCAACTCAGCACCCCATCACAGACATAGATCGCTCCCCCTCATACGCCGCCCGTTCCCCCGCCCCCTCCACCAACGTGCGGACCTCCACACATACCCTCAACACACCTATCACACCTACAGCGGGCATTAACACCCCGCTCGGCGCTGACAGCACAATCCCCACACTTATCACTCCCAACTTAGTCCAGCACCAGAATAACACGCATTCTGACAATTCCCCCCTTTTATCCCCCCCCATTCTCAGTCCTCACTACCCACCAAGCAACTGCGCAGAACGTACTCCCTCTCCTAATTTAACGCCCCCTCCCCTTAACAGGATCATCTCCACTCCCACTCCCCCTCCTACTCTCAGCCCCTACTATCCTCCTTCCAACACAGCTACCAGTCTCCCAGCCTACACGTTGTCCCCCACGCCTACCGCCAATGCCCCCACCCATAACATCAATTTCCTCCCTACCCCATCCACTCCCCAACAGTCCAGAACCTCTCACCTCCCTAACCCCATCCCACGCTCCAACACAACGCAGACCTGCCCGAACACCAGCCCTCCCCCCGCCTGCACACAAATTCCCTGGCCAGCCAATAACCCCTGACTGCCACCCCCACCCCCACCACCTACCCTACGATGGAACACATCATGGCCACCCTCACTCAGATCAAAGAAGACATTCAGGTCATCAAAGAACGACTCTCCACACGCCCTATACACCGCCCAGCCACCTCCACCCCCCTTCCCAACCTGCCTCCTACCCCGCCGGCGGTCCCCCACCCTCACCACGCCCCACACCAGGCTTCAAACCCTGCTCATAGGCGCAGCAATTCCCGTAGTCCCCAGCATCGCCCCTGCAACGCCTCACACATCCACACCTCCCCGCCAAATGTGTCCCCCACCTCTCAGACTAACTCTCGCACTCAGCTATGCCCCAAGCTGACATCAATCCCAGCTCTTAATCGCAACAACCGCCCTCGCCGCACCCACAACTCTTCTTCTGACCTCGACACACTCACCCTTCTCCGCTCCTATGATCCAGCCCCCCAAACTCACACAAGCACCCCACACTGCAACATTCCCACGATACACCCAAATCCCCTTAGACCACCCACATTAAACAGCAGAGCCTCCATCCCCAATAACCTTAGAAAAGTCCCTCTCTCGCTAGAACAATCTAACACCCTCTACACACCCCGTCTCAAATGCGCTCTTCTCAACTGCAGATCGGCGACGAAACACTCAGCAGCCATTGCTGAACTCCTCTTATCGCAGGGCCTTGACCTAATCATCTTGACTGAAACGTGGCTAACTGAATCCTCGACACCCATAATGGACATTCTGGTTCCTCCCAACTTCCACATTATCAGGCTCGACAGAACAGGCCAAATAGGTGGCGGAATCGCATGCATATACAAGAACAACCTCTCTGTTCAGAAAGTCAATTCCACATCCCTGCCATCCCCAACATCCTGTGAATACATCTGCCTCGACATTATTAGTGAGGACAAACCGATATGCACTCTGCACAGCATATACCACCCACCCAGGGACAACCTCACCTTCTCCCAACAAATCATGGATATGATCTCAACCAATTCCGGTCGCCAGCTCACCCAAATATACCTTGGTGACTTCAACCTCCGCTGGAATGATAGCAACGACGCAGTGGTAAACAGTCTTAAAAATTTCCTCGATGCCCTGAACCTCACCCAAATATGCAACAGTCCGACCCATGAGAAAGGCTCTACCATCGACCTGATCATCTCCAAGGAGCATTCTATCCAACTCGAATCCATACAACCTTGTGACTGGTCAGATCATCACATTATCACATTCTTTATCAACGAAAAAGTCAAAGTCAACCCTGTGCAACTCTCCAAGCCCAAGGTCTGGAAAAGAAACTCGAAAAAGCTCAACCCTGGCTCTCTGCCCCCTAACAGCTGCAATCTCCTACTCCCTCCTGCAGGCGCCTCGGACGTCCAAACTCTGACTGACCACTATCTCAACACTATGACTTCGATAATCAATGAGGCTGCACCTATGCAACTAAAAAGAGTCGCCACTAAAATCTCCAAACCATGGTACGACGGGAGTCTCAATGAAGATAGAAGAGACATGCGAATGGCAGAACGGACCTGGAGATCAGCCCCCTCTGCAATGCACCTAAAAGAATTGAAGAAGAAGAGAAACGCCTACTTCAGGAAAATAAAACGCTCAAAATCGGACTTCTTCCGCCTCCAACTTAACCAAGCAAAGAACCGCCCGAGAAAACTGTTTGAGCTAATCAAATCGCAATCCAAAGAGCTACCACAACCACTCAACACTGGGCGTGTGGTACCCTCATGTGAAGACTTCGCTGCTTTCTTTATCCAAAAAACCGACAAAATAAAAAGCGATCTCCTCACTGACGCAAGCCTCTACTCCAAACCCAAATGCCCAGCACCCGTTGAACCAAAAAACAATGTGACATGGTCAACCTTTGACACATATTCGGAAGAAGAAATTGGCAAATTACTCAGCACCCTGAAACCATCCAATCACCTCACGGACCCCCTCCCTGCCTTCGCAGTAAAAAACTTTACCCCACTGATTCTCCCTCTCTGGACTAAAATCAACAGCTCTCTCCAACAAGGAAGCATACCTGACTCCCTCAAAGTTGGTCAGGTCACACCTCTATTAAAGAAACCAACAGCCGACCCCGCGGATCTCAACAACTACCGTCCCATCACCAATATCCCCACTCTCGCCAAACTGCTGGAAAAATGCGCACAACTACAATTGACTAAACACATTGAGCAATTCGATCTCCTCAACCCTCACCAGTCAGGTTTCCGAGCAGGACACAGCACAGAAACGGCTATGACTCACATAATTGACGACGCACTTCAAATGCTAGACCAAAATGACACCTGCCTCCTCATCCTTCTTGATCTCTCCTCCGCATTCGACACCGTTAAACATGAGAATCTACTAGAACTACTAAACAAAAGAATGGGCTTATCTGGAACTGTCCTCAAATGGTTCACTTCCTTTCTCCGCAACAGGACGCAGAAATTCAAGAGCAACAACCTGATGTCCACGCCAGTACCTGTAACGCTAGGCGTCCCCCAAGGATCTTCTCTATCCCCAACTTTGTTCAACCTAGTCATGGAACCTCTCACCACTTTGCTACAAGAATCCAATGTACACTTTCACATGTATGCCGATGACACCCAACTTTACCTCAAACTGCAATCACCCAATGACATCCTGCTCCTGAACTCAACGATCAGATGCACCCAATCCTGGCTTGCCGACAATCACCTCAAACTCAATGCCCTGAAAACAGAGTTCCTTCTGATCGCACCTCCAGCGAAGATATCCACCACTCAACATTGGCTTAAACTCCTAACCGCACTCAATGTCCAACCCACCATCGTGGAATCAGCAAAATCTTTAGGCATAACACTCGACACCAATCTCAACATGCAGCAACATGTCAGCAAAGCAACAAAGGGAGCGAACTTCCAGATCAATACTCTGAGGAAACTTAAACCCTACCTCCCAGCCAAAGACTTCCAAACAGCGGTGCAAGCACTAGTCATCCCACGAATTGAATACGGCATCACCGCCCTCTGCGGACTCCCACTAACTACAACCGCACCACTAAAAGCATCTCTAAATGCTGCAGCGAGACTCATCACGGGGTCAAAAAAGCACTCCCACATCACCCCTGACTTGAAATCCCTGAATTGGTTGCCGTTTGAAGCCAGAATACATCTGAAAATAGCCTGCATGACACACAAGGCGGTACACCTAAACTCACCCGGCTACCTTGCTCAGAAATTGACAATCTCTGGGGGAATCAGAAACACGAGAGGCGCAAACAATCTTCTGCTGAAACCTCGAAGATTCCGGAAGGAGAAAACATACAAGCGCTCTTTCTCAGGAATGGCGCCTAGGATTTGGAACTCACTCCCTCCCGAAACCAGGCTTATCTCTTCCACTACACTCTTCAAAAAAGAAGTAAAAGCTATCCTCATGGCTAAATTCACCTGTACTACTATCTCGAACCCTATCAACACCCTGCGATGATCTGTATTACTTGCTTGACCCCTTATCTATTTGTACGAGCTGTCTTATCACCCACTTGATTGCTTTGCAGCCACCCAATTGTATTATTTGTATTGTATGATCTACTGATTTACCTATTTGACTTTGTTCCCTCATGTACCCGTCTATGTAAAGCGCTCTGATATCTGCAAAGATCTTGTTCGCGCTATATAAAACTCTGAAAATTAAAAATAAATAAACCACGATGCAAGTGACTGTGGGCATTTCAACAATTGTCATTATTTGGATCCCAGAATTTGCAGAAAGAAATCCACATTGTAATTTGTTCTCGAGTGTCAGTAATTGATAATTATAGTGACGGCTTTATATATTACATATATAAAAAACGGATTTATCCTTTAGATAGTTTAATTTGATCTGTGTTGGAAATCTGAAGCCAGAGTCTGCCTCTGTCCTTTAGCTCTTTGGACAAATGTGTAGCAAATTGGGGTCCCTTACCGCTTAGTTGGGTGTAGGATTGTTTCTATTAAACGAAGTGTGCATTTCAGTGTAATAAACAATTTAAGCAGTATTAAAACCATCATGTTAGTTCATAGTTTGAGTAGATCCTTTAAAATAATCTGAAATCTGTTGTACAATTTACAAGCAACATTTGTAATAAAACAATGAGGAATTTGAAACTTAAGGCAGGACTCAGTTGCCAATGCTTTTCTCAGGACACCCACAAATCACATGGCCTTGCCTGGAGGCATAGCTTCTGAGATCACTGCTTAAATAGCAGCACATGCTACAGAAAGCTATATTTGGTAGAATGACATAGGAGTTTTATTTGTTTCACTTTATGCTTTTTGGATTCCAATTAAAAAAAAATTAAAAATCATTGACATTGTTTATATTTCTAGCTTTTGCCCCTTAGCTGTACCTTCTTTCTGCTCATTGATTCAATGCTGACTCTCCAACAGATGTCTTCCTTCTGCAGTAGAATTTGCAGAAACTATCATTCTCAGTTCGAGTTTTATGTTCTGGCTCCTAAACCTAGATCTACTGATCAAGAATACTATGTAAATGCGAACGACTCACAGAAAGAATTTCCCTGCACACCTAGCTCCTGTTCTGAAGTATTAGCCATATTGATATCAGGTGGATGTGAGGAAATGGGGTGTATTATATGGTGTGGTTGTGCGACATCACCATTTAATACACTTAATCCCTTTATGACCCTTAGGTTTAGTTTGTCAAACCTTCAGCTCAATCATGGGTTGGTGTGATTAAGCTGCAAGGCTTACCCAAATATATAGTATAATTAGTTTGTCTCCTCCGCACTTGAACTGGAATTTGGTCATAAGTGGGTGGGTCTTTAGGTTGCGAAGAAACATCCATGATTTAATGTCGGAGTGTTTCTTTTGTGGCAAATAACCTGGGAAGGATACTTGGATATATCTGTGTATCATCCACGTAGAGGTGGTATGGGATGTTCTACTCCATGAGAAGTGGGGTCTGAAATCTCAGTGAGTGCAGCACCAGGGGAATCGCTCAGACTGCGTCCAGATTTCAGGGGAGACTGCAAGAGATCTACAGTGGTGTCTACTGGGTCTCGATTTGGTCTGCGGCAGACCCCTCTCCTTTTCTCTCTCAGAGCTGACAATGGTGACGGATGCCTTGCTCTTGGAATAGGGTGGCCATCTGTGGAAGGTGAAGATCAAAGAACTCTGGTCTCTGTTGGAGACCGAGGTCACCATCCAGCTGTTGGAGTTGTAGGCTATCCGTTTGGAATTGAAAGCCTTCCTGCCTTCTATCAAAAGGAGGCTAGTGCAGGTATTCATGTACCTCATAATCACCAGGGCGGAGTAGCGTTGTGGGCCCTGTGCCTAAATGCCCTGCACATTTGACATTGGCTGCATTGTCAGGACATCTTTTTGGTTGTACAACACCTGGTGGGATTTCTCAATTGCCAGGACAGACAAGCTTGCCATCGATGTCTTGCGGAGTCACGAATGGCATCTATACACGGAGGTGGTGCAAGGTCTCTTCTGCGATTGGGAAGAACCGTGGCTTGATCTGTTCGCCACTTCTGAAAACGAGCAATGTCAGCACTTTTGCCTTTCCAAAGTGGCTCTCGCTCTGAGACTCGTTCCGCTTGGAGTGGAACTCTGGACTCCTATGTCTTCCCTCCGATCCCATTTTTGGCCCACGTCCTCAAAAAAGATCCTAGCTGACTGTTCCAGCTTATCCTATTGTCTGTGGACTGGGCACAGATGTTCTGGTATTCCGAACTTCTGGTCTTGAGCATCTGTCCTCGATCAGGCAGACTCTTTGGGAAGATCTCCTATCACAGCAGCAGCGCCGGGTCTTTCGTTCTAACCTGCAAACGCCCCATTTACATACTTGGAGATTGAGCATCGCCAGTTGAGTGTTTTCGAGCTTCCTCCCAAAGTTGTTATCCAGACGCCCATCAACAAGATCTGTATATGCCTGCCATTGGGTCAGGTTTATGGACTGGTGTTCAGACAAGCACGTTGACTCACTTAATGCTAAACTGTCTGAGGTAATACAGTTTGTGTTATGATTGGCCCAGCAAGACTTTGCTCTGGGCACTGTTAATGGATATTTATCGTCTATATCTGCTTTATTGCGTTTGCTGGTTTAGCCTTCTCTATTAAAGCCACCTGTTGAGACTAATTTCTTGAAAGGTTTGCACAACATATTTGTCTTCCTTCATTATACACCAGTGGGACTTTAATTTGGTTTTGACTTAATTGAAGTTTATTTATTTTATTTTTTACATTTGTATGGCGCGCAGCTACCCAAAAAGGGTTTCCCGGCACCTTTGGCATAAGGAAGAACAAAGTTGTATGCTGGGCAAGGCTTTAGCACAGTTCTTTCTCTTTCCGGATGTGTAGGGGAAGTGTGTTCCACAGGATAGGCCCTCTGACAGAAAATGATCTTCCACCAGTTCTTTGCAATCTAAACCTGGGAACAGCGAATTTTGCTGCAGTTTGGGAACGCAGGTTTCTTGTTGTTAAGTAGGGGCAGCGAACGTTTGCAGATAGGATGGTGCCGTTTTAGATTTGATCTTAAACATATAGCTCAGGGTTTTGAAACTGATACGGTGTTCTATCCTGAGCCAGTGTAGATCATTCAGGTATTTTGATACTCTTGCGGTTTTTGGTATTCTACACAAGAATCTTGCGGCTGAATTTTGGATTAGTTGGAGTCGCTTGATGACTGCCTGGTTTGAGCTCAAGTAGAGGATGTTGCCGTAGTCGATACGCGATGTTCTTAGTGCGTTGACTACGGTCTTTTGTGAGAAGTGTTCTCACTTTGAACCTGGCATACTAGCCTCTTTTACTTTTGAATCTTGAAATGGTCTTTTTGGTGTCTCTTTTTTTGGCCCTGAGAGTGAGTAAGCTTCAGGCACCCTGTCAACTACCTTCTTCCAGGACAAGCTGGTTCGCCGAATGTGTGGCTTCTTTCGCCCGAAGGTAGTGGTCCCTTTTCACGTTGCAGCGATGATCACCATTTCTATGTTCTTAGCCTCCCCACACCCCCTAAAGAGGAGGAGAGACTCCATTGTTTGGATCCAGAGAGGGCCATTAGTTTTTATATTGATCGTACGAAGGACTACTGGCTGGACAACCTGCATTTACTGGATTCTCTGGAGCAATGAAATGAAAGGCTGTGCAAAAGAGGACCATCTCTCGATGGATTGTACTATGTATTAAAATCTACTAAGCATTGGTAAAGAAACAGCCTCCAGAAGGATTGAGGGCTCACTTCACCAGAGCCAAAGCTGCTACCACTGCGCTAGCATAAGGAGTGCCTGTCCTCAACATTTGTCAGGCGGTTACAAGGGTGTTGCTCCACACATTCACAAAGGACGGTGAGGTCCATTATGAGGGTACTTTGCCTGCTTAGTCCAGCAGGATTTTTCTGTTGCGAACTGCACTCCTTCCACTGGAAGGTCCTCCATAGCTTCAGCACCCTAGTCACAGCCATTCTGATGTGGGTCCGCATCTGGGGAAGAAAGTTGTCACGAAAAAAACTGATGTCTGCGTGCAGGGGTAGGACCTCTATAGGCATCACGCGTTACATCTGTTGCAGAGCCAATGGTGCCACCTACTGGTGTGTAGAGGTACTGCTCAGGATTTTCCAGATCCTGTCTGAAGTCTAGGGGATATTCTAAGGTGAGAAATATGCAGTTAGTCTCTACCAGAAAAGGCGTTAATGAAGGCAAGTAACTTGATTAACCTCCATGGTTAACTACAACAAACTGGGTTGTGGAGGCTCAGTCATACTCTAGCCTTCTATATTTTCTTACCATGACACTGCATTCTGCAGAATGTAAGGTGGAATGAAGAGTAGATTGAAGGTGAGAATGCTCCGTCCTAATGTTCTGTTTCGTTAGGAACTGCTTTCCTAACTGGGCAGTGTGCTGCACCCATACCTCCATAGTCTAATATCCCATGTTTCTTTCGCATGTTGTTGATAGCCTAATTTGTTGGTCGCTTGGCATCTGAGGGGGCAGAAATTGTTGATAAACGGATGTCAGCCTGGGGTTCAGTGTGGTCACTTTTGGATGTACAAGGGACCCACAAGAGTCTACTGGCGCCATCTACCAGTGAGCTAGTGGTAATGCAGAAAGTTCTTCTGGATACACAGCGGCTCCAGGGAGGCTTTAAAATGTGAGGAATCAGCTGTTGGTATCCACCATCAAATGTTACCAAAAGTTACTTTCAATTTGCCCCTGTTTCTGTTTCTCTGTGGTTTTAAAGGTTGTGCTCAATTATTGTTACGGTGACGTGGCCAGGTTTAATCATGTGTTTGAGCCTTTCCTGAAGAGGCTCCATTCTGGTATTGTTTCACTTCAGCTTTCTGTATACAAGACCTGAGAGCGTCAGAACGCTTTGTGTTGGACAGGCCACGTGAAAGGCTTGCTCCCTCCCCGCACGACCAGGCCCGAGCCTGGCTCTTCAGGTGTTACACGCAACAACCACCCGTTTCCCGTCTCATATGGGACCCCTGCCCCTGGACATCTCCCCATCATGGGCCCGATTCCCTACCGGCCCTCTCGCCTGGCCTGGGCGCCATCTTGGACACAGCACCACGAGGCCGCGTGGCCTCCGATCGACCCCAACCCTGGGCCTGGCCAGGCCCCGACATCCCGGCACCACCATCCACCCAGGAGGTGAGCGGACTACTTGGCAGGTCAATGGGAGAAAGAGGTGTCGATGGCTCTCCCCCGCCAGGTGCCGATCGCCCCAGCTCCCCCGGGCGCTGGCTCCACCCCCCTGCTGGGTGTCTGGACTCCCTCATCCTGGACCTCCCGACCTCCAAGTGCGAGGGTCCGGACATCAAAGGGCGCCAGACCTATAACTGGGGCAGCTCCAGAGCAGGAAGGAGTTGTATTCTGGAGTCGAGAGACGCAGTGAAGAACTCATCCTTGACGGACTACTGGCGCTGCCGTAGCCCTGCCTTGCGAACTATCGACCTGCCTGCTGGCGCTGCCGCAACCTTCTGAAACCTTCATCGTCGTCGGGACCTGCTGGCGTGGCCGCGGACCGTTTGTAACCACCACCTTCATCGGGACCTGCTGGCTCCGCCGCGGACCGTCGCTACCTTCAACCATCTCGGGACCTGCTGGCTCCGCCGCGGCCCGACCATCTAGAACGCCGAGCTCGAGGATTGTGAGCTATTTCATCTACCAGACTGGTAACGAGACTGTCCCGCTACCCTTTTCCCAACCAAGAGACTAGAATAGAGGGGACCTCTGAGTCCAGACCTCCTTGTACCATTTCACCGTACTTGAAGAATTGCTTATAAAGAACGTTGAACCTTATCCTTGTGTGGTGTACATCTATGGGGGGGAAGTTACTTGTCTGTACGATCGCTGGAGACTGCTCTCCCCGGAGACCTCTCCTTTTGTCCTCGGCCGACCCTCCAGGTCCCGTCTAACACTTTGCATAGAAGATTATAACATTTCAGTGATTTAGAGCACTTAGAATGCAACAAAACATATATTCCTGGACAGACCTGTAAATCTCCGTTTCCCAAGTTATAGGGAATTTGAGTAGTTAAAATGAGATTAGTGATCTGACCAGGCTTGAATTTTACCTGCTGTTTCTGTATTTTGTATTTTGAAAAATCGGTGTGTGCCGATCTTTGAAGGTGGAAGGTACAGTGAAGTGGTTATACACTAAGACTAGCATTTCTGTGACTCATTTGGTGCTGGTTTTGTCTTCCTTGTAATCAAGACACGTTCTTCCAGAAGAAGTGTCTGAAATGGGTGGAGCGTGATGTACTCTGTAAATGTATTTCTTGTAGGAAGTTTGCACCTTACTTTGTTATATACTGCTTTTTTTAAAGATATGCTTTTTAATGCATAATACAGAACACACTCTAAATTGTATAATAAACATATGCGATTTATTTTGTGGAGCCTTTTTGATTTTCAACTAAGTCATGCATCTGCCTCCACTTTGTCAACCCTGGTGTGAACTATGAGCTTGGGCTAAGCGTGAAACTTACTATTCAGTTCTTGAAAGTGGCCATCAAGCTTACTTTCTTAACTTCTTTTGCCAGACGGATCAGCTTGATGCCTGTGAAAACAGACTCGTCGAACGTCCCTCAAACAATTCTCACGCCACCCTCTTCAGAAACCACCACCCCTGGTAAGACTTCATTTTAGATTTCTTTATTTTAATACTAAGTTTATTTCTTAGTGGTTTTAGTTGAAATACCATTCATAGGTGTTTGCTTTGAGGCAAATGGTGGGTCTCATTGTGCCAGCTACCCTATGTTCAAGCCTCAAATTTATTTAATTACAGCTCTCAAGTAAAAATAAATCCTAAGTAGTTAAGTATTCTTGGGGGAAGGGCATTATTTTCTTTTGCTCTTTCCCTAACCATTGGGGCATTGTAAGGTTTAGAACCATTGCTGTAGGACTTAGCAGCTGACCTGAAATGATTAGTGTAAGAAATTGGGTGGCAGTTGCAAAGGATGGGAGTCTTTCGCAAATAATAGATCTGCAATTTTTTTGTTCCTTGGAACCAAGTACTCCATTTTGCACTTGATTCGCTTTTGGATAGCGAAGAAGAGCGGTCCAAGGTCTACTCTGAGTTGGTGTAAGCTAGCAATCCCAATTCGATGACGTGCATCAATTCTCAGATTGTCTAGTTCTAGTGCTTTTTCTTTTAAAAAGGAAAATTACTATTATTGCGCACACACGCCTTAATATGGATTGAATTACAATTATCTACATCTGGTAGATGGAGATTCCTTAAGGGAAATACTCCTATCAAATTACCCCTCTAATGGGTTCTGAACACCATATCCTTATCCCTACACCCCTCGTACAGGGTCGAACATCTCAATATAAAGGGGGAGTTAGTATATATAATGGCATGGCTGCTGACTTTGTGAAGAAGTCACCACATCAATGTATATAAGGTGGGCTTGCTGGCTCTGTCAAGGCGTTGCCACATTAAAAAAAACACCTACATTTTAAACTTTGTTCATGCATGTACCATTAAAATCAGTGGGGACAATAACCCTACTCAAATGCATTCATTATAAGCATTGCAAGGTTCATCAGTAAGCTTGTCAGTTTAAGTAGAACAAGGTTGGTTTCACTGTCTGCAGGCCACATAATATAGCCATACACCCAACCATAAGAAGTCAGTGTACTCTAGAACTAGACAGTGTAAGAATGTAGCTCTGAGAGTGCACAGTGATTGCAAACCTTGCCCGGGATAATACATTTAATGTCCTAGGAGACTTAGGGGTAAATTTCCTTAAAATATTCTTGGAGGCGGTTGCTTTATATCCTGCAATTCTCCACAACTCATTGGCCAAGTGATTGTAGTGCACCTGCCCCTCCTTGGGGAACCTCAAGAAAAGAATCCAGAGTAACCAAAGCAAATGTTCGAGTGACTACACCGCTTTTGATTGCGGCCTCGTGCCGCCTCCATTTCCTTATGTATGGGTGCTGCAGGAACAACCCCCAGGCCCTAGCAGCCAAGCCGGTTACCACCTTTGCCTTCCAGGTGATGCACTGGTGCTGCAACACTCTTGGGTTGCCAGTAATCCTCCTTTTGAGCTGCCACCCCAGGTGGGAGCAACACAGCTGCAGTTTTGGTGCTTGGACGAGAGCCTCAATACTTTCTTCTCCTGCCAGCAGGCGGGAGCAAAGCAGATCCACTCATTATTGCTCAGGGGATGGGGATCCCTAGGGCTGGTTGTTTCCTGTACCAGCCCCTCTTTGTTCTGGTTCCTGGGACCAGCTATTGCTGCGCCTGTTCCCAGGGAGATGGGGAGCCTTGTAGGCAGAAATCACAAAAGGGAGGGGAGCCCACTCTCTCCCACTCCCTAAAGGGAAATAGTTAAATGATATCCTCATTGCACTGACCCCAGGACACCGGCCATCCCTGGTGTATTGGAAAGAAATTAGAGGAGCACCACACATTCATTTGTCTTTCTTTTTGCATGAGTCTTTAAATTAGCAGATCTTGGGGCCTATTAGATGGATTTTCGTCAACTTTGCCTCATCTTGCTCTTGGCCTTTACACTGATGCAATCTGTCAGTAGCCGTATTTGCTGGCTCCCTGTGCCATCTTTCTTTGTGTGTCCTGGTGCTCCTATCCTGCTGGTTGGGGCAACTTGCACAGCCTCTTTGCAACCAGCCAGCAGAACACCTTTTCTGCCCACCCCAGGAACGTAGGCCTCTGTACGGTCTTGCAGAGCACCTGTGGAAGGGCACTGTAGTCTAGGTTTTTCTCTCAACTTTTTTTTGGGTGGGGGGCATAATGGGGTCAGCGCCACTGGCCCTGGAGAGAACTATCATGGTCGGTGTGAGAAGTTGGCCTGATATGCAGTGCTCACTATTCTAGTGATCACTATGCATCAGTCCAAACGACCCTTATGGTGATTGGTTGTAAGTCCACCTTAGACCAGCTATCCTAGTAGCGTGGATACGAGCAGTCGACGGGCTAAACTCTAGAGGGCGTGTTAAGCCAGCTGTTATACCATCACATACCCCTTGAACACCAAGTGAAAGGACACCACACAAGTGTTATGAAAATAAACAGTGTATTTATTAGAATCACAACAGCCCTGTACTCTTTATGAGGACAGGGTACTAAGCACACAACAAAACTCTTAAGAAAATGCTTCAAGTGCACAATCAATACAAGTGCTCGAGGGCACGGAAAGTTTAGTGGTCTCGGGCGGACCCGATAAGGCAAGTCGGAAGCGATAGGGACTCGGGACCCTTAAATAAGGAGGCTATGCGGGCACCGAAATGCCGAAGTTACCTAGCCCAAGGGCTGCGGCTGCACAAGTCTTTACAGACGTCGGGAGTCCTCGCTGACGAGCCAGGAGCCGGAAGGAAGGAGTTGCTGGCCGGCGACCAGTGGAGATAGTTCGTAGAGATCCAAGCCTGGATCAGAGATGGATGACACCTGAAAGCAGAGGGGACCAAGTTCGTAACTACTAGCCAGTAGTCAGAGGGTACCAGGAGGGCACCGGATGATCGTCACCTCGACTAGGTGAGTGGGTGACGCTAGGCTCGGCAGTCTCACGGACCAGGAGGCGTTGTCGGCGACCAGGATGGAGGTGCGAGCTGTCCCACGAAGGTTGATGCTGTCGGCGTCGCTGGGCCCAGGGTTGGGGCAACAAGCCTTGGCAAATTCAGGGCCACGTGGTGGGCCTAAATGGCGTCTTGAGTGGACCAGGAGGGTCCGGGGTGCTCCTCGCGTAAAAGGGAGCAAAGGCCGGTCTGGAGAAACCAGACCAGCAGCGTTGGTTGTTGGGTGTCGTCAAGAAGGTCACAAGCCAGCGGCTAGTAACAAGACAACGTGGTGAGCGGCAAAAGCAGAAGGGCCCCACACAGATCGTGGAGATGCTGGGAGGCTGCACTTCGGTGCTGGAGCTGCTCAGGGTCGGGGCTTCTCGGACCCCAAAGCACTCACCAGAGGATCCCTCGGCGGTCGTGCTAGTTTAAGAAATCATGCAGGTTTTGATGATGGCCGGTCCCTCGAGGTCTCGTCGCACCCACGGATCTCAGCTGAGCTGACGATGTGGGTAGAGGTCAGAGGTGCCAGGGAAGCCAGTTCTCGTCGAGCTGGGCAGTCGGATTCCTGAGGAAGGACTTGCAGCAAACCGCAGCGTTCTCAGATGGTGCCTGCGGATGCAGGGTGACTACTCCTTAGCCACAAGGGAGAAATCTTGAGAAGAGTCGAGAGTTCCTTTCGTAGAAAGTATTCTTGATTCAAAGATCTAATTTGGAAGGGTCCCCGCTCCTGCCTTTATCCTAAAGAAAGGAGTGGGTATGTGATTAGTCCTGCCCTAGGGGTGGGACCAGGAAGGGGGGTGGTTACACCCCTCTCCCATGCCGGACTTTCCCCAGGTCAGGGGCTGGGGCGCCCCTGGAACTGGTTCTAGCCGGCAGATGCGTAGTGAGCACCGGGGTGCCACTCCGCAGTCACCTTCTTGTAAAGCCCTGCCTACCCAGGATACACAAAACCCTGTCTGGGATGGTGCGAGCACCGCCCTGGACAGGAAACCCTTTGTCCAAGCTCTCCTCGCTGGGAGGACTCCCAGCAGCAGGAGGTCAGACTCGTGTCTGTGGTGGCAGCATCCATTTTGTGGAGCTGAGGCTTCAGTTAACTTTAACCTGGGTTCACAGTTACGTACATGTCGTGTCCCTCTAGAAGGGTGGAATGCTAACCCTGTCGCCAGCATTGGTGAGGGGTCAGGATCCCGATTCGTATGACACCTTACTCTACATGTCTTGATAACGCGATACCGAAGTTATCGATAGCGTACGCGTTATCATGGAACAGCCATTGGGTCTTGGTTCCGCAAGCTGCAACCGGGCTCGGCTCGTGCCAGAGCCCAATTCACACGATTCCACGCACTCTGCCTTCAGGATTGTCAAGGCCTGCCATAGGAGTGACTGATAGGAATTCGGGTGTCCATTTTAAGGTTAGATATAGGGATACTATATATAAAGCAAAGGGCGAGTACGCCACCTTGCCCCAGCTGTCGTGCAGCCAGTTGAGTCAGATTTAGATGGCCATCCAGGGGTGGCATAATACATGCTGCAGCCCCTGGTAGGCCCTGGGTACACCGATGCCCTGAGTGACAGGGTCTGACAAGGTGGCCCAGTTCCAATTGGGTAATGCACCTAAGGTACACATGTCAGTTTAGCGAGAAAACAGCTAGGCTGTGGGTCTGATTGGCAGGCCCACAGCCAGAGAAAGTCGTAAACCAGTGAAACAAAAGCAAAAAATCTGGGTGATCATAGGATTGCAGACCCTACTCTCCTACATGCCCCCCCCCTTCCCCCCCAAACGTTGGGACAATAAACTAACCTTGACCAGATGAGTCTTCTTGTTCTAAGTGGAAATACCTGGAGAGCCCATCTGCATTGCCATGATCAGTGCCAGGTCTATGCTCCACTGTGAAGTCCATCCCCTGTAGGGAAATGGACCACCTAAGCAGTTTGGGGTTTTCACCCTTCATCTGATTTAGCCATAAGAGGGGCTTATGGTCGGTCTGAATATTGAAATGAGTGCCAAACAAGTATGGCCTCAGTTTCTTCAGGGCCCAAACCACAGCAAAGGCCTCCCTCTCAATAGCTGACCAATTTTTCTCTCTGGGGGTCAGCCGTCTGCTTATAAAAGCAATGGGCTGGTCATTACCATCAAAATTCAGTTGAGATAGAACAGCTCCCACACCCAACTCAGAAGCATCTGTTTGGACAATGAATGGTTTGGAGTAGTCTGGACTCTTGAGGATAGGTGCTGTGCACATGGCCTGTTTGAGGTCATCAAATGCTTTTTGACAGCCTGCTGTCCACTGAACCTTTTTTGGCATTTTCTTACTCGTCAGTTCATTAAGCGGAGTCACAATCGATCCGTAATTTCTGACAAACTTTCGGTAGTAACCAGTCAGGCCCAAGAAAGCTCGAACCTGAGTCTGGGTGGTTGGAGGAGCCCAGTCCCTGATTGACTGTATTTTGCTCTCCAGTGGTTGAACTTGGCCTCCACCTACAAGGTGGCCCAAGTATACAACCTGTGTCTGCCCTATCTGGCACTTGGTGGCCTTGATAGTGAGACCTGCTGCTTGCAGAGCCTCTAACACTTTCCTCAGGTGGACCAGGTGATCCTCCCAGGTGGAGCTAAAGACAGCAATATCGTCAAGATACGCCGCACAGAAGTCATCCAGCCCAGTGAGAACGTGATTCACCAACCTTTGGAAGGTGGCAGGTGCATTTTTCAAACCAAATTGCATTACCACAAATTGATAATGCCCACCAGGGGTAGAAAATGCTGTCTTAGGCTTGGCGTCCTCAGCTAACCTGATTTGCCAATACCCAGCTGTCCGGTCAAACATACTTAAGTAGTTGGCGGAAGCCAATCTATCTATAAGCTCATCTGCCCTTGGTATTGGGTGGGCATCAGTCCTAGTGACTGCATTGAGACCCCTGTAGTCTACGCAGAACCTCATCTCTTTCTTACCACCCGGGGTGTGAGGCTTCGGCACTAGAACTACGGGACTAGCCCAAGGGCTATCCAAGGGTTCAATGACTCCCAACTCCAACATTTTCTGCACTTCAGTCTTGATGCAGTCTCTAACGTGATCGGGCTGCCTGTAGATTTTACTCTTGACGGGCAAGCTGTCACCAGTGTCAACCTCATGGGTACACCAATTGGTCTGACTGGGTGTTAGAGAGAACATATGTCGGAAGGATTGAAGAACCTGTTTACAATCCTCCTGTTGATGTTCAGAGAGGCTGCCACAAAAGACAACACCGTCTACTGAGCCATCGTCAGGATTCTGAGTGAGCAGGTCTGGGAGAGGGTCACTCTCTTCCTCCTGTCCCTCATCTATGGCCATGAGCAAGCTCATGTCCTTCCTGTCGACATATGCTTTGAGCCTGTTAACATGGAGCACCCTGTTGGGGCTCCGGGGAGTGCCAAGGTCCACCAGGTAGGTGACCTCTCCCTTCTGCTCAAGAATCGTGTGGGGCCCAGATCATTTGTCTTTGAGTGCTGCTGGGGCCACTGGCTCCAACACCCACACCTTCTGTCCAGGCTGGTAAACAGTCAGGACAGCCTTTTGGTCATGACAAGCTTTTTGGAGTTCTTGGCTGGCCTTAAGGTTTTCAGATGCCTTTTCCATGTACTCAGCCATCCGAGAGCGGAGACCGAGCACATAGTCCACTATGTTGGTTGCAGGCTTTTTGAGAGGTCTCTCCCATCCTTCCTTCACCAAACACAGGGGTCCTCTTACAGGATGCCCGTACAAAAGTTCAAAAGGGCTGTAGCCAACCCCCTTCTGTGGGACTTCTCTATAAGCGAATAAAAGGCAGGGAATCAGGACGTCCCATCTACGCCGGAGCTTTTCAGGTAGTCCATGAATCATCCCTTTTAGGGTCCTGTTGAACTGCTCAACAAGCCCATTGCATTGTGGATGATAGGGCGTGGTGAACTTGTAGTTGACACCACATTCCTTCCACATAGCAGTCAAGTAGCTCGACATGAAGTTTGCACCTCTGTCAGAGACAACCTCCTTAGGGAAGCCCACTCTGGAGAACACTCCAACTAGGGCTCTTGCCACAACAGGTGCTGTAGTGGTCCTAAGGGGAATAGCTTCAGGATACCTGGTGGCATGATCCACTACCACCAGTATAAACTTGTGCCCTGATGCTGTTGGGGGTTCCATTGGACCGACAAGGTCAATCCCCACTCGTTCAAAGGGCACCCCCACCACAGGCATTGGTATAAGGGGGGCCTTTGTTGTGCCACCTGACTTACCACTGGCTTGGCAAGTGACACAGGAGCGACAAAACTCCCGGGTATCCTCATTCATGTGAGGCCAGTGAAAGTGTGAGACAAGCCTGTCCCACGTCTTCGTCTGGCCTAAGTGTCCTGCTAAGGGAATCTCGTGGGCCAAGTTAAGAAGGAAACCACGCTGAGACAAGGGGATAACCAGCCTCCTGGTCATGCCAGGCTTGGGGTCTCTTGCCTCAGTGTACAGGAGTCCATCCTCCCAGTATACCTTGTGGGTACCTGTGGCGTTCCCAGCAGCCTCAGCAGCAGCCTGCTGTCTGAGGGGTTCAAGGGAAGGGCAGTCTAACTGGTCCTTCCCCAGGTCTTCTTGTGAGGGTCCCCCTGAGCCCAGAAACTCAACTTGATCAAGTTCGAGTTCTTTAGGTTCAGTTTCCCGCAATTCCTGGAGGTCAGCCTCCTCTGAGACTTGATCCTCGACCTGGGGCAAGGGGGAAGGCGATGCCTTAACCCGACTGCTCTTCTTCTTGGGAGGTGTCTGGTCCATTGTTCCAGGATCCAGCACCGGTTCAGTGGGGCATCTTCTGACCTGTGACCTAGTCACAGCAAGCACATGTGCTGGCAAGCCTAACATCTCCATGTGAGTCCGGTGCTCCACTTCGGACCATTGTGATGACTCCAAATCATTGCCCAACAAACAATCCACTGGGAGGTCTGAACTAACAACAACCTTTTTCTGGCCATTTACCCCTCCCCAGGAGAAAGCAACAATCGCCATACTATGACTGGTAGTGACGTTGCTGGCATTGGTCACCAGGAAATCTGTACCTGGCATGATCTGTCTAGGGTCCACAAAGTTAGGTGTCACCATGGTGACACTGGCACAAGTGTCCCTATAGGCCTGACCCATTCTTCCATTGATTAAAGGCGTCTGTCGGTATTTGCCCAAAGTATTGGGACTGACATCAGGGGATACATCCACATCCCCTGTACAGACAAGGACAGCCTGAGTGAGTGTGCCAACTAAGTTGTCACACCCCTCAGAACCCAAGGTTAACCCAACTAGTCCCTTGGGAGGTGCACTGCTACTGCTGGCTGTACTAGGGGGCACAGGTGCCTTAGGGGCTGCAGTAGCAGGAGTCTGCCCTCCTTTCTTGGTGCACTCATTAAACCAGTGAGTTTTACTCTTACAGTATTGGCACCATCTTTTCGATTGGCCTTCTTGATTCTTCTTTTTCTGGGAAGCCTGACCCCCCCTCTTTGGGTTGTTGGGGACCTGTCGAAGACTTCTGGTCATTTTGTTCCCCTTTTGAATCTTTACCCTTCTGGTCTGCTTTCTTCTGACCACCCTGGTTCTGGCCCTGGTTTTGCTTAACCCTTGTTCTGACCCATCTGTCTGCCTTCTTTCCCAATTCTTGGGGAGAGGTCAGATCCGAGTCGACAAGGTGCTGATGCAACAACTGGTTCTGACAATTGTTTAAAATCTGTTCTCGCATGATCAAATCATACAATCCTGTGTAATCAGTAACCTTACTGCCCAGCAACCAGCCCTCCAAAGCCTTAGTGGCACAATCCACAAAATCAGACCAATCCTGAGACTGAGTTTTCTGGGTATCCCTGAACAGCAACCTGTACTGCTCAGTGGTTAGGCCGAACCCATCAATCAGTGTGTTCTTCAGGACCTGGTAATCGTTAGCGTCCTCAGCTCTAGTAGTGAGGAGCTTATCTCTACCTTTACCTTCAAAGGAGAGCCACAAGATAGCCGCCGACTGACTCTGGGGGACGCACTGTACAGTGCAGGCCCTCTCCAAAGCAGTAATCCATTTGTGGATGTCATCCCCTTGCTTAAAGGGGGGCACTATCTTACTCCGGTGTCTAGTGTCTAAACTCCTGTTTTCCCGCGGGGAATGCTGCCACCAGTGGGGTTTGTCCCACTCAATTCTTGCTCTCTAGCAAAGGCGAGTCTTTCTTTGGCCAGGGCAAGTTCTTCCCTTTCGATCCGCAGATTGACTTCCCGCTCTTTAGCTTCGTACACTCTCCTCTGAGGGGATGTCATCCCTCTTCGAGAAGAGCCTCGAGAGCCATTGGTTCGAACGGATCTATTAGAGCCTCTCGACAGAGACCTAACTCGTCCATTCCCAATGTTAAGCTGGCCTGAGAGGGGCCCCAGGGGTCTCCTAGTACCATTCTCGTGCCGGCTTAAGTTGTCCCTAGTTAGCTGGCTAACTACTACTGGACCTTTGTCTGCCTCGTCCCCAGATGTCTCTGGATCCTCGTCCTCCTCTTCACCTTCTGCGGAGAGATGTATAAGGTCAGGGTCACCTGAGGTTCCCTCGAGGGGGGCCATATTCCCATCTGGATGAGAAGGGTCTGTGTTACCAGCCCTCCTAGCATCATAAGTCTCCAAGAAACCAATCAAACGGAATGGTAGGGTTTGCACCCTGTTTTAGCTTCCGAGACGTACAGATTTGTCGCATCTCTTGGAAGCTAAGTGCAGCATATCTGGAGGTGACCTGTGGAAGGTCGACTGACACAAGGGGAGACTCCGTGTTTCCTCCTTTGTCTGACATGCTGCTTCTAGTGTGGTGTAAGTGATGCACCTACCTACACTATATGTTTACCTACTGATCCCTTGCTAAGAGTTGCAGCCAAGGTGTGCTAAGCCTTGAGGAGCTACAACAGTTGGTTCAGTAGAACTCAGAGTATTCTAAGCTAAGTTATATGTACCTGGAGTACTTATGCGATCTTTCACAAGATATTCTTAGGATACGCGTGGTAAAACAACAGCAAGCTCAAATCCCAACCGCTGCTCACCAATGTGAGAAGTTGGCCTGATATGCAGTGCTCACTATTCTAGTGATCACTATTCATCAGTCCAAACGACCCTTATGGTGATTGGTTGTAAGTCCACCTTAGACCAGCTATCCTAGTAGCGTGGATACGAGCAGTCTTCGGGCTAAACTCTAGAGGGCGTGTTAAGCCAGCTGTTATACCATCACATACCCCTTAAACACCAAGTGAAAGGACACCACACAAGTGTTATGAAAATAAACAGTGTATTTATTAGAATCACAACAGCCCTGTACTCTTTGAGGACAGGGTACTAAGCACACAACAAAACTCTTAAGAAAATGCTTCAAGTGCACAATCAATAAAAGTGCTCGAGGGCACGGAAAGTTTAGTGGTCTCTGGCGGACCCGATAAGGCAAGTCGGAAGCGATAGGGACTCGGGACCCTTAAATAAGGAGGCTATGCGGGCACCGAAATGCCGAAGTTACCTAGCCCAAGGGCTGCGGCTGCACAAGTCTTTACAGACGTCGGGAGTCCTCGCTGACGAGCCAGGAGCCGGAAGGAAGGAGTTGCTGGCCGGCGACCAGTGGAGATAGTTCGTAGAGATCCAAGCCTGGATCAGAGATGGATGACACCTGAAAGAAGAGGGGACCAAGTTCGTAACTAATAGCCAGTAGTCAGAGGGTACCAGAAGGGCACCGGATGATCGTCACCTCGACTAGGTGAGTGGGTGACGCTAGGCTCTGCTTTCTCACGGACCAGGAGGCGTTGTCGGCGACCAGGATGGAGGTGCGAGCTGTCCCACGAAGGTTGATGCTGTCGGCGTCGCTGGGCCCAGGATTGGGGCAACAAGCCTTGGCAAATTCAGGGCCACGTGGTGGGCCTAAATGGCGTCTTGAGTGGACCAGGAGGGTCCGGTGTGCTCCTCTCTCAGAAGGGAGCAAAGGCCAGTCTGGAGCAACCAGACCAACAGCGTTGGTTGTCGGGGGTCGTCAAGAAGGTCACAAGCCAGCGGCTTGTAACAAGACAACGTGGTGAGCGGCAAAAGCAGAAGGGTCCCACGCAGATCGTGGAGATGCTGGGAGGCTGCACTTCGGTGCTGGAGCTGCTCAGGGTCGGGGCTTCTGGGACCCCAAAGCACTCACCAGAGGATCCCTCGGCGGTCGTGCTAGTTTAAGAAATCGTGCAGGTTTTGATGATGGCCGGTCCCTCGAAGTCGCGTCGCACCCACGGATCTCAGCTGAGCTGACGATGTGGGTAGAGGTCAGAGGTGCCAGGGAAGCCGGTTCTCGTCGAGCTGGGCAGTCGGATTCCTGAGGAAGGACTTGCAGCAAACCGCAGCATTCTCAGATGGTGCCTGCGGATGCAGGGTGACTACTCCTTAGCCACAAGGGAGAAATCTTGAAGAGTCGAGAGTTCATTTCGTAGAAAGTTATTTTTTTTTTTTTTTTTTTTTTGGAAAACCTCTATTTGTCGAAAAAGTACACCGCTATTCAGCCATACATCCCGGAGGCCAGGCAGCATTCTATCAATACACAGAATCGTGCACAAAACATTACACAGGAATAATCAGGTTTAATTTTGAAATGAGATATCATGGAACAAGGAATAAACCAAATACCAAAAGAGAGGAGAAAAGGAAAAGAAACGAAAAAGGGAAGGAACAAGAAAGAAGAAGCTAGGCTGAGGACAGGTAACGTATTCTGGGCACGCATCACTGGGAGTGATCGGGGGTTACACACCCTATCTTTCAATCAGTTCAATGGGTGACAGCATTGCAGATGGGGAGTAATAGAACAGGATAACAGGTATGGAACCACGGGAAGGGGGCTCTACGGAGACAGACGGGCTTCGGGCGTTGCCGCCTCGGGGGGTACACAGATGTCTCCTCGATATGAGTTCCAAGCTCCCCACACAGACCCCCACATCCTAGGCTTACCACGTGCCACATATACAGTTTTCTCGCGGAGCATACACCAATCCATGTTGGTTTTCCACAGTCCGATCGTGGGGGGAGCAGGTGCTCCCCACCTCTGGGCAATGTCTCTCTTAGCTATCATGTTGCCCAGGGTGACCCAGCGGGTCTGGGCAACAGTGTAATCATTCGGGCCCCAGATGTTGAGAAGACAGCGCCGGGCCTCCGCAGGCAAGGTCACACCAGTCTCATCTCTCATCACGTCATGCACTCGATTCCAGAATCGAGCCACCCCAGGACACTACCAAATAATGTGCATGAAAGTCGCAAGCATGCCACATCCTCTCCGGCACATTCCGTCCTGCGAAAGCCCCATGTGTATGAGCCTAGAGCCCGTGACATAGACCCTGTGGAGAATCTTCAGTTGAACGAGTCAAAGCCTTGCCGAGATGGCCACCTCCCTAGGAGAAGAAACCGCTGACTGCCACTCTTCATCATCCACCTCAATCCCATCGTTCACCCAAAGCTCTCTCAGTTTCATCAGCAAATCAGTCCGCACGTAGATAAGTTTCTTATAAGTCAGGGAGATGGCACTATCTGGCATGTGTCCGTCCAGCACTCTATCCTCCAGTGGAGACGATTCAGGTACTGCCTCCCCCACCGTTATACAGGACGAGAGAGCGTGGCGGAGTTGTGCATATCGGAAGTATTCCGACGCGCCCAGTTGGAACTCGGCCTGTAGTGCCTCAAAGGACTTAACCACTCCTCTAGCCATAACATCCCCCACCTTCGATATCCCAATAACATCCCACCTGTCGAACCCTTTGGTATGCCACAGTTTCCCTAACAGGTCGGAGTCATATAGCGGAGTGGCCATGGTAAGCCTGCCCTGCCAGCCCAGAGTTCTGGTCACCGCCCTCCACAGCCGTACCGCCGTCTTGGTGGGCCCCGTCAACTTCCGATCCAGAGACCTCGAATATAACGCCCTATAATAGTTCCCATCATTCATAAGCCACCGGTCCATGGCATAGCCAGGACCAACTGCCGGGCCGTAGAGGCCGTGATTGACCGCTGCCAGCTGGGACGCCCAGTAGTAACGACGCATATCTGGTAAGGCGATGCCGCCATCGTACCACGGTATGGTCAATTTCGTCAGGGATATCCGTGGCCTACCGTCCCACAGCAGGGTGCGCTGCAAGTTCTCAATCTCCCCAAAATATTTAGCGGGCACCGGATCCTGAGTGTTCTGCAGCGCGTAGAGGAACCGCGGTAAAGACATCATTTTAAACAATGCCGCCCGGCCCATAGAAAGTATTCTTGATTCAAAGATGATCTAATTTGGAAGGGTCCCCGCTCCTGCCTTTATCCTAAAGAAAGGGGTGGGTACGTGACTAGTCCTGCCCTAGGGGTGGGACCAGGAAGGGGGGTGGTTACACCCCTCTCCCATGCCGGACTTTCCCCAGGTCAGGGGCTGGGGCGCCCCTGGAACTGGTTCTAGCCGGCAGATGCGTAGTGAAAACCGGGGTGCCACTCCGCAGTCACCTTCTTGTATAGCCCTGCCTACCCAGGATACACAAAACCCTGTCTGGGATGGTGCGAGCACCGCCCCCGACAGGAAACCCTTTGTCCAAGCTCTCCTCGCTGGAAGGACTCCCAGCAGCAGGAGGTCAGACTCGTGTCTGTGGTGGCAGCATCCATTTTGTGGAGCTGAGGCTTCAGTTAACTTTAACCGGGGTTCACAGTTACGTACATGTTGTGTCCCTCTAGAAGGGTGTAATGCTAACCCCGTCGCCAGCATTGGTGAGGGGTCAGGATCCCGATTCGTATGACACCTTACTCGACATGTCTTGATAACGCGATACCGAAGTTATCGATAGGGTACGCGTTATCATGGAACAGCCATTGGGTCTTGGTTCCGCAAGCTGCAACCGGGCTCGGCTCGTGCCAGAGCCCAATTCACACGATTCCACGCACTCTGCCTTCAGGATTGTCAAGGCCTGCCATAGGAGTGACTGATAGGAATTCAGGTGTCCATTTTAAGGTTAGATATAGGGATACTATATCTAAAGCAAAGGGCGAGTACGCCACCTTGCCCCAGCTGTCGTGCAGCCAGTTGTCAGATTTAGATGGCCATCCAGGGGTGGCATAATACATGCTGCAGCCCCTGGTAGGCCCTGGGTACACCGATGCCCTGAGTGACAGGGTCTGACAAGGTGGCCCAGTTCCAATTGGGTAATGCACCTAAGGTACACATGTCAATTTAGCGAGAGAACAGCTAGGCTGTGGGTCTGATTGGCAGGCCCACAGCCAGAGAAAGTCGTAAACCAGTGAAACAAAAGCAAAAAATCTGGGTGATCATAGGATTGCAGACCCTACTCTCCTACAGTCGGTCCCTAGTCTTTCCTTGCAGGGCATCAGCTGGCTTCGCCTTCAATCTAGGAATCCTTTTCTCCGTCCTTGACTCGCAGGACCAGTGTTTTCCCAACAGTCTTTCCTTTGTGCAGGAGATTTTAACTGGGGTTGAAGGTGGAAAGCTTTAGTGGCCAGGCACTCCTGGCCAAACCAGCGATGCCACATCATTCCACCCCTGTCCCAAACCTCCTGAATAGCATTCTGTGGCCATCCAAATTGGCAACTGTCGATATCTGGTCGCGCCAGATCGGGACAAAGTCAAGGTCAGTCCGAGCGCAATGGAGTACAGGCGGCTACAGGGACCAAGTTAGGCCAGATGAACAAGAGTACCCTGTATCTTGGTTTGCGGAGCATTGGCGCTGTCTGCTGCGCGTAGTGCAGACAAGGAGATTCTCAGTTCCAGCCAACTATCCCTTGGAGTTCTGGGTTCAGGAGATACAGGTCCAGTCCTTCTCTCCCATGCAAGAGGGCAGGAGAGTGGCAATCCTTCCTGGCAGAGTATCCACAGGCCCAGAAGTGTACTGAAGAGTAAGTGTCTGAGGTCCTTCTTTTATACCCTAGTGCTCTTGTTCTGGAAGTTAGGAGAAGCTAGACCGTATCTTTGAAGTGCATGGAATTCCCTACCCAACCTGGCGCCAAGCCGGCTCAAGTGACAATGCAGGACGGTAGGCCCTCTATGTGAAGACAGGACACAGCCTATTCATGTGTGTTCCATCCTGCCAGTGATGACCCATTCAGTAAAACCTAAGCTTCTATTGTGTATGGCTGTCTAGTAGGAATACACAGTCAATCTGTCAGCTACACCAAGTCATTTGACCCAGGCAGTCTGCAGGCACCAAATAGCGATGACAAAAAAATTCAAAATTTCTAAAAGTGACATTTTCAGAATTGTAATTTAAAATCCCACTTCAACATAAGTTAGGATTTTAAATTTGGATTCCAGAGAAACTAAACATTGGCCAACTTAACTCTTCCCATTTTGAAACACGCCCATGAAATGTAGTAACTCAACTCCAATGTTATCCTACAGTAGAGATCAGCCTTGCTGTAGTGAGAAACAAATGTAAGGTTTTTTTTATTACCAGGACATTTAAAACTTAAAAGTAAATGTCCAGCTTTTTAAATACTTTGTACCCTGGTCTCTGGGCTGCCAGGACCTCCGCTAGGGATGACTCGTATATGTATTAAAAAGGAACGTTTGGTCTGACACAAGATTTATTTTGCCAGGTTTAAATGGCAATTTAAAACTGCCCATACAGGCTCTGCAATGGCAGGCCTGAGCTATGGTTAAAGGGCTACTTGAATGGGTGGCACAATCCGTGCTGGAGGCCCACTAGTAGCATTCAATTTACTGGCCCTGGATACATGTAGTACCACTTTATTAGGGACTTATTAATAAACTAAATATGCCCGTTGTGGATAAGCCAATACTATCATGTTTCAAGAAGACCGCACAAGCACTTTAGCACTGGTTAGCAGTGGTAAAGTACATAGTCCGAAGACGAACAAAAACACATTCCGCAACAAATAGGAGAAGGAAGGCAAAACATTTGGGGTGATCCTGCAAAATGGGCCAGGTCCAACAGTGACTTCAGGTTTTCTCTGGTTCTCTGAGAACCTTAGTTACACACCTACTTGACATCGCTGCCTGTTCAATCACTGATAATGGCTCCTTTTGTGTCTGGAGACTTGGTTTTCCTCTACTGTAATTAACTTTGCGTCAGGGGGAAGTGGGGAGGGGAGTAAGCAAGAGAAGTAGGACCATTTCTGAAATCCCATAAGTTGTGAATGTAATGTGTTGTGAACTGCAAATACAAACTGAGTGTGCATGTTTTAACCTGATTTGATACCTTGCTGGAACCTGTAGGCGTAAGTGTAGCGAAATAGTGCTTTTAGGACAGTTTACACCTATATGTATCATACAGTAAAAGCATTAAATATTTTTCAGTAAGCTCTACAGATCTACATTATGAATGCCAGATTCATATTATGAGGGCTACCCCCGGTCAACACCATTCCTTGCAGAATCCCTACTGCGACAAACCACCTCTGTGCAGATAACGCGCTGCACACTACTGTAGTCTTACACCCTCAGCCCACACATGCATTTACATTTAACCAGCCTAGTGCCCCTTACTCTAGCTGTGTGGCAGCTTTCTTATCTTAAAATGCAGACAGCAGTGGTAAACCAGCACAGTCCAAATACTGTGAATTGACCGTGGGTGAGACTCCCAGCATAAATTCTCAGTCAAATGCAAAAAAAAATCACGATTAGCTAAATGGGTGGAACCAGTTTGTACAAATCGCCACATACAGCTACATCTTAAGCACATATACTACATTTTGGTGCCCGCCATGAATACCACCTGAGCTTGAAGGTAACTTATGTCCACCCAAATTCAGATTTGTAACATTAGGACTCCATACTTCAGTGCTAGGAATCCCTGTATTATGAATCCAGTTTTCAAGATCTTTTTTGCCTTGCTGATCATGTTGATAGACATCATGACATTAGGCATAACTGGCTACAACTAAGAATATGCACAATTCAGAATGTGCACAATTCAGTAACTGCTGAGTGACAGTGGACTGTCATTTAAATGTTGGTAGATCTAGTGATTGTGGCCATGCAAGAGGAATGGAGCACTGTGTAGAAGCAATTCGTATAAATGTGCTGTTATCCAGGCCTCCAATCAGAGAATGCCCTTTTGGTTGCTTCTAAAGATTTGCCTCTACTTTTATACCCAAACAGGTGTATACAGCGATGCAGTTTACGCTGACTTGGGAGAGACAAACTAAATTAGTCATCTCAGAGTGAACCATTGTGGATAAATACTGCTGGTTGAGGAACTTCTGGGTCAACCTCAAAATGTTCTATCAGGTTGCGTGATGTCCTAGAACCTAGCCACCTAAATATTGACACAGAATATAATGTATCTAGAGAAGCAATGATGCCTAAATCCTGCAAACTATGGTGAGATGTGGAGTTGATGTGTAATCTGGTGTAGTGAAAAGGAAATATTAGCCGCCTTTTGTGAGATTACCTACATTCTGAAGTGTTGATTGCACATTGCAAGATGAAACCGACTTAGTTTTCCCTCAAAATACATTTAGTGAAACACTTGGGGAGAATAAGGTCATGTATGGTGTCGGTGAGGTTAAAGTATAGATCCTCAAGTATAACATACAGTACAGCAGTTTAACACCGCACTGACTGGACTGCTAGTTCTACTATTTAAATCCCTCACAAATGCATATCCGATCTGTCCGGCAGGCGGCTTTCCCGTAGTTTTGCAGCGTGATCTTTCTGGATTCGCTACTATGTGCATTATTCTGCCATCTAGTGGTTGGTCCTGTATTATAGTCTTTTTTTCCTATCCCCCGTGGGGCCCAGGTGGGCGTAGACATCGTGACGTCGATGCGCTTCCCCTGGAAGCGCCCACCTTTGGTCGCCATCTTCAGATTCTTTTGTCCGCCGTTGGGTCTTGATAGTTACCGAAGAGTTCCAGAGTTTTTTGGAAAAGGAATCGACGAAAATTGGGAAAATCAACGATATCACAGGTTTTCATCGCACCCAATAACGAGTCAAGTAACCAGGACTATGAAGGAGAAAACATTTCTCAACAGATCTCGATGTTCACCTGAGAATGCGCACACAGAGTTCTCCCTGAACGCAGGAAAGGACAAATCTCCCTTCAAGTTTTGCACCAATTGCCATCACAAATACGCCCAGAAGGACCAACATCCAGTCTGCAACCTCTGCCTTCTGCTCAACCACAACAGCGTGGACTGCAACGCGTACTCGGCGTTCACACCCAAGACCCTCCGAGTGAGAGAGAGGCAGAAAAGGGCTAACTACACCATGCAGGGGCAACCTCCATCGCTCCGACACTTGGGCCTATCCAGTGGGGAGGAGGACAACATCGCCGAAGGACCGGAGGACTGCGCTGTTGTCTAAGTCCAAAACGATACTTGAACAAATGACGGAATCGGCAACGCTGTGCTGAGAAGGAGCAGGGAACTCTATGAGCGCATTGGGCAAAAGAAAAGGACCAAGAAAATACATCCTAATTTTTTTTTTTCTCTTACGCTAAGCAATATCGGAACGACTGCAGCGGCTTGCCCTTGCGAAATTAGGAATCTGGAGATTGAATCCATAACGGTGGCTCCCTCGCACAGTGTGAAAGGCAAGATTTATCGCTATCACAAGATACATCCATTTTTTGAACTCAGTAGATGCCAGCTGACCATATAAAACTAAGGCACTGCACACTACTAGAATCTAAGTGGAATCAATACAAAAAGATATTTCCACTATAGAAGCTAACTGTGGCCAACAGATCATACAAGACTGAGGCACACCATACCACTATAACTGGAGTGGATTTTAAACATAAAGAGACTTTGCACAAAAGAATCAGTCCTGAAGAAGGTGTCGTATAAGAAAAACCGAAACGCTGCGTCGACTTTACCTGTGATTCTTGAAATTTGTTATACCCCATTTTTTTTAATTAATACGTACTGTATGATATTATGTGAAATATTAGCTATATGTTTGCTTTTATTGTTGTTTTTAACCGTGATGAATCAATGAAATGTATATGAAATAAGAATAAATTTGTATATTTTTTACCAAAGTAATCTGTTTTAGTTTACATTTTTGTCACCTGATAATCAAACTTATACACAGTCATATTATCTTGCCTTGTTTTGTAATTATTTTCTTAGAATTTAGTGATTTGTACATCAGATTCTTGTTGCTCATAGTTGAAAACCCCAGGTGAAAGAGTTAACTCAGCTCACTTAGACCCCTGACTAGCCAAAGGTACACATATCTCCTGTGGCGACCAGGCCATCTTGCCTGTACAAACGGGACACCCCATACTTTTACTAAGTCCAAAAGAAAACATCGAAGGAGGTAAGAGTTGACGACCCCCAGACACTCGGAAGAGTGAAACAAAGTCCTTTGAGGGAGCATTGACATCGAAGCACTCAACGAAAGCAACAGCTCCTAGGGACAAACAGCCCAGGGGATCCTTCGAAAAGGACTCCCAGGCGGCGACGACCCATAAAAAAATCAAGGTAGTCGAAGGAAGCCCCCGTAAAGGACTCCTCGATAAAAAGGGTCAACAACTGCTTCAACGACTAAGTTGACGACCTCGTAGCGAAGGGCTCAAACTCTCCACGCCAAACAAGCTGCCAAAATGAAGAGGAAGAAGAGGAGTCTCAAGGGCGAAATGGCGAGCATCCTGCAACGGAAAAATTACTTTGACAAGATAAGCCAATACACAATCCCGCCAAAGCCCGCGGCTGAGGCCGAAAGGGGCTACGAAGACCCTGAACCGCCGAAAATGCCTGAACCTGTCGAAGAACAGGAGGAAGAGCGGGGACAGACACTGAGAGGAGGGCAACTACCCGCCTCCAAGTGACTTCGCCGAAAGGCAAATGTCCACCCAGATAACCTCGAAGGGGGCATCAAAAGAGAAGAAAAGTTCAAGAACCGATTTCCTAAAACAAAGTTCCCCGAACATATAACACCAGTAGGAGGCGGAATAAGGAACTTCCGCCAGGAATGGAAGAAGGTCACAATAGACAAATGGATACTAAACCTCATACAATACGGCTACTGCATAGAGCTACTAAAACAACCTCCAAACAAGAGGCCAAGCAACAAGGCACACTCGGCAAAATAACTTTCACTCTTGCTCCTAGAGGCACAGGAACTGCTCAACAAGGAGACAATAGAGATTGGACCGTACAAGGAAAGAAACAAGGGGGTTTATTCCAACTACTTCCTCGTACCAAAAGTGAACGAAACGATAAGACCTATCCTGGCCCTAAGGTTCTAAACAAGTTCATAAGGACACAGATTCAAAATGACATCTCTGCAAGAAGTAATACACCAGGTACAGGAAGGGGATTACATTGCAACTATAGACTTAAGACGCATACTTGCACATCCCCATCAACAAAGGACACAAACGCCTACTACGATTTGTGATCAGCAAGACTCACTACCAGTTCAGTGCTCTCATTTGGGCTCCAATCAGCTCCAAGGGTGTTAACAAAATGCCTAGCAGCAGTTGCAGTGCACCTAAGGAGGCAGAAAATACATGTATTACCCTACCTTGACGACTGGCTCGTCAAAGCAAGCTTCTACTGCCAGTGCAAACACATCCAGCAAGTGATACAAACACTAATCCAACTGGGTTTTTCAATCATTGGGCAAAGTCGTCAATAGAGGCGGAACAGGTGAAGATATTCTTAGGAGCAGAGATCAACACCATACAAGGCAAGGTTTTCCCCAGCACAAAGAACTTTGGCAGTACTGAAGGAAACGCGTCTTTACCGCAAGGGGCAAGTTCTGACGGTGAGCAAACTAATGGGAATGATGGCGTCGTGCATACACCTGGTCCCAAATATTTGACTCCACATGAGACTATTCCAGGAATGGATACAGCAGCAATTGTCACAGGCAACAGGGAGTTGGGAAGATCTAGTGGTTGTCACACACGCAGTGCATCAGGAAATAGCATGGTGGAACAAGGAAAACATATCCTAGGGGAAACTTTTCACACTGCCAACTCCATCAGTGACCATCTCAACAAACGCCTCCCAGCTAGGGTGAGGCGTGCGCATAAACAAACTCTAGGTGAGGGGGTTATGGTTGCAGCAGGATGCTGTCAAACACATCAACTACCTAGAACTAAAAACTGTGTTCTTAGCCTTAAAAGCATTTCAGAAGGAGCTATACGGAAACAGGGCGTTGATCCAAACGGGCAACACAACCACCATGTTCTACATCCACAAACAAGGAGGAACACAATCATCACTATTCGGGCTTGCACAGGCGATATGGACATAGGCCATCCCCCTTAAAGTAGACCTATTAGCAAAGGGAAGGACAATATGGAAGCAGACAGACTCAGCATCCCACGAATGGGAGATCAACCAACAGGAAATAAAAAAAAGTATTCAGGAAGTGGGGCACACCGCAAATAGACCTATTTGTAACACACCAAAATGCAAAATGCCAACACTTCGCATCCAGACAACCAGACTATCGGTCAGAAGGGAATGTGCTATGGATAACTTGATCAAAGACATTTGCATACGCTTTTCCCTGATACCACTGATACACAGGGTACTCAACAAATGCAGGATCAGCAACATATCGCTAATACTAATAGCACCTCAGTGGGCTAGACAGTCCTGGTTCTCACAAATAGTGGAGATGGCGCAAGCACCAGCACACAGATTCCCAAGAAAAAGGGACCTGTTAACAATGCAGAATGGAAGGTTGCTACACCCAGAGCCAGAGAGCCTCAGCCTAGCAGCATGGCTCCTGAAGACCTAGAATGTGCACACTCCAAAGTACCAGCAAGCACAATGGCAGTGCTTAGGGAGGCACGAAGACCTACCACATGAAAGTGCTACGTAGCAAAGTGGAAAAGATTCTCCGAATGGTGCGTTTCGGAGAAACTACAAAGAAAGATCACAAAGGAATCAACAGTACTAAAATACTTAACGCATCTACTACAAAATAAACTAAGCTACACATCCCTAAGGGTGCACTTAGTGGCAATAGTGGCTTACACAAGAGGAGAAACAGGGAAAAGTTTCTTCACCTCCCAAGTAGTAAAATGATTTCTCGCAGGAGCAAAGAGAATCGCACCTCCAAACAGAATGCCAGCACCAGCATGGAACCTCAACGTAGTGCTCACTCAATTGATGAAGGCCCATTTGAGCCTATTCACAAGGCTACACTGCACATGCTCACTCTAAAGACAGCCTCCTTAGTAGCTATCACATCACTACGAAGAGTACGTGAATTGCAAGCGCTAACACTTCAAGAGCTCTACCTGCAAATACACAATGATAGGATTGTAATGAGAACAGACCCATACTTCATGCCAAAGGTGATGTCACGGTTCCACATCAATCAAACAATTCAAATACAGAGTTTTTTTCCAAAAACCAGCCAAAAGCACAGAGAGGGCGCTACACACACTAGACTCCAGGAGCGCTGTAATGCACTATATAGAAAAGACAAAGGAGTGCAGAAAGACTAAGCAGTTCTTTGTTTACTTCGCCATCAGTTTTTTGGGACGACCAGTTACCAAAAATACCATTGCACGGTGGATACACAAACCATACAACTCTGCCACAAACATGTTGGACAACTGTTGTAAGGAGCAGCTCATGCTCACCCAACAAGGAAGAAAGGGGCAACAATTGCGTTTCTAGCTAACACCAATTCAATACATTTGCCTAGCTGCAACATGGTCTAAAGTGCACACGTTCACTAAGCACTACTGCGTAGACATCCAAATGAACAAGGAAGCGCAAGTGGGACAGAAGGTCTTACAACACATATTAAGTAACCAGAGCTCTTCTTCCACCCAGCCACCATAATAAGGACGTCCCGCTACAAAGTCTATGCACAGCTTAGTGAATCCAGAAAGATTCATGCTGCAAAACATATAGTTTCTTACCTGTTGGTGTAGTTTTGCAGCTTGAAGACTTTCTGTATTCACTAGTGATCCCACCCTCCTCCGCCAGAAAGATGAGGCAGGAGGAAAGGGGTTAAAAACTGGAGAAGGACTTTAAATTATAAAAGGAAAAGTAACCCAAGAAAAAAAAGAATCTGAAGATGGCGACCAAAGGTGGAAGCTTCCGGAAGAAGCGCGTTGACGTCACTATGGACACCAGATGGTGGTATCGGAACAGGGGTGGGAGCACACCACTTCACCTCCCAGCAAGGTTCCCCCCTGGCATTGTGGTAAATGCAGTTTCAGTTACTTGCTTGCTTCAAGAGTGTTTGAGTGTTTCGCCACAGTTGGCTCAGATAGTGCTGATCTCTAGACACACGTTTCTAGTTCTTTAACCGTCATCACTAGAAATTACAGACTTTGAAATTTGGGGTTTGCTGAGTAGGCTGCCAGCATCTTTCTCAGGTCAGGTACCTCTCACAGGCATGCAGGTGCTTCATTCACTAGCTCGTCAGATCAATGATTCACAGGAGTACTATTAAGCAGGAACAACTGTGACGAAACACTCAACACTCTTGAAGCAAGCAAGTAACTGAAACTGCATTTACCACAATGCCAGGGGCGAACCTTGCTGGGAGGTGAAGCGGTGTGCTCCCACCCCTGTTCCTGCTTAATAGTACTCCAGTGAGTCATAGAGCTGAGGAGCTCGTGGATGAAGCACCTGCATGCCTGTATGAGGTACCTGACCTGAGAAAGATGTTGGCAGCCTACTCCGCAAAACCCACATTTGAAAGACTGTAATCTGTACTGGTGACAGTTAAACAACCAGAAACTAGTGTCTAGAGATCAGCACTATCTGCGCCAACTGTGGCGAAACACTCTTGAAGCAAGCAAGTAACTGAAACTGCATTTGACTACAATGCCAGGGCGAACCTTGCTGGGAGGTGAAGCGGTGTGCTCCCACCAAATGGTGGTATTTCGATGCCTACCTGGGCCACGAAAAAAAAAGAGAAAAGACTACAATTCCGGACTCAACCACTAGATGGCGGAATAATGCACAGCATGGTGAATCCAGAAAGTCTTCAAGCTGCAAAATTACACCGACAGGTAAGAAACTATACGTTCCATAAACTACTAAAAGCCTTATCAAGGTGAACCTTTCAAATTATTTATAAGAATAAGTCTTTAACCCAGAATTATTTCCCAAGGGGAATTTTAGGTATTCAATTCAATTCAGTGATTTATATAGCGCGCTACATACCCAGAGGGTCTCAAGGCGCTTGGAGAAGGGTGGGGAGCTACTTGTCGAATATCCAGGTTTTAAGTTGCTTTCTGAATGCTAGGTGGTTCTGAGTGAGGCGAAGGTGAGTGGGGAGTGAGTTCCAGGTTTTAGCCGCCAGGTAGGAGAAGGATCTTCCTCCCATGGTGGTTTTGTTGATGCGAGGTACAGCAGCAAGGGCTTGGTGGGAGGAGCGTAGCTGGCGGGAGGGGGTGTAGAAGGAAAGTCGTGTGTTGAGGCATTCGGGTCCAAGTTCGTAAAGTGCTTTGTGTGCGTGGGTTAGAAGCCGGAATGTTGTCCTCTTATTGATGGGGAGCCAGTGGAGGTTTTCAGGTGACCAGAAATGTGATCTTTACGCGGAATGTCTAGAATGAGTCTGGCTGATGCGTTCTGGATGCGTTGGAGTTTTTTCTGAAGTTTTGCGGTGGTACCGGCGTATAGGGTGTTTCCGTAGTCCAGGCGGCTTGTAACCAGTGCGTGGGTGACCGTTTTTCTAGTTTCAGTGGGGATCCAGCAAAATGTTTTTTGAGCATGCGAAGAATGTTGAAGCAAGATGATGAAACTGCGTTGACTTGTCTGGTCATCGAGAGTGAGGAGTCCAGAATGATGCCCAGGTTTCGTGCGTGGTGTGTTGGGATGGGTGATTTTCCAAGGGATTCTGGCCACCACGAGTCGTCCCAGGCGGAGGGGGAGGTACCTAAGATAAGGACTTCTGTTTTGTCGGAATTCAGTTTGTGACAGCTGTGCTTCATCCATTCGGCTACTTCTCTCATTCCTTTATGTAGGTTGGTTTTGGCAGTGTTAGGGTCTTTGGTGAGTGAGAGGATCAGTTGAGTGTCATCAGCGTAGGAGATGATGTTGAGGTTTTGTTGACGTGCGATGGCCTCGAGGGGGCTCATGTATACGTTGAAGAGGGTGGGGCTGAGTGAAGATCCTTGTGGCACGCCGCAAATGACTTCAGTGGCTTCTGATATGAATGGTGGGAGGCGGACTCGGAGTTCTTCCGGCAAGGAACAAGGTGATCCACTCCAGTGCTTTTCCTTGAATTCCGATGTTACTGAGGCGTTGTAACAGGGTGCTATGACAGACTGTGTCGAAGGCTGCGGAGAGGTCGAGGAGGATGAGGGCGACGGTGTCACCATTGTCCAGTAGAGTTCGAATGTAGTCTGTTGCTGCGATGAGTGCGGTCTCAGTGCTGTGTTTGGCTCGGAAGCCGGACTGTGAGGAGTCAAGGGATTTGTTGGTTTCGAGGAAGGCGGCGAGCTGGTTGTTGACAGCTTTCTCGATGACTTTGGCCGGGAATGGAAGGAGTGATATGGGGCGGTAGTTTTTGAGTTCGGTGGGGTCAGCTGTGGGTTTTTTCAGAAGGGCGCTGAGTTCGGCGTGTTTCCAGCTATCTGGGAAGGTGGCGGAGGTGAGGGAGCAGTTGATGACATCTCGGAGGTGGGGTGCGATGATGGAATCTGCTTTGTTGAAGATGTGGTGAGGGCATGGGTCAGAGGGGGATCCTGAGTGGATGGAGTTCATCAGGCGGATGGTATCATCCGTGGAGATTGGGTTCCAGTCATGAAGGATGTTCAAGGGGGGTGAAGGTGTGACAGAAGGTTGGGTGGGTTGGTCTCCGGGTTGGTTGTCGAAGCTGTTGTGGATGCCTGCGATTTTGTCGTGGAAGAACGAAGCTAGGGAGTTGCAGAGGTCTTGAGAGGGAGTGATGTCGTTGGAGTTGGCAGTGGGGTTGGTGAATTCTTTGACGATGTTGAATAATTCCTTGCTGTTGTGGGCGTTGTTGTCAAGTCGGTCTTTGAAAGCGGCTTTCTTGGCAGTTCGGATCAGTTGGTGGTGTATGCGGGTGGCGTTTTTGAAGGCGTCTCTGGTGCTGGTGTTTGGGTCTTTTTTCCAAGCCTTCTCAAGGGAGCGACAGAGTTTCTTGGATTTCTTAAGATCATCGTTGAACCAGGGGGCGTTTTTGTTGCCTTGTTTAATTTGACGTTTTTTCGGGGGTGCTAGGTTGTCGGCGCTGTTGGTTAGCCATTGAGTGAGGTTAGTGGCTGCTTGGTTGGCGTTCGATGAGTGGGCAGGGGGGTTTTGAAGAAGCGATGAGGAGATCTGGTCGATGGTGATTTTGTTCCAGTTTCTTCGCAGAGTAGGTTGAGGATGGTTGTGGGATGTGGTCTTTTTGTAGATAAAGTGAACGCAGCTGTGGTCCGTCAAATGGAGAGCTGTGGTGTGACTGAAGGAGATATGTTTGCTGGAGGTGAAGATAGGGTCGAGTGTGTGACCTGCGAGGTGAGTGGGAGTATTAACAAGTTGTTTGATTTGATTGGGGGGTTTTATATAGCGCTCTATCGCTCCGAGGAGCATCTTGGCGCTGGATGTAAATTGTGTGAATCAAGAAGGGGAGAAAGGTGTATCAACCCCAGAAGATGTTCCAGAATTAGACCAGGGCTTTACAGGTAGTAGCTGTTTGATTGTAGATCCAGGTTTTGATGGCTTTCCTGAATTTACTTTCGCATGAGATTTCCCGGATTTGAGGAGGGAGTTTGTTCCATGCTCTTGGTCCTTTGACCGTCAGAGACTTTCCTCCTCTGGTGGATAGTCGAAATTTTGGGATGATCATTAGGTTGGCCGTGGCAGATCTTAGATGGCGTCCAGGGTGGTAGCGGTTAAATTTATTGTACAGGTAGGTTGGGCCTGTTTTGTGGAATGCCCTGAAGGAGATTACCAGCAGTTTGAATAATATCCTCTTTTGAATGGGCAACCAATGGAGAGTATCTAGTGCTGCCGATGCCGAAGACTTTCTCGATGTTTTTAGAACTAATCTAGCTGCAGCGTTTTGTACCATTTGCAGCTTATGTAGTAGGGCTTTATTGGCCCCTACGTATAGACTGTTACAATAGTCTAATCTGGATGTGATCAATGCCACCGCTACTGTTTTCTTGGCTGACAAGGGAAGGAAATCAGAGTCCGAGGTTGGCGAGATTTTCCAGAAGGGTGGTGGTGTTGCTGTCGTTACTTTTTTCCAGATGAAAATTGAGGTCTCCCAATAGGATGTAGTCCTCGGAGGGGAGGGCGTGAGGGGTGATGAAGTCAGTGATGTCTTCACTGAATTGTGCCCGTGGTCCTGGTGGCCTGTAGACTATCAAATTGTCATGGTCCTTCAAATTGACAGTCTGTCGAGGATTATCCATACAGTATCCACAGTAAGAGCCCTTCTGTGGTTAATGGGAATTCTTTAACCATCCCATTTGTAGGGTCAAGAAATTAATTTAATAGAGCTAAATATGTGGTAAAGACATTTTTTGATGATCAGGTGTCTTTAAGATGCAAAAAAGTTATGTGTTTGGAGTTTCTCGCCTGGAGACACGTGCACCCAGGCAGGGAGTGACTTGCATCTGTCCTTAGGGATCCAAGCATAAAATACATTTAAAGGCGTAGACCTACACTTAATATGCAGTCTGTGTAGGAAGGTGGATATCTTACTATATGGTTACCCCAACTTTTTGCCGGTTTTCGACTTAGTTGGCCTGGGATCCTGCTATTCAGGGCCCCAAGCTATCTGCTCTCCCTATAAAATGGACTACATGTACTTTAGGTACATACCAGATTGGATATTGGGTCACCTTTGTGAGACCCTGTATAGTGTACCATAGGTACCCAGGGCATAGATGCATCCAAGGCCTACCAGAGGCTGCAGCATGTACTATGCCACCCCTGGCAGGCCATCCAAACTGACACCACAATCTGATCACTCAGCTTGGGTAAGGTGGTGTAATCACCCCTTACTTAGATATAGTATACCTAAAGCTACCTTATATATAGACACATATGCACCTATAAGCCACTCCTATGGTAGGCCTCGACAATCCTGGAGGCAGAGTGCTTGGTTTTATGTGAGGGTGCCCTAGCATGAGCTGAGCCCCTCTGCAGCTTGCGGAACAATCTCCTTATAGCTGTTCTATGATATAGCCATACCATATACTCTTAAGTGCATTATAATCCTCGCGGTTAATGCTAACTTTGGTTTGGCTTTATCAAAACATGTTGTGTAATCACTTTGGAGTACTACCCCCGCCGCCAATTCTGACAGCGGGGGTAGCATCCCACCCTTCTAGAAGGAAAAGACATGTAGGTTACTGCTTTACCCAGTTAAAGTTAAAGAGAGCTCCAGCATCACAAAATGGATGCTGCTGCCACAGACACAAGTCTGACCTCCTGCTGCTGGACGAAACTCCGGCAGGGGAGGCCTGGACAATAGGTTTCCTGTCCAGGGAGGTGCCAGCACCTCCCCAGACAGGCGGATGTGTATTGGGACAAGGAGGGTTGCATCAGCAGATGCTTTTTGAGACACTGCCTGGGGCACACAAGGTGCTCCATGCATAGCCCGGTTCAAACCAGTTGCTGGGGCACTCCAGCCCCGCTCTGGCGCGAAACTGGACAAAGGGAAAGGGGTGTAACCACCCCCTTCCCAGGTCCACCCATAGGAGGGACCTAGCAGGTAATCCAGCCCCTTTTCTTGGTAGAAGTATAGGAGCTGTGTCCCCAGGACATTAGATTATCCTGTAACGAAACTTTGATACAGAACTCTTGGACCTTCGACATTCTATTCTTACTAGAAGACGGAAGACATCTCCCTTGTGGTCAAGGAGTGACAACCCTGTGCAAACAGGCACCACCAGTAACTTGCTGGTCTGCTTTGTCGACGCTCCCGCTGGAACCCGAAGACTCAGCGACACAGGAACTGGACTCTCAGACTTCTCCAACTCCGATCCACAGCAAAGCTGAGACCCGTGGCGGACACGAGAGACGTGGAACTGGACACCCTGGACATCCTGCATTTTGCTAACTGCTCGACGACCGAGGTACCCTCGCAGTTGTGCATTGGGGTACGCGAAGCCCCAGACCCGAGCGCCATTTGCACCGAAGCTCAGCCCTCCACACTCCACGTGGGGCCTGCTCTTGCATTTCAGCTATATGCGTCTTCCCAGTTCCTTGCCCGTTGGCTAGTGAGCCGCCTGAAGACTTTCTTTTTGAACTAAACTGCTTTCCTGGTTGCTCCAGGCTTGCTCCAGCTTCCCTTCAAAGGAGAAGCGCCACAGACCTTGCTGGTCTGCAACAGAGCCAATCTCGACATCCTGCGTGGGTTGCGGTTGCCAAGGCTTGTTGGGTCCAATCCGGGTACCGACTCCGCAGTCAACTGGATCCGTCGTGGGACTGCTCGTATCCAGCTCCTGGTCATTGTCGATGCCTCCTGGACTTCGTGGCTGAACAGACAAACTCACCCTCACCTGAGATCCTCGTGACATCGCCTGGTTCCTTCCTGGTCACTAGCTAGTCCCCTCTGCTTTCAGGTTCTTCACATCTTCGATCCACCCTTGGATCCACCCAGACACTTTTCCTCTGGTCGCCTGCAGCACTTCTTTGCAGATCACCGTCAAACGACGACAAAACCTGACACGAAAAGACACCTATGCACCTGGCTTCCCTGGGTGAGGTAACAAGAGTACTCCGGTGCTACTGTTGGTCTTGACTCGGAGTGTCCTAGTTTAAAAGGGTTCCATCCTAGTCCATCCGGAAGTGTCCTCAATCAGTAACTTTGTAACTTCTTCGTTCTCCATTATAATTCAATGGTAACTCGCGACTGTGTTTAGACACTGCACGCGTCTCCTGTGGGCCTCCTGCTTCTTAACCTTTGGTTGTCTAGTGTAGCCCCAGCGATGCCCTAGGCCTACTCACTATTTCTGTAGTGGTTCTTATACCACTTACTTAGTATATGGTTTGTGAGGCCCCTAGGGCATAACTCTATTTGTGCAACTTATTGTATGCTAATTGAGTAACTTGTGATGTACTTCGATCTCTGACCTCATAATATATATTTGATATATACCTTGTGTTTGTTTGGTATTCAAGGGACTATAATTCGTAAAACAGCTTGCTTTACATGCTCTCTGAAGTCTTAGCCCATGACTGCTGGTCCATGCTACCACTGGGATAGCTTGTCTATAAGGTTGACTTTACAACCCCCATGAATAAGGGTCGATTAGACTGGTGCAAGGTGCCCACTAGAATAGTGGACATCATATGCCAGGCTAACTTCTCACAGTCTGTATCGCATTTTCAAAGGGGAAACTACACAGGCCTGGGGAAGCTACACAGGCCCTTATAAACCAACTGTCTTCAATGGCCTGAAACATTATGGCTAGGCTGTCCTGTTTTCAGTGTTAATTTTTGATGGATTCCAGTGGTTTCTCTGTCAGTGATTCGGAATGTGTATTCGGCCACCAAATACTCATAATAGACTAAAACTGTTCTTTTCCAGTCTCTGCAAAACATGTTTTGCAGCGTGACTCCTTTTCTGGATTCACATGCTGTGCATTATTCCGCCATCTAGTGGTTGGCTCCGGAAACACTTTGTTTTTGTTTTTTCCGTTTCTGGGCGCCGTCTACCACCATTTGGTGCCAGGTCCACCCCCTGCGTGACGTCAGACGGCGCCCTGGAGGTTGTTGTGCGTGGTAGCCATCTTCAGATTCTTTTTTCTGCCTTTGGGTATGTAAGCAAGAGGGGTCGCTCTGAAGTTTTCAGAAAAGTCCCCCCAAAAACTTGGGATTTTTGAATATAAAACAGCCCAGCATTGAACATCGACCTCTCAACCGGAGAACACAACTGCACCCTGGGAAAAACCTCTCCAATATCTAAAACATCAAGTATGACAGGTGGCGAGGTGGGGGCCATGGAAAATATCCCTTTCAAATTCTGCCCTGAGTTCCACCAATTCGCACAACGCGATCCACACGACGTGTGCAACCTCTGCCTTCACAAGGACTGTGAGGCCTGTGCGGTGTTCCTTCCGAAAACCCTAAAGACGCGCCAAAAGCAGAGAGAGGCCTCACTGCACAACAATGTCGCAGGCACCGTAGAAACCTTCCCTGAAGGAACTAGGACTCCCCAGCGACGAGGACGACCAAGGAGTTCCAGCAGAATCGTTGCATTAAGGATGGGACAACGAAATTCTGGAGGGAGACTCCGGAAAACAACAGCGCCCACAAAAAGATGGCGAAGGACACAGCGAAGATGACGGATAAGGTAGACACCATACACATATGTCAGAACTGAAGGGCCACAATAATAAGGCTCAGCCTAAAGCAGCTCCGATGCCAAGGAAAACGGCGATCGAAGGCCAGTCCTGATCCAAAGAAACCCACAGAACCTTACCAAGGGACACTGACGAGGGAAGATCGCCCACGGTGCCGAAAACTAGGGTTAAAAACGAACCCCGAAGGGTATTACACCACCCTCGAAGACAGAGGCAAGTGCGACCAAGAAGAGAAAATCTCTGGGCTTGGACACCGAGAGAGCCCTCCAGGTTGAAAAGAAAAGTAAACTACTTGAAGCAGAATTGGCAGCGATGCTCCTCCAGAAAAAGGAGTTCGACACCTCACTCAAGGAATTCCATATTCCTAAGATGCCCTTCGCCGACACTGAGAATGTTGAGGCCAAAGGGGCGAAAGATGCCGAAGGGGGAGAAGAGGAGATCCTATAGTCACCTTCATCCCGAACCACACAATGACTACCTCGATGACTACATAGACGCACCTGAATAGGAAACGCCTCTGCAACTTTCGAGGATCAATGGAGTGACCTTGCCACAGAAATCCAAGAGGAGGAGATATGCTCTTATCCCTTGAAGGCTTTCCCGCCAGATGACGTAGCCTTCTACAACAGGCTAGTGAGAGATCAGCTGACTCTTTCGGGGTCGCCCTCGAAGAAGAAAGGGAGACCCGTTTCCTCTTAGAAACACTAGCCCCAGCCAACAAGGCCACACAATACCTACCAATGCTACCAAGCATCCTGGATCAGGGCAAGGAAGCCTTCAAAAAGCCAGCGTCAAACAATGGGGTGACACCAAGGGTCGAAAAGAAATACAAACCCTTTTAAGGACCCTAAGTATATCCAGGGAAATACGGCGCCTGACTCCATTATTTATACCACAGCCAGGAGAAGAGCAAATGTCCTCTATAACAGTGGACCACCTCCAGAGAAGGAAAGCAAACGGATGGATGTGGTAGGCAGAAAAATGGAGAAAGAAGCAGTTACGCAATGGCGTATGGCAAACTCAAATGCCCTGCTGAACAGGTACGGACACCAACAATGGGATAACATCGAGGAGCACATCAACAAGCTCCTGGAAGAGGACAAGAAAAGGGCAAAAGCGATTGTCCAAGAAGGCAAAAACATAGTAAACACATGTCTTAAATCAGCACTTGACGCAGCAGACACTGCCAGCAGACAAGTGTCCCCATAGCAAATGACTCACTTTAGGCTTGTTCAGACCTTTTAACAGACCTCACTTTGTATTCTGGGACTTTATATTTTGCTGTTTACATTGTATCTGCGGCTCCAGAAACCCTAGCAGTAAAGTACAGTTGGGTAAAAATACAGGATTAGCTTAAGTTATTCTTAGCATTGGGACATCCTGCAGCCATAAAGTTTGTTGGTATGTAGAAAGTCTTGTCATGTTTCTCCACTATCCCATATGCATGGTGACCGTACTCTTTTCACAAGTACCGGTCACCACACCTTGCATTGAATGTTTAAAGGCCGGGGTGTTTATGTTTTTTTGAAATTTTTATAGAGCGCAAATACCCGAGGGTGTCTCGGCGCAGATCGGACTCCTAAGATGGAACTACCTTAAAGTCATTGATCAAATAACCATGTTTTCAGGAGTTTTCGGAAGATAGTGAGGATTGGACTGGTTTTAATGGACAGAGGAAGGGAATTCCACAGCTTGGGGGTGGCTACCAAGAAACGCCTGTCTCCCCAGCTGGCGGTTCTGGTAGGCGGAACAGCAAGAAGATAGGTGCTAGCAGAACGAAGGTTTCTTTGTGGGACATACATTTGAAAAGCATCTTTAAGGAACCTTGGTCCAGAGTCATGAATGGCTTTGTAAGCAATACAAAGAGCTTTAAATTTTATACGATTCTTAACTCTTAACCAATGCAAATGGCGTTCCTGTGTGCCAAGGAAAAGGGCATTGCCATAGTCCAATTTTGAGAAGACAAGGGTGGTAATCAAAGTTTTCCCTGCTCCTGACGGGAGGTATGGCAGCAGTTTTCCGATTTTTCTTAGCATGAAGAAAGATGAAGAGACCACCTTGTTCACATGATGTTTAAACACCAGCTTATCGCCGAACACAACGCCGAGGTTTCTGACCTTGGCAACCGGGGTCGGGGTGGACCCATTTCACTGGGCCACCAGCTGGAAGACCATTCTGGTGCAAGATTGCCAAAGGTCATAACCTCGGTTTTGTCCGAGTTTAGCTTCAAGCAATTACTTGACATCAACGCACTGATGGTTCTCATTCCTTCCTGAAATCTTGTAGCCACAGCTGGACCATCTTTATGTATCGCCAACACCAATTGGGTATCATCCGCATAGGTGGTTAAGCGGAGACCCTGTGCTTTAATGACTCTCGCCAAGTCTGCGACATATATATTAAATAATGTGGGGCTTAGTGCAGAGCCCTGCGGCACCCCACATGGGAGGGTAAATGTTGGCGAGTAGAAGGAGCCTAGTTTTACTGCCTGGGTACGATTAGCCAAAAAGGAGGCAATGAGGTCCCTGGAACGGTTGGTCACTCCCAGGGATGTGACACGGTCGATCAGGATGGAATGATCGACCGTGTCAAAGGAGAGATCTAAAAGTACCAGGACCGCTGCCCCGCCCTGGTCCAGTATGGAGGCGGGGGGGGGGGGAGGCGGGGGGGGGGGAGGCGGGGTGGGGGGGGGAGGGGAGGGGGGGAGGCGATAAAGGTTCAGTATGATGGAAAAGGAGATGCTTCACAATTCTTTTTGGGAATAGCTTCGATATTGGTTTGGAAGGTCATTCTATAAATGATGGCTAATCCACCGCCTCTTCCCGTGGTTCTGTCCTGTCTTACCACGCAATAACCTTCAGGAGTGGCTGCGCAGAAATCCGGGCCAGAAGCCTCATCACCCCACGTTTCAGTTATAAATAGAATGTCCAGCTCCTGACTCCCGATCAAATCTCTGATGTCTAGGCTATGTTTCGGGAGGGAGCGGGCGTGTTAAGAAGGGCCAAACGAAAGTTAAGCTTGGGTCTGGGATGGATGTTAAGGGCAGACGGGGTAGGGCGGGGTAGAGTGTATTTACATCCAGGACATGAAACAGGGACAGACATAAGGCCGCTGAGGGGTGACCGGATCTGACAGCACAAATTGGTGACAGGGATGTTTAGTTCTTGTAGCTGGTGTAGCCGGTGACCTGCTAACAATACTGATTTATTTGAAAAGGGGATGATGTATCAAAGGGTTTTTCCTATTCTATGACCATGGGTAAGTGTTATAGTACATATTGGCCAAGATTCTTATGAGCCAGCCATTTCACCAGTCACTGAATAAATTAAATCCTGCCAAAAGATCAAATGTTGTTTTCCCAGATTTTCCACAGTGTATACAATTAGATCACACCTAAAACATGTGTTAGGGGAATGAGGCTGTAGATGCACTTACTGTACATAATCCTGCCATCTAGTGTTACCGGATGTTCGTAAGTTGTTCTTCTGAGAATCCTTCGAATCACAAAAATGTAATGGAATGTTGGCTTCTTATATAGCGCACTAATCACCCCAAAGGGTCTTAAGGCGCTTACTTTAGGAACCCGTCCTGGTTTTTCCCTGTGAGATAGCCCCTACTGGGCATCCCCAAGGTGAAAGCCAGGCATCCCTCTGCAGGGGGCCGTAGTGGAGATTTAGCAAGCTATTGCCCAGAGTTGCAGAGTGTACTGTGACTCCTCCTACTGGTGATGCGCATGGCTATTGGCTCCATTGTTAGATTGTTTGCTTTCTGCCGTCTGTTTCGAACGTGTGCTCCGGTTTCGACACAGTGGTGGTGGTGCTCCATCGGAATTGTTCCGATCGCTGTTCTATTTTCCCTATATTTATGGTTGGCTATTCCTGCTTCAACCAGGCTTTCATGCTTTGGGACTTCCTTCGTCTCTGGGCCACATACCCCTTTTCCTCTTAACAGGGTGATCGAACGCACGCCTTTTCGCTGCTGTCCTAGCTGCTATGCAAAATATCCTCGGACCAATCTTCATCAGGTTTGAATTTTCGGTCTGTCTCCTGAACATAACGAGGTAGCTTACAGTGCTTGCATCTTTCTGTTCAAAGAATACCCTCCATGACCTTCTGCCTCAACATCTTGAGATGTCTTGTAGGAGGGGAGGCTACACCCCAGACCCCAAGAGGTTTTCTTCCCAGATTACTGCTCCGGCTTCGATCTGGAGATCAAGGATCTTCCACCAGCGCAGCCAACTGTGAGTATAGTGATTCTCCTCCCGCCTCCTGAGAAACCGATCTAAACTGAGCACCCCCCTCCAAAGGATCGTCCAAATCCTCTGGAGAACTAGACACAGACTGCTGGGCCACCTCTGCATTCGGGCCACGGTGAACACCAACTGCCATCTTCCGACGCAGCGCCAAGCCCGGTGCCGAGGAAACCATTGAGGAAGACTGTTTTGGCTGCACCTGCCTTGGAGCCGAGCCGACAACTTCGGCATTGGAGCAGAGCTGATCGGCTCATGGACTGTTGAGCCGATTCTTCATAAACTCTAGGAGATTGACGCGCAATAGAAACTTCTAATGATACAGCCCCATACAGGACGGATACTCACAAGCCCCCCTACCCCCCAAACACCCACTGCATATGCTGCTAAACCATCCAAAAAGCAGCTGCATTCGAGGATGCCTTGGACATGCCGCCTCAACTGAAGCAGCACAGGAAAGTGTACAAGGCTTTGCCTGTCACTCTTCCACCATCACCACCTCATCCTGCTCCACCGCACTCGCCCTCCCCAACCAGTTTTCCAGGTGACCTTGTTCGATACACATCTGTGGTAACTTCCTTCAGACAAGAGGGCGAGAATAACTTTGACAGTCCTCCACAAGGGGATCATTGGAACACCTATGATGCTGACCCACCAGGGGACAAAAATCCCGACTCGTACCCTGCCCATCCCTCCCCTCCACGTGACTCCACTTTCTACTATTAACTCATTAGAAGGGCTGCTTCCTTCTGCAAGGTGGTTCTCCACACTTAGCCTTTAGAGGAGCATTTTCTTTCTGAGATTCATCCTCCACCCACTGCTCTGCTTACTACCTCCCCATGTTGAAAGGCATGTTCCATCACACCCGGACAGCTTTCACGACCCCTGTCTGCACAAGTCATTACACCTAGGGTGTACAAAAAATACAAAGTTTCTCCTGCTGACCCTCTGTACATTTGTTGCCATCTTCCACCTTACTCTTTAGTAGTCCGTCACTACCACCCATAAGAGGACTACAGGTGATGCCCCTTCACCAGATAGAGAGTAAACCAATGGATCCTGCAAGTAGGAGGGTAGCAGTGCAATTGGCCAACCATTGGCAGATTGCAAATTCCATTGGGTTACTTTCTAGGTCCAACTGTGCCTATTGTAATAAAATGGAGGAGCTCCTCCAGCATCCCCCCGAGGAGCACATGCAATGGGGTTATAAGATAGTCTATGAGGGAAAGCAAATCTCCAACACCATCTTCTGCGCACTAGATGCCACAGATACTGCTGCAAAAGGGGAGGCGTAGGCGGGAGGGTGCCACGAGTTATTCTGCGCAGTCATGCCTGGCTCCATATCTCTGGTTTCAAGCCGGGAGTCTAGCAAAATTTGCTCAACCTGCCCTTCGATGGGCAACATCGGTTTGAACTGCAGGTTTACCAGATGTTGGAAAAAAAGATACGAAAATGGATGGCGTAAGCCATGGGTGTCCTTCAAACACCTGCCCCTTGGGGCTCCTTTGGTTGCCACCCTACAGTGGAGGCTCAAGTACCTCCTTCACCTCGTACCACCGGCTACTTGCCCTACAGGTCTTTCCCAGAGGCAATTTTCAAGGGTCCTGTAGAGGCAACCACTCGAAAGGCAGGTGTAAAGGTGGCTCCCACAAAACCCTAACTTGCCTTTCCTTTACCCTGATTATGTAACAGCGGTCAGGTGGCATCTTCAAAGTTTATTTCCAGCTTAACAGAATATCACCTCCAACCAGTGGGTGTTGAATAGCATCCCACATGGATATTGTCTAGAGTTCAGTTCCACGCCTCCCACCATTCCACCCCGCAAACACACTGTCCACAGAACATCAAAAGCTACTTATGGAAGAGGTCCAAGCTCTGCTTCTCAAGAGAGCCATAGAACCCAACCCCACCCCTACCATCAGCAGGGCACAGGGGTATATTCTCTGACAGTTAACTTCTGTCCATTCTGGACCTCAGGCCCCCGAACTAATACATCCTTGCAGAGCACTTCTATATGGTTACTCTTCAGGATGTTATCCTGCTACTACAGCAAGGCAACTTCATGGTTGCTCTCGACCTGAAGGACGCTTATTTTCACACACCAATACACCTGGCAAATCTCCAGTATCTCAAATTATTAGTCCGCAGAAAATCTTTCCAGTTCACGGTGCTCCTTTTGGGGATCTCCGCTGTACCCAGGGCATTCACAAAATGCCTCGCTGTAGTAGCTGCTGATCTGCACAGACAAGGGCGTTCATGTGTTCCCCTGTCTAGGCGAGTGAGTTGTCAAAAGTGCCACCCCTCAAAATTGTTGCGGACACACTCTGCACACAATAAACTTCCTTCACCAACTAGTGTTTGCCATCAACCCTACAAAATCCCACCTCTAACCCCTCCAGATACACCCTATCTTGGGACAGTCCTCAACTCAGAGGTTGGCATGGTTTATACAAATGCTGCCAGGATACAGTCCTGCCAGGTACTAATCCCGCTTTCAACCAGGCCACCATGTCAGTTAGGATGGTTATGTGCCTCCTCAGCATGATTTCCTCCTGTGTTGCCATAGTACCCCATGCCAGATTACACATTTTCCGTTGTAGGAGTGCTTGGTGCACCAGTGGGTTCCCAGAGCCGTATTACAGGTGCAATGCTGTATGGATGAGATAGGCAGGCATATTTGCTCATGCTTTTCCTCCTCTCCCACTACTTCAGTTTGTGTTAAGGAGGCTTTGGCAGACATCTCTCACCCTCGTCCTGGTGGCTCGCACCTGGGCACACTAACCATTGTTTAACACCCTCCTCGAACTCTTAGTAGTTCCACACAAGAGCATCTTCAGCAGGCCATGCCTTCTCATGCACAACCATGGAGAAATCAGACACCCAGACCCCAGGTCTCTCAATCTTGCAATCTGGCTCCTGGAGTCCTAAAAAGGGGGGACCTTAATTTTCCACCCAAATGCATGAGCATTCTTAGACTTGCGCAGGTCTACTACTCATGCCTGTTACAGTGCAATGTGGAAGAGGTTAGTCTATTGTCATTCAAAAGTCATTGACTGCTTGGCAGTCTTGTCTGCTACCTACTTCACTTGTAAATGTGTGGTTTAGCTTTCTCATCCATGCAACTACACCTGGTTGCTGTAGCCACCTACCTTCAGAACAACCAGCACATTCCTCTCTAAAGAATTCCTGTTATTGAAGCCTTTATAGAGGATCAGAAGAGTCATTCATCCTCTGGATTCCACCAACCCTGACATGGAACCCTAAAATTGTATTAGAATCATGGGCCCTGCTCCTTCCAGTTTCTCTCTTGGAAGGTGGCATTTCTGTTTGCCAGCACTTAATTAAAGCAGTCAATAAGCTTCAGGCACTAATCTTGGAAGAACCTTTTTTCCAGGTACACAGAGATAAAGTTGTCCTCTGCCCCAACTCAACATTTCTCCAGAGGTGGTCTCCCAGTTCAACTGCAGTCAGTCCATTGAACTGTTTCCCCTCAACCTGACTCAGTTGCAGAATGGGCTCTCCATACTGTAGATGTTAAACAAGCCCTCATGTACTATATTGACTGTACTATATTGACAACTAAACCCTTTAGCTAAACGCATCAGCTTTTTGTTGCTTTCTCCAAGCCCTACAAAGGGAAGGCCCCATCTTGATCTGCATTGCAAGATGAATTATAAAATGCATCCAGGCATCCTATGCTAAAGCTAAATGGTTCTTGCCCATTCCCCATAGAGCCAACTCCACCCTAAAAATAAATAAAATAAGAGCCTCTGTGGCCTTCCTAAGGGATAATTCCTATAGCTTACATTTGTAAAGCATCTTGATGGTCCACACCATATACTTTTACAAAGCATTGTTGTGTAGATGTGTTAGCCCGCTAACAAGCCAATGTTGGCCAGGAAGTTCTAAATACACTTTTTCAAACCATTGCAGCATCCACAGGCAAGCCACCACTTTTCTGGGAGGACTGATATACAACGTATGCACCGCACTGCCGATCGGTAAACACTGCCATTGTGCAGCCGCCAGCGCTCTCGGGATTGTCCGGAGTTCACAGTTTATATCAAAGCGCCAGCATCGTCTGAGCCCCACACAATTTGACAACCTTGATCCACCCTCAGCACTAGTTAGTGCTCAGAGGCATTTTTGAACAGTGGACAAGTTGCATAAAAAACGAACCTAAAATCAAGAACATCACGAATTGAGTCACGACAGGGGTCCCGGCTGGGATCTCTGTAAGTTGCATCCTTTCACTTATATCACGGTGTCACTGTTCGTGTATATACCAAATTACCAGCAAATTGCAGGTGCCCCATATACAGTCAGTCCTGAAGAGACCTTCTATCCACACAAGGTCGAAACGTCGTCGACAACCTATAAAGAAGCAGACCGTTTTTTTAAGTCGGCATTATTGGTCAACTTAAATATTAATTTTGAAGTGAACTAAGAGGTCGCTTTCTTTCTTTTCAAAAACGAATTCACATTAGATTCCCCTTGTTAATTTCTCCTTGTATGAACCTTTGTAAATAATTTGTTTTTTGTTCAACATCATTCACTTGGGACACAAACTCACTCTTTTCTAATTGTATAAGTGTATATAATATGTGTATATTGTGTATATGTGCAAAATCAGTAATTATTTTGGCTGGTATTCAAATATATTCTTCAGTGTATATACCACCTACTTGCCTTTAGTCTGATTTCAAATCACCTATATTGCCATTGTGCAGCAGCATTACCATATTAATTGAGTCATTTTCCATAGGAGCCATTGTTTTTGTATAAATACAACGTATGCACAGCATGTGTATCTGCAGCCACACATACCTCGAACTGAAAATATTACTTAGCAAGCATCTGCTTGTGCCATGTAGTGCTGTAGATTCACATGCGCCCACCCTTTTCCCCGGACGCCTGCAGGTGTACAGTCCTTTCTCTCACTTTCCTCTGTTTTTGCATGGAAATCTCTATACAACACTTTGCTTCACATTCCATCCTCACCTGCTGTGCGGGTAAAACAAATCTAACAATGGAGCTGTCTGCATTACCAGCAAGAGGAGGACTCCCAGTACCTCGTGAATCAAAAGACTTTCTTAGAAGGAAAGGAACTTGCACGCATCCGGGCCCTACACTAGATGGCAGGATTTTGGGCCACATGTGAATCTACAGTACTACATACCACAAGCAGATGCTGACTGGATAAGTAACATTTTCCTTCTAAACACTGCTCATTTCATCCAAGCACACTACTGGAGTAAACCAAAGTAAGCAGCAATATTTTAGTGACATCCCTCAAACAAAACTCGAGCAGAATAATTCTTAGATCAGTCTTTCTTGCTGCTCACTTGTATTACATAGTTACATTATTTGGCCCTTTCAGGAAGAAATAGATCTGCATGAAATGTGTCCTGCCTTAGTCTTAAAACAGGTTCACTTGGTGAATGGGGTTGCTCTTGTTTGCATTTACAGTGTAAATGTGAAGGGTCCTTCCTTTTAACTAGCTTGTCTAAGAATACAATTCCAAGAATAAAAGGATTCACCAACAAAAATATTACTAATAACCTAAGCTCTTTTCATTTTCTAGAAAAATCTTCTGAAGACCAGCTGTGCAAGACTCCAGAATCCAAACGCCTTAGAACTGATGGGTCTCCAATCTCTGCATCTTCAGAGAACCAGACTGGTGTTGGGACAACAATTTCACTGAAATAGATATAAATTGTTAGCGGTTTGTCGTAACCAGAATGGAGCCATCAAGTAACATCTGGAACGCTGAATTGTTATCCAAGCAAATAAGGGGGCACACCAACGCAGGTGTTCCACAGACTGACATTATAGCAGAAGGTGCAGAGGTGTTACTTTCAGCAGTCTGCCAAGTTATATAGCTGGTTGCACGGCTCCCATCTGGTTCTATTCCAAACCATTCTGTCCTACTTCCGGTGGCTCGACGAGAGCTTCACGCCGCCACAGTTTGAGAGCGTGGATTCTGGTTTCCCTCCAAGGTTTTGATCCAAGTTCATCTGTCGCTTTGAATGAAGAGGAGGAAAGGGATGTTTGAGGTTGCATCGTTTTGTCTGCTACCACCAACATGTGGTCAGATTCTCTGCTTCTTTTCTATTCCAGTGCAATTCAGAGACGTGGACGTTGTATTCAGCTATGGAGTGCAATAATGTCTATATGATTACAGCGGGATCCTCTTCAAAATTCTGATGCATGCTTGTCGTCTTCTGGTATCTGTGCACATTTGTTACCTAGGAATGTAAGCTGTTTTGACTGATTTTGTTGTGCATTCTCGGTACAGCCTACTTATCCAGTTGTGGTGTTTTCTATGTTGCTTGTAATGTGTTATTTGTACAGATTTTCTTTCTGCTCCTTCCAAGAAAAGTATTTGAATGTGAAGGACTGGCTACAGTCTCAGCAAATGTAATTTAAATTTTCTTACAGTAGTCGAGCACTTAATGCTTCTTTTGATATGCAGTTTTGAATGCCGTTCGCGAACAGTGAATGAAAACCTACAGATAATTCTAAAACACCAATTGAGGTATCATTGTAAATATTTAACTGACTTAACATTGTTTCGTTTCACTCTTGTACATGCCAATATTGAGCAATATACAAAGACTTTACCAATTGAGTAAAACGTTTTCTATTCAGCCATTCTCCGTTGTGGTTTTTCATTGTTGGGTGAATCAAAAAATTTATTTTCCCCTATGTGAAATTGCGTGATTTGAAGATAATTGAACTGGGAAGGGTGTTAACCTCATGCGTGCTAGCGGAATTCCGCTCGCACGCTGAGATTTTTAAAATCGCATGTTACGTGACGAGCTGGGCTCGTCATCAGCGTGCAAGGAGGCTACGCCATGACGAGCCCAGCTCGTCATCAGCGTGGAAGGGGTTAAAAATGATTTAGCTTCTCTTAGTCAGCCTTTTCCACTTTTACGGTATGGAATTATCTGTAGATTTCTCTGTTTAATGCCTTGGTTTAGTTACATTCAAGACTGTTACTCCCTAAGTTGTTTCTAATGTCCAGGAGGCTGGGAGTTGATGTGGGTATAGTGAAAACCCTTCAGTCCGCGGTAGGACAGTTTGTATTAAACAAATTATCCTGCCAGGGTGGCACTTTTGAAAAGCATGCACAAGCTGTGGAAGTTAACTTTGAAATATCAAGCGAGGAACTTGCCACATTAGTGAACAGCACTCAAAAGCACACCGTCAAATATATAATAAACATCCATCCTTTTTTAATGCACACCTGAATTCTACAGTCAATCAGAGTAGATATTTCCTTTTTGGTGACGTTTTCACCTTGGCTTAAGCATTTGGAATATTTTGAACCTGATTCGACCACAAGCAGCAGCGGTGTGGCTCACTGGTTAGAGGCGGCAGACCCGGAAGCAGAGGACGGCCCGGGACCAGGGTTCAATTCCCGACACGGGAGGGTCGTGGACCAGGGTCAGCGGACTCGATAATTCTCGCCTCGGTGCCTACTCTAACTAGGGATCACACTTGGCAACTCTGGGCATTAGCTTGCCTCATCTCCACAACGGCCCCCCACATACGCCGGGGATGCCTGGTTTCACCTTGGAGATACCCAGTAGGGACCATCTCACAGGGAAAGCCAGGACGGGTTCCCCAGCGGTCTACAGCGCGGAGATACCCCATGTGGGGTGATTCAGGCGCTTTACAAGACATCATTACATTTCTTTTAAATACCCTGAATCTTTGAGGCTTCCCCTTTTAACATCTGGGGCTAAATAAGACTTTTTGATTTTACTAGCATTATATGTAAAAAGTGATGTTATATACTTACAGGAGCTTGCCACAAGCTCTCTTCATCCATTGGTCTGTTATTGTCCACTTTCTTCTTCCGACCAATATGTCATACATGATGGGGTAGTGGGTCAGCCCACTTTGTCTGCCGGCTAACTTCCTTGTAAGTGACACCCTTCTGCCCTCTCAGAATTATTATTATTATTCTGAGTTTTGTATATCGCCTGGTTACCGATAGGCATCCCAGCGCTTACCAGAACATAACACTACTAAAAGAATGCAGGGATTAAACGGAGAACAAGGAGCATATACACACACTAAGTTAGCTCCATTTAGTACCATGGACTTAATTGTAATGTGCTTTTGGTAGACCACAATTATTTTTGCTTTTAGCTAATTTTTTTAGATGGAGCACCCAGCAATAAAGTTTGGCGAAAAATCACAACAAGACTAGCAATTACTAGAAATAAGTCTGGCTGCAAAGGAGTTTTTAACCAAAAATATCCTTAATGAAATACTCTACTTAATCCAGCTCTCCAGAACTTGTACTACATTATGATGGGTGCAGGTGACTGTGCCTTAGCAGTTGTCAAAGTGCGCTGTTCGGGAATAGACTAATATTTTTTAGGTACCCATGGCATAACTTCCTAATGTCCATGATTTCTGTGAGAAAGTGCCATCTTTCATGCCTTGGTATGCCCCACTTTTTTCTGAACTGCTGATGTGCTTTGACTGAGTGTGCCCTGGGTCCCTGCCAATCAGGTACCCAGGGCCTGTGTTCCTTCACTAAAAAGAAAAGCTATGCTGAAACAAAATACCCAATTGGCATCTCTGGCCACCTGTCAGCCCCTAGTAAATGGTACCCAGGGCATGGTGGCCAGAGAAGACCCCTGAGGGTTGCAGCACTTATTGTGCCACCCTCAGGGGCCCTGTACCCTGGCACCCACACACTGCCTTTACAGGCTGAGTGCCTAAGTGCAGTACTAAAACAAGAGTCGACATGGCACACATCCCTGTGTGCCATGCCCACGGACCCCACTGCCCTGGCATACCTTAGTCATCCCTCTAGCTGGGTGCCCTATGCCAGAGGTGAGGGCACAGGTGCATGAGCCCTGTGCCCCTACAGTACCCAGGGCCATTCCTGGGCACTGTGTGCAGTGATGCCATTTAAGAGTATATGGTGCTGGGAGGTTGTCATTACGAACTCCACAGCACCATAATGGCTACACTGAAGACTGACCAGTTTGGTACCAAACTTCTCAGCACATTAAACCCGCACTGATGCCAGTGTGGGATTTAATGTAAGATGCACGAGAGGGCATCTTAGAGATGCCCTCCAAAACCCGAACCTACAATCCACGTCTGGGCTGATTGCCTGCCACACAGCAGACATGTTGCTGGACCCCTGGGTGGAGAGCCCCCTGCTCTCCTGAGCCTGCAACAATGCACATCCTGGGTGAGGTGCTATGGCTCCTCCCCCAGGATGGACAGAGGGAAGCTTCAAAGGCATACCGCCTCTGAGCTTCTCCAGACCATTTGCTGTACCCAGCAACTGGCCCCCCACCCGTTCTACCCCCACTCTGGCGGGAAGACTGGCGAGAAAAACTGTCAGGAAGGAGGGTGTGCCAACCTATGCCAACTCTACCCTATATCAAAAAGATCAAGAAGAAGACGACCCGCCGCGCAGCTGCAAACAGGACAGCAACAACTGACTTGACCCCAGCCCTACCGGCCAGTTGATCCTGGAACCTGCTCCTGCCTAATCCCGGCGACCTCCGCGGACAGCAACCTTGGGACACCCAGAGCACCTGCCTGCCTTGACCCTCTCGAAGATTGGGACTCCCATCAGCAGAGCCTCTGCTGCAACAACCCACCTGGTGCCCACCAGGAAGCTCCGGACCAGCCCACTCTGCACCAGCCGAGCCCCGGCCGGGCCCACCACGACCACGAGGATGTTCCCCCGGTGACAGGGACCCGAAGTCCAGTGCCCAAAGACCCTCCTCGACGAAGCAGCCGACGCCTGCAGACTCAGAACCAGGGGCCCCCCAACCGCGACCAGCTGAGGGTAAGCTTTTCCGACACCCAAGGACACCCCTGTACCGGTGCCCTACCGCCCCCTGTGCCTTCCTTTGGGGTACCTACCTGTGCTCCAAGATCCCAACTTACCTCTCGAAGTGCTGGTCGCCCCTGGAGAGTCTCCGTCCCTTAGCCTGCAGCCTTTGTTCCCTTTTCAAGATATTCATTGGATAACATTGAGCGCCCAACGGCTCAAAAGCACCCTGCACCCAGCCGCCCGAGTGCCACTGGCTGTGACCTCTTTGTCCTAGCCTACTTCCCCCCTTGCCCTGAGCAAGTGACCTGGAGCCCAGCTCCCAGAACCGCATTGCCTGCTAGCCAGCAGCCACCAACCGAAGGCCTCCTTTCCCTCGTTGGATATCATTGGGCTTAACTACCTCTGCACCCGGGCGCCCCTGTGCCACTGGGACTGATCTAACTGTACTTACCTGACCCTGAGGGACCCCTGAGTCTATACCCAGAACCTTACCGTCCACTACCAAGTACTCCCCTGGAAACCGTAATTCACTTATCTGCCATTGGATAACATTGACTCATTTTGACTCGAACATTTTCAAAGTGTGAGGTTTTGAAAACTGAAAATGGGACATTAATGAATCCTTCTCTGATGTCTTTTTTGAACCTTGTCCCTCATGTGGCAACATTGGGTAGCATTTATCTACCGCTAACTTCTTGCTTCTGAGCATTTGTTCACTCTCTTGCTCTTCCTCATTATCCCTGTATGCAACGGCGGCTTGCACCATTGACATACCTCTTTTATTTTTCTTTGCTAATTTTATTTCTTTCTGTTTGGCTTCTTTGCGCCATAAGCGAAAAGAGTCAAACATCGCCGGCCGGGCTTTCTTCTTAAACAGTTTGACCTCGAGATTATCTAAAATTTCTGCGTCAAAGCTTCCATATTGGGGCCATTTTAAAACACCATCCTTCCTGGTGTATTTTTCTCCATACCTCATTATATGTGATAGGGCCTACTCCGTGCTTGATATAGAGCTCATATGTCGGAGTTCCAATCGGAGGAACCGGACACGAATCTTCTAATCTGGAGTCCTTACTACAACCAAGACAAAACAAGTTTCCAAGTCTGCTAAGACCAGGAATCTTCGCTCACTAGTCTAGCTTCAAACTTCAAAGGATTATCGAATACGATGGTTTTGGCGCTTGCAAGTTCCAAACAAGGTGTATCTCAAGGATACCAAAACTAAGAATCAAACTAAGGACTGGGAGACGCTCCACTTATACTTAACTGAAGTATTGAAGATCGATGACGTCACTAGAAGACTCGTCTATCGTTTCGCTCTACCAAGGATCACTGGGTCCAAAACAGGGCGATAGTCAGGGCAGCAGTCCTTCGTAGCCGTCGGGACGCGGGGAACCTCGCAGCAAAGACCTTCCGAACCACGTCGACATACAGGGGTCGCTGAAGTGGCTGGCCGTCTTCTGGAATTTTCACACGAAGCTCCTCACGAACATCTGGCTTGGACCGTCACCGCTTGATACCGCCCCGAGTTGGGTGCCAACTGAGGTGCCGGGTTTTTAGGAACCCGGTGGTGCCAGGGGATAACACCCGAAGACCTGAGTTCTGCCTGTTCCGGACCACAGAAACACAGTCTTCTAGGTCAAGTCAAGGATCGAGTTTTATTGGCTGCAACCAAGTAACAAGCGTCCTAGAAGTACAACAGCGCGGGATGTAAGTTCTCAGGAGACTGTTCGTTTTTACAGAACTAGCCTTCTCCTTTTATACACAATATTACACTTCAGGCAAGAATTCTTTGTTTATTGATGCAACCATATACATATTTGTACAACAAAGAAAAAGCAAAGTCATGATGGCCAGCCTACAATTTCGTGTGTCCAGTTTGTGATGATTACCCAGCTCGGCCCAGAACTACCATCAGATATCGATGAAACCCCAATAAAATCGGGCACCTCCTCATCGTAAAACTGGCTATAAACAAGAAACCGGGACAGGTGTATGTGTGTGGATAACATGGTTTGTATGTAGTGAACGGTTTATGGCATGTTGTGCCTTGCTGCTATCTTACTCGGCCACTGGGCGAGGAACCGCCCGAGCAGGTTTGGCTGAAGGCAGCGGAGTCAGCTCGGCCAGGTCATGGGGAAGTCAGCTAAGGTGGACGTGTCCTTTCAGATCAAACTCTGCCTTAATCAATTGATTCAACTACCCTCGTCAACTGGCGAATGTTCCTACTGTTCACCATAGGCCCCCAAAACGGCAGAAAACCCTTTGCGAAGTCTCCAAACTCTTGATCCGCAGTGTCGTCTTTACTCACGACACCCCTAACTGTCCTTGTCCGATGGTAATCTGCCTCGGCCGTGTGGGTGGGTGGCAGCAGAAACGAGATAAAACACGTGCCCGAGAAGTCAGGGGGCAACCATGTATATGCTTTGTTATGGCAGACGAAGTAGGTACCCTTAGCCGCTAAGAATGAAGGGGAGGTCTGAGACTGCAAAGCGTAAGTCTCAGTACAGACACTCTTCCCGAACTGGGCTCTAGGGTTTTTGCCATTTCCCTGCAGACATAAGTGACCTTGGTGGGGTACTATCCAGATTGGGGAGGATTTCTTTGCTTTCAGACTCTCAGCCAAGGAAATTCCATATTGTGTTATATTCCATCTGCTGTAAGGCATCAATTCATCTCTGGGAATCGTTTTGTATGTGTCGACATCTCTACTCATATTTCTAATTGCCGTCACTAGTGCCTTGTTGCTTGAGTTTTTCCCTGGAACATATGGTTCGAGAGCGAACAGGAACATTGCTCTAAATGCCCACAGAGAACCATGGTAGCCAAATGGCAGGACAAAATATGGAATACCCTTATCTGTTGTGTGTGGCATAAGTCCACATACCCAACAGTTCGTGGTGTTCATTACGGACTGGTGTTGGTGTAGGAGTTGGACGAATGAGTTATTTACAAATTCTAATCTTCTGGCAGACGAGTGTTCCGGCAGAGGGTGAAAAGAATGGGGAGAAACGGTAGGAGGTGTGGGCTGCGTGTTGTGTACAAAGGTAACTCGAAAGATGAACAGAGCATAGCCAATCAAAAACATCATTATGCTACACAACATTAGAATGCATATTATTAAAAATTGTCTTTTTGCCATCACAGTGCATACTCTCTTTTCAAAGTTCGTAGATCTAGCAGGTCTCTCTGCCCTTGGAAACTCCATTCTCTAGTTGCTGCCCGCGGTGGGAGATTGATTCTGCTAAGTAGTGCTTCTGTTCAGTCCAGGGTAATTCCCTTAGACCAACCAGAACTGTCGACCTAAACGTCTCCAGCTGCACTCCCTAGACTGTCAACCTAGCAGCAGAACCGGATGGCGGTTCGAAAATCAAAAATGAGCAAGTTCCCTGGGCGAGAGATCTGCACAGTAAGAAAAAATTGTTTTTGGGGGAAAGAAAAATCTTATTCGTTTACTTTTATTAGTTCGTTTTTCTTGGCCTCAGATTATACCGCTGTTTCCCAGGTATGGTGTGGTCTTCAAACAAGCTTTCAGGTTCTGTAGTGTCCAACTGCATTGACGGTGGCACAAATCCTTGCAGAACTCGGTCGCTCTCCTTTTCTGTACCAGTTCCTTTCAAACGTGCATCACTGAAGGGCACGAAGGGGGGCACGGACTCGGTCTCAGAGTCAGCAATCCCCTCCTGGACCCACCGGTCATATGGAAGGGGCAGCGGGACCCGTTTGCAGTGGGCGCCGTGCACCCAATGTTTTTTTTTTCCGTGGACACGTACTGCAGAGCGGGTAGTCAGCAGGACTTGAAAGGGTCCGGACCAGCGAGGCTCCTCGTTCTTAGTCCTCTGGAAGTTCCGCACTAGTACCCAGGAGCCGGGTTCAATGGCGTGGCCTGGATCATCGGACGCTGGCGGAGAGGAACTGTGAACCTGTTGGTGTAAAACACGCAATTTAGTTGTCAATTCGTGCAAATAGTCAAGCAGCACAGGGTGCTCTATCTCACTGAGTTTCTTGGGCCTTGGCACTCCCCATATTTTTGCTGGGCGCCCGAACACGATTTTGTGGGGGCTTAGTCCCAGTCTAGAATGGACGGTCATTCTTGTAGATAGGAGTGCTAAAGGCAGGGCGTCAGGCCACTTAAGACCTGTGCTGGTTTGGACCTTGGCCAATTTTAGCTTTAACGTGCCGTTGTAGCACTCTACTAATCCGGCTGATTGGTGGTGATTTGCACGAATTCACTTCCATTATCACTCCAGACCATTCTAGGCATACCAAATCTGGGGAAGAATTCTCTGACAAGGGCTTTGGCTGTGGACCAGGCAGTATTGTCCTTAAAGGGATACGGTTCCACCCACCTGGAGAAGGCGCAAACAACGACAAGCACGTATTTCATATTGTTGCACCTCTCCATGTGGATGAAATCGAGCTGCAAAACCTCGAACGGATACGTTGGAGGCGCAAAATGACCAGCTGGAGTTGGAGTTCCCCTACCGGGATTGTACTTCAAACACACCATACAGTTCTTGACCACGTTCTCTGCGCATTTTGGGATGCCACTATTCTGCCATACTGGGGCCAACAACTTACAGATTCCTTTCACACTGATGTGAGCCATCCCATGAGCCATCGTCACCACTGCAAGCACATACGCGTCGGGTAACAGCCATCTTTGATGTTCAGACAATTCGACCCAACAACCATTCGCATCCAATCTACCCTTGCTTTCTCTCCATTCATTCACCTCTTTCTCTGTGGCTTCGGATTGCATAGACTTCACACTCTCAATCGTGTCTTCACACATACCCACATCAGCAATCCATCTCGCAGGACCTACAACATACATTCGACTCGTTGTGTTCCTTGCAGTCTTTCGCAACTTCGTCTGCAAAATGCATTCCCACGACCAATATCATCTTGAATCTTTCTGTGTGCACTGCATTTCACAATCGCAACTTGTAGTGGCAAGGTCAGTGACTCGAGAAGCTCGTTAACTAGCTGACCATGCTGTATCTTTGCACCATGCGACGTCAGGAACCCACGTTCACGCCACAATCGTCCAACTGTGAGCCACGCCAAAGGCGTACTGGCTGTCTGTATACACATTTACTCGTTTTCCTTTTGCCAACACACACGCTCTTGTAAGTGCAATTAACTCTGCTGCTTGCGCAGAATTGTGCGGGATACGTGCTGTTTCTACAATTGTGTGCAATGTTGTCACCGCATATGCTGCAGTCGTATCACCATTTGGCAACTTGAAGCATGAACCATCAACCATCATTAAATTCAGGAAGGGCAGTGTCCTGTAAGTCTACTCTCCCTTTTGTCTCTTCTTCTGTCCTAAAACAGCAATCATGTTTTTCCTCATCTGTCTCTGCTGGAATGGGCAATAACGTGGCTGGGTTGAGTGTATCGCACCTCTTTATGTGTATGTGACTTGCTAATAGTGTCAGCTTATAACTTGACAGTCGAGCACTAGTTAAGTGCTGTGTCTTCGTTCTGTTTAGCAAAATGTCTACTGCATGTGGGACCATAACGATCAGTGTTCATTACTAATCCAGCAGACTGTTGAATACAGACAGCTGCTGCAGCAGTGGCCCTCAAGCAACTTGGTAATGCCTTAGCTACAGGATCTAGAGTCGCGGAAAAGTATGCACATGGGCGCTGTTTGTCCCCAAAGGATTGTGTCAGGACTGATAATGCGCAACCTTCCTTCTCATGGACGTATAATGTGAAAGGCTTACTGTAGTCGGGGTTACCTAACACAGGAGCCGAACATAATGCATCACGCAACTCGTGAAAACTCTTCTGACAATCTTCAGACCAAGGCACAGGATTGGGTGTACCTTTACAGATTAGTGCCAGCAAAGGTTTAGCCAACAATGAGAAGTTCGGTATCCATTGTCTGCAATTTGATGTAATGCCCAAGAAAGCACGCACTTCTCTCTGTGTCCTTGGGACATTCAATCTTGCAATTGCCTGTATTCTCTCTGGGGTCAGCTTCCTTCCCTCCTTCGATAAGATGTGACCTAAGTAGGTCACTTCTTGTCGACAAAATTGCAGTTTCGAAAGAGAGACTTTGTGCTTCATGTCACATAAATGACGCAACAACGACAATGTGGCTTCCTTGCAAATCTCTTCAGCATCTGCAGCGATCAGCAAATCGTCTACGTACTGAATGAGAGTTGCACCGTCAGGTAGAACAATCGTGTCTAGTTGTGATTTCAGAGCCTGACTGAATATCGATGGACTTTCACAGTAGCCTTGAGGAGCGCGTTTGAAGCGGAAGCTTCGACCTCCTAAATTGAAGCCAAAAATATCTCTGCTCTCCTCAGCAATCGGGATGCTGAAGAAAGCGTTCTTCAAATCAATCACCGAGAACCAAGTGGCTGAAGCTGGCACCATAGTCAATAGGGCAGTAATGTCGGAAACAACTGGAAACTGGCACAACAATCTTGTTCACTTCTCTGAGATCAATCACAAATCTGTACACAGGTGGCTGTGAAGGATCAGTACGCTTTAAAACAGGCAAAATAGGACTGTTACAGATGTTGCCTGTTGTCTCTTCAATGACATCTTTCTCAATCAGATCGTAAACAATCGCTAACAATGCTTTTTCACATTCGTTAGAGATCTTGTATTGGGGAATACGTGGCAACCTAACATTGGCTCGCAACGTAATGACATATGGCGCTATCTCCAAGAGACCCACATCATTAAAACCAGTAGCCCAAAGTATGTCCGGAAGAGATGACAATTCTGTAGGAATATTCTCCTTTGACAAATACATTGGGGATATCACTTTCTTACCTAGGGTAAGTTGTACTCCCGAAGGAGAACAGTACAAAGTCGCATATAATCTCTTTAACAAATCCAAATCTAGCAAATTTTTGCCACAACCTGTTGTAAGAATGAGGGGTGCTTCTAATTCACATGGTCCAACAGAAAGGGGCATAGGACGAGAAATCGGGTTTCTAACCGGGGCGCCTGAAAAACCTACTGAAACATTCATTTCGCCAGACAAAGGTGCGCCAGGAAGTTTTGCATAATCGAACTTTTTGTAGCACCAGTATCCAGCAGAAAAGGTTCCGACACTCCTGATGTAGTCACCTCAACATAAGGTCCATTCTGATCTACTGGAACTGAAACAACTCCCTCTCTTTGTCCATGGCTGTCCTAGCAATCATTACCCTCATTCCCGTTTTCTGCGTAATAGTCATCAGCATAATACTGAGCTGACCTAGAAGACGCATTATTCTGTTGGTCAAAGCTGTTCATGGAATTCTGAGGCGGAAAAGAAGTAGTATTCTGGGGGAAATTTCCACGGCCCCTACCCCTAGGAGCCTGTTGAACACCTCTACCTCTTGCACCAGAAACACCATTTAAACGTCGCAATAAAGCGGGACAACTATTCTTGAAATGACCCTCTTCTTTGCAATATGCACACTGATTCGGACCATACGGTAAACGCTGTTGAGAAGACTCATTTCTTTGTGAGTTTCTCGAATACTGCTGTTGTTGCTGATAATCAGGCTGACTAGCGGTGCGAGGCGGATAGGCTTGCTGGAGAAAGACTTTAGTTTTCAAATCTTTAGTCTTTTTGTCGGCCTTATCTAGCTCGTCTTTGCGCCTATTCTCGTAGTACTGGGCTGTGGCTAAAATCTGCGCTGACGTGGAAACAGCCCAAGCACTTTCTGAATCTTTCAGTTTATTGCATAATTCAGGAAGCAAATTATGTACAAATTTGTCTACAAACAATCTCTGGCCACCCTCGGTAGCCATATCCTGACCGCTATGATCGACGAAAGTCTCTTCAAACCTCGTGAAAAAGTCAGACACATTCTCATCTTTCTTCTGCTTGCACGCAGACAACTTGTCCCAATTCACACGTAATTCGGGCATTAGAGTTTTCATATACGTGATAATTCTACCAGGAAGTTCAGCTACTAAAGGCTCGGGTTTAGAGCCACCAACTTGTCTAGCATCAGCAGTAGTGATATTAGCCCACGTGTCACCTAATTCTTGATCATGGTCTGTATGGCGAATCTTACTCCATAAGGGCTGTGGAACAACATTCCCAAACAACATGTCTACATCTGCTAAATTCATTATACATGAGCTGGCAGTCTGCGATAACTCCTTATAATACCCTGCAGGATTTTTACGGGGATCAGGCAATGTCTGTTTGAGTGCTAAAACTTCGGATCTTTTCCAGGGGACATGTACCCATACACGCTGGAAATGTGGCAGAATTGCTGGATTCTCATTTGCGTCACCTTCCCTCCAAACTGGAGGAACTTCTCTCATGGGGTACTGTCGCGCCTTTTTCCTACCTGACAGGTCACCCTCATACAGTGATCGAGAGACGTTTCCCTTGCTCCTATAAGATAACAACCAATCTATTGCTCGTTCAACATCCGCACCTACAATCATGCCTTCATAAAACTTGAATCGCATACGGAACTATTCCTGCATTTTGCGTTTTGGATCGTTATCTTGCAAATCCTCGCAGAGATATACACACATCTCTTCGAATACATATCGTTGAGTGGGTGCGTCCCACTGACGGAAAACTTCCATAACAGACTGAACATCGTACTTTACAGTATCAGTAACCCATTTACGTGCTAACTCATTCAGCACTACTCTTTCCTCATAATCAGGCAGTTGACTACGCAACTGTCTACGTCCTGTTTTAGGGGTCGTCTTAGGCGACCCAAAGAAAGGTGAGAACAGACCAGTGACAGTACTTGCCACTCTCTGTCGAACAGAGGGAGAAGCAGGTTGAAAGGCAGAAACGTCAGAGCCAGGCTGATGGAAAGCAGAAGTTGAAGCAGTGGCAGGAGAAGTCTCAGGATAAACAGTTGGAGCAGTAGACAAAGTTGTTGAAAAAGTAGATGGAGTATGTAGCAAAGGCGGCGGCCCTTGAGAGGGCTGCGCCGAAGAAGCAGGAACCAGCTGAAGAGGAGCTGGTGCTTGAGCGAGAACTGCAGTTCGTGCGCCGGGGCGCGGTATAACAAAGCGCTTCGGGGGTGCAGTAGCATCTAGTGCATATGGGGGTGGGGAACTCAGTAAATGGGACATTAATGAATCCTTCTCTGATGTCTTTTTTGAACCTTGTCCCTCATGTGGCAACATTGGGTAGCATTTATCTACCGCTAACTTCTTGCTTCTGAGCATTTGTTCACTCTCTTGCTCTTCCTCATTATCCCTGTATGCAACGGCGGCTTGCACCATTGACATACCTCTTTTATTTTTCTTTGCTAATTTTATTTCTTTCTGTTTGGCTTCTTTGCGCCATAAGCGAAAAGAGTCAAACATCGCCGGCCGGGCTTTCTTCTTAAACAGTTTGACCTCGAGATTATCTAAAATTTCTGCGTCAAAGCTTCCATATTGGGGCCATTTTAAAACACCATCCCTCCTGGAGTATTTTTCTCCATACCTCGTTATATGTGATAGGGCCTACTCCGTGCTTGATATAGAGCTCATATGTCGGAGTTCCAATCGGAGGAACCGGACACGAATCTTCTAATCTGGAGTCCTTACTACAACCAAGACAAAACAAGTTTCCAAGTCTGCTAAGACCAGGCATCTTCGCTCACTAGTCTAGCTTCAAACTTCAAAGGATTATCGAATACGATATTTTCGTGAATACACGAATCCCTTGGTTTTGGCGCTTGCAAGTTCCAAACAAGGTGTATTTCAAGGATACCAAAACTAAAAATCAAACTAAGGACTGGGAGACGCTCCACTTATACTTAACTGAAGTATTGAAGATCGATGACGTCACTAGAAGACTCGTCTATCGTTTCGCTCTACCAAGGATCACTGGGTCCAAAACAGGGCGATAGTCAGGGCAGCAGTCCTTCGTAGCCGTCGGGACGTGGGGAACTTCGCAGCAAAGACCTTCGGAACCACGTCGACATACAGGGGTCGCTGAAGTGGCTGGCCGTCCTCTGGAATTTTCACACGAAGCTCCTCACGAAGATCTGGCTTGGACCGTCACCGCTTGATACCGCCCCGAGTTGAGCGCTAACTGAGGTGCCGGGTTTTTAGGAACCTGGTGGTGCCAGGGGATAACACCCGAAGACCTCTGAGTTCTGCCTGTTCCGGACCACAGAAACACAGAGTCTTCTAGGTGAAGTCAAGGATAGAGTTTTATTGGCTGCAACCAAGTAACAAGCGTCCTAGAAGTACAACAGCACGGGATGTAAGTTCTCAGGAGACTGTTCGTTTTTACAGAACTAGCCTTCTCCTTTTATACACAATATTACACTTCAGGCAAGAATTCTTTGTTTATTGATGCAACCATATACATATTTGTACAACAAAGAAAAAGCAAAGTCATGATGGCCAGCCTACAATTTTGTGTGTCCAGTTTGTGATGGATTACCCAGCTCGGCCCAGAACTACCATCAGATATCGATGAAACCTCAATAAAATCGGGCACCTCCTCATCGTAAAACTGGCTATAAACAAGAAACAGGGACAGGTGTATGTGTGTGGATAACATGGTTTGTATGTAGTGAACGGTTTATGGCATGTTGTGCCTTGATGCTATCTTACTCGGCCACTGGGCAAAGAACCGCCCGAGCAGGTTTGGCTGAAGGCAGCGGAGTCAGCTCGGCCAGGTCATGGGGAAGTCAGCTAAGGTGGACGTGTCCTTTCAGATCAAACTGTGCCTTAATCAATTGATTCAACTACCCTCGTCAACTGGCGAATGTTCCTACTGTTCACCATAGGCCCCCAAAACGGCAGAAAACCCTTTGCGAAGTCTCCAAACTCTTGACCCGCAGTGTCGTCTTTACTCACGACACCCCTAACTGTCCTTGTCCGATGGTAATCTGCCTCGGCCGTGTAGGTGGGTGGCAGCAGAAACGAGATAAAACACGTGCCCGAGAAGTCAGGGGGCAACCATGTATATGCTTTGTTATGGCAGACGAAGTAGGTACCCTTAGCCGCTAAGAATGAAGGGGAGGTCTGAGACTGAAAAACGTAAGTCTCAGTACAGACACTCTTCCCGAACTGGGCTCTAGGGTTTTTGCCATTTCCCTGCAGACATAAGTGACCTTGGTGGGGTACTATCCAGATTGGGGAGGATTTCTTTGCTTTCAGACTCTCAGCCAAGGAAATTCCATATTGTGTTATATTCCATCTGCTGTAAGGCATCAATTCATCTCTGGGAATCGTTTTGTATGTGTCCACATCTCTACTCATATTTCTAATTCCCGTCACTAGTGCCTTGTTGCTTGAGTTTTTCCCTGGAACATATGGTTCGAGGGCGAACAGGAACATTGCTCTAAATGCCCACAGAGAACCATGGTAGCCAAATGGCAGGACAAAATATGGAATACCCTTATCTGTTGTGTGTGGCATAAGTCCACATACCCAACAGTTTGTGGTGTTCATTACAGACTGGTGTTGGTGTAGGAGTTGGACGAATGAGTTATTTACAAATTCTAATCTTCTGGCAGACTAGTGTTCCGGCAGAGGGTGAAAAGAATGGGGGGAAACGGTAGGAGGAGACACTGATGTAAACAACTCGCTATTCTATCAAAGCTTTCATCCACAAAACCTTAAAAACAACATACCAGTTTCCCAATACATGCGGATTAAAAGAATTTGTTCACATGAGGATGAATTGAAAAAGAATCTCAATTTGCAACAACGACACAAAGAAAGAGGATACCCTGATGAAGTTTTGAAGAAAGCAAGAGACCGGATAGAAGTTTTCAGTAGGGATAACCTTTTGATGCAGAAACCTAAGAAATCGCAGGACAGACATGTTTGTATCCAAATTCTCCACCGTATCAGAGAAACTAAAAACCATCATACATAAACATTGGGATCTTCTAAAGAATGAAGTTGACTTCAATGGGATCTTCGCTAACAAGCCTATTTTTGCCTATAAGAGATCCAAACATTTTAAAGAACTGTTGATGACCCCCATAAGAGACACAGAAGTAACTCATAGAGGCATGAAGAAATGTCAAAACTGCGTCCCTTGTTCAAATGTGATTGAAGGGAAAGTGCTACATCATCCTCAAACGGGTAAAGAACTGATTTTACACTACAACGGGGATTGTAACTCCAAGAATTTAATCTATTACATAAAGTGTCCCTGCGGGAAAATTTACACAGGAAAAACAGAAAGAAAACTCAAAACAAGGATTTCTGAACATAAGAGTACAATAAGAAACAAAAATGTCAAGAGTAGTTTGGCCAAACACTGGAATGAAAACAACCATAGCATAGCCCAAATCAGGTTTTCCATTCTAGAAGTAGTAAGAGCACACGAGGGGGTTGATCTATCCAGATCCCTCCTCCAAAGAGAAATTCACTGGATAAAATATCTTGCCACACAAGAACCTAAAGGTCTTAATGAGAAAATCGATTTATCATGTTTTCTATGATTCCTCTTTCGCCTTAATGCTGTACGAGATTGATATCTGCATCTAACTGTATTTATCTGCATTTTGTTGTTTCATTATTCGACTAAATGGTAACATTTTTCTGTTCACTTTATTTTTTCTTCTTCACTTTAAACACGCGTATAGCTTTCACTTATGTGATTCTTGGTTTCACTGGGGTTATTTTGCTCTTTAAACATGGCGTTTGTGGTTTGGTCTGGTACATTGGTGGTTGAGCCGATAGGTGTCTCAGGGTTATGGATCCCGGTGTATAGCTGATGTTTTCTATGTATTTACAGGAGAAGAGGGACGACTGGGTGTGTTGGAGATTTTGGTTTGAGCACAGTGTATTGAGTGTTCAAGGTAAGAGATTGTGTTAGCGTTTTGTGATTTTTTTGTCGGGTAGTTGATTGTATAAACGACAGAAAAGATGGAGGTTGTTTTTGTGTTTCATTTTCTTTTAGGAGAGGAGATTTCTGGTTCATTGCGACTTCAGTGAGTTTGTCCTTTGATTTTTCCACACACACTGTGGTGTTGGTGAAGGGTATTTTAGAAGTGAATGTTACCATACATTTGTTGCTTTGTAAAACCATTAAGATTGTGATGTCCTGATGAGTTGAATGAATTTACTAACTGAAAATCATATTCAGTTTCACAGGCCCCCGACGAAGAGCTCCATTGAGCTCGAAATGCATTGGGCCTAACAAAGAAAAAGTCGCCAGAAATGAAAGATTCGACATCTACTTATGTTTATATTGAATACATTTGTGTTGAAATGTAATAACATACTTTGTGTTTATCAGTGTAAAACAAAAGAGTATATTTGTTGTGGAAATATGTTATAAATACACTTACTTTTGAAATTCTATAAGCGTTGTAGTATTTATTAATGTGTAGCGGTTTTCCGCAAGTAGTAACAGTGCGCAGAGGTTAAGTGCTGTATACACTTAAGATAAGATTTCTATAGTCAGGCACGGAACAGGACAGACGTGCTACCTCAGCTGCACGCTTGGTTTAATTTGAATAGACTGAAAACTAGTGAGATTAACAGAGACTTAAAAGCAGAGTGCTCCTCTCACCCCAATTCATTTTGAGATTCTGTCTACACGGAGTGAGCACCTAAACATGGCATACGAGCAAATTTCAAGTATGACCGATAACAGAGCCAAAACTCTTGCATATACGAGTGAACAAGCAGATAGCATTTATGCATTGATATAGGATGTCAAATCTTCAAATGTGCAAGGCAACACTATCATTCAATAACTAAAGCATCTTGAATATTTAGCAAAACGTGAAGTGAATCAGAAGTTGCATGCATCAACCCTGGTGCAGTACCACAGGGTGAAGAGGATTCCACGTGGCCTAAGGATGTCAATCAAACCGATGCTGCATAGATTTCACCTAAACAAGGAGTTTATGGAGAGATGGTTTTCTATTCTTAATAAATGTTCTTTGGACTTGATCCTTTTACTGATTGAGGAATTAGCTAAAGCTATCCATGAACTTTCGAATGAGATCGACGAGATTAAACACAATCTGGAGTCTCGAATGGATAAAACAGACTGGGACAAATCATTGGAGGATTTAAATTCGAAACTTGAGAGATATTCTAAGGAGTTACAAGATGGCAAGTTGAGAAAATTCAAACGAGATACGTTGGATTATAAATTAAATGAAGTCTAGACTTGGGCTGAAGTTTATGCCCAACGTAGAACATTTCCAAAGAAAAAAGCAGCTACAACATCAGAAGAGAGTTTAGTCTCTGACAGCGAATTGAACACCAACAGACCTGCAGCCCAGACTCAAATAGTTTAAACAACTGCAAGCCAAACTCCAACTGATTCATCAAAAACACCTGGTACTAGCCAGTCTTTTTTAGCCCAGGGAGGGGATGCGAGTCCACCACCAGGGAAACAACAGAAAAAGCCACCAAGACAAGGAGAGGAGGTAGAAGGGGTTCGAACAAGAAGTACAAAATAAATCTGGTATTGAACATATCCAAAACTCAACTGACTAAAGACGAACTAAGAGTTTTAAACAAAGGCTTAGGGTTCGTCCCCACGTATGATACTTTGGGGTTTGAGAAGCCCTAACCCTGAGCAGCTCCAGCGCCGAAGTCCAGCCCCCCAGCATCCACGAGATCTGCGTTCCCTAACTCACCACATCCTACTCTTACTTCATTCCTTCTCTTATAGCCTTTCTGACCCCCTCCCTAATACTCCCTTCCCATTTAATTTCCTTTCATGTCTATCTCCTCTACCCTTCCCTCCCCTCTTCTTACCTCCCATCATCCCCTCCCCATCCTCTCCCTTTGACTCTCCTGCCCTCCAGTATCCTTCGCTTCCTTCCTATCTGATCTCTTCTGTCCTTCCCCTCCATCTCCCCTGTATCCCTTCTATATGCCACCTCTCCTCCCTTACATGCCTATCTCTCATCCCCTTCCCTACCCTTAACTTCCCTATCTCTCATCTCTCAATTTTCTGTCTCTTCTATCCCATTCCCTTTCCCTTTGTTTCCCGTCCAATTCCCTCACCCTTCGTTCTCTGTCTCTCCTCTACATGCAAATTCCTTTTCACCCCATCTCTTTTGTCCTCCCCTATGATTCTCTTCCCTTTGCTTCCCTTTCCATTTTTCTTCCATTCCAATCTGTACCCTTCCCTTACTTCCTATCTCCAACTCTCTTTAGCCCTATACCCCTCCCTCCCCTCCCAACTCCCCTTCCTTCTCTTCCGCCCTCTCCTCCTCGTCCCTTCCCATCCACACCCAATTTCTTCTCTCCTATCCCCTTAAGTTCCTTCCCTATCTTGCTTCTCCCCATCCTTTCCATTCCCGTTCCCATCTCCCCTCCCCTTTTCTTTACTCACTTCCTTAGCTCGCTTCTCCCCTTAATTCCCTATCTCTTATATTCTCTCAGCTCCCCTTCCAATCCCATTTCCTTTCCCTTCCTTCTCTATAACTCTTCTTCTTTACCTTTCATTTTTCTCTCATTCCCTGTCCTGTCCCCGCCCCCCATCCAATGCCCTTTCCTTACTCTCTACCCTTCCTCTTCTCACTTTTCCCCTTCCCTCCCGTCACCTTCCTTCCCCTACATTCCCTTCTCTCCATATCCTTTACTATTTCTCATTACTTCTCCTCTTCACTTCCCTAACTCTCCTCTCATCTCCCATTCCATTCCCTTCCCCCTTCCTTTCTCTTCATTCCTTTCCTATTTCTTATATCCTCTTCTGTTCCCTTTTCTTTCCCCTCATTTGCCTTCAAATTTCCTTCCCCTTCTCTACTTTGCCTCTCCCCTACCTTTCGTCCCCTTCCTTCCTCTCTCCTCCACTCACCTTCTTAGCCTTTCTTCTTTATCCATTCCCCTTCATACCCTCCTCCGCTTCTCTTCCAATTGCTTCCCTTCCCATTTCCATTTCTATTCAATTCCCTTGCTTTTCTTTCCCTTTTCTCTCTTTCTTCTCTTCTCCACTTTGCTCCCCTTCCTCTTGCCCCTCCCTTTCATTGACTTCCCTCTTACTTGTATCCATTTCATCTCCCCTTTCATTTGATTCCCTTTCCTATCGCTTCCTTACTTCCCTATTCCTCCTTCCTCTGACATTCCCGCCCCTTCTTTCCTTACTTTCGATTTCTTGCCTTCCCTCTTCCTTACCTATGTCTCCTGTCTTCTCCCGTTTACTTTCCCCTTCATTCCTCCTCTCCCCCTCTTCTCTCCTAACCATCCCTCATTTTTCTTCCCTACCCTTCCTCTTTCTACTCTATCCCTTCCCTATATTTCTCTCCCCTTGCTTCCTTCCTCTGCGTCCCTATCTCTCCCCCCTTCCCTTCCTTTCTTCCTGTTGCTTCATTTTTGTTCCCTGACTTCCTGCCTTTTCTGTCTCTTCTATCCCCTCCCGTTCCCTTCCCCTAGCTTCTATTCCTTTCCTTGATTATCTCTCCTCTCCTCTAGCCTTCCCTCAAGTGCCATCCCCTCCCCTTTCTCTACTTCTTCTCTAGCCCTTCTTTTCTCTACCCTTCCCTTCCCTCCCCTTCCATATCTCTTCATTCCTCCTTTTATTTCCTTTTTTAATTTCCTTTCCCTCCCCATACGCTTTCCTTCCCTTCCCTTCCATCCTACTCATTCTCCCATTTCCCTCCATTTTCTTTTTCTCTTCTTAAACCCCCTTACTTCACTTCCTTACCTATCTATTCTCTTCACTTCACCCCCTTTTAAACCCCTTCCCTTGCCATCCTTTCCCTTCCCATCTGTTTCATTATTTCTTCTATTGCCTCCCCTTTCCTTACCCTTCCCCTTTTCTACTTTCCCTCTTCACTTCCTTTCTTTGCCCATTTCTTTCCCCTTCTACCCTTCCTAGCCCTTTTAAAGTATCTTTCCACCCTTTCCTTCACTTTCCCTTATATTCCATTCTCTCCTCTTCTCTCACCTTTCCCTTACCCTCTCTTCCCTCCCCCTCCCTTTCTTTATCTGTAAACGCCTTTCTCACAAACCTTCCCTTCTCTGCCACTCCCTCTCCTCTCCCTCCCTTCTCCTCTATTCTCCTCTTCCCTTTCCTTACTCTTCCATTCCATTCCTTTCCCCTTCATTTCTCTTCCTTACTTCCCTATCTCTTCTCTCTCCTTTCCTTCCTATTTGCTCTCTCCCCTTTACTTCCCTTCCCTATCTCTCCACTCTTCTCCTCTCCTTAGCGTCTCTTCCCCCTTTCCACACACTTTTCTTGCCTTTCCACCCTTCCCTCACCTTCTCTCACTTTCCCGTCCACTTCATTCCTTCTCTACCTCTCCTTTCTTACACTTACTACCCTCTTATCATATCCTTCACTCCCCTTGCCTGTCTCTCCTTTCCAAACCTCCCCTCTCCTTCCTTTCCTGTTATCCTTCCATATCACCTCTAGTATTACCCTCCATTCCATTCTCTTCCTTTCCCTTCTCTCCGCTTCCCTTCTTTGCCTCTCCTTCTGAATATATGTTACATCTCATGCTGTTACAACGCATGGTGTTACACCCAAAGTGTTACAACGCGTTCCCATTACAACACAAACTTTTACCACGCATATGCCTTTTCCACGTATGCCATTACAAAGCAAATGAATGCGTGGTAAAGGCATATTCTTGGTAAAAGTGGTTAAGGTAAGTAAATGTGTGTGTATACATATATATATATATCCAATGAAAATCCCCAAACCTCCACACCAACGGCGTGGCGAAAGAAGGAGACAGACCCCACAGCTTCAGGCAAGATGTTGCTTTTATTAGAAACCTTCCTGATATATATATATATATATATCTCAAGAAGGTTACCCCTATGAAAGAACCCACACGCAAGCATACTTCTTCCTTTTATTCTCGGACTCCATCTGCCAGTAAACTGCAGCGTGCTCCCAACTTCTTGCAACAGTCTTAATCCACCAACACCAGACGCGTTTCGAGAACTCTTGTTCCCTTTCTCAATGGTTTGTATGCTGCATTCTCGAGTTCGTTCTGTTCCTTTTCACTTATATTTAAATTAGGTCCTGCCTATGTAGGCGTGGCTTTCCTGGCCTCTTGGGACCGCAAAAGGATCCCGCCGCCTCAGCGGACCAGCGCTGCTCCTTTGGAGTGAGCGTGAAATGGATGCAAATTTCCGGGACCCTATCGCAAAGCGAAGTAAATTGCTGAGACGTGCCACCGCTTCAATCCACTTGGAAAAAACATTGTGCAATTATTGAAAGAGTTCCATCAACCTAATGAAGGTCGTAATTACCTGCACTACAGGAGAGGAGAGGAACACAAGTGCAGCTATAGAACTGGAATGAAAAAAAGATGGGAAGCTCAGTCCTTCTCTGACAAATCAAAAACTTTTTTAATGCTTATTTGCACATAAAAGCACTTTACACGTATTGGGGAATGGGGTTAATTCACGGGGGAAGACCAAAGAGTTAGCATTTGTGTATTAGTTACAACAAAGGGATTTATCCTACAATTGTGAGAAAATGTATAAAAGAGTTGTAAAAATAATCAGGGATTCAACCCAGTATTGTTTATCACAAATGAAGTCATCTATACTGTTAAGGCAAAAATTAGTACTGATAATAATTTTATGTACTAATTATCTTGAACCTATATGTTTAGGTACGATATGCCTGTGATAAAGAGTCTTTCCACTATTTCAATGATTACAAATGGACCAATCACGAAACAGCACTGTGCACTTTAAAAACTCACGTAAAATATGGTTACGCTGTCATGTGATCAAGGCTTTGTGCCGAAACGTTATGGCGACAGCTGAATAAAATCTAAACCAGCATCTCAAGTTTGGTCCGTGTCTGTGTCCAGCGTGATTGTAGTGAGAGCGATTGCGGGAGGAAAACTTAAGTTGGTTGATATATATATATATATATATATAGTCTCATGTGATCAAGGTCCGAGAGGGACCGAAACGCGTCATGGCGGTGGTGTTGGGCGAGTAATAGAAAAATAAAGAAATATTCAGCACGATTTGGGTCGGCATCGTCTCTTGGGATTCGATTCCTGTGTACTAGAGGCGAAAATCAGGATATATATATATATATATATATATATATATATATATATACTAGCAGCCCGTCCCGACGTTGTCCGGGTATGAATTGCTGCCGGCCAGTAGTATATTGTTTTGTAGGATTTCGTTTTGATAGCATTCCTTATTTGTGACAGGCCTGTGAAATGCTCCGATTCACAGTGCACTGCTGATGCACTTAAGAGTGCGCATTCAGTAGTGTGTGAACTCGAGATTCCCTACTTTATTTTTCCTTGCAATATTATATAGCGCGAACTCGACAACATGGCATGAGCACAATTTTACATTACAGAAGAACACATTCATTTGTGGTAGGCACGGGGAGACAAAGCGATTTGCCTGGAATCACAGGATGTTGAGCTGATGCCAAGATTCGAACGTAGCTCCCCAGCTCTAAAGTTCGCAATTCTAGAACATGTGGCATGAGGTGTGTCTAAAAGTGTATGTCGGTGCTGGCCATCAATGAGAGAGACCTGTGCATTTTTCAAATGGGTGGTGAAGAAATATGAGTATGTTGCTGGAGATGTGGGCCGCCGTGCCACCAATGTACTTACCGGGAGAGGGTAAACACCCATTATTCCGCAACTTTCTTTCCGCATACCATGACTCCGCATACTTTCTTTACGAAAGTACCATGACTCCGCAATGCCATTATAACGCATTGCATTACATTTTATATGCTTTTACCACGCATACATTTACAACGAAATTCGTTATAAATGCATGAATGGTAAAAGCATGTTATTTTTTAAAATGTTTGGATAAGGTAGGTATGGGTATAGGGGTATATGTTTTGGGGTACTGAAGTATAGGTTTGGGGTGTTTGGGTATTTTAGGGTTCAGATCTAGTTTTGGGTTATGGGGTACAGGGGTAGTTTTAGGGTTTAGGGGTAGGGATAGGTATGGGTTTTGGGGTAGGGATAGGTATGGGTTTTGGGGTATTTTTAGGGTTCAGGGCTAGGTTTGGGTTTTGGGGTATTTTTAGGGTTCAGGGCTAGGTTTGGGTTTTGGGGTATAGGAATATTTTTAGGATTCAGGGGTAGGTTTGGGTACAGGGGTATTTTTAGGGTTGAGGGCTAAGTTTGGGTTTTGGGGTACAGGGGTATTTAGGGTTCAGGTGTAGGTTTGGGTTTTGGGGTACAGGGGTATTTTAAGGGTTCAGGGCTAGGTTTGGGTTTTGGGGTACAGGGGTATTTTTAGGGTTCAGGGCTAGGTTTGGGTTTTGGGGTACAGGGGTATTTTTAGGGTTAAGGGCTAAGTTTGGGTTTTGGGGTACAGGGGTATTTTTTGGGATCAGGGGGTAGGTTTGGGTTTTGGGGTACAGGGGTATTTTAAGGCTTCCAGGCTAGGTTTGGGTTTTGGGATACAGGGGTATTTTAGGGTTCAGGGCTAGGTTTGGATTTTGGGGTACAGGGGTATTTTTAGGGTTCAGGGGTAGGTTTGGGTTTTGAGGTACAGGGGTATTTATAGGGTTCAGGGCTAGGTATGGGTTTTGGGGTACAGGGGTATTTTTAGGGTTTAGGGATAGGTTTGGGATTTGGGGTACAGGGTATATTTATAGGGTTAAGATGGGTTAGTGTTTAAGGGTGTTGGGATATTTTAAGGAGTAAGGGTGGGTTTTGATTATGGGGTGCAGGGGTATTTAAAGGGAGCAGGGAGGGATTAGCACACTATATGAGACATGGCATGAAGGGCGGAACGTACCACACGCCCCCAGCGTTTGTCACGCCCCCAGCACACGCCCACAGCACAACGTAGACACGCCCACAAGGGACTACTTTGCTGGCACGGTTCTTTTACCTTTTAAATGTATATGGTGGGCGTCTGTATAGCCTATGTCCTTCTGCTGCAACTGCCCTTTCCAAAGCTGTATTGGGTGTTGTGATTGGTGCTGTGGTTCCTGAGATTACCCGCCTCAAAGGTTTGGGCTCTCTCTTTATTATATTAGTATGGAGATATATATATATATATATATATATATATATATATATATATATACACATGTGAGAAGTTGGCCTGATATGATGCTCACTAGTTCTAGTGATCCAAACAGTCCAAACAACCCTTATGGTGATTGGTTGTAAGTCGACCTTATAGACCAGCTATCCTAGTAGCGTGGACAAAAGCAGTCTGTAGGCTAAACTCTGAATGGCATGTGAAGCCAGCTGTTTTACCACATATAACCCCTTGAATACCACATGAAAGGACACCACACAGGTTGTTATGGAAATAAACAGATATTTATTCTATCTAAGTCTATGGATCGTACAGTTTAGAAAGTTACGGATTCCGGACGAACCTGGCTGGATGGAGGGAAAACAACAGTGGACCTGGACACTAGGATAGTGTACACAGACTTCAGCACCTAGAAGCTTTAGTTACCTAACCCACAGGCTGCGGGTGCATAGGGCTGAAGTTGCGTCAGGTTTGCTGCGTTGATCCCGGTGATGCCTGAAACAAGGAGTTGCTGGCAGGCAGCCAGAAGGAGGAGTCCGGTGGTTCCAAGGATGGAACTAGGAAGAAGAAGTCCTGAAAGGGAAGGGGACAGAGTCTCGGTCACTAGCCAGTGACGGTGCTGGAACCAGGTGGGAACCAGATGCTGTCGCCGTGTTCAGGTGAAGGACGGGTCGCTTCTCTCTGTAGCTGCGCGGACCAGGAGCTGTTCTTCACGACCAGGCTGGAGGCACGAGCTGTCCCACGTAGTCTGCTGCTGTTGGCGGTGTTGGATCGTCGATCGGGACAACAAGCCTTGGCTAATGCAAGCCACGCGGTGGAACAAAGATGGCGTCTGGTGCAGACCAGGAGGGTCCGGGGTGCTTCTCGTTCACAGGAAAGCAAGGGCCAGTCTGGGGCCCAGACTAGCAGTGTTAGATTCTTCGGGTCACTGTCTCAGAGGTCACAGGCCAGCCGGCGAGTGACCAGACAACAGGAAGAGCAGCAACCAGGCAAAAGGGCCCCACGCAGTTCTCGTGGATGCTGGGGGGCTGGTTTTTGGTGCAGGAGCTGCATCGGTGTAGGGCTTTTCAATCCCCAATGCACTCACTCGAGGATCCCTCGGCGGTCGTGCTGGAAGCGCTGTGCAGGTTTTCACAAGATGGCCGTCTCCACGTTGCTTGTCGCACCCACGGGTCCCAGCTGTGCTGTGGATGTGGGTAGAGGTCAGAGAGGTCTGGAGGTCCGGGTCTTGTCGAGCTGGGTCGTCGGATTCCAGGATGGAAGGACTCTGCAGCAAACCGCACAGGAGCTTGATGGTGCCTGCAAAGCAGGATGGTCACTCCCTGACCATAGGGGAGATTCTTCAGTCTTCTGATGGTTCAGGAGGGAAAAGGTCAAGAGTTTCTTCGTGGAAGTCGTCAAGATTAATCTGATCTGGAATGGGACCAGCTCCTACCTTTATTCAGCTAAAGGGGGCTGCACTACGACTAGGTCCCTCCTTTGGGTGGGACCAGGAAGGGGGGTGGTTACACCCCCTTTCCTTTGTCCGGTCTGTCGCCAGCTCTGGGGCTGGAGTGCCCCAGGAACTGGTTCTGATCGGTGTATGCACAAGGCACCTTGTGTGCCCCAGGCATGTCTCATTCCTTTGAGCCCTGTCCTACCTAATACACAAAATCCTGTCTGGGGTGGTGCTAGCACCTCCCAAGGCAGGAAACCCTTTGTCCAAGCCTCCCTCGCTGGAAGGACTCCCAGCAGCAGGAGGTCAGACTTGTGTCTGTGGTGGCAGCATCCATTTTGTGATGCTGAGGCTCGAGTTAACTTTAACCGGGGTTCACAGTTACATACATGTCGTGTCCCTCTAGAAGGGTGGAATGCTAACCCCGTCGCCAGAATTGGCGAGGGGTTAGTATTCAAATTCGTATGACACCTTACTCGACATGTTTTAATAATGCGATACCAAAGTTAGCAAATAACCGCGAGGATTATAAGGCACTTAAGAGTATATGGTACGCGTTATCATGGAACAGCTATTAGGACTTGGTTCCGCAAGCTGCAAACGGGCTCAGCTCATGCCAGAGCACCATCTCACATAATTCCAAGCACTCTGCCTTCAGGATTGTTAAGGCCTGCCATAGGAGTGACTGATAGGAATATGTGTGTCCATTTTAGGGTTAGATATAGGGATACTATATCTAAAGCAAAGGGTGATTACACCACCTTGCCCCAGCTGTCGTGCAGCCAGTTGTGTCAGATTTGGGTGGCCAGCCAGGGGTGGCATAATACATGCTGCAGCCCCTGGTAGGCCCTGGGTACACCTATGCCCTGGATACCTAAGGTATGTTGTACAGGGGCTTATAAGGTGGCCCAGTACCAATTGGTAAATGCACCTAGGGTACATGGAATCCATTTTACAGAGAGAGCAGTGGGCCTGGGGTCGTGAATAGCAGGGCCCTAGGTCAACTAAGTCGAAAAACCAGCAAAACACCAGGCAAAAAGTTGGGGGCAACCATAGTCAGATATCCACCTTCCTACAATACACATACATATATATTGTATGAATATGTTTACTTACCTTAACCGTCTTCTCTCTGATGCACTGATAGCACTCTGCACTTGATACTGGAGAAAACAATATAAAACAAGTAAATAAAGATTTCTGAGGAGCCTCAACCTGGTGTGGTCTCCCTTTGTGGAGTGCTGCCTCTCTGTGTCCCCTGGCTAAATGGTGGAGGGAAGATGAGGGAAACACGTGATGCCAGTTCCCATACATATATTTTTGAGCCCCCCTAAACCCTAAAAGTACCTGTGGCACCTGAAAGGCTAAATCCACCCTCAACCTTAAATTTACCTCTGACACCTTAAAACCTAACCCTAACCTGTACGCTAAAATTACCCATGACACCCCAACACTCATACCCACCAATGAACCCAAAAAATAACCCTAGCACCCCAAACACAGCCTGAACCCTAAAATTACCCTTGGCACCCCAGAACCCAAATGCAACCTGAACCCTAAAATTACCCTTGGCACCCCAGAACCCAAATGCAACCTGAACCCTAAAATAACCCCTGGCACCCCAAAACGGAAACCACTCTGAACCCTTAAATTACCAGCGACACCCCAAAACCCATACCCAACCCTAAACCCCAAAATTACCCTGGCCCCCAAAACCCAAACATACCCGCAACCCTAAAATTACCCTCGACACAATAAAACCCAAATCCACCCTGAAATTACTCTTAGCACCCCCAAAACCTATACCCACCTTGAACCATAAATTACCCTTGGCACACCAATACCAAAACCCATCATGAACACTAAAATTACCCCGGCCCCCTAAAACCCAAACCCAACCTGAACCCCCAAATTACTCCTGAAACCCCCAAAACCCATACCCACCCTGAACCCTCAAAACAATGCTGGCAACTCAAAACCCAAACACACCCTGAACCCTAAATTTACACCTGGCACCCGAAAACCTATACCCAACCTGAACCCTAAAAGTAGCCCTGGCAACCCAAAAACCCATATCCACCCTAAACCCTAAAATTACCCCTGGCACCCCAAAACCCATACCCGCTCTTGACCCTACAATTACCCCTGGCACCCCAAAACCCAAACAACCTGAACCCTAAAATTGCCCCTGTCATTCCAAAACCCATACTCACCATGAACCATAAAATTACCCCTGGCAACTAGGTTGGTATGGGTTTTGGGGTGCCACAGGTCATTTTAGGGATCGGTATGGGCTTTGGGGTGCCAGGGGTTATTTTAGGGTTCAAGGTGGGTATGGGGTTTGGTGTGCCAAGGGTAATTTTTGGGATCAGAGTGGGTGTGGGTTAAGGGGGTCAAGGGTCATTTTTTATGGGTTTTGGGGTACAAATTGGAATTTCAGGGTTCATAGTGAGTATGAGTTTTGGGGTGCCAAGTTTATTTTTAGGGTTCAGGCTGGGTATATATTTTGAGGTGCTAAGGGTAATTTTAGGTATGAGGTTTGGGATGCTAAGGGTAATTTTAGGGTTCAGGCTACGTATGGGTTTTAGGGTGCCAAAGCTAATTTTAGGGTTCAGGGTGTGTACGGGTTTTTGGGGCGCTAAGGGTAATTTTAGGTTTGGGTTTTGGGGTTGAGGGGAATTTTAGGGTCCAGGTTGGGTATGGGTTTTGGGGTGCTAAGGATAAAATTAGGTTGTCTGATGGGTATGGGCTTTGGGGGTGCCAAGGGTTATTTTGGGGAGCAGGGTGGGTGTGGGTTTTGGGGTGTCAAGGGTAATTTTGTGGTTCAAGGTGGGTATGTGTTTTGGGGTGCTAAGGGTAGTTTTAGGTTTGGGGTTCAGAGAAGAATTTTAGGGTTCAGGGTGGGTATGGGTTTTGGGGTACCAAGGGTAATTTTAGCGTCCGGGTGGGGGTATTGGGGTGCTAAGGATAACTTTAGGTAGGAGTATTGGGGGAAATGGGTAGTTTGTGGTTTTAGATATGTATGGATTTTGGGGTGCCAAGGGTAATTTTAGGGGTTTAATGTGGGTAACGATTTAGGGGTGCCAAGGATAATTTTATAGTTCAGGATTGATATGAGTTTTGAGGTGCTAAGGGTAATTTTAGGGTTCATCATGGGTATGGGGATTGGGGTGTCAAGTGTAATTTTGGGGTTTCAGGGTACGTACGGGTTTTGAGGCGCCAAGGGTAGTTTTTGGGTTCAGGATGGGTGTGGGTTTAGGGGTGCCAAGACTAATTTTACTGACCAGGATCGATATGGGTTTGGGGTGACAAAGGGTCTTTTTAGAGTTCAGGGTGTGTGAGGGCTTTGTGGTGCCAAGGCTAATTTTGGGGTTCAGGGTGGGCATGAGTTTTGGGGTGCTAAGGGTAATTTTAGGTATAGGTTTTGGTGTGCAAAGGGTAATTTTAGCGTTCAGGTTAGGTGTGGGTTTTGGGGTGCCGAGGTTAATTTTAGGATGAGATTGGGTATGGGTTTTGAGGTGCCAAATGAAATTTAGGGGTTCAGGTGGGTATGGGTTTTGGGGTGGCTAGCATGATTTTGGGGTTCAGTGTGGGTACGGGTTTTAGTATGTCAAAGGAAATTTTAGGGTTTAGGATGGGTGTGAAATTGGGGTGCCAAGGATCATTTTAGGGTTCAGGGTTGGTGTGGGTTTTGGGGGTCCAAGGGAAATTTTGGGGTTCAGGGCGGATATGGGTTTTGGGGTGTCATTGGTAATTTTCAGGTTCAGGGTGGGTATGTGTTTTGGTGAGCGAAAGGTAATTTTAGGGTTCAGGGTGGGTATGGGTTTTGGGGTGCTAAGGTTAATTTTTAGGTTCAGGTTAGGTATGGTTTTTGGGGTGCCAAGGTTAATTTTAGGGTGAGATTGGTTTGAGTATTAGGGTGGCTAGCATAATTCTGGGATACAGTATGGGTTTTGGTGTGTCAAAGAATATTTTAGGGTTTAGGATCGGTGTGGAATTGGGGTGCCAAGGGTAAGTTTAAGGTTCATGGTGGGCATAGGGTTTGGGGTGCCAAGGGTAATTTTAAGGTTCAGGGTTGGTGTGGGTTTTGGGGTGCCAAGGGTAATTGTGGGGTTCAGGGTGGGTATGGGTTTTGGGGTGTCATGGGTAATTTTAGGGTTTAGGGTGGGTATGTGTTTCGGTGAGCGAAAGGAAATTTTAGGATTCAGGGTGGTATGGGTTTTGGGGTGCTACTGGTAATTTTAGGTATGGGGTTTTGGCTGCTAAGGGTAATTTTAGGGTTTAGGGTGGGAATGGGTTTTGGGGTGCTAAGGTAAATTTTTGGGTTCAGGTTAGGTATGGGTTTTGGGGTGTCGAGGTTAATTTTAGGGTGATTGGGTATGGGTTTTGGGGTGCCAAAGGAAATTTAGGTGGGTTTGGGTTTTACGGTGGCTAGCATAATTTTGGGGTTCAGTGTGGGTATGGATTTTGGTATGTCAAAGGATATTTTATGGTTTAGGATGGGTGTGGAATTGGGGTGCCAAGGGTAAGTTTAGGGTTCATGGTGGGCATAGGGTTTGGCGTGCCAAGGGTATTTTTACGGTTCAGGGTTGGTGTGGGTTTTGGGGTGCCAAGGGTAATTTTGGGGTAGAGGCTGGATATGGGTTTTGGGGTGTCATGGGTAATTTTCAGATTCACGGTGGATATGTGTTTTGGTGAGAGAAAGGTAATTTTAGGATTCAGGGAGGGATAGGTTTTGGGGGTGCTACTGGTAATTTTAGGTATGTGGTTTGGGGTGCTTTGGGTCATTTTTGGGTTCAGGTTAGGTATGGGTTTTGGGGTGCCGAGGTTAATTTTTGGGATCGGGGTGGGTGTGGGTTAAGGGGGTCACGGGTCCTTTTAGGGTTCAAGGTGGGTATGGGTTTTGGGGTGCTAAGGGTAATTTTAGGTGTGGGATGCAAAGGGTAATTTTAGGGTTCAGGGTGGGTATGGGTTTTGGGGTGCAAAGGATTAGGGTTCAGGGTGGGTACGGGTCCTGGGGTGGCAAGGGAAATGTTAAGGTTCAGGGTGGGTTTGGGTTTTGCGGTGCCACTGGTAATTATAGGTGTCAGGGTGGGTATGGGTTTTGGGGTACCAAGGGTAATTTTAGGGTTCTGGTTTGGTATGTGTTTTGGTGAGCCAAAGGTAATTTTACAGATCAGGGTAGGTATGGATTTTGGGGTGACATGTGTAATTTTAGAGCGCAGCGTGGGTATGGGTTTTGGGGTGCTAAGGGTAATTTTAGGGTTTAGTATGGGTTTTGGGGTGCTAAGGGTATTTTTAGGGTTCAGCATTGCCATGGGTTTTGGGGTGATGTGTAATTTTAGGGTGCAGAGTGAGTTTGGGTTTTGGGGTGCTAAGGTTAATTTTAGGGTTCAGCATGGGTTTTGGGGGTGCCATGGGTAATTTTAGGGTTTATGATGTGTATGGGTTTTGGACAGCCACGAGTAATTTTGGGGTTTAGGGTGGGTATGGGTATTGGGGGCCAACACTAATTTTAGGGTTCAGGGTGGGTATGGGTTGTGGGATGCCAAGCCTGATTTTAGGGTTGAAGGTGGGTATGGGTTTGGGGGAGCCATGGGTAATTTTAGGGTTCCGGGTAGGTGAGGAGTGGTGAGGTTAGTGAGGGGAAGGGAGGGAGGGAAGGGAAAGGGAAAAGAGGAAGGCAGAGGAGGAAGGGGCGAGAGGAGATGGAGAGAAGGGGGAGGAGAGACGGAAGGGCACAAGAAAGTGAGAGGATGGGTGGAGTTAGAAGGGTATAGGACATAAGATAGGTAAGAAGATGGAAGGGAAGGGTATAGGAGGCGACAGGGAAAGAATGGAAATGAATGAGAAGGAAAGGAAAGGGGAGGGAAGGGAATGGGGAAACAGAGGAAAGGGAAGAGCAAGTATAGGAAAGGGGAGGAGAGGGAAAGAAAGGAGAGGAGAGGAAAAGGACATGAGGGAAAGGAAAGAATGCATAGTGAAGGGAAAGCCAAGAAAGAGAAGAGGATGGGCAGGGGATTAGACAGGGAAGGAAAGCAAAGGAAAGCAAAGGAAAGGAAAGTGGGGGTTGGAAGGGTGCAGGTGGAGACAGGGAAGGAGGAAGGGCAGGAAAGGGAATGGAAGATAAAGGGGGAAGGAAAAGGGCAAACGGGCAAAGGAATGGGGAAGGTCAAAGGGAAGGAGGAAGGGGAAAGGAAATGGGAAGGAGGAAGGGAGAGGGGGAAGGGAAGGAAAATAAAAGAAAACTAAAGGGGAGGAAATGGGAAGAAGGGAACGGAAGTGGAATGGAAGGGAAGAGGGAAGGGAAGGGAGAAGGGGAGGGGTTAAGGGGAGGGATTAAGGGGAGGGGTAAAGTAGGAGAGAGGAGTATAGGAGGAGACAGTAGGGGAGGGAAGAGATATAGGAGTATGGAGGTAAGGTAAAGGCTATAAAAGGATACAAGAAGGGGTATAGGAGGAGACAACAGGGAAGGGGTATAGAAGGAGACAGGGAAGGGAAGAGGTATAGGAGGAGAGAGGAAAGAGAAGGGGTATAGGAGGAGGCAGGAAGGGAAGGGTATAGGAGGAGGCTGGGAAGGGGTATAGGAAGAGTCAGAGAAGGGAAGGGGTATAGAAGAGACAGGGAAGAGAAGGGGTATGTGAGCAGACCGGGTAGGGTTAAAGGAGGAGACGGGGAAAGGGAGGGGTATAGGAGGAGGCAGGGAAGGGTTACAGGGGACAAGAAGGGACAGGGTAAAGTAGGAAAAAGGGAAGGGGTATAGGAGAAGACAGAGAAGGGTTATAGGAGGAGACTGAAGAGATAAAGGAGGAGACAGGGAAGGGGTATAGGAGACATGAAGGGAAGGGTTATAGGAGGAGACGGGGAAGGGAAGGGTAATAGGTGACGACAAGGAAGGGAAATGAAAGAAAGAAGGAAAGGGGGGGAAAGTGGGGGTTGGAAGGGTATAGGTGGAGACAGGGAAGAGAAAGGAAGGGCAGGGAAGGGGAAACGAAAAGGGGAAAAGAAAAAGGAAAAGGGGAAAAGAAAGAGGAAAAGAGGAAAAGAAAGAGGAAAAGAAAGAGGAAAAGAGCAAAGGACAAGGAAAAAGAGAGAAGGGGAAATGAAAGGGGGAAGGGGAGAAAGGAAAGGGGGTGGAGTGGAGGGGATGGGATGAAGGAAAGGGGGAAGAGAAGGGGGAAAGGGAAAAGGGGTATAGGAGGAGACAGGGAAGGGGGTGAAAGGCATATGAGGAGACAGGGAAGGAAAGGAGGACTAAGAAGAGACCAGGAAGGGGTATAGGAGGAGACAGGGGAGTGGTACAGGAGGAAACAGGGAAAGGAAGCGGTAGAGGATTAGACAGGGAAGGCAGGGGTATAGAGACATGGAAGTGAAAGGGTATAGGAGGAGACAGAGAAGGGGTATAAGTGAAAACAGGGAAAGGAAGGGGTATGGGAGAAGACAGGGAAGGTGTATAGGCAGAGACAGGGAAGGGAGGGGGTATAGAAGGAGACATGGAAGGGGTTTAGGTGGAGACAGAGAAGGGGTATAGGAGGAGACAGGGAAGGAAAGGGAAGGGGTATAGGAGACAGAGAAGAAAAGTGCAAGGGATATAGGAGACAGAGAAGGAAAGGGCAAGGGATATAAGAAGACATGGAAGGGTATAGATGGGGTAAAGGAGGGGGAAGGGAAGCGAAGGGAAAGGGTGCAGGAGGAGACATGGAAGATGTATAGGAGGAGATATGGGAGGGAATGCAAGGGAAGGGTCATAGTAGGAGACAGAGAAGGGAAGGGGTATAAGAGGAGACAGGGAATGGAAGAGAAGTGAAGGGGAAAGTTATAGGAGGAGACAGGGAAGTGGTATAGGAGGAAACAGACAAGGGGTGGCTAATAGAAGACAGGGAAGGTAAGAGAATGGAAGAAGGAAAGGGAGGGAAAGTGGGGGTTGTAAGGGTATAGGCGGAGACCGGTAAGGGATAGGAAGGGCGGGGTAGGGAAATGAGGGAAGGGAAGAGAAAAAGAAAAAAGGCAAAAGAAAGGGGAAAACGGCAATGGAAAGGGAAAAAGAAGGGGAAAAAGGAGCAAGGGAATGAGAGGGGAGGGGAAAAGGAAAGGGGAAGGCAAGGGAAGGGATGGAGTGGGGAAGAAAGTTAAAGGAAAGGAGGAAGGGGAGAGAAGGGAAGAAAAGGGAAGGGGCAAAGGAGGAGACAGGGGAGGGTATAGGAGGAGATAGGGAAGGGGAGTTAGGGAGCATAGGAGGAAATGGGGAAGGGGATGGAAGGCATATGAGGAGACAGGGAAGGGAAGGGGTATAGGAGGAGACAGGGAAAGGGAAAATGAGACAGGGATGGGATTTAGGAGGGGACAGGGAAGGGATATAGGAGGAGAAGGGAAAGGACAGGGGTATAGGAGGAGACAGGGAAAGGATATAGGAGGAGACAGGGAAGGAAAGGGAAGGGGTATAGGAGAAGACAGGGAATGAAATGAAAGGGGTATAGGAGGAGGCAGGGAAGGGAAAGGTTACAGGGAGAGACAGGGAAGGAAATGGGTATAGGAAGAGACAGGGGAGGGAAAGGAAGGGGAGGGGTAAAGTAAAAGGGCATAGGAAAGTGGAAAGCGCAAAGGGTGAAGGAGAAAGGAAATTGGAAGTGGGAAAGAGAAAGGAAAGGCGGAAGGGAAAGAAACGCGGGAAGTAAAGGGGAGGTGAGGGGAAAGGGAACAGAAGGGGAATTGAAGTCAAGGTAAGGAAAGAAGGGGTATGGGTAAAAAGGGAACGGAAGAGATGGGTATAGAAGGAGACAGGGAAGTGAAGGGAAAGAGTATAGACGGAAACAGGGAAGGGGTATAGGTGGAGATGGAATGGAAGGGTAATAGGAGGAGGCAGGGAAGAGAAGGGAAGAAGTAAAGGGAGGGAAAGTGGGGGTTGGAAGGGTATAGGGTGAGACAAGGCAAACGAAAGGAAGGGCAGGGAAGGCAAATGAAGGGAAGGGGGGTATGAAAAGCAGTAAAGAAAGGGGAAATTGGCAAAGGAAAGGGGACATTGCAAAGGAAAGGGGAAAGGGCAAAGGAAAGGGAGATGGGATAGGAAAGGGAGAATGGGGAAGGGAAGGAGAGGGGGGAAGGGAAATGGAAAGGACATGGGAAGTGAAGGGGAGTGGGGACGGTAAAGGATGAAGGGAAGGAAAGGTAAAGGAAAGGAGGAAGGGAAGGGAAGGGAAGGAAAAGGAAGGGAAGGGAGGGAAAGGTAAAGAAAGGGAAGTGAAGGAAAGGTAAAGAAAGGGAAGTGAAGGGAAATAAAGAGAAGGGAAGGGAAAGAAAGGGAAGGGAAGAAGGGTATAGGAGGAGACAAAGAAGGGGTATAGAAGGAGGCAGGGAAGGGGAATAGGAGGAGAAAGGGAAAGGACTGAACGGGAAGGGGTATATGAGAAGACAGGCAAGTGAATGGGTATAGGAGGAGACTGGGAAGGGATAAAGAAGAGGTCAGGAAAGGGAAGGTGAGGGGCGCTGTATAGGAGGAGGCAGGGAAGGGGTATAGGAGAGAAGGAATGGACGGATACAGGAGAAAACAGAGAAGGGGTATGGGTAAAAGGGGAACGGAAGAGGGGTATAGGAGAAGACAGGGAAGGGAAGGGAAAGGGTATAGACAGACAGGGAAGGGGTATAGGTGGAGATGGAATGGAAGGGTAATAGGAGGAATCAGGAAATGGGAAGAGAAGAGAAGGGAAGAAGTAAAGGGTGGGGAAAATGGGGGTTGGAAGGGTATAGGGTGAGGCAAGGCAAGCGAAAGGAAGGGCAGGGAAGGCAAAAGAAGGGAAGGGGGATATGAAAAGGGGGAAAGAACGTGGAAATTGGCAAAGGGATATAGGATAGGAAAGGGAGAATGGGGAAGGGAAGGAGAGGAGAGGAGACAGGGAGGGGACAGGGAAAGGACGGGGGAAGTGAAGGGCAGTGGTGGGACAGGAAGGGATGAAGGGAATGAAAGGTAAAGGAAAGGAGGAAGGAAAGGGGAGGGAAGGGAAGGAGAGGTGTATGAGACAGGGAAGGGGTATAAGAGGAGACCAGGAAGGGGTTTAGGAGGAGACAGGGAGGAGGGCAGAGCCGAAGGAAAAAGCAGGGCAGGAGGGAAAGGAAGGGCAGGAGGGAAAGGAAGGGCCAGAGGGTGGGAAAGGGCAGGAGGGCAGAGAATGGCAGGAGGGAAAGGAAGGGCTGAAAGGGAATGAGGAGAAGGGGAGAGGAGAGTAAGAGAGAAGGGTGATTTGGGGGAAGAAGGAAGGAAAGGAAATAGAAAAGAAAATTAAATTAAATGGACGGAAAAGGAGAAGATGAAAAGGGGGAAGGGAATTGGAATTTCAAGTCAGTTTCAAGTTTGGTTTCAAGTTCAGTTTGGTTTTCGGGGAAGGGTATTGGAATTTCAAGTCGGTTTCAAGTTAGTTTTCAGTTTGATTTCAAGTTCAGCTTTCAGTTTGGTTTATTCACTCACCTAGTCTCCTTATTCCGCCCACCCCTCTCACTGCCCCTCTCCGTTTTCGGAGCTTGCTCAGCCTGCAGCTTCGGCCTCTCCCTGCCCCGAGCTCCAGCCGCCAGCAGCGGTCCTCTCCGTCCGGTGTCCCCGAGTGCAATGCTGCAGCTGCCTGGTTACCAGCCTCTTAAACCAAGGACACGTCATAATGTTGGCTTTTCAGCGTGTCATCATACATCACAACTTTGTGGGTGATACTGATACCATGTGTTTTAAGATTAACTGGGGAGCCGGCAAGGCATGGGTATTGCGGAATTTGTTAAGTAAATCAAACTATTTAATGACAAAAGAACCTGCGATGAACCTGAAAGAAGATCCCCCCCCCCTACCCGACACTCTTCCTCAACAGTTGTCTCCTTTCCTCTCCACTGAGGTGACGCCCCCCCCCCTGCGTTTGCCCTGCGCCTCGTGACATCACAGTGATGTTACATCATAAGCGTTCCGTTCACAGGATTCTGCTTCTGGTGCCGCTGGGAAGGCACGCGCCTTTCAAGGCAATCTAACATGTAGCTTTTTCTAAGTCTTCATTTAAAATAAATGAAACTTTTTATCAGAGGCCGCATTCTCATAACTTGCTCAAAAAGGGCTCCTTCATTGTACAAATTAAATTATTTTTACTGGGCCACATCACCATTTCCAATCGGGCGAGGATGTGGTTTAATGACTAGAGCGGCCGACCGTGAAGCTCGGGGACGAGGTTCGGGTCTGGCAGGCAGGAGGCTCAAACGTGACGTCCTGTGATTTTGGGCAGATGTCCCCGTGCCTTAATAATGAATGTGTTCCTCCGTCAAGTAATTGGCGCTCCAGTGTAGCGCCCTGATACCTTTGGGTCGATTTAGCGCTATAAAAAACTGCAACAAAATCTCCCTGTCTGCCCTGCTCTTCGTCTCGAGGCCTGTCCAGTAATCCAATCCTTCCCGTGTTACCACAGCTGTTTAACACTGTGTAGAAATGACCTACTTCCATTTTATGAATTGTTCGAAGAATACTTACATTTTACACTTTCTACTGTTTCAAATCCGTAGCACAGAAATGTAAGGGATTGAAAAAAGCCATTCCACGCATTGACAAGTAGAAGCACTTCCCGTCCCGGCACATTAATACATTGATTACTGCCCCTCCCCAGGGATGGACCTCCCGAAATCCCCCGCAGTCCACAGCCTCCAGGCATGACTTCCGGCCAAGCCCTTCTCAGTGATCCGCCCTCGCTGTGCCATCTTCCGGTCCCCAACCCGAGGCGTGACATCATCAGCAGACACGGGAGTCCTCGAGCTTCACTCATGAATACAGACTCCCTCCTAGGAATGCAGCCTCGGACCCCTGGTACCGATCTAGCAGCAGTGGTAAGGGCTGTGCGGAGCCTCATTGCACTTGAGGCGATGGGTGATATTCCAGTCACTTCACTAGAAAAAGTCAATGTTTGGATGAATGATTGAATGCACTGATGGACGAATGAATGAATGCTTGTATAGATGGATGAATGGGCACACAAGTGCACCGAGTGGCTCAGTGCATTAATAGATGGCTCGATGGGTGTAAGGTTCGATGGCTGGTAAAGGGGCGAGCGAGTGAACGGGTAAAGGAAGGAAGGAGTGAGTGCATCGACGGATAATGTGGTAGGGAATGGGAGGCTCCGTTAGCAGTCTTTCCTTTAATGGTTTACAGGGCTCTGGTGGTAGTGCCGGGCAGCACTTGTTAAATGATTCCATGCCCCGTGATAGTCTGTTTCAAACCATGCAGTGCCATTTAACAAACAGGGCATTCTGGGAGCTATTCCCGTTGAACTGAACGAACACAGAAATAAAACAAGAGAGCCCAGAGCTGGAGAAGTTGTTTCTGGTCACATAAGTCACACTTATTCTTCCCCTCCCCTGATGCTGCGTCCATTAAGGCAGTCGGAAATGACGTACACCTCGTTCTGGCTCTAGTTAGTCATGGCTGCCTTTGTGAGAGATGCCAGAATGGCCTGGTATCTTAATCCTCCGAAAAACCAGGTAACAAGTGCCAAACGGTGCCTCGTAATATACTCTAGGGGTTAAAGGGTGTCTTTAGTCTTTGCATATAGCCTTGAACCGCCAGATGTTCAGCAGCAGTGTTGTACGGCAGGTGGGAGATTGGCAACTCTCTCTATATAGCCTTCTAGCCGGGCTCGACTGGCAGTGAGCATTGATGAGACCAACGAGCCAGCATCCGAGTTACATGTTACCTGGATGAGGGAAGTGTGCAGGAAGGAGGTCAGGGGTGGTTGTTGGAAATTTGCCCTCTCTTCAGGGTCACACCGATTAATTGGCCTTTTTGCTGAACCCTATTCTTGCTGGCTATGCAACTCTGTGCACTTTTCCCCTGCTGACCAGTGGTAACATACTTGTTGTGCTTCTCTTTGCAACGTGGCAACATTCATATACTCCTGATTGACATATTTAGCATAGTTATAAGTCCCTAGCACATAGTAGCCAAAGTGTACCCAGGGCCTGTAACAATGCGCTGCAGCACTCATTGTGTCAACAACTGCAGTGATGGAGTAAAGCATGTCTCCATGGCTACCACTGTAGACTGGCTGTGCAGGTTTAACCTGAAAATTCAACCTTTCAAAATAAACCTTTTGACAGGCCCAAACCTTGCTTATAAATATTAATAAGTCACCCTTAATGTAGGCCCTTTTGTCCATTGGGCTGGATGCCAGCGATTTAAAAGCAGGATGTGTAAGAAGTTTAATATACTGCATGTTCTTACAGTGAAAAAGCATAAAAGCTATTTTCACTGTAGCGCGGCTGGCTGCATCCACAGGGAAGTGCTGGATTACATTAAAACACCATATAATGCTAATTTCAAATTGGTAACATCTAGCAAAATAATTCAAGGACTCTTTTTAATAGGTAAATAAAATCCAATTTAATAGTAAAGTCAAATTTTTGTCCAACTTTTACAGAAAAGACACTTTGGAAAATGTACTGTTTACCTGCCGAAGGCCTCGGTGGTGCACTTCATAGGGGCCTCCCTTGTCACAGGTAGATGTACCTCGCACCTGGGCCTGCCACTCCTTTTGTCCTTCTAGTTGCCAGGCACCAACCCCAGAGGGAAGAGGAGCTACCCTAGAACTGGTTTAGAGGCTGGGAGCATCCCCCTTTGACATTAGAATGTAAAATTCTGCTTGAATGTCACATCCTGCTTAACAGGTCTGCTGGAGTTTTACAAATAACATTCAGGGCGCACTTCAAATGAGGAGAACAAAATGGCAGAACACTTTATGTGCATCTACTTTCTGGTTGCCAAAAGCTCAGCTTTGATTTGATCAGAATCCTGCCTCTGAGTTTGTTGGGGGTAGAGGGACTGTTTAGAACTGGAGTTTAGTGATAGATGTGAAGGGGATTAGCATAGTATACTCCACACTTACCCCCAGCCCTCAGAGTCCAAGTTTAGTGTGGCCGAAGAGATAATGCTGACCTCCTGTCAATCTACAGGGATACAAGAAGCTCCAAGAGGCTTTTCCTACAACTGCCCAGCTGATCAGTTGCAACTGGACCTGGGCTTGTCTCCACATGCCATGCTGGGAGTCTCTAATTCAGTGGTTACCAATGTCTGGCCCAGGGCCCCAGCCTTTTTAGGGGGCCCCGTTTAGAGCCAGCTCTGTTATGTTTTACCCTGATGATCTTGACTAATTCTTAAACACATTTCTTAAATAGCGTACTCCTTTCATTTATTTTGAATGTGGTTGATTACAGATAATTTGCAGAGAAATGCTCTGTTAATGTTTCATGCAACATCCCTAAAAAAAGTTTTTTTTAGATCAAAAGAGGACCTCACATATGAGAAATGGGAGGGCGTCACAGAGATTATTTGCAGAAATATTTGTGAGCTGCTGCTGTGTTAAATATTGAAAACACAAGTCACTATCCCTGAATAAATACATATAAACACATTTAAAATTTGGACGAGTGTGTTTGTGCAAAAACATTTTATAACAGAAAACAGAATCAAACTTCTTTAAAAAAATTAACCGCACCAGGAAGACATCCTGCGTATAATTGAACCGAGGAAATGTGACTGTGATATGCTGATTTTACCAAACATGTAGTTTTAACAAATTTTTCTTTTAATCTGTTTTGTACTGCAATGGTTTTAAGTAACTATGCTAAATACATTACTTACTTACTGTCAGTGACTTGGCCAAAGAGGTCATAAAAGGCCTGAAATTGGATCTTTTAAACTGAAAGATGTCCTGAACAGAGGCCCCCATAATAGTTTGGCCCAGGGCCCCCAAAATCCTTAAGATGTCCCTGCAGCCACGACCAAACCTTCCGCATACTCAGTCCCCCTCCCCGCCCTATGCAGAAAGATCACAAGGTTAACACCTACTTACAGAGAGAGATTCCTGTAAATGCTGTGCACATCCCAGGCCTGCTGTAACTCTGAGGGCCCCCACCCCCAACCCCACCCCCAACCCCACCCCCAACCCCACCCCCATCCCCACCCCCATCCCCACCCTTATCCTTGTTCTGGCCCGGCTCTGACTGAAGAGAAACCATGTAAGTTGATACTTTGTTTCTCTTCAGTCCTGGGTCCCGGAGGAGCTCTGAGTAGACTGCAGCAGCTGCAGAGCAAGATACATACAGCTCTCTACCTATGAGCTGTGGGGGCCCCCTTCAGATACTCAGTGGAGAAGTGTGGCTCAGGGGTTAGAGGCGGCAGACCCGGAAGCTGAGATCGTCCCTGGACCAGGGTTCAATTCCCTGCCTCGGCGGGTCTTGGGCTCAAAAATTCCACGGACTCGATAATTCTCGCTCGGGTGCCTTCTCGACTCACGGGTTCACACTCTGCGACTCTGGGCAATAGCTTGCTTAATCTCCACAACGGCCCCTCGCGGCGGGATGCCTGGCTTTCACCTTGTGGATACCCTGCCGGGGATATCTCACAGGGGAATACCAGGACGGGTTCCCTAAGCAAGCGCCGGGAAACCCTTTGTGGGTAGCTGTGCGCTATATAAGCTCAAATACATTTACATACTGAATGATGGGGGGCGCACCGCGTGGGCTGCGGGGGTGTTTGTTATGCCCCTGTATCTTGAGAAGGGTATTTATACCCCTCAATTACAAACCCAATATTCTACGTTTAGGCTCAGTGACTATGAATGCAATAATGGGGCAACTTCAAACCCCAAAGCACAGCTACAGACTTCCTCTAACAAAACGCCACCACGCAACCAACATAAACCTCAGATTGACCACCTCGAACCTCCCCGCCACCCAGAACACCACCTCGACCATGAAATCCATCCTTTTGGGAGCTCCCTCATCCCCATGCCTGCACAACCTCTCCAACCTCTGAAACCAAAGGATTGGCCAGGAACTCACAACCCTGCTCTACACCTCTATCACCACTGCAACATTTTTCAGTGCCTGTAAGCACGCCAAATTCAGGCCACTACTCAAAAACCCTCAGTTGACCCCAGCGAACTCAAAAACTATCTTCCAATCTCCCTGCTCCCATTCCCAGTGAAGGTACTGGAAACAATCATCAACAAGCAACTCATGTGACAATAGCTAAGCGGAATATAGCGCAAAAGTGGGGAGCGGTAATTGTACCGACGATAATGCAGTGGTGTAGAGACATGGATATGTTCATGGTAGCAGAGAAGGCCACGTTTATAAAAAGGAAATGCCATCACAAATGGGCTAGGGTGTGGGGAAAGTGGAACATATACAGGGGGAAACATCTGTACACCCCCAGAAGATGATAGTGATTCAGGTAAGGACATATAAGGTTGTAAAATCAAATGTGCACCAAAGCACAATTGTTTATCAAGTGACTGTGCAGAAATGACATTGCGATTGTACAATAACATGCAGATGATTATTGTTGTAATAAAACTTTAATTAAAAAAAAACAACAACAAAAAAACAAGCAACTCATGACACACCTTGAGCAGAACCAGCTACTTGATGCCTCCCAGTCTGGCTTCTGCTGCAATCACATCACCAAAATTGCCCTGATCGCAGCCACCGATGTTATCCGACGAAGGAGAAACAGCAGCTCTGATCCTCTTCGACTTCTCAGCAGTCTTCGACATAGTTTCCCACCACACGCTGATCGAAAGACTATGCGACATCTTCATCCAAGAGGACGGCTCAGGTCGATCCCCTCCTTCCTCACCGGAAGAGCTCAGAGGGTTCACCTTCTACCTCTCACCTCTGAACCCAAGGAGATCACCTGCGGTGTCCCTCAGGGCTCATCCCTCAGTCCCAGGCTCTTCAATGCATATATGACGCGTCGAGCGAACATCGTCAGATACATGGTCTCAACATATCTTCCTATGCAGATGACACCTAACTCAACTTCTCACTCACAGACGACCCTGCCACCACTAGAATCAACTTCCACAGAGACAAGTGTTGCAGACTGGATGAAGTACAACTGCCTGCAGCTGAATACCCTTTTTAAAAAAAAAATTATAAAGCTACAGTGAGTTCTGTTGGTGAAGTGCAATTTCTTTGTGAAATTATGATGCTCATGTCAAATGCCTTCATACAGACCAATGAATGTTCAACACAACATCTATGAGTCAGTGCTTATATCAATTGATGGTCTTGAGGCGCTGTGGGATCATGCTGCAGGATCGCACTCCCTGTTGCTATTGGTTGAACCACCAGGTCTTGCAGTTCTTCCTGAACTGCTGGAGCAAAGGTGAGGCTCTGAGGTCCAGGGGGTAGGTTTTCCAGGTCTTGGCCTCCAGGTGGGAGAAGGAGTGGCCTCCACTGCTTGCCCGGTGGATGTGTTGGGTAGCTGCTAGGAAGAGAGATCTGTCACAGAGTTCTCTGGTGGGTTGGTAGAAATTCAGTCGTTTGTTGAGGTAGGCTCCTCCTTCATTGTGTAGTGCCTTGTAACTGTGAGTGAGCAGCTTAAACTGACATCTGTTTGTGACTGGTAGTCAGTGGAGTTTCCTGAGGTGGGAGGCGAGGTGCATATGGCTTGGGAAGTCAAGGAGGATTCTGGAGTTTCCTCATGTGTTGGTGGTGATTCCTATGTAGAGGGAGCTACCATAGTAGAGTCTGCTGGTGACGAAAGCTTGCATGACTGTAAGTTCGTGTTGGGTGGGAGCCATTTGAAGACTTTCCTGAGCATATGGAGGGTGAGGAAGCAAGCAGAGGAGACAGCACCGACATGCTAAAGAATACACCCAAGTCAGACTGTGTAGTGTTCACTATATGTGTGTCTCACAGGAGAGCGAAACTGTAACTCACCTGGATAGAGTATAGCCTACTAATGGACGTTCAGAAAGAAGTGGACCCCTCCCAGTCGGAATAGAGTACGGAACATGGATCAAGCATATCCACAATCCTGCATGGGAAAGATTATGTAATAGATTCAGTACACATGTGGTGCCTAATGAATTACACAGAAAAAAAGTGCTAGTGAAAAGCGCCCTTACTTATCCTGTAGTGTAGTTACTATAAAGTGAGAGGCTCTATGCATTGGAATAATATACACTATAGTTTTGACATAGGACTGAGGTCAGTATGTCTCTATTGAGTACATTAAACTTAATTACTTGTGTGTGCCAGCTAACTCAGAGGTCACTAGAAACTTCTCGAATAAACAAGAAGGGATTAGTTTCTGATAAATGCATAAACATGACAACTTTGTTTCCCTTAGAATCAGAACAGTCTAAGAATCGTGGAAAAAATATATAGCAGTTTCACTCGTCAATCGTTCATGCTTCCTTTCTACAGAGTTTACATAGGAATAGGTAGGTGTTTCAATAAAAAGGGTTTATTGAACAGTCTTATTTCTCATGCAAGAGATATGAACTGCTACAATCGGAAAACAGAATGCGAAGTATAATAATAATAATAATAATAGGGAGATTTGTAGAGCGCATGGTGACGCCGACGGCGTGTCCCCGCGCTGAGATCCTAGTGCAGGCTGGAGGGGAGGGAGGAGGAACACTATTGAGAGTAGAGAAGTGTTTTCAGTTTAGCTCTAAAGGTGGGCTCTGAGGGTTCCAGGCGGAGCGCCACAGGGAGTTCATTCCAACTGGACGCTGCTAGGTACCTAATACATACAGCATTAGCAGTAAGATAAAATAATACTGCAATAGCATGGTTTGTAGTAATGACATATATTCATATAAATACATACATAAATAACACAGACTACAATGTGAATACTCATCTGGTGCTTCTAGCTAGTTCTGCCCCAGTGTACCTAACCTAAGTGTAGTACGAGGTAAGAAGTAGGTGCTGTTTTCCTATAGTCTAGTTGAGCTATAGTTTAGATTGGTGTTGCCAAGATTTGCCAAAAGTCCCTTTAGGTTCTAGTCCGCTCCAAACCTTAGAATGAGAAAGGTTGGAATCTCTTTCCAGGTCTCGATCTCTAACACCGCACAAGGGGAGTCAGAAACACTGGAGCTGGATTCTCTGCGAGCAGGTCCTTGCTTCAGGTGGGGACTCGACTTCCTTCCAAACTTGCCGTGGCGAGCCGTGTCTTGCAGGTATGCAGCCAAACCGTAGTCTGCCATGGCAGACCTTGAAGGTGTTTAGGAATGCCAGTATTGACGTAAATGTCGGGCAGAAGAACGTCATGAATGAACCCTTAAGGAATAGATGTTCATGCATAATAAATGAGTTCTTGGAAAAATCAATAATCCAAGCAAGGCTTAAGAGTCTGATTTTCCAAGAACTTGTTGTGACGTGGATGGACGGATGTAGGTGGCCATGCCTGTATTTGGTTAGAATGGATAATGCCTAAATAAGGGTAGGATTTCTATGCCTAAATATGGGCAATGCGAATTGTGTCTATATAAGGGCATAAATCGGGAAACCTATATACGGTATCTATTTCGACACGCAACAATCCTAGGACCACTTGAATCTAAGTTGTATGTAAATAGATGTATGGAGATTGTGTAAGGTGCAAAGTTCCCGAAGGGATTCCCTGTAAAGAGATAAAATAGAAATGTATAAAGTAAAATACTCTTTTATTAAAAACAGTGATGTACAAGTAACTTCAAAAGTAGTCAATCATGCTGCGCACCTTAGGATGCAGCTGCCACTATTCCTTTGACAAATGAAGCTTGCAGTGAGTGCAAAGTTGCATCATGTTCCTCGTGGGATTCTCTACTGGATAAAATAGGAAGAAATCTTTTTGTTTATATGGCAAGTAAAAGTCAAAATAACCCAAGAGGCTCATCTCAAGAGTGAATACTTAAAGCAATGTCTTCCCTCTGCGGTTCAAAGGTAAATAAATGCGGCATGGAAGACACGACTGATAAAGATAAGATTAGGATGGCAGCTGCTACGTGAGCGTGCACGCCATGCCAGTCTGTGCAATCGTACCAAGGCGTCTGCACAAGGAATAGCAGTATAGTTGGGAGTCAGCCCAGAAAGTGCTGAACCAATGATGTAAAAATCTATGGAACCAATGTGGATACAATTATCTAAGCACAGTGACTTACCATGCCTGAGGCTGTGAAACATCAGGAATCTTGCAAATCCTGCAGGTGAACACAGGCAAAGCGGAAGTACAGATTTTCGGCAACAGCAGCAACACATGCAACGACTCCTGTTGGCCATCTGACCTAGCACCTGCACCCACTCCCTCTGACCATGCCAGAAACTTCGGAATCATCAGTGACAATAAGCTCACCATGAGATCACAGATCAACGCCGTCTCCTCTGCCTGCTTCCTCACTCTGTACATGCTACATAAGAGCTTCAAATGGCTACCTCTACACACAGATGCACCGTGATGTAGGCCCTCATCACCAGCCAACTGGACTACGGCAACACCCTCTACGTAGGAATCGCTGAGCGCCTCCTATAGAGACTTCAGACCATAGTGAATGCCACATCCAGACTCGTCCTGGGACTTCCTCGACGAACTCCCATCACACCTCTCCTCAGGCAACTCCACTGGCTCACCCATACAGAAGAGATGCCAATTCAAGCTGCTGACACACACACAACCACCTCCTGAACTACTTCCATCAACCATCCAGAAGACTATTCTCTGCCTTCTTTTCACTTGCCCATACTCCCTGCATCTAACAAAGCAGAAGTGGAGGATGCTCCTTTATTCCACATCGCAGCAAAAACCTGGAACAGCCTCCCATGTAACTCTAGACCATCGACTCACTTACGTAATTCTGAATGGCCCTCAAGACCTGGTTGTTCGAATAGGCCTCCGGGACCTCCAAGTGCCTGGATACCCTATTGGGTGATTAGCCACGCTTTACAAATTCTGATTTATTATTGGCATCCAGTACTTGTATTTGTGCAGCTCCACTCAAAGCTGTTTTGTAACACTAAAATCCCATGTAAATAACGATACCAGATTCAACCTCTTATTAAATTCTCCTTGATTGGCCTCTTTCTTTTTCCACATTATTTTCTGCTCCACCTGACTTTGTGCACCTGTGACTCTGCCTGCTGTAAGCATGGGGTTTGAGCTCAACAACCTGGAGAGGTATGCGGTGTCTGAGCTCAAAGGATTCTGCCGTGAGCAGGGGCTTCTGGCAAACAGGAACTCCAAGAAGCAGGCCCAACGGTTCTGCGAGGAGGCTAACCAATGTTGCAGGGTGATATTTTACGCCACCTTAATTTGAGCAGGGGTGGTCTATCTAATATAAGAAAATACACATGTGAGATACAGGAACTGAATCGGGACTTGTTACAATTTATTTGAAGACACAATTTCAAACATTGAATTTTAAGATAGACTTGGCTAGATAATAAAGTTACACAATTTTAGCAAAGACCTGTGTCAAAAGACATATTTTGAAATGGAGAGCAAAAACATGCAATTGCAATGAGGCTCAAAATCATAAGAATGCAAAGAGAAAAAATACTTTTCAAAATACAGTAAGCATTATAGCCTCAGCCAAAGAGCTAGAAAAGAAGATTGAGGGGGCACACACACACGTGTCATGTTCCATGAGATCAGTTGTGCGAGGTAGGCCGTCTAATGGACTGTGGGCAGACCATTTATACTCTTTTAATGAGGAACTATTGACCGCAGAACCACGACATTAGCAGGTGCTTTGACAATAGAACATGACGCACTTTGGCAAATTTTCGGAAACTTTAAGGCGGAAGTTCCTTATAAGGTTATTGTCTATTTTAAGCCCCGTCGCAATCATAGTTTCCAAAGCTGCAGAAAGTCCCAGTCGGCCACCACTTCTACTCTTGGCCCATCTTGTTCTTCTAGATGACAGATGCATCCTGTTATTGATACATCTTCTTGATGTTCAGAAAGATGTACACGAAGAGGCATGGGGCCTACTATGTTTAGAAAATAGTTGACAGTATGGTCAATTTAACCAATTCCTACATGCTGGCTGGTGGGGCCATATGGATATCTCATGCTTCAGGTGTTGGGCAGGATTGGCCTATGGCATTTATATGGTAAATCTAGACCCTGCTTCACCAATTACAGGCTACAACACAGAAGGAGGATGAGGCTGTGGACATTGAGGAGGAGATGGAAGGAGAGGATGACAAGCCTTGGATGGTGGTCCCAGAGGCGGGTGGGCCCCCAGGAACGAAGTCCCCTGCCAGACACAGGGGGACAAGCTAAAGCATAAAAAAAATGTTTGGATATTTGTTTGATACACTTTAGATCCGGAGCAGGCAGCAGTATATCTGCTTGCAACCTGTCCCAGCAGGAACATGAAGACAGAAAGGGATTCCATGGTGCAGCTGGCTAAACTAAAATGGAGACAGGAGAGGAAAACTAAGGACAGAGAGGGGCTTGGCAACAGAGAAGGTCTGAGGAAGAGAGAGACTTGGAGGAAAAGAAGCTGACCCTAGAGAAAGCGGAGATTGAAAAAGCTTTGGCTGAAAGACAACTGGTCTTGGTTCATGAAGTGATTCTGAAGTAGCTGGACCTTAAAGCTAAGCAAGCAACAGAGTCCATCAGCAATGGTGGCACCAATCTAATGTCAAATGGAGAGGTGACAGTCAGCATACCATAAGGCCAATGTGGTGTGGGAGGATATAGAAACATGTTTTTCTGCCTATGAGGTAGGCCTGAGGATGCAGAGGGTCCCAGAGGAGCTTTGGGGAGAGGGGTAGTTGTTGGGAAAACATGCCCACAGAGGGGAGGGACACCCTCCTTACACTAGAGGTAGGGAATCAGTTGAAGTATTCTGCCAATCTCAACATCCCCTCCACATCACCAGCTACCTGAGAGACCTCCACTGGCTCCCAGTCAACAAAAGTATAAACTTCAAGCTCCTCACACACACCTACAAAGTCCTACACGACACAGGACCTGCATACCTCAACCACCACCCCTTGTTTCATGCACCCACCAGAGACCTCCGCTCAACTGGCCCTGGCTGACATCCCCTTATCCACAAGACCATAGCTGGTGGAAGATCCTCCTCCTACCTCGCAGCAAAGACCTGGAATACCCTGCCTCTCCACCTAAGGCAATCACTGTCACTGCTGATACACTATAAATTCATACATCGATTCTATTACACTCCAGCTAGGAAACTCAGGTTCCGATTAGCGGAAGACGATAGGTGTGCTCGTTGTCATACAGCGGGGGCCGACTTCCTACATTTGGTGTGGGAGTGTGGGCCCATCTCAGAGTACTGGGTGCAGGTCCATGACGCCCTTCGTGTCATGACGGAGGATGGGGTGCTGTTCGATCCTGTGGTCCTATTGCTAGGTTATACCAAGGAGGTGCCGGCGACCTATCGCAGGTTTGTGGATGTGGCACTACTGCTAGCGAAACGGCGAGTGGCCTGCTGTTGGGGGCGGGGCAGGATACCGCGATTCGGGGACTGGCTGAAGGATATTGTCTATTGTCAGGACCAATTTAATGTATACGCAGAAATGATGCCTGTGCGCTGTAGGCCTAGGGACTTTTGGAGCCCACTACAGGTGTACCTACTTACCAGGGCTGTGCAAGATTCTGATTCGGACAGTGAGGATCGGGTTGGGGTGGGCTGATGGGGTCTCACTAGATATGATCATTCCTTGGTCTACGACACTCCATATGACACAGTGACCGGGAGGGGTTCTGTGTACTGATGCTCCGTACCGTGCATGGCTTACACTGTATTATCATTGTGTGGGGGGAAGGGCCGCATTGTCTGCTCTTCTGTGGCGATGCTTGAGATGCCTCAGCTCAGGGTCTAATGAACTCTGGATATGCACCCACCCGCCTGGTGCTGTTCTTTCTGTTGAGAATTCAGGAAGGACCTCAGCACCTGGCTCTTTGACTGAACCACAGTAGAGATTTACAGCTGTCTCCCCCACGCCTTGAGACCCTTACGGATGAGTAGTCACGCTTTACAAGCCACTTTTATCTCCGGTATCCTACAAGTATGAAGGAAGAATTTTTTTTTTTAACATTTTTTGAAAACCTTTATTGTGCAAGCAGAAGCGTACAAATACGGGCCTACAACCAATCAGGCCGGCCACGTCACATTATGGACGCACGAAATCAGTATTGAAATTCTCCAGCAGTTTCTCAGCAGTACATGAACAATCAAACCATTAAAAGGCTCGGTATAACCGCTAGGAGCAGGATAAGAGAAGGTTAATTTTATATTATAGTAGGAAGTATAGCAGGACCAGTTGCAACTGTTAACATCTGAATTCCTATGGCGGGCAGTTGGTAAAGCATCAGTACAAAGGAGCAGTGAGAATCGGAAATAATAGCAACAATTGGCGAAGTCAACACACAGTCTCCCCGTTTCTAATCAGTTCCCACCGCTGCCCATCATCCACCCGTCACCACCTGAATATGTGCTGGTACAAATCAAAGAAGTCAGAGCAGCAACGCAAAGATAGCCATCCACTATACTAACCCAAAGAAAGGGAAAAGGGAAGAAAGGGTAGAAAAAAGGAAGGAATATTAAAAACAATAAAGAACGAACGCAGCACCGCAGAACACGCCCCATGGCGAGCAAAGCAAACAATACTAGAGGCCCACAGTGGGGGTCGAGGCAAGTAAGACGTGTAAGTGTGCTATCATTATCATTGAAGCGAAGAAGTCACATCCTACACTGTCAGCTAACACCCCATGGAGTACGTGCGCGGACACAGCGTCGCGATAAAGGGATACAAAAGAGCCATAGAACTAAAAAAAAAAAAAAAAAAACGAACAATATACAGACCCCATCCCACCCACACCACCCTGCACCCCTGCAGAAGGCTACGGCCTACCCCCCCGGCAGCGTGCCTGTCGCCCTAAGTAGAACCCGAAATACAGAAGAATTAGAAAGTAAGAAAAGAACACTACAGACAAAAAGAGGAAGGAAAGGGGGAAGAAAAAACCCCCCAGTGGGAGAGGAGATATGCATTCGAACATCCAGCTCCCACCCCCCGCCTGAATACATTTAAGACCCACATCGAAACGAGATCGACACAAACTCAAACATCAGGAGCATGAAGCGGAATCGGTCATACTGTTACAGCTGCGAGCAGTCCTCGTCTCCATACATTAATTAGCAGTCCGCCGAGGCAAGTCCGTCTCACCCCTGTCCACTCCTGATCATTACTTTAGCACACAATAAGGAGAAATACAGCAAGCAGTTAGGCATGAAGTGTACATAGGATCGGAACAAGATAGGCCAAAGGTGCAAAACAGGGGATCCCAATCTCAAGCAGCAATGCAAACAATGGCGGCAGCGGACCAAACAGATGAAGAACAACGTCAGGAGCAGGAAACAGCGTGGGTGCAGTCCCGCCGACCAAAGGGGGGAGGTGTCCCCCACGGAGCAACCGTGGGGCCCCACCAAAGCAGTTCGAGTCAAACAGCCCCGGGTACCCCAGCCAGACTGACCCGGACGGACCCCAGCGTGGGGCCCTCACCCACGTCCGCCACAAGCAAAACCTCCCGGAGACTCGAGGCAGCAGGTATATGATCTCCCAGATGGGCGGCAGCAGTATTCCTCGCAGCAGCCGGGAGAGGCAAGTCAGCACACTCCCTCAGTCGGGCCGCATGTATGGGGGGGGCCCAACAGGCCCGCTATCTTTCACAGCTGCGTCAAAGGCCATGGTCGCATGCCAGGAACACAGGGCCGCAAAGACATCGCCAATTGTGGGCTCATTCCCACAATCTTCAGCCATCGTGCAGTACGACAGACCAGAGTCGCCTCCCCCAACTGGTCCAAGATCCAGGGCGCCTGCCGCCATTTTGTCAGTGCAACAAGGGCGCTCCGTTCCTCAACCCCGGACTGGGCCGTCGAACAAGGCCCCGCGGAGTCTCGCCGGGTCCCGCTAATGGCAATCTTGGTGCAGAAAGATGAGCCGCCAAGAAGCAAGGGGTAGCCGGTGCCACCTTATCACGGGCGCCGCCCACCGATTCCGGGCGAAGGGCTTCAAGATGCCGGGCAGGACAACAAAGGGGGGACAAGCCTCCTATACGGTCTACCCCCGTTCGAGGCAGGCCGCGCCCCGCAGCCGAGTCCCCGGGCCACCAGACCGGGCCCGGTCAGTCGCCACCGGTTCAATCGCTCAATGGCTTCTTCAGCCGACCCCTCCCCTCCACCGGGGGTCGGCGTCGATACCCCCCTCCGGCCGACCGTCGCAGGCGAGTCCCCGGCCTGCTCACCACGGAGGCTCCGGAGCAAACAAGGGCACAGCTCAAGATCCGCGGCACTTAGGAGCTCCCGGGACAAACGTTGAGTGCAAGCAGCCTTTCACCTTTCCATAGTTCGTCGAATGTGTCTCCTCGGGGCAGGATGAATTACAGGATTTGTGGTTCAGGCGGGAAGGTTGACGGAGCCGAGCTACAATGCGGCTATCACGGTCGCGAGCTTGGCTCCTCCCCAAGGAAGATTTTTAACGTGTTCCTGAAGGAAGAAGTCAAAGTATCTAGAGGTATTCTCCAATAAGCTATTTCCTGCGGAGATTATAGGTCTCCCTGGAGGACATTTGGGGTCTTTATTGATCTTTGGAATCAAATAAAATACTGGACTGGCCGGAGGGTTTACCTTAAGAAATTTAAACTCATCACTGCTGAGAAGACCGGCACTTTTCCATGATAACAATTTGGTGTTATACTCCAAGTACCTTTCACAGTTTGCCAGTCACTACGCTTGTAGCATTGCCGGTCATTCAAATGAAGAAGAGCTTGCTCCATATACAATGTTCTCGGCCAGAGGGCAATGTTGCCCCCCTTGTCAGATTGGCTTACTACTATATTGTTATTACTCTGCAGCTTTTTCATCAGGCTGCCGTAGCAGTTATTCTGCCTGAAACATCGCTGTTTTATTTGTAAGGTGGAAACATGCAGCCTTTTGAGTTTAGTAGTCACCAACTCATTGTAGATATCGATTTTATCATGGAGCATAATGGGGCTGAAGGTTGATTTTGGTTTGAATTTGGTTAAACACGGCATGTCCGATCGAGGCATTGCGCTGGTACTGGTGATAGTGTCATCTAATGAGCCCTCCTTGTTCAAATCCTGTAGGTCACAAAGTAACTCAAACTCATTTACTGTCATTAAAGGAGGACTCACCAACCCCCCCCCCCCTGCAGCAACATCTTGTATCATCAGTTGCTTGGATTTGTTGAGTAAAAAGAACTTGCACAGATTGATTCTTTATCAGTGAGATGCATGTCAGTCAAATTAATTATGGAGAGTGAGCCACCCATGTCGTCGTTTATTTGCGATTCTATTTCTTCTGTGGTTTTTTGTAAGTGCTAAGCTTCCCACTGCTGAAGGCTTTTGCGGCATTGTCTGCGCTGGCGGCGTTTGATGTTTGCTCTTTGTGATGTTGTGGGTTCGGGGCGCGCAGTCTGAGGGTTTGTCTGTGGTCCTGGCGCAGACAGTCCACCTACTGCGTCAGGGAAAATTTTGTAAACCCCAACCGCAAGCAGGTGGAGGCTGATTCACTTTCATATTCGCTCCCTGGTACAGAGCTTAAATCTGACACTGAATTTGATGATTGCACTGACTCATTTGCATTGGCTGGTACCAGCTGTGAGGTTGTATGATGTTTCAACACATGCTTTTACCACGCATGCCTTTACAACGCAGGTATTACAACGCAAGTCGTTACAATGGCTTGCGTTGGGGGGCGCTGGATAGTGGAATAGTTTAATTTTCTATTCCAATTCCAGTCCCCGTGGATAGTAGGGAAGGTGTTGGATAGAAAATTAAACTATTCCCTATCCAACAGCGCCCACCAGCGAAAGTCGTTGTACCGACTTTCGTTGTAATTCCTGCGTTGTAATGGTAGTGCGTGGTAAAAGTTTTGTTGTAAACGATGTCCCCCCAGCTGTGATTGTGCTGTAATCTTGGCTTTCTTAAGAAAATCAAATTTCTTTGCAAAAGTAAATATTTGCACATTTTGGTAGTCCAATTTGTCTCTCTGTAATTTGAAAGCCTTGCGCTTTTTTATAATTTCCTCCTCCTTTGTAACACGCCCCTGCATGTCTTCCCGATATTTTTTCTCCAGTGCAGGATCACCCAACTTTGAAATCCTTTTTTGAGCTCATCAATTTTGATGTGTATGGAAGCCCGGTCACTCTCCGCATGTTTAATTAGGATTTTGACAAGTCGGCAGGATGATTCAAGGTTACACTCTGTCCACTCAGCCAGCATTTTGGGGTCAGGGTTCTCGTAGCTGGGAGTCAGCATGATACGGAGGCTGCGCGGAATGCGCCCCACCTCCAGGTAGCGTGAGAGAGACCTATGCTCCCACCACTATGATTGCCGCGTGCGCATAGCTGTCTCTAACAACTTGAATGTGTCTTTTAACTCCGTACTCTCCGTTATGACAGTAACACCATGCACCGCCATGATGCGTTTCGGCCCCAAGAGAGGCCTTGATCACATAACGCTCATAGTGCAAGCCACCATTTAAAGTGCAAGTGCTCAATGTCACATGACCAGTGGACCAAAGGATATAGAAAAAATACTGAGGTAGCAATATACCATAGCAATATGTCTGTAGCCACAGCATAAGTTTTACATTGTTGATTTACAATTTGATGTCAGCAATGGTTCAAGCAAATTTTTATTCAAAGGGAATAAAGGACGCCTGCACGAGAAACGGTGTCCTGTGTTGTTTCTTGTGAGCGCCTCCAAGCAACATGGCAAACGGAACAACAATTACTAAGTCTGGGCCTCACATTCTGCCCCTTAACGGATTTTAACTATGCTGCGACTAGGATTGACGTGTTCCATTACATCCGAAAACTCAAGCTTTGCAAGTTCTTCAAAATCAAAAAAGGTCCAAATAATGAAGAAACAACATCAGTGGAAAGCACCACATCAGTTCTCCAGGCTGGTGACATCAGAGATTTACTAACTCTTGTTCAATTGGGTGAGGGCAATGATGATACTACCTCTGAAATTTCTACACAGGAAGAATTAAGGGAGGCTGCTATTCAACAAACAGGAGCAGGAAGTATTCCTTTCAAACCATCTTCGAGTTTTATGCCCATTATGCCCAGGGATGCCATAGATTCATTCCATGATGTAGTGACTGCAGACCTCAAAAAGCTATACCTCAAGGTGAAACATCGAAGAAGGGTAAAGCAAGAGCAAGAAACTCAATATTGGGATCTGGTAAATAAATTAAAAAATGATCATCAAAACGTGGTATGCAGCTCAGACAAAGGAGGCAATATTGTCATCTGGCCTCAAACGCAATCTGTTGCAGAAGGAACAAGGCAACTCTTGGATGCTGCATGCTACGCTAAAATGTGTTTAAAACAGTATGATCTATCTAAAGACAAATTAGGAAAACTTTTATTCCGATATAAACGCGAGGGTTTAATCTCGAATCAGGAATTCAAGCTCCTACACGTGGAATTACCAGTGATGCCCAGATTCTACCTCATACCTAAAGTCCACAAACTAGTATCACCTGTTCCAGGACGGCCGATAATTTTGGCAATTAATAGTGTGGGGGAACATCTTGCTCAATACACAGACTATTTTCTACAACCCCTGGTTAAAAGTCTGCCCACATACATCAAGGACACGGGTCATTTCTTGGACAAAATTCGAAATGTAACATGGACTGAAAACTCTTTGTTAATAACTATAGACATCGAGGCCCTTTACACAAGTATAGAACACCACACGGGTCTCAGGGCTCTTGAATATTTTTTGAGCACTAGATCGGTAGATTGTTACAATCACAATAAAATGTTGGTGGAACTAGTGTCATGGAGCCTTAATAACAACTACTTCATGTTTGGCAGAGAACTCTATCTACAAAAGAGGGGTGTTGCCATGGGGGCCTGTTTCTCCCCTGGCTATGCGTGCTTGCACGTAGGCTATTGGGAGGAGCAGGTCCTCAGGGGGGAACACCAAGATATTTTTTCTGAACATGTTTACATGTGGGTTCGTTTTATAGATGATGTTTTTTTAATTTGGAGAGGAGACAAAACCAGTGCCTTAAACTTTATTGAAAGACTTAACATCAATGATTATAATCTGAAGTTTACACATCACATAAGCAAAAATTCTGTAGACTTTCTTGATGTTAAAGTTTTTATAAAATCTAACAAATTGGTAACCACTCTCCATAGAAAGGAAACGGCGGGCAATTCCACTCTGCACGCGAGTAGTGCCCACCCTAGGCACACAATTGATAATATCCCCTTTGGGGAAATGTTCCGTTTAAAAAGAATTTGCAGTTCTACAGAAGAGTTGGAAAAATGTACAGCAGAGGCCCTCACAAGATTTAAAGCGAGAGGTTATAATGACCAAACCCTCAGCAGGACTGTCAATAAAATGAAATCACTAAGCAGGGAATCACTCTTTAATCTGAATAGCGAGACCTTGACCATCAGTGATGATTCTGAAAACTCTGCTATTAGATTTATTACATCCTTCAGTTGCCAGGACAGGAAGATTAGATCCATCTTGACTAAAAGTTGGCCTATCCTCCAAACAGATGGTGTCCTGGCTTCGGATTTACCTCAAAATCCGAAAATTACGTTTAGGAGGGGATCCTCCTTACGTAGTCATGTTTCCAACTCCTTCCCTGAATTACCAAAACTAAATCTTGGCTTCCCCCGCGACTTGGGTTCTTCAAGTGCTCAAGTTGTCAGGTGTGTAAATTTGGTGTCAACACCAGCACATACATGACCCGCTTCAGTCCTATACCCTTAAAGATCAAAGGTAACTATAATTGTAGGACAGAATATGCTGTATATGTCCTGACTTGTACATGCGGCCTGAGGTATGTTGGGAGTACTCGGCTAGCAGTGCATGCCAGGATATTGCAGCATCTTCGGGCAATTGTAAACAATGACAATGCGTATCCAGTGGTGAGGCACTTCAAAAGTATGCACAACAACAACTTGGAGTGTCTAAGTTACTTTGTCTTGATATCTGTGCCCTAACCTCGCAGGGGAGGGGACAGAGACAAGATGTTACGCCAACTAGAATCAAGAATGATACTAGAACTGGATACCAAGGTGCCCAATGGATTGAACACCACAGAGGATTTGTATAATTTTTTATAGGGCAAACCCAATCCATCGTGCTAATGATTATCAGTATCCCTATTTTGAAAAGTTATATATCTTTCTACTGAGTTCACTGCCTCACATAGATACATTCTAATTTTAAACTTAATTTAAGTTATTTCCTTTTTGCTGTTCCTTCTAATATGTTCTTAGTATATTTTCAACAAAGTAAAATCATAGAAAGAAAAAAATATGTTATTTTGTCATTTCACCCTTATTTTCCTTCGATCTGTTAAAATGCTGATAGATATTCATTTTGGACTTCTTTTGACACATTAATTTTGTATTCACTATTTGAGGTGTCAGGGGCACTAACAGATGGAAGTTGGTACTAATTGAATGTAGGCGTTATATTTTAGAGGGGTTGCCATCAATGATTGAAGTCCCCAACCTATTATGACCAGTAAATTAGGGGTTGCCATCATTTCTAGATGTCCCAGCAAGATTGTAAATCGCATACAAGGTCTCTAAAGCATACTATTTATAAACTACTTTTGCACAGAGTGTGTGTTTACATTGCGCAAGATTGTACATCATTAATGAAACAGTTTTTAGAATAACAACTTATTTTTGTATTCAAAATGTTTTTAAGTATTTAAAATATGCTTTTTAACTTAAACTGTCTTATTTATATTCAGAGTGATGTTTACATATTGCGACAATTTGCACACAATATACTTTAAAATCAATGTACTGTTTTGACCAAGCTCATGCATTTATGCAGAAACCTTCTTGTCTTAAATAATGAATTTATTCAGTCATGATTGTAATCTCATATGACTTTCAATATGATAATTGGGAAATTAGACCTCCCCTCTACTTACATATGCCATATACACGCAAAAGTAGTATTTCTTCCATATTCATTTGTGTCACATGGTGTGCACTAGCATTTTAAAAACACAGGCATTGTGGGTAAACTTTTGACTGTGAACAAGGGCATCCGCCCGAAACGCGTCAATTTTTTGCTTCTGCTCAGTTTGCCTTAAATGTAATTCTACTTTGTCTTATTGAGGATTTGTTTGGTCGTCTTTTCGGGTTCTGGTTCCTGGAGCTGGGTTGCAGTTTGACTATTCGTGTGTGTATATATATATATATATATATATATATATATATATATATATATATATATATATATATATATATATATATATATATTTTTAGCCATGAATCTCTATTGAACCCTGAAAGAAAAGATAAAGGGCAGGATAAGGAAATCATCATATTTATATCAACTTACCACTCTAAATCATGGAAAGTTCAGAAAAGTCTTATCAGACACTGGAAAGTGCTCAAGACAGAATCAGCTTTGTCTGACTTTTTGGGTGACAATCCCAGTATGTCATACCGGAGGGCAGACTCATTGAGAATGGAAAGGGGCGACCACTCGGTCCCCCCGAACGTATGGTCGGGTGCCCTGATCCCCCGGGAAACCATTTTGGGCGGGAGGCGTGTCTCGGCTGGTATGCCCGAAGTGGCGTAGCCGGGGCGCGCCTTTTCCCGCCCAAGAGGGGTTGTCCTAGACACCTACACCGTTGGACACGCCCCGTAGGCGGTTGGAGGAGGGTCCACGCCCTCCCGAGGAAGAATAAAAGGAGCAACAATCCAAGGAAGCATCCTCTTGTTCCCGTGCTTGGAAGCTGCACCCCCTCGTTGCACGTGAGCCGGAGACGGAACAAGAAGCCAATTTTGAGAACGTGTGATCTTTTGTGTTTCTCTTTCAGTGAGTCCGAAGCTTTGGATCCAGGACCTCGAATCGAATATCCGTGAACGATGCCTGGCAAGAAGGTCGGAAAGAAGGTGGGGACCGAACAAATGCTTCGCATGCTGGTGAAGGACATGGCGAACATGAAGAAGCAGATGGCGGCAATGAATGGCACGGGTAGACCGAAGAAAGTCATCGGACCAGCATTGCCGGGAGTAGTCCCTGCCGGGAGAGGTAAAAGGGCCAGGAATAGGGCGGCAGGAGGGGAGGCCCCGGTGCCCGAGTCCCCTCCAGCGAGCCCGGTCAGTCCGGTGGAGGCCCCAGTACCGATCCCGAACGCGGGACAGCCGATCCCTGTGGTAGTTACACCCGTTAGCGAGGGGGATATGCCTCCCGAACTGGCCGCCCAGTTGGCGACATGGTTGGGCAAGAACAATGAGAGTGGTGGGGCATCAGGGGACACGGCCGAAGAGGCCAGGTTAATAATGAAGCAGTTGCGGCAATCGAGAGATGCTGCGAAGGCACCTTGTCCTCTTGTTCCCCCGCAGGTTCCCTCGGAAAGGCCGGCGGCGAGCGTTGGAATGGCAGCAACAACAGATACAGCTGCCGGTTCGGGTAAGCAGCCGTTGCCAATGGCGGGGATGGGATCGTTACCCTCAAGGAGGGAAAGGGTGGTGCAGCATATCCCGATGGATGTGAAAGAAAAGATCTGGGCTGATAAATATGTGAATATGTTTTCTCTGTTGACCGATCACTATGAGATAGAGCACGTTAAAAATCAGAAGGAGTTGTTACATCCGAGTGTATGGCGTGCAAAAATGGCGGGTTTCAGAGTAGATGAAACGATCTCTAATTGGGCCAGGGCCTTTGGAATGTTCACTGCAATCATGGGGGAACGTAGGCCTGAACTGTTGTCGGAATTAGCCTGTTATCAAACACGTATTATGGAATTTTATGAATCATACGAAGGCAATCAATGGATGTGTTATGATAACAAATTTCGTAAGGCCAAGGAGCACGACTCATCCCTGACGTGGGATTGTTTCGACTCCATTTCATGGCAGAAGCATGGTATGCCGAGCACGGCAAAGTCGTCTTCTTTTGGCGGGAATGGGACAGAGCCTTCCCGCCATTATTCGGCGGCGCCCTTTCGGGCAGGCGCCAACGGGGATCAGCACACAAAGAATAATGGGAACTCAGGTAAAAAAGGGGTCTGTTGGAGCTTTAACAGAGGCAAATGCACTAGGCCACAAGGGACATGCAAGTTCAGGCATGAGTGTGCGGGGTGCGGACAGTCTTCACACCCCGAGAGTTCGTGCAGAGCCAAGAATGGTGAGACAGGAGGTAGAGGAGGAGCCAAACAGGTCTAACATCGACCGAGGGGCGCCGTTACCTACTCCCGTTGACATCATGGCATTGATCCCTTGGCTGAACGAATACCCTGATCATGTCTCCGCTGGGGTGTTGCGAGATGGTTTCTCATATGGTTTCCACATCCCGGCGGGGGATTTTCGGGGGGAAGCACAGTGTAAAAATCAACTATCTGTCCAACAAAATACGGCGGTGGTACAGGCAAAGATTGCAAAGGAGGTGACCCGAGGTCGGGTTGCGGGACCGTATGTGAATCCGCCTGTTGTTAATTTTGTTTGTTCACCGTTGGGAGTAGTCCCCAAGAAGGACCCAGGTGAGTTTCGATTAATCCATAATTTGTCGGCTCCTAGGGGTCTTTCGGTGAACGATGCGATTGACCCGGGAGTTTGTTCGGTGCGGTACGCATCCTTTGATGAGGACGTCGCCATGTTGAATCGCCTGGGGCCCGGGGCGCTGATGGCTAAATCAGATATCGAGTCAGCGTTCCGGTTGCTCCCGGTACACCCACACGATCAGCGTCTCTTAGGTTTTGTGTTTCAAGGACGCTACTATATGGATAAATGTATGCCGATGGGTTGCTCCATCTCTTGTGCGTATTTTGAGAAGTTCAGTACTTTTTTGCAGTGGGCGTTCACCAGAGCCACGGGCTTTACGCAGGTTATGCATTACCTTGATAATTTTCTGTTTCTGGGGGCAGCTGGGGACACGGAATGTGCACAAGCTTTGAGGGAATTCTGTAATCTCATGAAACGTTTTGGCGTGCCACTGGCACCGGGCAAGACGGTAGGGCCATCTACTTCACTTGAGTTTCTGGGAATTGAGCTCGATTCTGTAGAGGGGTGCTTCCGTTTGCCCAAGGAGAAGGTAATGAAATTTAAAGCCTCACTTGAAATGTGCCTCGGCGAAAAAAAAGTAACTCTCCATCAGTTGCAACAAGCTGTGGGTCAGCTTAACTTTGCCCTTAGAGTGATACCGATGGCACGCCCCTTTTCCCGCTCTATCGCACAAGCCATGGTGGGCCTCAAGGAAGGGCATCACCGCACACGACTGTCAGCAGAGGTTCGCCAGGATATGTGCATATGGCTGGCATTTCTGGCGGATTTCAACGGTCGCGTTGTGTGGAACAAACCGCCAGCTTCCTCCGAAGAGCTGGGGTTGTGGACCGACTCGGCAGGGAGTGTGGGCTTTGGCGCCATCTTTGGTAATCAATGGTCGGCACGAACGTGGCCGGCGTGGTGGCACAATAGTAGGCTCACAGGTAACATTGGGTTTCTTGAGCTGTTCCCCATTCTGGTGGCATTGAAAACATGGCCAGAAGGGTTTCGTGATCGCACTGTGGTGTTCTGGTCTGATAATATGACCGTTGTTGAATGTATCAATAATCAGGCAGCACGCTGCAAATGGATTTTGAGATTGCTGAAAGAAATTGTCCTGCTATGTATGAAACTAAACGTCCACTTTAGGGCAAGACACGTGCCTGGGGTACTGAACCAGGCGGCTGATACGCTCTCTCGTTCCCACATGCAGGCCTTCCGGGGTTTTCTGCCCTCAGCGGACTTGGTGGCGGCACCATTTCCCGAAGCTCTCTGGTCTCTCGGTGCCCCGGATTACAAAACCTCGTGGGAGAGAGTCTAGCACCCAGGACAAGGAAGGCATATGAAGGGGCGTTCCGTTCCTATTGGGAATTTTTGGGTTCAGCTAGGGGGGAGCATTGGGGGCAGGAGGAGTATGTCCTGAAATTTCTGGTATCACTACATCAGGCAGGCCGATCACTGGCAACAGCCAATAGGCACAGGGCCTCCATTGCCTTCATGGCGCAGGCTCATGGCATCCAGGACCCCACATCGTCCTTTCTCGTAAGGAAGGCTCTGCGTGGGTGGCAACGCCTTGAGGGTCGTAGAGTGGATGAGAGGCACCCAATAGGTCTAGAAAGGTTGTCCCTGTTAATGTCCGTACTCCCTGCGACATGTTCATCTCAATCAGAGACAGTGCTGTTCCGGGCCGCTTTTGCATTAGCATTCCATGGGGCTATGCGGGTAAGCGAACTGGTAGCAAGGAATAAGCAGGATACGGGGGGAGGTCTGTGCCGAGAACACATTCAGATAAGGGGTGACACAATGATAGTCACAATGGCCAGGTCCAAGACCGATCAGGGAGCCATCGGGGACAGTGTGGTAATCCAGCAGATCCCGGGGTCTCCCATGTGCCCGGTAAAATGCGTGAAGGAGTATTTAGCGCAGAGGGCGGCATCATGGGGGGGGAGCTTGCTGAGGCACACCGACGCCACCCCACTGACTAGATTTCAGTTTCAGCGGGTGTTAACAATGACAATCGCGGCAGCTGGCTTGGACCCGAGCGATTTTGGGACCCATTCCTTCCGGATAGGGGCTGCTACAGAGGCTACAGCCAGGGGTCTGAGTGTTGAAAAGGTGAAACAATTGGGGCGTTGGTCCTCAAATTGTTATAAAAGGTATGTGCGATTGCACATGTTGTGAAGCTAATGTCACGCACTCACGCTTCTTGTCTTCTGTTTGGTTTTCAGTTTCGCGAGCAGGCTTTGCGGGGCGGACTGTGCAGTTGACCCGACACCTGGGGACCAGCGGTCAAAGATCACCGGCTGAGGGAAGAGTGGTGTGGGTCGTTGGCCACTCATACGTGAGGCGCGCCGCGGACGTATTCAAAGCAGGTGACATGATTCACGTGGCTGGGGAATACGGGTACAGGGTGACCTTCCACGGAAGGGGCGGGCTCTGTATTGACCAGTTTCAAGGTTTTATGGAGGGACTGTTAGGGCGGACAAGGTCACCGCCGTCTGTAATCATAGTGCATCTTGGGGGCAATGATTTGGTGACCATTGGTCGACGAGTACTGCTCGAGTTAATCTTATCCTCAGTAAGTTGGTTGGCGAGAAGGGTTCCGGGGTGCACGATTGCATGGTCACACATGATTCCTCGGAAGGTGTGGCGGGGGGCCCTCTCTGTGTCAGCATTCAATCAATCAGTAAAGAAGGTTAATAACAAACTGGGTAGGTTGTTTCGTACAAGAAATTTGCATTGTGTTCCACATGGATGTATCAGGGGGGACCATATGTATCTGGAAGACGGGGTCCAGTTGTCCCGGGAGGGAAATGTCTTACTCATAGGTGACTTCATAGCTTGGTTAATAAGTTTGTGTAGCCATGACCTTTAGTAAGAGTTTTGTGGGGGTCCGGATAGCCGGTCAACTATCCGGCCTGTGGCGGTAAGGTCATGATCGGTGAGCAGTAATTGGAAGATCCCTAGAGGTGGGGCGCCACCCATTATGGATGGGAGCGCCCGGGGGGAGGCGGCCATTGGCCCCTCACACGGGGAGGCGGTACCCTCTAAGGATGGGGCCGCCGAAAGGGAAGGCGGTCAAGGCACCTCCCTGGGGAGGAGGGGCTACGGGCCCCTCCTGGGAATTTCCCGGGGCCAGGACATCCGCGACGGCGGATGTGGTAAGCAGTGTGGGGTGGGAGGGGGGTCTACGCTACCTTCTAGACACCTCACACGAGTCCTCGGACGACCACCAAGATGGCGTCGAGTAAATATGGGGCCCCCGTTAAGACAAGGGAAATTGGAAGTTGGCACAGAGGTACAGTCCTCTGTGCGCCCGCCCCTCACAAGTAAGGGGGGGAGATCTGGTATTAGGGATCTGACACCGGTTACGACCTTGCCGTTGGCCCGTAATGTTAGGATGTACAATTTGAATTTTGAGAAATGCATTTACAGGATGTTTTAGAATCGGCTAGGAGAACCTTTGTATTACAGATATGTTAAGGTTAGCCAATAAACATCGTAATGTGTAAATGAAATTGTACATGATATGAAACTGTTATTTTAATGTTTTAATTTTGTTTCATATTTTAATAAATACGGCCGGGAGGGTAACTCCCTCCCGCCTTCCAAAAGCTCAAGAATTGTTTCCGTCTTCCCATTCTTGGGGATCGTGTTGGGAGGGGGTGATGGGTATCCCGGCCATATGGAAAGGGGCGACCACTCGGTCCCCCAGAACGTATGGTCGGGTGCCCCGATCCCCCCGGGAAACCATTTTGGGCGGGAGGCGTGTCTCGGCTGGTATGCCCGAAGTGGCGTAGCCGGGGCGCGCCTTTTCCCGCCCAAGAGGGGTTGTCCTAGACACCTACACCGTTGGACACGCCCCGTAGGCGGTTGGAGGAGGGTCCACGCCCTCCCGAGGAAGAATAAAAGGAGCAACAATCCAAGGAAGCATCCTCTTGTTCCCGTGCTTGGAAGCTGCACCCCCGCGTTGCACGTGAGCCCGAGACGGAACAAGGAGCCAATTTTGACCCACCCACCAGCCCCTGATGACAGCGATTTGTATTGCAATAAAGTGGATTAACGAGGATTTTATCTCTTTTCAGGTTGTTTCAAATAAAGTTTGGATTGTTTTTGATGTGACAATAAAATGATTACTGTTTTTAGGAGAAGTATTGCAGCTGAATTGAAAGAGCAGCGATTGCATCGTTTGAAGTTTATGTTAAAATGTCCATTATAACTGTTTATTCCGCCTCATTAGGTTAAAAAACTGTCGTATTTATTTTTGGTCGGGCGGTAAGGTCATCATCGGTGAGCAGTAATTGGAAGATCCCTAGAGGTGGGGCGCCACCCATTATGGATGGGAGCGCCCGGGGGGAGGTGGCCATTGGCCCCTCACACGGGGAGACGGTACCCTCTAAGGATGGGGCCGCCGAAAGGGAAGGCGGTCAAGGCCCCTCCCTGGGGAGGAGGGGCTACGGGCCCCTCCTGGGAATTTCCCGGGGCCAGGACTTCCGCGACGGCGGATGTGGTAAGCAGTGTGGGGTGGGAGGGGGGTCTACGCTACCTTCTAGACACCTCACACGAGTCCTCGGACGACCACCAAGATGGCGTCGAGTAAATATGGGGTGTAGGAGAGTAGGGTCTGCAATCCTATGATCACCCAGATTTTTTGCTTTTGTTTCACTGGTTTACGACTTTCTCTGGCTGTGGGCCTGCCAATCAGACCCACAGCCTGGCTGTTCTCTTTCTAAATTACAACATGTACCCTAGGTGCATTTACCCATTGGTACTGGGCCACCTTATCAGACCCTGTAACTCAGGGCATAGGTGTACCCAGGGCTGCCAGGGGCTGCAGCATGTATTATGCCACCCCTGGCTGGCCTCCTAAAATCTGACACAACTGGCTGCATGACAGCTGGGGCAAAGTCGTGTAATCACCCTTTGCTGTAGGTGTAGTATACCTATACCTAAACCTAAAATGGACACACAGATTCCTATCAGTCACTCCTATGGCAGGCCTTGACAATCCTGAAGGCAGAGTGCTTGGAATCGTGTGAGATGGTGCTCTGGCATGAGCTGAGCCTGTCTGCAGCTTGCGGAACCAAGTCCTAATAGCTGTTCCATGATATCGCATACCATATACTCTTAAGTGCATTATAATCCTTGCGGTTAAATGCTAACTTTGGTATTGCTTTATCAAAACATGTCGAGTAAGGTGTCATACGAATTGGAATACTAACCCCTCGCCAATTCTGGCGACGGGGTTAGCATTCCACCCTTCTAGAGGGACACGACATGTATGTAACTGTGAACCCCGGTTAAAGTTAACTGAAGCCTCAGCTTCACAAAATGGATGCTGCCACCACAGACACGAGTCTGACCCCCTGCAGCTGGGAGTCCTTCCAGCGAGGGGAGCCTGGACAAAGGGTTTCCTGTCAGGGGCGGTGCTAGCACCGTCCCAGACATGGTTTTGTGTATCCTGGGTAGGCAGGGCTTTTCAGGAAGGTGACTGCTGAGTGGCACCCCGGTGCTCACTACGCATAGGCCGGTCAGAACCAGTTCCAGGGGCACACCAGCCCCTGGCCTGGGGAAAGTCCGGCATGGCAGAGGGGTGTAACCACCCCCCTCCTAGTCCCACCCATAGGCAGGACCTAGTCACCGGGTCAGCCCCCTTTTTTAGTATAAAGATGGGAGCGGGCCCCCTGTTCAAATTAGATCATCTTTGGAATCAAGACACGACTTTCTGCGAAAGAACTTCACGATTTCTTCATCAAGATTCTCCCTTGTGGCTAAGGAGTAGTCACCCTGCATCCGCAGGCACCATCCTAAAGAACACTGCGGTCTGCTGCAAGTCCTTCATCACGAATCCGACGACCCAGCTCGACGAGACCCGGCTTCCCTGGCACCTCTGACCTCTACTCACCTCTACAGCCAAGCTGAGAACCGTGAGTGCGACGAGACCTCGAGGGACCGACGATCGCCAAGACTGCACGACATCTTTACTGCAAGCCCACCGTGTCCTCCACGGGTGAGTGCTTTGGGGTCCGAGAAGCCCCGACCCTGCGCAGCTCCAGCACCCAAGATCAGCCCCCCTGCATCTCCACGATCTGCGTGGGGCCCTTCAGCTGTTTGCTGTGCACCGCGTTGTTTGGCTACTAGCCGGCTGGCTTGTGGCCTTCTGAACGACGCCCGACGACATCACTGCTGCTGGTCTGGTTGCTCCAGACTGGCCCTTGCTTCCTTCTTGAAGAGAGGCACCCCGGACCCTCCTGGTCCACTCCAGACGCCATTTTAGGTCCACCGCGTGGGCTTGAATTTGCCAAGGCTTTGTTGCCCAATCCTGGGTCCAGCGACGCCGACAGCTTCTATCTTCGTGGGACAGCTCGATCCTCCTTCCTGGTCGCCGACAACGCCTCCTGGTCCGTGAGATCTCCGAGCCCAGCGTCACCCACCCGCCTTGTCGAGGTGGCTACCATCCGGTGCCCTCCTGGTGCCCACTGACTACTGGCTAGTAGTCTCGAACTTGGTCCCCTCTGCTTTCAGGTGTCATCTTCCATCGATCCAGGCTTGGATCCACCGAACTTTCTTCACTGGTCGCCTGCCAGCAACTTCTTTCTTCCAGGCTCCTGGTCCGTCAACGAGGATTCCCGACGTCTTTTGAGTCCTATGCAGCTGCAGCCCCTGGGCTAGGTAACTTCGGCATTTCGGTGCCCCAGCAAAGCCTCACTATCCAAGGGTCAGAATCTACTTTCGTTTTCTCCCTACCAGGTCGGGTTCGCCCGAGAACACTAACTTTGCAAATTCTAGCTACCATAGACTTTGTCCCGCATCTCGCGTGAGAGTGCACACACTGCACCCGAGTCCCCTGGGTCTCCTAGAAGTAATCTAACGATTCTATAGTCAAGTCCTAGCGATTCCAAAGCCTATTAGTACTGTACTTACCTGCTAGTAATTTCGCATTCCACTTTTCAAGTACATGGTTTTCCGTGCCCCTCGGGCATTTGTATATACTGTGCTAACTTAAGTATTTTTGTAAGAGTTTTGGTTTGTGCTTAGTACCCTGTCCTCATAAAGAGTACAGGGCTGTTGTGATCTTTAATAAATAACTGTTTATTTTCATAACACTTGTGTGGTGTCCTTTCACTTGGTGTTCAAGGGGTATATGTGGTATAACAGCTGGCTTAACACGCCCTCTCGAGTCTTTAGCCTTAGACTGCTCGTATCCACGCTACTAGGATAGCTGGTCTATAAGGTTGACTTACAACCAATCATCAATAAGGGTTGCTGGACTGATACATAGTGTTCACTAGAATAGTGACCACTGCATATCAGGCCACCTTCTCACATTGGTGAGCAGCGGTTGGGATTTGAGCTTGCTGTTGTTTTACCACACGTATCCTAAGAATATCTTGTTGAAAGATCACATAAGTACTGTTAGTACATATAACTAAGCTTAGAATACTCTGAGTTCTACTGAACCAGCTGTTGCAGCTCCTCAAGGCTTAGCACACCTTGGCTGCAACTCTTAGCAAGGGATCAGTAGGTAAACACATAGTGTAGGTAGGTGCATCACTTACACCACACTAGAAACAGTATGTCGGACAAAGGAGGAAACACTGAGTCTCCCCTTGTGTCAGTTGACCCTCCACAGGTCATCCCTTCAAGATATACTGTGCTTAGCTTCCATGAGTTACGACAAGTATGTACCTCTAGGAAGATTAAGCAAGGGGCTAACCCCACCACCTCCTTTCTGATTGGTCTCTTGGAGACTTATGATGCCAGAAAAGCTGAGAGACTTCTTAGCTCTTCTAATCCAGAAGGAGGCATGCCTCCCCTTGAGGGAACCAGAGGAGACCCTGACCTCATCCACCTCTCAACTGAGAATGAAGATGTGGAGGAGGATGAGAATGAGGATCCCTCTGGAGATGAGGCAGATAAGGGACAGGTAGAAGTCAGTAGACTAACCAGGTCCAACTTAAGCAAACATGACAGTGGTACTGGGGGACCCCTGGGACCACTATCAGGTCAGCTTAACATTGGGAATGGACGAGCCAGATCTCTGTCAAGAGTCTCTGGCAGATCCCTTCAAACCAATGGCTCTCACAACTCTTCTCAAAGAGGGATGACATCCCCTCAGAGGAGAGTGTATGAAGCTAAAGAAAGGGCAGCCAATCTGAGGATTGAAAGGGAAGAACTTGCCCTGGCCAAAGAGAGGCTTGCCTTTGCTAGAGAGCAACAGTTAAGTGGGGTAGTCCCCACTGGTGGCAGCATTGTACCTAGCAATAGGGAAAGGAGTTTTGATACAAAGCACCTTGGTAAGATAGTGCCCCCCTTTAAACAAGGGGATGACATCCACAAATGGATTACTGCTTTGGAGAGGGACTGCACTGTGCAAGGTGTTCCCCAGAGTCAGTGGGCAGCTATCTTGTGGCTCTCCTTTGAAGGTAAAGGTAGAGACAAGCTCCTCACCACAAGGGTAGAGGATGCTAACAATTACAAAATCTTGAAAAATACACTGGTTGAAGGGTTTGGCCTAACCACTGAGCAGTACAGGGTGCTGTTCAGGGATACCCAAAAAACTCAGTCTCAAGATTGGTCTGACTTTGTAGATTGTGCCACTAAGGCTTTTGGGGGCTGGTTGCTGGGCAGTAAGGTTACTGATTATAAAGGATTGTATAATTTGATGATGAGAGAACAAATTTTAAACAATTGTCAGAACCAGTTGTTGCATCAGCATCTTGTTGACTCAGATCTGACCTCTCCCCAAGAATTGGGAAAGAAGGCAGACAGATGGGTTAGAACAAGAGTTAAACAGAACCAGGGCCAGAATCAAGGTGGTCAGAAGAAAGCAGACCAGAAGGGTAAAGATTCTAAGGGGGAACAAAATGACCAGAAGTCTTCGACAGGTCCCCAACAACCCAAAGAGGGTGGGGGTCAGGCTCCCCAAAAGAAGAAAGAAGGCCAATCTAAAAGGTGGTGCCAATACTGCAAAAGTAAAACTCACTGGTTTAGTGAGTGCACCAAGAAAGGAGGAGGGCAGACTCCTGCCACTGCAGCCCCTAAGGCACCTGTGCCCCCTAGTACAGCCAGCAGAGCAGTGGTAGTGCACCTCCCAAGGGTTTAGTAGGGTTAACCCTGGGTTCTGAGGGGTGTGACAACTTAGTTGGTACACTCACTCAGGCTGTCCTTGTCAGTACAGGGGATATGGCTATGTCCCCTGACATAAGTCCCAATACTTTGGGCAAATACAGACAGACACCTTTCATTAATGGAAAAATGGCTCAGGCCTATAGGGACACTTGTGCCAGTGTCACAATGGTGACACCTAACTTTGTGGACCCTGGACAGATCATGCCAGGTACAGAATTCCTGGTGACCAATGCAAGCAATGTCACTACCAATCACAGTATGGCAAGTGTAGCTTTCTCCTGGGGAGGGGTAACTGGCCAAAAGAAGGTTGTAGTTAGTTCAGACCTCCCAGTGGATTGTTTGTTGGGCAATGATTTGGAGTCATCACAATGGTCAGAAGTGGAGCAGAGGACTCACATGGAAATGTTAGGCTTGCCAGCACATGTGTTTGCTGTGACTAGGTCACAGGTCAGGAAATGCCCCACTGAACAGGTGCTGGATCCTGGAACAATGGACCAGACACCTCCCAAGAAAAAGAGCAGCAGGGTTAAGGCTGTGCCTTCCCCTTGCCCCAGGTTGAGGATCAAGTCTCAGAGGAGGCTGACCTACAGGAATTGAGGGAAACTGATCCCAGAGAGTTTGAACTTGATCAAGTTGAATTCTTGGGTTCAGGGGGACCCTCAAGGGAAGACCTGGGGAAGGACCAGTTAAGCTGCCCTTCTCTTGAACCCCTCAGACAGCAGGCTGCTGCTGAGGCTGCTGGGAACGCCACAGGTACCCACAAGGTATACTGGGAAGATGGACTCCTGTACACTGAGTCAAGAGACCCCAAGCCTGGCATGACCAGGAGGCTGGTTGTACCCTTGTCTCAGAGAGGTTTCCTACTTACCTTGGCCCATGAGATTCCCTTAGCAGGTCACTTAGGCCAGACAAAGACTTGGGACAGACTTGTCTCACACTTTCACTGGCCTCACATGAATGAGGATACCAAGGAGTTTTGTCGCTCCTGTGTCACTTGCCAAGCCAGTGGTAAGTCAGGTGGCACAACAAAGGCCCCCCTTATACCAATGCCTGTGGTGGGGGTGCCCTTTGAAAGAGTGGGGATTGACATTGTTGGTCCAATGGAACCCCAGACAGCATCAGGGCACAAGTTTATACTGGTGGTAGTGGATCATGCCACCAGGTATCCTGAAGCTATTCCACTTAGGACCACCACAGCACCTGTGGTGGCAAGGGCCCTAGTTGGAGTGTTCTCCAGAGTGGGCTTCCCTAAGGAGGTTGTCTCTGACAGAGGTGCAAACTTCATGTCAAGCTACTTAACTGCTATGTGGAAGGAATGTGGTGTCAATTACAAATTCACTACACCCTATCATCCACAATGCAATGGGCTTGTTGAAAGATTCAACAGGACCCTAAAAGGGATGATTCATGGACTACCTGAAAAGCTCAGGCGTAGATGGGATGTCCTGATTCCCTGCCTTCTGTTTGCTTACAGAGAGGTCCCACAAAAGGGGGTTGGCTACAGCCCTTTTGAACTTTTGTATGGGCATCCTGTGAGAGGCCCCCTGTGTTTGGTGATGGAAGGATGGGAGAGACCTCTCAAAAAGCCTGCAACCAGCATAGTGGACTATGTACTTGGTCTCCGCTCCAGGATGGCTGAGTATATGGAGAAGGCATCAGAAAACCTTAAGGCCAGTCAAGAACTTCAAAAAGCTTGGCATGACCAAAAGGCTGTCCTGACTGTTTATCAGCCTGGACAGAAGGTGTGGGTGTTGGAGCCAGTGGCCCCAGCAGCACTCAAAGACAAATGGTCTGGGCCCCACACAATTCTTGAGCAAAAGGGAGAGGTCACCTACCTGGTGGACCTTGGAACTCCCAGGAGCCCCCACAGGGTGCTCCATGTTAACAGGCTCAAAGCATATGTCGACAGGAAGGACATGAGCTTGCTCATGGCCATAGATGAGGGACAGGAGGAAGAGAGTGACCCTCTCCCAGACCTGCTCACTCAGAATCCTGATGATGGGTCAGTAGATGGTGTTGTCTTTTGTGGCAGCCTCTCTGAGCATCAACAGAAAGACTGTAAACAGGTTCTTCAGTCTTTCAGACATATGTTTTCTCTGACACCCAGTCAGACCAATTGGTGTACCCATGAGGTTGACACTGGTGACAGCCTGCCAGTTAAGAGTAAAATCTACAGGCAGCCTGATCATGTTAGAGACTGCATAAAAACTGAAGTGCAGAAAATGTTGGAGTTGGGAGTCATTGAACCCTCAGATAGCCCTTGGGCTAGTCCAGTAGTTCTAGTGCCAAAGCCTCACACCCAGGGTGGTAAGAGAGAGATGAGGTTTTGCGTAGACTACAGGGGTCTCAATGCAGTCACTAAGACTGATGCCCACCCAATACCAAGGGCAGATGAGCTGATAGATAGATTGGCTTCTGCCAACTACTTAAGCACATTTGACTTAACAGCTGGGTATTGGCAAATCAGGTTAGCTGAGGATGCCAAGCCCAAGACAGCATTTTCAACCCCTGGTGGGCATTATCAATTTGTGGTAATGCCCTTTGGTCTGAAAAATGCACCTGCCACCTTCCAAAGGTTGGTGAATCAAGTCCTTACTGGGCTGGATGACTTCTGTGCAGCATATCTAGATGATATTGCTGTCTTTAGCTCCACCTGGGAGGATCACCTGGTCCACCTGAGGAAAGTGTTAGAGGCTCTGCAAGCCGCAGGCCTCACTATCAAGGCCACCAAGTGCCAGATAGGGCAGACACAGGTTGTATACCTGGGCCACCTTGTAGGTGGAGGCCAGGTTCAGCCACTGGAGAGCAAAATACAGTCAATCAGGGACTGGGCTCCTCCAACCACCCAGACTCAGGTTCGAGCTTTCTTGGGCCTGACTGGATACTACAGAAAGTTTGTCAGGAACTATGGTTCCATTGTGACACCATTAAATGAACTGACAAGTAAGAAAATGCCAAAAAAGGTTCAGTGGACAGCAGGCTGTCAAAAAGCATTCGATGACCTAAAGCAGGCCATGTGCACAGCACCTATCCTTAAGAGTCCAGACTACTCCAAACCATTCATTGTCCAAACAGATGCTTCTGAGTTGGGTGTGGGAGCTGTTCTTTCTCAACTGAATTTTGATGGTCAAGACCAGCCCATTGCTTTTATAAGCAGAAGGCTGACCCCCAGAGAGAAGAATTGGTCAGCTATTGAGAGGGAGGCCTTTGCTGTGGTTTGGGCCCTGAAGAAGCTGAGGCCATACTTGTTTGGCACTCACTTCAAGATTCAGACCGACCATAAGCCCCTCTTGTGGCTAAATCAGATGAAGGGTGAAAACCCCAAACTGCTTAGGTGGTCCATTTCCCTACAGGGGATGGACTTTACAGTGGAACATAGACCTATCATGGCAATGCCGATGGGCTCTCCAGATATTTCCACTTAGAACAAGAAGACTCACCTGGTCAAGGTTAGCTTATTGTCCCAAAAGTTTGGGGGGGGGGGGTCATGTAGGAGAGTAGGGTCTGCAATCCTATGATCACCCAGATTTTTTGCTTTTGTTTCACTGGTTTACGACTTTCTCTGGCTGTGGGCCTGCCAATCAGACCCACAGCCTGGCTGTTCTCTTTCTAAATTACAACATGTACCCTAGGTGCATTTACCCATTGGTACTGGGCCACCTTATCAGACCCTGTAACTCAGGGCATAGGTGTACCCAGGGCTGCCAGGGGCTGCAGCATGTATTATGCCACCCCTGGCTGGCCTCCTAAAATCTGACACAACTGGCTGCATGACAGCTGGGGCAAAGTCGTGTAATCACCCTTTGCTGTAGGTGTAGTATACCTATACCTAAACCTAAAATGGACACACAGATTCCTATCAGTCACTCCTATGGCAGGCCTTGACAATCCTGAAGGCAGAGTGCTTGGAATCGTGTGAGATGGTGCTCTGGCATGAGCTGAGCCTGTCTGCAGCTTGCGAAACCAAGTCCTAATAGCTGTTCCATGATATTGCATACCATATACTCTTAAGTGCATTATAATCCTCGCGGTTAAATGCTAACTTTGGTATTGCTTTATCAAAACATGTCGAGTAAGGTGTCATACGAATTGGAATACTAACCCCTCGCCAATTCTGGCGACGGGGTTAGCATTCCACCCTTCTAGAGGGACACAACATGTATGTAACTGTGAACCCCGGTTAAAGTTAACTGAAGCCTCAGCTCCACAAAATGGATGCTGCCACCACAGACACGAGTCTGACCCCCTGCAGCTGGGAGTCCTTCCAGCGAGGGGAGCCTGGACAAAGGGTTTCCTGTCAGGGGCGGTGCTAGCACCGTCCCAGACATGGTTTTGTGTATCCTGGGTAGGCAGGGCTTTTCAGGAAGGTGACTGCTGAGTGGCACCCCGGTGCTCACTACGCATAGGCCGGTCAGAACCAGTTCCAGGGGCACACCAGCCCCTGGCCTGGGGAAAGTCCGGCATGGCAGAGGGGTGTAACCACCCCCCTCCTAGTCCCACCCATAGGCAGGACCTAGTCACCGGGTCAGCCCCCTTTTTTAGTATAAAGATGGGAGCGGGCCCCCTGTTCAAATTAGATCATCTTTGGAATCAAGACACGACTTTCTGCGAAAGGACTTCACGATTTCTTCATCAAGATTCTCCCTTGTGGCTAAGGAGTAGTCACCCTGCATCCGCAGGCACCATCCTAAAGAACACTGCGGTCTGCTGCAAGTCCTTCATCACGAATCCGACGACCCAGCTCGACGAGACCCGGCTTCCCTGGCACCTCTGACCTCTACTCACCTCTATAGCCAAGCTGAGAACCGTGAGTGCGACGAGACCTCGAGGGACCGACGATCGCCAAGACTGCACGACATCTTTACTGCAAGCCCACCGTGTCCTCCACGGGTGAGTGCTTTGGGGTCCGAGAAGCCCCGACCCTGCGCAGCTCCAGCACCCAAGATCAGCCCCCCTGCATCTCCACGATCTGCGTGGGGCCCTTCTGCTGTTTGCTGTGCACCGCGTTGTTTGGCTACTAGCCGGCTCGCTTGTGGCCTTCTGAACGACGCCCGACGACATCACTGCTGCTGGTCTGGTTGCTCCAGACTGGCCCTTGCTTCCTTCTTGAAGAGAGGCACCCCGGACCCTCCTGGTCCACTCCAGACGCCATTTTAGGTCCACCGCGTGGGCTTGAATTTGCCAAGGCTTTGTTGCCCAATCCTGGGTCCAGCGACGCCGACAGCTTCTATCTTCGTGGGACAGCTCGATCCTCCTTCCTGGTCGCCGACAACGCCTCCTGGTCCGTGAGATCTCCGAGCCCAGCGTCACCCACCCGCCTTGTCGAGGTGGCTACCATCCGGTGCCCTCCTGGTGCCCACTGACTACTGGCTAGTAGTCTCGAACTTGGTCCCCTCTGCTTTCAGGTGTCATCTTCCATCGATCCAGGCTTGGATCCACCGAACTTTCTTCACTGGTCGCCTGCCAGCAACTTCTTTCTTCCAGGCTCCTGGTCCGTCAACGAGGATTCCCGACGTCTTTTGAGTCCTATGCAGCTGCAGCCCCTGGGCTAGGTAACTTCGGCATTTTGGTGCCCCAGCATAGCCTCACTATCCAAGGGTCAGAATCTACTTTCGTTTTCTCCCTATCAGGTCGGGTTCGCCCGAGAACACTAACTTTGCAAATTCTAGCTACCATAGACTTTGTCCCGCATCTCGCGTGAGAGTGCACACACTGCACCCGAGTCCCCTGGGTCTCCTAGAAGTAATCTAACGATTCTATAGTCAAGTCCTAGCGATTCCAAAGCCTATTAGTACTGTACTTACCTGCTAGTAATTTCGCATTCCACTTTTCAAGTACATGGTTTTCCGTGCCCCTCGGGCATTTGTATATACTGTGCTAACTTAAGTATTTTTGTAAGAGTTTTGGTTTGTGCTTAGTACCCTGTCCTCATAAAGAGTACAGGGCTGTTGTGATCTTTAATAAATAACTGTTTATTTTCATAACACTTGTGTGGTGTCCTTTCACTTGGTGTTCAAGGGGTATATGTGGTATAACAGCTGGCTTAACACGCCCTCTCGAGTCTTTAGCCTTAGACTGCTCGTATCCACGCTACTAGGATAGCTGGTCTATAAGGTTGACTTACAACCTATCATCAATAAGGGTTGCTGGACTGATACATAGTGTTCACTAGAATAGTGACCACTGCATATCAGGCCACCTTCTCACATGGGGCCCCCGTTAAGACCAGGGAAATTAGAAGTTGGCACAGAGGTACAGTCTCCTGTGCGCCCGCCCCTCACAAGTAAGGGGGGGAGATATGGTATTAGGGATCTGACACCGGTTACGACCTTGCCGTTGGCCCGTAATGTTAGGATGTACAATTTGAATTTTGAGAAATGCATTTACAGGATGTTTTAGAATCGGCTAGGAGAACCTTTGTATTAGAGATATGTTAAGGTTAGCCAATAAACATCGTAATGTGTAAATGAAATTGTACATGATATGAAACTTTTATTTTAATGTTTTAATTTTGTTTCATATTTTAATAAATACGGCCGGGAGGGAAACTCCCTCCCGCCTTCCAAAAGCTCAAGAATTGTTTCCGTCTTCCCATTCTTGGGGATCGTGTTGGGAGGGGGTGATGGGTATCCCGGCCATACCAAAGTGAGTCATAATGAAATTAGCATGATAAGATCTAAGACCAGTAACATCCAAGGTTTCTTTACATGTATGAAATGTATTTTCGTTACTATATGGTCACCAAGGGCGAATATGAGGACACAAAAAAAAGTAAACAAAAAAAAAGAAATGTAAAGCGTGGAAATATAACTCTAACGTTAAAAAGGTATTCTTCCCAGTAGAGGAGAAAGAAAAGAACATCGGGAAACATCTAACATGTCTCTCTGAATATTGTGTATATATTCTGGTATGCCCTTGTCCCAAAAAATATGTTGGGAGTACAATGTTCCCAGCCAAAACACGAGTCCTTCAACATATGAGGGCTATCCAGAATAAAGATCAAACCTCACCGGTGGCTCGTCATTTTGAGGAGTATCACAAAAGTAATCGGGATCTCCTGAAATTTTTTGTCATTGACAAACTTCCACCAATGTCAAGGGGAGGGGATAAAATCCGCAAATTGAGACAGTTGGAAAATAGATATATCATCAATCTAGATACCTAGATCCCTGGAGGCCTCAACTCTGAAGAGGAAATGATATGGCATCTGGGTGACACGTAGACCTTGCCTGACCATGCAGGGTATTTTCAGTATTTGTCTGTATATATCTCTTTTCTGTAGTATATCTTCTGTATATAATGTAAATACACTCACCTGAGTCTCCTGCAAGAACTTGTTTTTAATCATTTATTAATTGGTTTATTGTTTTTCACATGTTTAATTCATTTTGGGAAAGAATAGGGCACTGTTAGAAAGTCATTCAATGTCATCAGTACAGGTGTTATGTATGGATATTAGCATTGACAGGCATATTTTGCTTTGTATTTTCCCTTTCCTGCAGAGAGCTGCGGAGGAGTTTGATTGCTGAGAGACATTCTTAAAGCTTTATTAATTTGGACACTGGCCGTGATACCTTCCCACTGGGGTAGCAGGATGTTCTCAGATTCATTTCTTCTGGTCTGCTTACGTGTTTCTCTCCTTTCTCTAAATCTACAAAATTAGAGTTGATGATTTGCTTTGTTACCTTAATCCACTCGGAATTTAATTGATTTACAAATATATTAGGCACTGGCGCTATATAAATTGGTTCTAAATGCTGGGCATTTCAAGAGATTAACTAATCTTGCAATGGCATTTTATTTTGAACACTGTGAGCAACTAGATAAATTGATGTATATATGACGTTAATTTTCGAATTTATACTGATATTGTCTCTCATGAATTTCAGGTCCTGCAGCAAACAGGGTGCAAATACTAACAGCAATTGAAATATTAATTCTTTTGAGTAGCAAACACAGTATGGTTGATATTTTCTTTTATATGTGTTTCACAATGTTTTACTATGCCTAAACACTACTATAAGATGGCCACCGCAATTTGACTTTTCTGTCCTTTGTTAATGTTTTCACTGAGGTAATCACGTGTGCATTAGTGTTTTTTTGAAACTTTATTTATACATGTTTTGAACATCACTCAACTACCAGTGATCAAGGTGACTGGTTCGCTGAAACGCGTTGGGCTGTTTCATGTATCTGTGTTTGGAACCGATGTAAAATAAATACCATCTTTACAAGCACACCCGACTGTTCGAGTGATTGACGTGCCACCTGAATGGAGTGAATCGGCACAGTTTTTACTGTGCTTTGTGAACTACAATATATATATATATATATATATATATATATATATATGCGTGTGGGACTCCGTAGGGGCAGTCTCTTTTCTATTGCCATGAAAAACCCTACGTTGCTACATGTTCTTGTTTACATCAATGAGACATGTTTCGTTTAGTCACAATCATGAACGTGTACAGCATGAGATGTATTATTTACTACATGTTCCTTTTTGAATTTTGAATTTAGTACTGTCTTTGTCTGGATGATGATATAAACACATAGGGCCCCATTAGGATGGCGGGCAGATCGCCCCGCCAGGCCGGCGGTTATCACCGCCGACCCGGCGGGGCCGATCCGCCCACCATCCTGGCAGAAATGACCCCTCGGCATATTACAATGGATGGCGGGTCCGTGGCGGACGGAAAGACATGTCGACCGGGTCGGAAAAGGGTTCATTATAGTGGCGGTGTCTGAAAGACACCGCCAGCCAAACGAATATGGAGTCATCTTGGGGGGCCAGTTACGGGCCCCCAGGGACTACATAGAGGGGTGGGAGGTGCACATGGGGGGTACCTGTGGTACACCCCGGCATTTCAATGTACAACGTGGCAGGTACTGCGCGGTGCCTGTCACGTTGTACATTGAAAGGTACACCATGCATTTTTGGCATTGCGGCGGGCGGTGCTTTCGGCACCGCCTGCCGCAATGTTAAAAATGCGGGATGCGCCCGCAAGTGTGGCGGGAGCATCCTAATGGGATGTACGGGACCGCCGCACCCTGAGCGGGCAGTCCCATTCCACACAGGTTTGGGGGGCAGACAAAGTCCGCCCGCCATACTAATGTGCCCCTTAGTCTTTCTTTTATGTTGAGCACCGCGTGTGACGCGACCTATATATAAAAAATGTTAACTGGGAACAAAGGTCATGTGACCAAGAGCTGTTTAGCTCGAAACACGTCGTTTGTGCCCGAAAATAAATCTACTTTTGCAACTGGGATTGGTGTGACTCGTGCTTACTGAAGTGTGTAAGCTTGGTGGTGGATATATATATATATATATATATATATATATATATGTTTGTGTAATTAGTTATGTAGTTGAGACTGAGTTGTTTTAGAAAAATGCCTATGTAACATATGTTTAGCTTGCAAACAAACATTTTATTTAAGCGGGCAGCAAATCATCACATTAGAATCTGGTCATGGCGCTTACCACTACTGCAAATCGTAATGGCACAAGTGCTTAAATCATTCATAAGTACTTACAGATTTTCTAAGAACGATTTCATTCTATTGTTTTTCAGTTTTCCATGCTAATCTGAAGGGACCAACCAAATGCAAACAAGTTTTGACCCATTCCTCCAAAATAAATGGTTCAGCCAAACTTATAGGCCGCTCCCCTCTGAACTGAATGTTATGTTATGTTATAGGAGCTTTTAGAGTCAATCATTTTTATTGTGTAAGAGAGTTGAACTGTAGGAGCAACCTTTCAAATGTCTTAGCCATCCACCACTTTTAATAGAAAAACAAACAGAAGACACAAACACCCCCACCCCCCATCGCCCTACTCCCCCCACCCCGCTCCGCACCAGCTTCAACCTCCTCCATCCAACCTCTAGGACCCACCGGAACCACCGGCTCACCCCATCACCATTCAGTCAGAATTCGTAGCCCCCGAGGCTCCAAGGGAATGAGGTGCAGAATTTGTAGGCATTTCGGGCACATTACTTCTTGTAGGTCTTTAGAAAGAAGTTGTAAGAACGGGTCCCAGAGCTTTGCGTATTCGTTGCCCTTTCCATCCATGCCCAGTGAGAGACGTTCCATAGCTAAAATGAGCCAAAGCCTTGTATCCAATCACGCAGGTTTGGTATAACCGGGGAACCCCACTGCGCTAAAAGGACCTGCCTTGCCGCAAGCAGAGCTAATGCAATCTGTCTACCCCTCAGCGAGCGCAAGGGAAAGGACTTAGGGTGGGGAAGCCCCAACAACATATGCTCAGGCGCCCAGGGGAATGTAATCTGGAACGTGCCATCTGAATCATCTAGAACCGCCTCCCAGTATCGCACCAACTTCGGGCAATGCCACAATAAGTGCACCAAAGTCCCTGAGTGGCCACACCCACGGCAGCAGAGGCCTGACTTCGCTGTGTACCATGCCTTGATGCACGCCGGGTTATAGTACCAATAAGCGGCCACTTTGTAGGCCGATTCGGTACCTGCAGTGTTAGAGGCAGTGTGGTGTACGCGGTAAAAGATATGCTCCCGCTCCTTACTCTTCAATGGGCGCCCTAACTCTATTTCCCAGCGGACCTGCGTCTTTGTACGTTGCTTCTTAGGATGGCTCAGATTCATCGCCTATAACTCAGATATGATCTTGCGGTCATCTTTCTTGCAGACTAGCCATTTTTCAAACACTGACAAGGGGCGAGACATAGAGGCGAGATTGTCTGGCTGGGTCACCCAGTGTGCTAACTGCGAATAGGGGAAAGAGTCAGACTCTGGTAGCTGGAAGTACTCCTTACATAGGTGGGCGAATGTGATCAGTCCATCAAGGTCGAAGAGGGAGCCCACCCTCTTACAGCCTTCCTCTCGCCAGCGATGAAAGACTGGAGACACACACCACAGTGGGAAGTCCGGATTATCAACGATATGAGTCATTGGGGAGGGAAAAGTAGTCCACCCCGCACTGCGTCAATCGATCCAATGCTGTGAGGGTTGGGGAGGTCACTGTGGTAGAATAAAGGCCTCACGCCCGTGGTAACCACAACTCCTGCCAAATGTTACAACCCACCACCGTCTGGTCCATAAAGTTCCAGTGATTGCTAGACAATGGCCTATTCCATTCCGCTATATACCGGAGGCAGGATGCCTGATAGTAAGCCTTCAGCAGGGGAAATCCCAGCCCGCCCACCGTTTTCGGGGTAGTGGCGAGGGACAGCGCCAGCCGCGGCCGCCTATTGTTCCACAAAAACTTATTAAGGAGCCCCTGCAGTTTCCGGAGAGTGCCCAGCGGGGGACTCAAGGGCTGCATTTGGAAAAGGCAAAGGACCCGCGGGAGCACAGTCATTTTCACCGCCGCCAACCTCCCGTACCAGGCCAAATTGAGGTGGGTCCAATCAGAGAGGGCCTTGACAGTTTGTTCAACAAGCAGCCTATAATTAAGGGACACCGTTTTAGCGAGAGAGGGGGATAGTCGGATACCCAAGTATGGAATATCCGAGTGCTCCCACTGAAAGGCAAAGTCTTGCTGCAGATCCTGCATGTCTGCGTCAGGGATGGAGACATTAATGATGTGTGATTTGGCGTGTTAACTTTGAATCCCGCCACCTTTTGGAATTCAAGGAGTTCCGCCGACAAGTGTCGTAGGGAGGAGTGAGGTTGGGTGAGCGACAGAATAACGCCATCCGCATAGAGGCTAATCTTGTGAGTATCATCACCAAACTTGACCCCGTGATGCCCATATGGGACCAAATGCGTTGAGCAAAGGACTCCATATAGAGCGCAAAAAGTAACGGGGAGAGGGGACATCCCTGTCGCGTTCCCCTAGTGATGGGGAAGTGGGCTGACTTACAGCCATTCACCCGCACCCATGCACTAGGTGCCGCATAGAGGCATAGAACCCAACGTAGGAAGTTGTCTCCCACCCCGAAGGCCCTCAATGGAGCAAACAGGTACTCCCAGTCGACTCGGTCAAAGGCCTTCTCTGCATCAATAGAAAGCAAGAAAGCCTGAGTCCTAGAGTGATGAACCAAGTTTATGAGATGGAGAAGCCGCTTGGTATGTCTCCCTCTTGTCGCGTTGGGATGAATCCCGCCTGGTCCGGGTAAATGATCCCATCCATGAGAGGGCTGAGTCTCGCAGCCAGCACACTCGCGAACAGTTTCGCATCTACATTGAGCAATGAGATCGGTCTGTACGAACCGCAATCCTTGGGATCTTTCCCAGGTTTAAGGATGACTGTAATCACAGCTTCAGCCATGGAAGGAGTCACCGCGCCTACGTCAAGAAAGAAATTAAAGAGACGGGTTAAAAGAGGAGCCCGCTCCACACAGTAAGTTTTGTAAAAGAGGGCAGAGAAGCCATCCGGCCCCCAGGACTTCGCCACCTTCAGCCGAGCAATCGCGGATATGACCTCCTCTATGCAGATCGCGGAATCTAAAGCATCCGCCGATGTCTGGCACAGGGACGTAATGCCACAAGACTCCAAATAGTCTGATATTCCCCAAGAGGCCACTTCCTCCCTCCTGTATAGGGTCTGATAAAACTGTTGATAGGAGTCTACAATGAGGGCATCAGTGGTTTGCTCAACCGTTTGAGGGTCCCTAATAGATTGAATAGTCGTCCGCTAAGTTTGTGCCCGTAACCTATGCGCCAGCATCTTCCCCCCTTCTTCTCGCTAAGGTAAAACTTGTGTCGCAAGCGCAACAGTGGCATGTTCAGCTCTATCTATATCAAGGTGCTTCAACATGCGCCTTTTCGTCTCCAACTCCCTCCAGACCCTCGGGCCCCAGTCCTCTTATGTATCGCCTCCAGGCCACCCACCTCCTTCTCCAATTCAGCACGCTCCTCTTTGCGCCGGCGAGAATACGCCGCTATGAGCGCTATAAACTCTTCCCGCACCACCAGTTTCTGCGCCGCCATACCGATGCTAGGGGTGTACCCTTCAAATCATTATCGGCAAGTAGTGAATAATAGTGTCCCGCGCGACTACTGAGTATGAATGAAGCAAGGAGTCGCAAAGGCGCCAGCCAGCCGGCAGTGGCCAAGCACCATGGGAGGTGAGCAGAACCGAAATAAGGGCGTGATCCGACAGGGAGCATGGCATAATGTCAACCGCTGACATACGAGGTAAAAGAGAGGATGTCGCCAAAAAGTAGTCCAAGCGCGCGTACGTTTTGTGGGCTGCAGAATAGTATGTGTAATCTCGCTCTAGGATGTGCTGGATGCGCCATACATCATGCAACCCTCCCTCCAGAAGCCACTGTCTCCTTCCCTGTGACATTGACCCCGCCTGATGGGACCTCTGCTCAGACCTGTCCACCCCCGAGTCATCACTACATTCAGATCACCCCCCACCAGAATCGAGGCATCCGGCGACGCTAACACCTCGGAAAGGGCCTGCCAATGACCCAATTCAGGAAGGATCTCAAGATGTGGCTCTTCGACTAAATTTCCACGCTCAGACGGATCAGTAGCCCCTCACCCCCAGCGCCTTGAGACCCGCACATGTGAGTAGCCGCACTATACAAACTTCTGATTGATTGATTGAAGTAGCTGTACACAGCAGAGACAAACAAGATAACAAGCAGAATAGCTATTGCTGGATAAACCGGTTGACCAAAGAGCACCTATTCCTCAGTAGTCGGCTGAAATAAATGCACTAAAGCATCAGCACAGAGGTTGAGTTTAGACGAGGAGAGGCCGAGGGCACTGCATGCACCAGCTGGGGACACGTGTTAAAGTTAAAGGTAATAAGATGCCTTGGGTGCAGCCTTGATGACCCATGAGTAGGCATCAATTGTAAAAAAAATAAAAGGCCGTGCATTGTGTAGACAATGTAGGTCCACATTATGAGGTTTGCGGAAGGTCAGAAGTTACATCTGCCCCCCCCCCCCCCCCCCCCCCCCCCGAGTTTACACCACAGGGGGTTCCCTTACCTCCGGCAGAACAGAATTAACGGCAATTCCAGGTTGAGCCTTGAGAATCCCTGCAGTAAGGATGGGGAATGACCAGAATAATCCGCAATTCCTGGCCCGATTGTCTGGTAACGCAAACAACCCCCCCCCCGCCCCGCCCCCCCTTCTCCCTTCTCCACAACCCTTCCATTAGCTGGGATCTCCGGGGTCGAGGTGCACCGTGACGCCGGTTTACCAGCTCCAGCTGGAGTCATGGGCCCAATAATGAGGGCCTTGGAGACATGCGGGTGATTTGAGCAAAACATCTGTACATGCCAGGTATGTTTGGAGATTTTGTTTCGAGGGAGTGGTTGGATTTTGTTTGGGTTCTTCCCGTTTGTAAGTACAATCACACTTAGATGCAATACTCCGATATGGGGGGGAGGAGATGCAGGCACTAACACGTTTTGTTGCTGATGTTGGTATAGTGCACGGTGTGCCAGGAGTCAGACCTCGCAGCGCTGTTGTTGTCTGTAGCTGCCACAACACTCGAGCACCGACTTTTCATTGTAGAGCGGAGTTTGATTCCCCCTTCCATGATTGAGGTGGCCTGAGTAGTGTGTTCTGGTCTGTCTGTGGTTGAGCTGTTGGTGTGTATTGCGTGTGATTTTGGTGTGTGAGACATGTGACAGGGCAGTTGCATGTCGTGCACTTTATCTGGCCCTTTAGAGATAGCCTGCGCTATATATTGCTATGTGTGATGTCTCTTGGTGGCAAGCACTGCTGGAGCAACATTATAGCCCACAATATGGCTCAGCGGGGCTTTGTTGGCTGTATTGGGGACATGGGTCGAATGTGTGCAGCGTGGTTGTGCGTCTGTCCTTGGTGGCAAGTGTTTACATTCCTAGAATGGACTTGTCTACAAAGGGCAAACCGAGCCAGAAGTAGTGCCCGCCATTGGGATCAGAACATCTGTCAGTCCTGCCCCAGCTCTGACTGGAACCAGAGATAGAACAGTAAAGCAAAAGCTAATTGAATGAAACAATTGATAAATGGTAAAGATAACATTTAGCAATTAAAGAAGGGCATCATAAAGGAAACTGCAAATATACATGGAAAAATATTGTGCTCACATTTTCATATGTTTTCATGGGTCCAGGGTGCGGGGTGGGTAAGTGGTTGGAGTTGGGTTTGGGTGTTGGTTTACTAGGATATTTTACCTCATAATTAAGGCTCCAGGTTTTATGGTATTTTTTTTACGCCTTTGTCTGTATTTAACCTGATTTATATTTTGCGAATGTTATTTGCATTTATCTATATTTATTTTTGCGGTTTGTGAAAAAATTCAGCCAAAACTAGTATATATATCCACATTTATTTAACCGATAAATGTGCACTCATGCTAGAATCCCTGACAGGTTTCAAAACCCACAGATGCTAAATCAATGCACTTAAATGAGAACATTGTCATTTTAGTATAAACCTTATGCTTATCTACTCCAGTTAAAGCCAAAAAAACACCTTTCTTTTTTCACCTCTCATCTGTTAATCAGAACAGCTATTGGCATGGCAGTCATGATTGTCAGCATATAGAATCACTCAAGAATCAACCAAATTCCGTCTTTATGCACATTTAAAAAATAAATACAGGCAGGAAAATAATTTTTTTTCTGTCTGTATTTATCTGTACATATCAGTAAAAATAGAAAACAGGGAGCCTTAATCATAATATAAAAATGTTGACTTGGTGAAGACAAAATATTCTCACGTTAAAAGTGAAAATTGTGTTTCTCAGAGCTTTATTTTATGGAGTTTGACAGGACAGAGTGCTGTTGGCAGCACATACTCACACTAATAGATAATTTGCATAATGGTGGGAAAAGGCTTGGGGCCACTCAGCTCATTAGATAATTAATTATTAGTTGAAGAAGGAGCCTTGCTGGTTGGCCCGAGGCCACAACTCTTTTCCATTCCATTGAATTGCAAATATGTTCTAAGCACACGGACCACATATCCAACTCACCCATTCGTTTATATCGCGAGAGAGGGTACTCCAATGAACAGCGTTGCTGTGTAGTCTGGGCAGAATAATGCAGCATGTGTTCCTGCTCTTAAAAGGTAAGATATGATGAGATATGCCAATGGGCAACTGGCTGGCCTCACCTCTCAACCCAGAGAAAAATAAGCAATACAATTCGGACAGGGCAGCTCAGTTTTCACAGGCACGGACAATACACCAAAGATCCTCATTCCCTCTAGTCCCCCAAATCACCCACTACTGCTTCTGTATAATCCTATTTTTCTCTACATTGAACTTTCTTCAGTTGCTTTGGATTTCTATGACTGTTTTTTTGTTACTGCTCATCTCATGTGTTGTTTCTCTTCCCCCCTTGGTTCCTGGTCCCCTCAGCCCTTCACTGGCACGTTTCAGCTTACAACGCTGTTCTTCTCTCTATCCCTGCTTCAGGGCCTTATTATGATGATGCTCCCTCACAGGTCTCAACAGCAGGGGCAGACCTTTATTCTACAGTTCCAGCAGTGTTCTGAAGAGGGTGATCAGGGGTTCCCATTTATGCCTGGCACTAGCCTGTAGGTGGGGTGACTCTTGGCTCCTCCCTGACCAATAGGGAAAAAGTACTCAGGGTAACTCAAACCATGTTTGCAGCAGTTCCTGTGTTGCCTACTGCAAAACAAATCCCACAGTGCCTCTTTCTATGGTAATCCTACATGGCTGAAATGTTCTTCCCCTGTGCAGAGCTCCGTGCCCACTTTTTGGGTGGGGCCAGAAAAATGAGCAACCCCCTCCTCTGTTGTCACTCAAAAATAGTTCGGGAGGCACCTCCTCTCCCACTGAGATTGGTGCTTGGCTGACTAGAGAGACAAAAGTGGGGGGCAGGCCATGGTGTTTGTTACATCTACCTGTGACAGGGCAGGCCTCTTTGAAATAATTAAGTTCCTGGGAACTGCCCAGATGGTCATTCTGTAAGAGGTGTAGAGTACCTGCCCACACCCAAAGTATTTCTCTTAGCTTTGGAAGCATTTTAACACCTCATCAAAGGGGCTGTTCTGCTTCTAGATGACAGGTGGAAGATCATGCAAAGGGGCTTCTAGAGGCTTTAGACAGGTAAGAGGTGACTTTTTAAAAATACCTTTGTAAAATATTTTGTACAAATCTGACTTCATCAGTGGATTGGGCTTGAAATAAATATTTTAAAAGTGCAAGAACGAACTTTGTAACTGGTTCCTAGGCAAAGATAACATTATTAATTGTAATGTTGTATCCCAGTGCTTTCTATAGAACAGCTAACCCTGCTACATTGAAATGAGCTATTAGGGCCTTGTCACTGTAAGGGCATGTTTAACATACAACTTTTACATGCCCTACATTTATATACCATGCTCCCTGTGGGCATTTAAGGTCTACTAGGGATGACCTAATATTTAAAAGGAAGGTTTAGGCTTGTCAAAAAGGGTTATTCTGACTAGTCCTGGGCTGAGTTTTAATTCTGTGAGATGGAATTGGAGAATTTATGTGACTCTGCCTTACTGTTGTAACACAGTCGCCAACTATCACCCTGTGGTGGAATTTTCTTTACCATTCGAGCAACACAATGATAACAGGAACAACGCAAGGCTTCAGAATGGTAGCTCGCAAGTAATATTTGGTGTCTCTTAGTGTGATCTCCAGTCACTAGAATGACTTCAGATGAGATTTTACCAAAACGAGCGGTCGCTGTAAGAGGGCTACTTCCTGAGTAGATTTTCTACTCGTGTGGCAGCAAAATCAACTCAAAAACAAAAAGGCTGTGCGCTTGCGCACTGCGTTATGACATATGTGCTGATTTTTCAGCACGTAATGCGCTACCGGCGCTAACATCGGAGTTCGAGCACAGCAAAGCACATTTTCCACTCATTGGTAGTACTCCACTGAATCTAACAGAGTTTTTATCTAACTATGCATGATTCCGTCGGAGTGAAATTCCGCAAGTGCCACCCAGGCCTAATTTTGACAGGTTGAAATTGAAGTTTTAAAACTGCACAGACAGCCTAGTGGTAGTCCTGTGATCATGTTTTGCTCTGTCACTCTAGTAGTGGCACAATATGTGTTGCAGTCCACTAGTGACATTTAACTTACAGGCCCTGGGTACGCTTTGTATCATATATCAGGGACTTATTGGTAAGTTAAATTTGTCAATTAAGAGTATAACCAACATGTTTTAAGGATCAGAGTACATACACCAGGGCCTGGTTAGCATATGTCCAGTACATAGAGTCAAAAAACCAGAAGCATCGTTCCAAGAAAATGGGGGAGATCGTGCTAAAAAAGGCATTTTCCTACAGTGTTCTTACTCTGAAAGAGTGCTTCGACTGCAGACTGATGCTGAATAGCTGTCTTGAAATTTAGCCTCACCTTAAATGCTGCAGCAGCAGCTAATCGCTTACAAGGAATTTTCAAAATACCTTCAATCTGTCAGAAACTGCACAGTTTTGCATTTTGTGCAAATATCAGTATTTGTTGTAATATTGTTTGCCCCAAAAATTGTTTACTTAGCATTGGGTCACAGAACTGAATTAGAACTAACAATCTTGTAAAATTATTTGAGTTAAGCACTAATTTAACTTTTGTAGTAACGTAGTATATATGTTTAACAATCATAAACTCTTACAAAACACTTAGTCACTAAATGATGTCATCAGTGATGTAATTTAAGATGTCATCAGTGATGTCACTGAGCATGTAATGAGTAATGTAATATGTGAGGTCATAAGCAGTGCATTGCAGGGGCATACTTCATAGTTAGCTCAGGTAACTATAACTGCTGAATTTCTATGGTTTTGTACAAGACAAATCTGAGCCTAACTATAACGTCCCTGTAACCTTTGTTTTTTCTGTGAATTTCTAAGGTTATTTATAATTCTTTTTCCTAACTATAACATTCCTGTAGCCGTTGTTTTTTAGTTAATTTCTATGTCTTTTTTAATGATATTTACTAACTATAACGTCACTGTAACCTTTAGTTTTTTGGGTGAATTTCTACATTTTTTAAATGTTATTCTTAACTGTAACCATTTTGACAGTAAGTGCATGAGTACCTCAGAAGGTCTGTGAGTGGGTGTGTGAGTGTCTGAGTGGATCTGGGAGTGGCTGTATAAGTGTCTCACTGGGTGTGTGAGTGTGTGAGTGGGTGCATGAGTGTCTGAGTGGTTGTGTGAGTGGGTGTGTGAGTGAGTGGGTGTGTGAGTTGCTGCACAAGTGTTTGAGGGGGTGTCTGAGTAGATGCATGAGTGTCTGAGTAGGTCAGTGAGTGGGTGTCAGAGTCTGGGTGGGTTTATGAGTGCCTCCATAAGTGTGTGAGTCAATCCGTGAGTGATTGCATGAGTGTCTGTTAGTGGGTCTGTGGGTGAATGTGTCTCTGAGTGGGTCTGTGAGTCTCTGAGTGGGTCTGTGAATGGGTGCATGAGTGTCTGAGTTGGTCTCTGAGTGGATCTGGGAGTCTCTGTGTGGGTCTGGGAGTGAGTGCATGAGTCTCAGTGGATCTGTGAGTTGGTGCATGAGTCTCTGAGTGAGTCTTTGAGGGAGTACGTGAGTGTCTAAGTGGGTCTATTAGGGTGTGTGTGTGTCTGAGTGGGTGCATGAGTCTGAGCGGGTTTGTGAGTGGTTATATGAGTGTCTCAGTGGGTCTGAGTGGGTACGCGAGTCTCTCACTGGGTCTCTGAGTGGGTGCATGAGTCTCTAGGTCTGTGGGCGGGTGCATGCATCTGAGTGGGTCTCTGAGTAAGCACATGAGTGTCTGAATGGCTCTGTTTTACCTTTCCTCCTCATTTTTCTGCCTCACTTTTGCCTTTCCAGCTCATTTTTCGGCCCTCTCTTTTGCCCTCTTCTGCCCTGTTTTGGGGGGCGGGGGGGGTGGTCCCCAGGGCCATTATTGGCTCTAGGAGAAGAGGGGCCACACGGCCACTCTCCTTCTGTATTCAGGGCCGGCCTCACAGAGGTGTTGGTCCCTGAGCATTATTTGGCCGGGAGGGGGCCACGTGGCCCCACTCCCACTTGGAGGTTAATAGCTTGCCCCAGGGAGGTGGTGGTCTCAAGGGTCCCCATAGAAGGAGGAGGTGCCCATGCATCCCCCTTCCAATATTTTAGCATAAATCTCAGGGAGGTGGTTGTACCCGGGGCTCAAGAGTCCATGGAGGCGGGGTAGGCGCAGCCCCCCTTTATTTTGTAAATAAAACCCCAGGGAGGTGGTTGCCCCTGGGGCTCAAAAAAGCCTCAGGGGGCCGTGTGCCCCTCCTCCTTTTTTTTCACCTTTTTTTATAATATGCCCCTGGGACCTGACCCACTCAGGGGCCTTTTTCAAAACATGCGCAAGAGCCAATGCTTAGGTTTTAAAAAAAAAAGTCAATGGATTCGTGGATCTGCTACAGTGTTTGGCAAGCTTTTTTTTTTAAAGTGCTTTTTTGTCCTGCTCTGGGACTCCATGACTACAGCTAGGGGTCAGGGTATTCCTACCCTGCCCCTTTTTCTTTTTTTATTAACCTTTTTTCTGGGACTCAACTGAAGCCGTGACCCAAGATGGCTGTCATCACTTTCTGCTTGAAGTGTTGGCAGCCAATCAGATCCCAGCATGAGATCAAGAGGTTTTCACGGAGCCTTCACGTCCCCAGATATCCAAATTTGAATTTCTTTTAATACCTCAAAAAACTACTGAATGGATTTACATCAATTTACAACAAGGTCACTTTCTGGACCAACAGCTACCTTTCTTCCTAATTTGTTATCATTCTGTCCAGGGGCTGAATTACAGAGAAAACCACTTTGGTATTACAGAAGGGGCCGCAGACGCTTGTGAGGCCCCTTCTGTAATACCGATAGCACTGGCCACATAAAGGACTAGTGCTATCTTCAGGGGGCGTTCCATCATTTGCATGGGGGTTTGCACCATGCAAATGAGGGAATCCCTTTGCCTCTGTACCCACGCCCTATTGCAGAGGCAAAGAAGCTATCAGGTGTCAGTGCGCCCCCTGATGGCAGCCCCCTAGGGCGGCCCATTCTGTAATACCAGTAGCACTGGTTACATAAAGCGCCAGCTCTATCTTCAGGGGCTTTCCCTCATTTGCATGGGGGTGTGCTCATGCAAAACCCCTTTGCCTCTGCACCCACGCCCTATTGCAGAGGCAAAGAAGCTTTAAAGTGTCAGTGTGCCCCTCATGGCAGCCCTCTTCAGGGGGTAAAGGGGGTCCTATGGACTCCCCAGCCACCCCCTTGCAGGTGGATGCAATCACTGACTGCACCCGCCTGGCAGGCTCCCAACTCTCATGCCAATCCTGGCGCTGCTCTTATGCTGTTATTCTGCATGAGAGAAGCGCCAGGATTGGCGGGAGCGGCCTCTCTCAGCTCTCTTAAGAGCCCCGGAGGCCTGTGATTTCTCTAACCCAGCTGTCTATTTGTTTGAAACCTCTCATGGAATTGTATTAATCACAAACCCATCCTGGCCTTCACTGGCCTGGAAGCTGTATTGCTTCTTATTATAGATTGCCCAGTTTCCAGGAGCATAACCTAGTTTTCAAACCTGGCAAAGAAAGAAGGATTGTGTGAGAATAATGGTGCTTGTATTGTGTATTTAAATTATATCTTTCCTTCAATGTCACTGATTGTTTCCTTGAGGGGAAGATCCTGACACCTGCCCATTCGTGATCATTTTTTTTATTTTGATAATTAAGTTTATTAACATTTTTGCAGATCGAAAAAACATTGGTAGCAATCAGACATGTTATAAAATACATCATATGAAATGGGTTAAGGTTTAGACTCACTCGACATTTGGGGCGAGCCTCTGCCCCCGCCCGTTGCCCACCACTTACACGTCCATATGGGCCCTTTACAGTGGTTATAAATTAAACCATTTGCCCCATATTTTCCCAAAGAGTTCTGGACAACCTCGGGCCTCAAAGAGGGGCTCCTCTTGGGTACCGCTCGTCCACCCCCGCCTCCAGTTCCTCAGGGTGGGCGGCCTAACCTGGGACCAAAGTGCAGTGATATCCCCCTTTGCCACCGCTATTGCTGTACCCAGAAAGTGCTTGTCTGCCTGTGATCCATCAAGGCCATCGAACACTCCCAGGATCAGGCGTAGCGGGTCGTGAGGGACCTCCTACCCTAGTGCCTGCGTGAGTTCGCGTTCCAATCCAACCCAGAACGGCGCAAGCGCCGAGCATTGCCATGCCATATGGTAGAAATCAGCTGGGGCGTGGCTGAAGCGTGGACACACTGGGGAGGGCCGCAGGTGGGCGCTGAACAAGCACGCCGAGGTGAGGTATGCCGTGTAGAGGTAGTAGAGTTGAACTAGACGCAACTTGGAGGAGGTCGTCAGGGTCTCGGGTGCCATAAGGGCGTCCCTCCAGTCCGCGTCTTCCAGGGGACCCAGCCACCCCTCCCACCGGGCTCTGAGTGCATCTAAGGACGCGGGACCGTTGTTCACCAAGGAGCGGTAAATCCGTGAGACCTCCCTTCTGCCCAGGTTCCCCATCATCACTTGGGCCTCCAGGGGATTAAATTCGGGGAAAGAGGTAGGGGACAGGATGTGTGCTTGGAGGGCGTGCCTCAACTGCAAGTATTTGTAGAATTTAGAGGAGTGGAGGGAGTGGCGGTGTTGTAGGTCTGCGAATGATCTGACATGGTCCCCCACCCAAACATCCCAGAGGAGCGAGATCCCGATGTGGTCCCATTTCCGGAAGTTATGGAGGGACGAGACCTCTTCCAGCCAGGCCCTGCTCCATAGAATCGTCTGTCTGGTGAGCTTCCGATCCCATCTAACATACCATAGAGCGGTGGACCATGCCATGAGCACCATTCTAGTGATGAGGGGGAGAGCCAGTGGGACCGGGCTCCCGTACAGGTAGGCCTAGAATTGCCTCCAGGGGATTAAATTCGGGGAAAGAGGTAGGGAACGGGATATGTGTTGGAGAGCGTGCCTCAACTGCAAGTATTTGTAGAATTGAGGGGAGTGGAGGGAGTGGTGGTGCTGTAGGTCTGCGAATGATCTGACATGGTCCCCCACCCAAACATCCCCGAGGAGCGAGATCCCGATGTGGTCTCATTTCCGGAAGTTATGGAGGGACGAGACCTCTTCCAGCCAGGCCCGCTCCATAGAATCGTCTGTCTGGTGAGCTTCCGATCCCATCTAACGTACCATAGAGCGCCGTACCATGCCATGAGCATCGTTCTAGTGATGGGGGGGGAGAGCCAGTGGGACTGGGCTCCCGTACAGGTTGGCTTAGAATTGCTCAAAGTCCGTCGACCAGAGCTCCACTTGGTACGCCGGGTCGGACCAGCCGCCCGCGAACCAGTCATGGATCACGATCAGCCTCGTGGCCAGATAGTAGAGGTGGAGATTAGTTACCCCCATTCCCCCATCGTAAGGAGGTATGCGGCAATGCGCTGGGGACATGCGCGGCCTGCCTCCTCCCCATAAAAATCAGGTGAGTATGCCGTTCAACTCCCGAAACCAGCCGCCGGGGAGATGAGTGGTCACGTTTTGTAAGATGTATAGGAAGCGGGGGAGGACCATCATTTTGAAACGAGCACTCCTACCGAGGGGATTAAGGGGAAGGGTCTGCCATCTCCTGAGGTCCGCTTTGGCCTTGGTGACCAGGGACATGATGTTCATGGGCCACTCGAGCTCCGGGAGGAGGCCACCCACACCCCCAGGTACTTGAAGGATTGCCTCCGAAGGGGGATGGTCATCTGCCAGTCGAAGCATGCCCTGGAAGAGTGCAAGGGAACTAAGGTGGACTTCGCAGGGTTGAGCTTGAGGCCAGAGACCCGCTCAAAAGCCAAGAGGGCGTCCATGCATCTCCGGCCAGAGCTCTCTGGTTCCGCCAGGAGAGAAGGACGTCATCAGCATGCAAGGCAATTTTGTCAATCTGGTGCGGATCCCTGGCCCAGCCATGGATGAGGGGATCCTGACAGATGAGAGAAGCTAAAGGTTCCATTGCTAGTGCGAATAGAAGTGGCGAAAGTGGGCAACCCTGGTGGGTGCCCTTCCGGACAGGGAATGCCTCCTAAACCAAGCCATTGATAAGGACCCTTGCCTTGGGGGCAGAGTAAAGGACTCGTATGAGGCATCGAAAAGAAAGGCCAAAGCCCATCCTCTTCAACACAACCCCCAGGTAGCCCCAGTCCACCGTATCAAATGCTTTCTCAAAGTCTATGAAAAGCAGTGGAAGATAAGGGGTGAGGAGGTGCTGGTGCGCAAGGTCGAGATGGAGACGGCGTATGCAGTGCCGGGTCCCTCGGGCAGGCATGAAGACGCATTGATCGGGTGCACCAGATCTTGTAAGTGGGGACGTAGCCGCTGAGCCACCACGGTAGCGAAGAGTTTTACTTCCGTATTGATAAGAGAAATGGGGCGGTAATCTGAACACACTAGGGAAGGTGGCTGTGTCTTCGGAAGGACTACAATAGTGGCCATGTCGATCTTTGGTGGGAAGGCCCCCACTTCGACTACATGCTTAAGCAGGTCTTGTAAGTGTCGTGATCATTTACATTGACAAAAATAACAGAAACATGCAACATAAAATACGACAAGTATAAAGGAGCATAATATTTTAAATATTACTGTAGAAAACCATCTTGTGATTTGAATAATAAAATTCCATATTCATTAATGTACAAAACTTATTCTGTACTTATGATATCCTGAAAAAGACAGCGCTGAGCATTAATCCCCATGCTGAAGCACCTACGACATACATAAGGATACACAACTATAAGTACTAAAGACTCCCCAGAGTAAGAGCAGAAGAGCATTTTAGCAGTCCTAGGCTTGCGTTTCTTTCTCGTTTGGTTACTTTATTGTTACCATAGCCGAAACAGGATAGAAACTACCAGTTTCTAATATAGAGCAATAAAATAGCAGCTTCTGGTGTTAACCTGGGCTTCTATGGGAATTTACAAGGGCATATTATCAAGCCCATTATCGCCGCTTTAGCGGCGGTTTCCTCCCAATAAATGTGGCGATAATGTATCGCCCTTTCTTGATAATATGGCCCCAAGTGTTGTGTAAATGTGCACTAGCTGTGTAGACTTGTGTATTTTGTATACTTTCCCATGTTGAAGAAACTCCTCCTGAGCTCCAAGAGAAAATCAGAGTGTTTGGGAACATTTAGTTTTTTTAATAACCAAAATGTTATTATTTTGCAATGGCAAATATACAAACAGCAGTACCCCTTACCGATTCCCGCAACGGATCCTATATTTAAATAAATCACTACAAATATTGCACTCTCACCCACCAGAAGCAGCGCTGCTGAGTCCGGAATAAGTCCACTAGAGACCCCATATCTAGGCGTGCCTCTGCGGGCATCCCCAGGCCCGGTACATAGACTCTCCAGTTTGGAGCATCAGCATGGAATTCAGTTAGGGGTCGCAAGGGGTCTCAGCTGTGACTCCTGACTTTCCCTTTGCTACCCCTAGCACTGCCTTAGCGACCCCTGGCTTCAGAAGTGACAAATTCAGTGCCAGCAACACAGGGGCAGCTGGGGCTCCACTCTCTTTATCTTCTGTCAATGTTTCATTACACTGATAGTTAATAATTAAGATATATAATTCACTAATAGTGTAAAAGAAATGGAGTACAATAAGCTGCACATGACAGCTGAAGTAAGTAAAACAGGATTTTAAATGTATTATGTGTGAGTGCTTGAGAGAGCGTATATCTGTGAATTTGTGTATATGTGTAAATATGTGTGTGTGAGTGAAAGTGGAGGTCAAATGGCGTGTGATGTCATTTCCACTAACGATGACATTTCGGTGAATTGACGTCCATGAGCATCAGCCCATTGCCAAGTGCCAGTATGCGATCCTGGGAGGGGGCGTGGCACTCCATTGACGTGCTCCGTCTGTAAATGTCTGTAAATGGGGTGCAATAACATAGGAATACTTTTGAATACTCCATAGCTATCATGTGTCGACATTGAGAACTTTTCTAAACAGAACTGATTTCTGTGTCCAGTCCAGCCAGCTGGCGGACTGGCCGTGTTCCTGTCAATGCATTCTTTGAATCTGCATCATGTGGAATCATTTTGCACACCTTTTTTGGCCAAACTAGTTAGTCCTTAGTTCCTCATAAAAGTGTAATTTTTCTAGATGAATAATTAATATTCACCCTTTCTCTAAAATCCACAGACATTTTTTATTTTACTATAAAAGTTTATAAAAGCGCTGATGTCCTGTCTTTTCCGATACATGCCATGCCAGGTTAGGTGTCATGCAGCCGAGTTAAACCTGGTGTTGATTCCATGAGAAGAGCTGGAGGCCGCTTCTTCCGAATTGTAGCCTGCAAATATAACGTCATATTCCCCTCAGCCGGTGGTGACTGGATGACGGACGCTCCACGGTTCTCAATCATAAAGGGGCCATGAGTTGTTACACAGAGTGTTAGTGGCACCCAAAGTCTTGTGGCTGTCATGGGCCTACCACCACGTAGCACTGACTGGCGTTACAGAGGGTTAGTGGCACCGAAATAGCTGATCGGGTGTGCAGCCTGCGTTGATGACGTGTGCACTGATGTGGTCTCTGCTCTTGATGACTCACGACTCAGCGTCATGTGTGGGACCTGCTCGGCTGCGGGCCGGGCCTGCATGAAGTGGACCATGCCATGGTGGTGGGACTAGGCATGTGGTGTGCCTTCTGGTGGACACACTGGTGGCAGCAGGTGAACAGTGGGGCCTGTGTGTGGCGGTGTCTCTCTCTCTCTCCCTTCCTTTCCTTCTCTCTCTCTCTCTCTCTCTCTCTCTCTCTCTCTCTCTCTCTCTCTCTCTCTCTCTCTCTCTCTCTCTCTCTCTCTCTCTCTTCCTTTCCTTCCCTCTCTTTCTCTCTCTGGCTTACTTTCTTCTCTTTTTTCTTTTTGTGGCTCTTGTCTTGTGCACAGTATGTGTATGTCCAGGGGGTGGCGCTGGGGGTGGTGGCGAGGGATGTTGTGGCCCTCATGGGTATCAGAGCTGCATGATCACTGTCTCCATGGCATCTGTGGGTCTTCAGGTGTGGCTCTTGGCTGGGCTCCCCCTCATGCTGTCGGTAGTCATCCTGCTTAGCACCAGCGAAAGGCAGGTGTTAAATCCCTGGTGCTGTTGTGGCATATTGCCTGTTTTTGATGCGCTTCACAGATATGGCAGTTCATTGTGAAAGTAGTGTTGTGGTTTTTTCGTGTGTTTTTGCACGGGAACGCCTACTCTGCATCTCATTAGGGTTAGTTGGTGGTGTCCACCATGGAGATAAATTTTGGGGCAGTTATCGCGGGAATACTGGCGATGTCTGCAGTTTGCACCAGCTTGTGAATGGGGTGTTAAATCTATCTCCACTTTTGATGCGTTAAGGTGGGGATAAATCAGAGGTAAGCCCTTGTGAATATCTCCCTTGGTTGAGTTACTGTGTGAAGTACAGTGGTGTCTTTAGCAGCTGGAGCAGGAATGGGTGCTATTGAGTAGTTCCGGATTACATCAAGACCACTGAAATTATGTGGCAGGAGAGGGACAATTTATGTGCTAGGGTGGAGTAAATTATGAGGCAAGAAAGGCCTAATTGTGTGGGGTAATGCAGCACACTTTGTAATAGTATTACTTCATTGTTTTTTGCCATTTTTAGGTCTCGTCTAGCGACGCAGTGCATGCGCTGCTCGCCTTGGCGAGACCTATTGTCCTCGGTTTTTCGGCGGAAGGGAGACAGGAGATGTGCATGCGTACGGACAAAAAATGTGCACACGTGCACATCTCCTGTCCCTCCCTGTGTCTGCTCGCTGTGCCTGTGCGGACAGGAGATGTGTACGCAGAGATAGCTTGTTAAAATATATCATCGAAAGCAACCTTTCTTGCCCCCTGTCCGTGGAACGACCAAAATACAGCGTGCTAAACTTACCTCTTTGGCAAAGAAAATATTAAAACTGTCTGGTTAATTTTTGCATTTGCGATGATCGGTGAATAATCGTTTTACATTGTAGACGATTTAACTAATGCCTTCTTTGTTGCATGGCTTATTTTATTGCATTTAGAAAGTACAGTAATATCTTTATCCATTTCTTTAAATTGTAAGTTTACATTTAGCGTGTCTTACATGAAGGCAGAAGCAAAGTATTACAATAAAAGCAATGGAATACAAAACACTGAGGCGCGGAAGGAGATGAAGTCTATCATTTATAATATTCTGGCTCTGGAACAAAATTTGGCAAACTATTTAATGGAGGGAAGCTGAATAGTGATAGGATAAGAATGGACTTAGTGAAATTACAATCAGATACTAAGAGGACCCTGAGGGAGAAAAGCAGCGCCAGGCTTCATAAATACCATCAAAGTATGAAAGCGGGGATAGGATTGGGAAAGTGCTTGCTTACAAAGTGGCAGATAAAAGAACAAGGACTAATATTAAAGCAATTAAAGGTAGCGATATGGTCACATATAATCAACCAGATCAGATACTAGAACAATTCGCTGATTATTACCGTAAACTGTATACTTCAGAACAAGTACCTAGTAAGGAAGATATATTATTATACCTTAGTTCTTATATGAATATACAACAAAATAAAGAAGCAGTTGACTCTCTAAACTCAGAGATTACACTAGATGAAATCAAGACAGCATTTTTATCTCTTCCTTCGGGTAAGGCAGCAGGACAAGATCTACTCCCCATGGAACTTTATAAAACCTGCTTGACGGAATTACTTCCTTTATTTAAATTAGTTGTAGATTATATTGGAGAAACCCGGAGAGCTCCCTCTTCTTGGAGAACAGCAAGATAGTATTATTTCTAAAGAAACAAAAGGTAGCGGAGGAATGTGGGTCATACAGACCCATATCTCTGATTAACTCGGTTGCTAAGGCTTTTGCTAAAATATTAGCAAACCGACTTGCACCCTTAATGCCTGAATTGGTGAATATGCAACAACATGGTTTTGTTATAGGACGAGAAACTACTGCCCACATAAATACGGCTATTACGGCTTTTGATGTAGCGTCAACTAACTCCACCCCACTCGGTATGGTCATGCTAGATGCTGAAAAGGCATTTGACCGAGTGGGGTGGGAGTATTTATGGGCCGTACTGGAAGCATTCGGCATTGGGGGTATATATCTAGGGTGGATTCAGGCATTATATCATCAACCAATGGCACAGCTTAGCTATGCAGGAAAGAATTCTCTTAGTTTTCCAATAGGAAGAGGAACACGGCAGGGGTGCCCCCTTTCTCCCCTGTTATTTGGGCTATCATTAGAGCCATTTTTGAACGCACTTTCAACACAGCATGATATTATTCCATTTCAACATAGGGGGAACAATCTAAAAATTACTGCATATGCGGATGACGTAGCGATATTCACCACTGATGTAGCTAAGGCTATATCTGCAATAACAAAAGAAGCAAAAAATGTTGGCAATGTATCCGGGTACAAATTAAATATAAACAAAACGCAGGTCATCGCTAATTATAATCCTTCAACTACTGTATTGGGCCTATCTGCTAATGCCGTATATTTGGGGGTTAAAATATCAGCAGAGATTACTGAAATAATAGACCTCAACTATGATCCATTACTAAAAGAAGTTGCTAAATCTCTTAAAAAATGGCACAAGATACCGCTCAGCTTGATTGGGCGTATAAATTTAATAAAAATGAAAGTTGCACCCAAATTTCTTTATTTATTCAGATCAATTCCGCTACGTCTCAATAATTCTTTTTTTTTTAAACTTGACGGAATCTGCTCTAGTTATATATGGGGTTACAAAAAAGCTAGGAGAGCAATAAATCTCCTAAAACCTCTCACGGAAAAAGGCGGTTTAATGTTTCCCGATTTTAAATTATATTTTTGTTGCTTCCTTTTTTGGTCGGATGCGCAGTTTATTGAGAAATGATAACTCCTCATTTTTTCATCAGCTAATGCTAGGGTCTGATTGTAAACAATTTATGGATCGAACTAATGACCCAAATTACTTCAAACGAGTAAAATTTAAGACAGCTAGGCATATTGTACAAATTTGGAAACAGATAATGAGTCTTGATAAGATATCTTATTTTAACTCTGAATTAAGGCTATGGGGGGATCCAGGACTTCCTGGAATTTTTTCAGACGAGGTTGGGACAGTATGGTCTAGTTGCGGTATTAATACCCTTGGAGATCTCTATGGCTCTGATGGACTATTAGGGTTTACTTCGCTTAAACTAATATACAATCTAAGTGATAGGATGTATTTTAAATATGTGCAACTCCAAGACTTCTTTGTTCGTAAGATGAATGTCAAAGATATAAGACACTCGGACATCTTACAATGTTTGTACTCAGATCGGAATAAATCACTGATTAGTGAAAGCTACAGACTTCTGAATCGGGCAAAGGGAGACGATTGTGAAAAATTAGCATCCAAGTGGACGGCCAGGCTCGGATTAAATATAACTTCTAAGCAAATATCCGCTTCTCTTCTTCAGATTAATCAAGTCGTACAGTCTTCTATTATTAGATTGCAGTTTTATAGGACTATCTGCCAAATATATTATACCCCTCAGAGAATTTCTAGCTGGGCATCAGATAATTATAAAAATGAACGTACAAACTGTCCTAAATGTAAACTGGAGGCTGCTGATATTGGCCATATGCTCTACTCATGCCCGGCATTATCACAGTTCTGGAAGGGCGTAGCAGATGTATTAGAAAGAAAATATATTGTGTCTCCGCCTCTCTCAGCTCACTTGATTCTAATAGATCTTCAAGAACTGAATGGTCCAAATAAAGATCTGAATTCTATTTTATTTGCTTGTGCAAGATTAACTATAGCTAGAGCATGGATAGCGCCAGATCCTCCAAACGTTATGGAATGGTGGGCTTTGCTGAATGAAATACACACCATGGAGATTGCTTTAGCTAGACTAAGAGGGCCTAATTCTCTGAGGAAAAAGAAAGGGTTTGGGACATTATATTTGGATCAGAATAACTCTCCAAAAGTAGATTTGATGGTTGAGACCACATTGTAGTTTCTGATAAGTTTTATGGTTATTTTTCTCCTCTGTAATGCTCACGTATTCTTTTTTGAAAATGGTTACTATATAACTATGTCATGATTTGTAAATGTATTTATTTTATGTGCCTCTTGCAATATCAATAAAAATGTTTAAAAAAAAAGGAATACAAAACTCTTAAATAAATGCCTGTAGTGACTAGAGTAGACTATTGATATTTCAGCTAAACTGTTCTGTGTTGTTGAGTAGCCCCATACTTGCAGGGTACATCCAATAAACGGGTTCACAACCACCTTTTCCATGTATAGTGTGTTTGTGTTTTAAAAAATGTTTTTATTCTGATCTAAAAAGTAATATATTTTTCATGCATCATCAGACTGAGAGCATTTATCCCTTCGAGTTCATCTGTATTGTTTGATGCAGTAGATACATTTCTAAACCGATTTTTTGATCAGGTTCCAATCGTTTGAATTTATCGCAGTTCCAGGTGATCCTTGGCCGTACACAGCAACTGATTAGATACATTAGACTGGTCCTTTGTATTTAAGATTCTAGCATGGGATATGATACTATGCTGCCAGCTACTTCTCCGAATGGGCATTGTATTGCCGGTCGCAATTAATAAAATCTTTGGGGATAGGGGGATGGGTGCAAAATCTAAAATGGCTGAACCTGGACTTTTGCCAATACTGCCTCCCACATTCATTTTTTTTTCAAGAAGAGTACTTTCCACGGTTCAACTGAAAGGTGGTGCATAGGATCGCAAGACCGCTTTCAGATTTCTGACATTTCATTCATTTCATAAATCTTTATTTCGGTAATTTATCACCATAAAAGATGTTAAGAACCATTTCATAAAACTGTTAAGACATTTAAAACATTAAAACGTTTACAAGGTCCATCGGAGTCCATAAAATATTTCATTAGTACAAGGTATCACATTTTTACTACGGTAAAGTTCAGTGACCGGCCTTAAGGCACTGCCTTCTCAGGGACCACATTGCACCTAGATATTTAGCCACTGCAAACACAATGTGATCCGACAAGTCTGTTTTCAGCACTCTAAACGCAGCCAGACATTCTGCAAACCCCAAATTCCTGCATACAGGAACAATCCATTTCTTGCGGGTCACGTTGTAAGCCGGGCAGAAAAAAATTATGTGCAGCTCTGATTCATTGGCCACTCTGCAGGCCGGACATAGGCTGACTGCTGGTTTCCCCCACTTGCTAGTAAGGGCTCGAAGTGGGAGTGTCCCGTGCCTCCATTGCAAGTAGAGTTTCCTGAGTGAGGCAGGATATATTTTATCCAAGGCTGGTTCAAAGCTGTATATGTCCTTGATACGTAAAAAAGACTCAGTGAATGTTCCAAGGTTTTGTCGACGACAGAGTGCCGCTAATTTACTGTCGTAGTAGACCTTTGACAATCTCTTTTTGGGAATTAATGGGCAAGTGGATGAAGGGTCAGACCAGAGAGTCACAAGGCCTAGGCCCTCCAACTCAGTTTTAATAAATTTAAACCATTTAATTTTCCCTACGTTAGGCATAGCAAGCACCTCCTGGAGCCCCTGCCTATAACTAATCAGTTCTGGAACTGCCCACAGCCTACGCCAATAAGCCAAGGATCGCAATGCCAGTTCTTCATCAAGAGGTCGCATCCCCAGATCTAGCCTTAGTGGAACCAGAGGCGTGCTGGGGGGAAGTCCTACTACCCGCCTGATGAACTTGTTCTCTTCTTTTACCAGGTCTGGAGAAACTGTGTGACCCTAGAGCTCACACCCATACATGGCAGCCACCCTTGCCTGTGCCCTATAGATCTCGAGAGGTGGACCTACAGGTTGGATGGTTGACCTGTTTTTTCCCACAAGCTTCATAATCCCACCCGAGTACTGAACCAGTTTGAGTAGTGGTTTCTCTTGATGTGTGCACCTTGACATTTTCTCATTTAACATGACTCCAAGGTACTCAAAGGTACGCACCCTTTCGAGTCTGCTTTGCCCGATGTTAGGGGTCGAGCGGAGTTTTGGTGAGGGGTTGAAGACCATAAATTTGGTCTTTAAGGTGTTAATTTCTAAACCATGTTCCCCACAGAAATCCACAAAGCCGTCAAGAACACGCTGGATGCCCATTGGAGACTTTGAAAGCAGCAGGGTGTCGTCTGCGAACATAATCGCCGGCACCCTGCTGCCTGCCAGCTTAGGAGCGTCGGAGTTAACAACCCCGTCCAGGTGGGAGATAACCCCGTTGACGTAGAGGCAGAACAGGGTCGGTGCAAGCACACAACCCTGCCTTACCCCCCTGTCAACGGGGAACCTGTTCGACAGTGCCCCCTCCTTGCCGCACCTCACCTGTGCAAAGTTGGCGGTATGTAGACGAATAATAATCTCCAACAAGCCCTTAGGGACCCCCAATATGGCCAACACCTCCCAGAGTTTTCCGCGGGGAAACAGGTCGAAGGCCACCCTCAGGTCCACCAATACAGTGTAGAGGCTGCCACCCTCCAACTGTACCGTTTTCCAAAAGATGAGGGCGAGCCGGAAGACCTGGTCTATGGTGGAAACCTTCCTTCTGAACCCCGCCTGGAATGGACTCAGAATATCATATTCCGTCATCCATTCCGACAGACGATCCAGAAGTAGCCTAGTAAAGAGCTTCTGAGAAATGTCTATCAGGCTTATTGGCCTGTAGTTGGCTGGGAGCAGAGGCGAGCCCTTCTTAAATATGGGGACTATCTCTGCCCCCAGCCAAGTTGGGGGGATCGTCATGCCATTCAGAATCGCATTGAACAACACCCTAAGATACGGGGCCCAGATCTTAACTTCATGCCTATAGAGATCACCTGGGAGCTTGTCTAAGCCTGGCGCCTTTTCAGCAGCGAGGCCCATGATCACCATGGTGAGTTCCTCCAGAGTGAACCCATCCATGGGGGATACACTTTCAGTAGATTGGACCATTGCTAGTTCGAGTGAGTTCCCCAATTGGTCCAAATCGAGCGCGCTATACAGGGTTTTAAAGTGGTCCTCCCACACAGCAGAGGCAATATTTGCTTCTACTGCCGCTATGGGTTCAGCTAAACCATGCTTGACGATTTGCCAAAATTTACGGGCATCTCGAAGTGCAAGGGCAGCCGTCATTTCAGACCAGTTGTCCTGGTCCCATTCTATTTTAGCATTGCGGAGAATGGACTTGTAGGCCAACCGTTTTTCCCTGATCTTACTAGGGGTTTCCCTAATTTTAAGGGACTCCAAAAGATCAGCCTTTGCTCTCCTGCAAGAAGCATTGAACCATCAGGCTCTTCTCCCCTTGGCCTTTTTCGACCTGGCCACAGGGTTCAGTACTTCTGCTAGGTTAGAACAAAGCTCAGAGTGAATGTCCCCAAGCACAGTAAGCTCAACAGGGGTGGGTAACTGAGGGATGAGATCCGCAACTTTTTCAAGGGCAGGGACCACAGTCGCATATAGCCTCTGTATATTGTTAGGGTTCTCCAGGAGTTTTGGCCATCTAATTCTACGTCTATTGCTAGTTGCGACTAGACCATCAGGAAATGCTAAATTTCCTTCTGCGCTACCAGTGGGCAATCCCTGGACCGCGAACCTCAATGATAGTACATTGTGGTCACTATCAGTCCTTGTGACTATCACTTTAAGCCAATCCTTCGTTGCAACCAGGATATAATCTATCTGTGACTCTTGTCCTGGTCTATTAAAGGTGGGCTTGGGTGGGATATCTCCCTTAAACCGCCCATTACAAGCCCTCAGTGAGTGGAAAAAAGTAAAAGATGTTATTTGGTTGGCTAAAGGTGTCCATGACTTTACAGGGGGGCCCGTCAGAGTGGGTATCTCCCAGAGATCATCCTCTTCATTAATTACCCCTTCCAGATGATCCGGGAGGGGCTCATACTGGATATTAAAATCCCCCCCGACTATAAGTGAAGGGCAGAGGGTGGCAGAGTCGAGGAACAAAGCTAAGTCCTCAATTGTCCCCGAAGTGCCTGTTATCCCTACCGCTCTTGAGTATACGTTTAGCAATGCTACACTCACACCGGAAGCCCACTCCAAAACAACGCACTGAAAGTCCGCTGAGTTGGTTTCAAGGTTTCTCGCCCTGCATCCAAGGTGGGAACCTACCCAAATCAACAGGCCACCAGACGGTCGTCCCTTCCCGCCCCATTTTGCTGCAATCTCAAAAGAAGCGAACCCTGTGTGGGGCTGTTTTTCCCTGGCCCACGTTTCCTGGAACAAGCATATGTCATATTCTTCAATTAATTCCGCCCACTCTGGTGAATCTATTTTATTGGCCAGCCCGGCAACGTTCCAAGAGAGTATGGATACTACGCCGGGGGCCCCCGCCTTATCAATAGCATTAAATGCCGAGATGCACCTGCTTGTCCTGGACTGGCTGTGCTTGTGGGAGGACATTCCCTCTGTTACCATTGGGCATATTACATACAGCGCCTCAGGAAGGGGGTTATCCATGCTGTTTTGGCCAACTATATCTATGTGAGTAATTTTATCGTTTGTTGGCCCAGTTGGTGTGACGCCCGCACAATGTTCAACAGCATCCCCCTCTGTGTGCCTAGTCTCACCTGTGATTTAGTTACCGTCTCCAGGGAGATGATGTGATAGTGAGGAAACAGAACGTGGTGAAAAGCAAGACAAAGAACAGTGTGAGTCAGCCAGAGACGGTGTGTCAGTAGCCCGATGGGAAAGTCAGTCCACATCCTCAAGGCACCCAAATCTGTTATAAGTGGGTGCCCCATTCCACCCACCATGTGTGTCTTGCCAGTAGTTGGTTAGCCCACCCTGTACACAGTTTCTCGCGGGAATCCAGCTCCAATTTCCCCTCGTGTTGGAGTATGAGCGCGGGGGATAAAAATAAGTTAGGGGTCTAGATGCTATGGGCGATTTTACTCCGTGATTGGTCCATGAATGAATAAGGTGTGCAGTGTTGGGGTCTTCGAAAGAAACAATAACGCAATCACCTGTAATAGTCTTGTGCGAGGTGCCTATCTAAGGGACCCGTCGCACCATAAGAATTTTGCTTCTCAGGTGATTGGGTAATGGCCTATATACATTAAGCCAATGGATTACCTTGTTTTTTAATGATCCAAAGTCTTCCTGCTGTTGGTATGGAATTTCCGGCACCCCTGTTAGCACAACTACATACGGTCTTACATCTGGGGAAGATCAACATAGCCCCTATAGTGGTTTTTAGTAGGTTTTGTTCTCTGTGGAGTGGGATGGTATGTGTTGTGATCTTTAGCCCTCGGGATTGCCATGGGTTTCGGGGCTGATGCAGGTAGAGCCGGAAGCTGATTTGTACCCTCCGTAACCCTGTTAGCAGAAGTGCTTGTAGTAGCTTTGTTCCGAGGTTTCGGAATGGGTTAAACCACCGGAGCTACTGGTGTAATAGCAGCAGGTACTAATGGAGTGTGAGTGACAGCTGGTGGACTAGAAGGTTTATTGTCAGGTATGCTCAAGGTGGCTAGGTTTAGAATGCTTTTTTCTGTCTCGAGCAACTGAGTTTCTATTCGTGAAAGTCTAACTTCCAGGGGGATTAGAAGTTTTTTTAGCGTTTCCCACACAATCGTTAAGAATTCCACATCCTTTCCTTCTATCGTGCAAAGTGGTACCCCACCATTCTCACTTTCTATTACTAGATCATCATCATGTTGTTCGCCCACCGATTTTACTGAACTAGATTCTAATATCGGAGGGCGAGTATTTCCCATGGGAAGGGGTGCGTGGGATACCTGAGATAGTACTTCAGAGGGTAACTGAGCCTTTGCAACCTTAGCTTTTTTCCTAGAATAAGCAGTAGTATTATTACGCTTCCGTTTATGGATGGCACCCTTATGGGGGGTAGGGGATATCCTCCCGCTCGTTACCTTACGCTTAACTATAGGTATCGTCTCCAAAGGGGCCCCCTCAGCCCCAGCCGCCCCACCCATTGATGGACTAAGGATGGGAGGGGATTCATGTGGAGACCCCACCTTCGATGCTTGAAGGGATACGACTGCTGGCTGGTGGATAACTGCCTGTGTCAGAATAGGAGCTGGGCCCATTGGGCGGTCAGTTGTTTTGGCAAGGGCAAAATGCCCTAAGGAGGATTTTTTAGCCAAAGCCAGCTCCTGGGATAACCTTCTAGCTGCATCAAGTTCAATGGAGACCCTATGCTGCATTTTGTTGATCTCAATGTCTATGGCGGTGTTGGTCCTGGTAATAAAATCATCAAGTGTCCTGTTTTGCAACTTCCCCTTGGCTGCCCTACTCCTATACTCCCGCGTGGACATGGCACCTTAACTTCAGCAAGCGTCACTATCAGGTGGATTTGCTGTTGTAAGGTTGGGGCCAAGGGGTATAGCCCAGTCCAGTCTCCACTGGCCTCAAATGGCCTGCTCTTTGCCCGGTCTTCGCCCGCGCTTCCGTCCGCGCGCGTCCCGCGTTCGCGTCAGGAGGCGGGGCTAAATAGGAGGAGGAGGGGGGCGGGAAGAGGCACCAGGTGCGCGCGATGACCGGCACAAGCCCCTCTGGGCCTCGCAGTCCCGCTCCCGCTGGCTGATTAAGCGTCCCTCTCCCTCAGCAACAGCGCGAAACCCAGGGATGGAGCACACGGGCTCTGAGTTCCACACACAATTCCAGAGTTCAGGGCAGTGTCCAGAAATGATTCCACCGAGTTCACCACAGGAAACGACTGCGAGCGGCTTCCGCGGAGCAGGGACCGCGAGTCGTATTAGAAGCCTTCAGGGAGGAGGGGGCGGGAAGAGGCACCAGGTGCGCGCGATGACCAGGCGCAAGCACCTCTGGGCCTCGCAGTCCCGCTCCCGCTGGCTGATTAAGCGTCCCTCTCCCTCAGCAACAGCGCGAAACCCAGGGATGGAGCACACGGGCTCAGAGTTCCAAACACAATTCCAGAGTTTAGGGCAGTGTCCAGAAATGATTCCACTGAGTTCACCACAGGAAACGACTGCGAGCGGCTCCCGCGGAGTGGGGGCCGCGAGTCGTATTAGAAGCCTTCAGGGAGGAGAGGGCCGGAAGAGGCACCACGTGCGCGCGATGACCAGGCGCAAGCACCTCTGGGCCTCGCAGTCCCGCTCCCGCTGGCTGATTAAGCGTCCCTCTCCCTCAGCAACAGCACGAAACCCAGGGATGGAGCACACGGGCTGAGAGTTCCACACACAATTCCAGAGTTCAGGGCAGTGTCCAGAAATGATTCCACCGAGTTCACCACAGGAAGCGAGTCGTATTAGAAGCCTTCAGGGAGGAGGGGGCGGAAAGAGGCACCAGGTGCGCGCGATGACCAGGCGCAAGCACCTCTGGGCCTTGCAGTCCCGCTCCCGCTGGCTGATTAAGCGTCCCTCTCCCTCAGCAACAGCGCGAAACCCAGGGATGGAGCACACGGGCTCAGAGTTCCACACACAATTCCAGAGTTCAGGGCAGTGTCCAGAAATGATTCCACCGAGTTCACCACAGGAAACGACTGCGAGCGGCACCCTGGCCATGGCATTTCTGACATTTATACATTTCTAATTTTAAAGCCAATCCATTAAAATGAGTCTTCCACACATTGAGCATTATGCTTCTCACCCCAACATATACAGTAACGAACTTTAATGTCATACAAATTACTCTTCAGATATTAAATGCCATTCAGTATGAGAAACATCCTAAAACAAGCATTTGCAATGCAATAGGTCTCGCATTTATGAGAGTTTGAGCTATTGACGTTGCAAATAACAGCGGCTTTTATTTTTGTTTTCGTTTTTATAAACATAAATAAATGCGAGACCTATTGCATTGCAAATGCTTGTTAAACTTGGTAACACTGTCTGGGCATTGGTTGCACTCCATTAGTACCATTTTAGCATCCAAGTTTAGCAATAAGCAACAGAAAGTTGACCATTCCAGCTTTGCAAAGACTCTTTTCCAACACATGGCAACATGTGTCGTTGCACTTTTAGTACATTTTGAACCGTTTGAGCTAGAAGCATCCTTTTTTTGTTAAAATCTACAGATTATACAGCAGATGATGGATTATGTGGTAAATGCGACACATGTATAAATATGAGAGAATCGTTGCACAATCACATAATGCCAGTTGCGCTGGGTAACATGAAACAATGCAATTGGTGTTTATGGTTGAATAGAAACTCATAAATACCACCTCTTGCAGGAAATATAAGCAGAGCAGCGAGAGGGGAATGGAGAGAAGGGTGGACAGAAAGATGGAGATCAGATAGATGGATGAAGTGATATGGATGTAGGAGAGGAGAGGGAGATGGAGGGATAATTAGGGAGAGGGATGTATGATGAAATGGATGGAGAGATTAATGCAGAGAAAAGTGGATGATGGATAGAGAAATGATGAATGGAGTGATGGATAGAAGGATGGAAGGAAAAATGATGGAGGGAAGAATGGATGATTTGAAGAAGAAAGGATATATGGATGGATGTTGAGAATGAAACATTGATGAATAAAAAAGAAGGAAAGAAAAAGAAATAGATGTAAAGAAGGAAGAATGGATGGAAAAAGAAAGAAAGACGGTAATACTCCCTAACCCGAGGATTGCTGCCATTCCGGTCATCCGTTGCTGCATACGTATTAAGTAAGTAAGATACACCAGCGAGTGTCCTTTACAGCAACTTCGTTGCAAACATTTTGCAGTCGGGCCTTTTCTTGGAAAGGGTTATTATCATATGCAGTATCATATTGTCCTGAAGATGGTCTGAAAGAATAACTTGAACAAAGACCGAAACGTTGACTCCATTGTCATTGGGGAACGTCAAACACTGACCGGGCTTTGCTCCGTCGGTGTGCTGCTGAGCCGGGCTTTGCTCCGCCGCCTTGTTTTTGGGCTGGGCTGGGCTTTGCTCCGCCGCCTTTTTGTTGGGCCGGGCTTTGCTCCGCCGCCTCTGCCGCTATTGTTGGGGGTCGCTCTGTTGCTCCCCCCCCTGCTGGACACCTGAGGGGCTGGACTCTGCCCAAACATCCGCACTACATTACCCAAGTCTCCCGGGAGTGGCGAGGACGCCGCACACGTCAAGCCCCAGCGCCAGGAGGTGCATAAAGCTTTTTTGGGATCCTCGCCCCGCGGGACGCGCCGGGCTAAGCCCGGGCAAAGGGTGGGCCATCTGTGGCCGTCCGGGGCCGACAGAGGCCGGCCTGGGCCTCATCACTTACATCTATGGACATCACCTATATTAACTACAAGTGAGGCTTAAGAAATTTTGTTTTTACTGATTTGGCCACTCCCACCGAACTACCGGTTTATTTTGTGTCCGGAAGCCCGTGATATTGAGTATTGATTATACTGACACATGGCCAAAGCAAACTCCAAAGTGTGCGCAGGGGCTGGGGGTGTGGGGACTTTGTACGACTTTTTGAAAAAGGCAGAATGTGTCGTGGCCAAAGAGATCGAACTTGTTGAAAGAAGATTATCATTGGACCCTTTATGTCATACACTTCTCCCATTAGTAACCATAGAGCCCAATGCATGTCTTAACATCCCCCATGACCCCATTGACCCCCCCCAGGTTTCAACCATATTCCCCCAAATTGTCCAGGGGCCAGTCTCAAATGCTAGCCTATTACTTACTGATGGATCATCTGTTAGCTCTAGCCCTCCACCCTCTCCCCCAGTCACACGTACTAGGCAACGGCGGGCAATGGTGTCCACCAACAGCAAAGTCTCAATGGGGAAAAGGAAAGCGATTGGTGCATCAAAAAGTAGTAGGCAACAAGCCAAACAGGCTAGAAATAAGAACTCTGCACCTGGGTTGGGTATACAGGCAGGAAATTTGGAAAATGTAATTAACTTGGATACCGAGGTACATTTAGTTGGAGGAAATGAGAATAAGATGACGGAGACAGTAAACAATTTGGGGGGGAATATGTCAGAGTTGATAAAGCTTATGGAGGTAAAGTTTAAGGCACTTATCTCCCCAGTATTTGATAAACTTGAGGAAATAAGCCACTGACTTAACTTCATTGAAAATCATATGAAACAACAGGAAGCCTCAAAAACTGGGATTCATTAATCTGAAGTGCCTCGTTTGAGCGCTCTTACAACCACAGTAACTGATCTGGCAGACTCTATCATTGCCACAGTAACCCAAGTTGAAGCCCCTAACATCCCATCTATAGTATCAGGAGCCAATCAAGGAGCAAAACCAGGCCCTAGGGGCCCAGTCCGGAGATTATATCCTTCAGCTCAGACATCCCACAAAGAGTCATCCCTACACCTCCCTTCGGAGGCATGCCCGTACTCCATAGTTCTGGCAAATGTCCCCAAAACGGAAGATGGGAGAGATGAACATTGGACTACACTTAAAAACAAAGCACTCCACTTTCTAAGTAATAAAACAGTATTGGGTGAGCATTTGTTCAACAATTTCAAAATGGTGAGAAGGGTACCATGGGTAGGGAGGACTAAGAAAAGCATGAACGGTGATTGTGTTGTTGTAAGTTTTGGCTCCCCAAAATTGGTGGATGATATTTGGAGACAGACGGGATCAGCAAGGATCCACCATGACTACGTCAATGTACTCCCATTGGGGTACTTTTATCCACCTCTCAATCTCAGAGCCAATATAAATAGAAAGTACCCAACCCAGATAGACCCCCCCATCAGCTCTGTTACACTAAGTTATAGATATGAGATATTAAGCTCATTAGATGCAAATGACTGACTCACATGTGGCCAAGCACAGGAACAGGGAATAGCTTGTACAACTGATCATAGAATGTGTATCCCTACTGGCCAAGGGATAAAGGAATTAAATCCTCCCGTAGAAATAGATAGAATTATCATAGTACAAACATCCTACAATAAGGTTAGAAGCAAAAATGACCCAGACCTCCGAATCCTGAGTTGGAATGTTGCTGGTTTAGAATCTAGACTAGCTGATACTGATTGGCTGCGTATAATATCCTCTCAGGACATAATTATGTTCCAGGAAACATGGGCCACACATGATATACATATTGAAGGCTTTCATTGTTTTAATTTAGTGGCACCTAAGCCCAATTTTGGAAGAGCAGTTGGGGGGTTATTTCTTGGCATTAGTGTAATGTTAGGTGGGAGTTTTAAAACAATACATACAAGTAGCCTTAATTTCCAAGTAATAGAGTATAAAAGTCAAGTACCTTTTCATTTAATACATTTTTATAACAATGACTTTCACTCTACTCCAAATAAGAATTTCATTAGGCTTTTTAAATTTATTTCCAAATTAGAGAAAGTCGTGGATGATGGTATTGGGATCGTTCTGGGCGGGGATTTTAATGCCAAATTATCAATAGATCCAGGAGGTACAAGATTACGACAGGCCGATCAAGCGGAACGGAGGGGAGTGCAATTAGATTCACTACTGAAGGAACACATCTTGTACAATGTAATGGACCTAGGTGAACCCTCCTCTAACCAGCTGGTACCGACATTTAGAGGAAGGGACTGTGCCTCTACTATTGATTTAATTTTTATAACTCTGAGGTTTGCAGATTGCCTATTGGGCAAAGAAGTCCTCGCAACTGATTTTGGGGATCATAATCCATTTAAGATTAGCGCAACGCCCTGTGCATACTAGTGCATTAGGGGCGAGGGATCGAGCCCCCACAACAGACAAACTAAGACTGAAATGGAGGGGGTAGATAGTGGGGCAATAACAAAGATCTTATTAGAAAAACACCCTCTTCTAATTGCCTCTTGTCTGTCGAATAGAGCGCCCTGTCCTAGTATAATTGCAGATTTTATCATTCTCTGTTCGGAGATTAGATCCTTATTATCAGTGGCAGTTTGCCAAGGCCCAAAAGACCCAAGATGGTTTAACCACGACTGTTCTAAGGCGAATAGAAGCTTGTTCATGGCACTAACTGCTAAACCAAGAGTTAACTCAGATATTAGAGCAGCTAGAAAAGTTTATAAAACTGCCATATCTGAGCGCAAGGGGACTCTTTTGAGTGAACGCTGGTGAGCTCTTGTGAGTGAACGCTGGGGAGCTCTTGTGGTAATAGCCGGAAGATCGACTGGTAAGCCTTTCTGGTCTGCAGTAAGAGATCGCAATATGGGCCAGCCGCTAACACCGATTAGCTGCAATATTACCAGCAAATTATGGGAGGATCATTTTTCCAAAATCTATGCATCACCATTATATACCCCAGATCAGTTTGTGCAGGGCTACTCTGGAAATTTACAAGTAACATTGATAGAAGTAGAGGATGCTATTGCACAGAGTCTTGGCAATAAGGCCCCTGGACCTGACGGGCTGCCCATAGACATTATAAAATGGAAACCGGATCTTTGGGCCCCAGTTGTATTGAATGTTTTTAATGGCTTCCCAGAAGCACCCATGCCTGATTCATGGGCAACAAGTATAATCGTCCCAATATATAAAGAGGGCGACCGGTCGGAACCAGACAATTACAGACCGATCTCCCTGTTGGACAATACTTTAAAGATTCTGGGCCATATTATTTACAACAGGATTTTGAAATGGTCAGAGGAAAGTGGTATTTTATCATCATGTCAACTGGGTTTCAGAAGTAGGGTTGGTACAGTAGAACAGTGCCTGAATTTAAATCTGGTTATCAATAAATATAATACCGCCCGTTCTTCCCCCATTTATTTAGCATTTATGGACCTATCATCTGCATTAGATTTGGTAAATATGTCCAAACTTTGTTCTATTTTAATAAATTATGGTTTGGACGAATCTTTAGTCCATTTTTTAGCATTCTTGCACACTGACCTCAAGGCACAGGTAAGAATAGGACAAGGTGGGGAATTGTCAGGTGCTATTAAGATAGGAAGGGGAGTTAAACAGGGGTACGTTTTAGCAAACCTGCTCTTCATCATCTATATTAATGGTTTGAGTGACCACCTGAAGAATGCAACCCCAGATGTTCCTATAATTAATGGCAAACCGCTGCCTGTACCAGGGGCGGCTCTAGGCTCATGGCGGCCTTGGGCAGGGAGCGTAGGTAAGGGGCCCCGGAAGAGGGGGTCCAGGCGGGGCGGAGCGCGGTGGCCAGTGAAGAGGGGGGGGGGGGTCAGGGTGTTTGGAAGTGGAACAGAGCCGGAAGCCGCCAAATCCCTGCCAGGGGCCGCCACGCAAATATGTATCCATCATCAGAGGATTATTATATTAAGGATATATATTGGCGTGGTGGCCCCTGGGGTTTGGTGGCCCTGTGCAGGTGCACAGCTTGCACATGCCTAAGACCGCCCCTGCCTGTACTCCTTTACGCGGATGACGTGGTCCTAATGGATCGCACTCTGAATGCCTTGCGCTCCCTGGTCAAAAGTTTTGTGGATTACATGGATGGGTTAGACCTATGTGTAAACTACAAAAAATATTTTATTAAGTCTTGAGGCCCTGGGAAACGCCAACTTAATTCTATACATGTAGGGAGTAACAGACTTACCTCCACCCAGAATTTCCCGCACTTGGGGATGATCTTTGCTGCAAATGGCTCGTGGACTGGGCATGTGGCCCACTCCACGAGCAAATTCTCAAAGGTCATTAACTCCATTTTGAGCCTCCCTTGACCAAGGAAAATAGGTGCCACTGAGGCTATTTTAAGGATTTTTAAATTGCAATGTGTTCCTGTTGCTACCTATGGGGCAGAAATATGGGGTTTGGCAGAGACCAGGTGCATCCAGCAGGAGGAAAATCGGTTTTGTAGAAAGCTGCTGGGAACACCGATCTCTACCTCCCAATATATTTCCCATAAAGAACTATGTTTGCCTTTTATTTGTGATCTTATCAGGGCTCGCCCCGCGTTATTTTGGCACTCAGTTTGGAGGAATGATTCAGCTACCCTGACCCAAGAAATTATAAAAGACTGCCTTGGATGTGAAAGAGGGATGGAGATTCCCTGGCTTTCGGGGGTTTATAAGAGTTTGTGCAGTATCGACAAAGGTGATATTTTTCTGGATCCGGGTACATCTAGATATGTACATAAGAATGACCTGTAGAAAGCACTCTACGCACTTTATGATAAGGACAGGGTCAGTGAAGAATCCAAGAAAACTAGGGTCCACATTTATATGGGCAGGGAAACATTCAATCATATTCTGCCGTTATACCTCATGTTGCCACTGACAAACTGGGAACGAAGTTTATTGTTTCAATTGAGGTCTGGGACTTTAAAATTCTTGTTGAATTTTTTTCTAGGTTATCTGTCAACGGGTGATAATATAAAATGCCCCTGTGATGGAGTAAGCACACAAACGTATCTGCATTTCATTTTTATCTGTAAATACTACTTAACATTTATAAAATGGTTTTTAATCCCTCTTTTTAAAAAATATAGACCAATTACCATGGGGGAATCTTATCAACTATTGCTCTCCCTGGATAACTAGGAAATAATTTGTCGCACTAGCACTTTCTTGAGGACCTCGGCCCGTGCACGAAAAATGATGGACAATCCTTGACTACCCTCTATTTAATAACTGGAAATGTTGTCTTGCCTGATTTAAATTTGTATGCTTTTATTATGTAATATTTTATTGCTTTTGTATGTGCTTTTATGAATTCATGGAATTCGAATAAAGATTCCTGAACTGAACTGAACTGAAAGAAAGACGGAGATAAAGATGCATGGTTGGATGAGTGGAAAAAGACTGAAAGATGGATGGCTGGAAACAGGTACAGAACGGATGGATTACAGAAGCAAAGCAAGATGGGAAAGGACAAATCAGAATTGAGAGAAGTACGGAGTAGGTAAAATGTATAAGACATTAGGGGGGAGACCCTTGTGGCACTTTTAAGTGGCCAGTCCATCACTTTGATGACGCACTGGCAGCTTAAATAATGCGCTACGTTGAGCCATATTTGCAAAGTGACACATCTAGGCAGTTGCATCCCTTTGTAAACCCCTGCGTCAGGTAATGTATGCAGGGTAGGTGTTCCCCCGCAAGAAAGCCGTTGAAGAAGTGGCACAGTGAAAAGCCACTTGTAGGATGCAACTGCGTCAAAACCTTACGCCTGCCTCACAGGCGTAAGGGTGACACAGTGCAATAGGTATAGGCCTCCCACATGCATTGCTGGAGTTGTCATGCTTATGACACAACTCCAGCAAAGCGTGGGTTTTGTGCAGACAGACAGATACTTGCGACATGGAACGCCGTACAGTAAATACGGCGCATTCATGGCGCATCCATGGTGTTGCCAGGAGGGCACACTGAACAGTGTTGCATCAACACTTTTCATAAATATGGCCCCAGGTAAGGACAAAACAGAGAACGATTTATTTTGAGAAGAAAATAGGACATTTCAGACTTTTAAGAATTCCCTCAGGAGAAGCAAAGTCCCGAACGACTACTAGGACCTTGTATCACTTGCGCGCTCAGTGCCATATAGACTAGGGTTCAAAGTATGGGAGGGGGCATTTTATTTATTTATTTCAGCTCCTCCATTGATGGATTACGACTGGCTTCACCAGCAGTGGCGGCTGGTGGAATTTGAAACTGATGGGGCGTATGCAGCGCTGTCCCAAGCGTAGTGTCCCCTGTGATGTGTGGTACTAATACATTATTGCAAACTACCCCCTTTCTTTGGAAAAAACCGATCGGTCACATGATGTTTAACTTGCTTCTAACTTGTTATAGTATTGGCATGACGGAAGTAATGAAACTAACTGGTCAATGTAGTGATCTGTCCAGGATCACAGATTCTGCTTAAACTGTAAGCATCGGATTAGGTGCTGAGGTATTTGCGGCTGTGCCGACTTGAAGCCAGTGGGTTGAAATAGGTGGCCAGGTACAATTGTGAAGCTTGAGTGGATAGTTTCATATCTGTGGTGCCGGTGAGCAGCGTCCACCTATGTTTTTTTGCTCAACCCCCCACACCTCACCCTTCCTGGATTCCTCTGCAGCTGTCACTGTCCTGCCCGCCCTTGTTTAAAGCCCCGGAGCAAAACCGTTTTGCTTTGCACTTAAGGGCCTGTCACATACTTGCACCGACAACTCTCACTTCTTCCCCCCCTTTGATTTAAGGATCAGGGATGTCCTAACCCTCTTGTCGCCGGCACTGTCTGCTTGCAATGTGCGTTGTGCTGCAGGGAGGTAGTGAATGGCTGTTTATGTAGCTAGCTCTGCTTCCTAGACTGAATCGCATCTAAGCGCTTACAAGCTGGCACAGTTCCCTAAAACTTCCTTTAAAATATGCACTTGCGATTGTGCGCACCTGAATTTGGCAAATTGTGAGCATCGTGTGTACACTAACGTCCCACACTCACAATATCGGTTTAGTGCTGTTGCCCGCACTAGAAGTGTGTTTTGCTGTTCTATTGGTAATGCGGACAGAGGGGTGTGCCAAAGCTTTATTATTTAATGACCGTAGAAATGTTGCAATCGGTTTTTAAAGACTGGCCATACTGTCCATATTGGGAGGAAGGGGGTGGGGGGGGGGGTAGTTACACAACAGGGTAACTAACTGTCTAGCTGAGTGTTAAGTGGCTCCTCTTGCAACACGGTACATTATGTATACTGGAGTGATCCTGCGTGTTTACCTATCGCTTCCAATGGCAGCCTCGATCTGTCCATCTGTGATACATTTCTGCTCGATTAGGTTGTTATGATATACTGTAATAATCATATTACAGCTGTAAGTTACTGCATTACCATTCAAGTCATTAGCATGTGATGTTGTGCGTGAGGAACGCGGGGGTAGATTTGCGACAGAGAGCGGCTCTCAATAATAAAAAAGCAAATGGAAAAGTATGAATTTAAATGAAATAGGAACGGGTAATAAAAAAAAATAAACTCACCGTCCGGAGAGACTCTTTCCCGACTCCCGCCTTCCTCTTTTCAAGTCCTGCAGCACGTCATCACAGGAAGGCGGCGCAGCAGGCAGCCTCCCTCCCACCACCGCGTTTTTGATTGGGGCGGCCGGCTGCCCCAGGCCACGTCATTTTCTCTCTGTATGCTGCTGCAGCAGCATACAGAGAGAAAAGGGAGACTGAGTGTGTGGTGTTACGCGAGGGCAGGGGGGAGTGGCTTGGGGGAGTGGCTTTCCCACTGTAGTTAATACTGTCTGTTTGGGCGGCCTCAGGCAGCCCAAACAATCAGTATTAACAACAGTGGGCAAGCCACTCCCCAAGCCCCCCCCCCCTACCCTCGAGTAACACACCGCCCACTCTAACTCTAAACCAGGAAGGAAGTTCTGCTTTCAGTTTCTCGCCGTGCGAGAATGCAGAAACAAATCACAAATGGTAGTTATATTAAGGCAATAACTACCATTTGTTTCTGCCTTCTCGCACGGTGAGAAAGCAGGGGGGGGGGCGGCGCCCAAACGCCCCCATGCAGGAACCGCCACTGTTCACCAGTGGCCTCAGTCACATTTATATCGGGTCATTCGGCGATGCGCTACTGTAGGCCAGAGTTTAACATTCACGCCGGTGTCAGCTTCCTCGTAGGAGAAATGCTCAGGATGCCGGGAAGCTGGTAATGGGAGAGAGCCTCGTAGTCTTAGAATGCTGACGTTGGTGGCTCATGGTCCACTCCAGGCAAACTGAGACCACACTAGGACTGGCTGCATATTAAAAGTAAATGAAGATATTATATAGTATATTCGCCACATTGCATTTGCAACCATGATAAGAGTGACCACCTAGAAATAATCGTACTTTTCATACCGTCACTGGCCGCGTGGTGTCACTGTTGCTTTAGGTAATAAAATGTCTCTGCAGGTCATTTTCTTAACTGAGAGCATTGGATACAATATACAACACAAGGGAAGGAATTCCCTGTTCTTCCTGTCCCCTTTATACCTACCCACCCTAAACGCAAAACGCCACATTTGCCTCCCAGCTTTATCCTGGCGTCTCAGCCCACGTGCTCCATTGTCACAGTATCAGGCTTTTGTAAAATCGGTTCACATCTTTTCTCTCTCCTTCTTTTTACTTGTATGTCGAGGCGACAGTGGCTGTAGTCAGTGAAATGATGTAAAGTTTTAGGTATATTTAAAGATTTTTTGTTTGTTTCTGTGGCTTCGCGCAATAGAAAAAAACATATATAAACATACATAGAGGTATACATTCTGGGTGGGCGAAGGCTGTATCTTTTCCGGCGAAGTCACTGCCTCAGCAAAAGAGGGTGACATTTCCCCCAAAAATAAAAGGCATGACAGGTCACCTATGTGATATAATTATCTGTTTGCCAGTTATAAATATCCTGGCAGCAGTTGCTCCTGCAAAGATGGCAGGTGAAAAGTTCGGCAGAGCAGCCAGAGAACTCTTGGCGTGAAGGGCAGCCTTCAATGCCAAGGAGCAGCCATCACATCAGGAGAATAGGCTGTAACGGTACCTCTGGCAGCCCCGTGATAAATAGATCATGTTCAACCCGTCTCTGGCTTTCCTGCCTGCTTTCCTAGAATCAGCCGCACAGCCAGTCCTCTGCCCCACTGCTGTTGTCATACAAAAGAGGATGATGGACGGAACGTTTGACTGAGCAAATCAAACACTCACCCCCAGTCAACTGATCTGGGTTTAATCCTTCACCATTTTTTAGCTCACTCCACTACCCCAGTTCAGACATAGCCATATGCAAATCAGTCTGACCCTGTGCCTCATAGGAACAGTCCAGCACCGAACTGCCAAGCCATGTCTTCCCTGGACCGGAAACAAGCATCCTGGGACCGGTTTCGGATTCGTAATCCTCATCAGCCAGGCCATCTTGAATCCAGTGGCAAAGTGAGCAAGGGACTCACGTCTGAGCATACCCTGCCAACTTAGGGCGAACAAAGCTGCTGTTGTCTGCTGCTTTGAGTGATAGGACTCTGTGTTCCCTGACAGGCATCTGAGCCATGATCAACCGCTGTAAACTAAGAAGTTATGCGAAATGAGATGTTCAGTGCGCGTCTGGATCGCAGATAATTGTCCTGACTACTGAGCAGCATATCATTTGTAAAAACAAATATATGTGTACATTTTGAAGCCCCCCTTTTTTTTTTTTTTTTTTTTATAAATCTGCAATTGGTGCAAATGGTGCTGATACCACAATGCTTTAGTGCATGAGATTATGTGGGATACGTCTGGGAGGAACAATGACTCTGAAACCCGGATTTACGAATATTTTGTGCAACGCAGCGCAGCACGTGAAATTGCTGCGCTGTGCAGTGTTGCGTGAAAAGGTGAGAGAAGAACTATGCCATAACTTCGATGAAATGGCGCAGTTCTGCTCACTCTCTGCGCTGATGCAGGTTGGGCTGCCTAGTGTCAACACAGGCACCCCGCGTCATAGTGCTAGGCTGCCTCTGTTAAGATCAGGAACTTTATTGCATATAGCCAGTGTCTAACCCAGGGTGGTGTGGAGTGCAAAAAAACGATGGATTTAGGCCCAGATCTTTGAACTGGGGTGAATGTAAGACATTGTTCTGCATTCTGTCCATCAACTGTGTTTTTGCAATTTTCACCCCGAGTGGGCTGGGTATGCTCAGACGTGAGTCCCAGGCTCTCCACATCACTGGAGTCAAGCTATCCAGGCTGAAGAAGGCTGATAGCCAGAAACTGGTCCTTGGATGCTTGATTCCAGTCTAGGAAGGACATGGCTTGGTAGTGTAGCAGGGTTTCCGTTCTCCCACAGAACTGTGCACAGAGATCTAGAACCTGGGTGAGTTAGGGTGACCCAAAACTCACCTTAGTATCAGAAATCCCCTTACCAAGCTAGCTACAGTGTCTCATCGGTCATAACAACTTCCCAATGACTTAGACAATCCAGAACATGAACTTGGGGAACCTCAGGTATCGTGGAACACATGAACACTCTTTCGCTCTATAATCATTTCAAACAAAAACTGGGAGCCAAAGAACACACGTGCAAGTTTGAAATATTTATTTTTCAATGCAAGGTTCTCAAACGCAGTATCTTATGTAATATCAACATACATATTATAAAAATCAGAGTTATCAGCATAGTCACTAGTCCATAGTAAGCGAACGGTGATAGCATATTATAATGCAAAATCTATAGAAATTTGTATCACCTATATTTCGCACACCCTATTTAGCATACTATATTATATCTAAGAAGGTCTCATTTGGGTTTTTAGCAGGGCGGGCCCATACCTCTAATGGTCAGTAGGAGAAGATCACATCAACAGCTACCAGCTCTCTGCATGCGAAGCATCAAGTGTGTTGATTCATTCCCTGTAACTCTATCTTAAACCCGCGTAGAGCCCAATGTTGGCAGCAACATTATTTGTGTTATGTCTACTGTGGTGCGAGGATCAGGCCTTCAGCAACCTTGTGTTAGGTTATTCTTAGAGGGTGCAGTTCTCAGTGTGCAGACAGTTGTACCGAGTGTACCAAGCACAACTGATATCAGAGCAATAACATATTATTCTCAAATAAATCACATCTTTCGTCTAGGTTGAAAGCTACAATAACAATTAGGTGTTGTGTGCAAACTGAAGCCGAAGGAAAATATGTTGTTTAAACATTTAATAAACTCATGCTAACTTAACACAATATATAGAAACGCAGTAACCATATGACACCCCCCCCAATGATCCGAGGACGGTCAAAAAGGAAAGAAAAACAAGCCAATACTATAAGAAAGGCAAAACATGAAAGCAGAGTTCAACAATATTGAGCCACGCTAAATGTATGTAGATGTATATAAAAATCAATAATACAAAATATGTATGAATGCCTATAGTGGCCACACAGAAATATAAAAAACTTGAACTTGAGGCCAATTATAAAATCATAGGCCCAGAACATATAAAAGTCGAATGTTCGTAACAGAAAAGGCACCATTCAGAATTACTAAAAAGTCACGTGCCATAATAGTGAAAGTCTCCAAAGCCACTCATGGGTGGATAGAATATGCAAAATAGGTAGCAACAGCTTCCAACATGAAATCACTGTCATCATCCGAAAACAGTTCAGCCATCCAATTAAGCAATGGGAAAGAACATACGTGCTCCTCCAGCACCGAATCCTCTAGCAACATCAGAGGACAACTCAGTGGGTTCTCGAGAACGCTATGTGCCAGAAAGTCATGCGCCGCTGCGGGTATGTCCCACTGACCCATTAGTCCATGCATCGCTGCCACGGCCATAATCCTTTCACCAGAACAAACCAACTCGTGAGCAACTACGGGGCTCATCAGCTGATCAAAACCGACGTCAGGAGAAGTCATCAAGCAGAGACACAAATCAATGGCCCAGGCGAAATCACAGCTCAGGCAATGAAACACAGGCTGGACAGATGTGAAATAGGAAAATCAAAATGATAATCCAAAAGCCGTGCTTAAAGTCGCAAGCGGCAAGGTGCCATAGTAATCAAGCATCCGGTTACGAAACAGTGTCAGAAGGGGCTGAGCGGCTTCTTGCGCAGGATGGGCATCCATGTTTTATAAAGCAAAATATCACCAAAACGCCTGCTGCCAAAGCCAGCAAAACAGGGAATCCGCCAAACAAACTTGCGAATATAGAATGAAAGAACGCAGGGATAATACCAAATACTTTTTCAAACGTAGTCACGAGACCACTGCTAACCAATTTAAAAAAATGTGCGAGTCTAGACGTGGAGGAGGCATTAAAGATTTGATGAACCAGCTCGCAGAAATGAAACGGCAAGTCAGTATTTAAAAGTGCCTGCACCTCTGTGCGTGTGTTAGCTATGTGAAGGACATAAGTTTCACGGGCCGAGCTCAGGGCCACTTCTTTTTGAGACAAAAGGGCTCTTATTCGGCTCAAACCGTTGAACTCCGCTCTCAAGGTTGGGATGCGCGGCCAGATGGAAACATCTGAATTCCCATGCGTGGGTGGATATAACACGTTCTTGCAACACACCACACGCTCTGATACAGTAACCACATAGGCGATACCGACCATTAACCCACAACACTCCTAGTTATTCAAAAGTAAATAACTACCGTTAGTCAATAAAGTGAATGTGGGAACTATTGCAGGAACCGGTGTGCCTTTTAAAACACAGGCTAAATTAGGCCGGTCCTGATTACAAGAACCATGCAACTGGATGTGCCTGCATATCAGTGAACGGTCAGGCGACTGTGTGCATTCTTCACCATTTAGATTCACTTCCTTCCCTTCCTTCAGACATCTGTATGTGTATGGTAAAGACCATGTCTCATGTAGGAAAGCACTGCCTAGTGGTTCATATCGCCCTATAGCAATATATCGCATACAATTTGTAAATGTATACAGAGCAAATGGTAAAGTAATAATACCATGGATAAGCCATGTAGCAGCAGCTGCCTCAGCTACAGAAAAGGGCAAAGATTCTAATTTTTCAATGTGTAACATAGAAAATGATGCATCTCGCATGGAAAGCATGCGCTGCTTGTCAGTCAAATTAAATGGGGCAAATAGTGATGAGACGTTCATGTAACTCCAAGGCACTCAACCAGCTTTCAGAGTCTGTAGTGTCCAAGCAAACTGCATAACAGAACGCAATTGATTTTGACCATGATATAATACGGACACTTCATCATGCACAATGTCAACAACAGAAGAAACAATATTGTTCAACGTGTAAATTCGGGAAGAAAGCATGTTAATACTGTTATCGACAACTGCAAGTACTTTTTCCAAATTTGCTTGGTCAATTGCCCTTAGGCGCTTAGCAGCCTCAATTTGAGAAACTTTCCAAATTTCATTGTAAACTGCATAAATCCACCGTTTAGATCTACCCTTAGCCGGGCCTTTTATAAAATCATTTAAATCCACATTTTCAGTTAACTGAGACAGATGTAGTTTAACTGCAGCTAACGTGGAATGTTGTAACCAATTCTGACACAGTTTCCCCACACAGTAAGTGGTGACAGTATAATCAGTTTCAAAACGGGGATCTGGTCTGACTTGTGTGAACCCTTCAGCCAACCCCAGAAAGCGACGTTGGCAAGAATCAGCACTTCTTTGCCACAACAGCCAACCATTTGGATCCAAACTGGATACATTAAAGGACGAATTGTGTAATAGAGACTGTATCTCATGAATAGACAAATCAGAAAAATTACCCCAACCTGAATATTCTTCTAATTCGGGGATAATTGGTGTATTTAATTTTTTAGAAGGAGCCAATCCAAAGCATGTTGTTTGGGAAATAGTAGAATTTAGAAAAAACATGTGATTCGGGATGAGACATGCACGGTGCAAAGCCTCAGTGCCTTGTGTGAGAAGTTGGCCCGATATGCAACGTTCGCTATTCTAGCGACCGCTATGTATCGTTCCAACGACCCTTATGGTGTTTGGTTGTAAGTCAACCTATAGACCAGCTATCCTAGTAGCGTGGATACGAGCAGTCTAAGGCTAAAGACTCGAGAGGGCGCGTTAAGCCAGCTGTTTACCACACATGTACCCCTTGAACACCCAGTGAAAGGACACCACACAAGTGTTATGAAAATAAACAGTATATTTATTAAGAATCACAACAGCCCTGTACTCTTTATGAGGACAGGGTACTAAGCACAAACCAAATCTCTTTAGCAAATACTTCAAGTGCACAATTAAAACAAGTGTCCGAGGACACGGAAAGATTAAGGTCTCGGGCGGACCCGATAAGGCAAGTCGGAAGCGAGGGACTCAGGACCCTAGAGTAAGGAGGCTATGCAGGCACCGAAATGCCGAGTTACCTAGCCACGAGGGCTGCGGCTGCACAAGTCTTACAGGCGTCGGGGTCTTCGCTGACGAGCCAGGAGCCGGAAGAAAAGGGGGGGGGGTTGTGTAGGAAGGTACATCCTGACTATGGTTGCCCCCAACTTTTTGCCCTGTGCTTTAGCTGGTTTTGGACATAGTCGACCTGGGACCCTGCCAATCAGGACCCCAGGCCTACTGCTCTCTCTTTAAAATGGATTCCATGTACCCTAGGTGCATTTCCAATTGGTACTGGGCCACCTTATCAGACCCTGTAACTCAGGGCATAGGTGTACCCAGGGCCGCCAGGGGCTGCAGCATGTATTATGCCACCCCTGGCTGGCCTCCTAAATTTGACACAACTGGCTGCATGACAGCTGGGGCGAAGTCGTGTAATCACCCTTTGCTTTAGGTATAGTGGCTCTATATCTAACCATACAATGGACACCCGAGTTCCTATCAGTCACTCCTATGGCAGTCCTTGACAATCCTGAAGGCAGAGTGCGTGGGCTCGTGTGAACTGTGCTCTGGCCCGAGCCGAGCCGGTTGCAGCTTGCGGATCAAAGACCCAATGGCTGTTCCAGGATAACGCGTACCACATCGGTAACTTCGGTGTCGCGTTATCAAGACATGTCGAGTAAGGTGTCATACGAATCGGGATGCTGCCCTCTCACCAACTCTGGCGACGAGGTTAGCATTCCGCCCTTCTAGAGGGACACGACATGTACGTAACTGTGAACCCCGGTTAAAGTTAACTAAAGCCTCAGCTCCACAAAATGGATGCTGCCACCACAGACACGAGTCTGACCTCCTGCTGCTGGGAGTCCTTCCAGCGAGGAGCGCTTGGACAAAGGGTTTCCTGTCGAGGGCGGTGTTCACACCGTCCCAGACAGGGTTTGTGTATTCTGGGTAGGTAGGGCTTTTGCGAGAAGGTGACTGCGGAGTGGCACCCCGGTGCTCACTACGCATCTGCCGGTCAGAACCAGTTCCAGGGGCGCCAGCCCTGGCCTGGGGAAAGTCCGGCAGGGGAGAGGGGTGTAACTACCCCCCTTCCTGGTCCCACCCTTAGGGCAGGACCTAGTCATGTACCCACCCCTTTCTTTAGAATAAAGACCGGAGCGGGGACCCTTCCAAATTAGATCATCTTTGATTCAAGAACTACTTTCTACGAAAGGACATTCAAGACTCTTCTCAAGATTTCTCCCTTGTGACTAAGGAGTAGTCACCCTGCATCAGCGGGCACCAACTAAGAACTCTGCGGTTTGCTGTAAGTCCTTCCTCAAGGAATCCGACGGCCCAGCTCGACGAGAACCGGCTTCCCTGGCACCTCTGACCTCTACCCACGTCATCAGCTCAGCTGTGATCTGTGGGTGCGACGAGACCTCGAGGGACCGGCCATCATCAGAACCTGCACGCTCTTAAAGCCAGCACGACCATCGAGGTAACTCTCTGGTGAGTGCTCTGGGGTCCGAGAAGCCCCGACCCTGAGCCGCTCCAGCACCAAAGTGCAGTCTCCCAGCATCTCCACGATCTGCGTGGGGCCCTTCTGCTCGCTGCTCAGCACGTTGTCTGGTCACTAGCCGCTGGCTTGTGCCCTTCTGTGACGACATCCGAGAATCATCACTGCTGGTCTGGTTGCTCCAGACTGGCCCTTGCTTCCATCTTTGCGAGAAGCACCCCGGACCCTCCTGGTCCACTCAAGACGCCATCTTAGGCCCACCACGTGGCCCTGAGATCTGCCAAGGCTTGTTGCCCCATCCTGGGCCCAGCGACGCCGACAGCATCATCCTTCGTGGGACAGCTCGCACCTCCGCCGTGGTCGCCGACAACGCCTCCTGGTCCGTGAGACTGCAGAGCCTAGCGTCGCCCACTCACCTGGTCGAGGTGACGGCCAACCGGTGCCTTCCTGGTACCCTCTGACTACTGGCTAGTAGTACGAACTTGGTCCCCTCTGCTTTCAGGTTTCATCAATCTCCGATCCAGGCTTGGATCTCTACGAACTATTCAGCACTGGTCGCCGGCCAGCAACTCCTTTTCTTCCGGCTCCTGGCTCGTCAGCGAAGACCCCGACGCCTGTAAGACTTGTGCAGCCGCAGCCCTCGTGGCTAGGTAACTCGGCATTTCGGTGCCTGCATAGCCTCCTTACTCTAGGGTCCTGAGTCCCTCGCTTCCGACTTGCCTTATCGGGTCCGCCCGAGACCTTAATCTTTCCGTGTCCTCGGACACTTGTTTTAATTGTGCACTTGAAGTATTTGCTAAAGAGATTTGGTTTGTGCTTAGTACCCTGTCCTCATAAAGAGTACAGGGCTGTTGTGATTCTTAATAAATATACTGTTTATTTTCATAACACTTGTGTGGTGTCCTTTCACTGGGTGTTCAAGGGGTACATGTGTGGTAAACAGCTGGCTTAACGCGCCCTCTCGAGTCTTTAGCCTTAGACTGCTCGTATCCACGCTACTAGGATAGCTGGTCTATAGGTTGACTTACAACCAAACACCATAAGGGTCGTTGGAACGATACATAGCGGTCGCTAGAATAGCGAACGTTGCATATCGGGCCAACTTCTCACATTGGTGAGCAGCGGTTGGGATTTGAGCTTGCTGTTGTTTTACCACACGTATCCTAAGAATATCTTGTTGAAAGATCGCACAAGTACTGTTAGTACATATAACTAAAAGCTTAGAATACTCTGAGTTCTACTGAACCAGCTGTTGTAGCTCCTCAAGGCTTAGCACACCTTGGCTACAACTCTTAGCAAGGGTACAGTAGGTAAACACGTAGTGTAGGTAGGTGCATCACTTACACCACACTAGAAACAGTATGTCGGACAAAGGAGGAAACTCTGGGTCTCCCCTTGTGTCAGTTGACCCTCCACAGGTCATCCCTTCAGGATATACTGTGCTGAGCTTCAAGGAGTTAAGACGACTGTGTCACTCCAGGAAGATTCAGCAGGGGTCTAACCCCACAACGTCCTTTCTGATTGGTCTCTTGGAGACTTATGATGCCAGAAGAGCTGAGAAACTTCGTAGCTCTTCTAATCCAGAAGGAGACATGCCTCCCCTCGAGGGAACCCGAGACGATCCTGACCTCATCCACCTCGCAACTGAGAACGAAGATGTGGAGGAGGATGAGGATGAGGATCTCTCTGGGGATGAGGCAGATAAGGGACAGGTAGAAGTCGTCAGACTAAGCAGGTCCAACTTAAGCAAACATGATAGCGGTACTGGGGGACCCCTGGGGCCACTATCAGGTCAACTTAACATTGGGAATGGACGAGCCCGATCTCTGTCAAGAGACTCTGGCAGATCCCTTCAAACCAATGGCTCTCACAACTCTTCTCAGAGAGGGATGACGTCCCCTCAGAGGAGAGTGTACGAAGCTAAGGAAAGGGCAGCCAATCTAAGGATTGAAAGGGAAGAACTTGCCCTGGCCAAAGAGAGGCTTGCCTTTGCTAGAGAGCAACAGTTAAGTGGGACAGTCCCCACTGGTGGCAGCAATGTACCTAGTAATAGGGAAAAGAGTTTCGATACGAAACACCTTGGTAAGATAGTGCCCCCCTTTAAACAAGGGGACGACATCCACAAATGGATTACTGCTTTGGAGAGGGCCTGCACGGTGCAGGGTGTTCCCCAGAGTCAGTGGGCAGCTATCTTGTGGCTCTCCTTTGAAGGAAAAGGAAGAGACAAGCTCCTCACCACAAGGGTGGAGGATGCTAACAATTACCAAATCTTGAAAAATACACTCGTTGAAGGGTTCGGCCTAACCACTGAGCAGTACAGGGTGCTGTTCAGGGATACCCAGAAAACGCAGTCTCAAGATTGGTCTGATTTTGTCGATTGTGCCACTAAGGCTTTTGAAGGCTGGCTACTGGGTAGTAAGGTTACTGATTTTAAAGGATTGTATAATCTAATTATAAGGGAGCAAATCTTAAATAATTGTCAGAACCAGTTATTACACCAGCACCTGGTAGACTCTGATCTGACCTCTCCACAGGAATTGGGTAAGAGGGCAGACAAATGGGTCAGAACCAGGGTTAGGCCTAAAAACCAGGGTGGTGACCAGAAAAAGGAATCAACCAAGCCTCAAGAGAAGGGTGGGGATAAATCCACAGAGAAGACTTCCCAAGGGCCCCAAAACTCCAACAAGGGTGGTGGGTCCCAGAACACTCCTTCAGAACAGAAGAAACCTTATTGCCATACCTGTAAACAGGTGGGCCATTACAAAAGTGATGCCAAGTGCCCTAAAAATAGCAATAAGGAAAACATACCCCCAAGTCATACTCCCAGACCTCCTGTTACCACTAGTGGTAATCCCCCAGGTGGTGGGAGTGCCCCCAAGAATGTGGTGGGCATTACTTTGGGCAATCAGGAGGACTATGGCCTAGCCAGGTTCCCTGACCACACTCTTGTCTGTGAGACTGGCATGGGGTTTGCCAACTTCACTACTGGACCCCACATTTTGGGCAAGTATAGACAAGAAGTTTTAGTGAATGGTCAGAAAGTTGAGGCATTCAGAGACACAGGGGCCAGCCTCACCATGGTGAGTGACCATCTGGTCCCCTCTGCTCAACTGACCCCTGGTTTTACTTATCAGGTGACGGACATTCATGGAATGAAGAGAAGGCATCCCATGGCAGTAGTCAAGCTCAGCTGGGGTAATGTCACAGGGCCCATGAGAGTGGCAGTGACAGATAACCTACCTGTAGATTGCTTACTGGGGAATGACCTGGAACTCTCAGCATGGGCTGAGGTGGAGCAAGAAACTCATTCCAGAATGATAGGCCTATCCAGACAGGTTAGTGGGGCAGTAATAGCTACAGCCCCAGTCCAAGCACCATTCCTCCCTGAAAAGGTTGGAAGGGCAGTGGTAGCCACTGCCCAGGCTCAGACAGACTTTCCAGAGCAGGATAGGAGAGCTGTGACAGTCACAGCCCAAACACAGACTGAGTGCCCTCCTGAAAAGGTTGGCAAGGTTGAAATGGTCTCAGCCTCTACTCAGACAGATAGTGAGGTTGTGAAGCCTGAAACGATGGATCACTCCACTCAAACGGAGAGCATTGAGGAGGAAGAAGAGTCTTCCCCCTCCCAGACACTAGGTGAGAGCCAGCCTCCTCAGGGAACTGACTCTACCCCTGTTGAAGGAACTGCCCCAGAGGTAGTCAGGCCTAGCCTGGCAGAACCCCTGATGGCAGTGGACCCTTCCCATGGGACCCAGTCTGGAGCAGGTAACCTGCACCTCTCTACCCTGCCTCAGTCAGCCCAGGGCTGAAGAGATCAGGGAGGCCAGTGGTGGACCCAAAAGGGCCCCCTGTCCAAAAGAACCCCTTAATCAGCAGATTAGGATCACTGAAGCTAGTAAACCTAGCCAAGTGAAAATAAAACAGACTCCTGAGGGATCCCCCTTAAAAGTAGTTAGGGAACTCCCACAGCTGGACACTGTTGGGCACAGCCAAACATGGGGCCTAAAAACCCCAGACCTGACCTGTCCCTCCAGTAAGCCAAACAGAGGGACTCAGCCTCCAGCTTTAGGTAGCCAGAGGCTGACCCTGAGAGCTCAGTGCATCTCAGCTAAAGAAAGAAAGGCACACATGATGAATGGTGATTGGAGGAAGTTGAGCCCAAGGGTAGAGGAGCCTCACTTCAGTACTCCATCCCAGCATCAGCCTTCTTCTTTCCCAAGACACACCAGAGACAGAGATTCCCTATGGTGGAGACCCTCAGATACCCTTAGGGTGAGGGGTTGCCTAGTGGACCATGACACAGGGGGAAACCAAGCCAGAGCTGGTCCTTCCTTATATGGCCACTTAGGTAATAGAGGCTTACCTGGACAAGGATAGCCTTATCTCCTTTCGTTTGGGGGGGGGTTGTGTAGGAAGGTACATCCTGACTATGGTTGCCCCCAACTTTTTGCCCTGTGTTTTAGCTGGTTTTGGACATAGTCGACCTGGGACCCTGCCAATCAGGACCCCAGGCCTACTGCTCTCTCTTTAAAATGGATTCCATGTACCCTAGGTGCATTTCCAATTGGTACTGGGCCACCTTATCAGACCCTGTAACTCAGGGCATAGGTGTACCCAGGGCCGCCAGGGGCTGCAGCATGTATTATGCCACCCCTGGCTGGCCTCCTAAATTTGACACAACTGGCTGCATGACAGCTGGGGCGAAGTCGTGTAATCACCCTTTGCTTTAGGTATAGTGGCTCTATATCTAACCATACAATGGACACCCGAGTTCCTATCAGTCACTCCTATGGCAGGCCTTGACAATCCTGAAGGCAGAGTGCGTGGGCTCGTGTGAACTGTGCTCTGGCCCGAGCCGAGCCGGTTGCAGCTTGCGGATCAAAGACCCAATGGCTGTTCCAGGATAACGCGTACCACATCGGTAACTTCGGTGTCGCGTTATCAAGACATGTCGAGTAAGGTGTCATACGAATCGGGATGCTGCCCTCTCACCAACTCTGGCGACGAGGTTAGCATTCCGCCCTTCTAGAGGGACACGACATGTACGTAACTGTGAACCCCGGTTAAAGTTAACTAAAGCCTCAGCTCCACAAAATGGATGCTGCCACCACAGACACGAGTCTGACCTCCTGCTGCTGGGAGTCCTTCCAGCGAGGAGCGCTTGGACAAAGGGTTTCCTGTCGAGGGCGGTGTTCACACCGTCCCAGACAGGGTTTGTGTATTCTGGGTAGGTAGGGCTTTTGCGAGAAGGTGACTGCGGAGTGGCACCCCGGTGCTCACTACGCATCTGCCGGTCAGAACCAGTTCCAGGGGCGCCAGCCCTGGCCTGGGGAAAGTCCGGCAGGGGAGAGGGGTGTAACTACCCCCCTTCCTGGTCCCACCCTTAGGGCAGGACCTAGTCATGTACCCACCCCTTTCTTTAGAATAAAGACCGGAGCGGGGACCCTTCCAAATTAGATCATCTTTGATTCAAGAACTACTTTCTACGAAAGGACATTCAAGACTCTTCTCAAGATTTCTCCCTTGTGACTAAGGAGTAGTCACCCTGCATCAGCGGGCACCAACTAAGAACTCTGCGGTTTGCTGTAAGTCCTTCCTCAAGGAATCCGACGGCCCAGCTCGACGAGAACCGGCTTCCCTGGCACCTCTGACCTCTACCCACGTCATCAGCTCAGCTGTGATCTGTGGGTGCGACGAGACCTCGAGGGACCGGCCATCATCAGAACCTGCACGCTCTTAAAGCCAGCACGACCATCGAGGTAACTCTCTGGTGAGTGCTCTGGGGTCCGAGAAGCCCCGACCCTGAGCCGCTCCAGCACCGAAGTGCAGTCTCCCAGCATCTCCACGATCTGCGTGGGGCCCTTCTGCTCGCTGCTCAGCACGTTGTCTGGTCACTAGCCGCTGGCTTGTGCCCTTCTGTGACGACATCCGAGAATCATCACTGCTGGTCTGGTTGCTCCAGACTGGCCCTTGCTTCCATCTTTGCGAGAAGCACCCCGGACCCTCCTGGTCCACTCAAGACGCCATCTTAGGCCCACCACGTGGCCCTGAGATCTGCCAAGGCTTGTTGCCCCATCCTGGGCCCAGCGACGCCGACAGCATCATCCTTCGTGGGACAGCTCGCACCTCCGCCGTGGTCGCCGACAACGCCTCCTGGTCCGTGAGACTGCAGAGCCTAGCGTCGCCCACTCACCTGGTCGAGGTGACGGCCAACCGGTGCCTTCCTGGTACCCTCTGACTACTGGCTAGTAGTACGAACTTGGTCCCCTCTGCTTTCAGGTTTCATCAATCTCCGATCCAGGCTTGGATCTCTACGAACTATTCAGCACTGGTCGCCGGCCAGCAACTCCTTTTCTTCCGGCTCCTGGCTCGTCAGCGAAGACCCCGACGCCTGTAAGACTTGTGCAGCCGCAGCCCTCGTGGCTAGGTAACTCGGCATTTCGGTGCCTGCATAGCCTCCTTACTCTAGGGTCCTGAGTCCCTCGCTTCCGACTTGCCTTATCGGGTCCGCCCGAGACCTTAATCTTTCCGTGTCCTCGGACACTTGTTTTAATTGTGCACTTGAAGTATTTGCTAAAGAGATTTGGTTTGTGCTTAGTACCCTGTCCTCATAAAGAGTACAGGGCTGTTGTGATTCTTAATAAATATACTGTTTATTTTCATAACACTTGTGTGGTGTCCTTTCACTGGGTGTTCAAGGGGTACATGTGTGGTAAACAGCTGGCTTAACGCGCCCTCTCGAGTCTTTAGCCTTAGACTGCTCGTATCCACGCTACTAGGATAGCTGGTCTATAGGTTGACTTACAACCAAACACCATAAGGGTCGTTGGAACGATACATAGCGGTCGCTAGAATAGCGAACGTTGCATATCGGGCCAACTTCTCACACCTTGTACCTGCCAATCTTTGGTACCCCAAACCGATTTAAGGTCAATTGTTCCTTTCCAAAACTCGTAGCCATCTACAGCTAATCTGTCTAGAAAGGACTTCGAATACAGCAATTTTGTATCGGTAAGTCTAACTTTGGACATGGACTTTTGTGTCATTTTGAAATAAAATGACTCAGGATTTGAGTGATTAAAGTCTGTAAAATAAGTGTATTTTTTCAGAAATGTATTGGAGCTGCCTCCCAATGGAGCAGGGCAGTGTTCCCACTGTGTGTAATTAACAGCAATCCTCCTGGAGTTTGTCTTATGTAAAAAATGATTACCATAATGTTGGAAACAAAACAAATCACCATAATTAATAGAATCTAAATACAGATCCTCAGCATCAAAGGCAGCATAATATTTCAAATCAGAGAACAATGCTTCTACGACCTGAATATCCCAATCATCAGAACGTATATTTTGTTTAATCACATCCCCCATGTTTACTCTAAGGACATTCGGAACATTAATCACTTCAGTGGGCCCATGTATTTGAAATCTAACCGCATCCCACACAATCCCATCAAGGACAGGCCAAGCAGTAATGTTGACTGTATTCAAGTTTCGTTTCAGTCTGTGTGCTGAATGTGAAGAGGAAAGAGGGGCCAATGTTCCATTAATGTACCGAATTCCTGTTCTTTCTTTAACATAGTGACCATCGATCAGGCGGAAAAAATAAAACACAAAACCAATTGACATAAAAAGGTAAAATGAAAATAGAATCAACCAAATGTATGTCCAAGGGGGAATTAAAAAATGTTTTTTAAATAATGTGACATATTTTGCAATAGTTGAGGGTCTCTTCGAAAGTTCCGAAACAGAGTCAAAAGAGAATCTGGACTGGTCGGCCAAACGAGTCTGCAAATCCGGCATAGATAAGTCAGCAGGATAGTTGTAGTTCAGTTCATCAATGTTAGTAACAGGAATAGTATTTAATAAAGGACTGGATATGGCAGGCATCTCGAGGGACACCTCCTGTTCTGCACCAGAAGTTATTGCCAGCACAGAATGCCTCACCATGGTAGGACAGGAAACAGCCGGTGTCATGCTATGAAGAATCGGCCACCCTGTGTGTCTTGACATTGTCAATAGAAATAAATCTGTTTTCCTTACGACCTGGAAGTGGTGGTAAAATGACTGTTCTTGTGCCCTTCACTCCAAGAACTCGAACCGGTGCACGATATGAGGGACCAAACTCTTTCTTGTTATCGATCTTCTCTCGAACCAGTTCTCCAACCTGGGGTAGCCAGCCAACTACCGGGATCTGCAACGCATCATCCGATGTGGAGGGCAAATGTTCCTTTGCTAGACTGTCTCTGGTCTTTTGTAGATCCTGTAAAACATTGCAATGTTCATCTACGTCAAAGGCCGTGGCCTGGGCCTTGCAGTCTAGATCGTCGAGGTCAGGTACCTTCATCTTGATACCAAAGAGCATTTCGTACGGGGTCCGCCCACCCAGAGACCTTCTAGGGAGATTATTAAGCACACGCTGCTCGCCATTGAGGTGGGCTAACCAGTTTCTGCCAGTGCCTATAACTCGAGCTGTCAAAGATTGCTTTAAGTCACGGTTCATTCGTTCCACTACACTATTACCCTCGGGTCTGTACGGACTCGAAAACTTGACTTGGACCCCCAACGAAACCATTGCATCCTTATACGCCTTAGAGGCGAAAGCCGGACCCTGATCTGAATGGAAGGTACCACAGGCAAAAATCCCTATAAAGACTCGCAAATCCTTGATGACAGTCCGTGAATCAGCGCTCCGATGTGGCCACACCCACACAAAGCATGTGCATGAATCAACTGCGACCAAGATGTACTTGTATGCAGTATCAGAAGAAAATGGACCGCAGTGATCCAAATAAACGCAACCAAGCAGTTTATTAGAAATATACAACTGTGTCTAAGGCGGACGCGCAGCAGTTGAAGGTTTAATCTGCTGGCAAATGTCACATTGAAGGACATAATCGCGCGTCTGTTTGTACAGTCCCCGCCACCAGAACCTTTGTTGTAGCTGAGTTTCAGTGGCTGAGACGCCCGCATGCGCAGACGCCACACCTTCATGAGCCGCTGTAATCAAAGCTTCCCTGCGATCCGAGTTGGGAACTAGACGTTCGCCAACATCAGGAATTTTCACATAAGGAACCTTATCGGGACTTAAGTGGTATGTGTACTTCGAAGGGAACCCCGTAGGATATTTACCTCCCTTCTCGGTGGTAGCAACAGCTGCCAAGATGTCATCATCTATCTTGCTTTTGGACCTCGTGACTGCTGCAACTAAGTATTTTGATACCGCTGACTTCGCTGCTTCATCAGCAAGCGAATTACCAACAGCGTGGACCCCCACGCGCTGACGGCCGAGAGTATGAATCACAAAAACGAGTTGCAATTCCTCTTTAAGTTCCGCCACTCGGACCCAGATCATTTTATGTTTTATTGTGCTACCTTTGGAATCACGAAATTCATTCTGAATCCAAAAGAACAAGTTTTCATTGTAAGACTGGACACAGTAGTAAGAGTCACTTACGATCAAAGTCGTCACACCAGGATCAGCGTACTCCAATGCAAGCATCAGAGCACGAAGCTCTGCTAATTGTGCGGTACAGTCCCCAAGTGTCTGTGTATGCACAACACTGGACTTGAACTCATCGTTCACCATAGCACCGACCACAATGGCGCATGCAGAAACGTAGGCATGTTTAGAGCCATGCGCAACCTGCGCCGAACCATCAGTGTAAATGATGCAATGGAAATCCTCCAACGGCCGCATTGCTAAAGGAGCAGGATGAACAAATTCATACTGTAAATACTCCTGCGACCGTAAAGTGGCGTCAAAAATAAACGTGACATCCTGGGATGTCAAGGATGCAGCCCACTGAATCCACCTAGGGTGCAAAGCTTTGGAATTTGGTACACTTGCTTTTGTGACTGCCTCCAAGGCAGGACACGGGGTAACAACCAACATGCGTTTTCCTTGCGACAGGGCACGTTCTTTAAGAATTGCCATCTGCACAGCCGTTAAAACTTTCTCCACAGAGGAAAAACGCAGTTCAACCGAAGTGTACAAGTGTGACTTGTAAGCAATAGGTACTGTATCCCCTTCCTTAAAAGTCAGGTACGTGAAACCCACCGCCCCAGGGATAATTCTTATCACCAGGTTGGTCCGGTTATCACGAGTCTGTAAGTAATCAGAAGCGAGCAAATCAGCCTGCAAAGACTGCAGAATGGCTGAATGCTCAGGCAGCCAGCATGATTTGGAAAAAGATGGTTGTATCAAAGCATATAAAGGCTTGATACGCTGGGCATATTCCGGAATGTAAGTCCTCCCGAAATTCAAAAAACCCAGCAAAGATTGTAATTTTTTCAATGTTGTCGGAGAGCGCAACTGTGCGCATTTCTCCAGGAAGTGAGGTGCCAACCCCTTTCCCTCGTTGTTGAGCTCGTAGCAGAGAAACAACACTGTGTACTCTGCAATGTGCGACTTTGCAAAGTTAAACTTGTAACCTATGTCTGCAAAGTTACAAATTATGCTATTTACTCGACACAGATGCTCCCAAAGATCGTCGTCTGTGAGATAAATGTCATCCACATACAAACAAGCAACTGGGTCGAATCCCTCCAAAAGAGAGACTATGCGGGCGGAGAATACTCCAGGACTATTCTTATAGCCCATCGGGAGACGCCGAAACATTTTTTGCACACCGCCGCATGTAAAGCTGGTCCATTGGGAACTTAGACCATTTAATCTATGGGCATAAAAACCATTGGAAATGTCAAGCGTGGTTTTGAACCGTTTACGCTCAAGACTATTCACTAAAGCAGAGCCATGAGTATTCTGTACTGCGCAATTACGGCAATGCAAGTTTAAATGCCTATAATCCAAAACCAAACGATATGAGCCGTCCGGCTTGTTTACAGTAAAAAGGGGGTTATTCATCGGTGACACACACGTTTCAATTACACCTTGATATTTCAATTGTTCAAGGATAGCCGCGACAGAAGCTTTGGCTTCACGTCGTATGGGATATTGAGGTTGAGGCTGCGGCTGAGACCGTAAAGGAATCTCGTAGCTTGGAGACAATTTATCCCAGCCACACTGATTGCGGTACACAGCCGGTGCAAGCGCCAGAGCCCACTCTTCTGCAAAATGCAGCGCCTCCACTCTCGATACAGTGTGCGCGAAACTAGGGAGGATCACCTCCTCCCCTCGCGGAGCTGCGAGAACAAAAGGCGGGGGCCAGTCAGCCTCCGAAAGCAAAATGTCATACGTAGACGAAAGATTTTCCCAAAATACCCCTTTTACAGTTCGCTGCATGCCACCTTCGATTAACAGGACAATTTCAAAAAGGCGTTCAGGGGGAGCAACATGCGTATCAGCAGTTTCAATTACAACATAAGTGTCAGTCGCTGTCACCTTCAACAGTGGACGGAGGGCCTCTCTCACTATGGTAATCTCCGCCGCGCTGTCCAGCAAGGTCAGAGCCCACGTCAGATTCCGAAGCCGCATTCTCACTATCTGGGGCATATCGATGCGCTGTCAGGGCGGCGACTTTCTTCGTGGCATACTGTGGTCTCTTGGGCGTAGCTCCTTCCTGCTGATCTCCACCGTTACGCGGGCGGGGCTGACCACGTCCTTGCTGGCCACCCCGGCCCCTGCCGCCCCCTCCACCACCGGTTGACGGAGCCGATGAGTCCTGAAAGGAACGAGGAGAGCGTTGGTCAGAAGCCTGAAACCTTTCAGGTGATTTAATCATCGCGCGATCGCGCAAATCATAAACTCGATCCGACTGAGCAGGCAACGGAGACGCAGGAGTAGAAACCTGTGTTTGTTGTTGTTGTTGCTTACCCTGATTCTGCTTTTTAGGCCAATTCTGTTTCTTGGACTTAGGTTGACCACTCGTTTCCGAAGACTGACCCTGGGGCTGCTTTTTCTCTTTATCAGAAAAAGTCTGAAGACCCTTTGCATTGCGGCCAACCGTTTTATAAGCCGCCACAATTATCCTTGCTAACTGACGGGGTTTCTCGGCCTCGGGAATTATCGCCAAAGCGTTAGCCACCTGAAAGTTCACTGCATCCCCCTTGACAATCGCAAGGATCAGATCGCAAACTATATCAAAGGTGCCACACAGGCGCACACCCAACTCAACCGCCGACTCCGGTCCGTGATCATCCTGAACACGTTTAAGGACCGCAGACAGGTTCGTCACAGACGGGGTGCCATAGCACCTCGAATAGACCGCTGCAAAAGTCTTACCCCAGGTCTCACAGTCAACAAGTTCAGGTGCCAAATCTTTCGGTAAACTAAGTGTAAGAATCCGGTGTTTTTCACCAGGATTCGTATTAGGAAACACAGCCTCCAGCTGGTCGAATTTCTCGGCAAGCCAGAAAGGAAAATCATCCTTATCCTGGGGCTTTTTGCCCATTACGGAATTCACCATGACAGGACTGATTTTCAAACCAGCCTGTTCTGCTCGAAGCTGCGCACCCCTAGGGGCCGCGTCCTGAACATTACGGCTAGTGTAATGAACAAGCGCTCTAATCACTGACACCGCGACTTCATGAAGTCGCCGCAGATCAGCCACGTTACAAGTGGCGCGATTAGGGTGAGGAGTGAATCCAGCCAAAGCGGGCCAATTAGTGCCCGGAATGGACAAAGGACCCAACCTCGGAGCGGTTAAAGCGTGTGGTAGGGCGCCACCAAACCAAACTCCATGCTGCCAAGCATCAATAGGAACCTCCAGTGCCCTGTACGGAGCATACGCAGCCGGTTCAGCTGAAGCAGTGTATGAATGGAACACTCCAGAATTAGCGTCCACCGCCGGAAATGTCACCCACGAATAAAACAGTTCGTATGGGTAAGCATTTTCCGCACTCACCACCAGAACCACAGCCAAGCCTTCCACAGGGACATTAAAAGCCCACAAGTGGTCACGCACCGCAATGCGACTATGCTGCGGGATGTCCACGGCTTGTGCCATGTTAGCACAGGAACTCGAAAAAACAAAGAATACTTTGTAGCACAACTAGGTAGTAATTCAAAGAAACCGTTTTAGATGAATTCAAGCTTGAAAAAGACCTATGTCAAAAATAGGTAGGTTGTCCGACACCACCGTTTTCTGGAAACGGGAATGAAGGGGTTAAGGTTTGAATGATATACTACTCGAGTGTCATGATATAAGGCCAACAACTTATGGGCGCCATGTAGCAGGGTTTCCATTCTCCCAAAGAACTGTGCACAGAGATCTAGAACCTGGGTGAGTTAGGGTGACCCAAAACTCACCTTAGTATCAGAAATCCCCTTACCAAGCTAGCTACAGTGTCTCATCGGTCATAACAACTTCCCAATGACTTAGACAATCCAGAACATGAACTTAGGGAACCTCAGGTATCGTGGAACATATGAACACTCTTTCGCTCTATAATCATTTCAAACAAAAACTGGGAGCCAAAGAACACACGTGCAAGTTTGAAATGTTTATTTTTCAATGCAAGGTTCTCAAACGCAGTATCTTATATAATATCAACACACATATTATAAAAATCAGAGTTATCAGCATAGTCACTAGTCCATAGTAAGCGAACGGTGATAGCATATTATAATGCAAAATCTATAGAAATTTGTATCACCTATATTTCGCGCACCCTATTTAGCATACTATATTATATCTAAGAAGGTCTCATTTGGGTTTTTAGCAGGGCGGGCCCATACCTCTAATGGTCAGTAGGAGAAGATCACATCAACAGCTACCAGCTCTCTGCATGCGAAGCATCAAGTGTGTTGATTCATTCCCTGTAACTCTATCTTAAACCCGCGTAGAGCCCAATGTTGGCAGCAACATTATTTGTGTTATGTCTAATGTGGTGCGAGGATCAGGCCTTCAGCAACCTTGTGTTAGGTTATTCTTAGAGGGTGCAGTTCTCAGTGTGCAGACAGTTGTACCGAGTGTACCAAGCACAACTGATATCAGAGCAATAACATATTATTCTCAAATAAATCACATCTTTCGTCTAGGTTGAAAGCTACAATAACAATTAGGTGTCGTGTGCAAACTGAAGCCGAAGGAAAATATGTTGTTTAAACATTTAATAAACTCATGCTAACTTAACACAATATATAGAAACGCAGTAACCATATGACAGTAGTTCGGCGCTGGACTGTTCCCATGAGGCACAGGGTCAAGGCTGATTTGCATATAGCCATTGTCTGACTTAGGGTGGTGTGGAGTGCAAAAAAACGATGGATTTTAGCCCAGATCTTTGTACTTGGGTGAATGTAAGACATTGTTCTGCATTCTGTCCATCAACTGTGTTTTTTGCAATTTTCACCCGAGTGTGCTGGGTATGCTCAGACGTGAGTCCCAGGCTCTCCACACCACTGGAGTCAAGCTATCCAGGCTGAAGAAGGCTGATAGCCAGAAACCGGTCCTTGGATGCTTGATTCCGGTCTAGGAAAGACATGGCTTGGTAGTTCGGGCTGGACTGTTCCCATGAGGCACAGGGTCAAGGCTGATTTGCATATAGCCAGTGTCTGACCTAGGGTGGTGTGGAGTGCAAAAAAACGATGGATTTAGGCCCAGATCTTTGTACTGGGGTGAATGTAAGACATTGTTCTGCATTCTGTCCATCAACTGTGTTTTTTGCAATTTTCAGCCGGAGTGGGCTGGGTATGCTCAGACGTGAGTCCCAGGCTCTCCACATCACTGGAGTCAAGCTATCCAGGCTGAAGAAGGCTGATAGCCAGAAACCGGTCCTTGGATGCTTGATTCCGGTCTAGGAAAGACATGGCTTGGTAGTTCGGGCTGGACTGTTCCCATAAGGCAAGGGGTCAAGGCTGATTTGCATATAGCCAGTGTCTGACCTAGGGTTGTGTGGAGTGCAAAAAAACGATGGATTTAGGCCCAGATCTTTGTACTGGGGTGAATGTAAGACATTGTTCTGCATTCTGTCCATCAACTGTGTTTTTTGCAATTTTCAGCCGGAGTGGGCTGGGTATGCTCAGACGTGAGTCCCAGGCTCTCCACATCACTGGAGTCAAGCTATCCAGGCTGAAGAAGGCTGATAGCCAGAAACCGGTCCTTGGATGCTTGATTCCGGTCTAGGAAAGACATGGCTTGGTAGTTCGGGCTGGACTGTTCCCATAAGGCAAGGGGTCAAGGCTGATTTGCATATAGCCAGTGTCTGACCTAGGGTTGTGTGGAGTGCAAAAAAACGATGGATTTAGGCCCAGATCTTTGTACTGGGGTGAATGTAAGACATTGTTCTGCATTCTGTCCATCAACTGTGTTTTTTGCAATTTTCACCCCGAGTGTGCTGGGTATGCTCAGACGTGAGTCCCAGGCTCTCCACACCACTGGAGTCAAGCTATCCAGGCTGAAGAAGGCTGATAGCCAGAAACCGGTCCTTGGATGCTTGATTCCGGTCTAGGAAAGACATGGCTTGGTAGTTCGGGCTGGACTGTTCCCATGAGGCACAGGGTCAAGGCTGATTTGCATATAGCCAGTGTCTGACCTAGGGTGGTGTGGAGTGCAAAAAAACGATGGATTTAGGCCCAGATCTTTGTACTGGGGTGAATGTAAGACATTGTTCTGCATTCTGTCCATCAACTGTGTTTTTTGCAATTTTCAGCCGGAGTGGGCTGGGTATGCTCAGACGTGAGTCCCAGGCTCTCCACATCACTGGAGTCAAGCTATCCAGGCTGAAGAAGGCTGATAGCCAGAAACCGGTCCTTGGATGCTTGATTCCGGTCTAGGAAAGACATGGCTTGGTAGTTCGGGCTGGACTGTTCCCATGAGGCATAGGGTCAAGGCTGATTTGCATATAGCCAGTGTCTGACCTAGGGTTATGTGGAGTGCAAAAAACGATGGATTTAGGCCCAGATCTTTGAACTGGGGTGAATGTAAGACATTGTTCTGCATTCTGTCCATCAACTGTTTTTTTTGCAATTTTCACCCCGAGTGGGCTGGGTATGCTCAGACGTGAGTCCCAGTCTCTCCACATCACGGGAGTCAAGCTATCCAGGCTGAAGAAGGCTGATAGCCAGAAACTGGTCCTTGGATGCTTGATTCCAGTCTAGGAAGGACATGGCTTGGTAGTTTGGCGCTGGACTGTTCCCATGAGGCACAGGGTCAAGGCTGATTTGCATATAGCCATTGTCTGACCTAGGGTGGTGTGGAGTGCAAAAAAACGATGGATTTAGGCCCAGATCTTTGTACTGGGGTGAATGTAAGACATTGTTCTGCATTCTGTCCATCAACTGTGTTTTTTGCAATTTTCACCCGAGTGTGCTGGGTATGCTCAGACGTGAGTCCCAGGCTCTCCACACCACTGGAGTCAAGCTATCCAGGCTGAAGAAGGCTGATAGCAAGAAACCGGTCCTTGGATGCTTGATTCCGGTCTAGGAAATACATGGCTTGGTAGTTTGGGCTGGACTGTTCCCATGAGGCACAGGGTCAAGGCTGATTTGCATATAGCCATTGTCTGACTTAGGGTGGTGTGGAGTGCAAAAAAACGATGGATTTTAGCCCAGATCTTTGTACTTGGGTGAATGTAAGACATTGTTCTGCATTCTGTCCATCAACTGTGTTTTTTGCAATTTTCACCCGAGTGTGCTGGGTATGCTCAGACGTGAGTCCCAGGCTCTCCACACCACTGGAGTCAAGCTATCCAGGCTGAAGAAGGCTGATAGCCAGAAACCGGTCCTTGGATGCTTGATTCCGGTCTAGGAAAGACATGGCTTGGTAGTTCGGGCTGGACTGTTCCCATGAGGCACAGGGTCAAGGCTGATTTGCATATAGCCAGTGTCTGACCTAGGGTGGTGTGGAGTGCAAAAAAACGATGGATTTAGGCCCAGATCTTTGTACTGGGGTGAATGTAAGACATTGTTCTGCATTCTGTCCATCAACTGCGTTTTTTGCAATTTTCAGCCGGAGTGGGCTGGGTATGCTCAGACGTGAGTCCCAGGCTCTCCACATCACTGGAGTCAAGCTATCCAGGCTGAAGAAGGCTGATAGCCAGAAACCGGTCCTTGGATGCTTGATTCCGGTCTAGGAAAGACATGGCTTGGTAGTTCGGGCTGGACTGTTCCCATAAGGCAAGGGGTCAAGGCTGATTTGCATATAGCCAGTGTCTGACCTAGGGTTGTGTGGAGTGCAAAAAAACGATGGATTTAGGCCCAGATCTTTGTACTGGGGTGAATGTAAGACATTGTTCTGCATTCTGTCCATCAACTGTGTTTTTTGCAATTTTCACCCCGAGTGGGCTGGGTATGCTCAGACGTGAGTCCCAGGCTCTCCACATCACTGGAGTCAAGCTATCCAGGCTGAAGAAGGCTGATAGCCAGAATCCGGTCCTTGGATGCTTGAATCCGGTCTAGGAAAGACATGGCTTGGCAGTTCAGGCTGGACTGTTCCCATGAGGCACAGGATCAAGGCTGATTTGCATATAGCCAATGTCTGACCTAGGGTGGTGTGGAGTGCAAAAAAACGATGGATTTAGGCCCAGATCTTTGTACTGGGGTGAATGTAAGACATTGATCTGCATTCTGTCCATCAACTGTGTTTTTTGCAATTTTCACCCTAGTGTGCTGGGTATGCTCAGACGTGAGTCCCAGGCTCTCCACACCACTGGAGTCAAGCTATCCAGGCTGAAGAAGGCTGATAGCCAGAAACCGGTCCTTGGATGCTTGATTCCGGTCTAGGAAAGACATGGCTTGGTAGTTCGGGCTGGACTGTTCCCATGAGGCATAGGGTCAAGGCTGATTTGCATATAGCCAGTGTCTGACCTAGGGTTATGTGGAGTGCAAAAAACGATGGATTTAGGCCCAGATCTTTGAACTGGGGTGAATGTAAGACATTGTTCTGCATTCTGTCCATCAACTGTTTTTTTTGCAATTTTCACCCCGAGTGGGCTGGGTATGCTCAGACGTGAGTCCCAGTCTCTCCACATCACGGGAGTCAAGCTATCCAGGCTGAAGAAGGCTGATAGCCAGAAACTGGTCCTTGGATGCTTGATTCCAGTCTAGGAAGGACATGGCTTGGTAGTTTGGCGCTGGACTGTTCCCATGAGGCACAGGGTCAAGGCTGATTTGCATATAGCCATTGTCTGACCTAGGGTGGTGTGGAGTGCAAAAAAACGATGGATTTAGGCCCAGATCTTTGTACTGGGGTGAATGTAAGACATTGTTCTGCATTCTGTCCATCAACTGTGTTTTTTGCAATTTTCACCCGAGTGTGCTGGGTATGCTCAGACGTGAGTCCCAGGCTCTCCACACCACTGGAGTCAAGCTATCCAGGCTGAAGAAGGCTGATAGCAAGAAACCGGTCCTTGGATGCTTGATTCCGGTCTAGGAAATACATGGCTTGGTAGTTTGGGCTGGACTGTTCCCATGAGGCACAGGGTCAAGGCTGATTTGCATATAGCCAGTGTCTGACCTAGGGTTGTGTGGAGTGCAAAAAACGATGGATTTAGGCCCAGATGTTTGAACTGGGGTGAATGTAAGACATTGTTCTGCATTCTGTCCATCAACTGTGTTTTTTGCAATTTTCACCCCAAGTGGGCTGGGTATGCTCAGACGTGAGTCCCAGGCTCTCCACATCACTGGAGTCAAGCTATCCAGGCTGAAGAAGGCTGATAGCCAGAAACCGGTCCTTGGATGCTTGATTCTGGTCTAGGAAAGACATGGCTTGGTAGTTCGGGCTGGACTGTTCCCATGAGGCACAGGGTCAAGGCTGATTTGCATATAGCCAGTTTCTGACCTAGGGTGGTATGGAGTGCAAAAAAAATGACAGATTTAGGCCCAGATCTTTGTACTGGGGTGAATGTAAGACATTGTTCTGCATTCTGTCCATCAACTGTGTTTTTTGCAATTTTCACCCCGAGTGGGCTGGGTATGCTCAGACGTGAGTCCTAGGCTGAAGAAGGCTGATAGCCAGAAACCGGTCCTTGGATGCTTGATTCCGGTCTAGGAAAGACATGGCTTGGTAATTCGGGCTGGACTGTTCCCATGAGGCACAGGGTCAAGGCTGATTTGCATATAGCCAGTGTCTGACCTAGGGTGGTGTGGAGTGCAAAAAACGATGGATATAGGCCCAGATCTTTGTACTGGGGTGAATGTAAGACATTGTTCTGCATTCTGTCCATCAACTTTGTTTTTTGCAATTTTCAGCCCGAGTGGGCTGGGTATGCTCAGACGTGAGTCCCAGGCTCTCCACATCACTGGAGTCAAGCTATCCAGGCTGAAGAAGGCTGATAGCCAGAAACCGGTCCTTGGATGCTTGATTCCGGTCTAGGAAAGACATGGCTTGGTAGTTCGGGCTGGACTGTTCCCATAAGGCACGGGGTCAAGGCTGATTTGCATATAGCCAGTGTCTGACCTAGGGTTGTGTGGAGTGCAAAAAAACGATGGATTTAGGCCCAGATCTTTGTACTGGGGTGAATGTAAGACATTGTTCTGCATTCTGTCCATCAACTGTGTTTTTTGCAATTTTCACCCCGAGTGTGCTGGGTATGCTCAGAAGTGAGTCCCAGGCTCTCCACACCACTGGAGTCAAGCTATCCAGGCTGAAGAAGGCCGATAGCCAGAAACCAGTCCTTGGATGCTTGATTCTGGTCAAGGAAAGACATGGCTTGGTAGTTCGGGCTGGACTGTTCCCATGAGGCACAGGGTCAAGGCTGATTTGCATATAGCCAGTGTCTGACCTAGGGTGGTTTGGATTGCAAAAAAACGACGGATTTAGGCCCAGATCTTTGTACTGGGGTGAATGTAAGACATTGTTCTGCATTCTGTCCATCAACTGTGTTTTTTGCAATTTTCACCCCGAGTGGGCTGGGTATGCTCAGACGTGAGTCCCAGGTTGATAGCCAGAAGCCGGTCCTTGGATGCTTGATTCCGGTCTAGGAAAGACATGGCTTGGTAGTTCGGGCTGGACTGTTCCCATGAGGCACAGGGTCAAGGCTGATTTGCATATAGCCAGTATCTGACCTAGGGTGGTGTGGAGTGCAAAAAAACGATGGATTTAGGCCAAGATCTTTGTACAGGGGTGAATGTAAGACATTGTTCTGCATTCTGTCCATCAACTGTGTTTTTTGCAATTTTCACCCCGAGTGGGCTGGGTATGCTCAGACGTGAGTCGCAGGCTCTCCACATCACTGGAGTCAAGCTATCCAGGCTGAAGAAGGCTGATAGCCAGAAACCGGTCCTTGGATGCTTGTTTCCGGTCTAGGAAAGACATGGCTTGGTAGTTCGGGCTGGACTGTTCCCATATGGCACAGGGTCAAGGCTGATTTGCATATAGCCAGTGTCTGACCTAGGGTTGTGTGGAGTGCAAAAATACGATGGATTTAGGCCCAGATCTTTGTACTGGGGTGAATGTAAGACATTGTTCTGAATTCTGTCCATCAACTGTGTTTTTTGCAATTTTCACCCCGAGTGGGCTGGGTATGCTCAGACGTGAGTCCCAGGCTCTCCACATCACTGGAGTCAAGCTATCCAGGCTGAAGAAGGCTGATAGCCAGAAACCGGTCCTTGGATGCTTGAATCCGGTCTAGGAAAGACATGGCTTGGCAGTTCAGGCTGGACTGTTCCCATGAGGCACAGGATCAAGGCTGATTTGCATATAGCCAGTGTCTGACCTAGGGTTGTGTGGAGTGCAAAAATACGATGGATTTAGGCCCAGATCTTTGTACTGGGGTGAATGTAAGACATTGTTCTGAATTCTGTCCATCAACTGTGTTTTTTGCAATTTTCACCCCGAGTGGGCTGGGTATGCTCAGACGTGAGTCCCAGTCTCTCCACATCACGGGAGTCAAGCTATCCAGGCTGAAGAAGGCTGATAGCCAGAAACTGGTCCTTGGATGCTTGATTCCAGTCTAGGAAGGACATGGCTTGGTAGTTTGGCGCTGGACTGTTCCAATGAGGCACAGGGTCAAGGCTGATTTGCATATAGCCAGTGTCTGACCTAGGGTTGTGTGGAGTCCAAAAAAACGATGGATTTAGGCCCAGATCTTTGTACTGGGTTGAATGTAAGACATTGTTCTGCATTCTGTCCATCAACTGTGTTTTTTGCAATTTTCACCCGAGTGTGCTGGGTATGCTCAGACGTGAGTCCCAGGCTCTCCACATCACTGGAGTCAAGCTATCCAGGCTGAAGAAGGCTGATAGCAAGAAACCGGTCCTTGGATGCTTGATTCTGGTCTAGGAAAGACATGGCTTGGTAGTTCGGGCTGGACTGTTCCCATGAGGCACAGGGTCAAGGCTGATTTGCATATAGCCAGTGTCTGACCTAGGGTGGTATGGAGTGCAAAAAAATGACGGATTTAGGCCCAGATCTTTGTACTGGGGTGAATGTAAGACATTGTTCTGCATTCTGTCCATCAACTGTGTTTTTTGCAATTTTCACCCCGAGTGGGCTGGGTATGCTCAGACGTGAGTCCTAGGCTGAAGAAGGCTGATAGCCAGAAACCGGTCCTTGGATGCTTGATACCGGTCTAGGAAAGACATGGCTTGGTAATTCGGGCTGGACTGTTCCCATGAGGCACAGGGTCAAGGCTGATTTGCATATAGCCAGTGTCTGACCTAGGGTGGTGTGGAGTGCAAAAAACGATGGATATAGGCCCAGATCTTTGTACTGGGGTGAATGTAAGACATTCTTCTGCATTCTGTCCATCAACTTTGTTTTTTGCAATTTTCAGCCCGAGTGGGCTGGGTATGCTCAGACGTGAGTCCCAGGCTCTCCACATCACTGGAGTCAAGCTATCCAGGCTGAAGAAGGCTGATAGCCAGAAACCGGTCCTTGGATGCTTGATTCCGGTCTAGGAAAGACATGGCTTGGTAGTTCGGGCTGGACTGTTCCCATAAGGCACGGGGTCAAGGCTGATTTGCATATAGCCAGTGTCTGACCTAGGGTTGTGTGGAGTGCAAAAAAACGATGGATTTAGGCCCAGATCTTTGTACTGGGGTGAATGTAAGACATTGTTCTGCATTCTGTCCATCAACTGTGTTTTTTGCAATTTTCACCCCGAGTGTGCTGGGTATGCTCAGACGTGAGTCCCAGGCTCTCCACACCACTGGAGTCAAGCTATCCAGGCTGAAGAAGGCTGATAGCCAGAAACCAGTCCTTGGATGCTTGATTCTGGTCAAGGAAAGACATGGTTTGGTAGTTCGGGCTGGACTGTTCCCATGAGGCACAGGGTCAAGGCTGATATGCATATAGCCAGTGTCTGACCTAGGGTGGTTTGGATTGCAAAAAAACGACGGATTTAGGCCCAGATCTTTGTACTGGGGTGAATGTAAGACATTGTTCTGCATTCTGTCCATCAACTGTGTTTTTTGCAATTTTCACCCCGAGTGGGCTGGGTATGCTCAGACGTGAGTCCCAGGTTGAAGAAGGCTGATAGCCAGAAGCCGGTCCTTGGATGCTTGATTCCGGTCTAAGAAAGACATGGCTTGGTAGTTCGGGCTTGACTGTTCCCATGAGGCACAGGGTCAAGGCTGATTTGCATATAGCCAGTGTCTGACCTAGGGTGGTGTAGAGTGCAAAAAAACGATGGATTTAGGCCCAGATATTTGTACTGGGGTGAATGTAAGACATTGTTCTGCATTCTGTCCATCAACTGTGTTTTTTGCAATTTTCACCCCGAGTGGGCTGGGTATGCTCAGACGTGAGTCGCAGGCTCTCCACATCACTGGAGTCAAGCTATCCAGGCTGAAGAAGGCTGATAGCCAGAAACCGGTCCTTGGATGCTTGTTTCCGGTCTAGGAAAGACATGGCTTGGTAGTTCGGGCTGGACTGTTCCCATAAGGCACAGGGTCAAGGCTGATTTGCATATAGCCAGTGTCTGACCTAGGGTTGTGTGGAGTGCAAAAATACGATGGATTTAGGCCCAGATCTTTGTACTGGGGTGAATGTAAGACATTGTTCTGAATTCTGTCCATCAACTGTGTTTTTTGCAATTTTCACCCCGAGTGGGCTGGGTATGCTCAGATGTGAGTCGCAGGCTCTCCACATCACTGGAGTCAAGCTATCCAGGCTGAAGAAGGCTGATAGCCAGAAACCGGTCCTTGGATGCTTGTTTCCGGTCTAGGAAAGACATGGCTTGGTAGTTCAGGCTGGACTGTTCCCATAAGGCACAGGGTCAAGGCTGATTTGCATATAGCCAGTGTCTGACCTAGGGTTGTGTGGAGTGCAAAAAAACGATGGATTTAGGCCCAGATCTTTGTACTGGGGTGAATGTAAGACATTGTTCTGAATTCTGTCCATCAACTGTGTTTTTTGCAATTTTCACCCCGAGTGGGCTGGGTATGCTCAGACGTGAGTCCCAGTCTCTCCACATCACGGGAGTCAAGCTATCCAGGCTGAAGAAGGCTGATAGCCAGAAACTGGTCCTTGGATGCTTGATTCCAGTCTAGGAAGGACATGGCTTGGTAGTTTGGCGCTGGACTGTTCCCATGAGGCACAGGGTCAAGGCTGATTTGCATATAGCCATTGTCTGACCTAGGGTGGTGTGGAGTGCAAAAAAACGATGGATTTAGGCCCAGATCTTTGTACTTGGGTGAATGTAAGACATTGTTCTGCATTCTGTCCATCAACTGTGTTTTTTGCAATTTTCACCCGAGTGTGCTGGGTATGCTCAGACGTGAGTCCCAGGCTCTCCACACCACTGGAGTCAAGCTATCCAGGCTGAAGAAGGCTGATAGCAAGAAACCGGTCCTTGGATGCTTGATTCCGGTCTAGGAAAGACATGGCTTGGTAGTTTGGGCTGGACTGTTCCCATGAGGCACAGGGTCAAGGCTGATTTGCATATAGCCAGTGTCTGACCTAGGGTTGTGTGGAGTGCAAAAAACGATGGATTTAGGCCCAGATCTTTGAACTGGGGTGAATGTAAGACATTGTTCTGCATTCTGTCCATCAACTGTGTTTTTTGAAATTTTCACCCCGAGTGGGCTGGGTATGCTCAGACGTGAGTCCCAGGCTCTCCACATCACTGGAGTCAAGCTATCCAGGCTGAAGAAGGCTGATAGCCAGAAACCGGTCCTTGGATGCTTGATTCTGGTCTAGGAAAGACATGGCTTGGTAGTTCGGGCTGGACTGTTCCCATGAGGCACAGGGTCAAGGCTGATTTGCATATAGCCAGTGTCTGACCTAGGGTGGTATGGAGTGCAAAAAAATGACGGATTTAGGCCCAGATCTTTGTACTGGGGTGAATGTAAGACATTGTTCTGCATTCTGTCCATCAACTGTGTTTTTTGCAATTTTCACCCCGAGTGGGCTGGGTATGCTCAGACGTGAGTCCTAGGCTGAAGAAGGCTGATAGCCAGAAACCGGTCCTTGGATGCTTGATACCGGTCTAGGAAAGACATGGCTTGGTAATTCGGGCTGGACTGTTCCCATGAGGCACAGGGTCAAGGCTGATTTGCATATAGCCAGTGTCTGACCTAGGGTGGTGTGGAGTGCAAAAAACGATGGATATAGGCCCAGATCTTTGTACTGGGGTGAATGTAAGACATTGTTCTGCATTCTGTCCATCAACTTTGTTTTTTGCAATTTTCAGCCCGAGTGGGCTGGGTATGCTCAGACGTGAGTCCCAGGCTCTCCACATCACTGGAGTCAAGCTATCCAGGCTGAAGAAGGCTGATAGCCAGAAACCGGTCCTTGGATGCTTGATTCCGGTCTAGGAAAGACATGGCTTGGTAGTTCGGGCTGGACTGTTCCCATAAGGCACGGGGTCAAGGCTGATTTGCATATAGCCAGTGTCTGACCTAGGGTTGTGTGGAGTGCAAAAAAACGATGGATTTAGGCCCAGATCTTTGTACTGGGGTGAATGTAAGACATTGTTCTGCATTCTGTCCATCAACTGTGTTTTTTGCAATTTTCACCCCGAGTGTGCTGGGTATGCTCAGACGTGAGTCCCAGGCTCTCCACACCACTGGAGTCAAGCTATCCAGGCTGAAGAAGGCTGATAGCCAGAAACCAGTCCTTGGATGCTTGATTCTGGTCAAGGAAAGACATGGCTTGGTAGTTCGGGCTGGACTGTTCCCATGAGGCACAGGGTCAAGGCTGATATGCATATAGCCAGTGTCTGACCTAGGGTGGTTTGGATTGCAAAAAAACGACGGATTTAGGCCCAGATCTTTGTACTGGGGTGAATGTAAGACATTGTTCTGCATTCTGTCCATCAACTGTGTTTTTTGCAATTTTCACCCCGAGTGGGCTGGGTATGCTCAGACGTGAGTCCCAGGTTGAAGAAGGCTGATAGCCAGAAGCCGGTCCTTGGATGCTTGATTCCGGTCTAGGAAAGACATGGCTTGGTAGTTCGGGCTTGACTGTTCCCATGAGGCACAGGGTCAAGGCTGATTTGCATATAGCCAGTGTCTGACCTAGGGTGGTGTGGAGTGCAAAAAAACGATGGATTTAGGCCCAGATATTTGTACTGGGGTGAATGTAAGACATTGTTCTGCATTCTGTCCATCAACTGTGTTTTTTGCAATTTTCACCCCGAGTGGGCTGGGTATGCTCAGACGTGAGTCGCAGGCTCTCCACATCACTGGAGTCAAGCTATCCAGGCTGAAGAAGGCTGATAGCCAGAAACCGGTCCTTGGATGCTTGTTTCCGGTCTAGGAAAGACATGGCTTGGTAGTTCGGGCTGGACTGTTCCCATAAGGCACAGGGTCAAGGCTGATTTGCATATAGCCAGTGTCTGACCTAGGGTTGTGTGGAGTGCAAAAATACGATGGATTTAGGCCCAGATCTTTGTACTGGGGTGAATGTAAGACATTGTTCTGAATTCTGTCCATCAACTGTGTTTTTTGCAATTTTCACCCCGAGTGGGCTGGGTATGCTCAGACGTGAGTCCCAGGCTCTCCACATCACTGGAGTCAAGCTATCCAGGCTGAAGAAGGTTGATAGCCAGAAACCGGTCCTTGGATGCTTGAATCCGGTCTAGGAAAGACATGGCTTGGCAGTTCAGGCTGGACTGTTCCCATGAGGCACAGGATCAAGGCTGATTTGCATATAGCCAGTGTCTGACCTAGGGTGGTGTGGAGTGCAAAAAAACGATGGATTTAGGCCCAGATCTTTGTACTGGGGTGAATGTAAGACATTGTTCTGCATTCTGTCCATCAACTGTGCTTTTTGCAATTTTCACCCCGAGTGGGCTGGGTATGCTCAGACGTGAGTCCCAGGCTCTCCACATCACTGGAGTCAAGCTATCCAGGCTGATAGCCAGAAACCGGTCCTTGGATGCTTGATTCCGGTCTAGGAAAGACATTGCTTGGTAGTTCGGGCTGGACTGTTCCCATGAGGCACAGGGTCAAGGCTGATTTGCATATAGCCAGTGTCTGACCTAGGATGGTGTGGAGTGCAAAATAACGATGGATTTAGGCCCAGATCTTTGTACTGGGGTGAATGTAAGACATTGTTCTGCATTCTGTCCATCAACTGCGTTTTTTGCAATTTTCACCCCGAGTGGGCTGGGTATGCTCATACGTGAGTCCCAGGCTCTCCACATCACTGGAGTCAAGCTATCCAGGCTGAAGAAGGCTGATAGCCAGAAACCAGTCCTTGGATGCTTGATTCCGGTCTAGGAAATACATGGCTTGGTAGTTCGGGCTGGACTGTTCCCATGAGGCACAGGGTCAAGGCTGATTTGCATATAGCCAGTGCCTGACCTAGGGTGGTGTGGAGTGCAAAAAAACGATGGATTTAGGCCCAGATCTTTGTGCTGGGGTGAATGTAAGACATTGTTCGGCATTCTGTCCATCAACTGTGTTTTTTGCAAAAAATATCCCCAGCACACATCCAAAGGGGGAATAATGAGGAGAAATAAAGATTTTCTCCTCCATTTAGGCACAAACCTATGTCTACAACTCTTTGTAGATATGGGTTTGCATCAAAATCCATGGGTGGGTTTGGGATGCCCACATGATGCAAAATAATGCAAGGCAGTGCAATGCGCTGCCTTGCAATACTTTATTTTGCAAAGCAATGCAAATAGCCATTTGCGTTGCTTTGTGAAGACCACGAAGGATTTTGCATCAGGTCTGCGTAAAAAAAAGTGACAGAACCCTGACTCAAAATCTGGCCCTAAATTTGGAAGTAAGAAATGATAAGCCGTCTGAATTCCTAAATACAGTGATGCAGAATATGACTGACAAATCGTTATGTCACTTCATTGCTTCTGGAACTATATATTCAGGGCCACAATTTGACTCTTGCATGCCCCATAGTCTTCTTGGTTAGTTTGTCTTGTTTAGAAATGTTTTATGTTTCTTCCTACATGAATGGAATATAGAGGGAGCACAGCTCCATCATCTATTGATTTATTTTGCAGGGTGTACCAGAATCATTGGTGTCAGAGCACCAATTTAAATGACAATTATCATGTTACACATGCAAGCTCAAACATGCATTATCCTTCTTTGACAGTAGTACAGACCTCTTTGAAAGTGCTTCCTGCTTCCCCCTGAGCCAACTGGGGCAGTGGGATGGCAGTGTTCCACACCTGTGTGAAGGGTTGCCTTCTTCCTACCTAGGGTTTAGTTTGTAAACACCTGTGGTTTGTGCATTACCATAGTTCAGTTTCTTTATAACCAGCTATAGGTCAACTATTTTAAAATCTGTATCTTGTATAAAAGGTTTGTTTCACCTGAGAAATCTAATCTGTTACTGTGTGCTTTTGTTATAGCGTTTATATGGGCTTGCAGCTTTACATGTTATCCTAAAGTGTTGAGGAATTTGACACATTCAATGATTTTAGGTTTTAGTAGAGTTAGTGAGTCCTGCTATTACAGGCCTAAGGCAAGCTCTGGGTGAAGAAATGTCCAGGAATTTCATCTTCACAATATTATATTCGAAGTGGTCAAAAGACATCCGGGAATGAATGTCCTTTTGAATTTTTTCTCGATGGAGAAAGTCCACTTGAGGGGAGACTTTTAAATATAACTCTATATCATCTGCATAGATGGGATATAAAGAGTTTTAGGGTCTGAGTTACGTTTCCTGGTGCATCCCTGCAAATCAGCAGGGATGCGCCAGGGAAGATGTGTGACTCATTTACAATGCGGCACATCATGGCGCATGGCTAAACAGATGCGTGTTGCATCTGCCGGCGTAAGGTTAGTTCAGTGCTGGAGTAGTGTCGCGGGTGCGAATCAACTCCAGTATTGTCCCAACCTGGCCTATCCACAACCTGGTGCGTCACTCCTTATGCCTGCTTCCAGCAGGCGCAGGGTTTTGACGCAACATGGCTGAAAAGTGACTCAGTGAAATCTTGTAGATTTCACTGCGTCACTTTTACGTGGCGTTCCGGTGACGAAATGCCCACTCTGCGCTGGAACGCCCATATGAAACCTGATGCAGGTTTCATGTAGCTCAGGGCTTTACAACGTGACGCATCACCCTAGATGCGTCACGTTGTAAATAGGGTGCAACGTGGCACATGGTTTACGCCGCCGCTGCATCACAAAAATGTGACGCAATGGCGGAGTAAAAGTGTCAAAAGGGGCTTGTAATTCTGCCCCTTAATGTTTTAGAAACATGGGCAGAAGTTCCAGGAAATACAATTGCGCTATGGGAAACCCCCTGGCCTATGGTGGAGTGTCTGAGAAGGTCTTGTTCAGCTTTATTAGTTGGAATTGCATTTCCAGGTAGGAAGAAACCCAGCTTAGAACTGTGCTATCTGTCTCGATGTGTTGCTTGACTTTGTTCAGTAGAGTTTTGTGATTAATCGTATCGAAGCCTGTGGATAAGTCAAGGAGGTGCAGCAGAAGGAGTTGCTATTGTCCAATTACCCTAGTGCGTCATCCATACTTTGGAGAATAGGGGCCCCATTAGGATAGCGGCCGGATTGCCCCCGCAGGGCCCGAGGTGGTCACCGCCGGCCCGGCCGGTTGAAAAGACCCCCTGCCATATTATTATGGCTGTGGCGTCCGCGGCGGACAGAAAGACCGTCCGCCGCATTTCCACCCCGGTCGACTTGCGACCGGGGCGGAAAAGGCTGCAATATGGTGGCGGTGTTTTACAGACACCGCCAGCCATATTACAATGTGCGTGTGGGAATGCCTTTCCGTGATGGCAATGCCGCCACGGAAAGGCGTGCCGAGTCTGCTAGGGGGGCCCGTTGCGGGCCCCCAAGGACTCCGGGGTGGTGGGGGGTGCACCTGGGGGGTACCTATGGTACCCCCCTGCAGTTCCATGCACAACATGGCATGCACTGCGCGGTGCCTGCCATGTTGTGCATGGAAGTGCACAACATGCCTCCCTAACATTGTGGCGGGCGGTGCTGAGTGCACCGCCCGCCACAATGTAAGGGTGCGGGCGCATCCTAATGGCAGGCACAGGACCACCGCCCTTATGGGGGGCGGTCCCTCTGTACGACGGGATGGCGGGCGGACAAAGTCTGCCCACCATCCTAATGTGCCCCTAGCTGTTTAAGTGCTACGCAGTGATCTGAAACTAGACTCTAGATTGTCGAATCCTTTATGACAGAATCAAAGGCTACTGTCCGTGCGCTCTGCTCTGCCTGGGCAACGCAATCCTGACCAACTCAATGCCACCTTGCCCATCATGCCCTGCCACCCCACTGACGTGATTTCTCATTGACAAATCTGTATAACTTTCTATCTGTGAAAGATAATCATTCATCTTTAAGCTGCCGGTTCAGCCATGACCTCGAATAAAAATGAAGTATCATGTAAGCCAAGGCCTCTGAATACTTTCCAGAGCTCTGCACCAGAAAATGTGGCACAAATTAAGCATATCTAAAACATATTGTTGCAGATCTTGGCTACCACATGGGAACACACTCAGTACCCTTTATGGATCAGTTCGTTTGAGGGCTACCCCTATAATACTGACACACTCATCTGAATGATTTGATTGGTTTACACCTTAACTTGTTTTCAACATTCTTTAAAGGAGGGAATTGTTTTGAAAGAATGTATCAACAATAGAGACAGAAAATTCTGTTAACAGCATAATTGTATTTACCTATAATATGATGATATAAATCACAGTGCTTATATGAACAAAGGAGCACAACAACATATCATTGAACAAGAACCAACTCTACAGCAAGGATGGGATGAACACAAAACTAACTGAAAAACAAATAACCACATGACACCTTGTACATTTTTTTAAAATACAGTGAATTAAAAACTCCTCTTAATTATATGAACGGTCTGTTGATGTCCATGTTTCTGTCCACATATTTGGTTCACTAAGGACCATCATCTGGAAAACAAGTGGTTATTCATATCAATGATTCCTCATCGCTAAAAAACAGAACAAAAAAATTTAATGTCCCTAAATTATTAATCAATTAAAAATCAATAACCAAATAAATTAATTTATTTAGTTCTTTGATGCCTAGTAAAACGATTCTTGGTGCATTAATAAGGCAAAATCTAAGGTCTATATTAACAACATTTTTGGTCCTATTACGAGCGAAAAGCATTCTGACCGAATCGGTTCCGGAATGCTTTCCAAACGACTCGCACTCCGGGAGTCCCTCCGAGTGAGTACGAAGTGTGCGTAGGGTTACGTACTCAGTTCGGCCTGACTCCCATTGAATTCGATGGGAGCTTGTGTACACAACATGAACATAGGCTCTCATTGAAAAAAGGGGTGGGTGGGGAAAAGCGTGCACCCTGTGGTGGGCAAAAGCTTGCACCCTGTGGGATGCATCACATGATGCCCACCGCACTGTGCATGCATGGAAAGGAGGTACCCATAGGTACCCACATGACCAAATGAGAGGGCCCCGGATGAAGGGGGCCTGCTACGGGACCCCAAAGTCTGATTACCACAGCTGTTTAGTCTTGGCATAACCAAATTGGTACGGCTGTCAGAATCGGTCATCGTACTCGCTCGTTCAGAAACTGTCCCCATTGAGCTGCTGGAATCGGCTCTGAACGACTCGGATTGACTGAATCGCGTTCGGAACTGACCCGGTCATCGTGGACAGCTTCCTTGCATCGTATTTGGTCATTCGGAAAGGGGGCGATTCGGTTGGAAACATGGGCTCCGTATCGTATTTGCTTATTCCGAAACCCTTTTGGAGCCCATCCTAACGAGATCGTAATCGGCCCCTTAGTCTATGTGTAATCCATGTCAATATACAATAAGCTGTGACACACGTAAAGGGTTGAGTTGCCATTATTGTGATACTGAATTAGGTATGCTAAAGATGCTCAAACTATAATAAGTAGTCTCCAATAAGTGTATGCTTAAGAAGTTTGCCATTTGACCAACGACCCATGGCTAATATCCAGAGTTAATTTTAGTACTTCTAATAAAAATAACAATTAACTAGAAAATACTGTATAACAGGGAATGCCCATTCATACAGAAAATGTATTATTCAGATGTACTTAGACTGCAACGAAAGAAAAGCAACACTATCTAGTAATCTATCATGTAGGGACAATAATGGCTATCAAGCTGGAAAATGAAAGTATTCATTGAAAAAATGAATGAAACATACCAACATGATTTGAATTTTTGTGGGAGAACATACATATGCAGAAAGCCTATTGAAAATGAGTCAAACAGCTTTAGGTAAATTCAAACAATGGGGCATATTTACAATGTCTGGCACATCTCTGCACATCATCAGGGATGCGCCAGAACAGATGCGACACGCAATTCCTCCCTTGCGCCACCAAGGATGCGCTGCATTTACAATGCCGGGCACCATGGTGCAAGGATGGGCAGATGCGTGTCGCATCTCGTGGCGTAAGGGCAGCACATTGCTGGAGTCGCGTGGCAAGCGCGACGCAACTCCAGCAATGCACGGGGCTGCCCAAACTTAATGTGGTGCGTCACACCTTATGCCTGCTTCAAGCAGGCGTAAGAGTTTGACGCAGCAGCGTCGTGAACCTGACTCAGTGAAATCTTGTCGATTTCACAGCGTCAGTTTTATGGGGCTTTCCTGCGTTGGAACGCCCACCCTGCGATGGAACGCCCACATGAAACCTGACTCAGGTTTCATGTGGCGCAGTGCTTTAAAACGTGACACATCTGCCTAGATGCGTCACGTTGTAAATAAGTTGCAACGTTGCGCAAGATTTACGCTGCCGTTGCATCACAAAAGTGATGCAACGGCGGCGCAAATGCGTTGCAAGGGGCTTGTAAATCTGCCCCAATGTGTTAAAATGACAAGGGTCTGGTGGCTCAGTGGATTAATGCATCCGCTCAAGAAACCTGTGTTAGACCTCTGGGCCATAGGTTAAAATCCCGGCTGTTCACTGAGTCTTTCTTCCTGCTGAAGTAATTACAATGATATCGTAAAGCAAAAAAACAACTGCTTATCAATGCAAAGATGCCGCAAGTGGTGAGCATATACTTTGCAAATACATATGTTATGTTATATTATGTTATGTTATATGAAACCCGGTCAACACCCAAGTCATTGTTAAAAGGGTGAAACACAATGATTGACAAACAGAAACTGCACAATATTAAAGTGCATTTTAATATTACTAAAACTTCCCTCACCAAACTAATGAATTAGGAATGAGTCATGAAATACAATCCTCATTATGAACATTTTTAAAATGTCTCAGCTGTAACAAAGTGCTTGTAAGTAAATAGTGAGTGCTGCATATACTAATAGGGCCTCGTTTTTGAGGAATTGGCATTGTTCAGTGCCGCAAGTCTTCTTGTGGCGCTGCCCTACACCAATGTGAAAGGGCATGAATGCTCTGTGTTTATGAAATACTATGCATTCCTTTGCTTTCCCCCTTCGCTGGTGCACAATTTGCAGCCCACGCCAACGTAGGCACCTTGCATCATGGTGTAAGGGTGCCTTAGTTGCAGGCAGAATTGTTTTTATGCAGGAAACAGCACACACGGAAAGACATGGAAAGACGAAAAAACTAGGAGAAATCAAGATATTTCTTCTCATTACGCCAGCTCCAGGGAGGCGTAAGGTTTTGGCGCTGCCCCACGTTTACGTGATTAAGTAAATCTGGGGCAACGTCAAAATACATGGGTGTTGCATGGAAGAACCCACTGCAACACCCATGAAACACCTCCCTGGTGCAGCGTAAGGCAACAGAGTGACTTGCGCTCCTTTGCCTTACTCCATATCTATGCGGCAATGCAAAAACAAGCAGAGTGGCTTGGCTTTGCCTCATACATGTGATTGAGAGGTCAAAAAAGTGATTTCTGGGGGAACAAACCTCTCATTAATAAAACCTATATTATGCAAGATATAATTTATGCCAATTCATGCAAATTTACATGGACTTACCCAGTCAGAAGCCCAAGTAAAAAGATGCAAAGAAAAACCGCTAGAGACCTCATGTTCAAGGTAATTTAAATGGAAGATTGCAGCACCTTATCACAAACACTGTACCATTAATCAAACAAAATGGTGCGAAATCTGGCACACTTTGACAACCACAGACACTTACTTAAACTGAAATCCAAGAGTGCCTTACACCACATGCCGCACATTAGATTAGGTTGACGACCATTATAAACTAAACATAACCACCACTGACATACAGAGTACTGAAAAAAATATGTGCACAAACCGAAATGAATCAATTATTTCTAAATACCTAGATGATAAAAGTTAGTAACTGCCACCTATATATGTCGGTATATTTCTGAAATATGCAATACCAATCTAGGGAATTTAAAAAGATTTACAGCTCAGAAAGAATTTGGATAAACTTTTATAACACAAACAGAGCAAACCACTCAACTAGAACATTAAGGCCTTCTTTAAATAGCATGCATCCTTCAGATCTATCTATTTTCCTAGAATGAGAGGTCCTTATCGACATTGGTACTTCTTTTGAGAGTTGTACCATTTTGATCAAAAGCCGCAGATCTCTTTCTCATTGCAGTTTTGTAGTTCATAGTGCTTGACCAATGTAGCCATATTGATAGTGCATCTAATTCTATATTGATGTTGAAAAGTGCGACAGCAAAATATTTGGGCATCTTTCCTAAAATAATGTAAACCGCATGGAAATTGAACGCAGTAGAACTTATTTTTGCTGCTACACAAAGTATAGGTAGCCACAGGCCAGCCTTATCATTGATCAAAAAGATTTTCAAACTGGAGGTAGAGTCATGTGCTGCACCATATCCTCCTTTAATATGGCCCTCTATAGGCAGGATTCCAAATTGTCAAGGGCACTGTTAGATTTGGAGGTCTCTAGTTGGCAGAGGTAGGTACCTTTGACCAAATAGGGTACCCTTGCGTCTAGTCAGGGTAAGGGGGTACACTCCTAAAATACCCACTGCTCACCCCCTTGGTAGCTTGGCACGAGCAGACAGGCTTATTTTAGAGTCAGTGTGTAAAGCATTTGTGAACACATACAGTAACCCAGTGACAACACTATAGATGGACACCACACAAGTTGTAGTATAAAAATAAGTATTTTTATATAGACTTAACACAAGACCACAAACGACAAAAGGAGGTGTTGCGTCGGTTTCTTACTGCGCTTCTGTAGCGATGCGACAAGCAGCGCCCTGATGCAATGAAAATCCGGTGCAATGAACAAAAATGTAGTCTTCTCTTGGATGCGACACGATGCATGCATGCCCGATGGTCGTGCGGCGACTCGATTCTTCTGAGCCGCAACAGGCCCTGCGACACGCTTCCTGGTGATGTGGCGGCGTCTGATGCGACGTCGACCCTTTTCTCCGGCGATGCGAGGCGCTTCGGCAACGATGCGACAGCTTGCAACGGCAACACGCTTTCGCATCGATGCGACAACAGCGGCTGCGGCGGCAACACGCTTCTCTGATGATGCGACGGCATCTGGTGTGACACCGATCCTCTTCTGCGGCGCTTCAGCGTTGCAAAGCAACAGCAGCAGTTCGGCGACACGCTTCTCCTTCGTGAGTCGCGCTTCCAGCTACTTGCGACACGCAGTCCCCCAGAAAGCCCAACACAACTGCAGGCACTCCAAAGAACTCTTGGGGAGCTGGTGGTTGTAGTCTGTTGTCCCTGAGACTTCAGCAGGAGGCAAGCTCTATCTCAAGCCCTTGGAGATACTTCACAAGTTGAATAAAAGTAGCACAAAGTCCTTTCTCCTCTATTTGGCAGTCAGGCAACCACTGCAGGCCAATCCCTAATGCTTAGGGATAGACTCTCCTCAGTCTCTCTGGTTACTCTCCTCAGTAAAGGTTTCTTCTTGTTCCCAAAAGTGATCTAAAGTCCCCTCTTTTATACGGAGTTTCTCTTTGTTCTCTGAAGGCAGCGAGGCATTTACCTAGTCCAAACCAGTTCTAATCAGTCAAGGAGCACTCTGTTTACATGACACCTTCTTTCCTTTCACAGTGTAGGGCAGGGTTATCAGGCGCACCACAGGATGTGGAACAAGCATTGTGGAGGGAAGGCACAGTCCTATTCAGGTCCCAGGTGTAAGTCCTCTCTCCCATCTGCATGCAGATCTCTCTATTCAGCCCTGTACTGACTCACTCTGTGTCCTGGAATCCCCCAGCCCCTGTCACTCAAACTCCAGACAAGGAATACACAACCTAGCAGAGGCAGGCTTGGATAGTTAGGCAAGAAAATACCTACTTTCTCAAAGTGGTATTTTCGAACACAGAATGTTAAAACCAACTTCACTAAAATATGTATTTTATCATTCTGAGCTCAGGCATACTAAACTCGAATTTGTACCTAGTTCCCTGAGTCAGTTAGGATTATGGGGAAAAGGTAGCCTTGCAATAGTGAAAAACGAAAATGGCTGTAATTCACTATTATGACATGCCACACACATCAGGGCATGTCCTACTTTTTACCTACAATGCACCCTGCCCTTGGGACTACCATAGGGGTGACTAATATTCAGAAAATAAAAGGTTTAGAGGTTGGCAAGTGGGTGCACTTGCCCAGTCAACATGGCAGTACCAGACTGCACACAGGTTCTGCAATGTCATATCTGAGACACACTTTTACAGGCTGCTTCTGTGGGTGGCACAACCAGTGTTGCAAGCCCACCCAGCAGCATTTGGTTTACAAGCCCTGGGCACACTCAGTGCACTGTACTAGGGTCTTACAAGTAAACCAAACCAACCAATCATGGAATCACTAATCCGTACATCAATCTACCATAGGGAGCACTTGCACCGTGGCACTGGACAGCAGTGGCACAGTGCCCAAAGCATCTATAACCAGCAAAAACAAGAGGCAAAAGCAAACAATGGAAGGGAGACCCACGCCAAGGAACCAGGTCTAACAGGCACCTACATTTCTGTAGGTTTAATGTAGTATTTCACAATGTGATCACGTGGATTAGTTCCTCTTTTGAAAGCAAACTGAGGTCAATCAACCATAAAATCTCAAGAGTTTAGCAATTACTAGTTCATTTAACCAACTTTTCCATTTTATTAATGAAAATACCAAGTTATAACACAGACAAGTTTTGAATCAGATCGTTTGTCTTTGGCTGACAGTAAACTCTTTCTATCATAATACCATATATATTTGAATACTTGATAAATCAATCATCTTGGCTAAGCTAGTTATTTGTTTTGAAAGAGTGCCCGTTTCTCTGAAATAGCTCTTTTTTACTGCAATTCCTCTTGCTACAGAGAAATTGCTCATAGGACAGATTATCCCTGAGATTATGAGGATGAGTTTTCAGCCTGTTTTTTTGCATAAGCTAGTATAAAGATTATCTTTGTGAAGCACATCAACAAGTCCAAGAGACGAATCTGTTCTTTGTCATAAGTGATGGTAACCTCTAAAATGGCATTTTGTAAGTTCAACCAATCATAGAAACTGAACAGTTGTACTCAGAGCCACACTGCACCAACAGCATGTCATTAATATATCTCATCCAAAGTTTCACTGAGTCATTGAATGGGATATCAATACAATAAACTATTTCCTCCTCAAACTCTGCGACATACAAAATAGCTGGGTTTGGAGCACACATTGCTCTCATTGCAGTGCCTTTTATTTACTTAAAAGCAGTTCTCAACTTGAAAATAATTTTCAGTAGGTACAATTTTAGCACCCTCCACAGTATTGGAACTTGACACCCGATCAGGACATGTTCTGTTTTGCAAAACCACTTCGGTTATGGACAAGAAATACATATGAGGTATATTGGTTGTTAGAACTGGGGGTCTCTAGTTGGCAGAGGTAGGCACCACTGTCCAAATAGGGACCCTTGCTTCTAGTCAGGGTAAGGAGGAAACCCTCTGAGATAACCCCTGCTCACCCTCTAGGTAGCTTGGAACGAGAAGTCAAGGCTAATCAGAAGGTAATGTGTAAAGTATTTGTACCAACACTCATAGTAACACAATGAAAACACCACAAACTGACTCCACAACATTTTAGAAAAATAAAGGTATATAATCTAAACTACACAAGACCAAAACGACAAAAATCCAACATACACAGTTCAAGAATATGGTTGCGATAGAGTTCTTAAGGTTGCGATAAAAATAATCCACAGTTGCGTGAAAAGTTCACAGTTGCGTCACGTTTAGCCAACAGTACCTTTAGATGCGATAAAGTTCCAAATGCAGAAGCTGGTGCGGTGGAAAACAAGCAATGCGTAGCTCCTGAGTCCTTGGGGAGGCGATGCAACAACCCCGATGTAGCAGCGGGCGTGTTGCTACGAATCTGGTCTGTATGGGGAGGAAGGCCACTTGTATGGATTCGGGGCGTAGGTTCCGTAGGAAGTTTGTTCTCGCAAAGGCACAATGCGACGATCTCGTAGGGGCTGCGACGATATCCGGGGCGACGATGCGCGATCCAGCAGCCATCTCTCTCTCGCAGCTCCTCGATGCGATGGCTCTGCGACGATGTTCGCAGTGACGTGTTGCGGTCTGCATGCAAGCGGTCCGGCGATCTCACCCAGCGACGACAGGCTCTGCGACGACACTCGCAGCAATGTTAGTCTGGTGCATCCCGCAAACGAAGGATGCAACGGCTCTGGCAGCGGCAACAGGCGCTGCGACGATCTCGGCCGTCGTAGCGGTGGGAATTTCCTTACACTGTCGGGGATGTGCTCCGCAGCAAGCGATGCAATAACTTTTCTGTAGCAAAGTCTTTAAATCTTAGTTCCCAGCTTCCCAGCACATGTACAACTTCCAGAGGCACCACACATGGGCCACGCACTGCAGGAAGGACAGAACTCTCTCAGTAGAGCTCAGGGGAAGCTGGGGTGAAGTCCTTTTGTTCCTGGGACTTCAAAAACAAGGAGCCAGCTCTTCTCAGGCCCTTGGAGATTCCTTCAAGCAAGGGGACACAGCACAAAGCAAAGTCCTTCCCCTCTCCTTGGCAGCAAAGCAACAGCAGGGCAATCCAGCATAGCAACAGCTGAACAATCTTCCATCTTCAGTTTCAGCTTTCTCCTTGGCAGAGGTTCCTTCTTGATTCCAGAATGATCTAATTTTCTGTAGTCAGGGGCACTATACTTATACTCCTAAAAGTCTTTGTTCCCTTTGTGCAGGAGGGCTCTGAGCCCGGTCTGAACCAGTTCTGGGTGTTCCTTGAGCACTTTGTTTTCCTGGCTTCTCCTTTCCTTTCAGAGTGAGGGTCAGGGTCGTCAGCCGCCCAGCAGCAGGTGAAGCCAGCATTGTGGAAGGCAGGCACAGCCCTATTCAGGCCCAGGTGCTATCTCCTCCCACCACTCAAGTTGCAACTGCAGTCATTCAGCCCAGTGGCGGCTGGTGACTTTTGAAAAAGGTGGGGCGGAAAGGTTGTGCGTGAGTTACCGGCGGCAAGAGAGACTGCCGCCAAAAGAGTGGTTCAGGGAATATCCCCCTAAGAACATTTTGAAAAAAAAGAGTGGCCAAACGGTGCATTTTCAAGCAAATTTGAGAAAGTAAGTTGGTAAATAAATCAATAAAAAGATTTCATATGATAATGACATAGTAGCTAGCTGCTTATCCAGTATATCTACAGAACTTCATAACAGACCTTGCGATAACACCTCTGAATATGCTAGTGAAACATCTTACATCTGATGCTGCGATGGCAACAGTACCTCGTTACAGGAGCAAGACTTACTATGTGTCCGTGGTGGTTGGTGAAGTCTGACAGTAGTGAGCTGAGAGGGGGGCACAACATTTTTATGGAAGTCCGTGGCGATTTACTGTGCATTTTTTTATGGGGTTATATTAGTTCTCAGGCTGATTGACAGAACGGCGTTAAACATGTGGGGGCCAGGCAAAGTTATTTTCATTTTAACAGCAAAGTGCATTGTTTACAATATATATTTTGTGAATGGGGGAGATCAACGCTGGCTCCTTCATAGGCCTAGCAAAAAATAGCCACATGCAGGCAGGTCTGCATCTGCAGTGTTTAAAGATGAGACTCCCTTGCCGTTACCATAAATAAAGTCAAAATCCGTGGAAGTCTGAGACTTTTGACACATCAGCACGCTACCATAAGGACCTGCACTTATCCCAATTATAGAGCATATGTAAAGCGACAATAAAGACAAAAGAAAGTTGATCAGGCCTCATAACCACAGAAGCTTGAAAACACTGGAGTTTACAGTACCCTTTGATTTATAGCGAGGCAAGATTCCCTGCTCTTCACAAGGGCGAACAAAGCACACTTTTTTACTGTTCGCTCCGTTGAAAAAATTAAAATAAATTCAGTCGCACTTCATCCATAGGACAGGCCAGACATTCATTGTAATCTAAATAGTTTATGCAGTGTGTCTGAGTCATGGCCAGCAATTCGTGCCCTACTGCCTAGTAGCAAGAAAAACAAAAGTCACTTTTCATAGCAGGGTTTAAGATGGTAGTAGAGTGCTTTACATGAGCACCAGTTACTTTACACAAAGACACATTAATTTATTTTTAGGCACGAGTAGATTTAGATTGTGATTTGCTCAGGATCACAGGAGGTTGAGCGGACGCCGAGACACAAGCCTGGTTCCCCTGCTTGTAATTTATAAATAGTTACAAACACAATATATTATTAGCAGCACCCTTAAAAATAAACTGTACAAGCCTACAGCTGCATATTTGAACACTGGGGACGGCGGCATTAGCATACCATAGGAACACTTAAACTTAGAAAATCAACAAAACAGAGTTTACCTTTTGATTTACTCTGTGGCCCGCCGCTTCTGTGACTTGGAAGGTGTTTGTAATTTCGGCCGGCCCGGGACATGTCCTGAGGCGAGGGGACTCACGAGGTGATGTGCAAAACCGGCAATGTGCGCAAAGTGAAGTGAGAAGAGCGGCAAGAGCAGAAATGGCCAATCACAGTATGGCTATGATAAAGCCATACGGTGAATAGTCATGTTACATTGCTGGCCTTTGCAGAGATGTATTAATTGGATTACATGACAACGAAGCCTGGCAAAGGGAAAATAATTAATTGCCAAACTGCACCTGGTGGTAAATTCACTACGGTTAAACCAACCATCGCTGGCGTTACTAGCCCTGCCCCTTTAATCGCAATTTCTCTTTTAATTGGTTACATGTTTTAGAACTCCAATCTCCCATTGCATTTATTCACATTGAAGCTCTTCAGTTTTCACACTTGCGTGAAGATGAACATATTAACTTTCATTTAAAGCGCACACTCCTTTATTTAAAAAAAACACATAGTCCTTTAAATTGACTAAACGAAACTGAAATAAAACCTACCATAACCTTTCATTTGCAAGATGATTTGGAGGGGTCTGCTAGAGGCGCGTTTGAGCTGCACTGGCTCCTCCTGTAGAATTCGGAAGGCCCGGACCGTTAATCTCTAATCTGTTGTAGCTCCCGTGGTGGCAGAGTAGCTCAGGCCGGCACTTCAGTCCGAGGCTGGCAGACAGGGAGCTTGAAAGGCCCGGGCAGCAAAATGCTCAGCTCAGTGCGAGCGCCATCAGTAAAATCACCAACAGTTCTGTTTCTAGAGGAAGGGGGAGCGCGTGCCATCACTCTCCTCGTGACTCTGGTGTTCTTCTTGAAGCAGTCCTCCTGTCCACGCCAGGGCGTGGTGACGTCCCAACAGCGCCGGCCAATCACTGATTACATGGAGCAGGGCTAATACAGCCATAATTAGACCCAGCTCCCCCGGGTCTCTACCTGTGTGAGTGCAAGGAGAGGAGGAGGAGGGAAGGGGCTACTGCGTGTGTGCGCATGCGTGGGCAAGTCATAACAATGACTTGTCCTAAATGCGCACACACTGCTGCTGCCCCCTGCCCTCCCTGCCACGCTGCTATCTGCCAGCCCAGCGCCTGCCACTCACTGCCGGTGCAGGCCCGCCCCCCACACCTCCGTGATGAGTGACGTCACTCTATAGTTCGTGACAACGACCGACCTCAAGGAAATAAATGCATTATGACAACTCGGTAATTGTATGTATGACTATGCAGTGACGGTCGTCCATGGCTAGTGGGGCAACGCCCCAACGCCCCCAATGGACGAACCGCCACTGATTCAGCCTAGGGCTGACTCAGCCAGTCACTCTCAAACCAGACAGTCAATACACAAACAGGCCAAGGCACACAGAAAGGGCAGACAAGAGAACAGCAACTTTCTAAAAGTGCCGTTCTCAAACACAGGATTTAAAAACAACCTTTCCCTAAAGGTGTGTTATTAAATTCTGGGTTCAGGGATTCTAGACTTTTATGTCCTATCTTGTTCCTATGGGAAGATATGCTGGTAGCCACTGTAGCCAGCATCCCCCATGATAGCCTATGGAGCAAGATAGCCTTGCAGCAGTGAAAAGCGAAAATGGCTGTAATTCACTACCAGAGCATGTCGCCTGCACCAGTACATGCTCTACCCTTCACATACACTGCACCCTGCCCAAGGGGGTACCTTGGGCCTTCCATAGGGGTGACCAATGTGCACAAAAAGGGAAGGGTTAGGCCTGGTCAGTGGGGATACTGACCAGGAGGACATGGCAGTTCACAGACTGCACACAGGCACTGCAGTGGCAGGCCCGAGACACCCTTTTAGAGCTACTCATGTGGGTGGCACAATCAGTGCTGCAGGCCCACTAGTAGCATTTGTCATCACCAGCCCTGGCACACCCCGTGCACTTTACTAGGGACTTCTTGGCAATACAAATATGTCAATCATGTATATCCAATCATAATAACAATTTGCACAGGGAGCACTTACACTCTGACACTGATCAGCAGTGGCAGAGTGTCCAAAGCATCTAAACCAGCAAAAACAAAATCCAGCACAGCATCAAAAATACAGGAGGTAGAGGCCAAAAAGACAGGGGAAACCACCCCAAAGATGCCAGGTCTAACATTGGTGTATAAAGTTTCAGTGTCAAGTATCACCAAGAAATCTTGCGATGAATCAAACTTAAAGCCTTTCAGTTCTTGAATTACCATCATGCTATCACAAGTAAAAGATTTACTTAGTGTAACAAAAAGGCTACAGAATTTCTTTTGACATATTTGGCTAGTGGTTCCAGTATGGAATGACAAACAGCAACTATAGTTTTCCTGACATGCGCAGTCAGATTTGTAATGCACCTTAGGAAGAGTATACAACACAGTCAGTGATGTTAAAAAAAACTGTACTTGTTTTTTCTACCCACACTTCAGATAAAGTGACACAAGTGACTGAACAAATTTGCTATTTAATCAACAATGTAGGACCAGACTGTAGCTGTACATAATACTCGTCATTGAACAGTTGTTGTTGGACATCTGCATTGTAGTCACCGTGATCTTGTAAAACAGTACAAGGCATCGCCCTTGTCTAGTGGTTTCACATCAAGGTTTTTTTCGTTTCAAACAGTTAAATCACATGTGATTCATTCTGTGGCATATTACATTTGGGACTTACTAGTTTTTACAAAAAAATACATCTATTTCTGTCATCTTTACAGTTTCAAACAAAACAACTTCCTTGCTCACCTAATTAGTGACAGAATAGAAACTGATCAGAAAAAAATAAGCAATTCAAATTTAGTCTGAAACAGATCATTTCTATGTGTGGTCACTGAGGATAGACCTCTACTTAATATATATTCATTTTCAGTTAAATCAGGAGTAGACAGAGTAAAAGTTGGAACGATATCTATTGAAGTCTGAACTATTGAATGTCGCCAACACCATATGAAGTACTGATTGCGGGCTTGGCTTTGGCTCGGTGTGTACTGATTCCGAAACAATACCCTCTTGCCACTCGTTGCCCACTGTTTGGGCCCTTGTACTAAACGCCTAATGATTTGATTCTTGTACAGTAGTAAAACCTGGACAGAGGGACTGATCGATTTCTCACTCTCAGAAAAAAAATACTTTCTTCAGTATTCTTCTGTGATCTATTCCAACAAACTCTTGTTAAAAAAAGAAATAATGAACATACATTAATTTCCATGTAATAAAGATCAAATAAATCACACTGTCAATTGACTGATCATATAACCAACAGGATATTTATTTATTTAGTTATTTATTTTTTAAAAAAAAATTATTTGCATTTTATTAGGTAACAACAATACAATCATGTCATCATTGGTCATCGCACCCTCCCCCCCCCAACCTCCCACCCACCGATCTTCACCATTAGGAGCAATATAGTGTCATTCAAAGCAAATATCTTTGCCGGAACAGTCTCGGGCTCAAGTCCGTGTTGCCATATCAGGCCCCCTGCTGGAGTGCCTACGCCCACTTTTATATCTTTTTTTTTCCCACATCCCCTTGTCAGAGTCCCCCGTTGAGTCCATGATATTTCCGCCATTTATTCCAGACTCTGCCGAATTTCTTAGGGCACCCCCTAGCTTTATACGTGACCCTTTCAGCTGCCAAGTAGAGATCTAGACCCCTCCGCCATTCCTCCAGCTGCGGTGGTGAGGCTACCTCCCACTTCCTTGCCACATCTCTCTTGGCCACTACCAACGCCAGGACCAGGAAGATCAGGAGCGGGTGTGCGAGATCCACATCGTTGGTCATACCTAGCAGGACCAGTTTAGGGTCTGGTGGAAAGAGAGTTTCCAGCACCTCCCCCAGATTATCGGGCATGACCAGATTATATGGTAGAAATTCCCCTCCTCCCGGCCACATCTCATGCAAGTCTGGTCGCCAGCTCTCCCCATCTTATATAAGCGTACCCTATCAAAATAGGTCCTATGTAGGATGTTAAATTGGATGAGCCGTAGCCCGGATTTGATAGCTACTTCTCTGGGATGCATTAACACTGTATCCCAATCAATCGTATTCATTTCTCCTACATTCCCCTCCCACTTATTCCGAAGTGTACCTAAGTCCTCCGGCATGTTATTCATGAGTGTCCTATATGTGAGTGAGACTGCCGTTTCCTGGATACGTTCCTGTAGGAGGTGTCCCTCTAATGGTGCGTATTCAGGTAGTGTGTCCAATAGGATTTCTGCTGCCCGCCAGGCATGTCTCAGTTGTACATACTTAAAGTATTGGGAACGATGCAGACCATATTCCGCCCTTAATGCCGAGAAAGATTTCAGTTCCCCTTTAGCCGTCACATCGCCCAGCGTTGAGATCCCTATGTCATCCCACCTTTTGAACCCCTTCAATTTATTCAGTTCTTGCAGCCAAGCACAGTGCCATAGCGGCGTCTGTCTAGTGGGTTTCTTGTCCCAGCCTATGGTCTTTGTTGCCCGATTCCAAACTGTCAGGGTAAGCTTGGTAGCCAATAGGAGTCTCCCCCTCCCCTTGCCCCCATGGAGATAGTAATTATATGGTTGATTAGCCATTGTGTGCCTCTCTAGTGCATACGTGGGGTGTACTGCCGGGACATGGTGCCAATCATTTATGGGCGCCAAGTGTTCCGCCCAGTAGTAAGCCTCGACACTAGGGAGTGAAATCCCTCCACTGTACTGTTTTCGTTGCAGAGTTGTCAGGGCCACACGCGGGTGTTTACCCAACCATAAAAAGGCTCGTAATTCCACATTAATTTCCGTGAACACCTTACGGGGGAGAGGGTAGTATTAATTCTGGAAGGCATAGAGAAGTTTGGGCAATGTCATCATTTTAAACATGGCCGCACGACCCAGGATCGTAAGGGGGAGCAGACGCCATCTATTCGCATCATCTATAAAATCTTGTACTATCCGTCTTATGTTTTTGTCATATGAGCAGTCGCTATCAAGCGCCATAAATACCCCAAGGTAAGTAAATCCATCTTTTGTCTTTTGTGCAACTGCTCAGGAAGGCTCATCCAGAGCTCATGTCCCCTAGGGTCATAGAGAACGGACTTATGCCAGTTTATCCTGTATCCTGCATGAGCCCCGTACCTTTCTAGTTCTGAGAATAGGGCCGGTACCATGGTTTCAGGGTGTGTGATATATAAGAGGACATTGTCCACATAGAGGGATATTTTTTCCTCTGCGGTATCCATTCCCTCCAGATGGAAGCCTCTAATGCCTGGGTTTTGTCGAATTGCACTTGCGAGTACCTCAATTGTTAGCGTAAAAAGAAGAGGGGACAGGGGGCATCCATGCCTTGTCCCTCGTCTCACTGGGAAGTCCCAGGATAAAATCCCATTTACTTTGACCTTCGCTCTAGGGTCCGTGTACTATAATTGAACCCATTTTCGAAAGTTGGGGCCAAAACCAACCCGCTCTAGGACTCCCTCCAGGAAAGGCCAATGGACGGCATCAAATGCCTTCTCAGCGTCCAGAGAGAGGAATCAGTGTGGGTTCCGTCTACTACCCACCTCCTGAAGCCAGTTATGGGTCCGTCTGAGGTTAAATCTCGTGGCCCGTCCCGGCAGAAACCCGGTTTGGTCCAAGTGCACCAGTTCTGGGATCACTTTCCGCAATATAAGAGCCAAGATGGTCGCCAGGAGCTTCACCTCTATATTCAAGAGGGATATAGGGCGGTACGATGCACGGTCATCTGGTGGTTTACCTTCCTTGTAGATTGGTATGATCGTCGCCATGCGAAGATCCGGAGGTAGTTCCCCCTCTTGAGCAGCCTCTTCAAAAAGCCCTAGTAGATGGCGGGCCACCAGGTCTGCTGTCCGCTTAAAAAACTCTGCCAGGAACCCGTTCGGGCCAGGGGAACTTCCTGCCCGCAATTTTGTTAGGGCGGTCTTTACTTCGTCAAGTGTGATTACGAACTCCAGGCCATCAAGGGGTTAGATTTCCAGCGAAGAACACCTCAGGACCGGAAAGCAGCTCAATAGGGTCCACCTCCCAACACCTCCAACTCTATGATATGTAAATGTACATAGAGTAGTGAAGTGGTTAGGAGAGGGAAAAGAACAGGGAAGGGGGAAAGGGACCGCAGGGAAAAAAAAGAAGCTGTGAAGAAAGAAAACAAAATATAAATAACTGAAATTACATTATACTGTCTACTCTCATTATTTCTCGCTAAACATCCAATAAAGAAGCTGATACCTTGGTTAATACGAACGCCTTCAACAATAACTCTCTTCCTGCGGATAGACACCATCAATGTGTCCTTAAAGTTATAATTCTAGAATAGATTACAAGCACAGGTTATCACAGTGTTCAAATGCAAGCATACGTGCCCTCATGTAACTATAGGTATAGGATTCGTCTCAACGATCAATACATACCACACACATTAAAGGAATTTTCAGCAACGTAGAATCCAATAGGGAAATAGTAACCAAGACTCGCTCAAGCTTCAAAGTAAAACAAACAGAAATGAAAAGATGTCTTCACGTTCCACTGAACGCTAATCCAAACAGTTATGAACATGAGCCTGATGCTCACGAAAGAAGGGAAGGTTACGACACCGTTCCCCACAAATACAATAATAGCATTCCTCACGCTATGAGGAAAATTTATCCGCAAAGAAACTAGATCCTCTCAATGATCACCGTATTACTCCATAAGGTAATCTGAGCTCAAGTTATTCTCAGCAAAGACAGCCGTCTTCACTAACCTTGTGTGTGTAGATTCCCACACACACAGCCGAATGGCGTCGTTGACGGCAAGTCCACAGTACCGGCACGAAGAAAGCAGACTCCAAAGAACTCTCTGTTTCCCAACTCCGTCTTCCTCCTCGAACAGCAGAGTCTGGTGCTGGAATCCAACCTGGAAGAATTACGCACGGCGATTGCGCGTGTTTCCCGTCATTTCTACCCATGCGCCCGGCCGGGCATCATGGGAATTGTAGTCTTCCTTCGGCCGTAAGAAACCAGGAAGGCGCCTATGTGCCTGACACAAGGTCCTCGGCTGCCAGCACTGGGAGATCCAGGTGAAACATGTATTGTAAGGCCTCATCTCGTGTCCCTAGGGCTCTCGCTTCATAGAATTGCTTATAATAAATAGCAAAAGCCTCCGCTATCTGCGCATCTGACCCCGTCAGGTTCCCCTGGGATCCCTGACCCGCTCTACCCACCTGGCATCTCTTTCCTTTCTGCTGAGCCAAGCCAGTAACTTTCCCGACTTGTCTCCGACATCATATAAACGATGAAGTGTCGCCAGCGCTTGCGTCTTGGCCTCTCCCGTTACCATGTCCCTATATTGTCCTTGGACATCTAGCAGTCTACGGAGGGATTTCGGGGTACCAACAAGCTGATGTTCTTCTCCAGGGCCAAGATCTGGGTCTCTAATGCCTCAGTGTCTCTCTGGACCCTCCGAGTCTCCTCCGTCAGTGTATTTTGCGTCCTATCCCTCAGGACCGCCTTAAATGCCTCCCATAAGACCACTTTAGAGAATACTGACCCCTCATTTTCGGCTAACAAAACTTTGATATCAGCCCTGCGGCCCTTCAAGATGGCCTGATTTTGCAGGTCCCAGGCTGTCAGTCTCCAGGACCCTTTCCTTCTTTCCTTCCTCTTTCCTACTGTCACCAGAAGCGGGGAGTGATCTTAAATCCCTCTGGCTCTATACTCAGCTAGGTCGTCTCTTGTCAGAAGGTGGCAGGCAAGTAAAATATAGTCCAAGTTGGAGTAGACCTCCTGGGCGCCCGAAAAAAACGAGTAGGCCCTTACGTCCGGGTGAAGCCATCTCCAGACATCTGTCAGTCCTAGGGTAGTAACCATCCTAGATAATAATGTGAGGGTCTGGTCTCTGGTCCTGTCTCCCGATCTGTCGTGCGTCGGAACCAGCACATCATTGAAGCCCCCCCCCCCCCCCAGCACCTGCCGTGTATCTGAGGAGTCAATCAGTTATCCCTTTCAGTGTAGCTGCCTTCAGTTTAGGAGGGGCATATGCCGAAACGATTGTGTATTCCTGCCGTCCCGAAGTACCCCGTACTCCCACAAACGTCCCCCGAGGATCACACCATACTTGTGTAACCCGGAACGGTGGCGTCTTCTTAATCAGTATGGCCACTCCCCTTGAGCCTGTAGTAAATCCTGCATGTGCGAGAACTTTGTTCTGCCCTCTGACTAGGAAGCCGCATTTAGTGCCCTGGAGGTGTGTTTCTTCCAATAGGATTATATCGGGCCCACCCTTTTCAGATATGCATTCACTAGGCCACGCTTGATCTTACTTCCTAGCCCATTTATATTCCACTTTAAGATCTTGAGCCCCTCTAGCTCCTGCTGCTTCTCTATATGGTTAGCCGGCATCTCGTCGGGTGTCCTGGCATGTGGTGCATATTCTCGGTGCAAATGGAGTGTCGCGGGTGCTGGCGCACCTGACCTTTCCGACATGTCCCTCTCCCAACCCCTGACCCCAACTCCCTACCCCTCCCTGTCTCCCCCTCCCATCTCCCTCCCATCTCCAACCAAACTCAATGAAAAAAAACCTGGAACTCCCTTCCATCCCCCCCACCCTACCTCCCTCCCCCTGCTACCCTCTCCTCATCAAGGATGGGATAGGCACACAGGCGGAGAGGGTCTGTCGCCCTCCCCAAGTTCACCCCCTACAAACTCACAAATGTAGCTGACAAGTTAAAAAAACAATGGTGTTTCCCACAGAACTCACTGTCATAAACATCATAGCTACAAACTATAGACACAATGAATATATGGTGTGTGAAATAACTTGCGTGCTTCCGTGCTGAGCCAGGAATTCGTCCATCTTTGGTTCCTCTTAGTTCATGCGTAAGAGTCTAGGACGTCCCCTTGTGAGGACTGGACCTCTTTGGCCGCTTCCTGCTCCAGTTCATTAACCCCTTCGATGTTCATGACGAGCTCAGCTTGTCATGAGGCACAGTTGAGCTGTGCTTATGACGAGCTGAGCTAGTCATGAATAGAGGAATTCATAAAATGTTAGCACAGGAGGGGAAAACCATTAGCAGCCAAGGTGTTAATAGCCTCCTCCAGGGGATGTATCGACTGGTCCTCTATGTCTTCCCCTCCTGAGGTGACACCCTCGGCATCCTCTTCTCCTTTGGATCTTACATTGCTTTCCAGGCAGCAAAACCTAGACCCCGCCTGATCTCTGATAGTGAAGATAGTGTCATCGCATTGTCGTGTGGTCATCGGATTCCACGTAGGTATTGTGTTGTCTATACCCGTCTGGAGCCTTGTGTTCTCCGCTGCCTCTGTGTCTTCGATGCCTCCCCCTGAGACTTGGGAGCAGTCCTCTTCTCCGTCGCCCCCCTCATCTCTCCCTCTTGTCTCCGGTGGGCGTTCCTCCAGCCATTGCCACGCCTCTTCCGGGTGGGTGAAAAAATAAGTCTTTTCCTTGAAGATGACTTTGAGTTTGGCCGGTAAGAGTAGCATATAGCGGATCTGAAGGTCTCTTAGCTTGGCTTTTACTGCATCAAAGGAGCGTCTCTGTTTCTGAACCTCTTGAATGTAGTCGGGAAAATCATTATCTGTGCATTCTCCATCCGTATTTCACCCAACTTCCGTGCTTCTCGGAGGATTTCATCTCGGTCTGCAAAGTTCAGAAATCTAGCAATAATCAGGCGTGGTCTCTCACCCACCAGTGGCTTCGCCAGGAGCGCCCGGTGTGCCCGATCAATTATGAAACAGTTAGAGAAGGTCGCCTTAGGTAAGGTCTGTATCAGCCATTTGCGGAGGAATTCCACCATGTTGGATCCTTCAATTCCTTCCCTAAAGCCCACAAAGCGGAGGTTGTTGCGCCGGGCCCTGTTTTCCGCATCGTCCACCTTCCACTGTAGTTGTTTATGTGAGGCCATGAGCTCCTTTATGTCTTTCTGCAACGAGTGGATAGTGTCTTCCGCTTCTCCCAATCGAGTTTCGGCCGTGGTTACCCTCTCCGTGAGATTGCGGAAGTCTTGTCGCAATAGCGTCACCTCGGAGCCCACTTCCCCGATCTTGACCTCCAGTGCCGCCCTGGATGCCTCTATGTCTTCTCTGGACGCCTGGATGGCTCCCATCAGAAGCGCTGTGTCTGACCGTGGACCCAAGGCCTCTGCGCCTGGCTGTGCCATGGGGGGAGCCGACGCGTATCGATCCAGTGTGCCTTGGCCAGGGACCTTAGGGGCCGCCTCCTTCTTGCCCATCTTGGCGTTCCTAGGGGGGCCGTATGGGTGGTGGGGGCCGAGCCGAGTCTCTGCCGTCGTCGGCGCCTTGACCCAGGGTCCTCTGTGTTCTGTCGAGCCAGCAGTACTCCAGCACTCCAGGCACGCCCCGCTTCAGATGTGGCGGGGCCTCGGATGTTCCCCCCTCAAGGCCTATGGTGATGACCGTCTGGAGTGTCAGCCAGCCAAGCGTCCAAATCGGGGGCGAGGGCGGGGGGATATGGGGCGGGGGGAGGGTCAGCTGGCAGTACCCCCAGGAAAGGATGGTCGGAGTCTCTGTCGAAAAGTGCGCTGCTCGCCCCCCAGGGTCTTCCGGCCTGGTCTCAATTACTAGTGGCTTTAGGTGGCCCTTGCATGCCCCTGACTCTTGTTCCGCTAACGTTGGGGCCCCTGTTCCGTGGGGCCGGTTCCCGGGGGTCCGGTTTCGTCTTGGGCTGGAGGGAGGGCTGCGTCCGGTGAAGGGAGTGCGCCCCCTCTATCCCGGCGTCGGGCTCCCGCGGCCGCTGGTGTGTGGCTCCCCCTTGGGTGGGGCGCACGCCGTAGTCCCTGACGTCTCGCGGCTCAGTCAGTGCAGGGGGGCACCTCTCTGGGCTGTGCCCAATCTCTCCGCCCGCTGGGCCGTCCCTTCGGGGTGCGGGCACTGTTAGAAATGGGATTTTTGGTTGGCTAGGGCTTGCGCCAAAGTCAGGCAGAAACCACCATTCCTAAGGTAGGGTAAGGAAGTCACCCGCCAAGACAACCCCTGCTCACCCTCTTGATAGCTTGGCACGAGCAGTCAGGCTTATCTTGGAGGCGATGTGTAAAGCATTTGCGCACGCACCCACCAGCAACAACATCCAAGGCCCCCCACAAAAGGAACTCCACACAAGGTATATGTAAAAATAACCTTTGTATTACAAAACACATTAGAGTCATAATCACAGGTTGTACATTGTGCCAACTGGCACGGGCAATATTTACAAGGGATTATATGTACACAGGACAGGGCCACATGGACCCCTGTCAGGAATAAGCACTTCTAGAACTAGAAATACTGTTAGAATAGCACTTAGAACATAGAGTATAAATCACTTTAGCACACAACCAGTAACTACTGGTACCAGGTAAGTACCACCTACGCAACCCTAACCACATTAGGAGAGGTCACGCAGGGAACCAGGACCTCACTAGCAACACCTGTACTAGGAGGAAAAACCACCTAAGTATCACAATACCTGTAGGGGTATAGGCACATTACACAAGATGCATCACCACACATGGTTGGATGTTGATATCTTCCAACATTTTGGTTAATTCTGTGGCTTCCATGGTGTTGGTCAGCTCTGCACGTGTATTCTTGATTTCTGTGGCCAAATCTTCTAGGGTTTTAGAAAGTTCTTCTATTATAAGAAGGATTAAATCTAACGAACATTTGTTGAGTATGGCGTACCAACGCTCAACAAACCTGGTGTTATTCTTGCATAGAAGTGGTTTTAGTGGGACCCTGAGTCCCAATTCCTCGACAAACATTTGCAACCGTTTGTACTCAGCAGCAAATCATACATCAGGGACACCACTGATTTTTTGGTTAAACTGGAAGCATGCACCAAACAGTTAGAAGACCAAGACCTAGTGTTATGCACCGTTGACGTGTGTTCCTTATACACGTTGATACCCCACGACCTGGGTATCGAAGCTGTCGAAAAAGTACTAGCTGGCTCTTCATTGGACACAGACTTAAAAGTTCTACTCATGGAGTTGATGATATTTACACTGTACCATAGCTACTTCACAGTCAACAACAACTGGTTTCAGCAATTGTGTGGAACTTCAATGGGCAATTGCTCAGCTCCTTCCTATGCGAATATTTTTATGAAAGCTTTCGAGGAGACATACATACTCAATGACCCCAGCTGGCTGACCCATGGTAAACTTTACCTAAGATTCATAGACGATATATTCATTTTATGGTCAGGCAACACCAGTACCCTGCTTAAATTCCTGAACAATTGGAACAAGATCAATGAAAGAATCCAATTCACTTGGAGCCATGACAAGAACCGCATTCACTTCCTGGATGTGGAAATCCAGAGACATGAAGGCAAATTCAACACCACAGTCTTTCGAAAACCAACGGATCGCAACTCGATCTTACACTTCAACAGTTTTCACCGACCTGCCCTTAAACATGTTGGAAGATATCAACATCCAGTTGGACAAACATATCCTTGAGACCCAAGAACGTAAGATTCGGAAATTTAAACGAGACACCATTGACTATAAGCTCGGCGAGGTGTACACTTGGGCAGAAGGGTACGCCCACCGACGCCCCAACCGGTCTTACAATTCGTATTCAGAACAGGAAACTTCATCTTCCGATGGGGACACCAGGCCAAAACCCGCGCGGCAGACTACTAGTTCGGAACACCAACAACCTGGCACATCTAATGCTGCGGTGCATTTTTTGGAGCCAGGCCAAGAACAACCAACCGACCCAGGCGGAGAAAAACCCGCAGAGGTGGAAAAAACACCAATAAAACCAAAAAACAAGAAGAGCACACACCAGAGATAAATGAGCATGACAACTTGGTGATCAATATTTCATCATACCAACTAACAAATGAGGAAATAAACACCTTACAAAAAGGCCAATCGTTCGTCCCCACAACCAAGACTAACACATTGGAATTGGAAGTCAGTGCCTTTAAATTGGTATGCAACATTCCCTTACGCCATTACTTTCAAAATGTGGTGTCCACATCCTTACAAGAAGAAGACGTTTTGAGAGGACTCCGTCCGAATAGTACATATTTGGCTCCACAAAGCCATAAGATCATAGACACATTTGAGACTTTGATCAAACACGACATAGCCACCATTCCATTTCAACAACCAGTTAAACGTGGGAATCTTTAAAAAAAAAGAACAAAATATCTTACAGAACTTGGCAAATAACACATCCATTGTGTGCCAAACGGCCGATAAAGGGGGAGCTCTAGTAATTATGGACGCGACATACTATCAAGAACAAGTTGAGGCTCACATGGCGGATAAGAATACATATGCTCTTCTCCCTACTGATCCCACCAATGAGTACACCAACACACTCAACGGAATCATCAAACTGGCATTCGATAATGGTACGATTACTGATAGAACAAGAAGATATCTCACACCCAACAATCCATCTGCTCCAGTCCTGTACATGGTACTCAAGGTACATAAACATCCCACTCGTCCTCCATTACGACCGATAGTATCTACTAAAGGGAGCATACACGAAGCCACCGGTAAATTCCTTGACAAACATTTGCAACCGTTTGTACTCAGCACCAAATCCTACATCAGGGACATCACTGATTTTTTGGTTAAACTGGAAGCAGGCACCAAACAGTTAGAAGACCAAGACCTCGTGTTATGCACCGTTGACGTGTGTTCCTTATACACGTCGATACACCACGACCTGGGTATCGAAGCTGTCAAAAAAGTACTAGCTGGCTCTTCATTGGACGCAGACTTAAAAGTTCTACTTATGGAGTTGATGATATTTACACTGTACCATAGCTACTTCACAGTCAACAACAACTGGTTTCAGCAATTGTGTGGAACTTCCATGGGCAATTGCTCAGCTTCTTCCTATGCGAATATTTTTATGAAAGCTTTCGAGGAGACATACATACTCAATGACCCCAGCTGGCTGACCCATGGTAAACTTTACCTAAGATTCATAGACGATATATTCATTTTATGGTCAGGCAACACCAGTACCCTGCTTGAATTCCTGAACAATTAGAACAAGATCAATGAAAGAATCCAATTCACTTGGAGCCATGACAAGAACTGCATTCACTTCCTGGATGTGGAAATCCAGAGACATGAAGGCAAATTCAACACCACAGTCTTTCGAAAACCAACGGATCGCAACTCGATCTTACACTTCAACAGTTTTCACCGACCTGCCCTTAAACATAATCTACCGTACTCACAACTTCTGAGGATCAAACGCATCGTGTCATCCGACAATGAAAGCAACAAAGAACTTAACAACACGCTAAACCGATTCAAGACACGAGGATATCCTCAGGAAATATTGGACAAAGCGGCCTCCCGCTGCAAGAAGATTATGCGCAAAGATTTACTCCAGGTCAAACCTAAAAAAGAAAACACATGCATGGTGGTGGTATCCAAATACACCATCATCAGCAATCAATTCAAGAGGATCATAATCAAACATTGGCCACTCTTGAGCACTGAACCGGATTTTCAAGGTGCATTCGCACAACCACCCATCTTCGCACATACACGAGGACGGAACATCAAAGAGATATTGACGAGAACACGTGTACAACAACAACCTGAGACATACAGAGGACTGTTACCATGTCATAACTGCAGTAATTGTCACAATATCATTACAGGGAACTACACCAATCATCCTATGAAAGGCTACAAAGTTAGACTCAAAGTCAACGCTACTTGCAATTCAGCCAATGTCATTTATATGTAAAAATGCCCATGTGGTTCTTGCTACATAGGACATACAGAGAGAAAAATTTGAGTACGTATACTCGAACACAAAAGCAACATTTGTACTAACAACATGAAGTTCTCAGTCGCAGCACATTTTTTTGAGAAACATCACACAGTGGCACAGTTGAAATTCTTGGTTTTGGAACAGATCAAACCAACTAGAAACAACAAAAACACACTGTTAAAACGAGGGAACTATTGGATCCGGTACATGGCCACGATGCAACCGAACGGGTTGAATGATAGGATGGAATTCCTATGTTATCTTTAAAGACATTTCATATATAATTTATGAACGCAATGCTGTTATAATCGTATTCGCAGTATATATTTGAATGTTGTGTAATTCTGTTTTACTTTTTTAGGTATCCCCTTGTTAATATTGTTATTTCTCACACACTACTAGCACAATAGAGCAATCACGTTGTTTTAACACACCATTCTAAGATGGTGACTGCTAACAGCAGCTGCGTCGTAGTCCTATTTTAGTGTTTGGTTTCCCATGCGTCGGTTTAACCACTCTGTCTCACTTGGGGGTCTCACATCACTTCACGAGTCACACCGAAGCCCAGACACGTTGCGTAATTATCTTTGACCAAGTAAGTACCTCGCACGAGGACTCGCCTATACTTTTACCTTGCGGCATGGTTTAGTTACCAGCAGATTGAAACTTTGTTTCTGTTGCAGACTTGATAGGGTACCGAACATCACCCGTGAGTACACCGCATCTAGTAACGTGGTTTAGGTGGCGTTACAATTCACCTCACAAAAGTATTAGAATGGCGCACTAGATTCCACGGGGTTTTAACATCACCAACATTAAAAGGCAGCACGACTGTGAAGCGTATTAATTTCACAATTCCTTCACCTGAATTGATCTGAATTCACATGTTTCTTAGAAGCATGCTGCACACTCGCATGTTTTCCTCATACTGCAGCGTAGATCCACCTTCTAACCGCGCATTGCGCTCCCATAACTTTCTAGCATACCTTTATTGATGGGTATCCATTTTCTTTCCTTGTAGAGTAATCCCCTGACGAAGGGCTGCGAGATAGCCCGAAATGCATTTGAATATGTTTTGGCATCATTGATATCATGAGGATATATACGCTTTGGTCACAACCATGAAAATAATGAGTTGAAAAAAAGAAAAAAAGAACATAAAAGAATAAAATCTTCAAACCTATACTTGTTGTGAAAACTTCATCATATTTTGAACAAGAGAATAAGACTCTTTAGTCTTTAAAGCAGTGCATGGAGGAGTCTGCCCCTCTGACAGGGGTAGCTTTGCATTAGTTCTTATGATTATTTACGCTGTGGGGTTCAGACAGCGATTCCACTGGAGCACGCAAATGAACTAACCTTTTAGGACAACCAGAAAATTACTTAGCGGTGCAAGTCTCATCCACTACTTTTGTCTACACACTCCAGCAAGGAGACAGCCCCTATGGCGGTCCCTCCTGGGCCCCACCATCAGCAAGGCCCCCTCTTTCAGGGTTCAGGAAGTAGAGGGGTCCCCCAGGCATCCAGGATATCCAGGGGTTGGGCAGGGCCCAGGGATGCAAGCCTTCCCCTGGGCCCCAGTAGCAGCACGCCCCTGGTAGGATTCAAGTCAGGAACAAGAACATTTTGTAAGGGGACACAGCCCCTTTTTATACAGCAAATCCCTTTGTCTTTGCTCAGGGCGAGGGAAGAAACCAGTCGCAGCTGGTCTGGGAGCACCCTTGATGTGCTCAGCCCCTCACTCTATTCACTGGCAGGGCTAGGGTCGTTAGACGCACCACAGGGGGCAGAGCCAGCATTGTGTGGGGAAAGCCCAGCCCTATTCAGGACCCAGGTGCACTCCTCCCCAGCCATCAGCATGCTAATCTCACACTCACCACCGGGCAGAACCATCATGACTCATGGAGCCTGGCATCCCAGCCAGCTCCAGCCAATCACATGTCAGCACCTTTACAGCACACACACAGCGATGTCTAGAAGTGACACTTCCACACTAGACACATACACGCCGCATACATCATTTTGCAGCATTCAATCACATGAGTCCGCACATACCAGACTCGAGCCTGTACACCCCACGCATCAGGAACTACCAGGGACACATACATTCCCCATTCCTTCCTATGGGAGGGTAGGCCTATCTCACCACACACACTCAGAGTGCTCACGCACTTTCCATTGGGACACAGTGAAAGTGCGCAGAAACCAAAAATCACTACTGCTGGGTCACCATTAAAAGCAAAAAGTTTAGGGGTGAACCTGCCAGAAGGGCAAAGTCCAACAAACACCCTTCCAGGTTCCTCTGCCCCTCGGCCCCACTACGCTCTGCACCAGAGGCCCGGTGATCCTCTGTCTCCCACTGGGGGGCCCTGTTATCCCGGGTCTGCTGCCGGATCTGGCCCAGGTCCGTTATGTTTGCGAGGGGTCAGGTCCGATGCGGTGGGGCGTGCCGCCCCTATCCCAGTGTCGTTCACGGGCCCAAGCAGCGGGCCGTGGCCTCCTTTGAGTGTCTCTCCCCGGGGCGGTGTGTAGGCCGGTGCCCCCCGTGTCCCGCAATGTACTCTGGGCAAGCGGGTGTTAAGCTTCGGTATGTCCGTAGCTTCGGGCCGGGTCCTAACCCACGCTCACAAAGCACTCTACGAACTTGGACCCGAATGCCTCAACACACGACTTTCCTTCTACACCCCCCCTCGCCAGCTACGATCTTCCAACCAAGCCCTTGCTACCATTCCTCGCATCAATAAAACCACCATGGGAGGTAGATCCTTCTCCTACCTCGCAGCTAAAACCTGGAACTCACTCCCCACCCACCTACGTCTCACACAGAACCACCTAGCATTCAGAAAGCAACTTAAAACCTGGATATTCGACAAGTAACTCCCTTCCCCTCCTCAAGCGCCTTGAGACCCTCTGGGTATGTAGCGCGCTATATAAATTTCTGACTTGACTTGACTTGACTTGTGACCGTCTCCCCTTTGGGCAGGCTCCCGCCGCGGGTCCCTTCCTCTTCCCACCTCTCCGCGGCCTGGCACGGGGGTTCGGCGGCTTACCGTCTCTCCGGCATGCGGTCTCAGCTTCCCGTATCGCCTGTCCTTTCTGGCGGTCTCAGGGCATACGCCGCGCGGCTCCGTCCTAGCTCCTCAATCCGCCACCATCTTGGGGCCACCACTGCCCATCTCCCGGGGACCGCCGCTCCTCTTCAAGTCTACGGGTTCCGTAGGCCCCTGTCTGTAATCACGTCCGCTTGCTCAGCCCCATGGGACTCTCTGGTGATCTGTGGCAGTAGTTCAGGGACCTTTGGATGGTTAACTAGTAGTCGGATCAAAAGTGGCTCGACGAAGCGTCGCTGGTGTGCGACTTACTCGGCCATGCTGTTGGCCACGCCCCTCCAACAGGATATTTTTAATTCACTGCATCTTTGTAAAATGTACACGATATCATATAGTTCATTGACATATTGTTTTGCATCTATCCACTTTTTTCTTGTAATTTTTTTAAAATTATACTGTTGTGCTATTCTGTCTCCAATACCACTTTGATTTTAGGTTTAAATCTGCTTTATTGATTTTGAGGCGAATAGTTAATATAACATTTATCCTACCTACATCCAATGGCCGGTTAGGAACAATAGGTGAAAACAGCCATAACGGGAAATCGGCAGGCAGAGAGGGCAAAAAAGTGGGAAAAAGGGACTAAGGGGTAAGAGAGGAGATAGATTGGGACAGGAAACCAAATTCCTAGACAGCTCATAGTAGAGAAAGATTTAAAGCAGCCAGCGCTGAAGTAAAGGTATAAATGGTGAAGGCTGGCTTTGCACCTCAAGGAGAGTCATATTCCAAGTGTGTACGGCAAAGGACTCATAAGTAGGCTGGGCAAGTTAGCTCCCTGAATTTATTGGACAGGAATCGCACACAAGGCCCCCAAATATTGTCATAGCGGGCGAAATATTGGTCACAGTTGCTGTTAATTTCTCTATCCCCAGAAGTTCCCATAACTTATGGAGTCATTCATTTCATAAGGCTTTATTCGGAACATAAAAACAATGTCCATAAAAGCACATGTCATTTCATAACAGTTTTACAGTAACCAATAAAAATCATGGTAGAAAATACAAGAGCAGAATAAATAATTAAAAAATCATACTTTTCCTTGCATTGATTGCTTTGAGGAGGAAAGTGGCAGTAAAAAAGCAAACATCGGGATGATGCATGTTAAAAAGCAACTTCATAGACAGTACCAACACCAAACTTGACAAATATAGGCTTTAAAAAGGCTATGCGGAAATTTCCATAAAGTTTACATAGCAGTAAAAAGTGCAGAGTGCTTTGTGCTGAAATGTTGTCGCAAGGGCACGGACCAGCTGGGTGCTTATTGTGGGAAGGGAAGGCCACCAAATTGTGCACGATCCCAAACCTCAATCTGTGCTGAAATGTTGTCGCAAGGGCACGGACCAGCTGGGTGCTTATTGTGGGAAGGGAAGGCCACCAAATTGTGCACGATCCCAAACCTCAATCTCATTAAAACAAACTGGTGAGAGGCTCCGGTCACTTGGCTCAGGTATGCTTGATAACCCACACTCTCGCTAAATCTGCTATGGAACACACAAGTGGATAAATTGCCACTATTGCTAATCCGCCTCTCTGACTTGTAATTCATGAAGACATTCTTCATTTCATTTTTAGATAGACCTGAGGCAGCATATCTGTCCACTTTTATGTTAAAGCCATAGATCTCTTGGTAGCTATTAATTATACATTTTATCCATGGATCCATGGTTATCAACTGAGAGACAGTCACTGATAATGGCTCTATTTAAGTCTGTCTCCTCTTTTAGCCAGATCGAGCGCCATAACATTATTGGTCTTAAAGAAATCAGATCGGATAGATGTTGGATTCCAAGCTCTCTGTGGACTAAATCATTAGAGGCAGATTCGGGCAGGCACAAGAGTCTCTTTAAAAAGAGATTTTCCTCCACTTGTAGGCTCCCAGCCGAGACAAATCCCCAGGCCCCGGCACCATAGAGGGCAATGGAGAGACATCTCAATTGATATATCTTTAACATGTCTCTGAGCCGTTTGTCCCCTAATTTGGTGGCAAATTCAAACACCCGTGGGCACTTTCTGCCATCTTTGCCCGCACGTTATCAAGCTCACTGGCCCAGCTACAGTTCTTTGTAAAGGTGATGCCAAGATAGCAAAAATTAGCCACTTGTTGGACCTTATGCCCATCGATAAAGTATGAATGGGGTTTCCCACGCCCTGGCCCATATTCCATGGTATAGGTTTTGGACTTATTAATCAGTAGTTTTCTGTCCCTGATGAAGAGCGAAAACCTATCCATCAAACGTTGAAGGCCTATGGGGGTCCTGGACAATAGCACGGTGTTGTCCGCGTAAAGTAATACCGGGACGTCGAGGTCATTAACTTTTGGGGCATCTGCCACTATCGTTTTTAAAACAGTATCGACTTCATTAATAAAAAGTGTAAAAAGCAAGGGGGCGAGGGCACACCCTTGCCTTAGACCTCGCCCAATCTTGAACTTAGTGGTACACTCCCCGCAAGAACCATATCGTACACTGGTACGCAAATTGACATAGAGTCGGGCCAGGAAAAAGACTGTACCCTCGGGTGCCCCCATCTCTATCAGTTTGGCCCTTAGGATGGCATGGTCCACCATATCGAAGGCACTACTCAAATCTGCGAAACAGAGATAAAGAGAGCCTGTCTCTGCCTGAGTATACTTTCCTATCAGGAGTTCAAGATTTAGACATTGTTCTATAGTCCCTCGCCCCTTCCTAAAGCCATACTGGCTGTTGGCCAGGATGCCTTTAGATTCAGCCCATTCTTCCAGCCTAACTAATAGCACCCTACTCATTATTTTCACAGAGGAATCTAACAAGGAAATGGGGCGGTAATTCTTCACATCCCCCCTATCTCCTTTCTTGTAAATTGGTATTTTGATAGATTCCTCCCACGTTGGAGGTACACCGTTACATACAGCAGCGTTAAAAACGTTGGCTTGTATTAGGCCCCATAGCTCAGGGACTAATTTATAAACGTCGATGGGCACCCCACCGGGGCCCTGGGCCTTCCCCCCATTACTGGAACTAATACTTTCTAGAACCTCGGTGATGGTGATGTCCAGCGGGACAATGGGCCAACAAACATAATAATCACCCGAAGGTTTGTCTGAGTCAAAAATAGTAGAAAAATTAGTAACCCAAGTTTCCATATTAACGTTAGATGTTAATTCTGGTACCTTATCATCTTTGAGAAACGGACAGTTAACTGTGGCCCAAAATAAAGAGCAGTTAGAAGTTTCAGCAGCCTGTGCCAGTTTATCCCAGGCCTCTTGCTGTAACTCGGTCTTCCTACGTTTTACTGCTACCTTGTAAATATGTCTATGGTGGGTAACCTCACTCATGACTCTAGGTTTAGCTGCTAGTGCCACTTTTAGCTCCTTTAACGCGGTTGTACATGCATGATCAAACCACCCTCTTAGGTGGTCTGGTTTGCCCTTGACAAATTTGGTAAATTTACTGTCGATAATAAGATTGATATTAATAAAATTACGGACAGTATCAACAGTAACGTCAACACTCTCAAGGATAGCAATGATTTCTACTAGACAGCTTTTTACAATTGAATTAGACGTCATTTCAGCTTTGTCCCCTTTCCATCTGATTCTTGTTCCATTCGGTCTGTGTGGTTCTATGTTACCAATAATACCCGTGTTAGGTACAAGTTTTTCTTTCCAGAGTGAGGCCTCGATAGTAATACAATTACCTTAGGGGCCTTACACCATGGGATAAGGTTAGAGGACATACAGATAAAATCAATTACAGTGTTCGCGTTCCTACCCATAAACGTGGGGATTATATCACCTAGATCATTCTTCGCATTGACCAGTATTTCCATATCATAGGAGGCCAAGAGTTTATTCAAGGTCTCCCCATAATGATTATGTGGGAAATGAAGGTCAACATCCACAAAGTGGTTAGTAACCCCACAAACTCTTTGGTTGGAGAGGGGACAAACAGCAGTATTAAAATCCCCCGCCCAAATAAAATAAAAAACAACATTAGATCCCACAATTATGTCATCCAGGGCACTCTCTAGAGCATTTACCACCAGATGCCTTGTGCTGTTGAAGATATTATTATAAAAATTGATTAAAAGAATATTTCTACCATGCTCCTGAGAAAAGCCATAAGATCTGGGAATGAGCCCCGACCAATACGTGTTTTTTCACAGTAATAGGAAGTTTTACAGAGATCAGTTCCAGGAGCCCTCCCTTAGCTCTACCGGAAGGGGAAGTCTAGCCTTTCTTACTTGAGGTACCACCAGAAGGGAAGGGAAGGAAGGGATCTGGGAGGTACATATGGTAGGAATTTCTCGGAGAGGTAAAGATGGCCCAAGTTGACCAGTGCCTTGTGGATAGTGCAGCATGTTTTACATTCGATCCGTGGACGGATAGGGAGCCAGTGCAGCTTTACAAGAAGAGGGTGGGAAGGGGTCCGAGGTGGAACATTAAGGACCAGCCGTGCTGCCGTGTTCTGAACCACCTGCAATCTGCTGAGTGAGGCGTCATTAGCCGAAATCAGCAGGCCATTGCAGTAGTCCAGGTTACTTAGTACCATTGCCTGGACTAGAATTTTGCGGGTAGAATCCGGAATCTGGGGGAAAACTCGGCGGAGCAGGCCTATTACATGGAGGGGTGCTGCCACTTTGTCAGTGAAGGTGTGTTCACACTTGTCTTCACAGCATCATTGCGCCAGTGATTTAGAGGGCACCAGTAGAGCGTTTAAGAACTTGTAAATGTTTGAGAGTATGAGTTTATTGGAAGAACAGGTGCAAAGCCATTTTTTCAAAGGAGGTCAGGGGCAGCTCGCATGGGGGAATTGGAGGCTGAAGAAGCCAATGTCCAAGGGCAATATGCCACCAGTGGGAACTGGACGAGAAGCCATAATTAGATTAGAGTTGAGTGAATTCCATAATCCTGTCAACATCAAAGAGGTCACTTAACCTTTTACAGTTGACAGCTTGCCTCCACGGAAAGGATGGTCCCTATACCACCGATGGAAAGTCGGGATTTTACGTAATCGGGGTCAAAGGTGAGATATGAGGATATTACTTGCACAGGATTTGTACCATGTCCCAGACTCTCATCGTGGCTCAGACCACTGGGATTGGTGCGGTTTAGGCAAGCATGGTATTTTCCAGATGTGTATTCCAGCCACAACCTGATCTATGAACCACCAGTGTTTCTCTGTATGCTGTCTGGATCTTTCCACCATGTAACAAAGTTGTGCCACTTCAAAGTATCGTACTAAGTGAGAAAGGCCCTGTCCACCCTCAGATGGGACTAAGTAAGCCTGCTTTTTTGCTATGCGCACATTTTCTGGGCCCAGACAAAGTCATCTATAAGGTGTTGTAGCTTGCCGAAAATATGTGGCGGGGGCTGCAACAATAGCATTTGCATGAAATAAAGGGTCTTAGGTAAGAGACTCATTTTGACCCCTGCAAGTTTCCCCAACTAGGAGAGGGTGTATCTCTTCCAAGAGGAAAGGTCAGGAAGGCAGTAGCCAGAAGCACAGTGTAGTTGCCTTCAACAGTGTGGCCTGGTGTCGGGAGTATCTGTAGGTCCAATTATCCCACACCTTGGGCAGCCCAGGTGAAGGGTAAGAGGCCTTCCATGTGAGCCTAGACAGCTTTGGAAAGAGTAAGGTTGAGAGCATGAGATTTCGGAAAGTTAATTTTGAAGCCAAGGCCTCCATAGCTCGAATCAGGGGAGGCAAAGAAGTAAGAGACTTCTTCAGTGCTGTCATATCAGCATAGAGTGCTAATTTATGTTCTCCGCTTCATGTCAGCATTCCTGCTTATCCGTTCGGTAAAGGGTTCCATATAGAGGGCATAAATGTAACAGGGACAGCCCTTACCCTTGCACATAGCAATATTGAAGGGCTGCAACATCAGCCCATTGACCCTGACCACTGCCCTAGGTCGTGCATAACTGCACCATATCCAGCAGCAGAGTCGTGGACTTAGGCCCAATTTAGTGAGTACACTGGGACAGGAACAGACTAATTTGCATGTAGCCAGGTTCTGAGCTGGTATGGTGCAGTGAGCTAAAAAACGGTGATGGATCAAGCCCTGATCTCTTGACTGGGTAAGAGTATTCTGCATCATTCAGAAACTCTGTCCATCACCACCCCATTTTCCAAAATCTATTTTGTCCACACTATGTGTGGGAGGGTATACTCAGACGTGAGTCCCTTGCTCATTGCACCATCAGGATTCAAGCAAGCCGGGCTGACGACCGCTGAAATGCCAGAAACCGGACCCCGGAAGCTTGTTTCCTTACCAGTATAAGAATTGGCTTGGTAGTTTGGTTTGCCCTTGATAAGCGTGGCTCAAATCCACCTGAGTGACTTACCGCACTCACCTATAGTAACTCTGTAAGAAGTCAGCCGGACAGTGGAGAAGAATAAACAAGATATTTTATTAGGCCACAAACTCCCATATGAGAGGGCCCTGTCCGACCTCACCCCAAAGAGTGCGTCGAGAGGACTGACTCTCTTCATCACAGCAGTACATTATAATGCAATACAGTACATTAGGGTACGCCCCTTCTGGAAAATTACTGAAACCCAGACAGAGGAACAATGTCCTCATACAGTAGGCATCTGCACCTGCAAGGGATACATCGCTATCTTTTCTCAAGGCCGCAGAGCTAGGCTTCAGCGTCTCTGGGGCATGAGAACATTACTGATAAAGAGACTTGTTAGTTTCGGCCACAGTTAGCTGAGAAACGAAAACTGCTTTCTTAGTGAAATTCTCTATTCCTACGGGAGGGGCAGATGAGCGAGTGCGACTCGCAGGCTCAGGGTGATACACAAAATGGAGGCACATGGGCTAAGCTAAGAAAACTAATATCATCACACATATAATTGAATAATAATGTAACAAGCAAGAGTAATGCAAAAATGTGTATATATACGTACTTCATCAGTTAGTCACATGATGCTAACTCACATATGAAATTAGAGATTGGTGAGGCATCGAAAAGTGAATTCTATCAGACCCTCCTTTTAGCATCATTGGCTAACTGCAGCGGTGCATTTATTTGCCAAAAGGTAGCGCCTTCACAACCATTCTAAGGGCAGGGCATCATATTTATTCAAAAATATCATCTTCAATGAGCATCATCCAATGGATATCAGGAAGTTCAGTAACAGTGGAGGCAGTATATTGACCAGACACCTTCTTTTGTGGTCGTAAATTCGTAGCACACATTGAGCAACATGGGGGAAGGCAGTATACACATAGGCAACAAGTCAGTAGTGCGCTCACCACACCAACCAAACCCATCAATATTTTCCAACCCCAGGAGGAGAAAACACCCCAGAGCCACCCTTTTAAGGACCATGTCCCGTTATCCTGATGAAGTTGAGTCGCTAATCTATGGAGTTTCTGTACTGCTAAGTTAACAGTCGGAGCTGAGTCAGGAATATATGCGCAACAAGACGTCCCGATGACGCGACAGGCCCCGCCCCTATCTGCCAGGATGACGTCAAGCACCATCCTATTCTGAATCGTAAATAATCTCATAGCCTGAATCTCGACAGACATGTTGGTTGCAATGTCTGCTTCAGTGAGAACTACCTTCTCCATCACCCTGGACAGTCGTCGAATGGCCCTACTAATAAATATCGGACCCCAGAAAGGCAAAAGACCCTTAGAGAAATCAGTCCATTGTTGCAGAGAAGTGTCTGTCTGGTCAACGTCATCTACCTGAAGTTCCTTCCTTTTACGCTGTTCTGGTGGACTGGGAAACCTACGATGAGTCTTGTGATAGTCGGAAGGTGCCACATATACGGGCGGAATCATATAGGCTAGGTAGCATACCCCACCCCAACCTTCAGGCAACCATAAGTACCCGTTATCTCCGCACACAAAATAAATGCTGGGGGGGGGGGGGGGGGGGTAACCAAGGATGGACTAAGGGGCAAACGTATTGATGCTGTCACGTTACAAGAACTATTGCCGACCTTAATGGGGCCCCTACCCTCTATACAAAAGAATGGTGACGGACCCACTACCACCAAGGGTATTAGAGACTTAACACTACCATTTCCATTTGGTGGGTGTCTGTAGGACAGGGAGGAATTCAGCTGTAAAAAACTTTCTCTAACTCTGTCAGTATCATTCGGAGATAAAAACCGGCCCACCTTTTTCTCACACGTCTCTATAAATGTCTGATCAAAACGTCCGTCAGTATATAGCCGTCCAAGGGAAGAGGGGGGCATAGGGCGAACTCGCATTGTCATTGTCGATCCCCTGTCTTGCAGTCGAGGAGTCAGAAAATCTGGCTGTTGAAAATATTTAACACGACCTATTAGAGTATACCATCCCACACAACTATTCACAGGTGTCAAGGGAAGCGCTAAAAATCTATCCTTTTTGTAAGCAGCAGAAGGCAGAAGCCCACAGACCCAACAGTCAGTCATATTAGTTGTTGCATGAGCATGGTGCAAAGTCTTTATGAAAACATTTTCTTTGTAACCTCGTCTAAGCATTTGTTCACCATAATCCACAGTAATAATGTTATGTTCAGGAACAGCAGTAGGTGTGGGTGCAAACACATGTACGGGATAGGCTTTATCCAAGAAAAGCAATATACCAAGAGCCACTAGGAAAGCAATGAGCACTATAATAAGGAGTACTATTCGTCCCCTCCGGGAAAGGGCCAACCAGGGGGAAGCAGGCAAAGGTCTCCGAGGAGCCGCAAAGGGCTGCTCCTCATCAGGGATGGGGCGGCCAAAAGGATGCATATAAAAATTTGCAAAAATATAAAAAGAAAAAAATGGAAAAGCTACACTAAAAAAATAGTCCCAGACAGTCCTAAAACCGGCCAGAGGGGTTCTTCAACCCTGAAAAGGGATCTTCTCCCTGTGTCCTTCAAAGCCTCACAGGCAGGCTTTTACCGTCCATACCTTAATCCCACGTCACTTGACACACAGCAATTGTAACAGAGGAGCACTTAATCTGGGCCCCACACCACTCTATAGTCTCATAGAACAGAATCTTCGGCTAAACACCAGGGCTCTTACAAGTCCATCCCTACCACTAAATCTTCTTTTATAACAGAATCTCCACTAAGCCCTTCTTCCAGTGTTCAGTCCAGTACACTTTCACCTTTTTCGGGGCCGCAGATTATAGCGAGTGCTCCCTCGCACTTCAGGGTCAGTGAACAAAACAGGTGTATCTGTAGCATGAACTGGACCCTTTGACGCCTTTTCACTAGTAGCAACGGGAGTAACGGAGCTTGTTGGAGCACTTTGTTCTTCATAAGACTTTACGTTCGTCTTTTCACCTTGCTCCTCTCCCCTCAGTGAAGCATCTGAGAAGGGGACGTATCTGGGTAATTGCTCATGTTCCTCATCAGCAATGCCTTCTCTTACCCATTTGTCATAGGGTAACGGTAGCGGGACCTTCTTTACATGCGATGCGTGCGTCCACGCTTTTCTGCCCTCAACTCGAAGTGCGGTACGTGTGGTCAGTAGTACTTGTCTTGGCTCCGACCATCTGGGCTCCAGACAGGATTTCCGCTGATATCTTTTCACGAGTACCCAGTCTCCAGGTAGGATGGAGTGTCCAGGCCCCTCTGGCAACGGCTTCAGGGTGTCTGCTACCTGCTGATGAATAGAACGAAGATCTTTTGTCAAAGCATACAAGTAGTCTATCAACAGAGGATACTCTATTTCTGAAAAACATTTGGGTCTGGGTACTCCCCAGACGTTGGCAGTGCGGCCAAATATTACCTCGTAAGGGGAGACACCCGTTTTGGAATTTACTGTCACTCTGGTAGAAAGCAGGGCTAAAGGAAGGGCATCTGGCCAACGGAGTCCCGTACTCGCTTGTATTTTGGCCATTTTTAATTTTAATGTTCCATTAAACCTTTCCACAAGTCCCGCGGCCTGAGGGTGTTGGGCCGCGTGGAACTTCTGGGAAATCTGTAAGCCCTTACATATCTGTTTCATCAATTCAGCATTGAAGGATGTGCCATTATCACTCCAGATGACCCTAGGCAATCCAAAGCGGGAAAAATACTCTTCAATCAACATCTTAGCAGTAGAAATGGCTGTACAATCTTTTGTTGGAAATGCCTCCACCCATCTGCTAAAAGAGCATACAACCACCAGGACGTATTTGAGATTATTAACCCTTTCCATTTCAATATAATCCATCTGAATCACCTCAAAAGGGAAAGAGGGTGGTGCAAAATTTCCCACTGGGACAGGCGTTCCTTTTCCTGGACTGTGTCTCAAACATACCATACACTGTTGGACCAAGTGAGTCGCCACTTTAGGAATATTTTTATTGCTCCACACTGGGTCCAGCAGCTTACATATACCTTTGGCACTAATATGTGCCGGCCCATGAGCCATCGTCACCACTGGGAGGACATATGCATTCGGAAGTAACCATCGTCTCTTATCGGTCACATCTGTCCAACATTCATCAGCGTCCAATCGCCCCCCACCATCTTTCCATGTCCTCAATTCATTCTCAGTCGCTTTCTCTTGTATATTCTTTACACTCTGTACAGTATCTGCAAACATGTTAACGTCTGGTACCCATCTAGCTGGGCCTACCACAAACATCCGTGGTAGTTTTGTCCGAGCAGTCTCTTTTGCCGTTTGATCTGCAAAAGCATTGCCTCGTCCCACATCATCCACTATTGTCTTGTGCGCGCTGCACTTTATCACAGCCAGTTGCTTGGGTAATGTCAATGCTGTTAACAATCGTAATATCAGCGGACCATGCTGTATGCGTTGTCCATGTGAAGTCAGAAATCCCCGTTCTGCCCACAGTCGCCCATAATTATGAGCCACGCCAAAGGCATATTGGCTGTCAGTATAAATGTTCACGTCCAGTCCCTCACTTAGTTCACATGCTCTCAGTAAAGCTATAATTTCTGCAGCCTGGGCCGAATTATAAGGTATTCTAGGGTCTCCACTACCGTCTGTAATGTCGTTATTGCATATGCTGCTGTCGATGTACCATCTGCAAGTTTGAAACAAGACCCATCTACATAGAGTTCCCCATCCGGCTCATCTAAGGGCTCGTCCGTCAGATCCACCCTCCCTTTTGTCTCTTCCTCTGTCCGAAACAAACAGTCGTGCATGTCATTGTCCTTTTCATCTGTTGGGATGGGTAGCAATGTGGGAGAGTTCAATGTAGCACACCTTTTTATCGTCACATGGGGTGCAAAGAGGGTCATCTCATAGCCGGTAAGACGAGCACTAGTTAAATGCTGCGTCTGTGTCCTGTTTAGCAAAATGTCCACAGCATGTGGTACCATTACTGTGAGGTCTGAACCCAATACAAGCCCTGCCGATTGTCTTATAGAGACCGCAGCAGCCGCCGTGGCCCTCAGACAACTCGGCAGTGCTCTTCCCACATTGTCGAGCATCGCAGAGAAGTATGCACAGGGTCTCTGCTTCCCTCCAAAACATTGTGTTAAGACAGACAACGCGCAACCTTCCGCCTCGTGTACATAAAGCACAAAAGGCTTCTGGTAATCAGGTGTTCCCAGAACGGGTGCAGAACATAAAGCAGTTTTTAGTGACTCAAACGCTTCCTGGCATGCAGGGGTCCAGGGTAGGGGTTCGCACACTTCTTTGGTAGTCAGATACAATAGGGGTTTTGTTAGTAATGCATAGTTAGGAATCCACTGGCGACAATACGATGTTATGCCCAAGAATGCGCGCACCTCTTGCTGCGTGCTAGGTACCTTCATGTTAGTTATCGCTTTTAAGCGTTCTGGCGTCAATCTCCTCCCCACTTTCGAAAGGAGGTGACCTAGGTAGGTAACCTCCGTTCGACAATATTGGAATTTCGGAAGGGACACCTTATGCCCCCTTTTGGCCAAATGATGCAGTAATTTTATCGTAGCATCCCGACAACCTTCCTCTTCATCCGATGCTATCAAGATATCATCCACGTACTGCAACATAACATTGCCAGGTGGAAGTTCCAATTCATCCAATTGTGCCTTCAGTGCTTGACTATATATGCTCGGGCTTTCTGTGTAACCTTGGGGAATTCTCTTAAACCTAAAGCTTCGGCCAGCCAATGAGAATCCGAAGAGATAACGGCTGTCTTCATGTACTGGGATACTGAAGAAAGCATTCTTCAGATCCAAAACAGAAAAATACTTAGCAGATGGGGGAATCATTGTCAATATCGTAGTGATGTCCGACACCACTGGATATTGCGGCTCCACTACTTTATTCACATGGCGCAAATCAATCACAATCCTATAGACATCAGGAGTATTATCGCAGCATCAGGCGACCGTCTTTTAAGGATCGGCAGTATGGGGCTATTACATATGTTCGAGTCTGTCTCCTCCACTACTCCTGACTGAATCAAATCTTGAATTATTTGTAACAGGGCTTTCTCTCCCTCCCTAGGAATTCTATACTGTGGTACCCTGGGTAATTTCGCTCCCACCGTAACTTTTATTGTTACTGGGGCAATATCCATCTTACCCACATCTGTATCATTGGTAGCCCACAAACTGTCGGGTATTCCTTTGAATTCGGGTGGTAGCGGGTCATCTTTAGAGAAACATTGCAGTGGGCGAGCGACAGTCGGGCCCAGCGTGAGGTACACGTCGTCCGGAGAACAATAAATTGTGGCATGCAACCTTTTCAACAAATCTAAACCCAGTAAATTTTCTCCACAATTTGAGGTCAATACAAATGGTGAATCAACAGTGAAAGGGCCAATCGTAAGCGTAAGGTGTTTGGAAATGGGGCTAATTACCGGGGTACCTGAAAAACCCACAGAGATATTGTTCTTGCCAGACAGAGCCGCCCCAGGGACCCGAGAATGAGCCACTGAACTTTTCATTGCACCCGTATCCACTAGAAATTTCTGCTGAGACCCCAATAAGTCCGCTTCGACATAGGGTCCCCTCTGATCAACTTCCACAGGCACTGGTCCCTCGCTCTGTCCTACGCTGTCCTAGTTATGGGAGAATCCCGTCAAATCGTCCACAGAGTAGTCATCATTGTAATACTGACCACCGCCCCTTTGTAGCTGTTGCCTGTCTGCACCATTGTCAAAATAATTTCCTCCTGGCCTCCCTCCCCCGTCTGACCGTACATTCTGTCTCCCAGAGTCACCACTACCTCTTCCTCGTCCTCGCCCTGAACCGTCATTTGACTGAAACAGAGGGCAATCCCTCCACCAATGCCCCTCTTGCTTACATTTCGCGCACTGATTCGGTCCCAGTCTTTCTCTACTTCCGCCTCTGCCATAGCCGCCACCTCCCCGTCCCGGAGCAGCACCTCTCCCTCGACCCCTAGACACTTGCTGTAACAAAACCCTCGTCTTCAGATCCTTAGCCTTCTTTTCCTGCTTGTTCTTACTTTCATTTTCTCTGTGTTCATAATACTGAGCCATACTGAGAATACCGGAGGGAGAGGACGTCGTCCACGTACTCTCCGACGCTTGCAATCTTGCTGAGATCTCAGGCAATAAGTTCATGACAAACCTATTAACAAAGAGTCGCAACCCTCCATCCTGTGACACATCCTGCCCACTAAAGTCCATAAACGTCTCTTCAAACCTCGTAAAGAAATCCGAGACTGCCTCATCCTTTTTCTGCTTGCAAGCGGTCAACTTGTCCCAGTCTACCTTCTTCGGGGGAATGAGAGTGTGCATGTACTTTATTATTCGCCCCGGTAACGCCAGAATCTCAGCTTTTGGCTTTTCCCCTGGCTTACGTTCCTGGTCCCAATCCTGCAACTCCTGCCACGTACCACCCAATTCTTCCGAATTATCTGTACCTTTCACCTGCCGCCATACATCGACTGGGACCAGAAGCCCAAAAAACAGTTCAACATCAGCTAAAGTCATTACTGTGGAAGACGCGGCTTCCGTCAGCTCTTTATAATATGCAGTCAGGTTCTTTCTAGAATCCGGCAACTGGGCCTTTAAGGCCAGTACCTCATTCCTCTTCCATGGTGTATACACCCATTGCTCCTGGAAATGTGCATCTACCCTGTTCCTGGTGACGGGATGAAAGATTGGGTGCACCTCACGCATTGGATGTATACCTGGAAAATGGGGCACACCTGCAGAGGGCAATTCATTTCTATACTGTAATAAAGCGCGCAGACTGCGCATCACCTCCTTCACCCCAGTATTCGTTCTGTAGGCTCCACTCTGTATATCTCCTAAAGTCGCCGGAGCCACACCTCCATACCCCTGCTCCCATAGCGATATTAGTACATTTGACATGTGCCATAAAGCGTGCTGTTGCATCAAAGGCTCAAAATCTTTCATTGTGGACCAAATGTCTTCAAACGAATAAATGTTATTCCTAGCCCACTGACATGCCTGGTTGGCCACTATACTCTTCTCATCCAAACCAATCGTAGAACACGTAAGCAACTTCCGTACCTGTGAGAGCAGTCCGCTACCTGCGCCTCGACTCGGCGTTGACATCTCCTGACTAGGGGTGGTGCTAGCCGAAACAGTAGGGAGTGCCAGAGAAAATTGGGAGGGGGCAGGTGAACTGGCTGGAAGTAAAGAAACAAGGGGCGCCATGTTGGTGCGGGGCACTTGCCAGTGGACCCGGAACCCCACTAGTAGAGGCGGGAGCTGGTAAAGTGGGATACAATGACTGCGGGGCATAAGGAGGAGGGGGTCGAGTACTCAAAATGTCTTCCATCTCATCCTGTTCATCCTCTCGTACTACGTAACTTTTATTTTCTTTCAACCTGCAAAGCCTATCTGCGTGCTCCAAACGTTGCTCATTCTCATTCCTTGTGTGTTCTCTTGCTTTCTGCGCCATTGTCTGTGCTGACTTTTTAAGAGCCGCCTTCTCTTCTCTCACCTTACGTTCCCTGACTTCCTTCTGCCATACTCTTAGAGAATCGAACATGCTTTGACGGCTACGCTTAGCAAACAATTTATCTTGCAAATAATCTAATTTAGCTGCCTCGAACGAACCTGTCAAGGGCCATTGTAAATCCACATTGTCAGCGGTATATCGGTGCCATAAAGTGCCAAACAAGATCGGGGCAATCCATGCTTGATATACATATCAAAGTTTGGAGTGCCCTCAAGGGGTGCAGGTGGGCTCTCAGCCAGCCTGGAGTCCGATACACGACAACAACACCCAAAACATCGTAACTTACTGAAACACGGCATCTCTACTTTGGTGTAAAATAAAACACTTCTCCACAAAATTCGTTACCTTGAATCGCTAGCTCGAACTCATTCACACACATATAATATGCATTAGGGAACCACACACACACATACACATATAAAATTCTTCCAAACACGTGTTACCAAATGGGACAAGGCCCGTCGACCAAGTCCTGGGGAACCTGGACCCTACCGCAGACCGAACAGTACACTAACTGTTCTGAGGATGGAGAACACATCCGCTCCCCGTGTGGCACTACGGATCACTGCGCACTTTACCACAGGAGACCCAGGACTCACCTCCACTGAACCACCACTCTAGGAGTTCAGGGTAAGTTCCGGGGTCCACCCGTAATGAGCCACGCCTTCACCACAGTACCACCCAGTCGGATTACTACAAACAATATATCCAAATATTCTCCTAACCTCGTCAAGTCTGTCAGAGCGCCTGCTCGCACTCTGAGTTCCCCGGAGCACACTAGCCCCAGGAGCACACCGGCTCCTCAAACCACTGGAGACACCCTAGTCTCCCGGAACACTCCAGCTCCTTAAACAATCACAGGTGGACCTCTCACCTTCCGTAGGCGGTACCGACCTCTACCGTTCTCCACCTCCGGCTGCCAGGACCAACACGGTCAGCTCCGAGTTCCGCCTTCTGGACCCCGGCATAAGATCCGAACCGGGACCTCTCCCGATCAGCAGGGTGGGGCAGCGCTGCGAGAACCAAGCTCGGCATCAGATGGGTACCCGGGCCCACCGTGCCGACCAGCGGGTCCCCGGTCTTCTGCTACCCACCTACGGGTGAGAAAGATCTTTATCGCGGGGTCCCTATTCGGGCGCCATTTGATAAGCGTGGCTCAAATCCACCTCAGTGACTTACCGCACTCACCTATAGTAACTCTGTAAGAAGTCAGCCGGACAGTGGAGAAGAATAAACAAGATATTTTATTAGGCCACAAACTCCCATATGAGAGGGCCCTGTCTGACCTCACCCCAAAGAGTGCGTCGAGAGGACTGACTCTCTTCATCACAGCTGTACATTATAATGCAATACAGTACATTAGGGTACGCCCCTTCTGGAAAATTACTGAAACCCAGACGGAGGAACAATGTCCTCATACAGTAGGCATCTGCACCTGCAAGGGATACATCGCTATCTTTGCTCAAGGCCGCGGAGCTAGGCTTCAGCGTCTCTGGGGCATGATAACATTACTGATAAAGAGACTTGTTAGTTTCGGCCACAGTTAGCTGAGAAACGAAAACTGCTGTCTTAGTGAAATTCTCTATTCCTACGGGAGGGGCAGATGAGCGAGTGCGACTCGCAGGCTCAGGGTGATACACAAAATGGAGGCACACGGGCTAAGCTAAGAAAACTAATATCATCACACATATAATTGAATAATAATGTAACAAGCAAGAGTAATGCAAAAATGTGTATATATACGCACTTCATCAGTTAGTCACATGATGCTAACTCACATATGAAATTAGAGATGGGCGAGGCATCGAAAAGTGGATTCTATCACCCTGTTCCCATCATGCACTGGGACAGGAACAGACTAATTTGCATGTAGCCAGGTTCTGAGCTGGGATGGTGCAGTGAGCTAAAAAACGGTGATGGATCAAGCCCTGATCTCTTGACTGGGTAAGAGTATTCTGCATCATTCAGAAACTCTGTCCATCACCACCCCCTTTTCCAAAATCGATTTTGTCCACACTATGTGTGGGAGGGTATACTCAGACGTGAGTCCCTTGCTCATTGCACCATCAGGATTCAAGCAAGCCGGGCCGACGACGGCTGAAATGCCAGAAACCGGTCCCCGGAAGCTTGTTACCTTCCCAGTATAAGAATTGGCTTGGTAGTTTGGTTTGCCCTGTTCCCATCATGCACTGGGACAGGAACAGACTAATTTGCATGTAGCCAGGTTCTGAGCTGGGATGGTGCAGTGAGCTAAAAAACGGTGATGGATCAAGCCCTGATCTCTTGACTGGGTAAGAGTATTCTGCATCATTCAGAAACTCTGTCCATCACCACCCCCTTTTCCAAAATCCATGTTGAAGATGCGGCCAGTGAACCCAGTCAAATACCTTATCGGCGTCAACAGATAGTAGAAGGGCCGGGATATGAGAAAGCTGGGGTTTATCCGGGAGTTGGCAAAGGCGCTTAACTGCGTGCTGCAGCAACAAATGATGGACAGACAGTTAAATAAATCGAACATTCACCCCCAGCCAAGTAATCTGGGTTAAATCCTTTGTTCTTTTGCTCACTACGCCAACCCAGTTTGGACACAGCCATATGCAAATTAGTTTTGACCCTGCTCCTTATGGGAACAGTCCTGCCTGAACTCCCAAGTCGGGTCTTCCCTGGAGCGAAAACAAGCATCCTGACTAGCTTGGGGAGCTGGGTCAAAACTGATTTGCATATGGCTGGGTCTAAACTGGAATGGTGTGGCGTGCAAAAAAACTGTGGATTTCACCCAGATCTGTGACTGGGGGTGAATGTTTGATTAGTTCAGCATTCCATCCATCATCTGTGTTTTTTTGCATAGTGTTGTCACTTAGCTGCACTATGGTATGAACCCAGCTTGGCCAGGAACCACAAGGCCTTGTATGTAGGGAGCTAGGCGTATAGCTAAGCTACTGGTGAAGATCTTGGCATCCACAATCAGCAAATGAAATGGAACAGTATGCAGGATCCTTACCAGGTTTAAGGATAACTGTGATGGTCACCAGCTGCATCTTATCAGTGAATGTGCCAGTAGTACTAAAGACGTTATATAAGCAGGCTAAAATAGGTGCGAACGTTTTATAGAAGTCTAATGTGGAACCGCCCTGGCCAGGTGCTTTGCCGGGATGCAGACGCTGTATGGCCATTGGTACATCAGTGGGCTGGAAGTCCCTGTTTAGGTTGGAGGAGTCAGATGGGGGAAGACCGCCCAAGGGAACCTACACAAAATAGGATTCAGCGTCCCTCAAGTCCAGTTCCTTGGTCGTGTATAATGTAGAGTAGAAGTATTCAAATTCCTGAGCTATGTGCACATCTTGGTCAACCATAGTGCTCTGTAAGTCCTCAATCTCCAGTATTTTGTGTTGAGGGCCTGTACACAAAGTCTGTGCATTAGTAGTTGGCTCACCTTATTGCCCCCGGCATAATATTTCTGCTTCGTATGCAGGAGTGCGTATTTAGCCTTATCAGTGTCAAGGGCCTTGAGTTGTTTACGTGCCGCCTTAAGCTGACGTTACGTTTTAAGGGAACCTGTTTGCTTATGCACCTCTTCCAATTCCCTTATCTCATCCTCCAGCTGTGGCATTTGTCCCTCCTGTACCTGTTAATCTGAGCCGCTATGGCGATCAAGTAACCTTGAATTACCGCTTTCAATGTGTCCCACAGCAGCACAATGGAAGTATCTAGGGTATCGTTGGTAGCCAGGAAGTCTAATATGGTGTTTGTTATTTCAGAGACTGTGGCTTCATGCACAAGGAGTTTATGGTTAAGACGGCAAGTGCGATTTTAAGGCGCAGGACCTGGCAGGTGACAGGTAATGGTTATATGTGAGTGGTCTGAGAGTGCGGCCACCCCTATATCTACCGTCCTGTTCACCACGGTTAAGCACAGGCTGGTAAGGAAAAAATCTATTCTAGCATATGACTGGTGTGCTACAGAGAAATATGTATAGCTTTTGATGAGGGGGTTGTGCTGTCGCCATACATCGACTAATCCCACATCCGTTTACGATTGCCGACTTGCTGGTGAAAGTATTCCTGTCTGTGCCATCCTCTGGGTTGATTTATCTAGTAAAGTGTCAGGTATTAGATTGAAATCCTCTCTCAAAAGGACACCTGCTTCTTGAGTGGCTAGCACCGCCCCACAGTGTCTATAAGAAAGGCTTCCTGTGGTCATTGGGGGTGTAAAAATTTGCAAGTGTAAATGGATTACCCTTTATGTAAATGCGTAGAGATAGGAGTCTGCTTGGTATCCCTGCTTGAGTCTGGGTCACCCTCCCCGGAATGTGTGAGGCCAGTAGCATCGCTACACCTGCCTTCTTTCCCAGCCCAGAGGAGCTTTAAGTAGATGTGCTTCTAGAATAAGATAGATATCACATTTAGAATCCCTAAGTAAGGAGAGGAGTGCTAATCATTTCAATGGAGCATTGAAGCCTCGAACATTGAGACTCAGAATTGTCACCTTGTGCTGTAAGGTGAGTGTAGTTACTGTTGTGGAGGTGATCTAGACCCCATATTGGTGACTTTTGATCGATCTGATGACATTGTGATGTCTGTCTTGTGCATGACTAGATGTGAGTTGTCGGAACAAGGAAAACAGGGGAGAACAATAAACAACAGAACTGGAAGGTTCCCAACCTGGGAACACAGTGGTGATCAAAAGTCAGCTTCCACAGCGGGATGAAGACTGTTGCCACCTGGATGAAAAATAGCTGCCTCAAGCTCAACTCGGACAAGACCGAAGTACTCATCCTGGGACTCACCTCCTCAGCCTGGGACAGCTCCTGTGGGCCTGCCACACTGGGAACCCCCACGGACCATGCACGAAACCTGGGCATCATACTGGACTCCTTGCTCACAACGTACAGCCATATCAACGCCGTATCCTCATCTTGCTTCCACACACTTCACCTGCTTTGTAAGACATTCAGATAGACCCCCACAGAATCCAGAAAGACGGTCACCCACACACTCATCACAAGCAGACTCAACTACGGCAACGCACTCTAAGCTGACGTCACCCAGAAACTCCACAGGAAACTACAGAATGTTCAAAACACCGCTTCCAGAGTGATCCTCAACATCCCCTGCCGCAGCCAATCAATCAATCAATCAATCAATCACATCACTGAACACCTTTGATAACTCCACTGGCTCCCAGTCAACAAAAGAATTACCTTCAAACTCCTCACACACACCTACAAAGCTCTCCACTATGCAGGAATAGCATATCTGAACCACCGCCTCTAATTCCCCATACCCGCCAAACACCTTTGCTCTGCCCAACTGGCCCTGGCCACCATCCCTTGGATCTGCAAGACCAAAACCGTAGGAAGATCCTTCTTCCACCTCGCCAAAAAACATCTGGAGCACCCTGCCTCTCCACCTCAGGCAATCCTTGTTGCTGACCCAATTCAGGAAAGATCTCAAGACCTGGCTCTTCGACTAAACCCCTGTGACCAGACCGATCAGCAGCCTACCCCCTCAGTGCCTTGGGATCCTTATGGGTGAGTAGCCACACTATAAAAACTCCTGATTGATTGATTGATTGATTGAAGTCAGAGGGTCCATGTTGTCGGCAATAGTTTGTGTCTAGCTTCCAGTGGGACTGGAGAGAGGAGTTCCACCACTAAAATGGAAGCCAGAACAGGAGGGTATATGCCGCGACACCTCCAACTCCCTATTGAGAAGGAGACGCCTCCGCGCAGATAATCGTGAGCAGCAAGAATCAGTGAGGGGAGCAGACACTCTCTGGTCATTGCCCGGCTCTGAAGTGCTGTCTTCCCTTTGAAGTTGGTTCAACACAGGGCAGCTCGTTTCTGGCAGCGTTCTAGTGCAGAGGGTTTGCAGAAATGTTTGTTCGCTGAGCAGGGCATGTGAAGTCCCCCATTGGAAGGGGACGTCAGGCGCCTTTGCTGAGACTGGGTAGAGACGTCCTCCTGTAACTTGTCTATTTCCAACAGCGACCTGGCTTCCTCCAGAGTGCATAGACTATGGGTCTCATTGTTCAATACAAAGCTAATGAGGAATAGGTGCCCCCACTGATATCTGATCCCTTTGTCTCAGAGAAGATTGGTGAGAGGTAGAAGGTTCCTGCGGTGCTGCAATGTAATAGGAGATTGTATAGCTGCACCTTTGCCCATCAAAGTCAATGCGATTTCTGTCACATACTGAAGATGAAGGCAAAGAACATAGTCTTCCGTGCAAATTTCATGGGGGTGTTCCTCAAGTTCTTCATCATAAGTGTTGCTGGCATGCTTCAAGGAGTCACTCTCTTATCCAGTTCACCAGTTTCCTCCTGATGTCCTTGATGTCGACCATTATCTCCTCCTTGAGGGCCGAAATGTTGTCCCTGAGACCCCAAAGAGGATCTTCAAGAATGCCTGTTTGACTGGGGCATCGTCATTGCGGGGGCGCGAGTCAACTGTGGCAGGGACAGATGCCCATGTCTATTCGTCCCGATTCTGGATATTTATTTTGTGGAGGATTTAGTGAGCAAGTCTTTAATAGAAGAGTCAGCACGCAAAGGCAGGAGGGTTGGAGCTTGAGCTGGTGCACCCAAGGTAGGGCGCAGCTGTGGGCTATATTCCGGCAAGACACAATTCTGAAGGCAATGGGGCCAAGAACTAGTCTCTCCAGGGGGCCACAGCTGGGATGGCATCCCCAGTCACTGCTACAGGAGAGCCCCCACAGCTGGAGGCCAGTATACAGGATGAATATCAGTCGCGCAGCCCCTGCGCAGTGCTAAGAACCATGTCCTATCACAATATGTAAGACTCAAATTATCATGGGGCAGATCCGATACCGATGAGTGCGCCCTCGGCACCAGGCTGGGGAGCGCTATGCAATGCTTGGTTGTCTCTGCGCTGCACCTCCGTTCCTAGAGCCCCTCCAATCCCAGAGCAAGTCCCGGGGAAGCAATGCGGGTGCAAGTGGATCTCCTGCATTTACCTTGGTTTTTTTGCTGCTTTTTCTGTTCCTTTCCCTACTTTTCTGAGTGCATTCACCTGCTTTTCCCTTGTTTATTACTGTTTTCTACTTCCTTTCCCCCGTTTTTGAGTGCTTTCTCCTTCTTTTACCTTGTTTTTTACTGCTTTCTCATTCCTTTCCACCATTCTTTCTGAGTGCTTTCTCCTGCTTTCCCCTTGTTTATTACTGTTTTCAACTTCCTTTCCCCCATTTTTGAGTGCTTTATCTTGCTTTTGCCTTGTTTTTAAATGGCTTCTACTTCCTTCCCACCCGTTTTTGAGAGCCTCGACCTGCTTTTGATTCATTTTTTACCGCTTTCTCCTTCTTCTCCCTCTCACATTTCTGAGTGCTTTCTCCTGCTTTTGCCTTGTTTTCTCCTGCTTTCTCCTACCTTTCCTGTTTTTCTGAGTGCTTTTTTTCCTGCTTTTCCTTCGTTTTTCACTGCCTTTCCTTTTTTTTCCCTCATTTGCCGCTCTCGTCTGCTGCCCGTTTCCCACATCCCTCCTAACTTCACGACTGCGTCTTAGCACCCCCCTCCTACCAGGACTTACTTAATACAGGCCGCAAAACTACCCCATTGAGCAGGCCCAGATTTCCTATGCTGCTGCACTGCTCCCTCCCCCTTTTTCTGAGTGCTTGCTCCTGCTTTTCCCTCATTTTCTACTGCTTTCTCCTTTTTTCTCCCCTTTTTATGAGTGCTTTCTTTTCCTCCTCCCTCATTTTGTATTGTTTTCTCCTTCCTTTCCCCTTATTTTTCTGAGTGCTTTCTCCTGATTTTTCCAGTTTTTTTTTACTGCTTTCTCCTTCCTTTTCTCTCCACTTTTCTACTTGCTTTTTCTGTTTTGCCTTGTTTTTGACTGCTCTCTCCTTCCCTTCTCCCGTTTTTCTGAGTGTTTTTTGTACTTTCCCCTTGTTTTCCACTCCTTCTCCATGTTTTTTTCCTCATTCACTGCTCCTGCCTGCTGCCCGTTGTCCTGCCTAGCCCCGCCCACTGCCACCCAGCATCCATCCCACCTCCCAGGACCTACTTAATTGAGGCGCAGCGCGACCCCATTGAACAGGCCCGAGGGCCAGCTCTCCAGTGCTGCCGCACTGCTCTTCTTCCTCCCCATTTTTCTGAGTGCTCGCTTTTGCCTTGTGTTTTTTTACTACTTTCGCTTTCCTTTCTTTCCATTTCTTTGAGTACTTTCTACTGCTTTTGCATTGTTTTCACTGCTTTCTCCACAAAGCAGCTAGCGACGTCAGCGCCTTGAAACCCTCGCGGGTGATTTGCCACGCTTTAAAAATCCTCTTTCATCATGTTCTATGCGGAATGATGTGAAACAAAGTAATAAACCATGAAGATTAATCCCCGTGCTTCTGCCTGAGTAACAAAATGATAAAGTACCGCAGCAGCCCCATGCACTTCCCACACCCTTGGACAGTCTAGCTTTGGGACCCTGCCTGGCTGCAGCAACCACGCCAGTGCTCCATTTTCTATCCAACACTCACCACTCCTCACTGTCGCCAGTATCCACAGTGAGCGATGGGCCTCTGACCCACTTTGTTTAGGGTGGTCTATCGGCAAGTCTGACCTCCAGTTTGATGACGTGGCACTCATAAAATCTACAGAAGAAATCATGGAAGCCCTGGATCAGAGAGGCAATGCAGCACTGATTATGTTGTATCTCTTTGGGGTCTTCGATATGGTCCATCACGACCTTTTGATGGATCGTTTGTCGGCATGTGGGATTCAGGGCAAAATCATTTCTAACTGACAGAACACAAATTGTGTTTTTGGAAAAAGTTTGCTCCAAACCTTTTTCCCTACCATGTGGAGTGCCACAGAATTCATCCCTTAGCCCCACTCTTTTTAATGTCTACGTATCTTCCTTGGCCAGCTTGATTAGATATTTTGGCTTTTATCTTACTTCCTACGCGATTGACACACAAATTGTTGTGTCTCTACTGCCAGGACAGGAACCAGGAAAGAGTAAGAGGTTTCATGGCTGTATGAAATCATTCAAGATGTAGATGACACAGAATTGCCTGAAGCTTAACTCAGGCAAGACTGAGATAATCATCTTTGGAAACAATGCCATCTTTTGGACTCCCGATTGGTGGGTGGAAGAATTAGGCACTCTCCCTGAAAACCCACTAGGAAAGGTAAGAACCTGGGAGTCATAGTTGATGACAAATTAAACTTTGGTGATGAGATAAATGTTGTTACTTCATCCATCTTTCATTCTCTTCGAATAATCACCAAAATGTGTTTTGGTTTCTAAGGAAGTCAAATTAATTGGCTACCAGTCAGAAAACGGGTGCGTTTTAAATCCTTATACCCTGTTTTCAAGGACCTCCAAGAAGTAGGACCAGAGTATCTGAAGTGGCGGTTTCAATGGTATACCCCTAAAAGAAGTCTTCGCTCCCTAGGAGCTAAGATGGTGACAGTATCCCCCATTAATAAAGCCACGTGGGGAGGTAGAAGTTTTATCACCTGTGCCGCAAAGGCCTGGAATTACCTTCCCTTCCATCTTAGAACTGCCAATGACCTCATGGCATTTAGGACGGGACTAAAAACCAGGCTTTTTAACATGTAGTATCTCCATAATGATCTGCACTCAGAGGGTAGTAGCCAGCGCCAGGACAACTTCAGGTAACCATTGCGCTTTGGAAATATAAATAACATAACATGCCTTTTGGATGCAAAGTATGCTATGTTAAAATGTCAGCCAGATATATCACAATTGTGTACATTTTTTATTATAATGTTCAACATACTCAGATTTTCATGTCACTATGGCCTAGTGGTGATTTAGAATATTTGTTTTGTAAAATAGTATGTAGCTGAACACTATTACACTCGGTGAGTTTCCCCGGAAACAGGCAATCAATTCACAAGATTGTTGTCAGGTGAACTAGGTGCTGAATATTTCAAAGGGCGTTATTATGTGGTTAAAATAGAGTCAACGAGAGATCTGGATACAATTCCGCATTTACCGTATAGGTTTAGCATTCTCTCTCAGTAGCTCCCTAGTAAAGTGCACTGATTGTGCCAGGGCTGGTAATTCAAATACCACTAGTGGACCTGCAGCACTGATTGTGCCACCCACATGAGTAGCCCCAAAGAGATGTCTCAGACCTGCCACCGCAGTGCCTGTGTACAGCTTGCTAACTGCCATGTTGACCTAGCCAGTGCACCCACTTGCCAGGCCTTACCCCTCCATTTTCTTACACATAGGACACCCCTATGGTAGGACCAAGGTACCAGGCTGCAGTGTATGTAAAAGCTAGGACATGTACTGGAGAGTGTAACATGTCCTAATAGTGAAATACTGCCAATTTAGTTTTTCAGTATTGAAAGGCTATCTTTCCCATATGAAATAATGGGGAATGCTGTGTAACATGTTTACCTGCATATCTTCCCATAGGAGTGGGATAGAAACTTGGAGTTTGGTATCCCTGAACTCAGAATTTAATACTACATCTTTTAGGAAGGATGGTTTTTAAATCCTGCGTTTGAAAATAACAAGCTGTTTTTTGTATTTCTTGTGCCTTAACAGACAGTAAACTTGAACAAAACACTCTGTTTTTCATAAAGGTTTACATACAGGGTCTTTCAGCTTCATTATGATGCCGGTTGATATGTATTACTACTGTTGGGCATCGGGCGTGTTCATTGATGACAGACATGGCTTAAAATTGTGCAGTTTGGGATACTTTGGGATACTCTGCATGACAGCCACAGATTATAGACAAAGATGATACTGTTGAACATGGGCACTTGGTGGTAACACAACATCTTTATCTGCCCACAAGGTGATCTTGACTATTGAGGTTTCCTAATAATCAATGGGGAAGGATCACTTGTCCTGCATGAACCAGGGTATGCAAGAGAAAGGTAAAGTGTCTCAGATAAAAAAAACCTCATGCACGTGTTGGGAAGTGTGGGTAGCGGTATATCTTGATTCTCCGCTCTTCATACACGCGTGTGCATAATCATAAGGTTCGTTTTTTGGTAAGCAGCCTCCACCAGGAGGATCTTACACATGGTAAAAACAGTAGTGACCCAGTGATGTGGACAGTGTTCAATTAAAAATACCCGTACAACCAGATATTGAACTTTATTAATTCTGGGTTCGGGTAGCCCCTCTAGGGGAATGCTCCAAAAATAGTGCGTTCTATTGAAAATGTTAGGATTTCAGAACGCGCTGGCATTTAGTGAATAATAAAAATGGCTGACATGTTTCAGCCCCATTTGCCGGAATTCGGACTTATGGGCTTTCTTCAGGACCAATCGTGGTGAGTGAGAGTGGCGCAAGTCTACAGTACTATTGCAAACAAGTGTAAGAAAAGGGAAAATATCAACCTGTTTCTTCTTAATGGTCTTAATAGCTGAAGCTGCCTCTTGTTACCCGGACTTCCGGGTAAAAAGAGGCAGCTTCAGCGTAATGCGAGGATCGAGGAGCGGAGCGTTAGACCCCTCGAGACCATTGTAATACCCGAAGGAGGTGTAAGTTCTCTACACTTCAGGTACATTGAGAACATTGGGGCTGAAACATTTCGGCCATTTTTATTATTCACTAAATGCCAGCGCGTTCTGAAATCCTAACCTTTCCAATTGAATGCACTATTTTTGGAGCATTCCCCTAGAGGGGCTACCTGAACCCAGAATTAATAAAGTTAAATATCTGGTTGTACGGGTATTTTTAATTGAACACTGTCCACATCACTGGGTCACTACTGTTTTTACCATGGGTAAGATCCTCCTGGTGGAGGCTGCATACCAAAAAACTAACCCTATGATTATGCACACACGTGTATGAAGAGCGGAGAATCAAGATATACCGCTACCCGCACTTCCCAACACGTGCATGAGGGTTTTTTATCAGAGACACTTTACCTTTCTCTTGCATACCCTGGTTCATACAGGACAAGTGATCCTTCCCCATTGATTATTTGGATTGCAATCAGGAAACTGAAGGATCAGTATTTCCTCCTCCCCCCTTTGATTAGCAAATATTGAGGTTTCCTATCAAGATCTTTTATTAACATTACCGATAGTTATATGGCGGCACAACTTGGGTGATTGGTCGTCACCCTGGGGCTTATTTAACAGCCCCTTGCGCCACTGGGATGTCATTTTTAATTTGGGAAAAAGTAACGTACAGGAGATGCAAGGGGGTTGTAAATAAGCTCCTCTGTCCATTCCTTTAAATATTCGCGACTTTGTTAGCCAAATTCCTTTTTTCTCCAGAGATTAAATCAGGATGCATGCTAGATATGCTTTTCTTGTAGTTATGAGGGTGTCTTTAATTGTTCAGATACCGTAGTTCCCCTGATGAAGCCCATAGATTGCACAGTATGCATTGGAATAATCCAAAGAAGGGTTTGTAAACAATAGAAGTCTGTATGACAATTTGGACATGAATTACCTCTGAATATCAATAAAAGCAAATATTTATTATGAAAACGAATTTTTTTTTTTTCCAAGACCTTTATTAGGTGCAAAAGGTTAATACACAGCTTTATGCCTACAACCTTGAATGGCAGGCCGGCAGCAACTGTGCGCAATATCAAAATTGCCATATACAATTTGGAGAGGCGTAAGCAGTTAACACAGCATGCCGCCTACAACCCTTCCGGGCCGGCCGTGTTGTAAAATGATAAAAGCTGTAACATGACTTGTCATCTTGCAAGTAAATCCCATAACGAATCTCAAAATGAACACTGAACAGTTGAGGTCTCTTTTTGTGTCCCCCCCCCCCCCCCCCCTGTCAAAACCTTAGATTGGAACTGAGGAAAACCAATGTGTCTAGTCCCTTCCCCCACTGTGGCCACCATATATAGTATGTGATATAGAGGAATTTACGGGGCGGAACAAGTGGGTGGAGTATCCTCCACATTGGAATATATTGGAAGTTGATTGAGAGTGCTCTGCAGACTAATGGCTAATTTGAACTGTTGTGGGGATGGAATGAGTGTAGTCTGGAACCGCATCTGCTAGCTGAAAAGAGCGCTACTTGTGTATATGCCATGTATTACGCCGTGCACGAACTCGTGGGTAAGTGTCCCGAGAGGGATGGGAGAGCGACCAGTAAGCCTCTAAACATTCTGTGTGGGCGTACTGACCTGGAGTTATCTGTGAAGTTGCTACTATGGCTGTGCCCTGAACCCCCCCGACAGGCCCTGAGTAACCATTTATGCTAGCAGGGTGGGCTGGGGACTGGGGGAGGGGAAGGGGGAGGAGAAAAAGGCCTAATAGGGCTGACTCATCGAGGGTCAGGCTCACGCCCGGGCGTGTTCGTGCGCTCAGCTTGGACCGGTGTCACTAGCGGGTCCGGCCCTTCTGATTCGTCATCTTGAGTTCGGAGAAGGTAAGAGGTGAGGGGGCCCCATAGGTCCTTGGGACGCATTTTGTGGGGCAATAGGTCAGCGTAATTGTGAAGTTGGTCCTGCCAAGTAGACATAGTAGATAGCCAAGTCTTGAATTTGGGGGCGCGTCCTCGTCCCCACCTGCAGGCCAAGTGGCGTTTTGCCAATAAGAATCCTAGCGCGAAGAATTTTCTATTCTTCTTAAGCGCTGAAGAAGGATGTCCCAGTAGGGCTATTTTGGGGCAGGGTACGATTGACACTCCCACCATATCAGACATAGCTTTAAAAACCTCCTCCCAGTACGATGCCACAGCCTGGCACGTCCAAGCTAGGTGAATGAAGTCAGCTCCAGCTCTCTTGCATCGAAGGCAACGGTCATCAGCTCGTAAACCGAAACGGCACAATTTGGCGGGTGTATGGTAAAGTCGGAGCAAGAATTTAAAATGTACCAGACGGATGCGAGCATTGCCAGTCACTGCATTCGTGTGTGAGCAGCTTTCCTCCCATTGTTCGTCCGAGAGAGGGGCATCGAGGTCCTCATCCCAATCTCGTCTAGCTCTGAGAGGAGGAGGGTTGGAGGCCGCATACGCGTGTTTGTACAGCATGGAGACTACATGTGTCGGAGTATCAGTGTGTAGGAGAGGATGTAATGGAGCCACAGTTTCCGGTTCATCCGGTAAGTCAGGGGTGACCGCCCGAATATTCTGTCGCACTCTCGTATAAAGGAATGTATCCATGACAGAGGGTGTATGTGCCCCAAAGAATTGCGCCGCCGTCCGGAATCGGCCCTGTATGTACAGATCCCCCACGTGTGTAGTGCCAATTTAGTGAGCATTTTGCGACCTATTTCTTCGCGGGCAATGCTCAGTCTAGGGTCGTGTGCCAATACCATGCGAGGGGAGTATAGAAGGGCAATGCCCATACGCGTCATTATCCACGCCACGCTTGCACAGTGCAGTCTACAGTTGTGGGGTCACGATCAGTTACCCGGGTTTCCGAATAGAGGTAGCCTGATGGTTTCTCGGGTCTCATGTATCCGTCTTCCACAGCCAGGTGAGCCATAAAGGGAGGGGGGTGAAGCCAGTACGCGGCAAAATGGCCCTGCGCACAGTCATAATAGAGGTGGAAATTTGGCACATCGAATCCACCCTGATGGTAGGGGAGCATAAGAGTTTTTAGCCCAACTCTGGCCTGTTTCCCTCCCCATATAAGTCTAGACAATTGGGAATCAAGGGCCCGGAAGAAGTGTGCTCCTGGGCTGTAAGGTATATTGGTAAAGAGGAATAACATCTTAGGGAGTACCACCATCTTGATTAGGGAGATACGTCCTGCCATAGACAAAGGGAGGTGGATCCATTTAGTGACGCTATCAATCAGTTTATCAAGGACAGTGCCGTAATTAGCGCGAATAAGGGTTTCCCGATTCCTAGTGATATTGATCCCCAAATATTTTAGTTCTTCGTTTTCCCATAGTAGCGGGTAGTCAAGAGGGAACTGCAGGGTATTGTTCGTTAGGGGGAACAGGGCCGACTTTGCCCAGTTTATCTGTATTCCCGCAATGGCGCCAAATTTGGTGCCCTCACGTAAGATAGGGTTCAAGTTTTCTTGTGGCTTGTGAATATAGAGTGTCATATCGTCAGCGTACAATGATATGAGTAGTTGCCTTTCCGGGTAGATGAGGGAGCGGTGATTGTGGCGCTGCCTGAGTTTGGCCGCTAGAGGCTCAATTGCTATTGCAAAGAGGACAGGGGAGAGAGGGCACCCCTGCCGAGTACCTCTACGAATCTCAAAAGGTTTTGAACGGGCTCCATTCAATAGGACTGCAGCATGCGGCTTATGGTATAGGAGGCGGATCCAATCTATGAAACTAAAGGGGGTGCCCATGCGTTTCAGAAGTGCCAGTAGGTAGTCCCACTCCAGGGAGTCGAATGCCTTCGTGGCGTCAAGGAAAACCGCGGCTGCTTCACACCCGGGGTCTATATCCTGTAGCACTGCCTGAAGGGTGCGGAGGTTGTGGGAGGTGGCGCGGTTCGGGACGAAGCCAGCTTGGTCCGGTAGGACCAAGCGCTCCATCAAGAGGTTCAGGCGAATCGCCAAGACCTTCGCCAGTATTTTGACGTCACTATTTAACAATGAAAGAGGTCTGTACGAATCACAGTGCTCCGGTGGTTTACCTGGCTTTAACAGGGAGGCAATCAGGGCTTCCCGCATACTAGTTGGCAAAATGCCTTCTTCCAGGGCTGAATAGTATACATTTTTTAGAATCGGGGCCAGTAGGTGTATAAAGGTTTTATAAAAATCTATTGGTAGGCCATCTGAGCCTGGGGCCTTGCCTGATTTCATGGACATAATAGCGTCTTTAATTTCATCCACCTCTATTTCCAGGTGTAAAAACTTCTGTTGGGTGGGACCAAGCCAAGCTATTGCGGTGTCTGCAAGATAGGTGGGTAGGTCAAGCGGAGCTTGTCTGTGGGAGGAGTAGAGTGCAGTGTAGTGATCCGTCAGGACCCGGAGTTGTCCCGGGAGGTCCCTCTGGGGTATATCATGACTATCGTGTAGTGTGGTGATATAATTATTGTGTCTAGGTGGTCTAACTGCAGAAGCGAGCGCTCTGCCCGGTCTGTCGCCTTCTCCGTATATACGTGCTGTAAAGGGCTTCCCCAGAAATTTGCATTCTTTATCAGCTGCCTCAGTATATTCGTTAATTTTTTCCCGTAGCTGAGCTTTAACTATGTGTCCCCCCGACCCTAGGGTTATTTCACGCTCAAGTTTGCCTATCTCCGCCTCTAGTTTTCGTAAGTCACCGCGTAGGGATTTGAGGACCCCTCCCCCTTTGGAAATGCACCAGCCTCGCACGGTTACCTTAAATGCCTCCCAGACAGTAGTGAGACTGGAGACGGAATTGACATTACGGTCAAAAAATTCTGTTATGTCCTGCTCTAGGTCTGCTTTAAAGGCTGAATCAGTTAGGTGCGCGGGATTGAGGCGCCAATTCAGGTATGGGGAAACGCCTAGGGGAATGCGCAGGGCTAGAAGGACTGGCGAGTGATCTGAGAAGGTGCGGGCAAGGTGTTGTGTCTTGACTAGCCATGGGGTGAGACCAGCGGAGAGGAAGACATAATCAATGCGCGCCTAAGTAGAGTGGACTGCGGAGAAGTGTGTGCCCTGTCTGAGAGATGGGTGCGAGTGCCTCCATGTGTCAGTCAGGTGATGATCCTCCACAATGCCCAGTAAGGCGCGTTGTGTGTGTGTATAATGGGTAGAATGTGGGTGTGATCTGTCCATTGCAGGTTTCAGTGCAGTGTTAAAGTCCCCACCCAAGATTATGTGGGATATGCCCAGGGTTTGTATCTTGCCCCACATGGTGAGGAGCACAGACGGATCGTCTGTGTTGGGGCCATAGTAGCAAGCGAATAGGACCGTGTGTGCATGTAGCTTCCCCCAAACCATGCAGTATCTGCCGTTAGAGTCTATTTCAGTACCAAACGGGGTAAAACCCATGCCTCTTTTGAGCGGAATCGTGACACCTCTAGAGTAAGTTGAGTACGATGAGAACACCCTGCATGAGGCCCAGCGGGAAGCAAATAAGGGGGACGCAGTTGGCACCAAGTGAGTTTCTTGTAACATTGCAACAGACACTCCCTGTCTATCCAAATACCCCAGGATCTGTCGCTTTTTCCTCGGGTTATTCAACCCGCGCACATTCCACGCTACTAGTTGGAATTGCAGGGCTGGCTGCGAGTCAGTTACGTCTCCCATCCCAATCGTAAAAGGAAAATGTGGCATATGTATGTAGCATTCAGCAGTAAACAGACAACAGTAACAATACCAATACTTTCGCGTAGCAAACCATTCTCAGAATTCCCCTCTTTCCCAGTAATATCCGCAGCGGCTACGCTGTCGTAGCTAAAACAAGTAATGTACCCAACATCACCGGCAACCCCAACAGGCCGGTAATGCAGTACTGTTGCAGCACGAGACATGTTATGCATAAACTGTGTGGCTAGCGTGCTCGCTGTCTCAGTATGAGAGCGGATTGTGTCCCCACCCACACCGGCAACCTCAACTGGCCGGGCATCCAGTTCCCCCACCCCACTCCCAGCTGTTAACAACCCCAAAACTAAAGAAAGGACAAAGGTTTGTAGGGGATCACCCATTGGGGACGGAGATCCAGGGGCGCCAGACCTGCCATCCACCTCCTTACTTTCACCCACTAGACGCCAGGTAGGGACCTAGCTGTCCTGTGCGGGACGGAGGTGGGTGACCGAGCACCTACGTAATCATAGTCCAGTGAGAATTAAAGCAGTATATGTACCTCACCGTGAAATGCAGAGTCCGGTCTCACTATGTTCAGCGGTCAGCATCCTCGTGATCAGGATGGTATCTCAGTTCGTTAATCCTGTTGAGACATTGGGGACTGTGACCTCGAGCGTCGCAACTCAGTCTCATCTCTGGCGCGTTCTTTTGTGAGGCGCTTAAGGAAGTCTTCCACCTGCTGCGGATTTTGAAAAAAATGTTGTGTGCCCTGGTGTGATATCTTCAGTTTGGCTGGATATAACATGGCATATGGATTGTCCTGGGATTGGAGTTTCTTCTTCACCCCTGCGAATTTGCGCCTGGCTTCTTGGACTGAAGGGGTGAAGTCAGGGAAGAAGGAGAGCGTTGCGTTGCCATAAGTAACTGTTCCAATCTCCCTTGCCCGGCGAAGCACCGCGTCTCTGTCCCTGTAATTGAGGAAGCGGGCGACAATGGGCCGTGGTTGGGCACCTGGAGGGGGTCGGGCAGCGAGAGATCTATGAGCTGTCTCCACTATGAGGTGCGAAGAGAAGGATTCTTTCCTAAACAACTCCACAATAAGGTTTTCAATGAAAATCTCCATCTTTCCGGTGTTGGTGGATTCTGCAAGGCCAAGGACGCCGACGTTGTTGCGTCGGGACCTCGCTTCTAAATCCTCGTTCTTGTCCGCTATTATTTGTAGCAGTCTGTCCATCTGTGTGACTTGTTTGGCAGTGGAGGTAGCGCCGTCTTCCAGCACGGAGATCCTGTCCTCCGTCTCTTTGATGCGAGTGTCATGGTGTTCAAGCTTCGCCACAACGCTGTCCATGCGTGAATTGATGGTGTCTATTTTGGCATCAATTGTGGAAAGGCTCTGTCTCATGCCCAATAGGAGTGTTTTCCAGTCCTCTTCCTGGGGTGCTGAGGCGGCAGGGCTGTCTGCCCCTTCCGATGGCGTTTTGGACGCTTTTTTGGATTCAAAGGGGATTTTGGACCTTCTTGCGTCTTTGCGGCCCATTTCGCGTCGAGGAGTCCGCAATATCGCGGCTGAGGAGGAAGCCAGGGCGCGGGACGAGGACAGCAGTATGGCGAGCTGAAACTGGTGGGTGGCAGGTGCCAAAGAGCCAGTAATCCGAGCGCACTCTAGGTTTCGGGGGGGGCTAGGCCGGAGGGTGTCGCGAATGCCACGCGTTCCTCGGGGCCTAGAATGAATGTAAGATGGGCGCCAGTGCTCTCCAGCCCCCACCTGGCGCCGGCTCTACACGTTATTGCCCAGACTGGGTCAGCTGAGTGCAGATGGGGGGTTGACCTGCGAATGCGGGGCTGGACTGCAGTGACCCAGTAAGGATGGTGTAGATGCTTCAAGCTGGTCAGATGTGGAGGGCTCTTATATGATGAAATAGGCCAGGTGGATCCCAGTACTAGGAGGGTTTAGTAGAGGGCCAGCATTAGTGGGCCCGTGGGGTGCACGCAGTGAGGTGTCCTGGAGGTGCGGGCAGTAATGAGCAGAGCCCCGCGGATGTGCTGGAGTGCAGGCGGCTCCCTCCGGTCTCGGCTTAGTAGGCCGCCGGCCCGCCCTGGAGTGCAGATTGTGTCGGTGCCTCGGGAAGGGGCCGGCGGTGATGCCGCAAGATGACCACCAGGTGGGTGCCCCGGCGCGCTGCAGCGGACGCGGCTGGGGCCGCCTCCAAGACCCGCCGCGCACCGGGGGTGAGCAGGGTGTCAAGGCTCCGGGGGGGGGGTGCCGTGTGTGCCGGGCCCGCAGTCAGTCAGTGTCGCGTTTGACAGTGGGGGGGGGTAACAGGGCCACACGTACCTCTCCCGTGAGTCGGGTAGCACCTCCAGCGGCAGCGACCAAGTGTTGGGGCGCGCTTTGGATCTCAGAGCGGGAGAGATCTTTCGGCCGTTGTGTGTAGGCCTGACAGCACCGGTCTTTCCTGGTCGGCCGATCCGCCGCCTGCGAGCTCCTTCTCCAGCGCCTGAGTCCGCACAAGGATAGCCGCTCCGGAGCACCAGTTCCCGCCGTCGGTATGAGACAATCCAGGCACCACTGTGCTCGTCTCGGTGTCAGGAACAAGTTGGGGAAGAATTCAGGCCGTTCTCACTTGGCAGGATGATGCAGGATCGTGTGACAGGGCTCGGTCTGGCGAGAGCCTCACACCATTGCGGCTATCTCGGTTTGGCGCCACCTCATGAAAACTAAATTTGATTATGTTTGAATTGGCAAACTTTGTGGTATTTTCTCACCCTGCAAACATATGTAATGTTACTCCTGCCAAGAGTAGGAATAATAATTAGTTTTATTTAAGTTTGGGTACAATGGGAGCGAACGCTCCATGAAGAAACAAATGTGTGAATTCACTTTTCTGTCAGATTCCCTTATATGAAATGTGGTAGTCAGTGGGATTTTGCATGCCTAAATAGTAGTTTTTCGGTAGACCTGAAAACCACGATTAAAATTCAGAAATGTGCTCCAAATCTAAGATTAAACCAGTCATTGCCAGTCTTTTTCTGATGCAGTAATGGTCTTCGCATAGTCATATCTCGCTGAAACAATACTGTGTCCGATTGATGAGAATTGTTTCAAAAAGGTCAGAAAACTATGCTTTTAGGTTCACATTGATTAAATTACATCTCCGTGTTTTGTTGATTAACACAATTTCCAGGAGTACTCCTTGGAATCTATAACAGTTGCAAAGTAATCTAGAGTAATCCTCGAATGCAAAAATAACTGAGCAAAATGTATTCATTCAAATTGTCCACTAAGTGTGCCTGAGAAAATCAAGAGGAAATGTGCGATTACCCTTATAATTACTTTTTAGGTTGAGCATTCGAGACCTCTTGTATATTGTATTATGTTCTGCTCTCTTTTCATTTGCTCTGTAACTGATGTGAAGCGCTCCGATACCCCCCGGTCAGGCTAGCGCTATATAAAACATCTTAAATAAATAAATAAATAAATAAATAAATAAATATGTGTATGTACTTTGTGGGCTCTGGAGATCAGCCCTAGGACTTGTCTGCTTCCGTTTAGGGAGTTTGTTTCTGTTCAACTGCCTCTATATAACTGTCTTGATAGAAAACGACCAGTAGAGGCCAGTAAAATGTCAGAATTGCTTTCTGCTGAAGGACTTTCTTTTTTTTCTGGCAACTGCCTCTATTTAACTTTCTAGATAGAACACGACCAGCAGTGGTCAGTAAAATACGATAATCACTTTAGTATTCTCTAGATTCCAGTCCATAGAAAATGTCTTTCACGAGCACCCGTAGACAATAATATTTTTTTCAAATCTTGTATTTTCAGTGATGTGACCACCGAAGGCCCTGATTTTATATTAAAACAGAGCTTTGGGCTATACCATTTCCTGCTCAAAGGCAATATTTTCCATCCAGGCATGTAACGCAGTTTGGCGCTTACTTTCCCTCCATGTTGAAGAAGAGTAGATGCTTCAGCACCCAGGCTAATGTGCTACATAGCTAAATACAAATAAGGTCCCAAAAGCAAGATGAATTGCATTGTAAATGCTTGTTTTCCTCAGGAATATCTCTTCCACTACACATGCATGACATATAGGGCTGTTCTCTTTCCTTTCCCCCCTACTTGCCCCAAAATTTGCAGGTCTGAGGCAAGCCATCTCTAATCTCCCCCTTTGATTCCTTGATTCCGACTTTATGATCGTGAATGTTCAAAAACACTTACTCATAAATACTTTGCTGTGAGCAGATGTGCCCCTAATGTACTCCTGCATTTCGCAAGTCAGGAGTGCACCCCACTTACTACTGGAATGCAGGAGGAAGTCGGCTGTACTTCAAAGTTATTCACAGCAAAATGTTTGTGACTGTGGCCCAAAATGTTGAATTTACTATCCTAATTGCATTTTGTGTCCAAAAATAGATCATGCACATACAGGCAACATTTTCCTTTCATTAAGGGGAGTGCTAAATATTAATGTACAACAGGAATATAGTTATGGGAATAGTACCTTTAATAATATTCATTTATGTAGCAAGCAATGCAAACAAATTGTTTCATCATCTAGAATACATGGTGTTATCATTCTCCAACATAAATCTGCAACACTGGGATTCAAACTTGTGACCTGCAGGTTATACTCAGATTTCCACTAAATTCACTTAATTGACTAAACAATTTTACTAATAAGGGGGACATTACAAATATCCTGAAAATCTCTATTGGCCCTAAAGGTAGTTACTGTCTAAACAGGGAATACAAGATTTGGGATAACTGCGGATCAGTGATGTTTCAACTCTATAATTCACCTAGTGAAAGCACGTGTGGCCTTATTTATGAAGCCGTGCGTCACATTCACGCAGCTGTTGCATCTCTTTTAGTGATGCTGCAGCGGTGTAAATAATGCACCATGTTGCTCCATATTTATCAAGTGATGCATCTAGGCAGATGCGTCCCTTCGTAATCTCCTGCGCTACATTATACCTGCATCAGGTATAATGTATGCAGGGTGGGCGTGCCCCCGCATCAAAGCCTCGTAGAAGTGGCGCATTGAAAACTATAACATTTTAGTGCGCCACTTCTAGGAGGCCATTGCGTCAAAACCTTACGTCTGCCTCATGGCAGGAGTAAGGGTGACGCTGGTCACTTCACATAGGGCTTGCCCCATGTGAAAGGACACATTGCTGGAATTGCGTCTGTTTTCAGACACACCCCAGCAATGTGTCCCTTTTGCGCCGACAGATATGTCAGTAATGCTGTGGTATCTGTAACTCCTGATGTGCCGTACTGTAAATAGGGCGCATCCATGGTGTCGCAAGGAGAACTGTTGCATCACTGCGTTGTCTCATAGATGCAATTCTTTTCATAAATAAGGCCCGTGGAATCTTATGGTGACATACGAGGAACAATAAGAAATTAAAGGGGGGGTTGTGGCTGTAATAACTGATTCCCTGGTAATTCCTCATTTCTAGGTGGACGCTCAGGTCTCTCCTGTAATCCCCACGTTTGAGACAAGAATTCGAAAGTTATCTTTTCTGCCTAAAGCGTGATCTCTTTCACTAATGCCACCCTGGCGTCAGACAACACGTCATGTTTTTGGCTGCACTGATGATGCTGGCGCTTGGGAACTGAGCTCGCGCAGGCATTTGAGCCTAGTGTGCTTAGTTTCTCATTGCGTCACCAGTCGCCATAGCGAGGCCGGCAGGGCCAGTGATTGATTTTCTAGGGCTTAACGAATGCACGCTCACGCGCCAGGCACGTTAGCCCTCAGACTACATGGTGGTAACTTTGCTAATCATTAACGCTTTATAGACCGGAACTATATTCAAACTATTTTTTTCAATATTAATTGAGCAATGAAATAAATGTCCCTCAATTTAACTGTGAAATATGTATTTTTGCGACTTATTAATTGCCTATAAGAGGGTTTCATTTAACAAAACCGCACACACGCACAAACACTGTCTCTCTTTGACTTTCTCGGTCTTTCTCGGTCTCTGGTAAGTTTAAAAAAAAAGATAAGGTGAACATTTATATTTGAGAACATTTCTGAAAATCTAATGGTTAAAATATAAGCTCATTACAATCTATGACTTAAAACGTTTAAACCAAAAAAAGTACCATTCCGTCTGGAATACCACTATCGCGTGGCACCGCACAGCTTATTTTAAAATTGCTCTATGTCTGGATTTTATAGTTTTGACATCACAGGTTACCAATTTCACATCCATCCAATACTTACAACATTTCATCTATGATCATCAGCATGTCCCCTCACACACGCCCACTCACATGCGTGCAGTGCATGTCTATTACTGCAAGCCTGTTATAATAGTCATTAGTTAGCTGCATTAACATTTAAGACAGGAGCATCGAAAGGAGAAAACAAAAAACAGGTTGTCTGACTTTAACCACAGACTTTTCTCTGGGCTTTTTACTACTGTCATTAGCTGACCTCAAATAATTTACATGCTTTGATAGCGCACATTGTAACATGTGCTACTGGAATATTCAAACTTTAACTAAGAGGGACGAAGAGAGGGCTGCCCTAGAGACAGCCCATTGTCAGCTATGACCCACAGACAGCACTAGCATCGTTACTTAAACCCGTCTATCACCACTTCAAGGTGGACGCGTGTCTGACTCAGCCTCCAATTTAAATCTGTTCCAGACCATACCCGGTGATGCACAACCATCCTCCCTTGGAGGCTTGCGATTGTGGCCACAACATGACTTTTTGCTGCTTTAGCCTGCTATGTATTATAGCCTTACAGCCTGCCATAACAGGCTACATTGACCGTTAAAGGCCCGCTCTAATGTTAAAGGCACATGCCAAAGGCGAGGCCCTTAAACAAGGGAACAAGCCTTTAATGTCTTGTATAGCCCAGCTACGGTGGGCTGTAAGGCAATTAGAACATTCTGTCACTAGAGGGCAGAATCTTCTAACAAATAAAGCAAAGGCCTCTGGGAGCACGGGGGAAGATTTAAATCCCCTTGGGCTTCATTAGGCCTTTGTTCACGGCAACAGATGTCAACGACAAACATTGGAATGTTGGAGTTCCAGGTTTAGCACGGGGATGCCTATGGGTAACCAGGTGCTTTAGAAATCCTGTTGTCATTTCATTCATTCATTTTACCGGGCATTAGAAGCCCGGAGCACTCCACTACTTTCAATGGAGCTCCCAACATTCCAATGTTCTAATATAGACTTATAGTCCGCCATAGCGGGCTATACTGGCCATTAAAGGCCCGCTCCAGTGTTAAAATCCTGAGCTGAGGGGGAGTGCTTTTAACAATGGAGTGGGACTTTAATGCTGTTATAGCCCAACTACTGCGGGGCTGGCGATAAGGCTTTTATAACATTCCTCCACTAGAGGGCAGAATGTTCTAACACATAAAATAAAGGCCTCACCGAGCCTGACGGGATTGAAATCCCCTCGGGTTCTGTGAGGCCTTTGTTCACAGCAACAGCTGTGAAGGACAACATTGGATGGAATGTTGGAGCTCCGGGCTTCAACCGGCCATTAGAAGCCCGGAGCACTCCATTATTTTCAGTGGAGCTCCCAACATTCCAATGTTCTAATATTTCCTACACAACCAATATTTGTTACCATTGGAAGGGTCTGAGTTACCTTCTCTGATGTTGTCTTTGTACAGCCATTATACTTTAATAATGTAACTATTTACAAAAGTGCGTCTGTAGATCTACACTAATCAATAGCGTGTCAATGCTATTCCTAAGGCAGTGGTTCCCAAACTTTTTTGAGCCGTGGCTCCCTTGACCTAATTGGCAGTTGGCCATGGCTCCCCACCATTTTTTTTACCCGCGCACTGTGGTGCCGCGGCGCACTCTTTGGGAACAACTGGTCTACATGAAGAATCAGGCCTAGACGTGATGAAGGATTCAGAGAATAGCCATCACTATCATAAAACATTATTTGCAATCACAAAGATCTTATAAAGTACATCTCAATGCATACAACACCTTCATAGAGTAGTATAAAGCACTCCCACTAAAAGTAACCAGGCTAGAGAGACTCAAGGAGCTCTGTGGAGTTACAAGAAGTTTACTTGGGGTGGGCTCTGATCGTGGGCGTCCGCAGAAATGTTTCCAGAGGGGGGGGGCACATTTTTAACTTCATCACCATCCTCCTTGCACCCATCTCCCCTCTGCCTTACACCCTTCTCACCCTCCCCCTTGCACACTTCTCCCCTCCCCCTCCGCCTTGCACCCTTTTCTACCTTGCACCATTCTCCCCTCTGCCTTGCACCATTCTCCCCTCTGCCTTGCACCATTCACCCCTCTGCCTTGCACCCTTCTCCCCACTGCCTTGCACCCTTCTCCCCTCTGCCTTACACCCTTCTCACCCTCCCCTTGCACCCTTCGCCCCCTCCGCCTTGCACCCTTTTCTACCTTGCACCATTCTCCCCTCTGCCTTGCACCATTCACCCCTCTGCCTTGCATACTTCTCCCCTCTGCTTTGCACCCTCCTCCCCTCCGCCTTGCACCCTCCTCCCCTCCGCCTTGCACCCTCCTCCCCTCCGCCTTGCACCCTTCTCCCCTCCTCCTTGCACCCTCCTCCCCTCCGCCTTGCACCCTCCTCCCCTCCTCCCCTCCGCCGTGCACCCTTCGCCTCTCTGCCTTGCAGCCTTCGCCTCTCTATCATGCACCCTTCTCCCCTCCTCCTTGCACCCTCCTCCCCTCCTCCTTGCACCCTCCTCCCCTCTGATTTGCACCCTCCTCCCCTCCGCCTTGCACCCTTCTCCCCTCCTCCTTGCACCCTCCTCCCCTCCGCCTTGCACCCTCCTCCCCTCCGCCTTGCACCCTCCTCCCCTCCTCCCCTCCGCCGTGCACCCTTCGCCTCTCTGCCTTGCACCCTTCGCCTCTCTATCATGCACCCTTCTCCCCTCCTCCTTGCACCCTCCTCCCCTCCGCCTTGCACCCTCCTCCCCCCGCCTTGCACCCTTCTCCCCTCCGCCGTGCACCCTTCGCCTCTCTGCCTTGCACCCTTCGCCTCTCTATCATGTACCCTTCTCCTCTCTGCCTTGCACCCTTCTCCCCTCTGCCTTGCACCCACCCAGCGTTCTCCACCAGGCCTCTGACCCTGCACCCACCCACCCCACAAGGATGTAGTTAGTATTGAGTTCCCCGTGCTGTAAACAAGAAAGGAACTTAGGGCCATATGTACAAAGTCTTTTTCAATTGCAAACGGTCTGATTTGCAGAATCATGCTGTTTGCGACCGCAAAAGGCTAATCAAGCATATTGAACCACAAAGAGGAGGATATTAATGAATGTAGTAAATTTAAACGGAGCACAAACCTGCAAATACAGCACATATATCAGAGCTCATGCATGACTGCATGCACCAATGATGCAAATACAGCAAACCAGAGACAAGCTGTAGCTGCAATTGCAGCAAAGCACAAATTATTTCTGCAGATGCGGAGTACACACACATCCAAATAGCAAATGCCGCAGAGCACATTCAAGTCATCATAGCAAAGCACAAGAGAGCACACACACATACACTACCATTCACATGGCGCGTGAATACATTTCGCCACTTTTTTAGAAACGTTTGATCCTTTGTGCTAGAAACTAATTTTTTTCTGCTTAAATCTGAAGATTATGCAACAGTTAATGGGTTATGTGGCAAATCAATAATTGTGAGGAAATAACTGCAGCCACATAAGTGCTCAATTCCTAATTATATGTTAAGAGCGTTTTAGCCTGGAGAAATACAAACTCAGGGTTCAAAACATAACATTGTGGTTGGGGGTTGTCCTTACTAATACTGAACCCCAAAGCATGGCTCCTGTTTCAGTGGCACATACGTTGAAATTAGTTTGTTTATCATTAATTCTTCTGAACACCGGTCAGAATGTGGGATAGCAAGAACAGTTTTAATAATGAAAAATCGAAATAACAAGTCTCCATGTCTTCCCAAGTTAATGCAATCCTGCCGTGCGTGCGCTAGGCTACTGTAACTGCAATATGGCCCATTGTCATTCTGTGTGAGAGAATCGCCACAGACAGAATGACAATGGGGCTAATTAATAGACTGCAGGTCTGGGAGGAGCTGTTGAAGCCTTTTCAGCACTTCAAAGAAATATGAGCTGGCCTCCAACAGCGAGTGCTACAATTTCCACATCGTGCCGCGGCGCCCCTGGCTCCTCATAACGGCGCACCTGGGCGCCGTGGCGCACAGTTTGGGAATCACTGTCCTAAGGTAACAACCCAGATGTACAAAAATACTGGAAGCAAAAAATTATTACAAATTGCACACCAACTTTTTTGCAACCAGTCTCTCATTTTGTGATTTGACCTGCATATTAATAGGGTGCATTGTACAATCTCCAGTAGCATGGGGTCAAACAATGACCGGCCTAATGAATAATATTTAGCACTCTACCACCTTCTCCCCGGAAGGCACCCCACACGATTCTCGAAGGGAATCTGTTTAACTGGGACAACTTCCATTTTGCATACTGGGAGAATTGGCAACTGCTTAATGGTTTGTGACCTCAATTGTGGTCACAACCCATTAACACATGATAGCTGGAAGGAAGAATGGGAACTGCATCGTGCAAACTTGGTGAAAATTCAAGACGCCTCTATACCTACTTGGACTGGTCCTTATTTTGAACTGAGGCTTGAATTATCAATTTAATTACAGATCAATGATATTAACGCATAATTTGCCCGACAGTAACGATAGAGAGGAATGAGTTTGCAATCCATAACATTTTTATTAACAAATTAGTCAGGTTATATCTCCAATAATTTGTTTTAATTATAAGTCAATATTCACCTGATTACAGCATATATCGAATGTAGTTCAGACAGATCAAATAGCAAATGTGAAGCCGAATTATTAAAAGTCGGAATAGGGAAATATAATGATTCAACTCCCCTGAAGGGAAACTCACTAATGCTAAACTAAAGTTGCAGGCAAAGTCAGGGAAATCCATAAGCAGCGGGTGTCAGCAAATATAGGGGCATATTAGAAAGCGGCAGCGATAAATATCGCTGACCGCTGCTAGCGTGAGTAAATCTATCGCCCACTATCGCTGGCGATAATCTCCATATTAACGTTGTATTAGCAACGCTTAACGCCATGGAGATAAAAATCCCAGCGATAGCGGGGATTATCGACGTTTACAATGGAATATCACTGGTTTTCCAGCGATATTCCATTGAAAATGGGGATAACCTTGCTGATAGGGCAGGGCAATCTTAGCCATGTAATCCACCTCCCATTGGATTACATGGCTAAATCTGGTCATAAGCAGGCGTTAGGAAAGTAGCTTTAACTGTGGTTAACGCTACTTTTCCTAACGCTCTGCTTGTGAGCGTGCAGCATGATAATGGGAGAAATGTCGCTTAGCGACATTTCTCCTATTATTTTGCCCTTGAACGCCCACTTTACATCTCCTTAGAGATGCAAAGCTGGGCATTGTTGAAAATGGTGCAAAATCAGCAAAACACGTGATAGCGTGTCTTTGCTGATAAGGCGATGAAATTATTTCAGCTTTTCGGTCGAAAACGGCCGCAAAAGCGGCGATAATTTCATATCACCGCCTTGCTAATATGCCCCATAGTGTCTAAAATAGAACTAAATGAGGGTCCTAAATCGGGATAAGACTAAATATGCCTGCTCAAAAGATTAACTCAATGAGCAGAAATAAAAGGAGCGGTAGCTCTCAGGAGTGGGAAAAAGGGGCGTCCGCCATAATGGGTGGACCGAAGTAAGTATAGCGGTCTAATACCAAAATACGCAATTAAATAATGAAATTGAGCAGAAAGGTACAACTCCTACGATTCCAACAATAGAAAAAAATAATCAAAATCAACATTCATGATGTGCCTGGTGTCGGTACACTTCTCATAAGTAATACAATGCAGAATTTTCCATAATCGTGGCTTTCATAGATACCACACAGGGGAGGATACACCTTGCCTCCTCTCATGCAGGTGCTAGGATTGACTGATCAAATCATTAAAATGCAACAGCAATGACCTTTGCACACATTCAAACAATAACAACACAGTTAACAAGATCACCGCAACTGAAACAAGACAAAGATTAAACGCAGGAAGCAAAAATACAACATTTCATTAAGATGGGGTCATCCATCTGAGGCCGACAATGTCTTTGGCTAGGTTAACGTGAGCACACTCTAACTATAATCCATCGTTAATGTAAACATCACTCATTAGAATCATAGTAAATATAATGTTTCATGTACCTTCATGCCACAAAACGAAATTGCTTCTGTATTGTAGCAGGTCTTATATTGAGTTCTTCCGACACCCCTCGCTATCTAAAACTCCACATGAATATAAAGAAAATAAATAGATGGTGTGAAGCAAGAGGCATTGGTGTATTATTGATAAACCAGATTGGAAATCCCTTTTTTTTAAGTTTAAATAAATTTTATTGAAGATAAAGATTGCAATAAAGAAACTTACAATACACTGTCAATATTGAGTAAAATGCAATCAAACTTGAAATACTGTACTGCAATATAAGACAGAAAGATAGGAAAAAAGATAAAGAAATAGAAAAAGGGGGAAAGAGAGAAGGAAAGCTATATATGTAAATGACATATATCAATGTAAAGCTTCTAAGAAGAACCTTATATAATAAAAAGAAGTGGTTATTAACAGCAATTAATGAAATATTACAAAAAACATCATGAGAAACATATCATGGTGGTTTGGGTACCTCTTCAATAGAAAGGGTATGAATTGGACGAGATTGAGCTTTATCCAAAAAGGTAGTTATCGGTAACCATAGCAAATCACGTTTAATGGCGAGTGTAATGGGATATACATAAGCTCTAATCTGTGATTGAAGCAAACACCATACCACCAAGCCTGAAAGGAAATGGTTGATGCATCCTTCCAAGACTTAGTAATCTGTTGAAATGCCACAGCCAAAAGGAGATCAATAATGAAGGTGTTAAAAGTAAAGGAAGACCATATGTCAGATAGACTACCTAGAAAAATGTGAATGAGTGAAAAAGGAAAGTTGGTGGAAAAAGTAGTGTTAATTTGTAGCCATACTTTGGATCAAGAAATGTGAATCAAAGGACACGTAAAAAGCATATGTTTGAGATCCGCATGTGTATTTGGGTAGGACCAACATGTAGAGGGAATAGAAGGATCTATAATGTGCAATTTAGATGGAGTAATTAACAATCTGCTGTCGATAAAAAATTAAGTTTGAGTAGTATTCGCTGCTCTAGAAGATTTCCGTAGTTTATTCCATATATTGTGCCATAATGATATATGAAAAGACTCCTCCAAATCAATTTCCCAATCTTGTTCTATTTTTGATTTATTTCTAGTAGTAGGTGTATCTTGTAACTTTTTGTATAATTGTGAAGCAGAGGAAGAAGATAAAAGAAAAGGAATAGTAAGAGGAGATGACGCAATGGGAAAAGAGGAATTAGGGAAGGAGTTATAACTAGTGAGAACTGCAGCACGCAATAAATTATATTGAGGAAGAAAAGAAGAGGGAAGAGAAAAACGATATTGGAGAGACGAGAAAGGAATACAAAGACCATCTTGAAAAAGTTGATGGATTCAAGAAAGACCAAGAGAGTGCCAATCTTTCCAGAAAAGGTTCTTGATTTTGAGTTTAATAAGAGGGTTGTGCCAAATGGTAGATTGTAAAAATTGAGACCGTTCATCAAGACTAGCCAGGAACAAAGGGAGTAAAGGCTTTCTTGTATTTCTAAGAATTGGAAGAGACATTTTTTGCGGAATACGTGATAAAGATAATAATTCCTTAAAGGTAAGCGGGTGAAAAAAGGAGGATTCAACTTGAACCCATAGTGGCGAAGAGGTAACATCTGAAGAAGCGTCCATCAAAAAAGGAACAGAGTGAGAAAGAAAAAATGAAGTATGATAAGAGGAAAAGTCCGGAAAATTAACTCCACTTAAGTGTTGAGGACGTTTGAGCTTGGAAAAGGACATTCTAACCTTTTTATTTTGCCACAAGAATCGAGAAAGAATAAAATAAATGTTCTTAAAACAAGAATTCGGAAGGTTGACAGGAAGATTAGAAATAAAAAATAAAACTATTGGGACCAAGATCATTTTAATGGAATCTAACCTACCCCACCAAGACAGAAATAAATGATGCCATCTAGTCATGGCTTCTGATAAAGATGTTTGCAAATTTTTATTATTTAGGGCCACTGTGTCTTTAATGGAAGGAGTAAACCAGAGACCTAAGTACTTTATTTTAGAGGCACTCCAATGAAAAGAAGACACCAAAAAATCAACATGATAACAATATTTATTAAGAGGAAGAATTTTGCATTTATCTACATTAAATTTGTAACCTGAGACCGCTGCAAACGTAGAAACTTCGGATAAGAAAGCTGGAATAGAGGTCTGAGGGTGAGAAATAAATAAAAGAATGTCCTCTGCGTAAGCAGACAGCTTTAGATGTTTCTTTCCATAAGGAAAACCCGTAATGTCATTATTTAGTCTAATCCTAGACAAAAATGGTTCAAACGCTAAAATAAAAAGAAGAGGAGAAAGAGGACAACCTTGGCGAACACCCCGAAAAAGAAGGAGAGACCAGACCGTTAGCAAAAATAAAAGATGTAGGAAAAGAATATAGTAAAGAGATATATGAAATGAATTTATAACCAAAACCAAACCACGAGAGAGTGGAAAGCATAAATGACCAATTAACCCGATCAAAAGCTTTTTTGGCATCCAAAGCGATAGCGGCTAAGGAATGATTATAGGTATGAGACTTGCTAAGAACGTTAAAGAAAAGGCGAGTATTATCCGATAAATGACGCCCTTTGATGAAGCCACATTGTTCTCTTCCAATAAGCTGAGGGAGAATTTTATCCAAACTTCGTGCTACTAGGACCTTTGCTCTTGGACTCCTGGTTCTGGGCTGCTGAACTGCTTCTACACCACTGCTCGCCGGACACGCTTCGCGGGTCCCGCTTCGCAGGGGAAGCCGCCGGGGAATCTGTGGAGCTGCTGTGTTGACAGAGGAGTGTTGGGCATCTGCTCAGGGCTGCGAGCGTTCTGCAGGGACTACATCTCCCAGTAGTCCCTGCCTGGCAAATTTAGATCACTTGGCCCGCTCTCCCTGTTAGCCCCGCCCCATGTGCGTCACACCTAACCTATAATAGTGGTGTCTACTTCCGCTGCGCGGGAGCGTCCCGGGAGAAGCCCGGGACAAGGGCGGGACCGTCTATGGCCGTCCGTGGTCGGGCGAGGTTGGTTTGGGCCATTCCCCCTGGTTAATTTTGTATATATTATTATTGGTGTTAGTATAATTTTGTTATTGCTATAGTACTAATTAAAACTGCAATGCCTCTACGCTCCGGCAAGGAACGTACAGTACAATTGCAGATGGCTAAGGGGGTGGTCTCCGGTCCATTAGACGCATTCATTACTCGAGCTACTGGGATCTTAGAAAAAGAGATAGCGATGGCCGAGAAAAGGCTTTCTATTGACCTAGTTAGTGGGAAGCGTTCCTCTCTGGGTAGGTTGGCAATAATACCCAGCCCCGTTGCACAAGCCCCGAGTAACAGTCTACATTTAGTTACAGCAGAGGTGGTTGTGCACCGCGAGGGGGAAGGGGAGGGCATCCCACCCTCTTGGGGGGAAACTGATTCGCATCTGGATGATACCCAAGATAGCAGGGGAAATGAAAATGAAAATGAAAGTGTGCTCCTGGCCAGCAATTCTGAAGCGGACTCACCAGGTGACGAGGACCCGTTGAGAATTGCACCTCGCAAAAGGAAAAGGCGCTTGGGCCACCAGGGGGGGGGGGGCTTACAAGATACCAAAGACTATTGATCTGGCCCACACTAGCGCCCCAAACCACGAGGCCCTTCCTACCCTTTGTCCTGCCCTGGTACCAATAGATCCATTACGCCCCTCCCATATCCCCTTTGGTTCCTCTGACCCATGCCCAACCTGTTTTAGTAGCGATGAAAGCTTATTGGTAAAAATGGAGGCCATGATTAAAACTCTTTTACTTCCTGTACTTGAGAGAACAAGGCTGATGACCTCTAAATTGGATGCACTTGAGTCCATTGTAAATACTAATACTGGTTTACTACATAAGTTTACTAGCCCCAAAAATGTTGTGGGGAATCCTTGTTCCTCTACGATCAACACAAAGGGCCAGAAAATTGCATCAACTGGTAAAACAGTATTCTCTGTGACCACTGGCTTAGCATTCAATTATCCTGACCCTAAAACAAATAAATATTCAGTGGCGGGGGGATCCTCTAGGGTTAAGGATTGTACTCCGGTTGTAGGCTCTTTGTTGCAGGTGCCAAAGAAGGCCACCTCCAAATCTAATCCCCAACGAACACCGGCGTTACGGCCGCAAGACCGTAGAAAGGGTGCTCCTAGTACATTGTCTCAGTCTACCCCAGGGCAGGCAGCTAAAGTGAACTCTACCACCCCCTTAGGGAAACCTAACAAGCGGGCTCACCCTCGCACAGACCTACCCCCTGAAGCAACCCGGCACACAATAGTTTTAACTGGTGTAGCACAACTTAGGGAGGGTGCCAACGAATCTTATGGAGACCTTCGTAACAAAGTGGTATTCTGGTTAAACAAAAATCGCCCCCTTCCCCCATCATCCTCGACTGAAATCTTGTTTGTGAGGAGAGTTGAATGGGTGGGTCACGGCAGTAAGGACTTAGAGGGGGATTGTATTATTATATCTTTTAAAGATCCCTGGGTGGTAGATTTCTTACGTAGGGAAGCAAGGTTTGCAAGATTGGGGGATGTGCAGACCTTAGGTCTTGACTATTTTTATACAAGATGATTCTGTGAGTTTCCCCCGAGACATCTACCCTCAAGATTGCCAGTCAGGAGGCACCAAGTTGATAGAACACCCTACCTCCCGCAGTACCCATTATTGTTTAACCGCTTTGAGCCCCTCTCTGGCCTGGAGGCCATTGATTGACTCTACCCGGTTGCAGGGAATGAAAAGGTTATGAGGAATCGGGTGAGCGAGGCAGACGGAGCTGGTTTGGAGATGCCTCAGGGGGTTGTTGGGAAAGAGAGAATGGAGGTGCTGGATTCAGGGGAGAGTTCTGAAATACCCACAGGGGGTGTGATAGAAGGTGCTGGTGGGGTGGGGTTCGAGCAGGGGGACACTAGCAAGGTGGTAATGGCTTGAGATGCGACTAGGCTGGAGAGTCATCAAGTGAGCTTCGCTGCACCCATGGCAGTGGACCGGAGTGGGCCACGTAGCGTAACAACAATACAGGAAACACTCAAATTAGCCTCTTGGAATGTGGCAGGGATTAAGGGGCGGATGGATTCTGAGGATTGGTTAGAATACATTGATACATTTGATGTTTTATTATTTCAAGAAACCTGGGCACCGGATCCAATTCATAGGGACGGGTTTTAAACTTTTTACAAACCAGCTATAAGGGGCAGCAAGGGCCGGGCATCAGGAGGGCTAGTGACATGGGTTAAGCAGGCAATAGGATACCATCCAACTGAAATACTTGCGGATCACCCAGATCTCTTGGGTATTAAATTAAGCAAGAACGGCTACCAGGATCTCATAGTCATTAATATTTATGCACAAGGCCAACCGGGTAGCCGCTGCCCTAGCATTGTAGACTCTGTGGACACATATCTTGAAGGGATAGGGAGAGACCAGATACTTGTTCTAGCTGGGGATTTCAACTGTACCTTTGAGCCCCTTTATGCTGTAGGGGATAATTGGGGGTTAGCAGAGGATGTGGTTTGGAAGATCCCAGAACTGTCCGTTGATAAAATCACAAAAGGGACTGAGGCAGCTCTACATTGGATGGGCTTGTGCCTGAATTGGGGGCTAAGAGCTACAAATGGCCGTACTGCCTCTGATCAGGGAGGCTATTCCACCTTTGATAATGGGCTAAGGAAAAGCCGTATAGATTATATCTTGTTGAAGATGGAATATTGGCCACTTCTGATAGACATGGAGGTAGTACCCCGCCCTGAAAGCGACCATAATCCTCTGTCACTTAGCCTGAGACTTCCGGGTGCATGTGGAAGGATTCCACCAGTTGTTCACTCGACAGGGGACACTATCCTGACCAACGATAGAAGAAGGCTTAAATGGACAAGGATTGTGGGGGATGAGACTATTCTGGATAGCATTACGAATGTGGTTTCCAAGACTGCTAACGACATTTCGACCCTTGTCACCACTAGGGGTGATATTGATAATATTTGTGAACTTCATGAACAATGCTTCGCCCAGCTCAAGGTCCTTCTAACGCTGCCGCCAACCAAAGGCACCCCAAAGGTGCATTCCTCCCGGCAGAAATGGTATAACAAGCAATGTAGGGAGGCCCACAGCAGATTAGTGAAAGCAGTTAAGTCCAGGATTTTGAGTGACATAAAGGAAACCAGGGCACAGTATAAAAAAATCCAGTGGGAAGCAAAAAGAGAGTGGGAAGATAATTATTGGTCTGACCTTCTGGACGCCTGCACTTCCAATAACCAGATTAAGTTCTGGGAAATTGTAAAGTGGGGCAGAAATCCCGACTCCCAAACACCTACTAACCATGTATCCGCAGAAGCCTGGGTGGAGTTCTACTCCGGTCAATTCAAGGATTTGAATTTAGAATCCACTACAGGCTTACCCAGGTTATAAACTATGTTTGTCCATACAGAAGAGCTGACTTTTACAGAACAGGAGATTGCACTTGGCCTGACCCAGCGGGGGAAAGCACCGGGGATGGATCTAATCCCAGCTGATCTATATAAAAACAATCCCAAACTTTGGGTTCCCTACATAACCAGGATCGCAAACACTATTGCTAAGGGGGCCAGGATCCCCGTGTCATGGAAGGGGGCTGAGATTCTCCCAATTTTTAAAAAAGGTGATCGCTCGAACCCAGGAAATTACCGTCCAATTAGCCTTATAGACTCATTCCAAAAGGTCATAGCAAGGATGGTCCTCGCAAGAGTTCAGGGCTGGATGGAGCTAGAGGGTATTTTGTCCCCAATGCAGGCCGGCTTCAGATCTGGTACAAGTACCATCGATCAGGTTTTCAGATTTTGTCTGATCTACTGGAAGGTGGTGCTGCTGGGCGGTGGAACTATCTATGCCGCGTTTATTGATCTGAAGTCGGCCTTCGACTTGGTGCCAAGGGCCAAACTTTGGTCCGTTCTTAGAGACCTGGGATTGCCAATAGAATTATTAGATCTGATTGTCAGATTACACGAGGGCAATTTTGCAAGGGTTAGGTGGGGAGGCCAAGGACAGGTGACGGACTGCTTCCCCGTAACACGGGGCGTCCGTCAGGGGTGCGTACTGGCGCCCACGCTCTTTCTATTGTTCATCGATCAAGTGGTTACGTTTTTTGCTAGTACCCCCACTGATGCACCCACTCTGGGGGGGACCAGGTTTCCTATGCTCATCTTCGCTGATGACACATTACTCCTCTCTAAGACCCGTAGCGGTTTACAGTTAGCACTGGACCGCTTTGAGGAGTTCTGTCGCATCAATGATCTTAAGATTAATGTGAGCAAAACAAAATTTATGGTGCTCACTAAGAGTCATCCCCTAAGGAGTGCAGTGACTATGAATGGAGAGAGTTTGGAACAAGTCGAGGTTATGACCTATTTGGGAGTAACCTTGGACTATCGTCTCCGTTGGAAAGCGCAGGTGGACACATTACATTTAAAATTTGCGCGTCTCACAGGTTGTCTCCTACAAGAGCAAAAAAGGTCCCTTACTAAACGAGTTAAACCTGCACTTCGGATCTATACCACCAAGGTTAACGCTGCAATTTTGTATGGGGCAGATCTTTGGGGACATATGGACCTCTCTACCCTGTTGAAAACGCAGTGCAAGTTCATGTGGAAACTTGTAGGTCTACCCCAATCCTCTCCATCTAAACCACTCTGTCTGGATATGGGTTGTAACCCAATAAACGAAATGGCAAGGTACAGACTGGTGGCTTTTTGGAGACGTATTTGGACCTCTCCTGACCTTAGTCTTTTTGCTAATGAGCTTGCAGAAGTAAAATCAATTTGGGGGTCCGGTGGTATTCCATGGCTGCGTGCAGTAAAATCGATCCTAATTGAAATGGGCCTTGAACAGTTGTGGGTTTCCCCGGGATCTAATATTTTTCCATCAAAACAGGAGTACAAGGCACTTTATTGGGCCTCTGTTCGTCAAGCTTTGGTCACTGCTTCTGGCTCCGCTAGTTTAACAGGAAGGTTCCTGACTCACAAGTTGGATCCCTTCCTAGAGAACTATTGGGACATTATCACTAGGCCACTTGACAAGAAACTTTACCACCAGTTTCATGTGGGATCCTTGCCCTTGAATTAGTTCACTAAAAACTGGTCTAATGGAGTGAGTGAATATTGCCCTTGGTGCCCGGGACACAAGGAGAGTGTGGGTCATCTTCTATTTGCCTGTTCGATTTATCAAGCCCCTCGAAGTAAATGGATAAAACCCCTTTGCCAGCGACTTAAATACAAAGGGTGTGCTGAGGCTATTTGGGCACTTAGAACTAACACCTCTGATGTAATTGTTGTGAGCGTAGCCAAATTCTTGGGGTGGGCATGGGTGATCAGAATGAGAAGTAAGCAGAAATGATTAAGATCCTGTCTCTTTTTTAATTCCAACGTTTTTAATTCCAACCTTTTTAATCTTTTTTAATTTCTAGGTCAGGTTTGTCTTTGTATTGGCAGGCTGTTTAATTGTAATTTTAAAATAATTTTTTTATTTTAATTTTTTAATTTAAAGGAGCTTGTAGAGCGCCTGGTGACGCCTCCCGGCGTGTCCCCGCGCTGTGGAGAGAGAGTAGAAAGGGAGTAGAGGAAACCCATCACCAAGTAAAGAGGCAGGTTTTTAGTTTCTTCCTAAACAGGATTTCATTATTCTCCATCCTGATATCCGCAGGAAGAAGGTTCCATTTCCTGGCCGCCAAAGTCCGGAAGGATTTGCCTCCCATTCTGGCCTTTTTGGGACGTGTGGTTCTGAGCAGACCCATCCCTTTAGATCTAAGCGACCTGCTCGGTTCATAGACAGTCGCCAAATCCGACATGTAGGCCGGAGCTCTGTGATGAATTATTTTATGGCACCACAGCATAGCTTTAAAATCAATCCTCTTCCTGATGGGCAGCCAATGGAGGGCTACAAGAGAGGGGCGAGATGGAGCTCGCCGAGGGAGCCTTAAGACCAGGCGAGCTGCCGAATTTTGTAACACCTGAAGCTTTTTAATATTTTTCTCAGATGTACCCATGAGCAGCACGTTTCCGTAATCAATACGGGACGTTATCAGTGCTTGCGTCATGGTACGCCTGGAGTTAATAGGTAACAAGTCAAGGGTACGGTTCAGAGTTTTCATTACCCCAAAGCATTTGCCCACCGTTTTTCTTATGTGGCTGTCAAAGGACAGTTTATTGTCCACCCACACACCCAAGTTCTTTGCCTCTCGGGATGGGGAGGGCAGAGGACCAAGGCAGCTGGGCCACCACTCATTCGTCCATTTAGCCTCGTTGCCTCCCATGATGAGGACCTCCGTCTTAGTCCCGTTCAGTTTCAGACAGTGGTCGTTCATCCAAGTGGCAAGTTTAGTCATGCAGACATTGAAATTATCAGCTTCCTTGGAAGGGGCTTGAGTCAGAGAAATAAGGAGCTGCGTGTCGTCGGCGTAGGAGACAAGCTCCACGCCGAACGATTGCACTACCTCTGCCAATGGGGCCATATATAGATTAAACAGGGTAGGGCTCAGGGCAGAGCCCTGAGGCACCCCCTGCTCCAGCCTCACCCTATCGGAGAGAAAGCTCCCCCTTTGGACTTGAAAGCTTCTGTCAAGCAAAAAAGCCTTCAGCCATCCCAGTGCCTTATTGGTGACTCCAGCTTTATTTAGACACTGTAGCAGGATGGAGTGTGCTACAGTGTCAAAAGCGGCACTGAGATCAAGCATGATGAGGGCCATTGTCTTTCCCTCATCTGCTCCCTCACGTAGGGTTTCTGTGGCCCTCAGGAGGGCTGTCTCCGTTGAAAACCCTGATCTAAAACCCGACTGGGATTTATGGAAAACATTGTGGGTCTCCAGATGTTCCATCAGTTGGGTGTTAGCGATTTTTTCTGCCAACTTGGCGACATACGGTAGAAGGGATATGGGACGTAGATTATCCATTACGTCCACACTGATGTTGGGCTTTTTCTTAATAGGTAGCACTATAGCCTGTTTCCATTCCTCCGGGAGACAAGCGGTTGAGAAGGAAGTTAGTAACAAGTGCCTCAAGTGAGGTTCCAGAACTGAGAAAGCTTCAGCTAATATTTTAGGAGGAGCCGGATCTCTGGGCGATCCCGACTTGATCTTGTTACACATCTTAGATAGCATTTCATAGGAAGGGACTTCAAAAGATTTGAGACAGGCCGGTGTGTTTACACTTTTCTCATTTTCAACGAAATCTGCGGCCGGGGCTCCCTGTTTAGAGAAACTGGTATAGATCTTACTTATTTTACCAGCAAAGTACTGAGCTATGTTGTTACATGATTCCACTGAGTCATTTTGGATAGAGGAGGACGTCTCCACTATGGATATCTCCTTATATATTTGGAATAATTCCCTAGAGGAGTTGCCAGCTTCCGTAATACGGATGTGATAGTGCTCAGCTTTTGCCAGGCGGACGGCTTTGTTATATTCTTTCTGTGCAGTTTTATACTGTGTTTTTATGTCTGCACAGAATTTATAACGCCAGGCTCTCTCAAGTTTCTTGCAGGCCGTTTTCATGGTCTGTAGATTTTGTCCGAACCAAGGAGCACTTTTCTGAGACCTTCTAGCATTGGGCATGGTGCGACTAGGGGCTGTAATGTCCAGAGCCTTTGTGACAATATTGTTCAAGCTTTCATTGGCAGCCTCACAGTCAGCTCCTTTCGGAGGACCTTCATCCTTGACAATTTGAGTGAAGGAATCTAAGGAAAAACTTTTCCATTTCCTGCGTTTATACCGCAGAGACAGCTGCCGAAAGAGCTCAGTTTTTTCAAGTTGGACTGAGATGGGAATGATATAATGATCCGACCAGGGTATGGGTATGGGATCAGTAGTATACACTCCCAGCCAGTTACCAAAGACGGGGTCTAATAGATGCCCTAGTTGGTGTGAGGGTTCTTTATTTTTGAGGTCGACTTGAACCGATTGCAGTTCCATACATATGTCAGCTGCATCTTTATCTTGTTATACTCTAATGTTATACTCTATATGTATGAATTTCATGAAATTCGAATTTGTATACAGTAATTGAAACTGTAATTGTGTTTGCTGTAATACCAACTCTTTATAATAATTTGTATGTCCAAAACTTCACGTTTAAAAAAAAAATGTCTTTTATGATTTTATTATCGAAATAAAGACTTTAAAACCTGAACCTGCTAAGATTTTGGCAAAAAGTTTATAATCCAAATTGATTAAAGAAATAGGTCTATAATTTTTACATAATGTGTGGTCCTTATTACCTTTGGGAAGAAGACAAATTAGAGCTTCCTGAAAGGAGCCATCAGATTTCTGAGAAGCTATAAAAAATTAAAATAATTGGTGAAGTTTAGGAACAAGAAAAGCAGAGAAGTGAGAGTAAAATTCTATGGAAAACCCATCTGGGCCAGGGGCTTTACCTCTTTTGAGAATCTGAATGGCCTCTAAAATGTCTTTGGGAAGAATATCTTTGTCTAAAGGTGAAAAATCCACATCAGACACTGAAGGGTGAGGAATAGAGGATAAATAAAAATCAATGTCAGAGGTTAAAGGAGGATCTTCCGGAGTGTATAAATTTTGATAAAATTTGGTAAATTCAACCAGAATATCTTCATCCTTATGAAGAATAGTATTAGAAGAAGAAACAATAGATTCAATTTTTGTCTGTTTTTTTTTTACCTTGAGATAATTAGCAAGCATATTTCCAGCTTTATTTTGAGTAGAATAAAATTTAGCACTAGATTTAAGCAAAAACAGATTGTCAGAATCAGTAGACAATTTATTAAAAGAGTGTTTTGCATCAATAAGTTGAGGAAGGACAGAAGGAGATTTGGTGGAATAATAAGAATGTTCTAACTGTTTAATATGAGATACCAGAGAGGATAAAGATTGATTTGTGAGGCAACTTATTTAGCAACATAAGAAATAATGAAATCTCTAGAGGTAGCTTTAAAGGTGTCCCAAATCAATCTCAGTGATGAGAGTGGAGATTCATTTTCTGTAAAAAAGCGGGAAGCAAAGTCAAGGAACGCAGGTCTAAATGATTTGTCTAAAAGGAGGGAATTATTAAACCTCCATATGCGTGTACCTTTAACAGGGGGAAGTAAGTCAAGACCCAATTAAACAAGTGCATGGTCCGAGATCAATATAGAACCAATGTCTGAATGAGTGATGTGCTGTGTCAAAGCTTTCAAAATGAAAAGGTAATCTATTCTTGATTGGGAAGAGTGAGAATGTGAAAAATAAGTGTATTCTTGTAAAGTAGGGTGACAAAGTCTCCACGAGTCAACAAGAGATCTTTGAGATATGGTGGATGTGAATTGGCTATGGGCATGAGATGGAGAGAAACGAGAGTTGGATTTCTTGTCTAAAAACGGGTCCATAATCATATTACAGTCCCCACCAAGAATAAAATATTCATCAGTGTATTGCATTGAGGAAGAGAGGATTTGAGGCCAAAACAATTTATTCTGTACAGTGGGAGCATATAAAATAAAAATAGTTAGAGGAATTTTGTTGACCAACAACAACACAACCACCCATCTACCTTCTGTATCTACATTTTGATTGAGAAGTTGAATGTTTAGACGCTTATGACAAAGAATTGCAACCCCATTACGTTTTCCTGAACCAGGTGAAGCAAAAGCATGGCCCACCCAATTACGGCGTAACTTAGAAATTTTCACATTTTTAATATGGATTTCTTGCAATAACACTATTGAGGTGCCGGGTTTTTAGGAACCCGGTGGTGCCAGGGGAAAAACACCCAAAGACCTCTTGAGTTCTCCCTGTTCCGGACCACAGAAACACAGAGTCTTCTAGGTGAAGTCAAGGATCGAGTTTTATTGGCTGCAACCAAGTAACAATCGTCCTAGAAGTACAACTGCACGGGTTGTAGATTCTCAGGAGACTGTTCGTTCTTACAGAACCAGCCTTCTCCTTTTATACAAAAATAACAGCTGCAGGCAAGAATTCTTTAGTTTACAATACGGTAATATACATATTTCCAAACACTAAAAAAGCAAAGTCATGATGGCAAACCCACATTTTCGTGTGTCCAGTTTGTGATGGATTACCCAGCCAGGCCCAGAACTCCCATCAGATATCGATAAAACCCCAATAAAATCGGGCACCTCCTCCTTGTAAAACCAGCCATAAAGAAGAAACAGGGACAGGTGTGTGTATGATAGGCGTGATTTGTATGCAGTGAATGGTTTATGACATGTTGTGCCTAGATGCTAATCTCGCTCGGCCAGTGGGTTGGGGACTGCCCGAACAGGTTTGGCTGGAGGCAGTGAAGGCAGCTCGCCCAGGTCAGAGAGGAGTCAGGAAAGTTGGACGTGTCCTTTCAGATCAAATTCGGCCTGGATCAATTGACTATGTAAGGGCAATCACAAGATGGATACCGCTCACAAAATATAACTTCGAGGGTTCAAGGCAAAAACTACTATTTTAAGGTGATTGCATTGCTTGATCACGACGCAAATGCACAGGTATAATGTCCAAGTCATTACCGGTCTGCTGATACCAAATTCGTCATGGTATGATGATATTTTGTGACACGAGTGTTGGACCTCGGGACCATATTATAGCAGGGCCCAGATTTTTCAGAACCACAGACCCTCCTTTTGCCCTTATATAGGCAATAACTCATGCTAATCTGAGTCCAAATCTGTATTCATGAAATCATGAAGATGCTGCTGTAGCATCATCCTGTTGCTCAGTTTGTCCCTGGACACAGGTTTCCTTACACATGATGTAGCACAGAGGCCACATATTACAGGAGCGCACTGCACACACAGGCAGAACAGAAACAGGATGGCTAAGACCATTCCAATGAATATCAGAATTTTACATCCCCAGGCAAATATCAGTTCCCAGAACCACCCCAGCAAGGACCAGTCTCCTTGGTCCACATGAATGGACTCAGAGATCTTGTGCAGTTTGGAGATGGCCTGGTATACTGTCGGAGCATTGTCAGGGATGAAAATGCAGCAACTGGATTGGATCACTTTACATACCCCACCACGGTCTGCAAGTATGACATCTAGGGCAACCCTGTTCTGAAGAGTCATAAGGCGGTCCGACTGGAGCTCCGCAGTCAGGTTACTAAGGGCACCAGCCGTTTCAGTCACGGCGGACTCAACTACCCTCGTCAATTGGCGAATATTCCTGCTGTTCACCATAGGCCCCCAAAACGGCAGAAAACCTTTTGCGAAATCTCCAAACTCCTGTTCCGCAGTGTCGTCTTTACTCACGACACCCCTAACTGTCCTTGTCTGGTGGTAATCTGCATTGGCCGTGTAGGTGGGTGGCAGCAGAAACAAGATAAAACATGTGCCCGAAAAGTCAGGGGGCAACCATGTATATGCCTTGTCGTGGCAGACGAAGTAGGTACCCTTAGCTGCTAGGAATGAAGGAGAGGTCTGAGATGAGAAAACGTAAGTCTCTACAGACACTCTTCCCTAACTGAGCTCTGGGGTTTTTGCCAGTTCCCTGCAGACATAGGTGACCTTGATGGGGTACTATCCAGATTGGGGAGGATTTCTTTGATTTCTGACTCTCAGCCAAGGAAATCCCATATTGTGTTATATTCCACCTGCTGTAAGGCGTCAATTCATCTCTGGGAATTGTTTTGTACGTGTCAACATCCCTACTCATATTTCTAATTCCCGCCACTAGTGCCTTGTTGCTTGAGTTTTTCCCTGGAACATATGGTTTGAGGGCAAACAGGAACATTGCTCGAAATGCCCACAGAGAACCATGGTAGCCAAAAGGCAGGACAAAATACGGAATACCCTTATCTGTTGTGTGTGGCATAAGTCCACATACCCAACAGTTTGTGGTGTTCATTACAGATTGGTGCTGGTGTAGGAGTTGGACGAGTGAATTATTTACAAATTCTAATCTTCTGACAGACTCGTGTTCAGGTAGAGGGTGAAAGGAATGCGGGGAAATAGTTGGAGGAGGTGTGGGCTGGGTGTTGTGTATGAATGGAACTCAAAAATGAACAGAGCGTAGCCCACCAAAAAACATCATTATGCTACACAACATTAAAATGCATATTACTAAAAAAAATTTCTTGCCATTACAGTGCATATTTTCTTTTCAAAGTTCGTAGATCTAGCAGGTCTCTCTACCCTAGAAAACTCCATCCTCTAGTTGCTGCCCGCGGTGGGAGATTGATTCTGCTAAAGAGTGCTTCTGTTCAGTCCAGGGTAATTCCCTTAGACCAACCAGAACCGTCGACCTAAACGTCTCCAGCTGCACTCCCTAGACTGTGGCAACCGCGACCCTAGCAGCAGAACCGGATGGCGGTTCGAAAATCAAAAATGAGCAAGTTCCCTGGGCGAGAGAGCTGCGCAATCAAAAATAGTTCTTGGGGGAAAGGGAAAAAAACCTTATTAGTTTGCTTTTATTAGTTCGTTTTTCTTGGCCTCAGATTATACCGTTGTTTCCCAGGTACGGTGTGGTCTTCAAACAAGATTTCAGGTTCTGTAGTGTCCAACTGCATTGACGGTGGCACAAATCCTTGCAGAATGTGATCACTCTCCTTTTCTGTACCAGTTCCTTTCAATCGTGCATCACTGAAGGGTACAAAGCGTGGCACGGACTCGGTTTCAGAGTCAGCAATTCCCTCCTGGACCCATCGGTCATATGGAAGGGGCAGAGGGATCCGTTTACAATGGATCCCGTGGATCCAGTTCTTCTTCCCTTCCACCCGAACGGCTGATCTTGTGGAAAGAAGGACGAGGTACGGGCCAGTCCACCTGGGCTGTTCGTTCTTCGTGCGCTGAAAATTCCGCACCAGTACCCAGGTGCCAGGTTCAATGGTGTGGCCTGGATCATCAGACGCTGGCGGAGAGGAACTGTGGACCTGTTGGTGTAAAACATGCAATTTAGTTGTCAATTCGTGCAAATAGTCAAGCAGTACAGTGTGCTCTATCTCGCTGAGTTTCTTGGGCCTTGGTACTCCCCATATATTAGCTGGGCGACCGAACACGATTTCGTGTGGGCTAAGTCCCAGTCTAGAATGGACAGTCATTCTGGTAGATAGGAGTGCCAAAGGCAGGGCGTCAGGCCATTTAAGACCTGTGCTGGCTTGGATCTTGGCCAATTTCAATTTTAATGTGCCGTTGTAGCATTCTACTAATCCAGCTGATTGGGGGTGATTTGCAGCGTGGAACTTCTGGTGTATGCCTAGACACTCACACACTCTCTTCATCACTCGTCCCACAAATTCACTTCCATTATCACTCCAGACAATTCTAGGCATACCGAACCTAGGGAAGAATTCCTTGACCAGGGCTTTGGCTGTGGACAAGGCAGTATTGTCCTTAAGGGGATACGCTTCCACCCACCTGGAGAAGGCGCAAACGACAACAAGCACGTATTTCAGATTGTTGCACCTCTCCATGTGGATGAAATCGAGCTGCAAAACCTCGAACTGATACGTTGGAGGCGCAAAATGACCAGCTGGAGTTGGAGTTCCCCTACCAGGATTGTACTTCAGACACACCATACAGTTCTTGACCAAGTTCTCTGCACACTTTGGGATGCCACTATTCTGCCATACTGGGGCCAATAACTTACAGATTCCTTTCACACTGATGTGAGCCATCCCATGAGCCATTGTCACCACTGCAAGTACATATGCGTCGGGTAACAGCCATCTTTGATGCTCTGACAATTCGACCCAACAACCATTCGCATCCAATCTACCCTTGCCTTCTCTCCATTCATTCACCTCTTTCTCAGTGGCTTCAGACTGTATAGACTTCACACTTTCAATAGTGTCCTCACACATACCCACATCAGCAATCCATCTCGCAGGACCTACAACATACATTCGACTCATTGCGTTCCTCGCAGTCTCTTTCGCAACGTCATCTGCAAATGCATTCCCACGACCAACATCATCTTGAATCTTTCTGTGTGCACTGCATTTCATGATCGCAACTTGTAGTGGCAAGGTCAGTGACTCGAGAAGCTCGTTAACTAGCTGACCATGTTGTATTTTTGCACCATGCGACGTCAGGAACCCACGTTCACGCTACAATCGTCCAAAACTGTGAGCCACGCCAAAGGCGTATTGGCTATCTGTATATACATTCACTCGTTTTCCTCTTGCCAACACACATGCTCTTGTAAGTGCAATTAACTCAGCTGCTTGCGCAGAATTGTGTGGGATACGTGCAGTTTCTACAAGCGTGTGCAATGTGGTCACAGCATATGCTGCAGTCGTATCACCATTTGGCAACTTGAAACATGAACCATCAACCCATAAAGCATCATTACATTCAGGAAGGGGAGTGTCCTGTAAGTCTACTCTCCCTTTTGTCTCTTCTTCTGTCCTAAAGCAGCAATCATGTTTTTCGACCTCATCTGTCTCTGCTGGAATGGGCAATAACGTTCCTGGGTTGAGTGTATCACACCTCTTTATGTGTATGTGACTAGCTAACAGTGTCAGCTCATATCTTGACAGTCGAGCACTAGTTAAGTGCTGTATCCTTGTTCTGTTTAACAAAATGTCTACTGCATGTGGGACCATAACTATCAGTGGGTTATTCATTACTAACCCAGCAGGCTGTCGAATACAGACAGCCGCTGCAGCAGTGGCCCTCAAGCAACTTGGCAATGCCTTAGCTACGGGATCTAGAGTTGCTGAAAAGTACGCGCATGGACGCTGTTTGTCCCCAAAACATTGTGTCAGGACTGATAATGCGCAACCTTCCTTCTCATGGACGTACAACGTAAAAGGCTTGCTGTAGTCGGGGGTACCCAACACAGGAGCCGAACATAGTGCATTGCGCAATTCGTGAAAACTTTTCTGACAATCTTCGGACCACGGAATGGGTTTCGGTGTGTCCTTGCAAGTTAATGCCACCAAAGGTTTGGCCAACAATGAGAAATTTGGTATCCATTGTCTGCAATATGATGTAATGCCCAAGAAAGCACGCACTTCTCTCTGTGTCCTTGGGACACCTAGTTTTGCAATTGCCTGAATTCTCTCTGGGGTCAGCTTCCTTCCCTCCTTCGATAAGATGTGACCTAAGTAGGTCACTTCTTGTCGACGAAATTGCAATTTCGAAAGAGAGACTTTGTGCTTCATGTCACATAAATGGCGCAACAATGATAAAAGGGGCTTGCTTGCAAATCTCCTCAGTATCTGCAGTGAGTAGTAAATCGTCTACATACTGAATAAGAGTCGCACCATCAGGTAGAACAATTGTGTCAAGTTGTGATTTCAGAGCTTGACTGAATATAGATGGACTTTCACAGTAGCCCTGAGGAGCGCGTTTGAAGCGGAAGCTTCGTCCTCCTAAATTGAAGCCAAAAATATCTCTGCTCTCCTCAGCAATTGGGATGCTGAAGAAAGCATTCTTCAGGTCAATCACCGAGAACCAAGTGGCTGAAGCTGGGACCATAGTCAACAGGGCAGTGATATCAGGAACAACTGGAAACTAACTGTGGCACAACAATCTTGTTCACTTCTCTAAGATCAATCACAAATCTGTACACAGGTGGCTGAGACGGATCAGTACGCTTTAAAACTGGCAGAACAGGACTGTTACAAACGTTACCTGCCGTCTCTTCAATTACATCTTTCTCAATCAGATCGTAAATTATTACTAACAACGCCTTTTCACCTTCGCTAGAGATCTTGTATTGGGGAATACGTGGCAACCTAACATTGGCTTTCAATGTTATGACATATGGCGCTATTTCCAAAAGACCCACATCATTAGAACCAGTAGCCCAAAGTATATCCGGAATAGATGACAATTCTGTTGGAATATTCTCCCTTGACAAATACATTGGAGAAACCACTTTCTTACCTAGGGTAAGTTGTACTCCCGAAGGAGAACAGTACAAAGTCGCATATAATCTCTTTAACAGTTCCAATCCTAACAAGTTTTCACCACAACCTGTTGTAAGAATGAGGGGTGCTTCCAATTCACATGGCCCAACAGAAAGGGGCATAGGACTAGAAATTGGGTTCCTAACCGGGGCGCCAGAAAAACCTACTGAAACATTAATTTCGCCAGACAAAGGTGCGCCAGGAAGTTTTGAGTGCATAATAGAACTCTTTGTAGCACCAGTATCCAGCAGAAAAGGCTCTGACACACCTGATGTAATCACCTCAACATAAGGTCCATTCTGATCTACTGGAACTGAAACAACTCCCTCTCTTTGTCCATGGCTGTCCTAGCAGTCATTACCCTCATTCTCGTTTTCTGCATAGTAGTCATCAGCAAAGTACTGAGCTGTCCTAGAGAACGCATTGTTCTACTGATCAAAGCTGTTCATAGATTTCTGAGGCGGAAAAGAAGGAGCATTCTGGGGGACATTTCCACGGCCCCTACCGCTAGGAGCCTGTTGAACACCTCTACCTCTTGCACTAGAAACACCATTCAAACGTCGCAATAAAGCCGGACAACTATTCTTGAAATGACTCTCTTCCTTGCAGTATGCACACTGATTCGGACCATACTGTAAACGCTGTTGAAAAGACTCATTTCTTTGCGAGTTTCCTGAATACTGCTGTGGTGGCTGATAATCTTGCTGATTATTATTGCTGGAGAAGGACTTTAGTTTTCAAATCTTTAGTCTTTTTGTCTGCCTTCTCTGGCTCGTCCTTGCGCCTATTTTCGTAGTACTGGGCTGTAGCTAAAATCTGCGCTGGCATGGAAACAGCCCAAGCACTCTCTGAATCTTTCAGTTTATTACACAGTTCAGGAAGCAGATTATGTACAAACTTGTCAACAAACAATCTTTGGCCACCTTCAGTAGCCATATCCTGACCACTATGATCGACAAAAGTCTCTTCAAACCTCGTGAAAAAGTCAGACACATTCTCATCTTTCTTCTGCTTGCATGCAGATAATTTGTCCCAATTCACACGCAATTCAGGCATTAAAGTCTTCATATACGTGATAATTCTACCAGGCAGTTCTGCTACCAAAGGCTCGGGCTTGGAGCCACCAACTTGTCTAGCATCAGCAGCTGCAATATTAACCCATGTATCACCTAACTCTTGATCATGGTCTGCATGACGAATCTTACCCCATAAAGGCTGTGGAACAACATTACCAAACAACATGTCTATATCGGCTAAATTCATTATACATGAGCTGGCAGTCTGTGATAACTCTTTATAATACCCCGCAGGATTTTTGCGAGGATCAGGTAATGTCTGCTTGAGCGCTAAAACTTCAGATCTTTTCCAGGGGACATGTACCCATACATGCTGGAAATGTGGCGGAATTGCTGGATTCGCATTCGCATCACCCTCCCTCCAAACTGGAGGAACTTCTCTCATGGGATACTGTCGCGCTTTCTTCCTACCTGGCATGTCCTGCTCATACAGTGATCTAGAATTACTTCCTTTACTCCTATAAGACAACAACATTTCAATTGCTTGTTCAACATCGGCACCTACAATCATGCCTTCTGCGAACTTGAATCGCATACGAAGTAATTCAGTCATGTCATATTCTGGATCATTTCCCCTCACATCTTCACGGAGATATAGGCACATTTGCTCAAATACATATCTCTGTGTAGATGTTTCCCACTGACTGAAAACTTCCATAATGGACTGAACATCATAATTTACAGTATCAGTAACCCATTTTCGTGCTAACTCCTTCAGCACTTCTCTTTCGTGATAGTCAGGCAGCCGACTTCGCAACTGTCTACGTTCTGTATTAGGGGTCGTCTTAGGCAACCCAAAGAAAGGTGAGAAAAGACCAGTGACAGTGTTTGTCACTCTCTGTCGAACAGAAGGAGAAACTGGTGGAAGGGCAGAAACGCCAGAAAAGACAGGCTGATGTAAAGTAGAAGTCGAGGCAATAGCAGAAAGAGTATCAGGATAAGCAATTGGAGCAGTAGGCGAAGTGGTAGAAAAAGCAGATGGAGTTTGTAGCAAAGGCGGCGGCCCTTGAGAAGGCTGCGCCGGAGAAGTAGAAACCAGCTGAAGAGGAGCTGGTGCTTGTGTAAGAACTGGAGTTTGTGCGCCGGGGCGCGGTATAACAAAGCGCTGCGGGGGTGCAGTAGTACTTTGTGCATAGGGGGTGGTGAACTCAGTAAGTGGGACATTAAAGGATCCTTCTCAGGTGTCCCTTTTGATCCTTGTCCTTCACGTGGCAACATTGGGTAGCATTTGTCTACTGCTAACTTCTTGCTTCTGAGCATTTGTTCACTCTCTTGCTCTTCTCATTATCCCTGTATGCAACGGCAGCTTGTACCATTGACATACCTCTTTTATTTTTCTTTGCTAATTTCATTTCTTTCTGTTTGGCTTCTTTGCGCCATAGGCGAAAAGAGTCAAACATCGCCGGCCGGGCTTTCTTCTTGAACAGTTTGACCTCGAGATTATCTAAGATTTTCGTGTCAAAGCTACCTTATTGGGCCATTTTAAAACACCATCCTTTCTGGTGTATTTTATCCACACTTCATTATATGTGATGGGGCCTACTCCGTGCTTTATATAGAGCTCATATGTTGGAGTTCCAATTGGAGGAACCGGACACGAATCCTCTAATCGGGAGTCCTTACTACAACCAAGACAAAACAAGTTTCCAAGTCTGCTAAGACCAGGCATCTTCGCTCACTAGTCTAGCTTCAAACTTCAAAGGATTATCGAATACGATATTCTCGTGAATACATGAGTCCCTCGGCTTTGGCGCTTGCAAGTTCCAAATCAAAGTGTATCCCAAGGATACCAAAACTAAGAACAAAACTAAGGACTGGGAGACGCTCCACTTATACTTAACTGAAGTATTGATGATCAATGACGTCACTAGAAGACTCGTCTATCGTTTCGCTCTACCAAGTATCGATGGGTCCAAAACAGGGCGATAGTCAGGGCAGCAGTCCTTTGTAGCCCTCGGGACGCGGGGAACCTCGCAGCAAAGACCTTCGGAACCACGCCGGCATGCAGGGATCGCTGAAGTGGCTGGCCGTCCTCTGGAATTTTCACACGAAGCTCCTCACGAACATCTGGCTTGGACCGACCCCGCTTGATACCGCCCCGAGTTGGGCGCCAAATGAGGTGCTGGGTTTTTAGGAACCCGGTGGTGCCAGGGGAAAAACACCCGAAGACCTCTTGAGTTCTCCCTGTTCCGGACCACAGAAACACAGAGTCTTCTAGGTGAAGTCAAGGACCGAGTTTTATTGGCTGCAACCAAGTAACAAGCGTCCTAGAATTACAACAGCACAGGTTGTAAATTCTCAGGAGACTGTTCGTTCTTACAGAACCAGCCTTCTCCTTTTATACAAAAATAACAGCTGCAGGCAAGAATTCTTTAGTTTACAATACGGTCATATACATATTTCCAAAACACTAAAAAAGCAAAGTCATGATGGCAAACCCACATTTTCGTGTGTCCAGTTTGTGATGGATTACCCAGCCAGGCCCAGAACTCCCATCAGATATCGATGAAACCCCAATAAAATCGGGCACCTCCTCCTTGTAAAACCAGCCATAAAGAAGAAACAGGGACAGGTGTGTGTATGATAAGCGTGGTTTGTATGCAGTGAATGGTTTATGACATGTTGTGCCTAGATGCTAATCTCGCTCGGCCAGTGGGTTGGGGACTGCCCGAAAAGGTTTGGCTGGAGGCAGTGAAGGCAGCTCGCCAGGTCAGAGAGGAGTCAGGAAAGGTGGACGTGTCCTTTCAGATCAAATTCGGCCTGGATCAATTGACTATGTAAGGGCAATCACAAGATGGATGCCGCTCACAACTTCGAGGGTTCAAGGCAAAAACTACTGTTTTAAGTTGATTGCATTGCTTGATCACGACGCAAATGCACAGGTATAATGTCCAAGTCATTACCGGTCTGCCGATACCAAATTCGTCATGGTATGATGATATTTTGTGACACGAGTGTTGGACCTCGGGACCATATTATAGCAGGGCCCAGATTTTTCAGAACCACACTATATCCCCTTTTAAATAAGCTAAATGGGAAAGAATACATTGTCTCTTAATAGGAGACCCCAAACCTTTAACATTCCAGGAAATTACATTAATAGACATCTAAATTTGTAAAACTAAGCAACAATAGCATGAATAACCAATAGGAAAAGCAACCAGCACCAGTAGAAGCAATACAATGCAAGTAGAAAAGAAAAGGAAAAGAACATATGGAAGACAATGGAGAAAAAGATGCAAAATGGAATAAAAGATGATAAGAATATATGAAAGAGTAAACCAGTATGAAAAAGAAAGAAAGCAGAACAGAAAAGAAAGAAGAAAACATAAGAGAAAGAAGAAAACAAGTAATGGAGAAGAGGTAAAAGCACAAATGTACATAAAATATGATATACAGCTTGAACAAAACTCGGAAGTAGACATACCACAAAAAAACAAGGATGTAGGGGACGGTGGAGCCAAAAAGAGGAGACGACAAGGCCATCCCGGAAGGAGCACAGAGACTCACGTAGGGCAAAACGATCTCCAGGTAAAAACAGAAGGAAAACCACGAGAGGAACCAGAAAACAGCATCTAAAGAGGAGCAAGAGAAACAGCATCAAAATATTACGAAGACACAAAAACTGGGCATAATATAAAATTTATATCACAGTACATAATAAGATACCAATGGAGAACATAAACCAGGCACAGAAGGAAACACAAAAGGAGAGAGAATTGCTGAAGGAAAGGCATATTGTGACTAAAATGAAAAGGTCACATTAACAGGTCCGTAAAGAGTCTTATTGATGGGGAATATCCATAGAGACCGAGGAGCAGGAGTCAAGGAAATTCTGAAGCTGGTCGGGATCTTCGTAATTCGTTGTTTCTTTGTTGTAGGTAACTTTGAATAGGCACGGGTCGAATAAACCATAACGAGCGTTTAAAGAACGAAGGGCAAGTCTCATGTCCAGGAATTTTTTGCGACGGTCCACTGTAGGTTTAGCATAGTCTTGCGCAAAGAAGAGGTTGGAGCCATTCCAAGAAATCTTACCCTTCCGTTTAGCAGAATGAAGAACTTTAAGTAGGTCCATGTACTCCAAAAAATACAAAATGACACCTCTAGGTTTTGTATCAGGAGAGGAAGAAGTAGAGATACGAGAAGAAGGGCCCAACCGATGTGCTCTTTGGATGTTAAGTGGAGGCGATTCTGGAAGTCCCAAAAGTTGAGGCAAAAAAGATTGGAAGAAGGATATAGGGTTAGATCCTTCCAGTCCTTCAGCAAGACCAAAAATGCAGAGGTTGTTGCGTCGGTTTCGATTTTCTAAATTTTCAACCTGGCTTTTAAGGTGCTGGATTTCTGCCTGCATGTCAGGAACTACTGCTTTAATAGTTTGGATTGAGGAGATAGATTTTTCTAGTTGGTCTACTTTTTGTTCAGTGTGAGACCAATTATCTTCTAGATGTTGGAGGTGAGCATTGGTGTCGGCCATATATGGCTTGAGCGAACGACTTTCCTCCATAAAGGGCTTCAACAAGCGTATCTTTTCCAGTATGAGTTCCATGGAAATGGAGGAAGGTGTATTGGTGGGCGATGGAGGATTTGTTTTCACTCTTTTGCCAGTATTAGCAGTTGAAGAGGGCCCTTAGTAATGAGCTTCGAGTTAAAACGAGAGGAGGGTGCTGGAGAATTTTTCAAACGAAGAGAGTCATTCATGCCATCCTCAGGGGCATCTTGCAAAACACTAAAGGGATTAGCGTCAACCAAGGATTGTGGAATTGATTGAGGTGAGGAGCCGTTCAGGCGCACCATTGTTAATGAAAAATGACTGGTACTAAGTAACCAATTCGTACTTAGTTAATGGCGGAAGGATACCAGTAATGAAGCATAAATCGCAATCACTACTAGGTGCAAAAGAAGAAAGTGACACAGAACCTCAACCTTCAGTGATGATGGAGAAGTCACAAAAATATATGAGACTCAAGTGCTAGAGAGTATGATGATACAAAAATAGCTCACGTGAGAAAATGCCTTGTGAAGACCTAAGATAGCAGCATCGCAAAATCACAAAATGGCGGCCATAATAAATATGTGGGTTGACTGAAGTATAAAAAATCGCACAGACGCTAATTCCTCACATGCCAGGCATAAAAAGCAGGGATAAAGTCCAGGAGACGCATGCTGAAGCACATTGCAGGCAGAGAAAAGTTGAAATAATAGATAATCAAAGAAGTGGAGCACCTTGCAGAAAGCTTGGCAGTTCAAAATGGCGGCCGCGGTAAAACGTGGAACTGCAAGGATGAAGAAACGCTCAAAACTTGCGTTTTTGCTCACCCTCTGTACCAGCAAGGTTTTCTATCGAGGCGGCGAACATTCCGCCGCATAAGGGAGTGTTCCGGCCGGCTCTGCAGGCTGTAGAAAGACCTGGAGACGTCTGGAGACGTTCCGAGCCACTACGTCGTCACAGAGCCCTCTGAGAGAGCCGCCATCTCCGCTGGTGCCTAAGCCTCGCCCCCCCAGATTGGAAATCCCTTATAACCAATTTTCTCTCGGAGTGCATGCACACCCCTTTTGTTGCAGCATTTATCACTTGCCTTGTGGTCACCAAACCTTGGGGGCTTCATCTGGCAAGTCAGGTCACTTAAGCTCTTCTTGCTGTAGCGTCAGATGTAAACTTGCTGAGAAAAAGGCAATTTTATTATGTCATATAAATAAGGCATTAAGGCAGTGTAAAGTGTGAAGGGAATTTGAGAGAAATATATATTTTCTATGAGGAGGCTGGTGAATGGCTACTCATTGTAGCCATTCACTAATGGCGGGCACCAGATGAAAACTGCAGTCGAGCTCTCACTGCAGTCTGGCTGATGAATGGAAAAGTGCTGCAGTCGTAGACATAGCCCTGCATTTTGAGCACAGAAATCTACATATACACATTTATCCAGCAGCATGGTCATCAACCATGCACGTATTGTATCCTTCATGTATTGTACCACCCAGAGGTACGCACACATCCAGCAACTGCACTTATCCTGCACACACTGCACAGCACTACAGAATTCAGGTACTGTACCACCTACAGGCACATGCATACACCATGCCAACACTACTCTGTAGTGTATTATTCCTGTATGGAACCCTCCTCAGGCAAACATACACCCAGTGCAGGTGCACCACTTCTGCACAGCACTTCACACCAACCTGATGTAGGCCAAGGGTGAGTCATAAGCCCTGCATTCTGAGCAGAGAAATCTACATTGTGATAAATTGTTGCATCGAATGCCTGTTGTGAAACATAGCCATGTGGTGATGTACAGAAATGCTTCTTATATCGGGGTCTTACATGCAGACTACAATAAGGCACCATAAGCAGTGTTGGAGAGTGGTTTATAGAGCAATCTGGAAGTGCCCGAAGAGCCGGTCTGACAGGTCAGTATGCGGGACAATTTTTATGATCTGGCTTGCCAACACAGCTGTCGCCAGACAATTATGTGAGCATCAGTAAATAGGGGCTTTGGCTCGGCCCACATGTTGGCAGCCAGGAGTACGTTTTCAATGGCAGACTTTGTGTGCTTCCATAAAAAGCACTTACCTTGTTTATTCAGCAGCCTGAGCTTGCACTTTCAGGGGCACGCACATGAAATTGAAATGCTATTAAAGTGTTTTAGATAACTAGATGATTGATGTTTTTTCTCTGGCACCAGCACAGCTGGGAGGAGGGCAGTCATTAACTCACATATCTTGTTAGGTCCTGCTTAACAATGCAACCATCATCTGACCTATTAACCTACACCAATTTTATCCTACAGTTCTTTGCTTACGCAGAAATACATATCATCCCATGCTATTTACTTGTGATTATGCACATCATCATACAAAACTTCTTTAAACCCAGACCTATTGGCATTGCTAATGCTTGCTTGGCTACTTGCGGGCATATTTTATGGTCTGGTAGGCTGAGTTTTACTGTTGATTTCCCCAATATTACCTCAAACATTGCCTGCAGCAAGCAGAAATGCATGCAGTTTCCCTTACCTTGTAAAAACATCTATACAGCCTGTCTTCACAAGGCCAAAATAGCCCTGAATTTGTGAAATGTGGGCCACTTGTTTAGCTATCCAATTCTCTAATGGGAGCCATTTTATTTTGGTGCCAGGCCCATATTACTGTGCCAGTCTGATCCTGACCATGGATATGGACCAGCTTTGGCAGGCGGGCTGCCAATTAACCAGTGTGGCTGAGGAAACAGCTCCACTATTTTGACAGAGGGTGGGCGGTCCAGTTGCTCTAATTTGCATGAGTGGAACAACCACAGTTGAATAACTTCAGTGGCAGTGGAGCCCCCAATCCCATGGCCAACACAGTGGATGTTTGATCAGGAACCTGTACCTTTATGATAACACCCAATCTCTGGTTAATTTAACGGGACCAACATTTCGAAAGTTGCTGACATGTTTGGGCCATTTCGAGGGTTTTCAGTAAAAGTCCACCACAGTAGCTTACATGGCGGTCGCACACAGAAGCGGTCCTGCCACTAAGGTACCAGAGGGGATGCTCTCAGAGGTTTCTGATCCAATGCCATTCCAAAGGCATCATGTTTGCTTGAATGGTCCTCCCAAATATACTAGACAGTGACTCTGCCATCAAAGACATTGCTCCTCTTCCCCACCCTACAACTGGGGTAGTGGGATGCCAAGGTGTCACTCTGAGCCTCACTCTTTACTGCAATGCCATCTGAATCATACATTTTGTGTCTGAGCCTGTGCCCGAGTAGACAGAAACAAATAACACAGCTAGTCCCTTGATAGAAAGTGATCTAGTGAATGCCCTCTCGATGCCCTTCTTTAGCAGTGGGGTACCTCTATTTACATTCAGTGATGGCTGGTGAACTTTGAAAGTGGTGGGGTGCAAACCCATTAACCAAATTGCAAGCAGAAATTGTAGTGAGCAGGCACATCCACCTTACCCGGCACCAACCCATCTAAAGCAATCAGGAAGATTTAACTTAAAAAATAAAAATAAAAACATGTCCAAACAGTGCATTGCCAACCATATTTTCTCCATGAAACATCCCATTTTCTGTTTTTGCCAAACATATTTGAACCTGGGTGCCTTGCAGTGGAGACTCGGCATGGAGGACAACGAATATAAGACTTATCAAGGTCTTCAAGAATCTCTACCCCAGTAAGATAAGATTTACCTCCACGCAGCGAGTCGCACCACCTCACCAAGACAAACTTCCAGTAATGTCCTTTTGTTCTTATAACACTCTACGAGGGACCCAATAAAATGAAGGTACTTAGATGGAACCCACATCTGGAATAGCTCGCTGTGATCAAGACATCCAATAGGTTTCGTACATATCGACGCTTCATACCCTTATCCTTTCGAATTCTAGACCTCTCCGATGCCAGACCAGCATAGACTAAACTAAGATAGCCTTGAAAAAGCCTTGGAGAGGGCGAAACACGTGTCGGCAGTGTAAAGCTGGGAAACTTTTAAAATATTTGACTAATAAAGAACTTGAAGCACAAGATTTGGTTTTGGATCCATACTTTGAATTGCCATTGAACCATTGGTTGATGTTGGTGTAATAACCTTGGAAACAATATCACTATCCTACAGTTATGTTTGTTGAGAATGGACTTTGAAGAGGGTGCTTGTGCAATTTGGTTGTTCTCTTGATATTTGAACCTCCCCAGTAGTGTGGCCACCTGACACTGAGACACAGCACACCGTGAAGAGAGTAATATGGGATAGACATAGTGGTGAGGGTAGGCAGTGATATTGGAAACAAAGAAGAGATAGGAAAAAAAGCACAGAGTAAGACGTTCCTAATAGAAGGAGAGCCGCAGAGATGCACAACAATAGAATGATAACACGGAACGGAGTCCGGGAGACAGTGACTCAGAGAATATAGAGGTGGAATATAGCGCACTCAAGTTACTTCTCGAGCAGAAAGCACAATATAAAATATTGATTACAGAGTGGGTCGTGACAGGTAATAGGGCCAGGAGTGAAGAAGAGGAGAAATGTGGCTGGAAATGGAGGGTGGAAATGTAGGGACAACCAGGAAGAGAAGGGAAGTGAGAAATTTGAGCGAGGATATACAGTAATGAAAATGATACATATATAAAGGGTAAAGGGCTGAATGCCATAGTAATAAGAAGGGAAGTGCTAGATAAAACTAGGTAGGAAGTTACAGAAGTGCTTTGGAGATGAAAGATAAGAGGGAGAGGAGAGACAGCTTAATTTGGACATTGCAAAAAGTATCATAAGGAAGAAAAGCTGTAGACAAGTAAAACAGAGCAAAGAGGGAGTGGAGACACTGGGATAAGAAAAGTGTGGGAGAGAGTCAGGGAGATAGGAAAGTCAAGGGGAGACATTGTAGTGAGAACACTCAGAACAGATATTTCCATTGCCACTCGTTTTCTATACACTTGAAAATAAACGACAATCTCTGATGCAGAGCAAGCTGTCCTGCTGATTTGGTTAACTTTGTCTGTGCTGCACTGCTGCATTTTCAATCCTAGTCCTGAGGGAACTACGGAAGCCGAACGGAATCCCGACACACAATCAGGGTAGGTCTGGAAGAGTCTTTGGACTGGGCAGCAGTCTCACATCACACAGGATTGCCATCTACAATGTGATAACTGAGAAGGTCGGATTTGCTAGCCAGATTGACATGACCCACAGCCTCGGATTAGTCTATGCATGGAAATGCCCAGGGGGCTGCATTATATCAGCGCAATACAGAGCCGCACTGGCCCTAGCAGGCACCGGGCATTTCCCCGGTAGGCTGCCAGAGTGAGGGCCGGTTTAGGACCTCTGGGGTCGTTTTTGTTGTTACTGGGGCTAGTTTTATCGGCCTCCGGTAACAAAAGCCACTGCAGTGTTTTCCATGCACACCCCCACGTCCCCCTTACCCCCGCAGCCGGCCCGAGTCAATTGCCAGGGCCGGTTTGCATTCCCAGTCTGGCGCAATGGCATTGGCGGCCTTCCAGCTCTACTTACTTTTGCACTAAGGGTTGTTACAAGGTACGCCCGTGTCATGGCATCATTCTTAGAGTACCATATGCTCATACTGTGGTTTATGTTTCTGTACTGTGCCTGGCTACCTACTCCTCTCTCAGAGACAGAGGGCTGGCACTGAAAATAATGATTTCAAAATGACATCTTAAATCTGAATGAGACAGATTGGAAATGTTTACTTTGGGCTGCTAATTGGGGATGGGGCAGATTAAGTGGCTCTCATGTGTGCAGCCAATCCTACTGAATTAGAACCTTTTCCTTGCTTAAATTAATATATGTATGAGATAATTGAAAAGAGGGTTTTAGAAACGAAAATGTGTGCAATTACAACGCTCATAAGCAATATGGAGAAAAATGGTTGAATTTCCAAACTATCGTGCCCATTAGGATGTCGGGCGGTGGTACCACCGCAGTGGTGGCGGGGCGGAAAAACAGCTTTTTCCGCCCGCGAGCAGTGGAACTCTCGTCCGCCACATTAGGATAGCAAAACATAGGTAATTTCCCGTTCGCCGTGGTGCGCCGCGCACCGCCATCGAAGTGCGCCCACCACTGCGGCAGTGTGAGCCAATCCAGACTCTCCGCCTTGAGGAATGACATCCGCCCGCTCAACAAATTAGGATGGCCCAAACAAGTCAACGCACTGCAGCGGAGACACCGCCCAGTTTAAGCAGGCGGAAACTCGATAGCGGAGCGAGATAGCCGAGACCCGGACCTGAATGCCATGAACCCAGCCCTCCATATGCACCCGGTGATGTTCCTCCTACAACACTATCATCAGATGGGCCGCCACGGACGCCGCCGCAAGTACGCAACTACACAAATGTAACACACAACTCACAGGCCGACACAGGCTCCAATCACCACACAGACACCCTGCTGGGGGTCACAACACATCCACAAGGGCACCCACACATCACCCACCTCACAACATGGCACCCCTCAGCATCCAGGACACACATCGTCCGCCAACCAGCAGCAACGTCCCGCTCCCGGTCACGTCACTGCCGCGGTCGACACATGCGAACTATGCAGAAGGCAGGGCCACTCCAAGGCATGGGCAGGGCACAAATACCACAGGGCCACACCACCACAAACCACACTGCAACACACCCCATCAAGTCACCGGCCAGGTGCCCATCCTGTGCACTCCCATGCACACCAACAAGCACTGCAACAAGCAAGCACAATACACACCCTGCACTACACAACACACATCCAGAGAGACAGCCACTGCAGCAGTGGCTGACAAGGAACACACAACACCAGTGCCGCACACACTGAAGGCTCACAATCCTTGCCAGCACATACACACACAAACACACACCCTGGGTGTAGCCACAAACACAACACACACACAGGGATGCCTCAACAGATGCCTGCACAAGAACAACACACACACACTACAGGAACACATACTGAACTCCAACAGAAACAGACATACCCTGTACTCCCAACTGGGGAAAAGCAATTGGAGCACAGACACAACAGGAGTACACAACATCATCACTCAGGAACAAAACACACACACCATAACACAAATCACACAAGAAGTGCATCTGGACAAACACACACTGCCACATCAAACCTACCAAAGATGCACATCAAACACCAATCAACAAACACCACAAGGCATCAGGGGATGCACATCAGGCAATGCCCAGGCCACATACACACAGCACTGCATGCTCAACAAGCAGTGTGTGCATAACAAGCACAACAGCCACACACACACATGATCAACACAACCACATCACACACACCACAATTCAGCATTGCACAAATACTACAGCATACCCAGGAACTGAACCAATACCACATCCAACACCAACACATCCAACACAACAACTACACATGCACCACTCTGGGAGACAAGAGCCAATCCATCTCCACCAGAGCACTGGGCAGCACACACAGCAGAAGTGCACATGACCACCACAGAATGACTAATAGCACAAGGACAGCACATGTACACCATTGTGGCAATGTCCACAGTGGAACAACACTTATGGCCCAAGAACTGCACCACAAAGCACACGCTCACAAATGAAGTGATGGGGAGGCAGACACACATGGAAACCAAGGGGACAGCTGACATCAAAGTCCAATACCCTGCATGTCAGTAGCAGACATGTAATGGATGTCCCACACACAAATAGAGGGCGGGAAGACACACAATGGCAATGCACAAGTGGCACACTTAGAGGATGGCGTAACACCACACACACCATGCCATACAGGAGGAGAAAAACCACCATGTGCCTGCAATGCATCACAAACACAAACGCAATGCCAGTGTGGAGCAGCAGGGCCACACAGTCTACACAGGCACACCCAAGACACATTGAGAATCACTCAAACACAACACTGATGTGCAACTCACACACTTTGCACACTTCAAACTTACAAAAACAACTAGGAGGAGTCACACACAACTGCATGGACACACCAACACACAGCAAAGTGCACTACCAACAGCTCACACAAGTGCATACAATCTTCCACACAGGGCAAGCCAAAACAACCAACAGGCATACAACTCCTGGGTGACACATGTGTGTCTCTCACAATACAGGGGCACACATACATCCACTACAAACTTACACCCTTCACACTGCACACCTCTGCTACACCCAAGACCACACCTCACATGTAGGCCATGGTACCAGGACTAAGGGCCAACACAAGATGACCATACACATACATGGCTGGGCGCACATAAAGGAATCCACACACATACATCATGACATATCCCAACCTGCTCCAAAACCTTAGCACAGCATCACACCGTGTGCTGGCAGTGTCCCACAACCTGACATGTGAACAGTGTATCCAACAATAGCAAATCACTAAGAAGATAACTGCATAGCAGGTAAAATAGCCATCACAGATTACACCATAATCAGGGTCAGAATGGACTGAAGACCCTGTCACCCCTGTCTAAAAATCTGATGACTGCAAAGAGCCTTGCAATGTTGAAGTGATACATAGAGCATGGGGCACAGCCAATCAAATGCAAACACAAAAAGAACTTTAATCAGCAAGGACACTGACAAAGCACACAACAGAAGTAACTGTATTTATTCACATATTGCACAGATGCAGCAGTAAAACAATAGTAGACAACAGCAAGGCACAACATGATGTACACAGTCAAGATACTATGCACAGGTGAAACACAAACAGGAAGGCCAGTGTCCATAGCACAGGGCAGAGGCCAACACAGCATAGCAACAGGGCCAGTGTCCATGGCAGGTGAGAGGCCAACAGAGCAGAGCAACAGGGCCAGTGTCAATGGCAGGTGAGAGGCCAACACAGCAGAGCAACAGGGCCAGTGTCCATGGCAGGTGAGAGTCCAACACAGCAGAGCAACAGGGCTAGTGTCCATGGCAGGTGAGGGGCCAACACAGCAGAGCAACAGGGCCAGTGTCCATGGCAGGTGAGAGTCCAACACAGCAGAGCAACAGGGCCAGTGCCCATGGCAGGTGAGCCAGCAAGTACATGAGAGGCTGCATATGGGAGAGTACAGCACAGCAGAGCAACAGGGCCAGTGTCCATGGCAGGTGAGCCAGCAAGTACATGAGAGGCTGCATAGGGGAGAGTACAGCACAGCAGAGCAACAGGGCCAGTGTCCATGGCAGGTGAGCCAGCAAGTACATGAGAGGCTGCATAGGGGAGAGTACAGCACAGCAGAGCAACAGGGCCAGTGTCCATGGCAGGTGAGCCAGCAAGTACATGAGAGGCTGCATAGGGGAGAGTACAGCACGGCAGAGCAACAGGGCCAGTGTCCATGGCAGGTGAGAGGCCAACACAGCAGAGCAACAGGGACAGTGTCCTTGGCAGGTGAGAGGCCAACACAGCAGAGCAACAGGGCCAGTGTCCATGGCTGGTGAGAGGCCAACACAGCAGAGCAACAGGGCCAGTGTCCATGGCAGGTTAGAGGCCAACTCAGCAGAGCAACAGGGACAGCGTCCATGGCAGGTGAGCCAGCAAGTACATGAGAGGCTGCATAGGGGAGAGAACAGCACAGCAGAGCAACGAGGCCAGTGTCCATGGCAGGTGAGCCAGCAAGTACATGAGAGGCTGCATAGGGGAGAGTACAGCACAGCAGAGCAACAGGGCCAGTGTCTATGGCAGGTGAGCCAGCAAGTACATGAGAGGCTGCATATGGGAGAGTACAGCACAGCAGAGCAACAGGGCCAGTGTCCATGGCAGGAGAGTGGGCAACAAAGCAGAGCAACAGGGCCAGCAACACACCCATATACAGGACTAGCACACCTGTATGAGGCACAGGCGTATGAGGGGGATGTCAACTCACTCCTGGCTGTCATGCGGACTTGTACCTGGGTGTGTGTTGTGGACAGCAGGCCCACTTGACTGTGTTGACAGAGCCCCAGGTGATGTTGTGCTAACAGTGTCTTTGCAAGCTGGAGGGCTGTGTGGACCAGGTGGCATAGTGGCACGTGGAGGTGGAGTCATGCAGACCTCTGACACAGTGTGGGTGGGAGAGGTGGGAGGGGTGCCCTTCCACTTTTTGGGAATATGAAATGGCTTCCCTGTCTTGGGGTTAATGGGAAGTAGTGATGACACAACTGCCACACACCCCAACTGTCCCACGTCAGGTGCAGATACTGGCACCACCTCTGGAGATGTGCTGGATCCCGCGGAACGCTTGGTCTGGCTATGCCTCTGGACCACCTTCACCTCTTTGCCAGGTGTATCCCCTACAGTGCCCTCCTTCGACTTCTTGCCAGGGCTGGTCACTACAGTGCCCTCCTTTGCCTTCTTGCCAGGATTACCCCCTACAGTGCCCTCCTGCCAGGTGTACCCCCTACAGTGCCCTCCTTTGATTTCTTGCCAGGGGTGGTCTCCACAGTGCCCTCCTCCACCTGCAGCAATGGTCGTGGAATTGGGGTGGATGTGGTTGGTGGATGTGTCCCTGTGCTCTTCCTAGGTGTACCCCTGATATGCAACACCTCCTCAGTGGGCACAGACACTGCATGGGTAGGTTTGTGTGAAGTTTTAGTGACAGGAGAGTCTATTGCTGGTGATGGCTCAGCAGCATGTGAGCCTGATGTCTGCCTGATGTCTGCCTGATTGCTCTTCTGGCCTTGCTCTTCCCTGACTGGCTCTTGTCTGTGCATTCTGGGGTGGACATGCTCTTCAGTGGGGATGGTGTCTGTGGGCGGGAGTGTTTGGCTTGTGTCTGTTGTGTGCTCCTTGTGCTGTATCGTTTCGTTGACGCAGTCAAACCGTGGTCACTGTCATCTGATGTGGCCACTCAGGGGTGGACAAAGGCACCTGAGCTGCAATGGGAGCATGTGCCTGTTGAAGGGCTGACGTGACTGTGGATGACAACGCCTGGACTGTATGGTGTAGCCCAACCATGTCAGAGTGTATGCCCTCCATGTATGCAATCACCTGGCCTAATTTCTTGTCATGGTCACTGAAGGCATTGAACAGGGCGGTCTGGCCCACATAAAGCTGGCGCAGGAGCTCAACACACTCTGCACTGAGTGCAGCAGGGGGGGCAGGTGCAGGGGCAGCGGTGCCAGGTGTGAATGTGACTTGTCCCTTCTTAGTGACAAGGATACTGGCAGCCCCAGAGGAAGTGGATGGGAGGCTGGGCACTGGCCACTGGGTGGTAGATGATGATGCAGACTCCCCATCCCCTGTGCCTGCCAACATGGATGCATCCCTGCTGGCATCAGATGATGTGCTACTCTGTGTCTCAGCCATGGATTCCTCCTGCATACTTCTGTCCCCCTCAGATGCGCAGGTGGGCTCAGTGTCACTTGCCTCCGCTGCAGCTGTAGTGCTACTCTCGCCACCATTGGTTTCTGGCTCATGTTCCTCCGTGGTCTCTTGCGAATCTGCATTAGAGAGAGATACAGGGTTGTGTAAGTGTCATCATCTGGTCATACAAATTCTAATCAATGCAGTACAGGAGAGACCCAAATCTACATGGTAACCACCACACCCTGCAACCACTGTGCAGCAACACACAACATAGACCACAACAGTGCTTGTAACACAGAATAACTGCCAGGAGTGAGGCATGTTCATGCCACACAGCACTACACCCTTCCCGTTGATGGAGACCCCTCCCCCCAACTTGACCTGCCCTAGGGACATGATGTGGGTACAACACTTATTACCACTGACAGACCTTCAGGGAACAGGAGGGGACAACACACACACCTATTATGACATTACATGCCACAATGCCAAGTAGGCCATAGCAAGCACCATGTGGTAATCTCGGTCACATTGTTGTCAGATGTGTGGGCCTCAACCATCATGGTGCTTGCAAAGTAGGCATACATGAAGTCACACTCATAAAGTTGACACTGCAGTTCACCACAATATAGATTCCCCACACTATCCCAATGATGAACGAATATGTGGAGCTTAACACATCTGGCAATGCGAAAGAACAGCAGGGAGGATCATCTCAGTAAGGCCAGGGTGGGCCAATGCCTCATACAAGCACACATCACAGTAGCCACTTACATCACACAGCACAGCATAGCAAGACACGCACGTCACGTGGGTCACCGCTGCCACAGGCCCTGTACACATGTATCCACTCCCAGCTAAAGTCACCCTCCCCAGATACTCACCACCCCTGCCTTGCTGCCGATGCTCCTTCAGACGTGCATCCAGGTCTGGATGAGTCACTGCCAGGATGCGGCCCATCAGTGGAGTCATGCTGCGCCGTGCCAAACGCCCTGTGCGTGGTAGCATCCCCATGGTCATCTCTGCCACTTGCTTTGCCAGCCGGCTGATGTCGTCCCACCTCTTGTGACAGTGGGTGCATCGTCTGTTCGATACCCCCAGGGCTCGCACCTTTGCAGCAATGGCCCTCCACACGGCCTTACACTGGTGTACCTTGAGCTGCAGGTATGAGAGAAAAGAAGGTTAAATGACCAGTTACACAGTGTCAGGTACCAACATCTATCAGTACAGTAGCAAGACACAGACTCAGGACCAATTGTAACCTCCCTTCCTCCAAAACTGGGGTACCCCTCACAAGGGCACTCTGCATGGCCCAAACAGATGTGATTGCATGCACACATTGGGGCGTTGTGGGTCCATGACAATCTCACAAATGCAGGATGCATCAACACAATATGCATCAACAGAAGTGTTTAAGTGTGCAATTATACAAGACACAGATGGGCCATATATACTATTCAGTGTGAAGGAACTGGAGCAAGGGGCATGTAAGTCTGGTGATGTTTTCTCGTTTGGATGGGCAGGCACTAGATCCACTCTCTGGGTCACACTGAGTCTGACAACAGGGGCACACTGAAATATTCACACGTTCAATTACTTTCCTGGCACCTACATGGCTAACATCCGGTGGCTCTGTATGGCTGACAAAGTAACACACCCCACTCACACATACAAGTACAGGCATGGAAAAGAGTGACTTTGGGACACACACACTCCTTCGCCCTGGAGACAGCTTGTCTGTCAGTGTTTGACACAACCCCACACCCCCAGGCATATACTGCAGCTGCACAACTACACGTCTGACACCCCCCTGTCCAACAGCTACCTTCATGGTGACTTACCACTACATTGGGACCACCAACAGCCTTGGGTACTGTGCCAGCACCTCGTCCACAAGGACCTCCAGCTCCTCACTTGTGAATGGACTGGCACGGATCTTCTCTGTCCTTGCCATCCCTGTGGACATGGAACACCTGTGGTGGAAGTGAGTGGTGAGGGGTCCCAGGCAGCAGGCTCTTCAGGCAGCAGAAGGAGAGGGTCCCAAGCAGCAGGCTCTTCAGGCAGCAGCAGGAGAGGGTCCCAGGCAGCAGGGTCTTCAGGCAGCAGCAGGAGAGGGTCCCAGGCAGCAGACTCTGTGAGCAGTGGAAATGTGAGGCTCACTCCCACAGATTTATAGCCCCCTGGGGTCGTTTGGATGCTGAAAAGCTGCTACAATTGCTTGTCCGTGTCTGCCTCCTTCAAAAGCATCCAATGACCGCCTCCGCGGTGGCGGTGCACACTTTCCACGATTTTCAAATCTGCATCATGCCACCTCGATCATCGCTGCCATTGGCTGTAGGCAATGCTCCATGGCGGTGACAAACCGCGGGTGCCCAGGGTGTGCTACCGCAATGGTGCATCGTTCAAAAGTATCCAATGACCGCCTCCGCGGTGGCGGTGCACACCTTCCGCGATTTTCAAATCTGCATCATGCCACCGCGATTATTGCTGCCATTGGCTGTAGGCAATGCTCCATGGAGGTGACGCACCACGGGTGGCCGGGATGCGCTACCGCGATGGTGCATCATTCAAAAGTATCCAATGACCACCTCCGCGGCAGCGGTGCACACCTTCTGCGATTTTCAAATCTGCATCATGCCACCACGATCATCGCTGCCATTGGCTGTAGGCAATGCTCCATGGCGGTGACGCACCGCGGGTGCCCTGGGTGCGATACCGCAATGGTGCATCATTCAAATGTATCCAATGACCGCCTCCGTGGTGGCGGAGCATGCCCACTACCATCTACACATGTCTCCATGCCAATGGCTATCGCACTTGTGAAGGGGGTGGTGCTGGTGTCACACCGCCAGGGCCAGGCGGTAGCTACCGCCATTTTCATAACATTAAATGGCTATGTCCATCGTGAACACTGTATCAGTACCCAGCAGCAACATGGTGAAGGGCACATCCTTGTACACACAATGCCAATCTTCCATGTCATCCACAGGTGGACGCACGTTCTGTGTGACACAATTTAGTCTGTGGTCCCTGCCTCGTTAGTTATGCATTCGATGGTTGATGATGCTTGACACTCTTGAGCTGGTGTCAATGATGTTAAAGAAATCAATGTGTTGTGGGTCAGTGCTGACCTTGACAAGGCTTGTGTCACTGTATGGTTTCGTACCAGACTGGTGCTTTCACATCAGCTCATGCACACAACTGAAAGTTTTCCTGCTACTGTGATGAATGTGTGGATGGATGTGTGCAGACTTTACATGATGCATTGAAGTGTGACAGGTACAGCAGATGGGTATGATACATTCATGGTAGTTTCAGACACATTAGCGGATGTCACGGCACCTGGCGTGCACATGTGACATGTGTGGTTCAGTATGTGTGCATTCACATTCACCAATGTGTTTGTGGCACTCGTGTATTGTTAGTGGAGAGGTGTGCCCTCTGTGTGTATCAAAATGCCACCCATGTAACCGGTGTGCTATGCATCTCTCAGGCAGTCTTTGTATTTCCATGACATCGTTGATGGTATATGCTGTGGCCATGTCATGATGGTTGTCACTGACATTTTCTAATTTACATCTCAACTAGGAGGAGGCCAAATCTCCTACGTCACCTGACAGTGCTGGAGGACATGGAGAATGTTGCAAGAAATCGGAAATTCCACCTGGACAGACCAACACTGAAGATCCTGTGTGATCTTTTGGAGCCCCACCTGCAGCCTCGCCGTCACTATCCAACTGCATTCACACCCACATACAAGTTGATGGCAGCCCTCCACTTTTTTGCAACTGGTTCCTTCCAGGAGACCGTGGCTAGCGCTGGAGGGATGTCGCAGCCCATGTTCAGCCAGGTGCTGAGGGATGTTCTTGCAGCCATGATGCTCCGTAGGAATCGCTACATTCATTTTCCTAGGGGAGCAGAATTGGCTGGTATGAAGGGTGACTTCTATCCCCTTGGGCGCATCCCACATGTTGTTGGTGCCATCGATTGCACCCTTGTAGGTCTGGTGCCACCACAGGCAACAGAGCACATTTATAGAAACCGTAAACATTATCATTCTATCAATGTGCAGGTGGTGTGCCTTGCGGACATGACCATTTCCCATGAGTGTGCAAGATTTCTTGGCTCTGCACATGATTCTTACGTCATGAGGAACAGCATAGTGCCCTGGATGATGGAAAATCTGCATCCCGAGCGTGCTTGGATTGTGGGTATGTCTACTGATGTTGCGTGCTGTGTGTTACCTGCTGCACTCTGGCTGTGCAACATTGCAATGGGTGTTTGTCATTCACAGGTGACTCTGCATATCCCAGTAGGCCATGGCTGTTGAGCCCGCTAAGGAATCCCAGGATCCCGGCTGACATCCGGTACAATGAGGCCCATGGCAGGACCCGACGTGTAATTGAGCCGTCTTTTGGCGTGCTGAAGTCAAGATTCCGCTGCCTTGACAGGACAGGAGGTGCATTGGCATACTCCCCTGGGAAGGTATGCAAGATCGTTCTGCCATGCTGTATGCTGCACAACCTAGCCATCCACAAGGGGATCCCCCTGCTCCTGGACGATGGTGAGGAACCAAGGCCACCACCTGCTCAAGGACCTGAGTCCAGTGATGAGGACAGTGGAGAGGACGAAGGAGTTGTCCTGCGCCAACAGCTCATCGACCGCTACTTCACTTGATGGTGGGTGACGACGTACGACGTGTACATTGTCTGGTGTGGTTGATGTTGTTGTAAATGGCTATGCGCAGATGTAACAGACAGGCACACGTACAGTCACTTGTGTGTGGTTAATGTGACATTGACGTTCCATATGAGGACGTATGCTGGACTCTATTTGTTCACACCTGCAGCCCATTGTCTTGTATGCCAGTAGTGTCTTGTGTATGTTTTGTGTAGTGTTCTGTCTGTGATGCCACAATGACACCAGTGACTGTGGTTCTGTTGTGTCTCCCTAGGTGCTTCAGAATAATCCTGCCCTACATACAGTACATCATTTGGACACATCATGGACATTGTCAGCACTGAAAATGTTGCACTAAAAAAGATAATGCACAAAATCTGGTGCGTCAGGTATTTTATTAGTAAAGTGGACATGTGATTTGTGCGTGAATATTTACATGAAGGTGGAGAATGAGCAGTGAGTTGACAGTCATGGTCGATGAGATGCAAGAGTAGACACCACATGGATGTGGTGACCCAGTCCATTGCCAAGGAAATATGGGGAAAGACAGTCCAAACAGTCAATGCAGTGGGGAAGAGGGTTGCCATCAAGGCTGGCTCCGTGACTGGCGTGTGGCAGGTGCTTTGCCTCCGGAGACTCCCAGGCTCTTCTTTGGACGCCCCCTTGATCTTTTTGGCGGTGGGGAGTCTGCTGACTGGCCAGCGGCGTCAGGGGACTCATCCCTCTCTGTTGGCGCAGGGGAGGATGGTGCACTGTCATTCTGCGGCACAACATGAGGTCCACCATCTGTCCAAGGCTGTTGTCGATGGACCTTATCAGCAGGATGAGCTCACTTAATAGTTCATTAGACCGACCACTTTGTCCCTGGACCTCTTGGTGTGCCTCCACAACTCTTGTGAAGTGATCCAGGAATGGTGTCCACTCCTCCCGAGGTCTGGTGGTGACCCTGGCCCTCCCACCTGCCCTGCTGCCACGGACCTGTTGCCTCGCCACTCTGGGTCCACGCACACCCTCCCTGCCCTCCACAGTTGCTGGTGTGGCCTGGTCATCCCCTGGGACAGGGAGGGTGCTGTAGGTGGTACTGGTGGTGGTGGTGGTGGTGGTAGTGGTGGCGGTGGTGGAGGCAGAGGCCGTGACAGCAGGGGTCTGCTGTGCTGTTGTTGGTGCAGCAGACGTGGTGGTGGGGAGGATGGGGTCCTGGGACCTCTGGGTCTGTGGCACACCACATGGGCCGGGCTGGAGCTCATCGTCCAAACTGTCCTGGGGGGCAACATCTGAGAGTCCATGTACTGGGGGTGGAGACTGGCTCTGCTGGTCGATGTTCTGGTCCTCAGCAGTGAGTTCTTCATCACCTGTGGATTAGATGGGGAATGGTCAGTGTTGTGCACTGTGCAAGTACTGTATCATCTGCGTTTCATTGGCTGTCTGTACACTACACAATTATGAAGTCTCCACTAGTATTATTGATGGCAACACTGTGTGTAATTTCATAGTGCAGAGGAACATCATTTACTCATACATGTCAGGTGTCGATGCTTTGCATGAAATTGTTGCTTTGTGTAGGGATGCAGGTCTCACACACACACATCAGGAAGAGTTAAGATGGATACCTACCTGTTAGCTGAGGGAGAGCAGTGCAATGGCTGACACATGCTCCTGGGTGAGGGAGGCCTCCATGCTGCTGGAGTGTGGGACAGGGGGCATGCTGGGAGTGGTGATACAGGCCTCCCCCCCCAAACAGTGCTCCAATACAAGATGGCTAACTACCTGTAAGTCTGTTTGTTGAACAGTGCAATGGCTGACACATGCTTCTGGGTGGTGTTGGGGGAGGGGTTATACATCTTTGTAGGCTGTGGTAGAGGGGGTATGGTGTGAGTGGTTGTACAGACCTCCCCCCCCTCATACAGGCCTCCTATGCAAGATGGCTAGCTACCTGTTGGGTGAGGGTGGACAGTGTAATGGGGTTTGGGTTGTGCAAGGGAGTACTTCCCAGTGTGTTGGTTGCCATTTGTTTGTACTTACCAGCCTCTGTTCCCTCGGCTACTTCTGTGAGACTCTCAGGATGCAGTATGGCAAGCACCTTCTCCTCCCATGGTGTGAATGTTTTCGGTGGGATGGGAGGGCCACTGCCAGTCACGTTCGCCAGATGCCAGTTCTTGCTCCTCTTCTCTCTGAGCACCCTCTTGAGATCATGCCACTGCTTCATGATCTCCTTCTTGGATCTTGGGGTGGTCCCTCCAGCATTGACCCTTTGGACTATCCTTTCTCACATTTGTGTCCTCGTGACTAATGGTGTCTGTTGGACCAGGCTACCAAACAGTTGTGGCTATACTCCCACTATCTTATTGACCATGACCGTCAACACACTCTCTGTGAATTTGGGCATTTTCTGTGATGTTATGGTGTGTGGTGGTTGAAGTGCTTGTGGGTGCAGGTGTGTGGGTGAGGGTTGTTGTGTTGGTGTGTGAGGTGTGTTGTGTGCTGGGGGATTGTTGGTGCTGGTGTGATGGTGGTAGTGATAGTGGTGGTGGATGTGTGTGTGTGCTGTGCTCTTTTGCCTCTCCTGTCAGATGTGGTGTATGGCCTTCTCTTCTGGAGTGTTGCAAAGGATTGTGGTCAGTGAAGGTGGTGGTTTTATACTCAGCTGTGTGGGTGTGTCCAAGTGGAATTTGGCTGTCAGGTGTGTTGTGGAACCAGTCCTGTGCTTTTATATTTTTATTTGCATTATTTATTTTTATTTGTATGAGTTTTTTTGGGGGGGGCATGGCTACTTTGATTTGTGCAATGTTTGGCATCACTGCTCTGTTTTGGAATCGTCCGCCATGTTTTTCATGTTCAGTCTGCTGCGGTTCCGACCGCGGAACCCTCAGGGATATCCTAATTTCCCGTGCGGTGTCTCCGCTTTTCTTGCGGCGGGTTGTTGCTTTTCCGCTGCTTTTCCGACCGCCGCGGTCGGTATTTTAGACCTCACCGCCCGCGTCGGGCGGTTTTGGTAGGGCCGCTACCGCCGCGGTCGGTCTTTTGTGGTGGTTCATCCTAATTTGGCCGCCGGTTTATCCGCGTTCCTGGCGGGCGGTTGTTTTCCGCCTCCATGGCGGTCGGAGTGATTCTCCTCCCGCTATCCTAATGAGGCCCATATGTACAGCTAATATTTCACTAACAAACATGCAGTTTGGGGAGACATATTATTCATAGTATTACCTTGGTGCCAGAAACATTGCAGCTATGGCTTTTATGTGTTACTAATGTATAGGCATTGCATAGTGGCAAACCTTTTTTACATTGCTGCTGGGGACCGTGGCTGGTGCATTGAGGTACTCACTGCCGGTAATGCAATGCAATGCCCAATGCAATCTAGCCTGATGCGGTCACTATTACAACAACAATAATATTTGTAGTTCATGATCATTTTCATTGAACCTATGTAGCTCTTATTACTGAAAAGTTTAGAGTCACTTGTGCTAGAAAAACTACCTTTACACCCCACTCGATCAAATAGACTGTGGATGACAGAACAACTTGCACATTATATTTAAAAAAATCCAAGCTTTTCATCAGATATGATATCGTACGAGTCACCTCTAAGTTCTATGCGACCTTATAAAGCTATTCCTAATTAAGGCTCCCAGTTTGCAGCTTTTACTGATTTTTGCAGATAAATACAGACAGAAAACAATGTGTTTCCTGTCCTTATTTATTTTTAAAAGTGGAAAAATACTGAAAATTGTACTTCTTGTGAGAGTCTCTCAGTGCTGTTTTTTATGAATTCCAGACAAAAGTTGAGCAGATAGACAGCATAAGAAGTTACAACCAGGTAAGCCACAGACAGTTTGACTACATTACAGACATCAGCTGCTACTGAGGTGAGCTCTGTAACAATTCTCAGTGTTAACAGCAATATTGTTGAAATATATGAGAAAGAGATACCCCCACAACAGCTGGGGATCTTGGCTCCGTGGCTAATGTTGATGCAGATACCAACACAGGCACAGGCACAGGCACTGGCACAAGAGATGGTCCAACAAACAATCAAATACCATCTCAGTCTGACCTGATAACAATCGAGCAAGACACTTCAAACCCCATGGGGGTAAAATTACTAACCCCAGCTCTGATCCGGAAAACAACGAGTATATGCCCAATACCAATGCCCAGGGGGGGGTTAACAACTAACGTTCCACTCGAACCAACCAAAGTTAGCACTGTACATAGCGACCAGGAAAAAGAAGTTAGTGATTTTTTCTCTTTTTCTGATGAGGCAGAATTAGAAGCAGAATGGGGAGATTCCTCAGCCTCATATCTAACTGATGAATCGGCTAGCCTGACCGACGCTGGTGAAGAACCGGCTACTGTAAAACCAAAACAAAAAAATTGCCAAAAAACAGGGGAGCAAGCCTCATGGGGTAGGTCTAGATTGGGACCATACACATACGGAACAGCTAACCCCAACAGTCCAAATGACCCCAACACCTGCATCCATCAACGCAGTTTTACAGGCAATAGCCGCACATCGCGAGGAGACATCGCAGGACGGGCGCAAGGTGCAAGCAGCTCTGCGCAAGGTACAAGGCGTAGTACGGAAGCTGCTAAAAACTTGTAGCTCTTTTGGTGACCGACTTACTGAGGTTGAGGCAAGAATCCTCTCCAACGAGGCCGAAGTTGTGGCCATTAAGGAGCGGGTTAAATCAAATGAGGCACAAATTGGTGACATAAGATGGAAATTGGAGGATTTTGAAAATCGGCAGTGCAGAAACAACTTGCGCATTTTGGGGGTACCTGAAAAATCCGAGGGGGGTGACACCCGTGCTTTCGTGATAAACCTCCTCCGCGACTCACTGCCGGAGCTGTCGAACTGGAACTGGGATAGTAAAATACAGCGCGCCCACCGCATGCCGCTCACTCTTAAAAACCCCCGCAAAACCCGGAGCATAACCGAGGGCCATCCTAATCTACTTTGGCAATTTTCTTCTTAGACAGGCTGTGTTTGAGAAGGCCAGGCCCAAAGCTAGACGAACCTCCAAAGATATTACATATTTTTCACGCCCCGATTTTTGCCATACCACTGTTGAGAGAAGGTGGAGGCTGCGCCAACTTTTAAAACCCTTCCAAGACAAAAAGGCAACAGTGTATCTCAATAACCCAGCGCGGCTCAAGGTTATATACGGGGGCGAGACAAGGTTCTTTGTCTCCGAGATTGCCGCACAAGAATATCTCGAGAGTCTAAATTAACTCTACAAAGACAGAGTGCAGTTGGAGTTTCGGATAAATTAATTTTGACTTTGATGTGCCCATCTGTGATCACGAAACTATACGGAGATATACTAAAACTCTTCACCTTGTTAATAATGTCACCTTGGGGGGGGGTTGGTGGGTCGGTGGGGTTTTTGGTACTAGCATATGGTGGTGGTCACTAGCACAGAGGCGTTAAGATAGGCATTTTCTATTCGTAACAAGAAGCACCTTGTAGCTTATACTACAATACGTGCTATCTGCTCTGTAATGAGCTCCTTAAGTTCTTTTTCTGTTTTTTCTTTTTCCTTTTTCAAACCTTAGCGTATTGGTTAGGACCAGGTAACGTGTTGCACTTTCATCACTTTTAGACTCTTATAGAGTCTTTTTGCCTTAATTTGGGGAGAAGGGGGGTGGGAAAGGGCGGGTCAAGCATGGGGAGGCTGGGTGGGAAGGGGAAAAAAATTCTAAAATGCAAACAACTCCATATCAAATAATTCGAATAAAAGCAATAATTGACAAAAATACGTCTTCTGATACAACTGCGAATATCAGCAGAAGCATGGGAAAATATTCTGTAGATCTATGGGGAGGATAACTATCTGCAGCTGGAATATCGCAGGGTTACATGATAGTGATAAACGTGGACGGCTTTCTGAGATAATCAAGCGGAATTCTCTAGACATTATATGTCTTCAAGAGACTCATCTACCCTGGGCAAAACAAAGTTTACTTAAAATTCAGGGGTATAATGTTCTCGCTGCCACAACTCAAACAACAAATACCCAAGGGGTAGCCATACTAGGTAAAAACCATATAGGGAACCCCGTACGTTTTGCCTCAGATCAACATGGTAGATGGGTAATTGTAGAGCTAGCGCTAGGGCTCACCCTTTGCTTTGTCTATGGCTCAAATTTTGATGAACCATTGCTGTTTGAGAGCCTAGAATTGGAACTGGCAGGTTGGCCCGGTCCATTGATCTTTGCTGGGGACCTTAATATTACACTCAACCCTATCCGTAGTGATTTAACGAAACAAAGCTACTCAGGTCGTAAACCTAGGGTATTCAAGGCTATTAATTCTCTTATAACTAGCCACAATCTGGTTGATATCTGGTCTCTTAAACATCAAGGGGGACCAGGGTACACATTCTACTCATACCCCCATAGTAAATACTCCAGGATCGACTACATCTTTACTACCAAAGACATCTCTGCCCAATCAACCATTATCAAACACCCAAAGCTAATTTCTGACCATAATGCCCTGGTTCTCACTATAAATTTAACCAATACCACTAAAAACCCCTCAGTATGGACATTTGATAGAAAACTTCTGGTCAATAGAGAATATATTAACTTCATTAGGAATTGGGCTCAGGGCTACTTCGATATAAATCGCTACAGTGCTCCAAGAAACATCGTATGGGACTGTTTTAAATCTGTACTCAGGGGAGAGACTATTAGCTATGTAGCCAGACTTAAGAAACAGCAGGCTACTGAATCTAACAATAAAATAGCGGAATTAGCAAGGTTAGAAGCTGCTCATACAACAATAATTGCTCAAAAATCCGATGGGTCTAACTTACTTCACCAGATCCTAATCCTCAAAACTGACTTAAATAAATGACTAACTCAGAAGTCTGCCGAAACATTTAGAACTCACCAAAAAGACCTTTACGAGAATGGGGAAAAGGTTGGAAAACAACTAGCTCTACGAACAAGACAAAAAGTGACCCGCAATGCAATCTCATCTATAAAAATGAATGGTCAAGAATATACACAAAGGGAAGAAATAGTGGAGATTTTTCAAGATTATTATCAGAAATTATATAAGGACGATATCGCCCATAATAAAGAAGATATAAAGAATTTAACCTCTCCTGATAATAGTTTAGACAGCAATACTAAAAATGACCTGGAAAAAGAAATCTCAATGTCAGAGATTGAACTTGCACTTGCAGAATTAGCCTCGGGGAAAGCAGCAGGCCCCGACAAGATACCCTTGGAACTATACCAAATTCTAGGAGATATTATATTACCACTGTTATTAGATCTATTCGGGGGGTACAGTGGAACGGTATTACTCCCGCGTCTTGGAAAGATACTAATATTATCATTTTTGCCAAAAAGCGAAAACCTACCGATTCCCCATCATCATAACGTCCGATCTCATTGATCAACTCAGATTCAAAATTATACGCAAAAGTATTGGCCAATCGACTAAGGGGGATCATTGCGCATCTGGCTAGTCCGTGGCAACATGGTTTCATCCTAGGGAAGGGTACCACCGAACATACTCGTAGAGCAATATCACTTTTTGATATTATGTCAGTAACGGGCGGCCAGATGTCAATGATCCTTCTTGATGCCGAGAAGGCATTCGATAGAGTGTCTTGGAAATTCTTGTGGGCTATATTAGAACACTACAACTTTGGACATAGTTTTATTAAGTCAATTAAAGCCATGTATATTGACCCAAAGGATAAACTCCAAATTATGGGGGGCGAATCGGGTATTATCAACATCTCAAGGGGAACAAGACAGCGCTGCCCATGTTCCCCAATATCAACCCCCTGATATTGAAAATTCTTGATAACACCAGAATCATTCCAGTGGTGACAGGACTTTTTGAAACAAAAGTCTTAGCCTACGCTGACGACGTAGCAATCTTAACCCCAGACCCAGATATAGCTATAACCGAGATAGAGGTTATTACCCACCAGTTTGGGTCATATTCAGGCTATTCTCTTAATAAAAGTAAAACTATTATATTATGTACAGACAATATTGACTTGATTGATGCAAGAAGAACAAGTAAAGCGACATACTTAGGGGTCTGTATATCTGCCAAGGTTGATAGCATCATTAAAAGTAACTACGAACCACTTATTAATTCTATTAAACAGGATCTTACCAGGGTGAATAGCCTTCATTTATCAATCATAGGGCGAGGAAATTATATAAAAATGACTATCTTTCCAAAAATATTATATTTATACCGGGCAATCCCTTTATTAGTTGAAGATAAATATATTAAAATTCTCGATTCCCAGATTTCCAAATTCATATGGAAACATGGCAAGATTAGGAGGTCGCTCAAATTCTTATCACAACCGTTTGACAGAGGGGGCCTTGCAATTCCAAATCTACTCTTATATTTTTGGGCAGCCTTTTTACAACAATTCGCTCCCTTGCTTAATCCAGCAATCAATGGGGAGGAATCAGGAATACCGTCAATTTACGAACTATCTCTTGGTCACAAAGCCAGAGGACTACTTTTAAGACAACTTGAACCTAGTTATTTAAAAAAAAAAATTAAAAATATTATTGGGGCATGGAAAGTATGGTCAAAAATTTGCAAACATATTCAAATTCCCAAACTAACCCGGTACACCCCACTTTGGCATTCATCTCTGGTTCCTCAAAATGTGAACAATATGATTTCACCTAGCTGGGAAAGATTGGGAATTATCTCCCTTTCTGACCTCCTTGGTATTGATATGAAGGCTAATTTCGCCACCCTTCAGAACAAATTTAATATACCCGTCACAGATTACTTAAAATACTATCAAGTAAGAACTATCATAAATCCCAAGCTGTCAGGTATAAGTTGGGATAGAATACCCCTTATTAAAGATATCATGAGACCTTCCACCAGAATTGGCACAATTTATTCTCTCCTACACCAAAAATCCCCCGATGACATAGAACACACAGAATTATTATGGACAAATAGACTTGAAAATCCAGACATAGATATTGACAAGGTCTTGGCAATAATGTCACAACTATTACTCTCTACCAATCTAAAAGCACAACTTTATAAAACAATATTCAATCTTTATTACACCCCAGCAAAACTGTACTCATGGGGCAAAAGTAGTAACGATCAGTGCCCCAGGTGTAACTATGGACCCGCCACACTTCTACATATGTTCTACGAATGCAATAAACTGACACTATATAGAAAAATTATTTGGGAATTTTGGCAGGAGGTTTTTGGTCGAGCCTTGCCCGAGTCACCCACTATTTGCTTGCTTGGATACGATGGCACACTAAATCTGAACCCCAGGGAAGAAGCTATGCTTTTCATTGGAGCTGCTGTGTATCAAATAATATTGGCCGCACGGTGGAAGGATAGTGACCCCCCGAGCTTCCAAATGTGGCTCGCATGCTTTCTGGGTGTTTACAATCACGAAATAGCAATCTATGCCACCAGGGGTTTGAAATCTAAAAGACGAGGCGAAAAAATCTGGTCCCCTATTACAGCTTGGGCAACTGCGGCTAATTCTTAATAATAGTTCAAAATAATGTGCAAAATACTACCTAGATAAAACAATCATACAATAGCATAGGAAGCTTTAGACAATTTAGCATTTTCCGACTTCTGCATTTAATATCATGTTATTTTTTAATTTATTTATTAACATTTTTTTTTTCTTTTCTTTGATTGTTGTCTCTTTCACTTATGACGCTTAAATGATTTGGTTTTTGATGTACTTTGAAAAGCTTATTGTTTGTTGTATTGGAGTTGCTAATTAAAAAACAAAAAAAAAAGAAGTTACAACCAGGATGGGATTGCCTTAAATGCAGGCATATGTTAACATATATTTGTAGTATAATGCTAATATGTACCTGTAGGTGTATTGTTTTGTTATATATGGCTGCTCAATTTTCTAAAATACGACAAGCATCTATCCATGAGTGTACATGTAACAATTAAATAAACGTGGAAATATGGAATTTTATGACTCTATTTATTTCATTTGCAAAATAAATATGGAAAAAGACCAATATGATGGGCAAAAAATAAATATGGATAAAAACAGAGGGAAATGTAAAAAAAAAAAAAATACAACAAAACTGGGAGCCCTAATCATTATCCACCCTTGTGTGTCTATTAGTCCTGGGACACATCACTGCCATATCCTTACAATGTACAGCTAATTGTGTTTTGAATATAATATAATATATTATTATATACCATTTATATAATGTAACGTAACATAAGTAATATAATATAATATAATATAATATAATATAATATAATATAATATAATATAATATAATATAATATACCATATATATAAGGTAATGTTATGTAAGTCATATAATATCATATAATATGATATAATATAATATAATATACTAGAGACTGTAATCTCCCTATGACGTGCTACATATAATTTCCTTATTGCACACAACTATTGACATAAAAGGTCCCCATCATCAGTGTCCGAATATATTTCAGATGGCCACAGGGCACACAAGGTCTACTGGGTCTAACTGTGGGGATTGAGGCCATTTATTTCTGAAGTCCCGGTGACCGGTCTACTATGTATTCTGAGATGCTGGGCCAAGTACCCTTTGTACACCTGACTCTCAGTTGTAAAATGGTTGAGTAGTCCAAGACTCCCTTGTGGGGAAGATGTGGATAAAGATTAGTGCACACAGACTCACATCTCAAAATGCATGCAGCAGCAGAAATAAATCAGTGTCCAGCCAAATCCACACTTTTATGAAAAATTAGAAGTTTTATTTTTACTGTTCATAACACAAAGGATAAATATGACATTCACAATCAATAACACAATTCCACTTGAGGTCGGGGCTCTAGTGTTTCAATGGCAATTCCCTGTCACACTCTCTCCTTGTGTTAGCGATAGTGGTTATTCCTCATTCACTATTGGCAACATCCAGGGAATGCCCTATTAGCAGTCCATGTCTCAAGAGTCCACTTGACTCTTAAATTCAAGTCATAGGTGTCCTAGCACAGTAGCGCTCTCAGCAGCAAGCTCCTCTGGGGCTGATTGGCCTGAAACAAGTCTTACCTACTCTGGTAGGAGTGAAGCATGCAGAGTCCCTGAATGCGCCCCATCTGCGGGCGCTCACAGCGGCTCAGGGCCCGATCAGGTGAGTCAGCTTCATGTGGACTCAGCTGCTGCACTTGGCATGTGCAGGCTCTCCCTCCCTCGCGGCTGCGCTCCTGAAGCGATTGGAGGTTTCCTGCATTCCTCTTGCTTGGTAAATGTCTCCACACTCACAATTGGGGTGGGGGTTGATTCAGACACTCCATTCGGTGATCCCAAACTTGGATGATGATTCTACCATGGTGTCCTCATTTGTTCAACGGAGTTGAACCACTCACAGTCCTCATTTCTTCCGGTGGCCCAGACGTCACTACCACTCGCAATCTATGGGCTCCAACCCGATCAACACGACACAAAACTTCCAGGTAGACCCTCCTGGCATACGGGGCTGCCGCACAACTGGCTCACAAGGTCTTGGCCTTTACTCCATGGCAGTCACCATGGCAGCCCCTCCTGGCACATGGGGTGGCTGCAAATTCACTGCACAAGGCTTGAGCCCTTAAAGCATGGCAATCTTTTCCATGGCTATCTTCATAACGGTCCTGTCGTAGCATGTGGAGGTCACTGTCTCAGTCTTGCATGTGGCCAGTGACTCAATCGATGCATCAGCTGTTTTGTCACTCCTCACACAGGATTACACTCAACAGGGCTCCCCACTGGACCTTGCTTCCTCCAACCCTCTCCTCTTCCTCACAGGGCACACTGGTCTTGGCAAGCAGTCAAACACTGGTGCTCTAGGCTCCAGGGCAGGTGGTCTTAGATTCCCTGTGTGATGTCCCCTCACCCAGCAGGGAGACTGACCGACCTTAGTCCCCAGTCCTGGTCACAGGCAGATGTCTTGCAGAGCTTCCCCTCCTCACACAGCCCGTCTGGGTGCTTGCCAGATAAAAATGTGTGGGATCCCAACCTCCCCTTCTTATAGCCAATTCCTAGGCACCAAATGTGATTTAGGGTCTGAGTATTTGAAGTTTTATGTTGGGGTTCTGCTTCTTTTGAAGTATCTACTTCTCTGTTCCTTCTTCCTGTTGAAAGGCAGGAGTGTCTCTGAAGCTGATAGCCCATAACACAGGCCATGGGAGTGTCTAGAGTTCACACCTGGTTGTCAGCCATAGAGATATAGTTCAAGTTCAAAAGACCTTTAATCAAATGTCATAAAATTCATAAAAGTACCACATTAAAACAGTTCAATTACATAACAGATCAGAATTACAGAATTCATAATTATTAAAAAATCTAATACAACTCTCATAAGACTATTTTCAGGGGTTTTCCATCATTTTGCGTACGCGTGTTATAAGTCTCAGAAAAGTGCTGGTGCAATAAATTAGTTCATCTGTGTCCAGGGAGAGCAGCATTGTATAAGACTCCCCCAACAAAAGGGGTCTTTGTTTTCTAAAATAAGGAGTTGAAAACCAATTAATATAGTTTAAATAAAATTTACAGAAGAATAGAAAGTGCAAATCGTTCTGTTTACTAATACCATCACACGGACATGGATTGTATTGAGTTGTGTGTTGATAACCCAAGGGAAAGCCCAGTAGGAATTTCACTGAACCCGCCCTTAGGCGAAACAACAGCGATCTCTCCCAATTGGTCATGGGTAGAGTGAGGTAGGATGGAAGTGGTCTCCATTCATTCCCCATGTAACTCACAACAGTTGATTTGAGGCTTTCCCTTTCCATTCCTTCAGAATTATAAAGCGCATACAGTGCTTGTTTGACCTCAATTTTATCTTTGGGCTCAATCTTGCTTGGGTCGGAGAAAAGATCTCCTCTGTCCACGGTACTCAATGTTTTTAGGACTCCCGCAAGCCAGGGGATCGCCATGCCATGGTCACATTTAAGACAATCTTTTATAATATTTTGCGTTAAAGTGGCTCAGTTATTCCTCCAGATCTTGATCCAGAATAGAGCCTGTCTAGTTCTAATAAAATCGCATACATAGGGGAGGTTTAGTGCCTCATGACAAATTAATTCAGAAGATGAGATTCGGGCGCCCAGTATTTTCCTACAAAATCGACCTTCTTCTCGCTGGATGCTTGGTTTTTTTCCCAATCCCCAGACCTCAGCCCCGTATGTAACTACAGGTAAGCACTGTAGTCTAAAAATGTTTAAAATAGCTCTGGTGGCACCTATTTTCTTTGGACGGGACAAGCTCAAAATAGAATTGGTGGCTTTCGAGAACTTGCCCATGGCGTGGGCCGAGTGTCCACTCCATGAGCCATTCGCAGCGAAAACCAGCCCTAAATATGGGAATGTAGTTACAGATTCTAATTTATCTGTCCCTATATGTATGGTGTTGAGCTTTCGTTTCCCGGGTCCACATGGCATAATAGAAGATTTTTTAAAATTTACACGCAGATCTAAGCCCTCCATGTATTGGACGAAACTTTTAACAAGTAAACGGAGGGCATTTGGTGTTCGGCCCATAAGGACCGCATCGTCTGCATATAATAAAACTGGTAATGGTTGCCCCTGGATTATTGGTACATCACTAGTCACCTGTTTTAGGGTTTTGGCTAGGCCGTTAATGTAAATAATAAACAGGGGTGCTAAAACGCACCCCTGTCTTACCCCTCTACCAATGTTGATAGGTCCTGATACTTCTCCACCCATCCCAATCCTGACTTGTGCCTTGAGATCAGTGTGGAGGTAGGCCAAGAAGTTAACAAGAGCCTCATCCAGTCCATAATTCAGGAGGGTTGCCCATAGTTTAGATCTATTCACTAGATCAAAGGCGGATGAAAGATCCATAAACGCAAGGTAAATAGGAGACGATTGGGCAACGCTATACTTATCAATTATCAGTTTTAGATTCAAGCATTGCTCAACCGTCCCCACCTTGCTCCTGAATCCCATCTGACACGGGTCCAATAGACCCGTATCTTCAGTCCACTCTACTACCCTATTATAAATTACTCGCCCCAAGATTTTTAAGGTATTGTCCAAAAGGGAGATCGGACGGTAATTCACTGGGTCCGACCTACGCCCTTTTTAAAAATTGGGACTATAGTGCTAGTTGCCCAGGTAGTGGGCATGGGCACTGTTGGCAGACTATTAAAAACATTAAGGAGGATTGGTGCCCATAGATCCAAACTGTGCTTAATAATGTCTATGGGCAGTCCATCAGGACCTGGGGCCTTGTTCCCAAGGCTCTCTTTGATAGCTATTTCCACCTCATGGAGATCGATCTCTAAGCCGCTGAGCTATCCAGGGGCAAAGCTAGTTGATTCCCCAAGTGGTGCGCCATACATTTTGGAGAAATGGGCCTCCCAGGGACAGCTGGTTATATTACAACTGATTGGGGTTAATTGTTTGCCCATTTCTCGCATTTTTCTGACAGCTGACCAGAAGGGGCCACTGCTTTTCAAGTTTGCACTTCCAACTAGCGACTCCCACAGTTCTGTCAATAATGCAGCCTTTCTTTCAGCTATTTTAAGTTTATAAAATTTCCTGGCTACCAGTACCTCCGTTATGCACCTTGGTTTAGTGGTTCATGCCCTGCGCAATTCCCTATTTGCTAGTAAGCAGGCGGAATCAAACCACCTTGACTCTTTCCCTTCCTTTGGCAATGGAACTGACAAAGAAGTTTTTATGGCTAGACACAGTTTACCAAAGTCAGCGATTATCCTGTGACAGTTCCCATCCATGGATAAACAAGAGTTGATTAACTGGGGATATTCCCTTTTTACACTTTCCAATATTGCCCCACTGTCAACTCCCCTCCATTTTAATCGCAGACCGTCACCCGAGGGTTTAATGTCTCTTGCGCCATTTAAATTAGCATATACCTGACTAGGGCCTAGGTGTAGAGTCACTGTGAGGGGGTTGTGATCGCCAAACGATGTTTCCGTCACTGTGAATGTTGTCACGCGGTCTAATAAATGGGGGTACATAAAGATAAAGTCAATAGTAGAAAAGCAATCCCTGCCTCTATAAGTGGGAGCATGATATGTGCTAGGAGTGTAGCCTGTATCCATAGCATTGCTGAGAGTATGCTCAATTAGTATGTTAGCTAATTCAATGCCCCTTCGTTCAGCTTGATCTAAGTGATTTCTATCCTCAGTCCAGCAGTTCTTTGGGATTTTTGCATTAAAGTCCCCCCCCCGATTAAAATCCCTATCTCCTCCTCAGTTTCTTAACTGATTTCAAGATTTCGTAAAGTCTTAGAGAGTGCTTCAAAGTTCTTATTAGGTACAGAATAAAAATCATTATTATAAAAGTTAATTAAATAAATCCGGGTCTTTCTCTTGAACTTCAAGATCTGTATGTTCGGGTTCCCTCTTGATAAGTCTCTGATTGTGCCTCCGGCCAGTATCTTAATCCCAATAAACAGGCCTCCCACTGCGCGACCAAAATCAGGCTTAGGTGCTGTCACGCTAAAACAATGGTAGCCCTCTATATGTAGATTCCCAACAGCCCATGTCTCCTGAAACATGATAATGTCTTTACCATCCAATAGCTGGCCCCATTGTGGGTCTGACAGTCTTGATTCTAACCCCGCCACGTTCCAGCTAAGGATTGACCAGTCACAGTGTTTAGAATGGCTAGCTGACTTGCTCCTAGCACTCATAACTATGCTCCGCTTAGAGTTGGTTAGTGTAGGAGTTACATCCTCTTTTGTTGCTATAGGTGTGGCAGTGTGGTGGTGCGCTACTATTTCCTGGGTTGTGTTGACTAGTGTTGGTAATAAATGTTCCTCATTGTCAGTACTTTCTTCTTGACATCCAATGTTACCTCTCCTATTCCCCAGTCAGTCCTGAGCTGCTTCTAAATTTGAGAAGGCATGTTCAAACCGGTTGTAAGTTGGGATGTTATATATGGACCTCAACTCGTTCTGAGGCAAGTTCCGGTTTATATTTGTCCTTAGATATGGCCTCTCACTATGGTTGTACAGGGGCATAATGGGAAAGTATGGGTGTGGCATCGGGAGTGCTGGGAATATGGCCTGGTGACACTGGGCAGGGCCGTTCATAGAGCTAAAATCTTGGTTCAGTTGGCGCAATGAGAGTTTGTTCCTGGTACCAAGATTTGGATCCTGATAACACACAGCCGCGTTATTCTCGGGGTTAGAGTTTGGGGCTATTAGGTGTCTGTAAAAGTAGCCCAGAGGGAGCAAGGTCGTATTAAATTACCAAGGTGAGGGCAGTGGGGCATTAGCAAGGGTTTTTTGAGCCCATTGAGGGGACCTGAAATTTATAATTATGCAATCCCCCTCAAACTTTTTTCTGAGCGGGCCCACCCACCCGACTCTTTGTGTTTGGATAATCTCCCTTGCTCCTTCCATTGGGAAATTGCAATTTATGGATAGCCAATGGAGGATCCTGTTTTTGAGGGTGATGGGGTTTTCCTCTTGGTCATTCCTTAGTTTGGGCACATTGACTAAAACCAACACATACGCCCCGCATTCAGGCGGCAGGCTGATGCGGGTAGGTATCTTCCTCGTGTTGGTTGCCATGTTTGGTTCAGGTTGGACTGTTGGGCAGTTTTGGGTGTCATTCTTGGTTTGTCAGGTTGGGACCCTTTTACTTTTATCAATATTTTGTTCCGTTCCTTCCAAACTAACTACCTTAGTCATATTAGAATTAGGGGCATGTTTGGCTGGAGGTAGATTTTTGCTTGTGCTTGGTGTAGGCATCGGGGGAGTAGGTTTATTGTGACCATCTGTGTTCGTATTAACCCCATTATTTTTGGACTTAGTTCCACTTAATATCCCCACATTGGATTTATTTGTTACAGTCTGCCTATGCCTAGTTTTGTTACATGATCATATAACACTCTCAGCCTCTTATCCATATTTAGGATTTGTTGATTGATTGGCCCTAAAAGGGTAGTCAGTAAGGTCTCCATCCTCCCCCAGAATCCTTTGCTCCCCATCGCTGCACTAGCTTCTGTGGTGTGGGTGTCTATTTCATTAAATTGATCTTCCCCCTTATCCCTTTTCTGCTCTGCAGGGGTAGGAATCCTCAGACGTTGCTTGCGCCCACCCTTGTTTCTCTGTTTTTTAGGCGATAGCTCAGTGTCTAAATGTTTCAATTTTCTCTTGGCTTTTTGCCCCCTAGTTCGCACAGGGATACTGTCACTTTTGTCCCTCTAAGTATTTGATATATCAAGGTCCGGATATGGATCAGTGCCATCTAGGTGTGCCAGGTCATTGGCCAGTGGTACACAAGAGTCTTGACTTATGTTCATATCAGACCTGAGCATAGTGGGGGTTGATGATAACCTACTGCCTGTGGTAAAATGTTCGGGGGGGGGGCGTGTCCACAATTATGCAGTTCTCATTAGAGTCTGTGCCTGGAAGCCCTGCAAAGGATGCGGCAAGTAGAGAATCCAGTGAGTTTTCTTGATTCAACAAAGGGGGCAAGCTTGGTGGAAGCGAAAAGCGCCTTTCAGTATTCTGGATGGCTGTTGCAATAACATCAATGGTCTTCTGGAGCATTTTAACAATGGGGGTCAAACTTGACCGTGGGGGGGTGGAAGTTGTTACTGCCATTTTATGCACATCTTTTGGCCTAGACACTGCCGGTGTTCTTTTCCCCATAATATACGTTTAATCGGGATTTACTATATGACAAAGGTTTAGGCCGTTTACTATACTCTGATCACTGACCTGATAACAATGCAAATGGGCCAGGTGGATGAGGCCTGCCAAGGGGGGTGGCCCAGCCCGGCCTCTTCTGGCCTCTGAGGGCCACAGAGGGCCCGCCCTTTGCGCGGGCTTTGCCCGGGCGCTCCCGCACCCGACTCACGGGGTGAGAGGCGTTCCTCTCCCTTTACGCGCCTCCGGGCGCTCTGGTGCTGTCACTCGCGCGCCACAGCCGCAGGGGCACCTGGGGATTGAAGTCCCTGCCCTCGCGGCGGCGGTGGTGCTTGCGCTGGAGTGCGGGATCTGGTGCGACAGATAGCCGTTCCCCTCACGGCGTTGATGCTGGCGCTGGAGTGCGGGACCCGGTACAGCAAAGGGCCGTTCCCCTCACGGAAAGCAAGGCAAGGCTCCATAGAGATATATGCATCAGAAAGTTCACCCATGGCTCCCAGCCCCCCTCTTTATGATTCTCTGATTAGCCCCATCTCTTTCCTGAGATGTGCACAGGACCTTTCCTTGTGACCTCTCACTGCATCAAAGAGCACCTTTTGAAGTGCACAGGGAAGGCCTGGTCCTCCCCTCCCCAATGTGTGCCCCACCCAGCTTACAGGAATGCAGCGATCCACAAATCTGTCTGGTAGGATCTCTCTACACTCTGAAACCCATGGCCGTCCATGTATTGCGCTATCCACAGGCACACATACACCAGTCCATGCATACAGCAAACACACACTGCACATTCCTATATCATCCATGTACTGTACCACTCACAGGTACACATATTTTACATCCTCTTATATAATAGTTAGTCATGTTTCTTTAATTAGTTGTTCTATGCACATGCCCTGGCATGAGCTCCTGTGTGAGCCATGTTATCCTTTGAATGTATTCCACATTCTGATGCTGTGGTCTAACAATGTAGGGTTGTACAGTTAGGCATTGTAAGTTAACCCATTGAAGGAGTTGGATCTGTGTAACGTGCTGCAATAAAGGAAACCTACAAAACTACTTATTTCTTATGATTTCAACAAAATTTGGCGACGAGGGACACCACTCTGCAGCACGTTTAAGGAGTGGTGATGGAACCCATGTGTGAGGATTTTTAACCATTTTCTAGAAAACTTTGGTATGTACAACTTTATACATTTGTACTTTTGATTGTACCAGTGGCTGTCACGTTAACTTCATTGTGCTCCTGATTGTACCAGCGGCTGTATTTAATACCATTTCCTTTATTTTCACGTATTTTTTTTTTACAATACTTTACTGCGTCTTTCAACTTTGTCCGACTACAGTTTTCACCGCTACGCTTCCATTTCTGCTGCCTACGTTGCCATTGTGCCTTTTGCGATTCTCATTAAACATTTTCTTTTCTTATACTCTTCTATCTAATACCTTTTGAAAGGAAACACCCATCGTTGCTGCGCCAGGATTCCACATCGCATGCAAGCTTGATGACGTCTCTTTTCTTCGCAATCTGGTAACGATCAACATTCTGTGTTGTTCTTCTAAGTCTTTGACGTGCGCAACATGTCACGTCACACGCACGTCTTGCTACGTCACACGTTTTCCACCATTTTGGGAATCACCTTGGCAACCCGCTTCAGTATCAGCGTTTTTCTACGATGAACTTAAGTAAGTTTGTTCTTTGACATTTAAACATTTAACGGAGTTAAAGGCATCTTCGACAAAGTATGTATTTTTTTTAAAAAAACATTTTACAATTTATACTTCAAAACTACAAAGAAAGACAACTTTACTTCAAGACCAACTTTATTTCAAGACCAAATTTTAACAGATCAAAATTTTCTCCACATCAAGGGTCCACTTCTCAAAGTTTGTGTTTTAGATGTGGAAATAGGTCACATTATGCAAATTTTCCCGGATGTCCTGCTCTTCAAAGAGAATGTAAAATTTGTAATAGAATTGGACATTTCAGTAACATGTGTAGAGACAAACGTCCTTTTAATGAGGGTTCTGTTTCTTTCATTTCAGGGAGAATATCAGTACAATCAGCCATCTTTAAATCCACCTTCCAAATACAACAGGGAGCCTCACCAGCTCAGACGAGGTTAGAATTCGGAACAGTAAATGAAACAGTGGGAAGAAAGTACACAAGTATTAAGTACTGGTACACACCGAAACAGAACACGTCAGCCTCGGAATTGCACCAAGCACTATGGGAAGAAATAAGATCTGACGCTAAGTCCCCATACAATCAGTATCTTGAAAAATCCAAAACTGAGACTGGAACAAGAAAACTTTGGGAACTTAACCTGCCTTACCCAGCGTTCAAACAGGCTATAAACAAGTCAACAAAATTCCATTCGCTCACACTTGATACAGCCACGTTTAGTACCAGAAAACACGCATGAATGGTTATATCAAATTACAAAACACTCGTGGCAGCCCCATACCTAACAATCACATTCTCAGCTCACAGAAAACAGAAACTAATGGGACTCCATTTTGGGAAATTTCCATCGATTATGGACCAACCAATCTGGGTGCATGATGGACCGAAAATCTGCAGACTATGCGGGAGGAGCAACGAGGACTTCATTCACCTTGTCTGTATCTGCCCGAATCTAGCTCAAGCTCGAAGTTCTCTTTTAAAAAAGTCTGTGAACGAGCGGGGTATAAGAACGTGCAGATCTGCAATTATGGCAACCTTGAACCCAGTAGACACACAATTGAACTGCCTACTACTAAAGTTCCTTGCAGCCCACTCTCAAGCGCTAAAATACACTGCGGCACCCTGTCAACAAAGGGATAAAACAACTGTGGTAGCTCGGGGAGTGAGCTTTCCGGAACATTAAAAGAGGAAAAAATCAAGAACTTTAGAACTAAGCTATACAGACTGCATTTTAATCATACTTCATTTGATTTTAAATAACAAACTCGGTATTAGACGGAGAGCGTTATAGAATATACTAACAGAGATTGCACTTATATATTAAGAAATTTTAAACACATTAGTCGATTTTTAAAATGTATTGTTGTGGTTTTAATTAACTGAAACAATAAATTCTTTTTCACTAATGTTCATATTGTTCCTGATGAAGGTTTTGTGGTGTCTATAATAGATCAATCAAAATCAATACTTAATTCACCTAAATGTATTTTTCAGGTATTAGGAATTGATTTATGTTTAATGGTCGACTCAGGTTCACCATGGACCATTATCACTTTAGACTACTATAATATCACTTTGTCAAATGCTTTGCCAATAATTAATCTCAAAGAATCTGATATTAATGCCAGTGGTTTTTCTGGAACTAAGATTGATTGTATAGGGTTTTTCCATGTTAATTTAACTTTCAGACATAGGAAAGCTGATATAAAACTGTACATTACTAAGAAGGGTGTCAATGTTTTGGGATGGTTTGATCAATGGAAACTTGGCATATTGCTTAATCCACATGCCAAAGAACAAATATCTTTCTGTGATGACAGTCTAATGAACACTATTTCTACAATTGAAGATTCTCATGTTTTCACTAATTCTGAAAAAGCTGTTAACATTATCTCCTGTTTCCAAAATGTTTTCTGTGATAAGTTAGGAAAACTTAAAAATTTCTCACATAAGATAGTTTTAAAGGAGAATCATACACCTATTATGCAAAAACTTAGAAGTGTTCCGATCAACATTAGAGAAGAACTTAAAGGTATGTTAGATGAATTAATTAAAGAAGATATTATAGAGCCAATAGAGTCATCAGAATGGGTTTCTCCAATAGTTTTAGTACGAAAACCGGACCAAAAATTGAGGGTGTGTGTTGATTTGAGAGCATTAAACTCAAATATTGTTATTGACTGTCACCCGTTACCAAACATAAATGAATTAGTATCTCTGTTTGATGGCGCAAACATTTTCTCTACCTTAGATCTCGGTTCCGCTTATCACCAAATAATGCTAACAGAAGATTCAAGAAAACTAACTGCTTTCATAACTCCGCAAGGTCTGTTTCAATACAAGAGAATGCCGTTTGGTCTTGCATCCGCTGCCTCTGTTTTTCAGAGAGTAATGCTTCACATTTTTAGGGATGTAGACAGTTTTGTAAAATGTTTTCAGGATGACATCTTGGTTTTTAAAAAAAACACTATTGAACATGAGAAACATTTACAGATTGTGTGTTCAAGATTGGAACAAAGTGGTTTAACACTCAAGGCACACAAGTGCAATCTTTTTAAAAAATCTGTTGAATATTTAGGTCACACACTTTCGGGTGAGGGTGTTGTTCCAAAAAAATCTAATGTTGAAGCAATTATTAAGGCACCAGCTCCGGAAAATAAGGATCAGTTACTTTCATTTGCTGGGCTATGTGAATATTATAGCAAGTTTGTTATCAATTTTGCCACGAAAATGGAACCTTTGAGGAAGTTACTTAGACAAGGAGAAAAATATGAATGGTCTGAGGTACAACAGCGTTCTTTTGATGATATTAAACATGACATCATACATGCTCCTGCACTCAAACCTTTCCACATGAACAAGGAGTGCATAATTACTGTTGATGCAAGTTTATATGGTTTAGGTAGTGTTCTATCTCAAAAGGAAGTTAACAATGAGTGGAACATTGCTTTTGCTTCAAGAACTCTTAGTGAATGCGAGTGCAGATATGCTGTAATTGAAAGAGAGTTACTTGCCTGTGTGTGGGCCATTGAACATTTTAGATTATATGTCTGGGGTTCAAAGTTCACACTGAGGACTGATCACAAGCCTTTAGTAAACCTTTTGTCAGTGGGTGGAGGATGGAATGCAACAGCAAGGATAGCTAGATTAACATCTAAATTGCAGGAGTATAATTTTACCACGGTTTATGTTCCAGGGAAAAAAAATGTCACAGCGGATTGTTTATCACGCTTACCATGTGTACAGGAAGAAGTGAGTTCTATTAGTGGTGTTGACTTTGTTCTTTCAGTTCAAGACGTTGTGTGTGGAAAATTTCAGGAGATTTCAGAGACATTGTGGGAAGAATGTGTACAGAAAGACCAAAAGTGGAGAGAGTTAAGGGAATGTGTTAAAAAAGGTTGGCCAAGAAAGGATTTGGTGCAGCCGGAATTGATTTCATTTTATAAAGTTCTTGAAGATTTAGAATTAGATGGTGATTTTGTTTTTAAATCAGGAAAATGCATTCCACCAGAAGGCATGTATGAGGTAATCTTACGTATTGCACACAAGACACATCCTGGTATTTCTTCTATGAAGAGGTTGGTGAGAGACTATTTTTGGTGGCCAGGAATTGATAAATTTGTTGATAGAATTGTCAGAGAGTGTGCAGAATGTTGTTCTAGTGAAGTAGTGTGGCTCACTGGTTAGAGGCGGCAGACCCGAGAGCAGAGGACGGCCCGGGACCAGGGTTCGATTCCCGGCGCGGCAGGTTTCTGGACCAGGGTCAGCGGACTCGATAATTCTCTCGCCTCGGTGCCCACTCTGATCAGCGATCACACTCGGCAACTCTGGGCATTAGCTTGCCTCATCTTCACTAACGGCCCCACCAGACCGCCGGGGATGCCTGGTCTCACCCTGGAGATACCCATTAAGGGACCATCTCTCAGGGAAACCAGGAAGGGTTTCGCAGCGGTCGAAGCGCCTTGGGACCCTACGGGTAAGTAGTGCGCTATATAAATGCCTATACATACATACTAGTGAGAAAATGCTTAAAGTACATACTCCTCCTATGAAAATAGTTAAATGGCCATCTCAACCTTGGGAGAAGGTAGCTTTTGATATATCTGGTCCATTTCATATGTTGCCTGAGGCATCACGGTATGCTTTAGTTATGATTGATTATCATTCTAAGTGGCCAGAGGTGAAGTTTGTCCCAAAAGCCACCACTGAAGCTGTGATCAATTTTTTTCAAAGACATTTTTACTAGGGAAGGTTGTCCGTTATCTTTAGTGACGGATAATGGTGTTCAGTTGACCTAGTTGGAAATGAGCGATTTTCTTAAAGAGTGTAATATTATTCACAGGTTAACGTCTATGTACGAACCACATGAAAACGGTCAAGTTGAGAGAATCAATCGGGTTTTGAAGAACTTTGTTGTGGATTCGATCAAGTTTGGTGTGAACTGGGTAAGTGCTTTAAGAGAACGTTTGTGGAATTATAGAATTACACCACATTCAACTACACAAGTAAGTCCGTTCAATTTGTTTAAGGGAAGGAATCCTGCTTCTAAAGTTTTACCCTGGTGGCTAAGAGAGAAATCTCACTATTTTGTAGGTGATAAAAACTGTGTTGATGATATTGCCAAGTGTGTTGAATGTAAACAGCTTAAAGTAAAAAAGTGGTATGATGATAAATGGAGAGTTAAGACACAATGTTTTCAGGTAGGAGAGTGGGTAAGAATTCGTAAACCTGGTTTAATGAGTAAAGGTTCGGACAAATACAGTAATCCAATTCAACTTAAGAAAGTCTTTATCAATAGTGCCATGACTCAAGATGGCAGGGTATGGAATTTTAGAAGGTTGGCCAAATGTCATGCACCTGATGTTTTGCATAAAGAAATCCTGCATAAGAATGTACAACTTGGGAAAGATAATTCAATTGCTTCTAGAGTCAAGGAAACCAAATGTATTATAAATGTTCCTAAAAGGTTTTTACATTCAGGTTGATTGTTTTAATTCATTATTGTACTTCATGCATTATGTTTCCATATTATTATTTTGTTCTCTTTTTTTATTTTTTATGTACATATGTTTTATTAATGGGGAGATGTGTTACATCCTCTTATATAATAGTTAGTCATGTTTCTTTAATTAGTTGTTCTATGCACATGCCCTGGCATTAGCTCCTGCGTGAGCCATGTTATCCTTTGAATGTATTTCACATTCTGATGCTGTGGTCTAACAATGTAGGTTTGTACAGTTAGGCATTGTAAGTTAACCCATTGAAGGAGTTGGACCTGTGTAACGTGCTGCAATAAAGGAAACCTATAAAACTACTTATTTCTTATGATTTCAACAACATATATCCAGCATATGCATTCAACATGCATGCACTGCCCAGCTTTGTATACTTTATGTATTGTACCACTCACAGGCGCACATACACCCAGCATGTACATTTCACATGCATGCACTGTACTGTTTCAGGGTCTCTGCTCAGGAACAGACCTATGAACTGGACCACAGAACGTCAGTAGGTAGGGACTGAGTCACCATAGCTCCTCAGTACCCATGAAACCGAGCCTGACTAGCTATAGTGCACACTTGTCCTCCTAACCATATCCAGAGAAGCAAGTGAATTGACACCTCATAACACAAAACACCTGACCCTTTTAGGAATCATGGTAACAGGACAACCCCTTTCACTCTCACATTCATACTTGTCCACAAAAAGATATAACAGAGACACGACTGAAGTTTGAAATGTTTATTTAAACTATTGTGCTCTATAATGTACTATTCATTCCACAATCAAAAAACAAATGCTTAACAAAGATACTTTCAGCATGGTCAGTAAACCATGTATTATGAAAAGCCCTGTCATATTATAAGACAGTTAAGCCTAACCCACCTCCCCTTCTACAGAAGCACAATGATTATATAACAAAGATCTCTGGGATTAGTAGCAGACCACGTACCTTAGCATACACAGGTGGATGTTCTACATCTCAGGTACAGCCGTGATCTCTCAGAAAGTCTCTCTCTATGTATGTTACATTACTGTACGTGGAGCATATGCTCACAAACAACAGTTGCACTCATGTTTTGTGTCTAGGTGCTAGTGCTCGACCAGAATGAAATAACAAGGGACATTGTTGTTTGACCTTGTCTGCTGCGGTCAAACTAAATCCCAGGAAAGAACAGGACGCAAAAACAGCTGCAAGCTCTGTGTGAAAATACAATGTGGCACGAAGATAAACATGTTTATGTAGGAACGTGTGCAGTACAAATGCGGCCTGTATCGTGCACAGTTAGGCTAACATAGGGAAAACCACAATGAATCATGCACTGTTCGAGAATGGAAGACTTCACCATTCACGGAGAAAATTTGACCAATAAGCTGAAGGCACGAGGCTATCCGACAAAACTGTTGAAACAATCCATGAAGAGGGCAAGATGGACACCTCGAGAGCACCTCCTACAAAAACGAGAGAAGTCCAATGTCGAGAGAATGGTCTGTGTCTCCACCTTCGGGCCCCACACTAACCCAGTACAGAAAATAATTCGAAATAATTGGCATCTCATTGAGGAAATCCTACCAGACATTGGCAAACCTCTTTTTGCACTTAAAAAAAACAGAAGCATCGGACAACAAATCTCGTCCACAAGGAGTGTCACGAAAAAAGAAACACAAGGAACCCTCTTCAACATGGGCCCGGTAATGGGCCATCGTAAATGTGGGACATGCTCAGTGTGCAACTTGACAACAGAAGGGACCCTGTTCACGGACGGCCAAAAATACTGGCGTCATAACAACTTCACAAACTGCAAGACCAAGTATGCAGTATACGCCATCACTTGCCCGTGTGGAAAGGTCTACATTGGCAAAACAACCCAGGAAGCGCGCCAACGCATCATCCAGCATCGATCAAGGATAAATAACAAAGTCTTGACAGCACCCTTGGTATCCCACTTTTTACGAAAAGAACACTCATCTAATGATTTGAAATGGACGATTCTGGCGAATATTAAGAACACTCCAGGAGCAGGCGGGGATCCAGATGTACGCCTTGCTCAAAAAGAGGCCTACCTTATTCTGAGGTTCAACACTGCCATGGTCGGACTCAATGACCTCAATGAACTTAGTAATCTGTAGATAGCTTGCCCGCAGCGATTGCTTGTCTGTGCTGCTTGCTGCTCATGTGTCTGTACAACCACGTAGTAAATATGCTCATGTATCTGAATAACTACGTAGTACATATGCCACTTGCAAACCTTTCATTAGGGTCCCCAAGTGTGTCCCCTCTGTCTCTGAGCCCCCCGAACCACCTGAGCAAATATGCGCTTGACCTCTACAAGGAGATCACATATTCCAACTTGAATCCCCACGCTTGCCTTTGATCTCACATCGCTTTTAAAATATTTAAAATATTTAAAATATTCCTCTCGTTGAGTGTGTTCCACCACCGTACTCAGCAGGCACTCGAGCAATAATCACAGTACGTATGGAGTGGACTACATGTCCCATCAGGCCGTTTTACACGCATCACGCGCCCCATCAGGCCGTTTCACACGCATCGCGTGTTAAATACACATGGACACGCCCCCTCTGCACTCGCGTTGTCAGTTTCTTACCGCCGGGTGCCTGACGTACAGCTTCGATCCATTCGTCTAAAATGTAAGTCCGCTCTAAACAAACTTTTAAACAATTGCAGACAGATTGAGTGAGCGCGACCCCAGCTCTTTTCTAATCACTGCATTCCCTTTGGGTTTCAGTTTCCAAACTACCGCGGCGGCTGCCGCTCGTGTCCGCGCTTGGAATTTAATTCCTACAAACAAAGGTAGGACCGAGTGGGCATGTTTTGTTATGAACAGTTACGCACTAAGACGCACATAAAGGCATTTCAGCTGGGATTGTAATACTTTGTGTTATTTACTTCCCTTAGGCCCATTTATCGATTTCGGGCGCTTGAGTATCCCTTACAGGTGCATGTACATTTAACATCAAGGTACGTGCCTATAAGCTAAGTCCCCTTTTTGTATATGGTGGCTCAGAGTGCATCACAAACAACAGAGACTAACTAGGGTATATATCGTCTTTTTCACAGGTAGCATCCTGATATTTTCCAGCATAAGGTATTTGCTTATTCCTTCATAGTGGTTGAGTTGAAGTGAGGCAGTAGTCAGCTTTCCATTGACACCATGTTTTTAATTTAATTTACAGCGACAACGACCTCCCCAATCCTTGTCCTGAGGAGAACCCTTTAAATTACCGAACGGGTTCGAAACGCGTCGGCGTCCTGCTCCACCCAGATACTGAATCATCAGGGCACAATAGGAATATAACTCACACACAATTCTACATTGCTGCATAGTTTTGTGTCTTCCTATTTTTTGCACCATTTGATAAACCAATTAATGTGTATCTAGCGGTGGTGAAAACAAGTAGGCTAGTTTATCATCTTAGCTGTCCACTTGTTTATTTTTTATCCAGGATTGGTGCCTCAACAAAGAGAATTCTTTGAGGCATTACACAGTTGTCTATATTCATTGTCATCACAATTGTTATATGTGTATGTTTCGATCTAATGTATTGTTTATGGTTTTTTCAATGCACTTGTGAACCTCTGTAAATGCGGTGTGAACCCTTTGATGCCAAGGCATTTTTTCATAATCTTTTTTCATAAAAATACAAGTGACTAAACACAAATGGTTTGTCAGCCTAGCAATTCATTGTACTAGGTGTGTACTTGTGTCTACCAATTTATACTGCCCGGCACTTTTTTTGTTTGTCTAATAAGAGTGGTCCAGCCGGTCAGAGACAGGACCCAGCCTTTCCCCCTTTTTCCCTGAATGCATGACAGCACCCTTCATGTATTGCACCACTGACAGGTACACATTTATCCAACATGTCAATCTAACATGCACACTCTGTATCCTTCATGTATTGTACCATCCACAGGAACACATACAACTAGCATCTTCACTTATCCTTCACACTTTGCAGAGGGCTACAGCCTTCAGTTACTGTACCACTTATAGGCACATGCACCTCCAGCACATGCATACACCATGCGCTCATTACTCAGAAGCCTGTATGACACCCTCCTCAGGCAAACATACACCCAGTGCAGGTACACCGCTTCTGCACAGCACTTCACACCAACCTGATGTAGACCTGGGATGAGTTAAGCACAAAGTAGCGGGACATTTACAAAGCAAGTGAGCCTCCAGTGACACAGGTTTACAAGGACCTGTTCACTCCTACTGATCACTACCCAGCATGCTGCCACCACCACACTTGTGTTGCTTAACTCCTGGTGAAGGCAGTAACCTTCCACCAGTATGAGGGTAGAGCTTTGGTTGTCCCTCCCGGTCCAAGAAGACTGCAATCCGTGAGACAAGCCTATGTCATGGCGCACACTCATAATTCATGTTCATCTATGACCGGGGTACTCATAGTACGGCCAGCGGGCCGCAAGCAGTCCGGCAGGCCTTCATTGACGGCCCATGGACCTTGCCTTGCCATGTCTACATTTCTAGTGAGGCCAGCAGTAAACACCAAAAATGACCGCAGGAGCATACGTAGTGATTACGTATTAAATATGTATTCACTACGTATGCTCCTGCAGCCATCTTCTGTGTTTACTGCCGGCCTCTGTGACCTTACAGCACCACCGGAAAGCTTCCCAAAAGGCCCTTTAAAAGTCAGCTGTAAGTGCATTCACAACTGACTTTTAAAGGGCCTTTTGGGAAGCTTCCTGTTTGGACAGAGAAGATACAGGGACAGATAGAGGCATGGATAGATAGATGCAGGGACAGAGATGCAGATAGAGACAGACAGACAGAGACATATATAGACAGAGACATAGAGAGACAGACAGAGACAGATAGAGTCAGAGACAGAGACATAGACAGAGACATAGACAGATTGAGACAGATAGAGACAGAGACAGATAGAGACAGACAGATAGAGACAGAGACGGATAGAGACAGACAGTTAGAGACAGAGACTGATAGAGACAGACAAATACAGATAGAGACAGACATATACAGATAGAGACAGAGGCAAATACAGATAGAGACAGTTAGGGACAGAGACAGAGACAGATAGAGACATATAGAGATAGACAGAGAAAGACAGAGACAAATAGAGACAGATAGAGATAGACAGAGACAGAGAGAGAGACAGACTGAGTCAGAGACAGACAGAGACAGAGAGACAGACAGAGACAGATAGAGACAGATAGAGAGAGACAGATAGAGATAGACAGATAGAGACAGAGACAGACTGAGACAAATATAGATAGAGACAGATAGGGACAGTGCCAAAGAGAGATAGAGATAGAGATAGATAGAGACAGATGGAGACAGAGACAGACAGACAGAGACAGAAAAAGAGAGATAGAGAGAGATAGAGATAGAGAGAGAGATAGCGATAGAGATAGATAGATAGATAGATAGATAGAGATAAATAGAGAGAGATAGAGAGAGAGAGCTAGAGAGAGAGAGAGAGACTTTGCCCCCACTGACTTTGCCCCCACTGGTGCGGCCCTCTGCCACAAAAACACACTATAAATTTGGCCCACAACAGAAAGTCTGCGAGTAACCTTGATCTATGACAACAAAACTCAGTATTACGGATCCAGGCATCCGTACAGTTAGGCACTCAGGGCAGGGTTGCGCATCCATTACCACAAAGAAGACTTTTCCGTCCAAGCAATTAGCATCCCAGTCCCTTTAAATGGAAAAATAGTTTGAGAGCACCTGGCATATTTCTCTTTAATCAATCAATCAATCAAAACATTTATAGAGCGTGCAACTCACCTGTGAGGGTCTCAAGGCGCTGAAGGGAGGGGGTGGTGCTGCTACTGCTCGAATAGCCAGGTCTTGAGGTGCCTCCTGAAGGTGAGATGGTCCTGGATCAGTCGTAGGTGTGCGGGGAGGGAGTTCCATGTCTTGGCGGCCAGGTAGGATAACGATCTTCCTCCGGTTGTGGTTCTGCGGATCCGTGGGATGATGGCGAGTGCGAGGTTGACGGAGCAGAGCCGGCGGGTGGGAATGTAGAACGTGAGGCGGTTGTTGAGGTATTCGGGGCCCATGTCCTGGAGAGCTTTGTGTGCGTGGATGAGGAACCTGAATGTGATCCTCTTGTTGATGGGGAGCCAGTGCAGGTCACTCAGGTGGGCGGATATGTGGCTATGGATGATGTCGAGGATGAGTCGTGCGGAGGCGTTCTGTATGCGTTGTAGTCGTTTCTGGAGTTTGGCGGTGGTTCCTGCGTATAGGGCGTTTCCGTAGTCCAGTCGCCTAGTGACGGCTAGGGACCATCAATAGGGTGACAAGCACGTTGTTGTTTCCACGAGTGCACCAAAAATATCCCATAAATGCAAAGGGATTGCGGGCTCTTCCAACTGCTTCATTATCCACCCAGGACGTTGCAGCACTATCAATACGCAACATCTTTGGAAATGAAGAGAGGCAGGGTGAGAAGACTGAGTATGCAAGGTTTTATCATAAGACGGTATTTGAGAGAGGATAAGAGATAATAAAAAACAATCATGTGGAAAGTAGAGGGTCTAGGAAGAATTATTAGGTAAAAAGGGGAAAAGCATATAAGAATTTGACAGCGGGAGGAGGAATGTTCAGGTATATGGTTGGAGATGGAGAGGAATAGGAAGGAGTGGAAAGCATGGAACATTGTTTGGAAATGTACGGTATGGAAGTATTGGCCATGTACAACAAGAAATCAAGCATTACCCAACTTGCATAAAGACTTTTAGAAGTCATTTTGAAATTTGTGGTCTATAAAGTAACTTGGACTATAGTCTTTGGCCTCTACATCGTTACCAATCCAGGACCAATGCTCCTGTAATGTGAGTTTATGCTGCCACTTAGTGGCGGTTCCAAATTACTACAATAAGAGCAGAAAAACTGACCTTTTTCAGAAAAAAAAGCACTGCAGTGTGCAACATTCTGTATGTCTAGAGCAGCACTTATATTCCTCACACCTTCCTTCGCCTCCCTTCTTACTGCTTTCTACATGCACTGATAGAGGCTGCACTTTATCCCATCCCTCACACAACGCACCACCTGTAACACTGGCTGCAGCTGTCCTACCGAGTGTTCAATGGCCACAGAATGAAAGAATGAAATGAAAGAAAGATTTGTAAAGCGCTATTAATACCCTGGGGTGCCTAGGTGCTAGCTTCCGAGAGCAGCGAAGGAAATCAGAGAGAAACAAGAAGGTGGGCTACTGATTAAATAGCCAAGTTTTCAGGCCTTTTCTGAAGCTAAGCAAATTTGTTTCCTTCTTGAGACTTAGAGGAAGGGAGTTACATAGCGAAACTCCACTTGTCAACTTGTGATTTCTGAAATAGACCAATTTCTTTGTGATTATTTATAGAGTTACTGTGTACTAATAAAAGGTTTAGAATCGTGCCTCTTGTTCAAGTCTCTAGAGGATGACAGCCGAATATAGCCTGTCTCCTTCCGGTGCACCATTTGAAGCTGTTTATCTTGTGTATTGGATTGTGAGCCATCCACACACAGTGAAAATAGATCTCTCATGCTATGTCTGTCCTGGCAGGAATCTAGTCTGCGGGCCTTGGTTAGCAGGCTCATAAAAAGGTTCTATTCAAAGCTATTATTTTAATAACATAATGAAGCTGTTTGTCGCTCTCATAGGCGCTGATGGGATTAATCTGAAGTTATATGATTAGTCTACATTCATTCCACTAGCAGAACAAATGTGCAAAGCCTTTAATACTCTGGCAGACTGCCTGCAAACTACTGTAACGCCAGCGATGCTAATATCTCCATTCGAACTCTTTACATAAAAGCATCATGCTTCTGGGTAGGACGCTAGAGTGCAGCTGTAGGCATGAAGGCCATTGGAGTTACATTTACAAAATTATATACATGTTGTACTTCAGTACCATTTATGGTCAAAATGCATAAAAGCATCTAAAAAGAATGAATGATGTCAAACAGTGTGTCTAGATGACATATACATAGTTATCTCCTTCAACATGTTTATTTCCGTATAATAACTGCGTTCCAGTAATCTTTGTGAAAAAAACAATCATTCATACTCCAGTAAAATAGTGTACATAAGCATAAATAAAAAAAATTATGGAAGTTAATATGAGATTTAACCTTTCATATATGTATACAATAGTGCCTCACTGAAAGAATCAACCGGGTAAGGCTCCAGTGACAAAGTATCAGCGGTCTTTTAATATCTGCCACAGATGAGCTTGCATAGTTCACTGGCCAGCTGGGCCAACACAGGCAAGCCACAGGTCACCCGAAAGTATCCTTTTGGCTCACCTTATGATAGCCTAGGCAGAGCTGACGACAAACAGGTTAATGTCAAGTTTTGCTTGTGGAATTTTCATCTAGTAGTGTGATAGAACTACAAGTTTGTCACACTGGTGGGCGGTGTCTGGACAGAGTCTGGATGTTTATATCTCAATCTTCGGGTGTAGTCATTAAAGAACCCTCGCCACTAGTCGTATAAACCGCTATTCGTGGACAAAGAGAGCTTAAAAGGAACAATCATTTACATCAACCTTTCAGTATCAGAAATTCATTTGACATTTGAAAAGTCAATATAGTTAATTTGTGTGAGTTAAAGGATTTTATTAACAATTAAGGAACTTCAATCTATTTTATGTAGAAATTATTATTCTGTAGTCATTGCTCTTAGAAATTCAAGTAATCCATTTGTAGATATTTAAAAATGAGATAAAATATGATATTAGTGAAAATTATAGTCAAAATAGTAATAACGCCTCAAGCGTGTTCTATAAAGTAATTTCTCTAATATAAATTAAATTGAGAATGGAATAAGTTCAGAAACACAGGAAGAGTTTTGATGAGAGACTAAATGCATAAGCATAAAGGTACAGCAGCTCAAATAATAAAGAAATTATTAAGATGGAAAGTATTCTCAGCTACAAATCAGAAGACATCTTGTGCTAAGTAATAGAGTTCAAAGGAAAGTTTCTCATGAGGAGAGATATGGTCTGAAGAAACCCAGTGAACAAGCTCTAGAATGCAACGACCTGCTCTAGGAATACACGCTAATACAAACACAATGATTTATGAATTGAAACAAGTATCACATTCTCCGTTCACAGCATTCAATAGGATTTCATTAAACGCCTGGGAGTAGGTAAACACCCCATGTTCTCAGGTCTTCATAATAGGCCACAGATACAAATGCTTGCAAAGATACTTCATCTGCATTTTGTGGTCCAGGTAGTTCTTCCCATCAATCATCCTTCATGTTGTCCCCTCTCCTCCCGGTGAGAACGTCACTATAAGTTGTATAATACAAAACAAGGGCCTATTCAGTAACAAACAGAAGGCTTTTGGAAAGTTACAGCATCTGCAGTGGAAAGAAAATATCTTGTGCAACATGACAACTCATCATGAAACATAGTCCTTTTAAGGTTAACATATAAATCTCTGCTAACATGATATCGACAGTCAAGCTAACTTAAATCAGCACAATATTATTTTCTTTTATATGCTTATAATGCAGAAGTATGATTACTTACTGCAATTGGTTTATATACATGATACGTGCTATTTAGCATAGCCCTTTGCTCTTTTTATTTAAATGCTTTTTTGATTGCAAAATCAAGAAATTCGCTCCGTCAAAAGAGAGTGGCTAGGAACTAGGTAGCCATCTGCGTTTTTAAAAGGATAACTTATGTTTCGATCCCATTGAGCTGGAATTCTAATTTATTCCATTTGTTAAGGTTGCTATTGACAATAATGTACATGTCAGGAAACAGAAGCACAACAGTGTTAAAAATGATATGATTACATGTCATGAAAAATTTATTGATACAAAATACCAAACATCTACATAATTTGGGGTACATTACACCGAACACGAAGAAGATATGTCTCTGCTGCGTCTTTGATAGAATTATGTTCTTTCTCTGAACCTCTCCAAACAGAAGGCAATATTAATAATCTAGAACTCCTGTAAAGATCACAACCCCACAACAAAGGAAGCCTTTTCTAGTAAGCTAAGGATCCACTGAATGAAAGACTTTAAGGTTTTTTGGTGCATCACTTGCTTAAAAAAGTAGCAATGAGGTTTAAAATAGGTTTGTATTTTCAAATTGAGGCTAATTTCATCATTATATAGATTTCACCCAAGCAGTTTTATGGCCATATTTGTCATTTTTGTATGCAGCACAGCAAGACACCTTGCTGTGCTGTGCCTCACTGCATGAAATGGAGAGGGCGCCATATTTTTAAGATATGGCGCATTCCTGCTCTCTCCTTGTGCAGGCGCACATTTGGCTGCTTAGCCTCAATTCAGACAACCGTGCATCATTGTGCAAGAGTTCCTGCTTTGCAGGCAGGATTGTTTTTCTGCAGGAAGGAACACATTCGAGCACAAAAAATCAATCTCTTTTTAAGTGTGCTGCGGAAACCGAGGTGAAATAAAGAAATTTCTCCTCTTTATGCTTCGCCTGGGAAGGCGCAGCATTGTGATGCATTCCCAGGTTTACCATGTGGTAAAGCCAGGAATGCGCCAATATCCACGTGTGGATGTGTGAGAACACCCACGCTCCAGCCATGGAACGCCTGCGTGGGGCAGAGTAACGCAAGGCAGCGACTTGCTCTGCCTTCTGTTACTCAAGAAACCCAGCACTGCGGGGCCATGCAAGATAGTCAAGTCAAGTCAAAAAGTATGTTTATTTAGATCGTAATCTTTAAACAAATACATAAAAATTTAAATTGATTTAAGATATTCCACAGCAATCTCACTGGCTAATTTCTGATAAAAAAGAAAAATATTCTTCCACCCTTTATACAATATCCTTACTCTAACCTCATAACATTTAGAAATGAATGCTCCTTAAAATTACTTCCTTAATAAAATCCTACCCCATACCGGTTTAATAAAATCAACCAATTCTCCTAGACAAGATTTAAATTGCAAGATAGAATACTGTTTTATGATTCAAAACGTGTTTATTAAGTAGGCAAGCAAACAGAAGAGTCTATTGAAATTATTAATTCACAGAGGGGTCTGATTATGTTTTAGAGGATAACAGCTTTCAACTCCCAATTACAAAAGACAAAAAATAAACAAATCTGGTCTATATTATAATTAATAAGAAAGGTTAAGGAGTACCATTTAGTTCAATTTGAAATAAGTCAAACTTTGGAAGGGAAATTGTCAAATCGTCAAGGAAAGCTAAAGAGTTTAAGACGAGTGCTCTAGTACAAGACTGAGAGGGAAATCTGATGAACTATAGCAGAATATAGAACACAGATGTTAGAATGCAATAACAAGATTGACAAGATAATAACCTTTAAAGTAAAGGAGAAGTTAATAAGAAATTCAGTTTAAGAAATGAGACTAACAAATGTTCTTCTTTAATGACAGATTCAAAGAACATGGCAGAATTGTGTGAGACAGAGCACAGAATTTGTACAAAAAAGAAGCAGTCAACAGAGCGGCCATACTCATGGATTAAATACGGAGGTCTGCCATATCCTTTCCAGCCCTAAAAAATCACTTTCTCCTGTATTCTGCAGGGGAAAAAGTATGCAAGATAGCAAAATACCTCCAAGCATATATCGTCAACTCTAGAAGTGGGTGTTCACCTTTTAATTGTGCCCACTACCACCCCCTGACTCTACACCTGCGAGTGTGAAATATAGTCACATTGGCAGAGTTTCCAGATGTGCAAGTGACCCTTATGGGTGTAAAACTCTACCAGTCTCATTTATATGAATCAGGATGTGGAATGTATGCTCACAAATTGCTGTTACATACATTTAAGTACTACTTAGGTGAGAAAAAAATTGTGAACCTCACCATAGATAATGGCGAAGGAAATACCATTCATTGTTAATATTCTTAAGCATAATAAAGACGCATGGTTAGATACATCCACTTGACTACATGTAGTTTGGTAGAAGCAGATCTTCTAGTTAATCAGTTCCAAAATACTTGTACATATGCAAAAATAATTCTCTGTGGGAGAAGGATGACATTAGTATAATAGATAATAATGGGAATGATATAGAGTCTTGTGACATGGGGGTGCAGAGTAGAAATATCGCCGCAAAAATATTGTGGGACAGAAATATCACCTCAAAAATATTGTGGAGAAGAAATTTAGAGAACAAAAATATAGTTGACAAGAATATCGACTGACAGGTAAGTAATATCGATTACATAAATATCTTTGTAATAAATATTGTTTACAAAAATATAGTTTACAATAATATCGATTTATTAATAATGTTATGTATTTTAGATGTTTTTAATGAGAATTTTGTTATTTTAATATATGTTTTAGAGTTTTACTAGTTATGAATTTATTTGAAGTTTAATTCTACATTTTTAGTTCCCTAGCGGGTTGTGGGTTAATATGGGAATAGGGTCGGAAGTAACTTAATTTTATAAAATGTATTGAATAAATAATGTATTAATTGATTAATGAATAATAGTTTAATAATAAGTTGTTAATTAATTTTAATTGGTCAATTAATAAATAATTAGGTTAATTGCTTAATTAATTTTAGGTGTGTGTTGTGGTGTTTATATGTGTAAATTGTGTGAAGTGTGGTAATTAATAAAAAAAAGTATTGATTAATGATTAAATACTTTTAATATAATTTCCATCAATTAAATAGTATTTATTAATTGTAATTGTGTAATTAATTTTAGGTGTGTATTTTGGTGTTAATATGTGTAAATGGTGTGAAAGTTGGTTAGTAATAATTTTTATTGATTAATTAATAAGTAATAATAAATACATTTTAAATAATTAATTAGTAATTATTACATTTAATTGCGTAAATAATTGTAGGTGTGTGTTGTGGATTTTATAGTATTAAATAATGTGATTTTTTGTTTAATCTTTGTTAATAATAATATATTTAAATTTAAATATTAATTATGTCAATATTGGAAATTAACTGTATTAAAAATGTTGATGGTTTTATTTTTTATTGTTCTGGGTTTCAGTGCTTTCCCTACTGTAGCTCTCACTGGAGTGGGAATAGTACATTTTACCCCTCCGCTATCCAGCGCTTTACCTACTGTTGCACTCATTGGAGTGGGAATAGTAATTTTTACCCCTCTGCTGTCCAGCGCTTTCTCTACTGTTGCACTCATTGGACTGAGAATAGTAATTTTTACCCCTCTGCTATCCAGCGCTTTCCATACTGTTCCACTCACTGGAGTGGGAATAGTAATTTTTACCCCTCCTCTATCCAGCGCTTTCCCTACTGTTACACTCACTGGAGTAGGAATAGTAAATGTTACCCCTCCGCTAGCCAGCGCTTTCCCTACCGTTGCACTCACTGGAGTGGGAATAGTAAATGTTACCCCTCCGCTATCCAGTGCTTTCCGTACTGTTCACTCACTGAAGGGGGAATAGTAATTTTTACTCCTATGCTATCCTGCGCTTTCCCTACTGTTGCACTCACTGGAGTGGGAATAGTAATTGTTACCCCTACGTTATCCAGCACCTTCCCTACTGTTACACTCACTGGAGTAGGAATAGTAAATGTTACCCCTCCACTAGCCAGCGCTTTCGCTACTGTTGCACTCACTGGAGTGGGAATAGTAATTTTTACCTCTATGCTATCCAGTGCTTTCCCTACTGTTGCACTCATTGGAGTGGGAAGTGTAAATTTTACCCCTCTGCTAGCCAGCGCTTTCCTTACTGTTGCACTTACTGGAGTGGGAATAGTAATTTGTACCCCTCTGCTGTCCAGCGCTTTCTCAACTGTTGCACTCATTGGAGTGAGAATAGTAATTTTTAGCACTATGCTATCCAGTGTTTTCCGTACTGTTCCACTCACTGAAGTGGGAATAGTAATTTTTACCACTCCGCTAACCAGCACTTTCTCTACTGTTGCACTCATTGGAGTGGGAATGGTAAATTTTACCCCTCCGCTATCCAGCACTTTCCCTACTGTTGCACTCACTGGAGTGGGAATAGTAATTTTTACTCCTATGCTATCCTGCGCTTTCCCTACTGTTGCACTCACTGGAGTGGGAATAGTAATTTTTACCCCCATGCTATCCAGCGCTTTTTCTACTGTTGCACTCTCTGGAATGGTAATTGTAATTTTTGCCCCTTCCCTATCCAACATTTTAACTACTAATGTTTTTATTTTGTTATTAAATGTATGTATTCTTTTTTAATTGTTCAATGTGTTAATTAAATATAGAATATTTTCTTTTAAATTATTGATATATGTGTTTATTTTTTCATATAATTAAAAAAGTTTATAAATTAAATGAAGATAATAGTTTATAAAATGTATTTAAGTAAATATATGTATATGTAAATATTTTTTGTGTTTATATTTAATAAATTAAGTTTATTTGTTATAACTAGTTTAAATAGATATTACATTTCATTTATTTGGTTAATAATATTAATATTTTTAAACTACTGTGTTTCAATTTATGTTATTTTTTAAAGTCAATATTTTTTACATCTATATTTTGTACATCAATATTTTTGAGTCAATATTATTCTACTTACCTGTTTAAGTATTGGAATTCGATATTTTTCTAATCGATATTTTTACATTGATATTTTTTCAACTATATTTTTGCAATCGATATTTTAACATGGAACCGACTTGGGTAGTTTAGGCATTCCCTTGGCGAACTTGGGGAAATTCAAACACTCTAAACATATTCTTCTATTGGTAAGATGATAATTAATAGCTAGGTTTCTATTGAATCACTATTGGTACCAGCATTGGCTAAAGTATTTCCCTAACATTTATGATATTTTCAGTGAATCACTAGCCAAAATGTTTCAGGTGGATCTATTAATAAGTGCAAATGACAAGCATCTAAAATTTACGGTAATGTAGAAGGCATACTGCTATAGTCAACAAATTAGGTAAATGATAACCCAGCTGGAAAGAAAATATTTATATCTTTTGAAAAGTTGGTGTGATCCAAAATGTATGAATCTAAATCCAGAACTTTAATGTTGAATTGCCCAGTACTAATTCAAGAAGCCCACAGTTGTAAATATCAAGCAAAGGCAATCAGAGAGCATACTTAAAGTAAACTTTGATTCTTTTGTGAAAAATGCAAAGAATGACATTGAAAGATGGCATATATTATATTTCCATTTGAAAGGGAAAAATTAATGTTTATTGTAGTTCTATATAGCACAAATTCAGCCCAAGGTAATTGCAGTGCTTTACATTAACCCCAGTTACATTAATACATTACATTACACAGGTCAGATTCATTTTCTTAAGGCACGGGACATTAAGGGCCTGATTACGAGTTCGTGGTTCTCAGAACCGCTGTTCTCACGGTAGTGGTCTGACCACCACTGCGGATCTGCCCACAGTATTCTGAGTGTGGTGGTCAGATCACCACAGGGCTGCCGTCTCTGCCGGGATCCAGGATCCTGTGGCGGTGGCTCAATGGAAAGGGGCAGCAATATGCTGGAGGTGTCGCTGAGGCACCGCTGAGCATATTATGAGTTTCCACTGCCTATTCATGGTGGTGAGCCCGCCATGAAAAGCGCAGCAGAGGCAACTAAGGGGGCCCTAACAGGGGCTCCTTGTCACTTTTTGACCTAGGGGGGGCATGCAGGGGGGCACACTATGTACCCACCTGGAATTGTACCCCCATTCCTGAATTGTATGGCATGCCTGACATGGTGCATGCCACACTGTGCAGAAACGCGATGCAGGCGCTGTCACAGTAGCAGTCTGCTTTCCAGGCTTTCCTATGGGCCTTGAACAGCTGCTAAGATCTCCACAGCACTACCCACCCGCCACAGATCTCCACAGCACTACCCACCCGCCACAGATTTAGGTCATAATCCAGCAGGTGGGGGCACTACGGGCTTGGCGGTCCTCCTGTGGGGGCTGCAGTGGTGGGCCCACATGAGGACCACCAAACTGGTAATCAGTCCCTAAGTTATTTGCACGGAATCATAGGATGTTGAAACTATATGAGATTCGAACCTGGCTTCCCAGTTCCAAAGTCAGCAGCCCAGTGTTGGGGTTATGGGGACAAGGCAAGGAACCTTGTCTGTTCAAGACCTTCCTCATGAAGAGGGCCGCTCCGGTGACCTGATGGGCCCAAACCCATCTGAGGACCAGCACCAGGAGAATCACACCTCTCCCCATACTGTGGGGAGTTTCTCTAGAATCTTACCAGCATCTGAAGAGCATCAAGGACCCCTTGGCAGTTACCTCCGCAGGACCATGTGTGAGGAACACAAGGACACCTGACCTCTGTCCGTGCCGGGCTACAAGTGAAGAACTTATTGGAGACAGCTGCTGCATCTTCAGCGCCTGTGACGGGGGTGCACTCGGAGACTCTGGCCGTTCAGATCCTGCTGTTGTAAGTAAGACTGATTTACAGACCAGACGGACCCAGGGGCGCATGCCTGCCATATAGTGCTTCGGCGCTGGGACACCTCGGTGAGTGGAACACTCCTGAGACTCAGACTATTATTGGGGCTTACCCTGAATGTCATCTATAGTGAAGGGGGAATAAGCACTGCCGCTAGCGAGAGCGAAGTGGGACTCAGGAACCTGCCTATAAACCACTAGAGCCCTGACCTCAATGGACTGTGTGTGTTGTTTGTGAATGGCATATTTTACATTATGTTCTTATATATAAATACACCTTTTTCATAAAAATGGACTGGATAATTATGCATTGCTGCTGCTGAACGTACTTTGAGTTGTGAGCCAGTATTCACCCCCTGTGTCTCCCCCTGCCCTGAGAAGCATTGGACTGCTCGACTAGAACTGCTACTGAGAGTCAAGTGCAGAAGGGGTAATTGGCTGTGCTGCTCAGGATCAATGGTAGGTCAGACCCTAGGACCTCAGGAGTAAAAGGCCTCAACCCCTATGGGTGGCCCCAGTAGCCCTTTTATGCCCTATGGCTCTCTGTACGGGGCTCGTGTCAACATAGCCTCAAATTTGCGGTTGTGCCCATTTTAGTGCTGTTCATAGAATTAAGTGACCCCATTGGTTTGTATCTATTCATAAGGCAAACAAATACATAAGTACTTATGGTTTTGAAGTTAGGGGACCACAATGGGTTTTGCAAAGAGACCCATCGTACTGTCTCCACCACTGCCCAGGGAACGCCTATTTCCAAGTATTGCTCTATTGGATGACGCAGGGGAGCTGGAGTTTAAACCTCGAGTCATGGGTCATAAATATAAAACTTTTCCACCAGATCACATCTCTTCCAAAGTTAATCTTCCCAGGATTCACCAATCTTCACTATTCGATATGCCATTTGAGAATAATTTGGAATTCTCCAGAACTACAACTGCGAGGGATACATCTACATTGTTTATTTCGAATGCTTCCCTGGTTTAATATTCTACGGCCTGATCTATTAAGTATTCATGTAGTAAAACCACAAATTGCAGTGTGGCAAAGGCTCCCTGCGAGTTGTAAACATATCTCTAGTTTGCATTGTGCACTTTGCGGCTGATTGCAGTTTGGAAGGAGAGGGCTATGCCATTCACAGAATGAATATTACATTTTTTGATTGTAACCCCAGCCAATTTGAGGGTAAGGGGCTGCAAAAACATAGCCATTCTGAACATTTGAATGCAGGGATGGAGGTCTTCTGCCCATTGCAGGCTTCCAATACCACAGTTTCAGTAGGAGTTTCAAGCATAAGCACAGCGCAACCGACGCTGGTGACGGAGCGGTTCCGTCACCAGCATGCGCCCGCCGCATTTCCGCCCCGCCCCCTTAGCACTGCGGCGGAATAGCCGCCGCAGTGAAGGGGTTAATGAGATATGATATGTAAATCTGTCAAACTGACAAATGAAGGCGTGTCACTGTTGTTTGTGCAGCCACTGCTGTGCGATTCAACCATTAGTACATCAGGCCCTGGAGAATCTGTATATTTCAATACTTATTAAAGAAGTCCCTGTATCTCAGCAGCACATACTTATTTACTATGAGTTGTTTCTAATGTATACCTGGTTAGTAAATGCTCCCTTGATAATTCAATCAACCAATCATCAATCAGTAGATGTGTAGAGCACTTCTTGTCACCCCTGAGGGCATCCCGGCGCTGGTAGGGCCAATTGATTAGCCGAATAGACAGGCAGGGGCGGCCTTAGGCATGTGCAAGCTGTGCACCTGCACAGGGCCACCAAACCCCAGGGGCCACCACGCCAATATATATCCTTAATATAATAATCCTCAGAGGATAGATACATATTTGCGTGATGGCCCCTGGCAGGGATTTGGCGGCCTCCGGCTCTCTTCCACCTCCAAACACCCTGATCCCTCCCTCTTCACTGGCCTCCGCGCTCCGCCCCTCCTGGACCCCCTCTTCCGGGGCCCCCTACCTACGCTCCCTGCCCAGGGCCGCCATGAGCCTAGAGCCGCCCCTGATCCAGGTCTTCAGGGACTTTCGGAACTCTGGAAGAGAAAGGAGGTCCAGAGAAAGGGTAGCTCATTCCATATCTTTGCTGCTAGGTAGAAGGAGCGACCTCTGCATCTGCTATGTCGGATGCGAAGGTGAGGGTTGGAGAAAGGAAAGCTGAGGTGTCTGGTGGGGTGATAGAAGTTTAGGCGCGGGTTCAATTAGGAAGGCCCACTGTTTTGTAGGGCCTTGTATGCATGGGTCAGGAGCTTGTACTGACATTTTTTCTTTACAGGACGTCAGTGGAGTCCCCAGAGGTAGAGGGCGATGTGGGTTCGTCCAGGGGGATCCACGGCGAGTCTGGCTGCAGCGTTTTGTATGGTCTGTACACGTCAGAGGTTTATTTACATTTGCATATTAATATTTGTTGCTATCAAGCATAGAAATATGGAAAAGGCTGAGAATTCGTTACATGTGAATTTCTTTTAATTATAATATCTTTAAATTTATCACGTGGGTATCTCCTAGTTGGGAGTGTTTTCTCTAGAATCATCAGCTTCAAAACTTCCTGAACGCCAATTCTGTTATTCAGAATATGGTTGTAATCCTGGAAGGAAAAATCGCTACATTGTTCAAAAAGGCTAAACATTGAATCTTTTCTTTATTTCTATATGCATGTGAAAAATATCAGCATCTTCATGAACTAACTGCCCATCACACAGGTCTGGACTTTGATCAATGTGATTCTTCTGATGTACAATTATCCTAGAAAGGGGTGGGGAACAATCGCATATTATATTAAAGGGCCAGCAGACTTTCTAAGAAGGACTGTGGCAAGAAGTAGAGCTCATTACAAAAAAGACCACAATTAGATAACTGAAGTCTAGTTCTGCCTCACTGTCCAATTATAAACCCTTCTACGCTAAAAATACAATCTACCCTCTCTAGAACAGGGAGCAGCTTGTTACAGACCATATGCTCTCTTGCCATATCACATTTACAACTCGCAGATGCCAAACTCTTAGAAACAAAAGGAAAGTAAACAAATGTTCATATTTTAAGCAAAAGATCAGTGCAGCTGTTAGTTTATGCTAATAGGAGCATAACAGGAAACATATTATAATGATTAACACGGACAAATATAATCTAGGCTTGAATGTGTCACATTCCCAGCCTATGAGCCTATGGACCAGGGAAATGATCCCCTGTAATGCTTTATACAGAATCCGTAATCAGAATGTATAGCTTAATTTGATTCTGTTTATGTCTGCACTTCAAGCCTGATGATACAAAATTAGTTTCTGTGTAGTTTGTCAATGGTGGGTGATTCCCCTCTTAATGAGCCATAGGCATGCAAGGGCAATTAAGACAGGAAATTATTACAGGGTTCTGCACTTGTGAGGAGGCGACTTAAATACGTGAAACCCGACAAAGAGAAAGGAGTGGGTGCACGTGAGAGATACAACTACTCAAAGATGTCTTTTGCAGCCAGAAAAAGACATCATAATACATATAGGGCTTTATTCGATTCTAACCAGTATCTCTGCACCAAAAGATGGGGATTATGAGTTATTTACAGTGCTTAATTTGTGCGGGTGGTTTCCGGTGTTCTGCTCCGCACTTAATTGTCAACTTCGACGCTGGTGACAGTCTGCCACAAGGTGGCGCTGTCCTCCTAATTTAAAGATGACCACAAAAACCGTCAATTATTAATTTAATATATATTAAAAATTACTATTACCTGCCAGCCAAGCCTTTCTTATAGCTTTTGTGGGCATGCAATAGTCTGAATTGTCATACTTTGAGGAGTGTAATGTTAGTAGTTGTGTTGTTACTATCAGTGCAGCATGGCAGGGGCATTGTGTGTGTTAGCTGCAATGAACTCCCGACAAGAGCCCTGGAATTTTTTTGTTTTACAAATTAAGCACCGCTGGTAGGGTATCCTTCCAGCACAAAAAACATATGCTTAGACTAACTTTAAAACCTTTCTCCAAGTTGATTGTGTGCTGAACAGTACAGCACACATACAATGTTGGAAAAGTTAGTAGAAATAAAGACATTCCTCCTTTTTAATACCTGCATTAAGGAGATGTTATTTTTTGAAGTGAAGCCTTTCGACCACTTTTAGTGGCTAGGGCTTTACATCAAAAGCCATGAGTCATAAGTCTTAAGGATTTGTTGAGCGCACATATCACCCGGGTGTCTCAGAGCACTAGCGAAACTCTAGTAAAAGGCGAGGGAGTCGACTGATTGTAAGAGGAAGGGGTTAAAAAAGCCATGATTTTAGACTCCTGCGGAACAGCTTATTGTCTGTAAGCATGCAGAGCTGTAAAGGAAGTTGATTCCCAAAGGCAGAAGCCAAATAAGAAAAAGATCTGCCGCCATTCCTGGCGCTACGAAACCTAAGGGGAGTGAGTACAATTTTTGTTCCTGACCTAAGCGTCCTATTGGGTAAGTATCAATTAAGATTTATGGCCAGGTAACGAGGCCCATTTCCGTACATGGTCATGTGTACCAAACAAAGAACCTTGAAGTTAATGCGTATCCTGATGAGAAGCCATTGAAGAGCTTTCAGATTAGGTGCAGATGGGGACCATGATGGAAGATTAAGCACCAGCTGGAGGCGGTATTCTGCAGGATTTGAAGTCTGGTGTAAAGCTCTTCATTGATAGAGGCCATCAGGGCATTTCCATAGATGAGCCAAACTAAGATTAGACCCTGTACAAGTGGTTTCCTAGAGGCAGATTTACAAGCCCCTTGCGCCTCTTTTACGCCGCAGATGCGTCACTTTTGTGACGCAGTGGCGGCGCAAAAAAGATGCGCCATAGTGCGGGGTATTTACAACGTGACGCATCTGGGAGATGTGTCACATTGTAAAGCCCTACGCCATAAGGAGGTGTTCCAGCGCAGGGGGGGGGCGTACCTGTGCAGGAACGCCTCCTAAAAGTGGCTGAGTGAAATCTACAAGATTTCACTCAGTCACTTTTAAGCCAATGCTGCGTCAAAATCCTGCGCCTGCTTGAAGCAGGCATAAGGCTTGATGCAGCGTTGGAAGAATAGGCCCCCAGAGCATTGCTGGAGCTGCGTCACGCTTGAGACGCAACTCCAGCAATGCGCCGCCTTTACGGCACAGATGCGTCACGCATCTGTGGCGTTTTTGCCCCATGGTGCGCCGTATTGTAAATGCCTGTTGTAAGCAATCAGGATACCTAAAACTGTTTTTAATCAGTGGCTGTAATATCTTATTAGCTTTTGGTAGAGGAGTCACAAAGGATCAGTACATACAGTGTTGCCACACTAACACAGTAAATATAGTAAAAAAAGTAAATAAATGCAAGAAACCAGGGTTTTATATTGTCTGAAGGTTGTTATTTGTTTTCAAGACAAAAAATATTTTTATAAAAAAGAAGTAAACATTCTTATAAAAAAGGGTACATACACAGATACTAATTAGATATTCAAGGTATTGGTTATTTCCTCCTTTGATATATCTAAATCACAAGTCTAGACTGCTAAAACAAAATGACACAGTGATTTCAACTCCAAATCAGAAGAAAATCAAAGATGATATATTAAATCAAATGCAGAGTTGGACTAGATAGTCGACGTTTCGGTCTTTTTAGGAATTTTCACAAGACCATCATCAGGACAAAACCATTCTACATACAGTAGATGACCCTTTTCACTTAGATAGAGATAAGTCCCTTCTCTAGTCAAAGTGGCAGCAGCACTTCCAATTATAGCGTTGATGCAGGGCAAAGAATTAAATCTTTTTATGCCAGAGTTTACTCGTATTATATACGGACGTGGTGTCAAGTATTCAGACAAGGTATCCAAATTTTGGTCAATTCAGGGACAACCGGGTAGTTTTCGAATCTCAGTCGTAGCCGCGCCAAACTACAAACAATTCAGGTTAGGGCTTGTAACCTAACCTGATTTGTTTGGAGTTTGGCGCGGCTACGACTGAGATTCGAAAACTACACGTTGTCCCTGAATTGACCAAAATTTGGATACCTTGTCTGAATACTTGACACCACGTCCGTATATAATACGAGTAAACTCTGGCATAAAAAGATTAAATTCTTTGCCCTGCATCAACGCTATAATTGGAAGTGCTGCTGCCGCTTTGACTAGAGAAGGGACTTATCTCTATCTAAGTGAAAAGGGTCATCTACTGTATGTAGAATGGTTTTGTCCTGATGATGGTCTTGTGAAAATTCCTAAAAAGACCGAAACGTCGACTATCTAGTCCAACTCTGCATTTGATTTAATATATCATCTTTGATTTTCTTCTGATTTGGAGTTGAAATCACTGTGTCATTTTGTTTTAGCAGTCTGGACTTGTGATTTAGATATATCAAAGGAGGAAATAACCAATACCTTGAATATCTAATTAGTATCTTTGTATGTACCCTTTTTTATAAGAATGTTTACTTCTTTTTTATAAAAATATTTTTTGTCTTGAAAACAAATAACAACCTTCAGACAATATAAAACCCTGGTTTCTTGCATTTATTTACTTTTTTTACTATATTTACTGTGTTAGTGTGGTAACACTGTATGTACTGATCCTTTGTGACTCCTCTACCAAAACCTAATAACATATTACAGCCACTGATTAAAAACAGTTTTAGGTATCCTGATTGCTTACAACAGGCCCTACTAACGCTGAGAAATAGAAATTGAATGAAACCCCTTGCTGGCCTTTTCTCGTATAATAAGTATTGCCCGACCCCGCAAGGGTATATTGGGTTGCTCTCCTACATATCTTGTGTATTGTAAATGCGGCGCAACATGGGTGACGGAGCTGCGGCGCACAATTACTGGAGCATCCCTGCTAATTTGCAGGGATGCGCCAGTAATTGTAAATCTGCCCCAGAGTTTCTATTGGAATCCATTGAAAGATCGTACGTAGGCTACACTTACGTCCATAACAGGTAATCATTACATGGCCCACATGGTCTTTCATGGACAGCTGATTGTCTTTCTTTACTCCAAGATTACGCACCATGGGTTTGGGAGGTGGACAGGTGCCAAGGCACTGATGACGTATTACAGAAAATATTCTATGGAGCTATACCTACCAATAGGCCCCAAAATCTGCCTTACCAAATAATCATTCAGTTGGCACTGAAGAAAAGTCAACCGTTTATTAAACCAATAATACTCTATAGAGGAGCCGCTCCAACGTCACCCAGCCAGTGCGCAGAGAAGACTGACAATTCACACTCAATACATGGCATATATACTTTCATTGCGTTACATGAGATCACCGTACATGGAAAAATACTGGTTTGCACAGTGGTTTAAAGGAAAAACCATATATGGCATTCAAAGCTTGTTTAGAAGTCTGCCTCTGCTATTAATGGGGAGGGTCAGGAGGGGTGACTCCCTTTCGTCTCGGTGCCTGGGAGCACAGGCACGGCGCCTCCAGGAATCTGCTTATCACCTCTGAGGCCAGATGCGACCTTGGGTCATAGAACAAGAAAGAATAGTATGAATTCAGCTGTCTGCTGTAACTCAACTTAACTGGGGCCTACTCGACTGCTGGAGGATAACAAGTGACTGCTGTCCGAGTTTAATACATGTACAACAAAATGGCGTCTGTTTGGTTCTCAGTTCGAATACAGAAGAATACAATGCAAATACAGGAAAAGGTATTCCTATATTGTAGTAACTTAATAATCTAAACTAAGATAAATATAATAGAATATACATGGATGGATACATCGTGCTAACAAAAGATTACGATAAGTGCAGAAAATCGATTTTATCCCTCAGAACCACCCTTTTAGCATGACGTAGCTAATCAAAGAATCAGTTCTCAAAAATACCCTCGTCAATCTGCATCATCTCTTGTATTTCTTGTTGGACCATTTGAGCTTTTACCTTAGTTGGGGATGATCTGTTCATAGAGGAAAAGATTTTTGCAGCACAATACGAACAGCATGCAGGTCCACAGTGCATACAGAAGCAGCAGGTGAAGATAACTCTTGCTATGCCAGCTAATATCATTAAAATCTTCCAACCCCAGGTAGACAACAAACCCAAAAACCATCCAGAAAGGGACCAAGCACCAGTGTCTGTATGTATTTCAGAAGCTAGACGGTGCAGCTTCTGAATAGCCAGATGGACAGATGGGGCGGAGTCTGGGATATATACACAACAGGAGCTCCTCCCCGATCTGCTAGGATAACATCTAGCACCATACAGTTTTGAAGAGAGACAAGTCTTGTAGCCTGAAGCTCCACAGTTAAATTAGTTAATATACCAGCTGTGGTATTTATAACCCTCTCAACTACTCTACACAGGCGCCTTACCTCTTTACTAGTGATAATGGGCCCCCAAATAGGAAATACTCCCTATACAATGTCAATAAAATGCTGCTCCGGAGTATCAGTCTGATCTAATTCAGATGTATCAAGTTCTCTTCTATCTCTTATTACAGGCAAACTTTGTCCATCTAGCCGATGATCCTTATGATAATTGGAGGGTGCTATATAAATTGGTGGATACAAAAAGGATAAGTAACAACGACCCGCCCATCCCCGAAGCCATGTGTAGGCATTCTCACCACATACAAAATAAACATTCGGAGGGGCCAACAAAGGTGGGCTACTAAAAGTATGTAGTTGATAAGTATGATTACAATGACTGTCTCCCACTAAAATATGCCCAGCCCCTTGTACACAGAATGCAGAAGTACTATTCAATATAGGCACCGGGATAGTTTTGTCAACAGTAACCTTTCAATCTTGAAATTGCTGGAAGTACTGAGTGAGATTAAATTCTGCAAAGTCTAAAATTTCACTCTTTAACCATGTGACATTTTCATATTCTGTATATAAATTCATACAAGCATTAGGGTCAAGTGACTCTTCTCCGTTGTTTCCCTGTGGATCGAATCCCTGATGTACTTCTATATAGGTACAAAAGGGGGTGGTAATGGACGGAGCATCCGAACCAATCAAACACTCACACCCAGTCAAAAGATCTGGGTTGAATCCATCACCGTTCTGTAGCCCACTCTGCCACCCCAGTTCAGACATGGCTATATGCAAATCAGTCTGACCCTGTGCCTCATGGGAACAGTCCAGCCCGAACTGCCAAGCCATGCCTTCCCTGGACCGGAAACAAGCCTCCGAGGACCGGTTTCTGGCATTCCAGCCGTCTTCAGCCCGGCTTGCTTGAATCCAGTGGCAAAGTGAGCAAGGGACTCACGTCTGAGCATACCCTGCCAAACTTATGGCGGCCAAAAGCAGTACAAAAGGGGGTGGTAATGGACGGAGCATCCGAACCAATCAAACACTCACACCCAGTCAAAAGATCTGGGTTTAATCCATCACCGTTCTTTAGCCCACTCTGCCACCCCAGTTCAGACATGGCTATATGCAATTCAGTCTGACCCTGTGCCTCATGGGAACAGTCCAGCCCGAACTGCCAAGCCATGCCTTCCCTGGACCGGAAACAAGCCTCCGAGGACAGGTTTCTGGCATTCCAGCCGTCTTCAGCCCGGCTTGCTTGAATCCAGTGGCAAAGTGAGCAACGAAATCTCACGTCTGAGCATACCCTGCCACACTTATGGCGGCCAAAAGCGGTACAAAAGGGGGTGGTAATGGACGGAGCACGCGAACCAATCAAAAACTCACACCCAGTCAAAAGATCTGGGTTTAATCCATCACCGTTCTTTAGCCCACTCTGCCACGCCAGTTCAGACATGGCTATATGCAAATCAGTCTGACCCTGTGCCTCATGGGAACAGTCCAGCCCGAACTGCCAAGCCATGCCTTCCCTGGACCGGAAACAAGCCTCCGAGGACCGGTTTCTGGCATTCCAGCCGTCTTCAGCCCGGCTTGCTTGAATTCAGTGGCAAAGTGAGCAAGGGACTCACGTCTGAGCATACCCTGCCAAACTTATGGCGGCCAAAAGCAGTACAAAAGGGGGTGGTAATGGACGGAGCATCCGAACCAATCAAACACTCACACCCAATCAAAAGATCTGGGTTTAATCCATCACCGTTCTTTAGCCCACTCTGCCACCCCAGTTCAGACATGGCTATATGCAATTTAGTCTGACCCTGTGCCTCATGGGAACAGTCCAGCCCGAACTGCCAAGCCATGCCTTCCCTGGACCGGAAACAAGCCTCCGAGGACCGTTTTCTGGCATTCCACCCGTCTTCAGCCCGACTTGCTCGAATCCAGTGGCAAAGTGAGCAAGGGACTCACGTCTGAGCATACCCTGCCACACTTATGGCGGCCAAAAGTGGTACAAAAGGGGGTGGTAATGGACGGAGCATCCGAACCAATCAAACCCTCACACCCAGTCAAAAGATCTGGGTTTAATCCATCACCGTTCTTTAGCCCACTCTGCCACCCCAGTTCAGACATGGCTATATGCAAATCAGTCTGACCCTGTGCCTCATGGGAACAGTCCAGCCCGAACTGCCAAGCCATGCCTTCCCTGGACCGGAAACAAGCCTCCGAGGACTGGTTTCTGGCATTCCAGCCGTCTTCAGCCCGGCTTGCTTGAATCCAGTGGCAAAGTGAGCAAGGGACTCATGTCTGAGCATACCCTGCCACACTTATGGCGGCCAAAAGCGGCACAAAAGAGGTGGTAATGGACGGAGCATCTGAACCAATCAAACACTCACACCCAGTCAAAAGATCTGGGTTTAATCCATCACCGTTCTTTAGCCCACTCTGCCACCCCAGTTCAGACATGGCTATATGCAAATCAGTCTGACCCTGTGCCTCATGGGAACAGTCCAGCCCGAACTGCCAAGCCATGCCTTCCCTGGACCGGAAACAAGCCTCCGAGGACCGGTTTCTGGCATTCCAGCGTGAGTCCCAGGCTCTCCACATCACTGGAGTCAAGCTATCTAGGCTGAAGAAGGCTGATAGCCAGAAACCGGTCCTTGGATGCTTGATTCCGGTCTAGGAAAGACATGGCTTGGTAGTTCGGGCTGGACTGTTCCCATGAGGCACAGGGTCAAGGCTGATTTGCATATAGCCATTGTCTGACCTAGGGTGGTGTGGAGTGCAAAAAAACGATGGATTTAGGCCCAGATCTTTGTACTGGGGTGAATGTAAGACATTGTTCTGCATTCTGTCCATCAACTGTGTTTTTTGTACTTCTATATAGGCCAAAATCATCTCGTAGTCCTTTTCGGAATACCGGGACGAATCTACCGTGTAATGCATGTACATCATCAACAACAATTTAAACCAGGCCTCACAACTTCCCAAATAAGAGAAAGGTAATGAAATAAAAAGATCATGTCTATGCATTACGGACGGCAGCAGAAAACTTTCACATGTGTTGTCCAAGAAGAAAACATAGGAATATAAGTAGGCATATATCTAGGAGCAAGGGGGCGTTCCTCTTCAGGAATAAAACGACCAAAGGTATACATTCTAACTAAAAGTCCAAACTACACTAAGGGACGCAGTCCAACCTGCCAGAGGGTACTTCTTTCCTGTGTCCGTCTAGAGCCTCACAGGCAGACTCCTATCGTTTATCAAAAAGGAAGCAGATCCTTTCGTTGACTTTTTCATACAGTTGCAACCCGGGCCCCCTTTTTGTTTTTCTAGTCTTTTTTTCTGAACAGAGCAATACAATGTTCCAGCTCTCAACGCCTTATGTCCACTGTCTCGCTCAGCACCTCCAAACTAGTCTAACAAGGCCCTATTACTAAAGTCTCTCCCTATCTCCTACCATGTTCATTGGGGGTACCTTGTTGTTTTCTGGGCCGCAGGTTGTATCGAACATGACCAGGTAACTCCTGGTCGGCAAACTAAACAGATGAAGTGGCACTCGTGATGCCTGACTTAACATGAACTCCTTGTGCAACAATAGGGGCAACCGATTCCGGGGCCAATTTCACTGTTGAATATGAGACCCCTTCCGTGCCCGATGCTCAATCCTCTTGCCTTTTCTCAATTTCCTGGGTGTCAGAAAAAGGAACAACACAAGGAGCCCTCTCACTCTGCTGGGTCAAAATTCCTTCTGGATTTGGTTGATCAAAAGGAAGCGGGAAAGGTACTTTCTTCAGATGGGAAACATGGATCCAATGTTTCGGACCGTTCACCTTCACCGCTGTCCGAGTAGCCAGTAGAATGTGGACTGGTTTGGTCCACCTGGGCTCCAGACTAGATTTCCGCTGATAATTCCTCACCATCACCCACTGGCCGAGTTCCTAATGGTGTCCGGGACCCTCCGGCAGGGGCTGCAGCATATCTGACACCTCTTGATTGATAGAACGAAGGTCTTTAGTCAAAGCATACAGGTAATCTGTCATCATTGGATAATCAATCTCTCAAAAATTTCTTGGTCGTGGAACGCCCCAAACATTGGCTGGCCATCCAAAAATAACCTCATATGGTGAAAATCCTGATCGGGAATGGGGGGTAATACGTAAAGACATTAAGGCTAAAGGCAAAGTGTCGGGCCATTTTAACCCGGTGCTTTCCTGAATTTCGGCCATTTTCAGTTTCAGAATTCCATTATATTTTTCAACCAACCCTGCAGACTGGGGATGTTGAGCAGAGTGAAATTTCTGTTTTATGTGTAGCCCATTACAAATATGCTTGATAAGATCTGCATTAAAGTGCCTCCTGTTATCTGACCAAATCACTCTAGGTAATCCTATCTAGGGAAAAACTCCTTAACCAAGGCTTTGGCTGTCGCTAGAGCAGTATTTTACTTGGTGGGGGTAGACTTCCACCCATTTACTGAAAGCACAAACCACCATCAGAACGTATTTCAAATTATTCACTCTTTCTAACTGTATATAATCCATCTGGAGTACTTCAAAAGGTAAAGACGGGGTGCAAAGTTTCCACTAAGAACAGGCTCCCGTCCCCTCGGGTTATGTTGTAAACAAACCATGCAATGCTGAACCAGATGAGCTGCAGTTTTGAGAATATTAGGATTATTCCAAACAGGATCTAACAAGGCACAAATGCCCTTTGCTCCAACATGCGCTGTCCCGTGAGCCATGGTCACTACAGCATTGGGAAGCATCCACCTTTGTTTCTCACTTAAGTCAATCCAGCAGCCATTATCATCCAACCTCCCCACCTCATTCTCCCAACGGAGCAGCTCAGCAGGAGTAACTTCTTTCTGTATTTCTCGGACACTTTCCATGATGTTATCAAACATATCAGTTTCCTCGACCCATCTGGCCGAACTCACGTACATGGGAGACATTTTAGATCTGGCAGTTTCCTTCGCTATTTGATCAGCGAAAGCATTCCCTTCTCCCACGGTATCCACTATTTCCTTGTGTGCACTACACTTCACTATTGCTATCTTTTTGGGGCAGAGTTAAAGCAGTTAATAACCTTAAGATCAAGGGGCCATGTTGTATTCGCTGGCCATGTGAGGTGAGGAATCTCCTTTCTGCCCACAGTTTTCCAAAACTATAAGCCATGCCAAAGGCGTACTGGCTATCAGTGTAAACGTTTAACTTCAATCCTTCACTCAACTCACATTCTCACAACAATGCTATTAACTGCTTGAGCTGAATGATAGGGAACTCGAGAAGTCTCAACTACAGTGCGAAGAGTGGTAATTGCGTATGCAGCTGTCGCTGTGCCATCTGGTAACTTGAAACAGGAGCCATCCACATACAACTCCCCTTAGGGGTCAGATAGGGGCGTGTCTGTGAGGTTCACCCGTCCCTTCGTCTCTTCCTCAGTCCGAAATGTACAATCATGTATGTCATTGTTTGGCTCGTCCAAAGGGAGGGGTAGCAACGTGGCTGGATTCAGAGTGGCACACCTTTTAATTGTGATATGGAGAGCAAATAAGTCAATTCATATCCTGTAAGACGTGCACTCGTAAGATGCTGAGTCTTGGTTTTGTTCAAGAGCGTTTCCACAGCGTGCGGTACCATCACTATGAAGTCAGAATTTAAAACGAGTCCTTACGACTGTTGGATGGCCAACTTCCCTGCAGCAGTAGCCCTAAAACAGCTAGGAAGTGCTCTGGTGACATAATTCAATACTGCAGAGAAATAAGCGCAAGGTTTTTGCTTACCACCAAATCCTTGTGTTAACACAGAATGCGAACAACCGTCCACCTCATGTACATAGAGCACAAAAGGTTTTCGGTAGTCAGGAGTTCCTAGGACAGGTGCAGAACAAAAAGCAGTTTTTAAAGAATCAAAAGCCTTCTGACATTCATCAGTCCAAGGTAAAGGTTCATGCACATCCTTAGTCGTTAGGTACAAAAGAGGTTTAGTAAGAAGAGAAAAGTTAGGAATCCATTGGCGACAGTAAGAGGTTATGCCAAGAAATGCACGAACATCACGTTGAGTACGAGGAATAGGCATGTTAAAAATAGTAGACACGCATTCAGGAGTTAGTTTCCTCCCCTTTTTCGACAGTAGATGACCAAGATAGGTTACCTCCTGTCGACAATATTGAAACTTGAATAGAGACACTTTGTTACCATTGGCTGCTAAATGGGACAATAATTTAACTGTGGCTTCCTTACAACCTTCCTCAGTGTCTGAGGCCACTAATAAGTCGTCCACATACTGAAGGAGGACGTTTCCTGGGGGCAAAGTCAATTCGTCTAAAATTACTTTCAAAGCCTGTAAATACTAGGACTCTCCGTATAGCCTTGTGGAGCATGACAAAATCTAAAGCTGCGCCCAGATAACGAGAAGCCGAAAATATGACGGCTATCAGGGTGTATCGGGATGCTAAAGAAAGCGTTTTTCAGGTCTATAACAGAGAAAAACTTAGCTGTTGGAGGAATCATGGTGAGAATTGCAGTGATATCTGAAACCACTGGATATTGGGGTACTACTACTTTGTTGATTTCACGTAGGTCAATTACAAAACGATAAGTATCAGCATAATCAGGGCCACTCCCTGTCTGGGCCTTTTTCAATATTGGTAATATAAGACTATTACAGGTATTTGAAACCGTTTCTTCCACTACGCCTTTGTCAATTAAATCCTGTATGATTGCTAACAATGCTTTTTCACCAGCCGGTGAGATCTTATACTGCGGAATACGTGTCAAATGAGCATTTGGTTTTAAGGTGATAGAGACCGGCGGAATATTTAAAAGACCAACCTCCGTATCACCAGTCGCCCACAATTTAGATGGAATGGCAGTAATTTCAGGAGGGAGGGCTCATTTTTCGCAAAATACTGGCGAGTATGCTGCCTAGGCAATTGAAGTTAAATATACTCCCTCAGGAGAACAATAAATCTTGGCATGAAATTTCTTCAATAGGTCCAATCCTAATAAATTTTCCCCACAATGTGATGTCAACAGAAATGGGGAGTCCACCGTAACTGGACCTATGGTAAGTAGGAGCGGTTTAGAAATGGGGCTAACTACCGGGATTCCAGAAAACCTGACTGAGACATTCTTTTGCCCGGACAGAGCAGCCCCTGGGACCAGTGAACGAGCAATCGAACTATTCATTGCCCCTGTGTCTACTAGAAAATCCTTGACAGTTCCCATTAATTGTCCTTTGACATAAGGTCCTCTCTGATTGACGGGTACTGACACTTGGCCCCTACTCTGTCCGTGACTGTCCTATGCGTAGCTATACCCATTGGTCCTGTCAGTTCCATAATCGTCATTATAGTACTGCCTTCCTCTCAAATTATCAAAACAATTTCCTCCTGTCTCACCTCGTATCACCTCTTCTCTTCTCATGTCACTCCGATCAACCCCTTCTAATCCTCTTCCTCTGCCTCTTACTCCTCCGTTTTGTGCAAGAAGTAAAGGACACTGTGCTCGCCAGTGCCCTTCCTGTTTAGAGTAAGCACGTTGGTTTGCTCCCAAAGTAACAGCTGGACCTCCTCCTCGTCCTGCTCCCGCCCCTCTCGGGACAAACCCCCTTCACACTCCGTCTCTGCCCCGTCCTCTAGCTACTTGCTGTAATAACACTCGGGTCTTAAGATCCTTCGCCCTCTTGTCAGACTTATCTTTGCTCTCATTTTCCCTATGCTCATAATACTGGGCCATACTCAGAATAACAGAAGGAGTGGAGGTGGTCCAAGTACTTTCTGCTGCCTGGAGCCGGGCAGATATTTCAGTCAATAAATTAGTCACAAAACGATTGACGAATAATCTTATCCCACCTTCCACCGACAAATCTTGCCCACTAAAGTTAATGAACACCCCCTCAAATCGAGTAAAGAAATCAGACACACTCTCATCCTTCCTCTGTTTGCAAGTAGTTAATTTATCCCATTCTACCATCCGGGGTGGGATTAAAGAATGTATATATGTGATAATCCTACCCGGCAAGGATAACATATCTGCTCTTGGTTTATCTCCGGGTTTCCGGTCCTTGTCCAAATCTTTAATCTGGTCCCAAGTTTCTCCTAACTCATTAACGTGGGGATGGTCATGCATCTGTTGCAATACATCGACAGGAACCAGTAATCCAAAAAATAATTCTATATTGGCTAAGGTCATCATGGCCGATGAAGCGGCCTCAGTAATTTCCTTATAATAGGCAGTGGGATTCTTTCTAGGGTCAGGTAGCTGTGATTTCAAGGAAAGAACCTCACTTCTTTTCCAAGGGGTGTAAACCCATTGTTCTTGGAACCTGGCTTCAACGCGGGCTTGAACAATTTGATTTCCCCCATCCCTCACCTCAGGTATCTTGGGATGGTGAACTTCCCGCATGGAATGCTGAGAGTCCCAATTCGAATATTTGGTAAACAGCCGTTCTCGGTACTTCATTATAGTCATGAGATTCCCATATACATCATTTAAACCTAATTCAAATTTATGTGCCCGGTCCACAATGTCATATAGGACCTGCGGGGCTCTCCCATCCGTGAAACACTGTTCCCAAAGGGAGATTAAATGATTGGCCATACTTTCTAAAGCATATTGCTGCATGACTGGTTCGTAATCCTTTATGGTCCCCCATATGTCTGGAACAGTATAGATGCATTCCGTACCCAATGGGACGCTTGATCTAATACCATCTGCTTTTCCAGGTAACCCACTGCAGCACAGGTATACAATCGTCGGGCACCAAGGCTTCCGTAGGCATGTGAGGGGGTTGAATCTAGCAGGCGTCGAAGTGGCCGACAAAGATGGCCAAGCCGAGGCCGGCGAGACTAACGTTACCGAAGACATAGTGGGGGATGATAGAGTGCCAGTTAATAGCGTAGCCGTGACTGGCACTGGAGAAGCCGGAGCAAACGTTGACACCGTAGGGGCGGGGGCCATAGTAACGGCTGGGGCCGTAGCTTGTGGGGCGATCGAGGTGGGAGCCACCACAAGAGGTATTGCGTGGTATACATGTTGCGGAGCATAAGGAGGTGGAGGACGTACGTCCAATAGGTCCTCTATTTCATCTTCTGGTTCGGGTCGAGCTGTGTAACTTTGATCTACCTGTAACCTAAACTGTTTGTCTATGCATTCAATGTTTTTCTCAGTTTGCTCCTTATCGTATGCTACAGCCTTCTGAGTTATGGTCTGACCATTTGTTATTTTGAGCAGCTTTTCTTCCCTTATACAACAGCGTTTCTCCTCTTTCTGCCATAGCTTTAAAGAATTGAACATTCCCTGCCTGCTTCTTTTGGCGAACATCCGATCCTGTAAATACTGTAATTTCTTCTCATCGAATGACCCAGTTAAGGGCCACTGTAACTACATATTATCCTTGGTGTATTTGTGTCATAAATTATTAAACAGTATAGGTGAAAGGCCATGTTTTACATACATATCAAAATTTGGGCTGCATTCTGGCAGGGCAGGCTGGCTATCATCCAATCGTCCGCTCTTACGGCGGCAACAACCCTGAAACACAATTTACTAAAACACGACATTTTGGTTATGAACAATACACCTGCTCATCAATAGCACAAACCTTCTAACATGGCCACGTTCATTCGCACTCAATCTTTTTCCAAACAGAATCATACCCAAAAACAAATGAAATAAACATACAATATCTTACATTGACATGTCTTTTCCAAGCCCGTCGACTCTCGCTCGTGGAAAACTCGCAGATTTTAGAACACCAGACCAACAGATACCAAAAACAGGCAGTCCGAAGACTACCAAGAAGCCATCAGACAGGATTTAACCACAGACAGGCCTACAACCATCCCGCGATCTTCCTGGTTCACCTTCAGGACTATTCTGACTGAGCCCGCTGCCTTAGTGCAGCTCCAGATGTTTCCAAAAGGAAACCCGGGTGCAACCGCGGGCCTTTCTGAGACCAGTCCGGCCAGGTGCACACCGCACGTGCCACACCTAGGCGTCAGATTGAAACCTCTATTATTCACCAAACAAGTCCGTGGAGCATCTGCCCGTGCAGCCTCAATGCCGCCCCGTCAGACCTCCAAAGTTCTCCGTGGTACACCGTGTTTGGGTCTCAGTTTGAATACATAAGAATACAATGCAAATACAGGAAAAGGTATTCCTATATTGTAGTAACTAATTATTCTAAACTAGGATAAACATAATAGAATATATATATGGATAGATACATCGTGCTAACAAAAGGTTACGATAAGTGCAGAAAATCGATTTTATCCCTCACTGAGGCCACCAGTCATTCGACCAGAGTTCGTGACTTTTCCCAAAGAGGATGGCCTTTGTCGTACTCTTACTGGCATTGAGTTGAAGATGGTTGCTTTGCATCTAGTTGTTGATGTGGATCATGCAGTTTGTAAATCTAAGTCTAGTGTCAGTTGGATTAGGACCACAGGTGATCAGAAGCCGAGTATCGTTAGCGTATGAACACTATATCGAACTAATAGGATCTGATCCCCTTGACCAGGGGTGCCATATAGAGATTGACGAGCATGGGACTTAAAAGTAACCCCTGAGGGACTCCCTTATCTACCAGCTGACTACAGGCCACCCAGATGCCCAACTGTACGGTGGAGGCTCGATCTGTTACATATTTTCTAAGCCAATGTAGGGCTGTTCCCCTGATTCCCATCTCCCACAGCCGTTGCTCAAAAATACTGCGAGAGATGGTAGGCTGACAGATCCAACAGGACAAGCAGCCTGACTGTCCATTTTCCTGGGAAAGTCTTATGTTATCGACAACGTCAACCAGCGAGGTTTCGGTGCTATGGGCGACCCTAAATCCAGATTGAGAGCGGTCCAACAGTTCGTGGCTCTCTAGATAGATTGTGAGTTGTTTGTTAACCAGGGACTTGAAGTACCTTTTGAAGATAGGGTAGAAGAGAAATAGGGTGATAATTACAGGGCTCCATAAGATCTGTAGAAGGTTTTGCATGTGAATGCACATGTAGCACCCATGGAACATTCCCTCACACACAGAAATACAAAGTAGACCAAAGCTCTATTTGAGTTACTTTTTGACACCTTTCCATTGCAAAACAAGTTTTGCACTGGAAAGTTAACAGTTCATTAAGACGTTGCACCAGTTTGTGTCCCTTTTGTGACTGCACCAGTGCAAAGTCTTAATAAATCTGCCCACACAGTGTCATAGGGCCTATTTACAAACTGCTTTTTGGGGTACATTTAGTAGAACTACAGTAGTATTAATAAAGTATTACAAAATGCTATTCGCAAACCTACAAGTGTAAACCTTCACCTCCACCTCTCCTATCATTTCTATGTGGAGCTCCTCACGAATGTACATTTCTTACTTAGTAGTAAATGTGGGAGGGACCAGGGGGAGTGTCTGGAAAAAGGGCCAAACTTACTATTAAGTGAGAGGGGTTTATGGAGGAGTAAGGAGAGGTTTAGAGAAGATTAAGGAGTTATTTGGAGGGGTGTGGGATGGTGCACCGATCCGTAAAAACAACCAGCCAATTGCTATTCACAAACTGCACTTCTAAAGTTACTACAGCCAGAAAGGGACCCACAACATTAGTAAATTCTTGCCAATCCTTTCCCGGATCCGCAAATGTTAAAAGAAACAATTTAGCACACCTCAGCTGCACACAACTGGGTTGGCACGAGATGAGGTTGGGTACAGCAGTGATTCACCCTTGGCCATCTGCGCCAGTGGATTTAGATTCTGAGCTATAATTCCCTTTAGCATCTAAGACCTCATTGTATGGTGTTTTGATATTAAACTTAAATCATGTCTGTTCCGAGTGAGTAATATAGAGTTTCTAGCAGTTTCCTTTCTGGATAGTTTAGGTTTAAATGTGATCATTATTGACAGTCAATCTTGGATGCAAAAATTCAAAAAAAGTCTTGCTATTATTTATTGTCAGTTTGATATTACAATCGTTCTCATTTGAGAGTTTGTGTAAATGATTTAGATCTGAGATTGATCCTTTCCATATAAAGAACAGGTTGCCAATGTAGCAGATCCAGATAGCTTTTTTATTGGTCCAGTCCTCAGCTTCAGATGATCAGACCACTGCTCCTACCACCAGCCCATGGGCACATTTGCAGAGCTGAGGGTTAAGCAGGTGCCCATCTCTGTGCCTTGTATATACTTGTAATATGTATCTTCAAATATTAAGATATTTTTATGGGAACACAGTTATATTTAGTACTGTAGTATGTGTGCTCCAAATATTTAAGACCTTTACCGCCTAGAAAGTGTTTACACACTCATAAATCATCATAGTATATGATGCTGGTATAAAAGTATTGACATCCATGGTGACCACATTATACTCTGGTTCCCAATGCATGTTTTACATTTTGGCTACTAGGTCCTGGGTAGCCCTCATAAAAGAAGGTAGACTTTGTACAAAGTGTAACAGGAAATGGTCAACATAGATTGAAGTGTTTTCCAGAATGTTGTTATTGGGCTCCATCCATATAGTACGTTCAGACTTTTTCTTTTTGTATCACCTGTTTTTAGTTTTTTTTACTGTGGGTGAGTCTCACTACATGTGTCTCACCCACCGTAATCACATGGCAAATGGACAGCCATAGTTTACTGCCATTGTCTTCCTTTTAAGTTAAGACAGGGGTGATGCACCTCGGGAAAGGAGCACCTGGATGGTTATATGTGAACATGTGTGCACAAGTGTGAGACCTGAGTGTGTGAGACTAGTGTTGTGCACAGCCCAGTAACTGCGCACAGGTAGCATAGAGTGGACTAGATATTGCCCTTGGTTCGGCCTTATAATGTTAGTGTCCACTAATAGGGAAAATCAGTGTTATTTACTGTTTTGTCTGTATTGACACTTTATTATACACATAAGGGGAAACTGCCTTAGAGTGCAGTTTTGTTTTCCTTTGACCTACAAAGTCTAGTGACATATCAAAGGGGTGAAACGTGTGCTAGCAAACAAAATCTGTGAGTTCCAAGGGGATATCTGCACAACTTTGGGTCATGCAGAATTGTCATATTTCTTTGGCTAAGCTCAAGATCAAAGCCCAGGCCTTTTTCACCCTGATGTGCCAAGCTAATCAAATTTCTTTCTAGCAGCAGGAACAAAGGCCACCCCACACAAAAGGAGTAATTAGTAGTGCTTCCCTCAGCTTTTAAGGAAGAAGGGTTGGGGGATATAACATTTTCATCTGTTTATTACCTGTCACACTGGACCAGGTCTGTGGACAACCCAAGCCTACTGAACAAAGCAGGAAGCCCAGGCACCTGAAGGCAACACAGGAGGGGGCTCCTCTTTGAAACTTTGGTGGGAAAGGCCCTGGCAGTTATGTTAGTGAGAGGTCAAGCTGAGACCCAAGGAGCAGATGTGATCAGTGACCCCTTGATGACACCATCTTGAACTGCCCCAGCATGCAATGCATGAGGGTTGTTGGGACAGAGATGGGGAGGTTGTCTGGAGCTGTGTCACCTTAGGATTGGCCAGGGTCTAGAACCTTCCACTCCCCTTTGTGTGGGGCCCCCTCCCCATTTCTACCTTTGCCATTAGGAGTCCCGTCTCTCCAGAGGCTGACAACACACAGAGCGAGGGAGAGTTGCTGTGTTCTCCCAATAGGAGAAGGAAGGGCCAAGGATCCCATCTCCCAACTCCAGGCTGTGGCGCCAGCAGGGGTGAGCCTGACCCCCGCTCCCGTGTCTGGTGGAGTGGGGCGGCCACCAGAGATGAGATCTTCCTGTCTGCAGGAGCAGGCAGGGGAGAAAAGCTACTGGTTTCCTGGTGAACTGGCAGGAACAGCCAGGGGTGGGCTCCCTGCTCTGCCCCCCAACCAGTGGTGGCATGTCTGGGGGTGTCCTGGGTGGGAAAGGACACCCCTTCTTTAAAGAAAACATACAAAAGAAAAGCTTTAGCTCTCCCTGGCACAGAAGGAGGGCCGCTTCTAAGATATTCACTGCTGCTGGCTGTAGAGCACCATAATGCCCTGAAGGGCAGATTTATTTACATATTCGTCTTGCCTTGTGGTATCCCCAGGACGTTAGGGGCACAACCAACAAATTCAAAAAGTGTTATGGTGGCTGTAGAAGTGACAGCAGCCCCCATGAAGTAATCTGGGCACAACTGACCCTACGTTTGCGGGGTCAAGAAACATGATCTTTTAATATTTCCCCTCAATATTTTAAGGCACTCCCAAGGCTGGAGCTTTTGCTCTACAGCTGGGAGAGCAGCACCCTGTGGGAGCTGGTTTTATAACTATATTTAATGTAACCTGAAGGTATATAAGGAAGGTACATGGAGTCCAGCATTCTTTAGGGATTGAATCCATGCTTGCATTTTATGAGCAGGAAACAATACCCTATAGAGGCTATTTTTGTGATTGCCTTCTATTTGACTTGAAAGTTTACAAAAATTACAGCTATGTTATGTTCAATTTAAAATGCTTTACTCATATAGTAATGCTGCAGTTATTATTATTCAAGGTGAATAGGCTTTAATAACCTTAAAAAGTATGTTTACACATGGCTAATGTCATCTATGGTATTTTTCATCTGCCTAATGTATATATTCATCGTATTTAGTAGTGTGTGCATAATACATTTTACTTTTAATTTTTCTAAAGAAAATGCACTAACTGGAGAATCATTTATTGTGTGTTATTATTGTGGTGCTAGCCCACACCACCTCCCCTTAGTAGGCCTTGGACTGCTCTACTACGCTACCCTGAGAGAGTCAAGCACTACAATAGGGTGCTTGGTTCCCAGTAAAGAGATATTGTGGACCTATTACTTCTGTAGGCCGCACAACTAATAGCCCAATTTCTTACAAACAAGGCTACCATTGGATGAAATGATAGGTCTGCAAGGTGGTTTGATTGGATTCCTATGAATTTTAGGTAGGAGGTACATAGTAGATGTTGTAGGTGTTTCATTTTTAGGAAGGAATATTCTTCACAGTCAATTAGACTTTAATTTTTTTACTCATTAGGCATGTCTTTACATTTAATTTGTAACGTCACATAGTAATATTTAGTTATTAGTTCATAACACTGAGTGCCATTAATTTGTTTCATTGCTTCTGCTGCATCATTTGCTCTTGATTGGATTGCTACATTCTCCCTTTATCTGGCAATTTGATTGCCATGTTGATAGCCGGGTCTGGTGGCTCAATGGACTAATGCGTCCTCTGCAGGGGTCTGTGTTCGACCTCATGGTCACAGGTTCAAATCCCGGCGGGTACACTCAGCCTTTCATCCATCTGAGGTTGATAGTCGCAAAGCTCTGTGAAACTGTAAAAAATCTCTGCGAGCACTCTGAGTTCTGCAAACACACAGATTTGCTTGTTCCGCCCATTTGCAATGCTTTTTTCCTGTTCGCAAATGCTGCTTGCGTGCTCGGGGGAAATATCTTGCAAACATGCATTTTAAAGACAAACAAAAAATTCCTGGGGTATAGGTACCCTGACCCCATGGTACTGAAGGAGGGGTCTGGGAGGAACCTCTCATGGGAAAGAAATTGTCTAAAAATGTTTTTTTTTGTGTGAGTGTCCACTGAGCCGCTGCAGTGCTCAGAGCAACACCCCTGTGTGCTCTGTTGCAGGTTCGCAGATCCAGATCCCAATTAAAAAAACAAATACACCTATCCACATACCTACTCACACATTCTCATAACCACTTATACAACACAAAACCACTATAAATACTCATACAGCCACTCACACACCCACAAAACCACTCACATACCCAGTCACGGACCTACAAAACCACTTACATACCCACTCACAGACCCACACAGCCAATCACAAATGCACCCTCACAGACTCTCACATACTCACTTACACATCCGTACAACTACTCACAGACCCACAAAACCACTCACACACCAACTGACAGACCCACACAGCCACTCACACATGTACTCACACACCCATTCAGCCACTCACACACCCTCTCACAAAACCACTCACATACCCACTCACAGTCCCACATACCTACTCACACACTCATATATCCACTTACACACCCACACAACCACTCAGTTACCCATATAGATGCTCACATGCCCACAAAACCACTCATACACCCAGTCACAGACCTACACAGCCACTCACTCAGCCACTCACACACCCACTCACAGACCTTCAAAACCACTCACATGCCCATTCATAGACCCACACAGCCAATCACAAATGCACCCTCACAGACTTTCACACACTCACCTACTCATCCATTTCAACACTCCATACCCACAAAACCACTCACACACCCACTGACAGACCCATGCAGCCACTCACACATGTACTCACACACCCATACAGCCACTCACACACCCTCTCACAGACCCACAAAACCATTCACACACCCACTGACAGACCCATACAGTCACTGACACACCCATTCACACACACACTTACACACCCACACAACCACTCACACGCCCATTCACATACCCATACAGCCACTCACACACCCACTCACAGACCTACAAAATACCTCAGATACCAACTCACACACCCACTTACATACTCACATACTGACTCACACACCCATACAGCTACTCACAGACCCTCTCACAGACTCACAAAACTACTCACACACCATTCACAGGCCCACACAGCCACTCACACACCCACTTACACACCCACACAATCACTCACACACCTACTCACATACCCATACAGCTACTCGCACACCCACTGACAGACCCACAAAACTACCCGCACACCTACTCACAGACCCACAAAATACCTCAGATACTCACTCACTCACCCACTTACACACTCACACACCCACTTATACACCCATACAGCCACTCACACATCCACTCAAAGACCCACAAAACCACTCAGACACCCACCAACAGACCCTCACAGCCACTCACACACCCACTCATGCACTCACACACTCACTTACATACACACTCACAAGCCCAGAGAGCCACTCAAATACCCGCTCACAGACCCACAAAACCACTTTCACACCCACACAGCCACCCACAAACCTACTCACACACCCACACAGCCATTCTCATACCCACTCTTACACCAATATAGCCACTCACTTGAGATGTCATCAGTGATGTCATTAACCTTGTCATGAGCAATGTTATACGGGAGGTCATAAGCAGTGCCTTGCGGGGGCATAAGTTATAGTTAGCTCAGTTATAGTTAGCTCCTGAGGCGGAAAGCCGGGAGACGCTCTTTTAGGATTGTGTATTCTATGTGTTTTTAAAACCTCACCTGCTGCTACTTGCTTGTTTTCACCTCGAGGGCTCCGTGCAGCGGATCAATCGCTCACGCGACGCCCTCCTGCCGGCTGGCCACGCCCACCTTCAGGCCACGCCCCCTTTCCGCCCTTGCGGCCACCTATTTCAATGTGCCACTTTAGAACGCGCAGCGGACGAGCGCAGCGGGAGCGCCGACTTCGCGCCGAAGTCGCGCATAAGTCAAGCCCGTCTGCGCCCGTCCGCGGCCGGACGGGGCCAGGGGCACAACACCATGCCAAAAACTTGTCCTATTCCTCCAATGACCTCTTCGCCCTCCAAGGCCTCTGGCCACTCCCGGATCCCGTCCGCAGACTCATCTCTTCACTTGGCCTTGCCCCTACCCTCCCCATACCTCCGCTTTCCCCGCCACTTGTTCCCTCGTCTCCCTGTCCCTCCCTCCCCGACCCCCAACTCACGACCCCAGCACTGTCTGCTATCCTACTCAACACCAGGTCAGCGGTCAAGCACCATCACGAGCTGTCCGTCCTACTCGACTCAGAGAAACCGGACCTACTGCTCCTGACCGAAACCTGGTATTGTGACTCCTCCCTCCCCGTTCTCTTGGCTACCCTCCCCCCTTCCTACGTGGCCCTGCGCGCCGACCGTCCGGCGGGCAGAGCTGGTGGTGGGGTTGCCTTAATCGCCAGGTCAGATCTACATTTTCAATCACTTCCCTTTCCCTCTATGCTCCCTGTTGACTTTCTGGTAGTCCGTTCCCTCCTATCCTCTTCCCCCATCACCTGCCTTCTCATGTACCGCCCTCCCCAGTCCTCACCCTCTTTTTTATCTGCTTTTCAAGACCTACTGGCCAATTTAGTGGTCAATTATGCCTCGGTTCTGGTGCTGGGGGATTTCAATTATTGGCCCTCAGACCCACACGAGTGCCCCGCGTCAAAAGAATTCACAGAATCCTTATTATCCTTCAACTTCGTGTCACATATTACTGTCCCCACTCACTCCCATGGACACACACTCGACCAGGTCTGGTCTCTCAACCTCCCATTGGCCTCGGTGGCTGTCTCTCCATGCCCTTGGTCCGACCATGCCCTCATTTCCTTCTCCATTCTCCACAATCCATTATCCAAAACCCCGCATGCCAAAAATACCTGGGCGCGGAACTGGAATAGGCTGGATCTCCCCTCCTTGACCTCCCTGCTCCGCAACTCCACCCCCACCTTTGCTGGCCTATCATCTGCCTCTCAAGCCAAGGCCATTAACACCTGGCTGGCTGGAGGTTGCGACTCAGTGGCTCCCCTACGTCGCATTTCCATCCGCCGACTCAAGGACTCCAATAGATGGTTCAACGACCACCTAAAAGAACTTAAACTGAGCGCCCGAAGGGCGGAGAGGCAGTGGAGGAAAGATTACAGCCCCTTGTCAAAAACCCACTTCCTTGCATCACTGGCTAAATATAAATCAGCAATCTTGGCTGCAAAAACCGACTACTTCTCCACAAAAATAACATCTGCCGACAACAAACCCAGGGTAATCTTTGGCATTGTGAATGACCTGGCATTCTCAGACCGAACCTCGCCCCAAATCCCTCCCTCCCAGCTTCTCTGCGACCAACTCAATAATTATTTCTTGGACAAAATCACAACTATCAAGAGTAACATCCCATTACCCTCGTCTGCTTTTGTCGATCCCTCCCCCCCCCATCGTCCAAAATCCTCTCACCCTTATCCCTCCCCTCACTCAGGAATCCTTTCTGGCGATACTCCCCAGAGTGAAGTCGGGGTCTCCGGCGGACGTCTGCCCCGCACGCATCTTACAGCAAATCTACTCTAGCTGCCCGATCCCCCTATTGCCTTCCTTAACAGCTCCTTGGCACAGGGTGTTGTGACCCCTGCACTAAAGGCAGCCACTATAGTGCCTCTGCTGAAGAAACCCGGCGCGGACCCTTCCATCTCGGCCAACTTTCGCCCCATCTCCCTGCTGCCCTTTTTGGGCAAGGTGATGGAACGCCATGTCACCGCGGTACTGAGCGCTCACATCGAGGCCAATGGGGGGCTGGCTGCTCGCCAGGCTGGATTTCGCCCTAGGCATTCGACCGAATCGGTCATAGTTTCAGTCTTAGACAACCTCAGAAAGGGTATGGATGAAAACAACTACCAGGCACTGGTCCTCCTTGATCTCTCCGCCGCCTTTGACACGGTGGACCATACTATCCTACTTGCCCGTGTCAAGGCGGCTGGCATCGGGGGATCAGCTCTGGTCTGGCTCTCCTCCTTTCTGAGGGACCGCACTCAGGCGGTCCGACTAGGCGATTTCACCTCCACCCCTCTCCCTGTCACCTGCGGTGTTCCCCAGGGCTCTTCTCTTTCTCCCTTACTCTTTAATCTCTACATCTTTCCTCTTATCTATGCGCTCCAGCAGCTGGAGGTCACCGTCTATAACTATGCGGATGACCTCCAGCTCATCTTTGATCTGTCTCCCTCTTCTCTCTCGGCTTCTAACTTCCAGTCAACTATGACATTCATCAGGGACTGGATGAACCACAACCATCTTAAACTGAACCCGGATAAAACCGAGCTGGTTCTAACTGGTGGTTCATCCAGCCCCTGGAACTCTCTTTTCTGGCCCCCCTCTCTCGGCCCTGCACCATCCCCCTCCACCTCGGTCAAAACACTGGGTGTTAAAATGAATAATCAGCTCACTCTTCTCTCTCAAATCAGCTCCGTGGTCTCTTCCTGTTTCCTCACTCTCCGAACTATCCGCTCTGTCTCCCGCTTCTTCTCCCCCCAGGCACTAAAGATGATCATAGCCGCCCTGGTAATTTCGCGTTTGGACTACGCCAATGCCCTCTATCATGGTATTCCAGCGTACAGCCTGCGTAGACTCCAAACTATCCAGAACCAGGCGGCCCGGCTGGTATAAGGCCTTCCACGCTATCACCACTCCACCCCCCTACTAAAAGAGCTCCATTGGCTCCCCGTGAAACAACGCTCCCTTTTCAAGATCGGATGCATGGTTTTTCAGGCCCGTCAGGGCACTGCCCCTGCTTTCATCACTTCACTTATTAAACCTTATGTCCCTGCTAGAGATCTCCGGTCTTCCTCCAAGTCCCTCCTTCAGATCCCCCGCTTCTCACGCAAAAAGTGGGGCGGGTCCAACTTCTCAACCCTGGCCCCTACTTTCTGGAACTCACTTCCAGACAATCTTCGTTCTGCAACTCAGTACCTCTCCTTCCGTAGAGACCTGAAAACTTTCCTCTTCTGCCAGGCTTTCCCCGCCTAAACTTACCTCCCTTTCCCTGGTCTTTCTCCCTCAGTTGATGAACCCCCAGCGCCAAGAAACCGCAAGGTATACGTCGCGCTTTACAAGTGTTTTAAATTAGAAATTAGAACTATAACTGCTGAGTTTCTATGATTTTATGTGTGTAAAATCTGAACCTAACTGTAATGTCCCTGTAACCTTTGTTTTTTCCCGCGAATTTCTAAATTATTTTAAAATTCTATTTCCTAACTATAAAGTTCCTGTAATGTTAGTTGTTTTAGTGATTGTTTGTGTCTTTCTGTAGAAAAGATGGTAAAGGTGGGATGGAGTGGGAATAGTAATTTTTACCCCTACGCTATCCAACGCTTTCCCTACTGTTGCACCCTCTGAAGTTGGAATAGTAATTTTTACCCCTACGCTATCAAACGCTTTCCCTACTGTTGCACCCTCTGGAGTTGGAATAGTCATTTTTACCCCTACGCTATCCAACGTTTTCCCTACTGTTGCAATATGTGGAGTAAGTGTATATATTAATTTATATGTAGAGTTTTTAATTTATTTTAAATGTATATGTATTAGTTATTATTTTTTAAATATGTTTTAATGTTTATATCTATAATTTGTTAAATTATATGTATTTTTAAGTTATTTTTACATTATTATTAATACATTTTAAAAAACGATATTTTTTACTTCGATATTTTTGTACAACTATAATTTTTTTCAATATTTTTGTACTTACCTTTATGTAGATAGAACTTCGATATTTTTGATGTCGATATTTTTGTATGCCTATTTCTGTCTGTCGATATTATGTCAGATCCCACACAGACTCCATCATCTCCAGGGCCTACCTATGGCCTTACTTACATATTAAGGGCCAGATTTAAAACCCTGTCGTACAACACAGCAGAGCACCCAAAGTTGCTGTTCTGAGCTGCATCCCAGGGAGAGAGGAGGAAAGGACCGAGTCTACAGACATATGGCACTCTCCTTGCTTCTCCCTAGTTCCGTAGCACAATCAGGCTGCCATGCGCCACCCACACCATAGTGCAAAGGTGTCTGTTTAAGTCTAACAGAGGTTTTGTATTGGAAGTACCCTTCCAGTACAAAATACCATGCCTAGACAAGTTGTAAAACTTTTCCTACTGCATATGTGTGCATTACAGTGCAGCACTTATACAAAGTCGGAAGAGAAAGGAGAAATAAAATGATTTCTCCTTTAAACGCCTGCTTCACAAAACCACTGTGTCTACTGTTGTTACTAGATAGTGCTTTGTGTCAATCTTGCACATCTTCAGTGAACATAACTGTCAAAGAAAGGTTGCACACCTAGTTAATGATTATCTTTGAGCTTTCATCAATGCAACCTATCCACAGACAAGTTGAAGAACCTTCTGCTGAAAATTCCACATTCCAGTGTAAGATCGTCCTACCCCGTCACAAGATGTCGCAATACTATCACATCACACATAGTGTGGGAGCAGAACCCGAATTCTTAAAATTCAGACACCTTGAAATTCGGATCAACCCAAATTTTACCTTCTTTTGGTTCCGATCCGCCCTTGATTTTGTGTTAAAGAACACCCTCCTCAACATTAAGGCCTCATTAATTTAGCATAGTAATTAACCTCATTGCTGCGGCTGATATTTTCCTCCTGTGCTGGGCCCCAATGATAATGGGTGTGGTCTTGACGGAACCATTCCGTCATCAGCACAGCTCAACCGTGACTGATGACGGAATGGTTCCGTCACCAGCATCGAAGGGGTTAAATAAGTAACTGGGTCCGCTCAATAAACTGAGTTCTAGATCAGGAAAAAGTTGAAGGGTTTTATTACAAATCTCAAAACCAAACAATATAAGGTAAATGTTAAATGCCATAAAGATATAGACGTAGAATACCTAATCAGAAAATCAGAATAATTCTAAGTCCCAAATGAACAGAAAAATCATAAGAGAAATAGACAGAATCCCTAAAGGAAGTTAAAGTCATCTAAATGATATCTGTCAGAATCACAATGGAAACCAACAGCATCTCTAGTAGAAAAGGAAAAGTCTCTCAATAAAGTGATATAGCCCCTAGTAGAAAAGGGAATTTTATACACAATTTCAGAATACTAGATCAGCAAAATCTGTAGGTCCACAGTGGCGAACCCATTTTAGGCAAATCAAAAAATGTACAAATTAAGCACATAACACTAACCCACTTTTAAGAAAGCGTCGAGCAGCTTCAACGCTGTGCATGTACGGAGATGCATAAAACAATATGAAACATTATTTGAACAATGAACCATTCACCAGTATATTCTGCCAGGCCCTCATTGGAACTACAGCAGAAAAATCCTTGGGCACTTGTTACTCTAGGAACACGAAGAAAGTTTAATTCACAATACATGCACTTTAAGGAATATAAACAATTACTTCACAGTGGGGCATATGTACAAGGGAATGGCAGAGCGTGACGTTAAGCACAAAATGCTTATGCTATGAAATGAAATAAAAGCAGTTTTTATAAAGCGTGTAGTTACCCAGATTTAAACTTGCAAGAATGGGAGGCCGTTCCTTTTCTTGTCTTGGCCCCAAAATCTGGAACTCTCTTCCGGTGTCCTTGAAGAATGACCCGTCCTATCTCAGCTTTCGAAGAAATCTTAAAACTTGGCTCTTTTAGTAGCAAATGGTTCATGACTGCTCCTTTTCTAGCAATTTGTGTGCTAGGCGCAGGGAAACCCTTTTTGGGTAGCTGCGCGCGTTACAAAACTAATTTAATAATAATAAAAATATTTATACCCGAGGGGATCCCAGCGCTATGGGCAGAACCGATTAAAAGCTGAAGTGGGATCATTTGGGGAAGAGCCAAGTTTTAAGCATCTTACAGAAGGCCATGTGGTTGTGTTCTTTTCGTAACTGCAGTGGGAGTGAGTTCCACAGCTCAGCGGCGTTGTAGGAGAAAAGTTGGCCGCCGCTTCTAGCCCTCTTAATTCTGGGGACATAGTCCAGATGAAGGTCATTTGAGCGAAGAGCCCTTTTGGCTAGGTAGGGCGGGACTAAGGAAGAAATATTAGCAGGTCCTTTCCCTCCTATCAGCCTGTGAGTAATACACAAGACTTTGAAATGGACTCTTTCCACAACTGGGTGCTAGTGGAGAGCCTTTAAGGCTGGCCTTACTGATTGGCGGCTCCGAACTCCCATAAGAATCCTAGCAGCGCAGTTCTGCACGGTTTGAGGTTTAGCCAGCACCAAGCTAGATGCACCAAGGTACAAAGCATTTACATAGTCTAAGCGAGATAAAATAAGCGCTTGGACTACCAGCTTTCTGACCTGGGGTGGTAGCAGAGGTAGCACTTTGTGCAGCATTCTTAGAATGCCAAAGCAGGAGGCGACAACCCTTCTGGCTTGAGTTTTAAAACAGAGCTCAGAATCAAGCCAAACACCAAGGTTCTTAATCTCCAATTTAGGGGCAGGCACAGAGCCCATACATATTGGCCAGGCGAAAACTATATCAGAGAGGAATGGATTGCCAAGGAGCATAAGCTCAGTCTTGTCCCCATTCAGTTTAAGATGGGATTGTTTCATCCATCTCATCACCTCTTCGAGGCATGGGCCAAGACAGGTAGATGCTTTATCGGTGTGGTTCAAAGCGATGATCAATTGAGTGTCATCGACATAGGTGACAATATGCACCCCAAAAGGGAGAACAATATCAGCAAGAGGAGCCATGTAAATATTAAAAAGAGTGGGGCTCAAGGACGACCCTTGAGGGACCCAACAATGGAGAGACCGTGAACATGAAATGGCCTCACCCTCAGCTACTCGAAAATATATGTCCTCCAGGAAAGATCGCAGCCAGTCAAGGGCAACTCCAGTTATACCCAAGTTCTGAAGTCGTTGGACTAGGATGCGCTGCGTTGAGGATCCTTCTGGAATCCTCAATGACTGCTAATAAGGCAGTTTCCGTCCCATGTCCCGGACGAAACCCGGTTTGGGACGCGTGTAAAAGGTTCTCCACACCAAGGTATTTGGAGAGCACCAGATTGACATGCTTTTCTGCGATTTTGCTCACCCCTTGGAGGAGCGGGATAGGTCGGTAGTTAACGAGGTAGTCGGGGTCTAAGCTTGGTTTCTTCAACAAGGCTTTTACCAAAGCTTTTTTCCATAAGTGAGAGACCACCCCGGAAGAAAGCGAATCGTTGATCATTTCCATTATAGTGGGGCCTACGGAAGCAACTGCAGATTTCAGGACGGTAAAGTGAGCAAGGGACCCACGTCTGAGCATATCCTGCCAACTTAGGGCGAACAAAGCAAAACCAAAGGAGATGATGGACGGAGTGTTAAACAATGCAAGCACTCACCCCCAGTCAACCGATCTGGGTTTAATCCATCATCATTCTTTAGCTCACTCCGCCACCCCAGTTCAGACATGGCCATATGCAAATCAGTCTGACCCTGTGCCTCATGGGAACAGTCTAGCCCGAACTGCGAAGCCATGTCTTCCCTGGACTGGAAACAAGGATCCTGGGACTGTTTCTGGCTAATCAGCCATCATCAGCCAGGCTAGCTTGAAACTAGTGGCAAAGTGAGCAAGGGACCCACGTCTGGGCATACCCTGCCAACTTAGGGTGAACAAAGAAAAACCAAAGGGGATGATGGACGGAGTGTTGAACAATGCAAGCACTCACTCATAGTCAACTGATCTGGGTTTAATCCATCATCATTCTTTAGCTCACTCCGCCACCTCATTTCAGACATGGCCATATGCAAATCATTGTGACACTGTGCCTCATGGGAACAGTCCAGCCCTAACTGCCAAGCCATGTCTTCCCTTGACTGGAAACACGCATCCTGGGACCGGTTTCTGGCTAATCAGCCGTCATCAGCCAGGCTAGCTTGAATCCAGTGGCAAAGTGAGCAAGGGACCCACGTCTGGGCATACCCTGCCAACTTAGGGTGAACAAAGCAAAACCAAAGGGGATGATGGACGGAGTGTTGAACAATGCAAGCACTCACCCCCAGTCAACTGATCTGGGTTTAATCCATCATCATTCTTTAGCTCACTCCGCCACCTCAGTTCAGACATGGCCATATGCAAATCAGTCTGACCCTGTGCCTCATGGGAACAGTCCAGCCCTTACTGCCAAGCCATGTCTTCCCTCGACTGGAAACAATCATCCTGGGACCAGTTTCTGGATAATCAGCTGTCATCAGCCAGGCTAGCTTGAATCCAGTGGCAGCGTGAGCAAGGGACCCACGTCTGGGCATACCCTGCAAACTTAGGGCGAACAAAGCAAAACCAAAGGGTATGATGGACGGAGTGTTGAAAAATGCAAGCACTCACCCCCAGTCAACTGATCTGGGTTTAATCCATCATCATTCTTTAGCTCACTCTGCCTCCCTAGTTCAGACATGGCCATATGCAAATCAGTCTGACCCTGTGTCTCATGGGAACAGTGCAGTCCGAACTGCCAAGCCATGTCTTCCCTGGACTGGAAACAAACATACTGGAACTGGTTCCTGGCTAATCAGCCGCCATCAGCCAGGCTAGCTTGAATCCAGTGGCAAAGTGAGCAAGGGACCCATTTCTGGGCATACCCTGCCACCTTAGAGCAAACAAAGCAAAATCAAAGGGGATGATGGACGGAGTGTTGAACAATGCAAGCACTCACCCCTAGTCAACTGATCTGGGTTTAATCCATCATCATTCTTTGGCTCACTCCACCACTCCAGTTCAGACATGGCCATATGCAAATCAGTCTGACCCTGTGCCTCATGGAAACAGTCCAGCCCGAACTGCCAAGAACGTGTAGTGGCCTTTACATCCGGCACTCTTAAGGGGGCAGAGGCTACTTACTCTGTCATAGGGAAGGAGGCCCTAGCATGCTGGTGGGGTGTTGACTATTTTAAGACCTATGTCTGGGGAACTCATTTCGAGGTCAGGTCAGATCATAAACCTCTTATAGATGTGTTCGCCACCAAGGGAGCAGGGAAGGCTACTCCCAGGTTCGCCAAATGGTTGTACAGGCTTCAGAGATATGATTTTTCACTGATTTATGTTGCTGGAATCTGCAACATTAACGCTGATTGTTTATCACATTTGCCACTACATTGTGAGGATGAAGAAGAAGATTCTAATGACGACTGTGTAGTGGCCCACGTGTCTGAGTCATGTGAATGTGCTGTTTTGGTGGACGAGTGGAAGCCGGCTATGGAACAGGATAATCCCATTAGGGAATCAATGGTTGAGTTATCCAACCCTTCTAGATCTAATATTGTCCTCAAGAAAAAGTTCGGTGACTTTTGGACAGTATGGACAGAACTTTCGGATGAGGGTGGAGTGTTACGCAGAAAAGGCAGATTGGTGGTACTAGAAGGCGTACGCTCTAGACTTCTGAAGTTACTGCATGAAAGGCATAGCGGAATGTCCAGTATGTTGAGAAAAGGCAGGGAAACATTTTGGTGGCCTGGGATGCACAGCAAGGTGGAAGAGCATGTGAGGGGCTGCATAGATTGTATGTGCAGTGATAAGTCTCACATGGTTGAGGAATCTCCCATTACCTCCAATGGTTTCCTGAGCAGGCCATGGGAAAGAGTGGCCATAGACATATATGGGCCCTTTTCAGCCAAAGGGATAACAAACAAATTTGCTTTGGTTTTAATTGATTATTATTCCAAGTGGCCAGAGGTGGCATTTACTGGTGAAATTAAAGCAGCAAATGTCATTGAGTTTTGTGACCAGATTTTCTGCAGAAAGGGTTGTCCTGACATGTTGGTCTTGGACAATCATCCTCAATTTGTAGCAGAATAAATTCAAATCTTATCTATCCAAAATGGGCATATCTCACCTACCACTGCTGTTTACAATCCCAGGGAGAATGGCCTCGTAGAGAGGTTCAATCGAGTTTTGAAGGAGTGTGTTCCATTGACCGAAAGTTGTGGTGAGGATTGTAAGGAAACTGCTAAAGAGATCTTGTAGAGTTACCACACTACACCCCATTTCATCACCAAGGAGTCCCCATTCAGACTCCTCAAGGGCAGACACCAGGGACAAGAATTTCTCCTGCGTGGATGCTTAAGGGTACTTCACGGCATGTGTGCAAAAGCAGTTTAGAGCGTAAGGTCAAAAAGCACCAGGACAAATATGTATGCAGGCATAATGACAAATTAAAAAATGGTAGACAAGTATTTGCAGTTGGAGATTGGGTAAAACAATGGTTCCCAAACTTTTTGGCTCCCTTGACCCATTGACCATTGTCTGTGGCCCCCCACTGTTAATTTTTTGGGAGAGTACTTGCATTTCTCTCCCTGAAAATATTTGGGATGAAGCTGATGAAGGTAATTTAATCACATACGCAGGGTGTTTCGTATTTCTAAGGCGGCGCTTCTAATAAAATATTTCTAGTTACACTTTGCCCATGCCTTTTTTAGAGTACCCTCTCAAATGTTTTTATCCGACTTACAGTGCTAGATAGCACCCCTATGCATGTAGGCCCCATTGCCAAAGTGTTTCTGCGCTTGAATATTTGCATGCACTTCCATTTCTATCCATGTCATACGTGCCAACACACCTGTTTCAGCAGGGTGACTGATGTTTTTTTAAACCACATACATCTTTACTTTTGCTGTCTCCTCCCTAAAAATTGCCTCCAAATCAATGCGAGTAAAATTAATTCCTCCGATTTTTTTTTAAAATGTCCCTCTTTCTTGCTTCCAAATGATGGCATTACGCCGTATATGGTATCTTACTTCCCTGTGTTCAAGGAGAGAGCAGGCCTCTCTGGTAATGTGTATGTACTGAAAGAAATGTGTACTGGAAGTACATATGATTCAAGTACAAATGTGAATACTGTTTAATAGTGTTTAATAGACAGGACAACTGTACTTTCCTGATAATTTGCATTTGTTTAAATTGCATTTGGAAAAAAAAGAAACTATTAACAAGTCTAACAAAATAATTCCAGCATCTTCCACCTACTTTGGGAGTGATGGAACATGGTGATCCAGTGACATATGGAGGTCATCTCCATCAACATGCCATCAATTAAGCACTAGGTTTACAGCTTTGGGCATGTCACTTACAAATCATTGACATTATGCGTTTTTTAATTAGTTTAACTGAAGCCAACAGACCCTTCAACATTAAATGCATTAAAGTGCTTGGTGCGCGGCTGCCCTGGCTAGGTTTGATGGCTCCCCAGGGAGCCACAGAGCACAGTTTGGGAACCACTGGGATAAGAACTAACAGTATGGTTCCCCAAAGAAGGAGTCTGTCAAAATGGTTGGTGCCCAAGTGTATTACTAAGGTTGAGGGTAACAATATATGGTTAACACTGAGTCCAGAGCACACGTAAAGTTAATTGTTGCAACACATGTAATGTGTGAATATCAAAGTCTATTTTAATGAAATAAAAAGAGTAAGGAAACAAGATCGACAAACAATAATTGATTCTTTTGGTTTTATATGTGATGCTCCTTCAAGAGGAGATCCAAAGAAAAAAACAGCCGACACGTGTTTCGTCAGACGGGTAGTCGCCCGTGACTCTTCAGGACTGGGGGTGATACAAAAAGAAAAAGGTACAGTATATGGTACAGTTAATAATGAAACGTTTAGCCGAAAACAACTACTAATGTGGCAGGAAAATGCACCTCCAGGTGAGTGGAAACCCTAAAAGAATTAGTGGAAGGACAAAAATGTGACAATCAACTCAACGCAAGATAGTGACCATAGTGAGTGTGAGGAGCATCTAAGCCCAAATCTGAAACAAAAATAATACAAAATTGTAGAGAGCTGGTATGGGGAGTCCAAGGGGAAGAAAGAAAATGAACAGTGCGACATTGTGAAACTGTCCTGTTAGTTAATGCATTTTCAGGAATTAATTTCCATTTACAGTCTCCTCATGAACAGTGCGACATTGTGAAACTGTCCTGTTTGTTAATGCATTTTAACCTTTCCCTTCTCCTACCCACCTTATCCCCCTTTTCTTTCTTCCCCTTGGACTCCCCATACCAGCTTTTTGGATTCTTTTTGTTTCCGATTTGGGCTTAGATGCTCCTCGCACTCACTATGGTTACTATCTTGCGTTAAGAGGACCACAATAACATATAAAACCAAAAGAATCAATTATTGTTTGTTTCCTTACTCTTTTTATTTCATTACAAAAGACTTTGATATTCCCACATTACATGTGTTGCAACAATTAACTTTATGTGTGCTCTGGACTCAGTGTTTACAATTTGCAGGGTGGGTCTTGACCCACTCTTTCTCAGGGGTTTTGGGTCTCCCCTGACCAAGTAGCACCGTTCTTATTTTGTACTTTTTCTAATCTCATCACTACCACATGTGCGCCAAAATGTTCTGAATACTAAAACCCTAGGCAGAAATCTTAACAATATATGGTTGACTGATGGCAAAATCTGAAATATCTGAAGTGTCACCTTTTGCAATTTTGTGGGACGAGATGTGTGGTTGAAAAGGATGGGTGGTGACCAAGTGTAAAAGGTGGAGAGAGTAAACGGCGGCGAAGGGTCTGTTGCTGTGGAAACAAACAAATGAGTCAAGAAGACTCCTAAGTGGCATAATGATTACGTGTCCTATTAATATTATGTATAAATATTATGTAATGTTCATTTTTTCTCTTATATTCATTGTAATTTTATGTATATTTTATTAATATTATCTTATTGTTTTATTTTCAATTCAATTCAATTCTTTATTTCGGTTATTGTTTTATTAATAAGAAGGAAGATGTGTTCTGTCCTAGCAATGGGTCTTGCATTCTTGTTATGGTTACCAGCCTTCCAAGGTTCTGGAAGGTGGATTTATGTGCAGGAAGGGTCCCGTCCTGCACATAAACAATCACAAATGGTGATTTGAACTTTTAGATGTGCTGCATTGTGGATCATACATAGAAGTTTCAAATTATTATTTTTGTAATGATTGTTCATGTGCAGGAAGGGACACCTTCCTGTACATAAACAATCACTCATGGCGTTTTGCTATTTTAATGATGCTGCACTAGGTCTAAAATAAACTCCCTTTGGGATACTTCAATTGCATACCATGATACTGCCACGCCACATTCAACTATCACCAAATTAATATCACAGTAGCCAAAAAATCCAATATGAAAATATTTATTAAGTTGGTTTAAAAGATTTTTTGATAATCACTTAAAATATATTAAAATACAATGTTAACAAAAGATCACAATATAAAATCACATCAAAAGTGCAAGTCACTCAGTATAAATTCAAAGACAGTCATAGGCAACAATTCAAAATTTAATCTTGTTTGTTATCCTTTTCATGTATTCCACAACAGTCCATATGATTCGAAAAACTTTTATTTGCAAGTAGACCACGAAGCGACAAGTTTCGGAGGTATACACAGGTCCAACCTCCTTCTTCAGGCTTTACTACTAAATTCTCCCAACACTTTTGTCATAGTTTAGACAGGTTGGCTTTCTTCGCAGGAATTGTTCTTCTCCTAACACTGTTCTTCATAAATATTTAGCTACAAAGATATATATATATAGAGGGGACAAGTCTCCACTCATTCACGATCCAGTATAATGACAGTTGATTAATGTTACAATATATTCCTGAACTTCTCTTTGCGCTTAACTCATACAAGGGGATTCATCCATTAGTGACATGCGGGAAATGAATATATAAAAACTAACTCAACAGTGGTATTCTTGATCAGAAGATCACACGCTGTTTGTTCTAGTGAATCAGCGTATTAATGCAATCAAATCAGTTTGATTATTTGCGCTCCGAAAATCGTTTTTCAGCCAAGTATCAGGGTTAAAAAATCTCCTGTAGGTGCTTTGTTCTCCTCTGTGCACAATGCAGCACAGATAGAAACAGCAAAAACTAGGAGAAATAAAGCATTTCTCCTCGTTTTTTTATGTTAAGACCAGGTTTTCCCTGGTCTTAACTTTGGTGATGCCACGTGTTTATGCCACCCTTGTAAATAGGTGGCAACGTCAAAATCAATAGTGCGGCGGAACGGCCACGGCATCACCCATTGCCCACTCCTTTAACGCTAAGTATAGTGAAAGGGTGCCTTACTTACAAGGTGGTGTTAAGACACGTTAAGTGGTGTAACAGCGACTTGTAAATAAGGTGAAGCCCCTATCACCCCAGGAGCGTCATTTAAAGGGACGTTCCTGGTGTGATAAAGTCTTGTAAATATGCCCAGTGTCTCTTGTCCTGTAAAGACTGTGGGGAGAGAAGATACACAAGGAAAATATGATGGGCGGAGCAGACGAACAGCAGCATGAAGAAAAGCATCAGAGCAGCATCCATAGTAATTAAAATATTGTCTTCGTGAAAATGTGGCACAACTAAATCACATTAAAAAATTCATATCATATTAAGCTGAAACATTATTATTACATTATTTGCTTCTAGAATCTATCATAAAAATAATTGGTAATCAAGATTTATTGTGCATTAAAAAAACTTTAACAATGGCACCTTCACAACTTAATATAATATCATATTGTTATGTAGCATACTATAGCACAACACAACCTAACACCGCTTCTTAGCACAATGTAATATCATTACCCCATAACGCATAACACAAAACTCATTTTGCCTTAATGTTGCATCTACTTCACTAAAGTAGCTTTGTAGGAAAAAGCAAAACGCACACAGTACTTTATAGAATGGAAGTTTCATTTTTATTGGCTCCTAATTGGATAATATTTGTGTTCTCTTAATATGAACTATTAGCATACATGTGCGTTCTGCTTAAAGTAAAAACAAAAGTAAAAACACACTTTGTCATAAATAATACAATTTGTTGATTTTTTGAAATTATAATTCTTTAGCATTTCAGCTGTCCTTTTACACTGCCGGCTACCTGAATGTGTGTTTGCTCACTAAATTGTGATAAGAGGTGGTTCATATTTATGCATTTAATTTTTAAAGATTTGGCTTTTAAATGAGGCGGCAATTACAGATATTGTTTTGCCACTGCTTGCACTTGAATTGATTCCAGTTGCTGCCTTTCACTGCAAGGTCACCCGTCGAGTTTGTGTCCACTGGAGTCAAGGGCACTCTTGTGTATTTATTGTCTGATGTGCTGTGATTGTCGGTATTGATCAGCAGAGCCTAATGGAAGTTATCTGGAGAACCATTTGCTCTTGGTGATGGTGACTGTGTGAGGTTTACTGGCACAAACAGCCTGCCCCCCTGGCACTTGTCATTGATTCCTTACTGCCTTCCATGCTGTCCTTCACTTTCATGAAATAGCAGTGGTGGGACAGGCCTTTGATGTCTCTGATGCCAAAGATTATAATGAAGGAATGACTGATCTTTTCAATTAATGCTACAACCCCGATGACACTTGAGTTGCACCTAAAATAAAATAATAAAACTGCAATGGATGGAAAGATGAGATGACCCTGGTCTCTGAAACATGATTCTTGGCAATGTTGCTATTTAGCAATCTGCTCAGGAGGTAGTAAGGGCATGTATGCACATGTTCTTGTTAGAAAACCCCCCTCTCAGACCCTGGAATTCACAGATTGTCTACCTATATAGTCGAAGGTGACTCCATAATCCTTGCCAGTTTGGCCATGTCTCACGTGAAAGAATACCTCAGTTCTTCTTGGTACTTTTGCCTTACATGGCAAGATAACAGACCTCCCTCACCATGGGCAGATATACAGATTACCTAAAGTATACTAGGAATGGAGAGGTGGGGTGAGTGTTCAAGATGGTGTATGAAAGCTGAATTGGCTCCTCGCTTGAACTAGATGTATCCACCAGGCACAACATCAAGAGGCTGGCTGCAGCATCCCGGGGGCATAGTGACACCCGTTGGGGAGTCTGAAGCGCAGCTGTGAAGTAGTCACCTGCCATTATATGAGAAAATGCATCCCACATTGCCAATGAGAGTGGCCGGCTGACGTAAATCTCTAAGGTCCGACTCCATAGTATGAAGGTCCTGACTCCATCTTGGATCATGGAGGTCGCCATTTTCTAACTCTTGAACATTGGAAGTTGCCATGCTTCCCAATTTATGCAGAATCATCGTCATGTCTGCTGTTAGACACAGATGTTGTCTGACCGTATCTTTCCAAGAACAGTGAAAGCATCAAACCATCCGATTGATGACCGATAGAAAACTTGATGCAACATTAATTTGGGTCAAATGTCTACTTTTCACTATGTCAAGGTTAAATATTAACACATACATACATATAACCATATACATATAACTAAAATAGCTTAGTCTGAATTGATTGAAAGATACTTTTATCTTATACATTCTTATACACACACCTAAAAGAGCTAAGTAATGGCTACAGCTCTATCAAACTGCAAGGCACACCTGGGTAAGACAGGAGATGCGAGTGAGCATTTCCTGTGATATGCAGACAAGAGCTATCTGTGGCTTTTCTGTTGTTAGTGACCTGGGGGAACACAAATCTATAGGTAATCAGTGCTTGTGTATCTGTTGTGTCGTCTTGATTGTTGGTGATGAAATAATAAGGGAATAATAGATAGTTGGTGAAATAAAACCACCCAAATAAAACCCAAAAAAACCAAGATGAGTGTATGCCAGGTCATGAATCTCGCAATAATTTTGAAATAGCGCCACCCATCCTGGGCATTACACTGCATCATCAATGTGTTCCTGGAAGGGATAAAGAGATTACAAGTCACCTGATCTATCAGTTGCCCTTGTGTCATGCAAGGTGATGTAAGAAAAATACAAGTCCTTAAGTGAGGTTTACTCTGCCATGCAGAACCACCTTGCACGGCTCAGCATAGTACATCTGGAGTAACTCAAGGCAACATAGTCGCTGCCTGGCATTGCTGTGCCCTAGGAAGGTGTTCCATGTGTGGAGCGTGGGTGTTCCCATGCATCCACCCATGGGTTTTGACCCATTGCTAAAGTGGCTAACACTAGAAAACCTGGGAAAGCATCATAATGGTATGCATTCGCAGGGGAGGTGTAACAAGGAGACATATGTTTGTTTCTTCTTGTTTGTGTACTCTGCCTACTTGTGCTGCACTCCTCTTTTACTAAAACAATCCTAGCTGTAATGCAATCAACCTTGCACCATGGTGCAAGGGTGCCTGCATTAGGACTTGACAGCCACAAGTGCACCAGCGCAATGGAGAGCACGAATGTGCCATATCTTAGTGGATGTGTTGCCTTCCTGCTCTGTCCGCTTGACGCAGCACTGCAAGTTGTCTTGCTGCGTTGCGCCAAATATTTGTAAATCTCCCCTTCATTTTATCATTGATATTATGCACCACTTTCTGGTGTACCGCACCCCTCATCAGTTCCAACAACCACTCCTCTTAAGGTGGTACTGTTGGTGTCCCTCCAGTTTCTTAATATACAGATCTTAGCAGAGGCTAATGAGGCAGCCGTCCATCTATGCATGTGCCCCGTTAAACCACTGTCCTCAGCAAAATCTTGTATGAGTGCTGTGCGAACCATCAGTGGGATATTGGTTTTCTTCAATACTTTTAATGCGGTTCATACTGCTGCCCAGCGCAGTAAAAATTAGGGCACTGTCACTTAAGTCGCATCTGGACTGCCCACATTTCCATCAGTTACAATGGTATAAGGGTCCAGCTCTAAAAGGTCTGATCGGTGTCCAGAACCACTCATGAAGGATTTCTAAGTAAGAACAGTTCAACTTGGATTATCCTAAATGTCTATTGAGAAAGTACAATAAAGAGGACCATTCCTACTCTGTATTTTCTTTCCATAGCTGTGCCTGCCAGTGCGCTTTAGTATGTTCTTCTGAATTTTCATTGAAGTATTAGCATCTGAACACCCCATATATGCCTGACAACATATCCTTATGCTGATGCAGGGCCTCTAAACATCATAAAATTGGTGATTTGGGAAAGAGATATTCGGTCAGGGCCTCGTCTGCTTCGGAGAGAGTGGACCTACTCTTGATATTACCAGAGGTGGGTAGAGTGCAGATTATATTTGATTCTTAGCATGGGAAAAGGCTTTAGGGACCCATTGTCAATCAAATTAACTAATGTCTCAACTCCTATGGTTTTCCATTCCTTCCACTGGATTGTCATTCCTCCAATAAGAATCATAGAGTTATGCCATAAAGGTGCCAATTAGTGTAGCCAGGGGTTCAATCTCAAAGCCTTATTACGAGTTTTGCGGTCTGCCCGACCGTAGACCGCGGCCGCGAGACTATTGCACCGCTGGCGGTATTCTGACTGTTGGATTACAAGTTGGCCATGGGATACGCGATATGACTGTGGAGGTCTTGCGCGGTGGTGAATGTATTTCCATATCTATCGATGCATATGCGTAGATTTTGATTGCGTATGTGTTGATTGCACACATATGCATGAATCATATAGAAAATACCATCTACCCATTGCTGGAGCCCGGGCCATAGGTGGGCAGTCCCGGCAATGGGTATATGGTATGAAGAGCACTTACCTGTGCATCGCCGCAGACAGGGTTGTAGTCCTCAGTGTGATGATTCTGCTGTGTATGGGGCACCGGGAGAAAGGATCCACACCAGAATCTGCTGGAAACAACTGGAAAGGGGCAAGCATGCACCCCATATCCTTTGTTTCCGTCGAACTGAAGATGGCGGTCCGACTTCTGTGGTCGGCTCGTTGGAAAGCCAACTCGTAATGTGGACCGCTGTGTTGCTCCTCTGTACCACTCTATGTAAGGTGTCTTCCTCTGGCCACGGCTGGGGGTGGTGTGTTTGCTGTGCCTGCAGTCCAGCTGTGATGTTTGCAAAAGCAATACTCCCATGTCGTAATACAGCAGGCGGACTGCAGAGCTCGCTGGGTACAGTGCTCCACGGATGACCCAACTTGTAATAAGCCCCCAAGTCTTTAATGGACTTATTCTTGTTCCTTATTCTCAATAAGTGGAGGATGTGGTTACTCAGTTTCTTTGAAAGTGAGTATAGTTTATAGATTTAGAATGTACCGGGTATAATGCCCAGTATTTGCTGCTCTCAGTCTAACCATATAAGGATATATGTTCTATAGGTTGCCAGAAATCCACCAACTGGAATAACTGGTATGTGTGGTTGCAGAAGCGTATATGTGGCAGTTACAAGTCAGTCTACTGGTGCTAGTGTATACTCTTTCTATTTTTAACCATGGTTGGGTAACCCCATATGAAATTTTTAATGCCCATCATTACACCTTCCATTACTGATTTATGTATCAGCAATGGTACATGACAAATACATTATTGACTTAGTGCTCCTTTACCATCTTCACAGCTTGTACCCTTCCCCATGTGGACGAGTTAGTTGCATCCATTTTCCAAAATGAATTCTTAATCTGGAAAATAGAGCTCATAAAATATATTCTATTATCCTCTCTAGGTCTTTGTTAACTAGAATCCCAAGATATTTTAATCATTTGGTCATCCACTTCATATTGCATCAGCAAATACTAGACTGGGGCCCAGATCCTCGAAAGACTCACGGAAGGCAGCGCAGCAGCCAGAAATGCTTCTCCGTGTTGCGTGACAGGGAAGGAACAGGAGAGAGCCACATCTACAGAGAAATGGCTCTCTCCTCACCTCTCCCGAGCGCCAGCACAGCTTTTAGCCAGGGACACAGCAAAGTGCCACAGTGCTAGGGTGCGTGCCTGAGTCTATCATAGGTTTTTTTGTTCAGGAAGGCTAACCTTCCTGTACCAAATACTATGGCTAGACAAGTTTAAAACCTTTTCCTCCTTTGTATGTGTGCTGTACAGTGCACCACACATGCAAAGTCGGAAAGCAAGGACAAATGACAACATTTCTCCTTTTAACGCCAGATAGGGTTTTGCATCAAAAAGCTTGATTCGTTGCATGGAAATGCCCATGTACCACCGGAGAAATGGCCCCTTGACGCAAAGTAAGACAAAATCAGCCATTCATGCTAGTTTACGTTACTTTTCCTTACATACCAACGCTAATACCAATAAGCGTTGGTTGGTCAATCCCTAAAAAGGTTTAGCATTTGGTTGGTGGTAAAAAAGTAAAGCTAACCCTATGCTAAACCTTTGTGAATCTGGTCCCTGGTCGTGTCATGAGCACTTCATTTGCATGAAAAAAAACATATTACCTGTCCTTGTGGTATATCTATGCCCACAATTCCAGATTACAGAGGCCAGAGGCTCAAGGGCTAGAAGGAAAATGAAGGGTGAAACGGGACATCCCTGTTGTGTGCCTCATTTAATCAATGTTGGTCTTGACAGATGTCCACAGCAATGTATTTGTTTTGTTGGGGTGTTATACAACCATTCACCTTTTGATATAAAGACATCTCCTTGACCAGCCATCTCTGGCGTTTGGAAGAGGTAACCCAGTTCAAGCATTCAACCAAGACCTTCTCTGCATCTAAGGAGAGTGCTAACACATCTACCTTTCATTAAAAGGTTAGAGATCAGCATCATATGATTAAAAAATGACTAGCACAGTCGCAACCTGGCAGTCAAGCATAAGTGGTTGGGATCACCTTATGTTATCTTGCCGATAGTACTTTTACCAATAATTTAATGTCCAGGTTAATTAATGAAATTGGGTGGTAGTCGCTGCATTCAAAGGCAGTGTTGTGATTGGACGCTCAGCCAGGGGCTGGAGGGGGGCCATGTTCTCCATGCAGGCTATTATGCATCCTTCATGGAGAACAGGGAAGTGTGCATGATCGGTGTGGGCAGCCGGAGACGGCTGACCAAAAAGTCATTTTGCACTTAGGAGTGGGCAAACCACTCCATCCCTGCCCTGCTCCGTGAGCAAAGCAGCCCTGCCCACCCGCTTGCAAAGCAGCAGGACACGTCATGAAGCATAAAATGATAATACCTTCAAGTTGTTATCCTTTTGTTTCTATTCTTCACAATGCTTAAAAGCAGTGGGGCGATGCTCCTACGCCATAGTGGAGGAGCCGCCCTCGATAGAAGAATGTTATGGCTTTATTATATAGAAGACCAAAAGAACTCATAATCCGTGCATGAAGACACCGACTCTTCCCCTACTTCCATCTGTAGGTGCGTGTGAGATTTTAATTCTTTTTTTCGGCTTTCCTGACTCTTGTGTCTAACAATTGACATTTGCCATTAAATTGGGGGCGGTGGGTTGTACATGGCCGATGTCTACGACTATCTGCACTTGAGGCTCGTTCCCTAAGCCCCGCTCTAGTATATCAGTTTAAACTGCCTTCCTGTGTAGTGTGCCTCACATTAGAAAACAGCCTTTGTGGTCTAAGGATTTATGACCTAGGGAATGAAAAGTATGATCCTTCTCAGTGGTGTAAAGAATACTCCAGATATCACTCAGGCCATGGTCTTCCATCATATTCTGTGCGAGTACTCTATTTGGTACATTGCTACCACCTGTTGGTCCTGTTCTCTCTGTTATGGGGTCAATAGCTAAATTTTAATCTCCCTCTCCTGTCACTAATGTATTACCAAATGTTGTGAAAAACTTGGACATTTCAAGGAGGAAGGCTCATCTATTTGTGTTGGGGATGTACATTTGTCTTACTATATAAGTAGTGTTCTGTGTTTTAAGTTTGGCTAAATCATAAAGTCTATCTGGGTCGAACCATTCTTTGAGTAGCCTATGGGGCAAGGATCACTAAAGAATTGCTACTCCACTCTTCCTGGGTGACTTCAATAGTCGGTGGGATACATCCTTTAAGGAAGTTGTAGAGCTGCTGCTGATACCTCTCATTTAAATCTGCTTGATTTTAGAGCTGTCAGATGTGTCTCCTGGATGAGTGCAATATCTGGTCTTTCTGCGTTCAAATAATGGAGAACTTTCTTGCTCTTGATGTAATGGGTCATTCCATTGACGTTCAGGGAGATACGCTTCATGGGCCTGGCCTGCTCCATTTGTTCTGACATCCCTGTTTACGTTGCATGTACAATCTAATTTCTTCCCTGAGGGAGTTCTTATCAAGTTATATCAGGGACTGCGAAGTAATGTTGTGAAGAGTATGTTTGTAATGAGTGGCATAAGTAAAGAAAGAAGAAAAAAGGAAGAAGAGGGGAAATTGGAACAGTAGGCAGGTAATATTAGAGGGAAGATGACACGCCCACCATTGGTGGGCGTGTCACGGGCAGGGGATGGGGCGTCCTTCGTCCAGCAGGGCCTGCAGGTAATTCCTAATAGTTGCAGCAGTCATGCGGCCTTCTCACAGTGGAGCATGGCTCCTTCTACTGGAGGCGCCCAGTTTTTTGTGTAAAAATGGCCAGGTATGTTGATGAATTTACAGGCCCTCATATACTATATTTTGACGCACAGCAGCGCAGTAAGCCGTCCTGCTGCGCTGCGGTACATCAACATAAAAGAGCAGGAATGTGCCGTATCTACAAGATAACAAACAGCAGTTGTGCGCCAATGCAGACACCCTTGCCTCATGTTGAAAGGGTGTCTGTGTTGTGGAAATGATTGTTTTTGTGCAGGAAGGGACACCCTCCTGCACAAAAACAATAATTGATTGCATTTTTCTCTTTCTATGAGGAATGCAGAATGTAGCACACATAGAAAGTGGAAAAAACGAGGCAAAAGTTTAATATTTCTCATCGTTTTGCCACTTCTACGCAGAGCGACTTTAGGTGGGATTGTAAATATGGGCAAGCCTATTGCACTGCCGAAGCGTAAAAAAAAGTGACACACCGGCGGCACAATTGGATTGGAAATGAGTCCCCTGGTTTCTAAATGTCACTCTAGTGTGGTTGGTCTGTGTCAAAGCGCTTCCTATTTTAGCATAGAAGAGCATTGAAACATGGGAGATTAACAGGCACATGCATCAAGGTAGGAATTTGCGAGTCCTTAATTGCGAATATTAAGGAATCGAATTTAAGGACTGCGGGGAATGAGATTTTAATATCTTTTTATGATCAATTTAATAACTTATCTCATTCGTCAATTTTGGATCAGTTGTTTTCTGTCATTGAGTAAAAGACAAGCCCCGCATAGGTTAGATAAACCCCATAAACTGACGCAACTCTGAAGAACCACTTACAACTGATAAGGGTTAAAAGATTTAATATAAAATTAAGAAAAGTTGCATATACAATCCTCTCAGGATAAGGTTCATCAAATATACAGGAACTAGAAGGAACATATATTCCCTAAAGAACCTCAGTCTACAAACGAATACAATTAAAGTCAGCTCGAGAATCAACAGATTAAAAAGCATAGATATGATGTGGTTCCGTTGCGTCATCTAAAGAAAGAGAAAAATAATCAAGTTAATCTGTCCCTACTCTATACTAAGTGACATCCCTACTTCGCAAGTTCCTAACCTAAAAGGTGTCAGCAGTTTGACTTCCAAAGAAGTACAAACTCTCTTAGCCTCTAAAGGTAATTTAAGTTTAAGAAGCAGTACCCTCTCTGCCTACCCATCCGTTCTCTAAGGGTCCTCGGCCTACTGCTCTCTTGCGCTCTGATCTCTCTCAGCGCATCTGCTCAAGTCATCTACTCTGAGCTCTTCGCCTTCGCCTTCGCTCTCGCCTTTCGCCTTTCGCTCTCTTCTCCCCGGGGTGCTGTCCCTAAAATACACAATCACAGTATGGGTGGAACGCCCCTTCGACGCCCACCACGGACTTTCCCCATGATCTCATTCTTTGCTTTTTTCCATGGCTTCATATCTTTCCGTCGTCCGTTAAGTTGACCCTTCTCCTTAGGCGCCATCTTCGTCTTCTTGCTGGTGACTTCATTGACATATCAGTTGTCCTTTCGGAGCAAAAAGTCTATCACCTCAGCGGAACTTTACTCTTTACAACTATATGCATAACCTTTCTTGGTCCTGTGAATGGTCATTTCAAAACAAGACTCAAATTCCAAGCGCCCCTTATCACGTTTAGGCCATAAACTTCGTCCGGCATTGTCACCTTAAATCTAGCAAGAACTAGACTCCTTGGCTCGCACGTTCACATCAAGGCTATTCACGACTCCTGTGAGCCCACTAAATTACAAACAGCGGACTACACTCCTGCGAACCCTTGGTCAGCTAGGTTAAAATCACACATGACCTAAACCCTTCTAACATTCTTACAAGAAGCTTTCTACACAGTATAACCTTTAACACACATTTATATATAATCGTATTTAGTAAATCGTTTGCTTAAGTGAATACATTCTACATAGAATATAAGTTACCTAGAATATAACTTTACATTCTCATTCGTTACATCGTTATGTATGTTCTCTGCACATCTCTCCATGTTACATTTCTCGCCGTTTCTCCATTTAAAGTTACACATGTACATGAATTCTACTTTGCACGTTCTTCAATTCGTAAGCATTTCTACGCATTTCTACATTAGCCCACTATGTATACGGGCCTTCTAAATCTAATGCATGTTCAAGAGTAAATACAGTTATATTTCCTATATTACTTTGGTTACATCGGTTAACTTTATGCTATAAGTGTCAACTTCATGTTACGATATACATTTCATTCCTACGTTATACGATATGCTTGTAAATATGGCTCGGATATACGTTTTATTCAAATTGCGCTCTCTCAGTTCCCCCCTTTGATGACTTCTGGGAGTCATCACTAAATGCAATTTGAATAGCACCCTTACACAGAACTAGTTACAATATTCCCTCTTTTTATCGTTTCGAGAGCTCTTAAGCTTTTGTACTGTTGATCTTGTAAAGCAGCTAATCTCCTTTCTTGCTCTCTCATGGATCTTTGTAACCGGTTCGACCTATACCATTTATACAATTTCACTAACCCTAATATTGTGATTATGCAAATCAATACTATTAATACAGGTTTTAATATATACCATATTATGCTTTTACCAAGGTTGGCAAACCAACTTCCAACCTTTCCTACTCCATGACCTACTTTTTCCCAAACATTTATTTTTGATAAATCTTCGATTTCTTTATGTATCTGTGTAATGTTTTGTATGACTTTCTCAAGTGGTTTTGAATTGTCTGGAATGTAAGTACAACATTCCTGGACCTTCAAAGCCTTGCAAACTCCGCCCTCTTTTGCTAGCAGTGCATCTAAAGCAAGTCGGTTCTGAAGAACCATTGCTCTAATCGACTGCATCTCTCCTTCTACTAACATTAATGACCTTGCAGTACTTGCAGATAATCTATCTACAACTGTAGCTAGTCTCCTGATCTTAACATCGTTAAGTATCAAACCTAACATAGGAAACATCGCTCCAAATATGTCTCCAACTACTTCCGCATCTCCTACTTCCCTTTTCGCTCTTGTCGAAGCCTTTCCTTCTATGATCGCTAAATCCTTTGCATGATATATTTTGGGGAAGACAATTGCCAAGTAACACGAACCATACCAATTGTCAGGTAGTTTTACATAGGCATTTCTTCCACATACCAAATATACATTTGGAATCGCTTGCATCCCTTTCATAAAATCTTTCGTGTAGTACTCTAACCTAAAAGCATGTTCGCAATTTACTTCACCTACAAATACACTCTCATAATACGTCTTGCTTCGAGTTAAACATAACTTCCCTTTCTGCGTTCTATCCAAAGCTATTGGACCATTGCTACCTTTCTTCTTGTGTGCTTTTTCTTCTTCGGTCCAATCTGTTTTCCACTGTCCTGACATTTTTAGAATCTTCTGCCTTCTGTATCGGTCATCTACTTGTCCTATGAACTTTTTCTCTACCTCTGACACTTTGCAAGTCAGATTATTTCTGCGTGCGTATGAAGTATCTAATGTATCCCAAGGAAGAAAGAATTTAGCTAGTCTATCCTCCTTTTTATAATAGTCCCACTTATTCATTTGTTTATAATTCGGAACTTCAGGCAGTACCGAATCATAATTTGAAAAGTAGTACTCAAACCCTTCTCTACCATAAAATATACTAAGCAGTAAACTACATGTTATCCCATAAGTCAGTGGGAGATGATGATATCGGATGCCTTCGTCTACGGAAGCCGGCAATTGCATACAAACGTAACATTCTTTGGCCTCCATGGCATCGATATACTCGTACAACAATTTGGCATATGCATTTGACCTAAAGTTTCCCTGTGACTCGTCTACGTGTAACCTACGAGCTTCATTCGCCAGTAACGCCTTTTCACGGATGACATTGCTCTCCTCCTTCTTCCCAACAAGAGCAGGTTTCAAAGTCGTTACAGGCTTTACATCTTCTGTTTCTTTATCACTTTCATGTCCTACCATGTATGATATGGTCACTAGAGTAATTATGAGAAAAATTACTACTGCTATTAGTGTACCTACTATGCATTTTGCTTTTCGGTTTGGGTTGCCGTTCTCCATGTTATCAAACAGCGCAACTCCTTCCGTTGCGAGGAAAGTTTCTCTTTTCAGTCTTTGCTTTATTTGCCTTGTTCGATCTCTCAGTTTATAAAGTGCCCTTTTTATCAACAAAAGTCTCTTTTCACAACAATGCCTTTTTCTCTTTAGCAACAGACAACCCTAACCCTTCCCCGTCCTCTAAATGTAATCCCTAAATTTATTCTTCTTTCCACTCGGCTCTAGGTTATCTTCTTCTTTATAGCTTATATACAAAAGTCTTTATGCATCAACAATTATTCTCGTACCTGCAGCTTTAACAACAAGTTCCAATAGTTCAAAACGAACAACTATTTCTTCTTCTTCCGGAATTTGATGACCAAAAGTCGGAAACTGTAATCGATTTAGCACTAGATCTTTGATCCGACTTAGGTATGGGGGTATGGGAAGTGTGAAAGTCAGTAACCCCTCAGTCTCGAGTCCAGGCGTCAACATCCATATCTCCACTGCCACAAATGGATCGAGATCGATTACCTTCACTTCTTTCACTCTCCCAGATTTCTGTCCCCAAGACATCTGCTAGATAAGTCCACTCTGGGGTGGCGTACCTTCTGCAGGGCACACGTACCCTTCTCGATCTCCTTGGACTCTCAGTGCCTGAGTCTGTAGTTTCTTCTTCCTGGTCCGACTCTTCAGCGATCGGGACAAGGGTTCTTTCTTGATCTGCTTTTAAGCTTGGCCTTCTCCTTCTCTCCGGCCAACTAGCTTCGTCACTCCTTGTCCTCCTGCTCCTTGTTCTTGGACTTGTCTCTTGATCGCTCTCAGCTTGTTCGGTATCTGATTCGGACTCCCAATTACTTTCTTCTCCTGAGGCGACTTCGGTCCCACTGGTGTCCTGACCGTCGTCAACCTGTTCCGACACCGGCTCAACCTCTTCGATCACCTCTACAGCTTGGCTTTCCCCCTCTGTGGCTTCTCCGCTTTCCGCTGGATTCTCATCCGAGAGAGGAGCTGTTTCTTCCAGGGGTGTTGGTACTCTCCGGGTGTGTGAAGCGTGTATCCAGTTGGGCAAACCTCCACACTTTACTGCAGTGTTCGTAACAAGTATGACTTGGAACGGTCCTCGCCAGCGCACGTCTAGACAGTTCTTCCTAACGTGCTTCTTCACCAGGACCCAGTCCCCCGGACACAGGTCATGGCACAAGTCTTGTGCTGATGGAACCTCTGCAGCCTGGACCTGGAGGGACACAGAATTAATGGCATCAGATAGTCCCTTGCAGTAGTCCAAGATCAAATCCTCTGTGATGTTCAACAACGCTGCAGTCGGAACCGATGGCAATCTCATAGCTCTCCCCATTAGCACTACATGTGGAGAGAGACCTGTTTTCCTATCGGGTGTGCTACGTATGCTCATAAGAACCAATGGAAGTGCGTCTGGCCAACTCAGAGATGTTGATGAACAAACTTTGGCGAGTCTGGACTTTATCGTGCTGTTGATTTGCTCTACAATCCCTGAAGCTTCTGGTCGATAACTGCAATGGAGCTTCTGATCGATACCCAAAGCTGAGCACAACATCTTCACTATTTCGCTGTTAAAATGAGTTCCTCTGTCCGATTCCAAAGAGGATGGCACCCCAAACCTCGGTATCAACTCTCTAAGTAACAACTTCGCTACTGTGAGTGTATCGCACCTACGTGTCGGGTAAGCTTCAACCCATCTAGAAAATATAAAGACAATCACTAACACATATCTGAGTCGATTGCACTTGGGCATTTCAATAAAGTCCAGCTGCATTCTATTGAAAGGCCCCCCAGACCTCCCAATGTGACTCAATGTGACTGGTGTTCTCTTTCCTACGTTTAGCTGCTGACAGATCGCACATCGCCGACATACTGCTTCTGCCGCTACTCTAAACTTCGGGTTAAACCACGTTTGTCTGAATACTCTCACCATAGCATCTCTACCTATGTGTGCTGATCCATGCAATTTCCTTGCCATTGGACTAACAAGTTCGTTTGGTAAAACTGCTCTCCCATCTGCAGAGATCCAAAAATTCATTTCACTTCTAGTACATCCAGCTGTCTCCCAGCCCTTTTTCTCTGGTGCATTTTCCTGAACGCTCTTTAGCTCATCCCACGTATCTACAGTGTCTAACAACATTGTCAATTCAGTTCTTTCCTGTATTCCCCCCACTTCTACATTGGTGTGAGAATAACCTTGTTCTGCGCAATAACGCGCTACCTCGTCAGCATAACGGTTGCCTTGCGACACAAAGTCTACGTTCTTCGTGTGCGCGGCACATTTGACAACTGCTATGGCTGACGGACCTTGCAATGCCTCTAACAATAGTCTCACGAATTCTCCATTCCTAATGGGAGAACCCGAGGAGGTCATGTAACCTCTTTGAGACCATAACTGCCCATAGTCGTGAACTACCCCGAAACCATACTGGCTATCGGTGTATATGGTGACTCGAATTTTGTTACCTGCTAAACAGGCACGGGTCAAAGCAATAATTTCAGCTACCTGAGCGGAATGTACTCCTTCCAGGCAGGCGGCTTCCACAACTCTGGTAATAGTACAAACTGCATAAGCTGCTCTCAGCTGACCAATATTGTCTCTTACGCATGAACCATCAACGAAGAATATTTCATCGGGGTCAGTCAATGGCTCATCTACGATATCTGGTCTCGGTTTGGTGCATAGTTCAGTCACATCTAGGCAGTCATGATCTGTACAAATTTCATCATCAATCTCATTTGGAAGTGGCATCAAAGTTGCAGGATTCAAGACGGAGCATCTTTTTAGGGTCACATTCTCGGCAGCCAATATGACTTGCTCGTAGCGTGTGAGCCTGCTATTCGTCAGATGCTGAGTCTTAGTCCTGGTCATTAACAATTCCACAGAATGCGGTACGTACACCACTAACTGATGTCCCATTACCACACTTTCACATCGTTCAATGCTGACACCCGTTGCAGCTACGGATTTGAGACATCCGGGCAACGCTGCGGCTACTGGGTCTAATGTAGCCGAAAAATAAGCAACTGGCCTACGCGCATCTCCGTGTATCTGGACCAAAACTGCTAAAGCGCATCCCTCTCTTTTGCAGCAGTAAAGCAAGAATGGTTTTGTGTAATCAGGCATTCCTAAAGCTGGGGCACGACATAAGTCCTCCCTCAGCTGCAAAAACGCCATCAAACAATCTTTGTCCCATGGTACCGGATCACTTACTCCTTTGTGCGTCAGTTGTAATAAAGGTTTTGCCTTCAGTGAAAAGTTGACTATCCACTGCCGACAATAACCGACCATGCCTAGAAACATCCTGACTTCTCTTTGTGTTTTAGGCACATTCATTTTCATAATCGCCTCTATTCTGTCTGGAGACACCTTCCGTTTTCCCTTTTCAATCCTGTGGCCCAAGTATTGCACTTCAGTCAGACAATACTGCAATTTACTTGGAGACACCTTGTGTCCGTTCTCGGCCAAGTGATTTAACAAGGTGATGGTGTCTACCTTGCAAGCTTCCTCAGTTTCTGACGCAACTAGGAGGTCGTCTATGTACTGGACTAGAACCGAATTCTTGGGTAGTACTAGACTTTCAAGATTTTTCTTCAGCAGCTGGTTAAAAATCGATGGGCTTTCTGTATACCCCTGAGGGATACGACACCATGTTAAAACGCGATTTTCCAGCTTAAAAGCGAAAAGATACTGGCTCTCTTCATCTAAAGGAATCGAAAAGAAAGCCTGGCACAAATCTATCACGGTGAACCATTCAGCTTGGAACGGTATCTGAAATAATATCACTGATGGATTCGGTACCACTGGACAACATGAGACAACAATATTATTAATCTTTCGAAGATCCTGCACTATTCTGTATTTTCCACTAGGCTTCTGTAAACCCATAATCGGGGAGTTACATGGACTTCCCACGATCTCCTTCAGTATTCCCTGCTTAATCATGGACTCGATCACAGGCTTTATTCCTGCAATCGTCTCCGGTGTCAACTTATATTGTGGTATTCTCGGATACTCGGCGTTGGGTCTTACCATGATCTTTACTGGTTCTACCCCTTTGATCAATCCTATTTCTTCTCCAGTAAAATCCCACACTTCAGCTGACACTTTCTCCCTCAAGTCCTGTGGAAGCTCCTCCACTGTCAAGGTAGGATATAGTTCCACGCATTCCTGTGAGTTTACAACTTTAAAATCGGCATCCTCATCGTTGGTCTGCACTTCTACTCCTTCAGTTGTGCAATGTATTGTGCAATTCAATTTACACAACAGATCTCTTCCTAACAGACACACAGGGCTAGAATCACAGATTACAAACTGATGTTCATCACTGTAATTCCCTATCTTCACTGATACTGGTTCTGTCAGAGGATTCGTCATCCTCCTGTTTGCGACTCCTACCACCTGTATCGTCTCTCCCGACATTGGCAAACCTGGGACTACCGCTGATCTCAACGTGGATCTAGTGGCCCCGTGTCTACCAAAAAGGTCGTAGGACATCCAGCTACTTCAGCCTCTACGTAGGGTCCTCTCTGATCTACCTCCAGGGCTGCACCTAGAGTACAGTCTTCTTCCCTATTCACTCGTTGTCCTGTAAGAGGATCAACGTAGTAGCATTCTTCTCCTCCTACGAACAATGGCATTTGTCTATAGGTTTTCCCTCCATTTGTAATGCGAGGCGGTTGAGGAAACGGGGCTCGAGGAGTCTGATTCCCCCCTTTGATAAACTTTCCCTTCGGGACTGCTGTTCCCTTTACCATGCTGGGTTGAACCTCATCCTCTTCCTGTTCTAATTCCCCCGTCTCGACATTATATGGACACTCGCGTCTCCAATGTCCCACCTCATTACACTGATGACACCTCGTTGTCTTTTTCAGTGTCGCGATATCCATTCTCGGTCTCGGTCTTTCTTCCTCATCTCTGCTCTGATTATTCTGTTTCTTTACTGGTGTTCCTGTTCCCTGTTGCCGCTGTCCACCCTTTCCAGCTGATTGCATCTGCACCAACATCAGCTTTTCTTTAAGTTTCTTTGCTTTTGAGTCTATTTCGTCGCTACAGTACCTTGCATACCTCAGAATCTCATCTAACGGTTTGTTCTGCCAACAAATCAAATGCTGTTGTATCATTAGGCTTATGTCTGGCCTCAATCCTAGAACAAACTTCGACACAAACTGTCCTATGTCTTTAGGATCCATGACATCCAACCCACTATACTGTTTGAATGCTTTCAGCAATCTCTCATAAAACTCGTGAACTGTCTCTTTAGGTTCCTGAGTTGTTCGATCTATCTTAACCCAGTCTATGTCTTGCACTGGCACTTTCTCTTTTAACCATGCTATTACTCTCTCGTACTTTTCCATGACTCTATCTGATGGACCATTCGTCCTGGCATCTCTTGGAGGCTCACAAGCGGGCCATTCGACACTAAGCTTGCATGCCGTCCACAAATCTCCGGGTACTACGATATCAAACAGGGTGTTCAAATCGATCCACAGTACCTTAGAGATCTTCACGAACCTCTCTACCTGCTTGTACCACTCTACGGGGTTTTCCCTTAACTTGGGGAAAGAATTAGTAAATGCCGCTAAATCCCCCCTACTCCAGGGTACATGCACGTAGCTTCCGTTCGCGATTTCTCGCAAAGGGAAAGCTTCCATTCGCATTAGCTCTCCATCTTGGGACTTCGCAAGTGTGCTCCTTCTGACGGACCCCCTCTTGGACCATCTTTCCTCCCATCTATCCAGATCCCTCCATATTCTGATACACATGATTAGTTCCCTTATGTGTACTCCTAGCCCAATCGTCCTACGCTCATCTAGATCCTGATCCGTGCAATTTAGCCTATGGTTGGCCTGTAAAGCTTTAGTCCGTGACATGTCTATCATATACTTGTCTGCCAATTCAGATAATTTTTCATGAGCTGCCCTTGCTTTCCGAGTAACATCCTTAGATAAAAATAGTATTTCATCCGGTTCGTACAGCTCTAACCTTTCGATTGCCACTGTGCCGTCAATTATCTCATCCAAGTCTGATTTTAAACTCGTTACATCCAGCCGTCTTGCTTTTAGTTCAGCTCTCAGTACGTCAGTCCTAGGTTGTTCACTCACACCCCTCTCACCTCCACTATGCGCCCTCCGTCTAAGCACAGGTGAGTTATGAGGAGTTCTTCTTCCATCTCTTTGTTCCCACCTCTCTAGATCCCAAGCTTTTCCATCTTCCCTTGGGGTATGGTGGAACATTGATCTATTCCCCATTACTACATTCTGTCTTTTCGGCTCGGTTTCTCTAGATACAATATAGGATCCTCCGTGCTGTTCTGTATCACTGCAAATCCCTTGCTGTCTGGTGTCGCTCAATAAAATGAAGGGTCCTCCACGGTCCTCCATGTTCCCGCGATCTCGTTCGTGATCACCGGATGCATGGCGAGACGTTTCGCGACTCCCTATATTCCCCTGACTTCGTCCGTGATCACCGGATGCATGGCGAGACGTTTCGCGACTCTCCATGTTCCCGTGATTCCAATGTCGCACATTTTTGTCCGGGGCATGGTGAGTGCACTTGAAACTATTTCGGTACTCCTGCGTCTTTCGTTCCCCCTCACTAAGGATGAGGCGAGGCACTCCCCCACACCCTGCATTCCTGTCGTCGCACATTTGCCTATTGCCACTGGTAATATGGCAAGTATCTCCTCGGCTTCCTTGACTCCCTCCCTCCCACTCAGGGCTGCTTTCGCCAGCTCCGCAGTGAGAGAGGATCCTGTTATCCTGGTCACTCCATTCCGCTCCTGTTTCTAATCTTTTATTCTGGGTTTCTTCGGCAGCGTCCCATTCTCTCAAATATTCCCTTAATTCCTTATAGGATTTCGGTTTCGGTCCCCTCAAATCCATCTGTCCTCTTTGGCCCCCCTGTTCTATCCAGGGACCCGTTGCGGAATCTAGTGGGGTACTCCGACTCATTGGTCCTAGCAACTGCCTCTGGGAATTGATCGTATTATTCCTTCCCTCTATCTCTGCCCTTTCTCTGTCCCATCGTGCCTGTTCCTCCTGCTGGACCCCCTCTGGGTTGTAGATTGACACTATAGGGCCTATGGTAACAGGAACTTGTAAAGCGTCGGGCATTTGATACGACCTTGCATGCTGTGTTTCTGGCACCTTCTGGACCACGAATCTTCTCACTACTCTCTGTTCGGGACTAGATTGAGGTACTTCCTCACCTTTCTTGGCATCCCACTCTGTTACTGGGAGCAATTTATATTCCCCCCGTCTAGCTCCGTCCCCTTGCTGTAATGCGGGACTTTCGGCTTCTCTGTTGTACGGAGGTGGTCTATCTGTTAATAGTCTCTCTATCAGATCCTCATCTGGCTCGCTATCCTCATCTTCTTCTAGAGGTTTCTTTTCTCCCGTAGCTTCTAGCATTGTGAACAGTTTGTCTGCTTCTATCTTTTGCACCCTCCACTTTTTAGCTTCATCGTCCCATTTAGCATCCGGCACTGCTATTACCGATCGTCTCACTCTTTCTTGGCGCCTCTTTAAGCTCTTTTCGTGTGCTGCTCTAAACCATGCACTAAGGGCTTCAAACTGTGTTGGCCTCGGTAGAGGTCTTGTTGCTAGCATTACTGCTTTCAGTTGGTTCAATACTTCTAGCTTAAACGTCCCGTATCTCGGAAACGTCAGTTCCTTATTCCCTTCCGTTAGCTTATTCCACTCGGAGATCCATAATATCGAGTGTAAGCCTACATTCACTGCCATATGGTAAGCTGGTGTGCCTTCTGGTGGAGCTTCTTCTCCGGCATACAAGTTTCTTCTATCTCTCTTAAAGATCTCCCTTAAACGTTTAAAACACTTCATTTTCGATAATCTACGATTTTCCTTTTCTCTTCCTTATTTACGTCCCGACAAACAACCAATCCCTACGCGGCTCTCGCCAATCAGCCTATCCCAGCGCGACTCTACGCTGACCGACCAATCTCAGCTCGGCTCTACGCTGACGTCACTCGTCCCCTCTGCAGCAGTTCCCCTCCTTTCTCAACTCGTCTCACGATCTTGCATGCGTTTTCATTCATACGCTGAAAAATGATTACTTCCGTCCAAGCGATCACTTTTCTCTGACTGTACGGCCACAGTCTAACTGTAATTGTCACCTCAACTGACGAAACGTCTTTCCTCACACGGTCAGACGATCGCCTTAACTGATAGGTTACTTACACACAGTAAACGTACGACCAGCGTCCGTTACTCATACACTCACTCTTACGCTCCCCCTATCATCGGTCTGTCGGACGATCAATGGTACCTCATGACCCCCTTTCAATGGTGAACAATTACTCTGGGTGTTCGATACACCCGAACCACTTAAGCTCTCCTTGAACTTAAGATTTTATCCGGTTGCGCGCGCTCACAACCTTCCCTCAATCACACTACAGGCATTCAACTCCGCTTGACATTACAACACAGGTACAACATAAAATACCGCAATCTTACAACGCATGACCCTTATACTCACTCTCGACCGACTCTGCTGCTTTTCTCTCGACGCACCGTCAGCACCGTCTTCGGCAGGGATTCTTCTTCTGGTCGCCGATGACTAGGGACCTTGGGGTAATCTATGTGAGAAGTTGGCCCGATATGCAGCGTTCGCTATTCTAGCGACCGCTATGTATCGTTCCAAACGACCCTTATGATGATTGGTTGTAAGTCAACCTAAAGACCAGCTATCCTAGTAGCGTGGATACGAGCAGTCTAAGGCTAAAGACTCGAGAGGGCATGTTAAGCCAGCTGTTTACCACACATGTACCCCTTGAACACCAAGTGAAAGGACACCACACAAGTGTTATGAAAATAAACAGGATATTTATTAAGAATCACAACAGCCCTGTACTCTTTATGAGGACAGGGTACTAAGCACAAACCAAATCTCTTAGGAAAATACTTCAAGTGCACAATTAAAACAAGTGTCCGAGGACACGGAAAGTTTAAGGTCTCGGGCGGACCCGATAAGGCAAGTCGGAAGCGAGGGACTCAGGACCCTAGAGTAAAGAGGCTATGCAGGCACCGAAATGCCGAGTTACCTAGCCACGAGGGCTGCGGCTGCACAAGTCTTACAGGCGTCGGGGTCTTTGCTGACGAGCCAGGAGCCGGAAGAAAAGAGTTGCTGGCCGGCGACCAGTGATGAATAGTTCGTAGAGATCCAAGCCTGGATCAGAGATCGTTGATACCTGAAAGCAGAGGGGACCAAGTTCGTACTACTAGCCAGTAGTCAGAGGGTACCAGGAGGGCACCGGTTGGCCGTCACCTCGACCAGGTGAGTGGGCGACGCTAGGCTCTGCAGTCTCACGGACCAGGAGGCGTTGTCGGCGACCACGGTGGAGGTGCGAGCTGTCCCACGAAGGATGATGCTGTCGGCGTCGCTGGGCCCAGGATGGGGCAACAAGCCTTGGCAGATCTCAGGGCCACGTGATGGGCCTAAGATGGCGTCTTGAGTGGACCAGGAGGGTCCGGGGTGCTTCTCTCAAAGATGGAAGCAAGGGCCAGTCTGGAGCAACCAGGCTAGCAGTGTTGATTGTCGGATGTCGTCACAGAAGGGTACAAGCCAGCGGCTAGTGACCAGACAACGTGCTGAGCAGCGAGCAGAAGGGCCCCACGCAGATCGTGGAGATGCTGGGAGACTGCACTTCGGTGCTGGAGCGGCTCAGGGTCGGGGCTTCTCGGACCCCAGAGCACTCACCAGGGAATTACTTCGATGGTCGTGCTGGTTAAGAAAGCGTGCAGGTTTTGATGATGGCCGGTCCCTCGAGGTCTCGTCGCACCCACAGATCACAGCTGAGCTGATGACGTGGGTAGAGGTCAGAGGTGCCAGGGAAGCCGGTTCTCGTCGAGCTGGGCCGTCGGATCCTTGAGGAAGGACTTGCAGCAAACCGCAGAGTTCTTAGATGGTGCCCGCTGATGCAGGGTGACTACTCCTTAGTCACAAGGGAGAAATCTTGAGAAGAGTCTTGAGTGTCCTTTCGTAGAAAGTAGTTCTTGATTCAAAGATGATCTAATTTGGAAGGGTCCCCGCTCCGACCTTTATTCTAAAGAAAGGGGTGGGTACATGACTAGGTCCTGCCCTAAGGGTGGGACCAGGAAGGGGGGTGTTACGCCCCTCTCCCCTGCCGGACTTTCCCCAGGCCAGGGCTGGCGCCCCTGGAACTGGTTCTGACCGGCAGATGCGTAGTGAGCACCGGGGTGCCACTCCGCAGTCACCTTCTCGCAAAAGCCCTACCTACCCAGAATACACAAACCCTGTCTGGGACGGTGCGAACACCGCCCTCGACAGGAAACCCTTTGTCCAAGCGCTCCTCGCTGGAAGGACTCCCAGCAGCAGGAGGTCAGACTCGTGTCTGTGGTGGCAGCATCCATTTTGTGGAGCTGAGGCTTTAGTTAACTTTAACCGGGGTTCACAGTTACGTACATGTCGTGTCCCTCTAGAAGGGCGGAATGCTAACCTCGTCGCCAGAGTTGGTGAGAGGGCAGCATCCCGATTCGTATGACACCTTACTGGACATGTCTTGTTAACGCGACACCGAAGTTACCGATGTGGTACGCGTTACCATGGAACAGCCATTGGGTCTTGGTTCCGCAAGCTGCAACCGGGCTCGGCTCGGGCCAGAGCCTAGTTCACACGAGCCCATGCACTCTGCCTTCAGGATTGTCAAGGCCTGCCATAGGAGTGACTGATAGGAACTCGGGTGTCCATTGTATGGTTAGATATAGGGCTACTATATCTAAAGCAAAGTGTGATTACACGACTTCGCCCCAGCTGTCATGCAGCCAGTTGTGTCAAATTTAGGAGGCCAGCCAGGGGTGGCATAATACATGCTGCAGCCCCTGGCGGCCCTGGGTACACCTATGCCCTGAGTTACAGGGTCTGATAAGGTAGCCCAGTACCAATTGGTAAATGCACCTAGGGTACATGTCGTAATTTAGAAAGAGAACAGCCAGGCTGTGGGTCTGATTAGCAGGCCCACAGCCAGAGAAAGTCGTAAACCAGTGAAACAAAAGCAAAAAATCTGGGTGATCATAGGATTGCAGACCCTACTCTCCTACATGACCCCCCCCCAAACGTCGGAACAATAAGCTAACCTTGACCAGGTGAGTCTTCTTGTTCTAAGTGGAAATATCTGGAGAGCCCATCGGCATTGCCATGATCAGTACCAGGTCTATGTTCCACTGTAAAGTCCATCCCCTGTAGGGAAATGGACCACCTTAGCAGTTTGGGGTTTTCACCCTTCATCTGATTTAGCCACAAGAGGGGCTTATGGTCGGTCTGAATCTTGAAGTGAGTGCCAAACAAGTATGGCCTCAGCTTCTTCAGGGCCCAAACCACAGCAAAGGCCTCCCTCTCAATAGCTGACCAATTCTTCTCTCTAGGGGTCAGCCTTCTGCTTATAAAAGCAATGGGCTGGTCTTGACCATCAAAATTCAGTTGAGAAAGAACAGCTCCCACACCCAACTCAGAAGCATCTGTTTGGACAATGAATGGTTTGGAGTAGTCCGGACTCTTGAGGATAGGCGCCGTGCACATGGCCTGCTTTAGGTCATCGAATGCTTTTTGACAGCTCGCTGTCCACTGAACCTTTTTTGGCATTTTCTTGCTTGTCAGTTCGTTTAATGGTGTCACGATGGAACCATAGTTCCTGACAAACTTCCGGTAGTATCCAGTCAGGCCCAAGAAAGCTCGAACCTGAGTCTGGGTGGTTGGAGGAGCCCAGTCCCTGATTGACTGTATCTTGCTCTCCAGTGGCTGAACCTGGCCTCCACCTACAAGGTGGCCCAGGTATACAACCTGTGTCTGCCCTATCTGGCACTTGGTGGCCTTGATAGTGAGGCCTGCCGCTTGCAGAGCCTCTAATACTTTCCGCAGGTGGACCAGGTGATCCTCCCAGGTGGAGCTAAAGACAGCAATATCGTCAAGATACGCCGCACAGAAGTCATCCAGCCCAGTAAGGACTTGATTCACCAACCTTTGGAAGGTGGCAGGTGCATTTTTCAGACCAAAGGGCATCACCACGAACTGATAATGCCCACCAGGGGTCGAAAATGCGGTCTTAGGCTTGGCGTCCTCAGCTAACCTGATTTGCCAATACCCAGCTGTCAGGTCAAACGTACTTAAGTAGTTGGCCGAAGCCAATCTATCGATAAGCTCGTCTGCCCTTGGTATTGGGTGGGCGTCAGTCTTAGTGACTGCATTGAGACCCCTGTAGTCTACGCAGAACCTCATCTCTTTCTTACCGCCCGGGGTGTGAGGTTTCGGCACTAGAACTACGGGACTAGCCCAAGGGCTGTCCGAGGGTTCAATGACTCCCAGCTCCAACATTTTCTGCACTTCACTCTTGATGCAGTCTCTAACGTGATCAGGCTGCCGGTAGATTTTACTCTTGACAGGCAAGCTGTCACCAGTGTCGACCTCATGGGTGCACCAATTGGTCTGACTGGGTGTTAGAGAAAACATATGTCTGAACGACTGAAGAACCTGTTTACAGTCGCTCTGTTGATGTTCGGAGAGGCTGCCACAAAAGACAACACCATCTACCGATCCATCGTCAGGATTCTGAGTGAGCAGGTCGGGGAGAGGGTCACTCTCCTCTTCCTGTCCCTCATCTAGGGCCATGAGCAAACTCATGTCCTTCCTGTCGACATATGCCTTGAGCCTGTTGACATGAAGCACCCTGTGGGGGCTCCGGGGAGTTCCCAGGTCGACCAGGTAGGTGACCTCTCCCTTTTTCTCCAGGATGGTGTAGGGCCCGGACCATTTGTCCTTGAGTGCTGCTGGGGCCACTGGCTCCAACACCCACACCTTCTGTCCGGGCTGATAAACAGTCAAGACAGCCTTTTGGTCATGCCAAGCTTTTTGGAGTTCTTGGCTGGCCTTAAGGTTTTCAGATGCCTTCTCCATGTATTCAGCCATCCGCGAGCGGAGGCCAAGCACATAGTCCACTATGTTGGCTGCAGGCTTTTTGAGAGGTCTCTCCCATCCTTCCTTCACCAAACACAGGGGTCCTCTTACAGGATGTCCGTACAAAAGTTCAAAAGGGCTGTAGCCAACCCCCTTCTGGGGGACTTCTCTGTAGGCGAACAAGAGGCAGGGGATCAGGACGTCCCATCTACGCCGAAGCTTTTCCGGTAGTCCATGAATCATCCCTTTCAGGGTCCTGTTGAATCTCTCAACAAGCCCATTGCATTGTGGATGATAGGGTGTAGTGAACTTGTAGTTGACACCACATTCCTTCCACATAGCAGTCAAGTAGCTCGACATAAAGTTTGCACCTCTGTCGGAGACGACCTCCTTAGGGAAGCCCACTCTGGAGAATACTCCAACTAGGGCTCTTGCCACAACAGGTGCTGTAGTGGTCCTAAGGGGAATAGCTTCAGGATACCTGGTGGCATGATCCACTACCACCAGTATAAACTTGTGCCCTGATGCTGTTGGTGGTTCCATGGGACCGACGATGCCGATCCCCACCCGTTCAAAGGGCACCCCCACCACAGGCATTGGTATAAGGGGGGCCTTTGTCGTGCCACCTGACTTACCACTGGCTTGGCAAGTGACACAGGAGCGGCAAAACTGCTTAGTATCTTCGTTCATGTGAGGCCAGTGAAAGTGCGAGACAAGCCTGTCCCACGTCTTCGTCTGGCCTAAGTGACCTGCTAAGGGAATCTCGTGGGCCAAGGTAAGTAGGAAACCTCGCTGAGACAAGGGTACAACCAGCCTCCTGGTCATGCCAGGCTTGGGGTCTCTTGACTCAGTGTACAGGAGTCCGTCTTCCCAGTATACCTTGTGGGTACCTGTGGCGTTCCCAGCAGCCTCAGCAGCAGCCTGCTGTCTGAGGGGTTCAAGAGAAGGGCAGTCTAACTGGTCCTTCCCCAGGTCTTCCCTTGAGGGTCCCCCTGAACCCAAGAATTCAACTTGATCAAGTTCGAACTCCCTAGGCTCAGTTTCCCTCAATTCTTGTAGGTCAGCCTCCTCTGAGACTTGATCCACGACCTGGGGCAAGGGGGAAGGCGCAGCCTTAACCCTACTGCTCTTCTTCTTGGGAGGTGTCTGGTCCGTTGTTCCAGGATCCAGCACCTGTTCAGTGGGGCATTTCCTGACCTGTGACCTGGTCACAGCGAACACATGTGCTGGCAAACCTAACATTTCCATGTGAGTCCGGTGCTCCACTTCTGACCATTGTGATGACTCCAAATCATTGCCCAACAAACAATCCACTGGGAGGTCTGAACTAACTACAACCTTCTTTTGGCCAGTTACCCCTCCCCAGGAGAAAGCTACAATTGCCATACTGTGATTGGTAGTGACATTGCTTGCATTGGTCACCAGGAATTCTGTACCTGGCATGATCTGTCCAGGGTCCACAAAGTTAGGCGTCACCATGGTGACGCTGGCACAAGTGTCCCTATAGGCCTGAGCCATCTTTCCATTTATGAAAGGCGTCTGTCTGTATTTGCCTAAAGTATTGGGACTTATGTCAGGGGACACGTCCACGTCCCCTGTACTGACAAGGACAGCCTGAGTGAGTGTGCCAACTAAGTTGTCACGCCCCTCAGAACCCAGGGTTAACCCTACTAAACCCTTGGGAGGCGCACTACCACTGCTGACTGTACTAGGGGGCACAGGCGCCTTAGGGGCTGCAGTGGCAGGAGTCTGCCCTCCTCCTTTCTTGGTGCACTCACTAAACCAGTGAGATTTACTTTTGCAGTACTGGCACCATCTTTTGGATTGGCCTTCTTTCTTCTTTTGGGGAGCCTGACCCCCACCCTCTTTGGGTTGTTGGGGACCTGTCGAAGACTTCTGGTCATTTTGTTCCCCCTTAGAATCTTTACCCTTCTGGTCTGCTTTCTTCTGACCACCTTGATTCTGGCCCTGGTTCTGTTTAACTCTCGTGCGAACCCATCTGTCTGCCTTCGTTCCCAATTCTTGGGGAGAGGTCAGATCCGAGTCGACAAGATGCTGATGCAACAACTGGTTCTGACAATTGTTTAAAATTTGTTCTCTCATCATCAAATTATACAATCCTTTGTAATCAGTAACCTTACTGCCCAGCAACCAGCCCTCAAAAGCCTTAGTGGCACAATCGACAAAGTCAGACCAATCTTGAGACTGCGTTTTCTGGGTATCCCTGAACAGCACCCTGTACTGCTCAGTGGTTAGGCCAAACCCTTCAACGAGTGTATTCTTCAAGACGTGGTAATTATTGGCATCCTCTACCCTTGTGGTGAGGAGCTTGTCTCTTCCTTTACCTTCAAAGGAGAGCCACAAGATAGCTGCCCACTGACTCTGGGGAACTCCTTGCACAGTGCAGGCCCTCTCCAAAGCAGTAATCCATTTGTGGATGTCGTCCCCTTGTTTAAAGGGGGGCACTATCTTACCAAGGTGTTTCGTATCAAAACTCCTTTCCCTATTACTAGGTACAATGCTGCCACCAGTGGGGACTACCCCACTTAACTGTTGCTCTCTAGCAAAGGCAAGCCTTTCTTTGGCCAGGGCAAGTTCTTCCCTTTCGATCCTCAGATTAGCTGCCCTTTCCTTAGCTTCGTACACTCTCCGCTGAGGGGACGTCATCCCTCTTTGCGAGGAGTTGTGAGAGCCATTGGTTTGAAGGGATCTGCCAGAGTCTCTTGACAGAGATCTGGCTCGTCCATTCCCAATGTTAAGCTGACCTGATAGTGGCCCCAGGAGTCCCCCAGTACCACTGTCATGCTTGCTTAAGTTGGACCTGCTTAGTCTTACGACTTCTACCTGTCCCTTATCTGCCTCATCCCCAGAGGGATCCTCATTCTCATCGTCCTCTACTTCTTCAGTCTCAGTCGAGAGGTGGATGAGGTCAGGATCGCCTCTGGTTCCCTCGAGGGGAGGCATGTCTCCTTCTGGATTAGAAGAGCTGGGACGGGTCTCAGCTTTTCTGGCATCATAAGTCTCCAAGAGACCAATCAGAAAGGACGTTGTGGGGTTAGACCCCTGCTTGATCTTCCTGGAGTGACACACTTGTCTTAACTCCTTGAAGCTCAGCACAGTATATCTCGAAGGGATGACCTGTGGAGGGTCAACTGACACAAGGGGAGACTCAGAGTTTCCTCCTTTGTCCGACATACTGTTTCTAGTGTGGTGCAAGTGATGCACCTACCTACACTACGTGTTTACCTACTGTTCCCTTGCTAAGAGTTGCAGCCAAGGTGTGCTAAGCCTTGAGGAGCTGCAACAGCTGGTTCAGTAGAACTCAGAGTATTCTAAGCTTTAGTTATATGTACTAACAGTACTTGTGTGATCTTTTAACAAGATATTCTTAGGATACGTGTGGTAAAACAACAGCAAGCTCAAATCCCACCGCTGCCACCAATGTGAGAAGTTGGCCCGATATGCAGCGTTCGCTATTCTAGCGACCGCTATGTATCGTTCCAAACGACCCTTATGATGATTGGTTGTAAGTCAACCTAAAGACCAGCTATCCTAGTAGCGTGGATACGAGCAGTCTAAGGCTAAAGACTCGAGAGGGCATGTTAAGCCAGCTGTTTACCACACATGTACCCCTTGAACACCAAGTGAAAGGACACCACACAAGTGTTATGAAAATAAACAGGATATTTATTAAGAATCACAACAGCCCTGTACTCTTTATGAGGACAGGGTACTAAGCACAAACCAAATCTCTTAGGAAAATACTTCAAGTGCACAATTAAAACAAGTGTCCGAGGACACGGAAAGTTTAAGGTCTCGGGCGGACCCGATAAGGCAAGTCGGAAGCGAGGGACTCAGGACCCTAGAGTAAAGAGGCTATGCAGGCACCGAAATGCCGAGTTACCTAGCCACGAGGGCTGCGGCTGCACAAGTCTTGCAGGCGTCGGGGTCTTCGCTGACGAGCCAGGAGCCGGAAGAAAAGAGTTGCTGGCCGGCGACCAGTGATGAATAGTTCGTAGAGATCCAAGCCTGGATCAGAGATCGTTGATACCTGAAAGCAGAGGGGACCAAGTTCGTACTACTAGCCAGTAGTCAGAGGGTACCAGGAGGGCACCGGTTGGCCGTCACCTCGACCAGGTGAGTGGGCGACGCTAGGCTCTGCAATCTCACGGACCAGGAGGCGTTGTCGGCGACCACGGTGGAGGTGCGAGCTGTCCCACGAAGGATGATGCTGTCGGCGTCGCTGGGCCCAGGATGGGGCAACAAGCCTTGGCAGATCTCAGGGCCACGTGATGGGCCTAAGATGGCGTCTTGAGTGGACCAGGAGGGTCCGGGGTGCTTCTCTCAAAGATGGAAGCAAGGGCCAGTCTGGAGCAACCAGGCTAGCAGTGTTGATTGTCGGATGTCGTCACAGAAGGGTACAAGCCAGCGGCTAGTGACCAGACAACGTGCTGAGCAGCGAGCAGAAGGGCCCCACGCAGATCGTGGAGATGCTGGGAGACTGCACTTCGGTGCTGGAGCGGCTCAGGGTCGGGGCTTCTCGGACCCCAGAGCACTCACCAGGGAATTACTTTGATGGTCGTGCTGGTTAAGAAAGCGTGCAGGTTTTGATGATGGCCGGTCCCTCGAGGTCTCGTCGCACCCACAGATCACAGCTGAGCTGATGACGTGGGTAGAGGTCAGAGGTGCCAGGGAAGCCGGTTCTCGTCGAGCTGGGCCGTCGGATCCTTGAGGAAGGACTTGCAGCAAACCGCAGAGTTCTTAGATGGTGCCCGCTGATGCAGGGTGACTACTCCTTAGTCACAAGGGAGAAATCTTGAGAAGAGTCTTGAGTGTCCTTTCGTAGAAAGTAGTTCTTGATTCAAAGATGATCTAATTTGGAAGGGTCCCCGCTCCGACCTTTATTCTAAAGAAAGGGGTGGGTACATGACTAGGTCCTGCCCTAAGGGTGGGACCAGGAAGGGGGGTAGTTACGCCCCTCTCCCCTGCCGGACTTTCCCCAGGCCAGGGCTGGCGCCCCTGGAACTGGTTCTGACCGGCAGATGCGTAGTGAGCACCGGGGTGCCACTCCGCAGTCACCTTCTCGCAAAAGCCCTACCTACCCAGAATACACAAACCCTGTCTGGGACGGTGCGAACACCGCCCTCGACAGGAAACCCTTTGTCCAAGCGCTCCTCGCTGGAAGGACTCCCAGCAGCAGGAGGTCAGACTCGTGTCTGTGGTGGCAGCATCCATTTTGTGGAGCTGAGGCTTTAGTTAACTTTAACCGGGGTTCACAGTTACGTACATGTCGTGTCCCTCTAGAAGGGCGGAATGCTAACCTCGTCGCCAGAGTTGGTGAGAGGGCAGCATCCCGATTCGTATGACACCTTACTCGACATGTCTTGTTAACGCGACACCGAAGTTACCGATGTGGTACGCGTTACCATGGAACAGCCATTGGGTCTTGGTTCCGCAAGCTGCAACCGGGCTCGGCTCGGGCCAGAGCCTAGTTCACACGAGCCCATGCACTCTGCCTTCAGGATTGTCAAGGCCTGCCATAGGAGTGACTGATAGGAACTCGGGTGTCCATTGTATGGTTAGATATAGGGCTACTATATCTAAAGCAAAGTGTGATTACACAACTTCGCCCCAGCTGTCATGCAGCCAGTTGTGTCAAATTTAGGAGGCCAGCCAGGGGTGGCATAATACATGCTGCAGCCCCTGGCGGCCCTGGGTACACCTATGCCCTGAGTTACAGGGTCTGATAAGGTGGCCCAGTACCAATTGGTAAATGCACCTAGGGTACATGTCGTAATTTAGAAAGAGAACAGCCAGGCTGTGGGTCTGATTAGCAGGCCCACAGCCAGAGAAAGTCGTAAACCAGTGAAACAAAAGCAAAAAATCTGGGTGATCATAGGATTGCAGACCCTACTCTCCTACAATCTAGACCTGACCTAGGTTGTCTTCCTCAAGAAGAAAACCATCTTTCTCTGCTACCAACTGCGGGGAATGAGATTTTAATATCTTTTTATGATCAATTTAATAACTTATCTCATTCGTCAATTTTGGATCGGTTGTTTTCTGTCATTGAGTAAAAGACAAGCCCCGCATAGGTTAGATAAACCCCATAAACTGACGCAACTCTGAAGAACCACTTACAACTGATAAGGGTTAAAAGATTTAATATAAAATTAAGAAAAGTTGCATATACAATCCTCTCAGGATAAGGTTCATCAAATATACAGGAACTAGAAGGAACATATATTCCCTAAAGAACCTCAGTCTACAAACGAATACAATTAAAGTCAGCTCGAGAATCAACAAATTAAAAAGCATAGATATGATGTGGTTCCGTTGCGTCATCTAAAGAAAGAGAAAAATAATCAAGTTAATCTGTCCCTACTCTATACTAAGTGACATCCCTACTTCGCAAGTTCCTAACCTAAAAGGTGTCAGCAGTTTGACTTCCAAAGAAGTACAAACTCTCTTAGCCTCTAAAGGTAATTTAAGTTTAAGAAGCAGTACCCTCTCTGCCTACCCATCCGTTCTCTAAGGGTCCTCGGCCTACTGCTCTCTTGCGCTCTGATCTCTCTCAGCGCATCTGCTCAAGTCATCTACTCTGAGCTCTTCGCCTTCGCTCTCGCCTTTCGCCTTTCGCCTTTCGCTCTCTTCTCCCCGGGGTGCTGTCCCTAAAATACACAATCACAGTATGGGTGGAACGCCCCTTCGACGCCCACCACGGACTTTCCCCATGATCTCATTCTTTGCTTTTTTCCATGGCTTCATATCTTTCCGTCGTCCGTTAAGTTGACCCTTCTCCTTAGGCGCCATCTTCGTCTTCTTGCTGGTGACTTCATTGACATATCAGTTGTCCTTTCGGAGCAAAAAGTCTATCACCTCAGCGGAACTTTACTCTTTACAACTATATGCATAACCTTTCTTGGTCCTGTGAATGGTCATTTCAAAACAAGACTCAAATTCCAAGCGCCCCTTATCACGTTTAGGCCATAAACTTCGTCCGGCATTGTCACCTTAAATCTAGCAAGAACTAGACTCCTTGGCTCGCACGTTCACATCAAGGCTATTCACGACTCCTGTGAGCCCACTAAATTACAAACAGCGGACTACACTCCTGCGAACCCTTGGTCAGCTAGGTTAAAATCACACATGACCTAAACCCTTCTAACATTCTTACAAGAAGCTTTCTACACAGTATAACCTTTAACACACATTTATATATAATCGTATTTAGTAAATCGTTTGCTTAAGTGAATACATTCTACATAGAATATAAGTTACCTAGAATATAACTTTACATTCTCATTCGTTACATCGTTATGAATGTTCTCTGCACATCTCTCCATGTTACATTTCTCGCCGTTTCTCCATTTAAAGTTACACATGTACATGAATTCTACTTTGCACGTTCTTCAATTCGTAAGCATTTCTACGCATTTCTACATTAGCCCACTATGTATACGGGCCTTCTAAATCTAATGCATGTTCAAGAGTAAATACAGTTATATTTCCTATATTACTTTGGTTACATCGGTTAACTTTATGCTATAAGTGTCAACTTCATGTTACGATATACATTTCATTCCTACGTTATACGATATGCTTGTAAATATGGCTCGGATATACGTTTTATTCAAATTGCGCTCTCTCAGGACTCACACAATCCTATGCATGTAAGAATCGCTGGAAAAATAGCGATTCCTACATATTCCTTATTTGCGACTCGCAAATTGCGAGTCGCAAATTTGGAAAGGCTTTCCATTCATTCCTATGGGCCACAGCCCCATAGGAATTAAAGGGAATTTGCATGCGCAATTTGCGCGTACCAATAGGTACTCGCAAATTGCGCATGCAATTTCAAGGGTCAAAAGGACACCCTGTTGCACCTCTGAAATTGATCCGTGCACATATGTTGCGCACACACATGTCCCAAGGGCATTTGTGTGTGTAACCTACAACTCTGAAAAATGCACTTTAGTGCATTTTTCAAAGTTTTCGCTATTTACCATCTGGTATGATTTCGCTGTAAACAGCGGGCCAAAATAGCGAAATCGCTATTTTAAAAGGCATCTTGCATTGCATTTAAGGAATCACAATTTGAGATTCCTTAAATGCAATCGCAATTTGAGAAATTGCAAAATATTGCGATTTATTAAATTGCGAATGGCAAGTTGTCTCATGCATCTCAAAAACTAATTTTGCGGCCGATTTTTGCAAATTGCACCGTTTGCGATCGCAAAAAGCTTTGATGCATGTGTCTGTAAGTGATTTCCCCATTCCCACAGTGATATGTTATTGGCCCCGGAGCCCTTTGAGTTGATGGAACCTTCCAGCAGAGGCTGCTTGATGGGCGGCCAGAGACCAGGCCTCTCTGCAGCAGCGCTTCCCACCAGGCCTGGCTATCAAGAGCAGGAATTTATGTGCTGTTGCAGCTCTAAGAATAATTTCCTGCGTAACCTGCCTCTACTCATGACGCAGTCGAGGGCTGCTTTATGTACGGAAAATAAAAAATGTAATTTCAAAACTGAATGTGCTACGCGAATATCTTTTCATTCCAAGCTGCTGAATAAACAATCCGCTGAGGAGCTGCTCATGAGAAAGGAAAGAGAAAATGGATGTCTTCTTATTCTACTGCCAGACTTTGCAATACCTGCTACGCCGCAATAACATGGTTTCTTATGCTCCCTCCACCTGCCTACAAAAATAACAGAAATTATTGCTTCGGACAGAATTGTCAGACTCGTGGAGGGGAAGGAATCCCCACATCTTTAAGGTCAGGAAAAAGCAGGGTCGAGGCATGAACAATTTGTAAATTAGTGCAAAAGAAATTAACCTCCCACCTGCTATTCGTGCAGATGTCTCAATTTTGCATCCAAGGATCTCTTCACAAGTCGATATCCAGACATAATCTGACTCCAAAATACTTTAACCTGAGGACTCTCTGCAATGCAGGCAAACAGAGGGAGTACAAATTGAGGAATAGCCATTGGCATATTTGCCTCATTAATCTCCACAAGGAAAATATGTTTCTATGGGGAGGAAAATGTCCTCATGCACCCCAAGCAACCCATCAAACTCTTTATAAATAAAATAAAATAAAATAAAATGCCTTTAGTTTAAACCAGTAAACTTTCCAAGGGGAACATCATTGAAATAAACCTTTAGCATGCATCACATACGTTTCATCCAACTCTCCCCTAGCAGCGATGGGAGATAGTTTAAGTTATAGAAAGTACATAGAAATTTATAGGAATCACAAGGTCGGCTTGGAAAGGGGAAATGCTCAAAACAAAAACATATTTATTTGAAAGAAAAACATTAATAAAGGGAAAAAATGAAATCCACAAATCTCTTAAGTATATGCATACATTCTTTACGCAATGCATTGCGTTCATGGGTAGAATTGATTAAACGTGTGGGCAGTTTCATAAGCAATTAGTAAAATGCTTAATTTACACACGAGTTTAAATATTACGTTACCCAATATATTTTTTCACAACAAGTAACTACCAGTGTGCACATTAGTGACTGTAAAACATAGCCTGAATGCATGGATGTACAACAGAAAAACACATGCCTTTACCATGCAGTCTTCACATAGCATATGCCGTACATACACGTCTTTACCATACATACTTTTACCAAAAACATACATAGGTTTACATTAAAGTAACCATTACCATGCATGCCTTTATCATGCATACATTTACCACGCAAACCTTTACCACACTTTATGTAACTGGTAAAAATTTTATATAGATTTTATTTTATATATTTACCCAAATATATTTAAAAATACAGAAAAATATTTTTACAACATAGAAAGTACTATTGTGCAGCGCATACATGTGCAACAGAAAACCACATAATGCAAAAGCAATACAAAACATCACAACAGTATGCAAATAAAAGTCATATGTTTTGCATTTCTACACAATGTGTAACTCTGTCCCCAACCAAAATGGCGGAAGAAGTCTCTGAAGAAGGTAACATTTCATATTAAAAGCACTTACAATATAACCATACTTAAAAATATAATTATACGTGTAGCTTGCAGCGCTATTGTTTACTGGTGAGAAATGGGAATACAGGGCCCGATTCACAGAATGAATTTAAGACTCAATCCTAAATTTACTACCATTTTGGTATTCACATAATGAACTTACTACTTTTGGTATTCACATAAGTTAGGATTTTGTCTTAAGTTTGTCTTAAGACAGACTTAAGACAGACTTAGGACAAAATCCTAACTTCTGTGACTACCAAAAGTAGTAAGTTCATTCTGTGAATGCCAAAATAGTAGTAAGTTTAGGATTGAGTCTTAAGTTCATTCTGTGAATCGGACCCAGTGTGTTTTTGGGGGTTTGAACTAAGAAGGTCTTTTTAAAGTCTATGTTTACTGCCAATTTTTTATCATACCTTGTGTGTTTTGAACTTCCTGGCAGTCCTCACCTGTTGGAGTGGGACCGCCGTTTTGCTGCTGGTCTAGTTGTTGCTGGTCTAGTTGAAGCAGGGAGGGCACTACAAAGCAAAAAGATGGCACGACCGCGAAGCGCTATTGTTTACAGGTGAGAAAATGGGCATGAAGATCTTTTGGAGTTTGAGCTAAGAAGGTCTTTTTAAAGTCTATTTTTATTGTGATTTTCTGATCATACCTTGCGAGTTTTGCACTTTCTGGCAGTCCTTGCCTGTTAATGCAGGACCACCATTTTGCAACTGGTCTAGTCGTTGACTGTCTAGTTGGTTAAGAGAGGGTACAAAAAACACAAAAGGCTGGCATGAGTACGCAGCAGGCGTGTGCAGCGGGCACGCCTAAGGCAAGCCTATCTGCTCACCGACTGTATACAGCGCCAGCCAAGGAGCCTATGGGGCTAGTAAATCTCATACAGATACCAGGATAATGTACAGAAGAGAGTAACTTCTATTAATTGATAAGCAGCCCCCAGACACCCCAACCTCTTGTTAGGGCAGAACCAGAACCCAAGCCGCTGTCTGCGGTTAGAACGTCTGCCTGGCTGAAATGTGGTCTGTGAGGGGCAATGTCTTCTCTGGGCCCTTATGCTATAGACCCCAGGATACCTGATCTCACATCTCCAAACACTTATAGAAGTCTTATCCAATATGGTTCTTGTGCACTCCAACTTCTTTATTTTAGCAGATTTTAATCTATGGGCAGAGGGGACCTGTCGCCCCCTTTCAAAGAACTATAGAGTTAATGTAAAAGTGCTGCATGGTTACACTCATCAAGGGGGCCATACATTAGATCTTCAATCAATCAATCAATAAGTGCTTTATTTGCTAATCATAAAAAACCATAAAAGCGCACATAAAATACATCAGGTAAAAAAATGCTAAAAAGCTGAAAACATGAAATAAAATATCGTTAGGCAGCATTTGTAAGTACAAGAGATTAAACTCAGAGGCTTTGAGAAGGGGGGCGAATAAGCCTCCCTTGGGGTTTCATAAAACTTGCAGAACACGATAAAATGCAAGGGGGGATATTCTCAACAACGTGTGATAACTACAGCAAAAGTAGCTAAATGCAACTCTTCACATCAAGGGAAAAGAACACTGTATTAACGTGGTATTCAAAACAAGGCGGTACCATGCGATAGACCCACACAACGTGACAAATGACCGCGTTACAATCAACGCGACCCTGCAAAAATGTGGAACACTAACATTAAAAAAGCGGCGATGACGCAAATCGCGCTACAGAAATCAGCGAAAACCAGCCACAGGCCTGCAATCCCAACACGACATGCGGGAAAATGCACTACAAAAGTTGGAGAAAAAAACACATACAAAAGCAAAACAACAGCGAAGCACAATGGTGGCAGCTGGAGCAAGTGCAAAGGACAACCAGAATCCCACATGACCCCTTAGGACCAGACTGGGACCTCAGGGTCCGGGAAGGGCAAGGACAAGAAGAGTAGGAAGAAAAGGTTCAGTCCGCAGGAAAACAGGATCCTGATAACGGAGGTGATGGAACACCATCAACTACTGTCCGTCACCGCCACTGTGTCACTGGCAACTAAAAATGGAATACGGCAGACCATCGTGGACAATGTGAATGCAGTCGGAGTGCTGAAGTGGACAATGGAAGAGGTCAAGAGGCGCTGGAATGATGCCTAGCACAAAACCAAGCAGAAACTGGCAAATAACCGCAAGGCAGCAATGCAGACTGGAGGTGGGAGCCCAGCGCCACAGAAGGAGCTGGACGAGATGGAGGAAATGGTGTCCACAATCATCAGTGGGGAGACGATGGCGGGAGTCGGGGGCCCGGACACTGCTCAACATGACCGGACACAACAGCAACAGTTGAGTAACGACCAGGAACTGGGGAATGGGGGAGATGGGCACAATGGCACACATGCACAAGTAAGTATAGCACAGCTGCAGACAAACCATGCCCCAGACCCCCAACTCCCTTCAAGAGAGCAATGCATCCAAGTATGCAACATCTCAGCACTGTATAAGCACAGAAGTCAGAGGCACACTGCATGTAAGGGATAAGGGGCAGCCAAAACAGAGCTGCAGGGGTGATTCCCTCAAAATGCGGCACACACACATCACCTGCAGAGCACATCAACATCAACAACTATATGGCACAATCTGCAACACCTCCACCACAGAACAGAGGACACAACTGGTATTGCTTGTGTACAGAAACTGGCCAATCACATGTGGCATAGCAGGGAAATGTGAGTTGACAATGTACAAGTACAAACACACATCCGTGATGTTGTCGGAATGTACTCTGTCCCGCAGCATATAAGCAGCTCCCCACAAACAGTCACAATGTACAACTTCATGCAGTCTGAATGTAAACATATACAAAGCGACAACATACATGTGAACACAATGTTAAACTGCATCTCCCCTTCACATTGCAGAGGGAAATTAAACACCTCCTGCTAAGCAGTCCCAACCTCTCCTCTCAGATGACAAAGAGGACCACAACACCTTTGACTCTGACACCCTCCAACAGCTCGTGGACAGCCTCTGCAGCCCACTTCCAGGAGCAGGTCAGCCCAGCTGCTACAAGGAGAACCCACCCCCTGCACAGACCACTCAGCAGGCAGCACCCACCACCACCACTGCCTCCCAGGACCCCCACGACGAATACATGGCCTTCCAATGTAGTGTGTTGGGGTGCCAGGAGAAGCTGGCTGAACAGGTGCAGGTGGGGTTTGACCGCATGGCAGACAAACTAGACGCCATACGTGGGTGTCTTAGTCCCATCAGGGACCACTCACAGTCCCTAACGGACACCCACAGTCTGCTCCATGCCCTCCAACGAACCATGGCTGACATTGCCAGAGTCCTGACTCTGCGACAAGAACAACTGTCTAGTCGGAGTGGCTCCAGCGAGCTCGCCCGGGAGTTGGGACCCATGCGGAGGCTCATGGAGAACAGGGAGCGGGTGTAGGTGGAAAGATCAGCTGCCACGGTTGCACATGAGCGAGAGGTAGCTGGGTCCCTCAACACCATAAAGACCCTCCTCATGGCATTGCTGCCACAAGGCCTGGCGCTGATGCATGTTGCTGCTACCACTCCATCCACATCCCCGGCCCCTGATGTGTCAGTGCCACACAGTGCTGGAGATAGAACACCACCACCCACATGTGAGGCACCTGAAACAGCAGAGGACGAAGATGCGGATGAATTGGCCCTGGTGGTCAGAAGGAAGCGGTAGCATCCATCTCTGCCATATGGCCTGTTTCTGCTTGGTTCTGCCCTCTACATCATTACCTTCCACTGTCCCCCGATGCACTCTGCGACACTCACCTTGGACCTCAACATGGACTGCCATATCCTGTTTGGTCACCAATGACTCAGCTATCAGACTGCAGACTGTACTCCTCCTCTTCTGATGTACTTGTCATTCCCTGAAGGACTCTGGCTGGCCCTCCATGGGCTGTCAATGTGGCGTGGGGTTTGATTGGCCAAGTACTGCTCCAGCTATAACACGCCATTGAATGTGCATTAAACATTCATTGTCACACCGATGTGTCATGTCTATGATCTTGCAAGTGTGGAGGTATGGATGAATGTAGGGTCAATGATTCCCCCTTACATCCATGTTGCTCATGTTGTGGGACATGGGTCACAGGGTGACACATTGCCGATTGCTTTTTGGGTGGCGCCGACACTAGAACGGAGACATACGCATTAGTCACTTCCTTGTCCAGCCCAGGACGGAACCATGCCCAGAGCCCCAGGGTCATTGTTCACACCCTTACGCTAGACTAGCATGCGCCAAGCCAGCACACTCCGCTTACGCTCACAAGAGACGACAACAATGCTACTTGTCCGAAGTCTTCCCTATCGGAATCTGCTGCTCACAGGTCCATTTGTCAGCATGCCACTGCCACTCCTTCACGGCTGGTTCACACCCACACCACACCCATTCAGCACTGGCATCACAGGACATGTGACCCTGCCACTAAAAAGGGCCTGGGACACGTGCTGGATGCCATTTCCACTCTGTAACTGGGTGTCTCCGTGTGGTTATCATTTCTGCCTGAGGGCCTAGTGCCCGGGCACAGCACATTGCCCAGTGCCGGGGGTGACATGATGGCATGCGCACCACGGGACTCAATCATATAGGGTTCATGGCTCGCGGTGCACAAACTTGGTGGCACTGGATACACTGTGGCAGGCACAGGCACACCTCCACGGGACGCCTGCTTTCAGTGCACTGAGGTAGGGGCACCATAAGTGCTGAGCGGGTGTGCAGCCTGCGATGATGCGCCTTCCAGGCGGTCCGGAATGGTGGCATTGGTGTGAGCACTGCAGTTTAGGCCTGAGCCAGCGGGCGGTGCGGGCCTACCGCCGCGTGGCGTTGCCTCGCAGTTCACAGAGTGACACCTCTAGTGCTGAGCGGGTGTGCAGCCTGTGCTGATTGGCTCCTGAGGCGGAAAGGCGGGAGCAGGGACGATTTTTAAAAATTGTATTTTGTGTATAATTCACTGTGCTTTTAAACTGCCATCCACTCTCACCTGCATCTTGGCATCTTAGAACAGCGCTTCTCGCTGCAACGACCTCTTCCCTTCAGTCGCCATTCCCGAGGGCGAGGCGAGACACGCCCCCTCGGCTGGCCACGCCCCCCCGCCACGACTACAAATAGCGCGCGCCAACCTAGGCGCTGCATTGCTGATTGGCTCCTGAGGCGGAAAGCCGGGAGCAGGGACGATTTTTAAAAATTGTATTTTGTGTATAATTCACTGTGCTTTTAAACTGCCATCCACTCTCACCTGCACCTTGGCATCTTAGAACAGCGCTTCTCGCTGCAACGACCTCTTCCCTTCAGTCGCCATTCCCGAGGGCGAGGCGAGACACGCCCCCTCGGCTGGCCACGCCCCCCCGCCACGACTACAAATAGCGCGCGCCAACCTAGGCGCTGCATTGCTGATTGGCTCCTGAGGCGGAAAGCCGGGAGCAGGGACGATTTTTAAAAATTGTATTTTGTGTATAATTCACTGTGCTTTTAAACTGCCATCCACTCTCACCTGCACCTTGGCATCTTAGAACAGCGCTTCTCGCTGCAACGACCTCTTCCCTTCAGTCGCCATTCCCGAGGGCGAGGCGAGACACGCCCCCTCGGCTGGCCACGCCCCCCCGCCATGACTACAAATAGCGCGCGCCAACCTAGGCGCTGCATTGCTGATTGGCTCCTGAGGCGGAAAGCCGGGAGCAGGGACGATTTTTAAAAATTGTATTTTGTGTATAATTCACTGTGCTTTTAAACTGCCATCCACTCTCACCTGCATCTTGGCATCTTAGAACAGCGCTTCTCGCTGCAACGACCTCTTCCCTTCAGTCGCCATTCCCGAGGGCGAGGCGAGACACGCCCCCTCGGCTGGCCACGCCCCCCACCACGACTACAAATAGCGCGCGCCAACCTAGGCGCTGCATTGCTGATTGGCTCCTGAGGCGGAAAGCCGGGAGCAGGGACGATTTTTAAAAATTGTATTTTGTGTATAATTCACTGTGCTTTTAAACTGCCATCCACTCTCACCTGCACCTTGGCATCTTAGAACAGCGCTTCTCGCTGCAACGACCTCTTCCCTTCAGTCGCCATTCCCGAGGGCGAGGCGAGACACGCCCCCTCGGCTGGCCACGCCCCCCGCCACGACTACAAATAGCGCGCGCCAACCTAGGCGCTGCATTGTTGATTGGCTCCTGAGGCGGAAAGCCGGGAGCAGGGACGATTTTTAAAAATTGTATTTTGTGTATAATTCACTGTGCTTTTAAACTGCCATCCACTCTCACCTGCACCTTGGCATCTTAGAACAGCGCTTCTCGCTGCAACGACCTCTTCCCTTCAGTCGCCATTCCCGAGGGCGAGGCGAGACACGCCCCCTCGGCTGGCCACGCCCCCCCCCCGCCACGACTACAAATAGCGCGCGCCAACCTAGGCGCTGCATTGCTGATTGGCTCCTGAGGCGGAAAGCCGGGAGCAGGGACGATTTTTAAAAATTGTATTTTGTGTATAATTCACTGTGCTTTTAAACTGCCATCCACTCTCACCTGCATCTTGGCATCTTAGAACAGCGCTTCTCGCTGCAACGACCTCTTCCCTTCAGTTGCCATTCCCGAGGGCGAGGCGAGACACGCCCCCTCGGCTGGCCACGCCCCCCCGCCACGACTACAAATAGCGCGCGCCAACCTAGGCGCTGCATTGCTGATTGGCTCCTGAGGCGGAAAGCCGGGAGCAGGGACGATTTTTAAAAATTGTATTTTGTGTATAATTCACTGTGCTTTTAAACTGCCATCCACTCTCACCTGCACCTTGGCATCTTAGAACAGCGCTTCTCGCTGCAACGACCTCTTCCCTTCAGTCGCCATTCCCGAGGGCGAGGCGAGACACGCCCCCTCGGCTGGCCACGCCCCCCGCCACGACTACAAATAGCGCGCGCCAACCTAGGCGCTTCATTGCTGATTGGCTCCTGAGGCGGAAAGCCGGGAGCAGGGACGATTTTTAAAAATTGTATTTTGTGTATAATTCACTGTGCTTTTAAACTGCCATCCACTCTCACCTGCACCTTGGCATCTTAGAACAGCGCTTCTAGCTGCAACGACCTCTTCCCTTCAGTCGCCATTCCAGAGGGCGAGGCGAGACACGCCCCCTCGGCTGGCCACGCCCCCTCCAACCTCCTCACCCACCGGTATAAAGTATGTGTCTTGGTAGGAAGCGCAGCGGACGAGCGCAGCGGGCGTGACTTTTGCGCGCCGAAGGTGCGCCTAAGGCAAGCCCGTCTGCGCCCGTCCGCGACCGACCGGGACCAGGGGCCATACCCCCTACAGGCTCCAGTACACCTGAGGCAGCCATCATTCGCTACAATCGTATCGATCTACTAGCCCTGCGTAAACCTATTGAAACAACTAACTGCATCCAAACCGGCCCAGGTCTATCCTACGGTCCCATCTCATGCCGTTCTTGTCATTGGACCAGCCTGGGTCAATCCTCAACGGATCTTCACATGATCCCCACCAACCCCCAGCATGAACTAAAATGTCTATATTTTAATGCCAGATCACTACCCAAGCATGCACTCGACATATGGGACACCTTAACCTCCAAAACGCCAGATCTGGTTTTTGTCACCGAAACGTGGCTATCAGATGCCAGTGCCCCGGACCTAGCTAACGCTCTCCCCCCCAATTATAAAATAATAACACAAAACAGACAAAGCAAGAAAAAAGGAGGCGGAGTCGCCGTAATTTTTAGGGACCACCTAACTTGCCTAACGGATACAACTAATGCGGAGCCTGAACATGAGCTACTACCATTTAGAATTCTCGTTGAGAATCATGTCATGCTAGCGGGCGCAGTCGTCTATAATCCACCTGGACAACAAATTAACCTCAGTGCGAAACTCCTGAATCAAGTACTCCCTTTGTGCCTAAAACACAAAAACTACATGATCATTGGAGACTTTAATGTCCATTACGAAAACCCCAATGCCCCTGGAGTCGCTCAGCTTAAATACGACATGGAAATCCTCCAACTGAAACAACTGGTCGATAGCCCTACGCATATAGCAGGGCACACCCTGGATCTCCTTTTTACGAACATCGAGCCGACCACTCTCAAGGAAACTCTCCCCCTGTCATGGTCTGACCATTTCATGCTCTCATTCCTACTTGAACTTCCTGGCAAACCCGTGAAAATCAGATCCTCCCCCCTCACCTCCAACAGAGCCTGGAAACTAATCAAAGACTCCAATTTCCAAAATCATTTTCACGAGACAGATGTCTCCCTACCAGATAACGAACCTATTGGTAACAATGCCATCCGGCTAGAAACCAGCATCCGCCAAACATTGGACAAAATTGCACCCCTGCGAGAAGTTAGGAAAAAAACAACCATTAACGAAAAATGGTACACCCCCTCCCTCAAGAGCCTCAAAAGGGAATGCCAAAAAACAGAACACCAATGGAGACAAGCGAAAAACCCCACAACCAGAGCCAACTACACTGCCAAAAGGAAACAATACATCCTTGCCATCCGAGAGGCAAAAAAGGCATTTTTCGTGCAACGAATCAACAAAAACCACAACTCGGCAAAAGAGTTGTTTAAAATTGTGAAGGAGCTCAGCAACCCATCCTGCACCTCGCAAAATCTCACCCCTTCAACAGAAGCATGCGAACGGATTAGCTCCTTCTTCTCTGAAAAAATCAATAAAATGTATTCAACCTTCACCCCCTCCCACACCGTCCCCCCCTATGATAACTCTGACGTACGCCCAGCTACATCCGACAACGACAACGATCGCATAGACTTGGGCAACTCCCCTCGCCTATCCAACTTCCAACCACTCTCCGAAGAGGAAGTACTAACAGTCCTTAGAGCAATAAGTCCGGCTCCCCTGCAGACCCCTGCCCACACTTTGTATTCTCTGAAATTGCACCGACTCTATGCCCAATCATCACCAAACTTTTTAATCAATCTCTCACCTCCGCGTCCTTTCCAGATTGCTGGAAACACGCATCTGTAACCCCCCTCCTGAAGAAAGCTGGGGCCGATATTCTCAACCCAGAGAACTATAGGCCAATTTCACAACTCCCTTACCTCTCCAAAGCATTGGAGAAAATGGTTAACTCACAGTTATCCAAATATCTTGAGGACAACTCGCTTCTGGACCCCACCCAAACTGGATTCAGATCCAACAATAGCACCGAGGCTACGCTGCTGGCAGTGTCGGACAGTGTCAGATGCATCACTGACCAAGGGGGTTCGGTGGCTCTGATACTGTTGGACCTGTCGGCAGCGTTCGACACAGTGTCGCACAAATGCCTACTGAACATTCTCCGGTGCAAAGGTATACAAGACACAGCGTTGCAATGGATTGAATCCTTCCTGTGCAACCGCACCCAAGCAGTGCATATGGGCCAATTCCATTCAGAACCCCGCCCCATCGGCTGTGGAGTCCCACAAGGGGCTTCCCTAAGCCCCACTCTCTTTAATGCCTACGTATCATCTCTGGCCGACATCGGAAGAAAGTGGGGCATCGGCATTTGCTCATACGCCGACGACACGCAGCTGATGGTGACCTTGGATGAAAGATCGGAAAAATTAGAAACCACTAAAAATAAACTCCACAGCTGCCTCTCCGAAATGGCGGACTGGATGCGTAACCACTGCCTCAAGCTCAATGCCGGAAAATCCGAAATTTTATTGTTCGGAGGAGCTAAACTATCGTGGAATGATTCTTGGTGGCCACCGGCTCTGGGAACAGCCCCCGCCCCGAAACAATATGCCAGGAATCTGGGCATCATGATGGATGACGCACTATCCATGAAGGACCACGTGCGCACACTTTGGGGTAAGGGATTTGCAATCCTGAAACTCCTCGCTAAGATCTTCACATGGATCCCACTTGACTGTCGTCGTACGATCACCCAGGCCCTCCTAGTCAGCCGCCTGGATTATGGCAATGCTCTATTCGAAGGAATGAACGAGCAGTTGTTCTCCCGCCTTCAGGTCCTGCAAAACCAGGCTGCCAAGCTGGTATGCAACAAAGGCAAACGAGACTCTGCATCGGCATGTCTAAAACAACTCCACTGGCTGCCGATGCGCCAGCGGGCCACTTTCAAACTACTTTGTCATGCGCACAAAGCCCTCCATAAAACAGGCCCTACAATCCGGCAAGGGAAAATCGAATTTTACATTCCAAACAGGAACTTAAGATCCATTAACTCAGCCCTAGCAAAACCCAAGCGTATCTACAAAACAAGAACAGGAGGACGAGCCTTCTCGCATTTGGCGGCCAAACGATGGAATGAACTACCGATGGATCTGAGACACACTGTGAACCTTCTTTCATTCCGGCAAAAACTCAAAACACATCTCTTCCCCAAATAATAACCTCCCCTGCTCAACCTCAGCAGCCCTTTCTTATTTAGCGCCTTGATATCCCCTGGGATGAATGCTGCGCTCTACAAATACCACAAATAAATGAGGCTGGGTGCCCTGATATGCTCTCTGCCATAGCGAAGTCAAGACCCAGAATCAAGTGTGTGACCTGGTGGCCCATGGTGTGGGGCTGCATGCTGTGGAGGGTGCCATGGTCACGTGCCCCGGGCTTTGTGCTCCCAGCGGCATGTGGTGGGCCTTCTTGGAGACACGTCAGTGGCGGAAGGTGTGCAGGGAGGCCTGGTTGTGCTGGGGCGGGCAATCACCGCTGGGCAGTGGGAGGGGCTGTGGTGCAACAGCCTGTGTGTGCAGGGGCGGGCAAGCACGGATGGCGTGTTCTACTGTATGGAATCTGCCATTCATGTCTCTGGCAACTGTTTCAGATGACGGACGGCACATGCTTGGAGGCACACCGGTGGCTGAAGGTGAGCAGTGAAGCCTGGGTCGGCAGTGCCAGAACTCTCTCTCCCTCTCTTTCTCTCCCTCTCTTTCCCTCTTTCTCTCTCTTTCTCTCTCCCTATCTTTCCCTCTCCTTCTCTCTCTCTTTCTCCCTCTCTTTCTCTCTCTCTCTCTCTCTCCCTCTCTCTCTCTTTCGCTCTCCCTCTCTTTCCCTCTCTTTCTCTCTCTCACTCCCTCTCTTTCACTCTCCCTCTTTCTCTCTCCCTCTCTTTCTCTCTCCCTCTCTCTCTCTTTCTCTCTCTCTCTTTCTGTACTTTAATGGGCGCATGACACACCTTCTTATCTGTATTTCTGTCTTGCAGGCTGTGACTTACAGAATGCCCAGAGAAGACTTGCCATGCCTCCACAAGATTGTTGTTTTTATTTGATCTGCAATGACGTTTTTGTTTGGATGATATGATTTCTATTTTTCTGGCCGCACCTGTACGTTAGGTGTTGTGATTGTGTGACTTCAGGGGATTTGTTTGGTTCATAGTTTCATGGTGTTGATGTGCATTCTCTTAATCCAAAGTGAGGGGGGGCAGTTGGTGGGGTCCGGGGTGTGGTGGCTGTGGGTGTTGTTGCCCTATTGGGGCTCCGGGCTGCATGTTCAGTTGCTCGTGGGCATCTGTTGTTCTTCATGTTTGATTATGGGCTGTGCTCCCTTGGCTGCTGCCGGTTGTAGTCCGACTTTGCACCAGGTCACAGCAGGTGTTAATTTCCTGCTACTAACTCGCCTTATTGCTTGTTTTGTTATCTTATCGCTGATCTGGCTGGTCGTTGAGAATGTTGATGTGTGGTGTTGTCGCAGCTTTTTGCTCGGGAACGCCTACTCTGCATCTAATTAACAATAGTTGCCGGGGTCATCTGTGGCGATGTTTTTTGAGGATGCTATCGCTGGAAAACTGGTGACATAGGCTGTTTGCACCAGCTGGTGAATGGGGCAATACATTTATCGCCAATTTGGCTGCGGTAAAGTGCTGATAACTCAGTGATAGCTTCTTGAGAATATACCCCAAGGTGTCCTGCTGAGACACCTAGTTACGGCCACAAGTTGCTAAGGTTGAAAACTCATGCCAACCCCAAGGGAAGGTGAGTAGTTGGGGCAACATGTTGAACCTAAATCTAGTGATCAGAATACTGGCACGAGTAGAGGTGACAAAGTTATTGTGTGGTTCAAATAAGGGGATGGGTAACAAATACCTCCTGCCCGATACCTTGCAAAGAGCCACAGATTTTCTCTCTAATTGTCTAAGTTTTAAGAAGTTATCTTTGACTCAACCTCGGTCTGCCTTCATGATTTTATCAGGGCAAGCAGATAGATGTACACTTGCTAGGTTAGTTGAAGAAGTCTTAACATACTTAAGCCATGGGATATACAGGGTACAGTCAAGGGGTAAACAATCATGGAAACTTTCTCTAATTAGCTGGGCTCCCTTTGTCCATATAACCACTCAGCGCAAGAGGGGGACAAGAGAAATGGTATCAGAAAGATAACTGACCCACAATTTATCATGGACTAGGTACAATGGGTACTCTAGGGAACACAGAGGAGATGTGGTGCCAGATTGCACTCCCGTAGATGGCCTTGGAAATGGTTTTGGTATGATAAACTTGCAGAAGGGCGTCAATTGGTTTTCAACCCAGTCTGCTGGCATAATTCCATACAGCAGCGTTGACCCTATCAAAATCAAACAACTACCCTTTGAGCAGGGGGCTCCAGCGTAGATTGACATCAAACAGGGCCCCCAAATAGGGGAAACTAATGACATGTGTAAGGGGCAACGGCCCAATCTTGAAAGGTTGCGTCTTTGTGGTTTTTGGACCAATGACCATAAAGTGAGATTTAGTAATATTAATGCTAGGTCTAACCCTTCCATGAAGCCCGCAAATGCATTTATAAGGGCTTGAAGGCCCCTGGCTGTTTTCGGCATAAGAACTGCATAGTCTGCATTTATCAGGACAGCTAGGGGTCTGCCTTTAACTTGTGAATAACCTACACCCATCTCTACCAATATCTGTTCAAGTTAATTAATGTACAGGATGAAAATGAAAGGGGCTAAGATGCACTCCTGCCTGACCCCTCACACTGTTCTAAAGCTATCTGGGCAGCGTGAGTCAGAAGTATAGCTGACTGACGCCACGGTATAAAAATGGAGGTCCTTCAAAAATAACCTATATCCTGGTCAACCCCCATGTCCAAAATGATTCTCCAAAGCTTGTCTTAGTTAGCCCGAGTCAAAAGCCAACTGGATGGATCCTGTTTGTGCTGCAGTGTATTTATTTAAAACAAGAAATACATTCAGGCATTGGTCATTCATGTACCTCCCCGGTCTAATTAAGATCCTGATGGCACTACCCCCCAATTTTTTGCCACTCCCTATCGAATCGGAGGTAGTACGTAATCTTAGAGTCACCTTTGATGATCATCTTTCCTTAGAGAAGCATGTTAACAAAGTGACGGTTGTTCATTTTGCATTGATTCGTAGCCTTAGAAAGTTGTTTCTACCAGCATATGCCAAGGCCTTAATTGCATGGAGTATTCAGTAGACTGGATTATTGCAATGCTCTCCTATTAGGAGCTCCCGACCACCTGATTAAGAGACTGCACAGAGTCCAGGTTGTTGCAGCTAAATTTATATTACATATGCCAATGTGTATTGTGTTTAAAACAATTCAAAATAAGGGCCCTATACTGCTGCAATGTAGACTGAAAAGATATGCTTCGACGAGGATACTCTGGTCTGCAACTGCTAACCTTATTCAGGAACACATGTTCCGAAAGGTCTGACAAGGTGGACGCACCTTTTCAGTTAAAGCTGCTCAGTTATGTAACATGTTGCCGCCTGATCTGAGAGCAGTGACAAACTTATTGAAATTCAGGAAAGCTTGAAGACCTGGTTGTTAACTAAGTAATGGATATCTGTAATGATGTACTATTCTCTGCTTTTTTCCCTCCCTTTAGGCCATTACTGCTCTTAGTGTCAGGATACCAGTTAGGTCACAGTACGCTCTACAAATACTATATGTGGCTGGGTCTAAACTGGAATGGCATGGCGTGCAAAAAAACAATGGACTTAACCCAAATCTGTCACGGGGGTGAATGTTAGATTGATTCAGTTGTATGTCCATCCTCTGTTCTTTTTGCATTTGTCGCCCTAAGTGGGAAGGGTATGCCCAGACGGGGGTCCCATCTCGCTACACCACCAGATTCAAGCTATTCTGATGAGGGGTAAAACACTGAAATCGGTCCTAGGATGCTTGTTTCTGGTCCAGGGAGGACCTGGCCTGGCAGTTCGGGCTAGACTGTTCCCATGGGGAAGAGGGTCGACTGATTTGCATATGGCTGGATCTAAACTGGAATAGCGTGGCGTGCAAAAGAACAATGGATTTAACCCAGATCTGTGACTGGGGGTAAATGTACAATTGATTCACTATTCTGTTAGTCATCTGTTCTTTTTGCCATCAAATGAAAGGTCATGTATAATACATATCAGAGTCTGACGCAAACATTTGAGGGAAGAGCAAAGAATATTTGAGTGCTGCTAATTAATGACAAATGCAAAAACCACAGTTGATGGACAGAATGCAGAACAATGTCATACATTCACCCCATTACAGAGATCTGGGCCTAAATCCATCGTTTTTTTGCATTACACACCACCCCAGTTTAGACATGGCCATATGCAAATCAGTCTGACCCTGTGCCTCATGGGAACAGTCCAGCCCGAACTGCCAAGCCATGCCTTCCCTGGACCGGAAACAAGCTTCCGAGGACCGGTTTCTGGCATTCCAGCCGTCTTCAGCCCGGCTTGCTTGCATCCAGTGGTGTGGAGAGCATGGGACTCATGTCTGAGCATACCCATCCTTGTTTCCGGTCCAGGGAAGCCATGATTTGGCAGTTCGGGCTGGACTGTTCCCCTGAAGCACAGGGTCAGACTGATTTGCATATGGCCATGTCTGAACTGGGGTGGCAGAGGGGGCTAAAGAACGGAGATGGATTAAACCCAGATCTGTTGACTGGGTGTGAGTGTTTGATTGGTTCAGATGCTCCGTCCATCACCACCCTCTTTTGTACCGCTAATTAATGATATGCACAAAGGCCAGAATGTCTGAAGCACTCCTCAAATATGACAGACTACTGCTCCATATGGCAGCATCTCAGCGATGTTACTGATGGATTAATACTGTTCCATGCATTAGGCAGCTGCTCTCAGTGTTAGAGAGCTCCTTACTAAGCAAAGAGATAACTTCTGGTGCCAGGTCTGTCAAGCAAGGTGTTTGAACTGGTACTGGTCACCTGTTACCTTAATCAATCAACCAATTGAACATCTTTTGTAGAGCACAACACTGTCACCTCTAATGGTAATTGGGTGCTGTGTCTCAGTCGAAGAACCAGGTATTTCTGAAGTCTGCCAGCAAGGAGGCTGTATAGAGCTGGAGGGGAAGTTCATTCCAAGTCTTGGCCACAATGTAGGAGAAGAAGCGGCCAACACTGTGGCTGCAACAGATGCACAGGGTTTGTGCGAGGGTGAGTAAAGAGGAGCGCAGGTGTCAAGAGGGACGGTGGAAGTTAAGTTGGTGATTGATGTAAGCAGGTCCTAGGTCATGGAGGGCTTTGAAGGTGTGCGTGAGGATCTTAAACTGGCATCTCTTCGGGATAAGTAGCCAGGGAAGGTTTCTCAGTGGGTGGCAATGTGGGTTCATTTGGGGAGGTCAAGGATGTGTTTGACTGCAGCATTCTGTATAGTCTGGAGTCTTCTGAGGAGCTGGGTAGAGATACTGGTGTCGAGGATGATGCTGAGGTTGTGTGCATGGTTGGTCAGTGTGGATGTAGTTCTTAATTCTGTGGGACACCAGATGTGTTCCCATGTGGAGGTGTTCTTCCCGAAGATCAGTACTTCAGTTTTTTTCAGAGTTGAGTTTGAGGCAGTTGTCTCTCATCCATTTGGCTATGTTGGTTATGGTGTTGCAGAAGTTGGTTTTGGCGTTGGATGGGTCCTCTGCTAGTGAGGGGATCAGTTGAGTGCCATCTGCATAGGAGATTATGTTGAGTGCATGGGATCTGATGATGCCTGCGAAGGGGGGTCATGCAGATGTTGAACAGGGTGGGGCAGAGGGATGATCATTGTGGTACGCCGCATATGATGTCTTTGGGTGCGGAGGTGAAGGGAGACCATTGCTCTGTGTGCATCCTATAATGAAGGAGACGATCCCCTTGGGGCGTCTTGCTCAATGACTATGTTGTAGAGTCTGTTGATGAGGTTGTTGTGGGAGACAGTGTTGAACGCCATGGAGAGGTCGTGGAGGATCAGGGCCACAGTTTCTTCACGTTCGAGGAGTGTTCTGTTTTTGTCTGTGGCGGCAATCAGCACAGTCTCTGTGCTGTGGTTGGAGCGAAATCCTGTATGTGAGTCATCCAGTAGGTGGTTTTGTTCCCAGAATTCAGTGAGCTGCTGGTTGATTGCTTACTCGAGTACTTTGGCTGGGTAGGGGAGCAGGGAGATTGCACAATAATTTTTTAGATCGATAGGGTTGGCAAAGGTCTCTTTTAGGAGGGGTCTGACGATTTCCGTCTGTACGGGAAGGTTGCTGCAGAGATGGAGGTTTTGGGGATGCTTGTGAGTTGCATGTTGATTGGGTTTCTTGCAAGGTTATAGCGGTGGTGTGGGCAGGGGTCAGTGGGCTACCCGGAGTGGATGGAAGACATGATGGCTGAGGTGGTCGGGGCGGAGAGTGGAGACCAAGTGGTGATGGTTTGGCTGATATTTGCTGGTTGGTGGAGGTTATTGGGGTTGAGGGTGGTGGGTTGGAGGTTGAAATTGTTGCAGATGTTGGTGATCTTGCTGTAGAAGTTGTCTGAGAAAGTGTTGCAAAGTTCTTGGGAGGGGCAGATGGTGTTTTCCATGGCCATCAGGTTGGAAAATTCTTTCTTATAGGATAAAACCTCATACAGTTGTTATTCATTATGCCACAAATACTGTCTGCTGCTCTCTTCACATTGTCTTGGTATGTAAAGCATACAATGACATGCCATGTTATATATTGTTCTAATAAGTACTTATTTCCATTCCAGTTTCAGACTGATCCCGACTATCTAATGCACCTTGTCTGGAGTGATTTCTACATTATTCCTTATATGAAAATAACACACCTCTGGAAGCACTTAGCTGACAGTGGAGACCATGGTTGGTGGGACAAGAGCTCCACTTGTACTTACCCACTTTCCTTTGGTTTATGAAGGCCCAAGAGAGGCAGGAACAGGCACGCAAGATGGCGGACCTTCAGGAACAAATCAACCACCTCCTGCAAGTCCCTAGGTCCCTGAAGCAAGTGGTGGATCAGCTTCCAACAAGCTCCGTCTTGTGAGCTGGGTCCTTGTGAGCATTGAATAACCGGATTTTGAATAAGGTGCTATAAAAGCACACTCCCTGTGAAACTCTGCTTCCAATGGCAAAATAACAAATATGAAAGGATGATCTTTGTGGATGGAGCAGACAATTGTAGACGCAACCAACAGTCTTTCTGCAGGGATGAGCAGTTGCAGCCTGTGCAGGTAAGAGCGGTGGGGCCGGGTTGGAGAGGGTTTCCACAGACGACCATGAGGTTAAGTTAAATAAATAATTCATTTTCCTTCACTATCGTCAGTCAAAATCTCTCCCTCCCACCCCCACCCGGCCCCACCACTCTTACCTGCATAGGCCGCCGTTGGGGTTGAGTTCATTACAGGGCAAAAACGCCCCGAGATGAGCCTGATAGGTATACCTGACACGGTTTTAGCTAGCTAGTGTAGTGAAGTGGGCTTCTGTCACCTTTCCACCCCGGCCTGATAGCCATGCCCGTGGCCAGAATGTAATCGCTGAAAATGACCACATGGCATAATTCAAGATAGCCTGGCTGATGAGGGTTATGAACCCGAAACCGGTCCCAGGATGCCTGTTTCTGGTTCAGGGAAGACATGGCTTGGTAGTTCGGGCTGGACTGTTCCCATGAGGCACAGGGTCAGACTGATTTGCATATGGCCATGTTTGAAATGCGGTGGCGGAGTGAGCTAAAGAATGAGGATGGATTAAACCCAGATAAGTTGATTGGAGTGAGTGCTTGCAATGTTCAACAGTCCATCCATCATCCCCTTTGGTTTTGCTAAGTGTGCCCTTAGTTGGCAGGGCATGCCCAGACGTGGGTCCCTTGCTCACTTTGCCACTGGATTCAAGATAGCCTGGCTAATGGTGGTTATGAACCCGAAACCGGTCCCAGAAGGCTTATTTCTGGTCCAGGGAAGACATGGCTTGGCAGTTCGGGCTGGACTGTTCCCATGAGGCACAGGGTCAGACTGATTTGCATATGGCCATGTCTGAAATGGGGTCGCAGAGTGAGCTAAAGAATGATGATGGATTAAACCCAGATCAGTTGACTGGGGGTGAGTGCTTGCAATGTTCAACACTCCGTCCATCATCCCCTTTGGTTTTTCTAAGTTCGCCCTTAGTTGGCAGGGTGTGCCCAGTCGTGGGTCCCTTGCTCACTTTGCCACTGGATTCAAGACAGCCTGGCTGATGAGGGTTACGAACCCGAAACCGGTCACAGGATGCTTGATTCTGGTCCAGGGAAGACATGGCTTGGTAGTTCCGGCTGGACTGTTCCCATGAGGCACAGGGTCAGACTGATTTGCATATGGCCATGTCTGAAATGGGGTCGCGGAGTGAGCTAAAGAATGATGATGGATTAAACCCAGATCAGTTGACTGGGGGTGAGTGCTTGCAATGTTCAACACTCCGTCCATCATCCCCTTTGGTTTTGCTAAGTTCGCCCTTAGTTGGCAGGGTGTGCCCAGACGTGGGTCCCTTGCTCACTTTGCCACTGGATTCAAGACAGCCTGGCTGATGAGGGTTACGAACCCGAAACCGGTCACAGGATGCTTGATTCTGGTCCAGGGAAGACATGGCTTGGTAGTTCCGGCTGGACTGTTCCCATGAGGCACAGGGTCAGACTGATTTGCATATGGCCATGTCTGAAATGGGGTCGCGGAGTGAGCTAAAGAATGATGATGGATTAAACCCAGATCAGTTGACTGGGGGTGAGTGCTTGCAATGTTCAACACTCCGTCCATCATCCCCTTTGGTTTTGCTAAGTTCGCCCTTAGTTGGCAGGGTGTGCCCAGACGTGGGTCCCTTGCTCACTTTGCCACTGGATTCAAGACAGCCTGGCTGATGAGGGTTATGAACCTAAAACCAGTCCCAGGATGCTTGTTTCTGGTCCAGGGAAGACATGGCTTGGTAGTTTGGGCTGGACTGTTCCCATGAGGCACAGGGTGAGACTGATTTGCATATGGCTATATCTGAAATGGGGTGGCGGCGTGAGCTAAAACATTATGATGGATTAAACCCAGATCAGTTGACTGGGGGTGAGTGCTTGCAATTTTCAACACTCAGTCCATCATCCCCTTTGGTTTAGCTAAGTTCGCCCTTAGTTGGCAGAGTATGCCCAGACGTGGGTCCCTTGCTCACTTTGCCACTGGATTTAAGATAGCCTGGCTGATGAGGGCTACGAACCCGAAACCGGTCACAGGATGCTTGTTTCTGGTCCAGGGAAGACATGGCTTGGTAGTTCGGGCTGGACTGTTCCCATGAGGCAGAGGGTCATACTGATTTGCATATGGCCATGTCTGAAATGCAGTGGCGGAGTGAGCTAAAGAATGATGATGGATTAAACCCAGATCAGTTGACTGGGGGCGAGTGTTTGCAATGTTCAACACTCTATCCATCATCCCCTTTGGTTTTGCCACATGGCATAAAAGGCATCTTTCGAGGCAAGGGTTTGAAAGACATGATCACGAGTGACTGTTGTAATACCAATGTCTGCGCAAACTCATCTTTGTGCTGGGATCGGATTTAGAATATGACAGTAATTAACACACCCTGCAGTTCTCCCCTGATGACTTTGGAAGGTCACAGCTGCTCATATTGACAGATTAAAAACTTGGTATATTCAGATACCTGCTGAATTTAATAAGCAAAGCAACAATTTCCACGTGCAATTACTATTACACTCAGTAAATAATGCAGAAAGCAATATTGGTCTTTACTGGGACCAATAATTCTGACTTGCAATCATGGACCTGTTCTACATTCACCTAAAGCACATGGACATATTTAAGAAACACAACCCGAGTCGATGAAGATATTTTTCATAACTTACGTAAATGTTGCTCTTCTGCCACATGTCCTAAGGTTAAAAAACTTTAAAGTTCTTGAGTTTATCTTCTGAAAGGACAAACAAATTGTGTTCGACGGATCAGAGACCCAGCTGGACGGCACATTGTATCCACAATAATGTGCAATAACTCTGATAAAGAGACAAGAGGTGAGTGCAGCTTTGAAAATAAAAGGAATATGCAGCGGGAGTAATGTTTATGAAGCATCGCCTTCCTGCTGGTGATTACACTACAGATGTTTATAGATTTGATGCAAGGCCATGATATATGCTGCAGTTACTTCTCTTCAAAGTAACAACAGGAAACATATGATGAATTTATGGAGTCTACTTGAGAACTCCCCCGAGCGGCCTCTTTAATCAAGCCTCCCATCCCACTGCCCTGGTACAAAGGAGAAGATTATGAATGTATCTCAAGTCTTCTAGCAAGGAACTTAACTTGATGAACATTCCTTACAACACATTCCCCCTATAACTTACCAACACCAACATGAGTTATTTCTAAACTATACCCATACTATATGCAAAGAAGAAAATGGTGCTATTTTCAGAAAGATGAAAATCTGTTTCGAACATCATATATAATTTCACAAAATGCTGTTACAAAACATCATATATAGTTTCACAATGGGTTTGAATGAGTAACTCATGCATAACTCTCAAACCTCTTTGGCTGTTGTACACTACTTCTCATTCTTTTTTTCACACTGTCACTTTGTATACCATTGCCCAAACCTACTGCATCACAATCAGACTGGTCAGCACATACAACTACTCTACTTTTATTCCACACAGTGTTATCTTCTACTTTCACATAGTTTCCGACTACTTTTATAACTTTCATGGGTTTTTAGAAACAAGAACCACCCTTCTGCCCCTATTGTGGGTCTGAGGAAATGGGGTGTATTATATGGTGTGTTTGTGTGACTGTTGGACCCGGCCTCGTAGCGTGGTCCCACTCCTCCCGCATGGCGGGCCCCGGACTACCTCGAACCCCGTTCCCCGGCCGAGAGCAGCACCTACAACCCGACACGAGAACCGCCCCTCCGGGCAGCCACCAGCTCTCCCCCGATGGAACTCGGCCCACCCTCCTCAACACCCTCGGCTGGTCCGAACCCTATCCCGGACCACCATCTCAAACCCAGACTCTATCTTCGGCCCTCCACGACCAGGCCTCGTGGCCTCGGCCCGACCCCAGCCGCAGGCCCAGCAAAGCCCCGACATTGAGGCACCACGATCCGACCAGGGGGTAAAGAAGCCACTTGATGGATCAATGGGGGAAAGAGTTTCGATGGTCCTCCAACCGTCCCCCGACGCCTGGTTTCGATCGCCCCCAGCCTCCCTGGGCGCTGGCTCCACCCCCCTGCTGGGTGTCTGGACACACACATCTCGGCCCCTCCGACCTCCAGGTGAGAGGGTCCGGACATCAAAGGACGCCAGACCTATAACTGGGGCAGCTCCGGAGCAGGTCGGAGTTGTATCCTGGAGCCGAGAGACACCGAGACGAACTCATCCGCGTGGAACCCGTAACCACTTTGGAGCCCTGCTGGCGCTGCCGCGGCCCATCTTCGTGAAACCATCTCTGGAGCCCTGCTGGCGCTGCCGCGGCCCATCTTCGTGAAACCATCTCTAGAGCCCTGCTGGCGCTTCCGCGGCCCACCTTCGTGAAACCATCTCTGGAGCCCTGCTGGCGCTGCCGCGGCCCATCTTCGTGAAACCATCTCTGGAGCCCTGCTGGCGCTGCCGCGGCCCATCTTCGTGAAACCATCTCTGGAGCCCTGCTGGCGCTGCCGCGGCCCATCTTCATGAAACCATCTCTGGAGTCCTGCTGGCGGTGCCGCGGCCCATTTTCGTGAAACCATCTCTGGAGCCCTGCTGGCGTTGCCGCGGCCCATACCGAAGGACTCCCCAGCTCGAGGATTGAGAGCTGAGCGCAGGGTATCCCTGTACCAGGCTGGTACCAAGGCTGGCCCGCTACCCCCTTCCCTCAGAGACTAAACCTGAAAGGATCCCTGGATCCAGGTACACCTGTATCATACGGTAACCTGCCCTACAGTATTGATAAAAACGTTGGGAACCTATCTTTGTGTGGTGTCCATCTGTAGGGGGGGTGATTGCTCGTCTGTACGATCCTAGGAGAGGAACCTCGCAAGGAGGCCTCTCGACTTCGCTCGGCTAGCCCTAAGATCCCCTTTCCAACAGTGACCTTACTATGTAAAACACTAACAACCCCTTTAAGAGCAGTCAGGTTATGTTTCTTATACCTTAGTTCAATCCTGGGTAGCTGTGATTGCGAGCAGTCAGGCTTATGTTATGTTGTGCACATTTGCACCATCATCTGGAAGGGTATCCTGGCGCTGATCAAGTGTGAGTCTAGGCACACCTAGGGCCTAGTGGGAGCACTTGAAAACCAGTTTTAAACTTCTTTAGTATTTCAACATGTGAGGAGAAGGCTCTTAAGTGTAACAGCAAGTCATTCCACACTTTAGGAGCGATGTAGGAGAAGGCTTGCCCGCTGGATCTGTTTTTTTGTATGTGTGGGATGTGTGCAAGTCAGAGTTAGGATGAACAGAGGTTTCTGGAAAGTTTGTGAAGGAAGTTATGATTGTTGAGGTATGTCGAGCCAGTGCTATGTACTGCCTTGAAAAAATGTGGTTGAAGAGTTTGAATTGTGCTTGTTTGTGAACGGGAAGCCAGTGGAGCACCTTTATGTGTGGTGTGATGTTAGTGCAGCGTGGGAGGTTGAGAGTGATTCTGAACACCGAATTTGTATTATGCTGTCACAAAGGAACAAGTGTAAATCATTTAAAGAGCATGAAAGTGATGGAATGAGAAAGAAACTCTACACTCAAGAAATCCAACACCAATTTATAATGATAGAGAATGTTTTTATGAACTTTTGGACACCAAAACTAAAAAGATAAACTGGAGGGTTCTGGAGATATAGATTTTACAAGAAACAATAAAGCAAGACTTTGCCCTTAACCATGGAAAAGCATTGCCAAGAATTTGACACAGAAACTTTTTCAAGAAAAACTGTTTCAGAGTGGATTGCAGTTACTACGAATTACTTTGGGTGACCAGCTTTGGCAGGGAGCCAGTCAAGGGGACTAGTAAGGTCCAATAGAACAATTACCTCTTTAGGAAAGCAGTCTTCAGTCCAGTTCTAGCGCCAGTGGCTCCTTGCCATTGACTTCTATGGAGTGGTCCTGGTGCAAGGGACACAGGCAGCTGAAGATGCTGTGCAATCAACCTGCCTTCCTGAGGCTACTCCTTGATCCACTGTCCTGGTGAGGTAATTCTGGTAGCAAGAGTTGATGTCCCACAAAGACTTCTCTGAGTCAGCAGAAGCCCAGTGGTCGCTGGGCTGCCAGTTGCCTGGCTGACCGGTCACAGAGGTTTCTTTCTTTTGGTGATACCTCTCCTTCTGTGTGACCAAACTGCACTCTGATGACTCTCCCAGATCCAGCAGACTTCTTTGCAACTTTTGAGTGTCAGTTCCTGGTCTCTTGGGCTGCACTGCGGTAAGGAGCAGCGATCCAATGATCGGGGCTACCAACTCACCCCAGCAGATGTCTTCAGCTCTTTTGGCACTGTGTTGTGAACAGGAAGTCAGTCAGCAGACACTTGAAGTCTCTGATTCAAACTGAGCTCAGGGACTACTTCTCCATGAGCATGACCCAGCAGGCACAGTCCTTTTCTTTGCTAGCCTAAGGATCAGTAAGTGCAGTCCAACTTCAGTGTAACTTCTTTTTTGCTGGTTCCAGGGTGAGAGGGCAGTCCTTCTCCCGTCTTCTTCTTTCAGTCAAGCTAGATATGAGCTCTGGGTGCCAGGTGTGCCCCTTTTCTACCCAGGAACTGCCATCAGGGGAGGTTGCAGTAACTAGCCTATGGGCTACTAGGTTTCCTCCCTCCTGATAAAACCTTCCTGTGAAGTGTGGCATCCAGCTATCCCAGTAGGCTCCATTATACCTACTGTAAAGATTTATGAATCCCTCACTCATCCTCAAGAGCTTGGTAGTGTGCCCTAGAGGTGTGGCTACCTGTGGGCTACATGCCCATAGGAAAATCATTTTGGCCAGTGTTTCCCCCTCTCTGTCCCCTGCCCCATTCGGTTTGCCAGAACAAAAGAGCAGCCCCTCTTGAGTAGGTTACCATTTTTCTTTCAAACGCAGCTTCCCCTTTGAAGCTCACCTTTTAGCTAATACTCAGTGTCGCTACATTACAGGAGGAGGTAACATCTCCTCCAACTGCAGGCCTCTGTTGTTACCTACCCTGGGAGACGTTTACATCTCTCGCCAGAAGGGGAGAAGGCAGTCTCCTGGCCAGTCTCAGTAAATAAAGACTGGAAAACTTGGGCAATAGAGTAGCAACTTCCTAAAAGCTGCATGTAGCAACCCACCCAACTCCGCCTCACACAGAACCACCTCTCCTTCAGGAAACAACTAAAAACTTGGATATTTGATAAGTAAAGCTCCCCCCCCCTCCCTCAAGCGCCTTGAGACCCTTTGGGTGAGTAGTGCGCTATACAAATTTAAACTTAACTTAACTTAACTTGGACATCAAGTCGAGCTTAATGTAACACGTGGTTTGATACCTTGAAGTACCAACTTTGGTAGTCCCATTCATAAGTTAGCACAGCTGAGATGTAATTGTGTAACTCTACACGCCAATGGGGCTACCAATTTCTCTTGCAGCAAAAACGACAAGTCTGGGTTTTGGTTGCTAGAATATGTTAAACACATGTTCTACTTTTTTAATATGTTGCAACCTGCCTAAGGACTCAATAGGTGAAATAAACACATCAGAAAGGGAGTTTGGGCTTTGCCAATGCTTAAAATGGCAAATTGATTTAGCAGTTTTAACTGCCTTTCCAGTTTGCATTAGCAGACTAGGAACCATATTTTACCTTGTCTCCTCCTTCAGGGTGGCACAACAAGTGAGGCAGTTCTTGAGAGGACATTTTAATTTACAGGCCCTGGGAATTCCTGGTACCATATACTAGGGACTTAGAACTTGGAAGCAAGTACAAATATACACTTTTTAGGGTCAGGGTACTGGCACTGAAGTCTGGCTAGTAGGCTAAGTGCACTCTCTGAGCTGAAAAACCTGCAGCATCAGTCTAAAATCAGTGGGGATTTGACACATACAAATTGTCCCATTTCCACGTACGCCCTTTTGACTTTCATCCTTTCATTAAAATACTTCTTGTATTCCAGCTGTTTTGCATTTACTCTTTCGCTTAATTTACCCAAACCAACATCATTGTACAAGTTACTGAACTTTCTCATTAAAGCTGTTCTGGGTTTCCTTCGCTTCAACCACTCAAACGGAAAGTACACTATCACATCATGTGTAGTAGTCTTATACAACCACATCATTTGTTTTACCACATCCACTGCATGCTTCTTGGTTCAAGCAGCCATCTGAATCCTTTACACCTCGGTTCACCCTCTCAACCAAACCATTTACCCTGGGATTATACACTCCTGTCTTTTTATGCAGTATGCTGCGCTTCTCTAAATATTAACATTTCTCCTGAACAAAATATTGCTCCATTATCTGACACCAATTCATCAGGATAGCCTTCACTAAAGACAGTTTTCCGGTTTTCAAACACTTTATAATATTCTTTGCAGTCACTCCCCTCTTAAATTCAAATTAGAACCTCTTAAAGAAATAATCAACAACTGTAATTATATATTTTTTCCTGCACACCAAACATATCCATTGGTCCCATGACATCTACAGCTATTTTTCCCAAGCATAGGAAATGCTAGTGGCTGTAAAGGTTGGGTGCATGCCTTATAACTCTTATCACTGTTCTGACACTGTTACAGATTTACATTCCTGAGATGCAGTTAATCAATTCAAAAGGTAATTGGGTTCTGGGAACAGAAGTGAACAGTTCTTGCGTTGTAATGTAGTGTGCTTTGAAGAGGGCGCCTTCAGCTCTGTCCTACCATGGAGCAGATGTGTGGCAGTCCTGATGGATAAACTTTTCAGAGCCTTTGAGTCAAATGTTATATTGTGGACATGTACATTTTATCGATTTTATATGTATGTATGAATGTTTTACTTTTACAATCATTTTCATTGAACCGAATAAAGTTATTCTTGACTCCTGATGGATACAGGGATGTTACTCCAGATCATCGATACACAGATAGAAAAGGCAATGTTGCCTAGTTGTTTTTTTTTATACACTTCTTTGCCTCCAGGCAGATGGTGTCCTGGCTGTGGGTGTGTTTAGATGAACTGGAGACCAGGAGCTTGTCAAGCAGTTAGGCTGGGATGCCCTTCGTGGCGATATTGCGACTGATGCAGCAGGCTTGGAAGTGGCTTGGGTTGGCATGTGGCGGTCCATCAAAATGGGTTTAATGTCAGTGCTTAATTTGTGAAAGAATAGGTGCTACTGTCCAAACTTCCACCCAGAAGCTAGTGGCTTGAACTATTGAATCTCGGCATGTTAAGTACCAACACTCAGCAGTCTTGGTTCCACCTGATGCCACTTTAATCCACCACCAGACACTCCCTGCCCCTTTGTCTCACACTAGCAGGGGCCAGTTTTCTCCCTATGTCACTGATTTTTGGACTACCTCTTCCTCCTTCTCTCCTCTTGTGTGTTTCTCTATCTCTTGCTTTGGATCAAAGTCCGATGGGGAAACATAAGTGCCGCCCCCATAAATGAGAACTAGTATGCCCAATCTGCAGTCACCAGCTCAAATTGAGCACATGGTGATGTGGTCATATGTCTTTAGGCCATAGATGAGTCGTGCTGTAGTGTGCAAGATAACATGTTGTGATTCTTCACCGCTCAAATGGATGGCAAAGTTTCCAGGTACACTGTTCTACCTCTAGGTGGCACAATCACAGCAAGACCGAGATTGGTTTATTAACTGTGGAAAGTCACCCTTTTTGACCTGTTCGCCCCCATTTTTTGGTGCTGAATGGTACTGGTGACAGCCGATTCTGACTGTGTCCTTGGCTCTGCTAGTCAGGCCCAGATCCCTTGCTATGCTAAACAGAAACACAGACATTGAGGTACACTTATAATTGCCATGACCTACCCTATAAATCCCTAGTAGATAATAGGGCCAGGGGATAAAAACTATCTATAGGCCCCTAGTATATAATAGGGCATGCTAGTTTAGAGGCGAGCAGCCGTTGTTGCACTTGTGTGTGTGCACTGCATGATGTCATTTTGAATACAGCCATGTACTGCAGCACTGCTTTTAAAAGTAGAATTCACTGCAAACTTGACGTTGGCGGTATGGGCACTTTAAAAGTGATAGTCTACCTTTGTTTTACATTGTGGGTACCCCCAAGATCTCCCCAAGGTGTTCCAGGGGAGGAATGGGGATCATATAACTATTAGCTGGATCACTATAAAAGAGGTTTTATAAACCCTGGTATGTGAAGGATGCCCATTTTATTTTCCCCAATGTAGGAAATTCACTTCAAATTCAACTTTTATTATACACTGCTGTCTTTTCATGCAGTACGCTGTGCTCCTCGAAACATTTACATATTTCTGCTGAACAAAAATAGTGATCTATTATCTGATACCCATTCATCAGGCTAGCCTTCACTAAAGGCAGTATTCATGTATCCTGAACATAAACAATCATTCCCTGCAATGCAGGCACCCTCGCGCTATGGTGCAAGGGTGATTGCGTTGGCGCTTGGCAGCAACATTTTGCACCAGTGCTAAGGAAAACACAAGGGTGCGCCGTATTCTTGTGAATATGGCGCATCCCTGAGTTTTGAAAATGTCGGAGCGTGGGACTGCCAAATTTGGCGAAGGGTTCTTGCTCCCTCACAGTGTGATCCTGGCATCTCACTCAGTAGATCTCTGTTATTTGGATCTACTGTTTAATAGTAGCATTGATTGTAGCCTGTAGGGCTGCCCTGCTGTCCAAGGTCTGGCTGTTGATTCAAGGATGCCTGGGAGGATGCTCCACTGTCTGAGGCACAATGATTTAGGTTTGAAATCCCCTCAGGATATCTCTAATGTCTAAGGCCAAAACTTGAGCATTCAGAGCTCTGAAGTTTCCCTGGTCCATGCATGAGTAGCTCATCCAGTTCTGGGTTTTTCTGTTAATTCTGGTATCTGTAGTACTGATTTAATAATTGGATAAAAAGGACTACAATCCCTGGAAGGGTAAGGAAAGGTCATGCCTGGATGTACTACCCATGTACAGACCTACACAACCTGATAATTCTGTACAGCCTGTGTATTGTCAAAGGCTGCAAGTTCAGTGTTAGCTGAGAAATAGCACTTCTGCCGAGGCAAATGCCTATAAGGACTGCATAGCCTGTAAGGAAATTGCTCTGTTTTCGAAAAACAAAGTGCTCTGTTCTGTGTGATTTTTCTTCTAGTGTGGTTCTGTTCTATGAGGGCTGGTATAGTGCTTTGTTCCCCAAAACAAATGCATGTAAGTTCTATGTGACCTGAGAGAGAGCTCTGGCCTCCAAATGTAATATAAGATTTATTTTACCATAGCAGTAACTCTGTTTTGTGATGCCTGAGCCTGTAAGTTAAGTCTATCCGGAGAGTAGCTCGGTTGCCTAAAGGTAACAGTCTGTGGGTCTGTGTAACCTGTGGGAAGTTCTGTTGTCTGAGTGAGGACTCAGCCAGTATATTTTGTGTCACCAAATGTATCAATTGTTTGAATTATTCCTGAGTGAGTTTGGCTTTGATCTTTCAACAATACATGTTTTGATATCAGAACACTCTCTATTAAACATCCTGGGCGTTACTCGCTTTCCCACATTTTCTTCTGTCCATACCCACCCCTTCCCGAAGGCCACTAAGACTATTCACACAGTCATCCCTACTGATGCCATGTTGACTCTAACCCTGGCGTCACCATTTACCATCAGCCCATACCTAATTGGCAGAAAACATCTTGTAGCACGAGACATGAGGCTTGGTATAAAACATACAGTGAGTCCCAGAATTCCATTGGTTTGTTAAAGAAACGGGAGAATAGGTCAATTTGGGATGCTACTAAACTCAAAATTCGCAGCATCGAGCATAACACCGTGCAAAATAAAATAAACAAATTCCAGTGTTCAATAAAAACAAATACCATTTGAAATAATAAAAGGGTTTTACTCAGTAATGACACACCAACAATATTAACCGTGTATTTCAGTTTTAATTTGATTTTCTTCTGGAACGCAGGATTCCTCGCAGTCCAGGTTCCATGAGCCACCATCACCAGAAGCATAAACGTCCTGAAAGCGTGCTCAGCCAATACTCCATATCAACTGACAGACCGCCCCTCCCCCTTAAATGTTGACCCCAGCTGACAGGCTCTTTAAGTTCCAAAAATGCGTTTAGTCCTTCTTGCTAATCATAGATGAATAAAAAGAGGAGTAATGTAAGCTAAAAGGAAGAGCAATTGCTGGTGAAATAACAACTCTCTCAATAAATAATACATTAAAAAAATACATATATATATATACACATAAAGGGGCATTTGGTCAGTCCTCGTCTTCCATTGGTCTGTTCAACTGTCATTCACACTTTGCTTCGACCCACTACTCCATACAGAATGAGGCAATGGACCAGCCCACTTCAGCAATCGGCTTTTTGGACAGAGAGTGACAGCATTTTAACCTGATCACTCGTGCACATCCATCTAAAAAAGAAGTGCCCGTAATGTCAAGGCTGGTAAACTAATACTTTACTTTGCAATTCTTTAACCTTTTTAGTATTTTATAGTCATTCTTGTGTGTTTAATTTCGCCTTTATGTTACAGTTATTCAAATTCAATAGCATTTTTTTGTGTGCCCATAGGAGTCATATTTTCCTGTAAAACTGAAAGGGTTTCTATACCTGTACTAGGTGCACCTGCCTTGTTTGAAGCACCTCTTCTGTTTTATTAAAATTATATGCAAAGTTTTTAAAATGGAATTTTTTTATTGAAAGCATTAAGCCACTAAATTATGGAAGAGGCATCTTTTCTTTTGCTTTTCTTTTTGTGACCTATGCTTGCGATGAAAAAGAATAGCACCAGATTGCCTCGGTCAGATCTATTGGCCTTGTCACTGCTTGTTTTTCTTTTCCATTTTGAACATTTGTGGGCAGGTTTATCATGTTTTCACTCAGCTCTGTTCAGAGCAGCAAAGCAAGCCAACTTCCTGCACTGCATGAAAGGGAAATGACCGTTATACCTCATTCCTGCCTTTTCCCAGCGCTGGCACAGGTTTGGCTGCCTCTCTTCAACGCAGGTGCCCTTGCGTCCTGCGGCACGGGTGCCTGCGTTGTAAGCAGAATTGTTTTAGTGCAGGAAGGTCCCTTCCTGCACAAAAACAATCCTGAAAGGCATTTTATCTTTCTATGTGTGCTACAGAATGCAGCTCAAGACGAAGGAGGAAAACAAGGAGAAACAAAACTATTTCTCCTCGTTATGCCTCACGTGGGGAGGCGTTGCATTTTGATGCATACCCAGGTCTACCACTAATAGTAAATCTGGGAACACACGCAATCCATGGGTGGTTGGGTGGGAACACTCACCCTCCACCCATGAAACGCCTCCCAGCCGCAGAGTACGCAAGGCAGTGATTCGTGCCGCCTTGAGTTACTCTAAATGTATCAAGCCATGCAGGGCCACACAAGGCGGACTGGCGTGGATTAACCCCTTCAACGCTCATGACGTGCTCAGCTTGTCATGAGTTACGCCTGTCGTATGAGGTTAATAAATCTCACTTAGGTTTTGCATCGGACACAAAACCTTGATAAATCTGGCCCTTAGTTCAATCATGTTTTTAACATTTTTTTATTTTTTTTTTATTTATTGCGTGATTTTAAAAAACCATTGCAAATACAAAACTTATTCAATTATGTAAAAATTCATGTGCTTCAAATTCATCCAATACAAGCATATTGTAACCTATCTACTGGAATTTTCAGCGAGGTTACAGAGTATAATCCAATTTAAAGCACAAGTGCACCCTTTCTCCACTTCCCCCACATGTTATTTATTTGCTTTGTATGCTATGTTTCATAGACATGGGTCTAGGTAACTTCAAATCACTTTACACCTGCGAACAGAAGAGAAATGAAAACAAATGTAGAGGGTCAGATGCATTTCTACAGGAGATGGTTTGCTGAATAGGAATCCTAGCCTGGCAAGCTAAAAGTTTTCTGAGGGAGGGTTTTGGGGTGTCACTCAACCATCAGGGAAGACGTCTGGATGCATTTGTAATCGTATCATGTGAGTTGGAAAAGGAAAATGCTGTAGAAAAGAAGTGCCATCCACTAAAATATCCACCACTCAAATTACTTTCATATTTCACTATACTAACTCTCCACTAATACTTTATGGGTTCCAGAGTAGCGTGGTACTCGCCGAAAAAAGTGCTTCGTCACCTCGTCCGGGGTAGTAAGCGCTATATAAATGTTATTACAATACAATACAATTCCTGTGCTTAATTAATGCCATTACCACCATAGCAAGAAATGCCTAGAAGTGCCTCAGTTCACTGTGCTGCACAGAACATGGCTCCTGAACCTAACTCACTATACCACATCTCCACTCCTTAGAAGGGGACTCCAGAATGTGTTTTCCAATAATTAAAACTAAATTAATTAAGCTTAGGGCGGTTTACCTACCCCTTCTAACCCCAATGTTTCCAATATAGCAATATTCAGGGAGCATTAAGCCAGAGACGAGACCATTGACAATACAACATTGATGACTGCAGGGTGCTTCATATCCAAGGTGTATATTTTACATTCAGGAATAGATCATGAAACCGTTCACACGTCTGTTCATATGATTAGTCTAAAAGGTACAATTGTTACTTTTTGTAATAATTCATATAAAATGTACTGGTATAAAAATAATGACATTTCAACACCAAAGTGGACTATATGGTTTACAAACAGAAAACGGGGAGGGATTTTCTAGCACTGTTATAGCTTAGTGTTAAATAGGACGATACAGATTATTACAATATGAAATGCAAAAAGTGCAGAGTGTTACATCGGAGTCCAGCGTCCCAAAGACAAGAAAATAAGACTGAGACAAGTCCAGTGCATATGATGCAAAGGATGTCAGGTCATCATACAATAGGCCATGTTTTATCTCTGCTGGTTAAGCGTCACATACACACGTTTTTTGATGAGTGCATGTCAGAGAAGATCAGCCTTAAATGCATGAAAGATTATGGGCCGGAGGGTGGCATAGAGGGCACTGCATCGCAAACATTATATACACAGATCGGTAGTGGTGTTTCCAAAGGATTGGAGAAGACCGCACATTCACTAATATTAGTAAAATAGGAAACAGTACTGGACAGTCAATAGGATCTTTCTCAATGTCAAAGACGGAGTGCTACATGGACCAATATCCCCCACTACCAGGAAGGAACACAACTTATCAAGCAAAAAGGATTGACAAATAAACATATAAGCAAAGAGGGTCAGGAGAGCACAATCCTACAATGTAAGTATATATTAGACTAATGCAGTGTAAAGTCTAGGCAACAGTAAATCCAAGTTAGGTCAGCAATTTACAATAGGATGCAGGACAAATAGATAAGTACTTATCTAATTGTCCTGCATCCTATTGCTTATATGCATCGCAAACATGGCACGGTGACCTGTCCACTAAAATGACGGCCCACCGCTCTATGGAAGGAAACCCTGGCACTCTCAAACTGAAAAAAAGAAAAAAGAGCCCTATATCCATGGAGAAAACTCACAGGGTGTCAAGGTCATTCATGTTTTGTTTTTTTCAAAAACAAATTCCCATTTTTGAAGCTTGTTTTTTGGAAAACAAAATGTTTGTGAGAGGGCAGCGGAAACACGTGGCCACTCATCAAACCATCAGTGCCTTTAGAGCAGCCACCATAATGGCAGCTCCTCTGAAGCCACAGAGAGCTCCACCAGAGCGGCGGAGATCTCACAATATGTTGGGCCGCAGTCCAACCAGGGCGACGAGAAATGGCCTCTGCTACCCTGACGGATGTATTGTATTGTATTGTATGTTGGATTTATATAGCGCTTATAACCCAGGGGTCTCTAAGCACTTGCCTTGGGAACCCGTCCTGGCTTTTCCCTGTGAGATAGCCCCTACAGGGCATCCCCAAGATGAAAGCCAGGCATCCCGCCGCGGGGGGCCGTTGTGGAGATTAAGCAAGCTTAATGCCCAGAGTTGCAGAGTGTGAACCCATGATTAGGTCAGGCACCAAAGCGAGAATTATCGAGTCCGTGGACATTTGAGCTCAAGACCCTGCCACGTCGGGAATTGAACCCTGGTCCCGGGTCTGACCTCTGCTTCAGGGTCTGCCTGCTCTAACCAGTGAACCACACTTCTCCACTACTGGCGGGCCTCCCACCATACTTTAAAACAGGATCTCTGTCTTTCTTCAGGCCTTGGGACTCCCTCTATCACTCGAGCCTTGGAAATGGAGACATACATACAGATATTGGCCGCCAGAACTGGAGTTCATACTATAGGTACAACCAAAAAACTACCTGACTTACTCCACGTTTGCCCTTAACGGGCATATGTACAAGCCCCTAGCACCATCGAATCGCCACTTTTTTTGATGCGCCGGGGGCAGTATGGGCTGCACCATATTAACAAAGTGGCGTTAAGCTAATTTTAGGACTAAACGCCAATTTGTAAATATGCTACCATTTCAGCAGGTATCTGCGTGAAAGGGGGGCACACTGGATGTTGCTATAGGCGTTCCACCGCAACACCCATTGCTTTTTGACGTTGCTCCAGATTTACAAGGAGGTGTGAATCTGTGGTAGTGCCAAAAACGAATGCCATGCAAGACCAGGCGTTAGAATGGTGCATGTGGAGAAATGCTTTTATTTCTCCTCGTTTTTGCTTTTTCAATGCAGCACACATAGAAAGAGTAAAAAGTCCCTTCCTGCACATGAAGGAAGGGACTTCCTTTCCCTGCAACACAGGCATCCTTGCACTATGGTGCAAAGGTGCCTCGTTGGTGCTAGGCTGCTAATTTGAACACCATTGCTAGGGAAAACGCCGGGGTGCACCGTATTGTAGTAAATACGGTGCATCCCTGTGTTTTGAAAATGTCGGAGTGTGGCGCAGCCAAATTTAGCGCAGTTCCATGCACCGACATTTGGTAGTAAGTATGCCCCATAGTGCCTAATCCTTCACTTCTAGTAAACATTTCTGAATAAAGCATCTACAATGACTTTGACTAAAGCTCTTTTAACTATTGACTATTTAGCTTTTAAGAAAATGAAGTAAAGATTGAAGTAAAGAATTAGAAAATGAATAGCAGGCACCAACTCTCAGTGTACGTACCCCTACCCTACAAATGTTATATGTAAATACCGGCTGTGGCAGCATTTAAGTGTCTCGAACAAGGGGTACTTTGCTTGTAATTGAAAAAAGTCAATATTTCCCATCGACATTTAGATTATCTAGCTTAATGTATGAAGAATGTGAGCGTACATGATGTATATTTATTTACTTGGGGTCCTGCCCCAAATATTTATTTCTTTTCAAATGCTGCAGGATTTTAAGACATTTCAAAGGCTTTTTACATTTACCCAGCACAACTCCTGTATAAAAACAATCTATATAAAGCAGAGGCTTCTGCGACAGTAGGACTGCCGCCGACAGGAAGTGAAAGCGATGGTTATGCCTCAGAGGTTGACCTCTGAGCGCTGCGGCCATGCTTTGGAATGCGTCAATGCAACTGTTGTGTAATGCAGGAGAGAACGTTGCGTAATGCAGGAGAGATAAATAAACAAATGACATTTCACTTAAAAATCCTGTAGTATCTTTGTCTCTGCAATAGTTCAAGTTCACTAATACTGGCCGAGAAGTGAGCAAAATATTTGGGGGACATTTTTACCACTAAAAGTTCTCAGCTTTTATTTCTGGGTTCCACAACGGGCCCGCGCCATCTGGAAACTTCGAAGAAAAAATGTCCACGTGGGCAGAATGTGAAGACGTGTCATGCATTGGAACAAACACTTTGAACTTTTAACCCCGCTTGACTTTTGGTTCAAAGTCCCTGAACAAGGGAAAATGGTAAACTTCACATCAGCACCGTCCCACCTGCTCCATACTGTCCATTGTCATGAGGCTGTGCACCACAACGTGATCCCAATTTCTGTCTCCTCATACATAGTCATTCAACCTGTAACCGCTGCGCGAGGCGGAGGACAGTGATGGGAGATGGTTGCTCTTGTAGGCGGGCGGTGGTCTGCAGGGAGGAGCCGACCTTGCGCTGCGTGGTTGCGCCTGGTATGGGATGTTGTTCTGCTTGCCCTGGCAGGATGTGCACAACAGGAGAGCTCCCCCGATGACAGTCAGGCATGCAGCGATGAAGCCCACGTAGAGGGCTTGCCCGATCTCATACTTCATCCCATTGGGGAGCATGGGGTTGTAGAAGTCTCTTACCACATCGTTGGTGGACCAAGAAACAGGAACCAGACACAAGATCCCCGCCAGGAGGAAGAAAGTGCCACCGCAGACCGCGATGACGTTCTTTCCAGAAGATCCTCGGGCACAACGCGTGCATTTCATGCCGATAACAGATATCACACAGGCCAATATGGAGATGGCACATGATACAACCATCATGGCACGCGCAGCTTGGAGGTCGCGCGGCAGCGCCAGCTGCGATCGGTGGACTTGACATTGGTAGATGCCCGTGCTATGCCAGACACACTCCATCCAGAGCCCCTTCATGTATGCCACGGCGGTTATCAAGTTGGTTCCCACATGGGCTGTCCTCCACCAGTGCGGGAGGATGGTGGCCGCAAATGTCCCGATGAAGCCCAGGAGACCCAGGCAGAAGCCCAGCAGTTGAATGGCCATGCTCGCCATGCTTTGCCGCCTCTCTGTATTTTAGCCTTTAGGATTTCTCTGGTTGGATTCCCTCCTGGATATCAGCACAACCTCCACCTGCAGGATGTATTCCACTTTTAATTTTTTTCCTTCTGCTGCTCTAATAAATGGGCAAGGGAAAAAAAGAGAAAGTTAAATATTATCTTAATGTATTATTTCCAGCACCAACGAATTGCGCCCTGGGAGCCATAAGAATCATAATTAGCATTTTAATTGCAGTTTAGTGGCACTTTGTGGAAGCAGTCGTAGACCCGGTTTATAGATTATGTTCCATTGAAGGATGATAGATTCTGAAGCCAGAGGAAGGACTCTCGATTTGTGCAAAGGCGAGCATTATCAATTTCTGATTTTACAGCATCTTTTCAGAAATGTGTAAATAAGCATTTATGTATTTTTCAAACTAATTCCATCAGCCTGTGATTTAGTAATCATTTCAGTCACTACCCCAGCCCAGTCTGCTTATCTCAAAGGTTCAATCATTTAGACCTCGTCCCCCACACTTAAAATCGGGTTCTTTTGTTTTCTTCTCCGTGGTTCTCAGTCAGAGAGCTGTTCTCTCCTCCAGCCACAATAGTAAACTGCCTCTGAGTGCTATTTAACTCCTCTCTTCCTTTAAGTGCTACAGAAGAACACCAGAAGGCTCTTGCACTTTGAATGGTGAAACGATAATCACGCGACACATGTGCCTTCTCATCTTTAGGTCAGTGCAGAGTCCTGAGTAAGAGAAGAACCAACCAGACCATGGAACGCTAAAAGCGTCACAAGATGTGAGAGATGAAGAGATGACTACATAACCTCACATTTTCCCTTCTCTGGTTGGCTTCCTGGGCATTTTCAGCCAAATATTTGATTTAAATAATGGATGAAGACAATGGCAAGTGTGTTCTGACACTTGTTGCCACACACATTAAACACACACACACATCCACACGCATGCACACACATGCACACACATGCATACATATATACCAATAAATATATATAAATATAAATTGGTGATGTCTTTGTATTGATATACAAGTCCTCCTGGCCATGCACCTTCCAGGATTCCAGTAACCCTTCATCTCAGAAGCTCCTTGCGACCCACTTCCACTTCTCCACCTTCAAGATAGCCACCATACACATCTCACACCTGATCTTGGACAATTACAGTGTCATTGAAAAAATGACCTTCCTCATGTCCCTGACATTGGTCAACCATTCCAATAACATCTTTCTCAGTGACTTCATCTTGTCATTATACTCCTGAACCAAGAAACAAGTTGAGGCTCTGAACTGACCTATGCCTAAAGAGACAATTTAGGGGCAGATTACCAATCACATTTACTAGTAGCAAATCCTGTAATCTGGTACATCGTAGGGTTTACGACTAGTAAATCTGTTTTTGGAGTTTTCTAAACCCATTTTGTGATTCAGTTACTGGTTATTGGATCACTAATTAGGTTTAAGAAACCAAACCAAATCTGCATTTGAAAGGGGTTTATTTATGGTGCCCCTTCCCAATAGGGAGGGGTAAAGTAGCCTCCAAAGGAGTTGATTTAGTTATGTTAGTTATTTTGAAGTAATATGCAGGTGACTTAATCGTCCTGAATGAAGTTAATCCTAGGTGGTTCAGTAAACATAAATACACTTAACATTAACCAAATATGACAATACTTCACATAAACACAATATAATCAACGTAATAAACAATGGACATGTGTATAGGCAAAAAAATGATTTTATCAAATTTCAGTTGTGAAGGGAAAATACAATACAAGAAAATATGTACAACAGGAAAACAGGATAAAAATTAGACACTTAATCAAAGATCACTGTAAAGCCTGTGCAATGCCTATCCAAAAAGTATAGATGTAGATAATTCTCTTTTGGATAAGGCCGGGAGTCGACGTTTCGGTCTTTATGGATAGCTCGTTAAGACCATCATCAGGACGGAGAAAAGTTAATATTGTAACTCCCTATTAAAAATAGAATAAAACAATTTTACTTTATTGAACTAAATTCCTATTTATATTTACACTATACACAAGAATACCTAGACATGTTAAACAAAGGACATGACACATTACAAAACACAAAAGAAACACATTTCTGCAATATTTACAAAAGTGGCAAAGCAGAAAGTTTAGCACATTCATTCAAAAAAATATATACATTTAACTTGTATCCATCATATGGATCTAGTTCATGCCAGGGCTGCTTAAAAAACAGAACATTTGTGCATATGGCTACATTAACAACTTGGTTAGCAAGAGAGGTCATCCACCATTAGTACTCATAGTTGTTTCACAAATGAAAAAACATGGTAAAAAAGTTAAACCAATCGAAACAGTGCCTCAAAACATATTGGTTGGAATTGATCCCAGCTGATTATTCACACTTAAGAAAATAAATATTCAGTTCTAAACTTTGGTGTCATTATCCTCTACCTAGCGCGTTTTAACTTAGCTATGAAATGTCAGTACCTTAGGACGAAAAGTGCTCTATCCCTTTGTTGAGAAGAGTTGTAATTGATAGATAAACCAAGCGAGGAGATTCAATCTGAAACATTAGAAATGACCATTTGACAATGTTCACATGTATAGCTAGCCGGTTCTACTTCTGAATCCTTAGAGGTAAATGCCCCCTGCCTTAAAACTTTAGCTGTTGAACCCACGTTACCTTTATATTTAGCTTCTAAATCTGACACACTTGATTTCACTAGATTATTACTACATGACGAAGTTCTACAATTCCTAAGCAGAACGGCAAACTTGAGCCAATAAACAAGTGCTAATATAGGTGGCCAGTTCCCCGCTATCAAGGAGGTAAAAAATACATTTCTTCTTCTTAAATTCTTTAGCAATGGCTATACATGTGAACATTGTCAAATGGTCATTTCTAATGTTTCAGATTGAATCTCCTCGCTTGGTTTATCTATCAATTACAACTCTTCTCAACAAAGGGATAGAGCACTTTTCGTCCTAAGGTACTGACATTTCATAGCTAAGTTAAAACGCGCTAGGTAGAGGATAATGACACCAAAGTTTAGAACTGAATATTTATTTTCTTAAGTGTGAATAATCAGCTGGGATCAATTCCAACCAATATGTTTTGAGGCACTGTTTCGATTGGTTTAACTTTTTTACCATGTTTTTTCATTTGTGAAACAACTATGAGTACTAATGGTGGATGACCTCTCTTGCTAACCAAGTTGTTAATGTAGCCATATGCACAAATGTTCTGTTTTTTAAGCAGCCCTGGCATGAACTAGATCCATATGATGGATACAAGTTAAATGTATATATTTTTTGAATGAATGTGCTAAACTTTCTGCTTTGCCACTTTTGTAAATATTGCAGAAATGTGTTTCTTTTGTGTTTTGTAATGTGTCATGTCCTTTGTTTAACATGTCTAGGTATTCTTGTGTATAGTGTAAATATAAATAGGAATTTAGTTCAATAAAGTAAAATTGTTTTATTCTATTTTTAATAGGGAGTTACAATATTAACTTTTCTCCGTCCTGATGATGGTCTTAACGAGCTATCCATAAAGACCGAAACGTCGACTCCCGGCCTTATCCAAAAGAGAATTATCTACATCTATACTTTTTGGATAGGCATTGCACAGGCTTTACAGTGATCTTTGATTAAGTGTCTAATTTTTATCCTGTTTTCCTGTTGTACATATTTTCTTGTATTGTATTTTCCCTTCACAACTGAAATTTGATAAAATCATTTTTTTGCCTATACACATGTCCATTGTTTATTACGTTGATTATATTGTGTTTATGTGAAGTATTGTCATATTTGGTTAATGTTAAGTGTATTTATGTTTACTGAACCACCTAGGATTAACTTCATTCAGGACGATTAAGTCACCTGCATATTACTTCAAAATAACTAACATAACTAAATCAACTCCTTTGGAGGCTACTTTACCCCTCTTTATTACGTTTTTACCCAAGCCCCCAAAGGTTTACTGGGTTGCTCACTCTATTTACTACTACCTTCCCAATAGGGATACCCTATGGTATGCTTTAATGTTTTGAGATGGAAATCCGGCCACAAAACATTAATATTATACTGAATACTGAAAGGTAGTGGTAACCCTTTCACAAACAGGAAGGGGTTCCTCTAGAGACCCTTCCACGTTGTGAATGGTCAAAAAAAGGTTTTTAGGAGAAGTTAAGGAGAATGAACTGCATTTAAAGAAAAAAAATGGCTTTATTTAAAAGCATTCACAGAAAGGTGGCCTGCTGACCCCAATAGGCCTCCATCCTTGTGATGGCAACGAATTGCAGGGAGTCACATATTGCAACGTACCTCATTAATATGCAGGAGGTAGGTTGGATTCCGACCCAATACAATTCAGATTTTTAAGAACTGACCTATTAGTACATAGGTCGGTAAGTAAAAAAAAAATGTACTGGTCCCATAATTACTGATAACTCATTGTAACCAGTATTTTGTGACCAGTACATATTACATATGGCCCTTAGACCTGTACTTCATTTCATGGTGTCTACTGAATGTCACTTCATGTTACCACTATTCTATGTATTAGACTTTGATAGTTGCATTCTGCATTCTTGTGATCACAGTCCAACCAAGAGCTAATATCAATACTGTGCCTGTGTTCCCTTTTTAAGCATGGTTGAATCGGCATGTTCCTAATTGCTATCCTTAAAATACACATAAGTCCCAAGTAAATGGTACAAGGCTTAACCAGGACCTGAAATCTAAGTGTCACTAATTGACTGCAGTCTCTATTGTTTCATCCGCTACAGTGGTAGTAAAAACATGGCTTCAGGCCTACCCTGGGTATCCTGACTATAGCAGTGCAAAAACTGCAATTCAACCAGTCAAAATAACCCATTTGGATGGGTCAAAACCTCTCTGTTAAATAAAAATAAATCACCTTCATTTAGGTCTTGTAGCTCACAAGACTGGGTGCATGGTATTTAAAAATAGGACATGTAGAAATGTAATGTTTACATGCCGATACAGTGAGTAGCACGCCAAAGCAATTTTTTACTGTGGCAGGTTTATTTGTCCTATGTAGAGAACCAGAGTACAGATTACAATCCTAATACTGTATCTAAGGATTTGTACTAGCTAGAAAAAATAATGAAACCACTATTTTTAATAGTTATTAACAAGCCAATTCAATCTGAAAGTTGTTTTTTTATAAATATTAAGGGAAAGTAACTTTTAGAAGGTTACCGTGTACCTGCTTGAACTGTCAGCATAATCATCTCTAGCTCCCCAACCTGTACTTGGCCTGAGTAAGGTATGAAAGAGGAGTTCAGTTTCTCCCAGGTGCCAGACAATAAGTCACTGTGATTGACAGGTCAACCTGAATGGGCATGGATGACTCCTTTGAGTTCAGCAGAAGGGTGGGGGCTGTCAGCATCCTTTTTGACATTACAGTGTCAATCCTGCAGGAGTGTACAATCCTGCTTAATATGTCTGCTGGGTTCACACATATCACTTAGGGCACACTTGAAAGGAAGGGAACAGGATACCCAGACAGTCCTTGTGTATCCACTGTCTGGTTGCAGAAGAATACTGCTTTTGACCTCTTAGATTAGACGTGGGAGGACACTAGGAATACCATAGTACACTCCTCACACAGAAGGGCCCTGGCGGTGCTGGATCTGCTTCCTCTTGTACACAGGACAAAAATGTGGACTCCAAGGGTCATAAGGCTGAACTCCTGTTCAAACAACAGAGATACTACAGGCTGCAAGAGGTCCGACCAGTGGCAAGAGTACCTAGACTGGTCCCTGCTGTTGGCCTCTGCCTGACAGTGAGTCTCTAAGTGCCTCACCTGTGGTCCTTGGGGGCTTTAGAACTGTACTTCTGTGGTGGATTGGAAATTAAAGGACTGAAGCTAAAGTTAAAATCTTTAACCTGGAGAATCTGGTTTGCGTATCGGATCCGTGCTCCATAGCAGTCAGCCTCCAATTGCACCTAGCCAGTGACCCTTTGCTTTTTTTGGTGCTATTCCTACTTAAAACGTAAACAATTCATATCTCTAGTTCTCCTTATTGGATTTTTGTCATTTTTATGTATTTGTGTTTATTACATTCTACTATATTTTTCTAATTCAGTTTGTGATTTTTGCTGTTTTGCATTTTGACTTTATTACTGTTTTGGCTCTGCTTAAATACTTTACACATTGATTTAAGTTAAGCCTGTCTGCTATGTGCCATTGCTACTAGGTGGTTGAGCTCCGGTTAATTAAGTGACTTTGGAGGTTCATCCTAACAAGGGTTGTGATTGTTCCTTGAGGTGGGTAGTCACCCACCCCAAATCATAATACAGTTTCTTACTAATAAACTCCTAGACTCACTCTAAAAGCCAGCATAAACACTTATACCCTGCGCTGCATCCAACCCATGTTTTCTGCATTCTAGTTCACCCTAAACTACATCAACAACAACAAGACCATCAACAAGAATAAAGCGAAATTGTGTGAAATACAATTACAAACAGAGGTGAAAAATTTTACATTCTGTCTCATCTGCCATCATTCCCCTGATTGATAATAAAAAAAAACCAATGGCAATATTACAGCAAAACCAATGTTAACAGCGAGTGTCTCTCACATGACTGCCAGTTTGGCTTTATCAGCACTGAGATGATGCCCACCCAAAACAATATCCTCTAAATCACAAATCATGTTTGATCTCTTAGCCACATTTAGTACTATTTACCATCAATCCCTGATCAATATCCTGTCAAGGTACAAGGATTTGAGGACCCAGTAATTCTCCTACCCCCTCAGACCATCACAAAATTGTTCACATGGGCACCTCTATAGCCCAATAGCTACCAGGTCATCATCTCTTTTCTTATCTTAAACATATCTGTATTGCCTCTCTGAGCCCCTCTTGTTAGCCATAGAATCATGTTTTACTAGAATTCTAGATTATGTTGACAATACTATCACTTACTGAGTAATTCTCTTTCCCTTCACCCACAAGTGGATTACCTAGTCTTAATACTATAGTATCTCAATGGCATATCATGTAAATTTCCAAAGCTAAGGATTCTCTATCACACTAATGAGTGACAAAATATTGACTTGCAATTATATTGAGTGCAGAATATTGATCCCTACTATATCATCTAGGTAAATATATGACGGTAAGTGTAATTGTACTTCCATATGTATACATAGCCTGTATTGATATTGTGATATTTGGTAGGACACTCAAAGTAAGGTCTGATTCTCAATAATGTGGGCATGCTGCTTGAGGAGAGGACGCAAAGTGCACAATTTGTGTGCCATATTTTTGATTACTACCCTTCTCTAAATCAGACCCTCGGTGACACAAAGCATAGTTGGTTTTGGAGGAAATGATTATGTTTATGTAGTGGCCAGAACCCATATGTTCACCTACACATGTGAAGTAGCCCAACATTCAGGAAACCCAGAGGCACTGGATTAATCTTCAATCAAGTTGAATGTGAGATGCCAGGCAGAACAGTCATATTTCGAGGAATTTCACATGGCAGCATGCTGTTCTACACTTGAACTTCGTATATTCAGGAAAAGATCATGTGCAGGTAGAAGCCAGAAGCCCTGCGTGTGCCTAGACTTAACATTCCACCCATAATTAGGACCATAAAGTCTGAATTAACAGCCTTCAGGACCTTCATGCGAGGAAAAGGTAACTTTCTAAAAGTTAACTTTCCTAGATATTTAGTAAAAATCAATACTCACCAATGAACCATACATTTAATACATATGAGCCATAGTCTTTGAATGACTAATTTAGCTTTTTCCTGTCAAACTTATAGATTTAAATGTTATATTCTGTACTTTGACATTTTCTAGGATTCAGCTAAAGCCCTGCAAGTGAAAATAGCTGTTGGTGCATAGTCACTGGGGGAACATGACAATTTAACACCTTTTAGCATTGAAACCCCTGGCATCTTCTACTCATGTAAGCCATAGAAATTCATATGCAGGTTCACCTTTTTCACAAACACGGTCTTTCACAATTGAAGCTGTAGGGAAATGTAATCTTTTGATAAAGATAGTAGAATATCTCAAAATGGTAATTTCTGTGCATGTTTCTTACTAACCATTAAGGGATGAAAGGTCTGGCACAAACCAATGTATTCTTTCTGGTGTGTAGATGCTTAAAATATGTAGGGCTTCATTATTGGTTTGGCGGTCAATTCGACCTCCGTATTCCGATTTTGGCTGTTGAACTGACACAGGAGCACAGCAACCCCTGGGGTGCAGTGATCCTGCGGCGGTGTTCTAGCGGTCAGAGACCGCAATATGCTGACAGTGCCACTGCAGCACCACCTAGCATATTATGAGTTTCCTCACTGCCCTCCTTTTCATGCAGTGAGCCCGCCATGAAAAGTGTGACGGTGAGGATATTTAGAGGGCCATATAGGGCCCCCTGTTGCCTCTGGACCTGGGGCTGTATGTACCCTGCATGTATTCACCCCCTGTTACTGCATGGCGTGGACTGGACAAACGTGCTTTGGCGGTCCTACAGCGGTGCCTTTCTAAGGTTCACATACAAGCCTTAGAAAGGCACTGTCGTGGGACCGCCATATCGCCACCCGCCCGTCCAGGATTAACTCGTAATCCGGCGGGTGGTCTGAATATGGCTTTGGTGGTCTGCCTGTGGTGCTCTGCTGTGGCTGTCCGCAGGAAGACCGCCAAACTCATAATCAGGCTCTAAGTTTCTTAATGTTGCTGTAGAGACCAATAGTTGATATTTGGGATCAAAGCAATCGTGCACCAAACCATAATCTCTGAATATTTTTCTTTCGAATCTGCCCTCTGCACTGCACCCAGTTTAGTGCCTCTGGGTATCCCAAATCCATGTTTAACCTTCAGCACGAAAGCACATATGTGAGTTCCCCTTTGCCACTTACATGCACCTCGGAGACTGGACTACAGACAACGCAATTTTGCACTATTTACTCACAATTTTATCTCATCACTTCCAGGATCAAAGTCCAGACCTTCATCCACATCCGCAGGACAAACATCATTAATGACCTATGGCAGCAGACTTTCCAACTCCCTACTCATGAAGAAATCATGAATGGCCGCTGGGGCACCCTCCGCTAGCCCACATGAAACACCACCAGGCAAGCCCTGACCTGGAATCCTCAAGAGAAAAGGAAAAGAAGAAATCTTGGCCCTGAGGCCTCGAGGATGACTGCAAAGAGATGAGTTACACATGGAGTCAGATAGAAAGAAAAGCCCATGACAGACGTGGCTGAGAAGTCCTGTTTGATGGCCTATACCTCAAGAGGGGTAGTGGGCATAAGTAGGTAATACTTTCAAGATCTTTGAAAAATTACATATACTGGTTCTAACAAGTGCAATAGTTACTTTTAGACCGACTGAAAAAGACATTTGTTTACTGGTCAACTGGTGATGATGCTGATTGAATGTTTCTCGGTCACTAATGCAACTAGTTTCATAATGTAATCCAGACTCAGGAATTTGTGGGATGGTCCGAACTTGTAATTCAACAGAAGTAGATACATGCACATTGAATAGTTCACATTGTAAATGTTTCCAAACACATACATATATAGTGTGATTTGCCCAGATTAAAGATATACTTTGGTTTTGTGCAGAGCAGTGGTAAGAACTCAAGGTCCCAGGTTCCAAGGCGAGCAATTCAGGAAGGAGACAACAGCTGCTCCCCTGCTCTGCTGCTTGTTTGACTCAAGGCCCTTCATTCAAGCAGCCCTCTCTTTGCAGTGGTGGAGAAAGGGCGCCATATGGTCTCTTCCAAGCAAGGAAATTGTCCCATTCCCATCTCCAGGTTTTGCATTAAAGAGTATACTCTAGTTTGAGCAAAATGGGTCAACACACATCTGGGCCCCAGTGCCACTGCACCTGCTACACTGTCGATGGCTTCCCCACCTGACTCGTAATCAGACATAAAGTGCACACATGACCTATGGTTTTCCAAAACGGTGGGAGAATTCCAAGAAAACTTTCAAGGGCAGTGATCATGTTTCAGAGGTGAGTCTAAAGTTAACATGAGCTGTGATTTACACCACTGGCCACAGGAAATGAACTCTCACCTATTAGGCGGCTGCGTTCACCTGCCCGCGGGTGGTGTGTATTTTTAGAAGTCATTACGCTCTATTTTTAGTTTTCAGCAATTAAAGCAGGCTCTATTTTATTTTGACCCTATTTTCTGTGACTGCATGTTTTCCATGTTCTGCCCGCCTGACTTAATGAGTGTCAGATAATACTTAACCACCGCGCTTTTTGCATTTTCCATGTTAAAGTTACAAAAATAACCCGAAAGTAACAGATTTTATGCAAAGCGCCTCATTAAACTCATGCTGAATTAACCATTAGGTGAAGGCTTGTTTGTAGTACAATAGGCAAATAGCATGTCTGTCTCATGAAACCTTGTCCTGCTGAGAAATAAATGGGCAAATGAATTGCCTGGAAAGCATTTCAATAATTCTGAAATTATTTTGCTATTTAGGTAATGTTACTTATTTGCTTTCCAATTTTCCGGATTTCTGTAGAATTTCACTTTTCATTACTGCACACAAAAAACCATACAATACCATACCATACCATACCATACCGTACCATACCATACCATACCATACCACATCATACCATACCATACCATACCATACAATACCATACCATACCATACCAAACCATACCATACCATACCATACCATACCACATCATACCATACCATACCATATCATAACATTACATAACATAACAGGCTCAAATAGGTTCCTGTTACAAATGCAATTTTTCACTATTTCCCCCCCTCCCCCCCGAAAACTTTGTATTTAGGGACATACCTACAGTATGTTGTAGAAAATGCCTTGAGATATTTTAAATTCTTGCCTCAGTTGTGCAACATTGCACTTATGCTGCACAAGCCTCCCAGGCTTGAGATTCCCAAATAATCCCATTCTCTAAATTCTGCAAACTCTGTGGCGCCCTATGCAATATGGCATTTCTCGTGTGATCTTTACTTTCCAACTAATCTTGGAATCTGTAATTTTCCATAATTTTAATATTTCTGCTATTGGAATTGGTTGGCGAATTGTGAGGTTACCCTTTTTAAACAGCCTAACCCTTTAGCCCATATTTTTAACCCGTCCGTTCTCAAAGAGGGAACTTTTTCAAGGTCAAAATTAATAACCGCTAAGCACCGACAGCACATATTCTAGAAGACCCATCATACAAAGATCATATTATTCTATTATCAATAGTCTAGGAGGCCCTGGAGTCGCTTCTAAAGATCTCTGTGAAGCCCTATTGTCCCTTCTGGAGATCTCTGTGAAGCCCTATTGTCCCTTCTTAAGATCTCTGTGAAGCCCTATTGTCCCTTCTGGAGATCTCTGTGAAGCCCTATTTTCCCTTCTGGAGATCTCTGTGAAGCCCTATTGTCCCTTCTGGAGATCTCTGTGAAGCCCTATTGCCCCTTCTGGAGATCTCTGTGAGGCCCTATTGTCCCTTCTGGAGATCTCTGTGAAGCCCTATTGTCCCTTCTGGAGATCTCCGTGAAGATCTATTGTCCCTTCTGGAGATCTCCGTGAAGATCTATTGTCCCTTCTGGAGATCTCCGTGAAGATCTATTGTCCCTTCTGGAGATCTCTGTGAAGCCCTATTTTCCCTTCTGGAGATCTCTGTGAAGCCCTATTGTCCCTTCTGGAGATCTCTGTGAAGCCCTATTACCCCTTCTGGAGATCTCTGTGAAGCCCTATTGCCCCTTCTGGAGATCTCTGTAAAGCCCTATTGTCCCTTCTGGAGATCTCTGTGAAGCCCTATTGTCCCTTCTGGAGATCTCAGTGAAGATCTATTGTCCCTTCTGGAGATCTCCGTGAAGATCTATTGTCCCTTCTGGAGATCTCCGTGAAGATCTATTGTCCCTTCTGGAGATCCCTGTGAAGTCCTATTGCCCATTCTGGAGATCTCTGTGAAGTCCTATTGTCCCTTCTGGAGATCTCTGTGAAGTCCTATTGTCCCTACTAACATTGCAATGTCGTATTCACCCAAGGTACTTTCCCAGATGTCCTCAAATCCGTCCAAACCCGTAACATTCTGAAAAAGTCAAACCTACACCCTAATGACCTTGCAAACAACTGTCCGATTACTCAGCTGCCATTCCTGAAGAAGATCAACAAGATTGCTGTTGTCAACTAGCTTCATGCAAACATCAAGAGGAACCTGCAGACCTATTCGGCGGTGGAGGTTGAGAGGGGTTGTCAGCCCTTTCACGCTGTTGCATATGTGGCTGCTCTGGCTGTTGAGCGTGTGTCCTTGTAGGGTGCTAGGTCTCAGCGTCTCCAGCAGTGGGTGGAGGAGCAACAGCTGTACAGGTCTGATTGGTTTCGGTAATGTTCTTCCCAGCAGATGAGGTGATGGGTGGGCCTCCCGAAGTGGGTGGGAGACCAAGGCTCAGGTCATGCCACAGCTGATTGCTTTTTGTACAGTGGTTCATGCCGCACCGCAGTTGATTACTTCTTGCACAATGGCTCCGTTCATGCTTCATTTGATAACTTCAGGCGCGGCTGCTGAGATTGCACAGTGTCTTCGCAATTCCTTCTGGCAACTGCAGTATAGTGTAGACACATCAAGTTTCTTCAAGGTTTCATTAGATAATAAAAAGCAATAAAACAATAAAGGGATAGTTATGACTCCTATCTAGTGCAACTGCAGTACAATATGAAGACAGATGACACTGAGGCACACAGATTGCCCGCTGTAGTCCTCCACTTCTGCAATCCCACTGCACACAGGATACACCAGCATTGGTCGCACAGCAGTCCTCTGAGTACCCTACAGAGCATTCCCTTGCATGGTTACAGGGAACTTGGAACTTGGAACTTGAACAACTAGTGGGTTCCACGTTTATACAATTAACGTAGACAGGAGATGTGGATTCACTGTCTGCATTTTCAGAACTTGTTCTTCTTTCATGTGTCCTTTTCAGGCTGCTCTCCAGGCACAGCCTTTTGTAGAGTGACACTCCACACTTAGGGTAGTCTCTAGCCTGGAGCAACCACAGCAGAGGCCAAAGAGGTGTGATCTTTCTGTGCCTTGCTGCCATCAGCCACAAGAAAGAATGATCAGGGCAAAGACAAAAGACTGATCCCACATAAGGGGTCCCTTTTACCTTTAAAAAGAGAGATTGTTTTCCCATCCTCACCGACCAGCTACTAACTGATAGTGTTATAAGAGGATTAATTAGCAGCTTCTCTTAGCAAAAGGCCAAATTGATTGTTTAAAGGAGCCTTGTATCCTCTCTCCCGACTCCAGTGTCGACGTCTCCTGTAAATGTAAATGTATTGTATTTGTATAGCACGAACAGTAACCCGTAAGCATCCCGGCGCTTGAAGCTCCTGACTCCAGCTTCAGGAATGTCGGCAATACACGTTCACTGTTGGGAAAACAACCCCACCTTCATCTTCTACAAAGTGCAAGGCCACGATCATCAAAAATGGATCTGACAGACATCCATTATGCTGGTTTACTCTACCACACAACATACACTTGGGATGTTAGCGCTATGATCTGGGTTAGTGCCAAGAAGTGGAACTTTACATAAGTGGGCCAATAGAACTTCCCTTCATCGGTACAGGTAAAAATTCTGGTCAGTACTGTGGATTAAAAAACACATGGTAGGCTGCCACCACTGCTCAATGTACTAAACACATGGCAAGGAATGTAGTCCACTGCCTCCATAACAAGTGTCCCCTTGGTGCACCCTCCAGGTCACAGGCAGGGTTAAGATCTCACTTATGTGAAGGGATAAACATACACTAGATTAGTGTGGGGCTAGGGCTGAAAATACAAAAACAGGCTTCTAGTTGTACACAGTTGGGCACTCAGGGCAGGGGAGCACAACTGTACACCATGGAGACATGCTCGTACTAAGACGGACACAAATCTGGATTAAGAGTGTAGTCCAGCACATAAGCGCCACCATTAAAGTGGTAATAAGTGATTTCCTACAATAGCACCCTCTGCCTTTCCTGCATTACCTCTCCACACCCATAGACTGGGTTGATTGAGTCACCATGCCGTTAATTGACTTCCAGATGACGAACAGAGCATTTTTCGGTCACTTGAAATGTCACTCAGGCTCCATCCTCTCATCAGTAATATTCAATTTGAAAATGGAGCCCATGTGAATACTATCAGCTAGAAAGGACATTGGTATTCACCAATACTTCAATCACATTCAGCTGTACCAAAAAGAAAACTATAGCAACTTCATGGCCGTCTGAAGCAATGCCAAGGTATATTAAACTGAAGCCCATAAATACCGAATTCCAAGGAATACGGACACCATTCTTGGCAATCTTCTGGCACTGACATATTGTATGTAATTTTTGACATAAGTAGGAGTGGCCATGACATATAGGGCACCATGACAAAATGCTGGTTCTAGCACAAAGAAGGTAATCTTTGAACTATGGAGGCACTCATAGCATATTTTGAAAAAAATGTGGTTACTCCTAGGGAGTGAACACACAAGAAGCAAACGTACCCTTTAAATTAAACCTACATTTCTGGTTTAACCACCTTATTTTATGTGGAATTCCTCGATTATGGGTGAGTCCTGTTTTCCAGACAAATCACCTCTATGTCTCTGTCTATGAGCATGTATTAAAATTAATGGAACGGCCTCACCCTCCCTACCACAACCCCCCCCCCCGCCCATCAGAGGCTGAGGGGATTTGTTTTTTAAAGGGAACTGAAGTGCCCAGTAAATATTCCTGCCCCCTATCAGCAATACTACTCCTGAATTTATTATGTGGTGGAAGAGGGATGGTTAAAATCAATAGCAGAACAGATGAGACTGAACTATGGAGCTCCTATTGTGTTCTGGTAGACACGTTTCAGCCCTTAGCATGCTCCCCACGGGGTCCGGAGCTTTCTTCAGGACCAAAAGAGACCCTATGTGACACTTTGGCGTTTTCCTATTTGCATACACACACGCTCTATGCACATGCGTACAATACCGGATCTCTAATTTCTGGTCTGTTCAATCAGGATATTTTCCATCTTAAACATAGGTCCTTGACTGCGGGAAGTTTCCACTTCATGGAGGAGTGGAGGGGGAGAGCCTTATTGTACACATTAGTCAAAGGTCTACCCCCGCTGAAGCACTTACTGTGCAGTCTGATCTCCTGCTGATGCCTATGTCTAGGTACCATTCAAATGTGGATAGTCATATCAAACTGAACCTCATATATACAGAATTCCTGACATGCTACAGGTCATTTGTTAGATAAGGGTCGCCCATGGAATATGGACACCATTCTTGGCAATCTTCTGGCACTGGCACATTTTATGTAATTTTTGGTATAAGTGCGGGTGTCCATGACATACAGGGCACCATTTTCCACAACTATGACCTAGACCAAAAAGCACTTATAATTGCTTAGCTACTGGTGTACCTTGCGTTGCAAAACTATTACAACTAACTCCTCTATTTTAATTGATGGGGTAGGAGGTACATCCACGCTGTGCCACTTTTAAAATTGCCCAATCCCTTATGTAAAACAACAGTTGTGAGACGTCTAACAACACCCATGTGTCAGACTCAGACAAAAGAAAAAAGTGTGTGTGAGCGAAATGGCACCTCACGGGCGCACCACCGACGGGAACCTGGCAGGTACTCACCAGGATTGCCCTGATATCATCATTGGCACCATCAAGCTCAAAAGAAATGTGTCCAATAACAAACAAAGAAGTGTTTGTGAAAATATGCAGTGTAAATAAACCACGACCCACACATATAGTGTCAAACCAATATATACACCACAAACAACACAGATATATAGTTTTATTCTGTCTCTTTCGTGTTGGTTGTGGACTCTAAAAAAGTGAGTATGGCTACTACTTATCCAACCATACTCTACTTGCAAGTAGAGTATGGTTGGATAAGTAGTATGGCACAGCATGGATGTACCTCCTACCCCATCAATTAAAATAGGGAAGTTAGTTGTAATAGTTTTGCAAAACAAGGTACACCAGTAACTAAGCAATTATAAGTGCTTTTTGGTCTAGGTCATAGTTGTGGAAAGTGGATATTGAGTGGAGGGCGACCTATGTCCTTATTTTCCCTCTAGGCTCCCTGTTGTTGGTTACAGGGCACCATGACAAAATGCTGGTTCTGGCAAAATGAAGGTAATTATTGAACTATGGAGGCACACGTAGCATATTTGGAAAAAAGTGTGGTTACTGCAATGTCAGGTTTCATTAACTTGGCACATTATGAAAGGGCTTGAATATTTCATGTGTGCCCTTTCAGAGTCTGCAGCTTTTTTATCAAATCTATTTGACTATTGTGCTTTAAAATGTATTATTTCACCCCATTTTCAAAAGGGAGAACTCCCCCCTCCCCAACTGCCACACAACTAAACAGCCATCTCTGAACCCAAAAAACCCTCACGAGTACAAAACCCAACTCAAGTTTAATGTAATTTTGGATTTTTCCTTAAAATTATCTTTCCTTTAAAATGTGTTGCTTAATTTTCGAATTATATGTAATTCCTTACAATTGTGTTTCCTTAAGATTGGTTTTCCTTGATTTGGTTTCCTCAAATAGGTTTTTTAAGTTTTCATTTTTCTATTAGTTCACATGTATCACCCTGACACATGAAATAACTTTCCAAATTAAAAGGCCTAGGATCGACCACACTTCTCCTGTCCCCAGAACTATGAACAAACAGCGAATTTATTAATTTTATAGAACATAAGCCAACCAACACTGGGCACCCAAGCTGCCCTACCGAGAACCACAACAATGGAGCACAATCTCTAGAAATAGGTGGGGCTTATTATCTTACACAATGTGCAACAATACAGCTTTGCCACAGAAAGATATGTGACAACCCCATCTACGTCACTTGAAAGTGAGTGAGTCCATTTTCCAGCCAAAGCTGTGGTACAAACTTGAATGGGAATGTAGCACATGTAAGTCTATATGAAGTTTTCAACATATACATCTTCTTATATATGCTCATAAATAAACTACATGTTCATTTTTATCATATTTTTGACTGTCACTGCAAAGCTGCTATCACTGTTAGGGGTAATGCCTGGGCCTACATTAAGAAAAGAATGCATGCATTCATAAATATTTAATTGTCCTGCCAGGCAATAAAACAGAGACTGAGGAATGCGAGGACTACTGTAACAAACTAGGCCTTCCTCTTCTCTGGATCTCATCAAATACATCTCATTGAGGCTGTATCATGTCACACGAATGTAGTGGTGGGAACTAGAGCAAACTGTAGTGCAGGGGTGTAGCTTTTCATCCAGGGACCTCAGAGTTTTAGGATCATTTTTGTTTTTGCTTTTATTAGTTCAAAGAAGCAGCATTTTATTGTATGTGTGCTATACATAATTGACCAATAAAGTAGTCATCTTTACAAATGTAAGTGTTGTGCTTTGATATAGTGCACGAATCATCCCCCAAAGGATCTCACGGCGCTGTGCACATACCGCTGTGGAACCCATCCTGGGTTCCTTTCCCTGTGACCTGCCCACTCCTGGGCACCCCCAAGGTGAAGCCAGGCATCCTAGCGCTGTTGGGGCCATTGTGGAGATTAAGCAAGTTATTGCCCAGAGTTGCAGAGTGGGACCCATGATTAGAATAGGCACCGAGGCGAGAATTATCAGGTCCGAGGAAATTGAGCCCAAGACCCGCTGAGGCGGAAATTGAACCCTGGTCCTGGGCCAGACCTCTGCACCAGGGTCTGCCGCTCTAACCATTGAGCCACACTTCTCCAAAAAGAAATGTGAAAAAGGTAATCTACCTGTTGCACTCACATGCATCTTTACACATAAGAAGGGACAGTCCAGCTTTTAAGGGACAGAGAGCGACAAGATTTTGAAATAAGAGTGTGAAACCCTTAAGTAGCACATTCAAAAGAGTCTGTTTCAACGAGTAAGACAACTGTTTGGAGTGTTTTTGTTCAGCGTGCTATTGCTAATGCTCTGATGATTGTTGAGATGGCTTCTAACTGCAGCTATGTACGCGTCACTCTTGCACCCTGGGGACATACTAACCTACCAAGACCTTTCACATTTCTTTCAGAAACCTATCGAAAAGGAAAGCCGCTTGCGGATGAAAGGTTTTCTCTTCGTCTTCCTCGGTAGTTCTGTTCCAAGTTTCCTCTCTCTAGCACTTTGTGCAAATGAACATTATCTCCACCCCTCACCCTTTAAGAAACCCCACTAGTGAATAGTTGGTGAGGCCCAGTCTCCACAGCACCCACACCCTGGTGCCCATGGCTTCACAGCCCCCTGCATCTCCCCTGCGGCCTTGGCCACTCTGTGGATGGGCTAGGCCTCCTCAGAGGTGCAGAGGCAAGGCTCAGCCATCTGCAGCATTTGCAGCGATTAGTCACCTGAGACCCTGGGAGGCGGGTCAAGGGTGTCAGAGGTCGAGAGACAAAGGGGCATATTTACAACAGAATGGAAAAGCGTGGACATCTGGGAGTGAGAGTGAAGGTATGTGTGTGAGTTTAAGTGTTTTGAGCCTGCCTGCATGCATGTCTACATGCACATATTCATGTGTGTGTGTGTGTGTGTGTGGGGGGGGGAAACAACTGTTACAACCCATGATTTACAATGCATGTTTTTACCCCGCATGCCATTACAACGAAATGGTTTGCCGTAGGGGGTATAAGGTGTTGGATTTAACTCCAACACCTTCCCTATGGTTGCACAGACTGGAGTTGGAATAGTAAATTATACTGTTCCAAGATCCAGCGCCGCCCTACAGCAAGTCGTTGTAAAAACTTGTGTTGTAACTGCATGCGAGGTAAAAGCATGCGTTGTAACGGCGTGAGAAGCTGTATGTCCCCGTGGTTAAGACAAAGATGGAACCCGCTGTTGACATACAGCGTCTCACACCAACACACACATGTTCACACACGTAAACTCACACTCATACCCACTGTTGACCTTGGATTATTCTAGCTACTTGGAATATAATTGTCCATCTGTGATATATTAGTGGCATTGCTGACAGCATTTTGTATTTTTGTCTACCCCGGCATAATAGTTTTTCATTAGCTCTACTCTGGGGACTTTCATGACAAAATGTTAACTTCCTTTAGAATTCTAGTACCCACGCACGCCATGTTGGGGCCATTCTTGACAACAGTTTGGCTTGCCCTGACACAATAGTGGCCCGACGTTGAAATATTGAGGACATTTTGGCTAGCCTTGACACAGTAAAGTATAGGCCCATCCTTGAGACAATGTGAACATTCTTTATATATTTGTGGCTACCCTTGCATGGTCGTGGGGCTGGCACATGCACAGCCTTCTCCACCAATCAGACCCGTGCAGAATGGTAAAACATTACAAGAGCCAAACCCTTCTGTGGAAACGTACTAATAAAACCCACAACCTCTAGTCAAACGTGACAAACTCAGCGAGGGAGCAAAGGCACAACTTCTAAGAATCACTTGGGAAAGCAGGAAGGAAAATACATGGATTCAAGAACAGCACATGACTCATCATAGGGAGAATGAAAGCTCTGATGCTGGTGGGGGCCATCATGGTCTAAGTTTTTGGAAAGATGCAAGACAGGACCCCCTGCAGGAGTCCCTTAAATTGGACAAGCTAGGTTCACACCGAGAAGTCAAGGAAAGGGTATGCGCTATGCTAAATAAAAAACATATAACCTAGTCTAATTCACCCAAACATAACTTAACCTACCTAATCCATAATAACATAACATGACATAGCATAGCATAGCATAGCATAGCATAACATAACATAACGTAACATAGCATAGCATTGCATAACATCACATAACATAACATTACATAGCATTGAATAAAATAACATAACATAGCGTAGCACAGAATAACATAACATAATGTAACTGAATGTAACTTAACATAACTTTGCATAGCATAGAAGGACATAACATAACAACGTAACTTAACATAAAATAACATAACATGATATAACATAACATAATGTAACATGACATAGCATAACATACCATAGCATAGCACAGCACAGAATAACATAACATAACGTAACACACCATAATTTAACATAACATTACATAATATAACATGATAACATAGCATAACCTAACATAATCCTAACATAACATAACATGACATGATATAACGTAACATACCGTAACGTAATTTAACATGACATGACATAGCACAATATAAAATAACATAACATAAGATAACATAACATAACATAACATAACGTTTGAGCCAAATAGATCATCAAAAGTTGCATTAGTGCAGGACAGGTTTGCCTCAGTTCAGTATGACCGGCTCAATTGACGTCTAACCCATAAAAGGATGTGTCCGGTAGCACCAATTATGTTACCGCTGCTTTTACCTCGATTTGGAGATTGTGTAGGAGGACATGTAATAACATGCAACAGCGGCTCAAGCTCACTTTTCCTACTTTGGGCGTTTCACTGTTGTTAATAACAATGTTTTGCACTTGTTACGAGGATTTTCTGCATCATTTATGTGTAAAACGTCATTACCAAAAGTGCTGTTTCCATTTAACATGAAATGAGCCCAAACAAGAACAAGCATTTGCAATGCAATAGGTCTCCCATTCGGAAAAATTGAGCTATTGGTATTGTAAATGACAAATTTTGTATTTATGTGTTGGTTTTGAAAATAGCTAAATTAATAGCTTTGTCATTTACAATTCCAATAGTTTTGACTTTCGCAAATGTGACACCTATAGCATTTGTAATGCAATATGTGTTGTGTTTACGTGACGTAGATGTATTGATATTACAAATAACAATGGCTTTTAATTTTTTTAAATAAATAATACTTAAATAAAAGTTATTGTAATTTATAATGGCAACAGCTTAAACTTTTGTAAATAACTTTTGTGAAGATAATGTTCAGTGTATTATATTGTGACCAAAATCCAAGAACAGAAGTGAAATATTAATATCTTTTTGTGACATTTGTAATAAAGCTTGAAACATTGAGAGAACATATTTGAACCAGTGATGCTGTGGTGTTGCTGAGTGATGCTGTGGTGGTGACGAGTGATGCTGTAGCATTCAGTGATGCTGTGGTAGCTCATAGTGATGTTGTTGTGCCCCTGCGTGATGCTGTGGTGATGCGACAGATAGAGTGAGGGCGATAGATAGATAGAGGGAGGGCGATAGATAGCTAGAAGGAGGGAGGACAATAGATAGAGTGAGGAAAGGCGATAGAGTGAGGGAGGGCGATAGATAGGGAGGGCAATAGATAGAGTGAGGGAAGGCGATAGAGTGAGGGAGGGCGATAGATAGATAAAGGGAGGGCGATAGATAGATAGAGGGAGGGAAATAGAGAGAGGGAGGGTGATGGATAGATAGAGTGAGGGAGGGCGATAGAGTGAGGGAGGGCGATAGAGTGAGGGAGGGCGATAGATAGAGTGAGTGAGGGCGATAGATAGAGTGAGGAGATAGATAGATAGATAGATAGATAGATAGATAGATAGATAGATAGATAGATAGATAGATAGATAGAGTGAGGGCGATAGATAGAGTGAGGGCGATAGATAGAGTGAGGGTGATAGATAGAGTGAAGGCGATAGAGGGATGCTTTGTGCTAACTTAATTTTTCTGTTCGCAATTCTGTAACCGGATTGATACCGGACTACTGAATGAAGAGTCAGAGATTCTTAAATTTGATTGGAAAATAAATCCCTTTAAAACTGCTCATTATTGGCTAAAATGTTTATTTGCATTTTATGAATTGCTCATGTTTATGTAGGAGCTCTCTGGTCAGAAACGGTGGCAAGATCCATTGACCTTTAGCGGAAATCCGGGTAACGGTAATAAGAGATAATCATGCCACATTTCATAGATTTTCCAAAGCTAGATTACTGAGGGAATTCCCCTGCAACACAACCTAGCTTTTATTGACCAGCCTCTTTCAGCCATTGGCTTGAGACCTCGCCAATCAAGTCTTGGCTCCACACAAAAGAGTATTTTCCTCACACCTAAAGCTGTTGGCAGTTTGGGCTCACCACTCCACCTGCAGTGAGTGTCTGAATTGGAAAGCATGAGAAAATATTTTAGACCTCCCAGACTATCAACTGCTCATGCACAAAGGCAACCTTCTGCATTTCCTTCTTTACATGGGTTGGCACATTAAATCCATACTTACTGGCTTTGTCAATTTTTGGTAGCTAATGATTTCGTATAAAAGACTGCCTCCAAGGTTTCTGAGAATGTTACTTTAAACAATAGTTTATCAGCCAAAAATAGTTACATTGCAATCATGTTCATCTATCGAAAGTGCACTTTGACCTGCAGAAATTCTATTTTGCCCCAAATATATACTCTTTTGGTATCTTCAAACTCTGCTTATCAGGGAACAAACATGCCCACACTGCAGAGGCTCTTCAGTGTGTAACCGGTGTATATAGCAGTGTGCAACACACTATCCTGTAAGCCATTTTTTTATTCAGTTGATAAAAAAAGTTTCCCTGTTGACGGATTCATCTGTCTGTCCTAGATAAAGCACTTCTTCTCAGGAGGAGGCTGGACCAAGAAGGAGGGTAGGGACAAGCGCATCTGCATCCAATCAAAATAGAAGAAGGAAAATCATCTTCCCTTTGAACGTCTGAAGTCCTCTTTATTTCTAGGAGTCTTGTTACACCTCTTCAGGATGCTCTGCCTCTGCAATAACTCACGGTCCAGATACAGCTTTGGTGATATCTAAAACATTGTGGGTCAAGCGAGAGGACAGGCGGAGTCTCAGAACTGGCTCTTTCCACCATAATAAGGGTATAGAACCACAAATCATTAAATTAGGTTCTAAATAAACAAGTTGATGTGCAAGATAACATAGGCTATTGATGTGGCTAAACTCTTTTGATCGCCTAGGAGGTAGAATTCTCAAAATATTAACGTAGGCTTTTTGTTCTCAATTGAGTATCTCATTAGAAGCATATGCATCGTGGAAAAGGACAATAGTAATACTAGCTAAGGCTTTAACCCCTTCGATGCTTATGACGAGCTCAGCTCGTCATCAGCCACGGGGGGCGTGTGCGGATGACGAGCTGAGCTCGTCATCTAACGCGGCTTTTAGAAAAAAGCCGCGTAGCGCGAAAATAACCACCGCAGCGATGCGGTTAAACAACCAGCCAGATACTGACGTTGATGCTATGTTTTTGTCCCCAGCTTTGCAAGTACTTCGAAAATGCCTGGGGTTAACTAGGGAACATATGCAGTTCAGCCGCCCATGTCCCTTTTAAACAAATGTCTAAAAATTACTCGTTTATACCTTTTCAAATGCGGCATTTTCGAAAGTGAGATATTGAACATTGAAGTTGAACTGCTTACTATTTGCACAGATTGTTAAAATATTATACCTTGTATTTTTTTTAAATGTCATTCCACTGTAAAAATGGGAGCCATTTTCTGGCAAATCATGAAGATAACTTCCCTAGTGCAACAAATTTGATTCTTGGCCTGGCGTGCTCAGGCTGGCGAGGACGACCTGTTCCCCACTTCCTAAAATGCAAGCACCTCAAACGGAGGCTAAACAGGCAAAGGTAGCATGCATGTCTGATAAGGGCAATTGTCTGGTACTTGTAATGCAGCAAGCAGGTAGCATGCACCTTTGATATTTCACAACAGGAGACCGAACGGGGTTGATTGTCCTACTATTTACTGCACGGAGTCCGGAGTTGTTGGGCAGCTGATTAGCTGCTGCATGGGATTAGGGGGGATGAGGAGGGGGGGAGGTCTGAGGCTGGCTCAGCAGCCGATCCCTGTGGCTCTTGCGCCGTAGAGATGATCCCGGGAGACGATGAGCCCGGCCGATGATCAACTCTTTAACCCGGTAGCAGGGTGAAAGGAGACTTAAATATGTTTTTGGAGGTGGGAGGCAGGGCACACTACGGGGAGATGGAGCTTTGAAGCTGAAAGCAGAGAGCTCGTGCAATGGGTGCCGCGCTACAATGAATAGTTGTAAGTTATTAAACAAAACAGGCGAGCCATGCCCTGCAAAAGAAAGACCAGTTTTTTATGCAGCTTTATATAGCGAGAAGTCGGCCTGAAAGTATTGGAGTGCCGTACATGAGTCAGAGGGACCCTGCGGCCCGCGCCTGCCTACTGTAAGGTTCAGCCTCTAAGTGACGTCAGGCGGGCGCACACACTTCCGTGCAGGCGCAGAGTGTTCTTGGCCGCTTCTCCGGGTCCGCTTGCTGACGGCGTACAAGAGGCGATGGACGGCACTGGAGCCCCTGGCCGCGTCGCCCCCGCCCTCCCGCCCGCCGCAGCAGCACTGGAGCACCTGGCCGCGTCGCCCCCGCCCACCCGCCGTAGCAGCACTGGAGCCTCTGGCCGCATCGCCCCCGCCCGCCAGCCCATCCATCCATTGGGAGCCGGGCAGAAGTAGCCCACAAGAAAACAGGGATTTCATCAAGAAAAGAGCCCAGTGAGGTAAGGGGGGGGAGCGTGTGTGTATGCAGTGTGTGTGTGTGTGTGTGCGCGTGTGTGTATGCGACGGCGGGGGTGGGTTCTCTGTATGTATGGGTGCGTGCGTGCATGGGCGCTCGTGTTTGTGTCTCTGTGTATGCGCATGCGTGTGTGGTGTTGGAGCTTCCGAGGCAGGAGATGGGCACGGCGCCGTGCGCGACCACGAGGTGAAATCTGCGCAAATCTGCGCTCGTGCCACTCTCGTGTCCACATTCCCAGAAACGGGTGACAATAGTTGTCGAGCAGACAGCAATCAATGCTTCGCATTGATTGCATGTCTAGACTCGACCTAAAAATGTGCATCACTCGTGTCACCCGCATCTTCCTGATTGCATACAGCAGCACTCTAAAGAGGCACCTTCACATTCGATTAAACAAAGCAACATTTAAACAGAATTCTAATGCAGGGGACAAATAAATCCCCTATTTAGCACGGACTCAAGGAGCAGTTAAGCAAACTGCTCGGATTTACTGATGTTATGCAGGCCCTCGTGCAACATTATGCTATGCTAAGATGTGCAATGTATGCTATGTGGCTGTAAACACCAAGGGCATTCAATGCACACTCATACCTACTAACAGCGGGCTCTGCTGCGAGGTGGGCCGTCCTTTGCTCCTGCCGACGTAACGACCGGTACTAACATTTTCTATGTTAAGTATCTTTCTAATGCCTTGCCGCTGCCTATGCATATTGTTATAAAGGTGATGCTTTATTTGTTGTTTTGCCACACTCAATGGGCTGTTGACTGCGTGCGGTAGTAAGTGTTGCATTTTTGTTTTGTTCGTATGTTTTATGCATTTTGGGGTGAGAATTGTGTGTTAGTTTGAACGTGAATTTCTTTATGCATTGTATACATTGGGCTAGGTCTCAAGAATGGACCCTGTGGCCTGTGGGTTAGAATATATCCCTTGTGTGTGAGTATGCTCCCCAGGTCAATGTTCCCTTGTACGCCAAGCTCCTCTCATACTCCTCAGGGCTCCCCAAGGTGACAGAACGCCAGGGTCCATATTAGAGAAGTGCCCCAGGGGCACAACGTGTGTTCGCAACGCCAGGGCCCATATTAGAGAAGTGCCCCAGGGGCACAACGTGTGTTCGCAACGCCAGGGCCCATTTTAGAGAAGTGCCCCAGGGGCACAACGTGTGTTCGCAGACGCTTTGGGTGCCTACAGGGCACTTTGGTATTTGTGTCCAACAACGCAACTCTTTCGAAATCCTCCCCCTATTCTAGGCCTCCCAGCATGACGGCAAGTAGTATTCATTGAACTGCATCAAAGTTATTAAATGCTTAAATATGTCATTTTTGAGCATCTTGTTTTTTTGTTCTAGTCCTACTTCTTCCTGCAGGCTGAACTAAATAGCGCTAGTCCTGCTTTCTGTTTTTCTTTTTAAATTGCCTTTGTTTTTCCTGATGGAAATGGTGATAGGGCACAAAGAGGGGGCAGAAGAAAGTTAGCTGGGGCGCATTTTCCAGTAGGGATTACGATGTCTCTTGCAGATAACCTTGGTGGTCCGACGTAACATGACATAGCATAGCATAGCATAGCATAGCATAACATAACATGACATGACATAATGTAACATAAGTAACGTAACATGACATGACATAGCGTAACATAACATAATATAACATAACAATATAACATAACGTTTGAGCCATCATCATCATCAACAGTTGTATTAGTACCAACAGGTTTCCCTCAGTTCAGTATTACAGACTCAATTGACGTCTGCGCCATATAAGGATGTAGTATCCGGGAGTAGCAATTATGTTACCACTGCTTTTACCTCAATTTATAGATTGTGTAGGAGGACATGTAATATTTGTTTCCGCCATGCTTCAGAATTACCCAAAAAGTGCTTCTTTTGCGCCACCCTAATTCTGATCTATTACGTTATGTTAAATTATGTTGCGTTACGTTATAATATTCTGTGCTACGCTATGCTATGTTATGTTATGTTATGCTGTTCTATGTCATGTTACATTATGTTACGTTATGTCATTTCATGTTATTTTATGTTAAGTTACGTTGAATTATGTTATTATATGCTATGCTATGTGATGTTATGTTATTTTACGTTGTGTTACGTTATGTTATTCAGTGCTATGCTATGTTATATCATATTATGTTGTGTTAAGTTACGTTATGCTATTCTATGCTATGCTATGTTATGTTATGCTGTGCTATGTCATGTTACATTATGCTACGTTATGTCATGTCATGTTATTTTATGTTAAGTTACGTTGCATCATGTTATTCTATGCTATGCTATGCTATGTTATGTTATTTTATGTTGCATTATGTTATGTTATTCTGTGCTATGCTATGTTATATCATGTTATGTTTGTGTTAAGTTATGTTGCGTTACGTTATGCTATTCTATGCTATGCTATGTTATTCTATGCTATGTTATGTTATGTTATGCTATGTTATGCTATGCTATGTTATGTTATGTTATGTTATGCTATCCTATGCTATGTTATGTTAGAATGGATCACGAAGGTTAAGATATGTAAAGGTATTGCGTACTAACAACGCGGTTGTTGTATTGACCGCGTTGTAACAGCAAGCGATAAAATCGCATGCGTTATAACATTCTATATTCCCTACCGGTGCACCGAAAGAACAAATGTGTTTGTTCCTCTGCCAGCCTCGAAATCATTTGGAAACGTGGGAGAGGACTGCTCCTTCTGCTGCTGTCTTAGATGGAACACTGGAAGAAGGGCAAGCCTCCATTCACCGCAGTCGTATTTTTACCCAGAAAGTGAAAGTTGTCTGGGAGGAAATTCTAGAAAGGCAGGAGTATCCCTCCTCATGTAAAACTAGAAAGAGCAAGGGTCTCTAGCTATGAGACAAAGGAGCAGGCACGCATGGAGGACTGAAGACAGAAAGTTAACATGGGATTGGCAAATTCTCTCTTGTGATGTCAAGGCAGCAACCTACCAAGCACTTTGTTTCTCACTCTCGCATATGCATGGTGCAGATGTTGCCAGGGCCTGAGCCGTAACCAGATTAGACTTTGTCCAAATGGGACTTTATTATACACAGGGGGCACGTTCCTGTTTGTGCCACGGGAAATTGTGCCCTAGTAGGTGGAGCCGCAAACTTGTGCAGTCCTAGGGTCAGCACGATTGAGTGAAATACTGAGCAGCTGCTTCAAAGTAGCTCCGCGTTTCACTGGGTAGGTGGCACCCACCTTCACTGTAAAGAGGGGAGAGAAATCCCGATGCAAGTGAGTGCAGTGAGTGACTGTACCCGCCTGCAAGGTGACGCCTTGGGGTCCATAGGACCCCCACCGACCTCCTTCAGTGGCCTGCCATCAAGATAGCTTCTTTACCCTTGTGCGCATGCCTTTAGTATGGCATGGCACAGAGGTAAAGAGATGCCCTCATTTGCATAGACCCAGCCTCCATGCAAATGAGGAAATACCCTCTTGAGATAGAGTTGGCGCAGCATGTGTGCCAGCTCTATCTGTATTACAGAACGGGCTGCACAACAAAGCAGTTGAAAACGCCCGTTGCACCCACGGGGTAAACAGACCTTTAAAGTTTGTTCTTATCTTGACACATATGCTGTGCATTTAAAGACAGAGTTTGAATATCAAGCTCTGCCTTCTGGGGGAGCCTACTGGCACATTCATCAAGGTAGGCTTTTGCGATTCCTTAATTGCGATTATTAAGGAATCGCAATAACGGAATCGCAATGGCCTATGCATGTAGGAATCGCAAAAAATAGTGATTCCTAAACATTCCTTAATTGCGACTCGCAAATTGCAACTCACAATTAAGGAATGGCTTCCCATTCATTCCTATGGGCCACAAGGCCCATAGGAATGAATGGGAATTCATTGCGCAACTTGCGAGTACCCAATAGGTACTCACAAATTGCGCATGCAATTTCAAGGGTGCAAGGGTGTCAAAAGGACACCTTGTTGCACCTCTGAAATTGTAATGTGCACCCATGTTGTGCACACACATGCCCCAAGGGCATGTATGTGTGTAACATGTAACTTTGAAAAATGCACTTTAGTGCATTTTTCAAAGTTTTTACAAATAAACAACCTGTTTTATTTTTTGGTAATTTGCGATCCCTGATAGCGAAATCGCTATTTTAAATTGCTTCAAGCATTGCATTTAAGGAATCGCAATTTGCGATTCCTTAAATGCAATTGCAATTTGCGATTTTTGCATTTGGGATACTGCATCCCAAATGCAAAAATACCGGTCGCAAAGGGGCAGATACTGAGAATCTGCCCATTTGCGACCGGTTTTTACTTTGATGCATGGGGCCCTTAGTGTTTACTTTTTGTGAGTGGATTTATTTAATGATCCTGCTGGGTACCGATGTAAGATGTTATTTTTTTTAGTGCACAATCCAATTTAAATGTCTGTAAATGAACTGCTAAATATTTTACAATATATCAGAATTAGGAATGCACAAAAGTAGCACATATTTTTAAAGTCTGGAGCATGACGGAAACAATGATTTTTTTTACAATAAAAAAAAATACACTTGGTGATGCTATTTCCACACATTATCATTATCATATTATGCACTGTATAGTTTGATCAGCAAAGTTGCATATCTGTGGAAATGTAATAGCCATTTAAACAGAATATGTGTTGTCTGTAATGGCAGTCCGCTACATCACCATGCATACTCCACTCTGTGCAACTCTATTCTATGATACTCTACTCCATTCTACACCAGTCCACTCTACAACACTCTACTCCGTGACACACTATGTCACTCCCGTCTATGCTGCACCACTCCACTCTAAAACACTCCACGCCACTCTATGCTACTCCACTTTACAACACTCTAGTCCACCCTTCTCCATTCTACGACACTCTACATCACTCTGCCCCAATCTACACCACTCCACTCTATGCCACTCTACTCAATACCACTCCTCTCTACACTATTATACTCCACTATATGCCACTCCACTGGATGCCACTCTCTCTACAATACTCCACTCTACGACACTTTGCTACAGCTACAGCACTCTATAACACTCTACTGAACTCTACACAACACAACTCTACTCTACTCCATGTTATGCCACTACACTTTTGGTCACTCTACTCCACTCTAAGCCACTCCACTCTACAACAATCCTCTACACTAAACTCCACTCCATGATACCCCACTTCATAACACTCTACACCCTTCCACTCTACTCCACTCTCCGACACTCTTCTCTATGTCACTTCACTTTATGCCACTTCACTCTAGGCCACTCTACTCCACTCTGCACCACTGTACTTAGTACCCCTACACTCTATGACACTCCACTCCGCTCCTCCCCACTTTAATACACTCCACAATACTTCACGCCACAATACTCTACTCAATTCCACTCTACTCCACTCTACGACACTCTGTGTGACTTCACTCTATTCCACTTTACACCACTCTATGCCACTTCACTCTACGATACACTATGAACCTGAACTCTATGGCCCTACACAACCCTTTCTGACACTCTACTCCACTCTACTCCAGTCTAGTCCATGACACTCAACTGTACGCCACTCCACTCCATGTCACTCCATGACAAAATCTACTCTGTTCCGCTCCACTCCAATCCACAACACTCCACTCTACTCCACTCTACTCCAGTGTAATTCACAACACTCCACTCTATGTCATTCCACTCGACACCACTTCACTCCATGGCACGGCACTCCATGCCACTCCATTCCACACCACTACACTCTACAACACTCCACTTTATAATCCTCTATGAGATTCCCCAACAGTCCACCGTACGTCACTGCACAACACTCTATGCCACTCCACTCTACGACACTCTGCGCCATGCTACACCAGTCAACTCCACTCCAGTATCCACTATGCCACAAATGTTTAGCCATGTTAAACAGCAGCCACGCTTGTGCACAACATGGCTAAAACCCATTGGCATAGTCGAGATCAATTGGCTTTACCAGTGCTTGTTTTGGAATGTATTCACTCCGTTGCCCGTCTGACTAGGTTGGTGCTGTATAGCTGACTATATGTTTTTGTTATAACAATAATATTAACTTTGCACACCTATGTCTCACACCTCCTTCTCGATCATATACCTAGGCACTATCCCCATCTCTTCTTGCTTCTCCGGGCCCTACATCACCCCTCTCACATGCAGTGTAGGCCTTTATATAACTGCTGGTATCATTGAGAAAACATATTGTTGACTCTAGTCAGGGTAAGGGGGATACACTCTTTAGATAACCCCTGCTCACCTCATTGGTAGCTTGGCACGAGCAGACAGGCTTATCAAAAACAATGTTTAAAGTATTTGGACCAGCACTCACAGTAACACAGTGAAAACACTACAAATGGACTCCACACCAGTTTAGAAAAATAGAAGTATTTAATCTAAACTAAACAAGACCAAAACGACAAAAATCCACCATACACAGTTCAAGAATATGGTTTCAAAAGAGTTCTTAAGGTTGCGTTAAAATAATCCACAGTTGCGTCACGTTTAGCCAAAAGTACCTTTGGATGCGACAAAAGTTCCAAGTAAAAGCTGCAGCGTTGAAAAACAAGCGATGAGTCACTCCTGAGACCCTGGGGAGGCGATGCGACAACCCCCTTGGACGCACGGATTTTGCTGTCTACGTGCTGCAGTGCCCATGTGGCCTGCGGTACGTTGGGAGCACTATCCATGAAGTGCACAAGTGCATCTTACAACACCTGAGGGCAATAAAAAATGGAGACATATCGTATCCAGTGGCAAGACATTTTGAGCGGGTTCACAATAAAGATACTAAAGACTTCACTTATTATGTGATCGACTCTGTGTTGGTCAACATAAGAGGTGGGAACCGGTTGAAAAAACGGAGAAAACTTGAATCCCGCTATATCATTAAGTTGAATTCCATGCAACCAGGGGGTTTAAATGTCGAAGAGGACCTACACACACATTTGTAAGAATACTTAATGAGCCTCCGTTGGTATATTGTATGATTAAAAATGTAATGCACACGTTATTATTCAAACAGACTATCTGAGTATAAGACCGATCGGAGGAAGTTACACTTGTTGTTTGGTTGTGCTCTAAAAAGCCCACTTGGGCGTTATGTAATTGGACAGAAAATTGTCGAAATAGGGCCGCGGGCAGTGTTTTAATTATTTGCTCACATGAGCGTTATTATTCCTTTGCGCTATTACTCCTTTGAGATTTATGTCATTTGAACTTTGGCACCAAAAGATTGAGGGCTCACATGAGCATTAATGTGTTTAATAATTAAGGGTAGAGCAAAGTAAGCTCACTAGAACTGTATTTAAGATGCGAAAACGAGAGTTATCAGCAATTGTCAATAAAGTTGCATTGCAGTTGAAAAAAAGAAAAACACGCAGATTACCATGACAATGTAAATATTTTGCACGATGTTTTGGAACTTAAACAAAGCGTATATTTGGAGTATATGAGCACAATGATATTTGATTATTTATTATGTGTAAATTTGATGGAAACTTCCAAAGTATGGATGAAAACTACGAGTCTGTTTTTTATGTTTATTTCTGTGTAGTTGTAACTACACGTCATGAATTGCTTTAAAAAAATGGCCGCTTTTTTAAATCCAATTTACCAGTGAACAAGACTGCTTGGCAGTCGAAACGCGTTTGGCAGCGGCGAAATAAAAGAATAAACATTGCACACGGCATCGTCATCTTTTGTGGTGATATTACAAGACTCGGCTCGAGGAGTCTTTATAGGCTATGCAACTCTCGATTAGGTGGGGCAGAGGAAGCTCGAGTAACACAGCGTTATATAATCTCCTCCGCAACAAGACACAAGGAATCCTCCCTGTATCGCGAACCACGGACACGGACCAGAAGGTAGTGCAATTCAATTTATTGTTCCTTGTATGTCGCCATAATGTTTCGGATCATCCGAGCCTTGTATATATATATATTAGAAAGTCGTATACTCCAAGAGTGCTTTTGAAGTAACAAAGTAGCCACTTACCCTGTCCTTTGCTAGTATGTTTTCACTTTCTATGAATCACGTGGTGTGCTTAGCAAAGAGAGAAAAAAATGAGTATTTAAAGGTCCTCGTTATGTTATGTTATGTGATCAAGGGTAGTGCCTACCCGAAACGCGTCATGCCAGAGAGAAACAAAAGGTGATAATAAACTGACCTTGTGTACTGGATAAGCTGTGTGGTGGTCCTTGTGTCCTGCGTGCCGTGCCTGGAGCAGCAGGAAGGAATGGAATAGCAATTGCGGAATCCCGGTTTCTTCCGCCTCTTGGACCCCGCCCTGGAAGCTGATGGCCGCCTTCAAACCGTCGTTTGCTGCTGTTTTTCTGTGAAGGAATCAAGGCTGGGAACCCCCCGTGAGCTGTCAGAGAGCATGAGTACCGATAGTGGAAGACGCCGACGCTGGAGTCGGAGGACTCGCGTGGGATTGTCTTTGTCGACTCGGTGAGTGGAAAAAGGCGAATTCACGGGACGGGGCTAATTGCAGCTTACAGACACGGTCAGTTTCTCCTTGAAAGAGCAAGCACTGCGGTGCTGAAAATAATTAATAGACTGCTTCTCAACTAAAATGGCAACAATGTTAACGGACGTGGTACGAGACCGTGAAGCTAATGCAGATGCGCTATACAACAACTTAACTAATAAAGTCACAGTGAATGTTAATGTTACAACGATCAGCGAGGATGTTAACAAAGACGTGAACTTGCTATTGAAAAATCTGTAAAAGAAGATGAAATCTGAAACCACCAAATGGTGGGAACACAAATCGCTGAGTAAATATATAGAGGAAGGCAGAGTTCCGCGTGGACTGCAAATATTGTTAGCCGCAAGCTTTGAGAAACCGAATCCGGCTATGCTGCGCGAATGGGGCGAAAGCAATTTGCACGCATCCATGAACCTTGGTAAAATCCTCGTAAAATATGCAGAAATAGATCGACAAGCATTGGTATCGGAGATCGAGGCAATAGAGAACGAACTCAGCAAATCCGACAAACAGGACTGGATTACAGCGAGAAAGAAAGAGATTAAAGAACGCCTCAAGAAACATGAGGAGAAAATCCAAATGAGGAAAGTGCGAAAGTTTGGGACATATATACACATTCGCCAAAAAATATGATAGCATACGCAACCAAAAAAAAGTGAAAATTTGAATAAACCAAACACTTTGCGGGTGAGTCCAGTGAATGAGACAACCGATGGAACAGATACTGACTCTCTGACAAGCGGTTCGAGCATAGATGAAGACAGCAATACTAGTGCGACAACTACAATGATCTTAAGCCTAGAAGAGGAGGTCGATTTCTTAGAGCGGATGAAAACGCTAAGGCCTCGGATCAAAGGAAATCAGGCCGGAAAAAGCGTGACACCATCAGACAAACAAGGCGCAGGAAACGCAAGCGTGAAGCCAAAAAAGAAGCAAAATTATTGGTGCAAGAAGTAATGTTGGAGAAGAAAACTATTATAAACCTGACAACTCTAACACTTACCAAAGCAGAGGAACAGCTTCTAGCTTTAGGGCTTAATTACTGCCACAACACCAACTTCAACTATGCTTCAACCCGTGTGGATCTAATCTGCTACATTAGGAAACTTAAATTGAAAAAATTCTTCGTGCTCAAAAGTGGGTTGGAAGACAGAAAAAATAGAGAAACTAGTGGAGCAGGATCTACGGTGACTGTTGCGGAAATTCCTGCCCTATGGGCGATGCATGAGCTTAGATATGATGAGCCCAATACATCCCAAATCTCCACACAGAACAAACTAAAAGAACTGGATCTACTGCAAAAAGGCGCAGGCGAAAGCCCTTTTAAGCCAAAATCGACTTTCATTCCGCTAATGCAGAAAGATGCAATTGATGTGTTCCACGATCAAATGATTGAGGATATAAAACAACTTAACATTCAAGTGAATTTTAAAAAATGTCAAATGGACCAAAAACAAAAAGAGTTCAACCAACTCAAGGACAAAATCAGAAAAAATCCAGGGGTCATAGTCAAAAAATCAGATAAGGGCGGGAACATCGTCCTCTGGCCTAAAGTAGACTATGAAAAGGAAGTGTTGCGTCAGCTTACCAACACAGAATGTTATGAGAAGACAACCATGAAGGCATACAGCAAATCAAAAGATAACCTGAAGAAAGAACTCCTTAAGTGGAAAAATGAAGGTCTGATTACCTCAGAGGAATACACTTTTATGCATAATGCAAATCCTGAGATACCCTTTATATACTTGTTACTGAAGATACATAAGGGGTGACGCCTATTCCAGGGCGTCCAATTATATCGGCCATCAACAGTATGACAGAACGTGTGGGCCAATATATTGATTTCTATCTTCAAGACCTGGTAAGAGCTATGCCATCTTATATAAAAGACACTGGGGACTTTCTCAGACATATTAATGATTATACCTGGTGTAACGACTTAATGTTAGTGACTCTGGACATCGAGTCGTTATACACAAGTATCCAACACGACTGTGGCCTACAAGGGGTGGCACAATTTTTGAATACTAGATCTGCAGATTATTTAATGCACAATAGAATGTTATTGTCACTTACTACATGGTGCCTTGAAAACAACTTTTTCTCCTATGGCAAGGATATGTATAGACAGAAGCAGGGTGTTGCGATGGTTGATAACTTTTCCCCGAGCTATGCGTGCCTACACGTTGGGCTCTGGGAGAAGCAAGTCCTCATGGGCTCATGGGCAAATACAAGGATATTTTTGAACATAAAGTTATTGTTTGGCTGCGTTTTATTGATGACGTGTTTATGATTTGGAAGGTGACAGTATCAGTGCTCAAAATTTTATTGACCAAATCAATGTAAACGAGTGTAACCTACACTTCACATTACACAGTAGTTCCACTACAGTGGACTTCCTGGATTTGCGAATACAGATAGTTGATGGTAAATTAGGTACTAGTGCATTTAGGAAGCCTACTGCAGGAAATGCATTGCTGCATGCCACTAGTGCCCACCCCAAACATCTGATCGCTAGCATTCCCTTTGGGGAATTTCTACGGTTAAAACGTATATGTAGCACTCAGGAGGAATATAATAAAAGCAAAGATGAAACCTTAAATCGTTTCAGAAGAAGAGGCTACACTGAAAACGTGCTAAACAAAGCAGTACAGAGAGCTAATGAAAGATCTAGAGAATCCCTGCTTCCCATGAATCAAGCAATCACAATAGAGGAGGGAAATGATATGGAGACACCCAGGCTAGTAACCACCTACAGCATGCAGGAGCGTAAGATTAAGGCTATCTGAACAAAAAATTGGCCCATAGCGCTAACAGATAATGTCCTGAAATACAGGTTACCTGAGAAACTAACAGTGACATTTCGAAGATGTAAAACCATGGAAGCTCACTTATCGAAATCCATGATGGAAGGGACCTCAGTCAAAACATGGTTACCGGCAAAACAAGGGTTTTTTAAATGTGCAACCTGTCGGGCCTGTAATTTTGGGGTCAACACTTCGAAATACAGCACTCCGTTCAGGGAACAAGAACAAACCATTAGGGGCAATTTTAACTGCCGCACGTACTATGCTGTGTATGTTCTCACGTGCACTTGTGGGCTCAGATATGTGGGCAGTACTAAGAAACAAGTGCACGTGAGAATTTTACAACACATAAGAGCAATCATCAATTGTGATCCGGCTTATCCGGTAGCACAGCATTTCAAGTCCGTACACAATAAGGACATCAACTGTTTGAAGTACTTTGTTATTGATCACGTCCCCATGCCCAGGAAGGGAGGTGACAGGGAAAATCTTTTAAGACAGTTGGAGACTAAATACATCTTGAATCTTAACTGCATGTTTCCCCAGGGACTGAATAATACCGAGGATTTACACACATTTCTTTAAAAAAAATCTGTTAATTAGTCATTTATTGAATCATGTGTATATCTAACCTATAGCCATGTGTTCACAACCTTCCTTCTGTATTTGCATCCATACTCTTTTAGAACTTTGAAAAAAAGAAAAAAAGAGAAGAAAAGAAATAAGACTACGGAAAAAAAGTATTTTCTTCTTGCCAATAGGTCGAAGCGTTCTGCTGGATTGCAGAACCATGATTGACTTGGACAGACTGATGAAATTGTCCGGATGAAAGTGATTTAAACAATATGAATAGGTGCTCTACAAGTTGTGTGATAAAAACCATTTGTAAAGCCCCTATGCCGTGTGTTGATAGTATATGTATTGTAATGTATAATAAATAGTCAACAACTCTGCAGAAAGCTTCACTGTATATACATATATCTTTGAATGCATTACTATCATTTTTTTAGCATTCACTCATTTTTTTGTACAGCACTTAGCACTTTTTTGTGAAAGGGCCTGCACGCCTGCTGTGAAACAGGCGTAATATTTGGACGCAACAGCGTCATAAAAGTGACACAGTGATATCTAATTTATTTCACTGCGTCACCTCTACGACCCTTTCTTGCGTCAATACGTCCCTTTTGCATACATTACACCTGACGTAGGAATAATGTGATGCTTAGAAATGTATCAATTCGTAGTAGGGCACTCAGCCGAAAATACGGACATGTTTCACATGACTTTGCAGTGTCGACAAAAACATGAATGTTTGTTAAGGCAGCAATTCAAATGCCATGTTGTAAAACAATGTAAACAAATGACAACACTGCACGTACGAAAAACAGCATGATGTAAGCATAAAATTGCATAAAACTGCATATCCCAGAATGCATTATTATGCCCCATATACATAAATATTGAAAGTAAAGTTGGACAACTGTTTAACGCTGCCGTGAGAAGGAACCATCTGGTTCGAAACGCGTAGGCGATCACAGTGTACTAAATAAATTTAACTCTTTCTACCAAGCGGAGTGCCGGATTATTTTTCTGCGAGTTATTAAATACGAGACCCTGTCCTGGTCTCGACTCCGGCACCAACTTGCTAAGTGCTCCCTCTGCGACAGGACAGTTCGTGTTTGATATATATATAAATATATATATATATATATATATATATTCACTGAAAAAACCATAGGTTTCACACCAGTTATAGTTAGGAATTAGCATTTAAAAAACCTATGAAATTCACTGAAAAAACCATAGGTTTCAGACCGGTTATAGTTAGGAATTAGCATTTAAAAAACCTATTAAATTCACTGAAAAAACCATAGGTTTCACACCAGTTCTAGTTAGCTGGAAATTTTACTGATATAAAACCATTGAAATTCCCACGTTATAGTTAGTTGGACTCACTATAACTTGCGCGTGCAATGCACTGCTGATGACATCACATATTACATCACTCATGACATGGTCAGTGACATCACTCATGACATCACTGATGACACCATCCTTGTAACACAGTGACAGACCTCCTTTCACTGTAAAGTAACCTTTGAAACACATATTCAAAAATAGAAACTAACATTAACAAAAAAGTGGATATACCCATACCAGTTACAACAACCAATTCAGTAATTTCACCATCTATATACAAATTCACACATTCACCAACAGTTTTATGTATTCACTCATACATATACTCACTCATCATATGTAGTGATACCCCTATTCATTCTGTTCCACACTGACAGTCATCAAAAACTTACTCATACATATACTCACACATGCAAATAAACTAATAAACATCCATTTATTTGCATATACAACTATACACACATTAGCAAATTACTTCTAAGGAAACTTACACATACTTACTCTCTTAAACAATCACTTATAGAAAAACATACTTATTTAAACAGGAACTCTTTCAATCTCTCACTCTCACATATACTTACTTATATACATCAATTCTCATATATACAAGATTTAAACATATGTAGTTACTCATAAAGACACTAGTGAGAGAGGCATTCACTCTCTAACACACACATATACACACTCATCCACCCATACAATCCTACACAAATGCTGTCTTCAAAACACATACAAACAGTGAGTCAGTCATTGATGCATCTATGTGCTAAGTAACAGCCCCACCAAACCATACAGACACTCATACTGATACTAAAAAAACATGTCATGAGTGATGTAATATGTGATGTCATCAGCAGTGCATTGCATGCGCAAGTTATAGTGAGTCCAACTAACTATAACGTGGGAATTTCAATGGTTTTATATCAGTAAAATTTCCAGCTAACTATAACTGGTGTGAAACCTATGGTTTTTTCAGTGAATTTAATAGGTTTTTTAAATGCTAATTCCTAACTATAACCGGTCTGAAACCTATGTTTTTTTCAGTGAATTTCATAGGTTTTTTAAATGCTAATTCCTAACTATAACTGGTGTGAAACCTATGGTTTTTTCAGTGAATTTCATAGGTTTTTTTAATGCTAATTCCTAACTATAAGTCTCACTTTATAAATAAGACTGTTAGCACTCTAGTTGTTCTTTAGAACACTCTGGTACATTCTGTCATTGGGCTACAGTTGGGCTACATCTAGTTGAAATTTGGGCTACATTTACATTTTTTGTTCTCTGGTGGCCATCTTTGGGCTACATTGGGCTACATTGGACTACATTTGGGTTACATTTTGGCATTTTGGCATATATATATAGCCCAATGTAGCACAATATATATTTTATCAAAGTTAATTTTCGTAAAAACCACTTAAGAATAGGGCTACCAGTCCCTACAATTTTTCCCATTTTAATTTTTTTTTATTTTTTGCTTTGGAGCGCTCCCGGTGCGCTTCCCGGGGAGCGCCCCGAAAAGCGTACTTTTATAAAGCGCCCCCGGGCGCGCTCCGAGGAGCGTCCCGTAAGCGCCAATATCGCGAACGAAAACATGATCATGACGTATCGCGTAGCCGCGTCCGCGTGATACGCACGGCGTAAGCGCACCCGGAAGTACTCGAGCGAATACGATCGCGCAACGTAAACATCCGACGCGCTTACGCTACGCGACCCAAAGCGCCCCCGGGCACGCCCGGGGGCGCGTAGCGTAAGCGCGTCGGGTCATGTGACCTGAAAATAACACTTTTCATTGGTTCATAACAGTTTTAGTTTCATAATGATGAAGCCCCTGGTCTTGTGACCTGAAAATAACACTTCTCATTGGTTCAGGACAGTTTTTTTTCTAAATGATGAAAGACCCCACCTTTTTTCCTTATTCTGACTTTGTCCTTTGACTGAGGAAGACCTGTTTGTACATCTCTGTACCTTTTTGATATTAATAATGGCTTCAGTAGCAGCAGCAGCTGGTGCGTCTGCCCCACCACCACCACCACAACCACCAAGAGGACCACCTCAAGATTATATTGGTGGTCAAGAACAGGAGGAGGAGGAAGAGGAAGAGGAGGAGGGGAGGAGAAGATGGCTGCCTGAAGAAAATACCCCATACAAACCCAAGCCACACATTGTATGGGAGTTTTTTTCAATCCCAGAGGGCAAGAAAAAAGTGAATGTCCCAAGGTAACTTGCCTAATCTGCAATGAGGAACTTTCACGGGGCAACCCAAACAAAAAATATTCATTTGGTAACTATACCATGATTCGTCATATGACCAGAAAGCACTCAAACAACTACTCTCGTGCTGAGTTCAGGGAACTGGCCAGTAACCTCCCCCAGTCGTCAAGGACCACCTCCCAAACAAACCAACCCACTTCATCGGGACCAGAAACATCCGAGATGATGCCTTGCATTCAGCCAAGATTTGCTGATTTTAAAATCACTTGTTCTGCATGTGGCAAGCTTATCGCCTATGGTGAAAAAAGCGTTAATCTCATCGTCCTTGCAGGTGATAATCACAAGTGCCCCAAAAAGAAGTAATTTTTGGGGTTTTTTATTTTTTTGCTCCAGTTGAGCCAGTTTCAATTCCCTTTTTTTGTTTCTCCCCCTAAAAAAATACAAAAAAAATATAAAACTGTTTTGAAAAGCCAAAAAAAGTTCAAAAAGTTCAAAAAACACAAAAAATATATAAAACAACAAAAAGAAGAAAAAAAAAAGTTCTTTTTAGAACTACCTCCAATTTCTAAATAAAAACTTCATTTTTTAAAAACTCTGTCATCTTTTTCCCTCATTTTACGCTCCCCGGTGCGCTACCTGGTGCGCGTACCGGGCGCTTCCCCCGCGCAAAACGAAAAAAAAAAAAATATTTTAAATGCCCCGCGGGGCCCTTTTATAGCCCCCTCATCAAACCTAGGGGGTCAAGGGGGGGTCTACCCTGCCCCCTTATGGTCATTTCCCTCTTTGTTTTGCCCACCTCTCGTGTCTCGATCCTACCGAGACACAAGATGGCGGCCGCTCCGGACTGTTTAGAATGTTTACAGACAACTGAGAGCCAATCAGCTTTCTGCGCGCAAGTCGCGTGGCGCGCCTGGAGCGCACTCCGGTGCGCGCACCGGAGAGCGCCTATAGATATATATATTTTTTTGAACCTAAATTACTCAAAATCCACTGCAGCACATATCTTGAGACATAGCAAAGGCACATCGGGCTACCAGACCCTACAATTTTGCCAAGTTTGGTGGAAATCCATTCAGCCGTTCGGGCTAAAAGTGAAATCGACCGCCCTATGGAAATTAACATGGGGAAAACGCGTTTTGGGACCCCCCTTTTATCTCGGCCCCCGCTTGACGTATCCCCCCCAAACTTTCAAGGAAGGACCGGAGCTCGACGAGGCCATTTTCAGGAAATTTTCAGGCAGATTCGTCAACCGGTGCCAAAGTTATTCCAAATAGAATTTTGAGATTTAACATTGAAAAAAATCCTAACTATAACTACCTACTGGCGACCGCCAGTAGGTAATATATATATATATATATATATATATATATATCCGCACTGCACTTTTCACTGCGACAGTCTCCAATAACCGACCCCACACAGGAAAGAACACGGAAGACCCAGAGTGCAGGTGAGTTTCTTTTATTCATCAGCACACCACGGCAGCATAACGTTTCGGCCTACACAGAGGCCTTGGTCACATGGCGCACTGAGAGAGGTGCAAGAAATTTAAAGGGCACATTCACCAATGATGGAAGCATTTGATTGGTTATTTTGTATGCAGTAGGAGTGTTCTGACTGCGACGAAAAGTGTGTTTGCAATTGCAATTTTAAGGCGGGGAATCTTTTGTCAGAAACAGGTAAGCCCTAGAACCTTAATCACTGTATAAATACATTCGTGAATTCCGACAATTTTGAAAATTTGAAAAATTATTTGGGGTAATCAGTGGGCAAACGAGGTATATACAACAAGCTATACATAATTACATGTATTTACATAAAGTGCAAAAGGCAAACGTCTATCAGATGTCATTATGATAGGGTCATTATGAGGCTGTCAGCATAAATGCTAAAAATACACCCATTCAATGCACAGTATAACAGTTGTACCTCATGTTTAAAATATATACAACATATTTAATATATTTACATCTATATACACCATAGATTTTATACCCCTACCCCAACATACTACTGGAATACCATGTAATAGTAGTCATCACGGCCGGCTATGCAGGGCACTATTTTATATACCTTCTGACATCTCCCCATACCTTTCCGAGAATTATCTATCTACAACACCAATCACCCATCATTAATGTGCATGCTACGGAAAAAAGTGCAAAATAAACTAAGTGAATACATGTTTTTTTCAAATTACGTTAAAAACTTCGGTGACATTTGTTTTCTGAGGAATATAGCAACCATATAACTCAAACTACTTTAGATGACCTAGTGTGTTAATTCATATATAGTCATCTTTTAGTTTCAAATTGGGCCAACACTACCTTCACTAGTGCAGGTGACTGCAAAAACAGAAACTAGAAATGCCCATTCACTATCTGAACGGAGACGGGGTAAGACTACCGCAAGAGACTTATTCAAATCTGTATGATTTACAAACAAGTGTAGAAGTCCTCCGTGGAATTGAGGCCATTGGGGCTCTTGCTATCCATCTCCAGGATGTATCTGGTCTCAAGTGCCCTCAAGATCCCATCCCGGTTGCCTCCTCTCCTTAATGGACCTACAGAGTCAATAGCATAATATTTAAGGAGACTGCTGTTGTTACCATGGAACTCCTTAAAATGCTGTGCAACCGGGTAGGTGGTGTCATTGGTATTGATAGCTCTAATGTGCTGGAGAACCCTTTTGTGGACCTGCAATTTGGTGCTACCAATATATTGCAGGCCACATGGGCACTCCAGCACATACACCACATACTCCGATTTGCACGTTAGTTGCTTGTTGATCTTACGGGGTACTAAAGAAAATGCTGTGAGGAACTCAGTTTTGTTGAGCCCCTGAGAGCAAGCTTTGCAGCTGGAGCACTTCCTAAACCCTCGACTGGCAGCTAGCCAGTTTTTGGGTGGTATTACCTCAGGGCTAGACTTAACTAGCGCATCCTGCAAAGAGAATGCCTTCCTGTATGCAATAGCTGGTTTGTTAGGCATGTGCTCGCCAATAACTGGATCTAATTTGAAAAGATTCCAGTATTGGTTGATAATCTTTCTGAGCGCCCCGTGCTGACTATTGTAGGTCCAGATAAGCCTGATAGGGGGCTCTGTGTTGGCAACAGTGTTTTTCTGCACTTTCCTGTGGGTCAGTGCTTGAGTGCGCGACAAAGCATTGGCTTTTCTAATGGCTGTATCTATTAGCTGCTCGCTGTACCCGCGTGCAAGAAATCTTTCTTTGCTAGCAGCCTGTGCGCTTTTGCAGTGGGAGTCCGTGCTACACACCCTACGGATTCTAAGCATCTCCCCGTAGGGGATGCTTCTAATCAAATGTGGGGGGTGATGACTTCCCGCATGCAAGATGGTATTGCCCGATGTGGGCTTTCTATACAGCTTAGTTTCAAGCCTGCCCTGGCTGACCTCTAATGTAACATCAAGAAAGTGTGCCACCTGCTGGCTGATGTGAGACGTGAAAGACAAATTAAATGAGTTGGAATTTAAGGTTTCAATGAAATTGACCGCCTCTTCACGTGTCCCACGCCAAAACATGAGGATATCATCGATATACCTGTACCATCTGATGATATGATGGGTACAGGTGTCATGGTGAATGCCTCTGAGGACCTGTCTCTCCCAGTACCCCATGTGGAGACAGGCGTAACTGGGAGAGAAACAGGCCCCCATGGCAACACCCCTGACTTGTTGGTAATATCGATTTAGGAACATGAAGTAGTTATGGTGCAGACAGAAACTGATCATAGTTAGCAACATTTTGTTGTGCTCAACCAACTCTATGGGTCGCCTGCCCAGAAAGAACTCCACAGCTCTAAGTCCATCTGCATGCACTAAACTCGTGTATAACGATGACACATCTAGTGTAATCAACCAAAAATCATTGTTCCACTCAAACCCCTCCAATTTCCTCAACAGATCACTCGAATCCTGGATATAAGATTCAAGTGATAGAACATACTCTTGGAGGAACACATCAATATAAATGGTGGCCTTTTCCAACAAAACCCCCCGCACGCCGATATGATGGGTCTACCTGGCGGCTTTGTTGCGTCCTTGTGCACCTTCGGAATTAGGTACAATACTGGGGTTACAGGGTGGTCATTTTTTAGACACTTCAGCTCATCCATACTGAGCAGTCCGCTGGAACGCCATCCCATTAGGAGAGAGTGAAAGTCTGATTGTGCCTTCTTTAGTGCATTAAAATCACAATGTCTGTAGCAGCTCGGATCATTGAGCTGCAGGTAAGCTTCCTCCATATATTGAGTATATATATATATATATATATATATATATATATATATATATATATATATATATATGGAACACTCCAAACTTCAGCATACAAGAAAGGCACTGACTCCGTGAAATTTTGGATTCCAAATAAGTTTTATTCACTTATTGGCTGCTTGACACGTTTCGGCGGTAAGCACCCGCCTTGTTCATATATATATATATATATTCACTGAAAAAAACATAGGTTTCAGACATGTTATAGTTAGGAATTAGCATTTAAAAAAACCTTAGACATTCACTGAAAAAATCATAGGTTTTGGGGGTGTGATAGTTAGCTGGACATTTCACTCGTACAAAACCATTGATATTCCTCTGTTATAGTTAGTTGTACTAACTATAACTCGTGCGCCCGCAATCCACTGCTGATGATGTCACATATTACATCATTCATGACATGGTCAGTGACATCACTGATGACATTTCAAATGACATCACTGATAACATCACTGATGACATCATCCAGTGAACGTGGTTTGGTTCGATATTTAAGTATTATATATATATATTATAACAAGAACATTGATGTACCCAGCATAAGAATTGACCTATATAAATCTTGTCGAAAAGTGAAACTAAGAAAGTACTTCGCTGAGAAAAGGGCCAAGAAACCTGTGAGCATAATATGAGATAAAGAAGTATCTCCTACAATACAAAAGGACCTACCAGCAATAATAACATTGGCATCAATTAAAGAGGTCCCATCATTGAGCCAAAAAGAGACTATAATCTCATTTCAATCGGACATTGAATTTTGCAATCAAATAGGCATATCCACGAACATGGGTGGAGAAAGCAGATTGAAAAAACAATCGAGATTCTGTCCACAACTCCTGCCTGGGAACAAAGTCGATCTCTTCCACGAAGTAATGGTGGAGGAAATAACAAAAATTTCAGGAAAATCGTTCAACCATAAAATGGATGCAGGTAATAAAAACAATCTGTTGCCCAAGGAATATCAAGCAATATCAAAATTAAAAAATGATCCCACCATAATATTAAAACCATCTGACAAGGGTGGGAACATTGTCGTGCAAAATGTATATGACTATATTGCTGAGGCTAACAGACAATTAGACAACTTAGACCACTATGAGCCACTAAAGAGGAACCCATTGGAAGAATGGAGGGAGGAATATCACTCTTTATTGTTGGCATGGAAGAACAAAGGCCTGATTGACTTTGAAGAATATTCATACTTAAAAACAGACCATCCCATCACAGCCACAATTTACTTTTTACCAAAAGTACATAAAGCCCTTGTAAAACCACCAGGAAGACCAATTGTGAGTTCCACAAGATCATTACTAGAGACAACATCGAGATTTATTGACGTATTTTTAATGAACTATGTAACCGCATTTCCTTCGTTCAATCAATTTTCTTAATAAAATCTCAGGAGTCAAGTGGAAAGCAAATTATTTAATTGCTACAATAGACGTCACTTCACTCTACACTTCGATACGCCATGAGGATGGAATCAAAGCTATCAAGAAAGCTTTGTAAATACGATCTGTCAGTTATTTGGAACACTCGCAATGTTAGTGGAGATGCTCACTTACTGCCTAACACACAATGCGTTTTTGTTTCTGGGGAACCTGTACCTGCAGAAACAAGGGAGCGCAATGGGGACATCATTTGCGCCCACATATGCGAACCTCCTAATAGCCATGTGGGAGACTACAGTGATGGAAGAAGAAAAGAAGAATAAATCAAGAATTAAACTCTGGTGTTGATTCATCGACGATCTGTTCATCATCTGGGACAGAAGTAAAGAAGAACTTCAAATATTTATTGATTCATTGGAAGAAAATGAATTCAACCTCCACTTCACTTCATCTATCAGTGCAACAAATTTGATTTTTCTAGATGTGGAAGTTTTTATGAAAAGAGAAACTCTGTGCACTAAAATTCACAGAAAACCCACATCGTGCAACAGCATACTTCATGCTAACAGCGGGCATCCAGTAAAGTTAAAATGTAGCATTCCATATGGACAGATGCTACGAGCTAAAAGAAATTGCTCAGAATTGGATGACCTGGAACAAGAAATTGAGGGTATGAGTAAACGATTCCAGGAAATAGGCTACCCTGATGAAGTCAATGCAACAGCAAGAAATAGGATGAATTTGAAGAAGAGGGCAGACCTCCTTGTGCCGGGAAATAGCAAAAGGGAAGGAACCAGGAGATAAGAACAATGTGACACGTCTGATCATCGACTATAACAACCAGAGTGATGAACTTAAAAAGGCACTACGGAGAAACTGGAAGATTCTACTCCTTGATGAAACTCTTAAAGAGAATTTGACCTCCCATCCAAGTATCACATACAGGAAAACTTCATCTTTACGTGATATCCTCACACAGAGCCACCTACAACTGAAGCAGCCAAAAAAGTCCTCATGGCTGACCACACCAGGTTTCTGGAAATGCGCCAAATGTAAGGCTTGCGAGCATGGCACAAACATTACAGAATACATACTACAGAATGGACGGATTGAGAAAATAAGGGACCACATAACATGTGAATCTAAGTGTGTGGTCTACAGGCTCTTGTACCCCTGAGGGAAATCTAACATAGGAAGCACAATCAATAAGTTAAAACTAAGGATACTCCAGCATCCACAAGCGATCAAGAACGAGGACCCAAGCTATCCTATGGCCACACACTTTGCCAAATACCATCAGTGCAATCCCAATCTGTTAAAGTACTCAGGAATCAAACTCAGCAAACCATCTGAAAGAGGTGGGGATTGTACACTACAACTACGTCAACTTGAGTCGAGAATGATCCTGGCAATGGGCACAGAGTATTTGTTTGGACACAATTTAGATGCCGAATTGTTCGTACATCTGTACATTTTTTAACTGACCAATAATTGACTGAGAATCTGAGAATCCAATTGAGATCGGACAATGTAAATAGATATAAATATTGTAATAATGTTAAGAAGAGAATTAGCCATAAGTAGAACCTTAACTGAACTAATAAATTTCAGAGAACAAGCTTGTGGGTGAAATAGACTGATGATGATGCTAGGATGATAAGATGCAACACAGACAACTACTTTGAGCCAGGAAACTGCAATGTATATAAATGTACTTTACAAATTGAAGTTGCAAATTCTACGTTAATACCATTCTATGAATGCACTATGCAGATTACATAACCTTAGCGTAGACAAGTGCGATTACAATATGAGCCAGGAGGTCCTGGGTATAGCTGGATATCTGTAATAATGTATATAGTAAATGAGCTGCCTGAATCACTGGCATCCAAATGAATCGATAACAGAAATCCATACGGTATAGGGCTGTAAATAACTAGTACTTTACTGTGACATTACAGCCATCAGTTGGAAAGACACTTTCACCCGTCTTGTAGAAATGTAAATAGTTTGTAAATACGTAGGTTTAAAATATATATACGTTATATGACTCACAATCAGTACTTTACTGTGAGATTAGTATACATATGCTCCTCCGACACTCCCCTCCAATGTGGCGTGCCTCAGGGCTCCTCCCTGAGCCCCATATTATTTAACATCTACATGTCCCCATTGGAGGAGGTTGTTATCCCGTTCGGAATGAGCATCGTCAGCTATGCCGACGACACTCAGTTAGTGGTGTCCCTTTCTCATCCGAAACAACAACCTGCGGACCTTTACAACTGTCTGACGCAGATACAAGGATGGATGAATAGATCGTCTCTGAAACTCAACGGCTCAAAGACTGACATTCTCCTCCTTGGCCAGAAGGGACCCACTTCACTTCATAACATCTGGCCACCCTGTTTAGGCCCGATCCCAGATCCGAAACCAGAGGTAAAAAGCCTGGGTGTCTGGCTCGATAAGGAATTATCTTTTGCAACACAGGCAAAAAAGGTAGCCGGTACGTGTTTTGGACTGCTCAGGTCAATTCGAAAGATCCTGCCCCTACTCCCCCACAACTCTCAAAAACTGCTGATCCAAGGACTGATTCTTTCTAGGCTCGACTTTAGTAATTCCATCTACTTAGGGGCCCCAGGGGCAACCCTGAATAAACTACAAAGGGTCCAAATTGCAGCTGCCCGGATCCTTACTAACACCCCGGCCAGAGCCTCAGCCAAACCAGTGCTGAAGTGTCTCCATTGGCTTCCGGTTAGAGAACGTGTGATGTTCAAAGCCCTCTGCCTAGCACACAGACTGCTCCAAAACAATGGTCCCCCAAGCCTAAAAAAATTTATCAAACCATACAAAGCCCCTAGATCCCTCCGCTCCGACCAGGAACACCTCATTGTCCCCCCCAGAATTAAGAAGACCCGAACAGGAGGAAGACGTTTCTCGGTTCACGTCGCACGTCTCTGGAACGCCTTACCGCACTACCTGAGAACCGAATCCAAATACCTACGGTTCAGGAAGCAATTGAAAACCCACCTCTTCCCTTAAACTGTCTCTCCCCTTCCCTTGCTGACTCCTAGTTGTACTGATTTTAGCGCTGGGATACTTACGGGTGACTACGCGCTCTATAAAATTAAATAATAAATAATAATAATAATAATAATGTATACACATACATTATGAACCACATACACCTGGAAAACGGCGATCACTGATGATCCAGAACCTGTAAGCGAGGTTGACAGTCTAGATGGATAATGGAAATGGAAAAGGGTTAAACTGCACTGAGCACTTTAAAAATGGTCTAGACACCAGGAACTCTATGGTCCAGTGGAAGGCTAGCAGTAGCTGAAACGCGTAGGCCGTTCGATTATTTGCATGTTATTTTGCACATGGTGTGTGAATAAAGAAACTTTTGAATAATCCTACCTGCTTGCTGTGCCGTGACTTCTGCTGGGAGGGTCGAAGCAAGGAGAATCCAAGAAATATATATACAGTTGCCAGGCATTTTAAGGAGTGCCACAATAACAACAGTAGATACTATGCCATCGATACTGTGGGTCCTTTAAGAAGAAGAGGTAACAGGGAGGGTATCTTAAGAGCGTTGGAGACAAGATATATTTTAGAAATGGACAGTAAGACCCCCGCGGCCTTAATTCCACAGAAGATTTCTATACTTATCTCTAACAGTCAGGATTGTCTTCTATCTAATTGTGCTGTTATCCATTAGATAGATATTCTGACAGTTGTTTAATACACATATATATACAACTTTTCCACTGGACCAACTCTATATGCATTACCAGCTAGGTTGGCCAGTGTGGTAGAGTAAAAGAAGACGCCTGAGAGGTTTCTTCGTTTCGTGTTTCACCTTGAGTGTTTGCTGTAGATTATGAGTAACCTACATGAAAGATCTTGCATTACTCGGTTTTTACCATCATATGAAATTTTGAAAAAAAGTAATTTTTGATTTTTCTCACATATTCACAAATAATTGGCTGTCCCTGAAAAAGCTTGACGTTAAATACAGGCTTGATGGTACTGCTGTTGTAAAACTAAAGAAGAGCAAAAATTGACTTAAAAGGACAAGGTTGAAAGGGATTGAGGTATTTCCGATCTATATGTCGTTCACTCAAATTATAAAATCAAATACCAATAGACTTTGTGTATTTAAACACAACACTTTATGTCTGTTTTAAAATAATCCGAAATAATTTTTTACTAAAAATTATTAATTAGCTTTTATCCAAGTATTTTACATTAATTGTATAGGATAATTATTGTTGATTTTATCGGACTAATTTATGTATTTATACAGTGAATGTTTTAAGTTCTCGGGGATTACCCCACCATGTCTTTCAAATCAATGTGTTTTCTATGTCTATTAATATAAACCACTGCCTTAATGTTGTGACAGCCAAGGAAATGCACTGTTATCCTTGCACCAGCACTTTAAATACTGCTCACTTCTCTCATTGCGTCATGTGACCAAGGCCTCTTGGCAGGCCGAAACGTAATGCTGACGAGGTGTGCCAAATATAAAACTCACCTGCATCCTGGGTCTTCTGTTCCTTCTTCTTTGTCGCGTTTCCTGACTTGAGGGCATGCTGTCCATTGGAACTAACAGGCATATGTATATATATGATGTGTGATCAAGCTCTCTCGTAGAGCGAAACGCGTCATTTCTATTAAATACGTTTTCCCTGTTACCCATTGTGGTTCTACTTTTGTGAAGGCTCCATTGGATTGCTGGTTGCGAGGTTTTGCGAGGTCCCGACCGTTGGTTCCTGCACCTTTAGGAACCTGGACTGTTTACTTCATATATATATATATATATATATATATATATATATATATATATATATATATATATATATATATATATTTATATATATATATATATATATATATATATATATATATGTATGTGTATATATATATATATATATATATATATATATATATATTTATATATATATATATATATATATATATATATATATATATATATATATATATATATATATATATATATATATATATATTACCTACTGGCGGTCGCCAGTAGGTATATATAGTTAGGATTTTTTCTCTATGGAACTTTTGAAAATTCTATGTCTAATAACTTTGGTGTTTGTGGACGGAATCGGCTGAAATTTTCAGGAAAATGGCACATTTTGTTTCTGAGCAGCTCCTGAAAATTTGGGGGGGTTTCGTCAAGGGGGCCTGAGAAAAAAGGGGGGTCCCAAAACGTGTTTTTCCCATTCATTTTTCCATAGGGCGTTTGGCCTCACTTTTAGCTCGAACGGCTGAATGGATTTACACGAAACTTGGCAAAATTGTAGGGACTGTTAGCCCGATGTGCCTTTGCTGGGTCTCAATATATGTGCTTCAGTGGATTTTGAGAAATTAACGTTTAAAAAAACAGATATATCTGTGACAGCGTCCCGGATAGCGCTCCAGATCGCGTACTTTTCGCGTAACGGAGCTTTGCGAAGCGAAGCTGATTGGCTCTCTGGTGTCTGTCAACATTCTAAACAGTCCGGTGCGGCCGCCATCTTGTCTCTCGGTAGGATCGAGGAGGAGAAAAACGAAGGGGGAATTTAATGAAAGGGGGGAAGGTAGACTCCTCTTGACCCCCTAGGAATGATGTTGGGGTTATTAAAGGGTCCCGTGGGGCAAATAAAAAAAATTTGATTTTTCGCGGTAGAAGCGCTTCTCGGTTCGCGAACCGGGTCGCAAACTGGTAGCGAAATGTGAATTCGCCATTTTGTGTTTCGATTTAATTAAATTACTAGATGGAGGAAAAGCAATGTGAGTATTGGGTATAAGGGGGTATGGGAGACGTATCCTGACCCCCTATGTTTTCTGAGGGTGGTTGAGGAGGCTCATATATGTTGATACTTGTCTTCCAGCGGTTGCGCGTGAGCGTTTTTTTTTTTTTTTTTTGCCGCTTGACTTCTGTTAACGTTCGATTCGAAGGAAATCAGGAAGTGTTGATCGCCATTTTGACATTGCGAGTAAATATATTGTTAAAAATAATTGTTATAAATTAATCCGTATTGATAAACATTGCCTGCGCCATCTTGCTTTTTTTCCAATGCCACACTTTTGTCGTGCACGGCAGCCATTTTAGATGCCTTGACCAAACCCACTCTCTGCACGCCGCCGATCCTCAGCATGGCTCCCCACCCTCGCAAGCATCTCCCCCACGCACTGGTCACCCCTGCTCTCTCTCTCATGCATGGGCCATAAACCTCCCCCCATCTGCGCTGCTCTTCCCTGAGAATCACACCCTGTGCCCGCCCGACACCACCCTTTCACCCTATTCACTACCGCACCCTCTGACACTCCTCTTCCTCTGTGTCTGATTGTCCAGGCCGGTCCCAGGCTATCACCTAGCCCTGCGGATGTAGTTTATGGCCCCAACTGTAAAGAATCACCCCTGTTCAAAGGAGTTACAGTAGATCAAGGTCCCCACCTCATGAGATCCGTCACACCACACGCGTTCCTACTATCTGATAACGATCCTGTATTGTGATTGGGGAGGGGATTCTCACTGTAAGGGTGTGTGGGACCGAGCCTGAAGCGGAAGATTCCAGGGATGCCTTTTTGTACATCAAAGTCTTCACAATTATGTGTCACATTAAAAATATATAGCACTCCAACAAAGTAGTAGGATTGTAACACTTTAATAACTTATAAATATATACACCGCTCCAACAAAGTAAAAACGTTAAAAAAAAATTTTAAACAACTATTTACATGACATTGCTTTAACCAGGATAGACAAAGAAATGACACAGTGATGTAAAAGTTTCTGAAAGAAATGCCAAGAACGTCCCATGTGAAAGTGAATTTTATCTGGCAATTTTTTTCTTTTCCTTCTCATGAAAAGAAAGTTAATGCCAGGTTCGTTACCTGCCTCATCTGCAAAAAAAAACCTCTCGAGAGGGACCGAAAAAAAATATAGCTATGGTAATCATACCATGCATCGGCACCCTCTTAAATATTCTAAAGCACAACTTCGAGATTTGGTGGATAACCCCCGACCGGCAAAAACATCCACCAATGACTTAGCAATAAGTGAGTCAGAGGCAAGGGAAACGGTCTCAAATCTGCAAAAGAACTTTGGGCAGATGAGATTGACTTGTGTAGCATGTGGAAAATTAATTTCATGCAGAGAGATGAGTATTACTTTAATAAATAGATTATATGAAAATCATCAATGTCCAAAACGTCCTAGAAAGTAATTTTTGTCATTTTTGAGGAAGAGAGATAACCTACAGTGGTACGGAGTCGTTTTCGTTCGTACTAGGGGGGCCAGGTGACATTCCTTCGGGGTGGCTTAGGGGCATTTAAAACAACTTCCCTGATACAGGTAGCATATAAAGTAGAGGCTAAATACCAGGATCTTTATCGATTGCTTTATGCTGTACAAAAATGAAAAACACACAACAAACCTGGACCATTCATATTTTCAATGTTTCTGCGTACTATACTTTTTAACCCTTAACTAATTGAGCTGCTTCATTTCACCTGCTTTTTAAAAAAAATAATAATAAATTGGAAACAGTGGCCATTTATTCGAAACTTACCAATCTACGCGTTACAACTACGTTTGCTTTTTCAAAAACCTTTAATAAAAATGTTGGTGCCCAAATACGGGCCTACAACCCCGTGGGCCGGCCACGGAGCAGGCTGGAACTGTAAATGGGGAGGGGGGGTATTTATTTGTGGAAAACATAACAGAGAGTCAGTGGTCGTTGATTTCATAGTAAAAAGTGCGACAAGTGCAAAAAAATCATATCGATAATTCATTGTGAGCAAGTACCATTAGTGTCGACAATTCCAACCTTCAATAATAAATACAGTAATCAATGATGCATTAGAACTTAATATCAATTCATTGTTCGAACGTGTAATCAGTCTTATCCCATATCAATTCATGTGCTAAAAACTGCATACATATCTCATGATATCAAGGCTGAGCAATCGGGGCACAACAAGGAGTTGAGAGTTTCATTTGTACCAGCGCCATTTTGGGTGAGGTCAGGAAGGTCCAAGTATAGTCAAAATGTCTCCACCAACTCGTGGTTGGACCGGGACCTCTTTCGGCAGTCCAAAAGTTTTCGTTGAAGGGTAGCAGAGGGGACTGGCGACATGAACCATCAGTGAAAGTGGGGTGGGAGGCAACAATCTCTCCTACCGGGTCATACTGGTGTCCCACCGGAACTGATCAAGTTGGTAGTCTTGCAGGATTTTGATCATTTCAAGACTGAGGCCGGCGCCGGCATGAGCGCGCTGACGTCCCTCGGCTACGTCGTGGTCGTTCCGTGGGTGATCATGGCAGTCATTCCCCATCGGGGGTCGGGGGGCCCCGTGGCTCTTATAGAATCTTCAAAGTTGAGGAGAACGTTTCTGGACGCAGGACTCATTTTCTAGCTCAACTGAAAAGCGTCGTTGTACCGCAAAAGTAAACGAGACCCCCGCTGGGTGAGCGGAGCATCATTGCCTCGCAATAGTGGACGAGACCTTTTGTCGGGTCAGTGGAGCGCCGCTGCATCGCAAGAGTGGAGGAACCCTTGTCGGGTAAGTGGAGCGTTGGGGGTGCAGCTGAGGGGCCCCCACCTGGGGGGGTGGGAGAGGCTCGTTCGCGCCGCCTCTCCCTCCCAGCGCACCCCACGCCGACACCTGGCATTGATATCCGTGATGTCCGGACCAGTCGATAAGAGGGCGGGGGGTCGGAGGCAGAGGCAAGACATCCCCCCCCCGTGGCCTGCAGGGCGCCGCTTCAGGACCGAACGGGGAGCTCATACCAAGCCGGGGCCAGACCAGGAGATACGAGGGGAGGGGGGGGGGGGGTCGGTGGCATGTGCAAGACATCCCCCCCAGTGTTGTCACAGCCATTATTGAAGAAAGAAGAAGATCCCGTCGGCCTTGGCTCCTCTCCTGGTGCACCTTACGCGACGACCCTTTTGTTGGGTGAGTGGAGCGTTGGGGGTGCAGCTGAGAGGCCCCCACCTGGGGGGGTGGGAGAGGCTCGTTCGCGCCGCCTCTCCCTCCCAGCGCACCCCACGCCAACACCTGGCGTTGATATCCGTGATGTCCGGACCAGGCGATAAGAGGGGGGGGGGGGGTCGGAGGCAGAGGCAAGACATCCCCCCCGTGGCCTGCAGGGCACCAGAAGAGAAAGGGAGGACCAGCACATTCCGGGCCGACCATCCCACGACTTCTCTGGCTGATGGCGGCTAGTCGGGCTCCGCCCTGCACGTGTCGAGGCCTCGTCTTCCGGATGGGCGTAACCGTGGACCTGTTGCACTTCGGGAGTTTCCGGAATGGGGGTAGGTATCTGCTGATTTGTATCTATTTCATGTTACCGTTATTGGGCGTGGCGGGTGGTGGGACAGACATGCTTGGAGCAGTGAGGGGGTGGCGGAGGTTAGCTACCTCGTGGCTGCCGTAACGTCAAGCTTGGCTTCTCTCACCACTTTCATGTTTCTTATTTCTAGCGAAGTCAAAAACTCATCAGTGGCTTACTGATTTTGTTCGATTTCTTTCCCTTCCTTTTCAAGTGTGTTTCATGCTAAAGTTTCTGTTTAACAGGATACAGTGATTACTTTGTATTTTACATATGTCTTCTTTATTAGGGGTACTCTCCGGTTGAGCCAGATGATGTACCTCTAATAAATGGTCCGGGTGGAACTAGTTTCTCAATCAGTGGGGAGTAGATGGGCATGACAGATTACAACGGGGGATAAAGGTCCGCATTACCCACCCTTCACTACTTGCAAAGACTAGACAGAATATTTCTATTCCACGTTATTTGCAAACAGAGAATACCTCGAAAGAACTATTCCTTGAACAATAAATGTCCAGCCAATCAATCAATCAGTGGGGAGAAAAACAGGCATGACGGATTACAACGGGGGACAAAAGTCTGCATTACCTATCCTTCACTATCTGCAAAGGGAGACAGAATATTCCTATTATTCTCTGTTTGTAGACAGGGAATATCTCAAAGAGCAATAATCAATAAAAAATTAACAACTTTAAGGTAAATACTCACAATATGACTACTCGACGAAGTTAAAAAGTAACGGATATAGGTACTTGAGAGGTTTTCAGTTGCAGATAATCTACAATATACACTTGTACATATGAGTCTGATACAGGGCGGATCTCTGTATAACTATGGATAATTAGATATTAGGATGGCATACAAAGCTCCCAACCTTCTTACTTTTTCTCTTAAAGGGTTTCAAATTGGGGACAAATATTAGGCTGTGCTCTAGAGGTTGACGGTGTTGCTCCACTGGTACTCGGGCCTTCTCATGAAGCAGAAGGAGCCGCTCTCAATCTCCTTAACTCTTCCCTTGAAAAGTTGACCGGATTCTTAGTCTGCAACTGCTTCAGCATACTTGCAGTTCCACACAAGTCCTTTTTATTGGGGTCTCCTCTTGAAAGCAGTCTTGCATATGCAGCAAGTAACTTTTCTTGCATTCACCTTTTTTAAGACTTGTGAAAATTAATTTCAAAACATTCAATAAATACGGTGTTACTATGCATTGTGTCAAATGCTTTATTAAAAATATGCAGAAAATGTTCCCTTTATTTGTTGTTAAGGTCTTTACAAGAGAATTTGAAAGGAGAAAGTAGGAGATGAATAACACATGTAGGACGTTATATCTCAAACTGCAAAAATTGATAAAAAGGGTGGACCAAAGTCTGCATGTACAATGCCAGTGGAAGCGTTTCAGGCACACTGCGAAGATTTAAAAAAATATAAATATTGTCAAGTTTTACTTTGACTTGTGATGTTTGATCTCATTTAGTCACTTTAATCTAATTTTAAACACTAATTTTCTTTTTGTTTTGCAGATTAACTACAATACTTATTTTGGACTCCATATTATATGTTGTTTATTATATTGTTTTGTTACTTATAGTTCTAGTTATTTATTGTAGTGTTATCTTTTAGTTATAGTTCCAGTTATTGTTTTAATAAAAGTTAATTAAAAAAGTACATACGTCTGTTTTTTTGTGGGGGTAGCAGTCATCAATAGAAATGATATTTATAATTTGAAGTATAATGCTGAAGCTCACTCATTAGCAACATATTGTGGTGAACTTTTAACCTATGTGCTGACGTAAGTGTTCCATAAACTACTACTATGGTAACAGGCAAAATACTGTTTGGGGGTAGGGTATAATACGCAGGAATGCTGTAAAAATAAATGGGCAAGGGCTGTTTTGTTTTCCACTGTTGCAACATAAAGTGATCGATAAAAATCCGATAATCAGGCCTATCAGCGACTAAGACAGCAGGCCGAGTCTCTTTTGCTCAACGGCTCCCTCATGGGACAAAGAAACGCCCTTTTTCACGAAATAGGAATATTTTACTTGCAGGACAGTTATTAATTTCCCGTGAAAATACATTAGCCTGGAACATTGTTAGTGATAAACTGTAAATGCATCTGGGTCCTTTGCTTAAAAAATAAAATATAAAATATATTTGTGAATTAGAATAAGAATATATGTTACAGCTATAGATATTTGCTATTAAAAACCATTGAAATTCACTGAAAAAAACATAGGTTTTAGGCCATATATAGTTAGGGATTAGCATTTACAAAACCTTAATTTACTCGCACAAAACCATTGAAATTCGCATATATAGTTAGATGCAATAACTATATATCGCGCACCCGCAATCCACTGCTGATCATGTCACATATTACATCATTCATGACATGGTCAGTGACATCACTGATGACATCACTGATAACAACTCAAATGACATCACTGACAACATCACTGATGACATCAATCATGTGATAATACGATCAACCTCTTCAGACTCTAATATAACCTTAGATACACTCAGAGTAAACAGACACTCACAGACTGTCACTCATCCATGGAGTTACTCACACACCTAGTCAGTCATGCACTGAATCAATCACACCTCCATTTCCTCAACTATACAGTTATACACACCTTACTTATTCAAACATATACTAACACATATTTACTCTCTTATACAATTTCTGATACAAGTTTTCAATGATCCATTCAGCCACTCACACATTCACTGGCTCTTATACACAGTAATTTATATATGTGAACTCTCACATGTACTGTGTTTTACATATGTACTTACTTTGATATGTAGCACTGAGATATCCATTCACTCACCAATACACTCGTACACAGTCAACCACCCATACAGCTGTTTCCACATGCAGTTTTGAAACCATAGATCTAGTGAATCAACTGTTCACACATGTATGCACAGAGTCACACACCTCCCAGCCACCCCCACACACACACTCACTCTCCCATACAAATACTTGGGCAACCAATCAATAACCCATATAGTTACTCATATAGCTACTGATCAACACATGCAGCAGTTCATAGAACAACAGATATAATGATGCACAAATTAAGACAGTTTAGTCACTAACCCATGCACTCAGTGAGACACATTTAATCACTCTCTCATACAGTCAGTCATGCACCTACTAAATCCTTCATCCAGACACTTATACATCCACTCATTCTTCAATATGTAAGACAATTCAATTTCAAAGCTTTATTCGACAATTGTCATAAAAGCATCCTTCCTAGCCCTAATACAATAAATACTACAATTAAAAATATTTCTAAAACACATATTAAACAGTTTGACAGCCGAATATTATACATAAAATGTTCTATAAAATTTTTTTCCAGTTAGTTTCTATAAAAAACAATTCATACAGTGCAATAGAGTAATTGGATTGGACAACAATATTTCATAGCATATTTACATTTGACTTGAAAGTGCGTGTACGTATTGACCATGCCCAGGCAAGAAATTTAGCTACAGCAACTACAAAGGGTGTAGAGCAATCCGTTTCAAGTATTCTCAGGGCTGACGATTGACTACGTGTGCCGATGTTTTGGCACACTGGCTTCAGCCATTTACGTCTGGGGCTAACATAAAGTGGGCAACAAAACAACACATGGGAAATATGCTCTATTTGGTCCTTACAAAAATAGCAGTGATCATCCCACATGGGAGACCAATGTTTTTTAAATGCATTTACTGGTAAGGTTCCAATACGGAATTGGAAGTACAGTTTCCTATCATGCGGGCGTTCTATAATGTCCTAGTATGTTTCGCAAGAAGGATACATTTTGATGTCCCAAAAGCGAGTTGTCAATGCTGATTGGGAACCTTTACAGAACGTTGTTACGTACACCATTTCCCAGTACAGTTCTTTCAGTTTTGCTTTCGAAGGAAAGCTAGCCACAACCTGGTTTCCCCACAAGTGTTCCAATTTTAACAATACAAGAAGCCCCCGAAGTTCCTTTAGCCATTCTATGCAATGAAAACGGTCAGACTCAACGACATCCTTCAGAGCTGCAGCATAATGACTCAGTTCTGGGGTTACCATCAAGCGTCTCCAATATAGGAGTGGCCGTAATCTAGCTATATCTTCGATATTTTTCTTGCCGAGGTCCAATTTCAAGGGAAGTGTGGGTGTGCTTTGTGGGACCATAACAAGCCCTCGTATAAACCTATTTTCTGCACGTCCCAACTCTCTCAAATTTGAAAACCCCCACAGTTCAGAGCCGTATAAGCAGGCGCCTAATACTTTCATGTTGTATATCTCGAGTGCACATTTAACCGGCTTTGTTAGTGATTTGCGATGTTTCAGGGCTACTGCACCAGCAAGCTGGTTAAACTTCAATAGTGTGTTGTCAATGTGCGATTTCCACTTCATGTTTCCCTGAAGGGTGATGCCTAAGTAGGTGAAGGCGTCCACTTTCTCTAAGGGGGTACCTTTATATTTGATTACACCTTTGAAAGAAGACTGATAGTTTAGGCACATGAATTTAGTTTTGGTGGTATTCAATTCAAGTCCTCTACTATCACAAAATTCACCAAAGGCATCAACCACTTTTTGGAGACCGCTCGGGGTGCGTGAAAGTAACAGCGTGTCGTCCGCAAACATTAGTACAGGGACGTGGCATCCTGCTATAATCGGGGCGTCACTTGGGGATTTCATTAAATGGTCAACAATTCCGTTAATGTAAATTGAAAATAGTGTTGGGGCTAAGACACAGCCTTGCCTAACTCCTCGTTCTACTGGGAAGGGATCTGTGGCTTCTCCTTGCTTGCCCCATCTAATTTTGGCAAAGTTATTGTCGTGAAGACGGACAAGGAGAGTGATGAGTTCCTGGCTTAGTCCTACATCAGCCAGGGTCTGCCACAATTTTTCTCTAGGGACTAGGTCGAAGGCTGCTTTTAGGTCTACAAAGACAGCATACAACGTGCCTTTCTTAAGTGTGACATTTCTCCAGTAAACGGTTATAAAATAGAGAACTTGGTCAACACTACTAGTCAAAGGACGAAACCCTGCCTGGTATGGGGATAGTATGTTTTTTTCGTCAATCCATTGTTGTAACTTGTTCTGGACTAAGCGGCCCATCAATTTTTGCGCTGTGTCTATGAGACTAATGGGTCTATAGTTTTGGGCTAATGTTTTGTCTCCTTTTTTAAATATGGGGATGATTTCTGCTCCCTTCCATGAGTGGGGGACTTCCCCACCCATTGCCACAGCATTTGCCAGCATTTTGAAATATGAACACCAGGCATTACGGTCCGATAAAAATACGTCGGCCGGGATGCCATCCATGCCTGGCGCTTTTCCCCCCGCTATGCAATCGAGTGCTTTACTCACTTCGTTCTCATCAAATATTTGGCTTTTGAAAAAAATAGATGGGGGAGGTTGAACAGAAGCGTACACAGGGTTGCGGGCATACTGTGGTTTGAAAAACTCAGTCCATTTATTTATTGGTACATGGTTTTGGGACTGGGCAGCCATTCCTCCTCTCTCCCATTTTACTATGGCCCAGAAGCGCTTAGAATCCTTGGCTGCACATGCTTCCTTCAATTCCAGCCACCCTTCTTCGTCCCATCGTTTCTTGGCCCTTTTTTGGGTTTGTCTATATGCATCTCTTGCCCTCCTAATTGCTATTGCGTTACCTGTTTTTAATTCTAAACTCAGATTAAGTCGTGCCACTCTGCAACTCTTGTCATACCAACCTTGCCTTGGTTGAGTTTTTCCCTGTTTGCTAGGATCTACTCTTTTAGTGAAAAAACTTTGTAATTTAGAGAAGAGGTTATCGTGAGCCTTCATCATGTAGTCTTGGAAGCTAGGCATCCCTTGATTAGACTTGATATTGTTTACTTCATTTACTACTAATGCTTTAAGTGCCTCTAGTTTTACATTATCTTCTATTAGCATTCTCCATTTAAGGTGGCGTAGGTTATTAGAACATACTACATCCTGCGTCACCAATCCATTATTATTAGAATGCGGTATGGGCTTATAATAGGAATAAAAGGTTAGTCGCAAGGGATTATGGTCGCTTTCTAGTCTAGGTTCTACAACCATGTCTAGCACTTTACTCCAGAACCTTACATCTATTAATATATAATCAATTCTACTGGATGAACGCCCATTGTCAAACGTATTGTTACCTATTAGGTCGGAGGGCGAGCGCCCATTTGCCGCTCTCAACCCTCTAGCTAGGCAGAGACTTTTTAGCTGGATTGCCACATTACTCCATTTTTTAATGGCAGGCAGCTCCAACTGTGGAATTCCCCACTTAGCATCCTCTTCCTCAGACAAAATCCTGTCCTCCTCACCCAGGGGCTCAAAGGTTACATTAAAGTCACCACCTACTACTATTTGGCTTTGGGGTGGTAGCATTTCGATGTTCTGTTCTAAAACTGCTATAGTATTTGAAGATTGACCACTAGCCACTCCCCTAGCATAGACGTTAAACAGGATAAGCCCTTGAGTGTTATCCCAACTAACAACAAGGGCCATAATGTCATTAGAAGGTATAGATAGTTGTTTTATGGTAACATTCAAAGATTGGCGTATCCATATTAACAGGCCTCCGGAAGGACGTCCCAGGCGATTTCTAGTTGCGGGAATATGATAATTTAAATATCCCTCTCTAAAGGTTGGGGTGAGAGACCAGGTTTCTTGCAGCATAATAATATCATGTTGGATGATATATTCGGCCCATTCCAGTGTGTTTACCTTACTTGCTATGCCTGCAATATTCCATGATACAAGGGATAGTAAATTTAATTTCCTTTGGTCTAGTAACTGGTCAATCTTCTGATCGCTTGCATTAACTGACTGTTCTGAAAATGCTATTTTTCCCGCCCTTGAGATAATCTTGGTCCCTTTCACCCTTGTAGCACATACTGAAGCATCAACTGCTATCTTTTGGAGCGGGGTTATTGCATGCCATGTGGGTTGATTTCTGTTTCTCTGTATTCTGATTGGCCAGGTGAGTGCGATTTATATTTCTTCCTCCTACTTGGTTTTGCTGCGCCGACCTATTATAACAGACAGGGTCGGAGTTTGTGAGTCAGTCACATTCGTTTAAATCGGATAAAGCCGAGAAGCAATTTTCCAAGTTTAACCCCCAATCACCGCTTGGGCCACCCCTACCCCTATCCCTTCTAGTTCCAACTACTGACCACTTAGTCCTTAGGATACTTGGTTTTGCCAGTAAGCCTCTTCTACTATTAAAAAAGTCTAACGTTAACGGTACTATTTCTGCCGTTCTACGTTGGGGTGGAAAGATATTTTGCAGGATATCTGGTAATACATCGGGGCCCTTCAGATTTAGTACCACACAGTCCCCAGCAAATTTCTTAGGTTTGGACCCTATCCACTTTACTCTTCTTGCTGTTAAGAGATCTTCGGACAACTTTTCTTTACCCCAAGGAGATGTTTGAATATTATTGCCTAACCACTGCAAGGATTTATTTAAAAGGGAATCAGGAGTCTCAATCTGGTCTTTTTTCAGTGGTGGGACGTTAGCAAGTACTAAAACTAGGGGCGAGGCTTCTACTATCAACTCTACAGGATTTAATTCTGGGTGGGGGTCAGATGTTAGAACATTCTCTTGTGGTGATGGTGGAGCTACAACTGTGGGGTTGTTAAGATGGTTTCTGGCATTGGTTACTCCAGTCTGTGTCGGATCAGATGTAACTTTGGCGTTCTCAATCATATTCACCTGCAACTCATCTATTTTGTTCATGATCGAGTTCGGAATTTCCCCCATGTTATCATTTGTTGTTTTCAAAAGGGTCTCCAGTTTGTGTACTTTATCGGACAAGTGGTCTATTTTAGATATGAGCGGTTTAATTATTCGTACTATCCTGGATTCTAGCATGCCCATGAACTTGTTCGATAACAGGTCATCCCAATCTATAGTGCTACTCCCTTCCTCCCTTATATCATCAATTAAATTTTTGTGTTTAATGTTAGGCGGAGTTGATGGTTTTTTACTATTAGAACGTAATCCTGGTCTTTTGGAGGGGACCTTGGTAGACCTCTTAGCCGCTCTTAGAGCAGGGACTGGCGTTGGCGGGGTGATGCTGCCATCAACTAGCTCTAAATCATTACAGATCAAGTGAGGTTCATCCCCCGTTAGTAATTCAACATTTGTAGCAGGTTGTGAAACATTAATAGAAGCATTTAATACTGGACAAACAACATTTTCCACACTTTGAGCGTCGCTTAGATTCATTACTTCTGTGTCCAGTTCAATTAGACAAATAGCTTCCCTTTGGGTGCCAGGAGGAGAGTCATTAAGGCCCAGAGAAGACCTCCGATCGTTATTTATTTTTGCCACCCTGTGAACTAAATAATTATCCATGGTATTGGCAGGGGTAGTAGGTGTTTTCTGCTTTGACATGCTTAGTCGAGGTGATATAGTAAAGATAACAAGTAATTAGCCCTTGCGTGTATATACAACCAATAATGATTAAGCAGTGGGACAGATGACTCACGGTGCTGAAGATGTTAGTGAACTGGTCCAGTCCAGTCGTGGCCAGTCTTGGACTGTCTTAGACTGTCCGCCCTTTGTCCGGGCTTAGTCCGGGCGTCCCGCTTGCGTCCCGCGACGCGGAGGACGGCGGGATTTTCTAGCGCCTCCGGGCGCGATGACCCCTGGGATGTTGTTCCGGGTCGCTGGGCAGGCTGGGTGTTGTAGTTTCCCTCCGCTCGGCGGCCGCGAGAGGGACTCGAGCGGCGGCGGGAGGGAAACCTGGACGAGGCGAGGGCTCAGTCAGTTCAGCACTCCCAGGCAAGGTACGGCAGCTTTCTGGCAGAACACCCGCTCCACCGAAGACGGCGGGATTTTCTAGCGCCTCCGGGCGCGATGACCCCTGGGATGTTGTTCCGGGTCGCTGGGCAGGCTGGGTGTTGTAGTTTCCCTCCGCTCGGCGGCCGCGAGAGGGACTCGAGCGGCGGCGGGAGGGAAACCTGGACGAGGCGAGGGCTCAGTCAGTTCAGCACTCCCAGGCAAGGTAAGGCAGCTTTCTGGCAGAACACCCGCTCCACCGAGGACGGCAGGATTTTCTAGCGCCTCCGGGCGCGATGACCCCTGGGATGTTGTTCCGGGTCGCTGGGCAGGCTGGGTGTTGTAGTTTCCCTCCGCTCGGCGGCCGCGAGAGGGACTCGAGCGGCGGCGGGAGGGAAACCTGGACGAGGCGAGGGCTCAGTCAGTTCAGCACTCCCAGGCAAGGTAAGGCAGCTTTCTGGCAGAACACCCGCTCCACCGAGGACGGCGGGATTTTCTAGCGCCTCCGGGCGCGATGACCCCTGGGATGTTGTTCCGGGTCGCTGGGCAGGCTGGGTGTTGTAGTTTCCCTCCGCTCGGCGGCCGCGAGAGGGACTCGAGCGGCGGCGGGAGGGAAACCTGGACGAGGCGAGGGCTCAGTCAGTTCAGCACTCCCAGGCAAGGTAAGGCAGCTTTCTGGCAGAACACCCGCTCCACCGAGGACGGCGGGATTTTCTAGCGCCTCCGGGCGCGATGACCCCTGGGATGTTGTTCCGGGTCGCTGGGCAGGCTGGGTGTTGTAGTTTCCCTCCGCTCGGCGGCCGCGAGAGGGACTCGAGCGGCGGCGGGAGGGAAACCTGGACGAGGCGAGGGCTCAGTCAGTTCAGCACTCCCAGGCAAGGTAAGGCAGCTTTCTGGCAGAACACCCGCTCCACCGAGGACGGCGGGATTTTCTAGCGCCTCCGGGCGCGATGACCCCTAGAATGTTGTTCCGGGTCGCTGGGCAGGCTGGGTGTTGTAGTTTCCCTCCGCTCGGCGGCCGCGAGAGGGACTCGAGCGGCGGCGGGAGGGAAACCTGGACGAGGCGAGGGCTCAGTCAGTTCAGCACTCCCAGGCAAGGTAAGGCAGCTTTCTGGCAGAAGACATATTTTAACTTTACAGAAACATACAGTCACTGGATGATGTCATCAGTGATGTCATCAGTGATGTCACTGACCATGTCATGAATGATGTAATATGTGACATGATCAGCAGTGGATTGCGGGTGCGCGATATATAGTTATTGCATCTAACTATATATGCGAATTTCAATGGTTTTGTGCGAGTAAATTAAGGTTTTGTAAATGCTAATCCCTAACTATATATGGCCTAAAACCTATGGTTTTTTCAGTGAATATATATATATATATATACATATATATATATATATATATATATATATATATATATATATATATATATATATATATATATATATATATATATATATATATATGTATATATATATATATATATATCATTCTGCATTAAAGACTGAGTGTATGTATAAGTGTCTGGATGGAGGATTTAGTAGCTGCCTGGCTCGCGAGCAAGGGGAAACCCGAAATGCGTAGAGCCGCGTACCTTGATGCCAGTTACAAGCTGTTTCCAGTGGAACCCTCGCTGATTTGAAGTGCATCCTCTGAGGGGGCCTTCTCAAATTGGGCAACCTTTTTTGTGGATATGTTAAGCGGCCTATCCAGGTCGCAAGGAAGGCCCGCCGCATGTCTGCGGATCCAGGTAACGGAATGCTGTTTACCAGAGTGGATCGTAGGATTTCAACACGTAGGGGTGACTTAATCCTATGGAACCAAGTTTTAACTGCACATCGTCCCACTGTGGATTTTAATTGCACAAACTTCGAACACTGGCACCACCCACTGGGGTAAACAGCAAAGATTGGACTGCTGAGACCATAATGCAACAACAGGCATATGCGGTGTGAGGCATTGAGACACGCCCAGGGGGCGGGTATGATTTAATAAAGCAGGTGTTCCAAATCTTCGGCTGCCGTGTTGTAGTATGCTGCCTGGCTCGTGAGCAAGGGGAAACCCGAAACACGTGGAGCCGCGTACCTTGATGCCAGTTACAAGCTGTTTCCAGTGGAACCCTCGCTGATTTGAAGTGCATCCTCTGAGGGGGCCTCCTCAATTCGGGCAACCTTTTTTGTGGATATGTTGTGATGTCATCAGTGATGTCACTGACCATGTCATGAATGATGTAATATGTGACATCATCAGCATTGGATTGCGGATGCGCGAAATATATAGTTAGTGCAACTAACTATATATGGAATTTCATTGGTTTTATATCAATAAAATGTCCAGCTAACTATATATGGTCTCTAACCTATGGTTTTTTCAGTGAATTTTCAAGGTTTTGTAAATGCAAAATCCTAACTATATATGGTCTATAACCTATGGTTTTTTTCAGTGAATTTCATTGGTTTTTTAAAAGCTAATATCTATAGCTGTAAAATATATTCTTTATTACGTGACGTATCACGCAGCCACGTGAGACGCCTCATGACGCGTCGCATAACCGTGACGTATCGGCTCTGCAGAGCAAACAAAACCCGTAACGTAAGCGCGCCGGAGCACGCTTACAGATATATATATATTTTTTAACCTTAATCCACACGTGCACATATCTTGAGGCCTTGCAAAGGCACATCAAACAAACAGTCCCTACAATTTTGCCAAGTTTGGTGGAAATCTATTCCCTTAAATTTTATTTTACTGTTTCTCTTGGTTTTCCCCTTGTTACGCTTACCGGAACGCTACCTGGTACGCGAACTGGACGCTCCAAAAACACAGAGATGGCAGACTCCCGTTACGCTGCCGGTTAGCTGCCCGGTTCGCGTACCGGGCAGCGCCTCTACCGCGAAAAATCGCAAACATTTTATTTTTTTGCCATGCGGGGCACTTTAATAGCCCCCTCATCAATCCTAGGGGGTCAGGAGGGGTCTACCTTACCCCCTTTCCTTCATTTACACCTTTTTTATTCCACCTCTTGTCTCTCGATCCTACCGAGAGACAAGATGGCGGCTGCTCCGGACTGTTTACAATGTTGACAGCCAATCAGCTTCTCCTCAGACTCCCGTTACGCTGCCGGTTAGCTGCCCGGTTAGCTGCCCGGTTAGCTGCCCGGTTCGCGTACCGGGAAGCGCCTCTACGGCGAAAAATCGAATTTTTTATTTTTATTTTTTGCCCCGCGGGGCACTTTAATATCCCGCCTCATCAATCCTAGGGGGTCAGGAGGGGTCTACCTTGCCCCCTTTCCTTCATTTCCCCCTTCGTTTTTCACCACCTCTTGTCTCTCGATCCTACCGAGAGACAAGATGGCGGCCGCTCCGGACTGTTTAGAATGTTGACAGACATCAGAGAGCCAATCAGCTTCGATTCGCGAAGTTCCGTTACGCTTCCGGTACGCGAACCGGGGCGCTAACCGGAGCGCTGTCACAGATATATATATTTTTTAAAACGTTAATTTCTCAAAATCCACTGGAGCACATATATTGAGACATAGCAAAGGCACGTCGGGCAAACCATATCTACAATTTTGCCAAGTTTCGTGTAAATCCATTCAGCCGTTCGAGCTAAAAGTGAGTCCAACCGCCCTATGGAAAAATGAATGGGAAAAATGCGTTTTGGGACCCCCCTTTTTTTTCGGCCCCCCCTTGACAAAACCCCCCCAAATTGTTAGGGGCTGCTCAGGAACAAAATTTGCCATTTTCCTGAAAATTTCAGCCAATTCCGTCCACAAACGCCAAAGTTATTCGACATAGAATTTTCAGAAATCCCATAGGAAAAAAATCCTAACTATATATACCTACTGGCTATCGCCAGTGGGTAATATATATATATATATATATATATATATATATATATATATATATATATATATATATATATATATATATATATTCACTGAAAAAAACATAGGTTTCACACCAGTTATAGTTAGCTGGAAATTTTACTGACATAAAACCATAGAAATTCCAACGTTATAGTTAGTTGGACTCACTATAACAAGCGCGCCTGCAATGCACTGCTGATGACGTCACATATTACATCACTCAAAAGAACACTGTTCCCCGCTGTTGGTTTGCGGTAGAGGGAAGTTGAGATTTTTCCTTCCTTTACTGTCACCTGTAAATCCAGGTAGTTGACTTGTGTCTCACTCACATCCCCAGTAAATCTGAGATTACAGTCATTCTGATTAAGCAACTCAATATAATTTTTCACTCCATCAATTGACCCATTCCATACCAGGAACAGGTCATCAATGTACCTGTACCAGGCCACCACTTTGTTGTTCCATGTGGCGTTTGCGGGACTCCAGGCTTCCTGCTCCTCCCACCAGCCCACGAATAAATTTGCGTATATATATATATATATATATATATATATATATATATATATATATATATATATATATATATATATATATATATATATATATATATATATATATATATAAATTTGACGTTGTGAAAGAGGAACAACTGATTACTTAACATGATGGACATGATTAAGACCTAGAGGGGGTCGAAACACGTTATGCAAATGCAAGAACTTGCTGCAAATAAATGAAGTTATGATGCTACTTACCGGCTGGATTCAGGAGTCTTTGGCTTTTGGATATTTTTCAGTGTATATCAGAAGATATTATTTTTGTTTGCCTGTTTACCCTTTATAAGTATTCCCCAAATTATAAAATTATATCAGTGGTCCTTTGTATCCCCTCTCTAAAAATCATTTCCAGAGACGCCATTGCCCGGTAGGATTGTAGAGCCCCTTTGTCAAAGCTACAGTTAATATTAAAAAGAATATGTGTATAAGTAAAACAGCGCTTTGGTACCATGAGAGAACTCACATTATCCCTTGTAATTAATACGTAGCTCTTTGGCAGCCATATTGGAGTGGTGTGTGGCCGTCTGTCCCACAGGTGGCTGCACACCTTTGTTCTGATTGGCTACGCTTGCACCGTGTGTAAGGCTTTACATAGATGGGTTAGCTTGCCAATTGTGGTTATTATTAACGAGAGCAATTCATCACGCGCAACTGTAAAACACAGAACAAGATGAAGTCATTCATCACATTTCTTTCAATAAATGGGCGGAGGAGGACGGAGCCATGCTCGGGCTGCCAGCCCCACACATCTGCCGCACTTGGATTAATATGGCGCGCTGAGTCACAAGTGCTTAGCGTTCGAGGTGATTGTTGGAGGCCAGATGTGGCGTCTGCTCAGATCTGCCTGTCATGCGTTCATTCACCGTGAAAACGCAAATGCCGGCTGATGGCCGTGTTTAGATAAGACACATGCAGAGGGCAGGGACGGCTCAGCAACATGCAGAAGGAATGCGGATACCTGACTTTTTCTTGGCCAGGCTTTGAAAAACGGACTCCTGAAGATCACAGAGGAGCCTTGAAATATCCTTAAAACTAAACCAATTCCGCCATTTTATGGAATTTTGCATCCTGCGACGATTGTTCTTAACATTCTGTCTGTCCGTCCGTTCATCTGTCCACGGTCACCTTTCAATTTGCTCACTCTTTCTGTCCGTCTTTAAAGATCCAGCTGTCCATCCGCACCCTAATGCTTATATGTCCTATAGTAAGTGCCAGTGCTCAAAGTGTGTAGAATGCCAAGGCTGCATAGACAGCTGGCAAGTTTTCAGATGGTTTGTGTGACATTGTTGATGGTTTCAGTGAACTATGAGTGACATTCACCAGCCAAATGCGTGACACTTAGGCGCAGATTACGAGTGGGCCTGGAAATTCCTAGCTGTGTGTAAAGCTCTATTTACGCACCCATCGGAATTACGAGTTTGGCTGTATTTAACGCATCCGGTAATTATCGGATGCGTGAAAAACCTCAGCTGTTGTTAAATTTCAGTAAGTTAACCCTGCCGAAATTTAACAGGGGGAAATGGACGGTATTTACCATACCATACGGACTTTGATGCGTTAAACATCAATATACGCATGTGGTTACGTGAAAACGCAACAGGAAGCTTTAAACAAATGTTGAATCTTCGGCAAAACACCTTAAATGGAAATCACTAACCTAGTGCGACTTTACAAGCTGATTGTACTGTAAAACAGGTGTGTAACCATGATATTAAACAATAATCAATCGGTGAAGGCTGATAATACCACAGGCTACATGCCAGAGGCATTCGACAACGGTAGGCTATTTTTAGGAATTCGAAATTACTCAAGGGATGAAATAATCCTAATATTTTGCCTGTTATTTATTGCACATCAGAGCTGCAAGCCACAGACTGTATGTGCAATATATCAAATGCATTGTGGCTGTACCTGGAATGCAAACCTATTCTTGAAACACTGTTTTTTTAATGCAGAAAGTACAAATACTACCTGCTTTTGCAGCAGTTCAATGCTGTAAACCCGAGGCAGTAAATGCTGCATTATTTGTAAATGTGCAGATTTACACAGCTGCTCCATCACCGCTTGAACATGCCAATGACAACGCCTGCTTCTAATAGTGCTTCGAAGTTGCAAGCAACACAAGGTCGTGATAGGCGCAATATGAATGCCATGCTGTTTGAGAGTGGCCGCTGCCACATGAACGGATATGTTCACGATATTCTTTATAGTATGGTAAGGGATGTCAGTAAATTAAAGGGACATTTTGGAAGCAAATGGTTTCGGATGCTCCCACTCCACGCTCAATCTTGGGATTTGAGGCTCCAAACTCTCAAGACAGCACCCCATGGTTCCTAACCTCACGTGGCCCTCTGTCAGGAGATGTCATCCAAGAGATATGCTTCAAAAGAAGGTATCTGGGTGGAAAAAACATGCATGATCTTCCTTTTTACGCCCCCTCTGTGCAGCGCCACCGAGCTCGATCTCCACCGCCAGAGGGCATGTTGAGGGGGGCCAACCACCCTGCGTGGTCATCGTGAGCAGGTGCACCTTGCTGGATAGTAACAAGAGGCAAGGCGCTGTAGTGTTGTGCATGTGACGCAACTGGCACACAGGTGTACGGACCACTGGGTGTTACCGCGGGGGTGTCCCCCATTGTTCCCTGTGGGTGGGCGTGTATGCTTCAGCCCTGGGTCACGTGGGGCACAGTTAATAAAGTTGGGTCCAGGTGGGAGGGGTCTAACGAGAGACCACTGAGGCCAGAACCAGTTGATATACTGTCTCCATATACAGTTCTGTTTATTCTAGGCCCGACACATGGTAGGCCACTTCATCGCGGCTCCAGAAGCGGCAATGACCACAACAATTGATGATGAAAGTGGTTGTACCATCTGTTCGTGTCACCTGTAGTCAGTGGGCCTCGTGTACGGCGGTCGCATGCTCTGTGAGGGGGCAGGGCACTTGCCCCACACGGGATTTTTATTTTATTTGTTTATTTTTTAATGCGATTTTATATAGCGCGGACTTTACCCGAAGGCGTCAGAGCGCTTTACATAAGAACTTGTTGCAAAACATAAGGACGTAGGATTACTTGCGTTACATAAAAGATACAAACAGCAACAATTGCAAATGTACAAGATGTAAAGTCACACAAGAAAGAGATACAAACAGAAAGAAAAATTGCAAATGTACAAGTAGTAAAGTCACTCAAGGAAGAGATACGAATGGATCTACTCTAAGAGTCACATAGGAATGGTAGAGTACAAAGGTCTACTGCATATACTAGTGATTAGAGTTATCTCTATATACATAGGGAAGGGATGCGCATGGATATACTCTAAGAGTCACATAGGAATTAGTAGAGAGTACAAAGGTCTACTGCATATACTAGTGATTAGAGTTATCTCTATATACATAGGGGAGGGATATGACTGGATATACTCTAAGAGTCACATAGGAATTAGTAGAGAGTACAAAGGTCTACTGCATATACTAGTGATTAGAGTTATCTCTATATACATAGGGGAGGGATATGACTGGAAATACTCTAAGAGTCACATAGGAATTAGTAGAGAGTACAAAGGTCTACTGCATATACTAGTGATTAGAGTTATCTCTATATACATAGGGAAGGGATACGAATGGATATACTCTAAGAGTCACATGGAATGGTAGAGAGTACAAAGGTCTACTGCATATACTAGTGATTAGAGTTATCTCTATATACATAGGGGAGGGATATGACTGGATATACTCTAAGAGTCACATAGGAATGGTAGAGTACAAAGGTCTACTGCATATACGAGTGATTAGAGTTATCTCTATATACATAGGGGAGGGATATGACTGGAAATACTCTAAGAGTCACATAGGAATTAGTAGAGAGTACAAAGGTCTACTGCATATACTAGTGATTAGAGTTATCTCTATATACATAGGGAAGGGATACGAATGGATATACTCTAAGAGTCACATGGAATGGTAGAGAGTACAAAGGTCTACTGCATATACTAGTGATTAGAGTTATCTCTATATACATAGGGGAGGGATATGACTGGATATACTCTAAGAGTCACATAGGAATGGTAGAGTACAAAGGTCTACTGCATATACGAGTGATTAGAGTTATCTCTATATACATAGGGAAGGGATGTGAATGGATATACTCTAAGAGTCACATAGGAATTAGTAGAGAGTACAAAGGTCTAATGCATATACTAGTGATTAGAGTTATCTCTATATACATATATATATATACATAGTAGATTTTCTCAGGTCAAGATCCCAAAAAAACCAAGAAAACAGGAGAACAGAGTTCCATTAGGTGGGGTCGGAGGGGGGACACAGTCACAGCACCATGGGAGGGTGGGAGGGATACATGGGTATGGAGAAAAGGCAAAACAGAAAAGGGAAGAAACATTTGTGGATCGTCAAGGGGGGAACGAGGGAAAAGGGTAAAAGATGAGGGAATGGACAAGATGGCGGGTCAGGGTCCAGAGAAAAACGGCCTTGCACTGAAGGGTCGACATGCCTGCATGAGTGGTACGTAAACAATGGCACCAGCTTTGTGTCCATGAGGTGTGCCCTGAGGTTCGGGGCCGGAATACCTGGCCCGATGGAAGGAGCATTTCAGGGAGCAGCTGGCATTCTCATGGGCATTTAGGCCCAGGAAGCAGAGGCATGGTGTGAGCTCTGGCCTAACTGCCCATCTGCCAGTTAGTGGTGCTACCCCAGACCTTCAGACTCCCAGGGGCCCTTCTGATGCACAGTAGTGGTATCTCAAGTACCCAGGTTCACCTGCAGGGGAGTAAGGTCAACCAAACCCATTCAAGCCTTACATAGGCTGTTCCAATGTAGTACACCAAAGACAGAAAGCTTCATGACTGTGTTCCCAGAGAGTCTCCAGCTATCAAGGTCTCACCCAGTGTAGTCACCCTAGAGAAGAGGAGAAGTTCCCAGTCTGTGCCACTTACCCACACTTTAAAGCACCACACATTGATCATTATAATTGCAAACATTCCCTCCATTGAGCCATTAATCATAGAAGGTGCCCTACCAGCACAAGCGTTTAGGTGGAGAGACTGGGTTGAGAGAGTGGAGCTATAATTCGAAGAGATTGAGGTGGATGATGATAGGAAAGAGCCATGATACTACACCTGGGAGGCAAGGCCATTCACAGAATCTCTGAGACACTCATGGAAGTGACCCTGAAAATACATGCGACCTGCGTAATGGCACTTATGCGTATTTCAAACCTATGGCCAACCAAGACCATGAAAGATTTATTTTTCATCGGGTCAGGCAGCAAGCGGAGGAGTCCATTGACATGTTTTACACCAGGTTAAAAGAGTTGGTGAACCAAGTGGTATTTTTAAATGAAGGGGAAGAAATGCGAGGTCAGATTATCCAAGGATGTGCTTCAGCAAAGCTCAGCGATCGCATCCTACAAAAATCAGGTAAGTCCCTGGCAGACATTCTGACCATGGGCAGGACCAAAGATCTGTCAAAAGCCTGTGCTTCTCACATAGAAGTGGTCCTCCAAAAGACTGTATAGTCCGAGCCGATCAACGCCGTCACACTTGCCCTGACACCAAGGAAACCCAATGCATCACCAAGACCCTGCGGGTATTGTGGCGGCCCCATGCACTGCCCAATCAACTGCCCCGCGAAAGGCAAGAAGTGAGCAGGGATGCAAAAAAACAACTGTTTCGCAAAGGTCTATTGCTCCAGCAAAGTAAAAACACCCCAACCCACTGTCAATACCATGTCTGGAACACATGAACAGGACGGCGACATGGATTATGATGAAGATTCTGAACACAGCGTTCACTCTGTGTTCACAATTGGAACGGTGATGCAATTTTAACGACACTCACCACAATGCCAGATACAGGTGGGAGAACACTCCATACTACTCACAGTGGACACAAAGTATTCATCAACCTACCATCTGCAGAAGCCTACCAGATGCTACAACCTCCAACGCCCCTCCTGAAAACGGCAATTAAAGTCTTCCTGTACAGGCAAAGTAAGCCCATCATCATTAGAGGGAAGTTCTGAACGCTCATCACTCAAGAGCCCCAATACCTGGATTCCTTTGTCTATGTTACCAAGGAGGTTCATGGCATGCAGCTGGGGTGTCGCATGGCAGAAGCACTTGGAATCATCACATTTGCCTTTGGAGTTCACCAGGAAGGAGTCTCATGCATATTGACAGAATTCCTTGAAGTGTTTGAAGGCATTCTGTGTTTTCTGAAAGGCAAAGAAAAAAAACTCAACATCGACTGATCTGTGCAGCCGGTAGACCTGTGACGTCACAGAATCGCCTTGCATCTCATGGCCCAGGTTAAAAAAGAGCCAGAAAAGCTGGAAGCCGCCAGCATAATAGAAAAGTTATTGGGACCCAACTGGTATGTGTACCCTTTGTGGTGACCAGAACACCAAAACAACTGGATGAGGTACGCATATGTGTGGACATAAGGCACACCAACATGGCGATCAAAAGGGAATGTAACCTGACTCCCACAGTCAACGACCTCATCGGGAAACAGAGTGGAGCGTGCTGGTTTTCTAAGGTAGACCTCAGATTTAGCTACCATTAACTCCTCACCCTGGCAGAGGAGTCAAGGTGCATTATGACTTTCTCAGCCCACATGGGTTTGCGGTGATACGGAAGACTACATTTTGGTATCTCTAGAACCGCAGAAGTATTTTGGAGCATGATATGAGAGCTCCTGGTGGGGCTGCAGGGAATAGTAAATGTCAGTGACGATATCTTGGTGTGTGTGAAATCCATCCCAAAGCATAATGATCGGCTGCAGAGTGTTCACCAATGGATAAGAGACTCAGGACTCACTCGTCACAAAAAAGCAAATGTGAATTCCTCAAACAAAGATTAAAGTTCTACAGATATACTTTCTCATCAGAAAGGGTGGTGCCCTATCCCGAAAAGGTAGGAGACATCAGAGAGGTAGTCCCACCATCCACAGTGCCTGACATCTGTAGCTTTCTATGCATGTTCAATTATTGTGGCCATTTTATACAGGATCTGACCACCCTGATTCAACCTATTCAGGAGCTCACCAAATCTGCAAACCTTTGGCACTGGGAAGAAGAACAAGAATGAGCCATGCTAGCCACCAAAGCGGTTCTATCAGCTGACACCCCGTTCATGAATTTTGAACCACGTAAGGAGACTACTATTGCGGTTGACACTGGTCCGAAAGGATTAGGAGACTTGCTGATGCAGAGGCCTTAGAATGGTGAATGGGCACCAGCATTGTTTGCGAGCAGGTCCCTCATGGAGACAGAGCAACAGTACTCGTAAATGCAGAAAGAGGCAATTGCAATGCACTGGGGGAACCAGCACTTCCATCTGTATGTATGTGGCTAACCATTTGTGGTCACCACAGATCACAAAACCCTCATCCCCCTCTTCTGAGGAACTTCATCGAAGCCACCACCACAAATTGAAAAATAGATGCTTCAGCTCCAGGAATACAATATTGTCCAGGCACCACCAACCCAGCCGATTACCTGTTGAGGCATCCCTGAGCGGCCACCCTGAAAGTGGAGGAAGAAGCCAACGAAACAGAAGAATACACGCAGTACAAAGCCTACCGCTCCGCACCCTGCCAATCTCGGGGGAACAGATACAACAAGGCACCACCCATGATGAAAGCCTGCACAGAGACTGGAAGCAATCAGGAGTAGCCAGTGGCATCAGTTTAAAGAAAACTGGGCCCAGCCACCTCTGTGCCCCAACCTATCCTGGAGAGTCTCTACCATGTACATTATGAACTAGCTGCTGACCCAGATTGTTGTCTCTTGTGCTGTCAACCGCTAGTTATTTCCCCAAGCAACACAAATCAGGTTCTGCAGCTCGTTCACTATAGCCACGAGGGGATGGTCAAGACCAAGAATCAGCTGCGCTTGAAAGTGTGGTTCCCGCTCATGGATAAGCATGTGGAGACCATGGTATGATCCTGCTCCTGGTGCCAAGTCACCAGAGGACCACAGCTCTGGTGATGACAGAGAAAGGGCCCCAAAAGCTGTGAGTGTGCGCCAGCCTTTACTTCGGAAGTCTGATCGATGGGAGGTATGCAATGGTGACCATTGATAATTATTCCAAATACCCAGAAGTTGAAATAATTACCTCTCAAGGAGCCCATGAGGTACTACTGAAGCTGGAGAAAAACCATGGCTACCCATGGTTTGCTAGAAGAACTGAGGACCAACGACGGCCCACCATTTCATGGATAAGAAGTACCGGAGTATGTCCAGTCATTACACATCACCCATGAGAAGATCACCCTTTGTTGGCCGCAAGCCAACGGGGAGGTGTAATGTTTCATGAAGACTCTAAACAAGGTCATCAGAATCATATATGCCAACCAACAGCCCTAAGAATGGACTATATACTCTTTCTTCCTCAGTACTGCCAAAGGCCTCATTCCACCAGGGGGCAGTCTCTGGGGCACCTACTCATGGGAGGGTGGTGCAAGACTCAATTCCTCATCACCCTAAATGGCTCTCCGGCCCTGTGGATGACCAGCGTGTCCTGATCAAATGTCAAGTAGCCAATGCCCAAGTCATCCAGTGCCGCCATGTCGAACGATCACTCCTCAAGGTAGGCAATTTAGTCATAGTGACAGACCGATCCCCGGACAGCAAATTCAGACTGCCTTTTGAACGCAAGCTGTAGACTGTTACCCATATTCATGGCACTAAAGTAACTCCTCCAAGAGGTGATGGAGAAGTATCAAAGAACATTTTGCAGTTCAAACTATTCTATCCATCATGCCATCTATGTTCCTGTGATGAAGTAACTGATACCTGAGTGGCCCCGAAGAATCTTCCGTAGCACAGAGCCCATCCAGCAGCCCTCCCGAGCCCGCAAGCGAGGGAATAAGAGTGAGCTGTGAGCCTCCTGCTAGGCCAGTGGGTCTTGACACTCACTCGAGGTATGGCCTGAGACGTAATCCTACATCTTCCTCTCCATTGAGAGATCATGTTGTGTAAGCGCCTATCCTGGGGCTTCAGGTTGCTTTATGTTTCTATGCTCTTTCATCACAGAACTGTTTGTCATGTTGGCTGCTGCATGATGACTTCAACACCAGTACCTGGTAACTGGACTGCTGTTAATTTGTACAGTTGCATTTGCTGCTATTTGAATATAAGGTAGGAAAGTAGTATTGTGCCAGTGACGCAACTAGCACACCTGTGTATAGATTGCCAGGTGTAACATCGGGGTTGTTTCCCAATTGTTTCCCGCAACGTGGGTTAGTATTTTATGGCCCTGGGTAACGTGGGGCACAGTTAATAAAGTTGTGTCCAGGTGGGCGGGGTCTAAGGAGAGACCATCAAGGCTGGGGCCAGTTGAAACACACTCTGTCTCGGTGTCCTGTTTATTCTAGGCCCAACAAGTGGTAGGTCACTTCACCGCTGACCCAGCAGCGGCACTGACCTAGGTACCCCTACAACACAACAGGCGCTGCACCCCTTGATCCACGTGGGGCACTATCTATCATGTAACCAAAATTGTTTATTAATAATTGGTGATTTCCGATTGGCCTGTGCAATGGACAGGCCGAGTTCATTATTAGATCACATCAAACTTCATGCTAAGCACCGCCCCTACCTGGATCCATGCTGGGCTGTCCGTAACAATTTTTATGACTTTGCATGGCATTGTGACGTGCTCTGCCAGAAGAAGTCATGTGGTTTGTTTATTGCCAGAGCACCCACTTGCTGCAGCTCTTCGTAGCGTGCCTTGGTGTGGTCCGGAGAGTACTAAAATACATGACTAATGCATTTCATTACAGTGATGCAGACACCAGCACTAAAATGCGTTAATCTAACCCCTGAGGCGTGGTACTTGGAAGGGCTGTGCTTAGCCTTGTTTTCACCCCACGCCTCTTTCATCCACCGCCAGACACTCCCTCCAGTGGTGTGATGCAAAATGATAGGCCCCCCTGCAGAATGTTAAGGGAGCCCCCTTTGTCTCCCATATCTCACAGGTTGGTCTTGGCTTGGGGGCCCCCTGCACTGCAGGGACAGCAGGGATGTGCGTTAAACACCAGACTCCCTCACTCTCTATCTAACTCATGCAGGTTCCTGCTTTATTGCTTTAACATTGTTTTTCTATCTTTCTCTTTCTCCTTCTTTCCCCCTTGTAGTTTTTTAGGTCTCGGCCTGCGAAAGACTGCGCACAAGCGCAGTCTCGCTCGCGAGACTTAATGGGATAGAGAGAACATCACTAGCGAGGTTAAGCCCGCCCCTCTTCTCCATTGGCTGGCCTCCTAAACGGTGGACAGTCAATTGGAGAAGAGATCCTAGTGACGTTCTTCTTTCTTTTTCTTTCTATCTAAGCCCCGTCCTTTTCAGACTGGGGGGCGTGTATTTCTGCTGAAGTAAAACGTTTCTTATCTTCTTTATGGGTCCAGCTGGCCCCATAAAGAAGATAAGGAACCTTTTACCACAGCATGAAGTCGGGGTCACCTAGTCTGAAAGGGACGGGGCTTAGACAGAAAGAATGGGGGTGCTTTTGGACTTAGTGCAGAACTTGAGAAGGTGAGTAATGGGTTTGTTTTGGAGGTGGGGACGTAGGGGGGTGTTGCTCCCTGTACGAGTTGTGTGTTTTCAGTTGTTGCCTCCTCGCTGCGCGCCCTTTTGCGTTGCTCCCGGCGGCGGGAGCACAAGTGGCCAGATTCCCATGGATTGCCCCGTCCAGCAGCTTGTCTTTCAGCGGCCAGCCTCGGAGCGGTGGGCTGAGCGGGCGGAGCCTGGCGGGACCGAGAGAAAAGCACCAGGTACAGCACCCGCTCCCAGGCCTCGTCTGAAGCCGCTTCAATTCACAACCCGCAGCCCTCGCATTGCCTTTTGAAGTGCTCATTAAGTCATGGCTGTTCACTTCGTAGTGCGCTCTTTATAACCCGGGCCGCGAGTGGGTCTAATTGCTGCTAAGGACAAGCCCCCACTGTAGCACTGTAATCCCTTCCGAGGATGAGAAAAACAATATGAGGATATATACAATGCCGCCCGTGATTCACACTGCGGTTAATTGCAGCTATATATAGCCATAGGTGGGACCGTTCATGCCCTACTCATAAAACTGAGAGCACGCCGCACGAATGCAGAAAAGCGTCTAAATATATGACGTAAAAAAACCTGAAATGTCTTTGACAGGGAAAGCGTACGATGCGGTGCAGTCTCAAACAGTTTTTCTCTCTCAATTGTTTATTTAAAAATAAGGAGGGAGTGAGCGGCGAGGCCGGGGTGAGCCTAATTTGCAGTCGAGAGATGCTAGGGGGTTGCAGAACTTTGAAAGGTGAGTAATGGGTTTGTTTTGGAGGCGGGGGACAGAGGGGGGTGTTGCTCCTTGTACCCGTTGTGTGGTTTGTGTCACAGTCTGTTTTCAGTTGTTGCCTCCTCCCTGAGTGCCCTTGTGCATTGCACCCTTTGTGTAAATCTGGACGTGGAGGGGGCCCTGCCTGTTTCCTCTGCCGAGGGGCTGAGATTAAAATACCTGATTGTGTTTCACTGTCGGCTTCTGTTGCCATACACCAAGGAGGGAGTGAGCTATGAGGCCGGGGCGAGCCTCATTTGCAGTCGCGAGATGCTAGGGGGTTGTGTTTCCAACGAGGCAGATCAGTGGGTCAACGCACCTGCTGCAGCCATTCCTCCCCCGGTACACAGACTGTACGGGGAGGGGAGGGGTGGAGCACTGGTTTGCCAGATGAGTGTGTGACCGAGAGTCACGGGTTCAAGTCTGAGCAAGAAGGCTTGGCAGGGTAATGTCCCTGCTGCAGACAGCTGGCTGTGCCCAGCGGGTCTCGGGTGCCAGTATGTGAAGTGGTGAGTTAATGTCCCTGCTTTGGTTGTTTGTTTGCTGCAGGCCACGTGCTCCGATCTAATATAGCTCGTCGGGGAATGCCCCTGTGTTTTCTGTGCGCACACTAATCAAAAGGTTGGAATTTTAAGACAGCTGGGAGGGTTAATGCACTCCCTGCAGGTGTGTGTATCTGCGCTCCACAGGCCATATAGCCTCTTATGTTGATTGCTTACCGCTATAGTGCCCCTGACGCATACCTGTTTGTGTGTACAAGATTCAGGGCACCGGTTCAAACCCAATCCCATTAAACACCTCTGTGGGTTGTGCCCCAGTTGCAGAAATGTGTGTGTATTGTACATGCTATTGGTTTCATCACAGTTAGACTCCTTGTTGTCTAGACCCATCTATTGCTAGAATGTAAGAAGAAGAGAGATGTGTACAGCCTCACGTCAAGGGTAAATGTGCAAAAACTAGATTGATGTTTGACCCGTGCACCATTAGGACCTGGAAAGGTTGGCTCATGAAACAGGGACTCGAGCTGTGTGTGGTTTTTATTATGTTCGAGTTTGCAAACATCTCTGTGGTGCGTCCTCTTTTTACTGGGTTTGAAGAAAGAGTTCTGAGACAAGGCAGCTATTTGGAGTAGGAGACATGCTTCAGAGCTCTTTCTTTAGCCTCAAGGCCCAGCAGGGCTAACTTAGCCTTTCATCCTTAGGTCTGTCTTTTATCCTTGAGATGTTGATATGGCAAAATACAAGAGCACCATTTATGGACCCTTCTCCTGCAGAGCAGCTGACATTAAGGGGTCGGGAAAGGTGTAATGAGGGGTGCAGTTCTGAGATTGGCATGGCTTGAATTTTTTAGGCGGAATTACTTATAGGTCAGTAGAAACCTTACTTGACGGACTGGTGGTGTGTGGCTCTGTGTGTGGGTGTGTGGCTCTGTGTGTGGGTGTGTGGCTCTGTGTGTGTGTGTGTGTGTGTGTGGCTCCATATGTGTGTGTAGCTCTGTGTGTGTGTGTGTGGATGCAAATGCAATAGGTCTCGCATTTGCAAGAGATTAAGCTATTGGCATTGTAAATGACAATGCCATTTATTTATCTGTTTCCAAAACCAACACATATATAAAAATGTTGTCATTTACAATGCCAAAAGCTCTAACTTCTGCAAAGGCAAGACCGTTGCATTGTAAATGATTGTTCTCTTTTGCTCTGGGTAAAATTCTAATGAGGAAAACTAAGCCCTGGACTCCAAAAATAAGTGCTGGTTGACCCTCCATGCAGCCACCAGCTCAAATTAAGCACTGCCCCATCCCCAACTTTATTTGTCCTTCTGTTTACCATTCAGTCTGTGAATCTCTAGATTAGAATGCCAGTTTGTAGTGGCTCTCTGAAAAAAACATTAACTACGAAGAAAGGAAAAGTGTAGCGAAACGCTAATTTTAGTGGGCACTAATAAATTCATAGTTTCACATTCTCTCAAATATTAGGGTAAAGGCTTGCGCTGGCAAAGCAAAACCAAAGGGGATTATGGATGGAGTGTTGAACATTGCAAGCACTCACCCCCAGTCAACTGATCTGGGTTTAATCCATTGCGAGCGAAAAAAACGATGGATTTAGGCCCAGATCTCTGTATGGGGGGAGTGTTTGACATTGTTCTGCGTTCCGTCCACCAATTGTTCTTTTTGTAAAGGCTTGGGCTGGGCCAGTATCAACACTGCTGGGCACCTGAAACCTTTTCTCTGGAACACTTTCTTTCCCAGTTGTTACCCTTGCCTGGCCGGTCTTGAAGGATTCGCACGGCTCATAAACTGCACACAGGTCACCTGCCAGCAATGGTTTGCGTGTTATACGTGGCAACATGAACCAAGACTGAGCGAAGACGTGAAGGTTATGGAGAAACCAAAAAAACTGGGGAAGCAGAATGCAGAAAGTGGAAAAAAGTCTAGAGCTTAAAGAGAGCACGAGTAGGAAAGGGCAAGACAGGCAGTAAAAAAGAAAATGCAATTGGGTAGGAACAAGCAAAGTGGAAGGGGATGACAAAAATGAGTTATTTAAAGGGAAGTGGGTCATCAGGGCAAAAAGGTAACAAGGTGTCAGCTAGGGGGTATATTTACAAGGGGACCGCACCATAAGAACAGCACTTTTAGCGATGGTCTGGCGTCGCTTTGCCATTCTCCATATTTAAAGAGTTCAGCCACTTTTTGTTGCTAAACGCCGCCTTGTGAAAAAGGCCCCTTCTCATGCATCTCTTTGCATGAAAGGGGCATGCAATGGGTGTTGTTGTGGGCATACCACTGTAACACCTTTTGCTTTTTGACGCTGCCCCAGATTTATAGGAATCTGTAAATCTGAGGCAACGCCAAAAACTAATGCCATGCAGGAGCAGATGTTGGAATGGTGAAATGAGGAAAAATTGTTTTATTTCTCCTCGCTTTTGCTTGTTCTATGTGTGCAAGACGTCATTGTTTATGTGCTGGACCCTTCCTGCACATAAACAATCATGAAATAATGATGATTTTCTACTTCCATGTGTGTGAAGTAACAAATCACCATTCTTGATTGTTTATGTGCAGGAAGGGACACCTTTCTGCATATAAACAATCATTCCCTGCAACATAGGCACCCGTGCACTATTATGCAAGGTTACCTGCAATGGCGGTGGCCATCTAACATTATAGATAACTGCCTATGCCTGCACAACACATAACTATTGTGTGCCTGTTTGCCTCTGTATCCGCATCTGTAATATGGTTGGGGTTCGAAGGTAAAGGATTCACTCATTTGTATGGGTTTTGAAAAAGAACCAGTAAAAACCTAATAGTATGTTCACTACAGACTGTCTTAGAGGTGCTGAGCACCGGTCCTTCGCTTTCCATGACCACCTATGTGCTCAAACTACTAAAATCAATTTTGAATATGGCAGTCAACACACTAACTCTAAATGCAAAACCCAGGTTCTGACTCATGAGGCCTATTGGTTTACCCAAGAAGTAATACTTCGTAAACAACAAACACATGTAGACTTGAGGCCACATGGGGCAGACATATTGATGAGTGAAGAACAAAATCTAAAAAGAACATTTATCAATTTATCACAGAAAAATCACTCAAGCAAAAACGAATTAGTGGCTTATTAAAATCATGTGCATCAACAATAGATTGTGGGCAAATTTCTGGATGGCCCCAGATAGAAACTCAATCAACCTTCTCTGGATTATGATTTTGATAATGTGGGCACATCCCCGTGAAGGGTAAAAGTAAAAAGTATAGCTGATGAAGACTTTAGGTAATGTGAAATATTCACCACAGTTGACTGCCAATATGTATTTACAATGCAGTAATGATTGAATGAGACTGCATTGTTCATTAAACTGTATTGCTCATAAAAGACAATAAAATGCTGTATAAAAAAGAAACCCACTCTGGTTAGGTCAAATACACAGCTTTGAGAGAATATCTGCTCTACCATTGTAACAATGGCACAAACCTCAGAGGAGTACATGATAAATGCAAGCAGTACCAACACATTCAAAGTAAAGACTAAAACACAATAACATTTCCAAACGAATTCTAAAATAGTGAAACATTTAATGAACCAAAAGACACCGAGATTATTAAAATAAATGAAGGGAATCTAGAGATTTCCCTTTCTGATTTGTTTAAGGCAAAATGCTTCTAAAAAAAAGTAATGGTATATATAAGGGGATTGATTCAATTGAGGACTTCAGAGGCTGGAATCTATAACACTATTTCAACACAAAGGATACCTCTGACACCATGAATTACGCTTATTGTTTTTAACACAAGAGTCCCTTTTATTGACTCTGCGCTGTCTCACGTTTTGACTTTTTCTTTGTATGTCTTATTGTATATTGGTATCTACATTAATTTCAAAGCTCTCCTTTATACAAATCATACATTACTGTTGAAAAACAAAATACATTTAAGTTCACAGTATATTCGACTATACACAAAACATATATACACTGTACATGCTGCTGATTATTTCATTATGTACATGTTCATTAGTTGGTTTAATCAGATCTTTCCGAGAAGCAATAATAAAGTTATACAATAGGTCCTACTTTATATTGTCAGGGATTCGCTAACTGGGGTGATTAGGTTTTTTTGTCCCTCAGTTTAAAGCTATGTCTCTGTATGAAAAGTGGCTGCTGACACGCACCTCGGATAAAAAACTGATCTCGGACCTCTACCAACAGCTGCTCCTCACTCAGGCCCACACATACAACGCGGGACAAGTCAGGTGGGAAAGGGATCTGGGGCGACAACTCACAAGGAAGGAATGGGAAGGGGTGTACCACAGGGCCAGACATTCAGCACACCACACCGGGCTCACCGAGACACTAACCAAAGTCGCCACATACTGGTACCACACCCCTGAGAGATTACACCAATGGGATGCCCGAGTTAGCGATAGGTGTTGGAGGGGGTGCGGGGAACTAGGAACGCTGGAACACTTGCTATGGAGTTGCGAGGCGCATCGCTCCTATTGGAACCCTATCCTGGATCTCATAGACGCACATCTAGATACACAGCTGCCGCGCTTCCCAGCCTACATCATATTAGGCCTCCCGAATGCTCTCATGTATCCTCTGAAGTCCTGGAGGGGGCGGCTGATCGCACTTGCTCTGGGGGCAGCGGTCCAGAATATTGTAGCCCATTGGAGGGCCGTCCAGGCTCCGCAACAACTGGGGTGGCTGCACCGGCTCTGGGCGATCCTGGGGATGGAGAAACTGTCACTGGCGGCGGCGGGGAGGGGGACGGACTTTGCGGAGCTCTGGCGACCATTCCTCGCCCTACTAACGGGGGAATTCCGTGAGGTGAGCTGTCCGCGCTACCTGCGACTGCTGCGCCTCGCGGACACACCTCTCCCGGAACCCAAGACACGCACCCACAAGCGCACAGCCCCGACACGCGCAGCGCTACCTGACCGATAGTGGACGACAGTGGCCTACCACTTATTCCCGATAATGGACAAGGAGAGGGGAGGGTGAGGGTGGGAAGGGTAGGGGGGGTTGTTTAATGTTCTACGTTTCTTTAATGTTGCACTAGTACTACATAGCCTGCACCTCTGTAGCACCTCTTTTGACGCGGCCGGCCCAGTTGGGTTGTAGGCGGCTTGCTGTGTTAACGAACAGTGTGCCCCGCTGGCCATGTGATGGGTGACAGCGGGGCCTTAGACTTTGGCTTCCCCAGATCGGCTCCGGCCCACATGATGTTTCAGAGGTGCATAATGCTTGCCTGTGCTCAATAAAAGATTTAATACATAAAGCTATGTCTCTGGTCCTAGATAGTGTAGGAGAGTATCACTATATACAATTATGCTCTGCAGGGAAATTGTTCTATTGTCCAGTGTTCCTCATGTAAATAAGGTCAAGAGAGCATCAATGTCTCCAATCCACTATTAGATGCCAACGCGTTTTGACCATCTTAGGGTTAGGACAAGGTAAGTTTTCTGTGTGCGGTCTTCATCAGGGCTGAATATTCGGACTGTAGGACGTCACCCTTAGTTTTCTTTGTCCATTGTGGTGGATTCGGTTATCCCACTTCTGGGTCTTGGTTGCAAATGTCGGTATCTTTTCTCCTTAGTTCTCTTCTTGTTCCGTGGGTTGTTTCGTTCTTGCTCCTGGCTGTGTTTTCATTTGTTGTACAAAAACAAACTCTCAAAACGGGAGTTTGTTTCTATGAAAAATAAATATTAATTATCCTGACACCCCAGGAGTTTTCTCTCAGAGTTGGGGAATGCATATTTTTATTTTGTTTTTTTGGACTACCCAACTTTTGCTGGCGGTCCTGAAAAGAGAAAAATTTACCTCAGACTGTCCCCGCTAAATAGAGTGAATAGTCTGATGTGCTTACTCCGACGGTTCCAAGTCTGTCGGGCTGTCTATGTAAAATTTCCACTGGCGGAGACAGCAGAGGCACCCCCAAAAGAGACATGATGTCTTGCCAGACTAAAAAATAGAGTGGGCAGACTACCAGGTTGGCAGATAGGGTGCCCTGCAGAATTTGTGACCTAGTACTCTGTCTGTCAAACTCTAAATTGGACCCCTAGTCTTCAGCTGCTGGGAGAGGTCCTGCTGGACATTCCTGCAGGCAGTAGCTTCAGTGCACTGGGTCTTTCCCCAGCCAGGCATGTTGCAGGATCCAGACCCCTGTGATCAGCTGGACCTTCTTGAAGTCAGTAGCCCTTCTGCTTTTTGTGCCCCCGAAGCAGGTAAACATGAGTCCAGCCACTTGAACCTGAAGGGGTCAGGCACCAGGAGTCCTTCAGTGCTTATGTGAGTCTTCTTCTAGCAGGAATCAGGAGTCTTCTTCCAGCATGGTCCTCTTTTTCTGATGTACTCTATCCAGTTCCAGGATTGGTCTGATTAGGTGGTAGTTGAGGAGCCAGATTTATTCTGTGCACTCACCTGCAACTGGAGAAATGGTGCCACACAAGTCAGGTCCGGGACAGTGACGCAAAACCTACCCTCCTCCAGGCACCCTGGAGGAGGGTATGTCTTGCAGCACTGTCCCGCACCTGACTAGATGTCCCGCAGTTTTTCTGGTACCCTCAAACTTGCCTAAGGGCTATTGTTCAGCTCACCTTGGGGTAGAATTGTTACGCTGCAACCATCGAGGTGCTGTATCATATATATTGAGCGGCCATCCTTTATTAGTAAGGAGGGCTCATGCCCCTCAGGTGGCGATAAATCACTATTTCTGGTCCTGATGAAGTGCAGACTGAACCTTTAGGCAATCAAGGCATGAAACATGGCAACCTCACTTTACTGACAGCTATCTAGGTACTTTGTGACCGGACGATAGCACCACTGTTTTTATTTAGTCTTAGTACCCTTACCCCATAAAAATCGCTTTTAGGGCACTAGAGTCTATTTTAGATACATCTCACTTTTCACTTGACACACTTTTGCACCGCCCACTCTCATGCATTCACCTAAACAGCAAATTTGGATCAAAAGATCTCTGACAAAGAACCCCCAGGCACATCAGGCATTACAGCACCGGCCAGACGAAGTACTGCCAATGATGAAGCATGACACCCTAGGTGTGTGAGGGCATTAAGATCTGACCTTATGGTCTCCCCGCGACAGCAGTACTAGCCACGTGATCTCACCACTCTGTGACCACTCGGCCTATGAGAAACTACTTCTACTTTGATGGTCAAATAGTTTACTTCTAGGAGGAACATATGCAAATGACCTCTATAAATATTGAGCTCTTTATCCCCCTTTGATACAATTGACATATATTTTTGTCATATGTGTAAGTAGTATAACTATACACTGCAGTCCACATATGATATTTGTTCCTCCATGCCATACGTACAAATATAATGACGTGTTTTGATGAAAAACACATGCCCTTTACTACTGTCCAGCCTTAGTAAAACACACAGAGTCCTAAGGCCAGCAAATATAGGGTCCAAAAAGTCTAGAATTCTGAGTTGACCCTGCAAAAAAGGCAATTGTGGTACCCCCTACAAATTGCTTGTGCTAAAGGGTGATATTATCAAGCCACTTACCATTGAAAAATTGTCATTTTGGGGGTAATATTTCACCAATTTAGTCTCCTTATATTATATCAATTGCACCATCTGCATTCTTGACTCCATCTAGGATCCCAGGGTTCTATTTTCAGACAGTACCTATCAGGCACATAATCCTTCAACTAAAAAGGTGAAAGCCGTGGACCCCTCCTTTGATGCAACACCAGGTGGACCATTATGCTGCTTTCCTAACATTTTTGTGTCTAGTATCAGAAAGGGCTTATTTCCCTCTCTCAAAAAAAAATCACAACTCACCTATTAAAAAGCATGAACGTAACACTCAAGAACCACTTGGCTATCACTCTATAGTAGAGCTACCAAGGGTCAACAAACTCCTTAAATCATTACACAACAGCAGAATTACCTCACCTTTCTACAACACTGTGGAATCATGTCAGTCCCTTATATGGAACTGATTCAGCCTTCCTGCATATGGCTTCTATTCATGTTGCCGCTGATGAAAGCTTCTTGCCACTTCTTGTCCTTTTGGGCATGTACTAACCTGAGACACCAATCTATATTCTTCAACTGACTCAAAAAAATATCTTGGTGGGTGAGAATGGAAACAGAAAAAATGCAACAAAAACAATTTACACATGTAAATATATTTTAGAATGCATAATGTATATTACAGTGATTACTGGTATTTTGAAATCATGGTTTCAATTTTCTTTTTTCCTAATCTTCTGATATATAATTCTAGAATAAGTGATTCATGCTTAACGCAAGAATATTTTGGTTATGATGAGCAATTCAGTAATTATTGAGTATTTTTTTCTGATTTATGATCAGAAGTTAGGAGCTGCAGACTCATTCTATTCACTTCAATGATTAGAAATATGAACAAATCTAGCCTATACACAGCTTAAAAGTCAGATGATTCAACACCATGTGTGCTTTTCATTGTTTAACCCTGAACCACTGGGCGGGAACTCAGGGGCATATTACCAAGCAATAGCGATAATTATCGCTATTGCTTGGTTAGCGGGAAAAAAATATCGCCGAGGATTTTTACCGCTGAGATGCCTTGATATTATCAAGGTTTATGTCAAAAGCGGTAAAAATCCTGCGAAATGCATGAATATCGCTGAAAAATCAGCGATATTCATGCATTATCGTGACAATGCTCTTAGCCATGTTATCCATCTTCCATTGGATAACATGGCTAAGAACTGCTTTTAGCAGGCGTTAGCTTTTGGAGATATTCGCGCTTAGTGCGAATATTTCCAAAAGTTGTTAATAGGAGTTAGAGATGTTAGCGACTGTTTTCAGTCGCTAACATCTTGGCACGCCCACTTTGCATGTCATTAGCGATAATTATCGCTGACATGCAGAGTGGGCCCCTAAATGCCCGCTATCGCCTACCAGCTGTCGCTAACTGGTGTTAGCAACAGCTTGGTAATAGGGCGATAAAATTATCGCCGCATTAGCGGGAAAAAGTCCTGCTAATGCGGCGATAATGCCCTTGGTAATATGCCCTTCAATTAGCTCTATAGAAGCAGTCAGTAAAAGGGAAGAGTTAGATAGAAATAACGGAATAACAAGGGTGTTACAAAGTCAGTCTGTGTCCTGGGCACACCCAACTTTTTTGCGGACTGTTACTGGTGGTAATTAACTCTGGCTGACCATGGGCTCTGCCTAACCAGGCCCAGGCTGTGTTCCTGGGGTGGGGTGTGGGGTCCTGTAGATATAGGCAGGGTCCTTAAAAAATATGTTTTATAAGCCCTGGTGTTGGAAAAATTGTCCAGTTCACTTTCCCCATTGCAGATCCCCAGCCACATAGGTTAACAAGGCAAGATGTTATTGATTAATAACTAAAGATAGGGGTGCCATAAAAAAATCACTCAAGTACTCAGTAGAATGATACTGATAAATCCAAAAATATGCTATTGGTAAATTTATCCTAAAATATATAGACAAGAAGTTGTAAGACTTTCTTGTCTGCAAGCAAAAATCCAGCCTTCTAGTGCTCTGACCTGATGGGCCATAGTTAAGTAGATCAGCCACGCTGCTTTGAAGAGCTGATAGATTACCCCTGGGGTTAGGGAGCCCTTCTAGGAGGAGAAGGTGCTGGGTATAGGAATACCAGAGTCATGGGGAGGGGTAGTATATAATGCTCTTCAAAGGAAGGAGGGCACAGGCTGGAGAAACCAGTTTAATTTACACCTCTTCTCTCTAAACTCTCTACCCTCAGCTAGATGGCAGGCTTAAGGAAGGAATATGCAAATGCCAAAGGGAGGGAGAATATGCAGATGAGCCATCCTATAGACTGGTTTAGTTACCTCTTCTTTCTATGCTGGAAAATCAGCTATATTGATTTTCGGAGAAATGGTCCTCTCTGGAAGAATATAGTGTCACACTTTGGAGGATGTGGTCATACCATGGGGTGCTGTCCTGCACCTCATTGGACAGGAGTGTCCTCTTGCTTGACCCAGAGAACTTGGAATAAGTATATGAGAGGAGCAGAACCTCTCAGATCTACTGCTTGAAATAAAACGTTTGATCAGCACCAACCAGGCCCTGCACTCTGACAGACTGCACCTGCTGCACAATATGGAACTACAGCCCTGTGGACCTACCTTGCTTCAAAAGGACTAAAGAGTGGACTCCTTGCAATCTACAGGTTATCAGAGCTCAACTGGACCATCACTACCAAGAATCCCAAGCCTAGAGTACTATCAGTGGATTTTTAAGGGTTTTGTCCACGTGCATTGTGGGGATTGAAGTCCCAAACTTTCAAGGACCATCTTGGAGCTTCCAGAACCTTAGAGTAAGTTTTGGACACTTTAGGACCCTCACAGGAACTTCAGGAAGAAGTTCCAGAAGATTGAAGAACTTTGGGGCAACTTTGGAAAAAAGTTCCATAAGTGGACCGACTCGACCTGGCCAGCCAAGCCGGCGACCTTCAACTGCGTGCTGGCCAGCCATTCAGGTTCGACCCGCTGAAAAGCTCTGGGGTCCAGAGTTTGACCAGAAGTTGGCTTAAACCTAAGCTGGCGAACCCTCACCGAAGCCAGCCTGGTAAAGAGCATAGAGGGACCGCTGAAGAAAAGCTCCATAAAGGTTTCTAAGTCTGAACGTAGGAGAGGTGACCGGGACCAGCCGTGAGAGTCAAGCCACCCACCTTCAACTGCGAGCTGGGGTGGGTCTTTGGTTTGTCCTGCTGGAGAGGTCCGGAGGTCGGGCTTCCACAAGTTGGACCAGGAGCTCGTCACAAGGCAAGCCGGCAAACCCTGCCGAATGCGGACTGGCTGAGAGCTTTGGGGGCCCTAGGAAGAAAATCTCCAGAAAAGTTTCTAAGTCCGAAGGTAAAAACTTTGACCGAGACCTACCACTGAGGGGTAACCACACAGGGCTCCATCGCGGTCAGCCTGTAACTTTGACTTTGTCCCGGTGTAGTGAGATCAGATGTCCCAATAGGTGATGTAGGTTTCTATGTGCTATATGGGCTAAATCTTTAATAACTCATATCTCTAGTTCCCTATATTGGATTTTTTTCATTTTGGTGTCATTTCAAAGATCCAAATATTTCCTGTTTTTATAAATTGGTGTTTGTTTATTTATTGTGCGTTGTGTCTTAATTATTTACTGAAGTGGTGTTTTTAAATGTTTTACATACCTGACTTTAAAGTTAAGCCTGTCAGCTTGCAGCCAAGCTACCAAGGGTTGAGCATGGGAATACTTTTCTAAGACCTATTCTGAACCCTACATTGTGTTAGTGGTCTTATTGCCAGTGGTAGATGAAACTGACCACTACTAATACTCCACTTTCCAGCAATGGGGTAAAAATAAAACTCCTCAATGATAGTACTCATTCAGTGAAAACATAGATCATATTTTCTGGCCTAAGTAAAAAGCACAGTGTTCTGTGCTGGACTTGAAAAGTGTTCTGTGTAGAAGCTGCAATAATTAATGTGTGCTGCTATTGCAGGCTAAATAAAGGGCCGATCAGCTCATTACCTTTGAAAGTAGATGCTTTATTTGATACTTAATTTGCTAACTACTCTTCTACTCTTCATATGCTAATATCAATATCTTACGTCTGCCTCACAGAAGGCGCAAAACTGACACATGCCCTTTCACGTGGGGCTAGGCCCATGTGAAAGGACACATTGCTGGAGTTGCGTCTGTTTTCAGTCACACCCCAGCAATGCATCGCGCCAAAGATATGTCAGTAATACTGATGTATCTGTCGTTCCTTGGGACATGATGCATCATACAGTAAATATGACGCATCCATCATGTCGCACAGAGGGCGCAGTGAAAACTGTTGCATCGCTGTTTTCACGCAGCGATGCAACAGTTTTCATGAATGAGGCCCTGTTTCTGAAATTCAAAGCAGGGCAGATCATTTGTCAGTGGAGTTATTCACCTACATTAAAATGCAATATATTTCTTCAGGTTAAATATAATCAAATGATACAAAGAATTATAAGGTTTCAATTTCAAACCCCAGTAAACTAGACAGGCTTATGGGAGGCCTGCAAGAAGAAAACATTTGTATCTTTATTAACAGAACTTAAAGACGTAGCTGAACTACAATATTTTATGTGAACTGAACCATTAATTTATGTATGTTTTTAAAGGTTAGGATAGTATACCATTCATTTTGAACAACTATTATTTTAGAGAATCTGTTTAGTTATGTGCATAGGGATAGGCTGATAAATAGTTACATTGACATACATTTTTATTAAAGCTATAGATGTGGGTTTGCAGTTACATTTTTTATGTTCAGCATTGAATTTATATAGGGTATTGCATATATACGTATTCACATACTGCTTCCATAAATGCATGAAGGTAGTACCTATGTGGATGGGGACCCTATGTGACACATTGATGAACGTGCATTACACTGTGGTTTGCATGCACTCTGGTATATGCATACATCTGTACCTATAGATAGTTCTACATCTATGGGAGGGGCGAAGGTCGCTGTAACCTCAGGGTGACTGAGAAAGTGAGACCCTTGATAACTGAATGGCACCATGACACATGTTAATGGGGAAAGGTCCAAGGTGAGGTTATGATATAGGCTGCTGCAATATAGAGACTCACAGACACCTTACAGACCTCACAGACCTGAGCCCTACCAACCACGTACTCAGACCTAGAATAGTCCAGTATCTGCAGCAAAGTGACTGGAAAGGTTCTCATCGGTTTACAAAAATATGGCCCATGGATTCTTGAAGGGGCCCCCTTTTATCGTGTTTGGTGAAATGTGGAAATGAGACCACTCCTTTTACGTGTTATCCTCTAGGAACTGGACTATCAAGCCTTCTCTGAAGACACTTGTACTATGGTAAAGATTGACAACTCAGCAGCACATCGTCAGCACATCTTTAAGGCATAAAGTTATGGATTTGTTTCAGTTTGTTGGTTAGAGGACCTCATGCTTTTCCATCAGATAGTGTTAATCAATCAATCCTTCATCAAATACCTTTCCCATTTTTTGGACAAACTATCCCCATGGTGGATGGTTCGGATGTGGCATTGTGTTACAGGAAAGAAGAAGTGACCAAGTCATCAAAAGCATCCATTAAGACTTTACACTGTTGATGGAAGAAATGACACTCATCTTATGGATATTGTAGAAGGGCCAATTGTTTACTGAAATTGGACTACTCTAACAGTGACCATTTAGGTATATCAAAAAATCTAAACTGCAGACTGCCAAAAAAACATGCGGACAACTGGCTACTGGACTGAGATGCTGTGAATATATTTTCAGGGTTCACCGTAGCCTCTGTTGGTTGAAGCATGAAGACCAAATAGTTTTTTTATTTATTTGCTTGTTCACAAAGGTAGGTATAATTTGGACGCCTGTCATTACCTTTGCAGAGCTAGGAAGTTGTGGATTATTGTCTGTCTGTATTAGTATTTATATATAGCGAACCCAGCTGTGAAGCAGCAGAGGGCTGTAAATTAAGTGAGGGGTTGGGAGACAATTCCGTAGATTGTGTACATCGCGTGGGGATTACACATACACGCTTTACACACACCTAGACACAGAGAGATAAAGTGATTTGCCCAGAATCACACAATGTTGAGTCTGGCACCTAGGGTGGGATTCGGAGCTGGGTCTCCTGGTTCCAAGGGCAGCAGCTAAGCCACATTTTCTCTCTATACACATCACCTTTCTCGAGTCACAGAAACGCGCTTTGAAAGATTCACACTGACTGAAGACCGAGGGCAGATATATCCAAGGTGTTGCGTTGTCCTTGCGCCATGCAAAGGGACGCAGGGCCATGCAAATCCGAGAATGAGATGTACCAAGACACGCTACCTCGTGTGGCCCTGCATGGCTTTGTAAATCTGGAGTAACGCAGCGCAAGTTGCTGCGTTGCTTTACTCTGACCCACAGATGCGTTCCGTGGGGGGAGCGTGGGTGTTGCCATGGATCAACCCTTAGATTTTGATGCATTCCCAGATTTACCATGAGTGGTGGACCTGGGAATGTGTCAAAATGCTACACTTTCCCAGGGGAGGGGTAACGAGGAGAAATATGTTTATTTCTCTTTGTTTTTTCCTCTTTTTATATGTGCTGCATTCTACAGGCCACATAAATAGAGGTAAAAAGGTCAGAGGGTTGTTTTTGTGCAGGGATGTGTCCCTTCCTGCACAAAAACAATCCTACCTGCAACACAGGCACCCCCGCACCATGCTGCAAGGGTGCCTGCGCTGGTGGCAGGCAGCGCACAGTGCACCAGTGCAATGAGAGGACGGGAATGTGCCATGCAATGTTAAATATGGCACATTCCTGCCCTCTCCCTGTCACGCAACTTTGCACAGCACAGCAAGGTGTCTTGCTGTGCTGCACTGAATGATATGTTGATAAATCGTCCCCTCAGTTATTTCCTGAGCCCTTTCTGTGCTCAGACTCCTTCAACAGGCAGCAAGGAATGGTAAATATGGCACATTCCTGCCCTCTCCCGGTCACGCAACGCTGCACAGCATAGCAAGGTGTCTTGCTGCGCTGCGTGACATTTTCATAAATCTGCCCCTCAGTTATTTCATGAGCCCCCTCTGTGCTCAGACTCCTTCAACAGGCAGCAGGCTTCGCAGCTCCACAGACATCTGACATACAGAGTGCTGCATAAGTGAACTCACTCATGAGAACTGTAGGAGGTAAGATGGTACCTTCATCTGGGGGTCTGGAGCTGCATTTGCATTTCCCTTTAGTGTAAACTTTGAGCAAAAAACGCATTTCTTTAGAATTGCAGACAAATAGGGGTATGTATATGGCTGTTGTGGCTCTGACACCCAGATGGGAGGGGTGAGGTCACATGGTGCACCCACCTTATCAGCTACTCCAATATTGCCAAAATAAATAGATGTGGCAATAAGAATAGTAAACCTGTACTTCCCTAAGGCTATAGCGACCTACTTTGACAATATAGTGGTAGTTGATATGGTGGAGTCAATATTTTTGGAGTACGAAATTTCAGCCATAATATTATGTCAAATACCCAACTCACACACATCAGTACATCATGAACAACAACTAATATATTAGTAGAATCAATGTAACCCCGCCCATCAGTTGGAGCCACGATGGTTTGATCAACTTTGACTTGAAACTGCCAACAACCAACCCAACCTCAATCTCAGAACTCGACAAATTCCCTTCCTTTCCTGACCAGAAATCTTTAAATGTTTTTTATGCAAATGTATTGACTCGTGCAATTAAATGATAATTGGTCGAATCATTTTTAGATAAATTAATAAAGAGCTTAAATAAAACTTAACAAAGGAATCCATGATGCTTTGGCCTCTTTGTGGAATCTGCGTTTCCCATGATAGGAGGATACAATGACACTGTACACTTGAAAGAAATTCCAGTTAAATATGTGTCTTATGTAAAAGCAAGCTTATTTTGTTTACAGCGTGTCCCATAGAGGAGTAGGCTGCCTCCACATTACTGAATCCAGGGGTATGGGCAACTACTGGGTGCAGGATTTCTGGGCAGGATTCTGGGCCACTCCTAATGTGGGTCTTTTTAAATTTGATAGGAGGGTACTAGTAAGATTATTTAGAAGTGGATACAATTTAAGTGATTAAATAAGTCTGATAAAAAGGGCGCATCACAATAATACACGGTTATGTTTTCTCATTGATGTGAGAAATATGCTTCAAGCATGTCACTGACACACTTTTTAGGTTTCTGTGACATGTCATTCCAGTAACTAAGCTCCTTTGCCTTCTCTTGGTTTTTGTAATAACTTGAGCCTAAGTTGGTCGCTCGATTCCGAATGTCATCTTAATATAATGGGTGGACAAATGATGCGCGGTGCTTCCTTAGAGGTCTGTGTTAAAATGACTGCATGTTTAGTTTTATCGAGTGCATCCCTGCCGGTGCGACAGATCCCTGGGAGGAGGCTGGGATCTAGACCTTCATGCAGGATCCATTCATAAAATGGGGATCAATCCTAGCAGGCAGGGCAGACTAATATGTAATCTCTTACAATCGGATATTGTCAGACAGAATAAAATGACCCAGATCCGTCACATTTGACATGCGTCTGGTAAATGAGTATCTAGATTTGTATTTTATATTTCACAGAGTCAGTAAGTTATAAGTTCATGATTTGTGTTGAAAACCGTCTTATGCACTTAAGGGCATATTTGCAAGCCCCTTGCACCGCCGGTGCATCACTTTTTTTCAACGCACCGGCGGCGCAGTGTGGTGCTCCATATTTACAAGGCCACATAAAACCACCCTGCATGGCTTGTCGTGGCCTTGTAAATCTAGCCCCTAATCATGCAGCACTTTGCGTGACAGGGACATGCCCTGTGTGGTGCGGTGGGTGTTTCCACGCAACAACCATGGATTCTGCTGTATTCCCAGATTTACAACATCTTGTAAACCCGGGAATGCATCAGAATCCTACGCCTCCCCAGAGGAGATGTAAGGAGGCACAACGAGGAGAAATACTTTGATTTCTCCTCATTTTTCCTCTTTCTATGTGTGCTGCATTCTGCAGCATGCATAGAAAGAGGAAAATGCCTTTAATGATTGTTTTTGTGCAGGAACGTGTCCCTTTCTGCACAAAAACAATCTCCTCTAATACGCAGACACACTTGCACTTGCTCTTTCTATGCGTGCTTCATTCTGCAGCATACACAAACTTAGAAAACCACCTCCATGGGTTGTTTTTGTGCAGGAAGGTGTCCCAAAAACAATCCTGCCAACAACGCAAACACCCGTGCAAGGGTGCCTTTTATTGGCGCATGGCAGCAATTGTGCGCCAGCGCTGGGGAAAGCACAGGGATGCAACATATTGTTGTAAATATGATGCATCCCTGTGCTTTGAAAGTGACGCAGTGTGGTGCAGCCAAATTGCTGGCGGTGCTGTGCTGCGTCACTTTCTTGTACATATAGCCTTAGGGGCTTATTTACAAGCCCCTTGCGCCGCCGGTGCATCACTTTATATGACGCTCCAGTGGCGCGGAGTGCAGATCCATATCTAGAAGGCCACGCAAATTCACTATGAGTGACTTTCTATAGCCTTGTGGGTATGTTATAAGGCAATGCAGAGCATTGCCTTACACTGCGTCCGGGAGGTGTTCCATGGGCCTTGCAGTGGGTGTTTCCACGCAACACTCATGGGCTTTGACATGTTCCCAGATTTACAAGAATCTTTAAACCTGGGAATGTGTAAAAACTCTACTCCGCTCCAAGGCAGGCGTAACAAGTAGAAATATATTTCTCCTCGTTTTTTCCTCTTTCTATGTGTGCTGCATTTTGCAGCACACATAGAAAGAGGAAAACACCGCCATGGATTGTTTTTGTGCAGGAAGGTGCCCCAAAAACAATCATGCCAACAAGGCAAACACCCTTGCACCGTGGTGCAAGGGTGCCTGCGATGGCTCTTGGCAGCATATTGTGCACCAGCACTGGCTGAAAGCATAGGAATGCACCATATCTCGTAAATATGGTGCATTTCAATTTGGCGTAGGTCAGCACAGCAAAAACACTGGCAGCGCTGACCTAAGCCAAATCATTGTAAATGAGGCCCACTGCGGGACCTAGTGGTATCTCCTTTCTCAAGTATGGTCCAAATTAATACAATAGGCTGGAGCACAGTCACAATATATACTGTGGACGCGATATTTATGTAGATCAAAATTCCTTTAGCGTTATTGTTAATTGCCCAATGATTGACATAAAAAATGTCCTTTCCTGAGAATAGCCCACATTAATAAAATGGGAGACAGTAAATGTCTGGGTTTTTACGTATGGTTAGAAAGTAGGAATTCTGATGTCTGTCGTGTTTTTTTCAGATTGATACCCAAAGAATTTGTTTTGCTTGTTGTTGTTTCCTTTCCCCACAAATGCTAGTACTGCAGTTTCTTTTCCTTCCTCACCTCTTCTTCTGTTTGAAATCCTAGTCCATCTTTTATTTTCACTATTTCTTTGACTCCTCTAATGCTGAAGACTCCGTGAAGGTGTGCAGAGAGGGCGTGTAATATGGAGGAGGTTTGATTAGTCTGGACTGCAATGAGAATAAGGAAGTGTCTTTGAGACTGCACAAGTCTATACCTATACAGTGTGACCCTAAAACAACTGTCTGATTAACCCCTGGAAAAATGTTGGCTCTCTGATGAGGCCGCAAGCAGGGGCACCCGTCTCTTAAACTCTTGATACAATGGTACCTCTCTCATGAACCCCTCAAACTAAGCCACTTGTCTGATGAACCCCTCAGTTGGTGGCACTTGTCTGATGAGCCCCAGAAACAATGGTACCTGTCTGTCTAGTGACCCCTCAATCAATGACTTCTGTTTGATGGCGCCCTCAATCAATGACTAACTTATTGATCCCTGATCAAGGATGCCAGATGGATCAAACCCTGCAATCATTGGTGCCTGTCTTATAAAGCCCTGAAACAGGGGCACCTGTCTGATAAACCCTCTTTCTGAGGAACCCCTCAATCACTGGCACCTGTCTGATGAGCCCTTAATCAATGGAACCCTAAAACAATTGGCATCTTTCTGATGAGGCCTTAAAACGGTGGTGTTCTTGTGAATGTGCCATAAAATATGGAACCTGCCTGATGAATCCCTGAAATAATGGGACTTGTCAGATGAGCCTCTGAACCAACTGTGCATGTCTGAAGGAGTCATCGGCCAGTGCACCTGTCTGATGAGCCCTGAAACCATGGCGGGAAGGAGGTCCAGTGCAAATGAACACACTCTTAACTGTACCTCGGTGCTTTGATTCCATTTGTGGATAACTAAAGAGATTGGTCGTGGATGGAGCTAATATACGTCACGCCGTGTTGATAGTCGACTCAGCTCTGCATGACTTCCCTCTCCATGTAAACAACATCCCAGGACTTGCTACATGAAGTCCTTCATATGAACATTACTTAGTTGCGGAAAGAAAAAATATAAGAGCCACATCCACGGCCTGGGTGACGTAGATTGCACTATTTATTTATTTAATTATAAAGTTTTATATAGCGCAAACTTGATGCTGGTGCTATTGAACAGCACCAGTGGAAAAATAGCTCTAAGTGACTAGTTCCAAAAATGTCAATTTGCACCATTTGATAAGCTCAAAAATAGGTGCAAAATTGCACAGCCCTGGAAATCCAGTCTCGCGCGCCTTATGAAGTAACTGGGAGAGGACAGCTATGACGAAAAAAGACATCTTGCTGGTAAATACTTAGAACATGCGTTTGCAAACATTGTGGCACTGGCCTCGGTCTGATCCTGCCAGGGAGGGTTACGAGCTGGAAGGATGAAAATGCGAGCCCACAAGCTGCCCACAGCCCACTTACCTGCTGGCTGGGAAGCAGAGGACCCAGGCCACCGGGAGTCCGGGACCACACCGCGGTCATCTCGTGCTCACAGCTGGCACCACGGGGTATTTGTAATGTCCTCCTAAGTGGCAGCCACTTCAGAGCTAACCTTGCCCCGGGCTCCGCATCAAGTGCTCAATAAAAGCTTTTATCCCTGCCTGGCAGTCCGTTTGACTCAATCTATAAAATGGTTTGCCATGAAACACTTTGTCAGGCGAGCAAAACTAAGTGCAGGGCTGTAGGAGCGCTTCTGTTGTGATGAAAGAGAGACACAACTGCAATACAGTAATAGTGCAATCATGCAGTTGGTGCAGGAGAACTAAGGGGCATATTATCATGACAGGCGATAAAATTATCGCAGTTTTAGCGACAGAAAACTGCCACTAAAACACCGATAATGGGCTTGATAATATGCTCTATGGAATTCCAATTGAAGCCCATGCTACATGTGAAGGACATCTAACATGGGCTTCAATTTGAATTCCATAGAGCATATTATCAAGCCCATTATCGCTATTTTAGCGGCAATTTTCTGCTGCTAAAACGGCGATAATTGTATCGCCTGCCTTGATAATATGCCCCCAGGCCCTTAAAGCTACAGCGGCCTTCCTTGTCCCTGCCTCTTGAAATGGGCAATCCTAACATGTGTGATATTGCCCTTTCAGTTCCTTCCCTGCCTCTGCTGTGATACTTGTCATGCTTATTTATTTGAAAAGTTTTATTGAGCGTGAACAAGACCCTGCTGGGTACCAGAGCGCTGTACAACGAAGCCACCTGGCAGGCTGGTACAGGAGGACAAAATAGATAGCTAAGCTCATGCAGTAGAAGAACAATGGAGACAAAGTAGACATGTAAACAGTTAACAAGATGAAGATTGCACAGTAGGTAAGAGAATGCAGGGTTGCTGGTCAACACCTTTAGTTTGTTGACAGTAATGGCCACTCAGAATGTACACTTCACATCCTAAAACTGAATAAGATGGCTTCTTTTGGTGCTAGCTCAGATCTATTCCACTCCACAGAACTGATGTTTTGTGTTGATTCCCGTTCTCATAAATATATATTATTACCTCCAAGAGCTGATAAACTCCTGGACAAGTTCAGAGAAGGCCATTTCCTGAGTACTTTTGATTTCGACATCTGGGTCCTGGCAGGTTGTCTTTAATGAGGATCCCAAGGAGGGGAGAGCATTCTCCATCCACAACGCACACTTTGAATTAAATGTGATACAAGCTGGATTAAAGAAGGCTATTCTCACATTTCATAGGTCCATTATATGGGCACGCGAGACATTAATAACAACTTTCATGATGACTATGCTGTCTTCAATGCTGCCTTGGATGGCCACCTTAGGAAAGTGCTTTAAGTGCTACAAGGAGCTACTTTGACTAACAGATGCCTGTAAGAGACAGACACATCTAGGATAATTCGCCTATCTGGGCCACTACGTTGGGTGTGGGAAGATACGAGGTCTATTCACAAACTGCATTTTGTAGTATATAAAGTAGTACTACAATAGTACCACTTATGTACTATGACCGTCCTGACGCTCTCAGTAGCGGTCGCTCCCCACGCTCCCAGCTCTCATCTGGTATCGTTGGCTACGCTCTTTGCTGATCTGCTGCTTACATATCTGCTGGCTCCTATCTAGCATAGCGCTGTAGCGCGATTAGCATTGTGGAAGAATAGAAATATTTGTAGCGCTTTAAGGCGTTTTTAGCACTGTGCTTTCATTCGCGCTTTCCCAGCTGTAGCGCTATTTGTGTTGCTTTGTTGGAATATTGCATTGCTTGTTTTTTCATTCGATCATTGTCGCGCTTTCAAGACACATTGTTTCAGTGCTTAATTAATCTCTGTGCCCCAGCCTGTCTCTAGTTTCGTTTTCGCTGCCATTTTAGTTGTTGTTGTGCCTCGGAGCCCGTCCTCTACAGCCCGCCCCGCCTCCCAGCTGACCCTCCCTCGCCCCTCCCCTTCCACTTTCCATATATGACAGATGCTTTTGCGCGCAGCGTTCACGCGCAGCGGTCGTGCCATATGCGCACCGAAGGTGCGCCAAAGGTAAGCCCGTCTGCGCCCGTCCATGCCTGGACCGCGCCAAGTGCCAGACCCCCTGGCCCCAGTAAAATCCACCCCACCCGCATAACGTATGATGCCGCTACCCTCTTTGCCCTTAACCCCGGACGCACACCACTATGCTGCGAAGCTGCCCCAGGACACACCCATGGACCCTTCGCCTGCCACTCCTGCAAATTCGCCTGCATCAGGACCCACACCAAATCCACAAACTCCAAACACAGCTCCGACTCTAACCACCTGAAGTGCATCCTGCTGAACACCCGCTCGGTCCACAGACACGCCACTGAACTCTGGGACCTACTCGACACTGCATCGCCGGACTTCGCCTTCCTTACAGAAACCTGGATGAACGCCTCATCAGCGCTCACCATAGCCATCCCGAACGCTTACAAGATCATCCGAAAAGACTGCACCAACCAAACAGGAGGAGGCATCGCCATCGTCCATAAGAACACCATCCGCATCACGACCAGCTCCGACGATAACCTCGCTACCGCCGAACACCTTCACTTCCAGATCCACACCGACCCCAGGACCACAGTTAGAGGCACCCTCATCTACAGACCACCAGGAACCCGCACACAATTCAACGAAGACATCACTGACTTCGTCAGCCCACATGCCCTCACCTCCGAGAACTACATTCTACTGGGAGACCTCAACTTTCACCTGGAAAAGAAAAACGACAGCAACACCACCACCCTTCTGGACAACCTGGCCAATTTCGGACTCAAACAACTTGTTGACACCCCCACCCACCTTGCTGGACACACGCTCGACCCTATCTTCACCTCCAGCAAACACATCTCCTTCGATCACACCACAGCTCTCCATTGGATGGACCACAGCTGCGTTCACTTCAGCTACAAAAAGACCTCGACCCACAACCCCCCACAACCTATTCCTCGAAGAAACTGGAACAAAATCACCACCGACCAACTCTTCACATTGCTTAACCAAAACCCTCCTGCCATACCATCGGACCCAAACCAAGCTGCCACCAAACTCACACAATGGATCACCCACAGCGCTGAGGAATTAGCACCCTTGAAAAACCACCAGATCAAACAAGGTAGAAAAAAGGCCCCCTGGTTCAACGATGACCTTAAGAAATCCAAGAAGGTATGTCGTACTCTCGAGAAAACCTGGAGAAAAATCCCAACCACTGACAACCTGACCACCTTCAAGGACGCCACCCGCAAACACCACCAATTGATCCGATCCACCAAGAAATCAGCATTCAAGGATCGACTCGACAATAACGCCCACAACAGCAAGGAACTATTCAACATCGTCAAAGAATTTACCAACCCCACTGCAGGCACCAACGACATCACTCCCTCCCAAGACCTCTGCGACTCTTTATCCTCTTTCTTCCACAACAAAATCGCCGACATACATAACAGCTTTGAAAACCAGTCCGAAGAACAGTCCACTCCACCCACCTCCGAACCAAAATAGCACCCTCACAACCTTTGCGCCTGGAACCCAATCACCACTGAAGACACCATCCGCCTGATGAACTCCATCCACTCAGGATCGCCAACCGACCCATGTCCCCACCACATTTTCAACAAAGCAGACTCCATCATCGCACCCCATCTCCGCGATGTCATCAACTGTTCCTTCAACTCCGCTACCTTCCCAGAAAGCTGGAAACATGCCGAACTCAGCGCCCTTCTGAAGAAACCAACAGCAGACCCGTCTGAACTTAAGAACTACCGCCCTATCTCGCTCCTCCCATTCCCTGCCAAAGTCTTTGAGAAAGCCGTCAATAGTCAGCTCACCACCTTCCTTGAACCCAACAATTCCCTCGACCCCTCACAGTCCGGCTTCCGAGCCAAACACAGCACCGAAACCGCCCTCATCGCAGCTACGGACGACATTCGAACGCTACTGGACAACAGAGAAACAGTTGCCCTCATCCTACTTGACCTCTCCGCCGCCTTCGACACAGTCTGTCATAGCACCCTCATACAACGCCTCAGCAACGTCGGAATACAAGGAAAAGCTCTGGAATGGATCATCTCGTTCCTCGCCGGGAGAACCCAGAGAGTCCGCCTCCCCCCATTCAAATCTAAGGCCACCGAAGTCATCTGCGGCGTACCACAAGGATCTTCACTCAGTCCCACCCTCTTCAACGTTTACATGAGTCCCCTCGCATCCATCGCGCGACAACACAACCTCAACATCATCTCCTACGCAGACGACACCCAGCTGATCCTCTCCCTCACCAAAGACCCAAACAACGCCAAAACCAATCTACACGAAGGAATGAAAGAAGTAGCCAAATGGATGAATAACAGCCGTTTAAAACTAAACTCGGACAAAACGGAAGTCCTCATCTTAGGATCATCCCCCTCTGCCTGGGAAGACTCATGGTGGCCACCGGCCCTGGGTACAGCACCCATACCTACAGATCACGCACGTAACCTAGGTTTCATCCTAGACTCCTCCCTCTCGATGACCAGACAAGTCAACGCCGTCTCATCTTCATGCTTCAACATCCTTCGCATGCTCAAAAAATCTTCCGTTGGATCCCCACCGAAACAAGAAAGACGGTCACCCACGCACTGGTCACTAGCCGACTGGATTATGGAAATACCCTCTACGCCGGAACCACAGCCAAACTACAGAAAAAACTCCAACGCATCCAAAACGCCTCAGCCAGACTCATATTGGACATCCCCCGTCAAGCTCACATTTCCGGTCACCTGAAAGACCTCCACTGGCTCCCCGTCAACAAGAGAATAACGTTCCGTCTCCTCACCCACGCACACAAGGCCCTCTACGACCTAGGTACCGAATGCCTCAACACACGACTGTCCTTCTACACACCCACCCACCAACTACGATCATCCAATCAAGCCCTCGCCGCAATTCCGCGCATCCATAGATCCACCATGGGAGGAAGATCCTTCTCCTACTTAGCGGCCAAAACCTGGAATTCTCTCCCCACTCACCTCCGCCTTACACAGAACCACCTCTCCTTCAGAAAGCAGCTAAAAACCTGGCTATTCGATAAGTAATGCACACCCCTCCCTCAAGCGCCTTGAGACCCTCTGGGTGAGTAGTGCGCTATACAAATTCCTGAACTTGAACTTGAACTACTACAAAATTCAAACAGTAAACCTATGGCTGGGGACCTCTGCCACCATCTATCCTTTACTGTCCTTTACTGAACTGACCATGAACAAGCCACCTAAGATGGACAACTGGACTCCTGACTGCCAAAATGCCTCTAAGACACTTGAGAAGCCTTTCTGCATAGGTCCTTCGCTGAGCTTTCACAGACGACAGATATGCATTCATTGTGCAGGTGGATGCATACAACCATGTAGATGCATACACTTCATAGGGAGCGGACTGGACCGACCAGAGAACTTCATTAAAAGGCAAACACTACCTTGTAAATAGAAGTGGATCGCCATGGGGCATGGGGATTTGACTTTAATTTTGTCTTGGAGAGGTTTTTGTTCTATTAGTTTGGCAATGATTTCACTATCAAAACAAGGCACACACTCCTGAAGTATCTGATGCAAAAGATGCAGTAGATGGGAGGGTATCCTAAACTACAGAGATGGGCTTTAACTTGAAAGGATTGCATTTCTTTTTCTATAAATTCATTTTCATTAATGTACAAAGTAAACAAAGGAACAATCCAATTAATTGGGAATAACCTCCCCATATAAGCACATTGGCCTCCATTGTGGAGTACCCACCCGTGGGACAGCAAGGGGTAAGGCAGAGTCCCCCTGCTTGTTCCTTGACGAAAGACAGTCATAACACCTGGGCATGTTAAAGGTTGCCCTGATCTTCCATCCAACAGAACCTTCCCCCTTGGGTTCTAAAGGAGTATCGAATCCTTTCCTTCCAAACACTTTTGGGGCCATTGGGGAACTTCTCAGTTTTACACCAGCCTTCACTTATCTCCAGGGATAAAGTTGCATTTTTCTCTTCAGCAATCAGGGATTCCACTTTTCTCCTCAGAAGCCATAGACAGCTTCATTTCCACCAAGGATAGCCAACTGCAATCTCAACGCCATCTCTGTGTGCCTGTTCTTCAACTATGATTGGGTAAATCTGTGAGAGGACACACTGCTCCCTATTCTGGACACTGCAGGTGAGCAAGCCACAGTATCAGGCAGCAGGCAAACAACAGGGTCTAGTCGGGGTCTAATTGCCACGGGTCTCCTGGGTAGTCATGGAAAGTTGTAGCTTGTTGTGTCTCTGAAGTTTAACAGGAGGTCACTTCTTTGTCCTGGGTACAAGAGAGAGACGGTTCAGTCCTTTCAGGGCTCTTCTGAGGTTGCAGATAGCAGGTTTTATCTTTTTCTGATCTTCCTCAAGTACAGGAATGTTTTGAAGTGGCTGGGAATGATTCTTGGGCACCTCATTACAAGGGCTCCCGGTTTTATGGTATTTGTTTTTTTTACATTTCTGTCTGCATTTATCCATATTTATTTTTTGTCAACTTTAACTGTATTAACCAACATTTATTATGAGTTTTGTGAAAAAAATAAAGTTGAAACTGGTATATTTCCAATACATATGCAGTCATGCTTGAATGCCTGCCAGGTTTCAGTGAAATGAACACCAGAAAAAGAGAAATCAATGCACTTATATGAAATTATGCACATTTCAGTATTAGCCTTGTGCATATCTACTGCTGTTTAAGCCTTTTTACAAAAATTACTTTTTTTATTCCCCTTTTCTATCCATCCACACAGTTATTGGCCATGCAGTCATGGCAAAGTGTATTTAGAATCTCTCAAGAAGCACCCAATTTCCGTTTTTATCCATGTTAGAAATGGGGGTCTCTAGTTGGCAGAGGTAGGTACCTTTGTCGAAATAGGGGCCCTTGCTTCTAGTCATGGTATGGGGGATACGGTTCTCAAATAACCCCTGCACACCCCTTGGTAGCTTGGCACGAGCAGACAGGCTTATCTCAGAGGCAGTGTGTAAAACATTTGTGAACACATTCAGTAATACAGTGAAAACACTACAAATGGACACCACACCAGTTTAGAAAAAGAAATAGTCTTTATCTAAACGAAAACAAGACCAAACTACAAAAATCCACAGTACAGGTATCAAGATATCATCAAAAATAGGTTATCCACTAAAATGAAGCTTGTAGCAACAAATAACTCCTCTTGGAGTTATGACGACTTTGTGACTGGTGGAAATACCAAAGTACGGCGCCGACCGCGAGGTACGTGGCGTCGGACCCACACAGAACAGTACCTTGGAAACGATGAAAACAAAGACAGTTCACGGCGTCGGGGAGGTGCGGCTTCGTAGGCACTGTGCAGAGTCGGCTCCTTACAACCCCAGGGGAGATGCAGCCTCTGTTTCTTACTGCAGCGCAGGGGAGGCAAGAAGACGGTTTCTTACTGCGTCAGGGAGATGACGTCACAATGGTGCTGAAATCACTGCTCCTTACGATGGTGCAATGTCGATGGATTCGGATATCACCCACGTCGAGGATCGGCTCTGCAATGATGAAGTCGGCTTCGGATTTGATGTGGCACGGCAGCAGGCGTCTGGCCTATGTCGCAAGTCGGAGCAGCGCTCACGGCTTCGGTGCAGGTTACGGCATCGCTAGCCGGCATCTGTGTTGCAATTTCCTTCTGGCCCCGGTAGACAGACAACTGCAGTTCTACCGGTGCACGTAGCGGAGGCACACGCCACAGATCCGTATCAACTATTCATTTTAAGATTTACGCTTGCACTGACGGATTGATTGAGTCCTCGGTTACACTTCAAAATGCACAGGTTGGAGCTGTCGCACCTCCTGAGCAATCGACATTGTTCTTGGGAGCTACTCAGACCGCTTTGATCCTGAGTTTCCACGTTAGTCTTATGTTTATTCATTGGCATTCATCGCGCAGTGCACACCTTCGGTTGCTAGCCCTCCCTCCCCGACCCTCACACTGGGCACCCAGCTGGGTCCCGTGTGAATATTCTCCTACTGCTTTTTCACTGTAACGGTATTTCACATTCTTCACGCGGCTGCGCAACCCTTTTCTCAGATGTCCCTACACCCTTAGGTCCTGAAGAGGCCCTACACTGCACAAAGGGTCGAAACATCGTTGACAGGTAGTTAAAGCGAACCATTTCACCAGCTCTAATTATTGCATACAGAGGCTGTTCTTACTGTTGATTAATGGATGGGCGCTTTTAAAAAATTGTGGAAACCTATTACATGTCACAAATATGTCACTCTTGCTTTAAGGTTCCATTCACACTGGGGACACTACGCACTACTGTTTTTCTATTTTGTATATACTTGTATAACTATTTGAAATATATAAAACTACTATTGTGAATAGAAACAGAAGTGTATATGGTCTCTTCTTTTGGCATCATCCTAGTCCTTCCCCACTGCGATTGTGCATATGATTACCAATGTAGATTATTGTACTATTCTGCGGGAACCATTTTTTCTGTTACTTATAAATTACCCTGGTTACTTGTGAGTAGGGTGTCCCTTGTTCTTGTTCTCACAATTTCCTTCTGTAGCAGCTGAAACAGCAGTTCCAGATGCAGAGATACGAAGGGGTGAAGTCTTTGTGTTCCTGAGACTTCAGAATAAGAGGCAAACTCAATTTGAAGCCCTTGGAGATCTTTTCTTCGAGCAGGTGACAAACCAAACTAACATAGTCCTTTTTCTCCTTTCCTTGACAGCAAACGCACAGGGGTAGTATAGCTCCTCAGCTGCTCCGGCTCTTCTCCTTGGCAAAGGTTTCCTCTTGATTTCACAGAAGTGATCTAAACGTCTGGGGTCTGGGCCCCACTTTTAATTCACACAAATCCTTTGTTCTCTGAAGGCAGAGAGTGTCTGTACCCATCCAACCCCATTCTGTCCTCACTGGTGCAGCTTCCTGGCTGGAGGTGGAGACAGCATTGTTGAAGGCAGACCAGACCCAGGGAGGTGAAAGTAAATCTCCTCCTCTACCCTAAATGCAACCCAGGCCCTTTCAGACCAGCCCTGGCTCATCAGACTTCTGGAGCCAGAGCCCGTCTCCAGCACCTGTCAACCAAAAGCCAGACATGCAATACACAAACCTAGCAGAGGCACACTGGATGGTTAAGCAAGAAAATACCTACTTTCTAAAAGTGGTATTTTTAAACACAGAATGCAAAAATCCCTGACACTAAAAGATGTATTTTAACATTCAGGCATGCTAAACTTTATTTTCCCATCTTGTTCCCAGGGTCAGTTACGATTATAAGATGGTATAAACAAACTCGCCATTCTGGCCTATGGGAACAGATAGCCTTGCAGTTGTGAAAAACAAAATTGGCAGTATTTCACTATCAGGACATGCCACACAAATCAGTACATGTCCTACCTTTCACATACAATGCACCCTGCCCACAGGGGTACCTTGGGCCTACGTTAGGGGTGACTAACATACAGGAAAGAGAAGGTTTGGGGACTGGCAAGTGTGTGCACTTGCTAAGTTGATATGGCAGTCCCAGACTGCACACAGACTTTACAATGGCAGGCCTGAGCTACATTTTACAAGCTGCTTCTGTGGGTTGCACAATCAGTGCTGCAAGCCCACCAGCAGCATTTGATTTACAGGCCCTGGGCACACATGTTTCATTGTACCAGGGTCTGACAAGTAATTCAAATAGCCAATCATGGAATCACTAATTCATAACAACACTTTACAAAGGGAGCACTTGCGCTTTGGCAATGGACAGCAGTGGCAAAGTGCTTAAAGCATCTAGACGAGCAAAAACACAGGAGGCAACAGCAGAAATAATGGAAGGGTGACCCATGCCAATGGTGCCAGGTCTAACACTCCACATTTAAAAATAAATACAGACAAGAAAATAAATGTTTTTCTGTCTGTATTTATCTGTAAAAATCAGTAAAAAAAGAAAGCAGGGAGCCTTAATCATAACCAATGGGGTAAAAGTCCCAGGCACCTACCCTAGCTGCTCTGGGCATTTTTAAGATGCCAGAAGTCTCTGGCCACACCTAAGCTTAGGCCTGAGGGCTGGGTGTGTGTGTGCTGATTATACTATGTTAATCCTGGTGTCTTCCTACATCAAACACTAAATTCAGTTTGGTGCAGTCAACATACCCTATTAAATCCAGAAACATAAATCTGTTAGAAGTAAGCAAGGTTTTCAGCAGCCAGACGGTTCCTTGACATAATATCGAAACCAAAAATATTGTGATACAAAAATATTGCGGCAAATATATCAATAGCAAAAATATCGCTTTTCTATACATAAAAAGGCAAGTACAACAATATAGTTAAATCATTTTACACTGATACTGAAAAAAATGTACAAAAATATTGTTTTTAATATATGTAGTTAAAAACAGAAACTCTTAACTATTTTAAGATACAACGTTAATATAATATACATTAAATATGTTTAGATAATATTTAAAATATATATAAATATATGTTTATCTAAAGAAGCACACACACACATATGTATGTAAGTATGTTTATATACACAGATATAATGTAAAACTATTATAAAGCATACAAATTGTAATTTATATTATAATTTTCAAATGTTAATTCTTTTTCTAATTTAACAAGTATATATATATTTACATGCACATAAATAAACTTCTATTTATTTTAATAATTCCAATTTAATTATACATAAAAAGTAAACAATAGATAAAAATATGTTTTACAAAACATATGTTAAAAATTACATATAGTTACATATATAAAAAATATCAAATTAAACACACAAACACATAATAATAATAATACATATTTAAAAATATTAACAAAAATATTATTAAGCTTTAGGAATAATAAGTATACTATCCAAGTCCAATACAAGCAGCAGTAGGGCAAATGTTGAACTCAGAAGAGCTAAAATGTACTATTCCCTCGCCAGTCAGTACAGCAGTAGGGAAAGTGTTGGACGCAGGAGAGGTAAAATTTACTATTCCCATTCCAGGCTGTGCAAAAGTAGGGAAAGCGTTGGACTCGGGAGGGGTAAAATGTATTAGTCCCATTTAAGAATGTGCAATAGTAGGGAAAGTGTTGTACTTAGGAGGGGTACAATGTACTATTCCTACTCCAATTTGTGCTACAATAGAGAACGCATTGGACTCAGGAGGGGTAACATTTACTATTTCCACTCCAGTCTGTGCAACAGTAGGGAAAGGGTTGGACTCAGGAGGGGCAAAATTTACCAATCCCACTCCAGTCTCCGTAACAGAAGGGAAAGCATTGGACTTTGGATGGGTAAAATGTACTATTCCCACTCCAGTCTGTGCAACAGCAGGGAAAGAGTTGGACTTAGGTCAGGTAAAGTTTACTTTTCCCAATCCAGTTGGTGCAACAACAGTAAAAGCATTAGACTCAGGAGTGGTAAGATGTACTATTCCTGTTCCAGTCGGTGCAACAGTACAGAAAGTGTTGGACATCGGAGAGGTAAAATTGACTATTCCCAATTCATTCAGTGCAACAGTAGGAAAAGTGTTGAACACTGGAGAGGTAAAATCTACTATTCCCACTCCAGTCTATGCAAAAAGATTTGAACTCCGGTGGAGTAAAATAGACTATTCGAATTTCAGTCTGTGCAATGGTAGAGAGACAGCAGTTCACTTCATACAAATAAAATATTTTAGCAACTCTATTAAATATCCAAAAATTCCAAATATAACAATTATATGTCTAAATGTTAACAAAAATTGAACAAATTACATAATTATTACATTTTTGTAATACTTATTATCAATTAAAACAAATATTATTCATATAATTAAAATACTACACAATACTACCACAAACATAACAGACAGCAATTAAAATGGAATGGAATGGAAATACAAAAATTATAACACAATTAACATATTAAGTCATAAAAAAAACATTTGTAATAATGAATGAATAATACATAATTTTTAATTTAGGATTACTTAAAAAACGTCCTACCCTATTCCTCTACTAACTAAACATACACCCTGTCCATTGAGGATCCACAATCTGTGTAGATTAGGTGACACTGAAGTAACACTGACTAACACATGGCATATGTGAAATAACATCACCTTTATTGTCCTATAAGATACATTTTACTATATTATCTGATTGGCATCTATTCCCGAGTTGTCACATTCCCCAGAAGTTGCTTAAGATCTACAAGTCATGACCGATTGCACCGTATTTCTTCCATTTAGATGACACCAGGCAGTGTTACTATGTACAGGGACTCACGCTGCCTGACTTGCACCAATTTAGCTGCTGCACTTAACTTGTGCGTCCTCATGGACGTTATATCACAACGCGCCCAACCACAAGCTCGCTCCTGTTGCAGTTACCGAGCCGGGCGATTAAATAAACGGTGAGAACGTGTTTGCATGTGTGTTGTTTCCGTCCGCACTCAGGGTTTTTTTTTTTTACTAATTACAGCACCCAAGAGGTTCCTGCCATATGCTTGCGCAGTAGTAAGCCACATTTTTCACATGATGTAAAGCTAACATCTCTCCCTCTGTTTTGATTATTATCATAGTCTTCCTCCTAAGCGCGAGCATCCACACCACGACTCAGCGCTTGCTGAAGATCTTATTAGACTAAGAATATTCTTGATGACTATTCAGGCGGGTTGACCATTAAGCACGAAGTCAACCTTTTGTCTGTTAATACACAGAGTCTGTGTATTTATGCCAAAGTTTCCCAGTATCTTCTTTCTTTTCATGGGTCAACTATTAATTTCACAGTCACCCGTTGTTTGCTTGTTTGCTTATTTACCTAGGCTTTGTATGTAAACCGATAACACAAGGTGAGAACAAGCCTTTCACCCATAGAGCGCCCGCACCGCACATACGTGGATGTTTAACCATTTGCACGGACTAGCCAGCTTTTACAGCCATTTAAGCGCAGTGCTCACTATCTAAGGTACCTCCCATGGAAGGTTTGGCCATTCTTGGGTGATCTATAATAGTGTGTTTTTATACCCAGTCAATACCCTAGAACTCCCCTTTTTTAACCAGTTCGTTTCCACGTCTCTTTAGATTGATTCAGAAATTGACAGTGATCGATTGAACTGCAATTCTCTGTTCAAACGTACGTGCACTGACGTGCGTTTATCTATTTTGTTTACAAGGAAGTGACAACTCAGTTCTGTGTGTTTTTTCACAACACTTTAAAGGTTTATTGTGTAAGACTACATAGGTTTCTTCTTTGTCTTTAGGAGCTCAGCTGAGCCCCATCCCACACTACAAATCAGCTTTTAAAACACGTCGGATGTCTAATTAGGTAATTTTCTTACCCGACTTTAAACGCATTCATTATTCCTGTGACTCTGAGCTTACCTTAACACCAGTTATCAGTTAACTTTTAGGTGCTCCCTATCTCATTAGACCTGATGACGGCCCCACCCTAAGGCTGAACTTACCTAGCATACCCAAAGGGGTCGAACATCGACTTCAACCTGAACACAAGCCAGGACAACTTTAATCAAGGTGACAGTGTTCATATAGTGCTATGTGTTTTCTGTGGAACAATTGGCCTTTCAAGAAGGCTGGATCAGCACCAACATATGGTGATGATGTATATATGTCACACTACCCTGTCCTTGTCCACTACCCCCACATTTTCACTTTAATCACTTTCAAATTCCATCCCCTATTCCCCATAACCTGAGCACCATATTTTGCAAATGGTTTTGGTTTCAATTGAGATGAGAAAGCAACTGTGTTGCCACATCTACGAATCATTACTTTAATACAAATAGATTGCATACATTTGCAAATGTGATATCTAAAATTAGGTATTGTGAATGCGTTGATTTGTTTGATTTTTGCTCTAAGCAATCAGTGCTACTTGACCATTTCTTTACTGTACTGCATTTGTAACCCAGGTCTAGTAGCCTATTGGGTATCCGCATTGATATATAACAACACTTAGAACCAGGAAGTGTTGGCAGCCATCTTGTGACTCAATTGAACCCAAAAATATTCGAAAAAAGAAAAGGGGAAAGATAGAAACACCTTGACCCTCTAGGCCTCTTGGGGGTGTCCCTCGGGGTCAAAAAAGCATTTTTTAAAATGTTTTTGGCAGGTGTTGTGCTGGATTTGTGACTCTCACCAAAAACCTTTTAAAAAATGAAGCTACAGGCTACTGTGCTTAATTTGTAATTGGCCCTTGATTGGGACCCTTTTGGGAGACCTCAACTTTCACCTTGAAAAGAACAACGACCGCAACACCACCACCCTTTTGGACAACCTCGCCAACTTCAGACTTAAACAACTTGTCACCACCTCCACCCACATCGCAGGTCACACACTCGACCCTATCTTCACCTCCAGCAAACATGTCTCCTTCTGCCACACCACAGATCTCCTCTGGACTGACCACAGCTGCGTTCACTTCACCTACAACAAGCCCACTTCCAACAACCACCCCCAACCCACTCTGCAAAGAAACTGGAACAAAATCACCATCGACCAGATCTCCTCATCGCTTCTTCAAAACCCCCCAGCCCACTCCTCTAACCCAGACCAAGCAGCCACTAACCTCACCCAATGGTTATCCAACACCGCCGACATCTTAGCACCACTGAAAAAACGACAAATCAAACTAGGCAGCAAGAAAGCCTCCTGGTTCAACAATGATCTTATGAAATCCAAGAAACTCTGCCGCTCCCTTGAGAAGGCCTGGAAAAAATACCCAACCACCAGCACCAAGGACGCCTTCAAAAACGCCACCCGCATACACCACCAACTGATCCGCACTGCCAAGAGAGCCGCTTTCAAGGACCGTCTAGATAACAACGCCCACAACAGCAAGGAATTATTCAACATCGTCAAGGAATTTACCAACCCCTCGGCCAACTCCAACGACATCACCCCCTCTCAAGCCCTCTGCGACTCCCTAGCCTCATTCTTCCACAACAAAATTGCAGACATCCACAACAGCTTCGACAACCGACCAGAAAACCAACCCACCCAACCCCCTGCAGGACCCCCACCCCCCCTGAACATCCTCAATGACTGGAAGCCAATCTCCACTGAGGACACCATCCGTCTGATGAACTCTATCCACTCAGGATCCCCCTCAGACCCATGCCCTCACCACATCTTTAACAAAGCAGACTCCATCATAGCACCGCACCTCCGAGACGTCATCAACTGCTCCCTCAACTCCGCAACCTTCCCGGAAAGCTGGAAACATGCCGAACTCAGCGCCCTCCTGAAGAAACCCACAGCTGACCCCACCGAACTCAAAAACTACCGCCCTATCTCACTCCTTCCATTCCCGGCAAAAGTCATCGAGAAAGCGGTCAACAACCAGCTCGCCGCCTTCCTCGAAACCAACAAATCCCTCGACTCCTCACAATCCGGCTTCCGAGCCAAGCACAGCACGGAAACCGCCCTCATTGCAGCAACAGACGACATTCGAACTCTATTGGATAATGGAGACACAGTCGCCCTCATCCTCCTCGACCTCTCCGCAGCCTTCAACACAGTCTGTCACAGCACCCTTTTACAACCCCTCAGAAACATCGGAATACATGGAAAAGCACTGGAATGGATCACCTCGTTCCTCACCGGAAGAACCCAGAGAGTCCGCCTCCCACCATTCAAGTCAGAGGCCACTGAAGTCATCTGCGGCGTACCCCAAGGGTCCTCACTCAGCCCCACCCTGTTCAACGTATACATGAGCCCCCTCGCGGCCATCGCACGCCAACACAACCTCAACATCATCTCCTACGCCGACGACACTCAACTGATCCTATCACTCACCAAAGACTCGAACACGGCCAAAACCAACCTGCATGAAGGAATGAAAGAAGTAGCCGAATGGATGAAGCACAGCCGTCTAAAACTGAACTCAGACAAAACAGAAGTCCTCATCCTAGGCACCTCCCCCTCCGCCTGGGATGACTCTTGGTGGCCAGAGGCCCTTGGAAAAGCACCTATCCCGACGGACCACGCACGCAACCTGGGCGTCATCCTGGACTCCTCACTCTCGATGAACAGACAAGTCAACGCCGTTTCTTCATCTTGCTTCAACATTCTTCGCATGCTCAAGAAAACATTTCGCTGGATCCCCACCGAAACCAGAAAAACAGTCACTCACGCTCTGGTCACGAGCCGACTGGACTACGGAAACACCCTCTACGCCGGTACCACCGCAAAAATCCAGAAAAAACTCCAACGCATCCAGAACGCTTCAGCCAGGCTCATATTAGACATACCGCGTAAAGAACACATCTCTGGCCACCTGAAAAACCTCCACTGGCTCCCCGTCAATAAGAGGATTACTTTCCGGCTCCTAACCCACGCACACAAAGCACTCTACGAAATCGGACCCGAATGCCTCAACACACGACTGTCCTTCTACACCCCCTCCCGCCAGCTACGATCCTCCAACCAAGCCCTTGCCACTGTACCTCGCATCAACAAAACCACCATGGGAGGTAGATCCTTCTCCTACCTGGCAGCTAAAACCTGGAACTCACTTCCCACTCATCTTCGCCTTAGTCAGAACCACCTAGCATTCAGAAAGCAACTTAAAACGTGGATATTTGACATATAATTCCCCTCCCTTTTTCGAAGCGCCTTGAGACCCTCTGGGTATGTAGCGCGCTATACAAATTTACTGACTTGACTTGACTTGACCATCTTGAAGCAGAGCTAGTTAGCTGGCCTACCCCTCTAGTAGTAGCGGGAGACTTTAATATCTCAGCGGATTGGGGTAATACAGCACTTTACGCTGGGCGGAAACCCAGAGTTTTTTACGGCAGTACAGGCTCTTATCAGCTCGCATGTGTAGCAGGATGTGTGGGGTGCTAAAGAACCTCAGAACCATGGCTTTACATATTTTATAAACCCCGCTCAGAGATATACGAAGTTGGATTACGTCTTTATTTTATCTTCCGAGATTAAAAGAGTGGGTATTACAAAACTCCCGAGACTAATTTCAGACCACAACCCTCTGGTAATATCGTATGATATGGGAAGGGTGGAAAGGAAAAGGACAACCTGGACCTTTGAAAGAAGATTATTAGCAGATAATAGGTTCACAGATCATCTTACTAAATGGGTGGATGAATTTTTTGCAGCAAACAGATATAGCACTTCCCGGAATGGGGTCTGGGAGGCATTTAAAGCTGCTTTAAGGGGAGAGACTATAAGCTGTTCAGCCAGGCTCAGAAGAGAGGATAGGTGTGAGGTAGAGAAGTTAATGGAGAACCTAGGCAGAGCGGAAGAACGGCATGTTGGGGATATTGTCTCAGGGGGGGATAGCAATGAAAGTCAAAATGTATTATTGGCGTTGAAGGCGGCACTGCAGAAGGAGGTAACCCAGAAGGCGATTGACGAATTCCAATCCTCTAGGGCCTAAAGATATGAAACAGGGGAGCAAGCTGGGAGAGTTCTAGCTCTTCGGTTAAGGCAGGAAAAAACCAAGAATGCAATCTCCCGTATAGAAGAGGGCGGGAATGAGTATACTGAAGTGAAGGACATATTGAGGGTTTTTGAGAACTTTTACCAGAGGCTCTATGACTCGGAAGATCCGGGTAGAAATCAGGGGAAGGAATTCTTGGACAGGGGCCCCTGCTTGGATGACGCAGCCAGAGAAGAACTTGACAAAGATATTACACAAAGTGAGGTCATAGCTGCATTGCGGGAATTAGCCCCAGGTAAGGCATCTGGTCCAGATGGGATTCCCCTGGAGGTTTACAGAGCTATGGAATCCGAGATCGCTCCTCTCTTGGTAGATCTGTTTAATGGGATTATGTACTCAGGGGTGGTCCCGGATTCCTGGAAGGAAACCAATATTATAATCTTCCATAAAAAGGGGAAACCGAGTGAGAAATCAGGGTCCTATCGCCGGATATTGTTGATCAACGCAGACACTAAATTATATTCTAAGAAATGGGCTAAAAGGTTGTGCAGGGGCATTGGCGGTCTTGTATCCTGTGGCAGCATGGGTTTGTCCCCGGTCGGGGTACGACAGACCACACAAGCAGAGCAATTACATTGTTTGATGCCCAGGCTGCCGCGGGGGGGAGATCGCCATGATCCTGCTGGACGCAGAGAAAGCGTTTGACCGCGTTGCTTGGAGCTTTCTCTGGGGTATTCTGATGGGGAGAGGTTTTGGCGAGAAAATTATCAGAGCTCTTAAAGCTATGTATTTAGATCCGGTAGCAAGAGTGATGGTAATGGGCGAGAAATCGGATAAAATTCACATTAAGAGAGGGACTCGTCAGGGCTGTCCCTGCTCCCCCATTCTTTTTTCCCTGTATATTGATCCTTTCATCCAGGAAATATTAGAATGCCCTAGGATAACCCCTGTGATATTTAATGGCCATTCGAATAAAATTTTGGCGTATGCCGATGATTTGGCTGTCATTACTACTAACCCACAGCAGGCGCTTCCTATTCTGGCTCAGATGGCAAAGTTCTTTGGCTCCGGTTCAGGGTACTTACTAAATGAATCTGAAACTCAGATATGCTCGAAAAATATTGTTAAATCTGATTCCAGATTTGTGGATTCTGCCATTTACTTAGGGGTGAAAATTAATGCGTCAGTGGACAGAATCGTGGAGGAAAATTATCCCCCCCTTATCAAGTCTATAGAAGCTGAACTAAAAAGAATAGATGTGCTGCATCTTTCATTGGTAGGGAGGGTTAATGCACTAAAAATGCTAATTTTTCCCAGAGTATTGTATCTGTTTCGGGCTATTCCCTTATTTATTGATAAAAATAATGAAAAATTTGGATTCCTTATTTATAAGATCCATCTGGCAATATTGTACGGTTAGGCGCTCCACCAACCTTATGTCGCTACCCAGGGAAAGGGGTGGGATGGCACTCCCGAATTTAAGACTGTATCACTGGTCTTGCCTCCTGATTCAAATGTCTATTTTCTTTCAATGTGATCTGGGCCACCGGGGTGGAAAGTCCTGGAGCACAGTGCCCTCCCCCGATTTTTAAGATGCTGTTGGGGGAAAAGGCAACCGGTCTGCTGCTGTGTGAAGTGAAACAGAGATTTTATAAAAAGGCTCGACTTAAGACCTTATTTGGGGCGTGGTTGGTTTGGAAATCTATCCTGAAATTTTTTAATGCCCCCAAGTTGAACCTTTATTTACATCTGAGTAACTCTAGTCTCTTTCCTCAGCTGAGAGCTGACAGGAATCTTCACGTCTGGAAGGGATTGGGGGCTAAGACCCTTGGGGATAATATCGAGGGGGACAGGATACTTGGGTTTGATGTTCTACAGGGCAGATTTGGTATTCCAGCCAACAATTGGCTTCTCTATGGTCAAATAGCTCGAATCCTTAAGGCTCTAAGACCAAAGCTCTCCCTCTGGTCGAGGTATTAGCTAGAGGGTGTAAGAAGATCAAAATAGTGTATAATCTACTTGTAGAGAGGATCGAGATGATATCGAGAAGACGGAGTGCAAGTGGGCTACAAAACTGGGGAATCCCGATGTCGACCTGGATCTTGCTCTCTGCATGAATAAAAAGATATTTCGGGCTTCTAATCTCCGGGCTCAGCACTACAAAACGATCTTTAACCTTTATCATACGCCAACCAAGCTATTTGCCTGGGGTGTAAGGGAAGATGACAGTTGCCCTAGATGTAACGTTGGCCAAGCTGATATAGTACATATGTTTTTTCACTGTAATCGGCTGGTCCCAATAAAGGACGAGATAATGAAATTCTGGGAGGGGCTGCTAGGTCATAAGATCGACCTATCCCCTACCCTGATGCTACTGGGCACGGATTCTAAGCTGAACCTTGGGAAGGACGAGGAGGCCCTAGTTTTAATGCCAGTTGCAGTGCTTCGGATTTTAATCTCTGCGGGCAGGAAAGATCCTACCGCTCCCTCCTTCCAGATGTGGCTCTCTAGATTATTGGGTATACATAATATTGAGTTTGGTACACAGACAAAATATCGATTTTTAAATATCGATATACAAAAATATCGAAGTTTAAATATCGATGGGACAAAATATCGAAGGTAAGTAATATCGACAGTCTTAATATCGATATTGGTATGATATCAGTAATATCGAATTTGTAAATATCGATGTCAATAATATCGAAATTAATAACTTTGATGTTACTAATATCAATTTTTAAATAAATTTAGTGTATATTATATTGTATTTATTATGTTTTATTATTTATTTTTAATGTAATTTAATTAAATATTGTCTTTTACTACTGTAGCGGGTTGTGGGTTTATAGGGGAATAGGGTGGGAAGTAATTTAATTATGTTAAATTAATTATTAATTAGTAGGAATTATTAATTAATTAATTGAGAAATAATTTTTAATTATTTTTAATTAATTGATTAATTGATAAATATGTTCTGTAGTGGGTTATGGGTTTATAGGGGAATAGGGTGGGAAGTAATTTAATAATAATTAATTAATTGATATATGTTTGTACATATTTTAATTAATAATTAATTGGTAATTAATTTCTATTATTTAGTTAATTAATTAATATAATATTTGACATTTTTATAATTATTAATTAGTTGGTAATTAATTAATATTAATTATTTAATTACATTGATTATAGTAATTTTTTTATATATAATTTATTGTTATTCTTAATTAATTGGGAAAATAATATTATTATTAAATTAAATTAATTACAGCAAATGTGCTAATATATTTACTTTATTGGTATTGTTAATTAATAATTAATTGGTAATTAAATAATATTAATTAATTTTGGGTAAAAGAGTATTTTTAGGGTTCAGGGTCAGTTTTCAGTTTTTGGGTAAAGGGGTATTTTTAGGGTTCTGGGTCAGTTTTCAGTTTTCGGGTAAAGGGGTATTTTAAGAGTTCAGGGCCAGTTTTCAGTTTATGGGTAAAGGGGTCTTTTTAGGGTTCAGGGTCAGTTTTCAGTTTTTGGGTAAAGGGGTATTTTTAGGGTTCAGGGTCAGTTTTCAGTTTTTGGGTAAAGGGGTATTTTTAGGGTTCAGGGTCAGTTTTCAGTTTTTGGGTAAAGGGGTATTTTTAGGGTTCTGGGTCAGTTTTCAGTTCATGGGTAAAGGGGTATTTTTAGGGTTCAGGGTCAGTTTTCAGTTTTTGGGTAAAGGGGTATTTTTAGTGTTTAGGGTCAGTTTTCAGTTTTTGGGTAAAGGGGTATTTTTAGGGTTCAGGGTCAGTTTTCAGTTTTTGGGTAAAGGGGTATTTTTAGGGATAAGGGTCAGTTTTCAGTTTTTGGGTAAAGGGGTATTTTTAGGGTTCAGGGTCAGTTTTGGGATTTTGGGGTACAGGGATATTTTTAGGGTTCAGGGTCAGTTTTGGGTTTTTGGAGTACAGGCGTACAGGGTAAAAACAAAAAAAAATTACATTAAATCAAATAAATTACATGAAAAAAAATTAAAATTACTTTAAATTATTAAGTGTTTTATTTATTTTAAATTTATATGTATTAGTTTTAATTTTGTTTTAATATTTTTATTTAATAGTTGTAAAATTATATGTATTTTTAATTTATTTTTACATTATTATTAATACATTTAAAAAAACGATATTTTTGATTCCGATATTTTTGTACTTCGATATTATTTTTTCGACATTTTTGTACTTACCTTAATGAAGATAGGATTCCGATATTTTTGCTGTCGATATTTTTGCTCCAATATTTTTGCATGTCGATATTCTGTCTGTCGATATTATGTCAGACATTCATTGAGTCTAGTTTATATGAATCGAAGGGGGCAAAAAAACGGGAGATGGGAAGACGTATTTGGGCCCCGATTACAGAGTGGAGAGAAGCAAGAGTGTGATCTATGAGGTAGTATGATAATGCTATACCCAAGATGTTTAGTCGGGGTGGCCCGTGGAAAGTGGTTTTTATCATCGTGCTTTTATTATCAAATTTGTATTTATCTTTCTGATTGTCAATGCTGATTCTGTGTATATTGGTATCAATTTTATACTGGGCGCGAGCCCTGGTTTTGCTTGTTTGCATCAAATTAATTACAATGTCCTTTTTAATGCACCTTTTATTCCAATAAAAAATTTATTTTTAAAAAAATAAAAAAAAGAGCTACCTTTTTCCCAAATTTGGTGTAATTTCGTTCAGCAGTTCGGGCCGTAGCTATGTTTGAAGTTTCCTATGGAGATGAACATGGGGAAAACGTGTTTTGGGACCTCCCTTTTTTCTCGGCCCCCGCTTCATGTATCACCCCAAAACTTTCAAGACAGGAGGTGACTGGAGTGCCCCACTAGTTTTGAAAATTTGTCAAACGCGCCTAAGATATTGGCAAAAAAAAAATACAATTTGAATAGAAATGAGGTCTACCACCAGTAAGTGATGTATATTTATATATATATATATGAACTCCACAATCCTGAAATCGTTCACCATCTCGAACAACAGGTACGGACCACAACAGTAGAGATTTGCGAAATCTTCTTTTATTGACGCAGTTTTTTCAATGTGCAAGTGCAGCTTCATATCAAAGCGAGTGCCCAGCCTGACGCGTTTCGACTGCCTACGGCAGTCTTGATTACATGACACGCCGGACCTATGAACAAGTACATATAGTCCTCGATTCCGATCCTGGAAAAAATCCGCCGTACGATTCGTATTCGTAGCCGAATCTGTACGAATGGAAAAATTCCGTCCGACCTGCATAGTACGATCCATTTCCGTCTTTTTCCGTACGATTTTTGCCGATCCGTACGAACCACAGTCGAAGACCCGTACGAATTAGCGTCGGAAATCAAACCGCACGAATTGTAAACCTGCCGTACAACCATACAAGTACGATCCAGTTCGGGAACCCAGTACGCGATATGTACGGGCCAAAGTAGTCGCGCATGAAGAATGATTCGTAAGGAAAATATCGCGTTTCAGCAAGCCGCATCAACATATACGAACCGTTTACCCCTCGATCAAGCGTACGCGAACCCCCCCACCCCCCAACGGCCTGTATAAGCCACCCGCACCTACAAGTACGACCCGCACACACTCCGATCAAGCCTACGCGAACCCCCCCACCCCCTAACGGCCCATATAAGTCACTCGCACCTACAAGAACGACCGGCACACACCCTGTTCAAGCCAACGCAAAGCCCCCCAACCCCCAACGGCCCATATAAGTCACCCGCACCTACAAGTACGAGCCGCACACACCCCGATCAAGCAAACACGAACCCCCCCCACCCCCTAACGTCCCTTATAAGTCACCCGCGCCTACAAGTACGACCCGCAAACACCCCGATCAAGCCTTCGCGGTCCATATAAGTCACCCGCACCTATAAGTACGACCCGCACACACCCCGATCAAGCAAATGCGAACCCCCCAACGGCCCGTATAAGTCACCCGCACCTACAAGTACGACCCGCACACACCCCGATCAATCCTACGTGAACTCCCCACCCCCCAACGGCCCCTATAAGTCACCCGCACCTACAAGTACGACCCGCACACACCCCGATCAAGCGTACACGAACCCCCCACCCCCCAACGGCCCGTATAAGTCACCTGCACCAACAAATATGACCCGCACACACCCCGATCAAGTGTACACGAACCCCCCACCCCCCAACAGCGCATGTAAGTCACCCGCACCTACAAGTACGACCCGCACACACCCCGATCAAGCGAATACGAACCCCCCCACCCCCCAATGGCCCGTATAAGTCACCCGCACCTACCAGTACGACCCGCACCCCCCCGATCAAGCGAACACGAACCCCCACACCCCCCAACGGCCCATATAAGTCACCCGCACGTACAAGTACGACCCGCACACACCTCGATCAAGCCAATGCGAAGCCGCCCACCACCCAACGGCCGGTATAAGTCACCTGCACTTACAAGTACGACCCGCACACACCCCGATGAAGCAAACACGAACGCCCGCACCCCCCAACGGCCCTTACAAGTCACCCGCACCTACAAGTACGACCCGCAAACACCCTGATCAAGCCTACGCAAACCCCCCCAACCCCCAATGGCCCGTATAAGTCACCCGCACCTACGAGTACGACCCGCACACACCCCGATCAAGCAAACGCAAACCTCCCCACCCCCCAACGGCCCGTATAAGTCACCCGCACCTACAAGTATGACCCCCAGACACCCTGATCAAGCCTACGCGAACCCCCCCACCCCCCAACGGCCCGTATAAGTCACCCGCACCTACAAGTACGACCCTTACACACCCCAATCAAGTGAACACGAACCCCCACACCTCCAACAACCCATAAAAGTCACCCACATCTACAAGTACGACCCGCACACACCCCGATCAAGCCTACGTGAACCCCCCAACGGCCCGTATAAGTCACCCGCACCTACAAGTATGACCCGCACACACCCCGATCAATCCTACGTGAACTCCCCACCCCCCAACGGCCCCTATAAGTCACCCGCACCTACAAGTACGACCCGCACACACCCCGATCAAGCGTACACGAACCCCCCACCCCCCAACGGCCCGTATAAGTCACCTGCACCAACAAATATGACCCGCACACACCCCGATCAAGTGTACACGAACCCCCCACCCCCCAACAGCGCATGTAAGTCACCCGCACCTACAAGTACGACCCGCACACACCCCGATCAAGCGAATACGAACCCCCCCACCCCCCAATGGCCCGTATAAGTCACCCGCACCTACAAGTACGACCCGCACACACCCCGATCAAGCGAACACGAACCCCCACACCCCCCAACGGCCCATATAAGTCACCCGCACGTACAAGTATGACCCGCACACACCTCGATCAAGCCAATGCGAAGCCGCCCACCACCCAACGGCCGGTATAAGTCACCTGCACTTACAAGTACGACCCGCACACACCCCGATGAAGCAAACACGAACGCCCCCACCCCCCAACGGCCCTTACAAGTCACCCGCACCTACAAGTACGACCCGCAAACACCCTGATCAAGCCTACGCAAACCCCCCAACCCCCAATGGCCCGTATAAGTCACCCGCACCTACGAGTACGACCCGCACACACCCCGATCAAGCAAACGCAAACCTCCCCACCCCCCAACGGCCCGTATAAGTCACCCGCACCTACAAGTATGACCCCCAGACACCCTGATCAAGCCTACGCGAACCCCCCCACCCCCCAACGGCCCGTATAAGTCACCCGCACCTACAAGTACGACCCTTACACACCCCAATCAAGTGAACACGAACCCCCACACCCCCAACAACCCATAAAAGTCACCCACATCTACAAGTACGACCCGCACACACCCCGATCAAGCCTACGTGAACCCCCCAACGGCCCGTATAAGTCACCCGCACCTACAAGTACGACCCGCTGTCCATGTCTCACAAAAAATAATAAAGATGTCATATTGCAACCAGAAATAGTTTTGTCCTCTGTATGACGACTTGAAAGAACGGATATTATTCCTAGTAAGAATTACTGCAATTTCCTATGGAGTACACACTCATCACTTCTTAAACAAGTACGACCCGCACACACCTCGATCAAGCGAACACGAACCCTCACACCCCCAACGGCCCGTATAAGTCACCCGCACCTACAAGTACGACCTGCACACATAACAATTATAAAGCGCACATGAACCCCGAAACCAACACAAGGAGGTTGCAAACAAGTCGCACAGCACCACAAAACATGTCTCCTGTGTACACACCATTGGGAAACAATGTCCTGTCCAAATACAAAGAGGCAAACAGGGGGCCCAAGTAACACCCACCCCATATAACACACCCAGCACTAATTCAAAATAAGCTACACCCACAAATGGACCAATAAAAGGGTCCACACATACAACCCATCATCCTTTGCAACACACCTATTTGCAAAAAGAAGACCCTGCCAGCACATCAACAACTGCACCCATTAACCTTCTCACATACACCCTATCTCATCTACACCCACACCACCTCCTTCACAATCAGACCCACACACCCTCATACATACACACCATCACCCCCTCAATCACATACACCCCCATACAACCCACACCATGACCACACCAAAGAATCCAAAGTTCACTAACCCGTAGATGGAGATCCTTACAGATGAAATCATCAGAGTCAAGCCACAGCTGTTTGGCGCATTGGTCAGACAGACCAGCATAGCTGAAAGAACATGCCTGTGGGAGAGGATCGTAGACAGGGTCAATGCTGTTGCACCCATCAAGCGCACCCGGCACGAATGCCAGGTCAGGTGGTATGATCTGCGGAGGATGGTCAAGAAGAAGATGGATCAGGACTACGCCTGTGCACACCACACTGGAGGTGGTGGTCCCCGCAGACCTCCACAATTCCATCCCTGCGAGAAGAAAGTCATGGCCCTGCTACACCCGGTGGGAGTTCACGGAATACAAGGAGCCATTGAGCCTGGTGAGTATACAAACGACTCATGTAATATGGGGGACTCCCAACAGTGCCCAACAGTATGGGGGTGGGTGGCCATGAGTCCCAGCAGTGCCCAACAGTATGGGGGTGGGTGGCCATGAGTCCCAGCAGTGCCCAACAGTATGGGGGTTGTTGCAAGGGGGAGGGTGAAAGGGTAGAAGGTGTAGGGTAGGAGGCTACCCTCATCCCATATGTCCCAGGTACACACCCAAGCACCATGCTCAATACACAGGGAGTGTGAAATTAGGGACAAGATAGCAGACAATGGGCCCTGGTGTAGGCAGCACAAGGCCCTCCTGTGATCAGTGCAAACACAAACACCAGGAAAAGGTCAGACATCCTGTGCAGGAACCCACAACCACGATCATGGCAGCATGCTTCATGGGGGCACAGCCAAACCACGAAGGATGGCGCTTGCAAATCACACTCAAACTACTAGCATGGCCTGTCACACACACCCCTTACAGAAACTTATCCCCTGGGGACAGGCAATGGAGTGCAACACTGTCACAATTGTCATGTAGCACAAAAAAACAATCACTGATATGATTAGTCATCCAACTTTAACATGCACAGTGCTGATTCTCAAGTCCATTGTGCCTCTCACACAATGCACTTGACCCATCTTATGAATGTTGTGGATGCACTTAACTAGCACCATGGACATGGGTATTGACAAGGTGATGCGTCTTGCAGAAGTGCCACGTTCTAAAGCCATGAGCTAGAAGTGGGTGTACAGGTCCAGGGGGGTTGGCATCGGTTGGCCAATATGGAACAGCAACACCTGTCAAAAGTAGGGGATTTGAATCAGAAAAATTCTGCTCTGTCTCTTACATTAACATGCAGCATCTAAACCCTGTGCATGCTTGACGCAGGTATAAGGATTGACACTGTATCATGAATATTGCATCAAACAGAGCACTGCTGTATCTGTGTCGTGCCGGCAACACAAGCCACAGCCAATGGCTGTGTCAGTTATTGTCAAGAAAATGGAACATGGCAAATACCCCTGAGCACATGTTGATTGGATCCCACTACATACACATACACAAGTGAACAATGACAACAATATAAAGCAGGTGGAACTGTGATGCTGACAATGGATAACAAAAAAAGATGTTTCATGATTGTGCATTAACAGTGTCTGTCTCTCACACCCACAGGGCAACGTGTGGAAACCACCCCCAACCAGAGGGGAGAAGAATCCCAGTCCCAGGCTCAGCAGGACCCTGACCCCAATGACAGCGATGCCTCTCAACACACCGTGGATGACCCCAACCAACCTGGCCCCTCTGGATCCCAAACCCCTGCAGCAACTGATCAGATACATCTGTGCCAACCACCAGACCCATTCCCACCACATTCCAGCAGACAGGTCAGAGCCCTGCCCATGATCCACCAGAGAGCCAGTCTGAAAATGAGGGACACCCTTCGCCGGGCACCCTGGAGGTGGTAGACAACATCCATCCTGCCAACACTCGGGGGTCCCGTCGATCCGATGTGTCCACAATCGCAGGCTGTGCTCGTGTGGGTCAGGGTGGTGGGAGTAGCGCAAGGCGGAGGCGAGATTCTGGCCAGTCAGCTGCAGGGCCCGGTATGACTGAACTGAGTACCATCCTGGAGGCATACCGGTGGGACACCAGGGAGGTCAGCCAGGTAGTGGAGGCCCTCAAAGAACTGAAACAACAGCAGGCTGAGCAACATGCCAGGCAAGAACGACATCAGGGACGGGTGGAGGCAACACTGGATGAGCTCTTGACGGTGCATCGGGATATGAGCCAATCACTCCGTCAGATTGCTGGCAACATGCAGCACCCTCCCTGTGTCACCAGGCCACAAACGTCAAGGCAAAGTTCAACACCAGCCACAGGGAGGGAGGAGGAGGAGGAGGAACTGTCTGACGGAGCGTCCCATGCATCGTCAAGGCCTGCACGTGAGGGTCCCCCAAGGAAGAAGGGTCGTCCACGGCTAAGACTTTGAGAGGCAGTGGGCCATGCACAACTCCCAGGACACCTGACCTGGCATATTGCCCTTGGGTGCAACAGCATCACCTATTTGACTCTCCCACATGGACTTGCTGGTCAAAGTCTTCCCAATGATGCCAAGCACTGTGGCCTGGACTCTGTTGACTGAAACTGTAAGGCATATCATCTCCAGCTGTGAACTTTGGATTCCCCCCCTTTTTGTACAGCACCTACTCACGTTTCCTGCACAAGATCACCAAATAAATCTAAGAAACATCATACGCATTGGTGTAGTAATCTTGTACCCAGAGTCTAAAACATATGTGTGTAGAAATGTATGAAATGCCAGAGTATTTAACAAACTGCAGCCATCCACACACTTGGATCTGAGTCACACATAGGTCACAATATTCAAACAACTAGATACATGGATGGCAATACACACCTGTGATGGTTACTAAATGCTGTAGGGGGGTTTGGCTTGCAATACTGCAATTACAGACAGGCACAGGATAGTCACTTGGAGGTGTATAGATCAGGGTTAAAATGTAGGTGTCCACGTAGGGAGTACCTACATCTGTGTCCTGAGGTATGAGAACTATCATCAGCATCCTGCTGTACTGTGGATGTGATGAATGGTGCACAGGCCAAGGGTGCAGGACAGACTGTGGGCAATGGGCTGTTGCACTCTCTACAAGCTCACCTGATTACGTGACCGCCCCCTATGCAGTACAATAACCAAACTCCTGTGACGGGTGCAACGTATCCAGAACACCTTGCCACGTCTGATAATTCTCTTCACCAGAACGGCCACATCACACCACACCCAAGAGACTTGGTTTTGGTGTGTGTTCCCGGTGGCTTTTTGACTGTCTGTGATGGCGAAGTCGAAGTGGTGTGCCGAGGTTGCAAACTGCCACGTTACTGTAAGGAAGGCGAGGTGTGCTGCTGTGGTGTTGACAAGGTAACACAGTACAATATTGTGGTGCTGGAAGGTGTGTGTGTGCTGTACGAGGCACATGACCTGGTTGTACGTAGACACACTGTCATGTAGGGCAGCATAATCTTGCCAGTATGTGTTGCACACACAGGCAGAGAAGCTGTTATGGGTGAGTTTGAGGTATTGGGATACCAGGTTGATGATTGTCTGGTGTTCTCTGTGTGTAGGGTGGCTGGAGCATGCTCTACAAATGGATGGAAGGAGGAGTATCCTGTAGGCGTGTGGGGTCCAGGATCTGGCCACTCGGTGCTGCATTGTGGCTGTGGATGCAGCAGCAGGAATGAGTGAACACATGACGGCAGAAGGGGTGAGACAACATGCAAAACAAGCACATACCACAAGGGCATTTGCAAGCCACAAAGTGACATGTGTATGTGAATGTAGGAGTGTCTGGTTGACTCAGGGTCACTGCAAGCAAAATGGCAGAGTAATCACCAAAGATCACGGCCACAGGATCAGGCCCCTTAGGGCCCAGTGGGGCACAGGACACACAGCGTCAGCAGGTGTAGTCTGCACGTAGTGGGTAGCAAGCTAAACAGCACTTACACAGCCATCTACCTCACACACAATATTGTACTTTTGTCTTTACCAACACCATGCATGTTGTCACTGTACACGTAACCACATATGAACAATGAACTTACATTAGGCCATATTGAATACATGCACATTTAAAAGACATGTGCGTTGACAGCAAGGAGGCACAATGTTCTGTGGGAATCACACGTCATACACAACTTAATGAATTACCTTGGGAGGCCATGCAGCATTATCCAATGTACATGGTCAGTGGCATTGCCCTGAAGACAAAAACAGTCATGCAATGATGTCACCTGTAATGCTGTAGAAAGATTCTCCACACGACTGCCAGGGACTGGCCGTACCTTTCATCATCAGAGTGGTGCGATGCTGAAAGGGTTCCACCTCCAAATAGCCCCTTGGTCTGAGTACAAATGACAGACACAAAAGGGTGATCAGGCGAGGGAAGGAGAGGATGGGAACTGCAGGGAGGGAGATCTGAAACAGAGACAAACAAGCATTAGGATTACATTCTTATGTCACTGATTCAACAAATACCTCATGAGATACACTGTACCAGTCACACCTATGAAGTGTAACCACTGAACCCAATTTGAGATCACAGATAATGCAATGACATGAGATCAGATGCTTGCACACGGACACATAACATCTAGGACAGTCTGTCACCTATTTGAATCTTGTGTACCGCTCACAAGTCTGCTACTATGCAATGAGATCCATGTGGACAAAAACTAAGTCACAGTGTATGATGATGTGTCCCAAACCAAGAAATCAAAATGTATGGCAGTGCTACTTACGCAAAGTCAAATATCTGTATTTGGTCCTGTGTATCTGTAAGGGCCATGAAGGCAAACTTGACATCACCCACAACAGCTGTAAGCATCTCATATGATGAGGAAGCTAATGACCTAAATTCAATGAAGACCCTCTGGAGCCAGTCTTTTGCTCTTGCACCTGAGCCTCATTATGCTAAACATGACAAGCAGGTGGAAATTAAGTCAACAGCAAGTAATGAGGAGCCAAGCCACATAAAGAGACTGAGAGAGCGCAAATTTGAATGAAAATTATGTATAGGGCATATTTACAAGCACATTGTATAACGTAGGAATGAAACGTATATCGTAATGTGAAATTGACACTTATAGCATATAGATAACCGATATAATCCAAAGTAATATAGGAAATGTAACTGTATTCACTTTAGAACATGTATTAGATTTAGAAGGCCCGTATACGTAGTGGGCTGATGTAGAAATGGTGTAGAAATGCTTACGAAATGTAGAACGTGAAAGGTAGAATTCAAGTATGTGTGTAACCTTTAAACGGAGAAGCAGCGAGAAATGAAACGTGAAGAAATGTGTAGAACTTGTATAAAACGATATAGAGAATGAGAATATAAAGTTATGCTTTACGTAGTTTATATTCAATGTATAATGTATTCACTTCTATGTAAAGGGATTGCTAAATACGAATATATAAATGGGTGTTAAAGGTTGTACTGTGTAGAAGGCTTTTTGTGAGAATGTTAGAAAGGTTTAGGTCATTTGTGATTCTAACCTGACTGACCAAAGGTTAGCAGGAGCACAGTCCAATGTATATAATTTAGCGGACTTACAGGAGTCGTAAATAGCTTGACGTGGACGTGAGAGCCAAGAAGTCTAGCACTTGTTAGATTTAAGGTGACAACGCTGGACAAGGTTTATGGCCTGAACGTGATGAGAAGCGCTAAGAATTTGAAACTTGTTTTGAGAAGTCCATTCACAGGACCTAGAAGGGTCAACATCACAGTCGTAGTTTAAAGTTCTGTTGACGATGTTGACTTGTGCTCTGAAATGTCAATTATAAATTTGAATAAAGTACCAATAAGAAGATGAAGATGACATCTAAAGAAGAAAGGTCAACTTAACGGACGGCGAAAGAGATGAAGCAATGGACGAAGCTAGAAGCTGACATCATCGGGGAAAGTCCGTGGTGGGCGTCAAGGGGCGTTCCACCCACACTGTGATTGTGTATTTTAGGGACAGCACCCCGGGGAGGAGGTAGCAATTAGCAATGAGCAAGTAGCGAAGGCGAGGGCGAACAGCTCAGAGCAGAAGTCATCATAGAGAGCAAGAGCGTAGATGACTTGAGCAGATGCGCTGAGAGAGATCAGAGCGCAAGAGAGCAGTAGGCCGAGGACCCTTAAGAAGAGTGGATGGGTAGGCAGAGAGGGTACTGCTTCTTAAACTTAAGTTACCTTTAGAGGCTAAGAGAGTTTGATCTTCTTTGGAAGTCAAACTGCTGACACCTTTTTAGGTTAGGAACTTGCGAAATAGGGATGTCACATAGCATAGAGTAGGGACAGATTTAACGTGATACTTTTCTCTTTCTGTAGATGACGCCAAGGAACCACTTCACATCGAAGCTTTAAATTGCTGATATCGGAATTGATTTTGTATTCTTTTGTATACTTTGATCCTGAGAGGATTGTAATTGCATCCAACTTTGATTTTTATATAAAACTTTTAAACTTTATCAGTTGTAAGTGGTTCTTCAGAGTGGCGTCAGTTAATGGGGTTTGTCTAACCTATGCGGGGGTTGTCTTTTACTCAATGACAGATACTATCGGTCCAAAATAGATGAATGAGATAAGTTATTAAATTGATCATAAATTGATATCAAAATCTCATTCCCCGCAGTTGGTAGCAGAGAAATGATGGTTATCTTCTTGAGGAAGACGACCTAGGCCAGGTTTAGTTTACCCCAAGGTCCCTAGTCATCGACGACCAGAAGAAGAATTGCAGCCGAAGACGGTGCTGACGGTGCGACGAGAGAAAAGCAGCAGAGTCGGTCGAGAGTGAGTATAAGGGTCATGCGTTGTAAGATTGCGGTGTTTTATGTTGTTCCTGTGTTGTAATGTCAAGCGGAGTTGAATGCCTGTAGTGTGATTGAGGGAAGGTTGTGAGCGCGCGCAACCGGATGAAATCTTAAGCTCCAGGGAAGGACTTAAGTGGTTCGGGTGTATCGAACACCCAGAGTAATTTGTCTACCATTGAAAGGGGGTCATGAGGTACCATTGATTTCCCGACAGACCGATGATAGGGGGAGCGTATGAGTGAGTGAATGAGTAACGGACGCTGGTCGTACGTTTACTGTATGTAAGTAACCTATCAGTTGAGGCAAGTGTCCGACCGTAAGAGGAAAGACGTTTTTGCCAGTTGAGGTAGCAATTACAGTTAGACTGTGGCCGTACAGTCAGAGAAAAGTGATCGCTTGGACGGAAGTAGTCATTTTTCAGTGTATGAATGAAAACGCATGCGAAATCGTGAGACAAATCGAGAAAGAAGGAGAATTGCTGCAAAAGGGAACGAGTGACGTCAGCATAGAACCGCGCTAAGATTGGTTAGTTTGTCAGACGTCAGCAAAGAGTCGCGCTGAGATTGGTCGGTCAGCGTAGAGTCGCGCTGAGATAGGCCGATTAGCGAGAGCCGCGTAGGGATTGGTTGGTTGGTTGTCAGTGGGACGTAAACAAGGAAGAGTAAAGGGAAAATTTTAAATTATCGAAAATGAAGTGTTTTAAGAGTTTAAGAGCACTCTTTAGGAGAAATAGAAGAAACTTATATGCCGGAGAGGAAGCTCCACCAGAAGGCACACCAGCTTATTATATGGCAGTGAATGTAGGCTTGCACTCGATATTATGGATTTCCGAGTGGAATAAGCTGACCGAAGGGAGTAAGGAACTGACGTTTCCGAGATTCGGAACGTTTAAGCTAGATGTGTTGAACGAACTAAAAGCGGTAATGCTTGCAACAAGACCTCTACCGAGGCCAATACAGTTCGAAGCACTTAGTGTATGGTTTAGAACAGCACACGAAAAGAGCGTAAAGAGGCGCCAAGAAAGAGTGAGACGATCAGTAAAGGCAGTACAGGATGCCAAATGGGATGAGGAAGCTAAGAAATGGAGAGTGCAAAAGATAGAAGCGGACAAACTGTTCACAATGATAGAAGCCACGGGAGAAAAGAAACCTCTAGAGGAAGATGAGGAAAGCGAGACGGAAGAGGATCTGATAGAGAGGCTATTAACAGATAGACCACCTCCGTACAGCGGAGGGGCCGCAAGTCCCATATTACCACAAGAGGACGGAGCTAGATGGGGGGAATATAAATCGATCCCAGTAACGGATTGGGATGCCAAGAAAGAGGAGGAAGTACCTCAATCTAGTTCCGAACAGAGAGTAGTGGGAAGATTCGTGGTCCAGAAAATGCCAGAAACGCAACATGCAAGGTCTTATCAAATGCCGGATGCTCTACAAGTACCGGTTACCATAGGCCCTATTGTGTCAATCTACAACCCAGAAGGGGTCCAGCAGGAGGAACAGGCACGATGGGACAGGGAAAGGACAGAGATGGAGAATAGGGATACCATGATGAATCCTCAAAGACAGATATTAGCACCGAGGAGTCGGAGTACTCCATTAGATGCAGCAACAGGTCCCTGGGTAGAACAAGGGGGTCAAAGAGGGCCAATGGACTTAAGGGGACCAAAACCGAAAACCCATAAGGAATTAAGGGAATACCTGAAAGAATGGGATACTGCCGAAGAGGCTCGGAATAAAAGTTTAGAAACAGGAGCAGAGTGGAGAGATCAGGATAACCGGATCCTCTCTCATTGTGGAGCTGGCGAAAGCAGCCCGGAGTGGGAGAGAGGGAGCCAGGAAAGCAGAAGAAATAATTGTCCTACTATCAATGACAATAGGCAAATGTGCGGAGACAGGAGTACAGGGTGTGGCGAAGTGCCTCGCGTCACCTTTAGTGAAGGAGAACGAAGGACGCAGGAGTACCGTAATACTTTCAGATGCACTCACCATACCCCGGGTGAAACAGTGCAACATTGGAATCACGGGAACATGGAGAGTCGTGAAGGGTCTCGCCATGCATCCGGTGAGCGCGAGCGAAGTCATGAGAATATAGGGAGTCGCGAAACGTCTCGCCATACTTCTGGTGATCAAGAACGAGATCACGGGAACATGGAAGACCGGCGAGGACCTTTCATTTTATTGAGCGACACCAGACAGCAAGCGAGTTACAGTGATTTTGAACAGAACGGTGGATCCTATCTCGTATCTGGAGAAACCGAGCCGAAAAGACGAAGTGTAGGGATGGGGGATGGAGTAATGTTCCACCACACCCCACGGGAAGATGGAAAGGCTTGGGATCTAGAGAGGTGGGAACAAAGAGATGGAAGGAAAACTCCTCATAACTCACCTGTGTTCAGGCGTAGGGCGCATAGTGGAGGTGAGAGAGGTATGAGCGAACCACCTAGGACTGACATACTGAGAGCCGAAATAAAAGCCAGACGGATTGATGTAATGAGCCTAAAATCAGACTTAGATGAAATAATTGATGGCACAGTGGCAATAGAGAGATTAGAATTGTACGCACCAGATGAAATATTGTTCTTAGCCAAGGATGTTACTCGGAGAGCGAGGTCAGCTCATGAAAATTTATCTAATTTGGCAAATAGATATATGATAGACCTGTCGCGAACCAAAGCCTTGCAGCCCAATCATAGGCTAAATTGCACAGACCTAGATCTGGATGAACGTAGAACGATAGGACTAAGGGTACACATACGGGAATTAGTCATGTGTATCAGAATATGGAGGGATCTGGATAGATGGGAGGAAAAATGGTCTAAGAGGGGATCTGTTAGAAGAAGTACAATTGTGAAATCCCAGGATACAGACCTAATGAGAATGGAAGCTTTCCCTTTGCGAGAAGTCGCGAACGGAAATTACGTTCATGTACCCTGGAGCAGGGGGGATTTGGCGGCATTTACCAATTCTTTCCCCAAGTTAAGAGAGAATCCCGTTGAGTGGTACAAGCAGGTAGAGAGGTTCGTAAAGATCTCTAAGGTGCTGTGGATCGATTTGAACACATTGTTCGATATCGTAGTACCCGGAGATTTGTGGACGGCATGCAAACTTAGTGTTGAATGGCCTACCTGTGAGCCTCCGAGAGATAACCGGACAAATGGTCCATCAGACAGAGTCATGGAGAAATACGAAAGAGTAATAACATGGCTAAAGGAGAAAGTGCCAGTACAAGATATAGACTGGGTTAAGATAGATCGAACAACTCAGGAGCCTAAAGAGACGGTTCATGAGTTTTATGAGCGATTGCTGAAAGCATTTAAGCAGTACAGTGGGTTAGACGTAATGGATGCTAAGGACATAGGACAGTTTGTGTCAAAGTTTGTTCTCGGACTAAGACCAGACATAAGCCTGATGATACAACAGCATCTAATCTGTTGGCAGAACAAACCTTTAGACGAAATCCTGAGGTATGCAAGGTACTGTAGCGATGAGATAGATTCGAAAGCGAAGAAACTCAAGGAAAAATTAATGCTGGTACAAATGCAAGCAGCTGGAAAGGGTGGACAGCGGCAACAGGGAACAGGAACGCAAGCAAAGAAACAGAATAATCAGAGCAGAGATGAGGAAGAAAGACCGAGACCGAGAATGGATATCGCGACACTGAAAAAGACAACGAGGTGTCATCAGTGTAACGAAGTGGGACATTGGAGACGCGAGTGTCCTTACAATGTTGAGACAGGGGAATTAGAACAAGAGGAGGAAGAGGTACAGAATAACGTGGTTAAGGGAGCCGCAGCCCCGAAGGGAAAGTTTATCAAAGGGGGGACTCAGACTCCTCGAGCCCCGTTTCCTCAACCACCTCGCATCACAAACGGAGGGAAAACCTATAGACAAATGCCATTGTTCGTGGGAGGAGAAGAATGCTATTACGTTGATCCTCTTACAGGGCAACGAGTAAACCGGGAGGAAGACTGTACTCTAGGAGCAGCCCTGGAAGTAGATCAGAGAGGACCATACGTAGAGGCTGAAGTAGCTGGATGTCCTACAACCTTTTTGGTAGATACGGGTGCTACTCGATCTACGTTGAGATCAGCGGTAGTCCCAGGTTTGCCAATCTCGGGAGAGACGATTCAGGTGGTAGGAGTCGCAAACAAGAGGATGACAAATCCTTTGACAGAACCAGTGTCAGTGAAGATAGGGAATTACAGTGACGAACATCAGTTTGTGATCTGTGATTCTAGCCCTGTGTGTTTGCTAGGAAGAGATCTATTGTGTAAACTGAATTGCACAATACATTGCACACCTGAAGGAGTAGAAGTGCAGACCAATGATGAGGATGCCGATTTTAAAGTTGTAAACTCACAAGAGTGCGTGGAACTATATCCTACCTTAACAGTGGAAGAACTTCCACAGGATTTGAGGGAGAAAGTGTCAGCTGAGGTGTGGGATTTTACTGGAGAAGAAATAGGACTGATCAAAGGAGTAGAACCAGTAAAAATCTTGGTAAGACCCAATGCTGAGTATCCAAGAACCCCACAATACAAGTTGACTCCAGAGACGATTGCAGGAATAAAGCCCGTGATCGAATACATGATTAAACAGGGAATACTGAAGGAGATCGTGGGAAGTCCATGTAACTCCCCGATTATGGGTTTGCAGAAGCCTAGTGGAAAATACAGAATAGTGCAGGATCTTCGGAAGATTAATAATATTGTTGTCTCATGTTGTCCAGTGGTACCGAATCCATCAGTGATATTATTTCAGATACCGTTCCAAGCTGAATGGTTTACAGTGATAGATTTATGCCAGGCTTTCTTTTCGATACCGTTAGACGAAGAGAGCCAGTATCTTTTCGCTTTTAAGCTGGAAGATCGCGTCTTAACATGGTGTCGTATCCCTCAGGGGTATACAGAAAGCCCATCGATCTTTAACCAGTTATTAAAACGAAATCTTGAAAGTCTAGTACTGCCCAAGAATTCGGTTCTAGTCCAGTACATAGACGACCTCCTAGTTGCGTCAGAAACTGAGGAAGCTTGCAGAGAAGACACCATAACCTTGTTAAATCACTTGGCCGAGAATGGACACAAGGTGTCTCCAAGTAAATTGCAATATTGTAAGACTGAGGTGCAATACTTGGGCCATAGGATTGAAAAGGGAAAGCGGAAGGTGTCTCCAGACAGAATAGAGGCGATCATGAAAATGAACGCGCCTACAACACAAAGAGAAGTCAGGATGTTTCTAGGCATGGTCGGTTATTGTCGGCAGTGGATAGCCAACTTTTCGCTGAAGGCAAAACCTTTATTACAACTGACGCACAAAGGAGTAAGTGATCCGGTACCATGGGACAAAGATTGTTTGATGGCGTTTTTGCAGCTGAGGGAGGACTTATGTCGTGCCCCGGCTTTAGGAATGCCTGATTACACAAAACCATTTTTGCTTTACTGCTGCGAAAGAGAGGGATGCGCTTTAGCAGTTTTAGCTCAGATCCACGGAGATGCGCGTAGACCAGTGGCGTATTTCTCGGCTACATTAGATCCAGTAGCCGCAGCGTTGCCCGGATGTCTCAAATCCGTAGCCGCAACGGGTGTCAGCATTGAACGTTCTGAAAGCGTAGTTATGGGTCATCAGTTAGTTGTGTATGTACCACATTCTGTAGAATTGTTAATGACCAGGACTAAGACTCAGCATCTGACAAATAGCAGGCTCACACGCTACGAGCAAGTCATACTGGCTGCCGAGAATGTGACCCTAAAAAGATGCTCCGTCTTGAATCCTGCAACTTTGATGCCACTTCCGAATGAGGTGGATGATGAAAATTGTACAGATCATGACTGCCTTGATGTGACTGAACTATGCACCAAACCGAGACCCGATATTGTGGATGAACCATTGACTGACCCAGATGAAATTTTCTTTGTTGATGGTTCATGTGTAAGAGACAATGTCGGTCAGCTGAGAGCAGCTTATGCAGTTTGCACAATTACGAGGGTAATAGAAGCCGCTTGCCTGGAAGGAGTACACTCCGCTCAGGTAGCTGAAATTGTTGCTTTGACTCGTGCTTGCTTAGCGGGCGACAAACTTCGAGTCACCATATACACCGATAGCCAGTATGGTTTCGGGGTAGTTCACGATTACGGGCAGTTATGGTCTCAAAGAGGTTACATGACCTCCTCGGGTTCTCCCATTAGGAATGGAGAATTCGTGAGACTTTTGTTAGAAGCATTGCGAGGTCCAACAGCTATAGCAGTGGTCAAATGTGCAGCGCATACAAAGAATGTTGACTTTGTATCACTAGGAAACCGCTATGCGGATGAAGTAGCGCGTTACTGCGCAGAACAGGGATATTCTCACACTGATGTAAAAGTGGGGGGAATCCAGGAAAGAACTGAATTGACACTGTTGTTGGATACTGTAGATACGTGGGATGAATTAAGAAGTGTTCAGGAAAATGCACCAGATGATGAGAAAAAGAGTTGGGAAACAGCGGGTTGCTCCAGAAGCGAGATGAATTTCTGGATCTCCGCCGATGGGAGAGCAGTTTTACCAAATGAACTTGTTAGTCCAATGGCAAGGAAATTGCATGGATCAGCACACATAGGAAGAGATGCTATGGTGAGAGTATTCAGACAAACGTGGTTTAATCCCAAATTTAGAGTAGCGGCAGAAGCAGTGTGTCAGAGATGTACGATCTGTCAGCAACTAAATGTGGGAAAGAGAACACCAGTTACATTGAGTCACATTGGGAGGTCTGGGGGGCCTTTCAATAGGATGCAGCTTGATTTCATAGAAATGCCTAAATGCAACAGACTCAGATACGTTTTAGTGATTGTTTGCATATTTTCTAGATGGGTTGAGGCTTACCCTACACGTAGGTGCGATACACTTACAGTAGCAAAACTGTTACTTAGAGAGTTGATACCGAGGTTTGGGGTGCCATCCTCTTTGGAATCGGACAGAGGAACTCATTTTAACAGCGAAATAGTGAAGATGCTATGTTCAGCTTTGAGTATCGATCAGAAACTACACTGCAGCTATCGACCAAAAGCTTCAGGGATTGTAGAACAAATTAACAGTACAATCAAGTCCAGACTGGCTAAAGTTTGTTCATCGACATCCCTGAGTTGGCCAGACGCACTTCCAGTGGTTCTTATGAGCATACGTAGCACACCGGATAGGAAAACAGGTCTCTCTCCTCATGAAGTGCTAATGGGGAGAGCTATGAGATTGCCATCGGTTCCGACTGCAGCTCTAGTGAACATCACAGACGATTTGATCTTGGACTACTGTAAGGGACTATCTGATGCCGTTAATTCTGTGTCCCTCCAGGTCCAGGCTGCAGAGGTTCCATCAGCACAAGATTTGTGCCACGACCTGAGTCCGGGGGACTGGGTCCTGGTGAAGAAGCATGTCAGGAAGAACTGCTTAGACGTGCGCTGGAGAGGACCGTTTCAAGTTATACTTGTGACGAATACTGCAATAAAGTGTGGAGGTCTGCCAAACTGGATACATGCCTCACACACCCGAAGAGTGCCAACACCTCTAGAAGAGACAGCTCCTCTCTCGGATGAGAATCCAGCGGAAAGCAGAGAAGCCATAGAGGGGGAAAGCCAAGCTGTGGAGGTGAGCGAAGAGGCTGAGATTGAGACGGAACAGGTCGACGAAGGTCAGGACATCAGTGAGACCGAAGTCGCCTCAGGAGAAGAAAGTAATTGGGAGTCCGACACAGATATCGAACAAACTGAGAGTGACCAAGAGACTGGTCCAAGAACAAGGAGCAGGAGGACAAAGAGAGACGAAGCCAGTTGGCCGGAGAGAAGGAAAAGGTCAAGCTCGGAAGGAAAGCAAGAAAGAACTCTTGTTCCGATTGCAGAAGAATCAGACCAGGAGGAGGAAACTACAGACTCAGGAACTGAAAGTCCAAGAAGATCGAGAAGGGTACGTGTGCCCTGCAGAAGGTACGCCACCCCAGAGTGGACTTATCTAGCAGATGTCTTGGGGACAGAAATCTGGGAGAGTGAAGAAAGTGAAAGTAATCGATCACGATCCATTTGTGGCAGTGGAGATATGGATGTTGACGCCTGGACTCGAGACTGAGGGATTACTGACTTTCACACTTCCAATACCCCCATATTTGAGTCAAATTCAAGATCTAGTGTTGAAAAGATTACAATTTCCAACTTTTGGCCAGCAAATGCCAGACGACGAAGAAAAAGTTATTCGTTTTGAATTATTAGAAATTGTTGTGAAAGCTGCAGGTGCGAGAATAATTGTTGACGCATAAGAGACTTTTGTGTATAAGCTATAAAGAAGAAGATAACCTAGAGCCGAGTGGAAAGAAGAATAAAATTAGGGATTACATTTAGTGGACGGAGAAGTGTTAGGGTTGTCTGTTGTTAAAAGAGAAAAGACATTGTTGCGAAAAAGAGACTTTGTTAATAAAAAACACTTTAAAGACTAGGAAAGAAAATAAAGCAAACAAAGATTGGAAAAGAAAACTTTTTCGCAAAAGAAGGAGCTACGCTGTTTTGATAACATGGAGAACGGCAACCCAAACCGAAAAACTAGATGTATAGTAGGTACACTAATAGCAGTAGTAATTTTTCTCATAATTACGGTAGTGACAATATCATACATAATAGGACATGAAAGCGATATAGAAACAGCAAATGTACAGCCTATAACGACTTTGAGACCTGCTCTTGTTGGGAAAAAGGAGGAGAGCAAGGTTATACGTGAAAAGGCGTTATTGGCAGATGAAGCTCGTAGATTACATGTAGACGAGTCACAGGGAAACTTTAGGTCAAACGCATATGCTAAACTGTTATATGAATATATCGATGCCATGGAGGCCAAGGATTGCTACGTTTGTATGCAATTGCCGGCTTCCGTAGACGAAGGCATTAGATATCATCATCTTCCATTGACTTATGGGATAACATGTAGTTTACTGCTCAGTATATTTTATGGTAGGGAAGGATTTGAGTACTACTTTTCAAATTATGATTCGGTACTGCCTGAAGTTCCGAATTATAAGCAAATGAATAAGTGGGACTATTACAAAAAGGAGGATAGACTAGCCAAATTCTTTCTTCCTTGGGATACATTAGATACATCATATGCACGCAGAAATAATCTGACCTGCAAGGTGTCAGAGGTAGAGAAAAAGTTCATAGGACAAGTAGATGATAGATACAGAAGGCAGAAGATTCTAAAAATGTCAGGACAATGGAAAACTGATTGGACCGAAGAAGAAAAGGCACATAAAAAGAAAGGTAGCAATGGTCCAATAGCATTGGATAGGACGCAGAAGGGAAAGTTATGTTTAACTCGAAGCAAAACGTATTACGAGAGTGTATTTGTAGGTGAAGTAAATTGTGAACATGCTTTTAGATTGGAGTACTATACGAAAGATTTTATGAAAGGAATGCAAGTTATTCCGAATGTGTATTTTGTATGTGGAAGAAATGCCTATGTAAAACTACCCGACAATTGGTATGGTTCGTGTTACTTGGCAATTGTCTTCCCCAAAATATATCATGCAAAGGATGTAGCGATAATAGAAGGAAAGGCTTCGAGGAGAGCGAAAAGGGAAGTAGGAGATGCAGAAGTAGTAGGAGATGTATTTGGAGCAATGTTTCCTATGTTAGGTTTAATACTTAACGATGTTAAGATCAGGAGACTGGCTACAGTTGTAGATAGATTGTCTGCAAGTACTGCAAGGTCATTAATGTTGGTAGAAGGCGAGATGCAGTTGATTAGAGCAATGGTTCTTCAGAACCGACTTGCTTTAGATGTACTGCTAGCAAAAGAAGGCGGAGTTTGTAAGGCTTTGAAGGTCCAGGAATGTTGTACTTATATTCCTGATAATTCAAAACCACTTGAGAAAGTCATACGGAACATTACACGAATTCATCAAGAGATCGAAGATTTATCCAAAATAAATGTTTGGGAAAAAGTTGGTCATGGAGTAGGAAAGGTTGGGAGTTGGTTTGCCAACCTTGGGAAAAGTATAGTATGGTACATAATAAAGCCTGTATTGATAGTATTAATTTGTATAATCACATTGTTAGGTTTAGTAAAATTGTATAAATGGTATAGATCGAACCGGTTACAACGAACAATGAGAGAGCAAGAAAGGAGATTAGCTGCTTTACGAGATCAACAGTATAAAAGCTTAAGAGCTCTCGAGACGATGAAAAGAGGGAATATCGTAACTAGTCCTGTTTAGAGATATTATTCAAATTGCATTTAGTGATGACTCCTAGAAGTCATCAAAGGGGGGGACTAAGAGAGCGCAAATTTGAATGAAAATTATGTATAGGGCATATTTACAAGCACATTGTATAACGTAGGAATGAAACGTATATCGTAATGTGAAATTGACACTTATAGCATATAGATAACCGATATAATCCAAAGTAATATAGGAAATGTAACTGTATTCACTTTAGAACATGTATTAGATTTAGAAGGCCCGTATATGTAGTGGGCTGATGTAGAAATGGTGTAGAAATGCTTACGAAATGTAGAACGTGAAAGGTAGAATTCAAGTACGTGTATAACCTTTAAACGGAGAAGCAGCGAGAAATGAAACGTGAAGAAATGTGTAGAACTTGTATAAAACGATATAGAGAATGAGAATATAAAGTTATGCTTTACGTAGTTTATATTCAATGTATAATGTATTCACTTCTATGTAAAGGGATTGCTAAATACGAATATATAAATGGGTGTTAAAGGTTGTACTGTGTAGAAGGCTTTTTGTGAGAATGTTAGAAAGGTTTAGGTCATTTGTGATTCTAACCTGACTGACCAAAGGTTAGCAGGAGCACAGTCCAATGTATATAATTTAGCGGACTTACAGGAGTCGTAAATAGCTTGACGTGGACGTGAGAGCCAAGAAGTCTAGCACTTGTTAGATTTAAGGTGACAACGCTGGACAAGGTTTATGGCCTGAACGTGATGAGAAGCGCTAAGAATTTGAAACTTGTTTTGAGAAGTCCATTCACAGGACCTAGAAGGGTCAACATCACAGTCGTAGTTTAAAGTTCTGTTGACGATGTTGACTTGTGCTCTGAAATGTCAATTATAAATTTGAATAAAGTACCAATAAGAAGATGAAGATGACATCTAAAGAAGAAAGGTCAACTTAACGGACGGCGAAAGAGATGAAGCAATGGACGAAGCTAGAAGCTGTAATCATCGGGGAAAGTCCGTGGTGGGCGTCAAGGGGCGTTCCACCCACACTGTGATTGTGTATTTTAGGGACAGCACCCCGGGGAGGAGGTAGCAATTAGCAATGAGCAAGTAGCGAAGGCGAGGGCGAACAGCTCAGAGCAGAAGTCATCATAGAGAGCAAGAGCGTAGATGACTTGAGCAGATGCGCTGAGAGAGATCAGAGCGCAAGAGAGCAGTAGGCCGAGGACCCTTAAGAAGAGCGGATGGGTAGGCAGAGAGGGTACTGCTTCTTAAACTTAAGTTACCTTTAGAGGCTAAGAGAGTTTGATCTTCTTTGGAAGTCAAACTGCTGACACCTTTTTAGGTTAGGAACTTGCGAAATAGGGATGTCACATAGCATAGAGTAGGGACAGATTTAACGTGATACTTTTCTCTTTCTGTAGATGACGCCAAGGAACCACTTCACATCGAAGCTTTAAATTGCTGATATCGGAATTGATTTTGTATTCTTTTGTATACTTTGATCCTGAGAGGATTGTAATTGCATCCAACTTTGATTTTTATATAAAACTTTTAAACTTTATCAGTTGTAAGTGGTTCTTCAGAGTGGCGTCAGTTAATGGGGTTTGTCTAACCTATGCGGGGGTTGTCTTTTACTCAATGACAGATACTATCGGTCCAAAATAGATGAATGAGATAAGTTATTAAATTGATCATAAATTGATATCAAAATCTCATTCCCCGCAGTTGGTAGCAGAGAAATGATGGTTATCTTCTTGAGGAAGACGACCTAGGCCAGGTTTAGTTTACCCCAAGGTCCCTAGTCATCAACGACCAGAAGAAGAATTGCAGCCGAAGACGGTGCTGACGGTGCGACGAGAGAAAAGCAGCAGAGTCGGTCGAGAGTGAGTATAAGGGTCATGCGTTGTAAGATTGCGGTGTTTTATGTTGTTCCTGTGTTGTAATGTCAAGCGGAGTTGAATGCCTGTAGTGTGATTGAGGGAAGGTTGTGAGCGCGCGCAACCGGATGAAATCTTAAGCTCCAGGGAAGGACTTAAGTGGTTCGGGTGTATCGAACACCCAGAGTAATTTGTCTACCATTGAAAGGGGGTCATGAGGTACCATTGATTTCCCGACAGACCGATGATAGGGGGAGCGTATGAGTGAGTGAATGAGTAACGGACGCTGGTCGTACGTTTACTGTATGTAAGTAACCTATCAGTTGAGGCAAGTGTCCGACCGTAAGAGGAAAGACGTTTTTGCCAGTTGAGGTAGCAATTACAGTTAGACTGTGGCCGTACAGTCAGAGAAAAGTGATCGCTTGGACGGAAGTAGTCATTTTTCAGTGTATGAATGAAAACGCATGCGAAATCGTGAGACAAATCGAGAAAGAAGGAGAATTGCTGCAAAAGGGAACGAGTGACGTCAGCATAGAACCGCGCTAAGATTGGTTAGTTTGTCAGACGTCAGCAAAGAGTCGCGCTGAGATTGGTCGGTCAGCGTAGAGTCGCGCTGAGATAGGCCGATTAGCGAGAGCCGCGTAGGGATTGGTTGGTTGGTTGTCAGTGGGACGTAAACAAGGAAGAGTAAAGGGAAAATTGTAAATTATCGAAAATGAAGTGTTTTAAGAGTTTAAGAGCACTCTTTAGGAGAAATAGAAGAAACTTATATGCCGGAGAGGAAGCTCCACCAGAAGGCACACCAGCTTATTATATGGCAGTGAATGTAGGCTTGCACTCGATATTATGGATTTCCGAGTGGAATAAGCTGACCGAAGGGAGTAAGGAACTGACGTTTCCGAGATTCGGAACGTTTAAGCTAGATGTGTTGAACGAACTAAAAGCGGTAATGCTTGCAACAAGACCTCTACCGAGGCCAACACAGTTCGAAGCACTTAGTGTATGGTTTAGAACAGCACACGAAAAGAGCGTAAAGAGGCGCCAAGAAAGAGTGAGACGATCAGTAAAGGCAGTACAGGATGCCAAATGGGATGAGGAAGCTAAGAAATGGAGAGTGCAAAAGATAGAAGCGGACAAACTGTTCACAATGATAGAAGCCACGGGAGAAAAGAAACCTCTAGAGGAAGATGAGGAAAGCGAGACGGAAGAGGATCTGATAGAGAGGCTATTAACAGATAGACCACCTCCGTACAGCGGAGGGGCCGCAAGTCCCATATTACCACAAGAGGACGGAGCTAGATGGGGGGAATATAAATCGATCCCAGTAACGGATTGGGATGCCAAGAAAGAGGAGGAAGTACCTCAATCTAGTTCCGAACAGAGAGTAGTGGGAAGATTCGTGGTCCAGAAAATGCCAGAAACGCAACATGCAAGGTCTTATCAAATGCCGGATGCTCTACAAGTACCGGTTACCATAGGCCCTATTGTGTCAATCTACAACCCAGAAGGGGTCCAGCAGGAGGAACAGGCACGATGGGACAGGGAAAGGACAGAGATGGAGAATAGGGATACCATGATGAATCCTCAAAGACAGATATTAGCACCGAGGAGTCGGAGTACTCCATTAGATGCAGCAACAGGTCCCTGGGTAGAACAAGGGGGTCAAAGAGGGCCAATGGACTTAAGGGGACCAAAACCGAAAACCCATAAGGAATTAAGGGAATACCTGAAAGAATGGGATACTGCCGAAGAGGCTCGGAATAAAAGTTTAGAAACAGGAGCAGAGTGGAGAGATCAGGATAACCGGATCCTCTCTCATTGTGGAGCTGGCGAAAGCAGCCCGGAGTGGGAGAGAGGGAGCCAGGAAAGCAGAAGAAATAATTGTCCTACTATCAATGACAATAGGCAAATGTGCGGAGACAGGAGTACAGGGTGTGGCGAAGTGCCTCGCGTCACCTTTAGTGAAGGAGAACGAAGGACGCAGGAGTACCGTAATACTTTCAGATGCACTCACCATACCCCGGGTGAAACAGTGCAACATTGGAATCACGGGAACATGGAGAGTCGTGAAGGGTCTCGCCATGCCTCCGGTGAGCGCGAGCGAAGTCATGAGAATATAGGGAGTCGCGAAACGTCTCGCCATACTTCTGGTGATCAAGAACGAGATCACGGGAACATGGAAGACCGGCGAGGACCTTTCATTTTATTGAGCGACACCAGACAGCAAGCGAGTTACAGTGATTTTGAACAGAACGGTGGATCCTATCTCGTATCTGGAGAAACCGAGCCGAAAAGACGAAGTGTAGGGATGGGGGATGGAGTAATGTTCCACCACACCCCACGGGAAGATGGAAAGGCTTGGGATCTAGAGAGGTGGGAACAAAGAGATGGAAGGAAAACTCCTCATAACTCACCTGTGTTCAGGCGTAGGGCGCATAGTGGAGGTGAGAGAGGTATGAGCGAACCACCTAGGACTGACATACTGAGAGCCGAAATAAAAGCCAGACGGATTGATGTAATGAGCCTAAAATCAGACTTAGATGAAATAATTGATGGCACAGTGGCAATAGAGAGATTAGAATTGTACGCACCAGATGAAATATTGTTCTTAGCCAAGGATGTTACTCGGAGAGCGAGGTCAGCTCATGAAAATTTATCTAATTTGGCAAATAGATATATGATAGACCTGTCGCGAACCAAAGCCTTGCAGCCCAATCATAGGCTAAATTGCACAGACCTAGATCTGGATGAACGTAGAACGATAGGACTAAGGGTACACATACGGGAATTAGTCATGTGTATCAGAATATGGAGGGATCTGGATAGATGGGAGGAAAAATGGTCTAAGAGGGGATCTGTTAGAAGAAGTACAATTGTGAAATCCCAGGATACAGACCTAATGAGAATGGAAGCTTTCCCTTTGCGAGAAGTCGCGAACGGAAATTACGTTCATGTACCCTGGAGCAGGGGGGATTTGGCGGCATTTACCAATTCTTTCCCCAAGTTAAGAGAGAATCCCGTTGAGTGGTACAAGCAGGTAGAGAGGTTCGTAAAGATCTCTAAGGTGCTGTGGATCGATTTGAACACATTGTTCGATATCGTAGTACCCGGAGATTTGTGGACGGCATGCAAACTTAGTGTTGAATGGCCTACCTGTGAGCCTCCGAGAGATAACCGGACAAATGGTCCATCAGACAGAGTCATGGAGAAATACGAAAGAGTAATAACATGGCTAAAGGAGAAAGTGCCAGTACAAGATATAGACTGGGTTAAGATAGATCGAACAACTCAGGAGCCTAAAGAGACGGTTCATGAGTTTTATGAGCGATTGCTGAAAGCATTTAAGCAGTACAGTGGGTTAGACGTAATGGATCCTAAGGACATAGGACAGTTTGTGTCAAAGTTTGTTCTCGGACTAAGACCAGACATAAGCCTGATGATACAACAGCATCTAATCTGTTGGCAGAACAAACCTTTAGACGAAATCCTGAGGTATGCAAGGTACTGTAGCGATGAGATAGATTCGAAAGCGAAGAAACTCAAGGAAAAATTAATGCTGGTACAAATGCAAGCAGCTGGAAAGGGTGGACAGCGGCAACAGGGAACAGGAACGCAAGCAAAGAAACAGAATAATCAGAGCAGAGATGAGGAAGAAAGACAGAGACCGAGAATGGATATCGCGACACTGAAAAAGACAACGAGGTGTCATCAGTGTAACGAAGTGGGACATTGGAGACGCGAGTGTCCTTACAATGTTGAGACAGGGGAATTAGAACAAGAGGAGGAAGAGGTACAGAATAACGTGGTTAAGGGAGCCGCAGCCCCGAAGGGAAAGTTTATCAAAGGGGGGACTCAGACTCCTCGAGCCCCGTTTCCTCAACCACCTCGCATCACAAACGGAGGGAAAACCTATAGACAAATGCCATTGTTCGTGGGAGGAGAAGAATGCTATTACGTTGATCCTCTTACAGGGCAACGAGTAAACCGGGAGGAAGACTGTACTCTAGGAGCAGCCCTGGAAGTAGATCAGAGAGGACCATACGTAGAGGCTGAAGTAGCTGGATGTCCTACAACCTTTTTGGTAGATACGGGTGCTACTCGATCTACGTTGAGATCAGCGGTAGTCCCAGGTTTGCCAATCTCGGGAGAGACGATTCAGGTGGTAGGAGTCGCAAACAAGAGGATGACAAATCCTTTGACAGAACCAGTGTCAGTGAAGATAGGGAATTACAGTGACGAACATCAGTTTGTGATCTGTGATTCTAGCCCTGTGTGTTTGCTAGGAAGAGATCTATTGTGTAAACTGAATTGCACAATACATTGCACACCTGAAGGAGTAGAAGTGCAGACCAATGATGAGGATGCCGATTTTAAAGTTGTAAACTCACAAGAGTGCGTGGAACTATATCCTACCTTAACAGTGGAAGAACTTCCACAGGATTTGAGGGAGAAAGTGTCAGCTGAGGTGTGGGATTTTACTGGAGAAGAAATAGGACTGATCAAAGGAGTAGAACCAGTAAAAATCTTGGTAAGACCCAATGCTGAGTATCCAAGAACCCCACAATACAAGTTGACTCCAGAGACGATTGCAGGAATAAAGCCCGTGATCGAATACATGATTAAACAGGGAATACTGAAGGAGATCGTGGGAAGTCCATGTAACTCCCCGATTATGGGTTTGCAGAAGCCTAGTGGAAAATACAGAATAGTGCAGGATCTTCGGAAGATTAATAATATTGTTGTCTCATGTTGTCCAGTGGTACCGAATCCATCAGTGATATTATTTCAGATACCGTTCCAAGCTGAATGGTTTACAGTGATAGATTTATGCCAGGCTTTCTTTTCGATACCGTTAGACGAAGAGAGCCAGTATCTTTTCGCTTTTAAGCTGGAAGATCGCGTCTTAACATGGTGTCGTATCCCTCAGGGGTATACAGAAAGCCCATCGATCTTTAACCAGTTATTAAAACGAAATCTTGAAAGTCTAGTACTGCCCAAGAATTCGGTTCTAGTCCAGTACATAGACGACCTCCTAGTTGCGTCAGAAACTGAGGAAGCTTGCAGAGAAGACACCATAACCTTGTTAAATCACTTGGCCGAGAATGGACACAAGGTGTCTCCAAGTAAATTGCAATATTGTAAGACTGAGGTGCAATACTTGGGCCATAGGATTGAAAAGGGAAAGCGGAAGGTGTCTCCAGACAGAATAGAGGCGATCATGAAAATGAACGCGCCTACAACACAAAGAGAAGTCAGGATGTTTCTAGGCATGGTCGGTTATTGTCGGCAGTGGATAGCCAACTTTTCGCTGAAGGCAAAACCTTTATTACAACTGACGCACAAAGGAGTAAGTGATCCGGTACCATGGGACAAAGATTGTTTGATGGCGTTTTTGCAGCTGAGGGAGGACTTATGTCGTGCCCCGGCTTTAGGAATGCCTGATTACACAAAACCATTTTTGCTTTACTGCTGCGAAAGAGAGGGATGCGCTTTAGCAGTTTTAGCTCAGATCCACGGAGATGCGCGTAGACCAGTGGCGTATTTCTCGGCTACATTAGATCCAGTAGCCGCAGCGTTGCCCGGATGTCTCAAATCCGTAGCCGCAACGGGTGTCAGCATTGAACGTTCTGAAAGCGTAGTTATGGGTCATCAGTTAGTTGTGTATGTACCACATTCTGTAGAATTGTTAATGACCAGGACTAAGACTCAGCATCTGACAAATAGCAGGCTCACACGCTACGAGCAAGTCATACTGGCTGCCGAGAATGTGACCCTAAAAAGATGCTCCGTCTTGAATCCTGCAACTTTGATGCCACTTCCGAATGAGGTGGATGATGAAAATTGTACAGATCATGACTGCCTTGATGTGACTGAACTATGCACCAAACCGAGACCCGATATTGTGGATGAACCATTGACTGACCCAGATGAAATTTTCTTTGTTGATGGTTCATGTGTAAGAGACAATGTCGGTCAGCTGAGAGCAGCTTATGCAGTTTGCACAATTACGAGGGTAATAGAAGCCGCTTGCCTGGAAGGAGTACACTCCGCTCAGGTAGCTGAAATTGTTGCTTTGACTCGTGCTTGCTTAGCGGGCGACAAACTTCGAGTCACCATATACACCGATAGCCAGTATGGTTTCGGGGTAGTTCACGATTACGGGCAGTTATGGTCTCAAAGAGGTTACATGACCTCCTCGGGTTCTCCCATTAGGAATGGAGAATTCGTGAGACTTTAGAAGCATTGCGAGGTCCAACAGCTATAGCAGTGGTCAAATGTGCAGCGCATACAAAGAATGTTGACTTTGTATCACTAGGAAACCGCTATGCGGATGAAGTAGCGCGTTACTGCGCAGAACAGGGATATTCTCACACTGATGTAAAAGTGGGGGGAATCCAGGAAAGAACTGAATTGACACTGTTGTTGGATACTGTAGATACGTGGGATGAATTAAAAAGTGTTCAGGAAAATGCACCAGATGATGAGAAAAAGAGTTGGGAAACAGCGGGTTGCTCCAGAAGCGAGATGAATTTCTGGATCTCCGCCGATGGGAGAGCAGTTTTACCAAATGAACTTGTTAGTCCAATGGCAAGGAAATTGCATGGATCAGCACACATAGGAAGAGATGCTATGGTGAGAGTATTCAGACAAACGTGGTTTAATCCCAAATTTAGAGTAGCGGCAGAAGCAGTGTGTCAGAGATGTACGATCTGTCAGCAACTAAATGTGGGAAAGAGAACACCAGTTACATTGAGTCACATTGGGAGGTCTGGGGGGCCTTTCAATAGGATGCAGCTTGATTTCATAGAAATGCCTAAATGCAACAGACTCAGATACGTTTTAGTGATTGTTTGCATATTTTCTAGATGGGTTGAGGCTTACCCTACACGTAGGTGCGATACACTTACAGTAGCAAAACTGTTACTTAGAGAGTTGATACCGAGGTTTGGGGTGCCATCCTCTTTGGAATCGGACAGAGGAACTCATTTTAACAGCGAAATAGTGAAGATGCTATGTTCAGCTTTGAGTATCGATCAGAAACTACACTGCAGCTATCGACCAGAAGCTTCAGGGATTGTAGAACAAATTAACAGTACAATCAAGTCCAGACTGGCTAAAGTTTGTTCATCGACATCCCTGAGTTGGCCAGACGCACTTCCAATGGTTCTTATGAGCATACGTAGCACACCGGATAGGAAAACAGGTCTCTCTCCTCATGAAGTGCTAATGGGGAGAGCTATGAGATTGCCATCGGTTCCGACTGCAGCTCTAGTGAACATCACAGACGATTTGATCTTGGACTACTGTAAGGGACTATCTGATGCCGTTAATTCTGTGTCCCTCCAGGTCCAGGCTGCAGAGGTTCCATCAGCACAAGATTTGTGCCACGACCTGAGTCCGGGGGACTGGGTCCTGGTGAAGAAGCATGTCAGGAAGAACTGCTTAGACGTGCGCTGGAGAGGACCATTTCAAGTTATACTTGTGACGAATACTGCAATAAAGTGTGGAGGTCTGCCAAACTGGATACATGCCTCACACACCCGAAGAGTGCCAACACCTCTAGAAGAGACAGCTCCTCTCTCGGATGAGAATCCAGCGGAAAGCGGAGAAGCCATAGAGGGGGAAAGCCAAGCTGTGGAGGTGAGCGAAGAGGCTGAGATTGAGACGGAACAGGTCGACGAAGGTCAGGACATCAGTGAGACCGAAGTCGCCTCAGGAGAAGAAAGTAATTGGGAGTCCGACACAGATATCGAACAAACTGAGAGTGACCAAGAGACTGGTCCAAGAACAAGGAGCAGGAGGACAAAGAGAGACGAAGCCAGTTGGCCGGAGAGAAGGAAAAGGTCAAGCTCGGAAGGAAAGCAAGAAAGAACTCTTGTTCCGATTGCAGAAGAATCAGACCAGGAGGAGGAAACTACAGACTCAGGAACTGAAAGTCCAAGAAGATCGAGAAGGGTACGTGTGCCCTGCAGAAGGTACGCCACCCCAGAGTGGACTTATCTAGCAGATGTCTTGGGGACAGAAATCTGGGAGAGTGAAGAAAGTGAAAGTAATCGATCACGATCCATTTGTGGCAGTGGAGATATGGATGTTGACGCCTGGACTCGAGACTGAGGGATTACTGACTTTCACACTTCCAATACCCCCATATTTGAGTCAAATTCAAGATCTAGTGTTGAAAAGATTACAATTTCCAACTTTTGGCCAGCAAATGCCAGACGACGAAGAAAAAGTTATTCGTTTTGAATTATTAGAAATTGTTGTGAAAGCTGCAGGTGCGAGAATAATTGTTGACGCATAAGAGACTTTTGTGTATAAGCTATAAAGAAGAAGATAACCTAGAGCCGAGTGGAAAGAAGAATAAAATTAGGGATTACATTTAGTGGACGGAGAAGTGTTAGGGTTGTCTGTTGTTAAAAGAGAAAAGACATTGTTGCGAAAAAGAGACTTTGTTAATAAAAAACACTTTAAAGACTGGGAAAGAAAATAAAGCAAACAAAGATTGGAAAAGAAAACTTTTTCGCAAAAGAAGGAGCTACGCTGTTTTGATAACATGGAGAACGGCAACCCAAACCGAAAAACTAGATGTATAGTAGGTACACTAATAGCAGTAGTAATTTTTCTCATAATTACGGTAGTGACAATATCATACATAATAGGACATGAAAGCGATATAGAAACAGCAAATGTACAGCCTATAACGACTTTGAGACCTGCTCTTGTTGGGAAAAAGGAGGAGAGCAAGGTTATACGTGAAAAGGCGTTATTGGCAGATGAAGCTCGTAGATTACATGTAGACGAGTCACAGGGAAACTTTAGGTCAAACGCATATGCTAAACTGTTATATGAATATATCGATGCCATGGAGGCCAAGGATTGCTACGTTTGTATGCAATTGCCGGCTTCCGTAGACGAAGGCATTAGATATCATCATCTTCCATTGACTTATGGGATAACATGTAGTTTACTGCTCAGTATATTTTATGGTAGGGAAGGATTTGAGTACTACTTTTCAAATTATGATTCGGTACTGCCTGAAGTTCCGAATTATAAGCAAATGAATAAGTGGGACTATTACAAAAAGGAGGATAGACTAGCCAAATTCTTTCTTCCTTGGGATACATTAGATACATCATATGCACGCAGAAATAATCTGACCTGCAAGGTGTCAGAGGTAGAGAAAAAGTTCATAGGACAAGTAGATGATAGATACAGAAGGCAGAAGATTCTAAAAATGTCAGGACAATGGAAAACTGATTGGACCGAAGAAGAAAAGGCACATAAAAAGAAAGGTAGCAATGGTCCAATAGCATTGGATAGGACGCAGAAGGGAAAGTTATGTTTAACTCGAAGCAAAACGTATTACGAGAGTGTATTTGTAGGTGAAGTAAATTGTGAACATGCTTTTAGATTGGAGTACTATACGAAAGATTTTATGAAAGGAATGCAAGTTATTCCGAATGTGTATTTTGTATGTGGAAGAAATGCCTATGTAAAACTACCCGACAATTGGTATGGTTCGTGTTACTTGGCAATTGTCTTCCCCAAAATATATCATGCAAAGGATGTAGCGATAATAGAAGGAAAGGCTTCGAGGAGAGCGAAAAGGGAAGTAGGAGATGCAGAAGTAGTAGGAGATGTATTTGGAGCAATGTTTCCTATGTTAGGTTTAATACTTAACGATGTTAAGATCAGGAGACTGGCTACAGTTGTAGATAGATTGTCTGCAAGTACTGCAAGGTCATTAATGTTGGTAGAAGGCGAGATGCAGTCGATTAGAGCAATGGTTCTTCAGAACCGACTTGCTTTAGATGTACTGCTAGCAAAAGAAGGCGGAGTTTGTAAGGCTTTGAAGGTCCAGGAATGTTGTACTTATATTCCTGATAATTCAAAACCACTTGAGAAAGTCATACGGAACATTACACGAATTCATCAAGAGATCGAAGATTTATCCAAAATAAATGTTTGGGAAAAAGTTGGTCATGGAGTAGGAAAGGTTGGGAGTTGGTTTGCCAACCTTGGGAAAAGTATAGTATGGTACATAATAAAGCCTGTATTGATAGTATTAATTTGTATAATCACATTGTTAGGTTTAGTAAAATTGTATAAATGGTATAGATCGAACCGGTTACAACGAACAATGAGAGAGCAAGAAAGGAGATTAGCTGCTTTACGAGATCAACAGTATAAAAGCTTAAGAGCTCTCGAGACGATGAAAAGAGGGAATATCGTAACTAGTCCTGTTTAGAGATATTATTCAAATTGCATTTAGTGATGACTCCTAGAAGTCATCAAAGGGGGGGACTGAGAGAGCGCAAATTTGAATGAAAATTATGTATAGGGCATATTTACAAGCACATTGTATAACGTAGGAATGAAACGTATATCGTAATGTGAAATTGACACTTATAGCATATAGATAACCGATATAATCCAAAGTAATATAGGAAATGTAACTGTATTCACTTTAGAACATGTATTAGATTTAGAAGGCCCGTATATGTAGTGGGCTGATGTAGAAATGGTGTAGAAATGCTTACGAAATGTAGAACGTGAAAGGTAGAATTCAAGTACGTGTGTAACCTTTAAACGGAGAAGCAGCGAGAAATGAAACGTGAAGAAATGTGTAGAACTTGTATAAAACGATATAGAGAATGAGAATATAAAGTTATGCTTTACGTAGTTTATATTCAATGTATAATGTATTCACTTCTATGTAAAGGGATTGCTAAATACAATTATATATAAATGGGTGTTAAAGGTTGTACTGTGTAGAAGGCTTTTTGTGAGAATGTTAGAAAGGTTTAGGTCATTTGTGATTCTAACCTGACTGACCAAAGGTTAGCAGGAGCACAGTCCAATGTATATAATTTAGCGGACTTACAGGAGTCGTAAATAGCTTGACGTGGACGTGAGAGCCAAGAAGTCTAGCACTTGTTAGATTTAAGGTGACAACGCTGGACAAGGTTTATGGCCTGAACGTGATGAGAAGCGCTAAGAATTTGAAACTTGTTTTGAGAAGTCCATTCACAGGACCTAGAAGGGTCAACATCACAGTCGTAGTTTAAAGTTCTGTTGACGATGTTGACTTGTGCTCTGAAATGTCAATTATAAATTTGAATGAAGTCACCAATAAGAAGATGAAGATGACATCTAAAGAAGAAAGGTCAACTTAACGGACGGCGAAAGAGATGAAGCAATGGACGAAGCTAGAAGCTGACATCATCGGGGAAAGTCCGTGGTGGGCGTCAAGGGGCGTTCCACCCACACTGTGATTGTGTATTTTAGGGACAGCACCCCGGGGAGGAGGTAGCAATTAGCAATGAGCAAGTAGCGAAGGCGAGGGCGAACAGCTCAGAGCAGAAGTCATCATAGAGAGCAAGAGCGTAGATGACTTGAGCAGATGCGCTGAGAGAGATCAGAGCGCAAGAGAGCAGTAGGCCGAGGACCCTTAAGAAGAGCGGATGGGTAGGCAGAGAGGGTACTGCTTCTTAAACTTAAGTTACCTTTAGAGGCTAAGAGAGTTTGATCTTCTTTGGAAGTCAAACTGCTGACACCTTTTTAGGTTAGGAACTTGCGAAATAGGGATGTCACATAGCATAGAGTAGGGACAGATTTAACGTGATACTTTTCTCTTTCTGTAGATGACGCCAAGGAACCACTTCACATCGAAGCTTTAAATTGCTGATATCGGAATTGATTTTGTATTCTTTTGTATACTTTGATCCTGAGAGGATTGTAATTGCATCCAACTTTGATTTTTATATAAAACTTTTAAACTTTATCAGTTGTAAGTGGTTCTTCAGAGTGGCGTCAGTTAATGGGGTTTGTCTAACCTATGCGGGGGTTGTCTTTTACTCAATGACAGGTACTATCGGTCCAAAATAGATGAATGAGATAAGTTATTAAATTGATCATAAATTGATATCAAAATCTCATTCCCCGCAAACCCTACTGTCACCATGAGAAGCTGCACGGGATAAGAGAATCATGTGAACAACCTCACTCCACTGGTGCCATGGAATAATTTACATGTGCTTCAGCCCACCATTGTGATGTCATCAGCGCAAGATACCTGGCATCATGTGAATGGAAACTGAACTTCAACTCACTGTGAAGGCTAGCGTAGCAGTATTCTCAACCTGCACTGAGGTAACGACATGACAGTGACATGAGATACTGGCACAAGGGGCAATGCATCCATGAAAACAGACTCACAGGGCAGTTGTCTTAACATGTGGGACATACACCGGCCCACACCTACAAGACATTGTTTTTGGGAAACCAAACTGTACTGGCCCACAAGGTTGAGGGGATGATCCAGACACATCCTGCTGCACACAGTGAGGCTGAAATCCCCCACAGAGTCCGTGGTTGTGATCTCCCACACAATGTCAAACCATGGTATTTGCAATGTTTCAGTGTCAATGTTTACACACATTGATGCATTCACCAGAGTCAAAACTCAACGACAGATGACTGTCAGATAGGGTGACTATCCTGTCATGGGAGTGGGGCTACATGGAATTGGAAACAAGATGTTGTTACATGTGTGCATGGTCAAACAACATGCGCATTAACATGTACCACACAATTGAAACCATACCAACGCAAAACAGCCTTATATGAGTCCTTACCCAAACTGACATTTCCACATGTCCGTGCATGCTCCGTTGATTCGGCTGATGTTGCTATCATCATGAGCAATAGCAGGCTGACCAAGATGACACCAACGGACAACAGGCAGGGCGACCTGGGAATGAGAGGCGCACAAGGGGTCAAGTTCAGTATAATGTCATTCAGACATGGTCATGTTGAATAGACTGAGGTTGTACTACACTTGTACATTCCAAGTTCACACATAGCACGTATGTGTGTGGCATTACATCTGCACCTGTGTCCCACTGCACAACAAACATCAAAGTGACATTGCATACAGTCAGCTGGACTCACAGAATGCTACCCATGCAACTCTATGGTACATGCTTGAACAAAATGCACCTAGGACTCACCATTATGAAAAGACGTTGCGGATGAGGTGACTCTGGATATCATCTTCAACCTCCTCGTCACTGGCATCCTGGCCAAGGCCTTCATCCTCAACGGACGGATGTGCCAGCTCATCAGGATCTAGGATGAGTGGCCCGGCCTTCTCCACTGCCATGTTGTGTAGCATGCAGCACACCATGTAGATGTTACACACCTTGAGTGGGGTGTATTGGAGGGCTCCGCCTGTCTTGTCGAGGCACCTTAACCGGCTCTTCAGGAGTCCAAATGTTCGCTCTATCACCCGCCTGGTCTGCCCATGAGCATTGTTTTACCGCTGGTCTGCAGCTGTCCTGGGGTTGCGTAGCGGAGTCATGAGCCACGGCTTGTTTGGATATCCTGCGTCTCCTGCAAATTAACATCATGGAAATGAGTGTGTAATATGATGTAGTTAAGGAAATAATGACATACAGACATACATGAGTAACAGAGTTTACCCACCGACAAGACATGCCCGATGGTTGTGCAGCTGCAGCATCATCTGTGGTACCCTGCTACGCCTCATGATGAATGCATCGTGGCACGATCCTGGAAAACGTGCACAAACATGGGGGATCAGCATGTTGGCAAGACACACCACCAGGGCATTTATCGAGTGGTAATGTTTCCTGTTGCCGCATAGAATTCCAACTTGACATCTGTCAACTGTTCAGGAGTAGGGAATGTTATAAATTCATCTATGTGCAGCAACATAGCAGCCAATACATCACGTAAAACCCGGCTTAACATGGTTTGGGACATCCCCCCCCACATCACCTATGGTAAATTGGAACGTACCTGTGGCAAAGAAATGTAGGGCTGCCATCACCTTTACCTTGGTTGTCAGCACAGTTGGATACCTGTGTCGTGGTTGGAGATGTGGTTCCAGCCTGTCCGTCAGGTCCTGAATCAACTGTTGTGTGAAGCGGTAACGCCGTATGCAATCACGTTGCCTCACAGCATCCAAGTCTGGCAACGGCCTTGGCAGAGGGGGTGCCCTGCACAACATATTTAGGAAAAACTATGTACAACTGTCAGACAAAGACAATTACAATGTACATGGCACAAGCAACACTGCTTCAACGCATCTAATGAATTTTGAGTCTGGCGTGGGCTACACATTGAGGACACATGTGCCATCTGGCTGCCACTCCATGATAACTGATAGACCTGTTGTCTGTGGAATGGACATGACATGCATACAAATGATCTGCTAGGCTGGTCTGAGTGAGCAGGACAAAGTATCACGTCAGTGACACACGTCACATGAACTGCATGAGGAGGTTGTCTGCACATCCAGACAGCTGACAGCAATGCACACACCCACATCACATGTGACATCATTTGCACATATCAGACATATTGTGATTGAGGTGTGCATTTGCAAAAACTACTATATGGACATTATCAGACTGCAGAAATGTATGTTTGGGGAAAAATGGTCTATGATGCCATCACACGTATGAGCGGTTGATTTGCACAAGTGGCATGGTGTGCGTACATGTGAAACCCTGTCATCACGGAAAAGACCCATCATAGATGCTCCTACAGCATATAAACTTGACAGTATATAAACAGCATGCACATTCTTGCACATGGCACACACATGACGTGGTCACACAGGGTCATGCTGGGCGTCAATTTGACATCTGTGACAGTGGGCATGTTGCTGTCATCATGTGACAGATGCCTTTACTGAATGGTGTGCCATAACAGTGTTGATGTGCATCACAAAATGTTCAAGATGTAACTCAGGTGAGAAGTGTTGAATGTATGTGAAACACATGTGCACCATGATTAATGACATGTCTCAATAGCTCTTCACACATCAACTGTGCCACAAGATCACACTCCCTGTGCTATATCACTGTCTGCCACACCTAGGGCCTGCTGATGTAAGGATGTCATGCAAATCTATACATCCACATCCTCAACATGAGCCTACACCTACATCCCTGCCATGTGATTTCCTCGTATCACTCTCCCAATGGTGCCATGAATGAGCTTATGAACACAGCCTACACATGCATTCACTTGAGCATGTCAAACGCACAGTACCCCAATTGTATGTGCATGTGTACGGATCATTTCCCTATTGCATGGTAGCCATACGCGAGCATAGCGTACCCCAATTGAACGTGCGTGTGTACGGGTCGTTTCCCTATTGCATTGTAGCCATAGGCGAGCAGAGCGTACCCCAATTGAACTTGCGTGTGTACGGGTCATTTCCCTATTGCATTGTAGCCATACGGGAGCAGAGCGTACCCCAATTGAACATGCGTGTGTACAGGTTGTTTCCCTATTGCATTGTAGCCATATGCGAGCAGAGCGTACCCCAATTGAACGTGCGTTTGTACGGGTCATTTTCCTATTGCATTGTAGCCATACGCGAGCAGAACGTACCCCAATTGAACGTGCATGTGTACGGGTCGTTTCCCTATTGCATTGTAGCCATACGCTAGCAGAGCATACCCCAAATGAACGTGCGTGTGTACGGGTCATTTCCCTATTGCATTGTAGCCATACACGAGCAGAGCATACCCCAATTGAACGTAAGTGTGTACGGGTCATTTCCCTATTGCATTGTAGCCATACATGAGCAGAGCGTACCCCAATTGAACGTAAGTGTGTACGGGTCGTTTCACCAATGAATGAGTTGCATTCGCGACGGAAATCGCACCGTACTTGTGTGGGGATTCCAGAAAATACATAGGGAACATCTAGGGGAACAGTGGAATGGGCAGAATGCAGCCTGGTTGTCAAGGAAACAGAGATTTGAGAGTGTTCTACAGGTGTTCTGGAAAATTCAGTTGGGCAAAACTATACAATGTTGCAAAAGTTGTTGTTGAGCTCAGGCTCAGTTTTTAAACCATGCAAATGTGTGTCATGGCCTTCTGTGTCATGGGATTGGATAAAACATGGGATGCAAACTATTCTGGCCTATCACACAGTACTCCTTGGACTCACAGACCCTCTGCAGCACAGATATAAGGCAGCATGTGGATGTGAGAGATCACTTGCCTGCACAGCATTGGAGTGGACAACACAGCTGCTGTCTCTGTATCCTCTGGACCCTGATTTTGCTGAGCATAGAGAGGGCACCTGCATTCAGTGAGGGGGAGAACAATGCCCTGCTGGATGCCCTCCTGCCTAACTACAGCAAGCTGTATGGGAGACCAGAGGAGCAGGTGAGTGATAAGTGCACTACCTTGGACTGTGCACCTGTTGGGTGTGTGACACTACAGCCATTGTGTATGTATTGTTAAGAGATGCTATGTTGTTTGGAGTGAGTGCCGGTGTGTACAGTGTGGTATCTCACATGCAGTTAATGATGTGGTGTAATAGTGTTTACTGCTCCTCAGCATTGTGTTAACTGTGACATTAACTGCAATGTGAATCACACTTTCTGCTGTGCCACACCGTGCATGTTCTTTTTGAATGGTTTCCTGAGCTGTTGCAGTGTTCCCCCACAAATGACAGATGAATGTACTCACTGTAGATGGATTTGTTCATGACCTGTGTGCTTGTTGGACAAAAGCATGCTTTGAAGTGATGTACATTGAAGAGTGTGATTGATCTTTGTCACCTGGCAAATTGTGTCGGTGAGGTTTTGCAAGACTGGTGCATGACGTATGCCACAGGGTGCACAGACAAAATATGGACTCCAAAATATCAAATGGACAAAATATTGAGTTAAAAATATCGACAATAATAAAATATCGATAACAAAAATATCGTTGGTCAAAATATCGATTAAAATAATGATAAAAAAATATCGAGTACAAAAATATCGACAAAATATATATAAATAGTCAAAGTAAAAAATTTCGATAATATGTAGAAAAAAGGTTAAAAAAATAATAATAATGTATTAATAGTAATATAAATTGTAGTTAATGTTTAGGAGCGGGATGTTGGGTTAATAGGGGATAAGGGTGGGGAGTAATTTAATAATAATTAATTAATTAATATATGTTTGTAAATATTTTTAATTAATAATTAATTGGTAATTAATTAATATTAATTAGTTAATTAATTAATATAATTTTGTACATATTTTTAATTAGTAATTAATTGGTAATTAAATAATAATAATTAGTTAATTACATTAATTAGAGTAATTTATTTATATATATAATTTTTAGTTATTAATTAATTAATTGGGGGAAAATATTAATTATTAAATTAAATTAATTACAGCTAATGTGCTAATATATTTACGTTATTGTTATTGTTAATTAATAATTAATTGGTATTTAAATAATATTAATTAATTTTGGGTAAAGGAATATTTTTTGGGTTCAGGGTCAGTTTTCAGTTTTTGGGTAAAGGGGTATTTTTAGGGTTCAGGGTCAGTTTTCAGTTTTTGGGTAAAGGGGTATTTTTAGGGTTCAGGGTCAGTTTTCAGTTTTTGGGTAAAGGGGTATTTTAAGGGTTCAGGGTCAGTTTTCAGTTTTTGGGTAAAGGGGTATTTTTAGGGTTCAGGGTCAGTTTTCAGTTTTTGGGTAAAGGGGTATTTTTAGGGTTCAGGGTCAGTTTTGGGTTTTTGGGTAAAGGGCTATTTTTAGGGTTCAGGGTCAGTTTTGGGTTTTTGTGTAAAGGGGTATTTTTAGGGTTCAGGGTCAGTTTTCCCTACTGTTGCACCTACTGGAGTGGGAATAGTAATTTTAACCCTACGCTATCCAACGCTTTCCCTACGCATGCACTCTTTGGAGTGGGAATAGTATTTTTTACACTTCTGGTATCGTACAGTAATATAATAGTATCTTATTTAATTATAGTATGTTACTATATATATATGTTTCAACAAATAGGATTGTAAAAAATTATTTCTATTATTTTCATTTATTATTTAATTATTATAAGTTAATGTAAGTATTTTTAAGTATATTTTAGTAATTAAATTTTAATATTAATTTAATTTAACACTGTTTTTAATAAAGTCGATATTTTTTACAACTATATTATTGTAAACGATATTTTGTACTCAATATTTTTGTACTTACCTGTTTATAGATACAAACTCGATATTTTGACTGTCGATATTTTGTCCACAATATTTTTGCAAGTCGATATTTTGTCCCTCGATATTATTTCAGTGATCCATGCCACAGCTATACCCATGTGATGAGACAAGAATGCTGCGCCATGTGCATGACTTGGACAGTTAGCATGAGGCCTGTGTCACATCTTTCGAAGGTGTGACATGTGCTAAGTGATGTTTTATACACTGTTGACAATGACAAGCAGATGAGTTGTGCCAGGGTGTGCATGTGTGGTCTGAAGAGGGTTATTTGGTGTAGTGGGGTATGTGACAGCATGTCACGTGCTGCAGTGCCCCCTGATGTAGCATGTATTGCTCAGTGTGTGCCATGCTCAAAGAGTGGTTTGCACCCCTTATGGCATCTGTAGCCTTTCAATGGCATGTAGTGCATTGTTCTATGGTCACAGGCCACATACACATGGACAATGATGCAAGTCTGGTCAGCATCCTATGCCCTGCTGTCATCGTCTATTTGGTGCAAGTGTGTGTCTTTGGGACATGGACCAGGTGTTCTGATGTTGTATCACTTTATATTCGTGACAGGTATCTGCCTATGAGAAGGCTGACATCTGGCTGGACATCGCCAGGGCTGTCAGGAGTGGGGGGGGGGGCCTCGCAGGAGGCTCCGTAACATCAGGAAGAGGTGGCAGGACATCCTGTGCTGGACCCGCCGCATCGCCAGGGTCCAGCTCAAGCTCGAAGCTCCACGCCGGCATGGCGGCACCCGCCACCTCACCCCCACATGCTCCGGGTCCTGGAAGTGGTGTTCCCAGATCTCCATAGGCAGTTGCAGGAGGGACAGCAGCAAGAAGGTGTTAGGTACATGTCTGTTTGTTGTCATGTGTGTCACATGCTACCTGCAGTGCTCCAAGGCATGGTAACACTCCCACGGTTGGGGTGGTGTGGTCAGACAGGCACTTTATGCATTGGCATTAGAATGGCCCATATTCAGCAGATGCTGGTTTACATGCCTTGCCCTACTCCACATTTGTCCAGTGCTTTGGCTATTTATTGTTTTTCACATGTACTCCTACGGTGCAATGTATTAGTATGCATATTCCTTGGCACATCATCATGTTGGAGGGAGGTCTGTGACACCTGTTGGTACCTTACCTGTTGCACCACCTGTGCACTGTGTCTGCCCTTCTTCATATTTTGGCACTGATCAGGAGTCTCAACATGTTTTTCTGCACGAGTCAGCCTCAGTGGCCTTTGTCCATTGTAAACTTTCTAATTCTCATGTGTTAGCTACAGGTGCACACTGTACATGTATACTAATTTTGGCTTGTGCATACTCACACTGGGCAGTGCGTGTGTGCATATTCTCAAAATATGTTGCAGGTTGTTTGGAAATAATATTGATGGTCAGCCACACAATGTGAGTTTGGGTGTAGACAGCTGTGATGCCAGTGTGAGGTGATGGAATACTTGTTTCAGGTCCCAGGATGGCATCACATGGCAGTTCGGGCTGGACTTTTCCCATGTGGCACAGGGTCAAACCGATTCAAACATGACCAAGTCTGGATTTGGGTGGCAGGGTGGGCAAATGAACAGTGATTTATCATCAGCTATCCTGTTGTCAGACAGTGGGTCATCATTGTGACTCTCATACAAGTTGTGGCCTTGCCTGTTACTTGTATCCTACTATACATTGAGCGTTGTGTCTCTTACAATTGCGCATTACTAGGCTTTGCATTGTGCAGAGTTCAGTGGCATGTGGCTCATGATGCATGTCATGTTTAGAAATGTGCCCAAATGATTTGTAGCTGATATGTCTGATGTGTACAGGTGACTGATATATTTCTCTTATTCTCCTTGCCAACAGCATCATCACCACAATCTGGAGGAGACAGAGGCGTGGACCAGACAGAGGGACCCAGCAACAGTGTCACCAGCTTTGAGGAGTCGGAGGGGGGCAGTGGCACGGAGGGTCAGACGGCTGGACCTAATAAGCACGACACCTCCTAACATGCGGACGGCTCGGAATCAGACTCTCCGGAGGAGGGGGAATATGCAGCTATGCCATCTTCTACATCTTTGGCTGTCCCCTCCTCCTCCAGTACCATCTCCACCCTCCCAGTTGTTAGGGTCGCCTAGGGTCCGTGCTAGCCCCCGTGTCTCCTTTGTTCCCGGCACCGCAGCCCCTGCCCCTGTCTCCCCTGCTGCCCACAGTGCTGAGTCTGTGGACCTACTCCGGCAGATTCAAGTAGGTCAGACATCCATGTTGACTGTCCTCCATGGACAAACACAAATCATGACATAGTTGTTGTTGTTCATGGAGGGCATGTCATCTGCCATGTCTGATCTACGTTGGAGTGTGGCTGGCATAGAGTCATCACTGACGGCAGCACTGTCCACCCTGCACCATCTGCCCCCCATCCTTCAGACCCATCCACCTCAGCCTCTCCCATACCTGCCCAACGTACACGCAGACGCCACAGGTCAGACACCACAACACACACACCCAGCACACCCACATTGCAGACAAAGCGCAAATCTCCACGCACCCAATCTCAAGGGGATGTAGGCACACCCACAGGGAGAGGGGACAGATGTCACACACGCATCCACAGACCCACAACAACAGACTCACAGCCCTCTACCTCCACCCCCAATGTATGCCCGGGTTTAGGTGGTAGTTTTTCTGAACTGGCTGAAGTGTGCAGCCAAGTATATTTAGCCACATTCAGCGAGGCACCGGCCAGTGAGGAGGGAATCCACACCACCTGCACCCACTACACCTGTCCTTCCCTCTCCTGTCCCTGCGGTGCCGGAGGATTCCCCAGATGATGCCCCCACTGTTTCCACAGACGATTGAACTCTATGTGCAGGCAAGTTTGGGTGTGACAACATCCAGAATGCCACAACCTTTTTTCCCCGTTATTTGGACTGGCCATTGGCCTTCTGTGAGCATGGACTCATATTTACGTTTTTTTCTTTTAGTGCGGCTGAATAAAGCTTTTAATTTTTGGTTGTACTTTTGCTTTTCTGATAATGGCTTAGAGCACTGTGTGCCTGGGAGCTGGTGTGATGTTCAGATTTGGGTATTGTAACATGTGTCTATTTCCTGATGAGAACAAAGTGGGTTGCTGAACCGTTCCTAGTTGAGAGAATTATGTGTATTTGGCGTGACCGGGGGTGTACATGTGGCACCCTTGGGCATCCATTTTGTTGGATGTATTTGCCTCACACACCCGAATGGGTGTCATGCTTCATCATTGGTGTTGCTCCTCGTCGGGGAGGCGGTGCAATCCCCGACGGGCTCACCTCAAAGAGGGGCTCTTTACCGGAGATCTTTTAAATCCAACTGCCTTATGGTGAAGTGCGGGTATGTGGGAAATGGAGCAAATAGCCTAGAGAGTGATTAAAATGTAGTAAGGAGTACCAAAAGTACTACTTTATTCTGGGTCTCCCGCTACGATTAAAAAAGTGAATCCAACTCACTGGGTACCTCCTGGTTAGGTATGATGGCACTAGATGAGGTTGGAAAAGAAAATGGTCAACATGTTTCTCGCATCAAGGAATTAACCGCGATTCATCAGGACCTATAAAGTGTAGAATTTATGGAATATGCAGTCATTCAACAGCATGCTAGTGTCATGTGTGAAATACAAGCAATATAGGTTTTGGTTACCTCTGTAGTAATATCCTATGCCTCAGGGTCAGGGATTATGTACTACATGAGTGTTCGGCGGTAAGTAAACATCAGGGAAGAACCTTTAGATGTGGCTCTATCTTCCTGTGTTCCTGCCTTGTGACCTACCCATCGCCGCCGAGCTCGGATAGATAGTAATTCTATTTCCTGATGGTAATGAGGTTCACCATGGTATGTTTCTGCTTTAACTGCTGGGCACTGTTGGGCACTGCTGGGACTCATAGCCACACACCCCCTCTACTGCTGGGCACTGCTGGGGGTCTTAGACACACACACCCTCTACTGCTGGGCACTGCTGGTCACTGCTGGGACTCATAGCCACACACACACTCTACTGATGGGCACTGCTAGGCACTGCTGGGCACTGCTGGGGGTCTTAGCCACACACACTCTACTGCTGGGCACTGCTGGGACTCATAGCCACACACACCCTCGACTGCTGGGCACTGCTGGGCACTGCTTGCCACTGCTGGGCACTGCTGGGACTCATAGCCACACACACTCTCTACTGCTGGGCACTGCTGGCCACTGCTGGGGGTCTTAGCCACATACACCCTCTACTGCTGGGCACTGCTGGGACTCATAGCCACACACACCCTCTACTGCTGGGCACTGCTGGGGGTCTTAGCCACACACACCCTCTACTGCTGGGCACTGCTGGGGGTCTTAGCCACACGCACCCTCTACTGCTGGGCACTGATGGGCACTGCTGGAACTCATAACCACACACACTCTCTACTGCTGGGCACTGCTGGACACTGCTGGACACTGCTGGACACTGCTGGGGGTCTTAGCCACACACACCCTCTAGTGCTGAGCACTGCTGGGCACTGATGGGACTCAGCCACACACACCCTCTAATGCTGGGCACTGCAGGGCACTGCTGGGGGTCCTAGCCACACACACCCTCTACTGCTGGGCACTGCTGGGCACTGATGGGACTCATAGCCACACACACACTCTACTGCTGGGCACTGCTGGACACTGCTGGGGGTCTTAGCCTCACACACCCTCTACTGCTGGGCACTGCTGGGCACTGCTGGGACTCATAGCCACACACAAACTCTACTGCTGGGCCCTGCTGGGCACTGCTGGGGGTCTTAGCCACACACACCCTGTACTGCTGGGCACTGCTAGGCACTGCTGGGACTCATAGCCACACACACCCTCTACTCTACTGCTGGGCACTGCTGGGACGCATAGCCACACACACACTCTACTGCTGGGCACTGCTGGGGGTCTTAGCCACACACACCCTCTACTGCTGGGCACTGCTGGGCACTGCTGGGACTCATAGCCACACACACCCTCTACTGCTGGGCACTGCTGGGACTCATAACCACACACACACTCTACTGCTGGGCACTGCTGGGCACTGCTGGAGGTCTTAGCCCCACACACCCTCTACTGTTGGGCACTGCTGGGACTCATAGCCACATACACCCTCTACTGCTGGGCACTGCTGGGGGTCTTATCCACACACACCCTCTACTGCTGGGCACTGGTGAGCACTGCTGGGACTCTTAGCCACACACCCTCTACTGCTGGGCACTGCTGGGGGTCTTAGCCACACACACCCTCTACTGCTGGGCACTGCTGGGTGTGTTTTCCACACATCACTTAGATGTGACGCAACATACACATACATTTCTGACGTATGTCCCACATGTCTCACCATTCCACTGGTGATATGCGGTAGCGTGTGGCGCACCATACCCCGAGGTTGATGGTGTAGGTGAGACACGTCTGACTATTACACTGGTGATATGCGGTAGCGTGTGGCGCACCGTACCCCGAGGTTGATGGCGTAGGTGCAGCAGGTCTCACTATTACACTGGTGATATGCAGTAGCGTGTGGCGCACTGTACACCGAGGTTGATGGCGCAGGTGCGCCACGTCTCACTATTACACTGGTGATATGCGGTAGCGTGTGGCGCACCGTACCCTGAGGTTGATGGCGTAGGTGCAACACGTCTCACTATTACACAGGTGATATGCGGTAGCGTGTGGCGCACCGTACCCCGACATAACAGGCGTGCAATGGTGATGTGCGTGTGTGGCACCACATAAGGTATACTTCAGTTGTTGGGGTTCGTTGTACTCACCGTCTGCGCCGTTGTCGGTTTCTATGTACAAGATGGTGGGCGTACAGGACTGGGATGACACGGACGATGGGGTTTATGTCTTGTTTGTCGCGTACCGGGGTGCGGTTCGGCCCGGACTCTGCTTTTACCGCAGTTTTCAGCTCTCGTAGCAAAAGAGCCGTGCGGAGTGTCTTCAACATGGATCGTACTTCCTGGTACGATTGACGCGGTCTATTTACGTTCGGACGTAGCGTGAAACGTCACCCGAATGCAATTCCTAAGTACGGAGTTTGTTACGAGTCGTACGGAGTGACGCTTTGGGTTGGGATCGTACTTGCAGAATCGTACGGGGACGTTTACGAATACGATTCGTACAGGGAAAAATGCTCCGTACGAAGATTCGGAGCGATTTTCACCCAATCGGAATCGACCCCAATGTGTAAGAAAACAAGGCACATGATTCGATCCCACCAACAAGAACAGGAAAACCTCTCCTAAAAAACTGTTAATCTGTAGGTAATATATCCATTAATTTCTATATATCAACATTGTCCCACACAAGAGTATTTATTTGAAAAATATATCACTTTTTTATTTTTTTGTCCATCAATAATACCTTTTTCATAAAAATGAATACAGTACAATTTAATAAACAAGCAACCACAACACCACGTACAATAACACAACAATAGACAGGTATGACACATTACAATACAAAATTCCAGAAAACAGAGACAAAATTATATACAGGCAAAAAGCGCCGACGCGTGTTTCGGAAAGGACAAGTATCCACAAATCCTTCGTCAGGGCGTAAGGAAAAATATACACAATTTCTTCAAAGGCATAGAATTCTTCAATTTTTAAATAATCAATCCAAAATTCAGGTACATAAACAACCGGGCTGTCTCTTGAGAATGGTAAATGTAAATTCGTAATATCTCTTTGGGTACAATGAGATAAAGTAAATATACGATAAGCTGATCAAAGTACAAAACTGCTGGAGAAACCAACACCAAGATAGATAAATATGTCTCCAATGTGTGCGAATAGAGAATGGTGCCAAAAAAGCAGATCTAATGTAAGGTGGAGAGAGATATAAAAAGATAAACACATTTCACCCGTGACGAAAAGGAGGAGCGAACCAAGTGCATGATAGTCTTTAAGAACAATCCAGAAAAGATACCGCAATTGAACCTACCACGAGGTCCAAAGCGGAACAACGCTACTAGGCCATGCCCATAAATCGTCCGGCAGTGGCCTACCTCAATTTCCAGGGCAAGGGCGCCTAATAGAAACAAGAGAAAAGGAAACACACATATGTATCCTAAGAAGGTAGGCAGCATGTGCACAAGGAATGGAAAGATCAAAATAGTCCTAATCTCGAAGAAGTGTCTAAGATCAGAGGGCCCAGAGGTACCGGATCGGGTGAAACTTCCATGGCCAAGGGGGAAGGTGATCGCAAAGAATTACCCTAATAGTAATTAGAGACTGCCCGTGTACACCTACCGTCCCGCCAGAGCCTACCCCCTGTCTATATAGTTTCCCATGCTAAGTAGGTAGGACGCGATACTAAGTGGGCATTAAAGGAAGGTATAATGACAACTTAAGGCAGGCCCCCACCCCAGGGAAAACAAGAGTAAACTTACCCTCAAACAATATATCCCACGAACACGGGTGACACAAAAATTACTAAAGTACGTCTCACAGGTAACTGCAGTAGAAAATAACAAAGAAGAGACCAAAGAAAAAAGATAAACATTAAAAGGCTGCGGTAGTCCCTTGAAAAAGGAAAATAGCGAGGGGGATGAATAACATACCTAAGAATAGTTAAGATGCGATGTAAGTAAATCCCAGGGGGCCAATATTTTAGTGTGCTCCCTCTGATGCTGGTGGGTAGATCACGGGGGGGACCAGAATTTGCGTACTCCATCCGATGTAACGGGGGATAAACAAAACCAAGGTAAAACAAACACGGATCACCAGGACGCCCCTCAAGAAACCACTCAGACTCATATGAATCAAATGAGCCCAGACAGAAACCATACCTTAGATCAAGTAACAATGCCCTCAGGCGGTGGCAAGTATTCCAACAATACGGCGGTGGAATGCGCCCTACTCTCCTTCCGTCTCTACATATAAGCCCCCAGCCCAAAGAGAAATTCAAACACCTGATTCACGCACAGTGATAGAAGGAGGAGTAGGAGGAAAAAATTGTGGCGCCATGATGGTACAGGAGACACAAACTTCGGTAGGAGCACCAGGAAGCTAGACATAAAGAGCGGGCTAGCAATTGACTCACAGCTAAAGGAGGGCGCCATATTAGAACAGGCAAATCCAGCCCGCAACCTAAAGAAAAGAGCAGCAAGATGCTCAAACTAAAATGCTCAGACATAGTCCCGAAAAACATAGGAAACCATAACTATAAAAGTAAGAAAAAATAAAGAAAAACTCCATATTATTATTAGTGTGTTTTGTAAAGCGCGCAGCGGCCCCAACGGGGCATCCTGGCGCTGGGAGACTCTGAGAACTAGAGGGACAGGTCAGAGGTACCAAACTAGGAAGAAAAAAGAAGGGTTTTAAGGGATTTACGAAATGCTGGTTCTGTCTGGCAAGTGCGAAGAGCTAACGGAAGCTTATTCCAGTGCTTGGAGGCACAAACCTCAAAGGTTTTTCCACCAGCACGGGAACGCTTAAATCGGGGAGTTTCTAGGAAAAATAAGGAGTTGGAGCGTAGTGCCCTAGATTTAACATAAGGGCGAAGAGTATTTTTAAGATGGGCCGAGCCATTGCCTTTAGATGCACGGAAAGCCAACGTCATTGCTTTAAAGACGCATCTTTTCGCAATGGGTAGCCAGTGGAGTTTACGGAGGTGAGGGGAGATATGATGTCTAGCAGGAATTCTCTCCACCAGCCGGGCGGCGGCGTTTTGAACCGTCTGCAATTTGTAACATAGGCCTGCTGTGATACCGAGATAAAGGGCGTTGGCATAATCGAGATGGGATATGATTAATGCCTGGATCACAGTCTTGCGGCACTCCTCCGGCAGATAGTTAATGAGCCGTTTGATTGTTCTGATTTTGGCAAAGCATGAGGCTGCAACTGTTTGTACCTGGCTGTCAAAGCTGAGATGGGTGTCCCAGCGTACTCCTAGGTTTTTCACCGAGTTTTTAGGCGTGGGGGCCTGGCACAGGTCTTCAGGCCACCACAGGCTGGCATCCAGGGGAGAGGGAGAGTTGAAAAACAAAATCTCCGTTTTACCTGCGTTGAGACGGAGGGAATTGGCATCCATCCAGTTGGAAATGTCTCTTAGGCAGGATTTCAGCGGGTCGAAAGCAGATGCAGAGGGGGTATCGAACGTGAAAAGTAGCTGGATGTCATCAGCGTAAGATGTGGATTTGATCCCAGTCTGGGAGATCAGCTTAGCCAAAGGGGTGAAATAAACATTAAACAAAAGGGGGCTAAGGGAAGAGCCCTGTGGGACTCCCCATTTAAGTGGCCTGGCGGAGGAAGTGAAGGGAGGGGTGAAAACTTGTTGGGTGCGATTGGACAGGTAAGATGACAACCACTTTAGAACAGAGCCGCCCAGCCCTAAGTCCTCCAGCCCTCTCAGCAAGATCCTATGAGAGACGGTGTCAAATGCTGCTGAAAGATCCAGCAGCACTAACACCGCCCTTGACCCTCGGTCAAGCGTCCATCTCACAGAGTCGGCCATTTCAATGAGGGCCGACTCCGTGCTGTGGCCCGACCTGAAGCCATGCTGGGAGGGATGGAGGAGCCCGTTGGATTCGATGAAACTAGCCAATTGGGAATGAACCAGCTTTTCCAAGATCTTAGCTGGGGCAGGCAAGAGGGAAATGGGCCTGTAATTGCTGGGGAGGTCTGGGTCCAAGTTGGGTTTCTTCAGAATGGGGACCAGGGAGGCATGCTTCCATTTGGTAGGGAAGCATCCTGTACGGAGTGAGTCATTCCAGATGTGATTTAAGTAGGGGTTAAGTAGGGGTGCCAGTTTTTTGTATTCCTTGGCTGGCCAAGGGTCATTAGGGGAGCCTGATTTACATTTGAGGAGCTCAGTCATAGAATCTGCTTCCGATATTACCGCGAATTCGGTCAGGCAAAGTGACGATGGTGTAAGAGGAGTGGATCGCTCATCGTCTCCTTCTGTAATAGAAGGGGGAAAGGATGTTTGGAAGTTCTCAATTTTGTCCTCAAAAAATTGAGAAAGCTTGTTGCACAGTGCCTGTGAGGCGGGCTGAGATCTCGTCAACGCGGCGGGATCTGTGATGGATCTAACAATGTTAAAGATCTCCCTGGCTCCATTGCTGGCGAGTTTTATTATAGAGGCCAGGAAGTTCCGTTTGTGCTCCTCTATCATTCTCCGATAGTCTTTGAGGGCAGTTTTATAGATGGCTTTACTGTCCGGAGAGTAGTTCTGTCTCCAGCAGCGTTCAAGAGATTTACAGAAGGCCTTTTTCTGCCGAAGTTCGTTGGAGTACCAGGGGGCTGAAGGTGCCGTCCTGTAAGATTTGACGGGTTTTATGGGGGCCAGGGCATCTAAGGCCTGACTTATCCATGTATCTAGGTTGTTAATAGCTTGGTCGGGGTCGGTTAACAGGCAGGGTTGGGAGTTGCTGAGATGTTTCTGGAGCGCATCCAAAGTGATGCGGCTCCAGTTTCTTCCTGAAGACTTAGGCGTGATAAAAGATCTGCAGAGGCGGGGAATATCAATCTCAAAGGAGATAAAGAAATGGTCAGACCAGGTAACCGGGGTGGGGGGGGCCACCCGGATAGAAGAGATATTGGAGCAGATTAAGTCCAGTGTGTGACCCGCATTATGCGTGGGTAAGGTTATTAATTGGACTAGGTTACAGGCCGCTAGCATGGAGATAAATTGACTACTGTACGGGCAGGAATCATTGTCGACATGGAGGTTGAAGTCTCCTAATGCGGTGAAGTTGGAGTAACGTGTACTGAGCTGGATAATATAGTCCGTCAAAACCGGTAGGTGCGAAAGGTTAGAGTGAGGGGGACGATAAATGAGTATTCCCGAACAGGAGGAGGACGGTGAGGTTTGGATGCTAAAAGGCAAACCTTCTATACAGTCGATGTGGTCAAATGGGGGGAAGGAAGCTGTCCAGGTGGATTTATGAATTAGGGCAATACCACCTCCCGGTTTGCCATTAGATCTATTGGCACAGCTAATACTGTAACCCTCTGGTAAGGCAAGGGAAATGGCGGGATTCGTAGTGTCATTGAGCCATGTTTCCGTTAGGAAAAGCAGATCCCACTTGTTATCTCGGAGGGACTGCCAGATGTCAAAGGCATGTTTGGTCAAAGATCTGCAGTTAATAAGTGAAAAGATATATAAGAAAAGAAAAGAAATATATATATCAATACAGCATATAAATAACTGGGAAGATGATCACAATAGTGCATTATGCCACGGTATAGATTCATTCAAACCTGTGACTGCTGTCTGTAAGGTATAGATCCAGAAAACCTCTCTTTTAGCTCTTAAGCCATTGATATTATTGTCATGGGGCTTATGCACTTTCTCCAGAATTCTCCATTTTATATCAGACAATGAGTGTTGCTTTTCGTGCCAATGTGCCACTAGAGGGGCCCCTCTTTTATTGTTTTTAATAGCAGACCTATGTTCGCTGAGTTGTATTCTAAACTCGCGACTGGTCTCACCTACATACCCCTTCGGGCATGGCCACAGTATAAGGTAGACCACATTGGCCGATCTACAATTCGTCATTTCCTTCAAGGGGAACTTTCTCTTACCCCATACCAATTCTGCAGCAACAATCGCCGAACTACAGGCATGACAATTTCCACACCTGTGGGTACCCTAGATGGGATTCTCCCCACTGATGGATTTCTGGAGAGGCAGCACAGTGGTGTTAAATTTAGAATGAACCAAATGGTTCCGAAGATTCTTATTCCTACAAAACCCAAAAACAGGTTTAGGTATGGCTACTCCTAGGGATCCTAAGTTAAGAATGTGCCATTGGGAGCAGACAATCTGACGTAGTTGGTTATTAATACTAAAATACAGTAAAGAAAAAGATATGAAGACAAAAAATGGAAATCTCCAGCAGCAAGAGAACACAAGAGCAACCCTCAGAGCAAAGTGCTGGGCAAAATATCAGCAACAACAAGCTCGAATTTCGAACTTTTACCTGACCATCTGTTCCTTCTTGGCTGGATCGATCTATGGAGAAAATTAAAACCTTCGGATTTTCTGACGAAGATTTTTCTAAACTTATTGGACAGAGTATATCTGCTGAACTCCCCTTTACTTTGAACAAAGCAGATAATGACGAATGGCTCAAATTATTGAACCTTAAAAAGAAAGCCAGACGAAGTGAGTCCCATGCGGAGTTTATGTTAGCTTACATAAAAAAAAGGGGGTTACTCGGAATGGACTTCGTGCGAGAAATATTCCAGGCCTTTTCATTGAAATAAGAAAATTCCTTGAAAAGTGGTCGCTCATTACTAACCGGTGTTCGAGGGATTTAATGATTCTTAATATTGAAACAGCCCGTGAGGTGGCGGATTCACTTTTGAAAGAAATAGCAGAGATTGAGGAAGCTCTTAATAAAAACAATCTGGTTGAAGAGGCTAAGAAAAAGTTGGAGGAGGTTAATTTTGAACTTGCCTCCTTCAGTGACTACTTGATAAAAAAGAAAACTGAAAAATTAAAAAAGGATATCCGCTTTTTCTCTGAAGAAAGAGTTTACCCATATTTGGGTGTCCAGTATTACAATACTCCTAGGGACCAGGGCTACCAAGGAGAGTATCCCTATTGGTCTAATAAAAAGATATTGACCTTCTCTGAGTCCTCTGACTCTGAAAGAGAAGCTGGACCTAACTTTTTTAGTGGAAATAACTACAGGAGACCAGCTTTTGATCAACACTTTAGAGGTAGTTGTTTTTTAGTGAACAGACAGTACACCTCAAGAACCAGGTTCAGATCCCAGGGCAGAGGCCAATATCAGGAAGAGGAGGATCAATTTTACTCAGAGAGTTACCCTTGACATCCACAAGGGAGGAGGAACCAGTACTGGAGATACTGAACACCATAAGAGAGGTAGGATTAGATTCTGAGACAATGGATGCATCTGGGCAGCATGATCTAATTCCTATCTTTAACTTATCTAAGGTTCCATTTGATACCTACACTTTGAGCCTATTGTCCATAGGCTTATCCTTTGTCCTGAGTACTGGACTTGGCAAATTTGAACTCAATCGGGACATACAATCTTTTTTTAGAAAGATCAGATTAAAAAAATTATTTGAAAACCATGACCCACCATCTGTCAATAATTTATCAGGACATCGTCCTAATTCCATTTTAATACCTACCCTGGATGAAGTAGGACCAGGGGTTAGTATTTTTGAAAAGATTGTATTCTCTAAGATTTAGAACTTGATTAAGTTTGTCCCCAAACCTATATATAACCTCAACTATGAGGAATATATGGCACTTAAGACACTGTCTAAAAACCAGGATATTACCTTTAAGCCCTGTGACAAGGGAGGGGGAATTGTGGCTTTGAATACCGAAGATTATGTAGTGCAAATTGAAGCGATGCTTAGCATCCCAGAACACTACCAGCGGGTGACCTCTTATCCGGGGAAAAAGAATTAAAAATGACATCTTACTTTTTACTCAAGGAGCGTTAGGTATTAGGAATTTGATTACCTTAATCAGCCCTACACTAGTATACCTGTGCTCTATGGGCTACCTAAAAGGCACAAAAGTATTTCACAACCCCCCCTATAGGCCTATTGTTTCGACAATTGGTTCGATTACCGAACCACTGTAAAAATATGTCGATAAAGTTCTTAGACCTTTGGTTCAGCTGCTCCCAGCTTACATCAGGGATACTGAACACTTTATCAGCATTATTGAGGGGCTGACATTTAACCATCTTTCTGACATTCTAGGCTCTATGGACATAGAGGCACTCTACACTGCCATTCCCCAAAGGGGTGCATTAGAAGCGGTTAAAAAAGCTCTAGAGAAGGGGGACAATCATTTGGATAATTTGTTTATCCTTGAATATCTATGTACAGTTCTTCAGGAAAACTATTTTGAGTTTAATAAATCCATCTTTAAGCATGTACAGGGCATGAATATGGGCGCAGCTTGTGCCCTAAATGTGGCTAACATCTATATAGGAGAATTTGAGAATCGTTTTCTTTTTATTGAAATTGTCCCTTTTTTTGAAAATATTTGTCACTGGTATTGTTACATTAACGATATTTTTTTTCATTTGGCGGGGACTGGAAGAGCAGCTAGAAGAATTTACTCTATGGCTCAATTTATGCGATTCCCATCTCAAATTCAGTACTAATACAAGCAGGAATGACATTGAATTCCTGGGCATCTGGATTCAAGCCTTGGATAGAGTGATTGAAGTATCACTCTACACCAAGCCTACTGCGCGTAACACGCTTCTTCAATACCAGAGCTTCCATCCACGAAGTCAGAAAGATGGCATACTGTTCAGTCAATTTTTGAGGCTGAGGCGTAACTGTACCAACATGAGAAATTTTGAGACTGACGCTGAAGAATTGACACACAAATTACTTAGATGAGGTTATCCTCGAATAACTGACATAACCTCGACAGACCGAATATCGACTAGACAAAATATTGATGACAAATTATCGACTACAAAAATATCGACCCCAATACTTAAACAAGAAATAACAAATATACCGAAACCACAATATCGATAAAAAAAAAAATCGACTACAACATTATCGACCATCAATATTATCGCATCTAAAAAACATCGATCATCAATCCTTAACATAAAACACAGTCAAAATATCGACCATCACTACATAGAATACTATAATAATGAAAACTAAATATGATCAACTTTACAAAATACATACAAAATGCGCTTTCTAATAAATAAAACATATTATAGACATCACAAATATACATATTATATTTTTAAAAAATAATACAACATACAATAAACATTTCTAACAATTAAAAAAAGCATTGACATCAAATAAACAATTTATAATACATATACAACATTGCAAATAATAACACATTGCTTAATGCACATAATAAATATTCTTTCGCTTTAAATCTTAAAAAACGCAATTAACCATTGACAAAAATTGCTTTACCTATAAAAAACATTAATTGGCGTCACCCATTTAAGGAAAACAATTACCAAAACAAGTAAAAAAATTCAAATAAACCAATAGGAACAAGCTATCAAAGTGGATAACCAATAAACTTTCAGAAACAATTTAACACATCCTATAAAAAGAAGAATTACACCTGCTAAAACCGCAATCTAAAACACCAAAAAAAGGAAGGAGAAACTCTGCCAGTTTCCTGAAAGAAAACGGATTGACTTCTACCCAAAACCAGCTACACCTATCTAAAGTAAGTACTACCACCTTTATATATTTAAAAAACGTAAATCTAAGACTTCAAACCTGTATTTAGAAAACAAATAACTGAAACATCTCTTTTATTCCTACTCTATTTTCTACAGATAAAAAGAAATTATTGAAAAACTGCACAACATCAACACTTCAAAGAAAAAAGATAAAAAGTAGGTACTTAATCTAAAAAATGACTAAAAACCTTAATAAATAGAAAACTAAGGACGAACTAGCTAGCAGAGCACAACAAAAGAAACATAAACTAATACACATTCTTGTAACACATCTTCTCCATCTTAACAGGTACAGAAGAAATACAGCAAAAAGAAAATTTCGAAGAAAAGCAACACCTGAATTCAACAAAGAAATAAACTGGTAAATAATTAACGTGCAAATCAATGTTATTATAATACTAAATACATTATTTAAATACTTTTCTAATAATGCAATGTTTAATTTCTCCCAGCACCAAAAAGCAAACATGACTGAAGGAGCAAAATGTGTGTATTCTCAGAAAGGGAAAATGCTTCTTTGTTACATGGGATATGTATACACTCAAGAGAAACAGAAACATATGAAAGTTTTTTGGAAATGCACTAAATACTATTTTAACAAATGCTATACCTCAGGAAACTACTTTAACTTATACTAAGGAACATAACCACCCACCCAATGTTACAGAAATAGAGATTAGAGAAATGCTTGATTCCCTTAAAGAAGCTAGCACTACTACTGATATAGCAACAACTACTATTCTAAAACAGCATTTAAGTGTTCTACCCCAACATGCCTCTAGCCAACTACCAAGAATAGATTCCCTTAAAAGAACCATAGCTAGACAAAAAAGAGCTACAGCAACTACTCCTCCCACACCTAAAACTTTTGAAGAAGTGCAATTTCCCCCTGAACTCTGTCTAACTCATAATAATGAACCATTCATACTATATGACAACAACCCAAAAGATAAAAGAATAATACTGTTTGCCACTGCAGACAACATGACTAAACTAAACCAAGGCCAAACTTGGATGATGGATGGTACTTTGCAGTATGTCCTAAACCTTTTTACCAATTGTACACTATCCATGGTCATTTCCAAAATGCTAACAAACAACAATCTACCTACCAAGAAATCCTAACCAAAGTCAAACAACAAACTAATGACTATTTCCCACAAAAAATTATCATTGATTTCGAAAAAGCAACGATAAACAGTATCCTTAAAATATACCCACACACAGCAATACAAGGTTGCTATTATCATTTTAATCAATGTATATGGCGACATCTACAGAAATCTACATTAAGGGCCTCATTAGGATGGTGGGCGATCGGAAAATGGGACCGCCCGCCTTATGGGCGGGGGTCCCGGGGGTGCCATTAGGATGTGCCCGCCAGAGTGGCGGGCACATCCTGTATTCTCAGCATTGTGGCGGGCGATGATCTCTGCACCGCCTCCCACAATGCTGACAATACATCACAGCATTTTCATTTGCAAAGCGGCAGGCACTGCGCGGTGCCTGCCGCTTTGGAAATGAAAATGAAGGGGGGAACCACAGGTACCCCCCGTGTGCACCCCCCCACACACCTTCACTCTGGGGGCTCCCAGAGTGAAGACCGCCTGCCTTTCCGTGGCGGCAAAGGCATTGCACTCTTGCCATCGTAATATGGCTGGCGGTGTTTAATAGACACCGCCACCATATTAAACATTTTCCGCCCCGGCCGCAAGGCGGCCAGGTCAGAAAAGTGGTGGGCGGTGTTTTCTTCCGCCGTGGTCCCCCCCGCCATACTAATATGGTGGGGGGAATACAGGGAAGGATGGCGGGCGGATTGCCCCCACCAGGCTGGCGGTGGCTACCGCCAGCCTGGCGGGGCAATCCACCCGCCATCCTAATGGACCCCTAAGTGTCCAATACGCCACAGATAGCACCTTTGCGTATCAAATTAATAAACGTATTTCTCTAGCCTATGTTCCTGTAACAGACGTTGCAGAGCACTATAACCTATTAATAGACAGCCCCTACTATAAAAGAAACGAAGAAAGATTAAGCCCTATGCATGACTACTTCGAAGATACATGGGTAGGAAGGCTACACCGATCAGGTCATAGAAGACAACCTAAATATCAAATAGCCTGGTGGAATGTCTACCTTAGCACCCTAAATAAGGAAGCAAAAACAAACAACGCAGTTGAGGGATGGCATAACGCCTTCCAAGCAACTACAGGCAGAGGAACACCTACTCTTTACAAATTAATTCAATCATTACAAAAAGAGCAGAGTTACCAAGAGCTCCGAATGGAGCAATCAGTAACCCTGATAGGACCAAAATTAACTAAACAAACCAAAAAAAATGTATAACACACTCCAAAGCCAAGTTACCCTCTATCCAAGTACCAGAGGACTAGACTATCTCTCAATGATAGCTAAAACGATTCTATAAAATATATCACAACTATATATACAACATTAAACATTTATAAATATAAATTTTCCTACCATTACTATATGTCCCCAATTGTAATTAAATTATCAAATAAATTTCAAACACATTGAATAAATGCATTATGATAATTTACTTTCAAACTGTTACATATAACATAGCAATACAACAAATTAAAACAGATTTCCCACCCAAAAACATTTCTTTGTATTCTTACAGTTTCTGTCGCTTCTTCAAAAGTAATCCACTGTTGAAAAATCCATACCAAATAATCCAAAATGTCCATACAATCCAAGGAAGCCCCAAAAAAATGAAAAAATACAAGCAAATCCATGGCGACTCCTCTCCAATGTAATCCACAGAGTATAACCTTCAAAACCCGAAAATAGTCATTTAAAAAAATAAACGCTCCTGGAAAACCCGAAAAACAAAGTATGTGTGTAAAACTCTACATTAAAAAAAAAACGGACCTCCTCCAAAAACTAAAAGGGCGACGACAACCTAAAAATAGAAAAAAGACATACCCACCCACACAAATACACCCATACACATATAAAAATACATATTTATACTATCAACATAAGCATTTAGTAACATTTAAACATATAAACATACTTCACACACCTAGCACTAAAACGCGATAAACACTAAGGTGGTCATTAGGATGTCTGGCGGATTGCCTCCGCCAGACTGGCGGTGGCAATCCGCCAGACATTCTTAACTGAATTCTCCCCCACCATATTACAATGGCGCGGGAACCGCAGCGGGAGAAAACACCGCCCGCCTGTTTTCCGCCTCGGTCGCCTTGCGGCCGAGGCGGAAAATGATTAATATGGCTGGCGGTGTCTATTAGACACCGCCAGCCATATTAACATGGGCTGTGTGTCATGCTCTTCCGCAGCAGCAATGCCGCCACGGAAAGGAAGGCGCTGTTCACTCTGGGGGCCCCCCGCGGGCCCCCAGAGTGAAGCAGAGTGGGGACATGCACACGGGGTACTTGTGGTACCCCCCCACAATTACATAAAGAAAGCGGCAGGCACCGCGCGGTGCCTGCCGCTTTGTTTATGTAAATGCTGCAAAAAAAAAATCGTATTGTGGCGGGCGGTAGGGGGGAGCACCGCCCGCCACAATACTAAAAATTAAAAGGATGTGCCCACCACTGTGGCGGGCACATCCTAATACCTCCCACGGGACCCCCGCCCTTATGGTGGGCGGTCCAATTTACCACGAGGATGGCGGGTGGGCAAAGTCTGCCCGCCATCCTAATGAGGCCGTAAATATCGTACACTTGAGCTAACACCTAAAACACAATGTAAGATCGATATTACAATCCTACTCAACCTAAATACACCACACATACACTCAAAATAAATTTTCTAATTTATAAAATACAACAAAAACAAACTTACCCTCTCCAATGCGACGCAGCATCCAACCGCGAGCTGTTCCAGTACCAAATCAAACAAAATAACATTACGCAGTTAAAAAATAGTCCCTGTATAACTGAAAAGCCTATTTATTTTCTATTTTCTTACACTTAAAAATTTAAAATATAGGCTTACATCACATATTATTTCTCCTATTACATTTTTTAAATAATTATAAATATATATTTATTTTAAAATATTATTTACTGAAGTATGAAAAGGAAAATATTATCTATATGTACACTTTGTAATTATTTAAAATGTTGAAATTACTTTTATCATTCACTTTATGTTAAACCTTATGCTTAGAAATATGTTAATGTGATTATAAAATGTATCTACAGTTTAAAAATTATTTCACATTATTTACTTTTGTAAAAATGTATATTATTAATATTTTCAATATTAATTGTATTAATTTATAAAATAAATATTATCATTTTGTAACCAACTAAAATGTTACTATTTTGAAATCTGTAAAACATGTATCTATCAATGATTTGTACTATAAAATACTAAAAAATGTATGTACAGCAAATATAACAATTATTTTCACCATGTTTACTATTAAAATATTTCTATTTTGTATGTGATTTAAAGTAATTGTTATGAAATAAATTGTACACTATGTAATTATATTTGTTATCAAAATTTACATTTCCAATATATGTGAAGTAACATAAAAATGATCTCACTGCAATCTATGAATATTTTTTATATACAAATATTTACTTGCTATGACATTTTTTAACTATTCACTTACAAAATTATACTGCAAATAAAAACTTTTCCTCTACTTCCCATTTCTTTTTACATCTTAATAAACTGTTTGCAAATGTTTTCACTTAACCATGTGTGTGTCTCCTTTTTTAATTTTCTAAATAAAATATGATGTAAATATTTTTTTTATTATTTATTAATAATTTTTTAAAATCATAGAAATTGTGATTTATTTATCAATGTATTACTAATATAACAATAAATAAAATTACTACTACAGTTAATATATTTACATACAAATAATAATTGTAATATTCTACCAACCAAAATTTATATCTCTACAAGGTTTTTGCTATTCCCACTCCACCAACTATAAACTCAGTGAAGGTGCTGGATATTCAACCCTTATAAATTACTATTTCCACTCCACCAAGTATAAAGTCAGGGAAGGTGCTGGACATTCATCCCGTATAAATAACTATTCCCACTCCACCAAGTATAAACTCAGGGAAGGTGCTGGACAGTAAACCCTTATAAATTACTATTCCCACTCCACCAAGTATAAAGTCAGGGAAGGTGCTGGACAGTAAACCCTTATAAATTAATATTCCCACTCCACCAAGTATAAACTCAGGGAAGATGCTGGACAGTAAACCCATATAAATTACTATTCCCACTCCAACAAGTATAAACTCAGGGAAGGTGCTGGACAGTAAACCCATATAAATTACTATTCCCACTCCACCAAGTATAAAGTCAGAGAAGGTGCTGGACATTCAACCCATATAAATTACTATTCCCACTCCACCAAGTATAAACTCAGGGAAGGTGCTGGACAGTAAACCCGTATAAATTACTATTCCCTTTCCACCAAGTATAAACTCAGGGAAGATGCTGGACATTCAACCCATATAAATTACTATTCACACTCCACCAAGTATAAACTCAGGGAAGATGCTGAACATTAAACCCATATAAATTACTATTCCCACTCCACAAAGTATAAAGTCAGAGAAGATGCTGGACATTCACTCCTTACAAATTAATATTCCCACTCCACCAAGTATAAACTCATTGAAGATACTGGACACTAAAGCCATATAACTTACAAAAATTCAACAACACACTCCTAAAAAATTTAATATTTTATAAAATATTACATTTCAAAAACTAATACAAATTTACATTTAATATTTTAAGTCAATTTCTATTTTAATTTCTAAATATTTTTTAAAAATTTCTAGCCTAATTCCCAAAACAACCACAACCCAGTCCTAAAACTAAATTAGGTAATAAAATTAAAAATTTGTATTAAAGTTTAAAAATAAAAAAATACTTTTTAAATAAATTTAAAATGTAATTTTGTTTACAAATATTCCAACAATATTCCCCAAACATTACACTACCCAATCCTAAAACACAAACATTTCAAACACAAATACATTTTTAATAAATTTGCAATTTTAAATATAAAACTTAACATGATTATTGCAATTTAATTTTAAAATTTTCTACAAAAATTCAAAATGTATTCCCCAAAAATTACAATACAAAATCCTAAAACACAAATATTGCATATAATAAAAAATGTTAAATAATTTTCGAAATATAAGTAAATAATTTAAAACTATTTTCCAAATTAATTTCAAATACATTTCTACATTTAAATAAATCATTTAGAATTAATTTTGACATTAATTTCAAATAAATATCTTAATTTAAATAAATAATTTCAAATTAATTTCAAATAAATATCTAAATTTAAATAAATAATTTCAAATTAATTTCGAAATTTAATTTGTAAATATTTTAAAACACTTCCCACCCTATTCCCCTAAAAACCCACAACCCGCTCCTACATTTTTTAATTATTTTTTAACTACATATATATTTATAAATTATTTATATATTTTATTACATTAAATAACAAACATAAACAATATTTTACAAAAAAAATTAAAACTACAACATTATAAATATTCTACATTTCACAAATCGATATTCTAACACTCAATATTTTCTCTTTAGATATTCTAACACTCTATTTTGACATTCGATATTTTTTACTTATACAAAAACTCAATATTTTTTACACTCGATATAAACTACTCGATATTTTATACTTCGATATTTTTATAAACACTTAAAAATCGATAACATTAGCATCGATATTACTTACCTCGATATTACTGCCATGTCCATATTCTGTATGCGATATTCTGTCCAGTTGATAATAAAAACTCGAGATTTAGACTGCACACCGTTATCCTCCTAGACTTCTCAAAGAATCATATAAGAGGGCAAAATATTATAACAGAGATGCCCTATTGGAAAATAAAAAGGAGAGTAGTGACCCTAAACTCGTCTGTGTCACACGACATTCTAGTATTAATACCCAACTGCGTCAGATTGTCTGCTCCCAATGGCACACTCTTAACTCAGGATCCCAAGGAGTAGCCATACCTAAACCTGTTTTTGCGTTCCATAGGAATAAGAATCTTCGGAACCATTTGGTTCATTCTAAATTTAACACCACTGTGCTGCCTCTCCAGAAATCCATCATTGGGGAGAATCCCATCTATGGTACCCACAGATGTGGAAATTGTCATGCCTGTAGTTTGGCGATTGTTTCCGCCGAATTGGTATGGGGTAAGAGAAAGTTCCCCTTGAAGGAAATGACGAATTGTAGTTTGGCCAATGTGGTCTACCTTAAACTGTGCCCATGCCCGAAGGGGTATGTAGGTGAGACCAGTTGTGAGTTTAGAATTCGACTCAGCGAGCATAGGTGTGCTATTAAGAACAATACAAGAGGGGCCCCTCTAGTGGCACATTTGCATGAAAAGGAACACTCATTGTCTGATATCAAATTGAGAATTCTGGAGAAAGTGCATGAGCCCCATGACAATAATATCAATGGCTTAAGAGCTAAAAGAGAGGTTTTCTGGATCTATACCTTACAGAAAGCGGTCACAGGTCTGAATGAATCTATACCATCGCATAGTACACTATTGTGATCATCTTCCCGGTGACCGCCCCATTATTTATACGCTGCATTGATATATACATTTAACTTCTTATATGGAATTTTTCTTTATTTTTCTTACTTTTTTAGTCATGGTTTCCTATGTTTTTCGGGACTATGTCTGAGCATTTTAGTTTGAGCATCTTGCTGCTCTTTTCTTTATAGTTGCGGGCTGGATATGCCCGTTCTAATATAGCGCCCTCCTTTAGCTGTGAGTCAATTTCTAGCCCGCTCTTTATGTCTAGCGTCCTGGTGCTCCTACCTAAGTTTGTGTCTCCTGTTCCATCATGGCACCACTATTTTGTCCTGCTAGTCCTCTTTCTATCGCTGTGCGTGAATCAGGTGTTTGAATTTCTCTTTGGGCTGGGGGCTTATATGTAGAGACGGAAGGAGAGTAGGGCCCATTCCACCGGCGTATTGTTGGAATACTTGCCACCGCTTGAGGACTTTGTTACTTGATCTAAGGTATGGTTTCTGTCTGGGCTTGTTTGATTCATATGGGTATGTGTGGTTTCTTGTGGGGTGGCCTGGTGATCTGTGTTTGTTTTACCTTGATTTTGTTTAGCCTCCATTACATCGGATGGAGTACGCAAATTCTGCCCCACCCCCCCCCGTGATCTACCCTGCAGCATCAGAGGGAGCACGCTAAAATATTGGCCCCTTGGGATATACTTACATCGCATCTTACCTATTCTTAGGTTTGTTATTCATCCGCTTTGCTATCTTCCTTTGTTCAAGGGACTGCCGCAGCCTTTTAATGTTTATCTTGTTTCTTTGGTCTCTTCTTTGTTATTTTCTACTGCAGTTACCTTTGAGACGTACTTTAGCTATTTTCGTGTCACCCGTGTTTGTGGAATATATTTTTGAGGCTAAGTTTACTCTTGTTTCCCCTGGGGTGGGGGCCTGCCTTAGGTTGTCATTATACCTTTCTTTAACGCCCACTTAGTATCGCGTCCTACCTACTTAGCATGGGACACTATATAGACAGGGGGTAGGCTCTGGCGGGATGGTAGGTGTGGACGGCCCGGTCTCTAATTACTATTAGGGTAATTCTTTGCCATCACCTCCCCCCTTGGCCATGGAAGTTTCCCCCGGTCCGGTACCTCTGGGCCCTCTGATCTTAGACACTTCCTCGAGATTAAGACTATTGCGGTCTTTCCATTCGTTGTGCACATGCTGTCTACCTTCTTAGGATACATATGTTTTTTTCCTTTTTTCTTGTTTCTATTGGGCGCCCTTGCCCTGGAAATTGAGGTAGGCCACTGCCGGATGATTTATGGGCGTGGCCTAGTAGTGTTGTTCTGCTTTGGACCACGTGGTATGTTCAATTGCGGTATCTTTTCTGGATTTTTCTTAAAGACTATCATACACTTGGTTCGCTCCTCCTTTCGTCATGGGTGAAATGTGTTTATCTTTTTATATATTTCTCCACCTTACTTTTTCACATTAGATCTGCTTTTTTGGCACCATTCTCTATTCGCACACATTTGGAGACATATTTATCTATCTTGGTGTTGGTTTCTCCAGCAGTTTTGTACTTTGATCAGCTTATCGTATATTTACTTATTCTCATTGTTCCCACAGAGATATTACAAATTTACATTTACCATTCTCAAGAGACAGCTCCGTTTGTTTATGTACCTGAATTTTGGATTGATTATTTGAAAATTGAAGAATTCTAAGCCTTTGAAGAAATTGTCTATATTTTTCCTTGCGCCCTGACAAAGGATTTGTGGATACTTGTCCTTTCCGAAACGCATGTCGGCGCTTTTTGCCTGTATATAATTTTGTCTTTGTGTTCTGGAATTTTTTATTGTAATGTGTCATACCTGTGTATTGTTGTGTTATTGTACATGGTGTTGTGGGTGCTTGTGAGGATGCCTGGTTGCTTGAGGTTGTATGGGGGTTGAATGATATGTCTATTTTATTGAATTGTACTGTATACATTTTTGCGAAAAAGTTAAATATTGATGGACAAAAAAATAAAAAAAGTGATATGTTTTTCAAATAAATACTCTTGTGTGGGACAATGTTGATATATAGAAATTAATGGATATATCACCTACAGGTTAACAGTTGTTTAGGAGAGGTTTTCCTGTTCTTGTTGGCACTTTCTTCCCTGCTTCCTCTTCCTAGCCGTTTTGTATCCAGGGACCCTCACTTGTAGTTGATACATGATTCGATCTCTCCAATTGGTTTAAAGATGACAGTGCAATACTGAGTTAAAAGACTAGTAAATCACTCATTGCTGTTGAACCAAGCGCATTTGTGTAAACTTCTTTTGGAATACTTGTAAGAAAAATCAGAGTATAGTGCTCCTTTAACTTAGGGCCACATACAACATATATATATTTATATATCTACGCTCCACACTCGATTGGGAAAGCCCACTGCCTCACAAACAAAGGGCACGTTGATGAAATGGACCTCCCAGTCACGGTCCAAATTAATTTGCCACACTTTCAAATCAGAAAAGATCGATGCCGTATCTGTGCTCAGAATAATTTTAATGTCAGCTGGTAATGCTAGACGTGTTTCACCTGTCCTGTAGGCTTGTTCACTAGCAAGTCAATAAAGTTTTCTTTGCATTTTTACCTGTGAATGTGAACTTATCACGTGATCATCTACAAACAATAGAGTGGGATAACAGATTCGTAGTTTGTTTACACATGCATGCATTGCTTACAAGATTTGTAACAATGTGGGTTGTTACTAGCGTTATTTTCTAAATTCATAAAACCACTGCATAGATACAATGTACAATAGCAGCCTTAAATGCCTAATTTGCATCGCTCGTATTATTTATAATGACTAATACACTTTACGTGCAACATGCGTACCTGGAGTTCTGACCTTAGTGGTCTAACTCTCAACCTGAATAAATCTTTCATAGCACATATAATAATGTGCTCATTCAGTTCTATACACACGATAATATTAAATTAAATATCTAGTGCAATAGGTATAAAGTCATTTGGCATCAATCAATGTATTTTCTAATATTACAATACCCACAATTATGTATACTAAAAACCACAGGTTTCAGGGACGCTATAGTTAGGCTGACATTTCACTTCACTCGTACAAAACCAGAGAAATTCAGCCGTTATAGTTAGCTGAGCTAACTATAACTTGCACCCCCGGAATGCACTGTTGATAACATCACATATTACATCACTCATGACATCACTGATGACACCTCAAATGATATCACTGATGATATCAGCGTGAGTAGTAGTTAGCTCAGCTAATTATAACGGCTGAATTTCTCTGGTTTTGTACGAGTGAAATGTCAGCTTAACTATAAGATCCTTGTAACCTGTGTTTTTTTCTGTGAATTTCGAATGGTTTTTAAATACTAATTCCTAACTATATCGTCCCTGAAACCTGTGGTTTTTGCAGTGAATTTCTAAGGTTTTTTAAATACTAATTCCTAACTATAACGTCCCTGAAACCTGTGTTTTTTTCAGTGAATTTTTAAGGTTTTTTAAATGCTAATTTCTAACTATAATATCCCTGAAACGTGTGGTCTTTCAGTAAATTTCTACATTTTTTTAATTGCTAATTTCTAACTATACCTACATAGGTAAGACATGTGCAGAAAGAGGATGAAAGGTGCAGAAAGAAGCAGGAGAAGTGTAGAAAGAGGCAAGAGCGGTGCAGAAAGAGGAAGAAAGTTGCAGAAAGAAGCAAAAGAAATGAAGAAAGAGGCAAAAAAAGTGCAGAAAGAGGAAGAGCATGGGGAGAGAAGAGAGGAGAGGATGTAGCCTCATGGCTAGAGCAGTCGACCTCAGACCTGGGGAACCAGGTTCAAGTCTCGGCAACGACTCTACACATCCTGTGATTCTGTGCAAATCACTTAGGGGCCCATTAGGATGGCGGGCGGATTGCCTCCGCCAGGGTAGCGGGGGCCACCGCCACCCTGGCGGAGGCAATCCGCCCGCCATCCTTCCCTGCATTCCCCCCCGCCATATTACGATGGCGGAGGGGACCGCAGCGGTGAGAAAGACCGCCCGCCTGTTTTCCGCCCCGGTCGCATAGCGGCCGGGGCAGAAAAGGGAGAACATGGTGGCGGTGTCTATCAGACACCGCCAGCCATATTAGAATAGGCATTTGTCTAAGGCATGCGGTGTTCACTCTGGGGGCCCCCTGTGGGCCCCCAGAGTGAAGGCCAAAGGGGGGTGGCACACGGGGGGTACCTGTGGTATCCCCCCTGACTTTGCATACTCGAAGAGGCAGGCACCGTGCGGTGCCTGCCCCTTCGAATATGCAAATGCGTGCTTCTGTTTTTAACATTGTGGCGGGCGGAGCGGTGAGCACCGCCCGCCACAATGTTAAATTGAGGAATGCACCCGCCACTGTGGCGGGCGCATCCTAATGGCAATGTCGGGACCCCCGCCCTTCAGGCAGGCGGTCCCGAGTTCCGCTAGGGTGGCGGGCGGGCAAAGCCCGCCCGCCATCCTAATGTGCCCCTTAGTCTCCCCATGCCTAACAAAAAAATGAATGTGTTAATCTGTAACGAAATTGGTGCTCATGTAAAGCGCTCTGATACCCGATGCCTCAGGTCTAGTTCGCACTATATAAAAGTCTAAAAAAAAAGGAAGAAAGGTGCTGAAAGAAGGAGGTGCAGAAAGAGGCCTAATTTGACTGTACCTTACCATATACATAAAGTAGCCTAATCACTAATCCTTTTCCCAAGATGTCTTACATCTCACTTTTCTCTTGAGGGTTCACTATTCATCGACTGCTCAGAATGTTAGGCCTACCAAATGTAAAATAGCAATCCTAACCATCTCACTGTTGTAAGTCTCACCAAGTTTGAGTAGGTATGCATGCATGTCTGTTTTTTTACCTAGTGACATGTTACAAAAAATAAATACACAAATACTTGAATAACTGTGTTTGAAACAGCATATTCTGTAAATTTGTGTACAAGAAGGTGTATGTATTGCTTTTTGCTCATAATTCAGGGCACATGGGTATTCAATAGTATATTTGAGGAGATCTATAACACCTACATGCGTAAAACAAGACTGCCTGTGCAACCGAATGACAGAGCAGAACTGAGAAGATTTGACCACCTATAGGAGAAGCTATCAGCTTTTTAAGCTACCATCTTCAGGTGCATAACACATGTGGGAATACATGTACAAGTAGACATATACCTCAGACACGAGAGCACACAAACCTTTAAACTTGACAGCGTGCACTTCCCATTTAAGTAGAGAAAGAGGCGAGAAAAGTACAGAAAGAGGCAAGAGTGTGCAGAAAGAAGCAAGAGAGATACAGAAAGAAGCAACAGAGTTGCAGAAAGAAGCAACAAAGGTATAGAAAGAGGCAAGAGAAGTGCAGAAAGAGGCAAAATATGTGCAGAAAGAGGGAAGGGGTACAGAAACAGGAAAAAGGGGTACAGAAAAAGGCAAGAAAGGTACAAAAAGAACCAATAGAAGTGCAAAAAGAGGCTGGAGAACTGCAGAATGAGGCAAGAGAGGTACAGAAAGAGGCAATATAGGTGCTGAAAGAAGCAACATAGGTGCAGAAAGAGGCAAGAAGGGTACAAAAAGCAGCAAGAGAGCTTCAGAAAGAGGGAAGAGTGGTGTAGAAAGAGGCAAGAGAGGTGCAGAAAGAAGCAAGAGAAGTGCAGAACGAAGCAACAGAGGTGCACAAAGAAGCAAGAGGGGTGCAGAAAGAGGCAAGAGAAGTGCAGAAGGAAGCAACAGAGTTATAGAAAGAAGCAGGAGAAGTGCAGAAAGAGGCTAGAGGGGTGCAGAAAGAAGCAAAAGAGGTGCAGAACGAAGCAAGAGCTGTGTACGAAGAAACAACAGAGATGCAGAAAGAGGCAAGAGGGGTGCAGAAAGAGGCAAGAGGGGTGAAGAAAGAAGCAAAAGAGGTACAGAACGAAGCAAGCGAAGTACAAGAAGAACCAACAGAGGTGCAGTAAGAGGCAAAAGGGGTGCAGAAGAGACAGGAGAAGTACAGAAAGAAACAATAGAGGTGCAGAAAGAGGCAAGAGAACTGCAGATTGAGGGAAGACAGGTGCAGAAAGAGACATGACAAGTGCAGAAAGAGGGAGGAGGGGTGCAGAAGGAGCCAAGAAAAGTGCAAAAAGAAGCAACAGAGGTGCAGAAAGAGGCAAGGGGCTGCAAAAAGAAGCAAGAGGGCTATAGAAAGAGGCAAGAGATGTGTAGAAAGAGGGAAGAGGGGTGCAGAAAGAAGCAAGAGAGATACGAAAGGAAGCAAGAGAGGTCCAGAAAGAGGCAAGAGTAGAGCAGAAAGAGGGGTACAGAAAGAAGCAAGAGAGCTGCAGAAAGAGGGAAGAGGCATGCACAAAGACACAATAGAGGTGCAGAAAGAGGGAAGACAGGTGCAGAAAGAGGCAAGAGGGGTGCATAAACAAGCAAGAGAGGTACAGAAACAAGAAAGAGAAGTGCAGAAAGAAACAGCAGAAGTGCAGAAAGAGGCAAGAGGAGTGCAGAAAGAAACAAGAGAGGTGCAGAAAGAAGCAGGAGAGGTGCAGAAAGAAGCAAGGGAATTGCAGAAAGAAGCAAACGAGGTTCAGAAAGAGGCAAGAGAAGTGCAGAAGAAAGAAGCAAGAGAGGTGCAGAAAGAAGCAAGAGAGGTGCAGAAAGAAGGGAGGAGTAAAAAGCTGAAGAGATGTGCAGAAAGAGGCAAGAGAAGTGCTGAAAGAGGAATAAAGGTGCAGAAAGAAGCAAGAGAAATGCAGAAAGAATCAAGAGAGGCGCAGAAAGAAGCAAGAGTGGTTTGTGCACCATTAGTACCAATTTAACAACCACATTTAGCAATAAGGAACAGGTGACAATTTCAGCTTTGCAAAGGGCCTTCCGCCATGCTGTAACACTTGTTGCTGCATTTTTGGTAACGTTTGAGCCTTTTGAGGTAGAAGCAAGTTTTTTTTCAAATCTGCAGATTATGCGACAGATGATGGATTCTGTGGCAAATGCAGAAAATATATGATTATGCGAAAATTGCTGGGGCTGAACAGTCGCATAATTCCAGTAGCCCTGCTCATTCCTCTGACTAGGTCCAGAAGTTCTCCTCAGTGGTTACTTCTTTGTGTGTGTCTCATTGAGTTTATAGTTTAGCTCCTTTGGAAACGAGGAAGACTAATCCTGAGGTTACCACTCCACAACACAGACTCTCATACCACATAATTACTCTCCATAACACATAATCCCACTCTACATAAATTCTATGCACTAAATACTGCATACTTTCTATCCACAAAATTTCACTGAACAACATACCACATAATTCCACTAGACACAACGTACATCCACTCTACTCCAAAAAACATTTGTAAAAACGTAAACATTTACAGTGCCAATAGCTCTAACTCTCGCAAATGCAAGAACTATTGCATTGCAAATGCTTCTTTAAATAGTAGTCGCGTTTGCAGAGTGTTGGAGAAAGGGGGCTGGGCCATCGACCAGTGCTCAGGAATTCTGCTGTGTAGGACTTACAGGAGGCATCAGGAGGGCTTCTTGGCCCCCAAAGTCCCTCTGGAGTAAAGTGGAGTTCATCCTCCAACCAGTAGTGTGCCAGGAGGCGCGTTTGCAGAGTGATGGACAAAGGAGGGTGTGGCCTCCAAAGACCTCTTAGCAATCCCACTGTATGGGACTTACAGGAGATAACAGATGGGGTAGTTGGCCCCCAGGTAATTCCTTGGGGGCCAACTACCCCTCCTATTACCTCCAAAAGTCTCACACAGCAGGATTGCTAAATTCTGATAGCAGGCCGCACCCCCTTTGCCCACTAATCTGCAAACGCACTTCCTGACACAGTCTTGGTTGGGGAATGAAGTCCCGTTCACTGATGGGGCCTTTAAGGGCCAAATAGCCTGCCTGTTCCCTCCAGTAAGCCCCACACTGCAGGATTGATGAGAGATGGTCACAGGCCACTCCCCCTTTCTCCACCACTCTGCAAACACACCTCCTGGCATGCTCTGGGTTGGGGGATGAAGTCCCTTTACCATGTGAGGGTCCCTTGGGGCAAACTAGCCCTCCTGTTACCTCCAGTAAGCCCTGCACAGCTGGATTGCCGAGAGGTGGTCAGAGGCCATGCCCCCTTTTTACACCACTCTGCAAACGTGGCTCTTGGTGCACTGATGCTTGGGGGATGAAGTTCAGTTTAGTCCTGAGGTCCTCAGGACACAAGGGGGCCTCATCGCCCACCACCAGTGCACCAAGAGGTGCGTTTGTAGAGTGGTTTAAAAAGGGGCTTGGCCGCCTACCACCTCTCAGCAAACCAGCTGTGTAGGGCTTACTGAAGGTACCTGGTGGGATAGTTGGCCCCTAAGGACCCTCAGTAGTGACGGGGACTTCATTCCACAACCAAGATCATGCCAGGAGGCGCGTTTGCAGAGTTGTGCAGGGAGGGGGCGGAGCCTCTTGCAAGATGCCAGTTTCTTTTTTTTAATATAGGAGGGGGGCTGTGGGGCCTCCCTTTCCTTGACCCTTTCGGGCTCCAGGGACCCCACCCCCAGGGCCTGAGTAATTTGTTTAAAAAATACAATAAAAATGCTGATGCCAAATATGGCCCCGGGGACCCCATCCCCAAGGGCTACAGGCCTTTCTTGAAATTTTTTTTTTAAAGGGGAGCCAGGTCGATTTTGGCCAAGCAACCCCATCCCCCGTGGGTTCCAATTTTCTTTTAATGTATTCTTAAGGGAAGGGTGCCGAGTGGCCCCTCTCCCCAGACCATTTTTGGCCCCTGGGACCCCAGGGACCCCATCCCCCAGGCCTTGGCCCTTTTTTGTAATTTATTTTAAGGGAGGGGGCGCACGGCCCACTCCCCATGCTGATTTTGGCCCCAGGGAACCCATCCCCTTGAACCCAACCATTTTTTTAATAAAAAAAGGGGAGGGGGCTGAGTGGCACCCCTCTGGGGCCATTTCCGGCCCCGGGGACCACATCCGTCAGGATATGGCCTCTGTGTTGGTGACTGCGGGTGGGGCCCTAATGCCCCTGCGGTCCCTGCTGGCTCCCCGTCTCCTGCGGGAGCTGGCATTACTCTGGGGCAAAGGGAGCTGCTGACATGCAGCTCCCCTTGCTCAAAAGCATTTCTGCTTCGCTTCATGGAAGCTGGAGCAGTTTTTCTGCTTTCGCTTCCATGAAGCCAAACAGAAGTTTGCTATGGCCCGCAATGTCCTAGGATTGCTGGAGCCGCCCCTGGGGGGGGTGGCAGTCCCCAGGGCTATGAGGGCTTCTGGAGGGGGGTCACGCAGCCCCCCTTCCATCTTGTGAGTAGTCCCGGGGAGGTGGTGGTCCCCAGGGCAGTGTGGGGGGGCAGGAGACCTCCATGCCTTTTATTTTAAAAGCCCAGAGGAGGTGGCGGTCCCTGGGGCTGCAGGGGTCCACAAGGCCCTCCCGCATTTAAAGATTAAAGCCCTAGGGAGGTGGTGGTACCTGGGGCAGCGTTGTGGCAGGCCGGAGCCTCCCCAAGCCTTTAAGCAAAAAATGTCCCAGGGAGGTGGTGGTCCCCGGGGCTGCGGGGTTGCTGCATGTCCTGCCGCATTTATTGAATATTGCCCAGGGATGGGGTGGTCCCTGGGGCAGTGGTACCCCGCTGCATATTACAGCATTGCCCCCAGGACCTGGCCCCCTGGGGGCTTAAAGAAAGCAAAGCGTGTGATCCCACACTTTGTTTTGGGTTTTTTTCTGCAAGATTTGCTAATCCTACGTCAATCCTGCCAAATTGTTTTTTTAGAAAGCTTTTCTTGACCCTCTGGGTACCTGTGGGATCCCCTGAGCAGCCCCAGGGGGTCATGGTGTTTCTACCCAGTCCCCTTTTCACATTTTTCCCCTTTTTTCAGGTAACTCAGGTTAACCGAGTCACAAGATGGCTGTCAACACTTCCTTATTGGAACAGTTGGCAGCCAATCAGAGTCAGGCTCGAGATCGGAAGGGTTCTCTGAACCACTGCATCCACCAGATATTATTATTTCTAAACATATGAATTTCCCAGGAACTACTGAACAGATTTACACCCTTTAACAAAAAGAATGCTTTCTTGACCAGGAGCTACCTTTTTGCCAAATTTGGTGTAATTCCATTCAGCAGTCGGGCTGTAGCAGTGGCTAAATTTCCTATGGATATTAACATGGAGAAAGTATGTTTTAGGACCCCTCTTTTTTCTTGGCCCGGCTTGATGAATCATCCCCAAACTTTCAAGACAGGAGCTGACCTGAGCGCCCCGTTCGTTTTGAAAATTTCACAACAAATCGTCAAACGGTGCGAAAGATATTGGCAAAAGAAAAAACGCTTTTTGAATAGAAACAAGGTCCTAACTATAACTATCTCCTGTCTTGATTTAGCCAAAATCCACCAGGTAGAGACAACGATTCTCTACAGAATGAATTTTATTTTACCACTTGCCGTTACGCTTTTCGGTCATCACAGTGACCTTGCTCATTTTTGAAAAACGAGTTGAAAAATAAGTAGTAATTCTTTCATGTCTATGAGATGACCACATGCACTTGCACTTTATAAGGCGGTGAGAAAGTCAGAGAGTTGTCATGTGATCAAGGGCGGGATCGCCCGAAATGGGTAGAGCTGGCTAATGAAAAAAAAATCTGCACATACCTGGGTCCATGCTCCTCTTTTTTTTTTTTTTTTTGGTGTAAAACTTTTATTGACATTCATCATCCACGTAACAGCAGTACATTTACATAGTAATCATGGCAGGAGATAAGCAGAAACATCACGTACTTCTACACAGCTATTCAGCCGACAACCTTCCGGTCCGGCAGCACAGGATGAAGATGATATGGCAGACCGTCAGGATGTAATTATCGGAGCCATGAAGTTTTACTTTTAAAGTTCATTTTCGTTTTGTTCCTTTTATGAAAAATAAAAACCAAACCAAACGTAGTGGCTCAATAGTAGTGTATGGACACAAAGCAATATAAAAAAGAGATGCTAGTAGAACACGCCGATCCCCAACCCCAGGCCAACCCCCATCACCCCCCAGCACAGCGTGAGCTGAATCCCCAATGACAAGAGTACATTTCTAATCCTACCCCTCAGGGACCCACAGGTTAATCAATCATTTCCTCCTCATCATCTGAGTCCTCGTCTTCATCCTCCTGCAGCGGGTCACACAGGTCCCCTCTGTACCTATTCCAAGCCTCCCATACCCTATTCCACTTCTTTGGGTTCGCTCTGAGTTTATAGACAGTTCTTTCAGTCAACATCAATTTGTCCATGTTTTTACACCACAGCGCCAAAGTAGGTAGCTCCGCCACCCCCCATCTCTGCGCCACATCACGCTTCGCCACCATTGTGCCAATTGTAACCCATTGCTGTTGTCTGAGTGTAAGATCAGTGCCCTCCCATATATTTAGGAGACAGAGGCGCGGCTCGGGTGTGAGGGAGGTATCAAGGGCCTGTGAGATTGTGCGCATGACCTGCTGCCAATATCTGGCGATGAGAGGGCAGCCCCATAGTGTGTGTAATAGTGTGCCATCCTCCCCACATTCCCTAAGACAACGGGGGGAGTCAGCCCTGTGCATTTTGTGTAGTGTGGTCCTTGTATAATACGTTCTGTGTAGTATTTTTAACTGTACGAGCCTGAACCTGGCCGATACCCCAGCCTCTCTCGGAGACGCCATAGCAGCATTCCAATCCGTCTCATCCATAGCACCCAACTCATCCTCCCATTTTTCTCGCAGTTTCTGTAGGGGGTCTGGGAGATTATTTAGCAGTTTACGATATGTGAGCGAGGTGGCCCTTGTTTGCATGAAATCCGTAAGGAGCCGGTCTTCCAGGGGTGAGGACTCTGGGACTGTAGTTCCTGGTTCCAACACCACCAGGAGAGCGTGCCTGATTTGGATATATCTGTAAGTTTCTGTGGGGCCCAGGGCATACTGTTGTTGAAGTTGCTCGAACGGAATCACCCCTGTGGACGACCAGAGATCTCCCACCGTAGAGATACCTATATTATCCCATTGGGTGAACCCTTTACTGGTCCTGAGGCAGCCCAGTTTCTTGGCATCCCAAAGCGGGGTAAGCTTCGTGATAATTCCCTTCCACTGTAGCTTGGTGAGCGCCCTGTACCATAAGGTGACTGTGTGTCTAGTAGGGCCAATCAGGTCCTTGAGGAGACATGGGTTATAGAGGGGGGCTAAAAGACTTTGTGTTCCCAGTTGGGCCCTGTCCGCCAGGTATGCCGGGTCGTTGTGTGATGCATGGATCCACTGTTTGAGTACTTTGAGTTGGGATGCCCAGTAGTACAGCTGCACATTCGGTAGGGCAATCCCACCATCATACCAACCGCGGTTAAGTTTGAGGTGAGCTATTCTCGGGGGACGCTCACTCCATAGCAGGGTGGTGACAACTGCGGTGATTCTCTGAAAGTAGGAGGGCGGGATCACAACTGGAGTATTTTCGAAGATGTAAAGGAGGCGCGGGAGCGCCATCATTTTAAACAGGGCAGCGCGGCCTAGGAGTGTGAGCGGCAGGGACGACCAGTGTCTCACGTCTGCCTTCAAACGGAGGAGGGGGGGCGCCAAGTTCCGGTCGTTGAAGACGGCCGTATCGCTAGTGACATGGATGCCCAAATACTTGAAGGAGATATCGGTCAACACTAAGGGACAGTGTTCGGGGAGAACTGGCCAGGGGCCCTTCAGAACATAAAGGACCGATTTCGTCCAGTTGATCGTGTAGCCAGAGGCCGCACCGTGTTTGTCGCATAGTGCCAACAGAATCGGAACACTCGATTCGGGGGCTGACACGTAGACCAACATATCATCAGCGTACAATGATACTCTATCTTCCCAGGTCTCCGTCCATCTGATGCCCTTCAGCAGTGGTGACTTTCTGAGAACTATCGCGAGGGGTTCAAGGACCAATGCGAACAATAACGGGGATAAGGGGCAGCCTTGGCGAGTCCCACGCGCTAAAGAGATCGCTCGTGAGATATGGCCATTGGCCGCCATGTGGGCTATTGGGCCTGTGTAAAGTAGTCGGACCCATGATAAAAACTTCGGTCCGAAGCCCATCCGATGCAGAACTGCGAACAGGTACTGCCACTCTACCATGTCAAAGGCCATCCTGGCGTCCAGCGACAAGATGGCCGCCGGCTCCGTCAGGGAATGTGCTCGTGCCAACGCGCCGTGCACTCTACGGAGATTTAACGCTGTACTCCTGTGCGGCATAAAGCCAGACTGATCTGGGTGGATCAGCTGGGAGAGGTGCGGAGTCAGTCTATTCGCAATCACCTTCGCTAGGATCTTTGCCTCTGCATTGATGAGCGAGATCGGGCGATAGGATGTACAGCATTCTGGAGGTTTATCAGGTTTTGGGATAGCAACTATCGTCGCCAAGCGCTGGTCTAAGGGCAGCGTTCCGGTCTCACGGCAGTTCTCAAACATGGCCAATAATGGTGGGCCTAGTGTGTCGGACATCGTTTGGAACCATTCGATTGGTATCCCATTGGGGCCCAGTGCTCTGCCCGTGTGCAGTGCACCCATCGCCATACGGAGTTCCTCCACCGTAAGGTCCGCTTCCAACTCAGTCTGTGCTTCCGGCGTTAACACCTCCACTTCCACATCTTGAAGCGCCAGTTCTGCCGTGTCTGCCGTGACCACCACCTCTGGGGTGTACACCCCTTGGAAGTGGTCCGCCAGGAGGTCGACGATCTTGGGAGGGTGTGTGTGATACGTCCCTACTTGGTCCCGCAACTGCAGAATGTGCCTACCTCCGTCCCGTTTCTTGTCCAACCAAGCCAGCAATTTGTTGGCTTTGTCGCCCACATCATACACTCTGCACGCTGTCAATTCTATACGCTCCAACACCCTTCGGCGGAGAAGGCCATCATGTTTTTGCTGGCAGAGAGTCAGCGCGTGTCGAGTGGTCTCTGACGGTGTGGTCATATGAGTCACATTAGCCTGTTCCAACTGCAGTTCCAGTTCTACCAATTCTTGTTTTTGTTTACGTTTATGATCGGTTATGGTCGCAATGGCCTGGCCCCTCAGTACTGTCTTGTATGCTTCCCAGAGAATCGTCGGTGAGGACACCGACCCGGAGTTCTCCTGGAAATAATGTTTAGTGGCAGTTTTGAGGGATTTTCGGATTGGAGGAATTTTAAGATAACCAGGGTAAATGGGATAGAGTCGTTTGCGAGCCGTAGCCGAACAGGACAGTGTAGCGATCAAGGGAGAATGGTCTGATATACCCCGCGGCGCAATCTGTACCTTGTCAAAAGTGAGTTTGCCACCCCCCAGTGTGAGAAAATAGTCAATTCGTGACAGGCAATCATGGGTGGAAGAGTAGTATGAATAGTGGCGATCAGTAGGGTGAAGTTGTCTCCAAATGTCTACCAGACCCTGTGCCTCCAAGAAGTCCCTGAATTTCGTTGGGCCAGTGGGGGGGGAGCGAGCCGGGAACCTGTCCATGTCAGTATCAGCCAATGCATTGAAGTCTCCGCCCACCAACAGATCCCCTTCCGGGAGTTCCAAGAGAAATTTACCCAGGTCCGGAAGTGCCGATGAATGTAGCGCTGGTGGGATGTACGCAGACACCACGTTAATGGGCACGCCCTCCCATTGCCCACACACCGCCGCGAAGCGGCCATGTTTGTCCGCTTTCGTGGAGTGATGTATGAAGCGTGACGTCCTCTTCACCCAGATACCCGTCCCCCGGGACCCCGAAGTAAAGTCTGAGTGCATTATCATCATACGGTATCCTCTCCTATCCAGGGCTTTGGTGGCTACCCCCACCAAATGTGTTTCCTGAAGGAGGGCGATATCACAATTCAGCCGTTTAATACATTGTAAGACCAGCCCTCTCTTTACTTTATCTCCTAACCCCCGAACATTCCAGGACAACACCTGTAGTGGTGGTACAGCCCCTACCCCAGTGTCATGCGTTACTACAGTAGGTTGTGAGAGATCCGCCATTTTGTGATCGAGTGTGCAATAGGGTGTCCCAGAGGGTGGGACGGAGCCATTTCAAGTAGAGCATTCCCCATCCCTGTGCAACTAAGCATGTGTTTGCGCCATTTCAGTGTTTGAGGATCAAAGGCAATATACCCGGTGTCAGGAATACGGTCATACGTGACTACTAGCATGTTCAAAATGAGGAATAGAGCCGAACAGTTCAAACTAACCAACCAACACAACCCCCCCGTACCCAACATCCCCACCCACCCTGCTTCCCTGCTACACGGACTCCAAACTGCCCGCCACCCCAATTTAGCAGAGTGCTTAAACCCACCCCAAAGAAAACACACAGTTACTTGCTCGTTGGGGGTGAGGAGCACTCCGGAATTAGCGACCCCTCGTACCCTCCACGGAGGCCCTCGGCCCAGTGTCCTTGGCGGTTCCAACCACAGTCCCAAACATCAATGTCACGTACATGTGTTCAAGGGTCCACCTCCAGACTTAGATTAGCCTCATCTCGCACCGGTGAGCTTCTGCCACTGTTCGAACCTTCGGCCCCGGCAGCGTTGCGGTCAGAGTGAGGAGAGCCGTTCTTAGTCCGTCCAGGGCGGCGGGAGTGAGAGGCAGGACGCCAGCCGTCCAGCCATTCTCGTGCAGTGCCAGGGTCATCAAAAAACCATGTCCTGTTCTCCGCCACCACCCGAAGCCTGGCTGGGAAGATCATGGAATAAGGGATTTCACGTTTCCTAAGTTCCTTTTTAACATCCAAGAATGTTTTTCGCCGCCTGGCCACCTCCGGCGTGTAGTCCGGGAAAAATGCCACCGTTGAGTTGAGGATTTTCACCGGTGGCGAGACACGTGCCGCCTGTAGGATGACGTCCCGGTCGCGGTAGTTGAACAGTCTTGCTAGGATTGGCCGCGGCGCGGCCCCTGGTTTCGGTTGACCTCCCGGGACCCTGTGGGCTCGCTCCACGGAAAAGAAGGTCGACAGGCCTTTAGGTTGAAGATGAGTTTTGATGAGCTCCTCCACGTATAAATCCGTAGCCCTTACGCCTTCAGTCTCCGGAACGCCAAGAATACGCACATTGTTCCGCCTGGAACGGCCCTCCTGGTCGTCGAGCTTGTCTTTAAGGAGCTTGTTTTCCGCCATGACCGCTTCCATGGCCGTCTGCAGTTCCGAAACATCCTCCACCAACGATTTCGTGACAAGCTCTAGAGAGCCTACCTTTTCGGCCATCTTGTGAAAGTCCGCACGGATAAGGGTGATTTCGGTCGAGATAGAGCCCACCGTCGTCTGGACCTGCATAAGAGCCTTCATAACATCATCCAGCGTCGCCTTCTTCGTTCCCCCAGGCTCTCCTGGTTTTACGGGGGGATTCCTCCCATCCGCCGGAGGGGAAGCGGTTCTATCGTTTGTGAAGCGGTCGATACGAGTCTGGGTTGTGCCGCCTTTCACACCTTTCCCGGCCATCGTTCGGTCGCGGAGGGAATACAGTTCGTCGGTCCGGTGGGGTATCAGGAGAATGCGCAGTAACGATGCGGACCTCAGTTCAAGATGGAGGGGGCTTCCGTTACAAAGAGAGAGACGCCTTGATGGTCCCCGCAGGGCAGACTGTTGGGCAAAGTTCGGATGGTAGTCTTGGTAAAGTACGGCCACCCTTCCAATGAACCTCTGCTGGATACAGCGAGCCGAGTGACACTGAGCAGGGCCGTCTCTGGGTGTGGTCCTCCTGCACCGACCACTTCCTGTCTGTAGTAGCCGAGCAGGCTGCACTTCCGGTCGGTCTCAGTTCTCACTCGAGGGCCCGGAGGTGGGCCTGTGCTCCGGCTGGTTCAGCATTCGACGATAACTCCGCCGTCCAATGCACGATTTTCGTCCGGGAACCTGCTGCCAGTCCCGCCCGGTCTCGGGCGTTCGGTGCTACCGTTGGAGGTAACAAATAGTCACGGATTATCGTGCGGATAGATGGAGAGGTCGCTTCCCCGCCGGAGCTAGTCCTCTATGCTGCCGCCATGTTCGGCCGCCAGCCACGCCCCCCGTCCATGCTCCTCTTTGCTATGTAAAGTACGTTGTGTTCGGGTTGGAGCAATATATATATATATATATATATATATATATATATATATATATATATATATATATATATATATATATATATATATATATATATATATATATATATATATATATATATATATATAACATTGACCAGTTGGTCTAGTTAGGACCATGTTCCAGTAGGAAAAGCATTTTTTGACTTTGTTATAGCTTTGATGCTAGTTGACGAATCTTAACGAAATTTTCCTCAAAAATTTGACACTCACTTCAGCTTGTATCTGTAAAGCTTCAGAGTGGCCCATCAAGCGGGGGCCGAGGAATAGTGGGGTCTCTAACTGTGTTTTCCCATTTCAATTCCTATATGAGTTTGGAACATGACTACAGCACAAGCTGCTGCTGGCAATTACACTAAATTTGGCAGAAAAGTAGATTTTGTTCTGCAGATCACGATTTTTGTAATTTGGTGTAAATCCATTCAGGAGTTTGAGAGATATTAACTAAAATATAAATTTTATATACATAGGGACGTGGACCCACCGTGGATCCACCTCCGGTGGATCTGCGGTTCCACACACCACAGCAAAGTCCTGATTTGTTGGCCGCAACTTCACAGAAAAGTGAGGTCACCATTTTGTTTGTCACTGGGGCTGAACATTTCTGTGCAAAGTGAATAGAATACATATCCTGCCCCATCTGTGTATTAGAGGGAAACCAGATGGACTAATAAAGGCCAATAAATTGCCTTATAATGTTTTTTTCTCAACACTTGGGAATTGCGGATCCCCCGCCTTGTTCACCGCAAATCCTGATGCAGCTCATCAAAGACCCAGACCCCTTTTTTTCACAACTCTGCAAACGTGCCTACTGGCCACTACTGGTTGGGGGTGAAGTCCCCTTGGATGCTGAGGGTCCTTGGGGGCCAAGAAACCCTCCTTTTGCCTCTGGTAAGTCCCACACAACGGAATTGCAGAGAGTTCATGGAAGTCCCCCTCATGTTTCTCCACTAGTTAGGAAATAGAATTTTAAAAACTTTAGAAATTCACTGAAAAAAACAAAGGTTACAGGGGTGTTAAAGTTAGGAAATACAATTACAAAAACCTTAGAAATTCACAGAAAAAAACCAAAGATTACAGGGACGTTTTAGTTAGGCTCGATTTCACCTGTAAAAATCCAGTGAAATTTGGCAGTTATTACTAGCTGAGCTAGCTTTTACTTAGGTAGGGGTCCCGGAAGAGGGGGTCTGGGCGGAGCGGAGCGCGGAGGCCAGTGAAGAGGGAGGTCAGGGTGTTTGGAAGTGGAACAGAGCCGGAGGCCCCCAAATCCCTGCCAGGGGCCGCCACGCAAATATGTATCCATCCTCAGAAGATTCATATATTAAGGATATATATTGGCGTGGTGGCCCCTGGGGTTTGGTGGCCCTGTGCAGGTGCACAGCTGGCACATGCCTAAGGCCGCCCCTGCCTGTATGTGAACGTGTCTCATGTTGGTAACAGTAGCTTTAGTATCTTGTTCCCTTCTGTGCTCTGAATGCTGGGGGTGATGTGGTCTGGAGTATTTCTTCCATGACCTATTTGGTTACTTTTTGATTGTAACGAAGCGTATGTACTGAACCTTAAGTTGATTTTGACTGCTTCTCACCCACTTACAACTGGTGTCCTGTTCAACATCTGTTTGTGACTGTGCCCCAAACTGTGCGGGAGAAGGGGTAGAAGCTTGGGTGGGAATACACTCTTACGGTTGTTTTAGTGGGTATCTCATTGAGCCATAAACACCAGAACGTTGTTACTTTTTGTGTATATGCCATTTAATTTTACGGTTTATTTAATTAAGACATGTTACTTCAATCATGAAATCTTGCCTCATATTTAATACTGTGCAAAGGCTCCAATTACCGCACACATATGTGAAGTAATTCCGATTATACAAACTGACCAGGAATTCTTATGTAAATACAGTGATGCTCATCGCATCCGAGGAATTGTCTTTTTGCCTTTTAAAACATTTAAGTAAGGGAATTTCACAATTAAAAAGTAAGAAGTTTAAATTGCTATATCAGTACTAACCTTCTACAAATGAAATGCATGTTTTCAGTAAATAAAGTAAAAGGCCTAAGGAAACGACCGGAAATGCTCTCTGAATCATTCGGTATCTAATACACTGCAGTTATTTTTCGGTTTTTATTTTGTACTGTGCTTCATCAATTTTTCATCTGTTATTTTTTCGGCCATTATGAATGCTACATATTGTTTGTGCAATATTTCTTTTAAGCTCCTTTTATAGCTTTTCTTGTTCTACTTGATGACATCTGTAATTAGCATGAACTGGTTTGCGAATTCATGGCATTTAAAATAAATATTTTATTTACTGCGGTTTTTCTAGTTTATATCAAACACACACGTGCCAAAGAAAACATAATTGAGGGAGAGAAGCGCCGTCTGTAGCTTTTAATACCAGACGACTTGACCCAGTTCTACATTTTCAACTTGGCTGAATTATTCGCTATCACTTTCTTACATATTTGAATGTTACTTAGTTCACACACACTCTTATGAATATTGGTATTTATCAGATGTATACAATTATGTGTTCAGCGCGCCTTGCATCTGAGTAGGGAACATTTCATGGGTGAGTAAGTAAACATCTTTTAACATGTTCTGTTACGTTAACAGGATGTCTGCCATCCCCCCAATGAGAGAGGGCCACCACGTCCCTGTGGCAAATTGGTGAAATTAATTTAACGAAACTTACTGCCAGTGGCTCTGTTTCCGCTCAGAAATACTGGAATGTTCCAGTAGATGTCGCTGTGACCTTTCAAACGTTTCACATTTGTTTGGCAGCAGTAGTACTCTCTCTCATCTTGTTCACCGGTGCCACTGAAAACGCGTTTCTGCCTGAAGAACGACGTGTTCGCTCTATGTTGCTCAATCTGACAATAGTCGGCTGTACTAAACACATTTCTTATCATAAATGTTTTACTTGCTGCAAAAGGGAAAGCTTGTTTGTTAATAGTGCACCAGTCAGCATTATGGAGCTAAACACATATTTTATCACATATTTTTACTTGCTGAAAAGGAGAATGTGTTTTGCAGTGCATTTATCAGACTCACGTCACGCCGCTTGCTGAGGGTCGGGGGCGCACGGCTTTTGGTTTCCAAATTCCCAATCACGACCAAACTGGCAGTAATATTACACTTTTTTAAAATTGTAAAACAGTCGATTTTAAAAGTTTGTCGAGCGCAGTAATGGCCATTGCAGAGAGTGGAGTGCGTGCAGGTTTAATGGACCGACAAGCAAAACGCAATGCGGCTTTAAACATATAATAACCACGGGCATACTGGTATCAGATAATATATTTAGTTAGACTACAGTGACAGGTCTATATGTAAGCAAATGTATTTTTGTTTAAAAATAGAATTAACAAAGGCATCGTGCTCCACAATACAGAAACGTGTGCATGTGCAATATGTTTTTAAAAAGCACCAGTGCAAACCTCCCGCACTATGTTGACTGTATAACACCAGCAACCCGATCTTGTTCTAATTCCAAGAAACCTTTTGTGTTCGTGAAATATGGAAGGTGAAACCATGTGTAGAGCATACATAGACTATGGGAAATTTTAATGAGCAGTAATTAATAATAAATTACAGCCGATCCTTAGCCTTTCAAATAATAAACAATCGAATACATTGATTTTCTTTCCACATAATCACATCTTTTGTAAAGAACACGTATTTCTCCACTTACTTCTACTTGTTATGAAGTGCAGAGAATAGAGTGAGCGATGACTTATTCCACTTATGGCAAATGCCATCTTCTACCTTCCTACTAAAAAAGCAACAGAAGTGGAGCACATAGACGATCCCTTTTTATTTGTATCTCAATACGCAGTTTGTTATATGCCCGACTTACATAGAATCCTCGTTATCGTCCCCCAGGTCACTTCTACCTATTAATTACTCTTGCCAATTTCTTGAACGAATGTGTTCCTTTTCAACATATAGCACAACATATCAAATAGATAGTCTACGGCTCTTATCGCAATGTTTTAGATTTCTTTTTTGTTTCATCTGTTTCCATGAGGATTCACATTGGAGAATTTGCTACCAAGTGATAGGCGTTTGTAGTAGGAAACCCCTATGCAGGTTTGGTTCACAGAGGCATATGTATAATTATAGGCTTTTGCATTAAATGTAGCTCATGCTTATGAGGCAGACCAATCTACACAACTTGGGCCGCATCCTGAGTGACAAAGAATGTTCCCATTCCTGCACAAGAATTGGAATTACAAGTTGTGTGAAGTTTACTCCACCTGGTAATTACCGAGTGCTTTAAAGTCAGCACACCTGGGTACATTACCTCCGAGTCCTGGTCTCCCCGTCCCATTCCTTATATGTGAGCAGCTAGTCTGCTCTACAGAACCCCTACCTAGCTGAGCTGTTCCCTTAGGATGACGTCACCATCACGTGACTACAAAAGGGGGAAGTGCTGGAAGAAACATCCTGAAAATACCAAAGACAACAGAACGAAACACATACAATCACTCACAGAAAACCCAAACCAGGGAGGGAGGGAAGGGCTCAGGAATGGGACGGGGAGACCAGGACTCGGAGTAATGGTTATTACCGGTGAGTAACCGGGCAGTACGGCAGCTCAAACTTGCCAAAATATGTCACGGAAAAAAAGCTTGCGAATTACTGGTACATATGGATTGTGATATAAGAAAGCACCAAAATCTACACATTGTTTCCATTATTATGGTAACACTCAGACTAGGTGCTTTTTTTTATCACAGCCAGTATATTCTGAGCTACCTGGTGTGATCAGTACTGCAATTAATAAGTGTTGTGCCTGTACTGGTGCAACCACACCTACAGGTGGATTCATGACAGGGCTCTGGTGTTTCTAGTAGGGGCATTTTGCTTCTGCGGAAGGTTTGCTGAAATACTGGCAGTAAGGACGTTTCTGTCTATTATTCCCCGACCCTCTTGAATTGTTTTCTCCTGTGCTGTTAAGATTTCATCTAAAAGGGAGAGTTTAAGTTATTTCTTTAAACAAGTACATGAGATGCTAGGGCCTCCCGGTCGGAAGGTGTAACTTGTCATCATGGCACAAATACTCTGGCCCAGCTTTTTCAATCTTTCATGCAACACAATGCAGCAAGACACCTTCATGCGGTGTGTGAAAGGAAGAGGGAAGAAATGAGCCTGGTGCAGCATCCGAGGCCTGGCGCCAATGCAGGCATCCTTGCGCTGTGGTGCAAGCGTGTCTGTGTGGCAGGTAGGGCTGTTTTCCTGCAGGAAGGGACGCCCACCTGTACATAAATAATTCTCTGAGACTTTTTCCTCTTTCTAAGCACACTTAGGAAACAGCGAGGAGAAATAAAGACGTTTCTCCTCGTTGTGCCTCCCTTTGGAAGGCGTACCATTGTGACGCATTCCCAGTTTTTCCAGGCTTGATAAATCGATGAATGCGCCAATATCCATTGGTGGATGAGTGGGAACATCCAGGCTCCACCCATAGAATGCCTTCCAGGAGCGGAGTAACGCATGGCAGCGGCTTACGATGCCTTGCGTTTCTCCAGATTAACGAAGCAACACAGGGCCACGCAGGTGGGCTTTCTGTTCTTGGTAATTCTGACTGCAGTATTGCGTTGCCCTTGCAACACCCTGCGTGACACAAGGGCAACGCGATTCAAAGATAAATCCGTCATTCTGATTCTAACATACGTCCAGCATGTCCAGGAGGGACAGATTCATGGAAGATTCGCAGGATGTTCAATTATGGGGGCGCAATCTGAGGAGCAATGGGAGAGTGTTTGCCGCTTCTTGAAATCTGTTGTCCTGCAAAGCATGGAAAGCATGACAGAGACGACAGATCAGATTAATGCAAATGCAACCCATGTGGATGCTGTACGCTGTAGCACTCCGGGTGCTTTCAGGAGGAATCTAAAATAGACATAAGTGTGTTCAGATTATATCCGCAGAACGTTGTTTCCTTGATGCTAAATGAAAAGGCTAAATGAGTTTGGCACTGGTATCTGATATGTCCTGCGATCTTTAGTTCACAAGTTCCAATCTCAGCAAGTCTAACTCAGGGGCATATTACCAACAAGTAGCGATATTTATCGCGAAATAGGCATAGTGACGATTTTTTTAACGCTGAGCATCGCCAGAATCTATCGCTGAGATAACGTGCTATTAGCAACGTTTACCTCCAAAGCAATACATTTTCCGGTGATAGCGGCGAAATGCGTGAATATCGCTGAGAATACAGCGATATTCACGCATTAGCAACCAAATGCTCTTAGCCATGTTATCCACCTCCCATTGGATAACATGGCTAAGAACTGGTCTGAGCAGGTGTTATTTTTTGGAGATATTCGCGCTTAGCGTGAATATTTCCAACGCTACGCCTGTGTTGGTAATAGGCGATAGCAACGTTAGTGACTGCTGTCAGTCGCTAACAGGTTAGGAATGCACACTTTGCATGTCATTAGCGATAAATATCGCTGACATGCAAAGCGGGCCCCAAACCGCTCGCTATCGCCTACAAGCTGTCGCTAACTGCTGTTAGCGACAGCTTGCGAATAGGGCGATAGAATTATCGCAGCTTAGTGGCCGAAAACGGCCTCTAAAGTGGCGAGAATTCACTATCGCCACCTTGATAATATGCCCATCAGTATTTTATCTTTCAGAAGCCTGTAAGTTGAGGACCATTAAAATAGGTAGCAGTAATGCTGTAACACAAAAGAAATGACAATGGGTGGTTAGGATCACATTATTAGCAGAGAAATTTGTCCTGTTTTGAATATAATGCTTTAAAAATCCCATGTACTGAACGAACGTTTAGTTCTGAGTGTGCAGAGAACAGAGTAGTGGAGTGATGGAGAGGATGTGCAAGAAGAGGTACAAATTCTGTAGCTCAGCCTTTTAAAGAAGATGAAGTCCTCTGCCCTCTCCAGTACAGTGATTTTTAAGCCTTCACTATCAACCAAACTAGGTCTCACAGAGATGTTTTATGGTTCTATAACACCCTCAATGGTTTCAGGTCACAAGATGACAAACAACAAGGCAGCCTTTGTTTTCTACACATAAAAAAATAGGCAGGGCCACTGGTATTATGTGATTGTGCAGCTGTGGCTTTTTTTTGCATAGTTGTGGATTTGACGCATGCGCCACATAACACATATTCTGCTGCATAAGCTGCAGATTTTAACTAAAAGGATGTTTCTAGCTCAAATGTTGCAAAAGTTACTAAAATTGTATCAACACATGGTGCAGCGCAGTGAAATGACCTTTGCAAAGGTTTCTGGCAACTTTTCTGATGTTTATTGCTATATTTGAGTGTTAAACTGGTACTAATGAGGTGCAACTAATGCCCAGACTGTTAAGAAGTGTAAAAATGTCAAAATATAAAGTAATACTATCTCAAAATGTGCCATATTATGCCTAATACTTTTCTGTATCTAGCTGCATAATTAACTCAACCCTACCACATAATTTAGCCATCCCCTACTGCATAATTCTAGTGGCCCTGCTATGGGTGCGTTATGACCAAAGAACATTTGGAAGTTCAAAAAAAAATGGGTTGCATGGCAAGATTAGCATTTACACTCATTCCTAGGCAAACATTTTGCATGTGAGGACATGCCTACCTGTGTGACACGCACACATTAAAGAACATCCTTTATTAAGAATAACTGTGACACATATAGTGAACTCTACCATTTGCGTGGACTCTAGGAGCTGATAACACGTGTTACCCAACTAAATGTTACTCACAGTGGCGGCTCCTCAAAGGAGTGCTGTTGGGCGTTGGGGCGGGGCGGGGGAGGGACAGGTTGGGGGTAGTAAACTCCGGAATGTGGCTCAACGGAGTTGTGTATATAAATAAACAAATAAAACGAATTACATTGCGAGCTGCATCGCCGATTTGGCGCTGCAGCGCGCGCATTGTTATTTGTTTTATTTATTTATTTATATACACAACTCTGTTGGGCCGCATTTCGGAGTTTACTACCCACACCACACACCGCTCGCCCCGCCCCTCCACCCCACAGCACTCCCTCGAGGAGCCGCCACTGGTTACTCATTTTATTGAGCTCAGTAGGATAAAAAGGTAGAGTGGAACCGTTGAAATTCGAACTTATGACCTTCAGTTGTTGCATTAGTCCACTGCACTATCTTATCGTCGGCCAATCACAAAGGAACGCTCTGTTGCAACTCTAAATTCCCTTTTCTGCATGGATATTGCAGTGGAAGGTGTGACACAGTAGATGAAAGACATTTGCAAACCCCACCCCACGAATGACATCCATGAGTGGTGGGGTACTAACACATATGAGCTCCTTAGGACATATACATGTCTATGTGCTCCCCTTGGTGACGTAGGCGCGGTGGCACCTGAGATCAGCAAGCTCTGGTCACTGCCCCCACAAGGCTCACCGGAGCCCATGCACAATACTACTTAAACATGGAGGGCCAGGCGGACTTCACACATATAGAATCTGTGCCTGCTGCCTCCCACCTCTGCACAAAGGCCTCGATTGAGAATTCAGAGTTTTTTAGGAGTGCCTTGTCTCACTGTGTCACGAATCGGCCATTATTTGTAGGCTTTCCTTTGCTTGAAATCCATCATTCTTGAATCTGACATGCCACCACTAGCACTGGGTGAATTAAAATTTTTATTCCACATCACAGGGAAGTAAAGTTTGACAGGCAGTTCATGTGGTTTTCTCTAATAAGATCAGACCCACACAAACTACACAACTGCCCAATTAAGGGGCAGCACAAGCAGCTCGTCTGGTTCGCCCTGGACCCCATTTTGTCCAGGGAGAGCCACACAATATGCATAAACTCCCGAATCTACACATTTCTCAGGCTCACCAGTGAACACATTTGTGCAGTGTTTGTGGCCCAGTTTTACAAGCTGATAAAAATACAGATTTGGACTTTTTCTCATATTTCTTGAAATTCTGGTCAACTCTTCCCTTACACATAAGTCACTTCTGCAATTTACAAGTTTTGCATTATACCTGAGAATACTTTTTAAAACTTCTGCTGTTTATGAAATTGCAAAAGCAGACGGTTGTGCTTTCATCTAGGAATTATATTCGAAATCCACGTTTTGTCTATTAATACACATACATTGTCGGAAACCCTCCTGGGAAGCACACAACGGCTTTTGTTCTATAGCATTTTTTTAACACGAACATCTTTCAGTACACATTTCTCAAGTCTGTCTTAAATCAAAGTTCTATAACATTTTACATGGACATACAATTTTACAGAAGCCACGGGTGCATTTTAAAAATGATGAAAATGCACTCTGAAGTGAACGTGTTGAATATTTATCTATAAATTCAGACTGGCATGGCAGACCAAGGGAATCTTCAATGAGTATTCGGAATAATTATCATTTATTTTATATATTTACTTTATCAATTTAGCACACACATACTCAAAGGCCTCTTGGTGCTGCTAAAAGCCGAAGTCCCAGGGGAGCCTGGCGTATTAGCATGTTCCTGAAAGTGAAAAGGTTCTTCTGTCGACTGAGTTAAAGAAAGGCTGCTTGAGCACTTGTGAGCACGGATTCCAGATCAAATATTGTGAAAGGAATTACATAAAGAGGAACACACTCACACACATACTCATTCCCTATGTGTGTGTGTATATATATGTATATATGTATATATATGTATATATATATATATATATATATATATATATATATATATATATAGAGAGAGAGAGAGAGAGAGAGAGAGAGAGAGAGAGAGAGAGAGAGAGAGAGAGGGGGGGGAGAGAGGGAGAGAAGGGGTAGACACAAAAAATATGCATATAAATATATATATCTATCTATCTATATATATATATATATATATATATATATATAGAGAGAGAGAGAGAGAGAGAGAGAGAGAGAGAGAGAGAGAGAGAGAGAGAGAGAGAGAGAGAGAGAGAGAGAGAGAAGGGGGAGACACAAAAATACAAAGAGAGTACGCAATGAAATGAGGTAATCAATGATTGAATTCTTTCTTTGGAATTTTCTATTTAATGATTCAAATGATGTCAAATGCACCCACGATGGAAAGTGGTGTCAGTGACAATACTATAGCACTTGTCTAGTATTTTGCCAAATATCTTTAAATAATAAATCACTTTCAGTGTGTCCAGTAATCAACAATATTGAGGAATGGCTACAAAACCTATGTTGTAATAAGATGAAATGCAACGAACCAAAATGAAAGCAGAGGCGAGCCAAAGACCTGAGAAACGTTCATATGTAAAACAGTGCCAATAGCAGTCAATGCTGAAACAGAGCAGAGGGTTAGCAGAGGAAAACAAGGGAGGGATGAGGTCTGCGGGGTTAGTGTCAACCAGGGTAGCGTGCAAGGAAATGACGGTGAAATATTACAGCTCAAAAAAATATGAAATCTTGCAGGTTAAAGGAAAGGAAATATCTAAAAGTTATGGCACATTTATTCATTTGCATTCCCTGATGACTTTTTTGCCCCTAGTTTCTCAACGGATACCTTTAAAAAATATTTTAAACATTTGTATAGTTGTCATTTTATTCTGGTGAAATATTTGCATTTTTCTCTTTACGAAAAAATATCAGAAAGAATTGTATTTGAAAGCCAACCAGAATAAGAAATCGCATACAAAGCAAAAGAAATACCAAAAATGATTAAAAAACACTATAAATAAAGAGTTCTTATAAAACGCCTGCATTAAATCCCAAAATACATTAAATGCAGGCAAGAAATCTTAGACTGACAGTAAAGATGCAAGTTAATGACTTGTTCATCGATGCCAAATGAGATCCGCGCCAGTGAAACACTTTGAATGACCAAGGAAGAAATCATGGCTTGTTTGGAGTTGGAAGACGGTGACAGTGATGCCAGCAAATAGTTGAGATAATCTCAGGTCCCTACTTGCCCTGCTGCTATGTGGAATAGCTATGTTTACAAGGCATACAGTAGAGCGAACATCAAAATCTGCAAAGTTGACAATGCCGGGCCCATGAACAGAAATGTTTATATAATTTTGCCATGAAGAAGGTCAGTCCCGATCGTAGTAAAATCTGCTTTGAAAAAGCTTCAAGACTCCTGCAATGCCTGCAATGGGATGGATTTTTGAAGGTTGATTTCTGAAAGGAAGCCATTGAAGCCTTGGGATCACTGACATAATATTGATCCAACAAATATCGAAACACAAAAATATCGTAAATTAAATATCGATAACAAAAATAGTGACTCTGTGTAGTTAACTATAAAAACCAAAAATATTGAGAGCACAAATGTTGTTGAAAATATTGATTTTTACATTATCCAAAACAAAATTTTCTGAAACAAAATATTGTTACCTATAAATGAACATAGACTATGTAAAAATATCCATCCTCATAATATCGAGTACAATATAATCGCCAAAATGAATAAATAATCATTAATAAAACTCTAAAAAACAATTTCCACATAAAACACTTACTTTAAATAAGCCCCAAATATATTACATCATAAAATATTTACCATTCTCCCCAAAAATGTACAATTCTAAAACACATACAAAAACCTCACCCAAAAATTACCATTAACAACAAACAAGTAAACACCAAACTAAATATTCATATATATATATATGTATATATATATATATAATATATATATATATATATATATATATATATATATATATATATATATATATATATATACACACACATATATGTATATATATATACACACACATATATGTATATATATACATACATATATATTTATATATACACACACATTATTTTATAATAATAAATATTGAACTGTATGTTATACATAAATAATAAAACACAAATTATCATTTACCATAGAAGGATTCAACTGATAAAAAAAATTCAAACTATAGTAAACCAACTAATAACATTGAACTATAAACAACTTTAACAATTAAAATTAAACAAACAATCGAAATCAACAATATAAAAGGAACACTAATTAGAGCAATTAAATACTTCAAAAACGACAAACGTTGCAAGACCGTAAACTCTGCTGGATTCTTCCTACAAGCCATGAAAGAAGAAAAATATACATCCTAACAACTACATAACTAACACTTATATTTAAACTAAAGTGTAACTATCAACAAACTCAACAATCTAAAATAGCAAATACATATTAACACACTTTCCAACTTTAATTTTTCTACTCAGACTTCTTAAAAGAAAAAATCACAAATAAATAACTAATGATAAACTCACCCAAATAGCGAGCAAAAACAAACCTAATGACATCATCCCCTACAAACTATCAACAAAGTAATATTTAACTTATGTTTTTCATTTTCAATCCACAGAAACGAAAGCACCTGCTGCACATTAAAACACCTCAACGAGAAAAACTGCTAAACGAGGTGAACTATCTCATCAAAACATATATGTAACTTTACAAAATAAGTTACTTTTTAAACATTTTAATAATAAATGTGCAAAAGTTTAAATATTTTATATATTTATGCTATTACAGTACTTACTGATACAATGACAGAGGCTGCTAAATTCATCACCTCACAGTAAGAAAGGCAGCTATTAAATTACATTGTTTACACCTAGTGCCAAGAGATGTCATCATCCGAAAATGTAAACTGGAAATGTACTAAATATTATTCTAATGCATTATATGGGAGGGCAACTACAAAATATAATGTAGTAATTAATGTTGGAGAGCATGACCACCCCCCAAATGTGACAGAAATTGAAGTATGAGAAATATTGCAAGATATGAGAGAGGCAGGTGCTAGCTCCCAGGAACCGACAAGCAAAATCTTAAAGGATATTTTAACTAAAGTCCCAGAACACATAACAGGGCGAATATCACCTATCCCCATGTTAATTGCACAAACTAAAAAAAGGCCACCAGTGATACCCCACTTGCCCCTAGAAGATACCAAGACAAAGACATACCTGCACGTTTAACAATTACACATAGCAAGGAACCTTTAATTTTACATGACAATCTAAATAATAAACAACAAATTCTAATATTCTCAACAGCAAACAACTTAATAAAACTTAGCCAGTGTCAATCGTGGATGACGGATGGGACCTTTAAAATGTGTCCAAAACCATTTAGTCAGTTATACACCATTTATGGTAAATCTCAAAACACAAATATCCCTTTTATATATGCCCTATTGCCAAATAAACAAAGCAGCACTTATTACAAGCTCTTAAACTATATAAAACAAGCAACACATAACCACTACCCCCCAAAAATAATCATATACTTTGAACAAGCCATGATTCAAACAATTCTTAAAATCCCTCCCTCCATAACTATTGGAGGCTGTTACTATCATTTCAATCAGAGTATGTGGAGACATCTTCAAAAGTCTGCAGTAAGTGTAGAATATTCAACAAACATCCAATGTGCCTTCAAAATAAAACATGATAGCACCAGCTATCTTCCTATCACAGAGGTATCCAACCAATACCATCCACTAATAGAAAGCTCTTTCTATTAACAACAACATGAAGACAACATTAATCCCCTAATGAACTATTTCAAGGACACTTTGGTTGGCAGAGTGCATTGCTCTGGACACAGATGCCAAACCAAATTCTAAATACCATGGTGAAATCTCTATGACAGCACCTTGGCACAGCAAGCCATAACAAACAACATAGTGGAAGGAAGGCCCAATGCCTACTAATCTACACTAGGCAGAACTCAAGCTACACTATCCACATTTATAGAACCATTACAAATAGAGCAAAACTACCAAGAACTAAGAATGGATCAATTTGCTAGTTAAATTGGCCCAAAACTTAGCAAAAAAACAAAAAAAAGAATGTACAACATGTTATAAATGAAAGTTAAACTCTTCATGAATAACAAAGTACTACATTACTTAGAAATGATAGCTAAAAGCAAACTATAAAATAAATCTTACCCTACCTAAGTCTTCAAAAAGTACAATAAACTGTGCACAAACATACCAATTTAAATAAAAATATAACAATAAATATAATATTTTATTGGATCAAACAACTATTTAAAATAACAGTATTAATAAAGAATGATATAATAACATTATATATAAATTATTTTAAAAAAGTAACTATCACCAACTAAAATAAATAAAATAAAATTCAATCATCACATAAAATAATAACACATAATCCAAACAATTCAACATAATAATCATATATATTTAGTGATTGGTTTGGCTGCGCATGATGGCGGTCACCATCTTGTAGCGCTCTCGCACCTACAGTGCAATCCTGCATAATCCGAGCGGTGCAGCGGCCTCCGGTCCACCCTGCGTGTTTGGCACCCCCCTCCCCCACCCCACAATTGTGGGTATGTCCTGAGGTGACTTGCTCCTGTGAGAACTACAGGCGGAAAATGGTACCAAAGATGGACATGGCTGGGCGGGTCTGAACAGCTGGATAGAGGCTGCCCGGCAGTCCCTGGTGTAGTGGTGGTGCCTTTCTCCCCTCTTGCTGGAGCCTACAAAGGGGCCCAGAACTTGCTGTAGGGTTTGGACACGATCCCAGACATGGGGTCTCTCTTCTCGTGGGGCCCGACACCGGCCCCAGGACCTGGCGGTGAAAAACAGTGCAGAGAGAGCTTGAAATATGGTCACAGGGGAGACAGGTGGACAGGCAGGACCCTTTTCTTTGAGGTGGAGCCACCTCCCTTCTCCCCTCTCCCATTTGAGGAGTTTGGTAACCCTGCAGGGTGTTTTTTGCTGCCCAGTAGGGTAGTGCCCGGGGCCCCCCAGAGACTGACCGCTGGGTCCTTGGAGCTGCCCCAATTGAACAATGTGTGACAGAGGCCCACCTCGGGAGCCTATTAGGGAAGATCCAAACACACCCCCATGGATGGTCGCCAAGGAGTTGATGCACCCCAACTCTAGGACTGCTTGTGCTGCCCACCCATTTGTGGGGTAAGGGTCTGGAGAGCCAGTGGTTCCTGCTGGGTGCCTTCTCCCCCTTGAGGGAGCACTACCTGCTGCCATGGTGAAGCAACAGTTGTTACAGGGCAAACAAGATACATTTGCTAAACTGTTACTGCAAATGCAGCAGGTGCCAGACCTGTGGTAACACCAGCTGCAGTGGGGGAGGACTGATGGTGGACATCCTGAAGGCCATTGAGTTTTACTGCAATGCCCTGAAGACTAAAATTGGAGGGATTGGGGTGGATGTATCTCTGTTCCGACAGGACCTGATGAAGATGACGGGGAGGGTGTTGGTGGGCGAGACAAAAATCTTAACACCCGAGTCCACGGTGAAAGACCTTATGCAGATGAAGAAGCAAAGTTTCATTTTTTTTATATGTGCTGTAAATGTGAAAAAGTATGAAATTGGAGGCTAAAAATGAAGATAGTATCTTTAGATTGATATGTAGGAGGGGTGGGAGCGCGTCAAACTGAATATTGTATGGACGATGAATGTCCTAGATTGAATTTGTTTTCAAAGCACAAACCTTTGCATTAAAATTCTGATTTTTAAAAAATCTGTGAATTAAATAAAACATGTAATTATTTATGTATTTGTTTGATAAATACTTGTGTCTATATTTTCTGTCTATTGTTTTGAGTTTCAAATAATCTAAAATGCTTATGGCATGGTCCCTGATTTCCAGTGGTGACTCAGTGGAGATCCTAGGATTCCAATAGTCATTCAGTAGAGATTAAAGGGTTCCAGTATTGATTTTGTGGTGACCCACATAAGTCAAATGGTTAAGAACCACTGATCTAGACCTTTCCTGAGTATACAGGAAAACACGATTGCAGAAGGTCTATTGTATGCAGTGGTCACCTTTATAAGAGCAAATATAAACTCTATATAAAACTCTGCAAAATGACATAGGACATTTTCATGCATTGTGAGGGCAGCTCCCTGAGTATTTTTTAATATAATAATCGTATTCCTTCTTCATTCTCTATTGACCAACCATGCCATTAACTGGCATGGTATGTCACCCTGTTCATATTGGCTTTCTGTATATGGCTTGTAATCATAGTGACTTAGAGTTTCAATTGGCTCATCTAGTTCTCTTGCAATCTGTATAGATCCTCTCCGATTTCTTCGGAATGTGGTGCTTGGCTATCTTTATCCCCCATCTGGCACTCCAGTTTCACGACCGTGCGTGTCAATGACTGACACAACCCATAAGTGGTAGTCACGCACTTGCCTCGCACGGTTACTTTGAAAGCCTCCCAGAGGATCCCAGCCGAGGTTACAGTACCTGTATTAGTAAAAAGAAATTCCCTCACTGCTTCTCAGATTACCCCCTGGTAAGCCTGATCCTTTAAGGCAAGCGGTTAGAATCGCTGCTGCAGTAATGGGGCCACATATGCTCATCTCCATATTGTAGCCACCAAAGGGGCATGATCTGATAGCCTGCGATCAAGAAATCACAGCTCCCCACTATCCCTTGCCTGCCCAGGGTGAATAATCAATCCTCAAGAACATACCATGGGGAGGAGAATAAATGGATTAGCCCCTGGCCTGGTCATTCACTGCTTGCCATAGGTCTATCAAATTGAGCGTGTCCACACTTCCCAAAAGTGCCCTTGATGCCCTGTCCAGGGGTTGCGCCACCAGTTGAGAACTGTCAAGCTCTTTATCTAACACACAATTGTAGTACCCCATCCAAATAATAGCTTGGTGTGCATAGGGCATCAAGATACACATCAAGTCTCCAAAGATAGAGGTATCTATGTTGGGGGCATATGAAACAAGAAGCACCGTAGGGGTACCCTCTATTTCTCCTACCACTCCCGCATAGCGCCCATCTGCTACTTTCAATTCTGTGGTTACTCATAGTGGGATGCTGCTATCCACCCCTAACAACAGACCTCTCGCTGATGAAGTAAAGCTTACATACCACAGCCTGTCCCACCATTTAGCTTGTAATGTCCCATGTTCTTGGGGTAGTAAATGGGTCTCCTGCAGCATAGGTATCTTGGCTACAAACGTAAGACCATATCATTTGATGCTTAACAGGATTCTGGTACCCTTAAAATTCCTGACCCAACCTGGCCTCCGCAATCAACACAATTGTTGTCTAGCCCCCTTTTTTACAACAACAGAATCAAACTTTCCTGTTCCAGCGCGGTATTCCCTGGGGTCCCTGGTGTAAATTCCCCCAGTGCCATTGTTAAGAGGCATGCCAAGAACAGAATATGTATGTCACTCATTTCCACTCCAGCCAACATATATTATTCTCTATCGTTTGCAGCGTGCCCCCCCCCTTTGTCTCTGAGTTTCCGTTTAACTTCTACAAAAGATTTAAAACATTTTTGAGTGGACATGTCATAATCTGGGTAAAAGGATATCCTGTTACCATTATGTTCCATCTCTGACTGTGTGAGAGCCACTGCCCTATATCTCAGCATACGTGCAAACAACATGGACAGAGGTACACCAGGCTTGGGCCTACCACCAGGAATTCTATGAGCTCTGTCGACAAGCAACTTGAACTCCACATTCAGTCATGGCAGCACTGTGGGGAGCCAGCTCGCCAGAACAGTTTCCCTGCCGCCGTCTCTGAGCCTTTCGGTAATCCAAGTATGCACATATTGTGTCGGGACAGGTCCTCCAAATCAGCAAGTATTGTCTCCCTATTGCTGCATGTGCTGCTCCTGGTATCTTATCTGACCAGAGTGTGTGCTCAAAAATTCCTCCACACCATCTGTTCTCGTGCCCAAATCCTTAACTTGGTCTCTCAGTTTATCCATATCCTGTTGCAGTAGCGTCACTGTTATTGCCACCCCATCAATCTTTTCAGTAATAGCTTTATTTTCTCCTAAGATTAGATTTTTGATATCCTGGTTAGACGGCGAAGCAGTCTCCCCTTCCGTGACAGCATAATTCGTAGCCCAACTGTGCGCCATTCTACCAATACTGTCTTCGCTAGTGTTGCTGGACTTCAAGGGTGCGTCCAAGCCCCCTTTGAGTTTTGGTGGCATGCAAGCAAGATTAGGCCCACACCGCTGTCCCAAAACCGGACCCCGACGATATCGTCGGGGTCCGGTCTTGAGGATTCTTGCAGGTTAAGAAGCGGGTTGAGAGCGCTGAGGGCGATGTGCCAGGCGCGGTCCAATCCTCCTCCCGAGACCCATGGTGCTAGTAGCGCCCTATTTTAAAGTGCTGAGACACCCCTGAATTTGTTTTTTTTTTAGAATGAGCATTTTGCTCTTCTAATTTTTAGCACTTTTTTCACCTTTCCTTTTTCACTTTCACGTCCCCAGGTTAGGGTGGACTATTAGAGTGTCCATACCGCCGGGGTATAGTCCTGAAGAATGCCTTGGTGAATCTATACCACTAGTACGGCAGAAACATGTTGACTGATTAATATAACCACGTGGTATTTAGCTGAATTTAACCAAATCCTAACAACCTTGGCACGTAAATTCAGACACATATACCACCTATCCGTGTCTTAGGGATCACTCATTAAAAGATTTTTTGATACCCTCTTAGGCACTTTTAATTATTATTCTTTCACAACACGTCCTCCCCACACGACCAGCTCCGCAGTCTTTCTGGCGTCGTAGCACACCGAAGAGGCACTCGGTCTCTTTGGTGGGGCCCGATGATGAAGCATGACACTGATCAGGTCGGTGTGTGAGGGCCTTCCTACTCAATTAGAGTGATTGTGTTAAAACCCTCCTATCATTTGCTCCATATCCCTGGCAGTCCTTTGACTGACCAGACCTCTCTTCTTTTGTTGTAATAAATGAAGCTAACGGGTACTCATGAATTTAAAAAAGCACATTGGCTACAAAACAAAATATTTTTAGGTTTAAAAAAACTCATTTTGTCATAGTAGTCCCTGGCAATTAAGGGAACAAATTTGTGTGGATGATCTCCTTATGAAAGTGCAGAATGCTGTCACTCACAGTGAGGTAATCCAGTGGACAGCAGACAGACCTCTTGCCCCATTTTAGTGTGCTGTAGCGGGCAGAAGAAAAATGTGAATAACTCTACAGCAGACCAAGGGATGAAGGGGACAGGCTCGAAGCCCTTATAATAGAGAGCATCAAAAATATAATTTTGGTAAAATAAGAAGACCTTGGTTAACGTCAGACCTAAAAATGGTGGGACCTTGATGACTGCAGACACTGCTACTGAACCCCGTTGCCACATTCCTTGCAGGTGCGGATGGCAGGGTGACCGTCTAGCCACCAATGAAGCTGACTGCGGATATTCATTTAATGTGTTGTTTGCTTCATTTGTTTTTTGGCTTAGCTACTGCTGACACTCAAATAGGTTCTTTATGCATCTCTAATGTGGCAGATGGACCAAGAAGATAAAAACATTAAGGGATGATCAGCAGGCTCATTACACAGGAGGATTGTTACGATGGACTTCAGATGAAATTCTTAACAATATCAGCTGACGAGAAACTCTGTAACAAATGTGGCGGATGACTCTCTGACAGATTATCGACGGACGGAATATCGACCTACAGCAACATCGACGCTGGAATATCGAAGGCAAGTATATCGACACCCTATCTACAACATGGTAAGTACAAAAATATCGAAAATAAAATATCTATGTTAAAAAAAATCGTAATTAAAAATATTGTTTTTTTTCTGTAAAAAAAAATAAGTTAAATAAAGTAAATACTACTTATAAATAAATTAAACATATTTAAACATATTTAATAATGTTTCAAATTAATAAATAATACATATTTAATAATAAAACTTTAATTAAAAATAAACATACCATATATAATATATACTTACCTAATAACAATATTTATTAATTATTTTAATTATTTTATCAATTAATAACAAATACAGAGGAGCCAAGACGGCGTCCAAAATGGCAGCTTAGGAGCTCTCCCTCCCTAACATCCTGACATTGATCCTGTGTCTGCACCATACCCCCGCACAGCTAAGGTGGCGCGGTGCCCGACCGTGTAACTCGGAGTTCGCGGTCACCTTGGATGGCTGAGAAACGTCGACGCGAAGATTGTGTCCTGTGCCAGCTGTAATCCGGGACCTCGAGCTGTGACGTGGCCGGAGAGGAATTGAACAACAGCGGCCGCGGCCAAGCAGAGAGGACCGGTGGACCCCGACGGAAGTCACAGCTTGCGTGATTTTGCTGGCGGACACGAACGGAGTACGATGCGAGTGCACAGAGCCTCACAGCACGCATTTGGCTGATTTTTTCAGCACTGGAGGTCCCGGGAACAGATGACGGTCCTGCCGCCCACATCGGTCTTCTTTGGTGGGCTGCCCAGGGCGACCTGGCCCTCAGTGTGATCGTCCGCCGGCCGTGGCCGGTGTCGGAACATGGATCCTTCCCCCGGGCATGGCGTGTAAGAGGTTGGTGATGCTGTACTAATGAGGGTTCTAAATGGTTCCGCTCCAACCCCAACATAGACTACCAGGTGTCAATGCGACCCCGGATGCCTGATACGATGTTTATTATCTTGCCTGGGGGGTCCCCAGGGGCGAGGAGCATTGCAATCGCCAGCAGCGGAGAAAGGGAGTACACACTGGGAGATGTCCTTTTGGCTGTATGATTTTCATTCCTCCCTGAGCCGTAGATTGTTGGCCCTCCATGACTCACTGGCGTCTATTGTTCCTGAAATGGGACCTGGGGGCGCAAATGGGAGTATGATAGGTCGGGCGCCCGTCAACGCTCAGTTATTGGTCACCGTGGACTCCCGGGGGCGTAAAGTGCTGGATTTTGAGAACAGTGAGCTTTCCGGCCGGATTTGCACGACTGACATTCCTTTTGATTTTCCGACATATGTGCTCGCCACCAAACAGCAACGCCGGGTCCTCTCACTATTGGAAAGTGGCTACTGGCACAGCGGACTTGTCACTGTTCTTCTGCCTCCGCTGAACACCTGGGTGGCTCCCAGCGACGGCTCGTGGAGGGAGTTACGGTGGGGCAGGAGGGCGGGGAGGGGGAGGGGCAGGGTGGAGGTTGCTAAAAACCGGCATATGGATAATTGCAGGTAAGTAAGCAATTTAATTAATAAAACGAATTTCGTAGCTCGCACTGCATTGCATTTTGCGATGCAAGGCGCACTACGAAATTCGTTTTATTAATTAAATTTCTTACTTACCTGCAATTATCCATATGCCGGTTTTTAGCAACCTCCACCCTGCCCCTCCCCCTCCCCGCCCTCCTGCCCCACCGTAACTCCCTCCACGAGCCGTCGCTGGTGGCTCCTAAGAAGCAAGTTGGTCACCAGGCACGTTTGCCTGTGGAACTGTTGGGTTGGAGAGTTTGCTTACTCTTGCTCGAACTGGCCAGGGATGAGCATCACATGATTGTTTTACTGAGTTGGTGATTCCGGTGGTGATGCGGGACTTGGCTCGTTATTGTGATTGTGGGGGGGGTGAAATGGACACATGATGATGACTGCTTCCTTTTTGGGGAGCTTACATTCTCTTCTGGGATGCGGTGGGATGGGGGGTGGGGCTGGGGGCGGGTGCAAGGGTCCTCCTCCCTTTTCTCGTAAATGGGGTTTCAGTTGTTGGGGCGACAGGCATGCCTATAGGGGGGGTGAGCCGTAGCCTTCTGCTGGTATGCAGGGTGGGGGGTTGGGGGATGGGGTTTGTTTCCGTTTCTCTTTTGTTTCTATGGCCTTTATTTTTTCTTTTTCTCTTCGTATTCTCTTTCTTTGTTTCTTATATACTTTCACTCAGATGGGGGGTCAAGTCTTGATCTTTTTGGGACAGAATCCTGCATTGTGCGCTAGCGTTTTTCTTACAATGTTTGTTGATCCTACGAGTAGGACATGGAGTTAGCGCGTAGTTGTTGTAAGCTGGCATATTCTGATTTGCACGTTCTCAAGGCAACTTTTTAATCACGCTTGTACAGAAGGCGAATATCCTGTTCCACGACTTGCTCCGAATAAGACTTTGCTTGATTGTATGTCATTGGATCCTTCTTCCCATATTATAAAATGGAATTCTCTCAAATCCTGATATTTCGTGGACACGCTTACATGTAAATCCTGCTTTTTCGATTTGCTATGACTCCGGCCCTAGAGATGCTGAGCTGTGTTATTTTTGCTTTGCAAGGTTTTGATTCTATCTAGCGACCGGTCCGAGAGGTTGTAGGCCCATGCCTGTATTGGTCTGAAACGATGTCTATGAGGTTTTCCTAATAAAAATAAATATATAAACATTTTTTTTATAACAAATACCATAAATTACAAATACATCTACACACATAAAATAATAACATAAATAAAAATATTTAATTATATTTAATAAATTAAAAAAATTAAATATACTTTCAATATTTTAAAAGTTAATTAAATACAACATTATCTAAAATAATACAAAAAACATTAGATACATAAATAAATAAAAATACTATTTATACGGGCACATGCATCAACGATAATTGCATTCGCAAACGGTGCGAATCGCAATTTTCGGCCGTTTGCGAATGCAATTATCAAAATTGGAATGCATCTTGTATTTCGCAATTTTAGGAAACGCAATCATGTTGCGATTTCTAAAATTGCGATTGCATTTAAGAAATCGCAATTTCAGATTTCTTAAAGGCAATGCATGATCATTTTTAAATTGCGAATTATCAATTTGGAAGCGGTAAATTAGCATGAGGTTGGACCTCATGCTAATTTACCGAAAACCTTCAAACCTGCACAAAAATGCATTTTTGAAAGTTGCATTTTACACACACACATGTCCTTAGGACATGTGTGTGTGTAAATTGCACTTAAGTTTAATTTCAGGGGTGCAGGGAGGGGTTCTTTGGACCCCCCTTGCACCCTTGAAATTGCATTTTCAATTTGCGATTCGCAAATTGAAAATCGCAAATTGTAAATGCCTTCCCATTGATTCCTATGGGCCTCTTGGCACATAGGAATCAATGGGAAGGGTTTTCCTTAATTGCGATTCGCAAATTGTGAATCGCGATTAAGGAAAATTACCGAATCGCAAAAAAAATTGAGATTTTTTCATGCATTGCCGTTTGTGATGTCTAAATTGCGATTCCTGGGGGCGTGGCAAAGATGGCGAGCTGAACGGACATGGTTTCCCTCGGCTCCCCGGCCCCAGACCCATAAAGCCTCAACATAGCGGCTGTGACCCCCTAATTTAGGCGATTTTACTCCCCAGAGACGTGGGCCAGTGGTCACCCGCGGCGGGACCGTCCTCCCGGCCCAGAAGTGCGGGAGCATGCGGAGTGACCCGGGACCCGGCTCGGACCGGGAGACAGACGCAGGCGAGGCCGGCTCCGGAGTCAGAGCGGCCCTACAGGGAGCGGCGGAGCTGCCGGCGGTGGGCCCGGGCACGTCTGGAGCGGGCACCATGAGAGGCGGACGGGCTCCGACATCGGCCTGCACCGTGCGATGCCCTGAGGCGGCGAGGGCGGCAAGAGGCGGCGGCCATCAAACATCCGGCCGGCAGGCCGCTCTAATGGAGGCCCGGCTTCGGGCCTAGGCGAACGGCGGCAAAGCAGCGCAGGAGCAAACGGCAGCAGCGCTCGGCCTGAAAGCCCCCCCTGACAGGTGCCTGAGAGACTTAGCGGTGAAGGAGCACCAGCACGGGGGGCAGGGCGGTCAACGGCCCAGAGTCCGGGGCCCACGCCACGATTGGGCCGGGACTAGGCCGCAACCGGGGGTGCATCCACGCGCCTCGAGGGGAGGAGCAGCGCTAGTGGCCGGAGGCGGCTGGTCCGGAGCTGGGACACGGTGGTGGGGGGGCCCTGTTGGTGAGCGACCGGCTCCCCGTCACCAGATCTGGGCCGGTGGGCCAGGACCATAAGGCGGAGGCACAGGGAGGCAGCCGAGTGGTGAGGCGCCATAATCGGGGCCCCGGCTTGGGGCCTGGGCAACCGGCAGCAGGGCCGAAGAGGCAGGGGAAGGCGTCGGCGCCCAACCGGACTGCCGCGGACAAGTGAGAAGGCGACCAGGAGTCTGACGAACGAGCTGCGGGCCTAAAGGCAGGAGGCCTAGGACCTGGACACAACGGCTGAGGGGCTCAGGTCTGCCAGACAGTGAGTAGCCTGGCGCCCGGGCCCACGGCAGCGGTTGGCCAGGTGGGAAAGTGAGACTGAGACACCCCCGGGAGCATCAGAGAGGGCTCCGTTAATGGCACAAAGGCCCGCTTACTGCGTGCCACCCTGTTGCCCACGCAAGACTTGACGGAGTGGGACCGAGCCACATCGCTATCGCAGAGGATCCAGCGCTACTGGGGAAGTGTGCTGGTGAGGAGTGCCAGGGGGACCCAAGGGAACCCACATAAGAGGTGAGGAGTGGGGCGCAACATCTCAGGAGGCAAAGTGATCGGGCCCCCGGCAGGAGGAGAGAAGGGCACTAATCGAAGCCAGGCCGGGGAGGCTGGGTCGGGCAGAGAGGAAGGGGCTCCGGGGCTTGCCCAGAGACAAAGGTGGTGCTGCCGGTAGGCTTGAATACCTCACTGGCAGACGGCGACGACAACCATCTGGGGCCCAGGGGAGGAACCCGGAGTTACAACAGGCCTCACGCTTGAGGGCAGCATGGCCAACACGAGCCGTAGAGCTAATCGCACCATCACAGACATGCTTCATAAGTAAGCATGGGCGAATTTTGCGAATCTCGCGTTCGCGAATTTTGCGGATTTGCGAACTCGCAATCCGCAAAATCCGCGAATTCTCGCGAATTTGCGGATTTTTTTTTGTGTGTTCGCGCGGGTTTCTGCCAGTTCGCGAGGGTTTTGTACAATTTCGCAAAACGCGAACTTACCTTTCGGGTCGCAAGTTTTGCGAACTTGTTGTTTCTACGTGTCCAGCCTGTTGGGGACACTCTTCTTCATCACTGCCACTCTCTGTCACCACTGCCACTCTCTGACTACTCATGCCACCCTCTGGCCCACCCATGCCACCCTCTGTTTCATCACCGCACCCTCTGGTTGTCCAGTGTACATTATTTTCGGCAAAGCAAAGCACACCTTCCCTGCCTCAAGTGACCTGAATTAATTTGGGGCTGATTAATGTGTCACAGAATATTTTTTTAGCTGGCACCTGCTTCCTTAGTGCTTCCTGATTAGTGATCTTTTGCACTTGCTAAGTGCTTTCATTGTTGCAAAATTAGTTACAACACCTGCCCTGCCCCAACTGACAATAATGAATTAGGGGCTGATTAATGTGTCACCGGATTTGAACTTCCAGCCTGGCTCCTGCTTGTCTGCCTTAGCTGTAATTCAGGACCTTTGTGTAACTATTCTGAGGGTCAGAGCAGGGTCACATAATAGTTGCAAGTAGGCAACTGAACTCTGGAGGGGCCCCTCAGGAAGCACTACAAGAAATGGCTACTAATGATGAGCTTGAACTTTTGAACCTGGTAAGTAGTTTCAGTTTAGCTAAAATCGTATTTCTGCAATTTAGCGCTTATTCGCGGGGCGCGAGGTTGAACTGGGAAGCCGCGAACTCACGCGAACAGTGCGAGCAAATCCGCTGCTCGCGGATTTGCAGATTTTGCGGGAAATTCGCGAATCTCGCGGATTGCGAATTTACCGAAAATCCGCAAAATCCGCGAGCGAAACGGATTTTCCGCCCATGCTTATTCATAAGCCTACATCCAAGGGAGGGAAGGCTCAGACACCCCTCCTACTCCGGCGAACCCTGATGTGCAACGCCAGGAGGTGCAAGAAGAGCCCATCACCCGCACCTTCTTAGAATTGCTGTTCAACACACTCAGAGACGATTTTCAGGCTCTCAAACAGGACATCGCGGGGGAACAACGGGAACTCAACAGAGACATAGACGGTTTCGGGGAGAGAGTGGCCGTGGTGGAGGAGGCCGGTCATGCCCGCAGCGAAGAACTGGTGCACTTACAACAGGAAGTCCTCCGTCTCCAGGAGCAGCAGGTGGACTTACAGGCGCACGCAGAGGACTTTGAGAACCGCTCTCGGAGAAATAATATACGGGTCAGAAATGTACCACAGGGTGCCGAGGGGAATAGTGTCACAGGATACTTACAGGATCTTTTCCGGGAGGTGCTGGGGGAATCAGAGAACTTCACCATATGCATAGACCGTGCGCACAGGGTGGGCCTGCCGAGGCGCGCACTGGCCCCGCCGCCAGATATTCTGGCCTACCTCCCTGATTTTCCTGTGAAAGAACGGATCCTCCAGGATGCACGGCGGAAACAGCCTCTGCAATTTAGAGGGGTTGCCATCGCCCTCTTTCAGGACCTGTCGGCCATAACGCTGCAAAAGAGGCGCAAATTCAAAGCAGTAACAACCTTCCTGCACGAGAAGGATGTGCCGTATTCATGGGGCCACCCGTTCCGGATCATTTTCAAGAGGCAGGGGAAACTGCATCAACTTCGCTCCCTCAGCGAAACCTGTACCCTCCTAAATATTGACCTGCCAGATCCTACGGACATGGAGGATGCCTCACCTCATGGGTCACAGGACAGACTGACGCAGCGTAGCCAAGATGGCTGGCAGAGGGTCAGAAGACGACGCAGGCGTGGGACACTCCTGAGACCGGACCCTGCGACAATCGCCCGGAACAAGTGGCGGCTGTCCAAGAAGTAGTGCGTGATACCACTGTTGCTCCATGAATAGCACGATGGGGGGTTGACCACCACACTTTGCTTTCATAATGGGGGGGATGGGGAGCTGAAGGGGAGCCACCACTGCCACGTTTCCCACTGAGACACTTCTGCAGACCTGAACTGCCAAACAGGGCCGAGACTATGGTTTGTTCTTTGGGGTTTCAAGTTGGGGTATTGACGGGGGGAGGGGGAAGGGTGGGAGGGGGGGTTGGGGGGAGTTGATGGGATTTCCAGTTGGGGTTTGGGTGGGACAGTCTTTCGGGGTGGGGGAAGAAGGAAGGGGGGGAAGGGGCCTCCTTTGTCCACAGTCGCTGAGAAGCATTGTTGTTTTTTTTCCCTTTTACGCCTCCAGCCCGCTCTAAACATGCGCCTGCCCCTGTTCCACACACAGGATGACACGTCCGCTGACTGTACTTTCCCTAAAAGTGAGAGGGCTTAACAGCCCCAACAAACGCAGGGCGATCCTCTCCTTCCTAGAACACTCACAAGCTGACATATGCCTTCTGCAAGAGACACATCTGCTGTCCAAGGACAACCATAGGCTTCGGTCCTGCTCCTTTCCAGAGCAGCTTTTTTGTCCGCATCCAAGAAAGTGGCTGGGGTGGCAATTCTGGTGGCAAAAACCTTCAGAGGGCGGGTGTTGCAGAAGGAGGCGGAGGTGAAGGATAGGCTACTGGTCCATCGCTTTCTCGTGGCGGGGCAGACGCTATTGATAGGCTCTATGTACGCACCCAATGAAGGACAAGAGAGGTACTTACATTCCGCACTAGAAGCAGCCACAGCCAACACGCATCTGCACCTATTGCTAGGGGAGGACCTCAACCTGGTGTTTCATAACACCGCTGACCGCTCCAACCAGAGGTCCGGCCAGGTGGGGGCATTGTCAGCGGAGGGGCATGCATACCTTGCAGACCTGGGACTAGTTGACCTGTGGAGACACTGCCACCCCCACGCCACAGCCTACACTCATTACTCGGCAGCCCATAAGTCTTATGCGAGACTAGATTACCTTCTGTGTTCCTCCCAACTCGCGACGCGCGCACAAGATGTTGAGATTCTCCCGGCCTCGCTGTCCGATCACTCCCCGATAGTGGAATCCTTTCTGGTACCAGACACACCTAGCCTGCAACGATACTGGCGCTTGCGAGATGGTTTGCTGCAGAACCCCTCCTCGGTGGAGAAGATTAAGGCAGCCATCAGCCAATTCCTCACACACAACGCTAACGGCGACACTACAAAAGCTACCCAATGGGCGACACTTAAAGCTGTCATCCGTGGCGAGTTTATTTCATTAGCCGCGGCCAATAATAGGGAACGCGCGCAGAAGTGGGCTGAACTCACACAACGCGTAAAGGAACTAGAGCAACTACACCAACGCACTGGGGCTGCCAGGGCTTGGCGCCAGCTATGCACAAAGCGAAAGATGTTGGCTGCACTAGATCAGGACGTGGCGGAGTTCGCCGCTATATGCCTGAAACATGCCTCTTACGCCGGTGGCGACCGGTGCGGGAAACTGTTGGCTTGCAGACTGCGAGAATAACGGCAGCGGCGACATATCCATGCCATCCAATCTAATCAAGGTGACTCGCTCACAGACGACGCTGCCATCGCGGCAACGTTTGGGACTTTCTATGCAGACCTATATGAAGCAGAGAGGCTAGACCTACAGCTCGGCAGCGACTGCTTGGAGGGAGTGAGTGAGGCGCAAGCACGGTTCCTCGATAGGCCCATAGGCTTGGAGGAAGTCATTTCAGCGATCTCCCGCCTCAAGCTGGGGAAATCCCCGGGCCCAGATGGCTACTCCCCGGCCTTTTATAAGAAGTTCTGCCAGCAGGTGGCCCCCTTGCTGCGGGATCTCTTCAACACCTTCCATCAAGCGGGAGCTATCCCTCTGGAGCTATTGGAGGCGGCAATTTTGGTGATACCCAAAGCAGGCAGGGACCCCACCCGCTGCGGCTCCTACAGGCCGATATCCCTACTAAACGTAGACCTTAAGCTGTATTATTATTATTATTATTATTATGTTTCTTATATAGTGCCTGAATAGACCCCCGAAGGGGTATCTCCGCGCTTGCCTTGGGAACCCGTCCTGGCTTTTCCCTGTGAGATAGCCCCTACAGGGCATCCCCAAGGTGAAAGCCAGGCAGGCCGCCGCAGGGGGGCCATTGTGGAGATTAAGCAAGCTTAATGCCCAGAGTTGCAGAGTGTGAACCCATGATTAGGTCAGGCACCGAAGCGAGAATTATCGAGTCCATGGACATTTGAGCTCAAGACCCTGCCGCGTCGGGAATTGAACCCTGGTCCCGGGTCTGACCTCTGCTTCAGGGTCTGCCTGCTCTAACCAGTGAGCCACACTTCTCCACTAAGGGTATCATTGCGAGCCAGCTGGCTCCCTATATGCAGCAACTGGTTGAACCCGACAAAGCGGGCTTGGCAGTGGCTGGCCGACCCCTCCAGGGTGTTCCCTTTTTACCGCGGCGTCACAGGCCACCTAACCTCTATGCATGGTACATTACGAGTACGGTGATGAAGAGTGGGACCAGGTGGCTGTCCGGAGAGAACTCACTTTGTTTCCCTCCCCGTTAACGCCGATATTCGGGAATCCCGACTTTACCCCGGGTCTTGACCCACAGCTCTTTAAAACGTGGAGGACTACATCCTGTAGGGAGGCGGGCCATATGTTTAACCTCGAAGGCATCCTCTCCTTTCAGAGGGTAAAGGAGGATTATGGGGTACAGGAGGCAGATCAACTGCCCTATCTGCAAGTCCGGCACTGGGTCCTGCACCCGTCCATTAGACCAGGAGCGCAGCGTTTCCTCACGCCGTACGAGAAATGGCTCCTCACACGCTCATCCGAGAAGAAATTGCTTTCGGACTTATACCAACACCTGCTCCTCACCAACATATACACATAAAATTCAGGGAAGGCTAGGTGGGAGGAAGACCTTGGGAGGCAACTCACGCGCAAAGAATGGGAAGGGATATACCACAGGGCCCGGCACTCAGCCTATCACACTGGCCTCACAGAGACCCTGACTAGGGTAGCCACATACTGGTACCAGACCCCAGCGCGAATACATCGCTGGGACCCCCAAGTAAGTGATCGCTGTTGGAGGGGGTGCGGGGAACGGGGAACACTTGAGCACATGCTGTGGAGCTGCGAGCGGCTGCAACAATACTGGTCTACCATCCTAGATCTAATAGACACGCACTTAGACACCCAGCTCCCTAGATTCCCTGCCTACATACTCCTTGGCTTACCAAATGCGCTGATGTACCCCCTGAAATCCATGAGGGGGAGGCTGATTGCTATTGCACTAGGGGCGGCTGTGCAGAAAATTGTGGCCCGCTGGAGAGACCCGCAGCCCCCTATACAACTTGGCTGTCTACACAGACTTTGGACGATCATGGGGATGGAGAAGTTGTCCTTGACAGTGGTGGGGAGAAGTGAGGAGTTTGCAGACCTCTGGCGACCGTTCTTGACTTTACTCACCGGGGAGTTCAGGGAGCTGAGCTGTCCCCGTTATCTGAGGTTGCTGCATCTCGCGGACACTCCACTCACTGAGCCCAAGGCTAGGGCCCGCAGGCCGAAAGTCCAGACATAAAATAGTTCAAAGACTGCCCCTTTATTGCTGCGGGACTGGTTGGGGGTTTCTGCTTGGTTTTCTCAGCGGACAAGGAGGGGGGTGGTGGGTAGGAAAGGGGAGGGTTAGTTTGGGGTTTGGTTTTGTTACACACATGGCTACAGCTTCCGACTGGTTCTCTTACTTTTAGACGCGGCCGGCCCGACAGGGTTGTAGGCGGCTTGCTGTGTTTAACACATCTCGTATGGCACTTGCGCCTGCTATGGCGTTACTTTTGCATTGTTGTTGTGTGGCTGTGCCTTCACAAGCATGGGTCGGTATTTATGCGATGAATAAAAAAGATTTATTACTAAATTGCGATTCCTTAATTTTCGCAATTTAGGAATCGCAAACGGAACTGTTGATGCATGTGGCCGATAGTCCCAAAAAACTACATTAATGAAAACATTGGATAGCATAGAATGTAAAATGACTGTTCCCACTCCAGAAAATTAAACAGTAGGGAAAGCATTAAATAGCATAGGGGTAAAAATTACTATTCCCACTCCAGAGAGTGCAAAATTAGGGAAAGCGATGGATAGCGTAGAGGTGAACATTACTATTCCCACTCCAGAGAGTGCAACAGTAGGGAAAGTGTTGGATAGCGGGTGGGTAAGAATTACTATTCCCACTCCAGTGAGTGCAACAGTAGGGAAATCGTTGGATACCGTAAGGTTAAAATTACTATTCCAACTCCAGAGGGTGAAAACAGTAGGGAAAGTGTTGGATAGCATAGGGATAAAAATTACTATTCCAACTCCAAAGGGTGCAACAGTAGGGAAACCGTTTGATAGCGTAGAATTGAAATTTAATATACTTATAAAAAAAAATTATGTTTGAAATAATGTATAATTACATTTTTAAATAAATCTACATCATTTACAAACAATTAATAATTATTAAAAGCAATTACATTTGAATAATTAATTAACAATACATGATCAACAAATACCAATAAAGATTAATTATTAAATATTACTCACCAAATAAATATTAAAGAATTAAATAAATTTCATTACATAAAAATATGATTTAAAATTAATTCACAATTAAAAATTATTCCACAATATACCAAATAATACGTTTTTTTATAAAACATTGATTAACAATTAATTACAAATATTTTCCAATTAATAAGAAATAATTAACAATTAAAAATATTAATTCCAATTAACACAAATATTTACCTATTAAAACGTGAATTACCAATTTAAAAAATGTGTTAACAATTAAAAACATTACTTACAAATTAAAAAAATAAATTATCAATTTACATAATTTATTATCAATTAATAATTATTTTAAAATAAATTATGTATCCATAACAAAAAAATTATAAATCAATAATTAATTACAATTACATTACTTACCACCCAATTCCCCTATAAACCCACACCCCACTACAGAAATAAAAACAAAATTAATAAAAAATAATTTATAATTCCTATAAATTATTAATTAATTTAGTATATTTAAATAACTTCCACCCTATTCCCTTATAAACACACAACCCGCTCCAGTACTAAAACATAAAATGTACTTAAAAATAACATTAAATAACAATTAAATAATTAATTTATCAATTAATTGCCAATTAATAATTAATTAATCAATTAAAATATTTAATTGCTAACTAATAATTAATTAAAAAAATACGTATCCATAAAAATAAAAAAATAATTCATTAATTACAATTAAATTACTTCCCACCCAATTCCCCTAAACACCCACAACCCGCTACAGAAGTAAAAACATACATTAATTAAAATTAATTTATAATTCCTAAAAATTAATAATTCATTTTGTATATTTAAATTACTTCCCACCCTATTCCCCTATAAACCCACAACCCGCTCGGGTACTAAAACATAAAATTTACTTAAAAATAACATTATTAATATATAAAAATAATACACATATAATTTAAAATAATTAAAATACTTAACATAAACATATTACACATACATATTTAAAAACATAAAAATAATACAAATATCGATATTAGTAACATCGAAATTAGTTACATCGATATATATGGTATCGATATTACTAACTTCGATATTACTTACATCGATATAAATAAATTCGATATTACTTACCTTAGGGTCGATATTCTTCTAACGATATTCTTGACATTGAAATTCTGTACCTTCGATATTTGCAACACGATATTTGTGTAGGTCGACAATTAGGACTCGATATTTTGACTGTGTACCATGGCGGATATCCCATTGCAAGTGAATTATATCCAATGACACTTGTAACATGGAAGGCAGAATATCTGTCATGTTTGTTACTGTATCCTGTCCACTCTAATAGGAATCAGGCCCTAAGTCTCCTAAATGCTTTGGTGCTGGGACAAGTTTCAAAGTGGGGGTGCTGAATCGATAGTCCAACCCAAACCGGGTTGAATCCCCCGGTGCACAATCTTGACCTCTATGTTACTAGAGGATTTAGAATTTGTATGATTTTTTTGAAAAAACAGTAATCAATATTTTCGATCCAATCAATTTTATTGGATTTATTAGATGAACTTCAATTCAGCTCATTCATGTTTAATATTCAAAATGCCATCACCATATTCCTTTTTAGATTTCTGAAATGCAATGCATTTCGGGCAGTTGCCCTTCGTCAGGGATCACTCTAAAGTTAAATGAAAATGCCATGAAGTATGGGAGAAACCATAATGTCATTCATAAAATATAAAAATCTGAAGTCTAGTTCAAAATCTGATAAATGTGCAGGCTAAACGATTTGTGAAATAGAAGGTAAACTGCTATGTGATCAAAGGAACAATGAGTGAATCATTATGATCGTTGACTGACGCGTAATACAAGTGGTGTTAAATGGTTGATATTCAGAATTCACGTGTTACAGATGAAAACATACCCGATGTTAGGTGATGTGTGTTGGTGCTATAGAAAGAAGCATTACCGATGTGAAACATAAAGTGGGGGTGCTTCCATTAGTGTTACATCACCCGTTTTAGGGTTTAGGGCTCCGGATTAGGGTTTGACGCTCCGGGATAGGGCTTGAGGCTATATTTTAGGGTTTAGGGCTCTGGGTTAGGGTTCAGGGCTCCGCTTTAGGGTTTAGGGGTGAGGGTTAGGGTTTAAGGCTTGGGATTGTGAAAAATCCAAGCGTCATTCAAGAAAACAAGTTTAGCAAATGTCTTACGCCAATTCAGCAGAGGAGTTGTATGAGCATGGTTTGTCGCCGGTGATGGATTTTGAACCACTGGTGTGAAAGCGCTGTGTCATTCACAGACAGTATATTTTCCGTTTAAATGCCCATTAAGGTCATGTTATCAGCGAATAGTTATAATTTCTGCATCACCAAGTAAGGTCTTTTGATTTGTTTGCTTCATTCACACTTCAGAATTACAAAAAACGTGCTTCTTTTGTGCTTTCCTAATGTTAAATATGTTTATAGATCATTTAGCAATATTTAAATGTTGTTGCTGTTAGGAAAACTTTCACCCTACAGGTTTTCCATTCGTTTCTTGTACCCCAGCAGAATTGTCACCTAGATCACTTTTATAAAATCCTCTCAACGTGCAGTCAGAGAAATAAAAGTACACTGCAGTTTCCCAGTGAGCAGAATTTGACAGAAGACAAACCTGATATTTGACCTTTGTCTTTGAAGGCGCAGCAAATGTGGCAAGATAAACACAAAATTAAAAGGCATCTTAACTGCTCATTCACCATCTGAACTCCAACATGATTATTTCTGGGGTGCTGGAGCACCCCCAGCACCCCTTCTTCCTGCGCCTGTGCCTAAATGTCAATCAAGAATGTATTATTTTGTGAAATGGCTGCATAATTGTGGAAAGAGACACTCTCGATAACTTGGGTGGGGTCCTATTCTGCATTCATGAACAGCACAGACAACAGTCACTATTACCTGTTTTGAAAGTGCCACGAACCAAGCAAAGCAAGCTCGTATTTAAGGCTATATCTTTATGTTTATTTAATGTGTAAAGTTTCTAAAAACGAATTTCCATCTAACATTTAAAATGGGCGTGTGAGAAAGGATCACTACTAATAACAAACTGAAACTTTCACTTTAAGAATCACAACATAACTTAAACACTTTCACGAGCGACCTCACGAATTGTTATTTATATATATTTTTAACTTTCTGACAGCCACCCACTGTCTCCACTCAAGGACTCACGATTTACGCTCTCTGGTGCAATGCAATGCTTTTTAAGGCCCTGCAGACAGGCATATCTACTACCAGGTATTATGAAAAACAGGCATTTGTCAAAAGCACAGTTATGAATAATTAAAGAGTATATTAAACACAAAAGGTTAGGTGTCGTGCATCAGAGAAGTGATCACTCCAAAGGTGGGACCACCCAGCATGAACGCCAGCCCTTCTATATTATTTGTGCAGTGATGAAAAGTTGCCGCATCTGCCTGGCTCCGTGATTAGTGGTTTTGTCTCTGGAGGCTGGTGTGTTTATTCCGTCTTGTTACCTGGAGTTAGCTTTGGATTCCCGGCTTCAGATCCCAAGATCCCTTGGCTCTGGTGTGCTCAGACAGCATTACATCTCCTCTGCCTCTAACAAGGATCCCAGAGAAGGGAAGATTATACCTCTGATAGTTTAATAAACATTGGCCTGAACACTGTTTATGGTGCACTTGATAATTACACACCACCTCTGTTCCATTCCTTTGCTCCACACTGTGAAAGAATGCCATCTGGATGCAATATTTGGGAAAATGTGTGATTGCTTTACCTCCTAGCTACTTTATAGAAGCTCAGGGAACTAACAAAACTAACACGCTGAGCTGGTGGTCCTGGTTTCTGATCTGATAAATCAACAGGGCCAAATACTGTGCCTATATCTGAGGTAATCCAAGGCATTCACTGTTGCAGTGCAGTGCATGGCTCCCAGGCACTTGCACTTTTGCAAGCATAATTTACCTCACCATTCACAAGCAGGTGCTAACAGCCCTAGCACCACTTATCCCATGATAGCAGCCGCAAAAAATATCGCCACAGAGGACCCCCGCAACTATCGCTAATGAGATGCAGAGTTGGCATTCCCATGCAAAAAGCTGTGACAGCATCACACCTCAACATTCACAACGATCAGACAGTTCGGCGATAAGAACACAAAACACGCGATAAGGCGCATTAGCACCAGGAATTTTACACCTGCTCTGACCTGGTGTAAAGTCGGACTACAGCCTGCACCACAATAGGGAGCCCTGCCCAGGGCGTTATCAGAAGGGCAAGAGATGCCATGGAGCAACTAAACATGCAGCACGGACACCCAAGAGGGCCACAATACCCACCCGGCCCCCCGGACCACCACAGGGGCAGCGCAGACAATTACAGCGGCCCCCAGGAAATGCACCTGCCTCAAAGGCACAACATCTGACGATGTCACTGTCCACTACAGCCTGAAAGGGATAACTATCCTACGCATCCTGGCCATCATAGCCTAACAGGCCTACGGCACCAACACAGCGGACAACCAACATCCCACCCCACCCCAAGCTGCTGACTGTGCACCACCTGTTGGCCCCTGGCAGGTCCCAAACAGCACCAGCCAGAGTCTGTGGAGTATCACAGACAGCCACATCCAAGACCCCCACGCCTGTCCAAGACATCACCATCATCCTGGCAACCCAGTCCCCGTACGGCCAACACAATGCGTAGGAACCGCTGGTGACAAAGCAAGGGCCATACGCCACAGCCGGATGCACGGATGTGTAGGGGGCAATCCACTGCACACCTGTCCCACCAGTGCCCCCGGTGAAAGCACAGAATAAGTGCAACAGGAAGCATGCATAACACATCAATGTGCAGGCAACATCCGAACACCCTGGGACCCTCACCAATGTCAACTCCAAATACACAGCCAGTGTGGATGATCCCTTCACCGTCCAACAGTTCAACAGCAACCAGCCGTCCCAAGATCGCACAAAGGGAAATGCACAGCCCATTGTCAACTCTCCAATTAACACCCCACTCACCTCAACTCCACAGCCATGCAATCCACAACTCTGGAAATGCACAAGTCACAAAATCACAAACAACATGCACAACAACATGCCCACCCACCAAACACGACAGAACAACTCATAATGGTAACCTGGGCAAGCCGTGAACATGACTAATCAACTGCATGGCACCTCAGCCATACAATAGCCGAATGTGGGGAGAGGTGAACCAGGCATGTGTGAAGGATGCAGTCGAACCATGATTGGGAGAGTACACAATGCCATGAGTGGCGGCGAAGTACTGAACAAACCACAGTATGCAGAACACACCCATATCCACGGCGTCATACACCTCTGGTGAATAGAGTGTAGTGGACAGTGGATGCAACCATGTCACCCCAGCCAGTGGGGGTTCTTGCGGAAATGTTGCCTGTTACGCCTAACCCATAAGCGTGAGCAGAGTGGGATGGGCCAGCATATGCCAGGCCAGAGTAGGGGTGTGAATAAAAAGCACATAGCCCTGGGCATTGTCCTCTTCCGGAAAGCCCAACGTCTCAGTCAGGGCAGCGCCTCCTACCCCGCCATGAGGCCAACACCATCCTCGTTAGCAGAGTTGCCTGAGATCCTGTGCGCCTGACATACCCCGGCCCGCTGGACCAATAACCCGTCATGCCCAACCCTACGCAGGCAGGCCACACTGATCAGCATCTGACACCGGCATGTGTCATGAAGGGCCCACCATATGCCAGTGTAAGCATCAAGCTAAGACTCCCTTCGATCAGTGAAGCATAGTGCCATATGCGCTTTTTGTTAAACATCCTGCCACAAACCCCGTCCAGCACCATCCGGCCAGCCGTGCTGCCACCAATCCTGTCCAACGCCATCCGGCGAGCCGTGCTGCCACAAACCCTGTCAAACGCCATCCGTCAACCCGTGGATGAGGGACCAGGATAACCCTGCGGACCAGTAGGCCTCACATCTAGCACCTAGTCATGAATCACGATTGGCTGAGACCACACCAGTGGATGCACGGAGAGGAATCAGAGGAAGATGCGTCTCAGTCCAGATAAAAGCCGGGTCACAGTCACGGAGGTGACCGGGCACGTGGTGCCACTGATTCTGAACTACGCAGGCTGGTGGGGCCATAATCATATGCCAGCGACAATCGGTGAATGGCCCGTGCTGTCCACTGCCTCCGGCCTACACTGCTCTTGGCCTACGCTGTGTTCGAGTAGGCCACAGATTTGGAATAGAACTTCGAGTATGCAAAGGCTAAATACACATCATTGCACGCAAGCGGAGGCCTAAGAGTAAGTCGCCTTGCAACTTGGCGGAGAGAAAAGGATCATCTTTATTGAGGTGTTAGTACACTACCGACAACTGCCCTGGTGTAATTCGCGCTGTGCATCGCAAGTCAAAGACACGTGGATGTGGGCCACTACTGACCGCTGCCTACGGCCTACACTGTGGTCCAGTAGGTCACAGAGTCATGATTCAGCAATGGCTGAGTCCATATCAGTGTACCGGCATCATCACAGACTGCATCCCCACTCAGACCTGATGCCACTAAGTCTATTCCCCAACATTCATGGACACCCTCTGGTCGAACAGTGGTGGCGTCTGAGCCTATGGACTCGGGGGCAGTTTTCACCCTCATATAGCTTATATGGAATTGGTGGTGGCAACAGGCTGTCCACTCCTCCATTTGCTTCTTCTGGATAAAATCAAACCTTTCAGCATTTTGCCCTGGAGGACACCTTCCACTGTTTCCCGAAACACTCCAAAACATACACCTCGGACAATGATGGTTACCCGCTCTGGTCGCATGGCCATCTGACTGCACTGCAAGTCACCGTCTCGTGGCTGGGTGCCTTTGCCGGCTGCAGTGCATCCAGGGCATCTAACTCTGTGCTGGTCTAGTCTGGGACCCCTTCTCCGGAGACATAGGCTGGCCCCTGAGGTGTGGGCCTTGGGCTTATCAACGCCGTGACTCTGTGGCCTTGCTCTGTATGCAGCCTCCAGGCCCAAATGCGTCCCACCAGGGCTCACACACCAAAGCGAGTCCAGACTGGGTCGGACGATTCACCGCAAGAACCACCTCCAAACGCCATCTGCCAGAGTTGAAGCGGTGGTCCTGACAGACTTCGTGGCTGCTCAGGCCAGTCGTGGATGCCATCATCGGCCTGTTACCCTGCTCAGCACTCCAGGTGCCAGTGACTCTGTGCACCGCAGACCATTGTCCGTAATTGATTATGTTTTGTGCTGTGGAGCGGTTACGCAGGTATGTCACCTCAAACAGTGTGGGGGCCCTGAGACATTGATGGTGAAGATGATGCAGGTCTGACACACCCCACTGCATCTGCATCAGAAATATATTGTAGGGACACAATCAGTCACTTTTCTGCACATGAGCGCACTCATCTCTAGAGTCCACAGCCCTGTGCACTGCGACTCACGGACACTTCTGTTTGCATGTTGGCTTTCCTCTGGACTTTATCCGGATCACCACAAGTTGCTCATCAGTTGACTGTATTGCATGTGTTTTCTGTTTGTGTTGCACTAGTGTCCAATGTCCAAGTGGTTGCCAACACCAGACTTTCCATGCAGAATGGCTTACACTCACCCCACACACATCCAGCACAGGCGTCACTGTACATGTGGCCCTGCCAATAAAGGAGCCGGGCGCATGTGCCCGTAGCCAGTTCAACATGATCTCTGCGTGTGTTCCTGTGGTCTAGTAGTATGCCTCTGGTCCCTCGGCCCTATGACTTTACATTGTACAGTTTACCACGGATGCAGACATGTCACCAGAGGCAGCGGGTTGGGGTTTGGACATGTAGCTTTCTCGTCATCCACTCCATTCGTGAGGGCAGTGGCCAGGGCCATCATACGCACAGCCAACATGGGTGTATGTCTGCTAATTGCATGCCCCTAGGCGTTGTTCTGTGCTGTGCATCTGCATCTGCATGTGTCTCTATGGCAGCGTGGGTCTCCTTTGTGGGGTGTGGTTTGGCCCTGTAGGATGATAGACCCCGACGTATGTGTCCTGGTTCACATTCCATGGGTTCGGTCCCCTCCCACACCTGTTGGGCCACCTCCTTTTGGCGTTTTGACACATGCCATTGGGGTGCCATGTGAAGGTGGGTGAAGTGTCGAGAGCCAGCTGTGCCTGCGGGTGCTTCCTGCTGTGTGGTCATTTGCAGGCTCGTTGTTCTCCTGTGGGTATCTTGGCTGTCCGGGTCCTGGTGGGGGTTTGCGTGGGATATCCATAGGCTGTTATAGGGCATCGATGGTGTGGTGGTCCTCTCTGGCATCACTAATGCATTTTATTATGTGCTCTGCTGCAGGTGTTGTGTGCCCTTCTGCGATGTGAAGGGGAGGTGCGTGCTGCCTTTATATTGGCATATATGTTGGGGCATTGTGCTAGTTTGCATGCAGACTGTATGGCGGTGTTCATTGTGACTGTTTGGGAGGTGCTGGATTCCTCTGCTTGTGGGTCAGTTGCCGGTAGTGTTCTGTCACCTCCGTGATACTGGTCTTGTTTTCCTGCGGTCTGCACCCTGTCTTCCTCTCCCTCTTCTCCTTTTCCTTACTGACCCGTTGTTCCTTGCTGGTAGTCTGTGGGGGTTCGAGTTAGGCTCTGCGCTGGGTCAGGGCGCATCCATGTTGCTATGTGCTTTGGCTTGTCTCTGGTGTATTTTTACTGGGGTTTTTATGGTGCGTTGTACCACCAGACACGTGGGATTTGCAGGCCTGTGGCCAGTTTTCGCTACTTTTTGTACCGCGGTTGGCCTCATCGCATGTTTTTTTGCGTTCGTGTATCGCATTTTTGCGGTGTAGTGTTGATTTTCACGCGAACATTTGCCGCGTGGTCTGGTGTCTATTGCATGCTACTGCCTTGTTGTTCATTCCATGTTGACACAGGGTTATTTTCCCGCGATAGGCTGCGATGTTGAAAGTTGCGTTACCCTACTCTGGCGGTAGTTATCACACGTTCTTGTGAATATAGCCCTTACTCTCAAAACAGCACAGCAGTAATGGAGCCGAACTATTTCCTGTGGTTTGGGGTTTCATCAGGGCCGGACTGGCTGTAGCCGGCACTGCTGGGCGTTTTCCTGGTGGGCTGAAAGGGTGAGGGCTAGTTTTAGATGCATGGGGGCTGATTTTGTTAAAGGAGGGCAATTTTGCACCAGTGCTGCAATATCTGCCCCCAGTAAAAACAGCGGGAGCGGTGCTTCTCAACCCCTCCACGCTACAGGGGATGGTCGGGCAGATTGCCAGGGCTGGTGGTTGTTCCCAGTCTGGCCATGCGCCTTATGCACCCTAGCACACATTTATGTTTGTTCCCACCTACTAGAGATTCTCGCACCAGTTCTCACACCCTCAGGAGATGGAGGTGGCAATAGTGTTGGAAAATGCCAATCTGTTTTAGCTTTAGTAGGCTAAGCTATTTGCTTTACCAATGATTCCTGGCACTGGCATGCCCTTGTTTTCATCAAAATGCGTGTGAATGCATGTTCAGCAATGTTGGAATAGCTTTTTTATTAAAGGAAACACATTCCAAGATGGCTGCCGATGCAGATGTGTATGTTGTAACATCATGGCAAATGGTGGACATTTTTAATTCAAGTTTAGAGACAGGTAGCGAGTGGCCTACCAACACTTTGGTGCTGCTGGGCCCGCTTTAAAAAATAAAAAAATATTTGAAAAAAGGTTACACAGTTAGCAGTATTGGAGTGGGATGAGGGACGGAGAACATTGGGGAGCAGAGGTCGGAAAAGGGAGTGTGCTTGCAGGTGGGGCAGGGACTAAAAGGGGCAAGATCAAAGAAACACATGCACGTCCATGAAATGCACAATAACAAACAAAAAGGGTCCACATAGGAGTGCAGAGGATAGCTAGAACTCATACACTCGGAACACTGTGAGCCCGGAATGTTCCTGGGTGGGACAAACAGAAACGCAGGGAGGAAAAGCACTGAAGCGAGAGCAGACAACTGGGATAAACATCCAAGCAATCAAATCATTACTTATGGGCTGAAGCAAATTCTACTCTTAGTATATGTTATGTATTGGAAATAATAGGGCTGCCAAAAGACAACTAAAGCTGTGTGCAGCCGAAACCTAAAGAATGTAGTCTGCACGAGCAACAAGTCAACAAGCCTAAATGGATCAATAGGAAATATGTAAACTCTCCAGCTTTCCTATAGGATGTCATCCTACTTTCAGAGAAGTTCATGCCAACACTATTCTTCAGTCGGGGCCCGTGCAGGAAGAGCGGTGGGACCTGGTTGGGGGCAGGGGGGATTGTGACAGACATCGATGGGGGAAAATTATGTATTTATTTAATTTCCCATCTTGGTCGTCTTTTGAATCCCCCCCAACCCGGCCCCACCGCTGTTACCTCCACGGGCTCCGGCTGCTATTATTAAACCAACTCAACTTCTAGAAATGAAAGGAAAACTTTGTTGACACTTAAACATGGCTGAATCTTTAAAATAAATACCTCTGGTTACATTTGAAATATTTCACTATGTATTTTTTAAGTAAAAGCCATATATAATACATAAAATCATGCTTGTATTGGAATCAACAAGGGGAATGTTGTTCACCTCTTGGTTATGAGCGAGGTCATGGATAACCTGAGGTTTGCTTTTCTTATGTTTGATTTACCTGAATGGAAAACATCCCTATTTTCAAGGCTGGCCCTTCACATAAAGCGGATACATACGGTGGCACAAAGAGTATTGCATAAGGCAGGAAAAATATCCTTTTTAGTGTTAGCGGTGTGCTAACAAAGGAATATTTTTATTTTGACTGGTGCTTTGTAATCCTTGTGCCAATCTTGACAATGTTGACAGCTAACCTTCTGCATATGGAATTCACAAAGCTTTATTCCAACAGGTGTAATTTACTCCTTGAACTTTCTTTTTCAAAGCTACTCACAGAAATATATTCAGCGTTGTGAGATGAAATGCCTCAGTTATGAGGAATTGTCATAGGGCAGCACCGCAAGCCTTCTTGCTGACCTGCCTTACGCCAATGTGAAATGGCAGGAATGCACCATATTTATGACATACAGTGCATTCCTGTCCTTTCCCACTCTGCTGGCGCACCATTTGCTGCCTAGTGGCAACGTAAGCACACTTTCACCATGGTGCAAGGCTGCCTCCATTGTTTTTGTGCAGGAAGGGCGCATTCCATCAGAAAAACAATCCGAAAATGGGTTTTCCTTTTTCTATATGTGCTGCAAAATAGCACAGATGGAAAGAGCAAAAAACTATTTCACCTCGTTACACCTGCTCTGGGGAGGCGTAAGGTTTTGGCGCTATCCCGGATTTACGTAATTAACCCTTTCGCTGCGGCGGCAATTCCGCCGCCGCGCTAAGGGGCGGGGGGGCCACGCGGCGCTCCGATGCTGGTGACGGAACGCTCCGTCACGCCCCTCGGGTGAGCTGTGCTTGTGACAGAGCGGTTCCGTCATGGCTCCGCCCGCTCAATAGAACGTTCCGCAAAGGTGCGAAATCAGCGCTGCGCTAGCGCGGCAAGCGGGCCGTGATGGGACCGTTCCATCACCAGCAGAGCCCACCCGAGGGGCGTGACGGAGCGGTTCCGTCACCAGCGTGGGAGGGGTTAAGTAAATCTGGGGCAGGTAAAAATTCATGGGTGCTGTGTGTGAAAAACCACCGCAATGTTCATGGAACGACTCCTTGACACAGAGTAAGTCAAGGCAGCGACCTGCGCTGCTTTGTCTCAGACTAGTTCATATCTATGAGGCCATGCAAAGCTACGCAGGGTGGTTTTGCGTCGCCTCATAGATATGACTGAGAGGCTTGCGCTGCCTGAGTGCCAAAAAAAGTGACGCATCAGTTTAAGCCTCTCATAAATAGGCCCCTAAAATGTTATGTTAAGGGCAATAATATTTTCTTTTGTCGTGCGCTGGGCCAAGAACTAGTGCTCCTCATTGCCCATTTAAGAAAAATTCCAGTCACTGCCTAGCTACGAATAACCAGTAGTAGAAAACACGTAAAAAGAAAATATAAGTGTGTGAGTGAATAGAACTGAATAGCATACTTCATGTGCGCAAGGCCTGCAAATGTTATGAAGAGTTAAAGGGAGTACAATATCTGTTAAAATTTAAAATCAAAAAGAGTTGGCTGGAAGGGTCATATCATGGCAATTACATAGCGTGCAGCTAGCTGTGTAGGAACAAAGCACTGTACAGTAATGTGGGTTCGGGGCGCATCAATCTTTGAATTTCACGATTATGTTACATTTATTGTATCTACAATTACATAACATTTTACACATATTTACAATTTTAGACACACAGTCTTTTTTTATTAATTTCCCTGCGATCACAAGAGTTTCCTTCAAAAGGCAGAGATCAGAGTAGAACCCTGAACCCCATGAGCCAAATGCCGCAGTTTAGTGACTGGACCTCTCCTCCGTCATTATATGTTTGTGTTCATGTACACATATTAAAATTTCACTCATGCCATTTAAAAGGTTTGATTTAATACTAGACGGACGGCCCGCCATTCTACCATTGAGACAAAGTAAATGACTCCATCCTCATGACTGAGGGACCGCGCCCCTAATTTATAAATGGCTGCCAGACATGCGGTCATTTATGGAAGCATTGACAGAAACCGCTTTCATGGTCCTTCCTGTCAATGCGTTTTACTCTTTGTTACAGGACTGTGTCAGCAGGACGCATCCCTGTAGCAGATAGTATCCTTTTTTTATGTACAATAAAAAAAATCCCAAAACAGAATTTTCTTTTCATAAATAAAAAAAGTCATTCTCCCCCTCCATGGGAGGTACCTGCATGGCGGGAAACAATATTTAGTTTTTACTGTTCCTCTCTTCCAGGGTTTGCCTGGCGGTGACATACAGTACATAATAGCTATATGTCCGCACATCTTAATTGGGCAGGTGGGCATGAAGCCATTTCTCTGACGACACTGTTGCTGCAGGGCCATCATGAAGTTTGGCCTTGGCGAAGATGGAGCAGTCTCTGCCAATGACCAAACTTAAGGTCCACCCACATATAGAACGGGGGGCAGTTTGACCATTACGTTGGCAGCTAGAGAACTCGGCCACCACTGCAATGGAGTTCCCTTCCCATCAACATCTGAATCAGGCCCTCTGTCTGCTATCTTCTCCTGTGAATCCATATAGATCTGTGAAATTAAGACAGTTATTTCAGTACTGCAAATATAGAAGCCAATAAAATTAAAGAAATTATTCATAGAAATTGAAAAAAATATCATGAATATTGTAACAGTCTGCTTTTTAAATAAAAAACATAAATATTTTTATTTTAAATGCATATACAATTTTTGAGAAATCAGGACCTGCGTGCAGTGTCCCCCCACTCCCCCCCCCCCCAATTTTGACAACTAGTTTGCTGGTTTTATGATTCTTATTGTGCCCTGGACTCTGCTAACCAGCCCCAAGGCCTGTTCTCTGATCAAAAGTACATAGCTAGGTATCATTATATTTGCCAATGACAGTTGCCTGTAAGCCCCTAGTACATAATAAAGCAAGGGGGTTTCAAACTACCTATAAGTCCCTAATATATACTAGAGCAGGACGGTTTAGATGCCCGGGAGATTTCCTGTACTGGAGTGTGCACTGCTGAGTTGCCTGCTGTCATTTTTAAAACCAGACCTGCCTTGCAGGCTGCTTTTAAATTGTAATTATATGCAAATTCGACTTTGACTTACACATGTCACCCCTACGGTCTTCCCAAGGTGCCCCAGAGGTAGTGTGCCTTGTACCTATAAGCAAGGACATTATAAAATATGTGTTACCAGTCCTGGTGAGGAAAATTCTAACAATGTCATGTTCCCCCATTGTAGTAAATGGCTCTACCTATAGGTTAACTTTGGAATATTTCAGTATAAATATTGTCAGGGGTGTAATAAAATATCATTCAAGGTATCAAGATGATAGTTCTGCTAAATCCAACAACTTGCAACTGTTGGATTTATAATAACTGTCACAGAAAAAAGGTTTTTAAACTTTCTTTTCTATAAGCCAAATTCCAGCCTTCCAGCTGAGCTGCCCTCTCCTAGTTGACTAGCCTCTGCAAGGCTGAGCCAAACTGTCTTAATGAGGTGTGAGGTAGCCTGCTAGATAGACAACGGATTTCCTGTAGGAGGAGAACTGCAGCTGCAGAAGCTACAGGCAGGAAGGGGGTTTGAGTGGCCAAACTAGTCTTCAAAGTGAGAAGGACACGTTGGGACAGCACAGGCTCAACTGCACATCCTGCAACCCCAGCTACAAATAATGGTACAGCCCCCTACGTCACCAACACTCTAAACGTGTAAACCAGAGTGTTCGAGCCCTTAGGTGAGGGGAGGGAAAGGGAAGGAAAAGCTGGGAAGGGAACCTGAAACAACAAAAGACATATATATATATATAAACAGTGCATGTATTATCAAACTACTCTCAATTGTTCTCACTAAGACTATAGTATACCTGCTTTAAAACGAAACACAGCATCCACTTGATATATTCTCAAGAACGTCAACCACAGCCAGGTTAATCTAAGGAAAACATGAAACACAATCATAAAGGTGAGGAAGCTATCTCCCCTGAAGAGTTATGTATGTGAACTGAAACACAAGATACCCTAGATCAGGCAGACAATCTATGAAATGATATTCTTAGAAACTGGTCCAAAGAGAACACCTTGTCTCCAACGTATTATATGAGAAAAGAACAAAACAATACTGGTCCCTTCACAAAATAAAGGTAAGGGATTCCTTTCATGTAGATTCCACAGTATTCTGCGGACACAGTAGTCCCTGGGAAGCAAGGATCACAACACTCCGCTCTGATTGGTATGCGATATCAAAAGTGTATATCACAGAGCGATGGCCAAGATTACTTGGAAGAATACCTGTACATGTTATAGGTATGTAGATAAACCAAAGTGCTGTAGGAACACGGGAACGCGTGGTTACCCCACCACAGCGCTCCACTTCCAATTATAAGGTTAATGAACAACACAGTAACGTGTAGTTGCGACCACAACTTCGTTCCGAGTTTATATTGAAAAGTTCCGTTCAAGAGTCAGAGCAAGAGCGTCCTGTACAATCGCTTCTTGCAAATCAAATAAGATCAGTGTCTCACAAAAACTTCCTTGAAGAACACGGCAGCGTGTGGTTCCAGTAACCACTGCACTCTGCTTTTATAGGAGGAAGAACCAAAGAAAAATGAAGCGGCAGTGCTTAGTGCAGAGACCACCGCGCTCCGCTCGAAGAATGAAGATTAGGCAGAACATCCACTGAGGCAGTAAACGGTAGCGCGTAGTTCACCACAGCGCCCCGGTACTGCCAAAATCATTAATGGATCCTACCTGATACGAATCATGATGGCACCAAAATGCAGGGAAATCGAAGCCTCCATGCAAAGTGCAGCAGCACAGTCATGCACCAGGAAGCACCGGAGATAGAATCGGAACTACGCGCAAAAGGAAGCGCGTTCAGGGAAAGAAATACCTCCCCCATTCGGATGATCATGGGAATTGTAGTTCCACGTCCGTAATGCAGGCGCGGCTTCGTGAATCCTGACACAGAAGCCCCTGTAATTTCGATTAGCAAAGGAGATGGAAGGGGAGTGTTAGATGGTCTTAGCCACATCAGTGATTTTGGCATACCCTGATCTAACCTCTAAGGAGAGACTTTCTTCACTTTGGATTTTCAAAGAATGGTGCTCTCTGGGACAAAAATATGCCACACTTTGGGGGAACTGGTGTTACACCTGGGTGGCACCCTGCTTCCCACTGGTCAGGGGTGCCCCGATGCTTGACTCTCAGGAACACTACATAAATATGGAAGAGTTGCCAAGCAACTCAGATCTACTGCCTGAAACTACAAGGAGAAGAAGAAGTGCCCTGCTGGAAACCCAATCTGCACCGCAAAGGTCTGCACTCTGAAGGACTTCCCCTGCTGCACATTCTGGGACTCCAGCCCTGAGGACTTTGCCTTGCTTCAAGAAGGATTAAGAAGTGGAATCCCTGCAAGCTACTGGTTAACTGAGTCCACCTGCATCATCTCCACCAAGATGTCCCCAACTAAGAGATTCTAGACCCCTGGATTGGTTTGTGGACACGTTGAACCCTCAAGGAGACCTTCTGGAAGAAGATCCAGAAGTTTGGGAACTGTTTTCTAAAAAGCTCCATAAGTTGACCGACTCGATGTGGAGAGTCAAGCCGACGACCTTTAGCCACGACCTGGCTTGGATTTCATGTTCGTCCTGCTGAAATTTCCGGAGCTCCAGACTGCCTTGAGTTGACTTGGGCCTTACAGAAAACCAAGCTGACAATGTCGATGTGACTCTGGACTGAGGAGAAGCCTTGCTCGGCATTGAATGTAAAAGCTTCAAAAAACTAACTATGTGCACAGTTGAAGTTTTGCTTAGTATATCCGACCAGGGCACCTTCACGGTCAGCCTCACAACTTTGACTTTGTCCCTGGCAAGTGCGATCAGATATCACAATTTGGTGCTATAGGTTTTTAAGCACTAGAAAGTGTTTATTCTTTCAAAATTCGCACCTCCGGTTCCCTACATTGGATCTTTGTCATTCTGGTGTCTATCTGTTCATAAAATTATTACCTATGTTTTTAAATTGAGGTGGATTTTTATTGTGTGTTGTGTCTTACCTATTCAATGTATTAGTGGTTGTAAATGCTTTACACACCTGACTCCTAAGTTACGCTTGCCTGCTTGTTGCTAGCTACCAAGGGTTGAGCAAGGGAATAATTTATTGAGACCTTGAATGATCCTTTTATTGTCTGTGTCATTTTATTTCTTGTAGTAATTCACTACTTATCACTGCTAATGATCTACTTTCCAACAACATTTGTTGCAGAAGTTGCACTACTTCTTTTTGAAATTCCACCTATAAAAAATATAACACATACTTCCAAGTATCTATCTTTCACAGCTTTATTGCATTTCTCTTTTCTGCTTTATAGTGGTCAATTTAATTCATGAAATATTTCACAGTTCTTATAATTCAGAATGTCAGTGCTTTCAAACTGTATAATTCCCTTCAAACTGAGAACATGACATCACAGCGTATTTTCTGTAAAAATAATTGGTCCCAGATTTATTTAAAATCAGGCTGCACGCTGCATTGTGCGGATGGGATAAATCGTGCTGTGCCGTATTTCCTAAGATTTGTGTGCCATTGATGCCATTGGTGTACTAAAAATGGTAGGCTATATTAACAAAGAAGTACAGAATGCAGCACAGCAAGTTACATTACTGCAATGTGTTGTGGGGAAGGGATAGAACAAAACACTTCCATATCTACTCAGATTTGGCACAGTTTTGCACTCTTCCTGACATGTGCCAGAAGTAGTGCATGGGTGACTGCATTGTGGCCGCAAATGTTTGTTCAGGGGTCCATTCCTGTTAAGAAACTATACTTTGAAGCATTTTCCTCTATGTATGTGCACTGTTGAATGCAGCATTCATTCAAAGAGGAAACGACGAGGAGAAACAATATTTCTCCCCGTGATGTCTGCCGCAGAGAGGCGCATGATTTTGGCACAAATCCCTATCTATAATTCTTTTTAGATAGAGATTTACGTCAAAATCCATGGGTGGTTGGAAGAGAACTCCCATGGATCACCCATGAACACTCCTTTGAAGCAAAGTAATGCAAGGCAGCACAGCAGGTTACAAACCAATGCAAATTGTGATTTTTAATTTGAATTGTCAATGCCAACCCAACATGTTACATCAGATCTATGTTAAAGAAGCAATGCAAACCCAACGCAAAGCCTTTGTAAATTTAGGTCCTGTGTTAGGGCAACCGAAATGTGAGCGAGCAGTGTCATTTTTATTCGAGGCACACTCTCCAGCAAAATTTCTACAGGCAGTTAGCCGCCCAAGGGTAAGCCACATAAAGTCATAGATCTGTCAAAAAGTCATGCAACACAGGACACAGGCAAAGTTGCTTCGTAGCATTGGGTGATAAAGGGAGAGAGCAGAACAGTGCTATATCTATTAAGATGTGGCACTGTTCTGCTCTGTCTATGTGCTGGCACATTTTAGGCAGCCAGGCACCGATGCAGACACCCTTGCCCCATAGTATCTATGTTGTTTGAAGTATTCAGTTTGTCCCGGAAGTGTCGTGTAGTTCCTACTAATCCATAGAATCTGCACTTTTTTTGGACAACATAAACTAGGGGCTTGGAGTCTAGACTGATCACGGACACCCCCGCAGGATATGTCGGCCTATAGACCAGCTAGCTCACAGTGCCCAGAAAGCCCCCCCTAACCTTATCAGGGAGCAAATGGTTTCTGGCAACCACTGAACATGACAATCCGGACCCCTCAGGGATCGTGGAAACAGATCAGAACCTTTTGCTCAGTCACTCATGCTTACTTGTGCTCAGAGAAATATATAGAATATACAGCGGGATGTTTTCAATATATTTATTCCTGTATAGAAAACCTGTGCTGTGATAATCAATAGACAGAAGCAGATGAAAGTGATTACAAGCACCAAAAGCATAAACAGTAGATATTGTTCTACCGTGGTGCTAAAACAGTGAATCTGTGAAAGGCATATAATAAAACAGTAAGCTGGTGTACTCCTACTATGTAAAACCCTACTCTGAGTGTACCTAGAGTGTGTATAGGTGTGAAGCCAATAATCTCCCATAGGTATGAGCCAACCCCTTTACCTGGTGAGAGAGGATGCAGCAGCCTGTCTTGATCACAAACTGGACAACCTCCCACAGAGATGGCAAACCGCTGTGTGGTGAAGTCTCAAAATGCAGGGAACCTCTGTGTCAGCTGAAGTGCCTCCTCTGCTAAACTATCAGGATGCTCTTTATTTATAATAGAAAGCAGCCTTGGAATGTATGTGTAGATTAGCAGTGTTATTGATATGTATATTGGTCTGTTGCCCCGTGGATGAAGATAGGAAGACATTTGTACATATTAGGTAAAGAGGCCTAGTACATGATGTCACAGGCCTCGTGGTAATGTTGTGTGAAGCTGGATGTGTAAACAAAGTAGCTTCAGCGAAACTATTCCAACATTGTCATACATGCAAATATGTGCAAACGTTCACGACTGAAAAGTTATTGCGAGGATGATATAAGAAATGAGCTGTTAAGCTACATGGGCCTAACCCGGTAATAAAATATGCACTCCTAATACTAGGGGTCGATATATTAAAGTTATCTGAAAAGCCAACAGAAATAACATTTCTTAAAGGTTAAAAATGACTCATAAAAGCATCTAGAAGCACAGTTCCCTTTACAATATTAATTTGAAAACCTTTAAGTCATTATACCATTTGAAAACCTGAACACTCAGAAAGCCATGGCGCCTAGAAAAAGAAATCAAGATCTGTTTTGGTTCATTTCATTGAAAAAACAGCCCAAATGTTTCCCACATGGAAAAAGCCAATTGTTTATGTGCTCCGAGTGGTAGACACAACAGCTGTTGCCCACAACCGCATATGATGTTCCCAGAGGTGCACCTCGTAGCAGGTTTATGGAGAAAAAGTGATTCCATCCAGTTCCCACAGCAGCCACTAAGGGAGGGACTGCATCCTGTAAGCGTATCATAGAGTCGGTGTCCTTTTCACTTGGAGCGAAAGCATCCCAGGTTGGCTTGAAGAATGCATTAATCAGCAATGGAATATGCTGGGGACGACAATACCCATGGGCCTTTAAGGGGTCCATCAGTACCTCACTGTCCAGTGGTGCAACCAATTGTGATCCTAGGCATAGGTCCAATACACATTTGTGGCTGCATATCTGACAGCGGAATACAGGTCGTATGCAGTGAAGCAAACTGGCCTGAAGGACAAGAACAAATGCTCGTTTAGTTCTCGAAGCCGAGGTGCACCGAAGCAGTGTACTATGCTCTCGCAGCAGCGCAGCACAAGGAGTGCTGGCTCCATTCCAGAAGCAGAAAAATTCAAATCAGAATTCCTGCCACAAGTAGCAAGAAAAGCGGGAGCCCTCCAAAAACGCTTCCCAACACGGAGTGTATAAAAGATGGTAAAACTCCCAAAATTGTCTGAAAGGTGCTAACCACATCAGACCCGATATATTAAGAAAAATGCACTATTTCCTTCGTATCAGACATTTTAAAGATACGGTGATCCAGCTCCACAAAATGCAACAGGAAGTTAGTGTGGAGTAGTGTCTGTATCTCAGACAAGGACCTTGCAACCTGGAGATCAGACATCTCTCTGGCTGAAGTTAAGGCCACATCCTTTTGAAAAAGCATGGCTCTCAGTTTTCTCAAAGAATCAAACTGTATGTTGGAAACATTTAAAGTAGGCCATAACATTGCGTCCCTAACTGTGCTGGCAGGTGGAAACAGTACTTGTGTGCAACAACTTACTATGGAATCAACTGTCACTAGATAAGCAATGCCTGGTTCCATTCCGCAGCAACCTTGATCATTCAAAATCTAATAGCTTCCATTCAAGGGCAGCTTGAACACCAAATGAATCACTGCAGCTAAAGAACCCTTCAAATAACAAGACTAGTTCACTACTGAAACATGTATGCCCCATGGAGAGAAATGTCTTTGCAAACTAAGGACCCACTTAAAGCATCCTCACAGTCGGAACCACTAAGGAAAACTTTGGTGTCCACATTCCTGCATCTGAACCTGAATGATAATTCCCAATACTCATGCACATAACCTTCCCCTAGCGCTTCATATCTGCCTTACTGCTTCTATAGGAGACAATATTGGAAATGGAAAGTTGTGACCTGTAGGGTGATCTATCCATGGATTATCCAGTCTGTGGATGGTGACTCTGCCACGGGAAAAGGTAATTGGACTAAATTTTCAATGTGCAACATGTTGCACCTAGCATCTCTGTTAGACCTGGCACCGTTGGCGTGGGTCTCCCTTCCATTTTTGCTGTTGCCTCATGTATGTTTTTGCTGGTGTTAGATGCTTTGGGCACTGTGCCACTGCTATTCAGTGCCACAGTGCAAGTGCTCCCTATGGTAAATTGATGTATGGATTAGTGATTCCATGTTTGGCTATTTGGTTTACTTGTCAGACCCTAGTCTAGTGCACTGAGTGTGCCAGGGCGTGTAATCCAAATGCTGCTGGTGGGCTTTGCTTGTCTAACCATTCAAACCTGCCTCTGCTAGTTTGTGTATTCCTATGTCTGGTTTTTGTGAGTGACAGGGCTGGGGAATTCCAGGAGACAGGCTGAGTCACCCAGTGGTAAATAGAGAGATCTGCATCCAGATGGGAGGGAGGAGTTCACCTGAACCTTGAATAGGTCTGTGCCTGCCTTCCACAATGCTGGCTCCACCCCCTGGGGAGCGGCTGATGTCTCTGCCCTGCACACTGAAAGAAGAGAAGGAGTCCTGTAAACAGAGTGCTCCAGGACTGTACTTGCCTTCTACAATGCTGGCTCCACCCCCTGTGGGGCGTCTGATGTCTCTGCACTGCACTGTGAAAGAAAAGGAGAGGTCTGGTAAACAGAGTGCTTCAGAACTGGTTTGGACTGGGCAAAGGCCCCTCTCCCCTCAGAGAACAAAGGATTTCTGGGTATAAATATTGGGACCCTGATCCCATGAAATTAGATCACTTTTGGATGACAAGAAGAAACCTTTACTGAGGAGAGGGACCTGAAGAAACTGAGGAGAGGCTATTCCCAAGCTGAAGTGCTGCTTGGGGGATTGGCCTGCAGTGGTTGTCTTACTGCCAAAGGAAGGAGAAAGGAACTTTGTAACTTTACTTTCAACTTGTGAAGGATCTCCAAGGGCTTGGAAAAGAGCTTGCCTCCTGCTGAAGTCTCAGGGACAACAGACTTCACCCCAAGCTCCCCAGAGTTATTTTGGAAGTACCTGCTGCTGTTCTGGGCGTTCTGAGGAACTGCGTGTCGCAAGGAGCTGGAAGCGCGACTCAACGAGAAGAAGTGTGTCGCTGTCGCTGTGCCTGCCGTCGCAACTCCGAAGAAGGAGGGTGTCGCCGCTGGAGCTGCCGCACTGCACTGCATCAGGAGAAGAATCTCACAACGAGGTCGGAGCGTGTCGCCGTCGCTGTGCCTGCCGTCGCAACTCCGGAGAAGGAGGGTGTCGCCGCTGGAACTGTCGCACTGCACCACATCGATCAAGAGCACCTTGCATCCGAGAGAAGCGCGCCGCCGTCGGAACTGCTGCCGTCGCATCTTGGATGTCACCGCTGTAGTTTTCGCATCGAGCGGAAGCTTCACGCATCGTCGAAATGAGCGTCGCCGCTGGAGCTGGTGCCATCGCATCGTAAGGGTGTCGATGCTGCAGTCCACGCATCGAACCGAGAGTTTCTTGCATCCCCGAGAAGCGTGCCGCATCTGGAAGATCTTCACGTCTTTATTTCTTTGCACCTGAACTTTGCCACATTTCCCATCGCTGCGACATTGCTTGTCAAGGAAGCGCAACACAACTTAAGGTACATTGACACAGAGGTTCGCATCCAAGAGCTCAACTGAACTAAGCTTAATCTACCATTTTAAAGTAATCATAGTGTGTATTTTTGTCATTTATGGTCTTGGGGTAACTCTATATAAAGTCTACTTATTTTTTATATAAAACCTGTGTGGTGTCCATTTGTAGTGTTGTCACTGGGTTACTGTATGTGGTCACAACTGCTTAACTGACAACGCCTCTAAAATAAGCCTTGATTGCTCGCGCCACGCAACCTATAGGGTGAGCAGGGGTTATTTTAGGTGTGTAATCCCCTTTCCCTGACTAGAGGAGAGGGTCCCTATTTGTCAAAAGTACCTACCTGTGCCAACCAAAGACCCCAAAATATAACTTTGGTAGGCAGCGGTGGGATTCCGAATTTGCATTTGTGACTCATGTACAGTGACTGGTGAACACTACTTAGTGAATGCAGACCATAACGATACTGCATACTTTTTGGTAGATTCCTTTTTGATTCTTGGATTGTTCTATTTTTGAAAGATGCCTAATTCAGTTGTGATAGAGAGGGCAGAATCCATAGCCTCTACTGATCGTGAATGGGAAGAAGAGAAATTGGAAAGCTACAAAGTTGCACAGCTGATTTTTTTTTTGCAAAAAGTTCAATGTTCCCACTTCTGGGTTCAGAGTTAAAGAAGAATTCTACAAGGCTGAGGGCCTGGGTAGAAGCAAGGAAAACTCCTGTGATTGAGGAGGATGACTTGGCAATTGTGCAACAAGAAAGGCCAGTGGGCCTAGGAGGAAGGAAAGTACCTTCCCCCGCCTGTAGCAGTGCTTCTTACAAAAGTCTGTCTCCAGAGGAGTTGGAGGACAGAGAGAGATCAAGAAGGAATGAAATGGAGATGACCAGGTTCAAGGTGGATAGGCAGTTGGAATTAGAAAATAGAAAGTTAGATCTTGCGGAAAAGAAAATGCAGTTTGAGCATGAAAAGGTTTTGAGGGAGTTGGAGTTTAAAACTAAAAGTTTAGAAGTTACTCCCGCTGGTGGCAGCATTCCGTCAGTACATACAGAAAGTAGTGTGTATATCCCCAAGGATGTGGTGAAAGAATTTTACAAAAATCATGACATTGGTCAGTGGCTCAGAGCCTATGAGGTAGCCATGTCTTCCCACCGGGTCCCTGAGAAAGTTTAGGGAGCGGGGTTTAGTTGGGGAAGTTTCCTTAGTGAGGGGCGGGATACATTGTTAGACCTGCCTTCTGATGTCCACAATTCATACAGCCACATGAAAGATGCATTGATGTCTAGATATGATTTGACACCTGAGCTCTATAGGCCGAGGTTCAGGAAATGCAAAAAGTTAGAAAACAGTACTTGGGTTGAATATGTCACTTTCTTTTGCAGAGCATTGGATGGTTGGGTAAAGGGCAGCAAGGATAATGATTTTCAAGGTCTCTTTTATTTGAATGCATGGGAGCACTTGTCTGATAATTGTTTTCCAGAGCTGTGCCAGCATTTGATAGATAGCAAGTTGACTAACCCTAGGAAGCTTGCTGAGGAGGCGGACCGCTGGGTCAGTACCAGGGTCCACAAGGGTCACATGGAAGACTCAGCCAAAGGTGGGCAGGGTCCCCAGCAGAAAAATGGGGGGGACAAGGGTAAACAGAGGGAATTCTGCTAAGGGCCCCAAAGTAGTCCCCAAGGGAACCCCGTGAAAGGTTCCCAGCCTGCCCCTGAGAGAAGGCAAGGGGCCCGACAGGTAGTCGTGTTCCCCAGGGGCCCCTGAAATGTTACAAATGTGGTGATCTGGGTCATAAGGCAAATGATACCAGGTGCCGCCTGTTTGGTAAACAAGCACCCACTGGTGCTCCGCCCCGGCAGATGGCTAGTGTAGCTTTGGGGGAGGAGATTAATGTCCAAGGTGGGGGGGTCCCGCACAGATGACCCTAGTCTCTTTAGGAGACAGTGAGATGGTCTCAGAGGCTCAGCTGCCCAGGAACACTAAGAAATATGGGCAGCGAGTGACGGTCAATGGCCAAAAGTTGGAGGCTCTTAGAGATACAGGAGCCAGTGTGACACCTGGTGTCTCAAGAGCAGATTGTCCCTCATGCATTTTGCTGAGTTGTTAACGCTGACAACACAGAGAGTCATTGTCCAATGGCTCAGGTTCCCTTTGAGAGGGGCGGGAGTCTTTGGTACTCTTCAGGGAGCTGTGAGGTCCGCCATGCCTGTTGACTGTTTGTTAGGAATTTACTTGGAGAGCTCCCCTTGGGAAAGGTGGAGAAAACAACTCACTTGAAGATGGTTGTATTGCCTGACTGGGCGTGCGTGACCACCCGGTTAATGTCAGCCAGTAGGGGTTCTCAAGAGGACCTGGAGCCTGAGAGGGAGGCGCACAAACCTGCCGAAGAGAGAAGTGGTGAGGGGCGCGTGAAACCGGCCCATGAAGTTTCCACGGCCCAGGAGAAGGTAGACCCTGAGGGGGATGCCCTGGAGCCTAACGGGGAGCAGATAGCTGAACTGGGAGACCTGCCTGAGCTGACCCATTGGCAGCAAGAAGGAGGTCCCTCCAGGGAAGACTTTTGCAAGGACCAGAAAGAATGCCCTTCTCTCGTTGGATTGCAGCAACATGTGATCCAGGCAGCAGGTGATCAGTCAGGATCACATTGGATCTACTGGGAGAATGGTCTCCTGTATAGTGAGCCTAATGCTGCTTAACATGGGTCAGCCCATGTGCTGGTGGTACCCCAGAAGTTCAGAGCCTTCCTACTGGGGCTGGATCATGATGTGCCATTAGCAGGACATTTGGGGCAGGACAAGCCCTTTGAGAGGCTTATCACCCACTTTCATTGGCCCAAAATGCTCAAGAGTTCTGATACTCATTGCAGGACTTGTCAGACTTGCCATGCAAGTGGAAAGAGTGGGAGAAAGCACAAGGCTTCTCTCCAGCCATTCCCTGTGGTCAGTACCCACTTTGAACGGGTGGGGATTGACTTTGTGGGGCCACTGGACCCCAAGACAACCATGGGCAACAGGTTCATCCTGGTCTTGGTGGACCATGCCACCCGGTACCCGGAAGCCATAATCTGAGGACAGTGACGGCCCTTGTGGTGAGACGAGCACTGATGGGAATTTCCTCACGAGTGGGATTCCCTCGCGAGGTAGTGTCTGACCGGGGTACCAACTCAATTTCCAAGTACATGAAGTCACTGTGGCAGGAGTGTGGTGTAACTTACAAGTTTACCATCCTTACCACCCCCAAGGAAACGGGTTGGTTGAAACGTTAAACCAGACCCTGAAAGGCATGATAATGGGTCTAGAGGAACCCATGAGGCGTAAGTGGTACGTCCTCTTACCGTGCCTCCTGTTTGCATACCGTGAGGTGCCACAGAAATCTCTAGGGTTCAGTCCCTTTGAACTTCTCTATGGACACCCAGTCAGAGGACCTATGAGTCTGGTTAAAGAAGGCTGAGAGCAATCTCCCAGGACACCTCCCCAGGATGTGTAGAGCTACATGCTGCCCTTCAGGAACCAGACCAGGCGCTTCAGTGAACTCGATCAGGCGAATCTGGAGGCCAGCCAGGAGGAGATGAAACACTAGTATGACCAGAATGCCACTTTGGTAGAGCTTCAGCCTGGACAGAAGATGTGGGTCATGGCCCCAGTGGAGCCCTGTGCGCTCCAAGATAAGTGGACCGGACCTTTTGAAGTTGTGGAGTGCAAAAGTCCAGTTACCCATTTGGTGGACTTGCAGTCTCCTAGGAACCCCTTGAAGGTCCTACATGTCAACCGCCTTAAGCTCCACTTAAAGAGGTCTGAAGTGGGCATGCTCCTGGCAACAGATGCTGGGATGGAGGAGGAGCCTGAGCCTCTTCCTGACCTCCTGTCAGCCTCAGAGCAAGATGGGTCAGTGTATGGTGTTAACCTCTCTTCGACCCTGACCACTGAGCAACAGAATGAATGCCGCCAGTTGCTGGGACAGTTTTCTGATCTTTTCTCCCTGGTTTCTAGTGTCACAGATTGGTGTGTCCATGATGTGGACACAGAAGACAGCTTTCTTGTGAAGTACAAGTCTTACAGGGTAACTGACAGGGTGAGGGCTTGCATTAAAGAGAAGGTCTCAAAGATGCTTGCACTTGGGGTGATTGAGTCATCTAGCAGTCCTTGGGCCAGCCCAGTAGTATTAGTACCGAAGGCTGCAGAGCAGGATGCCACACCCGATCTCCGGTTCTGTGTGGACTACTGAGGGCTCAATTCAGTCATGAAGACTGATGCGCACCCCATCCCCAGAGCTGATGAGCTCATTGATTGGCTAAGGGGCTGCACAGTACCTCAGGACGTTTGATTTAACGTCTGGGTACCGGAAGATCGCCTTGATTGATGGTGCAAAGGAGAGGTCAGCATTCTCCACACCAGAGGGGCGTTTCCGGTTCCGTGTTATGACTTTTGGGATAAAGAATGCCCCTACCACCCTTCAGAGGTTGCTCAACCAGGTGTTGGTTGGACTGGAGGAATTCAGTGCCGCCTACCTGGATGACATAGCAGTGTTCAGTGTCAGTTGGGAGGGTCATCTGCACCACCTCTGGGAAGTGTTGTTGGCACTGCGGGGAGCAGGCCTCAAGATCAAGGTGAGTAAGTGCCAGATCGGGCAGGGTTCTGTGGTGTACTTGGGACACTAAGTTGGGAGCGGCCAGGTAGCGCCCCTACAATGCAAGATTGAAACCATCCTGGCTTGGGAGCCACCCAAAACCCAGACAGAGGTGAGAGCCTTCTTAGGTCTCACAGGGTATTACAGGATGTTTGTCAAGGGATATGGCAACATTGTTGCACCCTTGACAGAGCTGACTTCCAGGAAGTAGCCTAAGAAAGTGATTTGGACTGACACCTGTCAAAAAGCCTTTGAGGCCCTGAAAGCTGCCATGTGCACGGCGCCCATACTCCTGGCACCCAACTTCTCAAAAGAGTTCATTGTCCAGACAGACGCTTCAGAGCATGGTGTGGGGGCTGTTTCGTCACAGATGAATGAGGAGGGCCTAGATCAACCTGTAGCCTTTATCAGTAGAAGGTTACTTCCACAGGAACAGAGGTGGAGTGCTATTGAGCGTGAGGCATTTGCTGTGGTCTGGGCACTGAAGAAGCTGAGACCATACCTGTTTGGGACTCACGTCCGGGTTCAGACTGACCACAGGCCCCTCAGATGGTTGATGCAGATGAGGGGTGAGAATCCAAAGCTGTTGAGGTGGTCCACCTCCCTACAGGGTATGGACTTTACGGTGGAACACCGCCCTGGTACAGGACACGCCAACGCTGATGGTTTGTCCAGATTCTTCCACCTTAGTGAAAAGAACTCCGAGGAGTTAGGGTAGTTCTCCCCACTTTTCAGCTGGAGGGGACACGTGTTAGACCTGGCACCCTTGGTGTAGGTCTCCCTTCCATTTTTGCTGTTGCCTCATGTATGTTTTTGCTGGTGTTAGATGCTTTGGGCACTGTGCCACTGCTATTCAGTGCCACAGTGCAAGTGCACCCTATGGTAACTTGATGTATAGATTAGTGATTCCATGTTTGGCTATATGGTTTACTTGTCAGACCCTAGTCTAGTGCACTGAGTGTGCCAGGGCGTGTAATTCAAATGCTGCTGGCCCGCAGCACTGCTTGTGCCACCCACAGAAGCACCCACTTGCCAGTCCCGAAACCTTTCCTTTTCTTCATATCAGTCACCCCTATGGTAGGCCCAAGGGCAGGGTGCATTGTAAGTGTAAGGTAGGACAAGCACTGATGTGTGTGGCATGTCCTAATAGTGAATTAAATCCATTTTCGTTTTTCACTATTGCAAGGCTACCTGTTCTCCATAGGCCAGAATGGGCTGTTAGAATTGGTACACTTTATAATCCTAACAGGCTCAGAGAACATGGTAGAAATTCGAGTTTAGTATGCCTGAACTCAGAAGAATAAAATACATCTTTTAGTAAAGTTTATTTTAATATTCTGCGTTTGCAAATACCGCTTTTAGAAAGGAGGTATTTGCTTGTCTAACCATTCAAACCTGCCTCTGCTAGTTTGTGTATTCCTATGTCTGGTTTTTTGAGTGACAGGGCTGGGGAATTCCAGGAGACAGGCTGAGTCACCCAGTGGTGAATAGAGAGATCTGCATCCAGATGGGAGGGAGGAGTTCACCTAAACCTTGAATAGGTCTGTGGCTGCCTTCCACAATGCTGGCTCCAACCCCTGGGGAGCAGCTGATGTCTCTGCCCTGCACACTGAAAGAAGAGAAGGAGTCCTATAAACAGAGTGCTCCAGGACTGTACTTGCCTTCCACAATGCTGGCTCTACCTCCTATGGGGCGTCTGATGTCTCTGCCCTGCACTGTGAAAGGAAAGGAGAGGTCAGGTAAACAAGGTGCTTCAGAACGGGTTTGGACTGGGCAAAGGCCCCTCTCCCCTCAGAGAACAAAGGATTTCTGGGTATAAATATTGGGACCCTGATCCCATGAAAATAGATCACTTTTGGACTACAAGAAGAAACCTTTACTGAGGAGAGGAACCTGAAGAAACTGAGGAAAGACTATTCCCAAGCTGAAGTGCTGCTTGGGGGATTGGCCTGCAGTGGTTGCCTTACTGCCAAAGGAAGGAGAAAGGAACTTTGTAACTTTGCTTTCAACTTGTGAAGGATCTCCAAGGGCTCGGAAAAGAGCTTGCCTCCTGCTGAAGTCTCAGGGCCAACAGACTTCACACCCAGCTCCCCAGAGTTCTTTTGGAAGTGCCTGCTGCTGATTTCGGCCTTCTGAGGTACTGCATGTCGCAAGGAGCTGGAAGCGCGACTCAACAAGAAGAAGCATGTCACCGTCGCTGTGCATGCCGTCGCAACTCCGAAGAAGGAGGGTGACGCCACTGGAGCTGTCGCACTGCACGGCATCAAGAGAAGAATCTCGCAACGAGGTCGGAGCGTGTCGCCGTCGCTGTGCCTGCCGTCGCAACTCCAGAGAAGGAGGGTGTCACCGCTGGAACTGTCGCACTGCACCATATCGATCAAGTACTCCTCACATCCCCGAGAAGCGCGCCGCCGTCGGAGCTGGTGCCGTCGCATCTTGGATGTCGCTGCTGTAGTTGTCGCATCGAGCGGAAGATTCACTCATCGTGGAGAAGAGCGTCGCCGCTGGAGCTGTTGCCGTCGCATCGAAAGGGTGTCATCGCTGCAGTTCACGCATCGAACCGAGATTTTCTCGCATCCCCAAGAAGCGTGCCGCATCTGGAAGATCTTCACGTCTTTATGTCTTTGCACCTGAACTTTGCCGCATTTCCCATCGCTGCGACATTGCTTGTCGTGGAAGCGCAACGCAACTTAAGGTACATTGACGCACAGTGTCGCATCCAAGAACTGAACTGAACTAAGCTTAATCTACCATCTTAAAGTAATCATAGTGTGTATTTTTGTCATTCATGGTCTTGTGGTAACTCTATATAAATTCTACTTATTTTTGATAAAAAACCTGTGTGGTGTCCATTTGTAGTGTTGTCACTGGGTTACTGTATGTGGTCACAACTGCTTAACTTACAACGCCTTTGAAATAAGCCTTGACTGCGGTGTTGGGCAGTGTTTCCATTGGGTTTAATTATGAACAGTGCGTGGGATGCTAGCCTTATGGTAGAAATGTTGACCAAAATATTGATAAAAGAACATGTCACCAAAATTTGATGTACCATCATATAATTCATCATTGGAAAATGTTGCTAATAGCTCTAGATCTGCAAGCAATTTGTGCACTGTTTCAATGTCCTAATCATCAGAGAAGGTACTAGAGGTAATGATATAATTTAAGGAAATGTTAAACAAATAAAGAATTTGCAAAAGTGCAATAGGACCATACACATCATACAATACCCTGTCCCACACCTATCCTTCAGGAACTGAAACTCCTGTAATCCTCACTAGGAACAGTTCCCTTAGTTCACGGTGTGATGATGATACATGTCGTTCAAGAACCAAGTTCACAAGATGTACTGCAAAGCATTCTGGGAGATAGTGTCCAGTCAGAAGTAGGAAAAAGACAGTTACCAAACCAATCCAGAGGACTAGAAAAAGTAATCCAATTGTAATGCAGAGATGTATCCATGGAACAAGGTATGTCTTTTTCAACCAAAGATAGAGAGCATACACTAGTAGCTTGAAAGGGAGAGGTGGTGATGGCAGTTCAGATTCACTTGAATCCGATGAGAAGTCGTCATAATGCACAAAGTAGTCAGACGTCGTTTGGTCTATTCTTGGCAGCTCAGCAGGTTTTGTGGAACCAGGAGATGGCTCGATCTGTGGCATATTAACATAGACGTTGTCAATTTTACGAATTGAGATTTCTGTACTCGTTGATGTACAGTTGTTGTTGTTAAAACAGGGAGAAGTATAATTTCATTGTTGTTTACAGCTTCTCGTTGGACAGTGGAATCTTCTGTTGTTATTAAAGCTTCCATCTGAATTTTCTGTAAGGTAGCGAGAGGACTGGTGGTGGCTACCCAGGAGCCCACATGGCCTACTGTTGAGAATTGGCTGCATAGTGTGGTTTGATCAGAACAATAGAGCAAAAACTCTTATCTCTGCTATCGGCAAGAGGCGGAAGAAGTACGGTTCTAGTGCCTTCGACATCCAGGACAGGTATAGGCACTCTGTAAGATGGCCTACATTCTTTTTTGTCCACTATTTTCTCTCTGACCAGGTCCCTAATCTTCGGGTCCCAGGCAGTCCTTTCCAGAATTACCTTCACTTCCCCAGTGGCGTGGGTTTTACTTGAACGATGCTTTGTAAAGCTGAGAATTCATTAAGGGCCAGATGTAGGTAAATCAGAAATACCGATTTCTTAATAGCGAATTTTACCGATTCGCTATTAAGAAATCGGTATTTCCTATGTAGGTAAAGATTCGGTAAAAATACTGAATCCTTAATATTCCTTATTACCGAATCGGTAATTGAGATTCGGTAGTAAGGAATACCTATCCATTCATTTCTATGGGCTTGGAGGCCCATAGGAATGAATGTGAAGACATTCAGTATTAGTGATTCGGCATTACCGAATCGGTAATACCGGGAGGTATTTCAAGGGTGCCAGGGTGTCCAAAGGACACCCTATTGCACCCCTTAAATGTGCATGTGTGCACATGTGGCGTACATACATGCCCTAAGGGCATAGATGTGTGCCAAATGGCACCTTAAAAAAAGCATAAAGTGCCTTATTAAGGGAAATCGGTAATTACAACCAACTTGAAGTTGGTGGTAATTTCTTAAGGCTCAAAGCACTCTTTAATATGCTTTCTACATTGCATTTAAGGAATCAATATTACCGATTCCTTAAATGCAAGAGCAATAAGGAATCGGTATTAGGGATCGGTATTTACCGATTCCTTATTTACCGATTCCTTACCTACATTAGGAATGGCTAAATACCAGTCGGTAACACTGAAATGTACCGAATTTTGGCATTACCGACTAGTATTTAGTCACCTACATCTGGCCCTAAGTTCCTGTAAAACAGCCAAACGTTAATTGATGTCAAATGATGTGTCTGCCGCCACTGTGCCTACACTATCGAGGTCTGGTGCCCACATTCTCACCCCAAATAGGACTTTGTATTTTCTTGGCATGTTATTAAGTGCTCTCTAGACCGCATATAGGTGATTGACCCAACTGCCACTCAAGCCTAATAACCTTGCTGTTAAGGACTGCTTTAAATCACCATTTTTCCTCTCAACTACCGAATTTTCCTTGGGATGGTAGGGGGAGGAATACCGAAAGGCTACACCTAAACTTCCCATGGCTTCTGTGTAAGCCCGAGACCTAAACATCGGTCCCTAGTCGGAATGTAGTGTGCCAATTATGAATGTCCCAATGAAGACTCGTGAATCCTTTATAACAGTTTGCGTGTCAGTCGAGTACTGTGGCCAAACCCACAGGAATCTGAAGCATGAACCAACTGCCACCAAAAGCCCCATCTGAGTGGAAGGCAGTGGTCCAAATAAACACAAGCCAAAGGCTTGTCTAACATCAATAGAAGTGTTTTTGCTGGAAGTGCTTCGGTGGATCCTTTCATCTGCTGGAAGATGACGCACTTAAGGACAAAGTCCGTTGTCTGTTTGGTAAGACCTGGTCACCAATAGCGATGCTTCATAATGATACTGTAGCCGTAATCCCTGCGTGAGCTGACCTCAGAACCTCAAGTGCCGCTAGTATCAATCCCAATCAGCAAGCAGTCTTTGGTATTACTCTATCTCCCACTCCGGGTATCTGAGCATATGGTATGTTCTGTGCATCTAACTTGTAGGAGTACTTGCGTGGAAAGCCTTTCGGCAAGTGGGTGTCGTTGCGGGTCTCATGGACAGCCACCATGATGTCCCTGTCTAATCTTGTATTAGAAGGAGTGATTGCAGCAATGTCAGCACTGCAGACTGTTGCCTTTGCGGCCTCATTGGCTGTGCAATTCCCCTTAAAGTGAATGCCAACATGTTGATGACTTGATGGATGGATAACATGACCCCTTGGCATGCCTTCTTTCTCCTTTGCCACTTGTCCCCAAAACATCTTGTGTTTGAATGTGCAACCCTTTGAATCTCAAAATCAATTTTAGCCCCAATAGTGAAGATATTCATTATAGGACTGGACACAATAGTATAAATCACACACTATGAATGTGGGCAATTCATGATCTGTACTTTGTAGTGCCATTATCAGGGCATTTAGTTCTGTCAGCTGCGCTGGGCAGTGCCCTATTAACTGCGTGTGTATTTTCTCAGAACAGATCTTTCCGTCATGCATGCGCCCTTTTACGATTGTGCATGCAGCGGAATATTGTTGACATAACCCTACATCAGGTTGAGCAGATCTAACGGTATAAATATTGATCTAAAGGCATTATTTCATTCAGCAGAGGGTATTTTTGTTCGTACTGCAGGAATGCTTGTGTTTGTAGCGTAGAATCAAACCTGTAGTCTACATCTGTTGCAGTCAGAGAGAGAGAGCCCATGGATCCATTGTGGATGCAAAGTTTTAGTGTTTGGAACGCTTGCTTTGGTAACGACCTCTAAGGTCTGTACTGGGTTAACTACAATTATTCGCTTACCCTAAGCCAGTGCTCTCTCTCTCTCACTACAGCAGTCTGTACCGCTTTGAGAATGTTCTCAGTGGGTGCAAAATGCATTTCAGCCTTTGTGTACAAATGTGATTTGTATGCAATGGGTCCCATATGACCCTAATTGAAAGTGATATAGGTATGGCCGGGTGGTTCAGCGACTACGCAGATTACTAGGTTAGTTGAATGTACATGCATGTGCAAATGTTTGGAAGCTATCATGTCAGCTTGTAGAGAACGTAAAATGTTTGTATGTTTCTATGTTCAATGACTGATTGAAAAATCAGATCTGATTAAGTCGTAGAACGGCTATACTCATTCTGCGTAATCCAAAATGTATGTTCTGTCAAAGTTTAAAAATCCTAAAATAGATTGTAGTCTTTTCAGAGTTGTTGGAGGTTGGAGCAGTGCACATTTTTCTAAAAACCATGCTGCCAGGCTTTTGCCTTCACTTGACAACTTGTATCCTATAAATAGAATACTGAGGTGGGCAATTTTAGATTTTTTTATTTAATTTATAACCCAGGTGAGCAAACCCTAGAATGATGTGGTTTACTCTAGCCAGGTGTTCCAATAACTCATCGTCCATAAGATAAGTATCATCTACATAGGACAATGCCTCCTCATCAAACATTTTAAGCAACTCTGTCTCTCTTGCTGATACCAGCTCGGGCTATTCTTATACCCCAGTGGTAAATGACAAAATTGTTGCTGAGATCCTAGCGCTGAGAATGCTGTCACGTTTCTGCTTCCAGGTACTATATTTTGGCAAAAGAATCCATTTGAGATATCTAGGGTTTTTTGTATTCTTCCGCACATTTTATTAATTAGTCTGGCACTATGTGCATTTTGTACTGCAAATGTGTGTGTGGTAGTGTTCAAATGTCCGTAGTCTAAGACTGGACGGTATGAATTGTCCGGTTTCATTACAGGAAACAAGGGATTATTTATGGGTGAGGTGCAATTTTCTATTACACCCTGGTACTCAAGTTATTCTAGAATTTCCCTAACTTGCTTTTTAGCTTTATTTTGTTTTAGGTATTGTCTCTGGGGTTGAGGGACTGATTTTAATGGGATCTTGTGATGAGGAGACCCACCCAACATGGTTTCGGTAATGTGCAGGAGCTAGTACCAACTCCTGCCCGTATGAATGTTCAACTGATTCTGGAACAAATTTGGAGAAAGCTGGTAAAATACTGTTTTTCCCATTGGGTACTCCATTACAAACTCAGATAGCTAATCCTTTTCATCCAAAATAATGGTGTGACCATAAGTCAGGTTCTCCCAAGAGAGACCCTTAACTTTCCTGGGTATGTCCCCCTCTATTCGGAGTGAAATTTCGTATAAACGATGAGGGACACTTACCCTTTCCACCCTGATATACTCACTCTGCGCTACTACTGCCAGATAATCCATCAGGTTCCTGTAAGCTATTGTGACTTCTGCCGCGCTGTCCGGCAGCGTCAGTGCCAATTCCCCGTTCTGAAATAGAGTCCTCAGCAGGCTGGGCATGTCTTATTTTGATCCTGGCTATCTTCTTCTTTTTGAATTATGGTTTAGGAGTCTTTTTTTACCCTCCTTAAGTATGTAGTCTGAAGTGCGATGTGTTTTCCTTTTCAGCTTCACTTGCTCTTCAGGTCTGCGCTCTGACTGCCCACCTCTGTCCGAACGCGTATTGGATGAATCCTGAAAGCAACGAGTGGAACATGTATCAGTATCCTGATACCTGTCAGGCTTTCTAATATTATCACACTTTCTCAGGTTATATTTTTTATCAGTGTTTTATTTTGTTTATTTTTTTGTCTATTATCCCACTTCTTCTTGGAAGAATTGGGTGTTTGCTTAGAATTATTCCTTTCAGAATTACCCTTAACCGTGGGTTTCCCAGGTCTGGCTCCTAAATTATCTCTCCCTAACATAGGACACGTTTCTTCAGTAATTTTAGGTAATTCTTGCTCCTACTGTTGTATAGCATTTTAGGACCCTAGTGTAATTTTCCCGATTCATGCCCTTATATAGGTATAAAGTACCATATCCTTATATAGGCATAGAAATCATAACCATATTAAGAAATAGCTCATGCAGTCCTAATACGGCATGGCTACTTCCACTAGTTCCGAAAATCTACAACGATTTCTTGGGAAAACCCGCCTTCAGAGCAGTCAGAGACTTCCCCCTGCTTGAGTATTGAATTATCCAAGAACTCATGGAGTTTTCAAAGAACTGGGACCCTTTGATGATGTTCTTATGTCTAACCTTACGTCAAACTCGGTACCTTCAAGGTATAAATATGCCCACACTAGCCCAAGCAAACACACAGTGGTTTGGAGCAATTCGACTATCTACTTGCCCGACGCTACTCGCTGCAGCAAGTGCCGAAGGAAGCCGACCATCCAGCAGACGCACTGAGTGAGATGCTGTCTTTTCTCTTGCCGAGAAATCCAGCTCCAGTGTTTCCAAGCTACCATTGCGGGTTGTTGGGACATCGAGTCCTGAGACAGAGAGATACCAGACCTCCTTCATTCTAAACCAAGGTACGGAGCTGATTAGACCCTAAGAGAAATCTTGGATAGATTCTTGGCAAAGAATACTAACATTAAGCTACACCTCACTTACTTCTTCCCAGGTACATTGGGGTAGGCGTATTTTAGAAGCATCAGTTGAGTACTTTTAGTCTTTATTTATTAATGTATGTATTCTATGTATTTTATGGCTTAAAAACCATATCATGCTTTTACAGTATTATTTTATAATACTGTTCATACTGTACGCATTGTACTTTGCAACCAGTATTACAATTGTAGCAGTTCATTTCTTCTGTATAAGAAAGAAGACTGTTCAAAAAATACCTTTTATTGAAAACGCCCGTATTTCTATTTCTATTTCTCTATAAACTCTGGTGAAACGAAGCATGCACGAGTGACTAGGTGAAATATCTATCTATTGTTTCCGCGACTCTAGAGATATATTTCTTATTCATGGGAAACAAAGTTGTCATGTTTATGCAGTTGTCAGAAACTAATCCCTTCTTGTGAATTCGAGAAAGTTTCTAGTGACCTCTGAGCTAGCTGGCATTCACAATTAAGTCTAGTATATTCGATAGAGACCTAAGTCCTACGTCACATCTATAGGATATATTATTCCAATGCGCAGAGCCTATTTGGAATATAGGAACACACTACACTACTGTGCACAAGTGAGTTCCTTCAGGCGGTGGTGTATAGCCAACGCTGCTGCCTCCCCTTTTATGTTTCCTAGCAATATAAATGATACTGTGTCAAAGTTCCCTAGCAGTGTCATCCCTAAGTTCAGGGCAGGTACCATGTGTTCTAGTATAAACGCCAAGTGGCACAATCTTCCACTGCGGGAGCCATCCCCATTGGCAAGCAAATTGTTAATATTCTGTGTTTATCCTCCTGGCATCTATGGGGATAAACTGCTTCAAGCTGACCAATTTTCTGTGCTGTCCACAACGGAATTTACTCCCAACTGATAGGAATTCAGTGTTTGAGGGCTGATACCCATAGTAGCTAATTGTAATTGTGCAGCCTTAGCTGTCCGCTTAGAGTTAACTGTGAGTGTTCGCACAATGTGCTGCGTCAGGTTTCTGTAAAGTTTGACTAGATTTTTGTATAATGTTCCTATTGCTGCTGCATATAAAATAGCGAGATTAGGATGCAGTGTATAAGCAGCTAAGACTGGCCAGATCGCTCCTTCATTATTGAGCTGACCGAGTCTCACATTTCTATGGTAGGATTGCAGAGATTTTCTTTGCTTTTTACACTTGTGAGTTTCTTACTATATTTTGTAGTACCAGAGTTTTAGAAATCTGGTCTACCCTGCAGTTGGGAACCCTATTGACTAATGAGTTGTGTACACACAATTGGTTTTGCCTACAATGACACTAAATAAACCAAAAGTGTAGGGTGCCTCTAAAACAAGCAGTCCCTATGCCCTTCTCCTTAGTGCTCACCAGTCACACGCATGTGTTCTTATAGAGCCCACATGCTAACCATGTGTCCTGCTTCATCATCGGGTCCTCACCTGGTGAGGTATTCACCACTAAGTGGACTCAACCTCGCAGTGGGAGGGAGCACTTTGATATTCTCTATGCAGTTAGTGGGATCCTGGAACAGAAAATATCTCCAGGGAAGCCTGGCCCAATTCTTTAATAAGAGGGGCCATGTGATAAGGTTAAAACATAACAAGACACAAACAGCTATTTACAGAACCAGTGTGTCTGTTCTAGTCGACATGTTTCATCTGCTTTCCAAGATGCACAGATTTTTTTCAGGACCTGTAAGACCCTTGTACTCCTAACCTATACTGAGTTATCCATCCACACACATTCCATGCATGATCAGGAAATAGTCACACAACCTTTCTATACAGGGTGAGTTGATTGAATGCTGGAGATTATTAGTTTTACATTCAGCCCCTGCTCAAAAGTGCTTAATCCTGCCCGGAACCCAAACTGTGAATTTGACATAATGTTGTTTTCCTGGGCCCAAGCCTCAAAGAGGTCTAAAATTATTCTATACATAATCTTCGTAGTTGAATTGATCAATGAAATCATTTAGAAACCACTATTTAGGCTACCGCAATACACGGTCGGTTCATTTCCAACAGAACGCCGTGCGGAGATCAGACGAAGGAACTGCCAGGAAGGAAGGAGCAGGGAGGCCGACTGCTATATCACTGGTAAGAGGCGCGGTTAGTGCTCTGAAGACTAAACGGTCTTGTAATAATAATCTTATGAATAGGCTCAACGCTAGGACATAACATTAAAGGTCTAAAATTAATAAAGCAAATAAACGATAGAAATTAGAGTAAAAGCGGAAGTAGCAAAAAGGCTCAGAATCTACTTTGAATTTTAGAACTTTAAGATTAGAACCTTTTAGCAAATAAAATTATAATGCTGATAATATAATCCCTACAGATATCAGCTATTGACAGAAGAAGATGTCAGCGAAACTTACCTTTACCTAATTTAAAGAGGTTGAGGTCCATAATCATCCATACAGTTCCCACGGTGAGTAGCCATAAAAGGAAATGTACCACATTTGGTTAAAAAATGAAAAATTAAAATACAAAGAAAAATTGTTTTATTAATAGAAATACTCACCCCATAGGGAGCTCGGCACCTAAATCACAGAACGGTGGCTCCTCCTGGCAGTTAAATACACGGCAGAGATATAGCCCTATCGAGGTATGTGTCTACCTATAGACAAGTGAGGATACAAATACAAGTTTGTTGGTAAAAAACAGGGATATATATCTGTATCTTTATACCCTTAGGCAGACTAAAAGAGGGAATGAAATTTCTGACCACTGGGAATACAAGCAAAGGTTGAAGGAGTGGAAATCTAACTCACCCACAACTTCGGTATGAAAGAGGGTTCTCATTATAAATAATTAAAGCTTGTGTCATAAAATGATTTAACATAATATTTATTAAGCATATGTATGTGTTTACTTATGAAACAGAGCAACTTTGCGAATAATCGTGAAGCAAAGCACCGAGGTCCATATCACCAAAAAGGACTCCTGGTAGAACTATAAGTTCAAACCACATGGATAATCATATCCATTTGGATAAACAAGGTACGCACCTGATTTATGGGAGGTACTTCTTTTTTGGTAACGGAATCACTGGGGGTCCCTAATAGCAGGGTACATAGGTCCAAGGGGAAGGCAAAAAGAGATAGTAGGATATATAAAAAATCTGTCAATTGCACTGTTTGAAAAACATAATAGAAAAAAATGCTTAATGGAATGCACTGACAATATGTATGTAAAGTAGAAATAACTGATTATTCTAAATCAAGGGGGTTAGGATGTAAGAGTGCTCACGCAAAAAATGTATTGTATGTATTTTACTCGTTTGGTAACTTTGTGTTTTATGATTTTAATTGTCTAGAATCAGTCCTGATGAAGGCATACTAGAAAAAAGCCGAAACGCCGCGTCGACCTTTTGATTCTTTGATTTTTTAACATTGTGATGATCATATTTATGGATAAATGTTTTTAATGTGTTTTTACATTGTGCAATGTGTAATAAAATTTAAATACTGTGACCAAACGTTGTTGTTGATATGCTTTTAATCTAAGAGTTTCCCATATATGTGTGCACTTAATAAGTGAATGTACTAGTTTGATTATATATATTTGAATTAATAGCCCATGACACTGTCACTGTCCTAGACCTGTTTTTCTAAACCCACGTACGTGCAACTTTCCTAAAATTATTTTAAACAAAAATCTTTTTATACAGTAGAACTTTTCTCAATATTGATTGAACATGTTGAAATAAGTGTGTACATAGTTTGCCTTCCCCAGGGTAAAAAACACCCCCGTTTACAAAAGTGACACCCACTGGTTCCACACCAAGAGACAACATCCTGTCCCACGAACCCGGACGTTTGTTCTTTCTCTAAAATTATTCTATACATAATCTTCGTAGTTGAATTGATCAATGAAATGGGGCGATAGCATTTTAGGTTGCTTAAATATGGGCACTATTGCAGAATGTGACCAAGACGTTTGTGGGCCTGTCTTACAGAAGGAATTTAAATCATTAGTTAACTGAACTGTCCAGAAATCTAAATTTTCTTTGAATAAATCAGCAGGGCCCCCATCAGAACCAGGTGCCTTCCCTACAGGGCACCTACTTATAGAATGAAATCGTTAACACTACATGTCGACTCTAGGACCAGAGAATTAATGAATGAGTCAAGAGCAAAATGCAATCGGTATTTGACGGTAAGCTTGTGAAGGGCATCCCCATAAAGGTTGTGGGTAAAGTGTGTTAAGGGTTCTTCATGTGTATCACTTAAGCCAGAAGTCACCATACCAACCTGATCACAGCAGCAAATGTTGAAATCACCCATTCATAGTAGGGAGAAAAAAATCCAGGGATAGGTACAATCTCTGATCACAGCATTGATGATATTGCAATTGTTAACATCAAAAGAGTTAGTGTAATAATTAATTGGCGAGAAACTTCTTGGAACAATACTCTAATCAAATAAGTCGGAAATGGCAAGAGTCTAAATCCACTCTAATGAGTTGGTCAGGAAATGTGTTAGATAGCAGCGGTCAGATGTAGGTCGCCAATTACCAGTCGGTAACGTTATCGACCGGTAATTGGTTATTGAGATGTAGGGGCAATTTTTTTTACAGAATCTGTAAATTTACCGATTTGGTAAATTTACCGATTCTGTAAAATACTGAATCGGTAATTTTACCGATTCGGTAAAACCCAGATGTAGGTAGCACTGTTTACAGTGCTACAGGACTTCAGGATTCGGTATTTTACCACCCAATCCAATTGGGTGGTAAAATACCGAATTCAGGTGTACATGCACATCTGTGCATGTACACCTGTGCCATGTGACACACAGACATGCCCTTACGGCATGTATGTGTGCCACATGTCACACAAGCCTGTACTTGGGGTGCTAGAGGGTGTCAAAGTGACACCCCCTGCACCCTTGCAGGATTCTGTATTCACCGATTCGGTAAATACCGAATCGGTATTTCCCATTGATTCCTATGGCTTTATGGCCCATAGGAATCAATGGGCAAAACCGATTCGGTATTTACCGAATCAGTAAATACCGAATCCTACCGATTCGGTAATTCTAAAATTAGAATTACCTACATCTGCCCGCTTCCTATTTACCGACTCTTAAATACCGAATCAGTAAAATTTGGTATTTAAGAGTCGGTAAATAGGAATTACCTACATCTGGCCCCAAATGTAATAACACACTCATGGCTCTACCTTAGACCCCTGGAGTGGCTGGTGTAAAATACAATGTATAGCACTGTACATGACATGGGTCAACAGCGCATGTATCTTGAAAGGAAATAATGTTGTAGCTAAGTATGAGAGCTAGCCATTGTGAATGACTCATTTTGGAACCGAAGCCAGCCACATTCCATGAGCCTAACTTCCCCAGTTTCTTTGATACAGTTGACCCACATTTGCCTAATATTTTGCAAGTCTGGTCAGGAGGATTAAAATCAATTTATCATTATTGTTATCATGAGAGATTACTGGAACCCCATGAGCCCCCGGAGTGAGAACTGCGCCCATACTAACTGAAGCACGGCATGTTGTTTTTTTGTCAATCCACATGATCACACTGGGCAAGGATGGCATATCTGTATTGAAGAGGAATTTCATGCACTAGGATAACAAACCTCCCCTGCCCTTGAGCCCTGAAAGCAACTTGGGGATTGAAAACAGCCATTGGCTTTTAGAAGATCCCCAATGGGACGGCTTTTATTCTACTTTGGGTTATTTTATGGGTATTAAGTATCAAAAGGATAATTTTCACAGTAGACTCATTCCTAAAATTGACACAGTCATTTTCATCTGGTTTGGGACAATTGCCAATCCATGCTACTCTTTGTACCATATTGATTTTCTAGTGTAGTCCAGTTTTATCTTTCAGCTGGAGAATAACCCAACGGGCGACTTTGTTAAGTACATGATCGTGTCTTTCATCTTACCCTGGGCCCAAAGGTGGAACACCTTTCAAAATGATAGTATAAGGTGTAGCTGCAGTTGAAAGGACCAGAACCCGCTTGTTCTTTTCAAGCAACTGTCCATGTTGCTATTCTGTGCGGGGCCAATACTATAAGAGATATCTGGATTAGGCAGAAAAACCTTTCTCTTTGTATAGGTAGTCGCAGAGGCAGTATCCTGGCAAAGGGGCCTGTCATCCCATAATGAGGTTGATACATCATTTTTAAGTTAAACGTATGCCCCATATTTGAGTGTTGTTCATTATTAGGTTTTCATTTGCCCCAGGCTGACTTGATACTGTTGCCATTAAACTAACCAATCGTTCCTGCAACTTTTTGAGCACAGAGCAAACAAAATTAGTCTTTTTTAGTCATAACCGATTTGAAGGAAATTCTATTGTTGTGGGTAGACAGCAAAGGGCAATGTTGTGCCTTTTTTTAGTAACACCATTTGCTGGAGCACCCATGCCCTTTTTTTATCTTAGCTGAAGGTGAAATGCTTGATAAACCAGAACTTTTCTTGGGACCCTGAATCTCATCCTGCTCTATTATCAGGGTTCACTGTGTGCACAGGGACTAACCCTGTTTGCTCTGCTGTTATATCTGCTTATGTGCAGCTCAGCTGACAACAGTGTATTCGCTGGACCTAAGTCGACAATGTCATTACTAGTGGTAACGCCATGTTTATCTTTATTGGCCCTGTGAAGTTGTTTATCTGCACTGTAACTGTTCAATAACCCCCATGGCAGTAGATAACAAACTGGCAATTGAATTGGTTGTTGGTCTTTCCTTACCAGCTGGTTGCAGTGCCTCCCTTTTTCCCATGTTTACTTGAACGCGTGCACTAAAATTAAAGCCAGAGCAGAGAGGGGTGTTCTCAGCCCAGCCTCTCTTGGGCTCTGATGGGGGCAAACTGACCTGCTCTTGGCCCAGCCGTTGCACGGATCACGGTTCACGCACGACCCATGCAGCAGGAGTCAGCTGGTGCTCTTCAGCACTTGTGGAGCCCCTCCCCCCCTGTATGTGGGCGTTTGCTTCTGGGGCTTGCAGTCCCCAAACCAGTGTCCAAAACACATACTCCTTGAGCTACACTTGCTTCAATTACTGATTACACTGTTTCCCGAATACTACAAAGGACTAGCTGATATGGTAAAATCTGTTTCTTTTATGAGCCAGGGAGCTGTAGCTGCCTAGACACATGGAAGCCGATTCACAAAAGTAATCTGAGACAAAATCTTAACTTTACGACTTTCAGTATTCACAAAAGGCATTTAGGAGTAGTAAAGTTAGGATTTTGTCTTAAGTTTGTCTTAAGTTTTGGTCTTAAGACAAACTTCTAATTTAAGTTAAACTTAAATTAAACTTATTTTTGGATTTTGTCTTAAATTTTGGTCTTAAGACTCCGCAAGATGGCCTGGCACATAGAGGATCCAGTAATGAATGTCCAAGGAACTAGGTGCCACGTGATTTCAGCAGGTACAAAAGACCCCATTAAATTGAATGGCTAAAAAATAGACGAAGGACTTTTAAATTCTAGACACTTTATAGAGTCTTTTCAAAAACGTATAAAAGACCCTGCTCTACACAAGACATGGATCTTTATTCGTGATACAGATCTACTCTAATCAGGCACATAAAATGATCCACAGAGATAAGCATCTTATGTCTTTGGTTCTATCAGCCTCCATCTGATACAGAAATAGAGAAATTTGAGACGGTCCCCTGATGAAGGCACTGCAGCCGAAACGCGCGTAGCTTCCATCTACTGCCATCAAATGTTTATGGTTCATCTGGATCCCCCTTTTTTTACATACATGTGCAATGAAACAAATCATTAGATTACCTGTATAAATCAACTGCACTATCATCTCTTGAATGCATGATTGTTTTGTACTGTTTTTTTATGTAGGAATAATTTTAAAATGATTTATCATAAATTGAAAAATTATGTTTTGATACTATAAATGAAAAAACACAAATAAAAAGTTATGGGGAAAATAAATAACACAACATGGTCATAGTCATTATCCTTTATTAATGCACAATGTTGTCAATCCATCAATCAATCAATCAATTACTTATAAAGCGCGCTACTTACCTGTGAGGGCCTCAAGGCGCAGAGGGGACGGGGGTGTAGCTACTGCTCGAAGAGCCAGTTCTTCAGGAGTCTTCTGAAGGCAAATAGGTCTTGGGTCTGCCGTATGTGGGTAGGGAGGGTGTTCCAGGTCTTGGCGGCGAGGTAGGAGAAGGATCTGCTGCCGGAGGTTGTTCATTGGATGCGGGGGACAGCGGCGAGGGCAAGGATGGTGAAGCTGAGCTGGCGGGTGGGGGTGTAGAAGCTGAGTCTGCTGTTCAGGTAGGCTGGTCAGGCGGTGCGGAGTGCTTTGTGTTCTTGGGTGAGGAGCTTGAAGGTGATCCTCTTGTCGACGGGGAGCCAGTGTAGGTCTCTCAACTCAAGTGGGGGGTGATGTGGCTGCAGCGGGGGATGTTGACGATCAGTCGGGCGGAGGCGTTTTGAATGCGTTGTAGTCGTGGTAGGTGTTTGGTTGGGATTCCTGCGTAGAGTGCGTTGCCATAGTCCAGTCTGCTGCTGACGAGGGCCTGTGTCACCGTTCTTCTTGTTTTGGTCGGGATCCACTTGTAGATCCTGCGGAGCATGCGGAGGGTGTTGTAGCAGGAGGAGGAGACGGCGTTGACCTGCTTGGACATGGAGAGGGAGGAGTCGAAGATGAATCCTAGGTTGCGCGCATGGTCGGTGGGTTTTGGTGCTGTTCCCAGTGTGGTCGGCCACCAGTAGTTGTCCCAGGCTGAGGGCGTGGGTCCGAGGATAAGGACCTCCGTCTTGTCCGAGTTGAGCTTCAGACGGCTGCTCTTCATCAAGTCGGCGACGGCCTTCATTCTCTCGATGAGGTTGGTTTTGGCGGTGTGTGGGTCCTTGGTGAGAGAGAAAATGAGCTGGCTGTCGGCGGCGTAGGCGATGATGTTGAGGTCGTGATGGTGGGCTACTTGTACGAGGGTTGCCATAAAAATGTTGAACAGTGTCGGGCGGAAGGATGAGCCCTGGGGGATGCCGCAGATGATGTCGGTGGCTTCCGATCAGAAGAGCGGGAGGCGGACGCTCTGGGTTCTGCCAGAGAGGAAGGACATGGTCCAGTCAAGGGCCTTCTCTTGGATTCCGGCTTCTAGGAGGCGTGTCTTTAGAGTGCGATGGCAGACCGTATCGAAGTTGGCTGATAGGTCCAGGAGGATGAGGGCTGATGTTTCTCTATTGTCTAGTTGGCGCCTGATGTCGTCTGTAGCGGCGATGAGGGCTGTCTCGGTGCTGTGGTTTCGTCTGAATCCGGACTGGGACGGGTTCAGGATGTTGTTGTCTTCCAGGTGGCGGGCCAATTGCATGTTGACGATTTTCTCGATGACCTTTGCTGGGAACGGGAGCAGGGAGATGGGCCGGAAGTTCTTGAGGTCCTTGGGGTCCGCCTTGGGCTTCTTGAGGAGGACGTTGATTTTGGCGTGCTTCCAGCTTTCCGGGAATGTTGCTGTTTTGAAGGAGATGTTGATGACCTTCCGTAGTTGGGGTGGATTGGCTGCGTCTGCTTTGTTGAATACGTGATGTGGGCAGGGGTCTGACTGGGAACCTGAGTGGATGGAGTTCATGATCTTGCGTGTCTCGTCGACGTTGACGTTGGACCAGGAGGTCAGGCGGTTGGCGCTGGTGGTTTCACAGGGGAGGTGGAGTCTGGCGTAGTCGGGGTGGTCGTAGTGTTGAAGCTGTTGTGGATGTCAGCGATCTTGTGGTGGAAGAAGATGGCTAGTGAGTCACACAGCTCTTGTGAGGGCAGGATGTCGTTGGCGGTATGTCGTTGGCGTTGGCGCTGGGGTTGTCATGCATGATTATTGTTATGTTGCCCTGAAATTTATGATAATTTGATTATTGTACATTTGTTTCTAGGATTCTTTTCTCCCTTTAATTTCTGACTTTGTACATAATTGTATTCCATCAGTGTGACTTCACAAGGGGGTCACTAAAAACCCCAAAGGAATTTCGCATGAGGAACTACCACCTGCAGAATAAGACATTTTTGGGGGTAGAAACTTCTGTTTCTGCCCATTTGGGCATTGTGAGTAACTGTAAATGAGGTCCTTTGTAAATGATTTAAACTCTGCCTGAACCATGAAGAAGTTATAGTGTACTCTGCAGTGCATGTGCTGCTCCTCGGCGATTAGAGAAGCATCTCTACTGCTGCCCTCTGCATGGACATCATCCAGAGGTGTTTTAATGCATGGGCAAAGTGGGCTCTGGCCCGAGGTCTCAGCCTTTCAGGGGGCCCCTGAAAAATCCAGCTCTGTTCTGCAGAGTCTTGCCCTAATGACCGTGAATATTTCGTAAACACATTGTTTTAAATACTGTTTGCCTTTAGTTTACATTTGATGTGGGTGATGTGTGAGAGTTTAGTACAGACATTCTGCAGAGAAATAATGGGCCCGATTCACAAAAGTAATCTGAGACAAAATCCTAACTTTACGACTTTCGGTATTCACAAAGCACATTTAGGAGTAGCAATGATCTTAAGTTTAATGAGTGGCTGCGCCCAAACTGCTCCAGCAGTGATATTAAAATGCAGTGAACCAAATACCAAGACTGCGTAAGGGTGAATTCACCTCAGGCCTCTCTAATCCACTACCAGACACTCCCTGCCTCTTTATCTCACTCAAGCAAGTTGCTGCTTTCTCCCTTTGTGCCGTTTTTTCTGTCTTTCTCTTCCTCCTTCTTTTCAATTTGTGTTTTCCCTCTCTTGCTCACAGTCAGTATCTGATGAAGAAAAATGATTGCTGGTCCCTAAATATGAATGCTGTGGGCACCCCCAGCAACGATCAGCTCAAATGAAGCACTGGACAGAGGCCATCATTAAGTGGGTGATAGGTTCAGGGCTTTAAGTGGGCCGGGTCCTGCCAGTGCTGAGCACCAGAAGTTTTTTAAAAGGGGGCATCGAAACGGGTCCCTATCGGTCCAGTTTTTTCACAAGTTATAGCTTTGGAGTAAGCATGCGCCTTAGTGTGAAAAACATGTGCGCATGCCCACTTTTCACTAATGGAGCAGTTGCTGGCGACATCACACCAGGTGAGTTTTGAGGGTGGAAGGGGATCCTTTAAAAAAAAGACGATTTCTCTCTGGATTTACCTTCCCTTTCTGTAATGCCAGAACAAGGAACAACATTGTCGGCGGTCAGGCACTATCAGGAGTTGTTTGTTTTGCTTGATACACATAAGCCCGACATGTTATTTTTAACCGAGACCTGGTTTTGCGAGTCTTCCCTGCCCTCCCTCCTTGCTGCTCTCCCCCCCTCCTATGTTGCCCTCCGCGCAGATCGCCCGGCTGGCAAGGCAGGGGGTGGTGTGGCTCTCATTGCCCGGTCAGAATTAAATTTTCAACTTCTTCCCTCATCCCCCATCGTGTCCACTGATTATCTTGTTATTCGCTTACCCACTTTTTCCCCCCCGCTCACTTGCTTATTGATGTACCGTCCACCTCAGTTTTCGCCCTTGTTTCTGCCAGCCCTCCAGGACCTCTTGGCCACCATGGTGATCAACCTTGCCTCGGTCCTTGTGTTAGGGGACTTTAACTATTGGCCTACTGATCCACATGAGTGTACTTCCTCTAAACAGTTCTCAGAATCACTTCAGGCCTTGAACTTTGTCTCTCATGTGCAAGTCCCCACGCATATTCACGGACACGTGTTGGACCAGGGCTGGTCCCTCAACTGTTCTGTTTTATCGCTGTCTGTCTCCCCTTGTCCTTGGTCGGATCACTTCCTAATTACCTTTTCCCTTCACCTTAGCCCTGTAGGAAAAGTCCCGCTTGCCAAAAACATCTGGGCACGCAACTGGAGTCGTGTTGATCTCCCGTCACTATCATCCTCCCTCCTGAACTCCTTGCCCAACCCAAGCCGCCACCATTAACACCTGGCTCGCCGGAGGTTGCGATTCGATAGCTCCCCTATGGCGGATATCGGTCAGACGTCCCAATGAGGCCAACCGGTGGTTCAGTGAGGATTTAAAGGAGAAAAAGCTGACCCTTCGGAGGTCGGAGAGGCAGTGGAGAAGGGACTACTGTCCCATACTGAAAATCCAATATACCACCCTTTTGGGAGAGTACAAGAGAGCCATACTTGGTGCAAAAACAGCTTATTTCTCCGCAATAATTTTGGCTGCGGAAAATAAACCCAGGGAGATTTTCACCATTGTCCAAGACCTGGCTTTCTCGGACAGGGCTACCCTCAAACCCCCTTCTACCCAGTTTTATGTGACTCCCTGAATTCTTATTTTTTGAATAAAATTAGTAATATTAAATCTAATATCACCCCTCCCTCCCCTTCCTTTGTTGATCCCCTCCCCCCGACTGCCCAGTCTCTTCTCACCTCGATTCCTCCTCTTACTGAAGATGCGTTCCTGGCTATACTCCCCAAAGTCAAGTCAGGCTCTCCGGCTGACATCTGCCCGGCTCGCATTCTCAGACAGATTTACTCTGTTTGCACCCAGCCCCCTCTTACACTTCTGAATAGTTCCCTTGCCCAGGGGGTCGAGATTCCAGCTCTTAAATCCGCCACCATAGTGCCTATCCTTAAGAAGCCCGGGGCTGATCCTTCTGCCCCTGCCAATTACCGCCCCATCTCACTGTTGCCCTATTTGGGTAAAGTGCTAGAGCGCCACGTAACCGCGGTATTCAGCTCCTTTGTTGAAGAGAATGGGGTCCTAGCATCCCGCCAGGCAGGCTTCCGGCCTAGACACTCTACCGAGTCCGTAGTGGTGTCGGTCCTGGACAACTTCAGGGAGGGCATGGACCAAAACCAACATCAGGCCTTGGTGCTCCTTGATCTCTCTGCCGCTTTCGACACGGTGGACCATTCCATCTTGCTGTCACGTGTCGGAGCGGCGGGAGTCGGGGGCTCGGCCCTGGTCTGGCTTTCCTCCTTCCTGAGGGACCGCACCCAGGCGGTTCGGTTGGGGGACTTCTCGGCCGCCCCATTGAGGTTCACGTGTGGTGTTCCCCAAGGTTCTTCTCTTTCCCCTCTTCTGTTTAACCTCTATATCTATCCTTTGATTTTTGCTCTCCAGCAGCTGGAGGTCACCATTTATAACTATGCGGATGACCTCCAGCTCATCTTTAATCTATCTTCTTCTTCTCATTCTATTTCCAATTTCCAGTATGTTATGATCTTTATCAGGGACTGGATGAACTTCAACCACCTGAAGCAGAACCCTGACAAGACCGAGCTGGTTCTCATGGGTGGTTGTTCCAGTCCCTGGAACTCTTTGTTTTGGCCTTCTTCTTTTGGGCTCCCCCTACTCCTTCTTCCTCAGTTAAGACCTTAGGTATCAAGCTTAATAATCATCTCACCCTTCACTCACAGATTAGTTCTGTTGTTTCTTCCTGCTTTCTCACCCTTCGTACTATTCGCACTGTCTCCCGCTTCTTTTCTCCCCTGGCACTTAAGCTGATCATGTCCGCCTTGGTGATACACCGGCTGGACTACGCGAATGCCCTCTACAACGGCATTCCAGCGTACAGTCTGCGGAAACTCCAGCTGGTCCAAAACCAGGCGGCTCGATTAGTTTATGGCCTACCACGTTCCCACCACTCAACCCCTTTATTGAAGGCGCTTCATTGGCTGCCTGTTAGGGAGCGAGCCCTATTTAAAATAGGTTGTATGGTCTTCCAGGCATGATGGGGCTCGGCTCCCGCCTTCATCTCCTCCCTGATCAGGGAGTACACCCCCACCAGAGAGCTGCTCTCTTCGTCACAGTCATTCCTGCTGGTCCCTCGCTATAAGCGCAAAAAGTGGGGAGGGGACAATTTTTCTACCTTGGCACCCACCTTCTGGAACTCTCTCCCCGACCATCTAAGATCGGCCACGCATTATCTTCCCTTCCGGAAAGACCTTAAAACTTTTCTTTTTAAGCAGGCTTTCTCTCTGCACAACTGATTCCACTTTCTTGAGTTTGTGGTTGTCATCTTTCTCCTCTGGTACCCTCCCTTCACAGCGCCAAGAAACCGCCAGGTGAATGTTGCGCTCTATAAATATATATATATATTTTTAAAATTTTTAAAACCTTTATTTTCAAATAGTGCACACAGCTATTCAGCCTTACATCCCGGAGGCTAGGCAGTAAATTAGTAGACAATGGGTCAAAGTGCAAGAAGCAAGGTACCAGCACGTGTCAAGGTTGTAAATTTTCATTTTTTGTAATTTTTATGAAAAAGGAACAAGTACAGAAAAAGGCGCCAGAACTAGCGCTAAGAAATAAGGCAATTAAACCATTATGCAGTGGGGCCCAATCTAGGAGTCGGCTAGGCACAGTGATCACAGTTAGATTCAAAACAATATGGATGCATAGAACCACGGGGGGGGGAAGCACAGGATAGTAGTGAAACCAGGACGCCAGTTGGAGTTATAGGCTATGGGGTCAAGTGTTCTTCCAGTGGGGCGGTTTCCGGTGGTACGCAGATGTCACCCCTATACTCGTTCCAGGCCCCCCACAGCTTCTGCCAGTTTTTGGGTTTACCCCTGGCTACATACACAGTCTTTTCTCAGAATATACACCAATCCATGTTGGCCTTCCACTGTACCACCTTCGGGGCTGTTGTCGCTCCCCACATCTGCGCAATGTCCCGTTTTGCAACCATATTCCCCAGGGTAACCCATTGGGTTTGTGCAGTGTTGTAATCTGTTGGGCCCCAGATATTCAAGAGGCATCTCTGGGCCTCCGCCTGAACTTCCACCCCGGTTACCTCTCTCATAATCATGGGTACCCGCCTCCAGTAGGAGGCTATCACACTACATTCCCAAATGATGTGCATGAAAGTGGCCAGAGCGCCACAGCCACGCCGACAGAGGCCATCAACCGAATGTCCCATGTGTATTAATCTGGGACCAGTGACATAGACTCTGTGCAGAATCTTCAATTGCACCAGTCGAAGCCGGGCGGGAATAGCAACCTCCTTGGGGGACGACACTGCACACTGCCAGTCCTCTTCGTCGATCTCTATCCCGTCCCGTACCCATTGATCTCTCACCCCCAGAAGAAGGTCCGTGCGAATATTAATCAGTTTTTTATACGTTAGGGAAATAGCGTTATCCGGCATATGGCCGTCCAGTACCCGATCTTCCAGGGGAGACAGGAGTGCGTGTCGCAGCTGAGCGTACCGAAAATATTCCGAACCGCCCAGCTGGAACTCTGTCTGTAGTTAGGCAAAAGATTTTACCTCCCCTCGTATTATCATATCCTCCACCCTAGATCTGCCGATCATGTCCCACTTGTCGAATCCCTTGGTGTGCCACAATTTACCCAGAATCTCAGAGTCGTAAAGTGGAGTTGCCATTGTGAGCCTGTCCTTCCACCCCTGTGACTTTGTAATCGTTCTCCAAATGTGCACAGCTGTTTTCGTTGGCCCAGACATCCGCCTATCAAGAGATCTCGTGTACAACACCCTATGGTATTTCCCACCATCCAGGAGCCACCGATCCATGGCGTAGCCCGGGCTATCTGCCGGGCCATAAAGGCCGTGATTAAGGGCTGCCAACTGAGAGGCCCAATAGTATCTCCGCACGTCGGGCAATGCTATACCCCCATCATACCACGGGAGAGTGAGCTTCGTGATAGCAATGTGTGGCCGGCCGTCCCAGAGCAGGGCACGTTGCAAGCTCTCGATTTCCCCAAAGTATCTAGCTGGGACCGGGTCTTGAGTATTTTGCAGGGCATACAGGAACCTGGGTAGAGACATCATTTTAAATAATGCCGCGCGCCCAAGAAGGGAGAGCGGAAGTCTACGCCAACCCTCCACGTCATGTCGGAGACGAACAAGAGGGGGAAGCAAATTGTTCTCGTAGCGTGCCTTGGGGTCAGTTGAAATATAGATCCCCAGGTATTTAAATCCCTGTCTCGCAACCTGTATGCCACAGTCCCTTGGAAGACGAGGTGTCCCCCCTCTCAGAACGTACAAGTGCGACTTCGACCAGTTAATGACCAGGACAGAGTGCCGGCCAAAGAGTGGAAGCACGTCACATACCACGATGAGAGATTTGCAAAGGGAGGTGAGATACAGAAGGATGTCATCTGCATATAGTGACACTCGGTCCTCGAATCCAGGGGACCAGCGAATGCCGTGCATGTCAGGGTGGTGCTGTATCCACGCTGCCAACGGTTCAAGTGCCAGTGCGAACAAAAGGGGCGACAGGGGACAGCCCTGCCTAGTGCCCCTATGAAGGGCAAAGGACAAAGGACGCGGATACATGACCATTGACCGTCACGTTGGCCAGCGGGCTGGCATATAGAAGTTTAACCCACCCTACAAATTCCGGGCCGAAGCCGAGCTTTGCCAACACTGCCCACAGGTAGTTCCATTCGAGGGAGTCAAACGCCATTGTGGCATCCAACGACGCCAGAACGGCTGGCTCCCTGAGCGTATGAGCCCTGGCCAGGGCTCCATGGAGTCTCTGAAGATTAAGGGCCGTGTTGCGATGTGGAATAAAGCCCGACTGGTCCGGGTGCACTAAGTCGCCAATTGCGCCAATCAAACGGTTGGCCAGCAGCTTGGCAAGAATCTTAGGCTCAGCATTCAACAGAGAAATGGGACGATACGATCGGCACAGATCTCTGGGTTTCCCTTCCTTATGGATAACCACAATGGTGGCCAGCCTCTGGTCGTGGGGAAGCATGCCCGTCTCTCGCGCCTCCAAGAACATTTTCCGCCGGGGCGGAGATACGACATCGGGCTTGATCTTATACAGTTCCTTTGGAATACCATTGGGGCCGGGCGCCTTACCAGGTCTGAGGGAGCGAATGGCAAGGGCTATCTCGTCCGCGGTGATGTCCCTATCCAAATCATCAGGGTCCGTCTTTGACAGGCACGGGAGATCTATATCCGCCAAAAGCGCACTGGAGTCAGTCTCAGACCGGTCCGAGACCGAAGTGTAGATGGTCTCAAAGTAGTCCGAGAACGACTCCACTATTGCACTTGGATCGGTGACAAGCAGGCCGTCATCCCCCAACACCTCCGGAACCACGCGACTGGCTCTCTCCTTTTTGCCTTGTCTCCGACATCGTAAATTCTACCCTGTTGTTCCCTGCCCATGACTTTGGCAGCATTGGAGACAATATCACGATATTCTGATTGTTTAAGCGAGAGAGCATGGAGCAACTCAGGCGTCGGGCCCGCTTCCAATTGGGAGTCCAGCTCCATAATCTCTGCTTCGATGCGCACCATGTCAGCATCTCTGCGTCTCCGGACGTCCGCAATAAGGGAGAGAGCCTCACCTCTCAGAACCGTCTTAAACGCCTCCCACAAAGTGGCGGCCGACCCAGTATTCTCAGAGAAATAGAGCTCAATAGCCCTGGCCAGGAGTCCGCGCGTCTTCGGGTTACGAAAATACCACGGGTTAACTACGACCGCCCGCTCGGTAACCACAATATCGAAGTTGAAAGACACCCAGACCGGGGAATGGTCCGAGATGCCCCTCGCCAGCAAGCGGGCCTCGGAAATTGCCGACGCGTGGGCCACCAGGGCCAGGACATAATCTATTCTAGAGAGGCTACCATGCGCCCCGGAGTGAAACGAATATTGACTCTGGGTGGGATGCATAAGTCTCCAGCAGTCAATCAGTCCCATGGTGTCGAGGAAATCGGGCAACCAGGATTGTGAACTTCGGAGATCTCTGGGCGGATGTCTGTCCAAGGTCCCCGAGCAGACTGAATTGAAATCGCCACCCACAATAAGCAACCCCTCGGGTAGGCCCAAGATGGCGCCTCCAAAGTCCTGAAAAGTGTTGTTTTGTAGCCCCGGGGGAACGTAAACTGAAACCAGAATCAGGGACCGTCCCTCCCATCTCCCTGAGACGGCAGCGTACCGCCCCCTCTCATCAACAACGCTAGAGTCGATCTCAAATGGGAGAGACGTGCGCATCATAATCCCTGCCCCCCGGGATCCTGAGCAAAAAACCCTTAATGCGCCACCATCTTGAAACCCTTCCTGTTAAGCGCTCGACACGTATTTCCCACCAAGTGTGTCTCCTGCAACAGAATAACATCAGGCATACATCTCTTAAACAGTTGCAAAACCACCCCTCTCTTGATGCGATCACCCAAGCTGTTAACATTCCAACACAGAACTTTTAATTTCCTACCCCCCATCGTCAAATCGTAGGCCTTCGCCGACCCAGTAGGCCTTATAGATACATTGAAAGAATTAGAGCATTTGTTGCATTGCCTTAGAAGAAGAAAGGAGAAACAAAGAAAACAAACAGAACCAACCATCAAACCACCCCCCACCCTGCACCCCTGCAGCAGACTAAGTAGCCCCCCCAACCAGCAGTGTGCCTGTCACCCCATAAACTAAACTACAAGAAGACCCTAGAGGAGAAAGGAGATCACGTAGTCCCCCCCGCCACCCTCCATAATGGTAAGAAGGATATACACCGTAAAGTGCAGCAGTATGGCTTTGGTCATTGTCAACAGGGCCACTGACCGGCAAAGTTAGTAAAATGAGTTCTACACCTGACGCTTGGGGCCTCCCGAGGCGCGCTCCGAATGTTCTTCTCGCTCCTCGTGTCTGTGTGGCAAGGTGTCCAGCCAGTCACTCACCACTTCAGGCATGTCGAAGAATACAGCACGGCCATTATGTTCAATACGTAGTCTAGCGGGGAACATCATCGAGTACTTCATCCCCAAGTCTCTGAGACGCCGCTTAGCTCACGCAAAACTTTGGCGCTGTCGTTGAACCGCCCTAGTAAAGTCTGGGTAAAAGTTGACATCCCCGTTCTGAAACTTGAGGGGCCCATGTCGTCTCGAGGCCTGTAGGATCACGTCCCGATCTCTGAAGTTGAACAGGCGAGCTATGATGGGCCGTGGCGTGGCGTGGCGCCCGACTTGGGCGGTCCACCCGGCATTCTGTGGGCCCGCTCAACTGAAAAGAAATGGCTGAGGCCCGCAGGGGCCAGATGAGTCTTTATCAGTTCTTCAACGAAGAGATCGGTGGCCGAGTCCTCTGCGCCCTCCGGCACCCCGATAATTCGGACGTTCTGCCGCCTGGCACGTCCCTCAAAATCTTCTAGCCGCCTCGAGAAGAGATCGTTGGCAGACCTCAGGTTCCGGACCTCCGTCTGCAGGTCCGAGACATCAGCCGTGAGGCTCGCAGTTTTGATGTCTAGCGATTTCACCCTGTCGTTAGTCTTGCCGAGGTCGGCCCTGATCAGGTTAAGGTCAATCGCCAGAGTTTCAACTTTGTGCGTTAGGACCTCGTGTTGCTTGTGCATCTCCGCTCTGATGCCAGCTATAGCCCCCATGATGTCTCGGAGTGTCGGCTCCGACTCGTCCGGCGATCCCGCCCGAAGGGTGTCTTTTGAACAGGCGTCCGCAGTCGGCGAGATCCTTTGTTGGGCATAGCGATCAATCTTGTTTGTCTGGGGTTGGACCGTCTTCCTACTGACCCGATTCACAGTTCTGTCTGGTTCGCCCTTGCCCGCCATATTGGAGCCGGGAAATTGAACAAAGGGTGGTACACCAAAACCTCTTCGGGTATGCGAGCAGGTGCAGGGCGTAGCAGCCTCAGATGTTTATTCAGCGAAAGGCCACTTCGCAACTTCGCATACTCCGCAGGGCCGGCGCAGAAGTCACTCACACAGCATATCGGTCATGCGTTACAATGTCGCTGCAGTCGGCCATCACCGAGACAATGGTCCGTCCCTGGCACGAGTCTTCAGCACGACGTATCTCCGTCTATAAGTGTCGGATTTTGAATCGGAAAGCAGGTCCCGTCTCAATGACCGTTCACCAACAAGAATCCACCACCGTGGATCAGTATTTCGATCAGGATTTATGCGGAGGGTCGGAGGGTCTCCGGAGCTCCGAGCTTACACGGCCATCTTGCTTGCCCGCGAAGCTCCTCCTCCCGCTCTATAAATATTTTAAATTCAAATTCAAATTGTTGTGCCAGCCAAAGAGGGAATCAGATCGTCGGACCAGAAGGGACCACCAAGACCCTGCTCTGTTCACTGGAGTCATAACTCCCAGTAGAGGACCAGCAGTATCCAAACACCAGTGCAATTCTCCTCTGCCCTTTTAGAGGGAGCGACCGGCCTGCACACTGCAGTGGAATCCAGGCACAAGGGGAGCGTTTGCTCTTCAATAATCAACTTACACAAATTAGAAGCAAACATGTACCCCATACCTCATGATTTTCTTATGTACACAATGCTAGATCCAATGTTTTAGACCATGCCCCTAATTGGGTTAGCCACATCCCTTTGTCAGGTTTGTCACGCCCCTTTTAGAGACACCCTCCTCCACCCAGTTTTTTCATTTGACTTAAAGCCCTGGGTAGGTATCCTGTCATACCACTAGATCGGGACAGGATGTGGCCTCCACTCACGGGAGATTCCGATCCTCCTTGGTAGGCATCAGAGGAGTAACAGCGCACTCAGGGGTGTAACAGGGGCCACCACAGCCTCCTCAAAGGAGGAGGGTCCGCAGGGTTTCTTGTTTTGGATGGGGCCTCTTGACCCTCTAATCCAAGTCATTGCCGGCCTTGCAGAATGCATGCAATGGCTTGGAATAAGAAATAGCTAAACGCTGGAGAAAGCCAGTCTGCGTTACCGAGCAGGCTCCTGCAGTGTAGTGGTAGAGGAGGGAGGGGCCTCAACCATTCAGGGGGTCCCCAGTCGGCCCATTCTGCAGGGGGGGCCCATCCGTTCACATTAGACCACTGACAGCTTCTGCATCACAAGGAGGCCCCAAACCTTTCAGGAGCCCCGTTAAGGGGAGCCCCAATCTACCAAGGACAATGAATGTCTGTGAGATATGGGAGACGTAGGGGCCCCTCTTCACAATATGCAGGAGGGGGACTTCATTTTAAATTGAACCCTTGGTGGGGGATCTCTACGCCTTCAAAACCTTCCGATTCATGGCTACTGCTTTAGATGCTCTGAAGATCCAACAGTGAGTGCCACATGTGTTTGCAACTGCGCCACAGTCTTTTTCTTTTTCAAGGATAACCTCCCTCCCAAAGCGGGATTTTGTTCTTGAACAACAAAACGATCACTGGGTCTGATGTGGGGGCGGCAGGGATTAGTGTTAGGTCATGGGGTTCCAATGGAGGAGCCAGCTGAGGTTCTCTCATAGGAAACTGTTGTAAATAATGCCAGGTAGTCCATATGCTTTCTTGATGCTCCTTTATTCAGGTAAGATGTTAGGTAAGATATATAAAGGAGGAGACCCCACCAGGAGCGGCCTCCTGCCACTCAGCCCACATTCAACTGCCAGACATCCACACAGAACATTCTAGCAGGCTCTTGCATCACACATTCTAAGCTGGGCAGCAGGGACAAGTATAACACATCTCCCTTCTTTGATTTGATGAACAAGAGAGATGAATAGAAATTGCGGAGAGTAAATGAGATAGCAAGTCACATCACGCAATTTCCACATAAATGTAAAACAAGATAAGATTAGCAATTAACAACTTCACAAACCAATCTCACAAACTAATAAATAACATTCACACCACCTTCTCTCTTCCTTAAAAAAACATCACTGACACAACAAAACAACCAACACACTATCACGCCCACGCATCACATACTCAACCCAAAAACCAAACAAACCAACTGCCCAGGTCAGTAAGAGGCAAAAAGGTCCCAACTCATGGCGTAACAGTACAGTGGAACTCCAAGCTCCCACAAAACTCCACGAAAATAAAATATTTGAAAGTGGAACTCCAAGTTCCCACAAAACTCCACAAAAATAAAATATTTCAAAGTGGAACTCCAAGTTCCCTCAAACTCCATAAAAATAAAATATATGAAAGTGGAACTCCAAGTTCCGTCAAATTCCATAAAAATGTTTAAAGATGGAGCTCTAAGCTCCCTGAAACTCCAAGCAAATATTTAAAAATTGGAACTCCAAGCTCCATTAAACTTCAAGTAAGTATTAAACTTAACACTCCACAACCCAAAAGCAATAAAGCACATAATGCCCTGTGACATTTCAAACACACAACACTCTTAACATATTGTCCTGCGATATTTCAAACACAAAACTCCATTAAACTTAAAGAATGAGACCATCCTATGAACAAAACACAGGGCACTTAACAAAACACAGAGCACTTAGCTCCTATCTCAACCCCCACCGCCACCTTCACAGAACCATTTAAACAGAAGTAAATTGTACATATAGGAAAATATAATGCAAGTACAAGTAAATAGCAATTAAGTAGCTCCGGTGAGCGATGTCTCACCCGAGGTCCTCACAAGGGTAGAGATGTCTGTCCTTAAACTTCCGGAATCCACAATCCAAAACACAATCCAAAAACATAGAGTGCATTTAGAAGTTTGCTGAAAAACACACCCTGCACTGACAGTTTCACCTTCTTCACATCGACATGCCAGTGCATAAGGTAAATTGCGGCAGAAGTCATCACAACAGTACCTTTTTCTAAAGTGTCCTAGCTGAAACACGAAGCATTTTGACACTTTCTCACATTTCTTTGCTGTCTCCGTGAAATGCGCTTCAATCCTGCTCCACAACGTAGGTGTAAAATGAACGGTAAAAGCTCCATGGCCCCAACTTCAAAACATAGTGTTTCCATGGTTTCAAGAGAAACCCTGCAGTTCTTCCCACCTGTGATTGGTGAAGCAGAACCGGAAGTTTGTCGCAGGTGGAGTTAACTGGGAAATTGGGGCGATTCACCGGCTGGCCAAACCCTCGGTGAGGGGCGGAGCTTCCAAAGTGTGCAGCCCCGGCTGGCATCTGCTGCTTAGGAATTTCACACATTGCAAGAGAAATTCATACCTCCAACACCACGCTGGTTAAGGCATCTACGGCCTGTGATTATAGTGCCTCGTTTCGGCACTTTGAAAAAAGGGATGAAAATATAAGTTATTTTGTCAGCACTGCCAGTTAAGGTGGGTTCCTGGGAGAAAAAGATGAATGGTTTTTCAGCAAAATTACTTTTTAATGCCAGCTTTATAGATTGTTCTAAATCCATTCAAATATTATGCTGGGAAGACAGCAGCTGTCTAGTTTTATGCGAGATCTGTGATCTATTAGTGAGCGAGCGGGGGCCTGTGCGCGTGCACACAGACCTACCTCCCTGTATCCCTCCATTGGCAGCTCTTGGAATGGTCCTGGGTGTATTTAAGACAGGACTTTCATTTTTTATTGAAAGCACGCATATTGCAGAGAACATAGCACACAATGAACTTTCTCTTGGTGTGGCCAGAGCAAGAACAGACCTAACCAGGAATGATGTCATTAGTTGTAGTTGGAAAATAAAATCACCGACCCATAATTCACTGTAGTTCCAAATGCAGAGGGGCCTCATGCATTGTTACATCAATCCATTTTAGTAATCCCCCATATAACTGTCTCTATCAAAATGTAACATTGTACCACGAAAATACAATTTAGAGTTTCCGGAGGCAGAGATTTTGGCATTGTTCATTTTGTGTTTTTGTAACAATTTATGTTTATTGTGAGGCAGCTCAGACTTTTTAAGGCTATAACTATTGGTCTTAAGAAGGCGGTTGCTGCAATGGACGTTTGAGGCTAAGGGCCAGATATATATATATATATATTATATATCTATCTATATATATATATATATATATATATATCTTTTTTTTTTTTTTTCACTGAAAAAACCATAGGTTTCACACCAGTTATAGTTAGGAATTAGCATTTAAAAAACCTAATACATTCACTGAAAAAAACATAGGTTTCACACCAGTTATAGTTAGCTGGAAATTTTACTGACATAAAACCATAGAAATTCCAACGTTATAGTTAGTTGGACTCACTATAACAAGCGTGCCTGCAATGCACTGCTGATGACGTCACATATTACATCACTCATGACATCGTCAGTGACATCACTCATGACATCACTGATGACACCATCCTTGTGACAGAGTGACAGACCTCCTTTTAGTGTAATGTAACCCTTGAAACACATATTCAAAAATAGAAACTAACATTTTCAAAAAAATGGAGATACCCAGTGAATTTCATAGGTTTTTTAAATGCTAATTCCTAACTATATATAGGGCCTCAAACCTATGAAATGTAATATTTTTTATAATGAATCCTATATTGTATATTTATATAATACTATTTTTTATTTTTTTTGCCCTGGTGCGCTCCCGGTGCGCGCACTGGAAAGCGCAGTTTTCTGGCGCGCACCGGTGAGCGTCCCGTTAGCTCTATTGCCGCGAAATAAAACATAGACGCACGGCGTAAGCGCACCCGGAAGCACTCGAGCGAATACAATCGCGCAACGTAAGCATCCGACGCGCTTACGCGACGCGCGCCCGGGGGCACGTCGCGTAAGCGCGTTGGGTCATGTGACCTGAAAATAACACTTTTTATTGGTGCAGAACAGTTTTGGTTTCCAAATGATGAAAGCCCGGGTCATGTGACCTGAAAATAACACTTTTCATTATTATTATTATTATTATTATTAGGACGGTCTTATATAGCGCGTAGTTACCCTGGGGCATCCCAGCGCTTATCAGAACAGGCAACGCTCATGTGATTTCAGGGTCAGCGGTTTAACAGAAAAGGTATGTTTTCAGATGTTTACGAAAACGAAGGAGACAAGTCTCAGAACGCAAGCTTAAGGGGAGTGAATTCCAAAGTACCGCGACATTCACGGAGAACCTTCTTCCCCCTGTGCAGGCCTTTTTTACCCTGGGTGTCTTAAGCAGATGTTTTTGATTTGAACGAAGTGTTCTGCTGGCCTTGTAAGGAGTAACCAGATTCTGCAGAACGGGGGGACCTTTACCCTGCAAGATTTTATGTGCAAAGCAGAGAGATTTAAATTTCACCCTTTCCCGCACCGGTAACCAATGCAGTGCCTTCAGTGCGGGTTTAGCCGACCGTGACATGGGGATGTTATTGAGCACTCGTGCTGCAGCATTTTGAATTTGTTGCAGTTTTTTCAAAGTTGCCTCGGGGGCGCCCAGGTAAATAGCATTGCTAAAATCCAATCTTGATATAATCAGCCCCTGGATCAGAAGCTTCCGAGATGGAAGTGGAAGAAGAGGCAGCACCTTGCGCACGGATCGGAGAAGGCCAAAACAGACACCTGCCATTTTAGTAGCCTGGGTCCTAAAGGAGAGATCTTGCTCCAGCCAAATCCCAAGACTCTTGATCTCTTCCTTGGGTTTTGGAGGGGATCCCAGGCACAGGATCCTTTATGCCCCAACAGCATGATTTCGGTCTTTGAACCGTTCAGCTTTATTGGTTCAGGACAGGTTTTTTTCCAAATGATGAAAGCCCCCACCTTTTTTCCTTATTCTGACTTTGTCCTTTGACTGAGGAAGACCTGTTTGGAGATCTTTGAGTAATATTTTGTACTTTAAAATGGCTACAGTAGCAGCAGCAGCTGGAGCATCTGCACCACCACCACCACCAAGAGGACCACCACAACATCACATTGGTGTTCAAGAAGAAGAGGAGGAGGATGAGGAGGAGGAGGAGGAGGAGGGGAGGAGGTGGCTGCCAGAAGACAATACCCCATATAGGCCAAAGCAGCACATTGTATGGGAGTTTTTTTTCATCCCAGAGGACAAGAAGAAAGTGAATGAGCCAAAGGTGACTTGCCAAATCTGTGGCATTGAACTTTCAAGGGGGAACCCTAATAAGAAATATTCATTTGGCAATAACACCATGATTCGGCACATGCAGCGCAAACATCCCAACAACTATGCTGCCGCAGAGGTGAGAGAACTGGCCAGTAACCCTCCCCAATCTTCACCCAGCACCTCCAAAAGAAAGCAACCCACTCCATCGGGACCAGAGACAAGGGAGATGGTCCCAAACATTCAATCAAAGTTTGGGCAATACAAGATCTCTTGTAATTTTTGTGGTAAGACCATCACCTATGGTGAGCAAAGCATAACGCTCATCAACCGTGCTGGTGACAACCACAAATGCCCCAAAAATCCATAATTTTTTCCTGATTGTTTTTTGCTCCAGTTGAGCTGTTTTCAATTCCCTGTTTTTTGTTTCTCCCCATAAAAATAACAAAAAAAATATAAAATTGTTCATAAAAGCCAAAAAAAGTACAAAATGTTCAAAAAAACATTAAAAAAATATAAAACAACAAAAAGAAGAAAAAAAACAGTTCTTTTCAGAACTACCTCCAAATTATAAAAAAAGGCTACATTTTAAAAAAACTCTATCATTCTTTTTTCCCCATGGTACGCTCCCCGGTACGCTCCCTGGTGCGCGTACCGGGCGCTCCCCCCGCGCAAATAGAAAAAAATAATATATTTTTTTTTTGTCCTGCGGGGCCCTTTTATAGCCCCCACATCAAACCTAGGGGGTCAGGGGGTCTACTCTGCCCCCTTATGGTCATTCCCCCTTTGTTTTTGCCACCTCTTGTGTCTCGATCCTACCCAGACACAAGATGGCGGCCGCTCCGGACTGTTTGGAATGTTGACACCCGAGAGCCAATCAGCTTTCCGCGCGCGAACTCGCGTAGTGCACTGGTTAGCGCCCCGGTGCGCGTACCGGGGGGGCGCTTATAGATATATATATATTTTTGAACCTAAATTACTCAAAATCCACTGGAGCACATATCTTGAGACATAGCAAAGGCACATCGGGCTACCAGTCCCTACAATTTTGCAAAGTTTGGTGGAAATCCATTCAGCCGTTCGGGCTAAAAGTGAGGTCGACCGCCCTATGGAAATTAACATGGGGAAAACACGTTTTGGGACCCCCCTTTTATCTCGGCCCCCGCTTGACGAATCCCCCCCAAACTTTCAGGGAAGGACCGGAGCGCCACGAGGCAATTTTCAGGCAGATTCCTCAACCGGCGCCAAAGATATTCACAATAGAATGTTGCGATTTCCTATTGAAAATAATCCTAACTATAACTACCTACTGGCGACCGCCAGTTGGTAATATATATAGACGGATGGCCCGCCGTTGTGGCATATGGACTGAGTAAATTACTTCGTCCCCAAGACAAAGGGACAGCCTGTCAAATTTATAAAAGACTGCTAAGATGGTAGTCATTTTGAAAGCCATCACAGTGGTTCCTGTCGATGCATCTCGCTTTTTGGTGCAGGCCTGCGTCAGCACGACGCAACTCTGCACCGAACAGTTTAATGAAAAAGTAATGCTTCCCTCCTCATTGGAGTCATCTCCTATGGCACAGGGATCAATCATTGGTGTTTACTGTCCCTCACTGTTAGGGTTTGTCTAGTGGTGATGGGCAGTAAAAAAATAGCTATTTGTCCACCTATCTCGATTAAAAAAGCCTGATTTAAATGTTGGTGGTATGTATATTCCATTGCAACGTCAACAGAGTGTACAAACAGCCAACATAATGTTCAATCTGCATGAATAAAATGTGTGTGGACCTTTGGTTTGGTTACGGTGGTTACTACTCTGTCACCACCACAGCCAAACCTCTCGGACAACCTCGCAGTCCTGCATCAAACATTTAAATGCATTGACAGGAACTGCCATGACAATGATGGCCAATGATTTATAAATAACCATCTGCTTGGCGGTTATTTATAAATTTGACGGGTTTTTCCACTTCCTCCGTCATGGAGACAGAGTAATTTACTCTGCCCCCTTAGCAGAACAGTGAGCAGGCCGCCTATAAATAAATCTGGCCCTAAGTATGTGCATAATCATGCTGTATTTGACATGTAATCATAACGAGATTATACATGTTACATATGTTGGTTGTGGTGTATCATGGATGTACCTCCGGCATACCATGGCATCAGCCCAGCAAATGTATAGGTGGTAACCAAACCAAAATTATATCTGCTTTGGTTACTCTGTTTCCATTTTTATTAATCTTGCACCTATTGTAAACTGTTGGCAAGTTCAGTTATATCGCTGTTGGAAGTGGCAGTGTGTGGGTAACTGAAGGGAGGCCGCCAGCCAGGCAGAACTACCGCTCCCGTTGAATATTAGGGGTGGGCGCTGAACTCTGCTCCTCATGTACAATTTGCAGAGCTTTGGCACTCTGTGCTCCAAGCGGAGCATGGAGTTCAGCAAAAAAATTCCATCTACTGCCGGCGGACCGGAGTTAACCAGGCCTGCATGCTCTGAAAGCAAGACGTGCAGGAATGGCATTCCTGCCATTGGGAATGTGCAGTGTGCAAAGAAGAGGGCTCAAACGTCATTCAATCTATGATGGCAATTTGCATTCCGGGGCATTGATCTAAGGACAAGAGGCTGCTGACAACAAAAAGCGCCCTTAACCGCACTATTATGTTGCAGTGTTGTGACATCTGCCTGACGCATAACACTTCTGAATAATAAAATGCCATTTCAAGTGCTTGGTGGTATTTCTCCACTTTCCTATTAGCTAAACCTGTACAATCAATAAGGCCCGCTCCTGAGTGCAATGGTTCAACCTCTGCAGCCTAATAGGCGGAGACACTCAGCCTCGAAGCTTCTCATTGGTGTGCTGGACAGTCGCTAAACTGCGGCTTCCACGTCTGTTGGTGCTCAGCTGGAGGCGGCTGGTAGGCACGAGAGAGAGAGAGAGAGAGAGAGAGAGAGAGAGAGAGGCGAAAGGTGCAGGCAAGTCGCAGAACAGCCAGAAAATAGCCTTGCATATTGAGCTCATCCTGCAGGACAATGGTACAGCGGTGCACAAGCCTGGCCAACAATGCATGCCACAAACCTGTGCATGTGCTGTACTATCCACCTACCCAGTAAGTTCTTGCTCCAGTGCCGAAACTGTCATCATTTAAATAGGCTTGGTTAATTCCCCATTCTCCAGTCCAGGGCTTTAGGTGGGATGAAAAAACTGGGGGGTTTCTCAAAGGGGCGTGGCCAGTGTAATTAGGGGCGTGGCGTTAAAATACTTTCTCTAAAGATCTGTGTTTAGCATAGTGTGCCGCTTGACTTGTATTTTGCTGTTTCTGTCATTGCACCCAGATATGTGATACAACAAGTAACATCATACCTACAACAAGTAAGGACTATTGGCTTTGTCGATGGTTATTAGTTGCATAAGATAAATAAGCTGCAACAATGGCTTGTTACATATAATCTTGAAAAAGCTTCAGCTTAAAGCCCTGGTGACCCTACCACAATGTTGCTGCTCTTGCATTTCAGAAAGAGAAGGGAAATCCAGAAAGAAAATTACTCTTTAAAGGATTTCCCTTACCCCACAACGCTCCCCTGGCATGACGTCATGCGGTAACTTCTCCACTAGTGAGAAGTGAGCAGTGAGGGGAGCACACATTGATGTGCTTGCTGTTTCGAAACAGGTCTCTATATGGTTGTTTTGCGCCCTGGCACTTTTTTCCAGACTGCAGTGACAGCAAACTGCTGTTTTTGCAGTCCGGAAACGAACGGACCACCTGTGCCAGGGCTCAAAACAGAGCCCGATAGAGACCCGTTTCGAGGCACCCTTTAAAAAACTGCCGGTGCTCAGACCATGCAAAGGCACCACCATTACATGGAACATGGATGGCAGGCAAGGGGTGTCACTGCTGACGTGAAGTTGGCTGGGGGAAATTTGAGTCTGGGAACCAAATATTCCAACCAAGAAGCCCAGAGGGAAACACATGACTGTGTTAATGAAAAGAAACAAAAACAGCTATCATTTGTAGGTTAGAGCGCATAGAGGCGGCGCAGCGCATGAAAGCAGTTAAGCATGTATAGCGCCACTTGGTATGGATTTCCGCTTTGTTCCACATCTGGGACTTGCAGATAAGGCCTGTCAGTCATCCCCCACCACCATCCCCTCAGAGCAGGAGCAGCTCCTAGACTCGGCTATAAGCTGGCTGAGCAATACTCCGCCATTCAGCGGAACTCTGTGGAATTCTACGGCATTTTCCAGTGACTGCACCCAATCCCACAGAGAGAAACTCCAGGAGCTCTGCCCATGCCTAGTATTCACACTTGCTGTATAAACCTTGCTCACCCTAGGGTAGCTTGGCACTAAGCAGTCAGGCTCACTACAGAGGCAATGTGTAAAGCAAAGGCATAGCAGCCACTTGTAATAAATATAATGACCATCACAAAAGAGACTTCATACAGAATGTATGCAAGAATGTTTATATTCCACACATATTCAATCATTATAATATGACCATCTTATACTTGTGGGTATAAAACACAATCGGAAATATCACTAGCAGTACTAGGCCCACTCGTATGGGTATGCTTTCACTAATATGCACACTATGCACAAACCCTAATCTAACTCTGCCCCAAATTGAGAGAGCACCCTTATCAGTAGCGGTCAGTGGTGGGAGTAGCTGCCGGACGGTGACATGGGGAGGGGGAGGGGCAGGGTGGGGAGTAGTAAACTATGGATTATGTCCGAGAACAGGTAAGTTAACATATAAATAAATTAAACGAATTTCGCTGTGCGCACTGCATCGCATTTGAGGATGCAGTGCGCGCAATGAAATTCGTTTTATTTATTTATATGTTTACTTACCTGTAATTGTCCATAATCCATAGTTTACTACCCCCACCCTGCCCCTGCCCCTCCCTACGTCTCCGCCCGGCAGCTACTCCCACCACCGACCGCTACTGACCCAAATGCGGTGTGCGATATCAAGATTCTGTACATACACAAAACATAGAACAATTGTTAGCAGCACCGAAGGCCAAAGCCATGTGGGACAATCTCAATGTCAAACGGTATTGTGCTTTTGACACCAATCAATGTATAAGACGACACCCCTGGCCAGGTCGTGTACCACAGGCAGCCACACACAATCACTCCCACACACTCACTCCACACCCCTCTGTAATGCAACAGGTATCAGCCAACCAGTACAGCATACTCTTATATACACATACGCACTCAGCACCCTAATGCGGTGTCAATGGTTCCCAGCAGGTACATGGTTCACTCTCAGAAGACTCTGTGGCCCAAGCCTCCTTCCTCTCTCAAGTTCAAGCCTATTGTCCTATACCCCCGGATGAAAGATAAGTAGCCCTGCCTCCCGAACACTAGGCCGCACGGGGCCAAAGTCACACTAAGTCTGGGTCCACAGGAAGCAGTTAGGAATATGTACATTTTTAATTAGGATTTAGATGAAAAAAAAGGAGACGCTAGCAGCCACTTGGGAAGTTCCCCCACGGGTCTCAAAACACAAAGGAGTCACGCAGTCTCTTGACCTGTCTCGGAAGCGTTTGTTCAACCCAGTCAATCTCTCTCACTACTTGAGACCACAATGTCTTCTGGAGGGGCCAGTTGTGGAGAGGGCAGTTGGTCCGCCGTGATGAGGGTCAACAAGGGAACAACCAATGAATGGGGAGTAATACAGGGGAGCCTCTCAGTTGGATGAGGCGCCCTGATCGGTACATGATGATCCAGATCGTGCCCAGGCAATCCGAGCACAGTGTCTGGTGCACGAAGGGATGAGTCACACCAGGTACTTTACATTTCAAACATGATGAGTTGCAAATTTCGCACCACCCTGGTCAGGAGGCACAATGACCTGTACATGTCTAGTTGGGTTGCACCAGTCAATTCCGGTCACACACAGTGAAGAGTTGCAAATTGTGTTCCTCTCTGGAAATGAGCCACAACATCTGTTGCACGATGATGATTCACGCTGCACCACACCAGTCCTGTCACACACAAATAGGTGCAAGTTCAGCAGAGCCACATGAGGTAGAAGGAGGCACTACTCCAACTACACCTCCACCTCCAAGGTGAAACACAAGAGAAATGCGCCATGACCGACGAAATGGGCCACATGGGGACCCACAACCAGTGAATCCGCTCAACACCACTAGACGCTAGAGTGTCATGGTCTCTGCAGTACAGGAACCACACACCTAAGATGCGGGCAAGATTTCTGGGGTGCCGCACTAAGCATTCGATCTCCAAATACACATCTTAAGTCCAAGTACACACCACACTACAAGCTTGGATTTAGTAGCTGAGGTGGGCACTTGAGAGGGCCCCACTATCCAGATGTCACAGGTAGATGATGTTGGTCCCTCGTGGAAGATCTTTGATGCCTCTGAGATCTCCGAGAGAACAGAAGGACCACCAGCAGGCCCTTCGCAAGCACACTTCAGGGTGCCACGCTTCAGCAGGTCCTCGGCTCAGGCCAGTCTCTATTTGGACAGTTGTCCTCCATGTGCACAACAGAGTCCTCTGACAATGTATACCATGCAGTCTGGGTTCTCTGGTTCCACGTTGTGACAAGCATATCTTACCCTTTGCTGGAGGATGGCACCTGTAGTTATACTATTTTGTATCTTTGAACACAGGGTTGTTTGAGGGTTTTCCCCGTGAACCATGGATGTCTTCCCTAACTTTTAGACCTGTCTGAAATGGGGCCTCGGAATGAAAATTTTAATCTTTAGTGGGGCCATAATCCAGACCCTGGAGCCTATTATTATTATTATTATTATATTTAATTTTATACAGCGCACAGCTACCCGGAGGTTTCCAGGCGCTAAACAAAAAGAGAGAGGACGGGGTAGTTGCAAAAGGACGGTCTTTAGAGAATCTAGAGGGTCTATAGGTTACATAACCAGGTCTTGAGGTCTCTGCAGAACCTTAGATAGCAGGATTCAGAGCGTAAGGAAAGAGGTAAGGCATTCCACAGGGAAGGAGCCAAGTAAGCGAATGAGCGGCTGCCCATTCTGGCTCTCATAATACGAGGTACCTGATATCTATGTTGGGTAGACGAACGAAGAGTGCGGGGGGGGACAATGGTGTTGAACCAGAGTGCTTAAATAAAGAGGGGCATTACCTGACTTGATACGGTGCATGATACAGAGGGCCTTGAATTTAGAGCGGTTTTCAATTCGGAGCCAGTGTAGGCTACACAGGGAAGCAGACGAGGAAGAGGTTCTGGGGAGATTGCAGAGTAGTCGAACAGCCATGTTTTGAACCATCTGAAGTTTGCGAGTCACCTCCTTGCATGCACATAGAAAAAGAACATTCCCATAGTCCAGCCGAGAAGTAATTAACGCTTGGACTACGGTTTTCTGGCTGACATGGGGAAGCATCCATATGATTTTTCTCAGCCACTTGATGATGGTAATACAGGTGGCCGAGACCTTGATCACATGTTGCCTCATCGACAGCTGATCTTCAAATATGATGCCTAGGTTGCGAGCTGTCTTGGAGGGAACAGGAAGGGGACCCATTTGCTGTGGCCAATGATGGGGACCCCAAAGTGTGGTATTGTGGCCAAACAAGAGAAGCTCGGTCTTATGCCCATTTAATTTTAATTTATTGTCATGCATCCAATTAGGTATGTTATTGAGACCAGAGAGAAGGGATGATGTAGTGGAGTTTTGACCTGTGGAAAGTGAATAGATGATCTGAGTATCATCGGCGTAAGAATAGATGGTCAGTCCAGCTTGCTCCGCTATGGTAGCAAGGGGTCTGACATATAAGTTGAAGAATAGTGGACTCAGGATAGAGCCCTGAGGGACGCCATGAGTGGAGTGATGGATTTTTGAAGCTGAGGAAGGGGAGAAAACTTGGAACGTGCGGTCAGAAAGATAGATGGTCACCCAATCGAGAGCTGAGCCACTGATGCCGATGGACTTAATGGCAGTAAGAAGGATGGAATGGGAAACAGTGTCGAAAGCGGCACTCAAATCCAGTAGGATGAGTGCCACCGTTTCCCCTCTGTCTACCTGGCATCAAATGGTGTCAGAGACCCCAAGAAGAGTAGATTCGGTAGAGAAGCCAGCCCTAAAACCAGACTGAGACTGATGGAGAAAGTTGCCTGCTTCAATGTAAGTGATAAGCTGTTTGTTAATGTGCTTTTCCAGGATTTTGGAGCAGACCGGAAGGAGTGAGATGGGACGAAAATTAGCTGGGTTATTGGGATCAGCATTGGCTTTCTTTAGTAGGGGCAAAATCATCGCGTGCTTCCACGTACTCGGGGCCTTGGCTTCTCTGAGTGAAGCATTCAGGAGTTCTAAAATTAAAGTGAGTGCATGAGAATCAAGAGTTAGAAGGATTTGTGGGGGCATGGGATCCAAGGGGGAACCAGATTTAATGCAACCCAGGATGTTCTGCAGAGAAGTGATAGTAAGAGGGTCCCATGCAGTCAGCTGAAGCGGGGAGGGCGGACACATTTGCGTATTTGTTTCTGATTCATACAAGGGTGCAGACATGACCGGCTCAGGAGAGGATCCAATGTGAGTAGGAACTCCAAAGTTGGTATAGCTGGTCTCGATTTTGGCAGTAAAAAATTCTGCCAGGGAGTTACATTGCGTTTCATCCAGACAGGGACTTTGGGCAGGCAGGACATGCCCGAAAGTTCCTGCACAGCTTTAAATAAAGCTTTAGGTCGGTTCTGAGCATTTAGAATAGTTCGATTAACATATTCCGCCTTGGCTATGTTACAAAGGGAATGGTATTTGGTAAGAGCATCTTTGTAAGTTAGTTTGGCCCCAGGATCGTAATAAGCGCGCCATTCCCGTTCCAACTTTTTACATATAGATTTCTCATTTTTTAATTGCTCAGTGAACCAAGGAGCGGGGGGATGATGTAAGTTGTGTTTATATTTGCATAGGGGAAGACATTTATTGACCGCGGAGGTAAGCCAAGTATGTAGAGCAGCCTCCTCCTCAATGGTGGCCATGTTAATAGAAGGTCTGGTAATCTCAAGACAGGAATTCAGTTTTTTGGAATCTAGATTCTTCCAATTTCTACCAGCTCTAGGAAGCGTGGAGTTTCCAGGAATATTCGGTGCACAGTCAATTTTTATAGAGAAACTAATTATGTAGTGATCTGACCAAGGAATGGGCATGGGGGGTTTACAGGTTATGGTGTCTAACTTAGAAAAAATGGGATCCAGTAGGTTTCCTGCCTTGTGAGTGGGGCCAGAGTTATGAAGAGAAATATTAAGTGCTGCTAAATCTTGTATAAGGTGTGTACTGGTGGGGCAAGATACGTCGTTAAAATGTAAGTTAAGGTCTCCAAGGACCAGGAAATTAGTTGAGTGCAAGAATAGAGGAGCAATATAATCAGGAAATGAAGAGGCCCAAGTACTGGCCGTGCCAGGTGGACGGTAGATGAGGAATAGCTAAGTCTTCCAACTTGCAAGAATAAATTCTTTTAAAAATGATTGCTATACCGCCTCCCTCCTTTCGCACTCTATTTTTACCTACGTAAGTGTAGTCATCGGGAAGGGCAGAGGCTATGTCGGGCCAGAGCTGTTGTTCAGCCAGGTCTCCGTAAGAAACATAGCAGCTGGTTGAGCGGAAATGATAAGGTCGAAGATGTCATTCCTGTGCTTCGGTAAGGACCTACAATTTAGGCTGATGAAAGTAAGGTCACAACCTCTATCTCATTGGACCCACAAATGGCAGAGGTCTTCCGTTCCTGTGGGATGCCCATGTTTTATGGCCGCTAATATGGGTATGCCCATATGTGCTCCCCCAAACTCTGGTGTATACAGGAGCCAGACACCACGGCCCCTGAGTCTCTTGGAGCATAGATATGTCCACATCCAATATGTGGCATTTCTAAGCAAGTTATGCCAAAACCCCTTTTAGCAATGGAATGGGGTTGGCACTGCAAATCCACTGATATGAAACATCATGAGACTGCTCCACTGCAATCTACTATTTCAGTGCAAAGTTTTTTTGACCATTACCCCATATTAACTTATGGGATGAGCAGGCCTCATGGGTAGTGAAAACACACATAGGTATTCCTTTCTACCTGGGCACACATGCAATATTGTGCACCCTAATCTGCAATGGCAGCAGGGAAATGTTGTTCCCAGCACCAGTGGTGCCAGTGCCAGGTATTAGTGTGCCCGCCCGAGTCGGCACAGCAGACTGGACGCAGGTTTAACCAATACATGTGTCTGTGCGCATGCACTAACCGCAATGCGGTACATCCGACCACGGGCATGATAGGTGGAGGTGAGCATTCACAGCAGCCTACAATAGCAAGCTGCTCATGAGTTTACCCATGATAGCTACCGGTGCTCACCCAGCGGTCTGCAATGACAGATCGGCCAGTATTTCAGAACATGAATCAGCGCCATTTCTCAAAACAGATAGGAAGGGCATGCGCACTTTCAAGCAGCAAGGACAGGCCGGGCACATGACTTACCCATGCCCAAGCACCCTTGGTGCCAGTGTGCACACACAACCCTGCTCGGCCCAGCCGGTTGTGGGTGAACCCCCTAATGGGTATTTACTGTTGCACACTCCAGGCCCGTGATGGTGGAACAGCCACATTGCCGCTAGCACCGTGGATGCAAATGCAGGCCTGACCCAGAAGTTAGAATACTGATGTTGCAGTTATATCCTCATCAGCTCGCAATGGCAGGCCGGGCACCTGTTTAACATGCCACTGATACAATGGAGAAAACAACCTAGGCGGAAGTCTTAGATTGCCTACACAATGGTCACAGGACAAAAACTAGAAAAGGACAGTTTCCAATAAAAATTGTGCTTTTTTTATATACTAAATAAATTTATTATTAAGCAAGACAATATAAAAATACATGTATATCAAAACAAAATAAAATTACATTTCAAAAGTATAAATCACAATAAAAAACACATATTAATTCCTTCACAAACTACAAAAAGATGGTGTGTCAAGTTGTGTGTCAACGCGTTTCGGCGGCCAGCGCCTTTCTCAAGACAGAAGACAACTTTCTGAAAATAAAAACATATTTTAGTACAAGAGTTAAACAGATTTGTAACTACTTTCTAATCTTAAAAATTCACATTTATCTATTTATTACAACATACATATTTTCGGTTAAAACAGGGGAAACTGTGCAAAAAAGGGTTTTTGTCCTGTTGTTTAAGGCAATATTTGTGCTCAGAAGATAAGAGCAGGAGTCAATAGTAGCCTCTACTGTAGCTCACAAAATCATATTGTCAATAGACAGTATTAACCAAAGATGAAGGAGTATGAGGACTACATAAATACATTATTGCAGTCTACACAATTCTGTTTGATCTTGTAGAAGGTCTGAATACACCATTATTAAGAGCCAAAAATATGAAATACAAAAAGAACTTGTATTACAAATCGTTAAAGTCATACTTCCAACAAGAACATCGAATATGAACAAGTTCTTTCTGTTTGCAAAAAAACCCCATAATTTAAAAATACAGTGATAATTATGTCTCGACAACTGGAAATAATGGAGACAATACATCATATGTACTTGAACAGGCATTTAGATAGGCATTTTCTACTTTCTACCTTGTGGCATGAAAATTGTAAAGTTTGGAAATTGGTCAAGATGGAATTATAATCTGAATAGTCAGAAAAATTGATGGAAGTAAGTAAGTTAAAAGTTGATAGTGAAGGCAAAAAGGGGAAATTGTGATGAGATGATCCAATCATTTGAACCTTATGATTATATCCTTTAAGTCCTATTCCCTCATTATAGGTTATAATTTATATATGAAGAGGCAGATCTTATTAATTCAAAAAAAAGGGGGGGATTTTCAAGGTTCTATTTATTTGTAGTCTATATGACGTATTAATGCCCAGAATCTGAAATTAAGGTCATTTGTTCTGCTTACCTACAGCTGTAAACAGCCTGTGGAACCGATATGTTTTTGTTCTATTCAGATCTTTAAGTGATAAAAGGAATCACACAGCATTGGCAACGGAATTCTGCATTGATTGTTAAGAAGACAAAAGGATTCATGTAAATCTCTGTATTTATATAATTATACGGAAAAAATGTAAAGTTGTGTACGAAAAATAACGTACCTAATTTCAACAGTATTTTAATTCTTATATGTTGCTGGTGTCGATATATACTCCATTCTTTGACTCAGTGCTTGGTAATTGGATAAACCTATGAGTGATATATAAAAAGAGGAGATACTCTAAAAATACCATGCTACTTCACTATCTCTCAATTTGTGCTCATTTGCCTAATATATGTGTCTAATTTACCTGATATTTAAAAACAATGTTGCGTCACCTCCACGGGATATGATGAGTTGTGACGAGTTAGAGAAGGGCCTTTAGATTGCACCTATGTCGGAAATATATATAGAGAGTACGGTTCAATATTTTCTGTGTAGATAGATTGAGATATCATACAAACAAGGGTGGGGCTAATCTTACCTAATTATTTGAATCCTAGTCTTTAAACAGCGGCTGATGAGAACTTCTCGAGTCGATTAGATTGTTTTGGTTATCGGATTGTTCGGCTCACAGTCTGGCGAAAAGGTCAACACTAGATTGGAAATGAACAAAGGTTTTATTACGATGTTCCTTTACGTTGAGGACACCCATTTACCACCTTTAAGAAAATAAAGCAATTGTTGGCATACCTTGTGAACAAGGTTGTTCTCGGTTTGCTTCTAGGGCGTTGCCTCGATATTGACGAACACTGAGGGAGTAAGCCTCTGGATTTTACCTACGACCCAATATAGGTAAGATTTTGTTAAAAACCAGCCCATAAATGCTTATTCCGAGTGAGCAATCTGTCTAATTACCGATCGCGTTTACATACCGGTAGTTTCTCTGGTTGTAGCGCGTGGAGGCGGTCATCTATTCCAAACGGGTTTCCAGGATGAAATGAAACACGGGAGAGTTCGTGCGTCTTTTTATTATGGCAGGTGTAGCCAATTAACGTTCTTTTGCCGGATGTTGAGATGGTTGAGCGCGAGAAAAGACTATAAGGCATGAGTGTTTATTTGGGAAGACAGATTATTTCCTTACAAGGACCTGACGAGATTTATAAAGAATGAACGTTATATTCAAAGGTCTTCTTATTCATAAAGGCTTCCTTCCTTTGTATATAGACTTTGTTTCTAGCATTAGTGGGTGAGATCTCCTTATTGAAAGGATATCCCAAATCTTATATATACCAACAACGGTATTCGCTTTACGGAAGCAATCTATATCTAGAGATCAATTCCATTGTAGACTGCAAATTTTAATTGCATAAAGCTACCTAAATGTGCTCGTTCGTGCTTCCAAACGGGGGCAAAGATTCATCTTTGTATAAAATTAAAAAGAATCAAGTGAGCTAAATGGAGTTAATTATTTATTCGAAAAAGAGGGTGGTTTTTTGTATTACAGCTCCTAAGTGCACTTGTTGTTTTGAACAATTGAATTCTCCCACGGGATTTCACTGTTCAATCCCTCACGAAAAGTATTCAAAGAAAAAATCCAAAAGACTTCACGCTTCTTTCGAATGGCTTCACCTCCTTTTTCATCGGGCACATTAATTTTTTCTAGTATGCGCCACGTGAAGTCATTCGGGCCATGTCCTTGGTCTAGGAAATGTTTCACAAGTGGTGCTGTTACCTTCCTTGTTCTGATTGCTGAACGATGTTCAGTCAATCTTGTCTGAATGGCTCGTGATGTCTCACCTACATACCCGAGAGGGCATGGACATTGTAAAAAGTATACAGCGTTTGTGGTTTTACAATTAGACATACCTTTAGCAGTGGCTGTGTAGCCATTGTGGGAGAATGTTGCTCCTTTGTGAATATTAGCACAGGACTTACAACTTGAGCAAGGGAACGTACCAATAAGAGGATGATCTCCAGTTAGGGTTTTCTGTACGAACGTCTTAGGGTCTGAGGACTCTTGATTCTGGAACGCACGATGCAATCTTTTATATTCTTTTGCGCCTTTGTGCAAAGAGAGGTTTCTCTAATTTCTGTGTGCCATTACTATTCAAAATGTGCCACGACGAGTTGATCACTTGTTTTATTTTCGCATCAACAGTCGAATGTCTTGTAATACAGACTAGTTTGTTTGTATCATCCTTTGGTTTGCATCTTAGAAGAACATCTCTATCATAGTAGCGTGCTCTTTTGTACGATTCCCTCACTAATCTGTGCGGGTAGCCTCTTTCTAAGAATTTCTTTTTCATCTCAGCTGCTTGTGTGTCAAAGTCTTGGAGATTCGTACAATTCCTCCTTACACGTAGGAATTGAGAGAACGGTATACTCTGTCTTTGATTTCTGGGATGAAAACTTCGAAAGTGAAGAAGCGTGTTTCTCGCTGTTGGTTTCACATAAAGATCCACCTTTAGCTTTCCTTCTTCATGAAAAATCCATATGTCTAAAAATTCCAATTTGTTGGAACTTGTATGTGAGGTGAATTTAAGATTACAATCACATACATTGAGCCACGCCAGAAATTCTTCCAAAGTCTGCCTCCCATCGGTCCAGATAAAAAAGATGTCGTCAATATATCTAGACCAATGGGAGACAGACTCGTAGAAGGGTGCTATTTCATTGTGAATATGGCGGGCTTCAAAAGCGGCCATATAAATGTTTGCCACTGAAGGTGCCACTGAGGCCCCCATGCTAACTCCTTTGATTTGACGAAAGAGTTTTTGTCCAAATTCAAAAATATTTTCTGTAAGTACCATTTGGAGACATTGTAGCAGGAAGGTTTTAGGGCATGGTACATCATAAAGATCAATAAACCATTCAACTGCTTTTATTACTTCTTTTAAAGGAATATTACTATAAAGAGACTCGACGTCTAAGGTTACTAGTATGTCTCTTGAAGGGTCAAAAATGATATTCTCCACTTTGTTAATCATGGCACTTGTGTCTTTTATGTATGATGGAAACGTTAGATATGAAGGGACAAAGAAAGGAGTCAACATATTTAGAGAGGGCCTCGGTTGGTGTGCCTATGGTGGACACAATCGGCCTGTAAGGAGGGTTTTTCTCATCTTTATGGATTTTTGGAAGGCCGTAAATACAGGCAGTTTTGCCTGCATTAGTGTTTAGGAAATCAAACTCTTTTTTGTTGATATCTCCATTTTCTAAAGCTGCAGAAGTGATTGCACATATGTCTTTAATTACTTTATTTATTGGGTTATGTCTCTCAGGCCGGTAAAAGGTTTGGTCTTCCAACATTTTTAACATGTTCATCTCATAAGCTGAGGAGTCTATGACTGCTATACCGCCCCCCTTATCACAACTTTTTATCGTGATGGAAGTGTCGGAGGCGAGCTCATGTAGTGCATCATATTCAGATTTATCAATGTTGTATAATGGTTTTGGAATAAAACGGATAGTTCTTTCCAATTTCTTTAAAACCACTAACTCAAAAGCTGCTACCTCTGGACCGACCTGATCAAGAGAAAGACTAAAAGTTGATGGTAATCTGAGGGTGGTAGGTTCTAATGGTTGTGAATCAGTTGGTACAATTTGAAAATATTTTTTAAGTCGCATTTTACGAAAGAAAGATATTATATCACTGTAAAGTTCGAAGACATTTGTGCCACAGTGGGGTACGAATGAAAGTCCTTTAGAGAGTAGGCTAACACTAGATTCTTTCAGACTAGAGGTGGATAGATTAAATATTGGAATTACATTCCTGCTTTCCAATATTGTCTGCTTCTCGTCTCCCTGATAAATTGAGGTTCCTCCTGTTGGTATTGGTTCTGGGGATCTTGTTGATAATGGTGTTGGGGTTTGTAACCCCCTCTGTTTTGTGGTTGGAACCTCACTCGAGGACGGCCGCGGTTCCCTAAAAAAGGAGTCTGAGCTTGATTACGCTTGGCTTGGGCAGAGTTATAGTTACCATCTGATTCATAAAATGCATCATCTACTTCTCCGCCTGAGTCTGAAGAAGCTGAGAAATTATTTACTCTCTTTTGTTGATTCCTATTGGTATCCATATACTGGTTTTGTTTATAAAAGTCTGGTTTTAAATATGGATAAGCAAGTTCTAGTGAGTAAAATCTTTTCTCTTTTATTAGCTTGTCATTTTTACGCTTCTCTAGGTAGCTAGCAAAGGATTCTATTTCTTTATTAGCGTCTTCCAATTTTTTGAGGGCTTCTTCAGTAGTACCTTGTTGCCTAATGGCTTCTTCTAGGGTTTCTATTTCCTTTTTAATATCTGCTGTTAATTCTTTTGCCTTTTCTACTATGAGCATCATTAAATCTCGCGAGCATCGAGTCGCGATCATGCTCCATTTTTCTATAAAGGCACGGTGATGTACAAATAAGCCTGGGATATTTCTTACTCGTAGATCTCACCCACTAATGCTAGAAACAAAGTCTATATACAAAGGAAGGAAGCCTTTATGAATAAGAAGACCTTTGAATATAACGTTCATTCTTTATAAATCTCGTCAGGTCCTTGTAAGGAAATAATCTGTCTTCCCAAATAAACACTCATGCCTTATAGTCTTTTCTCGCGCTCAACCATCTCAACATCTGGCAAAAGAACGTTAATTGGCTACACCTGCCATAATAAAAAGACGCGCAAACTCTCCCGTGTTTCATTTCATCCTGGAAACCCGTTTGGAATAGATGACCGCCTCCACGCGCTACGACCAGAGAAACTACCGGTATGTAAACGTGATCGATAATTAGACAGATTGCTCACTCGGAATAAGCGTTTATGGGCTGGTTTTTAACAAAATCTTACCTATATTGGGTCGTAGGTAAAATCCAGAGGCTTACTCCCTCAGCGTTCGTCAATATCGAGGCAACGCCCTAGAAGCAAACCGAGAACAACCTTGTTCACAAGGTATGCCAACAATTGCTTTATTTTCTTAAAGGTGGTAAATGGGTGTCCTCAACGTAAAGGAACATCGTAATAAAACCTTTGTCCATTTCCAATCTAGTGTTGACCTTTTCGCCAGACTGTGAGCCGAACAATCCGATAACCAAAACAATCTAATCGACTCGAGAAGTTCTCATCAGCCGCTGTTTAAAGACTAGGATTCAAATAATTAGGTAAGATTAGCCCCACCCTTGTTTGTATGATATCTCAATCTATCTACACAGAAAATATTGAACCGTACTCTCTATATATATATTTCCGACATAGGTGCAATCTAAAGGCCCTTCTCTAACTCGTCACAACTCGTCATATCCCGTGGAGGCGATGCAACATTGTTTTTAAATATCATAGGTTTATCCAATTACCAAGCACCGAGTCAAAGAATGGAGTATATATCGACACCAGCAACATATAAGAATTAAAATACTGTTGAAATTAGGTACGTTATTTTTCGTACACAACTTTACATTTTTTCCGTATAATTATATAAATACAGAGATTTACATGAATCCTTTTGTCTTCTTAACAATCAATGCAGAATTCCGTTGCCAATGCTGTGTGATTCCTTTTATCACTTAAAGATCTGAATAGAACAAAAACATATCGGTTCCACAGGCTGTTTACAGCTGTAGGTAAGCAGAACAAATGGAAAGGGGCGACCACTCGGTCCCCCCGAACGTATGGCAGAGTGCCTCGATCCCCCCGGGAAGCCATTTTGGGCGGGAGGCGCGTCTCGGCTGGTATGCCCGAAGCGGCGTAGCCGGGGCGCGCTTTTTCCCGCCCTAGAGTGGGCTGGCCTAGACACTGACGCGGCCGGCCACGCCCTCGGGGCAGGCAGGGGCGGGTTTACGCCCGCCCTGAAGATGGATAAAAAGGGACGCAAGACCAGAAGACATCCTCTTGTTCCTGTGCTCTGAAGCTGCACCTCCTCGCTGCACGTGAGCTCGAGACGGAACGAAGAGCCAATTTTGAGCGTTTTAATCTTTCTTTTGGTCTTACAGATACTCTGTCGGAGAAATGCCCAAGAAAGGTGGAAAGAGAATGACGACCGAACAGATGCTTCGTGTTCTCATGAAGGAGATGTCCGAGCTAAAGAAGCGGGTGGACAAGAATGAGGAAGGGGGTCCAAAACGTCCTTTGGCGGGAGCAGCCCCGGGAGGGAAAAACAAGAGGCCCAGGAGGGGGGCAGCGGGTGAAGACATCCCGGGTCCCAGTGCTCGCTCGAGGCTCCAACTGCCGTGCCGGAGGAGGGGAATCCAATTCCCGTTGTGGTCACCCCCGTGTCCGAGGATGATATGCCGCCCGAGTTGGCAGCTCAATTGGCAGCGTGGTTGGGTAAAGGTAACGAGGGCGCCACGGCTGTCGATGCGCAGGCGCTGATGAAGCAATTGCGTGAGAAGCGGGAAGCAGCCAAGGTGCCCGTGCCGGCTGCAGTAGGGGACAAGACACCAGGGACGATTGCGACCACAGAGGCAGCGTCAGGTGCAGGTAAGCGGCCATTGCCGATCGCGAGGGACGAGTCAACACCCTCGCGGAGAGAAAGGTTGGGGCAACATGTTCCTTTGGCAATTAAGGAAAAGATTTGGGCGAGGGAGTATGTGAACATTTTCTCACTGCTTGTTGATCATTATGAGGTAGAGCATGTAAAGAGTCAGAAGGATCTCATGCATCCGAGTGTTTGGCGCGCAAAAATGGCCGCCTTTAAAGTGAATGAGAATATCGGCAATTGGGGCAATGCTTGGGGAATCTTTACATCAATCTTGGGGGAACGTAGACCTGAGTTGCTTTCCGAGTTCCCAATCTATCAATCACGAATCATGGGGTACTCGACATCGCACCAGGGTAATCATTGGTTCTGTTACGATAATCTGTTCAGAAAGGAAAAGGAGCATAATAAAAGTTTAACCTGGGATTGTTATGATGCCTTGACTTGGGATAAGATGAAGGAGTCAGGAATGTTGAAAATGCCGTTGGTGGGAAGTAATGTTGGCGAATACTCCCGGCAATATGCGGGGACGCCCTTTCGATCAGGTACGGGTGCCGACGATCACTCGAAACCTACCGGCAATAACGGAAAAAGGGGTTTCTGCTTTAATTACAACAGAGGTAGATGTACTAGACCCCAGGGATCGTGTAAATTCAAACATGAATGTAGTAGTTGTGGGTCGTCCCATCCTGAGTCCTCGTGCAGAGCCAGAACGGGTGATAACGGGGGGAGAGGAGGTGCCAAACAGGTCTAATATAGTCCGAGGGGCGCCTTTACCCACTCCGATTGATACCCTGGCGATGATTCCTTGGCTCAGTGACTACCCGGATCGTACTTCTGCTGGGGTGCTGCGGAACGGTTTTTCGTATGGTTTCCGCATCCCGGTAGGGGACTTTCAAGGTGTGGATAAGTGTAAAAATCAACTTTCCGTCCTGCAGCATACGACCGTAGTACAGGATAAGATCCGGAAAGAGGTGACTCGAGGTCGGGTCGCCGGCCCGTTTAGTATACCCCCGGTCCAGAATTTTGTTTGTTCTCCCTTAGGGGTAGTCCCCAAGAAAGACCCCGGTGAGTTCCGACTGATTCATAATTTATCAGCTCCACGAGGTCTTTCCGTAAATAAGGCAATCAATCCAGAAGTGTGTTCGGTGCGGTACGCATCCTTCGATGAGGCCGTAGTCATTTTGAATCGCCTGGGGCCCGGGGCGCTGATGGCGAAGTCAGATATCGAGTCAGCGTTCCGATTGCTCCCGGTACACCCAGACGACCAGCGTCTCCTAGGATTCATGTTTCAGGGTTGTTATTACATGGATAGGTGTATGCCAATGGGGTGCTCTATATCCTGTGCTTATTTTGAGAAATTCAGTAGTTTCCTACAATGGGTCTTCACAAGGAAAACAGGTTTCCAAGATGTAATGCACTACCTTGATGATTTTCTGTTTCTTGGGGCAGCCGGGGGTCTTGAATGTGGCCGGGCCTTGGCCGAATTTTGTGTGTTAATGAAACAGTTTGGTGTGCCATTGGCGCCGGGTAAAACAGTGGGTCCTACGACTTGCCTCGAGTTTCTGGGGATCGAGTTGGACTCCATTGAGGGGTTTTTCCGTTTGCCAGCTGAGAAAGTGTTGAAGTTCAGGGCTGCGCTGCAAATGTGTATAAATGCATCTAAAGTTACGCTGCAACAATTACAGCAGGTGGTGGGGCAGTTGAATTTTGCCTTGAGGGTAATACCAATGGCCCGCCCCTTTTCCCGTTCAATTGCCCAAGCGATGGTCGGCCTTAAAGAGGGCCACCATCGCACGAGACTATCGGCCGAGATCCGCCAGGACATGCGTATTTGGTTAGCATTTTTGGCGGATTTCAATGGTAGAATCGTCTGGAATGACCCAGCCGTGTCTTCTGAAGAGCTGGGGCTATGGACAGATTCGGCAGGAAGCATAGGTTTTGGCGCCATTTTCGGCACGAAATGGTCGGCACAAAGATGGCCGACATGGTGGCATGAGAATGGTCTGACGAGTAATATTGCTTTCCTGGAACTGTTTCCCATCCTGGTGGCCTTGAGAACATGGCCCGATGGGTTCAAAGATCACTCTGTCATATTTTGGTCTGACAATATGACCGTGGTCGAGTGCATCAATAGTCAGGCAGCACGTTGTAAACTGATTTTAAGACTGCTTAAGGAAATTGTTTTACTGTGTATGCAATTGAACGTGCTATTCAGAGCAAAGCATGTTCCAGGGGTGATGAATCAGGCGGCTGACGCACTGTCTCGTTTTCAAATGCAGGCTTTCTCGGGTTTCCTCCCCTCAGCGGACCCAGAGCCGGCACCCTTTCCCGAAGCTCTCTGGTCTCTCGGTGCCCCGAACTTCGTCACCTCGTGGGAGAGAGTCTAGCACCAAGGACGAGGAAGGCATACGAAGGGGCGTTTCGGGCCTATTTAGCCTTTTTGGGGAGTGATAGAGAGCGACTTTGGGGTCACGAGGAGTGGGTAGTGAATTTCCTGATGTCCTTACGTAGGGCTGGGAAATCGGTGGCTACGGCCCAGAGGCATCGTGCTGCCATTTCCTTTGTTGGCAGAGCACACGCTATCCAGGACCCAACAGCGTCTTTCGTTGTACAGAAAGCGCTGCGTGGGTGGCAACGCCTGGAGGGTCGCAGAGTAGATGAAAGGCGCCCGATAGGTTTGGATAGATTGTCCCAGTTGTTGGCCACACTCCCCGCCACATGTTCATCTCAGTTTGAGGCGGTGCTGTTCCGAGCCGCTTTTACGCTAGCATTTCACGGAGCAATGCGGGTAAGCGAATTGGTTGCAAGGAACAAACTGGATGTGGCGGGGGGTTTGTGCCAGGAACACGTTCAGATACGGGGAGAAACAATGACTGTCTCCTTTGTAAAGTCCAAAACTGACCAAGATGGGATGGGTGACTGCGTCATCATACGCAGGATCCCTGGGTCCTCCATATGTCCGGTAAAGTGTTTAGAGGATTACCTAGCACGAAGGGTGGCATCATGGGGGGGGACTTTGTTAAGACACGCTGACGCCACCCCACTGACGAAATTTCAGTTTCAGCGGGTGCTTGCGATGTCAATTGCCGCTGCGGGCTTGAACCCGGGCGAATTTGGGACCCATTCCTTTCGGATAGGGGCTGCTACGGAAGCTACAGCCAGGGGTCTTAATGTTGAGCAAGTGAAACGAGTGGGGCGTTGGTTCTCCAATTGTTATAAAAGATACGTGCGGTTGCACATGTTGTGAAGCTGTAATAATGTACTCACGCTTCTTGTTTTTGTTTGGTTTTCAGTTACGCAAGCCTACGAGGCGGGGCGGACTATGCAGTCGACCCTACACCGGGCCAGCGGTCAGACATCACCGGCTGTGAAAAAGGAGGTGTGGGTCGTGGGCCACTCATACGTGAGGCGTGCCGCAGACGTATTCAAAGCAGGTGACATGATTCACGTGGCTGGGGAATACGGGTACAGGATGTCCTTCTACGGAAGGGGCGGTCTCTGTATTGACCAGTTTCAAACATTTTTCGAGGGTTTGTTAGGGCGGACAAGGTCACCGCCGTCTATAGTTATAGTGCATGTTGGGGGCAATGATTTGGTCACCATCGGTAGACGACTACTCCTGGAGGCAATGCTTTCCACTGTAAGTTGGTTGGCGAGGAGAGTTCCGGGGTGCACGATTGCATGGTCCCATTTGATTCCACGAAAGGTGTGGCGGGGGGCTATCTCTATTCCTGCTTTGAACCATTCTGTTAGAAAGCTTAACAATAAAGTGAGTAGGTTGTTCCGTTCCAGGACTTTGCATTCTATTTCTCATAGCTGTATTAATGATGACAGTATGTATTTGGGGGATGGTGTGCATTTGTCTTGGGTGGGGAATGAGTTACTCTTAGGAGACTTCTTAGCATGGTTAAAATCGTTGAAACATGGCCTTTAGGTAGGAGTTTTTGTGGGGGGTCCGGATAGCCGGTCAACTATCCGGCCTGTGGCGGTAAGGTCATGATCGGTGAGCACTAATTGGAAGATCCCTATGAGTGGGCGTCACCCAACACGGATGGGAGCGCTCGGGGGAGGTGGCCTTTGGCCCCTCAATGGGGAGGCGGTCCCTTCTAAGGATGGGTCGCCGAAAGAAGAGGAAAGGCGGTCAAGGCCCCTTCCTGTGTAGGAGGGGTTACAGCCCCCTCCTGGGGAATTTCCCGGGGCCAGTGACATCTGCGACGGCAGATGCGGTAAGTTGTGTGGGGTTGGGGGGAGGTCTACGATACCTTCTAGATACCTCACACGAGTCTTCGAACGACCTTTAACTGGCGTCGAGATGATAAGTGCCCCCGTCAAGTCAAGGGAAATTGGTAGTAGTTGCACTTGAGTACGCCTCAGTGCTGTCGCCCCTTCCAAGTGGGGGGGGTATGTCTGGTTAGGGATCTTGACACCGGTTACGACCTTGCCGTTGGCCCTTAAACGTTAGGATGTACAATTTCAATATTTCAAGTAAATGTTTTGTAGGATGTTAGTTCGGCTAGGAGAACCTCTGTATTAGAGAATCTGTTAAGGTTAGCCAAACATCGCAATGTGGTATGAAATTGTACATTAATGTTTAAATGTTTTAATTTTTTGTTTTAATAAATACGGCCGGGAGGGTCACTCCCTCCCACTTCCAAAAACTTCAAGAACTGTTTCCGGTTTCCCTTCTTTGGGGATTGTGTTGAGAGGGGGTGGCGGGTATCTCAGCCATATGGAAAGGGGCGACCACTCGGTCCCCCCGAACGTATGGCAGAGTGCCTCGATCCCCCCGGGAAGCCATTTTGGGCGGGAGGCGCGTCTCGGCTGGTATGCCCGAAGCGGCGTAGCCGGGGCGCGCTTTTTCCCGCCCTAGAGTGGGCTGGCCTAGACACTGACGCGGCCGGCCACGCCCTCGGGGCAGGCAGGGGCGGGTTTACGCCCGCCCTGAAGATGGATAAAAAGGGACGCAAGACCAGAAGACATCCTCTTGTTCCTGTGCTCTGAAGCTGCACCTCCTCGCTGCACGTGAGCTCGAGACGGAACGAAGAGCCAATTTTGACCCACCCACCAGCCCCTGAGGACAGCCAGTTGTTTTAATAAAATTGATCAATTATTCTATTTCGTTTACAGGTTGTTTTAGTGTTATTGTTGAATGTGTAATAAAGATTGGTCTAATTTTACAAGTTTGTGATTAAAGAGCTTCGGATTTAAGGTCCATTTATAAACAGGCTTTTTCGGTCATAGTGGCCAATGTAGTTTCGTTTAGTTAGCATTTGTCGTATTTATTTTGGTCGGGCGGTAAGGTCATGATCGGTGAGCACTAATTGGAAGATCCCTATGAGTGGGCGTCACCCAACACGGATGGGAGCGCTCGGGGGAGGTGGCCTTTGGCCCCTCAATGGGGAGGCGGTCCCTTCTAAGGATGGGTCGCCGAAAGAAGAGGAAAGGCGGTCAAGGCCCCTTCCTGTGTAGGAGGGGTTACAGCCCCCTCCTGGGGAATTTCCCGGGGCCAGTGACATCTGCGACGGCAGATGCGGTAAGTTGTGTGGGGTTGGGGGGAGGTCTACGATACCTTCTAGATACCTCACACGAGTCTTCGAACGACCTTTAACTGGCGTCGAGATTATAAGTGCCCCCGTCAAGTCAAGGGAAATTGGTAGTAGTTGCACTTGAGTACGCCTCAGTGCTGTCGCCCCTTCCAAGTGGGGGGGGTATGTCTGGTTAGGGATCTTGACACCGGTTACGACCTTGCCGTTGGCCCTTAAACGTTAGGATGTACAATTTCAATATTTCAAGTAAATGTTTTGTAGGATGTTAGTTCGGCTAGGAGAACCTCTGTATTAGAGAATCTGTTAAGGTTAGCCAAACATCGCAATGTGGTATGAAATTGTACATTAATGTTTAAATGTTTTAATTTTTTGTTTTAATAAATACGTCCGGGAGGGTCACTCCCTCCCACTTCCAAAAACTTCAAGAACTGTTTCCGGTTTCCCTTCTTTGGGGATTGTGTTGAGAGGGGGTGGCGGGTATCTCAGCCATATGACCTTAATTTCAGATTCTGGGCATTAATACGTCATATAGACTACAAATAAATAGAACCTTGAAACCCCCCCCCCCTTTTTTTTGAATTAATAAGATCTGCCTCTTCATATATAAATAATAACCTATAATGAGGGAATAGGACTTAAAGGATATAGTCATAAGGTTCAAATGATTGGATCATCTCATCACAATTTCCCCTTTTTGCCTTCACTATCAACTTTTAACTTACTTACTTCCATCAATTTTTCTGACTATTCAGATTATAATTCCATCTTGACCAATTTCCAAACTTTACAATTTTCATGCCACAAGGTAGAAAGTAGAAAATGCCTATCTAAATGCCTGTTCAAGTACATATGATGTATTGTCTCCATTATTTCCAGTTGTCAAGACATAATTATCACTGTATTTTTAAATTATGGGGTTTTTTTGCAAACAGAAAGAACTTGTTCATATTCGATGTTCTTGTTGGAAGTATGACTTTAACGATTTGTAATACAAGTTCTTTTTGTATTTCATATTTTTGGCTCTTAATAATGGTGTATTCAGACCTTCTACAAGATCAAACAGAATTGTGTAGACTGCAATAATGTATTTATGTAGTCCTCATACTCCTTCATCTTTGGTTAATACTGTCTATTGACAATATGATTTTGTGAGCTACAGTAGAGGCTACTATTGACTCCTGCTCTTATCTTCTGAGCACAAATATTGCCTTAAACAACAGGACAAAAACCCTTTTTTGCACAGTTTCCCCTGTTTTAACCGAAAATATGTATGTTGTAATAAATAGATAAATGTGAATTTTTAAGATTAGAAAGTAGTTACAAATCTGTTTAACTCTTGTACTAAAATATGTTTTTATTTTCAGAAAGTTGTCTTCTGTCTTGAGAAAGGCGCTGGCCGTCGAAACGCGTTGACACACAACTTGACACACCATCTTTTTGTAGTTTGTGAAGGAATTAATATGTGTTTTTTATTGTGATTTATACTTTTGAAATGTAATTTTATTTTGTTTTGATATACATGTATTTTTATATTGTCTTGCTTAATAATACATTTATTTAGTATATAAAAAAAGCACAATTTTTATTGGAAATTGTCCTTTTCTAGTTTTTGTCCTGTGACCATTGTGTAGGCAATCTAAGACTTCCGCCTAGGTTGTTTTCTCCATTGTGTAATTTCCCTGACCTAGGGGTGCATGTTTTATTTGCGTATGCAGGGAGCCCTTGTTTGATACAAGTGTTTACCCACAGCCTGTCTGTGTAGGGTTGTTCTCCTTCCTAAATATTAACTGCTATCAGAGCCTCCTGTAAGATCATTAGCTCAAGATATATAACATTAAATCTTCTCTCCTATACTAAGGTGTGTTCTTGTATCCACGACTTTCTTTTTCTTACTGTCTATCCATTAATATATATAGTTTTTTGCCAACATAGAACCCAGGGATGGCACAAATTAAAACATTTGGCTTCTCTGATGAAGAATTTGCATTAATGGTGGGCATATCAAACACCTTCTCTAATGCGACAAACTCCTCTGCTGATACACAGAGAGGGCGTGATGACTATAATAAGTTAATTGACCTAAAAAAGAAATTAAGGAGAATGGAGGCCCATGGAGAGTTTATATTGGCTTATTTAAAATCAGGCATAATCCCCATGGGTCTACGAGTAAGAAATATCCCAGGCTTATTTGTACATCACCGTGCCTTTATAGAAAAATGGAGCATGATCGCGAGCCGATGCTCGCGAGATTTAATGATGCTCATAATAGAAACGGCAAAATAATTAACAGCAGATATTAAAAAGGAAATAGAAACCCTAGAAGAAAATAAAAGAGAAAAGATTTTACTCACTAGAACTGGCTTATCCATATTTAAAACCAGACTTTTATAAACAAAACCAGTATATGGATACCAATAGGAATCAACAAAAGAGAGTAAATAATTTCTCAGCTTCTTCAGACTCAGGCGGAGAAGTAGATGATGCATTTTATGAATCAGATGGTAACTATAACTCTGCCCAAGCCAAGCGTAATCAAGCTCAGACTCCTTTTTTAGGGAACCGCGGGGGGAACCGCGGCCGTCCTCGAGTGAGGTTCCAACCACAAAACAGAGGGGGTTACAAACCCCAACACCATTATCAACAAGATACTCAGAACCAATACCAACAGGAGGAACCTCAATTTATCAGGGAGACGAGAAGCAGACAATATTGGAAGGCAGGAATGTAATTCCAATATTTAATCTATCCACCTCTAGTCTGAAAGAATCTAGTGTTAGCCTACTCTCTAAAGGACTTTCATTCGTACCCCATTGTGGCACAAATGTCTTTGAACTTTACAGTGATATAATATCTTTCTTTCGTAAAATTCGACTTAAAAAATATTTTCAAATTGTACCAACTGATTCACAACCATTAGAACCTACCACCCTCAGATTACCATCAACTCTTAGTCCTTCTCTTGATCAGGTCGGTCCAGAGGTAGCAGCTTTTGAGTTAGTGGTTTTAAAGAAATTGGAAAGAACTATCCGTTTTATTCCAAAACCATTATACAACATTGATAAATCTGAATATGATGCACTACATGAGCTCGCCTCCGACACTTCCATCACGATAAAAAGTTGTGATAAGGGGGGCGGTATAGCAGTCATAGACTCCTCAGCTTATGAGATGAACATGTTAAAAATGTTGGAAGACCAAACCTTTTACCGGCCTGAGAGACATAACCCAATAAATAAAGTAATTAAAGACATATGTGCAATCACTTCTGCAGCTTTAGAAAATGGAGATATCAACAAAAAAGAGTTTGATTTCCTAAACACTAATGCAGGCAAAACTGCCTGTATTTACGCCCTTCCAAAAATCCATAAAGATGAGAAAAACCCTCCTTACAGGCCGATTGTGTCCACCATAGGCACACCAACTGAGGCCCTCTCTAAATATGTTGACTCCTTTCTTTGTCCCTTCATATCTAACGTTCCATCAAACATAAAAGACACAAGTGCCATGATTAACAAAGTGGAGAATATCATTTTTGACCCTTCAAGAGACATACTAGTAACCTTAGACGTCGAGTCTCTTTATAGTAATATTCCTTTAAAAGAAGCAATCAAAGCAGTTGAATGGTTTATTGATCTTTATGATGTACCATGCCCTAAAACCTTCCTGCTACAATGTCTCCAAATGGTACTTACAGAAAATATTTTTGAATTTGGACAAAAACTCTTTCGTCAAATCAAAGGAGTTAGCATGGGGGCCTCAGTGGCACCTTCAGTGGCAAACATTTATATGGCCGCTTTTGAAGCCCGCCATATTCACAATGAAATAGCACCCTTCTACGAGTCTGTCTCCCATTGGTCTAGATATATTGACGACATCTTTTTTATCTGGACCGATGGGAGGCAGACTTTGGAAGAATTTCTGGCGTGGCTCAATGTATGTGATTGTAATCTTAAATTCACCTCACATACAAGTTCCAACAAATTGGAATTTTTAGACATATGGATTTTTCATGAAGAAGGAAAGCTAAAGGTGGATCTTTATGTGAAACCAACAGCGAGAAACACGCTTCTTCACTTTCGAAGTTTTCATCCCAGAAATCAAAGACAGAGTATACCGTTCTCTCACGACTTTGACACACAAGCAGCTGAGATGAAAAAGAAATTCTTAGAAAGAGGCTACCCGCACAGATTAGTGAGGGAATCGTACAAAAGAGCACGCTACTATGATAGAGATGTTCTTCTAAGATGCAAACCAAAGGATGATACAAACAAACTAGTCTGTATTACACAACATTCAACAGTTGATGCGAAAATAAAACAAGTGATCAACTCGTCGTGGCACATTTTGAATAGCAATGGCACAGAGAAATTAGAGAAACCTCTCTTTGCACACAGGCGCAATCAGAATATAAAAGATTACATCGTGCGTTCCAGAATGAAGAGTCCATCAGACCCTAAGACGTTCGTACAGAAAACCCTAACTGGAGATCATCCTCTTATTGGTACGTTCCCTTGCTCAAGTTGTAAGTCCTGTGCTAATATTCACAAAGGAGCAACATTCTCCCACAATGGCTACACAGCCACTGCTAAAGGTATGTCTAATTGTAAAACCACAAACGATGTATACTTTTTACAATGTCCATGCCCTCTCGGGTATGTAGGTGAGACATCACGAGCCATTCAGACAAGATTGACTGAACATCGTTCAGCAATCAGAACAAGGAAGGTAACGGCACCACTTGTGAAACATTTCCTAGACCAAGGACATGGCCCGAATGACTTCACGTGGCGCATACTAGAAAAAATTAATGTGCCCGATGAAAAAGGAGGTGAAGCCATTCGAAAGAAGCGTGAAGTCTTTTGGATTTTTTCTTTGAATACTTTTCGTGAGGGATTAAACATTGAAATCCCGTGGGAGAATGCAATTGTTTAAAACAACAAGTGCACTTTGGAGCTGTAATACAAAAAAACACCCTCTTTTTCGAATAAATAATTAACTCCATTTAGCTCACTTGATTCTTTTTAATTTTATACAAAGATTAATCTTTGCCCCCGTTTGGAAGCACGAACAAGCACATTTAGGTAGCTTTATGCAATTAAAATTTGCAGTCTACAATGGAATTGATCTCTAGATATAGATTGCTTCCGTAAAGCGAATACCGTTGTTGGTATATATAAGATTTGGGATATCCTTTGAATAAGGAGATCTCACCCACCAATGCTAGAAACAAAGTCTATATACAAAGGAAGGAAGCCTTTATGAATAAGAAGACCTTTGAATATAACGTTCATTCTTTATAAATCTCGTCAGGTCCTTGTAAGGAAATAATCTGTCTTCCCAAATAAACACTCATGCCTTATAGTCTTTTCTCGCGCTCAACCATCTCAACATCCGGCAAAAGAACGTTAATTGGCTACACCTGCCATAATAAAAAGACGCGCGAACTCTCCCGTGTTTCATTTCATCCTGGAAACCCGTTTGGAATAGATGACCGCCTCCACGCGCTACGACCAGAGAAACTACCGGTATGTAAACGCGATCGGTAATTAGACAGATTGCTCACTCGGAATAAGCGTTTATGGGCTGGTTTTTAACAAAATCTTACCTATAGTGGGTCGTAGGTAAAATCCAGAGGCTTACTCCCTCAGCGTTCGTCAATATCGAGGCAACGCCCTAGAAGCAAACCGAGAACAACCTTGTTCAAAAGGTATGCCAACAATTGCTTTATTTTCTTAAAGGTGGTAAATGGGTGTCCTCAACGTAAAGGAACATCGTAATAAAACCTTTGTTCATTTCCAGTCTAGTGTTGACCTTTTCGCCAGACTGTGAGCCGAACAACCCGATAACCAAAACAATCTAATCGACTCGAGAAGTTCTCATCAGCCGCTGTTTAAAGACTAGGATTCAAATAATTAGGTAAGATTAGCCCCACCCTTGTTTGTATGATATCTCAATCTATCTACACAGAAAATATTGAACCGTACTCTCTATATATATTTCTGACATAGGTGCAATCTAAAGGCCCTTCTCTAACTCGTCACAACTTGTCATATCCCGTGGAGGCGACGCAACATTGTTTTTAAATATCAGGTAAATTAGACACATATATTAGGCAAATGAGCACAAATTGAGAGATAGTGAAGTAGCATGGTATTTTTAGAGTATCTCCTCTTTTTATATATCACTCATAGGTTTATCCAATTACCAAGCACTGAGTCAAAGAATGGAGTATATATCGACACCAGCAACATATAAGAATTAAAATACTGTTGAAATTAGGTACGTTATTTTTTGTACACAACTTTACATTTTTTCCGTATAATTATATAAATACAGAGATTTACATGAATCCTTTTGTCTTCTTAACAATCAATGCAGAATTCCGTTGCCAATGCTGTGTGATTCCTTTTATCACTTAAAGATCTGAATAGAACAAAAACATATCGGTTCCACAGGCTGTTTACAGCTGTAGGTAAGCAGAAAAAATGACCTTAATCTCAGATTCTGGGCATTAATACGTCATATAGACTACAAATAAATAGAACCTTGAAAATCCCCCCCTTTTTTTTTAATTAATAAGATCTGCCTCTTCATATATAAATAATAACCTATAATGAGGGAATAGGACTTAAAGGATATAGTCATAAGGTTCAAATGATTGGATCATCTCATCACAATTTCCCCTTTTTGCCTTCACTATCAACTTTTAACTTACTTACTTCCATCAATTTTTCTGACTATTCAGATTATAATTCCATCTTGACCAATTTCCAAACTTTACAATTTTCATGCCACAAGGTAGAAAGTAGAAAATGCCTATCTAAATGCCTGTTCAAGTACATATGATGTATTGTCTCCATTATTTCCAGTTGTCGAGACATAATTATCACTGTATTTTTAAATTATGGGGTTTTTTGCAAACAGAAAGAACTTGTTCATATTCGATGTTCTTGTTGGAAGTATGACTTTAACGATTTGTAATACAAGTTCTTTTTGTATTTCATATTTTTGGCTCTTAATAATGGTGTATTCAGACCTTCTACAAGATCAAACAGAATTGTGTAGACTGCAATAATGTATTTATGTAGTCCTCATACTCCTTCATCTTTGGTTAATACTGTCTATTGACAATATGACTTTGTGAGCTACAGTAGAGGCTACTATTGACTCCTGCTCTTATCTTCTGAGCACAAATATTGCCTTAAACAACAGGACAAAAACCCTTTTTTGCACAGTTTCCCCTGTTTTAACCGAAAATATGTATGTTGTAATAAATAGATAAATGTGAATTTTTAAGATTAGAAAGTAGTTACAAATCTGTTTAACTCTTGTACTAAAATATGTTTTTATTTTCAGAAAGTTGTCTTCTGTCTTGAGAAAGGCGCTGGCCGCCGAAACGCGTTGACACACAACTTGACACACCATCTTTTTGTAGTTTGTGAAGGAATTAATATGTGTTTTTTATTGTGATTTATACTTTTGAAATGTAATTTTATTTTGTTTTGATATACATGTATTTTTATATTGTCTTGCTTAATAATACATTTATTTAGTATATAAAAAAAGCACAATTTTTATTGGAAACTGTCCTTTTCTAGTTTTTGTCCTGTGACCATTGTGTAGGCAATCTAAGACTTCCGCCTAGGTTGTTTTCTCCATTGTGTAATTTCCCTGACCTCGGGGTGCATGTTTTGTTTGCGTATGCAGGGAGCCCTTGTTTGATACAAGTGTAACATGCCACTGATGCCAGGGAGCTTATCCAGCCTGGTAAGGCAGACGGGACACGCATCTGAAACAGTATCAGGGCCTGTGTGCACACATTGGTCTGCATTGGAAAACCAGTCCATGTTCTGGAACAACATGTAAGTGCCTCTTCCTAACCTCTGTAGGAAGGCACACGCACTTCCCCATGGCTTTGACAGTGAGGATGTGAGGAGGGCCTTTAAGCCACGACAGAGATTCGGTAACTCCCCTGGAGTATCTGTTGGGAGCTGAACTCTAAGGCAGGGGGATTCCTCACTACCCGGGTGGGAAACATCCATATATGCCTGCCCTGTCATCAGCCTACCACCCCACCCGACAGTTGCCCGTCCGGGCTTACTGGGGGGGTGGGGGTGCTGAAGTGAGTGCGGTACTAATTTTGAAAAGCTCATGAAGGTTCATCAAACTGCGCTAAAGTTATTGGCAAAACAAAACGCTTTTCCTATGGAAACTGGGTCCTAACTATAACTACCTACTAGCAAACACCAGTAGGTAATATACAGCATGAATACAAGCCCACTAGTTGATCATTCGTGACAGTAATTTAACTTCAGAAGTCAATACAGCCTGATGAAATTCGACTCTCATGAGGTTTAATCATGTGCCAACAAAAGGTGGTCAAGCATTCGTTCTTTTAAATTCAAATCCATCAACAATAAAGAAGGACCCATGGTGGTTTAATACAAACAACACTGAAAATGAAAACAAAAATGAAAAAGTACTTCCAATAGGAATGGGTCACAGATAGCTATTTAAAGATAAAACTGAATCATGGAAGTCAGTGAACACTTAAAGATTTTCTTTGATGTTCTGAATAATAATTTCAAGTTTGATATTTTTGCATTTCTATATTACTTCACCGAATGCAGTTCCCACATTGTTCCAGGTTTAAAAGACTCCACATGATTATGGGTATAATATATATATCCAACGAAGAACTCTGTCTACAGATCAACGCACAAAGACTCGCACTTCAGGAAAGCTTTTCAAATCATTTAATGATGGCTGTACATTTCAACCATATATGATACTACTTCTGTCTGTTTCAAGGTTCAAAAGACCGCATGGGTTCCACAAATGTGGGAAGTGCAAAGCATACAAAGGGAGCAAAAACACCAAAACATACAGACTTTCAACAGGGTGAATGGTTAACATCTGCAAATGTATCACATGTAGCAGTGCCTTTTTTGTGCATGTCTTAGTTTGTCCGTGTGGTCACCAATATGTGGCAGTACCATTTCCTGGTAAAGAAAAGGATACTTGAAAACCTCAGGGCAATAAAGAATTGTGATGCAAGCTATCCGCTAGCCAGGCATTGGTTGAAAGAACATAATCAGAACCCTAACACTTTGTCCTTTTTTGGGTTTGACAGGATTGCCACCACTCCCCATGGTTGTGACCGGAGAAGAAGCTTAGCGTTCTTGAGTAACAGTACATCATTCTCCTCTTTACCAAGTCTCCAGCAGGGTTGAATTTGGAAGAGGAACTCTATATGCACGTTGGTTGAGCACACATTTTGCATACTCTGGATCTGAGAGTTATCTCTTGCTGTGATGTTTTAAGATATCTTGAAAATCCGTCCTTTGACTTTCCTTCTGTTTTTCCTCTTTCCTTTATCTACAAAGTTTTTCAAAATATTTCCCCTTTTCATACACTTTTTGATAATATTATAAAGTTATCCCAAGCGAGTGACATTGGGGTAGTGTCTATTGTGGACCTTCCAGACATCCCTGTCATTTTAGGGTTCTTAGAGTTTTTTGGGATCACTGCTTATTTTCTGTACTTTTTTTCTGGTTTTGAAATGGTGGTGGCTTTCTAAGCAGCTGTTACATCCAGTGATTTGTCTCTCACAAATAGATTTTTAAAACTATCAAAATTAATGGAATTATTAAATGCTTTACAGAGATAGTAATATTTTTTGTTGCACAGTAATATCTTTGGATCACAGGCGTGTTATAGCGGAGATTTGATTTGTACGTTTTAAATGCTTTTGAACTGTATTCATGATCACTGCTGGGGCTTTTATTTGCAGTGGTTGATCCTCCCCTAAGGTGGGAGAGCATTGCCTCACTGCCCATGGAGGGGTGTAAAAATAAAATGATAATAACAAAAGTTATTTTTGTGTCTGGGCAGTTTGGACTGGGATTTCCATGATATCCAGGAGGAGGAATGGTTGCTGCAGTCCTGCCCACTTTGCATGTTTGTATGTTTCCCCTACATGCCCAGCCTCCCATTACCCATCTGAGCGCCAAGCCTAGGCGCTCAGACCAATCACCACACTGCATTACAGTGTGGTGATTGGCTTAGGGGAGGAAGACTGTGTGCTTCCGGTGCAGAGACGACGTCATGACGAGGGACATGGAGGAGAAATGACTCGAGACGTGATGACAAGGTAAGTTTTTAAAAATGTTGTAACCCCCAGCGACTCCATCCCCTGCCCTCCACTCTCGTTCCCTGCCAGCCACTACTATTTTTTATGTTACATATGGTCTGGAAGCATTGATACAAGGTTTTTACTAACATGCCTTTGTTTACAGGATCAAAAATGCTGTGCTCATGTTTTTGTAATATTCTTTTTCCTGGTGGGTTCTATTTAAGGGTACTGTGCACTATGATACTTTAAATGAGGCCACTTGGCCTGAATCATATTTTGCACACATTATTGTACATGTTAGATTTGGGGGTCTCTGGTTGGCACAGGTAAATACTTGTGACAAGCAGGGACCCGCTCCTCTAGTCAGGATAAGGGGATTACCCTCTCAAATAACCCCTGCTCACCCTCTAGGTAGTGTGGCTCGAGCAGACAAGACTTATCTCAGAGCGTTATGGGTTAAGCATTTATGAACACATACAGTAACTCAGTGACAACACCACAAAAGGATACCACACTAGTTCTATATCAAATATAATATCTTTTATATAGGGCTTAGCACAAGATCCAAATAACGTTTTAAAATGAAGCCACAATTCTATTATAGGAAGAAGCGTTCTTTGTTACCAAAAATGCGTAATTCAATAGTCTGTGCGCTTCGCGCACTCTTGTTTGACTCCCACGAGGTTGGAAACAGTCTAAGATGAGGCACGGGCACTGCGGACACTCCGGTCCGAGGCATACCATACTGGGGTGCGAGTCGTTGTACGAGCCATTGGCACAGTACCTTACAGTTCGGGGCTTCCGGTATGGATGATGTGGGCAGAAGTGAAGCAGGCCAGGAGCGTTGTCAGCCCCTCTGCGATGCGAGCCCCGGCTCGTACTGGTGTCTCCTGCGAGGCGTAGAGCGGGGGCAGGGGGAGCGAGATGGACGGTCTTGGTCAGGGCATTCACGTACCACGAGGCGTTTGAGCCGTACCTTCAGTAGCGGGGCGGCTTTTCCCAATGCAGACAGCGCGGCACGAGGCGGCCGGTACATGGCGTACGGGCCGGGCTCTGAAGTGCGGGCGGTCTGTGGCATCCTAGGAGCACAGTGCGAGGCGGCCAGTACGCTTCGAGCGTACGGGCCGTACTTTGCCTGGCAATGCGCTCTGATTCTGATTTCCAGCGGTGGGGCGGCGAGGCGATCAGTGCGGCTCAAAGGGGGAGGGTGAAGGAGAGTTTGGGTGGCCCTGGCTGGACGGTGCGAGCTACGGCTCGGGTCAGAGCAGAGTCACACGGGGCGGGGGCGGCCAGGCACAGGCTTCACAGCAGACAGGGAGATGAGGCGCACTGAAATCGCGGCTCCAGCGGCAAGGAAGATCGGGCAAAGTTCAGCAGCTCGCTGGTGAAGGCAGGAGGAGTCCAATAGTCCTGGGACTCCGTTCAGGGGGCAAGCTCACTCCCAAGCCCTTGGAGATCGTTGACGCACAAGTGGATAAAAGTCTCTCTCAGTTTTTTCCTCTCCTTTCACAGCAAGGCAACCACTGCAGGCCAATCCCCCAGGTCAGGGACAGTACTCCTCCTGGCAGCTTTCCCAGTTCCTTCTTGTCGGGCAGAGGTTCTTCTTGTTTCAAGCAAGATCTAATTTCTTAGGAGCAGGGCTCCTATATTTATACTACAAATCTTTTGTTCTTTGAGGCCAGGGGGCCTTTGCCTAGTTCAGTCCAGTTTTTGAGCACTTTGTTGACTTGAGGCTGCCTTCTTCTTTCAGGGTGCAGAGCAGAGACAACAGACGCTCCACAGGAGGTGGAGCCAGCATTGTGGTGGCAGAGCAGAGCCCTATTCAGAGGCCAGGGGCACTCCTCCCACCCATCCTGGTGTAATCTTCCTTTTCACCACCTGGCTGCCCAGCCTGTCTCCTGGAATTCCCCAGCCATGTCACTCACAGAAACCAGACAGCAGATACACATCAGAGCAGAGCCGGGCTGAAATGGTTAGGCAAGCAAATGCCAACTTTCTAAAAGTGGTATTTCCAAACACAGAACAATAAAATAAACTTTACTGAAAGATGTATTTTATTATTCTGAGTTCAGGCATACTAAACTCGAATTTCTGCAACGTTCCCTGAGTCTGTTAGGATCATAGGATGTAACAATCCTAAGAGCCCATTCTGGCCTACGAGAACAGCTAGCTTTGCAATAGTGAAAAACGAAATTCAATCAATCAATCAAAGACATTTATAGAGCGCACTACTTACCCGTAGGGTCTCAAGGCACTTGGGGGGCGGGGGGGGGGTGCCGTTACTGCTCGAATAGCCAGGTCTTCAGCTTCTTCCTGAAGGAGAGGTGGTCTTGGGTCAGGCGCAGGTCGGTCGGGAGGGAGTTCCAGGTCTTGGCGGCGAGGTAGGAGAAGGACCTTCCTCCTGTTGTTGCTCTTCGGATGCGGGGGACGGCGGCGAGGGCGTGGCTGGCTGATCGGAGGTGGCGTTTCGGAGTGTAGAAGTTGATTCGGTTGTTGAGGTAGCTCGGGCCTTGATCGTGTAAGGCTTTGTGTGCGTGGGTGAGGAGACGGAAGGTGATTCTTTTGTTGACGGGGAACCAGTGCAGGTCTCTCAGATGTCCGGAGATGTGGCTGTTGCGTGGGATGTCGAGGATGAGTCTGGCTGAGGCGTTCTGGATCCGCTGGAGTCTCTTCTGGAGCTTGGCGGTGGTACCGGCGTAGAGGGCGTTGCCGTAGTCCAGTCGGCTGGTGACGAGGGCCTGGGTGACGGTCTTCCTGGTCTCGGTGGGGATCCACCAGAAGATCTTCCGTAGCATGCGCAGGATGTTGAAGCACGACGAGGAGACGGCGTTGACTTGTCTGGTCATGGAGAGCGAGGAGTCCAGGATGAAGCCCAGGTTGCGTGCGTGGTCTGTCGGTTTGGGTGCGGTGCCCAGGGCGGGGGGCCACCAGGAGTCGTCCCATGCGGAGGGCGAGGAGCCCAGGATGAGGACCTCCGTCTTGTCTGAGTTCAGTTTCAGGCGGCTGGTCGTCATCCACTCGGCTACATCTTTCATCCCTTCGTGCAGGTTGGCTCTGGCGGCGGCTGGGTCGTTGGTCAGGGACAGGATCAGCTGGGTGATTCACTATTAGGACATGCCACACACATCAGGGCTTGTCCTACCTTATGCTTACAATGCACCCTGCCCTTGGGCCTACCATAGGGGTGACTAATATGAAGTTAAGGGAATGTTTAGGAACTGGCAAGTGGGTGCCCTGGCCCAGGCAGCATGACAGTACCAGACTGCACACAGGTTCTGCAATGGCAGACTTTAGACACAATTTACAGGCTGCTTCCGTGGGTGGCACAACCAGTGCTGCAGGCCCTGGTTGTGCCACTGGGCCCTGGACACAAGTACAAAATTACAAAAAAAAACAACAGTACAATATTCAGTTTTCCCTGTTTTTGATTCCAAGAGGCCACTCAGCCGTCAAACAGAATACAATGTATCAGTATTTCATTAGACTCCTTTGAAGTCATCATGTTTAGAAATGTATCCCATTTTGCCATTGGGGAGTTGTAAAATTGCTCCCCGCATATTTGCATTATTGTTTCACTATGAATTTTATTTTTAACTTTAATCATGTTTTGTGAAGAACTGACATAGATGTATCACTTCTATGTCTATTGTTTGTCAAGCTCTTTTTATGGGGTGATAGTGCACTGCATTTCTCAGGCAGCGAAGAAGATCATAATGGTTGAAACGCATAGCTGCAATTAAATAATTTGAAACATGTTCCTGGAGTAAAAGTCTTTGTGCCTTGACCTGAAGACACACCACTTTGTTGGATAAGTAGTAGGATCTTCACCCGCTACTCGCACCAACCCTGTCTGGTGGACGTAACGAGATTCTTTGCAAGGAGTGTTTCTTTGCATATATATATATATTATCTACTGGCAGTCACCAGTAGGTATATAACCAGGATCATGTTTCCATAGGAAAAGCATTTTTTGCTTTACCCATAACTTTGACGCAGTTTGAAGAATCTTTACAAAATTTTCAAGAAAAAAGTGCCCTGGTGATTATTGTTGTACGTGGAAAGTTTTTTTTTGGGGGGGGGGGCTGAGAAAACCGAGGGGGGGAGCAAAAAACATGCATTTACCATGTTAATTCCAATAGGACTTTTGGACACTACAGTACTACAGCCCGAACGGCTAAACAGAATTACACCAAATAGGTAGACATTGGCCCAGAGAAGTGCTTTTTTCTTATTTGGTGTAAATCCATTCAGTATAGGGATGAAGATTCTCGGAGGCTCCGACAGTCCCCGTGCTCAAATCTGATTGGCTGTGAACCCATCAAACCAGGAAGTGTTAGCAGTCATCTTGGGACTCGGTTTTAGCCGACTCCACCAAAAAATGTTTTTTAAAGATTAGGGGCCAGGATAAGAATACCCTGACCCCCTATGTCTCTTGGAGGGGCCCCAGAGGTACACCATCAGGGCAAAAAAAAAAATATTTTTAAAATGTGGCTGGAGACACAGCTCCCATGAAAAAAATAAGAAGTATATGCTAATGGGTCCTGGGTGGGCCAGGTCCCGGGGCATGTAGGTATTATAAGGAGGGGCGCATGGACCCCCCTCCAGGGGCCTATAAAAGCCCTGGGGACCAGATTATTTGTTAATAAAGGGGGGACAGCTCGGCCCCACGGGCTCTGGGGCCACCACCTCCCGGGGCTAAATTGAAGGTAATGGGGGGTGCGTGGACCCTCTGGAACATGGGGACCACACCCTCCCTGGGGTCAAACTAACATTAAAACTGGGAGTGGGCCACGTGGTCCCCTTCACGGGCCATGAACAGCCCCGGGGACTCCCACCTCCACATGAGTTGCCCATCTACTTAAAAGGAGGGGGCTGTGTGGCCCCCCTCCTGGAGGCAATAATGGCCATGGGGACTGCCACCCTCCAGGGCTGGTTCTTGCTAGGTCCCGGGGTGTCCACCTTCAGGGACATAGCTGTTTGTTGTGGCTTAGCGGGAGCTTTAACTACTCCTGCCAAACCACAGCAAACATATCGCTTCCAGCAAACAAGAGCAGTGAAAATGCTCTTGCTTGCTGGAAGTGGAATATTTATCTGTTTCCCTGCCTGCTGTCAAGCGAGCAGGGAAACAGATGAATACTTTCAGGCACAGGGAGCTGCATGTTTAGCAGCTCCCTGTGTGTGAACCCAATACCGGCACCTGCAGGAGGAGGGGGGGCCAGCATGGAAAACAGGGGCCTTGAGGCTCCCCCTGCAGTCCCAATGCAGACAGGGTGCCTGGGGCCACCCAGGACAAATGGCTGGGCCCTCCCGTATTGCTAAAGTCCAAAGTCCAGGGAATAGAGTCCCAGGAGCCAGAATCGGCCTGGGGACCAGGGCTGCAAGCCCGAGCTCCCCAATTAGAAATATTCTTTTACAAGGCTAGGTCCCGGGGAAGGGGCCCGGCGCACTAATTTAAAAAAAAAAACCGACCCAAGGGCAAGTCATTGGAGGCCGAACCCTTTTCTCAACCACTCTACAAACACGACTACTGGTGCACTACTGGTTGGAGGATGAATTCCCCTTGGATACTGAGCCTCCTTGGGAGCCAAGAACCAATCATGGTACCTGCAGTAATTCCCACATAGTGAGATTGCTGACAGTTCATCAGAGGCCTGATCTCCTTTCTCTACCACTCTGCAAATGTGCCTCCTGTCGCACTACATGTTGGGAGATGAAGTCCCCTTAGATGCTGAGGGTCCTTGGGTGCCAAGAACCCCACCTGTTGCCTCCAATAAATCCCAGACAGCGGGATTGCTGAGAGCTCTAGCAGGTCCGACCCTTCTCTCCACTACTTGGGAAATAGAATTACAGGGACGTGATAGTTAGTAATTAACATTTAAAAAAACACTTGAAAAAAAGGTTACAGGGATGTTATAGTTATCAAACAGAATTTTTAAAAACGTAGAAAGTCACTGAAAAAAATAAAAGTTACAGGGACGTTATGGTTAGGTTCAGATTTCACTCACTCAAAGCCAGTGAAATTCAGCAGTTATAGTTACCTGAATTAGCTATAACTTACAACTCCGCAATGCACTGCTTATGATCTTACATATTACATAACTCATGACATGGTAAGTGACATCACTGATGACATCAAATTAAAACCACAAAATCCAAAGGCATAATGCATACCATGATGAGTTTCGCTCCTCGCTGGGAGCTTGATCACATGATGCGTCTCCTCATTGTGACGTGTTAAAAAGTGAAAGTGAGCACAACAAGCTGTAAAAACAGACTCTACCGGCTCAAATGTGTAAAAGACAGACTACGGCATTCTCCTAGTCAGTAGCATACATCTTAAATACGATCTTATGAACAACGATTGTGAAAATACGCATATTAAAACAGAGCAGAATAAAAAAGATCATAGTAGTGGTTAAAAATATATCAAAAGCATATTCATTACAAAATGCAATAAATAAAATACAACTACTCTACCAACATCCTAAATAACGGTCAATCTAGTAATACAAGGAATTATGGGCAAGTGCCCAAAATGAATGATCTTAATCATTGCTGCTCTTTGAAGAAATAGCTCTACGGCTCAGCACAACTAGGAAATATAGCGAGTGACAAAAATAGACAATTACATCCTATTTAAACATAACTAACCTACAGATGTTATTTGGAAATCTATGTGGAGCATATGAGATACATATAATATAACAGTCCATTCAGCAGCAAATAATTCAACAATAAAGTGCAAGTGCAACATTGTCGAAAACTGTCAAATACACAAAGGCCAGTTTCTAGAAAGACCATGATGAATAAAATCTAATTGTAACAAAAATGCATGATAAAAAATATACGTAAAACCCTGATGCCATACGATAATAAATAGTCTGTATAAAAATTGAGTGCAAAGTGAGAAAAGTACAAAATCGTACTGTGCAAAAATATTGATTCACTAGCAGCAAGGGAAAGACCCTGAATCATTTAAGCCTAAATGATCCTAAAGTGCAAGTGCAATATTCAGTAAACAAATCCCAGAACGAACCACATCTAAAAAAAGCATTAAAAGAGCATAAAAACAGGTTTACAGACACAATGCCGGGAATAATCATCATAAAAAATTGTGCAAATCTTTGTTCATGTTAAGGCCATTTGGGACTCTTGTATCGAGAGCTAAAATGAAATGAGATTCACATTGTTTGAGTAGCTTATCTCGATTTCCTCCCAGTCTGGGGTTTGGAACTGACTCCATAACTGTGTACTCCCGATCCTTCAGTTTGTTGTCATGAACTGATTTGAAGTGTCTGGCGACCGGATAGTTGTGGTGAAAATTCACAATGGCCCTAACATGTTGGAGGATGTGTTTATGCACTGGGAGTTTGGTACTACCAATGTATTCTAGGTTACAAGTATATTTCACTTTATAGATGGCATAGTCATGTAAGATGTTCTTGGATAGCTATCTCCTTCTCACTGCATGCTGTTATATAGTGAGTACTGTTCTTAGCAAATGTGCAAGCACAGCAAGAATTGTATTTAAAAAAACAGTTTTAGTGAGCCAGGTACTTTTAGATCTAACCTCTGGCATTGGTTTCACAAGGGCATCCCTCATAGAGGGTGCCCTTCTGAAGGTGATAGCAGGTAAACTTGGTAGAATGGGACCAAGAATATCATCGGTAAAAACAATATGCCATTCTGATTAGATAATCTTGTGCACTGAATGGGGTTATCAACCGAATTGAACTCATTACCTACTGGCGGTCGCCAGTAGGTATATATAGTTAGGACCTAGTTACCATAGGAAATCCCCAACATTCTATTGGGAATAACTTTGGCGCTGATTGAGGAATCTGCGTGTAATTTTCCTTGAAATTGCTTCGCTCTGCTCCGCTCCTTCCCTGAGAGTTTCAGGGGGATTCGTCAAGCGGGAGCCGAGAAAAAAGGGGGTCCCAAAACATGTTTTCCCCATGTTAATTTCAATAGGGACCTTTAGACACGGCTACAGCCCGAACGGCTGAATGGAATTACACCAAACTTGGCAAAATGGTAGGGCCTGGTATGCAGATGTGCCTTTGCTATGCTTGGTGAAAATCCCTCCCATAGTTCTTGAGAAAATTGAATTTGAATTTTTTCAAATGGCATTTTCTATGGGACCTTTAGACACGGCTACAGCCCGAACGGCTGAACGGAATTACACCAAACTTGGCAAAATGGTAGGGACAGGTATGCAGTAGTGCCTTTTCTATATTTGGCGAAAATCCTTCCAGTAGTTGTTGAGAAAATTGAATTTGAGCAAATTATATATCTATATGCGCTCAACATTCTATTGGGAATAACTTTGGCACTGATTGAGGAATCTGTGTGGAATTTTCCAGAATTTTGGCCAGCTCCACTCCGCTCCTTCCCTGAAAGTTTTGGGGGGATTCGTCAAGCGGGGGCCGAAAGGGGGGTCCCAAAATGTGTTTTCCCCATGGTAATTTCCATAGGGACCTTTAGACACGGCTACAGCCTGAACGGCTGAATGGAATTACACCAAACTTGGCAATATGGTAGGGCCTGGTATGCATATGAGCCTTTGCTATGTTTGGTGAAAATCCCTCGAGTAGTTCTTGAGAAAATTGAATTTGAAATTTTTCAAATGCCATTTTTTATGGGACCTTTAGACACGGCTACAGCCCGAACGGCTGAACGGAATTACACCAAACTTGGCAAAATGGTAGGGACAGATATGCAGTAGTGCCTTTTCTATATTTGGTGAACATCCCTCGAGTAGTTGTTGAGAAAATTCAATTTGAGCAAATTATATATCTATATGTGCTCACTGTACGCGCACCGTACGCGCACCGTAAGCGTACGGTACGTGTACCGTACGCATACATACGCGTACCCTTACGTGCGTGAGCGAGTTTCTGATTGGTTGGCAGTCGACTGTCAACATTCCAAACTGTCCAAACCAGGAAGTGTTGGCCACCATCTTGTTTTTCAGGAGAACTGAGGCACAAGAGAGCCCAAAACAAGAGTGGAAAACACGAAAAGGGGGCAGGGTAGAGACCCCCCAACCCTCTAGCCATTCTCAGGGGGTCCCAAAAGTACCGTGCGCGTACCCCGCGATTAAAAAAAAAAGTAAAATTTTTATGCACTTGGTGGTCCTTCTGGGACCCCCTGAGAAGGGCTAGGGGGTCAGGGGGTCTCAACCCTGCCCCCTTTTCGCGTTTTCCACTCTTGTTTTGTGCTCTCTTGTGCCTCACTTCTCCTGAGAAACAAGATGGCTGCTCAGGTGGTCCCAGAAGGATAATAACATATATAAACGTTATCTGCTAATAGAATTAGCATTTACAAAACCTTCGAAATTTATTGAAAAAAAAGTATAGGTTTCACGCCTGATATAGTTAGGAATTAGCATTTAAAAAACCTTGCAAATTCTCTGAAAATACCATAGGTTTCAAGCCTTATATAGTTAGGAATTCGCATTTAAAAAACCTTACAAATTCACTTAAAAAATCATAGGTTTCAGGCCTTATATAGTTAGGAATTAGCATTTTAAAAACCTTGCAAATTCACTTAAAAAACCATAGGTTTCAGGCCTTATATAGTTAGGAATTAGCATTTAAAAAACTATTAAAATTGCTCCTATATAGTTAGTTGTACTAACTATATTTCGCGCACCCGCAATCCACTGCTGATGATGTCACATATTACATCATTCATGACATGGTCAGTGACATCACTGATGACATCACTGATGACATCTCATTTGACATCACTGATGACATCACTGATGACATCTCATTTGACATCACTGATGACATCATCCAGTGACTGTGTGTTTCTGTAAAGTTTAAATATGTTTTACATATTGAAGAATGAGTGGATCTATAAGTGTCTGGATGAAGGATTTAGTAGGTGCGTGACTGACTGTATGAGTGAGTGATTAAATGTGTCTTACTAAATGCATGGGTTAGTGACTAAACTGTCTGAATGTGTGCATCAGTATGTCTGTTGTTGTGTAAGCTGCTGCATGTGTTGATAAGTAGCTATATGAGTGGCTATATGGGTTATTGATTGGTTGCCCAAGTATTTGAATGGGAGACTGAGTGTGTGTGTGGGTGGCTGGGAGGTGTGTGACTCTGTGCATAGATGTGTGAGCAGTTGATTCACTAGGTGTATGAGTTCAAGAGTGCTTGTGGAAACAGCTATATGGGTGGTTGACTGTGTGCATGGGTGTGTTGGTGTGTGAATGGATATCTCAGTGCTACAGCGATGGTCCCCACTTGCTGGAAATCTGCTTGGGTTTCACCCATCATAAAAAAACCCGGATTGGATCCCAATAAACCTGAAAATTTCCGACCTATTTCCCTGCTCCCCTGGACGTCAAAACTAGCTGAGGCTCACGTCAACAAAATACTATCCCTCCACATGCAGCAAAACCATGTCCTGGACCCTTCCCAAAACGGCTTCAGACCAGGTCACAGCACTGAGTCGGCCCTGCTAACCACCACGGAGCACCTTCGAGGAATCCTAGACGCCGGTCAAAGTGCCGCGTTGATCCTGCTGGATCTCAGCGCGGCCTTTGACACGGTCTCACACAACATCTTGTTGAAACGTCTTGAGGCCATTGGGATTGGCGATTTAGCCCTTGATTGGTTCCAGTCCTTCCTAAAGGACAGATCCTTCCAAGTCTCAGCCCCTCCCTACATCTCTCAACCCCACTCCATCGGGCAAGGAGTTCCCCAGGGGTCGGCGCTTAGCCCATCCTTATTCAACCTATACGTTCAGCCTCTCGCAGTGGTAGCAAAAGAGTGGGACCTTACGCTGGTGTCGTACGCTGACGACACACAGCTGGTCATCACACTCTCTGAAGGTCCCTCACCTTCGGCAACCAAATTTAGAGATGGCCTCGCGGCAGTAGCACAGTGGATGACACTCAACTGCCTGCAGCTAAACGCAGGGAAAACGGAGGTCCTCCTCCTGGGAAAAAACCCTACCCTCTGGAACAATCACTGGTGGCCCTCTGTGCTTGGCCCCACTCCCGTGCCAAAAGAAGTGGTCAAAAACCTAGGAGTCTGGCTCGACCCCTCACTAAACTTCCAGTCCCACACAAAGAAAGTGGCAGCCACGTGTGTGGGTCTCATGAGGAGCCTCCACCCCATACTCGGATTCTTTAACTCCAAAACCCGTCAACTCATCATGCAAGCCATGATTCTTGCCCGGCTAGATTATGCCAATGTTTTGCTCTTAGGAGCAAACAAAGCTGAACTTGCAAGACTGCAGCGTATCCAGAACTCGGCCGCCAGAGCTGTGGTTGGTCTCCCACGCAGGTGCTCTGCCAGAACCACCATTCGCAATTTGCACTGGCTGCCTGTGGAATCTCGGATCCGTTTTAAAACCCTGACCACGGCTTTTAAAATTCTCAAAGCCGACTGCCCTGAACTCCTACGCCCACTTCTGACACCATACACACCCCAGCGCAACTTGCGTTCTTTGGGACAACACCTCGTGATGATCCCCCGAACTAAGCTCTGTAGACAGGGTGGACGCTCCTTCAAAGTCCTAGGAGCTAAGCTATGGAACTCACTGCCTCTACACATCCGTGCCCAAACCAATCTGATCGCCTTCCGGAAAGCACTTAAGACCCATCTCTTCTCTGTCATTTAATTCCTTTATTGGTTCCCCCCCTCCCCTCTGGTATTGGTTAGGTCAGCGCCGGGACGCTCCGTTGCTGGGGCAGCTGTTTGCGCTTAACAAATTATATAACATAACATAACATGTCCAAGTAAGTACATATGTAAAACACAGTACATGTGAGAGTTGGCATATATAAATGACTATACATGAGAGCCATGTGACATCATCAGCAGTGGATTGCGGGTGTGCGTTATATAGTTAGTACAACTAACTATATAGGAGCAATTTTAATGGTTTTTTAAATGCTAATTCCTAACTATATAAGGCCTGAAACCTATGGCTTTTTAAGTGAATATATATATATATATATATATATATATAATATACATTACCTACTGGCGGTCGCCAGTAGGTAGTTATAGTTATGATTATTTTCAATGCAAAATCTCAACATTCTATTGTGAATAACATTGGCGCCGGTTGAGGAATCTGCCTGAAAATTTCCTCAAATTTGCCTCCCGGTGCCCCGGTCGTTCCCTGAAAGTTTGGGGGGGATTTATCAAGCGGGGGCCGAGATAAAAGGGGGGTCCCAAAACGTTTTTTCCCCATGTTAATTTCCATAGGGCGGTCAACCTCACTTTTAGCCCGAACGGCTGAATGGATTTCCACCAAACTTGGCAAAATTGTAGGGACTGGTACCCCGATGTGCCTTTGCTATGACTCAAGATATATGCTCCAGTGGTTTTTACGAAAATTAACTTTGAAAAAATATACATTGGGCTACATTGGGCTATATATATATGTTAGAGCCCAAATGTAGCCCAATGTAGCCCAATGTAGCCCAATGTAACCCAAAGATGGCCACCAGAGACAAAAAAAAACAAATGTAGCCCAAATATCAGCCAGATGTAGCCCAACTATAGCCCAATGACAGAATGTCCCAGAGTGTTCTAAAGAACAACTAGAGAGCTAACAGTCTTACTTATGACAAAAGTATGGCACACCTGAAGTCATCTTGATTGGAATAAAGTGGTAACACTTAATACATTTAATTTGAAAAGGAACAAAATGAGGGGTTTCATTTTGCCATAGAAATGTAATATATATATATATATATATATATATATATATATATATATATATATATATATATATATATATATGTATATTACCTACTGGCGGTCGCCAGTAGGTATATATAGTTAGGATTTTTTCCCTATGGCATTTCTGAAAATTCTATTTCTAATAACTTTGGCGTTTGTGGACGGAATCGGCTGAAATTTTCAGGAAAATGGCACATTTTGTTTCTGAGCAGCTCCTGGAAATTTGGGGGGGTTCGTCAAGGGGGGGCCGAGAAAAAAGGGGGGTCCCAAAACGCGTTTTTCCCATGTTAATTTCCATAGGGCGGTTGGACTCACTTTTAGCCCGAACGGCTGAATGGATTTCCACGAAACTTGGCAAAATTGTAGGGACTGTTAGCCCGATGTGCCTTTGCTAGGTCTCAATATATGTGCTTCAGTGGATTTTGAGAAATTAACGTTTAAATCAAGATATATATCTGTAACAGCGCTCCGGGCAGCGATCCGGTTAGCGAACTTTTCGCGTATCGGAACTTTGCGAAGCGAAGCTGATTGGCTCTCCGGTGTCTGTCAACATTCTAAACAGTCCGGAGCGGCCGCCATCTTGTCTCTCGGTAGGATCGAGAGACAAGAGGAGGCCAAAACAAAGGGGGAAATGAAGGAAAGGGGGCAAGGTAGACCCCTTCTGACCCCCTAGGATTGATGAGGGGGATATTATAGAGCCACGCGGGGCCCCAAAAAAAAAAAAAAAAAAAATCCGATTTTTTCGCCGTAGAGACGCGTCTTGGTAAGCGAACCGGGCAGCTAACCGGGCAGCTAACCGGGAAGCTAACCGGCAGTGTAACGGGAGTCTGAGGAGTAGCTGATTGGCTGTCAACATTGTAAACAGTCCGGAGCGGCCGCCATCTTGTCTCTCGGTAGGATCGAGAGACAAGAGGAGACCAAAACAAAGGGGGAAATGAAGGAAAGAGGGCAAGGTAGACCCCTTCTGACCCCATAGGATTGATGAGGGGGATATTATAGAGCCACGCGGGGCCCCAAAAAAAAAAAAAAAAAAATCCGATTTTTTCGCCGTAGAGACGCGTCTTGGTAAGCGAACCGGGCAGCTAACCGGACAGCTAACCGGGAAGCTAACCGGCAGTGTAACGGGAGTCTGAGGAGTAGCTGATTGGCTGTCAACATTGTAAACAGTCCGGAGCGGCCGCCATCTTGTCTCTCGGTAGGATCGAGAGACAAGAGGTGGAAAAAAAAAAGGTGTAAATGAATGAAAGGGGTAAGGCAGACCCCTCCTGAACCCCTAGGATTGATGAGGGGGCTATTAAAGTTCCCTGCGGGGCAAAAGAAAAAAAAAATTGCGATTTTTCGCGGTAAAGGTGCTTCCTGGTACTTTAACCGGGCAGCTAACCGGCAGCGTAACGGGAGTCCGACATATTGTGTTTTTTGAACGTTTGTGATATGTGCACGTGTGGATTTTGTCTAATTAAGGTTAAAAAAAAATATATATATCTTTAAGCGTGTTCTGGCGCGCTTACGTTTTGGGTTTGGTTTGCGCTGCAGAGACGATACGTCACGGTTATGCGATGCATCATGAGGCGTCTCACGGGCTACGTGATACGTCACTTAATAAAGAATATATTTTACAGCTATAGATATTAGCTTTTAAAAAACCAATGAAATTCACAGAAAAAACCATAGGTTATAGACCATATATAGTTAGGAATTTGCATTTACAAAACCTTGAAAATTCACTGAAAAAACCATAGGTTATAGACCATATATAGTTAGGGATTAGCATTTAAAAAACCTTATTTTATTTGCACAAAACCATTGAAATTCCATATATAGTTAGTTGCACTAACTATATATCGCGGACCCGCAATCCACTGCTAATGATGTCACATATTACATCATTCATGACATGGTCAGTGACATCACTGATGACATCACTGATGACATCTCAAATGACATCACTGATGACATCACTGATGACATCACTGATGACAACACCCAGTGACTGTATGTTTCTGTAAAGTTAAAATATGTCTTACATATTGAAGAATGAGTGGATGTATAAGTGTCTGGATGAAGGATTTAGTAGGTGCATGACTGACTGTATGAGAGAATGATTAAATGTGTCTCACTGAGTGTATGGGTTAGTGATTAAAGTGTCTTAATTTGGCAATCATTATTTATGTTGTTCTGTAAACTGCTGCATGTTTAAATCAGTAGCTATATCAGTAACTATATGGGTTATTGAATGGTTGCCCAAGTATTTGTATGGGAGACTGAGTATGTGTGTGGGTGGCTGGGAGGTGTATAACTCTGTGCATAGATGTGTGAGCAGTTGATTCCCTAGGTGTATGGGTTCAAAAGTGCATGTAGAAACAGCTGTATGGACAGTTGACTGTGTGCATGAGTATATTGGTGAGTGAATGGATATCTCAGTGCTACATGTCAAAGTAAGTACATATGTAAAACACACTCCATGTGAGAGTTGACATATATAAATAACTGAACATAAGAGCCAGTGAATGTGTGAGTGGCTGTATGAATCATTGTGAACTTGTATCAAGGATTGTATAAGAGAGTAAATATGTGTTACTATATGTTTGAATAAGTAAGGTGTGTATAACTGTATAGTTGAGGAAATGGAGATGTGATTGATTATTTGCATGACTGACTAGGTGTGTGAGTAACTCCATGGATGTGTGACAGTCTGTGAGTGCCTGTTTACACTGAGTGTATCTAAGGTTATATTAGAGTCTGAAGATGTATTATCACATAAATTATATCATCAGTGATGTAATCAGTAATGTCAAATGAGATGTCAGTGATGTCATCAGTGATGTCATTTGAGATGTCATCAGTGATGTCATCAGTGATGTCATTTGAGATGTCATCAGTGATGTCATCAGTGATGTCACTGACCATGTCATGAATGATGTAATATGTGACATCATTAGCAGTGGATTGCGGGTCCGCGATATATAGTTAGTGCAACTAACTATATATGGAATTTCAATGGTTTTGTGCAAATAAAATAAGGTTTTTTAAATGCTAATCCCTAACTATATATGGTCTATAACCTATGGTTTTTTCAGTGAATTTTCAAGGTTTTGTAAATGCAAATTCCTAACTATATATGGTCTATAACCTATGGTTTTTTCTGTGAATATATATATATATATATATATATATATATATATATATATATATATATATATATATATTCACTGAAAAAACCATAGGTTTCACACCAGTTATAGTTAGGAATTAACATTTAAAAAACCTATTAAATTCACTGTAAAAAACACCAGTTATAGTTAGGTGGAAATTTTACTCGCATAAAACCATTGAAATTCCCACGTTATAGTTAGTTGGACTCACTATAACTTGCGTGTGCAATGCACTGCTGATGACGTCACATATTACATCACTCATGACATGGTCAGTGACATCACTCATGACATCACTGATACTTATACCTAAGGTGCATAAAGATGTGGCCAATCCACCAGGCCGCCCTATCATTTCGGCAATAGGTGGAGGTTTGGAAAGCACGTCGAAATTTGTTGATTCCTTTCTTTTCCCTTTGGTTAAACTACTTCCCTCTTTTACCCAAGACTCAAGCGACTTTCTAAGAAAAATCTATGACATTCCTTGGGAACCAGATCTTTTACTGGTGACAATTGACGTTTCTACGCTTTATACAGGTATAAGGCATGAAGACGGCCTTCGCGCAGTAAAACATTTCTTAAAGGTAAGACCCATTAAACTATGGCTCCACACACAAATGATCCTGACCATGATTATGACTTGTCTGAACTGCAACTATTTCCTGTTTGAGTCCACTCTGTATAAACAGATGTGTGGGACCGCGATGGGCACCTGCTTCGCCCCCAGCTATGCTAATTTGCATATGGGCTGGTGGGAGGAGCAGGTGATCCAAGCGGATTTCCACAAAGAGTGGGGAGAGAACATCCTCCACTGGAGCAGGTATATAGACGACCTGTTCGTTATATGGAAAGGTTCGGAACTCAGTGCACAAAACTTTATTGATAAACTACAGAACAACAACCTTAATCTAAAGTTTACAAGTAACATCAGTGCCACATCTCTGACTTTCCTAGACCTCACCATTTTTGTTAAAAATGGGAAATTGCAGTCAAACCTATACAGGAAGCCTAAAGCAGGGAACACGTTGCTCCATGCAACAAGTTTCCATCCAACCAACTTGGTCAGAAGCATTCCATATGGGGAAAGCTTGAGAGCCATTAGAAACTGTAGTGACCCAGAATATCTAGAGAAAGAACTGTTAACCCTTAACACTCGGTTTTCAGAACGAGGGTATACACAAGAAAACATCAAAGGTTGCATTAAAAAGGCAAAGAAACGCAGTAGGGAAGAAATTCTCTTCAACCAGCATACACAAAAAACTACTAAGCAGAGCGAAGGAAACCAGGCCAGAATGATAACAACATACAGTAAAAAGCACACTGATGTGAGAAAAATTCTGAACCGGCATTGGCACCTCGTGGCAAATGACCCACTTTTACAAGATCTATTCCCCAAAAAACCGGCCATTACATTTAGGAAGGCCAGATCCTTAAAACAAATGCTGGTGTCTAATATGCTGCCCCCTAAATCTAAAGTGAAGGGAGCAGGATCAGACTGGCTCAAGAGCAAACCAGGCTTCATTAAATGCACGAAGTGCAAGGCTTGTAAACTGGGAGTTAACACCAATTCATACCAAGGGGGCCTGTCCAAGAGAGTAAAACAAATCAGGGGCTTTTTCGACTGCAAGACCGACTATGCAGTATACGTGCTTCAGTGCTCTTGTGGCCTGAGGTACGTAGGCAGCACCATCCATCCCGTTCATATTCGCATACTACAACACATGCGTGCCATCCGAAATACAGACCCGGCTTACCCAGTGGCACGCCATTTTGAGGACAAACACAATAAAGATGAAACAGGGCTTAGCTACTATGTCATTGAACAAATTCCAAAAAGTGTAAGAGGCGGAGATAGGCTGAAAAAAATAAGGCGCCTCGAATCAAGGTATATTCTCGAACTCAATTCTAAGGCCCCGGGGGGGTTAAACCTTGAAGAAGATCTAAGCACACATCTGTGACATGGGTTGTGTATAGCCCCTTCTGAAATGTCAGCTGTCCTGCAGTTACAATTCTGTGCCATAATAATGTTGGTTAAGTCAGTAAATGGAGAGCAGTGGTGACCTCAACTATACGTTCCACACTGTACAGTGAATTGTATATAAAAATGAAATGTTTTTAAACAAGGGCACCTTCACTTTTCTTCACTTTTCTTCTTTTCTTTCACCTTCACCCAATTTCCTCACCTTCTCTTTTCTTTCACTTTCTTTGCCCGCACTACAGATAATAGTGGTATAAACGCCCACTGGGGCAATATCTCTGAAAACAATGACAAAATGCAATCATCTTAATGCTTTATTGATATGTAATCAGTCTATGCCCACTATGGGCTCAATGAAAAACCTTACGCAACGCTCAATTTAGACGCAATCAAGTCTACACGCACTATGCGAGTATTTTACTGAAGCGCATTCAAACCTTAATTAAATGTAATGTTTAAACGATTATTCAAATGAGGTTATCTATACAATGATTATGCAAAAGGTTTTAACACTGATGAATGTGTATTAAGCCATCAACATTGAATGCAAAACTACGAGTCTGTTTTCACTATCAGTTGATCTGTAGTTCTAATCACGTGACTGTTTGGTTGCACGAGTTTTCTTTAAATGGCGTCTGTTATTTATTGAAGTATCGGTGAACAAGCCTGCTGGTCAGGCGAAGCGCGTCCGAGGGCGACATAGAAATAAAACACTTTGGTCTGCACAAGTCTCGTCACTGGTAGTCTTTCTGCCTGGGAGGTGAAATATATATATATATATATATATATATATATATATATATATTGTCGCTCCAAGGTTGTCCACCTTTGAGTAGCACACGACCAGCAGCTTGATTTATGTGTAGGTGAGGACGGGAATCCACTTGCAGATGCCGCTCCGTAATGGATCTGCCCGACGCGTTTCGATGCTCCATCTGCTTCTCTTCAGGGGCTTTAACGGAAGCGGTGTGCACAACCGCCAACCCACTTCTCCATTTTCCATATGACACACCCACCAATGGGAGGCTCAAATGAGATTGTGTATTCTGGGAAGTGTGGTGCGGAAAGCACTAAATCAAGTCCTGTATGGACCCCGCAAGTGGGCCCGTCCTCGATCCTGTGTACGGCTGCTGTTTCACTTCTGTGACCCCCAAGGATGACGGGGTGGTGCATACTCCGCGGCTGGATGGCCGCGTATAAATTGTCGCTCCAAGGTTGTCCACCTTTTAGTAGCACACGAGCAGCAGCTTGGTTTATGTGTAGGTGAGGACGGGGATCCGCTTGAAGATGCCGCTCCGTAATGGATCTGCCCGACGCGTTTCGATGCTCCATCTGCTTCTCTTCAGGGGCTTTAACCAAAGCGGTGTGCGCATATGGAGCTTTGAAACGTGTCGGGCAGATCCATTACGGAGCGGCATCTGCAAGTGGATTCCCGTCCTCACCTACACATAAATCAAGCTGCTGCTCGTGTGCTACTCAAAGGTGGACAACCTTGGAGCGATCATTTACATGCGGCCGTCCAGCCGCAGAGTATGCACCACCCCGCTATCCTTGGGGGTCACGGCAGTGAAGCAGCAGCCGTACATGGAATCGAGGACAGGCACTCTTGCGGGGTCCATACAGGACTTGATTTGTGCTTTCCGCACCACACTTCCCATAATGCACAGTCTCATTCGAGCCTCCCATCGGCGGGTGTGTCATATGGAAAATGGAAAAGTGGGTTAGCGGTCACGCACGCCGCTTGCGTTAAAGCCCCGAAGAGAAGCATATGGAGCTTCGAAACGCGTCGGGCAGATCCATTACGGAGCGGCATCTGCAAGTGGATTCCCGTCCTCACCTACACATAAATCAAGCTGCTGGTCGTGTGCTACTCAAAGGTGGACAACCTTGGAGCGATCATATATATATATATATACATGTATATACATGTATATATATATATATACATATATATATATATATATATATATATATATATATATATATATATATATATAAATATACATACATACAATTTATGCATATTTGTGTGAGTGCGTGTATATATATCTATATATAATCTACATATTTATTTAAATATATATGTATATTATTAAAACCATTATGAATTCTAACTAGCCAGTACCTGAAGGTACAGCAGAATGGCAGTACAATAATGAATTTAGTGGTCATACATTACAGGTTGTTCTTCCAAGTGACCGATATGTCCTGTATTTGTACAGATAAACACTAACCTGACCGAACCTTTACATATTAATATTTTTGTAAGTGGCACAATTCATATTGATGAAATTACAGGGAGCAGTGTAATGTCTTACGTTATGAAATTCTGTGCACATGGGCTTATATAGCATTAATCATACATTAGCACATTAACGTATAACTCTGTATTTGAACAGATATACAAGCGCACTTTTATTATATCAGAACTGTGTGTTTAAAATCAAAGAAATTGTTTGTTTGAACATGTCAATTTGTCTTCTTGTAATAATCGTACATTATGTAACTAAAATGCCACTTGACACTCAATGTAATATATATGGATTGATACCACTTCTGTTATGGATTGAAATGCAGCGTGGTACATGAAATGACCGCCCCATACTAGATTAATATGGTGACCGTAGAAATACGAGATGTAAGAGACTCGAATTTGTAGTCCTTTGTTTAGGTCGACCACTCTCTGGAAAGGCACGAGTTTGAAATGTATTCCTCCCCCTTAAAAACATGGCTTCTCCATTTTCCCCTCATCAGTGAGCAAGGACGCCAGTCCGAAACGCGTCTGATGACTAGCACCACCACTATGCAAATGAAATAAAGCATTTCGGAAATGAGAAGACTGGCTTTGGCAATTTAATTGAAGTCTGTGTACCTGTTTGCTTGCCGACGGTTGCTGGCGACAAGTTGGAGCTTCATATATGTATATATACGTACAAATATGTATACATCTATGGATAGATAGATAGATTATTAGATATATATGTGTATTAACACTTATATATGTAGCGAGAGAGAGAGAGTATACATATTGGGTAACTGTATAACATGGGCCTACATTGCCTTTGGGGGGTAAGGGTATAATTTCCAACCCACAAGACTGAAGGTTCAGTGGTTCTAATATGTCACTTGAACCTCAAGTAGACAACAAAAGAGCATGTTTCCCATTATGTATTTTTTATATTACTTGATTTATTAATTGATTTGAGCAGACTTTAGAAAAATATGAGCATTTGAACCTCATCATTTTAGTTTTCATTGTTTGCCTCAGACTGCAGACACGTCTGCCAGTGTGTTGACAAATGTGTGTTTTTCATGGGGATAATGTCCTTATATTTGAAATGTGTTTGATGCAATAATGTGTATTATTATTTTTATAAATCAAATCTAACTGCAAAGTGCATTGTAAGGAAAACATGCATTCTAAAATGTGGTTTTCTTTTGCAGTATATTGACATCATAGAGAAGGTTTAACAATATATTTATAAAAAGAGAAAAGAAAGTGCAATATTGGACAGTGTAACCTTTTGCTGACAAGGCTCTGTCTTTGCAATGTTTATTATCACACACTGGATAGGATTCTTTCGTGGATGTTTGCATAAAGGATGGAACTCTAAGTGTGAACATGTAAGATATTCTGAATAATGGACTTAGAACAGCACTGGCATTTTGAAAGTGTTTTTTATCAGCACTGAAAGAAAGATGAAATGCTGCGTTTAACTTTATTATTTGTCTAGGGAAGCTAAATATCCTTCAAATTAATTCAGCACTGGGAAATCACAATAAGACCACTTTTCTGAGAATTATCTCTAATCAACAAGCCATCCATCCAGATATGTGGATTTATCTATAGTAAAACTATACTTACTGTGGCAATATTTTTGCTACAGCATGTTGGAGCATGATACTTTCTCTATGATGTTCTGGCACCACACCAGTGGTTAGGCCATCAGGTTCAAAGGTTTGGCCAGTGGAAAAGGATTGGAATATCACAGAATCACAGTGGTGAAGCTTCTGCTCTGCCAAATGCTAAAAGACATCAATCAATCAATCAATCATGGCATTTATAAAGCGCACTTCATACCCGTGAGGGTCTCAAGGCGCTGGGGAGGGGACGCTGCTACTGTTCGAAGAGCCAGATCTTGAGGAGTCTCCTGAAGAATAGGAGGTCTTCAATCTGCCTAAGGTGGATGTTTCATGTTTTGGCCGCAAGGTGGGAGAATGATCTGCCGTCGGCGGTCACTCTTCGGATGCGGGGGACGGTGGCGAGGGTGTGATCTGCGGAGCGGAGCTGGTGGGTGGGCGTGTAGAGGCTGAGTCGGCTATTTAGGTACGTTGGTCCGGTGTCGTGGAGTGCCTTGTGCGCGTGGGGGAGGAGCTTGAAGGTGATCCTCTTGTTGATGGGGAGCCAGTGCAGGTCTCTCAGGTGGGGTGAGATGTGGCTGCGGTGATGGATGTCGAGGATTAGGCGTGCAGATGCGTTCTGGATGCGTTGGAGCCGTATCAGGAGTTTGGCCGGGGCTCCTGCGTAGAGTGTGTTGTCGTAGTCCAGTCTACTGCTGATGAGGGCCTTGGTGACCGTCCTTCTGGTTTCTGTGGGGATCCACTTGAAGATCCTGCAAAGCAGGAAGAGGAGACGGCGTTGACCTGCTTCGTCATGGAGAGGGTGGAGTTGAGGATGACCCCTAGGTTGCGTGGGTGGTCGGTGGGTGTAGGGGGTGTTCCTAGTGCAGTCGGCCACCAGGAGTCGTCCCAGGCCGAGGGGGTGGGTCTGAGGATGAGGACCTCCGTCTTGTCTGAGTTCAGCTTCAGTCGGTTGTTTCTCATCCAGTCGGCGACGGCCTTCATTCCTTCATGGAGGTCGGTTTTGGCGGTGTGGGGGTCTTTGGTGAGGGAGAGGATCAGCTGGGTGTCGTCAGCGTAGGAGATGATGTTGAGGTTGTGCCATTGTGCGACGTGGGCGAGTGGTGCCATGTTGGCATTGAACAGGGTTGGGCTGAGGGATGAGCCTTGGGGTATGCTGCAGATGATCTCGGTGGCTTCGGAGCGGAAGGGAGGGAGGCGGATGCTCTTGAGTTCTTCCAGAGAGGAAGGACATGACTCTCCATGTGATTTACTGGAGCGCCCTGTATTTCTGCTCCTCCACACCATCAATGCATGAAAGAGAGATGCATGGGAGAGGCAAGGGTGAGTTGCCTCAGTGTTCCAGAGCACTTCCAAGTCAAGCAATATTATTTAAAGGTAACATAGGTACTTTCTGCCACTACACCACTTAGGCCGTACTGTAAATGGGAAATAAAGGGTAGTTCCGGGGTCAGATGTCGTGGTACATCTGCATTTGACAAGGTAACTACATAACCTTTAGCATCACATCAGTCGGAAATATGTTATGTTATGCAACGGAATAATATCACAAAAAAGAGGAACAGCTTCATATGCTCCTGTCAGCCTATTGGCTTGGATGCGGTTTGAGGCACAGCAATCATAGCGGTCAAGCGGTTAGTGGTAGTCAATTATTGTGGTTGTAAGACTTGTGTTTCATTTGTAATTCAGAGATTTGACATCCTATCTGACAAAAATGGTAACATTTGTAAGTTACAGTGTTTTGACAATAGGTCAACTAATAGATCATTAACATTGTGTCATTAATAATGTAACAAGTGAGTTATGCCTTATTGTGATCTGTGAACTTGTGTTTCTGCATTATTGTTAATGTTTTATAAGGCCTAGACTAAACTCTGAGAAATAATGGCTGAGCATTGAAATTAAATGAAATGAAATCGAAATTTATAATAAACTCGCACTACTACCCGGGAGTGTCTAGGTGCGCCTGTTTGCTAACAGAGCTGGCCAAGGTTGAGAGTCTTTTGGACTTGTGACTTAGGGAGGCCAATTGGCGGTCGGGTTCTTCAAAGGGTTTTCCTGGTGGTGACCACTTGCCTGCCTCGTGCTGGGAATCTGGCTATCATATGTATTGTGGGCAATGTTCACTTAAAAGAATTCTTGATGTTTGTTGGCCTCTTTGCTGCCTGTAAACTTTTGTATGGATTGCTTCCCGTGCTGACTGAGGCAGACAATTATTCTGGTTTGTACTGTTTCGGTTGAGGTGTCGATTCAGTCTTTTCCACAGGATTTATTGCTGGGACTCCATCTTTAGCGCTGTTTGGTTCTATCGCTTACTTCTTGGTCTTGTGACCCTATTTGGTCTTCTGCTGGTCTGTTTCTTGGTTGGTTTGCTTCCTGTGTCTGGAAAGGGATTGCCTTTTTGATTGTCTTCGCTACTTCAACAGGTTGTTTCTATTGTTCGTTTCAGGCCAGCTGCTTAATACTTCATTGGGATTCTGTTTATTCTGCCCTCTCACTTGACTGTTGGTCTATGGACCATAGTTGCCCTCCAGTGAATCTTATCCACCTAGTTTGTCTGGGAGAAAGATCAATATATTAATATATGCTGATGACAACGTTTTATCTGATCTTACTCCCACCAGTTTACAAACTGGACACATTTTAGAAGTGTTTAGAAAGATTAAATATATTAATAAATGTGACAAAAACTAAGATAAAGATATTCAAGCTGCAAACGCACCTTAATCTTTTTACTCAGGTTGTTAAGTATCACCCTCTTGTCTACACATTGTTCAAGAATATACCCATCTTGGGTGTTGATTTGTAATAAATCATCAATTAAGGATTATGCTAAGACTCAGGCAGTTGTTGTAGGAAATGGTGTTTTCCGATTGTTCTGTTCCCAGCGGTTGAGAGAAGGTTGATGCATTTGCAAAAGTTTATATTGCCAAGATTCTAATATATGGTTTTGAATGCCTTAACATCTCAGATGATCAAATATTGTCATTGGTTGAAAGCATGCATTGGAAGTGTTTTTTGATGGTAAGAAGGAGTTGCTCTATTGACGCATTACAGCCTAAAACTACATATGGTGGGCATTTGTATTGCGGACACGGACAATTCATACTTTTTTCAGTTCAAAAACAAGTTTATTGATGAAGAGCATGGTAATAATACAAATCAGGGACAATACTAATAAGGGAGCAATGGTGGAGAAATAATAAGGAGGGAGTAGGGGAGAGGGGAAATAAAATCTTACAATGATGAAGTAATAAAAAGGAGAGCAATGCAATTCAACACAATCAATACAACATACAAAATATAAAAGTGAATCATATTTGGGAAAGCACAAAAAAATAAAGGGCATAATAAACAAGTAATGTAATAGAATGCAAATACGGCTATGCAGTAAAATAGAATGGTTAAATAGAAAGTAATGTGAAGGGTATCAAGGAGGTTTAGGTACTTCCTGCTGCGCAGGTCGAGGGCGAAAAGAACGGAGTGCACATTTATCTAAATACAATGTAATAGGAAGCCATAAGTCAGCACGTTACAACAATTCATACTTTAATGGTATTACTAATTATAGACTCTAGATTCATGTAAGGGAGTTCTACTACCCTAAATCACCTTCTCTATGTTGAAAGAATCTGTGTTAAGAGAGGTAAACCACTTTTACAATGCGGTCAAAACACCACACTACATTGACAACGCAGCTTTTATAACGCAAGTCGTTACCACAACTTCCCCTGGAGGGCGCTCTAGACTAAGGAATAGTAGATCTACTATTCCGACACCTTCCCTACTGTACGTAGGCTGGAGTTGAAATAGTAAATTATACTATTCCTAAGTCCAGCACCCTACGGCGCAACTCGTGGTAACGACTTGCGTTGTAAAAGCTGCGTTGTGATGTACCGTGATCATTTTGATCGCGTGGTAACGTCATACATCCATTAAGAGATAAATACACTCTTTATCTCAGTGCAACAAACCCTGCAATTCATTAGGCATTTAACCTTGACTTATTTAATTATGACATGTCTAATGATAGTTTTAAACAATGGACCAAACGATATAATAAAGATGTAATAAAGTTCGGAGTCGCATTCATGATTGTAATCATTGTATTAACCATTGTATGAGAATTAAACGAATGGGGGTTCTTATGAATATTCTATCCAACTTGCGGTATGCAATTTCATCTTGAAGCTAACTTAGATGTGCATACTCAATATTTTTATTGAAATTTTTATTTTTGAACTCTAGGCTTACCTAATCGGGGATAGCTTAAATGCTCTGTACTATATGAAAAATGTACTTATTGTTCCTCTTCCACACAATATTTAATGCTTGTATTATTAGCATGTCCTGATTTAGCAACTGCATGTCAACAATATATTACACCTATGTTGCTCAGAAAGTGGATTCTAAAGTGTATTGATACACTTGTATTTTTTTTTGCTACATTCTGTTACTATATGTTATTGTTTGCACATATTATTTTAAGGTTGTATTGCTATTTACGATTTGATTGTGAATTCCCTGGAATATACAATATTATTAATAAAAAGCTTGATAAAAAAGCCTTCTGGTCCTGCCGCCCTCAAGGGTTCCATTGCTCGGCTTTGGGGTCATGAGTTGGAGTGGCTATATTGGCAACTGTTCGGGTACTACCTAGTGTGGAGCTTTTATGTAGGTTCTCTATAGCCTTTGAGGTCCAGAAGTCATACTGTGTTGGCTTACTTGAGGTCTGCGTTCTTGGTGCTTTTTTGGGGCTTTCTTCTTCAATTCCTTCTGCGAGCACCTGTTCGTAATACTATGGTCTTCCATTCACTGGTCTGAGGACAGATGTGCTTTTAACATCCTCACATACTAAGGAATGGATGAGAAAGAGTGATTTGGGGCTAATGGCATAATTGCTTATGGACAATCTTCAATTGCCCCTAGTCCAAGTCTTACTTGGCCCAGTCCTATGAACTTCCCACCTGTCTTCCTTGTTGTCCTTGTCCTTTGACCTGTCTGGCTTGCTTTTGTTCAGGAACTGGAAAGGCTAGAGTCCACTAATGTATCCATAGGATCAGAGCAAAGAAAAGAAGCTCTTCTGGCGTAGGAAAGTTTTTGAATATTGCAAGGAAATGTATTCTTCACTTTTTTTAAACTAAGCAGTAGCCTTTATTGTAGTTCAACCCAAAACGAACAACAGGGATGAAAACCAGGATATTACTGTCACAGGTTCAAAGAAAAGAACCTGAATAAGAACACTCTTAAGCAAGGGCTCCCCAGAGAAGACTGCATGAGACGCACCACCTATGTCCGCGGTGAGAGCCATAGAGTAAGGACTGGGGTGAGAAAGACATGAAATGGAAGTGATAAAGAATAGCAGAAGACAATAGGGCCATTATTCTAGCAAGCCTTCGGCAAGAGCTTAGATTAGTATCACAGCCCATCCTGTAGTGTACCTCGGTGGGCTATAATGTACCCAGGAGCCTCTCATGAGTCCATTGGCCTGACCGCAGCAGCTGGGATGCCTCTGAATGCGTGTACGGTGTGACCTGAGCACGCTTCATCTACTCAAAGTTATGTGTGTCAACTATCTAGGCTCTCGAACAAGGCCCATAGTGCCAGGGGACTCACCGCCCCATGGTCTGAGTCCCTATACCTGCTAATCCCATATCAAACATTGAGACCAACCTTGGTCTTCTGGAGTATCTGGGAAGGCCAACCATGGCCCAAAATGCTGTTTCTGACAAAGCTTTGATGACTCTGGGTGAGCCACTACTAGGCTCTGGGGGTAGGTTTTGGGGTGCTAGCTATTTCAGCTCCTAGGGTAGAATTTACATAGCCTTCTAAAAAATCAGGAAAAGATGTGACCAGACACAAGTCATCCCAAACACACGGACCAACCCATCTTCTCCCCAAGCATGGAGTACCAGAGGCCAGGGAGGAAGGTACAACTGACGGGGTCTAGATGCTCTTGGTAAAGACTGTCTCTTGGCAAAGCAGAGATTATCCCGGGCTCCATCCTCGTCTGAGTGCAGCAGCAGAGGGCGATGTAATGGAGCCTGCCGGGCTGTGGCGGAGTCAGTTCAGAGAGACTTAAGGCATGGAGTTATGGCTAACCTTCTAATATTATGGTGAGGGTGCAAGCAACCCTTGGAATTACCATCACAATAAATGCTTCCATGGCCAGGGTTGCCTTTACGGGGTACTACTAAAGGTTCTGTTTTTTCTCATTACTATGACAGACATCTAGTTTCTGTGTTTTGATAAAGAATTTAAAAAAAAACAAAATCAAAAATATCATTTTAATCCTCTACCTTGTGCCTTTCACTTTATTTGCGTTTAGTTCGTTTTATGTGTTTCCCTGCATGTGTTTGCATGGAAGTTCCCCACAGTTTGTCTGGTGCTGTAGGACATTTTAGCACATGAGCAGCACATGTTGTCTCTTGGTAATTGATAATGTCAAATCACTGCGCCTGAAGCACCGTCCCTGACATTTCAAAGCCGTCGCCATAAATCGAGTGGGGGTTTCCTGACCCAACACTTCAAAATCATGCTAAAACTACAAAAACATGCATGTGAGAAATGATACAATGAAGTTAGCGCATTCATCAGTCTTCCACCCTCAAACATTTGCAACTGATTATCGCATTTGGAGTTGGCACAAAGTCATGGCGTTCTGTACTGCGCAGACTTGAAGGCTGCCAAAAAGGTAGAAAAAAAATGAGAAAGTATCCCTGAAGCTTGGGCTCAGACAAAATGTCTTCTGCTTAATGAAAAGATATGGATGGCTGGTCTGATTCGTTCCAGGGGAGGGGATCAGCAGAGGGCCCCGTGGAACCCTGCACTAATGCTGCACCGGGAAAGGCTTAGGTTTGAGCTGCTATCGCTCTTTCTGACTTCGATTAATCATGTCTGTGCATAGGTTTTAAGATTGTGTAGCTTCCTGTTCGCATTTATAGGTTTTGTCATCAGAACGAGGTGTTAACATTGTAAATGGGGTACGCCTCTGATGCAAAGAGCAGCTACTCTTCCGTAGTGGGGGGAGGCAACTTGGTCCAAACAACTTTTCCAAATGCAGAGGTTTGTGTGAGGCCTTTTATGTGGTGGCATTGACATGCATGCCAACATTTTAGATCAAGAAAGTGGGAGGTTTAGAAAAAATAATTGGGGTAATGAATTTTCCCCATTGACTTCTAGTGAAGCAGAGGCCTTTTCAGGCGGGACACAGCTAAAATAAAGCCATTTTTTGTATCAGAAATCTGCAACTTCTTTCTTTCCTATCATATCTATGTGCTGTGAAAAGGTAAGGCCAGATAAGGGCAGTAGTCGGCCTTTCAGAGTCTGACTTCCTGATCATGCTCAATACAAGGGACTAACAACCATGTGCGTTTAGCATTGCTTTTAAGACACGGGCACTGCATTTTACATTTCTGGAAATTGTTGAGCGTGCCCCCATGCCCTAAAACAGAAGCCACTACTGGGAGCGCTGTACAAGGTCAAGGTCATTAGTGGTAAAGATGCACGGGGGACCCTGTGATTCTTCATTAAAGTGATTTAACATGATGCTTGTTGTTTGTACTCTACATATATGCAGGGTCGGATTGGGAAGGCGGGTAGTCGGGCATTGGGTGATAGGCCAGTGTCTCTTGGTCACCTATGGGCCTTTTTGTTTGAGCTTCAGTAAACCGGCCCACAGAGACTTACTGACTTCCAGCCCCACCAGGCTACTGTACTATGGCACCAGCATCACGGGCACCACACCCCTGTCATGCTGTAAATTAAGTCTGGGGAACAGGTGTTGCTCTGGCCGTTGTGGCATTCTCACCTCAGTCCCCTGCCTCGTATGGCATGCCCGGCCCAGAAGCAGAGTCATCACCTGCTGAGCCATCATGTTTACGCCATCGTTTTTCTCTACATTACAGCCTCTCTTCCCTTTCTTAGTGCACATACTGGCTAGGCATCAACGTCACTTCCCATCCTATAAATCTTTGAAAGTTCCACTCCCAGGGTGTAGTGCATAAAAGGGTACAGTAACACAAACTCTTCTTCAGTGTCCCTGTCCTGTTGTATAACATTTTAGGACCCTATTGCAATTTTCCCGATTCATGCCCTTATATCGGTATAAATCACCATATCCTTATATAGGCATAGAAATCATAACCATATTTAGACATAGCTCATGCAGTCCAAAAATGGGAGGGCTACTTCCACTAGTTCCGAAAATCCACAATGATTTCTTGGAAAACTCGGCTTCAGCAGCTAGGGACTTCCCCTTGCTCGAATACTAACTTGTCCAAGAACTCATGGAGTTTTCAAAGAACTGAGACTCTTTGATGACGTTATTATGTCCACCTTTACGTCAAACTCGGCACGTTCAAGGTATAAATATGCCCACACTTGCCATAGCAAACACACGGTGGTTTGGAGCAGTTCGACTATCTACTTGCCCGACACATCCTGCTACAGCAAGTGATGAAGGAAGCCGACCCTCCAGCAGATGTACTGAGAGAGACGCTGTCTTTTCTCCTGCCGAGAAGTCCAGCTCCAGTGTCTCCAAGCTACCCTTGCGGGTTGTTGGGAAATCGAGTCCCGAGATTGACCTTCTTCATTCTAAACCAAGGTACGGTGCTGATTAGACCCTAAGATCTTGGATAGATTCTTGGCAAGAGAATACTAAACTTATGCTACACCACACTTACTTCTTCTCTCGTACTAAGCTTAGGTTAGTTACATCGGTTAGGTGTCTTTTAGAAGCACCAGTTGAGTACTTTTTAGCCTCTGTTATTTATGTATGTATTTATCTATGGTCTAGGAGCCATACAATGCTCTTTCATTATTATTTTATTCTACTCTTTTTACTGTATGCACTATATTTTGCAACCAGTTTTACGATTGTAGCAGTTCATTTCATATGCTTGAGAAAGAAGACTGTTCAATAAATACTCTTTTATTGAAAACACCCGTCTCTCTATTTCTCTGCACCTCTTGTGAAACAAAGCATGCACGAATGACTGAGTAAAATATCTATCTATGGTTTCCACGACTCTGAAGATCAGTTTTATCTTGGGAAACAAAGTTGTCATGTTTATCCGGTTGTCAGAAACTAAATCCCTTCTAATGAACTCGAGAAAGTTTCTAGTGACCTCTGAGCTAGCTGGCACTCACAATTAAGTCTAATATATTTCGATAGAGACCTAGTTGACATAAGTCCTACGTCACATCTATAGAATATATTATTCCAATGCGCAGAGCCTATTGGGAATATAGGAACTACACTACATGGCATCCAACGTTTGGTAAGGCACTAATTTAATGCTAGATACTAGAGTAACTCAGTTGTGATTTTCACAGAGGCACCTTTATCCCATAAATTAGTCCAATAGACGTCTGGAGTGGGTTAAAGGATAAAAATCCATCTTAAACTGAAAGAATCCTATTTATTAGTTTTTGGTTTTGTTCAACGTTGAAGGATACAGTGTTCCAAAATATTGTGCACCTTATCTTTATTTCCTTAAACTTGCTCTGCAGAACTTCTTAACAAAAAGTCAGATGAGGACAATCCTGGGGGCAGTGGAACTGCAGTAAATGTAAATCATCCAGGTTTTGACACTACAGGTTTCCGACATGACGATTCGGATGCTATAAACATCCCGGAAAATGTGCGGAAAACAATAGCTATAAAGCTTGTAGAAAATGGCCTATCAGCAAGAGGTGGTAGGGTAATTTTTGTTATAGAGGCACATGAATATCTGCAGACAGAGGTATTCTATTCATGGATTATCTTTCCTCAAGCAAATCCAACAACACATATGTTCCACTTCTATAAGATAGAGGAACCTCCAGCGGAATACGTTCCTTTCGAGGACATTGAAATTCCACTAACTTACCAAGAGCATCAGCTCTGGTTTAAAGGCACCCTACAACATCAAAATCACATTATCAGGCTCGGTCCACTAGGTAGACCAGGAGCAACATGGCTGGTACTAGCCAGCTATACACCACATCCTGCCATTGAACAAATGACAGGTCCAGAACTTTTAGCTCAGCTAAAACAATGAATTAAAATCCATAGACAATTAGTACAATATGTCATGCAGACGTTAACAGTCCAACCTGCTATAAGAATTCCACAGCACACCCCTCATCAGGGGAACATAAACAAAATTACACCACAGACCATACAATCAGTCATCAGTAAATTACCCACAAAAAGGGAACAAATTCCATTCTGGTTAGCTCAAAAAATTACTCAGATCCAGGCAGTATTTCCCGATAGTACACCTCATGAGAAACACAGGATTCTAACAATCTGTTTACCAATGGGGATCGCACCACACCTGGAGGACTGTGACACTTGGGGTAGTCTTTGCTGCAATCTACACAAAAACACATGGTGTTCCGTCCATGGCAGTAATACCAGACGTCCTGAAACAGATTCAAAATGAATACAGGGCAGAGCCTGCTTTAAATCTCGATATGAAGTTACTGAAGGATTTCAAACAGGTCTCGCCTATAATATCAGCTAATATTAAAGGTGAAGCAGCATCCGTGGCAATCCGCCAAAAACTAAAAGAACTTGATATAACTGAGCAACCATATGAACTTGCCAGAATTATAGAAAAATCCTATGAAGAACTAGGAAGAGGTAGTTTGGGAGGGAAGCCAGTAAAGCCCGAACTAACAGAAAATCGTGAAAATGTTTTTATTAAAAACACTCTCACTACTCTTAAAAAGAAGTGGAAAAATACTAGACAGACACTTTCTAAAGAGAAGCGTTCTCAATCCAGAGGTATGTCTCCTCAAAAGGAGCCCTCTGAAAAGAAGTATCACCTCAGAAACAAGGATAATTTGAGAAAACCTGATAGATATCAAGATACTGATACACGTTCCTCTCGTACCTTTCAGACTTCCTCACAGAAATCCAAAAGAAGAGGACGATCAGAGCACAAGGAAGAGCGCGTGAAGTCCAAAGACGATCAACACGTTCCGAAAAATAAGAAAACTCAATTCACCAAAAAGAAGGTAGCAAGTCTTAAAGTCAGACATGCTGAGGATCTTGAGGACACAACTCAAGAACGGGGAGTGGGCCCAGACAATGCTGGACAGCGGAGCAGAGGTTACCATAGCTCGCAAGATCCTAAAGGATCATCTGGAGACAGTGGACCTGAATGAATGCATTCAGGTTGAAACTGCGGATACCAGGAATAGTGTACCACATAAGTTATATGAAGTCACACTCCGAATAGAGGGGGAAATAACTAGGAAAATAAAAGCACTCTTTTGGGAAAAACTATCTAAGGGTTATGACATTCTTATGGCTGAAAAAGACTGGCCATCTGAATTTGTCAAGGAGTGCCCACATGGCGAAGAGAACATTATGCCAGCCTTCTCAAATCATATTACTATTCACAAAAAATACACTTATGCCAGAAAATGGGCTGTATCCCAGACACCAGCATTATATAACAATCATGTTGGATGGGATGAGGATTCTCCTCACCATAAAATCCAGTTAAAAAATCAACCAACTGCTTAGAAGCAGTATCCAGTTAAACAAGAATCTAAAAAACAGGTCAGGGAGATCCTAGATCAACTTGAATACCAAGGGGTTATTGAAACATGCACCTCGTCCATGAACAATCCTTTGTTTCCTGTCTCGAAGCCAGACAATACATATCGTCTAGTTTTGGACTACAGTAATTTAAACTCTTGTTGCAAAATGTTTGCAGTACAAAATGCACACAGTGCAGCACTGATGAATAACATCGGGCGCAAAAAATATAAAACCACATTAGATATTTCAAACTGTTTCTTGTGTTAAAACATTGCACCTGAAAGCAGGTTTTTGACCGCTTTCTAGATAATGGAGACACAACAACACTTTTGTCGTCTCCCCCAGGGATTCAAAAATAGTCCTGGGTTATTTTCAGCCAGAGTAACAGAGTTACTACAAACGTTTGATGATGAGGCATTATCTTATGTCGATGACATCTATCTTACAGACGATGATTTGGACAGGCACTTGAACAGGGTGAATACCATAATACTTGGTTTCGCCTCTGAGGGTTACAAATTCAATTTTAAGAAATCAAGAATTGCCCACCTCAATGTCCTATTCTTGGGATACAAACTTTCAAGTGAAGGCAAAAGCCTGGCAGCAAACTTTTTAGAAAAATGTGCGCTGCTCCAACCTCCAAAAACGCTAAAAAACTTACAGTCAGTTCTAGGATTCCTGAATTTCGGAAGAACTTACATTCTAAATTACGCAGAAAGGGTTAAACCTCTCTACGAATTAATCAAACCTGATTTCAAACCTACTTATTGGACTCAAAAACACACAGAAATTTTACATTCAGTGCAAACAGACATGTTAGCAACAACACATTTACAGACACGCATAAAGGAACACAACCTTGTAATCCGAATCATCCCAGGGAGATGCGGATTCACATACCTAACCTTTAATGAAGGTAAAAAGGTACCAATAGCTTACAAATCACACTTGTACACACAAGCTGAAATGAAATTCACTTCAACAGAAAAAATTCTGACAGCGGTTCAAACTGCAGTAGCAAAAGAGAGAGCCCTTGCACAGGGAAAACGCATAAAAGGCGTTACTCCCATACCTGCCTTAGAGGCAGTGACAAAGGCAAGCATTCCAAATGCAAAAGCTTTCCATACAAGATGGATACAATGGGTTATTTCTCTTGCTGCGACAGACGTTGAATACGTTTTTGACCCCTACTTGAAGACACAAGAATTTCTCCAATACGAACAAGAATGTCTTCTGCCCACTGAAATTCTGCCACTAGAACATTACGGCTGTATAATATATACAGACGGATCATCACAGCCCGCAATTGGGGGTAAACAAGTTTATAGTGCTGGATGCGCAATTGTTAAAGGTCGCTGGTGTGATGGTAAATTCAGATCTATGGTCACTAAAACTCAATCTCTCGGAGACTGTACAGCTCAGCGAGCTGAACTCCAGGCTTTCGAGATGGCGCTTGAGAATACCGATCGCGAATTCCCCACACTCATAGTGTGTGATTCGTATTACTGCTTCCAGTCTTATAATGAATATCTGCGGAACTGGGTTCAAAATGGTTTTAAAGACGCAAAAGGTGGCACAATCAAGCATACAATGCTTTGGGAACAAGTAGTTCTATTACAGAAAGAACTACAAAAGACTCATGTGATCCATACACTGAGTCATCAGTGTGATGTCGTTCATGTTGAAGGGAATTCATTGGATGATTAAGCCGCAAAGGCAGCTGTGCAAAGGGCTTCCGTAGCTGCAATTACTCGTTCAAAAACAAAAATAGATGGTGAAACCATGCTTGCTGTCAATGCCACAAGCAAAGGCAGCAGAGCTGCGTTACCTCTAAACTATCCACTTGAGTATACATACATAATTGATGCAAACTCCGTTCCTTTTGCTCGAATCCCAGGAGTGGGGGATAGGGTAATTCCAAACAGGATTCGGAGAGGTGCTTTGATTCAAGTAGCACATATGGGAGAGGGTCTGATACATCAAGGGATCTCTAAATCTCTACTAGAATTACAAGAGATGTACTAAACGGTCGCTCCCCGCAATCCTCCTGGTATCGTAGCGCTTTTTTCCACGTTGCCTGGGCTTTGTTTGCATTTCATTTGTTTCGCATTTCATTTCGCCACATTTCATAGCGCCGCATTGTGCCTTGTGATTAGACGCTACTTGTGCTCTGTAACTGCATTTCATTTCATTTTGCCACATTTCTTAGCGCCGCATTGTGCCTGTGATTAGACGCTACTTGTGCTCTGTAACTGCATTTCATTTCGCCACATTTCATAGCGCTGCACTCTGCTTTAACGTGCTGTAACTATAGCGCAGCTGTGTGTTTTGCTATTGTGCTCACTGCTCGCCCCAACCACACCCTGATCACTGTTGTTTATTGTTGCTGCCATTTTGTTGTTTGTGCAGTCCCAGCCCGTCCCTCCAATCACGCTCCCGCCTCCCTGCTGACCCTCCCTCCCACTAAGAGTAGAGGCCGACCCCACCCCCTCTGAGAGCTGTGACCGTCCTGTCCTGTACAGAAGCGGTCGCTCCCAGCAATCCTCCTGGTATCGTAGCGCTTTTTTCCACGCTGCCTGGGCTTTGTTTGCATTTCATTTGTTTCGCATTTCATTTCGCCACATTTCATAGCGCCGCATTGTGCCTTGTGATTAGACGCTACTTGTGCTCTGTAACTGCATTTCATTTCATTTCGCCACATTTCTTAGCGCCGCATTGTGCCTGTGATTAGACGCTACTTGTGCTCTGTAACTGCATTTCATTTCGCCACATTTCATAGCGCTGCACTCTGCTTTAACGTGCTGTAACTATAGCGCTGCTGTGTGCTTTGCTATTGTGCTCACTGCTCGCCCCAACCTCACCCTGATCACTGTTGTTTATTGTTGCTGCCATTTTGTTGTTTGTGCAGTCCCAGCCTGTCCCTCCAATCACGCTCCCGCCTCCCTGCTGACCCTCCCTCGCCCCTCCCCCTCCACTATCTACATATGTCAGAACAGATGACGCGCAGCATCCACGCGCAGCGGATGCGCGCCGAAGGTGCGCCAAAGTTAAGCCCGTCTACCCCCGTCCGCGCCTGGACCGTGCCCAGCGCCAGACCCCCTGGTCCCCGTGTCACCCACCCCACCCGCATTACATACGACTCATCCACCCTCCTAGCACTTAACCTCGGCCGACTCCCTAACTGTGCCCAAGCCGCACCGGGACACACACATGGACCCTTCACCTGCCACTCCTGCAAGTACGACTCCATCAAGACCCACACCAAACCCACAAACATCAAACAGAGATCCGACACCAACCACCTTAAATGCATCCTTCTCAACACCCGCTCGGTTCACAAACACGCCATCGACCTGTGGAACCTACTCGACACCATTTCTCCGGACGTCGCCTTCCTAACAGAAACCTGGATGAATGCCTCATCAGCTCCAGACATCGCCATTGCCATCCCGGACGGCTACAAGATCATCCGTAAGGACCGCACCAAGCAAACATGAGGAGGCATCGCCATCGTCCATAAGAACACCATCCGCGTCTCAACTAGCTCAGACGACAACCTCGCCATCGCCGAACACTTCCACTTCCAGATCCACACCGACCCCAAGACCACACTCAGAGGCACCCTCCTCTACAGACCCCCAGGACCGCGTACGCAGTTCAGCGAAGACATCACTGACTTCATCACCCCACAAGCCCTCCCCTCAGAAGAATACATCCTACTGGGAGACCTCAATTTTCATCTGGAAAAGAACAGTGACAGGAACACTACCACCCTGCTGGACAATCTCGCCAACCTCGGACTCAGACAACTTGTTAACACCCCCACCCACTACGCAGGACATACACTCGACCCTATCTTCACCTCCAGCAAGCATATCTCCTTCACTCACACCACAGCCCTCCACTGGACGGACCACAGTTGCATCCACTTCATTTACAATAAGTCCACGAGCCACAACCACCCTCAACCAACCCTGCGAAGAAATTGGAACAAAATCACAATCGACCAGATCTCCACATCACATCTTCAAACACCCCCTGCCTATTCGACGAACCCTAACCAAGCTGCCATCAACCTCACACAATGGCTAACCCAAACCGCCGACAAACTATCACCCTTGAAAAAACATCAAATCAAGGAAGGAAGCAAGAACGCCCCCTGGTTTAATGATGACCTTAAGAAATCCAAGAAACTCTGTCGCTCCCTTGAAAAAACTTGGAAAAAAGACCCAAACACTATCACCCAAGCCGCCTTCAAAAATGCCACCCGCAAACACCACCAACTAATCTGGTCAGCCAAGAAATCAGCACTCAAAGACCGACTAGACAACAACGCCCACAACAGCAAGGAACTTTTCAACATCATCAAAGAATTCACCAACCCCACCGCCAGCTCCAACGACATCACCCCCTCTCAAGTCCACTGCGACTCCCTCGCCTCATTCTTCCATGACAAAATCGCCGACATTCATAACAGCTTTGACAACCAACCCGTAAACCAGTCAACCCCTCTCACCTCCGAACCTGCACCTCCTCCGAATATCCTCCTCAAATGGAACACAATCTCCACAGAAGACACCATTCGCCTAATGAACTCCATCCACTCAGGATCCCATACAGACCCATGCCCCCATTACATCTTCAACAAAGCAGACTCCATTATCGCACCCCATCTCCGAGACGTCATCAACTGCTCCCTCATCTCCGGCACATTCCCAGAAAAATGGAAACACGCCGAACTCAGCGCCCTTTTGAAGAAACCCACAGCTGACCCCACCGAACTCAAAAACTACTGCCCCATTTCTCTCCTCCCATTCCCCACCAAAGTCATTGAGAAAACCGTCAACAATCAGCTCGCTGCCTTCCTCGAAACCAACAAATCACTCGACTCCTCACAGTCTGGCTTCCGAGCCAAACACAGCACCGAGACCGCCCTCATCACAGCAACAGACGACATTAGAACTCTACTGAGACACAGTCGCCCTCATCCTCCTCGACCTCTCCACAGCCTTCGACACAGTCTGTCATAGCACCCTAATACAACGCCTCAGCAACATTGGAATTCAAGGAAAAGCACTAGACTGGATCGTCTCTTTCCTCGCTGGAAGAACTCAGAGAGTCCGCCTTCCCCCTTTCAAGTCAGAGGCCACCGAAGTCATCTGCGAAGTCCCACAAGGATCTTCTCTCAGCCCTACCCTCTTCAATATCTACATGAGCCCCCTCGCAACCATTGCACGTCAACACAACCTCAACATTATCTCCTACGCTGATGACACTCAGCTGATCCTCTCACTCACCAAAGACCCAATCACCGCCAAAACCAACCTACATGAAGGGATGAAAGAAGTAGCCGAGTGGATGAAGCAAAGCCGTCTGAAACTGAACTCGGACAAAACGGAAGTCCTTATCTTAGGCGCATCCCCTTCCGCCTGGGATGACTCTTGGTGGCCAACGGCACTAGGAAAAGCTCCCATACCGACGAACCACGCACGGAACCTGGGCATCATCCTGGACTCCTCTCTCTCAATGAACAGACAAGTCAACGCCGTCTCATCATCTTGCTTCAACATCTTACGCATGCTCAAAAAAACTTTTTGCTGGATCCCCACCGAAACAAGAAAAACGGTCACCCACGCACTGGTCACTAGCCGACTGGACTACGGTAACACCCTTTACGCCGGCACCACTGAAAAACTACTGAAAAAACTCCAACGTATTCAAAACGCCTCAGCCAGACTCATTCTAGACATCCCCCGTACAGACCACATTTCCGGTCACCTGAAAGACCTTCACTGGCTCCCCGTCAACAAAAGGATAACGTTCCGTCTCCTCACCCACGCACACAAAGCCCTCTACGAACTTGGACCTGACTGCCTCAACATGCGCCTTTCCTTCTACACTCCCAACTGCGTTCGTCCAACCATGCCCTCGCCGCTGTTCCGCGCATCCACAAAGCCACCATGGGGGGAAGATCCTTCTCCTACTTAGCGGCCAAAACCTGGAATTCCCTTCCCATCCACCTCCGCCTTACCCAAAACCACCTAGCCTTCAGAAAACAGCTTAAAACCTGGATATTCGATAAATAAACCCCTCACCCCTCAAGCGCCTTGAGACCCTCTGGGTATGTAGTGCGCTATATAAATCTCGACTTGACTTGACTTGACTGGTGGCCAGGGATGATCGCCCACATTTACAAATTTGGAATTAATTGTGATGTCTGCTACAGAGTTCACAGCTTGGAGCGCCACCAGACTCCTGACTACAGTATAGCCAGGTCAAGACAGACACCATTGTTAGATAGCATTAGACTATCCACGCTCAGACGTCCTTATGGACAAAAGCGGTCCCACAAATATTAGGACAAGATTAGTTTGGATGTGGCCTCAGCGCTCGGCTACTCCTGAACTGTTATAAAAGATTTGCAAGTCTTTATCGGCACATACGCAATCGGTACGCTACATTCTGACCAGGGTCCTGCTTACAAGGAGGCCATGGCCAGCTTGGGCGTTGCATTGTGGTACTCAAGTCCATTCCATTCTGAGGGAAATTCGGTTGTGGAAAGAAAAAAACGTGACATAAAGCAATCTATAACAGCTAGGGTATTAGGTTCGGGTGACGGGTGGGTCAAACATCTAATACGTTTCCAACATAGTCTTAATAATCTGCCAAGAAATTCTCTGGGTGGAATCACTCCATATGAAATCCTTTTTGGTACTAGAATGATGGTTGAAGACCTTGATCATCATACTTCATCGGTAGAACAAAAACCCTGTGATATCAAAGATTGTTTGGCTGTTTTACAGGACTTAAACAAAACAAGAAGTCTAAGCAACACCATACAAAAGCCAACAACCACTGAAGAAAAAACACATGTCCCAGCAAGACCTGTCTGGATTCCAAAGATTGGGTATCGGGCCAGAGAAAAAATAGCGGATAAGAAGGAATTTTGGCCTTCTTACAGAAAACCAGTACCTGTACTAGCAGTCCACCGATCAAGAACAGTGTTACTGCTGCCACTTGCTGGAAGAAAGGAGAACCGGTCCATATCAATTGACCTGGTAAAACCACACCATGTGGCCGATAATAAGTAGTAGGCCCAGTGGACTCCAAAGATGTAGCAGACGACCAAATCCGGCTACCATCCAAGAGGTTCAAACTGAAAGACTCATCACCTTTGAAGAATCTGTAATGAGAAAAGAAGGACTATGCAGCAAAGCCATGGAACTTGTGCCTCTTGAAACCCAAATAACAGTTTGTCAAGAGACTCCTGTCTACAATGAAGTAGCATCTGACTATACTAACATGTCAAGGGAACGAGCAGCTCCAGCGATTTCAAACAATCTGGATGTGATAACAAACTATTGACAGAACTGCCTCTGGCTATTTCATCAACTTTGATACCTTTTCTAAGGATCCCAGTGAGCCTGAAACAACGCCAACAAACAAAACGTTCTAGGAACAATTATCAGAACTTGGTCACCAGCTTGCAAATACATATCTTGTTTCACCATGGGTTGAATTTTGGATTGGGTTAGGTGTACTTTTTCTCCTACTATGGCTCATTCTCGTTTTAAGTTTGGGAAAGCTGATAGATGGAAAATATAGTAAAATGGACACAGCAAGTAAGAACATCAACTTGCTCCTGAAACCACACAAATCATCTCATCGTGAACAAAGAGACCTGTCATCAGTAAACATCACAGCCGTTCCTCTACCAGGTGGTATAGCATGGGATAGAACTGATTATGGCATTCATGGCCCCGTCGAGCTGCTGAAGATTCCACACCAATTTAAGGTTTCCTTGAGCGAATTTGTTTCACAGAGTACATTTTGTGATGATTGGGACTTTGAGACTGTTAATAACATGATGGCAGACTTAGAAATGTCAGCAAAATTTGCAAAACATAAATACTTAGAAGGTTCATCAAATTATGGGGAAATGTATTGTTTTAATCATTTTGGTCATCATTATTTGCACAAATCTGTGAATCCTAGAAATATTTTAACTTATAATCAATGAGAACATTGTCCAACACCTCCAAAAGATAGCTCTAAAACATTCTATAGAAAATGTCCATACTTTACAGGTTTTAATGTCACAAATCCAGAAAGCTTTTACTTTGAAAATGTTAATAAGACAGGTATGAAAAGTATGTTAACAAATACTAAACAAATTTATTCTGAGGCCTTTTATGCTCAATTGTCCACATTAGGCTTTGACTTTTAGAAAGACAACATTGAGACAAAAACTGTTTGGGTCACAAAAGACTTGGAGGTACAAGGTTTAAAAGCATTGTTCAGAGCCTCCATCATCCCAGAACAAATACTGTTCTTAAATTAACTGTTCAACAGACATCTTGTCTTGGCCTGTCTAAGATAAAAGATTTAAACCAACCGTCCATTCCTAAGCCCACACCTGATAGTAATAGAACTATAGATGAGGGGGTAGACATACATTGTATTTTACAAGAAAACAGAACTAATCCTGAATGGAAACAATGGTTCATCTGGCCCACAGACACAAATAACTGTCAAGAGAGATTCCTCAACAAGACACAAGGGTTAACAGTAACTCGGCCATATCCAAGATATGTCCAGAGACATCATCCAGGGATAATAACAACTTACAGTGTAGGAAAACTGTGCCTTGAATGGCTGCAACACTTAACTTTACTTAAAAATGACATTGACTTACGAGAATTCTTACTTGGACCTCGCAAACCACGTCATAATTGTTTCATAAACGCCGGTATTTACGCTGCTTACAATGAAGCATGGAAAGTCACGCAAATGGAAACTGCAGAACGAATGCGAGAAATTGATCGCATTAATTTAGAGAAAGCTCTCTCTGTAGTTGACAATGGGTTAACAACTCTGTTGCCCAGAATTTATTCTTTGGGCAGCATCGTATCCTCTGCCATAGACATAATGGAACAGCACTTGCTAATGCTACAACATGGCCAGTCTCAATTCCGTTCTATAATGCTGCTAGGCTGGACATTACAAAACGTTCATTCTGGCTATGCTCCTTGGCATCTAATCAATACCACGTCATTGTTTACTGTATTTAACCTTACAGATAAACAAATGTCTTTGGCACAGAGGGGAGCAGACTATACAGTGCTAAGCATAGAAAAACTGGAGAGATTACCATTGACCGTTTCTGAGAAACCAGCCGTTGAATGGATAATACATTGCACCATCACAATATCAGTGACGATTTTCCAGTTTCAGTACTGCTTAAAACACATTCCAGCAGGCCTGTATGAAAGGTTGGGTAAGGAGTACATAAAGTCGATCTGGGATTTACTATACACAAACAAATGTTGGAGTGGGGGAAAGAAGGTATTTCTTAGTGGTAAAAATTGCCAAACCACGTTAAGCGGTACACTTCTATGTCAAGGCATTCATTTACATGGAGCCTATGATGGTTCTTCAAACAACTTATCATGCCACCTGCAGGGTTCCCCGGCAGCAGTGATAGATCCAATTTTTAGGCAGCTTTCCAATGGAAGCTACATACTGCTGAATGATCACAACTGTTGTGGAATGATGCCAGGGACAGCCTATCTCGTTAGTGTGTCAGCCAGGATCACTTATTGCATGCCAGTATTGTTTCCTAAAACTAAGACAGACGGGGAGTCGCCACTATGGCCTTCACTGAACATCTCTTCTATACAAATTGATACTTTAAGCAGAATGAAAGCTATTCTTTTACAAAAACTGTGCCACTGACCTCGTCCAGAGAGACATATGATCTGCAAGTTGCAAGGTCCTCTGCGGAGATCCATGCATTATTATCAGCAAACTGCCCCATACATTTCGCAGAAATGTTAGGTTGTATCTTAAAAATGTCTGATATCAGCGGTATTGTACATGTATTTACGATGATTTTTTTGGGACTGTTAGCACCCTTTGAAGCAGTCCTGGGCATTTTTCCTAACTTCGTGCACTCTGTGTCCGGCGGCCTGCCTCTCATCTTGGGACTCGTAGCAGGGATACTATTTTTATTAATTCTGCTTCGTTATGGCAAGTACAGTCACCAGCGATACCCAAATTACCATGGAGAATGCTCTTCTGCCAATGCAGTATCGTGAAAGAATAACATAGATCCTTGGCTTGGCTCGTTTGAGAGATCTGAATACTACATGGTTCCTGTCATTCAGACCAATCTGACAAGATTGCATCTTACCTGTTCTACAATGCCTTTTTTGCGTAGAGGAATGCGTGTTAGATATCTGTCTAACACTTCCATCAGCAATGCCAACGGATGTTGATGCTTTACGGGGTCCAGTAACGGCTCATGTATTGTGTTGCCCACAACGGCTACCAATCCTGGTGACGGCATTCATTGAGATCTCACTGGCAATTCCAGCTGAAGGTGTGATACACGGACCAATAGGCACACAGGTACCATCTACTACGAACATTGCTAATGCGACTGATGCTGACGGCGAGCCTTCTCATCTGTGTACGGTTGATCTACTTAATGAAGTGGTTCAACTTTCATCTACTGTGGTAGACGATTTCTTTGCCAGCCTTGATGAATTAATGTTTTCTCCTGACACAGAGAATAACTTTTGAAGTTAGCACACAGCGTTCTCAACTCTGAAATTCGACCTTCACTTTTTCAAAAACAAAGCTTCTAACTTTGGAACTCTTTTTTGATTTGACTTTTTTCCAAACACAATGAACCTTGGCACAAAGCAATCTGCTTAAAGTAGAACTATTCTTAGAGAACAAGAATTCTTTGAATACTTCCTAGAAACAATATGGACCTAAATCCACAAATCAAAACAGCTTGTATATTCTGCTATGGGATAGTCTCGACTTTTTCTTCTGTAACTGAGAGCCATTTCATAAATGTTATTTTGTGATTAATTTGATTAGCATTCCCAATAAGATATTATGTGCTTACGATGAAATCATTGCTTTTAAATGCGTTCAGTACAAATGCTCATTGTTCGTGTGCAACCATTACAATTGCATTTTATATGTATTTTGGGGTGGGATTGTAAACACATGCTCTAGATTATACATTTTAGTGCTTGAACTTAAGTTGAACATGATAGCGTGGAGTGGGTGTTATATAACATTTTAGGACCCTATTGTAATTTTCCCAATTCATGCCCTTATTTAGGTCTAAATCACCATATCGTTATATAGGCATAAAAATCCATATTTAGACATAGCTCATGTAGTCCAAATACGGCAGGTCTACTTCCACTAGTTCCGAAAATCCACAACGATTTCTTGGAAAACTCGGCTTCAGCAGCTAGGGACTTCCCTTTGCTCGAATACTGACTTGTCCAAGAACTCATGGAGTTTTCAAAGAACTGAGACTCTTTGATGACATTATTATGTCCACCTTTACGTCAAACTTGGCACCTTCATGGTATAAATATGCCCACACTTGCCATAGCAAACACACAGTGGTTTGGAGCAGTTCGACTATCTACTTGCCCGATGCATCCTGCTACAGCAAGTGCCGAAGGAAGCCGACCCTCCAGCAGATGCAGTGAGAGAGACGCTGTCTTTTCTCCTGCCGAGAAATCCAGCTCCAGTGTTTCCAAGCTACCCTTGCGGGTTGTTGGGAAATCGAGTCCCAAGATTGACCTTCTTCATTCTAAACCAAGGTACGGAGCTGATTAGACCCCCAGAGAAATCTTGGATAGATTCTTGGCAAGAGAATACTAAACTTATGCTACACCACACTTACTTCTTCCCTCGTACTAAGCTTAGGTTAGGTACATCGGGGTTGGCGTATTTTAGAAGCACCAGTTGAGTACTTTTTAGCCCCTGCTATTTATGTATGTATTTATCTATGGTCTAGGAACCATACAATGCTCTTACAGTATTATTTTATTCTACTCTTTTTACTGTATGCACTATATTTTGCAACTAGTTTTATGATTGTAGCAGTTTATTTCTTATGCTTGAGAAAGAAGACTGTTCAATAAACACCCGTCTCTCTATTTCTCTGCACCTCTGATGATACGAAGCATGCACAAATGACTCAGTAAAATATCTATCTATTGTTTCCACGACTCTGAAGTTCAGTTTTATCTTGGGAAACAAAGATCTAAATCCCTTCTTGTGAACTCAAGAAAGTTTCTAGTGACCTCTGAGCTAGCTGGCACTCACAATTAAGTCTAATATATTTTGATAGAGACCTAGTTGGCATAAGTCCTAGGTCACATGTATAGGATATATTATTCCAATGCGCAGAGCCTATTGGGAATATATGAACTACACTACAGTGTAGTTGTAAAGGTGTGTCTATTAGCCACATAAGGTACTGCAGCCTTAATGCAATTACTCTCTTTATAATTGCATTAAGAGTGCATGACCTGATAAAGCTAATGGAGGTGCCTTTACAACTCCACAGAGACGCCATGGGCCCGATTCACAGAATTAACTTAAGACTCAATCCTAAACTTACTACTATTTTGGTACTCACAGAATGCACTTACTACTTTTGGCATTCACAGAATGAACTTACTACTTTTGGTATTCACAGAAGTCAGGATTTTGTCGTAAGTTTGTCTTAAGACAAACTTAAGACAAACTTAAGACAGACTTAAGACAGACTTAACACACTAATTGCAATACTTCACATTGCATTTACTTACTGACTTGCCCATGCAACTTGCAATACATTGGGATGACCACCCGCCCCATTAAAACCCGCATCATTGAACACCGCAGCAATTTTCGTTGTAAAAAAACCAATACAAAAATGTGTAAACATTACGTGGAATGCAACCATAATGAAGAGTCCTTGAATTGGGTTATCTTGGAATCCAGCCCAAACTCCCCAAAGAATGCACTCTTTATGAAGGAGCAGAGATGGGTCCATCGCTTATCTTCTGACAGCCATGGATTGAATGAAGATATTCCCTGGCATTCGCTATAAGTCAATCTGTATCAACTTTCCTACACTGATATTGGTTCACTTTCAATTCAGTTAGGCTTGGATTACATACAACAGCGACACTCTCTGTTTATTTGACATGATACATTCACTAGATCTTTGCTGACACCTTTTTGTATACAATAGATAACCAACACGAGTGGTAGCTCTAAATCGTGTGACGGAATATGTCCCAATTATGACTAGTTGTGTGCCGATTTTTCCACTGTTCATATGTTTAATATGGTGCATCATCGGGCACATTCTGTGGGCTAACGAATGAAAATAATATTAAACACTATTAGTATTGACACATGCCTTGGCAGGGGTGCAGCTCACACACCCGTGGTCATTACGTGACAGACCCCCATTGGCTGTGTTTCATCCAGAGCTCCTTCCCGTTCCATCATGGCCGACCCGTTCACATAGTACACCACGTGACTTTTTCCAATGGTCAGAACTATCTTGCAAATGAAATGCAAGATTTAACACTTCGAGCCGTGGCATATAAGTTACCAACAGAACGGAATGGATATTGATAAGAATTTATATCGGCTCACTCTAGTGATTGAGCCACTTCAAATCAAGTGCATGACCAGATACTCCGAGCGGCCGCACATAAAGTACGAATTGAATAACATGGGCATTTGTTTTGTTTTGTTAATTTTCTGTCCGCTCTTTAACTGATACTCAAAACACTGAGCCACCTATGCTGTACCTTCCGTTATATACGCTTCACCTTTCTGTCATGGCCGCTATAGAAACCACTTTGGTCATGTGACCCACACGGAAGGGCGCCATTGACGAGGCTCCTCCCCAACGGTGCCCTTTTAATAACAAACACCGCCAGACCTACCCATCTATCCGAACTCGGCGGAGATGGGTAGGTGCATCCACGCGGTCACAGGACGAGTAAGGTAAGGTGGGACTACATGACAATACCTGGATCCACCCAGTCCTTGATAGCTAGTACTTTACCATGTTATTTTTCGCCCCCTGGTATAACATTCATTTCGCATTGCAGCCACACCTGAAGGCTTACCCTCGTAGAACTGACCCGCCAAGCATTCATGTGGCTCTTAGACCTTGACCTTTAGGTGAGCCATCAGCTTGCATTTGCTTGTTTTACATGACCGCTTAGATAAAGATATATAAAAAAATGTGTGATGTTACTCATATAATTATGACACGAATTGCCACTGAATAGCATGGATGGTGTTTGTAGATAATACTGCTGCTTTTAAACACTGGTTTTTACCATAATGTTTTACATTCACAAACACAGTGTGAGTGTGTGAGCCTTGCACTGCACGCTGTATTCACCTGGCATGTTTAGGTGGGGTACTTCCCCCAACACTACCCGGAGCATGCCTCACTGGTTTTTACATGCTGACGCTGACCCAGTTTGTGCCTCTGATGAGAAATATACTATTAATAACGATCTGTTTTTTCTCATTATTTAGGCATAGGACTTTCCACCCAGGTAAAATACACCTACACTACATACATGACACTCGCATGTTAAGAGTTCTTTTCCTTTTTTCGTTTCACTTTTAAAGGTCCTGATGAATCGCAGGTGATTAACCTAAATGCGAGAAACATGTTGACCCATTGTTTTTTAAGGCCTCTCTAGGATTACTTTACCTAACTTGGTTACCCCTACCGAGCTGCCCTTCTTCACTGGTTTTAATTGTAGTAGGGGGACCCCCAGAATAAAGTTGTTTCCGGCATCCCCTGCTGCATTTTAATCACTACACCGAGTCTACCTGATACTCTGCCCACATACCCTCACTTCACCATAGGGCTGTTGGATACAAAAGATCTCCGCTAAAGAGCCCCTCCTCGAGGTGAGCCCGTTGGGGATTGCACCGCCCCCCCGACGAGGAGCAACCGCCAATGATGAAGCATGACACCCTTTTGGGTGTGTGAGGCAAATACATCCAACAAAATGGATGCCCAAAGGTGTACTACCCACACCTTCGGTCACGTCAGCTTTTCCTAATCTTTCTCCCCTTTGAGGAACAGTGCAGCACCCCCCTTTTTTGAACTACTAGTACCTTACACGGGCACACGCTGTTACTGGACCTTTCACTTGCTCAAGTGATAATTAGTGTCCGTTGATCCATTGATAACTCTCCCTATACTTGACAAATACTTTTGTACATTTGCATGATACATTCCTACTTTTGATGTAGGTGTTCCAGCATTGCGCTTTCAGATCTTGCACTGGGTACAAATTCCTTTGAACTGGTGCACACTCAGCAAATAGATTAATTCATGTTCTGTTAAATGTCCTTAGTTAAGAAGATAATATTCATGGAAAAATAAACATTCTGAGAACACTGTGTTACTCATCAGCCACAAGAGCCAATTGTCTGCCAAATGTAAATACAAATATATACATGTGTCAAGTTTTATTTCTTAGAATGATTTCATATAGGAAATATTAATTAAAAACATCTGCTTGAATATTTGATGCAGTTTCGCCCCGCAAATGCATTCAGCAATGAAATATTACAGCTTGTGTGCATCTATCTTCATGAATGCATCCTTAAATGACTTGTGAAAGTATTACTCAATGCAAGGATCAAAACTTTTTTGATAGAGTTCATCTCCAGGCACTTCCAGTTCCCATGGAATGGGGACACACAGAAATAGAGGCATGTTTCCAAATGGCTTTAGAGGAGGGATCACGTGTTGCGTTTGATGAATGCGCACTATATTATTCGGGTTCAGACCTAACATGATTCATATAAACATACAACTTGATGTCACATAAACACTTCCAGACCCATCTGCTCTCTCCATTTCCTCACCTACCTTTCACACACTGACATAGTGTGGTCTTTAGCACCAATGCTGCCTTCGGTTGTCCCACACCTATGTAAAATTGATTATCATTTTTATTAAGTCTTCCTGGAGGCAGCTGTAGGTGTGTTCTCTCGGGCAGCTAATGTAGTTACGTGAGAAGTGTCAAAAGGTCATCTCCTTAGTCATTGGTTGATATCAGCCTAGGATTCAGAAGCAGTTGTTTGATATAACTGGCTGAAGAATGATGACTCAGCTACAAAGAAGCTTGCCCTCCCGCCTAACTTTGACTTATACAGGCATTTTCATTTATGAGTGCAAACTAACTTTTAATATAGTTATTTTGTACCCATGAATGGATTTACATTTTCAGTTATGCATCTGTGTGACTAAGTATTTTCTTGTGTGGTGGCATTGGCATTACCAAGGCGAGAAATCACCTGGAAGATTGCAATCACTCCCAAATTTACCTACTTACCTATTCGTGTCCTAAGGTACCTATAATTCGCGCTCTCTCAGGGACAGTTTTCTCATCAATAATTTCACTGGAAATGTTGCAGTGATATTATCAATGATGTCAAAGAAGATGTAATGACTGATGTAATATTTGGGGTAATTAGCAGTGTATGGCAATGGCACCAGTAATAGATACCTTAGGGCATTTGACACAATGCATAGTGGCACCGTATTTATTGAATGTTTTGAAATCAATTTTCACAAGTCTTAAAAAATGTGAATGCAAGAAAAGTTACTTGCCGCATATGCAAGACTGCTTTCAAGAGGAGACCCCAATAAAGTGGACTGGTATGGAAGTATGCGGAAGCACTTGCAGACTAAGTATCCGGTCAACTTTGCAAGGGAAGCGTTAAGGAGATTGAGAGAGGCTCCTCCTGCTTCATGAGGAGGTCCAAGTACCAGTGGAGCCACACCGTCAACCTCTAAAGCACAGCCTAATGTTCATCCCCAATTTGGAACCCTTTAAGAAAATAAGTAAGAAGGTTGGAAGCTCTGTATGCCATCCTTAAACCTAATCATCCATTAGTTATACAGAGATCCACCCTGTATTAGACTTATTTGACGGTGTGTCGAGTTGTTTACCACCACGCGGTATAGTGTATGGGCGGGACAGCTTGTGGCGACCAGTACGTCTCATGGTTGAGGAATCTGTATAATGAGATAGAACAGGGGGCAAATGAAGTTTAAGGTTATTAAAAAACATGGAGAGCGTGCTAAAATACAACATTGTCCAATCAATTATTTGTGCAGTGAATGGGGAGGAAGCAGCACGTGACGCACTACTTAAAAAATTATATGGGGCAGCATTAAGTGATTTGCTCAGAAACATCGCCTACCAAGGCAAAATATTTAAGTTATAAGAGCTGAACACCGTGCTAAAACTTTTGGCAAAACAATACTTTTGCAATGCATGGGGCTCGTGACGCACTACTTACATGAGGAAAAATACATCGTATTCACTTGAACAGCACGTAGCACACTGCTGTAGGAGCGGCCACGTGGCGCTTGGCAAATTAAACAAACGCACCAGTATTAAGTGATTTGCACAGAAACAAAAGTTACAAAGTCAACTTTAACGATATAAAAAAGCAGGAAAGCGTGCGCTAAAAAGCAGCATTGCCTAATCGAACATGAATTTGCATTTACACGGTATTTAAAGATTGTTCAGATGAATTAATTTAATTGCTCTTAAAAAAGTGCTCACCTACGAAGAAGTGGATACGAACACTTTCAATGGATGTGACTGTGGAGTAGGAAAAGTTCAAGAAGGTTGGCAGCTTATATATGCTCTGCAGAAGGATGATTGGTTGAGCATGATGTCACTGGGCGTGAGAGCTGTGATTGGGCATGTTGTAATTGAGCATGTGCAAATAAAATGAAATACGTTAGGGGTACATAGCCAGGCAGTGGGACGTATTGTGCGCATGCATAACATTAACACGCATGCGCTACCACAAACATGCATGCGCAAAATGAAGGCAACTCCTATGGGGAACATACATAGATGGAGTTCGGATGTCCCCGTGATCTTGAAGTGGCTTCAGGAGGGGGGGCTTTGCAGCCTGCCTCCATAAAAAAATAATATATATTTAGCCATGCCCCGGGGGCTGGGGACCCCAGTGCCTGGAATTGGGCATGGGAGGGGGCCACGCGGCCCACTTCCCATAAAAAAACTTGAATACGTATAATCCGCTTATTGTCATCGTACCATAAGTAAACCCTTCCGATCACGCGCTGAAGGCTAATTGGCTGTCAACATTCAAAACTAGAAACTGTTGGCAGCCATTTTATGTCTCGGTACAAGGGAGGCTGAAGAAGCGTGTGAAATGTGTGTTTAAAACATGAATAGGGGAAGGGTAGACACACCCTGATCCTCTAGGTCTCCTCAGGGGGTCCAACAAGGTCTTCCAAGGCCCCTATTTTTTTCTTTTTTTGGGAAAAATCACGAGGTGCGCGTATGATCCTCGCATTCTAGCGATATTCTTTTTTTTTTAAAAGACGTGGGCTTCCACGCGTCTTAGGTAATTTGCATTCTTTTGACATACGTATACAGGATCCACCACTGAGTAAGAAAAGGTAACGATAAAACTATTAACCTGCTAAGTGAATTTCCTGCCATAGGATAACAGTGATCTACTTTTTAAGAATGTTAAGGAAAATTATTAAAATAATAACCTCAGATAATCTCTTGTCTTAATATTTATATTAAATATATCTAAATAAGTTTTTCAACATTGAAAAAATCACGGAAGTCGCGTCTGATATGTATATAAGGTCAAGCGCAACTGTGCGTCTGTCACGCCGCTTTGTACGTACATCTCGAGTATGCGCAAGGCGTCCCGCATAAGTCGCATAGCAACCGGGTGGGAAAAGTTGTACCCGTCGCGGATCCTAACAGCGACCCTAAAATGGCGGACACGTTTCGCGCAGTAAATGAGTAGGGAGTTCGTAGGGTGCACAACTGCAAAAAAAAAAGAAAAAAAATAATACAAATAATTTAAGTATATTATAAACAATATAAAATAATGAAAAAAATATTTGTATGTAAAAACAATTTAATAAAAAAAATGTGTAATGTAATTTAAAAAATAACATCTAAAAATAAAAAGATTAAAAAAATGTAGTTAGAAAATATAAAAAAAACATATGTACAAATTAGCATTTAAAAAATCTTTGAAATTCACTGAAAAAACCATAGGTTTCAGACATGTCATAGTTAGGAATTAGCATTTAAGAAACCTTTGAAATTCACTGAAGCAACCATAGGTTTCAGATAAGTTATAGTTAAGAATTAGCATTTAAAAAACCTTAGAAATTCACTGGAAAAAAACATAGGTTTCAGGGGTGTTATAGTTAGCTGGACATTTCACTTGTATAAAAACCATTGAAATTCCCCCCTTATAGTTAGTTGTACTAACTATAACTCGCGCGCCCGCAATCCACTGATAATGATGTCACATATTACATCATTCATGACATGGTCAGCGACATCACTGATGACATCACTGATGACATCTCAAATGACATCACTGATGACATCATCCATGTGACAAGCTGATACACGTGATCATACAGTAGCATAATCTTTTAACACACATTATAAAATATGAAGTACCATATTTGAAACAATGACACACCAGTACAAGTTTCTAAAAACCCACTCAGTGATTCCTACATCTACACACACATCTAAACACTTGCCTATAGATTCACTCATACATGCTAACAAAGATCAATAGAACACTATTAACTATACTTATATACCTACATCAACATTACACACCAGCACATATTATATTCCTTTATGCAGACATCCTACTCACTTATGCAAACAGTTGATGATACATATATTTACTAAGCTACACACTTACACAAACACCACTTTATTTATTGATATAGATAGTAACTCATACTTAGTGTGTTACAAAATCAGTATTACAAAAGTACAGTTATCCATACATCACTCATGCAATCACTGAGTATTATGTACCTTTATGTATGTACAATAACTGTCACATACACTGCCTTTAATATTTTTAGTTTGTTGGACATATATCATTGAGAAATATATTTACTCATCACCACACCCATAAAGAGATTCACTCACCCAAACAGCTGTTTCCATATACAGTCTTAACCTCATATACTTACTAAATCAACTATTTACACATCTTTCCACAGTCACACACATCCCACCCAACCACACACACATTTATTCACTATCCCATACAAATACTCATTTAACTAATGAATAACTAATGTAGACTTTCACATAGGTAGTAACCAACTTATGTAGTAGTTTACACACCAAGAGATGTAGTGATACAGGTATTCATACAGTTTAATCACTATCCCATATATTTAGTGAGACACTTAAAATTCCTCACTGGATGATGTCATCAGTGATGTCATTTGAGATGTCATCAGCTATGTCACTGACCATGTCATGAATGATGTAATATGTGAAGTCATCAGCAGTGTATTGCGGGGGTGCGAGTTATAGTTAGCTCAGCTACCTATAACAGCTGAATTTCTCTGGTTTTGTACGAGTGAAATGTCCAACTAACTATAACGTACCTGAAACCTGTGGTTTTTTCAGTGAATTTCTATGGTTTTTTAAATGCTAATTTCTAACTATAACGTCCCTGAAACCTATTGTTTTTTCAGCGGTTTTCAAAGGTTTTTTAAATGATAGCTTCTAACTATAACGTCCCTGAAACATGTTTTTTTCTGTGAATTTCAAAGGTTTTTTAAATGATCATTTCTAACTATAATGTCCCTTAAACCGCTTTTTTCAGCAAATTTCTAAGGTTTTCTAAATGATCATTTCTAACTGTAACGTCCCTGAAACTTATGTTTTTTTCATTGAATTCCCCAACTTTTTACTGACTAGTACTGGTGGTAACTGACTCTGACTAACTAGGCCCTGAGCCCGTGCTATGTGAAAGACACTTAGAATACAATGAAAACACCTACATACACTAGGGTGCACTATAGGTTGAGGTATCCCCGTAATTGGCATGACCTCCCCTGTAAGGCCCTAGTACATAATAGGGCAGGGGATTAAAACTACCTCTAACTCAGAGGTGCAGAAAGAGGCAAAAGAGGTGCATAAACAGGCAGGAAAGGTGCTGAAACAGGGAACTGGGGTGCAGAAAGAGGCAAGTTAGGAGCAGAAAGAATTAAGAGCAATGCAGACAGAACCAACAGAGGTGCAAAAAGAGTCAAGAGGGTTGTAGAAAGAAGGAAGAGAAGTGCAGAAAGAATCAACAGAGGTGCTGAAACATTCACGGAGGTTGCAGAAAGAGGCAAGAGAAGTGCAGAAAGAACTAACTCTGGGCGGTGAACTCTGCTCCGCTTGCGGATTTTGCTGAGTTTTCCGCACTCCATGTAACGCGGTACTCGCAGAGTTCCAAAAAACTCCAGGAAAAAGCAGAGTTTTTTTCCTCGGTCTTGCTTGTCAATGTCAAGTTGGCGAACGCAAGTGAAGAAAATCAACCCCCCCGGTGAGATTTTTCCTTGTTCGCGATTGTCAACATCAAGTTGGCGAGCATGGAAAATAAACATCCCAGCGAGATTGCTCAACGAGAGGTGGTGAGGTTTCTCATTGCGAGTGGTCCCGCATGCTCGTGACCGCTCGCGTTGAAAAACTGCCAGTTCGCATGGAGAAAGCTGCCGCTCAAGTGACATCTACTCGAGCATCAGAAAAGGAAAGAAGGGGCCGCTTGTGCTGAACAAGGTGCCATTCGCAATGATTGCACAGTGCAGACAACATTTTTCTATGGAACCCTGCCACTTTGGAGAGTTCAGCATAGTGCAACTCCGCAAAGTCCACCCAGGGTTAGAAAGAACCAAGGGAAGTGCAGAAAGAAGCAACAGAGGTGCAAAAGGTGGCACGAGGGGTGCAGAACGAAGGAAGAAAAGTGCAGAACGAAGCAAAAGAGGTACAGAAAGAGGCAAGAGAAGTGAGGAAACAAGAAACAGAGGTGCAGAAAGAGGCAACAGAAGTGCAGAAAGAGGCAAGAGAGGTGCACAAAGACACAAGAGAGGTGCAGAAAGAGGAAATACAGGTGCAGAAAGAGCCAAGAGGGATGCCAAAACAAGCAAGAGAGGTGCAGAAACAGGAAATAGAAGTACAGAAAGAAGATACGGAAGTGCAGAACAAGGCAAGAGAAGTGCAGAAAGAAACAAGAGAGGTACAGAAAAAGCAAGAGAGGGACAGAATGAGGCAGGAGAGGTGCATAAGGAGGCAGGACAGGTGCAGAAAGAGAGAAGAGAAATGCAGAAAGAGCCCAGAGGAGTGCAGAAAGAAGCAAGAGAGGTGCAGAAAGAAACAACAGAAATGCGGAAGAGGCAAGAAAGATGCAGAAGGAAGCAAGAGTGGCTTGCACACTATTGGTACCAGTTTAAACACTCACATTTAGCAATAAGTAAGAGGTGACCATTCTAGGTTTGCAAAGGGCCTTCCACTACGCTGTAACACTTGTAGTTGTATACTTGGTAACGTTTGAGCCATTTGAGCTAGAAACAAGGCTTTTTATGTTCAAATCTGCAAATTAGGGAGCAGATGATAAATTACGTGGCTAATGCAGAAAATGTATAATTGTGCGAAAGTCGGTGCAGCCAAACAGTCGCATAATTCCAGTGGCCTTGCTGATATCTCTGACGAGGTACACAAGTGCTCCTCAGTGATTACTTATTTTTCTGTCTCACTGGGTTCATAGTTGAGCTTCTATGGAAACGAAGAAGACTAAACCTGAGGTTACCACTCCACAACACAGACTAACATACAACATAATTACTCTCCATAACACATAATCCCACTCTACACAATTTCTACACACTAACTACCACATCATTTCTATCCATATAATTTCACTGCACAACATACCACATAATTTCACTACACACGTCTTAGCAATCCTACTGTAGGTGACTTACTGGAGGTAACAAGAGGGGTACTTGGCCCCCAAGGACATCCTTGGGGGCCAACTACCTCTCCTATTATATCCAGTAAGTACTGCACAGCAGGATTGCTAAATTCTCATAACAGGCCACACCCTCTTTGCCCACCACTCTACAAACGCAATCCCTGCCGTGCTCTTTGGTGGGGATTGAAGTTTCTTCACTGCTGGGGGTCCTAAGGGGCCAACTAGCCTACCTCTTACCTCCAGTAAGCCCCACACAGTGGGATTGCTGAGAGATTGACATAGGCTACTCCCCCTTTCTCCACCACTCTGCAAACGCGCCTACTGATCCGTTCTATTACACTGTTTTGAAAAGTGGTATTTAGTATAGGTATGAGGTGCCCTTGGGTAGAGTCACACAGTATATCTAATTCTCTCAAGTAATTCTGATGGTGCTGCAGGGTGTGGAGAACTACCAAACTCCACAAAAAAAGACTCAGCTATTATAGAAATAGATTTCACTCCCCAGCACACATCTATTGTTGTTCATGCGGTTTCCCGAATTAGCAAAGTACTATAATATCAATTCTGAATCACAAAATTTTGCAGTCAGATAAAATTATAAACACTGCTTTTTCTTCCTTTTCGGTGTCTTTATTCATATAACTTTTCAACACTGCTCCCAACAGCCAACAAGTGCTTCGTCGCGTCAGGGATGTAGTCCTGTGACTTTCTCAAGGCTAGTAGATCCACGTATAATGTCTTTGGTTTGTGGTGATACTTCCAGACCACAAAGGGTTTCTATTTCGAGCGGCGTCCCACTTTGAAAGTCTATTTTAGTTCCTAGTGTTCCTGTTATTTTCAAAGGTCATCAAGCTCAGTGAATTTGATCTCTGTCTTATCAGACGCCCCTCCATGTCGTCCGAATACGGCAACCACAAAGCAAAGACGTAATACGTGGATCTACTAGCCTTGAGAAATATTTTGTGATTCAGAATTGATATTATGGTACTTTGCTAAATCTGGAAACCGCATGAACAACAATAGATGTGTGCTGAGGTAGAAATCTATTTCCTGGTGTGTTCTAAGTTGGGGGATTAAGTCCCCTTGAACATTGAGGGTCCCTGGGGGCCAACTAACCCACCAGGTACCTCCAGGAAGCGCCACACAGCTGGATTGCAGAGAGGTGGTCTGAGGTCATGCCCCCTTTTTACACCACTCTGCAAACGCGCCTCTTGGTGCACTGCTGCTCTGGAGATGAAGTCCACTTGTGTTCTGAGGTCCTTTTTTTATTTTGTCGCCTGAATTCCCGCACCCAGCGCAAATTTGGCTGATTTTTTGTCCTCATGGGACCCCCTTAGGAGGCCTAGGGTGTCAGGGTGTTTCTACCCTGCCCCCTTTTCTTGCTTTTCATCTTCTTTTTTCTGTTTACTGGGTCACAAGATGGCTGCCCACACTTCTTGGTTTGAAGTGTTGACAGCCAATCTGAGTGAAGCTTTTGCCTGGCACAAGTCGCAACTCCTCCTCGGTGCTCAGATATATGATTTTTTATTTTTTATTTCTCAGTAACTACTGAACGGATTTAAACCATTAAAAAAGTGCTTTCTGAACCAAGAGCTACCTTTTTGCTAAATTTGGTGTAATTCCTTTCAGCAGTTCGGGCTGTAGCTGTGTCTAAACTTCCTATTGAAATTAACATGGGGAAAATGGATTTTGGGACCCCCCTTTTTTCTCACCCCCCACTTGACGAACCACCCCAAAACTTTCAAGGCAGGAGCTGACCGGAGCGCCCCATTAGTTTTGAAAATTTCGCAAAGATTCGTCAAACGGCACTAAACATATTTGCAAAAGATATAACGCTTTTTGAACAGAAACAAGATTCAAACTATAACTACCTACTGTCGACCGCCAGTAGGTAATATACATATATATGTGTGTGCACGTGTGTATATGTATATATATATATATATATATATATATATATATATATATATATATATATATATATATATATATATATATATATATATGTACATCAACTTTCCTCCACGAAGAAAGAAAAGGCCAACTCAAGGGGAGACGTTTGGAGGCACCTTTAATCAGGAAACAGATGGCAAATTGAAGTCCAAGTACACCCGCTCTGGCGAATGCATTTCGGCGTGGTCTGCCTTCTTCAGCGCCGTGGGTGTTGCTTACGAAGTGCAGGTGAGTTGATTCAGGCTTTATATGTTCCGCCCCTTCCTGCTACTGTGGAGATTGCTCCACCCCCGTGGGTGAAATACCAAAAAAACGCCTTGACCTCCTTGTGGACACAAAATGTTCAGCGCCTACAGGTCCCAGCATGCTCCTTTCTATGCTGGCAGGAAATGCGTTAGGTGCAGCAATCTTGGTTGAGCCCCAATGTCCAGCCGTCCCAACTTCAGGTGCCCCCTCGAGTCCCCATCCGCAACCACCTCTTGCACTCAGGGAAATAAAGCGGGGGCAAGGCAAATCATACCTCTCCCAGCGTGATGTCAGATGACACCTACACCGCTCCCAATCCGTCCGAGTTCTGGAGGTGAGCCTTGCTTGTTCCTGTACCCAGGAAAGGAAAGCACCGAAGTGGATCCAGTGAAAAGCAAAGCCGCTTGCGCTGCGGGAGCCTTTTAAACGCGTCACTGGGGGTCGCGTTACCAATGTACATCAACTTTCCTCCACGAAGAAAGAAAAGGCCAACTCAAGGGGAGACGTTTGGAGGCACCTTTAATCAGGAAACAGATGGCAAATTGAAGTCCAAGTACACCCGCTCTGGCGAATGCATTTCGGCGTGGTCTGCCTTCTTCAGCGCCGTGGGTGTTGCTTACGAAGTGCAGGTGAGTTGATTCAGGCTTTATATGTTCCGCCCCTTCCTGCTACTGTGGAGATTGCTCCACCCCCGTGGGTGAAATACCAAAAAAACGCCTTGACCTCCTTGTGGACACAAAATGTTCAGCGCCTACAGGTCCCAGCATGCTCCTTTCTATGCTGGCAGGAAATGCGTTAGGTGCAGCAATCTTGGTTGAGCCCCAATGTCCAGCCGTCCCAACTTCAGGTGCCCCCTCGAGTCCCCATCCGCAACCACCTCTTGCACTCAGGGAAATAAAGCGGGGGCAAGGCAATATATATACATATATATATATATATATATATATATATGCTTCAAAGTCCGCTCTTGAGACGCTGACTGCGGCCCCGAGGGAGGTGGCACCAATGCCGGCCGAGCAAGCCGGTAAAGTAAGTACAAAAGTTCCACGCTGAAAAGTGCTCTCGGTCCGCAAAAACATACACGACTCCGCTGCTGCTCCAATGGTGTTTATTTAAACTAACAACATGTTTCGGCTGCGGACAAGGCTGTCCGCAGCCGAAACATGTTGTTAGTTTAAATAAACACCCTTGGAGCAGCAGCGGAGTCGTGTATGTTTTTGCGGACCGAGAGCACTTTTCAGCTTGGAACTTTTATATATATATATATATAGAACTACAAGGACCAGCATGCCCACCAGAGGGAAGAAAAAATGCTAATAAAGCACCAACCAATTGAAAGCTGGCTTTGTTTGAAAACTCCGTGCAAATGAAAAGCGGCAAACCTTTGATAAAGTCGATGTTCGACGAAACGCGTCAGGACTGCCCAACCTGTTGAAATCAATAAAGACATTCAGCCCAGTGCAGTGCGACTCCGCTTTCCTTAAGCAGAGAAGGAAGTTTGAAGATATTTACTGCGGCGTGGTCCAGCCGTGGGAGCAGCGCACAGTCAGCCAGAGCGCCAACAATTCCCTGCCAAGGACTACATCTGACTCACCGTGAATGCGGTACACCAGGGAAGTGGCTGCCACTGGAGACCGGCTCCAGCATGACTCCTGCCAGGACATGAAGAGGTGTTCAAGCGGGGCACAGGGAGAGTGATTTGCATGGTAGAACTACAAGGACCAGCATGCCCACCAGAGGGAAGAAAAAATGCTAATAAAGCACCAACCAATTGAAAGCTGGCTTTGTTTGAAAACTCCGTGCAAATGAAAAGCGGCAAACCTTTGATAAAGTCGATGTTCGACGAAACGCGTCAGGACTGCCCAACCTGTTGAAATCAATAAAGACATTCAGCCCAGTGCAGTGCGACTCCGCTTTCCTTAAGCAGAGAAGGAAGTTTGAAGATATTTACTGCGGCGTGGTCCAGCCGTGGGAGCAGCGCACAGTCAGCCAGAGCGCCAACAATTCCCTGCCAAGGACTACATCTGACTCACCGTGAATGCGGTACACAAGGGAAGTGGCTGCCACTGGAGACCGGCTCCAGCATGACTCCTGCCAGGACATGAAGAGGTGTTCAAGCGGGGCACAGGGAGAGTGATTTGCATGGTAGAACTACAAGGACCAGCATGCCCACCAGAGGGAAGAAAAAATGCTAATAAAGCACCAACCAATTGAAAGCTGGCTTTGTTTGAAAACTCCGTGCAAATGAAAAGCGGCAAACCTTTGATAAAGTCGATGTTCGACGAAACGCGTCAGGACTGCCCAACCTGTTGAAATCAATAAAGACATTCAGCCCAGTGCAGTGCGACTCCGCTTTCCTTAAGCAGAGAAGGAAGTTTGAAGATATTTACTGCGGCGTGGTCCAGCCGTGGGAGCAGCGCACAGTCAGCCAGAGCGCCAACAATTCCCTGCCAAGGACTACATCTGACTCACCGTGAATGCGGTACACAAGGGAAGTGGCTGCCACTGGAGACCGGCTCCAGCATGACTCCTGCCAGGACATGAAGAGGTGTTCAAGCGGGGCACAGGGAGAGTGATTTGCATGGTAGAACTACAAGGACCAGCATGCCCACCAGAGGGAAGAAAAAATGCTAATAAAGCACCAACCAATTGAAAGCTGGCTTTGTTTGAAAACTCCGTGCAAATGAAAAGCGGCAAACCTTTGATAAAGTCGATGTTCGACGAAACGCGTCAGGACTGCCCAACCTGTTGAAATCAATAAAGACATTCAGCCCAGTGCAGTGCGACTCCGCTTTCCTTAAGCAGAGAAGGAAGTTTGAAGAGATATATATATATATATATATATATATATATATATATATATATATATATATATATATATATATATATATATATATATATATATATATATATATATATATATATATATATATATATATTACCTACTGGCGGTCGCCAGTAGGTAGTTATAGTTAGGACCTACTTTCCATAGGAAATAGGAAATCCACAACATTCTATTTGGAATAACATTGTTGCCGGTGGACGAATCTTTGCAAATGTCTCCAAGAAAATGGATTGCTCGGCTCCGCTCCTTCCCTGAAAGTTTGGGGGTGATTCATCAAGTGGGGGGCCGAGAAAAAAAGGGGGTCCCAAAACATGTTTTCCCTTGCAATTTTCAATAGGGACTTTAGCCAGGGCTACAGCCCGAACGGCTAAACGGAATTATCCAAATTTGGCAGAGAGGTAGAGTTTGGTTCGCAGATTTTGCTTTTTGTTAAATGGTGTAAATCCGTTCAGTAGTTCCTGAGAAAATTAAACGTAAAATCATAGCAATATCTAGAGACGAAGTACAGCACGCGTACGGAAATCCATACAATTACGAGCACGAGCTGCATGCTGATTGGCTGTAAACTGTGCGTCAACACTCCAAACCAGGAAGTGTTGGCAGCCATCTTGTTCATCGCTAGAAGCGACTCACAAGAAAACAGTAAAACAAAGTTGAGAAATAAGGAAACGGGGCAGGGTAGAAACATCCTGACCCTCTAGGCTTGCTCAGGGGATCAGACATGGATCTTTAGGCTCAATTTTGATTTTTTTGTAAAATAAAAAACCGGGGGGGTACATGTATGGTATACGTACGCGGTGGAAAAGGGAAATAAAAAATAGAAGTCTGTTTTATTCATTATGTCCCGGGGGGGAAATTCCGGGGGCAATTTTTTTCATAGTGGGGGCTTGTAAGGTGCCCCGAGCACCGGGGAACGCCACCCCTCTGTGGTTTTATTTTGAAGTATGCGGGGGTTACGGTCCTCTTCCCCTCAGTCTCCCGAGCACCGGGGACCGCCGCCCCTCTGTGGTTTTATTTTGTAGTATGCGGGGGGTTTACGGTTCTCTTCCCCTCAGTCTTGGGGACCGTCACCCCAACAAGGCTTTTTTTTTAAATATTTATTTTTAAAAAGTGTGTTTTCAGCTCTCCCTCTCTCTCTCCCCGTACACGTTGCGGGGACCGCCAACTTCCTGGGGCAGTAATATGTAAAATGACCTTTCAGCCCCGGGTACCTGCACTCCCCGGGGTTTTTTAATGTTGGGAGGGGGTCGCGCTGCCCGCCTCCTGGAACCCTTGGTGGCCCTGGGGTCCACCATCTCCCAGGGTCGGTTCTTGCAGTGCCTCGGGGTGCGTACTTCTGGGACACTGCTGTTTGGTATTGTAGGGCGGTATAGTCGCCGCTCCCACTTTACCACAGCAAACCGCCTTCCTATTTGTAAAAGAGAGCAAGTTAATCTGTTCTCTCTTTCAAGAAAGCAGATTGTTTTTTGAAAGAGAGAGCAGCATATAAGCTGCTGTCTCTGATAAAGCAATGCCGGCTCTCGAAGGACGCGGGGAGCCGTCTGGGATAGTGGGGGCAATGGGGCTAAAAAAAGTTAGTTAGTTCTCTTTTCGAGAACTAACTTTACTGGTCAAAAAAAGAGCTATATTTCTATGATAGTATGTAAAACTTTCAGTTTTTTTTGTGCACCAGTTGTACTCTCTACGCATGCGCATCCTCGTTTCCAAGCCCACGTTTTTTTCTTTTTCTTCAAGTTCGCCAAGCAAACCTCTCCTTATTTCAGCTATTAAATTTGCCGCTTTCTTTTCCCGGGCCGTGTGTGTCATCCGCTGCTTTACTTTTGTAATATATTAATAAACATATTGTATCTATATTTATTTGAAATTTGAAATGTAGTGTCGAGGCGCCAAACGTTGATTACATACTCCGTCCACCGCTATTTTAGTAGTTTTTCTCAGTTATTTTTATTATACCTGTTACTTTCATTTTACTCTGCGCTTATCTTCTCTAACATCCATGAGATTTCATGGCACAGACACCACAGTGTTTGTCCTTGACCTTCGATCTTATGACTTGGTCACACGTATACCTAAAAACTGATTTGAAGGATGTAAGCCAGCGCCATTACAACGCGTGTTCGTCAACACAAAGACATTATTAAGATTATGCGTTTATCATGCGTGGTAAATGCATACTAGTTGTAAAAGCATGTGTGGTAAAGCCATATGCGTGCTAATGGCTTTGTGGTGACGATCACACGTGGTTTTGACCGCGTGGTAATGGCTGTTTTTCCCCCCAGGACACTGCTGGAACCGGGTCTGGGCTTGGTGGACTCCAGGGCACCAGGCGTAGGGCACGCGGCCCCTCTCATACAATATAGAAATCTTTGTGGGGTGATTGTTTCCGTGGTTTGAGGGGCGTCATTGAGGCCCACACTTAATTTTGTAGGGTGGTAGGTTTGTATGGGAAAATGTCACAATGTGGTACACATTGTTTCATATTAGTTTGATTTCTTTACCATGTTGTAGTGTACCCAGAGAAAATATAAGTCAGTACTTTTCAATCTTACTCTTGAACATCTTACTATAGTACTTCAACATTATAAATATTATTTTTATTGTGGACCGTCAACCCCCCCACAAAAAAAAGAAGTATGTAGTTTTTTGAATTAACTTTTATTAAAAGAATAACTGTAAACGAAACTTAATGATAACTATCTTATGAACAACTAGAAAAATAACTTTAAAAAAACAATATTATAAACAAATTGTGAAGTGGGCTCCAAAAGACATTGGATTGGTAATCTGCAAAGCAAAAAAGAAAATTAGAGTTTAGAATTATGTAGATGTGAGTAAAGGAGCTGAAGCATTGCAAGTCAAGGTAACAGTACGATTTTAGGTGTGCAGTGTGCCTGGTACATTTTGCTTCTGTTATAGTGCCGCATTCAAGTGGTGTCTATATGGAAGTGCCCACTGCGTCACTGACACAAAAGTGGCACACCGGGATTGTAAATACGCCAACTTATTTCTAATGCATTGTAATGAAGGCATTGTATATGTAGGCCTCTGTGCTTACCGTTGTATAAACACTGCGGCCAGTGGAATTCAAAACTTAAAGACTCCTTTGCTTTTACATGTGAAACCAGACAGCATTTTCTATAACTTTAAAAGAGAAAGAGAAATTATGTCACAGAGAGTGAGTGAGAGAAAGAGAGAGAAAACAACATTAACACTGCCTCACAGAGTCTGGAGTTGAGATTTTTTCTTGAAAAGTCAGACGTAGATGTAGAAGCTCCTTGCGTCACTTTTGACATGTTAAAAGTGACAGAAAAGTGGCGTAATAAGCTTGTAGATCTGTTTGAAAGACTGTTGTAACCTATCTGTTGTCAGTGCTCGGAGGTAATTATACATTTTACACAGTGAGGCTGCTGCACACTACCCACTCTCTCCTTTCACAAATGAAGGTAACACTACAGTTTTACGTGTACAGTGTGCCTAGTACATTTCAGTTCTGTTATAGTGCTGCATTCAAGTGGTGTCTATATGGAAGTGCGTACTGCGTTACTGACACAAAAGAGGCACCAGAGGATTGTAAATACGCCGACTTATTTCTAATGCATTGCAATGGAGCCATTGTACATCTAGGCCTTTGTGCTTACCTTGTATATTCACTGCGGCCAAACACTGCGGCCACCGAAGTTCACAACTTCAATACACCTCTGTTTCTACATGTCAAAGTAGACAGCAGTGTCTATAACTTTAAAAGAGAAAGAGAAATGATGTCACAGAGAGTGAGAGAGAGAAAGAGAGAGAAAAGAACATTAAAACTGTCTTGCAGAGTCTGGATTTGAGATTTTTTCTTGAAAAGTCAGACGTAGATATAGAAGCTCCTTGCGTCACTTTTCACATATTAAAACAGACCCCCCAGGATATAGCGGCATGGATTAGCAAATTTAGCGGCACAAAAATGGAAATTTAGCGGCACAAAGATGGAAATTTAGCGGCAATTTTGCGGCATTTTATGTGGCCATTTTTCCTACAACAAGCAAAGTTTTTTTTGTTATTTAACATGAAACTATGTATATTTGGTTTATTTACAATGTAGACACTTTGGGGCAGATTTATGACGGACTTGCGCCACGTTTACGCCGCCGTTGCGTGACGCAACGGCGTGGAAACGTGGCGCATCCCTGCGCCCTATTTACAACGTGACGCATCTAGGCAGATGCGTCATGTTGTAAAGCCCTGCGCCACATGAAACCTGCGTCAGGTTTCATGTGGGCGTTCTGTCGCAGGGTGGGCGTTCCCTCATAGGAAAGCCCCGTAAAACTGACGCAGTGAAATCTACAAGATTTCACTGAGTCAGTTTTACGAGGCTGCTGCGTCAAATCCTTACGCCTGCTTGAAGCAGGCGTAAGGAGTGACGCACCACGTTATGTATGGGTGGCCTCTGTACATTGCAGGAGTTGCATCGCACTTGCGACGCTACTCCAGCAATGCGCCGCCCGTACACCACAAGATGAGTCACGCATCTGCCCTTCCTTGCACCATGGTGCGCCGCATTATAAATGCGGCGCATCTGTGGTGCCGCAAGGAGGGAATTGCGTGACGCATCAGTTCTGGCGCATCCCTGCTGATTTGCAGAGATGCGCCAGAACTCATAAATCTGCCCCCTAGTTTCCCTCGAGCGTGTGCTTCACAATTATGGGCTGCTGCAGTTTCACAGCAAATCTACAACTAGGATGGAATATTTCTTTCCGGTCCATATTTTATTGTATCTTGCTCCCTGTCCCATCCTTCCCCTGTTGTTGCAACAACACCTCCTCACTGTACAGGAGTTTTTTTCCAGCTAGTGCTGCAGCCTGGAGGGTCTGTGTAATGTACTAACCCTGGTGTACGTTGTCGCTACTCTAACAGTTGAAAGTTTGAGAATTTTGCTAAACAGTACCAAAACATGAGTTTGTGTTTAATTACGCTGCCGTTGGCTCAGTGGGCTTAGCATCGCTACCAGTGGTCTGTGTCCGACCCAATGGTCACAGTTTCAAAGTTAGAGGGTGTATTCAGCATTTCATCCTTCCGAGATCGATACAATTGTCGAGCGGCAGGAACATGACTGAACGGACGGCTGCCTTCCATAGGATGTGGAGACGTGTTTGTCATTCCCAGGTACACGTTTGTGGTTATATTAAGTTACCACCCACAGACCGTTTCCCGGACTGGTAGTTTGGTACAGTGGAATCACCTCAGCCCCTGCTCCCTGACTGCGTCACTTGTGTGTTGTTCTTTATTCTTACCGTGCACTTTGAGTTATGCAAAGGTGGAGATTACACTGCAGCCTAGCAGGGGGTGTACTGCTGCGCCCTGAAAAGGGGGGGGCGGCACTGGGTAGCGTGCACTACTGTTCGTGGGAGGTCTTTGAAGGTATTGGGGCCCTCCCCTACACAAGACCTGAAACAAGCCCCTTCACCGCAAACTCGGGGGTGGGGGGCCCTCTCACTATTCTAACCCATCTATGTCGTGGTGCCACTGACTGGGATGCCGCCCCCCCCCGCTATTGTGAAAGAGTTCAAGGCTAAAACAAGGCCCGGAATAGCAGGCCTCGCGCAGCCAGACCCCCTTCGAGCTGATTTCGCAGGATATAAAGCTGCAAAGAATGCCCCATAAAGGACAGGTTTATGTCCTGCTGTCAATCAGCGCTGCCCATCACAGGAATGAGTGAGACGCAATTCTCCCTCCCCCCACGACCCCATGTCTACAGAGATGGTGACCGCTCCTTAGGCACTGAATGATACACCATTTGGGCAGCAACCTGGAAATAGTGTTGCAATAGACACCGTTTGTGTTCTAAAAGGAAGCATAGCAGTGCAAGCAGATGGAGGGGAATATGCCTATTCCGGGGTTGCTTCAAAATAACGGCAATCAGTTGTTCTTATAAATATAGCCGGACCACTGAAATTATTCAATAAGCGGAAGTGGCATTTTGTGCTTGTTTTCTAATGCCCTGCTCCACTTCCGTGTGCACCCCGTAGCGGGGTTGCTCAGTGTGCCCCTTCAATGAGTTTGTACACTTCCCCCTCCGTCACCCTTTCCTTGAAGTGGAGATTAAGAACTGTCATAAACAGATCGCCCTTGCCTTCCAAATACGCAGGCTTTTTATGGCCCTATTACAAAATGAAGATCGTTATATGGGTTCTTGAGGAGACGGGGCATGGCAGGGGGTCGAGAAGGGGCGCTGCCAGGCCAGGCAAAAGGGTCGGAAATGATGACAGGTCCTTTATGTACCTTAGAGACACCAGGAGAGAGGCTTCAGAAGCAGGCACGAAAGGGCAGTGCGGGCGGCGCAGGTGTGACTCACTGTGTGAGAGTGAACATGCTGTTTGTAACCACTGCTCCGCCGTTATCTGCTGGGTACTGCGAGTATCTGCGTTAAATCCATGCTTTCTTTATAAAAGAATGTGTAAATATTTGTATAAATGCCGCGATTTCTACAAAAGTGCCGATTTCGCGGGCACTTTCGTAAAAATCGCGGCATTTTTACACAAGTGCCGATTTCGCGGCAAATCGCAAAATCGCGAAATCGCGATATCCTGGAGGGTCTGTTAAAAGTGACAGAAAAGTGGCGTAATAAGCTTTTAGATCTGTTTGTCAGACTGTTGTAACCTTTCTGTTGTCACTGCTTGGAGGTAATTATACATTTTACACAGTGAAGCTGCTGCACACTACTCACTGTCTCCTTTTACAAATGAAGGTAACACTACAGTTTTACGTGTGCAGTGAGCCTAGTACATTTCAGTTCTGTTATAGTGCCACGTTCAAGTGGTGTCTATATGGAAGTGCCTACTGCATTACTGACATAAAAGTGGCAGAGCGGGATTGTAAATAGACTGACTTATTTCTAATGCATTGTAATGAAGGCATTGTATATCTAGGCCTCTGTGCTTACTGTTGTATAAACACTGCAGCCAAACACGGCGGCCAGTGGAATTCACAACTTGAAGACACTTTTTCTTCTACACCCCAAAGCAGACAGCATTTTCTATAAGTTTAAAAGAGAAAGAGAAATGATGTCATAGAGAGTGAGAGAGAGAAAGATAGAGAAAACAACATTAAAACTGTCTCGCAGAGTCTGGAGTTGAGATATTTTTTCTTGAAAAGTCAGACGTAGATTTACAAGCTCTTTGAGTCACTTTTCCCATGTTAAAAGTGACACAAAAGTGGCGTAATAAGCTTGTAGATCTGTTTGTCAGACTGTTGTAACCTATATGTTGTCACAGCTCGGAGGTAATTATACATTTTACACCTTGAAGCTGGTGCACACTACCCACTCACTCCTTTCATAGATAATTTGTTGTTTCGGAAGCAAAATTCTTTGTCACCTAGTGCCATTGGCGTTATTGAAAGATGGTGCACTACGTGTGGAAGAAGCCTTCACTGTGATCAAGAGAGTTAATCATTTCAATTCAGATATGGTTGTATACAGCAGAGTGGAGATAGCAGCATCCAAATCTTTAAAAAGGAAAGAGAAACGATGTGAGAGAGTAAGGGAAAAAAGGACATTAAAACGTGGGAGAATCACACACGACAGGGGAGGGGTACGTGAAGGTAGAGGTGCAACCACAGTCAAAAATTTCGGAGGGTGCTAGAAAAAATTTGGGGTGGGGGCATTAGTTCAAGCAAAAAGAAGAGTGGAGCTGCAGGGCTGTAAGCGGGGGGGATTATCAAAGACTCATCAATAAGCAAAATATTTTTAAAAGACCTGTGACGTACTCAGGTGCAACTGTTTGTGGGCCCAGGAAGCTATCTCAACCTAGCTAAAGCCCTGTTAGCCCAATGTTTGTGCCTGCTGCATACTACATATTCTCTCCTTTGACAGATAACTTGTCGTTGTTTCAGAAACAAGCTTGTTTGCTCACCTTTTGCTATTGCCATTGTCCGTGTTACCTAATGCATCGTGAAGCTGTACATCTAAAAAATATCAAAAGAAATATGTTATGATTGGTAATTCTTGCTATATTAATTTGGAGTTAGATAATATTGCGCTTTTATAGATGTCGATTGTCAGATTTCTACGAACTGTTTGTATTGTGAATATATTCCGGACATTTCAGCGATTATAAAAACGTTACTGCTATTGGAGAAAAAAATTAAACATGTAAATTAATACATTATGTAGGAGTGTGTTTGTTTAAAATACTAAGTCGCATTTTTGTAAGTAGTCAGCCACAACGCTTTGACTCCTTCCGATGCATACTCAAGCCTCACTGCTCACTTTTTCGTGGAAAAGACACCTTCTTCATGAGGTAGTTCTGATCTCCAACAAAGAAGTCTCATATATGGTGCCGAGTCTTGATATCTCAATGGATAACGACATATTCGTGCTCCCATCATCAGGAGTGTGTGTGTCGATCCGACAACTAGACTTGCAATTAAGAAATCACTACAATGGAAATTTGGGCTTTATAGTGTTGTTGTGTTTTCCTGGTAGAGTAAGAGTGGCATTCTTTTTTTTAACATTTTTATTAGATTTTTAACAGATTTTTCCCCCTAAACCAGGGGTGAGGAGCACATCCCTATATACAATCAATCGCTCTTTCTAAACAAAACCTCATCAATCATAATTTCTACAGAGAAACATATACAGTACATACAGAGAATAACTAATGTCCATTGTACAAAAAAGAAAACAAGACACCTAGCTTAATACAATCTTAAGAAATCTTGCATCGTATAGCAGTATACAGTCCCTCCCCCTAAACCAATATAGTAACTTGTGGTTCCGCTTTCCGATTAGATATTGGCTCCCATATTTTCAATCCAAGCTTCCTCCCCTTTTTTACTTTTCTGGTATAGATTGCTTTTTCCAAATTATATATATTTAGAATCCTGGCTAACCACTGCTGAAATATCGGTGGTGCCTGATCGAGCCACGCTGAAGCGATACATAATCTCAATACAGCCATTGCTACAAAAATAAAATAACATCCTTTTCCCTGAATACCATCTGAATTCACCCCCAATAATATTATCGAGGGGTTAAGTTGACTGTTATTTTTAAAGCTCCTTGCACAAAATTCTTTATTTCTTTCAGTATCCTGGATAAATGCGGACAAGTTGCGAATATGTGTATTATATCAGCCTGGATACTTCCACATCTTGGGCAGTTAATTCCAGTGACCGCCCCCCATTACGCAATTTTTGCCGGAGTACAATAAAGACAATAAAGTGTCTTATAATGCTGTGCCTATAATGATGCAGAGCACAGAACATTCTGGCCCAGCTCTAATGACAATTTAAAACATTCCACTTCTACCTCCAACTTACTCGCACAGCTTTCCCCCCACTTATCCATATCATCTTGTCTTGTTTTAATTAGTTCAGCATAAAACCTTTTAATAGTGCAAGTTACTCCCTCTTGTATCACCTCCAGTATGGGATTTTTCTCAAATCCACTAGGGCCCCCCCTTTTATTTGCCAGGAAACTTCTTACTTGAAGATACTTAAAAAAGATGTCTTGTTTCTATACCATATTTCACCTGGATCTCACCAAACTGCATCATACCCTGGGGATCTAACAAATCTCCAACCCTCGTGATTCCCTTTCTCTGCCAGGCCGCAAAAACCGCATCAGAGAAAATATCATTGGGGAATATTGGATTATTTCTCATTCTTGTATAGCTATTTATTTTCCCCAAGCCGTATTTTTTACTAAAGGCCTTCCAAATATTATATGCTGCCATAATGGTCTTAAATCGAGTCCTCTTAAAATAGGCTGTGTCAAAGTGTCTTAGAAATATATTATTTACCTCTTCCCCCATCAAAAGACCATATATTGCATATATTGCTAATGTTCCTAATTCAACCTCCCCCTCCGCCTCCGCTCCACCTATCAAGCCAACCATATATTGTAATATTTACAAAAAGGGGTGGAAAGGGACAGAGTCTCTGAATTAAGCAGAAAGCTCTCACCCAGTCAAGAGATCAGGGCTAGATCCAACACCGTTTTTTAGCTCACTGCACCATCCCAGTTTCAGAACCTAGCTGTATGCAAATTAGTCTGTTCCTGTCCCAGTGCATGATGGGAACAGGGCAAACCAAACTACAAAAGCCAATTCTTACACTGGGAAGGAAACAAGCTCCCGGGGACCGGTTTCTGGCATTACAGCCGTCTTCGGCCCGGTTTGCTTGAATCCTGATGGTGCAATGAGCAAGGGTCTCACATCTGAGAATACCCTTCCACGCTTAGGGTGGACAAAAATATTTACAAAAAGGGGTGGTGAGGGACAGAGTCTCTGAATTAAGCAGAAAGCTCTCACCCAGTCAAGAGATCAGGGCTAGATCCAACACCGTTTTTTAGCTCACTGCACCATCCCAGTTTCAGAACCTGGCTGTATGCAAATTAGTCTGTTCCTGTCCCAGTGCATGATGGGAACAGGGCAAACCAAACTACAAAAGCCAATTCTTACACTGGGAAGGAAACAAGCTCCCGGGGACCGGTTTCTGGCATTACAGCCGTCTTCGGCCCGGTTTGCTTGAATCCTGATGGTGCAATGAGCAAGGGTCTCACATCTGAGAATACCCTTCCACGCTTAGGGTGGACAAAAATATTTACAAAAAGGGGTGGTGAGGGACAGAGTCTCTGAATTAAGCAGAAAGCTCTCACCCAGTCAAGAGATCAGGGCTAGATCCAACACCGTTTTTTAGCTCACTGCACCATCCCAGTTTCAGAACCTGGCTGTATGCAAATTAGTCTGTTCCTGTCCCAGTGCATGATGGGAACAGGGCAAACCAAACTACAAAAGCCAATTCTTACACTGGGAAGGAAACAAGCTCCCGGGGACCGGTTTCTGGCATTACAGCCGTCTTCGGCCCGGTTTGCTTGAATCCTGATGGTGCAATGAGCAAGGGTGTCACATCTGAGAATACCCTTCCACGCTTAGGGTGGACAAAAATATTTACAAAAAGGGGTGGCGAGGGACAGAGTCTCTGAATTAAGCAGAAAGCTCTCACCCAGTCAAGAGATCAGGGCTAGATCCAACACCATTTTTTAGCTCACTGCACCATCCCAGTTTCAGAACCTGGCTGTATGCAAATTAGTCTGTTCCTGTCCCAGTGCATGATGGGAACAGGGCAAACCAAACTACAAAAGCCAATTCTTACACTGGGAAGGAAACAAGCTCCCGGGGACCGGTTTCTGGCATTACAGCCGTCTTCGGCCCGGTTTGCTTGAATCCTGATGGTGCAATGAGCAAGGGTCTCACATCTGAGAATACCCTTCCACGCTTAGGGTGGACAAAAATATTTACAAAAAGGGGTGGTGAGGGACAGAGTCTCTGAATTAAGCAGAAAGCTCTCACCCAGTCAAGAGATCAGGGCTAGATCCAACACCGTTTTTTAGCTCACTGCACCATCCCAGTTTCAGAACCTGGCTGTATGCAAATTAGTCTGTTCCTGTCCCAGTGCATGATGGGAACAGGGCAAACCAAACTACAAAAGCCAATTCTTACACTGGGAAGGAAACAAGCTCCCGGGGACCGGTTTCTGGCATTACAGCCGTCTTCGGCCCGGTTTGCTTGAATCCTGATGGTGCAATGAGCAAGGGTCTCACATCTGAGAATACCCTTCCACGCTTAGGGTGGACAAAAATATTTACAAAAAGGGGTGGTGAGGGACAGAGTCTCTGAATTAAGCAGAAAGCTCTCACCCAGTCAAGAGATCAGGGCTAGATCCAACACCGTTTTTTAGCTCACTGCACCATCCCAGTTTCAGAACCTGGCTGTATGCAAATTAGTCTGTTCCTGTCCCAGTGCATGATGGGAACAGGGCAAACCAAACTACAAAAGCCAATTCTTACACTGGGAAGGAAACAAGCTCCCGGGACCGGTTTCTGGCATTACAGCCGTCTTCGACCCGGTTTGCTTGAATCCTGATGGTGCAATGAGCAAGGGTCTCACATCTGAGAATACCCTTCCACGCTTAGGGTGGACAAAAATATTTACAAAAAGGGGTGGTGAGGGACAGAGTCTCTGAATTAAGCAGAAAGCTCTCACCCAGTCAAGAGATCAGGGCTAAATCCAACACCGTTTTTTAGCTCACTGCACCATCCCAGTTTCAGAACCTGGCTGTATGCAAATTAGTCTGTTCCTGTCCCAGTGCATGATGGGAACAGGGCAAACCAAACTACAAAAGCCAATTCTTACACTGGGAAGGAAACAAGCTCCCGGGGACCGGTTTCTGGCATTACAGCCGTCTTCGGCCCGGTTTGCTTGAATCCTGATGGTGCAATGAGCAAGGGTCTCACATCTGAGAATACCCTTCCACGCTTAGGGTGGACAAAAATATTTACAAAAAGGGGTGGTGAGGGACAGAGTCTCTGAATTAAGCAGAAAGCTCTCACCCAGTCAAGAGATCAGGGCTAGATCCAACACCGTTTTTTAGCTCACTGCACCATCCCAGTTTCAGAACCTGGCTGTATGCAAATTAGTCTGTTCCTGTCCCAGTGCATGATGGGAACAGGGCAAACCAAACTACAAAAGCCAATTCTTACACTGAGAAGGAAACAAGCTCCCGGGGACCGGTTTCTGGCATTACAGCCGTCTTCGGCCCGGTTTGCTTGAATCCTGATGGTGCAATGAGCAAGGGTGTCACATCTGAGAATACCCTTCCACGCTTAGGGTGGACAAAAATATTTACAAAAAGGGGTGGTGAGGGACAGAGTCTCTGAATTAAGCAGAAAGCTCTCACCCAGTCAAGAGATCAGGGCTAGATCCAACACCGTTTTTTAGCTCACTGCACCATCCCAGTTTCAGAACCTGGCTGTATGCAAATTAGTCTGTTCCTGTCCCAGTGCATGATGGGAACAGGGCAAACCAAACTACAAAAGCCAATTCTTACACTGGGAAGGAAACAAGCTCCCGGGGACCGGTTTCTGGCATTACAGCCGTCTTCGGCCCGGTTTGCTTGAATCCTGATGGTGCAATGAGCAAGGGTGTCACATCTGAGAATACCCTTCCACGCTTAGGGTGGACAAAAATATTTACAAAAAGGGGTGGTGAGGGACAGAGTCTCTGAATTAAGCAGAAAGCTCTCACCCAGTCAAGAGATCAGGGCTAGATCCAACACCGTTTTTTAGCTCACTGCACCATCCCAGTTTCAGAACCTGGCTGTATGCAAATTAGTCTGTTCCTGTCCCAGTGCATGATGGGAACAGGGCAAACCAAACTACAAAAGCCAATTCTTACACTGGGAAGGAAACAAGCTCCCGGGGACCGGTTTCTGGCATTACAGCCGTCTTCGGCCCGGTTTGCTTGAATCCTGATGGTGCAATGAGCAAGGGTCTCACATCTGAGAATACCCTTCCACGCTTAGGGTGGACAAAAATATTTACAAAAAGGGGTGGTGAGGGACAGAGTCTCTGAATTAAGCAGAAAGCTCTCACCCAGTCAAGAGATCAGGGCTAGATCCAACACCGTTTTTTAGCTCACTGCACCATCCCAGTTTCAGAACCTGGCTGTATGCAAATTAGTCTGTTCCTGTCCCAGTGCATGATGGGAACAGGGCAAACCAAACTACAAAAGCCAATTCTTACACTGGGAAGGAAACAAGCTCCCGGGGACCGGTTTCTGGCATTACAGCCGTCTTCGGCCCGGTTTGCTTGAATCCTGATGGTGCAATGAGCAAGGGTCTCACATCTGAGAATACCCTTCCACGCTTAGGGTGGACAAAAATATTTACAAAAAGGGGTGGTGAGGGACAGAGTCTCTGAATTAAGCAGAAAGCTCTCACCCAGTCAAGAGATCAGGGCTAGATCCAACACCGTTTTTTAGCTCACTGCACCATCCCAGTTTCAGAACCTGGCTGTATGCAAATTAGTCTGTTCCTGTCCCAGTGCATGATGGGAACAGGGCAAACCAAACTACAAAAGCCAATTCTTACACTGGGAAGGAAACAAGCTCCCGGGACCGGTTTCTGGCATTACAGCCGTCTTCGGCCCGGTTTGCTTGAATCCTGATGGTGCAATGAGCAAGGGTCTCACATCTGAGAATACCCTTCCACGCTTAGGGTGGACAAAAATATTTACAAAAAGGGGTGGTGAGGGACAGAGTCTCTGAATTAAGCAGAAAGCTCTCACCCAGTCAAGAGATCAGGGCTAGATCCAACACCGTTTTTTAGCTCACTGCACCATCCCAGTTTCAGAACCTGGCTGTATGCAAATTAGTCTGTTCCTGTCCCAGTGCATGATGGGAACAGGGCAAACCAAACTACAAAAGCCAATTCTTACACTGGGAAGGAAACAAGCTCCCGGGGACCGGTTTCTGGCATTACAGCCGTCTTCGGCCCGGTTTGCTTGAATCCTGATGGTGCAATGAGCAAGGGTCTCACATCTGAGAATACCCTTCCACGCTTAGGGTGGACAAAAATATTTACAAAAAGGGGTGGTGAGGGACAGAGTCTCTGAATTAAGCAGAAAGCTCTCACCCAGTCAAGAGATCAGGGCTAGATCCAACACCGTTTTTTAGCTCACTGCACCATCCCAGTTTCAGAACCTGGCTGTATGCAAATTAGTCTGTTCCTGTCCCAGTGCATGATGGGAACAGGGCAAACCAAACTACAAAAGCCAATTCTTACACTGGGAAGGAAACAAGCTCCCGGGGACCGGTTTCTGGCATTACAGCCGTCTTCGGCCCGGTTTGCTTGAATCCTGATGGTGCAATGAGCAAGGGTCTCACATCTGAGAATACCCTTCCACGCTTAGGGTGGACAAAAATATTTACAAAAAGGGGTGGTGAGGGACAGAGTCTCTGAATTAAGCAGAAAGCTCTCACCCAGTCAAGAGATCAGGGCTAGATCCAACACCGTTTTTTAGCTCACTGCACCATCCCAGTTTCAGAACCTGGCTGTATGCAAATTAGTCTGTTCCTGTCCCAGTGCATGATGGGAACAGGGCAAACCAAACTACAAAAGCCAATTCTTACACTGGGAAGGAAACAAGCTCCCGGGGACCGGTTTCTGGCATTACAGCCGTCTTCGGCCCGGTTTGCTTGAATCCTGATGGTGCAATGAGCAAGGGTCTCACATCTGAGAATACCCTTCCACGCTTAGGGTGGACAAAAATATTTACAAAAAGGGGTGGTGAGGGACAGAGTCTCTGAATTAAGCAGAAAGCTCTCACCCAGTCAAGAGATCAGGGCTAGATCCAACACCGTTTTTTAGCTCACTGCACCATCCCAGTTTCAGAACCTGGCTGTATGCAAATTAGTCTGTTCCTGTCCCAGTGCATGATGGGAACAGGGCAAACCAAACTACAAAAGCCAATTCTTACACTGGGAAGGAAACAAGCTCCCGGGGACCGGTTTCTGGCATTACAGCCGTCTTCGGCCCGGTTTGCTTGAATCCTGATGGTGCAATGAGCAAGGGTCTCACATCTGAGAATACCCTTCCACGCTTAGGGTGGACAAAAATATTTACAAAAAGGGGTGGTGAGGGACAGAGTCTCTGAATTAAGCAGAAAGCTCTCACCCAGTCAAGAGATCAGGGCTAGATCCAACACCGTTTTTTAGCTCACTGCACCATCCCAGTTTCAGAACCTGGCTGTATGCAAATTAGTCTGTTCCTGTCCCAGTGCATGATGGGAACAGGGCAAACCAAACTACAAAAGCCAATTCTTACACTGGGAAGGAAACAAGCTCCCGGGGACCGGTTTCTGGCATTACAGCCGTCTTCGGCCCGGTTTGCTTGAATCCTGATGGTGCAATGAGCAAGGGTCTCACATCTGAGAATACCCTTCCACGCTTAGGGTGGACAAAAATATTTACAAAAAGGGGTGGTGAGGGACAGAGTCTCTGAATTAAGCAGAAAGCTCTCACCCAGTCAAGAGATCAGGGCTAGATCCAACACCGTTTTTTAGCTCACTGCACCATCCCAGTTTCAGAACCTGGCTGTATGCAAATTAGTCTGTTCCTGTCCCAGTGCATGATGGGAACAGGGCAAACCAAACTACAAAAGCCAATTCTTACACTGGGAAGGAAACAAGCTCCCGGGGACCGGTTTCTGGCATTACAGCCGTCTTTGGCCCGGTTTGCTTGAATCCTGATGGTGCAATGAGCAAGGGTCTTTGGACTGGGTAAGAGTGGTCTGTTTAACTCAGACACTCTGTTCATCACCACCCCCTTTTTGTAAATCATTTTTGGCCACTACAGGTGTGGCAGGGTATACTCAGACATGAGTCCCTTTCTCACTGCTCCATCAGGATTCAAGCAAGCCGGGCCGAAGAAGGCTGAAATGCCAGAAACCGGTCCCCGGTAGCTTGTCTCCTTTCTGGTGAAGAATTGGCTTGGTAGTTTAGTCTGCCCTGTTCCCATGATGCACTGGGCCAGGGACAGACTGATTTGCAAATAGCCAGGTTCTGAGCAGAGATGGGGCAGTGAGATAAATAACGGTGATGGATCAAGCCCTGATCTTTGGACTGGGTAAGAGTGGTCTGTTTAACTCAGACACTCTGTTCATCACCACCCCCTTTTTGTAAATCGTTTTTGGCCACTACAGGTGTTGCAGGGTATACTCAGACATGAGTCCCTTTCTCACTGCTCCATCAGGATTCAAGCAAGCCGGGCCGAAGAAGGCTGAAATGCCAGAAACCGGTCCCCGGTAGCTTGTCTCCTTTCTGGTGAAGAATTGGCTTGGTAGTTTAGTCTGCCCTGTTCCCATGATGCACTGGGCCAGGGACAGACTGATTTGCAAATAGCCAGGTTCTGAGCAGAGATGGGGCAGTGAGATAAATAACGGTGATGGATCAAGCCCTGATCTTTGGACTGGGTAAGAGTGGTCTGTTTAACTCAGACACTCTGTTCATCACCACCCCCTTTTTGTAAATCGTTTTTGGCCACTACAGGTGTGGCAGGGTATACTCAGACATGAGTCCCTTTCTCACTGCTCCATCAGGATTCAAGCAAGCCGGGCCGAAGAAGGCTGAAATGCCAGAAACCGGTCCCCGGTAGCTTGTCTCCTTTCTGGTGAAGAATTGGCTTGGTAGTTTAGTCTGCCCTGTTCCCATGATGCACTGGGCCAGGGACAGACTGATTTGCAAATAGCCAGGTTCTGAGCAGAGATGGGGCAGTGAGATAAATAACGGTGATGGGTCAAGCCCTGATCTTTGGACTGGGTAAGAGTGGTCTGTTTAACTCAGACACTCTGTTCATCACCACCCCCTTTTTGTAAATCGTTTTTGGCCACTACAGGTGTGGCAGGGTATACTCAGACATGAGTCCCTTTCTCACTGCTCCATCAGGATTCAAGCAAGCCGGGCCGAAGAAGGCTGAAATGCCAGAAACCGGTCCCCGGTAGCTTGTCTCCTTTCTGGTGAAGAATTGGCTTGGTAGTTTAGTCTGCCCTGTTCCCATGATGCACTGGGCCAGGGACAGACTGATTTGCAAATAGCCAGGTTCTGAGCAGAGATGGGGCAGTGAGATAAATAACGGTGATGGATCAAGCCCTGATCTTTGGACTGGGTAAGAGTGGTCTGTTTAACTCAGACACTCTGTTCATCACCACCCCCTTTTTGTAAATCGTTTTTGGCCACTACAGGTGTGGCAGGGTATACTCAGACATGAGTCCCTTTCTCACTGCTCCATCAGGATTCAAGCAAGCCGCGCCGAAGAAGGCTGAAATGCCAGAAACCGGTCCCCGGTAGCTTGTCTCCTTTCTGGTGAAGAATTGGCTTGGTAGTTTAGTCTGCCCTGTTCCCATGATGCACTGGGCCAGGGACAGACTGATTTGCAAATAGCCAGGTTCTGAGCAGAGATGGGGCAGTGAGATAAATAACGGTGATGGATCAAGCCCTGATCTTTGGACTGGGTAAGAGTGGTCTGTTTAACTCAGACACTCTGTTCATCACCACCCCCTTTTTGTAAATCGTTTTTGGCCACTACAGGTGTTGCAGGGTATACTCAGACATGAGTCCCTTTCTCACTGCTCCATCAGGATTCAAGCAAGCCGGGCCGAAGAAGGCTGAAATGCCAGAAACCGGTCCCCGGTAGCTTGTCTCCTTTCTGGTGAAGAATTGGCTTGGTAGTTTAGTCTGCCCTGTTCCCATGATGCACTGGGCCAGGGACAGACTGATTTGCAAATAGCCAGGTTCTGAGCAGAGATGGGGCAGTGAGATAAATAACGGTGATGGATCAAGCCCTGATCTTTGGACTGGGTAAGAGTGGTCTGTTTAACTCAGACACTCTGTTCATCACCACCCCCTTTTTGTAAATCGTTTTTGGCCACTACAGGTGTGGCAGGGTATACTCAGACATGAGTCCCTTTCTCACTGCTCCATCAGGATTCAAGCAAGCCGGGCCGAAGAAGGCTGAAATGCCAGAAACCGGTCCCCGGTAGCTTGTCTCCTTTCTGGTGAAGAATTGGCTTGGTAGTTTAGTCTGCCCTGTTCCCATGATGCACTGGGCCAGGGACAGACTGATTTGCAAATAGCCAGGTTCTGAGCAGAGATGGGGCAGTGAGATAAATAACGGTGATGGGTCAAGCCCTGATCTTTGGACTGGGTAAGAGTGGTCTGTTTAACTCAGACACTCTGTTCATCACCACCCCCTTTTTGTAAATCGTTTTTGGCCACTACAGGTGTGGCAGGGTATACTCAGACATGAGTCCCTTTCTCACTGCTCCATCAGGATTCAAGCAAGCCGGGCCGAAGAAGGCTGAAATGCCAGAAACCGGTCCCCGGTAGCTTGTCTCCTTTCTGGTGAAGAATTGGCTTGGTAGTTTAGTCTGCCCTGTTCCCATGATGCACTGGGCCAGGGACAGACTGATTTGCAAATAGCCAGGTTCTGAGCAGAGATGGGGCAGTGAGATAAATAACGGTGATGGATCAAGCCCTGATCTTTGGACTGGGTAAGAGTGGTCTGTTTAACTCAGACACTCTGTTCATCACCACCCCCTTTTTGTAAATCGTTTTTGGCCACTACAGGTGTGGCAGGGTATACTCAGACATGAGTCCCCTTCTCACTGCTCCATCAGGATTCAAGCAAGCCGGGCCGAAGAAGGCTGAAATGCCAGAAACCGGTCCCCGGTAGCTTGTCTCCTTTCTGGTGAAGAATTGGCTTGGTAGTTTAGTCTGCCCTGTTCCCATGATGCACTGGGCCAGGGACAGACTGATTTGCAAATAGCCAGGTTCTGAGCAGAGATGGGGCAGTGAGATAAATAACGGTGATGGATCAAGCCCTGATCTTTGGACTGGGTAAGAGTGGTCTGTTTAACTCAGACACTCTGTTCATCACCACCCCCTTTTTGTAAATCGTTTTTGGCCACTACAGGTGTGGCAGGGTATACTCAGACATGAGTCCCTTTCTCACTGCTCCATCAGGATTCAAGCAAGCCGGGCCGAAGAAGGCTGAAATGCCAGAAACCGGTCCCCGGTAGCTTGTCTCCTTTCTGGTGAAGAATTGGCTTGGTAGTTTAGTCTGCCCTGTTCCCATGATGCACTGGGCCAGGGACAGACTGATTTGCAAATAGCCAGGTTCTGAGCAGAGATGGGGCAGTGAGATAAATAACGGTGATGGATCAAGCCCTGATCTTTGGACTGGGTAAGAGTGGTCTGTTTAACTCAGACACTCTGTTCATCACCACCCCCTTTTTGTAAACCATATATTGTAAGGCAGCAGCCCAGTAATAAGATTTCAAATCCGGTAATGCCCAACCTCCTCGTTCTCTTGGTGATGCCATGAATCTTAATGCTCTCCTAGTTTTTCCTTTAGACCAGATAAATCTATTAATCATAACTTCTAGTTTTTTTAACCAAGAGTTATCAAACATAAGCGGAATTGCCCTAAAAATATACAAAAATTTTGGCAGGCTTTTTTTTTTCTATGTGACGTTACAATACAGTCACCATGTATATAGCCTATTTTGTGACGCATTTTATTGCATAATGCGTTTCAAAAACTAGTTGCGGTAGCGTGCTTTTAAATCAAACTGTGAAGCCTGCTTACGTGTTTGTTGAGTGTGGAAGTATTTTTTTCTTCTATTTTCTATTCTATTATAATTGTGCTGACTTTTCTCCTTTAGCATGCAGTACTATATTATTTTATAAAATGTATAAGTGTTGAAATCATCTTTGAAAATAGCATGTAAGCTGCTGTCTGTGATGAAAAGCAATGCCGGTTCCCACAGGAAGTGGGGATCTGGCTGGGTCCGTGGAGCCCTTGGGGCTCTTCCCGCGGTCCACAATGTTACATTAGATCCTGGGGGATGGGGTCCTCAGGGATTATAAAAAATTAGTGATAAAGGCTATTTTTTTATGGTTGATTTATCATACGCGTACCAAGCACGTATGGACGACGTACGGTGTGAAGATTGTAAGTCGTCCCATAAGCGTATTGAAGGAAAAAAAAGAAGAATATTTTTCAGATATTTATGAAATGTATGTATTTAGATGTTGGGTGGCTCTAAAAAGAACCCTTGTGTTTATTGGGAAGTAAGTACCAATGCTGAGTCTAAAGTTCAAGAGGAATACTCTGTTTCCCTCATTTGTAAAATGTACACCGTCTCTCCTATAGATGCCATCCATATTGAAACGTCGATTGTTGTGGTAGATGGACCCCATTCTATAGTCTCGGAGAAAGGCAGAAACAGATTTATTCACATGTTTCCTAGCTTTTTCAATCTGTGGACAATAGTGGTTGGACCACTTCCATTTCTGCCTTTGGCATATATTAGAATATACAAAGGCAGTTTTGGGGAACAGTGTCATCAATTGTTGAAAGGTGTCCTTCATAAGCATTTCCAGACCTACCCCTGTCAAAGTGCTTAGGTCATTGCCACCACAGTGCACAATTATGAGGTCAGGGTGTTGGAGATGTAAAAAGGATTTCACCAATGGCATCAATTGATGCCACTTTAATCCTCTATGGCCAATCCATTTAATGTCTACATTTGGTAAAGATAGGTCTTTTCTGTTGTGCGTACCTTTGGCTCCAGAAAATATAGCTGTTTCCCACAATCCACACTGTAAACATCTTGAAGAGAGATCTGGATGCACTCTGAAGGTCTCTGTAAATGAAATGGCAGTTCGAAAAGTAAGATTTTTCTAAAATGGTGGAGAACATACGGTTTTGAAAAAAGAAAAGAAATGATTGGTTTTTCGACAATATTCTACACTAAGCTAGAATGCATGTTTCTGTTTTTTAAAAGCCTGGTTTTTATTGGTTAAGAAAAACTGAAAAAAAAAAGAATGTTACATAAGATAAGCTGGTATATTCTCAAGTCAAGCACACTTGCTGTTTTAATTTGCAATAATGTATGATGACATTTTCACCTGTGTGCTGAGTTAGATGTTTTCAAAGTGTTTCTAAGGTAACTGGCAGATTGTGGAATGGGGAAGGGTTGAAAGTTTTGTCAGTTGGAAAGGGTGCAAAAGTTCAAGCAATATAAAAGTGTGTTTCGTTTTGATTTATTGTGGGAATAAATGCGATTTTTTATTTATTTGTATATGTGAGTACATTGAGTGTGTAGATTGACAGGAAAGGTTTGCTATTTGCTATAGGACTTCCTGTCCCCCTAGGAGTGCTTAGGAAGGTTTACAATGATCCGCAAGGTCAAAGTCTTGGATGTGCTTTGTTGAGCCTTTGATGGCCGTGGGGACTACCACCTAACAGGGTCGGCTCCTGTAGTGTTATGGGGTGCCTATCCCTGGGACACTGCTGTTTGCTATGGTAGGGCGAGAGTTCTGTTTCAAGTAGGAAAGCAGATTGCTTTTCGTCTGAGAGAGCAGCATGTAAGCTGGTCTCTCTGACAAAAAGCAATGCTGGCTCCTGAAGGACGCAGGGAGCCGGCTGGGACCGTGGGGGTTTTGGGGCTCTCCCCACGGTGCTGAACGTTATATTTGAGCACCGGGGGATGGGGTCCCCGGGGATTGAAAAAAATTAGTGACAGATGCTACTTTTATTTTTTACGGTATATTTAGTGTACGTGTACTGTGCGAATTCTAAAAGTCGTTTCACATAAGCGTACATAAGCAAGAAAAAATCAATAAAAAATATATATTTTACAGATATCTATCAAGTTTATGTGTTTATATGTTGGTTGCTTGTAATGAGACCTTTTCTCTTTATTGGTACTTATAAGTAAGTGCTTATGCATAATGTAAAATTGTTGAGGAGCAGTGTTTTATACAGTACTGAATTTTTCACCTCTGTTGACAGTTGACTTTTGCATGATCTGTTGGGGTTAGGGTGGAAAGTTATGTCATTTGGAAAGGTTTGAAATGTCAAAGCAATAGAAATGTGTGTTTCATTTTGAATTATTGTGTGAAGGATTTTAATTGGTTGTTTATATGTATGTATGTGTAAAATGAGATGGAGAATGTTCCATTTCGTGGTTTTGCTGCAAACAGTGAAGTGGAGAGATTCTGTATAAGAATATCAACTGTGTGAGTGGTATTCTTCTTAATCTAGAAATCAATTTGAAAGGTGAGTTGATAAATTGTATGGGAATGTATGTGGTGCATCTTCGTACATTAAGGAATTATGGGGCATATTATCAAGACAGGTGATAAATTTTTCGCCGCTTTATCTGCAGAAAACTGCCGATAAAGCGGCTATAATGGTCTTGATAATATGCTCTATGGAATTCCAATCGAAGCCCATGTTAGATGTGAAGGACATCTAACATGGGCTTCGATTGGTATTCCATAGAGCATATTACCAAGGCCATTATCGCCGCTTTATCGTCAGTTTTCTGCCGATAAAGTGTCGATAATTTTATCGCCTGTCTTGATAATATGCCTCTATATCCATCCCATGTTAAATGTTTTATAGTCGTAAATGTGTTTTGCTATAATCCATGCTGTTATTTGTTTATTGCAAACACAACAGGTGATGGACCGAATGTGGATCAATGTCACACACTCACCCCAGTCCAAAGATCTGGGCCCAAATCCATCGTTATTTTGCACTCCACACCACCCCGGGTTAGACAATGGCGATATGCAAATCAGCTCTGACCCTGTGCCCCATGGAAACAGTCCAGTCAGAACTACAAAAACCATGTCCTTCCCAGAACGGAATCAAGCATCCGAGGACCGGACCGGTTTCGAGGTAACACCTCTCATCAGCCCGGCTAGCTTGACTCCAGTGGTGTGGAGTGCCTGGGACCCACGTCTGGGAATCCCCAGCGCACTTAGGGCAGAATATGCAAACACAACAGGTGATGGACCGAATGTGGATCAATGTCACACACTCACCCCAGTCCAAAGATCTGGGCCCAAATCCATCGTTATTTTGCACTCCACACCACCCCGGGTTAGACAATGGCGATATGCAAATCAGCTCTGACCCTGTGCCCCATGGGAACAGTCCAGTCCGAACTACAAAAGCCATGTCCTTCCCAGAACGGAATCAAGCATCCGAGGACCGGACCGGTTTCGAGGTAACACCTCTCATCAGCCCGGCTAGCTTGACTCCAGTGGTGTGGAGTGCCTGGGACCCACGTCTGGGCATCCCCAGCGCACTTAGGGCGGAATATGCAAACACAACAGGTGATGGACCGAATGTGGATCAATGTCACACACTCACCCCAGTCCAAAGATCTGGGCCCAAATCCATCGTTATTTTGCACTCCACACCACCCCGGGTTAGACAATGGCGATATGCAAATCAGCTCTGACCCTGTGCCCCATGGGAACAGTCCAGTCCGAACTACAAAAGCCATGTCCTTCCCAGAACGGAATCAAGCATCCGAGGACCGGACCGGTTTCGAGGTAACACCTCTCATCAGCCCGGCTAGCTTGACTCCAGTGGTGTGGAGTGCCTGGGACCCACGTCTGGGCATCCCCAGCGCACTTAGGGCGGAATATGCAAACACAACAGGTGATGGACCGAATGTGGATCAATGTCACACACTCACCCCAGTCCAAAGATCTGGGCCCAAATCCATCGTTATTTTGCACTCCACACCACCCCGGGTTAGACAATGGCGATATGCAAATCAGCTCTGACCTTGTGCCCCATGGGAACAGTCCATTCCGAACTACAAAAGCCATGTCCTTCCCAGAACGGAATCAAGCATCCGAGGACCGGACCGGTTTCGAGGTAACACCTCTCATCAGCCCGGCTAGCTTGACTCCAGTGGTGTGGAGTGCCTGGGACCCACGTCTGGGCATCCCCAGCGCACTTAGGGCGGAATATGCAAACACAACAGGTGATGGACCGAATGTGGACCAATGTCACACACTCACCCCAGTCCAAAGATCTGGGCCCAAATCCATTGTTATTTTGCACTCCACACCACCCCGGGTTAGACAATGGCGATATGCAAATCAGCTCTGACCCTGTGCCCCATGGGAACAGTCCAGTCCGAACTACAAAAGCCATGTCCTTCCCAGAACGGAATCAAGCATCCGAGGACCGGACCGGTATCGAGGTAACACCTCTCATCAGCCCGGCTAGCTTGACTCCGGTGGTGTGGAGTGCCTGGGACCCACGTCTGGGCATCCCCAGCGCACTTAGGGCAGAATATGCAAACACAACAGGTGATGGACCGAATGTGGATCAATGTCACACACTCACCCCAGTCCAAACATCTGGGCCCAAATCCATCGTTATTTTGCACTCCACACCACCCCGGGTTAGACAATGGCGATATGCAAATCAGCTCTGACCCTGTGCCCCATGGGAACAGTCCAGTCCGAACTACAAAAGCCATGTCCTTCCCAGAACGGAATCAAGCATCCGAGGACCGGACCGGTTTCGAGATAAAACACCTCTCATCAGCCCGGCTAACTTGACTCCAGTGGTGTGGAGTGCCTGGGACCCACGTCTGGGCATCCCCAGCGCACTTAGGGCGGAATATGCAAACACAACAGGTGATGGACCGAATGTGGATCAATGTCACACACTCACCCCAGTCCAAAGATCTGGGCCCAAATCCATCGTTATTTTGCACTCCACACCACCCCGGGTTAGACAATGGCGATATGCAAATCAGCTCTGACCCTGTGCCCCATGGGAACAGTCCAGTCCGAACTACAAAAGCCATGTCCTTCCCAGAACGGAATCAAGCATCCGAGGACCGGACCGGTTTTGAGGTAACACCTCTCATCAGCCCGGCTAGCTTGACTCCAGTGGTGTGGAGTGCCTGGGACCCACGTCTGGGCATCCCCAGCGCACTTAGGGCGGAATATGCAAACACAACAGGTGATGGACCGAATGTGGATCAATGTCACACACTCACCCCAGTCCAAAGATCTGGGCCCAAATCCATCGTTATTTTGCACTCCACACCACCCTGGGTTAGACAATGGCGATATGCAAATCAGCTCTGACCCTGTGCCCCATGGGAACAGTCCAGTCCGAACTACAAAAGCCATGTCCTTCCCAGAACGGAATCAAGCATCTGAGGACCGGACCGGTTTCGAGGTAACACCTCTCATCAGCCCGGCTAGCTTGACTCCAGTGGTGTGGAGTGCCTGGGACCCACGTCTTGGCATCCCCAGCGCACTTAGGGCGGAATATGCAAACACAACAGGTGATGGACCGAATGCGGTTCAATGTCACACACTCACCCCAGTCCAAAGATCTGGGCCCAAATCCATCGTTAATTTGCACTTCACACCACCCCGGGTTAGACAATGGCGATATGCAAATCAGCTCCGACCCTGTGCCCCATGGGAACAGTCCAGTCCGAACTACAAAAGCCATGTCCTTCCCAGAACGGAATCAAGCATCCGAGGACCGGACCGGTTTCGAGGTAACACCTCTCATCAGCCCGGCTAGCTTGACTCCGGTGGTGTGGAGTGCCTGGGACCCACGTCTGGGCATCCCCAGCGCACTTAGGGCGGAATATGCAAACACAACAGGTGATGGACCGAATGTGGATCAATGTCACACACTCACCCCAGTCCAAAGATCTGGGCCCAAATCCATCGTTATTTTGCACTCCACACCACCCCGGGTTACACAATGGCGATATGCAAATCAGCTCTGACCCTGTGCCCCATGGGAACAGTCCAGTCCGAACTACAAAAGCCATGTCCTTCCCAGAACGGAATCAAGCATCCGAGGACCGGACCGGTTTCGAGGTAACACCGCTCACCAGCCCGGCTAGCTTGACTCCAGTGGTGTGGAGTGCCTGGGACCCACGTCTGGGCATCCCCAGCGCACTTAGGGCGGAATATGCAAACACAACAGGTGATGGACCGAATGTGGATCAATGTCACACACTCACCCCAGTCCAAAGATCTGGGCCCAAATCCATCGTTATTTTGCACTCCACACCACCCCGGGTTAGACAATGGCGATATGCAAATCAGCTCTGACCCTGTGCCCCATGGGAACAGTCCAGTCCGAACTACAAAAGCCATGTCCTTCCCAGAACAGAATCAAGCATCCGAGGACCGGACCGGTTTCGAGGTAACACCTCTCATCAGCCCGGCTAGCTTGACTCCAGTGGTGTGGAGTGCCTGGGACCCACGTCTGGGCATCCCCAGCGCACTTAGGGCGGAATATGCAAACACAACAGGTGATGGACCGAATGTGGATCAATGTCACACACTCACCCCAGTCCAAAGATCTGGGCCCAAATCCATCGTTATTTTGCACTCCACACCACCCCGGGTTAGACAATGGCGATATGCAAATCAGCTCTGACCCTGTGCCCCATGGGAACAGTCCAGTCCGAACTACAAAAGCCATGTCCTTCCCAGAACGGAATCAAGCATCCGAGGACCGGACCGGTTTCGAGTTAACACCTCTCATCAGCCCGGCTAGCTTGACTCCAGTGGTGTGGGGTGCCTGGGACCCACGTCTGGGCATCCCCAGCGCACTTAGGAGTCAAGCTAGCCGGGCTGATGAGAGGTGTTACCTCGAAACCGGTCCGGTCCTCGGATGCTTGATTCCGTTCTGGGAAGGACATGGCTTTTGTAGTTCGGACTGGACTGTTCCCATGGGGCACAGGGTCAGAGCTGATTTGCATATCGCCATTGTCTAACCCAGGGTGGTGTGGAGTGCAAAAAAAACGATGGATTTGAGCCCAGATCTTTGGACAGGGTTGAGTGTGTGACATTGATCCACATTCGGTCCATCACCTGTTGTGTTTGCATATTCCGCCCTAAGTGCGCTGGGGATGCCCAGACGTGGGTCCCAGGCACTCCACACCACTGGAGTCAAGCTAGCCGGGCTGATGAGAGGTGTTACCTCGAAACCGGTCCGGTCCTCGCATGCTTGATTCCGTTCTGGGAAGGACATGGCTTTTGTAGTTCGGACTGGACTGTTCCCATGGGGCACAGGGTCAGAGCTGATTTGCATATCGCCATTGTCTAACCCAGGGTGGTGTGGAGTGCAAAAAAAACGATGGATTTGAGCCCAGATCTTTGGACTGGGTTGAGTGTGTGACATTGATCCACATTCGGTCCATCACCTGTTGTGTTTGCATATTCCGCCCTAAGTGCGCTGGGGATGCCCAGACGTGGGTCCCAGACACTCCACACCACTGGAGTCAAGCTAGCCGGGCTGATGAGAGGTGTTACCTCGAAACCGGTCCGGTCCTCGGATGCTTGATTCCGTTCTGGGAAGGACATGGCTTCTGTAGTTCGGACTGGACTGTTCCCATGGGGCACAGGGTCAGAGCTGATTTGCATATCGCCATTGTCTAACCCAGGGTGGTGTGGAGTGCAAAAAAACGATGGATTTGAGCCCAGATCTTTGGACTGGGTTGAGTGTGTGACATTGATCCACATTCGGTCCATCACCTGTTGTGTTTGCATATTCCGCCCTAAGTGCGCTGGGGATGCCCAGACGTGGGTCCCAGGCACTCCACACCACTGGAGTCAAGCTAGCCGGGCTGATGAGAGGTGTTACCTCGAAACCGGTCCGGTCCTCGGATGCTTGATTCCTTTCTGGGAAGGACATGGCTTTTGTAGTTCGGACTGGACTGTTCCCATGGGGCACAGGGTCAGAGCTGATTTGCATATCGCCATTGTCTAACCCAGGGTGGTGTGGAGTGCAAAAAAACGATGGATTTGAGCCCAGATCTTTGGACTGGGTTGAGTGTGTGACATTGATCAACATTCGGTCCATCACCTGTTGTGTTTGCATATTCCGCACTAAGTGCGCTGGGGATGCCCAGACGTGGGTCCCAGGCACTCAACACCACTGGAGTCAAGCTAGCCGGGCTGATGAGAGGTGTTACCTCGAAACCGGTGCGGTCCTCGGATGCTTGATTCCGTTCTGGGAAGGACATGGCTTTTGTAGTTCGGACTGGACTGTTCCCATGGGGCACAGGGTCAGAGCTGATTTGCATATCGCCATTGTCTAACCCAGGGTGGTGTGGAGTGCAAAAAACGATGGATTTGAGCCCAGATCTTTAGACTGGGTTGAGTGTGTGACATTGATCCACATTCGGTCCATCACCTGTTGTGTTTGCATATTCCGCCCTAAGTGCGCTGGGGATGCCCAGACGTGGGTCCCAGGCACTCCACACCACTGGAGTCAAGCTAGCCGGGCTGATGAGAGGTGTTACCTCGAAACCGGTCCGGTCCTCGGATGCTTGATTCCGTTCTGGGAAGGACATGGCTTTTGTAGTTCGGACTGGACTGTTCCCATGGGGCACAGGGTCAGAGCTGATTTCCATATCGCCATTGTCTAACCCAGGGTGGTGTGGAGTGCAAAAAAACGATGGATTTGAGCCCAGATCTTTGGACTGGGTTGAGTGTGTGACATTGATCCACATTCGGTCCATCACCTGTTGTGTTTGCATATTCCCCCCTAAGTGCGCTGGGGATGCCCAGACGTGGGTCCCAGGCACTCCACACCACTGGAGTCAAGCTAGCCGGGCTGATGAGAGGTGTTACCTCGAAACCGGTCCGGTCCTCGGATGCTTGATTCCGTTCTGGGAAGGACATGGCTTTTGTAGTTCGGACTGGACTGTTCCCATGGGGCACAGGGTCAGAGCTGATTTGCATATCGCCATTGTCTAACCCAGGGTGGTGTGGAGTGCAAAAAAACGATGGATTAGAGCCCAGATCTTTGGACTGGGTTGAGTGTGTGACATTGATCCACATTCGGTCCATCACCTGTTGTGTTTGCATATTCCGCCCTAAGTGCGCTGGGGATGCCCAGACGTGGGTCCCAGGCACTCCACACCACTGGAGTCAAGCTAGCCGGGCTGATGAGAGGTGTTACCTCGAAACCGGTCCGGTCCTCGGATGCTTGAATCCGTTCTGGGAAGGACATGGCTTTTGTAGTTCGGACTGGACTGTTCCCATGGGGCACAGGGTCAGAGCTGATTTGCATATCGCCATTGTCTAACCCAGGGTGGTGTGGAGTGCAAAAAAACGATGGATTTGAGCCCAGATCTTTGGACTGGGTTGAGTGTGTGACATTGATCCACATTCGGTCCATCACCTGTTGTGTTTGCATATTCCGCCCTAAGTGCGCTGGGGATGCCCAGACGTGGGTCCCAGGCACTCCACACCACTGGAGTCAAGCTAGCCGGGCTGATGAGAGGTGTTACCTCGAAACCGGTCCGGTCCTCGGATGCTTGATTCCTTTCTGGGAAGGACATGGCTTTTGTAGTTCGGACTGGACTGTTCCCATGGGGCACAGGGTCAGAGCTGATTTGCATATCGCCATTGTCTAACCCAGGGTGGTGTGGAGTGCAAAAAAACGATGGATTTGAGCCCAGATCTTTGGACTGGGTTGAGTGTGTGACATTGATCAACATTCGGTCCATCACCTGTTGTGTTTGCATATTCCGCACTAAGTGCGCTGGGGATGCCCAGACGTGGGTCCCAGGCACTCCACACCACTGGAGTCAAGCTAGCCGGGCTGATGAGAGGTGTTACCTCGAAACCGGTGCGGTCCTCGGATGCTTGATTCCGTTCTGGGAAGGACATGGCTTTTGTAGTTCGGACTGGACTGTTCCCATGGGGCACAGGGTCAGAGCTGATTTGCATATCGCCATTGTCTAACCCAGGGTGGTGTGGAGTGCAAAAAACGATGGATTTGAGCCCAGATCTTTGGACTGGGTTGAGTGTGTGACATTGATCCACATTCGGTCCATCACCTGTTGTGTTTGCATATTCCGCCCTAAGTGCGCTGGGGATGCCCAGACGTGGGTCCCAGGCACTCCACACCACTGGAGTCAAGCTAGCCGGGCTGATGAGAGGTGTTACCTCGAAACCGGTCCGGTCCTCGGATGCTTGATTCCGTTCTGGGAAGGACATGGCTTTTGTAGTTCGGACTGGACTGTTCCCATGGGGCACAGGGTCAGAGCTGATTTGCATATCGCCATTGTCTAACCCAGGGTGGTGTGGAGTGCAAAAAAACGATGGATTTGAGCCCAGATCTTTGGACTGCGTTGAGTGTGTGACATTGATCCACATTCGGTCCATCACCTGTTGTGTTTGCATATTCCCCCCTAAGTGCGCTGGGGATGCCCAGACGTGGGTCCCAGGCACTCCACACCACTGGAGTCAAGCTAGCCGGGCTGATGAGAGGTGTTACCTCGAAACCGGTCCGGTCCTCGGATGCTTGATTCCGTTCTGGGAAGGACATGGCTTTTGTAGTTCGGACTGGACTGTTCCCATGGGGCACAGGGTCAGAGCTGATTTGCATATCGCCATTGTCTAACCCAGGGTGGTGTGGAGTGCAAAAAAACGATGGATTTGAGCCCAGATCTTTGGACTGGGTTGAGTGTGTGACATTGATCCACATTCGGTCCATCACCTGTTGTGTTTGCATATTCCGCCCTAAGTGCGCTGGGGATGCCCAGACGTGGGTCCCAGGCACTCCACACCACTGGAGTCAAGCTAGCCGGGCTGATGAGATGTGTTACCTCGAAACCGGTCCGGTCCTCGGATGCTTGATTCCGTTCTGGGAAGGACATGGCTTTTGTAGTTCGGACTGGACTGTTCCCATGGGGCACAGGGTCAGAGCTGATTTGCATATCGCCATTGTCTAACCCAGGGTGGTGTGGAGTGCAAAAAAACGATGGATTTGAGCCCAGATCTTTGGACTGGGTTGAGTGTGTGACATTGATCCACATTCGGTCCATCACCTGTTGTGTTTGCATATTCCGCCCTAAGTGCGCTGGGGATGCCCAGACGTGGGTCCCAGGCACTCCAGACCACTGGAGTCAAGCTAGCCAGGCTGATGAGAGGTGTTACCTCGAAACCGGTCCGGTCCTCGGATGCTTGATTCCGTTCTGGGAAGGAAATGGCTTTTGTAGTTCGGACTGGACTGTTCCCATGGGGCACAGGGTCAGAGCTGATTTGCATATCGCCATTGTCTAACCCAGGGTGGTGTGGAGTTCAAAAAAACGATGGATTTGAGCCTAGATCTTTGGACTGGGTTGAGTGTGTGACTTTGATCCACATTCGGTCCATCACCTGTTGTGTTTGCATATTCCACCCTAAGTGCGCTGGGGATGCCCAGACGTGGGTCCCAGGCACTCCACACCACTGGAGTCAAGCTAGCCGGGCTGATGAGAGGTGTTACCTCGAAACCGGTCCGGTCCTCGGATGCTTGATTCCGTTCTGGGAAGGACATGGCTTTTGTAGTTCGGACTGGACTGTTCCCATGGGGCACAGGGTCAGAGCTGATTTGCATATCGCCATTGTCTAACCCAGGGTGGTGTGGAGTGCAAAAAAACGATGGATTTGAGCCCAGATCTTTGGACTGGGTTGAGTGTGTGACATTGATCCACATTCGGTCCATCACCTGTTGTGTTTGCATATTCCGCCCTAAGTGCGCTGGGGATGCCCAGACGTGGGTCCCAGGCACTCCACACCACTGGAGTCAAGCTAGCCGGGCTGATGAGAGGTGTTACCTCGAAACCGGTCCGGTCCTCGGATGCTTGATTCCGTTCTGGGAAGGACATGGCTTTTGTAGTTCGGACTGGACTGTTCCCATGGGGCACAGAGTCAGAGCTGATTTGCATATCGCCATTGTCTAACCCAGGGTGGTGTGGAATGCAAAAAAACGATGGATTTGAGCCCAGATCTTTGGACTGGGTTAAGTGTGTGACATTGATCCACATTCGGTCCATCACCTGTTGTGTTTGCATATTCCGCCCTAAGTGCGCTGGGGATGCCCAGACGTGGGTCCCAGGCACTCCACACCACTGGAGTCAAGCTAGCCGGGCTGATGAGAGGTGTTACCTTGAAACCGGTCCGGTCCTCGGATGCTTGATTCCGTTCTGGGAAGGAAATGGCTTTTGTAGTTCGGACTGGACTGTTCCCATGGGGCACAGGGTCAGAGCTGATTTGCATATCGCCATTGTCTAACCCAGGGTGGTGTGGAGTTAAAAAAAACGATGGATTTGAGCCCAGACCTTTGGACTGGGTTGAGTGTGTGACTTTGATCCACATTCGGTCCATCACCTGTTGTGTTTGCATATTCCGCCCTAAGTGCGCTGGGGATGCCCAGACGTGGGTCCCAGGCACTCCACACCACTGGAGTCAAGCTAGCCGGGCTGATGAGAGGTGTTACCTCGAAACCGGTCCGGTCCTCGGATGCTTGATTCCGTTCTGGGAAGGACATGGCTTTTGTAGTTCGGACTGGACTGTTCCCATGGGGCACAGGGTCAGAGCTGATTTGCATATCGCCATTGTCTAACCCAGGGTGGTGTGGAGTGCAAAAAAACGATGGATTTGAGCCCAGATCTTTGGACTGGTTTGAGTGTGTGACATTGATCCACATTCGGTCCATCACCTGTTGTGTTTGCGTTATTTGTTTAATATCACATTATGCATCAGTGTACATTAAGGAATTATGGGCGATATTATCAAGAAAGAGCGATACATTATAGCCGCTTTTATCGGCAGGAAAGTGCTGCTAAAGCGGCAATAATGGGTTTGATAATATGCCCTTGTGAATTCCCATAGAAGTCCAGGTTGTAGTGTTAACCTGGGCTTCAACGAGAATTCACAAGGTCATATTATCAAGCCCATTATCGCCGCCTTAGCGGCAGTTTCCTGCCGATAAAAGCGGCGATAATGTGTCGCCCTTTCTTCATAATATGGCCCTATATTTGTCCCTTTTTCCATAATTTCTAGCCTTTCTTTTTATACTTCCCTCTCTCTCCTCTTACTCGTTTCTCTCTCTTGGTACTACTGTCTTTTTATTATATTGTCCTCTGTGGTCATATTGCCCTTGTTTGTCTTTATATTTTCCTGTTTCTTCTCTTATTCCTTCTGTCTCCTCATTTTCTTCCATTTCTCTTCATATTTAATTTTTTTCTTGATACACCCGGTTCTGTCCTCTTTCTTGTTTCTCTCCCTCTGTATATAGTCTGGGCCGATTTACAAGCCTTTGTTGTTTTATTGTGTTAGGGGCATATCATCAAGGACCGGTGTTAAAATTATCGTCATTTTATCGGCAGAAAACTGCAGATAAAATGGCGGTAATGGGCATCATAATACGCTCTTGTTAATTTCCATAGACGCCCATGTTCTGATGTTAACATGGGCTTCTATGGGAATTAACAAGGGCGTATTATCAAGCCCATTATCGCCATTTTATCGGCAGTTTCTTGCCGATAAAACAGCGATAATTTTAACACCGGTCCTTGATAATATGCCCCTTAGTTTTTTTGATGTAATAGTGGCAGAAAAATGTGTCAAATTGCATATGTATTTGGAAAATGAGTCAGTGTTGTTCACTGAAATGTTGTAAGTATATATATGGAAAACGTATAGTCATTTAAATGTTTTTCAGTAGTAAATGGTAAAATGCATGGTCTCATTTTTTGTGTCTAATATCACACTGTGCATGTGTGTACATTAAGGAGTTATATTCACACCTTTTTAAACGTTTTACAGTAGTGAATGTGTTTTGGTAAAATGTATGGTCTTATCATGTTTTCAGTAATATCACACTGTGCAAGTGTGTATATTAAGGAATTATGGGCCATATTATCAAGCCTTGGCGATAAAATTATCGCCGCTTTATCGGCAGGAAACTGCCACTAAAGTGTCGATAATGGGCTTGATTATAGGCTCTAGGAAATTCCAATTGAAGCCCATGTTAGATGTGAAGGACACCTAACATGAGCTTCAATTGGAATTCCATAGAGCCTATTATCAAGCCCATTATCGCCACTTTAGCGGCAGTTTCCTGCCGATAAACCGGCAATAATTTTATTGCCCAGGCTTGATAATATGGCCCTATATGCGAACATGTTTGCATATTTTCTACACTCTCTTGTTATACTGCCTCCTGTCTCGTCTTACTCCTTCCTCTATCATTTTACTATCTTCTTTTTGTTATACTCTGCTCTCTTTTTATACTTTTTTTTCATAGTTGCTCCTCTTTTTATATATTTGTCCTCCTCTTTATATTCTATGTTGTCTTTATATTGACCACTGTTGTCATAGTTCTTACTGTCTTCTCATAGTACACCCTCTCCCCTTATACGGTCATTCTTCCTTTATAATTGTCTTTTGTCCACATTTTTGTCTCTGTGTCTTTTTACAGTCTTTCCTCTTTCTTCATATATACTCTTTTGTTCTTATATTCTCTGTTTCTTGTTATTCTCGCTGTTCTTTGTAGGTACTCCCTATTGTTTTCTCACACTTTTCTTTTTCTTCTAATACCCTTCTCCCTGTACTCACATTTCTCCTCTCTTTTCTTATGCTCTGAACTCTCTACTAATATTGCTGTCTTTTCTTATTGTCATATCCGTCTCCTCGTTTCCCCCCTGTTCTTATACACCCCCCTGTTTTCATATTCTCCTCTCTTTTCTCTTACTTGTGCATGTCTCCTTCTAGTACTGAGTTTTTCTTATATTTCCTTTTGTCCTATACTCATTCTCTCTGTGTTTATATTTTCCTCTTTTTCTTCATATTTCTTTTGTCTTTTCATTTTCTGTCCTCACTGTTTATACTTCTTAAATCTGTTGATATTGTTTGCTCTCTTCTCTTACTCCTCCTTGACTCCCTGCATACACTCTGCAGCACTTTCTTCATATTCTCCGTGTTTTCATACTGATCTCTCTCTTTATATTTGTTTCTCTTGTCATACTTCTCCCTCTTTCGTCATTCACTTTTCACTCTTCATAATATTCCATCTGTTTATACTCCTTCTTTTCTCCTCAGACTGTATCCTCTGTTCTTGTACATCCCTTTTTTCCTAATGCTTCACTTTTCCCCACATTCTTCGTGCTCTCTTCTGGTACTGTTCTGTCTGTCCTTATACACACTGTCCTTTGCTAGTATTCATTTTGTGTTCTTATAGTTGCGCGTCTTTTCACATATTCCTTCTTTTTTCTTTAGAGTCTTTCTCTGTCTTCTTATAGTGCCCCCTCTGTTTTTTTTAGTTTCTTTTGTTCTTCTTTTACTCTTTCTTCTCTCTTCATATTTCCATCTTTCTCTTCATAGTCTCTCTTTCCTATTGATACTTTTCAGTTTATTCATACTTCCTTTATCCCGTTATATTGCAGTGTCTGTTTATACTCCCCTTTTTTGTTATATTTTCTCTTGTTTCATACTTCTTCCTCTCTTGTTGTAAATACTTTTATTTTCATAGTCTCACGTTTCTCGTCATAATCCTCTCTCTGTTCTTATAAGTAATATTATAGAATATTTCATATATTTATTTTTGTAATGTTATATACATATATTTTTAATAGATTCTGTTTATCAATACTGATAAAACTGTATCATGCCTACCAAATGTCAAAAGAAGAAACAACGAAAGAAAGGTGTTTATTTGAAGAGAAGTCATCCACAAGATTTACATGAAGAACCATGTGTTAAGAAAAAGAAAAAATGTCCTGGTAAGAGAAGGAACACTTTTCTGAGGAAAATATTAAAGACTAAGGGGCCCATTAGGATGGCAGGCGGATCACCTCCGCCAGGCTGGTGGTAGCCACCGCCGGCCTGGCCATATTTGCATAGTGGGGGGGGGGGGTACCGCGGCTGGGGCGGAAAAGGGTTTATATGGTGGCAGTGTCTATTAGACACCGCCAGCCTTATTCTGATGGGGATTTGTGAATGCCATTGCTGCCACAGAAAGGCATGCGGAGTCCCCCTGCAGGGGCCCGTTGCAGGCCCCCAGGGACTCCGAGAGATGGGGGTGCACATGGGGGTACCTATGGTCCCCCCCTGCATTTCAATGCACAACATGACAGGCACCTTGCGGTGCCTGTCATGTTGTGCATTGAAATACATTGAAATGCACAACATGCATTTTTAGCATTGTGGCGGGCAGTGCTTTCAGCGCCGCCCGGCGCAATGCTAAAAATGCGGCAAGCGCCCCCCACTGTGGAGGGCGCATCTTAATATGTACAACAGGACCCCCTCCCTTATGGTTGGTGGTCCCATTCACCGGTATGATGACGGGCGGACAAAGTCCGCCCGTCATCCTAATGGGGCCCTAAAATTAGTGTGCACAAAGGACAAAAATGGTATTAGTGTGTCTACAACGAAAGAGAAAAAGAAGAATAAAGAGAGCAATCATGGAAAGTCAACTGCAGAAAAAATAGTGTATAGTAAATGGAGGAAAAAACAATTTATGAAAATTAGGAAAAAAATGTTTTTTAATATAGTTATATTAAATTTCATTAAATAAATTAAGGGATGTAAAAAAAACAGCATTTTATAAGAAGAAGAAAGGTATAAAAAAGGTAATTGAGAAAGCTTTTGAATTGAAAACAACATTTTTTATTTTAGTAATCAATAGAATTTGATCACTAGATAAACCAATCCATTTAATGAAGGCCAAAAGTAAGTGGAGAAGAGTAATTAACAGAAGTAATTTTTGTGAGTTTTTTTGGGGTGAATGGAAACATAGTTCAAGTTCTGAGCCTTTTTTAATGAAGAAAGTTATCTTCAGAGTAATGATTTGTTGCATTATGAGGTTAGAAATGGTTGTCCTATTGAGAAAGAGAAAATTGTTCCTAGAAATGCAGAAGAGGTGTTAGCTGATAAAGTTTTAGGGAGACGTCCTAAAGCTCCAGTGTAGACTTGAAATTGTAGTAGTATTTGTAGTGTACGGCAAGAATCTATTGATTTTTTACGCAATTTCTTACGTAACTATGCAAAGAAAGGTGTGAATTAAAAGATTAAGAGGTTGCAAGGACTAGACCCCTGCAGATTAAGAGAAAATACTGGTTTGCAAGGTCATTCTCTGGCTTGTGTTTCTAAAAAAGTATGTTGAAGTGTTTTTCACCATTTCAGGATGTTAGCAGTACATCATTCTAAAATGAGGAAATTAGTCAGAATGTCAGTATTATGCAAAAAGTCCAGCTCTACTGCTAAAAAAGTTGAACAGTGTTCTTTTGCATGGATCTGTATCAAATGTAAAGAACGTTTGTGATGAAATTGAGGTTCGTTATTTTGGTCCTGAGGAAGACACTGCAGAAATGGAGATATTAATAGAAGGAAATGTAGAAGTGAATGTACAACACTGTAGTACAGATAATTTTGAGCAAGAAATTACAAAGTTTAAGGTGATTTCAGTTGAAAGGCCAAATTATTGTTGTGTCTGTTGTCGACGAACTCATTATAAAAATCAGACCTGGAGTGTTGATTTGTATTTAAAGAGTGAAAAGGAAAATAATAATGAGTGGAAGGATTTTGCAACTTATTTCTTGGTAGAGAATTGTTTTAATTTGGGTTCTGATCAGCGTATTTGTAAATATTGTTATAACAAATTAGATGAGAACAAAATGCCTGCTAGAGCTGTGCATAATAATCTTGAGTTCATAAATATTCCTTCTGAACTGATGGATTTAAATACATATGAGTCTATTCTTATTCAATGTGTGCATCTATTTCAGGCTATTGTTCGTATGGAGCCTAAGACAGGAAAATTGCCTCCTTCTGATTTACAGAGAGGATTAAAGGGAAGAGTTGTATATTTGCCTCTAGATTTAAAGAAAAATATTGAGACAATTGGTGTAGAAAATGTAGAGGATGAGCCTTTAGTTATTCTTGTTATTGGCGTTCCTACTAAGAGTAAGAAAATCTGGCAAGAACTAGTGGATGTTAAGAAAGTGAAAAAGGCAACGTTGTATCTGGTAGAAAATAATGAATATTACAGAAATGTGTATGTGAGAGAAGAAGAAATAACTGTAGAAGAAGATAGTGACTTGCCATCTGGACAAATTGAAAAAGTGGATGTGTCCAGAACTGAAGAAATCTACAAACATTACAGTGTTCATCCACTGCATTCTAAAGAAGTGATGGGGAATACTAGAATTATTCAAAATGAAAGAAGCAAAAGGAAGTCCCATTAGTGTATGGGAAAAAAGCTTGGAAGCTCGTAGTTTCCCTCAATTGTTTCCCACAGGAAAAGGAGGACGATATGATGACCGACCTGTGTAGATTCCTGCATCTGAATACCGGACATCAAGATTATATGCAGAAGATCCAAGATTTCTTCAATGTATTCCATATTTGTTTCATCTTTTGTTTGAGAGTGATTTGTCTGGACTTTTTTATTCAGTAAACCATGTATTGAAAACAGGTGTACATCTGCAAAATGTTTTGGCGAAGGAATTTATGGATAAAATACTGCAGAAAGATAATGTTTTGGAATCTCAGCTAATTAATCTCATGGCGTGTCAGTGTGGTACTAATGAGTACTGGCACCATTGTCATGGAGAACTCAAATGTATGCTAAGAAACTTAGGAACTCCTACATGGATCCTTACTCTAAGCTGTGCTGAATATGCTTGGGATGATTTACTTCAATTTCTTCGAGAGGCAAATTCAAATATACTAAATATTGAATACAAGACACCTGGAGAATTGTGCTCTTGGGATCCAGTTAATGTATGCAGGTATTTCAATCATAGATTTGAAGCTATGATGTCTTTTATCACCAATAAAAAAATCCTCCTCTTGGAGAGGTTCTGGACTTATTTTGGAGAAATGAGTATCAAGCGAGAGGTGCTCCTCACATACACATGCTAATATGGATCAAAGATGCTCCCAAATGTGGTACAGACTCAGATGATACTGTGTTGTCTTTTATTGAAGAATATGCTACATGTGATATACCCAAAAAGACAAGTCTTACGATTCTAAAGCCATCGTTGTGGGAAATACTGTTGTCGAAAGTACAAATCTAAGAACAAATGCTACACCAAATGTCGTTTTGCATTTCCATGTCCAGTAATATCGAAAGGAAGAGTGAACAGTTTTATGTCATCTTTGCGAAATATTATCACAAGAAAGTCTCCAAAAAATACCTACAACTTAAGAAACGAAGAGTCAAAATCCATAAATGACGATAACCCAGTCATTTTGTCCATGTAGAATGCTATCATGGATATTCAATATGTTGCAGACAATTCCATTGCTGTTGCTCGATATGTAACATCGTACATACCAAAATCAGAAAAGACGGAATTGAAGAAAATGTGTGAAGCGAATTCCCACGAGAACAGTCTAAGTAAGAAATGATATACTTACAGTTTGAAGATGTTATCTCATCAAGAAATTGGAGCGTATGAATGCTCGAATCGCTTATCATCTGCAAGTCTATACTCCAAATCAAGAAGAATCATTTGAGTGAGTCTAGGTCTTGCTGCAACACATAACCGAGTTCTTAAATCTGTACAAGAAATTGAATATTTAGCTGAAAAAGAGCCAGAAAGTACAGATATTGTGAAAACAAATGTGTTGGATACATATTATCCAAATAGAAGTCATCATCTTGAGAACATTTGTCTCTATGAAGTGCTGCAAAACTATATTTTTAAACGAAATATTACAGAAAACATCAATAATGGTATATATGCCGTGATTGGTTCCGAAGGTTGTCTGGTGAAACAAAGAAATGGACATTTGATTAATCACTGTAAACTGAATTGCGAAACACCTGACAAAAGGGAATTTTACTATTTAGCTCTTTTGCACCTTTTCAAGCCATGGCGTTCAGAATTGGAATTACTTGGAGATTTCGAGAGCTATGAAGATTCCTTCAATGCAACTAAAGATACTATACAATGGGCTGTTTTTGCTAATTATGTGAAAATGTTGAATGACGAAATTGAGCAAGAGCTACAATGGCAGCTGAGATTGCTAGAGACAGTTCTCAAGAGAGTCAAACGTCTGCTCCGTTGAGTCAGGACCCACTAGGAGAGCCGATTGTTCAAAATGAAGCAGCAACTGCTATGGAAGTGGTAGAAACAGCAATGTATCAAGGTCAAGAAGATGTTATAAACTTAGGAAATTTGGAAGAACAACTAAATCTTGAGCAGAAAGAAATATATGAGCAAGTGAGAGAACAGATTGACCATGGATTACTTCATGAGAAGAAAGAGTGCTCTTGCTCATCATTTGAACCTACCCGAATATACGTGAGTGGACAAGCTGGAACAGGCAAAAGTTTTTTAATCAAAGTAATCAGAAGGTTTCTACAGAAAACAACTGATTCGCATTTGTCTTGTGTTGTCACTGATCCAACTGGATTAGCAGCCCATAATATTAAAGGAATTACTTTGCATCGTCTATTAATGCTACCAATAGAACATGAAAACAAATTAGAATACCACAAGCTATCTGGAGAAGCTTGTTGTGAAGTTTCAAGAGTTTTGAGGAAAATGAAACTTCTTATTATTGATGAGGTAAGCATGGTATCAAACTTAATGTTTGCTTTTGTGCATTTAAGAATGCAGCAAATTATTAAAACAGAGTATGACATATTATTATTTGGAGGAAAGCACGTCATAGTTTTTGGAGATCTTCTACAACTTACTCCTGTAAAAGGACAACCAGTGTTTAAAACATTGCTGCATGAAGATACTAGAAAGTCTTTGGGGAGTATTGGAAATGTAAACATTTGGTCATATTTTGAGTATAAGGAACTTATTACAAATATGCGACAAGCAAATGATGTTGATTATGGAACTATTCTTCAAGATATAAGAATTGAAAAAATGACTGGACATGGCAAACAAGCTTTACAGAAATGATTAGTTTTCAATTAGTTTCCAAATGAAAATATACATGATAATTGCAGAAAATAAATCTGTAATCTGCTTAATGCCAACACTACGTGAATGTTCTAAATTCAATGAAGAAATGTTGAAGTTGGAAAATGAAGAAATTAAAAAATTGGAAGCTAGTGATAAAATAGAACATGAAGGAATCACTATTATTTTGAGTGAAAAGTTGAAGAGGAAATTGGATTCTTTAGAGAAATCGATAAGTAAAACTGCTGGTTTAGAAAAGAATTTGTATGCATGTGTAAACTGTAGAGTAATTTTACGACGTAATTTGAATGTGGAAAAAGGTTTAGTAAATGGAGCAATGGGTAAAGTTGTTGATTTTATTAATTACGTAAATAGAGAGGGTGTTGAATTTTTGAAAATAAAATTTGATCGAATTGAAGAAGTACAACAATTTAGTCGTTGTTCAGCTCGGTTTTTGCATGTAAAAGATTTGTATGTTCGCAGAAAACAGTTTCCTGTTTCTTTGGCGTATGCAGTGACCATTCATAAATCTCAAAGTTTAAGTGTAGATAGTGCTTTAATGAATATTGGAAGTACCGTGTTTAAAGGGGGTATGGTATATGTTGCTTTGTCTCGAGTCAGAACTTTATCTGGATTATACTTGATTGATTTTGATGAGACAAAGATTAGTGCAGATGTAAATTGTGTGAAAGAGTATAATAGGTTAAGAAAGAATATGCACCTAATTTAGGTCAACATCCAGTATTTGAAAAGCGTGTGGTAGATTTGAGAATATCTGTAGTGAAAATGTAGAGAAAGAAAAAAAACAAGATGAAGTTGCGCCTGCAAGCAAAAAGAAAAAGGACAGTGTTGAAGAGAATGTTGGTTATTGGTTTGAAAATAGTTGTGGTGTCAACTACTATGCTAATGTAGTTATTAATGTTGTTTTTGTTCTTGAAAATTTGCAACAGCAAATTGTTGAAAATCGAGACAAAAGATTCTGTTCATTGTTGTATTCTGTTTATGAGAAATGTAGTAGTGATAAAAGTAAAATACAAAGTGTTTCTGATATTCGAAATTTTTAGGACATATGATCTGGTTCTAGTCAATTTACGCCGAATATTCAGCAAGATTGTCAGGAATTTTTAATGTTTATGCTTGCTGTACTGGAAGATGAAGGTATAGATATTGAAAACCTTTTTGACCTTTCTTATAAATGGCAACATGACTGTTAAAATTGTTTGTTTACATGTAGCACTAACATAGACATTGAAAGATTCATATATTTGACTTTACCAGACTGTGAATCAGTTTCTTTTAACAATCGAATTAGAGGAGCAAGTCAAAACATGGAGTGTAGGAAATGTGAATCTGAAATGTCATCAACATTATTTATACAAAGATATGGACAGTATGTAATTTTAATGCTGCAACGTTGTAGAGGTGATGGAAGAAAATTGGAAACTTTAATTAAAATTTTTGTAGCTGGTCAAGTTTCAATATCAGGAAGAACTTTTGTAGCTGTTGCAATTATTTTTCATGATGGACTTTCTACAACATCTGGACATTACACTGTTTATTTAAGATGTCTGAAAGGTTGGATACATTGTAATGATTGTCAATTAGTTTTTAAGCAACGTTTGCCTAAAGAGTTACTAAATTCTTACCTAATATTTTTAAAGCCAAAATTTTAAGATCAGAATTTGGCCTTTCTGGATTACTGCTGTTAAAGTAGATTAGTCTGGTGTTGTTGAGTATTTTGTAAGTGAGGGTAAGGAGCTTGAACGTGATCGTCTTGTTGATATTGAGGCAGTGTAGGTATATCAGGTGGTGGCTGATGTGTCTGCAGCAGGGGACATTGATGATCACTCAGGTGGAGGTGTTTTGGATTTGTTGTAGTTGTTGCAGGTGTTTGGCTGGAATTGCTGTGTAGAGTGTTTTGTCACAGTGTAGTCTGCTGATGATGACGGCCTGTGTCATTGTTCTTCTTCTTTTGGTTAGGATCTACTTGTAAATGTTGCAGAGTATGTGGAGTGTGTTATAGCAGTACGAGGAGATGGTGTGGACTTGCTTACACATGGAGAGGGAGGAGTTGAGGATGAATCCTAGGTTGTGGACAATGTTGGTAGGTGTTGGTACTGTCCATGGTGTAGTCAGCTAGCAGGAGTTATCCAAGGCTGAGGGGGTGGGTCTGAGGATGAGTGCCTTCATTTTGTTCGAGTTCATGTTTAGAGAGCTGCTCTTTATGTAGTTAGTGACGTCCTTCATTGTGTCATGGAGGTTGCTTTTGCTGGTATGTCACCTTTTGGTGAGGAAGAGGATGAGCTGGGAGTTGTTGGCGTAGGAGATGTTGTTAAACTGTGATGGTGGGCTACTTGTGTGGTGGTGGCCATGTAGATGTTGAATAGCGTCGGATTGAGGGATGAAGACTGGCGGACGGAGCAAATGATGTTGGTGGTTTTGGATCAGAAGGCTGGGAGGCAGATGCTCAGCATTACTATTGGGCAGCTTGCAAAGTAAGAATTTGACGCATACTATTTGGCCGTGCGGAACAGTATGTGAATGCAATAACGAGTTTTTGTTGTATATTTTGTCAGCATATATTTGTAAGTAACAATATTTACAGTGTATGGAAATTAATCATAATGCTTTGTTATTTTATGATTGTTTGAGATGTATCATATTTACGTAACAAATTTCTCTTAGATGAAAACATTTAAGATATGTTTTCTTTCTTTTTTTTTTTTTAAATATCTTTTTATTTTTCCAAACTGTGCACATTGTACATTTAAACATTTCATATCAATCATAAGTTACAAAATAAAGAAGTAAATCATTATATGTATACAGTACAACTTTTAGCTCTGCATTACAATAAGAATCTTAATGCGGACCCATGCTAACTTTCCACCTGGATATAGGTTCCCAAATTCTCAATCCTCGCATCTTACCCCTCACACCTTTCCGAGCATATATAGGTTTCTCCAGATTATAAGCCGCTAATAAGTTAGCCAGCCAGTTTTGCATAGCAGGTGGATTTCTATCAAGCCATGGCCTGGCTATAGTCAATCTATATACTGCAGCGGCCACAAAGATAAATTCTCTCTCCGTATTTCCCCCATCTGGGCCTATCCCCAACAATAACAATGAGGGGGTTAGAGTTATTTGAATATCCAATGACCTATCTAAAAAGCGTTCTATATTTCTAATCAGGGTGTGCAATTGGGGGCAAGTAACAAATACATGTACAATATCTGCCTCCAGGGAGTTACACCTCGGGCAGGTAATACCAGTAGTACCTCCCCATTTGGCTATTCTCGCTGGGGTAAAATATAATAAGTACAGAGTTTTATAATGCTGGGATTGAAGGGGAGCAGAGCACAATACCGTACGGGCCAATTCAAGTGACTCCTGGAATATTTCATTTGAAATGCTCAATTTATCTACCCATTTGTTACAATACCTTTCCATATCATCTGCTTTCCCTTCCAACAGACATGCATACAAAGACCTAATTGTGCAATCCGCAGATACCTGTATTTTCTCCATAATTTAATTTCTTTGATACCCTGCAGGCCCTCCTTTTTTATTACTCAAAAAGCTCCTGACCTGCAGGTATTTAAAAAACGACCTCCTATCAATACCATATTTCACCGTGAGGTCTGCAAACTGTGCTATCCCTTCCGTATCCCTCAAATCGCCGATCTGTACTATTCCCCTTTCAGCCCATCTAGCCATTGTACCATCAGCGAAGACTGCCGCTGGGAATGACCTATTCTTATACAGCCTGGTATATCTATTAAATCTTCCAAGACCTGTCTTTTTTAGAAAAGCATTCCAAATCCTAACTGCTGCATTAAGTGTTTTAAATCTGGTCCTCTTATAGTACCCATATTCCGTGCAGTTTAAGAAGCAGTTTTCTGCTTCCTCTCCTAAAACGGCTGCATAGACTTCTGTGGACATAGTTGTCACTTTTTGCTCATTACCACCCCCCCTATTAACCCCTGCATATATTGTAAGGCAGCGGCAAAATAATACATTCTAAAATCAGGTACCCCCCACCCCCCTCTCTCTCTCGGTAAAGACATAAATCTATAAGCCCTCCTGGTCTTACCCTGCGCCCAAATAAATCTATTCAAAATAATCTCTAATGAGTTGAACCATTTAATTAAAAAAAAAGTGGGATAGATCTAAATAAATAAAGAAACTTGGGCAGGATTAACATTTTAATAATATTATTAGTACCTACCAAGGATAGGTGTAGGTTATTCAGTCTTTCCAAGTCAGACTTTACCCTTGATATTAGGGGGGAGATATTATTTTCTACAACTTTATCTAGATCTGATGAAATAGCCACCCCTAAATAAACTGCAGTGGTAACCACCCGTGAGTCATTGCAGCTAGAGTGGGCATTTTCTACAATCTGCGTCTTTGATCTATTAAGACTATATCCGGAGACTTGTCCAAACAACTCAGCTTCGACTTCCACCTCTCTGATTGACAAAAGAGGAGCTGGGGTAAGTATTGCCACGTCATCAGCGTAGGCAAGTGTTTTAACCACACATTCACCCTCATGGGAGAAATAAGTGGATTGAATTCGAACCTACGCAGCAGTGGCTCTAGATACAGTGCAAACAACAGTGGGGATGAGGGGCACCCCTGCCTCGTCCCTCTCCCAATTTTAACAGCTGCCGAGTACCCTCTATTAACTCTAATTTTAGCCGTAGGTTCATTATATAAAGCCTGTATAGCCCTAATAAATCCTTCTCCAATACCGCACCACCTCATAGTTTGCCATAAGTAATCCCAGGAGACCCTATCGAATGCCTTTTCAGCATCTAAAAATAGCGCTGCCATAGAGTCTCCCAGGACACCTGCCGCATCAAACATTGTAACAACCGTCCTAATGTGCTGCGTTGTCCCTTTACCAGGAATAAATCCATGTTGTGCTGGACTTACCAAATTCTCAATAATCCCTGACAACCTTGTGGCTAATATTTTAGAATATACTTTAACATCAGCGTTCATCAATGTTATCGGCCTATAAGACCCCGTGGCTTTTTGATCCTTCCCCTTTTTCAAAATTACAATAATATCCGCCCCCCCCCATGATTGGGGGATCGACTCCCCTTTTTGTGCCATAACCATGATGTTAAACATATCAACCATCAGTGAGCCTTTAAATACTTTATAAAACTCTACAGGAATCTGATCCGGTCCTGCTGCCTTACCCGATGGTAAACTGCTCAATGCAACATTAAATTCATCCATATGTAGTGCAGCTTCTAAAACTTCACTTCCTTCATCAGACAAATTAGAGGGAGCAATTTCTCTAAGGTATCTTGCAATATCATCAATATTTCTTTCCTTCTCGGGAGTATACAGGACGGTATAGTAATTCCTAAAAACTTCTCTAACTAAGTCAGCCTCTCCTACCACATTACCCTGCTGGTCCTTAATCTCTTTGATGTCTGATGTAGCCAATCTCTGTCTAGTGCGCACAGCCAAAATATGCCCTACCCTTTCGCTCAATTCATAAGCATTCTCTTTTTTATTCAGGTAATTCTTTGCAGCTTTCTCGGCAATACCTTCTATGGCTTCCGCTTTTAGAGCTATAATTCTAAATAAGTGTATTTCTAATGGGCGATTCTGTAATATAGCAGAGGCCAATTCTTCTTCCTCTTTTATCAACTTCAATCTTGTTTCCTCCAGTCTTGCTCTCTCTTTCTTCTGCCTTGCTAAAACAAAACTTGTAGTCTCCCCCCGTGTCCCAGCCTTAAAAGCATCCCACACAACACCTGGTGGTGCAGTTTCTCTATTGATCTCCCAAAAGAATTTAATCCATTCCTCCATATATTCTCTATAGGCGGGGTCTTTTAATAAAGCTCTTTCAAAAGTCCACCGTGTTCTGCTATTTTGTTCCTGCCCCATTTTCAAAGTTAATATCAACGGGCTATGATCTGACACTATCCGAGGCTGCTTCTCTATTTGCGAGCCCTGCATTAGTGATCTAGAAATTAAAAAATAATCTAACCTGACCAGAGTTCTATGTGGGGCTGAAAAAAATGTGCTGCCATCTAATTGAGGGTGCAGCTTGACCCATGGGTCCACCAAAGAGTTGTGAAACACCAAATCTACCAAAGCCTTATACACTTTCTTTTTCCTCCCCCCATACTTTCCTCCTATCTGCAAGAAAGAGCTATCTGGCACATGAATATTTAAATCCCCGCAACATACAATAGGCTCTGGCCATTGAGCCAGTTCAACATCCAGGTATTGTAGGACATCTGGATCATCCTCAGTAGAGCCATAAATTGTTACCAATGTTAAAATCTGCCCTTTAAAACAAATTTCAAGAATCACCCACCTCCCCCATTGATCCTCTTTCTTTCTTATTACTACTATATCACTATTTCTGCCCAATACTGCAACTCCTCTTGTTTTTGTCCCTTGTTTAGTGTTTGCTAAAATTTTAAATCCAAGTTGTTCCAATAGATATGCTCTTGTTCCTTCTATGTGTGTCTCTTGTAGACATACCAAATCCAGCTTTAAAGATTTTAACAAGGCTGCCTCCCGAAGATCTTGATTCTCGCTGCCTTTACCAGCTCCGCTGATGCCGCTGATGCCGCTGTCCCGTCCGCCTCTGCTGCCTGCAGTATCCTCTATGTGTTGCGAGGGTAATTTTGGCGAGAAGGCCTCTGTAACGGTAGGCTGTCGCAGCGTCGACTCTTTACCTTTCTGTTTTTCTCCGTTTCTCCCCACTTTATTAGATATCGCCGCTCGTTGTGCTGCGGTATTATCCTGCACCGTAGGAGCCGATTTGGATTTCTGCTCGGTTTTCTTTTTCCCCCCGGCTGGGATTCCTGTCTTTGGGATGGCACCAAGGTTGCGAGGGGGTTTGTTCAAATCTTCGGTGCTCACAGACACTCCTCCCGACATCGTTTTTTCTTTTTCCCTTTCTTGCTTTGGAGTCCTTGCGGGCATCCTGATCGCTTGTGCCTGCTGTTTCTTCTTGAGCCCGAACGCGCTCATCAGGCCCCTAGCACCTTTCTTAAGCCAGGTGATAGCCAGAAAACACCTCTCAACGTATTTTATGGCAGGTCTCGTACCAAATACGCCAAGCAGCTTAGAGCCAGCATTCAATGTCCACTCAGGCGCCATTCAGGGTATTCAGCATCTTGAAATCATGCGTCTGGAATCCTTAAGGCTGGAGAGGGGATGAATGCGACTGCTCACAGCAATCCAGCGTCGGCCATCTTGCCTCCGGCATGAAATCCAGATATGTTTTATTTCTATTGTTATTGAGAATGTTGACTGTTTTTTTTTTTTTAAAGATAATCTTATTGATTGTCTTTTTTTTGCCCGCTGTTATGTGATCAGTAGTGTTGAAGTCACTGTTTCTAGTGAAATTCAATATATTCTGAGAACAGCAAAAAAGTCAAATGTAATACTTTACAAATTATTTGTATTGTAAAAGATATATTGTAACTGTATTTTTTTTGTGTCTTCCACAGATGGTAATTTTATAATATATAATTTTTTTAATATTTATTATGATTAAGGTAAGTACAAAGAACTGTTGAAAATGGCCGATGGAATGTGCTTCAACCGAGCTGAAGTAACAAAACAAGGTTTGGAGAACATAAGTGTATAAAGATAGTTTGTATTTTTTAAAGACATTTCAAAAAATTATATAGTGAGTGTACCTGTCAGAACCCCTAATTAATCAGTGGATACGATAATGGCTTATCTAAACCCTAGCTGGCGCAGGAGAGATGAAGAATCTGCAAGGATATAGACTTGGAGTGCTTTAGCGCAATAGAGGAATTCAAATATGGCCGTGTCGAGGAAAGACGCGGTGGCGGTCTAGTCATTTACCACCCACCTGTGTGGAATCCTTGGTGAGGCGCGCGCTCCCTAACAAGTGCGCACTTCACCTACGACGTTCCGGAGTTCATACCCATTTTGAATTCCTTCAGAGATATTCCTGAAGAGAAAGCACAAAGGTTGCAGATAAACCCTAGAGGAGAGGCTAGTTCGAAAGACCAAGGAGTAGGTAATTAGTAGTGTTAGACTGCATTATAGATAAGGAATAGAGATAGAGTGGGGTAGGTTATTAAATAATTGTTCTTTGTTAGTTTCCGTTATGTATCCATGTCAATGATACAAAGATGGTTTGTATCTTTTATATAGATTAGAAAATCTTAAAATATAAATATACTGAGTGTTCCAGTATTCTTTGCATTTCACTACAACACATGTACTAGTTTGGACCAGGTAAGGTGAATAGAGATATTGTACTTTTTTTGCTACTGTATTTTATAATAACAGCCTGTTTTTTTTTAGATAGTGATAAGGAGTGACTGGTTTGGTAATTTAAGAAATTTTAAACTGAAAGTTCATATAAATAATTATAATTATGTAATGTTATAAAGTAGTTGAGAATGGTATTTATGTAATATTTATTAAAGGGCAAATTAGTTGATAAAGCTAGTTTGGTGTTCTGTATTAGGAAAAAAGATGAAAGAAAGTGTTTATATTTTTGTAGAAGGAGGTCAGCATAACAAATTTACAATGGAAAATCAAGAAAACAATATGGAAGACGATTTTGAAAATACTAACACTGTCGTAGAAGAGATGAACAAAGCTTTTATGAGCAACATTATTGAAGTGGAAGAAATGAATGTTGGAGATATCAGGTGTGATTTTCTTGATGAAACCTTGGATGATGCTTTTGTGGAAGCATTAGATGAGATTGACATTCATCAGATGACTTTTGAAAATGATATTCAGGAAAATGAAATTCCTGATGAAATTATAATGGAAGCTGCATTAACTTGTGAAATGTTACAAGAATAAATGTATTATTATATAATAATAATGGTTTGAGACACTCTGCTTCCAGAATTGTAATCATTTAGCTACTACCCAAGTAGTCATGGTGCAAAGTGGGCCTTAGGATATGGACTGTTTCAAACCCTTATAGACAACATACATATTTTTTTTATGCACCGGCAAACTTCTCTTTTATAGGTTCTATTCCCTAGTGTGTATCATTAGACTTTCACCAAACACTCTCACACTACTGCTTCAATGTTCTAGTGAGTCATTCAGCAGTATGTGGCTATGTATACACTGTTCTAAAAGTGAAGCTGCTATACAGTCAGACACTCTTACTTTCACTCTCACTTGGCAGTTTCACATTCACCATACACTACTAATGTATTCATTTATTCATTTATGAACTACACTTTCATTTTGACAAACTTTCACAGACTAATATAGAAATATAGTTCTTTCTTTGACCAGTGAAGGTAGTTCTGATAAGAACTGTTTTATTTGTCTTTTTAGTTTACTATTTTCCTTTGTATTTTTTCAACAATTAAAAAAAAAATGGAACTGGAAACAAAAAAAAATGTGGAACAGGAACAAAAAAGTTAAAAATAAAATTAATGTTTTGGACAACGGCGCTCATCTTTAGTCTTCACAATGAGATCAATAGACTGCTGATTGTAACAAAGTAATTTGTTGCAATATTTACAATGACATTTCAGATCTGGAAACTGTGGCACAATAATAGGATGCGGACTGCTCGGAGGAGGTGGTGGTGGAGTTGAGGTAGTAGGAACTGCAGGTTGAGGATTCTCCTGTAACGTTTGTGTTGCCAACCTTGCATAGTTATTTGGATGCTAATTTTTGACATGGCGAACCATGCTGGTTGTATTGAAAGAGTACTTTTTAGTGGGATCAACCCTGGAAAGAGTAACCTCACAGATCTTGCAAGTTACTTTCGGTGCATTGACTTTTTTCAGTCCCTCAGGATATGTAAAAAAACTTGCAAATGAAAGCTTCTTTTCTCTTTTTCTGAAGTTGCTCAGCAACAAATTCTTCCTCACAGGAATGTTCTGATGAAGTTTCAAAAAGAGCAGCCATTGTATAGTTTGGTTCTAAAGGACTACAGCTCCACAGAATAGATGCTTCTCTTGAGAAAGTCCAAGTAGAATGAACAAAATAGGAAAGGTCTTTCAACAGTTTAAATATGAAGTATTATGAACGAATCAAAACTTTCCTTTTATGCTCACATGGCTTTGCATACACTTACAGTGCATTTACTGTGCGTTTACGTTGCGAGTACGTACGACGTACAGTTGCATTTTTCGTAATTGCTTTCAAAAGTAATATACCGTTATTAAAAGTTAAAAAAAAGTATTTTCATGATTATCCCAGATAAGGTCTTCCCTTAGTATGTACATTAAATACATAAATATATTTTTTTAAACAATTAGAAAAGTTTGCGCCGTACGCCCACGGGGCGTCGTACATGACGTCGCACGGAAGCGTCGATGCGACGCGTAAGGTCAAAACGTATTCCTAACGTATGCATTCATACACGCAGTGTCTGATTACTTGCACAAAGTATGTGCGATCACCGTACGTGTACAGTACGATTATACAAAAAGGAAAAAGGAAATATATAGAATTTGATTTTCATACATTGGAAAAAATATATATATATTTTAGACTTTTGTTTTGTTATTATTTTCCGTTAAGAATATGAAATATAACTTAAAAAATAAAATAACTATAAATAATTATAATACAAATGTAGGGAATTAGTATAGAAAGATAGAAATTTAATAATTAATACCTTTACAAATTATCATTTACAAAACCTTTGAAATTCACTGAGAAAACCATAGGTTTGAACAAACATTTAAAATGTGGGGCGGCATGTAGCCCCACTCCCAGCCGCACTGCTGCAATGCGCTACATTTTTCGCGTCAATTCATTAAAGTTTTCTTCAAGTAATCCAGGTTTTCCCATTTTTTAAATTTCAAACTTTTGCTTTCAAGCGTTAACTCCAATCCACACGTAGATATGTTAATGACAATTCCAAAGCTTCTTATGTTACTGTAGTGCCCAACTGGGCCTCATACTGAAACACGACTAGTGCATTGTTTGTTCCAGGCAGCATTTATTAAAAATCCGATGCATTTCAGGCCAAAGCCCTTCTTCATGGGTAACTATAGTTAACGATAAAATATTTACCATTAGCTTGTTATATGTTTAAGTATAGACAGTACATCAAATTTATTTGTTGCTTGTAAACTGTTAACCATGCATTGTTAACCTAAAACTAAATATCCTATGTCAAAATCGGTTGCATCCATGTTGGACCTTTATATTAAATAACTCAAAAAACTACTTCCCTCCTTTTGGAATGGCAATGATTTTATCACCATTCACTCTGTGACTTCTTCCATTATTTCGAAACTCCCCTTCTCTCTCTCGTACCTCCCTTCTACAATCATCCCTCCTCGCCATTTTTCTCTCTCTCCTCCTGTTTGCGAATGCTCTTAACTACCCTCTGTTTTCTCTGCTTAACAATCATCATTCCCACTCACATCAGCCAGTTTCAACCTTGTTTCTTAATTTTACTTCATCCATCACCACTTTCTTATCTTGCTCAAACTCACTCATTATTTTTAACTTTGACAGATTTTAGCGTCACTTTATACAGTTTTTTAAAAAAAAAACCCACCGGAGATGATTCGTACCTGCCATGGTGTTTAAAAACCAAGTTCTCTTCCTCTGTCTCACATCTTCAAAAGGTCATTCGCCACACCCTTACTTCCGTCCGTTTTAATCCCATTCACATCCTGTTCCTCCCCTTAATTGAGTTACGTAATTCACCACTGCTTTCTACCTCTCCTCACATTGAGCTACTACATGTCCCATGATGCAATAGATTCATCCCGATCAGTTCGAGAGATTATCATTATGTGTAGTGCATGTAACCCAAATTCAAAAACATAATTAACAGTGAATGCAATATTTGATACAAGGTATACCGATTTGCAATAGATAATTGATTTATAATTGATTTATATTTCATGTCCATTTTCTTATTCACCAACACCGACTGGCTTAACAAACACAGTTGTTTCATCTTGCGTGTGGATGATTCCGTTCCTTCTAACATTATTCCTTTTATCCATTTTCTTTCTTTGGGTGCAATCCTTGTGTAGGGCAACATATGATGCTGATCAGTGAGAGAATCGGATGCACTCCGGTTTTATCCAAATGTATTTTCATTTACTCTTTGAAACTGCGTGCATTGAAGCTCCTGTATAGAGCATCCTCAACACCAGCGACACTATAAATTTGCTCACCTCACATGTCTGCTTTTCTATCAAAGTTTTTAAGCATTGGATGAGCACAGTGCTATTCACGCCGAGATAGAAATGGACAAAGTCTTTTGCCAATTGTACAAGGTTGACTTTAATGGTATTTTACCAATCCAAAGCTGTAATATTGTGCCTGGAGTGGTAAAGGGCTTTTGTCATTGGATAGCATCCTGATAATCCTATGCTTCAAGACTTTGATAGAAAAGCAGACATTTGAGGTGAGCAAATTTAGAGTGAGCAAGGGAGCGTGACTCCCGAAACGCGTTGATGAGGATGCTTAATAAATAAGCTTTTTGACAAAACCTGTTCGTGAGTGCCTGGATGCTTTTGGTGGAATTGTGGATCTGAAAACTCATTTTGGATATATATATATATATATATATATATATATATATATATATATATATATATATCGACCCACTTCCTCCGTTTACACCGGGACCTTAAAACTGCGGTGCAATCCAGGGGCGGAGGTCGCCCTGTATATATTATTGTCCACCAAGCACAGCAGCCGCTGTGCAAATGCACTCCAAACCAGTTAGTTCAAGGAAACCATGAAACAGTGCGTGTGCTCAAAAGATTTAATTCTCCATTCGCAGTTCCAGCATACAATACACGGCAAGTATGGAACAAAAAACCCAACGCGTTTCGGCGATGACTCTCGCCTTGCTCACGAGTTCAGCTTCAGACTGCTGGTCTTCATCCAGTTGGCGACGGCCTTCATTCCTTCATGGAGTTTGGCTTTGGTGGTGATGGGGTCCTTGGTGAGGGAGAGGATCAGCTGAGTGTCGTCGTCGGAGGAGGAGATTATGTTGAGGTCATGCTGTCGGGCTACATGTGCTAGCGGGCCATGTAAATGTTAAACAGCGTTGGGCTGAGGGAGGATCCCTGGGGTACACCGCAGATGATCTCGGAGGTTTTGGAACGGAATGGGGGGAGGCAGACGCTCTGGGTTCTGCCGGAGAGGAAAGAGGTGGTCCAATCCAGAGCCTTGTGTAGGATCCCTGCGGCGTGGAGGCGTGCGCATAGTGTTTGGTGGCAGACGGTGTTAAAGGCGGCAGAGAGGTCTAGGAGGATGAGTGCTGCGGTCTCGCCATTGTCCAGCAGGGTCCTGATGTCATCGGTGGTGCCGATGAGGGCAGTCTCGGTGCTGTAGTTGCTGTGGAACCCTGACTGGGAAGGGTCCAGGATTCTGTTTTCATCTAGGTATTGGGTTAGCTGTCTGTTGACAGTTTTCTCGATGACCTTGGCCGGGAAGGAGAGCAGAGAGATGGGCCGGACGTTCCTGAGGTCTCTTGGGTCTGCCTTAGGTTTTTTGAGTAGGGCGTTGATCTTGGCGTGTTTCCAGATCTCTGGGAAGGTCCCGGTCTCGAGGGAGAGATTGATGATGTTGCACAGGTGGGGTGCGATGGAGCTTCTTGCTCTGTTGAAGATGTGGTGTGGGATTGAGTCTGATGGAGAGCCGGAGTGGATTGTGCGCATGGTCTTGATGGTGTCATCAATGCTCACGCTGGCCCAGGCTAGCAGGGGGTTGTTGTCAATGGTGTGCAGAGGGTTTGTTGTGTTGCTGTCTGTTGGGGCTGTCTGGGTGTTGAAGCTGTTGTGGATGTCTGCAATCTTGCGGTGGAAGAAGGTGGCGAGGGAGTCGCACAGGGCTTGCAACGGCGGGATGTCGTTGGTGTTGAAGCTGGGGTTGGAGAGTTCCTTCACAATGTTGAAGAGCTCCTTGCTATTGTGCGCATTGTTGTCGAGACGGTCTTTGAAGGAGGTTCGCTTTGCCGCCCTGATGAGATGGTGATGGTTGCGGATGGCGTCCTTGTGTGCTGAGTGGATGTCCAGAGTTTGTTCACTGTGCCATTTCTTCTCTAGTTTCCGGCAGGCTTGCTTGGAGGCTAGGAGTTCTGGGGTGAAACAGCTGGCCCTGTTGCTGGTGTCTCTGTGGGGGGGTTTCTTCAGCGGGGCGAGGGTGTTGGCGCAGTCCTCGATCCAGCGTCTGAAGCTGTGGGCAGCATCGTCGGTGTTGGAGGGTTCGGTGGGTGGACTGAGAGCGAGGGTTGATTGTAGTTGGTCTTTGGTGATTTTGCTCCAGCAGCGTTGAGGGATCTGTTGGGTGCGGTGGTGTGTGATGGGCTTCTGGAAGGCGAAGTGGATGCAGTGGTGGTCGGTCCAGAGGAGTTCAGTGGTGTGGCTGACGGAGACGTGCAGGCTTGAGGAGAAGATGGGGTCGAGCGTGTAGCCGGCGGAGCGGGTGGCCGTTGTGACAAGTTGCTTCAGTCCGAGTTTGGCGAGGCTATCGATCAGATTTGTGGAGTTGTTGTCGTTGTTGTTCTCAAGGTGAAAGTTCAGGTCTCCGAGGAGGATGTAGTCAGTGGAGGTCAGGGCATGTGTGCTTATCAAGTCTGCGATGGAGTCGCTGAACTGGGGATGGGGTCGGGGGGTCAGAAGATGAGGGTGCCTCTGAGGGTGGAGTTAGGGTCTGTGTGGATCTAGAAATGCATGTGTTCAGCGGTGCTGAGTGCGTCATCAGTGCTAGTCGAGACCCTGATGCTGTTCTTGTGGACAATGGAGATTCCTCCTCCAACTCCGTTGGTGCAGTCTCTGCGGGTGATCTTGCAGCCGTCTGGGATGGCTATGGCAATGTCAGGTGTGGAGGAGTCCTTAAACCAGGTCTCTGTCAGGAAGGCAACGTCTGGGGAAGTTTTGTCGAGCAGGTCCCAGAGCTCAACGGCATGCTTGCGTGCGGAGCGAGTTTTCAGTAGTATGCATCGGAGGTGGTTGGGGTCTATTTTGGAGGGTGGTTCGTCGGCTCTGAGGCTGGTGTAGCTGCAGTTCCGGCAGATGACAATGCCGTGTGTGCATTTTGGGGCGGCCTTGAAGCAGGTGTGGCTCTGTCCAGAGGTGAGAGCGTGCAGAGAGCTGGCATCGTAGTGGCGGCGGTTGTCGTGGCGGGTGTGCTGGCCAGGGGTTCTGGTGCTGAGCACGGTCCAGGCGTGGACGGGCGCAGACGGGCTTGCGTTAGGCATGGTCGTACAGCGGCCGGCATATATGGGGAGGTGGGAGGGAGGAGCAGCTGGGAGGCGGGGCAGCGAAAGGGCAGTGGGCCATCAGGGGGCGGGGCCGCAGGGGACGCAGCGGCGAGGGCGGTGAGGAACAACAAAGGTAACAGGAGGAATAAGGGGCAAAAATTGAGGGAAAAACGAGTGGCACCGAAGGCAAAAGGGCACAAAAATCTAGTGGAACAGAAGGCAAAAGGGGCACAGAAACGAGGAAAAAACGAGTGGCAAAGAGGGCACAAGGGCACAAAAAACAAGTGGAACAGAAGGCAAAAGGGGCACAAAAACGATGGAAAAACGAGTGGCACAGAAGGCTAAAGGGCACAGAAATACCGGAAAAATGAGTGGCACAGAGGCAAAATGCAGAACACAGAAATACAGGGGCAGCTAAGAACAGAAGGCAGAATGGGCAGAGAGGCACGGGGGCAGCGAGGGGAACAGAAGGGAAAACCGGGAGGAGACACGGTGGTAGCGAGGGGAACAGAAGGGAAAACTGGGCAGAGACATGGGAGCAGCGAGGGGTACAGAAGGACAGACGGGGCAAAGAGAGGATGGGGACAGCAAGGCGAACAGAGGGAAGAAAAAGGGGGCACAGACCACGTACAGGCAGCAGGGAAAGACAGACAACAGCAGTCACAAACACAACAATGAAAATACAAGCAATACAATAAAAGCAATAAAGCGGAGGATAAACAAACCTACCTACGGCTTACCACTGGCCACCAGGGATGAGGCACAAGTGGTAGCCTGCGGGTGGTGGAGGGCCTTGAACTTCCTCAGCAGCGGCAGCGGCAGCTGGGGCAAGGAGACACAGGCGGTGCTGTGCGGAGGGGGAGTGACCTACCTGGTGGGGTCAAGGGTCGCTCAGCAATCAAACGTTATCCTGAAAAGGGCAGTACTAATCATTACCTCAAATTGATTAAGTTAAATTCTAGAATATAAAATCAAATCCAGTTCATAATGATTGGAATGTACCCAAGTCCGTGATAACTTAAAGGGAACACATCCAATAGCAATGATATGGCTTAAATCCATAGGGAAACTTAGCAAGCAAACATTATCTAAAAAAGGGGCAGCAGTGCTTATCATTACCTCAAATCGATGAAATTACTTGCTGCCATCCCCCAACGCCTCTTGTGCCTACACTCCACCTCGTTTGGTGTCCCTAGATGCCTTTCTCATGCTCCACATCCTGTCACTTCACTTTTCATTCCACAATGTGCCGCTACTGCATTATTGGCTCTATGTTGTTTAGGACTAATGCGATGATTATGTTTTCCCCTATCTTGTGCTGCAGTACTGTCTGATTACCTTGTAACCTGATGTGCACGTTTTCTCAATAAAGGTCTTTGAAAACTTTTTTTTTTTAACTTTGAAGTATATATATTTCAGAATTTAAAGTCAAATCCAGTTCCTGATCATTGCATTCAAACAGACTGTAGAATGTTCACTGTGATAGGTGAAGCATTCATAACTGTAAAAGATATAAAATATTGCAAGTTGTAGACTATTATCATAACCCAATTAAAACACGGTTGGAAAGAAGAAGAGAAAGTACCACCAATATGCCCAATTTACACCATCCCCACTGTATTGTGACATATTCCCAGCCATTTTGTGGCATTCAAAACGGACCACCATAACATAACATCGCTCCTATTGAATTTGTTATTTTTCTCGAGCAATAGTTTATATTTCAAACCTTGACTGTCTTGCAGTAACCAACCACGTCGCTTAAAGTCGTATATATTCGACTTGCGCTTTAATCATACCTATTGTGTGCAAAAAGATGTTTGTGTCATCTGGACACCCACTAGACATCATCACTAAACTCCCATGACAGTACAACTTTCATAACATGCTTTTTGGTGAATTGCAGGCTCATCCCGGCCTCATAACGACCAGCCTGCAAGCGGTTCGGGTCTCCGCGAGATGGTAGATGCCTATACTTAAACACTCCCCTAACCACTCACAGTTAACCAGCGCGCTCACATAAACCATTATGAGCACCGCGTGACAGTACTTCGCGTAAGGTTATTCTCAAAATGCATCACCTAAGATTACAGCAGTTGCCGTACATGCTTAATCATAATCACTTGTATAATGGTCTGCTTTTAACACAGACACGGACACGTCTTTGATTTAAATGGGAATTTATTTCACGAATTGCCGCTTGCACTAATTGCGGCATCTGAAAATGGCCGCCGCACGCTACCACGATGCACCGGCGCACGCTCTGAACAACTGGAGCGCGTCGCCACATATCTCCCCCCTCTAATATATTACACACACCAAATCAACAAAACAATGGAAAGTGCTGGAATAGTCTATGGACTACCGTGGTAGCCAGATAAACGGGCACCTCATAGTCTTACTTGGTCTCCATGTCATAGTCTTCAAACCACTTGGGTGCCTTGATCAGCCTGCCCAACCTGGTGCGTGTTTTCATTGGGCTGCCTCCAGTTCGCCAATCGCTGACTGGCGGGCTTGCGCCCCCCATCGCCTTTATCCTCTGCTCCCCGTCCTTACTCTCCATAACTGGGCTGCGAGGCGTGACTGGGGGTGCTGATCCTTCCCCCTCACACTCCGCTGAATCGTACAGTTCTTCGTCATTTTGCTCCATGATGATGGTATCTTGCATAATTCCTTCCGCTTCTTGTGTCCTTCCAGGTTCTTGTCTTCTCTCCGGGGTGGGTGAATTCCCAGCTTCGGAGCCTTCCCACTTCATGACTTTGTTGCATCGTGCCATTCTATCTTGCGACCACACTTTGCCATCACTTAGCAAGGCCGACCTGGCATACGGCTCTACTACTTGTAATGGCGGACTAAACTTACTGTCGCCTTTCTACTTCATGACCGCCTGCTTCACTCTCACCCACTCGCCCTTCTCTAAGGTCACTTTCTTTACATTGTGACGTTTGTTATAGTGTTCCGTGTACAAGTCCTGTTCTCTGTCCATGTTGCGACGTACTACAGCCGGGGCCCATTTGCTTTGAACCACCAGTTGTTTCCATGCTAGGTTGTCCTTTGTGAAGGGGTCTCGTCCTCTGAGTACTTTGAATGGGCTGTATCCAGTGTTGGCTGGGGTAATGCTATATGCCCACAGCATCCTTTGTAGTTCCTTCTCCCAGTCTTTTCCTGCACTTATTGATGCTTGAACGGAACCCATTATCATCCTGTTAAACCTCTCAGCTAGTCCATTTCCCGCAGGATGATACACATGGGTGTGCTTGACTTCTATCCTGTTGCAGTCCATCAACGCGTTCCACTTGGCTGAAATGAATTGTGGTCCATTGTCACACGTGATCACCTTGGGAATTCCTTCCCTCAATGATGTGGCAGTGAGAAAGGAAAGTACAGCTTCCGTGTCGGCTTCCTCGCAAATGTCTACTTTTGGCCACTTGATGTATCTGTCTATCAGGACAATTGCATATTTGGGTACAACATTGGTGTCCAGTATAGGGCCCAAGATGTCCATGGAGAGCATTTCCCACAGGCTTGTGGGGCAAGTGAACTTCCCTAGGGGTGGACGTAGTAGGACTTGCTCCTTGTCCGCCGGCTGCAACTCGCGCACATCCTAACATGTTTCTCTATTTGATTGTCCGTTGCTAGCCACCAATATGCCTGCTTCGCCCTGGCTTTTGTCTTCATAATCGTGAGATGTCCCTCATGTAGGATAGCTAAGAGGTGATCTATTAGTGGTTGCGGAGGTATTAACTTATCTGCTCGGAGCAGGAACACTGGATTGTCTCCAATGGACAATTCCTCCCGGACTTCCCAGTATTTCCTCAACTGGCTGTCCAGGTGCTTTTTACCGGCCATCCTTGCGTCACGTAGCTCTTCACAACCTTCAGGGTTTCATCATTGTAGTACGCTTCCTCCCATTCTTGATGGCTGATCACTCGTTCGTGGTCTTGCGTGTGTGCCACTACGTAATCCTCCCACTCTGAGGGCTTTTGTTCTGCAGCAGGTTCCATAGCAGCTGCTCGGCTCAAGAAATCAGCTACCTTGTTCTTTGTCCCTGGGGTATACTACACTTCGTAGATGTAATCGAGTAGTCTTAAGGTCTTCTTCGCTATCCGTGGCGTCACGTGTGCATGTCCGCTCGAGGTCAGGACTCTCACCAGCGGCTTGTGATCTGTGCAGAGTAAGAACTTTGAACCCCACAAGAATTGCCTGAACCGTTCCATGGCCCACACTGCTGCCAACATTTCCTTTTCCATAACACAGAATATTTCCTCATTGGGTGCTAAGGAACTGGAGGCAAAGCTGACTGTGTCAACCTCTCCTTCCTGGGATGTCTGCATTAGTACCGCCCCTAGTCCTTTGTCGCTGGCATCAGTGGTCAGTATAGATAGAGCTGCTTGATCAAATCCCTTAAGGGGAACAGCTGCACAGATGTCCTGCTTTAGTAGTTCAAATTCTGTCTGTTCTTCGTTCGTCCACTTGAAGGTGTTTTTCTCCATCAGTAGTTGTCTCAAGTGATGCGTTTTGGAAGCAAAGTGGGGAACGAACTTGCTATAAAATTCAGCCATGCCTAGGAATGAGCGGATGTCTTCATTCCTTTTTGGCGTAGGTGCTTCTTTAATGGCTGTCACATTGGCTCGTTTTGGTTTGATTCCACTTTTGCTGATCTTGTGGCCTAAGTATGTCACTGAACCCACTCCGAACTTGCATTTTCCCCATTCTACGGTGAGACCGTTTTGCGCTAGGATGGTCAGGACTGCATGCAGTTTGGCATCGTGATCACTCTTTCATTTTTCCATGATGAGGATGTCATCTTGGAAGTACTGCACGCCTTCCACTTTTTAAAATAATCTGTACATCAGTTTCTGGAATACCACAGCGGCGGATGCCAACCCAAACGCCATTCTTAGGAATTTATAGCATCCGAAGGGTGTGATGAACGATGTTAGATGATTGCACAAAGGATGTAGGGCGATTTGGTGGTACGCGGATGTGAGGTCCACCGTGGAGAACCATTTTATTCCCTTCGTTTTAGCCAGCATCTCATTTATCCGGGCAGCGGGAACTTATCCACTATGATGTTCTTATTGAGTTACCGCAAATCCACGCACAAACGCACCTTCCCGTTGGGTTTCTGTGCGACGACCAACGGAGCAAGCCACTGGGCATTTTCAATTGCTTCAATGACTCTGTTTTTTTCCAATCGTTAGAGCTCCTCCTGTACCGCCTCCCTGTTCCTTAAGGGAATGTTGCGGACCCTGTGGCTCACTGGTTGTGCTCCCGCCTTTAAGCATATTTTATGTGTGAATTTCGTCATCCGACCAATTGTTCCTTTGAAGACTTCCGGGTACTCCTTATTCCACACCTCTTCTTCACATGCCTGTACTGTGTCTGTCATCATCACTTGTGTGGTCCCTCCTGGGTTGAGTTGGATCCCTAGAGCACCTTGATCTATCCATCCTAGGACCGACGATCCCATCCTCGTCGCCAGTTTATAATGGTCTGCTTTTAACACAGACACTGACACGTTTTTTATTTAAATGGGAATTTATTTACCGAGCGCCGGGAAACGCGACTTGCCGCTTGCACTAATCGCGGCATCTGAAAATGGCTGCCGCACATTCCCACGATGCACCAGCGCACGCTCTGAACAACTAGAGCTCGTCGCCACAACTTGCAGGCGCAGATGGCCAGCAGAAGCACCCACCCAGTATTTACTGGAAAATTCCCCCATTGAGCTAATAAGAAGCACTCCCTAATAGGAGCATCCCATCCCTCCCCACCCAGTGGTGTTCCCCACTCAGTCTGTTGATGGATCGGGATAAAGTTATCCACCATGTGTTGTTCACTCCCTCCTGTTGGTTGACGTGTTTCAATGAAGCAGTGAGGGTGACAGCCAATACTGGAGCCAGACCTCCCTCCATTCTCCATGAGGGTCCCGGTCCCAGGTAACTCCAGGTGGCCCCTTTTTAGAGACAGCATCATCTCCCCCAGTTTCACCATCTACTGTCATGTCCCAAGCACGCCCAGACTCTATTAGCCTGTTGCCCTGATGCGCCTCCCGGAGCAACGCCTTTCCCTCCCAGTCCACCCAGTGCACAAAATGCACCCTCCAGGACTCAACCCGGGGTCCCACAGTATGTTTTTAGTGCATCCTAATACTACATTTGATAAAGTACAAGGGCCAAGTCAATGAACCGGTGTAGTGATTCTGTGTTTAGCAGGTCAAGGATAAAGTCCCAGCAGACAGAACCAGGGCGTGGGGGTCAAGGAACTGTCCTTAACCTCCGCCAAGAGCAGTAGGAAACCAATAAGAGGCTAGATGGTTACAGCTCCACAGCATATGGAGGATATCACCATTAACATCATGACAGCAAGGGCATTTGGGTAGAACTGGAGAGAAATAGACACTAAGTTTGTGAGGTATACATAAAAAGGTATACCTTTGAAATGGGCATTGTGGGAGATTTTGGGCAAAACCTTCCACATTTTAGTCCAGGCTTCATCAGCTATGGGAAACCCAAATCTGGTTCCCACCATTCGTGCAGTGATATAAGGGGGAAGAGCACAGCCACACGCAGCAACCCACGCAGCCCTGAGACCAGATGTTGTGTATTGGTGGCATCACAGATGAATTGGCAGCTATGAAGCAGCTGTGGTTCAGTTTCTCGCCTACCCCAGAACTTATGCACTACTGCATTCAGGGTACCATACAACAGGAACTGCCTCAATGGGAGGTCGAATGCCATGCACAATCATCCAAGGGTCTCAACAAGCAAGTCTCGTAAAGCACGACCACTGTATTTAAATCAGCCTCCTCCCAGTCCTGCAGGTGAACCTCTCCACTCCACCGATCTGCATGATGATGCCCTGAAACTAGAGACCTGGGGAATATGGAGCCAGCAGATGGGCCCGGTCGAAGTGCCTTTATCCAGCAAACCTAAAGCACCTACAGGTCATGTCACTCCGCTTGAAGGGCCCGCTTTGGATTAAACAAAAGGGTCCACAACAGGGTCAGATCAGGGGGGTCTGGTAAGCATGGAATCCTGGGGGCCCTCCGCCCCAGAAACCAAACCATACAACACTGCAATTGTGCCACCAGATAGTAGGATTCAAAGTCAAGGGCGTTCATCCCCCGTCCATAGTCACCCGCTTCAGGTTAGCCAAGGCGACACAACTTAGCCCTTGCTCTATATCAAGTCATTTAGAATCGAATCTAGCTTCCGAAAACATATTCTGCTGTATCACTTTCGGGAGGACCGGAAAATGGTACAAAAAGTGAGTTAGGGCCACCATCTTAGCTATGGCTTTGCGGCCCGCCACTAAGAGAAGTAAAGTCTTTCAAAACCCCACACTCACCCAAAATGCTGCCACCGCCGCACCACGTTGCCCTTCAAGACTTCAGGGAGTGTCTGGTAAATTTGGACCTCTAGATATTGCATCTCAGTTTGCTCCAAATGCATGTCATCCAGAGCCAGGGGTTTGACTCTGTCCCCCTGAGCTGGAAACAGACTGGTTTTGAGCCAGTTCACTTGAATGCTTGAAACCTCCCCAAAGTCCAGGAGGAGACGACCCACCTTCTCAGGTTCTGTGCACAAATCATGCAGTATGATGTCATTGGAATAGAGCGAGTTGTAATGGGAAACTTCATGAGTCTGAATGATAGCAAAAAGCATGCTGCTGCATGCTCTACATGACAGAGGCTCTACCATAATGGCAAAAAGGAGGGGAGATGGTGGGCACCCCTCACAGGTGCTCCTTTCCACATTGTATTGTCCCATTGGAATAATTTCGCGCACAGCAGAAAAGTCCAGTCTACAAAGTGGCGTCCCAGACTCATATGGAGCATAACAGCAAGGGGGAAAGCCCAGTACAGACTCTCTTAAAAGTCTTTTCGATATCCACAAACATAAGCCGGGACATTCTGGCAAAGTTGGGCTATCTCTCAAAATAACTAGCAGATGCCAGATGTTGAGTGCCGTGCAGCAGGTAGGGATAAATCCCTACTGGTCAATATGTATCAGACTGGACATGAGGGGTATCAGGCGCTGTGCCAAAACCCCACTAAGGATTTATAGTCATAAATAAATAAATAAATAAATAAATAAATATGCATTCAGTCTCATCAGTAGCAGTTTTCCCAGGCTTGGTTAAGGGGACAATAAGGGTTGCCCACTGAATGGGGAGTCAAATCTCGAGACGTGAGCGCCTGCTGGTACAGTGTAGCCAGTGGAGAGGCCAGTAGAACAAGGTATGCTGCATATAACTTCACCGGGAGTCCATCCATCCCTGGAACCTTCTCACGGGCCATAAGACAGATCTCAGCACAGATTTCCTCCTCCAAAATGTTCCTTCCTAGCACCTCCACCAGCTCTGGATTTGGCCTGCAAGGCGGAAGGTCAGTTAACTATTCAAGGATGGTCTGTTCCTTCAGTGCACCTCTTGTGGTGTAAAGTGTGGTATAATAATCAGCAAAGGACTGGTTTATCTCACCCTTTCTTCTAAGGTCGTCAAGCCGTGCTTAGTGAGATTGGCTAACCACGCCAGCAAGGGTCCCGCCATTGTCCCCCTCAGTGTGTGTCTGAACCATACAGGCCTTGTAACTGAAATAGCGGCGACGCTCCACATGTTCCAGTACTTTCTCTTTTGCTCTAACATCGCCTGCTGCAAGTCCGGCCTCCCCAGCCGCAATCATTCGAGATCCCTGATGGCCAGTTTATGAGTAACAGTTTCTCCCAGGAGGGTTTTTCGCACTCCCACCGATTCTGACAGGCATTGTCCCTGGATAACAACATTGAAGGCCTCCCATTCAGTGAATAGCGTAGAGGCAGAACCTTCATTCTTGTCAAAGTAGCACTGGATCCCCTCCCTGGCTGTCTCATGGAATGCCAGTTCTTCCAAGTTGGTAGCTTCCAGACTCCAACTCGGTATACAGTTACATGCACCACCCCATTGTAATTTCAACGAAAGAGGATTGTGATCGGAGATATCCTGGCTAGGTACTAAATATCTGTAATGACCTCAAGCATGTCAGTGTACATAAAAAGGTATTGAGGTGGACATGGAGTACATGTACTGTGGAGTGAAAGGAATAGTCTTGGTCTTAAGGGTAGCAATATCGTCATCCACCCATCAGATCCCAGTGGCACTGCCAAGTGGTGAATTTCCTAGCCAAGTGAACAGCGAGGGAGTCCACAAGTGAGGAGTGGGAGAAATCCAAGTCAATATTGGCAACACAATTAAAGTCGCCACCAACAAGAAGTTCCTGTGTTAGCAGGGGAGCCAGCACACAAGACAACATTTCAAGAAACATTAATTGGTTTACATTAGGTGCATAGACGTTAATAAAAGAAATATCTTGGCCGTTTAAACGGCCTATTAGAATAGAATCGTTTCCCTCAGTGTCCACTTTTTGTTTTTACTAATGTTGATCTGAAAGGGGACACCCAGCCTTACCCAAATTAGCGCCCCCTGTAAAAGGCAAAGACTATGGGATATACCCCTTCACCCTAGACGCGGCATTCCCATACTTAAGGTTTATGTCCGAAATGGCACAAATAATACACTTTTTAATAAACATGGCAACTTGCAAATTCAAGTAAGGTCTCCAAAAATGTTTCCTTGTTCTTTCTTTTAGTGCCAGATTTCCCCATGTGTTCCTGAGCATATTCAATGGTTTCCTTTCTCACTTCCTCATGTTGCAACATTAGCCCATCCTTCGTTAAAATTTCTCCATTTACTGATAAACTCTCTAAATGTTTTTTAAAATGTGAATTTATTGCAACAAATTAGATTCACATGGCCAATCTACCTTGAAAAATTACAGACCTTTTTTGATGGCATGATTATAAAATAAAGCGCTGTCCCTCTTGCTTTTGGAAAACAGCTTACTTAAGATTTAAGACCATCTTCTAAAGAAGCAACAACGTACTCCTCAATAATTTCTGAAGTTATGGCATTTTCCAAACTTATTGGGAATCTGGATAAGCAATCATCGACGTCACTCCAATTATCAGGCACATTTAACACAATAGAATTGTACTCACAGAACTTACAATTCTCACAAGTCTAGCTGAAGTCTTGCCAGTGGCATTACCCAATAACAATGAAATTAGTTTATGGCCAGTTTTGATGAGGAAGTTCTTGCCGCACATATATGTTTTAAACTTTTCTACAGCCTATGAACAAGCTGATGCTTCCTTCTCGTTTTTGTGTGTAAATATTTTATTGACATTTCAAGGAAAACAGAATAGTGTCAAAAATAGCCAGCATGGGTACCAAAGGGGCAGAAGGGTGGTATGGAAATGCACAAACATGATCAAGAACATCAGTGTAAGGACATCCGACACTGGGGTATAACCACGTCAACCATCACTGAACAACTGGGGGAGGTAAGGTAAGAGAAAAGAAAAGAGCAGAATATCAGCAGGCAAAAGAACAAAGAAAAGAAAAGAGAAGAAAGAGGCAGGGGAAGAAGAATGAAAAAGCAGGAGAGATTGGGAGGTGGTGAGCCAACTGAGATAATGCTTCCCTCTCAATGGTAGAGTACCTTTTCTCTGCCTTAGAACACCTTCACTTTTCTGTATAAGAAACATTCCTAATCCATTTCCTCTGGTATCGGCATAAACAATGCACTGTCTGCTATGAGAAAAAAATGGAAAAAGAAGTGGCCACAATTACACTCTTTTTGATTTTTTCAAATGCCAGTTGATGGATATCTTCTCAAAACCTTTTTAATCAACACTCATAATGGTGTGGCTACTTGCGAAAACTTCTTAACCAATCTTGAGGAAAATTTTCACAACTCTAGACAAGATCTAAGTTGATCATTATAAGTGGGAGGATTCATAACTTCAAAAGATTCAATAAGATTTTTTTGGGCTAAACACCTTTTTCAGTGATGGAGTATCCCTAGTGTTCTACTTCATCCGTGAGAAATTTGCATTTATATAACTGGAGAGTCATACTTCTGTTTTGCAAAATCCCTAACAGAGTATCCAATCTTTCATTATGTAGTTGAACAGTATTGCACACAGAAGAATTCAATCTTGGCAGACTTTTAAACGTCTAAGTCCCCAAACAACAAATGCATTTTTCTTTGAAAAACTGAGGCCACAGATGCTAGCCCAAAAAGCATGCAGGGGTATTTGGAAGTCCCATCAGGAGTCACAAATGTGGTAAGATGTCTGCAGCTCTTGTCCAGCTCAACCTGGTTATATGCCAATTTTAGATCAAGAGAGGTAAAAATAATAGCAGCTTCTGACTGTGCCAAAAAATCTTGAATTTTGGGTGAAGGGTGGCAATTTTAGGGTGGATCGTCTAGCTCAGCCGGCATCCAAAAATAATGGCTGGAACTTGGAAAACATATTAAAACACTAGTAGAGAATACAGAGTCACATGACACTGACTAGGTAAACAACACCATGCTCATGAGGTGACTACAAGGATAAAAACGAGAGATTTAGAGTTTTTCGGATGGGATACACTGTCACAAACATGATGGCTATCCATTCCACCTTATTACAAATGCCATAGAGTATAATGCACCTGCAGTACGGCGGATGGGATATCTGTCATGTTGTGATGGAAATATTCCATCTGCCGATCTCTAAATCAATTCAGAAAAGGGGGTGGTGATGGACAGAGTTTCTGAATTAAGCAGAATACTCCTACCCAGTCAACAGATCAGGGCTTGATCCATCACCGTTTTTTAGCTGAGAGTGGTCTGCTTAATTCAGACACTCTGTTCATCACCACCCCCTTTTCTGAATCATTTTGTCCACCATAAGCGTGGAAGGGTATACTCAGATGTGAGTCCCTTGCTCATTGCACCATCAGGATTCAAGCAAGCCGGGCCGACGACGGCTGAAATGCCAGAAACCGGTCCCCGGAAGCTTGTTTCCTTCCCAGTATAAGAATTGGCTTGGTAGTTTGGTTTGCCCTGTTCCCATCATGCACTGGGACAGCAACAGACTAATTTGCATGTAGCCAGGTTCTGAGCTGGGATGGTGCAGTGAGCTAAAAAACGGTGATGGATCAAGCCCTGATCTTTGTACTGGGTAAGAGTGATCTGCTTAATTCAGACACTCTGTTCATCACCACCCCCTTTTCTGAATGATCTCTAAATCAGGCATTTAGTGTTATACTGAATATCCTGGGAGATCACGACTACTGCATTCCCCCAATCCCAATAATGATGGCCTTGAACTGGATGTGAATCTCCTTATTAAACGGAAGTGCTTTGAATTGGCTGCTTAGCAATATAGAACACTTAATACAACTTTAAAAATCAAACACTAGATTCGGAATCTTCCTTGCATAACAGTACATTTGTATTACATATGAGTTTCACTATGAGGCAGTTTATTATTCAAGATATCAAACTTTAGAAACATGCCTGTTTCAATTCTGCTAAACTCCTGAAATAAGGTCTGTGAAAAGGCAGTGGTGCAATCATGAATTTTCTGGAACAGTAAAAAGAAATGTTTTGTGTCAAATAATGTATCATTCTTTCCATTCTGAATGAATTAAATTTGAATTTGAATCCATCGTTTTTTCTTTCATTCTGAAGACTGCAACCCTTCTACCATTCCATTAGTTCGGGGATAATAACGCCATTCGTGCAAATCCTAACTGCATTAGTTCCAAAATGCAACAAATAAAAGACAGACAATTAACTTTTTCAAAGTATAGAGATCTGTGTTGAACTTTATATGAAGAATGAATTTAGTAACTGCTGATTTGTTTGATCTAGAATCCTGTTTCGTTTGATAGCTGCAAATTGTTCAGCAGATGATGAATTATGTGGCAAATTCATAACTATGCAGAAAAACATGCTGCTGCGGAAAATCTGTATTCCATCTACCCAACATATAGTCTAATTGAACCTTGAGAGTAAACTTGAATTCCCAGAATTGGACCTCAGTACCGTGAAACCCTACTTGAGTCCTTGGTGTGTATGATGGCCTGTTCTGTCCACGTCTCTAAATAAATGAGTGAGTAAGTTCTTTCTCAGCTTTCAGCAAGATCTTGTTGCACAATCTTCAGAAACTAAAGCCCGCTTATTGTAGTATTTTCCTGCTGTTTCTAAAAGTATTTTTCTTTGCCACTTGTTTGATCGTTGGGGACTACCAAACCATCCTACAAATCGCATGTGAAGCACCTTAAATCTTTGCAATTCTTGGGTTGTTGTGATTCTGATGTTTTGCCATAGACTTCCAGGATTTGGACCATTCAGTCTGTTGCCATGCAGTGAGATCCGCTGTCTAGTACCTAAATACCGAGGTCTAGTTAGATGTCACTCACAGAATCTTTTCACTGTGACTTTCCCTCACCCACTCTCATAGAATCTTTTCACGCAAACGTCCCCGTGCCCACTTCCAGAGCTGGCTGTCCCACTCACTGTGACATCATCATTCACTCATCAAGTAACCCACCATTCGCCTGCAATGTTAGTTCGTGCACCTGTAAAATGAAGCATCAGGCACACAGACAGTACTAATTCACAATAAGACTTTTCACAACTAGGTATGGTGGGTCTTGTTTCTGACAATGCACAGCTGTTGGCAGCAGATTTCTGATTGGCACAGGAGTGATGCCCCTCCCTGGTGTTCGGATAGCTGTGAACTGCTACGTGAAATCAGCAGGCCTGCCCCTAACACAGGGCATCCCATATCATCATAAACTACAAAGCCAATCCTAGTGGGCTTTGAGTGTTCTACTCTGCTGATTCGTCACATTTAGGCCAATCAGATTGGGCTAATTAAAGGCACGAATTCTGATTGAAAGGCAGCCACTCACATTAACTGAGAAAACTTGGCACACATTTGACTGCCTCGGGCTGATGTCGGGCTCTTTTAGGCAGGATGGAATGTAAATGCAAAAATGGTTTGAATTCCATCCATCTATCAGAATGCTGAAATGGACGGATACCCTTTCGTTATTTGCAACTTCTCCAACCCCCAAAAATACATTAATTCAACAGTCACTCTATTTCTCACACCCAGGGTCGTAGTTTCAGGGGGAGGGGGTGTCTGGGGTATTACACAGCCTTAATAACTATTTTACAGTAAATAGTTGAGTACAGGTGTTTTCAGTCTGGTATGGTGAGGAGTTTGTCGGATTTCACCTGGGATTTTTACATACACCCACTCAAACAAAAACACACACACACTGTCTTTTCTCTGCTTTGAATGTCTTAAAAAAAGGTTAGCTTTTTTTTACAAAGTACTTTGTTTTAAATACCCCTTATAATTTGCTCCCCGCTTAATCCACCGCCTCTTAAACTGTGCTTCTCTTATTATTTATTTTGACATAATATGCCAGCATGGTTGTTGGAAAATCTGGCGCTCAACTCCCCTCTGTAGAGAGCCACCCGGCCTCTGGACAACATTGTATCCACACACACACACGCACGCCTTCACCCTCGGGACGGGCACGCCCCGAGGTATATAATAAAAGCGCGGAAGACCGCTCGGGGTCTTTCCGGCATACCCTCCAACCTGTGTGGGTGTCCACTTCATTTACTGACACCGCCACGTGCGAGGCCCAGTCCTCGCGCACTACACTGGCGACGAGGCCGGTTCCGCCCCGCGCGTGCCTGGCCGCCTGAAAGGTGCCGCCTGCTGTGGTGACTGTGGCTCTCCAGCATCTTCGTGACCGCGGAGCCTGTCCGCCGGCCTGTGGCCCGTGCCCAAGTCGGCTCCCCGCCCACGCGCCTCCGAGGACGGAGCGTGTTCAGCCGGCGGGAGCCGCCTGGTGAGTCTGTTCACCCCCACCCGCAGGCCTCTCCGGAGCCCCCGCGCTGTGTGCGCCGCTGTCCTGGAGCGTGCCCCATGGTGCTCCCAGCGCGAGCGCGTTCTCCATAGCGCGCTGCCCCGGTGGGGGAGGGGCGAAGAGGGGAGACGCTGCACGTCAGCCCCGTGGCCCGTCCAGAGGCATTCTCTGCGCCCGCCCTGCCTTATGCTCCCGCGTGCACCGCCCTGCCTCATGTGCACAGCTGGCTCGAAGCCCGAAGAGTAGAAGATTAGAAAAAAAAAAAAAAAACAATGAAGACAGTTCAATAAGCAGGCCGGTAGTGATTTCCAACAAACAAGCACTGGCTCATCCAAACACTGCCTTCTGGGGATACACCTGCACAACAACTAGGCCATCCCAATTCGCTCACTCTGCGCCCAAACTACACAGCGCGGCCTACACAGCTGAAGTGTCCCCCAGAGGAGGCATTCCGACATGAACGACGCTGCGACAGGAGGTGCCCCCATGACGCCGGCCACGTCTGCCGTCCCACCACCCCCGCCTCCACGGCGCGGATCTGAAACGCATGTGGTCAGCCATGCGCACACTGGAGTGGCCCCACTTCCGCCGTTCAGCGAAACTGCGGACCCCGCGACTGCGGCACCGCGCTGGAAGGCGTGGCTGGGGCGCTTGAACCTCTACTTCAAGGGGACCAGGGAAAACGACAGCACCGTAAAGAGGTCGCTCCTACTCCTGTGTGGCGGCCCGGAAATATATGACCTATTCGAAAATCTCCCGAATACCGGTGAGGACGACGACTATGACGCGGCGGTGACCGCGCTGAACACTCACTTTGACCCACAGGTCAACACCGACTTCGAGAAGTTCAAGTTTAAACGGGCGTGGCAAACCGAGAGTGAATCTGTGGACATGTACTATGCGAGACTGCGCCGGCTGGCCAGCAGCTGCCCGTTCACTGACCCACGTGAGGAGATCAGAGACCAAATCATCGTGGGATGCAAATCGAAGCTGCTGAGGAAGCTCATCCTCAGACAACCGGGTATCACGCTGGATGCCATTCTTATCCTCGCTCGATCCCATGAACTGTCAGATTCCAGAGCAGACGAAATGGAGCTGGCCCTCCGATCCCCCATAGCCCCACAAGCAGCACCCAAAATGGCGCCCATCAAGGAGGAGACCGTCGACGTGATACAGAGGAGACCGACGAGTGGAAGAGCGCGACAGTGGCAAGCTCGAGACGCTCAGTGCGCATACTGTGGGGGAGACCATGCAGCGACCGCTGTGTGTAACGCGAAAGGAAAGACGGGCTCGAAATGCGGCAGACTCAATCATTTTGCCGCGGTATGCCAAGGAGGACGATATAGACCCAATGCGCAAAGGTCGCGAGGGGGACATGGGTCTCGGTCGATGACATCCAGAGTGCGACAGCTGTCGCTAGAACAAGAACATCCACCGCCTGACACGCAGGCCCAAGGCCGGAAACCGTACTACGAAGACGAAGAAGATGACGAGGTGTACGTAATATCCTATGTCAGCAGGGTAGCCACCCGGAAGAGACCACCACCCATGTGCACGATCTCAGTAGAGGGGTCAGAAATCAGAGCACTGATCGACACCGGAGCCTCCGTGAATGTCATGGACTCCGACCAGTATGAACAGATGTCGCCAAAACCCATACTGACCCCGACGCACGCTCGAATATACACATACGGAGGCACCGAACCCATGCCGCTACGCGGCGTCATCAGCACCATCATCAGAAATGGGGACTACACAACCACGGCCCGGTTCCACATAACTGAGGGGAAGAAAGGCACGCTGCTCAGCTGCAACACAGCGAAAGATCTAGGGCTGGTCTTCTTCGCTAACCAAGTCCACCAGTCGCACGCCGATACCATGCTAAAAGAGTTCCCTGAGCTCTTCAGCGGCCTCGGAAAGCTCAAAGGCAAGAAAGTCAAACTGCACATTGACACATCCATTCGTCCTGTCGCCCTGCGGCACAGAAGAGTGCCTTTTAACCTCCGCCCGCAGGTTGAGGAGGAGCTGAGGAAGCTCGAAGCTCTCGACGTGATTGAGAAAGTGTCAGGACCGACCCCATGGGTGTCTCCACTGGTGGTTGCCCCCAAACCCAAGCAGCCTGGCGCCATCAGGCTGTGCGTCGACATGAGGCTACCAAATACAGCTGTGAAGCGGGAGCGCCACATCACGCCCACCATGGACGACATCGTCGCCGACCTCAACGGGGCGAAGTGGTTTTCTAAACTTGATCTCAACGCGGGCTACCACCAGCTGGAACTTGATCAGAACAGCCGTTACATCACGACATTCTCCACCCATGATGGGCTCCGGCGATACAAGAGGCTAAGCTTCGGAGTGTCATCGGCGGCCGAAGTATTTCAGAACGCGATAAAGGAAGTTCTGTCAGGTTTGAGTGGAGTCATAAATTTGAGCGACAATATTCTGATCTACTCAAACACGCTGGAGGAACACCACACACATCTGAGGGCCACCCTCCAAAGACTACAAGACCATGGACTAACCCTCCACAGAGAAAAGTGCTCATTCTACCAGGAAGCAGTGGACTTCTTCGGATACCGATTCACACGCGAAGGGCTCAGGGTCGACCCAAAAAAGGCGGAAGCCATTCGGAATGCCAGCACACCCAGAAACCCCACCGAGGTGAGGAGTTTCCTCGGGATGGCCACGTACTGCGGCCGATTAATACCCAACCTGGCCGACCTGGCCGAGCCCCTTCGCACACTCACTAGACAGGACCACGAATGGGAGTGGACGGGCGCAGCGAATCGAGCTTTCCAAGAAATCAAGGCGAGCCTTCTAGACAAGGCCACGATGGCGTACTTCCAACCCCGCAGGAAAACTGAATTGGTCGTGGACGCCAGCCCCGTAGGCCTCGGCGCCGTCCTACTGCAGGAATATGGCCAGAATGACTGGAAACCCGTCGCATATGCAAGCAAGGCCCTCACAGAAACTGAGACACGGTATGCTCAAATTGAGCGAGAAGCACTGGCCATCAAGTGGGCCTGCCTCCACTTTCACCTGTATCTCTGTGGCCAGCCCTTCACCATTGTGACCGACCACAAACCACTCCTACCCCTGTTCACCGGATCCTCCAGGCTCGCCCCACCGCGGATCGAACGATGGGCCGTCCAGCTCCAAGGCTACAATTTCACTCTGATCTTCCGGCCCGGCGCCCATAATCCAGCAGACTATTTGTCCAGACACCCCGATGTAACCCGACAAGCAACCCCGCTGGCTGACAGTCCATTGGTGGAGGAATTTGTCCACATGGTATCCGCAGCTGCCTGCCCAGAGACCCTCACCCTGCCGGAGATCGGGAAAGCCACCGCGGAAGATGAGACCCTGACCCGCGTCAAGAATGCCCTGGACACAGGAAGCTGGACAAGGTTTCTGGAAGGAGCGCAAGGACTTCGTCCCGAGATAAGCCATGCCCGACAACAGCTATGGCAGATCCGACATGAGCTGAGCGTCGGCGACGAAGGCATTATACTGCGGGGACATCTCATTGTGGTGCCGACAAGCCTTCAACAACAGATCCTCGCGATCGCCCACATGGGCCACCAGGGAACAGCCAAGACGAAGGCCAGGTTACGCAACAAAGTGTGGTTCCCGGCCATGGATCGCATGGTGGACGAGGTGGTGCGTTCCTGCCATGCCTGCACCATCACGGGGTCGGACCCAGCCCCAGCCCCGATCATCACTGAAGAAGCGGCGACAACACCCTGGACCCAGCTGAGCATCGACTTCGGGAGCTTCCCCGACGGCCGACACACGCTGGTGGTCGTGGACTCCTTTTCAAAATTCCCCGTCGTGGAGCTGCTGTCGTCCACAGCGTTCGGACCAGTCAAGAAAGCGCTGGACCGCATATTTGCCACCATGGGACTCCCTGAAGTGGTGAAGTCGGATAATGGACCCCCCTTTCAAGGGCGAGAGTTCCAGGCATACCTTGATGGCCTGGGGATAAGACACCGCAAGATCACACCGCTGTGGCCGCAAGCAAACGGCGAAGGAGAGAGGCTTATGCGTACCCTCAACAGGGCGCTCCGCATCGCGGTCAACGATGGCAAAGACCCAGAAACTGCGCTGGACCAATTCCTGAGTGCGTACCGGCAAACCCCTCATAGCACCACTCATTGCGCACCGGCACATGTTCTATTCAAGAGAGCACCCAGAGGCAACATCCCGGCGTCCTCTACATGGACCCCTGAAGAAAGAGATAGTGATGCCATCCAGGCACGAAGAACCGTCACGAACCAGAAAGCAAGTGAGAGAAGACATGCAGAACACCACGGGCTACAAGAAGGAGACAGCGTCGTGGTCCAAGATCGGCACCCGGGGTGGAAATTTAGAACCCCATTTGAACCAGAGCGGTGGATCGTGGAGAAAATTCGAGGAACGATGGTGACGGCCCGCCTCGGCCAGCAGACCGTCACAAGGAATGTATCCTGTTTCAAAAAAATAGGAAGCTCAGACGGCGCTCACCAAGAGGCTGACGAAACCATGGATGCTGGCGCAGATGGTCCGGGTGATGGAAGAACGAGGGCCCAAAACTCCGTGCCCCTACAGAATCGTGACCAGCCAGAAGGAGACAGGCGTCACGGTGGGGGGGGCCGAAGTGAAGCAACCGGGTGTCCCTCCTCTTCCCGAGACGAAGCAACCACCCCGGCTGGGGCTGGCGAGTCACCCCCCCGGTCCAACCACAGATATAACCTGCGGCCCAATCCTGGGCCGAGCCAAAGACTTCGAGACTTTATATGCTCTTCCCCGTAGCCATTGTATTTGGACAGTTTCCATTTGAACTAAATTGAAGGAGGGATGTAGAGAGCCACCCGGCCTCTGGACAACATTGTATCCACACACACACACGCACGCCTTCACCCTCGGGACGGGCACGCCCCGAGGTATATAATAAAAGCGCGGAAGACCGCTCGGGGTCTTTCCGGCATACCCTCCAACCTGTGTGGGTGTCCACTTCATTTACTGACACCCCCACGTGCGAGGCCCAGTCCTCGCGCACTACACCCTCCACCCCAACCTTACTGACCAAGCTACGCCCCTGCTCACACCACAGCCTGATGTTAGGTCCCTACACAGTGAAGCCTACATGTCCCCTATGTCAAGTAGATAGTGCTGGGAGGCTCTGACTGCAAAACTCGTAAGTGACCTTAACTCTTTCGCAAAACAGAAAAAACACACACACAAAAAACACAAGTTCACGGTAAGATATCCCAAGCCCTCGATTTCAGTGATTTATAATTAAGTTACAGGAGCTGATGCTAGTCTTTCTCATAAATCAATGGCGTAAATAAATTACTATTGAAAGCATAAACAACGTAACATATGTTTGTTTTCCAGTGATGTCCCCAAGTAATTGAATATTGAGTGTATCTTCTGTGAAAAGACTACTGCTCAGAAATCATGCATTACCCTTTTGGTGACACCAGAGAGCTTCCAGGAAATACTACTGCCACAAAAATATGTTTATAGCACGATATTTTGCGACCAGTAACCTGAAACACAGTCTGCCCTGTAAAGTGCACGTTGTTATTGTTTTTCAAATCTGCTCGGGAAATGTTTGGCACTTTGCAAAACTTTCTGTCGCCTGGACTACTTGGTGCATTCACCAATTAGCCCCCTTTTGACGGGAGACCCCGACACCCATTAGCACTTATCAACGCCTACCCTGTGGCGTCACTTGACACGAGCTGCTGGAATGTGGTGATTGGCAGGTTTACCACCGGCCTTCCTGAAACTCGGCACTCAGATATGACAAGTAACGAGCCGTGAACTTTTATTACCTGCAAGTGGAAGCAATAAAACAGGGGATACGTTTCATCAGGAGACCTTCAGAAAGAGCAACTTCGGTTCGTCTGGCCTTTAACGTGCCAGAACCTTCCACTCGCGGACAGTGTAATGTGAAGTTATTTCTCCCCACTGCTGAGTGTAATATACAATGCAGCTGGGCCCGGGGCCCCTGGGCTGGAGTCCTTGAGAGTTCAATGTACTCTCTTTCCTGTGGGTATTCCTTCTCCACGAGGCAGACCGTTTTTTGGTAATATGCACCAGGCCCGGGGTAGTTTTATGAGGCTGATCATGGTGGTTCAGTTTCATATATTATTTTACTTTCGAAGTTAAAGTCTTTGCTGCCCTTTTGTGCAGTCTTGCTGCAGATAGCTTTACCTGTCTATCTCAGCCAGCATTGGAGCCCGTAATTAAACATAAACTTAGACAGGGCTCTCTCTCAGGCATTTACACCTGATTGGATGGCAGTCAAGCTTATCTGAGTTTCCTACTCCTATTGGATCACTTTTCTCTCAAGTTTTGCTTTTGTCCCGCCTATGGAGTATTTCTCCTGTACCATGGTTTCTGATTGGATCACTTGTGTCTTTCGACTCCTTTCAATCTTGCGAAGGTACTATGGGCCAATGAACAAAAAGACATATCGCAAATAGTGTAGCATTCGCCCTAGCTCTGGAGCACATAAATGACTATGTTACAGAAGGAGCTCTGTAATACACATCTTTATTCTTCGGCATGCAGCCATTAACTGAACGCACTGCATTATAGGCTTTATTGACCACACCCAAATACCTCCAAAGTGATTATGTAACTTTGTAACACGTCCGCCTAGGACCACAGGGTCCTTCTGCACATGACACTACATCTCCCCTTTGTTACATAAAAAAATACAGACAACATATATACATTAGAGTTTCTCAATGAGTCTTCAAGGTGCTCGCACCAGTCTTCCAGATCGAGTCGTACGAGGTGAAGGAGTTGGACTGTCATCGTAAATGTAGACTCAGATTCTTGACTTGGGCACTCTGGTGGACTTGTCTCACTTGTAAGTTCTGGAGTCTATGAACATCGAGGCAGATGCTTGAGATATGAAGAGTCTTTCGTAATGGACTTTCTGGGATGTTGAGTGGTCACCATATGCCTTTACTTGTCACGACTCGCAAGGGTACAGCATCAAACGGAACGTCAGTCGTGCGTTTCCGTTTTTGTTTGACTAGGACTCGGTCTCCTTCCTTGAAAACCGTGTCCCGAGCATTTCGGCACTTATCTGCATAGGCTATTATCTTATTTTTGTGAGAAGGGTCCATGACCCAAATCTCATTAGTGTCCATTACTCGGCTCGCAGTCCATTGTGGTAGTTTTGTCCCAATGGCTCTCCCAAACAGCAAGGAGGCAGGGCTTTCACCTGTTGAAGAGGTGTAGATACTAAATATTGAATCACAAATATCGACTTACATGAATATTGTTGCAAAAATATTGTGGCTCAAGAATATCGACAGAGAGAATATTGTGGTGCAGAATATCGACTTTGTGTAAGTAATAGCGATGGAAAAACATATCAAAGTGTTTAATATCGCTTGCAAAAATATAGATGTAAAAAATATCGAAGTGTTCAATATCGTTTGCAAAAATAATTATGTTAAAATTATCGATTTTGTATTAATGTTATGCATGTTAGTATATATTTTATATGTGTGTGATGCATGTATTTTTTGTATAAAATTTGTCTGTATTTCTATTAAATGTTTAAACATTTTAGTAGTTATTACATTTTTTTGTTTGAATTTTGCGTTTTTGGGTCTGTAGCTGTTTGTTGATTTATAGATGAATAGGGTGGGAAGTAAATTAATTATATAACATGTATTGAATGTTTTGAGTAGTTATTAATTTTTTTTAATTTGAATTTTGTGTTTTTAGTACCGTAGTGGGTTGTGGGTTTATAGGGGAATAGGGTGGGAAGTAACTTAATAATATAAAATGTATAGAATAATTTTCGTTTATTAATAATTGTGGAATTGAGATGTTATAGTGTTCAATGTGTAAATACATTTTTTATCAATTATGTAATAATTAGTTAATTCATTTTAATTAATTAATTGGCAACTAATTATGTTAATTGTCTAAATATTTTTATGTGTGTGTTGTGCTGTTTATAGGTGAATATGGTGGGAAGTAATTTAGTTTTTAATTGATGATTTAATAATTAGTTGTTAATTATTTATAATTAATTAATTGGTAATTCATTATATTAATTGTGTAATTATTTTTATGTGTGTGTTGTGCTGTTTATAGGTGAAAACGGTGGGAAGTAATTTAGTTTTTATTGATTATTTAATAATTAGTTGTTAACTGTTAATTGTGTAGAAATTCTAGGTGTGTTGTTGTGTTAATAGGTGAAAATGATGAGAAGGATGGGAAGTAATTTATAATAAATATTGGATAATTTATTAACAATAATTCATTAGTAATTAATGATGGTATTTATGTACTTCATTTTAAGTGTAAGCTGTGAATATTATAGTGTTAAAGAATGCATATTAAATCATTGTTTATTAATTATTTGTGTTTATAATACATTGTCAAATGATTAATAATTATGTTAATTATAGAAATAAATTATAAAGAAAATGTTGACGTTTTTTTATTAGTGTGGTGTTATAGGCTAAGAAATCAAATAAATATATTATTGTTTAAAAAAATTGTTGGGTAATATTTGCTTATTTTAAATAAATATTGTTGATACATTTATTTATTTTAGATAATAATTCTACCTTTTTGATATATGTAATTAATATATTTAATGTTAATGTTTGATATATTTAACCTGCTATTTTTAAAATATTGCTTATTAATTTTTTATATTGTTTACACTTTAAAAAATATTTAAATGTTATTATTTATTTGTGTTTTTCTGCTATCCAACACTTTCCTTACTGTTGCACCCACCTGAGTGGGAATAGTAAGTTTTACCCTTCCGCTATCCAGCACTTTACTTACTGTTGCACTCACTAGAGTTGGAATAGTAATTTTTACTTCTCCGCCATCCAGCACTTTCCCTACTCTTGCACTCACTGGAGTGGGAATAGTAATTTTTTCCTCATCTGCTTTCCAGCTCTTTCCCTACTGTTCTACTAACTGGAGTGGGAATAGTAATTTTTACCCCTCCGCTATCCAACACTTTACCTACTGTTGCACTGACTGGAGTTGGAATAGTTATTTTTAACCCTCCACTATCCAGCTCTTTCCCTACTGTTGTATTTATTGTATTACAAAATGTATGTATTTATTTTTGTTTTGTAAAATGTTCAAATTAATTGTAAAATGGTTATTTTTTTATTTTTAATTATTTATATGTGTATATATTTAATTTTTATATATTTAAACGTTTAAAAATTAAATAAAGATAATAGTTAATAAATTATATTTAAGTAAATATATGTATAAGATTTTGTTTGTGTGTTTATATTTTTTTATTACGTTTATTTGTTATATTTAGTTTAAATGTATATTTCATTTAATTAATTTTGTTAAAAATATTAATATTTAATGTATTTTTTTATGTTATATATATTTGTAAGTCAATATTTTTTACATCTATATTTTTTACTTCAATATTTTTATTCAATATTCTTTTACTTACCTGTTTAAATATAGGGAGTTGATATTTTTGTACTCTATATTTTTACTTTGATATTTAGAACATTGATGTTTGTTACATCGATATTCTATCAGTGAACTGTTGAAGAATGGGGAGTTGACCGATAGGCATGAAGAGCTGGGCATAAAGATTATTTGACATAGATTCCTATGAGAGCAGCTTGCTGAACCACTTTCTTCAGGGTGCCTATAAATCGTTCAACGCTATTTGCCTGTGGCCAGAGAGGTGTGCTTTTCTGATGCTTGGTGTTCAAACGACTAAGGGCATCATTAGGAAAGTCCGCCCGCCATCCTGACGGAAAAGGGGACGGGCCGCCATATATGCGGCGGTCCCGTGGGTGATATTAGGATGCGCCCGCCACACTGGCGAGCGCATCACTCATTGCTAAAATTGCGGCGGGCGATGCAGTTAGCAGCACCCGCAGCAATGGTAGAAATGCATGTTGTGCATTTGCATGCACAAAGTGGCAGGCACCGCCTGGTGCCTGCCGCATTGTGCATGCAAATGCAGGGGGGTATCATAGGAACCCCCATGTGCACCCCCACACTCTAACTACCTGGGGGCCCGCAACGTGCACCCAATTGTGACCTCCGTGACTTGTCGACTGGGCGGAAAACCAGCGGACACTCTTTCCATCCGCTGCCCTAACCCCCGCCATACTAATATGGCGGGGTAAATGGGTGGCAGGCGGGGAAGGATGTAGGGCGGATCACCACCGCCATGCGGGCAGTGGCAAACAGCCCTACATCCTAATGGGCCCCTAAGTCCTTAAACTCTCTGCTGTTGAAGGGGGGACCATTGTCAGATATGAGGATGATGGGAACACACCACACTGTAAAAATATCATCCAGCCTCTCTATGAATTTGTCATGGGTGGGTGATGATAAATCTTCCTCTAAGGGAAAACGTGAGTACTCATCAATAACTACCACAAAATGATGGTCCAAAGAAATCAACTGCAGTTTCCCACGCTTGTTTGGGAAGGTCAGACATATTTAACAGATGCTGTGTTTTCTTGGGAGATAAGAATTTTCACAGGTGACATCTTTCAGCCTTTCAATTCCCTTTTCACTCGTTCGTCGAGGTGAAGAAACCACACTTGGTCTCTGAGGGCTCTGTAGATGACTACAATGCCTCAATGTCCTTTGTGTGCCAGTTCCATTACTTGTTGCCTCAAGCTCTCAGGTATGACAATTCTTGAACCTCTTGGTATAAGACCTTCCTGATTACCAGGAAGATTTTCCATTACATTTTGGAATTTTGGATATTTACATCATCTGTGAGAGGTCGAGTATGTTTTCTCCACGATTGTGTTGCAATGATATCCTTCAGTGTGAGCATATCTCTGTCTGTGTCGGTAGCAGCAATGATCTGCTCAATGAATACAACTGTAGGGGTGCTAGATTTTACTGTGAAATTGATAAATGCTTCAGCCGCTTTAGATGTTGCACTGTTATGCTAATCTGGGGCTTTGATCCTTCCTCAGGAGCTTATGCACAATAGTGTAATCATACTCTTGCAGTCTCAAACTCCACCTCCCGATATGAGGTGCCGTCTTGGCTTTCGGATTTTCAAAAATGGTGAGCAACGTTGGTAGTCAGTGACAAGGGTGAAATGCTTTTCATACCGAAACACATGAAAATGTTCACAAGCCCACACTACAGACAGGCTCTCTTCTTCTCACTGAGAATAGGAACGTTCAGTCTGAGATAGACTTCTGCTGGTGAGGGCCACAATGCGTCTCTGAGAATTTGGATGTCCATTATGTAGAGCAAAGATTGCACCCAACCCCACTGGGCATGCATCTTCTACAACCTCAGTGTGTACCTTTGGATCAAAGTACGCCATTTCAGTTGCATTTTCAATTGCATGTTTGATTTTCTTGAAACTTCAGGCACATTCAGAATACCACTGGAAGGGAATATTCTTCTTTGTCAAGGCTCTTAACGGGGGACTCACCGTGGAAAAGTTGTGAATCTATCTGGAGCAATAGCTGACCATGCCTAAGAAGGATCGCAGAATGCTTTTACCTTTTCAGGGTCAGGTGTCATTCCCCTTTCAGAGAAATCATGCCCAAACAATTTGAGTTTGGTTTTGTGAAACTCACACTTTTCTGTAGTTAAAGTGAGACCTGCATCAGCGAGCAGACGGGAATTATTGTGTAAGAGTTTTGTCATGCTCCTTTCATGTGGCACCAAAAACTAGTATATCATCATAATAGTTAACAGCATTTGTGACAGGTTGAATTATTCAGTGAATGACATCCTGAACATTTTGTGCAGCCGACAACACACCAAAGATAAGTCTTTTGTATCTGAACAAACCAACATGGGTTGAAAAAGTAATAATGTACCTGCAGTTCTCTTCCATCTCGAGTTGATGATATCTTTTGTTGAAATCAAAATGGGAAAAGATTTTGGCACCATTCAGCTGTGTAATTATGCCCGCTATGTATGGATCTAGATGTCCTTCTCTCTCGATTGCTTTGTTGGTCTGGCGCATATCAACACAAATGCGCACTGCACCTCCACTTTCCTTTTTTTGTACTACCACTATGGGCAAAACCCATGCAGTAGGACCAACAGAGCGTTCGATGATGTCCTGCTTTTATAATGTTTCTAGTTGTTTCTCAACGCCCTGCTGTAAATGAAAAACAATCCAATGGTGTTGCTGAGTAACAGGACAAATCTCCTCATTAATGTGAAGTGGCATCTTCATTGTCTTGAGTTTTCCTAGTCCATGAAACAACCAAGGGAACTGACGTACAAATGCAGAATGTGCATTGAGGTTGTGGTTGATGGATATTATTCCCATGTCAGCAGCATTGTTAAATCTGAGTAGACATACACTCGACAAAGTACCTTGTAAAACATGAATTTGTGTTTGTACTGTCATTTTCTTATGCCTCATGGTCACTACGGATGACTCTTAACTTTGCAATGGCGTAGAAGCAGTCCACGTGTACACATTTGTGTTCAAACATTAGACATGGTACAGGAGACAGCTTGTTGTATTTTTCTGCGAGCATGATATTGGTTGATGCAACACTGTCTATGATGAAAGTTGTGGGGCAGTCATTCACCTATAGCGTGATCTTGGGGCATTGGCCAAATGAGTATGGTTGCTTCATGTGGCAATCTCTCTTTGACTTGTGTTCAATTTTGCAAGCAGCCAATCCTACATGTCTTTCTGCGGTTGCCATCACCATTGCATATCTATCTTCTTCACTGTTACTCAATGATGCCACGGAATAGCCTTTGGAAGATGAATTTAATGACGATCGATGTCATTTAGTCTCTATTTGCCTCAATTGATGATGCCGTTCGGACATGTGAGCATTGCTAGAATGCTTCGGGAACTTTCTGGCCCCCATTTTCGCTTCTCGTCATGATGCACTTAGTTTCTCTTTCACTTTGCAGACCGTTATGAAATTGTTTTCTCTCCCACAGCCTTTGCATAGCTGTCAAATGGTAGGAAATGTATCTTCAGTGGAAACGAGAATCCACATAGGAAACACGATTTCTTTTACTTCTGAGACATCGGCTTCTGGGCCTCTGCTTTGTGTTTCTGCTTTCTTTTCATGATCAATGCTGATTTATTCTGAGCTGTCCCAGCTTCCAAAAAACATCAGCCTGTCGATCCGCACGTTCCTCAGCTATTGCAGCCATGAGTACCTTTCTAGACTGAGTGTCCCTCTCAATGTGTGTCGTCTGAATGAATTGGAGAGGCAACCATTGATGACTCTGAGATGCATTTCTTCTTCATCATTGAATTCACTGAACTTGCAGTGTTTGATGAGGGTATCAAGTCTTTCAACAAACTCATCCATCACCAGCTTGCTGTCTTGACTGGTTGAAAATGTACCTTTCGTAGTCGACATTTGGCATTGGATTGAACATAGCTTCCAACATTTCCTTGGTTTGACAGTATGATATTTCATCAGCTTGTGATACTGTCTTTATCACTTCTTTCACTCCATCACCTGCAAGGTTCTTTAAGTACTTGATAATCTTTTTGTCTTCGACTTCTTCTAGAGCAACTATGAAGTCATCAAACATTTCAGTCCATGCAGTCCATCTGGTGCCAATATTCTGTTTTTTGGTGGTGTTGGTTTCAGGAACATGGCTGCTCCGTACTTTCGGTCCCTTTCTGCAGCCATTGGAGAACTTCAATTTCTTGAAGACCTTTTGAGTTGTGCTGAATGCCACTAGTTGCTTTTTGGTAATTTCTGCAGGAACCAACGGCTATATAAACACAACTCCGAGTCGCCTCACCAGATTTTGAGGTTGTACGGTGCTCTGTGTTTGCCAGTAGAAAGTCTTTTGTTTCTTGTATCAGTTTGTCACTGCCATTAGAGTTTCTTTGCGCCTAGTCATCTCTGCTTCTAGTGATTTCTCTCACATGGCTGTTGCTGCCTTTAGCACTTCTTTGTACCTGGTTATCGCTGCCATTAGCATTTCTGCTTTGTATGATCGATGACTCTGTTTTATGCTGTGGCACAGTATGTCTTCTTTCAGCCTGTGAGGAGGAGCAGAACGGGTCCCGTGGTGTTACCCAGAAAGGCACTACGCCTTGCCATCATGCACAGACCAGGAACGGGCCAGCGCTCTAGTCTCAGGCGAACCGGAAGGGGCGGAGCCGAGTCGGACTGCGGAAGTGAGGAGGATAAGAGGACTGGGGTCGGAACGGACGGTGTGCAGCAGTGAAGGCAGGAGAGCCGAGCACCTGGAGGACGGAGAGGAGAACCAACGGAGAGGACGTATTCCAGTAGGAGAGGAAGTGTCGGACCAGCGGAGGAGAGAGCCGAGAGCTGCATCGGACCAGAGGAGGAGGGAGCAGAGAGCCGCGTCGGAGCCGCGGAGGAAGGAGCAGAAAGCCGCGCCGTAGCCGCGAAAGAGAGAGCAGAGAGCCGAGCGGAGGACCCGGCGAGGGAATACCCACAACAGAAGGTCGTCTTATACACCGCGAGTAAACCCGGTGGGCCGACAGGAGGAGGAGAAGACGCCCCGGGTCCAGGCACCGTGGCCCAAGGAATGGGCCACAGGCAAGTGCCGTTGCAAGGGGCATTCTGGTGGGGTGTTTGGGGAGGTGGGAGGTAGAGTACTTGATTCGGGGAGGCGGGAGGCAGAGCACTTGAGAGGCACTGGGTTCTGTTTGTCTAATGTTCCTCACAACCCTCATCCCCACTGACTGGTGAAGGTAGCACACATATCAGAGAGGCAGACTAGTGAACTGACCCTGTGTGTTGTACCTTTCTTTCTCTTCCCTTCTGAGGCCCAGAGACCCGGGATACCAGAGAACTTCGAGCCCAAGGAAAGACCCTAACATCCTGACCCACTTTGGACCCCGCAGGAAGCAGAGAACCAGTGTCCTGAGACCCCATGGATTACACCCTTACCTATTGTTGATAGAACTGCCCATATTTTGAATAAAACAACCAAGAACATAAGTACTGTGGTCTGGCTATTCACAACCCTTGGGTCCCAAAATCCCTACACAGCCTTACCAGTAGGCTTCTAGCAGGCTTTCTAACAGTGCTCCTCTATAAGGCCTTCACTATCTTTGAGTGCCATGTACGAGCTAGAGTGGCGCTTTTACTCCACATATGCCAACCGTTGCATGCTTCTTCAGGTGCATGTGGCATGCTTTTTGCAGTTTGGTGGATCTCAGCAAACTCTCAGGGAGAGCAGTCTTGTTTCTTCTGGGCACGTATCCCATCCTCGTTGCCATTTATAACATCCAACACAGCTCTGGAGTACGCAAATGACTACGCCATACACAGAGCTTGGTAATACATGTCTTTATTCTTTGGCATGAAACCCTTAACTAAACGCACAAACCATTGCGAATTGCAAATAGGAAGGGACACCCCTCTCTGATCCCCTCCAATTTACAACTCAGGTTGAGTCAGTAAATCCATTTTGAAATTCAGATGGTCTGTACGAAATTGAAAACTGTGTTTAATACACATTGAAAAGTCATTTTGCAGTCACAAGTCCTTTGATTTTGTGAATTGCTGATGTTGGAAAGTCATCCTGTGCCCTGGGCCTCCCTCAACTTTTTGCTGACTGGTATTGGTGGTAACTGACTCTGACTGAACCTGGACTCTGTCTAACCAGGCCCAGGACCAGTGCTGTGCTGAAAGAGACACACTTAGAATACAGTGAAAACACCTAAATACACTAAGGTACACTATGGGTTGGGGTACCACTATGATTGGCATTTCCTACACTTTAAGGCTCTAGTACATAGCACTGAGTCGGCTCTCACTGTGGTCGTAAACAACATTTGCACGAAGGTCGACCAAGGCCAGACCACTTTTCTGGTCCTGCTTAACCTGACAGCAGCTTTCGACACCCTGTCTCCCTCTATTTTAACAACTCGCCTTAGGGAGATAGAGGTGGAGGACCCAGCGCTGAGCCTTCTGACCTCCTTCCTCAATCAGAGGGAGCAGAGGGTCAAGCTGGGAGAGTTCCTGTCCCCTGCTACACCTGTGCAATGTGGGGTCCCACAGGGGTAGGCCTTGAGCCCCACGCTCTTTAACATCTATGTGGCCCCACTTGCCAGGCTAGTAAGATCCTTTGGGATGGAGGTGGTGTCATATGCCGATGACACCCAAAATATGGTGTCCCTCTCCCACTCGGTGAGTACCTTCGCTCTCAGCTTCAGGAACTGCATGGAGGCAGTCTCACAGTGGATTATCCGAATTTACTGAAGCTGAACGGAGAGAAAACCGAGGTCCTGATTTTCGGTGGAGATCAGGATATCTGGTCAAGCGACTGGTGGCCCCCTTCTCTTGGAGCATGCCCATTGCCCACGATATCTGCCCGGAATCTGGGCGTGATGATTGACACCTCACTTGTAGTGTAGTTCCTACTTTCCCAATAGGTCCTGCGCATTGGAATAACATAAACAATAGTATGGACGTAGAAGTGTGGATCTTCCAGGTCTCTATTGACTATGCTAAACTTAATTGGGTTTGTTACCAACTAGCTCAGAGGTCACTGGAAACTTTCTTCTCTGAATAGGAAGTGATCAGCTTCCCTGGTACAGACAAGAAGGGATTCAGTTTTCCAACAACCGCATAAACATGACAACTTTGCTCCTTAGAATAAGAGTCAATCTCTAGAGTCGTGTGAAACAATAGACAGTTATTTTACTCAGTCAGTTTTGTGCAGATTACTTTCACCAATATGCAGAGAATAGAGAGACGGGCGTTTTCAATAAAATGTATTATTTATTGAACAGTCTTTCTTCTCGTACAAGAGAAATGAATTGCCACAATTGCAAGACTTGTCATTATAAAAAGTGCGTACAGTAAAATGAGGATTGCGAAATAATACTGTAAAAGCATTGATATGGTTTCTTAGCCATACAATGGTTTAAAATGAATAAAACATATATACATTCATATATACATTAGGCTAACGTACTCAACTGGTGCTTCTAACTACGCCTACCACAGTGTACCTGACCTAAGCCTAATACTTGGGAGGGGAGTAAGTAAGTAGCTTTAGTTAAGTTGGTTTTGCCAAGGTTTGCTTCAAGAATTCTCTCTAAGGGTTTAGTCAACACCATACCACTAAAATAGAATGTTGGAGGACTGGTATCTCCTTCCAGGGACTCGATATCCCAGTCACTCGCAAGAGTAGGTTGGAAACGCCGGAGCTGGATTTCTCGGCAGGAGAAAAGACAGCGTCTCTCTCAGCGCGTCGAGGAAGAGGAGGGGCAGCGTCCGCGGGCAGCTTGCATCTGCTGGGCTCTTGCAGGGGGACAGCTGTTCAGCTCCTGTGTTCACCACACCATCGTTCGCTCGTTAGCAGCGATAGCAGTAGCGATAGCAGCAGCCGTGTTAGGATCAGCTGCATCAGCGATGGTATCGTCAGCATTTGCTTAAGGCAACGTTGGTAATATTTATACCTGAAAGGTGCCTGGTTTGACGTAAGTTTTTGGACATAAGACGTCAATAAAGATGTCACTAGGAAGTGATCGTCTCTCAGTGCTCATTAGAGTTCTATTACTAATCAAAACATAGCAAGCGGGGCTTTTCCAGGTTGCTGAATTTTTATCTTGTTGAAGAACTCGGAGTGTAATCTAGGAATCTTAGATAGTGGCTTCTGCTGTGTCATTTGCACTAATGAGCTGCAAAGGAAGTTGCAGAGGAAGCGATTCTGAAATGTGGCTCTGTTCGTGTGAGGCCAGAGACGAGTTTCTGAATATTGCATTTGATTGGTTATGCCAATATAGGGGAATAAATGGATTATAGCCGTATAGGGGCATAAGGTCACAGTATCGATCAGGGTCCTAGATTAGAACGCGACACACTTGCCATGGTCCAGCAGGTAAATAGAACGGTCTCCACTTGCTGGGGTGTTATCAGGATCTTGAGGAAAATCACCCACTACCTTTCCTTGCAAGCCCGCAAACAGATCGTGGTTGCCTTAGTCGCCTCACGGCTAGACTATTGCAACGCGCTCTACGTGGGCATCAATAAAGGCCTGATGCAACGCCTGCAGACTGTCCAAAACGCGGCAGCTAGGTTTGTGCTTGATGTCCCCAGCTTTTCCTCTGCCACAGCAGCTAGGAAGAGCCTGCATTGGCTCCCGATTCAGGCCAGGATCTCTTTTAAGATCCTGTGCCTTGTCTATGGGGCCCTGTCTGGCGAAAGCTCTGAAGGCATAAAATCTCTGCTGGGTCCATACGGTCCCAGCAGAAACCTTCGCTCCGCCAGCAAGAATCTTCTGTTTGTCCCTTGGGTTTGCAGAGCCAAGTGCGGAGGAAGGGCCTTTTCCTCCCTAGCCCCTAGGCTGTGGAACACCCTCCCCCCTGAACTGAAAGCACAATCCCTCTATCTTGCTTTTCAGGAAAGCATTAAAGATGTGGCTCTTCGCCGAGGCATATCTGTAATCTGGCACTTGGCTCCTATATTATAATTATTCTTTGTTAGGCGCCTTGATGCCCACTGGGCTAAGTTGCGCAATATAAGATGTCTTTCATTCATTCATTCATACATAATATGGCATGGCAGTTTCGAGGCCAGCAGCCCTTTCTGCACAGTTTAAAAGTAGTCCTGTGTTGTAGGACTGCTTTTAAAAAGTAAATTGTGCCCAAATTCGACTTTGGTGTTTGGGGCACTTAAAAATTGTTAACCTACAATGTTTGGACATATTAGGTACACGCAGGGTCTCCCCTAGGTGTCCAGGGGTGGGGATCAGACATTTATAAGGAGGACCCTTATAAAATGAGTTTTATATGCCCTGGGTTAAGTGAAATGGCACATTTCACCACACACATTGTGATAAAGTGCTGCCCAAAATCGACTTTGGTGGTAGGAGCATTGTGGAGGGAGAATCTATGGAATTGTGATAATGCTGACGATATTGTGTTTATGAATTTTGCTGCTAGTAATGACACGTGTACTGTCCCATAGATCGTGTTAGTTAAAATAAACATTTTAAACTACACTGTGACTCTGAATACTCTTATTGTGAACACTTATGAGTGAGTGAGCGAAAGAGTTGTCTAGCTCCCGCAATTCCTGAGAGAGTCGGAGTGTTCTGTTCTGGGTTGTCTAATCATTGGTAGCTTCGCTGTTAGTCGGAGAACGAATGAAACACTATTGCTGGCTGGTTTTTGGGATTTTGGGCACTGAGGGGATATGTTGGTACACCACTATCCGCCGAGGTCCTGTTTTCCTGCTCATAGTTCTGTATATGTGCAGAATCCCTGCAACAGTACATACAAGAAGTTATAAGACTTTCTTGTTTGTAAGCCCAGATTCAGCCTTCCAGTGGTCTGCCCTGATTGGTCAGATCTAAGTGGGTTAGCTAGGCTTATTTGAAGAGGTGATAAAGAGCCCCTGGGGCTGACCAGCTCTGCTGGGAGGGCAGTATTCTATTGCACAGGAATGCCAGAGTATGTGGAGGAGTCGTAAACAATGGACTTCAAGGAAAGGGGAAGACATCAGTGTCATTTACAACTCCACTCTTTTGACCCCTAGCCAGATGCTAGGATTAAGGAAGAAATGAGCAGATGCAAGGGGGACACACTATGGAGATTAGCCATCCATGGGGTGTGTTTAGCCAGCTCTTATCTCCCTGATAGAAAAACAGCCATTATGCATTTGGAGGAATTGGTGCACTCTGGGACAAAATAGTGCCACATTCTGCAGGAAGTGGCCAGACCTTTGGGTGGTAGCTGTGAGAAGTTGGCCTGGTATATAATGCTCACTAATTCTAGTGATCACTTTGTACCATGCCAAGCAACCCTTATGATGATTGGTTGTAATTCAACCTTGTAGACCAGTTATCCTAGTGGTAACGTGGACAAAGCAGTCTTAGGCTAAACTCTGAAAGGCATGTGAAGCCAGCTGTTATACCATACACAACCCCCTTGAATACCAAATGAAAGGGACACCACACAGATATATATTGAAAATATATATTGATTTATTAACTATAAAATCCCCTGGACTCTTTATGAGCACAGAAGCACAAGCGTTAAATCACAAGACAGTTTAAAATACACAAAAGTTGCACAATATGGATGAGCCCTAGGGGCCACCTAAACCATATACTAAGAAAGTGGTATAAGAGATACCAGGAGGAAAGTGAAGAGGCCTAGGGCCTTGGGAATCGCTGGAGCTATTCGAGACTGGCAATGACTAAGTCGGGAAAGGCCCACGGGACTCGGGTGCAGTGTTCAAAGTGCACACACTTTCCAATGCAAAGTCTATGGTGCGTAAAAAGTACAAAGTTAGTTTAAGGGCACTTCCGCTGAACCTAGAGGAACAAAACTTAAGACACAGACCCTAGAGGTGTGTACCAGTGTAGGGACACCGGCTTTGCAATGTTACCTCACCCACAGGAAGTGGGTGCACAGGGTCGAAGTGGCGTTGGGTTTTGACACGCAGGTTCTTGGCGCTTGAAGCTGAAGATGCTGCATGCGATGTGAAGGAGAAGTGTCCGGTGGATCCAAGGGTGGATCTGAAGTGGTGAAGACCTGAAAGCAGAGGGGACAATGTTCAAAGTCACTGACCAGTGACCACCGTGGAACCAGATTGGAACCAGGCAAAGTCGGGTGCAAACAGGTGATGAGGTGTTGCTTCTCTCTGCAGCCACGTGGACACGAAGAGGTCAAAGACGTCCAGGAGTCGATCACAAGCTGTCCCTCAAAGGCTCTAGCTGATGGCGGTGTCGGCAACTCGATTGAAGCAAACAAGCCTTGGCTAATGCAAGCCATGGGGAAAGTGAAAAAGGCTTATTACTCAGACCAGCAAGGTCAGAGCGGGTACTCCTTTCTACAGGAGCAAGGGCAGGTCTGGAGCAACCAGACCCACAGTGTAAATTGTAGGTTTTGTCGCCAAGATGGCCGCTGACCACGTGACAAGCAGCCGGGATGGCGAGTCGAGTGGCACAAAGCAAAAGGGCCCCACGCAAATCGTGGAGATGCTGGAGGGCTGATCTTTGGTGCAAATGCTGCTCGGTTGTGGGGCTTCTCAAACCCCAAAGCACAGAGTCAAGGGTGCCTCGGGTGCTGCGCAGTCAGCGTCTCGGGGGTCTTTCAAGATGGCCGCTCCCACGTCTCTCGGTGCCTCCACGGGTCCCTTCTTTGCAGGGACTGTGGATCGGGCTGGGAGAAGTCTGAGAAGCTGGGTCTTGTCAGGCTCTGCACTCGGGCTTCGGCGGGAGGCGGCGGCAAAGCAGACATCGAGGTGCTGGGTGATGCCTGTGTTCACAGGTTGGCCCCTCCTAGGCCACAAGGGAGATTCTCTTCAGTCTTTTGAGCAGCAGAATGTCGAAGTCCAGTCTTCTTCTTTGTTTAAAGTTGATTTCAGGATGATCTGCTGTGCAATGGCACTGCTCCCTCTCTTATTCCAATCTGGGGGGTGGATCTCCTGCTAGGTCCCTCCCCTATGGGTGGGACCAGGAAGGGGGGTGGTTACACCCCCTCTCCTTTGTCCAGCTCCTCGCCAGGACTGGGGCTGGAAAGCCCCAGAACCGGTTTGGGCTGGCTTATGCACAGGGACACCTTGTGTGCCCCAGGCATGTCTCAATCTATTCAGCCCTGTCCTACCCAATACACAAAACCCTGTCTGGGGTGGTGCTCGCACCTCCCCAGGCAGGAAACCCTTTGTCCAGGCCCTCCTCGCTGGAAGGACTCCCAGCAGCAGGAGGTCAGACATGTGTCTGTGGTGGCAGCATCCATTTTGTGATGCTGAGGCTCTGGTTAACTTTAACCGGGGTTAAGGCTACACACATGTCGTGTCCCTCTAGAAGGGTGGAATGCTATCCCCGTCGCCAGAATTGGCGAGGGGATAGTATTCCAATTCGTATGACACCTTACTCGACATGTTTTGATAAAGCCAAACCAAAGATAGCAAATAACCGCGAGGATTATAATGCACTTAAGAGTATATGGTATGGCAATATCCCGGAACAGCTTAGGGAGTGGTTCCCGACAGCTGCAGACAGGCTCAGCTCATGCTAGAGCACCATCTCACATATTTCCAAGCACTCTGCCTCCAGGATTGATGAGGTCTTCCATAGGAGTGGCTGATAGGAACATATGTGTCCAGTTTAGGGTTAGGCACAGACATACTGTACCTAAGTAAGAGGTGATTACACCAACTTACCCCAGCTGAGTGATCAGCCGTTGTGTCAAATCTGGAGGCCAGGCCAGGGGTGGCACAAGACGTGCTGCAGCCCCTGGTAGGCCTTGGATGCACCTATGCCCTGGGTACCTAGGGTACACTGTTACAGGGGCCTATAAGGTGAACCAGTTCCAATTATGTTATGCACCTAGGGTACATGGAGTCCATTTTAAGGAGAGAGCAATCAGCCTGGGGCCCTGAATAGCAGGATCCCAGGCCAACTAAGTAAAAAACCAGCTAAACACCAGGCAAAAAGTTTGGGGGTAACCATAGTCAGATATCCACCTTCCTACATAACCCCCCCCCCAAACGAAAGGAGATAAGGCTATCCTTGACCAGGTAAGCCTATATTGCCTAAGTGGCCATATAAGGAAGTACCAGCTCTGGCTTGGTAACCCCCTGTTTCATGGTCCACTAAGCAATCCCTCACCCTAAGGGTATCTGAGGGTCTCCACCATAGGGAATCTCTACCTGTGGTGTGTCTTTGCAAAGTCAAAGGCTGGTGTTGAGATGGAGTACTGAAGTGAGTCTCCTCTGTAGGGCTCAGCTTCCTCCAATCACTCTCCACCATGTGTGCCTTTCTTTCTTTGACTGAGTTGCACTGTGCTCTCAGGGTCAACCTCTGGCTACCTAAAGCTGGAGGCTGAGTCCCTCTGTTTGGCTTACTGAAGGGACAGTTCAGGTTTGGGCCCTTAGGGTCCCAGGTTTGGCTGTGCCCAACAATATCCATCGGGGGGAGGTCCCTAACTACTTTTAAGGGGGATCCCTCAGGAGTTTTTAAAGTTTGCACCTCACTAGGGCTACTAGTTTCGGTGCCCCTAATCTGTGGATGGGGGTGCTTTATTTGACAGGGGGCCCTTTGGGTCTCACTGTCCTTCTTGTCCTCTGCAGCCCTGGGCTGAGTAAGGCAAGGTAGAGAGGGGCAGGTTACCTGCTCCAGACTGGGTCCCACCTGAGAAGGGTCCACTGCCATCAGAGGCTCTGTTAGGCCAGGCCTAACAACCTCTGGGACAGTTCCTTCATCAGGGGAAAGATCAGTTCCCTGAGGAGGCTGATCCTTTCCTAAAGTCTGGTGGGAGGGAGATTTCTCTTCCTCCTCAATGCTCTCTGTTTGGGTGGAGTGATCCATCATTTCAGGCTTCACTACCCATGTATCAGTTTGAGTTTGGGCTGTGGCCATCACAGCCCCACCAACCTTTTCAGGAGGAGACTCAGTTTGGGTATGGGCTGTTACTAGTACAGCCCTGCTACTCTTTCCAGGAGGGAAGTTATCTAAAGATGGGGCTGAGGTTTGCTCAGCCCTCCCAACCTTTTCAGGAAGGACATCTTGAATTGGGGCTGTAGTCATTACAGCCCCACTAACCTTTCCATGGAGATTTACCATTCTAGAATGGGTTTGCTGTTCAACCTCAGCCCAGGCTGAGATTTCCAAATCATTACCCAGTAGGCAATCTACAGGCAAGTTTGATGACACTGCCACTCTTTTTGGGCCAGTGACACCTCCCCAGCTAAGATTGACTACTGCCATGGGATGATTGGTTTCTATGCCATCAATGTTTGTCACCTGATATCTGGCATCAGGTAAAAGTTGCCTTGAGGGGACTAGACATTCAGCCACCATGGTGATGCTAGCCCCTGTGTCTCTGAAGGCCTCAACTTTCAAACCATTGATGAGGGGCTCCTGTCTATACTTGCTCAAAGTGTTTGGGCAAACAGTGAAATTGGCAAACCCCATGCCAGTCTCATAGACAAGAGTATCTGAGTTAGGGGACCTGGATAGGCCAGAGTCCACCTGTCCTCCAAAAGTAAACCCACCCAAATTCTTGGGGGTGCTACCACCACCTGGGGGACCACTGCTAACAGTGACAGGAGGTGTTGGAGCCTTACCTGGAGGTATATTCTCCGTATTGCCATTCTTGGGACAACAGCTATCTGTTTTGTAATGCCCCACCTGTTTACAGGTATGACAATAAGGCTTTTTCTGGGTTGTAGAAGTGTCTTGGGACCCACCCCCATTCTTGGAGATTTGGGGCCCTGGGGAAGTCTTTTCCTTACTTTTATCCCCACCCTTCTCTTGAGGCTTGGTAGTCTCTTTCTTTTGGTCACCACCCTGGTTCTTAGGCCTGATCCTGGTTCTGACCCATTTGTCTGCCCTCCTACCCAATTCTTGTGGGGGGGTCAGATCAGAGTCAACCAGGTGCTGATGTAGAAGCTGATTTTGACAATTACTTAAGATTTGCTCTCTCATAATTAAATTATACAATCCTGTATAGTCAGTAACCTTACTTCCCAGCAGCCAGCCCTCCAGAGCCTTAGTGGCACATTCAACAAATTCAGACCAGTCCTGAGTCTGTGTCTTCTGGGTATCTCTGAACATTAACCTGTACTGTTCAGTGGTTAAGCCCAACCCATCAATCAGAGCACTCTTCAGGACCATGTAGTTTCTAGAATCCTCATCACTAACTGTGAGGAGTCTGTCTCTGCCTCTGCCTTCAAAGGAGAGCCACAAGATTGCTGCCCACTGCTCCTGAGGGATCTGCTGTACTCTGCAGGCTCTCTCCATTGCAGTAATCCATTTATGGATATCATCCCCAGCTTTGTAGGGGGGCACAATCTTACTCAGGTTTCTATTATCAAAAGACCTGTCTTTATCCTTGTGGATATTGCTGCCACCAGTGGGTTCTATTACCCCACTCTCTCTGAGCTGTCTTGCTCTAGCAAGTTTCTCTTGGGCCAGGGCAATCTCTAACTCTTGTCTCTGGACTCTCAATTCAGCCTCTCTAATTTGAGATTCTCTCAATTTGGTCTCATGTTCCCTTCTCTGAGGGCTAGTCATCCTCCTTCTGGAGTGACCATGAGAACCTCTAGAAGCATGGGAGTTGTCAGAGTCACCTGAGTGAGTCCTTCTCCTCCTAGGCTCCTGGTTAAGTCCACCTGGGGGTCTGAATGGGTTGTTACCTGATTCATTCCCAAGTTGACTTAAGTTAGCCTGGTTCAGTCTACTGACCAGCACCTGACTATCTCTGTCATCATCTGACTCACTGCTTTCCACCTCCTCCTCTTCCTCCTCTTCCTCTACATCTACCTGAGGAGCTCCAGTGGTGGAGGCTTCCTCATCTACCAGGATGATAGGGGCAGGGGTGTCTACAGTGTCATCCTCTGAAGGATGGCCTCCTTCAGCATCCCCTGTGGGGTTTGCCTTAGAGGGCTTTAGAGTCTCAGACTGGTCTAAGAGCTCTCTTAGGTGGTCTGTAGTAGGGTAAGGCCCTGTCTTCAGACCCCTTAAGACACAAAGCTGTCTTAATTCCTTAAAGGAAAAAATAGCAAATTTGGATGGTGCCCTTGGAGGGTCACTCTCAACAGGGATGTTCCCAGTGGAACCCTCTGCTCCAGACATTGCTCTAGTGTGGGTGGATGTGTTGCAATCTACCTACACTGGTGTTTACCTACTAAACCTATCTAGTAGTTGTAGGTAGGGTGTGCTACTCCCTTTGCTCTACAACAACTAAGTTCAGTAGAACTTAAGTATACTAGTCTTGTTTTATATGTACCTAGCAGGTACCTGTATGATCTTTCAAATGATAATCTCAAAGATTGTAATGGTAAAACAACAGCAAGCTCAGATCCCAATCCGCTGCTCACCAATGTGAGAAGTTGGCCTGGTATATAATGCTCACTAATTCTAGTGATCACTTTGTACCATGCCAAGCAACCCTTATGATGATTGGTTGTAATTCAACCTTGTAGACCAGTTATCCTAGTGGTAACGTGGACAAAGCAGTCTTAGGCTAAACTCTGAAAGGCATGTGAAGCCAGCTGTTATACCATACACAACCCCCTTGAATACCAAATGAAAGGGACACCACACAGATATATATTGAAAATATATATTGATTTATTAACTATAAAATCCCCTGGACTCTTTATGAGCACAGAAGCACAAGCGTTAAATCACAAGACAGTTTAAAATACACAAAAGTTGCACAATATGGATGAGCCCTAGGGGCCACCTAAACCATATACTAAGAAAGTGGTATAAGAGATACCAGGAGGAAAGTGAAGAGGCCTAGGGCCTTGGGACTCACTGGAGCTATTCGAGACTGGCAATGACTAAGTCGGGAAAGGCCCACGGGACTCGGGTGCAGTGTTCAAAGTGCACGCACTTTCCAATGCAAAGTCTATGGTGCGTAAAAAGTACAAAGTTAGTTTAAGGGCACTTCCGCTGAACCTAGAGGAACAAAACTTAAGACACAGACCCTAGAGGTGTGTACCAGTGTAGGGACACCGGCTTTGCTATGTTACCTCACCCACAGGAAGTGGGTGCACAGGGTCGAAGTGGCGTTGGGTTTTGACACGCAGGTTCTTGGCGCTTGAAGCTGAAGATGCTGCAGGCGATGTGAAGGAGAAGTGTCCGGTGGATCCAAGGGTGGATCTGAAGTGGTGAAGACCTGAAAGCAGAGGGGACAATGTTCAAAGTCACTGACCAGTGACCACCGTGGAACCAGATTGGAACCAGGCAAAGTCGGGTGCAAACAGGTGATGAGGTGTTGCTTCTCTCTGCAGCCACGTGGACACGAAGAGGTCAAGGACGTCCAGGAGTCGATCACGAGCTGTCTCTCAAAGGCTCTAGCTGATGGCGGTGTCGGCAACTCGATTGAAGCAAACAAGCCTTGGCTAATGCAAGCCACGGGGAAAGTGAAAAAGGCTTATTACTCAGACCAGCAAGGTCAGAGCGGGTACTCCTTTCTACAGGAGCGAGGGCAGGTCTGGAGCAACCAGACCCACAGTGTAAATCGTAGGTTTTGTCGCCAAGATGGCCGCTGACCACGTGACAAGCAGCCGGGATGGCGAGTCGAGTGGCACAAAGCAAAAGGGCCCCACGCAGATCGTGGAGATGCTGGAGGGCTGATCTTTGGTGCAAATGCTGCTCGGTTGTGGGGCTTCTCAAACCCCAAAGCACAGAGTCGAGGGTGCCTCGGGTGCTGCGCAGTCAGCGTCTCGGGGGTCTTTCAAGATGGCCGCTCCCACGTCTCTCGGTGCCTCCACGGGTCCCTTCTTTGCAGGGACTGTGGATCGGGCTGGGAGAAGTCTGGAAAGCTGGGTCTTGTCAGGCTTTGCACTCGGGCTTCGGCGGGAGGCGGCAGCAAAGCAGACGTCGAGGTGCTGGGTGATGCCTGTGTTCACAGGGTGGCCCCTCCTAGGCCACAAGGGAGATTCTCTTCAGTCTTTTGAGCAGCAGAATGTCGAAGTCCAGTCTTCTTCTTTGTTTAAAGTTGATTTCAGGATGATCTGCTGTGCAATGGCACTGCTCCCTCTCTTATTCCAATCTGAGGGGTGGATCTCCTGCTAGGTCCCTCCCCTATGGGTGGGACCAGGAAGGGGGGTGGTTACACCCCCTCTCCTTTGTCCAGCTCCTCGCCAGGACTGGGGCTGGAAAGCCCCAGAACCGGTTTGGGCTGGCTTATGCACAGGGACACCTTGTGTGCCCCAGGCATGTCTCAATCTATTCAGCCCTGTCCTACCCAATACACAAAACCCTGTCTGGGGTGGTGCTCGCACCTCCCCAGGCAGGAAACCCTTTGTCCAGGCCCTCCTCGCTGGAAGGACTCCCAGCAGCAGGAGGTCAGACATGTGTCTGTGGTGGCAGCATCTATTTTGTGATGCTGAGGCTCTGGTTAACTTTAACCGGGGTTAAGGCTACACACATGTCGTGTCCCTCTAGAAGGGTGGAATGCTATCCCCGTCGCCAGGATTGGCGAGGGGATAGTATTCCAATTCGTATGACACCTTACTCGACATGTTTTGATAAAGCCAAACCAAAGATAGCAAATAACCGCGAGGATTATAATGCACTTAAGAGTATATGGTATGGCAATATCCCGGAACAGCTTAGGGAGTGGTTCCCGACAGCTGCAGACAGGCTCAGCTCATGCTAGAGCACATCTCACATATTTCCAAGCACTCTGCCTCCAGGATTGATGAGGCCTTCCATAGGAGTGGCTGATAGGAACATATGTGTCCAGTTTAGGGTTAGGCACAGACATACTGTACCTAAGTAAGAGGTGATTACACCAACTTACCCCAGCTGAGTGATCAGCCAGTTGTGTCAAATCTGGAGGCCAGGCCAGGGGTGGCACAAGACGTGCTGCAGCCCCTGGTAGGCCTTGGATGCACCTATGCCCTGGGTACCTAGGGTACACTGTTACAGGGGCCTATAAGGTGAACCAGTTCCAATTATGTTATGCACCTAGGGTAAATGGAGTCCATTTTAAGGAGAGAGCAATCAGCCTGGGGCCCTGAATAGCAGGATCCCAGGCCAACTAAGTCAAAAACCAGCTAAACACCAGGCAAAAAGTTTGGGGGTAACCATAGTCAGATATCCACCTTCCTACAGTAGCCTTCAGCCCATTGGACAGGAGTGCTCTCCTGCTTGACCCAGAGAAGTTGGAATAAATATCTGAGAAGGGCAGAGCCCCTCAGATCTGCTGCGTGAAACTTAAGAAAGCAAGACGGGCCATGCTGGAAGTTTGATGTGCATTTCCTAAGGCCTGCACTCTGAAGACAGTACCTTCTACACCATCTGAAATTACAGCCTTGCGACTACATTGCTGTAAAAAGGACTAAAGTGTGTACTCTCTGCAAGCTACAGATTAACAGAGCTCACCTGGAACATCACCGCCAAGAATCCTCAACTTGGAGAGCTACCAGTGGATTTGTAAGGGTTTTGTCCATGCAGGTTGTGGGAACTGAAGTCCTCAACTTTCAAGGATCATCTTGGAGCTTCCAGACCCCTGGAATGGGTTTGAGACACTTTGGGACCCTTTGGGTAACTTCAGGAAGGAGTTCCAGAAGTTTGGGGAACTTTGGAGCAACTTTGCAGCAACTTTGGAAAAAAGCTCCATAAGGGGACCAACTGTACCTGGCCAGCCAAAGCCACCTTCCTTCAACCGCGAGTCGGCCAGCCCTCCAGGTTTGACCCGCTGAAAAGCTCCATAGGTCCTACTTCCAAAGTTTGACTGGGAGCAGTCGAAATCCGGGGCCGGCGAACCCTGACCGGATCCGAGCTGGTGAAGAGCATTGAGGGACGCCGTGAGAAAAAGATCCATAAAAGTTTCTAAGTCCGAACGAAGAAAAGGTGACCGGGAGCAACGGCGAAAGACAAGCCGCCTGCCTGCAACCGCATGTCGGCCTGGATCATTGGTTCCCGCTGGAACGCTCCATAGGTCAGACTTCCATAAGTTTGACTGGGAGCTCGTCTCAAGGCAATCCGGCGAACCCTCACCGAATCCGGACTGGCTGACAGCTTCGAGAGACCCCAGGAAGAAAAGCTCCAGAAACTTTTCTAAGTCAGAAGGTAAAAACTTTGACCAATACCTACTGCAAGAGGTAGCTGCCCAAGGCTCTATCGTGGCCAGCCTGAAATTTCAACTTTGACCCGGTCCATTACGACCAGATGTCCTGATAATGCACTATAGGTTTTTATGTGCTAGGAATTGCTATATCTTTGAAAATTCATGTCTCCAGTTCCCTACATGGGATTTTTGTTGTTTTGGTGTCATTTTAAAGATAACAATTGTTCCTATTCTTACAAATCGGTGTTGGATTTTTATTTTGTATTGTGTCTTAATTATTTACTGAAATTGTATTTTTAAATGTTTTACATACCTGTCTTTGAAGTTAAGCCTGCCTGCTCGCTGCCAAGCTACCAAGGGTTGAGCAAAGTAATAATTATCTAAGACCTATTCTGAGCCCTAAACTGTTTTAAAGGCCTTATTGCCAGTGGCAGATATCAATTTGCCCCTACTAATAATCCACTTTCCAACAGCAGGGTTTGTGAATGCAGAACTCTTTAGTACATGATCTTTTTTATTTAAGTTTTAGCACTCAATGGCAGCACATCGTCTTACTGGCTCTCTTCTCCCCCATCTCCTTGGTCCTACTTCATACTCCGGCTTGTGTTATTATCTCCATCCCCTGCTTCATTTTTTTCTAACTTTTGTTTCCGTATGTCTCTGCATTGGTAACCAGCTCTGAATCTATGTATCTGCTTGACAAAGCTATGTTTGGATGATGGCCAGTGCAGTGGAGAAGTGTGGCTCAATGGTTAGAGCGGCAGACCCTGATGCAGAGGTCTAGCCCGGGATCAGGGTTCAATTCCCCGCCTTGGCGGGTCTTGGGCTCAAAATTTCACTGACCTGATAATTCTCGCCTCAATGCCTATTCCAATCATGGAGTCCCACTCTGCAACTCTGGGCAATAGCTTGCTTAATCTCCGCAACGGCCCCCACAACGCTAAGGATGCCTGGCCTCCACCTTGGGGGTGCCCAGGAGTGGACGCCTCACAGGGAAAGCCAGGATGGGTTCCACAGCGGTATTCGTACAAGCGCCTTGAGTGAGTATTGCGCTATACAAGTATCAATTTACATATGCATGTGTGCTAAAGCACCAACAACCATCTTTAAATTGCTTCTGTAAATAAAGAAACCACACAAAATCCATGGGGTTTGCCCACATAACCCTCCACTTTCTGGGTATTAAATGTCAACAATATAAACAATGATGTGGAGGAACGAAGACACCCAAAATACTGATAGGGTACATTAAATTACTCCTATACTGTAGTACCATCTCATTTATTTGCACCTCAATAAAGTCACATACCAACGCTTATTCCTAGTTGTAACCAATATTGATTTTATTTTCATTGTTTGTCTGGTTGAGACCATTATTACTTTCTCTTATTTATTTCTCCAAGAAGTCAACATAGAAAGACAAAATACAACATAAACTTAAATACATAGACGATTATACATAAACAAAAGATCATTTCCTAACCCCCCTAAATTACAATGAAAGTGCCTGCTTAAAAAGTTCATTGCGGCCCACTGTGAGGTAATCCTTTGCACACTTGAAGTACCCTATACACCTCTACAACCTTATCCCAGTGTGCATGTCCATTTTTAACTCAGTATTTATAATTTAACGGATTCCTCCTTCTTCAACTGTTGACACGTTTCAGCCCTGTCATTAGGGCCTCACCAGGACGGGGGAGCGAGGAACAACCTGAAGCATAATAAATAAAATCAAAACCACATAACTAAACCTGTTCTACTTCAGTTACCTACATATAAACTCCGAGATGTGCTGATCACCCTGGTGTCAATGGGTGCTCATCAAGTGAAACCTCCAACCTAGTCACCACATGGTCTACACATTATTACTTAAATGAGTTATTGATGATAACAGGAATCCCAAATCTAGGGTCACCACCCTCCAGTCACTACTTTACAAAACTCTAAATAAGGCTACACTCCTATCCCAATGAACACCATAAGCGCATACCATCACCATGCTTAAAATCCCAACATAAAAAAAGGAAAGAGGTGTTGCAATTACCAAAATGTTGGTCCGGTTAGGCACTTTGTGATGTTGGGGATGTTCAACAGATAATGATTTGGGCATTGACTATTCATTTGTAGTCAGCATTCAAGAGAAGACATCACTATCATGTAATTGAGTCACTTTTTTTAACGCACCAGTGGTGCAATGGACTTGCCTATATTTACAAGGCCACGTAAAGTCACCCTGCGTGTCTTTTCATAGCCTTGTAAATATGAGCCCCTTTCACTGCTTGTGAGGAGCATTCCATGGGTGTTGCCGTGGGTGTTCCCACGCAACATTCATGGAACCTGACACATTCCTAACGTTTTGTAAAGCTGGGAATGTGTCAGAATCCTTACGCCTTGGTATAGGAGTGGCGCAACAAGGAGAAATACTTTTATTTCTACTCATTTTTTGCGAATTCCATGCGTGCTGCATTCTGCAGCATGCATAGAAAAACAGAAATGCTTTCAATTATTGTTTATGTGCAGGAAGGTGTTCCTTCCTGCACAAAAACAATCATCGCGGCAAAGCAGTCAGCCTTGCAACATGAAGCAAGGGTGACTGCACTAGCACATGGCAGCCAATTTTGCGCCAGCACAGGGCACACTGATGTGTCTATTGTTGTTAATACGACACATCCCTGCGCTTTTAAAATGACACAGCTCAGTGCAGCAAAATGGCTTGCAGCGCCACGCTGCGTCATTTTGTAGTAAATTACGCCCTCTGTGTCTTCGGACATGTATTGAAGATGTTTTTGTTCATGCCTGCACACCCCAAGAACCTCCCCTTACACTCAGAATCAACTTCCAACACAAATTATTAAACATACCTCAATCACCATGGCTTTACAGTCCTGATGATCTTCAACTGAAAACACCTGCAGCTCATCAGAAAAAAAAAACAGAGCCATCAAAAACGTGTGTGTCTTTTGCTTTCTAGTCCTAAGTGCGCCGGGTATGCCCAGACCTGGGTCCCGGGCTTACTGTGTAGGAAGGTACATCCTGACTATGGTTGCCCCCAACTTTTTGCCCTGTGTTTTAGCTGGTTTTGGACATAGTCGACCTGGGATCCTGCCAATCAGGACCCCAGGCCTACTGCTCTCTCTTTAAAATGGATTCCATGTACCCTAGGTACATTTCCAATTGGTACTGGGCCACCTTATCAGACCCTGTAACTCAGGGCATAGGTGTACCCAGGGCCTACCAGGGGCTGAAGCATGTATTATGCCACCCCTGGCTGGCCTCCCAAATTTGACACAACTGGCTGCATGACAGCTGGGGCAAAGTCGTGTAATCACCCTTTGCTGTAGATATAGTATACCTATATCTAACCCTAAAATGGACACACAGATTCCTATCAGTCACTCCTATGGCAGGCCTTAACAATCCTGAAGGCAGAGTGCTTGGAATCGTGTGAGATGGTGCTCTGGCATGAGCTGAGCCTGTCTGCAGCTTGCGGAATCAAGTCCTAATAGCTGTTCCATGATATCGCATACCATATACTCTTAAGTGCATTATAATCCTCGCGGTTAAATGCTAACTTTGGTATTGCTTTATCAAAACATGTCGAGTAAGGTATCATACGAATTGGAATACTAACCCCTCGCCAATTCTGGCAAAGGGGTTAGCATTCCACCCTTCTAGAGGGACACGACATGTATGTAACTGTGAACCCCGGTTAAAGTTAACTGAAGCCTCAGCTCCACAAAATGGATGCTGCCACCACAGACACGAGTCTGACCTCCTGCTGCTGGGAGTCCTTCCAGCGAGGGAGGCCTGGACAAAGGGTTTCCTGTCCGGGGCGGTGCTAGCACCGTCCCAGACATGGTTTTGTGTATCCTGGGTAGGCAGGGCTTTTCAGAAAGGTGACTGCTGAGTGGCACCCCGGTGCTCACTACGCATAGGCCGGTCAGAACCAGTTCCAGGGGCACACCAGCCCCTGGCCTGGGGAAAGTCCGGCATGGCAGAGGGGTGTAACCACCCCCCTCCTAGTCCCACCCATAGGCAGGACCTAGTCACCGGGTCAGCCCCCTTTTTTAGTATAAAGATGGGAGCGGGCCCCCTGTTCAAATTAGATCATCTTTGGAATCAAGACACGACTTTCTTCGAAAGGACTTCAAGATTTCTTCTTCAAGATTCTCCCTTGTGGCTAAGGAGTAGTCACCCTGCATCAAGCGGGCACCATCCTAAGAACACTGCGGTCTGCTGCAAGTCCTTCTTCACGAATCCGACGACCCAGCTCGACGAGACCCGGCTTCCCTGGCACCTCTGACCTCTACTCACCTCTACAGCAAAGCTGAGAACCGTGAGTGCGACGAGACCTCGAGGGACCGACGATCGCCAAGACTGCACGACTTCTTTGTAACAAGCCCACCGAGTCTTCCACTGGTGAGTGCTTTGGGGTCCGAGAAGCCCCCACCCTGAGCAGCTCCAGCACCGAAGATCAGCCCTCCAGCATCTCCACGATCTGCGTGGGGCCCTTCTGCTTTTGCGTGCTCACCGCGCTGTGTGGCTACTAGCCGGCTGGCTTGTGGCCTTCTTCACGACGCCCGACGACATCACTGCTGCTGGTCTGGTTGCTCCAGACTGGCCCTTGCTTCCTTCTTCAAGAGAGGCACCCCGGACCCTCCTGGTCCACTCCAGACGCCATTTTAGGTCCACCGCGTGGGCTTGAATTTGCCAAGGCTATGTTGCCCAATCCTGGGTCCAGCGACGCCGACAGCTTCCATCTTCGTGGGACAGCTCGTTCCTCCTTCCTGGTCGCCGACAACGCCTCCTGGTCCGTGAGATCTTCGAGCACAGCGTCACCCACTCACCTTGTCGAGGTGGCTACCATCCGGTGCCCTCCTGGTGCCCACTGACTACTGGCTAGTAGTCTCGAACTTGGTCCCCTCTGCTTTCAGGTGTCATCTTCCATCGATCCAGGCTTGGATCCACCGAACTTTCTTCACTGGTCGCCTGCCAGCAACTTCTTTCTTCCAGGCTCCTGGTCCGTCAACGAGGATTCCCGACGTCCTTTGAGTCCTATGCAGCTACAGCCCCTGGGCTAGGTAACTTCGGCATTTCGGTGCCCCAGCATAGCCTCAGTATCCAAGGGTCAGAATCCACTTTCGTTTTCTTCCTACCAGGTCGGGTTCGCCCGAGAACACTAACTTTGCAATTTCTAGCTACCATAGACTTTGTCCCGCATCTCGCGTGAGAGTGCACACACTGCACCCGAGTCCCCTGGGTCTCCTAGAAATAATCTAACGATTCTATAGTCAAGTCCTAGCGATTCCAAAGCCTATTAGTACTGTACTTACCTGCTAGTAATTTCGCATTCCACTTTCAGAGTATATGGTTTTCCGTGCCCCTCGGGCATTTGTATATACTGTGCTAACTTAAGTATTTTTGTAAGAGTTTTGGTTTGTGCTTAGTACCCTGTCCTCATAAAGAGTACAGGGCTGTTGTGATTCTTAATAAATATCCTGTTTATTTTCATAACACTTGTGTGGTGTCCTTTCACTTGGTATTCAAGGGGTATATGTGTGGTATAACAGCTGGCTTAACACGCCCTCTCGAGTCTTTAGCCTTAGACTGCTCGTATCCACGCTACTAGGATAGCTGGTCTATAAGGTTGACTTACAACCAATCATCAATAAGGGTTGCTGGACTGATACATAGTGTTCACTAGAATAGTGAGCACTGCATATCAGGCCACCTTCTCACATTGGTGGCAGCGGTGGGATTCGAACCCACGCCTCCGGAGAGACTGGAGCCTCAATCCAGAAGGAGGCATGCCTCCCCTTGAGGGAACCAGAGGAGACCCTGACCTAATCCACCTCTCCATTGAGAACGAAAATGGGGAGGAGGATGAGGATGAGGATCCCTCTGGGGATGAGGCAGAAAAGGGACAGGTAGAAGTCGTTAGACTAACCAGGTCCAACTTAAGCAAACATGACAGTGGTACTGGGGGACCCCTGGGACCACTATCAGGTCAGCTTAACATTGGGAATGGACGAGCCAGATCTCTGTCAAGAGGCTCTGGCAGATCCCTTCAAACCAATGGCTCTCACAACTCTTCTCAAAGAGGAATGACATCCCCTCAGAGGAGAGTGTATGAAGCTAAAGAAAGGGCAGCCAATCTGAGGATTGAAAGGGAAGAACTTGCCCTGGCCAAAGAGAGGCTTGCCTTTGCTAGAGAGCAACAGTTAAGTGGGGTAGTCCCCACTGGTGGCAGCATTGTACCTAGCAATAGGGAAAGGAGTTTTGATACAAAACACCTTGGGAAGATAGTGCCCCCCTTTAAACAAGGGGATGACATCCACAAATGGATTACTGCTTTGGAGAGGGCCTGCACTGTGCAAGGTGTTCCCCAGAGTCAGTGGGCAGCTATCTTGTGGCTCTCCTTTGATGGTAAAGGTAGAGATAAGCTCCTCACCACAAGGGTGGAGGATGCTAACAATTACAAAATCTTGAAGAATACACTGGTTGATGGGTTTGGTTTAACCACTGAAAAATACAGGATGCTGTTCAGAGACACCCAGAAAACTCAGTCTCAAGATTGGACTGACTTTGTTGATTGTGCCACTAAGGCTTTTGAAGGCTGGCTACTGGGTAGTAAGGTTACTGATTTTAAAGGATTGTATAATCTAATTATGAGGGAGCAAATCTTAAATAATTGTCAGAACCAGTTATTACATCAGCACCTGGTAGACTCTGATCTGACCTCTCCACAGGAATTGGGTAAGAGGGCAGACAAATGGGTCAGAACCAGGGTTAGGCCTAAAAACCAGGGTGGTGACCAGAAAAAGGAATCAACCAAGCCTCAAGAGAAGGGTGGGGATAAATCCACAGAGAAGACTTCCCAAGGGCCCCAAAACTCCAACAAGGGTGGTGGGTCCCAGAACACTCCTTCAGAACAGAAGAAACCTTATTGCCATACCTGTAAACAGGTGGGCCATTACAAAAGTGATGCCAAGTGCCCTAAAAATAGCAATAAGGAAAACATACCCCCAAGTAACACTCCCAGACCTCCTGTTACCACTAGTGGTAATCCCCCAGGTGGTGGGAGTGCCCCCAAGAATGTGGTGGGCATTACTTTGGGCAATCAGGTGGACTATGGCCTAGCCAGGTCCCCTGACCACACTCTTGTCTGTGAGACTGGCATGGGGTTTGCCAACTTCACTACTGGACCCCACCTTTTGGGGAAGTATAGACAAGAGGTTTTAGTGAATGGTCAGAAAGTTGAGGCATTCAGAGACACAGGGGCCAGCATCACCATGGTGATTGACCACCTGGTCCTCTCTGCTCAACTGACCCCTGGTTTTACTTATCAGGTGACAGACATTCATGGAGTGAAGAGAAGGCATCCCATGGCAGTAGTCAAGCTCAGGTGGGGTAATGTCACAGGGCCCATGAGAGTGGCAGTGACAGATAACCTACCTGTAGATTGCTTACTGGGGAATGACCTGGAACTCTCAGCATGGGCTGAGGTAGAGCAAGAAACTCACTCCAGAATGATAGGCCTATCCAGACAGGTTAGTGGGGCAGTAATAGCTACAGCCCCAGTCCAAGCACCATTCCTCCCTGAAAAGTTTGGAAGGTCAGTGGTAGCCACTGCCCAGGTTCAGACAGACTTTCCAGAACAGGATAGGAGGGCTGGGACAGTCACAGCCCAAACACAAACTGAGTGCCCTCCTGAAAAGGTTGGCAAGGTTGAAATGGTCTCAGCCTCTACTCAAACAGATAGTGAGGTTGTGAAGCCTGAAACAATGGATCACTCCACTCAAACAGAGAGCATTGAGGAGGAAGAAGAGTCTTCCCCCTCCCAGACACTAGGTGAGAGCCAGCCTCCTCAGGGAACTGACTCTACCCCTGTTGAAGGAACTGCCCCAGAGGTAGTCAGGCCTAGCCTGGCAGAACCTCTGATGTCAGTGGACCCTTCCCAGGTGGGACCCAGTCTGGAGCAGGTAACCTGCACCTCTCTACCCTGCCTCAGTCAGCCCAGGGCTGAAGAGGTCAGGGAGGCCAGGGGTGGACCCCAAAGGGCCCCCTGTCCAAAAGAACCCCTTAATCAGCAGATTAGGATCACTGAAGCTGGTAAACCTAGCCAAGTGAAAATAAGTCAGACTCCTGAGGGATCTCCCTTAAAAGTAGTTAGGGACCTCCCACAGCTGGACACTGTTGGGCACAGCCAAACATGGGGCCTAAAAACCCCAGACCTGACCTGTCCCTCCAGTAAGCCAAACAGAGGGACTCAGCCTCCAGCTTTAGGTAGCCAGAGGCTGACCCTGAGAGCTCAGTGCATCTCAGCTAAAGAAAGAAAGGCACACATGATGAATGGTGATTGGAGGAAGTTGAGCCCAAAGGTAGAGGAGCCTCACTTCAGTACTCCATCCCAGCATCAGCCTTCTTCTTTCCCAAGACACACCAGAGACAGAGATTCCCTATGGTGGAGACCCTCAGATACCCTTAGGGTGAGGGGTTGCCTAGTGGACCATGACACAGGGAGAAACCAAGCCAGAGCTGGTCCTTCCTTATATGGCCACTTAGGTAATAGAGGCTTACCTGGACAAGGATAGCCTTATCTCCTTTCGTTTGGGGGGGGGGGGGGTTGTGTAGGAAGGTACATCCTGACTATGGTTGCTCCCAACTTTTTGCCCTGTGTTTTAGCTGGTTTTGGACATAGTCGACCTGGGATCCTGCCAATCAGGACCCCAGGCCTACTGCTCTCTCTTTAAAATGGATTCCATGTACCCTAGGTACATTTCCAATTGGTACTGGGCCACCTTATCAGAACCTGTAACTCAGGGCATAGGTGTACCCAGGGCCTACCAGGGGCTGAAGCATGTATTATGCCACCCCTGGCTGGCCTCCCAAATTTGACACAACTGGCTGCATGACAGCTGGGGCAAAGTCGTGTAATCACCCTTTGCTGTAGATATAGTATACCTATATCTAACCCTAAAATGGACACACAGATTCCTATCAGTCACTCCTATGGCAGGCCTTAACAATCCTGAAGGCAGAGTGCTTGGAATCGTGTGAGATGGTGCTCTGGCATGAGCTGAGCCTGTCTGCAGCTTGCGGAATCAAGTCCTAATAGCTGTTCCATGATATCGCATACCATATACTCTTAAGTGCATTATAATCCTCGCGGTTAAATGCTAACTTTGGTATTGCTTTATCAAAACATGTCGAGTAAGGTGTCATACGAATTGGAATACTAACCCCTCGCCAATTCTGGCGAAGGGGTTAGCATTCCACCCTTCTAGAGGGACACGACATGTATGTAACTGTGAACCCCGGTTAAAGTTAACTGAAGCCTCAGCTCCACAAAATGGATGCTGCCACCACAGACACGAGTCTGACCTCCTGCTGCTGGGAGTCCTTCCAGCGAGGGAGGCCTGGACAAAGGGTTTCCTGTCCGGGGCGGTGCTAGCACCGTCCCAGACATGGTTTTGTGTATCCTGGGTAGGCAGGGCTTTTCAGGAAGGTGACTGCTGAGTGGCACCCCGGTGCTCACTACGCATAGGCCGGTCAGAACCAGTTCCAGGGGCACACCAGCCCCTGGCCTGGGGAAAGTCCGGCATGGCAGAGGGGTGTAACCACCCCCCTCCTAGTCCCACCCATAGGCAGGACCTAGTCACCGGGTCAGCCCCCTTTTTTAGTATAAAGATGGGAGCGGGCCCCCTGTTCAAATTAGATCATCTTTGGAATCAAGACACGACTTTCTTCGAAAGGACTTCAAGATTTCTTCTTCAAGATTCTCCCTTGTGGCTAAGGAGTAGTCACCCTGCATCAAGCGGGCACCATCCTAAGAACACTGCGGTCTGCTGCAAGTCCTTCTTCACGAATCCGACGACCCAGCTCGACGAGACCCGGCTTCCCTGGCACCTCTGACCTCTACTCACCTCTACAGCAAAGCTGAGAACCGTGAGTGCGACGAGACCTCGAGGGACCGACGATCGCCAAGACTGCACAACTTCTTTGTAACAAGCCCACCGAGTCTTCCACTGGTGAGTGCTTTGGGGTCCGAGAAGCCCCCACCCTGAGCAGCTCCAGCACCGAAGATCAGCCCTCCAGCATCTCCACGATCTGCGTGGGGCCCTTCTGCTTTTGCGTGCTCACCGCGCTGTGTGGCTACTAGCCGGCTGGCTTGTGGCCTTCTTCACGACGCCCGACGACATCACTGCTGCTGGTCTTGTTGCTCCAGACTGGCCCTTGCTTCCTTCTTCAAGAGAGGCACCCCGGACCCTCCTGGTCCACTCCAGACGCCATTTTAGGTCCACCGCGTGGGCTTGAATTTGCCAAGGCTTTGTTGCCCAATCCTGGGTCCAGCGACGCCCACAGCTTCCATCTTCGTGGGACAGCTCGTTCCTCCTTCCTGGTCGCCGACAACGCCTCCTGGTCCGTGAGATCTTCGAGCACAGCGTCACCCACTCACCTTGTCGAGGTGGCTACCATCCGGTGCCCTCCTGGTGCCCACTGACTACTGGCTAGTAGTCTCGAACTTGGTCCCCTCTGCTTTCAGGTGTCATCTTCCATCGATCCAGGCTTGGATCCACCAAACTTTCTTCACTGGTCGCCTGCCAGCAACTTCTTTCTTCCAGGCTCCTGGTCCGTCAACGAGGATTCCCGACGTCCTTTGAGTCCTATGCAGCTACAGCCCCTGGGCTAGGTAACTTCGGCATTTCGGTGCCCCAGCATAGCCTCAGTATCCAAGGGTCAGAATCCACTTTCGTTTTCTTCCTACCAGGTCGGGTTCGCCCGAGAACACTAACTTTGCAATTTCTAGCTACCATAGACTTTGTCCCGCATCTCGCGTGAGAGTGCACACACTGCACCCGAGTCCCCTGGGTCTCCTAGAAGTAATCTAACGATTCTATAGTCAAGTCCTAGCGATTCCAAAGCCTATTAGTACTGTACTTACCTGCTAGTAATTTCGCATTCCACTTTCAGAGTATATGGTTTTCCGTGCCCCTCGGGCATTTGTATATACTGTGCTAACTTAAGTATTTTTGTAAGAGTTTTGGTTTGTGCTTAGTACCCTGTCCTCATAAAGAGTACAGGGCTGTTGTGATTCTTAATAAATATCCTGTTTATTTTCATAACACTTGTGTGGTGTCCTTTCACTTGGTATTCAAGGGGTATATGTGTGGTATAACAGCTGGCTTAACACGCCCTCTCGAGTCTTTAGCCCTAGACTGCTCGTATCCACGCTACTAGGATAGCTGGTCTATAAGGTTGACTTACAACCAATCATCAATAAGGGTTGCTGGACTGATACGTAGTGTTCACTAGAATAGTGAGCACTGCATATCAGGCCACCTTCTCACATACTGTGCCTCTGGATTCAAGCTATCCTGGCTGATGAGGGGTGAAGCCCGAAACCCGGTCCTAGGACGCTTGATTCCGGTCCAGGAAGGACCTGACTTGGCAGTTCGGACTGGACTGCTCCCATGAGGCACAAGGTCAAGGCTGATTTGCATATGGCTGGGTCTAAAGTCGGGTGCCTTGGTGAGCAAAAGAATGATGGATTTAACCCAGATCTCTTGACTAGGGATGAATGTTTTGATTTGTTCTACTTGCTGTCCATCAGTTGTATGTCTTTTGCTTTCCCCCAAAAAGTATACTTTTTGGGGGATCATTACAGCATGGAGTGTGTATTTGGCTAAAGAGGTCTGAGGCATGAGGCCTCAAGTTGCACACTAACTTAACATAATATTTTTGTAGTGGTTAGTCTTAGAAAAGTGTGAAGAATGGAAGCCTGGGAGAGAGCGAGAGAGTGTGTGTGAGAGAGAGAGAGCGCGCGAGCGAGAGAGAGAATGAATTGGTGTGCGCGCGCCCGTTCAGGACAGTCACGCGCCGATCTGCACAGACTTAGCCTTTGTAGTATAAATCAAACGCACTCATTTTGGAATTCGGAGGAGGAATCCTCCCTGGGAGCTGGCAGTCAGACTGAAAAAACGACCTGTCATAACTCTCTCCAGCCCTTCGTTTCACTCGGGAGACAGGGAACCCCTTCAGAGGCGCACGTGCGCGCGAGAACCTCTCAGAGCCTCTGAGGGCAGATTAGTATTTGTGAAAAATGTTACTTCGAAAAATGGAAGGCCGCTGATTTATGTTTCATCATACTTTTTTGAAACCATTTAAATCTCTGCGACTGCTAAATCATATCATCGTTACTTCTGGGCTTAACGGTTTTGGGGGTCAACTCTCCAGCATACAAACGGCTCAGGGAGCTTTTCTCGAGTGCGCTTTCTGTAACCGCGGCTGTAAGCTGCAGGTCGGCTGGACGGCTTTTGTTTTCAGTCAGACTTTCAGTGACTGACGCTCAGAGCCTGTTGGGCCGCTTGAAAAAAGCCTTGCGTAGAGTACATCGACGGGGGAGACAAACTATTGTACGGTATTGTAGCATGCATGCAAGCAGACCCCATTCAGGAGGGAGACAGGCTTCCGATTTCTTGAAGCCAAAAACGGATTCCATTTAGCTGTCTACCGCCTGCAATTGCCACTGCTTTAATAGAAGTCGATGAGGTAAATGCATTCCCTCGATTTTTTTCAAACTCTCCCACTTTCCTGGCTTGAAATGCTGGCATGTATGTTGTAGATATATTTATATACTCGTGACAAGGTGCCGTAGTGTTTCTCGCAAAAAACACAGTTGATGGACAGAATGCAGAACAATGTCTTACATTCACCCCAGTACAAGTGTTCCTCTGCATGGGCAGCATGCTCCTCTGTGCGACGTGCTGGCTTAGCGTGGTCTATGAGGGGAAGGTCTTGATGACCAGGAATCCGTATTTCAGCTGCAAAAACATAACTGGAGGGGCCTACAGTTTTTCCTTAGTTTTTCCTTAGGAGGTTAATGGTACTGCTGCATATTGAGGTTGCCAAATACCAAGCCTACCCTACACTTCCTTTGTCTTTATTCCACTCTGAGAGGTTCTTTTTCATTGATGCTTCCCCCCTGTTTTCTATTATTTTCTACTTATTCTTCTGGGCCAAGTTTAATGGAAATTAGTCCTGAGCTCGAAAAATAAATGTGGTCAGGCCCGAACTAGGAACTCAAAGCAGCCCTGGCAATTTTGTCGGACCAGCCCCTGCTGAGGGGTAGAGGCGTAAGGGGGGTAATGAGGAAGGGGCAAGTGTCAAGCATTGCTGTTTTGGTTATTGGGTAGCTGGTATCACAGCACCACCGCAAAACCTTCCTCCAGTAACAAAACCAGCCCACACTCTTCCAGTCTCCTGGGAAAACACCCAAAGCCCAGTATGGCCAGTCAGGCCCTAATGCGGGGACCACCACCTGCACCCACAAGCACTAATAACCAGACAGTGGCTCTTGCCATGTTGCTTTAGATGTGCCACTGAGGTTTATGTGTTGTAAGGCCCCATGTACTTACTGGTAACCTTCAGGTCCAGCCTTCCTCATCGGTATCTTAACATGAGGAAGTACCAAGCAGTATTCAACCAAGATCATCAGCCCCAAACTCAGAAGAGCGATGACCCTCAACAACCAAATCAAGCAACAGTTGAGTGTGAGTTTCATTGATGTGTGACTTTGTTTTGGGCCAAATGATCGAAAGGATGTTAACATTGTGGGTGATTAAGAGTGCTTTAAAGTGGGCACAATTTGTTTTGAGTTAACCATGAAGTGCTCAGAGGGTTTAGGAGGGGCGTCTGGCCCCCTTTGAAAGTGGTTGTCGAGTGAAGTGCCCCACTACTTCCCAAAAAGCAAAATATAACACCCCCTCACACCAAATCCCCAAAGTAAAACACCCCTCCCTCCAAAGGCCCAAAATAAAATACCCCCTCCCTCCAAAAGATCGAAATAAAACAACCCATCCCTCCACAAATAAACAAGCATTGGCATAGCCAATAGGTCTCGCTTTTGGGACCTTCTAAGTATTTAGTTATGCTGCACAAACTCCTTAGTGCAACAACATTAACTGTTGCATGGCTAAACACTTATAAGGCCCCAAAGGCGAGACCTATTGGCTATGCTAATGCTTTTTTTTAAGGACAAGCAGTGCTATCAGGCTCCCGGCTGCCATTTAGAGGTAGAGAGAGAGGTGTGTAGAGAGAGAGTGATGTGTAGAGAGAGAGAGAGGTAAAGAGGTAGAGAGAGGTAGAAAGGTAGAGTGAGGTAGAGAGAGAGGTAGAGAGGTAGAGAGAGAGGTAGAGAGAGCGAGGTAGAGAGAGAGAGAGGTAGTGAGAGAGAGGTAGAGAGAGGGTTAAAAGGTGGTAATTGTGCATTTGTCGGAATACTAGTGGCACATCAGGCAGTACGTCCTACCTTTTTAAGCTATGGCCTTACCCATGCCAAACGCGATATAGCTTGCGCTTGGAAGGCTCAATCTCCACCTCTGCTGGGCATTTGGAAGAGGGGGATGGATTTCTGCATGGGGGTTGGAGGAACCAGTGTTTCGAGTTAGGGGCTGCCCGATAAACACACACGCATGTGGAAGCCCTGGGCCGATTACCGAGGCATTGTACTGGCCCCAGCGCCATCAAGTTCCACTTCATTAGACTCAGAGGTATTCTCTTATGGCTAAAACACGAAACATATACACCGCCAACAGACTGAGGATAATGTTCACCAGCTGGGGACACAACGAAGGGACATAACCAACATCTCTATAGTATGGTTCTTTTTATGTTCTCATCGCAGCTTGTTCATGCTTTCCTTGACAAAATAGGCCAATTCTGCATATATGCTTGTACCTGTATACTATAGCTCATGCAGCATGATTTTGACAAAAAAACAATAAAATATGTTATTTAAAAAAAAAAAGCCATACAGTGCTGTAAAACCGGGTGGAACATACAGCTTCAGAATTGGAGCAAAATGATTTGCTACAAACTACGAGACAGGGGCCATGTGCAAACACACTATCATCCCAGGTGAAAAATCTCAGAAGCAACTAACAATAAAGTGCAGGGTCAGAGTTCAGAGGAAGGCCCTGTCTGCTAACAATGTGAACTGTTCCACATAGAACGGGAGATTCATTTAAAAATACACTGCCTCCAACGAGAGTAAACAAAAAAGTACTACTATGTGGAACTGCCCACTGAGTCTCTGACTTCAGTAAGATGGTTTACAAACCCCAAACCAGTCTCCTGCTCGGTAATCACTCATCGGTGGTGGGAAGAGGCGAAATACCTTCCAACTTAAAGCACCATCAAAGGGCTGTTACAATCAGATGCGAAGTATATCCTTATTTGTGATTTCGAAAAGCTCCGGCAATGTCAATAAAGCGTTCTCAAATTGAATTGCATGGGAGGCAAAAATGGAAGAGAGTGGTAGTAATTATAGCAAAGAGTGTTTTCCAGAAAAATGAAGTGTGTGCATGCCTACTCTACAGTAGATTACGCGATCTTGCATAAGAGGAGGAGAAGATGTGTTAACCAGGGCTGTCGACTTTGAAACAGGAACACCAGGTTTGAATTTTGGCATTGGATCAACATCATGTGATTCTGGGCGAATCACGTAATCTTCCCTTGGCTAAAAAACAAACAAAAATAGGACCATAAGTTTGTATTTAAAAAAAGCAACGCATCAGGGCTTGGAATGCAGTGCTCACCTTCATTGCACACGTGTAACTGCATTTCTGTCATTTTTGTGACTCATCATCAAATCGTACACAATATAAGCGCTTTTGCGCTGATCACAACATAAAACCTCTGTGTAAACTGAAATGGTTTACAAACCCCAAACCAGTCTCCTGCTCGGTAATCACTCAACGGTGGTGGGAAGAGGCGAAATACTTCCAACTTGAAGCGCCATCAAAGGGCTGTTACAATCAGATGCGAAGTATGTCCTTATTTGTGTTTTTGAAAAGCTCTGGCAATGTCGCGAGTGGTGCGCGCACGTGCGACGGCAAAAGTGAAAGCAGGCTGGCGAGTGGTGTGCGATGTGCGCGCACCATGACGAGAGAGGAAAGCCAGATGGTGCCTCTGCTCGTCATTGTGCACTTAACCGCACGCTCTATACCAGCAAAAGCGCATGGTCGGACTTTTAAGAGTCCACTAACTAAATGTCTCGCCAGAGCAGCAAATGCACTGGCTCAGGCGAGACCTAAAAAAGAACCCCTAGAATAATATCTTAAGTAAATAAAATAAATGGTACTTACCCACGGCTGCACGTGCTCCTCGGTGTTCCTCTTCTGAATCTGAAGTCGAGCTCCCCTAACCAATCCAGATGCTGCTCTCATGTTGTTAACCAGCATGAGAGAAGCGCCTGGATTGGATTGAGCAGGCTGGCTGAATGCTCCTTCAGGCCCTATAGGCCTGTGCTTGGTCTCCACCTAGCTGTCTAAGACAACTGAGTGGAGAGTTTCAAAGTGCGCATGTCGCTTTGGCTGGCGCAAGAAAGCCAGACAAAGTGACATGCACACTTGAGATCATCTAGTTAGCCACTGCCCCTGACTTCTACTGCCAATTGGCTGCAGAGGCCACGCCCCACATGTCTCTGGACTCAGGGTAGGCCGCTTGCTGCAGTGCGTACGTTGGAAAACTTACATGAAAATGACATCTTTTCATTGCCATTTTATTTTTTCCTGCAGTGCTCCAAGCAGGTAAGGAGTGCGATGTTCCCCCACCCTCATGAATAAAACACTGCTGGGTGCAGGCGTAGATGTTTTCTGGTTGCTGAATTCTGGATTATTTGCAGTCTCAGCACTAGATCAGGTGGTGGTACATGGTAGAGCCCATTCGCTAAGTGATGGTTTCCTGGAGCTTCTGAGAGTAGCTTACGTGAGAGAAGATGCATTTGAGGGTCCTCATTGTAAAGATGAAGGTTTTGTAAATTGGTTCACTTAGTAGATAGATTTAGATTACATTTATTGTATGATTACTTAAAATCCTTACAAACACACATACAACAAACTAAATCAACAAAACACAAAAAATAGTTAAACCGCTGGCAAATCTAACACACCTGTTTCCCCTGTGCTCCCTATCCATAAAAGCCTTTACCTACTAATACCTGTCGTATACTTCCCAACAATCCATCTCTATTAAAAACCTTTTTTGAAAACAACCCTGAAAACATAAATCCCAAAAGGCATCAGTACAGTATTAATACCAGGCACATTCAAATCAACATTCAATACAGTTCAATGTGAGTAATTTCTTGCAACGTCATAAGATATGCAATTCAACCTTTGGGGTGCTTTCTTCACTATGTTATTCAATAACAGCTTTATTGTTCAATACTTGGTGGATGCGTAATAAGCTTCAGTCCATGGGTTCTTACTTCATTAGATGGTAATGGGTTGGTGGTGCTTCCGTCCTCCTCATGTCTGGATCTTGTGTTTGGATGAGGTGGTTCATCAGCATTCAATGGGTGACATCTCAGAAGCAATGGTCTAATCCATAGGTATAGGGTTCTTTTTGATTTCATGGCCTGAGACAGATCAGTGTGACATCTGTGTAGTTGTAGTATGTTACATTGAAGGACTTCTGCCAGTACTGAACAGAAGTGGCATTGAATGAACAGAGGGCGAAAGATGATGTCATTTGAGGTATGAATGGGTGTGGAAAAGACTGAACATGTAAGGAGGTTGTGAGATAATTCTTCATATGTCAGAGAGCTAGAAGGAGGTTCAGTCGATGATGGTTTACTTTTTGCCAAGATTCTCCAGCTTCAGTGTAGAATAGCTGTCTACACTTTTGTGCATCACTTCTATTGTGAGAGGGTACACTATATGAGTTGTCAGTGCTGGCTCTTGTCCTTGTGAGTTACTTATGTGTTACCTACTGACTAATTATGAAAAGCCCTTAATTGTTCTGAAAGCACAGTATTGGGGTATGAAGGGAGTGAAGGACCCTGCAACAGTTCCAGCCATGCCTTGGGAGGGCCCTAGAGCACTTGACGTTAATGCAACCCTCAGACGGGCATAGCCACAGGAGGAACCAAGTGCCACTGAGTATGTTCGACTTGTTGATTATCACACTAATTCTCACAGCTTGCTATGTTCTTCATAACAGTGTTCTGAGCCTTGTTTGAGGATTATAAAACTCATTTGTCTTTCTAACCTATCTTATTTTCCTCTATAAATACAGTATGAAAAAATGGCATGTCAGTACACATTCATAATATTTCTACACAAAGCTCATATAATGGTTTGCAAGTTTCTCTCTCTCCCTTTGAAGAAACCCAAAGCATGTGCACTGCCAACACAATAGCATACAAATTGTTTGCATCCTGCAATAAATAGCTGCATGTCTCTGAGTTATTCCATACATTTCTTTTAAATCTCTTGACATGAATACACAAAACGTAACTGTCAGAAAATACCATGGATTTATTTAACATGTCAGCTGCAGAGGCTTAAAGCAGATCTTCATACTAGTTTTTGATTTATTAGTATCCTGGCATCCCTCCATTCATTTTTAGAGCTCCATGATTTACAGCAGTGGTGCCTCTCTTCTCTTGGCACAATAAGACCCACAGAAAAAGCTTATACAGTAGGGGTTGCTCTTTACAAATACTTTTAACTGAATACAATATATTTCTACCTTAATTTTAATTTGGCTCTACTTTTTGGTGGAAGGCTATTGGGATTTTGTTGGAGATTTGCATGGTAGCCACTAAACAATTGCCTTCTTCACTCTGACAAGGCAGGCGTCTGCAGGCGTAACAGTACTTTTCGCTGTGTTATTTGTAATAATTTCTTGTGAAAGTGAAATAAACATTTGCTCGTAGAGTGAGAGATGTGGGTATGGCTACCAGTTTTGTTGCTTAGCCTGATGGCTTTGATTGAAATGCAGCCTGAATGTTCAGTCACAATGTATTTGATATGGTAAACGTGTCAGTCAACTTTTATAGTGAGGGAGCAATAAAAGTCCCTGCCTAAAATAGTGCAAGTTTTTCCACTTCACTGGAAATCTAAGTACTTAACAGCTATTGATAGACCTGGCATCCTTGGAATTGTTTCCCCTAACTTTTTGTCTTCAGACCTTCTATTTTTGCTGACTTCTTTTTTGCTGGCCTTAGGATTCTGCTCACTTTACCACTGCTGACCAGTGCTAAAAGTGCTTGAGTTCTTTCCCTAAAACATGGTCCATTGCCTTATCCAAAATTGGCATATTAAATTTACTTATCATCCCGGGTAAACTGCACAAGTTCCTAGGACCTGTAAATCAAATGCCACTGGTGGGCCTGCATTACCGATTGTGCCACCCATGTGTGTAGCCCTTCAACCATGTCTCAGGATTGCCATTGCAAAGCCTGTGTGTGCAGTTTTAAACTGCCACGTCGACCTGGCAAGATAAACCTCTTGCCAGGCTGAAAACATCCTTTTTAATATATATGTCACCCCTAGGGTAGGCCTGGGACAACTCAGAGGGCAGGGTGCCCTGTTTCTAAAAAGGAAGACACATACCTTTTAGTTTTACATGTCTTGGTAGTGAAAAACTCTTAAATTCATTCTTCACTACTGCAAGCTCTGTATCTCCCAGAGGCTAAGATTGAGATTTCCGAATTGTATTTTCATAGGTTAATTTCCAAATGGGAGGATATGACTGAAACAAGTTTGGTGTCTCTGGAATCCAAATTTAAAATCCTAACTTATGGTGATTGTTGGATTTTAAATTACAATTCTGAAAATACTGCTTTTAGAAAGTGGTCATTTTCTAGCCATAGCAATTTGGTGCCTCCAGCCTGTCTCTGATCACATATCTGGGGTGGATGACAGTTGGGCTTTGTGTATCCAACCTAGACAGCCACAAACAAAGGAAGCTTAGGTGTGACCTGATGGGCAATCCTGACAGGATGGGAGGGAGGCAGCCTCCCAAACACCTGAATAGGCTGTATCCTGTCCAAGAAAAAGGGCTGCATGCTCGCCTGTAGTGAGTCTGGAGCCAGGGCAGGAACGGAAGGCATATGTGCTCTCCAAAGACCTCTCTTTGAAGTCTTCTCACTCCATAGTGTCCACTGGGTATACGTTCTGGACCTCAGACACCACCACTTCAGTACACTTCTGGGCCTGTGGATACTCCGCCAGGAAGAAGGACTGTTGTGCTGCTGAAAGAGCTGCCACTCTCATGGACTGCTACTCTGCTGGACTCCTACTTTGCTGGGCTGGCCTCTTGCCTGGGTGAGAATAACTGGGTCTGCATCTCTTGAACTCAATACCTAGAGTGACTCCAAGGGCTCATTTGCTGGCCTCCTGATCTGAAGCTTCAGGGATATAACAGGCTTTCAACAACCTTACAACTGCACCTGGACTCTGTCATCTGTGAATCTATCCTGCCAAGTGCTGCCACCCTGTTGTATGGCGTTTTAGGATCCGAGTGAAATTTTCCCGATGCATGCCCTTATATAGATACAATTCACATTGCCCTTATATAGGCATAAAATTCATAACCATATTTAGACATAGCCCATGCAGTCCAAATACAGGCATTGCTACTTCCACCCGTTCCAAAAAGCCACAACGATTTCTTGGAAAATCGGCTTAAGCAGTCAGGGAACTTCCCCTTGCATGAATATTGATTTGTCCAAGAACTTATGGAGTTTACAAAGAACTACCATTCCCTTGGGGTTCTTTACTGAAGTTATTATGCCCAACTTCATATCATACCAGGCACCTTCATGGTATAAATATGCCTTCCCTTGCCCTAGCAATCACACAGTGGTTCGGAGAAGCTCGACTATCTACTTGCCCGACGCAGCTCGCTACAGCAAGTGCCGAAGGAAGCCGACCCTCCAGCTGACGCACTGAACGAGAGGCTGCCTTTCTCTCGCTGAGAATCCAGCTCCAGTGTTTCCAAGCTCCCCTTGCGGGGTGTTGGGAAATCGAGTCCCGAGACAGAGAGATACCAAACCTCCTTCATTCTAAAACTAAGGTATGGAGCTGATTAGACCCTAAGAGAAATGTTGGATAGATTCTAGGCAAAGAAACTAAAACCTATGCTTCACCACACTTACTTCTTCCCTAGTACTAGACTTAGGTTAGGTACATTTGGGGTAGGCGTATTTTAGAAGCACCAGTTGAGTACTTTTTAGCCATTATTATTTATGTATGTATTCCTTTATGGTTTAGAACACCATGCAATACTTTTAAAGTATTATTTTATAATATTGTTCTTGCTGTACGCATTATACTTTGCAACCTGCATAACGATTGTAGCAGTTCACTTTACTTGCATGAGAGAGAAGACTGTTCAATAAATCCTTTTATTGAAAACGCCTGTCTCTCTATTTCTCTGCAGCTCTGTTGAAACGAAGCATGCACGATTGACTGAGTGAAATATCTATCTATTGTTTCGGCAACTCTAGAGATACTTTTTATTCTTGGGAAACAAAGTTGTCATGTTTATGCGGTTGTCAGAAACTAATCCCTTCTTGTTTATTCGAGAAAGTTTCTCGTGACCTCTGAGCTGGCTGGCACCCAGAATTAAGTTTAGTATATTCGATAGAGACCTAGTAGACTAAGTCCTACGTCAAATTTATAGGATATGTTATTCCAATGCGCAGAGCCTATTGGGAATATAGGAACTACACTACAACCCCAGTCATGGACCCTTGGAAGTGGAACTAAGGTGCTTACCAGTGGAACCGACACATCTTCTCTATTGAGTGGTTCATCTTTGAGCTGAACCGATGCATCTCCTCAGCTGAGCGGTGCATTCTCTAGCAGAACAGATGCATCACTGCTGATGCGTGGATCGGGCTTGGCGCAGAAAGTCCACATCAAACTCGCATCTATGGCACCAACGCATCGCCAAAGGTGTGGTGCATCCTCCTCACCCTTGTCCTTGCATCCTGTGGTAAAGGAAGATGCACAGCTCAACTGTGTAAGTAGATAATCCTTTATTGTAGATTGCTTCTAGGATAGGTAAGTAGGAAAAGATAGGAAGTATTGATAAAACCCCACCAGGAGCAGGCTCCAAGCATCTCAGCCTGAGTTGACCAACTGACACTGTGAGCACAGAGAGACAGCCAGGCATTCTATGATGCTATGGTACATTCTATTCTGTGGAAAACAGTAGAGAAGTAATTTCATTCATTCATTGTATCTTTATTTCGACAAATTTTTTCATAAAAGAATTCACAAAATTGAGCATTTAAAAGAAGTAATACAGTATAAACAAATATTCAATGTTGCAAGAGCGAGAAAATGCAACTACTCATAAGACCTGTTAATACTTGGCAGACCACAATTAATTAATAGTGTCCGTAAGTTCATCCATTACATACCTAAAATTTCAATGCATCCATCTATACATCTGTACAACTATAAAAAACGAAAACTAAAGACTTGCAAAGAAAAGATCTACGTTCAGGCAATGTTTGTTAACATCCTTTTCTTGTTCCACATAGCTGCCAAGAATTTTGTGACAGCAAATACAGTCACAGTGGATAGATCTGTTTTAAAAATTCTATAGGCTTGCATCCAATGTGTGAAACCCAGGTTTTTACATAGGGGAAAAATCCAATACCTCCTAGACTTTTGATAGGCTGGACAAAAGAACAATATGTGCAATTCATTTTCCTGCTCGCAGTTGCAGCCGAGAAGACGAACACCATTTACTCATTAAAGCTCTAATTGACAAGGTGCCGTATCTCCATTGTAAATACAATTTTCTGAATAAAATGGGATAAATGTCATCTAAAATGTGCTCAAAGTGATAAAAGTCTTTAATCATTAAAAAAGTTCCAGATAGGGTGCCGATTTGTGCATTCTGTATAGAGGCAATTAGTTTGCTTTCATAGTACGACTTAGCCAAGTGCTTGCGGGGATCCTAGTACAGGCTGTCTCTGGGTCAGACCACAATAGGGGAAGTCCGATCCTCCCAAATTCATCTCTCAAGTACTTGAACCATGGGAGTTTCCCCACATTCGGGAGTCTTAGGATTTCCAGAAGCTCCTGCCTATAATTCAGGAGCTCGGGGGTAGTCCAAAGCCTCCGCCAGAATGTTAGCGGTTTGAGACCCAGTTCCTCATCTATAGGTCTGAGGCCCAGATCGAGCCTCAGCGGCAAGAGAGGCGTACTGGGGGGCAAAGCCAGAAGCTGTCTTAGGAATCTATTTTCAGTGACAACAATCTTGGGTCTGCACAGGTAGCCCCAGAATTCGCCGCCATACATTACTGCCCCTCTTGCCTGCACTTAGTATATTTCTAGGGGTGGGCCAATCGGTTTAACGGAAGATTTGTTTGAGAGCTTAAGGATGCCCCCCGCTAATTGGGCTAACTTAAGTTGGGATTTTATTTGGTGTGGGGCCCAAGTCATGGTTTCATTTAAGGTCACCCCCAGGTACTCAAAGGTCTGGACCCTTTCCAACCTAACTGTGCCTATCCTCGGGTTTGAACGTGTAGTTGCTGCAGGATTAAAAATCATAAATTTGGTTTTGAGGGTATTTATCTCTAGTCCCCGTTCGAGACAAAATGCCTCAAAACCATCCAGCACACGTTGAATACCCATAGGGGATTTAGACAATAGCAAGGTATCATCTGCAAACATGATTGTAGACACCCGGCAACCAGCGAGCTTGGGGGCATCGCTGTTTGGTACCGCGTTCAGGTACCCGTTGAAGTAGAGGCAAAACCGGGTCGGTGCCAAGACACAACCCTGTCTCACCCCCCTGTCAACGGGGAATCTAGATGACAACACACCATTTTTTCCACACCTGACCTGTGCAAAATTCTCCTTATGGAGTCGCATTATCATGTTCAAAAGTTGGCAAGGAATGCCCAGCTCTAGGAGCACAGACCATAATTTTCCCCTTGGGACCAGATCGAAGGCCCGCACGCAGGTCCACAAAAACAGTGTAAAGTGTACCACCCTCAATCTTGACGGTTTTCCAGAATAATAGGGTCAGACGAAAATTTTGATTCGTAGTGGATGTATTTTTCCTAAACCCTGCCTGGTAGGGACTCAAAATTGAACACTCCTCAATCCAGTCCAGGAGGCGGTCTAGAATCAGCCTCGCGAAGATCTTTTGCGGCACATCAATGAGGCTAATAGGCCTGTAGTTGGCTGGGAGAGGAGAAGAGCCATTCTTGAAGATAGGGACAATCTCTGCTCCCAGCCAAGTACTAGGGACCGCCATACCCCTCTGGACTGCATTAAATAAAGGCATTAAATAGGGGGCCCAGGCCATGGGTTCATGCTTGAAGAGGTCGCCTGGGAGTTTATCCAGCCCCGGCGCTTTACCGGCTGCAAGTTTAGATGTTGCAACACAGACCTCTCCCTCAGTAAAATTAACCTCGTCAATACGGGCATTAGGATTAAGCAACAACCCCCCTTGGTCCCCATCACGTTCGGAACTATCCCCTCCATACAGGGTGCAAAAATGATCCTCCCACACATTCGCAGAAATATTTGGTACAACTGCCGGCAGTGGGTCGCCCGACCCCGTATTTGCAATTAACCAGAGTTTCCGAGCATCTCTTACTTTAAGAGCAGACGTTAAATTGGCCCAGATGTCATTTTCCCAATCAATCTTGGCATAGTGGATTAGACGCTTATATTCTAGTCTCCTAGCTTTTATTAGTTCCTTATTATTATTTTGCTTCACGGCCCGAAGCAGTTCTGCCTTCGCATTTCTGCAGGCAGTATTACACCATGTGGCTCTATTGCCTCTCATTATCCCTTTTGGCCCCGGGGGTTAAGATCCTCTGCTAAAGTACTAGGTAGCTCCTAATGGAGGTCCCCAAGTTTTTGATATATTTCTGGAGTGAAATACTGCGAAATTAGGGCACCAACAGCTTCCAATACCGGGATAGTCCGAGCATAAAGCTCAGCCACTAGCTCGGGATGTGTTACCAGTTTGTCCCATCTAACTCTGCGCCTATTGTTGGATAGAAGCGCCCTCGAATCGAGAGCGTCAGAACGTCATTGGGCATGCAGGAGTCTTTAGGGATGCCCGGGGAGGAAAACTCCAAGATCAGCACCTTGTGATCACTCTCACCTCTAGTATCAACCCTAAAATCGATAACCTTAGCCCAAGCACAGCTTTCAACAAATATATAATCCAAGCGTGACTCCTGGCCAGGCTTGTTAAAAATTACATTTTGGGGGGATATCAGATTTTACACGACCATTACAGGCCCTAATTGAATGGTTAAGTGTTAGAGCCATGATTTGGATGGCTAACGGCGTCCATGACCTGGCTGGGGGGCCAACTATTGGGGGTATTGTCCAGTGCTCGTCCTCCTCCAGGTTAGCGCCATCCATCAAGCCCAGGAGTGGCTCGAAGTGGCAATTCAGAACGCCCCCTACCACAAGCGAGGTACCATGAGGAATAGTGTTTAAGAATAAAGAAAGCTCCTCAATGGTTCTGGACTCGCTGGTGATGTTCACAGGTCTGGAATAGACATTGACCAATACGAGCCTTGAGGCATTCGGCCACTTTAAGACCACGCATTGGACGTCCTCCGATGAAGTATTCATAGCCCTGGCTTTACAGCCCAAATGGGAACCCACCCAAATAGTTAGGCCCCCATACGGACGGCCCTTCCCCTCCACCTAGCCGGGACTGAAAACTAAGCAAAGCCATTCCGTAATTGGTCCTCCCTACCCAAGGTTTCCTGGAAGAGGCAGACGTCATTCTTGTCTATAACGGAGCCCCTCTCAGGACAGGCCATTTTATTACACAGACCTGCCAGGTTCCAGGACAATATTGTCAGTGAGCTGGCATTAATTCTAGTTCCCTGGATTGGGGAACTAGATCCTGTTTTAGTTGTGGTAGCTAGTAGAATATGTGAATTAATTGGGCCTATTGTCTGGTTGTCACAATTGTTGGGTCCAGAGGGTGCGCATGCCAATGGCCTTAAGTGGTTGTTCTCCACGTAATCAACTCCTTGAGTCCTACCTTCACTCATACATGTGACGGTCCCTCTATGATGAATTAAGTTATGGGTAGGACCATCAATTTATATACCAAAAAAATACACCTCTAGTCTCATTCATGTCTATGAAAGCAATTTATGCAGTTTAGCCCTACCTCTCTCGAAACTAACTTAAGTGATGTTTATCATCAAGGGGGAGACATCCCTTAAGGATAAGAACCCTCACTCACCCGAAGGTGACATGCTTCTTCATATGGGTCCTCCTTACCAGTGTAGAAAACCTAGTCAACACTGGGAGCTACTACTTCGAAGTTTAAGGAAGGAGCTCAGAGATGTTTTTTTGGTAAGGAGAAGGATAGTAATCCCATATGTGAGATGATGAGTGTAGTGAGGTTAGCAGCGCTGTGTGGAAGAATAGAAAGTGAGTTAAAACTGCCTAGGTAGAATTCACTGTCAACTACTTTATTATTGTGTTCTACCTGACAGGATTAAAATGAAACAGCACAGTGGTATGGATATATAACCACTGTCAATTTATGGTCAACATGTTTCAGCCTGTTGATCAAACCTTTGTATCAGCGGCTTTCTTCAGGACCACATATAATCATGCTATTGCTGCTGCAACAAGGTGAAAAATAATAAAGTTTATACAACACCGGTATTCCTGTTTTTCTTTCTGTTGTCAGGTTATACCCAAGGTATCCTCAACTGTAGGATAGCCCTCCCTCACCTCTACCTGACAGGCTGCTCTGGAGGGAGGCCCTCGGAGCTGAAGAATATTAAGCTCAGGTATGCTGTCAGATATCGAGTTATGTAAATGTGTGTGTCTTGTAAATGTATGTGTCTTGTAAAGCGCACTGCTACCCGGAGGCTTCCTGGCACTATAGACCGTTGGGGAACCCATCCTGGCTTTCCCTGTGAGATGTTCCCTCCTGGGTATCTCCAAGGTGAAACCAGGCATCCCCGGCGTTTGTGGGGGGCCATTGTGGAGATGAGGCAAGCTAATGCCCAGAGTTGCCAAGTGTGATCCCTGGTTAGAGTAGGCACCGAGGCGAGAATTATCGAGTCCGCTGACCCTGGTTCACGACCCTGCCGCGTCGGGAATTGAACCCTGATCCCGGGCCGTCCTCTGCTTCCGGGTCTGCTGCCTTTAACCAGTGAGCCACACCACTCCACTTATCACAAATAATAGGCACTAAAGTAGATTCAGGGATAGCCGGTAAAGAATATCTGCACATTGCAAGGCTACTCCTGAGCTTTGGCGAGTCAGTAGTTATTAAATGGTCATTATGGTTTAAGGAAACAACAGGGGGGACCGTGCACCTTTCAGGAGTTCTAGCGTTCGCTATGTGCCCCAACGAGGATCTCTTAACAATGTCAAATTCCTGGGAAAGTCGCCGGTCTAAAATAGTTGTTTCATGAGATAACACTGAGCTTTCTCTAACCAGAAAATTGTGCAAACTACCTGCCACCAATGTACCCGAAGATGTTGCTTTGCTCCTAGTCTCTCGGACAGTCATTATCCTTCTTGGCGAGTGGTGATATGACCGTTGTTAGTAGAAAACCCTGAACACACCACCTAGTACGCAATATTAGCCAAGAGGGGTGGCCCGGTCCGGTCTTTCGCGGTCTAGAACGGGCTAAAACGGGCCTGCCCTTGGCCTGGGCTTCGCCCGACGTGCGCCCGCGCGCGTCCCGTGTCGCTGGTAGGTAGAGTCAAATATATCTGTGCAGGCAAGGGGTGGGAACGATGAGGGAAGAGGCTACAGCTGGGTAGGCATTGGGCTGCTGGTCCTCGCAGTCCCTCTCTGAAGCAAACCCTCCGATGCAAGCAACAAAACTCCTACGAGCGGCCCCCGCAGAGCGGGGGCCACAAGAAGTATTTCAATGTCCAGGCAGGGGGCGGGAACGATGAGGGAAAAGGCTACAGCTGGGTAGGCAATGGGCTGCTGGTCCTCCTAGTCCCTCTCTGAAGCAAACCCTCCGATGCAGGCAACAAAACTTCTACAAGCGGCTCCCGCGGAGCGGGGGCCGCGAGAAGTATTTCAATGTCCAGGCAGGGGGCGGGAACGATGAGGGAAGAGGCTACAGCTGGGTAGGCAATGGGCTGCTGGTCCTCGCAGTCCCTCTCTGAAGCAAACCCTCCGATGCAGGCAACAAAACTTCTACGAGCTGTAATTTACTACACATCCCTCATTGACTGTAGTTAGACGCAACACCAGGCTCTGCATCACAGCCTCACAGCTCTTATGAACCGACGCATCGTGCCGGATCTTCTAATACCATACTTCCCAATTAAAGGCTCATAGATGGAATCCTCAGTGTCGACACAACATCATCTCGCATCACAACCTGCCCCCATGTTGGAACCAAGGCATCGCTTCAAATGAGCAACACTTCTTCGCCTCGGATCCACGCAATGCTCCTCAACGAGGATTTAAGGTACTTTGTTCTGCAGACCTAACCTGGTCCCTGTAGCCGGCCCGCGTTCCATTGCGGTTGGCCTGAACTTGTGACTTTGTCCCATTCATGTGCAACCAGACATCCCTTTGTGCTTTTTGGCACTATTTTTTACACTAAATATTTTAAATTTAAGATGTCCGGTTTTCTTGATTGGATGTTTGTTGTTTTGGTCTTGTTTTATTTGTTAAAATAAATACTATTTTTTTAATCCTATTGTAGGATCATTTTATGTGGTGTTTTCACTTTTCTTACTGTTTGAAATGTTGCACAAATACTTTACACATTTCCTTCCATTCAAGCCTGACTGCTGGGTGCCAAGCTACCATAGGGTGAGCACAGGTTAATTTGGGATTTGCTTGTGCCTTATGTTGACTAGGATTGTGGTCACTGTTTGACCATGGTTCACACCTCATTCAACCAGAAACCCAATTTCTAACAGCTATCATTGTGAGAGAGACTTACTTCTAGAACAAACATAGGAAGTCAATAGATGGGCGAGATGAAATCCTGCTATGATTGTTGAAAAACCTTCCTGGCTTGTTTCCCCGACTTGTCGAAAAAATATACAATATTTCCATTCGAGAGAGCATCAACCCACTTAAACTCAAAAGAGGCACCTGTACCACTCTTGAAAAAACACAGTTTAGACCCGACTATTACAACTTATTTTTTACCAAAATTCAATCTTTTAGTTGTACTTCAAGTGTGGTAGAAGGTAGCGGGATAAGAGTTTCTGGGACATCTTAAGTGTTATAATTGTTTCTCCCCCATTAAGTTTGGTATTCAGCCTAGGCATGGGTCATTACAGCCATTCTAGGATCCTGTGATGACACTCTCAGGATTGTGGATAACAGAGTGCTTCTCAAAGGTCGTTTTTTTCCTTTCAAAGGAGGGGTGTCTCAAAGTGCATCCCTCTCTCCCATGCGATTCATAGTATGCCTGGGGCCACTCTTCAACATCAAAAGTACATTTCAAATGTTCTAAAGGAAGTAGGATAGCAGATGAGTCAATGTAGTCCACAGCCAATCAGCCCCAAAACATAGTTACTTGTCTTTTTAGTTGACAGAAGATTAAGAAAATATCCCAGTTTTCAAGATCTGCCTTCCCAAATCCTTTCGGGAAACATCACTCCATCTGACAAGGTAAAAGGTCAGAGTTATCTTCTAGGCTAACATGTCCTTTAATTTGGAGGTGCCATGTAACTGAGCAAACCGAAACATATTCTCTCCCTACTATTGATTCATGATAGGGTCAGTTTGATTGGAACCGCTGTGAATGATTGCTTGGACTACTACAATGCACTATATGCAAGTATGTCGTATAACCAGATTCACTGTCGGCAGAGGATACAAAACGCATTTCCACTTGGTGGGTAAACCTTGTCTGAAGCTTCTTTTAAAAGAAAGCAATCTTCACCATCGAAGGACTAACATGCTGCAAATATCTTCTATTATTTTTGTAGTGATTTAATTCCCTGAATTCTTGTAGAAAAATATTAACACCTACTTAGTATAAGAGGGAAAGGCTAGACCAGGGAAGATCCATACTTTTCTGTAGTAAGAGCTACTTCTGCTCAAGACAAACCCTCCAGAGCTTGTAGATAGTGCTATCACTGTAATACAGTGACTGCATTTGTTAACATTACACTAGGCAGAGTTATCTGGACTGACCACCCAAGCATTTCACACGTTAGCAGCACAAATGCCTGAAAAAGCTTATCAATATGAGATGCCTCCACATTAATAATAAAATAACAGCGACAGCAGAGCGTGCCCTCTGGCACAAAAGACATGACCACTTTAATACGTCCCCCCTATTCAGAATTAATTATCATTCAACTATCAGCTTTAAAGGTGTTTTGAAAATGCAACCTTTCATCTTCATCGACACATCAGTTAAAAAAAAACTTTTTTTAAAAATCAAATAGCACTTTCCATTTTAGGCAAACAAAATTAATTTTCCAGAAGGAAACCCCGTTTTCTGAAAATTATAATATTTATGTTCAAAATATGAGTTTTAATTTTCTAGGAAATACGCAGACTGGAGCTTGAATGTCCAAAACATGCCAAGGATGTCACTGCCAGTATTATGCCATGAATGGCCACAAATGTTCATGAGATCATTCCCTTTTAATGAGGGGCATCCTATACTGTTGCTGGTCCTTGACATCAGGCATAGATTCTATTGAGCTGTGTTGGGCTTATTAACCCCTTAACCGCGGGGCAAATTCTCCTGCAGTGCGGGAGAATTAAAGAGCGGGCGGGGCTGCGTCGGTAAACGAACATGCGCAGCACCAGCGAGGTAGTGCTTGCGTGGGCCGTTGGCCGACGCAAGCACGGAACCAGTTAAGGAGAGCAGCAATGCCAGATACACACAAACACACAAAAATGTACACAAGTGTAAACACACACATGCATGCACATGAGGCTCTTAATTGAATCCTGCTCTTGATCCAGATCTTGATTGCCTCAGCTCCCGGGTTGATCATGCACCCAGCTCACACATTTTCACTCTGGCTCCTGCAGTCCAACACATCAGTGGGTACACACCGGTAACTGCTCTGCTACTTATGGCACTCTCCTTTCCTGGCCCGTTGTTCACACACATAATGTGGCTTTGCTGGATAGAGAGAGGAGGCGGACGGTCCCACATGCCCATCTGGGACATCGGTTCATGTGGAACCCAGTGTGTTTATCTGTTATCAGGAGGTTTGGTTGGCTGCCGGTCTAGTGGTTTTGAGCAGTAGTGGTCGGTGGGGGGAGTAGCTGCCGGGCGGTGACATAGGGTGGGGCAGGGTGGGGGGTAGTAATCCATGGTTAATGGAGGATTACAGGTAAGTAAACATATAAATAAATGAAACGAATAATTTGTTTTATTTATTTATATGTTTACTTACCTGTAATCCTCCGTAATCCATAGATTACTACCCCCCCACCCTGCCCTTCCTTCTTGCCACGTCACCACCCGGCAGCTACTTCCACCACCGACCGCTACTGGTTTTGAGATGAGCAGTTCTACCTTCTTCAATATGTCTTGACCCTTTAAATGTGTTAATGGGCTTGGCTTCACCTCTAACAGTTACTTCTAGGGTGCAGGTGAGCCACCATTAGCTCCCGGGCTACTTGTTTGAGACCCTGGGGCTGGACTGGTATTAAGGCATATGCAAGAGGTCCATTTGAGTATTATGAGCATACATTATGTAGTCAGTCAGCCACGAGTCAGGTTGAATTATCCTGATTTGGGTTTCTCAACTCTGAGAGCAGATCTATGGCAAAATCAGCCAGAAAGGCTCAGTAAGAGATATGAGACTGAGAGCTAAGTGTGTTCTGTCAGTAACCAGGTGTTCTATTATAGCATCCAAAGGGTGAGCGTGGAACGCTGATATGAAATATTTGCCCATTTAAACAAGCAATACCATAGCAAGCATCTTCACACCAAAGCAGAGCAGTAACATTGGTCGGGTGATGACCCTTAAATACTGGGGAAATGAGGTCACCAGCCAGTACTGTATTAAAAGAAATTGCCAGTTTTCAGGCGAGCAGTTGTTACCATCTCATGAAGAAGGATGCTGGGTGGAGAAGTGGTGCATAAGGAAAAGTGCAAGGCGCAGACAGGGCGTCACTGGCAACGGTTATACAGGTACAGTGCACTGGGGCCCATGGATGTGAGGGCCCACTGCACATCAATTATGGCTGGTTTTTACTGCCCACATAAGGAGGCAGGGAGACCATTTTTGCTTGTATTATGACCCATGGGGTCTTTGCTACACATCTGTACGCATACCACAGTTTGGTACACGTGCCACAGTTCTAAAGGATGGATTCATTAGCAGACATACTGGCTACGATTTCCCAATAGAATTTATGCGGTTTGTTTGTCACGCTTTTGCGAGATGCATAATTGGCCTTTTTGGTAGTGACTGCCAACACTTGGATTTGTTATCTATCAATGTTAGCAAGATCATTTCCTCTCTTCTCTCGATTTTTATAGTTCTGCTTGTTCCATTTCATGTGTACTCAGCTTGCAGTGAACTATTATTTCGCTTTCGTGTCTAGTTAGCTTAGTAATGCAGCCAGAATAGTGTCATGGCGTTGAGGGCTCTGGCGATGATGTCCTTTTGCAGGTTCTCAAGTAGATCAGCATACATGTATCATCATTGTTGAGCGAGGGCAGGTAAAACTTCACCTACTGGTTGCTTGTGGAGACAGCACACAAAAGGAAAGTCTCATCAGTTTCCCAGGTAGGTGTGGGTGTCTCTAATGAGAGCAGTGAAGCTGCAATTACAGCCTCCAATACGACTAAATTACAACCAAGTGTTTTCTGGAGTGTTTGTCTGAAGAGCCCACTTTAGAAATAGATCAGAAGCTGTCCGGCGCACTGCGAATGTCAAATAGAGTTTTACAGGCCTGATTAAGCTCACCAGATGGTCCCATGTCACAGGTACCCCATTTTCTAGGTCATCTTTTCCATTCTGTAAAAAAAACCATTGCAATTTAGAACTTAAATCCTATGGGTTTAATTGAGGTACGCTCAGGACTACGAATCCCAAAATGCATCTGCTTGTCAAATAAATATGCAATTTGCCTTACAAAGGTGCTGGAGCTCTAGCATTTGTAGACAGGAACCAGAACCCGTTCAAGTGTCTCTTCTGTCTCTCATTATAAAGACTGGGCCCTTCAAACACACAAGCCAAAGATCACACATGGCGGAGGTGAATAGCCCTCTGCGTAATACAAGAGTCCGTCGTATCTGGTGTCTGCACAGCCTGGTATAACCGAACCTTGCACCAGCCCATCACTCGGCTGTATGTGTCGAGACGTCAAGTCGATGCCCGCCGCCTCCATTTTAAGCTCCTTCTCATTGAAGGTGCCCGGGGGAGCCGCCTGTTGACAGCAGCTGTACCATGTGGCATTGAAAGAGCAGGTGTGTTTGCCTAGGTGCTCGAGATATCTGTAAGGTAAACACGTCTATTCAGCCCTGCTTTATCCCCCTCTTGCCAGGTCTGTTTACCCACTTGTCTTATATTGGGCTACACGCAGACCCCGGCTGACCCCGCGGAGATACTATGAGACCGCAAAATACTATTCCACGAATATTGGGCCCTAAAAAGGTTGTTGGTTAACGAAACGCATTGCATGTGGAATGTAATTCAGAGGCGCATGCCGGAGCTCGTCATTAGTAAATACTAGTCACAAATATAGGGTTTATTGCAGACACAGCGACATTTTTGTATTTTTCCCGGTTTTGCCGTTGGAACAATTGCACAAAAGTAACACTGGGCACTCGCCAAAACTAATGCCCGTTGTGTGTAAAAAACAAACAAAAAAAAACCCCAAAGGCTGAGGAAGGAGATATTTCTAAAAGATTTGCTCAAAAATCCTTATTCTTTCATTGAGGTCTGTCGCTGACTACTATTTCCTGGGATGTATCTTTGGTTATGCCGCTTGATGTGTGATCACGAGAGAAGGAAGGCAGGGCGACAGCGCCTGACGTGTTTGTAAGTTGAATATTTCAGCAGCCACTTGAAGCTGTCTTCATGCTCTGTAGCCTTTGAAAGCTGCGTCACACGTCAAGTGGCCGCGCTCCAGCACAGGGGCAGCACCGGATCTCTGTGGCGCAGCAGCCCTGCTGCCTCGAGGGCAGGCTGGGCCCTGTCAGAGACCTCTCCAGCACTGGGGCTGGTTCACACAAGCATTTATGAGTACAGGAAGTCGTTCTACACGAGTATTTATTTTATTTATTTTATTTATGCAATTTTATATAGCGCGGACTTTACCCGAAGGCGTCAGAGCGCTTCACAATAGGAACAGAAATGATACAAACTGAGAACATTACACGAACAAAAGATTGCAAAAGCAAACATTACGTTACATACGGTAAAGTGATAATTGTGAGCAAACAAAAATAAATGAAGTAGTAAAAATTTTGTGCAACCAAAAATACATGAGGTAGTAAAAAGTGCGGAGGAGGAAAAAGTGACAAGTGTGCAGGCTACAAGAGAAAACAAGGTATAATTTGAGGTATAATACTGCAATATATGCTAGACTTACATACTGTTACATGCAAGGCCTGACTGGCCGTAGCAGGCACTGGGCATTTGCCCAATGGGCAGCCTTCGGTGGGGCCATTTTTGTTACAGAGGCCCTTTTTTTCAGCATATAGCTGCAATATCTGCCCCGTGTAACAAAAGCACTGCAGTGTTTTACACCCGCACCCGCCTCCCCCCCCCCCCCAATGGCCAGTCCGACTCAATTGCCAGGGCCAGTTTGCGTTCCCAGTCCGGTCCAGGTTACAAGCTGTTGTCAATCAGCCCCAAAATAATCAAACTCATTATTAATAAAAGTGCAAATGGGGCCAGTCTTAACCCCTCCCAGGTGTGCGAGCGACCACCCTTCGTTCCCGGCCATGCTCATGCACCCTTACGTAACCCCTCCGCCGAACAATCACAGCCTGAGTCATAGTTGGTGCATAACAGCTGCAGTTTATTTTGAGCATGGAATGTAAACATTGTATTCATTTTATGGTAATGTGTACACTCCTGGGCTCTCCAGGGATAGAAAAGTGGGCAATGCTGCCCTTTCCCCCTTTTCAACCCCTGATTTTCCCAAGCACTTTGGCCCAGTCGCCTGCTCCCCATTTTCGCTGGCTTGTGGCACCTTTTTGCTGGCTTAGTGCTTCTGGACTCTTGATGGTCCCTCCCTCAGGAGGCGTTCTTCGCAGGCCCCTTATGGGTCCGGCTTTGCCTTCCCAGCCCAATTCATTTCTATTTGTTCTAATTGTATGCGACTGTTCCTTTAATATTCCCGTATTATATTTTTATGGTCTTTTCACATAGTCGTACGAGCACTTAAAACAGAACTACAGGAGCACTGCTTTGCGTACTCTAAAATGCCTTTGTGAATAGACCTCTGTGAGAAGACAACACTCTTCCTTCGTCCATATGGATGAAGACCTTGAATCACATTGTAAACACACAGACTGTCATGACATGCAGTAGAGTGTATGGAATGGTTCCTACATTAGGTAAATATGTCCAAATGTAATGGCTGTGGGTAGATGTTCTTGGTGTCTGAAGGGAGATGTTGGGTTGGGAAGCTGTACCAAATAGCATGCACGTCATCTAGGATGGCAGGCATGCCCATTGCCCCTCCTTTCCTGTGCAATGATTGGACACTTTGATGTTGTAAAGGTTTAACAGGAGAGGGTGGTCTTACTCTTTCTAGGGGCCTGGTTGAGAGATTAGTGAATGTGCGGCATCCGCTAAAAAGCAGCGTAAGTCCTTTTGGTCCACTCATATACGCTCATATTTAAAGCGGGCTGGAGATCCCTTGCTTTTTCGAGGATGTACTTCGTGGCCAAACTATAATGATGTCCAAGGCCAACCTGAATTAATTCTAGGCATAGAGTTTTGTCCAGTGATTAATTTAACCCTGTGGGTTCTGGGGCTGTGCACAGGTACTTAATTGGCAGCACCGGCCCTTATGACAGTCTGCCTCATGGTGGGCTGTTTACCTGGTTTAGAGTGAGCACAGCAACAGCTGTTTATTAATTCAATATACGTTAAAATTACTAATACCTGCCGCCCTTGCTAATCCTATAGCTTTGGAGGCCTGGAACAGTCTGAATTGTCACACTTTTAGGCGTGAGATGGTTAGTAGCTGGTTGGTACTGTCATAAGTAGCGCTCACAGGGGGAAAGGGTGGGGTAGGCTGCAGTGGCCTCCTGATGAGGGCCCTGGCAGTTAAATGCTTACAAATTAAGCAATGGCTTTGTCCCACATTTACACAACTGCAACACAGCAGTCAAAGTTGCTGCACAGTATTGCTAGATGAGAAAGAGCAGGCAAGTGCCATATCTACAGAGATATTACACTCTCCTCCCCTCTTCCTAGCGCCGACGCATAATCATGCAGCCGAGCGCTAAGCACATACCTTTTCACCATAGTGCGAAGGTGTATGCATGAGTCTAACATAGGTTCTGTATTGGAAGGGTACCCTTCCAGTACAAAAATACTATGCCTAGACAAATTTGAATACCTTTCCCGCTTTGGATGTGTGCTGTACAATGCAGCACACATGCTAAGTGGGAAAGGTTAGGAGAAATTAAGGCATTTCTCCTTTTAATGCCTGCTTCAAAGTGGCTTCATTTTGTGGCACCCAACCCTGTATACTATTGTTAGTAGTTTGGGTTCTGTGTCAAAAACCATAGCTGGTTGCACGAGAACGCCCATGTACCACCCATGAAATGCACCCTTGACGCACAAAGCAACACAAATACCAATTTGTATTGGTTTGTAAATCATGAAAAGGATTTTGCATTAGGTCTACGTTATAAAAGTAATGCAAACCCGACGCAAAACCTTCATAAATCTGGCCCATAGCATGTTAGTGCAAGCTGACTACCATGGGATATACAACAGCATAATACTCTTTCCCAATGATATTTTGTATTTTATTACAGTGCCCTCACTTTGTCTTTCTGTCTAAGCACTATACAGGAGTAACAGGAATAGTTCAACTACACAGCCATTCTTTACTACCATTGTCATGAGTGTCTAGCCTTTTATTTATTTAGGCACTGGGTAACTATGCAAAATATAAATCTCTTTAACTTTATTAGGGTTACATGACATACCAATCAATCAATTATTCCGTCATGGATATCTAAAACATCAAGGAATTTTGTTATTACTCAGGCATATTGCATTAATAATCCTTGTTATCACCGTTCAAATTCTCAGAGATTAGTGAGTTGTCAATCTACTCAGCTGAGCTCTGAAGGAATGGTTGGTGGGCTCCAAATAATGGAACCAGCAGTAAATGCAGGGTTAGATGAAGGATGCCAGCCTCTCTAGCCCTGTCAACTAGATTACCATTGTAAGCTTGCTTGTCCTTGCTTGCCCTTTGGTGATGTGCAATGATTCTTCTTGTAGAAAATCTCCCCACTTCAGTTTATGGGCCAAGGACCATAAAAAACCTTTCTGATTAATATATTTCTTCAATTTAATTCCAGGGATAATTTTAGGATACAACACTTCAACCCAAAAAGAGGTGAAATAATTTTAGATCAATAAAATAACTATCTGCCAGACAGTTAAGTTCAAACTTGGCCTCACTTATGAAGAGATTGGTAAAAAAATGATAGGACATAATGTGTAATGGACATGCTCACCCATGAATGTTATGCTGCTAAATAACCAATTTGTATTGTTATCTAAATCAATAGTATCGGTCTTTATTAAGGTGGATGAAATGTTGTGTGCACCCAATGAGATTTGAACCTGTTTCCAAGGGATCATATCCTGCAGAGAATAGATCAGTCCATTGAGCTATCAGACCCAACATGGAGCTAGAGATTCTTCTGAAGAATCCATCAATAGTACCTGTAAAGATGTGGCAGGATAGGGAACTGCTGTAATTCTGTCGCTCATCCACCCCACTAGACTCATGGTTACAAAACCTCAATTAGAGGTGGGAGAACTGTTGATTGACTGATGGTGGAGCCACTTCCAGATCTGCTGGCAGTCAATTAAAGACAACAGTCTATCCACAACATGGCTGATGCCTTTTGAGCGGCAGGAGGATCACCCTGGCTAGAGCGGTCCTCTTGATGCACATTTTCTCACAATGGGTTTACCGTGTGAGGTATGGCACAACCAGGCAGAAAAAAACATTAATTTGCCAGTCTAGGTGTGCCCCAGGAATATTGAATAAATAATATTGAGGAGACGGAAAATTGAGCACTCAGTGTCGAAAATAAATTATCAACAAGTAAGTCTAGATTTTCTATATCTAATTTATAGATATATAGATATAGTATCTACTTATTTCAAACACAATATACCTTATAAAGCTCACAACCAACACATCAATCAAAACCTGTTTCCAAGACAGCATGTACAAATGCACTTTCCACCACTGAGAACTGAATATGTACATATGCATCAACATGGAAGGAATTTTCACACATATAATCCTCCAAATATTTTGGATGTTTATGCACCCTAAATGTCTTTCTTTGCCTCGTATCGGATAACTTTACTCCTTCTTTTGTAAAGTGAAACCTTTCATTGTTACATTAAACCTGACGTTCTCCTTTTTTTGTTTCACAGCCCTTTTTAAATTCTTATTTCTGCCATCCTCACTTTTTATAGTTAGTTTTGTTAACGTTTCATCACCTTAAAACCTTGGTTAAATTTAGACCAAGGTACACAGCTAGTGCTTTAAATTGTTGAGCGTTAAAAACTATTTGTCATGAATGTGGGTAAAAAGGACATTTTGGGAAAGTTGCAAAAATAAAAATATAAAAGACAAAGGTAAAACTGTACAGGAGATTACTCAGGAGAACATTTTCCAAGTTGAGGATGTGGCTTGCGTTACCTACAAAGGGGTTTCCTCAATTACTGGGAAAAGTGTTGGCAACGAAACAGTGCGTGGACATCCTTCTTCTTATCAAAATTACATATCCTCTTCTTTTGCAACTCCAATTTCCTCTCTTGCCACTCATCTGGACCATTAAATGTAGCACCTTTCTCCACTTTAATCCAACCAAGACACTATGATGCACTAGGAGCCCTTCTCTTAATGAGTTCAAAGGGTGTCCTTCCTGTGGAAGCTTGTGTGGTGAGACACTGAAAATACCACTAGGAAGATTCAAACAGCCCAAGTTAAAATGGCTGCCCACATTGGTTTGTACCGTCGATTGCCACAACTCCTTGCTCTTGACTCCTCTAAGATGGCCACAGAGACTTGTAGGCTTTTTTCTGTAGTCAATTGCAGTAGCAGCAGAGTAACTTGACCTGCCTCATCCAAAATGGCAGCTGACATCATCCATGCATTTTTCTACAGTAATCTGCTGTAGTTAGCCACAACTAAATCCTGTTTATCTTCTTAAACACCTTACAAATTATATGAGCACCACCTGAGTTATCATTTGATGCCAAGAAACTTTGTCGAAAGAGCACCAGAACTGCTCCAAAAAACGCTAGATACTTCCCAAATACAACATCTGATGCAGTTCTCCATTGGGGTGTACTCCTTCCCTGCTGGCTTCATCCCATCCTCATCGCCAATGTGGTGAAGTAAAAAAGACTCCTCACAAAATCAGGTAAATTAGGACCTATCTTGAATACACCCAAGCCTGAGAAGATAGCCAGGATCAACTGCCGAATAACGCAAATCTCCCTGAGCACGCCGTAGAACCACAGAATGCTCAGGGTTCTTAAGAACATTAGTATCAAGACACCACATCTACGCAGTAAATATATATTCAAGGTACATAGATGTGGAGTTAGGAATAGTACATTTGTACTTCCCTATATGCACTAACCTTTTGTTATTTTGTCACTCGATATTCCGGCCTCAATATTAACATGCCACGGTATTGTTTGTTTCGATATTCAGTAGTACAATCACCAGTGCGAATTCTCGATTTGATGGAAATTTTGAACGTGTGAATTAGTGTCATAGATATCCAGCAGTACTCCAAGTATTCTTTAGGATTTCCATAAAGGTAAGAAATCTACTATAAATATAGCAGTAAACCTAAGGTACAAAATTTCTAACTTGTAGGTTTTCACCATTTTATTTGAATGTTAATTGGAAATAAAACTTAAGGCAGGAATTCCTACCTGCAAACTCTCCTTACCCCATACCAACCCATCTCCAGGTCACCCGCCCCTCACTACTGTCTCTTCCTGCTTCGTCAGCCCTGTCACCACCCCTCAGGATGGGAAAATCGTTTTATGCGTGAACATACTCTCCAATGAGAAGACAACTCAGTATCCTCATCCAAGAAGCTTGCCATCCTAATCTTTACATATATGCTACCCCCCTGTAGTCCCTGATGAGATCGCTGAGTACTGCACTTAAGGGAGTAGCCAGAAAATGAAAACTACTCCCGCTTTTGAACTAAACCTCTGATGGTCGTGACCAAGTGAAGCCTCACATTCCCTATGAGATTTCTTCTCACCCTTTTGCTCATCCAGCAAAACACCCTTTCAACCTTCCCTCTATTCCTTACCCATTGATTCATTCGTCAGCTCACACATCCACTCTTAATTCCATTCATGCATCCATGCTTTTGCCCTTCTGTCCACCACCCATCCATACTCTGTCCATCCTTTCACTCTTCCTCCCATCCGTTTACCCGTCCACCCATCTCTTCCCTCAACCATATTTCCATGCCTTCTTTCAACTTTCTTTCCCCCATCTAGCCTTTCAGCCTTCCAATCCACCCATTCATCATTCCACCCTCCGATATAATATGTGGATCTCTTCACCATGGTAGCTTTTTATCCATCCAAACTTTCACCCATTGTTGCACCTTTCCATCCATCCCTCAATCCTTTCAATGCATCGACTATCGACCCTTCATACTTCCATTCATTCTCTTCTTTTACCCACCCTTTCACCATTCCTTCCTTCCACCACTCATACTTCTTTAGTCCTTTCCTCACTTTCTTCTTTCCTCGCCACCTCTCCTTTAACTTTGTTGATTTCAGGTTCCTTTCACCCTTCTTTTAACCTTTTCTTCCTTTCACCCTTCATTCCTTCCCCCCTTCCTAAACAACTTTATTTTTCTCCACTCCTTTTTTATGTTTATATTTCTTTATTGGGTATTAACCAGAGTACAAGGTAAGCAAAAAACAAAACAATAAATGAAGTCATGTCTCCAGAGCTACATCTGTGGCAAAAGTTATACGTGTACAGTCAACTGCCATATTGGGTGGGTGGGGGGAGGCTGAGCGCTCACGTCCAGTGATCTTCAGGCCGGAGATATATACAAGCATCGCAGTCAGATAATCAAAGAATACACATATGGGCATGCATAGCGGGTGATCAGGGGAACAAGACTGGTAGAGAACGACTTCCGCAGTCAGTACTTTTGTGGGTATGACTGTTGTGCAGAAATAGTAGCCTAGGGCGGTCTCTCATCACTCTTGGCTTCTAAGTGTGTGATATGTGTCTCAGCACAGGTCCCTGGTACCCCCTCCCCACTAGCGAGGCGGGCCTTAGTAAGGACATCTGATTCTGCCTTGGCTCATTTCAGTTGCTCCCGTACCCAGTGTTTCGTGTCGGGGTCCGTCCTGGCATTCCAGGGCATTGCGGTCAGCCATTTTAGGAGTACCAAAGCCAGGTTCATAAACCTACGGGTACATCTGCTAAAATACTTGCACATGTGTGCTGCAGTGACGACATCTGGGAAACTGCGAGGGCCCCCCCTGAACATGAGATGAATGCACTGAGGTGTCAGGTAAGTCTGGGGGCAGAAATCTGAATTGTAATTCCTGAACCGTGGGTTCTAGAGACCTCCTTCCCCTGTGACGTGGATATAGTCCATGGTTTGTCGGTCAGCGCAGCACCGAGCTCCGCCTCCCAGTTGTCTCTGGCCAGCAACCTTGCTGTGCAATGGTGTGCGTACAGGGTGCTGTACAGTTAACGCTTTACCTACGTCACTATGTGTTAGTGCGCTCTGCAAGGGTAAGGCTATCGGCAGCTCCACCTGCCCCCAGTGGGTTATGACGGGATGGTATATTGCGTTATACTCCAGGAAGCAACCCACTGGTACCCCTTTGGTACCCCTCAGGCCCTCAAAGGTTCTTAGTTCTCCCTCATCATCAGTGCTTTAAATGGGCCGGTAATGTTATGTACTGAGTACCGGCACTTCTCAAGAGAAATGTAATACATTTAATTGGAGAGTACCGGCACTTCTCAGAAACAAGCAGGTACTCTGGTACAGAGCAACTGGACTTCTATTTTTCCATTTCAAGCACTGCTCATCATAGAGGTTCTCAGCCAGCAGTATCCCCGCCTCTGACTGGGGGTGTGTATTGCGACTCCCCACCCTGCCCCTGATGACCGGTAAGGTCCAGATGGGTAACTGAGGGGTGTAAGGTGGTTTGCCCACACGCATCAACCATATCTATGCCGGCAGCTATGTGCCGCTGCGGTTAGCATGGTCATAGGTGCGCATTGAGGACAGTGTTGAGTGCAGAGGGACCAGTACCTTGAAAGATGTAGTCATCCTTGGAAATGGCAGCAAGGCTGGTCACTTTTGTGCTTTTTGTGGGAAAATCTTTTGGTAGATTATTCTCTATCTGGAGACTTACCTGAAGAAGAGAGGTACCACTTCTGTGGGCCTATATTACGTGCCCTTTTGTTCCCTGATCGTTTTTGGGTTCATCCAGGAACTGAAACCGCAGGCCCACGCGTCATGGTGAGATCCAAGACACCATATATAGTTTTCATGTGGGTCTGATAAGGATATCTTTCAGCTTCTGCGACAGAGTTTGAACTCTAAAACTTTCAGAGGAGTTTTCTGACCTATTCGCCATCAAAGCTGAAGACATTGGCCAGAGAAACAGCAGGATGCATCCCATACCTGGCTAGGTGAGGCGCAGAAAAACTGGACCTGGTTGAACGTGCTTTTTTGTATGTTCCAATGTTGTCTTATCCTGGTGGGCGAGGTCACGGCTGCAGCCCTTTGGAGGGTGTGTTACCGCTACAACGCATCTTTTACAACGTAATGCTGTTACAACGCAGCTATTACATCGCAAATACCATTACAATGCATGCCATTACAACGCATGGCATTACATAGCAGATGCTATTACAACGCATACCATTACATCGTAAGTATTGGTAAGTATTTAAAATTTTTTTTTTTATTTAATATTTTATAATTGATTTAATTATTATTAATTATTAAAAAATATTTATTTCGTTTTTAAATATTATAAATTAAATATATTAATTTAAGTATTTTTTAAAATAAGTATGAGTATAGGAGTATATGTTTTGGGGTACTGATGTATATGTTTTGGGGTGTTTGGGTGTTTTTAGGTTTTAGGGCAGTGTTTGGGTTTTGGGGTACAGGGGTGTTTTTAGGTTTTAGGGCAGGGTTTGGGTTTTGGGGTACAGGGGTGTTTTTAGGTTTTAGGGCAGTGTTTGGGTTTTGGGGTACAGGGGTGTTTTTAGGTTTTAGGGTAGGGTTTGGGTTTTGGGGTACAGGGGTGTTTTTAGGTTTTAGGGCAGGGTTTGGGTTTTGGGGTACAGGGGTGTTTTTAGGTTTTAGGGCAGTGTTTGGGTTTTGGGGTACAGGGGTGTTTTTAGGTTTTAGGGCAGGGTTTGGGTTTTGGGGTACAGGGGTGTTTTTAGGTTTTAGGGCAGGGTTTGGGCTTTGGGGTACAGGGGTGTTTTTAGGTTTTAGGGCAGGGTTTGGGTTTTGGGGTACAGGGGTGTTTTTAGGTTTTAGGGCAGGGTTTGGGTTTTGGGGTACAGGGGTGTGTTTAGGTTTTAGGGCAGGGTTTGGGTTTTGGGGTACAGGGGTGTTTTTAGGTTTTAGGGCAGGGTTTGGGTTTTGGGGTACAGGGGTGTTTTTAGGTTTTAGGGCAGTGTTTGGGTTTTGGGGTACAGGGGTGTTTTTAGGTTTTAGGGCAGTGTTTGGGTTTTGGGGTACAGGGGTGTTTTTAGGTTTTAGGGCAGTGTTTGGGTTTTGGGGTACAGGGGTGTTTTTAGGTTTTAGGGCAGTGTTTGGGTTTTGGGGTACAGGGGTATTACGACTTTATATAAATTAAATTAATTTAATTAATTTTATTTAATTTAATTACATTATTAACTATATTTTCAATTATTAATTTAATTGTATTAATAAACGATTATAATTAAATTATATTATTTAAAAATGTTTAATTAATTAAATTCTTTTAATTATATTAAATATAATTATATTATGTATTATTTATAATTTAATTAAATTATAATTATCTTTATTGTAATTAATTACATTATATTATTTTCTATTTTTAAATTTTTTATATTTCATTAATTATATTATTTTAAATATATTAAATTAATATGAATTTTAATATTTATTAAATTACTATAATTAAATTAATTACTGTTTAAAAAATGTTATATTATTTTTATTATTTTAAATTAATTTAATTAACTTTATTACATTTTTTTTAAAAAAGATATACTTACCTATACTTACGATGTAATGCCATGCGTTGTAAAAGTATCTGCTATGTAATGCCATGCGTTGTAATGGCATGCATTGTAATGGTATTTGCGATGTAAAAATCGCGTTGTAACGGAACGCGTTGTAATACATCGCGTTGTACTGACACCAATCCCTTTGGAGACACCTGGCAATGCTGGAGAGATATTGCTGAGGGTAAACTTTTCGACCCAGTCTGTCACCTTTGGAAATTAATAAGGTGAGGAAACTACAGGAAAAATAATTAATCGGAAATGGTATGACAAGTGGTAGGTAAAAAGACAGTAGGTGACGAAGGAGAGTGTAAATGGAGATGAGATGGGGTGGGAGCAAGACCGAACCATTGGGATCCCCAAACAGAACTGAATGAATGATTCTTTATTTGTGTGATTAATAAAAATCAATACAAAAAACGACCAATATAAACATTTAAAATAATTAAAATGGATAAATATATATATAACTGAAGAAAATCTTACTGCGAGTAAGAACAACTTGTAGTACTCTTGAGCATAGAATATGCTAAATGTTAATTCACAAATGTATTCCAAATGTATTCCAAATATAAGGTAGGTATTTTACTCCAGAATGTTGGTAGGATTTTCAACCATTTATTAGTTTGACATCATATTGACTTCATATGATTAAACAGTCACAACGTATTTTTCAAGAATCAGTCATACATATGCAGCATGTGTAAGATCCATATAGGTTTTAGATTCCCCAATGCATTTCGCACAACAGTGCGCTTCCTCAGGGGGTCGCGTTCGTAAAGCAGTTGAAAAATCTAACGGCAAAGCGCCGTGTGTAGGCGAGAGCCAGGCTCCGTGCACAGAAGGAACCCGGAAGAAATATTACAACTTTATTTGAAATTTCTTTACAAGGGAGTGCAGCGGTTTTTCACATTTTCTTTAAATATATATATACACATCTTCTTCCTAAAACCTCCATTGTAAGAGGATGCAGAGTTAGCCTTCGTGATGGAGTATCCCTTAACCCCTTCGATGCTGATGACGAGCTCAGCTCGTCATCAGCCACGGGTGACGTGTGCGGATGATGAGCTGAGCTTGTCATGTAACGCGGTTAATCGAAAACAGCCGCACAGCGCAAAAATCACTGCAGCAGCGATGCGGTTAATAAAACAGCCAGAAAAAAACCAGGAAGTCACAGAACCAGCCACGAAAAGAGAAGACACACCTTTTAAAGAGTCAGGTAAAATGCCAGTTTGCCATTTGGGAGCTCTATAGGATCTACCAACAAAGGCATTTTAAAGGCCGGTGTTGCAGCCTGGTACCCTCTGTGGTGTCTTTCGGTGCCACCCTAAGTCAGCTGCCTGCAGAGGCCTTAATGTAACGCCGGCCCTGGTCTGACTGGTTTGGGACATCAGGCGAAGCATGTTCATTCAAGGGGCAGAATTAACCCTATCTGGTGAAGTGGAAAAAAAGACCTGCATCTTATTGTGGCATCACCAATTGTATGTCTAAAGTCAAAATACAGGCAAAACAAAGTGTGCCCAATGTTGGTCCAAAAGGGCCAGGGTCTTCCCAGATTTTCAAGATATCTCCTTAAGGTACACTTACTTGGAATGAATCTTAGTTCAATCTATTTACATATTCTGTGGTTAACTTATTCCTTAAGTGTGACAAACGCCAAGCCCTTCCACCTATCAGGGGCTTTTATAGCGCAGCAACTCACTCGTGAGGGTATCAAGGTGCTGTGGGTGGGGGCTGCTCCTTAGGGTGCTGGGGTCATCTGAAGAGCCAGGTCTTTAGGTCCCTCCTGAATTGGAGCAGTGTACGGGCCAGTTCTGTTGAGATATTAAAATACATTTAATTTGGATCAATGTGTGTGCGTGTTTATGTGCGTGCGCCGGAGCGCGCAGCCTATGTGTGCCTGAGATGCACGACTGCAGCAGGAAAGAGGGCCCGCGAGTCCCAAAAAATGTATTAAAAGCTTAATGCTTAATAAATGCGCTCTGCTGTTTCCAGAGCAGCAGGAAATAGACATTCACAGCAGCAGGGCGGTTATTCCCAATTCATTAAACCAAAAGCGCGCGTTCGACCATCCCTCCCACAGGAGGAAGGGTGTCTCGATCACGTCTGAAAGTCATTTTTTACTCGGATCATTATTTAGGGCGCATTCGCTTTTGTCCTCTGCTCAGTTTACGTGAGCAGGGAATTAAGATGTGGACTTGGTGGAAATACACATTTCAGGTCTCAGGTTTCTTCCAAACGCATTCACCGGAGACTGTTTCATATGCAGGGACAGAGACAGATCGGTAGCATTTGAGTTACAATGCACATAAAGCAAGCACAGTGGGCCTGGGACTTTATTTGACATCTAACACCTCATGACTGAAAATTGACTAACTGCCCATAAACTTGCTGTGGAGCATGTGTGTGCCTCATAGAACATTATTAGTTTACCTTCGCTGGTTAACTCGAATCTGATGAATTGTACTTGGTAAAGGGGCCTGGAGAACTAGGTGGTGTGACGTCCTAGTGCAGGTTTGTCCTACATAAGTCAAGGCATCAAGAGAAGTCACGTGTAATTATAAGAGGTGCCAAACTCGAGGGTATCTGGGTGCCAGTACGTCATATCCGGTCAGAACGGTGAAGACAAGGGTGCCGAGCCTCTTCTTAAATTGACTAAGGCTTTGTGTGTTTCTAAGGCCCGTGGGGAAGCTTTTCCTCCACCAGACCCCAAAAACCCATAAAAGCTTGCCAGCTCAACCCTGGAACTCTTCTTGAAGAGAACCTGGCCATCCACTCCTTGCAACTCGATTACAAAGGTATCTACAAGAGTTGTAAATACTCATCTGAAAATCCCAATGACCTTTTTTTTAATAAAAAAATATATAAACGGATGGCCAACCCTGGGTTGGGAGGGTAGGCAGGGGGGTAAAAGGGTATAAAACCGTGCATGAGAGAATGTTACCGAAAATGTTACGGACATAAGACTATTTGTTTCTTCTTTTGAAAAAGATCTTGCTCTTAATGGCACGTATTCTAATGTATAGTGATTCATAAGTATATCATTTCTTTCGGTTTTTTATCAGTTCCTGTATGAAATTGCAAAACTAAAATGTAATATGTAACATTGTAACCATGCACTAAAATAAAAATAAAAAAAAATAAAAAGATATGCCATTTATAAAGGAGTGCAGACTTACTCTGAAAGGGAAGCTGCAGAAAGAATTGGAGAGACCAGCAAAGAAATAATGCAACCTACATTTAAAGTTATTGACAATAGCTTTCTGTCAAAACGAGTGCACACGATAAGAACTATAATGCCATCAGCCCTAAATCTCTAAAAGGAAGATTTAGGTTTTCTACAAAATGGAGAGGCTTAGACATGAGCTATTCTACAGCTAAATGTGACGCTACAAACACTCAATGGCCTAAAAGCTAGCAGTGCACAATTTTGAAAATGAAGGCAAGTGTTTGGAATCTAATTCTGCCAATTTTTGGAGCCCATGAAGTTTCCGAAGAGGACCATAGATGGACAGCCATCACTACTCATATGGAAGGTTTACTATCTTCTGTAGGGGAACCAAGGCTACTAGGTTAACTTATACAATCAAGTCAGCTGGATCCCTGCTAAAAACTAGGTCGTGTACAAGCTCCTGATGCTTGTTTTCAAACTTCAAGACAGTCTGGCTCTAGTCTCCCTCCCTGACGTTCTATCCAGAAACACACCTACTCGAAACCTGGCTATATCTAAGCGACAGCACGCTGCCTCTGTTTCTGGTTTTGTTTCCTTCTAGACCCTCTGAACTGAAGTGAGTACCACCTCATATTCAGACAGTTTCCTCACTCAAATAATAATTCAATGCAGCACCGTAAGTCACTCTTTGTCACTTGAGAGACGGAGGCAATAGTTCATGCCTCGCCTTAAATGGTTAATTTATACAATTGTATAGAGACAATTTATATACTATCACCGATACTCACTAAAACTGTTCTGTTTGAAATTTTGCTGCTTTGAGATAAACGAATACAAATACAGTAATCATTATAGATGGACAACATTGAATAAAGGGGATGTTTATCACTGAGTGGTTTTGGGCGACTTCAAATATACGAGAGTGATGCTCAAATTGTCTAAGATGGCACTCAGAAACCAGAGGCGAAAAACATCCATTATCTACTTTTTACTGATTTATAATGTTATGTTATGTATGGCCCCCAAATTCATCTACCTCTGCTTTCAGCTGCTACCCACTATTGCTCTGTCACAGCAGTGACTTACGGAATTTAGGATTCGGTTATTCACACTAATGGCTCTCCATGAGAGCAAGTTCAATATCAAGTTCGGGCATTTGTATAGCGCACTACTCACCCAGAGGGTCTCAAGGCGCTTGGGGAAGGGGTTCATTATTTGTCGAATAGCCAGGTTTTAAGTTCTTTTCTGAAGGAGATGTGGTTTTGAGTAAGGCGGAGGTGAGTGGGGAGTGAGTTCCAGGTCTTGGCAGCAAGGAAGGAGAATGATCTGCCACCCATGGTGGATTTTCGGATGCGCGGGACTGCGGCGAGGGCTTGATTGGACGATCTTAGTTGGCGGGTGGGTTTGTAGAAGGACAGTCGAGTGTTGAGGCATTCGGGTCCTAGATTGTAGAGGGCTTTGTGTGCGTGTGTGAGAAGGCGGAAAGTAATTCTTTTGTTGACGGGAAGCCAGTGGAGGTCTTTTAAGTGTCCGGTGATGTGATCTTGGCGAGGGATGTCTAATATGAGTCTCGCTAATGCGTTTTGGATGCGTTGGAGTTTTTTCTGTAATTTTGCTGTGATTCCGGCGTAGAGGGTGTTTCCATAATCCAGTCGACTCGTGACCAGTGCGTGGGTGACAGTCTTTCTTGTCTCGAGGGGGATCCAGCGGAAGATCTTTTTGAGAATGCGAAGTACTTTGAAGCAGGAGGATGAGACTGCGTTGACTTGTCTGGACATCGAGAGAGAGGAGTCTAGGATGAAGCCAAGGTTACGTGCATGGTCTGTGGGAGTGGGTGCTGTGCCCAGAGCGGAGGGCCACCAAGAGTCGTCCCAGGCAGAGGGGGAAGATCCTAGGATGAGCTCCTCGGTTTTGTCTGAGTTGAGTTTTAGGCGGCTATGTTTCATCCATTCGGCTACTTCTTTCATGCCTTCATGAAGATTGGTTTTGGCGGTGTTGTGGTCTTTGGTGAGGGAAAGGATTAACTGGGTGTCGTCGGCGTAAGAGATGATGTTGAGGTTGTGTTGACGCGCGATGGAGGCGAGAGGACTCATGTAAATGTTAAAGAGGGTGGGACTGAGTGAAGACCCTTGTGGTATGCCACAGATGACTTCAGTGGCCTCTGAGTTGAATGGGGGAAGTCGAACTCTTTGAGTTCTCCCAGCGAGGAATGAGATGATCCAGTCCAAGGCTTTTCCTTGTATGCCGATGTTGCTGAGGCGTTGTATAAGGGTGCTGTGGCAGACTGTGTCAAAAGAGGCGGAGAGGTCGAGTAGAATGAGAGCCACAGTTTCTCCGTTGTCTAGTAGTGTTCGGATGTCGTCAGTCGCTGCGATGAGGGCTGTTTCGGTGCTGTGTTTGGCTCGAAACCCGGATTGAGATGGATCGAGGGAGTTGACTATTGACGGCTTTCTCAATGACTTTGGCCGGGAATGGGAGGAGGGATATGGGTCGGTAGTTTTTAAGTTTCGAGGGGTCTGCTGTGGGTTTCTTCAGAAGGGCGCTGAGTTCGGCGTGTTTCCAGCTATCTGGAAAGGTGGCAGAGTTGAACGAGCAGTTGATGACGTCACGGAGATGGGGTGCGATGATGGAGTCAGCTTTGTTGAAGATGTAGTTTGGGGCAGAGGTCGGTTGGCGAGCCAGAGTGGATTGAGTTCATTAGGCAGGTGGTGTCTTCAGTGGTGATTGGGTTCTAGTTGCTAAGGTTGTTAGTTGGCGGAGTAGGATCAGAGGGGGGTGGGGAGGGCTGATCGCTGAGGGTATTCTCGAAGCTGTTGTGGAAGTCGGCAATTTTGTTGTAGAAGAAGGAGGATAGCGCATCGTGGAGGTCTTTGGAGGGAGTGATATCGTTAGATGCTGCGGTGGGGTTGGTGAATTCTTTGACGATGTTGAAGAGTTCCTTGCTGTTGTGAGAGTTGTTGTCGAGGCGATCCTTGAATGCTGATTTCTTGGTGGATCGAATCAGTTGGTGGTGTTTGCAGGTGGCTGCCTTGAGGGTGCCATGTTGTCGGTGGTTGGGTTTTTTCTCCATGTTTTCTCCAGGGTGCGGCACAGCTTCTTGGATTTTTTAAGGTCATCGTTGAACCAGGGAGCCTTTTTGCTGGCTGATTTGATCTGGTGCTTTTTCAGGGGTGCTAATTCGTCAGCTCTGTGGGTGATCCATTGCTTGAGATTGGTGGCCGCTTGGTTTGGGTCCAGTGAGAGGGTGGGAGGGTTTTGGTTTAGTGATGTGAGGAGTTGGTCGGAGGTGATTTTGTTCCAGTTTCTCCGAGGAATAGGTTGTGGGCGGTTGTGGTTCAGGGTGGTTTTGTAGCTGAAGTGAACACAGCTGTGGTCCGTCCAATGGAGAGCTGTGGTGCGATCGAAGGAGATATGCTTGCTGGAAGTGAAGATAGGGTCGAGAGTGTGTCCGGCTGCATGGGTGGGGGTGTCAACAAGTTGTTTGAGTCCGAGGTTGGCCAGGTTGTCCAGAAGGGTGGTGGTGTTGCTGTCGTGTTTGTTTTCAAGGTGGAAGTTGAGGTCTCCTAAAAGAATGTAGTTCTCGGAGGCGAGGGCATGTGGGCTGACGAAGTCCGTGATGTAATCGCTGAATTGAGTGCGGGTACCTGGAGGCCTGTAGATGAGGGTGCCTCTAAGTGTTGTCCTGGGGTCGGTGTGGATCTGGAAGTGGAGATGTTCGGCGGTTGCAAGATTATCGTCGGAGCTGGTCGTGATTTTCATGGTGTTCCTGTGGATGATGGCGATGCCTCCACCTGTTTGATTGGTGCGGTCTTTTCGGATAATCTTGTAAGCGTCCGGTATGGCTATGGCGATGTCGGGTGCTGATGAAGTGTTCATCCATGTTTATGTGAGGAAGGCGATGTCCGGTGACGCAGTGTCGAGTAGGTCCCAGAGTTCAGTTGCGTGTCTGTGGACCGAGCGGGTGTTAAGCAGGATGCACTTCAGGAGGTTAGAGTCGGAGCTGTGTGTGGAGGAAGTGAGTTTGGTGAGGGTCCTGAAGCAGTTGAACTTGCAGGAGAGGCAGGCGAATGGGCCGTGGGTACGTCATGGAGTGGTTTCGCAGCATTGTGGTGTGCGTCTGGGGTTGAGGGCGAGGAGAGTTGTGGCATCATATGTGATTTTAGTGGGTTGGGAACGGTGGGGACCAGGGGGACAGGCGCTAGGCGCGGTCCAGGTGCGGACGGGCGCAGACGGGCTTACCTTTGGCGCACCTTCGGCGCGCATGGGGCGCGTCCGCTGCGTGTGGACGCTGCACGTTGATGCATCTGTCATAAGTGGAGAAGTGGAGGGGGCGGAGCGTGGGAGGGGGAGCTGGGAGGCGAGAGCGTAGGGGGAGGGACGGGCTGCAGGCACAACAAAATGGTGGAAGCAACAACAACAAGGACAACAAGGACAACAGGACGCTATGGGCGCAATCAATCAGGCAGCAATTGTGCTCAGGGGCCAATGCGAGTAATGCGATCTAGCGGTGGAGCACACAGGCACAATATAAATAAAATCACTAAGCAAAGCAATGCGGAGTACTATGCCACAGACCGGGTTCCAAATCAATTTAATTAAGGTTATGGCAGTGGGGGAGAAGCAGCGCTACGCACACAGGCACATTTAATTATTATACACAATGAAAGCAATGCGGAGCGCTACGCCAGAGACCAGGGATCAATTAATAAGTATGGCAGTGGGGAGAAGCAGCGCTATGCACACAGGCAAATTAAAATATTATAAACAATGAAAGCAATGCGGAGCGCTACGCCGGAGACCGGGTGCAGAATCAATTAAAAGTATGGCAGTGGGGAGAAGCAGCGCTACGATACCACTACAGCGCTAAGAGGTCGGGAGGCAGGCTGGAGCGACCGCTTCACAAGGAGTCAGCCATACACAACATAAATAAAACAGGCTATGCGCCAGTGGTAAATGGCCTGCAAAAAAGAATTAGCAAAATTAGAGAAGTCCCACTTCTGCCCCATATCTTTTATCTGGTATGCTAATGTCCACAAGGGTGTATCTGTGGTAGAGGAACTAATTTACCTTTTACAGTCTATAGATTTAATCAGAAGCTATTGTATGCATTTGAATTGCCTCCCTTTTTAGGTTTTGCCTGGCGAAAGCTGCGCTCTGCGCAGCTTTTTCGGGCAGGCGAAAACCTAATGAGTATTGTAGTGGAGTTAGGAACGGCCCCCGTCATTTATTGGCTAGCTCCATAAATGGAGCCTAGCCATTGGACGATGGGCCTGTCCGTCAATGCCGGACCAGATTCGGGGGCGTTCCCGAGATTTTTTGGCTTTTGGCGACGTCACGCGACGTCAGCCAAAAGCCGGGAACGCCCCCGAATCTGGTCCGGCATTGCCGGCACCTGATTTTCGATTATTTTGTCCGCTGGCAGGTGCCCACCCTGCCAGGGACCTTGCCGCTGTTGTGGTACCCCGAGCGAGTGCCCACCTCGCTTAATATTTAGATTTAAGGCCGGTGCCCACCCGGCATTGCTCCGTGTATTCACCGCCGCGGCCCCGAGTGAGAGGAGGAAGCAGCGTCCGCCTTCAAGCCCGGGCCGCGCTGGGATTGGCCCAGCCGGCCGAGCCCCCTTCCGCGTCATCGCAGGAGGAGGAGGAGAGAGCCGGAAGGAGAAAGCAGCCTGCATCGACCGTCCCGAGGCTCCCGAGCACAGGAGGAGCCCCGGGGAAAGAGAACGTCCCTCCGCGGCCCCGGAGAGTCCCGAGGAGCGGGAGCTCTCCTCCAGCAGCCGCTGGACCCGGTGAGTGCCTGCAAGGGGAGAGGGGCGTCGGGACACATTGTCGGTGTCCGCCCCTCCCCCCGTAGTGCGATCTCGCACCCATTATACTGTAAGCTGCAGAGAGCTCAAACCAGAGACCCGGATGTACAGATACCATCTGTATGTTCGCCCACAACAATTTAGCACACCAGCCGAGAAGGGAGCCGGGGTCCGGATATTAAAGGGCTTGGAACAGTTTTTTAGTTGTTGAATTGAATTTCAGTTGGTGCTGGCAGGACAGTTACACTGAGCACAGATGCGTATGACACTGAAGAAGTCGAACAGAAGACAGCGCTCTTCTTTAAAACAGTAACGGTTCTACAAGAACCATCACATGAGCTGCCGGTTTGCCTTTATCACCTGGGAGCAAACTTTTTTGTTGTTGCAGGTTTATATAGCCGCGAACTCGACCCAAATGTATGGGAGCGCATTACATGAGACCAGTTATGTTACACAAGGACACCTTGATTACTGGGTAGGTCGCCGACGCTCGAACCCAGTTCCCCAGCGCCGAAGACGGTAGCTTTAGCTCTCCCCTTTCAAGAACTTTCAAGATACTGGGACGAGAGTGGTAGAACTGTTTTTGAAGAAAAAGGGGTGGAGAGAGAAATCATCCGGTCTGTTTAAAATTTCCTTCAATCTGGTTTGATGTTGAGTTAATATAATGGGATGACTTTGCCACAGAGTTCCAATCTCTTCACCTTCCTCTCAGAGTAACACTTCACTGGTCGCTATTGCCACCTTTTAAGAGATACATGTACACAACGAATAATTAAATAACGACTATGGCTAACTGGTGTGAGTGGCTCCCAGTTTTCAATCTGGCACACACGTCCTAGAAATGCACGGACCGTGAAACGCTCCTTCTATTTTGTTAGTGAATGCTTCGGCGGTGTTTCTTCCAGTTCTAGTGTGCCTTAAACGAGAGGAGGTAATGGGGCTGTTTCATTCGCTTGCCCTCTCTGTTCCAGCCAATGGGGACACGAAGTTGTCACATCGGAGCGCGCCACTGGTGTCTGCTCAGGCTGGTGGCGTCGTTGTTTGAAATGATGACCGAGGAGTCGGAGTCGGAGTCGAGTGCCAATTCTAGAGGCTTCAAGGACTCGCCACGGTTGGTTTCCCTTCAGAGATGGAGCGTATGAGAAGGACTGTGCTGGACCCTGAACAAACCTTCGATGAACTGTACAAATCGTTAGTACGAAGGAACCATGATCTGTTCCTCAACGAAAGTAGAACTGGAGTTCTGAAACGCACTTACAGTGCGATCTCAGCAAGGCAGTCGTCTACCTTTAGTGCGGCTAAAGACAACGTGCCTGGGGATTCTCTGTACAACGCAGAATTCAACTTCAAAAATTCTGAATCTGTTGTGGAAAAGCGCACATGTCACAGTGCTACTTTATCAATCCATTCCGAATACTTGGACAGTCCAGGCGATACACCTCTGGACTTGACAACTAAGAATGGTGTTGACTTAAAGCTGCAAATACAACATGAGCGGTCCCTTGTTTTAGAGGAGTATGATTCCGCAGCATGGACCTCGGAAAACTGCACTAAATAAGCGTCAGACGTCAGTGAAGAACCACTGTATTCAGACACCAGCCACAGTGAGGATGAAAGTGCTACTACATGTATACAAAGTCCTGTAAATATAAATGAAGAGGTTTGACGAGAATGCCTTGATCGCTTCTCCAAGACTTTAAAAGACCCATCTGCCGCCATAAAAGAGCCGGATATTGTCGATCCCAATCACTGGTCTTGTAATTACTGGATGATGAGCAATGGAGTGCGAAGGAAATCTGTTCACTTCGAAAACAGGGATTTTCAAGTTACTTTAAAGTATCTACGAGCACAGGCTCGGTTACCTAATGTGAAGTCTTCCACAAGACCGAGAAGATGCTCTAGGCCTCATGTATTTCCTTCAGAGGAATCTTAAGTTATGCAGAAGGTCATGGCGAAATAGCTCCATCATGAAGCCTAAAGGATGGGAAAAAGGCAAGGAGAAATGCCCCAAAGATCTGAATAATCCAAACACTGGAAAGAAACTGACGCGTAGTTCGGTACTTGGCAAAGAAAGAGTAAAGAAGCAATTATTCATTTATAAAGTTGATACACATCATCTAACGAAGGATAATATTAAAGAAAGCCTAAGAGAAGATTATGATGGAACTGTAACAGTCACTAAAAACAAACAAAAGTTCAGAGATCAGGGCACAGAAGGTGAAAAGTTTGCACAATTGTCAAGTGAGAGTAGAATGCAGGACATGGTCTCGGGATCACAGCTCAGATACCATCTCATCCTGGTAAATTGCAAGCAGTCTCAATGTACACATTGCAAGTCGAAAAGCCATTTCCTACTCGCCGTGCAATATTGCGTCTTGCCTGTTTGAGTTACAAAGCCTGTAATGTTGGGCACACACACATGCTTAGTGACTGAAAAAAGGCTTTGCACATCAGGCCCCGAGTGTCTGACAGTCTTTGTCCTCATGTTCATCAATGCAATACTGCTTCAAAGACCCGTTTGATTATCCTGCTGCAAATCATTTTGAGATATATTTACACATGAAAAAGCAAAAGCTATCTAAAAGTCATTGCTGGAGTTAACTGAGCGCGTGAAACCTGCACCAAATTCGCTCATTGTAAAATAATAACCTCACACGTGCTACTGCTTTCCTGCGAGGTGCAACCAAAAGTGATTACTCCTTCCCTGCTCTGTATGCGTGTCCGCAGTAAGCTTTTTAATCAACAGTTATTTAGTGTCAGGAATACTGAAGTGCTGCGCGCTAAGAGCGGATTGGATTTGATTTACTTCGCCGCTATGCCGCATATGTCGCACATGCAGCAACCAGCGGTGTTTCCAATTTTAAACTGCTGTTGCGCTGTACCTTGGCGCGCTGCCTGTTCGTGCTGCCGCCTCCTGGAGCTTGACACCTCTCGACGTCTGTGCAGTCGCTGCTCTGCAAGCAGCGGCTGTCTGGGGACACGGATTTGCAAAGGAGACATCATGTACTCCCAGTCCTATTTTCTTAGTTCTCGTCAGCATTTCTGATGGCGAGTGAGGTCCTTGCTAAATGCTTGGGAGAAGGCAGCCTTTGACTTCAACGAGAAGCTCGCTCCAGATTGTTGTGCTAGCAAAGCCTGCCATTCCCAAAGATGTAAGCTTTGCACCTGCGAAAAGACAGGTTGCGTTACAAAGTAAAGGTACATTTCTATTCGTAAATGTGTCTGATTGTGACTCGGAACAAAATAGGGCAGACAAGGGGCCCCTCCCCACCATCCTTACTTGCCGCACCGCCTGGCCTTCTCCAGTCATTCCTGTGTGGGGGGGGGCTCGCAGTGTGTGGGGGGGGGCTCGCAGTGTGGGGGGGCTTGCAGTGTGTGGGGGGGCTCGCAGTGTGTTGGGGGGCTCGCAGTGTGTGGGGGGCTTGCAGTGTGTGGGGGGGCTCGCAGTGTGTGGGGGAGGCTCACAGTGTGTGGGGGAGGCTCACAGTGTGTGGGGGGCTCGCAGTGTGTGGGGGGCTCGCAGTGTGTGGGGGGCTGTGTGGGGGGGCTCTGTGTGGCTGTGTGTGTGGGGAGCTCTGTGTGGGTGTGTGTGTGGAGGGCTCTGTGTGTGTGTGGGGGGGGCTCTCTGTGGGTGTTTGTGTGTGGCATTTGCGAGAGATTAAGCTATTGGCATTGTAAATGACAATGCCATTTATTTATGTTAAAAAAAAACATAAATAAAAATAATGTCAAGAGCAAGGCCAATAGCTCTAACTTTAACAAAGGCAAAACCATTGCATTGTAAATGCTTGTTTGAGTATACAGTGAAAAGCGTGCCCCTCTAATAGAGGGAACAGGCAGAGAAAAAAATAATAAATAAAAAAGTCATACTTCTTTGATAGCCTTAAAAATAGAGACAGGAGAAAAGACTAAAAGTGAACAAATGAAAAAAACTAGCCTGTTTGCACCAGGCTGGAGGAGACAAGAGTCACATGCTCAAAGTGCTATATGTGTAAAAAAGGCAAAAATCAAGATAGCAATATGTAGGAGTTGCTTAATTTACAAAGGTGGTGAGCATTGGAACTCATTTCTAGGGACCAACATTTATTTTTTATAATCAGATTTTGAACCAGAGCAATAGAGGGAAAGGCAGAGAGGTGAGAAAGGAGAAGGAAGAGAAAGCTAGGAAAACACTAACATACGGAGAAGGCAAGGATGAAAAAGAACCCGTAAGACTTAGGTAAAAAGACAGAAGATTATGGTAGTGGAAGGAAGAGGCATGAGGCATGAGGGAGAGCAAAGAATGCCAGCCTTGGTTTCCATCAAGCCCGGTATCTAGAAACAGCCAGTGAGGCTCCGAAAAACACTTTGAGACACTACACTAACTTTTTTTATACTAAGAAAGCACTACATTGGACAGACTGTAGTCCAGCTGTGCTCTACACAACATGGCATGCAGCAGAAATCCAAGTGGACCAAACACAGACATCTGAACGCCTACTCAGATTTGTAACCTGGCTTAGGTTCATCCTTTTTTCCAGACAGAAAATCAATTTATGAGCTAAAGCTGTTTTTTTTTTTAAATTAAAAATACTCATACTCACTAATATCGCCAGTTACAGAAACTACCTGGAAAATATTGTGCCATAATTCCCCCTCCTCAAGGTTCCAGGGAGTGGCAAAGAATTATTTGTCTGGAACCATTCGTGTGACTTTCCATTATTCAGTCTCACTGAGCGTTCCATGCGGTAGTGTAAGATGACACCGGAAATTCAGCATTGCCCACTCGGATTCGGTTTATTCAGCAGATGGAAAGGTTGAACTAGTTCTCGAGGCACAACGCTTGCTCCTCTATTTTTGGATCAGGAGGTAAAAAAAACACCACTGACACTCACCATTTCCACTTAGTCTCCTAAGATCACCCGGTGCAGCGGAGCACAAGAGACTGCTGGACCTGCTACCATTTTAACACATTGTCCTTCATTAATAGAAGGCTGGAGAGGTAAATAAAAACCGTACAGTGCCATTGAAAGTAAAATTGCATTACTGAATTACAAATGGGTTAAATACCACTTTAATGTACAGAAAAACTGTGCTCATTACATCAGGTACTAACAACTCAGATTTAAATATGGAAACAACGCCCAGAAACAATATTTCCGCTTGTTCTTCCACATTTGAGCGTAATTTACTTCATGGAGCATGGTAATGCAATAACAGATTTGAGGCATTACCTCGAAGCGTTCATCATTCAATGTCACAGATTTGAGAGGGAAGTTTTAGAGTTACACACTTGAAAGCAGTGGGATGTTACTTGTGACTACCACGGTTAGCTAAACATTTTTCATTCTGGATGTTTCTTCCTGCTGGAAGTGCAACCATTTGCTGACATTGATGTCACTTACTGCAGTTGAAAATCTGCAGACATGACTCTTTATCGCCTGCAGTAAGTATAAGGCTGGTAATGGGTCTGTGAGCTTTCCCAGGAGAGAGGCAGGGGCTGTCCTTGCGGGTGTACCCCGAATGTCATAGCCTGTGGTATTCACAGGAATTTTAAATGGTTTTAACACTCAATTGGCACACTGCAGTGACCAAGAAGGATGACTCATGTATGCAAATTTTGTGTTAAAACCTCGATAACCTCAATAGTTTATGGACATGTAAGACAAGGGACTTCTTCACATGCAAATAGAAATGCCATGTGGATAGTAAAAAAAGTAATAGTTGATGTGCATGTCCACCTTTACCCCAGGCTGTGAACTAGTGGCTTGTCTGCCTTGGGGCTGGTACAGTGCAAAGGGTACCAAATCTCCAGGCAAAATAGTATTGTATTGACTGAATTGTTCCCCAGACACAGACATAGACAATGTTTCAGGCTTTTTGCAGTAAGTTGGCACAATCATTAGGGTGCGCTGCCCGGCCTCAAGGAAGTGCTAGGCCTGACCATGACCAATCCTCAGGTTTAGGGTTTCAGGTATACTTAGAAATCTAGGATTTTCACAGATTCCCCTGCCTTGGTTATGGAGTGTTGTGAATCCTAATAATGAACTAACTTAACTAAAATGGTAGTTATAAGCCTATTGGCTTGTGAAGTTGTTTAATTTTTGAGAACAAGGTCAATCTTGTATTTTCTGTTATATATGTTATGTGCATTTGTATGACAATTGGCTACTATTTGGATGGTCCTATAGTGCTTTTGCAGTCTATTCTTCTTGTTAACCTTAGTTAAATCGATCTGCTACAATAAACCTTTTTTTTTAAAGCAGCTAGATACCTTTAAAGAAATAAGGCTGCTTTTTTGTTGTAAAATTTAATTTTTTTAGAGTTTCAGAGAGAGTTGACAGTGGTACCAGCACAGGGGCGGAGCCGGAAGCCAAGCGGACGCTGATCGTCTCGGCTCCCGGTCCACGAGCTGCTCTAACCCGGCCCTAGGCAGATACAGCCTTTCATTTCGACCGCTCATTTTTCCAACATGAAGCGGAGCGAGTAGGGCAAGTGCGGAGAAGCAGCGATCGCTCTGAAGTTGGCAGACAGGCTCGTTCTCCCGAAATGAAGGAAGAGAGGGCGGAGGCGCTCAAAATGGCGGGCGGCACTACGCCGTGGACTCCGCTGACTGCGGCCGCCGCTGGGAGGTAAGATTGTGTCCTGCGCTACCCCGGCTTGTTGAGACTCTCGCCGCAGCAGCTTGCATAATTTCCACTAGCTTCACTTCGGTGGAGACCCCCACCGAGGGAATACTCCCAGCGCCTGCCTGACTCTAAAATGGCGGCCGGCGGCGACTTTCGGATGGCGACCGCCGCTTCCACTGGCTCGCCCCAACTTCTCCCCGGCCTCCTGCTAATCCTGTGGCCCTCTCTTGGACTTTTGGCCTGCCTCCCGGCCTGCTGCCAGTTTGGGGCCACTGCCAGTGCCGGAACGCCCTGTGGCCCTGCAACACGGGCCGGATCTCCAGACCACTCACCCCCCCCACATAGCACCAGTGCTCTGACTGTGCCGCTGCTCCCGGAGTCCACACTGCTTGCGGGTGAATCCACACACTACCCACCGGCAGCCGTGCAGCGCCCCATGGCCAACTTGTGACCGTACCAACAGCGTCAACATGGCCTTCACCACCTGGCGCACTCCCACCCCCACCGAGACGGCTGACTGCAAACTCTCCAAGATGGTGACGCGCCTGCGGCTGGCCCCCAGCTTCATCTCCCACCTTCACTCCTGGACTTCTTGACTTTCTGTTTTGTCCTGACCTTCACATTGCTGCTGTTTTCGGACAGTTTCACTGGACTCTAGCCCTCCTCCCATTCCCTCAACCGTTAACCCTTTTCCCCGTGGATGATCCTCAAATGTTCCCTCCCTTTTCTGCTTCCCCTTCTCTCCATACCCTTGCATCCCCCCCACCCTCCCTTTGTGCTGTGACTGCATCCACACTTATGGAACTCTGCTCTTTGACTTATTGTAATAACTCTAATCAATGGTATTTGCTTTAGACCTTGCACCATATACCATTCCTATGTGACTATTAGAGTATATCCAGTCATATCCCCTCCCTATGTATATAGAGATAACTCTAATCACTAGTGTATGCAGTAGACCTTTGTACTCTCTACCATTCCTATGTGTCCATTAGAGTATATCCGGTCTTATCCCCACCTATGTATATAGAGATAACTCTAATGACTAGTCTCCTATGTGACTTTTAGAGTATATCCATGTGTATCCCTTCCCTATGTATATAGAGATAACTCTAATCACTAGAACATGCAGTAGTCCGCTTTGCTCTCTTCCATTCCTATGTGACTTTTAGAGTATATCCAGTCTTACCCCTTCCCTATGTATATAGAAATAACTCTAATTCACTAGTTTATGCAGGAGTCCGCTGTGCTCTCTACCATTCCTCTGTGACTCTTAGAGTATATCCATGTGTGTCCCCTCCCTAAGTAGATAGAGATATCACTAGTAAATGCCTAGAGTTTATCCATTTGTATCTCCTCCTTGTGTGACTTTATCTCTTGTACATTTGCATTTTTTTCTGTTTGTACCTTTCTTTTTTTATAACGCATGTAATCCTAAGTCCTTATGTTTTCAACTGGTTCTTATGTAAGTCAAAAATTTGCAAATCTGTTTTTCCGATTGTAACCATCAGTCCTTATGGTTGAAACTGGGTCCTATGTAAAGCGCTCTGACACCTTCGGCAAAGTTCGCCCTATATGAAATTCGTAAATAAACAAGCAGTGAGTGAGGGCCTTCAACCTTTTTAGGGAAGACCCCCCAACAGGCAAGGCCCGTGCCGGGCGTTATACTGGGGCAGTGACATCAGGCAGGGGAGGGTCATGGTGGGGGGTTGTACAATGCGGGATATGGATCATTAGAGGTAAGTACCAGGGGAAAAAAACGAATTTCGTTGCCCACGCTGCATCACCAAATGTAATGAAGTGTGGGCAACGAAATTCGTTTTTTTTTTCGGTACTTACCTCTAACGGTCCATATCCCGCATTTTACAACCCCTCCCCCTGACCCTCCCCTGCCTGACGTCACCGACCCAGTATAACACCCGGCACGGGCCGTGCCTGCCCCCCAATTGCGTCTCTTCCCTAGGAGGCATAATTTCAAATCATAGGGTCCGAGTACCTTTCTTTCTTTTTTACTATTCTGATAAAATGCAGGAGAAAAAATATAATACAAGAATATTGTGTCAAAAGTATCATCAACTCAAAAATATTGTGGGACAGAATATAGAAGGTAAAAATATGTTTTTTGAGGTGTGTGATATTTTTTAAACATTGTCTTTATTATAGCTGAATAAAATGTAGATTTTCAAACTAATTTAATATATATGTTATTGTATTATTATAAGGTATTAGTTTTATAATTTGTTTGTATAGTTTGAAACTTTTAATGTGAATTATTTCGAAATGTAACGAGTACATTATTATTTAACGGGGGTTGTTGCGTTTGTCAGGCATTAATGTGGGAAGTTATTTTAAAATAAATTATTTTTTAATTTTTAATAAAATTGTTCTTTTTAATTTTTTGTTTAATTGTTTGAGCAGTTTATTCAACTATAACATTTGGAAAATATGCTTTATACATAGTATTTGTTTTATTTTAATTGGTTCAATTATATAATAAATGTATTATTAGTCTGGTTTGATTTTTTGTTTTTAATTAATATTAATTGATTTTTTATAGGGGATAGTAGGGTGGAAATTGTTTTTCTTTTATTATATATTGTTTTCATTTTCTTTGTCATTCAAAATGTGTTTTTACAATTTGATTTACATTAATTTCTATTTAATTAGTATATTTGTTACTTTAAATATGAAAATGTTTTATTTTGTTTTATATATATATATATATATATATATATATATATATATATATATATATATATATATATATATATATATATATATATATATATATATATATATATTCTTCATCTCAAATGCCCTGAGCTTTACAGAGGTCACACAATACAGCTCTTTACCATCCGGTTTAGAAGCCTCGAGGCTGCTTGCAGTTTTTTGCATCCATTTCGTCTCTCGATTCCTTACTTGATTCCCGACGCGTTTCGAGGCAGAACGCCTCTTCTTCTTGGGTGCTACACAGAAAAAATGAATACCTCACCAGTGTTGTCTCTCTGAATATTTTATTGAGAACATCGCCCCCAATGGGCGTGGCACACAAAAGTTACCCAATGGTATGCTGGTCCATGTAGTTCTTGAGGTGAGCATTATATTAAAAGTTCGTTTGAAAGTTCATTGTCTCTGTGTTCTTTTATGAAGCTTATTATAGTCCTTAAGTAGGCTGGATTGCAAAACTGCAGGCTTCGTTTTGCCATAGTGGTACATTACTTCACGGAAAGAAAAGGTTTCCTTCCAAGCCTTTCCATTCAGTTTATAGGAAATGGTGCTCCTTTGCCACGGCCAGGACTGCCGTGTGTTTAATCTTCATCTCAAATGCCCTGAGCTTTACAGAGGTCACACAATGCAGCTCTTTACCATCCGGTTTAGAAGCCTCGAGGCTGCTTGCAGTTTTTTGCATCCATTTCGTCTCTCGATTCCTCGCTTGATTCAGGGCATTTGAGATGAATATATATATATATATATATATATATATATATATATATATATATATATATATATATATATATATATATATATATATATATATATATATATATATATACACATACATATATATATACATACATATATATATATATATATATAGATATATACACAAAAAATGACGAGTTACCTCCAAATGACGAGGCCACATCCCAGAGTGTTGAATCCATTTTATTCCAAGGATGTCTCCACCATGTTGCAGCACACAAATATTGCCAAACGTGTTTTAGGCGTATAGGCGCCCTTGATCACTGGCACAGGAAACCCCAAAGCAAGAGCAGTTCCCCTTAGCACAATAAATGTCCCGCCCATGTGGGCGTGTACCGCTGAGAATTCAGGTTACTGTGGTCCGCTCGCAATCAAACCCCAGTGGGCGCCAAGGGGTCCCCAAATTCACAGTCCTACTGAGATGAGTATGCAGCGAGATAAAGGAACGATTCCAGCCTCCTCAGAATGGACACGCTGTTCCAGGAGTGCTTTTTAGTATACTGCACTCCGGTTCCGCTTGTTATGCAGTGGGGCCCCATTGCGGCCGAGCCAGCAGCTATATACAAAATAACACGAGTTGCCTCCAAATGATGAGGCCACATCCCAGCGTGTTGAATCCATTTTATTCTAAGGATTGTTTCAACCAAGTAGCAGCACACAAATATTGCCAAACACTTTTCGGATGTATAGGCGCCCTTGATCACTGGTACAGGATATATATATATATATATATATATATATATATATATATATATATATATATATATATATATATATATATTCACTGAATAAACCATAGGTTTCAGGGACGTTATAGTTAGAAATTAGCATTTAAATAAACATAGAAATTCACAGAAAAAAAGCACAGGTTTCAGGGACTTTATAGTTAGTTAGACATTTCGCTCGTACAAAACCAGTGATGTCATTTGAGATGTCATCAGTGATGTTATTAGTGATGTCACTGACCATGTCATGAGTGATGTAATATGTGACGTCATCAGCAGTGCATTGCGGGGGGCGCGAGTTATAGTTAGCTCAACTAATTATAATGGCTGAATTTCTCTGGTTTTGTACGAGTGAAATGTCCAACTTACTATAATGTCCCTGAAACCTGTGTTTTTTACAAGGAATTTCTATGGTTTTTTAAATGCTAATTTCTAACTATAACATCCCTGAAACCTATGTTTTTTTCAGTGAATTGCAAAGGCTTTTTAAATGCTAATTTCTAACTATAACATCCCTGAAACCTGTGTTTTTTTCAGTGAATTTCAAGGGTTTTTTAAATGCTAATTTCTAACTATAACATCCCTGGAAAAGACTGTATTGTTAAGGCTGTTTACCCTTCAGGAGTTGCCATACGGAGAAGTTGGAAGAGCTGTAGAATTTCTCCCAGAAGCCAACAGCATAGCTATCAATAGTGCAGTGGGAGCAGTGGCCCTGGACTCAAGAATCTGAGGTGCTCAATGTACTCCAGTTATAGCTGCATTTTTAATAACAGGCAAAGGTATGGGGGCCCCATTGTTAGGGCTCGACCTTTACAGCCCAGCTACCAATCCAGACCTATTGCTATCAATATACCTCGAACGGCTTTTGGTCCGCCCCTTCCAACCGTTTGGCTGATAACATCTCTACCTGAGAGATCACAGAATGCCACTGAGGTTCGAAAATGCCTTCTAGGGAGCTTGGGGTTTAGTATAATGTCCTGGATTCAGAGTCGTAGCTACTATTGGTGCATCAGGTGCAGAGGCACCAGTGCCCTTAGCTCTGAGGGGCCCATTAAACCCAGACAATGCTGTATTTTACTACCCCAGTAGCAGTCAAAGGTGCCATTTTATTTGCTTGCACCGGGGCCCATGGCATCCGTGCTTCACTACAGCCTGGATGTACCAGATTTGCTCCCTGATGGGTTTGTGATGGGGTGGGGAGGGTGGCTGGGACGGAGAGGGTGGCTGAATCCTGCTTACCTCCCTCAAAACACCCCCCCCCAAACCAAGAGGGGTAGTTTCTGTATGAGGGGCCACAGACTGTCTACGGGGGTACTAAATAATTCCCTGTCAGGGTAGGGGGGCACAGAGAATCTCTTTATGGGCTCCACATCTCTCTTGTGTGGAAGGGGGCGGTTTCTAGACGTGCCTTCTGCCTAGGGTGTAGAGAGTGACCACAGACCCACCCACCCCCACCCCTCCCGACGAGGAACAGAGACCCCAGGGCTGGTCCTGTAAGGGCTCCATCGGTGCCAGGCAGCGCGCATCAGCCACTGGTACCGTGTCGTGGCCCTCAGTCGGACAGTACCATCTTGTGACCTGGCACAGGGAGGGCCAGGATATCCTGGTTCATGCAGCGGTTGCTTTGTGTTTGTTTGTTTGTTTCTTCGATTATACAGAAGATGTGATGAGCTCATGGGACGGCTTCAGTTCGAGCAGATGAATCCTGCGGGTGCATGTGCAGGACTTTGGGCTGAATGCTGCTGCGCCATGGGGGAACTTCGTTTGTATAACATTGTTTTTTTCGCTTTGAAGACACCATTCCTCACCCATTAATCACACAAAGCCCGCCTTTATCACAAATGCATTTGTCACAAAATATATTTAAAACACCTATGAATTTACATTCATAAAATCAAAAAATGCACATTTCGACTGTAAACCACCCGAACGAAATTTAAAAAGTAGGGTGGTGGATTTTTTTGTACTTGCATTTCTATAGTGCTCAATGTCATTCATGTGGTTTCAAAGCACTTTTTGAGGGTCCTTTGAGATTTTGGGGTACACGACCAGTCATGGCAACCTGCTCACGCTGTCTTTGGCGGTGTTTTGAAGTATCTCTAGTTGAGTTGATAGCTTGCACTGAATGACTGCACGTGAGCTCCGTAGCAGCACAGACGTTGAGTCTTTAGTAGTGTCCCTAGGAATGGTTTCAGAGTTGTGAAAGCAGTGTGCAGGGTCTCGTATCCTACCTGTAAATGCCACACGTTGCTGATGCTCACCTACCTCTGGCATGCTCTATAAACAGGGCACTGGGCCAGCGCTGGGTGTGGTGCCACCAGCACAGCATTGTGCCCACCATAGATGCCGCCAGCTGACAAAGAAGGACAAAGGCCCTCTGTGCCCGGCCCAAGAACCAGGGAGGGGCCCGCTTCCTACCTACTTCAGCCTGCTTTTATAATAATAATAATAATAATAGGGGGTCTTGTAAAGCGCATGGTGACGCACAACGGCGTATCCCCGCACTCCGATACGAGCATGGTAAGAGGCGGCACTGAGGGGAGGCCGTTATTTCACATATAGGAGTGTTTTTAGCTTTGCTCTAAATATCGACTCAGTAGGTTCCAAGCGCAGCGCAACCGGAAGTTTATTCCAGCTGGATGAGGCAAGATACCTGAAGGACCTGCCGCCCATCCTAGCTCTGGTCACTTTGGGAATGGTAAGGCGCCCTGATCCAGAGGATCTGAGTGCGCGTGTCGGCTCGTAATGAGTCAGGAGACCCTGAAGTGGAAAGGGTGCCCTGCCGTTAATAATCCGATGACAGGTGCAGAGGGCCTTGAATTCCACCCTGCTTCTGACCGGGAGCCAGTGTAAGGCCTGGAGAGCGGCTTTGGAGGCTGATCTTCTCGGCAGTTTGAGCACCAGCCGGGCAGCGGCATTTTGCAAAACCTGTAGACGGCTCAGGTTTTTCTCAAGGGTACCCAAATAGAGCAGGTTGCCGTAGTCCATTTTAGACGTGACTAAAGCGTGCACTAGTGTCCTGCGGGCTTCGGGGGGAAGGAGCTCCAATACCTTCCTGATGGTCTTAAGGATCCCGAAACAGGTGCCAACCACCCTGTTTACCTGGGGACCAAAGGTCAGATCGCAATCGAACCATATACCTAAATTCCTCGCCTCCCGGCAGGGAGTGGGAGCTGGTCCCAAGCACGGTGGCCACCACGCTGACGTCCACGCCGCCCGATCACCCCCCACCACAAGCACCTCAGTCTTGTCGCCGTTGAGTTTAAGGCAGTTGGCAGACATCCAGGCAGCAAGTTCTTGCATGCATGCTCTGAAGATGTCTGCCGCAAGACCTGGCGCTCGCGATAGGGAGATGACTAGCTGCGTGTCGTCAGCGTAGGACACCATGCGCAGGCCGTGTCTCTCAACTATGGAGGCGACCGGGGCAACATAAAGGTTAAAAAGCGTCGGGCTTAGGGACGAGCCCTGAGGTACCCCTTGGTCCAGTGCCACTCTCCTGGAGTAGCAGTCGCCCTGCCTGACTTGAAAACCTCGGCCCGACAGAAACGACTGAATCCATTTTAGCGCTGCGTTGCCTACCCCTGCTATGTTCAGACACTGTAGCAAGATGGAATGTGCTACAGTGTCGAATGCAGCGCTGAGATCCAGCAGGATCAGAGCCATGGTATGGCCCTCGTCGGCCCCCTGTCGGATGGCTTCAGATGCCATGAGGAGTGCCGACTCAGTCGAATGTCGAGGTCTGAATCCAAATTGGGTGGGGTGGAGGAGATTTGTCTCTTCCATGAACTGCATTAGCTGCAAATTTGCCACCTTCTCCGCCACTTTCGAAAAGTAGGGAAGGAGGGATATGGGTCGTAGATTTTCCAGCTTTTCGAAGCTGATGTTGGGCTTTTTACGGAGGGGAAGCACAACTGCCTGTTTCCACTCACGAGGCAGGGTGCTGGACCTGAAGGAGATGTCCAACAGGTGCCTGATATATGGTTCTAGTGTCGTCAGGCTGTCGGCCAGCCGTTTCGGAGACGCTGGGTCCCGTGGGGAGCCTGACTTCACTGACCTGCAAATTTTAATCAGGTCTTCTGCTGACGGGGTAGAAAAATTGAGCAGCAAGTTTTGTCCGTTCACCTCCCTATCAGGAGCTACAAACTCTCCTCCGACTATTGGTTGGGCGGGAAAGGCGGAGTAAATTTTGGACACTTTGTCGGCGAAATACTCGGCAATACGATTGCAGGTGGCCGCAGAGCAGTCCTCTGGCCCCGCTGATGAATTGGGGACAGCCAGAGACTTGTATACACTGAACAGTTCTTTCGCTGAGTTCTCGGCATCCATTATTCTACTGGTATAGTGGGCGGTCTTAGTTCTCCTGATCAAATTATGGTATACTCTTCTGTTGACGAGATATCTCTCTCTCGCCTGACTATCAAAGGCTTCCCTCCATTGCCTTTCCGCTCGCTTGCACTCCCTCTTGGCACCGCGCAGCTCCTCATTGAACCAAGGTGCCGATCTCTGTTTGCGCCCGCCCTCCTTAGTATGACCCAGTGGGGCGGTGCGATCCAATGCAGCCGTGATGCGATCGTTGAGCAAATTATTTGCCGAATCCGCATCGTCGCCTCCAGGGGGACCCTCAGCAGTGAGAGCTTCATGGAATTTCGGCAGGGAGAACCTAGCCCATTTGCGTCTAGGATAATTGAGAGGAGTGGAATCGGTCACCTTTTGCTTGGGGAGGTGGATTTCAAAAGGTACCAAAAAATGATCAGTCCACGGGAGGGGCACTGGGGGCGCCACACTTACTTCCTCCCAGTTTGCGAATACTGGATCGAGTAGGTGGCCATGTTGGTGTGTAGGGAGTTGGCTTTTTAGCTCTAATTGAAGTGATTGAAGATCCTGCAAGAACTCCCTCGTACCTATGTCGGATAGATCTTCGAGATGCATGTTAAGATCTCCAAGTAGCAAAAACTTGTCTCTCCGCAGCGCGATCTCCGTAACACATTCTATGAGAGTGCCCTTAAACCTCGCCAGAGGGCCCGGCGGGCGATAAACTAAGTAACCCTTCACAGTGGTACCCCCATTAATTTTTATTGTGAACACCCCCACTTCACCTGCCGCCAAATGGACTGATTCCAGTTGACAGGCCAGGTGATGTTTAAATGCAAGCGCTATGCCTCCTCCTCTGCCCTCAGATCTATCCAATCTAACCATTCGATAATCTTCCGGCAGTGCTTGAATGATTTCCGGGTCGGAGTGCGCATCCAGCCATGTTTCTGTAAGGAACAGTAGGTCCAATTGTCTATCCATGAGTAAGTCATGGATGTCGAGCTTATGGCAGCGCAGCGATCTCGCATTTAGTAGGCCGCATGACAGGGAGGGGTTGTTCCCGCTGTCTGAAATAGTAGTGCAGAACTGATATTGGCAGTGCTTGCAGTCTATGTCCACCCCTGTGTGCAAGATGTGAAGTCCAGGTCCGCATTTTGCGGAGGACAGATTTAAGAGCTCGTCCCTACTCCATATGATCCGATCCACAGGACCAGGGGTTGAGGCCCTGGGCCGTGTCCGGACGCGGACGCGGACGGGCTTGGCTTTGGCGCGGCTTCGGCGCGCGCCCGGCGCGCCCGCTGCGCCCGTCCGCTGCGCTTCCTGGGCCAAGGTGTCATTGTATGGAGTCAGGTGCGGGCGGGGCGGAGCACTAGAATGCTCGCTCAGCTCGTCCCCCTCACGCAAGATGGCGGGACCAGTGAGGTGGGAACGGGGGTTCGCGCCCTGCAGTCTCCAATAAAGTTTAAAAACACATGGGCAGTCTTTGTACACGCAATCTATCTAAAACAAATAGCAGCAGTATTATTAAAATATTAGCACCAATCACAATACATGAACAGTCCCGGCTTTCCGCCTCAGGACAGCGCTCTTTTCCTCGTTAGCAATCAGCGAGGACAAGGGTTTTTTTTATCTGCGGTAACTATCGATTTGTCATGGGTTTCACCCTCCTGGGCACACACCGAGCGGTGGAAGGACTCACCAGATCGAGACACACACCCAGCTGTCAGAAGTCTCACCTTCCTGGGCACACATCCACCTGTCAGCGGTCTCCTCCTCATAGGCACACACCCAGTTGTCAGTGGTCTCAGACTCATTGGCACACACCGAGCTGTTGGAGAGAGAGCTCACCCAATCTGGGCTCACACCGAGCTGTGAGAGGACATATCTCATCCGAGAAAACACTGAGTTGTCAAAGGTCGCACTATCCGGGGCACACGGCGTCATATCATTGGTTTTTCCCACCTGGGCACACATCGAGCAGTGGGAGGGCTCACCAGATCTGGACATGCACCCAGCTGTCAATGGTCTCACCCTCCTGGCCAAGCATCCAGCACTCAGGGGTCTCACCCTCCTGGGCACACACCGAGCAGTGGAAGGGCACACAATATCCAGACACACGCCCAGCTGTCAGAAGTCTCACCTTCCTGGACACACATCCAGCTGTCAATGGTCTCATTCTAACGGGCACACACCCAGCTGTCAGTGGTGTCAGACTCACTGGCACACACCGAGTTGTTGGAGAGCTCACCCGATTGGGCACACACCGTGCTGTGAGAGGGCTCATCCCATCCAGACACACACTGAGCTGTCAAAGGACGCACTTTCTGGGATACACATAGATGGCTTACTGTGACGGGGCAGAAACACGGCCCACGTGCAGCCAATCTCCCCTCTCTTCCATTCAGCATTTTAAAAGGTGGCACGACGGACTCTGAGAGTCCATGGGGATAGACATTCTACAAAGATGGGGGAATGTATATAATTCCATTACTCTGAGTTCACTCCCCCTTGTTCTGATCATTAAACCCACCCCCTTCATTACTGGAAAGGGACCTGGCCCACCCTGGGGCTTTTTAACAAACTAAGCGCGGGAGACCGCGCTTTGCTTTAAAAAAAATAATTTCATCAGGATTCGAGCAACCAGCGCAAATTTAGCTGAAATTATTGAAAAAAGCTTTTTTTGGGCCTGGGGTCACTATGGGACCCCCTGAGCAGGTCTACGGGGTCAGGGTGTTTTTACACTGCCCCCTTTTCTTGTTTTTCATCTTTTTATAAACTTTTTTCTTGTGACTTAGTTAACGAGTCACAAGTTGGCTGCCAACACATTCAAGTTTGGAGTGTTGGCAGCCAATCAAAAGTAAACTCATGCTCAGGAGGAGTCACCACTCCTCCTTGGTGCTCAGATATCGTTATTTTTCTTTTTTTAATTTCTCAAGAACTACTGAGCGGACACATTTAAAAAAAGGTTGCTTTCTGAATCAAGAGCTACATTTTTTCTAAATTTGGTGTTATTCTGTTCAGCAGTTTTCCTATAGAAATGAACATGGGGAAAACACGCTTTGGGACCCCTTATTTTCTTGGCCCCCGCTTGACGAATCACCCCGAAATTTCAAGACAGGAGCTGACCGGAGCGCCCCATTATTTTCTAAAATTTCATGAATATTCGTCAATCGGCACCAAAGATATTGGCTAATGAAAAAACGCTTTTTTAATAGAAACAAGATCCTAACTATAACTACCTAATGGCTAGTAATTTTGGTACTTTGGCCCAGTTTGACAAATTTTCATGAAACCTTTCAAAAACAAGGTTCATCTACCTCAGTTTCGTCCTGGAAAGTTTCAGGGCAGATCTGTCAATGGGGGGCTGAGAAAAAGGGGGCCTCATAACGTAAAATCGCCATGCATTTTCTATAGACTTCTTCAAGAAAGGGTATAGCAAAAACTGCTGAACTAAATGACACCAAAGTCACCAGGAAGCTAGATCTTGGTCCGCAGATTGTGCTTTTTGTGATTTGGTGTAAATCCGTTCAATAGTTTTAAAGATATTAAGGGTAAAATATAATTGCATATTTGATCAGTTGGGCTCGCAAGAGTCCCGTCGATGTCCAGTGAGACAGCAAAATCAAAAATGGATCCCTGTGATTGTCAAGAGGCTAGTTTTCCCCTCGAGCCTTCATGATCTCTCAGAAGCGAGAGGCTCATACAAGTGCTCTGATTGGCTGGCTGTTGGAATTTTAGAAAACAAAAATGTCCGCCTTTACTGTTTACTGTCAAAAAGTAGAGGTCTTGTGAAAATGAAGTGAAAAAACTATATAAGGGGGCAGCAGGAAGGCATGCTGTCCCACTAGATTTAGCTATCCCCTTGATTTAGAAAGGAGATATCTAAGGGATAACTACTGTGAAGAAATAAATGGATATTGGTTTTAACTCATTTTTACAATCTTGCAAGACTCACAAAGGATTGTGAATAGTAAAAAGGAGTAGATGCGTATGCAATACACTCTATTAGTAGGAATGCATATTGTGGTCCTTGTTTTTGAGAGGATGTGAGTAAGGGATAGGTACTGTGATAAGTAAATACTTTGAACTTATTTAAAAAAATAATCACGATCTTGCGAGATTGTGAAAAGTAGTAAGGAGTAGGTGATCTTTTAATACACTGTAGTATGCACACTTGCTACTGTATGAAGAAGTATTACTGGAGATGGTGTTTATCAGAGTCTACTATTTATGCCCATTATCTTGGTTTGAGTTACGAATAGGATACAGTCTCTTCCCACAACCTACTATTCACACCTATTATCAGAGAGAGGGAATGTTAGCAGGGAGGACAGTCCCTCTCCACTTACTACTGCCATCTGAGAGAGAGGTCTGACAGGAGAGGCAAGTCCTTCTCCACATACTACTACACACATCCATCTCCTGAGAGAAAGTTCTGAAAGAACAGGCCTGTCATTCCCAACACACTACTATGCACACCTGTCATCTGAGACAGAGGTCTGAAAGGAGAGGTCAGTCCATCCACACACCCTACTATGCACCCCCTTCATCTGAGAGAGAGGTCTGACAGGAGAGGCCAGTCCTCCCACGGAGTACTATGCACACCTGTCATCTGAAAAAGAGGTGTGAAAGGACAGGCCTGTTATTCTCCACACACTAATATACACACCTGACATCTGTGAGAGGTCTCAGCGGAGAGGCCATTCTCTCGCCACACCCAAACCATTCACACCCTTCATCTGAGAGAGAGAGATCTGGAAGGAGAGGGCTGTCCCTCCTCAATCACTACTATGCACAACTGTCATCTCAGAGAGAGGTCTGAGAGGAAAAGGCTGTCCCTGCCCACTCACCGCTACTCACACCCACCATCATTTGAGAGAGAGGTCTCAAAGAAGAGTTTACTCCTTCCACACACCGTACTACGTGCACCTCTCATATGGGAGAGAGGTCTGAAAGGAGAGGCCCGTCCCTCCCCACTGACTACTTTGCACACCAGTTATCTGACAGAGAGGCCTCAAAGGAGAGGCCAGTTTCACCACACACCCTACTATGTACATCTGTTATGCAAGAGAGGGGTATCACCAGAGAGGCCAGTACCTGCACATGCCTTACTATGCATAGTTGTAATTTGAAAGAGAGGTTTGAAAACAGAGGGTAGGCTCTCCTCAGACTCCAGTATGCACACCCATTATCCAACAGAGGATTTTTATTGGAGAGGCTAGTGCTTCCCATATACTACTATTTCACAACAATTGTGTTGTGATCCCGTAAGAGGGTTGTGAGTAGAGTGCAAGTTTCAAGTAGTGAGGTTTGCAGCATGAGGCTTGTGCGATCATGCTAGCATCTCTGGAAGTCGTAAATACATTACTGCTTTCTAAATTTTATGGGCTCATTTATAATTTATTTTTCCAAACTAATCAACTTCTCTAATGTCTTGATTTCTCCAGAATTACAAGAAACCACTGTTATTGACTTAATTCTAAATGGACGATCTTGCAGGTACTTCCCAAGAGCCAAACAGGAAACACAACCTACTCAGAGTCTATGCAGGGGATTGTACGTTCGACTCCTGCGAACATCTTGCAAGATAGTAAAAATATTATTGCTTTATATAATCAATGGAACAAATCATAATCAAATTTACTAACATAATCAACTTCTGTAAACTGTTACTTTGCTCAGAATTACAGGAAAATACTGTTCTGAACTTAATCTCTAGGATTTCGCAAGAGGGTCACACAAGCAAACCACAAAGTACATCCCCATTGGAGTCCACAAATGGAATTGTGTGTTAAACTCCTGCGAACGTATCCCGAGATTCACCACTTTTGTTTTTAAGAAAAAATAAATGAAAATTACAATTACATTTTAATGACTCTATTTTTCAGATTAACATTACATAATAACTGAACACTAAACAGTAGATGAATACAAAATATCGAACTCTAGTGAATAATCACACAATTAAAAAATAGATTTATGTAATTAAACTTAATACTACACAATATTAAAAAAAAACGGATTACTCTCTTTCTGAATTATAATTACGACTTTAATGTAAAAACACATGCAAAGGCTCTGTAAAGTGTGCTATGACAATAGTATAGATCTTTCTGGGAAAATGTCTCAATATGAGAGTCAGAAGACAGGCAATCTCAACAAAAGAGAAAAGGGTGGGAAAAGGGACCACCCGACAAGCTGTTGGCGGTCCGCACCCTGAATGGCGATGCAACCGACTTCAAGGCAGTTGGTTGCAGTCCACCCGCCATCATAATAAGGCCCATTAACGTTTGAACTAAAAAAACACAGAAATTAAAAAAGTAATATGACAACTACTTGCCACTATGTGACCTACAAAAATAAACTAGTGCACTAATTGGATGATGTCATCAGTGATGTTATCAGTGATGTCAACAATAATGTCATCTGAGATGTCATCATTGATGTCATAAATTATGTCCTAGAATATTTCATGACTGATGTTGCATGAGCGGTCATAAGCAGTGCATTTCGGGGCACACGTTATAGTTAGTTCTGCTAACTATAACCATCACATTTCTATGTTTTTATAGTTCAAAATGTTAGTGTAGTTTGAGAAATTTACCTAAATATAACGTTACTTTAACCTTTGTTTTTTCAGTAAATCTACACACCTTTATATATACATATATATATTTTTACACACACACACACACACACATATATATATATATATTCACTGAAAAAACCATAGGTTATAGACCATATATAGTTAGGAATTTGCATTTACAAAAACATTGAAAATTCACCGAAAAAACCATAGGTTATAGACCATATATAGTTAGGGATTAGCATTTACAAAACCTTATTTTACTCGCACAAAACCATAGAAATTTGCATATATAGTTAGTTGCAATAACTATATATCGCGCGCCCGCAATCCACTGCTGATGATGTCACATATTACATTATTCATGACATGGTCAGTGACATCACTGATGACATCACTGATGACATCATCCAGTGACTGTAAGTTTCTGTAAAGTTAAAATATGTCTTACATATTGAAGAATGAGTGGATGTATAAGTGTCTGGATGAAGGATTTAGTAGGTGCATGACTGACTGTATGAGTAAATGATTAAATGCGTCTCACTGAGTGCATGGGTTAGTGACTAAACTGTCTGAATGTGTGCATCAGTATGTCTGCTGTTGTATAAGATGCTGCATGTGTTGATCAGTAGCTATATGAGTAACTATATGGGTTATTGATTGGTTGCCCAAGTATTTGTATGGGAGACTGAGTGGGAGGTGTGTGACTCTGTGCATAGATGTGTGAGTAGTTGATTCACTATATGTATGGGTTCAAAAGTGCATGTGGAAACAGCTGTATGGGCGGTTGACTGTCTGCATGAGTGTATTTGCTACATGTCAAAGTAAGTACATATGTAAACACAGTACATGTGAGAGTTGACATATATAAATAACTGTGCATAAGAGCCAGTGAATGTGTGAGTGGCTGTATGGATCATTGTGAACTTGTATCAGGGATTGTATAAGAGAGTAAATATGTGTTAGTATATGTTTGAATAAGTAAGGTGTGTATAACTGTATAGTTGAGGAAATGGAGGAGTGGTTGATTCTTTTCATGACTGACTAGATGTATGAGTAACTCCATGGATGAGTGACAATCTGTGAGTGTCTGTTTACCCTGATTGTATCTAAGGTTATATTAGAGTCTGAAGAGGTTCATCGTATTATCACATGAATGATATTATCAGTGATGTGATCAGTAATGTCAAATGAGATGTCATCAGTGATGTCATCAGTGATGTCATTTGAGATGTCATCAGTGATGTCATTTGAGATGCCATTTGAGATGCCATCAGTGATGTCATCAGTGATGTCACTGACCATGTCATGAATGATGTAATATGTGACATCATCAGCAGTGGATTGCGGGTGCGCGATATATAGTTATTGCAACTAACTATATATGCGAATTTCTATGGTTTTGTGCGAGTAAAATAAGGTTTTGTAAATGCTAATCCCTAACTATATATGGTCTATAACCTATGGTTTTTTCAGTGAATTTTCAATGTTTTTGTAAATGCAAATTCCTAACTATATATGGTCTATAACCTATGGTTTTTTCAGTGAATTTCATTGGTTTTTTAAAAGCTAATATCTATAGCTGTAAAATATATTCTTTATTACGTGACGTATCACGTAGCCACGTGCGACGCCTCATGACGCGTCGCATAAACGTGACGTATCGTCTCTGCAGCGCAAACTAAACCCGTAACGTAAGCGCGCCGGAGCACGCTTACAGATATATATATTTTTCTTTAACCTTAATTAGACAAAATCCACACGTGCACATATCTTGAGGCCCATCAAACAAACAGTCCCTACAATTTTGCCAAGTTTGGTGGAAATCTATTCCTTTAAATTTTATTTTACTGTTTCTCTTGGTTTTCCCCTTGTTACGCTTACCGGAACGCTACCCGGTACGCAAACCGGACGCTCCAAAAACACAAGATGTTGGACTCCCGTTACGCTGCCGGTTAGCTGGGAAGCGCCTCTACTGCGAAAAATCCCAATTCTTTTTTTTCTTTTGCCCCGCGGGGAACTTTAATAGCCCCCTCATCAATCCTAGGGGGTCAGGAGGGGTCTACCTTACCCCTTTCCTTCATTTCCACCTTTTTTTTTCCACCTCTTGTCTCTCGATCCTACCGAGAGACAAGATGGCGGCCGCTCCGGACTGTTTACAATGTTGACAGCCAATCAGCTTCTCCTCAGACTCCCGTTACGCTGCCGGTAAGCTGCCTAGTTAGCTGCCCGGTTCGGGTACCGGGACGTGCCATTTCGGCAAAAAATCGCAATTTGAAAATTTTTTTTTTTTTTGCCCCGCGGGGCACTTTAATATCCCCCTCATCAATCCTAGGGGGTCAGGAGGGGTCTACCTTGCCCCCTTTCCTTCATTTCCCCCTTCGTTTTTCACCACCTCTTGTCTCTCGATCCTACCGAGAGACAAGATGGCGGCCGCTCCAGACTGTTTACAATGTTGACAGCCAATCAGCTTCTCCTCAGACTCCCGTTACGCTGCCGGTTAGCTGCCCGGTTCGCGTACCGAGACGCGCCTCTACGACGAAAAATCGCCAATTTTTTTTTGGGGCCCGCGGGGCACTTTAATATCCCCCTCATCAATCCTAGGGGGTCAGAAGGGGTCCACCTTGCCCCCTTTCCTTCATTTCCCCCTTCGTTTTGGCCTCCTCTTGTCTCTCGATCCTACCGAGAGACAAGATGGCGGCCGCTCCGGACTGTTTAGAATGTTGACAGACACCGGAGAGCCAATCAGCTTCGCTTCGCAAAGCTCCGATACGCGAAAAGTACATGAACTGGTTCGCTATCCGGGACGCTGTCACAGATATATCTGTTTTTTAAAACGTTAATTTCTCAAAATCCACTGGAGCACATATATTGAGACCCAGCAAAGGCACATCGGGCTAACAGTCCCTACAATTTTGCCAAGTTTCGTGTGAATCCATTCAGCCGTTCGAGCTAAAAGTGAGGCCAAACGTGGAAAAATGAATGGGAAAAACGCGTTTTGGGACCCCCCTTTTTTCTCGGCCCCCCCTTGACGAAACCCCCCCAAATTTTAAGGGGCTGCTCAGAAACACAATGTGCCATTTTCCTGAAAATTTCAGCCGATTCTGTCCACAAACGCCAAAGTTATTAGACATAGAATTTTCAAAAGTTCCATAGAGAAAAAATCCTAACTATATATACCTACTGGCAATCGCCAGTAGGTAATATATATATATATATATATATATATATATATATATATATATATATATATATATATATATATATATATATATATATATATATATATATATATATATATATGTGTAGAAACTCCGCATACCACCTCCAATCCCCCCGGACTGACGAAGAAGGAGACAGACCACAGCTTTCAGGTAACTGTTTTTTTAATTGCAGGTCTCAGTGGAAACAACCAACCATGACGCGTTTCGGGCTCAGCAGCCCTTGTTCACATGCAGGGAGTAGCTGGATACAATGGAGTTTATAGTGCATTTAGCCCTGCCTGCCACCCGCCCCCTCAAAGGTCAATTGACCTACAAACATAAACAACAGACTCATTTCAGTGTCTAAGAATGTAATCATGTACATATTGCTAAAAAATAAATTAGAAAGCAATTATGTAAAACAGATTGAAATTATTGCACATTATATACTTTGCATGAATGCAAGTTGAATTTTAAGCACCATTTTGTACTTATGGAGTCATTTGGTCACTGTAACCGGGTCACATTTTAACTTTGCAAAATAACTGGATAAATCCATTTTGTCGCAATATAGACCAACTCTATTCATTTACATAAGGTGACTGTGCTAATGATAACATCTTAACTTCTGCCATGTGGGACAGAGGAATGGAGGGCTCGGTGTGCAAATAGGCAAAAAAGTGCTAAAGTGTCAACAACCACAAGCTAGGACAACCCTGCCTAGAGTGCAAAGAGGCTTAGTATAAAGTGCATACAATCACATCTAAAAGACAATATTAAAATACATGATATACATCTTACTGATTAAAAAAGAATAGACATATAAAACGTTACCCGTATTAAAATAAGGACAAAGCCATATTATTTGATCAAGGTAAGTGTAAAATGCTATTCTAAAAACAGTAATTCATCATGATTTTAAAAGTGAAAAAATTAGTGCAGTGACCATATATATGGTGATAAAACTAAATAATGATAAATAGGGAGGATAAAGTATTGCCACTGTTGTAAAGTGGCCGGAAAACAGAGCTGAAAGGAAGAAAGAAGGGAAAAAAATAGTAAAACCCAAAGGATAACAGGGAACCTGACTATCAATTGTACATCATAAATAGTTCTAGTTAACCCTTCCTTCATATTCGAAAAAAGTGAATGGGCAACAGGGACCCTGAATACCCATTGAGACATTATGTAATCACAAACCAACTAGTTTTGGCACCACTGCTGTTTGAGTTCCGTACTGATATTAAGATAGACACTAATATAGAAAAACAGGCAAAGCTACTTAGAAATGGTTGGGATGGGAAAACATGCTTCAGAGTTAAATTTTAGCTATAGGAAGTTATGGATATCTTCCGTATTGTTGAGGCCGTTGGGTCACTTGCTGTCGAACTCCAAAATGAAGCGTGTCTCCAGCTGCCTCAGTAGCAGCTCCCCATTGCCTCCTATCCGGGAGGGCGGAACTGATCCCACCACAAAATACATGAGGCACTCTAGATCTTCATTGTGCTTCAACGCAAAATGACGTGCCACCGGATAGGTGGGATCATTATGCAGTATTACCCTAAGGTGCTGTAGAATTCTGACGTGCACCTGGGCTTTTGTACTACCTATGTAATTTAGTCCACAGGTGCACGTCAGAACATACACTGCAAAGTCAGTTTTGCAGTCATGGTTGCCCTTGATAGGGATATCAGTCGTGTCAAAGGGTGTGCGGTAATGTGTTTTGTTTATACCCAATTTGTATGCCCTACAATGTGTGCATTTATAGAATCCAGACTTAGATTTCAACCACGTGCCCTTTTGTTTCAGCTCAGGGCTGCTAACATCCAAATGAGCCCCCATATTTCTGGCCCTACGGAAAGTAACCACGGGCTTACGGGGCAAAGTACAGTTGAGGATGTAGATATATATATATATAATATACAGGCTCCTCCTCAGATCGCACGGCGTTACAGACAACAGCGCACGCCGGCAAACGAGGGAGACGGACCACAGGAATCAGCAAAGGTAGTTTATTGCAGCAACAGCACAGAGAACAGCTACGCGTTTCAGGCTAACTCGCCCTTGTTCATGCTGTTACATTGCCACATATGAAATGCTATTTTATATTTGCTCAATCGTGTTAACACCCACTTCTAGTGACATCACCAGTCATGTGATAAAAAATAAAAAGTGAAGAAATACTACTACTTTTAGTTTAAGCAGCAAGGATTTTTGCACAATTAGAACTATAGGATGTAACTGGAGAAATCCCAATATAATAACATATGCAACAAGAATCGACAAAGAATAATGACATATAGTAAAATAAATGTTAAAACTGTGTCTAACTATTATTACATATGCATGACAGGTTTCATAGATAATAACTGTATAAATACATTTTTATAACTATACCCAAAGACTCTAAAACTGGAAGGGCCTTATATACATATGTTAAATGCCACAAATTTGTCAATAGTTACAATCTCCATGTGCAAAATACAACCAAGCAGCAATAAAGTGGACAAAAAGTGCAATAAAGTTGTGCAGACATATGTGCAAAGTAAGCAGCAAAAAAAGTGCAACGCTGACGAGATCAAGAGACAACATCACATTTATATTAGGAACTTCTCAGATCCCTGAGATATAATCGCTATATAATTATTATGATATTCATATACCTTTTAAAAACAGTCAGTATCAAAAAGTATCTAAAAAGGTATCAAAAAGTATCAAAAAGCTAAAACCCACAACCTGAAAATTTATAAATCTATATATAGTCAAAGTATTTACACACCAAATAATTAATACACGCAGGATATTGCTGCAGTATTATAAATAGTAGTATAAAATAGTAATCAAAAAGTATATACATACTATGTAGAGATATAATACCGCGAAAACGTACATCAAGGAATAACACAATCATCACAATGAAAATTGGAATATAAATAGAGAGATACAGGTCAATCATAAAAAATAGAATAGTATCATAATGATTGGAATACCCATTAAGAAAGTCCTAATCCACCACCCACTCAACCTTCCAATAGGGAACCTAACTGAAAGGGAGTATATAGAATAGGGTGGGGAGGGGAGGGCTATAGGTACAATATAGCAGTGACTCAAGCCTTTACAAAAAATTATGCAATTCATCTAGATTATTAAGTCCATTAGGCCAACGGCTATCAAATTCAAGTATCATGCTAGTTTCAATCTGTCTTAATAAAGTTTCACGATCACCTCCTCTTTTTAATGGAAGAATCGCCCCCACCACAAAGTATTTTAAACAAGTCAAGTCATTGTTATGGACTCTACTGAAGTGGCGTGTAACCGGATAAGCCGGATCTTTGTGCAAAATTGCTCGAAGGTGTTGTAATATCCTGACATGCACCTGAAGTTTGGTACTGCCTATATACTTTAGGCCACAGGTGCATGTCAGGACGTAAACGGCATAATCCGTTTTGCAATTATAATTGCCATTAATAGGTCTAGGAACAACACAGAAGGGGGTAGAATAATGAGAGGTATTGATGCCAAATTTACAGGCACGACAACCTGAACACTTGAAGAAGCCTTTGGAAGGTTGAAGCCAAGGAATTTTGGCTTTGAGTTCTGGGGCTGCTTTGTCTAAAATGGTATCCATGCTTTTCGCCCGTCTGAATGTAATGATAGGTGTATTAGGTAGTTTGTGATTTAACACAGGGTCACTTAGAATGATAGGCCAATTCTTTTTCATAATTGCTGTTAGCTTTCTGTCTTCACTGCTAAAGGTAGTTATCATGCGTGGGCTATCATCTTTAGACTCAGAGGGTTCCTCTAATGCCAGTATGTTTAACGGGTTAGGGAACAAACTCTCTCTAGTTCTGGATTTTGCTTTGTCAATAGCCTGATTGAGGATTTTTTCGGAGTAACCTCTGGCCCTGAGTCGTGTCAACATATCTTTAAGACAGGACTCAAAATCATCATGAGAGCTACAAATCCTCTTCAGTCTTAAAATATCCCCATACGGAATGCTAGCAATTGTATGTTTAGGATGCATACTAGACGCTTGAAGTGTAGCATAACCCGCAGTAATTTTTCTGTGTAGGGTCGTATTGATCTTGCAGTCAGAGATGTAGATTTCCACATCAAGGAATTGTATCCTCTGTTTATCAATGTGAGCCGTGCATTTTAAATTGAGGGAATTATCATTCATATGTTCTACAAAGGATAGGGCGTCCTCCTTAGTACCTTTCCATGCTATGAAGATGTCGCCTATGTATCTTGAATAGCATATGACATTATTGTTCATCCATTGATGGAGATGAACGGCAAGGACCTGCTCCTCCCACCAGCCAACGTGCAAGCACGCATAGCTGGGGGAGAAACAGGCCCCCATCGCCACTCCTCTCAATCCATACTAATATAATAAAGAGAGAGCCCAAACCTTTGAGGCGGGTAATCTCAGGAACCACAGCATCAATCACAACACCCAATACAGCGTTGGAAAGGGCAGTTGCAGCAGAAGGACATAGGCTATGCAGACGCCCACCATATACATTTAAAAGGTAAAAGAACCGTGCCAGCAAAGTAGTCCCTTGTGGGCGTGTCTGCGTTGTGCTGTGGGCGTGTGCTGTGGGCGTGACAAATGCTGGGGGTGTGTGATACGTTCCGCCCTTCATGCCATGTCTCATATTGTGTGCTAATCCCACCCTGCTCCCTTTAAATACCCCTGCACCCCATAATCATAACAAACCTTTACTCCTTAAAATACTCCAAAACACCCTTAAACACTAACCCATCTTAACCCTATAAATATACCCTGTACCCCAAAACCCGAACCTATTTCTAAACCCTAAAAATACCCCTGTACTCCAAAACCCAAACCTAGCCCTAAACCCTATAAATACCCCTGTACCTCAAAACCCACCCCTACCCCTGAACCCTAAAAATACCCCTGTACCCCAAAACCAAAACTTAGCCCTGAACCCTAAAAATACCACTGTACCACAAAACCCAAACCTACCCCTGAACCCTAAAATACCCCTGAAACCTAAAACCCAAACCTAGCCCTGAACCCTTAAAATACCCCTGTACCCCAAAACCCAAACCTACCCCTGAATTCTAAAAATACCCCTGTACCCCAAAACCCAAACCTATCCCAGAACCCTAAAAATAACCCTGTACCCCAAAACCCAAACCTACCCCTGAACCCTAAAATACCCCTGTACCCCAAAACCCAAACCTAGCCATGAACCCTAAAAATACCACTGTACCCCAAAACCCAAACCTAGCCCTGAACCCTTAAAATACCCCTGTACCCCAAAACCCAAACCTACCCCTGAACCCTAAAAATACTCCTATACCCCAAAACCCAAACCTAGCCCTGAACCCTAAAAATACCCCTGTACCCAAAAACCCATACCTATCCCTAAACCCTAAAACTACTCCTGGACCCCATAACCCATAACTATATCTGAACCCTTAAAATACCCAAACACCCCAAAACATATACCTCAGTACCCCAAAACATACACCCCTATACCCATACTTATCTTATCCAAACATTTAAAAAAAACATGCTTTTACCATTCATGCATTTGCAACGAATTTCGTTGTAAACGCATGCGTGGTAAAAGCATATAAAATGTAATGCCATGCGTTATAATGGCATTGCGGAGTCATGGTACTTTCGTAATGAAAGTATGCGGAGTAATGGTATGCGGAAAGAAAGTTGCGTAATAATGGCTGTTTACCCTCCCCCGGTAAGTACATTAGTGGCACGGCGGCCCACATCTCCAGCAACATACTCCTATTTTTTCACCACCCATTTGAAAAATGCACAGGTCTCTCTCATTAATGGCCAGCACCAACATACACTTTTAGACACACCTCCCGCCACAAGTTCTAGAATTGCGAACTTTAGAGCTGGGGAGCTACGTTCGAATCTCAGCATCAGCTCAACATCCTGTGATTCCAGGCAAATCGATTTGTCTCCCCGTGCCTACCACAAATGAATGTGTTCTTCTGTAATGTAAATTGTGCTCATGCCATGTTGTCGAGCTCACGCTATATAATATTGCAAGGAAGAATAGAGTAGGGAAACTCGAGTTCACACACTACTGATGCGCACTCTTAAGTGCATCAGCAGTGCACTGTGAATCGGAGCATTTCACAGGCCTGTCACAGATAAGAAATGCTATCAAAACGAAATTCTACAAAACAATATACTACTGGCCGGCAGCAATTCATACCCGGACATCGTCGGGACGGGCTGCTAGTTGTTTATAAATTTGTTTGCCAAAAAGGAAGTAATTGTTATTGAGGCACCACTCAATGAGCCACACAATAACTTTATTGTGCTCATAAGGGGCAATGGGACGTTTAGCCAAGAAATGTTTAATAGCAGAGAGGCCCTGGGTATGGTCAATGCTAGTAAATAGTGATTCTACATCTAATGAGATCAACCACATATCTAGATCCCAATTGATGTCTTGTATCTTCACAAAAAAATCACTAGTATCTTGTACATAGCTGGGTAAGTTTTTCACTATATTTTGAAGAAAAAAGTCTATGTATTCCCCTGCCTTTTCTCCCATGCTGTTTATGGCCGATATAATGGACCTCCCCGGCACTGGTCTAATGGCTTTATGAATTTTGGGGATTAAGTAAAGGGCTGGTAATACAGGGAACTCAACAATCATATACTTATATTCCTCAAAGGAAATGAGTCCTTCTCTTCTCCATTGCTACAGCATTTGGTGCTGAATCGCTTTAGCATTGTCATAGTCTTTAAGTGTTGATTTTTTGTAGCAACAGGGTCACTTAGTTGTCTTGTTGCTTCATTAACATAGTCTGCCTTTGGCCAAATGACCAGGTTGCCCCCTTTGTCCGATTTTTTAATTACTATTTCATGATTTTCTCCCAATTCTTTCAATAATTTCGTATATTCCCTTTTCAAATGTGTGATTTTCTTTTGTCTCTTATTATTAGTTCTTGAGTATAGTTTTTTGATATCGTTAGTGGCATACTCATGGAACACATCAATCGCGTCCTTCGGCATTACAGGCATAAATTTAGATTTCCGTTTAAAGGGGGTCAGCCCCGCTCCCCTTTGTGAAATCGAAATTTTACTTAGCCTGGCTTGAGTGGCTGCATACATATCACAATCTTGATCTTCAGTAGGATTGTTTAAATCATTGATATATAGAAAGGTGTGGACATCAGAGGCTGCCAACAGATTAATATCGTCTGCATCATTCGTATCACAGCTATCTAGACTAGAGGCAGCAGTTTTGGCTGTTTTTAAGGCAAAATGTTTTTTCAACTTTAGCTTACGTATAAAATGAAACAGGTCAATGCGAGTCATGGAGTAATTAAAGCTTTGGACGGGACAATAATTCAAGCCTAAAGATAAAAGCTGTTCTTTCGCTTTATTCAAAGTGATGCTTGAAAGATTAATTATAGTGTTATATATATATATATTATGAACAACAAAAAAAATCAAAAAACAAAATTTTGAGGAGACTTGGAGAAATAACATTCGCTACTCCCGCTCCAATATGAGCAACAGTAGGGAAAGAGTTGAACTTTGGAGGGCTCAGTTTGACTAATTCCACTCCAACATTAGCATAAAATGGGAAAGTGTTGGACTTTGGAGGGGCTAGACTTACTATTCCTACTCCAATCTAAGCAATAGTAGGAAATCTGATGGACTTTGAAGGTGTCAGATTTGTTATTCCCGCTCCATTCTGAGCAACAAAAGGGAAAGTGTTGAACTTTAGAGGGGTTGATTTACTACTTCCACTATAACGTTAGCAGGAGTAGGGAAAGGGTTGGACTTTCGAAGGATCAAATTTACTATTACCCCTCCACGTAAGCAAAAGTACGGAAAGAGATGGGCTTTGAGGAGGTCATATTTACTATTTCCACTACTATTTTTTTTAACCCCTTCGATGCTTGTGACGGAACCATTCCGTCATCAGTCAGGGTTGGGCTGTGCTGATGAGGGAATGGTTTCGTCACAACCACACCCATTTCAATGAGGGGCAGCACAGGAGGGGAATTCCATTAGCAGCGATGGTGTTAAAATAAAACATTTATTATTGACCAGAAAATAAAAAATAAAACATTTAAAGAATAAATGTGTTCATAAAATATAAAACAAATAAAGTTTAATTTGTAAAATCCAATTTTTAATTTACAAATGAAAACAAACACAATTAAAAAAAATGTAAATTTAAACTCTTCACTACCTTTTTTTTTTTTTAATTCTTTTTTTTTGTCCTCATCAACCACCATGGTTTTAAATGCTGACAACAAAGGGAAAAAGTAAAAAAAGTGATGTCATGCTGCCTCAGTTTCAAAACTGACAGGGATAAGAAGATTGCGAGTGATTCCGACTCCCAACAGCAATGACATATTCTACAGAAGTCGGATGCCCAGAGATCTAGGCGGCAAATGAAACCACAGTACCAGTTACAACCAATGCTTGCCGAAATTCCAATGGAGGAAAAAGGGCTTAGCAGGGAGATTTAAACTACAGTTGCGTAATCATCAGACTAGGGGGGGGAAATAAAAACCCCGGTACAGTCAATGGGTCCAGCCAAGTAGATGCCAAAAAGCTCTCTCATCTAGATTTCCAGCCCTAGCAAGATCTAATTTCGAGACTTGCAGGACTGAGGCACACCAGTCATTAAGAGAAGGAGGGGTAGAGTCCTTCCATTTTCTGCAGATTTCCCTTCATGCCACTAAGATGGAATTGAACAGAAGATTCTTGGCTGGGCTCAGAGCATAGTCCAGAACTCCAAAAATTACAAGGGGAGGTTCGCAGTTACAGGAAAGCCCAGTGAGGCCGTAAGTTTATTGCTTATTGAGTCCCAGAAAAGAGCCAAATGGGGACATTCAAAAAACATGAATACATCCGGGGCCACCTCTAAGCCACACCGTGCACACGCCACTGGACCTCCCGAAGAAAATTCTGACAGTCTCTGTGGGGAATAGTAGGTCCTATGCATGGTAAAAAGGCGATTCCTACGAAGCCAGGCCGGTTTAACAATGTCCCACAAAACTTTGCAGGACGTTGACCATAGATCTTGCACATTTCGGCCAGGCATCGAAGAACCCCACAGTGACTCGGGTAGATGGAATTCACCGTCTATTTCTTCCAGAATTAGGTTATACCATAGGGAAATCTCCTTTTTGGCCGGGGGCTTATCTAACAGAAGTTATTGAAGTTGACAGCTCCCTCCTAAGAGAAGACTACTCCACCGAGCAGGTTGGGAGGCAAATGCTTGAGCCCAACTAGCTATCTGCATATACTTAAATCTAGAAAAATTGGGCCCAACTTTCCTTATAAGATAATCCCAGGGGAGCAAGCACCCTTCCACAAACAAGTCTCCCCAGACTTCAATTCCTGCCTCCCTTAACGGGACTGCTAAGCTGTCTCCCAGCCAACCTAGACTCTCGGGTAGGTCCCAAATCGGAGACCTGCTAGAGAAATACCGCGGCTTTATTGATGACCTCAACCTAGCCCAAGTTCTCGCCATATCCCGCAAGACCTTCAGTTTGACTTTAAAAAACAAATTTAGAGTCACCAAACGTAAACAAAAAGCCCGACTGCCCGACTCCTTCCCCTTTCAATAAAGCCAAGCACATACTCCCAATCCCCTCGTCTGTTGGCATCTTTAGTAGCATTCGCGCATGGGATAGTTGAAACGCCCATGCGTAAATTTGCAAATCTGGACCTGTCAATCCGCCTTTCTCCCTGCGACGCCTAAGTTTCTTCCAAGAAATCCTTGGGATCCGTTTATTCCAAATAAATGAAGTGATATCTCCCTGTAATTTAGCCAATAAAGATCACTAAAGATGCATCAAAGTAAAGAGGAATTGTGTTAAATAAAAAAGAAATCTTTGGTAGAATAGTCATTTTTTACCAAATTGACTCTACCTAACATAGATAATGGGAGATGAAGCCAAGATCACATTAATTTTCGGCATTCTTTTGCAACGGCAGCAAAATTGGTGGTTACAATCTGATTGATGTCCTTAACGATGTTAAGCCCTAAATATCGAAGATTTATGTTGGGTTGCAGGTTTATTTCACTTGGATCGTCATTCCACACCATCATTTCAGTCTTCGAGGCATTTACCTCGTATCCTGAAATTTCCCCGAACTCTAAAGCCAGCTTGATGGCTGCAGGGAATGAGGTGCGGATCTCAGATGAAAAGATCAGGATATCAGCCACATATAGGGCTACCCTCCTTTCCCAATCCCTATAAGTGAAAGGCTTGATATTAATGTCCTCTCTTAATCTTTGAGCAAGAGGTTCTATATAGAGATCAAATAAAAGAGGGGAAAGAGGGCAGCCCTGCCGCGTCCCCCTTGTGATCTTAAAAGGATCTGATAAGTCACCATTCACCAGCACGCAGGCCGTGGGGCTTTGATATAAAAGACTAACAGGTCTACGAAAGCCCTCACCAACGTTGAACTTTGCCAAAACCCCTGACAGGTATAACCAATTGACCCTGTCGAAGGCTTTGGTGGCATCCAACGTAAGGAGTGGTGTGGCTCACTGGTTAGAGGCGGCAGACCCGGAAGCAGAGAACGGCCTGGGACCAGGGTTCAATTCCCGACGCGGCAGGGTCATGGACCAGGGTCAGCGGACTCGATAATTCTCGCCTCGGTGCCTACTCTAACCAGGGATCACACTCGGCAACTCTGGGCATTAGCTTGCCTCATCTCTACAACGGCCCCCCACATTCGCCGGGGATGCCTGGTTTCACCTTGGAGATACCCAGTAGGGACCATCTCACAGGGATAGCCAGGACGGGTTCCCCAGCGGTCTACAGCGCCACGACGCCTCAGGGCAGCCGTGCGCTTTACAAGAACACATACATTATATTACATTACATTACATTACATGACATCTGAAGGTATGTAATCTGTGGTTGCCATGCCGATGGCCCCTATTAGGTCATACGTGAGTTCGTAAAGTTGACGACCCTTTACAAACCCCTTCTGGTTAGGATGGAAATTTTTCCGGTGCGACCGAACCCAGCCTCTTCGCTAAGATAGATGCAAACATTTTGTAGTCAGCGTTCAATATTGAAATTGGGCGGTATGACCCACAAATAAAAGTCGGCTTCCTGGGCTTTAAAATAAGCGTAATTGATGCGCTGTCCCAGGTAGTCAGTGGTAACACACCATCCTGTAGTATTTGATTGAATAGGATGGTGAGAAAGGGAGTTGTTTCTTTCACCAGAATTTTATAAATTTCAGCTGGTAAGCCGTCAGGGCCTGCCAACTTACCGCCCTTACTACCCTGGAATGCCGTCATAACCTCTTCCTCGGTGATAAGACTATCGAGAAAGGTGTGTTGTGCTGGGGAGAGCGTCGGTAAAGTAACTCCGCCCAGCTGTTGGACCTGGCCCTTTTGGCAGGTTCACCCCGAAACTTTTTGCTTTTTCCTAGCCTGTTTCTGTGACCTGGTGTTGGTGATTTTAGGCCTCTGCTCACTTTTTCACTGTGGTACAGTGTAAAGTGCGTGAGCTCTCTGTGTATGTGTGGTGAGTGACCTGCCCTCCCATAGGAATGCATGGGGAGTATGTATGCCCGGGGTAGTTCCTGATGTGTGGGGAGTGCAGGGTCGAGTTTGGTATGTGCGAACTCTTGAGATTGAATGCTGCGCAATGATATATGCGGCATGATTGTGTCTAGCGTGGAAGTAAATTAAAGGTATCCCTTGGTAAGTTTCTTCACTAATCAAGCCCACATAGTGATATTGGACATTTACACTGAACAACATATAACAGAAACATGTGTTTAAAAAACTTTTTTCACATTTATTATTCTTATTAAAAACATAGAAAAATCACACAGTAAAAACAAATATAAAAAGTGTAAAAAATACACTTCTACTTCACACAGGGTTTATCAACATAAAATACTTCCTATACAGAAATACTAAACAGTGCCCTTAAATTCATCAATGGAAAACACAAGACAGGGGAGAGACAGAAGGTTGGGACAGTATCATTTGTCGTTGAAATTTAACTCATCAGGTATTGCAATCTCACAGAACCAGTCCTGGGCGCTTTCAAATCTTGCGGCCTGCAGGTTTGGCACGGTTACCCAATTGAGCAGTTTATGTTGCGTCGACGCGTTTCGATGGCTTAAAGTTCAAATATGTGCCATCTTTTTCAAGACTATTTCTTTATATGTCTCTCTCTTGTTAAGCGGAACTGGTTGGTTGCCTTGTGGTGTATAAACTCCTGTGGGTAAACATATATCTGTCAGTGTTTGTTTTTTTCAAAAATCACTACACCATTATTAGACCTCACATTTCATCTTATTCTGGTGCCTTATACTTTGAGTACACCCAACTTGGAGCTATTCAGTATTAGCCATGGTATTCCTATATTCACAAATACATATACTTCCTTTTGGGAAAAATGAGCCTCACCTATGGTCTAACTTTCCATGGATTATAACTCTTTACTTTAAAAAAGCGAGAACAACATGTAATATGCATTGCATGTTACTTTTACCCAAAGATTCAATTGTTAGGTCCATGATTTTAATCAAACTTATGCCACATTATACTTCATCAGCATTCAAATATAACTAGAACATCATTGCATCACCATTGGCATGTCCAATATGATTGTGTGTTCTTTTAAAAGTCAAAATTCCCTTTGAATTAGGAAACTATACAGTCGCTTGCTACTTAATTTCCATATTGTGGCGACTGACTAACCACCCCTAAGGGTCTTATAAGTTCATGCATAGTGACTATGAGATGTTTTTTTACCTTTATCTCATAGTTGTTGTTAGGTTCTTCTCAGTATTGAACCTCCTCATTGGGGACTTTAAGGGATGGTCTGAAAAATAGATTATTTTATCTTTTACATTAGGGAGCAAACACTTATTTAATCGCACTTGTCACATCTTTATGTGCGTGTATCTATGAACATGCACGTACCACATCACTAATTTGATATAGTTGTTACCTGGATATTTGAGGTGGTCTGTTTATATGAATATCTCATTACTTGCTTTGTTGATCTTTGGCACAAAAATTATGGGTTAAAATCTATATAGAAAAGAGAATATTTTCCTTTTTTTTAATATTCTATTTATTTTGCAAAATTTTGTTCCTAAGTAGCACACCTTTAATTTGTTCTAGCATTGGGCAGTTAGTTGCGGTTACCTGCTGGGTAAATTGTAACTCATTAATGCTTGTTGTACTCTCCGGTTTCCCACTACTAAGGACCCTTGTGTGGTCTTGGTTTCTGTCCGTGGTCAATCTAAAAGAGATTAGTGGAAGTTTTACAACTTTTTGGGACACTCTTTAATAGTTCTCCTAGTTTAATCATTGTGCTACTAATTAACCCACCTTGTTAGGCAAAGTTCAGGCGACTTAACGGAGTGGAGCGTTAAGGCTTTGAGGGTGAAAGGTACCTGCATGGGATATAAAAAGGGAAACGAAGGGCTGATTAAGACCCTGATGTTTCTAATTATTTTTAAAAAAAAGAGAAGACTATCCTTTTGGAAAGCTAGAGGACTACGGGGCTCTGGAGTGTCTTACCGGTTTCGTGTATTGTTCAGAGCTGGTCCACTCTCGATCCGCGTTCCCTTGCGCTGCCTGCGATCTCCGTATGAAGGGCACTAATTCCCTCCTCCCTCAGCTGCATCTTTTTATACTGTACGGGTTGTTGGGCGGGCAGTTTCATTAAATCCACCTGATTTTTATTAGAGAATCGCCGGTATTACGCGTCCGAGGATTCTTGTGCGCTGCAAGCCTCGTTATCGTTTTGTACGCATCACGCGTACTGTGTCATAGTCATTTCCACTTCTATTTCCTGATGCTTGGCCTCGTTTTCAATTACATTCAAGCCTCGCTCTGGTGTTATGTTTCATTTTTGTTAATTTTAGGCTACCTGCAAAGATTCCGAGTTTTATCAGGGGCAGTTTTTTTACGAATATTATCGCGGCTATTTGGTGCTCCATAGATAAATCAAACGGTTCATAGTAGAAACCATCACAAGTGTATGCTTTCCACACGCGCCTATTTATACATAGGACTACCTCTTTTATTAATTCATGTAAATATAGATTATCTATCAAGTTGTAGGAGGCTATTTTTTGTTTATCTAATGTTTTAGAGTCTTTTCTATCTTTGCTATATTATTAAATGTTCTTGATTGTATTGAAAAGATACCGAATTCTGGGATTCTATAGTCTCATCCAATTATTAAATTGTTAGCAACAATTTTCATCCAGTCTTCTTTTGAGTTTAACCCTTTCTCCACCATGTCTAAAAAACACATGTACCATTGTTCACGCGTTTTCCTGATTGCTTCTAAATTACCACCTCTTCTGCTTACATAGATTTTTTCTAGGATGAACCACGTGAACGCATTACAATCATGATTCTCCTTTTGATAATGGTAGGCTAAGGGTGCATTTTCCTTTTTGTTATTTATTGAGGATCTATGTTCGAGTAATCTTATTCGGAGCTCCCTGCCAGTTTCACCTACATAGCCCAAACCGCAGGGGCAGACCAACAGGTATACTATATTTTTGCTCCTGCAGTTGTTTAAACTTTTAGGAATTAAGGTTTTACCATTAAAGATCAATTTCTTAGTTACAATGCAATTGGGGCAAATTGAGCATGAGCCACATTGGTGATTCCCTGTTGCCTTTTTGTTATCCATCAGGGTTGTTTGTACATTATTAGCTGGGTTTTTATATGTTTTAATCAGTGCATTTTTAATTGTTTTGTTGCGCCGGAATGAGAACAAAGGTTTAGGTATAGGTACAGTTTGGCCATTGTTAATGATTTTCCAATTTCGATTTACTATATTTTTTATTTTATTGCTTAGGCTGGAGTATTGACTTACAAAGACGATCCTATCATGAGCCTTGTTGTTTTTTTCCTATCTATCTCTAGTAAGTTCTCTCTGTTATAGAATCTTGCCCTCTTCAGAGACTGTTTCACCAATTTTTTTGGATACCCTCTTTCAAGTAGTTTTTGTTCCGTGATTTCTGCATGATGGAAGAAATCTGTTAGAGTGGTGCAATTGCGTCGTAGTCTTAAAAATTCCCCAAAGGGGATGTTGTCTTTTTGGGACCGAGGGTGGTTGCTCTGGTACTGGAGGAGGGTGTTCTTGTCTGTTGGTTTTGTATAAAGTTCAACCTCCAGAGCCCCACTGACATCTTTAATCTTTATGTCCAAGAAATCTACACTTTGGCTACTAAAATGGGCAATAAATTTTAAATTTCTGTCGCCCAAATTGAGCCACTCAAGGAAAGAGAGTAGGTCTTCACTGGCACCGTTCCAGACAAAAATGATGTCGTCAATAAAACGGTGCCAGTGAGAGACGTTCTCATAAAAGGGTGCCATCTCGTTGTAAATATGTTGTTGTTCGAAATATCCAACGTAGAGACATGCCAGACTGGGGGCACATGTGGCCCCCATGCTGGTCCCCTTTATCTGCCTGAATAATTCATCTTTAAAAAGGAAAAAGTTGTTTTTCAATACTAGTTCTACACATCCTAGAATAAAGTCTCTGTTTCCACCTCCAAGGTCCTCATTTTGAAGAATGGATGATAAGACTTGAATAGTATGGTCTTGAGGAATGTTGGTATAAAGCGCTTCGATATCTAAAGTGACCAGTAGCTGGGTCACCTTATCGAAGCTCATCCCTTCAAATATTGAAATAGTATGTGCAGTGTCCTTTAGATACGACTGTTGTTGCTGAACTAAAGGGTGCAAGAAAAAATCAGCGTATTTACTTAAAGGCTCCAATAAGGACCCCAAACTGCTTACTATGGGTCGCATAGGCGGATCAAGAGTATTTTTATGAATCTTGGGAAGCCCATAGATTGCTGGGATAATGGGATTGTCGTTAAAAAGAAACTTAAATTCGTCTTCGCAGATCCAATCATTGTCTCTACCATACTTTAAGAACATAGCTACCTCTCTTTTTAATGCATCTAACATCCTGAACGAGGCAGGAATATAGTGTTCTTTGACATTTAGGAGTGTTTTCATTTTATTATCATAGTCTGCAGTATTGAAGACCACGACCCCTCCGCCCTTATCGGCGGGTTTTATTGTCACTTGAGCACATTCTTGTAGATTTTTAAGGGCCCTTCTATGAGATTTCGATAGATTGTTAGACTGTGACTGGGTATTTTCTAAACTGTTTTTAATTTCTATTTCCACTATTCTCTCGAATAATTTGACATTTTTGTCAACCTGGTTAAGATTTGGAGTGAATTTGGATTTGGGTTTGAAACCTGTTGTGTTAGGAGCAGGTTCATATACCTTGTCAGAGAAAAAACTGTTGAGCCTAATTTTTTTTAAAAAGCATTTAAGGTCCTTTTCTAATTCGAAATTATTGGGGGGAGCTGTTGGCGCAAAACTAAATCCATATTTTAGAACTTCATTTTCCTCTTTAGATAACATTCTATTGGAAAGATTGATGATGGGAAATTGATTTACCTCCAATATCTGGCGTTCCTTGTTTTCAGGTAGTTGGGGGTGGTCTGATTTTGAGGTGCATGGTTCCTCATCGGTTCTTCTCTTGTGAAGTTCCGATAACCTTTCCTCCCCCTGTAGGGACGGTTTCCTAAAAAAGAATTAGGCTCCTGTTGACGATTCGAGTTTGAGTTTGAGTTTGAGTTTTAAAATACTTGTAAAGCGCTCATACACCTGCGGTTTCTTGGCGCTACAGCTAACAAGATCCAGGGCTAAAAGACAGGGGAGACTGCTGGGGGTTTAGTCAAAAGACTTTGAGAACAGGTGGGCCTTGAGGTGTTTGCGAAATTGCGGATACAGGGTGATAGATCGCAGATCCAGGGGAAGGGAGTTCCAGAGGATCGGGGCAAGGGTAGCAAATTTCGAGCCTCCCCACTTCTTTGTCCGATAGCGTGGGATAGTGAGGAGGGACTGGGAGGACGAGCGGAGTTACCTAGTGGGTACATAGGGGATACTCTCTGAAGAGATGAATGCTGGAGCCAGGTCCAGTCGGGCCAAGAAGGTGATGGAGGCGAGCTTGAATTGGATCCGGGCTCGCACAGGGAGCCAGTGTAGGGATTTCAAGAGGGGGGAGGAACGGTGGAATTTAGGAAGATTGAAGACCAGGCGGGCCGCCTGGTTTTGTATCTGCTGCAAACGCCGTAAGCTATATGCAGGGATGCCTGCATATAGGGCGTTGCCATAGTCCAGGCGGGACACTACCATGGCTAAGGTGATGAGTTTGAGAGCTGAGAAAGTGAAGAAACGGGACACCCTGCGTATAGTGCGCAGTGAAAGGAAAGAGGAAGATACCACAGAGCTAACCTGGGAGTGAAGGGTGAGTTGAGAGTTGAGTTTTATGCCGAGGGTTTTGACAGAGGTAGAGGGTTCAGGAGAGGGGCCAAGAGAGGGGGGCCAGAAGAGAGGGGACCAGGGGCTGGATGAACCACCCGTCAACACCAGCTCGGTCTTGTCGGGGTTGAGTTTAAGGTGATTGTGGTTCATCCAGTCCCGGATGTGGAGCATAACAGATTGAAAATTAAGGACAGAAGAGGGGGAAAAGGAAAGATTAAAGACCAGCTGGAGGTCATCCGCATAATTAAATACGGCGACCTCCATTTGTTGAAGAGAAAAGATAAGAGGGGCGACATAGAGGTTAAACAAGAGGGGGGAAAGGGAGGAGCCTTGGGGAACCCCGCACTGAACTTTCCGGACGTCCGCTGTAAAGTCGCCCAGGCGAACGGCCTGGGTGCGGTCGCTCAGGAAGGAGGATAGCCAGACCAAGGCAGTCCCCCCGATCCCGGCCGCCCTGACACGGGAAAGCAAGATGGTATGATCCACCGTGTCAAAGGCGGCTGAGAGATCGAGGAGCACTAGGGCCTGGCGCTGGTTGGTATCCATACCCTCCCTGAGGTTCTCCAAGACCGAGATGACAACGGACTCCGTGGAGTGTGCGGGCGGAAACCGGCCTGGCGGGGAGCAAGAGCTCCATGAGTCTCTACAAAGGAGCTCAGAGCGCAGGTGACATGGCGCTCGAGCACCTTTGCCAGAAAAGGTAGGAGGGAGATGGGGCGGAAATTGGCAGGGACAGAGGGGTCTGCCCCAGGTTTTTTTAGAATCGGCACAATAACCGCAGACTTCAAGGGGGATGGAACCACACCTTGAGCCAGAGAACTGTTGAGGAGGTGAAGGGGGGGGTCCGGGCAGGTAACAAAAATATGACGAAGAATGTGAGCAGGACAGGGATCAAGTGGAGAGCCAGATTTTACCAAAGGTACCAAGGAAGACAGGGCTTCCTTAGATATGGGGGGAGGACAGTGAGTTGTCCCTTGGGCAGGGGGCATTGGGGGTCAACAAAGGAGGGAGAAGGGGGTGGGATATTAACTTTGATAGTAGCAATTTTATGGATGAAGTAGTTGTTGAGGGAGTGGCAGAGTGCCTCAGAGGGGGCGGGCTTCAGAGTTGTTCTGTCCGAGAACGCCAGGTTATGGACAATCGTGAAAATCTCCTTAGGCTGATTTTCTGCAGCAAGGATTTTGGAGGAGAAGTAGGCGGTTTTAGCCTCCAAGATGTCTTTTTTGTACTGGGTAAGGATGTTGGTATATTCCAGTCTTAGAGTGGGGCAGTAATTTCTCCTCCAAGCCCGCTCTGCGCGGCGTACAGTAAGTTTGGTGGCCTTAAGCTCTGCGTTGAACCACCGGTTGGCATCCTTGTCACGCTTGGAGGTAATACGTTTGAGCGGGGCAACAGAGTCACTGCCAGCGGAGAGCCACTGATCTATGGCCTCAGCCTGGGAAAGGGTAGAGAGGCCCTGGAGGGAAGGGAGGGAGGTGATAAGAAGGGAAGAAAGGTCTTCCGGGTTGACACGGCCCCATGCTCGAACCCAGATGTTTTTAGGGCGAGGGGGCTTGGCTGGGGGGTGGATGGGTAGGGAAAATGAGATAAGGTGGTGATCGGACCAGGTGCAAGGCGAAATAGAAAGGGATTCCATGGGACAGTTTAGAGACCAGATCTGGTCAAGCGTGTGACCCTTAATGTGGGTGGGGGAGTGGACATGGGGGGTGAAGTTGAGGGATTGGAGGGTTTCAGAAAATTCCTTTGAGGACGAACATTCAGCTGGGTCGGAGGGCCAAAAGTTGAAGTCGCCTAGAAGTAGAATAGAGGAATTATTAACTGAAATAGTAGCCAGGACTTCCAAGAAGTCAGAGAGGAACTGTAAGGGGGATTGAGGAGGACGGTAAGTGAGAAAACAGGTCAGAGGAGGAGTAATGGAGGTAGTGCGAATAACCAGGTATTCGGTGGTCGCGATATCAGGCAAGGACAGAGTTTGGAAGGGAAGATTGGTGCGTGCGATGACCGCCACGCCGCCCCCTGCTCTGCCGGAAGAGCGATCAGCCCGAAGGGCATAGTAAGAGGCTGGTAAGGTGGCTAGTAGGGCGGGGAGGGAGTCGTCGCCGAACCAGGTCTCCGTTAGGAAAAGAAGATCAGGGGCTTGAAGATCCAGCAGGACCGAGAGTTCGTGCGCATGGGCGACTGCTGACCGGGTGTTGAGATAAAAGACCGTGAGGGATTTAGGGGTTGTGGGAAGGGTGATGCTACTGGGCGAGAGAGAGAGATCAACTGTAGGAGGGGGAATGTGAGAGGGAGCGGCAGGAGAGAGATCAAGAGAGAAGATGCGGGAACAAGTGGAGGCTGCGATGGGCCAGGGTCCCTGAAGGTTGTAGAGTTGGTCCGGGGTGTAGGTGGTGAGCGGGGCAGAGTGACGCGCCCCTAGCCCCGGACAGACGCGGACGGGCGCAGACGGGCTTGCCTTAGGCGGGCCTTCGGCGCGCAAACGGCGCTCCCACTGCGCTCGTCCGCTGCGCTTCCTGTGCATGCACATTTGTATAACAGTAGGGGGCGTGGCCTGTAGGGGGGCGTTGTCAGCGCGCACGCCTGTGCTGATGGCGGCCACTCGAGAAATGCCAAGCGCGAACATTGGAGGCCATTCTTCCTATTTGTTCGTTTGTTTGGTCATCCTCATCACTGGACCCGGATGTTTCATAAATTTTACTCTTTTATTGCCCCCTCGTGAGTACGTTTGTTTGGGATATTGGGGTCTTTCCCATCTTTGATCATTTTTGTTGGTGTAATAGTCTTTGTTTAAGAATGGGTACACTAATTCTGCACTGAACTTTTCAATATCCTTCCTGAGTTTGATAGATTTTTTGTTTGTTAAATACTCCTGGTAACTTTCTGTCTCTTGTTTTAATTCATCAAGTTTCCTTTTTATATCTTCAATTAATGAGTTTTGTTTGAATGCTGTTTCTAGATCCTCTAGTTGTTTTCTTTCAAAAATCATTACACCCTGGGCTGTCTCAATTATCAAAATAAGCCAATCTCGGCTACACCGGTTGGCGATATGAGTCCAGACTTCCAGGAATTTTTCATTGTCAGTGAATAGGCCTGGTTCGTTTCTGATACGTAAACCAAGGGGTATGACACCTGCTCCTAGGTATCCTGTTAAGAACTCGGTGTGCAGTTCAGTTCTTATTAGTTTTTTCTTTAAGTTCAGAATTTTAATTAGATCTTCATGTCCATCCTTACTATTTATCATAGTGCTTCTAATTTGTGGATTTTGATTTAGCATTTTGCTCAACTGGTCCTCTGTATATCCAAATGTTATAAATTTGTCCATTATTATAGTTAACCCCAAAACGATTGTTGGGTGTTATGAATTTTATAGCTCACTCAGTCTCTATAACTTACTGGGGCTATTTGTGTGAACCTCTCCGGTTCAAAGGAACCGTGCTCCAAATGTTAATTTAAAAGGAGAGGGACCCCCAAAACCAGGGGAATTTGGTACTTATCAACAGTAAAGTAAAGGTATCCCTTGGTAAGTTTCTTCACTAATCAAGCCCACATAGTGATATTGGACATTTACACTGAACAACATATAACAGAAACATGTGTTTAAAAAACTTTTTTCAAATTTATTATTCTTATTAAAAACATAGAAAAATCACACAGTAAAAACAAATATAAAAAGTGTAAAAAATACACTTCTACTTCACACAGGGTTTATCAACATAAAATACTTCCTATACAGAAATACTAAACAGTGCCCTTAAATTCATCAATGGAAAACACAAGACAGGGGAGAGACAGAAGGTTGGGACAGTATCATTTGTCGTTGAAATTTAACTCATCAGGTATTGCAATCTCACAGAACCAGTCCTGGGCGCTTTCAAATCTTGCGGCCTGCAGGTTTGGCACGGTTACCCAATTGAGCAGTTTATGTTGCGTCGACACGTTTCGATGGCTTAAAGTTCAAATATGTGCCATCTTTTTCAAGACTATTTCTTTATATGTCTCTCTCTTGTTAAGCGGCACTGGTTGGTTGCCTTGTGGTGTATAAACTCCTGTGGGTAAACATATTTCTGTCAGTGTTTGTTTTTTTCAAAAATCACTACACCATTATTAGACCTCACATTTCATCTTATTCTGGTGCCGTATACTTTGAGTACACCCAACTTGGAGCTATTCAGTATTAGCCATGGTATTCCTATATTCACAAATACATATACTTCCTTTTGGGAAAAATGAGCCTCACCTATGGTCTAACTTTCCATGGATTATAACTCTTTACTTTAAAAAAGCGAGAACAACATGTAATATGCATTGCATGTTACTTTTACCCAAAGATTCAATTGTTGGGTCCATGATTTTAATCAAACGTATGCCACATTATACTTCATCAGCATTCAAATATAACTAGAACGTCATTGCATCACCATTGGCATGTCCAATATTATTGTGTGTTCTTTTAAAAGTCAAAATTCCCTTTGAATTAGGAAACTATACAGTCGCTTGCTACTTCATTTCCATATTGTGGCGACTGACTAACCACCCCTAAGGGTCTTATAAGTTCATGCATAGTGACTATGAGATGTTTTTTTACCTTTATCTCATAGTTGTTGTTAGGTTCTTCTCAGTATTGAACCTCCTCATTGGGGACTTTAAGGGATGGTCTGAAAAATAGATTATTTTATCTTTTACATTAGGGAGCAAACACTTATTTAATCGCACTTGTCACATCTTTCTGTGCGTGTATCTATGAACATGCACGTACCACATCACTAATTTGATATAGTTGTTACCTGGATATTTGAGGTGGCCTGTTTATATGAATATCTCATTACTTGCTTTGTTGATCTTTGGCACAAAAATGATGGGTTAAAATCTATATAGAAAAGAGAATATTTTCCTTTTTTTTAATATTCTATTTATTTTGTAAAATTTTGTTCCTAAATAGCACACCTTTAATTTGTTCTAGCATTGGGCAGTTAATTGCGGTTACCTGCTGGGTAAATTGTAACTCATTAATGCTTGTTGTACTCTCCGGTTTCCCACTACTGAGGACCCTTGTGTGGTCTTGGTTTCTGTCCGTGGTCAATCTAAAAGAGATTAGTGGAAGTTTTACAACTTTTTGGGACACTCTTTAATAGTTCTCCTAGTTTAATCATTGTGCTACTAATTAACCCACCTTGTTAGGCAAAGTTCAGGCGACTTAACGGAGTGGTGCGTTAAGGCTTTGAGGGTGAAAGGTACCTGCATGGGATATAAAAAGGGAAACGAAGGGCTGATTAAGACCCTGATGTTTCTAATAATTTTTTTAAAAAAGAGAAGACTATCCTTTTGGAAAGCTAGAGGACTACGGGGCTCTGAAGAGGGCAAGATTCTATAACAGAGAGAACTTACTAGAGATAGATAGGAAAAAAACCAACAAGGCTCATGATAGGATCGTCTTTGTAAGTCAATACTCCAGCCTTAGCAATAAAATAAAAAATATAGTAAATCGAAATTGGAAAATCATTAACAATGGCCAAACTGTACCTATACCTAAACCTTTGTTCTCATTCCGGCGCAACAAAACAATTAAAAATGCACTGGTTAAAACATATAAAAACCCAGCTAATAATGTACAAACAACCCTGATGGATAACAAAAAGGCAACAGGGAATCACCAATGTGGCTCATGCTCAATTTGCCTCAATTGCATTGTAACTAAGAAATTGATCTTAAATGGTAAAACCTTAATTCCTAAAAGTTTAAACAACTGCAGGAGCAAAAATATAGTATACCTGTTGGTCTGCCCCTGCGGTTTGGGCTATGTAGGTGAAACTGGCAGGGAGCTCCGAATAAGATTACTCGAACATAGATCCTCAATAAAAAACAAAAAGGAAAATGCACCCTTAGCCTACCATTATCAAAAGGAGAATCATGATTGTAATGCGTTCACGTGGTTCATCCTAGAAAAAATCTATGTAAGCAGAAGAGGTGGTAATTTAGAAGCAATCAGGAAAACGCGTGAACAATGGTACATGTGTTTTTTAGACACGGTGGAGAAAGGGTTAAACTCAAAAGAAGACTGGATGAAAATTGTTGCTAACAATTGAATAGTTGGATGAGACTATAGAATCCCAGAATTCGGTATCTTTTCAATACAATCAAGAACATTTAATAATATAGCAAAGATAGAAAAGACTCTAAAACATTAGATAAACAAAAAATAGCCTCCTACAACTTGATAGATAATCTATATACACATGAATTAATAAAAGAGGTAGTCCTATGTATAAATAGGCGCGTGTGGAAAGCATACACTTGTGATGGTTTCTACTATGAACCGTTTGATTTATCTATGGAGCACCAAATAGCTGCGATAATATTCGTAAAAAAACTGCCCCTGATAAAACTCGGAATCTTTGCAGGTAGCCTAAAATTAACAAAAATGAAACATAACACCAGAGCGAGGCTTGAATGTAATTGAAAACGAGGCCAAGCATCAGGAAATAGAACTGAAAATGACTATGACACAGTACGCGCGATGCGTACAAAATGATAACGAGGCTTGCAACGCACAAGAATCCTCGGACGCGTAATACCGGCGATTCTCTAATAAAAATCAGGTGGATTTAATGAAACTGCCCGCCCAACAACCCGTACAGTATAAAAAGATGCAGCTGAGGGAGGAGGGAATTAGTGCCCTTCATACGGAGATCGCAGGCAGCGCGAGGGAACGCGGATCGAGAGTGGACCAGCTCTGAACAATACACGAAACCGGTAAGACACTCCAGAGCCCCGTAGTCCTCTAGCTTTCCAAAAGGATAGTCTTCTCTTTTTAAAAAAAATTATTAGAAACATCAGGGTTTTAATCAGCCCTTCGTTTCCCTTTTTATATCCCATGCAGGTACCTTTCACCCTCAAAGCCTTAACGCTCCACTCCGTTAAGTCGCCTGAACATTGCCTAACAAGGTGGGTTAATTAGTAGCACAATGATTAAACTAGGAGAACTATTAAAGAGTGTCCCAAAAAGTTGTAAAACTTCCACTAATCTCTTTTAGATTGACCACGGACAGAAACCAAGACCACACAAGGGTCCTCAGTAGTGGGAAACCGGAGAGTACAACAAGCATTAATGAGTTACAATTTACCCAGCAGGTAACCGCAACTAACTGCCCAATGCTAGAACAAATTAAAGGTGTGCTATTTAGGAACAAAATTTTACAAAATAAATAGAATATTAAAAAAAAGGTAAATATTCTCTTTTCTATATAGATTTTAACCCATCATTTTTGTGCCAAAGATCAACAAAGCAAGTAATGAGATATTCATATAAACAGACCACCTCAAATATCCAGGTAACAACTATATCAAATTAGTGATGTGGTACGTGCATGTTCATAGATACACGCACATAAAGATGTGACAAGTGCGATTAAATAAGTGTTTGCTCCCTAATGTAAAAGATAAAATAATCTATTTTTCAGACCATCCCTTAAAGTCCCCAATGAGGAGGTTCAATACTGAGAAGAACCTAACAACAACTATGAGATAAAGGTAAAAAAACATCTCATAGTCACTATGCATGAACTTATAAGACCCTTAGGGGTGGTTAGTCAGTCGCCACAATATGGAAATTAAGTAGCAAGCGACTGTATAGTTTCCTAATTCAAAGGGAATTTTGACTTTTAAAAGAACACACAATAATATTGGACATGCCAATGGTGATGCAATGACGTTCTAGTTATATTTGAATGCTGATGAAGTATAATGTGGCATAAGTTTGATTAAAATCATGGACCTAACAATTGAATCTTTGGGTAAAAGTAACATGCAATGCATATACATGTTGTTCTCGCTTTTTTAAAGTAAAGAGTTATAATCCATGGAAAGTTAGACCATAGGTGAGGCTCATTTTTCCCAAAAGGAAGTATATGTATTTGTGAATATAGGAATACCATGGCTAATGCTGAATAGCTCCAAGTTGGGTATACTCAAAGTATAAGGCACCAGAATAAGATGAAATGTGAGGTCTAATAATGGTGTAGTGATTTTTGAAAAAAACAAACACTGACAGAAATATGTTTACCCACAGGAGTTTATACACCACAAGGCAACCAACCAGTGCCGCTTAACGAAAGAGACATATAAAGAAATAGTCTTGAAAAAGATGGCACATATTTGAACTTTAAGCCATCGAAACGCGTTGACGCAACATAAACTGCTCAATTGGGTAACCGTGCCAAACCTGCCGGCCGCAAGATTTGAAAGCGCCCAGGACTGGTTCTGTGAGATTGCAATACCTGATGAGTTAAATTTCAACGACAAATGATACTGTCCCAACCTTCTGTCTCTCCTCTGTCTTGTGTTTTCCATTGATGAATTTAAGGGCACTGTTTTGTATTTCTGTATAGGAAGTATTTTATGTTGATAAACCCTGTGTGAAGTAGAAGTGTATTTTTTACACTTTTCATATTTGTTTTTACTGTATGATTTTTCTATGTTTTTAATAAGAATAATAAATTTGAAAAACGTTTTTTAAACACCTGTTTCTGTTATATGTTGTTCAGTGTAAATGTCCAATATCACTATGTGGGCTTGATTAGTGAAGAAACTTACCAAGGGATACCTTTACTTTACTGTTGATAAGTACCCCATTCCCCTGGTTTTGGGGGTCCCTCTCCTTTTAAATTAACAACTCTAGTGTGGAAGTGCCACTTCTAGAAGTTGAGAAGAAACGGGGGATTTGGTCCTGGGGGAAAGAGGGTAGGTTGGGCCTCAAAGTGATACAAAAAAGGGGATTTTTACCTATGCCTCTAATATTAATTGAAACAATTAATGCATAGAGAAGGATAAACCCAACTTTATTAGTTTATCCTGACACTTGATTTATGTCGTTTTCTTTTTGATGAATTATGAAACTTGTTACATTTTTAACCAGAGAAAGAACATCATCAACTTCACATTATACCATACACAAATGTTGAAACAAGAAAAAGCAATATTTACAGTTAATGTGTGAAAAAAACATACAGAACAAATGTGCTCTCAAATTACAAGACAAATCAATATCAACAAATCATTGAACAGTTGCCAAGGGACAATACAAAAAAGCTGCGGTTGACAAATGAATTCCAGGGGGTAAAGAAGACTATTTGATACCCCCACGTCCCTGTAGAAATATAACTGTGTTTGAATTTGTTTTAAACAGGGAATGAACCAGTGCCGATGGCACAATTCCTTTAATGAATAAAAGGATGCCGACGAGTTTCGAGTCTCACTGTATCAATCACAGGACTCTCATCAGGGCAGGATAAGTCATATCCATGGGAACTGTTTACAAAAAGACTCCATTGTGGTGCTTGACTCTCACGGGGTAGCGGAGCCGGGGCAGGCCAGGGCCTACTCAAAGAAGGAGGTGATGTGGGCTAGTAATACCATTCGCTGGCATTCAATATTAACATTCAACAAATAATTGTCCAGTCTGTCCTTTTAAAGTACATTCATTACATACACACACTACTAAATACTGTGCAGTAATTTACAAATATACATATGGCTGATGGAAATACCTTTTTATGATATTGTGTAATCACCTCCGACAGCGGTGGCCGTCATCCTTCCTCGAGCTTTGGGGTCCAGAGCTGGGGAACCTTGGCACCCATTGTTGAAATTCAGCCCGGGGGTAGGGATACCCAGTCCATCTTAGCACCTCCAATCATTTATTGTATAAAATAAAAGATCCTATGTGCGGTGGCTCCTGGGCTCTGGCCTACCCAGGGGTTTAGAACAGCTGGTGAGTGGTGCTCCATGCGGCCCGGATGGTGCTGGGGGTCAAAGGTCAAAATACTTCTCCTGCTGATATCTTGGGCCCCGTTGGTTTAAATGTGCTACTGGTTGTGAGCCCTGGCCACCTGAAGTACTGTCCTCAGGCCTTCTGGCCTCTAAGGTGGCCAATGTTGCAGGGGGGCTGGTTCTACGGGCTCACTGCTCCAGCCTTTGTCCTTGGTTTCCTCTAGGGCTTCTCTCCTCCTTGGCGCAGGAACCTAGTCTTTCCCCCAACTAGTCTTAGCGGTGTAAGGGGACCAGCTTTCCTGGCATTGGGAGAGCCCCACTGGTCCTGGTGTCAACTGCAGTTAGAGTCCTTAGTCCAGATGGCATCAGGGAGTTCCTCCTTACAAATGTCTATGGCTGCTGCCTCCAGTCCCAGTGTCCAGCAGAAAATCAAAACCAAGAGAGAGTTCTCTCCTGTATGCAGATCTTTTAAATAGCAGCAAAAGGTTCCAGAAGCAAGGCATCTCTGCCTATCCTGAGGTGCCACAAATCCTCTCTGCCCATGTCCAAACTTTCTTGCACAACCTGCTGAGACATTTCAAAATGGCATCGCCCAGGAGTTACTAGTCACATTAGCCCTGGGTACCTCGCTACACCCCTCGCTGACATCACTGTCAGGGCCTTTTTTTAACACCAAATCTTCAAAGGGAGCCTCCTTCTGTTTTCGCTCCAGAGGTCTGGGCTCCCTCCTTCGTTTAGTGGGCAGGCCCATCCCTGGTACAGTGTGGCGGCTGACTGATTGATGCAGATCGTTCCTTCTCACCCCTTCCCTCCTCAGGAACTGAGTGAAGCACCGTTAATTGTTCCCTTTGTGTGGAGAGGCCTGTGTTCCTGCTGCTGGGGTGAAATGTAATCAACTTGACACAGGAGGGTGAAAACGGCCTGGGACTGATCCTGAGCTGAACCAGAGAAATATGATAATCTTGGATTACCTATAGGCTGCACAGATATCTTTTTGGAACTTGCAGAATTGATTTTCACACACTGGTTTCACCCCAATTCGATATGTCACTGGTCTCTGTAGGCTGAAGCAAAGCAGCACTCTAAGGCAGCCTTGCCTGTAGGTGTACAATAGAGTGCCAAGACAAGACAGTAAACCACAATGACTTTCTGTGTGAGTGTACACTAACATTATGAGAACTACACCAGGCACTGCAGAGTCCCCTCTGTGCCAAGGTCCTTTTGCACAGTTACCTAGCTGCACACAACAGGGAGCTACCCCTCATAGCACGCATACAAGGGCTTACACATGTTTACACATGTTCATGAGTAACCAGCCAAGTGCCCCTTACCCTTGCTGATTCACAGCAGCCTTATCTTAAATGGAAGACACTGGTGGTAAAACGTATGCAACCCATTTACGATGAGTTTACCATGGGTGAGTCACCAGTTATGAGGCTCCCCCACAGTAAACAGTTGAATACCAGGTGATCAAAAAGCAATACATCTGGGCAGATTAGATGGGCAGAATCCATCATCTCACACTCAGATATCGAGCCAGCAATCTCTGGGTTAGTAATGTAGAATCAGTTGCTATAAGTGGACCCATCAACTAGAGATAGCTTGGAAGCTCCAGACCTATGGGAAGGGCATAATATGTTTAACTCATTATTAGCAAAATAAGGAGTTCCTTCTGAACTTAGAATTGTATCAGGTCACTGCGTGAGGAAGTCATCCAGTCCAGCATTCTGGGGCTTGCAGTTTTCTTTATCCCAATATAAAATATGGAGTACCATGGTACCCAAAAAAAACTAAAAGTGAGTTGGGGTTCCACAAGGAGGTGCCGGCCCAGGGACCTTGCCTGCCTGAGCCCGGGTTGGGCGCAGGATCTGACTGAAGCAAAAATCCTTTGCTGTACACAGTGGCTGGTTATGCGCAGTGAGGGAATTAGCTGAATATGATTAACAAAAACTGAAATTCACAGAAAAAACAATGGTAAAGTGACCTTATAGTTAGATATGTTAATCAGGCCTCAGTGTACTTTGCGGAGTTTCGCTACGCGGAACTCTGTGAAGTGACAAAAAAGCTTCACGGAGTTCAGCGAATGGTGGAGTGCAGTGCGAACTGCCATTCGCACTGATCTTCCTGCCGCTCGGGTAGAAATTCCGCCCAAGCGGCAGCTTGCACTCGCCAACTTACCTTTCGTGAGCACGAGTGGGAAAAAATCTAAGCTGCACTGCAGGGAGCTGAGTTTTCTGCACTCCACGGAGCTGAGTTTTCTGTACTCTGCGAGCTCCATGGAGCACAGAGTGCAGAAAACTCTGCAAAGGAGCAGAGTTCACCGCCCAGGCCTAAATGGTAATCAGATCTTACCATACATAAAAAAAACTGAAATTCACTGGGAAAAAAACAAAGGTTAAAGTGATGAAGCAGTTTAAGTTATGGTAATAAGATCTTGGCTGACATTAAAAGATCTTTAAAAATTCACTGAAAAAACAAAGGTTAACGTGTTATTATAGCTAGGTGTTGAAATAACATAAAACTAACATTTCAAAACCACAAATTTACTGAAATTCATAAGTTGTAGTTTACTGAACTTTTGCCCCACGCCATGCACTGCTTATGTCATGCATGACATGTTAAATGACATTATTGATAACATTACTGTTAACATCTCACATGACGTCTTTGATTACATCAATGATGGCATCATCCAGTCATTATTAGAGGGTATTATAGTTTTTTTTTATTTGAAGTAATTCAATATGCTACAACTATGGCCAGTTTTTGATTCCTCTTATTGGGATTACCTTCATAAAGACTTTGCATGACTCACAATTTTAAGTAACGAGGTTGACAGCTATACACTTGCCACTGAAAGACCTTATTAGCCAGGTCCTATTGACAACGCGCCATAGTTTGGTAAAATACACTTCACACCTTTCTGAGATGGGAACAATGGCATGCAATGTGAGAGCAATGCTTACAGAGCCAATGTGAGATAAACCACCTCTGAGAGGGACACCACTACATTCTTCATTATTTAACAATCTGCAAAGCCACATGTTCCCAGATACACACTGGTGGATGATCTATTGTCATCCGAAGCTTTGGTCTTTCTCAGATTTTTTGCAACAGGCTTTCTCTTTAAGCCACACTTTACCTAGGTGCCTTTTCCTTGTTTAACATGGAGCAATACTTGCAACTCTAACTTTAGTGATTTGTAAACGCTGCACTATATAACTTTAACTATGTACAACTACACTTACTTCCATGACTTATGTTATTTCCATGCTATGTTCCTACACATGTTCACACAGTAACTCTATGCTGTATATACCTATAGTCTTATCAGTGATGTCATCATCAGAGGAAGGATTGATGGTGTATTTTCATTATTAGAAGCTTTGCACAAACATTTACATAAATCTGCACCACGCACTCGTATATTAGGGTGTGATATTTTATGTTAAATGTCACTTTAGTTAATGTAGGCCTTGAGTTAAAATGACTTGTGTTAAATTGCAATGCTTTTCTGTCTGCTGGTATTTTCCAATTCTCTCATTTTAGGAGCCAAGCTGTCCCAGTTCACATTACTTAAAATGCATCATAGAGTTATGGCCTCTGTGTAAGTTTTTATCTGTGTATGTTCCTTGGAGAGCTCAATAATGAACCGTGCACCTGCACAAAGGAACGTTCTGACCAAATTGTTTCATCCCCTACAAGATATCCAATGAAGCTCATGCAGCAGAGAGTCCATTGTAGGGGTGTGTATCACTTACAACGCAACTTTTACGTCTTAATGCTGTTACAACGCAGCTATTACAACGCAGGATCCATTACATCGGATGCCATTACAACGCATGGCATTACATAGCAGATGGTATTACAACGCATACCATTACATCGTAAGTATTGGTAAGTATATAATTTTTTTTTATTTTATTTAATATTATATAATTGATTTAATTATTATTAATTATAAATAAAAATAAATAATGGGTTTTGGGGTACAGGGGTGTTTTTAGGTTTTAGGGCAGGGTTTGGGTTTTGGGGTACAGGGGTGTTTTTAGGTTTTAGGGCAGGGTTTGGGTTTTGGGGTACAGGGGTGTTTTTAGGTTTTAGGGCAGGGTTTGGGTTTTGGGGTACAGGGGTGTTTTTAGGTTTTAGGGCAGGGTTTGGGTTTTGGGGTACAGGGGTGTTTTTAGGTTTTAGGGCAAGGTTTGGGTCATTTTTAAATTAAATTAATTAAATAAATAAATTATTTTAATTAATTTAATTTAATATCAATTATAAAAATATGTACATTAAGTTAATTTTATTATTTTAATTAAATTAAATTATTCCCATTTTTTATTAAAATTACATTTATTAAATAGATATTATTTTATTAAATTAAATTAATGGCTATTTTAAAATGTATTTTATTTAAATTAATTAAATTAAATTAATTAAATTAACTTAATAACATTTTTAAAAAAAGGTATACTTACCTATACTTACGATGTAATACCATGCGTTGTAATACCATCTGCTATGTAATGCCATGCGTTGTAATGGCATCCGATGTAATGGATCCTGCGTTGTAAAAATTCCGTTGTAACGGAATGCGATGTAAAAATCCGCGTTGTACTGACACCAATCCATTGTAGGAGATGCTTTCTTTTTCTTCTGCCCAAAAGAGTTAGACTCCTAGCCAAATCCATTCTCATTTATCTGACTGAATCTTTATTTGATATTATCTTTAGAGGCTTTACTTGCTGACACCTTCTGCCTGATTTCTCCCCAACCTTTCCGACTTTTCTAGCTTAGCAAATTAGGGAACTTTCTTTCATGGCAATCTGGGTCTGCTTCGAATTACTATATGACAACTATAAACAATTTGTCTTTATATTCGCGATTTTGAATTGATTTGATTATATTGACTAATGCATCAATCAATCAATCAGAACAAATGTAAAGCTCACTACTCACCCGTGAGAGTCTCAAGGCGCTGAGGGGAGGACGGGGGAGGGGTGCTGCTACTGCTCGAATAGCCATGTCTTGAGTAGCCTCCTGAAGGTTAGAAGGTCCTGGGTCTGCCGTAGGAGGATGTTCCAGGTTTTGGCGGCGAGGTGGGAGAATGATCTGCCACCGGTGTTCGCTCGTCAGATGCGGGGGACGGTGGCGAGGGCGTGGTTGGCGGAGCAGAGCTTGTGGCTCGGGGTGTGGAAGGTGAGTTGTCTGTTGAGGTATGCCGGTCCGATGTTGTGGAGTGCCTTGTGTACATGGTTGAGAAGCTTGAAGGTGATCCACTTTTTGACAGGAAGCCAGTGCAGGTCTCTCAGGTGGGGTGTGATGTGGCTGTGGCGAGGGATGTCAAGGATCAAGTGTGCGGAGGCGTTCTGTACGCGTTGCAGCCATTTCAGGAGTTTGGCCGAGGCTCCTGCATACAGGGCATTTCCGTAGTCAAGCCAGCTGCTGACGAGGGCCTGGGTGACAGTTCTTCTTGTTTTGGTGGGGATCCACCTGTAGAACTTACGGAGCATGCGGAGGAGATGGCGTTGACTTGCTTGGTCATGGAGAGTGTTGAGTCGAGGATGAACCCCAGGTTGTGCGCGTGGTCTGTGGGTGTCGGTGCTGCTCCCAGTGTGGTTGGCCACCAGAGTCGTCCCAGGCTGAGGGAGTGGAGCAGAGAATGAGGACTTAAGTCTTGTCCGAGTTTAGCTTCAGACGGCTATTCTTCATCCACTCAGAGACGGTGAGGGGGTTGTTGGTTAGGAAGAGGATCAGCTGGGTGTCGTCGGCGTAGGAGATGATGATGAGGTCAAGCAGTCGGGCGACATGAGCAAGTGGTACCATGTAGATGTTGAACAATGTCGGGCTGAGGGAGGATCATTGGGGTACGCCGCAGATGATCTCGGTGGCTTCGGTTCGGAAATGGGGGAGGCGGATGCTCTGGGTTCTGCCAGAGATGAAGGAGGTGGTCCATTCCAGAGCCTTGCCACGGACCCCTGCGTCGTGAAGGCGTGTGCGCAGGGTGCGGTGACAAACAGTGTTGAAGGCAGCTGATAAGTCCAGGAGGATGCATCCATTTATAAAATAGTAATTCTTGACTAATTTGAATGATTTGAGTTTTTAACTTCGCTAATCTGGTAATAAAAGTTCATGCTTTGTAAATCTACTACTCGCCATCATTGTTGTGGGGTCAAATGTGCTCCATTGTAATTAACTGTATTTGATTCGATGTGTCACACCTCAGTCTGGGACTAAAGGTCCATCCGTTTGAGTGCAGCTTTTACTTGAGTTTCCATCAAAGATCTGCATGGTGCAAATCTGCTGAATAAATGTAATCTGTGTGTCATTTGAGTTGTCATTAGTTATGTCATTAATGATGTCATTTACCATGTCATAAGTGATGTCATATCCGAGGGAATTTTGTTTTTTAAACATTAGTTTTATGATATTTCAACATCTAACCATAGGGTCACTTTCACCTTTGTTTTTTTTCAGTGAAACAAATATAGCTTTTGTAGTTGAAGCCACCTTGCTCCATAGTGCATTTTGTATTCCAACACAACCCCCTTCATGCCTGAAAGCGAGGCAGGCTATCCACTACAGGTTCAGTCATGCTTCTCAAATGGCACAACCGTTAGTCCTTTGATATTATCTAGTAATATAGCATTACAATGGCATACAAAACCATTTTAATGCCAGTCCCATTTGCATTGCCAGTGGTTTTTTAATACATTATCTCGACCACACTCAGGGATCATACTTAGGTAATATTTCCTCTCTCCAGTACAGCACTAGGAAATTGACAGATGATAGGAAACCGAAGCAGCAGTATGTGCCAAAAGTATACAAATATATATTCCTGCCCTAGAATATTACATAGATTCTAAATGACTAGAGCTTTGCTCGCGCCTGGATGACTAAAAGGATGGAAATTAAAATCGACCTGCCTTGTCAAGAAATTCAGTTTCAGCTGTCATCTATCATATCTTTAAAGCAGGGCATATAAACCAGCATGGGACATTCTCAACCCCTCTTTCGACACTGCTGAATGTCTAACAACTGAAAAACCACCACTTCTCCCACTGATTTCAGGCTCACATTCCACTACAGGGGTATAGAGGCAGGAGGGACACTTGCACAGTTGATTTTTGTTCCTTTTTGTTACAGGGTGTTTGAATAGTACAGCGTTCACCAATGAGTTGACCTCTTGGCGCATGATGCAGACACCAGGATGCAGATGTGATTCGTTGAGAGGAGTTTGTTCCCTGGGAGATTTTATTCCCAAACCACATTGGCGTAGGTGGGTGATTTGGAGGGTGTGACTTATCTTTACAAATGTATTCTGTAGAGGGGTGGGTCTTGCAATTTTCCTGTTCTGTCTAATGAAAATGTCAAGTGTATAGTGCATTGTATCTGTGCAGTGGTTCTCAGTGGGGTGTTGGATCTCGATACTGTCCAACTAGCACATGTCAGATATATCAGTTTTATCACATAGATGTAGTGAACCTTGTGTCCTTCAAAATGACGCAGGCGGTTTCATGTCAGAGGGTTGCTAGTGCAGCGTCTCAGGATACTTGTTTCCCTGTCTCCATTAACATTGGTTTGTTCCTATCTTGCAGCTTTACTCTTGCTCTTTGGTGTATCCTCCCTGTGTTTTTGGGCCTAATATTTCTTGCACTAATGTCGCTCGGTGTGAGAGTATCTCTGTCCCCGTGTCTCCCGAAACTGCCTCCCTTGTCTTTTCTTCTCCCAGTCTCATACACAAAGTAATATCTAATGTTCATGCTCTACACCCAGCGATCTCTGCGGTTCTCTTTCCCCCCATGTCAGCTGAGAGAAAGAGTTAACAGTGGTAGGCCTGATTTAGAATTTGAAGGGTGGACTCAGTCAGTCAGGGTAATGAAAGACATTACTACATTACTTCCACCGTACTGACGGGCTACCATCTATCAAATGAGAGATACCTGCAGGCCCAGCCTTCTTTTCTGTACATTGAAAGGATCCGCCGTCACAGCGGTTCCTTGTACAAAAATGTTTGGTGGAAGGCTGCTGTTGGTTTTGACAGCTACTCATCAAACTTTTCAAATATTTCTGTTTTTGTGTAAAAACTAAGCAGGAATTTGTTTCTGGAAACACAAAAACACAAATGGCACCTGCACCAAATTAGGGAGATTATGGGCCTGGATCACTGAAATAATATCGACTGACAAAATATCGACTTGCCAAAATATCGTGGACAAAATATCGACAGTCAAAATATCGAGTTTGTATCTACAAACAGGTAAGTACAAAAATATCGAGTACAAAATATCGTTAACAAAAATATAGATGTAAAAAATATCGACTTTATTAAAAACAGTGTTAAATTAAATTAATATTAAATTTTAATTACTAAAATATACTTAAAACGACTTAAATTAAATTATAATAATTAAATAATAAATGAAAATAATAAAAATAATTTTTAAAAATCTTATTTGTTGACCCTGAACCCTAAAAATACCCCTTTACCCAAAAACCCAAAACTGACCCTGAACCCTAAAAATACCCCTTTACCCAAAAACTGAAAACTGACCCTGAACCCTAAAAATGCCCCTTTACCCAAAAACTGAAAACTGACCCTGAACCCTAAAAATACCCCTTTACCCAAAAACTGAAAACTGACCCTGAACCCTAAAAATACCCCTTTACCCATGAACTGAAAACTGACCCTGAACCCTAAAAATACCCCTTTACCCATGAACTGAAAACTGACCCTGAACCCTAAAAATACCCCTTTACCCATGAACTGAAAACTGACCCTGAACCCTAAAAATACCCCTTTACCCATGAACTGAAAACTGACCCTGAACCCTAAAAATACCCCTTTACCCATGAACTGAAAACTGACCCTGAACCCTAAAAATACCCCTTTACCCATGAACTGAAAACTGACCCTGAACCCTAAAAATGCTCCTTTAGCCAAAATTTATCAATATTATTTAATTACCAATTAATTATTAATTAACAATAACAATAAAGTAAATATATTAGAACATTAGGTGTAAATATTTTAATAATTAATATTATTTTTTCAAAATTAATTACTTAAAAATAACACAAAATTATATATATTAAAAATGTACTCTAATTAATGTAATTAACTAATTACAATTAATTAATTAACAATTATTTACTAATACAAAATATATTCAAAATTATATTAATTAATTAACTAATTAATATTAATTAATTATCAATTAATTATTAATTAAAAATATTAACAAACATATATTAATTAATTAATTATTATTAAATTACTTCCCACCCTATTCCCCTATAAACCCACAACCCGCTACAGAATTACATTACGCAATTATTATCAAAACAAAATTCATGTAATAAAATATTTTATAACATTAATACACACTATTCACACATATTATTACATAAAAATACACTATAAAATATTATATATTATTAAAAAATCGATATTTTTGCTATCTATATTTTATACAGTCGATATTACTTCACTTACCTGAAAAACGATATTTTTGTAGTCGATATTATGTCCAGTCGATATTTTGTCCAGTCTATATTTAAAACTCGATATTATGTCCAGTCGATATTTTGGAGTCGATATTTTGTCTCTATACCTATGGGCCTAAATACGATGTCGGGCAGATGTGGCCCTGTTGCGGAATTGGGACCGACCGACCTCCGGTGGGCAGGCCCAACCACAGCATTACAACGTGACCGCACATGGTGCAGTCGCATACTCCCATTTCTCTATGGGAGCTTGTGCTTCAGCCGAGAAATGGCAGTAGCACAAGCTCCCATGGAGAAATGGGAATATCTGTTCATCCCTGCATCGCGTTGCAGACACCTCAGGGTGCCTGCCACACGGTGCAGGTATAAACATGCCCCCAACCGGAGGACACAGGGTGAAAGGGGCCTTGCTAGGGGGCACCAGTGTCGCTTTCGAACAGGCTTTCCATGTTGGAAAGCCCGCCATGGGAATCCTGTCGGAAACTAACATCGTAATTCCTATGGCAGAAACGCCGTCCATAGGGATTACGGGCAGGCCTCCGACTGGCCAATATACTCCTCGAGCCCGTCGGCATAATGCGGCGGTCGAAAGTGAAACCCACGATGAGACTCGGAAAGTCTCCGACTGCTTGGCCTTTACATGTTTTCTTACCCTCACCTCCAAGTTTTTCCTAGAGCAAAAATAGACATTGCACTATTCACCCTTAATAGGGCAGGTGGAGTAATGTTCCTCCAATGGCCCTCCCTCTGTTAGGCATTTAGCATAAGAGAAATGTTTCCATCAACAGAGCCAACAGGGCTGTGTAGACGGAAAAGTTAAGGTCCACCCATCTCTAAATTCGACGGGTGGAGCGAGGGTTTGGCAGACAGAGTACTCTGCTATGTTTGCGACATAGTACCCTGTGTGCTCAACTCTAAATAGGGTCTTATGTTTTCTTAGTAAAACACTGAAATCCTGCACAACTTGCAGGTATGGAAAATAAGTACACAAATACATTCGCTCATTCCTCCAAACTACTTTGCTATTCAGAGAAAAATCCTTGATGGGACTGAAATGTTCCCTACTCGTGCATATCTAGAACAACGAGAGTTATTCAGGCAAAGTACTCACAATATTGAATAGAAATTATGAGAAAAAAAACTTTTGGTAGTTTCATCACAAGCTTATTAACACTATGATCTTTTTTCAATTATATCTCTAATATATATTCGAATACAACAAATTACAATTTGAGACATTACATGTGTACTCTTCATCTGCATTAATTTATATTTGATGCTGTTCAATGATATTGTGTAACAATGCTTTAAAATGTCATACAGTTTTATGTAGCAGTATCCTATAAAAGATTACAAAGAAATGAACCTGTATTTTCAACAGCAAGGGTGTTGGCAGTATATAAAATAATGAAATCAAACAGAAAATATGTATTTTTGACAAATTCACAGAAATACTACGTGAATAAAAAAATAGAAATGTCAGTTGGATCGTAAAGCATTTTTGGTGAAAATGAAAAGCGCGATTCAGTGTTGAATAAGTTGTAGAATTTGCGGCATCAGCACAGATATGCTCCAAGGAGCACGAGAAACAGACAAATGCATCAGAGTAAGAAAAAATGTGAAAAGAGAAAGGATGCCATCAAGAGACTGCAAGAGAGAAGAAACTGCATTGAAGATGTGAATAAATTGAACGAATACATGAATGAATGCATAAACATATTGCATGAGGCAAATGCAGGGGGCTGGGAAGAGAATGTGAGAGAAACGTTGAGGAAACAGCAGAATTAAAGCCAATTTTTTGATGAAGTAGTAAGCAGTTTCACAGATTAGCAGTTCCACGTTTGCAGACACCTTTGAGAGTCAGAATAGAAAGCAGGCGAGGAGATGCTTATCTCAAACAGGGGGAAAGAGTATATCTGCAGAACTGGGCATGACCGAAGTTTAGCCCTGACTTAAGAATATCATTGTGGTGGGTGCAAATGTTTTTGAATATAACCCTTCTCTGGACCTTCGGCTAGTGTAGTCTAGCCAGGGCCCCAGTGATGTGGGGCAGGCTCACCGGAGCAGGCTTGGTTGGCACTATGATATGCCATTGGCGATAAGTGAGGCAGTGCATGGCGGAAACATCGGGGCATATTTACAAGCCCCTATCGCCAACACAAAGTCACTTTTCTCGACGTTGTGGTGGCGATAGGGATTTCGCCTTATTCACTAGGTTGTGTTAAGCCACTTAACATGACGTAACGTTGCCTTGTAAATAAGGCACCCTTTTCATGCTATACTTAGCGTGAAACGGGCAGGTAATGGGCGTTCCACCGCAACACCCATTGATTTTGACGTTGCCCCATTTTTACAAGGTGGTGTAAATCTGGGGCAGCACCAAAATTAAGACCAGGGGCAACCAGATCTTACCCTAGCGCAACGAGGAGAAATATTAAATTTGTTCTCGTTTTTACGCTGTTTCCATGTGTGCTGCATTGTGCAGCACACATAGAAACAGTAAAACACCATTGATTGTTTATGTGCAGGAAGGTGTCCCTTCCTGCAAATAAACAATCAGTAAAAAAAAAGTTTAGCAACTTCTATAATGCAGCACACATAGAAGTTTCAAAACGCCATTTCAGATTGTTTATGTGCAGGAAGGGACACCTTCCAGCACATAAACAATCATTCCCCTCAATACAAGCACCCTTGCTCTATTGTGCAAGGGTGCCTGCCTTGACACTAGCCCGCTAAATTAGCGCTAGCACAGGGGGAAACGCAAGGCTGCACCGTATTCTTGTGAATAAGGTGCAGCCCTGCGTTTCAGAAGTGGCGGGGTGTGGGGTTGAGCCACTTTCTTGTAAATATGCCCCATCGTTTACTATCTCACTATGAAAGCAGAAATCTGGAGGTGGAAATGAGTGCCAAGAATATTTCGACATATTTGTTGGCTTGTGATTTGTTGTGGTGGTAATGGGTTTTGCTATCAATTATATTTGTTGTACTGGGATATGCTTATGTTATGGCCTTGTTTAGCTTTGTTTTATGTTAATGTGCTGTATTTTGTAACGTTGTAATTCATGTAGAGATGGCAACAAATGTTTCTGCATTTCCAGCCAAAAGCACTTTCTTCTAAAGTTCCAGTGACAAACAAACATTTACCAATGTTTAAGCAGTTAAAATATCGCTGCTGCGGCTCTTTCACTATTGAAGACGTCTTGGGCTATGCCTCATAGATTGAAAACTGAAAGTGTCAATTTAGGACAGGGTTTGCCACAGTTTTGGATTTCTGGTAAGTTCAGTAGTTGAAGCGCTCCCGAAGCATATATTGTACCATTCTAGATAGGGTTAAATGGTTGCTTGTCACTGGAATGTTAAAGAAACGTAAAGGAAATATAGATATATTGGTCTTATACCTGATGTAAACCACAAAACATAAAACACAAACATAAAATTAAGCAACAGGTTAACACTTAATTCATAACAGGACTGAGGACAACATAATAACCACAGTACAACTCATCATAGCCGTAGAGCGATGTAGCAGAAAAGCTAACTAGCAAAAAAACAGAATACATAAACCACAACAAGAAAATTGAATTAAAAAGAAGAATTAACATTCTTACCACACATTACAACCTCTAGAAATCTGCTTTCGTAGAACAATGGGAAAGGTGTTTGCAACAAGCACTGATTTGCCAACAAGGATATGAAATAGCACCTATCAAAAATGTTTTGTGAGTCAACCCCTATCAGTGAAAGCTGTGGCAGAGACTGTGCCTTAAATTAGCACTTGTAGACCTCACTATGGTCTTTATTACGAGTGCCCCGTAGCTGCATCTCTGGATTGGCATATACTGCTCCAGGCAACTACAAGCTGTCCAGTGTCTCTGGGCCGTGAATTATTGTGTTCTCAAACGGATAATACCAAGCTAGGAGATACCGGGATCTTAGATTTTAGATGACCTACAGAGGCTATTGCGGGGGCTGCGGACAGCTGCTTCGTATGACCAATGCCCACCCTCAGCCTTCAGCAGGGAGCAGAAGAAAAGGTTCTGCCCCCAACTGAAGTAAAAGAACCCCTGACCTCCTACCACCCTCAGCCTACTCCCCCCTCCACATGCTAAAAAATAAGTCCCCGCAAAAATTGCCACCTCTTCCAAGCATATGGCAAACGTTTGCAGATTTGGGTCAGGTATCCCCCCCCCCCCAGAATGGGAAACACTTTCAGAACTGGACCCGGTATTCTCAGATCCATTGTGGGATAAACATCTCGTAACCAGCATAAAACCCATGGGCAGATACAAGCCGGAATCTTTAATTTTGGCCTTTGCATCTCCCTGTGGAGTCCACAGGGAACTCATAATGAGGAAGGGTCTTTGTGTGAAACTGGCAACCAGAGAAGCTGAGTTGTTGGGACAAGAATAGTTTGTTCATAGAGTTTTTGGGGGGAGACCGAGGTATGCAGCATTACCATAATCCAGAGAAAAAGGGGCTACAGCAAGAGATTACAGCCTGAGTGGTGCTGGGGGAAAGAATTCTCTGGGAGTTCTGAGGGCCATTAAATATTTGGCTGCTACTTTAGCTGCATGAGATTGAAAAGGGAGAGAAAAGAGGAACATTAAAGAAAACAAAGGCGATAGAAGGAAAAGGGCGGCAGAAATCAAGAAAGGAACAGTAAACAAGGGGCTCCTATATCTTGCACATACTATAATCAATGCAAAATCCGAAGAGGATGATTAGAACTCAGACAGCTTAAAAAGATAAGTGAATCTCTGTAGCTTGCGGGCGGCTGAGCTCAGCTTGTCAAAAAGCAAAGCTGAAAAGCGCCGCCTGCACTGAGCGAGCGAGCGCCCTTGCAGAACCCCGCCAAGGTAAATGGATACATTCCCTCCCCGCTCAGGGCTCCGTCGCTGCTGATTGCTAGTCCGTTTGGCACTGACGGTGTTTGCAGTACAGATTAGCCATTCTCCGCTTCTATAAGAGCCTCTGTTCAAAGAGCGGGAACACAGCGGCCTCCTTGCAGGCTTTGGCCAGGCGTGAAAAGGGCGGGAGCCACGTGACATGTTGGGATGTACCATCTGAGGTAGAAAAGCTAAACGAGTCTTCATAGACAGTCCAGAGGGAATGGCGCACCCCTTCAGCGGTAGAGAATGGGGACGCCAAATGGAATCTTCTGACTGGCACTTGAGCAATCCGATTGTTAAATGTATGCTCTGCGACAGTGTAAGTGAGACTGACAAAATGACGAAGGAATGTGCCTGATTCTTGAAATAAAAGTTACTTGGCACAAACTTTCCGCAATCTAGCTTTATATGCAACCTGTAGTAGTATCTCTGTCTGGTCACATCGTACTATTTGCAAACATGCTGTTCATGGTTTCTACTTGATGTTTTTCTGTTTGGTCTTCTTGTCCCCTGTGATCGACGAGTACAAAATGGTTGGATGCATGACCTGACTTGCACCCCCAGCTACAAAATTAATAAATGGAGTTTATTTTTGGACATCGAGAAAGTAAATACCCAACGAGGCGCACGGCGTCTGTCATCAATACATAATTAAACTCAGTGATAGGATCCTGGTTGCTTCTGCACACTGTGCGTCTTTCAGTTTAAGGCGGCCATCTTTCTGCATTTCGTATATCTAATGAAATGTGGGGGGATTAAACTCCAGGCTAAACTTTTCAAGCACCTTTCCCAACATGTACCTTTCTGTAGAATGTATTATTTAGCTGTATTTCTCTTTCAAGTAATGGTACTAGTTCGTAGATTTCCGCATTGCAGTCCATGTTTCTCATGCTCACTGTGCCATTCCCGACAGCTTCAATAGTAATGGTTCAGTCCGATCTGCAAGGTCATGTCCCCTCTGAACAGGAACACAAGCCACCCAATTCCGCTTTGAGCCTGTTAGCCCTCATCAGAGAGGTGCAGCTTCAGAACTGTGGTGAAGCGAGCAAGCAATCCATACCTGGCCATACATGGAGTATTTCTCATATTGGAGCAGTACCACGACTGATTTTCACAAGGTGCGTCTGTGGGGTGGAATAATGGGGGAAAACGATGGAATGAAATGCGACCACAACGCGAATGCCAAGTTTGCAAGGTTTACAAGCATTCGTCTACACGTATTAATACATGCAAAATGTAATAAAAATTCTCATGTTCGGAGTCTCCCAACCCATGAAACCCAGGAGTTCTGTTGGGGGGAGAGGGTGGGCTGCCCTCTCTTGGAATCCAGGACACAATACTTGCCAGCTTTGAGAACCACACAGGATGACAAGCTGACGAGAGACGTGTTAATGTCCTTGCTTGCAGAGGGCTGTAATTTGGAGTTCCGAAGCTTCTTAAGGGCGGAGAATGTTCAGCTAAGCTGGAAGACACACAAGACAGTGCAAAGGCATAGCGCCCCTCCCTGATGTTCAGCTACTGGTGTAAGAAAGTGCTCATCAGCATGGTACAAAGAAGGTGACTCAGGCTCTGCAAACAGACCCAGGGTTTGATGCAGAGATGTGTTTGTTTGAAGGTACAGCTCAGACAATACCTCTGCCTGCCTTTGCAAGTATGGCTTATGTTAGATTGCTGGCTGCTTTTTCATATCCTGAGTGTAGATTTCCGGTTTGACACTGTAGGAATAATCGTTTTGTTCTGCCACCAATAAAGCCATTTAGTGCCAGAATACCCAAGTGCAAACTGACAAAAGAAAATGCTGTTTTTCTGAAATGTTAACATTTATAATACATCAAAGGCACTAGGAAATGATGCTTCCATTGCGAGTTTTTAGGCTTCCATATTTTGTCTTGGAGTTTCAATTCATGCAGGCCAAATTTACATAACAGAAAGTGAATGGTCTGTCCTGTGGTTGTATGAATCTTTTATGTTTTATGAAACTGGCTTGCCCAGGTCCAAGCTCCTCCACCCTGTTCTAGAGCTGGTCAAGCCACCAAAGAGCGCGCGAGCCACAGGCCAGCCAGGAGTCTGTTTTGTCCATTACAATCAAAGCACAGAAGAGTCTTGGATAGTTTAGCACGTGTCTCATCCGACAAATGACGTGTAAAGTTATCAATTAAACATTTCACAAAAGGTTTAGTTTTTTAGCATTTGTGTTTAAATTTGGAAAATTAGAATATGTAATTGGTTTAAGTGAATTATTAAAAGTAATAGTTACTAAATATGGACTTAGAATTATTTAAGTATCTCTCCCCGAAAATTGCTTAGCAACGGGCAAGGCGACTGCATTGGGCAATTTGCCGAGCTGGCCAGCCCGATTTCCTCACCCAAAATGCTGAGCCACTGAATTTTTGTAGGGGACCAGTTAAATTACATTCACAAAACGATCTTGTCCAGCACCCTTCTCGTTGATTTGGGCGGCCCAGGCGTTGCTGAGCTGCCAGAGCTTATTCTCCTTGTTTCTCAGCATTTCTCAAGACTGCCAGAAAAATAGCAGTCGCCATTTGAGGTCAGGTAGGTTAACATAAAACAGAAATAAGAGTGCAGAGCTACTAAAGAGGTTGCAGTGGAGTGCAGTTGAGGATACAATCACACAAATGTGGATTGAAATGTTGACTCATAGCCCATTTTAAAGGTTGAGGTGAATGGTTCCTCACACAGGCGGCTTTCAAACTTTAGTTGAATTAGTTACATTTCTATTTTCTTCTTCGAGCAAATTAGCATTCACCATTCAGATTTAGCAAATGGCCCTGAAATTGAAGAAGCATTCAAAGGCAATGGCGACCCAGATCTTTTCATGAAGATGTCAGGGAGAAGACTCTTAGCTAGATGGGCACCCCAAAGCCTTCATCACCATCTAAAGATATAAAACTGAGAATGAGGTGAAATGAAGCAAAGAAACTTGTTTAGGATTGATAATGTTGATGAAGTTGTGAAGCCAAGTTATGAGCCCATGAGCCCTGGTTTCCTGGTTACACATTTTGAAGTTGGGCCACTGGATGAATATCTACACTCTCTATTTTAATACCAAAGAAAAATACTTTGTTTCTAATTTCAAATAGCACTGAGTGGTATTACTATGTGGTTTTCAGTGGTAGTTCCACTCCTTATGATTGCAAGTGTAAGCTGCTTGGTATTATTGGGTGCTATTACCACACCTGGTATTAACTTGCCAAGTATTACAACTTGCTCTTTTAGTCGCAAATTCCACCTGCTCAAAGTTGGAAAATGGCTTGGAATCCAGGACAAATAAGTTGTGAATGGTAATACCAGGTCCTAAATGAAATAGAGTGTTATGCCATACCATTTATGGAGCACACTCGGATCTTTTTTGGCGCTGAAGCCGTAGACAGAAGAGAATCAGTGAAAAGATTAAAGTGCGAAAAGATAGGTTTAGGTCTATTCCTGAACAGCTTTATAGGGAGTCTGTTCCCAGGCTCAGAACCCAGAACTAAGAAAGGTTTGCCACCAGCTGAGAATTTTCTGAAGCAAGGGAACTACAATAAGATAGGGTTATCAACATTGTGTAGAGACAGATAGTCCTCATTTCCAGTCATATACTTTTAGAGAGCCTGGTATTACCACCTCACTTTTCCAGCCAACTGATAATGGAGCCATTTGAGTTAAACTGTTGTTGTTTATTTTTTTGTTTACATTTCTTTTATTGATTTTCAAAACAAAGGATTCAACAAACAAGCCAGCGTGCTCTGTGTTCATCGGAATGCAATCCGGCAGTAGAATTATTACATTTGACAAATAATTTGTAAAAAAAAACGAAAGCGTTGAACCTGCAGGTAGCGATAACGCTCCGATTCCGGTATGCCATGATCCTTGCGAAGGTCGGGTAAGGATCGGGCCCAGAGAGATCAAAGAGATGACCAATAGATCGGCATGCTTCCTTAGTCCAATGACGGAACCTTGCTGAGTCCAGACCCGGTGTAAAGTCGGGGTTATGAACTATAGGTGTAATCGGAGACAGGAAGGTCGTTAGCCCTCTAGAGGTAGCAACCCTGTCCCAAGCCTATAAGGTAGGGTAAGTCACCTTAGAGAGGTACAGATTCCTAGGTCTCCCTGCGAGCACCAGGAAGGGGACCCCCCACAAAGGCAAACCTGCGAGAGACCGATCCATAAATAGCCAATGCTTCTCGGACTCTGGGCGGGACCACTCCACTAGTGCTCTCCTTTGGGCTGCTCACCAATAAGCCTGCAAGTCAGGAACCCCCAAGCTCCCCTCGACAGGGTCTCTGTAGTTAAGCTCCCTACACAAAAGAGCCCTTTGGTCCCGCCAGATAAAGCGTTCTATGTCCCTCTGCATTGAACGTATTACTCCTGTCAGGGGTACTGGTGGAATTGTATGGAACAGATAGAGAATTTGGGGTAATATCACCATTTTCACAGCTGCTCTACGTCCCAGCCATGATAGCGAGCGTGGTCTCCATTTCCGGAGGGTATCTCAGACTTGCTGTAGAATGGCCATACAGTTCATCTTGTTGATGGCTGTTATAGTAGCAGAGACTTGCAAACCCAAGTAAGGGATTGAATTACAGGCCCACTGGACCGGATCGGATTACTGTAGAAGCCCCAGAGTCCCAGGCTCCAAGTATAGGTTGAGGGCCTGTGACTTGTGCACATTAATCTTAAAGCCGGAGCTCATTGCGAACCGGTCCAGTTAAGCCAGTAGTGCCCGCAGGGATTCCCTAGCGTGTTCCAGTGTGGCCACCACATCATTCGCATATAAGCAGAGTTTATGTTTTGTCCCCCCGAAACGTGCCCCCTAGATGCCAGGATCGTCTCTAACTCTTTGAGCCATTGGATCCATATACAGGGCAAACAGGAGCAGGGACAGAGGACAACCATGCCTCATCCCCCTGCATATGGGAAGGCCGATTAAGCAATCCTGTTCACTTGCACCGTAGCAGTAAGGTTTGTGTAGCTACCGAAAACCCTGTCGATTATGCTGCTGGGAAGGCCAAAGTGAGTCAGCATTGCCTTGAAATATGGCCAATGGATCCTGTCAAACGCTTTCTCAGCATCAACAGAGAAAATCATGCATTCCCCATGAAAACGTTCTGATCTGTACACCAGGTGCAAGAGCCGTTTGGTTTTGTCAGAACACCGACGTCCGGGGATGACCCAGATTGGTCTGGATGAATCAACCCGGGTAGATGGCGAGAGAGTCTCTGCGCCAGGATCGAGATAAAAATCTTTAAATCTAAGTTAAGGAGGCAAATAGGGCAGAAGGCACCACACAAGCGCCTATCTTTACCCGGCTTGGGTATTACAGAAATCAGAGCCTCCAGCATAGAGGGTGGAAGGGGAGCGGCAGGAGCGGCCCCAATTGAATTATAGACCCGCACCAACAGTGGGGCTAGGACTGCGAAGAATTTTTATAGAAGACAGAGGAGAATCCATCCGGACCTGGTGTTTATGGAGTTTTAAGCGAGAAATAGCGGAGACGACCTCCTCCAACCTGATGGGGGCCTCAAGCTCCCCCGCCTGACTTGGTAAGAGTTTGGCCCCCTGCAGATAATGGGCCGGGCCGCGTACAAGGTCTCATAGATGTGTCTCAACGTATCTGCAATCTCAGCATCAGTGTCACATTCCCGTCCTTGTTGATCCAGGATCCCAGCAATGCGAAACGTCTGTCGCTGCGCACGTAACCTGTTGGCAAGGAGTCTCCAGCTTTTATCTCCTCCCACATAAAATGCATGCTTCAGGCGAAGGGCTGCTTATTCAGCCCTATCTATATCCAGTCCAGCCAACTGTGCCCTGGCTGCCTTGAGCTGCTTCCAGACTCCGGGTACCCCGGCCCACTGATGGATTCGGTCCAATTCAACAACCTTCCTAGATAGTCGTTCCCTTTTCTCCCTCCTATCTTTATTGTCTGCTGCTGCGATGCCCAAAAGTTCCCCCCTGACCACAGCTTTCAGTGCCTCGCAAAGGGTTGTCGACAAGATAGTTGGGGAATCATTGAGGTCTAAGCAGTCGGAAATACATTCATGGATTTGTTGTACCACCGAGGGGCGTTGCAGGATTGTCTCACAAAGGTGCCAAAACCTACGAGAGGACCAACAGCGGTGGAAGGACAGTTATATCTGCACTGCTGAATGGTCTGATTGGGGGCAGGGAAGAATCTCCACCACAAGTGTCTGCTCCGTCAGTGTGTCAGATGTGAGTATATAGTTCTTATGTCTTATGGGGATGCGAGTAAAAGGTGTATTCTCTGGACCCTGGGTGTCGCAGTCGCCAGACATCCAAGAGTCCAGCCTCCGCCCGCAGATGTCTCCCATCCTCTGAAAGGGCACCAGGCAGCCCCCATCGCTTCCCTGATCGGTCCACTGCACCACCAAAGGCCAAGTTAAGGTCCCCCCCCTAAAAGTAAAGGTCTGCCCGGGAGGCTTGTTAGCACGTGTACTACTTCCTGAATGAACCCCTCTTGACCTTCATTAGAAACGTATACAGTAGCTACAGTGTGTGCCCAGAGTGAAGGTGTGTGCCAGGAGCCTACACTTAATCTCACCCTGTTTGCTGCCTACCTGCCCCGGGAACTTAGCAGAGACCAGAATCACCACCCCTACCATCTTAGAGGTTCAAAAGGAGAACAGCTGGTGAGGAAATGCCCTGGATCTCAATCTATGTGTATTAGCTGGCAGGAGGTGCATCTCCTGAAGCAGGCAAATATGAGCGTCTGAATTCTCAAGGAAGGGGAAGACAGCCCGCCTCTTGGTAGGGTTGTTAAGTCCCTTAACATTAAGGGACAGAACATTAATGTCAGCCGACATGAGAGAAAACCCTAAGGTGCGCAGAAAGCATCCACCCCCAAACCGGCAAAAGCGAATAGAAGGCACAGATTGCAAATACCATCAGTCCGTCATATCTGGAGGAAGGAGGAATATACCCCCGGAACCCTTAACAAAGAACATACAACTAAAAACATCAACTTGCGAAGTCCACAAATGTCCGGGGCAGTCTGCCCCATGGAGAGTCGTGAGATGGATAGCAGGAGACGGCCCCACCCCGCATAAGGCCCAGCCAATTAAATCAATAAGGATCCCATTTAGAATTAGCGCTATCGGTACCAGAGCAGGTACGCTTCAGTCAGCGGTAGCTGAGTCCTCAGTCAAAGAGTTCAGTACAGCTGTACGTTCTTTAGCCATTGCCTCCGGATCCGGGTGAAGATGCAGTGTAGATTTCACAACTCGTTGCCATCGTGCTGGATTGTTGCGACGCCTAATGGGTGCATCTCTCTCCGAAGTGTCATGGTCATCATCCGGCAGCTGAAGGAGTGACGAGGCTTCTCGAAGGGAGCGAACCTAACGGAGTCTTCCCTCCCACTTGAAAATGAGGCGAAATGGATGACAAAGTCTATTACAAGGCTGCCCCAACATGGGGAAAGACTCCTCCAAGCACTGCGAGAAAGACTAGACAAGTCTTGTTCACTTGGGTGAATTTAATAACGTTTTTTTCAAAATGAATAATGCACTTAAAGTCTTTTGTTCATTGTCTATGTTTCAACACATTGTTTTCATCCGAATCGGTGCCCCAACTCAGCGGAGTTTCACTACACTAAAGTCATTGGACCCAATCCCGCATTGAAACAAGTAATCCCCTGATGAAGGGCTGAAGGATAGCCCAAAATGCATTGGGATTAGCAAGTTATGATGAATGTGCATTGGATAACATGTCCTATATTTTTTGCAACCATGAAAACAATGTGTTGAAACATAGACAATGAACAAAAGACTTTAAGTGCATTATTCATTTTGAAAAAAACTTTATTAAATTCACCCAAGTGAACAAGACTTGTCTAGTCTTTCTCGCAGTGCTTGGAGGAGTCTTCCCCCATGTTGGGGCAGCCTTGTAATAGACTTTGTTAAAGAACAAGCTGTATGGACCAGACAGCGATACCTCTTCAGCACGCAACAGATCATAATAACACTGATAACCATAGATCAACTGAGCGGTGCAAGCCCCATTCACTTCCTTTGTCAGCGAAATGGATGACCCCAGGAGTAGGAAATATCTTTGGAGGGCAGAAACGTGTGACAGGCCGAAACTCCCGCCGTTCCTGCAAGGTAGAGGCCGCCAGATCTTGAAATAGAAGAGGCCTGCAGGAGCGGGAGTCTATGGGGTGTGTGGCCCGAGCCTCCCGTAGGATACCTTCTTTGAGCTGGGAGTCGTGCACGCATGTCAGGATATCGGGAGGGGGGCAGTCACCGGGATCTTGGGTCCCACCCGATGGGTCAGATCCAATTTGATCGGTTGTTCCAAGAATCCCCCAAGATATGGTGGAACAGCTCCACAATGAAGGCCTCAATGTCCTGCCCCTCCGACCCCTGAGGAACCGCCCGGATTCTGATGTTATTCCCTCCGGAACGGTTCTCAAGGTCCTCCACATGGGCTTGGGGATCTAAGTGCTGGTCCTGAAGCTGTGTCATTTTTTCGTCCTGCACGGCCGTTTGTGTCTCAAGCTCGTCGACTTTCTCTCCCACTGAAGCTATGTCTCTGCGCATCTCCCGAATCTCAGCGGTCAGGTCCTTTTTCATGGCATGGAATTCGCTTGTGAGTGCCGCAAAAAGAGATTCAAGGACACTACGCGTGATTGCCCCTTCTGGATCGTCCGGGCCCTGTCTCGCCGGGGGGCTACTCTTCGGCATCGCTGCCTCGGCCCCTCAGGCCTTGAGCAGGGGTTCCTTTACCGATCTATCCTTCCTTGATTTGTTGGTGGCCATCCCAAACCAGTAAGCTCCCTTTTACTTGCAAATGGGGAGCAATGCTAGAGTCAGTAGGGGAATTCAGAACACTAGACACCAGAGAAACTCCTCTCTTAGCCGCTCAAGCTATCACCACTGCCGGCCGTGTTCCCAGGCATGTGAAGGTCAGTGTTGCAGCATGCAGATTCCAACGCGAGGCTCACTCAGCCTATCTCTTCCACGCAGCAACCCGGAGGCTCCGTCATGGCGCTCCCTGTCTGGTCACTCACCAAAGGCTGCTAGGAGTACTTCATGGTAGACCTCATCCGGCGTCAGGCCCTGCAGTTGAAGCTGTGTCGCCAGTTGCGCTAGTCAGCATCACACCCTGGCTCGTTCGGCCACCTCGCTGTCTCTTACTTCCGAGGGGAGCCTCCATGCGTTGCTAATTAGGGGCCTCACACCTGCGTGGGTCGATCAGCAGGGGCACCCCCACTGGCTGAAGGGGAGGGTATCCTCCAAAGGATCAGGCGCGCGGCCTAGTCACTGCTGCCGTGGTGCTGCTGTCTGGCGCGCGAAGACCCGGGCTTAGATCCACCAGGTACGTGCACCTCCCAAGTGTTACAGGGAGGGAGGGGGCACAGAGTTCCGAAGATTTTCAGGGCCCCGCAGCTATAGGGCATGGGCTCACCTGCCCCCGTTGATGGTGCAATCCCCATCAGCGGCCCCCAGGTGGAGGCCACGCTGCTTCTACCCTCCGTTACAACGGCTGCCGCTTACAAGCACCTGCACCTCCGGCTGCCAGCAGAGTAACAGCAGTTCCCGGGGCGAACCACCACTGACCGGGTCTCCCCAGGGGGCTCCGCCGGGCTCCGTCATGCGATGGTCGACCACTCCCGCACACCTCTCACAACGGCCGCAGAGCAGGCCGCGTGTCACGCAGCTCCGACCGGTGCGCTGCTCGGGGCACAAGACCGTACCTTTCCCAAGTTTTCAGGCTTTGCAGGCATACACCGAACCAGAGGGGGGTCCGGAACGCTGGCCTGGGATCTGCTGAGGGTTTCTGTATGGGGTGGGCCTAGGCAAGGAGTCAGAGCGACGATCAGGCACGTCCTACTCGGTCTCCATCTTGGCCAAGCCCCCTTTAAACTGTCTTAATTCTAAAAGCATGCAATTGATAACATCAAAGGCTCTAGAGGGCAAGTCACAATGAACTAAAAGTACATAATAAGTCGGATAAATCTTTTCTGACTTACAATGTGCACTTTGTGACTAATTGTTATTCAGAATGGGGCAGAGGTGTGAACAGGGCACCTGCTCCTCCTTTGAATTCACAACAACGTAATTGAAGACTGACACTGTGGGGATGTCTAATGCCTCCTTCAAATTGCTTCATGATGGCAAACAGAAATATAGGCATTATTCTGAGTGGTAACAGATAGTGACTGATGGATAAAGCATGCTTGGTTGCTGATTGGGCATGTGACGGTAGAAACTTCTTTGTGTACATTGCTTGGGCCTGACTCAACAATGTTCTTTTAATGTGTTGCAATGTTAGAATGGCCAACACAACTCTTTTACATGTCTATGATCTGTGCAGGACATGAGAGAAGTAGACATGGGCATAGGTCTGTGTGGATTTAACAATACAAAGTTCCAGAGTCTGAACACTTAAGACATATGACTATGGTGTTATAGAAAGTTTTCCAAGAACTATCATGACAAAGTTCCTGTGTGCCAACATGGGATACAACTACTTTTAATACATTATTTTAGAAAAATTGACAAGGACCGGCACTAGGTACATTAAACACATGCTTTCAATTACACATAATGGATGATCCAAAGCCAAAATACAACATTCACATGAGAAGACACCTTAAACAGGAGCCATGCCACAACAACACTTACGATCCACAGATAAAGCAACATATTTTCTGTATGGAATGACTGACTGCTGTGCTGCAGCTCGTGAGTCTCAAGCTGAGTATGAGGGTCCAGCCAGGCTACTCCCCCATATTTATAAATGTAATGATATTTTTACTATGCTTTTATGGACATTGGGGGGGGGGTTTGTAATGATTTTAATTAATCAAACAATAAAACTTACTTGACTTGACTACTCTCCCAATCACCCTATTTAGTTAGCTGAGTCAGGAGTAATCAGAATGGGGCCTTCAATCCAATGTGATCATTCAGTTTGCTTCAATATATTAGCATGGCTTGATATTTTGATTTCTTGGTTATTATACCTAAGCAACTAGCAAAGTTTCATAGAATTTGGTATCCTGATTATTCAGTTATTGTTTTTAAACAGTAAACACTATTTCACAGAATATACTTAGGTGAAAGACTAGAAGGGCTTTTTTATTGAGTATTTAGCTTAAATATATTCAACAATGTTCAGACAGGGTATATAAACTGAAACAAAGTATTATAAGTCAGAGAGGAACTTTGATCCAGGGCCGAAAACCATAGCAGTTTCCTTGTTGAACGCGGCTTCTGAGGTTCTTGAGTAGACCCCCTGTGCTACTAAATCAGTTTAGTTAGTCAGGGGAATAGGACTGTCAACTTAAAGAAACCCTAAAATACTGTCAATCAATCAGGGAATTGTAAGCACTCTACTCACTTGTGAGGGTCTCAAGGCGGTGGGGGGGAGGGGGAGGCAGGGGGTCTGCAGATCTGTTTAGCCGAAGAGCCAGGTCTTGAGGGTCTTCCTGAAGGTGTTCAGGGAGGGGGCACGTCTGATGTCCGCCTGTAGCTCGTTCCAGTCTTGGCTGCAATGTGAGAGAAGGATCCTCCACCTGCTCTGGCTCTGTGGATGTGCAGGGTTTTGGCCAGTGAATGAATGAATGAATGATGAAGACATTTGTAGAGCGCACGCACACCAGCGGCTTCTTGGCGCTTCGGGTCAGGCAAGGGCTAACTGAAAAACGGGGAGATCTTAATCGAATGCTTGAGAAAACAGCCATGTCTTAAGAGCTTTCCTAAATGACTGATAAGAAGAAATAATATGGTGGTCAAGCGGGAGGAAATCCCAAAGGTAGGGGGCTTGTGACCCAAATCTTAGGCCCCCAAGACTCTTCTGCTTGAAAGGACATGAGGACAGCAAATTAAGGCCCACCGAGCGGAGTGCTCGGGAAGGAGTATAACGGTGGCATGAACGATGGGCCTTGGTCGCTAAGGACTTGATAGGTTAAGCAGCCTACCTTAAGGAGGCTGCGCTGGACTACAGGGAGCCAGTGTAGGTTTCTCAACAGTGATTTCGCAGAACTTTTCCTGGGCTGACGAAAAACCAGTCTTGCGGCTTGGTTTTGGACAAGTTGGAGTTGGTGGGACTGGTAGAGAGGGATCCCAATATACAGTGAGTTCACGTAATAAATGCGGGAAACCACTAGCCCCAGTGTGGCATGGACCAAAGCGTCATGGGTAAGGAATCTGCTAATCTTACGGATATGGCGTAGGTGGAAGAAACATACCGATATCACAGATTTAATTTGGTGTTTCATAGACAGATCCTTACTGATGGTTACACCAAGACTCTTGACCGAGCTCGCAGGGCAGGGAGCACAGCCCAGCGAGTGTGGCCAGAAGCCCGGATGCCATGGGTTGGTCACGGGTCCTGTAAGTACCAGCTCAGTCTTGTCTGGGTTAAGCTTGAGCTGATTGGCGCTCATCCAGCTACTGATATACCTCAATGTATTCTGGAAGTTCTCAATTGAGGCAGGGGATGAATCAATATTAAAAATAAGCTGGAGATCATCCCCATAATTGAAGATGACCACCGGATTTTCCCTAAGGTTAGAAATCAGGGGAAGGATGTATAAATTAAATAACAGGGGAGACAGGGAGGAACCCTGAGGGACCCCACAGGTAAGATCCTTCGCCTCAGACATGAAAGAACCAAGCTGAACCGCTTGCTTACAATCTTGTAAAAATGATGCAAGCCATCCAAGCGCGGTGCCCCTGATGCCGGCATTCTCGACCCGCTGAAGGAGGATGGAATGATCAACGGTGTCGAACACCGCTGACAAATCAAGGAGCACCAAGACCTGGGAGACGTTTTGGTCGGCCCCCTTTCTGCGTTCGTCATGAACTGCCACCATGACCGATTTGGTTGAATGCTGGGGTCTAAAACCCGCCTGGTGCTGGTCCAGAAAATGTGAACTCTCAATGAAGGAGCCATGGCAACTGGCGACGTGGGCCTCCAGTAGTTTACCTAAAAACGGGAGCAGGGATATAGGTCAAAAGTTGCTAAGAGTGGCCGGATCTGCCCCTGTTTTTTTAAGTTTAGGTGCCACAACAGCCGATTTAAAGGACTTAGGGACCAGGCCCTGGCCAAGGGAATTATTGAGCAGAGAGAGGGGGACATCAGGAAGACCCGAAAAAATCTCACGGGCAATATGGGCAGGGCAGCAGTCAGAGTGGGAGCCTGATCGAACTCTGCAAAGAAGTGAGGGGAACGTCTCTTTGGTGGCTAAGGGAAGGGTCAAAAGAGAGGAGGGATTTGTTGGGGGACAGCCTATATCTATTCCTGATATAGGGTTAGGAATGCTTGCTTTGATTAAATCAATCTTCTCAATAAAATAATTGTTGAGAGAGTCGCAGAGAGGCTGAGAGAACAAAGGGGTCATCGTGACTCTATCAGGTTTAGCAAGTTCATCCACTATGGTGAAAATCTCCCTCGATTTATTAGAGGAGTTAAGAATCTTTTGCGAAAAATACTCTGTTTTGGCTGCAAGGATTGCCGATTTATATTCTTTCAATGCCGTCAAAAAGGCCGTCTTCTTGAGGGGGCAGTAATCGGCCCTCCTCTTTCGCTCTGCTTGCCGAAGGGCAAGTTTCATATCGGTTAACCCTTTGGAGAACCAATACGTGTATTTACTAAGAACTACGTACTGTGATTGTGTCAAAGGGGTGGCAACGCCTAAACATAACTGTATTGTGATATACGTGTGCTAAGGAGTTGTTCTTGCTGAGCGTCGTGGGGCCAGATGTAGGAGCCTTAATACTGGTCGGAAACGGCCGATTTTGGCTGTTTCCGACCGGTATTTAGCTTTTGAGATGTAGGGGGCATCTGATTTACCGATTCTGTAAATCAATATGTAGGTGGCACTTCACAGAGTGCCAAAGGCCCTTTAGGAGTCGGTATTTACCACCCAATCCTATTGGGTGGTAAAATACCGAATTCAGGTGTGCATGCACATCTGTGCATGAACACCTGTGCCATGTGACACACAGACATGCCCTTAGGGCATGTATGTGTGCCACATGTCACACAAGACTGTACTTGGGGTGCTAGAGGGTGTCAAAGTGGCACCCCCTGCACCCTTGCAGGATTCGGTATTTACCGATTCGGTAAATACCGAATCGGTATTTCCCATTGATTCCTATGGGCTTCAAGGCCCATAGGAATCAATGGGCAATACCAATTCGGTATTTACCGAATCGGTAAATACCGAATCTTACAGATTTTGTAAATTGTGTTTTAAAAATTACCTACATCTGCCTCCTTCTAATTTACCGATTCAAAAATACCGAATCAGTAAAATTCGGTATTTATGAATCGGTAATTTAGATTTACCTACATCTAGCCCTAAGTCTCTTTAGTGGGGCAAAGGCGTCTCGGGCGCCCACCAGCCAGGTGTTGATGTTATCAGCCTGATCATGGACCGACAAGGGAGAGCCAGCCGTCCCCGTGAGAGAGGGAGTCGTTGTGGACAATGAAAGGCAGAGTGAAGGGAGGTTGACTCGGTCCCAGTTGCGGATCAAAGGGGGGTTGTTGGAACGTGCTTTTGTAGTGGAGGCCTTGGGAACAACAAAGGAAATAAAAAAAATGGTCCGACCAGACACATGGGAAAATCTGTAAGTTGAGAATGTCCTGATTTAATACCCACAGCTGGTCAAGAGGGTGACCCTTAGCATGGGTAGGAACATGGATAAACTGCGAAAAATGAAGACCAGTTAAGAGGGCGGTGAACTCCCTGGAGGGGGCATTTTCATGCAAGGCGTTTGGCCAGTAATTGAAATCCCCAATTATTAGAATCCTGGCATGATTAATTGCCAATTCGGCAATCATGTTTCCAAAATGATACAGGAAGCTGGGTGACGAGCCAGGGGGGCGGTAAAGCAGAACGAAGGTGAGAGGGAAAATATCCAGCTCGAGAGTGAAGGTAATGAAATCTACAGACGGTATAGGAAGCATCGTTAGGGACTTGGATTTATAAGAGTGAGAGAAAATGGCCGCCACTCCCCCGCCAGTTTTGCCCTGGGCACGATAAGCCTGGAGAACATAGAAGCTGTTAGGAACGGCTGCCAAGACATCGGGGGTGGACTCAGCTGTGAGCCAAGTTTCTGAATCCTGACAGTAAAAGTATGTCCGGCTTTACAGTGTTGAGGAGATAAAATATCTCTGTTTGATGCTCGACAAGCGAGCGGGTGTTCAGGTACCAAATTCACAGACAATCAGGTGTAACGGGCGGGTGATGTGAGAGGGGTCTGTAATGTGATGGGTCTACATCCGAGTCGCCAGTTGGCGGTGGCGTGACAGTAGGGGCAAAGGAAGAGTGTTGCGTTAAAGTAGGACATGCGCGCATATCTGGCGAGGGCTTAGGGGGGGACTCCAAGCCACGTAAGGAAATCAATTCATCTGATGAGTACACCCGATTAAGAGGGCGCCCGGCAGGGGGACTGGGCCCTGGTCCCGACCAGGCGCGGACGGGTGCAGACGGGCTTGCCTTCGGCGCGCCGCCGGCGCACCCGCTGCGCGTTGTGAACTGCATCCGATTTTATGGGGAAGATAGAAGTCCGGGCGCTAGACCGCTCACCTCCTTCGACCGGAAGTAGGTTAATTACTGGCAAGTGTCGCTGACAATGGGCTCCCTCCCCAACAATCGAGCACAAGTCAGCTCGCGGTGGAACGGGGAGTCTAGCGGCGCCGAGACGCAACAGGGAAGGTAAGGCAAGAGTTAAAAACACCACACAGCTATTAAATCAGCTTTGGCGGCATTAGCAAAGAACAAACAAAGTTTGAAATTAAAATCACTGCAGCAGTGAGCAGCAGCGCGTCCAACGCGAGTCTTCCCTGAGCCTGCTTTTAAGGAGTTGGAGGTCCGAGCGCTAGACCGCTCACCCCCTTCGACCGGAAGTAGGTTAATCACAGGCAAGTGTCACTGCCAATGGGCTCACTCCACAACAATCCAACACAAGTCAGCTCGCGGTGGAACGGGGAGTCCAGCGGCGCAGACACGCAACAGGGAAGGTAAGGCAAGAGTTAAGAAAACCACACAGCTATTAAATCAGCTTTGGCGGCATTAGCAAAGAACAAACAAAGTTTGAAATTAAAATCACCGCAGTAGTGAGCAGCAGCGCGTCCAACGCGCGTCCTCCCTGAGCTTGCTTTTAAGGAGATGGAGGTCCGAGCGCTAGACCGCTCACCTCTTTCGACCGGATGTAGGTTAATCACCGGCAAGTGTTGCTGCCAATGGGCTCCCTCCACAATAATCGAGCACAAGTCAGCTTGCGGTGGAACGGGGAGTCCAGTGGCGCAGACACGCAACAGGAAAGGTAAGGCAAGAGTTAAAAACACCACACAGCTATTAAATATGCTTTGGCGGCATTAGCAAAGAACAAACGAAGTTTGAAATTAAAATCACTGCAGCAGTGAGCAGCAGGTTGGAGGTTGGAAAATCAGAGGTTTCTTTTGGGTACGTGAAAGTTGGTTCTGTTGTTGAGGTATTTGGTTCCGTTGTTGTGTAGGCATTTGTAGGCGTGAGTGAGGATTTTGAAAGTGACTTCGTAGGTGTTGGCTGATGTGTTTGTGTCGGGGTGTAGAGGACGAGTCTGGGGGTGGTGTTCTGTATTGTCTGGAGTTTGCGGAGTAGGGACTTGTTGATGCCGGCGTAGAGTGCGTTTCCATAGTCCAGTCTGCTGGTGATGAGTACGTGGGTGACTGTCTTCCTTGACTCAAGGGGGATCCACTTGAAGGTCTTGCGGAGGATGCAGAGGGTGTTGAAGCAGCTGGAGTTGATGGCGTTGACCTGTCGGTTCATGGTGAGTGATAAGTCGAGTACGATGCCCAGGTTCTTGACGTGGTCTGAGGGGGTAGGTGGGCTTCTGAGGGGAGTCGACCACCAGGTGCTGTCCCATGCAGAAGGGGTAGTACTGAGGACGAGAACTTCTGTCTTCTTGGCGTTGAGCTTCAGGCAGCTGTTCGTCATACAGACTGTGATATCTTGCATTCCTTTCTGGAAGTTGATTTTGGCAGTGGTGGGGTCTTTGGTGAGGGAGAGGGTGAGCTGGGTGTAATAATGTTACAGTATTTCCTGTACCGGTTGTTCTACTTAATTACAAAATATCATTGCCATTATCTTGTTTATTTTTATAATAACTAATATTTATAACGTGTTCACTAGGATAGGATTTTAAATTTATTAATTCTTGAAAAATATATTCCTAGCTTCCTAGTATTCTTAAGTGTGTCGATTCATGATGTAAACCAAATATTCCTGTGAGTCTCGCAGGACTGATTGTTACCTAAAATACGTCTTACTCATGTAATGTTCTGTGGGGTCCAGGAGGTTCATTCTATCAGGTGCTCTGTCTTACGTTGATAAATTGACTTAGTCCTTAGCGCCAGAGGGTCCAGGGAACCCTCTCTTAGGAAGTGTTCTGGAGAAGAATTCTAAAAAACGTATCAACATAGATGGTACATACATGCAAATATAAAGACACAGCAAATACTTACACACATCAATGGACACACAGGTCAGCTCATTTACAGCCTCCCGAAAAACCTGCAGATAAGCAAGCACCCATGTTTCAAGTACAGCTGGCACCAATGCCATGGACTACTTGACAATGAGTCACCCACATGCACCGACAAATAGAAGTGTGTATGTTTCTATTGGCTCTGTAAGGCACCTTGCTAGCCACGAATGGAAGTTGTCCGAGGGGGAAATGTACATAAAAATGAGTGTGAAGAAAGTACATATAGGTGTGGAGTTGTAATAGGAGGTGAGGGAACTTGCTTGGAGTCCACCTAGCAAGCACCTCCTCTATGCCCCTGTACTACAATAAGAAGGGTTACAGTTACAGTTTTTGTTATGTTGGTTGCTCTCCATCTCAAAGTTGTACAGGTGGCAGGAGAATGGAAAGAAGAGAGTAAGAAAGATGGAATGAGGAAAGAACCTTTCAGCAGCCAGTAGTCAGGTGTCAAGAAGGAATCAAGAAAGAGGAATATGAGCTGTGGGCGGTGCTTAATTTGAGCTGGTGGGGTGCAGTGCTCAGCATCAGCACTTACTCATCAATACCGGCGCTTTCATGAGCACCAGTTAAGGACACATTCATTTACAGGGAGAAGTGATATGTCCAGAATCACAGGATGTTTGTTGAGCCAAGGTGGAGATTCGTACCTGGTTCCACAGCTCAGAAGTCAGCAGCTCCGGCCATTTTGCCACATCCTTTATCCACTTTCATGGTTCATAGTTGGTTCTGTTTTAGGTGGTGCTAACAGGATAAATGGGCTAGTGCAAGCTGCCTCCTGAGGAGCACTGGCACGTATTTATTTTACAAACGAACTACTGACTATGGGGTAGGAAAGTCAAAGATAAGAGTTATAAATCAAGCGGGACTTGTGGTCTGGCAGGGAGTTAGTAACAGGATATGGTCTTTATGCGATTTAGCAAAAAAAAAATCAAATTTGCGGTACACGGAAGATTGGGAAAGAGCCATTCAATTCTCCACCTCGTGTTAGAGAAGTTACTTTCTATTGGGTGGTAGAACATTTCAGTCTCCATTTTTATTCAATAATTGTCCTCTTTAGAAAAAACACTCCTCGGTTCAATGCAGCACTCTCTGCATGACCATTCTATATGTTGCCATTTTGCTACATTCGTGAATATGTTGCGCTGCAATTCAGTAAAATCATTTCTTTAATATCAAAATATGACAAACTTATTTTTGCCAGATCCCTCCATCTGTAATAAAGGTTCACAACACTTTAAAAAAAAATGTTTTATTGAGTTAAACATAGAAGGCGAGAAAGCATACAGTTTCAGCATCATAAAACGCATATAGTGCATTTACAGGCAAGCTCAACTAATATATCAGGTAGAAGACAGTAGAAAATCAGTTTGAGTGGACTCAACAATACGACATTATACATACACGTAGTAACAATCCTCAATCCAAGGTAACCTCATTCTCGTCTATTCGTGGGGGCTTGCATATATTACCCCAGAACTCATTCCACGCTCCCCATATGTGCCCCCACTTCCCCGGGCATCCACGATGGACAAAGACTGCCTTCTCCGCCACCATTGCGTCATCCATGTCCCTGCACCAGTCCTTTAACGTAGGTAGTGCATCAGAGCCCCACAGCCTGGCAATATTACGTTTCACCATCATCATATCCAGCATGGCCCAATCTGTTGGCGATGTGTTAGGTCGTTAGCTTCCCATATATTCAACAAACAGCGCCGGGGATCAGGCAGAAGGGAAACAGCTAGAGTCTGAGAAATGGTATGCATCACAGCGGTCCAGTATCTTGCCACCCGACCACAGTCCCATATAGTGTGGAGGAACGTCCCCTCTTCTCCGCATCCACGCAGACAGTACATATGCGGCGCCTTCCCTATCTTGTATAAAATCGATCTGGTGTAATACGTGCGGTGTAGTATTTTAAGTTGGACTAATTTGAGCCTGGAGGGGATAGCTGTTTCCCCAGGGGAGGACAGGGCTTCCTGCCATTCGGAGTCATCAAATTCGCCAATGTCTCGCGACCAGTTCAGTCGCAGCTTGGACGTCATGTCAGGAAGGTTGTTAACCAGCTTCCGATATGTAAAGGATGTTGCTTTATCTGTCATATGTTCCGTCAGCAACCTATCTTTAAGAGGGGTGGATTCCTGCAAGTCCGTACCCACCGGAATGGCTGTCTGCAGCTCGTGTCGAAATTGGGTGTATCTAAACCGTTCCACCTGCGCCATATCATAATTTGTTTGTAGGAAGGAGAAGTCCACCACCCTGCCCTTCTTCCAAAGGTCTCCTACCACAGAAATACCTATGTTGTCCCACGCTTGGAACCCTTTAGTGTTGCGAAGGGAACCTAATCTGCATGAGTCCCATAATGGCGTCATTTGTGTGATGAGATCAGAACATCGAAGGCGCCTGTGTGCTTTGTACCAGAGTTGCACCGAGTGGCGTGTGGGGTCTAGTAGGTCCAACGGCACACGGCGTCTGTAGAGGTCACCCATCAGTCCCCTAGCCTCCAAGCACTGTCTATCCGCGAAGTACGCAGGTTCAGTCTGCGGGGCTTGTAACCAGTAATTAATTTGTTTATGGTGGGCTGCCCAGTAGTATAATTCGATATTTGGGAGTGCAATGCCTCCGTCATACCAGTCCTTTACCAACTTATTTTGCGCAATGCGAGCTGGTTTGCCATCCCATAATAAGCTAGAGACCGTCGTAGTGATCGCTGTGAAATAAGAGCCCTGGACCGTAAACAGCGTATTTTCTAAAAGATATAGGAAGCGCAGGAGTGACATCATTTTGTATAGGGCCGCTTTACCCAGAAGTGTGAGGGGGAGGGGCGCCACACCCTCACATCTCGTTTGAAACGGTCCAATGGGGGTCGCAGATTCAATGTATAGAATTCATCTGGGTCCAACATCACATATATACCCCAGTATTTGAACGCTGACGTAGTAGGTCTTAAAGGGCAGCTCGCGGGAAGCACAGGCGGGAGGCCGGCAAGAACAAAAAGAATAGATTTGGACCAATTAATCCTCCCGACACTCTCCCAAACTTTTCACAAACATTCAGCAGTTCTAGAATGGATTTTTTGGGGGAAGTGAGGTAGAGAAGTATATCGTCTGCATATAGAGATATGCGATCTTCCCATACGTCAGACCAGCGAAGTCCTTCGATAGAGGGGTCCCATCGAATCCAAATCGCCAACGGCTCCAGAATCAGCGCAAATAGTAAGGGGGATAATGGACATCCCTGCCTTGTTCCGTGGCCGAGTGGAAAATCCCTTGAGATGTGGCCATTGGCTGCCACGTGGGCCAGGGGTTTGGCATAGAGCAGACGAACCCAGGTTCAGAACTTAGGGCCGAAGCCCATGTGCTGGAGCACTGCGAACAAGTATGGCCATTCTACTGTATCGAACGCCATAGTGGCGTCCAGGGAGAGGAGAACAGCAGGTTCCTGTATATACTTCCGGCGGGTCATAACCGCCTGAAGGCGGCGTAGGTTGAGTGCCGTACTGTGATGTGGCATAAAGCCAGACTGATCTGTATGTACTAGGGTGGGAAGATGGGAGGTCAGTCGCAACACCAGTAATTTAGCGAGGATCTTTAGTTCTGCATTAATTAAGGAGATTGTGCGATAGGAAGCCCAAGTCGTCGCAGACTTGCCTGGTTTGTGAATCGGGACAATTGTGGCGAGGCGTTGATCCCTAGGCAGCTCCCCAGCTTCTAGACTATCAGAGAACATATTCAGGAGGTAAGGGGCCGTCGTTTGCGCAGTTTTCTTATATAATTCCACCGGATGCCCGTTAGGGCCCAGTGCCTTGCCAGACGCGAGCGAGTAAGTCGCTTCTTGAATTTCGTCAGGGGTGATGTCCGCCTCCAGCAGGAGCACCGCTTCTGGGGACAGACGAGGGATCGTCAGATCTTTGATATAATTGTACGCTTCCTCCACCGTGTAGGATGCATGAGGAGCATAAATGTTTTCAAAATGATCGGCCAGGAGGCCAACTATAGCGTCAGGATCTGAGGTCATAGACCCCGCGGGGGACATCAGCTGTGCAATCACCCTAACCGCTTTTTCTTTTTTGTCCAGCCAGGCTAACATCTTTCCTGCTTTATCCCCTAGCTCGTAAACTCTGTGGCCGGTCGCCTGGAGTGCGTTTTTCGCTATTTCCCTCTGGTATGTTACATATGCGGTTTGCTTAAGGCGAACCTCTTGGGCAGCCCCGGGCGAAGGGTGAGTTTCTTGTTCCGTTATTGCAGTGGCAAGGTCCTCTTCAAGAGTGTTTAGCTCCGTCCGCTGTGTTCTCTTATGGCTGGTGATAGAGGCCATCGCCGGTCCACGAAGGACTACTTTATAGGCCTCCCATAGAGTGTTACTGGAGGCCACGGAGACAGTATTCTCTTGAAAAAATTGCTTAGTGGTTTTGGTAAGTTCCTTCATAAGGGGGGCAACCTGAAGATAACCGGCATGAACAGGAAACATGCGTTGTCTATACGTTCGGTGAAGGGTATACTTTAATAGCAGTGGTGAGTGCTCGGAAATAACCCTGGGGCGAATTTACGTCTCTTCTATGCCCTGTAGGCCATCTGCAGACATCAGAATATAATCAATCCGGTCCGGGTGAGACAATTATGGACCGCAGAATAAAAGGTATATTGCCTGTCGCTAGGGTGTTTGTGTCCAGCAATCCGTAAGCCCCAGGGCATCTAAAAGTCCTAGCAGTCGCCCCTCCATGTACTACAGGTCTGGCCGGGAATCTATTAATCTCTCCATCAATTATATCATTAAAGTCGCCCCCTATTACTAGCGTCGCGACAGGCAAAGTCATTAGGAATGTTGTGAATGCAGAGTGTGCCGTGGCATGTAGGACAGGTGGGATGTATACAGAAACTAAATTAAATAGACGCCCCTCCCATTGGCATGTAATGGCCGCAAAGCGGCCTTGATCATCAACTCGCTGCTGCTGGAGTACTAGCGGGAAATTTTTCTTTACAAGGATCCCTGTTCCTCTGGAACCCAAAGAGATGTCTGCATGTGCCGCCATCTTATACCCCCACCTATCCATCGCCTTGGTAGCAGAGCCCACTAGATGTGTTTCTTGTAGCAGAACTACTGCTGGACTGCTTCGTTTCAAGTACTGCAGCACCAGACCTCGCTTTACCTTGTCTCCCAGTGCCCGGACGTTCCATGTCAAAACGGTTAGGGCAGGTTGATGGGGAAGTTGTGTTTGAGGAGTCTCAGGTGTACATGTCACGCGTGTAGCCATCTATGGTGGAGAGTTGTGTTGTGCAATCAAAGATAAACTTGACCTGCAATGCACCTTCAGTAAAGTAGCGTGTCGCCTTCACAACCATACAAACGAGAAAAGCAACAAAATATAACAACCCAATTACCCCTCCTCCCTGGGTCCCACCCACCTTCCCTGCCTCCCCGCTTGGCTTGAACTGCCCGCCATCCCATTTGTCACTGTCCATCCGCATCAAGAATACATCTGGACATTTCAACCAAAACAGAAGAATTACGAACTGTCCCCCCTCCAAGTTCCTCCCCCCTCCCTGCCTCCCTGCTTAGCGGTCCTACAACTGCCCGCCACCCCAACTCAGCAGACACTTTTAATAAAGGCATTCATGAGTGTTGGCTCGACTCACGCAGGTCAATGGCTTGATTGACAAGTGGAAATTTACCTTTTGTATTCTCAAAATGGGAGTTTGCTCTCAGAAACCCATTTACTTGAACATGATTTTACACTAGTGTGGTGCACACGTAAATACACCTGCTTCACAGGTGACAACTGGGGATACCAGTGTGTGGATGCCCTGGAGAAATTTTGTACACCCTTGTTCTAGGCTGTATGCATGCATGGACAAAACCCTAAAAGTGGTGAGACTGTAGGAAAAGGGCTTTCCACATGACGAAGAATATGTGTCTGTGGAGAATCAAAACAAATTGAAAAGTGCAAATGCAATTTTATAAACATTTATGCAAATGTTTTTACAGCTAGCATAATTAGTTATGTGAGACCCGTAAGGATAAGTAGTTTGCGCTTTACAAATACGGATTTACGGATTTTTTTTTACTGATTTATAGATTTACTCATGTTGGTAGAAGGTTTCGCTTTGGAAATCATTGTTAATTGCAGCAAAAAAACACAACCACCAGGATGTTCTGATTTGTGTCGATAGAAGGAGAAGACCAAAAAGACAGTGCCAGCATATGTTGCAAAATATCTAAATATGTATTTATTTTCTTAGTCCTGCTTCAAATAAATTAGATATATCATTCTATTCCACAAGATGAAGAAATTCAAGAAAATGCTACAGGCATTAATTTATATTCCTTCACTGTACTAAATATAAACCTCTGTTTGACCTTGTCTTATTTTGGTGTTTCCGCTGTCATGCACACTTGCAGAATAGCAACCGCTACACACGCATTTTGTGACTACGTTTACCATATTCAGCTAGCTGGGTCTGTTTAGGTTAAATGCTGACAATTGCTTCCATAAAATACATCACTGTAAAGAGAACAGGAGTATAACACACAGAGCCCTGGTGGAGAACCTGTCAATGTGCACTGACAGTGACATGGATCACAACAAAGCACTGCCTCAAAGTGCTCTCTGCACAAACAACACTTTGTAGTAGCGCTCGTGGATCACCCACCACAAAGACAGACAACTGTTTAGCAAGGGAGGAAAAACGGCTCATTTAAGGGGTGGGCGAAATTGGCAGAGTTTCATTCTGCGTATTCACAAGGAATTACATACAATTTTTGCGAGATTCTTCGGACTTCCACTGCGGGGTAAAATTGGCATTTGATGCTATTTTCACAGCGCTAAATGCCCCCTCTCATCTAAAAATGGACATGAGTGCATTTTGTGCTATGAAAATAGCACAGCCAAACATGGGCCGATTAGGATGGCAGTGAATCCGCATCCTCCGAGCCGGCGGAAGCCACCGCCGGCCCGGAGGATGCGGATTCACCGCCGCGGACATTGGAAACACCCACCGCCGCATTAGGATGGCGGTGGGATCAGCGGCCGACGGCAAGTCCGTCCGCCGCTGATCCGCAGTGTATGCACGCAAATATGGTGGCGGTGTCTGCAAGATACCGCCAGCCATATTAGGATGCAGGCGGAAACATGCTTTTCCACGGCGGCTTTTCCGCTGTGGAAAAGCATGTGGTCTTTTGTGTTTGGGGGCCCATTGCAAGCCCCCAGGGTGTTGGGGGGTGCACATGGGGGGTACCTATTGTACCCCCTGCTTTGGCATGCACAAGGTGGTAGGCACCACGCGGTGCCTGCCAAGTTGTGCATGCCAAAGTTAAACATGCATATTTTACATTGCGGCGGGTGCTGCTCAAAGCAGCACCCGCCGCAATGTAAAATATACGGGATGTGACCGCCAGGCTGGCGGTCACATCCTAATTGCTACAGAGGGACCGCCGCTGCCCCTGCGGTCGGTCCCTCTACCTCGGGGGTGGCAGACGGGCGCAAGTCCGTTCGCCATCCTAATCGACCACATAGTTAGTGGTATGAGGTGGGTTCTAAACTTTAGAAACCACTGCATACTTGTATTGGATTAATTTAGCAGATTAATTTGTTTAATCAAGTATTTGTGCATTACAAGAGTAAAGCAGAATTTCTAAAATTCCTTCGACTGCCCGCGGAATCAAAAGCTCCAACAGGCCTAATTCTTGAGCCACAATGCTGGCATACTTCAAGCTCTGTCATCAATTCAGAGTTATTGGACACACCAACCCCTATTTCCTTCTAGGATAGCAAAAATCCTTCATACATCTGGCCCTCAGATTGAGTTAGGTAGTTATGCGCTGAGCGTGTTAGGACCTCGATCAGGAGTTCTTGAAGAGTCTCCAGGGATTCCAAAGTTAATAAAACCATATTTAACAGAGGGCTAGTGGGTGCAGGGATGCCTGTGTGTGTGTTCCAGATGATAGGTGCAAGATATAAATACCCAAGCCAAGAAAGGCTCAAGTAAGCAAAGAAGCGTGAGCACTGTCAATAGCAGGATATCTCTGCTAGTATTGACTCACCTCTCAGCAAACATGTTATGAATGAGATGGCCCTCCAAATTCAGCCCTGTTCTCCTGCAGCCCTCCTCTCCCTTTGAAGAACGGCTGACAGGCGAGCCTAAACACTTATTTCTTTAATGTCTGAAAAAGAAACGTGCCTTTTTACCTTGTTTTTTTACCACTGTGCATCTTTTTTTAAAGCACAATGCAGGACAGGGCCTGAAGTGCACACCCCAGAGGGACGATTGCAGAGGAGAATATAGGGGCATATTATCAAGTGAGTTATTGCTGTGTTAGCGGCACTTTTATTTCGCTAACATGGTAATTTCTTATTGCCTTATTTACAAGCTTGCGCTAACCCGTGTTAGTGCTAGTTTCCGTCAGTTAGCTGCCGCTTATTTATCGCCCTGCATGCCATCGCAAATGACTTGCAAAGTAGGCGTTCCGGAGCAAAACAACATGGAAATAGTCGCTAACATGGCTTAGCAGTATTAACAAGCCTGCAGCAGACCCGCGAAGCGACAAGAAAATCACACTATGCACCCTTCATCGCAGGTATTTAACGTCTGAAAAATTTCTGACTTAGCCATACATATAATGGGTAGTCGATTGTACGGCATTCCCATACAACATTCTTTCAAATTATTATGTTTCTTATATAGCGCCAGAATCGACCCTCGAAGGGGTATCTCCGCGCTTGCCTTGGGAACCCGTCCTGGCTTTTCCCTGTGAGATAGCCCCTACAGGGCATCCCCAAGGTGAAAGCCAGGCATCCCGCCGCGGGGGGGCCGTTGTGGAGATTAAGCAAGCTTAATGCCCAGAGTGTGAACCCAAGATTAGGTCAGGCACCGAAGCAAGAATTATCGAGTCCATGGACATTTGAGCTCAAGACCCTGCCGCGTCCAAGACCCTGCCGCATCGGGAATTGAACCCTGGTCCCGGGTCTGATCTCTGCTTCAGGGTCTGCCTGCTCTAACCAGTGAGCCACACTTCTCCACCCAAAGCCAGGTCTATTGATATTGCCAATATTTGTTAAACATGTTATGTGCCTAACAGGAATTCACAAAAAGGTTCCTGGCAGGCGTATATGCATTTAATACTGCCATGAGTGCTGAAAAATCACAGTAGTAAATCTCATTCAAGAGGTATCAAATGGGCATTACCTCCACATCTATCTTCCTCGTCCCCGTCCCTACTGGTGAGAGACCATTTCTGGCACATAAATTGTGTTACTATAAAAGCAAAATAAATAAACTTCAATCATGGGTAACTTAATCTTTCTGTTTCGGCCATACATTCCTTCCTGTTTTTCATTTCTGAATGGATTTCCTTTCATACCTCGTGGTGAGCATTTTGTGTTTATGAATGTACCGCTTACCCTGTATTGTATTCTGATGATGTCTCGGGTCTGTTTGTATCCTGCTCTAGTGGGCATTCTCTGGCTGGTAAACGTCCCTGTATTAGGTTCTGCAGGGCGGGCCAGGTAGGGTGAGCTTCAGGAGTGTTCTGCTGCAGGGCATGCACAGCAAAACATACAATTGGAGCCTGCTTCAGCAACTCAATTATTGATGACTGACCCACATACCTACTCACACACCTACTTACACACCCACACACCCACACAGCCACTCACACACCCACTTATACAGCCACTCACAGACCCACAAAACCATTCACATACCAACTCCCAGAACCACATAGATACTCACACACCCACTTACACAACCACTCACACACCCATACAGCCACTCACACACCTACTCGCTGACCCACAGTCACTCGCACAGCCACTCACCCACACACAGACTCACACACACACTTAAACACCCACACAACCACTCACACAACCATACAACCACTTACTCACACACTCACTCACATACCTACAAAACCACTCATAGACCCCTCACAGCCACTCATGGGTAACTTAATCTTTCTGTTTCGGCCATACATTCCTTCCTGTTTTTCATTTCTGAATGGATTTCCTTTCATACCTCGTGGTGAGCATTTTGTGTTTATGAATGTACCGCTTACCCTGTATTGTATTCTGATGATGTCTCAGGTCTGTTTGTATCCTGCTCTAGTGGGCATTCTCTGGCTGGTAAACGTCCCTGTATTAGGTCCTGCAGGGCGGGCCAGGTAGGGTGAGCTTCAGGAGTATTCTGCTGCAGGGCATGCACAGCAAAACATACAATTGGAGCCTGCTTCAGCAACTCAATTATTGATGACTGACCCACATACCTACTCACACACCTACTTACACACCCACACAGCCACTCACACACCCACTTATACAGCCACTCACAGACCCACAAAACCATTCACATACCAACTCCCAGAACCACATAGATACTCACACACCCACTTACACAACCACTCACACACCCATACAGCCACTCACACACCTACTCGCTGACCCACAGTCACTCACACAGCCACTCACCCACACACAGACTCACACACACACTTAAACATCCACACAACCACTCACACAACCATACAACCACTTACTCACACACTCACTCACATACCTACAAAACCACTCATAGACCCCTCACAGCCACTCATGGGTAACTTAATCTTTCTGTTTCGGCCATACATTCCTTCCTGTTTTTCATTTCTGAATGGATTTCCTTTCATACCTCGTGGTGAGCATTTTGTGTTTATGAATGTACCGCTTACCCTGTATTGTATTCTGATGATGTCTCGGGTCTGTTTGTATCCTGCTCTAGTGGGCATTCTCTGGCTGGTAAACGTCCCTGTATTAGGTTCTGCAGGGCGGGCCAGGTAGGGTGAGCTTCAGGAGTGTTCTGCTGCAGGGCATGCACAGCAAAACATACAATTGGAGCCTGCTTCAGCAACTCAATTATTGATGACTGACCCACATACCTACTCACACACCTACTTACACACCCACACACCCACACAGCCACTCACACACCCACTTATACAGCCACTCACAGACCCACAAAACCATTCACATACCAACTCCCAGAACCACATAGATACTCACACACCCACTTACACAACCACTCACACACCCATACAGCCACTCACACACCTACTCGCTGACCCACAGTCACTCGCACAGCCACTCACCCACACACAGACTCACACACACACTTAAACACCCACACAACCACTCACACAACCATACAACCACTTACTCACACACTCACTCACATACCTACAAAACCACTCATAGACCCCTCACAGCCACTCATGGGTAACTTAATCTTTCTGTTTCGGCCATACATTCCTTCCTGTTTTTCATTTCTGAATGGATTTCCTTTCATACCTCGTGGTGAGCATTTTGTGTTTATGAATGTACCGCTTACCCTGTATTGTATTCTGATGATGTCTCAGGTCTGTTTGTATCCTGCTCTAGTGGGCATTCTCTGGCTGGTAAACGTCCCTGTATTAGGTCCTGCAGGGCGGGCCAGGTAGGGTGAGCTTCAGGAGTATTCTGCTGCAGGGCATGCACAGCAAAACATACAATTGGAGCCTGCTTCAGCAACTCAATTATTGATGACTGACCCACATACCTACTCACACACCTACTTACACACCCACACAGCCACTCACACACCCACTTATACAGCCACTCACAGACCCACAAAACCATTCACATACCAACTCCCAGAACCACATAGATACTCACACACCCACTTACACAACCACTCACACACCCATACAGTCACTCACACACCTACTCGCTGACCCACAGTCACTCACACAGCCACTCACCCACACACAGACTCACACACACACTTAAACACCCACACAACCACTCACACAACCATACAACCACTTACTCACACACTCACTCACATACCTACAAAACCACTCATAGACCCCTCACAGCCACTCATGGGTAACTTAATCTTTCTGTTTCGGCCATACATTCCTTCCTGTTTTTCATTTCTGAATGGATTTCCTTTCATACCTCGTGGTGAGCATTTTGTGTTTATGAATGTACCGCTTACCCTGTATTGTATTCTGATGATGTCTCAGGTCTGTTTGTATCCTGCTCTAGTGGGCATTCTCTGGCTGGTAAACGTCCCTGTATTAGGTCCTGCAGGGCGGGCCAGGTAGGGTGAGCTTCAGGAGTATTCTGCTGCAGGGCATGCACAGCAAAACATACAATTGGAGCCTGCTTCAGCAACTCAATTATTGATGACTGACCCACATACCTACTCACACACCTACTTACACACCCACACAGCCACTCACACACCCACTTATACAGCCACTCACAGACCCACAAAACCATTCACATACCAACTCCCAGAACCACATAGATACTCACACACCCACTTACACAACCACTCACACACCCATACAGCCACACACACACCTACTCGCTGACCCACAGTCACTCACACAGCCACTCACCCACACACAGACTCACACACACACTTAAACACCCACACAACCACTCACACAACCATACAACCACTTACTCACACACTCACTCACATACCTACAAAACCACTCATAGACCCCTCACAGCCACTCAAACACCGAATCACATGCCCACTTACACACCCACATGACCACTCAGACTCCCACACCCATACAGCCACATTTTGTTTTAAACAGGAGAAGGAGACAGGTGAGAGGTGTACAGCAGAGATCTCACTGTAGTACTATTATACTCAGTTATCACACAGGAGAGAGTTATTAGCGAATAGTCCTGTCTCTGCTAAACCACTACTCTAAACACTAATGACCAAAGTAAGATGTATAACCCACACAGGCTAATCTATTGCAAACCACAGCAACACCATTAGTCAACCTGGAAGGAGGTTTTAGTGCAGACATCAGTTTTGCACAAATCATTGCAACACACACCCAGTAGAGGACTCTTAGCAGACAGGCCACTGTATCACAAACCACGAGCAAACTTATTTTTCATCCTGTAGAAAGGTGTAGTAAAGAGGTCAGTTTGTTGCAAAACACTACCACACTGAGCCATCAACCTAGAGAGAGGTTTTAGCGAACAGATGAAATTATTGCAAACTACTACTACACTCATCACAAAGGAGAGAGATCTGAGCAAAGTGTCAGTATTTGGTAAAGCACAACTATACTCAGCCATCACTGTGGAGTGAAGTCTCAAGTGAGCAGCTTAGACTGTTGCAAAGCACTGCCATACTCATACATCAGCAGGGGACATGTGTTAGCGTAGAGGCAAGTTCAGTCATAAATAGTACGCCTGCTTTAAAAATGGGATTACAGTTCAAATGATATATGCTAGAAATACTAAGTAGTACAGGAAGAATAGTAATTTAACTTATGCAGTAGCTCAGGATATATCTTGCAGTGTCAGAAACTTTAATGAAACACTCACACTCACTGGATGATGTCATCAGTAATGTCATGAGGGATGTCATTTGAGATGTCATCAGTGATATCACTGACCATGTCATCAGCGATGTAATATGTGAGGTTAGAAGCAGTGCATGGCTGGGGTGTAAGTTATAGTTAGCTCAGGTAACTATAACTGCTGAATTTATATGGTCTGAACCTCACTATAATGTCCCTGAAGCCTGTCGATGTGTCTGTGAATTTTAAAGGATTTTTTAATTTCTTTATTCCTAACTATAACGTTACTGTAACTTTTGTTTTTTCAGTGAATTATATATATATATATATATATATATATATATATATATATATATATATATATATATATATACATGACGAAAAGACCACCCAGTACTCAGTGATCAAAGGACACAGCAGGGATTGTTGAGGGAGCCTTTTATTCACTGAAGGTTGCGCAGCATGATGCATTTCGGCGTTTCCGCCTTCCTCAGACGCCGCTCACAACAGGTAAGGTGCCTTCTACCTCCTTGAAAGTTCTACGGTGCTCCCTGTGTAGGAAGCACAGCTGACCCTGCTTAAATGGATACAGCTGTAGTCAGGTCCGAGACCACAGCTCCCAAAATGCAGTATCCTGACGATTTCAAAGACAGGGTCCCACAATGTGCGCTGTAAATACCATGTCAAGGGAGGCCAAATAGCGGCAGGCAGCTTTCCAAAATTGCATATATATAATTGCTCCAAGATTGCACCGAGTCCTTGCACTCTCGAGCGGGTGCTCCCCAGCGGATGGTGCCCTCCGCAATATTCTTGCTCCAAGATTCCCGCGGGATTCCCCGCAAAGAAGACAAGCACTCAGGGTGGTGAGCTCACAGTTTATTTCACGAGCTCACGGTGTCCAGACGCGTTTCGGCATCCGCCTTCATCGATGGTAACATGGCGGTGCCGAAAAGGCCGTTTTTTATGTTTACTTTTCACAGACATTGTTAACGAACTACAGTATCAATTCCTGGTCGCCATCTTTGAACATGCAATCGATCAATTTGTATTCGGCTCAAAGACATAAATACATATTACATCAGCATGTATTTCACCTTTCCTTTTCACAGCTACCTAGTCACCCAGATGTACAGCCAATTCTTCATGTGTATTAAGACCTCCAGGTGTCTTCGTTTGGAGGTCAATTATGTACCTCGATTCCAACCTCCTGAGGGTCATGAGTCTATCTCCCCCTCTGGGGTTGATGGGCACTCAGTCGGTGAACTTCTTAGACCTTGAAGTAGCAGTTGTCGGAAATAAGATCTGTACCAAGCTGTACCGGAAACCCACTGCGGGCAACTCGATCTTGCATGCCCGCAGTGGACACCCTCCGAGGTTAATAAACAGCATCCCATATGGGGAGTTACTCCGAATAAAGAGAAACAGCACATGTGAGACAGACTTCCAAAGGGATGCGGGTGAATGTATAAAGAGATTTCGAAATAGAGGGTACAATGCACAGACTTTGAGGGGAGCCAAAAACAGAGTAGACCATCTAAAAAGGGAGAAACTGTTAGAACCTCATATTGGGGACAGTAAAAAGGAGGATAAGAATGTTGGTTTCAGAATGATCACTAAATACTCAAAGGATGTTACAAGACTCAGACAGATATTCAGGAAACATTGGGGCCTGCTTCAGATGGACCCTATTATTGGAATGGAAATTCCAAGGAGACCCCTCCTAACGTTCCGTAGAGCCAGGTCACTCAGAGACAACCTCACATGTAGTTATAAGAAGAAGGAACAGAAAGGATTCGCTAAGGATGTTAAAGGCTTCCATCCCTGTAAAAAGTGTAAGGCTTGTAAAAGATGCAAAAAAGTGACTACTTACAAGATACCAGGGATAGAGAAGCCGAAAGTGATAAATAAATTCCTGACTTGTACTACTCCCTACACGGTGTACTGCTTGCAGTGCCCATGTGGGTTGAAGTATGTAGGAAGCACCATCCACCACGCGAAGATTAGAGTATTGGAGCATTCCAGGGCAATAGCCAATGGTGATATGACGTACCCTGTGGCGCGTCATTTCAAAACTCTACACAAAGGAAACAGGGAGCTGTTGACATATTTCTGTTTAGACCATGTACCCATCAACCCCAGAGGGGGAGATAGACTCATGACCCTCAGGAGGTTGGAATCGAGGTACATAATTGACCTCCAAACGAAGACACCTGGAGGTCTTAATACACATGAAGAATTGGCTGTACATCTGGGAGACTAGGTAGCTGTGAAAAGGAAAGGTGGCAAAAGAATGTAATTGTTAGCAGTTGATGGTGACACAGAACATTGATTACAGGCACTATTTGTCCATCGATGAACAGGATCATAAGGAGGCTGATATGGCATATGCCCATCTATGGGCGGTATTACGATCATTGTTGGAAACAATAATAGTGATGGCCCATCTGTGGGCGAGAGTGGCGGGTATTTTGACCTCGCAAATCACCAACACTTTGAAAAACGAAAAGAATTGTTTTGATATATACCAAAATGTAAATACATGCTGATGTAATATGTATTTATGTCTTTGAGCCGAATACAAATTGATCGATTGCATGTTCAAAGATGGCGACCAGGAATTGATACTGTGGTCCGTTACCAATGTCTGTGAAAAGTAAACACAAAAAATGGCCGTTTCGGCACCGCCATGTTACCATCGACGAAGGCGAATGCCGCAACGCGTCTGGACACTGTGAGCTCGTGAAATAAACTGTGAGCTCGCCACCCTGAGTGCTTGTCTTCTTTGCGGGGAATCCCGCGGGAATCTTGGAGCAAGAATATATATATATATATATATATTATAACATAATCAAATAAAATATGTAATGTATATTATATTGGATTTTTAAAAATATATTAAATATATTACTATAAACATTATTATATTATACGAGATATATACACAAATAATAATAAAAATATTAAAAATATTGAACATTAAAAATATAAACAATTCATAAATCAAATATATTAATTAATTCACCCAATATTTAAAGTATAAAAACTGAAAAAAACTGAAAAAACATTTACTAAAAACACTAAAACTATTTTCTTATTGTAATAAAACAATGTGAAATATAAAAATAAAGAAATATTAACATGAATGCTATTACACCAATATTAAGAAAAGAGTTAGACTCTATTATTTGTATAATACATTATTAGATACCCTACTCCCTATTCCCCCTCCAGTCTAAGCAACAGTAGGGTAAGAGTTGGACTTCAGAGAGTTTAGATTTACTATTCCCACTTCAGTCTAAACACAAGTATGAAAATTATTTGACTTCAGAGTGGTTAGATTTACTATTACTACTCCAGTGTACACAACAGCATGGAAAGTGTTGGACTTTGGTGGGGTTAAATTTACTATTCCCACTCCAGGAAACGCAACAGGAGAGAAAGTGTTGGACTTCAGAGGATTTAGATTTACAATTCCTATTCCAGTCTATACTACAGTAGGGAAAGTGTAGGGAAAGTGTTGGACTTTGGAGGGGTTACTTTTACTTTTCCCAATACAGTCTAAGCCACAGTATGGAAAGTGTTTAACTTAAAAAGGATTACATTTATGAATACAAGTTCTATTAATTTAGAATACATTTTTAAACACTTAATACAAAACATTATATCATTTACAGTAATCAGATTAAATATATTTATGAACAAGTGTAGCAAAATGTTAACCTGTACATCACATATCACCTTCACTAAAAATACAATGCAATTAAAATGTTCCTAAGACTATTAAATAAATTATTTCTCAAACAAAAGAATAAATATCAAAACATTATCAGTTAATTGCCAATTAACAAATTCCATGTAAATATAAATTAATACAACTAATATTATATATAGAACACAGCATTAAAAATACATGTTTAATAATCATATTAAAACTAAAATACATATTAAAATAAAACATCAGAAGAAATTAAACAATAACCAATAAATTAAGTAAATTACAAAATTAATCATTACACAATATTTATTTTAGAAACAAGCATTGAATTTAAAAACAATTAATTTCATCCAACTTCCCTCCCCATTCTTCTTACAAACCCAGCAACTCACAACTAATTTATAACTTAAAGAAATCAGTATTAAAATATTTACATAATTAACAATCAATTCAATAATTAAAAATGGATAAACACATTTATATTTTAACTTTATTAACTTACAACCACCTACAAACCAAACAGCTAATAATAAGACTAAAGTCAACATTAAAATATCAATTTTAAGTTCAAGATATAATGGCAAGTAGAAACATTGACATAAATAATAATCGATTAAACAATGAACAATAAAAAATATCAATAACAAATGAAAAATATTTGAAATTTAATTGGATTGTTGGGTTCCATCTCCTACAAACCCAACAACCCACTGCAACACAATAAATTATTAAACAACATTAAGCATATATATCCCAATCACTTCAAATATCTAACAACATGTTATAAAATTAATAACAATCTTACCAACAATATCAACACTTAAAATTACTTCATTAACTGAAATACATTATAATAAATTCAAACTAAGGGCCCAATTATGAGTTTGGCAGTTTTACCGCCGGACTGCCGCCATGGCGGTCCCAAGAAGACAGTGGTTTTGGCAGACTTCCGCCTACCATATTACGATGTTGTGGCTGTAGTACTCCACTGCCGTCGGGCTGGCGGTATACTGCCAAGCCGTTTCCGATTTTCCCGATGGACTTGACGTATATTGGTGGCGGAGTCCCAACAGATCGACGTTTCTGAGTTGTAAAGATAGATAAGTACTACTCGTGAATATCACAAAGTCATATATGTTGTGTATTTGTCGTAATGTATATGTAGGTCTTATTGCATGTTAAATGTCACAAACTGTAACCATGCCCTACATGGGAGAAATGACAGTGAATCCTACCTTCGATTCTAGCGATAACAGGGTTGCAGAGTATCGCAGTCAGGTTCTCGCAGCACAGGAAGGACCTGGACAATGGCGTCCAACACAGATTTTGAAGTGGAATCCCAAAAAGGTGAGTTTTCACCTCTTTTTCTACCTTTCTGCCAAGTCACGTATGGCGGTGTCCCTGCCATGAACAGCTAGGCTGGATTATAATCTGGACATCAGGAAACTTGGATGGATGCCCTGTCTTTGACTCTTCCACCATCGACACAGTAGCAGGAGTCTCAGTAGTGGTGGCGGTCTAGCAGCGGTCTTGTTGCGAGTTCCTGCCAGGATCGTACAAGGCAGCGGGTGGGAAGACTGCCAAAAAAGTGACACCGGTCCCATTCTTCCAAACCCATAATCGGACCTAGATGTTTTAGAACTATATTACTGAAAAAGATCAAATAAACAATGAGATTCTTAAAAACAATATCACTTATCAAAACAAAATGATATTCCTGAGAAAGTTGTTCTAGACCACAATATTGTTGCTTCACAATATTTTTTTTCCGACATTAATGTATTCTGATATTTTGAACTAGCTATTTTGTCCAAAGACCCTTTATCCCCTATATTAGGACTCTAGTTGACTTTAATTGAGATATCCTATTACCCACCTAGATACTGACTTTGATGTTTTTTCTACATATACATGTTTCTGTAGAATATATCTCCTTTAATTAACTTATGTTCTTTTTTAATCAGTTACTATGATTCTTCTGTAAATCATATAATGCTCCATTCTCTCACACCACTGTATAGAAGTAATGCATGCATTATGCTTTACTCATATATCATTTTCATTGTAATAAATGCCTCCTTTTTCTGCAAGGTAATCTGTTGTGTATATATGCTCTGTGTAAAACAGCATATTTCAATGAATACATACATAAAATAAAAGGTGTACGCTTGAGAGGCGCCTCAGTTGATCTAGGACGGAATTTGAGATTCTTACTGAGAAGACAGCAGCGCTACCGCTCAGGCTACAGGGAGTTACAGGCTTAACCAGCTGGTATACATCCATTAGGTTACACCGATCTTATGAGTTTATGATTCAGACATCAGAGTAAATATATAGTAATAAGGTCATATCAGTTTTTAAAATAAATGTTGATTTGCTTCCACCAGTCATTCAATAGCCAGCATAGCATGAATAAATTCCCTTATAACAACAGTGGAATAAAATCAGCAGCAGGTGTTCCCTTGTCAGCATTAATTAGCAATGAAATATCTGTATGAAATACGTTGGAAAAGTACTGGGGTCAGACCCAAATATCAGCTCCCTATTTCCTGAAAAAACACTCTTTTTTGCCTCCAAATACCAGCTATTCATTTTTGTGAAAAATGTGTTCTGTCAGTATACTCAAGAATGTGATTTAATGAAAATGGACTGTGGTTCACAGGTACAACATTGTTATTTTTCATAAAACACTGTTATTTTGTTCCAAAATATGAGTTTTTCTATCTTAGCTAAACACACATATGGGCCCTCATAATGAGTGGGCCGGAAAGTGGGCCGGTATTACCCACCGCAGGAGTTACTGATACCAATGGTACATATAACTCCGAAGTGGAGAAAATCTGGCCCCCTTATGAGTTGGACACTGATTCACAAAGGTAAACTTACACTTTTGTGTGTTACATTTTCTTCTTATTCACAAAGGTATTTTATGATGAAAAATAAAACGATGTTCTAGCATTTTTGTTTTTTTTTTCATTGCAGGCTCTGAGCCAGTGCTGTAGGGAGGGGCGGAGTGAGGCATGGGAGGGGGAAGAAGAGTGATGTGTGCACTCCCTAAGTGCGCATGTGTGTTTTGTCAGGCATTGAGCAGGTGGGCTGGAGAAACCCCATAGACTCCCTAAGCGGACTAGTTTTTGAGCCAACTCGGGTCAATTCCTGCGCTGCTTTGCAGCACGGGGAATGGAAGGGAGTCTGTCCCAGGAGCTGCTGGGACCAGGAAGAGGAGAGGACCCGTGACACAAGAGGCGGCCGGCAGCTTCAGGTAAGTTCTTTTAAAAAAGTAATATATTATTACTACCCCCCACCCACCTGCACGACATGACACTTCCCGTGTTCCTTCCACCAGCCCCACCAGATGGACATTCACAACCTTATTGCCCCACAAAATGCTTCACATGCCCATGTACCTCATTCATCTGCCAGGGACACCTTGTGTTCTGTCTCGACTCATGTGAACAAATATAAATGTCAATCTATCATCTTAGTCAATCATATGACACTACCGTGGCTAAAATGTTCTTCATGTGCCCACATGCAGATTCTCATGCCAGTAACATCTTCATACTCCTATGAACTTGCTCATTTGCCAATTATTCACCCTCATTTACCCATGTACCATAATCAAGTGTGAAGATTAGATTAGTTTCTTATCCCCAAGAATAGCCACACATGCCCAAATACTACTTCAAAGGACCAGCAGTATGACCATCATATGACCATGCACCATCAAAGGCTAGGAACAGGGTCCTACGCCTAGGGCTAATCTGGCATAGCCATGTTCAACATGTGTGTGCCCGCATATAGCCACATATGCTCATTAATGACCAACTAAATGGATAGATGCTACCGTCAAGGGCCATGGATATGTAAATGTGTGTTTGTATTTATAGCGCCTTCTACCCAGAGGTCTTGTAGTGCTGTATTCATACCGCTGTGGAACCCTTCCTGGCTTTCCTGTGAGACGTCCACTCCTGGGCACCCCCAAGGTGAAGCCAGGCATCCAAGCGCTGCTGGGGCCGTTGTGGAGATTAAGTAAGCTATTGCCCAGAGTCACAGAGTGGGACCCATGATTAGACTTGGCACTGAGGCGAGAATTATCAGTTCCCGGGAGATTGAGTCCAAGAGCCGCTGAGGCGGGAATTGAACCCTGGTCCCGGGCCAGACCTCTGCATGAGGGTCTGCCGCTCTAACCATTGAGCCACGCTTCTCCACCGAGAGCCGCATACGACTAGGTTCAGCCTCACACCCCTATCATCGGCCTCATAAGCCTGGGTTAATCCTCAAACACTCAAGTATAGACTCGTTTTCTGCCGTACTACCTCAAATGCCCATAAACTGCCATCACTCAAGTCAGCTAAACGGGTCAACATCTTCATCTTCCAAGACCAAGTTATTTTGTGGATGAACAGAGTGGTGGCAGAAATACTGATTGTTCAGGGGTCAGAATCCATCCCAACTCCCTTTGTGTGGTCCCACCCCTGCAGGACCACCATCCACCTCATTGAAAGTAAGGAACCTAAGAATCACACTCAAATCTGAGGTCTCACTCATTCTTCTGTTCAATGCACAGATCCATGATATGAACTTTCAGATCTCCCTACTCCAAAAAATCGTCCCCTGCAATGACCACACAGCCCTTGAAAGGCCAACCGTAAAATAATCTACTGTAGAGTCCCAAAGAAACTCAGTGACTGGCTTCAAAATACCCAAAACCATGCCAGCAGCATGTGTTTGTACCTACAGCAGTGCACAGCATGAAAACAAAGATGGGAGCAATTAACTTGTTCTCAGTAGTTGCAAGAACGAAATTCTTTGTACCATCCATGAGACTTACACAGACGGAGAACTAGGATCCCTGTTGGAGCCGTCTAAAAACGCACACTATGCACTCAACAGAAACCTGCGATTAGAAATGCTAACCTAATCTCCCAGCAAGCATGAGGCACATCATTGCAACTCCATAGATCCAGACTTGGAACTCATTGAACCCAAGTCTCTGAAGTTACTTTCTTTTCAGGAAAGGCAAGAAAACAATGCTCTTCTGGCTCACTTGAAGCTAAACGCCACTTCTCTGTAGTGAGTGATGGAAATTAGATCGGACCATTTCTTTTACTGGTTGGACTCTAAGGGGCCCATTAGGATGGCGGGCGGATTGCCCCCGCCAGGCTGGCGGTAGCCACCGCCGGCCTGGCAGGGGCAATCCGCCCGCCATCCGCACTGAAAGACCCCCGCCACATTAGGATGGCTGGGGTGTCCGCGACGGACGGAAAGACCGTCCACCGCTTTTCCGCCCCGGTCGCGTTGTGGCCAGGGCGAAAAAGGTTTAATATGGTGGCGGTGTCTATTAGACACCGCCAGCCATATTATGATGGGCCATAACAGATGCCCATCGCCGCCACGGAAAGGCATGCGGTCTTCACTTCGGGGGCCCCCTGCGGGCCCCTGGAGTGAAGGAGAGGTGGGGGGTGCACACGGGGGGTACCTGTGGTACCCCCCTGCATTTGCATGAACAAAGTGGCAGGCACCGCGCAGTGCCTGCCGCTTTGTTAATGCAAATGCATTTGTGCATTTTTAGCACAGTGGTGGGCGCATCCTAATACCCCCCACGGGCGGTCCCAATTACCGATAGGATGGCGGGCGGACTAAGTACGCCCGCCATCCTAATGACCCCGCAAGGGTCTAAGTCGCAGAAATGTGCTGTGACCAGCTCTGGCTGTTTTCTTGATTTTAGGAGTATGTCAGGATTACTCCTATCTTATCCTTAAACACATGAGTAAGCCAGGAGTACTACAGAAGTAAGTCACACGTGCTGTTACACTAGTCTTTGTGAATCGGGCTTCATCGACTCCATTCTTCACTGTGCACAGCTTTTGATCACAAAATGCTTTGACTTAATCAATCGGAGACAAGTGGCACTATATACAAATTCTTAACAAAGGTGTGGTACGAGAGAATATCGTTGTCAGAATATCATCTAAGTGAAATATTGTATCCTAAACATCGTTTGCAAAATGTGACCTTATTGGAGTCAGTAATAGAAAATGTACTCTTAGTTGGATATTGTTGACAAATTTTATGGCACAATAGTTATCTCAGATGATATTTCGTAGATAATATCCTGACATATCAGCCGATTTCAGGGGCTTAGCTACCCTTGGAGCAGCAGGTGCAGTGGCACCGGGGTCCAGAGCCCTGAGTGGCCCATGGAACCTGGACAATTGCTGTATTTACTACCAAAGCAGCATTTCAACGGGCCATTTTCTTTGCTTGCACCAGGGCTCATGACACAACGCTTAAGTTTTGCTCAACAGTGGCATGTACCTCTTTTGCATATTACAACAGAGGCCAGAGTTTTGTGTGCACATGGGGTTGTCAGCTGCTCCTGTGTGCATAATTTGTAACAGTTGTGCACCTCAGCTGAACTTTTAAACAGTTTGGTCATACAAATACAATTCTTTTTAATACCTTTTTGCACAACACTAAACTTCAAACGGGAGCGGCGATGAACTATGTTGATAACATACACAGACGCTGACCTTCCCTGGCAGAGCACATATTAGATTACAACACTGGCCGCCATATCGTCTTATTTTATTTCCCCCCAACAATTTGTAAAGCCAAGGATATTATGTGCAAAGCCAGTGTCGCTATTACTTGGGTGATCCTGTATTGAGAATTTACCATGTGTGCCCCATAAACAGGAATCAAAAGTCATTTCTAGATAAGTATTACAGGAAATTGCAGGTCGCTCTTGCTCGTGAAATTGAGATCCGGGTTGTGATCCTAGAGTGAACCATAAATGTCGCTTCAAGTATTGCATTTTATGTTGTCATATAAGACATTTTTCTGAAACTGTGCACTCAATATTTCAAAATGTTTCATCTGATTAGGTTTGAAATGGACTGGAAGACTTTCACGGGGAAAACATGCTCTAATGTTACAATACGCGAATAGAACAACATTTACTTTTATAGTTTTAATCATTGCAAGTCACAAAAATGGTAAATGTAATACCGTTCGCATTCATACCCTTAGCAAACTTTCTTAAGGTTAAAAAACTATAAGGGCGCTCTGATACCCCCTAGCTGGGTTTGCGCTCCTCAGATACCTACTTACAGAGGGGTCTCATTTAGAGCACAGGGCGGAGATACAGTGGGTTGTTTGGAGTGTTACACTTCCCCTAAGAAATGTATTCTATAATAGTTGGGTACAGGTGCTTTCAGTCGGGGTATTATGAGATTTCTGTCCCATTTTACCCTGGATTTTTACTTATATGCACACACTCTCTCTCTTGCTCTCTCTCCCCTACCGTAAAGCTTTGTTAATTTCAAACTAATAGGCCTCATTTACTATATTTTGACGCTCAGCATTGCAGCGAGCCTTCCTGCTGTGCTGCCGTGCGTAAAAGGATTTACAAAAAGGGGGTGGTGATGAACAGAGTGTCTGAGTTAAACAGACCACTCTTACCCAGTCCAAAGATCAGGGCTTGATCCATCACCGTTATTTATCTCACTGCCCCATCCCAGCTCAGAACCTGGCTATATGCAAATCAGTCTGTCCCTGGCCCAGTGCATCATGGGAACAGGGCAGACTAAACTACCAAGTCAATTCTTCACCAGAAAGGAGACAAGCTACCGGGGACCGGTTTCTGGCATTTCAGCCTTCTTCTGCCCGGCTTGCTTGAATCCTGATGGAGCAGTGAGAAAGGGACTCATGTCTGAGTATACCCTGCCACACCTATAGTGGCCAAAAACGATTTACAAAAAGGGGGTGGTGATGAACAGAGTGTCTGAGTTAAACAGACCACTCTTACCCAGTCCAAAGATCAGGGCTTGATCCATCACCGTTATTTATCTCACTGCCCCATCCCAGCTCAGAACCTGGCTATATGCAAATCAGTCTGTCCCTGGCCCAGTGCATCATGGGAACAGGGCAGACTAAACTACCAAGCCAATTCTTCACCAGAAAGGAGACAAGCTACCGGGGACCGGTTTCTGGCATTTCAGCCTTCTTCGGCCCGGCTTGCTTGAATCCTGATGGAGCAGTGAGAAAGGGACTCATGTCTGAGTATACCCTGCCACACCTATAGTGGCCAAAAACGATTTACAAAAAGGGGGTGGTGATGAACAGAGTGTCTGAGTTAAACAGACCACTCTTACCCAGTCCAAAGATCAGGGCTTGATCCATCACCGTTATTTATCTCACTGCCCCATCCCAGCTCAGAACCTGGCTATATGCAAATCAGTCTGTCCCTGGCCCAGTGCATCATGGGAACAGGGCAGACTAAACTACCAAGCCAATTCTTCACCAGAAAGGAGACAAGCTACCGGGGACCGGTTTCTGGCATTTCAGCCTTCTTCGGCCCGGCTTGCTTGAATCCTGATGGGGCAGTGAGAAAGGGACTCATGTCTGAGTATACCCTGCCACACCTATAGTGGCCAAAAACGATTTACAAAAAGGGGGTGGTGATGAACAGAGTGTCTGAGTTAAACAGACCACTCTTACCCAGTCCAAAGATCAGGGCTTGATCCATCACCGTTATTTATCTCACTGCCCCATCCCAGCTCAGAACCTGGCTATATGCAAATCAGTCTGTCCCTGGCCCAGTGCATCATGGGAACAGGGCAGACTAAACTACCAAGCCAATTCTTCACCAGAAAGGAGACAAGCTACCGGGGACCGGTTTCTGGCATTTCAGCCTTCTTCGGCCCGGCTTGCTTGAATCCTGATGGAGCAGTGAGAAAGGGACTCATGTCTGAGTATACCCTGCCACACCTATAGTGGCCAAAAACGATTTACAAAAAGGGGGTGGTGATGAACAGAGTGTCTGAGTTAAACAGACCACTCTTACCCAGTCCAAAGATCAGGGCTTGATCCATCACCGTTATTTATCTCACTGCCCCATCCCAGCTCAGAACCTGGCTATATGCAAATCAGTCTGTCCCTGGCCCAGTGCATCATGGGAACAGGGCAGACTAAACTACCAAGCCAATTCTTCACCAGAAAGGAGACAAGCTACCGGGGACCGGTTTCTGGCATTTCAGCATTCTTCGGCCCGGCTTGCTTGAATCCTGATGGAGCAGTGAGAAAGGGACTCATGTCTGAGTATACCCTGCCACACCTATAGTGGCCAAAAACGATTTACAAAAAGGGGGTGGTGATGAACAGAGTGTCTGAGTTAAACAGACCACTCTTACCCAGTCCAAAGATCAGGGCTTGATCCATCACCGTTATTTATCTCACTGCCCCATCCCAGCTCAGAACCTGGCTATATGCAAATCAGTCTGTCCCTGGCCCAGTGCATCATGGGAACAGGGCAGACTAAACTACCAAGCCAATTCTTCACCAGAAAGGAGACAAGCTACCGGGGACCGGTTTCTGGCATTTCAGCCTTCTTCGGCCCGGCTTGCTTGAATCCTGATGGAGCAGTGAGAAAGGGACTCATGTCTGAGTATACCCTGCCACACCTATAGTGGCCAAAACGATTTACAAAAAGGGGGTGGTGATGAACAGAGTGTCTGAGTTAAACAGACCACTCTTACCCAGTCCAAAGATCAGGGCTTGATCCATCACCGTTATTTATCTCACTGCCCCATCCCAGCTCAGAACCTGGCTATATGCAAATCAGTCTGTCCCTGGCCCAGTGCATCATGGGAACAGGGCAGACTAAACTACCAAGCCAATTCTTCACCAGAAAGGAGACAAGCTACCGGGGACCGGTTTCTGGCATTTCAGCCTTCTTCGGCCCGGCTTGCTTGAATCCTGATGGAGCAGTGAGAAAGGGACTCATGTCTGAGTATACCCTGCCACACCTATAGTGGCCAAAAACGATTTACAAAAAGGGGGTGGTGATGAACAGAGTGTCTGAGTTAAACAGACCACTCTTACCCAGTCCAAAGATCAGGGCTTGATCCATCACCGTTATTTATCTCACTGCCCCATCCCAGCTCAGAACCTGGCTATATGCAAATCAGTCTGTCCCTGGCCCAGTGCATCATGGGAACAGGGCAGACTAAACTACCAAGCCAATTCTTCACCAGAAAGGAGACAAGCTACCGGGGACCGGTTTCTGGCATTTCAGCCTTCTTCAGCCCGGCTTGCTTGAATCCTGATGGAGCAGTGAGAAAGGGACTCATGTCTGAGTATACCCTGCCACACCTATAGTGGCCAAAAACGATTTACAAAAAGGGGGTAAAAGGGCAGGAATGCACCGTATGTGCAAGATACAGAGCATTTTTGTCCTTCTCCCCTGCACCGGCACACAAACAGCAGCCGTGCTTTAACGCAGACACCCGCACGCCATGGTGCAAGGGCGCCTGCGTTGAAGGGATGATTGATGTTGTACAGGAAGGCACACCTTCCTGCACAAAAACATTAATTAATGGCGTGTTGCTCCTTCTATGTGTGCTGCAGAATGCAGCACACAGAAAGAGACAAAAATGGGGAGAAATAAAAGTATTTCTCCTTGTTACGCCACTCCTACGCCTCCCCAGGGGAAGCGTTAGATTTTGACACATTCCCGGGTTTACGACACTTTGTATATCTGGGAATGTGCCAGGTTCCATGAATGTTGCTTGGGAACACCCACAGCACCACCCATGGAACGTCCCTTTAACGCAGAGTAATGCGTGAAAGGGGGCCATATTTACAAGGCCATGAGAAGTCATGCAGGGTGACTTTACGTGGCCTTGTAAATATGGTGCGTCTAAAAAAAAGTGACGCACCAGCTGCACAATGGGCTTGTAAATGAGGCCCATTGTGTTTAAAGTTACCCTAACAATCCTCACTCCTCTATCTTTCCACTGCGTCTTAAGCCCCCCTTGTGTCCTGCTTCTCATAATGTATTTGAACAAACTATGCCGGCGTGATTGCTGGGGAAATCTGAAGCTTACACTCCCCCAATCATAGGGGCCGATTCACAGAACTACCTTAAGACAAAATCCTAAACTTACTACTTTTGGTATTCACAGAAGTTAGGATTTTGTCTGAAGTTTGTCTTAAGACAAACTTAAGACAGACTTAAGACAAATCCTAGCTTAAGTCTGTCTTAAGTCTGTTTTAAGACAAACTTAAGACAAAATCCTAACTTCTGTGTATACCAAAAGTAGTAAGTTTAGGATTTTGTCTTATGTTAGTTCTGTGAATCAGGCCCTTACTGACCAAGCTACGTCCCTGTTTCAAGCCAGGGGATATCAGAACTTTTGCCAAAAATTGACACAAGTACCAAAGCCCCTCACCTCTCGGCAACATTGCCGCATATTGAAGGGGGTTGTTCAGTGTCCCAGATGGTGGAGCTGACGCCGGCTCCACCTTCAGAAACACCCGTTCCCGCAGACCTGGAGCCTGTGGTTTCCCTGTGTCTGAACTTGCCACACCTCACTTTGGCTCCATCAAACCTTAGCTCAGCTTGAAAAATCTCAGCACCTGCCAAATTCATCCCATTGTTGCTTTAAGACAGTTTCCCTTCTTTAGTATGAAACTGAGTTTGTAGTGGTGCTGTCCAAATATGTGGCACATCTCTGTAAATTGCTTACTGCTTCTCTGCCTGGGCTAACACATGTTGATGGAGATCTAGCAGGGTTTTGCAAGAGGTGTGAGAGCGATGGCAGAGACAGCTTAATTCTATCTGTAGACTACTCTGTGGATTGATTTTCTCTTTGTGATGCTTATAGATAAACCTTTGGAGACCTTAATGGAATTAATGTTGAAAATCGATATAGCAAGAGTTTGGAACTGGGAGATAGAGCACACAAAAAACACTTTTTTATCTGCTGCTCCTGGTCCAAGTAGCAATTCTTCAGATCGCACAACTATAGAAATCACTTGTAAAATAATCTCAAGCATCAGCAAAAGTGTAAGTACCAATATCATAAATCACCAAGAGAAGGTGAGGGGACAAAACAGACAAGGCAATGCGCCAAGACTAAGGAACTCATTTCAATGGTGGTCGGAGGAGCACCCGACCGCCATTGTTTCGAGACAGATTTAATGAGTGGTATTACGCCCTGCTGATGACATGCTAAAACGCATTATACCCCCAATGATTGTCTGAGGTCGAAATGCATTGGGAGTTTTTTTTAGGAATGATGGGAAGCATTTTCTGCGCATTTGAGTCTTAAGAGGCCATTTAATTTGGAAATCCTAAAATGAACTATAGAAATGACTATAAATACAAAATTGTTTATTCATCCTCATTATATACTAGGGGAAAACATTGAATTATTTGAGCATATTTTTGGACTTATTGTATTTAGTTTGTTTGTATCAAAATATTTTCGGGATATTTGGCATTGTTTGATGTTTGTTTTTGATCTAATGTTGTGATAATTATTGTATATTGTTGTGTCTGTCTTTGTTTTTGGATAGATGAGTTTTTTTCAAGAATCAGGTAGTATGTTTTGCAATTCACTTTTTCAAATAATAATTTGATAAATTCAAAAAACACACTGGATTGAGTTGCATGTTGTGTTGTCTGAAATAGGAATTGATTTCTGGCCAAGTAGGGGTTTGGTATTAAATTTCACTTTTAGGAAGCTGTCATTTTTCCTGCCTACATTTTCCGGTAGTTTCCTACTGCCTGGACTAGTGATGGCTCTCCCACTGGGAAATGTGTGTTAGAACCAAAAAGTGCACAAAAGGGGCTGAGTGTAAAGGTGAGTGGGACTTCTTGATAGGACGGCTAGGGAGATGCTGGGCCCTGTCCCCATTAGGGACTTTTCCCAGCATACATAAACTAACCTGACACCAGCCTTTTGTGTCACGAGACAGGCTGGAGCCAAAACCAGGGAATAGGTGAGAACTGACCAGAACTAGCTTTTGGGTTAGACAAGGGATGTTCCCCACCCACAGGCTGAGACTGGGCATAAAATGGCATGCCCAGGAGAGCAAGACCCAGGACCCAGACTGTGATGGCAGCAACACCATGGACAGCTTGAAGGGAAAGCCCCCAGGTGGACTGAGGAATCTGTCTGCAGTATACCCCAGAATTAGTGGATTTCTCCAGGGCCTGTGATGATGGTTACACACTTTCAAGACCAGTTGGAGAAATGCATTGACTCCACTGCCCCTCAGAGGCCTTGCAATATGGCTAAGGAGGCAATGTGGTCAGTGGAGGACTGTGCAGAGGAGAAGGCTTGCACAGGGAGCCAGTGAAACCAGCCCCGTGCAGAGAGTGCTCCTTTATAGGTCAGGAGTCATGCTGTAAAAGATTCCGGTGACCAGACCTCTCCATCAGGAGTAAAATGAGCCCAGGACCATCGAAATTGGCCCAAAGGGGCCTGAGTTATGAGCCTCCCGAAATTCTGACCTTTGAGCCCCAGGCCGGAAAATGGAGCATGTGGGGCTCTGTTAAATTTTCTTATACTATCCCTGGTGTGGACCAGTGCCCAGGGGTTGGCTTAAGACTCATTTAATAATGTCGTCCAAGGAGGTAGTGTTCATTGGACTCTCTTTTATCAGACTCACTTTGGGCCAGGGGACCACATACCCTGGTCCGGTGCAACATTGAATGGGGGCCCAGGATCTCATCCCCAGGTCCTGGAAGGCAAAGGCAGGGTCCCGGGACCCCTCCTGTAGGATCCAGAAGAAGGACGCTGCTCCCTGCTCTGGGAGTACAGCAGAAGCGCTTCCATGCGACAGGAAAGAAGATTTTGCCGGCTTCTGCTGAGAATGTAACAGTGTGTGGAAAGCCAACCGGGATTGCAGAGGCTTAGGGCTCCCCCCACAGCCCCCGCAATGAAACGCTTCACTGACACAACATCAATGTGAAAAATATTGATGTAAAAAATGTCGAGCAAAAAATATAGACAACAAAAATATTGAGTCCTATACTTAAATATGTAAGTACAAAAATATCAACTAAGAAATATTGATGTAAAAATATAGATGTATAAAATGTCGACTTTTACATAAATATAAAAATTAATAATATATATTAAATATATTAAATGTTAAATATAATTTTTTCAATATGTTTTAAAATATACATTGTAATAAAATATAACAAATAAACTTAATACAAAAATAAACACACAAACATAATAGTTTATACGTATATATATTTACTTTAAAACAATTATTAAACTATTATTTTTAATTTATGTTGAAAAATAACAATCTATATTAATGATTTAAAATATAAAAAACAAAAATCTATAATCAATTAAAACATTTAACTATTAAAAAATATTTAAACTTTTATTTCACAATACAATCAGTGCAACAGTATGGAAAGTGTTGGATAGCAAAGGGGTAAAAATAACTATTCCCACTCCAGTGAGTGCAGAAGTAGGGTAAGTGGTGGATAGCGGAGGAAATAAATTTACTATTCCAACTCCAGTGAGTGCTACAGTAGGGAAAGTGTTGGATAGCAGAGGGGTAAAAACTACTATTGCCACTCCAGTGAAAACAACAGTAGGGAAAGTGTTGACTAGCGGAGGGAAAAAAAGTACTCTTCCCACTCCAAAGATGCAACAGTAGGGAAAGTGTTGGATAGCGGAGGGGTAAAAATTACTATTCACAGTCCAAAAAGTCCAACAGTATGGAAAGTGTTGGATAGCAGTGGGGTAAAAATGACTATACCCACTCCAATGAGGGCAACAGTAGGATAAGTGTTGGATAGCAGAGGGGTAAAAATTACTATACCCACTCCAGTGAGTGCAACAGTAGGATAGTGTTGGATAGCGGAGGGGTAAAAATACTATTCCCACTCCAGTAAGTACAACAGTAGAGAAAATGTTGGATATCGGACGGGTATAAATTACTATTCCAACTCCAGTGAGTGTAACAGGAGTGAAAGTGTTGAATAGCGGAGGGGTCAAAATTACTATTCCAACTCCAGTGAGTGCTACATTAGGGAAGGTGTTGGATAGCAGAGAGACAAAAATTAGTACTCACACTCAAACAGTTAAAACAAAAATAAAAAATATTTTTTAAAACTTCAATCATAAAAATAAATAAACAATATATAAAAGAAAATATTTTAATAGTAATTATATATAACAAAAACCTACAAATATTATATAAAATAAAATAATAAATACATTCATAAAATATTATTATTTTAAACTAGAAAATATTTACAAACAATAAAATAAATTAATACTTAAATGTATTTATTTTATTTCCTACCCCGAACCACACTAATAACAAAACACTTAAATGTTTTTAATTAAATGTACTTCCATAATTAACATAATTAATAACCAATTTAAAAACTATTATTAATAAACAAAACCTAATAAACATTATTATAATATCCACAATACACACCTAAATTAAACTATAAAATAATTAAACACAATTAAAACTTATTTTTAATTAAAAACTATTACTTTTCAACAACTAATAATAAAGTAATTAAAATGTATTTAACCCTTTCCATGCGGCCGCGATTCCCCTGGTGTGCTGTAAACAACACAAACAGGGGCGGGCCGTGACGAACCCAAGCCGTCATCAGCACACGAGCACCGTAGTGCATGACGGCTGGGGTTCGTCATCAGCATGGAAGGGGTTAATACCCACCTGTTACACCTTTAAAAGTTGAAAAAAAACACACAGAAATAAACAAATATTCAAAATAAATATCAAATGATTAACATTAATGACAACTGTACAATAATTAATTAAATACAATTTACTTCCCACCCTTTACTCCTATAAACACCACAACACACACCTAAAATTAATGACACAATTACCATAATTAATTACCAATGAATTCATCAAAATTAGTTAACAACCAGTTATTAATTCATAACTTAAAAATATATTACTTCCTACCCTTTACACCTATAAACACCACAACACACAACTAAAATCAATTACACAATTACCTTAATTACTTACCAATTTATTAATTAACAACCAATTAATTAATTATTAATAAATTACATTACACATTGAACACTATACCATCTCAATTAAACACATATTATTAAATAACAATAATCAATACATTTAATATAATTAAATTACTCCCCACCCTATTCCCCTATAAACCCACAACCCACTATGGAACTCAAAACGCAAAATTCAAATAATTTGTTTTAATACCTACTAGAAATGTAACACCTATGTTAAAAATACAAACAATTCTTATACAAAAAACATACAGTGCATATTTATAAAATATATACTAAAATACATACCATTAACTAAAAAACTATATTTTTTATTAACTTTCTTATTGCAAGCAATATTAAACACTTTGATAGTTTTAAAATTGATATTACTTACCTTAAGTCGATATTCTTGACCACAATATTCTTGCTGTCGATGTTTCTGAACCACGATATCAAAGACTCAAATTTTGTCCAATTCGATATTTTTTGCTCAATATTCTGTCTCTGCACCCCATGAAACCTGCCTGGGACGGTGTTCTGGGTTGGACCGGGCACCACAGTTAAAGAACAGAAAAGAAAAAAGAGAAAGAAAAAGAGGACTCGGGCGCAAGACCACACTCATAAACAAAGTGGCCAGAGCACTAATCCATCATCCATGGCTTTCGTGGCTTGAGGGCCCCATATTGCTCTGTGTCTACTATTTTGCTCAAGGAATTGTTCTTGGGATGGACCCACATGAACAGGGGTATCACCAAAGTGTTGAATAGTGATGTGGGGGGCTGCAGGGGGTGCAGCAGCCCCTCCTTTTACATTAAAAAATAAAGTTGCAGGAAATGGGATTCATGACTTGGGAGGACTTTCCATCAAATTTTAAAATACCCCAATGCTCAAACTCTGCTCTACATCTTGGAGTGGAGGGGCCTCTAGAGGTTGGTTCTTTGGCTGCATTCCATGTTGCCATAAGTGGTATAAGAAACACTCAGACACATGTTGAGTTGTTTTTAAATGTTTTATTGACAGTGTACTGCTGACAGTGATTTTTGATAAACATTGCAACGCTTTATTGACATTAATGATTACATTTTAACATGGTTATTGATTTTGGTGATCTTATAGTGGTTATTAACATGTGGATTATTGTTTTTTTAATGTGTTGACCTTTGACAAAGCCAATAGGTTTGTCTTATATTATTCCTGTGATCACTCCCTAGACAAAGTCAATAATCTTACCTTATATTGTAATGTGGTGGCCCCTTGACAAAGCTAATAGGCCGGCTTTATTTAGAGTGATACTCCCCTATGCTATGATGTTCTATCTGGTATGGATCGTGGGGGCATTGCGATTTTGGGGTTCATGACACATTAGTGGTCATATGTAATTTTAGAATGTCACCAAAGGTATTTCTATCGGCCTGATGTACATACTTGGTAAATTAATAAATACTATTTTGGGGCAGATTCCGATTTTGGTCAGGAGGGCTCCGAACGATGGTCGTAGCCCTTCCAACCGAACCGGAACGTGCCGCACGGATTCCTTTCCGACCAAGCCATTCTGATGAGCTCGGTCGGAAAGGAATCTGACTCGGATTTCCAGATTTTGGACGACAGGCTCGGAGAGCCTGACCACCGTCTGGAAATCCCTCACGACTCCCCCGGCCACCTCTTTGCGACCGAGGGAGTACAACGGCAGTTTTTCACTGCCTGTTCGTGCCAGTGTTTCCGGCACGAAAAAACAGTCAGAAACTGTCTTTGGGGGCCCCCAGTAGGGCCCCCATGGGTACGAGGCTGCCAAATGGTGCCCCTCTGTGGATCCCTGCACCCGGTAGCAGGCACCTTGGGGTGCTGGCCACAGAGTGTAGGGATGAACTGCACCCCTGCTTTTCACATTGCAAGCATGCTTTTCGCTCGGAATGCGTGCTTGCATTGTGAAGTATACGAGTGCGACCGAACCCTGTTCGGTCGCATCGTACTAGCAGGGCCTTAACCGACGACAGCAGGTCGGTCAGTTACGGCTCTTGACCGACAATCATTTATTGAGTGCTATTATTGCATACCAGTGAACGGCGATTTGTAGCCTATACCACCTCCACAGAGTAGGCCTTGAACTGCTCTGCTTCGCTACCCTGAGGGAGTCACATACTACAATGTGGTGCTTGACTCCCAGTAATGGGAAATTGTGGACCTATTAGTTGCACAGACCTCATTCCCTGCCTAACTAATAACTCAATTTCTTACAGTGGTTGTTTAACGCATTTTCACAAAACTGTCTAACTAATAAGTTCATCAACCTCAGCTGCTTCCAGTAATATTTTGAGGTAATCTGTCTAGCACGGGCTGGGAAGAAATGGGGTCCCAAATGCAATTTCCCCATGCAATTTTCATATCAGTGTTTGGACGGTGCTACAGCCAGAACATCAAAACAGAATTAAAGCAAATTTGGCAGAAAGCTAGATCTTTACAAGGCATGTGGGAAACTGCCAAAATTTGAACTCAATTATAATCTGCAAGATTCCGTGGAGTTCCGCCAATGCACAAAAATTGGAATATCATGCTGCTTGTGCTGCAATTTAGTACTGATAGCGCATTCTGTAGTGAATATTCAGCCAAAATGGCACCACACAGTGTGTAGAGGGCCCAGCTATTCAAGTTGATTTTGGGGCTGCTCAAGTAGATTTTCTATTAGAGCGGCATCCTTCAGACAATGAACCGTGGGGAGAGCTTGCTTTAGCAAAATGTTGCTAGATGTCCTCCTAGTGATGGGAAATCGCTCTAGGGGACACCAAATATTGCTCATTCTCACCAACTTACCGTTCTGGGGACGCAAGCAGAGAAAACATTTCAGTCATGCTGCAATTGGAGGAATTTGGCTGAAACTCCGCAGTGATTACATCATCCAGTGATTGTGAGGGTTTTAAAAAGTTTTTGGATGTTAAATAGATATACCTAGGTGTATTGGTGATTCAGGTGGTGTATGAGTGGCTGTTTGGATGACTGAGTGGGTGTGTGACTGACTGTATAAGTGAGTGATTATGTGTCTCAGTGAATGTATTGATGAGTGACTGGTTGTGTGAATGTATTTGTCTGTCAGTTGATGTCTAAGCAAGTGCAGGAGTGTGTTAGTGGGTATGTGAATGGCTATATGAGTGATTAATTGGTTGACTATTTCTATGGTTGTCTGGGTGGTGTCTGTGTGTGTGGGTGAGGAGGTGTGTGACTACCTGTATGGATGAGTTAGTGGGTGAGTCAATGCCTGTTTGGGATAGTCAGAGCGTGTGTGAGAAGCTGAATAGGTGAGTGAGTGTCTGTATGGCTGTGTCTGTGATTGAGTGCTTGTGTACGTATGGGTCAGTAACTGTGTATGTGAAAGGCAGTATAGGTGAGTAACTGGGTATATGAGTGACTGTATGCGTGAGTGAGTGAATGTGAGAGAGACTATATGGATGAGTACATGCTTGTGACTGTATAGGTGAATGAGTATGTGTTACTATTTGTATGAGAAAGTAAGTAGTTTTGTATATAACTGTTTGGGTTAGTATATACCTGTATGATTGAACGTATGGGTGAGTGTGTAAGTGTGTGAGTAGTTCTATGGGTGACTCACTCAGTGTGTGAGTGCCTGTATGGGTATATGAGTGGGTATGTAAATGGCTTTATTGCTGACTGGGGGGTATATGAATGGCAGGATAGGTGAGCAAATGGACATGTGTGTAGACCTATGAATTAGTGAGTGGCTGTGTAAGTACTGGTATGGCTCTGTCAATCCTTTTGTGAATGGTTGTATGGGAGTGCTAGTGGCTCTTTAAAAGATTCTATAGAGGTGTGAGTTGGTGCCTCAGGGATGATGTTGATGATGTCATCAGTGATGTCACTGAGGTCACTGACCATTTTTGAGTGATGTAATATGTGAGGTCATCAGCAGTGCATTGTGGGGCGCAAGTTATAGTTAACTCAGGGAACTATAACAGCTGAATTTCTCTGGTCTTCTATGAGTGAAATGTCAGTTTATCTATAAATTCCATGGAACCTTTTTTTGTGAATTTCTAAGGTTTTTTAAAAGCTAATTTCTAACTATAATGTCTGTGTAACCTTCGTTTTTTTTTTAGTGAATTTCCAAGGTTTTTTAACGAGCAGTCACGTTTGCAGAGTGGTCGAGGAAGGGGGCTGGGCCTCCGACTAGCTCTCAGGAATTCTGCTAAGTAGGGCTTACAGGAGGTACCAGGAGGGCTTCTTGGCCCCCAAGGTTCCTCTGGAGCCAAGGGGACATTATCCCCCAAATAGTGGTGCGCCAGGAGGCATGTTCGCAGAGTAATGGAGAAAGGGGGCATGGCCTCTGACAACGTCTCAGCAATCCTGCTGTGTGGGACTTACTGGGGATAACAGGAGGGGTAGTTGCCCCCAACAACGTCCTTGGGAGCGTAGGTCCAGAAAGCAACTTTTTTGTAAATTGGTGTTAATCTATTCAGTAGTTTGGGAAATAATAAAGAAAAAACAAATGTGGATATCTAAGCGCCAGGATGCCCGTAGGGTTACAGAGCGCTCTACAAATGCTATAAATAAATAAATCTAGGGACACGAAGGCTCTGCAAAACCCCCCGATCTCGTACTGAGATCTGATTGGCTGCCAACACTTCAACCAGGAAGTGCTAGCAGCCATGTTGGTACTCGGCTTCAGCTGAGTTTCTGAAAAAAAGTTTCAAAAGTAAAGAAAAAGAAAAGGGGGCAGGATAGTCATTTATTTTTATTTTTGCTGAAATTTAAGGCAGGTCCACAAAGCTAGCAAAAATGTAAAAAAAAACAAATAAGCCCTGGCTCCGCGTTTATTTTGGAAAAAGACCCCAGGTGGGCCAGGTGACAACAGGCATTGTTCAAAAAAATGAGGGGGTGCATGAGCCCCCTCCTGAGCCCCATGGAGCCCCAGGGACCGCCACTTCCCTGGGGCTTTATTTATAAGAAAGGAGGGGTGCTCAGCTGTACCCTCTCCTAAGACTCTATAAGCCCAGCCTCCCTCAGGCTAAATAATCGATAATGGGGAGGCTGCACAGACCACCCTCGGCCCGAGGGACCACCACCATTCTGGGGCCAAATACTTTTATAGCAATAGTGTGTGGCCCACTTCCGATGCCACATACGGCCCAGGGCACCACCACCGGCCCTGAAAATTAAAGGAGGGGGGCCTGTGGCACCCTCCTGGAGCCATTATGGCCTTGGAGACTGCTATCCCCAGGGTTGGTTTACACAATGTCCTGGGATGCCCACCCTGGGACATAGCTGTTAGCTCTTGCTTAGCTGGAGCTGACAGCTGGCGGGAGTTGTCAAAGTGCTCCGGCCCACTGGAAGCAGAGGATTCATCTCTTACCAGATGAAACTATTGCTCTTGCACAAAGAGAGTTGCAGTTCCAGCATCTCCCTGTATCCCCAGGGTCCCATAGCATATTCGATGCCCTGGGTTGTACAAGGGCACCCAGGGACACATAACGGGCCCAGGGGGTGGGGTTCCCAAGGCCAAAACCAGCCTGGGGAGGGGCAGACCAGGCGACCCCTCTCTCCCATTATATTTTTTGGCAGGGCCCCATAGGATGGAATCCCTGGGTTCAAAAACGGACAGGGAAGGGGGTCTATGCAGCCCCTCTCCCCCATTTCTCCTCCCTCATTTCAGGAGACTAACGCCACTGGCCTTGAAGTATGGATTCTATAAAATAGTTAGTCAAAATGATACGGAAGCAGACTTCCAATACCTGTAAAGATTTTGATGACTAGTTAATCAAGTTAGATCTCTAAATTGTTTCTTTCAAATACTAAAAACAGAGTAATTATTTTGCATAAGATCATCTGCAAAACATCGATTAACTGCTACAGCTACTACTGCCACATCATCACTATTATACTCTCACCTAGTCTACACATGAAAGATACTTTGAGAAAAGCAGGGCTAGAGCAAAATCTTTCACAGGGGTTATTGAAAACAGAGGGCAGCAAAACTAGCATAAAGGGAAAATAGAGGGGAGAAAAACTAATAGGAAGGGCAAAACAGAGCAGAAGAGGGCAAAACAGAGGGCAGAAAAATGAACAGGAAAAGTAAATCTGAGGGCAGCAAAACAATGAAGAAAAGGCAAAACAGAGAAGAAGAGGACAACACAGAGAACACTAAGACACTCACACACTTACTCAGAGACTCATACACCTACTCACAGACCCAATGAGACACTCATACATCCAGTCACAAACCTAATCAGAGACTAATGCACCCACTTACAGACCCACTTAGACACTCATGCACCCACTCACAGACAAACATAGAGATTCACAGACCCACTTATAGACTCATGCACTCACTCACTGACCCACTCACAGACTCATGTACTTGCTCACATACCTACTCAGACACTCACACACCCACTCACAGACACACTTAGAGACTCATATACCCACTCACTAACCCACTCAGACACTCATGCACTCACTCACAGACTGACTCACACTCATGGAGGTACTTGCAAACCTACTCAGACACAATCACTGCTCCACTGAGACACTCACTCAGACAACCATGCACCAATTCAAACACCCATTCAGACGCTCATGCACCCATTCACAGACCCACTCAGACACTCATGCACTGAATCATAGAAAGACTCACACACACATGGAGGCACATGCAAACCCACTCAGACACTCTCATACCTATTCTCAGACTCAGTCAGACATTCACTCAGACACTCATGCACCCTCTCAGACACCCAATGAGACACTCATGCACCCACGCACAGACCCACTGAGACACTGATATACCCACTCACAGACCCACATAGACCCTCACATACCCACTGGCAGACCCACCCAAACTCATGCATTCACTCAGAGACCTACACACAGACGCATGCCCTCACGAACAGACACGCTTAGAGACTTACACACCCACTTACAGACCCATTCAGACACTCATGTACTCACTCACAGACAGACTCCCTTATTTATGGAGGCAGTCACAAACCTACTTAGAAACTCTGACACCCAATCCCAGACCCACTCAGGCACTCAAACACTCACTCAGACACCCACTGAGACTCTCACACACCCACTGAGATGGACACTCATGCACTCACTCACAGTCCCACTCAGAGACTCACACACTCACTCACAGACCCATGCAGACACTCATGTACTCACTAACAGACCCTCTCAGAGACTCACACATGCGCTTACAGCACAGACCCACTCACAGAATCACACATACATTCACAGACTCACTTAGAGACTCACACACCCACTTACAGACCCACTAAGGCACCCACGTGCTCACAAACAGACTGACTCACACACTTGTAAAGGCAGTCACAACCTACTTAGCCAAACACTCAGAAACTCATGCACCCACTCACAGTCCCACTCAGAGATTCACACAATCACTCACAAACCCACTCAGACACTCATGCACTTACTCACAGACAGACTCATACTCATGGAATCACTTGCAAACCCACTCAGACATACTCACAGTTCCACTGAGACACTCACTCAGACACTCGTGCACCCACTCAAAAACAAACTCAGACGCTCATGTACCCATTCACAGACCAACTCAGACACTCGTGCAATCATTCGCAGACAGACTTCTGGAGGCACTCGTAAACCCACTCAGAGACTCTCATACCTACTCACAGACACATTATTTATTTATTTATTTATTTATTTAGCATCTTGTACCGCGCAAACTAAAACCCGAAGTTGTCATGGCGCCTAACAAAAAGATCAGAAAGCGGGCAGTCATGCACTTACATGTACGCTTGAACAAAGAGGCGTGTTTTAAGGGCAGCTCTGAAGGTTTGGAGGGAGGGGAGGGACCTAAGTTCTAGTGGAAGATCGTTCCACCATTTAGGGGCCAAGAGGGAAAAAGCCTTACCACCCCATCTGGCTTTCCGAATGCGGGGGATATGGAGGAAAGAGTGATTGGAGGAGCGGAGGCTCCTGCCAGGGTTATAATAGGTCAGGATGGCTCTAATCCCCGTGGAGCTGCTTTTGGCCAAGGCCTTATAGACCATACACATGGATTTGAAAACAATCCGCTCCTTAATCGGAAGCCAATGCAGCTGCTTCCTGGCCATCGTGGCCGAAGAGCGACGAGGAAGATCGAGGACAAATCTAGCTGCCGCATTCTGGACTACCTGCAAGCGCTGCATCTGACTCTTATTCAGTCCAGCATACAGCGCATTGCAGTAGTCCAGACGCGATCCCAAAAGGGCGACAGCAAATTGCCTTCTTGCCGGCTGGGAAAGGTAGTTCCTTATTTTCCTGAGGACATGAATTATGCCCCAACAGGTCGATACCGTCCTGTTGACTTGCTGGCGCATGTCCAGGGTAGGGTCAATCATTACCCCAAGATTTTTAGCCGAAGAAGTAGGTTTGGGGCAAAGACCGAGCGAGTCAGGCCACCACTTCATGGACCAGATATCTTCCCTTCCGCCGAACACCATCACCTCGGTCTTCTCTCCATTCAATTTGAGTGAGTTGTATATCATCCACTGGCCGACGGCCTCCATACAGGATCTAAATCTGGAGGCGGTCAGCTCAATTGACTGGGAGAGAGACACGAGGATCTGCGTGTCGTCTGCGTAGGAAACTACCTCCATCCCAAAAGATCTAATAAGTCTGGCAAGGGGGGTCACATAGATGTTAAAAAGGGTGGGACTAAGCGCCGACCCTTGAGGGACCCCACATTGCACAGACAGGGATGGAGATAGAAATTTTCCCAACATTACCCTCTGCTCCCTATGGTCGAGAAAGGAAGAGAGCAGACCCAAGGCTGCCCCCCGGACCCCAATCTCACCCAGTCGAGATGTTAAGACCTGGGGAGATAGGGTATCGAAGGCAGCTGTGAGATCCAGAAGGATCAGGAGGGATGCCCGGCCCTCATCCACACTCATGCGGATGGAATCGAGAACCAGGGTGAGGGCGGACTCGGTGCTATGTTCCCTTCTGAAACGATGCTGGGAAGGGTCAAGGCAGCCTGAATTCTCCACAAAGGCAGCTAGATGCTCGTTAAGATGGGACTCGAGCATCTTTGCAGGGGCCGGAAGCAGTGAGATGGGGCGAAAGTTTTTTAAAACCCCAGGATCTAGGGAGGGTTTCTTAAGAAGAGGTTTGACCACAGCGTTTTTCCACTGCTGTGGGAAGACACCCTCCCTCATGGCCCCATTCATGATCTCAAGTAGGGGGGGTAGAAGAGATCCCCTGCACTGCTTCAAGATCTTAAGAGGGCAAGCATCTAGTGGAGACCCTGACTTGGTTTTATCAAGCCGCATGTCGAGATCTTGTAGGGAGAGCGGGGGGAAGGATTCCAGATAACCGGCCAAGGGAGGCTCTGCCGATGGAACATCCGGGACTACAATAACTGATGGCTCAGCCGTAGAAAGCCTCTGAGACTCCAGAGCAGTGTAAATGTCCGCTATTTTGGACTGGAAGAAGCGAGCGATGTCATTACAGAGCTCCTGAGATGGAACAACTGGATCGGGGACCTGAAGAGATGTGAGGGAGTCCACGATCCTGAAGAGCTCTTTGGGAGATGAAAGAGAGGAAGTCAGGGCCACAAAGTAGTCTTGCTTGGTCCTGATAACTTCCGACTTATATCTCTTGAGCAGGGTTTTATGAGCTTCCCTGTCTTTGAGATCCCAACTGGCATGCCATCGACGCTCCTGTCTCCTTACTTCCTGCCTAAGGAGTCTGAGTTGTTCGGAGAACCAAGGGGCTGATGGTCTTTTCCTTGCTGAATAGCAGGACCGAGCTGGCGCCAGTTCGTCCAAGGCCTCTTTAAGAATGTTATCGTAATGCGGCACCGCTGAGGAGGGATCCATCTCCCGAATAGAAGACAGACTGGAAGTCCAAGGGTCAAAAGAGTGTTCACCGATGTTTTTAAAATTCCTGCGTACTTCAAAGGTACCCGGGACTTTCCTGACACTTTCCTGACTAGGGAAGGCCACTTTGAAAGGCACGGCCAAGTGGTCTGACCAGGAGAGGGAGAAAGGAACCATAACTGAAAGTCTCTGGTCATTAGAGAAAATGCCATCGAGCGTATGACCAGCTCGGTGGGTGGGTCCTTTCACCAGTTGAGTGAATCCACATGCTGTCAGAGCTTCCAGCAACACGGAGGTGTCATGTGATTCCAATAGTTCTAAATGAAAATTAAAATCACCAAGAATAGTCAGATTCTCCCGACCAAAGTAGGGCTCCAGGAGCTGAAGCAGTTTTAAGCTAAAGTCTGCTCTGGGACCGGGCGGACGATAGACCAGAATCCCATTAAATGGGGAAATATGGGAATCATGTAATGAGAAATAGACCACCTGAATAGCATCCTTGGGGTCAGATAAAAGCGTGGTATGACATTGAAAGCTGTCCCTATGCAGGATGGCTAAGCCGCCACCGACCCGGCCGACTCTATCCTGCCGAGTCAGACAGTACCCATCAGGGACCGCTTCAATGAGGTCAGGACCAGAGGAGTCCTTAGCCCACGTTTCCGTAATAAAAGCCCAGATCGGATTCTTCTCCAAAATCAGCTCCTTAAAAATAATATTATTTTTAATGAGTGAGCGCGCGTTAAGGAGCAGGCATTCTATACACAGTTCACTAGGAGAGACCGGTGAGCAGGACTTCCGAGGAGTGGCGGACAAGGCGGGAATCATATCAACCGGGTCTGTCAAGAAGCACCCACATCCCTTGGACGTGCAGCTGTATGTTCCCTCGTCAACCTTTCCTTGGAAACGGGAGTAGTTCCAGCTAAGTGGAAGCAAGCTGTGGTGTCCCCAATTATCAAAAAGCCCTCCCTGGACCCGGCCAAGCCTGAAAACTATCGCCCCATTTCGTTGCTACCTTGGCCAGCCAAGATTACTGAGGCCCATGTCAACTTGGCCCTGTCTGAACATCTTGTACGGACCAATGCCCTCGACCCCACACAAAACGGATTCCGTGCCGGCCACAGCACGGAAACCGCGTTACTTGTGATGGTGGAACATCTCCGTGCAAGGTTGGATGCTGGTCAAACGGCGGCGCTTATATTGTTAGACCTTAGCGCCGCCTTTGACACGGTAGACCACAGCATCCTCCTGCATCGGCTTGAGGAGACTGGCATTGGCGGTCAGGTGTTGCAATGGTTCCACTCCTTTCTAGATAACCGCTCCTTCTGTGTTGCCATCCCTCCCTTCAAGTCCAATTTCCAACCGCTGGCCATGGGGGTTCCGCAAGGGTCCTCGCTGAGTCCCACGTTGTTCAATCTTTACGTGAGACCGCTGGCTGATGTCGCTAGGCAGTGGGGCCTAACTTTGGTCTCATATGCCGACGACACACAGCTGGCGGTTACTCTCAGCGGGGATGCGGAGACTGAGGCCCCCAGGTTTCAGTCTGGACTGAAGGCGGTGGCTAGCTGGTTGACAGGCAACTGCCTTCAGCTAAATGCCACAAAAACGGAGGTGATGGTTGTCGGTAAGGGAGTGGAGCTGTGGGGTGACCAATGGTGGCCCTCTGAGCTGGGACCCACTCCGACCCCGGTATCTGAGGTGAAAAACCTGGGGGTCTGGCTGGATGCGGGCCTCTCCTTTGTAGGGCATACTAAAAAAACTGCGGCCTGTTGTTTCGGTCTCCTAAGGGGCTTGAGACCTGTTCTCAAGTTCTTTGACGCCCCGACCAGGCAGCTGGTGATCCAGGCAACTATCATCTCCCGCCTGGATTATGCCAGCTCTCTTCTGGCTGGGGCTAACCAGGCCGAGCTAACCCGTCTGCAGCGGGTACAGAATGCTGCGGCGAGGGCGATTGTCGGCCTGCCCAGATTCAGCTCGGTGGCAACTGTCCTTCGTACCCTACATTGGCTCCCTGTCAGGAAGCGCATCCTTTTTAAGGTCTTGTGTCTCGCTTTTAAGATTCTGAGAGGTATTGGCCCGGAAATCCTATCCAGCTGTCTTTCCTTTTATGTTCCCACCCGCACCCTCCGTTCCCAGGGTTTGGCCCTTGCGGTGGTCCCCAGATTTAGGCTTAGTCGCATGGGTGGCCGCTCGTTTAGTGTAAAGGCCGCGTCAGCATGGAACTCCCTTCCTGTTGAAATTCGTCTGATGGAGGACCTCTTGACTTTCCGGAGGGCTTTAAAAACTTTCCTGTTTTAGCTGCTTTCATGTTTTTAGTTCCCTGTTGTGTTATGTTCTACCTTGTCTCTGCGCCGGGACGCCCCTTGGCTGGGGTATCTGTGCGCATAATAAATCAATATAACATAACATAACATAACATAACACGATGAGGTCCTCTGGAGTGAGGCTGTGGAAGCATGGAGCAGTTTTAGGTCGAAGGCGTAACATATCCAATAAGGAATATTTCAATATTCCATGGCCCACAGTGTTCGACCTATAGGTCCCCCCGTCCAGCCCGTCCTCAGCGCGGACGGGCGCAGACGGGCTGGACTCTGGGTGCATGATTGTCAGACATTCACTCAGACAATCATGCACCCACTGAGATACCCAGTGAGACACTCATGCACCTACTCACAGACCCACTGAGACACTTTTACACTCTCTCACAGACCCACATAGATACTCACACAACCACTCACAGAACCACTCAGACTCAAGCATTCACTCAAAGACCCACCCACAGACTCATGCACTCACTCGCAGACCCACTTAGAGAATCATGCACTCACTTACAGACCAACTGAGAGACTCGTGTACTCACTCACAGACCAGCTCAGAGACTCATGTACTCACTCACAGACCCCTCATATGTTCAGACATTCACTCACAGCACAAACCCACTCACAGACTCGCATATGTACTCACAGACTCACACACCCACTTTCAGACCCACTCAGACACTTATGCACTCACACACAGACTAACTCACACACTAATGGAAGCAGTCACAAACATACTCAGATACTCTGACACCCACTCTCAGACCCACTGAGACACTCAAACACCTACTCAGACACCCACACAGACACTCACACACCCACTCAGACAGACACTTATGCATCCACTCACAGTCCTACTCAGACACTCATTCACTCACTTACAGACTGATTCACACTCATGGAGGCACTTATAAACCCATTCAGACACACTCACGCTCCACTGAGACACTCACTCAGACACTAATGCACCCACTCAAAATCCCACTCGGACACCCATTCACAGACACACTCAGACACTCCTGCACTAACTCATAGACAGGCTCACATGCACTTGGAGGCACTCACACACCCATTCAGATACTCTCATACCTACTCATAGACTCATTCAGAAAGTCACTCATGCACCTACTCAAATACCCAGTGAGACACTCATGCATCCACTCATCGACCCACTGCAACATTATACACCCACTCACAGACCCATGTAGACACTCACATACCTACTTGCATACCCACTCAGACTCATGCACTCACTCACAGACTCATTTAGAGACTAATACACTCACTCACTGACCCACTTAGAGACTCTTGTACTCATACATGGACCCACTCACAGACTCACACATGCACTCACAGCACGGACCTACTCACAGACTCCAGTCAGAAACTCATGCACCCACTCAGATACCCAGTGAGACAGTTATGCAGCCACTCCCAGGCCTACTCAGACACTCACACATACTCGCACACCCATTAAGACACTCATCCACTCACACACACCCACTGAGATACTCATGCACTTACTTATAGATTGAAGCAAATACTTTTGGAGGCAGTCACATACCCACTCAGATACTCTGACACCCACTCACATACCAACTCAGACACTCACTTACCCACTAGACTCGTACTCAGACATTCAAGCATCCACTCAGACAGACACTCACACCCACTCAGAGATGCACACCCACTTACAGATAAACTTAGACTCAAGCACCCACTTCCAGACCCACTCAGAGACTCATGCACTCACTCAGAGACCCACTGAGAAAATAATAAACTTACGCAGAGACTCATGCTCCCACTCACAGATCTACTGAGACACTCACTCAGACACTCATGCACATATTCAAACACCCACTCAGACACTCATGGACACACTCACAGACAGACTCACACACACATGGAGACACTTGCAAACCCACTAAGACTCTCTCACATCTGTTCACAGAACCAGTGGGACACTTATGCAGCTATTCCCAGGCCCACTTAGACAATCACATACCCACTCACATACCCATTGAGACACTCCTGCACTCAATCACACACACACTGAGATACTAATTCACTCAATCACAGACTGACTCACATACTCATGGAGGCAGTCACAAACCAACTCAGATACATTGACACCCACTCACAGGCCTACTCAGACACTCACACACCTACTAGATACCCACTCAGACACTCACATACCCACTCAGAAAGACTCTCATGCACCTACTCACAGACCCACTTAGGCACTCATTCACTCAATCACAGACTAACTCACACTCATGGATACACTTGCAAGCAAACTCAGATACACTCACAGCTCCACTGAGACACTCTCTCAGACACTCATGCACTCACTCAAAAACACACTCAGATGCTCACACACCCATTCACAGACTCACACAGACACGCATGCACTCACTCGTTCAGATTGACTCACATTCTTATGGAAGCATCACAAACCTACTCAGACACTCTGACACCCACTCTCAGACCTATTCAGACACTCAAGAACCCACTCAGACACTCACACACCCACTCAGATGGACACTCAGACACTCATGCACCCACTCACATTCCCACTCAGAGAATCACACACTCACTCACAGACCCACTCAGATACTCCTGCACTCACTCTCAGACTGACTCACACTCATGGGGGCACTTACAAACCCACTCCGACATACTCACAGCTCCAGTGAGACCCTCACTCAGACACTTGTGCACCCACTCAAACATCCACTCAGATGCTCACGCACCCATTCACAATCCCACTCAGTCACTCATGTACTCACTCACAGACAGACTCACACACAGATGGAGGCACTCACAAACCTACTCAGGCACTCTCCTACCTACTCACAGAACCATTCAGACATTCACTCGGACACTCATGCACCCACTCACACACCCACTCAGAGACCCACTCAGACACATGCATTCTCACAAACCAACTCAAAGACACATGTACTCACTCACAGACCCACTCACTGACTCACACATGCACTCACTGCACAGACTAACTCACAGACTCACATTTGCCCTCACAGACTCACTTAGAAACTCGCACAACCACATACAGCCCACTCAGAGACTCATGCACTTACTCACAGACTGACTCATACTCTCAGACCTACTCAGACACTCTAGCAGCCCCACAGACACCCACTCAGACACTCATGCACCCATTCAGATGGAAGGTCAGACACTCATGCATACACTCACAGTCATGCTCAGAGACTCACACACTCACTCCCAGTCCCACTCAGACACTCATATACTCTCTCACAGACTGCCTCACACTCATGGAGGCACTTGTAAGCCCACACAAACACACTCACAGCTCCACTAAGACACACACTCAGATACTCATGTATCCACTCAAACACCCACTCAGACGCTCATGCACCTATTCACAGACCCACTCAGACACTCATGTACTAACTCACAGACAGACTTTCACACACATGGGGAACTCACAAACCCACTCAGACACTCTCATACCTACTCATAGACCCATTCAGCAATTCACTCAGACACTCATGCACCCACTTAAACACCCAGTGAGACACTCATGCACCCACTCACAGACCCACTCAGACACTTATGCAGCCACTCCCAGGCCCACTCAGACACTCACACACCCAATCACACACCCATTGAGAAACTCATATACTCACACACGCACACCCACAGAGATACTTATGCAATCACTTACAGGCTGACACACACTTATGGAGGCAGTCACAAACCTACTTAGACACTCTGACATCCACTTTCAGCCCTACTAAGCCACACAAGTACCCACTCAGATACCCACTGGGACTCTCACATACCCACTGAGATGGACACTCAGGCACTCATGCACTCACTCACAGTCCCACTCAGAGACTCACACACTCACTCACAGACCGACTCACAGACTAATGTACTCACTAACAGACCCACTCAGAGACACATTTATAGTCATTTATAGTAAAAAAATCTTTATTCGGTTATTCAAACAGAAACAACCATAAAAGCACAATATCACATAATAAATAACACAATAGAACTTGATGTACAAGCGTTAAAAGAAGAACCCGAATATTAAAACACATGTTAAAAAGTAACTATCACATTTAGGCAAATTTAAAAGTATAGCGATACTAGACGATTAACCCTCCATGCTATTTCTGAATTTTAAAACGGATTTTAAGAAACCAATCACAAATAGTATATGTTCAGAATTTGACAGTTGCAAATAACAAAGGGCTGGTCTGACCTGGGCGAAGTTCCGTTTTTTAAAAAGGGGCTTTAGATAAAACCTTCGAGGTAAATCATAAAAAGGACAGATAAATAAAAAGTGCACCAAATCCTGCGGACACTCATTGTCGCAGCCGCAGGCAGGTAGCACTTGGCCTCGGTGAAAACCCCTTGGAACTGTTAAAAAAAGATGATAATAGCCCAGTCTGAACCTAGTTAGCAAATACCGATCTAAGCCCGACATGGGCCAAGATAGATAAGGCTCCATTTGAGGTGTAGTTTTCAATATAACATACTTTCGGATGCTGGGTTTATTCAATTCCACCTCTTCACGAGGCATATGTTTTGATAGGGAGAAAGTTTTCCTCACAAACTCTATGTCAGCGCACATAATTGAATCAGGATTTAATAAAAGTTCTAGACGCCCTATACCAGAAAAACAATCTTTCAGATATTTTAGCCACGGGATTTTGAGCAAATTGTCCATAGATAGAGCTTCCCTCAGGAGTAGGTGGTTTAAGGTCAGATCTTTATTTAACCAACATTTTAACCAATAGATTAGTGGCAGTAGTGCTAGGGTGTCACTTATAAAAGGGATACCAGTTTCTTCATGCACTATTAAGTTGGGAGTCCCCTTCGGAACCCCCAAAATCTGTTTCAGGAAGTTATTCTCTGCAACCACGATATCATTAACAGCCACGTACCCCCCGGAGTTCGCTACCATAACTTCCTATTGCCACACTCTTTGCTGATAAATCTTTAATAGTGCGGCAATAGGTCTTTTACCTATTTTCCTGGCAAAATTAAAAATAGCAGCGTTAGACCGAGTTATTTCCCCCCTTTTCCTTTGGAGTAATGCTCCCCATTTTAGCTGATCGTCAAACAGAACTCCCAGATATGAAAATGTTCTGGTAATGGGGACCTTCTCCTCATTGACCCTAAATGTAACCGGCTTCTTGTTACGCTGACCCACCTGCATTACAAAGGATTTAGTGTTATTAATAGATAAGTCGCGGGCTTTCATGAAGCTGTAAAAAGCATTCAACAGGGTTTGAAGACTTCTTGCGGTCCTAGCCAGAAGAACGGCGTCATCCGCGTATAGTAAAACAGGCAAGCCCTTGCGGCCAACATATGGATAGTCCGCACCAGTATTTAGTAAGAATTCCTCCAAGTTGTTAATGTATAAATTAAAAAGAAAGGGGGCCAGAATACAGCCCTGCCTAACGGTGCAGAGAAGGAACATCGACGGAGAAATATTGTGTGACATAAATATCCCCGCAGAAATATCGAATTGAAGAAATATCGACAGCAAAAATATAGTTTGACCAGAATATCGACTGACAGGGTAGTAATATCGATAACAATAATATAGTTGTAATAAATATCGTTTACAAAAATATAGTTTTCAAAAAGATCGAATTTTTAATAATGTTATGTATTTTAGTGTTTTTAATGAGAATTGTTTGTCATTTTATTATATGTTGTAGAATTTTATTAGTTATTAATGTATTTTATGTTGAATTTTGTGTTATTAGTTCTGTAGCGGGTTGCGGGTTATAGGGGAATAGGGTGGGAAGTAATTTAAATATATTAAATTAATTGATTAATTATTGTGTTCCTTTAATATTAATTGTTTATTAATTATTTGTTAATTAATTTCAATTAGTCAATTATTAATTAATTATGTTAATTAATTATGTTATTGTTTAATTAATTTTAGGTGTGTGTAGTGGAGTTTATATGTAAAAATGGTGTGAAGTAATTACATTTTTATTGATTAATTATTAAATACTTTATTAATTAATTATCATTAATTAATTATTAATTGTAAAAGAGTAAATAATTTTAGGTTTGTGTTGTGGTGTTTATAAGTGTATATGGTGTGAAAGCTGTCAATTAAATAATTAATTAATTAATTTAAAAAAATACTTTAATTTTCATTAATTAACTAGTAAATATTAAATGTAATTGAGTAATTATTTTAGGTGTGTAGGTCTTTGTTAATAATAATATATTTAAATGTATATATTAATTATGTTTATATAGTAAATTAAATGTAATAAAAAATTTGATAATTCGTTTTTTTATTGTTTTGAGTTCCAGCGCTTTCCCTACTGTTGTACTCTGTGGAGGGGGAATAGTCATTTTCACCCCTACGCTATCCAACGTTTTCCCTACTGTTGCACTCTCTGGTGTGGGAATAGTAATTTTTACCCCTACGCGATCCAACGCTTTCCCTACTGTTGCACTCTCTGGAGTGGGAATAGTAATTTTTACCCCTACGCGATCCAACGCTTTCCCTACTGTTGCACCCTCTGGAGTGGGAATAGTAATTTTTACCCCTACGCTATCCAACGCTTTCCCTACTGTTGCACCCTCTGGAGTGGGAATAGTAATTTTTACCCCTACGCTATCCAGCGCTTTCCCTACTGTTGCACCCTTTGGAGTGGGAATAGTAATTTTTACCCCTATGCTATCCAACGCTTTCCCTACTGTTGCACTCACTGGAATTGGAATAGTAATTTTTACCCCTACGCTATCCTATGCTATCCCTACTGTTGCACCCTCTGGAGTGGGAATAGTAATTTTTACCCGTATGCTATCCAGCGCTTTCCCTACTGTTGCACCCTTTGGCGTGGGAATAGTAATTTTTACCCCTACGCTATCCAACGCTTTCCCTACTGTTGCACCCTCTGGAGTGGGAATAGTAATTTTTACCCCTACGCTATCCAGCGCTTTCCCTATCGTTGCACCCTTTGGAGTGGGAATAGTAATTTTTACCCCTACGCTATCCAACGCTTACCCTACTGTTGCACTCACTGGAGTTGGAATAGTAATTTTTAACCCTATGCTATCCAACGCTTTCCCTACTGTTGCACCCTCTGGAGTGGGAATAGTAATTTTTACCCCTACGCTATCCAGCGCTTTCCCTACTGTTGCACCCTTTGGAGTGGGAATAGTAATTTTTACCCCTATGCTATCCAACGCTTTCCCTACTGTTGCACTCACTGGAATTGGAATAGTAATTTTTACCCCTACGCTATCCTATGCTATCCCTACTGTTGCACCCTCTGGAGTGGGAATAGTAATTTTTACCCCTATGCTATCCAGCGCTTTCCCTACTGTTGCACCCTTTGGCGTGGGAATAGTAATTTTTACCCATACGCTATCCAACGCTTTCCCTACTGTTGCACCCTCTGGAGTGGGAATAGTAATTTTTACCCCTACGCTATCCAGCGCTTTCCCTACTGTTGCACCCTTTGGAGTGGGAATAGTAATTTTTACCCCTACGCTATCCAACGCTTACCCTACTGTTGCACTCACTGGAGTTGGAATAGTAATTTTTAACCCTATGCTATCCAACGCGTTCCCTACTGTTGCACCCTCTGAAGTGGGAATAGTAATTTTTACCTCTACGCTATCCAACGCTTTCCCTACTGTTGCACCCTCTGGTGTGGGAATAGTAATTTTTACCCCTACGCTATCCAGCGCTTTCCCTACTGTTGCACCCTTTGGAGTGGGAATAATAATTTTTACCCCTACGCTATCCAACGCTTTCCCTACTGTTGCACCCTCTGGAGTGGGAATAGTAATTTTTACCCCTACGCTATCCAGCGCTTTCCCTATCGTTGCACCCTTTGGAGTGGGAATAGTAATTTTTACCCCTACGCTATCCAACGCTTACCCTACTGTTGCACTCACTGGAGTTGGAATAGTAATTTTTAACCCTATGCTATCCAACGCTTTCCCTACTGTTGCACCCTCTGGAGTGGGAATAGTAATTTTTACCCCTACGCTATCCAGCGCTTTCCCTACTGTTGCACCCTTTGGAGTGGGAATAGTAATTTTTACCCCTATGCTATCCAACGCTTTCCCTACTGTTGCGCTCACTGGAATTGGAATAGTAATTTTTACCCCTACGCTATCCTATGCTATCCCTACTGTTGCACCCTCTGGAGTGGGAATAGTAATTTTTACCCCTATGCTATCCAGCGCTTTCCCTACTGTTGCACCCTTTGGCGTGGGAATAGTAATTTTTACCCCTACGCTATCCAACGCTTTCCCTACTGTTGCACCCTCTGGAGTGGGAATAGTAATTTTTACCCCTACGCTATCCAGCGCTTTCCCTACTGTTGCACCCTTTGGAGTGGGAATAGTAATTTTTACCCCTACGCTATCCAACGCTTACCCTACTGTTGCACTCACTGGAGTTGGAATAGTAATTTTTAACCCTATGCTATCCAACGCGTTCCCTACTGTTGCACCCTCTGAAGTGGGAATAGTAATTTTTACCTCTACGCTATCCAACGCTTTCCCTACTGTTGCACCCTCTGGTGTGGGAATAGTAATTTTTACCCCTACGCTATCCAGCGCTTTCCCTACTGTTGCACCCTTTGGAGTGGGAATAATAATTTTTACCCCTACGCTATCCAACACTTTCCCTACTGTTGCACCCTTTGGAGTCGGAATAGTAATTTTTACCCCTACGCTATCCAACGCTTTCCCTACTGTTGCACCCTTTGGAGTGGTAACAGTAATTTTTACCCCTACGCTATCCAGCGCTTTCCCTACTGTTTCACTCACTGGAGTGGGAATAGTATTTTTTACCCCTTCGCTAGCAAATGTTTTAACTACTAATGTTTTCATGTTGGTATTAAATGTATGTATTATTATTTTTATATACTTTTATGTGTTAAATAAATATAGAACATTTTATTTTATTCAAAATGTTTTATCTATGTGTTTATTTTATTTTTATATAATTATTAAAGTTTAAAAATTAAATTAACATATTCAATCAATCAATCAAGCATTTGTATAGCGCAATACTCACCCGGAGGGTCTCAAGGCGCTTGGGGAGGGGGGGTCCGCTACTGCTCGAACAGCCAGGTCTTGAGCTGCTTCCTGAAGGCGAGGTGGTCTTGGGTCAGGCGGAGGTGGGTCGGGAGGGAGTTCCAGGTCTTGGCGGCCAGGTAGGAGAAGGACCTTCCTCCTGTGGTGGCTCTTCGGATGCGGGGATGGCGGCGAGGGCGTGGTTTGTCGATCGAAGCTGGCGTGTGGGAGTGTAGAAGTTGAGGCGGCTGTTGAGGTATCTTGGGCCTTGGTTGTGTAGGGCTTTGTGTGCGTGGGTGAGGAGACGGAAGGTGATTCTTTTGTTGACCGGGAGCCAGTGCAGGTCTCTCAGGTGTCCGGAGATGTGGCTGTGTCGGGGGATGTCGAGGATGAGTCTTGCTGGGGCGTTCTGGATCCGCTGGAGTCTCCTTTGGAGTTTGGCGGTGGTTCCGGCGTATAGGGAGTTGCCGTAGTCCAGTCGGCTGGTGACGAGGGCCTGGGTGACCGTCTTCCTGGTCTCGGTGGGGATCCACCGGAAGATCTTATGTAGCATGCGCAGGATGTTGAAGCACGACGAGGAGACAGCGTTGACTTGTCTGGTCATGGAGAGGGAGGAGTCCAGGATGAAGCCCAGGTTGCGTGCGTGGTCTGTGGGTTTGGGTGCGCTGCCCAGGGCAGTGGGCCACCAGGAGTCGTCCCAGGCGGAGGGTGAAGAGCCCAGGATGAGGACTTCCGTCTTGTCTGAGTTCAGTTTCAGGCGGCTGTTCATCATCCACTCGGCTACGTCTGTCATCCCTTCGTGTAGGTTGGCTCTGGCGAGGTGAGGGAGAGGATCAGCTGGGTGTCGTCGGCGTAAGAGATGATGTTGAGGTTGTGTTGGCGTGCGATGGCCGCGAGCGGGGTCATGTAGACGTTGAAGAGGGTGGGGCTGAGTGAGGAGCCTTGAGGAACGCCGCAGATGACTTTGGTGGCTTCTGATCTGAACGGGGGAGGCGGACTCTCTGTGTCCTTCCGGCGAGGAAGGAGGTGATCCATTCTAGTGCCTTCTCTTGGATTCCGACGTTGCTGAGGCGCTGCACTAGGGTGCGGTGGCAGACAGTGTCGAAAGCCGCGGAGAGGTCCAGGAGGATGAGGGCCGCAGTTTCCCCGTTGTCGAGCAGGGCTCGGATGTCATCGGTGGCTGCGATAAGGGCGGTCTCGGTGCTGTGGTTGGCCCGGAAGCCGGACTGCGAGAGGTCGAGGGATCCGTTCGTCTCGAGGAAGGCGGCAAGCTGCTTGTTGACGGTCTTCTCAATGACTTTGGCCGGAAACGGGAGGAGAGAGATGGGGCGGTAGTTTTTGAGTTCGGTGGGGTCTGCTGATGGTTTCTTCAGTAGAGCGCTGAGTTTGGCGTGCTTCCAGCTCTCTGGGAAGGTAGCGATGTCGAAGGAGGTGTTGATGATGTCCCGCAGGTGGGGTGCAATTACAGCGTCGGCCTTGTTAAAGACGTGGTGAGGGCAGGGGTCGGTTGGGGATCCGGAGTGGATGGAGTTCATCGTGCGGATAGTGTCTTCGGTGGTGATCGGGGTCCAGGCGCGGAGGGTGGTGGTGGGGGTCGTTGGTGCGGTCATAGGGTGCGTCGGTTGTGTGCTGAAGCTGTTGTGTATGTCTGCGATCTTGTTGTGGAAGTAGGAGGTGAGGGAGTTGCAGAGGTCTTGTGATAATGTATTTAAGAAAATATATGTATATGTTCACATTTATTAAGTTTATATTGATTAAATTAAGTTCATTTATTATAAATAGGTAAAATATAAATGTAATGTAATTTATTTTGTTAATAATATTAATATTATTTAATTATTTAATTTAAGTTACAATATTTATTAAAGTCGATATTTTTTACATCTATATTTTTTACATCTATATTTTTGAGTCGATATTTTTGTACTTACCTGTTTAAGTATAGGGAGTTGATATTTTTGTAATCGATATTTTTACATCTATATTTTTGTAAACTATATTTTTATTATCGATATTTAAACATGGAACCCTGCCTAACACCCCTGTGGACACAAAAATCCCTAGACACTCTAAGGTCCTGCGAATACCTCATATTAGCCTTAATATCCTGATGCAGATCCTACAGGAAGTTAACCAGGTTAGACTCCACCCCCATGGCGCCCATGGCCTCTCAGAGCTTTTCCCGATTGACACAATGAAATGCAGAGGAGAGGTCCATGAACGCCATGTGGATGGTGCCCTGCCGGGCCAAAGTGTACTTCCCTAAGATCATATACAAATTAGCGCACTGCGCTATCGTGGAGTGATCAGGCCGGAAACCTTATTGGATTTTGGAGATTACCCCATGTGCATCGGCCCAGGCTGTTAATCTATTTAGGATTACTCCACCCACTACTTTGACCACAGAGTTGATTAGTGATATTGGCCTGTAACAGGATGTACTATTCCGGTCCCCTTTCTTAAATACTGGGACTATTGTGGATGTCCCCCAGGACCTCGGGCAACCATGTTCTGCGGCTGCGTTAATCACAGCAGTAAGGACTGGCGCCCAAAGGGATACCTTTGATTTGAATAAGTCCGGGGGCATACCGTCCGGGCCTGGTGCTTTCTTACTTGACAGCCCCAGGATGCCTTTCTTGACCTCATTAATGGTAAAGAGTGGCAAGCTTACTCTTTGTTCACCTCTGTCAAATTCTAACTGTGGATTGTTACTATTAAAAATAAGACTGAAGTGGGATACCCACTCATCTTCAGTAATGTTGGTGCCAACTAGGTTGCCATCTACCATGTCAAATAAGGGTTTATTAATGATGCCTCAGAATCTTTCACTATTACTAAGGGTGTCGGGGTCTAGCAGATCTTGCCAAATTGTATCCTTTACTTCTGCCTTGCGCTGAACCAAGGCCGATTTATAGGCCAGGCACGATGACCTAATCAAAGTAGGGTCCCTAGGACTTAACTTCAGAGCCGCTTTTAATTCACGGCCTAATTTTGATCAAGAATAATCAAACCATTTTGGGTCCCTGCAGACAGGGCCTGACGATGGTACGGTTAACATTATGCCTATTTTTGACACAATGCCATCAAAAGCACGCAGAATGTCCTCGGAAAGAGATACAGGAGACACGCACAGTGATAACTCAGTGGCACAGGATTTAAGTATCTTATCATAAAGTTGGTCCAAATTCACCTTGGACCATTACAGGTAGCGCCTTCCATCCGTACATTTAAGGATACCGTAATTAGGCGTCTTTTCCTGGGATTTTAGAAGGTTGCCAACCAATGAGATACAAACGGGCTTATGGTCACTATGTGCGTTCTCCAGGATTTTGAATCCAGATAAAATTGTATAAAGGCCGTTAGAAAGAAGGATGTGGTCAATAAAGGATCCCCCTGAATAACCTTTAAATGTAGGAACGGGCTGATAACTACTGACATCTGCCAGGGACATGGCAGATATAAGATCAAATTCATTCAGTAGTTGATTCAACATGTCTCCCCAGCCAGAATGTTCAAAGTGAAGGCCCCCCATCCTGTGGCAACCCAGTTTTCCAATTGGAGTATTCATAGGGTTCCCACAAGGGTGCACGTTAAAGTCCCCCATAATGATGGTCCGATGGGAAAGTCTCTCACAATGATGCCTGATGAAATCACCCAAGTCTTCAATCCTGCATTCCCTCTTTTGATTTACAGCGTTATAAAAGTTAATCACATGTCGGCCCCCGACTCCCCTTCCTCAGCCCTGATGCTTTACTGACTACCAGTCCCCTTCCATCTCTAGACAATTGGGCACAGTATAAAAATATGTCAGAGACTCACACATGCACTCACTCACAGACTGACTCACTTACTTATAGAGACAGTCACAACCTACTCAGACACTGTGACACCCACTCTCGGTCCCACTGAGACACTCAAGCACCCACTCAGATACTCAAGCACCCACTCAGCTGGACACTCAGAAACTCATACACCCGCTCCCAGTCCCACGCAGAGATTCATACACTCACTCACAAACCCACTCAGACACTCATGCACTCACTCACAGACAGACTCAAACTTATGGAGTCACTTGCAAACCCACTCAGACACACTCACAGCTCCACTGAGACGCTCACTCAAACACTCATGCACCCACTCAAACACCCACTCAGACACTCGTTGCTCATTCACAGACCAACTCAGACACTCATACAATCACTCACAGACAGACTCACACACATATGGAGACACTCGCACACCCAGTCAGACACTCTCATACCTACTCACAGACTCATTCAGACATTCACTCAGACAGTCATGCACCCACTCAGATGCCCAGTGAGACACTCATGCACCTACTCAGAGACCCACTGAGTCACTTATATAGCCACTCACAGACCTTAAAAGACAATAGCACAAACACTCACAGACCCACTCAGACTCAAGCATTCACTCAAAGACCTACACACAGACTCATGCACTCACTTACAGACTCACTTAGAGACGGGTGCAATCACTCACAGAGCCACTTAGAGACTCATGTACTCACTCACAGCCTCACTCACAGACTCACACATGCACTCACAGCACAGACCTACTCACATATGGACTCACAGACTCACTTAGAGACTTACACACCTACTTGCAGACACATACAGACACTCATGTACTCACTCACAGACTCCCATATTTATGGAGGTAGTCACAAACCTACTTAGACACTCTGACACCCACTTTCAGATCTACTCAGGCACTCAAGCACTCACTCAGACACCCACTGAGACTCTCACCCACCCACTGAGATTGACACTCATGCACTCACACACAGCCCCATGCAGACACTCATGTACTCACTAACAGACCCACTCAGAGACTCACACATGAACTTACAGCACAGACCCACTCACAGAATAACACATACCCTCACAGACTCACAGACTCACACACCCACCTACAGACCCACTACGACACCCATGCACTCACAAACAGACTGACTCACACACTTATATAAGCAGTCACAACCTACTTAGATAAACACTCAGAAACTCATGCACCCACTCACAGTCCCACTCAGAGATTCACACAATCACTCACAAACCCACTCAGACACTCATGCACTCACTCACAGACAGACTCATACTCATGGAGTCACTTGCAAATTCACTCAGACATACTCACAGCTCCACTGAGGCACTCACTGAGACACTCATGCACCCACTCAAAAACACACTCAGACACTCATGTACCCATTCACAGACCAACTCAGACACTCATGCTATCACTCGCAGACAGACTTACACACATATGGAGGCACTCGCAAACCCACTAATACACTCTCATACCTATTCACAGAACCATTCAGACATTCGCTCAGACACTCATGCACCCACTGAGACGCCCAGTGAGAAACTCATGCATCTACTCACAGACCCACATAGACACTTACACATTCACTCGCAGACCCACTTAGAGACTCATGCACTCACTCGCAGACCCACTTAGAGACTCATGCACTCACTCACAGACCAACTCAGAGACTCATGTACACACTCACAGCACAAACCCACTTACAGACTCACGTATGTACTCACAGACTCACTTAGAGACTCACACACCCACTTACAGACCCACTCAGACACTTATGCACTCACTCACAGACTAACTCACACACTAATGGAAGCAGTCACAAACATACTCAGACACTCAGACACCCAGTTTCAGACCCACTGAGACACTCAAGCACCTACTCAGACACCCACTCAGAAACTGACACACCCACTCAGATAGACACTTATGCATCCACTCACAGTCCTACTCAGACACTCATTCACTCACTTACAGACTGATTCACACTCTTGGAGGCATTTTTAAACCCACTCAGACACACTCACAGCTCCACTGAGACACTGACTCAGGCACTCATGCACCCACTCAAAACCCAACTCAGACACCCATTCACAGACACACTCAGACACGCCTGCACTAACTCATAGACAGACTCACACGCACTTGGAGACACCCACACACCCATTAAGATACTCTCATACCTACTCATAGACCAATTCAGAAAGTCACCCATGCACCTACCCAGTGAGACACTCATGCATCCACTCAGACCCACTGCAACATTATACACCCACTCACAGACCCATGTAGACACTCACTTACCTACTTGCATACCCACTCAGACTCATGCAGTCACTCACAGACACATACACTTACTCACAGACTCACTTAGAGACGAATACACTCACTCACAGACCCACTTAGAGACTCATGTACTCATACATGGACCCACTCACAGACTCACACATGAACTCACAGCACGGACCTACTCACCGACTCCAGTCAGACACTCATGCACCCACTCAGATACCCAGTGAGACAGTTATGCAGCCACTCCCAGGCCTACTTAGACACTCATACACACTCCCACACACACCTACTGAGATACTCATGCACTTATTTATAGATTGACTCACATACTTTTGGAGGCAGTCACATACCCACTCAGATACTCTGATACCCACTCACAGACCAACTCAGACACTCACTTACCCACTAGACACCCACTCAGACACTCAAGCATCCACTCAGACACTTACACACCCACTCACAGATACACACCCACTTACAGACCCACTTAGACACACACACCCACTTACAGACCCACTCAGACTCAAGCACCCACTTCCAGACCCTCTAAGAGACTCATGCTCTCACTCAGAGACCCACTGAGAAACTAATAAACTTACTCACAGACCCACTCAGAGACTCATGCACCCACTCACAGATATACTGAGACACTCACTCAGACACTCATGCACATATTCAAACACCCACTCAGACACTCATGCACCCACTCACAGACAGACTCACACACACATGGAGGCACTTGCAAACCCACTAAGACTCTCTCACACCTATTCACAGAACCAGTGAGACACCTCTTTTAAAAAAATGATGAACTTACTCACAGACCCACTCTGATTCTCATGCATGTACTCACGGATAGGGCTGGGCGGTAAATTCTGTTCCGTTCGTGGAATTTGCAGAATTTGGGTAATTTCCCATTCCGCGGAGAAGGCGAAATTGCCCAAAATTCTGCGTTCCGCAACTTTACGAAATTTTTTGCTTGTTCGCGTTCTCAAATGCTTGTTCGCAAGACCTTTCCCCTAAGCATGCAAACTGCGATTGCGAACAGTAAAAAAGCATCGCGAACAAGCAATTCCGAGTGAACACGGAATTTCTGCGTGTTAGCAGAGATTTTTTACCGTTTCGCGGAGATTTGCGTAACGCGATTCCGCAGATTCCGCCCACCCCTACTCACAGACCCACTGAGACACTCATGTACACTCTCAGAGACTTACACACCAACTCACAGACCCACTCAGAGACTCATGCACCCACTTACAGACTCACTTACTCCCTCACAGACCCACTTAGAGACTCATGCACTCACTCACAGACCCAATCACAGACTCATGTACTCATTCACAGATACCAATCACAGACTCCACACCCACTCACAACCTCACTAAGAGACTCAAACACCCACTTACAGACCCACTCAGACAATCATGCACTCACACACAGACTGACTCACACACTTATGGAGGCAGTCACAAACCTACTCTGACACCCACTCTCAGACCCACTCAGACACTCAAGCACAGGGTATACAGGTGCTGATGAGAGGGGAGCCTTAGTCAAAGAGCCAGGTCTTGAGTCCCTTCCTGAAGTTGGCGAGTGAGGGGGAGGTTCAGAGGTGGAGAGGGAGGTTGTTCCAGGGTCTGGCATAGTGGAGGCTTTGTAGGCATCAGTCAACAGCTAATACATCCTTACAGTCACTCAAACACACACCCACTCACACACCCATACAGGCACTCAGACATTCAGACACCCACTCACAAACGGATACACACTGTCACACAGCCCCTCATGTAATATATGTATATAGTATTACTCATTAGTAGTACACAATGTATACTATTTTAACTTTTGTAGTACCTTGGTATATATGTTTTACACTCATAACATTTTAGAAAACACTCACTCGATGATGTCATCAGTGACGCCATCAGCAATGCTATTTGGGATGTTCTCAGTGATGTCACTGACCATCTATTGAATGATGTAATATGTAAGGTCATAAGCAGTGCTGCTGGGCGTAAGTTATATTTATCTCAGGTAACTATAACTTCTGAATTTCACTGGTTTTGTATGAGTGAAATCTGAGCCTAACTATAATGTACCTGTAATCTTTGTTTTTCTTCAGTGAATATATATTCTCAAGTTCTCAAGTTTAGGTGGAAATCAGCTCGTTGAATATATATATAAATTTGCTCACCTCAAATGTCTGCTTATCTATCAAAGTCTTTAAGCGTAGGATTAACACAGTGCCATCCACACCCGAAAGGGACAAAGGGGCAGATCTACAAGAAAGTGCCGCAGTGCAGCATCGCAAGCCCTTTGGCTGCGCCTCACTGCGGCACTTTCAGAGCACAGGAATGCGACATATCTACAATGATATGTCACATTCCTGTGCTCTCCTCAACGCTGGCGCAGTGACAGCTGACATGCGGTGGCGCAGGCACCCTTGCACCATGGTGCAAGGATCCCCGCGCCATGGGAGATTGCTTTTGTGAAGGAAGGGGCCCCTTCCGGCACAAAATCAATCACTGCAGGCATTTTCCTCTTTCAACGTGTGCAGTAGAATGCAGCACGCATTGAAAGAGGAAAAAAACAAGGAGAAATTAAAACATTTCTCCTCGTTTCGCTTGGCTATGCCAACCCTATGGTGGCGCAGCAACTGATGCATTTCCAGGTTTACTATTTCTCGTAAATCTGGAAATGCATCAGTGGACATGAGTGTTGCATGGGAACACCCACAGCAACACCCATGTCTACCCCTAACACCCAAAGTGCTGCGTGAACAGGGGCAATATTTACAAGCACAGGTTAAGTCACACAGGGTGACTTTACCTGTGCTTGTAAATATCCCTTAGCAGGCTGCGCCACCGGTGCGTCACGCAACGTGCTGCACCTATGGCGCATGGGGCCTGTAAATCTGCCCCAAAGTCTTTTGCCACTTCTACAGCAAAGTCTTTAGGCATAGGATTAGCACAGTGCCAACCATGCCGAACTGGCTCATGGGGCCCCCCCGCAGCCCCGGGGACCGCCACCCCCGGGGCTATTTTGGAATGGGTGGGGGGCTCTCAGGCCCCCCCAGCCTCAGGAACCGCCGCCCCCGGGGCAAGAATTTAATGTATGCAGGGGGCTCACGGGGCCCCCTCGCAGCCACGGGGACCGCCACCCCCTGGAGCGCTCGATGGCCCTGGGGACCACCACCCCCCAGGGCCGGCTCCTGCAGTGTCCCGGGGTGCCCAACCCCGGGACACTGCTGTTTGCAATGGCAGGGCGGGAGCCTCTTGGCTTCCACCCTGCCATTGCACACTGCTTTGCGAGTGCAGGGAAACCTGCTCTCGCTTCAATGAAGCACAGCAGATTGCTTTTCCATATGGGGAGTAGCATGTTAGCTGCTCCCCATATGGAAAAGCAATGCCGGCTCCCACAGGAGGCGGGGAGCCGGTGGGCACTGGGAGGATTGGGGACCCCCCCTCGGTCCCCAACAGTGAGGGCCAGCCCCGGGGGATGGGGTCCTCGGGGCTACCAGTGGCCCCGGAGGGGGGCCGCGTGGCCCCCCTACCAAAAAAAACTGAAAACAAATTAAATTTGGGGATGAGGTCCTGGGGGATGGGGTCCCCAGGGCCCAAAAAAAGGAAAAAGGAAGGGGGGCCACACAGCCCCCCTTTCAATTTATTTTTTAAAAAAACGAGATCGTCCCTAGGCCTTGTCCCCTCCTTGCACTACTCTGCAAACGCGCCACCTGGCGTGTTTGCAGAGGGGGAACTAACTCCCCTTGAATACTGGGAGTCCCTGGGGGCCAACTAGCCCACCAGGATCCTCCAGTATGCACCAGGGGGCTGCCTTGCAGAGAGGTGTTCTGAGGCCACGCCCCTTTTTACACCTCTCTGCAACGCAGGTCTGTGGCGTTTACTGGAGGTACCTGGTGAGCTAGTTGGCAGCCAGGTGACCTCAGGATTCAAGGGGACTTAATCCCCCAATTTAAAACACACCACAGGGCGCGTTTGCACAGCGGTGAAGGGTGGGGGCGGGGCCTGAGGTGATATGTGTGCAAACACGCCCTGTGGCGCGTTTTAAGTTGGGGTAATGAATTCCTCTTCAATCCTGAGGTCCCCTGGGGCCCAACTAGCCCACCAGGTACCTCCACTCCATATTCCTCTAAAATCAGCCGAACTACGAATTCTGATTTACTCACCTCTTATCAGGAGAGAACTCAGTGCTGCATCTTTTAGCCCAGCACTGACTCTGAAAAGAAATTCTAAGCGTACTTACCAGTAACTTGTATTTCCTTCCATAGGAATCTATTGTGTGGTTTTCAGCAGAAAAGTTTCTCAGTGTCGATTTTTGAAACGTACAAAAATTCCTATAAAATCAGCGGAACTACGAATTCCGATTTACTCACCTGTTGTCAGGAGTGACCTCAGTGCTGCTTCTTTGAGCCCAGTGCTGATCCTGAAAAGTAATTCTAACCGTACTTACCAGTTACTTGTATTTCCTTCCATAGGAATCCATTGTGTGATTTTCACCAGAAAAGATTCTAAGTCTAATTTCACAAATTAAAAATATTCCTTAAAAATTGCCTGTATGACTTAAACACATTCTTTTGACTGTTTACAGGAGATGCACCCGTGCTGGATCCTGGATCCACCACTGAGTAAGAAAAAGTAGCGTTAACACTACTTACCTGATAAGTAAATTTCCTCCCATAGTGATTCTATGTGAAAAAGTTTCTAAGTGTCAACTTTTAAAATACAATAATATTCCTTAAAAATCACTACTGTAACCAAAATGTTTTTACTCAACTGTTTACAGGAGATATCCCATGACTGAATCTAGGATCTAATTTTGTGGTTAGAAAAGTAATCCAAAAAGTAACTAATTGCATTTAACTAGAAATTCACATTAAGCTCAATGTTGAATTGTGACTGAAATTGTGTTGTGCATAACAACAACTGTAACTACTGTATTTAAAAGTCTATTGCCTATTTGCAAAGTATTTAAACTAAACTAATTCATTCTGAGAAAGCATATGTTGTAATGTAATGTATAATGTAATTATAATGTAATTTAAAAAATAAAATACCTCAAAATAAATAGTTTTAAAAAATGTAGTAAATCAGTATCAAAAAAAATTAATATAAGAATTAATACATTTAAAAATTGTCATTTACAAAACCTTTGAAATTCACTGAAAAAAACATAGGTTTCAGACATGTTATAGTTAGGAATTAGCATTTAAAAAACCTTTGAAATTCACTGAAAAAACCAAAGGTTTCAGACATGTTATAATTAGGAATTAGCATTTAAAAAACCTTAGAAATTCAGTAAAAAAACATAGGTTTTAGGGGTGTTATAGTTAGTTGGACATTTCACTTGTACAAAACCATTGAAATTCCCCTGTTATAGTTAGTTGTACTAACTATAACTCGCCCGCCCGCAATCCACTGCTGATGATGCCACATATTCTGTTCATCACCACCCCCCTTTTTTGAATCGTTTTTGGCCACTATAGGTGTGGCAGGGTATACTCAGACATGAGTCCCTTGCTCACTGCACCATCAGGATTCAAGCAAGCCGGGCCGACGACGGCTGAAATGCCAGAAACCGGTCCCCGGAAGCTTGTCTCCTTTCTGGTGAAGAATTGGCTTGGTAGTTTGGTCTGCCCTGTTCCCATGATGCACTGGGCCAGGGACAGACTAATTTGCATATAGCCAGGTTCTGAGCTGGGATGGTGCAGTGAGCTAAATAACGGTGATGGATCGAGCCCTGATCTTTGGACTGGGTAAGAGTGGTCTGCTTAATTCAGACACTCTGTTCATCACCACCCCCTTTTTTGAATCGATGATGTCACATATTACATCATTCATGACATGGTCAGTGACATCACTGATGACATCACTAATGACTACACTGATGTCATCATCCAGTGAATGTAGTTTGGTTCGATATTTAAATAAGTATATATATATATATATATATATATATATATATATATATATATTCACTGAAAAAACCATAGGTTATAGACCATATATAGCTAGGAATTAACATTTACAAAACCTTATTTTACTCCCACAAAGCCATTGAAATTCGCATATATAGTTAGTTGCAGTAACTATATATCGCGCACCCGCAATCCACTGCTGATGATTTCACATATTACATCATTCATGATATGGTCAGTGACATCACTGATGACATCACTGATGACATCATCCAGTGACTGTATGTTTCTGTAAAGTAAAAATATGTCTTACATATTGAAGAATGAATGGATGTATAAGTGTCTGGATGAAGGATTTAGTAGGTGCATGACTGACTGTATGAGAGAGTGATTAAATGTGTCTCACTGAGTGCATGGGTTAGTGACTAAACTGTCTTAATTTGTGCATCATTATATCTGTTGTTCTGTAAACTGCTGCATGTGTTGATCAGTAGCTATATGAGTAACTATATTGGTTATTGATTGGTTGCCCATGTATTTGTAAGGGTCAGTGAGTGTGTGTGTGTGGGTGGCTGGGAGGTGTGTGACTCTGTGCATAGATGTGTGAACAGTTGATTCACTAGATGTATGGGTTCAAAACTGCATGTGGAAACAGCTCTATGGGTAGTTGACTGTGTGCATGAGTGTATTGGTGAGTGATTGGTTTCTCAGTGCTACATGTCAAAGTAAGTACATATGTAAAACACAGTACATGTGAGAGTTGACATATATAAATTACTGTATATAAGAGCTAGTGAATGTGTGAGTGGCTGCATGGATCATTGAAAACTTGTATCAGTGATTGTATAAGAGAGTAAATATGTGTTAAAATATGTTTGAATAAGTAAGGTGTGTATAACTGTATAGTTCAGGAAATGGAGGTGTGATTGATTCTTTGCATGACTGACTAGGTGTATGAGCAACTCCATGAATGAGTGACAATCTGTGAGTGTCTGTTTACACTGAGTGTATCTAAGGTTATATTAGAGTCTGAAGAGGTTCATCGTATTATCACATGAATGATGTCATCAGTGATGTTGTCAGTGATGTCATTTGAGTTGTCATCAGTGATGTCACTGACCATGTCATGAATGATGTAATATGTGACATCATCAGCAGTGGATTGCGGGTGCGCGATATATAGTTACTGCAACTAACTATATATGCGAATTTCAATGGTTTTGTGGGAGTAAAATAAGGTTTTGTAAATGCTAATTCCTAACTATATATGGTCTATAACCTATGGTTTTTTCAGTGAATTTTCAAGGTTTTGTAAATACTAATTCCTAACTATATATGGTCTATAACCTATGGTTTTTTCAGTGAATTTCAATGGTTTTTAATAGCAAATATCAAAAGCTGTAAAATGTATTCTTCTTTTAATCGATAAATATATTTGATATGTTTTTAATATAATTTTTATATGTATGTTTTTTTTTAATTTTTTTTTTTGTTTCGCTTCCCGGTTCGCTACCCGGTTCGCGTACCGGCAGCTAACCGTGCGGAAAATTCAATTTTTTTTTTCCGACATATATGAGCCTCCTCAGCCACCCTCAGAAAACCTAGGGGGTCAGGATACGTCTCCCGTGCCCCCTTATACCCATTTCCCCACATTGTTTTTCGGCCATCTTGTCATTAAATTCGACCGAAACACAAAATGGCGAACTCCCGTTACGCTACCGGTGAGCTACCCGGTTCGCGTACCGGGTAGCGCCTCTACCGCGAAAAATTGAAAACATTTTTTTTTATTGTTTGCCCCACGGGACCCTTTAATAGCCCCCACATCATTCCTAGGGGGTCAGAAGGGGTCTACCTTGCCCCCTTTCATTAATTTCCCCCTTCGTTTTTCTCCACCTCTTGTCTCTCGATCCTACCGAGAGACAAGATGGCGGCTGGTCCGGACTGTTTAGAATGTTGACAGACACCGGAGAGCCAATCAGCTTCGCTTTGCGAAGTTCCGTTACGCGTCAGGTACGCGAACCGGGGCGCTAACCGGAGCGCTGTCACAGATATATCTGTTTTTTAAAACGTTAATTTCTCAAAATCCACTGGAGCACATATATTGAGACATAGCAAAGGCACGTCAGGCAAACCATATCTACAATTTTGCCAAGTTTCGTGTAAATCCATTCAGCCGTTCGAGCTAAAAGTGATTCCAAACGCCCTATGGAAAAATGAATGGGAAAAACGCGTTTTGGGACCCCCCTTTTTTCTCGGCCCCCCCTTTACAAAACCCCCCCAAATTTTCAGGGGCTGCTCAGAAACAAAATGTGCCATTTTCCTGACAATTTCAGCCAATTCCGTCCACAAACGCCAAAGTTATTCGACATAGAATTTTCAGAAATCCCATAGGAAAAAAATCCTAACTATATATACCTACTGGCGACCGCCAGTAGGTAATATATATATATATATATATAGATATATATATATATATATATATATATATCTATATATATATATATATATAGATATATATATATATATATATATATATATATATATCAATCTGCCTTAAAGACTGAGTGCATGTATAAGTGTCTGAATGGAGGATTTAGTTGCAATGTGATTGACTGTCTATGTTTTTTCAGGGAATTTCTAAGGTTTTTTAAATGCTAATTAAAAAAATTAATTTAATAATTTGTGCTAAAAGGTGTGTGAGTAACTCTGGATGAGTGGTGGTGTGTGAGTGGCTGTTAGGTGTATGAGTGCTTATGATAGTGTTGTATTGATGAGTGACTGCATGTATGAGTGATTGTATGGGTGAATGAGTGGATGTGTGTGTAGACCTAGGAATCAGTGAGTGCGCATTTAGTAACTGGTGTTGGTGTGTCGATGGTTCCAATAATGGCAGCCTGTATTTTACAGTGGGTGTATCAAAGGTTATATTAGAGTGTGAGGAGGTGCATCAGATTTTCACGTGGATGATGTTATCAGTGATGTCATCAGTGATGTCACTGACCATGTTATGAATGATGTGAGATGTGACGTCATCAGCAGTGCATTGCGGGTGTGAAAGTTATAGTTAGCTGAACTAACTATAACAGGGGCAGACCCGAGAGCAGAGGACGGCCCCGGACCAGGGTTCGATTCCCGGCGCGGCAGGTTTCTGGACCAGGGTCAGCGGACTCGATAATTCTCTCGCCTCGGTGCCCACTCTGATCAGCGATCACACTCGGCAACTCTGGGCATTAGCTTGCCTCATCTTCACTAACGGCCCCACCAGACCGCCGGGGATGCCTGGTCTCACCCTGGAGATACCCATTAAGGGACCATCTCTCAGGGAAGCCAGGAAGGGTTTCGCAGCGGTCGAAGCGCCTTGGGACCCTCCGGGTAAGTAGTGCGCTATATAAATGCCTATACATTCATTTACATTACATTTACATGGTTTTGTTAGAGAGAAAAGTCCAACTAACTATAGCATCCCTTAAACCTATGTTTTTTTAGTGAATATATATATGGTGAATGAAGGTTCGTGACCAGGATCTCCATTCCTGGCTTTGAGAGCTCGCCCTGCAGGTCCGGGGGCCCCGGTAAAATGGAGTTGCTTTTCGGATATATATATATATATATATATATATATATATATATATATATATATATATATATATATATATATATATATATATATATATATATATATATATATATATATATATATATATATATGTATGTATAAAAGTATAAATATATATATATAAACATATACATACATATATATATATCAATTCACTCTCTCCTTTGTAAAAAAGACCACTAGGGACACTGCGAGATTCAAACTGGTAATTTAATCAGGATCCGTGGCGTGACCGGTTTCGGCTTGTGCCTTCTTCAAAATGCCTTTGTCCGTATGCAGTGTCAGCTTCCACACGACTTTATAACAAGCTCCGCCTTCCAAGTGGTGGTGGGCTCACCTGAAACCAATTGTCTTTGCTCGTGTTCGTGTTGGGGACTACCAGTCCCAGAATACAATGTGCTGGCAATCGGGTTGCAGGATGGTGGGGCCTCACATTTGTAAAACAAACTTTCTTTGTTGTTGTTAGAATTCCGCTCTTTCATGCCAACTCATCAAAAGCAATACGCTTGGGGGTGCAGAACGGGTATCGGCGTCTCTCCGCACCGTCTGCTGCTGATGTTGACAAGCTATATATATGTATTAAATCCACAGTTTGCTCGGAAGCACCACGCACAATCAGAAGTATGGATGCTCAGGTTTATTCTTAGAAAACGTTACGCGTTTCGACACAAGGTGTGTCTTTATCACACGATAACCAACATGACATTTCTGACTTGTTTAAATAAAGTAAAAAAAGATATCAACATAGAAAGTGAAAAGGTACACGGAATAAGATTTCATGGTAATGAAGGTGAATGGGTCGGCCATTTTAGAGTGGTGTAACATAGTAGTATTAACGTATATTATGAACACATAATAGTGTTTAAGGGTGTTGGGGTATTTTAAGGCGTAAATGTTTGTTATGATTATGGGGTGCAGGGGTATTTAAAGGGAGCAGGGTGGACACCCGGAGCTGGAATGTACAGAACCTGAGAAGAAAAAACAATGAAATATTGGGCACAAGTCTCACTTTTTTTCCGTAATCCCGCGCCCCGCACATGCCCACGCCCCAGCACACGCCCACAGCACACGATAGGGAGACATGGCATGAAAGGCGAACATACCACATGCCCCCAGAGTTTGTCAGGCCCCAGCACACGCCCACAGCACAGCGCAGACACACCCACAAGGGACTACTTTGCTGGCACGGTTCTTTTACCTTTTAAATGTATATGGTGGGCGTCTGCATAGCCTATGTCCTTCTGCTGCAACTGCCCTTTCCAACCGTGTATTGGGTATTTGGATTGGTGCTGTGGTTCCTGAGATTACCCGCCTCAAAGGTTTGGGCTCTCCCTTTATTATATTAGTATATATATATATATATATATATATATATATATATATATATATATATATATATATATATATATATATATATATATATATATATATATGTGTGTTTGCAGTTCGCCCAAAAAATCCAATTGGACAGGAACAGACGAATACGGACTCAGGTATCAGTGCAAGGATTTTATTTTTGAACACCCAGCACTACCGCCATGATGCGTTTCCGCCTCCAGCGGCCCTTTATCAATATATATATTTCACAATAACTTGTAGAAAAGTCATGAGGCCCATGAGGTGGAGCGCCAACCTGGACAAGATAACCAGAAAAGCGTGTAGAAAACATAGGGCTTTACTCGATAGCAAGACGCATTTCAGCCATTGCTGGCCTTGATCACATGAATCAAGGCCAGCAATGGCCGAAATGCGTCTTGCTAACGAGTAAAGCCCTATGTTTTCAACACGCATTTCTGAGTAAGTGTCTTTTTCCTTGGAGTAAGAGAAGTTGGTGGTGTGTGAGATATATATATATACATACATATGGCTTGTGATTCATCCACTGGTCTGCTCAAGTGTCATTCACATTTTTCTTCCACCCACGAAGCATCAAGAAGGCACATTATAGGGGGGAGCGTGGCTAGGCGCTTAGTTTAGAGCTCCGCCGGAGCCAAGCCCTAAATCCTCAGAAATCCGGCCAAAATCCAGCAGGTGACACACACTAGAGACATGGACTGCCTCGAGAATCCTAGCGGTGCCTTTGATTGCAATCCTGGGACTTTCACTCACCTCTGACGCCGCAGAGAGTTTGCAGCGCACGGGGCCGCCTGTGAGGTCTCAGAAGCTGTAAATCGAGTGACCGCCTTCTCCGCCCACACGATGTCCCGGCATTGGAGCCTGCACAGAGTACGAGAAGTGCACCTGTGACCAGACATCGGCGTTCCCCGCTGACCCCAGGGGTGTACAGTTCGGGGCCGTGAGAGGAGCGGAGGCCCGAAGGTGATCAGGAGTAGCCGGCTTACGTGACGGAGCTGCCGGGACCCTGGGTCGCCCTTGTGCGGCGGTTTGACTGGAATAGGTGGCGGCGGCCATTGAAATTGGCGATTGGTGAGACGGGCACTTCCCTCGGCTGTGGGCACGGTGCCTGGATGGCATAAAGTGGTACAGTGCTCACATGGGAGGAGAGGCCAGATCTCGCGAAGTTCACCGGCCAGACGGACTCATTAAGTCGGGACTGCGGGAGCGGTCGCGGCCCTGCCTACCATGAGGGGAGGAGCCCATCACTGGCAGTGAGACCCGGCGAGGCCAGGACAAGGACCATATGGTGGACGCCCTGGTAGCGCCTTTGCACCCCAGCATCTACCCATCCTAGCGGCACTGACCTGTGCCTGTGCGAGAAGCGGACGGCCTTTGCCCGGGAGGGCTGCTAGAGTAGCGGAGGTGCCCAGAAAGACAACAGGCCGGGCGGTGAGGGCACCCCAGGAGTGGAGGCGGCAGGAGTATTGGGGGCGGCCGTAGGCACTGATGACCGGGCCTGCAAAACTGGTGGCTGATGACTGGGCCTGCAAAACTGGTGGCAGTAAATATTGCGCTGGATGCATTTAAAGGAAGCTGAAGTTGGGACAGTGCTCTGGCAATCGAGTACCATGCGTCGGTGACCGGGACTGGAGGCCCTGTGCTGGCTGGTAAGGAGTAGAAGGGGAACCGCCTGAGGTGCGGTGAGGCCAGGAACAAGCGGAGGCCTAAAGCTACCAAGAGCAGTGAGACATCCTGGAGGCCGAACCCTGTGACCACTTGCTAACCCTTGTGAGATATTAAAGCGGGCCGTGGGGAGGACGGACGGGCTGCTGCTCGGGTGTGCGTGACTTCACGATGAAGCCGAAGGGCGCTGCAGCAGCGCAGGCAAATAAACTGGATAAGTATGCGGTCCCATCGGTGGCCTCCCAAGCCGAGGGAGTGGCGAAGGACCATCCTGCGCCTGCTGAGCCCTCCTTGGCCTCCATTATGGCTGCAATCCAGACCTTGGGGACCACCCTGGAGACAAAAATCTACAAGATTTCGATCGAGATGAAACTTATTTGTGTGGATCTCTGCAAAACGTCAGAAAAGGCCAAGGCTAATGAACAGACATACGGGAACTCCAGGCCTCTTCCAAGAAACTCGAACAAAGGGTCAATGAACTCGTACATCAACATCGTCAGGTGGCCCGAAGCTGGAGGACCAGGAAGGGAGGGCCCGCCAGAACAACATCCGCGTGGTGGGTGTTCCAGAAGGTTTGGAGGGGCCCAGTATGGATCTTTTTCTGGAAGACTTGATCCTCAACTATCTCAAACCTAAACGTCTTTCCAACATGTTCACCATTGAGAGGGCGCATTGTGCGCTGCTCCCCAAGCCCAAACCGGGAGCGCCTCCGAGGACAATCATTGCGAGGATCCTCAATGATAGGGACAGAGACGCACTCCTGCAGGCTGCCAGGCTGATGGGAGACCTACAATATGAGAATGCCACTGTCCGGTTCTTTCCTGACTTTACGCTCAAGGTTCAACGTGAAAGACGCTCCTTTGATGGAGTGAAAGCGGCGCTCCGGAATAAAGGAATCAAGTATATGATGTGTTTTCCGGCTAAGCTCAAAATTATCACAGGAGGCAAATCTCTTTTCTTTCCTAGGCCGTCGGAAGTGCAAGACTGGCTGGATAGAGAACCGTCGCGGTCGTCCGCTCCATCAGGGAGCGCCGAATGGAGGGAGAATCGGGCCACTTCCCCGGGATCATTGGACGGCAGGTCGGATACGGACAGAATGAGTCCGCGCTCCTGGAGATCGAGGTCGGCTAGCCCTAATATGGGTGATACCCAGAAACACTAGTGAACACTGATCAATGGAAGGACTGAATACATGGACCCTGGCAATCTGTGATGTAATATATATGATTCGTTCATGATTTTGGGGTGAGATAAATCCCCCCCTCCCTCCCAGGGGGGCACCAACCGATAGGTGGAAGGGCTATAGGCGACCGCATAGGGCGAGAACTTGGGCTAATGCCTGGTCTTAACTTCAATTGCTTGTCCCTACCTGGCGGGCAGACCCGGCCAGCCGCGGAAACAGTGGGACAAGCATTTGGTGGAGGGGTGAATGATGTATAAGTGCTAGGATACAATACTTGAACAAGTGTGCGTATGCTTAGTTGATTACTGAGATCGAGGGGGAGGGCGCTTAGCGGCTGGGGCCGGCGCATTTTCCCCTCTGCGTAGTTTGCTGAGGGGAGGTTTCTCTCTCTCCTGGGGTGTGTTGGGCCCCAGGCGCTCTGCTGGTTGGGGATGTGGGTAGTTCGAGACCGACATGGCAGGGTAGCAGGGTGGGGGGGGTGGTGGTGGGAGGGACAACAGTTTCAAGGTTCAGTGATGTGGTTGGGTGAGGTTGCGGAGGGAGGGGGAGGGGGTTTGGGCTGGTCAAACAGGGATTGTTCAGTTATGCTGGTTAGAAGTCGCAGAAAATCCTCATGGCATGCTAAGCTAACAACCACTGATGGCTACGAAGTGGGATAAGAGTCTTAAACTACTTAGCCGGAACGTCAACGGGTCTGGGGACAAGCTTAAAAGGAGTATAATGCTTCAATTTGTTAAAAGGCACCTCCCAGATGTGGTCTTCTTGCAGGAAACCCATCTAGTCGGTAACACCTGCCACAAGTTAAACAGATGGGGGTACACGCTGGCTGTTCATGCCGGCTTCACTTCCCGGTCACGTGGGGTGGGGATCTTACTGCGCCGTAACTTTCCATTTGTCATTGACCGCTCAGACACGGATCCAATGGGACGCTTTGCAGCGATCTCGAGGAAATGGAAGGGGCGCAGGCTCAACCTGGTGACGATTTACATTCCGCCAGGTCTCCAGACCCAGTCATTTCATGATCTAGGTAGGCTTCTTCTTTCCCTTCCTAAGGGGCAACTCCTAGTAGGCGGGGACTTCAATGCAGTGGTATCGGGCGACTTAGATAGACACCCACCTCAAAGCTTACTTCTGGGGCACATGTGGCTTTCCAGCCTCCTGGAGGCGTTCGGTTTAACTGATCTCTGGGTCTTCGGCACCCGACCCAACTACAGTATACTTTCCTTTCAGGCCCACACAGCACTTTCTCAAGGATAGATTATATACTCACACCGCTGCAGCAGGATACCACAATCCGAGAGATCACGCATTTGGCGAGGGGTATTTCGGACCATTCCCTATATGGGCACATATCACTGTTGGGGATCAGAGGGTTGGGTGTGTGGCACCTATAAATGCCTGGTTTCTTCGTAATGCGGAAACCAGGAAAAAACTCAATTTATCGATCGACCTGTACTTTCAAGAAAATGTTGGGATGGTGGAATCCCCCGTAGTCCTCTGGGAGGCATTTAGGACGCTGCTGAGGGGAGAAGCCCTCTCCACATTCGCTGGACGTCGCAAGGAAAGGGAGGCACAGATTATAAATATCGAGAAGAGTCTCCTCGCGCTAGAGGGGGCGGCTCAGGGTGATGACAGTCCAATACTCCTACATCGATGCAGCTAAAAGCGGCTGAATACAAAGCTTTGGCTACAGATGCTGCTAAGACCTTAGCGAGAGACAGGGAAGGCCGATTATATGACCAAGGGGACAAAGCTGGCAAATTGATAGCCTGGTTGGACAAAAAGGAGCAGGCGCAGAGGGTGGTGTCTGAGCTTAGGGACGATTCAGGGACCCTCCTAACTGAACCTCGAGAAATTATCAGGGAGTTCGCAGCGCACTTCCAAAGGGTATACAGCAGGGGGTATGATCTGCCGGAGGAGGATTCGGTTGCTCTACTGGCTGACATTGAACTGCTCATCCTCTCTGACGAAGATCGAGAGTCTCTGGAAACTGCACTCACAACGGAGGAACTGGCCAAGGCGATTAATGAACTTAGGTCCAGAAAGGCTCTTAGGCCCAATGGTCTCCCTATTGAGCTTTATAAGCTCAAACCCGACTGCTTGGGTCAACACCTGAAACGTATGTTTGAGGCCTGTAAGGAACGAGGTATACTGCCGAGGGACCAGCGCATCGCTACAATTGTGGCCATACCTAAGGGTGGGAAACAGAGAGAACTATGTTCTTCCTCCAGGCCAATATCCTTGTTAAATGCTGAGCCTAAAATTCTTGCGAAGGTGCTTGCTAACAGGATCAAGCCGCTGCTCACTACATTGGTCCATCCGGATCAATCTGGCTTTATGCCTCACCGCAATACTGTGCTTAATTTGCGCCATCTTCACTGCGTTTTGGGTCGCTGCAACACAATCCAGGAAGAGGCGGTGGTAGTCTCGTTGGACGCCACAATGCTGTTCGACACGCTCGAATGGCCTTACATGATAGCGGTTCTCAAGAAACTGGGTTTTGGCCCTAATTTTATCGGCTGGGTGCGCCTACTTTATACTGAGCCCTTAGCCCAGGTGGTGGTGAACAATAACATTTCGGAGGTTTTTACTCTAGAACGAGGGACGCGGCAGGGATGCCCCCTCTCACCCTTGCTTTTTGCCATCTCCCTGGAACCACCAGCGGCCTTGATAAGACAAGATCTCTCCCTGTGGGGGCTCAGATGGGCAGATGGTTGGGAGGACCGAATTTTGCTTTATGCGGATGATATCCTCCTGTACCTCGTGTCTCCGTCTAAGTCCTTAAGTGTGGCCTTGGACATATTTACCAGCTTCGCGAAGAATTCAGGCTATAGTATTAATTGGGGAAAGTCACTCCTGTACGTCCTATATGGGGCCCCACCAGTAATTCCTCGCCATTGCCCGATTAAGGTGGCTACGGAAGGGTTGACATACTTGGGAATTTTGATCTCCAAGGAGAAGGCCGCTCTATATGAGAGGAATCTTCTAACGCCCTTGCAACGGTTTAAGAGGGATACGGCCATCTGGAAGAAACTCCTGTTGTCCCTACTAGGTCGGGCAGTGCTTTTCAAGATGATGGCGCTGCCACAGTTTTTATATACCCTCCAAAATCACCCAAATTTAGTTCCACAAACATATTTTGCTGCAGTTGAGGCCACCCAAAGAGACCTTCTATGGGCCGGGACGCTCCTGATATCCCTCCAGAAACTCACACTGGGGTGGTATGATGGGGGAATATCACTTCCAGACATCCGGAAATACTACTGGGCAGCACACCTCTCTGCCATAAATCAGGGTACATATTGTGGCGGAGACGATCCTGGCTATGGGATGGACAAATGGCTCCTCCCGGGTGGGAATTACGAGGCTGCACTCTATTATAGACCCAACAGATACCCACTCACTGGCCCTACAAAACACTCGGTCCAACTTTGGCACATAGTTAATCGTAAACTGGGATGGGTGGATAAGCTCACACTAGCTTCTGAAAAATTGGGCACATTGAGTCGCACGAAAGGGTTTCGCAACTGGGACCTGATAGGGATCTTAGGGATCTCTCAAATAAAGGACTTGTGGGGACCCAGCAGGGTGGTGACATTCTCCTTGCTTCAACACACTTATGACTTGGCCCACACGGAACACTTCTGATATCTGCAGGTCAGACATTCCCTCCAGACTAACATTCCATCCGAAACGCAGCTTCCGGAGTCCTTCCCCCTCGAGGATAGATTACTGGATGGTCACCTTCCAGAAAAGGCTATCTCCCTCACATACAAAAAACCTATTAATCACACCCCAGACCCACTGATTGCACTTCGCAGAAAATGGGAGGCAGACGGACTCGAGATTGACGATGAGGAATGGAGGGAAGCCCTCTCATCCCCCAAGGTGATAGCAATATCTGCAAAATTGAGATTGATTTAACTGAAAGTGCTCCATCGAGTCTATATATCTGGCACCAGACTGGTATTGATGGGTAGGAGTGAGGATGGGCTTTGTAGGCGACAATGTGGAGCGATGGGGACGTTCTTTCACATAATATGGGAGTGCCCTTTGATGCAATCTTACTGGAGGCGGGTACATAATTGTATATGTGTGTTTTGGGGGGTAGAACTGCGGCCAGAGGTAAAGAGGTGTCTTCTGAACATTTGGGAGCCCACAGATCCGCCAGCAAAGGGCAGATGGTGGGTGACGCTGGGGCTCGCAATTGCGAAACTAAATATAGCACGCCTGTGGGGAGCGATAACACCTTCAACACTAAGCTCATGGAAAAAAGACATGGACTGGTGCATGCTCCAAGAAAAAACAGTTTATGTGGCCCAGGAGTGTCCCCGGAAGTGGATAGCAGTTTGGTCAAATTGGAATGAATACCTTGGTAAAATCTGTGAACCTCCCCTTGTCCCATCCCTTGACGAACCACTAGAATTATAACAGACTTTTGTATTGCCATCTATTGTGTGATGTGACTCCAGCTGTAATGGATATGTTTTACATTCTGTGCGGCAACAGTGTAATAATCTGTAATCCCTGTATGTGTTGACCGCTAACTTCATTTTTGCAAATAAAAAGAATAAAATTAAAAAAAGAAGGCACATTATATATTAGCACTTTCAGTCTGCTCTTTTTATCTGCTATTTTGTGTAAGTGACATTGACATTTTGTTTCCTCCCACACAAACAGGTAAATTCGGTTGGGGAGGTTGCTAACCTGGAGTTGTTTGGTAAGCCAATCACACACAGTACAAAATATTACCTAAATACTACCTTAAGTAGTGCCTTGGGTTTGCACCAGTGAAGGCTGCACCCCCCGAGTTAAAATTACCTGGGGACTCGTTAACTCCGGGGATATGGAGTTAGCTAGTATCCTAAATGGAAGCTTATTCATTTATTCATTTATTTATTTATTTATTATAAGTTTTGTATAGCGCTAGCTCGACCCGAGGGTATCAGAGCGCTTCACATCAGGTAAAACAATGTGCCTTGATGGCGAAGAAAGATTGATAGCTGTACAGTTCAAGAGGATAACAAAACAACAAGAACATACAGATCATAATAACTACAAGGGTTAGGGGAACTATGAGCATCCCCTTACAGTTCAGGTGTCCTCCAGGAAGAGGGCTTTGAGTAAAGTCTTGAATTTTGGGAAGTGGGCTGTCATTCTGATGTGGGAAGGGATGGCGTTCCATATCCTGGGAGCATTACCTGCAAAGCATTTGCTTAGAGTTTTGCGTTTTCGCGATTTCAACGGGATGAGAAGAAGCGTGTTGGAGCTTCTGAGGGTCCTGGACTGGCCAGCCCTTTTCAGTTTCGCAGCCAGGTATTCTGGTTTGCCTGTGTGGAGGGCTTTGTGTGTAAGGCATGCTGTTCGAAGGTTTGCTCGTTGTTCAATAGGAAGCCATTTCAGATCCTTGAGCGCGGGGGAAATGTGGTCGAATGTCTTGGTTCCTGTGACCATTCTAGCCGCGGCATTGAGGGTGGTTTTCAGGGGGCCAAGGTGTGATTTGGCTGAGCCGGTCAGGGTTGCGATTCCATAGTCAATTCTGGAGAGCACCAGAGCTTGAGTGGCCTGTTGGAGGTCCTTGGGAGGCAGGAATGGTTTTATTTTGTAGAGAAGTTTCAGATTGAGTAAAGCGCTTTTGGCGGAGTTAGCAATGTGTTTTTTCATGTTTCGTTTGGGGTCTAAGGTGATTCCTATATATATATGTATGTATAAAAGTATAAATATATATATATAAACATATACATACATATACATACATATATATATATCAATTCACTCTCTCCTTTGTAAAAAAGACCACTAGGGACACTGCGAGATTCAAACTGGTAATTTAATCAGGATCCGTGGCGTGACCGGTTTCGGCTTGTGCCTTCTTCAAAATGCCTTTGTCCGTATGCAGTGTCAGCTTCCACACGACTTTATAACAAGCTCCGCCTTCCAAGTGGTGGTGGGCTCACCTGAAACCAATTGTCTTTGCTCGTGTTCGTGTTGGGGACTACCAGTCCCAGAATACAACGTGCTGGCAATCGGGTTGCAGGATGGTGGGGCCTCACATTTGTAAAACAAACTTTCTTTGTTGTTGTTAGAATTCCGCTCTTTCATGCCAACTCATCAAAAGCAATACGCTTGGGGGTGCAGAACGGGTATCGGCGTCTCTCCGCACCGTCTGCTGCTGATGTTGACAAGCTATATATATGTATTAAATCCACAGTTTGCTCGGAAGCACCACGCACAATCAGAAGTATGGATGCTCAGGTTTATTCTTAGAAAACGTTACGCGTTTCGACACAAGGTGTGTCTTTATCACACGATAACCAACATGACATTTCTGACTTGTTTAAATAAAGTAAAAAAAGATATCAACATAGAAAGTGAAAAGGTACACGGAATAAGATTTCATGGTAATGAAGGTGAATGGGTCGGCCATTTTAGAGTGGTGTAACACAGTAGTATTAACGTATATTATGAACACATAATAGTGTTTAAGGGTGTTGGGGTATTTTAAGGCGTAAATGTTTGTTATGATTATGGGGTGCAGGGGTATTTAAAGGGAGCAGGGTGGACACCCGGAGCTGGAATGTACAGAACCTGAGAAGAAAAAACAATGAAATATTGGGCACAAGTCTCACTTTTTTTCCGTAATCCCGCGCCCCGCACATGCCCACGCCCCAGCACACGCCCACAGCACACGATAGGGAGACATGGCATGAAAGGCGAACATACCACATGCCCCCAGAGTTTGTCAGGCCCCAGCACACGCCCACAGCACAACGCAGACACACCCACAAGGGACTACTTTGCTGGCACGGTTCTTTTACCTTTTAAATGTATATGGTGGGCGTCTGCATAGCCTATGTCCTTCTGCTGCAACTGCCCTTTCCAACCGTGTATTGGGTATTTGGATTGGTGCTGTGGTTCCTGAGATTACCCGCCTCAAAGGTTTGGGCTCTCCCTTTATTATATTAGTATATATATATATATATATATATATATATAGATATGTGTTTGCAGTTCGCCCAAAAAATCCAATTGGACAGGAACAGACGAATACGGACTCAGGTATCAGTGCAAGGATTTTATTTTTGAACACCCAGCACTACCGCCATGATGCGTTTCCGCCTCCAGCGGCCCTTTATCAATATATATATTTCACAATAACTTGTAGAAAAGTCATGAGGCCCATGAGGTGGAGCGCCAACCTGGACAAGATAACCAGAAAAGCGTGTAGAAAACATAGGGCTTTACTCGATAGCAAGACGCATTTCAGCCATTGCTGGCCTTGATCACATGAATCAAGGCCAGCAATGGCCGAAATGCGTCTTGCTAACGAGTAAAGCCCTATGTTTTCAACACGCATTTCTGAGTAAGTGTCTTTTTCCTTGGAGTAAGAGAAGTTGGTGGTGTGTTAGATATATATATATACATACATATGGCTTGTGATTCATCCACTGGTCTGCTCAAGTGTCATTCACATTTTTCTTCCACCCACGAAGCATCAAGAAGGCACATTATAGGGGGGAGCGTGGCTAGGCGCTTAGTTTATAGCTCCGCCGGAGCCAAGCCCTAAATCCTCAGAAATCCGGCCAAAATCCAGCAGGTGACACACACTAGAGACATGGACTGCCTCGAGAATCCTAGCGGTGCCTTTGATTGCAATCCCGGGACTTTCACTCACCTCTGACGCCGCAGAGAGTTTGCAGCGCACGGGGCCGCCTGTGAGGTCTCAGAAGCTGTAAATCGAGTGACCGCCTTCTCCGCCCACACGATGTCCCGGCATTGGAGCCTGCACAGAGTACGAGAAGTGCACCTGTGACCAGACATCGGCGTTCCCCGCTGACCCCAGGGGTGTACAGTTCGGGGCCGTGAGAGGAGCGGAGGCCCGAAGGTGATCAGGAGTAGCCGGCTTACGTGACGGAGCTGCCGGGGCCCTGGGTCGCCCTTGTGCGGCGGTTTGACTGGAATAGGTGGCGGCGGCCATTGAAATTGGCGATTGGTGAGACGGGCACTTCCCTCGGCTGTGGGCACGGCGCCTGGATGGCATAAAGTGGTACAGTGCTCACATGGGAGGAGAGGCCAGATCTCGCGAAGTTCACCGGCCAGACGGACTCATTAAGTCGGGACTGCGGGAGCGGTCGCGGCCCTGCCTACCATGAGGGGAGGAGCCCATCACTGGCAGTGAGACCCGGCGAGGCCAGGACAAGGACCATATGGTGGACGCCCTGGTAGCGCCTTTGCACCCCAGCATCTACCCATCCTAGCGGCACTGACCTGTGCCTGTGCGAGAAGCGGACGGCCTTTGCCCGGGAGGGCTGCTAGAGTAGCGGAGGTGCCCAGAAAGACAACAGGCCGGGCGGTGAGGGCACCCCAGGAGTGGAGGCGGCAGGAGTATTGGGGGCGGCCGTAGGCACTGATGACCGGGCCTGCAAAACTGGTGGCTGATGACCGGGCCTGCAAAACTGGTGGCAGTAAATATTGCGCTGGATGCATTTAAAGGAAGCTGAAGTTGGGACAGTGCTCTGGCAATCGAGTACCATGCGTCGGTGACCGGGACTGGAGGCCCTGTGCTGGCTGGTAAGGAGTAGAAGGGGAACCGCCTGAGGTGCGGTGAGGCCAGGAACAAGCGGAGGCCTAAAGCTACCAAGAGCAGTGAGACATCCTGGAGGCCGAACCCTGTGACCACTTGCTAACCCTTGTGAGATATTAAAGCGGGCCGTGGGGAGGACGGACGGGCTGCTGCTCGGGTGTGCGTGACTTCACGATGAAGCCGAAGGGCGCTGCAGCAGCGCAGGCGAATAAACTGGATAAGTATGCGGTCCCATCGGTGGCCTCCCAAGCCGAGGGAGTGGCGAAGGACCATCCTGCGCCTGCTGAGCCCTCCTTGGCCTCCATTATGGCTGCAATCCAGACCTTGGGGACCACCCTGGAGACAAAAATCTACAAGATTTCGATCGAGATGAAACTTATTTGTGCGGATCTCTGCAAAACGTCAGAAAAGGCCAAGGCTAATGAACAGACATACGGGAACTCCAGGCCTCTTCCAAGAAACTCGAACAAAGGGTCAATGAACTCGTACATCAACATCGTCAGGTGGCCCGAAGCTGGAGGACCAGGAAGGGAGGGCCCGCCAGAACAACATCCGCGTGGTGGGTGTTCCAGAAGGTTTGGAGGGGCCCAGTATGGATCTTTTTCTGGAAGACTTGATCCTCAACTATCTCAAACCTAAACGTCTTTCCAACATGTTCACCATTGAGAGGGCGCATTGTGCGCTGCTCCTCAAGCCCAAACCGGGAGCGCCTCCGAGGACAATCATTGCGAGGATCCTCAATGATAGGGACAGAGACGCACTCCTGCAGGCTGCCAGGCTGATGGGAGACCTACAATATGAGAATGCCACTGTCCGGTTCTTTCCTGACTTTACGCTCAAGGTTCAACGTGAAAGACGCTCCTTTGATGGAGTGAAAGCGGCGCTCCGGAATAAAGGAATCAAGTATATGATGTGTTTTCCGGCTAAGCTCAAAATTATCACAGGAGGCAAATCTCTTTTCTTTCCTAGGCCGTCGGAAGTGCAAGACTGGCTGGATAGAGAACCGTCGCGGTCGTCCGCTCCATCAGGGAGCGCCGAATGGAGGGAGAATCGGGCCACTTCCCCGGGATCATTGGACGGCAGGTCGGATACGGACAGAATGAGTCCGCGCTCCTGGAGATCGAGGTCGGCTAGCCCTAATATGGGTGATACCCAGAAACACTAGTGAACACTGATCAATGGAAGGACTGAATACATGGACCCTGGCAATCTGTGATGTAATATATATGATTCGTTCATGATTTTGGGGTGAGATAAATCCCCCCCTCCCTCCCAGGGGGGCACCAAATGATAGGTGGAAGGGCTATAGGCGACCGCATAGGGCGAGAACTTGGGCTAATGCCTGGTCTTAACTTCAATTGCTTGTCCCTACCTGGCGGGCAGACCCGGCCAGCCGCGGAAACAGTGGGACAAGCATTTGGTGGAGGGGTGAATGATGTATAAGTGCTAGGATACAATACTTGAACAAGTGTGCGTATGCTTAGTTGATTACTGAGATGGAGGGGGAGGGCGCTTAGCGGCTGGGGCCGGCGCATTTTCCCCTCTGCGTAGTTTGCTGAGGGGAGGTTTCTCTCTCTCCTTGGGTGTGTTGGGCCCCAGGCGCTCTGCTGGTTGGGGATGTGGGTAGTTCGAGACCGACATGGCAGGGTAGCAGGGTGGGGGGGGGTGGTGGTGGGAGGGACAACAGTTTCAAGGTTCAGTGATGTGGTTGGGTGAGGTTGCGGAGGGAGGGGGAGGGGGTTTGGGCTGGTCAAACAGGGATTGTTCAGTTATGCTGGTTAGAAGTCGCAGAAAATCCTCATGGCATGCTAAGCTAACAACCACTGATGGCTACGAAGTGGGATAAGAGTCTTAAACTACTTAGCCGGAACGTCAACGGGTCTGGGGACAAGCTTAAAAGGAGTATAATGCTTCAATTTGTTAAAAGGCACCTCCCAGATGTGGTCTTCTTGCAGGAAACCCATCTAGTCGGTAACACCTGCCACAAGTTAAACAGATGGGGGTACACGCTGGCTGTTCATGCCGGCTTCACTTCCGGGTCACGTGGGGTGGGGATCTTACTGCGCCGTAACTTTCCATTTGTCATTGACCGCTCAGACACGGATCCAATGGGACGCTTTGCAGCGATCTCGAGGAAATGGAAGGGGCGCAGGCTCAACCTGGTGACGATTTACATTCCGCCAGGTCTCCAGACCCAGTCATTTCATGATCTAGGTAGGCTTCTTCTTTCCCTTCCTAAGGGGCAACTCCTAGTAGGCGGGGACTTCAATGCAGTGGTATCGGGCGACTTAGATAGACACCCACCTCAAAGCTTACTTCTGGGGCACATGTGGCTTTCCAGCCTCCTGGAGGCGTTCGGTTTAACTGATCTCTGGGTCTTCGGCACCCGACCCAACTACAGTATACTTTCCTTTCAGGCCCACACAGCACTTTCTCAAGGATAGATTATATACTCACACCGCTGCAGCAGGATACCACAATCCGAGAGATCACGCATTTGGCGAGGGGTATTTCGGACCATTCCCTATATGGGCACATATCACTGTTGGGGATCAGAGGGTTGGGTGTGTGGCACCTATAAATGCCTGGTTTCTTCGTAATGCGGAAACCAGGAAAAAACTCAATTTATCGATCGACCTGTACTTTCAAGAAAATGTTGGGATGGTGGAATCCCCCGTAGTCCTCTGGGAGGCATTTAGGACGCTGCTGAGGGGAGAAGCCCTCTCCACATTCGCTGGACGTCGCAAGGAAAGGGAGGCACAGATTATAAATATCGAGAAGAGTCTCCTCGCGCTAGAGGGGGCGGCTCAGGGTGATGACAGTCCAATACTCCTACATCGATGCAGCTAAAAGCGGCTGAATACAAAGCTTTGGCTACAGATGCTGCTAAGACCTTAGCGAGAGACAGGGAAGGCCGATTATATGACCAAGGGGACAAAGCTGGCAAATTGATAGCCTGGTTGGACAAAAAGGAGCAGGCACAGAGGGTGGTGTCTGAGCTTAGGGACGATTCAGGGACCCTCCTAACTGAACCTCGAGAAATTATCAGGGAGTTCGCAGCGCACTTCCAAAGGGTATACAGCAGGGGGTATGATCTGCCCGAGGAGGATTCGGTTGCTCTACTGGCTGACATTGAACTGCTCATCCTCTCTGACGAAGATCGAGAGTCTCTGGAAACTGCACTCACAACGGAGGAACTGGCCAAGGCGATTAATGAACTTAGGTCCAGAAAGGCTCTTAGGCCCAATGGTCTCCCTATTGAGCTTTATAAGCTCAAACCCGACTGCTTGGGTCAACACCTGAAACGTATGTTTGAGGCCTGTAAGGAACGAGGTATACTGCCGAGGGACCAGCGCATCACTACAATTGTGGCCATACCTAAGGGTGGGAAACAGAGAGAACTATGTTCTTCCTCCAGGCCAATATCCTTGTTAAATGCTGAGCCTAAAATTCTTGCGAAGGTGCTTGCTAACAGGATCAAGCCGCTGCTCACTACATTGGTCCATCCGGATCAATCTGGCTTTATGCCTCACCGCAATACTGTGCTTAATTTGCGCCATCTTCACTGCGTTTTGGGTCGCTGCAACACAATCCAGGAAGAGGCGGTGGTAGTCTCGTTGGACGCCGCAATGCTGTTCGACACGCTCGAATGGCCTTACATGATAGCGGTTCTCAAGAAACTGGGTTTTGGCCCTAATTTTATCGGCTGGGTGCGCCTACTTTATACTGAGCCCTTAGCCCAGGTGGTGGTGAACAATAACATTTCGGAGGTTTTTACTCTAGAACGAGGGACGCGGCAGGGATGCCCCCTCTCACCCTTGCTTTTTGCCATCTCCCTGGAACCACCAGCGGCCTGGATAAGACAAGATCTCTCCCTGTGGGGGCTCAGATGGGCAGATGGTTGGGAGGACCGAATTTTGCTTTATGCGGATGATATCCTCCTGTACCTCGTGTCTCCGTCTAAGTCCTTAAGTGTGGCCTTGGACATATTTACCAGCTTCGCGAAGAATTCAGGCTATAGTATTAATTGGGGAAAGTCACTCCTGTACGTCCTATATGGGGCCCCACCAGTAATTCCTCGCCATTGCCCGATTAAGGTGGCTACGGAAGGGTTGACATACTTGGGAATTTTGATCTCCAAGGAGAAGGCCGCTCTATATGAGAGGAATCTTCTAACGCCCTTGCAACGGTTTAAGAGGGATACGGCCATCTGGAAGAAACTCCTGTTGTCCCTACTAGGTCGGGCAGTGCTTTTCAAGATGATGGCGCTGCCACAGTTTTTATATACCCTCCAAAATCACCCAAATTTAGTTCCACAAACATATTTTGCTGCAGTTGAGGCCACCCAAAGAGACCTTCTATGGGCCGGGACGCTCCTGATATCCCTCCAGAAACTCACACTGGGGTGGTATGATGGGGGAATATCACTTCCAGACATCCGGAAATACTACTGGGCAGCACACCTCTCTGCCATAAATCAGGGTACATATTGTGGCGGAGACGATCCTGGCTATGGGATGGACAAATGGCTCCTCCCGGGTGGGAATTACGAGGCTGCACTCTATTATAGACCCAACAGATACCCACTCACTGGCCCTACAAAACACTCGGTCCAACTTTGGCACATAGTTAATCGTAAACTGGGATGGGTGGATAAGCTCACACTAGCTTCTGAAAAATTGGGCACATTGAGTCGCACGAAAGGGTTTCGCAACTGGGACCTGATAGGGATCTTAGGGATCTCTCAAATAAAGGACTTGTGGGGACCCAGCAGGGTGGTGACATTCTCCTTGCTTCAACACACTTATGACTTGGCCCACACGGAACACTTCTGATATCTGCAGGTCAGACATTCCCTCCAGACTAACATTCCATCCGAAACGCAGCTTCCGGAGTCCTTCCCCCTCGAGGATAGATTACTGGATGGTCACCTTCCAGAAAAGTGTGTGAAGAGAATAAAGCATTTGATAATATAACTAGGGAAGAGACCAATATGTGAAGCACAGAAAACAATTAAAATTTTAACCAGTTCGATTTATTAATAAAAATTACATTCTCAAGAGTTTTTTAAAAAAAAACATATTCACTACAATGTTATAAAAAATACACAAATTTATATATGGAAAAAATATTCGTGACACAATTTTACAAAAAAATGCTTAAAACATAGGTGGCAAACAATACAATTTATCGACGCGCGTTTCGGCGTTGTCAGAACGCCTTCATCAGGAGCCACATACAATCTAGTGAACACGGAATGAGTGCTCTCTATTAATTCTGGATACAATCCAACATCTGATTTTCTTAACAGTAACCGATACTTTGAATTGCCTGGTTAGAATATTTTGGTCATATATATTAAAACGTGTTGATGGCGCCGCGATCACAGCCCTGAATTCCGCTGTAATATCGGTATGCTAACAACGTGCAAAGACACTGGGGAGGTGAGCCGTGGCTTCAACCTGTCAAGAGCCAAATAGTACACAGTTTGTGGTATTTTGGAGGCGTCTCGCAGCCGTTGGTATCTATTAGTCGGTTCCCGGGATAAAAAGGATTGCAAGCCGTAAATACAGCCTGTAGGTCACCAGGGAAGTATCCGTCTCTATGGATCTATAGCGGCCTGTCGCAGCCGTAGATTTACACGTGTTCTGTCCGAAAAGGATAAAGATCGGTCCGTGTCTTCAACCTGCGGGCGCCGCGCAAAAGGTCTCGGTCGGCGTCCCGCAGCCGTCGGGACGCCGACCGAGACCTTTTGCGCGGCGCCCGCAGGTTGAAGACACGGACCGATCTTTATCCTTTTCGGACAGAACACGTGTAAATCTACGGCTGCGACAGGCCGCTATAGATCCATAGAGACGGATACTTCCCTGGCGACCTACAGGCTGTATTTACGGCTTGCAATCCTTTTTATCCCGGGAACCGACTAATAGATACCAACGGCTGCGAGACGCCTCCAAAATACCACAAACTGTGTACTATTTGGCTCTTGACAGGTTGAAGCCACGGCTCACCTCCCCAGTGTCTTTGCACGTTGTTAGCATACCGATATTACAGCGGAATTCAGGGCTGTGATCGCGGCGCCATCAACACGTTTTAATATATATGACCAAAATATTCTAACCAGGCATTTCAAAGTATCGGTTACTGTTAAGAAAATCAGATGTTGGATTGTATCCAGAATTAATAGAGAGCACTCATTCCGTGTTCACTAGATTGTATGTGGCTCCTGATGAAGGCGTTCTGACAACGCCGAAACGCGCGTCGATAAATTGTATTGTTTGCCACCTATGTTTTAAGCATTTTTTTGTAAAATTGTGTCACGAATATTTTTTCCATATATAAATTTGTGTATTTTTTATAACATTGTAGTGAATATGTTTTTTTTAAAAAAACTCTTGAGAATGTAATTTTTATTAATAAATCGAACTGGTTAAAATTTTAATTGTTTTCTGTGCTTCACATATTGGTCTCTTCCCTAGTTATATTATCAAATGCTTTATTCTCTTCACACATTGTTTATTTCCCTGTATTACAAATCTAGTAGTTGAACAGGGGGTCCTTGTTGTTCACATTGATTCACCTTCCAGAAAAGGCTATCTCCCTCACATACAAAAAACCTATTAATCACACCCCAGACCCACTGATTGCACTTCGCAGAAAATGGGAGGCAGACGGACTCGAGATTGACGATGAGGAATGGAGGGAAGCCCTCTCATCCCCCAAGGTGATAGCAATATCTGCAAAATTGAGATTGATTTAACTGAAAGTGCTCCATCGAGTCTATATATCTGGCACCAGACTGGTATTGATGGGTAGGAGTGAGGATGGGCTTTGTAGGCGACAATGTGGAGCGATGGGGACGTTCTTTCACATAATATGGGAGTGCCCTTTGATGCAATCTTACTGGAGGCGGGTACATAATTGTATACGTGTGTTTTGGGGGGTAGAACTGCGGCCAGAGGTAAAGAGGTGTCTTCTGAACATTTGGGAGCCCACAGATCCGCCAGCAAAGGGCAGATGGTGGGTGACGCTGGGGCTCGCAATTGCGAAACGAAATATAGCACGCCTGTGGGGAGCGATAACACCTTCAACACTAAGCTCATGGAAAAAAGACATGGACTGGTGCATGCTCCAAGGAAAAACAGTTTATGTGGCCCAGGAGTGTCCCCGGAAGTGGATAGCAGTTTGGTCAAATTGGAATGAATACCTTGGTAAAATCTGTGAACCTCCCCTTGTCCCATCCCTTGACGAACCACTAGAATTATAACATACTTTTGTATTGCCATCTATTGTGTGATGTGACTCCAGCTGTAATGGATATGTTTTACATTCTGTGCGGCAACAGTGTAATAATCTGTAATCCCTGTATGTGTTGACCGCTAACTTCATTTTTGCAAATAAAAAGAATAAAATTAAAAAAAGAAGGCACATTATATATTAGCACTTTCAGTCTGCTCTTTTTATCTGCTATTTTGTGTAAGTGACATTGACATTTTGTTTCCTCCCACACAAACAGGTAAATTCGGTTGGGGAGGTTGCTAACCTGGAGTTGTTTGGTAAGCCAATCACACACAGTACAAAATATTACCTAAATACTACCTTAAGTAGTGCCTTGGGTTTGCACCAGTGAAGGCTGCACCCCCCGAGTTAAAATTACCTGGGGACTCGTTAACTCCGGGGATATGGAGTTAGCTAGTATCCTAAATGGAAGCTTATTCATTTATTCATTTATTTATTTATTTATTATAAGTTTTGTATAGCGCTAGCTCGACCCGAGGGTATCAGAGCGCTTCACATCAGGTAAAACAATGTGCCTTGATGGCGAAGAAAGATTGATAGCTGTACAGTTCAAGAGGATAACAAAACAACAAGAACATACAGATCATAATAACTACAAGGGTTAGGGGAACTATGAGCATCCCCTTACAGTTCAGGTGTCCTCCAGGAAGAGGGCTTTGAGTAAAGTCTTGAATTTTGGGAAGTGGGCTGTCATTCTGATGTGGGAAGGGATGGCGTTCCATATCCTGGGAGCATTACCTGCAAAGCATTTGCTTAGAGTTTTGCGTTTTCGCGATTTCAACGGGATGAGAAGAAGCGTGTTGGAGCTTCTGAGGGTCCTGGACTGGCCAGCCCTTTTCAGTTTCGCAGCCAGGTATTCTGGTTTGCCTGTGTGGAGGGCTTTGTGTGTAAGGCATGCTGTTCGAAGGTTTGCTCGTTGTTCAATAGGAAGCCATTTCAGATCCTTGAGCGCGGGGGAAATGTGGTCGAATGTCTTGGTTCCTGTGACCATTCTAGCCGCGGCATTGAGGGTGGTTTTCAGGGGGCCAAGGTGTGATTTGGCTGAGCCGGTCAGGGTTGCGATTCCATAGTCAATTCTGGAGAGCACCAGAGCTTGAGTGGCCTGTTGGAGGTCCTTGGGAGGCAGGAATGGTTTTATTTTGTAGAGAAGTTTCAGATTGAGTAAAGCGCTTTTGGCGGAGTTAGCAATGTGTTTTTTCATGTTTCGTTTGGGGTCTAAGGTGATTCCTAGGGATTTGACCGAGTCTTTTGGCTTGAGGGTGACATTGATGGCGTCAATGGCTTTGAGCCATTCTTCTTGAGAAATGGGGAATGACCAGGTGAATCAGTAATTAACCTGATAATTCTATTTTCCTCCGCGCAGTTTCACAGGAGTTTTGCCTGTTTTGAGCAGCTGTAAACTGCAGGAGAAACAGGAAAGACCGCGAGGTTCCCAAACACCTCAACATTTCCAATGAGGCTGGTATGAGAATGGTATTTCTGGGGCACTCATAATGAGGCAATCTGTTCAATATATACATTTAAAGTCCGTTATTTAAGTAAAATAGAACTAATAATTGCTATTGTGTACACAATTACTACTTTCAAATATTGTGAGTTTCTGGGGGGGTGTGGGAGTCCCGTCAAACTGCCATGTATGCCTCGAGTGGTAGCTGCTCCACTACTTGTGATTACCTCAACGTATGCAAAAAATCTCTACTGAGAAAAGCAATTAAAATGCTACTTGATGAGCAGCAAACATTGCGTGGACAGCTACATTTTGCGCGCTGAGCTCCCATACATTGGTCATGATTCGGATTAGGCCATGACACCTTTGCGTGGAATCCGTGGAAAGGTGTGTTTACCATTGTCTGCCTAACTCATGCGGCCTCAGACTCTCACCCACGAGCTGATTACATTGTTAATAGCTTCTCGCTGCCGTATTGATTGCAACGCCACCTGTCCTCTCGGAGTAGGAAACAAAGCTGTTTTTGATTCCATGCTTTGTACAGACGTGGAAGATGAGTGAGGCGGTCAGTGTCTGAATGGCATAATTAGCATGCAGTGACCTGTACGTGACCTTCTGCGTCCCATGCAGATGAGTAACAAGAAAATCCACGGGCATAGAGGAATCTCTGACAAGAATGTCAAATGGGGCAGCCTGGGGAAGTAGTTGCCGTTCCGATATACGCCTGGCACTCTCCTGCCACTTCCGGGGTTAGGGGTCATGAAGCCTACGCAGGGCTGTAAAATAAACCGATCTCTAAGATGACGTTTACTTTGTAAAGTTTCCTTCCTTTGAACTTCTCATACTTGACAATAGGACTGATTTAGGAGGGATACTTCCGATTTTTGAAGCCAAAAATTACTTTATTTCAGGTGCCTCCTGGCTAAAACTGCCTCTGCCTCAATGCAAGCCAATGTGGAAAATACATTCCCCCCATTTGTCTTCAAAATCGCTCACTTCCTAATTTGAAATTGTAGGCATCTATGTCCTTCCATGGCCCATCAGAAACCATTAGGGCTAATGGCGGGGTAAGGGCTAAACCCTGTTATGCCATCAGGAGTCAAAGGATGTGTGATAAACACTTAGGCTGGCCCAGGCATTGTGATGAATAGACGTCTGTGGCCAGTCTCTGGAGCACTCTGCCCATCTTTCAACGCACTGCGAGCTGCCATGAAGGCAGCTTTGACAGTTATCAAACAAGGCACAAGTGCTAAAAACAGAAGGGGGGACTATATAAGTTAGGCAATATGCAAATGGCATCATGACGCACGACATCACGATGTGTGACATCCCATGTGGCATCACAGGAAGTGACATAACTCAAGAATAGTATTGCTGCTCGCCATATCCTCGTTTAGGGTCCAATTGGATGGAATGGAAGCAGGTGGCTCTTGCAGTGACGTACAGGTGTAGGTGTCAGCTGTGCCATGGTCTCTGTCCTGGAAACTTGGAGGGCCTCAGGGGTAACAAGTGCTATATGAATGCCACTGTGGTTGTTTAGGATCCACTCTTCCCATGCAGGGACATCTTAAGGAGTTTTGGGGCCCTAGGCCAAACATAATTCGGGGGTTCCTGCTTGGAACAGCCCAGAATGTATTACCAATTTTTAGTTCATGCACGCCATCGGTAACTATGGACAGATCATTGATAACCCTCTTTGTTGGCCAGCCGACATCTGGGCCCTACCCCGGAACAAACTGCCTCTCTGCCTGGTTGGCACCAGAGATGCAGAAATGCGGCGGCCTGAAAACCCCTCTGCATGTGGTGCAGGGTACTGGTGCCTTGCCATTGGAGCCTGTGCATATTGAGGTGTTCTTTCTTTACTGTAGTCCATCCGTGCTCTCTCGGGAACGGGTATTTGAGTCAGGTGGCAGTAGGCTACGATTGCACCGGCCCAGCAGCAGCTCTAGACGGACAGTGCCATCTTGAAGCAAGCATATGTTGTCGCTCTTCACTGCACATTGACACGTGGCCTACTATCAAGTCCTACCTTGGTGCAATCGGTCTCCAATTGAACTGCGCCAGAAAAGCAGAAAGACTAGTGGTCCAACGAAGCCTTCTTTCCATAATGTGTAGTGTAGCAAGTATGCCAACACCATTTGGGCATGCAGAGATGATTGGTGCTTTTGCTTATTGCATGGCCTGTGGTCCATGGTACTGGTGTTCTGTGTGATTGTGGCTGTAGGCTATTTTCGCACTTGTGAGACTGCAGTTCCACAAGGACAATACAGTCACAGAGGTGGCGGTCAATGCCAATCTTTACCCCACAGTAAGTTGAGCATGCTGAAAAAAAGGCAAAGGCCTGTATGGCTGAGATACCCGCCACCCCCTCTCAACACAATCCCCAAGGATGGGAAGACGGAAACAGTTCTGAACTTGTGGAAGGCGGGAGGGAGTTACCCTCCCGGCCGTATTTATTAAAATATGAAACAAAATTAAAACGTTAAAAATAACAGTTTCATATCATGTACAATTTCATTTACACATTACGATGTTCTTGGCTGACCTTAACACATCTCTAATACAAAGGTTCTCCTAGCCGATACTAAACATCCTGCAAATGCATTACTCAAACTTTGAAATTGTACATCCTAACATTTACGGGCCAGCGGCAAGGTCGTAACCGGTGTCAGATCCCCACTACCAGAACTCCCCCCCTCACTTGTGAGGGGCGGTCGCACAGAGGACTGTACCTCTGTGCCAACTTCCAATTTCCCTTGTCTTAGCGGGGGCCCCTTGATAACTCGACGCCATCTTAAGTGGTCGTCCGAGGACTCGTGTGAGGTGTCTAGAAGGTAGCGTAGACCCCCCTCCCACCCTACACAACTTACCACATCTGCCGTCGCAGATGTCCTGGCCCCGGGAAATTCCCAGGAGGGGCCCTAGCCCCTCCTCCCCAGGGAGGGGCCTATGGCCGCCTTCCCTTTCGGCGTCCCCATCCTTAGAGGGGACCGCCTCCCCGTTTGAGGGGCCAATGGCCGCCTCCCCCCGGGCGCTCCCATCCATAATGGGTGACGCCCTACCTCTAGGGATCTTCTAATTCCTCCTCACCGATCATGACCTTACCGCCCGACCAAAATAAATACGACAATTTAAGACTAAAATGGAGAAAAACAATTTATACTTAAGCGAATCGAAGTATAATCTCTACCGAGCATCCGATGCAACTACTCTGCTGAATAAAACATGCTGAAAAGTAAAAATTATCAACTTTATTACACACCAAATTACCAACTTTATTCAAAACAACCTGTAAGAAAAACAATATCATGACACTCGACTTTATTCCACAAATCGCTGTCATCAGGGGCTGGTGGGTGGGTCAAAAATGGCTCTTCGTTCCGTCTTGAGCTCACGTGCAACGGGGAGGTGCAGCTTCAGAGCACAGGAACAAGAGGATGCTTCCTTGGCTTGTCGCTCCTTTTATCCTTCTTCGGGCGGGCGTGTACCCACCCCAATCCGCCTCCAGGGCGTGGCTAGCGGTGTTGGTGTCTAGGACAACCCCCTCTTGGGCGGGAAAAGGCGCGCCCCGGCTACGCCGCTTCGGGCATACCAGCCGAGACTCGCCTCCCGCCCAAAATGGCTTCCCGGGGGGATCGGGGTACTCCACCATACGTTCGGGGGGACCGAGTGGTCGCCCCTTTCCATATGGCTGAGATACCCGCCACCCCCTCTCAACACAATCCTCAAGGATGGGAAGACGGAAACAGTTCTGAACTTGTGGAAGGCGGGAGGGAGTTACCCTCCCGGCCGTATTTATTAAAATATGAAACAAAATTAAAACGTTAAAAATAACAGTTTCATATCATGTACAATTTCATTTACACATTACGATGTTCTTGGCTGACCTTAACACATCTCTAATACAAAGGTTCTCCTAGCCGATACTAAACATCCTGCAAATGCATTACTCAAACTTTGAAATTGTACATCCTAACATTTACGGGCCAACGGCAAGGTCGTAACCGGTGTCAGATCCCCACTACCAGAACTCCCCCCCTCACTTGTGAGGGGCGGTCGCACAGAGGACTGTACCTCTGTGCCAACTTCCAATTTCCCTTGTCTTAGCGGGGGCCCCTTGATAACTCATTGCCATCTTAAGTGGTCGTCCGAGGACTCGTGTGAGGTGTTTAGAAGGTAGCGTAGACCCCCCTCCCACCCCACACAACTTACCACATCTGCCGTCGCAGATGTCCTGGCCCCGGGAAATTCCCAGGAAGGGCCCTAGCCCCTCCTCCCCAGGGAGGGGCCTATGGCCGCCTTCCCTTTCGGCGTCCCCATCCTTAGAGGGGACCGCCTCCCCGTTTGAGGGGCCAATGGCCGCCTCCCCCCGGGCGCTCCCATCCATAATGGGTGACGCCCTACCTCTAGGGATCTTCTAATTCCTGCTCACCGATCATGACCTTACCGCCACAGGCCGGATAGTTGACCGGCTATCCGGACCCCCCACAAAAACTCCTACTTAAAGGTCATGGCTGCAAACTCTTTAACCAAGCTACGAAGTCTCCTATGAGTAAAGAATTCCCCACCCGGGACAAATGAACTCCATCCTCTAGATACATTTGGTCCCCCCTGATACACCCATGCGGAATAGAATGCAATGTACTAGTACGGAACAATCTACCAAGCTTGTTATTCACCTTCTTCACTGAATGATTTACAGCAGCCACCGAAATAGCCCCCCGCCACACTTTTCGTGGAATCATATGGGACCATGCAATCGTGCACCCTGGAACCCTTCTCGCCAACCAACTCACTGTGGATAGTATCAACTCGAGAAGTATTCGTCTACCAGTGGTCACCAAATCATTGCCCCCAAGATGCACTATGATTATAGATGGCGGTGACCTTGTCCGCCCTAACAAACCCTCGATAAAACTTTGAAACTGGTCAATACAGAGCCCGCCCCTTCCGTAGAAGGTCACCCTGTACCCGTATTCCCCAGCCATGTGAATCATGTCACCTGCTTTGAATACATCTGCGGCACGCCTCACGTATGAGTGGCCCATGACCCACACCACTCTTTCCTCAGCCGGTGATCTTTGACCACTGGTTCCCAGGTGTCGGGTCGACTGCACAGTCCGCCCCGCTTCGTAAGCTCGCGACACTGTAAACCAAACAGAAACAAGAAGCGTGAGTACAAGACATAGGCTTCACAACATGTGCAACCGCACATACCTTTTATAACAATTCGAGGACCAACGCCCCAACTGTTTCACTTTTTCCACACTCAGACCCCTGGCTGTAGCCTCTGTAGCAGCCCCTATCCTGAAGGAATGAGTCCCAAACTCGCACGGGTTCAAGCCCGCCGCTGCGATCGCCATCGTTAGCACCCGCTGAAACTGAAACCTAGTCAGCGGGGTGGCGTCGGCGTGCCTCAGCAAGCTTCCCTCCCATGATGCCGCCCTCTGCGCCAAATACTCCTCAACGCATGCTACCGGGCACACGGGAGATCCCGGAATCCGCTGAACCACTACACTGTCCCCGATCGCTTTCTGATCGGTCTTGGACCTGACAAATGAGACCACCATTGTCTCCCCCTTAATTTGGATGTGCTCACGGCACAGACCTCCCCCCGTATCCTGCTTGTTCCTCGCTACCAGCTCGCTTACCCGCATAGCCCCATGGAATGCTAATGCAAAAGCGGCCCGGAATAGCACTGTCTCTGATTGAGACGAACATGTCGCAGGGAGTACGGACAATAACAGGGCCAACCTTTCAAGACCTATCGGATGTCTTTCATCCACTCTGCAACCCTCACGGCGTTGCCACCCACGCAGCGCCTTCTGCACCAAGAAAGACGCGGTGGGATCCTGTATGCCATGGGCCCGTGCCATGAAAGAAATGGAGGCCCGGTGCCTATTGGCCGTAGCCACTGATTTGCCTGCCTGATGTAATGATAACAAAAAGTTCAGGACATACTCTTCTTGGCCCCACAGCTCCCCCCTAGCTGAACCCAAAAAGGACAAATAAGAACGGAACGCCCCTTCATAAGCCTTCCTTGTCCTGGGTGCTAAACTCTCTCCCACGAGGTCTTGTAGTCCGGGGCACCGAGAGACCAGAGAGCTTCGGGAAATGGTGCCGCCACCGGGTCCGCTGAGGGCAGAAAACCCCAGAAGGCCTGCATACGGGAACGAGAAAGTGCATCAGCTGCCTGATTTAACACCCCTGGCACATGTCTCGCCCTAAAGTGAACGTTTAGTCTCATACACAGCAGGACAATTTCCTTCAACAGTCTCAAGATCCATTTGCAGCGTGCTGCCTGACTATTGATACACTCAACAACGGTCATATTATCAGACCAGAAAACCACAGAGCGATCACGAAAATCCTCAGGCCATGTTTTCAAGGCCACCAGGATAGGGAACAGTTCGAGAAACCCAATGTTACCCGTCAGCCCATTCTCGTGCCACCATGGCGGCCAGGTTCGTGCCGACCAATGATTACCCAGGATGGCGCCAAAACCCACGCTCCCTGCCGAGTCCGTCCACAACCCCAGCTCCACGGAGGAGACCGCTGGTTTGGTCCACACGACACGACCGTTGAAATCCGCCAGGAATGCCAACCATATGCGCATGTCCTGGCGGACCTCTGCCGAGAGCCTTGTGCGGTGGTGTCCTTCTTTAAGGCCGACCATGGCTTGAGCAATAGAGCGGGAAAAGGGGCGAGCCATCGGTATTACTCTACGGGCAAAGTTCAGCTGACCCACAGCTTGCTGCAACTGATGCAAATTTACCTTCGTCTCACCAATACATGTTTCAAGTGATGTCTTAAACTTCGTTACCTTTTCCTTAGGCAAACGGAAGCACCCCTCTTCGGAGTCGAGCTCTATTCCAAGAAACTCGAGCGAAGTAGCCGGGCCCACTGTCTTACCTGGTGCCAATGGCACGCCAAAGCGGGTCATGAGATTACAAAATTCATTCAAAGCCTGTGCACATTCCGTGTCCCCGGCTGCCCCCAGAAATAGAAAATCATCAAGATAATGCATAACATGTGTAAACCCTGTTGTTCTTGTGAACGCCCATTGTAAAAAACTACTGAATTTTTCAAAATACGCACAAGAAATGGAGCAACCCATTGGCATACATTTATCCATGTAATAGCGTCCCTGAAACATGAAACCAAGGAGACGCTGATCATCTGGGTGTACCGGGAGCAACCGGAACGCCGACTCAATGTCCGACTTGGCCATCAGCGCTCCGGGCCCCAGGCGATTCAACATGGCGACAGCCTCATCAAAAGATGCGTACCGCACCGAACAAACTCCCGGGTCAATCGCGTCGTTCACCGAAAGACCCCTTGGGGCTGACAAATTATGTATCAACCTGAATTCCCCTGGGTCCTTTTTGGGGACCACTCCCAGAGGCGAACAAACAAAATTAGCAACAGGCGGCATGTCAAATGGGCCGGCAACCCGACCTCGGGTCACCTCCTTCCCAATCTTAGCTTGTACCACCGCCGTATTCTGCAGAACCGACAGTTGGTTCCTGCATTGTGCTTTACCCTGAAAATCCCCCGCCGGGATGCGGAAACCATATGAAAAACCATCTCGCAACACCCCAGCGGAGATATGATCCGGATATTCGTTCAGCCAAGGAATCATTGCCATGATATCAATCGGGGTAGGGAGAGGCGCCCCTCGGACTATTTCAGACCTGTTTGGCGCCCCCTCTACTTCCCGGATCACCATTTTTGGCTCTGCACATGGTCTCGGGGTGAGAGGACTGCCCGCACCCAGTACATTCATGCCTAAACCTGCAAGATCCCTGCGGCCTAGTACATTTACCTCTGTTAAAGCTCCAGCAGACCCCTTTTTTACCTGAATTGCCATTATTCTTTGTGTGCTGATCGTTGCTCGATCCTGCCCGAAAGGGCGTCCCAGACGAATGGCGGGCATACTCGACCATACCCCCCCCTAAAGATGGCGACTTCGCCGAGCCTGACTTCTCCATTTTCTGCCAGGAAATGGAGTCGAAACAATCCCACGTCAGGGATGAGTCGTGCTCCTTGGACTTACGAAATATGCTATCGTAATACAACCATTGATTGCCACCATATGTCCCAAAAAATTCCATGATACGTGTCTGATACACGGCTAATCCCACCAACAATTCGGGTCTACGTTCCCCCATAATTGCAATGAACATTCCAAACGCTCTGCCCCAATTGTCGATCGACTCATCCACCCTGAAAGCGGCCATCTTGGCGCGCCATACACTAGGATGCAGAAACTCTTTTTGATTTTTTACATGCTCAATCTCATAATGATCGGTCAACAAGGAAAACATGTTCACATATTTATCAGACCATATCCTTTCTTTTACATCCATCGGGATATGCTGAACAACTTTTTCCCTCCTTGAAGGTACCGATCCCTCCCCCGCAATCGGCAATGGCTGCTTACCTGAACCGGCCACTGTGACCGTAGTTCCTGCCGAACCAACGCCCGACACTGGTTGTTCCACGGGAGCCTGCGGGGAAACAAAAGGAGACGGTGCCTTCGCAGCATCTTTCGATTGCCGCAACTGCTTCATTATTGCCCTGGCTTCCTCAGCCGTGGCCCCCTCGTTTTCTTTGCCTAACCATGCCGCCAACTGGGCAGCCAGCTCAGGAGGCATATCCTCCCCGTTCACCGGAGTGACTACCACAGGGATGGGTTGGCCCACGTCTGGGACCGGAGTCGGGGCCTCGATCGGGGTGACCGGGTGCGCAGGGGGTACTTCGGGCACCGGAGCTTCCCCCCCCCCCGACGCTCCCTTCTTGGCCCTTCTGCCTCTCCCGCTAGGGACTACTCCCGGCAATGCCGGCCCGATGACTCTCTTAGGCCCCCCAACACCATTCATTACCGCCATCTGTTTTTTCATATCCGCCATGTCTTTCATCAGCATACGGAGCATCTGATCGGTCCCGATCCTCTTTCCGACCTTCTTGCTAGGCATCGTCCATGTATATTCCTCAAAGGTCTTAAGCAGAAAGCCCCGAACTCACTGAAAGAAGAAAACACACGATTAATTCTCAAAAATGGCTCTTCGTTCCGTCTCGAGCTCACGTGCAACGGGGAGGTGCAGCTTCAGAGCACAGGAACAAGAGGATGCTTCCTTGGCTTGTCGCTCCTTTTATCCTTCTTCGGGCGGGCGTGTACCCACCCCAATCCGCCTCCAGGGCGTGGCTAGCGGTGTTGGTGTCTAGGACAACCCCCTCTTGGGCGGGAAAAGGCGCGCCCCGGCTACGCCGCTTCGGGCATACCAGCCGAGACTCGCCTCCCGCCCAAAATGGCTTCCCGGGGGATCGGGGTACTCCACCATACGTTCGGGGGGACCGAGTGGTCGCCCCTTTCCATTCAGTTGGGCTGGGCCTATACATTCTAAAAGGTTAAAGGGTTTGCTGAATCTATCCAGAAACTAATAAGTATTTTTCTTTATCCATCTCTATCTCCGAAGTAGGGACCGTGCTGGCTAGACAGCCTGGGCTGGCTCCAAAATATAGAAAAGAGAGTAAGTAAACATACTGACTCTTTTGATGATGAGAAAAGGTAAATGTCTCCTACGAGGGACTCCTTTGTTTTCCATCTGCTGCTGTACACAAGCTAGTGTGAGGCAGAAAGAGAGTGATATGACCCGAGTAATATTATGAGAACAAGAAATTGGCAAAGAAGTCACATTACAAAGAAACACAATAGTTCGTTAAAATAAAAATACAAATATTTGGACCTAAGATGTTTTATGGCTACCATGTATAGCTCCATAAGCCACCACAACGCCACCTCAAAACACTGAGGGTGAGAGAGGCTGGAGAGATGTAAAAGATGGGCAAAGTAAAGGGTAATGAGGAGATATGACAGAAGAAAGGCGGTCGGAGCATTTGCAGCGGTGTGGTTTTCCACAAGAGACAGGTATCTCACTGAAGAGCACAACAGTGCAGCATGGGTAACTCATCTTAAGCATCTAATTTAATGTTTTGGGAGGAGGGCAAAAATGAGAAATAATGGGAAGTGAAAGAGGGCAGGAGCGACCAGCAGAGGGAAGGAATAAGAAGTCGGTGACACGTGACAGTAACAAAGGATGATAGCGATTTAGAAATAATATTCTAACTATTTAAACACACGAGGGAAGGCCAGACCGAGCCCCACGGAGGAAGCAGACTGCCGCCATTTTCACTGTGTACACAGTCTGGCCTCTCATGAATGCATGTTAGCATATAAATGTAGCTGGGTACCCGTAGCAGACCATCAAGTTCAGAAATGTAAGGTCTCTAACCATGGTTTAAGAAGATGGGAAGCAGAGAGTTCGGTAAGAAAGAAGGGCAGAAGTTGAAATGGAAAATATAAAGTGCAAGCTTTTACTCTCTTGGAATATCTATTTCCTGTTTGGAAAATCACGTAGTCTCCTTCTGAAAATAAAATGAAGTCAGGATTAGGATTGCCAAAACTATACATTGTGCCTCCATCCCTGCCTGATACAACATGGTAAACCATAGAGTGTCTGTACCAAATGCTCTTCCTCAATTGAAAATTATTCCTGTCTGTCCAAAACCTTTTAAAATTCTATATCTATTCAGCTCCACCGCCCCTATTAGTAGTCAGATTAATTCATTTAGTAATTCTTTAAGCAAGAACCTTGAGCTGCTGTTAACTCGCCTCACATAAAAATTCCACTAACATTCTTTTATTTTGGCATTTGTAAAAATTTCATAGGCTTAAGTTGTAGCTTAGTTTTTCTTTATAAACTACTATGGCCAAAATTTTTTTTAAACATGGTATTGCTTTTTAATTTTCTGCTGAGACTGGTTTTCGTAAATATGATGCTAGCTTGGGTATATAGTGCGTATGTGAGGGAACAACACACATTATGCTTAATTTATATGCACCAGAGTTGTCTACTGTACTTACACTCTGCCCTGTAAATAACACAAAGGTGTTGCATGCTAGAAGAAGTAGTGTGAATAGAATAATAACTGAGGAACTGTGGGTCATCTGCCATTTTTCCAAAATCTGATTTGATGTACGGCAACCAAATATCTTCATAAATATTTTCTATTGAGTCATATTTGTCCCAGTGTGTTTTAGAAATCACCATTTGCGACTGTTTGCCACAAAACCAAGATCCCAAAAGTCCACCTCCACCCAGGTCTACAGGAAAAACATGGCTTAGAATGCAACATTTGTAATATGTGTAATTCATTCTGTGAACATTTCTTGAGAAAGTATCCTAAACCCACTGTAAAAGTAGTTACTTTTTGTTATGTTGAGACCAATCTTACCGGTCAAGTGCACTTAAAGTTTAAATAAAATCCACATGTTGTCTTGAAAGATACAGTTCATATTATGCACTGTATGAGAACAGTGAAGGGAGTCTGCCCCGAATGATGGCTCCGCCCACATTATGCAAAGTGTTAGTCCACCACTCCAAAGTAAGTGTCTATTTCTGCTCCTGCCTAAGAAGGATGAAAGGCTAAGTGGCCCACACGGACACACGCAGATATTTGTTATTGATGTATTAGTCCATCAGCTTTTTCAACGGCTCGTGGGTCAAGAGCCCAGGAGTCTGGAGATCCCTTGCTGTATGGTGGGGATCAAAGGTCAAAAGTTGATCCAGCACTAATTTGATCAGCGCTGGGATAGTGGTTCCTGCAGGCCGCTCTCTTGTGCACCTATTGCATATCACTGTGTGACGCTATCACATGATGCGGTTTTGATGTGCGCCACCATTTTGGTGGAGAGAGTCTACTATCTGCACTCGCAGCAAGTGCAGGGGCCCATCACAGGTCTATTCATGAGATGCTGTACCGCTTTCTCTTGTACACCATACCACACCGACACTGGATGGGAGCAGAATTGGCTACATACGATCACCCAGTTAGGGTGACCAACTGGCATGGGTCCAAACTCAGGACAGTGAGTGTAAAAATTCAGGACAAAGGGTCAAAACTCAAGATAAAAATTCAGGACAGGAGGTCAAAATTCAGGGGAAAGGGTAAGTTTTGCAGACACATCAGAAGAGGTAGCGCAATAGTATATAAGTAAGTAAACAAACAACCATTAGGTACAAGTGAAAAGAAGTTTATATTAGATTGAGACAATTGTGCACTTCATGGTTTTTCAGTACGCGCACAGCTTTGAGCAAATGTGCAGGTCTTTTTGTGGTAACAAAACCCCCAAGTCCCCCTCCACCCACCTTTCCACCTCCTGATGCCCAGTCCCACCAGTCCGGCCTTGCTACCACTCTCCAATGGTGACCGTCCTCTTCACATAGACCCTCTCTCATGTGTATTTAATTTCTTTTATAGTGCTTGCCATCCCAAGTAAGTAGGACAGAGTGTCGGAGCGTTTTACATCACACACATATTATATAGAGACAATGACTCATCAAAGTGAAAGTCAATCTATAGGAAATGTATTTAAGATAATGGGGGTTACAAGGAGTAATCATTATTTCATCCATCATTCAGTCTTTCACCATTCATTCTGTCCTTCCATCTATGTGCCCATCCAGATCAATATTCAACCATTTGCAAACCTATCCATCATCTATCTTTCCATCCATCCATCCATCCATCATTCTACTCATCCATTCCTGCAACCACCCTTTCACTCGTCCATCTTTCCATTCATCCTTTCTCCTTATCCATCCGTACACTCATCTATCCTGCCATCTACCCTTTCACCCATCCAGCCATCCTTTCACTTACTCATTGATCCACCCAGTTACTCATCCTTCCACCCATCCACCCTTTCAGTCATCTATCCATCCATCCTCCCTATATCTCTCCATCCCTCTTTCATTTAGCCGTCCACCCTTCCTTCCACCCATCCATCTACTCATGTATTCATGAATACATCCATTGACCCTATCACCCTTCTATCCTTTCACTCATCCATCCATCCATCCATCCATCCATCCATCCATCCATCCATCCATCCATCCATCCATCCATCCATCCATCCTTTATCTCATCCATCCACCTTTCCACTTCTTCACTCATCTATCCATCCTTTATCTCATCTATCCACCCTTTCACTCCTTCACTCACCCATCCATCCTTTCTCTCATCCATCCACCCTTTCAGTCCTTCACTCATCCATCCACCCTTCTGTCCATATACCCTCCCTTTCACTCACTCATCCAGCCTTACATCCACCCTTTCACTCATCCATTAATCCATTCACCCTTTCACTTATCAATTCATCCATCATTTCACTCATCCATCCATCCTTTCACTCATCCATCCACCCTTTTACCCATCCATCTACCCTTCCACCCATACATCCATCTATTTTCCTTTTATTTCATCAATCCTTCCACGCACTCATCCGTCCATCCTTTCTCTCATTATCCTTCCATTCACCCTTTAATTCATCCATTCACCCTTTCACTAATCCATCCAGCCATCCACCCATCCCTTCACTTACACACCTTTTCACATTTATAAAGAGCAGAGCCTTTGTCTGTCGAGTTGCGGACAGAAGAGGCCAATCAAGGACTTCACCCCTTCTGTAGTTCCTAAAGCAAGGGGTGGGGTAGGGGAGGGCTCCCTATCAGAAAGAGGATTAACTTCAAATTATGTTGCTTGGTAGACAAAACACTAAACAATAATGGACCAATTTATCTAGCAAAAAAAACTTACCAAACACCAGCCAGTTAGAGCCCTCTGCTCCACCAGCAAACATTTTCTAACTATCCCAAGGTCCGCACTGTTAGGAACAGTTGTAGGTCCTTTTCCAGAACTGTGCCTGAGCTATGGAACACTATGCCTGTACAAATTCTCCTGGAAATCGACCACAAAAAATCAGCAGAGCCCTCAAAACGTGGTTATTCTAACACTTTGCCCTGCCCTTTCTAGATTTCTGTCTTCGGCTAGCGCTATGAGATCTACGGGTGATATATGCGCTCAATAAATACCTAATACAATACAATACAATACAGGGCTCACTATGCCCCTGTACATAGACAATCCGAAAAAGTGGAAGGCATCCATGATGCACAGTGCCACAGTGACATGGTGATGTTTCCAGGGCTTTAAGTGGGTGAAAAACCTGGGTGGTCTCTCCAAAGGGGGTGTTCGATGTAATTAAGGGCGTGGCTTAAAACACCTAAGCTAGAAATCTGTGCTTAGCATAATGTGCCGCCCAAGTAGTAATTTACTGCTTCTGTCATTGCATCCAGATATATAACACATCAAGTAGTGTTACACCTACAAGCCAGAACGATTGGCTTTGTCAATGGTTGCTAGTTTCATAAAATAAAAAAAGCAGCAACCATGGCTTTGTTGAATATAACATTGAAAATGCGTACGTTTTAAAATGATGAGACAGTGAAAGACACGTAAACCTTTTTTTTAAAGTTGTTTCACCACCTTTTTCATAAACTGGATTTTCACCCAGCAGCATGGGTGTTTTTGTTACTTTCTTCCACCTGACGGATGTCCTGCCCTAGTCAGAGGCAAGAGGAGGCCACCACATGCCGTAAGAAAACAGACTGGCCCATTGTCATTCTGTATGTGGCAATCAGCTGCAGACAGAATGACAATGAGCGGGGTGAGGCTGCTCTTGTACTCAGAGGAGTGTGAGGTGGCCCCATCAGGGAGCTGAGGTCGCTTGCAGGGGAACAGTTCTGCTCCCTGCAGAGCCCTAAATTACGGACAAAAGGTGTCTGTAAAAAGGTTCCTCATGGACAAGGGACGTGAGGTCCAAATTACCGATGGTCCGTGAAATTTACGGACAGTTGGTCACCATACACCCAGTAAAGCTGTAACAAGTGCAATATTACCACACTACTTGCAATGGAGTCCACACTAGCGTATTCATGGTCATATTGCACAAACACAAACCAGAGCAATATGCGTCAACAATCTCACATAAAAGAAATTGCAAACATTACCTGTCTGGACCACTACAACATGACTTTTAACTGCAGAATTATGTTACAATTAGGAGTGGGCGTAACTGGCGTAATTCTCTCTAGTATAATTACTCATAATTACGCAAAACTATTCATGATTATTAACCCTGGGCGTAGCGTAGTTTGTACACGCTACGTGAATTGCACGTAGCACAGTTCAAAAACGCATAGTGTACAGGCATTTTTTGCTTGCTTGAGGCCCTCAACGTCAAGTTGGCAACCACGATCGAGCAAAATAACATCCCAGCGAGACTTTTTCCTCGTTCGCGATCAGCAACATCAAATTGCCGATCGTGACCGTGGAAAATAAACCTCCTGGCGAGATTCTCAACGCGGGGAGGTCAGGTTTCTCATTGCGAGTGGTCGTGTATGCTTGCGACCGCTCGCGATGAGAAACTACCAGTCCGCGTTGAGAAAGCTGCCGTTCGAGTACAAATCTACTTGAGTGGCAAAAAACGACTGCTTGCACTGTGCAAGATGCGGTTTGCAATGATTGCACAGTGTGGTCAAGCATCCGGCACTGTGCAATCAGTGCGAACAGCATTTTTCACAGTGCACTATGCAGTTCGCGTATCTACGCATAGCTTGCGTAGTGCGAAGGGCACTTTGTGTAGCTACTCATAGCGCTACTACGCGAACTATGCCCAGGGTTAATGATTATGCATACTTGTGTGAGAAGCGTAATCCAGCACTATCACAGTAATAGCTCCCAAACAACATTCAGTCTCTCAGCAGACATTCATTCTTCATTCCTCCTGCACATGGTCCATACCCATTACACAGAAGGTCTTTTACCTGAGTGGGACACAAGTACCTGAAAATACACCCACAAGTGGATACTAACAGAAGAGGTGTGCCACTCAAGAAAAAATAAGGAAGTCAGTACACACTGGGTGCAGAGGACACACAATCAGATAGTCAGACAGGCAGTGAAGCAATAGAAGGAATGCTGAACTGATGAGTGCCCAGGGAGGGAGTTTAGATGCGTGTATAGGCAGACAGACAGACAGACAGACAGACGGTTGTATGACCCTCCCCAACCTACCTTTTTATACTCACTTTTTTTTTTATTGGGTATGCCCCCGATGTCCCCTTTTTTTTTTTTGCCTTTACCACACATCCCTTTACTACGCATCTCGTAGTAAAGGTATGCGTAGTAAAGGCGTCCGTGGTAACCACGCATGTGTTCTAATGCATGCGTGGTAAAGCCTTTCGTGGAAACGGCTGCGTTGTAGTGGTCGTTTCCCCAGAAAGACAAATAGATAGATAGATAGATAGATAGATAGATAGATAGATAGATAGATAGATAGATAGATAGATAGATAGATAGATAGATAGATAGATAGATAGATAGATAGATAGATAGATAGATAGATAGATAGATAGATAGATTGATGGATAGATGGATAGACAGTCAGACAGATAGATAGACAGATAGATAGACAGACAGACAGACAGACAGACAGACAGACAGACAGACAGATAGATAGATAGATAGATAGATAGATAGATAGATAGATAGATAGATAGATAGATAGATAGATAGACAGACAGACAGACAGACAGACAGACAGACAGACAGACAGACAGACAGACAGACAGACAGACAGATAGATAGATAGATAGATAGATAGATAGATAGATAGATAGATAGATAGATAGATAGATAGATAGATAGATAGATAGATAGATAGATAGATAGATAGATAGATAGATAGATAGATAGATAGATAGATAGATAGTGTTTTTGAGTGTTTGTGTGTGCAAGAGCGAGAGAGAGAGAGGATGTGGTGGGGGGAGAAAGTATTTCTGCAGTCCTGTAGGGGAAAGATATCTTGTGGTTCACCGTCCATCTCATAAGGAGTAGCAATTCCCATTTTAATGCAAGACACGTTAAACTCCTTCATAACACTAATTGAATCCATCTGAGCCTCTGGTGCACTCCCTGACCCTGGAGTGTGCCACACACCTGGAAGCAGTGAAGCTCAATTAATGTGTCACTGCCGCTAATACCAGCTACTTGTGAGGACTGTCCAGCCGCCGCGAGCCGCGCGAACAGAGAGAACAGCGACCTTTGTATTCATCCGACACGGAGGTAAACACCAGAGGCCAATATTCAAACACGGGCCCTGCACTATTTCAAAAGGAAAACTATGTTTTCCATAGGAAACTGCATTTTTAATGAAACACCCGTATTGAAATGAACGTCTGGCATTCAGTGATCATGTCTGTCTCTGAGGCACTAAACCGAGACCACAGCACTTCCCCCTTCTTTGCTTTACAAAGGTCTCCGCGCAGTTGTAACTTTGATGGGCAATCCACGGGAATAATTTACTACAAATTAAAGGTGCAGGGTTGAAAGGAGCTGCTTCCTTTATTTTGAATCCGGAAATACCCTGAGTCGAGGTATGTCTGAACACTGCAGAGATGGATTGTGCAACCCTCCTCTTCAGAGATCAGGCATTTGAGACTCTGTGCTTAAAGGTGGAACATCCCCTCCCAATGAATCAGTGTCTTCTTTGAAGCCTTACAGCCCCCAAGAATGGAGACCACTTTTTATGGCAAGGTGGTCTATGGTCATTCGGCGCCTTTTCTTGGTTTGGTAAAAGTTTCTTCAGACATCTTGGAACTATAAATACAATGGGACGTTTGACAGATCATATCAAAGTATGCATCAGTTTGCAAACATTGCACCAAAGTTTTCACATGTTCAGTATTCAAGGTCATGGCGTGGTCTGGGGTTGGTGTTCTCCGAGGTCGCTGCGAGCAAAGCCCATGCTTTCACTCATTGGGTGGTATGGAGGCTAACTTTGGATTAAACCACTTTGCTCCATTTTAAATGTTCACAAACAACATAAAGAAGGGACACACAGCACACCTCAAAAGGGTCTTCATGGGTGAAGCACAGGCATTGGCGTATCCCTGATATGTCTCTTTCAGGCACTATCACTGCTCACGGCATAAAAGAGACAATGGGTGAAGATAATATCCCCTCATTCATCAGTATCTTTAGCAATGGAGTAGAGTGTAGCTCAGCAGATGCTGCAGACCACAGAAATAGCGACACTGAAGTTATCTACAAAGCTGTTGGTTGGAATAGAAGAAGACTCTGCTCCCCGGCCCAACACCTGTGCAGTTGCACCAGTGTGGCCTACAACAGCAGTGAAGGATCTGTTGAAATCCTTTTCCTCCACAGAATGGTGTGGTTGGTCGAAAGCGCCCTGACCACGCACGCAAGTAAGGTCAGTCTCCCACCACTTTGCAAATGGTGACACGCTGTGCATAAAATGTTATTCAAGTTCTGTGATTGCACCATGGCTGTTGACCCTAAATGATCTTTAGACAAATGACCCCCCTGTAACACATCTTCATCACATGCACTTCAAGTGATGTATTCCTTAAGCTAGTTTTACACATTGGTGCATAGCATGTAATAGAACAACACCCATAACCACTGTTTTTTTACCTTCTTTTACCTTCACAACATTTGTCTTTCTTTCTGTTACTCTTTCATGGCTAGATAACTTAACAAGCTCTGGCCCATCTGTGGGAAAATATTGGGGATTTCCCATCTCTGAGTTCCTGTGTTCACTATGCGCCATTTTTTCTTCTTGATCTTTTTAACCAAAATCGACACTATATTAAAAGTTGTTACACATGTTAATCGGTTCTTTCAAAGTCCTTGAATGTGTGAGACTGGCGCTCACAAAGAATTTCTTTGAGTGTGAAGCTACCTTATTTTCACAAACTCATGGGACTTCCATGGGAAGTACCTTCATGCCTAGCATTGCAGGACTGTAGGTCTACGACTTTGGCCGTAAATTCATACTAGATCCTTCAAACTCTTACAAGGGCATTATGAAAACATGGAAACGATATATAGATGATGTCCTGATTATATGAACAGGGGATATAGATTCCACCACCCCCTTTTCCCCTTGGTTGAATAGTCACAACACTAACCTGAGATTTACATACACAATGACCCAGAATAGTCTTACTTTTTTGGATGTTAAAATCTTTGTTGAAGAGGGAACCCTACAAACAGATACACATCACAAGCCTACAGATGAAAAAAACTTGCTAATATTTGACAGTGTCCACTCACGCCCCCCTAAGGAAACCTCCCATATAGCCAATTTTTGCACTTCTGAAGAAATTGTAGTAAAATTTAGTTTAAATGATCAGCAAAAAAAATTGGTGCAATGGGAACACAGTATCCCAGACATGGGAACTACCAATGTTTTCCCACAGATGAGCCAGGACCTTGCCTTGGTCCATACAAGACCTAGAGGAAGGACCACTGGCCAGAATACCATCCATAGCCATTTGGGCCTCCATAGGATCATGGGACATTTCCCATGCGACCAGTCCATTGTTTTCCACCTCACACAAACAACATGTACAATTCAGTTGGTGTTACCCACAATATGGTCCATCAGGCAACACATTAATTGTAACTTGAAACGGGTGATTTATTTGATCACCTTCCCCGGTGGTCTTCAATATATAGGAATGACTGGAAGAAAGGTTAAGACTAGAATTTGCTAACATCTTAGTAACATACAATGTAGAAAGACCTCTACAAAAATGGTAGAACATTTTATTACACAAATGACTTGAAATGGGTGCTAATCGAACAGTTGAATAACAAAACAAAAAATCCTGAACATATAGTCTCTGAGAAAGAAATCAATGGATCTATAAGTTGTCAACCCATAAGGATGGACTAACTGATAATATTTCCTGGGGCAGTATCTGCAATATATGATTTCCAGCTATCTATGATGATAGAATATTTATGCAATTTACGTAGCAGTCCATGTATACTGATAAGGCAATATCGTCATAATGGTAGACTGGCATTTTGTAGTGAACATAATGATCAAGATTGATGTAAACCCCATTTACATCCACAGAGAGTATTACAGCCCATATGTATTAAAATCTGAGACATTAACAACAGTATACATCCTATAAGTACATAAACATATTGGAGGACAGTTATCTGGACATAGCTATCCCCTGGAGGGTATTTCCACATTGATAAGAAGATGAATCGCACCATTTATTCTGGAAAAATCCAGAGTGATATAGAGTTAGTTCCCATTGTTAGACTCCTTTTTTTAGTTAAAATCATTAGATTATTTTTCACACATAATGACATGGACCGCAACTGAAGGATAACACAGACTGAAGGCCTCTCACGTATGACATCAGCTTGTGCCACAACGCGTAAACAGATAGTTCCATAAAAACAATAATATGTGGGCACTCGGCAAGATGCACGGATTAGAAGACATGGTTAGGTACTCCAATGTCGTGTACTTTTGAAGAAGTAAGTTGGGCAACAGGTAGTCCTTGGACTTTTTTTTCAAGGACCCGCTCTTCTGTCTGCTCATTGGTTAAACAATTGAAAACCTGTTGAACATTTGAAGGGGTAGTTTTACATGTGAGTTCTCACCTTGTTTTATAGAGTGTGTTTACAGGGTCTAACCTCCTCTAAGACCGAATGTGTCTCTAGAACCTGCTATAAAAATTACAGTAATATATTTCAAAGATAACTGCATGTGATTGAACACAATGAGTCCACCATTTGCGTGTATCCAATGTTTCTCACTAAAGCATGAGGGAAATGAGTGTAGCCCACTTGTGTCATGTCAGAGTGTGACTCAGCATGTGTACGTGTGGATATATCTCACATTCATTCTAGAAATGCAGTGAATTCACAAACAAGATACTGGCATAACAAAGAAAGTAGTTTTTCCAGTTATAATTAAGTCTCTCTTTCCATTTGTTTTTTCAGATTTTCCAGTGAGGCAATGTACAATATATGGTTTGTAAGGCATGCAATGAGAACGTAGCATGAACAATTTTCAGTGACGACTACTGCACAAAGAGGGTTTGATTACAAAAATACAGAAAATTGGGATCTATAATCATGATCCTGAGGAAAGGCATTCGACCCCCTGGTTGGGCAATTCATTGTGGCTGAAACATGTAGACCTCTTGATGTGGCAGTACTTTGGAAACTCCAAGATCATCAAATCGCCAGGGTTCCAGTAGAAATAAAAATTTGCCAAGGATTTAGGATACTCAAGGACAATTTTAGCATTGATCCCTCAGAAAAATACAAAAAAAGAACTCTGCAGAAAATATGCGTTAAGTCCATCCTGATGCATAAGGTATCATGGATGAGGAGCCAAGGATGAAGCATACCACCAGTATAACTGGTGGGTGATGGTCCTTTTAATAAAATGTTTTCTCCCCACCGCTATTAATGGCTGATTGATTGAATGGGGAGGCTATGTTTTGAAAACCACAGGTTCTTTTTCTTTTTGATCTAAATATTCTAAGTAATGGGACGCGGAGTGGACCCATAATCGGAACTCCTCATTCCCTCTTGGGGAATTAGTTTGATCAGTAACTCAACATAGGCCAGCATTGCTGAGGTAGGTCCAGCTGCAGTTCCAGTGTAGCAGGTCAGCTGCAGTAGGGAGGTTTGTGATGCGTGTTGTGCCCCTATTGCTCAGAACAAGAGGTCAGCCACCTGAACCTTGAAGTCACTCTGCTAGGGATGAAGGAAGCAGGTCCAGTTTTCCTTCTCAGAGAGCAAGGCAGGCCTCAAGCAACAGGGCAGTCTTCTGGCAGCCAGGCAGTTCTTCTTCTGTATTATCACAGATCCAGGAGTGTACTGAAGAGTAGGTCTGAGCGTCCTATTTTTATATCTGGTGGCAGTTGTGACGTGGAAGAAATTTCTGGTGTTTTCTCCTTACAGATGGTGCTGGAATTTTCTTCCTCTTTAGTAAAACTGAAATTTTTGTTACCGGGAGAGAAGGTGAAATTGAAAAGAAAATACATTTGTTATATAATGGTGAAAGAGAATTTGTCCCGAAGAGATTTGGCCAGAATGATATGTTTATTGTCATCGTCAGTCCAGTCAATGTTTCCCGCATTTGTTGCATTATTGTGATTTGCAACGAGTGAAGGCAGAAGCTTTAAGGAGCCATTTATGGTATGGTGGCCAGGTAGTATTGTCGGTGGAAGGGAAGGACAAGTTGATTTATTGACCCCAGAATCAAGAGACTTGGAATTGGCTCACAATTTATGGAACTGCACCAGATTTTGTTTTAGAGTGAGGTGCGAGTTTTCATGGATTGGGTGCACGTTTAGACTGTCAAGAGAGGGGTGGTTATTGGTCAGGTTTAGGGAGGTTCCAATTTATAAAGTGTCTGGGACTATCAGCAGGTTTATATGCTTTGAGAAGTTTCAGAGACATCTGAAAGGGAGGAGTGGCTTTGATGCAGATGGACAATGTTTCAGTGGTGAGTTACATAAATTGATTAGGTGGAATCACCTGACAGAGTATTTTCCAGGACAGGGGATTTTAATATTGGACTGGAATATGAAATATCTAAAGAATTACTGGAAGTTTGATCAATTGTGCTTCAGGAGACTAGACGAGAAATTGGGTCATTGGAGGTGGATGTCTTTGCGAGCAAGTTAACATACCAAATAGACAGATTATTACAGTTTGAGGCCAAACCCTGGGGCAGCAGCAATGGATGCATTCCAGCAGAAATGGGTATCAATTCAATGCTTTAGGTTCCCAGAGAGTCCTTCTAAAGGTGAGGAGAGGAGATGTCAGTTGGTGTTGATAACACCTTTTTGGGTTTCTCAAGCTTTTGGCGTTATGGAACTGGCTTGTGAAACTCATTTTGTGATTCCAGCAAGAAAAGGCTTGTTAATGAATGGTGAGGAAGAGGAACATCCTTTGCTTCAGTCAGAGGTATTGATCCTTCTTGTCTAGAAATTGTCGGGAAATCTGAATGTTTCACAGGATTTTAGAGAGGAGCTGCAGAACTTCTTGATTAATCTTAAGCTTCCGGAACAAGAAGTAGGTTTAAAGGGGTATGGACAACATGGTTCACTGGTAGATCTTGAGGAACTTGGATCCAGTTGAGACTCTTGCAGGGGTAGCTAATCTTTTGACAGAACAATATGAGAGTGGTTTAAGTTGGGGCGTGGCTAAGGAGCCGATGGTGGAGGTCGCATGAGCGCTCGGCTCCGCGATCGAGCCGCCATTAATCCTGATTCCCGGGCGACAAGGGCTCCCCGACCCTCAGATTGTTCGGTGAAGTGGGTGCTAAGCCGAGGGGCGACATTGGAGAACCGCAGCGAGGCACGGGCGAGGTGAACGAGGACCGAACGAATACCCACAGACCGAGCGGCGCTGAGCTCAAAATGGCGCCCGCTCCGTCTTGGTGATCCTGAGGCGCCCTATGGACCTAGGAGGCCGGTGACTCCAGCGAAGCCTTCTTTCTCTTTCCCCCTTATGGAGGAACGACGCAGCGGCCGGCTGCCTGTGTGACCGATGGCACTTGTAAACTTTCCAAACGGTGCCCGTCGAGACCGCCGCTCAGCTGGACCCTCGGCACGCTGGGGAGCTGCAGAGAGAGGGGGGAGCTGACCCAGACCCCGTCATACTCGGGACGACATCAGCCTCCACCACCTCAGACCTCGAGAACGCTGGCACGTGTGCCCACTTGGCCCGCACTGGAAGAGACCCAGGCCCGGCGCAGAGAGCTGGAGGCCGGGAGAGTGGCTGGAAAGAGACCATGGTAAGCTCTCGGACAGAGTCAAGGAGGTGGAGAGCTCGGTTAGAACCCTGGAGCCGGCGCAAAAAACATTAGCCGCCGCCATGAAGGACGCCTTGACTCGGATAGATGCTCTGGAGAGGAGGGCAGAGGAGTCGGAAGGACGCAATACAAGGAACAACATCCGTGTGGTGGGCCTACCGGAAAAAATCGAAGGTGGGGACATGGTGGCCTACTTAGAGGACTGGCTCGGGACGGTGGTGGCAACCGAGGGGCTCTCCTCTTTTTACACCCTGGAACGGGTGCACAGGGTTCCGTCAAAGCCACCGCAATAAGGCCGATCTCCGCGCCCAGTGGTGGCGAGGTTGCTGCACTTCCGAGACAGGGACCTGCTTCTCAATAATGCCAGAATGAATGGACCATATCAGGTGGCAAACAGTAAAGTGAACATCTTTCCGGACTACACCGATGAGACCCAACGTAAGCGAGCCTCCTTCTTAGCAATCAAACGTGAACTGAGAAGCGAGAGCATCCAGTATTCATTGCTGTTCCCAACGAGGCTCCCGTCATACTAGATGGGACAACTAAATTCTTTGATACCCCAGACGAAGCGTGTAGCTGGCTGGAACTGTATTGAGCTGGCAAGGATGGACCTGGGTCTTCTTTCTCGACTATCTCGGAGGTCGGACTGCGGCGGAGGTCGAAGAGGATCCGGAATCGCCGGGGCAGACTGGGCCGACCCTCAACTGTGGAGACTACGGCGGAGCGGCGAGGAGTATTGGAGATGGTATCCAGTATGTCAGGCTCGCAAGGTGGAACCATAATTGAGGATTCAGAACCTGGTGGTGGTGAGGGCCGCACGGACACGGAGGACTCCGAGACTCATAGTGTGAACCTCCCTGTGATAACCCCAGAGACGGCAGAGGGACTGCTTGATGGCCAAGGGTGATTTCGGGTGAGCCGGTTCCAGCGGAGGGGGGAGTGGTTGGAGGGGGGGGGTGAACTCTTGCGGGGACTATTGGGTACTTAGATGAGGGGTGGGTTGGGGACACGTCCTGTATTTGCCCTCGTTACTTACGGCTCGATCGATTTAGGTAGCTTGGAAGTGGGGAGACCCCCTATGGGTGCTCGACCCCCGTACTGCCCCTAAGGCACGCCTGGGTACAGTTGGGATGGGAACTAGATGGCAATCTTTGGGACCTGTTCTGGGCAGGGTGGGGGGGGGGAGACATGGGTTGGGGTTGAATTGTTGTTGTGGGGGGGGTACGCCATCGGTTCAGGGCAATCACTGTGTTTGATCTTACTTGAGCACGACTGGGAGAGACATGGAGGGACGCAATGGGGCAATGGCTGACCTATCCACTTTAAAATGCATTACCTGGAATGTGCGCGGGCTGCATTCCATGTCCAGACGCCACAAGATACACGCTTACCTAGTGCGTAGAGGGGTACAGGTTGCGCTTTTGCAGGAAACGCACCTTACGAAAGCGGAGGGACTAGCCTTGCAGCGCAGGTGGAGGGGACAGTGATACAATACCACATACTCAGCTTATGCTACGGGTGCGCTGATTTGGGTACGGGCGGGGGTCCCCCTGCAGGTGACGAAACACACTGTGGATCCGGAAGGGAGGTTTGTGGCCATAGCGGGTAAATTGGGGGGGAAAGATTTGAACATCTGCAGCATTTACGCGCCCAACGTGGACCAGCTGGCCTTTTTCGCGGCACTGTCGGGCTCCCTAGCCCACTATCTAACAGGGCCACTCTTGATCGGAGGGGACTTCAACTCGGTGGTGGACATAGACCTTGATAGATCTCACCCTCCCCTGGCGGACTCACCAACCTGCCGGGTAGCCAAGGGTAGACTGGAATGGCAGACTAAATGGGGACTGACGAATATCTGGCGAGCCCAACACCCACATACCCGGGACTACTCCCACTTCTCCGGCATGCATTGAACTGCATGTGCGGCTGGATGGGTTCTTGGGATCGGCGGAATTAATGTCCTCGGCTGCGAGGTCTGAGTATTTGGCGAGGACTATCTCCGACCACAACCCTCTTCTGGCCGACTTCAGATGGTTCCCGGGTACCCCCTGTGTCCCAACTTGGAGGTTGCGCCCGAGATGCTGGAGGATCTGGTGTTTCGGAGTGAACTGGAGACAGAATCACCGCCTATTTTGCGGAGAATGAGGGTACGACTGGTGCAAGGGCCAGGGAGTGGGACGCCTTTAAGGTGGTAGTGAGAGGCTATTGCATTACAAAGAAAGTGGGGATGCGACGAGTCCTTCGAGAGGATCTCGGTAAAGCTGATCGGAAGCTTCGCGAGCTGGAGCTCCTCCGGCCCGGTCGCCCGGAGCTCCAACAACAGACCGCAGCGGCGAAGGAGGCTGTAGCTGTTGAAGTCGAAAGGCTACGCAGTTTTGACTATAAAACTTACCTGACCAGATCGCTGGCAGAGGGGGACAAATCGGGGGCACTCCTAGCTTGGCTAGCTAACCCTACGAGACGCACCTCTCTCACGGTTGCTATGCGGGATGCTGAGGGAGTGGAGGTTTATACCCAGCCCGAAATCCTTATTTGTTTTATGAACTACTACGAAGAGCTATACCAGAGTAGGATGATAAAGGACACTACCCCCATTGATGACTTCTTACGGGATTTGCCTATCCCCACTCTGGAGCCCGAACAGGCGAAGGAATTGGGGAGAGACGTGGAGCTAGGGGAGATCCGCAGTGCCATAAAACGTATGGCACGCAAGACGGACTTCCTGTGGAGTTCTATTTCACCTATGTTGACCTCCTGGCCCCGCGGCTTTTGATAATCTACAAGGAGGCGAAGCGCCTGGGGCGCCTTCCGGGCTCAATGCGCGAGGCCCTCGTGGTCCCCCTGCTCAAGCCCGACAGGGAGAGTAGCGACCCGGCGTCCTATAGGCCGCTCTCGATGCTCACGGTGGATTATAAGACACTGAGCAGCATCCTAGCGTCGAGATTGCTGGGACACATGGGCTCCCTGGTACACGAGGACCAGACGGGGTTCATCCCCAAGCGAAACCCTACAATGAACATCCGTCGCCTGCTCCGCCTGTTGGAGGAAAACCACGTCGAGGCTCCCCAACCTATGATCCTCTCGGTTGACCTGGAGAAGGCTTTCGATAGTTTAGAGTGGGAGTACCTCCGTAGAGTGCTTAGTTGTTTTGGGGTGGGGGAAGGATTCTTATGATGGACTGCAGTGCTCTATGCCTCTGCGATGGCTAGGGCTAGATCGGGTCCGCTGATCTCCCAACAATACTCGGTAGAGCGAGGTACGAGGCAGGGCTGCTCATTATCCCCGCTGCTTTTTGCGCTAGCAGTGGAACCCCTGGCGTTGTCAGTTTGCTCCGGGGCCAACTATGGAGGACTGCGGACCTTGTCGGGGCGGCAGTTTATCTCCCTGTACACTGATGACCTTTTGCTTTTCCTGGAGGATGCTGGGGGGGCCTTGGCTGGTGCCGACGCAGTACTCACTTCTTTTGGCGAAATATCGGGCCTCAGGGTGAACTGGTCGAAAACTTGCTTGTTTCCAGTTCGCAAAGGGGAACCCCAGCCTGACACACCTAGGGCAATCAGGTGGGCACCCAGCTGCCTCAAATATCTGGGGGTTTATATTTACCATTGCCCTGCTGACGTTCTGGAGGGCAACATATCCCGATGCGTTCGGGCACTAAAGGGTAGCATGTCCTTTTGGGCTACCCTGCCGTTGTCGGTGGCAGGACGTATAGCGCTACTAAAGATGGTGGCGCTTCCCCGGCTACTCTATTACTTTCGGACGCTTCCGATCTGGATCCCACCAGCTGTATTCCGGAACCTGAGATCACTAATCGTGGCTTTCCTTTGGGGATCGGGCCGCCGCAGAGTTGCGCTTAAGACCTTGATGAGACCTAAGGCAGAGGGGGGGCTAGCTGTTCCCGATTTTGAAACTTACTACTTAGCTGCCCAACTGCAGACCTACACCCAGGAGGTAGCACAGGAGTTTTGGGGTTCGGAGGAGGAGCGGGGGCTGGGCATACCCAGACACGTTCTTTCCTATATTGCATTGCAGCAGAGGTTGGCTATGAGGGACCTCACACAAGAGGAACGCACTATCAGGTCGTGCTGGAACCGCGTTCAACGCAAGTCGGAAATGAAACATCCCTACGCCCCCGAAATCCCATTGGGAATGCTCACAGCATTACCACATGGTGGAGATTGGTCGCAGTTGCAAGTTTGGGAGGACGCAGGCATACAGGTTATCGGCGACCTATACGAGGATGGGGTGCTGCTGCCCTTCCAGGCAATCTTAGACCGCTTTGACGTCCCCCGGGGCGATTTCCTGCTACACGCGGCGGTCACGAGGGAACTTCAGGCACACTGGCAGAATGGTCTTGAAGAACCACAGACATCTATGGCATGTCAGTATGTTATGATGGCGGCGGGCACGGTTAAAGCTGTAACGTGCCTATACTCCAGGATGGTTAACGAGCGGTTACCTTCATTGGAGACACTCAAGGCCAAGTGGGAGGCAGACATAGGGAGGGACATCCCGGAGACCACGTGGGCCCAGATGATGCGCCGGGCTTGGAAGAGCACGCGCAACGCTCGGTTCCAATTGGTCCACTTCTATATATTACACCGAGCATACCTGACCCCGGAGAAGATACAAAAGTACTTCGCCTCTGATACTGCGGCCTGCCCTAGGTGCCGGACAATTGGAGCTGACCTAACCCACATGTTATGGTCCTGCCCCGCTTTGTCCTCCTACTGGACATTGATAGGTGACACCCTTAACAAGGTTACAGAGAGGACCCTACAATTTGACATTGCAGTGGGGCTCTTACACTGGTTTCCACATACCCCCAAAAACAAAGTTACCAGCAAATTTATTGACATGGGACTGCTCTTGGCGAAACGGGAAATAACACGACACTGGAAGGCACGAGTTGGTTCAACAGGCACTAAATGGCGCAACGAGTTTCTTAAGTGGGCTGAGGGAGAGAGCACCCTGCGATACCAACTAGCGAGGCAGCAGCAAAATGAGAGGGCGTTGGAGTCAGCGCAAGCATGGGAAGCATTGGTGCAGGCCTTACGCGATCACAGTACACCTAGCGACACTGATAGTGAGGCCAATGAGCAGCCTGCGTCCCCGTAATGCAACAGATTCACTGCATTCCCTCCAGAATGCGTAAAGTCTCCTGTCAAATGCTCTCTGATAACCTAACTAAGCACCGGTGGCGTGGGGGGGAGGGGGAGGTGGATAGAGGGAGGAGGGAGCACTACAAGCTTCCTAATACACTCTTGGGATTTTTAACCTGTTACTTGGACACTAGACCTCTGGGCGAGTTCTGTTAAGTTGGAGGGGGGGGTTCTTTCTTATAGAAAAGCAGATGTGAAAATGTTATTTTATAACTGGTCGTATTTGGATGACCGCAAGATCCACGCTCATCATTTAAGTACAAATTGCCGCCCGACCTCCGGGTTGTGGGCTAAATGGCCGTGTAACAGTACTACCTCACCATCGGAGTTCCTATCACCGATTGCCTTATCGTTGACCAATGTAGAACTGTAATTTGTATCTGCAATAAAAATATATTTACAACACAAAAGAAAAAGGAGAGTGGTTTAAGTTACAAAATTGCAAATTGCAATAAGTCAGCTGGTTCAGCGAGTTCAGGCTCAGGTAGATGGCATGTGTGGCTAGATATACTTTGTTGCATAAGATCATGAAGAGTATTAAGTTTAGAAGACCTCCGAAAGCAAAGTAAGAAGCACTTTGGGATGTGCATTTGGTTCTGGTTACTTTTCTGACTTGGATGGAAACATGGCAAGTAAGGCTTTTACGGCAGCAGGACAATTGGAAGAAATGTTGAGATCAGCTGACTGAACAAGTGTTGGTGTCCTCACAAAACATTATTTGAGCTTGGTGAAACGTGGTTTTAGAAGGCTTTATAAATGCATAAGGATAGCCTCTGGTCTTGTAATGAAATGACGATTCTCCATATAATATGAAGAGAGAATCTAGGCTTCATTAGAGACAAAAAAGCTATCATTATTTCTCCACCATCTACCGAATGTGAGAGTAAAAAATAGGGGAACAAAAGAAAATAAGGGAGAAAAAAAGGGTAGGAGATTAGTTTAAGATGAACTCTTACAAAATGTAAACTGAGACGATCATATGCTTTAGGATAAGTTGATTATGATTGTTCAATTTTATTTTCTTCATGGAGAACCAGTCCTGAGGATCAAGCGCCGAGGATGAGTTTTCACGGTGCAGTTTGGATACGAAGCCAAGAGTTTCGACTTGGCAAACATTTAAAAGAGGTAGACGATTTTGAGACAAGGGCTTATACAGACACTGGTTGTATTCTGAATTTAGATACTCTTGGTATTTTGATTTCATGTTAATACTTTGAAGCTGCTGTAGGACGTTTATGCACAAGGCTAGTCTCTGTGTCTTTATTGAAATTCTGATTCTCTCTGCATATTAATTGCAGAATCGTCTTTGTCTTTTGGACTTAGAGCCTCCTTCAGAAATCGGAGATGTTTCCATTTGCGCCCAGATCTAAATCGAGCCGTACGCCTACATTTGATTCGCTACATTTTAGTCCAACAAAATCTGCTTGAGTCATAAAGTGGCAACATTGACTTTCATAGACATTAGTTCCCTAAATTCAAGATAACATCATGATAAGTCCTGAAACCTTTGCTGCCTCCCAGCCTTTTGGGGCACTTTGACCTTTTCACCTAGCCGAGCTTGTTCCACTGGAGTTTATAAGCAGTGCATTAAACACACCTGTCCCCAGTGACCAGAAGCCATGAGGTCACAGCAGGGATGATATCAACAGGTGACGAAAGTTCAGTTAGTCCCATGCAAACCCTCTTTTATAACCTGCCTGTTTTGTGCAGGGTGACACAGCAGCAGGGCACATGTTTCTCTCAGCATTTATTAGTCATTCGATACAGTGTTCTGCAGTTTCACCCTCTCTGGTTTTACTGCAGTAGCTGAGAAGCTTCCTTTTGCACGCCACATACAGTAGTTCATGTTCGCTGCTCTGCTGACATTGTTGTTACAGTCAAACCAGCCTAATCCTCTCTTGGGTTTTATCAGCCTTGTGTTTTTGGCTCTGACGTGCAGCAGATGCTATGAGCCTCCAACATTCAGAGACATTCTCCAAACTTTCAAAAATGTGAGTAGAAATGTCTCCAAAGCTACAATGCCGCACTCACTCTAATGTTGGGAAGTGTGAAATTAGATCTGAGCTATGGGTGGCACATAAGGGCAGCATAACTCAAGTCCTGAATTGTATACAGTTTTACAGAATGTAGGGTCTCATGTACAGAGCCCTGTTGCGATCACAAATCCCACTGTTTGCATAATCACAGGGCTTGTAAGGGCAAAAGGGCTTTTCTTTATATGAGAAAGCCCTTTTAAAATTCTGAAAAATCTTTTCAAATAGTGAAGGTCTTTTTGCAATCCTTTCCGAACTGTTAATAGATGGGGCCATGGAAGGGTCCTCCCACTCCTATTTCAGATTGAGACAGAAATGTACCATTTGCGAATGGAACAATTATCAGCAGGTCCATACATTTAAAATGAATGTACTCCATGTGCCTTGTAAACATATTAGTGGATGCTGTGTGCATCTTGTACAACAACACAAAGCGCTCAGAATAGTAATGCATACATTCACTGCACGTCAAAAACATTTAAGGACGTATGTTCTAGCCTTAGCTTCTTATCAGAAGAGGGGATAACATATTTGTGATTTTTTTTAGTCATTGTAGCAGACTTATTTTTCCTTAGTGGGCAGATTTTATTTCACATCTTTATGCACACACATACGTGCCATGCTTATCAGATATGATATAACCAATACCCTTGGGAGGGCAAAGTTTCAAAGTGTGCCCATAATGTTGAATGAAGTTGGCAACCTTTGCAGTTTGTGAAGTTTGCAAAGTTGAAAGAGTTTCACAGCTGGGAACAACTTTGTTTGCAGGAAATGTTTTCTGCTCAAAAAATAAATAATCAAAATAATTCTCTTGCAAAAGAATTTTAACAAAGTGATTCTCTGTCTAAATTTGAAGATGTTGTAGAAGGTTTTCTCCTTAACATATCAACAACAAAAAATGTGTTTTTCCTTTGATAAACTTTGTATACGTTGTGAAGGTCAAGAAGTTTGTGACGTTAAAGAAAACCTCACAAGTTTGAGGGGGAAAACCCCACAATTTTACAAATCTATCACTATACATTTTGATTTACATTTTTGTTATTTTAAAGGCCTCTTTTGGCAGAGATCCTCTTAGCACATATAAGCTAATTTAGACTGTGATGGGCCCCCTGCCAAGCTGCTTGGGTCGCATGACAGAGGCCCTGTCTCTGCTAGTCTTGCAAGGACCACATTTGGAGAGTCCCCACTGGGTGTGCCAAGACTTTTAGCAAAAATTATCCTGCTGGCAAGGGGTCTTGGAGCGCTTGGGACATTTTATGGAAAATATTATTTGCAACCAGGCCACCATTTCCCTCTAGTCTGCTTGAAATGGATTTGTTTTGGAGAAACAAATCCCTAAAGTAGGAGGGCCTGATTCACAACAGTGAACTTACTCGCTTGCATGCATGAGTTTACTCCTTTTCAGTATTCACAAAATTGCAATTTAATGGTAAGTTTAGGAGTGAGGAGACTCAGCAGTTGGGGCAGAGAACTCCACACGTAAAAAGATAGGCATTTGTGAATCAGGCCCTAACCTTCGTTTTGCGAACAAAAAGTCTCTAATATTCTTGAAGTCACACACTACCGGGAGGAGCTGATAAAAGTATTTTCTCCATCAACTTTACGTCTTGGAGAGCCTGTTCCACAGCTTAGGCAAAATCTAGAGAAGGAGGTTCATACTTCCTAAGCTAATTTAAAGGTTCATGATGGCACTTAAGCTCTAAGCCTTGTCTGCAGAAAGGTGGTTCCATATCCTTTCCTGGCTTGAAGTGTCACACAGGATGCATTCAAAAAAGACTCTTATGTAAACACGCCTGTGGAGTTAGGCCAGATGCCCCTATTTGTGCTATCAGTGAGATGCATAGAGGCTGAAACTGCCAATTGGAGCTCAGTCTGGTGCATAACATAAACTTAGTTACTGAACCCGAGTACTTCAAAATTTTGAGATCATAACAAAATTTAAAATCTGCGTTTTGTGAAAATTGCTTTATTGCCACAAAAGTGCTCACAAAAATTGACCAGGAGTAGATGACAAGAAATAGCTGGAACATGGTGACTTCACACAACGCTAGCTTGTCGATGACATTTTGAAGGGGCTAGATGGTCAGATGACAGAGGCGCTTGCAAGCTACAGCATTCTACATCCCTTCTTTATATAAGGTATAAAGCGTCCCCCTGCCACACATTATAAGGATTTTGCAAGTCACAGAGGAGATCCATAACCTTATAAGTCAAGTCAAGGAAAGCTTTATTCGATTGTTATTGTACAAATCATAAAAGCACAAATACATAAGAAAAATCCATATAACATTTCATTAGAAATTATAAAAGATAAAATCTACAAAATAAACACAATATATTTAATATGTCATAAAACCATACAAGTGCAAATGTTATGTTTTATAAACCTGCTAAATGCTGCAGAATAACCTTATAAAGGAAAGAGGCTGAAGGCTGAGTTGCTTTATATGGTTATGGAACTCCGAGGTGACATGCAATATCTCTATCATGAATGCCAGGGGGTACTTTATGCCATATAATACATGGGCATGCCATCATCTTTCCCACAAACCACTTAACATTTGGTGTGTAGCTCTTTCATATGAAAACGTAACCATGTTTGCAAACATGAAATATCAAAAAAATAACTCCTCCAGTGCAGAATTAAACACAGTAGCGGCTCCTGCTTCTGAGCAGGGCAGCCAAGGAAAAGTTAAATTATAATAACAGAATGTTATTATCATTTCAGTTTTCTTTACAGAGGCAGGTAGGCCAGGCGGGGCTGGACTTCTGTCACAGTGAAGAAGGAGGAGTGTTATATGCACCTTAAGTGCGCATGATGTTTTGGCTGGCCTAAGTCATGCACACTTAGCATGTTCTCAACTGGGCTGTAATGCACAGCCTGGATGGAGATCATGCACAGGCTCCCAGTCCCAGTTCGAGTGCTGAACCAGGGTGCCCAGACCATTCACAACGCAGCTATCATGGTGACAGCAGAGTCGTGATTGGATTAGGGGAGCATGGGTGCCTCCGGGAGGGAAGCAGAGCAGAGAATGATGAGAAGCATGCTGTGTGAACAGGTAAGTGATCTTTATTTTTATTTTTCATTCCTCCCCGTGCACCACCCCTGTTCCGCAGCAGCCGCCACTGGAGGCAGCCTAATTATTTAGCAACTCTATCTATCAGCACCACCTGTGGCAGACTCCAGGAAACATTCTGGGCTTGCACTTATTTTGTTTTTTATTAAATTAGGCAATCATCTGGCATTATGAGTCCTCCACAGGAAGATGTTGTCTCCCCTATGATGTCACATACAGTTGCCCAACATAAGTCAGAAGGTTAAAAATGGTGACGGCAACTATGGTGGTCTACCATTCTGTAAGTACTTTCCCTTGGGTATGTTTAAGCGTGGGGGAAAATGGGTGAGCTGGAGAGAGACTAAAATGAGCAACTCATTTTCCAGTCTGTAGTTGGTGGGGGTATTGGAAAAACCACACACAGTCCCCATTCAGTAGACAAATAAGACACCATGTGTAAGTTTACAGAGTTTTACTGTTTTTGGTTTCTGACAGAAACAATAATTTCCTGTAGTTGAAACTAACACAGTATTGTGACATCTACCTCTGGAAAAATTGTTTCTAATTGCCCTGTTGGCTACTAACATTTAGAGGCCCCTGGGTCCATTGGAACTTGCTACTCAAAGCACAGTGACTGCTTTAAGCCTGACATCACCTCACATTTCCTTCCGAGACCCGTTGTTTTCCATTTTATGCCGCCAAACCTTCCTCTTTCTAGGGTCGGCACTTTCTCATGTAGCACAGGCAAGGTTGATAAAACATTAACCAGTATAAATTTTACAGACAAAAGCGTAGCCCAAACACATGCTAAAAGTCTTTTATAAGGGAGTGGTGCTACTGGGGCGGTTTTATAGGTGAAAGGCACACATGTTCACAAATAAATAGCTTTTTCTAACCAACTAATGTTGAGAAGTGAAAATGTTTCTCTTTTTCTTGTTCTATGAAAAACACAGATTAACTGCCACCACACCCAGGGCTCCATGTGAGTTGCCTGTAGTGGGATTCCTGTGCGGATTCTGCTCCAGGCAATTACAAGTGGCCTGGTGTGTCAAGTCCTGGTGCCTGAAGTAATCCCTTGTTGATATTTACCACTTGCTTTAACTAGGTGGTAAAGGACAGCTTTAATTGACCTGTTATTGGGCCAGGAATAGGAAATGGCATGTGGAAAAGCCCCAATACCTAAGGTACCATGTATTATTCCCCAGTCCAAAATTTATGGGCATTATTTGGTGCTGTGAAACCCAAAAAGTGAAAAAGCGTTTGTAAGAAATTAGGTTACTGGTTGAGGGGGTGAAACCCTACTCAAGCACCAACCACAATTCTATTCAGGGTGTGACACAAGAAAACCCCAAATTAACCTGTGCTCATCCCTCTGGTAGCTTGGCACAATAATGCAATGTTACAAATAGTAATAAAGTGAAATCACAACAGAAGAAAAATCCCACACCAATTTAGAAAAATAGAGTAAATTGAATAAATTATTCGATAATGATTGAAGTAAAAATAATGCTTAAAACCACAAATCGCCAACTGTGGTTATCTGGTCATGCCAGACTGGAATAAAGCCAGAAATTCAGGTCAACTGTGATAGAGCACAGGCCGCATACGGGGACCATGTTAGGCCTGCTGATCAAAGTACCTTAAATACTGGTTGCGGAGTGTTGCGAGGTCCCGCATTGAGGATGAGTCGCACAGCAGCAGTTCTGAGGAGCTGTAGGGCTGCGATGCAAGGTCCTCCATCATTGCTACATCGGTAAGCAGCAGTTCCGAGGCACTGCATCCTTCATGGATGCGTTATGCAGTGGCAGTTCCGATGCAAGGCTGTGATGTGCAGTGCTGCTTCCGTACTGTTTGGACCACAGTTAGACTGGCAGAGCACATTCAGGCCCACTTCTAAGGGTCCAGGACTGGTGTTGCATCACTTGGGGGCAATACTCACAGCAGACAGAGTCCAGGTGCTGGGATCAAGGTGGTTGGAGGCTCTGACAGGGCAGCAGTGTGGCAGTCCGTCTTGCAGCAGTGCAGCACAGCATCCCTTCTAAGTCTTTCACAGGTCCAGAGGTGTTCTGAAGAGTTAGGTCTGAGGGTCCAATATTTGAACTTGGTGCCAACTTTGAAGTAAGAGAAGGTTCTGGAGGTTTCTACCCCCAAAGGTGTTTGCATTTTCTGCCTCCCTGCCCTGCTCCTGCTTGTCTGGGGCTACAAAAAACTAGTGCAAAATTCTTTCTGAGTATTCTGAAGGCAGAGTCTTTGTGATGTGCAAGTGTGGTAGATGACAGCTCTGCTCTCCTATCAAGTCATAGATAGCCCATGCTGTCAGCACCTATTTCCCCTTTGTCTTACTGTCTGGGAGCAATGCACAAAGACCAACTGCCAGCTACACCTAGACATGTGACCCAGGATACAGGCACCAAATGGAAAGGACAAGAAGATACCATTTTTCTAAAGGTGTCATTTTCAGAATTGTGACTTAAAATCAGACCTTACATGAAAGAGGGTTTTCAATTACAATTCTTTAGACACCAAACTAGACATTCCTATCTGCTCCCAATTGAAAGTTATCATGTATTACATTTAATTATGCAACCCAATGTTATCCTATGCAAGAGGTAGGCCTCACAGTAGAGAAAAACAAATTTTAGGATTTTTTCACTACCAAGACATATAAAACTTAATGATACATGTCCAACTCTTTAAATAAACTGCACCCCGCCTTATGGGCTGTTTAGGGCCTACCCTGAGAGTGACTTATATGTATTAAAAAGGGAGGTTCAGACCTGGCAAAAGGTTTATTTTTCCAGGTTGAAATGTCAGTTTAAACTGCATACACAGGCTGCAAAGACAGGTCTGAGACATGTTTAAAGGTCTATTTAAATTGGTGGCCCAATGAGTGCTGCAAGGCAACTAGGAGCATTTAATTTACAGGTCTTGGTTACATATAGTATCCCTTCACTAGAGACTTATAAGTAATTTAAATGTACCAATTGGGTGTAAGCCAATTTCATTATGTTTAAAGGAGAAAACACCAGCACGTTAGCCCTGGTTAGCAGTTGTAAAGTGCACAGAGTACTACTGCCAACAAAAACTAATTCAGCAGAAACAGGAGTAAGGCAACTAGTATGGGGGAAGGCTCACAGGTCTAACGGCATACATATGTACAACACATCAGTACCTACTAAAACACGGTGATATACGCTGCCTAGGATCACAGTGAACAAAAATACTACTCAAATTGCAAAACAAGTGCCACACACAAACCAGAACATCAGTGCCAGCTACCTAATGTTATACCACATCCATGAACTACTCTCAACCTATTAAACAGAAGAAGTGCCGCCCTCGCATGATTCTGCTCTAACTAATGGAGACATAAAAAATTAATCAGTAGAGACATTACTAGAGAATTGAATATTCTATATGACCTGCACTACCACACCATTCACTTAAAACAAAGAGTTAGTGGAGACTACTTTTTATTTTTCCTATCTATAAGATGATCTCGTAGGTCACAGATCTAGTCAATCCCTCTCCACTACCAACTCACAAACTACTAGATATTATTAAAGGATTCTGTAGAATTACTGTGTTCCTCCTTGTAGATGGAATTGACTGCATACACATCACCACCAAAATACACATTTTAACGTTAGAACTGCAAAGGTTACATCCAACAATAAGTCAACACAGAGGTTTTAAGGGGTCAAGGGAAAAGTTCAGGATAAAGGATCAGTTTCCCCGCGCCTCCTTACGAAACACTTGCACCACCATGGATGCACCGTATTTACAATACGGTGCACGATGGCCCAAGGATTGACCGATGCGTCAGAAATTCTGATTAATCTGTTCACTCAAAAGTGACGCATTGCTGGAGCTGCTCATGAAAGTGGCGCAACTCCAGCAATGCGCCTAAGTAGATAGGTGAGTCCCATTTAAAAAGCCTTGCATCATTACTTACGCTTGGTCTGACCAGGCATAGGGATTTTGACACAGTGAAGGCGTAGAGTGACGCAGTGAAATGTAAATTTCATGGCAACAGTTCCACATGGCTTTTTGCGTGGGAATGCCCATCCGGCATATATTATACCGAACGCAGGTATAATGTGGCGCAGGGCTTTGTAACGTGAGGCATCTCCCTAGATGCGTCACATTATGAATGGGCTGCAATGTGGTCCATTGTTTATGCTGCTGCTGCATCACAAAAAGTGATGCAATGGCGTAGCAAAAGTGTTACAAGGGGCTTGTAAATATGCCCCTTCATTTTCAGACACAAAGACAATCTAATTATTGTTTTATGGCTTCTTTGGTTAGGAATCGCTTGCTCTTTAGATGCTAAAGACTGTCATAAAGACACAGACGTATTAAATAACATTACATCAGTACAGAGAATGGAGAGAGTGTTAAGAACATAGAGTGTGTTTGGAGCATACCAAAAGTTACAGGCACGCAGGTGGTGTGCTCCTTTGGTGAGCAGATGGTATGTGGCTGAATGCTGCACTCACCATGTACTTGGATGCTCCCATCGCAAATACCGTCCTGGCATCCAGAGGGGTGTTCCATGAGTTGAATGAAACACTTGGCAGGAAGGGAGGCAGTTGAACACTAGAGCACAACAGTAGATAAAGGAAGCCAAACTTGTGCTTTTTCGTATCCCTAGCTGACTCCATAGGTTTCAGGAAGTAGATGTGGACAACACTTATTTGCACAGAGATCAAAATTACAAGTTGTGTGATAATTATCACACCCTCACAGTTTTCTTCTGATTAATTCTGTCAGATCAAACCTGCTGAAATGTATCAAGGAAAAGCCCAAGGAAAAGAAGGCAAAACATACCGAATTTAATATTTTTTTGTAATTTTTGTGTAGTCCTGTTGTGCAAGTAAACATTCCTCTCCCACAGGATCTTTGTGTGTAGGACTTCATACAGTAAACCTTATAGTGCATCGTGCTGATTTAATCTCTGTCACCCAAACGCCCCTTGGTTCCTTATTGAACCCTCCCCCTTTGGGGGAAAGTGGGTGCTTAGGCACCGATGAAGGCCAAATAGACAATATATGCCTGAAAATCTTACATTGAACTGTAGCGGTGTAGCCTCAAAGATCGCATTTCGAGGGATGGCGAACTTTAATTTTGTCCTATGACATAGTTTTCATGCAAAAAACTTGCGAGTGCAAGGATATTGTATTTGATGGATTCATGTGTTTTAGCTTACCTGACATCCCATCTATCGCGGGAAGAGCTAAAGGCTGTCTGACGGTCTGGGTTAAAGTGGAAATTGCTGGCCTGATTGTTCAGTTATTTCAGGAACAGGGGGAGGCGCAGTCTTTTTGTCTTTCTTGGAATGACTCTTCTAAGCTGTGCTTTTCTATGACAATAATTTTACATATAAAGGTGACTTACAAGGCCTTTTAGTGCTGATTGACATGCTTGCGGAGAGAGTGGCTCGTGCTGATTGCCCCTTTAAGTTTGTGGCGAGGGGATTTTAACGCAAATTTGGGGCTTCCTATGTCCCTCTCCCCAACCACCTTTGATCCAATTTCACATGAGCTGGACCACAATGAGATGGATGCTAGGGGACGGGTTCTATTTTCTTATTTGTTAAAATGGGGTATGGTCAATAAGACGTCCAAATTGACTGACCAGCATATTCCCACCTTTATAGGACGAGGTGCAGGATGCACCACCGATTATATATTTGTCACCTGGTGTGTGCTTTCCCTCATTAAGGACTGTGAGGTTCTTATCCAGCCATATAACGATCATAATACCATCTCTGCAAAGATAGTGTTACCACATAGGGGACAGAAGCCTAAGCCTCTATCTATCCAGGTATTATCCACTAAGGATGCAGGGCGAAGGGTGGTTTGGCGTTCACTGAACATGAACAGCATAATGTCCCAGGTAAAACTGATTAGTTCTGCCCTGGGGCATAGTTGTAATTGCATACCGTGCGTGCCAGCCCATATCCTACGTAGACAAAGTTCAACATTTATTCGTTAGACCCATTATCCAGCCAAGTCAGAGGGCTCACTCCTGGTTTGATATTGCCCGTAGAGAAGCTAACAATATCTTACATGGGGCTTTAAAGCAAAATCCCTGGGATCAGACTGCGATTAGGGAAAGTAGGTTGCTGTACAAGCTTGCTATAAAAAAGAAAGTCAGCCTTGAAGGAGGAGAAGTGGGATTCTAGAGTGGGAGTCTGTCATTCCAAAGATCCCCAAGCCTTCTGGAAAGCTGTACGGTCAGTTTTATCTCCCACCCTACCAGCTGATAAAGTAACCGTCCATATATCCCCCGAGTCATGGGCGTCGCACTGCGCTAGTCTTTACTCTTCTGATCTTTGTGCCACGGAGGCCTAAGTTCACCTGAATTTAACATGTCAAAACCTTGTTTTTAATGAAGGGGAAGTACGGAAAGCAATTGACAATAGTAAAGGTAAGAAGGCGCAGGGCCCAGATGATATCCCATTGGATTTATTCAAGGAAACCCAGTATTCTAGTCCCCGGGTATCACCGCAGTTTTTAATTCAGTCTGTAGCGAGGGAGTGCCAAAGTCTTGGCGTTCATTTGTCATAGTGCCTGTTTTCAGAAAAGGTAATGTGCACGATCCTAAATGTTATCAACCGATATCCCTTCTGCATTCTTCTGTTAAAATCATTGGTAGAGTTGTGCTAGACTGCCTATTGGACTGGATCAATGCCTACCATATCGTGGCCCCCAGTCAGTATGGGTTTATGAAGTGGCTAGGCACAATCAAACAGTGCCTTAATCTTCACCTCATCTTGGCTAAATGTAAATACACGAATGGCACCTCTACCCACCTGGCCTCAATGGATCTGACTGGCGTGTTCGACTTTGTCTCACGCTCTAAGCAGTGGGACGTTTTAGTAAATATGGGAGTCGACGCGGGTTTGGTCTCTTTTCTGAGGCTTATCCACCATGATCTTTCCGCTTCAGTGAGGTATGGTAATGCTGGAGAATGCTCAGAGTTGTTTAGCATTAAACGCGGGGTACACCAAGGTTGCATCCTTGCCCCAATCATATTCCTCCTTTATGCCAACGATTTGGAGAACACTTTAGTCACGGTTGGGGCTGATGTCCCTCAAGTTGAGAAAAAGGCTGTGCCAGCGCTCCTCTATGCGGGCGACACAGACCTTCTGGCAAGGACTGCAAATGGCCTTCAAAAACTCATTGCCAGTTATGTCAGTTTTACGAAGGATCTGGGTCTGGAGCCAAATTATAAGAAAACTTTTGTAATGATTTGTGGCGATTAAAGTATCAAATCCTGTAGCCTGAACATAGAGGGCAAAAAGTTGGATAGGGTTAGTTCCTTCCCGTATCTAGGCCTGGAATTTGATGACGGTTGTACGTGGCATACTTGCATAAAAAACAGATTAACACGATTTACGCATGGAGTTGGTACAACTTTTTACCTTGCTATGACCATAGGTAAAAAGCCCATAGCCCCAATTTTAGAGATTTCTAATCATGAAAGTATACCAATTTTAACATACGGCATGGGCATCTGGGGATGCAGGGACGTACTTGAGTTAGGTCTTGTTTATGTTTAAGATACAATAAATGTGGAACCTCTAGCCACCTAGTGTTTCATCTGGACAAATAAAGAAGCTGATCTCAATTGGGCAATTATCAGAGACTGTCTAAGTTGTACTTGAGGCCTCTCTATCCCCTGGCTCCCATATATCAAAACCTACCTCATGGAACTTGGTTATGCCTCATTGTTTGAGCACCCTGATTCAATTGGTAAAGGGGATTGTCAGAGGGTTTTGGATAGCTTCCGAAAGCACAAAGAATTGTCCTGGGAATTGCTTGCAGTATCTAAACCCTCCATTAGGGATTATTGCCTTATACAAGTACCTCCTTCCATTGTGCCATATCTTTTATATGTAAATAATGTCCGCAAAAGGAATTTGTTAACAAGATTTAGGCTGGGGTCTTTCCACTGGTTGATATACTTTCCCCATGGCCAGTATTCTTCTGAATCTATTACTACTTGGCCTTGTGATGAACATTCGTGCCAAACCATTTTACATTTTGTATTTTTCTGTCAATGTTATCTTCCATTTACTAGAAAAATGCTAATACCACTTTTGTGCACACATTTTTTAAGTTTAAAGCGTCGCTGTATTTCCTCCAGCAACTCAATGATCGTGATGTTAGTTTTGCTATCGCTAGTTTTCTGAAGTACACTTTAGAAAAGAGAAGGAATATGTTGTTTTAATATCTATGCAGTTTATTAGTTTCTGTATATGTTGTATTTGTATCGCTGCTAAAACGCTTATTGCTGCTGCCAACTTGTTTATATGACTGATTTTAACATTTAATGCCATTGGTTAATATTTGCTGCTATTCATTTGATATCAGTCAATTTGCACCATCACTTTAGTTACGATCAAATTACTGTTTTTGTCTATGGTCGTACTTACTTTAAGTGGAAAATGCGTTTGTAACTTTCTGTGATGTGTTTGATCTTAATAATGTTTATTATTATGTGTATCTTTCATGACCTGTCTTTGGAAGGTCAAATAAATAAATAATTGAATTGATATGTTAAAAACCAATTCCGCAGGTTAATGCACCGTTTTTCTTTAAAAAATTTGGAATGGGCGGTGTTTATCACATGTAGTAAATACCTCACCCTGGGGCAATGATATTTAGCACAAGTACTAGATACCCTACCCCGTTCTGACAATCTCATAATGAGGGCCATAATCTGCCTTTTCCAAGAGGGTGATGGATACAGGAAACCTATCCCAAATTCCTACTCCAAAATGGAAGAACTTTTTTCTGTGATGCTAGTTCCTGTTTAAATCATATGTAGAAAGGCATCTACGAGCGATGGATGCATCACACTCACTAGTTGCCCTATTTTTCATCACCGTCATTGCCCAATTTACTACTATAGTTTCCCTGGTTTTTGATTGATGGTAGCTGGAGATTCTGCTGGATTTCTTCTGGATTCTTCTTGATTTGGTTTCTTCTCCCATACCTCGAAGTAAGCTAGGCAACTTGCTGCTCAACTCTCCTTTAATCTTCATCTACAATAAAGAGCTAAAAATGTGTCAAGAATTACCTTGCACTACTAAGGGCTAGATTACGATGCATTTAGGAAAGCATTCCCTCCTAGGGCCCAATTACGATGCAGTTAGGAATGCCTCCTAACAGCATTTGCTCCTTTCGAATGAGATCTGGAACATGTCTTCCCGACCGAGGGCCAGATTATGATGAGGTTAGGAACATAGGGGGTGATTATGATGGAGGGCGGGTCGCCACCGCCCGGCCGATGGTGGCAATCCGCCCGCCTTCTCACCCCGATTTACCCCCACCATATTATTATGGCAGGGGGTATCACAGGGGATTCAAAGTGCGTCCACCGCTTTTACCCAGGTCGTCAATCGTTACGATTGCCGGCCGGGCGGAATAGGTTGCAGGATGTCACGGGCCTTTCCATTCCCCGCCATGGAAAGGCTGGCAGGAAATTGCTTTGGAGGCCAGTTGCAGGCCCCCGGGGCTTGGGGGGCTGCACGCCTACATTGCCATGTACAGGGTGGCAGGCACTGCGCGGTGCCTGCCACGTTGTGCATTGCAGTACACAACATGCCTTTTCAACATTACGGCGAGTGCTGCTTATAGCAGCACCCGCCACAATGTTGGAAATGTGGAATGCGACCGCCAGGGTGGCGGTCGCATCCTAATTTGCAGTGCAGGACCGCTGCACGTATGGCGGCTGGTCCCAGCACCGCAAGGATGGCAGGTGGACTAAAGTCCACCCGCCATCCTACTCAGCCACATATGCTCCGATAGAAGTCAATGGGAGTCCAACCAAATCATATCTGGAAACATCCGGATGCATCATACTCGGTCGGTCGGACTCTCCCGATCCAAGTCGGTTGGAAACCATTCCCAACCGATTAGATCGGGAAGATTTCCTAACCGCATCGTAATTGGGCCCTAAGTGTATAGTGGCACTATAGCTACTGAGAGGAATAGCCCTTTCCTTTGGCAATCAAGAAACTGATTCAACAGATCTTCTCCGTGTCTAGTCCATGAGAATTGTTCACCATTGCACATTCGTTTTAAGTTCATAATATGATAAAATGCTGTAAGATTTACAAATTTGTCATTTTCAAAGTGTTATAGAAACGCTGTGCTTAGGCCAACTAAAGTCTTACTATGTTTATTAATAAATGAAAAAAAATATCTCTGTGAATCACAGACTTGACTGATAAGGATGTTTCTTAGCAGCATAAAAGTAAGCACCACTAAGCAAAGACTAGACACAAATATCCAGCACTTTACAAACAGACTTTCAATAAGGAATCAAATGGTTTCAGGAGAAATAAAGGGAGTACATAGGTTCTGAAGGCTGAAATGTTATGTTATGTTAGCAGTGCTTAAATAAGCGCATGGCTACCCTAGCAACGGGGCGTCCCAGTGCTCGCAGACATGTTGGCTAGGTGAGTATTACTAGCCTGATGGAGAGACAGCCAGGAAATATCTGTTTCTAGAGACTCAGGGGATCTGGGTGCAGCACGTCCGTGCAGCATGAGCTAGATGGATGAAAACAGCCAGGTGTTGATCTGTTTTCCGAATGTCCAATGATCTTGTATGCTGCGCACTGAGATTGGAATAGAATTCCAAAGAGCTGGGGCCAGGAATGTAAATGCGCGACACTTGCTCTGCTCCTGCACACCCTAGGAGTGCAAGCCAGGTGCAGATCTGCGGAGCAGAGTGCGCTCGTTGGGGCATATGAAGTGTAAAGCGCCTGCAGTATCTGAGGGCCCTGGCCGTGTAGGATCTTGTAAGTGATGCAAAGAGTCTTGAACTGAATTCTCTGTTCGATAGGAAGCCAGTGCAGGCGATACAGGAGATGGGAGGTGTGACAATACTTAGGGAGGGCGAAAAGAATGCGAGCAGCCGCATTCTGAGCCCTATGGAGTTTCTTCGTGACAGTTTTATTGACGCCCAGTAGCAGTCCGTTACAGTAGTAGAGATGTGACAGTACCACCGATTGAATGATCACCAGTCGGGTAGAAGCATCAAAGAACCCCAGGATGGGTTTCAGACTGCGTAGGTGGTCAAAGCATGTACCTGCCACTTTTTTGGCGTGGAGTTCAAATGAGAGAGAGTTGTCCAACAGGACCCCTAAGTTCTTCAATGCGCTTTTTGCTTGGGGTGGAATACCCAGTGCAGCGGCCCCCCACTGGTCGCCCCATTTGTGGGGGTCCCGGTCAACCAGAAGCACCTCCATTTTTGAGGAGTTGAGTTGGAAGTAGTTTTCCGCCAACCAATCAGAGATGGCCAAGATATCTTCACCAAACTTCAGTTGGTCGTGAACTGGGTAGTTTTTGAAAGTGAATAGCAAGTGTGTGTTGTCTGTGTATGAAATCTATCTTAAATCATGAGAAAGGAAGGAGACGGCCTTCAGTGGATACAAGATTTTAAATGTTTTAGGTGGCGTTTGGACAAAATATTGAATAAAAATCTCATGATGCCAAAATATTGTGTCAAGAAAATCAGGATGTTAAAAATATCGTGTACAGGAATAACAAAGGTAAGAATATAATTTTAAATGTTAATTTAATTATCATTGTAAAAAATATTGTTTTAGAAAATATTGTTGCATACAATGTCATTTGTATGTTACTTTATATGTATTTTATTGTAGTGTGTATTATTTTTATTGTCCAGTATTTTTTTATTTGTGTTTTTAGTAAACATTTTATAACTTTGATATTTTTACATTTTTTTTTTCAGTTGTATTAATGTGTCAATTAATGTATATGTATTTTCTCTTTTCGCAGCAGTATTTTGGATCTTTAAGGTATAATGGTGGCAAGATTTATTTTAAGTTCATGTTTTAATTTAAATGTAGTTTGTATTTTTTAATGCTGTGCAAATGATATTGTAATATTAAGTTTTGTTTTAATTATTAGTTGCATTAAAAAATGTATTTATTGTAATCATCAATAAAATCAGACATTTTTAACTTTTTCAACTTAACTAATGTAAAATAGATGTAAATGTACTTTTAATCCATATTTGTAATGTAAAACATTTTTTCTTATTACTTTTTTCTTAAAAATGTTATCAGTTTTTATTTTTTGGAATGTTTACAATTACATAATGTTCTTAATTTTACATTCTACATAAAAAATATTTATGATAATATATAATTAACATGAAAATAGAATAAATATGTATTATTTATTCTGTGTTAACCAAGAAATATTTGTATATTTATGTATATTAAAGGTGTATTTATTTAAATGTTAGTAAAATAAAATAATCATGACCATTATATTATTTATATTATTAGAATAAGATCTGTTGAGAGAATACATTCTAATTAATATTTAGATGTAATATAATTTATATTTATTATATAGTGATAACATTTGTTTTACTTTTTTATATATTCAATGATGTTTAATTTTGGATTATGGATTTATTTTTTATATTAGGTTTCAAGAGTTAGGAATATTAATAAATAATGATAAAATATATTATTTTGAAATCATAATTGACACATTATTTTGGATGTTGATGTTCCATTTGAAATATATTGGGGTTTAGTTTGTTTTATTGTGACTCCGAAGTACTTTTTATTTTATGTGATACATAAAAAATTATGTGTGACTGTGGAGTATTTATTTTGTATATAAACTCTTTCAACAACTTCCCTAAAATGGTTTAGATATGAGTGGGAATAGTAAATGGTGTTGGCCTTTAGAGTCCAACACCTTCCCCAAAATGGTTTATATTGGAGACGGAATAGTAAATGTTGTTACTTTAGTGTACATCACCTTTCCTTAAAATGGTTTAGATTGCTGTGGTAATAGTAAATGGTGCCCCTTTGGTATGCAAAACCTTCCACAAAATGGTTTACACTGGAGTTGGAATAGTAAATGTTGTCCCTTTAGTGTCCAAAACCTTACCCAAAATAATTTAGATTGGAGTGGGAATGGTAAATGTTGCCCCTATAGTGTCCATTGCCTTCCCCAAATTGATTTCGATTGGAGTGGGACTAGTAAGTGTCACCCCTTTAGTGTCCAACACTTTCTCCAAAACAGTTTATGTTGGAATAGAAATATTGAATTTAATCCTTTTATTGTTAAATTAATTTGTTAAAATGTATTCCTATGTAAGGGCCAATTACGATGTCGGTCGCAAAGCAGTCTGACCGAATTGGTCTTGGAATCGTTTCTGACCGAATCGGATTCAGGGATTTCGACTGACCGATTATGATGGTTCCAAACATCGTTCGGTCGGACTCTCATTGACTTCAATGAGAGCCTGTGTTCCAACCGAATACATAGGCTCACATTGAAGAAAGGGGTGGGTGGGGAAAACCCATGGTGCCTGCCACACTGTGCATGGTCTGAGAGAGGGGACCCCTGGGTACCCCCACGGGCCCCATTAGGAATGCCCCGGGTGAAGAGGGGCCTGCTATGGGCCCCCAAAGTTAGATTACAACAGCTGATCCATGTCGGAACAACCGATTCAGAAAGGCTGTTCGAATCTGACATCGTAATACGTTGGTTAGAAACGCAGTCCATAGACTTGTACAATTCGGCTTCAACGACTTGGTTTCTCCGAATGCCGTTCAGAACCAAGACAGATCAGAGTCGGAAAGTCAGAACAAGTTGCATTTTCAGACTATCATAATCGGTTGGTCGGAAGGTTTTCTGAATCGGTCGGAAAGCCGGGTTCCGAATCAGATTCGGCCGACCTGAATGCCATTCCGAGTCTTTCTGCAGACGACGCACCTCAAAGTGGTGCACCTCAAAGCAGGTGTATATAGCAAAGGTGATTCTATTCAGATCCAACAGCAGCCACTGAGGCAAGGACTGCATCCTGTAAGCGTATCGTAGAATAAGTGTTCATTTCACTAGGAGTCAAAGCATCCCAGGGTGGCACGTAGAATGCATTCAGTAGCCATGGAATAGGCTGGGGACAACAATACTCATGGACCTTTAAGGTGTCCATCCGTACTTCATTGTCCAGTGGTCCAACCAAATGTGATCCTAAGCATAGATCCAAAATGCATTTGTCGCTGCAAAGCAGCCAGTGGAATGCAGGTTATACACAGTGAAGCCAAACAGACCTGAAGGACAAGAACCAGTGCTCATTTAGTTCTTGAAGTCGAGGTCTGCCGAAGAAGTGTACCATGCACTCTCGGTATTGCAGTACAAGCAATGCTGTCTCCATTCCGGGTTAAATGGGGATGCCCATTGTGGAGCAGAAAAATTAAAATGAGAATGACCGCAACAAGCAACAGGACAAGCGAGAGCCCTCCAAAAACGCTTCCCAACGCAGAGTGTTTGAAAGATGGTATAACTTCAAAATTCATCTGAACAGGGCTAATCAGTCCAGAGCTGATACATATGAAATAGAGCATTATCTCCTTTGTATGAGGCATATGAAAGATACGGTGAACTAGCTCCCAAAAATGCAGCTTTAAGTTAGTGCAAAGTAGTGTCTGAATCTCAGACAAAGACCTTGCAACCTGGAGATCAAACGTCTCTCTGGCTGAAGTTAAGGCCACATCCTTTTAAAAAAGCATGGTTATCTGTTTGCTCAGAGTTAAAAGCGTATATTGGAAACATTTATCAAAGGCCACAGCATTGCCTCACTAACTGTGCAGTTAGGTGGAAACAATACTTGTGTGCAACCAGTGATTGTGGAATTACCCATCACTAGATAAGCGATGCCCAATTCCAATCCACAGCAACCTTGATCACTCTGCATCAAATAGTTCCTATACTAGAGCAGTTTGCAACTAAAGAATTGAAAGCCCCATGAAGAGAAATGTCCTTGCAAACTAGGGACCCGCTTAAAGCATCCTCAAAGTCCGAACCATTAAGTAAAACGTCTGTGTCCCCATTTCTGCGTCTAAACCTGAATGGTAACTCCAAGTATTCATGCACATAACCTTCTCCTAGAGCTTCGTATCTGCCTACCTGCTGGTATTGGAGACAATATTGGAACTGGAAAGTCATAACCAGTGGGGTGATGTAACTATGGATTATCCAGTCTGTGAATGGTGTCTAATTTTTCAATGTACAACATGGTGTACCTTGCAGCTCTGTGTGCCATTACAATCTGAATCTCCGTTAGATGATATACAGAAAATAGACTTGTACTATTGATGTTACACTATGGCACGTGGCCAGAACGTAGTGTTTACAATGTCCAGCTCGGTATTACAGTTGACCGTAATAGTCAATGTCCATGCTGTAAAATAGACATGTATAATATCAATTTCAGAAGACACTATGTTAACAAGTGAATACATTTTAGATGATAATGTGGTCATAACGTTGTCAACCACAGCCAATGCATTTTCCAAATAACCCTATCGATCTTGCACAATCTCTCAGCAGCTTCCTATTGAGAAATTGTCCCCCACTTGTTGTATATTCCGTACAAGAAGAGCTTTTGACGTGGGTTCTGGGGACTTAACAAAAAATCACTGAGATCCATGTCATCAGAAAGAAGGGACAAGTGTTGCTTCACTTGAGAGAGTGTTGAGGTCTTTAGCCAATCAAAGCATAACTTCCCAACACTATATGATGTCACTACCCCAGAGTGTTCTGTTTGTACATATCGTTGATCAGGCCTATTAATCCTAAACCCTTCGGTGTTGCCCAGGAATCTAGATTAGCATCCATTTGTGTCCATAGGCCAAACCAACCATCCCTTCCAATTGGGGTCTGATGAATTAAAAGAATCATTAGCGTGAGAATGTGGGACTACGAGGCGAGTTTAAGTCCTTCATTTTTGCTATTCCAAGACGGGAAGTTTGTTGCACAGTATATTCAGGAAAATCATTTGATGTGGTATGAGGCATGCTCTAAATAAGACCTCCATTCCCTGAAACTGTCAAGCTTTTGTCTTCCAGACAGATTGTGTGTCTATGGTGTCTTTCCAAAAGTCAAAATCCTGTACGGACAGTTGGGAAATAAAGGAAGCAGAGTATATCAGATTGGTGTTTGTTAGCAAATTTTTCTTTGCTGGTGTAAGTGCAAGAATTTAATGATAATGCTGGGTCTAATGTGTCAAACCCAGAAAAATATGCAAACCTTGGTGAAAATGTTTTTGAACTACTTTTTGGTGGTGTGGGCAATGTTCCCATTGAGTGTAATTGTACAAAGTGTATGGGATACTAGCTATGTGTAAAAAATGGTGGCCATAATGTTGATAACAAAACATATCACCAAAAGTAGATGTACCATCATACAATCCATCATTAGAAAATGCAGCTGATTGTTCTAGATCTGCAAGAAAATTGTGCACAGTTTCAATATCCCAATCATCAGATAAAGTAATGGAGGTGATGATGTAATTTAAAGAAATTTTAAACAAATATGGAATTTGTAAAAGTTCAGGAGGACCCTGTCCCACACTATTCCTTCTGAAACTGGAACTGCTGTAATGTTCGCAAAGAGACAGGTCCCTTAGTTCACGGTGCTATGATGCATGTGGTGTCAGAACCAAGTTCACAAGTTGTACTGCAGAGCATCCTGGCAGATAGTGTCCGTTCAGGATTAGGAAAAAGACAGTCACAAAACCAGGACCAGGAATAGTAATTCGACTGTAATCCAAAGATGTATTCAAGGAACAACAAAGTATGACTTTTTCAGCCAGAGAGAGTGTACACTTGTAGCCTGAAAGGGAGAGACGGTGGTGGCAGCTCAGGTTCACTTCAATCCGATGAGAAGTCATCATAATGCACAGACGCTGTCCGGTCTATTTTTGACAGCTCAGCAGGTTTTGTAGAACAGGGAAGTGATTCGATCTGTGGCATATTAACATAGATGTGGTCAATTTTTCGAATTGAGATTTCTGCTTGTTGCCTGTACAGTCGTATTTGTTTCAACAGAAGAAAGTATCACTTCATTGTTGTTTACAACTTCTCTTTGCAGAGGGTAATATTCTGTAGGTATTAAAGCTTCAATCTGAACTTCCTGAACGGTACCAAGAGGAGTGCGGTGGCTACCCAGGAGCCCACACGGCATGCTATTGAGAATCGGACACATAGTGTGGTCTGATCAATGGAGACAAACCAATTTGTCTCTGCCACCGGCAAGGGGTGGAAGAAGTACAGTTCTAGTACCTTTGACAGCCAGGACAGGTACAGGCTGTCGATGTAAGATGGCCCAAATTCTTGCTTGTCCACAATTTCCTCTCTGACTAGGTCCCCAATCTTCTGGACACAGGCTTGTCTTGCCGGTACAACCTTCACTTCTCCAGTGGCGGTGCATATTACTTTGATGTTGCTTTGTGTGTGCTGGAATTAATTGAGTTCCTGTAAAACAGCCAAACGTTCATTGATATCCAGCTGTGCTGATATTATCCAGGTCTGGTTCCCACATACTCACACCATACAGAAGTTTGTAAGGAGTACGATCACTCAGGGATTTTCTTGGCATGTTTTTGAGTGCCTTCTGGACTCCAAATCGCTGATTGACCCAACTGCCACGAGCCTAAACTTTTGCTGTTAAGGACTGCTTTAAGTCATGTTTTTTCATCTCAACTAACAAATTTTCCTCAGGATGGTAGGGGAAAGGTACCACAAGTCCACACCAAGACTTCCCACTGCTTCTTTGGAAGCCTGAGAGCTAAACGTCGGACCCTGGTAGGAATGTAGTGTGCCAATTGCATATGTCCCGATGAAGAAGTGCAAATCCTTTATAACAGTTCAAGCATCAGCGGAGCACTTCGGCCAAATGCAGAGGAATCTGGAGCATGAACCACTGCCAGCAAGATGTACTTGTAGGCCCCATCTGGTTGTAAGGGACCTCAGTGATCCAAATAAACAGCTGCTAATGGTATGTCTGAAATCAATAGAGGTGTCTGTGGAGGACGTGCTATGGTGGAACCTCACATCTGTTGGCAGATGTCACATTTGTGGAAAAAGTCCTTGGTCTGTTTTGTAAGACCAGGCCACCAATAGCGATGCTGCTGTCATGAAACTGTAACAGTGACCACTGTGTGTGCTGACCCCAGAACCTCATTTGCAGCTAGTATTAAACTCAATCTGCGACCAGTGTTTGGTATTACTCTATCCCCCATTCCTGGAATCTGAGCATACGGAATGTTTTGTGCATCTAACTTCGAGGAGTACTTGAGTGGCGGATGTCGTTGCCAGCAGCATTGACAGTCACCATGATGTCTCTGTCTATTCTCGTACTTCAACAAGTGATTGCAGCAATATGAACGTCAAAACGCTGATGACTCAATGTGTGGATAACATGAGCCCATGGCAAGCATTTTTCAGCTTTGCCACTTGTTCCCAAAGCAGCTTGTGCTTGATTGTGCAACCATTGGAATCTCAAAATCTATTCTGGCCCCAATTATGAAGATATTCATTATAGGACGGGACACAGTAGTATGAATCAAACACTATGGACCCAATTCCAATATCGGACAGAACGGAGTCCGTTCGACATTGGTTTAGAACTGGAACCGAATGACCTCTTGTCGTCGGTACCAGTCCAGGAAGTAGGATGCGACCGGACCCTGTTTGGTCGCAATCCTATTCTTTACAATGGGAGCATGCCTTCCGAATGGAAGGCATGCTCTCTTTGCAAAGAGCAGAGGTGCAGTTCTTCCCTGCTCCCTGTGGCAGGCACCTCAAGGTGCCAGCCACCGGGTGCAGGGATCAACAGGGGGGCACCATAGGTGCCCCCTAGGCCGTCATTCGGCGGGTCGGTCAGAAAGGTATCCAAACGGGCAATTCCGATGTGATTGGGAATGGCTCCGACCCTATGAGTGTGGGAAATTCATGAGCTTTACTTTGTAGTGCCATAATTAGAACTTTGCGTTCTGCCAACTGCTCTGTACAGTCCCCTGAGTACTGAGGATGTTTTTTGTCAAAACAGAACTTTCTGTCATGCATGTGCCCTTTTACGATTGTGCATGCCATGGAATATTGGTGTTGTGTCCCTACGGCGTGCTGAGTAGATCCATCAGTATAAATGATATATTCCTATCGATTAGAGGCATTATTTCATTTGGCAGGGGATATTCTTGTTCGTATTGCAGGAATGCTTGTGTTTGTAATGTAGAATCAAATCTGTAGCCTACATCTGTTGCAGTGAGAGAGTTATCCCATTAAATCCTTTGTGGTTGTAATGCTTTGGCATTTAGAATGGCCTCTAAGGTAGATACTGGGGTAATGCCAATTATTTGCTTACCCTGAGCCAGTGCTCTCTCTTTCTCACTATAGCAGACTGAACCGCTGTGAGAATTTTCTCAGTGGGTGCAAAATGCATTTCAGCATGTACAAATGAGATTTGAATCAATAGGTACTGTATCACCTTCATTGAAAGTGATGTAGGCATACCCGATGCGTCCAGCAACTATGCAGATCACCAGGTTAGTTGCGTTGAAACGTTTGTGTAAATGTTTAGAAACTATCCTATCAGTTTGTACAGAACATAAAATGTGTGTGTGTTTCTGTGTCCAATGGTGATTGAAAAATCAGGTCTAATAACATTTTACAACAGTTTTACTTGTTCTGCATAATCCAAAATATATTTTCTGCCCAATTTTAAAATTCTAAAATGGATTGTAGTCTTTTCAGGGTAATTGGAGGCTGGAGCAATTCACATTTTTCTAACAAATTTACTGTCAGGATTTTGCCTTCACTTGACAACTTGTATCCCAGAAACAGGACCTTGAAGCAGGGAATTTTTGATTATTTAAATAGAAAATTGTAACCCTGGTGAGAAAACCAAGGATTATGTGGTTCAGTGTAGCCAAGTGTTCCATTAATTCATCGTCTGTCAGATAGATGTAATCTACTATGACAATGCCTCCTCATCAAAATTTTGAAGTAACTCTGTTACCCTGTCTGAAAACTGCCCAGCGCTGTTCTTATACCCTTGAGGTAAATTGCAAAATTGACGCTGTGAACCTAGCACTGAAAAGACTGTCAATTATCTGGTTTCAGGGGCAATATTCTGGCAGAAAAATCCAATTGAGATATCTAGAGTTGTCTTGAGCTTCTTTCACACAACGCTATTCATTAGTGCTGCACTATGTGCAGTTTGTACTACAAATGTGCATGTGGAAGTGTTCAAATGTCTATAGTCTAAGACTAGATGGTATGAATTGTCCAGTTTCATTACGAGAAACAGGGATTATTCATGAACAAGGTGCAATTCTCTATTACACCCTGGTATTCAAGTTGTTCTAGGATTTCCCTAACTTGTTTTTTAGCTTCATGTATTATTGAGTACTGTCTCTGAGGTTGAGGAGTTGATTTTTATGGGATCTTGTGATGAGGTGACTCATCATCCGAAACACAAAATGATTGTGGTAAAGTGCTGGAGCTAGCATTAACGCCCACACTGATTCTGGAATGAGGTCAAAGAAAGCAGGTAAAATTACCATTTCTCCCAGTGGGCATTCCATTACAAACTCAGGTGGCCAATTCGTTTCAGCCAAAAGAATGGTGTAACCGTCTGTCAGGATCTCTCTTAAGAGAGCCTTGATGTTCCTGGGTACGTCCCCCTCAATTTGGAGCGTTATTTTTTGTAAATAATGTGGGACACTTACCCTTTTATTAGGTGTTTCCACTGTGATATGCTCATTCAGTGCTACTACCATCAGATAATCCATCAGGTTCCAGCGAGCTACTGTGACCTCTGCCACACTATCCAGCATTGTCACTGCCCACTCCCCCTTCAGAAGTCCTCAGTAGTCTGGGTATGTCTTATTTTAATTCCTGCCACCTTCTTCTTTTTGAATAGAGGTGTTTTGAGTCTTTTGTTTGTCCCCTTTAAGGATGTAATCTGAAGTGCAATGCATTTCGCTTTTCAGCTTCACATGCTCTTCTGATCTGCTCTCTGACCATCCACCTCTCTCCGAATGTGTATCAGATGAATCCTGAAAGGAACAAGAGGAACGTGTCTCAGTATCCTGCTACCTGTCAGGCTTTCTAATGCGGTTTCTTTAAATAATACTTGTTGTCAGTGGATTCATGCTGTGGGGACCCACCCCATGATTGTGTTTTATCTTGTTTACAATATTTTTGTTTATTTGTGGACTACTTCTTGAAGAATCAGGTTTTTTCCTAGAGTTATCCTTTTGAGAATTACTCCTAACCTGTGGTTTCCCAGGTCTGGCTCCCAAATTTCATTACAAGACAGGAGGCTAACATTATGCATTAATCTTTTTAATGCAGCTCACAGCCGCTTACATCACAAAGACTTAGAATAAGAATCAAGTGACATCACAGTGTCCACAAAAGGCGTGTGCCAGGAAAGATCAGCCTCTTTTAAATGCGGCTCACAACAGATAAGTAACTCCTCTTCAATCCTTACTACTCTTTATGCCAGTTTGCCTCTATTCGCATATGGTGCCTATTCTGATATTTTATATATGATATATGATATTTTAATATGATGTGTACTTATCCTTCTCTCATACTGCCCTTTTATTGAATTTGTTATTATTATTGTACTTGCTATTGAACTTTATTATTCAATATGTACATACCTAACTACACCTTTCATTCTAATCTTGTGGCGTGACTCGCTCCCCACCCTTCCCTCGATCGCTATCACTCCCCGCGATCCACCCCTCGACTTCCAATTTATGGTTGTCACGCGTCTCTCCCCGTTTCTGCACCCCTCTCTGTCTTCCTGCGCGTCGCGCACACCTTCCTACCTCCTCCCCTGCTGTGGTTTCCCGGCGATATCGTCCCTCGCATCGCCTCACGTCTGCCCGCAAAGTCCGACATCTCCCTTGTTCTGATTCGAGGAATGGCCCTCGGCAACAGCAACGCAACGCTGTGTATGCGCCAGGGTCCATTCCTCGATCCCATTTTCCTTCAGCTCGAGCGCATCGGTTGCCGTTTTCAAGACTTTACCGGCTGCGCTCCTGCTACCAGCTGTTCTTTCAACTCTGATCGGGTCAATTTATAGCTAATAATATATAGGTCAATTTATTACCCTAATAATACTTTACCTGCAATTTTACCTGGATTTACCTTAGGTTCTTGATTAATTATAGTTTACCCCTAATATTACTTTACCTGGAATTTTACCTGGAATTACCTTAGGTTCTTGATTAAAATAAATAAAAAAGAAAAAAAAAAGAAGAAAACCAAATTGTTACCTAACTCTCATGCCCATGATACTAGCTATTTAATTTAATTTAATAACTTTGTTAATTTACTTACCTGCCATGTCTGATTTTGAATCAGATGACGCTATGGCAAGCTCCCCAAATCACAACAGTGATAATTTTAAATCCTTCCTTCAAAAGGAAATGAGGACCTGTATGCTAAATACATTCCGTGAGCTTATGTCTAATAAAAGGTCCCTCTTACCTGATGAAGACACTTCTGATCTAGAAGCTGAACACTCTAAGGCTACCAAAAAAAGCAAACACTGTTTAAGCACTGACGGAGGTCGCGCTACCTAATTTGAAATGGGAGGTCCAAGCACCTCAAAAGGCATGGGAGGTCCAAGCACCTCAAAAGGCACGGGAGGTCCAAGCACCTCAAAAGGCATGGGAGTCCCAAGCGCCCCAAAAGGTAATGTTGTCCCGAGTGCCATTGGCAACGCAACTACTCTCAGTGCTCCCGTCAATTCCAGCTCAGAGGAAGATGAATTCTTACTGGATCCTGACGACGAATTCGTCTTGGACCTTGACGAGCAAGATACTGATGAATGGGACCCTAACGCTCTCTCAGAGACCCACTCCTCCCCCTCGTCAAAGGACGCGATTTTTGACCCTCTTGGTGGGGAAATGTTCTCCCCAGAAAACATCTCCCACCCTAACAGCAAAAAGTGGTACCCCCACGATCACGTGGCTAAGTTCGTCACCAAGTGGCTGAGAAACTCTCTTCAAAGAGAATCTCACAACACCATGAGATCTGAGTGCCCCCGTCCATTCATTGAGGGCAAAGTCTGTCAAACTCCCAATTTAGACCCCGACTTAATCAAGTTCCTATTTAAACTAGGCAAGGATCCAAGAAAAGGTCTGGAAAGAGCCCTTAAAGCCTGTCAAGATCGCCTTCTTGACCTTCTAGGCCCCCTTACCAGGATCCTTGATCTTGCTGAGGAATCACACATTTCAAACCCACCCCTGGACACTAACCTGATTAAAGGTTGGAGTCAGAGAGCCATTGTACTCCTCGGTAATGCTAACTCCTCCCTCAATATTGAAAGGAGAAAATCTGTCCTCATCAGAATCAACCCGAAACTAGGGGACCTTGCTGAAAAAGAGCCATCATCTAAACCTAATGGCCTCCTCTTTGGACAAGATATGATCAAAACTCTCTGAAAATATGTGGCGTCCTTTACAGCCTTAGACAAAGCCCAAAACAATATGAAACGTGTTTTTGGTCAGGCCGGTGAAAGAGGCAGTTCTTCCGGCCGAGGGAATTTCCGGCCTTTCACCTACGGAATAGGAAGAGGTTCATCCGGTAGAGGTAGAGGCTTCTACCCCTCCAACTCCAGACAGTACTTCCCACAAAGAGGGAGAGGTTCACGCGGAAGAGGCTTCCCCGCTCGTGGTGCTTCCAACAACACCACCTCAAGTAAGTGCACTTCTTTCTTCTTCCCCTCCAAAGGTCGGAGCAGACTCAAACATTTCATTCATGTCTGGGAATCCTTAACTCAAGACCCGTGGGTTCTAGAAACAGTTCAGGGCTTCAAAATAGACTTCACAGAGATTCCTTTCCAATCTACCACTCCCAATCCTCTGACTCTCTCTTCAGAACATCTAGAAATCGCCAAAGAAGAGGTTTCCTCTATGTTAAAGAAGGGCGCAATAATAGAGGTCCCTTGGTCTCAAAAGAATTTTGTGAGCACCCTTTTCCTAGTCGAAAAGAAAGACAAGGGTTGGCGCCCAGTAATAAACCTTCGAGAGGTAAACAAGTACCTTGTCTACCGTCATTTCAAGATGGAAGGCATCCATCTGCTCAGAGACCTTCTACTCCAAGGAGATTGGCTAGTCAAATTGGACTTAAAAGATGCCTACTTTACCATTCCCATGGCAATAGAACATCAGTCCTTTCTCCAATTCATTTGGGACAATCGCCTTTTTCAATTTCAGGCCCTCCCTTTCGGTCTTTCATCCGCCCCTTTGTGTTTCACCAAAATCATGAGAACAATAGTCTCCATCCTAAGAGCCAGGGGTATTCGTCTCATCATCTATCTAGACGACATACTAATAATGTCCCAATCTCACTCTCAGATTCTAGAAGATCTACGAACCTCCATGAACCTCATAGAAAGCCTTGGGTTCATTATAAACAGGGAAAAATCAATCCTTTTACCCTCCAAATCTCTGGAGTTCATTGGCTTCACTATGGACACATCCAGGTGTCTTCTCTTACTCCCCAAGAAGAAGATTGCCAAAATTCAGAAAGAAATCAGATTTGTCCTCAAACATCACTCTTTATCCCTCAGAGAGCTGGCCAGACTCCTTGGTCTACTTTCTTCCTCGATACAAGCTATCTTCCCAATTGGAAACTCAATCCGACCATTTTCGATTCCCTGGTCCACTATTGGGGTCCTTTCGATGTGGACCTTTTCGCAAGTCGTTTGTCTTCCCAACTTCCACAGTATTTCAGTTGAATGCCAGACCCGGGTGCTCTCGCTGTCAATGCTTTCCTCCAACCTTGGGCTCCTCTCCGACCCTACGCCTTTCCCCCCTTTGCTATGATTCAAAGGGTTCTACAGAAAGTGAGACAAGAACAGTGCTCCCTGGTCCTGATAACCCCCTTCTGGCCGTCTCAAGCATGGTTCCCCACAGCTTTGGAACTCTCTTGCGACATTCCCTTCCTAATCCCGGCCTTTCAAGGTCTCCTCCTAAACGCAAACGGAGAAGATCACCACCTGGTTCTTTCAGGGAGCCTGAACCTTCTTGCTTGGAAAGTGTCAGGCAATCTAATCAATTGTCTGGACTTTCGTCATCTGCTCTTACACTCCTCAGAGAATCTTGGGCACCTGGAACACACTACAGATATAATAACATCTGGAAAAAATGGTCTAGTTGGTGCTTGGAAAGGGACTTGGATCCCGTGGAAGCTCCTATCGTTAATATAGTCAATTTCCTAGCTGGACTTTTCGACAGCGGTCTCTCCTATAGATCCATTAACTGTTATAGGTCTGCCATTTACAGGTCACTCTATTGTCAACGGTAAAACGGTGGGTAAGAACGCTATTGTTTGTAGTGTCCTTAAAAGTATTAGACTTAAAAGGCCCCCTAGGCCTAAATATCAATCTGTTTGGGATGTTAAACTATTGCTTGACCTTTTTTGCTCTTGGCCTGATAACTCCCTTCTTAACAGAAAATGTCTTTCAATTAAACTTGCCTCTCTTCTTTGTTTAATCTCCTGTCGCAGAGTTTCAGATGTTAAGGCTCTGGACATCTCCAATAGATGTTATGACATGTTTGGTGTTAAATTTGAAATTTTTAGGAGAACTAAGACCATCTCTGACTTTATCTTCTATCCACGTTTTGATTTTTACAAAAAACTCTGTGTTGTTGATTGTATGAAGGAATAAGACTTCAGGATGTCTAATCTTCGACCCCCTGATGCGAATCAACTTCTTGTTTCCTACGTTAAACATTTTAAACCCATCTCATCCTGCTCTATCGCAAGGTGGGTTAAATTGGCTATGAACTTCGCTGGTATTGACCTTTCTAAATTTCAAGCTCACTCACTAAGAAGCGCAATGGCCAGTAAGTCATTCTGGTTGGGTGGTAAGTTGGATGCTATCCTTAAGGCTGCTGATTGGTCTAATGCCTCTACCTTTGCCCATCATTATTGTAAACCAATTGAACATGTTTCTGATGTTGTGATTCAAGGCTACCAACATGCATAATGTAGCCTCCTGTCTTGTAATGAAATTGCGATTCTCCTATTAACATGACCAGAGAATCTGGATTTCATTAAAGACACAGAGGCTAACATTATCCCTCCCGTCCCTCCCTTGAGGGATATTGAGTATTAATTTGGTTAACAATGTTTTGAATGTTTCATACCTTTTAACCTTTTGCTGTGCTTCTCTTGTTGCTTCTTCTGAAGGTTACCTTGTGCTTTTCTTGATTTGCTTTATTTTCTTTCAGACAATTCGAATTGATGATTCTCAAAGGATTTTACAAGTTTCAACTATACTTCCTCCAAGTTTCAAGATGTATTCTTCGTTTGACCTGTAGTTCAAGGCATTTAAAAGAGGCTGATCTTTCCTGGCACACGCCTTTTGTGGACACTGTGATGTCACTTGATTCTTATTCTAAGTCTTTGTGATGTAAGCGGCTGTGAGCTACATTAAAAAGATTAATGCATAATGTTAGCCTCCATGTCTTTAATGAAATCCAGATTCTCTGGTCATGTTAATAGGAGAATCGCAATTATCTCTGCTTATCATGGCATAGGTTTCCTCTATAAGTCTAGGTAATTCCCACTGCTGCTAGGCAGGCGTGAACTCTCTCATCCGTTGGTGTATAGGCAATGCTGCAGCTTCCCCTTTTATGTTACTTAAAATAATGGTAAATACTGCTTCAAAATTTCCCATCAGTTTCATCCCTAAGTCCAGGGCAGGTCCTCCCCCGTACTCATTCTGTACTTGTTTCAGTACATCTTGTAAAACTGCTATTGAATGGTGTAGACTGCAGCGAAGACTGTACGCCAAGTAGCACTATCTTCTACTGAAGGAGCTGTTCCCATTGGCAAGCAAATTGGTAATACTCTGTTTGTCCTGCGGTACCGTATGGGGAAAAACGCTTCAAGCTAGCTTGTTTTCTGTGTTATCCAGAACGGAATTTGCTCCTGACTGGTGGGAATTTTTCTCATACCTGCATTCAGCGTTTGAGGGCTGATACCCATAGGAGCCAATTGCGGTTGTGCAGTCTGTGCAGTCCGTGCAGGGTTAACTGTGAGTGTTTGCATAATGTACTGCATTAATTTTCTATAAATCTTTACCAGATCTTTGTAGAGTTGTTATTTCTGCTGCATCTAAATCGTTAAGATTAGGATATTTTGTATAAGCAACAAGTCGCCCCTTCTTTACTGAGAGGATCAAGTCTCACATTTTCTATGGCATGGGGGAGGGCGCCTTTAAACAAATTTATTATATCATTGTAAGCTAATGGAATTTCTATGTCCATGTATTGGAAATATTCCTCTGGTGTTTTATCTTCAATGTAAGTGTGAAGCAATTTTGTGCGAGCATCCACAGGTGAGAATTCAACCCAAAAGTAGAATACCTCTGTTCAGAATGCTTTGTGTGCCTCAATCACATAGGTAATGTCACCACCTGTTGCCGGGAGGCCGCAGTGTAACAATTTCAGAGTAACTACGTCTGCAATTTTCTGTAATGTTTAATCTAACTTCTTGTACTTCATCCTCTCCACCAGTTTCTCAGTTTACAGACATTGTGTGAAGATAGTACACTTTTAGTATTTGAATTTATGGAGATAGGGTTAGCACAATGTGGTACAACTTTTTATCCTACAAGCTTGAATAACCCTACAGCCAATACATTGGGTATACCTACTCAGCTGAGGTGGATTTTCCCTTCCCACCACGTCGTCTCCGATTTGGAGGTGAGTCGAAGTCTTTAAGAAAAGCACAACTGAACAACTCAGATAGACTGTTAAATAAGAGCCCATCCAATGTCGGTGGCACCATGTCGTGTAGTTCCCACTAACCTTTAGAACCTGTGTGTTTGTTGGACAATAAACACTTTGGGTTAGTACCTAGACTGATTCCGGGAACCCATGCAGGATATGTTAGCCTAAAGATCAGCTAGCGCTCACGGTGCCACCTTAAGCACCCCTAACCTTACCAGGAAGCGAATGGTTTCTGGCAACCACTGAGCATGACAACCATGACCACGCAGGGATCGTGGAAACAGATACGAGCCTTTCGCTCAGTTACTTGTGCTTACTTGTGGTCAGAGAAATATAGAGAATACATAGTGGCATGTTTTCAATATATTTATTGAACCAATGTTATTCTTATATAGAATACATGTGATGCAACAATCAGCAGACTGAAGCAGGCGAAAGTCATTACAAGCACCAAAAGAGTAAATAGTAGATACAGTTCTACCATGGTGCTAAAACAGTGTATATATGAAGGAATATAAACAAGGCAGTAATCAGACATACTCCTACTCTGTAAACCCTTCTATACCAGGTGGGAGAGAATAAGGGACCCCGTCTTGGTCACAAACTGGACACCCCTCACGAGATGTCAGACTGCTGTGTGGTGAAGTCTCAGCATGCAGGGACCCTCAGTGTCAGCTGAAGTAGAATAGAAAGTAGCCTTGCGATGTACTTTGTAGATTAGCGATGTTATGGATATGTAGTTAACTCTGACACCCAGTGGATTAAGATATAACAACATTTGTATATAGTCCATAAAGAGGCCTTGTACATGATGTTTGAGGCATTGTGATAATGTTGTGCGAAGCTAGTTGTGCAAACAAAGTAGTTTCAAACAAAGTAATCCGACATTGTCGTGTATGCAAATATGTGCAAAAGTTCATGGCAGAAATGTTATTGTGTCTCCTAGGCTCCCTCTCCCCTGAGTTGCCTCAATCCCCTTCTCACTATCAGTTATTGGATCTTTTTATTGCAGTGGCCTTCCATTTGATTACCTCCAACTGGAAAGACTCCTCAAAACTTACATATTCCGCCTGGTGGAACGCTATCTGTTTTAATCACAGACTTGATACTAATTATGTTTCCCCTGTCTCCCTTGCCATTAAACGTGACCTACTCTGGATTCCACTCACCAACTACCTCTCCTCCTCTTCCTCTCCCTCTCCCCACTCTGTCAACACTGTTCCCATTAATCCACCTGATGAAGTTCGTAAACCCCCTTGAAGATGTAACGTTGTCTTTTTGCCTATCATTTTGCCGTTTTATTCTCCCAACTGTAAATATATGATTACATGCTTTTTCGCATTCAATGTAATTTGTGCACACGCTACTCTACTCCATTTTATTCTTATTGTCGCCTTTTTATTTTTTTTTATTTTTTTATATATGTTTTTTTTCCTTCTATTTTTTCTCCCTCCTTTTTTCATGAACGAGGGTGAGTTGTTTATTGAATCCGCTTTCTTATTCTTTTGCATTGTTTCATTCCATTATCTCTTGTATATTGTTATTTTTTGAATGCATTTTCACATTTGTACTTTCTGTTTGGTTTCAATAAACTTGAACTTAAAAAGAAATGTTATTGTGAAAATGAGGACAATGTAAGAAATGAGCAGCTTTGCTACATGGGCCTAACTGGGGTACATAAAAAAAGGAGCCGCTGTCATGACTCAGTCGCCTACACACCACCAGCCCGGCAGGGGACTCGTAATATGGCGGTCGGGATGCTACCGGCTTGTCGGTTTCTGGACGCCGCGGCTGTGGGCAGGCTGGCAGTAAGACCTCCTAAGTCATATAATCAGACCCTATATCTTTTACAAATGTGGGCTGCTCGGAGCTATGCTTGCCTCTCCTATATCCTGCCACTATTTGCCTTACTTTTATTTCTGCCCCATTTGGGAGATGGTTGTGTTCCCTTACATTAATTACAATGTCATCTTTTGCAAAGGCCCTCCAATAGCTTGCATTAGAGTCATATTTAGTACATTTCCAATTCAAAGTTTCCATCTATGTACTTTCTTGGTTGTAGGTGTAGTCCATGTGACCCAATAATTTCTTTCCTCTCTGTGATGTGATATATCTTACTCTTTCTATCATCATGTCTAAAAGAAACGTGTATTTGTACAAAGAATTACAATTTTAAAATGTTTATACATTTGTTATTTACATGTACAATTATGCAGCTATTTTTCTTATTTATACTTACATGCATGTTCTTCTTAGATGTTTCACATGTTCATTGAAGCTTTTCCGTTGGGGGTGTTGTAATGTGGAACAGGCGCTTTATTTTCTATTGGTCGAAAAAAACTGCATCAGTTTAATTTTAAATGTTTATTTGTTCTTAGTTTGTAGAGTTTTAGGTAGTTGGGTTTATTTGTTACTGTTTTAGGGTGAGTTTCTGCTTTATAATAATTTACATTTACTTTTTTTCTGGGTTTTGACTTGTGTTTATCGGCAGCTTAACACTTTATTTACGTTGTAGTAATTTCTTTTAGTAAGTACTTGTAAAGAGATAGAAGTAATAGAGTGTTTTGTTAATTATTTGTTATTTTATAATTTAAATTAATAGTAAGATGTAGTTTAAATATAAGTTGCACACACTTTACAAGGTCGTTGTTGTTATATTTATATTTCTGTTATCAGGTTCTGGTCATAGCATCCGGCACCATTTCCTCTTCTTGCAGCTTTTGTCATTTCTGGAGTATTAAGTTGCTTTTTATATTGTTGGTTTCATTGTTTGTGTTAATTTATTGGTTAAGTATGTCTATAATTTATTTTCATTGGTTTTATGGTAAATGCTATTTTATGTTTTATTTATAATTGTAATATTTATCAAAAATGGACTTCTCCGAGTTTTGAAAAAGTTCAAGCCACACCGATCCAGGTACTTTAAAGTTGATTTATTTTGGGCAAAGAAAACAACGCGTTTCGAGCTCACAGGCTCTTGGTCACATGACCAGGGTCCCGAATCACGCATACAGATAATCGCAATTTCATGGAAATGAAAATCAGACTCCGGATTTACAACATCATCCAGAGTCTGAAAAATTGGTTAAATCATACGTTTCTTTATGAAAATAAACACATATGCTATACTGAGCAATTTTAAACAATTGTGGTGAAATGTTGTAACACAGTATTTACATTAATTATGTGTGTTTGTGGCACTAGTCTGATGCGTATATGTACTGGTTTTTTGGCAAGAAATAATGGGTTTAGAACCCTCTAATCACCTGGTTGCAGACACACATTTTATCAATGAACGCTATACTGGATATATATTTATGTATATATATATATATTGCCATCACGTGACCTTTCTGATTTTTCCACATACACATCCCATAGTGTACTATCAAAATACACAGTCTGATCTTTTAGCTGTAATACAGAATCCGGTAAGTCATAATGATGTAATTTTCCAATTCTGTAACATAGTGCATTCGGGGCAATGAAAGTTCAAATAATGGAAAAAAGTTTTGTGACATTTTACCCCAATTTATGGCAAGCAGAATAATACTTTGGAGCACAGCCTTGAACACAGTCTTTAGGTGTATTTCCTTAATAGTGCACCATAATACGAAAAGTCAGAAGAAAATAAATATTCCCTATCTCTCGTTCCCTTTTTCACCGTAGCCGTCGTCTTAGGGTAAATCCTCGGAGGCTCTCGTATTCGGAGACTTTCTGTGTTGAATAATAAAAAATATCGATATGTATAAATATATATATAGAGATATTCTAATAATATTTATTAATATTTAGATTGTTGTACAAATGTTTGCTGTGTATGAATTTTTTTTACTCATGTTGATATGTATTGAGTTATATTTTTACTTGGAGTGATTTATATTTATTTTGGTGATGTAATATATTTTTTGATTGTTAAAATGTGTCATGTTGCTTCATGTTTTTTTATGTTTTGTTTAACGTAAAACATACTTTTATTTTTGTTAATGATAATGTAATTATGTAACTATTTTGCCAATATTATTGTAGTCCCTATTGAGTGAGGCAATGTTTTTGACTATTCGTATGTTTATTTAAAAGTAACAATATTTTTGGTTCAGATATTTTTGTTTTCGATATTATTAAAAAATTATATTTTAACAGCGATATGTGTTTTTTAAATATCTGTGGTTTTATTAGTTAAGTATAGGTAGGCAATATTTTTGTTAATGATATTCAATTTCCGATATATTTGTATATTGATATTATTACTGCATTGATATTATGTCATTGAACCGTTTTAGGTTGAGCAAGCTAACCAACATTATCTCATCTCAAGACCCAAGATGTGAAAAGGAGACTCTAAATTCCCATAGATGGGCACATCTGATTAGGCACACTTTGCATGAGCAAGAAAACATGGTTGCAGCAGTTACAGTTACAACAAGGCAATGGTTTACAGTGTCAAAAGTAAATAGGTGCATGAACATAAGCTTTTCTAATGATGCAACAAAAACAATGGACCATTGTCAAAAGTATCTACTGTGGAATATTTTGCTGTCTATGCCTTTTAAATTCCCATCTTACAATGTAAATTGTATTTCTAACTCCTCTTCATTATTTTTTTTGCCACACTCCTTTATCCCACACTGTCAGTGTTGTGGCTACTGGCTTGTTTAAGTATGCGTTGGGTGGTCTATCTAATTTTCTTAGCCATACAATATCCCGTTATCTTGTTAGTGCTTCATCCATATATATATACAAATTCTATCTAGTTCCCCTTAGGGTATCCAAATAATATGTGCACAATTTTGACAGCACCATGGCCCCATGTATTCTAGTTTGTTGTTGTAGTCTTGTGGAGATCCTAGGTTTTGATTTATGCCATATGAATCTTGTTGATTGTTTCTGTATTTAATCCAAAAAGATATGATCCACCAGGATAGGCAGAGCCTGGAAAAAGTATAAAAAGTTTGGCAGGGCATTCATATTTTTTTATATTTACTCGCCTCACTCAGGAAACATATTATGACACCCACCTACTCAAGACTTCTTTCACTCAGATATATAGGTCACCTAAAACAGGTCTTGAATGGCCGGTGTGAGCTTGACACCCAAACATTTAATATATATATGCTCATGCCCCCTAAAATGGATATCTCTTTTCTAAATCATGTGCTTTGTCTTCCCCCAAAGATAGATTCAGTACCTCCGATTTATCCAAATTTCTCTTGTAGCTTTTGCCTGGCTGGGCGCCGTCCGGGACTCCGCACCAATCACAACGCTGCCATTGCAGCATTGTGATAGGCTTACAGGAGGGAAGGGAGCTGCAGCATGCCTGTTCCTCGGAATGCGGGACCCCGGCCCAGGAGCCAAGGTAGTGCGGACCCAGTCAGGTAAGAGGTTTTCTTTATATTTTATATTTAAACCCCCCCGCGAAACCCTCCCAGCCTCGCCAGTATGCGATCCGCGACTGACATGTGTGCGCTTTATATATAAAATAAATATGAATGAGTGACACTTGAAACTTTTCGGGGATTTACGAGGACTTGCAATTTTGGGATTATAAACTCTTTTTGCTGAAATCCTCCAATGTTAAATGAAACATAGTGTCTCACTGTGAAAGCGGGATATATATGCTTGGATTGTACCTCAACCTTGGAAGGCGATAGGACCTTTTGTTTTGGGACCTCTTCAGTGTGTGTCTCTTTACTCTCTGAAAGCGATGTCTCTGATTGGACAACGACCCCCGTTGAGCGATATTAACCCACAATAAGAGTATGCCATGATCGTGCGACATCACTGCCCTTTGGAGAAGCATAGACGCAATAAGACGACTTGTGCCCCAGTACTAAGGTACCAAGAGCCACTACTGGAAGGCAACGGGCATTAACAAGGTAAATGCTGAGTAGCCACTAATCACCTCTTTACCCGTGGAACGGCCGAACATTACCAAAATGGATACATAAGAAGATTGATCGCTTCCCACAGTTATTGCAACATAGCTCCGGAAGAGCTGGTGTGGATTCTGCCGTAGCTCGTTGTGTAACACCAACTACACTGACTGATCCTCGCTGTGTTCTATGCACCCAGTGACGTTTGGTTTCTATCCACAGTATTTACTATTCTTCCAGGTCACTGGTTCTGCCCAAGGCTTCCTCACAGGCGGTGGTCTCAAGGTGTGAAAAACGGCTTTCTGATAATGCAGCCATTCGAAGTTGAATTCAGATATTAGTGTGCTTTGATTGAACGTTGGCTGCATATTTCGAATCACCACTTATTTTTCCCACTTCAGCTGGTGTTATTGATAATAATGTGAAAGACACATATTAAATGCAAAATCTCATTTTGGTAATAAAAGAACCCAAAAGTATCAGTGCATTGCTTTGTCTGTAGAGACACCTATCTGTATTGGGAGGGAGGGGGGAGGAGAAGATCACAAACCAAGAGATTGTGTGTAAAAGGCCGCTTTATTGAAACAGGTGCACATAACAATAAAAGCCCATAGCAATCGCCTTACAAATCTAAAAACCTCACTAATACAACCACAGACCTGCCCCATGACCCCGCCCCACCCCTAAAATTACCTTGAACCCGCCCCTACCCATCCATTACTATATTACAAAGCACTACAAAGCATTGCAATAAACTTTAACCCCATTAATTCAACACATTACTTAAACAACCTCCCCTGTCTAACCGAACTCAAAAATACCCTGCCTACCCTCTCCCTGTCGATAACTCCAACATCATCAATGACCAAAAAACCTCTGCCAACCCTGGCAAACATCCAATGACCCCCGCACAGCACCTGTTCCAAGCGACAATACAAAGCAAAAACCCCTGCTCACCTGTCCCAATGAAAGCCGCCAAACAAAAGGGAAAGAAAATCCTGCACCCCCAGAAAAAAGCAAAATAAAAGCTAAAAAAAATAGGGTGGGAGGAAGGGCAAAAACGAAACTACGACAACCCTCCCAGCCACCAGGTCACCAAACCTAAAATGGTGGCTGGGAGCAGGAGCCCAAATAATACACAATTGGGCTCCATATTATCTATAAATAAAAAACAGGCTAAAAATCAAAATGGCTGGCATGAAGCCCACCACCCAGCCCCCTGCCCCTCTCAAACTGCCCGGGGGAGACCTCCCTGTGGTTGTCTACCCCCCAAACTTCCCTTTCCCAAACATACTGCTGAAGTTTAAGCATTTCATATAATGCAACATACCGCACTTATGCGCTGTTTATTTTCCAGTGAAATCTTTGCAAATCTGCTGTGTTTCAGTCATTTGAACTGATAATTAGATTAGCAGAATCAAGTTTAGACTGTCCAAGGTTTAGATGACACGTTCATGCTTGTTAAATGATAATCCAAAGGGGCAGTATACAGTCTCATCCAAGTACTGCAACAAAGGTGAAGTTGAGCAGAAACTGTGTTTGCGGCACTTGATTCTACTTTTCGAGTTTAGGAGAGATTGTGCATTCCTGCGAAAATTCCCCTCCGGTAACACTCAGAGAAATTTGAGAAAAAGCAAAGCATAAAGTGACATGCTGTGTGCTTCTATCAGGTCAGGAAGGCAGAAACGGCATATTATCCTGCCACACATGAGTCCTCCCTGGAGTGGCCTTTCCTCAAGTTTCCAATTATCAATCCAGTGCTAGAAGATACACCCACGTTGAAGGAGAGTTGGGTAAAGTGATCCATGTGCAGGCTCGACACTCAATGAATGCCCCTGCCCATTCTCCACAGCACATGTGCATTACTGGGAATCACCACCTCACCTTGATGTAGAGTTCATCGTCCTGGGTTTGCACTTCATACAAACCTATTCATTGCTACATAAAAGATATGTACAATGCACATTGCACAGTGCACTAGCAACATAAACACTGCTCTGTGCCCATACACATCTGCGCCACACTCTAATGTAGTGTAAACTTTCGGAAAGGAAATCTCAGCATTGCCTTTAATGTTGAGACCTGGATGGTAGTTAGCAGATCTATGTTGCGCAGTGTGTCTACAGATAAAATGATTAACCTTACAATGTGTGGAAAACTATATTTTATCCTAACTGTTGATATATTTCAAAACATGTGTACAGTTTCTTTGAAGCATTTATTACATTTTACTGTGCTACAAATGTGTTTTGATAATACAGCCTTTTCCTCAGTTTCACACCTCCTTTAGCACACGCAGCAAGATTGTCACGCATTTGTTTACCAGTACAAAATCCTCTCACTTTGCAGTCAGAGCAAACATCAATGTCAATCAGAAGAGAAAAGCATCAATTTGTCAGAAGACACTGCCTGAAATGTCACCACTGTCTTTGAACCCCCAGCAAATCATGTGCATGTGACAAGATAAAAACAACATTTAAAGGCCTCCTTACTGCGTATCCACCTGAACTCCAGCATGGTTATTTTTGCCTAACATGGATTTTCCCAGCATACTATGAATTAACTCATGTGAGGTATTCAGCATTGTTATCTCATTATGAAGTTCTGTGGTTATACTGGATAAGCACCTACCTATGTCATTATCATATGAAGTCTCTTTATTTATTTATTAACCCTCTTGCTTTCTCAAATATGCTTGAGAATGTACCAATTGCCCACTCTTTTTTCAAAATTTTCTCGGGGGGAGAACCCCTCCAAACCCCTCTTATGACACTATGGCTCACTCGCCCACACTCATTATGAACTTTACGCATCACCACTATCAAATGTCACCAGCCGCCACTGATAGTTTCTTTTTATAAGTGCCTGGAGAGTCAAGGGATCCATATTTTGGGAGAGCCATCTCTGCACTAGCAATTCTATGGCCATCTCCCATCTTGGATCTCTTCTGCTCCTTTTGCACTCATGTGGTGGTCGAAGTCTTCAGAAATGGTAGCAGGTCTTTCTTAGCAATTTTCCTTCCCTTGGGTGAAATTCACCCCCGAATCGATGGTCCCCATGCCTAATCCTCGCCTGGGTCTCGCCTGTACAGTTCTTGTGGATTTGTAGGGTTAAACAATCAGCCCCTGAAGGTAATCACAGCCACTGGGAGCTGGCATTCAATGTTTTGATTTAATGAACAGCACAACACATGTTGCAAATCTTTTTAATACATTGTTTAATAACCTGATTAATAGCCAATATTATGTTTATTTTTAAAGTCACCCTATTCTTATAAACTGCAATAGGTTAGGGGAGTGGTTCCCAAACTGTGAGCCGTTGCACCCCGGTGCGCCGTAATGAGAAGCCAGGGTCGCCGCAACCACAGTGGGGAAAAGTGAAGCAGCCTCCACCAAAATATGTCCCACCTGCAAAAACCGGGTACATGGTTTGTCCCAAGGATGCACTGCCGCCATTTCCGCCATAGGTGCGTACGTAAACGCGGCGTACGTGAGTTTTACAGGCTTCGCAGGTAGTCTCCATTACTGACAAACGATTGCCATACGCAGCTCTGGCCATTGGAGGGGAAGTTACTTGTGCCGTCTTCTGCCGCCCGCCGTCTTCTGTGCCCGCCGTCCTCTGCAGCTTGCAGCCTGGAAAAATGGCTTTTAATAGTGCATTAGCAGTTGCATCACCCACTGTCCATGCATAGTCAATGGCATATTGGTATATTTTAATACAGCTTGGGGCCCTGTCTCAAACTATCCCAATCAGTAGTACTGCAATGGTGGGCCTTGTTTAGTGAACATTTTTGGCAAAATGAAAACTTTTTTAGTGTTCTGTGGCAGTAAGTTGTTTATATAACTTATCCTCGTATATGAACACATTTTATAACTGAGTTGAGCTTCCTGTATGATGTATTTCTGTGGCCTCAGGAGCCAGTGCAAGTGCATGGTATTTCTGCAACTTCACTTTGCCGGGCCCCGGGGGAAGCAGAGTCGCAGACTAGTCTTCCCCCGGGGTCTTTCGCGCAGGGGATAGGCCAGGTAGGGGAAGGGGAGGAGTTAGGGGGTGGGTATTTAAGCGCGGGGGAGGAAGGGAACTTCCTCTTTCTGTGCCTGGCACCATCGGGAGGGAGATTAAAAGGCCACCCACCCACCCGGCAGCTGGAGGTGGTTTTTTGGGTCGGTCCATAGCGTTGCCAGTTTAGGCCAGAGCTGCTGTAGGCAGGATTTGAAGGGACAAGGGGGTCAAGAGCGGGCACACCCATCCCTTGGGGGGGAGTTCGTAGGACGGATAGAAGCGTGAATGGCATGACGCAAGGAGTGGGGCTGGATGACGAGTGATTGAGGGGCAAGAAGAAAGTGTGGTTGGAGCCTCTAGGGCTTGGTGATGAAGCGGGACGAATGAAACGAATGAGGGGGGAGTGTGAGTGGGGGGTTTGCTGTTATTATTATTGTTGATGTTACTGTTATGTACAGATTCGCAGTTCTGGTCTAATAAAATGGCCTTTTACGCTGACATTGCGTGGTCTGTTTATTGCACGAACCTTTGTTTTTGAACATCATACGAGTTCACAGATAATGAATGCCCGCTCCTTCACACAGAATCTCCATTGGAGTGGTGTAGAAGTACAGCACAGTGCCTGCATCTTGAAACAGACCCTCATCCAGAATAGTTATTAAAAACATAGGCTGCCCATGCCCAACTAAGTACATACAAAATGAATAAATCGCTATTATACTTCCATACTGCATTTTAATAAATCCCGTCTGTTTGGCACACAGTTGTGTATTTTTCTTGTCTTTTGTCCAGGGTGGAAAAGGTCCCCGTAAGAAGTGGTTTTGTTTATTACACTCATATGTTTTTCCCCACTGTGGTAATTCATGACCTTAATGGATATAGTTCAGGAGCTGTGACAATATACCCAGACGTGGTACTTACGTCCTGTTTAATAGAGCTGACATCTCTGAGGTCTCCGATATCGTATGTATACATAGTGAACAGACATCATCTTTTTTAAGGTGCAGCCATCAGCAGATGAGGGCCAAGCAATAGGATGTGAGCATGTTTTCAGACATGTAACTGCATATTAATGGGAGCAGTATGCAGGCGGGTGCATTTGAGATTTTTCCTGATAGAGCATGGAACAATGCCCAATATGAGGCCCATCCGGCATATGTATGTAGCTACAGACACAGAAGATAGATGGAGGGTTTTGTGGGAGCTAAATCGTATGACCTTGAGCAACCGCGACTGGGCCTTCTAAGCTTGTCTGCATTGAGAGCATCCTCTGTGGAGCCAACCCAAATAGATTTGTCCAGAACGTGCAGAGAAAACTCATCCAATGGTTGCAAATTAATAGAGGAAACTAGAGTCCTACAAAACAGGCACAAAATTTAATAAAATTCGGATAAATATCATTTATTTTCACTAGATTGCACCACAACATTGATTCCATGCGGGGACCCTAATGCCTCCTAGTGCACCCTTCATTGTTTATTTGTATTTGGGATTTGTTTATTACTCAGAGTTGCTTCTAGCTAAAATGCATCAAACTCCAGGACAAGGCTAACTGAAATGGGACAAATGATACTCCTCTCTGCTTATCACTAGTCAGACAATCAAATGGCTGGCATAAAGGGAGAGTGCTTAAGTCCGGGTTAGAAAGGAGAGGATTCAAGCGGGCCCAGGTCTGATGACCTAGAGCAGCATCACTTGGGCCTTCCAACCTAGATTGCCATTTGTGGAAAACTAGCACCTAAACTATTGCATGTAAGTGAGAAGTGACACCAAAAACCATGGGGTACTCATCTGTGATAATGCTTACACTGACAATTTGACATAGCAATCAAGCTTTTGTTAGTCATTAACCTGGCCTACGTGCTAATTATCTTATATTATTGTGTAAGCGCACGTTTTTTCTCCTAAGCATATACTGGTAACTGTAACTGATGTAACTATGTAACTATGTTCTGAAACAATGTCCTTTCTCATGTAAAGTGCTCTGATCCCTCTGGGTCTAGCCAGAGCTATACAAAACGTATTTTGTCACAAATATGATTATTATACCTGCATTCATTGCATACCAATTAATTTAATGAAGACAACAGGAAGTACTCCGGAGGTCAGGCTTACATCCTCCCCCACCCGCCCACCGGAAAAAAAAATGGTGGGGAGCCACGGCCAACTGCCAATTAGGTCAAGGGAGCCACGGGTCAAAAAGGTTTGGGAACCACTGGGTTAGGGCTTTTATTTTTAGTAAAAGCCTTTTTAAAATGATATATGAATTTCTTGTGTGTATGTCCATCCACCTGAAAAGAGGTTTCAGAACTCACTAATAATACAAATAATCTTGTAGTCTCAAAGGCGATTGTTGTTCTATACACACAATCCTCAAGTAATGCCTGGGAGGTGTGTGGGTATGAGTTTGCTTAATTTTCAGGCTTAGGTTTGGAAGTTGGCTAAGCCAGAGTTTTTCAGATGGTTGTGGATTACTAAAGCTGGGCCATATTTTCTGGCAATCCTGAAAAATGGTATCAAGGTAGGGATCTCGGAACAGTTCTTTCAGTACCCCTAGATGACACATAAGACACTACCAATAACCACAAATTTAGAGACATCTATTGTGATTTTGGTTTACTCCCTCAGTTTAGACAAGAACTCCCTATCTGGCAAAAGGTTTGACGGGTGCTTGGCTATTGTAAGGTTTTCCCACTTCAGTTGTATTCTCAATTTCATTCTGAATCTTTTTTTAAATGGCAACAGTGCCTGTAGTAATAAACATTTAGGGGTCAGTTGACACAGTACTGTACTGGATGAGGTTTCTCTGAGCAGGGAGTGAAGTATTTCTATTAGTCACAGCACATGCAACATACCCTTTTGAAATATTTTACTCATGGGTAGAGTTTGATCCTGTAGATGTAGATATAAACACTAGGCATCTTCATGCCTATAAATCTTCCACTACCCCTTCAGACTATGAAGTTCTCATGGACAACTATATTTGCGAGTATAAATAGTACTACGCATGGCAATCATCTCTAAAAAAAATTATTTATATATGTATTTAACCATTGACATATACATCATACAAATACAACAACTGAAAAGACTGTGACAGTCATCTCTTTTCTATGTCAACATACAGTTACAGATATATTGTCCCTGCCCATTGTAGCCTGATCCCTGCTGTCCCTTCAATACAGCGTATTGCTTGTCCAACTCTTTTACTCTCAGTCGGAGACACATCCTTTCCCATATCTATGGATAGACCTGAATTTCCCACCCCGTAACACTTCCAAGCTCTGTCGCACCTGGCTAGTGGCGACCAGGGTTTATGATAATACCCCTTCAATTGCACCAGATACAGGCAGTTATTCCTCACCTCTAGTCCCTGACTCTTCAAATGTTGTCAATATGTCCCTCCAGACTTCTAAATTCGTCTGCAACCGTCTCATTTCTACAAGACAGTCTGATGTGTGTCTCCTCTGCCTGTGACCATACAATAGTGTCTCTTACCCAGAGGTCTACCTGCGTTCCTTTAGTCTCCAGCCACCCCATGGCTATGTGCCATCTTGCCAGGAAGAGTGCAAGATGAAGGAATTTATATTGTATCTTCCCATGTTTGGGTCCACGTACAGTGTCCATCCTATATTGTTTAGGTGAATGATCAAGAACTATCCCAGTTGCTCCTTGAATCTGTGCCACTACCGTTCGCCTATAAGTCAGAACTATATCACAATAGTATGCCAAGTAAAAAATGTAGCTCCCCCATGTCTCCAGTGAGGGTAGGCTGTAGAGAGGCCTACATAGATCATGTGTATCTCAGGTGGTGCAAGATACATGTGATGTGCATGATAAAAATGAATTTGAATCTGGCACTAATGTGCAGGACATTTTCCAATCATTGTCTGTGGATTGTCCCAAGGCCCTTATAGCTGCCAATCGCCATCTGGGTCTATCTGTTTTGAGGGCTTTATAGATTGAGGACACTAGGTGTCCACCTTTCCCCATACCAAGAAAGGTTTGGGGGGCCTCTGAGCGGGAAGGCGCTTCAGGGAATTCCCTACAGATTTCCCTAGCAGTTCGTGTGATTTTGGCATATTGTAAATACTGGTCCTGATCCAACAAAAAACGTTCTTTTGCCTCCCGGAAGGAGACAAATCACTCCCCTGGATAGAAGTTGCAGAATAATTGACACCCTACCTCCTGCCAGGGTATAACAGACATGTTTAATGGCTTTAACACCCAGAAGTCCAGGTGCCTGGAAAAGGGAGGGGGCTGAAGGACCCTGGAGACTATTTGCTCCCAGGTCCAGGTGGTATGTCACACCAGAAAGGGTTATTTTCCTCCCACAGTCAAACCACTCATCAAAGTTCCAATAAGAGTGAGTCTGTACATGTCCCTGGTAGCCAACTTTCAATCAATCAGTACATTTATAGAGCGCGCTACTCACCCGTAAGGGTCTCAAGGCGCTGGAGGGAGGGGAGGGGGGGTGTCGGTACTGCTCGAAAAGCCAGGTCTTGAGGTGTTTCCAGGAGGTGAGATGGTCCTCGGTCAGTCGTAGGTGTGTGGGGAGGGAGTTCCATGTTTTGGCTACCAGGTAGGAGAACGAACTTCCTCCGGTGGTGGTTCTGCGGATCCGTGGGACGAGGGCGAGGTTGGCAGAGCGTAGCTGGCGGGTGGGGGTGTAGAACGAGAGGCGGTTGTTGAGGTATTCTGGGCCATTGTCGTGGAGTGCTTTGTGTGCGTGGGTGAGGAACCTGAACGTGATCCTCTTGCTGATGGGGAGCCAGTGCAGGTTTCTCAGGTGGGCGGATATGTGGCTGTGGCGGGGGATGTTGAGGATGAGTCGTGCGGATGCGTTCTGTATGCGCTGGAGCCGTTTCTGAAGTTTGGCTGTGGTTCCTGCGTCCTCCGTAGTCCAGTCGGCTGGTGACGAGGGCCTGGGTGACGGTCTTTCTGGTTTCGGTGGGGATCCACCGAAAGATCTTACGGAGCATGCGCAGGGTGTTGAAACAAGATGACGAGACGGCGTTGACTTGCTTGGTCATTGTGAGGGAGGAGTCCAGGATGAATCCAGGATGAATCCCAGGTCGCGTGCGTGGTCCGTGGGTTTGGTACGGAGCCCAGCACTGTGGGCCACCAGGAGTCGTCCCAGGCGGAATAGGATTGTCTGAGGATGAGGACCTCCGTCTTGTCTGAGTTCAACTTCAGGCGACTGAGTTTCATCCCTTCTGCGACTTCTTTCATTCCTTCCTGGAGGTTGGTTTTGGCGGTGGCTGGGTCTTTGGTGAGGGAGAGTATCAGTTGGGTGTCGTCGGTGTAGGAGATGATGTTGATGTTGTGTTTGTGTGCGATGGCGGCGAGGGGGCTCATGTAGATATTGAAGAGGGTTGGTCTGAGCGAGGAGCCTTGAGGTACGCCGCAGATGATCTCGTTGGCCGCTGAGCGGAAAGGAGGTAGGCGGACTCTCTGGGATCTGTCGGAGAGGAACGAGGTGATCCAGTCCAGGGCCTTTCCTTGGATCCCTGTGTTGAAGAGGTGGGTTATCAGGGTGCGGTGCCATATGGTGTCGAAGGCAGCCGAGAGGTCTAGGAGAATGAGAGCGGTTGAGGTAATTAGCCTAGTGTTTGGGGATCCATGAAGACCTCTAGAAGTTTTTAGAACAATGGTGGGTGTTAGGATTTGACCACTGGTTTTGGGAAGGATCATTGAGCAAGCACACTGTTTTCTCCAATGGGGTGGTGGTCATTTTGCAGTTTTCACCGCCCCTTACCACCAAGTCTTACCTGGCAGTAATGTACACTAAAAACTTGACATTTGTCTGCCCACTATAAATAGGGCAGGTGGAGAAACGGCAAAACCTTGTTGGCCATTACTTTGTTGAGCTGTCGGAGGGGTATTTCAGCAGCAGAGACGTAGTAGCCTCTTTCGTTGTCATATTGAAGATCTGTCTGACTGTAAATGCGGCAGGTGGACCTTCAGTTTGGTTGAGACGGTACTCTGTCACTTTTGTGCTGGAGTAGGCCCACCACCAAACTCTAAATCAGGCTCATAGTTATTTCTGTTTATGCTCAATTTGTATTAGAGATTGGTTTCCAATCATCTTTCTCACTTGAATCCTAAAGAAAGAGACTACACGCCTGTTAATTAAAGGTCAATTTATAACTAATATAAATTAGGATAGTCATATTATGTGTTGTGTGTATTCAGGATTTACGTCTTTGAGCCAGAAACATTGCATTGTGGCTTGTGCTGGGGCCTTTTTTTCTAGGGTCACAGCACCTGCCACAATGCAAAAGAGCATTTTTCCTACCGCCGCCATGGCGATCGCATTGTAATTGAGCAGGTGTAACTACCAACATGTAGTCGGCCTGACACCTGCCCGATATGATGAAGGTCGGACGCTTGTCCTACCGCCATTATTATGAGACCCTTAGTTTTTTTTTTTTTTACTTATCAAGATATTTATCTATTTACATACATGGGTAATGCATTTATGCTTACCTCAGCCTGCTCAAACACCAAAACACGTAACACTGAATTTGCATTTACTCAAAATTCCAAAAGCCCAATAGGATTTTTTTTACATTCTGCTATTGGAACACTGAAAAGTAGAAAGTTACAAAGCTCCACGGTGTTGTAACCACAAGGAACAACCGCCAGCAAAATGGTAAATGATGTTGGCAGTTGATTTAATTAGAGGACATTTTAATGGGTATGGATAGGAACTAATGACGTGTAATGAGTATATAAAAGAACAGTGTCGGCAAAAAGAAACTGACGTTAGTATACTATTAATAAAACCTATGGGCGTTGTTAAGTGTTTAATGGCGCTGTAATGTTTTCAAAAGCATCTTTGCGGTTTACTATAAAATACCCTTCTTACAAATCAGTTCTAGTTTGTCTCAGAATACCTGCAGCCAACATTGAAAAGTAATATGTGGGAACCAAATGACCCTCCTGGCTGCAGTATGAAGGCATCCGCCAGCTACAAAACCCACACAGTGAATTTGGCTCCCTTAGCTCCTGAGAAACGCTGCCTTTCCTAGGTCTACAATAAGGTACACATGCGCCTCAGAAAATGATCAATGTATAGAATTAAAGGCGGGCAGCTGTCAATAATTATATTGTTTTTCACCAACATATACAGATATGTAGATATATAAATATGTACTACATAACTCGTAACTGTGTAATGTAGTCTAATATTGCTATCGAGGGGTTCTGACGACATCATAAAATTTGAAGTAGAAGTGTGAGTGGTTTGTAAATTTCACCAGAACCCCAAGATGGCAATACAGCATTACAATGCATGGTACCCATCACCTATTTGTTACATGTTCTTTTTTTGGGGAGTTAGCTTCAAAAAGCTGTAATTTTAGAATGCAACTAACACCTTGCATTGATTGGACTTTGGATGTTCAAGTTTTGTTTAACTATCATGAATAAATTGTTGATAAAACAATGGACAACGGCGAGGACCAGTGGATATATGTAATTCTGTGGCTGCAGTGTTTACTGCATGATTGTGGATTTATCGCATTAGTCACATCATTTGCAGCTTTATCAACAAAATATTTCTAGCTCAAAGGGATGAAATATGAGAATATACTGCTTAGGTTGCCTGCTTTGCCACATAACTTCTAACTGTGCCACCTAATCTGGTCCTTCATGTCGCATGTCGCATGATCGAAGCAGCCCTGACAGTGCTAAAACTTGCAGAGTGTTTTCGGTAGTGGCCTCTACTAAGCGTAAGTAGTGGGGGAAGGCTGCAGGTGGGGGAAGTGGAGGGAGGAATAAAACAAATAAAAATAAACAGACTTACCTGGGTGCCACCGGGTACTGCCGCCTCTGCTCTGCCTCCTCTATGCCGCAACAGGAAGCTCCCACGCACCCAGAATCCTCTGTCCAATCGGCGTTGTGATTGGTCTGAGCATCGTTGATCGGTGCTCAGACAGGGGTGTGGAGGCTTTTCATGTTCCTACCAGGCTGTGTAATGCAGTCTGGTGGGGAAGATGCAAAGTTCGCATGGCGGTTTGACCAGCCCTCTTGGGCCAGTCAAATTATCATGTGCACTTCAGAGTGTGCTTTATACTCCTCCCCTGCCCCCTTCACTGGCCAGCCCAGCCCGCCCGCCCACCCCACACCCGAGTAGGAAGGAAAACAAAAATAACAATGTTAGTTATCCTCTTCACCGCTGCGCGAATTTGGCCGTGGTGCGGGTGGGGCTAGGGGGTGAGCGCAGCGCTCCCTTACTCATGATGTCTCCACGGCGTCATGAGTCACTGGCGGCGTGTGCTCATGACGGCGTGGAGCCGTCATGACCCCGCCCACTCACTAATTCGCGGGGAATTTGTGCCGCACAGTCGGAGCGTGGGCGAAGCGGCAGTTGATGGCGGCTCCACGCCGTCATGAGCACACGCTGCACGTGGCTCATGACGGCGTGGAGCCGTCATGAGCATCAAGGTGGTTATTATCGTTTTAGTTTTCCTTTCTACACTGCACGAATAGTAGTGGGGTGCCGCTTTTCCGGCTTAGCGGAGGAGCCACCCCTCAGTGTTTTGGGGTTGTCATTATGATGATGATATCCATATTTCATAGGGAGCAAGTTCTTTGTTTAATAATTGCTGTGAGTTCTCAAATAAACAATTGAAAGTTTTTAATTTCGTGTCAATCTTTATGCTTTAACTTATTTTTCAATTTTTTGGGCAAATGGCTACTTTTGCACTTTTTTATTGGCGCAACTTGCAGAAATGTTCTTCCATTTACTCCTTTCAGATTCACTTGTTCTGCTTGCCACGTGGATCAATTCCATTTAACTAAGCTGGGTTTCACAAAACACATTCTGTAACTGATAACATCGCAATGTTACAAACAATAGTTGATCAATATGTGGTCTCAAAACCACAGGTAGTCTGCTCTGTCTTTGTTGATTTCTCAACAGCATTCGACAGAGTGGACAGACCAACACTGTGGTGCAAGCTAAAAAAATTGGGAATCCCAGATAACTTATCCATAGTAATATAATAAAGAGAGAGCCCAAACCTTTGAGGCGGGTAATCTCAGGAACCACAGCACCAATTACAACACCCAATACAGCGTTGGAAAGGGCAGTTGCAGCAGAAGGACGTAGGTTATGCATACGCCCACCATATACATTTAAAAGGTAAATGAAGCGTGCCAGCTAAGTAGTCCCTTATGGGCGTGTCTGTGTTGTGCTGTGGACGTGTGCTGGGGACGTGACAAACGCTGGGTGCGTGTGGTACGTTCCGCCCTTCATGCCATGTCTCATATCGTGTGCTAATCCCACCCTGCTCCCTTTAAATGACCCTGTACCCCAAAACCCAAACCTAGCCCTGAACCCTAAAAATAACCCAATACCCCAAAATCCAAACCTACCCCTGAACCCTAAAATACCCCTGTACCTCAAAACCCAAACCTAGCCCTGAACCCTAACAATACCCCTGTCCCCCAAAACCCAAACCTAGCCCTGAACCCTTGAAATACCCCTGTACCCCAAAACCCAAACATACCCCTGAACCCTAAAAATACCCCTATTGCCCAAAACCCAAACCTAGCCCTGAACCCTAAAAATACCCCAGTACCCCAAAACCCACACCTATCCCTAAACCCTAAAATTACCCCTGTACCCCATAACCCAAAACTATATCTGAACCCTTAAAATACCCAAACACCCCAAAACATATACCTCAGTACCCCAAAACATATACCCCTATACCCATACTTACCTTATCCAAACATTTAAAAAAATACATGCTTTTACCATTCATGCATTTACAACGAATTTTGTTGTAAATGTATGCATGGTAAAAGCATATAAAATGTAATGCCATGCGTTATAATGGCATTGCAGAGTCATGGTACTTTCGTAATGAAAGTATGCGGAGTGATGGTATGCGGAAAGAAAGTTGTGGAATAATGGGTGTTTACCCTCCCCCGATAAGTACATTGGTGGCACGGCGGCCCACCTCTCCGGCAACATAATCATATTTTTTCACCACCCATTTGAAAAATGCACAGGTCTCTCTCATTGATGGCCAGCACCGACATAAACTTTTAGACTCACACCTCCCGCCACAAGTTCTAGAATTGCGAACTTTAGAGCTGAGGAGCTTCGTTCGAATCTCGGCATCAGCTCAACATCCTGTGATTCCAGGCAAATTGCTTTGTCTCCCCGTGCCTACCACAAATGAATGTGTTCTTCTATAATGTAAATTGTGCTCATGCCATGTTGTCGAGTTCGCGCTATATAATATTGCAAGGAAAAATAAAGTAGGGAAACTCGAGTTCACACACTACTGAACGCGCACTCTTAAGTGCATCAGCAGTGCACTGTGAATCGGAGCGTTTCACAGGCCTGTCACAGATAAGAAATGCTACTAAAACGAAATCCTACACAACCATATACTACTGGCCTGCAGCAATTCATACCCGGACAACATCGGGACGGGCTGCTAGTTACATATAATTGTGTCGCTCCGCTCCAAAACTTGGTGCCAAGTATTATTAGGGAAAGAGAAGGGCCTTATATACCCAATTAAAACATTGAAGGGCCTAAGACAAGGGTGTATTTTAGCTCCTCTATTATTTTCCCTCTATCTTTGAGATCTCCCATATTGTTTTTTGCAGATAACTAATTTCCCTCCGAAAAGATCACTACATAAAATTCACACTCTGATGTATACAGATGATGTGATTATTCTCGATCTTACTCTGTTCGGCCTTCAAAGGAACTTGTACGCACTTGAGTCATAGGCAGATTAACATTGTTTGGTCCCTAACACAATAAAAGCAAAAATAGTTCATTTTCTAAGAAGTAAGAGATACGTAAACTATAATTGGACCTTAGGAGGACAATCGTTAGAAATAGTGACTGAATACATCTATTTAGGTCGTCTTTTTTCTCAAACCTTAAAAAATCATTCTCATCTCCAGCACCTGGCCTACAAAGCTGATGTTTACGCTGGGGTGCTTCAAAGATTATACTCTTCTACCGGGCATAGGCACTTTTCAACCCTTTTACAGGTTTTTAGTATTAATATCTCTCCAGTTCTTTCACACGTTCTTGAGCATATTCCTATAAATCAATGGCACCCAATACAACCAAAAGAAAGCAAGATTCCTCGGAAATGAACCAAAATATCTCAAGCTGTACCTGTACAAGCCCTGCGCCTTGTGTTTTCTCTAACTAGTACATACGCTAGAGGAATCACTAGTATCATTCAATGGGCGTATAAAATCTTGCATGCTGAACAAGGTTCTGTAAGAGCTTTACTAAAACTGGGAATTTTTGATAAAGGATCCTCTGAATATGTCTTTAATCGAAACTTGATATTTGCACTGAAGTGGTCAAAAGGTACAGTTGATCTGCTGAACACCTGGACCCCGGCACATTTGAAACTCTTTTTAAAACACTGACTCCAAGGATCAGCTACAATCATGATTTCAAGCACTGTACAAAACTGCAATGTTATAGGTTATATGCTGAGTCAATTGAATTCAAACAAAGGCAACAATATCCTTCTTATACTTTAAGACATGATTTTACTTCGGTTTGGGATCTTTCCTCTCAAATCTTTTACCTGTAAATGGACAAATAACAATAATGCCAGTAGCTTATGTGACCTCTGTAAAGGAGGAGTTCAAGATCTGATGCATATTTTGTCTGTTTGTCCTAACCCCGCTGCAGTCGCCGCCAGGAAGCGATTTTTAAAACCCGTTTAAACAAAGTGTAACTCTACAAGTGTATAGTTTGATTTCCAATTTTAAATCAACTCCCAATGAATTTGTATGCTATAATCTGTTTAATTTTTTCAAACTTTTTAAAAATTGTATTAGGATGTGTTCACAATTTTGCTGACTATAAATGTAATTTTATTGTTTCATCATCCTATTTGTTGTTCTCAGTAGAGAACTAAACCAAATAAATAAATTTGATTTGATTTGATTTGCCACACCATATGTGCACCTTACACTCCATATATTTGAATCAAATACTCAGAAATGTAGATTGGTCCCCTCTTGTTCCTTCTGCATATCTCTTCAGGAACACTACATGATGTTGTGCCCTGTTGTACCTCTGCAAACTTCCCCTCCCTCTGCCACTTGTAATATTCCATCTTAAATGTGCATTTTAAATGTCACCAGATGGTAGACGCGCTGAAGGAGTAGTGGCCTCTTGTCTCATGTTGAGCCTCTTGTCACAGAATTACAGGTGAACCTGCTTACATTTATTTTTTATTCCCGGTGGAGTGAATACAAAACTCCCACATGTCAGTGTCTTTCAGGGTCCCCAGTCTTTCCACCATATGTCTTTCCCTTCCTCATTTGCAGCATCAAAGGATGGTTCTGACAATTCCCCTTCACAGAATTCACCATAGTGGACCCAAATGAAGGGATGAGTTGTAACAGCTCCTGAACTGGTCTCTTGTTCCTCAGAAAATAGTAGATGTTCCTCCTGTCTCCAACGTAAAGGCACCTGTCAGCCAATTAGAAGCCCTAAATAGCCTTAAACAAGAAAAAGTGTGTGTCCACTGGCATCTGCGGACTATGCATGAAGTCTTGACCTCTTTGCCAGGCGTGTCAAACCTACAGTCTCATGAGAAAGACTGTGGACCTGGCACAAAAGAAATGTGTTTGCTATGAACAATTTCCTTAAATTTGTTTGTAGTGCCAGTGCAAATGTATGTGGGTAATTGACCATGGGCAAAGTTAGTCAACCCTCAAAAGTGTCAGAAGTCCGCAAACTAGTTTTCAAAATCAGGTACTTGACACACTGAAAATGCTGTCCATGGTCAATGCCCTTGACAACAAGACCATGCATCCTAAAAGTCATAGACCATGGTAAGTCTGGGGCCTTTGGCCTGGGCATCAGTACAGAGACTGCAGACTTTGAAAGGGGGCCCAACATCAGTCCATATAGTCTGCAGCCTAGACAACGAGACTGCAGATTATGTGCCATTGAGTTATGGGCGGTTTCGATGGTTGTCAAAGTGTGCAGTTTAGTCGGCAAAGCTATGGACTATGGGCACCATTTTAGTGTTCCAGGCCCCTGCCTTAAAAAATGGTCCACAAACCCCAGCACATAGACTCTTTTTTTATTTTTTGTTTTGACATTTAGTGAGTCCTTTGAAAGTCCCACCAATAAGGCCTAGGAGACATGGTGTGTTAACCTTGTCCCATTATGGGTACTTTTTTGGGTGGGTGCTCTGAAATGATGGTCGCTAGAAACATTTTTCACTTGGACAACAACTTTGGGTCCATGTCCTCATTTTGAGAATGGTGACCAGAAATGAACGACAGGAGGCACAAGCTCAATTATAGTCCTGGGACTTTGAACCACTATGCAAATAACAAAACTATTGAATACTAAAATATCATCTTTTAAAACATTGTAAAACCAATAATATCGAAAACAAAAATATAGACTATTAAAATATTGAGAACATATTAAAACTAATGTAGAACAACTTAAAAAAAATGATAACCAACATGTTGTTATAAATATGAAACAATTAGTTAAACACCTAAAATAATGTACTGCAATAACACAAAAATGTATTAAATACAGAAGCAAACAAAAGTATAACTTTCATTATTATCTTCCACATAAGGTAATGCCTAAAGTAAGATAATACCTAACTAAAACTTTGACCAATGAAATTCAAAACAAAAACGCTTAAGAAACGGGAAACCAGTACAGTAAAGTGTACTTGAAAAACAACAGTATGATGTTGACTGGGGCTTAGGCACGATTTCCAGCTGATTTCAGTGGAGAAGACGTTGAATAAGCCAAGTGGGTTGTTCCTGTCAAATTGAGGAATTAGGCCTATATTTAGAGTTTGGTAGATAGGGTACTCCACCTCACATGTGGAGTAATACCCTTTCCATCAAGCATTCACTCCATTTAGAGCCAGACAGAACATTGTGTTTCAGCTGCTGGAAGTCTAAGACTGACAGCCTGGCCGCAGACCATTCCTACCCAGCCCTGACTCGTTTCTTGTCTTATACTCTACTAGCAGCCCGTCCCGACGATGTCCGGGTATGAATTGCTGCCGGCCAGTAGTATATTGTTTTGTAGAATTTCGTTTTGATAGCATTTCTTATCTGTGACAGGCCTGTGAAATGCTCCGATTCACAGTGCACTGCTGATGCACTTAAGAGTGCGCATCAGTAGTGTGTGAACTCGAGTTTCCCTACTTTATTCTTCCTTGCAATATTATATAGCGTGAGCTCGACAACATGGCATGAGCACAATTTACATTACAGAAGAACACATTCATTTGTGGTAGGCACGGGGAGACAAATCGATTTGCCTGGAATCACAGGATGTTGAGCTGATGCTGAGATTCGAACGTAGCTCCCCAGCTCTAAAGTTCGCAATTCAAGAACTTGTGGCGGGAGGTGTGTCTAAAAGTGTATGTTGGTGCTGGCCATTAATGAGAGAGACCTGTGCATTTTTCAAATGGGTGGTGAAAAAATAGGAGTATGTTGCTGGAGATGTGGGCCGCCGTGCCACCAATGTACTTACCGGGGGAGGGTAAACAGCCATTATTACGCAACTTTCTTTCCGCATACCATTACTCCGCATACTTTCATTACGAAAGTACCATGACTCCGCAATGCCATTATAACGCATGGCATTACATTTTATATGCTTTTACCACGCATGCGTTTACAACGAAATTCGTTGCAAATGCATGAATGGTAAAAGCATGTTTTTTTTAAATGTTTGGATAAGATAAGTATGGGTATAGGGGTGTATGTTTTGGGGTACTGAGGTATATGTTTTGGGGTGTTTGGGTATTTTAAGGGTTCAGATATAGTTATGGGTTATGGGGTCCAGGAGTAGTTTTAGGGTTTAGGGATAGGTATGGGTTTTTGGGTACAGGGGTATTTTTAGGGTTCAGGGCTAGGTTTGGGTTTTGGGGTATAGGAGTATTTTTAGGGTTCAGGGGTAGGTTTGGGTTTTGGGGTACAGGGGTATTTTAAGGGTTCAGGGCTAGGTTTGGGTGTTGGGGTACAGTGGTATTTTTAGGGTTCATGGCTAGGTTTGGGTTTTGGGGTACAGGGGTATTTTAGGGTTCAGGGGTAGGTTTGGGTTTTGGGGTACAGGGTTATTTTTAGGGTTCTGGGATAGGTTTGGGTTTTGGGGTACAGGGGTATTTTTAGAATTCAGGGGTAGGTTTGGGTTTTGGGGTACAGGGGTATTTTAAGGGTTCAGGGCTAGGTTTGGGTTTTAGGTTTCAGGGGTATTTTAGGGTTCAGGGGTAGGTTTGGGTTTTGTGGTACAGTGGTATTTTTAGGGTTCAGGGCTAAGTTTTGGTTTTGGGGTACAGGGGTATTTTTAGGGTTCAGGGGTAGGGGTGGGTTTTGAGGTACAGGGGTATTTATAGGGTTTAGGGCTAGGTTTGGGTTTTGGAGTACAGGGGTATTTTTAGGGTTTAGAAATAGGTTCGGGTTTTGGGGTACAGGGTATATTTATAGGGTTAAGATGGGTTAGTGTTTAAGGGTGTTTTGGAGTATTTTAAGGAGTAAAGGTTTGTTATGATTATGGGGTGCAGGGGTATTTAAAGGGAGCAGGGTGGGATTAGCACACAATATGAGACATGGCATGAAGGGCGGAACGTATCACACACCCCCAGCATTTGTCACGCCCACAGCACACGCCCACAGCACAACGCAGACACGCCCACAAGGGACTACTTTGCTGGCACGGTTCTTTTACCTTTTAAATGTATATGGTGGGCGTCTGCATAGCCTATGTCCTTCTGCTGCAACTGCCCTTTCCAACGCTGTATTGGGTGTTGTGATTGATGCTGTGGTTCCTGAGATTACCCGCCTCAAAGGTTTGGGCTCTCTCTTTATTATATTAGTATGGATGCCAACTCCCAACTGCAACAATTCCTCTTTGTTTTACTGTAAAAATCCCCAGAAGCCCTCAATCTAGGGTGGCTAACCCTTTTGTCACCAGGAATATCCTTGGCTTCCTCAAAAATCACTCTTCTTTTTAAATGAGGTTGCCTCCTGCTTGGAAGGGTTCAAACTAGTTCTTCCTCTTGCTGGGGTTATGACCACGAGGTTTGGGAGAACTCTAGGAATAAATAGGAGCGTCCCCATTTGTTATCTCCAAGTCAAAGAGGTAGTGTCAAGGCTGCACTTTGTTCTGCCATCTATTTCTGCCTCCTCCCAGAAGGCTAACCCCTGCTAAGTATTCAGTTGATGACAACTCACATGCCTTCCTTGTACAGAGGACAGCTATTGTACCCTGGCAGGGATATCAATTAAGCCCTGGCAGTCAGGGTTGCTAACTTCAGCCAGGAATGTGTTTTAGCCTCTGAAGGTGTGATGAGTGGCAGGACAAAACACATTTTTAAAATTATTTTTTCAATGATGTTATCAAAAATCCAATTTTACCATTGAATCAGATTTTTTAAATTAACCGGAAAATAACTTGGATTATTTTTTAGAATTCTTCCAAGCAGACATATGAAATAAATATTTTAATCCCATATAGGCCTGTCTATGAAAAATCTAGCCCAATCCTCCACAGTCAACTAAGGGGCCAATTATGATGTCCGGCGGAAATCATCCTCCCAACAGTCGGAATCTCCTCGACCATGTCGGAACCCTTACGACCGATTCTGTCAGTTTACAATCCACCCGACCGATTAAGATGTTCGCGGTCATATTGTAACGGTCTTTCCGAAACGGTTCCGACTGGCACTCAGAGAATTCGTGTCGGACGGAACCGCATTGTGCACCACTATGGACAGCATTTCCAACCACATTATTACAATGCCTATTTCCAAAAGCCTTTCTGAGTCAGCCTATCAGACCCGGAAAGGCTGTTGGAAACTGATTTTGGGGGCCCTAGCAGTAATTCTTAGTTCAAAGAGTTATAATTTCCCCTTAATTCCAAACGTATTTGGAACTTCAGAAAAGTCCTTGGTGTGTGCCCCATCCCAGGGATACTAGGTAATTAAACACGAATAGCACTGTCTTCTAGGCTAAGGTGATGCACTTAAGGGGGGCTGCAATCCTTACAAACAATAATTGTATATATTATGGTCAGTTTGTTGGCTGTCAGAGTTTTCAGGAGAGAGTTACACCCCATTTGTCTATCTTAATTTATAACCTGGCATTTGGGGATTAATGAAATCCTTACAGAAGGGAGATGCTATGGAAAATGTTGATGATGTTAAATTTGAAATCGATCTACTAAATATGACATGTCTCTTTATATCACTGCACCTCACAAAAATAGGTAGCTGAGCTATATTTTTCATACTGACACCACATTTTGGATACGATTGTTCAAATAGATTCAATGGTTTATTATCCTGTGCAATAATATTCAGACACACTATTTTATAATGTGTACACTTTCATATCTCACTCCAGACATGTTTATTTAGCTCTGCTGCCCTGGGCCTGGTAAAAAGCCTGACAGTTCTGAACTTGTGCCTTATGTACCATTCCAGGTCACCAACTTGCAATGACCAGTAACTGAAGCGGTTCTAATGGCCAGTACTCTAACAAAAGGGCCTGTATTATCACGCCATGTTACCAGCCTTCTCAGAATAATGGATTTAAAGTAATAAAAGGTATCAACATAAAATAAGCTACATTTTTCACACATGTAACTGGTGATACAATGGCATTGATATCACATTGATTTTGTTTACAATGGTACTTTCATAAAGTAATTTAAAAGAAGATGCTAAGAGATTTCCATGAGCTGTGAGATAATTATTACGTGAAAATGTATTAAATTCTAATTTTTAATTAACAAGTAACCTTACACTAGCCTAGGGCTTTTTTTCTCAAACTTACTTGTCAGTTTAAAAGAACAACTTTAAAAACATAGGAAGGTAGGGGTTAGTACATTAGAACAGATATGCAACACAGACTATGTTAACCATGGCATGAAAAATGCAGTTAGGCTTGATCAGCCGTGTAGGCCTTGAAATTCTTTCCATATTTCTATCATCCTCTTTGTGAAGCTTGTAAGAGACATATACCATCAGATCTAAATTCACCTAGGTCTGTAAGGCCATGTTTTAACCGCATGCGCGCTAGCGGTTTTCCCGCCGCGCGCTGAAAATTCGAAAATCGCGCGTTACGTGACAAAGCCAGCTTGTCATGCGCGTAGCGCAGGTAACGCCCATGACGAGCTGGCTTTGTCATCAGCACTGAAGGGGTTAAGTGATCATGAGGCTGAGAATAACACACTCATTTGTTATAGCCATTTGTTTCTGACTGTTAGACCTGTCATCCTTAGCAATGTCTTCTCGCAGAAATGTTGCCTGCTAGCCTCCACTTTTTGCTGTATTGTTTTGTTGGCCTTAGGACTCTAAGCATTTTATCACTGTTAACCAGTGCTAAAGTACATGTGTTTCTCCTCTAAACATAGTGACACTGGTGTATACCTTATTGTCATATTTCAACCCTGTCTCAGGCCTGCCATTGCAAGGACTGTGGGCCTGATTCACATAATGAACTTAGGACTCAATCCTAAACTTACTACTATTTTATTATTCACGGAATGCACTTACTACTTTTGGCATTCACAGAATGAACTTACTACTTTTGGTATTCACAGAAGTTGGGATTTTGTCTTAAGACAGACTTAAGACAAAATCCTAACTTAAGTCTGTCTTAAGTCTGTCTTAAGTCTGTCTCAAGTTTGTCTCTAGACAAAAGCCTAACTTCTGTGAATTTCAAAAGTAGTAAGTTTATTCTGTGAATACCAAAAGCAGTAAGTGCATTCTGTGAATGCCAAAAGTAGTAAGTGCATTCTGTGAATACCAAAATAGTAGTAAGTTTAGGATTGAGTCTTAAGTTCATTCTGTGAATTGGGCCCTGTGTTTGGAGTTTACTGCCACTTCTGCTTGACATTTAAAATCTCTTGCCAATTCTTAAACTCTCCTTTTATTACACATGTCACCTCTAAGGTAGACTCTGGGTGGCCCTAAGGGCAGGGTACTGTGTACGTAAAATAAAGAACATGTACTTTTAAGTTTTACATCTCCTGGTAGTGACAAACAGCTAAATTCATTTTTCACTACTGTAAGGCCCCCTCCTCTGAGAGCCTAGCACTAAGAATTCCTTAAAATACTTTAAAGCTGTAATTCCTGATTAGAAAGGAGTAGCTACATCATGTTTTATATCTTTGGAATGGTAATCATAAAACCTCTTTATGGGTAAAGTTGGATTTCTGTCACATGTAGGCAAAGTACATATTAATACGTGTGTATTATGTATTCTTCTAAGGTATTTGTTTAATTTATAATTGTGTTTAAATTATTGTGTTATCATTTTAATAGTTAATATTATTCATCTATCTTTGTAGTTTTGGATTTAAAAATGTACATTTATTTCTTTAAAACCTTTTTTTCAAAGTATGTATGGACAAATGTAATTTTAATATTATATGCGACAAACCAAAAGGTTTAAAAATATGATTTTCTCAAAAAAAGAGAAGTTGTAGTATATTTAAAAATTGAAAATATACATATTTTAAATACTGTTTATGTGATAGGAATTTTAAAAGTAAGTGCTATCACTTCAAATATATGAACTTTCTCCAAAGCTTGTAGAAATGGAGTTTAAAAAGTGAATGTGTCCTCCTCCAATAGTTTAGAAGGCCATGAAGCAAGGAGTTACCACCATCCAAGCACAGCTTATGGTTGGTCTGCTATTTATGATTAGATAAAAACTTGAGCCTCCGTCATGAACTTCTTAAGACCTTGTATATCACAAACATCATTGATGGCATCACTGATGACAGTTTCCAGAGGTACCAATATTCTGCCTTTGGCTATATGCAGCGGGGTTAGTTGAAGGACAAGGCCTGGGGCTCAACTCTCAATGAGCGACCAACCATTGGCTGTATGCAGTAGGGTTCAGGCGGTGGGCCTGATATTTGGCTTGTGAGCCTGACAGACAGCAAAGGCCTTAGCCAAACGCTCCATGGATATCCAGTCCTTACTGCACACAGACGTCTTAGCTTAGGACAGCAAGTTATGGCTGCATGGCCTGGCCTATGACCAAGCCCTACTCCTAGTTCATTGCAGATGGCCAGTCCCCCCTACTCACAACCTTTGTCTGTGCGTAACATTGGTTGGCCCGCATGGCCAGAACTTACATCAAAACACTCATGAGCTGCAAACACCCTCTGCACAGGATTTTCCGCCCTGAACAGTAGAGTTTGGTCATAGGCCTGGCCCTGCACCCAACATTTTGCGAGCAGTCAATCCCCTTGGCGTATGGTTTTTGCTCTTGCAAAAGTCAGAACTTGCTGCACATGGCTATCAGGCCCTTTTTCCATTTTTTTGGGTAAACAGAGATGCCATCAGTGATGTCATCAATGATGCCATCCAAGATGTCATCATTGATGTAATTAAACAAGTCATGAGCAATGCCTTATGCAAGGTCATAAGACATGCATGATAGGGCCACAAGGTATGTTAAATTTCCTAATCATAACTGGCAAATGTCTGTAGTTTTTACACTTTGTGGTGTAACCACAGTTGCACGTTACCTGTGCTTTTTCAGCAATTTTATTATATTGTTTTAAACATTTGTTAAGAACTTAAAAACAAAGCTACCCTTAACGTTATTTTATCCTTTGTGTTTTAGTGAATTTCAGTTTTTTTTATCATATAGTACATTCAACAGTTGCATCTAACATCTTATAAGTATGCTATAAGAAAGAAACACATTTTATGAGTTTGAACATGTATTCATTGCTTCCTCACCAATGTCACTAGACCCCTTTCTAGGCATAGTAGCTGTTATCTGTTCTTCCCTCCAAGGGACTTATTGCGCATGTTCTTAGGTTAGGCGTTCTTAGTGGCTTTAGAAGGTGTTGATTCACACATTAAACTTTAAGAAATGTGCCTTCCTTTCAATCACTGTGGTACGAAATGTTTCTGTACCTAGAAGTAGATGCTTCAACATAAAAACGTTTTGAGCACTCTTCTCTTGCACAATAGTTTCTTCACGAGTGCTCCTTGAAATGACCTAACGTTCTGTTACTAATTTGCAATTTCTTTTTCTCTTTCCCTCAGGATACCTTCACCTTTCTGGAGTAGTTAAATTGGCACCTGGCCTTACCCCGATAGTTTTTTTACCTGTTTTTATTTGTCTTTTTCTTTTCACAGGTTCACCGCTCTCCGAGTGACACGTTTTCAGGAGGATGAGCAGTATCTAGCGACAAAAACATATACGTTCAATCTTGGACCGCGCTTGCTGCAATACGTGGTCTTGAACTATTGGGGTCTTTATGCAGAGCTCCTGCTTTCGCTTAAGCCTCTGCATAACACGCACAGTGTTGATTTGGGTGTGGCTTTATAGGGGCTTGCCATGTCCAAAAGGGCCACTGGTCATGCAGAAACTCCAAATCTTGCAAGACAAGGGAGTCTTTTCAAGTGGGCCTTCTGGGGGAGCGCATTAAGTCCAGTGCCACCCACGGTGCACAGCGCCCATGTCCATTGATACTGGTTGGCAGTGGGATGTGTTGGCTGGGTGCAGGCAGGTTAATTTGTGGGTAAGATGGATTCCCAACAGAGGAACCTATCCGCAGCATAGGCAACACCCCCTCTTGGAGACTGACATGATCGCTAACCAGGAGGCTCTGGGTGGAGGCTGATCAGTCAACTGGGATGGACAGTGGATTGGGATACCATCTGAGGGCGATCATGGGTCTCTTCCTGGCCTTGAACAAGACCAAAGTGTGGTATCGGAAGAGTAGAAACCAACACCATCTGGGCCTGCACCTAGCCCCTCCTTATCTCCTAATGTCCCCGTTCCATTGGGGCCTCCAGTGGTACCCCCTGCCCATGTATCACCTCCTACTCTCACTGTCTACCCAGAATATCTAGAGTTGAAGGACACTTTGGCCTCTGACATCCCACACCCTTTTTCTGCAGCCCAATCTCTTTCACCTGAATATGTGTAATTGGATGCTCTCAAGGAGGCCCTGAGGCCAAATAGAGTGGTCCAGGGAGCAATATCTTATCCGGTCTTGGTTGGCGAGTCCTGGATACTCCGAGAGCAGGTCCTAAGCAGCTCCAAGCTTTATGTAGCCTCCTGACCCAACACACCCCAGCTCACTACTTTAAGTCCTGTTTCCCAGTTTGCCTTTTAACCCAGTTTTCCCTGCAATAACTGTGTTTCATTCTTCCAGTGGGGTATCTAATCCTTCCAGAGCAGTCATTTGATGTCCGTATTTGAGGAGGGTTTGAAATTGTTGTGAAGAGTGAGACAGAGGATGTCCAGGAACAGTTGCCCCCAAGACAGCAACATGTTTCAGCAAATACTAGAACTTGGGATATGGTTTATTTAAGCACTAGCACGCAAGAAGCCAGCTTGGCAGTGCAGGAGTTGGCTCCTTGCACAGTCAGAAAAGGCAATGGGTTCCCTGGGCAAGACTGGGCACAAAAAACAAAAAATATACCTTATTTGACAGTATGGGAGTAGGCTACCCAGTTAGCCTTTAAAAAAAGAAGATTCTGGGTCACCCAGATGGGACCAGGGCACCAGAGTATAAAAAACAGAAAGAAAAATATTTGCGGCCTTTCTATTTCAGTATTGAAGTAGTGGGACACTCACATATAATTTATTACTCCCATATGGGAGCACCCCACAAAGCCCTGCCTGGGATTTCAAAAGAATATTAAACTTTTTGTGCTTCCCCAGGGAGGAGCACCAACATTTAAAGAAAAGTTGTGGGGGGCTGAAGGAACTACAGCAGACCCTCGGGAATTGATTGCAACAACAGCAAAAAAACTACCTGGGTCATTGAATGCATGACCCTAGGAGAGCTTACTATAATTTGCAAAGCACTCTGAGCTGGAGCTGTATGCTCTTCAGATGAAGTGTAAGGACTCACTGTGGTTGGCCTAAGCCTGCATTTTATGGCCTGAAGAGTGTGAAAGAAAGACTCAAATGCATGCTTATGTTTGCTTTGAATGAAATATTTTATTTTTACTATTTTTGTGACAATTATTATTAAGCATTGCCATGTGTGTATTAACAAATAATACATTGGAATCTGGTTATTGATAACAAACCGGAATAGGTCTGCCTTGTATATTTGAATGTGTTGACCCACCGGTAATGCTGATTTGCTTGTATTTTATATTTGGGTGTTCTGACCCTTTGACAACCCCAGTAGATCTGCTTTACTTAAAAGAACACCCCTTTATATTCTTACTATAAGTTTAAAGAAACCTCAGAAATTACCTTGCAATAAATCCATTAGGCCTGTATTTATTATTTTGGTGTTCTGACTCTTTGACAAAGCCAACAGATCAGCCTTAATTAAAATACCACCCCTTTATATTGTTACTTTATGTTTAAAAAAGGCACCTTAATTAACTGGAAAAACAAGGTTAAAGTGATGTTATAGTTGAATATGGTAATAATATCTTACTTTTAAAAATATTCAATTGGAAATCCACTAAGAAAAACAAAATTTAAAGTGCTAATATATTTAGGTGAAACTGTAAGTTAAAATGTAACATTTTAAACTCAAAGAACCACTGAAATTCACCAGTTATAGTTACCTAAACTAACAATATCTTGCACCCTTACCATGCACTGCTTATGACCTCACATAGTACATCACTCATGATATAATTGTTAACATCACTAATGACATCTAAAATTGCATCATTGATACAATACTATGAATGGTGGAGTGCAAGTTATAGTTACTTCAATTAACTATAACTAGTGAATTTCAGTGGTTTGTTTTTAGTTTTAAACATTATGTTTTATCTGACATTTTCATCTAATTATAACATCACTTTCACCTTTGTATTTTTTGTAAATATATGTGTGTGGGGAGTGTGCATGTGTGTGCTTCTGTGTGTGTGATTTGTTAACTCAACTCAAACAAAAATGTCTTTCTAGTGTTCTCAAATGTTACTGTATTATGTATTGCATGCCAGCCAAATTAAGGGGGTTATTAGGATTGCGGATTTTCTGCATCCTCTGGGCCGGCGAAAGCCACCGCCGGCCCGGAGGATGCGGAAAATCCGCAGCGGACCCACCAAAGACCCACCGCCACATTAGGATGGCTGGTGGGATCTTGCTTACAACCGCGGTGGAAAAGCACTAATATGGTGACGGTCTCTGTCAGACACAGTCCGCCATATTAGGATGGCCTGTTTCAGATGCTTTTCCGCGGCGGGTTTTCCGCCGTGGAAAAGCATGTGTAACTTCACTGAGGTGAAGGGGGGGTGGGGGTGCACATGGGGGGTACCTATGGTACCCCCCTGCATTTGTATGCGGAAAGCGGCAGGCACCGCGCGGTGCCTGCCTCTTTCTGCATACAAATGCAACACCTGCATTTTTAACATTGCCGCGGGTGCAGCTTGAAGCCGCACCCGCCGCAATGTTAAAAATAGAGGATGTGACCGCCAGGGTGGCGGTCACATCCTAATTGCACAGAAGGGAACTCCGCATGCCATGCGGAGGTTCCCTCCTGCTCTGGGGTCGCGGACGGACGCAAGTCCGTCCACGATCCTAATGAGGCCCTTAATGTTTAGCTGGTTAGAAGGTTTTTTATATATACGAATGCAGGATTTCAATGCATAGCACTTTGCAGGTCAGCTAAGATTAGGACTCTTTCCAAAGTAGTAAATGCAACATCAAACATTCATCTTAGATTAACATTTGACACAGATTTGTGATTCAAAAAGTGTACAGATTTTTATCAGTGGAAAATGCTTACAGTGAATGTGTTATGGATAGTGATAGATATAATAAACTGTTATTTTGGGGGTTTCTCTTGCCTACATAATACAGTTGGGGATCATTATTGAGACTTTGCTTGTGTAATGGGTGAGTGAGCTTGTGGCGGTTGATTTGGTGGTATTGGAAGTTGTGGTGGTGCAGGTGGTGCAGTAGTAGGTGTAGGCAGTGCAGATGGAGGTGGCAGAGGTATGAGGTTGCAAGGTGTTCTGTCCCGCCTACATTGAGGGACCACTGAAAAAACAGCATGTGTTGGCCATGAAGACTGACATTCATTTACTGCATATTGTCTCTATCATCTTTATGGCCAAAGCATGGTACCTTGCACTTTCTTCCCTAAAAAGTCAACAATGCTGTTGATATATCTTTGTCATGTCTTGGTAACATTTTGCAATTTTAGCAAAGGCACAACTCTGCCCGTAATCTGAGGGAGTCCTTTAAGGGAGGCAGCTATCTAACAGAGGATATGCCACATAGCATGAATATCTTCCCATACATTAGATTGTTGTTATTAAAATTGTTGGTATTAGCCATTGTTACACCCTGTATGTGTGACTGTCTGACATGGCCAAAAGGTTGTCCAGCATGGAGAGGGGTGGGGGAAAGGTTACGGTGGCAGAATAATGAATGGGGGATGTCTTCTTCTTACCAGCGGTATTCTCTCTCTCTCTCTCTCTCTCTCTCTCTCTCTCTGTCAGATGATTGCGAGAAGACTGGGGATGAGCCTTTGTGGAAGGATCATGCAGAATATTATACAGAGGTACCTGTGAGTGGAGGGTTGTCTGGAGGTAACTGTCAAATAAGTGGAACTAGTATCCTTGGCAGCTTAGTTAGTGGCTGGGGACTGGCATTCCTCAGAAAGAATTTAGGAGGAACCTTCTGGAAGATGTTCTATGTGGGGGCAACAATGTGCTTCTCTTCATATAGGTCCTCCTCCTCAACTGGCTCCTATGCCTCCTGTTCATCTCCTTCTTCTCTTCTATACTGAGCAGTGCTGGCTTTTGATATTGACAATCAGGGAAATAACAATGCCTCGGGATGGATAAGTGTACTAAACAGTAGGATGAAGAGAAAATAAATGTAACTCTTCCTGTCAATATGAATCTTCTCAATAAATCTCATACATTTCCAATATCCGTAGTCAATGAACAAATATGCGTGAACCTATTTAGGATTCAAATGGCTGTGTACTGTATTTTATTTCATACATTCTATGCAAAAAGTCACCCGGAAACACCACCAACTGATCCGCACCGCCAAGAAAACAGCTTTCAAGAACCGACTGGACAACAACGCACACAACTGCAAGGAACTCTTCAACATCGTGAAAGAGCTCTCCAACCCCAACGCCGGAAACAACGACATCACCCCATCGCAAGACCTCTGCAACTCCCTCGCCTCCTACTTCCACAACAAGATCGCGGACATACACAACAGCTTCAGCACCCATCCGACCCACGCCACGACCACAGCAACGCCGCCCACCACCATCCTCCGAGCCTGGACCCCGACCAGCTCCGAAGACACCATCCGCGTGATGAACTCCGTCCACTCCGGATCTCCGACCGACCCCTGCCCCCACCACGTCTTCAACAAGGCCGACGCTGTCATCGCACCCCACCTGCGGGACATCATCAACACCTCATTCGACACCGCCACCTTCCCCGAGAGCTGGAAGCACGCCGAACTCAGCGCTCTACTCAAGAAACCTACGGCAGACCCCACCGAACTCAAGAATTACCGCCCCATCTCTCTACTCCCGTTTCCAGCCAAAGTCATCGAGAAGACCGTCAACAAACAGCTGGCCACCTTTCTCGAGACGAATGGATCCCTCGACCCATCGCAGTCCGGATTCCGTGCCAACCACAGCACCGAGACCGCCCTCATCGCCGCCACCGACGACATCCGAGCCCTGATGGACAACAGAGAAACAGCGGCCCTCATCCTCCTAGACCTCTCCGCGGCTTTCGACACGGTCTGCCACCGCACCCTAGTACAGCGCCTCGGCAACGTCGGAATCCAGGAGAAGGCACTGGAATGGATCGCCTCCTTCCTCGACGGAAGAACACAGAGGGTCCGCCTACCACCGTACAAGTCAGAGGCCACCAAAGTCATCTGCGGCATCCCTCAAGGATCCTCGCTGAGCCCAACACTCTTCAACGTCTACATGAGCCCCCTCGCGGCCATCGCACGCCAACACAACCTCAACATAATCTCCTACGCCGACGACACCCAGCTGATCCTCTCCCTGACCAACGACCCCGCCGCCGCCAGAGCCAACCTGCACGAAGGGATGAAAGAGGTAGCCGAGTGGATGACGACGAGCTGCCTGAAACTGAACTCAGACAAGACGGAGGTCCTCATCCTGGGCTCCTCGCCCTCCGCCTGGGACGACTCCTGGTGGCCCCCCGCCCTGGGCACCGCACCCAAGCCAACGAACCACGCACGCAACCTGGGCTTCATCCTGGACTCCTCCCTCTCCATGACCAGGCAAGTCAACGCCGTCTCCTCGTCGTGCTTCAACATCCTGCGCATGCTTCGGAAGATCTTCTGGTGGATCCCCACGGAGACCAGGAAGACCGTCACCCAGGCCCTCGTCACCAGCCGACTGGACTACGGCAACGCACTCTACGCCGGAACCACCGCCAAGCTCCAGAAGCGACTCCAGCGGATCCAGAACGCCTCAGCCAGACTCATCCTCGACATCCCACGGAACAGCCACATCTCCGGACACCTGAGAGACCTGCACTGGCTCCCCGTCAACAAAAGAATCACCTTCCGGCTCCTCACCCACGCACACAAAGCCCTACACGATCAAGGCCCGAGCTACCTCAACAACCGAATCAACTTCTACGCTCCCAAACACAACCTCCGATCTGCCAGCCGCGCCCTCGCCGCCGTCCCACGCATCTGCAGAGCCACCACAGGAGGAAGGTCCTTCTCCTACCTGGCCGCCAAGACCTGGAACTCCCTACCTGCCGACCTGCGCCTGACCCAAGACCACCTCTCCTTCAGGAAGAAGCTCAAGGCCTGGCTGTTCGAGCAGTAACGCCCCCCCCCCCCAGCGCCTCGAGACCCTACGGGTAGGTAGTGCGCTCTATAAATGTCTTTGATTGATTGATTGATTGATTGATTGATTGATTGATTGATTTTCAAACTAAATTTACACACAATTACATTTATACAACATATATACACACTTATTTACATTTATACATATAACACAAACACAAGTTTAATAAAAAACGTTCCTTCTCTCTTGGCCCTTACTGTAAATCGGGATGCACCTCACACGTTATAAACATTGTGCATTCCCTTCCTTATTAGATCACCATCCTAGTCACCTCAAGGTTTTATTAATTCAAACCCCTTTATATTTTAGGTTCTCCCTACTTATTTTGTATTATATTTTGATTTTATATGGTGTCTCAAATTGTCTGTTGACGCGTTTCAGCCACTCTACTTGATGGTCTCATCAGGACTAGGGCAGTCGAGTGCATACTTTTCAATTCCACCTATGAAATCAGAAAATACCTAATTTAACTCTATGTTTCGAATGAAGCTTAATTTGGTACACATATATACATATATACACACATATAGGAACAGGCACATTCAATATAGAGAAGTTTTCTATATCTTACATCACTGAGTTCCTGGAGTGGCGAGGTAAAATAAGATAAGATATATTAAATTAAAATAAAATAAGAATACACCCAGTGTAACGTGTAGGTGCAACCTTATACCCCGTGATATGATGTATCTAAGCACTGTAAGAATAAAGCCAATCAGACTTGTGGGAGGGTTTCCGTATGCCGGGGCTTACCTTGGAAGAAGGTCGTGAAGACCGAAACGCGTCGGACTGCCCATGCTGTAAAATAAATAAATGCGGACATCAATGTGAGTGCGGCTATGTGTCTTCCGTTGGGAGATAGTGGAGTCAATGTTTAGCGGCTTGGTTCTGCCGCAAGCGACGCACCGCCAGCAAAGTGCGCCAGGACTATCCCGCCTAGAACCAACATGAGAGACGCTGCAAAGCATAAAGGGATAGTCGGTTGACGCCGAAGACTTTCTCCGGTTTTGGTCTCTGTGCTGCCTTGAAAATGGGTGAGCGGCGGAGCTTGATGGCAAACACAGCGACAAACAACTAACAATTTTAAACGGCAACCCATTGGAGGGTGGAACAGTGAGGAAACGCACTACAAGTTCCAGCATGCTCGATGGCAACAATTGGTCTAAGATGACGTCCATTGGAGGACATTCAAATAAGAGCATCAGACTTGTGGGAGGGTTTCCGTATGCTGGGGCTTACCTTGGAAGAAGGTCGTGAAGACCGAAACGCGTCGGACTGCCCATGCTGTAAAATAAATAAATGCGGACATCAATGTGAGTGCGGCTATGTGTCTTCCGTTGGGAGATAGTGGAGTCAATGTTTAGCGGCTTGGTTCTGCCGCAAGCGACGCACCGCCAGCAAAGTGCCCCAGGACTATCCCGCCTAGAACCAACATGAGAGACGCTGCAAAGCATAAAGGGATAGTCGGTTGCTGCCGAAGACTTTCTCCGGTTTTGGTCTCTGTGCTGCCTTGAAAATGGGTGAGCGACGAAGCTTGATGGCAAACACAGCGACAAACAACTAACAATTTTAAACGGCAACCCATTGGAGGGTGGAACAATGAGGAAACGCACTACAAGTTCCAGCATGCTCGATGGCAACAATTGGTCTAAGATGACGTCCATTGGAGGACATTCAAATAAGAGCATCAGACTTGTGGGAGTGTTTCCGTATGCCGGGGCTTACCTTGGAAGAAGGGCGTGAAGACCGAAACGCGTCGGACTGCCCATGCTGTAAAATAAATAAATGCGGACATCAATGTGTCTTCTGTTGGGAGATAGTGGAGTCAATATATACATATATACACACATATAGGAACGGGCATATTCAATATAGAGAAGTTTTCTATATATTACATCACTGAGTTCCTGGAGTGGCGAGGTAAAATAAGATAAGATCAATTAAATTAAAATAAAATAGGAACACACCCAGTGTAACGTGTAGGTGCAACCTTATACCCCGTGATATGATGTATCTAAGCACTCTAAGAATAAAGCCAATGCTGCAAAAAAAAACTTATATCCCAATGGTAGGTTTGATATCCAAGTCAGCGTTCTCAAATACAGTACACCCAAATCGGTGTAAAAAAAAAAACTTTTTTAAAAGAAATAGCTCACCGGTCTTGAAAACTTTCGAATTGACACCCGGGAGGCTAAGGAGAGAAACCTCTCGTAAGTCTCCAACCATAACGAATAACAACATGACCGATAAACAACTCTACCACCTAAGAAAATACGCAGCGTAGCTGTAATTACTTATGTGGGCCTTGTAATAAAGATCTCCACTCAAGTCGCTATGTTTGTGCCAATTCTCTGCGCTTAATTATTTCCAAACAGGTCGTCTCCTTTACGTGAGCGTTCCCTGAAAAACCAAATAAGGCTGATCTTCAAGATTGCAATCCGACTCGCTCCTTATACACAGGAACCTACTATATCCATTTAAACACCCAGTATAAACTTCACCGGGGCATACCTCAATATGCGAATCTCTCCTCTTTACGATATCGGTCTATCCACAGTATAGCATCACGGACGCCATAGAATCATGTGACCCGGAAGGTCAATTATTATGCGGCACTTTCGGAACTAACACAGTGTTTCCCACCTTAGAGACAATGGAGATAGAGAGCCGACTATTTTGTAATACTCCCAATGTTCAAGACCACCATGTTGCGAAATATTATTATAAACACGGGAAAATAAGAAACGAGTTAGCCTCCGAGCACCAACACATCCCAAAGTAATCTGTGGAGTATCAATCACAAGTGCAGATGCACTCGAGTAGGCAAATAATTTACCCTCTTTCACAATAATCTCCACCAGAATATGTACTACTATTAAAAGGCAGAAAGAAAAGAATAAATCAAAATCAAAAAGGTGTGTAAGAACCCTGTACCAACATTATCAGTGCCACTCGGGTTTCTCTCCGGAGATAACTAATCTTGTAATGGCTGAATTCGAGAACAAATGGATATATAGCGACACAACCCCTTTAACAACCAGGTGGTATTTTGGTGTCGCTATATAGATGACATCTTTATGATTTGGGAAGGACAGGATCTTCAACTCATTGACTTCCATAATTGGTTAAACTCTAGAACTGAAAAATTTAATTTTACTGTGTCAAAGGACGTGGAAAGGATTAATTTTGTAGATGTTTATATTCAACACAAAGAGGGTACTTTGGAAGTTAACTTGCTCACCAAGCCCACAGATCGCAAAACATTGCTTCACTTCACAAGTTGTCATCCCGTACACTAAAAGAAAATTTACCTTATGGACAATTCCTCCGCTATAAGGAGGAATTGTACCAATAAAGAAGATTATTTCATTAATGACAGCATTTTGAAAGAAAAACTAGTAGTACGTGGCTATCCTAAGAAATTAGTGAAGGTGGCACTAAAGAGAGCCTGGTATACACCAAGAGAAACTTTATTGAGTCCAAGAGAATGTGACAAAAATACACCATTGACATGTGTCCCCGCATATGATCCTAGAGCCAACGGAGTGAAGAAAGTTGTGCAAAAAAACTGGAAACTCATCGAAAGATTAGGAATCCCTAAATCACTGTTTGTATTTAGAAAGGGCAAAAACATACGTCAACAGTTGGTTAGAGCAGCGAGGGAATCAGATTTGCCAAAAAAAGACCTTAGAGGTCTATTAAGTTTACCTCCTGTAATAGGACATTTTCGCTGTCAAAATTGTGTGACGTGCAGATTCACAGAAGACTCAAAATATGTAGACATCAATGGACAGAGACACTACCAAAAGGGGTTCACCAACTGTCACTCTAAAAATTTACTAAATTGCATAAAAATGTATATGCAATAAATTTTATATAGGTCAGACGACAAAACCTATAAAAATGAGGATTCTCCAACATAAATCTAGGATTAAATGTAATGTACAAGGGGCTCCTTTAGTACAACACTTTCAAAGTCAAAACCACTCAGAGAACGACTTTAAGTGGTCGGTACTATATGTTATTGGCAATACAGGTGGTGTGGATGTCCAAACCAAACTCAACAGACTTGAAGCAAGTTTGATAGCTAAATATCAGACTGCTACATTGGGTCTCAATGATAGAGATGAAATTTGGTCATTGTTGCAATAACTCTTCTGTGTAGGATGGTATTATCCTATTTAAGATAACATTGTTATGCAATTTGCATCCATGTTTGTGTAACCTGTAAACACAGATGTACATATGAGTCTATTTTGGACTTTGATGAAACTTTGCTATTAAAGACTGTAAGAAGTGGCGCTGATAATTTTGGTGCAGGGTTCTTACACACCTTTTTGATTTTGATTTATTCTTTTCTTTCTGCCTTTTAATAGTAGTACATATTCTGGTGGAGATTATTGTGAAAGATGGTAGATAAATTATTGGCCTACTCGAGTGCGTCTGCCCTTGTGATTGATACTCCACAGATTACTTTGGGATGTGTTGGTGCTTGGAGGCTAAAATCGTTTCTTATTTTCCCGTGTTTATAATAATAATTCGTAATATGGTGGTCTTGAACACTGGGAGTATTGCGAAATAGTCCGCTCTCTATCTCCCTTGTCTCTAAGGTGGGAAACACCGCGTTAGTTCCGAAGGTGCAGCATAATAATTGACCTTCCGGGTCACGTGATTGTACGGCGTCCGTGATGCTATACCGTGGATAGACCGATATCGTAAAGAGGAGAGATTCGCATATTGAGGTAGGCCGTGGTGAAGTTCATACTGGGTGTTTAAATGGATATAGTATGTGCCTGTATATAAGGAGCGAGCCGGATTGCGATCTTGAAGATCAGCCTTTGGTTTTTCAGGGAACGCTCACGTAAAGGAAACAACCCATTTGGAAATAATTAAGCGCAGAGAATTGGCACACACAAAGCGACTTGAGTGGAGATCCTTATTACAAGGCCCACGTAAGTGATTACAGTTACGATGTGTATTTTCTTAGGTGGTAGAGTTGTTTATAAGTCATGCTGTTATTCGTTATGGTTGGAGACTTACGAGAAGTTTCTCTCCTTAGCCTCCCGGGTGTCCATTTGAAAGGTTTCAAGACCAGTGAGCTATTTCTTTTTTAAACTTTTTTTTTTTGTGTTACACCGACTTGGGGGTACTTTATTTGAGAATGCTGACTTGGATATCGAACATACCATGGGGATATACGTTTTTTTTTACGACATTGGCTTTATTCTTACAGTGCTTAGATACATCATATCACGGGGTATAAGGTTGCACCTACACGTTACACTGGGTGTATTCTTATTTTATTTTAATTTAATTTATCTTATCTTATTTTACCTCGCCACTCCAGGAACTCAGTGATGTAAGATATAGAAAACTTCTCTATATTGAATGTGCCTGTTCCTATATGTGTGTATATATGTATATATGTGTTCCAAATTAAGCTTCATTCAAAACATAGAGTTAAATTAGGTATTTTTTGATTCCATAGGTGGAATTGAAAAGTATACACTCGACTGCCCTAGTCCTGATGAGGCCATCAAATAGAGTGGCTGAAACGCGTCGACAGACAATTTGAGACACCATATAAAATCAAAATATAATACAAAATAAGTAGGGAGAACCTAAAATATGAAGGGGTTTGAATTAATAAAACCTTGAGGTGACTAGGATGGTGATCTAATAAGGAAGGGAATGCACAATGTTTATAACGTGTGAGGTGCATCCCGATTTACAATAAGGGCCAAGAGAGCAAGAAAGTTCTTATTACACTTGTGTTTGTGTTATATGTATAAATGTAAATAAGTGTGTATATATGTTGTATTAATCCCTTCGGGCACCCCAAAAGCAGCCTGGGTAGGGGCAGTAAACAAGTGGGGAGCGGCAGAGGAAGAAACTCTTCGGGAGGAAGAAGTGAAGGGTACACGCAAACAGCCCATCTCCCTAGAATGGACACAGCTGCTCATACAATTTAAACAAGAGACGGCAATAGACGATGCACCACGGACATCCCCGCCTCAATCCCGCGGTTCCTCCCAACACCCCATTCCACCTAGCCAGACGCTAGAAGAGTAAGATCCTCGACAGGTGGATGTGACAAGACGGGCGTTCAGCCCCACTGGAGATAGCACCCACCACCTCCAACAGATTGCTCCCTCTCCCCCTGGTCCCCTCGCGGCCCTCACCCCCTAGACTGATAGCTGATACACCCTCCTCCCACCACAGCTACTCGCCCTCACCCGCCCTCCGTGCTTTCCCCTTCCTCAGGTTCTTGAAGGAAGTTTCTCCCCACAGTTTCTAGTTCAGTTTCAGTTAGCGGTTTAGATGCCGACATACATATTGAATGTTAATAACAGACTACTTAACAAGGGGTCATACAGGCAAACACGGGGACGTCCCTCATACCTGCCTCCGCCAGTATGTAGCCCAAGGGACAAGACACAGTGAGTCACAACATCGTACACTTAGGTCACTTACCTGCACTTCCAAATGCGAGAATATATAGTCGCATTTGGCGGAATCAAACCCATATGTTGAAGATGAGTTATACTTGTGGATATTATGTAACCTGTCTATGTGTGTAACAACTGTCAAATGAAAAAAATTAAATAAAAATATATGTTGTATTAATATAATTGTGTGTGTATATTTAGTTTGAAAATATGACGTTTTGCATAGAATGTATGAAATAAAATAACAGTACAAAGCCATTTGAATCATAAATAGGTGTACGCATATTTGTTCATTGACTACGGATATTGGAAATGTATGAGATTTATTGAGAAGATTCATATTGACAGGAAGAGTTACATTTATTTTCTCTTCATCTTACTGTTTAGTACACTTATCCATCCCGAGGCATTGTTATTTCCCTGATTGTATGTTATTACCCAGATGCCGAAGGGTTAATTGGGTTACCCCCTGTTTTAAATAGGCTTCTGAAATTGAAGCTTGGAGGAGGACTGGATTCCCTTCTCGCATTGCCTGCCATCCTACACATGTAGGTGGTTCAGAATCGTCTGGCACATTGTCCCCAGTACCTGGCAGAAGAAGATTTCCACAGATGAAATACATAAAATCATGTTTTGTGTCTAAAGTTCAACACAGAACTTTAATAAAAATTGTTCTGCAAATAAATGATATAGTACCATGTGTGCATACATCAACAAATGCAATTGAGAGATGATAGATGGATGAAATTATTATATTATCACAACTTGTTTTCACCAGCTTCGCCAGCTCCAGCAACAGAGATTTTTGGGGGGAGATCCTGCTGCTGAACCTGAGTCCTTGTACTTGGTGTTTTCAATGTAACTCCAGATCCGGCTTCTATAAAGATAAGATTTAAGTTTATTAAATATTTTAAATCTATAGAAATCATCATGACCACAAATGTAGAAATATTAGCAATGCATACAGGAGAATATACAGCGCCAGGAAATATATATTATAACATTTCAGAAACCTTCAAACTAGAGGGAAATGAGCTAGAGAAAGGACTAATGACGAGATACAAAAGTTAAGATCATAGGTTCCCATATTCTTTTAAAGGCACTAGTAGAAGTCCTCCCAGCAGCTGCTAGGTTGTCCTTTGATTTTACCAATGTGAATGTCCTTAAGGTAGACACCAGGGGCTATTGTATGAGAGAAGCTGCCAGGAGAGAGAGCTATACACATTGAAGCAAGTCATTAAAAATCATAAAATAAGATGCTAGGTATCTGTTTTCAATACTCATAGCCATAAAGATTGTTATCCTGAAAATTAAAAATAGGAATCACAGATTTCCTGTAGTAATACCCTTACATTTCCAAATTGAAGGCTAATTTTTTAAGGCTATATTTGATAGATGAAAAAATAGGATTACACATTAAGCATTGTGCCGGGGGAATGAGTGACAAAAGACATACAGCTACCATGTCTGTAGTAAATAAAGATATTATATCCTAATGCAAAGGAGAAGACATTTAGCTTACCAGTGCGTACCAGCCATCTGCTATGGTGTGCCAGCCTGGGAGTTGGTGCACTGCTTGGAGCAGAAGTCGATGTTGTAGCAGGTGGTGAATAGGACAAAAACACTAGGTATTAAAAAGGTTTTAAACATGAGTATATAATAGTGTAACAGTATAAATGGCACGGTTACATTTGACTGCAATTAAAAGGCATTGCAAAACACACTGTCAAATGTAGTGTTAGGATAGAACAAGTGCTAAAACACGCCTTAATGTGTTAATGATATTGTTAGCATAACGACATATCTGTGTGTATTGGTGGGTTGTGTTACAAGAACTGCCTTGTGGGTTGCCCTGAGAACTGCCTTGTGGGTTGCCCTGCTGCAGTTGCAATGACATCTGAGCCAGCTAAGGTAACCAATCTACTTTAAATAGTTGCTAGGTAAAATTGTATTACCTAATAGGGTGTGTGTTGTAGGGTGTTTAGGAGGGGTATATATGTGATATGTGACTAACAATGCAGGTATCGGTGAACAGGTATTAATGAGTGCTTGGTTTTGGAGAGAGTGAGAGTGTTGGGGAGGATATAATCTTACCTGGCATCACATTTGTGTTGAATGCCGCATAATAATTGACCTTCCGGGTCACATGATTCTATGGCGTCCGTGATGCTATACTGTGGATAGACCGATATCGTAAAGAGGAGAGATTCGCATATTGAGGTATGCCCCGGTGAAGTTTATACTGGGTGTTTAAATGGATATAGTAGGTTCCTGTGTATACTGATTGCAATCTTGAAGATCAGCCTTATTTGGTTTTTCAGGGAACGCTCACGTAAAGGAGACGACCTGTTTGGAAATAATTAAGCGCAGAGAATTGGCACACACATAGCGACTTGAGTAGAGATCTTTATTACAAGGCCCACATAAGTGATTACAACTACGCTGCGTATTTTCTTAGGTGGTAGAGTTGTTTATAAGTCATGTTGTTATTCGTTATGGTTGGAGACTTACGAGAGGTTTCTCTCCTTAGCCTCCTGGGTGCCAATTCGAAAGGTTTCAAGACCGGTGAGCTATTTCTTTTAAAAAAGTTTTTTTTGTGTTACACCGACTTGGGGGTACTTTACATGAGAATGCTGACTTGGATATCGAACATACCATAGGGATATAAGTTTTTTTTTGCGGCATTGGCTTTATTCTTAGAGTGCTTAGATACATCATATCACGGGGTATAAGGTTGCACCTACACGTTACACTGGGTGTATTCTTATTTTATTTTAATTTATTTATCTTATCTTATTTTACCTCGCCACTCCAGGAACTCAGTGATGTAAGATATAGAAAACTTCTCTATATTGAATGTGCCTGTTCCTATATGTGTGTATATATGTATATATGTGTTTCAAATTAAGCTTCATTCGAAACATAGAGTTAAATTAGGTATTTTTTGATTCCATAGGTGGAATTGAAAAGTATGCACTCGACTGCCCTAGTCCTGATGAGGCCATCAAATAGAGTGGCTGAAACGCGTCGACAGACAATTTGAGACACCATATAAAATCAAAATATAATACAAAATAAGTAGGAAGCGCCTAAAATATAAAGGGGTTTGAATTAATAAAACCTTGATGTGACTAGGATGGTGATCTAATAAGGAAGGGAATGCACAATGTTTATAACGTGCGAGGTGGATCCCGATTTACAATAAGGGCCAAGAGAGCAAGAAAATTCTTATTACACTTGTGTTTGTGTTATATGTATAAATGTAAATAAGTGTGTATATATGTTGTATTAATCCCTTCGGGCACCCCAAAAGCAGCCTGGGTAGGGGCAGTAAACAAGTGGGGAGCGGCAGAGGAAGAAACTCTTCGGGAGGAAGAAGTGAAGGGTACACGCAAACAGCCCATCTCCCTAGAATGGACACAGCTGCTCATACTATTTAAACAAGAGACGGCAATAGACGATGCACCACGGACATCCCCGCCTCAATCCCGCGGTTCCTCCCAACACCCCATTCCACCTAGCCAGACGCTAGAAGAGTAAGATCCTCGACAGGTGGATGTGACAAGACGGGCGTTCAGCCCCACTGGAGGTAGCACCCACCACCTCCAACAGATTGCTCCCTCTCCCCCTGGTCCCCTCGCATCCCTCACCCCCTAGACTGATAGCTGATACACCCTCCGCCCACCACAGCCACTCGCCCTCACCCGCCCTCCGTGCTTTCCTCTTCCTCAGGTTCTTGAAGGAAGTTTCTCCCCGCAGTTTCTAGTTCAGTTTCAGTTGGCGGTTTGGATGCCGACATACATATTGAATGTTAATAACAGACTACTTAACAAGGGGTCGTACAGGCAAACACGGGGACGTCCCTCATACCTGCCTCCGCCAGCATGTAGCCCAAGGGACAAGACACAGTGAGTCACAACATCGTACACTTAGGTCACTTACCTGCACTTCCAAATGCGAGAATATATAGTCGCATTTGGCGGAATCAAACCCATATGTTGAAGATGAGTTATACTTGTGGATATTATGTAACCTGTCTATGTGTGTAACAACTGTCAAATGAAAACATTTAAATAAAAATATATGTTGTATTAATATAATTGTGTGTGTATATTTAGTTTGAAAATATGACGTTTTGCATAGAATGTATGAAATAAAATAACAGTACAAAGCCATTTGAATCATAAATAGGTGTACGCATATTTGTTCATTGACTACGGATATTGGAAATGTATGAGATTTATTGAGAAGATTCATATTGACAGGAAGAGTTACATTTATTTTCTCTTCATCTTACTGTTTAGTACACTTATCCATCCCGAGGCATTGTTATTTCCCTGATTGTATGTTATTACCCAGATGCCGAAGGGTTAATTGGGTTACCCCCTGTTTTAAATAGGCTTCTGAAATTGAAGCTTGGAGGAGGACTGGATTCTCTTCTCGCATTGCCTGCCATGCTACACATGTAGGTGGTTCAGAATCGTCTGGCACAACGTCCCCAGTACCTGGCAGAAGAAGATTTCCACAGATGAAATACATAAAATCATGTTTTGTGTCTAAAGTTCAACACAGAACTTTAATAAAAATTGTTCTGCAAATAAATGATATAGTACCATGTGTGCATACATCAACAAATGCAATTGAGAGATGATAGATGGATTAAATTATTATATTATCACAACTTGTTTTCACCAGCTTCGCCAGCTCCAGCAACAGAGATTTTTGGGGGGAGATCCTGCTGCTGAACCTGAGTCCTTGTACTTGGTGTTTTCAATGTAACTCCAGATCCGGCTTCTATAAAGATAAGATTTAAGTTTATTAAATATTTTAAATCTATAGAAATCATCATGACCACAAATGTAGAAATATTAGCAATGCATACAGGAGAATATACAGCGCCAGGAAATATATATTATAACATTTCAGAAACCTTCAAACTAGAGGGAAATGAGCTAGAGAAAGGACTAATGACGAGATACAAAAGTTAAGATCATAGCTTCCCATATTCTTTTAAAGGCACTAGTAGAAGTCCTCCCAGCAGCTGCTAGGTTGTCCTTTGATTTTACCATGGTGAATGTCCTTAAGGTAGACACCAGGGGCTATTGTATGAGAGAAGCTGCCAGGAGAGAGAGCTATACACATTGAAGCAAGTCATTAAAAATCATAAAATAAGATGCTAGGTATCTGTTTTCAATACTCATAGCCATAAAGATTGTTATCCTGAAAATTAAAAATAGGAATCACAGATTTCCTGTAGTAATACCCTTACATTTCCAAATTGAAGGCTAATTTTTTAAGGCTATATTTGATAGATGAAAAAATAGGATTACACATTAAGCATTGTGCCGGGGGGGATGAGTGACAAAAGACATACAGCTACCATGTATGTAGTAAATAAAGATATTATATCCTAATGCAAAGGAGAAGACATTTAGCTTACCAGTGCGTACCAGCCATCTGCTATGGTCTGCCAGCCTGGGAGTTGGTGCACTGCTTGGAGCAGAAGTCGATGTTGTAGCAGGTGGTGAATAGGACAAAAACACTAGGTATTAAAAAGGTTTTAAACATGAGTATATAATAGTGTAACAGTATAAATGGCACGGTTACATTTGACTGCAATTAAAAGGCATTGCAAAACACACTGTCAAATGCAGTGTTAGGATAGAACAAGTGCTAAAACACTCCTTAGTGTGTTAATGATATTGTTAGCATAACGACATATCTGTGTGTATTGGTGGGTTGTGTTACAAGAACTGCCTTGTGGGTTGCCCTGCTGCAGTTGCAATGACATCTGAGCCAGCTAAGGTAACAAATCTACTTTAAATAGTTGCTAGGTAAAATTGTATTACCTAATAGGGTGTGTGTTGTAGGGTGTTTAGGAGGGGTATATATGTGATATGTGACTAACAATGCAGGTATCGGTGGACAGGTATTAATGAGTGCTTGGTTTTGAAGAGAGTGAGAGTGTTGGGGAGGATATAATCTTACCTGGCATCACATTTGTGTTGAATGCCGCATAATAATTGACCTTCCGCGTCACATGATTCTATGGCGTCCGTGATGCTATACTGTGGATAGACCGATATCGTAAAGAGGAGAGATTCGCATATTGAGGTATGCCCCGGTGAAGTTTATACTGGGTGTTTAAATGGATATAGTAGGTTCCTGTGTATATGGATTGCAATCTTGAAAATCAGCCTTATTTGGTTTTTCAGGGAACGCTCACGTAAAGGAGACGACCTGTTTGGAAATAATTAAGCGCAGAGAATTGGCACACACATAGCGACTTGAGTAGAGATCTTTATTACAAGGCCCACATAAGTGATTACAACTATGCTGCGTATTTTCTTAGGTGGTAGAGTTGTTTATAAGTCATGTTGTTATTCGTTATGGTTGGAGACTTACGAGAGGTTTCTCTCCTTAGCCTCCTGGGTGCCAATTCGAAAGGTTTCAAGACCGGTGAGCTATTTCTTTTAAAAAAGTTTTTTTTGTGTTACACCGACTTGGGGGTACTTTACATGAGAATGCTGACTTGGATATCGAACATACCATAGGGATATAAGTTTTTTTTTGCGGCATTGGCTTTATTCTTAGAGTGCTTAGATACATCATATCACGGGGTATAAGGTTGCACCTACACGTTACACTGGGTGTATTCTTATTTTATTTTAATTTATTTATCTTATCTTATTTTACCTCGCCACTCCAGGAACTCAGTGATGTAAGATATAGAAAACTTCTCTATATTGAATGTGCCTGTTCCTATATGTGTGTATATATGTATATATGTGTTTCAAATTAAGCTTCATTCGAAACATAGAGTTAAATTAGGTATTTTTTGATTCCATAGGTGGAATTGAAAAGTATGCACTCGACTGCCCTAGTCCTGATGAGGCCATCAAATAGAGTGGCTGAAACGCGTCGACAGACAATTTGAGACACCATATAAAATCAAAATATAATACAAAATAAGTAGGGAGCGCCTAAAATATAAAGGGGTTTGAATTAATAAAACCTTGATGTGACTAGGATGGTGATCTAATAAGGAAGGGAATGCACAATGTTTATAACGTGCGAGGTGGATCCCGATTTACAATAAGGGCCAAGAGAGCAAGAAAATTCTTATTACACTTGTGTTTGTGTTATATGTATAAATGTAAATAAGTGTGTATATATGTTGTATTAATCCCTTCGGGCACCCCAAAAGCAGCCTGGGTAGGGGCAGTAAACAAGTGGGGAGCGGCAGAGGAAGAAACTCTTCGGGAGGAAGAAGTGAAGGGTACACGCAAACAGCCCATCTCCCTAGAATGAACACAGCTGCTCATACAATTTAAACAAGAGACGGCAATAGACGATGCACCACGGACATCCCCGCCTCAATCCCGCGGTTCCTCCCAACACCCCATTCCACCTAGCCAGACGCTAGAAGAGTAAGATCCTCGACAGGTGGATGTGACAAGACGGGCGTTCAGCCCCACTGGAGATAGCACCCACCACCTCCAACAGATTGCTCCCTCTCCCCCTGGTCCCCTCGCGTCCCTCACCCCCTAGACTGATAGCTGATACACCCTCCGCCCACCACAGCCACTCGCCCTCACCCGCCCTCCGTGCTTTCCCCTTCCTCAGGTTCTTGAAGGAAGTTTCTCCCCGCAGTTTCTAGTTCAGTTTCAGTTGGCGGTTTGGATGCCGACATACATATTGAATGTTAATAACAGACTACTTAACAAGGGGTCGTACAGGCAAACACGGGGACGTCCCTCATACCTGCCTCCGCCAGTATGTAGCCCAAGGGACAAGACACAGTGAGTCACAACATCGTACACTTAGGTCACTTACCTGCACTTCCAAATGCGAGAATATATAGTCGCATTTGGCGGAATCAAACCCATATGTTGAAGATGAGTTATACTTGTGGATATTATGTAACCTGTCTATGTGTGTAACAACTGTCAAATGAAAACATTTAAATAAAAATATATGTTGTATTAATATAATTGTGTGTGTATATTTAGTTTGAAAATATGACGTTTTGCATAGAATGTATGAAATAAAATAACAGTACAAAGCCATTTGAATCATAAATAGGTGTACGCATATTTGTTCATTGACTACGGATATTGGAAATGTATGAGATTTATTGAGAAGATTCATATTGACAGGAAGAGTTACATTTATTTTCTCTTCATCTTACTGTTTAGTACACTTATCCATCCCGAGGCATTGTTATTTCCCTGATTGTATGTTATTACCCAGATGCCGAAGGGTTAATTGGGTTACCCCCTGTTTTAAATAGGCTTCTGAAATTGAAGCTTGGAGGAGGACTGGATTCTCTTCTCGCATTGCCTGCCATGCTACACATGCAGGTGGTTCAGAATCGTCTGGCACAACGTCCCCAGTACCTGGCAGAAGAAGATTTCCACAGATGAAATACATAAAATCATGTTTTGTGTCTAAAGTTCAACACAGAATTTTAATAAAAATTGTTCTGCAAATAAATGATATAGTACCATGTGTGCATACATCAACAAATGCAATTGAGAGATGATAGATGGATTAAATTATTATATTATCACAACTTGTTTTCACCAGCTTCGCCAGCTCCAGCAACAGAGATTTTTGGGGGGAGATCCTGCTGCTGAACCTGAGTCCTTGTACTTGGTGTTTTCAATGTAACTCCAGATCCGGCTTCTATAAAGATAAGATTTAAGTTTATTAAATATTTTAAATCTATAGAAATCATCATGACCACAAATGTAGAAATATTAGCAATGCATACAGGAGAATATACAGCGCCAGGAAATATATATTATAACATTTCAGAAACCTTCAAACTAGAGGGAAATGAGCTAGAGAAAGGACTAATGACGAGATACAAAAGTTAAGATCATAGCTTCCCATATTCTTTTAAAGGCACTAGTAGAAGTCCTCCCAGCAGCTGCTAGGTTGTCCTTTGATTTTACCATGGTGAATGTCCTTAAGGTAGACACCAGGGGCTATTGTATGAGAGAAGCTGCCAGGAGAGAGAGCTATACACATTGAAGCAAGTCATTAAAAATCATAAAATAAGATGCTAGGTATCTGTTTTCAATACTCATAGCCATAAAGATTGTTATCCTGAAAATTAAAAATAGGAATCACAGATTTCCTGTAGTAATACCCTTACATTTCCAAATTGAAGGCTAATTTTTTAAGGCTATATTTGATAGATGAAAAAATAGGATTACACATTAAGCATTGTGCCGGGGGGGATGAGTGACAAAAGACATACAGCTACCATGTATGTAGTAAATAAAGATATTATATCCTAATGCAAAGGAGAAGACATTTAGCTTACCAGTGCGTACCAGCCATCTGCTATGGTGTGCCAGCCTGGGAGTTGGTGCACTGCTTGGAGCAGAAGTCGATGTTGTAGCAGGTGGTGAATAGGACAAAAACACTAGGTATTAAAAAGGCTTTAAACATGAGTATATAATAGTGTAACAGTATAAATGGCACGGTTACATTTGACTGCAATTAAAAGGCATTGCAAAACACACTGTCAAATGCAGTGTTAGGATAGAACAAGTGCTAAAACACGCCTTAGTGTGTTAATGATATTGTTAGCATAACGACATATCTGTGTGTATTGGTGGGTTGTGTTACAAGAACTGCCTTGTGGGTTGCCCTGCTGCAGTTGCAATGACATCTGAGCCAGCTAAGGTAACAAATCTACTTTAAATAGTTGCTAGGTAAAATTGTATTACCTAATAGGGTGTGTGTTGTAGGGTGTTTAGGAGGGGTATATATGTGATATGTGACTAACAATGCAGGTATCGGTGGACAGGTATTAATGAGTGCTTGGTTTTGAAGAGAGTGAGAGTGTTGGGGAGGATATAATCTTACCTGGCATCACATTTGTGTTGAATGCCGCATAATAATTGACCTTCCGTGTCACATGATTCTATGGCGTCCGTGATGCTATACTGTGGATAGACCGATATCGTAAAGAGGAGAGATTCGCATATTGAGGTATGCCCCGGTGAAGTTTATACTGGGTGTTTAAATGGATATAGTAGGTTCCTGTGTATACGGATTGCAATCTTGAAAATCAGCCTTATTTGGTTTTTCAGGGAACGCTCACGTAAAGGAGACGACCTGTTTGGAAATAATTAAGCGCAGAGAATTGGCACACACATAGCGACTTGAGTAGAGATCTTTATTACAAGGCCCACATAAGTGATTACAACTACGCTGCGTATTTTCTTAGGTGGTAGAGTTGTTTATAAGTCATGTTGTTATTCGTTATGGTTGGAGACTTACGAGAGGTTTCTCTCCTTAGCCTCCTGGGTGCCAATTCGAAAGGTTTCAAGACCGGTGAGCTATTTCTTTTAAAAAAGTTTTTTTTGTGTTACACCGACTTGGGGGTACTTTACATGAGAATGCTGACTTGGATATCGAACATACCATAGGGATATAAGTTTTTTTTTGCGGCAGTGGCTTTATTCTTAGAGTGCTTAGATACATCATATCACGGGGTATAAGGTTGCACCTACACGTTACACTGGGTGTATTCTTATTTTATTTTAATTTATTTATCTTATCTTATTTTACCTCGCCACTCCAGGAACTCAGTGATGTAAGATATAGAAAACTTCTCTATATTGAATGTGCCTGTTCCTATATGTGTGTATATATGTATATATGTGTTTCAAATTAAGCTTCATTCGAAACATAGAGTTAAATTAGGTATTTTTTGATTCCATAGGTGGAATTGAAAAGTATGCACTCGACTGCCCTAGTCCTGATGAGGCCATCAAATAGAGTGGCTGAAACGCGTCGACAGACAATTTGAGACACCATATAAAATCAAAATATAATACAAAATAAGTAGGGAGCGCCTAAAATATAAAGGGGTTTGAATTAATAAAACCTTGATGTGACTAGGATGGTGATCTAATAAGGAAGGGAATGCACAATGTTTATAACGTGCAAGGTGGATCCCGATTTACAATAAGGGCCAAGAGAGCAAGAAAATTCTTATTACACTTGTGTTTGTGTTATATGTATAAATGTAAATAAGTGTGTATATATGTTGTATTAATCCCTTCGGGCACCCCAAAAGCAGCCTGGGTAGGGGCAGTAAACAAGTGGGGAGCGGCAGAGGAAGAAACTCTTCGGGAGGAAGAAGTGAAGGGTACACGCAAACAGCCCATCTCCCTAGAATGAACACAGCTGCTCATACAATTTAAACAAGAGACGGCAATAGACGATGCACCACGGACATCCCCGCCTCAATCCCGCGGTTCATCCCAACACCCCATTCCACCTAGCCAGACGCTAGAAGAGTAAGATCCTCGACAGGTGGATGTGACAAGACGGGCGTTCAGCCCCACTGGAGATAGCACCCACCACCTCCAACAGATTGCTCCCTCTCCCCCTGGTCCCCTCGCGTCCCTCACCCCCTAGACTGATAGCTGATACACCCTCCGCCCACCACAGCCACTCGCCCTCACCCGCCCTCCGTGCTTTCCCCTTCCTCAGGTTCTTGAAGGAAGTTTCTCCCCGCAGTTTCTAGTTCAGTTTCAGTTGGCGGTTTGGATGCCGACATACATATTGAATGTTAATAACAGACTACTTAACAAGGGGTCGTACAGGCAAACACGGGGACGTCCCTCATACCTGCCTCCGCCAGTATGTAGCCCAAGGGACAAGACACAGTGAGTCACAACATCGTACACTTAGGTCACTTACCTGCACTTCCAAATGCGAGAATATATAGTCGCATTTGGCGGAATCAAACCCATATGTTGAAGATGAGTTATACTTGTGGATATTATGTAACCTGTCTATGTGTGTAACAACTGTCAAATGAAAAAATTTAAATAAAAATATATGTTGTATTAATATAATTGTGTGTGTATATTTAGTTTGAAAATATGACGTTTTGCATAGAATGTATGAAATAAAATAACAGTACAAAGCCATTTGAATCATAAATAGGTGTACGCATATTTGTTCATTGACTACGGATATTGGAAATGTATGAGATTTATTGAGAAGATTCATATTGACAGGAAGAGTTACATTTATTTTCTCTTCATCTTACTGTTTAGTACACTTATCCATCCCGAGGCATTGTTATTTCCCTGATTGTATGTTATTACCCAGATGCCGAAGGGTTAATTGGGTTACCCCCTGTTTTAAATAGGCTTCTGAAATTGAAGCTTGGAGGAGGACTGGATTCTCTTCTCGCATTGCCTGCCATCCTACACATGTAGGTGGTTCAGAATCGTCTGGCACAACGTCCCCAGTACCTGGCAGAAGAAGATTTCCACAGATGAAATACATAAAATCATGTTTTGTGTCTAAAGTTCAACACAGAACTTTAATAAAAATTGTTCTGCAAATAAATGATATAGTACCATGTGTGCATACATCAACAAATGCAATTGAGAGATGATAGATGGATTAAATTATTATATTATCACAACTTGTTTTCACCAGCTTCGCCAGCTCCAGCAACAGAGATTTTTGGGGGGAGATCCTGCTGCTGAACCTGAGTCCTTGTACTTGGTGTTTTCAATGTAACTCCAGATCCGGCTTCTATAAAGATAAGATTTAAGTTTATTAAATATTTTAAATCTATAGAAATCATCATGACCACAAATGTAGAAATATTAGCAATGCATACAGGAGAATATACAGCGCCAGGAAATATATATTATAACATTTCAGAAACCTTCAAACTAGAGGGAAATGAGCTAGAGAAAGGACTAATGACGAGATACAAAAGTTAAGATCATAGCTTCCCATATTCTTTTAAAGGCACTAGTAGAAGTCCTCCCAGCAGCTGCTAGGTTGTCCTTTGATTTTACCATGGTGAATGTCCTTAAGGTAGACACCAGGGGCTATTGTATGAGAGAAGCTGCCAGGAGAGAGAGCTATACACATTGAAGCAAGTCATTAAAAATCATAAAATAAGATGCTAGGTATCTGTTTTCAATACTCATAGCCATAAAGATTGTTATCCTGCAAATTAAAAATAGGCCTCACAGATTTCCTGTAGTAATACCCTTACATTTCCAAATTGAAGGCCAATTCTTTAAGGCTATATTTGATAGATGAAAAAATAGGATTTCACAATAAGCATTGTGCCGGGGGAATGAGTGACAAAAGACATACAGCTACCATGTCTGTAGTAAATAAAGATATTACATCCTAATGCAAAGGAGAAGACATTTAGCTTACCAGTGCGTACCAGCCATCTGCTATGGTGTGCCAGCCTGGGAGTTGATGCACTGCTTGGAGCAGAATTAGATGTTGTAGCAGGTGGTGAATAGGACAAAAACACCAGTCTTAAAAAGGTTTTAAACATGAGTATATAATAGTGTAACAGTATAAATGGCACGTTACATTTGACTGCAATTAAAAGGCATTGCAAAACACACTGTCAAATGTAGTGTTAGGATAGAACAAGTGCTAAAACACGCCTTAGTGTGTTAATGATATTGTTAGCATAAGGACATATCTGTGTGTATTGGTGGGTTGTGTTACAAGAACTGCCTTGTGTGTTGCCCTGCTGCAGTGGCAATGACATCTGAGCCAGCTAAAGTATCCAATCTACTTTAAATAGTTGCTAGGTAAAATTGTATTACCTAATAGGGTGTGTGTTGTAGGGTGTTTAGGAGGGGTATATATGTGATATGCGACTAACAATGCAGGTATTGGTGAACAGGTATTAATGAGCGCTTGGTTTTGGAGAGAGTGAGAGTGTTGGGGAGGATATAATCCTACCTGGCATCACATTTGTGTTGTCTGGAGTAGGCATCCCCTATAACAGGTGGGATGTATTTCACAGAAGACAGGATCTAGTTGACTCTCTAAGCAGAATTTCCGCTAGCTGAATCACGAAGAATGTCTATTTCACCTGCCTCCTCTTATCTGCCACTTCTTTTTTATATCCCCACGGTGTGAGCCTCCAACCCGAATGTATTCACAAAGTATGTGACCTTCTTCCATAAGCCTGCCTTCAGGATTCCACTGAGGTTGAATAGAGGCAGCCCATGTAGTTGTTTGTGGTAATCATAACATTTACAACAAGGACATCCTCCACTTCAGTACAAATTTTCTCTTCCACATGTAGTGATGGAATAGATGTTATCTTGCATCTATCTTTACCAATTCCCACCTGAAGGAATCATTTACGTCACTTTTTACTGGATGAGACATGTTAACCAAGTAAGTCGAAAACATGAGATCACATTCTGCATCGTTACAGTCTGCAGAGTTTTAGAAAACAATGATACGATTATGTGAGAAAAAACACAAATTTCAGGCAGATGCCTTTACGTGTTATAAGAAAAATGAAAAATAAAAATAATATTGAGTTCTCGTGATAACAATATTCAAATGTGCATTTAAATGAATGCATATATGCATAGTGGTACTAGAAGAATATAGAAAAGGCTTTTTACGAAGAGAAAACTGACATAGAATGATTATGAGCTTTTGTAAAACATATGAAAATAATACATGCTCTGAAAAGTGTCATGTGAAAGATTTTGCTTTCATGGTATTGTGCTAATAATGACTAAAAAGAAATAAAAATGGTAGTGCCTAATACTGACAAGTATTTCAGGAAGACTATCATAACTGAATTAATGAAGAAAATTAAATGGGTTGAAAATATGTGGTCTTCAATAATATTAACACAACAGTGAATCAGGTATTTTTCCATGTAAGCCTCAAGGATATTTTTGCTTATGCTAATGTAAAATCATGTGAGACAGTCACCTAAGCCCTATGAGAATTTTCTGTAAAGTTTCACTTCTGTTCTGGCTAACAATTGACTCACTACTCACCAGAAGCATCTGCGATAGAACTGTAGCAAATATTGTTGCAATACCAGGGAAAAGTGCCTGGGAACGGACTTACTATGAACAAGTAACAGTACCTCCTACTTACGTGGAAGTGACTAAATGCTAACTAAATGGAGCATAATGAATTTTAATGAAACTTGCACAAAGGATTAGTTAATTCATCCGGCTTTGTATGATTTACTGATCACCCCTTGACAGCCCGCTGTGAATGACCAATGAAAACCCTTGTACTGATGGAATTGATACGTTATGGGGTGTAAACCTGGAACATTTGGAGTATAATTGCCCCATCTAAGAAGGAGACGGGGCTGGCTGTCATTCATCTTTCCTGCCTGGCATGCTGTCTGACAAACTCTTGATTCCTATTATCTTTTCTATATTCCTTTCCACTTGGTCTGAGTGGAGTAGGCTTTAATGAACTAAACCTTATTCAAACTGTGACCCAAATCCTGTGATGTGCCAGCTGGCAAAGGTGCGCGGGAAATAACCTTTCAGCTGAGAGGTTAATCTGGCCACTGCTGTGGCATGCAGTGCTGCAGTTTAGACTCAAACTGATTTACCTGAGGACAGAACTTGAAGCGAACTGCCTTGCTTTGGTTTGTATGATTAAAAACTGAACCTGTATTATTTCTCCCATGCTCTTAATAGGCTGAATCATACTGTTGAAGATAATCTTTGCTAAACTGTGTGATGACTTGCAATAACCAATTGTCATTAAATCTGATGTTGAAAGACATTCCTGATCTGTCTATGCAATTTGAGGCATTAGATAGATGTATTTTCTGAACTATCTTTATCGAGTCTGTCTCACTCTTCTGGTCATACCTATTATCTCAAGGAGTCTATATGTGTGGCTGAAGGTGGTTTTGTTTTAGGGTTGAGAAGATTATGGTCATGTTCAAAATTATCTATTCCAAGTCCTAATAGGATAATTGTTCATATCTTCCAAGAATTATAGTCCCGGTCAGCTCAACAAAAAGATTCACTGGAGGACCTAAGTCATGGTAATGGTGGGTAAAAATGAAAGTTATATTATGATTAGGATGTGTTATAAAATGTGCCAACTGATATCAGGTTTATTGTGAGTAGTAAGAAACATTTAGTAAGCTTTTCCGCTGCAACATTAGTGACTTGCGAACTGCATAGTTGTGCCTGAAGGTAGTTAGCTGTATGATCCACACAACACTAAAGAGGCAAAAAACAAAACCCAGGGTGTGGGCAGTATATATGTGGTTGCAAGGGAATGTGTGTCAGGTGTGTCTGATTTCTTTCAGGTGTATATAATGTTCCTATTCACTTCCATGCAGAGGTCTCCTATTCACTACCACAAGGATATCTCTACCCCGAGTGTGAAGATTCCTCCCTAAATGCGGAGGTCTTCAATTCACTACCATGCAAATATATCTGCCCCAACTGCGGATGTTCTGCCACAAGTGCAGAGGTCTCGCCAAATGTAAAATACAGTTAGAAGTTTCTTATAGTAACTATATAGTCTTAATTTACAATTATTCTGACTCCACCACCTTAAAAGCAGGGAGTGGAGAATCGTAAATCTACAATTTTGTGCAATTTTAGTTTCTTATAGTAACTGCAAGTTTCTTATAGTAACTATATAGTCTTAATTTACAATTATTCTGACTCCACCACCTTAAAAGCAGGGAGTGGAGAATCGTAAATCTACAATTTTGTGCAATTTTACACTCAGAAATGGTGACTAGCAAAAGGTAGAAAAGTTACATAAAAGTGTGAGAATAATGTGTCATGGGTAACTTCCTCAGGGGTGTAACCTACCTTTGTGATTACAGCCCGCAGGGTCTAAAGACAAGGTTTCTATGATGATTTTTATAAGTGTCAATAAAGCAAAAAGCCAAGATCTAACATAATTTCTACTATCAGATCAGTTTCCAGAAGTATCAAAAGCAGTGCCCAGAAAAACATAACACACCACAAAGAAACTGAAGGAAAAGAGGAAATGTCTGGTTAGACTCTAGCTAAATCCAACAACCCCTTCCCAAAGTGGTCATATCCAAAAAATGGTTGAATAATGATCACATTGTAGACCTTGCCTCAAACTCTAAATATGAGACAGCTGATGTATGAGGAGAACAAACTTTATAAGGGCCAGGATGATATAGAGTTTTAATGTTTTTAAGGCCACAGGTATTTTAGTATTGAAGGAGTTAGATTTGAGATGATTCTTGTGGTGTCCATTGTTCCGCTGCCAGTAGTCTGTTTGTGCTGTAGGCCTTTGTTGTAACCCAATTTCCACCTGCTGACCTTGTATGTGTGCTTTCATTTTGGAAAGTATTTCAATGGCAAGTGAAGGAATCCAGGCAGGAAGGGTCAGTACAGGCTGAGGAGTGATGGGAAGAGGACATGTATAGCGATGAGTCTTAAAATAGTAGGCTGGAAACCTATGTGACAGAGAAAATAAGCAACCACCCAATTCGTTGCTACTTCTGTATATGGTGTGATTTGTGGAGCTCCATCACCTTCTACACTTCCTGTTTGTCTAAGTACAGGTATAGATTTGTAGCACAATGTGTTTGAAAGTTGGGGGGATACCTATTTTACCATTTCCCTAGGTATGGGTGTGAGCTGGTTAGACAATGTGTGAGGTGGCAGTATCTGAGAATCAAATCTCTGTGATGAGAAAGAAGTCAAGGATGTTACCTGCGAGGAAGTCATGAATGAATAGGTGACATGTTACTCCTATGAATAAGAAGTTCTGGTTTTCTGTGCACAGTTCAGTCGTTTTGGTCAGTTATATTATCTCCCGGCACTAAAAGGCTCAAACGGGCAGGGCTTTGGCCCATTGACCCTCATGTGCCGAGCAATTATACTGTTGCAAAGACTCTGATTCATAAAATCAGAGCCTTTGAAACCACAAAATGAAGGTTTATATTCACAAAACCCAGATTATGATTCGCTTACACGTTATCAAATTGCGAATTGGGTTTGTCAATACATGGTGAATCAGCATTTGGAAGGGTCTATTAAGGATATCGCTTCAGATACCAATTTCTTAAGGTATGTATTAATGTTCTGCAACAGCCATCTGGCCGCGAAACATTAATATTTTACCACCTCCTCAAAGAAGATGGTAAGCCATTCACAAACAGTAAAGGGTCCTCATGCAACCCCTTCCTGTTTGTGAATGTGGACAATACATTTTTTGGAGCAGGCAGTGGTCCCTGGGACATTTAATATAAATACTCATAAAAAATGTTTTTAAACTTTTCATTTTTTTAAACGCATCTCTTTTTCCTTTTAGGAAAACAGGCTCATTTGAAAAAAAGATAGCGTTATTTTAAACTGATCACAGACATGGTGGTCTGCTGACCCCAGAAGGCCAATCATAGTAGTGTGGAAATAAAATTGACAATTGTGCCACATAATTTCCCTGTTTCTGCCTGACAGCTATTTTTCTATTCAGACAAGCAATCATTTTGTGTGACATCCATTTTGTCTTCAGACCCACAATCGCAAGACACCCTGCCTCTGGCACCCCGTTCATTGACCACACATTTCTGTGGTTCTGCCAATTCTGGGAACCAGCAGCAGATAGTTCCTGTTTTCTTAACTGTAAGACACCCTGCACCTGGCATCTTAGTTCATTGACCACCCCTTCCTGTGCTTCAGCCAATTCCCAGAACCAACAGACAGTTCCTGTCTTAAGAAATAGTTCCTGTCCTTGACTGCAAGCCAGAGAGCCGATGGTCTCTGTTTTACACAAGATAGTTCCTCTTTTTGATTCTTGTGGTTCAGCCAATTCCCAGAACCAGCAAGATAGTTCCTGTTTTACACAAGATGGTTCCTGTTCTTGACTCTAAGCCAGAGATAAACCCCCGAATGAGTAAGGGCCTTCAACTGAAAGAGAACACATTTCCACACATCACATGCCCTCTCACGAGACACAAGACACGCCCCTACCTTGACACACCTGTTGGAAATTACTGCTTGTCACTTCCCTTTTTCTTGTCACTTCTCTTTTCTTCTTTTGCCTATTGAGTGAAAACTGTATAAATATTCTGATGTGTGAATAAAGCTGCAGACCACTCCTGTACCCACTTGGTGCTGGAGCTCTCCCCTTAACTCGAGTTACTGGACCCTTTTTTTGTACTCGGGCACCACGGACTCCTCTCCTTGCTTTGACTGAAATTATGATTATTAAGTATAGAAATTCTGAGATGAGGTAATATTGAATTAATTTACCACATTAATTGGCGCCCGAACAGGTACGTTCCCTTTTCCCCACGCGCCGGCGATATTGGACCCGGTACTGTCCCCTCCTGACCTTTGACGGACTTCAAAGTGCACAACGCGGGGAATTCCCGCTAACTCCCTCGAGGCAAAGAGGGGGACCAACTGCGGCCCGGCACCCACACGAGGCGGTGAGGAAAATTGCGGAACGTCCTGAACCAGAGCCCAACCTGTGAAGAGACGAGTCCGAGGTTCTGCGAGTCCCACCTTAGAAGTTGCGCACATTTCAAGATCTTCAAGAGGCCTTCCAGTTATTTTTTCGGTGAGTACTGCTGAAAAATATAAAGACGAACCCATAGCTTTTGTGGGTGCGGTAAAGATAAATTTTTTTGTTGGTTTCTCACCTATCTTTGGTGAGGACTGCTAAACTAGTATAAAAGACGGACTCACCACTTTGTGGGTGCGGTAAAGATACATGTTTTTGTTGGTCTCTCACTTATTTTGTGAGGACTGCTAAACTAGTATAAAAGACGGACTCACCGCTTTCATGGGTACGGTAAAGATATATGTTCTGTTTGTTTTTTTTTTTCTCTCAATTCTAAATCTTTGAAAAGTCTTGCCATCATGCCTATTTTCTCGAAAATACGTAAGATAGCAACCAAAAGGAGTATTCTTGAGAAGGAAATTCCCCTTCCTCCTCGGGATACTCCAGGACACTTCATGTATGCAAAACATGGTGTTGGTGCAATTATTTATTGCGATTTATGGGTGGATTATACTAAAGACCTAGAACACAGATATAGATGGCCTGAAAATGGTACTTTTGACATGGAATGTATTATAAAATTAGAGGAACAGTTGTGGAAGAAAAAGGGAGTCCGCCAGTCACAAAATGACTCGGTGGAATTATGGAGAAAAGAAGCCCATAGGAGGCAACAGAAGGAATTGCATAAAGTTGAAAAGGGTAAGAGAATGTCAGAGCAGGCCAAGAAAGAACAGTTACAAGAAATAGGGAAAGAAGTAGTTAGTGAAAGGAATAAAAGGGAACAATCAGCCATTAATACTGGTTTTTATCCTGTATTACCATCTGCACCTGAAAACCTTAACATTGCACCACCTAAGACACAACCTACTGCCCCATCACCAGAGGATACTTCCACCAATTTCCTCTTAGATACTCCACCTCCATATGAGGTTCCAGTAATTCAACACCCTCTGCCTCCGCCATCCCTTTTACAACATACCACACCACCTCTCACTCCAGAAGGGGGTGCCGTAGGTCCAGACCCAGGTAAAACAATTCCCGACTGCCCCTATGACCCGACTCCGAGCAACACAGGGGAGGCGGGCCGAATAAGTAAAATACTTCATGACTCCTGGGAAGAAATAAGACATCTACCAGCAATTGACACATTTCTTCAAGCGGCCTCTGAGTTTCTTCGTACTGGAGAGAACTCACGAGCCATTAACGCTATGACTACAAGAAGATCACACCCTGTAAAGATGCACATGTATAGGTTCCTCCTTTGCTGTTTCATAAAACACATACAAGCAGAGGAAAGAAATGTACCAGTTTCAGTTTTTGACTTATTAGATTCCGCATCCGACCACACTAGTCTAGAACGTATAAATGATGCACTAGACAGGTTCACCCGTAAGGTGACCCGTATTCTGCAAAACTTGCAAACAAATGAAGAGAATAAGAAACTTGAGGAGGAAATTACTGAACCTACTGAAAAAGTCCTACCCGTTCGGTCTTCCGCCCCTAATTCACGAACACCCCCGCCTACATTCCTCCAAGGTCACTCTGAACGGTCATCTCCAGATGAGTTATTTGAAAATACATCCAATGCATTAGACTACTGGTTAGACCAGGAACCTCCGCTTACACCGGAGGAGGAGGAAATAGCCAGAACTGCGACCCTATGGGTCTCTCAATATAAGATATATGACAATGATCTCATAGCCCAACTTTTTCTAGCATTACCACGCTCACATCAAAGATTAGCAAGTCTCTACATGGTACAACATCTCATCACACTCAATGACACTCATTTTAAACATGATCCAAGACTCGAAGATTTTCTGTCTGACTGCGCTGATAACATGTTCCTCCACAATAGTTCAGTTTTTCTCAACACATTTATAGATTTTAGACAGAAATACCAGAAAACTACTGTATATAAATCTTTCAATAATACTTGTGGACCAATTAATAGACTTCCTCAAACACGCCAGTTCCCCATGAGAGAGGTCCACCCCAGAGCTGACACGAATGGCGCGCTACAACGCCTTTTTATTTATGTACCCTTGACAAAACTTGAGTTACTAAGGATAAAAGAGATGGTTCCCTCCCACTCAAAGGATCCTACTGGATTCTTTAATGAATTAGGAGATGTATTGATGGGAACATATACTCTTTCTGATATCACAGCAATTCTGAAATTATTGTTGCCATCGGGTATATATGACAAACTAAGAGAAAAAGATTGGGAAGTAGCAGGTGAACACATTAGATGGACCGAACTGCAGAATGACGAAAATACTAGAGTAGCAGGTCAAGGTATAGAAGACAGACTAAAAGCACTTCCTGGCACTATTTTAAAGGTGCTACCACAGTTACTGACAGTAAATAAGGAGGACTGGGATACCATTTCCTCCTGCAAACAGAAACATGGTGAAGACATAGGAGATTATTACACCAGACTTGAAAAATGTTTTGCGGTAAATAGCGGCCTTACGCCGACAAGCGAAGCCTACCCACATCTGTTTGTTTCCAAATTAGTAGACAACGCCTTCCCAGCTATTAAGGAAAGAGTACTAAAAGTAGAAAGTACCTGGCAAGCACATACACCACCACAGGTGTTACAAATGCTACAATATCACCAAAATCGCATTAGGGATGAAGAAGAAAATGATAAGAAACGCATGAAAGACACCAAGACGAAAGCATTAGTAGCCCAAACTGTACCCCAGCGCCAGCAGACACCAGGTAGCCAGACAAACGTGAAGAGCACTTGTACTTATTGCAAAAAGACGGGACACTTCGTTAAAGACTGCCCTGTCTTAAAGCACAATTTAGCTACTGGTAAGACACAGCCTCGTCCATATCAGCCAAAACAGAATGTTTCCCAAGGCAGTTCAACACCTTCAGTTCCACCAACAACACAAATGGCCCAAATGATCATTATAGACAGCGACTACACTGAATACTACCCAGATTTTTCATGATGTTGCCCAGGGAGAGAAGATGACAAACTGCCCCTAATCCCCATCCAGTAGATCAGAAAGGCCCATTTATAGAGGTCCGACTTCTTGGGGAGGATAGAAAGTTTCTACTAGACACTGGGGCCAGTAAAACAACAATAAGCCATCAAGAGGTCCCAGAGGCTCCTCTCTTGGGTTCAAAAAGTATTTCTCTGGGTTTCTCCGGACAACCTGTGACAAACGCCACGTCAAAACCACTGCCCTTGCAGGTTGGTCCCCTCACAACAACTACAGATCTTATATTGACAAAATCATGTCCAGAAAATTCGCTTGGTATAAAAACATTGAAAGAATTAGGAGCCGTTATTGTTTGCTCACCTAAAGATGTCAGATTATTTCTTCGAGATTTTAAGGGCCACTACACAAGTAGAGAATTAGACGAGCGGTTGAAAGATTTGCCACACACCCTTTGGGCCACTGATTCCACCACAGTAGGATTTATGGAATTAACACCTCACAAGGTTACACTGAAAGAGGGAGCCCAACTACCACGTATAAGACAATACAAAATTCCACCTCAAGCTGAACAAGCATTAATGTTAATTATTCTGGACCTAATACAGTCAGGTGTGATTAAAGAAACAACTTCGAACATTTGCAATTCCCCTGTTTTACCAGTTCATAAAAAAGTGGAACCAGGAACACCGTCCGTCAGTATGGCGTTAATATAGTGGAGATAGCACGCAAAAATATGAGGCCAGCTGTGGTTGATCAATACACTTAAAGGGCAGAAACATGTTGACCTTCCCCTAACAGGGAAACACCAGTATTTCTTTTGGATAGTTTCCCTGCACATAGTCCTTAATTTTAATATGTCAAGTTGACCAGCGAATAAATGATTTTTTGGGACAACCTCTGACATTTCTAACCACACTTTTTTCACTCTTCACTCTCACAAAACCTGCTCCGCAGTCTCCTGGCGTCGTAGCACACTGGGGAGGTACTCGATCTCCCTAGTGGACCCGATGATGAAGCATGTCACCACTACGGTGAGTGAGGGTTTCCTGAAAAAATCATGCATTTTTTCTTGAAAGTTGGTCCAGTCTTTGATCAACCACAGCTGGCCTCATATTTTTGCGTGCTATCTCCACTATATTAACGCCATACTGACGGACACTCTTCCTTTGTTCATGTATCTACTGATTGGGGACTAAGAGTGCCCTTGAACCCTGTCTCTCCCTTTGTTGACGGATATACAGCTGCACACAGCAGTGAGAGTATCACTTTCTTTGATAACTCAAAATACGTTTTTTATAGATACAACACCTGGTATCTATAGAAACCAAAATGGCAACACCAAATCTGGGATTAACATTCACTACGGAGGAAATAGACGAACTACTGGCAGACCCAAACATATTTGCAGACCCAGCAATAGCGCAAGCAGTGTCACACACGGCAGAATGGGAACAATTGACGGAACTAAAGCGTGACAGAATTAGAACCATTTTACATGGCACAATTCTTAAACAATACCTCACCTCTAACTCAGCCCCTAAAGGGTTATTGGTCACCAATGCTCCAAGGATATTTTTAAATGATGCCACTTTCAGAAGGGATTGGACCATGATTGCATGGCATTGCACAAGAGACTGGCTAGTGCTGATTATTAAAACAGCACTTCGCCTATCAGAAACCCTACAGGTCGAGATCCAACAGACAGAAGCCCAGTTCAAAGCCACGATAACTGGATATAAAAAAAGTTGGACGAAATCAATAGAGATCTTGTAGAATACAAAGACAATCTGATGCAAGCAAAATTAACAAAATTCCAAAAAGATCTAAAAAAAATTTACATTTGAAAATATATACCCCTACTCTGATCCTAACTATAGTGCACCAAAAAAGGACACTAACAAATCTGATGATTCAGACAGCCACTCGTCCAGTGGGAGCACTACGAGCAACCAGAGCCCAAAACAAAGAGGACGTAGAGGGGGTAGAGGCAGATTTAATTACCCTACACAACAACCAAGATGGCAGAATTATGGTCAACCAAACAATGGTCCCCCACCTTTGTTTTACCAACAACCCCAGTTCCCGATGATGAACTGGAACCCCTACATGCAACCCCTTTTTCCCCAAAATCACCCACCCATGCCTTTTTTAGGGAGAGGCGGGCGGGGACGGGGACGGAGCAGAGGGAACACACAAGTGACCTGGGAGGACGAAGACGCAGTGGGGAAACACACTCGCAGTCGAACAGCAACAGCCGGCACGAGTGCAGTCTAAGTCTTGTAACAAACCTCTCAAAGAAAATCCTCACACCAGACGAAACGAAAGTCCTAGAGAGGGGTTTGTGTTTTGTCCCTACTTCACGTCCGGACAAATTTCGACTCCATTGTGAGCTCGCACAATTCTTTAGAAAACTTAAACTCAAGGCGTTTTTTGAGTCCAAAGAGCAGTCTGAAACCAATGAACAGGAGTTTGACACAACATTCAGACCGAAATCAACTTTCATGCCACCACCACATACCATACCAGCAGCAATCATGACTTTTGAACAGGCGGTCACAAAAGATCTGGAAGCCCTTGAAAATCCCAAACGGTTCAACAATTTCTCGGCGGCAGAACACAAAGCCCTTGAGAACTTGAAAAATGACAAAGACATTGTCATTAAACCCGCTGACAAGGGCGGTGGGATTGTCATCCAGGATACTGAGGATTACGATAAAGTCTGCTTAACTCTTCTAAATGACAGAATTAACTATACCCTTCTTACCACAGACCCAACTGCTGAAATGAAAGCACGAATATCCACATTTGTACGAGAGGCTGAGCTGAACGAACATATCTCACCTCATGAGGCGGCATACCTTATGGCAGGGGGTCCAACGATCCCATATTTCTATACATTGCCAAAAACACACAAAAATGTATTACCGCCACCAGGACGCCCCATAGTGTCTGGCATTGGCTCAGTACTGGAACCTCTATCCACTTTCTGCGACCATTATCTAAAGCCAATAGTGCAAAACTCCAGCACCTACCGGAAGGACACAAAAAGCCTTCTCAGGCTATTGAATGATATCTCCTTTGAACCAGACTCTGTCATCTTGGTCACTATGGACATAGAGAGTCTGTACACCAGTATCCCTCAGGAAGAAACACTACGGGTACTGGCACAAGCACTGGACACAGTGACTTGGGAATACGTCACGCCAAAGGCGTTCATCTTACAATGTGCAAGGATGGCACTTAAAGAAAATTACTTTGAGTATAAAGGGCAACTGTACCTTCAATGCACGGGGACCTCAATGGGCAGCACCTTCGCTCCTAGCGTAGCGGGGCTGTACGTATACGATTTTGAGACCAAGCATATCCTGCCTACATCCAACCCCTTTGCCTCCTCCATAGGATTATGGAGGAGGTACATTGATGACATTCTCATACTATGGACGGGCACTGAAAACAGTCTCATTGAATTCCTGAGCTGGGTCAATACCCTTGACCCTTATCTAAAATTCACTCACAATTACAGCAAAGAATCAATAGTTTTCTTGGACGTAGTGATAAGGATCGAGGGAACATCTCTCACTACTGTGACCCATCACAAACCTACGGCAAGGAATAACCTTCTGCAATTCAGCAGCTTCCATCCAAGGCCGCTGCGTGAAAACTTGCCCTATGGGCAATACCTCCGCTTAAGAAGAAATTGCAGCAGCACTACAGACTATAAGACACAGGCAAAGGACCTAACTGTCAAACTGAGACAAAGAGGCTACCCTCAAGGCATCCTCAGTAAAGGACAGACCAGGGCCCGGAATCAACCTCGGGAAGCCCTCCTTGAAGAGAATGTGAAAATTGACACTGATGTCCCACTAACTTGTGTTACTACATATAGCACACTTTCAGACAATGTCAAAAAATCAATAAATAAGAACTGGAGAATTATCACCAGTAGCATAGGTGATTGGGAAAAAACACTTTTTTCTTTCAAAAAGGGCAGAAGTCTCAAGGATGCCCTGGTTCATACTAGGCCTTTAACATGTCCATCATCACTTACCAGATCCGTCACTGAACCATGGCACTTACCCCCTATTACTGGTCATTTTCCATGCACTGACTGCAGTGTCTGTCATTTAACCACCCACACTAAACAGCTAAATCTGGAACCGGACAAGGTATGGACCCAAAAATCCCATACCAACTGTAACTCCACTAATGTTATATATTTGATTACCTGCCCGTGTGCCAAGAGATATGTGGGCATGACAACCAGGAAAGTCAAGACACGCATTGGCGAACATCGCAGTAATGTTCGCTGCAAGAAAGTAACCACCAAACTCAGCGAACATTTTCTGCAGGCAAATCATACCCCCAATGATATGGCCTGGACAGTAATAGAACAGGTCAATAACCCCAGGAACAGAGAGAACATCCTGTTTGAAAAAGAACAGCGCTGGGTCTACAGACTCAATACACATATCCAAGGCCTAAATGATCAAATACCTTGGGCCAGCGTTCTGAAACAGTAACAATGATCAATAATGAACCTTTTTCCACATGAGGGCATCACCTATGATTACTGTCCAAAACATGTCAAATAATAACTTTCTTGTTGCAGCTCTAACCATGCAAAACGATGTATCATACTTATAGTATTTACTCCCTTGATACATCACCTATGGGGGGCATTCACCCTTTTATTGCCCTATTTTGTGACCTTCTATGAGCTCATAATCAGCCATAATGAGCCATGAACTTGTATTTTATAATTAAAGTCCGCATTACAAAAACGGACCCAAGGCTCACAGATCAACCAGCCGATCCTTGGAGGCTTGCGTGCCAAGCCTCGCTGTAAAACAATCTATGACTCTATCCATGTGCGCGCATGCGCACTACGCTTGTATTCCAAGCCTCGTTTTTGACCAGAAAGACCCGAGCGCATTGCTCGCGGTAGCGCGGGGCTTGCTTTCCAAGCCTCGTTTTCAAACAAACGTCTCCCATTGGCAGACGCCTCGACGCCTCCCCCTCTTAGCGCCGGGCTTGCCCCTCGCTCGTGATCCACGAGATCCAGCGGGGGACAGCTAGGTGCCGAGTGGGTGCTGAGCGTTGCGGGCATAAGACCAACCATTTGGACATCTTAATAAGCTAAGTGTTTGCGTGTGATATTCTGCCAGATTCCTTGAACTCTCCGTTGTTTGTTTGTGTTTTTACCTTGATAGGGTGTGCCATTGTCGCTCCCACCCCCCCCCTGAATCTATGGGGCGTGGCTCACATTGAGTACAAGTGAGGATTGTTTCACTTATATTTTCATTATTTTGCGTGCCTATTTAAAGCTCTCTAATTCACGGCCAGCAGAACTGCGCATAACTATTACGTAGCTCTGCTTCCTACGCTACACCTCGGGGATCATTTCTCCGCCTCCTTACAATAGGTAATGTTACAATTACGGGTAGCCGCCTGGCTTCCCACACGGATGGACTTAGCACTGCAAGCCTCCATTTACATTACCTCCCCAATTGTGGAACGCCTTGTGCCGGATCACTCGACTCTGGTTCTAGTTGAGGCCCATCACCCTGGTTTTTGGGCACAACCTCTATTCTACAATGCAATCCATCTCGGCCACGGCCATTGATAGGTTTGTTAGCACGTATCACGCCACACTATAAGTTGAATGGCAACAAAACTTGATCAATAATGATTGTCTGTTCTTGTTTTTATGTTTTGTGTGTTGTTTGTTTGTCTGTCTATCACCTACCTACAGACTTCTGGGCTCCTCGCAATAGAGTTAAATCCCCTAGCCTTTTGGTTTGTATTTTTAAACGCACCAATTTTTACACATAGTGCTACTTTTTAACTTTCACTGCCTACGGCAGGGTAGGCCTTAGCGCGCCTATACCTGTTGAGGTAACACTCGCTTACTGGTCCTGACGAAAGCCCTGTAAATTCATACACTTAAAGGGCAGAAACATGTTGACCTTCCCCTAACAGGGAAACACCAGTATTTCTTTTGGATAGTTTCCCTGCACATAGTCCTTAATTTTAATATGTCAAGTTGACCAGCGAATAAATGATTTTTTGGGACAACCTCTGACATTTTTAACCACACTTTTTTCACTCTTCACTCTCACAAAACCTGCTCCGCAGTCTCCTGGCGTCGTAGCACACTGGGGAGGTACTCGATCTCCCTAGTGGACCCGATGATGAAGCATGTCACCACTAGGGTGAGTGAGGGTTTCCTGAAAAAATCATGCATTTTTTCTTGAAAGTTGGTCCAGTCTTTGATCAACAACAGCTGGCCTCATATTTTTGCGTGCTATCTCCACTATATTAACGCCATACTGACGGACACTCTTCCTTTGTTCATGTATCTACTGATTGGGGACTAAGAGTGCCCTTGAACCCTGTCTCTCCCTTTGTTGACGGAGAACCAGGAACACCACCTGTCTACAGACTAGTGGTGGATTTGAGAGAGCTCAATAAATGTGTCATTCCACAACACCCTGTGGTCCCAGACATCTCCACTTTACTCACAGCCATAGATGCAGAAGCAACGCATTTTTCTGTCATTGACTTAAAAAACGCATTATTCAGTATACCCATTCACCCAGACAGTCAATACCTTTTCGGCTTCTTCTTACAAGGACGAAGTTTCCAATTCACAGGAGCTCCTCAAGGTTTCACCGAATGTCCAAGTGTATATAGCCAAGCGCTGAAAAGACAATTGGATACTATTCAAAGGCCCACGGATACAGCCATACTACAATATGTTGATGATATCCTCATTACGGCCAGATCCGACGCAGCATGTGCTGAAGCATCACTACTAGTACTAGAATTCCTAGCTGCAAATGGCCATAAAGTTTCCCCTGGTAAGCTCCAATTTTGTTTAAAGCAAATGGCATACTTAGGGCACTTGAGGTCAAAGGAGGGTAGGCAGCTTACACAGGAACGCATCCAGCTCATACAACAAATACCACAACCAACAACACAGAAACAAGTTCGAGCTTTTGTTGGTCTCACCTCATATTGTAGTCAGTGGATCCCTCAATTTGCACTCATTTCTAAACCATTGGTGCAGCTGACAACACTCGAAGCTGGCACTACTCCACAATTACCCTGGACAGATGAACACACGCAAGCTTTTCAGTCTCTTAAAAAGGCTATGTGTCAAGCCCCAGTGTTAGCAACACCTGATTACACCAAAGATTTTACCTTGTTTGTAACAGAAAACTCAGGTAGAGCACTATCAGTCCTGACCCAACTTCAAGCAGACAGGCATAGACCATGTGGTTATTTTTCAAGTACATTAGATCCAGTAGCACAAGCATTACCTGCATGTCTAAAATAAGTAGCAGCTACTGCACAAGCTATTAGACAAAGCGATGCTATTGTATTGGGACATCATCTGATAGTCCAGGTCCCACACGCTGTAGAACTTCTGCTAAACAGAACGCAAACACAGCATCTGACAATAGCCAGACTCACTGGATATGAGATGACACTTTTTCAGCCCCATATTGGGATTAGACGATGCAACATTTTAAACCCAGCAACACTGTTGCCACTGAGCTCTCCTACTGAACTAGTTAGGCATGGGCGGAAAATCCGTTCCGCTCGCGGATTTTGCGGATTTTCGGGAAATCCGCAATCCGCGAAATTTGCGAATCTCCCGCAAAATCCGCAAATCCGCGAGCAGCGGATTTTGCTCGCACTGCTCGCACTGTTCGCGTGAGTTCGCGTGAGTTCGCGCCCCGCGAATAAGTGCAAAATTGCAGAAATACGATCTTAGCAAAACTGAAAGTAACTACTTACCAGGTTCAAAAGTTCAGGCTCATCATTAGTAGCCATTTCCTGTAGTGCTTCCTGAGGGGCCCCTCCAGAGTTCAGTTGCCAGTTGAAACTATTATGTGACCCTGCTCTGAACCTCAGAATAGTTACACATATGCCACAAAGGTCCTGAATTACAGCTAAGGGAGACAAGCAGGAGCCAGGCTGGAAGTTAAAATCCATTAATCAGCCCCTAATTCATTATTGTCAGTTGGGGCAGGGCAGGTGTTGTAACTAATTTTGCAACAATGAAAGCACTTAGCAAGTGCAAAAGATCACTAATCAGGGCGCACTAAGGAAGCAGGTGCCAGCTAAAAAAATATTCTGTGACACATTAATCAGCCCCAAATTAATTCAGGTCACTTGAGGCAGGGAAGGTGTGCTTTGCTTTGCCGAAAATAATGTACACTGGACAACCAGAGGGTGTGGTGATGAAACAGAGGGTGGCATGGGTGGGCCAGAGGGTGGCATGAGTAGTCAGAGAGTGGCAGTGGTGACAGAGAGTGGCAGTGATGAAGAAGAGTGTCCCAAACAGGCTGGACACGTAGAAACAACAAGTTCGCAAAACTTGCGACCCGACAGGTAAGTTCGCAAATTGCGAAATTGTAAAAACCCTCGCGAACTGGCAGAAACACGGGCGAACACAAAAAAAAAAAAATCCGCAAATTAGCGGGAATTCGCGGATTTTGCGGATTGCGAATCCGCAAATCCGCAAAATTCGCGAACGCGAGATCCGCAAAATTCGCTCATGGCAGATTTACAAGATACTCCCCTTTCTAAGGCAGAAATGACACTTTTTTTTGATGGTTCTTGCATGAGACTCCCCACTGGAGAACTAGCAGCAGCTTATGCCGTCACAAATGGTACAAACACCTTGGAAGCACACAAGATAGAGATACTGTCGGCAGAAGCAGCCGAACTCATAGCACTAACACGAGCATGTCACTTAGCAAAATGAAAATCAGTTAACATTTACACTGATTCACAGTACGCTTTCGGGGTTGTACACAACTTCGGCACATTGTGGAAAGAGAGAGGATTCCTCACATCACATGGGTCTAAAATACAGCATGCTACACTCATCACTGCCCTCTTAGAGGCCAGTTAGTTACCAGCGAAAGTTGCAGTATTAAAGTGTAAAGCACACACAAAAGGAACCGATGAAATATCAAAAGGAAATGATTCCGCAGACAGTGCAGCCAAATTAGCAGCAAACACAGAATTGAATATACTACACCGCCAATACGCAATACAAGACCCCTTTTCTGACATCCAGGATGTCCAAAGTCACACCACACCACAGGAACTGCTAGAATGGAAGGAAAAAGAGGGGTCCTTACAGATCAGGGTTGGATGACACCTGAAAGAGCAGTATGGTTTCTGCCGAATGCTACGGTACAGGTTATAATAAACACCATACATGGACCAGCGCATCTGGGAGAAAAAGCAATGTTAGACAGCATACAGAACATATGGCACAACAAACATTTGAGAGCTGCAGCCAAACAAAAAGTCAAAACATGCATGATTTGTAATCAGTTCAACCCAGGTAAAGGCACAAAGGTGGAGCAGGGTGGATTCCAACCCCCTGACCATCCATTTGAAGTTCTCCAAATGGACTATATCCAGATGGAGAGATGTAGAGGTCACAAGTATGTGCTAGTTGTAGTATGTGCTCTGAGCAGATGGACAGAAGCCTATCCCGTCCCAGATTACAGTGCAACGACAACTGCTAAGCAACTAGTAAGAGAATATTTCCCGAGATATGGGTTGCCCCGCGTCATCTACTCAGACAACGGACGGCCCTTCTCCTCTGAACTCATGAAGCAAGTGTCTCTTCTGTTAGGGTACACTTCGAAATTTCACTGTTTAAGACATCCTCAAGCAGCAGGTCTAGTAGAGAGACACAACCAGACTTTGAAGACAAAATTGGCCAAGATATGTACAGACAAAGGCGTGGACTGGATGGTAGCCTTACCGGTTGCCCTTTTCTACATGCGTATGGTAGCACATTCCAGAACTGGTCTATCTCCGTATGAGGTGGTCTTTGGCAGACCACCAAATATGTGCGGTACGCCAATTCCTAAAAGAATTGCTGATGTAGACAGCAGATTCTTGACTGATTACCTGGCTTCCTTGATGTCTGCACTCCAATCTTGTCGCTCACAGGTCGCTGCAGCCTTCCCTGACAAAACCGCCCCTGGAGAACACACCATCCGACCCGGTGACTGGGTGATAATAAGAAACTTCGACAGGACCAGTCCTCTTCAGCCCAGGTGGAAGACTCCGAAGCTCGCACTCCTAACCACGCGGACGGCAGTGAAGGTCGAAGGCAGTAAGGGCTGGCTACACGCAAGCCACTGCCGGAAATATTTTGGACAAAGAGACACTGTTGCCGGCGACGCTGTCAACCCTAGTGACATTGTAACAGAACAATCTTTTGTGCCCTTGGAACTGACCCCACAACAAGAATATAAATCAAAGTTGAGGTCTGCCATCCGGACTCCGGCTAATTAAGTCCACTGGGCGCAGGTCCAGTGGTGAAGCGGTTGGAGCATGGGGATGGATTTAAACACCTTGACTATGTGGGAAAAAGATAGAATGAAACACAGAAACAAGAACTTTAAGAGCTTGCGTAGTGGTTCTATCATATGTTTAATGATATTGTTTTTCTTCATAACCATTATGACGTGTCTTGGTTGGATCCTCCACACTGTTTTTCCTCCAACACCACACACCTCTCATACACCCAACAGCACTCAGGAACACACATATCATGACCTACCCCCTCATGAACAAGCCCATTGACTAGCCTTGCAAAACAATACCTTTATACAGATGTTACACTACACTCATCAGGCCAGCAATAGCACAAATTGCTGGATATGTGCCCGCCTCCCACCTTATCAGAAAAAGGGAGGGATGCCTCTTTTCCCCTTTCCATTTTCCTATAATGGGACTTGTGAAGCCTGGTTCGCCCCAATAACAGCTGACGATACTACCCCCACCTCCTGCCCTGACGGAAATAATTCATGCAAGAATGGGTGGCCTTGGGGGGACTTAAACAAGGTACTTAATGCTGCCTGTTACCCAAATAAGGATGGAAATCCTCAGGCGACAGGTACAGTCCTAGAAAGTGAAGAATACAAGACCATGTCCTACAAGATGTTAAATACCAAACCTAAAAAGAATGCTGGTCCCCCTTCCATCTCGGTCTCACCAGTAAAAGGACACCTGTGCATCCAGAAAAATGGCTCTGTTCCATTAGGGCACAGTTTAAGTTTTGAAGACAGAGGAAAGTCCTCATTTCTAGCATCTCGCCATACTTATTTCGTCTGTGGCCAAACGGCCTATGTGCAGCTGCCCTTGAACTGGGGGGGGACTTGCTATATAGCATTCCTGTTACCCCCTGTCTTTGTGGCCCTTGAACTGCCCTTGAACTGGGGGGGGACTTGCTATATAGCATTCCTGTTACCCCCTGTTTTTGTGGCCCCATCCACTTACCACCGAGACCTCCTGGTGCCCCATGTCAGACATAAAAGAACGATCAATACCTCCTTGGTTGACCAAACAGAAACCTCATGGGAACAGTATTAAGCATGGGCGGAAAATCCGTTCCGCTCGTGGATTTTGCGGATTTTCGGTAATTCGCAATCCGCGAACTCTTGCGAATTTACCGAAAATTCGCAAATTCGCACGCAGCGGATTTTTTTTCTTGGTGATACAATATTGCGGCGTGCGGCGTTCACTTACCGTCATTCAGCATTTGCCGAGTTGTTTTTCTCGATATTTTGCGAGTGCTGCACCATTTTGGATCTTGCTGCGGGATCCCACGGGAGTTTGGCGACGCATTGCGAGAGTTCGCAATTGCGAACATGTAGGTGCGGCGGGCAGCAACAATCTCGCACTCGCGAAATTACAAAATTTGCAATTCTGCACAAGAAATGCACTAGCAAGCAGCATAGACCTTCTGAAAATGATGATTTTTATCAGAATAACTCCTCAGGTTGAAATTTGCCTGCACTTTTTTGGATTTGAGGCCTTTTGACTTTCTTTGGATCACTTTTGGATTAGAAATCAACTTTCACAAGTAAGTTTGTTTGGGGCATTACAGTTGCTGTTCTGCAGAAAAACGAGTTTTGCAAAACTGAAAGCACTCAGCAGGTGCAAAAGTTCACTCATCATTAGTAATCATTCCCTGTAGTACTTCCTGAGGGGCCCCTCCAGAGTTCAGTTGCCTATGTTTGTTTGGGGCATTACAATTGCTGTTCTGCAGAAAAACGAGTTTTGCAAAACTGAAAGCACTCAGCAGGTGCAAAAGTTCAAACTCATCGGGCCCGATTCACAGAATGAACTTAAGACTCAATCCTAAACTTACTACTATTTTGGTATTCAAAGAATGCACTTACTACTTTTGGCATTCACAGAATGAACTTACTACTTTTGGTATTCACAGAAGTTAGGATTTTGTCTTAAGTGTGTCTTAAGACAAACTTAAGACAGACTTAAGTTAGGATTTTGTCTTAAATCTGTCTTAAGTTTGTCTTAAGACAAACTTGAGACAAAATCCTAACTTCTGTGAATACCAAAAGTAGTAAGTTCATTCTGTGAATGCCAAAAGTAGTAAGTTTAGGATTGAGTCTTAAATTCATTCTGTGAATCAGGCCCATTATTAGTAACCATTCCCTGTAGTGCTTCCTGACTGGGGCCCCTCCAGAGTTCAGTTGCTAGTTGCAACAATTCTATGACCCTGCTCTGACCCTCACAGCAGGCTCATAGAATAGCTACAAGTAGGCCACAAAGGTCCTGGAAAAAAAATTGCGCTGCAACAGAAAGCAAATTACAGATAAGGAAGCAGGTGCCAGACTGGAATTTTAAAACAGTGACACATTAATAAATCAACCCCAAATTAATTCATGTCAGTTGAAGTAGGGCAGGTGTGCTTGCTTTTCCCCCCCATAATCTACAGTGATGAAACAGAGGGTGGCATTGATGTACCAGAGGGTGGCATGGGTGAAACAGGGTGGCAGTGGTGAAACAGAGGGTGCTGTGAACCTGTGACGATGAACCAGACGTAGAAACAACATAGTCGCGACCGTTGGGAGCCGACAAGTAAGTTCGCAATTGCGAACTGGTACAAAACCCTTGCGAACTGGCAGAAACCCTTGCGAACACAAAAAAAAAATCCGCAAATTCGTGAGAATTTGCGAATTTTGCGGATTGCGAGTTCGCAAATACGCAAATTCGCGAATGCCAGATTCGCAAAATTCGCCCATGCTTAAACAGTATACAGATTTTAACAAAGGGTTCTTCTTCTTTGTTGGCCCTGTACAGAACAGCAAGCTTATACGCAGTTTGACAAGGACCTTAGAGGCTGTTGTAAACCAGACGGCGTCTGCCCTGGGGAGCTTAACCCAGGAGCAGTCCGCCATACGATTGGTTACTCTTCAAAATCGCCTTGTCCTTGACATCATCCTGGCTGACAGAGGCGGAGCCTGTAAAATTATAGTCTCTAGCTGCTGTATATTTATTCCTGATAATTCCCCATCTGTATACACGGCCATAACAAAATTACACAAGATGGCCATAAGTTTACATCAAGAACCTGGCACTTGGACGTGGTCTGATTGGTTCTGGAAGATAAAATCGTCCTGGGGAAGGCAACTGCTGTCAGCAGCAGGTATAATATTCCTGATAATAACTGGATGCTGCCTTTGCATCCAATGTGGTCCTGCCCTGTGCGGTCTATGCGCTGCAAACTGCATTCCTAAACCACTTGTCCAGCAGAGAGAAAGGGAAAGAATTATGCTACAAGAATGTATAGATGATCTCATGCAAATTGAGATATAATGTAGGTACACTCAGGCAAGGAGGGAATGTGGAAATAAAATTGACAATTGTGCCCCATCATTTCCCTGTTTCTGCCTGACAGCCATTTTTCTATTCAGACAAGCACCCATTTTGTGTGACATCCATTTCGTCTTCAGACCCACAAGCAAGACACCCTGCCTCTGGCACCCCGTTCATTGACCACACATTTCTGTGGTTCTGCCAATTCTGGGAACCAGCAGCAGATAGTTCCTGTTTTCTTAACTGTAAGACACCCTGCACCTGGCATCTTAGTTCATTGACCACCCCTTCCTGTGCTTCAGCCAATTCCCAGAACCAGCAGACAGTTCCTGTCTTAAGAAATAGTTCCTGTCCTTGACTGCAAGCCAGAGAGCAGATGGTCTCTGTTTTACACAAGATAGTTCCTCTTTTTGACTCTTGTGGTTCAGCCAATTCCCAGAACCAGCAAGATAGTTCCTGTTTTACACAAGATGGTTCCTGTTCTTGACTCTAAGCCAGAGATAAACCCCCGAATGAGTAAGGGCCTTCAACTGAAAGAGAACACATTTCCACACATCACATGCCTTCTCACGAGACACAAGACACGCCCCTACCTTGACACATCTGTTGGAAATTACTGCTTGTCACTTCCCTTTTTCTTGTCACTTCTCTTTTCTTCTTTTGCCTATTGAGTGAAAACTGTATAAATATTTTGATGTGTGAATAAAGCTGCAGACCACTCCTGTACCCGCTTGGTGCTGGAGCTCTCCCCTTAACTCGAGTTACTGGACCCTTGTTTTTGTACTCGAGCACCACGGACTCCTCTCCTTGCTTTGACTGAAATTATGATTATTAAGTATAGAAATTCTGAGATGAGGTAATATTGAATTAATTTACCACAGTAGGTCGCAATTTGTAACTTATCTCATGCACATTAATAATGTAGGCTGAATTGCAGCCCACTCTTATTCAATATTTTGTGAGTCTATCTATTAATACATGGGTCTGTTTTCAAAATACCAATGCATTCAGTAGAAGTCAGTGCGCAAATTGTGACCTCTTCTACTGAATCCCTGTTAGTAAATTCCAAATAGGATATTTCAAATGACGAATTGTTATTGGGCGCAATTTACGATTTCTTAGTTGGAATATTAGTACATGAGGCCCTTTAATACTTAGCAAATGTGACCAGTATACACAGGCTGGGCAGGCGCTTTATAATGGTCTCTTGAATGACTAGGGCTTCTTGGGTCGGCTCAGCCCAAATCATGGCCACTGGTGTGGTGTAACTGCATGGAAACACATCTATTATGCAGCTCGTGTTTCTGTTGTGTGCACAATATGATGATGTACACAGATAGACATGATTTGCTGCTATGAAGCAATAATGCTAACAAATAGAGGCTGGAGAAGTGGTAGTAATAATAATATTAACATTATTAACAATAAGAAGAAGAAGAAGAATGTTGTAATCTATTCCTGTTATTACTGACCCTTGGTACCTTCCGCCCTCCCCTTCCCATCCTTCCCTCTTGGTACATTCCCCCTGAAGCTCACCTTAGAATGTTCACATCCGGGAACTGTCATTGCTGTGGAGACTGGATGGTTGGAATAAAGGAGAGTTATCACTTCCTCCGTGTCAGATTCTCTTTATTGGCAAATTATAACAAAGAATTACCTCCCTTTTTACATGGATTAGGTTTTTTAGATTCAGCAGTTTCTAAGTGGTGCAAATGACAAAGTTTTATTTAATCCTAATATTGGTTCTCAGTTACTAGTCATCAGAAGAATAAAGGACAGAGATAGCCTTTCCAGGAATCGACATTGTAACCGCAGTATTTAACAAGTTCCCCCTCTTAGTTCACTGTAAAATCGCTTACGATTTAGTCCATGGCCCTGATTACTAGTTGGGAGGTTAAATCTGTGGGATCGAATTATAAGTTTGGTTTTATTTAGCGGCATCCGATAGTAATCGGATAAATTAAATAATCCAACATTAGTTAATTTTTGGCAGGACAAACCTGCCCAATTTTAACAGGGGCAATGTATATGGTATTTACTTTACCATGTGGATTTTGATGTGTTAAACACCAACATCTGCATGCTATATCCTGATAACTCATAAAAAGTTCAATCTATTGCACCTGATAAATAACAAACCCCAGGGTATCGTTATTTACCAGGTGCAATAAATAGAGCCTTTACTTGTAATCAGGTCCTATGAATTTGAAAAAGGGTGCTGCAAGCGCCCAATGTGGCCTGATATCTTTTCTAAATGTTCTTGTGGGAAGAAACTGGGCAGTGCCTGTGCAGGGGCAAAACGTGGATCCTTGTGCAAACAGGAGTGTGCAGAGGGATTCAAATACTTGCGGAGCAGGGGGGCCTCAACTCTTCAGGGGCCCCAAACCCTTCACCCCATCCCACCCAAGGCCAATGAATACATGTGAGATATGGGAGACTTGGGGGCCTTTCTTCACATTCTGCTTGGTGAGTGAGGTGGGGGGGGGGGGGGTGGGGGGGGTCGTGGGAAGTCATCTTTTCACGTTACCCCACCGGCTGCAAATGCCTAACTTTACCCCAGAAACACTTGTAATAGAAAGTATTTACATCACATTACCTCAGCTCAGGATATGGTAATTAACACCACTATTCTGACTCAGGCACAGCCAGGGCCTATGCCGGTAAACATGCACAATCCCATTGATATACGCTGCAGCCAGGGCTGTGTGCAGCCAGGGCTGTGTCCTTGTGAGATTGTGCTGTGCATTGTGGCCGCCATTTTGAGCAGTCCACTCTGCATCTAATTACGGTTTTCAAGCTGGGCCCGAAGACGGTGCATAATACCACCAATCTGTCCCCTTCTTGTTTGAGCCGTGGCTTGTGTAAACTGAACCTGCTCTCACAATTGAAAGGGAGGCTGTGTAGCTGCTAGCCAGGTTTCAGGGTCAAATAGCAGCAGTGGAAGGGGCTAATCCGGGCTATACACCAGGGAGGCCTCCTACCGAGAACAAGCAATAGAGCTATCTGTGTGGATTTAGCGCCTAGGCCTCTCCGGGGGAGATGGATGGCGGCCTGCGTAACAGGAAGACATTTTACCAAAAACAGCGGGTGCCCCTGAAAACACCTTTCGAGGCGCTTTGCTGCGGTGAGGGCCTTTTTGAAGGATGAGGTCCGAGCAGTTTATTAATGCCAAACCAACATGGTGAAAACATTTACTGTCAGAGCGGTCTCCGAGTGAAGCCCGGGCAGCTGGAATCTGTTGGCTTCTACTTATAAATCATGTGCTGTGACGTGTGCGCCTGCTCTGCACATACATGTAATGGGGCCGATGGGAACTGGCTGGGAGTCACAGCAGCGCTCTGATACCGACCAGGCAATCTGACAAGTGTCTGGTTTCCATGAAAACAGAAGCGCTGCAAAGAAAATAAGAGTGTTCTAGAAGTATTAGAGCTGCTTCATACCACATCTTTATAGATGCTTTAAAGGGAATGGCCAATGTAGAGAAAATGAGTATATTGCTATCTATCCAGCAATTCTTCTATAACTCTATCCATCTCTCTGCCCTTTATCAGTCTGTCTTTATCTATCTATCTATCTATCTATCTATCTATCTATCTATCTATCTATCTATCTATCTATCTATCTATCTATCTATCTATCTATCTATCTATCTATCTATCTATCTATCTATCTATCTATCTATCTATCTATCTATCTATATGCCTGTCTATCTATCTATCTATCTATCTATCTATCTATCTATCTATCTATCTATCTATCTATCTATCTATCTATCTATCTATCTATCTATCTATCTATCTATCTATCTATCTATCTATCTATCTATCTATCTATCTATCTATCTATCTATCTATCTATCTATCTATCTATCTATCTATCTATCTATCTATATGTCTATCTATCTATCTATCTATCTATCTATCTATCTATCTATCTATCTATCTATCTATCTATCTATCTATCTATCTATCTATCCATCCATCCATCCATCCATCCATCCATCCATCCATCCATCCATCCATCCATCCATCCATCCATCCATCCATCCACCCACCTATCTATCTATCTATCTATCTATCTATCTATCTATCTATCTATCTATCTATCTATCTATCTATCTATCTATCTATCTATCTATCTATCTATCTATCTATCTATCTATCTATCTATCTATCTATCTATCTATCTATCTATCTATCTATCTATCTATCTATCTATCTACCTATCTGTATGCCTGTCTATCTATCTATCTATCTATCTATCTATCTATCTATCTATCTATCTATCTATCTATCTATCTATTGATCTATCTGTCTGTCTATCTACCTACCAACCCTACCTACCTACCTACCTATCTATCCATCTATTATAATTATAATGGTCCTGATTCATTATGGTAACTTACACTTTTGAGCAAGTTTACTACTTTTTGGCACTCTCAAACTGAGGGTAAGTTACTACTTGAAACAAGCATTGCAATACAATCGGTCTCGCATTTGTGAGAGTTTGAGCTATTGGCATTGTAAATGACAATTACTTTTATTTAAGTGTTGTGAAAACCTGCAAACGGTGCACACTGAGGATCTCCCAGCCCTACGAGAGGAGCGGGAAAAGCATGCTACATCCATGGAATGGCTGCGTGTCCTGAACAAGTGTGAGTATCTGACTTCCATCTACACTGAAAGAGGCCGGGCAGGTAGACTACACTCCTGGCTTGTCCGACCGAAAGACAGGGGATGCCCAACCACCCTAACAGTATACCCGAAAAAGACTTTAGTGTGCGTCTAACAGGCCTTACATGAGGTCTATACATAGCAGTATAAGGAGGTTTACAGATAACAAGAACCCATACCGGAGGCGGCAAAGGATGCCTTCCTCAACACAGCGAGGCTACCACCGCTGACAGAAGAAGAGAGATACTTAATGGGCACCACTATGTCTGGAACCCCCAAATCATGGGAGAGGCCATAAAGGAAGTAACATGGGGCAAAACACCTGAAATTGATGGCTTACCTGTGGAATTTTCCCAGATCTATGCAGTGCTCCTGGAACCAAAGTTAGCAGAAATGTACACCGAGTTGAAAGCTTATGCATTTTTGCCACCTACTACCAGGTATGCCCTCATAGTCTCTATCCCCAAGGCAGCGGAATATGACTTGGATGTGAAGGCCAACCGGCCACTCTTGATGCTAGATTTAGACTGTGAAATCCTTAGTAAGAAATTATCCAATAGGCTGCAGCCCTATTTACATACCCAGGTGCACAAGGATCAAATTGGGTTCATCCCAAATAGGACTACCTCCTTTAATATATGCCATCTTTATCACATTAAGGATAAGACTACGTTGACACTCTTCCAAGGAAGATGTATTCTCAATTGACATCCAAAAGGCATTCAGCACCATGAGGTGGGATTACCTAGGAGCGGTCATGCAGAGGGTGTCGCTGGAAGAGGGGCGGCATAAATGGGTAGCACTGTTATAGGCGAACATGCAGGTGTGGGTCTGCCTAGGCCAGTGCATATTGAACCCCTTTACAATTCTTCACAGGATCCACCATGGCTACCCTCTTGCAATGCTTTTTGTGCTGGCGCTGATCGCCAACAAAAAGTGAGATGAGGGCAGGAATGGTGGTATTCTGCTGCACAGCAAGGAACATGTAATATCGCTCTTTCCACAGGACCAGCTCCTATATTTTAAAGAGGCCTGAACAGGGATCCTGTGGTGTGCGGCCCACATTAAGTAATTTAGGGGAGTATCTAGGCTGTGTACTAATTGGGAAAAGACATGTGCGTTCCCTCTGTCCCCAGAACTGCTGGACCCCCCGGAAGCGATGCAGGGCCAGTTATCCAGTAGGAGCCCAGAGTTTTTAAATACTTGGAAGTCAAGGTGTAAAACCCCAACGTGGATATTAGCGAGGGCAACTTAGGGTGCGCATTGGGGAGAGTGAGGGGAAGTGTCACCTTTTTTTAGATGCTTAGATTTCCCATCATGGCTAGAATAGCACTTGCCAAAATAATTATATTGCCCAAAGTCCTCTATTTCTTTGCAAACCTCCAGATCTGGATCCCAATAGATGGTGTTGTTCATTAGATGCATTGTTTTGGACGTTGATTTGGGATGCAAAGGGCGATCAGGTATCACTGCATACACTTTAAAGGTCCAACAGCAGGGGCTGCCTAGGAGTTCCTGACTATAAGCAGCACAGCTACAATGCCTGGCACGCTGGCTAGTGGGGGGCGGTCTTGCTGAACTGGGGTAGTACAGAGAGTTGTATAGAGAAGAAGCATTGGTCCTGGGAACGAAACTTCTCACCATCGCTCACCCATGCTGGAAGGGGACAACATGGCAAGTGGAGGGCACTACACTTTATGCCCCTGCGACACACCTAATGAGCCTACCGACACCAAGGGATTTTTCTTCACGGTCCATCGGCAGAGGGTGTGGTCAAATGATGAAATAGTCAAGTTTGGGGACTGCAATTCTGAGGTCACCTTTCAGAGCCTGGAGATCCTGATAGTGGAACATGACCTTCCTGTTGCACAATTCTTGGTCTATGGGGCATTGGTGCATTTGGTACGTCAGCTCCTGTGAGCTTTAGAACCACAATCTCCACACACAACTTGTTACAGACTTTATTGATGTTTGGCCAAAGCCGCCATTTGATACTTGGCTCTACAGGGCTTGGATTAAAAGCAGGCAACAGATTTCTTGACCTGGGAGTGGCTCTTAGGGTCATTGTACAACACTATAAATCCCCAAAAGGTCTTAGCGGACAATGGCTGAAAGGCAGAGGTTAAAAGCTGGGTGCTGGTGAAGGGTGCCTTCCTACACCCAGAAGAATAAAATGGCCTTAGTACACAACCCCTGGCAGACCAGTGGACGGAGGCCGTTAGTTAGCTTTACTGATTCAGAACATGGCATCCTGCTACACTACTGGGGTGGCTTTGATTACTCGCGCCTCCTCCCCCTCTCCCGCCCCCCGGAGTAAGCCCTTGATTAGTGGGTAATAGTAGTCTCCTGATTTCTGTTCCTAACTTACACTTGCCCCCTGGGCCCCTGCTGCAACGATAATATATTTTACTCTTTCAGAGGACCCACTGACTCTACTGGGAACATCTTTCCATTTTATGCATGATTAAGTTTAATACATTTTATGTTTTTTCCAATCTGATGCAACTGAGTACCTCAATATATATCATATATGACTAATTCAAACACACTGTAGTTTGGGATTACAATGTACACGAAAAAATTTGCTAATGTGTGCCTCTGACTTGCATTTGTATATTATGTGAGCATATACGGAATTAGGAATGGTAATGTTCTCTTTTCTATTTTCGTTTGTAATATCTTGTAAAACTAACAAATAAATATTTCAAAAAAATTGTTTAAATGCCTGCAAGTAAGACTCAGCCTTCCATCTTTCCTACAAAAAGAAAGAAAGTACCCATAACATGGCTAATTGAAAATAAGTGATGTTACTGCACTTGGAAGTGCAGTATGAAGCCCTATTTAAAAATCTAATTGTGAGTATATGAAAGTGAAATATAATTCATGCTAAGATTGATATCAACAGCAACTTGCATTGAACATTTTAACACCTGTAAAAATCTACCTGAATAGTGATTAGGCAGTTAAATATGTCATTCTGCCATGGTTGGTCCCAAGACCAGTTGCGAAAGGAGTAGGGTTATGCGTGGGGATAGCTACCCCACCATTTAAAAACATCCTAGCTACAGAAATATCAACCAAAATACACCCTGGCCTCGGTAAGAGAGGACTCTCTGTCATAGAGAGCTATGACGCCAGGTGGTGAAAGCCAGAGATCCCTGGAAGCCACAATGCCATTTCACTTGCTTTCCACCAAGACCATCACCATCAGGAAATGGAATGTGAGGAACATGTACGAGACAGGCAAAACAGCCCAACTGGCAGCAGAGATGAACAAATACATCAGCAAGAACAGATGGACACAGTCTGGACAGAAAAGACTGGCTCCAGGAGCAATGCTGCTTTGTTCTGGACACAATACTTAGGGAGCAGCACTGATGCTAACACCAGCCGCCTACAGAACTCTGATTGGATGGGAAACCTGAGGTACCAGAATCATCACAACAGCCTTCTGCACAAATAAAAAGAGGCTTAACATGAATATTATCCAGTGCTGTGCACCTAAGAATACTGATAATCATAGCTGTCCTGTGGAACTCTTTTCCTGGTGGTATCTATACACAATTATCTAAAGGCACCTTCATTGAAAGAACATTATTCATTGTAGTAAATAAAACAAATAATAAGCCTTCACACTAAAGGTGCAGGTCTTTATCATCTGTTTTTTGACATCACGTAGGAAAAGACATATCTAAATAGTGTAGTCTCTTAAAGTGCAGAGGATGCAGAGAAAGTTCGGTGCATGCATGAGTATATATAGTTAAAAAGCAGCAGTAAGTAAATGATCCCTGGTCATCTTTACATAATACTGGTTGTAATCACAGTTAATCTACATACCAATCTCATCAAATTATGTTTCGGGACATAATGTTGACGTTTTGACCCTAAGTTTATTTGAAGAATCTCATCAGGACCAGTCATTTTGAGAGCATCAGTCACGTAAAAATGACTAACGCCAGGACCCACTGAATATATTTACTCTCACTTTCCTGGATTCTGTCAGAACTGCACTCCTAGTAAGGAGCGCATTGTGCCTTATCACCCCCTCCCCCCCAAACTTGGTGGCGGTTGTCGGCAAAAGGGTTTTGCATAGAGACAGAAGGTTAACAACTCTGAGTGCACTTTAACATCACACACATGCTTGCAAATATACCCTCCTAGACTGACATACTATACTTGTTCTTCTCAGCCTCAAAGTAAACCCAAATCCCATATGGGAATTATATATCATCTTAACCAAAAACCAAAAATGTGAGCTATACATCGCTCAGTGTGAAATGGGAATGTTGTGATCCAAATCTCCAACTCAGATTTCCATGGCCGAGGACACTAATATAATACCTCTCACATCTACTGCACACAACACTACCACCTTGTACCTCTTTTGGTATCACAAACACATGTCATTTGGATAATGAAACCAGATAGCATAATGCCCACTTAATTCAAAGTTAGTGCGGCCAAAACCTGGAACAAAGTTACTCCTGCTCCTACACTGACACAGACCACTCAAACTAACAGGCCCCTCAGTAGTCACCACGATACAGCCTACCTCAGTCCTGATCAATGGCTTTCTTGAGATAAAAGTGTTACACTGGCAGCGACTATAAGATACAAACCATTACATCTTGAGCAGAGTTATAAAATATTTAGAAATATTCCTAATTGTGAGTACCATACTAAAGTAACCCCTTGCTTAAGTACTCCATGATGTGAAGATTAATTTGTATGGCTAGTGAAACAAAGAATATTTATGTCAAAGAAGAAATCATTTGTTCAGACCATTTTACATTCCAATTAGGGGTGGTGAAAAATTCTGCTCCACCGGCAGAATTCGCAGAGTTTCACCAACTTCGTGTTCCGCTTGGAATACAGTGTTCCGGCAAAACTCTGCTAACCACTGCATAGTGGAATTTATTCTTGTACACGCTCACCAATATTAAGTTGGCAAGCGGGAGCAAGAATTTGTGTCCCCTAGCAAGAGTTTTGGGTGCTAGAACACCTCCTGGAGAGGTTTCCTAATACAGGCGGTCACAACACATCGCGGCAGGTCATGATTATTGGTGTTGAGAAAACTGACGCTCAAGTTGAAAATCTACTCGAGCGGTAAAACGAATAAGCGCCCTCTGGCTCACTGGGTGGTGCTGTTTGCGCTGATTTTACAGTGCAGAACATGTTCCCAGAGCTAAAAATCAGAGTGAGCAAAACAACGTGCCAAATTCGGCTCGCTTGCGGAACTCCACAGAATCTCACAGAGTTTTTATGTACACAAAGGAATTCCGCAGAGTGAAACTCCAGGAGTTCCTACCACCCCTAATTCCAATTAATCAGAGTTGCAGTTTTCTTTGGCATACAAACACTCTTTATCCCACTTCATTAAGGGGGGATATTATCACCATTTGGGCAAACAGCCACCTCTTTAATGCCGAACTGTAGCTATCAGTGGGTGAAAAGTAATTAGTTACCTTTTGATTAATTTAAGCTAAATATTTTTGCTAATATCTGAAAATTATGAAGTAGGTGTTAGAGTATGTGGGAAATGCAAAATGTCCATCACTATGCAAAAAGTGTTGTTGTAACTCAGTTCGTAGTTCTTGTGGCCCTGACCACTCTATCCAAAAAGAATACAATTAACAGTATGTCCTGAAAAGGTATCCTATTGGCGTCCATTTATGACATCTTTCAACTTGCTTGCAAGGTATACACTTTAATTCTAGTCGAAAACTCACCCTCCTTTTAAATTCCATATGTAGCAAATTAACTCCCAGGTTCCTAGCTGTCAAATAACAGTTATCACAATTGAATTCTGTCAATTTACCCCGGAAGAATAACTTTATCTTTGCGTTTATAACAGCCGGTGATAACTAGAGATTAGAAAACAATACGTTCAGAAAGGCAAACATATATGTTCATAACCTTCAACTTAAATCAGATGTAATTTATTTTGTTTAGCAATTTTTTTACAACATAGATTACAAACAGTTACAATAATGATATGAAAACAGGCACATCAAGTTGCTATTTAGGGTCAGTTCAAGACTTTTGCTGATTGCTATCTGTAATGCAGGAATTTCTTTCTTATAAATCCTACACTAAGGGTCCGATTCCGATCTGGGTAGGAAAGCTCTCTGACCGAGCTGGATCCGGAGTGTTTTCCGACCGAGCCGGACTCCTGCAGTCCGACTGAGTGAGTATGATGCGGCCGCATGCTGCCAGACTCGGTTCGGTCGGACTCCCATAGAAGTCAATGTGAGCCGGTCGTACGTCGCGTACATGGGCTCCCATTGACTGAATGGGTACGTCTCGCACAAAGGCGTCCCCTACAGTGGATACACGTCGGTGCCATCCACACCGTACGTGTTGGGGAGACTCTTGGGGCTCCCCCTGTGTCCGAGTCGTAAGGCTGCGGGTGATAGGGGGTCCGATGCGGACCCCTAAAGGCAACGTCCCGGATGTTTTGCGAGCCGGACACTTCGGCTCGAACCAGTTGTCCGACGCGTGCATCGTACTTGCTCAGTCATAAATTGCATCCATTGCACGGCACGGTTTGCTTACGGACAAGGCGTACAGTGCGGTTCAGACCCGGAAACGATTCTGTCTGTGAATTTCACGTTGCTCGCATCGTACTTGCTTGCTTGTACAGCTGTACGAGTCTGGCGGAAAACACGCGAATGGCTCGTACTTTTTCCGGCCAGATTGCGTTCGATGTCCTTCAGAGTCTGATCGGAATTTGTCCCTCAGAGGGAATTGCACAGTGTTGGAATCATGCACCCCTTTGTCAAACAAGCTGCCTCTAAGCTGAAGGTCCAGTTTTTCTAATGTAAAACATGAATTTGTTGAGGATGGCATTGTTTGGTGTTTAGTTGTAAACTTTCATGTGGAAAATGAGTAGTGTATTTATTATGAGGGTAATAACTGGATGGCATTGCTATTTATCTGTGCCATTCTATATAGAGGCCTATTTGCAAACACATTTTGGAGCATGTAATGTAGTACTCCTTTAGTGCACTTTTTGGTACTCCTACCTGCCTTTTTGAAGTGGCCCCAAATCAGCTACAATGGGAATAAAATGGCAATACTCAGAGAATATCCATATTCAATTAGTTCAAATGGACAGGACAGTAGGTCTGTCCTCTTTGCACTTTACTAATAGGGAGTTGGATGTTTTAGGGTGACAAAAGCATGTTAAACTATATAAAAGAGAACTCCTGAAGTACTACTGCCTGTACTCATAAAGGCTTCTAAGAATAAGCCCTTCTCTTTACAATATAGCCATACTTTAAGAGATAAGGAAAGAATAGAGAAAAAGCAGGGTCTGTAGTACTGGGGAGTGGGCAGAATACAAAACCTCACAAATATTCTCCAACCGCAGAGTAATAATCACCACACTATAAGTCTATACAAAAGAATACAAGCCTAATGCGTTTGTCAGTGCTTGTTTTTATAGAGCCATTGATTTTGTCCAATGAGGCGACATGATTCTGTGGGAAGAATTATTTGCATGCTCTTAATTTGAAATAAATCGACATATATTGTCAGGAATCTTTAGATTAAGGTACACAGAACAGGTTCCAATGACTTAAGCCGCAGAGACATTTTTTAAAAGGGGGGCTTAAACTGTATATGCTGGAATAAAATATCCTCAGGGCCATATTTGCTAAGTATTTACACTGGTACTAGCACAATGTAAAGCAATGAATGCTGTCTAACATCCACTGAAAAACAAGTGAATATTGCTAGAAAGGGAACCTTCTCAGAGCACCAAAACCACTGTGGGTCACATTGCAACAAGGGGGTGTTTCTTGGGGACAGATCAGAGCACAAAGCCATGGATTTTAATGCAAAGTCTGTTCTACTGAGATAGGCAGACTGGGCTCTATGTCAAAAACTAACGGTCCTTGATGCAACTGCAAACAAGGGGAAATATATTTGGTTCGCAAGATAAACAGTGCACTGCAGTGTGCTAAGTGCACTTCACACAGCCAAAGTGTTCGATTCTTTTACTGTTGTCCAAACATATAGATTTGTACCAGAAGGGTGTTTTTTAATACAAGTCCTCTCCAGGACAGCAAACACTCACCTTCACACAGTGGCTCAAGGTTGTGTGTAGTGTAGGGCAGGCTGCGTGTACGCCGTCCTTTCTTAGGATACACAGCTCTGCACTGTGTAGGTCACTCTGCTCAATGCAGTGCAGTTCATTTGGATGCCACACTGCAAGAAAAATTGATGATTTTGGGCCCACGTGCGGTGAAGCATGTTGTAAAAGTTTAAAAACTAGAAGTAGCATTTTGGCTATGCAAAAACCCTGTGATATTTGTAACATAACAATGCAAAATGAGAAGAAACAATCAAGAGTACAGACATATTACTGCTGTTGAATGGGTTTACCCTAAAAAATGCAAATTCCCCAGTGCATTAAAAAAATGAATTTTACATGGTAGGACAGCTGGGTGTCAGTTGCTCATCAAAAGCCAATGTATCATGGAAATGTTTCCTAGCAAGGCCACGGCTCTTGATGTTTCTACTATGACTGACATATCTAGTCATCAGAAGAAGATGGCTCCCTGAGGGGCGTAGCTTGGTGCCCGACGTGAATGGCAGCGTTCACTTAAGTCTTCGTGGAATGGGCCGAGGCTTCCACACTCTATGGCTGTCAAACTGAATCTAGCGAGCAGTATTCACCGTCGGAAGATGAACTGACCTGCATTGTCTGCTTTCTGGGACTCCCTGCGGTCTATTTTGCCGTCAATTCAGTGTGTCGTGCTCCAGGAATGCTGACTGGGACAGCCATTTTAGCTCCAATGCTTTTCTGATGAGGAAACGCTCTGGTGGGAGATTTGTGGCGCGCTTTTACTCATGGCGTCTCTCTCCTTTTGCCACCTTGAGCACCTATTGCAATGCCGCCTTAGTACTTGTGGTACCTTCTGGAGCTTAATATTTGCATATGACATTATGCATATTGCCACATATTGTTCTTTCCCACTTTCTTCCTGTCAAATATGTTCCAGCTCTAAACCTGTAGCAGAAACCGGATTACCTAAACACTTTGGGCTTGGAGTTAAAGTTTTTTGTGGTTCATTTTGGATAGACAGTGTTTTTTGCTTCACACTCTTGTTGCTGTGCCTAAGAGAAGCAGTGGTTCTGGTGACTGTCTGTGGTGCAGTACGCTTGGCTGCTGAGTTTTAAGACCCCTTGCAGGCTTTCTCTACTTTGATAAATAAAGATATAACTGTTAGAGTTTTCAATGCAGATGCCAAACCGTATTAGTCATTCTACCAACAAGAAGTAACTTACTATATACAAATATGCTTTGAATACCGGCGCTCATCAAAAGAGGAGCTCCTGCCTCAGTCTTTTGCATGTTGGAGCAGATGTGATTGCCTATCTACAGGTCCCTCCTCATTTATTGACCTTTTTTGTACCGTTTATTTTATTGGAACTGATTTCTACTACTGCTCACTCAAAAAATACCTCTTAATAAAGTGTGATTTTGGTTTCACTAGAGCACTGCAATACTAGACCTCAACTCTTCATCTCAGTGTCTCTCCTATGGGAAGATTGAAAAAGCTGGGCTCTTCTGCACCCCATATCGCACATACATTTATCAAATATTCTAGAATCTTCGCTGCATTCTCTAAGATGGAAGACTCAGCATCTGTTTCCAAGGCTTCCTCTTCTTTGAAGGCAGGTACTTGTACAGCTGGCAAAGCCACCACCAAAAGACTGAAAAAAGACCCGGCTTCTCCTTCAAAAGCTCCCTCACCTGTATCCTTAGAAGTATTACTGGAAGAGATAATGCCACTTCACCCCTTTATGGAGATACCTCTATCAAGTTGCAATTCTTAACAGAAAATTGGTCTCAGATGAACGAGCAACTTAGTACGGTGGTTTCTCTTCCTTCACTTACACACATTTAAGGTCAATATTCTTCAGCCTCAAATTACATCGGTGCAATAGCAGGTCGAGGATTTGGAAAATAGAAACAGAAGAAATAATCTTCGCATTTATGGTCTAATGGAAGGCTCAGAAGGGTCAGACCGCTTATCTTTCTTCAAATCTTTTATTCCTAAATTGTTACATCAACCTGAAGGAACTACACTCAATATCCAGAGAGCCCATAGACTTGATCATCAACGTACGTATACCTCCTCTTATCGGAGACCAAGAGGGGTCATCATGTATTTCCTTAAGTACACGGATCGTCTCAAGGTGCTGTCAGCAGCTAAATCTATCCAACGTATTTCTTGGTCCGGTTCTACATTATTCTTTGCTCAAGATTATGTTAAATACACAGCAGATAAACGCAAGGAATTATTGAACATGAGACAAATGGGTGCTAGATATGGCTTTTTCCACCCCTGCCTTTTCAAGGTTACTTATAACAACAAAACAACGACCTATGAGGATCCCGTCAAATTTCAAAGTTTCATACATTTTGGTAAAACTGACTCTATGGACTTATCTGGAGCTTCATCTTCCTGCATCGTTTAAACTGGTTCTTTTGTTTAATGCAACGATTTCTCTTCCTGGTTTTATTGTTTTTAGGTTTTAATGTATAAAACTTCAATTGGCACTATTTGTTTTTATTTATTTTTATTTTTAGCCATTCGTTTAGTTGGCTTATTCCATGGTTCTGTTGTTATATTTGGCTTGTTCTGTTTCCTTGTTATGATAAATATTTTTGTCTTTTTTCTCTCCTCCCCTTCTTTACAGGTTCCTTGATGTCCGCATTTACTTCGTACCCTCACCCTATTTGAATTCCTGTGGTTTGTTCTCGGCCCCGTTTCGTTGAGTCTGGACGCGCCATTCGTCATTCATGGCTTCACCTCCCCCACTCCCTTGTTGTATCTTTTTCATTGTCGTTCTCTTTTTTCCCTTCTTCTTTTCCTCTTGTTAACTATCCTTGTATTACTTCTTCTTCCTCTATTTCTTTTTTTCTTTTCCTCCATCTTTTGGTTCAATGATATGTTCTCATATGCATATTTTCTTTGCTCAGTTCTCCTTTTTTATTGTCTTTCCTACTCCCACGATTTTTTTATCCCATTCTCTCTTTTCTTTTTTTTCCTTTTTTCTTCATGCTTTATTCCACTCTTCTATTTCAGTCTCTCATTTTTTACTATTCTTGCTTTCTTATCTCATGCTCACTTTTACGTCTATTGTTCTTAATTTCTCTCTATTATTATATTTTTTGATTCTATGGTTGGAATGTTACATATCTTGTCCTTTGCTCTTCTAAGGCCAATGTAGGCCTTCATTTTCTCGTCACTTAACTGTTGTTCCTATGTCCTTGAAATTCATATCATGGAATGTCAGAGGTCTGACTTCTCCCATCAAACGGCAACGTGTTTTAACGCATTTATCCAAATTGGGAGCAGATGTTATTTTCTTGCAGGAAACTCATTTGAATGCTTTAGAATCTTTGAAGTTGAAGAATATTTTCTTCACTCCAGGTGACGGTAAACGTAATGGAGTTATTACTCTCTGTCATAAATCGTTAAATATTAATTTGCCCTTAAAACAATTTTATTTTTTTATTTCGATTTATATAGCGCGTTATAACCCAGGGGTCTCTAAGCGCTTTATCAGGGTCCAAACATCGAGTACTGTGGAGGACAACTGTTCATAAAAAAGTTACAGATCACCCCATGCTTGCTGGAAAAGCACTGTTTTTAGTTTTTTTCGGAAGGCCAGCAAATTAGTCTCCTTCCGTAATTCAATTGGCAGCTTATTCCAGGCTGTTGGGAGCAAATATGAAAAGGCACATCCAGCTACTGTGGCCAATCTACAACGTGGTTGAATAAGAAGAGAGGCGTCAGCAGATCGAAGTGTCCGTGCTGGGCTATAAGGGATAAGGCGAGATTTCATGTACATTGGAGCCTTACCGTACAGGGCTTTGTGAACAATGCACACTCCTTTGAACATCACCCTTTGCTTAACCGGCAGCCAGTGCAGTTCTTGCATAAGGGTAGATGCATGAGTATTCCTTGGTTTTTTAAAAATAAGCCTAGCAGCGTCGTTCATGACAACCTGCAGCTCATACAAGAGTTTTTGTGGCAGTCCTATATATAGCGAATTGCCATAATCTAGCCTAGCCAGGATTGTGGCGGAGACCGCTCGCCTCAGAGTGGAAAAGGACAACAAAGGTGAAACTTTTCTAAGTTGTCGAAGGAGGCCAACGCAGGTCCCTACCACCGTCCTCACTTGTTTTTGCATAGACAGCCTGCCGTCCACCTGGATGCCTAAACTCTTGACCACAGCAGCTGGTTCCGGAGGTGACCCTAATTCTCTTGGCCAGAAATCCTCAATCCATGGGTTCCCTGCGATGGTGATTGGCAGTACCTCGGTCTTATCCGGATTGATTTTTAATGAATTTCTGGACATCCAGTTGGCTGTGTGCTTCAAGATGTTCTGCAGTCTTACGAGGCCACCCGGACCCTGGTCAAGTTTGATCACTATGTGGGTGTCATCCGCATAGTTATATACATGGCAGTCCATCTGGTTGAGTAATCTGATCAGGGGTTGTAAATATATGTTAAAGAGTAGGGGCGACAGGGCAGACCCTTGTGGCACTCCGCAGGTGATCGATGTAGTGGTGGAGAGAAGGTCACCGAGCTGTACTCTCTGAGACCTCCCTTCGAGAAAGGAGGAGAGCCAGGCGTGTGCTGTGCCCACGATGCCGAAATCCATCATCCGCGACAATAGTTGTTTATGACAGACGGTATCAAATGCCGCGGAGAGGTCTAACAGCACCAGGGCACTTGGAGTTTTCTTATCAGCCCTGTTCCTCAAATCATCCAGAATAGACAGCATAACGAGTTCCGTGCTGTGATTCGCACGGAACCCAGCTTGGTTTGGCTCAAATAAGTTTTTATTTTCCAGATGTTCCGACAGGATAGTGAGTACGTGTTGCTCAACCACCTTCGTCAGAAACGGCAGCTGAGATATGAGCCTGAAATTTTTTAGGCATTTCACATCCGCCCCAGCTTTTTTCAGCAGGGGAATCAGCCGGGCTTCCTTAAAGAAAGACGGGACTTGGCCTGTTAGCAAAGAAGTATTTAGTAGATTCAGCATCTCGTCCTCTATACCTGGCAGTGCTAGTTTAAACACCTCTGGTGGGCACGGGTCTGCCGAGGAGCCCGATTTAACCCGACTCAAAAGAGCTGGCAGCCTTTCCTTCGTAATCAAGGAAAAGGCCGTTAACGGACTAGTCACCGATGTTCTGCCAGGTGTATCCCGCGAGGGACAGTCAAACACGGGGGTTGTGCCAATTTCAGCTACTAGGTCGGAGATTTTGTTGACAAAGAAATCTTGAAATTTTTGGCAGTCCTCTTGCATGAACTCAAAAGTTTGTTCTTTGTTTTTCCTGAGTTCCGTGAGGACTTTAAAGACTTCTTTCTGAGGGTTATTGGCCGTTGTTATTCTCTCCTCAAAGAACTCTGCTTTCCTGGCTATAATCGCCTGTTTATATTGAGCGAGTGCCTGTAAGTACTGGCTCTGTGAGTTGGAATCATAATGCTTCCGCCAGGCTCTTTCTAATTTCCGAAGTCCTCGTTTCCTCTCCCTAAGGAGTTCGCTGTACCAGGGGGCCCCATGTCCTCTACTCGTTATATTCAACCTGCGTATAGGTGCCACGTGGTCCATAGTCTTTCTAAGTTTGTCCAATAATTCTTTACAGAGGACCTCAGAGTTTTCTGTCTTAGTGTTGGGAGATGAATGGGTTCGGAGATGGTCTAACATTTTATCTTCATTAATGTTTTTCCATTTCCTGACCGCCTTCCATCCTTCCCTAGGCTTCATTATTTGTCTGTCCAGCAGGAACTCACCTCTCACCAAAAAGTGATCAGACCAAACACATGGCTGGGCCACCACCGTATCCTGTACAGGAGGTGTTGTCCAAATCAAGTCCAGGGTATGACCCTTGACGTGTGTTGGACCCTTCACTAGTTGGACAAACTCCAAAGATGTCAATGCCTCATCAATCTGAAGGGCCTGTCCTTCCTTTGGTTCTTTCTCCCAGTGATAGTTAAAATCGCCCATGATAATCACCTTATCGTATCTTGAGCGCGTATCTTGAGCCAATTTCAGGAATGAATCAGGGAAATCCGGCGATGCCCACGGAGGGCGATAAACTAAAATAATGACTATGCAGTCTGCCCCCAACTTGAGTCTAACACTCAACACCTCAGCGCCACCCATATTTTCGGCTAGGAGTCTTTCACCCTGTAGGCGTGAGCTATATAGAAGGGCCACCCCACCCCCTCTCTTCGTATCCGCTCTATTTAGATGAAGCGCCGAAAATTGCGCTGGCAGAGATGCTATGAGATCTGACATAGAGGAATCCTCTAACCACGTCTCCGTTACTCCCAGAACATCCAGTTCCCCATCTTCCAGTAAACTAAAAACCTCCAAGTTGTGTTTCTGAAGGGAGCGAGTGTTAAGGAGTCCATAATGCAGACCACGGGGCTTGTACACATGTTGTTGGCTCAACTCTATCCTAGGTACTTTTAACAGTCCTAACTGATCGAGTGTGGCAGCACACTCATGCCTAATAGCAATTTTGCCATGATTAAATTCCCATAACTCACCTCTATTGTAAGTGAGACGAGGACCAGGGGTCGTGGCCCCGGATCCCGTTAGGTCACGGATGGGCACAGATGGGCTCGACTCTGGCGTGACTCCGGCGTGCTCACGCTGCGCGCGGACGCTTAAATAGCTGCCTCTGAGCAGCTAGTGCGCAAACAAATATGGCGTCAACAAGCGTCCCGCTTTTCCCCCCAATGTGGCTGCCGCCGGTAATAACAAAGGAGTGAAAGCTAAGGGATGCAGGGACCCGCTGAAGTGCGGTGTCTTAACAATTAGTGTGCAAGTATGAGGCACAGTTTTAAAAGCAGGGGAAAATTCTTTTTAAACAAAATCAAATATCACACAGGTATTTTTAAAACGAGATTTCCCTCCAGCAATAAAGCATAAAATATCACACAGGTATTTTTAAAAACGAGGTTTCCCTCCAGCAGTATAGTGCATTCTGCTAAGAGCGCTGCTCGCGTTTGTAACGTCACCTGAATCAAGATTGTTTCTAATTTGCCCGCCCTAAATAGCTGCCTCTGAGCAGCTAGTGCGCAAACAAATATGGCGCCAACAAGCGTCCCGCTTTTCCCCCCAATGTGGCTGCCGCCGGTAATAACAAAGGAGTGAAAGCTAAGGGATGCAGGGACCCGCTGAAGTGCGGTGTCTTAACAATTAGTGTGCAAGTATGAGGCACAGTTTTAAAAGCAGGGGAAAATTCTATTTAAACAAAATCAAATATCACACAGGTATTTTTAAAACGAGGTTTCCCTCCAGCAATAAAGCACACAATATCACACAGGTATTTTTAAAAACGAGGTTTCCCTCCAGCAGTAAAGTGCATTCTGCTAAGAGCGCTGCTCGCGTTTGTAACGTCACCACAATCTGATGAGGAGGATATATGGTTATCCACTAAATTGCAAATTTGTGGTGTGATGGTATATTTGTTCAATGTTTATGCTCCCACTAATGGGGGATCCTTTGCTTTGGACCTCTTTAGCTCAGCAGATTTCCTTGTGTATCGATGACAATTTTATCCTCAGTGGTGATTGCAATCAAGTGATGGATCCCTTCATTGATCGAAATTCACTGGTCTCTTTTAACCACATAAAGCCCATAAATTATTTACTCAGACCATTCAGCAATATAAACTTATAGATGCCTGGAGAATCTGCAACTCTACTACTAGAGAATTTACGTTTTTCTCCCCAGCCCATCAAACTCAATCTAGATTGGATTATTTCTTTGTTTTACACAACATATCCCAAACTTTAAAGAGCACTCATAATGGCTCTATTTTGATCTCAGATCATGCTCCCATTTCCATTCAATTGGATATTGTTTCAAAATCTAATTTACCTAAAGATGGCAATTTAATAATTCACTTCTAGATCCAAATTTTAACTCTTCTTTTATTTCTTTTTTTAATTAATATCTTTCTTTAAATCAAACTGATAATCTTCCCTTTTCACTAATTTGGGACGCATTCAAAGCCGGTGCTAGAGACTTCATCATTGATTTTGTATCCAGAAAACATTAAAATGCTTGCAAATTAACCAGTGATCTTTTTGCTGAGATAAAGAGACTAGAACACTCCTATTATTCCTCCAAATCCACAACCTGTCTCTCACAATTTATGAAGGCAAAATTTCATTTTAACAAAGAATCAACAGATAGCGCTTCATTATATTTGTTGAAATCTACTGCAAAGTTCTTTGGTTGTCAGAACAACGTTGGCAAGTTTTTGGCAAACTACTAAAAAATTAAACATAATAAGTTTGATATTTATGCCATTTTCGATTAATACAACACACTACGAACTAAGGATCCAGAGATACTTCATGAATTTCTTCTCTTCTATAAATCACTTTACTCTCCCGAGACCTCACCTTCAGATTTTGATATTGCACAATTTCTTTCAGGTATCCATAAATCGTTTAACACTATAATTGATTTTTCCCCCTTGGAAACTGATTTATCACAACAAGAACTTCTTAATGCTTTACAATCACTTAAGAAAGACAAAGCCCTGGGACCTGATGGGTTTACAGTTTAATTTTTCACCCAATTCGCTCCCCTCCTTCTTCCCTAAGCTACTCAATCTTTTAAAAAAATTTACACAATCAGGAGAATCTTCAGGGTCCTTTTTGAAAGCTCTAATATGCCTAATACCCAAGGAAGGGAAAGATGTTAAATAGTGCCAGAATTACAGACCCATTTCGCTTGTAAATATTGACTATAAAAGTTTTTCTAAAGCCCTGGAGCTGTGTTCAATGCTCTGGGGGTAGGAAGGTCCTGCGCACCACTTCCTCATTCTGAGCACTTCAGACGCACAGGGCAGCGGTCTAGTTGCTGCTCCAGGTGTCGGAGGAAGTAGCTTAAATTCACCCCATGACGCGACCCCGCAAAGGCTGACTCATGACTCGGTGTTCTCATCAGAGGCAGAGGGGTCATAGTTGTTCTCCTGATTTATTTTTAAAATTCCTGATTTTATTATTTTTTTTTTTTTAATTTTAATTTGGAAAACCTCAGACATTACAGCCAAGCGATCACAGGCCAGGGGGGCCACCAAGCGACATAATGTCAGACATCAATGTCATGCAGCGATAAATGAAAAAGCATTAAGGTGTACCCCAGCCCGGCCAGTCACATTGAATCAGGATCGACGTGTAAAATCGTTCACAATAATACAGGATATGGGAGGATTCCATTTTGTAATAGAGTTGAAGGATCAAGCAGAAGACAGTAATACGACATCGCGTAGCAGTCAATACACAAGACAAGATATTAGCATGTAGTCGAACACATCAGTGGGAGAACAATGGGAAGATATGAAACTAAATACGAGCAGTCTAACTCACATAGTCCCATGCACCAAAGCGAGCAATATCAATCAAGATCCATAGCTAATAGGGACACAGGCGATGATCTTCCCAGGAAACCCAAACCCCGGCCTCCAACTATAAGAAGTATATAAGAAAGGAAAGCACAGTAAGATGGACAAGAAAGAAGAAAAGTAGGGCCATAGAGACAAAGTAACACAAAAAACACGTTCCGCCCCCACCCCCCACCCTGCATGCAGCGGAAGGCCACGGCCCACCCCCCCCCATAGGCATGCTTGGTACCCCAGAAAACCCACAAGAGGGAATTTAGAAGAAAGACTCAACCAAGAAATGGGCCATAGAATGAAGAGTATATTAACCCATAGAGCCCTACCCCCCCCAACCCCCCACCCTGCACGTCTAACGAGGCTATGGCCCACCCCCGACTAGCGTGCCCGTCGCCCCAGAAAGGTCCCAAAGAAAGGGAAAAAATGGGGGTAGAGTCATGAAAAGCAAACCCCCGCTCCCCCCCACTCGCTCAAAATAGCTCAGGCTCGATCGTAGTTAAGCCAACTCGTCAACAGGCAATGGCGGCGTCGCTATATAAAACATTAAACAAGGTCAACACACTAGTGGTCCAGGCATCCGTCCTTGTTACACAGAAGGAGGGGTCACCCCTGACCCATTTTGACCCTTCCATCTAAGCGTGGCCACTGAGAGTTAGTAATGCCGTACTTCAAAAGATCAGGGTGGCAAGGCAAGCAAGGCAGAATCAGCCGCACGGGTGATCCCGCCATCCAGAGGCTGAGAAACCAATCTTTCCAAACGTGTAGGAACATCAACAAAGTACCGGGCCATCTTCCCAAGTCGCGGCACAATAAAGGCAAATCAGATTCGATGGTCAAAGGGGCTGTTCCGTGAAAGCAATCTGCCTGCAGTACAGTTTCAGGTCCCAAAGTCACACTCACGCAGTCCGGCAGCCCGAAGCCGCCTCCATCGCTGGCCAGGGTCCCCCACAGGACCACCCATGAAGGCATAGTCGTTTCTCCCATCTCCTGCATAAAGCTGTCTGTGGCACCACTCCCCGTCCGATCATCAGGGCTCTCATCCATCGGCGGAGCTATAATGGCATCCAGCCGTCTACCAAGATCGTCGGCTCCCCTTACCCAAGTAACACGGAGGGAGTCCAATGCACTCAGGATGTGCCGAATCGTGGGCTCCATCCTGCGAGGCCAGACCAAGCGCACACCCCCGCAAAGTAACACTTTCACCAGACAGCGCCAGAAGTTGACGCGGTGTCCCCTAGCCAAAGAGCTCCTAGGGGATCCATCAAACAGGGGCCGGCAAAGCACACAGTCGTGAGATGCAATTCACCATGTCCGCCACGGCCGTAGACAAGGCTCTCAAACCTCGAACGGTCCATGGGAAACGCCGGGGATAGTCGCGCTGCATGGCACGGGGTCGTGATGCTCAGGATAGACAATACAGGATTACCGATCCCCGTATCACTGAGATCCAGGACACACAGAGCACAGGACTTGCTCAAGCACACAGGATCCACAACGTGAAGCCCGCTCCAAAATGGCGTCCCACCTCCGGGCAGTCAATCTGAACAAGCAGCTCCAAGAACAAAGGGACGATCTCGCAAGCCGGTATAGTGGACTTCCCAATGTGTGCGTCCGTTTCTGGGGCTGCGCTCGGTCTCCGCGTACATCCGTGCAACTCCAATGCCATCCTCTGCATTTCCGATCCCCGGGCGTCCCGGCCTGCACAGCCGCGGTCTCCGGTACCAACCACAGCCGGCGTCAACATCCGGCCCCTCGGCCAGCTGCCCGACTCCGTCGCGGCTCAAGCGGCAGGGAGCAAAGAAGGGGGATGCCGGTCTCGTCGAACCCCAAGGTTTCCGCCAGTTACTCCCCGGACCTTCCGACGCCGCAGGAGATCAGCGCCGAGCTGGTGCAAGCGGGGGAAGGCAGGATAATTTCAGGATTAATGCAGCGGCGAGCGGAGCTCACAGCCTAAGCGGCCATCTCGCCTCGCGCTCGGCCACGCCCCCCAATTCCTGATTTTATTATTGCTATTTGCACACGTGCTCATTTTTGAACTATTACAATCTGTTTCTTGGCACTTTCACGTGGGAACCTTCCACCCTGTAAGAGCTGTGTTCAACCGTCTGGGGGTAGGAAGGTACCGCGCACCACTTCCTCATTCTGAGCACTTTAGACGCATGGGGCAGGGGTCTAGTTGCTACTTCCGACGTCGGAGGAAGTAGCTTAAATTCACCCCATGACGCAACCGCGCGCAGCGGTGTGCGTCGCTTGCACGCCAAAGGCACGCCTAAGGCAAGCCCCTCTAAACCCTTCTGCACCCGAATGGGGTCGGCGGGCCAGGACCCCTGAACCTTTTCTCCCGGAACTCTACAGCTACTCAAGTGCTCAACTACACCAGCTAAATAGAACACCCAGGGCTAACTGTCTCCACCATATGCGGGGTGAAACTACCATATTAAAAATGTCCACGGGGGCGTGGCTTAGCGGGCGAGCATGGCGGACGTGGCTGCCTAAGAGCTCCCGCCGGCCCGCCGATTATCCTGGGATTATCCTGCCCTGAAACCCCCGAAAAGTGCACCGCATCTGAGGTGGTGTTGGCGGAGATCACCGGGAACCGTCCGGTGCTGGAGTCGACGCGCCTGGACCGTCTGCGGCCGTGGAACGAGTAGATGCAGCGGGCGGCCTGGTGCCCGCCGGACAAGCCGGGGCCTCGATTTTGACGTCCCCAACGGGGGACCTGACCCGGAGCCGGCGCTGCCGCTCCCTGACCGCGATCCGGGGCTGCCTGCCGCTGGCGGCTCACAGCGGAGTGCCCTACTGACCCTTCCATTGCCGGCAGTGGGGGCCTGGACCGGTGGGGGGCCTCGGAAGAGCTGCGGCCTGCCTGGCCTTGCCGGAGCCGGGGCCTCGAGTTTGGCGACCCCCGCCCGAGGACATACGCACTGATACTATCCTCCCAGGGCTTGGCTGGACCTACAAGTGGTGTGGACGTGGCGACGGGACCGGAGCGGCGGGGCGGCCTGTCGGGGCCTTGATCTTCGCACCCTGGGCTGGCCACGATCCGGGGCTGCCCGCTCCTGACGACCTGCAGTGAGATCCCCTGCCTTTCCCCACAGTGTTTGCGGAGGGGCCGGCGGCTGGAGGGGGTGTCGGAAGATCTGCGGCCTGTCTGGCCTTGGTGCAGCCGGGACCTCTAGTTTGGTGATCCCCGCCCGGAGTCACCGGCCCGGATCCATAGCCCTGGTGAGTGGACACGGCGGGGGCCCCCCGGGAACTGAGGTGTCAAACCGGCGCATGGCCCAGATAACTGCCCTATCCGGCTCCTGTGGTACCTGGGGCGGCGATTGGAGAACTTGTGGTTTGCACTAGAGTGGCCCATATCTGCGCAGTGCCGGTGGGCGCGAAGACGACATCATACACCTTGGCGGGGCGACATTGCCAGGGGTGTCCCCGATCTGTGGGCCGGTGGTGAGGGACTCTCGAGTGGCCTGGTGCGTCCGAGACGCCTCGGCCGGGGCCTGGCTGGTGGACTACTGCGAGTAAGCGGCCCCGACACAGGTGCGTGTCACTGCTCTACCATCTGGACGGCCGCCATGACGAGGGGCTCGGCCGCCACTAAGACAGGACCCATCGACAAATTCACTGGCCATGGTGGAGGAACCGGGGCGGCTGGTGGGAGTCATCCGGCTGGACCAGACAACGCGGCGTTGATGGCGGCCATCACCCAGTCCCGCGACATGCTGGATGCGAAAATTGGCGCGGTGGGGGCCGATGTGATGCTGCTGCGTCAAGATCTTCGCAATGCAGTCGCCCGCATTGCCGAAACTGAGACCAAGGTCACGGCGGTGGAGGGAGATGTTGGTACCCTTAAGAAGAAGATTGCCGACATGGAACAGATCCAACGGGGCCTGGCACTTCGTGTGGAGGATGCCGAGGGGCGGGCGAGGCGGAACAACCTGCGCTTCGTTGGCTTTCCGGAGGACTGCGAGAAGGGGCCTATGGACGCTTTTCTGTCCCGGTGGCTGGAGAGCTGGCTACCACCGGACTCCCTGTCGCGATGCTTCATAGTGGAGCGTGCCCACCGCGCCCTGACACAGAAGCCGCCAGCCGGGGAGCGTCCCCGCCCGATCATCGCCAGGCTCCTCAACTTCCACGACAGGGACGTCATTCTCCGGGAAGCGCGCTTGAAGGACACCCTGCTGTATGACAATCATAAAATAATGATCTTCCCGGACTATACCAAACTGGTCCACCAACAGAGGCACTCCTTCCTAGATGCCAAGGCCAAGCTGCGTGGCCTGAAAATCCAATACTCGCTGCTCTACCCGGCCCGCCTCCGGGTGATCTTCAATTCCAAGACCCTCTTCTTTGATACACCGGAGGCCGTCTTCAACTGGACCGATGAAACAGTCAGAATCCGACCTCACGTCCAACCGGGGCTGCACTCTGGTTCATCGCGTGGCTCGTCTCAGGACAGGAGCAACCCATCTGGCAAAGGGAAACGTCATCGCAAGTCTCGCTCCCGGCGGAGGTCCCTGTCCCGGGACCCCCTCTTGGGGGACACACCGCCTGATGCGGACCAATCTGATGGAGGCTCCTGATCGCCTTCGTGGGGACTGTCTGCTGGTTGCCTTCTATAGGTGACTATATCTGGCAGAGGCTGAGCTGTGATCCGTGGGACATACAATGGCTGGTGCAGTATTGACTACTTCTTCTTGGCGAATGCCGGGGCCTTCGTGGGCTGTGACTTTCTTGTGGTGCTTTGCTCATGACTCTATTGTACGTTTGTTGGGGTTCGGGGCACGTACTTTGGGCCGCCTCCTCCTGTTGGGACTGGGGGGTGGTTCTGGGAGTGTGTCTGATTAGTTCGGGGGGGGACTAGTTGGGATCCATTGGTATGGCTGGCTTTGGGCGCTGTGTTTTGGGCCTGAAGTACCGTATACCGCGACAGATACTTCATTGTTCCTTGAGGTATGGGGGTGGGGGAGGGGGGAACCGGGGTGTTTGGTTGCTGGTGAGTTGGATCGGGGTAGGAGGGGTGTTAGGGTTTGGGGATTCGGGGTTTGTGGGGTCTGGGGTTCTGGGTCTGGGGGTGCACGTGGTCTCTGTATATTTTGCAACTGTGGGGTCTGGGGCATGGGCCGGGGGTCGGGGAGTGTGGGGTTGGGAGCATTGTGATCATGGTTGATGTTCCTCACTTAGCGCCCAATGGCGCTTCCATGCGTATTCTTAGCTGGAATGTACGAGGACTATTGGACAAGATTAAACGGGGGGCGGTGCTTCGCTGGGCTAAGAGGGACTTGGCGGATGTGCTCCTCCTCCAAGAAACACACATGCTGGGTACAAAAGCCCTGAGTTTGCAGCGCTTTGGCTTCCATCAGGTGTTCCATGCCGGTTTTACCAGGGGCTCCAGGGGGGTGGCCATTCTTATTCATAGACGGCTGGCATATGTACATGAGCGTCAGTGGCTTGACCCCCAGGGACGTTTTGTCTTTGTACAGGGGAAGGTCGGGGTGGAGCCGGTTGCGCTTGGCTGTGTGTATGCCCCCCCCCCCTTGCAGTGGGCCCTAGCTGAACGTTTGTTTTCCTTATGGGCTGAGTTCCCCCGCACCATGGCTGTGATTGGCGGAGACTGGAATGATGTGATGGATGTGGCTTTGGACCGACAGAGGAGGCCTGGAGTGGCGCTCGTATCCTCCCCTACACGGTTGGGGGCTATGGTTGATGGTCTGGGATGGGTGGATGTATGGAGACATCTGCATGCGGAACGGCGAGAGTACACCTTTGTCTCGGCTGTTCATGGCTCCCTTTCGCGTTTGGACTGTGTGTTTGTCCCGAGGGCCTTCCTTGACAGGGTGAAGGGGGCAGCGATTCGGCCTCGCGGGCTCTCGGATCACTCCCCTGTGGCGGTACAAATTGACTTGTGCAAAGCGCGCTCCCCCTTTCGATGGCGAATGTCCGCGTGGCATCTGCAGCGCCCTGATTATTCTCAGCATCTGCGTAGCGCGATCGCCCATTATTGGCGGGACAACCTTACCGGAGGGATGGATGCGGTGACAGTCTGGGAGGCTATGAAACCCACCCTGCGAGGCATAGATATTGCTCGGTGTGCGTCGGCTCGCCGGACTCGGCTGGGAGGCATTGATGCGGCCGCAGTGCGGGTGGAGGAGCTCGAGGCTCGGCACAGTGTGGCACCCGATGATATGTCACTGCGGCTACTCCTGCAGGCGCAACAGTCTTATTCCTCAGTCCTACTGGACGAGGCTCGTCAGGCATGGTTAGCTACCCGTAGCCGGGTCTACCAGTGGGGCGACAAGTCTTGCAGCATGCTCCATAGGCTGTGCCAACAGAACCTACAGCCTCTTACACTGCCGGGCCTCGTTGATGGTGCAGGAGTGGCGATTACGGATCCGGCAACTCTTGCCACGAGCTTTGCGCACTACTATGGGCACCAGTATGCCTCTCGGGAGACTCTCTCCCCAGCCGTTATCGCAGATTATATTGCATCTGTTCCCCCATCTGCTGTATCTGATGAGGTGCGTGAGGCCCTGGACCGTCCCCTGTCGGCGGAGGAACTTGGTGATGCACTGGGTCAGTTAAATGTAGGCAAGGCGCCGGGGCCAAGCGGTTTTCCCAGCGAATTTTATAAGAAGTTCCATCTGCAGCTCGGGCCGCATTACTTGCGGGCCCTGGAACAGGCGCGAGAGCATGGCCGCCTTCCACCGGACTGGCGTCACGCCGAAATAGTGGTGTTTTTGAAGCCAGGTAGGCCCCCCGATCGCCATGACTCTTATCGCCCCATATCCCTCATCAACTTCGAGGCCAAGCTCCTGGCGAAGGCGCTAGCGAACCGCTTACTTCCACACATTTCGGCCCTTGTCCACCCGGATCAGGCCGGTTTTATGCCGCGCAGGGCAACAAGACACAACATACGACGGGCGCAGGCCGCGATACAAGCGATTGAGTCTTCGGAGGACCCGGCGGCGCTCCTGCTGGCTGATATTGATAGTGCCTTCGATTCGGTCAGCTGGACCTTTCTTTTTGCTCTGTTGCCGCTGCTGAATCTCGGCCCGATGTTCCTCTCCTATATCAGGCTGCTCTACACTGAGATCACGGCCTCAGTGCGCATCTCGGGAACGGCGTCTGCTCGTTTTCCGGTGTCCAGGGGCACGCGTCAGGGGTGTCCGCTCTCCCCTTACCTTTTCGCGCTGGCCATGGAGCCGCTGGCCGCCAGGGTGCGCCGCGATGAGCTCTACCGTGGCTTCGTCTGGGGTGCGGATCACTCGGACCGCATAGCTCTATATGCGGATGATGTGCTATTTTTCATGACTGACCTGCAGCGTACGGGTCCTCGTGTCCTGGAGTTGATGCAGGAGTTTGGTCGGGCATCGGGGCTCTTCCTCAACCCGCGCAAATCGACCATGTGGGTGCTGGGGGGTGCCGCAGTGGACTGCCCTTGGGCTGCATCCCTTCAGATGGCTGTGGAGGGTGTGAAGTACCTGGGTGTCTTCCTCTCTGCCTCGCCAGCGGTGGCATGGGACCGGAACATCCTGCCGGTATGGGATCGGGTCCAACTGGACGTCAAGACGTGGACGCGCATGCCACTTAATATCTACGGCCGGTCGGCCATCTTCAAGATGGTGGCGTTGCCCCGTCTGCTGTACCAACTGCAGAATCACCCCTTCCAGATTGACCCGCAGTGGTTCCGTACTGTTGATTCTGTGCTGGGCCGGTTTCTGTGGGCTGGCGGTGCCGCCAGGGTGGCACTGCGCACGTGCTTCCTCTCTACCTACTGCGGCGGCCTGGCGGCCGCGGATATTTTATCTTACTATCAAGCCTCCCATCTCCTTGTGCTCAACGAGTGGTGGTATGGAGACCGTAGTGATCCGGCTTATGCCCTTGAGCATTCACTGATGAGTGGCGCCTCCCTCCACACCCTGCTGTACTCGGCTAGACGGAGGCGACTGCTTCCGCAAGTTACCGAAGTGGTCTTCGCTGTTTGGCGGCGGGCCCTGCACCGGGTGGGCTGGTGGGGTCGGCTTACAGCTGAAACCCCGTTGTGGCGGAATGGCCTGTTACCGGCGCTGGCGTCTCTGTCCGGATTTGACGGCTGGGATGCGATTGGGATCTCGTCCCTAGGCCATGTCCTCTCTGGCACTACCCTAAAGTCCTTTCAGGAACTTAGCTCCGAATTTAGCATGCCCAAGACACAGTTTTTCCGTTACCTTCAACTTCGCCACGCACTTACTCCTAGTCTGGTGGGCCTGGATCAGCTCCCTGATTTTAGCCCTATCGAGGCTAAACTGTTTATGGGGGACCTAGGTGACAAGAAGGTCTCGCAGATATATCGCTCTCTGGTCACTCACTGTTCCCCTTCACTCGCAGCGCTGAGGGCCTCTTGGGAGGGTGATGTTGGTCCATTGGACGATGACGACTGGCGTGAGGCCTTGGAATCTCCCCGAGGTGCTGCTATAGCCGTCCGCCTTCGCTTCATCCAGTTCAAATACCTCCACCGGGCGTATTATACTAGACACCGCCTATGGCGGGCAGGCCTTATCGCGTCTCCGGAATGCCTGAGGTGTGGTTCTGAAGAGGGCACCCTGTTTCATACAGTATGGTCCTGTGAGAGACTGACTCGATTCTGGGCTGGGGTTTGGGACTGCCTGTCAGAGGTGTTGGGTTGGGACCTGCCCCGTACCCCCAGGCTGGGCCTTCTTCATGTTCTAGAGAATGTTGGGGGCAATATATACAAACGCCATTTGCTGTTGCTGGGGCTGGTGGTGGCGAAGAGGGACCTGGCGCAGGCCTGGAAGAGCGAGCGCGCCCCCCCACTCGGGGCTTGGAGGGCGGGCCTGGATTTCCTCATGGGGCTGGAGCAGCCTGTTTTTGAAGCCCGGGGATGTCCCCGCAAACATTACAAAATCTGGAAACGGTGGGCGGATTACCGGGGCCTGCTCCTTGATCCCCCCGTGGACATTGTTGATGCATTACAGCTGGATGTGGATCCCACACTCTAGGCCGCTGGCCGGCTCCACCTTTGTAGGCTATCTCATGTTGCTGGACTATGATCACGTGCACTGGATTAGGGTGGGATAAGGGGTGGGTAGCTGGGGGCGGGGCTGGTTGGGGGTTTTTCTGGGGTTGGGTGGGTGGGGTAGTACGATGTTCTTCACTGTATAACGCTGGGTTCGATGCTGTGCTAATGATGTGTCTCTTTCTATCTGTCGTTGACAGTCTCCTCCTGTCTGTGGAGGGCTGTGTTGAACCTTGCTTGAACCCATAATAAAATTGGTTTTGAAAAAAAAAAAATGTCCACACTGCCCGTTCACATTCTCCCCCCACATTCTATATTCTAATCCTCTTCTTAAATTGCAAATCCTTGCCCAAGCATACCACAAAAATCTCAATGCTGCTACAAGATCGCGCCCGAGGTCTTATTTTTAACAGAAACCTGGCTCAACTCGAGTTCTGAGCCTGACATTGTGTAAACTCTTCCCATGGGGTACTTAATGCAAAGGGTGGATAGAACCACAGGCAAAGGTGGGGGGATCGTGATTCTCTACAAGGACAACCTCACCTGTTGCCTACTTGGGAACCCACTCCCTGACTGCGAGAATGTGCGCTTTTCTATAGAATGCTCCCATCTCCTCTTCCTTTCAGGCATCCTGTTCTACCGCCCCCCAGTGGTGGTCAGCGCCTTCTGTAAATCTCTAGTAGAAACAGCTATTGACTTAGCCAGTACACTGCGAATTTCATGCTCCTCTGTGATTTTACTATACACTTTTACAATCCTGGAGCTACCTCAGCACTCAAATTAGCAAACGACCTTGCAACTCTCCAGCTGGCCCAAAAATCTTACAACCCACTCATGTTCAAGGACATTGCCTCGACTCTGTGTTTTCCAATATAGAGAATCTCCTGGGAAATGATCCTTTCCCCATTCCTTTGTCCGACCACTTTCTCGTCCAGCTCTCATGGTGCCCCCAGGTATCCATTCCCACCGCCCAACCTTCACTGACCCTTAACCAGTCATGGTCCAAACTCCCCAAGGACAAATGGATTCAAGAGCTGGAAAAAAACAGACCCCAGCCTCATCCCAGCCCTGTCATAGGGTACAAGTACTTCTGCAATTGGATAGAAGACTCGCTGAACCAGATTCTCCAAAAAAACCCTGATAAAAAAAAGAACGGTTCCTATGGTTCCCCCTGGTACTCCTTGGAACTACACACCCTTAAACAGGGCTGAGAAGTACTAGAAAGAAGCTGGAGGAAATACTTCTCACCTTGCAGCATTTTCGAATACAGAAGAGCTGTCCGCAGGTACAGAACGGAAATAAAAAGAAGCCCAGGCGGCCCTCTACGAGGAAAAAATCCTGCTAGCGGCCAATTCTCCTAGATACTTTTCTCATCATAAAAAGACTCCTCAAAAGCCCACTCCCACTAGCTGCCCCTGATACTTCAGGCACACGCTGCGAATACCAGGCTGAGTTTTTTTTATTCAAAACATTCTTAAACTGCTGGCCCTAATCGACCCAGCATCGTGCACGCTGATCAAGATCCCTCTCCCACTGGTCGCCAGTTGGAGTTCCTTCCTCCTCTCCACCAGGAAACGTTCCTGACATTGATCTCTTCAGTAAAAAGTGGTTCGCCCAGGGATCATGTACCCATGAACATCTTAATAAAGGTAGCATCCATTAATGCTCCCACTATTGCAGACGTTATTAATGCCTCCCTTAACGCAGGAGTAGTCCCTCCTCTCTGGAAAGGAGCAATAATCAAATCACTCCTGAAGAAGCCACACCTTGATCCTGAGGATCTTGGCAAATATCGTCCCATCTTCCTTCTCCCGGGGATCACTAAAGTCACTGAAAAATTTGTTAAGCACATCCTCTCAAATATTCTAAAATCCTTTAACCTGCTCCACCCCTCTCAGACAGGTTTCTGGCCGCTGCAGAACACGGAAACTGCCCTGTTCGTGGTAGTGGAAGAAAGCAGGCAGATTTTGGATACAGGAGACTCTGCAGCCAATATACTTCTAGAACTGAGTGAGGCATTCAATACAGTGAACCACCATGTCCTGCTCCATTGTCTCAGCAACATGGGAGTAGCCGCGACCGCACTGAGCTGTCTGCGCTCCTTCTTGGAAGGATGCTTCTTCGAGGTTTTTGAAGAAGGCGTGAGCTCCAAACCCCGGCCTCTTCAGTGTTGTGTGCTGCAGGGTTCATCACTGAGCCCCACGCTTTTCAACGCTTATGTGGCCCCTCTGGTTTAAATTGAGGCCTCTTTCGGGATCTGTATGGTCACCTACGCTGATGACACCCAACTGGTCGTGGCACTGAACCAAACCACACAATACCTTGTGACTCTGAAGGCATTCCTAACTGAAGTCGTAAATTGGATGGGGGCATCCCACTTGAAACTCAATGGGGGGCAAAACAGAGATTATGATCCTGGGTAACTTCGCTAATACGACTCTTAGAACCATCTGGCCAGCATGCATGGGCCCAGTTCCAGTGCCAAAGACGGAAATAAAGAGTCTGGGAGTCTGGCTAGACCAGAATTTGACTTGAAGGCGCAAGCTAGGAAGACGGTAGCAACTTGCTTCGGCCTGATCAGAATGGTCAGAAAGGTGCTCCCATTGCTCCCCCCGAACTAAGAGAATTATGGTCCAATCCCTCGTACTCTCGAGGCTGGACTACAGAAACGCGCTCTACTTAGGGGCCCCGATTTCATTAAGTTAAAAATTGCAAACTGTCCAAAACTGCGCAGCAAGACTGCTCTCTGGAACATCTAAGTTCTTCTCCGCAAAACCGGCTCTTCGCTCCCTGCACTGGCTGCCAGTGAAAGAACGAATTATCTTCAAAACCCTCTGCATCGTCCACAGATCTCTGCAGGGGATGGGCCCTCCCCGAATCACAGCCATGATTCGCCCCTATAAAGCAAGGAGGAAGCTTCACTCAGACGCACTTCACTTAATTGACACCCCCAGAATTAAAAGGTCCAGAAGCATGGCAGACGTTTCTCTCTTAATGCCGGAAAGCTGTGGAACACACTGCCACTTCACCTTCGGAAAGAGCCCAGCCATCTTGCCTTCCGAAAACAACTAAAAGCCCTTCTGTTCCCCTAATGTTCCTCCGCCCAATCACTGGTCATGCCTAGCGCTGGGAGGACTCCGGGTAGCCATGCGATTTACAAATGCCCTTTTCATTTCATTTCCTTTAATTTTTCGATATTTTATCAAAGGCTTCCCATTTACCTCATTCATTAGCTGCAATAGCACTGGATGCAGAGAAGGCTTTTGATCGAGTTAATTGGTCGTACCTTTTTCATGCATTCAAATGGTTTGGTTTTGGTTAAAAAATTACGTCTCTGATTTCTATTCTATATTCTAATCCACGAGCAGCCGTTTTTGTTAACGGTACTTCATCTTTCTATTTTGACTTAAAAAAGGGGGTCCATCAAGGATGCCCATTATCTTGGTTCCTCTTCAATCTAGCCCTGGAACCTTTTTTGTCCAGAATTCACCAAAATCTTGATATAAAGGGATTTGAACCAAAAGACCTGCACATTAAATTAACAGCATGTGCTCATGATATCTTATTATTTCTCTCTGAACCACAATCTTCTGTCCATGCATTCATACAAGAAGTGGAACTTTTTGCTTCTGTCTCTAGTTACAAGCTTAATAGGGATAAATGTGAAATATTGCCTCTAACTAAATATATGTTTAAAATGATTTCAGTTCTTCTAATTTTGCTTGGAAGTCACATCATATGAAATACTTGGGTCTTCATTTTACCCCTTTAATTTTGACGTTATCTCTTTGCTTAGAGAAATGTTTACATAAAATCTCCTCTCTGACCACTAAATGGCACCCTTTATATCTCTCTGGGTGGGGGCGTCTTGACACCATCAAAATTATGCTGGCGCCATTAGTTTTATATACCATTTCTAACATCCTTGTCCCCATTCCCTTAAATTTTTTCTTTTTTTTTTTTTTTGGTCCTCATTTGCCACCAAAATTCTAAACAAGCAATCTGTTGAGTTTAAAAAGCTTTGTGCTGCCACAGTTATATCAACTGGAGGGGACAATAGTGGAACCTGAACCTAGTCCCTCAGCAACTAAGCCTCAACCACAACGATCACCGGGATAAGAGCCATACAGAGGTAACCGTAGTACAGCCAGAATGTTGGTGTAATCATTTATATCACTGGTCTTCCGATCGAGGATCCAGCCGAGACGCGAGTCGCATCATCGACCCGCGCCCGAACTCCACATTGATGGAGTCAAGCGAGCGTGGCTACTGAACCACGCCAACAGCCATTGAAGCACAACCTGCTCACTCCTTACCGAATAAGGAGCCAAGTGCGGAACTGAGCGGAACATGGTTTCCGCGGTTACATCTAATTTAAACCCTTGAATCAGGTGGAATCACGCATTGTCCTAGCAGCCTTGGTCTGACCAAGCGCTAAATATCCCCAAGTGCAACCCACGGAAAACTCACCTTTAAGAGGTGCTACCAAGAATTCCTGCACAAGACAATACCTCAACAACAGAGGCTTTTTGTTTTCAGGCATAATTAATTTTAAGTCCTGACGATGATCTCTTTTTATTGAGCAATAGGGATCGAAACGTCGACACCTATGAGTAGATATGCATTTATGTGATTAGTAATAAGAATGTATATGTTCTACTCCAGGCGATACTGTTAGCACTGTCTAATATGCCCTACAGTACCCTGTTCTGCTCCTTTCTTTTTGCCTGAAAAAACACCCCTTTCACTCCTTTCTCATTCTTTTTCCTTTTTCGGTACGGCACAGGCTTGTGTCATACTATATTTGTGTTAATATTGTAACGTGCATTTGACATTGCTTGATTTAAATAAATTCCCTGCCCGGCTGGGTAAGGAAATCATAGAGTATAGTTTTCCACTGTGTTCTATACTACATTGTGTTGACTTTGAATAAGCTAGGAACCTTTGTTCCCTATAACATCATTTATATACAGCTTTGCCATATTTCTGGGCTTAGTGGCTTAATCATTGGACCTGGGGAAAAAAAAAAACCCAGATACTCAATGATCCCATTTCAACAAACGCCAGAAGGATGTTTTCTCGGGGTTACATGCTCTGGCCAAGTCCAACTTAGAGACCTGCAAGGTGGCATTATACCAGTCAGTGATAGTAGGGGGAGAAGGGTCTTTCCATTTCTTGCATATCTCCCTCCTAGCAAGCAAAATAGAGTAAAAAATGAACTTCCTCTCAGAAGGGGGAACTCCTTCCACAAGACCAAAAATTACTGATACAAGACTCAGGGCAATATTGGAGCCAACCGATGCAGAAAGACAGCTGCTTATATCATTCCAAAAAAGAGACAGATGAGGGCAGTCGAAAAACATATGAGTGTCCGAGGCGGACAATAGCCCACATCTCGCACAAGCCACTGTACTTCCAGATGAAAATTTTGACAACCTAAGTGGTGAATAGTAAGCTCGATGAATGGTAAAAAGATGGTTCCTGCGAAGCCATGCAGGTTTCACAATGTCCCACATCATTCTACATGACATGCTCCAAAGATCTTGCAAGTTAACGTTGAGCAGAAACGGGGACCAAAGTGTATCCGGCAGTATGAATTCACCGTCTATTTCTTCCAGAATTAAATTATACCAGACTGAGATCTCCCTTTTGATTGGAGGTTTATCAACTAATAGTGTTACAAAATAACTATATGCTCCCGAATGGGGTTTATTTCTCCGCTGATTCTGAGCAGAATATGCACGAGACCAGCTGGAAATTTGCAAGTATTTAAGCCTGGAGAAATTCGAGCTAATTCTATTGCTTAAACTGTCCCAGGGGAGCAGATTGCCTTCATGGAATAATTCGCCCCAGACCTCCAAGCCTGCCTCTCTTATTGGTATTGCAAGGGCATCATCTTGCCAGGAAGGGCCAACTGGGAGGTCCCAAAGAGGTGTTCTACTGCCATAATACCCTAATTTGATTGCCTTAGCTATCTGGGCCCAAGTTCTAGCCATACCTCGCAAGATTTTTAGTTTTACTTTTTTAAAGAACTTGGGATCCCCAAATTTAAAAAGAAATCCGGACTGAGCCACACCTTCGGCCTTCAGCAACATTAGATAAAGGGACCCTACTCCATAACCTGCTGGTTTTTTTAATAACACCCTGGCGTGAGATAGCTGAAAAGCCCAGGCGTAAGCCTGAAGATCGGGGGCAGCAAGACCTCCCTTTTCCCTACGTCTCCTGAGTTTCTTCCAGGAAATTCTTGGGAGACGTTTGTTCCAAATAAAGATACTAATATCAGAATGAAGTTTTTTTAATAAGGGAAGTATCAAAATATAGTGGGATAGTATTAAACAAAAATGAAATTTTTGGCAAAATGGACATTTTGACAAGGTTAACTCTACCCAGTAAAGGAAGTGGCAAATGAGCCCATGATTGAAGCAGCTTGCTGCATTCCTTTGCCACTTTTGAGAAGTTTATAGAACCGATCTGATCTAAATCGGTTACAATATCCAGTCCCAAATACCTCAGTCCTTTACCCGGCCGAATGCTACAGCATAAAGAGCTCTGGTCGATGTTCCAAATCAGCATTTCGGTCTTTAGTGTATTAATTTCATACCCAGACACCTCCCCGAATTCTGAAGCCAACTTAAATATTTCAGGAAGGGCCGATGATGGGTCAGAGGTGTAAATGAGAATATCATCGGCATAGAGTGTCACCTTTCTCTCCCACCCCCTGTGTGCGAACATCTTGATGTCAAAGTTATCCCTCAAAGTCTGGGTGAAAGGTTCGGCATACAAGTCAAACAGGAGTGGAGAGAGCGGGCAACCCTGCCGCGTTCCCCTGGTGATGGTAAAAGAATCCGATAATGCACCATTGACCAAGACAGAGGCACTAGGATTCTGGTAGAGAAGGCGAATGGCCTGTCGAAACTTCTCGCCTATGTTGAACTTGGCCAAGGCCTCCGACAGGTGTAGCCAATTGACCCTGTCGAAGGCCTTAGCGGCATCCAACGTGAGCACCGCCAGTGGGAGAAAATGTAATACTGCAAGATCTATTGCTCCAACTAGATCAAAGGTTAACTCATAGAGCTGCCTTCCCTTGACAAACCCTTTCTGATCACTATGTAAGATGGAAGGAGCGACCAGTGCCAATCTCTTAGCCAAGATTGAAGAGAATATCTTATAATCCCCATTTAATATCAAAATAGGTCGATATGAGGCACAAGCAGATGACGACTTCCCAGGTTTTAAAATGACTTACATTTTTTCACAAAAAATTATTCTTTATTATCATTTTTCCTATGGAGCAAAAAAACACCCCGCATGTCCCAGTTACGATTAATAAAGTCAAAAGCAGAAGGCGGTGTTAATTATCCTAACTTCCCTACTTATCATAAGTCTTTCCTTCTTCGCCAAACCTCGAGATGGCTTTCTGACTCCTCACTGGATTACCCTCTGTGGGTAATTCTCGAATGTTCCTTTCTTTCCCCCTTCTCTTTTAAAGAATGTATTTCCTTTACCTGTAGACCTTCTTATCTTTCTACTCCTGTTCTTAAATACACCTACAAACTTCTGGGGTTTTTTCCAACCGCATCCCGTACCGATTCAGACTCCTTCCTTAATTCCTCTTTATGGCACAACACTTCCATTTTAATTGGTGGAAAACCTTTTTATTGGAAATCTTGGCGAAACAAAGGCTTAATTTGGACACATCAATTCTTTTCTCAGAATATGGTCTTGTCTTTCTCTGAAGCTAGTCAACTTTCTACTTACTTACTTACTACTAGAATCTCACCAGGAATCTTCGTTGCTTCACGGACCCCTGCATCTTCCGGACCAGCCTGCTGAGCCGCTGCTGCTCGCAGAACCCGCTGCGCTGGTCCCGCTTCGCGGACTCAAGCGGCTGTGGTACTTCTGTAAGGGGCCTCGTTTGGACACCAGCAGGGCTGCGAGGGTTGAGCGGGTGGACTCCAAGTTCCAGGAGTCCCCGCGCGCCCGTTGTCAGCTGGGCTCCTCTCCCTGCCGGCCCCGCCCCCAACACACTCCACCTTAAAGTTGCTTCCAGCCCACGCAGCTGTGGATTCTCACCAGGAATCTTCGTTGCTTCACGGACCCCTGCATCTTCCGGACCAGCCTGCTGAGCCGCTGCTGCTCGCCGGACCCGCTGCGCGGGTCCCGCTTCGCGGACTCAAGCGGCTGTGGTACTTCTGTAAGGGGCCTCGTTTGGACACCGGCAGGGCTGCGAGGGTTGAGCGGGTGGACTCCAAGTTCCAGGAGTCCCCGCGCGCCCGTTGTCAGCTGGGCTCCTCTCCCTGCCGGCCCCGCCCCCAACACACTCCACCTTAAAGTTGCTTCCAGCCCACGCAGCTGTGGAATCTCACCAGGAATCTTCGTTGCTTCACGGACCCCTGCATCTTCCGGACCAGCCTGCTGAGCCGCTGCTGCTCGCAGAACCCGCTGCGCTGGTCCCGCTTCGCGGACTCAAGCGGCTGTGGTACTTCTGTAAGGGGCCTCGTTTGGACACCAGCAGGGCTGCGAGGGTTGAGCGGGTGGACTCCAAGTTCCAGGAGTCCCCGCGCGCCCGTTGTCAGCTGGGCTCCTCTCCCTGCCGGCCCCGCCCCCAACACACTCCACCTTAAAGTTGCTTCCAGCCCACGCAGCTGTGGAATCTCACCAGGAATCTTCGTTGCTTCACGGACCCCTGCATCTTCCGGACCAGCCTGCTGAGCCGCTGCTGCTCGCCGGACCCGCTGCGCGGGTCCCGCTTCGCGGACTCAAGCGGCTGTGGTACTTCTGTAAGGGGCCTCGTTTGGACACCGGCAGGGCTGCGAGGGTTGAGCGGGTGGACTCCAAGTTCCAGGAGTCCCCGCGCGCCCGTTGTCAGCTGGGCTCCTCTCCCTGCCGGCCCCGCCCCCAACACACTCCACCTTAAAGTTGCTTCCAGCCCACGCAGCTGTGGAATCTCACCAGGAATCTTCGTTGCTTCACGGACCCCTGCATCTTCCGGACCAGCCTGCTGAGCCGCTGCTGCTCGCCGGACCCGCTGCGCGGGTCCCGCTTCGCGGACTCAAGCGGCTGTGGTACTTCTGTAAGGGGCCTCGTTTGGACACCGGCAGGGCTGCGAGGGTTGAGCGGGTGGACTCCAAGTTCCAGGAGTCCCCGCGTGCCCGTTGTCAGCTGGGCTCCTCTCCCTGCCGGCCCCGCCCCCTAGGTCACCCTTGTACCTCTTTAAAAGGAGCAGTCCTTCCCGCAGCGCGGGAGCGCGCGGGAGGGCGCCGGGAGAAGCCCGGGACAAGGGCGGGACCGTTTGAGGCCGTTCGAGGACTAAGAGGACTGGCCTGGCCCACCCCCCTTGGTTCCTTCCACGGTTATCGTTCCTGGACTTTGAGCCTAGTGAGTACCATACAGAAACCGTAACTGTCACACATTATGTGTACTCGGGGGAGTCGCAGTAAGACTGCGCTGGGTTTAACCAAGCCAAAGGGTACCTTGGACGATTTCCTTGTAAAAACAAATTTGGCAATAGATGCCGAAATCACAAAAATGCAGAAGAGGGTTTCTATTGAGTTAGACGCTGCACGCAGACTCTCCCAAACATTTGCTAACTCTAAAAAATCTTCCCTGGGAAACATTGCGTCCGCTGCTTCTCCCCAACAGGCTGCACGCCCCCCTCCTCTGTTGATTCTCGCCGATGTTCATCACTCCCCCCCTTCTTCCTCTCCACCACCACTAGACTCTTCCTTCATCTTCTCACCCATGACCGTCCAACCTAGTGAGGGCAAACCACCTACCGGACAGGGAAACTCTACCACCTTGCCGGACATAACTGCCCCTTCCTTTTCTGTAGCAAAAAGTACAAACCCAGGTCGCCAAGTTTTGAAAAAGAAAAACAATGCAAAATCTGCCTATGCTCGTAAGAAAGCCAAAGTTGCAAGGCAGCAGTTTTTCAATCATAGAAGAACTCTACCCAACACAGGGGATTCTAAACAAACACCACCTCCAGCTACCCAGCCAACAGGGGGTGATAGCAACCTCACTTACTGTACCTCCACTACTGCCCCTGTGGTAGAGAATCCTACTATCCTTGTCGATAACCTAACACTGGGAGGGCCAAATGAGATAGGGAGGGACATGGATAAAGCGGGTGATGATGAAGACTTTCTCCAAACAGTCTGGGTCACTTTAAAACAACTATTGACACCATTCGAACTCAGACTGTCACGTATTGAGAATCACCTTCTTGAAATGGATAAAACGTTAGTATCCCTGGCCACGCTTAGCCTAAAACAGCTGGAAGCAACACATCCCCATATTAATGAGGGTCCCCCCCTGGTTAGAAATGTTGGTATTCAACCTGCTCCAGTCTCTAACACTGGCATTAAAGCAGCTACAGTGTCCAAGGAGGTTCCCCCCCGTCCCTTTGATTTTGCCCGCACCCTTACCCCCTCCATTACCCAAACCTACTCCAATTCCCAAACCTAGGACAATTGCAAATGTCGCTGCCAACCCACCAAAAATAGAGGGAAAACCTCCCAAAAAACATGTCCAGCCCAAACCTTCTTCTAGATCCGACCAGAAGGCGAGTAACCCTATCACTCCTCTCTTAGAGCGCATACCAAATTCACACCAAAACCATCAGAACTTTCGCGGAGGCTATATTGATCTCCCCCCTGAGGCTGGGCCCTACGTGGTTATCTTGGCCGGGGTACCTCCGCTTGCCCCCGACATTGTGGAAACCCAGTGGTCCTTAAAAAACAAAGTGATCCACTGGTTAAATGTCAACAGGCAGCTCCCTCATACCAACAGGAGCAGGGTTCTAATGGTCAGGAGAGTCCCTTGGGTGGGCCGCACTTACAAATCGATACCAGGAGACTGTATCGTGGTGTCATTTGCAGACCCTCACACAGCCCACCTCATCACCACATGGGACCCATACGCGACTGAACAAACCATTGTCACTATACCCCTTACCTTTTTTTACCCTCCAAAACAGGTAGCAGAGCATCCTGGGGCTTGGACCATAGTCCACAATCATAGATGGAAGGGGCAGGGGCAGGGATGGCAACCCACTAACAATTGGTGGGAAGGTGCACCCACTATGAATAGGTTTGGATGCCTAGATCAGGTGGATTGACTGGGAACCGTCGATCCCCCACCCCGACCAAGTGACCAAAATCGCGCAATGTTTGCCAATAATAGCAACACATCACCACTCATTGTTAACAACTCGACCCACTTGGTGGTGGTACCACCCTCCCCCGTCCAGCACCCGCTCCCAGTGCGAGCCATACAACACCTAGACAGGGTACATTTCCAAGTCCAGGTAGACGTAACAGAGAGTGTGGGTAATACACATCAGGTAGTTAGCGAACTAAAACACTCATTATTATCCTGGAATGTAGCAGGTCTGGGCAATAAGATCATGCACACACCCTGGCTGGAGACCGTGCAGAAGCATGGCATACTTTGCCTGCAGGAAACTTGGCTTGCAGAGGAAAGGCATATCATGGGGTATCGAACATTCCATTCACCTGCTGCTCCCTCCCCTCAGGGCCGCAATAAAGGGGGTCTGTGTATATACATCTCGAATGTAGGGGATATAAAGGTGTATAATTTCCACTCTGACCAATATTTCCAAATCCTTTCCTTCAAATGGGGCTCCACACAAAAGGTCATACTGGTGAACTTTTATAACAATATGCCAGTAAATGAAATGGAACTCATTTTGAATAAAATGTCAAACCACATCCACAAAGTGAGAGATCAAAACACGGGAGACCATACAGTTCTTTGGGTGGGAGACTTTAATTGTGCCGTCTGCCCACTTTCTGAGTTAGGTTTGTGCGGCCTTGCAGATTGTGAGGAGGACGGCCCTTTTCACTTCTCACACACCAAGCTGGGGTCTCTCCTTAACAGTATTATATTTACTTTTGATCTCACCTTTATTAATCAGGCATGCTCTCCCCCAGTTCCCTTTGCCCCAACATATAATGGAAGAGGCTGTGAAACCACAATTGACTTTGCACTGATATCCCCTACTACACCTAATTTTATAACCTTTTGGGAGATAGGGGATGACCCAATGAGCGACCATTACCCTATTACCTTTGGGATTAGGCTACCAGTGGAGAAAGCAAAGGAATCTAGCGGCCCACTTTATCCACTAGAGGTCACCTTAACAAAGATAAATGGCTATGTGCTTAAGTGGGAGAAATTGAACCCCACAATCTTCTTCCACAACCTAATATCATCTTGCCTTGCAGACATATCTGTCTGTTTAGAAGAAGATATTGATCCTCAGGCGATTATGGCAGCTTTCGCCAATATTCAGGAGTACATAAAAGGTGTTTTAACTAAGAGCCACAAAAAGAATGGGAAACGTGCATCCGGGTGGTTTGACTCTAGGTGCACAGCTGCTTTAAAGAACCTGAAGAAAGCTTTAAACGCCATTCCGAAAAACAGGGTTCAAATCTCTGAGGCCAGACGAGAGTATAAGAGATAAATTAACCTCCGGAAAGCAACCATGAAAAAGGAGGCCTGGGAAGCGTTGGGGGAAGCTGCCAGGAATAAGGACACTAACCTATTCTGGAAAGTGATAAGATCAGTATACAACACAAAAGATACTGACAATTGTATAGATGTAGCAATCACAGCAGAGCTCTGGGTAGAACACTATGGCAAACTCTACACCAACAGACAGGGGGACAACATGAATCAACAAAAGGCACTTTTATCCTTGAAGAAATTCACGCAGGACTTTCAGTCAAGTGATCCCCCAGTTTCCCCATATCCAATCGACTTGGTCTTTACCACCCTAGAAGTTGAAAATGCAATCAGGGAAAGCCCTTCAGGGAAAGCCCCTGGTCCGGACCACACACCAGTGGATGTCTATAAAACAAATCTGGAATTTTGGGCTCCGCTCTTAACTAACGTTTTAAATATGGGAAACAAATGCGGCTTAATTAACACCTGGTCAGACGCTATTGTGGTTCCCATCTTTAAAAAGGGAAATAGGGACGATCCGGCTTGCTACCGTCCTATATCGTTACTAGACGGCCTCATGAAAATTGCAGGAAGGATCGTCCTTAAGAGGATTCAGCACTGGGAGACAGAAAACAAGGTCATCTCGGAACTCCAATATGGCTTCCGAAAGGGACTGGGTACCCAGGAACAATGTTTAAACCTGTCCTTATTGATGTCCAAATATACTGAGGCCAAAAAAGGGGATCTGTTTGTTACATTTGTTGACCTCAGCTCAGCTTTTGATTGTGTGGATCATCTGCAGCTCTGGTCAACATTGGAGCTTATTGGGGTGGATCCTACCATCGTTGTATTTATAAAAGAACTGTACAGAGATGCCGGTGCCAGAGTGAGGTTCGGGACCCAGGGGCAATGCACACAGAAATTTGCCATAAATAGAGGGGTCAGGCAAGGCTGTATACTTGCGCCCCTTCTATTCAGCTTTTATATCAACTCTGTTGTAGACCATCTAACAAATCTGCAAAATGACTATCCAGTTGTCAATGGTAGGCCTGTACCCATCCTATTATACGCCGATGACGCGGCAATTATGTCTAGGACTATGGTAGGGTTGCAGAGAGCGGTAAGAGAATTTTCATCCTATATGGGGAAAAGAAATCTGAAAGTGAACATCTCAAAAACTTTCTCCATGCCGTGCACCCAAAAGAGCAAAAGGCCACAATGTTCGATATACCTTGACGAGCAAAGAATTGAGAGCACAGACACTTTTTGTTATCTGGGTGTTGTTTTTGAGAGAAAAGGAGCCTGGAAACATGCAGTATCGGCTAGGAGGCTTGCCTTTACCCGTGCTATTGGGGCCCTGAGAACTTTTGCAGCGAAAATTGGGGGCAAACCGACTGCTGAGATGATACAGATCTACCAAGCCAAGTGTGTAGCGACAGTCACCTATGGAGCAGGCCTATGGGGCTTTGAAGATGTGTCCTCACTCCAAATTTGTGAGAATCTTTTTATTTGCTACTTATTGGGTGTGAGTAAATCTACTTCAACCTTTATTACGCACATTGAGACTGGCCTCAAATACCTTAGCGACTCCATAAAGCTGTCACCGTGTTTGCTCTGGCACAAAATCTGGACTACCAGGGAATGCCAATTTAATAGAGAACTCATCATGGATTGCATGAACTTGGACGCCGCATCCAAAATCAAATGGATGCGACATGTCCGGTTGATGTTCTCCAAGATTGGTCATCCTGAATACTATGACGATCCAGAGTCCTTAGAACATCTGTCTAGGTCGGCCCTCAAAAAACTTTTAATTACACAACTGGAAGCTGTTAGATGGGACACTGAGAAACTCAAAAATACCACCCTGAGTTACCAAATAATCACTCCCATCGAAGGTTTGCAATTGTATCTCAGGACCGAAACTGCACCTTATCCTCGTATGCTTCTTACCAGGCTGCGCCTAGGCACCTTCTTCCGTATGGTCACTCTTCCAAAACAAAATGATTGGATTTCTCCGAACCTAATCTGCCCATGCGATGATCACTCATCACAAAGTAACATTCATATTATGTTCTTTTGCAATCTGTATTCTGCCCCAAGGAAATTGTACCTCTTACCTCTTCTTAAACACTGGGGCATAAGAACATGTAAAAACGCTTATTTGAAGTTACTTCTGTTAGATGAGGTGTATGTCATCTTTGTCGTTTCTCGCTTTTTAATGTCAGTGATGAAATACAGAAATTCTATGATGTAAGCCATGTTTAAATTTTTATCACACGTTTTTACATGAGGCCGATTGCCGTAACTTCATCATCGACTTTACTTTCATTTGGAAAACTGTTTTACAGATTTTTATAAATGTTTCGTTGGGGAAAACTTTTTAAATTTGTTGTATAAAATGTACTTGTATGCTTTTATGATTTTACCAAACAAATCGAATAAAGCTAATTTTGATTTGATTTACTTACCCCCTTCCTTTCACTCCAAATACAACTTAATCTCACAAGTTCTTTCAAATACATACACTCAAATTCTCTCTTATACGAAACCTCCACCGGTTAATAGTTTCTGTACTTTTTTTACTTTCCGGTCATAAAGCTTCCAATATTCATATCCTTTTATGTTCCTCACAATCCATTAGAGCAAAGACCAAAGCTGAACTTTTTTGGGAGAAAGGTCTTGGGGTTGATATCCACCTTCTCTGTGAAACAAAATATGGTCTAAAAATTAGGAAAACTTCTAGAGTGGCGAATGTCACACAAACGTCATTTTTCATTTACAACAGACTTCTACTACACCCAGTCTCAGTACCGGATACCTGCTGGTCCTGCTCTTTCCCACTCATTGACTTAAACCACCTACTTTTTACTTGCCCACAAGTACATAACTTCTGGACTTCTGTCTGGGCTCAAATCAACTCTATCTTCAACTCCAATTTCCCTTTCTCTATCACACATTTATTTCTGGATAGTTTATCTCCTATCTGGGAAGATCATATTTCCAGTACAAAGATCGTAGACTTATTGTTAGCAGTTGCCTTTCAGCAGATCACTAAAAATTGGAAGGATTTTAAGAATTTATCTTTCCAAGCTTGGTCGTATGCAGTTTGTTATCATCACAGATTGGATACCGCATTTGTTCATCCTGTTCATCTAGCCATGAAGCGCTTACGTTTATGGTCACCTGTTACATTGTTTATTGATTGCAGTTCTAAATGCTCTTTTTCTTTAACTCCTGCTCAACAAGAAGTTGTTAGACCTCTATGAAATTGCATATCTTAGTTAATAATATCATATTATATTTTTGCATTTCGGCTAATGCTATATTGTTATATGGTTGTAATATGCAATGCACTGCTGTGTTGATGGAAAGCTTCGATATATGTATTTTGAGAAAGTGAAAGACAGCTTCCGAACCAATGCATACCGTGGGCCTTATTTACAAGATTTTGCTGTAGGGCAGCAGCGCAAACCTTCCTGCTGCACTGTCCTATGGCAAAAGAAAAGGGCAGGAATGTGCTATGTTTACCAGATAGGGGCAATTCCTGTCCTTTTCCCCTGCACTGGTGCACATTGGGCTGCCATGCGCCAACACGGGCACTTTTGAGCCATGGTGAAAGGGTGTCTGCTTTGCAGGGATGATTGTTTTGTGCAGGAAGGGAAACCTCCCTGCACAAAAACAATCACAAGAGGTTTTAGTCCTCTTTCTATGCGTGCTGCATTCTCTAGGTGTAATGCAGAATGCAGCACACATAGAAAAAGCAAGGAGAAACAAAGGCATTTCACTTTGTTGCGCCTCCCTTACGCCTCCCCTGGGTAGGCGTACGTTTTTAGCGCTGCCTCGGAGTTACGATTCCTCGTAAATCTGGGGCCCCGTCAAAAAGACGTGGTGTTGCTGGGAATGCCCCCAGCAACACCCTTTGCACGGACCTTTAACACAGAAACTGAGTTAAATGGAACGATATTTACAAGGTGATATTAAGCCACAGAAAGTGATTTGGTGCTGCTTGGCAAATAGGGAGCAGGCACCTGCGCTACTGGAGTGTCGCAAAAAGAGACGGTCCGGTGACGCAACCTCATTGGAAATGAGGCCTGTATGTCTTCAAGAAAAGATTAACATGGTTTCTCATGATAGACATATGAATGGGGCAGAGTGGGGGGTGGGAAAGAGAGAGAGAGAGAGAGAGGGAGAGAGAGAGAGAGAGAGCGAGAGAGAGAGAGAGAGAGAGAGAGAGAGAGAGACCAAAGGCTTTGTTATAGTGACCTTATTTTATGTTCCATGGTGTGTAACTGTGTTTTACTATTAAACACGAATGTTTTGGCACTTGTATCTTCAGCTGTCTGATTTTGTTGTGACGGCTGTAAATGTTATGCTTCATTGATTCTGGTACCGTGTACAATTAGAAAAATCAATAACTATATTTTCAAAATGGCATCGTATGTTGTGAGGCCAGTGCTTTGACTTAAATGAGAAAATGTGCTGCTCAGAGGCAAAGGAAATACTACCCGGTTCCAGCCCTTGAGGCGTTTTGTTCTGCAAAAAAGACATGTGTGGATAGCTAACTCAAAGGTACTCATTTCATTGACTTTGGAAGGATGAAATATTGAGTACACCCACTGGAAATCGAACCGGCAACCATTGGATAAAGGACAAATTCGAGGATTGAACACCTTAGTTCTGTGAGTCACCAGAGCCAGTTGGTAAGGAATGGAAGTTCCAAGCTCAGCAGGAGCACACGATAGAATTAGCTTCAAACTGAATGGCAAGCACAATGGAAAAGTAAAAGAGGTGTGCTTTCACTACAGTAGAACTATTTAATATTGTAGTTAAAAGACCTTGGCCTGACGAATTCTTAGTTCTTCCTCATTTTGGATATATAAAAAAATATTGTTGGCATCAATGAGCAAAATTATCGTTTCTCTTAAATTATTTGAGTAAGTTAACACTTTTCAGCAATATTTTGTCAATATTTTTTTAAGTTATTTTTACACATATAGATTTTTATATAATGTATAGCACATATAACTTGGCGTTGGTAAAGTCGACACATATCGCTGTATGATAATTAATGTTCGATGTATTGCTTTACAGCAAATGTTGTGTTGCCGAGGAAGGTTTGGGTGGTTTCAGCTTTTTTTTAATATATATATATATATATTTTTTTTAGAGAAAGAGCTATATGCCCGTCCTGGGAGCACCCAACCTCAATTTAAATGTGTATTAACAATGTATTTGAAAATCTGACACCCCCAAAGTGTGTACTAATGAGTATTGTGCCATGCACTTATTGCGTCCAATTTGCTTCCAGCAGCAGAATGGTCAAATGTATGTGTGCAGATGCCATATGACAGCAATATGCTACACATTTTGTTAAACCCCTGCATTTGGGTCTGACCTTTGAACTGTGCAGAAAAGAATCTAGGTGGATTGTTCCATTGTCTGTTGTGTATAATGTCTTCAGAGCCTTTAAACTCAATGCAAGGGCAGTCTGGGAACCACAGAGCTCTCCCATAAACCCCAAACACAGGGCATTCTGTGTTTACCCTGCAGTGTTTGACTGTAGATTACCACAAGCAGTTGCAATTTGTGGAGTGGGGTCTGGAACAAGCAGCCTCTCACTTGACCCCTGACCTGCCCCTGATAGAGACACCAGAAAAACCCCACAATGTGTCATTTGCAGGGGGCAGGCTGTAGGCACAGGATATAACTGCCCCACCACCAGCAATCCTGCACGAGCTACTGTGCAGTCAGAGGTGTATCTCCACCACAAAACATGTCCATACCAATGCATATGTATATACATTGAGCCGATCAAGAGTCTCCTCCCCCTCTCAACAGAGGAAATGTAAAAAACATATCACACTTGGCACACTGCGTATTTAGTGTATGCCATGCTGCTTATAAGCAGGAACTAGAGCTTAAAGATTAAATGGAAAAAGGAAAATTAGATCTCATTCAATAGCCCTTTAATGTATGGACCCAGTAAGTTTCCTCCTTAAAAGTGTTTGTCCGATGAGAAATCTAAGAGAGTAAGCAGGGATCTCTTAAGTTATATCGGACTACAGCAATACTGGAGCAACATAGATTTTCACTTTAGCACTGTAGTAACAAATGAGTGAATTTACTATTCTTTGCAGATTCTCTCTCTCTCTCTACTAATAAATGCGCATTTGCACATGTATTACTACAGTGCAAGTGCCAAATTCCACTTCGTTGCCACAGTAGAGCAAAATTGACTTAAGAAAAACGCGATTTACTGTCTCGCAGGTTAAGTTATGTTATACATGGAAACCGCTCTCCTAGGAATCTTGGAGTCTGTTCTAGCTGATTTTACAATGCTGGGCAAATGTAACCTCTTGCATCCTGTTTTTGGTTAAATTCCTTTTTTTAAATAAATGCACATGAAAACATGTCATGGCATAAAGCGTATGCAGATGTACAGAGTGTAATTTGCTTTTTATTACAGAAGATAACACTAAAATCCATCCTCGCAGGACTTAGGCATTGTGGATCTACCTTATCACAATGATTTAATCCTTTGTGCTCGTGGTCTTCCATTTTAACTACTATACATGAAAACCCATATGTCTAAATAATGCATGCAGATCCTATTTATTACCATTGTTGAGGGAAGGGAGGGGGTATGATGACCTACTTGAGGCTTCAGCCTCATGTGCTTCTACCCCCATTGTGCTCCATATTGTTGTTTAACCCCTTTCACCCTGTTGTCCCTCTCTATATTGTTCCTTGTCCCTTCCCATCCTCCTGTCCTTTTCCGTGATGTTGCTTTCCCTATCCAAATAGTTGCATGCCTCTCACCACCCTCCCCTCCCACTCTGTGTTGTTGCTTGCCCACTCCATTAGGTCTTGGAGTTCTTGCTTGCCCCCTTCGATCCTCCCGTCCCGCTCTGTGTTGCTGCTTGCCTCCTCCGACCATTCTGTTCTGCTCTGTGTTGTTTCTTTCCCCCATTCTCTCGTCCCTCTTTGTGTTGTTGCTTGTCCCCCTCCGAATCTCTCTGTGTTGTCATTTGCTCACTCCCACTCATCCAACATGCTCCATGTTGTTGCTTCACCCCTGCCACTGTGCTCCGCTCAGTTGCTTGCCCCCGTCTGTCCCTCTCCGCCCCACTGCTTGCCCCCTCCCATTCCACTCTGCCCCCTTGCTTGTCCCCTCCCATTCTGCACTGGACTTTTGCTTGCACCCCTACCCCGCCCTGCATTCTTGTTACAGGGATATGCAGAGTCACAGATCTATGCTTGGGATCAGGGAAACTTAGTAGACAGGGACTGAGTCATCCTACCACCTTAGGGGCCTATTAGGATGGCAAACGGACCTGCGTCCATCCGCCATCCTAGAGGAGGAGGGACCGTCCACCGGGGCTGCGGCGGTCCCTCCGTGCTAATTAGGTTGTGACCGCCACCCTGGCGGTCACATCCTGTATTTTTAACATTGCGGCGGGTGCTGCTTGAAGCAGCACATGCCGCAATGTTAAAAAACACCATGTTTACCTTTGTGTGCACGAAGCTGCAGGCACTGCGTGGTGCCTGCCGCTTCGTGCACGCAAAGGCAGGAGGGGTACCATAGGTACCCCCCATGTGCACCCCCACCCCCCTTCACCCCTGGGGGCCCGCAACGGGCCCCCAAAGAAAAGTCTGTATGCCTTTCCACGGCAGAAATGCCGCCGTGGAAAGGCATAGGACCGCTGACATCCTAATATGGCTGGTGGTGTCTGATAGACACCGCCAGCCATGTTAGAGCTTTTCCGCCGCAGTCGGAAGGCGACCGCGGCGAAAAGCGGCGGACGGAAAAAAGATCCCTCAGCCATCCTAATCTGGCGGGGGGTCTTTTTTCAGTCCGCAGCGGTTGATCCGCATCCTCTGGGCCGGCAGTGGCTTCCGCCGGCCCGGAGGATGCGGATTAACCGCAATCATAATCGGCCCTTAGTACCCATGAGCCCGGGGACCGACTAGCTATTGTGTCGCACTTGGCCTCCTACTCACTCACAGAGGAACAAGTGATTAGAGACCCCAGAACACAACACTCCTGACCCTCTCAGGAATCACGGTTGCAGAACACACCCTTTCACTCTCACTCTCGTACCAGTCTACAATAAGATTAGACAGAGACACGCGAAAAGTTTAAAATGTTTATTTTAACTAACGTGCTCTAGTATGCAGTATACATGCCACAACAAGTAGAAAAATGCCTAACACAAATACGGTTAGGACTGCAAATATTCTGTAAATCATCAAAGATGCTGTCTTTTTATACGACAGTGGGGCCTAAGCCCCCCTCCCCTGGTTATATATTAGAAGATCTCTGGATGTTTTAGCAGCTGATCCCGTACCTCAGTCTTTAGATGGAGGATCTACATCACAGGTGCTGTTACGCTCCCTTCACTAGAAAGATCTCTCTCCAACTGTGTGTTACCCACCTGTGTATACCTATTTGACCAAAGTACATGTTCCCAAACAACAGTTTTATTTATTTATTTTATGAGTTTTATATAGCGCTGGCTAGACCCGTAGGTATCAGAGCGCTTTACATTCATTTACACAATGTTACAGAAAATGATAACAATTACACATTATGTCAAAAGTAATCAACACTTTGAAAGAGGAAAGAAAGGTGAAAGAAGAAGGGAGGAGGGGAGGAAGGGGGAAGTGTGAAGGGGAGGATGAGGGAAAAGATGGCAGGAGAGACGAACGGAAGTCTGCCCAAAGACCGACTGGGTAGGTGACGTCCAAGGAGGGAATCCACAGCACGTCTCCCCATTAGCTAAACAAGGTAGCTCCATCGGGCATCAGTCAAATAGCTAGGTCTCAACTCATAAGGGAATGTTCACATAAGGGTGGGAGCTATGAGCAAGGACGGGTGAGGGCATGGGTCAATAGCTGGAATGAAAAGAAGAGTAGAGCGGTAGGGTGAAGGGAGAGGAGGGAGGAGGGAGAAGAGGTCAGGAGAGACGCAGGAGAGTTTTTGCCCAAGGACCAGCTGGGTAGGTGATGGCCAAGGAGGGAATCTATAGCCCATCTCCCCTTTAGCTTGCGAGGTAGCTCCACTGGGCATCAGTCAAAATGTTTGGGTCTCAACTGTGGATGGAGAGTTCACAGAGTCAATGACTGAGGTGACCATCTTGAGGTCAGGCAGTGGAGGATAAGTGCTTGATGTACGAATTCAGAGGATACCCACAATTTTCTATAATCCGGATGAAAGAGGGTGCAAACTAAGCAGAGGATCGGCATGATGAACAGAGCGGACGCTTTCTGGACCCAGAGGTATCAGAGCACTTTACCAGAGGATTGTAGAGATCCCTAACCCCTCCTGGCCAGTCATTCACTTTCACTTGGATTCAGCAGCTGATAAGCATTAGGCCGAAGGGGCCTTATGTTTCGCCGCCATCTTGGGGTCAGGCAGGCTCGTGGAATCCCATTTGGGCCCCTCATTCACCGACATACCGTGTGGACTTAATGTGCTAGGGCCTGACCAGAAAAGAATAACAAGGGGCATTGTTGTTCGACCTTGTCTGCAGTGTTCAGAATATTCCCAGGAAAGAACGGAACGCAAAAATAACAGCAGGTTTCTGTGTGAAAGTTACAGTGTGGCACAAAAGCAAAATATGTTTGTATGGTAGTGTGTGCAAAGCAGAGGACAGTCTGGCTCGGGCTCATGCTAACTTAGGGAAAACGACAATGGCTTCTTGGACAACATGACATTGTTGCATGCCCCCTTATTCTGCATTGTTGCTTGCCACCTATCCTGCATGGCTGCTTACCCCCTCCCACCCAACCGTGCTGTTGCTTGCCCTCTCCAACCCTCCCATCCTGCTAGGAAAAACAATCATTGAGAATGCCAATAGGATTTGCCTTTACCAGCTATTGGCTTTCTCAATGTTTATCGAAATATGGCACAGCAGTGTGGCAGTGATGCAGAATGGTGAAAGTCTAAAGAAAAGTGCCATGATGCAGCCAGTGCTGGTTGCGTCATAGCACGCTTTCTTTAAACTTTCAGCCTTGCTGCACAATAGCTGTACAGTTGCGTAACATGGCTAAAAACATTGGCAAAGCCAATAGCTTGCATATGCAAGACCTATTGGCTTTGGCAATGTTTGTGTTAGGACTGGGATGCAAATGGTGTGCATAGATGGCACAACGTCTACACTGCTTCACAATATTCCTGAGTTTTTGCTTTGAGTGGCACCCTCAGGGCAACACTTCTCATTAATGGGAAATTACAAATGTGCAGCCCTTTTTAATATTCTTGGGGAATGTTTATCTTCCCTCAAAATATTCCTGAACTGGAGTTAGAATAGTAAATAAGGCTACTAGACTATTTTTGTGGAATTTGCTATGAGGGGAGCAATGCAATTGTGTCCATTTAATGGCAGGTAATATTAGGTACTGAGTACCTGCACTCAGGGGCGGCTCCTCCGCCAAGGCGGAGGAGCATCGCCCAACTGAGCAGGTCAAAAAGGAAAAAATAAAATGATACTAACTCATTGGTATTATAATTTTCTTTTTCTGTTGTTGCTCAGCTGGGGACGGCTGGGGTGGGGCTGGGCTCTCACAAAGGAGTTGGAGGAGGAGTTGTTCGCACTCTCTTAAGTGCACATGACGCAGCCAAACTGTCATGCACAATGTGCATGTTCTCCACCCATGCTGAATGCAGCCTAGGTAGAGAACATGCCCAGGCACCCTGTCCCTGTCTAGTGCCGAACCGCGGCGCTCAGGCCAATCACAATGTTGCATTGCAACATTGTTGTGATTGGCTTAGAGGAGCCTGGAAGCCTGGCTGCTTCCTGTTCCTGCTTCTTGAACTGGAAGTGGGCGAAGAGGACCGAGAAGCGGTGGCGGCGACACACAGGAGAGTGATTGTTTTCATTTTTTTTCATTCCCTCCCCCCTGCCGCCCCCGCGTGACTTTTCCCAAGTGCCGTTAATAACAGCCGCCACTTCTGCACTTGTTACATTTGAAATGGAGAGTACCAGCACTTCCCAACATGGTTACCATACATTGAATGAGAGAGATCTTCTCAGTATCAAACAGGTTCTCTGGCAGTGATTACCTGCACTTTTATATTTCCATGTCAAGCACTTGACTGGAGGTAGAATAGTACATTCGTCGTCCCAGCGCGTGACAAGACTCCCGTCCCACTCGTGGTCGTAAAAGGTATCAATAATATAGGTGCCAGGGCCCCACGCACTCCAGGGCCCCACGCACTCCAGGGCACCACGCACTCCTGCGTCCCACGCACTCCTGGGCCCCGCACGTGCTCTCTTGTGCACTAATGATTCCACGGCCCTCCCTGTCTATCTCACATGCCTGCTCCCGGTGCCGGCGTCACCTGGGGCAGCGTGATGGCGCAGTCAGCTTCGAGCAGCTTATTTTATACACATCGAAATTTCTGCATTTTAATAAACATGTTTTAGGTCCTCGGGGAAGGAGCGCGCATTTAGCACAAACACAGAAGGGCCCTGTCTTTATTATTGCGAACAGCTGCGCCCTTTCCTTCTGCCAGCCCATTCCAAACACACATGCGGGCAGATCAATTCCCACATATTATTATTTTGGCGGGAAATTTTCGTCTGGGTTTTGATCCGTTTCAGCGTGACTGCGTGGTGTCAGCACCGGCATCAGGACTGCAAATCAAAAGGTGCAAATCTGGGAGGGGGTGAAGACATCAATACGGAAAGATATTAATCTTGGACTGATTGCAGTGTCTGGACAGGCGCGGCAACTTTGAACATACACATACTTTCAAGTTTATGTCTGAGTGGAACATTCTAAATTACAACTGCCTGCTCAGTTGTGGACGTCATACAGCGTGCGTACCACAGGTGAAAAGTGTGATGTGCGTTGAATGTGCTTGCGCTGAATGTTATGTGTGATCCAACTTTATAGATGAATGTATCATTCTTCATTTTGGCATCACCTTTCTCCATATTAACATCTTCATGGTGATGTATACCTCTTTGATGCCTTTGACTATCAATGGAGATCTTTCTAAGTGTGTTTACTCATCAGTGTAGATATCTTAACATGTTGGGTATAATTTGCATTTGTTTACATCTAAGTGTAGTTATTTACATAGCAGCAAATGACATAGCATAACCAGTGGCAGCGTGCCTTTCCTCCGTTCCGTCGTATGTCCGAGTTTACTACCCCCCATCCCCACCCCACCCCACCCCTCCCCTGCAGCACGCCCTATGCGAGCGCCACTGAACATAACGGGCATTTGTAAAAAAAAAACATGTCAACCAAAGGATATATTGGTGCTGAATAACAGATGTTTATTGTTAGCCAACTCAACAGTACTTATGTTATCAACCTCAGAAGGATGAAACCTGTGACCATGAAGTTGAACACAGGCCACTACAGTGGGCGGATGAGTCCACTGAGCCACCAGACATGACTTTTCTATAAATGCAGGTGTGTTAAAGTTTGATCTAGGAGTGCTAACATGTTGATGTAAGAATATTTACATTTGTCATAGATGTGTTTACTGTGTGCATTCTAGCACATTCCGTTCTCAGACTGCTAACATGACAGCGTGTGTTCATATGTTAATTTAAATGTGCTACATATTGTTATAATTGTGTGTGTATATATATCGTTGTATACCTTACGCTTTAGGTGTACACGCCAGTGTATATCTTCTTGGTGATGAAAAGGACGGGTGTTGAAGGTGGTGGATACTGACTGAGGTGGGTGCCACAGGTGAAGGGTGCCCTCTGTGGTAGATGGTGAATGTGGTGGGTCCTGAATGTGTTGAGTGGTGACTGTGGGTACTGCCACACTGATGACTGATAGATGGGGATGGGTGGTGAACCTAATGGTTGTTGAATGCAGTCTATATAAAAAAAATGGTGGATGTTACATGTGGCTGTGCTGTGTGTGTGAAATCCTGAACATAGTGGATGCTGACTGATAGATGCCAAAGATGGTGAGTGCTGAAATTGGGCGTTGAATATTGCGAGGGCTGAATGTAGTGGATGCGGAATGTGACCTGTATGGAATGTGGCGGGTATAGAATGTGGTTGGTACTGAAGTGCCATGGTGCTGCAATTGATGGGTGCCGCTCGGGTTGTTGAATGTGCTGGATGTTAAATAATCTGGAGGCTGAAAATGAGGGAGGCTGAATGTGATAGGTCATGCAGCTGGTGATGTAGTTGGCAGATGCTGCATGTGGTGGTTGCTTTTTGTGGGGACTGGGAGCGCTGAAGGTGAAATTCAGTGTTCTAAATAGAATGGATGTTGAAAATTGTGGGGTTTATTTGTGGTGGATGTTGAATATGGTGGTGTTTATTTGTGGTGGATGTTGAATAAGGTGGGGTTTGTTTGTGGTGGATTTTGAATATGGTGGGTTTTATTTGAGGTGGATTTTGAATATGGTGGGTTTTATTTGTGGTGAATTTTGAATATGGTGGGGTTTATCTGTGGTGGATGTTGAAAGTGACAGTGCTGAAGCTGGAGTGTTGTCAGTTGTGGCTGTTGGTTGCTGTGAGTGCTGAATTTAGCAGGTTTTCCGTGTGTTGGGATCTGACTATTGTGGGGCTGGATATGGTGGATGCTGACTGTGATATGTGCTAATGTTGGAAGGGACTGGATTGGGTGGATGCTGGAATGGGAGGGGCCAAGGAGGATGGCGCTTGAAAATGGTGGGTGGCGAATGCAGTGGGCGCTCAGTCCACTGAAGACTGTGTCGAGTGTGAAATGAAAGTGGCAGTTGTTGCAACTAAATGAGTATGGACACCTTTACACGGGTATACTGAACCGATGACTTCTCTTTTATTTATTTATTTAAACATTTCTTTATTGGCATTTCATATTGGTTATGAACAGGTAAATTGTAATGCATTATTAAAATACAAATATATGAATAGCAAATAGTATTCACCGATATATTGAGACTATGACAACATTTTAGTTCAAGATAGGAAAATATAAGCTGTGGTAGGTCATTAATCAATATTACTACTTGTTAGATAATTCTACATTCACAATACTAGAAGAATAACACTGCCTGCTTGTGGGACTCCAGTTAGGAGGGATCCGTTTTAAAATATTATCGAAGTACAAATAAAACATTAACAGCCAATAATAAGTCCTCGAGTGCCAAACACAGCTATAGTGACAGCATCGCCGTATTTTAGAGTGGCATGCCACAGTCTAGCCACAGTTTGCTATTGCTCACCCCGTGAGGTCTCGTTACAGCCTGCAGTCTATCTCCCGCTGCGTGCCTCTGTAACAGGAGTAGATTGTGGGTGTGTACCTCCGCGCCTGGGTTTTCTTTTTAATTGTTTCTTCAAAGCAATCTGTGGCTGTGACCGTCCGTGTTCATTCGGGAAAGTCAAAAGTGCGTAAAGTATCCGTTAAACTGAAAAAAAGAGAATTGGAATTTTTCTCAGGAATGATGTATATTATTTTATTGTGTTTTATTGTACTTTTATGGCATTTTATTTGCCGAATAAAGATAATATTAATTTTCAAAAAGTGCGTTCGCTTATTTTGTGAACAAATATAATAAAAAGCGCATGGCCAAGGCTTTTTGAAACAACCTGTTTTGTAGGCAGGGTAACAAGGCAGAGCAGACACAGGAAGTTTATAATAAATCACCACAACCGGTTTCCAGAGCTTGTCCTGCTCTTCAGATGAACAAAGAGCTGTGCATTGTAGCCACATGCATCACCCCGAGTGTAATCAAGGGAGCCGGCAGAAGTATTAAAATATACACTACGAGTAGCACATGTACACTTGTGGAACTCCCCTACAAGAAATACCCCAACTGAGCAGTGATTGGCTGGCACCTAGGCTAATGGACTGTCTGTCAAACGCGTTAACAGGCTGCTGGCTCTCTGACAGACTGGCTGATTGGAGGATAGGTTGATTGACTAATTGGATATCAGACTGACTAGCTGGTTGGCTGACAGACTGAATGGCCGCCTGCCTGGTTGGATGACTGCCTAGCTAATTGACTTGCTGACTGACAGACTGAATGCCTGGCAGTGGCAGGATACTGGGATGGCTGACTGACTGTCTTACTTGTAGACTGACTGGCAGGCTGGCTAGCTGATTATATGGATGGTTATCTGGGGAGTTGGCTGACAACCAGAATTGTTGCATCTCAATATATCGGACTGACAGGCTGACTGATAGAGTGTCTAGGTATCTCTCCAGCTGGAAATTCTGGTGGAAGTGCGACAAGCTCGGTCACCTTGTCCAGGAACACATCAGTCTCTGCCACAGCAAAGCCAGACAGAATAAACAGAGAGGGGGCGGTCTCAAAGTCGTAGACCCCCACTTCAGGAACCAACCGGAGCTATCCTCGCAAGATCAGCTGAACCACCTGAAGTTCAGGAAATACCTCTGTTTAGATGAGAGGATGTAGCCCAACGGCTAGAGCGGGCAACCTCCAAGCTGAGAAACCTGGTTCCAGTCTCGGCAGGGACGCTCAACATCCTGTGAGTTTGGACAAATCACAAGTAATCTCCCCGTGCCCAACATAAATGAATGCGTCAGTGTGCAACGTAACTGGTGCTCATGTAAAGCGCCCGGATACCTTCGGTCGAGCTTGCGCAATATAAAGCACCCAAAAAACCACCAATGCCTCTTGCCCACCAATGCGGATCAAGAAGACCCTCCTTCCTGGTGCATAGCGCACCCCCTCCCCCCCCATACATCTCCAATATTCCACAGGTCGGAAAAATGTCGTCGCTGCCCCTGTCACCAGAGCTTGGAATTAACCGAGTCGTACAAGGAATCCACCTCATAGCGCCCCGAATGGCTGCAAGGCCCCATGTTTAGCGCTATACGAAACTCCTTGAATAAATACGAATGAAACCTAGAAGGGATGACTCTGGTGCAAAACACGGAGCCTCTGCAGACCATCGTGACTGTGACGCTTCTTAACTGAAATGTCTCTGAAACCTCTCAATTTCTCCATCTCCACTTAGAACAGCACAACACCCGGCCGTACGTGTTCCCTGAAAAGCACTTTCAGATGGAGTCGTGTTTTGTTTACTTTCATGGGTGTTAATTCAGAGGTTGAGCTTTGCCCGCTCACCTGCTTGTAAACGGCGGGCTGCCCTGTGGTCGGTGTGCCTGCTGCAGAGAGGTGCCTGTGCCCTGCAGTCCCAGGAAACCAGAGAACGCACTGCACATTCGAAGCTGTTTTGCACTCGGGAGGGACCTCGGGGTGTGTCTTGTGTGAATATTTTTTGTTCAGTGCCTAAAACTGGGCATTTACCGGGTTAGCTGCCCGAAGCACCAGACAACCCTATAGCGCTCATTGTCTAGAAATCAGCGGTGGTGCGCTTTCCACTCCAGCGTCGCGCTGGCCCAAGCGCGGTGTTCAATTCACAGCGGCCCCCGCAGGGTTCTTTCTTATTTTTTTTTTTTTTTTGCAGTTTTATATAGCGCGAACTCGACCCGAAGGTATCACAGCACTGTACTTGAGCACCAGTTACATCACACACGGACACACGCATTTCTATACATGGGAAGAATACACGATTTGCCCAGAACCACAGGATGCGTGAGCCTCCTCCAGCCAGACACGAACCTGGGTCCCCAGCTTCAAGGTCCGCCGCTCTGGCCGTTAGGCCACACCCTCTCCCCAGAGTTTAACCTCCTTGCGTTAAAAAATATATTTGATGATTGTTCGTTCTCTGCGTAATGCGGTTTCTTCTGTGTGCGATTATCTATGTGAAACGTACATGCTGTACGTGAAGTGGAGCACTGAAGGATTAGAAGACTGACAACTGCCATTTACAACGCCTAGAAACGACAAGGTACCGCATGACGCTATATGCAAAGCTAGTGTTGTGTGTCCCTGCGCATGTCGAGTCTCGGGAACCAATATAGTGTGCGGTAGTGCCCCTGAGAACTGAAAGACACCCCTCACCCCAATCTCACCCAACTCGCAGTGTTTCCTTGGGGGGGGGGGGGGGTGCACAGTGGCTTAATGCACAATGCTGGGGCCACCATTGCGGAACGCGGAGAGGGGCCACGGGTCTCCAATAAGTCACATAATGTCATTGTCCCTGTGCTAAGTGGCGACCTCGTGAAATACTGGGGTCTCCTGCAGGCAGGGGCTGCAGAGGCCTGCGTTACACCGGTGCTCCTGTGGGGTGTGCGGCCGCGGCATCGCACCCGTCTCCAGACCTCGCAGCGCCGAACACTCCAGACTTTTTAAACACGGGTCACTGCGTATCAAACAAAGGAAATAAACCAGAATATTACACAACGACAGATACCCGGAGCAGGAGTTTGCTTCTCCGTGTTTACATTTGTTTGTTTTTATGTGTTTCATCCCGTAGCGTTTCTGTTACAATAATCTACGTCTGTGCACATCACACCGGGCACTTACAGTCAAAGGTTGTCCCCCGTCTAAGGATAAAGCCCACTGAAGCAAGGTCACGTGGTTGGAAATCACTCACATATCCACGCGCTTGTGGCACATTTTTTAATACTTAGTTGTTGAACCGGATTTAAGGCTGACGTGTTTGTAAACCAGCTGGGTTTAAATGTGTATAATATGAATGCAGACACTGTTGTGGAAGAGGCCTGCTGGTGCAAACAGCCCTCGCGCTGCGCATGACTCAGGCTGAGTTGGCAAATAGTGGAACCCAGTCAAGGCTTGCTCAAGATCACACACGTATGTGAACGGGTGGAGAAGCCGGGAGTACTAGTCGGATCTCCTGGTCACAAAGTGAACAAGGTCATCCGCAGTCTGATAGAATAAATGGGAGGTGGGGGCGGGGGACGTTCACAGTCGATGGCTTCTGACCGGGCCGGGGATCGGGGTGTGAAGAGATGACAGGCTGACACGCGTCCCTTGGCTTCAAACACTCAGGAGACCCGGGACTCTGCTGGAATACAGAAGGAAGACGCAAACAGGAGTGGGAGGTGTGTAGGAAGAAAGAAAGCGAAGACGGCCGGGAAACAGTCCTCATTCAAAGGGTAAACCAGTGAATTGTGCCACAGAGCGTCTCAGCAGCAGCCAGATGCCAACAAACACTGGGGCATCTAGGAATCCTATTAAACGTTTTTGTCGATGATTTCGACAGGAATAGGCAGAACTGCTGTCTTTTCTTTTTTTCTCTTCATAGCCAGTTGAGTTTGTACGAACGCTCAGCGAGTTAACAGCTGACCCAAAGCATCTGTTATTTAGAAGTCTCGAAAGACCCACCGGCCTCCCGTCTGGCCGACAGAAACTATAGTGCCATTATATTAGGTACACTCGAAAGTACAATTGAAGGCGCTATACAAAGCACGTAATCGCATTCAACACAGCAAATCCACACAGTCATTTTTTATCCAAACCTTATTCTAAATGGAAAAGACTTTGCATGTTCAGCATTAGTTGGTCATATAAAGAAAATAATGCACACATTACATGGATGATGTAATAAGGTATAGTGTGTGGTCGTTTACGAGGTAGCAAACTTCAAATCGCCATCCAATATTACACATGCAGTATATAATCTATACATCTTCAGTCATTTCAGAAACCTGCAGTTCCGTGTTTAAAATAAGTACCAGACGCTACGTCGGCTGAGGCGCTCGCATTAACCCAGCTGTGTAACGCTGCCCTGAAAAGGCCAATTGTAAGACGACTCGCGCACACGTTTATTGTTCGCTGCGGGGGGTTTACTGTCGGCGGGGTACATTTCATTTTAAGAGTCCGCGGTTTTCCTCTTTCCACCCTTTCCTGACACTCATTTCAACTCATAGCCTGTAAAACCCGTTCTCTATAAAGTGCATTTACATTTACAAGGTGTTTACGTTACAACGGCACCCTGGCGTGTGTGTGTTTGTGCAGATTTAATATGCAGGTCACTGAAGGAAGAATTCATTGTTTAGGTTCTGACACCAGTGACAGCAAATGCGCTTTTCAGGTCAGACGGGGAAAAAAAATACAACTAAGGCGGAAAAGACGAAGACACGGCCACAGTTTCAGGCGATGTAAATATTTCTGCGCCTTGGATCCTCGACATTGAAGCTCGTGCGCTGTGGCGTTTCTCGTTCTAGTTTTGTAAAGAGGGAGCGCTTGTCCTTTCAGTATCCCGCACAGCGCCTCGATCACTGCTTTCCGGCGCTAGGGAGGGACATGCGGCAGGGAGGGGGTGAATCAGCGCTGCGGGGAAGTATCACGAATAGCGGGGCGAGGGATGGAGGGCGAAGTCTGACCGAGAGGGGGCACGGGGTGGCGGAGGGTTCACAGCAGGAACCGTCGAGAAGGCGCTACGTCTGACTGAGCGCGGGAGGCGCTTCTTGGGACTGAGCGCGGGGCTCTGAAATCAACACTCGTGCCCCCGACCCCCACATCAGAGAAAGAAGGGGCGCCATGCAGTAACATAATATTAGCAACAATGACACACTCTACGGTCTTATAATGATTAATTGTACTGCTGCCTTTACTAACAATAATGAACTGAATAATTTTTATTCTGCTTTTATATTGTTTTCATTTTCGCCATAATTCGTTTCTTTGATATACAAGCGCGTGCCTGTAGTTTTTGTTATTATTTAGGTGTTAAAATTGTTTGTATCTTGAGCAATAATCATATTATTACAATTATTAACTCGAATTATTTTTTATTATTGCTATTATGATCCCTGTTATCAGTGGCAGTAATGGATTTCCAGTTATTTTTGGTGCTTCCAATTGTATTATTCGGATGAAATGTTTATAAATGTTATGAGGATAGAAAAATAGTAAATTAAAAATATTAAACAGAAATAAAATACAAAATGAAGCACACACCACTCCTACGAATAACAACCATAACAAGAACAATACATTTTGATACCAGCATCTTCATCTAAAAATGCTGCGGAGAGACGGTGAGTACACGGTTTCCTAAAACCTTGATAGAGTGGGACGTTCTGGGAATACAATAATATCTCGCCAAATGGCTTTTTTTTAAAACAAGGTTAAACGAATTACGGAATATAATCAACGGCATTGTGGAATTACGCAGGAAAAAGGACTGGGTGTGATACATTTCCACATTACTGCACTCGACAACAATTGTGGTGAAATCTTTGCGTCTGATATGTAGTCGCGCTTTTTTATGCCAATCGCCCCCGAAGAGTTTTGCACTGAATTAAACACCCGCGTTAAACGGGGACCCCGAACACGGCTGCGCACCCCAAATACGGCAGCCTGTTCGAAGCGCTCAGCATCAGGCTCAAGCATTCAGGCAGAGTGGAGCGCCTCGAAGACTAGAGGGATCTGTGTTTGTGGAGTGGGGCGAGCCACTGAAAGCTCGAGCCAGGCTCGAGCCTGAATCCTGGCTCTGCTGCTCGAGGTCCGACTAGAACCTGGACCAATGACGGGCCGAGCTTTCATGTGCTTTGTGCCACCACCATCTTTGTTCCTGCCAGAGCTGCTGACTTCTGACCTAGCGAGCCACGTTCGAGTCTCGGCGTTGACTAAACATCATGTGATTCTGGGCAAATCACTTAACTTCCACATTCATATAAACAATGAATGGCGGACTTTTGTAATGTAAGTGCTGTAAATGGCAAAGCACTCCGTCTCCTGCCGGTCTAGGTTTTCACAAACTAGAAACTGCAGAGAAATGCCCAGAGGTAAAAAAATAAATTTTAAAAAAACAGTCTTAGTATAAGGGAAGACAAATGGATACGCATTTACTGGCTGTTTGGTACAAAGTGAAACCAGAAAACGAGGATAAATCCACCATCTGCTGCATCATCTGCAGATTTTACCAATTTTTTGTTTGTTTCTACCTCAAATTGGGCAACAGTTGCTAACAAGCATTTGCAATGCAATAGGTCTCGCAGCATTTAAGTTTGAGTTACTGGCATTGTAAATGACAATGCTTTGCATAATTTTTGTTTTTTGGTGTCCGTGTGTGCATGGCAGTGGTGGTGTCTGTGTGTGCATGGCAGTGGTGGTGTCTGTGTGTGCATGGCAGTGGTGGTGTCCGTATGTGTATGGGAGGGGTGGTGTCCGTGTGTGTATGGGAGGGGTGGTGTCTGTGTGTACATGGCAAAGGTGGTGTCCGTGTGTGTGTATGGCAATGGTGGTGTCCGTGCATGCATGGCAGTGGTGGTTTCCCTGTGTGTATGGCAGTGGTGGTGTCCGTGTGTGCATGGCAGTGGTGGTGTCTGTGTGTGTATGGCAGTGGTGGTGTCTGTGTATGTGTATGGCAGTGGTGGTTTCCCTGTGTGTATGGCAGTGGTGGTGTCCCTGTGTGCATGGCAGTGATGGTGTCCGTGTGTGCATGGCAGTGATGGTGTCCGTGTGTGTATGGCAGTGGTGCTACGTATATAAGTGTGCTTGGCCTGTGGCCATAGATTAGACTACAGGAACATTTGAATTGAATTGGGGGGGTGTGTATCAGTGCGTGGCTATGTTTGTGTGTGATGTGTGTCTGGGTGCGAGATGTGTGTACTTTCTGTAACTAGAAACATTGAGCTGTGCCCCCTGAAAACTCTCTCCCCACCCTGGCCCCATCAACTGCCACTTGGAGATATCCCTCTAGCCCTGCAAAGCAAAATTAAATACCGGGGCTCGTGAGTTTGCCTGTCTTTGTCAGATTATGTTATGACACGCGTGTCTGTTCGTTTTGCCTACAGGCACCCGGAAAATTGGGAAGCGAACTACTACGGAATCTAAATTTTCCACGTTTGTGGAGCAGCGAGTGGGCGTTTCAGACGGGTTCACTCACTGACTGTGTGTGGGTCACGGAGGGACCATTCACAAGGAGGGACCATTCACGGGCCTGTCTATCTAACCCTTGGAATTTCACTGCCCGAGATGAAAGGACCTGTTTGCTCGTTCATAAGGGAGGCAGCAGCGGCCATATGCGCGGCGCTGTGGGGAGGGTGTTAGACATGTAGCGCTGAGCGTGAGATGTGACGCTGCTCTGTCACAAGTGCGAGTGATTTATGGACCCCTTCGTAAGTGGTCCTGACCCTGTGGGGGACTCTGAAAAATTCCCAGCAAAAATGAACGCACCGCGGATGTCTAGGGTGTTTACCCTCACCCCAGCTTACTGTAGCAAAAGCGAACAAGTGCGCCTTGTATTTGTCTTTCCCGCCATTTCCAGTAACCCACTGCTCATCCAGCTAAACAGCCTTCTGATTGGTACGAAGCAACAACGCAATCAAATGTTGTTGTTTCAGAAACTCGTAAAGGAAACCCAACCGAAAAGTGGATATACGCGGGGTGGAAGGGTGGGAGGGAAAGGAGGAGTGTGTGCAGGAGTCCGGCGGTGGTGAAATGGACAACTCAACACAAAGGGCGTCATAGAAATGTAACACGGGCAGTTAGCCTACAGCACCGAGAATTAAACTGATGGTGCTGTTAGCCCAGGTTTCGTGCCCTTTTACGGTTGGCTGACGTCATCACCTCCTGCGTAGACAAGAGCCTGGCCTGCGCTGAATAACGTCTCAGACATAAATTAAATGCACAAATGAATAAATCTGTTGATAATCGGAACTTTTGATTTCAACCTCAGAAGCTCAGAGAGATCTTACCCTGGTGAGAATTTGCATATCCCTTGCTGGGGAGAAATCGGCCACCAAAGGTTAATGCCCCCGGAAGTCCGCCGCGGCCGCCCCGGAAGTCAGGCACGGTCGCCTGTGACGGGGGCGGGGCCACGTCCAGACCGGAAGAGGAGGAGGCGGAGTCGATGCGTCTCGCGGCCCGGGGCTCCTGTGAGCGGTGTAGAGACCCGGGGCCGCGCTAGCAGGAGGTTGGGCGCCGCGTGCTGAGAGAAGAGTCCCCGACATTGCCCTGGTAAGTTTCAAAAGGCTGGGGGGGCTTGGTGCACTTGTGTGTGTGTGTGTGCGTGTATGCTCGTGTGTGTATGCGACGGTGACGGCGGGGGAGGGGGAGGGGAGGGGGGCCTCGGTGCACTTGTGTGTGTGTGTGTGTGCGCGCGCGCGTGTGTGTATGTGTCAGGGGGGGTGTCTCTGTATGTATGTATGTATGTATGTATGTGCGTGCATGGGCGCTTGTGTGTGTGTATGCGCATGCGTGTGTGGTGCTTGCGCTTCCCAGGAGACAGCGCCTGGCCACAGCGCGCGTTCCCGTTTCAAATCCACTCCAAGGATGCACGCGGCCGAAACTGTCTCCTGGGAAGCACACTCGCTAACAAAAGATCTCTAGCGGAGACACAGCGCTGACGCGCTGTGTTCGCTACGAGACCTAAAAATGGGGCGACACGTTGTTACCACACAGTGGAACACCCTTTACAAATCTGGGCTGTCACTTTTCTGTTGCCTGTTGCTTTATTTGGGTGCTAAACTGTTGCTAATGAGGTGCAACCAATGCCCATATATGTGCCCAAGTTTAACAAGCATTGGAAATGCAATAGGTCTCGCATTAGGAAAGTTTGAGCGATTGGTATTGTAAATGACACTCTTTTTATTTGTGTTGGTTTTAAAAATAGCAATATTAATAGCTTTGTCAGTTACAATGTCAATAGTTTTAACTTTCGCAAATGTGACACCTGTAGCATTTGTAATGCAATGTGTGTTGTGTTTACGTGACTTAGATGTATTGATATTACAAATAACAATGGCTTTTAATTTTGTAAATAATTAATACTTAAATAAAAGTTATTGTAATTTATAATGGCAATAGCTAAATCGTTTGTAAATAACTTTTGTGAAGATTATGTTCAGTGTATTTTATTGTGACGAAAATCCAAGAACATTGCATTTGCACCTACACACACACAGAGCCACACACACATATAGATGTGGTGATGGTGGATCTGGGGGATGTGGTGGTGTTGGATGTGGTGGTGATTGTGGATGTGGTGGTGATGGTGGTGGATGTGGTGGTGGTGGTGGATGTAGTGGTGGTGGTGATTGTGGATGTGGTGGTGGATGTGGAGGTGGTGGATGTGGTGGATGTGGAGGTGGTGGATGTGGAGGTGGTGGTGGATGTGGAGGTGGTGGATGTGGAGGTGGTGGTGGATGTGGTGGTGGATGTGGTGGTGGTGGAGGTGGTGGTGGTGGATGTGGTGGTGGTGGTGGTGGATGTGGAGGTGGTGGTGGATGCGGTGGTGGTGGTGGATGCGGTGGTGGATGTGGTGTTGGTGGGTGTAGATGGATGTGGGTGTGGATGGATGTGGTGGTGGATGTGGTGGTGAATGTGGTGGTGGATGTGGTGGTGGATGTGGATGGATGTGGGTGTGGATGGATGTGGTGGTGGATGTGGTGGTGGATGTCCCACATAGGATCAAAAGCAAGACAACCTCCATCCACCCGGTGCTTGCTCCTACTAATGTAGCTAGGCGCTTCAGAGCCCCAGAAAGGGTTGGTAAGCGCTATTTAAGCGTTACTTTACCGTCTGAAACGCACACAAGGATGAGTAGACTATGCAAATGAGGAAACATACCCTTTTCTTGCAAGTTTCTCAAAAGGACATTTTCCAGATTTATGGCGCTTGAGTTAAACTGGGAGAAAGTGAAAGAGTGAGGGAGGGGGTAAAGACGGAGACGGGGGCGAGAGGGGTCGCCCAAGAGTGAGGGAACATTGAGTGAGTGGAAAGAAGAAAGGGGGGGTGAGGGCGAGCAGCCAAGTGGGGAGACCCAGAGGGCAGAGCACGTGCAGGAATGCGGCCCCACTGGGGGGCTGCTGGGAGAGGAGGAATGGACAGGACAGCCTGACAATAGCGCGGGGAGGGGGCAGGATGCGGGGAGTGAGGGGTAGAGCGAGGGGCGCGGCGTGGCGGGGGGAGGGGCGCCTGTGTTTGCATTGTGTGTGGCTTGTGCCCTCAGCCCAGTGAGGACGAAGGACGCCCACACGCACTTAAGTCGGTTGGAGGAAGGCGCTGATAAGCGCAGCCCATGTCTTGTCTGTTAACCCTTTGCCAGCGGGGGGACAGACCGGAGGGCGTAACTCACTGACTGCGCGTGCTGCCTCTGGGGCTGGGCACCAGCGGGGGGTGACGGTGGTGCCTCCCAGCACACGGTGGGCAGCTTGAGGGGCCCCACTGGGTGTGTTTGTGACTTTGTGGTTGGTGGGAAAGCATGTTTGTGTCTCATTGCTTGTGGCAGTGCACGTGGGGTGCACATCGAAACCAGTGCGGTGGTGCCACAGTGTTTAATAGCAGGGAGAGCAGTGGTTGTGTTTACATTGCGTGTGGTTGGCCACGAGGGCTGCAACCCCTCTCCCCCCCGGTTCACAGTCTCATTCTAAGGGGGGAGGGGTACTATGTTTGGTTACATTGCTTGTGGCAGGCCGTGTGTGGGCTGTACCTCCCAGCACTGTGTCATTTAAAGATGTGGCCATCTCCATGTTTCCCTTTGGCAGGCAGGCCATGTGTGGGTTGTGTACCTCCCAACACACTGAGTTTGTGGTACGCTGTGTGATGGAAGGGGTTGTGGGCTGAGATCTGTTTCCCCCTTTGGGCCGGTATGCCATGTGGGGGTTGTACCTGCCAGCACACTGACGGGGGTGGTGCATTGTGTGATGGGGAGTGTGGGGTGATAGCTGTGTTTCGCTTGTGGCAGGCAGGCCATGTGCAGGTTGTACCTGCCAGCACACAGAGGTGATGGAGAGGTGGGCAGGAGGAGAGGGAAGTGAAGAGATCCAGAGAGCTGCTAACAAACAAATCTATGGCTTTCTGGAAAGTGGAGGGTGGTGAGAGACCAGGAGCAGCATGCTTGGATTTCGCCTCTCCCTTTTCTATCTCAACCGTTCTTGCTCTCAGAGGGAGAGAATGTTGCGCTGCGGTCAGAGTTTCCTACTTGGGAGCTGGGAAATCTGTGTTCGAGTCTTGGCGCGGCTCGGCATCCTGTAACTCTGGGCAAAGCACTTAATTTCCTCTGTTCCCAAGGAGAGCACTATATAAATCTTCAAATGTAATTCACTAATTTAAATTAAAGAAAAAAACGAAAACAGCAGCGATCTTGGAGGGGTGGTGGGGGCGGGCAAGCAGTGTTATGAGTGGGTGGAGAAGGCACAGGGAGATTAAGTGATGGCACTGCAAATGAAGCTGCAAATTAAAATTAAATTACAGAAAAAATTAGCAGTGGCCGTGGAGTGGTGGTGGGCACAGACAAGCAATGTTGTGGAAGGGGCGGGTGGCTGGTGGGATAGCCGAGTGAGGTTGTGACAGCAAGGTGATCGAAGTTTCATGCACGAAATAAACATAGCAGAGGCAGGCCAACAAAAAGAAGACTTCTCTCCAAGTATCCTAACATAACAAGAAGATTAAGAGCGCATTTTACAGGGCAGTCCTCATGGGAGGTAACAAAAGTAGACAAGGGGGGACTACTAAGAATAATAACCAAAGAAAAGCAGACATTTAAGAGAGGGGCCAATAAAAACAAGTCAAATAAGGAGACACGGCCGGCCGAGCGGCCGTGAAACTGAAAGCACGGCCGGCCGGCCGTGAAAGCCTTTGATCCAGCAGGGGGTGGAGCGGCTCCAAGCTGGGCAACAGATGGCTGGCGATTTGATGCTGTGCACGCGCATTTTAGGTCAATGCGCTTGCGCATTGACCTAAAAGCGCACGGACACAGCACCAAATCGCCAGTTAGTTAAAATCTGTTTAAAGCCCTATAGTCTCGCTTCTCTCAATGCGCATGCGCATTGATAGGTCACGAGACCTAAAAATGATGAAAAAATGAAGTAACACTATTACGAAATTTGCCACATTATGCCACATAATTTGGCTTTTCTTGCCGCATAATTTACCGAACCCTGTCATATAATTTGACACCCTCATTCCACATAATTCCAGTGGCCCTGGCTATATTGTTGCTCTATAATAATCCGGGCCACGTTCAGGGTTTTTTATGACTACTGTCTTGCCTCTTAGTACACTAATGGTTCATGTTTAAGACATTTCATTTTTGTTAAGTTACAGCGTATTAATGTTAAAGCCTTTACATGTTAAATAAATTAACTTTTTGAGTTTTGAAGAGGCGTTTCTGTGATTTTTTGTAGGATTTACATTGCAAACATTTCAGGACTCGGCTTGAGCATGGGCTCGAAGATCAGAACTAGACTCTTAGCTCGGCTCTGGCTCGACTCTCGCTGTTAATTTTTTTGGCTCACCCACCTCTATGTGTTTGTGTACATGGCCGAATGAGTACACTTTAGTGCACAGTGCTAAAGAGGCTGCACACATGGCCGAGTGAGTACACTTTAGTGCACAGTGCTAAAGAGGCTGCACACATGGCCGAGTGAGTACACTTTGGTTCACAGTGCCAAACAAGATCGTTTTGTTACAGGACCATGCATGGTACCCCAGAGCTCCTTGCAACGCCCACTGAGCTGACATAGCTTCAGAACCCGTCTCCTCCCTCCCGTCAGATTCTGTGGGCCGGCCTGCCTGCCTGGGCTGGGGCTGTCACACTGAGGGTCATCAAATATTCATCTCATACTCTTAAGGAAATCTACAGTCCTGATGATCCCCTTGTTAGTTTATTCTGTCGAGTGTTAGTCTGGACCTTTTGATGATACCAAAGTTATATGTATAATCTGTTTACTTGTAGGGGCTTTCAGCCAGCTCTGTTCATCCATCGGTCTGTTGTTGTGTCATTCCCATTTTTCTTCCGACCAGTACACATACAGCAGTGGGTTAGCCCACTTCAGCCATTGGCTAGCCACAACCTTTTGATTTTACTACAATTATGGGCCTCATTATGATGTCGGACGGAAAGGCTCTTAACGGCATTCAGATTTTCCTAACTTGTGTCGGAACCCATGTTTCCGACCGACTCGGAAACATTTCTGACTGACCGATTACGATAGAAGGTAACTGTTCGGTCTTTCCGACTCGGCTCTGAACAGCATTTGGAGACTCCGAGACATTTTATGATGTTGGATTCGGACAGCCTTTCCGAATCGGTCTGTCTGACATGGAACAGTTGACAGAAACTGACTTTGGGGGCCCGTTGCAGGCCCCCCTTCACCCAGAAGCCTCTGGTTGGGGCCCGTGGGGATACCCATGGGGCCACTCTTTACAACCATGCACAGTGTGGCAGGCACCATGGTGTGACTGCCACAGGGTTCAAGGTTGTCCGGAACCACCCCTTTTTAGGTCACACAGACCTAGCGTTGCAGCGCGCATGCGTTGCTCGCTCTGCGAGGCTTATTGTGGTCAAGGAGATTTCTGAAGTGGAGTTCAAACCCCGTCCATCATTCTTATTGGCTGGCGTCATCATTTATGCTAAATGCTGGCTTGTGATTGAAAATGAGGCTTCTTTGTTACCGCCCTGTCCCCTTTTGGCTGGCCCATCCAGACTCTATCTTTTACTTGCGGCGTTACATGGTCTCCTTTAATTAGGGGGTAAGCACTTTTTCTCTCATTCGCGTAATGGCTACAGCTTGTTTTTAGTCGTATGTTCATGCTGAGTGTGGGTCCCGCTTTAGGGGCACCGTGCTGCATTTATTTATTTATTTTTAATTTAATTCGGAGCACGGCGCCAGCTTTAGTTACACTGTGCTCCGTTTATTTATTTAGCCAGCTTCTGCGATTTTATATATTTATATCTAGATTAGCTTGCCTTTGTAACTATTTCTTTTACATTTTACAAGTTCAAAATTTAGTCATGATTTTGATGTATATTTATTCAGCTGCGTCATCATTTTGGCACTAAATACACCTGTTATTTGCGCACGCATACAATCCAGTTGTCAGAGTTTGCTGTTTATACATTACAATTATTGTCACGAACATTGCTGTGATTGTGCCCAAGTGCCCCTTAGATTAGCCCCCACTCTTTTCAATGACACCGTTTGAGTGCTTAGGTAAGGGGTGGATGGGGGAGGAGGATGGGATTGAAGCATGGGGAGGGAGGGGGTAAACAGAAGGCGAGAGTGAGAGAAACAGAGGTGCAGGCAGCCTGCAAAGGGGGGTCCGCAGGGGGGACCACTTGAGGCGGTTGTTTGGGGTTGTGTGACTCGCGGTGAGAAGATGAAGTCTGTGTCCCTTGTTCCCTTTGTCTTGGAGCAGCCAGTGTGTTGTCAGAGGCTGTGAATAATACAGAGGGGTACATATGGCATGTATTGGGGGAGGGAAGGGGCGAGATGCTGACACTGCCAGTTTGACAGTGCGGAGTAATAGACAGTGACAGACTTGGATGTGCAACAGGGCATGGGAGGGCATCCAGCTCTGATGAAGCATGATGAGGTCACAGGGGGCTTGGGGACAGGTTGTGGCAGAAGGATGCCAGCGAACAGATAGAGGCCCATTTTGACTCTCCTTCCCAGGCATGCGCCATAGAGATGCAGGCAATCCAAGGCCTGAACCATAGAGATGCGGGGAGTCCGAAGTCCAACCACGCTGTCTTTCCAGGTCTGAGCAATACAGATGCCGGGAATGATGGTCCTTCACATATATGCTAGGGGAATCTAGGTTAAATTAAAGACACAGAGCCTAGCTTAACGCATAACTCTCTTAAGACCTCTTTTGCACGGCAACACACTTTAAAGGAATCATAGAGAACTCTAAAAGCAAGAGTGTCTCTCAGCACACAACAGTGCTCTACATCATTCCACAATCTTCCTGTACCTGCTTCTGAAGACAGGCCAACTTCGATAACTTCCATATAGGACTCGTTCAAATGACAACCTGCATCTACCGCTCTTTGAAATAAGCATTTGCAATGCAATAGGTCTCGCATTTACGAAAGTTTAAGCCATTGACATTGTAAATGACAAAGCCTTTAATTTATGTTTTAAAAAAGAAAACAAAAATAAAAGGCATTGTTATTTGCAATGTGAATAGGTCAAACTAAGTTAATGCGAGACCTATTGCATTGCAAATGCTTGTTTCAATAGGATCCTGTGTTGTCGGTCGGAACACAGGCTCCCATTGAAGTCAATGGGAGACATTCTGAACGGTGTTGGGAACCATCGCAATCGGTTGGTCGGACTCGCCAAACCTCAGTCGGTCGGAAACGATTCCGACAAGGAGTCGGTCGGATTGCTTTCCGACCAACATCGTAATGAGACGCTCTGTGTATAATAAACTTATAGGGTCTTTCAGACAGATCTCTTCAACCATTCGTCTGTTTTTGTTACAGTTACATTTCGGTTACATTTCTCATCTGTCCACTAAACCATAGAGCAGAGGTCTTCAAACGTTTGGATGTCGAGACCCCCCTGACAAAATTTCCAGGCGTAAGGACCCCTCCTGACAAACATTTCTAGAACCTGGTATTCCTCATCACCGACTACCACAAACGCCCCCAGGTCCCACGGCAAATCATTTTTACGGTGGGGAAATATTATTAAACAGTGTTTAGCAAATTAAAGGTTTGTGGGTGACTATAGTTTGAAGTCACAGGCTTACTACACAGTTCAAACAAAAAGTCTCCCAAAAGAATTGCCCAAAAATGCACAATAGTACTTTCTTTTTCCTAAACAAAACATAATTCCTCAAAACTTGATAATGCATTTCAGAACTAATGTGACGGGTGTGCCTGTTTTTCTCCACAGAGATGGTCAATTTGTGGATGTATTTTTGTTACTGCCATCCTTAGGTTGTGCTCCACCTCAAGTCTAGAATGGTACTGAGGGCCCGATGTGGGTTGCCCAAATACCGGTCGGTAACTGTGAAATTCGGTAAATTTCACCATTACTGACCGGTATGTAGCCATTCCTGATGTAGGGAAGGAATAGGTAATAAGTAATCTGTAAATACCAATTCGTTAATCCCGATTCCTTATTGGCCCTGCATTTAAGGAATCGGTAATACAGATTCCTTAAATGCAATGTAGAAAGCAATCAATCAATCAATCATTGACACTTATAAAGCGCGCTACATACCCGTAGGGTCTCAAGGCGCTGGGGGGGGGGGGGGGGGGGTGCCGCTACTGCTCGAACAGCCAGGTCTTCAGCTTCTTCCTGAAGGAGAGGTGGTCTTGGGTCAGGCGCAGGTCGGGAGGGAGGGAGTTCCAGGTCTTGGCGGCCAGGTAGGAGAAGGACCTTCCTCCTGTAGTCGCTCTTCGGATGCGGGGGACGGCGGCGAGGGCGTGGTTGGCTGATCGGAGGTGGCGTTTGGGAGCGTAGAAGTTGACTCGGCTGTTGGAGTAGCTCGGGCCTTGGTCGTGTAGGGCTTTGTGTGCGTGGGTGAGGAGGCGGAAGGTGATTCTTTTGTTGACGGGGAGCCAGTGAAGGTCTCTCAGATGTTCGGAGATGTGACTGGTTCGTGGGATGTCGAGGATGAGTCTGGCTGAGGCGTTCTGGATCCGCTGGAGTCTCTTCTGGAGCTTGGCGGTGGTACCGGCGTAGAGGGCGTTGCCGTAGTCCAGTCGGCTGGTGACGAGGGCGTGGGTGACGGTCTTTCTGGTCTCGGTGGGGATCCACCAGAAGATCTTCCTTAGCATGCGTAGGATGTTGAAGCACGCCGAGGAGACGTTGTTGACCTGCCTGGTCATGGAGAGGGAGGAGTCCAGGATGACGCCCAGGTTTCGTGCATGGTCTGTCGGTTTGGGTGCGGTGCCCAGGGCGGGAGGCCACCAGGAGTCGTCCCAGGCGGAGGGTGAGGAGCCCAGGATGAGGACCTCCGTCTTGTCCGAGTTCAGTTTCAGGCGGCTGGTCGTCATCCACTCGGCTACCTCTTTCATCCCTTCGTGCAGGTTGGCTCTGGCGGCGGCGGGGTCGTTGGTCAGGGAGAGGATCAGCTGGGTGTCGTCGGCGTAGGAGATTATGCTGAGGTTGTGTTTGCGTACGATGGCCGCGAGGGGGCTCATGTAGATGTTGAAGAGGGTGGGGCTCAGAGATGATCCTTGGGGGACGCCGCAGATGACTTCGGAGGCCTCTGACTTGTACGGTGGTAGGCGGACTCTCTGTGTTCTTCCGTCGAGGAAGGAGACGATCCATTCCAGCGCCTTGTCCTGGATGCCGATGTTGCTGAGGCGCCGTACTAGGGTGCGGTGGCAGACCGTGTCGAATGCCGCGGAGAGGTCTAGGAGGATGAGGGCCGCTGTTTCTCCATTGTCCATCAGGGCTCGGATGTCATCGGTGGCGGCGATGAGGGCGGTCTCTGTGCTGTGGTTGGCTCGGAAGCCGGACTGTGAGGGGTCGAGGGATCCGTTCGTCTCGAGGAAGGCGGCCATCTGCTTGTTGACGGTCTTCTCGATGACTTTGGCTGGAAACGGGAGGAGCGAGATGGGGCGGTAATTCTTGAGTTCGGTGGGGTCCGCTGTGGGTTTTTTGAGAAGAGCGCTGAGTTCGGCGTGCTTCCAGCTCTCGGGGAAGGTGGCGGTGTCGAAGGATGTGTTGATGATGTCTCGCAGGTGGGGTGCGATGACAGCGTCGGCCTTGTTGAAGACGTGGTGAGGGCAGGGGTCGGTCGGTGATCCGGAGTGGATGGAGTTCATCGTGCGGATGGTGTCTTCGGTGCTGATCGGGGTCCAGGCGTGGAGGGTGGTGGTGGGGGGTGGTTGTTCGGTCATGGTGTGCGTTGGTTGGTTGTTGAAGCTGTTGTGTATGTCCGCGATCTTGTTGTGGAAGTATGAAGCGAGGGAGTTGCAGAGGTCTTGCGATGGGGTGATGTCGTTGTTTCCTGCGCTGGGGTTGGAAAGCTCTTTCACGATGTTGAAGAGTTCCTTGCAGTTGTGTGCGTTGTTGTCCAACCGGTCCTTGAAAGCTGTTTTCTTGGCGGCGCGGATCAGCTGGTGGTGTTTCCGGGTGGCAAGTTTGAAGGAGGTCCTGTTGTCCGGTGTCGGTTCCCTTTTCCAGACTTTCTCGAGGGCTCGGCAGTTCTTCTTGGAGCTCTTGAGTTCGTCGGTGAACCATGGGGCCTTCTTGCTGCCGGGTCTGCTAGGCGGGGTCCTCAGTGGGGCGAGTTCGTCCGCGCAGTTGTTGATCCACTTCGTGAGGTTGTCTGCGGCCTGGCTGGGGTTCGCTGAGCTGGCAGGAGGGTGCTGGCTCAGGGAGGTGGCGAGCTGGTCTGCTGTGATCTTGTTCCAGCTTCTGCGGGCGGCCTGTTTCTGGTGGTGGTGGGTCGTCGTTCTCTTGAAGGTGAAGTGGACGCAGCTGTGGTCCGTCCATTGAAGCTCTGTGGCGTGGCTGAAGTCGATGTCTGTGCTGGAAGAGAAGACTGCGTCGAGTGTGTGTCCGGCGAGGTGGGTGGGGGTGGACACCAGTTGCTTGAGTCCCAGGTTGGCGAGGTTGTCGAGCAGGGTGCTGGTGTTGCGGTCGTTGTTGTTCTCCAGGTGAAAGTTGAGGTCTCCTAGGAGGATGTAGTCAGCAGAGGGGAGGGCGTGCGGGCTGACGAAGTCGGCGATGTCCTCGCTGAATTGCGTGCGTGGTCCAGGGGGTCGGTAGATCAGGGTGCCTCTGAGGGTGGTGTTCGGGTTGGTGTGGATCTGGAAATGCAGGTGTTCGGCGCTGGTCAGGGTGTTGTCGGTGCTGGTCGTGAGACGGATGGTGCTCCTGTGGACGATGGCGATGCCTCCTCCCATCTGGTTGGCGTTTCGGTCCCTCCGAACGATCTTGTAGCCCTCAGGGATAGCGATGGCGATGTCGGGGGCTGAAGAGGCGTTCATCCAGGTCTCCGTGAGGAAGGCAACGTCAGGGGCTGTGGCGTCTAGGAGGTTCCAGAGTTCGATGGCGTGTCTGTGGACGGAGCGGGTGTTCAGCAGGATGCACTTGAGGTGGGTGCTGCTGGTGTTCGACTTGGCGGGTGCTGGTGCGAGGCAGGTCCGGATGCAGGAGAACTTGCAGGCGTGGCAGCTGAAAGGTCCGTGGGTACCTCGTGGAGCGGCTAGGTGGCATTCTGGGAGTCGGCCGGTGTTGAGTGCGTTGAGGGTGGCGGCGGAGTACGTCAGGCGGGTAGGTCGGGCTCTTCGGGGGCCAGGGGTCCTGGCGCTGGTCGCGATCCGGTCGCGGACGGGCGCAGACGGGCTTACCTTTGGCGCGCCTTCGGCGCACAAACGGCGCGCCCGCTGCGCGTGACCGCTGCGCGTTCGCACGGTCGCCATTTAAGGCGAAGTGCGCGGGTGGGCGGAGCAGCTGGGAGGCGGGAGCGGGGAGGGTACAGAAGAAAAAGAGTGCTTTTGGGCCTTAAGGAATCGATAATTACCACCAACTACAAGTTGGTGGTAATTACCAAATTCCTTTAAAAATGCACTTTTTTGCTTTTTTTTGAAGTGCCATGTGTGCTGCATGTACACACATGCACATTTCAGGGGTGCAACAGGGTGTCCTTTGGACACCCTGGCACCCTTGATATACCTCCCGGTATTACCAATTCGGTAATACCGAATCGGTAATACCGAATGTCTTCACATTCATTCCTATGGGCCTCCAAGCCCATAGGAATGAATTGGGTAGGTATTCGTTATTACTGATTCAGTAATAACCAATATTAAGGATTCAGTATTTTTTACCGAATTCTTACCTACATCTGAAATACCGATTTCTAAATATCGATCGGTAACATTCAGTAGTTAGAATTTCGGTATTTCAATATTACCTACATTGGGCACTTAGGGGCATATTTACAAGCCTCTTGCACCACTTTTGCGTCACTTTTAACATGGGAAAAGTGACGCAAAAGTGGCGCTTTGGGCTTGTAAATCTGCCCCTTAGTCTTTAATTCTGCCATTTACATAGTTGAGTCATAGCGTTTTTTTTTACACTTAACTTGACTCTCTTGGGAATGAATTTGACCCTCTTCAACCATTGCCAATCCCTTAATTCTCTGTGAGGTTTCTACCATCGGAGTGCAATCTATCTCCACCACTATGTCTAATGTTAACTTTATTGTGAAATATGAGTAATTATTTTTCCTGCACCTTTTTGTTATTTGTTTACTGAACTAACACGTTTCTTAATATCTTGTCGGTAAGGAATGACATCTTTAACCGATCTCAATGTTGCCATATGGCTATCAACTGGTTCCCCCACAATTTATCTTCTGTTTATAATCTTGTGCCGCTCTACAACGCATTTTTCTTTTGCAATAATTTAAATAATTTTGATATACAGCTAACTAAAGGTGATGAAGTTCCTCATTTTTTCTATATCAGTTAAGAAGGCAATTTTTTTAATTGCTTCCTTTCTCTTTTTTTGTAAACGTACCTACATTAACTATTACATACACATCCAAACAACCCCTTCATTCATTCCAAATAATTGCAAACTGTAAAAAGTTGGTGGTGCCACCATACTTTACAGCATGACACTGTGTGAATACCCAGTTCACTATCTCAAGAAAGTGCAGTCTCTGTGTGATGCGCAAAACTATGCTTTCCTCACTATGTCAAACATAAGGACACCTTTTCTTAAATTATCACCAGGTAATTCAAGTGCCATAAAACTATTCACTAAATTGCCACAAGCCTGCGAAGATTGCACTTAAGGTTGCTATTCCCACAAATTATGTGTGTGCAGCAGCTTCCTAGAAATCCCATAGCTTCAGCTATGCGTGCCTTCAAAAAAGCCTCCACCACAGTATCATGATGTAGTTGTACATTTGCACTTTTGGAATCAAAAATGAAATTCCCATCCTTCGTGTGTGTGTATCTGAGGGGTTAAAAGCCAGCTTGGAAGGCATGGAAAGAGGTAGCTTTACTTGCAAGTTTTGTGAAGCTTTGGTTGCCTTGGAAAACAGGAAACTGCCGGGAGATCGGATTTCAAAGGCAGCCCAATGAAGAAGCGAGAAGAGGACACCGGCAGCTAGAACACTGAAGCACTGCAGAGCCTTTTACACTCCACAGGTGCAGCATATTTATGTCCCCAGTTCCCGGCATTTTCTGGTGTGCATTGTGCAGTTTCTCTGATTGGAGGACAGTCGTCTGTCCGCCAATCAGAGAGCTCCTTGTGATGCAATGCTTGGAATCCAAAACGACGGGTAAACATTTTGGATTCCAGAGACAGGCAGTTCCAACTTCCAAGCAGAAGTGCGGCAGGAAGGCGCGACCCCCTTTCCACGACTCCACGGCCCCCCTGGGGGTCGCGCCCCACAGATCGAAGACCCCTGCCATAGAGCAATGTGGCAGATGGTTGGCCCACTTTAGCCATTGGCTAACGTCACTGTCAGTTATAGAATTCCTACCTTTCGCAAGGAGCACATCCACACTAAGGGGTCCATTAGGATGGCGGGCGGTGGCGGGGCGGCAAAACAGCTTTTTCCGCCCGCGAGCTGCTGAACTCGCGTCCGCAACATTAGGATAGATAAACACAGGTCATTTCCCGTCCGCCGCGGCGCGCCGCGCACCGCCATCAAACAGCGCCCACCAGCGCGGCGGCGGGAGCCAATCGAAAGCCTCCGCCGCGCCCGATGACGTCCGGCCCGCCGACAAATTAGGATGGGCCAAACAAGCAGACGCACCGCAGCGGGGACACCGCAGAGCTGAAGCAGGCGGAAAGTCGACAGCGGAGCACGAACGCCGAGACCCAACATGAACCCCATGGACCCAGCCCTCCACATGCATCCGGTCATGTACCTGCTGCAACACTATCGCCAGATGGGCCGCCGCGGACGCCGCCGCAGGTACGCCACTACACATATGCACCGCACAACACACATGCCGACACAGGGCCCCAGCACCACACTGGCATCCTGCTAGGGGACACAACACATCCACATGGGCACCCACACATCATCTACCTCACTACAAGGCAATCCACACCATCCGGAACACAGAACGTCCGCCAACCAGCAGGAACGCCCCGGTCACGGTCACGTCACCGCCGCGGTCGACACATGCGCACAATGCAGAAGGCAGGGCCCCACCAAGGCATGGGCAGGGCACCTACATCACAGAAACACACCACCCCAAACCACACTGCACACCACCCGAGCTAGCCACAGGCCAGGTACTAATCCTGTGCACCCCCATGCACACCAACAAGCACAGCAACAAGATGCACAATAAACACACACTGCAACACACAACACACAACCAGGGACACAGGCACTGCAGGAGTGGCTGAGAATTAACACACAACACCAGTGCACTCCCCATAGCCCACACAATTGCAAACAATCATCCACACAGGGCAAGACAAAACCAAAAACAGGCATACAACTCCTGGCTCACACATGTGTGTCTCACACCATACAGGGGCACACATACATACACCACAAACCAAGACCCTTCACACTGCACACCTCTGCCACACCCAACACCACACATGCCATGTAAGCCATGCCACCTGGACTAAGGGCCAACACAAGATGACCATACACATACACGCCTGGGCACACAGAAAGGAAAACACACACATACCCCATGACATCACACACAGCTACAAAACCAATGAACAGCTGCACACCCTGTGCTGCCAGTGTCCTCCCAAGGTGACCTGTGAACAGTGTATGCAGCAATAGCAAATCCCCAACAGGAAAATAGCATTGTCTGTGAAATAGCCATTACAGAGTACAACATCAGCTGGGCCAGAATGGACTGAAGATCCCGTCACCCCTGTATAAAAATAAGATGGCCACAAAGAGCCTAGAAATGTTGAACTGAAAAATAGAGCATGGTAAACAGTCAAGCAAATGCAAACAAGAAAAGGATTTCAATCAGCAACGAGACTGAGAAAACACACACCAGAAGTTTCAGAATTTATTCATATATTGCACAGATGTAGCAATACAACATTAGTAGACAACAGCAAGCCACACAACCATTTACAAATGGCAGAGACTATGCAGAGGTCATACATTAACAGGAACGGCAGAGTCCATGGCAGGGGAGACAGCAAGTACATGAGAGGCTGCACAGGGGAGAGTACAGCACATCAGAGCAACAGGCCCAGAGTCCGTGGCAGGGGAGACAGCAAGTACATGAGAGGCTGCACAGGGGAGAGTGCAGCACATCAGAGCAACAGGCCCAGAGTCCTTGGCAGGGGAGAGCACAGCACATCAGAGCAACAGGCCCAGAGTCCGTGGCAGGGGAGACAGCAAGTACATGAGAGGCTGCACAGGGGAGAGTACAGCACATCAGAGCAACAGGCCAAGAGTCCGTGGCAGGGGAGACAGCAAGTACATGAGAGGCTGCACAGGGGAGAGTACAGCACATCAGAGCAACAGGCCCAGAGTCCGTGGCAGGGGAGACAGCAAGTACATGAGAGGCTGCACAGGGGAGAGTACAGCACATCAGAGCAACAGGCCAAGAGTCCGTGGCAGGGGAGACAGCAAGTACATGAGAGGCTGCACAGGGGAGAGTACAGCACATCAGAGCAACAGGCCAAGAGTCTGTGGCAGGGGAGACAGCAAGTACATGAGAGGCTGCACAGGGGAGAGTACAGCACATCAGAGCAACAGGCCCAGAGTCCTTGGCAGGGGAGAGCACAGCAAATCAGAGCAACAGGCCCAGAGCCCTTGGCAGGGGAGAGCACAGCACATCAGAGCAACAGGCCCAGAGTCTGTGGCAGGGGAGAGCACAGCACATCAGAGCAACAGGCCCAGAGTCTGTGGCAGGGGAGACAGCAAGTACATGAAAGGCTGCACAGGGAAGAGTACAGCACATCAGTGCAACAGGCCCAGGGTCCTTGGCAGGGGAGAGCACATCACATCAGAGCAACAGGGTTAGCAACACACCCAGGTTGCAAACAATGGTCCTGACTAGCACACCTGTGTGTGGCACAAGCGTATGAGGGTGTTGTCAACTCACTCCAGGCTGTCATGCGGATTTTGACCTGGCTGCGTGTCATGGACAGCAGGACTACTTTACTGGTGTGACAGAGGGCCATGTGATGTGGCAATAACAGAGGGCCTGCAAGGTGGAGGGCTATGTGGACCAGGTGGCACCGAGGCACATGGAGGTGGAGTCATGCACACCCTTGACACAGTGTGGGTGGGAGAGGTTGGAGGGGTGCCCTTCCACTTTTTTGGTACATGAAATGGCTCGCCTGTCTTGGGATTGATGGGAAGTGGAGATGGCAGAATAGGCACACACACCAACTGTCCCACATCAGGGGCAGACACTGGCACTCCCTCAGGTGATGTGCTTGATCCTGCATCACGCTTTGGCTGGCTACGCCTCCGGACCACCCTACCCTCTCCGGAAGGTGTACCCCTCACAGTGACCATCTTAACACTACCCCCAGGGGTGGTGTCCACAGTGCCCTCCTGTCCCTCCTTGCCAGGGCTGGTCACAACACTGGGCTTCCCTGCCTTAACCATTGGGCTGGTCACAACAGGGCTCTCCTCTGCCCCAATTATTGGGCTGGTCCCAACAGGGCCCTCCTCCAGCTGCCTCGATGTACTTTTTTTTGGTGTCAATGTGGTGGGTGGTTGTGTCTCTGTGCTCTCCCCAGGTGTAGCCATGACATGCCACACATCCTCTCTGGTCATCGCTGAGTCATAATCTGGTGATGCCTCTGCAGCATGTGAGCCTGATGTTTTGGACAATGATCTTGTGGCCTTACTTTTCTGTGACTTCACCTTGTCAGTGCATATTGGGGGGGCCCTGCTCTTCTTCGGGGATGGAGACTGTGGACGGGATTGTTTGCTTTGTGTTTCACCTGTGATCCTAGTGTTGTACCGTTTAGTAGACGTAGGTCCCAAGTGGACAATGTCATCTGATGTGTCCCCTGAATGTGTGTACGTCACTGGCACCTGAGCTGCAATGGGACCATGTGCCTGTTGGAGGCCTGTTGTGACTGTGGCTGACAATGACTGGACTGTGCGGTATAGCCCACCCACGTCAGAGTGTATGCCCTCCATGAAAGCTAGAACCTGGCATAATTTGTTATCGTGGGCACTGAAGGCATTGAGCAGGGTGGACTGGCCCACGCAAATTTGGCGCAGGAGCTCTCCGCACTCTGCACTGAGGTCAGCAGGGGGGACAGGTGCAGGGGCAGCGGTGCCATGTGTGAATATCACACGTCCCCTCTTAGTAACACGGATACGGGCAGCACCAGAGGAAGTGGATGGGAGGCTGGGCACTGGCCGCTGGGTGTCAGATGCCGTGGCACACTCCACATCCCCTGTGCCTGCTAACAGGGATGCATCCCCGCCGGCATCAGATGAAGTGGTACTTTGTGTCTCAGCTACAGATTCCTCATACATACTCCTGTCACCCTCAGGAGCGCTGGTGTTCTCAGTGTCACTTGGCTCAGTCTCACTTGCCTCCGCTGCCGCTGTCGTGCTGGTCTCGCCAACACTTGTCTCAGGATCATGTACTGCTGTGTTGTCTTGCGAATCTGCATTAGTGAGACAAACAGGTTTGTGTAAGTGTCATCATCTGTACACACCATAGCAGATCAATTCTGCACAGTAGAGGCCTACATCTACATGAGAACCAACACACCCTGCAAACACTGTGCATCTTCACACGATATAGACCACAACAGTGCCTGTCATGCAGACAAACTTCCTGGAGTGAGGCATGTCGATGCCACACAGCACCACACCCTGCCCATGGATGGTCTTCCCCCAGCCCACATTGACCATCCCCATGGACATGATGTAGCCACAACACACATCACCAATTATACCCCTACAGGGAATCAGAGGGGACCACACACACCTGTATTGACTACACATGCCACAATACCAACTAGGCCATAGCAAACACCATGTGGCAATCAGGCTACACATTATCGTCGGATGAGTGGGCCTCAAACATCATGGATGAATGCAAAGTACACAGGCATGGTGTGACACTCATCAAATGGACACTGCAGTTCGGCACAATATGGACTCCCCACACCATCACAGAGCAGAGAGACCATGTGGACACATAAAATCTGTCAAGGACTGAGAACTGCATGCATGGGCAGAACAGTAAGGCCATGGTGGCGCAATGCCTCATACAAGCACACATCACAGTCGCCACTCACGTCACATGACACAGCATGGCAACACACGCACATCACATGTGTCACCGCTGGCACCGGCCCTGTACACATGCATCCACTCCCAGACAAACTCTCCCTCCCCAGATACTCACCTTCTCTGTCTTGCTGCTGATGCCCCTTCAGACGTGCATCCAGGTCTGGATTGGTCACTGCCAGTATGCGTTCCATCAGCGGAGTCATGGTGCGACGTTCCAAACGTCCTGTGTGTGGTACCATACCCAAGGTCATCTCTGCCACTTGCTTAGTCAGTCGGCTGATGTCGTACCACCTCTTGTGACAGTGTGTGTGTCGTCTGTTTGATACCCCCAGGGCTCGCACCTTTGCTGCAATGGCCCTCCACACGGCCTTACGTTGGTGTACCTTGAGCTGCAGGCATGAGAGTAAAGAAGGGCAAAACAACATTTACACAATGTAAGATGTCAGCATCTATCATTACAGCAGCCAGACACAGACTCTGGACTCACAGTAACCTCCCTTCCTCCAGAACTGGGCGTACCCTCTGCATGGCATAAATATTAGTGTATGCATGCACACATTGTGGTCCCTAGTCTCCATGATATGCACACAAAGGCATAATGCCTCAACACAAATGCGTCAACAGCAGTGTGTAAATCGGAAATTGCACAGGGCACCGATTGGGTATATCCACTAATGAGTGTGAAGCAACTGTAGCATGTAAGTTGGCTGATGTTCAAGGTTTGGCTATGCTGCCACAGAACCCACTCTGTGGCTCACACTGACTCTGACTACAGGGGCACCCTTAAATTTCCTCACAAGCGTTCACTGTCCTGGCATCTAAAAGGCTAACAACCATTGGTTCTGTATGGGCGGCAATGTAACACCCCCCACTCACACATACGAGTACAGGCCTAGGAAAGACTCACATTGCAACACACACACTACCTTGAGCAGGAAACAGCCTGTCTGTCAGTGTAAGTCATCACCCCACATCCCCAAGCAGGTACTGCAGCATCACGACTACACGTCTGATACCACCCTGCCCTGCAGCTCCCTTCATGGCGACTTACCACAACATTGGGACCACCAAACAGCCGTGGGTACTGTGCCAGCACCCCGTCCACAAGGACATCCAGCTCCTCACTCGTGAATGGACTGGCACGGATCTTCTCTGTTCTTGACATCACTGTGGATATGGCAGACCTGTGGCGGAAGTGAGTTGTGAGGGGTCCCAGGCAGCAGGCTCTTGGAGCAGCAGGACAAGGTCTCAGGCAGCAGGACAGGATCCCAGGCAGCAGGACAGTATCCCAGGTAGCAGGACAGGGTCCCAGGCAGCAGGACAGGGTCCCAGGCAGCAGGACAGGGTCCCAGGCAGCAGGCTCTTGGAGCAGCAGGACAGGGTCTCAGGCAGCAGGACAGGGTCTCAGGCAGCAGGAGATAGTCGCAGGCAGCAGGCTCTTAGAGCAGTGGGAATGTGAGGCTCACTCCCACAGATTTATAGCCCCCTGTGGTCGTTAGGAAGCTTGAAAGCTGCGTCAATTGGTTGTCCGGGTCTGCCTCATTCAAAAGCATTCAATGACCGCCTCCGCGGTAGCGAAGCACACCTCCCGCGACTTTCAAATCTGCATCATGCCAACGCCATCATCGATGCCATTGGCTGGATGCAATGCTCCACGCCGGTCACGCTCCGCGGGCGCCCGGAGTGCGCTTCCGCGATGGTGCATCATTTAGAAGTATCCAATGACCGCTTCCGCGGTAGCGGAGCACACCTCCTGCGACTTTCAAATCTGCATCATGCCAACGCCATCATCGATGCCATTGGCTGGATGCAATGCTCCACGGCGGTGATGCACCGCCGGGGCCCGGCGGTAGGTACCGCGAATCATGCTGCGGAGCATGCCAGCGCCATATTCACATGTCCATATGCCAATGGCTAACACACTCCTGAAGGGGGTAGTGCTGGGGTCACACCGCTGGGGCCTGGTGGTAGGTACCGCGAATCATGCTGCGGAGCTTGCCAGCGCCATATTCACATGTCCATATGCCAATGGCTAACACACTCCTGAAGGGGGTGGTGCTGGGGTCACACCGCCGGGGCCCAGCGGTAGGTACCGCGAATCATGCTGCGGAGCATGCCAGCGCCATATTCACATGTCCATATGCCAATGGCTAACACACTCCTGAAGGGGGTGGTGCTGGGGTCACACCGCCGGGGCCCGGCGGTAGGTACCGCAAATCATGCTGCGGAGCATGCCAGCGCCATATTCACATGTCCATGTGCCAATGGCTAACACACTCCTGAAGGGGGTGGTGCTGGGGTCACACCTCCGGGGCCCGGCGGTAGGTACCGCGAATCATGCTGCGGAGCATGCCAGCGCCATATTCACATGTCCATATGCCAATGGCTAACACACTCCTGAAGGGGGTGGTGCTGGGGTCACACCGCCGGGGCCCGGCAGTAGGTACCGCGAATCATGCTGCGGAGCATGCCAGCGCCAAATTCACATGTCCATATGCCAATGGCTAACAAACTCCTGAAGGGGGTGGTGGTGGGGTCACACCGCTGGGGCCCGGCGGTAGGTACCGCAAATCATGCTGCGGAGCATGCCAGCGCCATATTCACATGTCCATATGCCACTGGCTAACACACTCCTGAAGGGGGTGGTGCTGGGGTCACACCACCGGGGACCGGCGGTAGGTACCGCGAATCATGCTGCGGAGCATTTCAGCGCCATATTCACATGTCCATATGCCAATGGCTAACACACTCCTGAAGGGGGTGGTGCTGGGGTCACACCGCCGGGGACCGGCGGTAGTTACTGCCATGTTCGTACACATTGCTGTGTATTACAATCAGGGCCAATGTATCAGCACCCTGCAGCAGCATGGTGAAGGGCACATCATTGTACACACGATGCCACACAGCCATGTCATCCACAGGTGGACGCACGTTCAGTGTGAGACACTTTGGCCTGTTGTTCATCCATATTAGGGTGGAATTTGATGGCTGATGATGATTTACAGACTCCAGCTGGTGTAAATGGTGTAGTGACGTGTAATGTGTTGTGGCTCATTTCAGACCTTCACCTGGATGTTGTCACTGCATTGTATCGGACAAGACTTCTGCTTTCACAACTGCTCATGCACACAACCGGATGTGTCCCTGCTACTGTGATCATTGTGTTGATGAATGTGTTCCGACGTCACATGATGCTTTGAGGTGTGGCAGGTACACCAGATGGGTATGATAGACATGGCGAATCACAATAAATTGGCGGGTCTTGCTGCACCTTGTATGCACATGTGAATTGTTCTTCCATTATTTCCACTTCCACTGTCCCAGATGTGTTTGTGGCACTTGTGTATTGTCACTGGAGAGGCGTGCCCTCTGTGTGTAGCTATTGGCCAGCCAAGTCACCTGAAGTGCCATGCATCTCTCTGGTACTCCTTTGTTTCACATTACATCATTTATGCTCTGTGCCATGCTCATCACATGTTGCTTGTCACTGACATTTTCATTTCACTCCTTGACTAGGAGGAGGCCGAATCTACTCCGTCACCTGACAGTGCTGCAGGACATGGAGGATGAGGCAATCATCAGAAAATTCAGGCTGGACAGACCAACACTGAAGATCCTGTGTGATCTATTGGACCCCCACCTGCAGCCTCGCCGTCACTATCCTACGGCATTCACACCCACCTACAAGGTGATGGCGGCACTCCACTTTTTTGCAACTGGTTCCTTCCAGGAGACCGTGGCCAACGCTGGGGGGATGTCGCAGCCCATGTTCAGCATGGTGCTGAGAGATGTTCTTGCGGCTATGATGCAATATCGCAATCGATACATACATTTCCCCAGAGGACGTGAATTGGCTGCTGTGAAGGGTGACTTCTATGCCCTTGGGGGCATCCCACATGTGGTCGGTGCCATCGATTGCACACATGTAGGTCTGTTGCCACCGCATGCGAGGGAGCACATTTATCGTAATCGCAAACACTACCACTCCATGAATGTGCAGATGGTGTGCCTTGCAGACATGACAATTTCACATGTGTGTGCTAAGTTTCCCGGTTCGGCCCATGATTCGTACATCATGAGGAACAGCATGGTGCAACGGATGATGGAGAATCTGCATCCCGAACGTGCCTGGATTGTGGGTGAGTTTCACTTCTGCAATGGCGTGCTGTGTGTGACTTGCTGCACTCTGGCTGTACAACATTGCAATGTGTGTTTTCCGTTCACAGGTGACTCAGCATATCCCAGTCGCCCATGGCTGTTGAGCCCACTACGGAATCCCCGGACACCAGCAGACATCCGCTACAATGATGCCCATGGCAGGACCCGACGGGTGATCGAGCGGACTTTCGGACTGCTTAAGTCAAGGTTCAGGTGCTTTGACAGGACCGGAGGCGCACTGGCATATTTGCCTGGGAAGGGGTGCCAGATCTTCGTGGCATGCTGTATGCTGCACAACCTTGCCATCCACAGGAGGGTCCCCCTGCTCCTGGATGATGGTGATGACCCAAGGCCACAACCTGCTCAGGGACCAGAATCCAGTGATGAGGACAGTGGAGAGGAAGAAGGAGTTGATCAGCGCCAACAGCTCATCGACCGCTACTTCACTTGAAGGTGGGTGACTAGGTACAATGTGAACATTGTCTGATGTTGTTGTTCTTGTTATGAATGGCTATGCGTGGCAGTAACCAATGGCCACATGTACTGTCACCCATGTGTGTAGTTTGTGAAATGGAAGTTCAGTGCCGAGATGTGTATAGGACTGTATTTGTGCACATCTGCTAGACATTGTGTAATATGGCTGTGAAGTTTAGATTATTTTGTGTGCTGTGATCTGTGTGTTGCCACAATGACACCAGTGACTGTTGTTCTGTTGTGTCTCCCTAGGTGCTACAGAGGGTTCCTGGCCTGCATACTGTACATCATTGGTACACATCATGGAGATCTGCAACTATGTAAATACTGCACTGTAAAAATCACAACACAAAATCTTGTGCATCAGGTATTTTATTTTTGGAGTGTACATGTGATTGGTGCGGTGATATTTACAGGAAGGTGTGGAATGAGCACTGAGTTGACAGTCCAGTTCAATGAGTTGTAAGAGTAGAGGCCACATGGATGTGGTGACCCAGTCCAACAGTGAGGTGCCATTGCCAGGGCAATGTGGGGAAGGATAGTCCAAACTGTGAATGCAGTTGGGAAGAGGGTTGTCTTCACGGCTGGCTCCGTGACTGGCTTGTGGTAGGTGCATTGCCTCCAGAGACTCCCAGGCTCTTCTTAGGACGCCCCCTAGATCTTTTTTGGGGGGGGGGCCTGCTGATTGGCCAGCGACGTCAGGGGACTCGTCCCTCTCTGTTGACGCAGGGGAGGATGGAGCACTGTCATCCTGCGGCACAACAGGAGGGGACGGAGGTGGTGGTTGGGACACAGGCCTGTCCCCCTGCAACGCCACTTGCTGGCCCATGAGGTCCACCATCTGTCCCAGATGGTTATCGATGGACCTCATCAGCAGGATGAGCTCCCTCATGAATTCATCCGACCGGCCACTTTGTCCCTGGACCTCTTGGTAGGCCTCCACAACTCTGGTGAAGTGGTCCAGGGATGGTGTCCACTCCTCCCGAGGTCTGGTGGTGACCCTGGCCCTCCCACTTGCTCTGCCGCCACGGACCTCTTCCCTCGCCACAGGGGGACCACGCACTCTCTCCCTGCCCTCCACAGCTGTTGGTGTGGGTTGGTCGTCCCTGGGGACAGGGAGGTTGCTGCAGGTGGTACTGGTGGTCCTGGTGGTGTTGGTGGCAGTGGCGGTGGTGGCTGTGGTGGTTGCGGTGGTAGAGGCCGTGGCTGCAGGGGTATGCTGCGTTGTAGTGGCAGCAGAGGTGGTGGTGGGGAGGATGGGGTCATGGGACCTCTGGGTCTGTGGCACACGTGATGGGCCGGCCATGAGCTCATCATCCAAACTGTCCTGGGAGTCCACTTCTGAGAGTCCATGGGCCGGGGGTGGAGACTGGCTCTGCTGGCCATTGGTGTTGTCCTCAGCAGTGAGTTCTTCGTCACCTGTGGAGTAGATGGGGAGTGGTCAGTGTTAGTGTCATCTGCGTATCATCATCTGTCTGTACACTACTTACATGTGCAGTCATCAGTTGTAGTAATAATGGCAACACCGTCTAACATTTAATAGTGCTGGGGGACATCATGGAGTCATACATATTGATTGTCAATGCTTTGGGTTAGATTGTTGTAGGTTTACTGGATGCAGGTCACACTCACACACTTCATGCGGATTTACTGTAGATACGTACCTGTTAAGTCACTGTGCAGGAGGCAATGGCTGACACATGCTGCTGGGTGGGGGAGGCCTCCATGATGCTGGGGTGTGGAACAGGGGGGATGGTGGGAGTAGTAGTGCAGGCCTCCCTCCCTTCCACACACTCCTAGTGAAGATGGCTACCAACCTGTAAGTCTGTTACTTAAACAGTGCAATGGCTGACACATGCTGCTGGGTGGGGGAGGCCTCCATGATGCTGGGGTGTGGTACAGGGGGGATGCTGGGAGTTGTGATACAACCCTCCCACCCGAAAACAGTGCTCCAATACAAGATGTCTACCAACATGTAAGTCTGTTTGTCAAACAGTGCAATGGCTGACACATGCTGCTGGGTGGGGGAGGCCTCCATGATGCTGGGGTGTGGAACAGGGGGGATGGTGGGAGTAATAGTGCAGGCCTCCCTCCCTTCCACACACTCCCAGTGAAGATGGCTACCAACCTGTAAGTCTGTTACTTAAACAGTGTAATGGCTGACACATGCTGCTGGGTGGGGGAGGCCTCCATGATGCTGGGGTGTGGTACAGGGGGGTTGCTGGGAGTTGTGATACAACCCTTCCACCCGAAAACAGTGCTCTAATACAAGCTGGCTACCAACCTGTAAGTCTGTTTGTCTAACAGTGCAATGGCTGACACATGCTGCTGGGTGGGGGAGGCCTCCATGATGCTGGGGTGTGGAACAGGGGGGATGGTGGGAGTAGTAGTGCAGGCCTCCCACCCGACAGTGCTCCAATACAAGCTGGCTACCAACCTGTAAGTCTGTTAGTTAAACAGTGCAATGGCTGACACATGCTGCTGGGTGGGGGAGGCCTCCATGATGCTGGGGTGTGGAACAGGGGGGATGGTGGGAGTAGTAGTGCAGGCCTCCCACCCGTAAACAGTGCTCCAATACAAGATGGCTACCAACCTGTAAGTCTGTTTGTCTAACAGTGCAATGGCTGACACATGCTGCTGGGTGGGGGAGGCCTCCATGATGCTGGGGTGTGGTACAGGGGGGATTCTGGGAGTTGTGATACAACCCTCCCACCCGTAAACAGTGCTCCAATACAAGATGGCTACCAACATGTAAGTCTGTTTGTCAAACAGTGCAATGGCTGACACATGCTCCTGGGTGGGGGAGGCCTCCATACTGCTCAGCTTTGATACAGGGGGTATGGTGTGAGTTGTTGTACAGACCTCCCTCGCCCATACAGGCCTCCTAAGCAGGGTGGCTGGCTACATGTTGGGTGGGGATGGACATTAAAATGGTGCTCGGGTATTGCAAGGAGGTAATTGTCATTTGTCTGTACTTACCAGCCTCCGCTCCCCCGGCTACTCCTGTGAGACTCTCAGGTAGATGGATGGCAAGCACCTTATCCTCCCATGGTGTGAATGTCTTTTGTGGGACGGGAGGGCCACTGGCTGTCACGTTTGCCAGCGTCCAGTTCTTGCTCCTCTTCTCCTTGACAACCCTCTTGAGATCATTCCACCGCTTCTGGATCTCCTTCTTGGATCTTGGGGTGGCCCCTACTGCATTCACCCTTTGGACTATCCTTTCCCACATTTGTGTCCTGGTGGCTAATGGTGTCTGTTGGACCAGGCTACCAAATAGTTGTGGCTCTACTCTTACAATCTCGTTGACCATGACTGTCAACTCACTCTCGGTGAATTTGGGCATTTTTTGTGCTGTCATGGTGTGGGGGGGTTGAGGTGTTTGTGGGTGCAGGGGTGTGTGGGTGCAGGGGTGTGGTGATGATGTGTGTGGGGTGTTGTGTGGTGGGGGTTTGTTTGTTATGGTGTGATGGTGGTTGTGGTGGTGGTTGGTGGATGGGTGTGCTGTGCTCTTTTGCCTCTCCTGGCAGATGTGGTGTATGGCCTTGTCTTCTGGAGTGATGCAAAGGATTGTGGTCAGTGCAGGGGGAGGCTTTATACTCAGCTGTGTGGGTGTGTCCAATAGGATTTAGGTGGTCAGGTGTGTTGTGGGAGTGGTTCTGTGTATTATTTTTGTTATTTATGTTTCTGTGTATGTGTGTTGTATGTTTTGGGTGCAGGGCTACTTTGTTTATGCAGTGTTAGGCATCACTGCGGTCTTTTCACATCGTCCGCCATGTTTATCATGTTCGTTCGCAGCGGTGGCTTTGCTGCTGCTTGTCCGCCATTTCTCCGATTCACTCCTGGGTGCGTCCGCGGCGGTCGGTGTGGGCGGTTCCGCCTGCAACACCCTCGGAGCTATCCAAATTTCCCATGCGGTGTCTCCGATGGACCTGTGGACGGTTTTGTGTTATCCGCTGCTTTTCCGGCCGCCGCGGTCAGAGTTTTGCCATCACCGCACGCGTCGGGCGGTTTTATTTTGGCAGCTACCGCCGCGGTCGGTTTTTCGTGGCGGGTGATCCTAATTCGCATGCCGGTTTTTCCGCGGTCATGGCGGGCGGTTGATTTTCCGCCTCCATGGCGGTCGGGGTGGTTTTCCGCACGCTATCCTAATGGGCCCCTAAGTAGTTGCCTTCAGTGGCAGGGGCTACTATGGCAATTTGTGTTTTTTAAAACCAATGTATTTTTGCTCTTAGCCATTTTTTATAAACGAGGCCAAGGCAGCTTCCACAATAAAGTCAGGTAAAACATTTATAAAAAAGCAAACATTGGCAAAGCCAACCGGCCGGTAGCCAATGCCAGGCCTATTGGTTTTGCTAATGCTAATGCTTCTTTTTATATCTAGCATTTGCTAAGACCTTTTAATTTTACTAAAATCATATATATAATACATTTACTTATAGGGGCTTTCAGCCAGCTCTCTTCATCCATTGATCTGTTGTGTCATTCCCATTTTTCTATAGCATACAGCATGGGTCGTAGGTCGGCCCTATTCAGGCATCAGTTAACTTCACTGTGCTTTCTCAAGCCTCACACAAAGTGACTATAATTAGAATGAGTGCTTTTTGAGACCACAGTTGCATTGATGCAGGCCCATCAGCCACCACAACAATACAATAAAAAAATATCAAAACAGAGCAAGCATTAACAAAACGAAAATGCTGGCAGCAAACACCAAATCTATTGAGTTTGCCAATGCTTGTATAATCCTTTCTCTAACCCTGTTAACCCATTGTCTGCCTAATACTTTCTATAGAAAAAAGAAGGAACAGTGACTTGGAATACCTAAAGCGTCTAGAGGAGCAACACACTGGCTACAAAAGATCTGCCATCACAAAGTAATTGAGAGATAGACAGTGCTATCTATGCTAGACACATTTTGCTACCAAACCATACATACTATTAGAAAGGTCTTTTAAATGAAATGAGAACATACCTGGAAGGAGTGGTCTGTTTAATGGCCTCATTGATGTGAGGCATTTCACAATGTGTAGCTCTGAACAAAAGCAATCTTTTTTCTCACATTGGGTTAAAAAAAGAACATCATTTTATAGTGATTATGCAACTGTATGTAGGTGGCTGTATGTTATGTTATGTTATGTTAGATTTTATTTATTCAGCGCACGTACGCCCGTAGGCTTCATGGCGCTATCGAAAATTGTGGGAGCGCAACATAACACCTAAGAGTGCATTAGTGCAAGGGCACGTTTTCCACCTATTTAAGAGTAGGCTTGTCTAAACAGCCATGTTTTAAAGGTTTTTCTAAAAGTGAGAAGAGTGTCACTCTGTCTTAGAGATAGAGGAAGGGCGTTCCATAAAGAAGCGGCCAGATAATGAAAACCGCTGCCACTCTGACGTTTTTTCTTAAATGATGGAACCTTTAATAGTTCTTGATGGACTGAACGAAGATTACGTGGGGGGGTGTATTTGCATACCAGATTCTTTATGAATTTTGGGCCCTTGCCTTGCAAAGCCTTAAAAATAATGCAACCGGCTTTAAATGCAACTCTCTGGGCTACCGGCAGCCAATGTAGATTTTCCAATACTTGCCTAATGGATTGCCTTTTAGGTTGTTTGCTTATAAGCCTGGCTGCCTGATTCTGGACATACTGTAATCTCTTAAACTGACCTACTGGAAGGCCTAAATACAAACTGTTAGAAAAGTCAAGTTGATATAAAACCAAAGCAATAATCGCTTGAATTAGAGCTGAGTAGGTTAGGAAATGGGCAATTTTCTTTATTTTTCTCAGTTGGAAGAAACTGGATGAGACTACTGTGCCAATATGGCTTTTAAGTGACAGATCCTCACTAACAGTTACCCCCAAGCTCTTTACTGTATGGGATTTAGTGGGAGGAGTTCCCATGTCAGATGGCCAAAAGTGGGGTCCCCAACTGATTTCACTTTTCCCGGGCAAGATAAGTTCTGTCTTGCCCGGGTTGAGCTTAAGATGGTTCAAATTCATCCATCTCTGGATATGGGACATCGTTTTTTTAAATTCAGCCACTGCATCCGAGGAGTCCAGTGGGAAGACAAGTTGCAGGTCATATGCATAATTAAAAATTGTAACCTTGTGGCTTCTCAGAGAGTACAGTAGAGGGCGCAGGTATAAATTAAAAAGTAAAGGGGACAGAGATGATCCCTGCGGGACTCCGCAGATGGAAACAGTTTTTGGGGCTGTGAACGTCCCCAGTCTAACAGATTGAGATCGTTCAGAGATGAAAGAGTTCAGCCAGCTCAAGGCGGGACCCCTAAGGCCGGCCTGTTCGACACGGTTGACAAGAATGGAGAAGTCAACCGCGTCGAACACGGCCGACAAATCCAGAAGCACCAGTGCTTGATGAACGTCTCTGTCTGCATTAGATCTCAGGGTATTCTGAACCGCCAGTATCACTGTCTCAGTCGAATGACACGGACGAAATCCGGCCTGATTCGGTTCCAGGTATTCTGTAGATTCGATAAAGTTTGACAGGCAATTGGAGACATGGGCTTCCAGAATTTTTGACAGATAGGGTAGGAGAGAAATCGGCCTATAATTTGTGAGATCATAAGGATCAATGCCAGGTTTTTTAGTTAGAGGGATCAGCAAAGCGTGCTTGAACCCCTTAGGTACCCTGCCCTGTGTGAGCGAGTCATTCAGTAAGGTAAGAATGCTTTGAGGAATGGCAAGTCCTATTTCCTTAAAAATATAGGGCGGGCATATATCATTAGGTGAACCAGATTTGACTCGGGTGAGAAGATCAGTTAAGGTTTTGAACTCAATGGGGGAAAAGGTATGTAGTGTAGAGGTATTGTAAAATATATCATCCATTGGGATTGGGGTGGGAGAGCTAATTATGTTCTGTTTTATACTGATAATTTTTTCTCTGAAGAAATCGTTGAATGAATCACACAGTTTTTGAGTAGGGATTATAGGAGGAGCAGTTCTATCATCATTGCAGAGATTATTCACTGTGTCAAATATCTCTTTAGATTTATTCGCAGAATTCATGATTTTAGATGAAAAGTAGTCAGTTTTATGTTGTAGGATAGTTTTTTGGTATATTTTCCTAGCTAAACAGTAAGTTTCTTTATCCTGTGGTAGATAGTTAGCTCTCCATTTCCTTTCTTTTTGTCTGATCTCAAGTTTTAATTTCTTCAATTCTGGAGTAAACCATTTGTGGGCTTCCCTCCCACGGGATCTAGGAAAGTTTACTAAAGGGGCATGGGAATCTGCAGCTTGGTGTAGCCATTGTGAAAACGTCTTTTCACTGGACTCTATATCCTCGCTTTGAGAGGGAAGGGTGGTGACTAAAGTATTTAGAAATGCCGGTAAGTCCAAAGATTTCCATTTCCGAATGTCTCTGCCAGCCTGTGGTCTAGATTTAGCAGTTCCATTGATTATAAATGAAAATCGTATAAAAAAGTGGTCTGACCAACTACAGGGGCATATGGAGGGCAGAGATAAAGATAAATTATATGACCAAATTTGATCAAGACTATGGCCCTTCTGGTGGGTGGGGGAATGTATGTGTTGTTTCAGATTAATGTCCTGTAGTAGGTCATTCAATTCTGCTGCTGGGGGATCCAATGCCACATTGTCAAACCAGTAATTCAAGTCCCCAATTAGTATCAATTTAGAGTAGTTAATAACATAAGAGGCCAGTTGTTCTGCTAACAAGGAGGGAAATGTGGCTATGCTCTGAGGGGGGCGGTATAGTAAGATTATTATCAGCGCTCCGCTATCAGTGTCTAATTTGACGACAATATTTTCTGTGTTTGGGAGCAACAAGGGTGACAGTTCTCGAAACTGGTGAGTTTTAAGAATAATAGCAGCTACTCCCCCCCTGTTTTCCCGGATGGGCGATTGGCTGCAAGAATATAATATTCTGAGGGAAGAGATGCAAGTATATCTGGTAGTGAAACGGCAGTAAGCCATGTTTCTGTTAAGAAAAGAATATCTGGTTTTTCATGTGACAATAGAAGAAAAATATCTACCTGATGTTTAATCATTGATCGTGTGTTGATAGATACAGCGAAATTTGGACAAACGTTTGTTAGAAGTAGCATAGTCCGTACGTGATAAAGTCATAGCTGTTGACATGTCTTTGGAAATGCCGAACTGAGAAATACGAATCAGAGTATGCGGAGATAGTGGCAGCCCCAGATTGCCGGTGGGTCTCAATGCGACTAAGTCAGAGGCAGAGTGGAAAATATTTAGTCCAGGGTCAGTGGCCCCGGGTCCCGGACGCGCGCGGACGGGCGCAGACGGCCTTAGGCGCGCCTTTGGCGCGCCATCGTCGCGCCCGCTGCACTCGTCCGCTGCGCTCTCTAAGGCACATTGCGTTTTATGGGAGGGAGCCTCGGGCAACTGGACCGCTGACTCTGGTCCCAGTGCCCTCCAGGCTCCTCCCAATATGGCGCCCGCACTCCACCGGACCGGCACGAGTAGCCGGGGTGAGAGAGCCGCCCTCCACGCATTCGGCAGGAAAGCCGCGATGGACCGGGGCGGAGGGGAGCTCTTCGCAGCAGGTAGGAGCAGCTAAATGCAAGCTGGTATCAGCGGTGACTTTTTAAAAAAGCTAAGCGCCTGCCTTAGATCTGCAGGACGCCGCAAAAATACAAGTCTCGCCAATTATATTTTTAAATTGTTAGCTAAAAGAAACAGAGGTAAATAAAATGTTTCAGCAAGGTTAAAAATAGTTACAATGCCGCACAGTGTGTCTCCCAAGGCGCGCTGCGTCCCAGCGGTACCAGGGGACTACCACCAACCTGGTAACCACACGAGAAGACAGCACTCCCCAATCGCTTTATGGGAGGGAGCCTCGGGCAACTGGACCGCTGACTCTGGTCCCAGTGCCCTTCAGGCTCCTCCCAATATGACGCCCGCACTCCACCGGACCGGCACGAGTAGCCGGGGTGAGAGAGCCGCCCTCCACGCAAACGGCAGGAAAGCCGCGATGGACCGGGGCGGAGGGGAGCTCTGCGCAGCAGGTAGGAGCAGCTAAATGCAAGCTGGTATCAGCGGTGACTTTTTTAAAAAGCTAAGCGCCTGCCTTAGATCTGCAGGACGCCGCAAAAATACAAGTCTCGCCAATTATATTTTTAAATTGTTAGCTAAAAGAAACAGAGGTAAATAAAATGTTTCAGCAAGGTTAAAAATAGTTACAATGCCGCACACTGTGTATCCCAAGGTGCGCTGCGTCCCAGCGGTACCAGGAGACTGCCACCAACTTGGTAACCACCAGGTTGGCAGGTGTATCTGACAGTATGGTGCCCTCTGAAGACATCAATGCAGAGGCGCCCTGTCATTATGGAGGGAGGGGGTGCAACCATCTCGATTTTGCATAGCATGAAGAGAGCCTGTGAGGCTGAGCAAAGGTCAGTCTGTCTGACACTTAGGATGTCATGGTCGGGCTCCAAGGTGCTTTACATGCGCAGGCACCTGGCAGCATAAGCCAAACTTTGCCAGACTGAAGATTTTGCAAGCATGAGGACATGACCTCATCAGCCCAGCAAGGGCTTGTAAGAGTCTCCCCCTCACGATGAGTATGAGTGTCACTGATAGACGCAGGCCTCGATGTATCAGGTTTGAGCCCTGAAGTGCCCAGGACTGACTGTCTATCAGTGACGCCTCTTCACAGAGTGTGGAGTGGTCAGCAACTCTCTTGGACCCCATCCCACTCTGTGAAAAGTGGTTGAGGGTCCTACTCTCATGGACTGACTCATGATAAGGTCAGCCAATGAGAAGAGGCGGCAGGATCTTTTAGTTGTTCCTTCTCTTCCCAAGCATCCTGCTCTTTCCAGTGACTTCAGCTTCCTCTACCGCCACCCGCTAGATCTGCCGCCACCGCTATGGCCCAGTAAGTAGATTTTTTAAATGTTCGGATGTGTGCCTGCATGTATGAATGTATGTGTTTTTGCATGCATGTGGATGGATGGGTGTGTGTCTATGTGCTTATGAATGGTGGGTGCACTTGTGAGAGTATGGGTGTGCATATGTGTGCCTGCCTGTGCCCTCCCCACTATTGTTAATAAATCCAAGCCACCACTGCATAAATGCCCAACCTGCAGAGGCATAGCTATGAATGGTGCAGCAGGTGCAGTGAGAACAGGACCCAGGGATGTAAGAGACCCACTGAACTCCCATTATTGCTATCTTTTACTACTAAAGCAAGGGCCAAGGCTGTTTCCCGTTCTTGAAATAGGGCCATTGGAATGCATGCTACACCATTTGTAATCTGCAGCGGTTTTAAATCTTCACAGGGGTATTACAGCGTTACTATGTTTCTTAGAGAAGATGGATATCATTGAGTTGATAGACACTTTTCATTTACAGTGCTATAAAAATGCAAACTCTGCTAAGGCAAATGGTATGTAGAGGATAGACTTATACATTTGTTAACTGAAAAGTACAAATGTTTCAATTAAAGTTACGATTACAATGGCTATTGATAGCGAAAAAAGCCCCAAGAGTACTAAAATGCATTAATTAAAGTGCTTTTAGTCCAAAGTATGCTGCCCCACTAACTTGCAGACCAATGCATAGCTGGGTCGTGTTGTTCAGCAGTACTGAAGGTTTGTCAGAATTAGCTAATAGTGTTATGTGTTAGTACAAAAAACACTATAACTGATGTATTTTAATACTTCTTATTCTACATTTTGTCATCTACACCAAATGGGTTCTTAACTATTTCTGAAATATTTGTATTATGTGAATGACAGTGACTAAGAACAGTTATGTAGAGGAACGTCTGAATGTGTATCCTTTCAATGTTTGTTAAATAGGAATCACTGACATAACCTCGACAGACCGAATATCGACTAGACAAAATATCGATGACAAATTATCGACTACAAAAAATATCGACCCCAATACTTAAACAAGAAATTACAAATATATCGAAACCACAATATCTATAAAAAAGAAAATCGACTACAACATTATCGACCATCAACATTATTGCAGGTAAAAAACATCGACCATCAATCCTTAACATAAAACACAGTCAAAATATCGACCATCAATACATAGAATACTATAATATCAAAAATTAAATAATATCGACTTTACAAAATACATATAAAATGCTCTTTCTAATAAAAAAACATATTATACACATCACAAATATACATAATATATTTTTTTTAAATAATACAACATACAATAAACATTTCTAACAATTAACAAAAACATTTACATCAAATAAACAATTTATAATACATATACAACATTGCAAACAATAAAACATTGCTTAATGCACATAATAAATATTCTTTCACTTTAAATCTTAATAAACGCCATTAACCATTGAAAAAAATTGCTTTACCCATAAAAAAACATTAATTGGCGTCACCCATTTAAGGAAAACAAGTACCAAAACAAGTAAAAAAATTCAAATAAACCAATAAGAATAAGCTATCAAAGTGGATAACCAATAAACTTTAAGAAACAATTAAACACATCCTATAAAAAGAAGGATTACACCTGTTAAAATCGCAATCTAAAACACCAAAAGAAAGGAAGGAGAAACTCTGCCAGTTTGCTGAAAGAAAACGGATTGACTTCTACCAAAAACCAGCTACGCCTATCTAAAGTAAGTACTACCACCTTTATATATTTAAAAAACGTAAATCTAAGACTTCAAACATGTATTTAGAAAACAAATAACTGAAACATCTCTTTTTTCCTACTCTATTTTCTACAGATAAAAATAAATTATTGAAAAACTGCACATCTACACTTCAAAGAAAAAAGATAAAAAGTAGGTATCTAATCTAAAAAATGACAAAAAACCTTAATAAATAGAAAACTAAGGACAAACTAGCTAGCAGAGCACAACAAAAGAAACATAAACAAATATACATTCTTGTGACACATCTTCTCCATCTTAACAGGTACAGAAGAAATACAGCAAAAAGAAAAATTCAAAGAAAAGCAACACCTGAATTCAACAAAGAAATAAACTGGTAAATAATTAACATGCAAATCAATGTTATTATAATACTAAATACATTATTAAATACTTTTCTAATAATGTAATATTTAATTTCTCCTAGCACCAAAAAGCAAACATGACTGAAGGAGCAAAATTTATGTATTCTCAGAAAAGGGAAAATGCTTCTTTGTTACATGGGATATGTATACACTCAAGAGAAACAGATAGATATGAAAGTTGTTTGGAAATGCACTAAATACTATTCTAACAAATGTTATAGGAGAGCTATAACTCAGGAAACTTCTATAACGTATACTAAGGAACATAACCACCCACCCAATGTTGCCGAAGTAGAGATTAGAGAAATGCTTGATTCCCTTAAAGAAGCTAGCACTGCTACTGATATAGCAACAACTGCTATTCTAAAACAGCATTTAAGTGTTCTACCCCAACATGCCTCTAGCCAACTACCAAGTATAGATTCCCCCAAAACAACCATAGCTAGACAAAAAAAGAGCTACAGCAACCACTCCTCCCACACCTAAAACTTTTGAAGAAGTGCAATTTCCCCCTGAACTTTGTCTAACTCATAATAATGAACCATTTATACTATATGACAACAACTCAAAAGATAAAAGAATAATACTGTTTGCCACTGCAGACAACATGACTAAACTAAACCAATGCCAAACTTGGATAATGGATGGTACTTTTGCAGTATGTCCTAAACCTTTTTACCAATTGTACACTATCGATGGTCATTTCCAAAATGCTAATATTCCATTCCTATATGCCCTCCTACCAAACAAACAACAATCTACCTACCAAGAAATCCTAACCAAAGTCAAAGAACAAACTAATGACTATTTCCCACAAAAAATTATCATTGATTTCTAAAAAGCAACGATAAACAGTATCCTTAAAATATACCCACACACAGCAATACAAGGTTGCTATTATCATTTTAATCAATGTATATGGCGACATGTACAGAAATCTACATTTAGGGCTCCATTAGGATGTCGGGCGGATGGCGATCTGCCCGACAGAAATGACCGCCCGCCATCCTTTTCCCCCCGCCACATTACAATGGCGGGGGTGACCGCAACGGAGGGAAACACCGCCTGCCACTTTTACGCCCGGTCGCATTGCGGCCGAGGCGGGAAATGATTAATATGGTGGCGGTGTCTATGAGACACCGCCAGCCACATTACAATGGCAAGTTTACAATGCCTTTCCGGGGCGGCGACGCTGCCACAGAAAGGCAGGCGGTGTTCACTCTGGGGCCCCCGGAGTGAAGGCCAAAGGGGGATGGCACACGGGGGGTACCTGTAGTACCCCCCTGCATTTGCATAATCAAAGCGGCAGGCACCGCGCGGTGCCTGCCGCTTTGATTATGTAAATGCTGCTAAGCATTTTTAGTATTGTGGCAGGCGTAGCAGAGAGCTCCGCCCACCACAATACTATAAATACAGGATGTGCCCGCCACTGTGGCGGGCACATCCTAATGGTGCGTGCGGGACCCCCGCCCTTAGGGCAGGCGGTCCCGATTTCTGATACCGCCCGCCATCCTAATGGGGCCCTAAGTGTCCAATACGCCACAGACAGCACCTTTACTTATCAAATTAAAAAACTTATTTCTCTAGCCTATGTTCCTGTAACAGACTTTGCAGAGCACTATAACCTATTAATAGACGGACCCTACTATAAAAGAAACGAAGAAAGATTAAGCCCTATGCTTGACTACTTCGAAGGTACATGGGTAGGAAGGCGACACCGATCAGGTCATAGAAGACAACCTAAATATCAAATAGCCTGGTGGAATGTCTACCTTAGCACCCTAAATAAGGAAGCAAAAACAAACAACCCAGTTGAAGGATGGCACAATGCCTTCCAAGCAACCACAGGCAGAGGAACACCTACTCTTTACAAATTAATTCAATCCCTACAAAAAGAGCAGAGTTACCAAGAGCTCCAAATGGAGCAATCAGTAACCCCGATAGGACCAAAATTAACTAAACAAATCAAACAAATGTATAACACACTCCAAAGCCAAGTTACCCTCTATCCAAGTACCAGAGGACTAGAATATCTCTCAATGATAGCTAAAACGATTCTATAAAATATATCACAAGTATACATACAACATTATCCATTTATAAATATAAATTTTCCTACCATTACTATATGTAACAAATTGTATTTAAATTATTAAATACATTTCAAACACATTTATTTAATGTATTATGATAATTTACTTTCAAACTGTTACATATAACATAGCAATACAACAAATTAAAACAGATTTCCCACCCAAAAACATTTATTTATATACTTACAGTTTCTGTCGCTTCTTCAAAAGTAATCCAATCTTTAAAAATCCATACCAAAAATCCAAAATGTCCATACATTCCAAGGAAGCCCAAAAAAAAAATGAAAAAATACAAGCAAATCCATAGCGACTCCTCTCCAATGTAATCCACAGAGTATACCATTCAAAACCCGAAAATAGTCATTTAAAAAAAAAACGCTCCTGGAAAACCCGAAAAACAAAGTATGTGTGTAAAAATATGAGTATATAATACTCGTCACACTACTTTAAAAAAAAACGGACCTCCTCCAAAAACTAAAAGGGCACAACAACCTAAAATAGAAAAAAGACATACCCACCCACACAAATACACCCATACACATATAAAAATACATATTTATACTATCAACATAAGCATTTAGTAACGTTTAAACATATAAACATACCTCACACACCTAGCACTAAAACGCGATAAACACTAAATATCGTACACTCGAGCTAACACCTAAAACACAATGTACGATCGATATTACAATCCTACTCAACCTAAATACACCACACATACACTTAAATTAAATTTAGTTACTTATAAAACACAACAAAAACAAACCTACCCTCTCCAACGTGATGCAGCATCCAACCGCGAGCTCTTCCAATACCAAATCAAACTAAATAACATTATGCCGTTAAAACAGAGTCCCTGTATAACTGAAAAGCCTATTTATTTTCTATTTTCTTATACATAAAAATTAAAAATATAGGCTTACATTATATATTATTTCTCCTAATAATTGTTTTTGATAATTATAAATATATATTTTTAAAAATTATTTACAATATTATTTAATGAAGTATGAAAAAGAAAATATTATTTATATGTACACTTTGTAATTAATTAAAATGTTGAAATTACTTTTATCATTCACTTTCTGTTAAACATTATGCTTATAAATATGTTAATGTGATTATAAAATGTATGTACAGTTTAAAAATTATTTCTCATTATTTACTTTTGTAAAAATTTATATTTGTAACATTTTCAATATTAATTTTAATAATTTATAAAATAAATATTATCATTTTGTAACCAACAAAAATGTTACTATTTTGAAATCTGTAAAAAATGTATCCATCAATAATTTCTACTATAAAATACAAAAAATGTATGTACAACAAATATAACAAATATTTTCAACATGTTTGCTATGAAAATATTTCTATTTTGTATGTGATTTAAAGTAATTGTAATGAAATAAATTGTACACTATGTAATTATATTTGTTATGAAAATGTACATTTCCAATATATGTGAATTAACATAAAAATTATCTCACTTCAATTTATGAATATTTTTAATATACAAATATTTACTTGCTATTACATTTTATTTCAAAAAACTATTCGCTTACAAAATTATACTGCAAATAAAAACTCTTCTTCCCATTTCGTAATAAACTGTTTGTTAATGTTTTCACTTAACCATGTGTGTGTCTCCTTTTTAAATTTCCTAAATATAATATCATGTAAATATTGTTTTAATTATTTATTAATTCTTTTTTTAAATCATAAAAATTATGATTTATTTATCAATGTATTACTAATATAACAATAAATGCAATTACTACTATAGGTATTATATTTTCAAACAAATAATAATTGTAATATTCTACCAACCAAAATGTATATCTCTACAAAGTTTTTGCTATTCCCACTCCACCAACTATAAACTCAGTGAAGGTGCTGGACATTCAACCCTTATAAATTACAATTCCCTCTCCACCAAGTATAAACTCAGACAAGGTGCTGGACAGTAAACCCTTATAAATTACTATTCCCACTCCACCAAGTATAAACTCAAGGAAGGTGCTGGACATTCAACCCATATAAATTACTATTCCCTCTCCACCAAGTATAAACTCAGAGAGGTGCTGGACAGTAAACCCTTATAAATTACTATTCCCACTCCACCAAGTATAAACTCGAGGAAGGTGCTGGACAGTAAACCCTTATAAATTACTATTCCCACTCCACCAAGTATAAAGTCAGGGAAGGTGCTGGACATTCAACCCATATAAATTACAATTCCCACTCCACCAAGTATAAACTCAGAGAAGGTGCTGGACAGTAAACCCTTATAAATTACTATTCCCACTCCACCAAGTATAAAGTCAGTGAAGGTGCTGGACATTCAACCCATATAAATTACTATTCCCACTCCACCAAGTATAAAGTCAGGGAAGGTGCTGGACTGTAAACCCATATAAATTACTATTCCCACTCCACCATGTATAAACTCAGAGAAGGTGCTGGACAGTAAACCCTTATAAAGTACTATTCCCACTCCACCAAGTATAAAGTCAGGGAAGGTGCTGGACATTCAACCCATACAAATTACTATTCCCACTCCACCAAGTATAAACTCAGAGAAGGTGCTGGACAGTAAACCCTTATAAATTACTATTCCCACTCCACCAAGTATAAAGTCAGGGAAGGTGCTGGACATTCAACCCATATAAATTACTATTCCCACTCCACCAAGTCTAAAGTCAGGGAAGGTGCTGGACAGTAAACCCATATAAATTACTATTCCCACTCCACCAAGTATAAACTTTTAGTGTAGTTCCTAGTTTCCCACTAGGCCCTGCGCATTGGAATAACATAAACAGTAGTATCGACGTGGAACTGCGGATATTCCAGGCCTCCACTGACTATGCTAAACTTAATTGGGTGTGTTACCAACTAGCTCAGAGGTCACTGGAAACTTTCTTCTCTGCATAGGAAGTGATCAGCTTCCCTGGCACAGACAAGAAGGGATTCAGCTTTCCAACAACCGTACAACATGACAACTTTGCTCCTCAGATCAAGAGTCAATCTCTAGGGTCGTGTGAAACAATAGACATGTATTTCACTCAGTCAGGTTAGTGCAGTTTACTTTCACGATATGTAGAGAATAGAGAGACGGGCGTTTGTCAATAAAGGGTTAACATTTATTGAACAGTCTTTCTTCTCGTACAAGAGAAATGTATTGCCACAATTGCAAGACTTGTTATTATAAAAAGTACGTACAGTAAGATAAGTATTGCGAAATAATACTGTAAAAGCATTGATATGGTTTCTTAGCCATACAATGGTTTAAAAGTAATAAAACATATATACATTCATATATACATTAGGCTAAAATACTCAACAGGTGCTTCTAACTACGCCTACCCCAGTGTGCCTGACCTAAGCCTAACACGTGGAAGGGGAGTAAGTAAGTAGCTTTAAGTTAAGTTGGTTTTACCAAGGTTTGCTTCAAGAATTCTCATCTAAGGGTTTAGTCAACACCATACCTCTGAATAGAATGATGGAGGTCTGGTATCTCCTTCAGGAGGAACTCGGTATCCTAGTCACCCGCGAGGGCAGACTAGAAGCGCTGGTGCTGGATTTCTCTGTTCAGCGCGTCGAGGAGGAGGAGGGGGGACAGCGTCCGCGGGCAGCTTGGCATCTGCTGTTCTCTTCGCAGAGGGACGGCTGTTCAGCTCCTAAGCTCACCACACCATCGTTCGCGCTTTAGCAGCGATAATGGTATCAGTAGCTTCACCAACAGCAGCGGGGCAGCAGGCTGCAGCAGCAGAGTGCATACAGCATACAACAGCTAGCAACAGGGTAGCAGGCTGCAGCAACAGGCTATTGCTTAAGGCAACGTTGGTAGTATTTATACCTGACAGGTGCCTGGTTTGACGCAAGTTTGCTGGACATAAGACGTCAATTAAAGATGTCACTAGGAAGTGATAGCTATCAGTTGCTCATTAGAGTTCCATTACTAATCAAAACACAGCAAGCGGGGATTTCCAGGTTTGCTGAGTTTTTATCTTGTTGAAGAACTCGGAGTGTTAATCTAGGAATATCAGATAGTGACTTCTGCTCTGTCATTGCACTAATTGGTTGCAAAGGAAGTGGCAGAGAACTATTCTGGAATGTGGCTCTGTTCGTGTGAGGCCAGAGATGACTTTCTGAATATCGCACTTGAACGGTTATGCCAATATAGGGAATAAATGGATTTATAGCCGAATAGGGGCATAAGGTCACAGTATCGATCAGGAACCTAGATAAACACGCAACACCCACCCCACGTTTTCATGTCCATCAAATTACTAAAACTAGAGCAATAGAATGCATGTGTAACATTGCCCACCCCAAAATACATAAATGCATTCGAAATAGGCGTATAATGTAATACGTGAAATTTAGGTACTCTACGTTTTTTGAAGCATAGAAATCATTCTTATTGCATATGAAATCAATGAACGATTATGCAAAAAGAATTACACATGAAATATCTCTGAAACAGAAGAAGGGCGAGATAAATCATCACATAAATGCATTGCAATAAATGTGCTAGAGGCTGATGTAAGTTTGTTATGTCTCTAGATGTGTTTAGAAATAAAAGTGTGAAGCTTCTGTTCTCTAAGAATAGTTTTTACCTTAAGCAAAGAATTGTTCGTGCCAAAAAAAGGTCAATATTAAAAAGTGTTCAATTCAAAAGAATTAATGTTTGAACGGGGAAATAGAGTTCCAACGCTTTTAGCAGTTTTTGTTGATCAAAACTGAAGGCCGAATTCAGAGTTCATGGGAACGCTGTGTGTCGGAAAGCTTCTCCAAAGTTATTGTTTCTGTACGGGTAAGAACATCGTATCAGACAGGCTCTCAAAGAATTGGTCTACAAAATCAGGTGACAGTTCAACTAAATTCGATAGTGCTGTAAATTGGCAGGTGCGAGAATGATTGCTGTCATCATAGTCAGGAGCAGCAATGCTCACAGAAGGTCGTACCTGGGTGATGTTGCTTTTGTCACTCGCTCCACTGTTACCACCTAGTCGTAGCACAGGAGTCTCAACGAATGCCGTCATCAGGATTGGTAGCCGCTGGGGACAACACAATGCGTGAGCCGTTATTTGACTGAGCAAAGTATCGACGTCCATTGGTACTGCTGATGGAAGTGAAAGACAGATGTCTAACACGCACTCATCTCCGCATAGCATACATCGAAGTACCGGTAAGATACAGTTCTGCCATATAGGTCTGAATGAAAGGAACCAGGTCATATTTAGATCTCTCAGCCTGGCCAATCCGAGGACGTTAGTTATCCTGTCCCGGTAGCGCATTGCTAGGATTGTCTCTTCCATTCCCATGGGAGCTATGTCTGAGTTTCGGCTTGCCATAACGAAGCAGGACGGTCAAAAATAAAATCCCTGCTACAAGTCCCAAAAATAATGGTATGCCGCCAAAAACAGAGTGTGCAAAATTAGGAACGATTCCCAAAATTGCCTGAAAAGGTGTTAGCAGTCCCGTAAAGACTGTCTTAAATATGCCTGGGATGCTTGTGGCACTAGACATGTTAAGGAGTTGGCTGAGCATTTCTACGAAATGCACGGGGCAATTTGTTGATAAAAGTTCATGAACTTCAGTAGCTGTCCTTGCAACTAGAAGATCATACGTCTCTTTTGATGACGTTATAGGCACTGTTGTCTGCAAAAGCACAGACTTCATTTTGCTTAAAGTATCAATTCGTATAGAATAGAGATTCAGACGAGGCCAGATGGGAGTCACTGTGTCTGCAGGCCCACTCGGGAACAATGCCTGCATACAGCATTTGACCATGGATGTTACTCTTACTAGATAACTTTTCACTGGCACAAGGCCACAACATCTGTGATCCGTTCTAAGAATGTAACTCCCGTTTGCGAGTTGCATCATAAAGAAGGGCTCTATCTGAGTTGCAGGTGTGACTAGCTGGTGGCATGAAAGGTTGTTAGAATTTCCATCACATGCTCCGTGTAAATTAATACCCTGACACAAAAGTATACCACCTAGTGAGTGTTTACAGTTTTCACCACTAAGAAATACATTTTTGTCGCTGTCACTATAGCAAGAATGTGTGTATGGTAATTTCCATTCAGATTTTACATATCCTTTACCCAATTGTTCATACTGGCCAGTAGGTATGTATTCAAGGCACTTTTTAAATCGGAAAGTTGTTATCGGAATAGTGATAATTCCGTGTATTATCCATTCAATGACAGGACTCTCTGACATTGTCAATGGTAATCTCTCAAGTTTTTCGATGCTCCGGATTGTATAGTCTGCTCCTTTCTGTGCCAAACTGATCTGTTTATCAGTAAGGTTAAAAATGGAAAATATTGACGTTGTGTTGATTAAACGCCAAGGCACATAGCCTGAACGAAGATTTTGCAGCGTCCAGCCTAATTCTATAATAGAACGTAATTGAGATTGGCCATGTTGTAACATTAGCAAGTCTCTATCTATCACATCAAAGGCAGAGGATACAATATTGTCCAACAAATATTTTCTGGAAGACAGAGTCATTAACCCATTGTCTACTACAGAAAGTGATTTTTCCAAATTAATACGATCAATTTCTCGTATTTTTTCAGCTGTTTCAATTTGTTTGACTTTCCAAGCCTCGTTGTACGCAGCATAGATACTGGTCGCTATGAAACGCTTTTGACGCTGTTTGCGTGGTTCAAGAATGAAATCGCGCAAATCAGCACCATCTTTTAGTAAAGACAAGTGTTGCTTAATTTCAGCCAGTGTGGATGATGTTAGCCATTCAAGGCAGAGTTTCCCTACACTGTATGTTGTTATTATCCCTGGATTTTGTCTCTGGGAGTATCTCGGGTCTTGTCTGGTCATTTTTAACCCCTGTGTTTTATTCAGGAATCTATCTTGACAGCTGTTTGTGTCAGTAGGCCAGATTAACCACTTTTTCCAATCAGGGTGTGTTCTGTTAAAATGTAAAATTTTTGACACGTCTAACTCAATATCTGCGGTTATATTTTCAGGTATTGGCTTTGGAATAGACGGTGTTTTAAGGTCTTTGATCTTAGCTAGGCCAAGACAAGATGTTTGGTGTATTGTGTCATTTAAAAACAACATTTGTTCTGGTATCATGCAGGTTCTAAATAGTGCTTCAATGCCTTGTACCTGCCAATCTTTTGTACCCCAAATTGTTTTCGTTTCAATGTTATTTTTCCAATAATCAAAACCAAATGTCATCATTTTATCATAACATGCTTCTGAATATATCAATTTAGAATTTGTCAGCATTGTTTTCATTCCTGTTTTATCTAACAGTTTGTAATAAAACGTTTCTGCATCACTGGTGTTAAACCCTGAGAAGTATTTGAATTTCTCAAAAAATGCTTTAGAACTGCTTTTAGGTGGTGTAGCACAATGTTCCCATTGATTATACATAAAAACATTTCTAGGCTGTGCAGATTTATGCAAGTAATGATCACCATAGTGTGTGTAGCAGAATAGCTGCTCATAACTAGATGAACCTTGTAAATAATCATGATCTGTGAATCTAGCTGACATTACTAAATCAGACATCATGTCATTAATACTGTTAAAGTCCCAATTATCAGAGAATGTACTCGGTTTTACAAAGTCACTTAGGGAAACCTTCAGTTGATGAGGATACTTCAGGATTTCGACCGGACCATATATCTCATAGTCTGTTTTCTCCCATACTACCCCACCAGGTATTGGAATTGCTGTGACATTTACTGTTGACAGTTCTCTTTTCTTCACGTGGGATGAACTGTGTGGTTTGAGGACTAGGTCGATGTTCTGACTTGCTGTGTCCATTCAATTGTAATAAACTTTCCTAAAATTAAAACTAAAATTAGGCATAGTAGGAGTATGAATACCCCTGAAATAATCCAATGCTCAATCAACGGTGAATCCAGATATAATTCTTTGATTTGTTGAAGGAGTCCTGTAGTATTTTCTTTAGAATACTTTTTTGTTTCTGGCATCACTTCGGGGTCGTTTTGATCTTCAGAGAAGTTGTCGAAGTTGATGAAATAACCAGAGGCAGTTCTGTCAATTGATGGGATTGTTCTTTCAATCTGTCTTTCGGTAGCATTTTCTGATGCCACATTAGTGTAGACTGGTGTTATTTCTTGACGAACCGTTTCAATCTGTGTCTCAAGAGGCACGAGTTCCATGGCATTATTGCATAGTCCTTCACTGTGCACTGCAGGCTGATCGAATGTGATTAGTCTTTCAGTTTGAACCTCTTGGATTGTTGCAAGTTTGGGTATTCTGTTGTTTCTTGGGAGTCCACTGGGCCTACTGTTGATTATAGGCCACATGCTTGTGGTTTTACCAGCTCGATGGACACAACTCTGTTCTCCTTTTTACCAGCAAGGGGCGGTAGTACAACTGATCTTGTTCCGGTGACTGCCAAGACAGGTACTGCTTTTCTGTAAGAAGGCCCAAATTCCTTCTTCACCGCGATCTTTTCTCTGACTAGATCCCCAATCTTTGGAATCCAGACAGGCCTTGCTGGGGCTGTTGCTTGTGGTGCCTCGTCAGTGGTAGATGGCTGTTGCTTTAACTTTATGTTGCTTAAGGATTTTCTTATTTCATTCAGTTCCTGTAAAACAGCCAAACGATCTTTGATGTCAAAGTCTGTTGTTTTTTCTTGTACCACTGACATCTGACTATCGAGGTCCTGAATGTTCATTCTAATTCCGAACAATAGTTCGTATGGGCTGAAACCTTTTAGAGAATTTCTTGGCAAGTTGTTAAGACTAGTCTGGACACTTATTAAATGTTTGACCCACCCAGCGCCTGAACCTAATACCTTCGCTGTTATAGATCGCTTTATGTCCCGGTTTTTTCTTTCAACCACACTATTCCCTTCGGGGTGCGACGGACAAGAATACCGCAACCCAATTCCCATGCTGGCCATGGCCTCCTTATAGGCTCGAGAGCTGAAAGCAGGACCCTGGTCAGAATGGAACGTGGTAATTGCGTAAATGCCGATATGGACTCGCAGATCTCTCTTATAACCGTTCTAGCGTCAGCCGAGCGCTGGAGGCCACATTTTTTAAGTGCTTTTTGTCTTAATGGTGTACACTGGGACGCGCTTCTCTTCTTTGATTGCGCAGATAGACCGCCTTATGCTGTCTCGCAGGGATCCTGAAACTACACTGGCCTGTTCATTACTGCGATCTCTGTTGCAGTTTTCACAATTTTGAGCAAAACATTGAATATCTATACTCATTCCTGGCCACCAGTACTCTGATTGTAATTCTTTCAGAGAATCTTTAATTGTTTGGTGTCTCAGACCCAACCCCATGTGTGCTTCCAGTAAGAGGAAGCCCCTCCTGCTCCTGTTTGGAATTACTCTGTCCCCCACTCCAGGGATTCGAGCAAAAGAAACGGAGTTTGCATCTATTACGTATGCATAATTGAGTGGATAGTTTACGGGTAGTGCTGCATAGTCGCCTTTTACGGTCGTTTTTACTGCCAGCATGGTTTCCCCGTCTATGTATTTATCTGTACGCTTTTTTGTGGCTACGGAAGCCGGTTTAGTGACTTCCGCTATGACTGTATTAACCAATGAATTCCCTGCAACGTGAACGCCATCACGTCGAAGACTCTGTGCGTGAATCACGTGAGTCTTTTGTAGTTCTTTGTGTAAAAGAGCTACCTGTTTCCAGAGCAATTTATGCTTTATTGTGGCACCTGTGTCATCTTTGTAATCGTTTTCAATCCAACTCTGCAGTTTATTGTTGTAAGAGTTGACGCAAAAATGAGAATCGCACACGATAAGTGTCGGGAATTCACGTTCTGCATTTTCGAGCGCCATCTTTAAACATCTGATTTCAGTTCTCTGAACCGAACAGTTTCTTACAGATTCAGTTTTTGTTACTTTCGGTCTGAATTTACCGCACAGCCAACGACCTTTAATTATCGCACAGGCTGCATCGTAGGATTTGCTCTCTACGTTGAAATGCTGTACAAATCTATCTGTATAGATTATACAGGCGTATTGTGGGAGAGGCAGAAGTTCGATTGGCAGAGAATATTCTTCTTCATATTCTAAATCATTCAGTTCTTCGAATTGCGGGGCGAAATAGTATTTCACATCTTCCGCTCCTAGAGAATCTACACAATGTATCCATTTCGGATCCAGTGACACTGTAAGCAAGTTTACTGGGCTGAATAGCGCCTCGAAGGCGGATTCCAATGTGAGGATATTAATCCTTTTACCATGTGCTAGTTCTCGTTCATTTGCTAATGCAATTTGTACTGCTTTCACAGTTCTTTCTGTGAGACTGAATGCTTTTTCTGCTTGTGTGTACAAGTGAGATTTAATTGAAATTGGTACCTTTTCTCCCTCATTAGAGGTTAGGTACGTGAATCCGCATCTTCCTGGGATGACTCGGATTACAAGATCACGTGTGTTGTCACGTGTATCTAATTTTGTTTTTGCTAACATGTCTGTTTGCAGTGATCTCAAAATTTCTGTGTGTTTTTGAGTCCAATTGATTTGTTTAAAATCAGGTTTAATTAGTTCGTAAAGAGGTTTAACCCTCTCTGCGTAATTTAGAATGTATGTTCTTCCGAAATTCAGAAAACCTAGAATGGATTGTAAATTCTTCAGCGTTTTTGGAGCTTGGAGTACAGCGCACTTCTCTAAGAAGTTGTCCGCTAGGCTTTTCCCTTCACTTGATAATTCGTACCCTAAAAATAGTACTGTCAGATGGGCAATTCGGGACTTTTTAAAGTTGAATTTGTAACCCTCTGCTGCGAACCCAAGTATAATGGTGTTCACTCTTTTCAAGTGAGTATCCAAGTCGTCGTCTGTGAGATAGATATCATCTACGTAAGACAATGCCTCATCATCATATATTTGTAGTAACTCTGTTACCCTAGCTGAGAATAGTCCTGGGCTGTTCTTGAACCCCTGTGGGAGTCGACAGAATTTTTCTGCGACCCAAATGCAGAGAAAGCGGTCAAATATCTGCTTTCCGGTGCAATGTTTTGACAAAAGAAACCATTAGATATGTCTAATGTTGTTTTATATTTTTTCCTAACTATGTTATTCATTAGGGCTGCACTATGCGAGTTTTGTACTGCAAAAGTTTTGCAACATGTATTAAGGTGTCTGTAGTCCAAAACTAGACGATATGAATTGTCTGGCTTGGAGACAGGAAACAAAGGATTGTTCATTTGAGAGGTGCATGTTTCAATCACCCCCTGGTATTCAAGTTGATCTAAAATCTCCCTGACTTGTTTTTTAGCTTCTTGTTTAATGGGATACTGCTGTTGGGCAGTTGGTTCAGTTTTTAATTGGATTTTGTGAGGAGTTGAGTCCTCATCCCATCCTACATGATTTTTATATAATGCAGGTGCCTGGGCCACTGCCCATTTCCTTGCATATGTATATTTTTTGTGAATCGGAATGTGATTCGAGAAGGCAGGCATAATCACTTCTTCGCCACGAGGGCACTCCCTGACAAACTCCGGGGGCCAATCTTTTTCAGCTAACAGAATATCATAGCCTTTTGAGAGCTTATCCCAAAATAGACCCCTTATTTTCCTAGTCTTATCACCCTCTATACGCAATGGTATTTCGTATATTTTATGGGGCTCGCTAAGTCTGGTATCGGCAGTTTCAACCTGAATGTATTCATTCGTGTCCACTATCTCCAGATGACTCATCAAGATCTTGCGCGCTATACTGATTTCTGCTGCACTGTCCAACATTGTCAATGCCCACTCCCCGTTTTTCAACTGTGTCCTCAGTATTCTCGGCATGGTTGATTACTCTAATACTGGCTACCTTCTTTTTCTGAAATTGAGATTTTTTACTCTGAGCAGGTTCCTTGTCTTTGGACTTGGTGTGCTCTCCTGGGTCTGACCGTCCTCTTCTTTCCGAATTCTGTAGAAAAGATCGAGAGGGACAAGTATCAATACTTTGATATCTATCAGGTTTTTTCAGATTATCCCTATTTCTAAGGTTATATCTTTTCTCAGAGGGCTCCCTCTGGGGAGACTGGCGTTCTCGAGTCGGAGTTCTTTCCCTCCGTCGAGGAGATCTTCCTCTGGACTGGAAAACTTTTTCCTTGGGAGTGGATTGTTTATTTCCATCCCAGCTCTTTTTAGGAGTGTTTGAATTATTTTTAATAAATAATTTTTCAGGATTTTCGAGCAGTTGGGGCTTAACTGGTTTTCCACCCAAGCTGTCTCTACCTAATTCTTCATAGCATTTTTCTATGATTTTTGCAAGCTCAACAGGATCTTTTATATCTGTTTTTCAACTTCTGGCGGATCGCCACAGATGCTGCTTCTCCTTTTATGTTGGCTAATAATATAGCCGAGACCTGCTTGAAGTCTTTCAGTAATTTCATACCTAGATTTAAAGCGGGCTCTGGACCGTATTCATTTTGAATCTGTTTTAGCACTTCTGGTATTACCGCCATAGACGGAACACCGTGTGTTTTTGTGTAAATGGAAGCAAAGACTGTACCCCAAGTGTCGCAGTCCTCTATGTGTGGTGCGATTCCCATAGGAAGGCAGATTGTCAAGATTCTGTGTTTCTCAATAGGGGTAGTATCAGGAAATACTGCCTCTATTTGAGTGATTTTCTGTGCTAACCAGAAAGGAATTTGTTCCCGTTTTACGGGTGTTTTACCAAGACATGACTGTATGTTCTGTGGTGTGATTTTATTAGTGTTCCCCTGATGAGGGGTCAGCTGTGGTACATTAACAGCTGGCTGGACTGTTGCAGTCCGCATTACATATTGGACTAATTGCCTATGTATTTTTATTAGTGTTTTTAGCTGTACTAACAGCTCTTCCTTTGACATTTTTACAATGTCAGGATGTGGTGTGTAGCTGGTTAGAACCGGCCACGTTGCTCCTGGTCTACCTAGTGGACCGAGCCTGGTAATGTGATCATTATGTTTTAGGGCGCCATTAAACCAGAGCAGGTGCTCTTGGAATTTAAGTGGAATTTCAATCTCCTCGAAAGGAGCGTACTCTTCCGGAGGTTCCTCTATTTTGTAATAGTGAAACTCTTTTGTTGTAGCGTTTGCCGCTGGAAAGTTTATCCATGAATAGAATACCTCTGTCTGCCGATATTCGTGAGCCTCTATCACGAAAATTACTGTACCACCTTGTGGTGTCAGTCCGTTTTCTATAAGTTTTAAAGTTATAGATTTTCTTAAGTGGACCGGGATGATAATTGCACCCGGTACTGTATCGTCGGGATCCTGCTGAGTCGCATTTACTGCACCCCCAGTGGTTCCGTTTTCTCCTGGCATTGTTAAAATGCAAGGTTTGCAGAGTTGGTCTCCAAGGAGACAAAGATTAGGTGAACAATATTTTGGAACACTGTATCCTTCAACGTTGAATAAACCAGAGCTTTACATAGGAATCTCTTCCTACTAAGGTCGGGCGGATTTTAACCTTTCACCCACTCCAGACGTCTATTGGAGTATTTACGGGAGAAAGGGGTCTGTGTGAAATATGCACAACTGAGTTACTCTAACGTCTTGCGTTAGTTTATCGCCTTACCAAACGTTGGGCGCCATGTAGTGTAGTTCCTAGTTTCCCACTAGGCCCTGCGCATTGGAATAACATAAACAGTAGTATCGACGTGGAACTGCGGATATTCCAGGCCTCCACTGACTATGCTAAACTTAATTGGGTGTGTTACCAACTAGCTCAGAGGTCACTGGAAACTTTCTTCTCTGCATAGGAAGTGATCAGCTTCCCTGGCACAGACAAGAAGGGATTCAGCTTTCCAACAACCGTGCAACATGACAACTTTGCTCCTCAGATCAAGAGTCAATCTCTAGGGTCGTGTGAAACAATAGACATGTATTTCACTCAGTCAGGTTAGTGCAGTTTACTTTCACGATATGTAGAGAATAGAGAGACGGGCGTTTGTCAATAAAGGGTTAACATTTATTGAACAGTCTTTCTTCTCGTACAAGAGAAATGTATTGCCACAATTGCAAGACTTGTTATTATAAAAAGTACGTACAGTAAGATAAGTATTGCGAAATAATACTGTAAAAGCATTGACATGGTTTCTTAGCCATACAATGGTTTAAAAGTAATAAAACATATATACATTCATATATACATTAGGCTAAAATACTCAACAGGTGCTTCTAACTACGCCTACCCCAGTGTGCCTGACCTAAGCCTAACACGTGGAAGGGGAGTAAGTAAGTAGCTTTAAGTTAAGGTGGTTTTACCAAGCTTTGCTTCAAGAATTCTCATCTAAGGGTTTAGTCAACACCATACCTCTGAATAGAATGATGGAGGTCTGGTATCTCCTTCAGGAGTAACTCGGTATCCTAGTCACCCGCGAGTGCAGACTAGAAGCGCTGGAGCTGGATTTCTCTGTTCAGCGCGTCGAGGAGGAGGAGGGGGGACAGCGTCCGCGGGCAGCTTGGCATCTGCTGGGCTCTTCGCAGAGGGACGGCTGTTCAGCTCCTAAGCTCACCACACCATCGTTCGCGCTTTAGTAGCGATAATGGTATCAGTAGCTTCACCAACAGCAGCGGGGCAGCAGGCTGCAGCAGCAGAGTGCATACAGCATACAACAGCTAGCAACAGGGTAGCAGGCTGCAGCAACAGGCTATTGCTTAAGGCAACGTTGGTAGTATTTATACCTGACAGGTGCCTGGTTTGACGCAAGTTTGCTGGACATAAGACGTCAATTAAAGATGTCACTAGGAAGTGATAGCTATCAGTTGCTCATTAGAGTTCCATTACTAATCAAAACACAGCAAGCGGGGATTTCCAGGTTTGCTGAGTTTTTATCTTGTTGAAGAACTCGGAGTGTTAATCTAGGAATATCAGATAGTGACTTCTGCTCTGTCATTGCACTAATTGGTTGCAAAGGAAGTGGCAGAGAACTATTCTGGAATGTGGCTCTGTTCGTGTGAGTAACTAAGTAAAGAACAGAGCACGTACCCCGCCAGTTGATCTAATGGTCCCAAAGATGGGATCCTAGTATATGAGGGGTGATGAGGCTAGGAGTTGGCACTGCACCGGGCAAAATATCTACAATCCAGATAAATGCAAGGAAGAGAGTTTTATTTCCAAAAATATATGTTCTCTTTATTTATTCATCTATATACTTTTTGGACCAACATAAATAACATATAATATTGCACAATCAGACATAAGGAATTGCTGAGGGATAAAAATGACAAAAATACATTTTCACTACAAGAGCCTACCCAGCAACAATCCACACTTCATTCATACTTTCATTCTCTCAGATTCTCACCAAATAATTCTACCTAAAGTTCTATCATTCCACTCACATTCTTCATTACATTCCCATCATTCTGTTGTATGTCACACATAGATGGTAAATATGTGGCATAGAACAGAGTCTTATTCCATACAAAAACTCATTGTACGGCCCCTTATTTAGAATAACATGGTATGCCGTATTTCTTGAGACATGAGCCGACGCGCGTTTCGGTGTATGGGCCCAAAGGGCCACACCTTCGTCAGGGCTGGGGACTGTTGACTGGGAAGATGATAACGATCTAAAAATAAAACACAATGCCTTAGTATTTTTCTAAAACAAAGAATTCATCTATCATGATACAAATCTCTCTAATCCAGGTTGTTCAACCAATGCAGTTACTTTCAAACATGATTCTGGTCATTTATATATATTATCTTCAAATGGTTGTCATTCTGACCGTGTGCAGTAACCAACTACCTAAAAGCACTCCCACTGACAGACTCCCAAATAGGTGAGATCTGTAAAGGCAATTAGATGGCCAGGGCTAAGTAACCAATCAGGGACACAGTTTTTCTTCTTACACTCTTAACAATATGTCACATTCTAACATTATGTCACATTATGTCACTCTTAACAATATGTCACATTATAACATTGTGTCACATTATAACAAACACTCATTTTGAGACACATATTGACCACAAAAGGAACAAAAAGGTTGTTGTAAGACCCTACAAGCTACAATGTTGGGGATCCCTCTCTTTGGCTGGAGAGAAGGGAACTTTTAAACCCAAATGGTACATAGGAAGTATGTTTACAGTCGTTTTTAGTTTAGTTAGTTTAGTTAGTAGGCCAGAGATGACTTTCTGAATATCGCACTTGAACGGTTATGCCAATATAGGGTATAGGGAATAAATGGATTTATAGCCGAATAGGGGCATAAGGTCACAGTATCGATCAGGAACCTAGATAAACACGCAACAAACTCAGGGAAGGCGCTGGACAGTAAACTCTTATAAATTACTATTCCCACTCCACCACGTATAAACTCAGGGAAGGTGCTGGACAGTAAACCCCTATAAATTACTATTCCCACTCCACCAAGTATAACATCAGGGAAGGTGCTGAACATTCAACCCATATAAATTACTATTCCCACTCCACCAAGTATAAACTGAGGGGAGGTGCTGGACAGTAAACCCATATATATTACTATTCCCACTCCACTAAGTATAAACTCAGGGAAGGCGCTGGACAGTAAACTCTTATAAATTACTATTCCCACTCCACCACGTATAAACTCAGGGAAGGTGCTGGACAGTAAACCCCTATAAATTACTATTCCCACTCCACCAAGTATAACATCAGGGAAGGTGCTGAACATTCAACCCATATAAATTACTATTCCCACTCCACCAAGTATAAACCCAGAGAAGGTGCTGGACAGTAAACCCTTATAAATTACTATTCCCACTCCACCAAGTATAAACTCAGGGAAGGTGCTGGACAGTAAACCCTTATAAATTACTATTCCCACTCCACTAAGTATAAAGTCAGGGAAGGTGCTGGACATTCAACCCATATAAATTACTATTCCCACTCCACCAAGTATAAACTCAGGGAAGGTGATTAGTTGATTCCTTTAATTGTGATGTTGTGTGGATGCTCATGAATGTACACTTATTTTTGTAAATATACATTCGCTAGTCTAAATGTAAGGTTTAATGGTTTTATGGAGTATTGGACACCTTATGATTTTTGGTTAATGACTGAATATGAGTTTGTTCGTTCAGTGCCCACACATACTCTGGATGACTCTTGAATTCTACCAATGCCTATTTCCGAAATGGCTGATGAATGTTTACATTTTCTTTTAATGTTCACCTGCACTAAGTAGTTTGTAGGATCTTGTGCATGGAGAAGGATTGATGACAAGCAAAGGAGGATTTTTCTAACAGCAGCCGCATCCTAGGCAGGCCGCACCGAGTAGCAGTTGCCTTTCTTATTGCACCAATCTGTATACCCTGCAGTTTTCCAGTGTTGTTTGAGTAGCTGATTGTCTTTGGGTACATGAGAGGGCAAGGCTTGCTTTCACTGCCCTAGGACTACTACTTCAAGTGGTTGTGGACAAGCTAAAAGAAGAATTTCTGGGTTGTACGAAGTGAGGGCCTGATTCACAAAGAGCCTTCGCACTCATGGTGGGAGCCCCACAGTCGTGGGGGAGTCTCTGTACTCGGGGCGGAATCTCCGCAATGAGATCACGCAGTCATGGGGAGTCTCCGCACTGCATTGCAGAGGTTCCGCCTGTGTGCGGAGACTCCCCCATGTCTGCAGGACCTCAACCACGAGTGTGGAGGTCCTGTGTGAATCAGGCCCTAAGCTTGTTGGTAAGGTAGGCAGGTCCTAAACGGTATAAGCAGTGCTTAATTTGAGCCAGTGGTTTCCGGTGCTTAGCAATGGCGCTTAATTATTGACACCGGCACTGATGACAGTCTGCCACATGGTGGTGCTGTTTGTGTAATTTAGAGACAAGTACAACAACAGTTGTTTATTAATTCAATATACATTAACAATTAATAATACCTGCCCCCCAAGCTATTCTTATAGGTTTGGGTGCCTGGAATAGTCTGTACGAGTGTGATGGTTAGAATTTGGTTTCGTACTGTCCTTGGTAATGCTGACAGGGGCAGTGGGTGGTGCTAGCAAAAGTAGCCTCCTGACAAGGGCCCTGGAAGTTTGAATACCAAAATTATTCTTTAAATGCTTGCTATACCTTTAATGTGAAGCCTGCGTGGAGGTTTTATGATATCTAAAATGTGACCCAGCTTTTTTATGCCAAAACATCAGCAGAAGTGCTGCATTTTGAGTACATTGTAGCAGGTATTTTTGAGACTCAGTGAGACCTGCATGAAGGGCATTTACACAATAAAACATAGAATTTATCACAACTCCAACCACTTCCATAGGCATGCTTTCAGGTAAAAAGTGATGTGCTCTGGGTAGTTGACAACCTCCATTTTGTAAGCATTTCGTTTCAGCACCTCCTTTCCTAGAAAATCAGCAATCAGGAATAGACTTGATGTGACATCATTACATTTATCCTCAAACCATTGACACAAGCACTGATTAGTATAGGAATTTATAACATCCTTTTAATTCCTCATACGTTCTAATAAGAGTCTATTATAAGCATTAAAGAAAATGAATGACAAGGCTGCGCCTTGTGGAATCTCGTGACCACGAATACAAAGGGTGAGGTGAAGGAACCAAGTGCGACTTGCTGTACAATTCCCATGATTTTTTTAGAATCAATCATTTTTATTACATGGTATCGGATCAAAGACACAGCTCCTCTTCTTACATCCGCCGGCCGGCAGAGCGTAGCAGTATGGTCAGTACACAGCGTACAGGTCTACAGCCCAGAGGGTGACCCCGCGTAGAGGAGCTTCAGTCCATAGTGTTTATGGCAGACAATTGCTAAGATACCATTTTTATAGAAAAAAAGAACAAGAAAACAGACACACATCAACACCCTCCACCTCCCAAAGCCCCCCTCCCTTCCCACCCCCTCTGCATCAGTCTCTACATTCCCATCCTACCATCCTATGGCCATCAGCTACCCCGCCAAGTAGTTCAAACTACGGTTTGGCCCCAACTGGTTCCAGCGGAATAAGCTGTAGAATTTGGAGGTTCTTTGGGCAAGTGACCTCCCTCATTTCCTTGGAGAGGAGCTGCAGGAATGGACCCCATAGCTTCAAGTATTCTTCTCCCTCCCATCCATGCGAAGTGAAAGGCGCTCCATTGCTAGAATATGCCAAAGTCTCTGGATCCAGTCACGCGCAGCAGGGGCAGCCAAGGAGCCCCATTACGTTAAAGGGACCTGCCGCGCCGCAAGCAATGCTAACGCAATCTGTCTACCCCCCAGCGAGCGCAATGGGAAGAATTTGGGGTGGAGGAGTCCCAGCAGTGTGTGTTCAGGGGTCCGGGGCAGTGTAATTTGGAACGCTTCATCAATGTCGTTAACAACCTCAGTCCAATATCGGACCAGTTTCGGGCAGTGCTATAACAGGTGTACCAGGGTGCCAGGAAGGCCACATCCCGCCAGCAGAGGTCTGACTTAGTGCCTTCCCAAGACTTGATGCGCGCCGGCTCATAGTACCAATAAGCGACTACCTTATAGGCAGATTCCACACCTGCGGTATCAGAGGCCGTGTGATGAGCCCGATAGTAAACATGTTCCCATTCTTTGGGCGTCAGAGGACGCCCCAGCTCAGTCTCCCACTGCACCTTTGCCTTTGTGCGCTGCATCGAAGGGCAGGTAAGGATCATTGCGTACAGTTCAGATATGAGCTGATGGTCATCCTTTTTGCAACCTAGCCCTTTTTCGAAACTTGTTAAGGGGCGGGGCATCAGGGCCAAATTGCCGGGCTGGGTCCCCCAGTGTGCTAGCTGCGAGTATTGAAAAGCGCCTGACTCCAGTAAGTTAAAGTATTCCTTGCGTAATTGGGAGAAGGGGATCAAGCCATCTAGGTCAAATAGGGAGCCCACTCTCTTACAACCTTCCTCTCTCCAGCGATGAAATACAGTGGATGCGCACCCTGGCGGGAACTCAGGATTATCTACAATAGGAGTCATAGGGGAGGGGAACGTGGTGCAACCCTTGTGCAGTGCTAACTGATCCCAAGCCTTAAGAGTCAGCGAGGTTACAGGTGACGAATAGAGGCCCCATGCTCTGTGTTTGCGCGGAAGCCAACATTCCTGCCAAATATTGCAGCCAGCTACTGTCTGATCCATAAAGTTCCAGTGCTTGCTGGACAAAGGTCTATCACACTCTGTGATATAACGGAGACAGGTCGCTTGATGATAAGCACTCAATAGGGAGAAGCACCTTCGGCGCGGTGATAAGTGTCAGTGCGAGCCTCGATCTCTTGTTGCTCCACAAATATTTATTAAGAAGCACTTCTAATTTCTAGAGGATGCCCGGCAGGGGAGTCAACGGGAGCATTTGAAACAGGTAAAGAATACGCGGCAGCACAGTCATCTTCACCGCCGCTAACCTCCCGTACCAGGCCAAGTTGAGACAGGACCAGTCGGAGAGAGCTTTGGAAGTTTGGTCTACCAATAGCCTATAATTCAGGGAGACCATTTTGGCAATAGAGGGAGTCAGCCGAATACCCAGATATGTGATATCGGAGTGCACCCACTGAAAGGCAAAATCCTGTTGGAGATCCCGGACCTCATTTTCAGGGATTGAAACATTAAGAATTTGCGATTTCGAGAAGTTAACTTTAAACCCTGCCACCTTCCAGAATTCAAGAAGTTCCGTCGACAGATACCGTAAGGTGGAGTGGGGTTGAGTCAGCAATAGAATAACGTCATCGGCATACAGACTAATTTTGTGCATGTCAGCGCCAAATTTAATTTCAGCTATATCCGTTTTTGAACTAATGCGCTGGGCAAAAGGCTCCATATAGAGTGCAAAGAGTAACGGGGACAAGGGGCACCACTGCCGCGTTCCTCTGGAGATGGGGAAAGGGCAGATCTACATCCGTTCACTCTCACTGCCACCTTAGGAGGCGCAGAGACATTTAACCCAGCAAATAAAGTTATCCCCGATACCATAGCCCCGCAAGAGCGTGAATAGATAGACCCAGTCCACCCGGTCAAAGGCCTTCTCCTCGTTGATGGAAAGGGGAAAGGCCTGGGCTTGAGAACGGTGGACACGGTCTATAAGATGAAGAATCCGGTTGGTATTTCCCCCTCCCTGCCGCATTGGAATAAATCCGGATTGATCTGGATCAATGATACCATCCATCAGGGGGCTAAGGTGCGCCGCTAGGATGCTTGTGAAGAGTTTTACATCGATGTTTAGGAGGGAAATCGGCCGATAGGAGCCACAGTCTTTCGGATCTTTCCCAGGCTTAAGAATGACCGTAATCACTGCCTCCGACATGGAGGGAGTTACCTCCCCGGTATCGAGGAAAGAGTTGAAAAGACCTGTTAAAAGAGGAGCCACCTCTACACAGTACGTTTTAAAAAACAGAGCTGATAAGCCATCCGACACTGGAGATTTGGCGAGCTTCTGACGCGCTATCGCTGATATGACCTCATCAATGCGGATTGCAGCATCCAAAGTGTCGGCCGATGATTTAACCAGTGGCTGAATGTACAGGACTCGAGGTACCCCATCGTCCCTCCCGAGCTTGACGCCACCTGCCGGAAAGTATCCACAATAAGGGCATCCGTAGTGTGCTCAACCGCCTGTGTATCTCTAATAGACTGAATAGCCGACAGCTGCGCCCGTGCTTGCAGCCTATGGGCCAACATCCTTACCCCCTTATCCCCACTAAGGTAAAAATTTATGCCGCAAGCGTAAGAGGGATGCTCCGCTCTATCTAAGTCCAAGTGTTTTAGCATGCGTCGTTTCGTCTCCAACTCCCTCAAAACTCGCGGAGCCCCCGTCAGCTTGTGCACTGCCTCTAAGGCTCCCACCTCCCCTTCTAATTCCGCACATTTAGCTTTGCGTAGCCGTGCAAGTGATGCTGTCAGCACAATGAACTCCCCCCCTTACCACTAATTTCAAGGGTTCCCACACCGACGCTAATGATGTAGCCTCCTGGTCATTTTCTGCAAGGTAATTGGTGATAGTATCCTGTATTCGGGCAACAACCGATTCCGAGTGGAGTAAGGAGTCGCGGAGACACCAGCCAGGGGGCGGTGGGCGTCTGCCACAGAAGGAAAGCTGAACCGAGATGAGGGCATGGTCCGAGAGGGAGCACGGGGTAATATTTGCTGCAGATAAGTAGGGTAGGAGAGAGGTTGTGGCTAAAAAGTGGTCAAGGCGGGCATAGGTTTTGTGCGCTGTGGAGTAGTAAGTGTAGTCGCGCTCAGCAGGGGGTTGAACACGCCACACATCATGCAATCCATCATCAATCAGCCATTGCCTACCCCCTGCGACAGTGCACCTGCCTGATACGATCGTTGCTCAGACCTGTCCATCCCAGGAAACATCACCACATTCAGATCCCCGACCACCAGAATCGATGCATTCGGAGATGTCAGAACCTTGGAGAGGGCCACTCGCATGAAGGGCTCTTGTCGTTCGTTCGGGGCATATATCGACCCTAGTGTAAGCTGCGTGCCCCCCCCACTGAACCGGACCACCAGGAACCTACCCTTAATATCAGCTACTTGGGAAAGCACCTTGCAATGCGCGCATGCGCTAAAAAGGATTGCCACCCCATGTTTCTTAGCCGGACCTGAGGACTTCAATTGTAAGGGGAAGCGCTTGTCTCTCATCCGCTTAGTATCCTTAGGGAGAAGGTGGGGCTCCTGAAGTAAACACACATCGCCCCCTGCATTCTCCAAGAGGGAAAGGATGGCCGAGCATTTGACCGGGCTATTTAATCCCCTGACATTCAAACTCACAACCTTTAATTCTCTACCCATAATGTCCAGGGAATGAGTAGTCGCTAACTAGTCGCCCAGAGTCAGAGGCGTGAGATGGGCAAGAAAGTTGTAACCACGGACCATATATCTGCCATACCCGTCTGAGAACTGATGCGGAGCCCCCAAAATAATCTCAAAACTCCAACAAAACCCTCTTCTCAAAATCATAGTACAAAAGAACATAGTGAAGAACGAAGATCAAAGGTCTTGTCCAAGGACAACAGTCTGTCATGTGAATCAAATGATAAAGGGAACCAGACACTCTTCCAAGTAACGTAACGCACCTGATACAGGGCAAACCCACCATACAAGGGTTGAGGGAAGGTACCACTTCTCAACAGAACAGTTCCCACTTCCGGCGCAGAAAAAGAGCCCACCTGATGCCATTCGAACGTAGCTCAAGGGACGCCTTTGTTATCAGTCTCCTGTGCCACCGTTGTAACAGCCGCTTCTCTCTCCATCAGGCTAGTGGACAAATCCGGTTTCGATGGCTGGGAAGACCTCCCGACCCGCTGCCATTCAGTGGAGCGTCTGCACAGGGTTGAGGTCGCGGGCCTTGCGAAGGATTCGCTCCTTGAGCTGGAAGTCATGTACACACACCAGAATGTCTGGTGGGGGAGCCTTAGCGCCTCTTCGTAAGCCGACCCGGTGAACTCGATCCATCTGTAGCTGGGAAGCAAGCCGCCAAAACGCCAGGCCCCACCTAGGTCAGTGTACAAGAGCGACCGCCACCCGGATCTGCCAAGGCAAAGCAGACCGCAAAGCTGAATCAGAATGCCTCTTCCCGCTGACTCGCGGGCCGATAACAGGCCCTGCGAGCACCGTAGTGTAGTCACTCAGACTACAGTGCCACCAGCAAAGTGCAGCAAAGTTCAGTTAGTGGCCTCACAGTGGGGAGGGGAGAAGGCGCCCACACCCGCCGCTGCCACACAGCCTCACTGCCACCGGCAGTCACCCCCGGCTGCAACCGCAGGTACTGCCAATCCTCTTGCAAGCAGCCGCCACCGGGAGGCGTACAGGGAACACTGCTAGGCCCCGCCGTTCAGTGTTTCAGGGCGCGGGAGGCACAGCAAGCTTACAGGTGTCACCCAAACACTCTCCACACGGGTCCTCTGTTACCCCCAGCGGGGCAGGAGCGCGCTGTCCATCGATATACGGACCGAGACCCGCAGCCCAAGGTTCGCTGCCCCCTTTCACCTTACTTGTCAGCACTCAGGCCTTCTCCGCCCCTCCGCTCCACTTCTCACCTCTCACGGGCCCCGGTCACGGCAGACCCACACAGCCACAGGGGGAAGGCAAACCACTGCACGTCAGGGAAGTCCACCCGCAGCACTCCTGTCGGAAGGGGGGTGCCTGCTCCACACGCCGCCAGACCGCACTCGCTCCCGGCCGCGGCAGACATGGGCCACTCCTCTTCTCAGGCACACAAAATGGCGGCCAGAAAGCAGCCCCTGGATCTCCGCACTCCCAGCCGCTCAGCAGAGCGGATTCTTGGCTCGCTCGCCCCTCAGCTATGCCGGGAAAGCCCTCTGTTCTCCCCAAATCAGCAAGAGATTCAGCAGAGCCGAGGTCCCTGGCAGCAGCACCCCGCTACCAGGCTCGCCGGGCCGCAGCAAGGCCCGGCCGGACGGCACAAGCAAATACAGGATACCTCCACCAATCTTTAATGTAAACTAATATTAAACTTTAAATCAAGGGGGCTTGGATAATTCTTCAGTGTAAGGTTGGTATGATCTATGTGACATGGCTGAGTTAATAATGAAAATTGTTACAAGAGACCATAAATATTCTCTTTCAATAATAAGTGAGAAAGGAATCACATATGATGTGTCAAGACTACGGTTGTAGGAAACGTCAACCCACGTGTAAACAAGTGATGTTAATATTTTTTCCAATTTTAAATGATCTGCTGAAAAGTAAGAGCTAACATATGTTACATTTTTGTCAACCTTTGAGTGACAATCACTCCAGTCTTCTGAAAAAAATAAAAAATATATATTTGTATTGTTGAAAGTAACATCAGACACAAAATAGAATTAATCTGATACCAAACTTCCTTCTTCATCATTGTTACTTTGCTACTTGTTTTTTGGGGGTATTTCTGTGTATCTATTTCCTTTGCAGCCGGGTATCGTCTCAATTTCCAGTGAGCAATGTTCCCTCTATTTTTCTATCCTGTGAGCAGCAATGAAGGTTCTCTATGCACTACAGCCAAGACAACATGCTTTGAAGATGCAAATCACTATGCAAGAGAGCTTGCACCTCGCTCCTGTTGCTTGCCCGACCTTCCCTCCTCCTGGTGTCCATAGTAGAATGGATGAATTTGCATCGCATGCCTTTACCATGCATACCTTTGCAGCACAAGTTAAGTATTGTTAAGGTAAGTTAAACCCTTACATATCTATCTATCTATCTATCTATCTATCTATCTATCTATCTATCTATCTATCTATCTATCTATCTATCTATCTATCTATCTATCAATCTAATTTGAAATTCATCTTCTTTTTTGTATTTTATGAGGGAGATGCCCCAACCTCCCGTTAAAAAAAAGATACTTTTTTATCTTTATTGAGAGGGGAAACCCCACATCCCCCATTTTTAATTACCATTACCACCCAAATCCTTTACCCACAACAAATCCCTACAAATTCCCTTACCGCCCTATACCGCTGCCGACCTCTAAACCCTAAAAATATCCTTACCATTCTATGCCCCCGACACCCGCATACCCTAAAAATACACTTACCACCCTATGCCCCTACTCATCCCTAAACCCTTAAATATTTTCTTACCACCCTATGCCCCACCCATGCCAAACCCTACATTATATATATAGCCACCGCCGCCCTGGCAGGGGCGATCTGCCCGCCATCCTTGCACTAAACACCCCCCGCCATATTAGGATGGCGGGGGAACCGCAGCGGAAGAGAAGACCGTCCGCCGCTTTTAATATGGTGGCGGTGTCTATCAGACACCGCCAGCCATATTATGATGGGCAAATGTGAATGCCTTTCCTTGGAGAATCCCTGAGGGTTTGGGGGGGCACATGGGGGTACCTATGGTACCCCCCGCATTTCAAAGTGCAACATGGCAGGCACTGCATGGTGCCTGTCATGTTGTGCTTTGAAATGCACAATGTGCATTTTTACCATTGCGGCAGGCGGCGCTTTCAGCACCGCCCGCCGCAATGGTAAAAATAGGGGATGCACCCGCCAGTGTGGCGGGTGCATCCTAATTGCCAAGGCGGGACTGCCGCTCCTATGGCGGGCGGTCCCATTTTGCACGGGGATGGCGGGCGGGCAAAGTCCGCCCGCCATCCTAATGGGGGCCTAAGTTTCCATATGGCTTGAACAACACGGAAGATCTGCATAATTGTTTATAGATCTTTGGTTAGTAACAATCGAGATCATTATTTATGAGGTGGCCCCCCTTTACCTACTATGTAATCTGGTAATATTTTATTTTCAGTTGTGAATAGGCACTTATCTGAGCAGCGGCCTGGGATATTTGGGTGCAGTCAAGATTGGATTGGATTCAGTTTTGTTTACACTCTATTCCCAGTGGCCCATATTTATTAGAACGTTTTATGAAAATTTAGGATTTATTAAGGTTAGAACACTTATTGCCGATTTGCACATTCAATATGCACTTCATACATTGGTTGCACTTTAGGCACAGTATGATGGATAGTACTGTTGTGTTCTTAAAGTATTGATATGAGAAATGGCGTAGGTTCCATAAATGGTTGGGATTGACAGTGCATTTAAGCAGGAATTTTAAGCTGTTTTAGTAGATCAATACAAGTTACTTTTAACTAAGTAGAAAGTTTTATATCAATATTCATTTCACATGTAATGTATTTATACATAGATCTGGGTATATTATGTGATGTAGTGACGATATTTTGCACCTATTAGAATTCAATGAATTGACTAATATATTTTAATATGTTTATATATTTATATATTTTATTCATCTATTTATATCATAATTATACACTTTGGCATTTTAGATGGAAATGGAAATATTGATTGAAATAATGTATTGAAACGGTCAAAGAATCCATTTGGACCTACTACCCATCCAAGGATAACGAAATCATGAGGGTAAGAAACATAAATGTTTAATGACACAACAGCGATAGAGAGAGAGAAATGAACAAAAAAGAGAAAAAAGAAAAAGAAGAAAGACTGTGTGTTCCTACGGACATGTATATGTATATTTTCTATGTTTATTGGTGGTGTTCTATCACGTGGTCTAAGCATTATATAAAAAATGGCGTTTGTACTCTCTGTTTGTGTGAACAAGGGCAAGTGGTGCCCGAAATGCGTAATCAGGAGGAAAACATCAACAATAAATAATTGATTTGCCTGCAGTTTGGTGGTTCGTGGTTACTTTGTGGGGAAGTAAGCCTGTACAACGCTGCAAGCAGACGGAGGTCCTTTGGTGATTTGTGTATATATATATATGCAAGGATGCACTAAACAGCAAGATCACGGGTAAGAGTGAACGCCACAGTCTGATATGTTTCCAGCTCTCATGTCGTTGATATTGGCCTGACGCGTTTCTGAACTTCTTGTTTTCTTCAGAGGCTTGACAAATGAGTTTGTGCTGACACACCCACACATTTATACCTTATTTAGCGCCCTTATTGGCGCAATGCTTACTGGGTTTTGTCGAGTGTGTCATCATTAGCCCACAGATGGATGCACGTTAATTACAAAGCTGCTATTGTTCAAAGCCCTTGGATGGGCCTCAGAATGCGTGCCCCTCATAAAGCCCATTTTGTCAGCTGTTCCACTTCTTGGGCTTGGCAGAATTTAGTCAGTCAGTGGTGGGTAAATCGTATATGGTGATGAGGGGAGATTTCAATGTATCATCAGACCCCACCCTAGATAAATCCACGACTAGAACTGTGGCTAATTCCCTCAAGATGAGAGAGTGAGTACAATGAAATCATGAAAGATCTAGGGTTAATGGATGTCTGGAGACAAAGGGTCGGCCGGGATAAGGGTTTTACATACTATAAAAAAATATGACTTTTTCTTGGTAGATACTAGGCTGGAACAAAAAGTAAAAGAAATAGTTCACCACCCGGAGCATTTGCCAGATCATTCAGCAGTAAAGCTAGAACTTCTGCTGTATTAAATACCAACCCCATCTAGATGGATTTAGACAGGACATTACTAAGGGATCAAGTAATAATTGGTCAATTGAAAAAAGACACAATAGAGTTTTTGAAGTAAATAAAGACTCAGCTTGTCTACATATAATTAGGGACACCTATAAAGCCTTTATCAGGGAGAGGACAATACGTTATGCAGCATACAAATGAAAAGAAACTAAGTACAGAGTGACAAAGTTGGAACTGAAAATTGAAGGGATCCAAAGAGACTTAGATACCTGTAAAAATGCTCAAGAACAAATAACGTTAAATAATAAGATTAAAGAAGCAAGAGGGAAATTGGCATATTACTTGGAAGGAGTTTTAAAGGAAAAATGAGAAGCTAGCAAATTGGACTAATCTGAATATGGGGAAGGCAGTAGGAAACTATAAGCTTCGAGGACGAGGGTGGAAAATACCAAAAACCTAATTAAGGAAATTGAAGTCAAGGAAACTAGGGAATGATGTTTAGAAGATCCAGCTATAGCAAAGGCCTGTGTGAACTTTTTTCAGGATTTATACAAATATGATTTAAAAGTCACGGAAGAACAGATAGGCAGCTGGCTTAAAGAAGATACTCTCCCTGTACTAAAAACAGAATTAAAGCAGCACTTAAATCAGGATATAAGCACGGAGGAAGTGGAAGGAGCAATTAGAGTACTAAAAAACAGAGGAAAAAAAAGGCCCTAATTGTTTACCGAATGAGTTGTACAGGGTATTAAAAGATTAACTTACTCCGTTGCTGGCTAAGCTATTAGGAGATATCTTTTTGAAAGGGCATGCCCAGCCACGATTTTGGGACAAGGCGACAATTAGCGTAATTTTAAAACAGAAAATGGACCCCAAACTTTGTGAATCACATAGGCCATCTCGTTGCTAAATAGTGACCACAGGATCTATACACAATTGCAAGCAAAAGAATTGGAAAAGGTTATTGGGGGACTGGTGCATGAAGACCAAAAAGGTTTCATCAAAAACTGACAATTATATATGTTAACCCATGATTTAGTGAATGTAATTGATGTGGCAGCTGAAACAAATTCTCCCTTAACCATTATGACTTTTGATGCAGCTAAAGATTTTGACAGGGTGAGCTGACCTTTATTATATGAAGTAATCAACAGTATGATCGAAGAGATCCGTTTCTCTGGACAAGTACCTTAATCTGTAGAGAACCGACAGTAAGGATTATAATCAATGGGAAACTAACAAAGCAGATCCAGATAAAGAGTGTAACATGGCAACGGTGCCCCTTGTCCCCTTTGCTCTTCAATCTGTATATTGAGCAGGCAGCAGGATTTTCAAAAATCAGTGGATTATCCCCTGCCAACATCATGACCAGGTGAAGAAAGTTGCATTATATGCAGATAATTTGATGATATATACCCAGGATTTAAGAAGATCTTTTCCTATTATTTTGCAAACACTAAAATACTTAGGGAGGATTTTAGGCTGCCTGGTGGTAAATCAGCAAAAAACAAAATTGCTGACTTCTAATTCCCCTTCTGAGAGTCCCTTAGGAAAAAAGGAAATTAGATATCTAGGAATCCAGGTGGTGAAGAACTTGGATAAGATGGCCCAAATGAATTTTAACAAGATTATGATAGAAACCAAGAAACTTTTAAAATCATGGGGTTGTCTCCCCTTTACAATATTAGGAAGAACCAACTTAATAAAAATTATGCTACTTCCAAAACGTACTCTTATTTTTAATGTGATACCTCTAATTTTAGGGAAGAATGGTTTGGGAAACTGCAGAGAGAACTAAATAGTTTTATTTGGGCCTCTAAGGGAGCACGAATTGCTTGGAAGAAATTGCTCAAAGGTAAATTAGAGGGAGGCATAGCATTTCCAGATTTCCAACTATGCTGCTTTGTTTTCCAATTGAAGAACATAAGATTACTGCTTACTAGAGTCTTCCAGAAAAGTTTTCCTCCCTTTCAAGCTCTGACTAAAGACATGCATGAGGAAGGTGACTACTGTCTTTTTAAATTTGGCCACCCAAATATTTCAAAAAGATTAGACCTTGAGTGCTGCGTGTAAAATTTGGATTCAGGTTAGGCGTATTTTAGGAATTACATATTACAGTGACTTAGCCCTAATATGAAACTCACCTGGAATGCAGGACTATTTTCAAGACCTACTACCAATGCCATTAATAGAAGCTTGGGTAGAAAGGTGGGTCTAGTTGATGGAGGGGGTAGCCTGGCATCATGGGAACCACAATCTCGGCTCACAGACAACAGGCTTTCTAAATTTAAATTCAACTAGCTTGCAAGTTGGGCAGGTGAACTGGATAATAAGGAGGGAGGAAGTGCAGAATGGGAAGCAAAACTGCAAAGTTCTACCCCCCCCCCAACCCCAGAAAAAAGAGATGTCAAAATGGTATTTGATGCTGATGAAAGGTGATGACAGAGCCTTTACACTGCCAGAGGAGATTTGGAGGATGGACATGCCAATGCTGGAGTTAATGCACTTATGGCAAGAACCAATGACTACACCTCGGGCCTAGGTAAAATCTGCACCTCTTTGGAGAAACCATTTATTTACAAACATAGGGTGTATTGGGCTCCGTAGAAGCTGTCAAAGCTGGGTGGTCAAGAGGCGAGATGTTGTCCTAAATGCGATCTGGAGAAGGCAGATGACGTCCACTTATTCTGATAGTGTCCCATCTTCCAGCTCTTTTAGCAGGAAGAGGGTGAGGCTATAACAAATATAATGAGAAGAGAGATTAAGGCAAGCCTTGCACTGATTGTTTTTGGCATCTTAGAAGGTGAAGAGCGTATTACACAAAATACAATCACAACTTGTATTTATATAAGTGTTAATTACAAGAAGAGAACATGCATGAAATGGATGTCCACTAATCCACCTACATGCATTGATTGGGGTATATCAGCTAAGAGCATTGGCAGGTTGGATAGTGGTAGTTGATCAGAGAAAAGATAGCGGTGCGGGTACCTTTTCAGATGTGGTACACTCAGTTGTGGGGGGAGGGAGATAGACAAACAGTGAAGATATCTGCTAAGTCTGGTGTCCAAGGATTAAGACATAAACCAACAAGGGAGGAGTACAGGATTGGTTACGGAAACTCCTAAGGAATTTTGAATGAAGCTTGGACCAGGAGAAGGCGCCCTTAGTCAGAGTTGGGTCTGTCTGTTTCCTGAAACAGACTCCTTGCCTCTTGTCTCAAATGAGGACACCTAAAATAAAATAGTAGGCTGGTGGTAACAGTAGTTACGAAATTATTTAATATTAGTGATAAATGTTGGTAGTGGGAGAGGTTATTTTTGCTGTTGATGGTAATGGTAGTAGAAGTATTATGTTAGTAATAGTAGCAGTAATGGTAGTCACACGATGCTGGCCCAGACACATGTGGAACACAGCTTTTTAAAATCCTGACATTGATAAGGAATCTGGTCATCTCAGAGTTGCATCGAACATGCGTTCCAGAGCACAGACCAAGGATAACAGAAGCCTCAAGGTCAATGTAAGACTTGCTGATGACACCCAAAGGCCAAATCACAAATTAAGACAAAGAAAAGTGTTACTTTGATTCCAATTTTAGATATTAGCAGAGCGCTGACAATGAATAGTTGTAGATGCCTGCAAAAGGCTAGAATATTTATATTCATGCAGGTTTTAAAAAGACACGTCTGTGTTGCAGGTGCCAGGGGTGCGCCTATTTTCTTGCAACGGATGGCAGATTAATGCTCATTTATTCTTAATCGGATTTCACGGGATGATTTGTAATAAATTGCTCAATTTTTAAACATCACACAAAGTTTTTTAATTTAAATATATGTATTGACATTTTTTAATTTATCATGATGTTAATTTTATGCTTGGCACTGTACTGATGGTATTGAACATCGATTTTAATGATTTGTAATAAATTGCTCAATTTTTAAACATCACACAAAGTTTTTTAATTTTTATTTTTAATTTTTGTTATTCCTGTGTTTTCACTCTATGTTCAATATTGTTAAAGATTGTATATTTTTCTACGAATGTGGCATTTCGAGCTGTTAGGGCTATACACTAAAGGGTTTCTTCAAGAGTTAAACGTTGGGACTTCCTAAATTCTTTACCTCTATTCTACTTGTCCCCATTTGAATTCATAGCGAGACCTCCCTTTTCCTTTTACTTGCGACTCACGGTTTGTTAACCGGGGAGGTGATTCTAACACCTTGCAATATAAGCTGCCAACATGGAAGGCATAAAAATCCTCAGCTATAGCGAGGATCAATTTAATAAATAATTAATGCCACGACCAAAAACATCTCATCCGCCCAAATTAATAACACTGGTGACAAAGAGTGGCAGAATTTATGGAACACCAAGAAAAAGATAATACGAACAGAGTTACACTCTGACTTTCTAATTGATTACTGTAAAAATGGGATAATCCCCAAGGGACTTCAGGTAACAAACGAGCCGGGGATCTTTATTGGGAACCACAAATTCATAGAGAAATAGACCCTAGTTGCCAACAGATGCAGCCGTGATTGGATGCTTTTAATAATAGAAACGGCATCAGATATCTTAATAGTGGAAAGACAAGAATTAAAAGATCTTGAAAAGAAATTAACGGATAGTACAGCCCTGGACGATGCTATTAGAAGACATTCAAAAAGATGTTGACGGGTATAGGGACTATCTATTTAACAAAAAGATTAACAAACTTAGAAAAGATGTTACCAAATATAACCCTGAATTCATCTATCCGTATTTACAAAAAGAATATTATGACTGCCCCAGAGAAACACCACAATATCGCAAACCTTGGCAACATCACCAGGGTAATAATTATCAGAGGAAAAAGGTTAGATTCTTCGATACTTCATACACTAGAACCGGAAATGCAGAGTGACAATAGAAGTAATGCCAAAGAAAATGACACCTCAAAAGGCTCAAATGGGAATTCCCTCTCTTTTTTAGAACACAACAGAATTTTGTCCAACAGAAAGGGAGAGGCAGAGGGAGAGGCAAGTTTTTGCCTCAACCTCAGTACCAACAGAGACCCTATACCAGGAGTCAGAAGACCTGGGACATTTAAACAAAGCCTCTGTAATCAACCTTTCAGACATAGAATTAACAACTGTAGAAATTAAATTACTGAAGAAAGGGCTAGGATATGCAATTGCATCCCCAGTTGAGAGATTTAGCTTGGAAAGGGATCTTCAAAACTTCTTTAGGAAAGTTAGACTTATGTCATTCTTTGAAGATAAAGACAGGCCCCCATCACTTAACAAATCAGGCCGAAAACCAAAATCAACGTGGACCCCGCAGATTAGCCAAGTCAATAAACAGATTGAAGCTTTCGAAATAGCTGTCACCAAAAGTGTCTCAGATGTTCTAGATCAAAAAAACTGGACAGACTTCAATCTGAGCAAAGAGGAAAAAGAGACCCTTACCAAATTAGAAAATAACCAACTACTGACAATTAAATCGGCCGATAAAGGCGGAAGTATTGTAGTGATGTCAACCGCACAATACAATGATAAAATGAGACTACTTCTAAACAATAAAGAACACTATCAAAAGTCAAGTAAAAAGGATTGGTCTGCTCTTGAGAGCAAAATCAAAAGAATGCTAGATTTTGCAAAAGAAGACAATATAACTTGTGATGAGGAGTATAGATTTTTGCTTAACAATAACCCCACAGTGCCTGCATTATATGGACTTCCAAAAGTCCATAAGAATTCCACTGACCCTCCAATGAGACCTATTGTGTCTAGCATAGGATCCCTTACAGAGCCCCTAAGTAAATATGCCGATATCTTTTTACAACCGTATGTAATTAAACAGAAGGCATATATTAAAGATACAGCTGCAATAATCAAAAAAGTAGAAAATTTACCTTTTAACCCTGAAACACAATATTTAGTCACTTTAGACATAGAGGCGTTATACACAAATATACCCCAGGACAGCACCATAGATATGATCAGAACTCTCCTTTGTCAAACAGATAAGGACCCAACTCCTCATGAATCTTTTATCATCAACTGTATCATTACTGTTCTGAAAAATAATATTTCCTTTTTTAATAAAGAATTTTTTAAACAAACCAAAGGTACCAGCATGGGAGCCACATGTGCTCCCAGTCTGGCATGTCTGTACGTGGCGCAATTTGAAGATATGCATATTTTTTATTTTGTTGCCCCTTTTTTCGAAAACATTACGGTCTGGTCTCGCTATATAGATGATATTTTTTTCATTTGGACGGGACCAGTACACATTTTGGAAGATTTTATTTCTTGGTTAAATTTAGGTGACAAAAATCTTAAATTCACAAGTCATTATGACCAACAAAAATGTGAATTTTTAGATATGATAATTAAACACGAAGCTGGTCACTAACAAGGAGAATTGTTCACCAAAAAAACAGACAGAAACACCATGCTCCATTACCAAAGCTACCACCCGCTGTGTCAAAAAAACAATATCCCTTTCGGACAGTTTTTAGGATTAAAACGAAATTGTTCCCAGAACAAAGATTTTTTGAAACATGCAGAGGTACTATCATTAAAATTGATAAACAGAGGGTATCCAAAACGGATGGTAAAACAAGCTTTTAAAAGAGTGAGGTACTTTAATAGAGAGAACCTTTTTTCAAGAAAAAGGAAAGATAAACAAATGGACAAAAGGCTAGTATTTGTGAGTAACTACAGTGGAGTTAGCAACAAAATAAAAAATATAATAAATCGCAATTGGAACCTAGTGACCAAAAGGAATAAAGAGACACTTCCGAAACCAATGTTTGCATTTAGGCGAAACAGGACCATTAGGACCAGCTTAGTCCATACCTATAGGGAAGCTGATAAGAAAACCCAATTGAGCATCGACAATAACCCACTTCCTACAGGGACGTTTCCATGCAACAACTGCTCAAACTGTATGAACATAATTAAAGGTGACTGCGTGGAACATAAAAGTACAACATAGAATAAAATCATTTATGAATTGTAGATCTAAAAACATGGTGTATTTGATTAAATGCCCATGTGACTCGATATACATAGGTGAAACATCCCGCGAAATCCGATTAAGAATAAATGAGCATAAATCTGCCATCCGTTGCAAGAAAATAGGTGCACCCCTGACAGACCTTTGGAAAGCAGCTGGACATACCACTGATGATTTACGATGGTGTGGTCTTGAATTAACTACCCAAAACAGCAGAGGAGGCAACACTGATATTAAACGTAAAAAACGTGAACAATTTTTCATGTCTAGATTTAACTCAGTAAAAGAGGGATTAAACACTAGAGAGGACTGGGAAAGGATTCTATAAACGTACTGAATTGGACAAAACTGGTTTATAAATTCTTCACCTTAGAGGACATCCCGCGAGGTCACTAAAATGTAACGACAGCGCCAGTGACCACTGCGTTTATAAATGATTTTTAGACAAGAATTATAGATCTTACTAACAGACAGAGATATAGTATATTCAGACAGAAAGATGTAAAGTAATCCGTATAGATGAGGGCTTTAATCCACCATAAGAGTAATACCTGAAGGCAGCATATTATACCTTAATTCATGCCCGGTTATCATCGCATGCCCGGCTATCATTGCAAAGGTACTACATTATTTTTAAGACTACAATTGCATTTTGCTAAATGCACCTCGTGTATAAGTGAAGACCGGGGAGAGCGCAATATATTATAAAATATGGTGAATCTAATGTTAAATAAAAGCCTCTCAAACTAATCCATCCTACACTCCATATTAGATATTTGTTTACTCGCTATATTCCCGGCAAGTAGCGTGGATGGGCCAAATAACAACAAACTACGATTCTAGTTCCGAAGTCGCAATTTAATGACGAAATGTGGGGCACGCCATAAGATAAAAAGATTAAAAAACTACAATTGTAGTCCTAAAAGACTAGCGACCCACAGGAGTGACGTAAACGTGGTTTCACTGGGTCTCGCGGTATTACTCAACCAAAAAGACAGCGATAATTCATTTAAATAACAGAGTAAAAAAAGTGATTTTAAAACAGCCATTAGACCGAGACCGCGAGGAGCCGAGAGGGGTGCAGGGAGGCCGATTCATAAAAACAAGGTAAGATCGACTACCCCCGGGCAGCCATATATCCGTGACATAATCGCTATATACCCTGCTAGTCAAGTCTCGGAGTAATTAAATAAAATAAAAGGGAACATCTAATTGGTATAGTATATTTAAAATAGGATGTCGTATTGGAATAGTTTGGACTTTGTAAGATAGTGAAGGTACGAGGAGTCTGTTTGAACCACGATGCATAATTGAGTAGAGAAGAGACGATGCCTGATTGAAAGAACATTTTGCATTGATGTCGTAATGTGGGCGAGGATTTCACCACTTATACTTTCCCGGCAAGTACGGGTGGCGGGGCACTCGCCAGCAGTAGTGATATCAACCGAAATAAAAGCCAGATTGCAAGACAAGTACCGAATAAGAGGAAGGGAAGACAAGATTGCCCCCTTTTTTGAAAAATTTAAATGAATGTCATTATGATGTGACCACACTCCCACCGGATGATAGGGATGCAGTAATAACAGTATCCTCAGAGAGTAGCCCGAAAATAATGTATATTAAACATGGAGATAATAGCCATTATTTGAGATTTAAAATACCTAAGCTACAAATACATGCTATCTCTCATGGGTCGAATTAAAAGAGACTGTGCTAAAGGAAATTCAGCGCTGGTAGAAATTAAAAGAATCCAGTCACGCTGTGTTGTGGGCCCCATAACCCTGATTTAAGGGTGAGTATTTAGCTCTACTGTGTAGACTACATTAGTTTTCTGATATGCATTTCTCCCTGTTCTCCATGTGCAGGCAACATATTTTTAATTATATCAGACCTATCAGCAGCTATGTGAATATTAGTGTACAACCACGTTTTGTGCAGTATAAATAACCCTCTACCATACTCTCATATCATCATATGCTTCCTTATAGTGAGATACTCTTTAAAATACGGTGGCCCCCCTCCGGCACTTTCCTCATTACTGAGTTCCTGAAAATTGCAGGTAAAAACAGATAATAATACCATTTACAAACTGCTGGCCTTTTTCAAAAAATTGAGTAATCTAAGAATAGGTTTTTTGAGTGTTCAGAAGTTTTTGGCGCTCAACTTATCACGGTAAAGTTTAGGTTAGCTTGATATTGAAGGTGCTTCTTGGACAGAGGAAAACCTTAACCTCTGTAAAGAAAAGAGGTACACAACCTCTCTTTTATTATGATTTGACAAAAATCCAGAGCACACTATGCGTAATTAAATATTGATCATATGTACAAATATTCACTCCTTTGGGATAGATCAGCCAAATGTGTTTTTTTCAAAAGGTTTTTATTATCATCAGTGTTCACCTCTTGGGAATCACTGTCCTTGTTACTAAAGCCTACACGTGTTTCATCACAGCATGTGGCTGTGAATCTTCAGGGCTAAAAGAAATATAATAGAAAGCACAATAATGTCATTAGCAGACAAGAAGTACGTGTAAAGAGAAAAGGAGAGGGGGAACACCAGTGTAGTGGAAACCAAAAGGAGGGGCGGGAATAGAATAAAAGGTGACTTCAAGTCTCAAAGTTCAAATTGAGCTTGATTTCTGTTTGATAATATCAGACAAGGTGTCATAGAGTGATGTGTCGTGACATACGGCGCGTTTGAGCTTTATTTCTGTTTGATAACATCAAAATTAGTGCATTAGAGTGATGTGTAGTGACATACGGCGCGTTTGAGGAAAACTAAGTAGTCTCGTCAATTCCTATCTGTATTCATGGAAAGGTGCGTGGTGAGGGGACTTTATTTGTATTGACGGTATCACTTTATAATCAGAATTATCCTAACTAAAACAATAGTCTATTGGAAGTTGTTCCAAGTATCTTGACTGCGTCTATACCATAATCCTTGTAACCTGTATGCCCATGTCTTAATGTTCCAAATGGTAAAGCGAATTAATGAGATACCAACACAACATATACATGCCTTAAATATACATTTCGACATCAATAGTTCATTGTTAAATCTAAGTGATCACCAAGGTATTCGTCAGAAGGAAACCTATGAATATAAATTGCATTTAGGCTTGTACTACGGAAACTAAATTACCCGAGTATATAACATCACTAATTGATAATAGACAAGAGTTATACTTGATTGCAAAGCAAGATTCTTGTAATCATTATGTCAAAAGATTCCTATATTTACATACTCATCATGTTTAGGTGATTATGCAAGCGGTTCTTAAAAAAATATAATGTGACTCATGTAGGCAGCCACAAATACTTGTACCTTCAAAGCCTTTACACTATTCTCAATTATTCCCATCGTTATCACGTTAATCCTGTGTCATTTTAGGCATGTGGTGACATTTAAAAGTATAATACCCTTTTACTTAATAAAGTCCTTGATTAATGAGTAACATTGTATTATTTTAGGCATACAGTAATAGTAGAAAATGAGGCATGTCACTCTACTGCGGTAATGGTGGTCATTAAAGTCTAACAAGAACGTGTAAATTCAGGTCACGATATAATTTCGAGAAAGTGATTCTAAAATTACAGCTGCGAAAGAAAATGGGGGTTTAGAAGTTATTACCTGATCTGAAAGATCAAGGCGCGTGGTCTGTAGGAAAAGGGAAAAAGGAAGGGGCGGGTTTGTTGGTGCATTTATTGGCTACGTTATCTCGCGTCTAAAAATGAAGACTCTCTGGTAAAACAAACTCACCGGAGAACCGGTGATAGTTCCAACCCGGTCCTTATCGGGTGGTGTATTTGTTTGGAGGAATAAGGCACCAGTCGGTTTGTCCGGTTGCCGTCAGCGAGTTGCTTGGCTGTTAGGTTTAACAGCTAGAAGTTATCAATTAGCGGTATTAAGGCTGGAAATAAAAATACAAAAAACGTGGGTATTACGAGCGGGGTTCCTCCACTGTGACTGTGTTCACAAGGAGAGGTCGCTTTGTACGTGGGTCGGCGCAATTCTTACCCGTGTTCAGCCTGTGAAGCTTCGTTCAGCTTCGGTATCGGTCACCAAGTGCGGGAACAACAAAGTAGTTGTTCCCGCCCCTTTTGAAAGCGCCGGTCGCGGGAAAAGCTAGACTGCTCCAAGCTAGCAGAAACAGTCACTGGCCAAAAAAGGAAGAGTTACTTCCCCTCGGACTCGCAATGGAATATTGTCTTAACCTTAACCTACAGATTTCGCGTTAAGTAACCCTCACGACTATAAGCAAATTCAATGGACTACTATTATTGAAATAATTAAGTTTAAAGAAATGGACACGTTTGAAATAGATGTGAATGAAAAGGTCATGTAATGGATAATCTTCCTTATCATAGCCCAAGGACTCGTGTTTAAGCGAGTCTCATCGGTAGGGAGTAAAGAATATATGATAGCTAATATCTATGGTTTATTTTGAAATATATTTTGGAGTGGTTAGAATCAGTGTGAATATGGTAAATTTATTTTTTGCGGAATATTTATATTTATTTTTAGGATTAGCACAGTTAACCATACTCACGTTGGTGAGTCAGTGTGAGTGCGACATTCAAAACAGAAAATTGTTGTGTGAACACTTTTGTGTCGTTCGCAGCTGTTTAACAAAATTAGTAGTTGGGTGATTTAAACTCATTAAAGGGAAGATTATTATGTGGGTCCAAGTGACTTGTTCTAGAATTTGTTCAAGAGTAATATAATAGGTTGGCAGAAATTGAAAACATACTCCCTTAAACATTGGGAGGAAAAGAACATAGGGACCTCAAATCTATAGTATTCAATCATTTCGATAACGACAATTCTACATAGTCTGTGTAGTAATTTCCTTAACACCAGTCTACGATTTTAACCTAGGTTGGCAATTACATGTATACTGCGAATAAACATATGTTTCTTCGAAAGTCACTATCATGTTCGGTATTTTCGTGTGAAAGTCATCTCTGTATGTAGAGTTAGTTGTACATCTGCTGCATATGGTATAGATCTTCGAGATGAAATGTCAGAAAGGGGATCAATTTAGTTGTCTGACCCCTAAATCGAACATGATAGAGACTTGAAGTCACCTTTTATTCTATTCCCGCCCCTCCTTTTGGTTTCCACTACACTGGTGTTCCCCCTCTCCTTTTTTCTTTACACGTACTTCTTGTCTGCTAATGACATTATTGTGCTTTCTATTATATTTCTTTTAGCCCTGAAGATTCACAGCCACATGCTGTGATGAAACACGTGTAGGCTTTAGTAACAAGGACAGTGATTCCCAAGAGGTGAACACTGATGATAATAAAAACCTTTTGAAAAAAACACATTTGGCTGATCTATCCCAAAGGAGTGAATATTTGTACATATGATCAATATTTAATTACGCATAGTGTGCTCTGGATTTTTGTCAAACTTTTTCAAAAAATTATAATCTGAAATGGGCAGTGTGATGAATAGTCGTTCTGTGTCACCTTATGCCCTTCACAGAAAGGAACGTCGTATCCGATGTACTAACGGTGAGCCTCTATCCCATGAGCTACCATCAACATACAACCTCCAATTGAAACAAGAGGGATAATTAATTAATCTACGCAGGTATGCACAATGGCCTATTTACCTATAGCTACCTATGAGTGACCCTAGGTCACATGCTCAAGAATCCATATATACAGCCCGTTGTAACTCGAATGCCACATTATGTCACCAATATGAAGGTATACTCGCGTAGAAAATATAATATAATAAAATGTGAGAACATGACTGTGCCTTTGAAAATTAAAAAGAAATGTTTAATTATCAAGATTTAGGATGTTATCTAATTGTATGTTTTCTCTGTATAGAATTGTTTTGTCCTGATGAAGGTGATATCGAAATACACCGAAACGCTGCGTCGACAACTGTGACAACTCTGATCTTTGTGATTTTTATTGCTAAATATATGTATTGACATTTTTTAATTTATCATGATGTTAATTTTATGCTTGGCACTGTACTGATGGTATTGAACATCGATTTTAATGATTTGTAATAAATTGCTCAATTTTTAAACATCACACAAAGTTTTTTAATTTTTATTTTACTCTTTGTTCAATATTGTTAAAGATTGTATATTTTTCTACGAATGTGGCATTTCGAGCTGTTAGGGCTATACACTAAAGGGTATCTTCAAGAGTTGAACGTTGGGACTTCCTGAGTTCTTTACCTCTATTCTCCTTGTCCCCAATTGAATTCATAAGGAGACCTCCCTTTTCCTTTTACTTGCGATGTTAGTGATTGAACAGCTATGTGAAGTAAGTTAGCAGCACTGAATGATTTTGGATGACATATGTAGCTGGAAGGTGGTGTCTTTTGTTAGTTTTGCCTTATGGTTACAAATAGCATGTTGTCTCTCAAATAAAAGGACTGATGATTTGACTAAGAAGGGAGTATTGGTGAGAGCCAGCTTTGTATGTATAGAGAGCCTCACTTGTGTGGAGAAAAAAATATTCAGCTTTTGTTAGATTCAATTCAAGAGATGTGAAAAGTGTAAATACTTCAATCATGGTGAAAAAGTACTTAGATCCAAAAAATACAATCCCAACAAATTGATATAAACGAGCCCCAAATAATGCAAAGTCCAATAACCCAAGGAATACCTTCAAAACCTGAAAAATTAGATAAAAAACATTCCAAAGGAAAAAACCTCGGCCTTCCACCACTAAACCATTGAAAGATAACTCTAAAATGGTCTTACCTGAACCCAGAGACCAGCAATAGGGAACCATGACAGCAAACTCCACAAACAGCCCAAAATGATGAAGAAAGTCTTGAAAAATCAGAGAAACAGGAACAAAATGGCAGAAATTAAATTAAAATAAAGGCTTCCATCCCATAGAAATCAATGTTGAAAATAATTTCATTTGTTATTGTTTATAAAATAATAAAACCATGTTACAAAATGTTAAAAAGTTTTTTTTTAATTACAAAACTGTTTATGTATCTCTATATATTCCAAATTCTGATAGAAACATATTACCAGTTTTCAGTATTTTCCAATATATTACAATCTTTAAAAAAGTAAATTAGAGAATTACATTTGTTAAAAACTATTATACAACATTCTTAAAATAATTGTATAACTTCAAAGAAATTTGAATGTACACTACAACTATATCATAGGAGTAATTACAATTATTCTGAAGTTTAAAAAAAACAGTTTTTTCTTGGAACTAAATAATATTCTACAAAATGTGTTGTAATTATGGAAAATGAATGCACCGTAAAAATGGTATATAATAAAAAATACAAAAATATTACATTAAAAAGCAAACAAACAATTTTAACTAACAAATGAGTTTAACTTTATAATGTACAAAATAGAAAATACAAACGAATGCTAACAATGTATTGAAATAACATTTACTGTTAAATTGCATTTACTACCTCAGTTATACTAGGCAGGGCTAATAAGCCCTCTCCTTGAATAAAATAATCCCTAACTTGGAGATACTTAAAAAACGTATGATGTGCTATCCCAAACTCATCTTTAAGGGATAGAAATGATCTAAAGCCTTGCTCGTCATATAGCTGCCCGAGACGTGTTATGCCGCATCATTGCCACCCTCTCCCTACTGAGTCAGCGAATATGTCAGACAATCTCAGGTCACCCCACAGTATAATAAATTTGTGCAGGTCGGGTATTGAATATGCTTTAGAAATGTCTTGCCAGACCTGCATTGTATGTCTAACTATCTTAAATCGTACCCTTTTAAAATAGTTTGGATCCGCCATTTTATACAGTAAGAACCCAGTATTAGGGCTACCAGCCAGCTGATACGTGAACAAAATCTTACCCACATCTGGCCCCCTAAGTAAACTCTGAATCCAGTTAACAAAAGCCGCCCAAAAATAGCCTTTAAAGTCTGGAAGTTTAAAACCGCCCTGTTCGTATGTTAACTTGATATATATAAGAGCTTTCCTAGCCCTCCGATACCCCCAAATAAAGCTGCCTACCGCACTATTTAGCCGTGTAAAGAATGACATGGGGACCCTTAATGGATTTGTGTGAAACAGATAAAGGAATTTCGGTAGAATATTAATTTTGATTGTATTGCACCTCCCAAAATAGTAAGTGATAACTTGTGCCACCTACGCATATCAGCAATAACCTTTTTAAGCAAAGCTCGTAATTTAAAGCAATAATATCATCCACATGGCATCTAAGACAAACTCCGAGATAGGTAGCAGTTCTGGTAATCCCTAACAAAAGTGGGGCTTCCTCCAGCTAAAAATATAAGATTGACTGTGTTTTATTTAAGTTCATTTATAGCCGGAAAACGATCCAAAATGCTGAGCCTCTACTGTTATCACAACCATAGTGTCCACAGGCTTTGTAGTGTATACGGCAATGTCGTCTGCATATACAGTAACTTTTAATACCATATCGTTAAAGGACACTGGAGAGATAAGAGTATTTTTAAGTAAATGCCTAATAAAAGGCTCGATATAGAGAGCAAATAATAATGGGGAGAGTCGACGTCCCTGCCGCATGCCCCTTTGAATATTAAAAAGAGTGAAAGATAGACCATTCAGCCTAATAGCGGCAGTTGGGTTGCTATATAGTTTCTGCACTGCTGAGATAAACCTCCGACCAAGTAAGCATGGGCGAATTTTGCGAATCTCGCGTTCGCGAATTTTGCGGATTTGCGAACTCGCAATCCGCAAAATCCGCGAATTCTCGCAAATTTGCGGATTTTTTTTTTTTGTGTTTGCGCGGGTTTCTGCAGTTCGCGAGGGTTTTGTACAATGTCGCAAATTGCGAACTTACCTGTCGGGTCGCAAGTTTCGCGAACTTGTTGTTTCTACGTGTCCAGCCTGTTTGGGACACTCTTCTTCATCACTGCCACTCTCTGTCACCACTGCCACTCTCTGACTACTCATGCCACCCTCTGGCCCACCCATGCCACCCTCTGTTTCATCACAGCACCCTCTGGTTGTCCAGTCAGTGTACATTATTGTGGCAACGCAAGCACACCTTCCCTGCCTCAAGTGACCTGAATTAATTTGGGGCTGATTAATGTGTCACAGAATATTTTTTTAGCTGGCACCTGCTTCCTTAGTGCTTCCTGATTAGTGATCTTTTGCACTTGCTAAGTGCTTTCATTGTTGCAAAATTAGTTACAACACCTGCTCTGCCCCAACTGACAATAATGAATTAGGGGCTGATTAATGGATTTGAACTGCCAGCCTGGCTCCTGCTTGTCTCCCTTAGCTGTAATTCAGGACCTTTGTGGCATATGTGTAACTATTCTGAGGTTCAGAGCAGGGTCACATAATAGTTGCAACTGGCAACTGAACTCTGGAGGGGCCCCTCAGCAAGCACTACAGGAAATGGCTACTAATGATGAGCCTGAACTTTTGAACCTGGTAAGTAGTTTCAGTTTTGCTAAGATCGTATTTCTGCAATTTTGAACTTATTCGCGGGGCGCGAAGTTGTACTGGGAAGCCGCGAACTCACGCGAACAGTGCGAGCAGTGCGAGCAAAATCCGCTGCTCGCGGATTTGCGGATTTTGCGGGAGATTTGCGAATCTCGCGGATTGCGAATTTACCGAAAATCCGCAAAATCCGCGAGCGAAACGGATTTTCCGCCCACGCCTACGACCAAGACCTAGGGGTCCATTAGGATGACGGGCGGACTTTGCCCGCCCGTCATCCTATCGTAAATCGGGACCGCCCGCCATAAGGGCGGGGGTCCCGGGGGTGCCATTAGGATTTGCCCACCACAATGGCGGGCACATCCTGAATTTTCAGCATTGTGGCGGGCGGTGCTCTCTGCACCGCCCGCCACAATGCTGAAAATGCACTTTCACATTTTCATTTGCAAAGCGGCAGGCACCGCGCGGTGCCTGCCGCTTTGCAAATGACAATGAAGGGGGGTACCACAGGTACCCCCCATGTGCACCCCCCCAACTGTACTTCACTCTGGGGGCCCGCAGGGGGCCCCCAGAGTGAAGACCGCATGCCTTTCCGTGGCGGCATTGCCGCCACGGAAAGGCATTGAAAAATGCCCATTATAATATGGCTGGCGGTGTCTGATAGACACCGCCACCATGTTATCCCTTTTCCGCCCCGGCCGCAAGGCGACCGGGGCGTAGAACAGGCGGGCGGTGTTTCCCACCACTGCGGTCCCCTCCGCCATCGTAATATGGCGGGGGGGAATGCAGGGAAGGATGTCGGCGGATTGCCTCTGCCAGGGTGGCGGTGGCCACCGCTACCCTGGCGGAGGCAATCCGCCCGACATCCTAATGGACCCCATAGAGAAGACATTGTCAGTCATAAGGGCCCCCAAGCAACTCGGTCGAAGGCCTTCTAAGCATCAGGCATCAACATCTAATTCTGCTGATTTAACTGGCCTGCTATATTGAATGCAGCAATAGCTGTATTAATGTGTGCCGCTATATCCCGCCCCGGAATAAAACCATGCTGTTGTTTGGATACTAGTAAATGGATCATAGGGGCTAAGCGAGAAGCAAGGAGTTTTGAATTTTTTTTTGCATCCGCATTAATTAGAGATATTGGACGATATGAGCTCCTATCCTCCATGGGTTTCCCTTTTTTTGGAAAAACAATTATGTTAGCTATGTACCAAAAGGCTGGCACATCCCCGCCCTGCAGTATATCGTTAACCAAGTCTAGGAGGACCGGGACCAATATGTCTTTGAAAATGTTATAAAACTCTAGAGGGATGGTATCTTCACCTACCGCTTTACCAGAGGGTAAAGCACTGATTGCTAAGTTAATTTCCAAAGCATTCGCACCTCTGTCCAGTTGATCAGACTGAACTGAGTCCAAGACCGGCATTGCGCTGTCTTGAATGTAGTCTGTAGCTGCATGTTGATTGAAGCTGGCCAGGTCGCTATAAAGATCCACGTAAAATAACCTAAATTACTCTAGTATGTCTTGAGATTTCGTATGCGCTAACCCATCAGCCCCTTTAATTTGTTTAATATATGACTTAGCCCATTGTTCGGCTAACTGATAGCTTGATAATATATTGAAGCGCTGCCCCTCTTACATAAGCCTTCAAACAATCCCAGACTATTACCAATGTAGCTGAATGTTGATTATTTTCAATATATTCCCTTAGCGTTCCTTGCATGAATGTAACATAGTCCGGATTGCTAAGAAGGTGCCTGGGGAAAGAAAATTTCTTTATTGACTCCTTTTCCTCCATCCGAAAGTGTACAGTAAGCATGATGGGATTGTGGTCCGATGTGACAATCGGACAAATCGCCATGTGTGAGTTGTCTAGCATATTTTGATTGGTAAAAATCCTATCAATTCTGGAGTATTGTTTATGTGGATGTGAAAAAAAGTGTAGCCTGGTGTTGAAGGAAAAAGCTTTCTCCAGGCGCTGCGAGGCCTCCGGGTAGTTACGCAATATACAAATATAATTTTTCATTTCATTTCATCCTCTATTTGATGTATACAGAATAAGTCAACTATAGATGCCCCCCTTGGGCGTGGCCAAGCAGCATGGCCGACAGGACGTGAGCTCCACCAGCTCCGTCCCGAAGACCGACTAAATCCTGTTATTTCTCCTGCCCGGACCCTCTCGTTCCCGGGAAAGAGTGTCGGAGAGGCGGTGTGAGTCCCGCCGAACCCCTGTGCCTGGGGGTACGAACCTGTGCTCGGCAATCCGCCGCGACCTGCGGCCTGTCTGCTCCTGAGGGCGGCGCCGGCGTGCTCTTCCACGCGGCGCCGCGGCTTTGACCTGCTCGCTGGGCCGGACGGCGGAGGAAGTGAGCAGCGACCCCAGCCTGAGTGTGCAAGCTGATGCCCGCCGGCTGCCTGCTGTGGGATCCCTGACCCGGGACCGGGCGACTGCGGTGCCGGAGGACCGAGGCTCTACTGGAATGCGGTGAGGAGGGGAGCGGGACGGAGGTGCTGGCCATCTTGCGCGGCCTCGCTGGGCTGCAGTGCGGAGGGCCCCCCCCTCTTTGATTCCTAGCGCTGCACGATCGGACGACGGAGCGCTTTCCTCTGGGAGTGGGGGCTGTGGAACCAATCTGCCCTGGCAACCGCCGCGACCTGCGACCTGTCTGCTCCTGAGGGCGGCGCTGGCGTGCTCTTCCACGCGGCGCCGCGGATTTGGCCTACTCGCTGGGCCGGACGGCGGAGGAAGTGAGCAGCGACCCCAGCCTGAGTGCGCAAGCTGATGCCCGCTGGCTGCCTGCTGTGGGATCCCTGACCCGGGACCGGGAGACTGCGGTGCCGGAGGACCGAGGCCCTACTGGAATGCGGTGAGGAGGGGAGCGGGACGGAGGTGCCGGCCATCTTGCGCGGCCTCGCTGGGCTGCAGTGCGGAGGGCCCCCCCCCCTTTTTGATTCCTAGCGCTGCATGATCGGACGACGGAGCGCTTTCATCTGGGAGTGGGGGCTGTGGAACCAATCTGCCCTGGCTCCCCCCTTGTTGCGCGGAGGTGCGTGTGGGGGCCCTGGTCTGCTGTGCTTCTGCCGGGGTCCGACCACACTGGATCTGCCACTCCTGTGCCCCCTCCCGCTGGCCCGTATCCTGTGCCCTGGGGCAGTTCGGGATCCCTGACATTTCTGGGACACCGGGGGAGCTCACGGAGAGGTGTTGCTGGACCCGTGGACGAACGACGCCCCTCCCCCGGCTGTCCGCCATTTTGGAGTGGGTCTTGGGCGGCCTCCTTGGGATCGGTGGCGGCCGGTAGGGGAGTCTATCTGTGCCCCGCTCTGCTCTGCTCCCTGGGGCGGGTGAACCCGTGACACTGCACGCTGGTGGCACCTGAACTGTGACCTGCATTGCCTACTGTGATCTTGGTCTTGTGGACCCGTGCACTGCTTGCCCATTTTCCCTTCGGCGCTGTGGTGGCGCGTACTCTACCCTGCTTTGGTGGCTTCAGGGAGGGCCCCACTGAGAACATTGATCCCTGGTGCAGCAGATATGACGGGCCGGACTGGCCGTGGCCCTAAGGCTACCCAACCCAACACGATCACACAGTACACTACCCCTCGTCTGCCACCGCAGAGGATTACGCGCCAAACGGGCGCTGGAGATGGGGATGGGGAGTCGCCGGAACCGTCCAGGGCGGAACTTCTTAAGGCTATACAGGGTTCGCACACAGCCCTGGAACGCCAGATTGAGACGGTGTCCGTGGATGTGAACCTTTTGAGGACTGACCTTCGCAAGGTGGCGGATAAAGTCTCGGACGCGGAGGGCAACATCACTCAGCTGCAGGGGGAGGTAGCGTACCTACAGAAGTCACTCTCTCAGCTTGCCTCTACCACCCGAGCAATGGAGAGACGCGCCGATGATGCAGAAGGTAGGGCACGCCGAAGTAACATACGGGTCCTGGGGGTCCCGGAGCGGCTGGAGGCAGGGAACCCTGAACGATTCCTGGAGACCTGGATCCATGAGCATCTCTGTCCGAATGGTTTGTCCAGTGTCTTTATTGTGGAGCGGGCCCACAGGGCCCTGGTGCCCCCTCCGCGTCCTGGCGAGGCCCCTAGAGCCCTCATCGCAAAAATCCTAAACTATAAAGACCGTGACTGCATCCTCAAGGCGGCGAGAGAGTCGGGGCCCCACACGATCGAGAACAGACGAATCTCAATTTACCCCGACTATACCCAGCAGGTGCAGGAGCAGAGGAAATCCTACTTGGGGGTCAAACAGAAGTTACGCGACATGCAGCTACAGTATATGCTTTTATACCCCGCTAAGCTCAAGGTGCTCTACCAGGGCCGGGCACACTTCTTTGAGACGCCAGCAGAGGTATGGGAGTGGCTCGAGATCAGAGGAGATGATCTGCCCCCGGGTGAGAGAGGGGGATCGCGAGATGTGTGGGGGACCAGGCCGCAGAGACGACGGCGTGGTAGGAGGAATCGCCGTTCTGGATCCCGTGGCCCTCCTGTGACTCTGCCCACGGTGGGTCCGGATGGGGCCATCCTGATGGACGCCTCGCCTGAAGGGACTGAGTCACGTTTGCACGGTGCGGCTGAACCTGGTGACATTTTGGTCCCGGATACCCTGCAGGAGACGCCGGTGAACATGGACACTGCGGCCCTGGTGGTCCCGGAAACTGCCTTGCAGACTCTAGACTTGGAATGATCCTTGCACTGCCTACACTGACTCTGCTGTGCGATTGCTGTTATAGTGTGGTTCCTTATAGCCCGGCAGCTCTTTAGATCTCTGCTCGTTCGGAGTGGATGTTGCGAGTGGTTGTTCACTGATCGATACCTTGCACTTGGCGACTGGGTTGCGTGTGCACCGAGTGATGGGAGTTGTGAGTGTGGGCTGCTCCTCCCGCATTGCTGACTTAGGGAGGGAGAGATGTCCGGGTTCGCATACCGGATTCGTTGGGTCTTTCGGGGAGCTGGGAGGGGGGGTGGGTTGGGTTGTTCTGTTGTGTGTGTGTGTGAGTGGAGAGTGTTGAATGGGGTGGCTGTGCACGTCCTGGCACTGGCGGGGGAAGGGCGGGGTGGCGTTTCTGTTTGTTGCTATCCTATTGCTCGTGGGTGGTGGGGTTTCGGGGGTTCCAGTCAAAATTTTGTATGTTGGGGTTGTTGGGGGGCGGGGTTTGGGGTGTGACAATGATGACACTGGCATTTGGCGCATGTTGCTTCTGCTTAGCGGGGCGCTTGCTTTGTGCGATGCATTTTTGAACTTCTTTGTAGCAAGGGCCTACTGGCGACAGCCTAGGCTGTGTGTAAACTGCTGCCCGGCTGGCCATGAATGGTGGTCATGGGGTTTAAATTCTTGACGTGGAATGTGCGTGGCCTGGGTACGTGCACCAAGAGACACAGGGTCCTCACCTTCCTAAAACGCCATGGGATTTCAGTTGCTTGTTTACAGGAAACCCACTTGGATGATGATGGTGCGCAGCGACTGGCCAAGAAATGGAGAGGCCAGCTATTTCATTCCTCCTACTCTACGTACGCTAGGGGAGTCCTAATCTGGGTGGCCCCTGGGGTTCCATGCGCTGTCCAATACATTGATGCGGATGTGGAAGGCAGGTACATAGTGGCGAAACTCAGATTGGACGATAAGGTCCTTCTGGTCTTTAATACGTACGCGCCGAACATTGATGACCCGGTATTTTTCTCCCGGATGCAGGATCTAGTGGCTCCTAACCTAGACTCGCCCCTCCTTTGGTGCGGGGACTTTAACTGTGTGCTACATCATGAACTAGACCGTAATCCGCCTCGGGCGGGAACTAAGCCCCGTATGACGGCGTGTTTGCGGGACGTGATGCATAATATAGGGGCGATCGATGTCTGGCGCGCGTGTCACCCCACACAGAGGCTTTACACTTGTTATTCCCCGACCCATGGCACTCACAGTAGGCTAGATAGAGTGTTGGCGGCCAATCTCCCCTCTTCTCTCACGTTGACGGTCACTCACCAGGCCCGATACCTATCGGATCATGCGCCGGTCACGTGCGTGGCGCAATGGCCTGACCGGATGGAACGTCCCCGCTCGTGGAGACTGCCAACTGATCTGCTCCAAGATCAGGAGGCCCGGGATCATGTGGCAACGTCCCTCTCCGATTATCTGGACCTTAACTGGGCGGGGAGTGACTTGTCTTGTTCCACTAAGTGGGAGGCGCTAAAAGCGGTCGTCCGCGGTGCGTGCATGGGGCTGACGTACGGGGTCAGGAAACAACTACTATCAGACTTACAGACTGCGGAGGCTGAGCTCTTGCGAGTCCAGGCCCGCCCTGACCCGGACAACTCGGATCAACGCGTGGAGGGCCTGGCCCTTGGGTCGATCCATGATATTCTCACGAGGCTCGATCGCTTTACGCTCGGCCAATATAGACAGAGACTGCATCGAGAGGGGGATAAATCTGGCCGCTTGTTGGCCTGGATACTTCGCCGGGAGTTCACGGCTGAGCGTATAGTTGCCCTGCGAGCGCCCAATGGCGATATGGTCCACTCGGAAGCTGCTGTACTCACGGTTCTCCGGGACCACCTGCGGGCTGTGTATGAGCCTGACCGGTCCATATCTGAGGAGGTCTACCACCCATACCTCGAAAACATTGGCTTGCCGACCCTCCCAGAGGCAGCGGCAAAAGACCTTGATGTCAAACTGACGCTCGGTGAAATCTCTACGGCGATTGCTGCCCTCCCACGAGCCAAAACCCCTGGCGGGGATGGATTCCCTGAGGAGTTTTATCATACGTTCGGGCACACTCTGGCCCCCCTCCTTTTACAGGTTTACAATGAAGCCTTGCGCACGGGTGACCTCCCACCCACCTTGAATCAGGGTGAAGTTTGTATGATCCTGAAACCGGGCGGTGACAGCACAGACCCCGCCTCGTATCGTCCTATTACTTTGATTAACTCAGACGCGAAAATCCTGACCAAACTGTTGGCCAATCGCCTCGCCCCACACGTAGCTCAACTTGTCCATCCAGACCAATGTGGATTTGTCCCTGGTCGCAATACGGCAATGAACCTACGTCGCCTGAACCACGTATTGCACGAGGTCCGGGGGCGAGACACTCCCCATGTGCTGGTCTCCGTTGACCTGGCTAAAGCCTTCGATACAGTGCATTGGGGTTACCTGATGCATGTACTTCTCAAAATGGGATTTGGTCCCGGCTTTCGGGAGTGGATACGGATCTTATATAGAACGCCCCGGACCAGGGTGCGACTGGGTTCGGCCCGCTCTGATGAGTGGACGTTGGGGAGGGGTACCCGGCAGGGCTGCCCATTGTCCCCCCTTCTATTTGCCCTCGCAATTGAGCCCCTGGCCATATCAGCCCGTAAGGAGTTACATGAATGGGGTATTGTGGTGGGAGACACTACTAATGTCATCTCCCTTTACGCCGATGATGCGCTTTTCTACCTGACCTCTCCACTGGAGGCCCCTCCCGCTCTGTTGCGCCTCTTGGACCGCTTTGGTGCGGCCTCGGGACTGCGCATAAATGTTAATAAGTCCCTGGTGTTCCCACTGACTCCTGATGATCTCGTCCCGACGCAGGGTTCTCACTGTGCAGGCCTCCGGTGTGAACGTCTGGCGTTCCGGTACCTGGGTATTCAGGTGGCCACTTCTGATGAGGCTCTCTTAACCCATAACATGGACAGGATTCTTGTGGCCCTCCGCAAGTCCGTTGTATTCTGGAATATGCTCCCTCTCTCCCTTATGGGCCGTCTAGCAGTTGCCAAAATGGTGATGCTCCCTAGAGTTCTGTATGTGCTGCAGAATACCCTATGCCCGTTGCCTACCCGGGTGTTCCGCACACTGAATTTGCTCCTTACATCTCTCCTCTGGGCGGGTGGTCGCAGCAGAGTTGCGCGCTGCCCTATGTCGTCAGGCATACGGCCTGCGTTTGGCAGCGCTTCGTTGAACGCGTTTTGCGACGTGCGCCGTTCCATAGGGATCCTGGCCCCAATACTCAAGATGGAGGCGAGTATGTCCTTCCGAGAGTGGCGCATGGGCGGTTGCGAGACACTTGCGGATCTCTATCCGGACGACTCGTTTGTGTCATTTGAGAGAGCAGCGGACTCATTTGGACTGCGGGAGGGCCAGTACCTGCATTATGGATGTCTCCGGGATGTAGCCAGGACGACGTGGCCCCAATTCCCAGAGGCGCCCGAGCTCACTAATACCCTGGACATCATCTTGTCCTGTCGGCGATGCGCAGGGACTCGACCCCCCCATTGATGCCTGCTTGGAGGGCTTGGGAGGCGGACCTGGGGATTGAATTGGATCCAGCCCAGAGGAAGCGGATAGGAATGTTGACTCGTAAAGTCTCTTGTAATGCGCGTTTCAAATTGATACATTTTAACTTTCTCCATCGCACATATATACCGGAGACAATGCCAAAATTCTACTCAGGAGAGAAATATATTGGATTCGCAAATTACAGACAGTAATCCCTGATGGGCTTAATGATAAATTGGACATGATATGCTTTCTTTAATTATAGGCTAGAATTAATATCTGATTTTTCGAGGGTTTTTCATTAGCATAGTGGCACTTAGAACTAGAGAGATTACATGTGGTATATTCACTAGATAGAAGATACTAACTATTGATTCTAAATTGGGATTTTTTTGTGGATACAAAAATTGTGCAATGTTTATAATCGTTTTGATATTGATTATGTCCTCTTCTTACTTCTTCTTTTGTTTCCTTTTTCTGTCACTAGCAAGTTCAAATAACACATTCATTCATCACCATAAAATAAGTTGACTAGGAGTGGCTCGTAATATACCCCCAAAAAATTGGATCTCTTGTATTCAGAGCAAATAAGTTATAAAAGCACCTCTTTTTAACCTGGTGCTCGTACGTTTAATTTCTTGTATTCAGAGCAAAAAAGTTCATAAAAGCACTCCCTTTAAATATGGCGCCCGCATGTTTAAGTTCTAGTCTGTCCTCTATGTCGAAATCGGGTTCGTTGCGCTAACATAAATAATGGACTAGAGGTTCCCGTGCATACAACAAAGGTAGACGCTGTTACAACGCCACCTCTTCTAAGTCTCCGGTAAGCATAACTGCGTGGGAGATACTTTGATCGTGAGGGGAGTCGGTTTTGACAACCGAGTACTAAACAGGAATTGCGTCTTTTCTATTTTGTTTAGAGCGTGAGAATGCTGTAATTTAGCGAGACCCTGGGAAACTGACAAAAGGCTCGCAGGTAAAACCAAGCTTTCTCGTGTATTTTGAACGGACGATAATTTCTTAAGCCTACACCACAAAAGATTGATCCTTCATGGTCTTCATTTTTCTTATTTCACTAGATCCCTTCAACATTACAGTATAACGCCACTTATTCACAGGTGAGCGTTCGTCAATATAAACGCTAAACAAACCCTCAGGGTGTGTCTAATATAAACACCACAGTGATGGTTTTCTGATTAGACATACATTTTTTTGTAATTATTCACAGATAATCTTCTACCACTGGAAGTTAAGGTAACGCAGTGCCAATATACTATCATATACTGTGCTTTTTTGTAAGCTTTCAGTACATATACTCACGTGATTCTAATAATTTTTTCAGATTCCATAGGAACTAGTTAACACACGCAATTCACACTCCAACCAGTTAGTTAGGTAAGAATCTAAAATTAATCGGCTCAATTCAAATTAATTTTCCCATAAGCATCGAAACTAATTGGGTTTCCTTTTTCTTTCTTCTTCTATAGGCCCCTGACGAAGGGGTGTAAACCCCGAAATGCATTGGGTTGTGAACTTAACTGTGTTGTGTATCAATTGATCAGTGAAAAAAATGTATGATATAATGCATTAATTGTGTATTGTTTATGTATGTATAGTAATGAATTATGCTTGATTCATTTGAACCTAATATGAAATAGGATACAAAACATTTTTTGAATTAAATGTAAGGCAAATGTAAAAATTTGAAAGATTCATCTTTTAGCTAGTGCGCACTCGAGTCCTTGTGATCTCGCGATCCCTGGCTATATGCATTGATTGAGGGTGTTGGCAGGCACCAATCTAGTGCAGCACGCATACCATACAAGTGATCTATTTTGATTAACGGAGTGCAATACCACCAACCATTTATTCTTTATTTTCTTCGCCAACAAAAATAAAGTTTAAAAAAAAAAAAAAAACTATAGATGCCCTTGTCTGAACCATTCGGGCCCGTGCAGCCTTGTTCGCAGTATCAATCTTTTTATCCAAAATGCAGTTGAAATCTCCTATTACTATAAGATCGCCATCCCAATCCAGTAGTTCAGTACTCAAGAAAGAGATGCCCTCATGGCAGTCAATATTAGGACCATATACCATAAAACTTCAAACCTGAAATCAAAAGTTGGGCAATTGCCCATCTTCCCTTAGTGTCGGCCAAACTGCGTAACACTGAGACTGTACAAAATTTAGACTTTAAAAGGGTCACTCCTCGGATAGACACTGTCTGCGAAGTACACACAATAACATCATAGCCGAGTTGTTTAAGAAGAGCTCTATCCTTAATAGCCAAGTGTGTGTCAGCAAGCCCAACTATTTGAGGCTTGAAGACCTTGAGTTCTTCAGCTACCAAGCGTCTTTTACTGGGCTGATTAAGCCCAGCGACATTCCAGCTCATAAATTTAATGCATGGGATTGTGTAGTATTTGCAGCTTCTGACAAAGTCCCATCCCCAGAGCTAAAGATTCCTTAATCATGTACTCATTTTGTGGATTCCTACTTATATCTTGGCTATTTAATCCCCTCCCTCCCTGGCAAGCCCCCCAACTAGACCATAAGCACCTATACCACACACCCCCCACCCCGTATGTAAGAAAAGGAATCACCCCCTTCCATGAACCACCACCCCCAGCCCACACAGCCGATCAACGTCAGTGCCAAAGCAAAAAACAAAATAAATATGAGGGAGACGAAGAGAAAAGAGACACATTCTACCTGTTCCACAAAGCTCAACAAAACTATATAAAGCAAGCATAATTCGAAGCCGTTTGTCAGTTGTCAGTTGTCTCCCATCCCCCTCCTTTTTTTTTTGCCCTTTATAAGTTACAGAAAACTTTAGTCATTAAGTCAATCTTTGTGAGTGGGCTGCCACCTGAAGAGTGCCTTTTTAGCTTCCTGCTCATTTAAAAAAAAAAGTAAGTACGCCATCCTTTATCATTTTTAACCGGGCTGGTTCCTGTAAAAAAACCTGCGTTCACACTGCTTTGAAGGGATCCATGAGTTGTCGAAGTTGCCATCGTTTGTCCATAGTGGATTTACACAAATCTGAACGCACAAATATGGACATAGAATCAACTTTAACAGGAGCTGTAGGCCGTGCCTTGAAAAAGATTGCTTGACGCAGCAGAAAGTTACCAAGAAACACAAGAATAGGTCTAGCAAAATTAGGCTTAGCTTGACTACTTTGTGCAAGAAATATAGGCAGTCTATGCCCACGTTGGACCTGCGTGTCCATGTCCCAGTCTGCTAGGTCAGGAAAAGCCTTTTGTAGCAGGTTGACAACAAAAGATCCTTCCCTGTCTTCTGGGATTCCAAAAATCCTTAGCTTCTGACGACACCTTCAATTTTCCAAGTCTTCGATCTTAAATTACATACCTGTCATTTGAGAGTCTTGAGATTTAACCACGTTTACTGTATGAGTATTGACCTCCTCGACGGCTGCCACCCGTTGTTGGAGGTCAGAGACCTCAGACGTTGAATATGAAACTTTAACAGTCACTTCTGTCAAAGCCTGCTTTATCTCGCTACTATCAGCCTTAGCCTGCTGGCAATAGCTCGGTGCTTCCGCCCTCTGAATTGCTAGTGCCTGCATAATCCCAGAGAGTGAGGGTTCTTCATCCTCGTACTGGAGATAACTTACACCACTCTCAATTCCTGTCTCTTTGAGAGGCGATAATGAAGGAGATAATGCCAAGGAGGTAACCGGAGCAATGACAGAAGGCATTGCAGAAGGGGCAGAAAGGGTGGAGGGAGCAATACATGTAGATATAGGCATGAACCCTATTGCTTGGGCTGTCTCCTTTATTTTTGACCCTTGTAAAAGGCTTAACCCCCAACGTCAGGCTCAATCTGTGAGCTCCTCATAGTGACAGGGCCTTCAGCACCAACAGTAGCAGCAATAGAGGCATTAGTAACGTTAATTGCTGCTAACTCTAAGTGGGCACACTGTACAGTAACACCTGACATAGTGCCGGAATCTCCTGAAATGGATAATCTAGAGATAATAGATTTAACCTCGCCTTTTGAAGCGACCCACTTACGCAGTGGGCTCACACAAGCGCATGCACCAGGCTTTATAGCCTTTGCAGATCCCTTGAGACTTCCCAACGCCTCTGTCACCTGTACCTTGGCTCCAACTCCACCCCACCCCTCCCCCCGCTCCTACCACCTTTGCCAGCCCAAGTTGGTTTTAGGGCTTTGCCTTTAACTGCTTCCGGAGTGTTAGATCTGAGGCTGACGGTAATCCCTGTAGCACAGTTAGGACTATATTGAGAGTCCTGCAGCCCGGGGGGTTAACACAACATCGCTCCCACTGTCATTAAGTGCCTTACATATGCCATTATCCCCATCTGCACATGTTTCATCACAACTGATAGCCGAGTTACCACCATGCAGTCTCCCATTAACGAAAGAATCCAAAGGGTCCTCTCAGGCTGTAAAGTCTGATGCACAATGACTAAAGCGCTACCAACAGTACCAAATTAGGGAGGTGGAGGGGGCAAGTTCCAACACTGTTTTGCTGACAAGCACATCTTGAGTAGTAGCTATAGACAAGTTATCAGAGCTGGGATTTGAGTCAAGAGAGACATCGGGTGACTTTGATATTACAGGATCCTCAGCACGCCCCCATCCCTGTTGTATAGCCGCTCTCAAGACTTTGGCCATTTGCAAACCCGGAATGGCTGTTTCAGAGCCGCAGGATCGAAGAAGAGCCTTTGCCCTCCCAGAATGCAGGAGTTTCAGCATTGGTTTCCCAACTTGGGGGGCCGTTACAGAGCATATGTTCACATTGTTAACAACCAGCAGTGCAGTGTTGCTTAGTGGAACTCCCTCACTCTGAATGTCTCTGCCACTCTCCAGAGCCTCCAGGCCATCTGCGGCTTCAGTAATACCCGCGGCAACTCTGCACGTCCGCGGCGTGTACTCCGTGGTGGGGCCATCCCCTTCACTGGATTAGAGCTAAGCCGTGTAAATACTTTCCTGGAGCTCAAGTTCGTCAGCACTTCGCTTCTACTCCTCTCGATTTTGAATATGAAGCAATTAGTGGTATTGACGGCAGGAGCGGTGTAGCTGTAAACTACCTCATTGCGCGGCCGTCAAACACCACGCTGCTAAGCTGAGCAATCCGGCACATCCAGCAGCGGAAAGGCGGTCAGGTAAAGCCGCTGAATTTTTTTCCCCCTTCTCCTCTCACCTTTCTCCAGGTTACAGGAACAACTCTCTTCAGGCTCCGATGCCACATTCCCGCCTCGTCTCGTCTCTCCTCATAGCACCATCGGAAATCGGCAAGCACTGTGCGGGCAGGTAGCGGCGGCCCAGGTCTCTGGCGAGAGGTAGTGGTGAGCGTCTACCAGCAGCGCAGTCAATCTGCCATCTTCCTTTTCCTACTCAAACTTCTGGCCAGAGGTGTATAGGGAAAGTTTACCAGAGATTTTTATTGGCCACTAAGGATGATGGTTTACAGGTAGTAGCTAAATTAAACCGAATATTTGTAATTGATATTTTAAAGGAGGATTTACATGAATCATTGACTATAATTGATACTGCCATTACTTCAGTTAATTTGAAATTACAGCAACATCGGATTATGTTTATGTTGTACTATACCCCAGAAGTTATCTCTAAGTGAACACAGATAAATGTTTCTTCAAAGACACGCTACCCGAAGTGTCAGGAATAAGCCGCTGATCTTCGACACATGTTTGTCACGTGTCATAAGCTAAATATGTTTTGGGTTGAGGTTACCCGCGTTTTGAGTAATTTAGCAGGTATAGACATTCAACTAACTGCAAAAGAAATCTTATTGGGGCTAAAAGATGATTCGGGCAATATATCAAAGTCACTGGCTTCAAACATTAAAGCGTGTTCCCATTTGTGCATTGCCAGGGCATGGATGATTCAAACCAGCAGCCTGAAAATTACTGAATTTTGGGCACTACTAAGGGGGATTTATGAATTAGAACTGGCCTTAGCTAAAGCCAGGGGTCCTAGGTCAAGAGTTACATTTGAAAGGATCTGATTATGCCTTCATTGGGTCTAGTATAGATAATGCCTATCCTATTTAAGTCTGTGTCTATTCTTGTACCCATGTAGTTTTTAAAAAATATTGTTATGGCATCTTGTCCCTGAAACTTTTTTTCGTGTTATGAATATGGCAATCATATATTCTATTTTATATGACCCTATTCCTGAGCAACTCAACTCGACACACAAAAAGAGATTTTGAGTGTGCTGCACCTCACTATTTGCCTTAGGCCAGCCCGTCACCGTTGTTTATCTGAAGCAGAGCTGTTAGCTCTTATGGTGTGCACTACCACTGCCTCTGTTGCTCCCAAGAGGCAATTGTTTATCCAAAACAATGAAAAATTCCACCCACTGTGGGTTGCACCACCCAAGTTCAAGTAATGTACATATCAATAAAGAATGTCCAAAAAGTATTATATCTTGTTTAGTTTCTTCTTTATTCAATTTTCTTTTAGGCAGCCAACGCGTTTTGTTCAACAGAACGTCATCAGGGCTGTAAAAACATTTTAAAAAATCACATATAATAATAGCCATATAGCATCATTGCATTTGTCAATCATATTTACAATCCTATACAAAAAGTACATCCTTCTTCCAATTGAATCTCTAATCCTATGCACTTATTTAAACATTTGCAAGTTTATAAAACATCACACAAGATACTACCAGAAGATCCTGCCATGCTATACATTTTTACATTTTTATACATTTTTAAAATCATCCATATTGGAGGAGATCTATACAGAATTTATTTAAACAACGTTTCCAAGTCATAGATTTGTTATTTGTACATGGTTGTTCTATCCCTGTGTCTCTATCCACTTAAAGAAAAGGGGGGCTAAACAGAAATGACAGTGCAATCAGTACTAAAAATGTAAAAATGTATATACACAATGTAAATATGTTTAGGAAAACAAGCTTATATGGTGACATATTAATGCAATTTGATGTTTTATAAACTTACAAATGTTTAAATAAGTGCATAGGATTAGAGATTCAATTGGAAGAATGATGTACATTTTGTATAGGATTGTAAATATGATGACTGAAAAATGCAATGATGCTATATGGCTATTATTATATGTGATTTTTTAAATGTTTTTACAGCCCTGATGAAGTTCTGTTGAACGAAACGCGTTGGCTGCCTAAAAGAAAATTGAATAAAGAAGAAACGAAACAAGATATAATACTTTTTGGACATTCTTTATTGATATGTACATTACTTGAACTTGGGTGGTGCAACCCACAGTGGGTGGAATATATTCTATTTTATTGTGCAATATTTTGCTTTTTTGTATACAACGGCTAATAAATGCAACAACAACAGCAAAAAAAAACATTTACTGTTACTGTTCCCAATAAAACCGTAGTCTCATTGGAGACAGACTTATAATTTCAGGAAAGTCTAATTTTTATATTCCCACTCCATACTTATGCACACTAGGGAAACTGTTGGACATTGGTGGGGGAGAGTTCAGATTTACTATTCACACTCCAACTTAACCACATTAAGGAAAGTGTTGGATTTTGGGCAGCTGGCTTCAGGTTTAGTATTCCTACTGCAAACCAAACCACATTGGGGAAACTGCTGGCCTTTCGGCCCTTCAGATTTCCAATTCCAAATCCAAATTAAACCACAAAATAAACCACATTGGGAAAATATTGAAGTTTGGTGGGGGGGAGAATCGAACTCCCAACTTGACCACTTTGGGGAAAGTGTTGGACCTTGGTTTGGAGGTGGTCAGATTTTGTATTCCTGCTCCAACCATAACCACATTCAGGAAAGTATTTGGGGGTATGTAAAATGTACTATTCTCATGCCAAACCTTCTCCCATTGGAGAAAGTGTTAGACTTTAAGGACTTCAAATTGATTATTCCCACTCCAAACTTAACCATAATGGGGAAGGTCTTGGACTGTAAGCGTTTCGGATTTATTATTTCCACTTTGAACTTAACGACATTGGGTAAAATCTTGGGATTTTAGGGGCTTAAATTTACTGTTCCAACTCCAACCTTCTCTACAGTAGGAAAAATCTTAATCTAAGGAGGGGCTATCCCAATTCAAACTTAATCACATTGGGGAAAGTGTTGGACCCTGGGGGGTTTAGATGAATTATTCCCACTCCAAATTTAACCACATTGGTAAAAATGTTATGTTGTGTAAACTAAGACTTAGCTCAACAAGGATTGCTTTCACACACACGGGTGTCACAAGAGAACTCAGGGGCATATTACCAAGGGCATTATCGCCGCATTAGCGGGAATTTTTCCCGCTAATGCGGCGATAATTTTATCGCCCTATTACCAAGCTGTCGCTAACACCAGTTAGCGAAAGCTTGTAGGCGATAGCGGGCATTTAGGGGCCCACTTTGCATGTCAGCGATAATTATTGCTAATGACATGCAAAGTGGGCGTGCCAAGATGTTAGCGACTGAAAACAGTCGCTAACATCTCTAACTCCTATTAACAACTTTTGGAAATATTCGCGCTAAGCGCGAATATCTCCAAAAGCTAACGCCTGCTAAAAGCAGTTTTTCGCCATGTTATCCCATGCAAGGTGGATAACATGGCTAAGAGCATTGTCACGATAATGCATGAATATCGCTGATTTTTCAGCGATATTCATGCATTTCGCAGGATTTTTACCGCTTTTGAGATAAACCATGATAATATCAAGGTTTCTCAGTGGTAAAAATCCTCGGTGCTCGGCGATATTTTTTTCCCGCTAACCAAGCAATAGCGATAATTATCGCTATTGCTTGGTAATATGCCCCTGAGTTCAATGCACCAACGATTGAATCTGAAAAAAACAGGTTGTTACTGCCCCACACAACTCCACTCAATGCATAGTTGATGTGGTGTCTGTACTTTTTAGGTTACTATCCGGCCCTTAACAGGGATTCAGGGACGCAGTGGTAATTTAAATGCACAATTTCATTCTTTGCAATATCACACACAAATCCTGCACCAAGAAAAGACAGGTTATGATTAAAAGTGTTTATCTCAACAGGCTCATCTTGAACCACACAGAATATTATTAAACAGTACTAATCCTATTTGCAAAAATAATATGAACATTTGTACATGTAACAACCTAACACTTTAAAACCTACTTCTATATGCTATGCAATGAGAGCACAGAGTGGCATAATTTGCATGTGGAGTTTCCCTGGAGAATCAACGCAATGCAAATCTGTCTACAGCAGGGGGCTGTAATTATCAGTATCTGGGAGAGAGTTTTCCCTTGAAAGGAAAACATGCATCAGCTCTCCTATTCCTGGGCTTGGCCTAGCATCAGCTTTCAGCACAGTATGGAATGCTGCAACAGTACGGCAGTCTGGCAGTCGGGCAGATTCTGGCAGGATCTTCTGGTGGTATCTTGTGTGATAATCTTGGACAAAGGACACCTTCGCCAAGTGGCCACTGGACAGGCCTTTTATACTTTGTCTTCTCTAAGATGAGGAATTTCTGATATAACCATAGGAATGTCTGACATCAATATGCTAGTCTTGGACGCATTATTATAAACAAGGTAAAAACACATCAATTTAGACTAAATTCTTGATATTATTATTATTATCTGGCCTTAAAATAGAGATAGGAAGGCACTTGTCTCAGACTGATGTTGCATCAGGTGTCTTATCAATGTCATTGTCTGAATGACTTGGCGCTTTCATAGGTTCTTCCAAAGATAAGGACAAACGGCACCTGCGTCAAAGACAGACATGCTGATGATCAAGAGAAAATGGAGAAAACTGAGTCTTGAAATAGTACAAAGTCTGCGCACACCAATTGATTGTCTAAGTAATCAAAATATTCAGATGAACAGAAGAATGCATGCAACCCAGTGACAAGGTAGCCAACCTAGTAACTAGACAAGAATTCTGGTGGAGAACCACCAGTATACTGGATGCACAGCGTGAATTAATGTATTTAAACTTCACATTATTGTTCAACAAAAGAATCACAAATTATTATCGTATTGATTTAAACATGACATTTATCTGAAAATTCATATTTAAGCATCCGATGTATTTTTTGTTGTTCGACTGAACAAAAACTGTCTACATGTGCATCTTAACATCAATTGCATATAACTGAAATAATGAACAAAATCATAAACATGAACAACATTTAAACACTTCATAAATGATCCGAAGTTACACAGCCATGCCCAATGCATTTCAGGATTACACTAATCCCTTCTTCAAGGGCCACTGTTAAAATAAAGAAACATCAATGAAATACCATTAATAGAATACTGATGTTGTTTGAGTATTTATAGATACATTGTCTGACATGGCCAGAGGTGACAGGAAAGTCCCTATATGCATGTTACCCAAGGCAATACCAAGATAATAAAGTAGAGTAGTGAGTGTGCTAGCCATTCCTGAATTGTGAAAATTAAACCGTGAACATGCCATCTGTGTTGCAAAACTGCAATGCTTTGGTGTGCATTGACACGTGCACGTGAGCTCGTGACTTGTGAGCTGATCACAGTCCATGTGAACCTGAAACAGACCTACATGCGCCTCAGTATATAACTTACTTAAGGGCTGTAACAACGATGGGACTCAAGTTCAGAATTCCAACACAATTAAGAAAACGAGAAAACTGTGAAGTGAGGAAACGATACCATGAGTGTTTACAATCAATATCAACTGCATGTGGTCTTACAAATCAAAGAAGCCTCAAAATTGAGCTTACTGCCAAGCAGAAGCAACAATGGAGCACTGCTTCGAAGTGCCAAAAACGAAAACTGAGTCTTGCCCGCTCAAGATGGAGTTTGGCCTTAGGGACTTTACATCAGTTTGGCTTTGAGGGGTTAGATTTAAAGTGCAACTACAAATGTAAACACATTGGGAAAAGTTGTGGACTATTTACTATGCCAACTTCAAACTTCACCACATTGCGGAAAATCTTGGACTTGAGGGGAGGGGGGAATTTACTAATCCCATTCAAAACTTAACTACATTGGGGAAAGAGTTGGACTTTGAGAGTTTCAGATTAATTATTCTCACTCCAAAATTAACCACATTGGGGAAAGTGTTGAACTTCAGGTGAATGAAATTTAACATTCAACTCAAAACGTAACCACTTTGAGGAAAGTATTGGAATTTGGTGATTAGAATTATTATGATAATTCCAAAATTCACCACATTGGGGGGAAGTGTTGGACTTTGGGGAGGGTCAAATCTATTATTCCCACACCAAACATAACCACACTGGGAAACTGTTTGACTTAGGAAGGTTTTAGGTTTACTATTCCATATACAAAATTCACCGCATTGAGAAACGGGTTGGACTTTGGAGGGGGGGGTCCCATTTACTATTCCCTCTCCAAATGTGAAGACATTAGGGAAAGCACTGTGCTTTTAGATTTAAAATTATCTACTACCACAAATTTAAAATATCTATTACACTAAAAAAATACATTATAGAAATCCATTTTAATTATCTCAAATAATAATCCACATAGCATAAATAGTCAATAGAAAATACTACCGAAAAATGTAAAAAGTCAAAGAATCAATCAGTCAGCATTTATATAGTGCAGCACTGTCACCCCTAGGAGTTTCTGGGCGCTGAGGGTGCTGTGTCTCCATCGAAAAGCCAGGTCTTTAGTTTCTTTCTAAAGTCTGCCAGGGAGGGTGCTGCTCGGAGGTGATGGGGCAGCTCATTCCAGGTCTTGGCGGCGATGTAGGGGAAGGAACAAGCCCCTCTGCGATGGATGTGGTGTGTGTCTGGGCGTGTGTGTGTGTGTGTGCATGCATGTGTGCGCGCCTGTGTGTGTGAGGGCAAGTGAAGAGGAGCGCAGGTGCCTTGCGGGCAAGCGGAAGTTCATTTGACGGTTGATGTAAGACGGTCCTTGATCATGTAGGGGTTTGTAGGCTTGTGTGAGGATCTTGATCTTTTCTGGATTGGGAGCCAGTGTAGGTTTCTGAGGTGTGGGGTGATTTGGGTCCATTTGGGGAGGTCTAGGATGAGTCTGGCTGCAGTGTTCTGTATGACATAAAGTGACACATTATTACTATACCTTTCAAATAAATTACTTGATTCGTTTTCAATCAAAAATATATGTTTAATATATATTATTTTATTTGTAAAATTAAATAACATACAATGAAAACATCCAATGTTAAAAAATACAGAAATCAAAAAAACATCGGATTCTGAAGCTAATATCTGTAATAAAATTATTTAATGTCAAATTATTTTAATTCATTAAAGTGCAACAAATTCATTTAAATGACCAAACACAAATTAAATAGCAAGCAAATAGTAGCATTTATTAAAAAATATACCAATATAAAAATTACATTTAAAAAATCAAAATAATTACAAATTTAAATTTTACATAATTAAAAAATGAAAAATACAAATGAAAAGATATAATTTCATGATAAACAAAGTATTAAAATGTTTGTTTTAATAAAAAAGAAAAATTGACAACAACAATTTTGAACAAAAGAAACTTAAACAATCACAAATTTTACATTACTCCCCAGGCTATACCTTTATGATGCCAACATCCTGCTGCTAAAATTAGCATATAAAAAAAGTAAATATTTTAAAAACAAATACAATATCTTAAGAAATACACAAAATATGCTAACAAATGATATACGTTACAACAACGAAAAACATAACAATATCTTTGACAACATTAAGAAAGATCAAAAAAAGATTATTTTATTTGCGATATTCTGAACCTCAATATTTTGAGGTGAGGATGTTTAAGACACTATATTAGTATCTCACAATATTCTATTGATGATATTTTGTCAGAATTCTGCTGTTTGCTGACATTAGGGGGCCGATTAGGATGGCAGGCGGATTGCCCCCGCCGGGCTGGCGGTAGCCACCGCCGGCCCGGCGGGGCAATCCGTCCGCCATCCTGACAGAAATGACCCCTGCCAGAGAGTCTGCGGCGGACGGTAAGACCGTCCGGCGCTTTTCCGCTGAAAGTGCTTACATATGGTGGCGGTGTCTGCGAGACATATTAAGATGGGCATACAGTCTTTGCTTTGGGGGCCAATTGCGAGCACCCAAGGTGAAGGGGGGTGGGGGGTGCACATGGGGGGTACCTATGGTACCCCCCTGCGTTTCAAAGTACAACATGGCAGGCACTGCACGGTGCCTGTCATGTTGTGCTTTGAAAGGCACAACATGCATTTTTAGCATTGCGGCGGACGGTGCTTTCAGCACCGCCGGCCGCAATGTTAAAAATGCGGGATGCACCCGCCACTGTGGCAGGTGCATCCTAATTTGTCGCACGGGTCCTCCGCCCCTATGGCAGATGGTCCCTTCCTACAACGGGATGGCGGACGGACAAAGTCCATCCGCCATCCTGATCGGCCCCTAGGTCATGTAGTTTCCAAGGTGCTGATTTTTTTGCTTTGTGACAAGAGGTTGCAGAGGTGCCAGAATGTAAAACATTTATCGGGTTCTGTTTTTGTACTTTTTCTTGATATTTTTTAATTCAGTATTAAGTCCTTGCGCTCTATATGCTAGTGTCTGTCACTCATCATACACTTGTTTTGTTACATAAAACGTGTGATATGCATGTCATACCTGTACTTCTTCACTAAATGTAAAATATTTTCATCCCAACTTCCTTTACACTATGCACTGATCAGATTTCAGGAGGAAGGTATAGTATAGGGATATCATAACTTATAGCATCTCTGTTACATCATCATAATAGTACTTATTCTAAAATTGTGTTATGAAGCATAAATTAATTACCATCTTCCATACATTATAAAAATACCACATGTCACCAGGTTGTTTTATCACTGTGCGGTCCACAAAGGTCGAAAACCGAGTGGCTTCATAAGGTTAACCGGCTGTGCAGTAATTTGCAATGGCCTTATCCAGCCTGTCGAGTGTGTTTTTTTTTTATAGTATATGGTCATACCATTCACTAAAACCAGCATGCTTAAAAATCGTTCCTCTCTTTCTACTTCTTATGGAAGAGATATGGAAGAGATACTTCGGTACAGATACACGGAACACATGAAATCTGCACTGTGAAAATTAACTTGTTATCATGCAGCATACAATTTATTCGAAATTATATTTTAACCGGTTTAATTTAGGACACCTTTTTTAAATGTGTGGGACAATGCTGAGAGATCCTCGCCCCTTGTAATGACCTCCAGCAGTGCAATAAGCATGGTTTAATAAAATGTACCTAATAAGCTCATCACTGAAAATGTTCACAGAAAAATTGTCCATAAGAAAACGGAAATTATGGTTATCACCTTCATTACTTAAACTGCAATTGTAATAATGCCCACTGAGGTTCCATTCTCACTTCCTGACATCTCTGACAGGTGGCATTGTGGTGTCACGGCTCAACTGTTAAAACGTATTACAATAGAGTAACAATGTCATTATCTTATTACAGATGAATACGGATGTCACTACAAATAGAAAAATATTACATATAGCTATAACAGGGATCCATTTATTAGAGCACTATCATTGCCATGCCCTAGATGCACTTATATTGTGTTTTATAAACAAATAATAGTCTGTTGTATCAATAATTCTGTTACTTTGAAAACACATGGTATTGTAAGATGTCTGTTTGAAACTTTTAAGGAGTGCTGTAACATCAGAGGAGACCCCGGCATTCATCACTAGAAATTGCACCATTTTCCATTCATTGGACTTTTTCTTTAGTTTAGTGCGAAGTAATTTTTATATTTTTCCTGTAAGTGCATCAGTGAATGCACACAAACTTCAGTATTCAATTCAATTTATTTAAATATGATTTTGGAACTCCGTGGAGATCCACATATTATACAGTAACAAACAAAATGTAATAAAGTGAAACCATATGTACACAACTCATGCAGGCGGAAAATGTACAAAATAACATACCATTCGTCTAATACAATTCTAAAAAACATTTAAAAGTTAAAAATTCTGTTACAAAAAATTCCATTTGGGGGACTAAAGATGGCATCTAACAGAGCTTTTGCGGATAAGATACCAAACTGAACACATACTGGTTTTACCCAGAGACGACGATAAGCCATTAATGCTGGACAAACTAGCAAGACGTGTATAGAGTCTTGGACTGAGAGATTGCAAAAATTACATACATTGGATACGCCGTGCCATTTGGCCAACAACTTATTCAGGGGAAGTAAATCCTGCCTAAGAAGCAGCCAAAAACGGCGTAAACCGTGAGGTATGTTCCAGGACACGTAAGGTTGTACTTGTCTGAACAAACAAGTATTAACAGCTTGTGTAACCCCCTTCTTTTGTATAATCAAGTTGCGATCCCTTTCATAACTTAGCTTCCATGTAGCTTGTTTTAGTGTTAATTTTAATTGGTGCATAGAAAGGTCTAAAAGAGAGGCTTCCTCCAAGTCTAGGAGAGTGATGGCCTTCCTATAATTCTTTATAAGAATCGAATATTCTTTTAGAGGGCCCATCAACTCTTTTGTAATAAGGGATCTTAGAGTAGCTGGCTTTCCTTTGATCAGACAGATAACCCAGCGGATAACTCCTGCTAGACCCTGTGCCCAGCTGCTTCTTAGACCAAGTTCTAAACGCAAGGATGCTGCACTACAACTATTATTAACCGAAGTTAAGTTTCTCAAGAGGATGCCCTCGATGGTGTCCAAGAAACCCCATTCGACTAAGTCGATTAGTTCTACAGCGTAAAGCAGAGTCGGGGGGACTTTTGCCCGGAACGCCTCCAGCAGGTGAACAAAGTGTCTCTTGCCTGTTGATTTATACAATGCTCTTAGGCCATTTCCCTGGGACTTTGCCTTACGGGAGCTGTTTTCTATGTGGGCTTTGTTGCTCAAGTTGCTATTGACAACCTTACCCAGGAAAACATATGTTTTTACTCTTTCTAATTTTTGGCCTCCTAGTTCCCAGCTAATGTGGTCCAACTTCAATTTGTTTCGTCCCTCCATACACATTATCTTGCTTTTGGAGATGTTTATTTTCAGGAAGTGCTCTTCGGAAAAGGTGTGCAATGAATGCAGATGGTTGTTGAGACCTTTTGGAGTAAGGTCTAAAATTAAAATGTCGTCCGCATACATTAGACAAGAGATATATCTATCTCCCAAACGTGGCGCGATTCCTTCACTTGCAGATATATTGAGGGGAAGGTCGCTAACATAAAGGGAGAATAAGAGGGGAGCTAAAAGACAGCCCTGTTTAAGGCCGTTCGCCGATGGAATGAGCCGGGATAGGCCCCTTTCTCCCCCCAACAGCACTTTGCACCACGTATTATCGTGCAAATCCTGTACCAAGCATAAGAGTCTATGAGGCATTCCCAGGGCATGTAGCTTTCTCCACAGTACCTGTCGGTCGACCTTATCAAAGGCCGTGGAGAAATCTATGAATGCCGCATAGACTCTCCCCTTTCTCGCTCCAATGTATTTGTCTATTATTACCTGGAGGGCGGTTAAGTTGTCCATGGTCATGGTCATGCTTCAGTATGCATCTGAACAGACAAGACATGCAGGCTCCAGATCACAGCTTATCAGTTAAAGGACATAGCAGGGGTCTCCAACGTTTTCTAAAATAAGAGCTACATCTGTTTAATTAAACTCATACCGAGCAACTAGTATTATTAGGGTGGTATTTATTTATTTATTTATTTGAAACTTTTATAGAGCGTGAACCAGACCCTTGCGGGTATCAGAGCGCTTTACAAGCAGTGAAAAAAAATTATACAACACAATAAAAAATATCCATAAATATCAAACAATGAAGGTTATACAACGTAATACGAAATACAAATATGTGTGCACATATTGTGCATAAATACAACAAACGAGAGAGGTAGATCAAAACTGAATCCTACGTTGAGCCAAATAGGATACAGATAAAGGTGCGGGCCGAGAGAGCCGAGTGTCATGTAGGTTGTCTGGTTGCATAAGACAAGACCTTCAATGGAGCTCATGTGAATTTTTCCTTTTTGAACATTGCAGTAGATTTGGAAAGTCTGGTTTCAGGGGGTAGTGCGTTCCAAATCCTAGGAGCCATCCCTGAGAAGGAGCGTTTGTACGTTTTCGCATTATTAAATCTGGGTGGTTTCAGTAATAGGTTTTCTGCACTTCTTGTGGATCTCTTGCCTCCAGAGATATACAGTTTACGAGAGAGATAGCTGGGTGCTTTATGGTGAATGGCTTTGTGGGTCAAGCATGCTATTTTTAGGTGAATTCTGGCTTCCCATGGTAGCCAGTTCAATGCTTTTAGGTCTGGGGAGATGTGGGATCTTTTTTTTGAGCCCGCGTTGATGGTGGCTCTTAGTGGTGCTGTTGTAGCTTTGGGGAGACCGCACAGAGAGACACTTCCTTATTCGATCCTGGGGATAACTAGGGCTTGAATTGCCGTCTTGAAGTAGTTTTTTTGGTAGGAAGGGTTTAAGTTTCCTTAAAATATTAATCTGGAAATTTGCTCCTTTTGTTGCGTTGGCAATGTGTTTCTGCATGTTGAGGTTGCCATCAAGGGTAATACCCAGAGATTTAGCTGAGTCAATGATTGTTGGTTGCACGTGGAATGCTGTGAGGTGTTTGAACCAATCCTGAAGGAGGGGTATTTTGGAGGGTGGAGCTATGAGTAGGAATTCAGTTTTGAGTGCATTAAGCTTGAAATGGTTCTCAGCTAGCCATGTTTAGGCGTTCAATAGCGTTTGATTGAGTAGTTTGACATCTTCAGGGGTATGAATCTTCAGATAGAGTTGTGTATCATCTGTGTACAAGTGAAATTGGACGTTGGGTGCTTGCAGCAGGATAGTAAGAGGTTCCATGAAAAGATTGAATAGTGTAGGGGATAGTGCGGATCCTTGTGGAACTCCAAGAGTTACTGGTACAGGTTTGGAGAAGGAGTTATTGACCTTGAATTTTTGGGTCCGGTTTTGAAGAAAGTAGGTAAACCAATTGAGCACTGGGCCTGAAATACCCATTTTTAGGTTCAGTAGTTCAATCAGGTTCTCATGTTTGACTGTATCAAAGGCAGAGGATAGATCTAGCAAGATGAGTAGGCATGATCCATTCTGGTCGAGTATTTGTAACGCATCATCGATAATGTGAGTCATGGCTGTTTCGGTGCTATGTCCTGCTCTGAAGCCAGATTGGTGATTGTCAAGGAGGTCAAAGAGGTCAATGTGTTTTGTCAGTTATTGGAGAATGCATTTTTCCGAGATTTTGGCTAGGGTAGTGCTGTTCGAGATAGGGGGATGGTTGTTAAGGTCCATCGGCTCAGCTGTGTTTTTTTTTAGGATGGGTGTGACTTGACCAATTTTTAGGACGTCAGGGATTCAGCCTTGATGTAGAGAGCTGTTGATGATCTTGGTCCAGAGCGGCAGGATCAGAGGGGTTAGATCTTTAACTGCGTTAGCTGGGAGAGGATCGGAGGTATGATTGGCCGGCTTGAGGGTGTTAAGAATCTTGCCTACATCTTCTTCAGTGTATGAGTCGAAGGAGGACCAGGTTGCCTCATTTTTTAGTTGAAGTTTTGAGGATTTTTGTTGTGGCGGAGTTGGAGGTGAGGGAGGGGTTGTAATAGGAGGGCAGGTAATAGTGACCACGTCAAACAAGAGTACATTAGTGCAAACACATGCAAGCAAGCCAGCAATGATAACCGCCTTGCATCATGTAAGGATGCCAGAAGTAATAAACAAAAAAAGGCATTAGCAATTTGGAATGCCTCTACATGTTTAAAACATAACAGTTGTGCAATGCTCCCTGTCACCAAGGAAATAGTATTAGTAATAAATCTCACCAATGCCTTTTGGTTAATTTTGACCTAAATATAAACTTTAATATATTTTGGAAATCCAACTATTTTTCTCCAAGCATCAGCTTATGAGTGCCTGAAAAGGCACATATTTTCATCTTAAATACACAGTTTTCATTTCTAGGATACATATATTAATTCAACCAAGTAAAAGCTTCCATTGTAGTAGGCTGGGCTGCACCCAGCAGAGCTACTGATAGGTGGTGGAAGAGCTGCCAGTAGCTCACAAACCACTCGTTGGAGAAGCCTAACACAAGCTCTGTCCCCCAACTGATGAGTAAACCAATTCAGGCTCGAGCTCACAACTGATGATACAAGGCATGCAGGCTCCAAGTCACAACTGAAGAGACAAGGTATGCAGGCTCCAAGTCACAACTGATGAGACAAGGCATGCAGGCTCCAAGTCACAACTGATGAGACAAGGCATGCAGGCACCAGCTCACAACTGATGAAAGAAGGCATGCAGGCTCCAAGTCACAACTGATGAGACAAGGCATGCAGGCTCCAAGTCACAACTGAAGAGACAAGGCATGCAGGCTTCAAGTCACAACTAATGAGACAAGGCATGCAGGCTCTGCCTACCAACTGATGAGACAATATATGCAAACTCCTGCTGCCCACAATTGAACAGACAGGGCATGTAGACTCCAGCTCACAACTGATCAGACAAGGTATGCACACTCCAGTTACCAACTGATGAGACACGGCAGGCAGGCTCCAGCTCGTAACTGGCCAGACAAGGCATGCAGACTCCAGTTACCAACTGATGAGACAAGGCATACAGGCTCCGGCTCACAACTGATGGACAAGGCATGCAGACTCTAGTTCACATCTGATCAGACAAAGCATGCAGGCTCGAGCTCACAACTGATCAGACAATGCTTGCAGACTCCAGCTACCAAATAATCAGAAAAGGCTGCAGGCTCCAGCTCACAAATGATCACACAAGGCATACAGGCTTTGGCGATGAACTGAACAGACAAGGCATGCAGGCTCCAGCTCACAACTGGTGAGACAAAGCATGCAGCCTCCAGCTCACAAGTGATGAGACAAGGCATGCAGGCTCCAGCTACCAACTGATGACACAAGGCATGCCGGCTCCAGCTCACAACTGAACAGACAAGGCATGCAGATTCCAGCTACCAACTGATGACACAAGGCATGCAGGCTCCAGCTACCAACAGAATGAACAATGCATGCAGGCACCGGCTTACAACTGATCAGACAAGGCATGCAGGCTCTGCCTACCAACTGATGAGACAATGTATGCAAACTCCTGCTGCCCACAATTGATCAGACAAGGCATGCAGGCTTCAAGTCACAACTGATGAGGCATGCAGGCTCCGGCTGAAAACTGATAAGACAAGGCATGCAGGCTCTGGCTACCAACTAATCAGGCAAGGCATGCAGGCTCTGACTACCAACTGATGGCACAAGACATGCTGGCTCTGGCGACCAACTGCTCAGACAAAGCATGCCGTCTCTGGTTACCGACTGAACGAACAAGGCATTCAGGCTCCGGCTCACAACTGATCAGACCAGGCATGCAGGCTCTGGCGATGAACTGAACAGACAGGGCATGTGGACTCCAGCTCACAACTGATCAGACAAGGTATGCACGCTCCAGTTACCAACTGATGAGACACGGCATGCAGGCTCCAGCTCGCAACTGGTCAGACAAGGCATGCAGACTCCAGCTACCAACTGATGAGACAACGCATGCAGGCTCCAGTTTAAAACTGCTCAGACAAGGCATTCACACTCCAGTTACCAACTAATGAAACAAGGCATGTAGGCTCCGGCTTACAACTGATCAGACAAGGCATGCAGGCTCCAGCTACCAAATGATCAGAAAAGGCATGTAGGCTCCAGCTCACAACTGATCAGACAAGGCATACAGGCTCTGGTGACGAACTGAACAGACAAGCCATGCAGGCTCCAGCTCACAACTGATGAGACAAGGCATGCAGCCTCCAGCTCACAACTGATGAGACAAGGCATGCAGGCTCCAGCTCACAACTGATGAGACAAGGCATGCAGGCTCCAGCTACCAACTGATGAGACAAGGCGTGCAGGCTACAGATAACAAATGAGCAAACAAGGCATTCAGACTCCTGCTCACAACTGATCAGACAAGGCATTCTGTCTCTGGTGATGAACTGAACAGACAAGACATGCGAGCTCCAGCTCACAACTGATGAGACAAGGCATGCAGGCTCCCGCTACTAACTGAACGAACAAGGCATGCAGGTTTCGGCTCACAACTGATCAGACAATGCATGCAGGCTCCGGCGACGAACTGTATAGAAAAGGCGTGAAGGTTCCGGCTCACAACTGATGCGACAAGGCATGCAGGTTCCAACTCACAAATGAACAGACAAGGCATGCAGACTCCAGCTCCCAACTGATCAGACAAGGCATGTAGGCTCCAGCTACCAACTGATGACACAATGCATGCAGGCTCCAGCTCACAATTGAACAGACAAGGCATGCAGACTCCAGCTCACAACTGATCAGACAAGGCATACAGGCTTCAGCTACCAATTGATGACACAAGGCATGCCGACTCCAGCTACCAACAGAATGAACAATGCATGCAGGCTCCAGCTTACAACTGATGAGACAAGGCATGCAGGCTCTGCCTACCAACTGATGAGACAATGTATGCAAACTCCTGCTGCCCACATTTGATCAGACAAGGCATGCAGGCTCCAAGTCACAACTGATGAGACAAGGCATGAAGGCTCCAGCTCACAACTGATGAGACAAGGCATGCAGGCTTTACCTGCCTACTGATGAGACAAGGCATGCAGACTCTACCTGCCAACTGATGAGACAAGGCATGCAGGCTCTACCTGCCAACTGATGAGACAAGGCATGCAGGCTCCGGCTCACAACTGATGAGACAAGGCATGCATGCTCCGGCTCATAACTGATGAGACAAGGCATGCAGGCTCCAGGTCACCACTGATAAGACAAGGCATGCAGGCTCTGGCTCACAACTGATGACACAAGGCATGCAGGCTCCAGGTCCCAACTGATAAGACAAGGCATGCAGGCTCCGGCTACCAACTGATGGCACAAGACATGTCGGCTCTGGCTACCGACTGAACGAACAAGGCATTCAGGATCCTGATCACAACTGATCAGACCAGGAATGCAGGCTCTGGCGACGAGCTAAACAGACAGGGCATGTAGACTCCAGCTCACAACTGATCAGACAAGGTATGCACACTCCAGTTACCAACTGATGAGACACGGCAGGCAGGCTCCAGCTCGCAACTGGTCAGACAAGGCATGCAGACTCCAGTTACCAACTGATGAGACAAGGCATACAGGCTCCGGCTCACAACTGATGGACAAGGCATGCAGACTCTAGTTCCCTTCTGATCAGACAAGGCATGCAGGTTCCAGCTCACAACTGATTAGACAAGGCATGCAGGCTCCAGCTACCAAATAATCAGAAAAGGCTGCAGGCTCCAGCTCACAACTGATCACACAAGGCATACAGGCTCTGGCGATGAACTGAACAGACAAGGCATGCAGGCTCCAGCTCACAACTGGTGAGACAAGGCATGCATCCTCCAGCTCACAACTGATGAGACAAGGCATGCAGGCTACAGCTAACAAATGAGCAAACAAGGCATTAAGGCTCCGGCTCACAACTGATCAGATAAGGCATGCAGTCTCTGGTGATGAACTGAACAGACAAGGCATGCGAGCTCCAGCTCACAACTGATGAGACAAGGCATGCTGGCTCCGGCTACCAACTGAACGAACAAGGCATGCAGGTTTCGGCTCACAACTGATCAGACAATGCATGCAGGCTCCGGCGACGAACTGAATAGACAAGGCATGAAGGTTCTGGCTCACAACTGATGCGACAAGGCATGCAGGTTCCAACTCACAAATGAACAGACAAGGCATGCAGACTCCAGCTCACAACTGATCAGACAAGGCATGCAGGCTCCAGCTACCACTTGATGACACAAGGCATGCCGGCTCCAGCTCACAACTGAACAGACAAGGCATGCAGATTCCAGCTACCAACTGATGACACAAGGCATGCAGGCTCTAGCTACCCACAGAATGAACAATGCATGCAGGCTCCGGCTTACAACTGATCAGACAAGGCATGCAGGCTCTGCCTACCAACTGATGAGACAATGAATGCAAACTCCTGCTGTCCACAATTGATCAGACAAGGCATGCAGGCTTCAAGTCACAACTGATGAGACAACGCAAGCAGCCTCCGGCTCACAACTGATAAGACAATGCATGCAGGCTCTGGCTACCAACTAATCAGGCAAGGCATGCAGGCTCTGGCTACCAACTGATGGCACAAGACATGCTGGCTCTGGCGACCAACTGCTCAGACATCGACATGCCGTCTCTAGCTACCGACTGAACGAACAAGGCATTCAGGCTCCGGCTCACAACTGATCAGACCAGGCATGCAGGCTCTGGCGATGAACTGAACAGACAGGGCATGTGGACTCCAGCTCACAACTGATCAGACAAGGTAGGCACGCTCCAGTTACCAACTGATGAGACACGGCATGCAGGCTCCAGCTCGCAACTGGTTAGACAAGGCATGCAGACTCCAGCTACCAACTGATGAGACAAGGCATGCAGGCTCCGGCTAACAACTGCTCAGACAAGGCATTCACGCTCCAGTTACCAACTGATGAGACAAGGCATGTAGACTCCGGCTTACAACTGATGGACAAGGCATGCAGACTCCAGCTCACATCTGATCAGACAAGGCATGCAGGCTCTAGCTCACAACTGATAAGACATGGCATACAGGCTCTGGTGACGAACTGAACAAACAAGCCATGCAGGCTCCAGCTCACAACTGATGAGACAAGGCATGCATCCTCCAGCTCACAACTGATGAGACAAGGCATGCAGGCTCCAGCTCACAACTGATGAGACAAGGCATGCAGGCTCCAGCTACCAACTGATGAGACAAGGTGTGCAGGCTACAGCTAACAAATGAGCAAACAAGGCATTCAGACTCCGGCTCACAACTGATCAGACAAGGCATGCAGTCTCTGGTGATGATCTGAACAGACAAGGCATGCGAGCTCCAGCTCACAACTGATGAGACAAGGCATGCAGGCTCCGGCTACCAACTGAATGAACAAGGCATGCAGGTTTCGGCTCACAACTGATCAGACAATGCATGCAGGCTCCGGCGACGAACTGAATAGACAAGACATGAAGGTTCCGGCTCACAACTGATGCGACAAGGCATGCAGGTTCCAACTCACAAATGAACAGACAAGGCATGTAGGCTCCAGCTACCAACTGATGACACAAGGCATGCAGGCTCCAGCTCACAACTGAACAGACAAGGCATGCAGACTCCAGCTCACAACTGATCAGACAAGGCATGCAGGCTCCAGCTACCAACTGAACAGACAAGGCATGCAGATTCCAGCTACCAACTGATGACACAAGGCATGCAGGCTCCAGCTACCAACAGAATGAACAATGCATGCAGGCTCCGACTTACAACTGATCAGACAAGGCATGCAGGCTCTGCCTACCAACTGATGAGACAATATATGCAAACTCCTGCTGCCCACAATTGATCAGACAAGGCATGCAGGCTCTGGCGACGAACTGAATAGACAAGACATGAAGGTTCCGGCTCACGACTGATGCGACAAGGCATGCAGGTTCCAACTCACAAATGAACAGACAAGGCATGTAGGCTCCAGCTACCAACTGATGACACAAGGCATGCAGGCTCCAGCTCACAACTGAACAGACATGTCATGCAGACTCCAGCTCACAACTGATCAGACAAGGCATGCAGGCTCCAGCTACCAACTGAACAGACAAGGCATGCAGATTCCAGCTACCAACTGATGACACAAGGCATGCAGGCTCCAGCTACCAACAGAATGAACAATGCATGCAGGCTCCGACTTACAACTGATCAGACAAGGCATGCAGGCTCTTCCTACCAACTGATGAGACAATATATTCAAACTCCTGCTGCCCACAATTGATCAGACAAGGCATGCAGGCTCCAAGTCACAACTGATGAGACAAGGCATGTAGGCTCTGTCTCACAACTGATGACACAAGGCATGCAGGCTCTGTCTACCAACTAATCAGGCAAGGCACGCAGGTTCTGGCTACCAAATGAACAGACAAGGAAGTCATGCCGTCGTCCGTACCAAACCGAAGAAGATAAGAGTGCTCTGAGGCCGCACCAGTAGGAGAGGTGTGCTTCACAAACAGCAAGAAGTACGCCATGATGGTGCATCATCAGTACGGAGGTCTGGGGGCAATAGGGAAATACGCTTTGAAGTATGACGCGGCATAGAGACGGCCATCTCTCCAGGTTTCAGACTCGTGGCCTCTGCTCCTGCTCCCCGCTGACGTCATCACGCCTCATCCCATACAGCGGTATCAGGTCTCAGCCCGCCGCCGGGCCCCCCTGACCCCCACACTGGAACCAGCTGTGAGCAAATCCCTCCAGATGCACAGACCGCCGCCCGGGTCTCTGCCCTCTGAGATCACACGTCACACCGACCTCCAGTTCCCCCCAGACTCTGGGCGCGTGGGCGGCTTGGGTGGGGTGTCACCCGGCACAGGCGTGTGCGTGAAACAGGTTTCTTCAAACTACACTGAGAGTGAGAAATGTGCGGCTCGTAAAGCTGCGGGGGACAGAGCGTCCTTTGTTTGATGCCAGGGGGCAGACTGCGGGGATGTGAAAGAGGGACAAGCAATGTGCAATCTGACCCCTGCCCAGGGTTCTTTCCAAAGGATTTATTTTTACATTTGTTCTGCATTTATTATTCAGACGTTGCACTTTTTAAAGATTGTGTAAGGAATCTCGCGCCTAGTTTTTATTGGGTAAGGCTATAACAACATAACTTTCCGACTCTATTTAATATTGTATTATTTATATTATTTTCTTTTCAACTTTTCGTTTTACAATTGTCAATAAAGATAAGAATACAAGTATTTGGTTTGCACGTGCAGCACTCTACTTCCATCTTGAACCCGGACAGGTCCACCCTCCCTGAAGGTACAATGTAAGAAAACTGCAGGTCCGGACCCTGTTGAAATTCTGAGATCTACAGGAACCCTGCTGTTGTGTTTACTTTCACATAGGTGAATCCGGATAAAAGGAATGGCCAGGACAATCACACCTGTATTTACTGAGCCCCCTGTAAGTCCTCGTTCAATCCTAGACCTCGGAAGCCCATTCATGACTTGCCAGACTTTCCCTGTCCCCGGGGCACCCGCCTCTGGGGGTGGAAACAACGGCCATCTCCCGGCCGGGCCTCTCGTAACCAGGGTGGCTTTCCATGGGGTCCCGGGTACCTCTCGGAGAAGCGGGCGAAGGTTTTCCCAACACCTCTGAAGCAAGGACTCTCGGAGCATCAGGACTTTGTGCCACGGCAAAGTCACGCAAACTGGCGCAAAGCCGCCCGCGTCTTGATAAAGCATTTCCTTTCCATCAGAAAACTTTTTTGATACCGGAAGGTTGCCATTGAAGTAGCTCATATAGCGCTTAGTACTGTTTTGTGCTACTTTGCATCAAGGAGGAGTCTCATGTGTGGCACTGGGGGTGGGGGTTCCAGCGCTCCCACCCATGGGGTTTCATGCAAGGCCTCTTTGAGGCTTGTGTTAAGTAGAAGCAATGCATATAATTCGCCTTACTTTTCACACATTACCCGGGGGCTGCATGTACAGCACACGCCCAATGTGTGAAATGTTTTGAAGTTAGTCTGGGCATAGAATTGTGTACTGTAAGAAGACCTTTCCCAGACAAAACCTAGGCTAATATTGGTTCCTGCGCTCCATTGCACATACAAAAAATAGAAATCAATCCTTTTAAAGCAAGACAGTTAGGCAAAGCGGACACATTGTGCACGACTTGAGGTGAAGCTCAGTTAGAACTGTCCATCACCGCTACACGTCTGTGTATATTGAAGATGTGCCAAGGGCAGAACACCTTGCTCCAAGAAATGATCGGTCACCACGGAACCCTCCCTGCAACCAGGGCTTTCAGTGGGATGAAAAAACTGAGGGGTTTCTCAAAGGGGCGTGGACGATGTAATCAAGGCGTGGCTGAAAAACACCTGAGCTAAAAATCGGTGCTTCGCATAGTGTGCCGCCCATCTGGTAGTTTGGGGCTTCTTTTATTGCACCCAGATATATGATACAACGAGTAAGATTACGCATACAAGCCAGGACTACTGGCTTTGCCAAGGGTTGCTAGTTTAATAAGATAAATATGCAACAAAGATGGCTTCATTGTGTATAATATTGAAAATGCTTCGGTTCTGAAATGATGAGACTGTGAAAGAACCATAGCGAGCAGAGTCTCTGAAGTTTCATCACAGGCAGCGAAGGATGGGACTGCTGCAGGGATAAGACTTTTTTTTCTCCCTGAAAGTGAGGTCAACAATGGAGAGCCCGATAGGGACCCGTCACGGCACCTATGCATCGGCAGGACCCGGCTCAATTTAAACCCTGCCTGCAGCGACCTGATGCCAGGAGGTAGAAGCAGGGAGAATGGGGCATGAAAAGCAGTATGTGCACAGGCAGCAAGGGGGGGGGGGGGGGCTGAGAGCTGTGCAATGGGGGGGGGAGGGGGCCTTTCGGAACAGTGGAAGAGGGATTAACCCGCTGTCCTGCCTGAAGCTTTGCTGCAGAAGAATCAATGTTTTCTCACAGCACCTGCTGGTCACTGAGAACGCCTTAAAAACACACATTTGCAAGCTCGGACTACCCAACCTCCCGGACTTTGGAAAACAAATGAAAAGTTGTGAGTTTCTCGACTTTGCACATTCACACATATTTATAGCACGCCGTGATTTCTATCTCCCACTGATCCAGATTCCTCACCGTCCCCCTTCCGGATTCTCCAACTTCTCGCCCTTCCACCCTCCTGATACCTCAAGTTTCCCCTTGCTTACTGTAACGCCTTATCAGCTTCCTCTAACACTCTGGACTCCATCCAACGAGACAGTGTACGGTCGGGTAGAATTGCGAGATTTTTAAAATCATGGTAACTGCCAGTGCCCACGTTTAGCATAACTGGCATTTTTCATAAAATCGTGAAGCTGCGAAGTTTGTAACTTTCACACCACTTTGCCTGGGGTCAAGAGTGTTTTTGTACAAGATTTTGCCCACACGGTAAACATGGAATGCAAAAAGTAATTTTGTGGCAGTTTCATTTTTCAAACTTTATCAAATTAGTGTAAAGTTTCGAACGGATGCCTTTTTCCACAGACCTGGATAACTGGTACCTGAAGATATGTACGGAAGAAAAATGGAGAGAGACTAAAAAGGAAATCTACATGGCTAGCACATCGATCAAAGACAGACACATGTTTAAACTGCATTTTCATTTTTTGCAAATGTGTCTTAAAAACGTTCGTTCAGCAGCAAACCCTTTGTGGACTTGGCATTTTTTTTTAATTCAAAACATTTTGTAATGAAATTCGTTTGCTTTTCTGAATATCCCAGAACATTAGGAAGGAATACAAAAATATTAATTTAAGCAACTACAAAGTTAGAAAAAGTATTGAAGTGGAATTTGTGAAATTAATATTTATTTTTTGAGCACAAGCGACGTCAATAGTTGTGATTTCTTGGCAGATTTTCAATACAATGTAATATATATCCAAACGTGCCAATAATTAAAAGAATAATTCACAAAATGGCTTTACACTCAGACAAACAGCATGTTTTCAAACCACCAGATACAAATATATTTCTAAACGAATTTTCAGTTAACAGCGGTGGATCCTTCACAAAGGACGAATTTTACACTGTATTTGTTTTCGATATTTGAGAACAAAATAAAAATAGCATATATAAGGCACTCTACTGCAGAGTGATAGCTCGGAAGCGCTCTAAGCAGCTGATCGAATTTCCCAATTTAATGATTGATATGCAATGAATCGACCGAGGGAGGATGGAGCTCTGAGTGGACCCTGACGGGAATCGAACTTGTGACTGGCTGGTCACGCGCAGATGCTCGCAGCAAGCCATGATCTTTACGTTCCTCGCCCTCGACCCACCTGTAACAAACGGAGTATGATTGGGTCGAGGACGAGTAGGACTAAGAGTAATGCGCACGTGCAATCTCTGGCGTCACTGCTTTAAAATGATAGGCACTGTAGGGTACTTTGTACCCTGCATGAACGGCGCCCATCACATAAACTGCTTATCTCAAGAGGATGTGGCCTAATGGCTAGAGCGGTCGGCCTCTGAATGGGTTCGAGTCTCTGCAGGGACGCTCAACATCCTGTGATTCTGGGCAAATCACGTAATCTCCCCGTGCCTACTTTTTTAAATGAATGTGTCTGTTTGTAACATAACCGGTGCTCATGTAAAGCACTCTGATACCTTCGGGTCTAGTTCGCAGCTTGAAGTTTGAATAGTAATTCAACACGTACGTAGGAATCCAAAAGACTTCAACTGCTCCCTAATTCATAAAAACGAGATCTGATGTGTCCCCCGAAATATATATGTTGTAATTAATAAAACAACGCGTGCTTGTTAAAAAAAACACTGTCTACCGTTGCTTAATGTAGTCACAGAGCACCACATCTTTTCTGAGACTGCAAAGCTGTATTTATATAGCACTCACCTAGCTGTAAAGAAATAGAGTGCGACAGGTGTCTAGTTATAAGGGCTCCTGGGACGCAAGTGCCACCAATAATTGATGGTAGGTGCCAAAAATTCCGGCCATGATCTTTGACCTTGTTTCTTGGGCGGGCTACCGTTATTTTGATATGGTGCCAGTTGTTTTCTTTCGGACAGGCATGGTTTTAAGGAACACTATGCACGAAATTTGCGTAGTTTCCTCCCGCAAATGTATGCGAAATTTAAAAGCAATTACATGAAATGCATCTCTTGCACCTTACATTAAAATATGACTTGTGGAAAACACATTTAACATCCCAAAAATAGCATGAACGCCAGTCCACATTGCGCAAAAGCGCAACCATTTTGTTTCACTCCAGCATCGCTATCACTCATGTCTCCAACTCCCTAGGTCACATCATCTGCCTATTCCGGTCCACCTCTCCCTTTTTCAACTTTATTTTCACTTTTTGTTACTTTCTGACCAACCCTGTGTGTTTACTTACATTTTTTTGTTTAGGTATTCCCATTCCAACTTCTCAGCTATGACCAAGGCAGGCAGTACAGGCATCTCAGAATCCCACATCTCCTGAGGTTGATGGCAGTGTGAGTGGGTAATTCCATGCCATTTTTTCAATGAGGTCGAGTTGACAGTTCTCAATTTTTTGGGTGCGGTGCCACCTCCCACTCATGCTGGCAGCAGGTGGCAGGCCTAGGAAGGGCTACAGCCTGTCAGAGCACAAGTTGCAGTTGACGAGAGTGCAGCGCAACATGCACATTCATTTTGAGGAGGCATTACACCACTGTTAAGTGTATAAGTGTTCGTGTGTGTATATATATATATATATATATATATATATTCACTGAAAAAAGCCACAGGCATTCAGGGATGTTATAGTTAGGCTAACACTTTACTGGTATAAAACTAGAGAAATTCAGCTGTCATAGTTAGCTGAGCTAACTATAACTCGCGCCCCCGCAATACACTGCTGATGATGTCACATATTACATCACTCATGACATGGTCAGTGACATCACAGATGACATCTCAAATGACATCACTGATGACTTCACTGATGACATCATCCAGTGACTGTGTGTTTCTGAAAAGTTTAAGTATGTTTTATATATATACACGCCAATGTGTATTGAAGAATGAGTGGGTGTCTGAGTGTCTGAATGGATGATTTAGCAGGTGAGTGTCTGACTGTATAAGTGAGTGATTAAACATGTCTTACACTGAATGCATGGGTAAGTGACTAATGTGTATGAATGTCTGTATCAGTCTGTCCATTGGTGTGTAAGTGGCTGCATGGGTTGGTGAGTAGCTACATGAGTGTATATATGGGTTATTGATTGTTTGTATGAGTACCTGTACGGGTGCCTCTTTGTCTGTGTGGGTGGGGGGTGTAACTTCCTGCATGGATGTGTGAGTGGGTGATTCACTGGGTGTATGGGTTCATGAGTGCATTTGCGAGGGGCTGTATGGGTGAATGAGAGTACATATGGCTGTGTTGTGAAGAACCAGGTTTTTGAACCCAGCGGCGCCAGGGGAAACGCCCGATGTCTTCGGGTTCACCTGTCTTAGAACACAGAGACACGGGATACTTCTCGGTGATCTTAAAGACCAAGTTTATTCGCTGCAACCAGGAACAGAGGTCTACGAAGCACAACACTGGTGGTTCGCTAGAGACTGCACAAATTCATAGAGTGAGACATCGTCTTTTATGCTAAAAATCACATTCCTGGCTAGCATCAATTATATACAAACTGACCAATCACACAGTGACATTTAAAACATATCGCATGACGACAAGCCCACTTTCCGTTGTCCAGCCCACCAGAAATGACAAGGCAAAATCCAACATTCCTGCTCGGACAGGCCGGATGAACCCATAATAAAAGACCTCGACCCAAATCATAATTTAAGCCATAAAAAGGAAGGAACAGAAACAGATGAGAAGCAAGATAGAAGGGTGTGTGCATGTACCATAAACTCAGCAATGTCAATTTACAGCCAGCTCAAGCTCAATCCTAGCAAGACTGACTTGGTGTTGATGGGTGGGCCAGCTAATCCTTGGACTTCCAGCTTTTGGCCACCATCCCTTGAGCCTCCGCCCTGCCCGCCAACTCTGTGAAGAGTCTAGGGGTCATCATATCTAGCGACCTGTCCATGAGGCCTCAAATTAATGCAGTAACATCCTCCTGCTTCTTACATCTATGCAGGATCTGCAAAATTCGTAGATTCCTTAACACCGAGGCACTCACTCTTGTCATCATGGCTCTGGTCACTTCGCGTATTGACTACACCAACATCCTCTATGTTGGAATTCCTGCCTACCATCTCCATCGGTTGCAGCTGGTGCAAAACCAGGCGGCTAGACTGATCTTTCATCAGCCCAAATTCCAACATGTCTCGCCCCTGATGAGAAGATTACACTGGCTCCCCGTGGCCTATCGCTGCCTGTTTAAACTTGGCTGTACGGTTTTTAAGGCCCTCTCAGATCTAGCCCCGGCCTTTACTACTTCCAGCCTTCATCGCTACGCCCCCTCTAGAGACTTCGGTCGGCTTCCCACAACTTGCTGTCGATCCCTAGGTTCCAACGCAAAAAGCATGGAGGTTCATCTTTCTCTTTTCTGGCCCCCACTATGTGGAATTCTCTCCCTATTTCCCTCAAGATCTGTCCTCGTTACGTTTGCTTCCGCAAATTACTCAAGACCCACCTCTTTCAGTTAGCCTATTGAGTTATTGTGTTGTCCTGTTCCCCCGCAATTGTTTTGAGCGCCATGAAACCGATTGGTGACCGTGCGCGGTATAAGCACTTTTAACATAACATAACATAACATAACATAACATAACATAACAACAAGATGTTGCTGAGCATCATCCTAGTACTTAGCAACTCTCTCTGGACAGGTCTCCTTGCACACAAAGTAGCGCAAAGGCCACAAATAGCAGGAGCACACTGCACACAAAGACAGAACAGGAAAAGGATAGCTAAGATCATCCCAATAACCATCAGCATCTTCCATCCCCACGTGGATAACAATCCCCAAAACCATCCCATCAACGACCAATCTCCTTCGTCCATATGTACGGACTTGGAGATCTTATGTAGCTTGGAAATGGCTTGGAAAACTGTCGGAGCGTTGTCTGGAATGAAAACGCAGCAGCTCGAGTGAATCAATTTACATACCCCTCCTCTATCTGCAAGTATGACATCTAACGCAACTCTGTTCTGAAGAGTCATAAGGCAATCCGACTGGAGCTCAGTAGTCAAACTACTAAGGGCACAGGCAGTTTCGACTATGGTGGAATCAACCACTCTCGTCAACTTTCGAATGTTCCTGCTATTAGCCATAGGTCCCCAAAACGGCAGAAAACCCTTCAGAAAATCTCCCAATTCTTGTCCTGCAGTATCTTCCTTACTGAAGACACCTCTAGCAACTCTCGTCTTGTGGTAATCTGCCGCAGCTGTATATGTGGGAGGCAACAGGAACGAGACAAAACATGTGCCCGAAAAATCAGGGGGCAACCATGTGTATGCTCTATCGTAACAAATGAAATAGGTACCCTTAGCTGATAGGAACGCTGGGGAAGTCTGGGACGCAAAAACATACGTCTCAGTGCAGACGCTCTTCCCTAACTGAGCTCTCGGATTCTTGCCATTACCTTGCAGACAATAATGACCCTGATGGGGCACTATCCAAATCGGAGGGGATCTCTTCGCTCGCTGGTTAACACTCAGACTAGCTCCATATCCAGTCACATTCCATCCAATGTATGCTTGTGTCTCATCTCTCGGGATAGTCTCATAGGAACTAATTCCTCTAGTCATGTCGACTATACCCTTGACCAGAGCACTAGTCTTCGGACTATCTTTCACAGAACGTAGGGAATAGACTCCATGAGCATAAATGAACATCGTTCTGTATACCCAGACAGAACCATTGTAGCTAAAAGGCAAAACCAGTTAAGAAATACCTTTATCAGTAGTATGGGGCATAAGGCCACACACCCAACAATCAGTTGTGTTCACTACTAGCTGGTGTTGGTGCAGAAGCTGAACAAAGGAATTATTAGCAAATTCCAGTCTTCTAACAGTTTCATGTTCGGGCAGAGGGTGAAAAGAATGTGAAGAAACAGTAGGAGGAGGCATAGGTTGTGTAGTGGGCACAAACGTCACTTGAAAAGAGAATGTCACATATCCAATTAAAAAACATCATTAAGCTAAAAAACATAAACAAACATAATATTAAAAAATGTTTTCTGCTCATCACTGTACAAATTTTGCTCTTGAAGCGCATTCTTTCAACAGGTCTCTCCATCTCGAAGAACTCCATCCTCTAATCGTGCTGCTCGCGGCGGTAGGGTGTTCCGCGCTAGGGAATGCGTCTGTCAGTCCAGGGAACGACCTTAGACCAACCAGAAACGTCAACCTAACGTCTTCGGCTTTGCACTCCAAAGACTTGACACCGTGACCCTACAGCTAAACCCGGATGGGGGTTCGAAAAACAAAAATCTAAATAGTTCCTCGGAGGAGAGCTTAACCTTAAAAATAACAAAGAAAGAATTTATTTATTTATTAGTCCCACGACTCTTGTTCGCAAATCATAACGCTCTTTGCCAGGAAATGTCTGTTCTCGGAACAAAAGCTCAGGTTCAGAAGTGTCCAAACGATTCGACGGAGGCACAGCTTCTTGCAGAAGATCGTCGCTTTCTCGTTCAGTGTTTGTTCCAATCAAACGGGCATCGCTAAAAGGCAGAAAACGAGGCACGGTTTCAGTTTCAGAATCTGGAAGTCCTTTCTGGACCCACCGGTCGCACGACAGAGGCAAAGGGGCCCACTTACAATGTACGCCTGTGGATCCAGTTCTTTTTACCACGCACTCGCACTGCTGAACGTGTGGACAGAAGAACCAAGTAGGGACCAATCCAGCGGTGCTGCTCGTTCTTGGTCTGCTGGAAATTCTTAATCAGGACCCAGGAGCCAGGTTCGATGGTGTGTCCTGGATCTTCAGAAGCTTGTGGTAGTGTATCATGAACCTGTTGGTGCAAAACACGCAATTTAGCCGTCAATTCGTACAGGTAATCAAGCAATACAGGGTGTTCTATCTCGCAAAATTTTGTCGGCCGCGGCACTCCCCAAATATTTGCCGGGCGACCAACACTATTTCATATGGACTAAGTCCCATTCGTGAATGCACAGTCTTGTGGACAGAAGGGCTAATGGCAAGGCATCTGGCCATTGTAAACCAGAGCTAGCCTGAATCTTGGCTAGTTTTAGCTTAAGGGTACCATTATAGCATTCAACCAAACCAGCTGATTGGGGGTGATTTGCAGCATGGAACTTTTGACGGATTCCTAACCCATCACACACTCTCTTCATCACTTGAACCACAAATTCACTCCTATTGTCACTCCAGATCATTCTCGGCAAACCAAACCTAGGGAAACATTCCTTAATAAGGGCTTTAGCTGTGGACAAGGTATTGTGTTTTTATCTAGGAACCTAAATCGATATTTCTATTTTATGCCCTTGTACGGTTATAATCAATAATATCCCTATAATGGCATAGGAATCATATCCATATTTAGTTGTAGCCCATGCAGTCACATTAAACAAGGCTACTTCCCTGGACTCCTAGAAAGCACAACAAGTTCTCTAAACAAACCAAACCTCAAGCAACCTGGGAAATCCCTATTTGCTTTTGTTTTGATTTCGTCCTAGAACTCCTGTGAGGCACTGTAAGAACGGCCAGTTCTTAGTGACATCTTTATTGATGTCTTATGTCCAACCTTACGTCAAACCCGGCACCTTTTAGGTATAAATATACCAACGTTGCCTTAAGCAAACACACAGTGGTGGTTTTGGAGCCGAGCAGCTATCTACTTTCCCGAGAGCCCAGCTGATGCGAGAGCCCACGGACGCTGCCCCTCCCTTTTGACGCACTGAGAGAGACGCTGTCTTTTCTCCTGCCGAGAAATCCAGCTCCGGTGTTCTCAGCCGCCTTCGGGGGCTGCTGGGATATCAAGTCCTGAAAGAGAGATACCAGACCTCCTGCATTCTATTACCCAGGTACGGAGCTGACTAAACCCTTAAAGAGAATTCTTGAGTCAGATTCTTGGCAAAACCAACTTAACTTAAACTGCTACTTACTTACTCCTTCCCACGTATTATGCTTAGGTCAGGTACACCGGGGTAGGCGTATTTAGAAGCACCAGTTGAGTACGTTAGTCAATGTATATATGTATGTATAAATTTTATCCATTTTAAAGTATCTTATGGCTAAGAAACTATATCAATGCTTTTACAGTATTATTTCATAAGACTCCTTTTTACTGTACGCACTTTACTTTACATTAAGTATTGCAATTATGGCAATTCATTTCTCTTGCATGAGAAAGAAAACTGCTCAATAAATTACACCTTTTATTGAAAACGCCCGTCTCTCTTTTCTCTGCACTCTGGTGAAACTAAGTACGCATGATTGACTGAGTGAAATAGCTGTCTATTGTTTTCACACGACTCTAGAGATACACTCTTATTCTGAGGGAGCAAAGTTGTCATGGTATATGGTTGTCGGAAGCTAATCCCTTCTTATATATCCAGGGAGGTTAAACTCCTCCTCGTTTATTCGAGAAAGTTTCTAGTGACCTCTGAGCTAGCTGGCAAACCTTAAGTCTAATATAGTCAGTAGAGACCTAGTCGACCTCAGTCCTACGTCTACACCGCTGAATATATTATTCCAATGCGCAGAGCCTATTGGGAATATAGGAACTACACTACATGGCGCCCAACGTTTGGTAAGGCGATAAATCTAACGCAAGACGTTAGAGTAACTCAGTCGTGCTTTTTCACACAGACCCTTTTTCCCGTAAATACTCCAAAAGACGTCTGGAGTGGGTAAGAGGTCAAAATCCGCCGGAACTTAGTTGGAAGAGATTCCTATGTATAGTTTTTGGTTTAGTCAACGTTGAAGGATACAGTGTTCCAAAATATTGTGCACCTAATCTTTGTTTCCTTGAAACTTGATCTGCAACAAAAACTTTTCTGCCAGTAAAATGGGGGAAAGTGAAGACTAGAGGGAGGCAGCTAGAATAGCAGCTCGACTCCTAGAGGAGGACACGAGTCTCCTACAGAATGACCCGAATGCTATACTCATTCCGGTCAACATAAGAAAAACTATAACTCTTAAACTTATAGAAAACGGACTGACATCACGAGGTGGTACGGTCATATTCATGGTAGAGGCATATGAATATCGGCAGACAGAGGTTTTCGATTCATGGATAAACTTTCCGGCAGCAAACGCTGTAACACACGAATTCCACTATTACAAAACAGAGGAACCTCCGGATGAATACACTCCTTTCGAGGAGGTTGAAATCCCATTAAAATACCAAGAGCACCTGCTCTGGTTTAAAGGCGCCGTAAAACAAAATAATCACATCACCCGGCTCGGTCCACTAGGTAGACCAGAAGCAACGGGGCCGGTCCTATGCAACTATGCAACACACCCAGACTACGAAATAATGTCAAGCGAAGAACTCCTAGTTAAACTAAAAGAATTAACAAAGGCATATAGAGAATGAGTTCAATTGGCAAGGGATGATATAAAGTACCTCCAGAAATTGAAGGAAACAGATATAGCAGACCAACCATTTGAACTTGCCAGAATCATAGAAAAATCCCATGAAGAGCTAGGAAGAGATAGTTTGGGTGGGAAACCGGTAAAACCCCAACTAACTGAAAATCCTGAAAAGATATTTATTAAAAATAATCTAAACACTCCAAAAAAGAGCTGGGATGGAAAGAAACAATCCACTCCCAAAGAAAAACATTTCCAGTCCAGAGGAAGGTCTCCTCGGCGGAGAGAAAGATCTCCAGACCAAGGACATAAGTTTCCCCAGAGGGAGCCCTCTGAGAAAAGATACAACCTTAGAAATAGGGATAATTTGAAAAAGCCTGATAGATATCAAGATATTGATACACGTCCCTCTCGATCTTTTCAGACTTCCTCGCAGAAATCGGAAAGAAGAGGACGGTCAGAACACAGGGAAGAGCACGTCAAGTCCAAAGACAAGGAACCTGCTCAAAGTAAAAAATTACAATTCCCAAGAAAAAAAGGTAGCCAGTAGTAAAATAATCAAACATGCCGAGGATACTGAGGACACAGCTGAAAAACGGAGAGTGGGCCCAGACAATGCTAGACAGCACAGCAGAAGTGACAATAGCTCGCAAGATCCTGATGAATCATCTGGAGACAGTGGACACGAATGAATACATTCAGGTGGAAACTGCAGATACCAGAGTTAGCAAACCTCATAAAATATACGAAATACCATTGCGTATAGAGGGAGATAAGACTAGGAAAGTAAGGGGTCTGTTTTAGGATAACCTTTCAAAAGGCTATGACATCCTATTAGCTGATAAACACTGGCCACCAGAGTTTGTCTGGGAGTGCCCTCATGGCAAATAAATGATTATGCCTGCCTCCTCAAATCATATTCCAATTCATAGAAAATACACATATGCAAGAAAATGGGCAGTAGCTCAAGCTCCTGCATTACATAAAAATCATGTAGGATGGGATGAGGACTCCCCTCCTCACAAAATCCAGTTAAAATGTCAACCCACTGCACAAAGGCAGTACCCAATTAAGCAAGAAGCTAAAAAACAAGTCAGGGAGATCTTAGATCAACTTGAATACCAAGGGGTGATCGAAACATGCACCTCTCAAATGAACAATCCTTTGTTTCCTGTCTCCAAGCCAGACGATTCATATTGCCTAGTCTTGGACTACAGACACCTTAACTCATGTTGCAAGACATTTGCAGTTCAAAACTCACACAGTGCAGCACTAATGAATAACATCGTTCCCAAAAAATACAAAACAACATTGGACATCTCTAATGGATTCTTTTGTCAAAACATTGCACCTGAAAGCAGGTATTTAACCGCTTTCTCAATAATGGGGTCACAGAAAATTCCTGTTGACTCCCACAGGGATTCAAGAATAGCCCAGGATTATTCTCAGCAAGGGTAACAGAGTTCCTACAAATATATGATGATGATGCATTATCTTATGTCGATGACATCTATCTCACAGACGATGACCTGGATACTCACTTGAAAAGAGTGAACACCATAATACTTGGGTTCGCAGCAGAGGGTTACAAATTCAACTTTAAAAAGTCACGAATTGCCCACCTAACTGTCCTGTTTTTAGGATATGAATTATCAAGTGAAGGCAAAAGCCTAGCAGACAACTTCTTAGAGAAGTGCGCTGTACTCCAAGCACCAAAAACACTGAAGAACTTACAATCAATACTAGGTTTCCTGAATTTCGGAAGAAATTACATTCTAAATTATGCAGAGAGGGTTAAACCTCTCTATGAATTAATAAAACCTGATTTTAAACCAATCAATTGGACTCAGAAACACAAATACATTTTGAGATCATTGTAAACAGACATATTAGCTAAAACAAAATTACAAACTCGCGACAGCACACGCAACCTTGTAATCCGAGTCATCCCAGGAAGATGCGGATTCAAGTACCTGACCTCTAATGAGGGAGAAACGGTACCAATAGCTTACAAATCACATTTGTACACACAAGCTGAAAAAACATTCAGTCTTACAGAAAATATTGTAAATGCGGTTCAAACTGCTGTAGCAAAAGAAAGAGCCCAAGCCCAAGGCAAAAGAATAACTGTTTATACAGCAGAATCAGCCCTTGAGGCGTTATTAAGCCCAGTTAATCTAAAAACAGTGGCATTAGATCCAAAATGGATACAGTGGGAAAATTCTCTTGCTGCAGAAGACGTGAAATACTATTTTGACCCGAACATGAAAAAACTGAAAGATCTAAAATATGAAGAAGAATATCCCCTGCCAATCGAAATTCTGCCTCTCCAACAGTACTCTTGTGTAATCTATATGGACAGATTTGCACAACATTACGATGTGGATAATAAATCCTACAATGCAGCGTGCGCGATTGTTAAAGGTCGCTGGTGCTGTGGTAAATTCAGACCAAAAATAACAAAAACTGAATCACTGAGAAACTGTTCGGCTCAGCGAGCTGAAATCAGATCTTTAAAGATGGCGCTTGAAAATGCAGATCGTGAATTCCCGACACTAATAGTGTGCGATTCACATTTCTGCGTCAAATCTTACAATAATGACTTGCAGAAGTGGGTTCAAAATGATTACAAAGATGACACAGGTGCCACAATAAAGCATAAGAAGCTTTGGGAACAGGTAGTTCTTTTGCAGAAAGAACTACGAAAGACTCACGTGATACATACACTGAGTTATCAACGTGATGGCGTTCACGTTGCAGGGAATTCATTGGCTAATACAGCCACAGCGGAAGCAGCTCAACCGGCTTCCGTAGCCACAAAAAAGCATTCAGAAAAATACATAGACGGGGAAACCATGCTTTCGGTAAAAACGTCTTCAAAAGGCGACTGTGCAGCACTACCCGTGAACTATCCACTCAATTATACATACATAATTGATGCAAACTCCATTCCTTTTGCTCGAATCCCTGGAGTGGGGGATAGAGTAATTCCAAACAGGAACAGGAGAATCTTCTTAATAGCGGACGCACACATGGGATTGGGTCTAAGGCACCAAGAGATCAAGGAATCTCTAAAAGAATTACAATCAGAATACTGGTGGCCGGGGATGAGCCTGCAACATTACAAATTTCCAAAGAGCTGTCCAAACTGCAACAGAGATCGCAGTAGCGAACCGACCGGAGTATTGCCATGGCCATTTTTGTAGTTAGCATAAGGCTATCTATACGTAAAATCCAGCGTCCTATTAATTTCTTTTCAAGACTAGATTCACTTAAAAATACAGACACCAGCGCTCGGCTGCCGCCAGAACTGTTATAAAAGATTTGCGAGTCTTTATCGGCACATACGCAATTGGCATTGTACATTCTGACCAGGGTCCTACTTATAGCTCTCGAGCTTATAAGGAGGCCATGACCAGCATGGGCATTGCATTGCGGTACTCTTGTCCCTTCCATCCTGAGGGAAATGGGATTGTGGAAAGAAAAAACTGGGACATAAAGCAATCTATAACGGCGAGGGTATTAGGTTTGGGTGATGGGTGGGTCCAACATTTAATAAGTGTCCAACGTCGTCTTAATAATCTGCCAAGAAATTCTCTAAAAGGTTTCAGTCCATACGAACTATTGTTCGGTACTAGAATGCATATTCAGGACTTAGATAGTCAGACTTCAGTGGTAGAAAAAAAATGTTTTGATATCAAAGATCGTTTGGCTGTTTTACAGGACTTAAATGAAACAAGAAAAGCCCTGAGCAACATAAAGTTAAAACAGCAGCCAACCACCACTGAAGATAAACCACCTGTCCCAGCAAGGCCTGTCTGGATTCCAAAGATTGGGGATCTGGTCAGAGAGAAGATCGCGGAGAAGAAGGAATTTGGGCCTTCTTACAGAAAAGCAGTACCTGTCTTAGCTGTCAGCGGAACAAGATCAGTTGTACTACCGCCCCTTGCTGGTAAAAAGGAGAACCAAGTTGTATCCATCAACCTGGTGAAACCACAATCATGTGGCCAATGATAAATAGTAGGCCCAGTGGACTCCCAAGAAATAGCAGAATACAAACATTTGCTACAATCCAAGAGGTTCAAACTGAGAGACTAATCACATTTGATAAACCTGCAGTGAATAAAAAAGGACTATGCAACAATGCCATGGAACTTGTACCTCTTGAAACCCAAAATGCAACAGTTCGTCAAGAAACACCTGTCTACAACGATGTAGCCTCAGACTATGCTAATGAAAGAAAAAATGGAAAAGCAAAGGAAAATTCGGAAGCAATTCCAACAATTGACAGAACTGCATCTGGCTACTTCATCAATTTCGATAACTTTTCTGAAGATCCAAGCGAACCTGAAGAAACGCCAACAACAAATACTTTCAAAGATAAATTAACTAAACTCTTTCATCAACTCAAAGAAACCTATCTGTTTTCTCCATGGATTGAATTTTGGATTGTGTTAGGTGTACTTTTCCTCCTGGTTTGGCTCATCATGGTACTTTGTTTGGGAAAATTCATTGAGGGAAAATACAGTACAATGGACACAGCAAGTCAAAACATCAACTTGGTCCTAAAGCCACACAAGTCATCTCACATCGAGAAAAGAGAACTATCATCAGGGAATGTCACAGCCATTCCAATACCCGGTGGGGTAGCTTCGGACAAAACGGATTACGAAATCTATGGCCCTGTCGAACTCTTGAAATATCCACATCAGTTCAACGTTTCATTAAGTGACTTTGTAAAACCTAAGACATTCTCTGATGATTGGGACTTTGAAAGCATAAATAATATGATGTCAGATTTAGTAATGTCAGCAAAATTTACAGAACATGTGCCTAGATGCATCAAGGGTTTTTGCATTCGCAAACGGTGCGAATCGCAAAATTCGGCCGTTTGCGAATGCAAATCCCGTTTTTGGGATGCATGAAGCATTTTGCCATTTTCGCAATTTAAGAAATCGCAATTTTATTGCGATTTCTTAAATTGCGATTGCATTTAAGAAATCGCAATTTTGCGATTTCTTAAATGCAATGCATGATTACTTTACAATTGCGAATTCGCAATTTGGAAGGGGTAAATTAGCATGAAGTTGAACTTCATGCTAATTTACAGAAAACTTTCAAACATGCACTAGTTGAATATTTGAAAGTTTTAATTTACACACACACATGTCCTTGGGTCATGTGTGTGTGTAAATTGCACTTACAGTTTAATTTCAGGGGTGCAGGAAGGGGTTCTTTGAACCCCCTCTGCACCTTTGAAATTGCATTCACATTTTGCGAATCGCAAATTGAAATTCGCAAAATGTTAATGCCTTCCCATTGACTCCTATGGGCCTTTTGGCCCATAGGAATCAATGGGAAGGGTTTTCCTTAATTGCGATTCGCAAATTGTGAATCGCAATTAAGGAAAATTACTGAATAGCAAAAAAAATTGTGATTTTTTGATGCATAGCATTTTGCGATTTCTTAATTGCGATTCCTTAATTTTCGCAATTAAGAAATCGCAAAATGTTACAATAATGCTTCTAGGGGATGATTACTTACAGGGTTCGTCGAATTATGAACAAATGTACTGTTACAATCACTTTGCACATCACTATTTACATAAATCTGCTCAACCTAGAAATGTTTTTAAGTATAATCAATGGGAACATTGTGCAACTCCACCTAAAAGCAGTTCGAAAACATTTTATAAGAAATTCCCATACTTCTCAGGGTTTAAGACAAGTGATGCAGAAACGTTTTATTTGAAACTGTTAAATAAGACAGGGATAAAAACAATGTTGACAAATACTAAATTGATTTATTCTGACACATTTTATGAAAAAATTATTACATTTGGTTTTGAATTCTGGAAACAAAACATTGAAACGAAAACCATCTGGGGTACAAAAAATTGGCAGGTCCAAGGTTTAGAAGCATTATTTAGAGCCTGCATGATCCCAGAACAAATAATATTCTTGAATGACACCATTCAACAGACTACTTGTCTTGGCCTAGCTAAGATTAAAGACTTAAACAAACCGTCCATTCCAAAGCCAATACCTGATAGTAATGCTACTACAGATGTTGAGATAGACGTATCCGATATTGTACACCAAAACAGAACACATCCTGATTGGAAAAAGTGGTTGATCTGGCCAACAGACACAAATAACTGTCAAGATAGATTCCTGAACAAAATACAGGGGTTCAAAATGACCAGACCAGACCCTAGATACTCCCAGAGACAACATCCAGGGATAGTAACAACATACAGTGTAGGGAAACGATGCCTTGAGTGGCTACAGAAATCCACACTGGCTGAAATTAAGCAACACTTGACTTTACTTAAAGACGGTGCTGACTTGCGTGATTTCATAATGGCACCACGCAAACAGCGTCAAAAACGTTTCATAGCGGCCGGTATATACGCTGCATACAACGAAGCTTGGAAAGTAACTCAAATTGAGGCAGCAGAAAAAATACGAGAAATTGATCGTATTAATTTGGAAAAATCACTTTCTGTTGTGGGCAATGGGTTAATGACTCTGTCCTCCAGAATATATTCACTGGACAGTATTGTATCATCTGCTATCGATATAATAGATCAGGACTTACTAATGTTACAACACGGTCAGTCCCAATTACGTTCTATTGTACAGCTCGGCTGGACGTTGCAAAATCTGTGTTCAGGCTACGTGCCATGGCGTTTGATAAACACAACGTCATTATTCTCTATCTTTAACCTTACTGATAAACAAATCAGTTTGGCACAAAAAGGAGCAGACTATACGATTCTGAGCATTGAAAAACTTGAGAGATTACCATTGACAATGTCAGAAAGAATGGATAATACAGGGAATAATTACAATTCCGATAACAACTTTCCAATTTAAATACTGCCAAGAGTATGTACCAGCGGGCCAGTATGAAAGGTTGGGTAAAGGGTACATTAAGTCATCATGGAAATTGCCTTACACACACACATGTTATAGTGAAAAGAAACAGAATGTATTTTTTAGTTGTGACAATTGTAAACAATCACTAAGCGGTATACTTCTTTGCCAAGGTATTAATTTGCATGGGGACTTCAAATAACCTTTCATGTCACCAGCAGGGCACACCTGCAACACAAATAGAGCCATTCTTTAGACGGCTTTCTAACGGGACCTATATTCTAATAGTGGACCACAGCTGTTGTGGCATGGTGCCAGGGAAAGCCTATCTCGTAAGCGTTAGTTCCAAGGTCACTTGCTCTATACAAGTATTGTATCCAAACAGCACTCCAGATACGGAGGCGACGATTTGGCCTTCTTTGAATATCTCTTCTATTCGAATTGATACTTTAAGAAGAATGAAGTCTGTTCTTTTACAGACAACCGTGCCTTTAATGTCATCAAAAGAAACGTATGATCTTCTGGTTGCAAGGACAACAGCAGAGATACATACCCTTTTATCAACAAATTGCCCCGTGCATTTCGTAGAAATGCTAAGCCAAATCCTAAATATGTCTGATACCAGTGGTATCCCACATATATTTAAGATAATTTTTTCGGGACTTTTAACACCCTTCAAAACAGTTCTGGGCATTTTTCCCAATTTTGTCCATTCTGTCTTTGGTGGCCTACCACTCCTTTTGGGACTCGTAGCAGGAATTTTATTTTTGATCCTTCTGCTCCGATATGGCAAGCCAAGTCGCAGACAAGACTCCAGCAACGATGGAAGAAACGATCCTAGCTATACACTATCGGGACCTCATAACTAAAGTCCTTGGATTAGCCCGGCTAAGAGATCTGAATATGACCTGGTTTCTTTCATTCAGACCAATCTGGCAAAATTGCATCCTACCTGTGCTTCGATGTATGCTATGCATAGAAGAATGCGTGTTGGACGTCTGTCTTACACTACCATCAGCAGTACCATTGGATACAGATACTTTGCTAAGTCCTGTAACGGCTCATGCATCGTGTTGTCCCAAGCGGCTACCCATTCCGATGACGGCATTCGTTGAGACTTCACCACTACGATTAGGTGGCAGTGAAGTACGAGATGAGAGCAGCATCACCCAGGTACGATCTTCTGAGAGCATTGCTGATCCTGACATCGATGATAGCAATCATTCTCACGACTGCACTGTTGCGGCATTTTCAAACTTGGTCGAACTTTCACCTGATGTCGTAGACCAATTTTTTGCTAGTCTGTCTGAAATGATGTTCTCCCCTGAACAGAAAGAATAACTTTTTAAGCAACGAGCACACAGCGTTCCCCTGAACTCTGAATTCGGCCTTCAGCTTTGATAAACAAAAGCTACTGAAAACATTTGGAACTATTTTCTCCCCTGAAAGAAAAATTATTTTTTTCAAACTTCCAAAATATTTACCTTTTCTGGCACATGTACTCTGCTTAAAGTAGAACTATTTCTAAAGAACAGAGCTTCTATTTTTAGGAACTCTAGAGACAATATATTACCTCAGCCTCTAGCACATTTACAGCAACTGTATTCATATGTGATGGAATGGTCTCGACCTTCTTTTCTGTATTAAGAGCCATTTCATGTGTAATTTTCGCAAATCGTTCAGCTTATATAAGCATGTTTAACTGAATGATTACACTGCTTGAAAAGCGTACAGTACCAATAATCATTTCGTGTATTTCGCATACACCATTTCGAATGCAAAAAATGTATTTTGGGGTGGGTTGGAATACACATGCACCTTTAAATGTTTACTATTGCTTAGTTTTAGTAATGATGGACATTAGATCATGGAGTGGGTATTGTGTTTTTATCTAGGAAACTAAATCGATATTTCTAATTTATGCCCTTGTTATAATCAATTATATCCCTATAATGGCATAGGAATCATATCCATATTTAGTTGTAGCCCATGCAGTCACATTAAGCAAGGCTACTTCCCCGGACACCTAGAAAGCACAACGAGTTCTCTAAACAAACCAAACCTCCAGCAACCTGGGAAATCCCTATTTGCTTTTGTTTTGATTTCGTCCTAGAACTCCTGTGAGGCACTGTAAGAACGGCCAGTTCTTAGTGACATCTTTATTGACGTCTTATGTCTAACCTTACGTCAAACCCGGCACCTTTTAGGTATAAATATACCAACGTTGCCTTAAGCAAACACACGGTGGTGGTTTTGGAGCCGAGCAGCTATCTACTTGCCGGAGAGCCCAGCTGATGCGAGAGCCCACGGACGCTGCCCCTCCCTTTTGACGCACTGAGAGAGACGCTGTCTTTTCTCCTGCCGAGAAATCCAGCTCCGGTGTTCTCAGCCGCCTTCGCGGGCTGCTGGGATATCGAGTCCTGAAAGAGAGATACCAGACCTCCTGCATTCTATTACCCTGGTACGGAGCTGACTAAACCCTTAAAGAGAATTCTTGGGTCAGATTCTTGGCAAAACCAACTTAACTTAAACTGCTACTTACTTACTTACTCCTTCCCACGTATTAGGCTTAGGTCAGGTACACCGGGGTAGGCGTATTTAGAAGTACCAGTTGAGTACGTTAGTCAATGTATATATGTATGTATATATTTTATCCATTTTAAAGTATCTTATGGCTAAGAAACCATATCAATGCTTTTACAGTATTATTTCATAATACTCCTTTTTACTGTACGCACTTTACTTTATATTAAGTAGTGCAATTATGGCAATTAATTTCTATTGCATGAGAAAGAAGACTGCTCAATAAATTACACCTTTTATTGAAAACGCCTGTCTCTCTTTTCTCTGCACTCTGGTGAAACTAAGTACGCACGATTGACTGAGTGAAATAGCTGTCTATTGTTTTCACACGACTTTAGAGATACACTCTTATTCTGAGGGAGCAAAGTTGTCATGTTATATGGTTGTCAGAAGCTAATCCCTTCTTGTCTATCCAGGGAGGTTAAACTCCTCCTCGTTTATTCGAGAAAGTTTCAAGTGACCTCTGAGCTAGCTGGCAAACCTTAAGTCTAATATAGTCAGTAGAGACCTAGTCGACCTCAGTCCTACATCTACACTGCTGAATATATTATTCCAATGCGCAGAGCCTATTGGGAATATAGGAACTACACTATAAAGGCAGTGTTATCTTTCAAAGGGTATGCTTCCACCCATCTCGAAAAAGAGCAAACAACCACTAATGCATACTTCAGGTTGTTGCACCTCTCCATGTGAATGAAGTGAAGCTGCAAAGCCTCGAACGGATACGTTGGAGGAGCAAAATGACCAGCTGGAGTTCCCTTACCAGGATTGTACATCAAACACACCATACAGTTCTTAACCAAGTTCTCTGCACACTTAGGAATCCCTGCATTTTGCCATACTGGAGCTAACAACTTACAAATCCCTTTCACACTAATATGAGCCATTCCATGAGCCATCGTAACCACTGGAAGTACATACGCATCGGGTAACAACCATCGCTGATGCTCTGACAACTCAATCCAACAACCATTCGAATCCAATTTACCCTTGCTTTCTCTCCATTCATTCAACTCTTTCTCTGTAGCTTCAGCTTGGATGGACTTCACACTTTCAATCGTATCTTCACACATACTTCTATCCGGAACCCATCTCGCCGGACCCGCAACATACATTCGACTCATCACATCTCTCGCAGTTTCTATCGCAACTGCATCTGCAAACGCATTACCATGACCAACATCATCAGTAACTTTCTTATGTGCACTGCATTTCACGATCGCAACTTGCAACGGCAAAGGAAGTGACTCAAGAAGTTCATTCACCAACTGACCATGCTGAATCTTAGTTCCATGCGAAGTCAGGAACCCACGCTCTTTCCACAAACGTCCAAAACTATGAGCCACACCAAACGCGTTCTGGCTATCGGTATACACAGTCACTCGTTTTCCTTTCGACAACACACACGCTCTTGTTAATGCAATCAACTCTGCTGGCTGCGCTGAATTATGTGGGATACGTGCAGTTTCAACAATCGTATGCAAAGTCGTAACAGCATATGCTGCAGTCGTATCACCATTCGGAAGCTTAAAGCACGAACCATCAACCCATAAGGTACCATCACACTCTGGAAGAGGAGTGTCCCTAAGGTCTATTCTCCCTTTCGTTTCTTCCTCTGTCCTAAGGAAGCAATCATGCTGTTCAATAACATCTGTCTCAACTGAAATCGGCAACAACGTAGCTGGATTCAACGTGTTGCATCTCTTTATATGCACATGACTCGCTAAGAGTGTTAATTCATAACCTGACAACCGAGCACTAGTTAAGTGCTGTGTCTTGGTGCGATTCACTGCATGTGGAACCATCACAATCAATGTATTATCCATCACTAAGCCAGCAGACTGTCGAATCGAAACAGCCGCTGCTGCTGTAGCTCTCAAACAACTCGGCAACGCTCTAGCTACCGGATCCAAAGTCGACGAAAAATACGCACATGGACGTTGCTTATCGCCAAATTGTTGAGTCAAAACTGACAATGCACATCCCTCTCTCTCATGGACATAAAGTGTAAAAGGCTTACTGTAGTCTGGAGTACCCAACACAGGTGCCGAACACAATGCATCGCGTAATTCTGAAAAGCTCTTCTGACATTCGTCAGTCCAAGGAATAGGATTTGGAGTATCCTTAACAGTAAGAGATAGCAAAGGCTTCGCGAGCAAAGAAAAATTAGGGATCCATTGTCTACAGTACGATGTAATACCCAGAAAAGCACGCACTTCTCTCTGTGTCGTAGGCACACTCATCTTCGCAATAGCTTGGATTCTTTCTGGGGTCAAACTTCTTCCCTCCTTCGATAAGAGGTGACCTAAGTAGGTAACCTCTTGTCGACAATATTGCAACTTCGAAAGAGAAACCTTATGATGGAAATCAGACAAATGACGTAACAACGACAAAGTAGCCTCTTTACAAATCTCTTCATTGTCAGCAGCAACTAACAAATCGTCGACATACTGAATAAGAGCAGCACCATCAGGTAAAACAATCGAATCAAGCTGTGTTTTCAAAGCCTGACTATAGATCAATGGACTCTCACAATAAAAAAATATCCCTACTCTCCACGGCAATCGGGATGCTGAAGAAAGCATTCTTCAAGTCAATCACAGAAAACCACGTAGCTGAAGCCGGAATCAAAGTCAGTAAAGCGGTGATATCAGGTACAACAGGAAATTGCAGAACAACAATCTTATTCACCTCGCGGAGATCAATCACGAACCTATATACAGGAGGCTGTGAAGAATCAGTTCTTTTCAGAACAGGCAAAACAGGACTATTGCACACATTACCTCTCGTTTCCTCAATCACATCTTTCTCAATCAGATCATAGATGAAATCCGATATTGGGGAATACGTGGCAATCTAGCATTTGCTTTCAACGTCACAACATATGGCAGAATCTCCAAAAGACCAACATCATTAGGACCAGTAGCCCAAAGAGAAACAGGGAGAGAAGACAATTCAGCTGAAAGTCGATCTTTAGATAAATACATCTGAGAGATCACTCTCTTACCCAATGTAAGCTGTACTCCTAAAGGAGAACAATGTAGCGTCGCATACAATCTTTTCAACAAGTCCAATCCCAGCAAGTTCTCACCACAACCTGTCGTCAGTAGGAGGGGTGCTTCGAATTCACAAGGTCCAACAGAAAGAGACAAAGGACTAGAAATTGGATTACTAACCGGGGCGCCAGAGAAACCTACTGAAACATTTGTTAAGCCAGACAAAGGTGCGCCAGGGAGTTTAGAGTGCATGATAGAACTCTTTGCAGCACCAGTATCCAATAGAAAAGGCTCTGACACACCTGATGCAATCACTTTAACATAAGGTCCACTCTGATCTACTGGAACTGAAACAACTCCCTCTCTTTGTCTATGGCTGCCCTAGCAATCGTAGTAATCGTCCGCATAGTACTGAGCCGTCCTACCAGACGCACCATTCTGCTGATCAAAGCTATTCATAGAAGTCTGCGGAGGCAAGGGACGCGCGTTCTGACCACAACCTCTACCTCTAGGAGCTTGCTGAACACCTCTACCTCTCACACCAGAAGCACCATTCGTGCATTGTAACAGAACCGGACAACTACTCTTGAAATGACCCTCTTCCTTACAATACGCACACTGATTAGGGCCTACAGGAAAACGCGGCTGAGAAGACTCAAACCTTTGCGAGTTTCTCTGATATTGCTGAGGTTGCTGATAATCACGTTGATTATTACGAGGCTGTAAAAGAACCTTAGTTTTTAATTCTTTAGTCTTCTTGTCGGCTCTATCCTTCTGGTCCTTATCTCTATTTTCGTAGTACTGGGCAGTAGCCAAAATCTGTGCTGACGTAGAAACAGGCCAAGCACTCTCAGAATCCTTCAACTTAGTGCACAACTCGGGAAGCAAATTATGCACAAACTTGTCAACGTACAACCGTTGACCACCTTCTGTACTCATGTCCTGACTATGGTCAACAAACGTCTCTTCAAACCTAGTGAAGAAGTCAGACACACTTTCGTCTTCTGCTTACATGCAGACAACTTGTCCCAATTAACACTCACGGCGGGCATTAAAGTCTTCATGTAATTAACAATCCTACCAGGGAGTCCTGCAATTAAATCCTCTGGTTTAGCACCACCAACTTGTCTAGCATCTGCGGCACCAATATTAACCCATGTATCACCTAACTCTTGTGCATGATCCGTATGACGAATCATTCCCCATATAGGCTGTGGAACAACATTACCAAACAACATGTCTATGTCGGCTAAATTAATAATACATGAATCTGCAGTCTGTGATAATTCCTTATAGTACCCTGCAGGATTTTTACGTGGATCAGGCAAAGACAGCTTAAGGGCCAAAACTTCACCTCGCTTCCATGGAACATGTACCCAAACACGCTGAAAATGAGCCGGTACGGCTTGAATACCAGCAACAGCATCACCCTGAACTGCATCCTTCCACACCGGAGGAACCTCTCTCATTGGATATTGTCGCACTTTCCTCCTAACAGAAGGATCAGGCTCAAACAATGGCCTAGAAGGGGACTCACCCCTAAACGACAACAATGTCGCAACCGCTTTCTCAACATCAATACCCACTATAGTTCCCTTCACAAACTCAGACTGTATACCGGACAACTCAGGCGGAGCACGTCCCAATTCACCATCTTCCCATTCTTCACGAAGGAAAGTACACATTGTCTCAAAAACATATCTCTGCGTCGGTTCTTCCCATTGACGGAAAACATCCATAACACACTCAAAACTATACTTTAAAGGATAAGTAACCCATTTTCGCGCCAAATGTTCCAATACTGAACGTTTATCTGGACCAGGCGATTGGCTACGCAATTGTTTACGCTTTGCAACAGGAGACATACCCAATGACCCAAAAAGAGGACAAAAGAGACCAGCAACAGTATAGGTCATTCTTTGTCGAACAGAAGGAGAAGTCGACAAAAGAACAGGAGACAAAGCAGAATGAGAGGAAACCAAAGTCGGAACAGTAACAGGAGGAGTAAACAATACAGGCGTAGGAGTAGCAGACGAAGGAGGTAGCAAAGTCAGCAGCCCTTGAGAAGGCTGCGCCAAAGGAGTAGGAGCCAACGGAAGAGGAGCTGGCTGTTGTATAATAACAGGTGACAAAGCAACCGGAGGTTGCGCAACTAAAGGTTGCGGAGGTGCCGTAGCACTCTGCGCATAAGGGGGTGGCGAACTCAATAGATGCGACATTAAAGGATCTTTCTCAAGATCTTTCTTTTCATCTTGCTGTTGAGGTGGCAAAGCTGGATAGCACTTGTCTAAGCAACTGTTCACTTTCTTGTTCTTCTTCGTTATCCCTAAACTGTATAGCAGCTTGTACCATTGACATACCTCTTTCTCTCTTATTTTGCTTCGCTAACTTAATTTCTTTCTGTTTGGCTTCCTTTCGCCATAGGCGGAAAGAGTCAAACATCGCTGGCCGGGCTTTCTTTTTGAACAGTTTAACTTCTAGATTGTCTAAAATCTCTATTTCGAAGCTACCATATTGGGGCCATTTTAGGATGCCGTCCTTCCTAGTATACCTAATCCATACTTCATTATACGTGATGGGGCCCACGCCATGTTTGAAATAGAGCTCATAGGTCGGAGTTCCAATCGGAGGAACCGGACACAAGTCCTCCAATCGGCAATCCCTATTACAACCATAACAAAATATCTTTCCAAGTCTGCTAAGACCAGGCATCTTCGCTCACTAGTCTAGCTTCAAACTTCAAGGGAATATCGAATACGATAGCCTCGCGAATACACGAGTCCCTCGGCTTTGGAGCTTGCAAGTCCCAAATCAAAGATCCCAAGGGGATACCCAAAACAAAACTAAGGACTGGGAGACGCTCCACTCATACTTAACTGAAATGTCGATGGCGTCGCCAGAAGACCCGTCTATTGTCTCGCTTTACAAATCGTCTAGTGGCTCCAAGACAGGGCGACAGTCAGGGCAGCAGTCCTTCGTAGCAGTTGGAAAGCGGGGAACCTCGCAGCAAAGACTTTCGGACCACGACGACATACAGGGTTCGATGAAGTGGCAGGCCTTCCTCCAGAATTTTCACACGAAGCTCCTCACGATCTTCAGGCTTGGACCGGTACCGCTGAAGTCGCCCCACATTGGGCGCCAACTGAAGAACCGGGTTTTAGAACCCAGCGACGCCAGGGGAAATGCCCGATCTCTTCGGGTTCACCTGTCTTAGAATACAGAGACACTGGATACTTCTCGGTGACGTCAAAGACCAAGTTTATTGGCTGCAACCAGGAACAGAGGTCTACGAAGCACAACACGGGTGGTTCGCTAGAGACTGCACAAATTCATAGAGCGAGACATTGTCTTTTATGCTAAAAATCACATTCCTGGCTAGCATCAATTACATACAAACTGACCAATCACACAGTGACATTTCAAACATATCGCATGACGACAAGCCCACTTTCCATTGTCCAGCCCACCAGAAATGACAAGGCAAAATCCAACATTCCTGCTCGGACAGGCCGGACGAACCCATAATAAAAGACCTCGACCCAAATCATAAATTAAGCCATAAAAAGGAAGGAACAGAAACAGATGAGAAGCAAGATAGAAGGGTGTGTTCATGTACCATAAACTCAGCAATGTCCTGCTCTTTGATCTCTATCTAACCAGCTGCCTAACAAGGAACTGGCTCAACAAGGTTAGCCTCGGGCAAGGGAGTCAGTTCGTCCAGGTCACACAAAAGTCAGCTAAAGTTGTACGTGTCCCAAGGACTCGTTCGGCCGTAGTCGTCGGCTTATGTGAGGGCAACCATAAAATGGCTGCCATACACAAAATGGAACCCGAAGGTTTGAACTAAATCCATGAATACACAGTGTTTCCATTGATCAATTATGACGAAAACACTCGTACATGCCGCACTCGTCATTTGCGGTCCGCTGATACCAAAATCGTCTTTATCCGACGACCTTTATTGAACAGGTTCAGAATCACGGAACCTCAGTTGGTGAGTGAATGGATGTCCAAGTGGTATATGTGTGAGCAGCCACGGCCTGTGGAGGGAGTTTTTGCGATGCAGGGCACGCTACGAAATTCATCTTATTAATTAAATTGTATACTTACCTTCAATTATCCATACTCCAGTTTTTAGCACCCCCCACCCAGCCCCTCCCCCGCCCCGCCTCTCCGCCCCACCGAAATTCCCTCCACGGGCCGTGGCTGCGTGTGAGTAACTACATATGTGAAAGGCAGTATATGTGAGTGTTGGAGTATATAACTGACTATATGTGAGAGTGAGTGATTGTGAGAGTGTCTGTATGGAAGAGTGTGTGCTTGTATCAGTGATTGTATAAGAGAGTAAGTATGTACTAACATCTGTATGAATAATAGAGGTGGTGTGTGTATAACTGTATTGATGAGTAAATGGCACTGTGATTAAGTCTTTGGGTGACTGACTAGGTGTGTGAGCAACTCTTTGGGTGAGTGGTGGTGTGTGAGTTTCTGTATGGGTGTATGACTGCATATATCAGTGGCTGTATTGATGAGTGACTGCATGTATGAGTGACTGCATCAGTTAGTGAGTCGATGTGTGTGTGTGTGTAGACCTATGAATCAGTGAGTGGGTTTGTACTAACTGGTATTGGTGTGTCAATGGTTTTGAGAATGGTAGTCTGTATTTTAGAGTGGGTATATGAAAGGTTATATTAGGGTAAGAGGAGGTGCATCAGATATTAAGTGGATGATGTCATCAGTGATGTCATCAGTGATGTAATTTGAGATGTCATCAGTGATGTCATCAGTGATGTCACTGACCATGTCATGAGTGATGTAATATGTGACGTTATCAGCAGTGCATTACGGGTGTGCGAGTTATAGTTAGCTCAGCTAACTATAATGGCCAAATTTCTCTGGTTTTGTACAAGTGACATGTCAGCCTAACTATAACGTCCCTGAAACCTGTGTTTTTTTCAGTGAATTTCTAAGGTTTTTTAAATGCTATTTTCTAACTATAACGTTCCCGGAAACCTATGTTTTTTCCAATGAATTTCAAAGGTTTTTTAAATGCTAATTACAAACTATAAAGTCCCTGAGACCTTTACAGTGACTTTCAAAGGTTTTTTAAATGCTAATTTATAACTATAATTTAGTAGTCGTGTTTGCAGAGTGGTGCAGAAAGGGGGCTGGGCCTCCGATCAGCGCACAGGAATTTTGCTCCATAGGACAGGAGCGACCAGGAGGGTTTCTTGGCCCTCAAAGTTCCTCAGGAGTAAAGTGGACTTCATCACCCAACTCGTAGTGTGCCAGGAGGCGTGTCTGCAGAGTGGTGGAGAAAGGGGGGCGTGGTCTTTGAAGATATCTTAGCAATGTCACTGTGTGGGACTTACTAAAGGTAACAGGAAGGGTAGTTGGTCCCACGGACGTCCTTGGGGGCCAACTACCCTTCCTATTACCTCCAGTAAGTCCCACAGAGCAACATTGGTAAGTTCTCATGGCAGGCCACATCCCCTTTGCCCACCATTCTGCAAACATGCTCCCTGGCACACTCTTGGATAGGGATGAAAGTCCCCTTCGATGCTGGGGGGTGCTTAGGGGCTAACTAGCCTACCTGACAACTCCAGTAAGCCCCAGAGAGTGGGATTACTGAGAGGTGAACATAGGCCACACACCCTTTCTGCACCACCCTGCAAATGCAACTCCTCATGCGCTTTTTGTTGGGGATGAAGTCCCCTTGCCTTCTGAGGGTCCCTGGGGGCCAACTAACCCTCCTGTTATCTCTAATAATCTCCACAGAGCTGGATTGCTGAGAGTGGTATGAGGCCACGCCCCTTTTTTACACCACTCTGCAAACGCACCTCCTGGTGCACTGCTGCTCGGGAGATGAAGTCCTCATCACCCGACCTGCAGTGTTCCAAGAGGCATGTTTGCAGAGTGGTGTAAAAAGGGGCGTGGCCGTGGACCACTTTTCAGCAATCCGACTGTGTGGGTCTTACTGGAGGTACTTGATGAGCTAGTTGGCCACTAAGGGCCCTTAAGATTCTAGGGGTCTTAATCCCCCAACCCAGAACGTGCCAGGAGGTGCGTTTGCAGAGTGATGCAGGGATAGGGCGTGGCCTCTGGTGAGATGCCAGCTTTTGTTTTCTTATTTTTGTTAAAAGTGGGGCTGTGTGACCCCCCTTCTCATAATATTTTGTGGGCCCTGGGGACCCCATCCCCAAAGGCCTTAGACATTTTCTGTAAAAAAAAAAAATGGGAAGGGGGTAATGCGGCCCTCCTTCCGAGGCTAATTTAGGCCCTGGGACCCCATTCCCAGGAGGCATGGCCACATATATATTTTTAAAAAATCCTTTTAAAGGAAGGAGGCTGAGCGATCCCCCTCCTGAGACGATTATTGGCCCCGGGGACCCCATCCCCGGGGGCATTGCCTCTTCAAATTAAAAAATATATATTATTGCGGTAGGGGGGCCACGTGGGCCCCCCTCACCTTGGCCACTTTTGGCCCCGGGTTGTGGCCTGAACGTTGGGGACCGCGGGGGGAGCCCCAATGCCTCTACGGTTTCTGCCGGGGGCCCACCTCCTGCGGGACCTGGCATTGCTTTTTGACAAGGGGTGCTGCAAACATGCAGCTCCCTTTGTCCTAAAGTAAATCTGCTTCGTTTCATAGAAGCAAGAGCAGTTTTCCTGCTTTTGCTTCGATGAAGCATAGCAGATGTTTGCTATAGCATGGCAGGAGCAGTGCTCCCGCCATGCAATAGCAAACTGCAATGTTCCGGGGGTGGGCACCCCGGGACATTGCTGGAGCGGGCCCTGGGGGGTGGCGGTCCTTAGAGCCAAGGAGGGCTCCAGGAGGGAGGCCGCACCGCCCCCTCCTATCATGATTAAAGCCCAGGGAAGGTGGTGGTCCCTGGCGCCAGGGCTCCGCTACGGACCCCCGCATTTGCAAAAAAGTGTTCCCCGGTGAGGGACAACTGAAGGACAAAACATGCTATGAATGTCTCAACAGCAATCCAATAAAACAAATAGAGAATACACTGAATAATCATCTGAAGATCTGGTTGAATCAAGGGTTCATTGATGATGAGGAGTTGAAATATTTATCAATGGATCAACCAACATGAGCCACCATATATGTTCTCCCCCAAGATACACAAAAATGAAAATAATCCTCTGGGAAGGCTGATTGTATCAGCAAAAGGATCAATATTGGAACGAATGTCCAATTTTATTGATTTTTTCCTCACGACACTGTATTTCCAAGATCTTCTGGTTTAGAATGTCGGCTATGCCAGAGATCTTTTCCTCATCACCCGATATTTTAGACCATTTCAGATATCTGCCACAATTCGAAGGAGTTAAGTCTTTGGAGCTCATAAGAGGAGCTCGTTTCCATATTTGCGTGCTCTTGTTAGACCATAGATCTTTCAATGTCACACCAAGTGGATTATGGTCGCTATCAGTGGTAGAATATATCTTCAGGTCAGGAGAATGAACCCAGAGACGAATATCAAGTAGCATATAGTCGGTACGTGACTGAGAGCCTGGTCTGTTAAAAGTATATGCCCCCTTCCCATCTGATGCAGTTCTACCATTAAGAGCCCTTAGGCCATGTTCCAGAGTCAGTGCATTTATTTGTATCGCGACTTGGGACCACTTTTTTATCGGTGGTAAATATAATGAGGGGACCGCCCAATTGTTGTTCTCGGATTCAATGTCCAGAATGTCATCAGTACTCAACGGTTCAAAACAACAGTTAAAATCGCCTGCCACAATCAGTTTGGCATGGGGGGGGACAAGTACCTAGCTCGTATTCCAACAGCGTAAGTGTTGGTGATAGATTACCTCCTGGGGTCCCTCTGTTGTATACGTTAAAAATGTTCAAATCTTCACTATCAGTCGGTCCCTTGCCAATAGTAAGCCTCATCATGTTCAGAGATGGAATGGTTTGCTTTATATTCCAGCCTAAACCTATACTGATCAAAGCTATCAACCCACCAGACGATCACCCTTTACCCGCACCTTCAGCCGGTACACAAAAAGTTGTGTATCCGGATTTGTATAAAGGTTGCAGGCTCCGAGTCTCCTGGAAAAGACAGATGTCATAGTCTTCCACAAAGGTGTTCCAGTGGGGCAAGTCCAGTTTATTCTTGAGGCCTGCAACATTCCATGAAAGGATACGGAGAGCGAAGGGGTGAGGGCGTACGTGATCACCTGGCTGGATAGCTGCCTGGCAGGGTAATATCTCTGATGTCTGGAATTCTAAATCCGGGGTAGGTGGTAACTTAATCGTAGAATCCCGGGGGCATCCTCCAAGCCCCTCACAGGGATAATCTAATTTTCGCTCAAAGGGTGAAATTAAAAATTTACTCCCAAACAAGCCACCTTTGGGAGCCATTACTAAGGGTGTCATCTGATGAGAGTTATCGTTAGATAGTCAATCTATGTTATCAAGTTCAGACTCCCGCCCCGTGTCCTCCTGACCTCCCGTAGATGTGTTACTACAACCTTGGTTACTGGAGATGACCTCATCTGGATTCGGGAGAAATCAGGCGAACAAGTATGAAATTCTAGGGCCAATACGTTTTCTGCTAGGGTGGTACTGGTCAATGTGAGCTCTATGTAGTCAGTCAACCTTCCCTTTAATGAGGATTTCGTAGCCCCAACTATGTCCTCACGGATAAGTGAGCGACACCCTCGTACTTTCCGGATCCAATGTATACTTTTGTTTACTAAGGACTCATAGGATTCTTGTGTGGAGGTGGGTTTGAGTTTAGGAACGTTGACCATATAGACTGTATTAGCCTTTCGGGTAAGGGCCTTGTCTGTATATTTATCCCTCCCCTTGTTACTTGGGGGTGAAGGCTAGAGGATGCTACCAGTGGCACTTCAAACAAGCCATCAACTGATATGGGGTTTATGGAAGGATTGGGTCTTATTATGAGACTTTTTTGGGCTAACTTAGATACTGTGCCAGCATAGGACATGGTGTGACTGGCGGTTAGAGACTCCCCTATTTCTCTATCCTCTGTCATATTCAAAAAACCCACCAAGTGTTTACTAGAGGGACAGACAGTGTGCTGTGCTATGTGAGGTGTGCTACCTCTAAGACCTTTTACCAATTCATTTGTACCCCTCACCTGGACAGCAGAAGAAAGTTCTATGACTAAATGCCTCATTTGCCCCATTTCAGACTTTAAACTGTCGACTACATATTTTAGTTCTTCGATTTGTTGGTGACAACTACAAGCCCCCCGAGAATTACTAGATGGAGTAGATACATTTTCGTCAACGAATATTGTATCAGATAAATCGGCCAAGGCAGCAACATGTTTGTGCAGTTGACCGCTGTGTCTGAAGGTGTATTGTCAATGAGAGTGACAGTCTCAGGGGGCTTTGTAACTAAATTAGAAGTAGTTTCATACCCTATGGAGCTTTCCGAGGGAATACACTTGGCTCCTTTCCTGATCGAGCTCATAAAAATTGGTGCGGTAACAAGTTTATTAATACCACTGTGTTTGGGCAGGGCATTAGGCTTGATGACAAGGGGGACCTGGGGGTAAGAATAAGGCGGTTCTGCAGTGAGAATATCCTTACAGCTATCTATAATGGAACCTATTCTATCCATAACACAGTTGCTGGCTGCATGTTTGACTATTTTCCTCGCCTTCTTCCCCCTAGCGTTCCCCACACCGCTATTAGTGCCTCCCCCAGACCCTTCCATAACCTTCCTTTTACACATCAGTTTTGTATTTACAAGATTCCAACAAAGAAATAAAAAATTAAAAGAGAACCAAATACAGTGTCAGTGATGTGCATTTTGGCGGCGGAGTCTGCACAAGCCAATAGTCCATTGTGCAGAATGTCCCAAGACAAAGTTTCACGAGTTAGACTTTACCGTGTTATCAGTTACTGGGAATATGGCACTGTACTTTGTATGGAGATGACAGAGGGGTGGCCCGGCCCAGCCTCTTTCAGGCGGTGACGGGCAAGGATGGGCCCGCCCTTGGTCCCGGCTTTGCCCGGGCGCCGCCCGCGCGCGTCCTGTGCTGCGGGGTGAGAGGCAGCGCTAAATAGCGAGGTGGAGGAGGCCTCCACCTCTGAAGCAGCAGCAGCTGGAGATCTAACGCATGGGCTTCTGGGGCTTGTGGTCCCCCTGAGGGCAGCAACAACCCAGTAGCGCTAAGAAGGAAAAGCACCTAAGTAAGGATCAGCAACTGAATGATGACCCTGGGACTCCTGTCCCACCGAGGCAGGCTTGGCAAAGAAAAAGGGAAGGCAGGCAAAGGAGCGTCCCGCGCTGCGGGGGGAGAGGCAGCGCTAAGTAGCGCGGTGGTGACGCCTCCCCCTCTGAAGCAGCAGCAGCTGGAGATCTGGCGCAGAGGCTTCTGGGGCTTGTGGTCCCCCTGAGGGCAGCAACAACCCAGTAGCGCTAAGAAGGAAAAACGCCTAAGTAAGGAGCAGCAACTGAATGATGGCCCCGGGACTCCTGTCCCACTGAGGCAGGTTTATCAAAGAAAAAGGGAAGGTAGACAAAGGACCATCTACTGGTACAAGATCTCAACTCGTATTTATGAGACACCACAGACCTATTGCAAAAGTTAGATGGAATTCCATGGCAAGCAACCTATAAACTGGTAACAATGGATGTTGTCTCATTATATAGGAGTAGAGAACACCAGGTTTCCATACAGGCCTGTAGATATTTCTTGGGCAAAATAAATATCCAATTTCATTAACATAATGAGATGCTAATAGAAATGATAATGATTTGTCTGACCAACAATTTATTCTTATTCAATAAAGAGATCTTCAAACAAACAAAGGGCACTGCCATGGGTTTTTCCTTTTCACGGAACTATGCAAATCTTGTAATGCGGTGGTACAAACAAAAAAATGCATGGACAACAGGAAATGATAAATTTGTGGATAAAACAATACTATAGTTAAGCTTTATAGATGAACTCTTTATTATTTGGGATGGCACAAATGAAGAATTTGTGGAGTACTTTCAAATATTAACAGCACAGCTAATTTGAAATTTACATATGAAATCTGTTCAAAAGCAATAACTTGCTTAGACACTGACATTTATGCAGATAACAACACATTAGAAACAACACTACACTGCAAAGAAACTGCCACAAATGCAATCTTGCATGCAGAACGTTTTCATCAAAGTAATTTAAAATGGAGTATCCCTTACGGAGAATGTTTAGGAATACCAAGAAATTACTCACCAGCTGCTGAGTTTGAGAAACATAGCCAAGAAGCACAAACATGATTTAAAAAGAGAATATATCCCAAAAAATTAAAATTAATAAAAATTAAAACCATTGCATACAAGAATACATTTTAAATAAAATATCTAGCTCTTATGCGATAAAAATGCTATTAAAAAGACCCAACATTTTTTCAAAAATAAATAAATAAGAGTAAAAAATCCTAAAAGAAGGGCTCAAGTTGTTAATAGCTTCTGCTCCATCCTCTTTTAAATCTGTTGATGATAATCCAAACATTGGCTATTCTGATGAAGGTTAGTTCTTAGCCAATATGGGCAAGTTTTTTAATCTTTTTGCGGTTATATCAAGAAATTTAGTTAGCCAATAGTTTAGCTGTTTTATCTCTGGATTAAAACACATCATTACTGCTTGTCGGCAGGACCTAACTCCATACTGTTTGAACGTTGGTTTTAGCAAGGTTATCCTTTTATCTCTTAGGTTGTTACAGATACAAATAATGTGGACAACGACCTCAATTCCACAGCCACATAAACGGCAGGGCAGGTCTACTCTACTTTTCTTCCAAGAAGGTAAGAATTGATTGAAGGGCCCAACCCCCAACCGGGGATTTAGGAATTTTTCCTTGGTGGCGATTTTTATTCCCGTTGTCAAGTAGGATTGGGGTTTAAGTGCTTTGTATGTGTTCAATACTACCCAGCCGTGAGCTTGTTTGATTAGTGAGTTTTTTACCTCTATGACTGATAATAATCGAGTAACCTTTGTTACAGCTTGTTTAAAAGCAAAGTCATTCGTTGAGATGTTCTACAAGTCTGTTAGGCCTAAAAGTTTGATGGATTCCTGCAGATATTCTCTTGCTGGAGATTTTTCGAGGCGAGACAGTTCTTTCCAGAGTTGGTTGTTCAGAGAGCCTTCTTCATCGCTTTTAATTTTAGGCCAGCATTTCACATATGCTCCCCTTCTTTACATTGACTGTTCTTGAAGCCCAAATTCCAACCATATTTGGGCTGGGGAAACATTTCTAGGAAGTTGGAAGATCGCTCGGTAAGAGTTGGATATTATGTTGTCGAGAATAGTTACGTCTTTTCCTTTCATCGATTCGCTCCCGTAGGTTATTGTGGGCTGAAGCTTATCTCTCAAGACCCTTAACAAAGGGTCAAGCTTCAGGTCCGGTAGTTCTAGTCTTATCCCCTGGGATTTATAGCTTGTTACTAGGTCTAAGTGTTGACCGCCCAGGAACAAATTGAGGTGTTTTTTCTTGTGGTAGTTTATGACCATAGTTTTTGTTTTATTGAAGTTTATTTTTATTGCTTTTTGTATTGAAAAATTGGGAGTCGCGTTCAAGGGATGCTGAAGTCCAATAAGGGTCCGACTTATTAAAACTAGGTTATCAGCATATAACAAGTTTAACAGTGTCAAGCTTCCTAGTTTTGGTTGGTAGACTGTACATCTATTCCGCTCCCCCGGGAGATCTGCTAAAACAAGGTTAAAAAGCAATGGGGCTAGGACGCACCCTTGTTTTAGCCCTTTTGAGGTAGGTATTTTTTTTTTATATATGAGAACCAGCGCCTAGCTTTATCCTGACCCATGTGTTAGTGTGCAGGTTCCTGAGTTGATCTAGGAGAGGGGGAGGTATCCCCAGCCGTCCAATTTTTGCCAGAGTTTTGTGTGATCAACATGGTCAAACGCAGCTGTGAAGTCTATGAAGCAGAGAAGCAGGGGGTGTTTTCCCTGCTTAGCTGCATCCATGAGCAAGGTCAGTGCCATAATGTTTGTTGTTGTGCCTTGTCCATAAAAAGAGCTGTGAAAAATGAAAAACAACAAAAAATAAGATTAATAACTACATATACTGCAGAGACAAGCAAGCCGACTCAGATAATAAAAATGACTGGTGAATATTACAGCTAGATCCCACTTTACCTGCAATAATTGGAGACCATCCCAACATCACCTATAGGCGAACTTGAAACCTAAGAGACAAGTTAATTCACAGCCATTTTAATGATAAACAACCCAGTACATGGACAAAGGCGGAATGTTTCTGGCCATGCAAACAATGTAAAGCTTGCAAAATAGCTGTACATAAAAAGGAGATAGAATTGAACAATGGCACAAAATAGAAAATAAAACAACACAGAACATGCAAGAGCAAATTTGTGATTTACATAGTGGAGTGTCTCTGTAAACTCAAATATATTGGAAGCACAACTTGTGAAATAAAAAAGATGATGTTAGAACATAAAAGAGCAATAAAAAATAATGATTGCAGTAATGCCATTGCAAAACATATGGAAAAGTTCCATAACCGCAAATGGGAAGACCTAAGATTTTATGCTAATGAACAAGTACCTGTCTCTGAGAGAGGAGGCAACCTGGAAAAGCTATTGCACCAGGAATCCAAATACATTGTATTAATAAGAACATTAAATCTGAAAGGCCTTAACCAGGATGAAGAACTTTATGTACATCTATAAAGAAAACAACACCTCTAGTTATTCAGCATATACGAACATATCAATCTTCCGAGGCAGATTAGGCCCCACCTCCCCCTCAAACTCATCTTCTTCATCATCACACCACCATCCCACGGGCTCGGTCTACTGACCCCTCTACTGCTCCTGCAGAATCATTGAGGCAGATCCCACGTTCAGACCCCCTCCGAATGTCACCAACAGAGACAGCTGGGACAACCGTCTTACCATTAGGCCACACAACTCGACCCTGCTCCCCACCCCGAGAGATGCCTCTACTCAAAACTGCATGCCCCAAGCCCCGGAGAATATGGTGCTCTAGCTGACCCTATTAGAAAGTCAGCTAGAAATAATATTCAGGGGCCTTGATGAAATCCTAACCAACCTAGGCAAGGCTTAAAAGCCCCAGCAACCCAGGCCCTCTTCTCAGACTGACTCTATCCTCCGAAAACAGCATCTCGGGCCCCCATCCGCCCTCAAAAACCGGATGCAGAGACCCACCAGGATCGGCGCTGAGATCCTGTTTCAGTCTCTCATAAGAATCAAAGTCCCCGCATCTGGGGTACAGAATCCTCCTAGTAAGGATGCTGAGATCCAGTCACAAAGACCTTCCAGAACTAAAGCAGCAATGTCCGTTGAAGAAGCTTTGGACCTAGCCTCCACCTATGACTCTCCTCTCTCAGCTTCCCCGGATTCCAATATTCAAGTGATCACAGGCTTCAGAAGAGACCTCCCCCCTGTGAAAATCTCAAGACCCCCGCCCTCCCTCTCCTCAATACCGAGAGCCCCATCATGAGAATATCTGAGCAATAAGAAATTATCCACCAAATGCATGCTCATTAATTGTAGATCAGCGCCCAAGCACGCAAAGGAATTAGCAGAAGCCATCCTCTCTCAGGATTTATATATTACGTTCATCACGGAGACATAGCTGAACGAGATCTCCCCTCCCTGTTTTGATATGCTGGTGCCCCAAAGTTTCTCCATCATCAATAAAGATAGAAAACACCAACTAGGTGGAGGTGTAGTCATCATCCATAAAGATGACATAGACATCACTGTAATGGACTCCTGCAAGTATATCTCCTTTGAATGTCTCACTGTCAACATCAAAACTAAGGATAACAGCCCATTAGTTGGTTACCTCTATCACCCACCGGGTAACACCCCCACATTTGGGGAACATTTATCCAACTTGATTGCCCACTGCACTCTCAAAGACACTAACTACCTAATCTTGGGAGATCTCAACCTACGCTGGAACAAAGCCAACAATACACTAATTCAATCTCTCAATAATCTCCTCTGGGACAATGACATTTTCCAACATTGCTCGGAAGAAACTCACAACAAAGGAGCGACCTTGGATGCCATCATTGCCCATTGAGATGCAATCACGATTGACAACATTCTTCCAGTGGAATGGTCGGATCACCACATTATCTTATTCCACATCAACAAAAGAGTTCTATCCCTGCCTCCTGTACAACATACCCCCAAATGGTCCAGAAATCTCACCCAGATCCCCCTGGACGTCATGGAAGAAAGGCTAAAGTTGCTCCTACCCAGCGGCAATGATCTCTCTACAAATGATCTCACCTCGCTTTATAACCCGAATATGGTAACCCTGCTGGATCAACAAGCACCCCTGAAAGGGGCTTTGAGGAGAAGTTTGTGGTCAACGGTGTCAAATGCTGCCGATAGGTGTAGGAGAATGAGGAGGCAGCATTGGTCTGAGTACAGAGATGTGTGTATATCATCAAATATGTTGAGGATTGCGGTTTCTGTGCTGCACCCTTTCCTGAATCCCGACTGATGGGAGTCGAGGAGGTTGGTACTGTCCAGGTGTTGAGTTAGTTGTTGGAGTACACATCTTTCTAGGATTTTGGAGAGAAGAGGAAGGTGGAGACGGGTCTGAAGTTGTTTAGGTCATTTATGTCCAGGCCTGTTTTTTTCAGCAGCGGGGTGACTTGTCCCAATTTCAAACATTGAGCACTTTACGAATTTTATTAAGCACGTTGTCACTTCAAAATTGTGCCAACTACATGTACCAGCATGCAATGATAATAGGAAACAGGAAATAACTGTTGTAGTAGAAATAAATGATGCCTTATTGTGTAAATTGATTATCCTGTGATCAAGGTCCGAAGAACGGACCGAAACGCATCAGGCATAGCAATTGCACTTTTGCACAAAAAAAGAAAAACACAAGCTAATCTCAAGTGAGTGCGCTTTCAATTTTTTATTCATGCGAAAACTTGAATTTATTAATCACTGACTCGGCCCTGCTGGAGAAACGCAAACCACAACCAGGAAGAAGCACGGACGTCCAACGAAGGACTCAGAGCAGAGTATATATATGTATTTATAACCAATGAAGTATTCAATACTTTACTCATATTTATTGGTAGTATTTATCTATTTATGTACATAGGTATAGACATATTTATATATTTATATTTGGGGTTTTATTTATTTATTGATCTGAATATTTATATGTATATGTAGTCTAATAGCAATTTGCACGAAGCCCAGCCAATACAATCACGAATATGCCCCCAAAATTTTATTTTATGCAAAAAGATGGTATTTATGCATATTAATAACCTCGAGTGAGCATCAATGAAGAATGAATCGATTTTAGCACAATGCACTTTTCACTCTAGCACATGTTAGATTTTACAGTACGATAACAATCATGATATGTACATTGCTATGGGTCTATGCATCAGGGAATTGGGTGTACAGGATTTATCCGCATATTATGTACAGGTAAAAAACGGTCTTGAAACGTGAATCAACAGGTATTTTACCAGTTATGATGTATCAGAACGCTATTATTTTATGGTTTAAATCTTTTATTGAGTTTTCACAAAGAACATAACAGGAAGGCTTTGCGATGTCAGACATTCGTGGCATGCTCAGTGTCCATGCGCAATCGAAAAGCAAACGTAACGCCCACCGGGCCTGTGTAATGACGTAAAGCCTTTGAAATACCTTGAAACTTAACAACAATTCCCTCCCCCTTCCCACCTCCCTCTGTCCACCAAAGAAAACGTCAGCTTCATAAAAATCTGCATGAGGAGGCAAAGAGACACTCATTTGGGCCTGCTTGTCCGTGTATTCTTAGATGTCTGTGGGTCTGGTAGTGGTGTGTCCGCCAGTCGTAAGAGACGTAGGTATCTGGGACAGCTCAACTCGCGGAATTCCCCTTTGAGTAGTGTCAGGAAGGGGCACCACAGCTCTGGAAATTCCTCCCCCCTCCCAGCCTGTACTAGAGACAACTTTTCCATTCCAAGCACCATCCACAACCTGTGTAGCCAACTCGTGTGTGGGGGGCTGTGTGGTGTTCTCCAGTGTACTGAAAATGGATGGCGTGGTGCACAGCTAAAGTTTGTATTGAATTTTCCTATGATTTTTCTTGGGGGATTGCAATAAAGTTGCAGGTGCTCCAACAAGTGACGTAACCGTCCGTGTACGTCGTAGTAAATATCTAGTTGAGTGCGTTACATGGGGAGTAGAGGCATCCTTGAAATTGGGCACACTCTTGGGTTCGTCGTATATGGACAGACTCCAGTGTTGGTTATGACAATCGATTATTTATTCAAAGATTTATCATTCATGTTCATTGGTTGAAAAAAGTTCCAAAATTCATATATTCCAATATTATTGGTTTAACCACAGCAAGATATTAATTGACATTTCCAAAGGAACGCACCGATGCATTTCAGGCAAGGAATGCCCTTTGTCAAGGAGCTCTGTAAACACAATAAAAACGCTTTTACCATTCAAAGCATAACACATATAAACTTGCATTCAAGTAGAGTACATTGTATTGGTGTGGACAACATGGGAGGTGTGAGGGTAGAGTACCTTATATACCAAAGTGATAGCGTGAATGAGGTGAGGAAAGGGTGGGTCTGGTTTGGGGGTAGAGGAAATATCTGAGGGTACACTTACGTGTAGGAATCATGGAAGGCCATGAATCTCTATGAGAGGGGAGAGAGTAAATGGCCTGTTAGAAAGGGTATGGACCCAGTGTTAAGAAATGATAGCGCGGGTCTCAGTCGGAGCTCCAACTTACTTTTGGATGGAGGATGGGTCGGCTTGGAGGTTCGCGGTCGGTTCGCTAATGGCTCGCGGAGTTTTGGCGAAGTGAAGGGGCTGGTGTAGATGGCTACGTGGAGTGGTGATCATGTGATAGACTATGGAAACTGTAAAGGGACTAAACGTATGGCAATGAGTATGGCGGCCATCTTGAAGAAGGGTGATTGCTCAGAGGGGAATGTGGAATGAATGTAAACAACATACAAATGTAAACAACGTGCAAGGTTTATACTCAAGCATAAGGAACAAAAGATGCGGGGTGAAACATATGTACCACGAGTGGTACTATAGAAAGCAACTAAGTTCGATTCGGTCATTGAGGCCATATGGCCTCATTGCCTGTAGTCTGATATCCAAGCGGTCTCGCGCTGGGGAAGTGTTTTGTTATTGTCTTTTCCTTCTTGTTTATGAACAATTTCAAGCACCAAAAATTTAAGTTGAGTCACGTTGTGATTGAATTCGGTAAAATGTATTGCAATGCTTGATTTTTGATTTTTGGTGCGAATATTTGATTTGTGTTCGTTTAGACGAATCTTTATTTTCCTGGTAGTTTTGCCCACATATATCATGCCACACGGGCATTTTAGTAGGTATATCAAGTTGGTTGAGTCACATGTCGCATTTACGTGCAATTTGATTTTGAACCCTCTCATCGGGTGGTTTATGCTGTTTCCCATGATCATATTGTTACAACTGTTGCAGTTGTGACAAGGGCGTGTGCCAGTGTAGATGATGTGTTGTATGGGTTCTTTTGACAGAATTTCTTTCAAATTTTCAGATCTAGTATATGCAAAGATCGGAGGATTTTCAAATAGATTGCCAAAGTCAGGTTCAGAAGAGAGTATGCGCCAGTGTTTGAGAATTATGCTTTTGTATTTTTTGCTGGAGGTAGAATATTTTGAAACTAGTACGGTTCTCTTCTCATCTTTTTTCGTTGAGCCTTTGCGGGCTTCCTGACGTGTAATAGCGGATGCTTTTTTGATTGCTTCAGTTAGGGGTTCTTGTGGATACCCTCTGTTGATGAACCTTGTGGCCATTTCTTCCATTTTATGTGTGCAAGTTTCTGGGTTTGATACACTCCATTTTATCCTTAACATTTGACTGAATGGTAAATTTCTTTTGAGCGACTGTTGATGGAAGCTGGTGTACTGGACTGTGTTGTTTCGGTCTGTTGTTTTTCAGAAAAGGTCTGTTTCCAATCCTGTTTCTGTGATTCTAACCAAAACGTCAAGGAACGTGATTTCATGTTCATTGATATTCCACGTGAGAATAATGCGGTTGTCTTTGGAGTTCAGGTCAGTTAAGGCTGACTCTAGGTTTTCTCAGGTGTTTTTCCAGATAAAAAATAAGTCGTCGATGTAACGAACATATAACTTAAGGTTGTCAGACCAGTTGGGGTTGGCATAGATGTGGGTTGATTTGAATTCTGCCATATAAATGTTCGCATAGGTCGGTGCTGCGCAATTGCCCATTGACATTCCGGACATTTGAAGATACCATTGTTGTTCGTGTTTGAAGTAGCTATGACATAGCGTAAAGATCAACAGTTCCATGAGAAAAGTCTGTAGAGAATCCGTAAGGTTGCTGTTTAGTAAGGCTTTTTCTATGGCCTCAATACCACCGCCATGGGGAATGGAAGTGTAGAGGCTTTTAACATCAGCGGTGCATAAGATGGCGTGTTCATCTGTGGCTATGCTTATCTCAGAAAGTTTTTTGAGGAATTCAGTTGTGTCTTTGATATAGCTCTTGAGGTTCGTTACGATGGGTTGTAGATGTCGATCTAGGAATTTTCCTGTAGGTTCGTGGAGAGACCCCCTCGTGGACACGATAGGTCGGAACGGGGTGTTCTCCAGTGTGCCACAATGTTTTGGGTAGCTGCCCCTAGGGCGATGGCGATGAGACGGCCCCGGCGGGACTTTAGTGGGAACATCAGGGCGTTGGGCAGTCCTAGCAGGATGTAGGCGGGAAAGCGAGGCAGCTGAGTATCCAAGTAGGAGTCCACCTTGTCTATGATCGTGTCCCAGTATTCCCGTATTTGTTTAGAGCTCCAGAGTAGGTGTTCCAACGTGCCTAATTCCCCACACCCTCTCCAACAGCGGTCGCCTGGTGCAGGCGCTCAGGTGTGTGGTACCAATATGTGGCTACCTTGGTTAGGGTTTCAGTGAGACCAGAGTGGTATGCGGAATGCCGTGTTCTGTGATAGATCCCGCACCACTCACTGTGTGTGAGGGCCCTACCTAGTTCCCGCTCCCACCGACATCTTCCTGCATTGTATGTGTGGGTGTTTCTAAGAAGCAGCTGTTGATAGAGGTCAGAGATTAATTTATTCTCAGAGGTGCGGGTAACCAGCCATTTCTCATAGGGGGTGAGGCGACGTTGGGCTCCTGGTTTAACGTCAGGGTGATGGGCCCAGTGTCGCACCTGCAAGTATGCTAACCTAGCTCCCTCCGTGATCGTGTAGGCTTCCTTCATTTGCTGAAAAGAAAGGATGCCTTCCAGGTCGAAAAGATGCCCTAGTGCCTTGCAAGGAGTGCGTCGTCAATTAACAAAAGCTTTCGGGTCGAGACCCGGGGTGAAGTCAGGATTGGTGAATAGGGATTTCAAGGGGGAGGGAAAGGACGTCAGTTCATGCTTGGTAGCCACCCGGTCCCACACCTCCATGACTGTACTAGTGATCTGGGATGCGTAAAGATTAGGTGGCCTGGGTCGCCGTGGAAGAAAGGGGATTCCCTGCAGGGGTATACCGGCCACTACCTGGTCCTGGAACAGCCAGATCTTGCCGATTCCAGCTGGTACCATTCCACTAGGCTCCGCATTTGTGCCGCGTAGAAATAGGGTTGGAGGTCCGGGACTCAAACCCCGCCATAAGTAGGTGGGAGGATTGCGATGTCGTCTTTGAATCGCGAGCGACGACCCTGCCAAATGTAGTGTGCCAGCTCAGACTGCGTTTGCTGGATCCAGCCTTGAGGTGGTTGCAGGGGAAGGGTCTGGAACAGGTAGAGGATCTATGGTAGTAGTGTCATTTTGGTGGCCGCTATTCTCCCAAGCCAAGAGAGCGAATGGCATCTCTATCTCCGCAGCTCCTCTCGTAGCTGTGTACGGAGTCTAGTGTAGTTCCCTTCTACCGCAGGGATGGTGGGGCCCAGTAGGACTCCCAGGTAAGGGATTGTTAGCACCCCCAAAAGCATTGACACCACTTTCAGTGTGTATTGGCTGAGGTTCTGCGGGTGTGTGTGAAAGCAAACCTGGCAGAGCTGAGCCAGAAACTCAGTTCACACAATTTAATTTAAGGGTTTCTAACGCGCTAGAATCGACTCCCGAAGGAGTATCTCTGCACAATAGACTGCAGGGAACCCGTTTTGGCCTTCCCTGTGAGATGGTCCCTACTGGGTATCTCCAAGGTGAAACCAGGCATCCCCGGCGTATGTGGGGGGCCGTGGTGGAGATGAGGCAAGCTAATGCCCAGAGTTGCCGAGTGTGATCTCTGGTTAGAGTAGGCACCAAGGTGAGAATTATCGAGTCCGCTGACTTTGGTCCAAGACCCTGCCGCATCGGGAATTGAACCCTGGTCCCAGGCAGTCCTCTGCTCCCAGGTCTGCCGCCTCTAACCAGTGAGCCACACCACTCCACAACACCTTAGTATGTGAAAAATATACACATGATTTACAATACTAAATTAAGATTACGTGCTCTTTAAACTTTTTTATTTCTGATGATATCTAGTTGCGAGAATGTGTGTATTTTTGTGTGGTCTCCCTTATTTTAATAGAGTGATGCTACTGACTTTTTGTGAGGGCCCTACCTAGTTCCCGCTCCCACCGACATCTTCCTGCATTGTATGTGTGGGTGTTCCTAAGAAGCAGCTGTTGATAGAGGTCAGAGATTAATTTCTTCTCAGAGGTGCGGATAACCAGCCATTTCTCATAGAGGTTGAGGCGACGTTGGGCTCCTGGTTTAACGTCAGGGTGAAGGGCCCAGTGTCGCACCTGCAAGTATGCTAACCTAGCTCCCTCCGTGATCGCGTAGGCTTCCTTCATTTGCTGAAAAGAAAGGATGCCTTCCAGGTCGAAAAAATGCCTTAGTGCCTTGCAAGGAGTGCGTCGTCAATTAACAAAAGCTTTCAGGTAGAGACCCGGGGTGAAGTCAGGATTGGTGAATAGGGATTTCAAGGGGGAGGGAAAGGACGTCAGTTCATGCTTGGTAGCCACCCGGTCCCACACCTCCATGACTGTACTAGTGATCTGGGATGCGTAAAGATTAGGTGGCCTGGGTCGCCGTGGAAGAAAGGGGATTCCCTGCAGGGGTATACCGGCCCCTGCCTGGTCCTGGAACAGCCAGATCTTGCCGATTCCAGCTGGTACCATTCCACTAGGCTCCGCATTTGTGCCGCGTAGAAATAGGGTTGGAGGTCCGGGACTCCAACCCCGCCATAAGTAGGAGGGAGGATTGCGATGTCGTCTTTGAATCGCGGGCGACGACCCTGCCCAATGTAGTGTGCCAGCTCAGACTGCGTTTGCTGGATCCAGCCTTGAGGTGGTTGCAGGGGAAGGGTCTGGAACAGGTAGAGGATCTATGGTAGTAGTGTCATTTTGGTGGCCGCTATTCTCCCAAGCCAAGAGAGCGAATGGCATCTCCATCTCCGCAGTTCCTCTCGTAGCTGTGTACAGAGCCTAGTGTAGTTCGTTTCTACCGCAGGGATGGTGGGGCCCAGTAGGACTCCCAGGTAGGGGATTGTTAGCACCCCCAAAAGCATTGACACCACTTTCAGTGTGTATTGGCTGAGGTTCTGCGGGTGTGTGTGAAAGCAAACCTGGCAGAGCTGAGCCAGAAACTCAGTTCACACAATTTAATTTAAGGGTTTCTAACGCGCTAGAATCGACTCCCGAAGGAGTATCTCTGCACAATAGACCGCAGGGGAACCCATTTTGGCCTTCCCTGTGAGATTGTCCCTACTGGGTATCTCCAAGGTGAAACCATGCATCCCCAGCATATGTGGGGGGCCGTTGTGGAAATGAGGCAAGCTAATGCCCAGAGTTGCCGAGTGTGATCTCTGGTTAGAGTAGGCACCAAGGTGAGAATTATCGAGTCCGCTGACCCTGGTCTAAGACCCTGCCGCATCGGGAATTGAACCCTGGTCCCAGGCAGTCCTCTGCTCCCAGGTCTGCCGCCTCTAACCAGTGAGCCACACCACTCCACAACACCTTAATATGTGAAAAATATACACATGATTTACAATACTAAATTAAGAGTAAGTGCTCTTTACACTTTTTTATTTCTGATGATATCTAGTTGCGAGAATGTGTGTATTTTTGTGTGGTCTCCCTTATTTTTAGAGAGTGATGCTACTGACTTTTTTTGACTGTGCACTGCATAGTTATGCATATGTATGTATATATCTATATCCATACTACTATTATAAAGAGAGAACTGTGTCCTTTGAGCCAGGTAAACTCGAAAAGTACACCACCAATGCAAACATCCAAGACATCTTTGAAAACCTCAGGGCAAGCAGAAGGACATAGGCTATATAAAAATAAAAAAATACGTTCTTTAAAAAATTTAGGAATAAAAAAAAAGTAGTCCCTTGCAAGTAGTGCGTGATGACATCGGGAGCGCAGGGAGGAGCATCGTTCAGGAGCAAGAGGAAGAGCGGCAGACATTAGCGCGGGGAGGAGCTGCGGACAGGCAGGGAGGAGCGGCGAGCGGCGGACAAGCAGTGAGGAGCGGCGAGAAGCGGAGGAGCAGTGGAGCGGTAAACTCAGCAGCGTGGGGAGGAGTGGCGGCTGAGGTAAGTGAAGCAGCCGTGGGTGAGCACCGAGGGACGGGCGGGGGCCATGAGTGCTCGCAAGCCTTTTACTCAAAGTCGGGATGTTGGGGGAAACAGCGGACAAGAGCCGAGGGTACGCACCGAGGGACGGGTGGAGGGACGGGCGGGGGCCATGAGTGCTCGGAAGCCTTTTCCTCAAAGTCAGGACGTCGGGGGAAACAGCGGACACGAGCATGGGCAGAAGCGGCCAGGACCAACAAAACCGGAGCAAGGAAACACTGTAAGTACGCTCTGCTGCTCCTGGCCGCTCTGCTGTGCATCTCCTGCTGCGATGCTGCCCCCAGCCCCCTTCTACCCCGGGCAACGCCGGGGCGGGCTGCTAGTACTTATATATATCCAAAGAAGCTCCATTTGCCCAAGGAGACATGACACACACTTGTGAATGGCCAATTTCTTTTATTAATCCTCGACAGGGACTGCTGCGTGTCTCCCCAATGTGCTACGGCAGTCGAGCCTTGATCACTGGTACAATCGACAATCTGTAATAACAAGCAGGACGTCCATCTTTATACCATAATAACACTCCAGTGAGCCTCTCTAATGAGAGCAATACAATGTATTCTGGTCCTGCTCGTCCATATATAAAATCGACAATATATGCACAGCATTCATGCCCAAATGTCATTCAGATGCCTGTTCCCCTGTATTTCAGCCCAAAATCTGGAGGCTGAGCAGGCCCCCATAAATGCAGTGAATCTGCTAGAGCAGCCACGACTAAAAATTCTCACAGGCAGTTTCTGCTCCTTCTTGTGTAGGGTGGTGCAGTCTCTTTACGGCTTCAGGCAAAGCCGTTATAAATCCAAAGATGCTCCATTTGCCCAAGGATACATAAGACGCACTCCAGAACGGCCATTTTCTTTTATTAATCCTGTACATGGACTGCTACGTGTCTCCCCAACGCGTTTTGGCAGTCGAGCCTAGATCACGGGTACAATCGACAATCTGTAATGACAAGTAGGAAGTCCATCTTTATACCATTATAACACTCCAGTGAGCCTCTCTAATGAGTGTGATACAATGCATTCTAGTCCCGCTAGTCCATATAAAAAATCCACAATATATTCACAGCGTTCATGGCCAAGTGTCATTCAGATGCCTGTTTCCGTGCATTTCAGCCCAAAAAACTAGAGGCTGAGCAGGCCCCTACAAACCAATCAATCAATCAATCAAGAGTATTTGTAAAGTGCACTTCTCACCCGCTAGGGTCTCAAGGCGCTGGGGGGGGGGGGGGGCTGCTACTGCTCGAAAAGCCAGGTCTTGAGTTGCTTCCTGAAGGAGAGATGGTCCTGGGTGAGTCGTAGGTGGGTGGGTAGGGTGTTCCAGGTTTTGGCCACCAGGTAGGTGAAGGATCTTCCTCCGGTGGTGGTTCTGCGGATCCGTGGGATGGTGGCGAGGGGGAGGCTGGTGGAGCGGAGCTGGCGGGTTGGCGTGTAGAACGTGAGGCGGTTGTTGAGGTATTCGGGGCCCAAGCCGTGGAGAGCCTTGTGTGCGTGGGTGAGGAGTCTGAACATGATCCTTTTGCTGATGGGGAGCCAGTGCAGGTCCCTCAGGTGGGCGGAGATGTGGCTGTGTTGGGTGATGTCCAAGATGAGTCGTGTTGAGGCATTCTGGATGCGCTGGAGTCTTTTCTGTAGTTTGGCGATGGTCCCAGCATAGAAGGCGTTCCCGTAGTCCAGACGGCTGGTGACGAGGGCCTGGGTGACCGTTTTCCTGGTTCCAGTGGGGATCCAGCGGAAGACCTTACGGAGCATGTAGAGTATGTTGAAGCAGGAGGAGGTAACGGCGTTAACTTGCCTGGCCATCATGAGGGAGGAGTCAAGGATGAAGCCCAGGTTGCCTGCGTGGTCCGTGGGCTTGGGTGAGGGGCCCAGAGTTGGGGGCCACCAGGAGTCATCCCAGGCGGAGATAGATGGGCCGAGGATGAGGACTTCCGTCTTGTCCGAGTTCAGTATCAGGCGGCTGAGCTTCATCCAGTCTGTGATGTCTTTCATTCCATCCTGGAAGCTGGCTCTGGCGGAGGTGGGGTCATTGGTGAGGGAGAGAATCAGTTGGGTATCGTCGGCGTAGTAGATGATGTTGAGGTTGTGCTTGTGTGCGATGGCTGCGAGGGGGCTCATGTAGACGTTGAAGAGGGTGGGGCTGAGCGAGGAGCCTTGAGGTATGCCGCAGATGATCTTGGTGGCTTCTGCGAGGAAGGGCGGGAGACGGACTCTTTGGGTTCTGTCAGAGAGGAAGGAGGTGATCCATTCCAGGGCCTTTCCTTGGATCCCGGTGTGGCGGAGGCAGGTTGTCAGGGTGCGGTGGCAGACTGTGTCGAACGCAGCCGAAAGGTCGAGCAGGATGAGGGCGGCGGTTTCTCTTTTGTTCAGCAGGGTCTGGATGTCATCGGTGGCCGCAATGAGGGTGGTCTCGGTGCTGTGGTTTGCTCGGAATCCGGACTGCGATGGGTCAAGGGAGCCGTTCATCTCCAGGAAGGCTGTCAGCTGTTTGTTGACGGTTTTCTCGATGACTTTTGCAGGAAAGGGGAGGAGCGAGATGGGTCGGAAGTTCTTGAGCTCTGAGGGGTCTGCGGTGGGTTTCTTCAGGAGGGCGCTGATCTCTGTGCACTTCCAGCTCTCCGGGAAGGTGGCGGATATGAAGTAGTTGTTGATGATGTCCCGAAGTATGGGTGCGATGATGGAGTCGGCTTTGTTGAAGATGTGGTGTGGGCAGGGATCGGCTGGTGATCCCGAGTGGATAGTGTTCATCGTGTTGGTGGTATCTTCTATGCTGACCTGAGTCCAGGCGCACATGGTGGTGGTGGGGGGTGTAGGTTCGGTGGTGTGGTACGTGTTCTGAGCGCCGAAGCTGTCGTGTATGTCGACGATCTTACGGTGAAAAAAGGTGGCCTTTAAAGGCAGTGAATCTGCGAGAACAGCCACAGCCTACAATTTCTCACGGGCGGTTTATGGTCCTTCTTTTGAAGGGTGGTGCAGTCTTTTTATGGCTTCAGGCAAAGCCGTTATATATCCAGAGATGCTCCATTTGCCCAAGGAGACATAAGAGGCACTTGGGAATGGCCAATTTCTTTTATTAATCCTGGACATGGACTGGCGCGTGTCTTCCCAACTCGTTTTGGCAGTCGAGCCTCAATCACAGGTACAATCGACAATCTGTAATGACAAGCAGGAAGTTCATATTTATGCAATAATAACACTCCAGTGAGCCTCTCTACTGAGAGCAATACAATGCATTCTGGTCATGCTAGTCCATATAAAAAATCCACAATATATACATAGCGTTCATGCCCAAATGTCATTCAGATGCCTGTTTCCCTGCATTTCAGGACGCGTTTCGTTGTGTGCCTCCTTCCTGCTGTATCGAAGTACATACTGAATGAACGCCATTTTATCATAAACTTTCCTCAGTGTTTCTGGCCTACTAATTAACATAAAAGGCAGACTTCGCCGTAACATTCATTTCACATGGGCGTCATGATGGAACATGCAATTATATTATAAATTCATATTAGTACTTCAAGTAACAACTGTCAAATTTATTCCAAATCAATAGTTACATTTGTAACATTTTCTACACAATTGAGCCCTGAATGGGCATAGTCACTGTATGTCATTACATGAACACAGTACATCCTTAATGTCAAAATGGCGCCTATTTTCCACAAAATAAATTCAAGTATCTTTACCCATGATTTTGTAAATAAATTCAAATGCACACCAACTAAAATGAATCACATCACATGCCAACCAGATACCTCTATTTACATAATCCGGATACCATCCACCTCATAAATAGAGTAATACTGCTCATCTAGCCTAAATGAATGGAAAGTTCCTCCTCTGTTTTGAGTCCAAAAGGAATTACAGTTCGTAAATCGTTGATATATCGTGACTCAACCCTACGCAATCTCAACTCACGGTTACCACCTCGCTCGCGGGCTGGAATATGATCAATACAATAAAATTTCAAGAGACTCCTAACACTGTTATGATACTGGGTGAAGTGTCTCACTACTGGGTAAGATGTATCCTTGTTCTCAATTGCCCTAGCGTGTTCCAAAATTCCGCGCTTCGTTGGATGATTTGTACTGCCTATGTAACATTTCAAACATGGGCATACTAGGCAGTACATGCAATATGGGGTGTTACATGTCAGAAACGTATTTATTTTCTTTACCTCATCCTTGCCAGGTATTTTATAGGTCAAGACTTTAGAACTATTTCTGCAAGCCTTGCATTTTGAACAAGGAAAAAACCCAGTGATAGTACCGATTCTGGGCACAAAGGGAATAGGTTCATAATGGCTTTTAACCAGTGAATCTTTCAAGGACCTACTATGTTTGAATGTAATTTGTGGATACTTAGGTAGAGTCCTCCCTATCACTTGGTCTGTTTTCAAAATATGCCAATTACGACATAAATCTTTTCTTAGTGCTCCTGCCTCACTCGAAAAGGTGGTAATAAACCTGCATGAATCTTCCCCTTGGTTGTTCTGTTTCTCTTTATCTCTCAGCAGACAGCTTCTTGGAATTCTATCTACCTTGTTCAATGTTTTCGTCAGCAAATCGCAACTGTAACCTCAAACATTAAATCTGTCAATGGTATCTAATGCCGCAAACTGAAAATCCTCATTGTTAGTGCTATTTATTTTAATGCGTAACAGCTCACTGACCGGTATGCTGTCTTTAAGGCTCTTTTGGTGGCTACTAGACACTTCTAAAATCAAGTTGCCTTTGGTCTCCTGTCTGAAGAGTGAGGTACAGATCGTATCCTCACTAATAAACACTCTAAGATCTAAGAAGGAGACTTCTTGTTTATTCAAGTGCCCACTGAATGGAGATTCAGAGAGTTTTATATATATATATATATTCTCCAGCTTCATGTTGTGGCCCTTTCCATAAAATGTAAAAGTCATCGATGTATCTGTGCCAGAATACAATACAATTGACCCAATTGCTGTATTTTTCCGGCCAGGCCACCTGCTTCTCCCACCAGCCAACAAATAAATTTGCATAGCTGGGGGCGAAGCAGGTGCCCATAGCTGTACCCTTTATCTGTCGGTAATATTGTTTATCAAAGAGAAAAATATTATTTGTCAAGCAAAAGTCAGCAAATTCAATAAGCATTTCATTGTGTTCTGACAATTGCAATGACCGCCCTTTGAGAAAATAACATATAGCTTGCAGGCCTTTCTCATGCTCTATGACTGTATATACCCTGGTAATATCCAAAACAATCATTACCATATCCTGTTCCCATGAGAAGTCCATTATGTTTTTAATGAAATGGGTGGTGTCTCGAGTATATGACGGCAAAGTCTTTACAAAATCTGACAAAGAGTAATCGACAAATTGGGACATGGTTTTAATCAGGCAACCAAAAGAGGAAACAATAGGTTACCCTGGTGGCCTCTTAGCATCTTTATGTATTTTGGGCAAATGATAAAAAGTTGCCGTTACAGGGTGTGGACACGTAAGGAATTTATGTTAATTATCATTTATCATGTTTTTGTCTGCCCATTTCTGGATTAAATCATGATATAGTTGAATACTTGTAACATATTCATCTTTAGAGATTTTCGAATAACATTTCATGTCCGATAGTTGGCGCAGTGCCTCTTGGGTATAAAATTGCCGTGACATCAAGACTACATTTCCCCCTTTGTCGGAGGGTTTGCATATTATGTCTGGGTCATTCTGTAGCCTCTGCATATCCATATATATATCCATCAGAAAGATGCTCACGACAATTTGAGGCGCCAAACACAGCGTACTTTTTCTCCTTTTATTGGCAGGTTTTAATAGATTCCAGCTCTGCCCTCCAAGCATGAAATCAGCACTGTTAAGTAAATACTTCCAAACATGCTTCGGGCTTTGGTTAGCCCTTATTCACTGGCATTGGACATAGGCGACAGCAAAAGTTTAACATCGCACCTGCAACAGTTTATATGTCCCGCCCTATGGGCGTGCGCAACAATTGCATTATGGTGGTTGAAGTTCAACATGAGATAATATTCCAAATGTGTGCTGTCAAATCCCATAATAATGCTCTTTCAAAAGACCACAGTGGGTTGCTTCAGACAAACAAAACTGTTACCCTTTCTTTTTATGTCCAACCAACAGAGACACTGTTCCGTGTAACCTTTGACTTCTTCAGTGAATTAATAAGGTTTATATAATTCTGTTTCCTATCTATACCATTCCTGCAACCTTTCTTTTTTCAGTGAATTTCTAAGGTTTTTTAATGTCATTTCCTAACTATAACTCCCTTGTAACCTTCGGCTATTTTACTGAATTTCTAACGTTTTCAAAAATTTTATTTTTGTAACTTTAAACTTAGAGGATGGGTGTGTGAGTGGCTGTATGTGTTGTGGAGTGGGTGTAAGTAGCTATATGAGTGCGTGAGCGGATATGTGGGAGTGGGTCTGTGAGTGGGTGTGTGACTGTCTGTATTGGTCTGTAAGTGGGTATGTGAGTGTGTGAATGGATCTGTGAGTAGGTATGTTAGTGGGTGTGTGAGTGTCTGTGGGTGTGTGAGTGTGTAAATGGGTCTGTGAGTGGGTGTATGAATGTCTGTGTGTGAGTGTCTGGGAGGGTCTGTAAGTCAGTATGTGACTGGGTCTGTGAGTATGTGTGTGTGTGTTTGTGATTGGACCTATGAGTGGGTGTGTGAGTGGTTCTCTGAGTGGGTTCATGAGTATCTGTGTGAGCCTGCAAGTGGGTGTGTGAGTGTGTAAATGGGTCTGTGAATAGAAATGTGAGTATATGAATGGGTGTATAAGCATTTGAGTAGGTCTTTGAGTAGATGTGTGAGTCTGTTAGTGGGAATGTGAGCATGTAACTAGGTCTGTGAATGTGTGAGTGGGTCTGTGAGTTCATGTGTGGGTGTCTGTGTGGGCCTATAAGTGGGAATGTGAGTAGGTAAGTAGATCTGTGACTGGGCATGTGAGTGTCTGAGTGGGTCTGTGAGTCTGTATGTGAATGTCCACGCCCGTCTGTGAGTGGTTGTATGAGTCTGTGAATGTGTGAGTTTGTCTTTGAGTGGGTATGTGAGCATCTGTGTGGGCCTGTAAATAGGTGTGTGAGTGAGAGAATGGGTCTGTAGTGAGTGTGTGAGTGTCTGAATAGGTCTGTGAGTGGGTGTGTGAGTGGGTCTGTGAGTGGGTGTCTAATTGGGTCTGTATTTGTATATGTGAGTATATGTATGGGTATGTGAGTGTGTATGAGCATGTGAGTTGGTGTGTGAGTGTAAATGGGTCGATAAGTGAGTGTGTGAGTAGGTCTGTGAATGGGTGTGTGAGTATCTGTGTGGGTCTGTAAGTAGATGTGAGTGTGTGAATGGGTCTGTGAGTGGGTGTGTGAGTGAGTTTGTGAGTGGGTCTGTGAGTGGGTCTGCAAGTGGGTCTGTGACTGTTTGAATGGGTCTGTGAGTGATTGTATTATTTTCAATATACAGCCAAATTCACAGCCCACTGCTATTTTATTCATGGGGCTGGGCTGAGCGTCATGGCAGATCGGCAAAGCTGCACCTGTGGTCTCTTTCATCCTGCCTTGTTTTGAACTTTAATCAATATGGATCTGAAACTGGTGGAACAGTGCCTCTTGCTTCCTTTCTGTGCCCGACTCTTGGGACACGTGGAAAGGGAGATAAAGGAGCAGATACTATGATATGGTTGTGGGTGGAAAACTTTTGTATTTGGAAGCAGTGGTTTGGGATGTGGAAGGGGTGGGTTGGGTGCAGAAGGGCAGTGGCGTAAAAAAAGTTGAGGGGGCCCTCTTGCAAGGTACACAAAGGGGCCCCAACTCTGGATTTAATCTGGAGCTCTCAGGTCCCAGTACTGTGCTGAGGGGGCCCACTGCAGCTCGGGCCCCCCCCACACCGCAGGGAATAGGGAGCCTGTTTTACGCTACTGCTAGGTTGAGCACAACTGCACTACAACACCCTTGTGCGCTAAACAGGGAAATACAAAGAACCAGACACTTGTTTGGGGAGAGTAAACTTCACACTTGCAAAGATGCCGGCAAAACTCGCGCTTTGGGTGCTGCTCATCTCAGCTATAATCAATATTTATTGTTTAAAAAACACTCCCTACACATGAATAGTAATTTATCCCCTCCAGTTTCATTATGGGGTGTATCTTTTTCGAGTAGATTACCTGGAAAATAGAAACAACAGCCATCTCACCCAAGGAGGGAACAGCTTCACCGTTCTCGCGAAAATTAGGACAGAATTTATAGAACTTTTTACTGTCTCTGCATTTATTTCAACTTGAACAATTGGCTGCAGACTCTGGAAGCAGTAGAGAGCGGGGGCAAGAAGGAAATCACTTAGTAAAAGCAAAATACAATGAAATTATTGTTTTGCGGACGTCTTTTAGTGTTGCGTGGGGGGTAGTGGTGAGGCGGCGAGGAAAGCATTTTCGTGAAATGTAAGTTCATGTAAAGATGGGGGTTAAGTGAGGTATGAAGGAGATTTGAAAGGGAAACAAAGACATGGGGCGGAGGGGAGATGCAGTGGGGTTGGTGCAGAGGCGGTGTGACGGGGAAGGTTAATTGTGTTCGAATTGAAGATGGAGGGAGCTGAATGCAAAGTGTAGGAGTTTGGATTTTTAAATTCTGTAGGTCAGGGCCCAAATTAGAGGTGGCATGTAAAATGGTCTGGGCGGTATTGATGGGGTTACGCGATAGGAGTTTGTCTGGAATACACCTTTTAAGGCCGATTGAACTCGAAAAAGTCTATAACCTCCAGATATCAAGCTTTGAGTGAAATCAGGGGCGGCCTTAGGCATGTGCAAGCTGTGCACCTGCACAGGGCCACCAAACCCCAGAGGCCACCACGCCAATATATATCCTTAATATAATAATCCTCTGAGGATGGATACATATTTGAGTGGTAGCCGCTGACAGGGATTTGGGGGCCTCCGGCTCTGTTCCACTTCCAAACACCCTGACCCACCCCACTTCACTGGCCTCCGCACTCCGTCCCGCCCGGACCCCCTCTTCCGGGGCTTACTACCTACGCTCCCTGCCCAGGGCCGCCATGAGCCTAGAGTTGCCCCTTGTGAAATCCCAGGCAGTTGTGTAAATTAGTCCCTATTAGCGTTCAGTCATGTTGGTGTTTTAATTGGGCAGGAATTTGCAAGTACTGGATACCTGAACTTTAAAGGGAAAGTATCTGCACTTCTCAGCACCAGTGGGAGAGAACCGGCACTTCTCAGTAGCACTGAAGGTACCAAATTATTGTATTTTTTCACTTTAAAGAACTATCATCAGTAAGGTTACTTACTTGACTTCACATCGGCAGGGCAGCGTATTCAAGTTCCGGGCTTTTCTTTTACTATTGAAGGTTTTCAGGCGCGTTAGTCCAATTGTTTAAGTTGCATGATGGCCTGCAGCATTAGTGGCAGGCTTGAGCGGGTGGCAGAAGCCCGGGCAAGGTTAGCATTGGCAATAATTAAATTAAGGCCGCACCAGTCCTTCCTGGGACGGACGGTCCCTCTCAGCTGCCTCACCTCATGTGCACTTTTAATTGCGCAAAGTGGCATGCGCATGAGACTGACCAGCCGCAGCGCGCAACTATGGTGAGCGTAACGTAAGTTACGTAACTCCCAGCATCCGAGATGGATTGGATATGTGGAGTGCTAAGTGGTTGCTGGCTGTGTGGCTGCTGAGGGGGCCCCTGGAGTATGGTGCCCCCCCCCCCACACTGCAGGGGCTGTGGGGGGCAGTGTTACGCCCCTTGCAGAAGGGGTAGATCGGTATTTTCAAGTGTGGATTTGGGTCGGAAGGTTTGCGGTGTGGAAGTTGTGGGTTGGGGTGTGGAAGGGGTAGATTGACATTTGCTAGGAGTGGGTTTGGGGTGCAAGAGGTTAGGGCAGGGGACAAAAATGGGTAGGGTTTTGGGAGGGAGTTGGGTTTGAGAGGTAGAGGGAGTGGCAGTGTCTGATGTGTATGTGTCTTTTAAGGGTGCAGGTGCCTGTGGGTTTTGTATATATCATGCGCATTTGTGTGTCTTTTGTGTCTCTTATGTAGATGAGTGTGGGCACTTGAGCTTTTATGGGTGTGAATTCTAGTGTGTGTGCTGTGGAGGTGCTGGGTTTGGTTGTATATGTGGGTGTGGTGGTGGCTGCGGTGTCTCTGGGTGTGCTGGTGGTGGGGCTGGTGCATGTGTGTGTGTGGTGAATGTAGTGTCTGTGGAAGTGTTGGGTGTGGTTGTGGTGCATGTGGGTACGGTGGTGGCAGCAATGGCTGTGGTTATGCTAGTTTGGGAGGTGGTAGGGGGTGCATGTGGGTGTGGGGGTGGCTGCAGAGTCAGTGGATGTGCTGGAATGCTGGTATCAACACATCCTTCCCTTAATGTTTACATGAACAACTGACCTTGTGCCCATCTAATAAATGATCTCCAAGGCTATGTGCTACTCTGAAGGTGTCTGGTTGCTACTGGTAGCTCCCATACAACTGTTTGGAGAGCCCTGATCTAAGCAAAGTGATTTGTGGGACGATATACATAACTACCTCATTTTCATTTGGTTTGCACAGAAAACATTTTGATGTACATTTGTAAATAGTATACAATGTGTTGTCTAATTTCCATGATCTAAGTTTTCTATGTATCACATTTATATCAAGCCAAGGTGCGATTTAATTATTCCTCTTTTAAAGTTTTTGACTATTAGGAAGTGTCGGCCAGCTTTATATCATCTCCAGCTTATAAATCATGAATTTACTTGTTTAATGATCTACAGATGCATCTCTGCAGCTGTCCATTAGCGTAATATTGTTGGGAAATGATCTTCTTTGTCCTATTTTAATGAATTCTTTTTGGATTTTATGGTCCATGGGATGGGGGGTTTTCATGAAGTTTATTATACACTGTTTCTAGTTTATGCTGCTATTTTATAGAAATATCAATTTATTGAATTACTCCTACTACAACCTGACTATGAATTACTACTGTTTTGAAGCACATAATCCATTGCCTGTATCATAGTTTTAATTAACCCTGGGCGAAGGACTTTGCTATGCCCACGGAGTGGGCGTAGTGTTGCCTACTTCGCCCTTTACAAAGTAGGCGTAGCAGGCAACACTACGCCCACCCCGTGGGCGTAGCAAAATTGCCTGCCACCCGCCTCCCTCCCGCCCTCCCCTCCATACCTAATTTTTGAAAATATTGAAAGAAAAGTAAATAAAAAGGCACTTACCTTGTGCGCTGCGTCCCGGGGCTCCCTCTGCTCGTTCGCTCCGCCGTCGTGCATGCACGACAGCCCGCGCATTCGCATTTCTCATGAGAAATGCACATGTGCGGTCGGCCGCGCATTCGCATTGGTATTCAAGATGGCGGCGACGGCGGTGTGAACGAGCAGAGGTAGCCCCGGGACGCAGCGCAAAAGGTAAGTGCCTTTTTCTTTACTTTTCTTTCAATATTTTCAAAAATTAGGTATGGAGGGTAGGGGGCAGGCGGCGCGTAGTGGGGCTACGCGAAGTGCGTAGGTGGGCGTAGTTGCTCGCCCACTTTGCGTAGCTTCAGGTAGCCCCACTACGCATACTACGCCCAGGGTTAGTTTTAATTCATGTTTTAAATATTTTTATGATGCATTCTTTTATAGCTGCAAGTCAGCTAAATAAAGATATTTGACTATCTGATTGACTGAGATATAATCAAGAAGTTCGGATTCAATTGGCAAACTATACTGGATTTATGTCATCAGCTGGAGCCAGATCTTCAGCCTCGCAACAGAAATCCCACATATATCACACCAAATGTATGGCAGCACTTCATTTTGTGGCCACAGTATCCTTCCAACACACTATAGCAGTATCTGGTGGAATGTTACAACCAACTTTCAGTGGTGAAACAGAATGGAGGCAGCACCAAGTATGAAATGAACCAGGACCACGTTGTATCAAAAATATATTTTCTTTTATTTTTCCATTTTTAAGACAGCCAACGCGTTTCGCTCCCCAACCATGGGAGCTTCGTCAGGGCTGAAAACAACACAAACACAATACACCAATATTAATAACACATACTGTTATTACATATACAACAAAGAGACAAACAGGGTTTAAAAATACATTTAAGTCGAACTTTTTCGAAACGAGATGGCAACACTTTGAAGGGCCGCAATATCAATCCTATGTTTTGAGAGACATCTTGCCTTTAAATCTAAATATACAAACACAAAAGTGGTGCAGCTGGGTAACAGTAGATGACCTTGATAGACAGAGCCGAATACAACCAAATATAAGTTGCTCAGGGTCAAACAAGTGAATAAAGATGAGAAAAGGGGCCGTTAAATAAAACCAAAGTACAAGGAGAGGGAAAAGAGGAAAGCAAGGAGGGATAGCCCCTAAAGAACCTATACCGAAAGGTTACCCAATGTGAAAGGTATGTACAAACACCCACGTAAATGTGAATGGGCCAAAATTGCCACTATACAAAATAATGGTCTCACCATAGATAGTATTAGATCTTGAAGCGACGAAATGACGTAGGTGAAAAAGTTTGACCAACACAGTAGTATGGATCCTGGAAATGACAAAAAAGTTTTATAGTGTATAAGAAATTTATTCAGAGATCAAACCCTAATAAGTGTGTCAGGGTGTTCAAACTGCTTACCCGATATAAAAATTCCGATATCCGGATAAAGTTATACACACGTCAAGGGCCTTTCGGTAAAGGGCACGATCAGCCAAGGGGATAATATTTCCACTGTATCGAAAGGAAAAGATTGGGTTTGAATAAATATATAAATAATCAGAGTTCGTTAGGGTTATCATTCAGGTACGGGTTATCAATAAGTCGTGTATACAAACAATCACACCAAGAAAGCTAATCACAGAGACAAAATACTTTTATATACATAGAGAGGGGGGATTCCAATTCGTCACAAATCAATATTGCAAAATTACTCACAGTGCGCAGACCTTAATAAGCTGCTACCACAAGTACTGTAATGGAAAATAGAAAAGGGGTTGTATATAAACAGGCATGTAAATTGCGCCCCCACACAATAATTTTCCATTAATCCACAGTATTAATTCACAAGAGATTAGTCACTGCTAGTCAACAGGATATTTGCTAAAGTATTGGTTACCACCAGTACTGTAATGGAAAATAGAAATGGGGTTGTATATAGACAGGCATGTAAATTGCGCCCCCACACAGTAATTTTCCATTAATCCACAGTATTGATTCACAAGAGATTAGTCACTGCTAGTCAACAGGATATTTGCTAAAATATTGGTCATGTAACAAGTACATGGCGACCAGGTATCGTTAAGAGTAAAGATGAGTCCAAGGGAAATTACAATTGGATGTTTAAAAAACGTACCGTATGTGAAAACGAATTACAACATATGCAATCCTATGGAAAAAATTGCTGTCACAATAGTTTAAGACAACGTGTGTAAAAACGCATTACCACATATGTAATCCCATGAACAAAATATACTGTCACAATGGTTTGCGAAGAACTTGGGCAGGCTTTAAAATATTAATCTCAGAGAAGAAAGTAACACATAGTAGCCCGTATTGCATATCTGTATAATATGCATTCCCAATGTGTCCCCAATGCGGGAGCGTACCTATGTAACCAAGCAATACCCTCTCCAAAATACGAAACTCGTATAAATAAAACATACGGACCAACAATAAAATAACTGCAGTCAGAATGCATTCCGTTTTTGAAAAGCTAAGGAAAACGGAGCGCTTTGAACCCGCCACCCATGACAAAGAGATAAGCAAAAAGCAACTTGGCAGAAAACGGAGCGCTTAAAAGCCGCCACCTATTACATAAAAATTGACAAAAAGCAACTGGGCAGAGCCTGGTAACGTTAGAGCATAGGTTCATATCGCGCACGCACAAGCTATAAAAATTGGATGGAAAAAGAAAAAGAAAAGAAAAAGACCCAATCACCTTTGAAATACCAGGTGCAAACACAAAGAATCACAAAATGTTAATACAGCAAAGCATAACCATTTCTGAATAAACATTACAAAAAATACACAATCGATAACAACACAGCAAACACAAAATTAAAAACAACATATCATAAGGACCGATGTTATTGGTCACAAGGGGTGCAGTCATCCCCCTTATACCTAAGCCAGGGTCATGGAAAAGCAGGGCATAAAAATAAGTACAGATTTCAGGACTTGATCAACCTAAGGGCAATAGGTCAAGGATATGTCAAAGAAATATCACTCAGGGGATAGCTCAATATTACACTATAAAAAATAGTGCATTTCATTATCAGAATTATGTCCCTGGTTGATGGCTCGTAGGCGACATATCCATTTGGCTTCCTCTCTCCTCAGGGTAAGCTCCCTATTACCACCTCTTTTGTTAGGCGGAATGTGTTGAATTGCGTGGAACCAGAATGTATTATCATGAGCATGTTCCAAGTTGTAATGCTCCATTATCGGATGCCTACTGTCCCTATTGATGATAGCCCTGCGGTGTTCTTGGATTCTCAGTTTAAGTGGTCGTATACTGCTACCTACATATATACGACCGCAGGGACATCCTAGGACGTAGACTGTGTGAGTGGTGTTGCAATTACAAAAATGGGTGATCCTGAATTGACGATCGTTGTTGTATGAGAAGGTGGTGGTCTTATTTTTACCCATCTCACAGACATTGCAGGTTCCACATATAAAGAAACCTGAGGGTTTAGGGGCTAACCAATTTCTATTGTTAGGGGGAGTAGTCACATAACTTGGACATAGTTCTCTGCGTAAGGAAGTGCCTCTCCTATAAGTGATGGAAGGTTTTTCACCTACATGGTTTTTCAAGCCCTCTATTTCAGTCAGTAAATGCCAATTTCTCCTGAATATGTGGAAGATTTTATCACTGTGGGATGTATATTGGGTGACAAATCTAACTCTACTGGTTCCCTTGTCCAATTTAGCCCTTTCATTCTTACTGGACAAGGTGGATTCCCTATCCACCGTCTCAATTCTGCATACCGCTCTATCCACAATTTGTTGGTCATAACCTCGCTTAAGGAATCTTTGTTTGGTCACATTAACATTGTCTTTAAATGTGTCTTCTTCACTGCACGTTCTACGAACTCTGACGAGTTCACCAAACGGAATATTTCTGATTACCGAACTGGCATGTGCACTGGAGGCGTGTAGTACAGAGTTACAAGAAGTTTCCTTTCGATATAACTTACTTTGGACCCGACCATTCTGTACGTAGAATGTGATGTCCAAGAAGTTAATACTACTCCTGCTATGTGACATGGTGAACTTCACGTTGTAAGGGTTGTCATTGAGGTATTCAAAGTAGTTGGCAAGTTCCTCATCAGTTCCAGACCACAAACATATCACATCATCAATGTACCTCCCCCAGAACACGATGTTGTTGGTCCAGGGGGAGGCACATCGGGCCCAGGCGTGCTCCCTCTCGTACCACCCCATAAAGAGGCAGGCATACGAAGGAGCAAACCTGGAACCCATCGCGGTACCACTGGTCTGCTGGTACCAGCGGTCATCGAAGAGGAAGTAGTTGTTGAGCAGAATAAGATCTATCATCTGCATAATCATTTCATTCTGGGAATAGAGCTGGGCATCTTCTCTGTCTAAAAATGATTGAACTGCTATTTTTCCATACACTCTATCAATACACGTGTAGAGACTGGTGACATCTAATGTCACGAAACTAAGGTCATCCGACCACTCAAAGTCATTAAGTTTGATCAGGACGTCCTTACTGTCCTGAACATAGGAGGGAAGACTCAGCACATATTTCTGCAACTTGAGATCCACATAATGGGAGAGGCCTTCGGTGGGTGAGCCCACCCCCGAAATGATAGGTCTACCAGGTGGAAACCCCTCCCCCCCCTTATGAATTTTGGGAAGGATATATATACAAGGGTAGGAGGGGTTAGATACATGTAAAAATCTAAATTCATCCTCTGTCAGTAAACAAGAATCCTTCCATTCACATAGTCTCTCATTGATGGTATTTATAACAAGTGGTACTGGATTGCTCTTTATCTCCCTATAGTTCTTACTGTCTGATAGTTGCCGTCCAATTTCACCAAAATAGTCTACCCGATTCATGATTACCACACTTCCACCCTTATCAGCCTCTCTTATCACAATGTTGGGGTCATCTTTGAGGTTTTTAAGGGCTTTTCTTTCAGAGTCAGTTATATTAGACCTAGTTCTAGTATATTGTTGATTAGAATTTTCAAGTTTATACAGGTCTTCAGTAACCTTTTTGTAAAATGTGTCTATATTAGAATGACTAGCAGTGACTAATCTCTTGTGAATCAATACTGTGGATTAATGGAAAATTACTGTGTGGGGGCGCAATTTACATGCCTGTCTATATACAACCCCATTTCTATTTTCCATTACAGTACTGGTGGTAACCAATACTTTAGCAAATATCCTGTTGACTAGCAGTGACTAATCTCTTGTGAATTAATACTGTGGATTAATGGAAAATTATTGTGTGGGGGCGCAATTTACATGCCTGTTTATATACAACCCCTTTTCTATTTTCCATTACAGTACTTGTGGTAGCAGCTTATTAAGGTCTGCGCACTGTGAGTAATTTTGCAATATTGATTTGTGACGAATTGGAATCCCCCCTCTCTATGTATATAAAAGTATTTTGTCTCTGTGATTAGCTTTCTTGGTGTGATTGTTTGTATACACGACTTATTGATAACCCGTACTTGAATGATAACCCTAACGAACTCTGATTATTTATATATTTATTCAAACCCAATCTTTTCCTTTCGATACAGTGGAAATATTATCCCCTTGGCTGATCGTGCCCTTTACCGAAAGGCCCTTGACGTGTGTATAACTTTATCCGGATATCGGAATTTTTATATCGGGTAAGCAGTTTGAACACCCTGACACACTTATTAGGGTTTGATCTCTGAATAAATTTCTTATACACTATAAAACTTTTTTGTCATTTCCAGCATCCATACTACTGTGTTGGTCAAACTTTTTCACCTACGTCATTTCGTCGCTTCAAATTCTAATACTATCTATGGTGAGACCATTATTTTGTATAGTGGCAATTTTGGCCCATTCACATTTACGTGGGTGTTTGTACATACCTTTCACATTGGGTAACCTTTCGGTATAGGTTCTTTAGGGGCTATCCCTCCTTGCTTTCCTCTTTTCCCTCTCCTTGTACTTTGGTTTTATTTAACGGCCCCTTTTCTCATCTTTATTCACTTGTTTGACCCTGAGCAACTTATATTTGGTTGTATTCGGCTCTGTCTATCAAGGTCATCTACTGTTACCCAGCTGCACCACTTTTGTGTTTGTATATTTAGATTTAAAGGCAAGATGTCTCTCAAAACATAGGATTGATATTGCGGCCCTTCAAAGTGTTGCCATCTCGTTTCGAAAAAGTTCGACTTAAATGTATTTTTAAACCCTGTTTGTCTCTTTGCTGTATATGTAATAACAGTATGTGTTATTAATATTGGTGTATTGTGTTTGTGTTGTTTTCAGCCCTGACGAAGCTCCCATGGTTGGGGAGCGAAACGCGTTGGCTGTCTTAAAAATGGAAAAATAAAAGAAAATATATTTTTGATACAACGTGGTCCTGGTTCATTTCATACTTGGTGCTGCCTCCATTCTGTTTCTAAAGTTTTCGTCTGGATTTCCAGTGGGACCAAACCGCAGCGGGTCCTGGAGGTTATCAGCACAACAATAAATAATATAAAATTGGACATTTGAGGGACATTGGAATATAGAGGTGCTGGTGTCAGATCCGCTGTGGAACATTTTTTCTTTGGATTTAAATTGGATCGCTTAGCACTCTTTCCGCCCGTGATACTTGTGGATATTACATCATGGCCAGATACAATGATGGACGTGAGGAGATGGCACTTAATTTGTTTGGACCCAGCAATCCTACAATTACACCTGCTCCAGAACAACCTGGCAAAAAAAGTTTAAAGAGTCTTTTCTTAAAACTAGAGAGACTACGTAAACTAGAGTTAAGTAGATGGTGGGATGGTGTAACCTTGACACAATACCTTGAGAATGGGAAGGTCCCTAGAGGACTTAGGATACTCATTTTCCCCACCTTTGAGGACTTAAGCGAAAATCTACTCAAGGAATGGGAGAGCAACTTAGAGGGAGCATCATCTATTATGATGAAAATTTTGATCAAACACTCGTTAGAAAAGGGTGAAAAATTACAGGCCGAGATTGAGCAAATAGAGAAGGAGATTGGGGAGATGGGGGAGAAGGATCTAATTGAAAAGAATTTTGCCATTTTGAAAAAGGTAATGGATAATCACCAAATCTATCTTAAAGATAAAAAGCTACGTAAAATTAAGAGGGATGACCGTGATTACAGGGACGGTCGTATCTACACTTTTGCTAAAAAATTTGACAATCTCCCAGGTTCTGAGGACAAAAAAAGATCTAGGGAAGACAGGGATGATGGTGACGATAATCAGTCAGTCAGCAACATCTCCATCTCATCAGCCAGCAGTGTTGCTTCTTCCACTATTACACCTGAGGTCCCTTTAGGCGAGGGTGCCTCGTCGTTCCAGAAGGAACTAGCAAAGTTAAGAATGTCAAGCCGTCTCCAACAAAAGAGGGAACAGCCAAAACCAGGAGGGGCGGCAGGAGGTGGAAAGGAAGTAGGAAAAACCGACAAATCTGTAAAAACAAAGAAATAGCCAATACTGCTGATTTGTCAAATAGCACTGACGGTATACAAGATTTAAAAGTTGTAAATTTATCGAATAAAACGCTTGATGCTACTGATATGCAAGTTCTGAGTAAAGGTTTGAATTTCTGTCCGACGCAAATGGGTGACCTTGCTGATGTACATGTTGACCTGTTTAAGTTCACCAGACTTCTTAAATTGAAGGATTTCTTTTCCAATAGATCTGTGTGTAGTGCTGTTCCAAATAACCGGATGTATGAGAGCGAACACACTGTTGCCTCCATCCGTGCTGTCCACTGTCTTATGACTTTAGATGAGGAGGAACAGATCAACATACCAGCCCTAATGACAGAATTGGGCATTGACCAAGAAATCACCGATGATAGTGGTCTTCACCCCAGATCCAAATTTGTTCCCACATTTGGTTACCATTCTAATATAGACACATTTTACAAAAAGGTTACTGAAGACCTGTATAAACTTGAAAATTCTAATCAACAATATACTAGAACTAGGTCTAATATAACTGACTCTGAAAGAAAAGCCCTTAAAAACCTCAAAGATGACCCCAACATTGTGATAAGAGAGGCTGATAAGGGTGGAAGTGTGGTAATCATGAATCGGGTAGACTATTTTGGTGAAATTGGACGGCAACTATCAGACAGTAAGAACTATAGGGAGATAAAGAGCAATCCAGTACCACTTGTTATAAATACCATCAATGAGAGACTATGTGAATGGAAGGATTCTTGTTTACTGACAGAGGATGAATTTAGATTTTTACATGTATCTAACCCCTCCTACCCTTGTATATATATCCTTCCCAAAATTCATAAGGGGGGGGAGGGGTTTCCACCTGGTAGACCTATCATTTCGGGGGTGGGCTCACCCACCGAAGGCCTCTCCCATTATGTGGATCTCAAGTTGCAGAAATATGTGCTGAGTCTTCCCTCCTATGTTCAGGACAGTAAGGACGTCCTGATCAAACTTAATGACTTTGAGTGGTCGGATGACCTTAGTTTCGTGACATTAGATGTCACCAGTCTCTACACGTGTATTGATAGAGTGTATGGAAAAATAGCAGTTCAATCATTTTTAGACAGAGAAGATGCCCAGCTCTATTCCCAGAATGAAATGATTATGCAGATGATAGATCTTATTCTGCTCAACAACTACTTCCTCTTCGATGACCGCTGGTACCAGCAGACCAGTGGTACCGCGATGGGTTCCAGGTTTGCTCCTTCGTATGCCTGCCTCTTTATGGGGTGGTACGAGAGGGAGCACGCCTGGGCCCGATGTGCCTCCCCCTGGACCAACAACATTGTGTTCTGGGGGAGGTACATCGATGATGTGATATGTTTGTGGTCTGGAACTGATGAGGAACTTGCCAACTACTTTGAATACCTCAATGACAACCCTTACAACGTGAAGTTCACCATGTCACATAGCAGGAGTAGTATTAACTTCTTGGACATCACATTCTACGTACAGAATGGTCGGGTCCAAAGTAAGTTATATCGAAAGGAAACTTCTTGTAACTCTGTACTACACGCCTCCAGTGCACATGCCAGTTCGGTAATCAGAAATATTCCGTTTGGTGAACTCGTCAGAGTTCGTAGAACGTGCAGTGAAGAAGACACATTTAAAGACAATGTTAATGTGACCAAACAAAGATTCCTTAAGCGAGGTTATGACCAACAAATTGTGGATAGAGCGGTATGCAGAATTGAGACGGTGGATAGGGAATCCACCTTGTCCAGTAAGAATGAAAGGGCTAAATTGGACAAGGGAACCAGTAGAGTTAGATTTGTCACCCAATATACATCCCACAGTGATAAAATCTTCAACATATTCAGGAGAAATTGGCATTTACTGACTGAAATAGAGGGCTTGAAAAACCATGTAGGTGAAAAACCTTCCATCACTTATAGGAGAGGCACTTCCTTACGCAGAGAACTATGTCCAAGTTATGTGACTACTCCCCCTAACAATAGAAATTGGTTAGCCCCTAAACCCTCAGGTTTCTTTATATGTGGAACCTGCAATGTCTGTGAGATGGGTAAAAATAAGACCACCACCTTCTCATACAACAACGATCGTCAATTCAGGATCACCCATTTTTGTAATTGCAACACCACTCACACAGTCTACGTCCTAGGATGTCCCTGCGGTCGTATATATGTAGGTAGCAGTATACGACCACTTAAACTGAGAATCCAAGAACACCGCAGGGCTATCATCAATAGGGACAGTAGGCATCCGATAAGGGAGCATTACAACTTGGAACATGCTCATGATAATACATTCTGGTTCCACGCAATTCAACACATTCCGCCTAACAAAAGAGGTGGTAATAGGGAGCTTACCCTGAGGAGAGAGGAAGCCAAATGGATATGTCGCCTTCGAGCCATCAACCAGGGACATAATTCTGATAATGAAATGCACTATTTTTTATAGTGTAATATTGAGCTATCCCCTGAGTGATATTTCTTTGACATATCCTTGACCTATTGCCCCTAGGTTGATCAAGTCCTGAAATCTGTACTTATTTTTATGCCCTGCTTTTCCATGACCCTGGCTTAGGTATAACGGGGATGACTGCACCCCTTGTGACCAATAACATCGGTCCTTATGATATGTTGTTTTTAATTTTGTGTTTGCTGTGTTGTTATCGATTGTGTATTTTTTGTAATGTTTATTCAGAAATGGTTATGCTTTGCTGTATTAACATTTTGTGATTCTTTGTGTTTGCACCTGGTATTTCAAAGGTGATTGGGTCTTTTTCTTTTCTTTTTCTTTTTCCATCCAATTTTTATAGCTTGTGACTACTCATACCTTTAATTGGAACGAGTCTTGCATGGCGCAATTCTTATCTATTACTCGACTTAATCTTTTAATCATTTTTTCTTACTTTTCAAGGGCTCTGGCATTATATCCATAATTGATACATATATATACATTTTTTACATTTGGCTATCTTTTCGCTCTGGGTTAAGTGCGACTTTTGGAGTTAAAGGTCTGTTCTTTATGGATTGCCGGTATTCTGTGTGCAGTCCAACATGGCCGCTCCACTCGAACTCCGTCTAGTCCCTTGTCTAGCTCTCCGGTCGATTCTGTAGTCACGGGGCTTTCTTTCCGCTTACACAAGCCCAGGTGCGCGCAATTAAACACCATGTGATTGGTGCGCGGGACGTTTAAAAACGCACCCGACCTGGCCGAATCTGTTCGACCGAATCCGTCATGGGGACATCGCTGTAACAGGAAGCATGGAGGTAAGCGTGCGCGATATGAACCTATGCTCTAACGTTACCAGGCTCTGCCCAGTTGCTTTTTGTCAATTTTTATGTAATAGGTGGCGGCTTTTAAGCGCTCCGTTTTCTGCCAAGTTGCTTTTTGCTTATCTCTTTGTCATGGGTGGCGGGTTCAAAGCGCTCCGTTTTCCTTAGCTTTTCAAAAACGGAATGCATTCTGACTGCAGTTATTTTATTGTTGGTCCGTATGTTTTATTTATACGAGTTTCGTATTTTAGAGAGGGTATTGCTTGGTTACATTGGTACGCTCCCGCATTGGGGACACATTGGGAATGCATATTATACAGATATGCAATACGGGCTACTATGTGTTACTTTCTTCTCTGAGATTAATATTTTAAAGCCTGCCCAAGTTCTTCGCAAACCATTGTGACAGTATATTTTGTTCATGGGATTACATATGTGGTAATGCGTTTTTACACACGTTGTCTTAAACTATTGTGACAGCAATTTTTTCCATAGGATTGCATATGTTGTAATTCGTTTTCACATACGGTACGTTTTTTAAACATCCAATTGTAATTTCCCTTGGACTCATCTTTACTCTTAACGATACCTGGTCGCCATGTACTTGTTACATGACCAATATTTTAGCAAATATCCTGTTGACTAGCAGTGACTAATCTCTTGTGAATCAATACTGTGGATTAATGGAAAATTACTGTGTGGGGGCGCAATTTACATGCCTGTCTATATACAACCCCATTTCTATTTTCCATTACAGTACTGGTGGTAACCAATACTTTAGCAAATATCCTGTTGACTAGCAGTGACTAATCTCTTGTGAATTAATACTGTGGATTAATGGAAAATTATTGTGTGGGGGCGCAATTTACATGCCTGTTTATATACAACCCCTTTTCTATTTTCCATTACAGTACTTGTGGTAGCAGCTTATTAAGGTCTGCGCACTGTGAGTAATTTTGCAATATTGATTTGTGACGAATTGGAATCCCCCCTCTCTATGTATATAAAAGTATTTTGTCTCTGTGATTAGCTTTCTTGGTGTGATTGTTTGTATACACGACTTATTGATAACCCGTACTTGAATGATAACCCTAACAAACTCTGATTATTTATATATTTATTCAAACCCAATCTTTTCCTTTCGATACAGTGGAAATATTATCCCCTTGGCTGATCGTGCCCTTTACCGAAAGGCCCTTGACGTGTGTATAACTTTATCCGGATATCGGAATTTTTATATCGGGTAAGCAGTTTGAACACCCTGACACACTTATTAGGGTTTGATCTCTGAATAAATTTCTTATACACTATAAAACTTTTTTTGTCATTTCCAGCATCCATACTACTGTGTTGGTCAAACTTTTTCACCTACGTCATTTCGTCGCTTCAAGATCTAATACTATCTATGGTGAGACCATTATTTTGTATAGTGGCAATTTTGGCCCATTCACATTTACGTGGGTGTTTGTACATACCTTTCACATTGGGTAACCTTTCGGTATAGGTTCTTTAGGGGCTATCCCTCCTTGCTTTCCTCTTTTCCCTCTCCTTGTACTTTGGTTTTATTTAACGGCCCCTTTTCTCATCTTTATTCACTTGTTTGACCCTGAGCAACTTATATTTGGTTGTATTCGGCTCTGTCTATCAAGGTCATCTACTGTTACCCAGCTGCACCACTTTTGTGTTTGAATATTTAGATTTAAAGGCAAGATGTCTCTCAAAACATAGGATTGATATTGCGGCCCTTCAAAGTGTTGCCATCTCGTTTCGAAAAAGTTCGACTTAAATGTATTTTTAAACCCTGTTTGTCTCTTTGTTGTATATGTAATAACAGTATGTGTTATTAATATTGGTGTATTGTGTTTGTGTTGTTTTCAGCCCTGACGAAGCTCCCATGGTTGGGGAGCGAAACGCGTTGGCTGTCTTAAAAATGGAAAAATAAAAGAAAATATATTTTTGATACAACGTGGTCCTGGTTCATTTCATACTTGGTGCTGCCTCCATTCTGTTTCTAAAGTTTTCGTCTGGATTTCCAGTGGGACCAAACCGCAGCGGGTCCTGGAGGTTATCAGCACAACAATAAATAATATAAAATTGGACATTTGAGGGACATTGGAATATAGAGGTGCTGGTGTCAGATCCGCTGTGGAACATTTTTTCTTTCAACTTTCAGTGGTGTGCTACTAAAAGTTCTTTCTTCAGTGATGAGCTACATCAACAGCTTCATTCAGTTTCCATGCAGCAGGATTTAGCGAATGTGATGGGGGACTTTTACGGTTTCTGTTGCCTACCACATGTGGTTGGAGTAATTGCTGGCACACATATTGCCTTAGTGCCACCACATGCCAGAGATAATATCTACTGGAATTGCAAGCACTTCTATTCAATCAATGTGCAAGTTACCGGATTTGTACATCCCGATTGCGTTATCCCGACTCTGCCCAGGATTCCTTTGTACTACAGAATAGCTCCATACCCTTTGCAAATGTCACAACTTTGACATGAGCTGGCCTGTTTTGTTGGTCAACACAATCTTTCATAATATTGTTTGGAGAATTTCCAGTTGGATAATCTGAAATTGTGTTACATTTTTTGGGACTTTTTTTGTCTTCCATCTTGGAGACTCAGCTTATCCCAACCAACCATGGCTGTTGTCACCGCTGAGAAACCCAGCAACGCCAGGGGAAGTCCACTTCAGTGAGGCCCATGGAAGAACACAGCGGCTAGTGGAGCGGGCTTTGGAGCTCTTAAAGGCCAGATTTCATTGTCCGGACAAAAACGGTGGAGCCCTTCTCTACTTACTCAATAAGGTGTGCCAAACCACTGTGGCCTTCTGCATGCTCCACAACATCGCCCTGTGACGGAACATTGCTTACATTTTAGAGGATGGAGACCATTAAGAGCCACCAGGTGAGGATTGTGAAATACCAAACGAATATAATGTGTGAAGAGGAAGGAGTTGACTTATGTCAAGATGTCATTGATAACTTCTTCTGAGTGTAAGTATATCTTTAATGTTTTCCCTTTTACCATTACACCAACTATTGATGTGATGATCAGAGAAGCATGAGGTGGTGATTTCTTAGGATGGGCAGGTTCAGGGAAATTCGGGTCAATGGTTTTTGTTGATCAAAGTTTTGACACGTTGACACTGTGTTCAATTACATTGTTTAACTCTGATTGTTTTGTGGAACTGCGTCCTCCAAATGTTGACTTTGTAATGTGTCTATTATGTAATGTTTGATTGGTAATCTTTTTGTTTTGATGTATATTGGGTTCCTTCACCATGTCATCTTCATTTGGACATTTCAGAGTTGCGACATTTGCAGGTATATTGTGCTGTTTCGAAATACAAAGGAACCATGGGTTGATCCTAAGAAAGACAGACACAGAGTTTGGGTGTACAAATCATGTACCAAGTCACCTTGCAATGTGATTGAATGGACGATTTGAAGATTAAATTGGACTTGTTCTTTGTCCTCTGTTGGCTCTGAGTCAATATGTGTGCCACCATTAGCTCAAACCACATGTGATAGTTGAGCCAAATCATGCTACACTTCCTTTAATATTGGCAAAATCCTCATTGTGTTTAAAGTATATGTAGCTCTTGATGTGTCTCATCATTGTAGGACATACATCTTGTGGCACACCACTGAAACCTGGTTGTTACATTCCACCTGATAATGGAACAGTGGATTGGAATCATCCTGTATCTACAAAATGTAGTACTGTCATGTTTTTGTCAATTGGAGTTATTAATGTGGGATTCCCCATGTGAGCCAGAAGATCTGGCTCCAGCGATTGCATGAGTCATTACTATTTTTCCTATTCAATCTGATTGTTTTTGATATTTACCACACTTCCATGTAGGCAAGCTCTGGAACTGGAAATGTGAAAACTGGCACTAAGAATTAGTGTCATGGATGGAATGGTATGTTACTGAACATATTGACAGACAACCATTGTCAAATGGAATAAACATAGTAGTAGATGATTGAATGGTATATTTTGTCATGTTGGGAAGTTGAGAAAAACATTACCTACTTGCAAATTATCTATGATTACACAACCATTTGACTTTTGTCATTGTAAAGTTATGATGGAAGGAAACAAATGCATTGATAGACTTGAGATTTAAAACACAAAGCAATGACTTGTGAATTTATTGAACTAAACGTGAAGAAATTAAACAGGATGAAATAGAAAGAGTAAACCAAAAAGTGAAGAAGTCAGTCATGGTGAATGAAACCATAGTTGAAGAGCCAAAATTGTTTGAAGTTCAATACCCAAAATATGACTGCCATTAAAAAAGGGAAATGTATCCAGAAATAGTCCACAGAGTGAGTGCTAGTTACACGCTGGAGAAAACTAGGGTTGGTGTTCCTTGCTGGTGGTGGTAGAGGTCTTGCTACCCTCATGTGAGTGGATGTTCCCTCCTGCATATCATACAAAACATAGCATATCTCATGCGGGGCAGGGGAGGATCCACAGTTGCAGGGCTTGATGTGGTTGCAGGTGGTTCTTGCAGTGACAGGGACTCCCTTCCTGTTGCTATGGCAGATGTAGATGAGACAGATGTTGTAGGACCACAGGAAGGGGTGGATGGTGCTGGGAAAGCCCTGTACAAATGAGTGCAAATGTCCTACAGGAACACACTCATCTGATATTTGAGCTCCCACTACAACTTCATCAGCTCCCGAAGCTTGTGAGTACCTGAACCATCATGTCTTGGGACTGACGATAGGCTCCCAAGACTTGGTTGTTGGTGGTTTGGGTGAAAGTGACCCCAATGGCATCACTATACTGGCCCACAGAATCCCTCCCATAACCCTAATCCTACTACCCTGCGCCCTTGGCCCAGTGTGCCCTATCTGACTAGATCCTGGGTGAGCTGGAGCTGATGGTGTTGCAGCTTCAACATTACCCAGGACTGGGTGGCACACTATCAGTGTTACAGTAGTAGGAACACAGGAAGTGGAGTCTTCGGTTAGCTGATGTGTTACAGCTGGGGTGGGAGGTGTTGGTTTGGGCCCAGTGAAACTCACTGGAGCCGTTTTCCCATGCTGACCAGATGAACCAGGATCCTCATTGTCATCCACATTACCAGGAGTGTTGTCTTCACTGACTGCTTGATTGTGGGTTGGAGTGGAGGTCTTTTCTGTAGCAGATTCCTGGTCATGTGCTCCGGCAGTTTCATCCTATTGAGAAATTGAGAACATTTTATTAGTACAAGTGTGTATTATACATCTTAATCTTTTGAGACAAACAATGTAGATACGTAGAAGAAAAAAAGAGATAGAGATTATTCTGGTGATAGCTTTCAGGGGCATTGAACATATTACCCTAACATTTTTGCAATTTGAAACTATACAACTTCTAATAAGCAGGTAATAAGATGTCCTGAAATCTTTATGAAGTGATAAGGAAGTATACCTAACATCCCCCAATCATTCAGCCCAACACAGTTGAGAGGGGAAATGTGTAATTGACAATTCCAAGGCCTATCTGACCGTTACACAACTTGGATGGATGTTTGGTATTAGACATCATGTAAACAGTGCAGAGTCCATGTTTGCAATGCCCACTTATATGCAGCATATTCATTTTCATAACCTTACAATGTATGGGTCAACACAGTTTTATTTGTGAAACTCGTGACGTCAGTTCAATTGGTTGAGAAGAACAGGACAACATTCAGAAAACACAAACTATTTTCAGAAGAGAGCATTAAATAGAGATTGATCACTACATTTCAGGTTACAATATGTGGATACATGGTATACAAGAGAGGACTGAAGCCTAGGGTGTTTGGTATCAAACACCTTGTCTTAATGAATCCATACGTATTCCAGTATTTGAATTAATATGACAGGCACTCAGGGGATCGCTTGGAAATGCCCCCTTAACCATACTAGTCTTCTAGGGTTCTGGCAGACTGATATCATCCAGCCGGCCACCACAGATGAGTTTCTGGCCCCCTGTAGGTGAGAGCCAGTGCTCTCTGAGGTCAGAAAGCAATGCCTGCTCTGGGGAAGGTATTATCACATCATCCAACAGGATGGCTAGTGAATCTACAAACCAAGGCCAGAGGCTTCAAAACCTTTTTGCCTTTGATATGCAACCTTGGCTCCCTTTAGACCTGAAGAATGCCACCCCCTTGCCCTGAGGCCCAATTGTCACCAGGACAGGCAGGAAATTAGCTATGCAGGAGGCATGTTGCACCTCCAGGATAATCACATCCCTAAGGTGGGCTACCCAATGTCCTCCATAAAAGAAGTATTCCAAAATCAAATTTTTGGCAGAATTAGGAACTCTGGAACAGGGTTATGCCCACTCCCCACCGGGAGTGGTCATATATGGGGTCTAGCGACCGCAGGGGAAAGTAGTCCATTGGCTACCACCATTTACTCACCTTTACACCCCTAAATTGAGTATTTAGGTGACCCCCGACACTAGGAACTCAAATGACTTGTGCCTAAAAGAAGAAGAAGGACAAAGAAGGGCCGAGGATGTGAGAACTTAGGACCAGCACCAAACTTGGCATAAAATCCTGCCTGGCTGCTGCTGTCCATGCAGTCACAAACTTGCACTCGTCCAGAAGCAGAACAGCTCCCCCAAACCCTTGGTGGTCTGCCCAGCACTATATTGACATAGTAACATCTCCCTTTGAGTGGAGGAGTCACTTTCCCGCACTAACAGGCACACATCACATCTGCCAGGTACAGCGTTCTGTCGACCCCCGGGCCCACTGAGGGAGTGGCACCCCAGAAGAAGGACTTCATGGCTCCCATAGGTCAGCCAGAGCTCCCCAGTGAGTACTAAGATGCTAGACCCTCCAGGTGCACTCTTGTATCAATACTTAAGGTACCGGAGCCAGTTGCAAGTACCGAGGCTTTTCTGTGTTCAGTCAGAACACCACTGCCGCCAAAACTTACCTGCACATTGAGGGACTTCAAAAGAGGCCAGCTTCACCATCTCCTGTGTTTTTCCCCCTCTTCTGTAGGTTCAGCAAGAACCGTGAGAGTCTCTAACTCACTGATCCGCCAGACAAAAATCCTCTCCACCCAAACTCCCCAACCCACGCTCAAGTAAACCAATGGTGTCTCTGTGGATCTGAGACCCTCAAGAGCTGAGCCCCACCTTGTGTTTTGCCGGGCTGGTTCCTCCAGCCCCTTCTTGCTGCCTCCTTCTTGCAGGTACTCTTCCCATTGACTTTGATGTGTAGCATTGGAGGCTACCACTGCGTAGACTACCTCAGCACCTGGATACTCCAGGGTAGGTAAACTGGACCTGCTAGTGCTTTCGTGGACCTTGGCCCATCCTTACCTTAAGTCCAGAAGAAGAGACCTGTAAGTCATCTGTAAGTGTACCTGTGCAGAGAACATTTCTCCCAAAGGATAACATTACCGTGGTCATGGAGACAATACCGGAAAGACACCCCATTGTGACACTGCAAGCTAAATACCAATATCATAGAGCTAGACACACATGGCTGGAACTACTGGGGGAAGACATGCAAGAACCACAAGTATTGGGGGTACTCTCCGCAATGATACAGTCAGAAACGCCATGTAAATTAATCACAAAATTTTACAAAAGCGTGCAAACCATTGATGTTGAAGGTGCGGATAGACTGACAGAGTGATCTAGGGGAGCCTATAAGTGATACAGATTGGCAGTACTGTTGCGCCAAACTAAATCGATCTTATAAATGGGCGACATAGGCTTATACATTTTAAATATCTGCACCCTGTGTATTACACCCCAGAAAAACAGCACAGATTTGAGATGCGTGAAGAACCCCATTGTGAACGATGCCAGGAGGAAGAAGCGGGATTCCTACATCTGGCCTGGTTATACCCACAGATAAACGGGTTTTGGCATACAATATTTCAGGAATTAAGCACTATCACAGGAGCAACTATAAGTCCAGACCCGAAAGTAGCACTCTTGGGATATGTTTTGGGATTGCAAAGCCCATTAGACCTCTGGTTGCTATTGGCTTGCTGTTACCAAAGAAACAAGTAGCCTTGAGATGGGGGAAAGGCCCGATCCCTAATATAGATGACTGGCACCCGGACCTTCTGTACTGCAACACACAGTCAGGAGTATACAATGAGTTATTGCCTCCGAAAAGTAGACCTAGGAACTACTGGGGCCCATACCAAACGTACCTGATGAGTAGGGAAACTGGAGTAGAGAATGGTGTAGCAGATTATGCGGAGTAAATTCAGACAGTAATATTGCGCAGGGAATGCTTGCAGGATGTGGGGGGTACCCGCCTGCCCACAAGGCCTCAGTAATTACAATAAACAGCACACAACGATGTATGTAACCCAAAATTTAGTAGTACAGAACAATGTACTTGTTGTGGTATGTTGTGCATGACGAGATATGAGTAGAAAGTTTCACTGTTAATAACTAAAAGTAGTATTATAACGGACAACTGTAATATATAATGTCAACCGGTGATGATGACTGTATCCTTGTGTATTTCAATAAAAACAATTTTTTTTTTTAAACATTGCCGTGCTCGAGGCTCATGCTTCAAATCTTAAAGCTGTGATTTTCTACTGTTTTTCCTGTAAAAATCCATAATGGTTTAAGTACCTACCTGATTCCGATTATCTTTGTGTCTAAAATTATATTAAAATCATTTTTTTCTAAATTGGTCTTGAGTTTTTTCTTGGGTGTGTGTCTCATTTATTGACTCTGTGTGTACAACAAATGCTTAACACTACCCTCTGACAAGCCATAACTGCTCGCCTACACTACCTTAAAGAGAGCATTTGAGATTATCAATTTAAGCCTTGTAAGCTAATAACGGTCATCTAGAAGTTCTACATAGTGTACCTCATTTTGGTACACTACATAAAAAGCCAGCTTCCTTCACCAGGGAAGCACTGAAGGATGCCCAGATGCATGGAAAATGAGAATTCAACACCAGGAAAAAACATAAAAACTGGTGTGTGTTTGTGAGTCAAAACAGATTTGCTAACCCACAAGTCGGCATTTTAGCTGTTAGATTTGACTGCATTTTGTTTATGAAACGATTATTATTTCTGACTTTTGAGTGGTGGAAAAAAATATTCCCCAGGCAAAGGGAGACTCTACAATGAGTGTAAGCCCCCAGAGCAAACACATGGATGCTGGCAGCGGGTTAGGTGCATGGCGTAGTTGCAGGTGCCTTATCGTAGATGCCCAATTCCTGCTATCCATGACCAAAAGCTGCGTGCAGTGGGGTTGGTTGATGGCAAAGGGATGAGCACAGGACATGGCAGCAAGGGGTTTGTCACAGGGCTTATGGTTAAAGGCCCTGAGCAGGGACGGTTGGTTGTTCAGAGCTGCTCAGAGCAGCAAGTGGTAAATGTAAGCATTAAACCCCATTGAATTGGGAATCCCATGTGGTTTTACCTCACAGATTCAAATGTACTGTTACCCTAGTAATTTCCAACTTGTAATCAGGGCCTTTGTGTACTGTCCACACAGAAATGGAAGGAAATAGTCTGGTGTGATGATGTTGATATTTGCTGACTAAAATGTATCACTTTGATTCCTGCTGTTTTGTTCATCAATTCCTAACTTCAGGTTAACTTTTTATTTTAGAAGCAGTGGTGTTACACAGGCATGCAAATGTTGTGTCAAGACTGGATGCTTTGATTATGTGCAGTACTTTTAATGTGCATCCTAATGCCAACATTGTATAATTTATTGTAGATTATATGTTCTTTAAAAAGTCTGGCTGAAGTTCTGACATGCATGAAAATTAAACACAGTAGCCTTTCTTACTGTGTTATTCAATGTGCGCATTGTGAGGCGCATCGCCCAATTGTGGAAGGAACTTTATGGTGTGTAGGATTACTGATGTATGGATAAGACTATGCATTGGTACCTTCCTAGATTTAGTCTAAGGTCTGTGTGTTTAAAGTTAGAGGTTAGAAGTTGTGGGACAGGGTGGAGTGTTAGTGTACAATGTTTTAATACAAATCTCATTTGAGTGGCATAGGAACACACACAATTGTAGATGATCTTGCGAGTAAGGTTTTGTCTACTAGTGCTTGTATCAAGGTTGAGTAGCAGCACACCAGGCAAGAGACCCTTCGGAAGATTTATAGACATTGGCCTCCTGTGGGCTTTGTGTAAAGTAAGTAGGGGTGTGCAAAATTGCATAGTTTTTCTTTTGCAACTTTCTGTAATTCTTGCAAATTCTATGATGACTATCTGTAGTTTGCAAAGTGCTATTTATTTGTTCAAGTAAGGTAACGAGTATCATGGGAGCAGCTGGAAAAATGAGAGGATCAAATTTAGTGTGCACAATCCCAGGAAGGGTATGATATGGAGACTGACTGCTCAGGGGAACTTGCTATCATTAACTCATGTAGCTTAAAAAAGGTGATCCGGACCCCACGACAAGTAACCTGGAGAATACTTCTAAAATTCCTGAAGCTGATATTGATAATTATATACAGGGTCTAGAAGCAGCCTCTGGCCCTCAAGTCCCATGGACACCGGAGACAGGTACTGAAAAACTTCTACTCTGTATCGTATGGCACTGGGACCTCCTCGGACAAGGGCGGGCTTAACATAAGTGAAGACAATAGTGAGGAGTCACTTTAGGACACAGGAACAGTACAACACCCTAGGAAAGCAAGAAGCAAGGCTAAAAGATGCAGCCAGCTCAAGTGGGACTACTCAGACTCACAGATGTCCTACCCTCTTGAGGAAAATGACTCTCACACGATGCTGTGGGAAAACACAAAGAGCACACCGGAAGACACTACCGAATCCTCACTAGCTTCGATTCTAGCCTCTATAAAAGAATTCCAAGAAGAGGCTTGGACGGATAAACGTGCAGCAAAAGGGGCTGCTAAAAAACTACGAGGGGGCATGAGAAGACTGAATAAAATCTACACTGACATAAGTGACTGTGTCACCATGGTTGAAGGGTGCACTGAGTGCTTGGAAACAGAGGTCTGCTCCGTAAAAGAAAGAGCGACTCCAATACCGCCTGTCTGCTTGATCTAATGACAAAGATGGAGGAGCAGGAAAATCGACAACTCAGAAACAACCTTCACCTGCTTTGAATCCCAGAAGGGAAGGAGGGAGAAGATCCTAGACTTTACCTAGTGAAAATTTTACAAGAATACTTTCCTGATCAATCAAGCTGGGACTGGGACCATGAGGTACAAGGGGCACATTGTTTCCCTTTCAATCTGAGACGACAATGTGAATGCAGCAGCTCATCTGGTGGACAACCAAGGGGTTCCTGGTGTACTTTGGAAACTTTCTTCTTAGGCAACTTGTATACGACCAGGCCCACCCTAACTCCCAGAAGGGGTCCAATGGAGTAACTTTTTTGCGAAACCCAACTTTTGCCATCAGATGGTAGAACGAAGATGGCCTTTGCATCAGCTAATCTCCCCGTTTCAACAGATCGGAGCTCAAGTGTATTTAATAAACCCTGCCAGACTTAAAGTTATCTTTAATGGGGCTTCTAAAATCTTTTTGTCCGAGATTAAGGCTGGTAAACTTTCTAAGGTGTGGTCTAGTGGCGGAGACTTACTCCTGACTACCATCACTCAGGTTATTCCTGATTGCTCAACGAGAGGGGAGGAGGGTTGGGGAGGGGGGGGGGATCGCAATTAAATGGCTGAATTGAGGACACTTTTTTTCTACACACAATCACCTGTTAAAACACTTGCTAAAGTAAATATTTTCACAAAGTCAAGCGTAATTAAGGGAACAAGAATTTATTGGTTTAATCTTTTTGCTCAAATGACTAAGATAAATACTCTCAGCTTTGTCTCAGTGAACATATGTGGGTTGAATGAAGCTACAAAGAGACAAAAAGTAGCACAAGGCTTACGATCACTGGGGGATGATATTGTCAGCCTCCAGGAAACACATATACAGGGTTCATAAAAGCACTTACTGAATTCACTGTGGCTTAAAACTATAGGGGGTACTACACAGGGCGTGAAAATAAAAGGTGTAGGGGTCATGGCTGAAAGTAGACTACCTTTAAAATACCCCTGCGTGAAATCTGACTGATTGGGTAGATGGGTAATCACAGAGTGCCACCTGCCACCTAATCCCCCTTTTACCTTATGCTCAGTCTATGGGAGCGATTCAGAAAAAGGGGTGGTGATGAACAGAGTGTCTGAATTAAGCAGACCACTCTTACCCAAAGATCAGGGCTTGATCCATCACCGTTTTTTAGCTCACTGCACCATCCCAGCTCAGAACTTGGCTATATGCAAATTAGTCTGACCCTGGCCAGTCTATGGGAGCAACACAGACGACCCAGGGATCATTCACTGGATTACATGGGAGCTTGCTCATTGGCCTTCCCCAATTATTATCTGTGGTGACCTTAATATCAACCTGCCCTGTAACTGGAAAGCGGAGGATAAATGGACTTATGTGGGAAGGAAGCCCCGAGTATATCAAGCAATATTTAACCTAGTTCAAACTCATGGACTTAGTGATGTCTGGGCTAACCTAAACTCTACTCTGCCAGGTTATACTTACTTCTCTGCCCCACACTGGTCATTTGCTAGACTAGATTATTTTTTGATCTTGTCCTCTCTACTCCAGGAATACTCCATAGATATTGCTCCGCGTTTTATGTTAGACCACAATCCGCTTATACTAAACATTGGGGGACTTGGGACCTGGAGGAAACCCCTAAATGGAGCTTCGAGAAAGCACTAATACAAGACGCAGGTTATCGGACACATATGCAAGCATGGGTTCAAGAATTTCTTGAGATAAACATGGGATCTGCCCCAATTATGACTGTGTGGGATACACTAAAGGCAGGTATTCGGAGGGAGACACTTAGGTTTTCAATTAGGAAAAACAAGAAAGAAAAATTATTGATCTGTGAACTTCAGGAAAAGCTGAAAAAGGCAGGGGAGAAACTAATCCGAATTGTCCAAGCAGGGACACTCATTAAAGCTGAAATTGGGTCAGTATTTGCAGAGAAGGTTGCAGCTAAATGGGCCACGACGCGGTAAAAAACTATGAATGTAGTGACTTTATTGGCCATCACTTGCCTATAAAAATAAGGCAGCAGGTTACAGGCAGTGAAATACTGTCAATCCAACTTGCAACGAGAGAATAGACTAATGACCAGTAAATTACAAGAGGGATTCCAAGAGTTCTATTCTAATTTATATGCAGAGAAGAACAGTAGTTCAGTAGATGTAAGAGAAAATGAAATCGCTAAATATATAAAAGAAGTTACTCTAACCCAACTTAGGTGCTCATTAGGATGGCGGACAGACCTGCGTCCGTCCGCCACCCCAGAGGAGGAGGGACCGTCAGCAGGGACTGCAGCGGTCCCTCCAGTGCAATTAGGATGTGACCGCCACCCTGGCGGTCACATCCTCAATATTTAACATTGCGGCGGATGCTGCTTGAAGCAGCACCCGCCGCAAGGTTAAATATGCATGCTTCGCATTTGCATGCACAAAGCGGCAGGCACCGCGTGGTGCCTGTCGCTTCATGCACGCAAATGCAGGGGGGTATCATAGGTACCCCCATGTGCACCCCCCACCCTCCCCGTCACCCTGGTGGCCCGCAACGGGCCCCCAAAGAAATCACTGTATGCCTTTCCACGGCGGAGAAGCCGCCGCGGAAAGGCATCTGTTTACCCCCATCCTAATATTGCTGGCGGTGTCTGTTAGACACAGCCTCCTTATTAGAGCTTTTCCGCCGCGGTCGTAAATCGACCGCGGCGGAAAAGCGGCGGACGGTCTTCCTGACCCCCCAGCCATGCTAATCTGGCGGGGGGTCTTTAAAGCCTCCGCAGCGGTTTTTCCGCATCCTCCGGGCTGGCGGACACTTCCGCCGGCCCGGAGGATGCAGAAAAACTGCAATCATAATGACCCCCTATGTCAGGAAAAGCGCAATCAGCTCGATGTTACTCCGACTTGGGAAGACATCGCCAAAGCTCTAGCCAGTTTACCAGATGGGAAAGCTGCAGGGGTTGATTGTATCCCTGTTGAGTGTTTTCAAAATTTTTGCTCCCCAAATAAAGTCAATTTTTTCTGCTTTAGTATTCTCTATCTTTAACGCGGCCTCTCCGCCCGCTTCCTGGTCCAATGCTAAAATCTCTATATTTCCTAAAAAAGATAAATCACCGCTAGAAATGGGATCATACAGACCAATCACGCTTATAAACTGTGACTCAAAAGTCTTCTCTAAAATCCTAGCAATGAAAATATCTTCAGTAATTGAACCCCTGGTCTCAGAATGGCAGCATGGATTCACCCCCAAGAAAGGTACCACCGAACACATTAGGCAGGACATTACTTTGTTTGACGCAGCACAAGTTACAGGAGACCCGATGTCATTAATTCTATTAGATGCTGAAAAAGCATGTGACCGGGTCTCCTGGCAGTTTCTCTGGGGCGTTATGAGAAGTATGGGCTTTGGACCAAAGTTAACACAAGCTGTTCAAGCTCTCTATCTGAAACCGACAGCCAGTGTATCAATAAATGGGAGGCTAACTAAGCAATTCAAAATCTCTCGGGCACCAGGCAAGGGTATCCATGCTCCCCCTTGCTTTTTGCTCTTTATATAGACTCCGTGATCAAGAAAATAGAGAACAATCCAGCTATCCAAGCAGTAAGCAGATTTGGATGGGTCACTAAAATTATGGCTTACGCCGACGATCTGGCCATAGCTACACCAGAGCCCAAAAGTGTTATTTTAGCATTGGAATTGGAGGCCCAAGATTTTGGGAAAATATCGGGGTATGCATTGAATAAAAATAAAACCCAAATAATTGTTAATAAAGAAATTAACTGGCTAGACAGATGGGATGTCACAAAGGCCAAATACTTGGGGGTGACTGTGATGGTAAACGTGGATGAAATTGTGGCAGAGAATCTAATCCCTTTGGCCACCGAAAAAAAGAGAGCGCTTAATCGAATTAACAATCTATATTTGACCTTAGTGGGTAGATGCAATATAATTAAAATGACTTACTTTCCAAAATTACTTTATTTTTTTCGATCTATCCCACTAGAATTTAACAAAACCATCTTACAAAAATTCCAGCAAATCTTTACACAATTTATTTGGGCTTACAAACAACCCAGACAGGCACTTAAGCAACTGGCTCTTCCCAGAGAGTGGGGTGGGTGGGCTTTCCCCAATATAGTGCTCTATTATTGGGTTTCAGGTTTGCAATATAGTGTGGAACTAGTGAAGGAACATTCCTTCTCTCCTTCTAATGGCCTACCTTCGCCTTTTCAATTACTACTAGGAGAGGAGGCCCGTGGCTGTCTCATAAGTGTCATTTGGATACTACAAGTCAGATTCAAGACACTGATCAGCACCTTTAAGGTCTTTCGTAATGTTCGTAGGCTAGGGCTAGGGAGATTGAACTACTTCAACAAGAATTCTAATTTGCCAGCTATTTTTGGGAGATCTTATTTACAAGATTGGTATAAAGCTGGTATTCTAAAACAGGGATACCTAATCTCTAATGAAGGAATTTAATCCTTCAAAGTAAATATGGATTGAAAAAACAAGACGCTTTCAAGCATATTGCTATACGCGATTTTCTGTCCCAAAAGGCTGGAGGACCCGCCGGATTTGTGAAAATAGAGCTTATCGAGAACTTAAGGGCCTCAGTTATTCCTCAGATTGGCTCTATCTACTCTGCACTAAAATCCTGATGACCTACCCAGAATAGGAGACAAATGGAAAACTAAGTTGGTGGTCCTGCACAGCACATTTTATGACACGCTTAAAATTGCACAGAGCCATCTGTTTTCGGACAAATTGCAGGCGCAATATTTTAAAACCATTTTCTTTTTATATATTACTCCTAGCAGAGTCGCCAAATGGGGAGCAGGCCAGGGTATGCTGTGTCCTAGGTGCTCTGAATTTTGTGTACGCAGTACACATGTTTGCCACCTGCCCAAACCTTACTCCACTTCTTGTTAAAATATAGGACTTCCTTGGGAGGGTTATCTCCCAGGTCATAGAACTGACCCCTACGACTATCTTATTAAGGACCCAAGAGGAGGTCAGTAGAAAGAAGGTTAGGGCACTCATATTTGTGGCAATGACGGTGTGGAGGATCTACATAGCCTCAGCATGGGTGGATGCAGATCCTCCTCCTTTCTCCCAATGGCTGGCTAGATTAGTCGCGACCTATCACCTTGAGAAGGCTATCTACACCAAGAAAGGCCATAAAGGGCAAAGGAAGGGAGTAGACATCCGGGAACCCCTAACTATCTGGCTGGATCAGACTGGCCCATAGGGCTAACTGGTCTATTTGTCAACCTAAGGGCCTTTTCCCTAATAGTCGCATACTAAAATCTTGATAGCTTAGGATTTTGCCATATTTTTGCCTGTTTCCTTTGGTTATATGTGACTTTATTGTCTTTTTTTACCCTTCTCATGTATATTCATTTTATAATTTGCTTTGTTACTTACTTCTATGTCCTTGATTCGTATTGCTACACAAGGGGACGTGGGGGGAACCTGGAGGTTTCTTTGACATTGTCTTATCTCTGTAATAATACTTTGGAAAAGAAAAAAGAAAAAAAAAGAAAAAATTACTTATGCTTTAATATGTTTCCACCTTTTAAAAATGCGTACATTTAGTGATTGTAGACCATTTAATGCTGTTTTATTTGTCAAAGATAACAAAGTTATTGCTTCATAAGTTGTGTATTGATAGGATTTTCTTTTATTATTTAATGTTTGTTTTGCCTTAATTGGAATATTAGCAAACATAAATAAAGTTTAAACTTGACTATGTTTAACCTACTATTACCATGTTCATTAGACACAGTAAATCTGTATGCACCAATGCAGACTAGCAGATGGGCCTCGCGGTTGTGGGAAAAAAGCTTCCCTACAGGAAGGGGGGTTATTAAAGGAACACTTATTCTTATCATTTGGAAGATGTCAATCTTGCTGTTATTCTTATTATTGTTCATCTCAATATCTTGCTTCTTAACAACCACTTTCTTTAGTAAAATTTATTATATTTATAGTTTATTTGATACCATACAAACCTGCAAATTAATCTGAGAATGTTAAATCTATCAAATAAAGAGTAGCTTATCTTTGCTAGATTTGCAAGTCTATTAGTTAGCAGCTTCTGCAACATAAATTCACCACATAACCACTAATAGTAATTCATTTGATAACTTGATGATCAATAAGCTAGATTCCAGATCCAATTCATTTGATACAATTGAACATAATGCCCCATAAGTCAGATATAATGTGTTAATAATAGTTTTTATAAATCAAAGTAGACTACATAACGTTTGAAGGATTTCGTCATTTTATGCGGGAAGTCCCCTCAAGAGTTACAGTAGATATCAGCAGCCACAATAACCAATTGTGTTGCTCACTGGAAATAATTAGGCATCATCAAAAGAGGAAAGATCATTGTTGGTGTTCTATTAATCATCTGGAAGCATTCAATTTATCAACCAGAATGGACCGTAGATGGTTTCTATTTTCATATATTCAATTATACCAACTCATGAAGCCATTCCCCCTTACCAGCATGCACCTTTTTAATTTATTGCCACACAGACTCAGCTATACAATTAGTTAATTGTATGAGATAGCAGTAGCTGCCTCAAGAAGCAAAGAAATTGTGATCAAGATTAAATATACCAATGCTGGAAATGGCCCTTTCCGCAGGGTTATCCCTAAACTTTCTGCTTTTTCCTCCTATTTTTTTTCCCGAGCTGTGTGTGTTGGTTTTAGGACACTAGGCACTTTACCACTGCTAATCAGTGCTAAGGTGCATATGCCCCCTGTGTAAACTGTGTTATGGTTTGGTGTTTCCATAATTGGCCGATTTGATCTATGTGTCAGTCCCTAGTAAAGTGCACTGCAACCGCCAGGGCCTATATATATTTTAGATGCTGTTGGTGGGTGCACCACTGGATTGTGCCACCCACGCAAACAGCCTGCAAAGGGTAACTGTGGCCTGCCATTGCAGACCCTGTGTGCAGCCTGGGGCTGCCATGTCAACTTGGCAAGTGCACACACTTGCAAGTCCCTAAACCTTCCCTTTTCTACATGTGAGTCGCCCCTAAGGTAGACCAAAGGTACCCCCATGGACATGATGCATTGTAGGTGAAAGGTATGACATGCCCTTTTGTGTGTGGCATGTCCTGATAGCGAAGTACAGCTTATTTCGTTTTTCACTATTGCAAGGCTACCTGTTCCCCATAGGCCAGAATGGGCAGTTTGATTATAACATCCTATAATCCTAACTGACTCAGGGAACATGGTGGAAATTCGAATTTAGTATGCCTGAACTCAGAATGATAAAATACATCTTGTAGTAAAGTTGGTTTTAACATTCTGTTTGAAAATACCACTTTTAGAAAGTAGGTATTTTCTTGCCTAACCATCCAGCCTGATTCTGCGAGGTTGTGTATTGTCTGTATGGTTTGTGAGTGACAGGGGCTGGGGGATTCCAGGAGACAGGGTGAGTCAGCACAGGGCTGAATAGACCCACCTGCACATAGATGGGTGGGCGGAGTAGCTTCTGGGTCTGAATAGGGCTGTGATGTCCCTGGCCTACACTGTCAAAGGAGAAGCAGGAGTCTTGTAAACAAAGTGCTTCAAAACTGACCAGAACTAGTTTGGACTAGGTACAGGACCCTCTGCCTTCAGAGGACAAAGGATTTACTGGTATAAATATTGAGACCGCAGAACTTTAGATGACTTCTGAACTACGGAACTTGCGCAAAGAAGAACCAGAAAAGCTGGAGGAGGAATACTGCCCCTATGATGCGTGTTGAGTGGTTGGCCTGCAGTGGTTGCTTCTGTCTTGGGTAGGGAAAGGACTGGACAGTGCTTTCATCATCCTGCTTCCGAGTTGGAAGTCTCAGGGATAGAAAAGACTTCACAGATCTCGCTGGAATCAAGGAATCTGTCAAGAAGAAGAGTTGGAAGAGCTGCCAGGAGGAGTACTGCCCCTTTACTGTGTTGTTGCTTTGTTGGGTTAGCCTGCAGCTGCTGCTTCTGCCTTGGGCAGTGAAAGGACTGGACTGAACTTTCTCTACTTGTGCTGAGTATCTCCAAGGGCTTGGGGTAGAGCTTGCTCCATGTTCAAGAAGTCTCAGGAACAGCAAAGACTTCAAGCTTGATGACATCTACGACGCCGCTGGCTATGCCGTGTCCTGAAGGCACCGCAGAGGGCACCACTGCAATGCCTCACCGCGACCTTGGTCTCACTGACGACACCTGCTGATGCCGCCACTGAGCCACTGCTTGCACCGCGACCTGTGGGCACCGCACTCCGCACCGCCTCGCTTCACGATGATGATGTGGTATCCCCAACGACGCCGCTCCACACCGGACTCGACGCCGCTGCATGCACTGTGGTTCGAGGGCACAGCTCGTAAAGTTACATGATGCACCACCCTCATCCCGTGCTGCAGCCTTGGCCTATCGACACCGGTGCCATCGACTCCAGTTCGTCAGCCGACAACAGCGCTTCAGCAACACCTATGCCGCTGCTCGGACCACGACCTGAGTGAACCGCACGCCACACCACTGCACTTCACATCGCAGCACCCGACGCCAGCGCCCTTGACTTTACCAGAGAGGAATTTGATCTCCAATGCGTCTGACTTCGAGGGCGCCGAAAACTCCTGCACCGACCTCCGGAACCGACGCCTGCGGACGCAGTGTTTTTGGAAGCTCAACGAGAGGTCAACAATGCCCTGCATTTCTGAAAGGTACTGTTTGCGGGTCCTCCCGACACCGTAGCTGGCCCACGATGCTGCGGTCAGCCATAACTGTTTGGATTTGTTTGGTCACGACTCTGTAATAGCCCCGGACATAGCTATCGACATCCAAGAAATGTGTTTCATTGTTATTTTGATAACTGAAGATATTTAAGTACTGTATGGTGGATTTTAATAGTTTTGGTCTTGTTTTAGGTATATAAAAATATTGGCTATTTTGCTAAACTGGTGTGGTGTCCATTTGTAGTGCTTACACTGTATTACTGTTGGTATGTGCAAATGCTTTACACACTGCCTCTGAGATAAGCCTGACTGCTCGTGCCAAGCTACCAAGGGGATGAGCAGGGGTTATTTTAGGAGTGTAACTCCCTTTTCCTGTCTAGAGTGGTGGTTTTTGCCTGACTTTGGTGCAAACCTTAGCCAACCAGAAATCCCATTTCTAACAACCAATCATATAGATCTAGTGTGGAAAAGGGATTTCTGGGCAAACAATAAGCACTCCCTCATGTATACAATGTTGAGATGATTTTCACTGTATGATGTTTTTTAATAGGTGGTTATATGATATACCCAAAAGGATCAATAGACTTCGTTCAGATTCCACCAAACTGCTCAAATAAACAGCTGTGGACTCGGCAACAAGTTTTTAGATTGTGCTCAGATACAAAATTCTGGTCCAGCGTTTTTAGTTTTTTGCAATGTTCTTGGGTTAAGAGTTAATACTAACTGTTAAGATGATAGTATTTGAATTAGTTGAAAAGGAGACGCAGATTGAATTCAAAGAAAAAATGCTTGATTTTCATACCCATGCTGATTGCTTGTTACTACATTGTTGCATTATAGAAATCCCTCATAGTGTTTTCATTTCAAGAATGGTTAGAAAAAATTAAGAAAGTGTCCCCAGGCAAATTGTGGTGCAATCAGAAGGTTGATGAAATTAATCAATATTGAAAAATATAGGGAAACTTTTTTCACCTATTCAATTAAGGCACTTGACTAATGTATAAACTAGTTACCATTATTGTCACTATTTGTGGATATTTTTTTTATATATTATTTTGTAAATTCAGTAAAAAATAATTTTCTGGGACTTAATAGACCCTAATTATGTTACACTCATAGGTAACAAAATGTGCCAATGTTACTGTGTAAACTGCACAGATGAAGCCAGGCTAGTTAATTTTATTTTTATATGAAATTCTGAATGCAACTATGTTACACAGTGTCTGAACATGTTAGAAAAATGTCACCAATGGCCATTTGTTATTGACCAAGACAAGTGTGTGAAATGGCACTGCCGCCTTTTAGATCAGGTGTTCGGAAAGTAGGGCAGGGTGTGCCTCAGGGCTCGGCCATCAGCCCAATATTATTCAATCTGTACCTCCGCCCTCTGATCCAATTGATAAGCTCTTTTGGTATCTCGGTATTTATTTACCCCGACGACACTCAATTAGTGTTCTCTTTGGAAGGTAAAGAGGCCTTTTCTTTAGAGACCTTTCACCGCTGTATGACAGCAACAGCGGACTGGCTGTGCTCTAATTCACTCCAGTTTAATGGGTCTAAAACGGAGGTGTTGTACTGTTCTAACGACCGTGTCCCGCGCCCCCTGCCAGAGGGCTTCTGGCCCACCTCCTTCTCGGGGGCAGTGACGGCAGCGGAGTCTGCTCGCAGCTTGGGGGTCATGTTTGGCCCTAATTTACAACTGGATGCCTTTGCCAATAAGACCATAGCCACATGTATGATGCTGCTCCATATGCTACGCAAAGTCCTTCCTATGCTCCCAGCACAGGCTAGACCCGAGGTTGTGCGTGGGATTATCTTAAGCAGGTTGGATTACTGCAACGCACTGCTTCTGGGAGGGCCAAAAACTCTGGTTGGTAAGTTGCAACGCATACAAAATATGGCAGCCAAGCTAGCACTCTCTCGTCTGCGCACTGCCTCCTCCACTTCAGCGCTGCTTGATCTTCATTGGCTGCCTGTCCAGCAACGGATTCTTTTTAAAGCCTTGTGTCTGGTTTTTAAAGCCTTGCATGGACAGGGATCTGTCTTGTTGCAGAACCTTTTCTCTTGGTATTCTACCTCTCGAACCCTGCGTTCTTCCTCTGCATGCCTGGTAACGGTTCCCAGGTTTCAGAGGCTAAGGATGGGAGGTCGCTCCTTTAGTTTCTCCGCTGCTCAACTTTGGAATTCTCTCCCGCTATCGCTGAGGAGCCAGGGCGAACTTCCATCCTTTAAGAGAAGTCTGAAGACCTACTTATTTCCAAGAGTAGTGTGATTCCTGTGAGTGTTTATCAGCTATGTTCAGTCAAAGCACTAGGATACCCTTTTGGTGACAGTGTTGCGCTATACAAGAATGCAATACAATACAATACAATACAAATGTGCACGGTGGCCCTTTCATTTCATGGACAGATATTTGATTTATTTTTGTGGTATGTTCCTGGACCCCTCATGTCACTTGTGATTGTATATTAACTCTGGTTCTGCCTCACTTATTCAAGACCAACCGTTCTTGGTTTTTTCATTCTCACATAATACATTCTTCAAAAAACGAAATTACTTTTTCAAATTGTCATTAATTCACCCATACCTCTTTGTATTTAACATCTGTAATCTCTTATGATATTTAAATTCGTTTATATTCTATCACATTGTAGAGTATGGAAAAGAAGAATTATTGGGAAGCTATCTATTGTCTGTCCTGCCAGATTACAATCATGTTGATTTTGCATCAATGCACATACCTGTTCTTTACTTGCTTTGAACTAATTACCCTACATGTTGAACTAAAGTGGCTGTATGGGTCAGTGATTTCATATACAGTAGCAGATGGAGCAGGGGTACACATGAGCTGCATATGTGAAGTGACATATATGTAAATCTTGATCTTTGTGCACAAAGGAAGTACCAATTTGGTGCTTTGTTCCGTTGTGGTTTGAAGCAACATTACCATTGATTTATGTGATTAATTATATTGTTTTAAGCATTTTTGACACTTTTGAAAGTGAAATGATGATGATGGCAATCATCAGTTGTGTTTCAGTAGTGCTCATAGAGGAAAAGATTGAATACTTTACACGTTGGTCATTTTTTTATGTGCATGTATTTTTGATTCTAGTAGTTATATATTTAAAATAATATTTGTTTATTTATTGATGTGCATCTTTTGTTAAAATGCAGAATATCATTTAAAATTACCTTGTGCATTCATGGTACACTTGTGCATTGCTTATGAGTTTGTATTTTCAGTGTTCAAATAAATGGCATGGCTAATGTGTTATTTGTGTCTAAAATGTTTATTTAAGTAAATGATCCTTCATCCCAGCAACTTGAATGGCTACATTCAGTACATGGATGAGGATCCTGCATGACAATGTGCCTTTAATCACATACGACACATGACACATTTGTGGTAATTTGCAAAAATCACAGAGACATGCCCACGCCACAATCAATTCCTTACTGGCTCATTAAGAATATTTATTGACATTGTATGAGAACTAATTAAAGTAAATACATTTTACATGGCAATGATAAAAAATATTTTATGGAGGTAAGTAACATAAAGGATAGGAAGTACCTTGTTCAGATAGTCAAATGAATCCACCAGTCTCTTATAATCAAAACATTGCATATGTTTGATTAGGAACGGTATTGTAAGATGTGATTCTTTTTTTAAAACCAAATATATTTGTACATTTCTCAAAAGTATTAGTGTATGTTGCATTTGTTAGATATAACATTAAATGAAAACGTATAAAATATGCTTGAGGGGTGGGTATTCTGTATGTGGCAAAAATAAGTGAGGTTATATGTTTATCATCTACTAGACAAGATATATATTTCGACATTCCTGCAATGTATACTGTGTTTTGTCTAGAAAACCATTTGAGACATTTTAGGAAACAAGTTATTGCTGAAAGAAATAAAAATTGCTTTATTTACAAGGATTGCTTTGAAAAGAAATATAGAATTGCATGTCATTTCATGTAAATGTTCACTTTCATAAACATTTCCCAAGAATTCTTTTTACAAAGCCCTCTCTCCTTCTGCAGCTATATCATAAGTCATGATCATGTCCAGGACCATTGTCGACAGTGTCCTAAGAAGTTGTTCAATGATCTCTAAATTGCTGTGGAGTGGCATTGCATCACACACTGCCACATTGCAGAGAATGCCACATGTGGCTGTCTTGTTACATATGCCAAAGTTGGAATGTTGGTTGATACAGGAGATTACCTTCAGTCAAGTTTAGACAGTGGAATCTTGATTTTAGGATGCCAAAAGAGTGTTAAATTGATACTCTTGTGCTTTTGTGAGAGGCATTGAAAGCTTCATCAGCTTTTGGTTTTCGATTACTTATTACTGTCATTGACAATGGTTTTAGTGTATATCTGTTGTCAGTGTATATCTGTCGTCTGTTTATGAAAGAAACATTCATCACAATTGATTGAATTTGAATTTACAACCTTTAATTTTGGGTATATTAGTAACACTACAGTTAGGTCTTGTATAATATAAATATTTAAGTAAAACAAATATTCCCTTGGGTTATGAAAGGAACAGGATACAAGGTTCAACTCACAACTAGATCGTTCCTCACAAGTCGCACAATAATACAATTTGTCAAGGAAAATCCCATCTAATATTTAAATCAATTGCTAAATGGCATTGAAGTTTTACAAAAATCTTTTATCATTGTACATAATCCAAGGGAAAATTTGGACCTGCAGATACAAAAAGGAGTGTATCCAGGCCAGTTTTCTAAACTGTCCCATAGGATATGTTCCTTTGAAAGACAAAGTATACTGTCTAACCAGTGTTCTCTTTTTATGTCACAGTATATTGTGTAAACTGATTGTAATTGGGGATTTTACATTTATTGTTTTTATGAATTGTTTTTATGAATTGTTTTGCATAAAACTGTGATAGATAGGAAGTGTATTGAAATTTAAACATTGTAACCACTGTTTAAATAAAATATTTTTTTAAAACATCAGCGCTATTTAGCAATTGATTCAAATATTAGGTGGGATTTTCCTTGACGAATTGTATTATAATGCGCCCTGTGGGGAACGACCTAGTTGTGAGTTGAACCTTGTATCCTGTTCCTTTCATAACCCAAGGGAATATTTGTTTTACTTGTCAAGAGTACCCTACTCCCTTGGCTAGCACAAGGGGTCTCTCTCTTCTTTTTACATATAAAATAAATATTTCACATCATTGATGATATCACGGGGGCGTGGCTTGGGCGCCGATGGCGATGGTCGCCTGAGAGCTCGGCTCCGGGACTGTGCCCGGGATTATCCTGTTAATCGGAGGCCGCGGGGCACCCTAGCCCCCGCAAATCGTTGTTCGGCCCGACTGGACCCTACTGAGGCACCTGGCGCAGCCTGGACGGGTGGTGATCCGCCCGAAACTCGAAGTTTGTGGTCCCGAGGAGAGCGACCCAACATGGCGCCCGGACCCCTTTGTCCCCTCGGACGGGACCATTAGACTGGAGGAACGTCGCTGGTTACAGCGTGCCCTCCGCTCTTTTGTCTTCCTGGAAAGTGAGGAACTGGACTTTGACCTGATGAGACTCTGGCATTGGTGATTGCGCCTGGATGGTCGGATGCCCCTACCATAGTGAACCCCGGCACACGGACGCCTGGAGGTCCTGACGGTGGTGCCGACCCCCGGCGCAGCACTTGGCTGCATCCCCCGATCGACCCGATCCCATGGGAAGCACAACCCCTTGGCGCCACAAAGTCTCTGGTGGTGTGGGTGGCCCTCGCTCCGGGTCCTCGTCAACCAGACGGGCCTGCCCGGCCTGGCGCCGAGTGTCTCCGCCTCCTCCTCAGTGCTCTCCGACGACACGGTGGTGGCGCGAGCCGAAACTGTGGAGGTCCACCTGGCCCTGGAGAAGAGGATCACCAGCCCTCACCCTGAGGGCCAGCAATCGAGAGAGTTATAGCCGACGCCCGCACTCGGTGGCGCCTTTACCTGAGTCCACACTGCGCGCTTCCCGCGACATGGGGAAGCCGAGAGGGGCCAAGGGGACTACCCCGGCCGCCTCTGACTCGGAGACCCCGGACAAGGAGTGCCATGGAGACCCGGGAAGTGCTGGTGGCGCGCCGTTGCAGCAACAGTTTGACCGCGTCCTGGAGGCGATTGCGACCACACGCTCGGCCCTTCAGCAGGACATTGCCCAGGTGGCGACGAGCCTGGGCCTCCTTAGGGCGGATCACGGCAAGCTGTCGGACAGGGTCAAAGAAGTGGAAGGCTCGGTGAAAACCTTGGAGCCGGCGCAGCGATCCTTGGCCGCGACAATGAAAGATGCCCTATCCCGGATTTCTGCCCTGGAGCAGCGAGCGGAGGATGCGGAAGGCCGTAACAGGCGCAACAACATCCGAGTGGTAGGCCTGCCGGAGAAGATCGAAGATGGCGACATGGTGGCCTACTTGGAAGCCTGGCTCCGAGACACGGTGGCCCCGGAGGGCTTATCCTCTTTCTACACCCTTGAACGAGCTCATAGAGTCCCAGCAAGGCCACCGCAACAGGGCCGTGCACCGCGTCCGGTGGTGGCGCGCCTCCTGCATTTTCGCGACAGGGACCTCATCCTCAATGCCGCTAGACATAATGGCCCCTTCAAGGTGGAGAACAGCCAGGTGAACATCTTCCCGGACTACACCTATGAAACCCAACGCAGGCGGTTTTCATTCTTGGCGGTCAAGCGCGAGCTCCGGAGCGAGGGCATCCAATACTCGCTCCTATTTCCTGCAAAGCTCCGCATCATTGTCGATGACAAGACTCAATTTTTTGATACCCCGGAGGATGTCTGTAACTGGCTTGAACTCTATAGAGCTGGGAAAGATGGTTTCGCCTCCGCATCTCAGCCAACGGCGGAGCCGGGACAGCGACGGCGATCTAAGAGGATACGGAGTCGCCGGGGCCGGTCGGGCGGCCCTTCAACTGCGGAGACATCGACGGAGCGGAAAGGAGTACTAGATGTGTTGTCTGCACTGTCTGGTTCACGAGATGATACCATTGCAGAAGAAGAGAACCCTGGTGACGAGGGGGCATCGACGGACTCGGAGGACTCGGTGACAGATAGCATCAGCACACCGGTGATCACGCCGAAATCGGTTGAGGACCTTCTGGATGGACAGGGTTGACGGGGTGAGCTGCATCCTTTTGGGTGGGGGCCCGTAGCGGGGGTGGCGGGAGCCGATGGTTCAGCATGATCTCCGGAGAAGCGGGGGGTGGGGTGCCTTGCTTTTGCCCCGAGGGTTTCCGATACTGTTTTGGGCTTGATTTAGTCCTGGTAGCCAGGGCATCGAGGGCCCACTGCCACCACCCAGCCCGCACCTGGACCTTAAGGCCTTCCTACGGTGGCGACCGTAGGATTAGTTGGGGACGAAGGGTTTTCTGAGGGCATGGTTTGGTTGGGAACTAGATGGAGCTATTTGGGTCCTGTTCTGGGGAAGGTGGGCAGGGGTTTGGTTAGCATAAGAGTTGTTGAGTTTTGGTTGGGGGAAATGGCCGCCATCAGTGCTGGGTTGTTTGTTGTTCGCTCTTTGTTGGGACCCGGATGGGGAGACTTTGCACAAACAGTATGGGACAATGGCTGACGTTGCTAATGTGAAGTGTATTACTTGGAACGTGCGGGGGCTTCATACCATGTCTAGGCGGCACAAAGTCCATGCTTATTTAGTGCGTAGGGGAATACAAATGGCGCTGCTGCAGGAGACCCATCTGAACAAGGCGGAAGGGGCGGCGCTACAGCGTAGGTGGAGGGGGCAGGTCTTCTACACGTCGTACTCCGCGTATGCCAGGGGGGCGCTAATTTGGATTAGAGCTGGGGTTCCCTTCCAGGTCACAAACTCAGTGGTAGATCCAGAGGGGCGCTACGTGGCCATCTCGGGCACTCTGGGGGGGAGGGACCTGAATGTTTGCTGTGTATACGCACCGAACGTGGACCAGATTGCCTTCCTTTCTAGGTTATCGGGCTCGTTGGCCCACTTTTTCACGGGGCCCCTCCTGCTCGGTGGGGATTTCAATTCGGTAGTGGATGTGGAGACCGATCGCTCGCATCCGCCCCTCCCTGACTCTCCGGTCCGCCGTGTGGCTAAAGGTCGTAGGGACTGGCAGATACGTTGGGGTCTGACGGATATTTGGAGAGCGCAACACCCCGACGCTAGAGACTACTCCTACTTTTCGGGCCTACACGAGTTGCACGTTAGGTTGGACGGGTTTCTTGGCTCGACTGAACTGGTTTCAGCGGCGATCCGTTCCGAATACTTTACTAGGACCATCTCGGACCATAACCCCCTCCTGCTGGCCCTTCGTTGGTTTCCGGGGGCGTCGGCGGTGCCCACCTGGAAGTTACGTCCTGAGATCCTCGAGGACACTGTATTCAAAGCGGACTTAGGAGATAAGATCGAGGAGTATTTCGCGTCCAACAGGGGCACTGCGAGCTCGAGAGCGCTGGAATGGGACGCTTTTAAGGTGGTGGTGAGGGGTTATTGCATCACCAAGAAGGTAGGTATGAGGCGGGTTATCCTCGATGACTTAGACGTGGCTGATCGGAGGCTTCGTGAGCTGGAACTCCGCCGCCCCGGGCACCCTGAACTTCAGGGACGCACGGCAGAGGCGAAGGAGGCGGTGGCGGCAGAGGTCGAGCGGCTGCGCTGCTTCGACTACAAGGCCTATACGGTTCGGTCCCTCGCAGAAGGGGATAGATCGAGCGCATTGCTGGCATGGCTGGCTAACCCTACGCGCCAGACCTCACTGACGACGTCCATGCGCATGGCGGACGGGACCTTGGTGCACACTCAACCGGAGATTCTAGGCTGCTACCGGCACTACTACGATCAGCTATATCGCAGTCGTGCTGCCAAAGACCCTGACCTTCTCGAGGACTATCTGAGGCCCCTGGAGCTCCCAGCGGTGGAGCCTGACGTGGCGAAAGCCCTGGGGGCCGATATTGAACTGGGGGAGATCCGCAGCGCCATTAAAAAGATGGCGCGGAATAAGACCCCGGGTCTAGACGGTCTTCCTGTGGAATTTTACGCGGCCTATGCCGACCTCCTAGCTCCGAGACTGGTGATCGTATATAGAGAGGCGAAGAGGCTTGGCCGACTCCCCGGCTCGATGCGCGAGGCCCTGGTGGTTCCCCTCCTCAAGCCGGGACGGGACTCGGCCGATCCGGCGTCCTACCGTCCCTTATCGATGCTGACGGTCGATTATAAGATTCTGAGCAGCATCTTGGCCTCGAGACTGCTGGGCCACATGAGCTCCCTGGTACATGAAGACCAGGCTGGGTTCATCCCCAAGCGCAACACGACAATGAACATCCGTAGGTTGTTCCGCTTGCTGGGTGAACCGCTTGTGGATGCTCCGTGCCCGGTGGTCCTATCGGTAGATTTAGAGAAGGCATTTGATAGCCTGGAATGGGACTACCTGCACACTGTGTTGCGGCGGTTCGGCCTCTGCGAGGGTTTCATCAGATGGACCGCGGTCTTGTATACCTCCGTATCGGCCAGGGTTCGGGCGGGTCCGTTAATTTCCTCACAGTACCCGGTGGAAAGAGGCACGAGACAGGGCTGCTCGTTATCCCCACTTCTCTTCGCGCTGGCGGTGGAGCCTCTCGCACTGCTACTCCGATCGGGGGCTCATTACAATGGCTTCTGGACACCTTCGGGCCCGCACCACATTTCGTTATATGCCGACGACCTGTTGCTCTTCCTTGAGGACCCAGTTGTAGCCCTACATGGAGCTGCGACGGCGCTCACGGCGTTTGGGGAGGTCTCGGGCCTCCGGGTGAATTGGGCTAAGACATGCCTTTTCCCGGTTCGTAGAGGCACCCCTAGCCCAGTCCTCAATAGAGAGATTAGATGGGAACCTGACTGCTTCAGGTACCTGGGAGTGTATATCTATCATGAACCACCTGACCTCCTGGACGGAAACATTACCAGATGCAGTCGAGCGCTACGGGGTAATATGGACTTCTGGGCTACGCTACCGCTTTCGATGGCGGGGCGGGTCGCTCTCCTCAAAATGGTGGCTCTTCCCCGGTTGCTGTATTATTTCCGGGCGCTACCGGTTTGGATCCCGCCGGCCACATTTAGGCTCCTACGGTCAATGATAGTCGGATTCCTCTGGGGCTCGGGCCGCCGAAGAGTGGCCCGTAAAACCCTGATGAGGCCGAAAGCCGAGGGTGGGCTCGCGGTGCCGGACTTTGAGAAATACTATCTGGCGGCGCAGCTCCAGACCCTCACCCAGGAGATTGCCAGGGAATTCCGGGGCCCGGAGGACAGGAGAGGTATGGGGATGGCCAGGCATGTTCTATCCTTCATAGCTCTACGCCAACGTTTGGCCTTGCAAGACCTGACGCTGGAGGAGAAGACCATTCGCCTGTGTTGGAACCGAGCCCACGCCCGGGGCCAATTGCGAATACCGTATGCGCCTGAAATACCTTTAGGGATGTTGACGGCCTTGCCCCATGGCGGTGATTGGTCACGGTTGGCGGACTGGGAGGACGCGGGGCTGCAGTTGGTGGGGGATCTTTATGAGGCTGGGGTGCTCTTACCCTTTCAGGAGCTCATTGACCGCTTCGAGATTCCCCGCGGAGACTTCCTATTGCACTCGGCCCTGGTCCGAGCGATCCAGGCGCACTGGAAAGACGGACAGGAGGAACCTCCTACGTCTCCGGTGTGCCAATACGTCATGATGTCTGCGGGCACGGTGAAGGCGGTCACTTGCCTCTACGGTAGACTGATCAATGAAGGGCTGACCCCCCTTACGACCTTGAGAGCCCGTTGGGAGGCAGACATAGGCAAGGAGATCCCGGAAACGACCTGGTCTCAACTCGTGCGGCGGGCTTGGAAGGGGACGCGCCACGCCCGTTTTCAGTTGGTCCACTATTATGTACTCCATCGGGCATACCTGACCCCGGCGAAAATCCAACAGTACTTCGCCACGGGCTCGGCAACCTGCCCCAGATGCCCGGCGCCGGAGGCAGACCTCCTCCATATGTTGTGGGCCTGCCCGGGTTTTTCCTCCTACTGGGTGGAAGTGGGGAAGACCCTGACGGAGGTGACGGGGAGACCCCTATCGGTCGATGCGGCGGTGGGACTCTTGCATTGGTTTCCACATACCCCCAAAAACAAAATTTCCAGTAAATTTATTGATTTGGGGCTTCTCTTGGCTAAACGAGAGGTGACCAGGAACTGGAAGGCACGAGCTGGTCCGACTGGGAGCAGGTGGCACAGCGAACTCCTGAAGTGGGCGGCGGGAGAAAGCACACTGAGATACCAACTAGCTGGGAGACAGCATAACGAAAAGGCACAGGAGGCAGCGCTAGAATGGGAGACACTAGTGCAGGCCCTCAGGGACTATTGCGCCCCCAGCGACTCTGATAGCGAGAGTGCGGCGCGCCCCGAGTCCCGATAGGCGATTGCGATTTCTGTTTCTGATACTCTCCTCTTGGGTCCTCTCATGAATCCTACTGCGGCTGCTACCATACACTGATGGCGGGGTTGGGTTGGGGAGGGATTACTTTGGAATTTAGTGTTTTGTGGGAGGGATTTTCTTTTGGGTTTTGTGGGCTTGTTTAGAAAAGCAGATGGCGGACGGTGGATCATCCGGACCAGCTTAGCTTTCCTGCTGAGCCCCCACTGGATTTTGTCGCCTGACCTTTGGGCTGTGGGCTGAATGATTGTATATGACAACATGCTGCGGGGGGTAGGTGGGATGCAGTTCATTGATTTTATTGGCTTTATGATGCTGGTCGTATATGTAACATTTTGCTGATTCCTGCAATAAAAATATATTTAAAAAAAAAAAAAAAATCATTGATGATATCACAGATTATTTATTTATTGAATAATTCTAAATTTGTTCTTGGAATTTTACTATAATACCTACCTATAACTTAACTTTAATCTTTGTTGTTTTAGTGAATTTCTGAGGTTTTTAAATTTAAAGAAAAATCTTGTTATCATACCTAACTAAAGCATTGCTTTAGCTTTTCGTTTTCTCTGTGAATTTCAGTTTTTTCATCACATTCACCCAACCCCCACACTGAGCATAGGTTTTAGCTGTGTCAGCATGGGGTTGGCCCAAGCACTCCTGTCACCCCACCCCTGTAGGCACCCAACCCACTCATAGTAGGCCAACTGCCCATGGACCTCCCACCCTACCTTCTTTTTGGCCTACACTGCATCCTTATAGTTTTTTTCTTAATGCAGGGACAGAATCCCCAAGTCCTAAAACGGCTGCTATCATATTTCATTTCATGTTGCGACCAGCCCATCAGATCCCTTGGTCATGTGGGCCTAGTATCGATCCAAAAGCCCTCTTGACTAATTAGAATGCTCTATGTTTTTTTCATTTGCAGCACCACAGGAGTACACAGGTACCCCTGCAAGTCAGACCGTCCAGATATTGCTATAATTTAAATGCAAATTTCCTCAAAAACAACTGAACAGTTTTACACCAAAACACATAAAGCATCTTCTTGGTAAAGATCTAGCTTTCTGCCAAATTTGGTGTAATTCTGTTCGGCCGTTTGATCTGTATTGCTTCCTAAAATTTCTATGGGTAGTAACATGAGAAAAATATGTTTTTTGACCCCTGCTTTTTTCTCAGCCCACTTTTGACAAATGACCCTAAATCTTTCTAGGAACATGCTGAGGTTGATGATTTTTGGCTGGGAAAGTTTTGTGAAGATTTGTCAAACAGCACCATAGTTATTAGCAAAACAATAAACACTCCTATGTAAATTGTTGGTATGCAGTCTAAATATCTAGTTTTTTTTATCGAGTGGACATAATATCGAGTCAGGAATATCGAGTCTGCAATAATATCGAGGTAAGTAATATCGAGGTATGTATTATCGATTTTTATAGTAAAAAAAATATCGAAGGTAGTAATATCGAGTTGTTATAATCGAGTGTGTAAAATATCGATTATGTTTGTAAGTAATTATTTTCAAAAGTAAAAATATAGAGTGTCAGAATATCAAATGTAAAAATATAGAGTGTTAGAATATCGAATGTAAAAATATAGAAAGTTAGAATATCAGAATTATTATTATAGAGTGTAAGAATATTTATAATAGTATTTTAGATTGTAAAATATGTTATTTAAGTTATAAAAAAATTTTATGTTTATATAATTTTTAATAAATAATTTAAAAACATTATTTAAAAAAATGTATAATAAAATTTAGGAGTGGGATGTGGGTTTTTAGGGGAATAGGGTGAGGGGAGTTTTAAAAAAGGGAAATTTGAATTTTTTTTTGTAAAAAAATAAAATTAAAAAAAATATTTAAATAAAAGTATAATACAATTTAGGAGCGGGATATGGGTTTTATGGGGAATAGGGTGGGGATTGTTTTAAAAAAAGGTAATTTGGAATATATTTTTATTTTGTATAAAAAAATTTTTTTTAAATATTTAAATAAAAGTATAATAAAAATTAGGAGCGGGATGTGGGTTTTAGGGGAAAAGGGTGGGAAGTGTTTTAAAAAACTTTAAATTGTTTTTATTTTTTGTTTTTTTAAAATAAAATTTTGAAAATGTTTCAATATAAGTATAAGAAAAATTATGAGCGGGATGTAGGTTTTTAGGGGAATAGGGTGGGGATTGTTTTTAAAAAGTTAAAATTGAATTTTTTTATTTTTAAAAAAATAAAATAAAAAAATTTAAATAAAATAATTTTTTTAAGAAATTTAGGAGCGGTATGTGTGTTTATAGGGAAATGTTTGGGAAGTGTTTTACAAATATCTTATTTTTTATTTTTTTTACAATTTGTAATAACATTTTGGAGTGGGTTGTGGGTTTTTAAGGGGATTATGGTGGGGATTGTTATAAAATTTGAAATGTGTAATATTTATTTTAAATTGTTATAATAAAATAAAAATGTTTAAATTTTGAAAATTTAGGAATGGGATGTGGGTTTTTAGGGGAATCGGGTTGGGATTGTTTTAAAATTTTTTATTTGAATTTAAAAAAATATATATTTATATATAATAAATAAATAGAAAATTATATTGGTTTTGGGTATAGTACATTCCCTGACTTTGTAGTTGGTGGAGTGGGATTAGTTAATTATATTGTTTAATTGTCCAGCACCTTCCCTGTGTTAGTACTTGGTGGAGTGGGAATAGTAAATTATATGGGTTTTGTGTCCAGTACCTTCCCTGAATTTGTACGTGGTGGAGTGGGAATATTAAATTATATGGGTTTTGTGTCCAGCGCCTTCCTTGAATTTGTACTTGGTGGAGTGGGAATAGTAAATTATATGAGTTTTGTGTCCAGCACCTTCCCTGAATTTGTACTTGGTGGAGTGGGAATACTAAATTGTATGGGTTTTGTGTCCAGCACCTTCCCTGACTTTCTACTTGGTGGAGTGGGAATAGTAAATTATATGGGTTTAGTGTCCAGCACCTTCCCTGAGTTTGTACTTGGTGGAGTAGGAATAGTAAACTATATGGGTTTTGTGTCCAGCACCTTCCCTGAGTTAGTACTTGGTGGATTGGGAATAGTAAATTATACTGTTTGAGTGTCCAACATTTCCCTGAGTTTGTACTTGTTGGATTTGGAATAGTAAATTATATGGGTTTTGTGTCCAGCACCAACCCTGAGTTAGTACTTGGTGGAGTGGGAATAGTAAATTATATGGGTTTAGTGTCCAGCAACTTCCATGAGTTTGTACTTGGTGGAGTTGGAATAGTAAATTATATGGGTTTAGTGTCCAGCACCTTCTCTGAGTTTGGACTTGGTGGAGTTGGAATAGTAAATTATATGGGTTTTGTGTCCAGCACCTTCCCTGAGTTAGTACTTGGTGGAGTGGAAATAGTAAATTATATTGTTTGAGTGTCCAGCACCTTCTATGAGTTTATAGTTGGTGGAGTAGGAATAGTAAATTATATGGGTTTTGTGTCCAGCACCTTCCCTGAATTTGTACTTGGTGGAGTGGGAATAGTAAATTATATGGGCTTTGTGTCCAGCACATTCCCTGAGTTAGTACTTGGTGGATTGGGAATAGTAAATTATATGGGTTTTGTGTCCAGCACCGTCCCTGACTTTCTACTTGGTGGAGTGGGAATAGTAAATTATATGGGTTTTGTGTCCAACACCTTCCCTGAATTTGTACTTGGTGGAGTGGGAATAGTACAATTTATTGCCTGAGTGTCCAACACCTTCCCTGAGTTTATAGTTGGTGGAGCTGGAATAGTAAATTATATGGGTTTTGTGTTCACCACCGTCCCTGAATTTGTACTTTGCGGAGTGGGAATAGTAAATTATCTGGGTTTTGTGTCCAGCACCTTCCCTGAGTTTGGACTTGGTGGAGTTGGAATAGTAAATTATATGGGTTTTGTGTCCAGCACCTTCCCTGAGTTAGTACTTGGTGGATTGGGAATAGTAAATTATATTGTTTGAGTGTCCAACATTTTCCCTGAGTGTGTACTTGGTGGAGTTAGAATAGTAATTTATATGGGTTTAGTGTCCAGCTCCTTCACTTGAGTTTGTACTTAGTGGAGTAGGAATAGTAAATTATATGGGTTTTGTGTCCAGCACCTTCCCTGAGTTTGGACTTGGTGTATTTGGAATAGTAAATTATATGGGCTTTGTGTCCAGCACCTTTCCTGAGTTAGTACTTGGTGGAGTGGGAATAGTAAATTATATTGTTTTAGTGTCCAGCGCCTTCTATGAGTTTATAGTTGGTGGAGTAGGAATAGTAAATTATATGGGTTTTTTGTCCAGCACCTTCCCTGACTTTCTACTTGGTGGAGTGGGAATAGTAAATTATATGGGATTAGTGTCCAGCACCTTCCCTGAGTTTGTACTTGGTGGAGTAGGAATAGTAAATTATATGGGTTTTGTGTCCAGCACCTTCCCTGAGTTAGTACTTGGTGGATTGGGAAAAGTAAAATATATTGTTTGAGTGTCCAACATTTTCCCTGAGTGTATACTTGGTGGAGTTAGAATAGTAAATTATATGGGTTTAGTGTTCAGCTCCTTCATTTGAGTTTGTACTTGGTGGAGTAGGAATAGTAAATTATATGGGTTTTGTGTCCAGCATCTTCCCTGAATTTGTACTTGGTGGAGTGGGAATAGTAAATTATATGGGTTTTTTGTCCAGCACCTTCCCTGAGTTAGTACTTGGTGTATTGGGAATAGTAAATTATATTGTTTAAGTGTCCAACATTTTCCCTGAGTGTGTACTTGGTGGAGTTAGAATAGTAAATTATATGGGTTTAGTGTCCAGCTCCTTCACTTGAGTTTGTACTTAGTGGAGTAGGAATAGTAAATTATATGGGTTTTGTGTCGAGCACCTTCCCTGAATTTGTACTTGGTGGAGTGGGAATAGTAAATTATATGGGTTTTGTGTCCAGCGCCTTCCCTGAGTTAGTACTTGGTAGAGTGAGAATAGTAAATTATATTGTTTGAGTGTCCAGCACCTTCCCTGAATTTGTACTTGGTGGAGTGGGTATAGTAAAATTTATTGCTTGAGTGTCCAACACCTTCCCTGAGTTTATAGTTGGTGGAGCTGGAATAGTAAATTATATAGGTTTTGTGTTCACCACCGTCCCTGAATTTGTAATTTGCGGAGTGGGAATAGTAAATTATCTGGGTTTTGTGTCCAGCATCTTCCCTGAGTTTGGACTTGGTGGAGTTGGAATAGTAAATTATATGGGTTTTGTGTCCAGCACCTTCCCTGAATTTGTACTTGGTGGAGTGGGAATAGTAACTTATATGGGTCTTGTGTCCAGCACCTTCCCTGACTTTCTACTTGGTGGAGTGGGAATAGTAAATTATATGGGATTAGTGTCCAGCACCTTCCCTGAGTTTGTACTTGGTGGAGTAGGAATAGTAAATTATATGGGTTTTGTGTCCAGCACCTTCCCTGAGTTAGTACTTGGTGTATTGGGAATAGTAAATTATATTGTTTTAGTGTCCAACATTTTCCCTGAGTGTGTACTTGGTGGAGTTAGAATAGTAAATTATATGGGTTTAGTGTCCAGCTCCTTCACTTGAGTTTGTACTTAGTGGAGTAGGAATAGTAAATTATATGGGTTTTGTGTCGAGCACCTTCCCTGAATTTGTACTTGGTGGAGTGGGAATAGTAAATTATATGGGTTTTGTGTCCAGCACCTTCCCTGAGTTAGTACTTGGTAGAGTGAGAATAGTAAATTATATTGTTTGAGTGTCCAGCACCTTCCCTGAATTTGTACTTGGTGGAGTGGGAATAGTACAATTTATTGCTTGAGTGTCCAACACCTTCCCTGAGTTTATAGTTGGTGGAGCTGGAATAGTAAATTATATAGGTTTTGTGTTCACCACCGTCCCTGAATTTGTAATTTGCGGAGTGGGAAAAGTAAATTATCTGGGTTTTGTGTCCAGCACCTTCCCTGAGTTTGGACTTGGTGGAGTTGGAATATTGAATTATATGGGTTTTTTGTCCAGCACCTTCCCTGAATTTGTACTTGGTGGAGTGGGAATAGTAACTTATATGGGTCTTTTGTCCAGCACCTTCCCTGAGTTAGTACTTGGTAGAGTGGGAATACTAAATTATATTGTTTGAGTGTCCAACACCTTCCCTGAGTAGTGAATTATATGGGTTGTCTGTAAAGCACCTACCCTGAATTAGTACTTGGTGGAGTGGGAATAGTAAATTATATGGGTTTAGTGTCCAGCACCTTCCATGAGTTTGTACTTGGTGGAGTTGGAATAGTAAATTATATGGGTTTAGTGTCCAGCACCTTCTCTGAGTTTGGACTTGGTGTAGTTGGAATAGTAAATTATATGGGCTTTGTGTCCAGCACCTTCCCTGAGTTAGTACTTGGTGGAGTGGGAATAGTAAATTATATTGTTTGAGTGTCCAGCACCTTCTATGAGTTTATAGTTGGTGGAGTAGGAATAGTAAATTATATGGGTTTTTTGTCCAGCACCTTCCCTGAATTTGTACTTGGTGGAGTAGGAATAGTACATTATATGGGTTTTGTGTCCAGCACACTCCCTGAGTTAGTACTTGGTGGATTGGGAATAGTAAATTATATGGGTTTTGTGTCCAGCACCTTCCCTGACTTTCTACTTGGTGGAGTGGGAATAGTAAATTATATGGGATTAGTGTCCAGCACCTTCCCTGAGTTTGTACTTGGTGGAGTAGGAATAATAAATTATATGGGTTTTGTGTCCAGCACCTTCCCTGAGTTATTACTTGGTGGATTGGGAATAGTAAATTATATTGTTTGAGTGTCCAACATTTTCCCTGAGTGTGTACTTGGTGGAGTTAGAATAGTAAATTATATGGGTTTAGTGTCCAGCTCCTTCACTTGAGTTTGTACTTGGTGGAGTAGGAATAGTAAATTATATGGGTTTTGTGTCTAGCACCTTCCCTGAATTTGTACTTGGTGGAGTGGGAATAGTAAAATATATGGGTTTTGTGTCCAGCACCTTCCCTGAGTTAGTACTTGGTGGATTGGGAATAGTTAATTATATTGTTTGAGTGTCCAACATTTTCCCTGAGTGTGTACTTGGTCGAGTTAGAATAGTAAATTATATGGGTTTAGTGTCCAGCTCCTTCACTTGAGTTTGCACTTAGTGGAGTAGGAATAGTAAATTATATGGGTTTAGTGTCCAGCTCCTTCACTTGAGTTTGTACTTGGTGGAGTAGGAATAGTAAATTATATGGGTTTTGTGTCCAGCTCCTTCCCTGAATTTGTACTTGGTGGAGTGGGAATAGTAAATTATATCGGTTTTGTGTCCAGCACCTTCCCTGAGTTAGTACTTGGTGGATTGGGAATGGTTAATTATATTGTTTGAGTGTCCAACATTTTCCCTGAGTGTGTACTTGGTGGAGTTAGAATAGTAAATTATATGGGTTTAGTGTCCAGCTCCTTCACTTGAGTTTGCATTTAGTGGAGTAGGAATAGTAAATTATATGGGTTTTGTGTCAAGCACCTTCCCTGAATATGTACTTGGTGGAGTGGGAATAGTAAATTATGTGGGTTTTGTGTCCAGCACCTTCCCTGAGTTAGTACTTGGTAGAGTGGGAATAGTAAATTATATTGTTTGAGTGTCCAGCACCTTCCCTGAATTTGTACTTGGTGGAGTGGGAATAGTACAATTTTTTGCTTGAGTGTCCAACACCTTCCCTGAGTTTATAGTTGGTGGAGCTGGAATAGTAAATTATATGGGTTTTGTGTTCACCGCCGTCCCTGAATTTGTACTTTGTGGAGTGGGAATAGTAAATTATCTGGGTTTTGTGTCCAGCACCTTCCCTGAGTTTGGACTTGGTGGAGTTGGAATAGTAAATTATATGGGTTTTGTGTCCAGCACCTTCCCTGAATTTGTACTTGGTGGAGTGGGAATAGTAAATTATATGGGTTTTGTGACCAGCACCTTCCCTGAGTTAGTACTTGGTAGAGTGGGAATAGTAAATTATATTGTTTGCGTGTCCAACACCTTCCCTGAGTTTATAGTTAGTGGAGTTGGAATAGTAAATTATATGGGTTTTGTGTCCAGCACCTTCCTTGAGTTTATACTTGGTGGAGTGGGAATAGTAATTTATTTGGGTTAAGGGTTTAGCACCTTCTCTGACTTTATACTTTGTGGAGTGGGAATGATAAATTATTTGAGTTGACTGTTCAGCATTTTGGTAGAATACATAGTTGATGGAGTGGGAATAGTAAATTTTAATATATGAATGTTTAGTATTTTGTGAGAGTATATGTAATGATATTGAGTATGTTTAACTCATGTTGTATGGTATAATGAATCTATTAATATTAATTAATTATTGTAATTGTTAGTAGTTAAAAATTATTTAATCAGAGTCACAGCATGTTTTAAATATTTCATTATTTTCAAAAAATAGGTAATAACATAAGAAATCAGAAAATCATTTTATTGACATTTTTAAATGTTATCTGTAATTTTTTATTTTCATGAAATATATTAAAAATATTGACATTTTCATCACAGTTGTACATTTGTTTCCAAAAATTATTATTGCAAACATAATTTAGTGCAATTATTTTTAAGTAAAATAACATTTTTTGTTTATTTCACAGTTTTTAATGTAAAAATAAAGATTAATTAGACAAGTCATATACAACAATTATTTTTATAATTTTTGTTCACTGTGGTAGTATTTTTAAAAAAAAATTTAGTACACATATTTATAGACATTAACACAAAAAGGTAGTTGTGTTTTAACATTAATCTAATATTTACATTTTTGATTTTTGAAATAAATTATTATTATTAATATATAAAATATTAATAATAATACTTTTTACAGATACAATGCTAATGTTTTTAGGTAAAATATAGGTTTATACAAACAGTAAATAATAGTACTTTTAATAACAGTATTGTATATTCATACAGTTAGGTAAGTAATTTTTAATAAGGTAAATGTTTGTTTATTTAATGTACAGTCATTGAAGATAACATATAGTACATTGGAATAATTTTTCTAACAATGTAACAGTTTTTGTTTCATTAAAAAAATACAATAGTTACATAATGTATATTATAACGTGTAAAATAATTTTAGAATGTTATTTAATGTTAATATAAGTGGAACTATTTGTTTGTTTGGAACTATTTTGTAACCACGCCATGTTATTTTGGGTCATTTCGACTTGGAAGAGCTCGCGGTTGGAGGCTGCTTCGCGTGTGGAAGGGTAATTTTAATTTTAAGCACTTTATTTAAGTTATATGTTTAGTTTGAGTGTCTGTGGAGTGTGTGTAGGTTTTTTATTGTTTGGTAGTTGTAGGATGTGTGTGTTTTAGGCGGTAGTTACGGTTATCGTTTTGGTTCCGGTTTACTAGTTTTGGGTTAGTTTGTTGATGAGGTAGGAATAGGTTTAGAAATGTAACTTAATGTTTTATATTATGTTTAAAAATGTTTTATATTGTATGTTGGGGTGCATTGTGTGCGGGTAGGTATGTTTTTTTTCTATTTTACGGGTACTTCATGTGGATGTCGTTTTTGGGAGAAGATTGCGGTTTTTTTCTAAGAAGGGTCTCTATTATTTTTTAATATATTAGAGACACACTATCTAACATTTTCGGTTTTTCCTGGGGAGTTTTTTATATTTTACACTATTTTTGGGTTTTTAATGGGTTATTGTTGGATCTATTATGGAGAAGAATCGTTATGGATGTGTTTTTTTAAATTTATTTACATTACATTTACATGGAGTTTTTTTCAGTTTTTGTGAACTATTTTCGGGTTTTCAAGGGTTTTCGAGTGGATTGTGCTGGAGAAGAAGTTTTTTGGATTTCGTGTTATTTTTGGATGATCTCGTTTGGATTGTTTGGGTGGATTGCTTCTAAGGAATGATTTATTTTGTTACAAAGGTTTCTCTTCAGCAACAAAGTCAGTAAGTATTTTTCAATTATTTTTTGGGTGGGATTGTCATTTTATTTTGTATGTAATTTTATGGTATATGTTAGAAATTGTTAGAAAATTATATAGATATATTTAAATAAATATATTAAATATATTCGAATAATTATTTTATAGTTTCTAACGTGTGTTTAATATGTATATTTTATGTTTACTATTTGAATAGTGTGTGTATGTGAGTTATGTTTAAAGAATTGTTGTAGCTATGGTAGATAGGTATGGTAGGTCTCTGGTTGTTGGGTAAAGGGTTACTTGGCTTTGTAAGGTGTTGTACATTTTTTTCGTTTCTTTAGTTAGTTTAGGGTCTATTTGTGTTATAGATTGCTCCATTCGGAGTTCTTGGTAGCTTTGCTCCTTTTGTAATGCTTGAAGGAGTTTATGTAGGGTTAGGGAACCTCTGCCTGTACCTGCTTAGAAAGCATTGTGCCATCCTTCAACAGCGTTGTTGCTTTTAGCTTGTTTATTTAGTGTACTTAGGTAGACGTTCCACCAGGGGGTTTGGAATTTAGGTTGCCTTCTATGTCCTGATCTGTATAGTCTCCCTACCCATTTATCTTCGAAATAATCTAAGAGAGGGCTTAGTTTTGTTTCATTTTTTTTATAATAGGGGCTGTCTATTAGTAGGTTGTAATGTTCTGCTACATCTGTAACTGGAACGTAGGCCAGTGCTATTAATTGTTTTACCTGGTAGGCAAAAGTACTGTCAGTGCAGTATTGGGTGCTTAGGGCAGATTTTTGTATTTGTTTCCATATACATTTGTTAAAGTGGTAGTAGCAACCTTGGATTGCTGTGTGAGGGTAGGTCTTTAGAATTGTATTTATCATTGCTTTCTCAAAGTCAATGATAATGTTTTGGGGGAAGTAATTATTTGTTAGGTCTTTTATTTTATTTAGTACCTCAGTATAGGTGGTTTGCTGTTTGTTGGGTAGTAGGGCATATATGAAGGGGATATTGCAGTTTTGATAGTGTCCTTGGATGGTGTATAATTGGTAGAATGGTTCTGGGCAGACTGAGAATGTGCCGTCCATCATCCATGTTTCACATTGGTGTAATTTCACCATATTGTTTGCTGTAGCAAACATTATAATTCTTTTTTCTCTAGATGTATTGTCATATATGATGAAAGGTTCATTATTACGGGTTATTGTTAGTTCAGGGGGAATTTGAACTTGCTCAAATGTTTTTGGGGCAGGTGGTGTAGCTGTAGTTGTTCTTTTTTTCCTAGCTATTGTCCTTTTTAGAGAATCTATAGAAGGGAGTTGGCTAGCTGCATGATGGGGGGGAGTTCTTAGATGGTCTTTAAGAATAGTTGTAGATGGGCGGTCTGTGTTAGTGCTTGCTTCTTTTAGGGAGTCAAGCATTTGTCTAATTTCTATTTCTGTCACGTTGGGGGGGTGGTTATGTTCAGTTGTGTTAGTTACAGTTGTTTCATGAGTTATAGCACGACCATAACAATAATTACTGTAATATTTGCTGCATTTCCAAAACACTTTCAATTGATGTTGTTTTTCTTGGGTATATGTATAGCCCAAATAACAAAGAAGCATTTTGCCTTTCTGTGAAGTTACACATTTAGCCTCTTCTGTCATTGTTCTGGTTTCTTTCTACAGTAAATAAATGTTACATAGAGAAATTTAGATTTGTTTTACGTTTATCATTACATTTATCACAGTTTCACAGTATATTTACCAGTTTTTCAGTTGTTTGGAGGGCTGTGCTTTGTTTTTTGATGGTTTTCTTCTCTATTCCTTTTGTTGATGGCTCTGTTGGTAAAAGTAAAATCATTTGTTTACAATTATTGGATTCCTTTTCATTTGGAAGTTGTCTTTCTAAGTTTCGTTTTATAAGTTGTCTCTGTTATTTTAGTTTGTATACTTACTTTGTCTTTAGAGTTGATAGGTTTGCAAATGTTGGCCTTTTTTTCTTTAAATGTGGTATATCTGCAAAAAATGGTAAAATTGAAAGAAAATGATTTGTTTATTGTTTAATTTACTATTTGTAGCTTGTAGTGCTAAGCCTAGTAGTTAATGTTAGGTACTTACTTTTGTTATCTTTATCCTTTGTTTGATGGTAGCAGCATTCTGTTCTGGTGAAAATTTGGCAGAGTTTCCCCTTCTTCACGTTTTGTAGCACCAAGTGGTATCTAATTGTTTGTTTTCTTTCTTTATATAGTGTTTGAATTATGTGTTGGTTGATTTGATTGGTCAATGTAATTGTTTGGTGTTTTTTATTGGTTGTTAGAGATATTTTTAATTTTTTTGATAGTTATGTGATTCGTTTTGTAGATGCTCGGTAATGGTTTTATATTGTGATGTATTTATTTTTCATTCTTTTTATTTAATATTCTTTTGTAATGTGAGCTGTATAATGTTATTTATGATTATGTTATGTGAACCTATTGTATTGTAAAAATGTTTTATATGTTATAAATGTTGTTGTTTATTTATTGTTTGTTTGTAGTATGTTATATTTTATATAAGTATGCTGATTTATGTTACGATTTACTGTGTTTTTTATCAGATATATTTGTTTATTTATTATATATAGTGAAGTCGATAATTTGATTTAGCGATATTTTAGTGGTCTATATTTTTGTTTTCGATATTTTTGATTTGTCTTTATGTGTGTTGAAGTCGATATATTTTGTTTGCGATAATTTTTAGGGTCGATAATGTTGTTTTCGATGTTTTTTATTTGCGCTATTGTTTAGTCGATATTTGTGTATTTTTAGGTTTAAGTATTGGGAATCGATATTTTTGTATTCAATATAATTACGTCGATAATTTTTGTACTCGATATTCGGTCTGTAGATATTGTTTCAGTGATTCGAAATTGTTACCTATTGTATACCTATACAGTGGTAACCACCAATTTTATCAAAAGGTACTGCTGATATGTAAAATGTTGCAGTTTTGCATCGGAAAGATGATTGACACAGACATATGGGCAGGTTCGTGTTGTAATGCATTGCACGAGTACCAGCCCAAGACAATAGTAAATTTGCGTCATCATTTCTTTCTTAGCCTTATGTTGATATTATGTTCACACTTATAAATAACCATTTGTTGGCTCATTTCTTGATTTCTTAATTATACATTTTCATTAATCAAGTGCATGTTGCATATTTTCCTCATATGATCATTCTAAAGATGTATATGCATTTTTTTCAGCCAGCTTGTGTCCTTTTCCTGATCAAGTGCCAGAGTTAGGTATGATTCTCTTTTTCTGAGCCGTGCTTCTGTATTATTTTCTATTTTGAGAGGTAATACACCAAATGTAACATTTTCCAAGCTGGTATTATATTTCAAAGCGACTGACATGACAACAGATTGTATGTTCTGTAAAATTCTAATGTTTTGCTTCTTTGTGGGCTGCGAATGCACAATTTGTCATACCAACATTGTAATGTATACACTGTATACATCATTTTGCACCTCATCAGTATCCTAACTACTCTTTGTGGACCAAACTCACTGAGTTTCTTTGTGTTATATAAGGGCATGCTTTGCGCTTACAACATTTCCTAAAGCCTTTATTGGGCACTCCTAGCCAGTTAATGATTTTCTGGTCTCTTCTAGTGAAACCATGGATGGTGCTTCCTAAAATGTATGTTTTATAATAGATGTGTGACAATCCAACCACAAGGACTACCTGCCGTTTAGGAAAGCGTTGAAAACGCATCTCTTTCCGAAAATTGCCTGAGCAGCGAGAAGCGAATCGTCCCGAAGTTCAAAGCGCCAGGATGCCCTCTGGGTGACAGGTCTGCACTCTATAAATACACAAAATAAATAAATAAATAAACTTGATTTTTCATTTCTTTGACTATTGTTAGCACTGCCCAATGGTTCGAAAACATATTTTTTTGGTTTTCTCTTCTTGGTGATTTGTTAAGGTGCATATGATTGTGGCATGAACTGGGGAAAATGCCATTTAGATGAATCAGAGCAAGGCTCCTCTGGGTTCTCAAAAATCCTTTAGCATTCTAGTGTGCATTCTGTATCAAGCCTTGTACAAAAAATATGTTGACAGTAAATGTGTTGGTCTGCTAGATAATTTCTGTAACATCGTTGGCAGAGGTGATAGGATCATGAGATAAGAGAAGCCTCAACAAGGGGCCGGATTGACAGAATGAACTTAAGACTCAATCCTAAACTTACTACTATTTTGGTATTCACAGAATGCACTTACTACTTTTGGCATTCACAGAATGAACTTACTACTTTTGGTATTCACAGAAGTTAGGATTTTGTCTCAAGTCTGTCTTAAGTTTGTCTTAAGTTTGTCTTAAGACAAACTTAAGACAAAATCCTAACGTCTGTGAATACCAAAAGTAGTAAGTTCATTCTGTGAATGCCTAAAGTAGTAAGTGCATTCTGTGAATACCAAAATAGTAGTAAGTTTAGGATTGAGTCTTAAGTTCATTCTGTGAATCGGGCCCACAGACAATAAAGATACGGCGGCACAGCCCAATATCACCCATGTGCTGGCTTGGCAAAGAGTGCTCTTGTTGTGTTACAGTACCTAGGGAGAGGCATAGAATTCATGATACAGACCCAGATGTGGAGCTATGCAGTAGAAGTGTCCAGGACTGTTGTTGGGAGGCTTCCTTGAGACGAGAAGCTGGAAAGAGATGTGCAAAATATCAACAAGGCTCTGTTGGCAACCTCAGTCAGCACACCACCCTTTTGCTTGATAATCTGGGGTAGGGAGGGTAAAGGAATATCACAAACCTTCATGGCCTTATTTAAGATAAGGGGAGTCGGAAATTCCCATCTTTTATGTGGTGCCACCCCAAGATGTTTTCCTTGGCTGCTTTAGTTGGCTGTGAGAATCTGTGCAGTTCACCCATGCAAACCAGTGGAAAAGTGCATTTGCTCACCCTTTCTACATGATGATGCTGGTATACCCCTAATTTGCATACTTAACTTACCTATAAGTACCTAGTATATGGTGCCCAGAGTGTACCCAGGGAATGTAAGTTAAATGTCACCAGTGAGCTGCTGCACCCATTATGCCACCCATTGCCATGTATTGCCTTGTTATGCAAATTCGACCTGTCATAAGAAACCCTTTTGACAGGTCTGCATCTTCCTTTTAAATATTAATAAGTCACCTATAAGTAGGTTTTCTGCCCAAAAGGCAGGGTGCATAGTATTTAAAAGTAGGACATGTAGATGGTTAATGTTAAACATGTCCTTACAGGGAAAAGCCCTTATAGCTATGTCCACTGTACCAGGGTTGTCTGTTCCATAGGAAAGCATGGGTGCATGTTAAATTTAATTGATGTTACATCTGCTTAGGAAACAGCTACAAAGTTAATTCATGGACGTTTTAAAATATTTATTACAGGTCCAATTCATTGGTAAAGTCTGATTCGTAATAGATGTTTCAGAATAGGTACTGTTACCTGCCTAAAGCCTCTAAAAGTCCATTTGCATGAGCTTCCAACTGTCACCCAGGAGCTGAATAGCTCATTTGATAAGGTGTTAACTTGCTCCCAGAGCTGAGACAAATACCTTTGGTGTGGGGAGGTGTTCTGTACCTCTCGCAGGCTGACTATGTAGGATTTGGCCAGAAACGTAATTAACTTCAAGGAGGCCTACACTTCACAGGCAGATGTAGCTGACACCTGGGCCCGCCTCCTTTCTTTGTCCTCATAGCCAGTCAGGCACCAGGCCTAGTGGGAGAGGACAGCCCCTACAACTGGTATAGAGTAACAACAGGGGAGGGGGCTGCTCATTTGCCTGGCCACGCCTGTGGCATGGGCAAAAGAGCTTTGCACAGTAGAAAAAAGGTTCTGTCATATTTATTTGGGGAATAGAGGGGCACTGTAGGATTCTTTACATTAAAATACACAGGAAGTGCTGCAAAGGTGGGCAGGGTCGCTCCTGGGAGCTGTTACTTCATTGGTTAGGGAGTGGCCAGGAGTTTTTTCAACTGCCACCGGTTCTTGGCTGGACTGGAGAATTTAAGTGTGGCCTACCTGGATGTTATTGCTGTTTTCAGCTCATGGTGGAATGACTACCTGCACCACCTCAAAGACATGCTTTAGGCTCTGCTGAAAGCATGCCTGACTATAAAGGATAGTAAGTGCAATATAGTGCAGGTCTCAGTGGTGTACTTGGACCAAAAGGTTGGTTGAGGCCATGTGCAATCTCGCTAGACTAGGATACAGACTATCATGGCTTGGGATCCCCCCAAGACCCAGACTGAAGTGTGAGTCTTCATAGCCTCACGGAATGCTACAGGGGCTTTATCAGTGTGTGTGGCACCAGTTTGCCCACTTCACTGATGTGACTGTGAAGAAGCAACCAAAGAAGGGGATCGGGACAGAGGCATGCCAGAAAGCTATTGAAACCCTGAAGGAAGCCATGTGGTCACCAGTAGTGCTCAAGGAACCTGAGATCTCAGAAGAGTTCCTCGTGTAGACAGATGCTTCAGACATGTGAATTGGGCTTTCCTGTCACAACTGAATGATGAGGGCCTAGACAAACCTGTAGCCTTCATCAACAGGTGGCTAATTCCCTAGAAACAAAGGTAGTGTGCAATTGAGAATGAGGTGTTTGTAGTGGTCTGGGCACGGAAGAAGAGACCGAGACCACACATGCTTAGGGTTCATTTCTGGGTGCAGACAGACTTCACACCCCTCAGGTGACTGATGCAAAGGGAGGGGGGGGAGTTTATGCTCCTCCTTTCAACATGATAAAATTGGAATGCTCTAATTGTCATATTTACCTTACCTGTAAGTCCCTAGTATATGGTGCCCATAATGTACTAAAGAACTGTAAGTTACATGTCACCCGTGGGTTGCAGCCACCAGCTGCAGTGAAAGTGCAAACATGACTGCAGGCCTACCATATGTAGCCTTGCTGACGCTGCAAATCTGACCTGTCAAAATAACCACTTTTTACAGGCCTAAACCTTCCTTTTAAATATTATGTCACAATACGCAGGCCTTACTTCCCAAAAGGCAGGGTGCCCGGTAATTAAAAGTGGGACACGTGAAGGTTTATTGTTACACAGGTCCTTACAGTGAAAAGGCCATAAAAGCTAGTGTCACTGTAGCAAGACTGGCTGTCCAATAGGAAAACAGAGGGATGTGTAATAATAATACTATATCTTGGGATTGGGACTAGCTAGAAAAATAATCAAAGGACTATTTTAAATAGTTATTCAAACCCAATTCAATAGTGACGTTGGGTTTTTCCTCAATATTAAGGAAAGGTGCATTTAAGAAAGCTACCTTTCCCTACCTGAAGGTCCTGTAGACTAATCTGCATTTTGCTCCCCCACTTCTGCCATCCAGTAATTAATATTTGAAAAGGTGTGAATGGGTGTGTACAGTCTGACCTAAATGGACCAACAAAATATGCAGGGTACTGCTATGAGCATTCTTTTTGACATTCAAATGTCAAAGTGAACCTGGCCTGGACCTGCTGTTGGCATCTGCCTGACACCTAGTGAGTCTCTAGCGCCTTCCCTGACATCCTGGGGAGCTTTACAAGTGTACTCCTGTGATGGATTGGGGCTTAATGGACTATGGCAGAAAATAAAATCTTTTGGCCAGTGTGAACCTGGTTGATGTATCCATCTCATGCTCTATCCCAAGCAGCGTCAAATTGCATCTATTGACTATCATTAGCACTTTGTGCTTGTTGGCGCTATTCCTACTTAAAACTTTTAACATTCATATCTCCTATTCACCTCATAGCATTTTTCTCATCATTGTGTCCTTTTGATTATGACATTTTGCACAATTTTTCTTATTTGTTTTGGAATATGTATTGTTTTGCATTTCGACTTTATTACTGTTTTGATTCTGTATAAATACTTTACACATTACCTCTAAGTAAGCCCTGTCCGCTTTGTGCCGTAGATAACAGGGGTTTGAGCTCGGGTTTATTTAGTGACTTTGGGGATTCACCCCAACAAGGACTGTAGTAGTTGCTTGAGGTAGGCACATGCCCACATACTCCAAAATAATAACCCAACTGCTAATGTCGGGACTTAGCATATTGTATGGATGATTTCTGCTAGTGTTACTTGGATTCATGGAGCACAAGAACCTAGCCACAACTGCACATTTGCAGCACTATTTTACATAGAAAGATCCTGTCCTACCTATGCAGATCAAAAACGAGAGTGGGTGAGGAGGGTGGATCCAGATAGGTAAATAACTCAAAATTTTAAAAAGTACTCAATCTTTTTGTCTGGGAGTTCACTGCTCTGCCCAGAGACTTCCAAATCCACGGATTTAAAAAATTCATTTTTTAAAAGGGCATTTTCTCATAGCCAAAGGCAATGTGAAATAAGATCTATGGACATGTAGGCTGCGGTCATGGCTTGGCACACTCTTGTTTAGGGCTGAGAGCTGCCTGCACTGAGTTAAGAATGTTTGACAAAACTGAAACAAGGTTTTCTGACCTTTGAATACAACATAGCTAATTTTCCCAGTTTTCTGTTTTTACAGATTTTTATAGATAAATACAGTCAGAAAACAATGTGTTTCCTGGCTGCATTTATTTTTAAAAGGTGGAGAAATACAGAAAATGGTGCTCCATGTGAGTGACTCTCTAATCTGTCCTTTATGAATTATAGGACAGCAGATGAGCAGATAGGCATCTTGGGCAGGTAAAAAATAGGACGAGATTTCTTTAGATACAGGCATATGTTTAAATATATTTGTGTATTATGCTAATATTTACTTGTGTGTGTAGTGTTTTGTAATATGTGGCTACTTAATTTGCTACAGTGTGACATGGATCAAAGTATGAGAGCATGTTTATCAGTTAAATAAATGTGGAAATATAACATTTTACAAATGTATTTATTCTCAAAACACAAAATGAATTTGGATAAATACCAATAAGATGGTGAAAAAATAAATATTGATAAATGCAGAAAGAAAATGTGAAAAAATTATACTATACACCTGGGAGCCCTAAGATACATAATAATGCATCACTTTTTGTCTGCCTCTAACATGCAAATCACTCTTAATGGCGTTCATGAACACCATCCTATTTTTAAAAAGTTAGATGTTCACAGACCAGATTAAACAAAATCCAAACTAGGGATAGCCTCAACCATTGCAAGAGTTGAACGCCTATTAAAAAAAACAATGAAATTTCCCGAAAATAATTAAGGTAACTGTTGAGTTAAGGGTGAAGAAGGCTAATGGTGTCTGGAGAACAAAGGCCTTAAACGGTACAAATTAAAATTGGCTCTCAAAGACCATCATACATGGTTATATGGGATGCATGCTGTAACATACGCTATCACAACATGACCAAAACAACAAAGTAGCCAACCATGCCCCAGTGACCAATGTTTTCGCAAAATAGCAATGGCGTCACAGACAAATAAATAAAAATAAATAATTCTGTAATCACTATTTCAGTTCAGTGTCACTTCAGCTACACAATTATACAAACTCTTACATACTCATCAACTCAATCTGCCTTTCATTTACATATCATTTCCACCTTCCAAAATTCATAGTTGGGGGTGAAGTTACAGAGAGAGCATGGAGGGTGGGAGCAAAAGTTAAGGGACTCCTTTAACTTGTAGATGTACTTTACCTTTTTGGTTTTGTGCTGTAGCCGCAGTTAAACCCTTGTCAACCAATTTCCCCTTTAGGCCCCAATTCTGAGTAGGTCACAAAAGGATGAGGTATTAACTGCACACAGAAAAAAAACATTATCTTGGACTGGGGTCTTTTCTCCCAAAATCCCTGGAATTATGTTTTTAAATATCTCTATTTAAAAAGCCCAGTAAATGCCGTTTAGACCAATGTTTTCACTTTGTAAGGAAGCAGAACAAGTTACATCAGTACTTAGCACACAGCAAATTCTGAATAGCTTGTCTTTTTTGGCAGCTTTTTCAGTACATTTTGGTAAGTTGCACCCTCTGAAATCTCTCATGGTGAAACAGCCAGGAGTGATAATTATTGTACAATTCAGAATGGGATCAAATAATCCCCCTCCGCCCCCCAGCTCATAATCAGGGAGGTAATGTCAGTTTCTTCAGATGATGTATGTGAGTGTACTTGCATCTGTGTGTGGGAGCGCGCACACAAGTGTGTTGGGGCAGAAAAGATCATCCATGGGACCTCAAAGAAGTGATGCTTGGAAGGTCCTTGCACGAAAAAGTCCATGCGCTGACCAGAAGGCCTACTTGAAGTACTCCTACAAGTTTTGATACGTTTCTCTGCCCACATTTCAAGAAAGCTGATGAGGTCTGGGTCTTCGGTGGAGATTGCAAGTGTTTGGTTGCCAGCGGATACATCCCCCAAAATCCATGGAAATAGGTTTTTTTTAAAGAGGTTTCTGTCCTAAGATCAGGTCACCTCGAAAAGTTTTATGCACCCTCTAATACATCAGGATAGTTATTTATGCTCTAGTGAGCAACACTTGGGCAGGTCCCACTCCAACTTAATGGGGTCCTTCTTGTCAAAGCCAATAGGCAGTGCTTTATTGTAGTGAAAACACATGGTTAGTAGTTGTATCTAAACACTGCAAAATTCCAATAGAGATTGATTGGGGAAAAATGTTTTGGGACCCCCCCTTTTTCTCTGCCCCCCACTTCACAAATCACTCCTAAACGTTCCCTACAGCAGCTCAACTAACTTGCTTACTAGTTTTAAAAATGTTGTAAAGATTCGTCAAACGGTGCCAAAGTTATTAGCAAAACAAAAACTGCTTCATCTATGAGAAAGTTAGTCCTAACTATAACTAACTGCTAGATGTAATATATACATATACACTTACCTGATATATTCTTAGTATTTTGTTTTAAAGGCGTGCATGGGAAAGACTTGTATGGTAAAGGATGCATGGTAAATGCTTTGTTATAAAGGCTGCTTCCTTTTATTCAGTAGTTTACAGATAAAAGCGGTCTGTTTATTGAGTAAAGTCTGCATAGTACGCTTGCGGTCTGATTGGTTTGTTCACATGTAGTAATTAGCTGTGTGTAGAAAAGTTATTTTTATTTTTAAAGTAATAGCACTGGCTGGAATGGTAGTGCTGTTGATTGTTACTGTTGTCTCAGCTGATTTTTGAGGTCCCAGCAGACATCACCTTCCTAAGCCAGCATCGGGTGCTTTCCCTTGCTATCTCCGGATAGGGCCTGCAGCATCGGGGGCTCAGATTTGGACGCCATTATAACGAGCACCCAGGACACCACCGTTGAAAGGGTTCCAATTGGTACAACTGACGCCCAGTGACCCCTGACTGACCTGGGACCCAATGAATAGTGTCAATTCTCAAGCAACCATCTTTTATAATTGTAGATACGATGTAATGAAACTCAATTCACACCATTATATAGTAAATTATCAAAAAATAATATATTTTATCGATGGTCTTCACACCATGTAATATCTATATACATTTTTGAAAATTCTACCAAACTCTTATACCATTCATTCATACATATCAATCATAACCCTTGACCTGTGACCCAATTCATCGTTTCCCACAGGTTGGCTGTCCTGTTCTCCTCAATATCTTGTCTCTCTCTTCCTTCTCCTGGGCTCTTTCAGCCCAGGCCTCGCGTCTTCCAACCGTGCCAGCATCCCTCTATCACGGCGTGCTTCACTTTGCTTTCACTTTCAGTTCTGTCAGGTGCTTGTGTTCAAACCTCTTCAGAAACAGCCCCTTGAGGACGCGCAGTCAGCGGATGCCCGCTGAGGGCCTTGTGTCCCTCAGTTTGGGGAGTCAGAGCACCGCGCACACGTCACTCGAGGAGTGAGTGAGGGCCTCCCCTCCTCCCTCCCTCCCTCCCTGCTGGGACTCTGATTGCTTTCTCGAGTGTGAGAATGAGCTGAGAGATGAGCTGGAATCGAAATTAAGATGTGACGCGAGCGCACGCCTCCCCTGGACATGGAGCTGGACGGCTGGAGGGCAGGGTGCCCGCGGGTGAGGGGGAAGTAGCACCCCTGTGGATGGAAACGAGCCCCGCAGCTGGGTGGACATCTCTCCCCCGAGTCCAGGCTCTCTGTCCGCACGTGTGCCCTCGTTCTTTAGCCAGAAGCTCCTCGGGCACTCATAGCAGCACTGGGGGCAGCTGGGTGTGACTGGCCTGAAACGTCATCTTTGGTGCCTCATTGGAGCAGGGTCACCCCACAAGCCCCCGCTCCCCCCCCCCCCCCCACACCTTGCCAGAGCTCCAGCCCCAGTCGAGGGGGTCCGGCAGAAGCCAAGGGCAGCACCCTTGGCCAGTGGTGGCCGTGCCACAAACCTCAGCGCAGGCACACGTGGTTGGCACGACCGGCGCTGCCAGCGCCCGTGGAGTCGGGGGGCGCCCCCGCTCAGCAGCCGCCGCCGGGGGGGGGGGGGGGGGGCGACAGCCCGGCTATTTTTAGAATTGAATGTTGGATCTGCCTGCAAGGTGAGGGGGCGCGGGCTGGGCTCGGAGCCTCCCCTCGCCGTGTGTCTGTGAGGGAGTGTGAGAGGGTCCCTCAATCGAAGTTGAAGCCGAGCGCAGGGGAGAAGGGGCTCCTCCTGTGGACACCGGACGAGGTGGCTAGGAGCCGGTCCACCTCACAGCGCACGCAGCGTCAGCGGGACATCACTGCTCCAGGAACATCTCACCTCGGCTCTCCTCCAGTGGGACAGCTCTCCTCCAGTGGCATAGCTCTCCTCCGGTGCGATATCTCTGCTCCCGGCACAACGGATCCATCTCTACTCCAGCCAGACACGTCTTCTGGCAGAGGGACGCCTATGGGACAGTTTTCACAAGAAACGTTTCCCCCAAAAGGGGAGTCGCTCATCATATGAGAAATCTGTGCTCCTACGAGACATGTTGGGGATGTCAGCAGCCAGGAAACATGTCTTCTTGCCTTGAAGAGACGCTATTCTTCCTGGAACATCTAAGCTCGCACGGAAGGGGGGCTGTTTGCAGGACGCCCCTTCTGTGAGACATATCTCTTCCTCTAGGACACCTTTTATCCCGTGCGCATCGCTCCTTTCGAAAAAGATATTTTCCTCACAGACGCATCTCTGCTCCTGACTGGGAAGAAGGTTTGAGAAAATCTACATTTCTGCTGCACGGACTGCGTGACGCCCCCTCCCACACTGGGATATCTCCCCCTCCTCTTGCAAAGCAGGCAGCTCTCTTGGTGTGGCGCATCCCCTCGTGTGTGATATCTCTCTCACAGAAGTGCATCACCTCCCCCTGTTTAGAAGGGTTGACCGTGGGACATCTTTGGATCAACTGAGCTGTGTCCTGGGGAGGGCACAGTCGCCGAAACCCGCTGCCCGCTCACCCCGCACCCTTCTGGAAGACTTCCCTCCAGCGTCCCGAGGCTGAGCACCAACAACTGCTCTCCCTTCTAAAGCGCCCTGAAGCCCATCCACTGCTCCATCATTCCCAGACCCTCTCCTCTGTGCCCGTCACGCTACCACCTTTGCCCTTGACCCCCAGATCTGGTCTCCATTCCCATAACCCGCTTCTTTCCGGCGCCCGGCTCAGCCTCTGGCTTGGCAGTGGTCCTCGGCTGCTAACTCTGTCTCTCTGTCAGGATCCTTCGGCCTCCTTTACATCAGTTCCCGGCGCAGGCAAAGAGTCGGCCCCGGTCCCGAGCCTTGGCCTCCTCCTCACCCGCTCCCGGCTCCTGCACTGACCCGCCTCTGCTCCTCGGCCGCTGGCTCGGCCCCCATTGCCCCTGCCCTCGGCCAGGCCCGGGTCTATTATGCCAGTGCCGCCCGCCCCGGGCCCGTGCAGTCGCCGTCGGATCCCCAGCCCGGGCCGCCCCCGCCATGAAGGAGAAGTCCAAGAACGCGGCCAAGAGCCGGCGGGAGAAGGAGAACGGCGAGTTCTATGAGCTGGCCAAGCTGCTGCCCCTGCCGGCCGCCATCACCGCGCAGCTGGACAAGGCCTCCATCATCCGCCTCACCACCAGCTACCTCAAGATGCGGGCCGTCTTCCCCGAAGGTAAGGGGGGCCTGCTGTGGGCGGGTGTGCGCGTGCCAGCGGCCGAGGTGCGTGCGAGCTGCCTGTGCATGTGTGGTGCGTGCGAGCTGGGTGTGCATGTGTGGTGCGTGGGTGTGCATGCGTCTTTATGTATGTATGTGTGTGCTAGCTGTGTGTGTGTGTGTGTGCATGCGTCTGTATGTATGTGTGCGCTAGCTGTGTGTGTGCATGCGTCTGTATGTATGTGTGTGCTAGCTGTGTGTGTGTGTGTGTGTGTGTGCATGCGTCTGTATGTATGTGTGCGCTAGCTGTGTGTGTGCATGCGTCTGTATGTATGTGTGTGCTAGCTGCGCGTGCACGCTGTAAGCATGTGTGTGATTTGCCATGTGTGTGAAAGCTGCAGAGCTGCGTGCAAACAGCATGTGTGCGTGTAACCTGCTGAGATGAGGTGTGTGCAAGCTGCTGGCGTGCGTGCAAGCTGGCAAGGTGTCTTCAAGCCGCCCTGTGAGAGTTGCCGAGGTGTGTACAAAATACATGTGCGTGTGTAAACTGCCGTGTGCGGGCTGCTGATGGGTGTGCAAGCTGCGAAGCTGTGTGAATATAAATTGCTGGTTTTTCTGTGCAGCCTGCGGGGGACTGTGCGCCACCTGCCAGGGTTCGCGTGAAGTCTGCAGGACATTATATATAACTCCGGAGTCCCCGTGCAGTCACCTGTGCCGTCAGTGTGGGACCTGCGTGGGTCTTGGTGCTACATGTAAGGTGTGTGAGCTTCTTGGGCCGTGTGTGCAGCCTACTGGAGTGTGTGTAACTTGCTAGGGTCTGTGTGCAACCTACCTGTCAGGAAGTGTGCCACCTGCTCGGGTCCGTGTGACCCCCGCCGGGTGTGTGTGGAACCCTCTGGGCTGTGTGGGTCACGGGCCCGGGGAGTGTGCAACCTGCTCTAGTCGGTATGGATCCCCTGTATAAGGCTAGTATGCCACCCACTGACCTGTGCCCGCCGGTGACTGTGTGTCGTGTACTAGAGGGTGTCCATACACATGTGCGCTCTCAGAGCAGCGTGCCGAGGTGTGTGCAAGTGCACCTGGTGTAGATTCAACCCACCGGGGAGTGTGCAAATTCCTGGGGCCCGTCTGCAGCCTCTGCGGCTCCGCAGTGACCTGCCAGCGACGGTGTGGGGCTCACGAGAGCCCGCGTGCCACCCCCAGGGGCCTGTGTGCAAATCCTGAGCTCTGTGCGTGAGCAGCAGTGCCAGCCCGAGGCGGCAGGGTCCTTGGTTGTATTCTTAGAAGTAGTTCATGATTGTTGTTATTCATACGCCAGGTCGTGCAGGCAGGCCGTGCAGTCCCCTGCTCAGCCCGACCGTGCCCCGACTACAGAGCCCGTCCTGCCCCCGGGATCACTAGGCCCCCGGGCCGGAAGTAACAGGGTTTATCCGGCATCCTTGGGTCGGGCCACACCTCGCCGTAGGTTACTTCTGGGAGCTCACTCATAAAGAAACAGACACGCCTATAATAATAAAATAACAGCAATAGAAGGAATATTAGTAATTATAATAATGTTTTTAATTTTAACGAACGTTTGACCTGCGAAGACCACAGCATGGACTCGGGCGGGAGTTAAATAAATAAAACCCTCCCGCCGCCCCTCACACGGTGGTATTGTAATGTCCAGAGCAGCGGGCTGGGGCCGCATCCTTAAATGACATAGAACGTTCTTGCCACAAATTTCCCCCCAGAGTGCAGGGTTCTGTTTTTTTGGTTTAATTTTATAAAACATTATTTCACTCTGGAACACTACCAGTAAATAGTGCTTGTCCATGGCCGTAGCATCTCAAGGCGCTGAATATCTATGGTCTCTGAGAGACTTGGATAAATGTTTTTTTCGCCGCGGGTCGGGATTTCTTTTTTAGGCGCCTAGACACTCTTCTATACCTGTAGGCGCTACCAGGACCACGTATACCATGCGTGCGTGTGCGCGCATACTGCGTGTATGCACGAGTTTAAATATGTGCATTCACACGTGTAAACAGAAGTACATTTTCAGACAATGTGCGCGCATGTAAACACGAATACACAGTTCAGACAACATGTGCCCAAATAAAGCCGAATTCATACTTCAGAGTGCACAGAGAAGCTGGATAGATACCTCAGCCAGTATGTGCTCGAAATTCAGAAAGCACGCAGCGCGATAAACATGAGTTCACATTCAATTATGGGCCCATGTGACAAACATTTATGTCTCAGATAGTGTACACATATGACACGAACTCGTGCTTCTGATAGTATGTGCAATTATGAACACATTCTATTTCAGAAAACACCACTTCCTAAGTACAATGGTATGTGCATATATAAACATGAATTTATATGTTCGATACGAACATTATAAATACAAATTATTTTACATTTCACTGTATGTGCACATTCAAAACAGTAGTCGCAGTTCAGGCAATATATGCATGTATTCCAGAATTTCAAACAGCATGTGCAGATATAAACACGAATTCATATTTCAGACGCAGGTGTACGCATACACATACATTTATATTTCAGACAATGTTCACATATAAACACCACGTTATTGCTCAGACAGCATCTACAAATATAAACCTAGTTTCTTATTTCATAGAATATGAGCACATTTAAATTAATATTGCCGTTGAGACCCACATTCATCACGGCCCTGTGTTTTAGTCCGATAAACAGGGCGACAAAATCTTGAATTACTGCTTTTTATTTTGTATTTTAATTAATTAATCAAGCATGTTTTTCAGCACATACGCGCGAAAACACACACATACTCTGCCTTACCATTTGTTCCACGTTGGCGGATGTATCCATGGGCCTGCGCCTAACAGATGCACTGTGTTTTCACGTTTGTGAGTAATATGCACATATTGTGTTAGTCGGTGCACTATCATAGGCCGTGAGCAGAGGGCCGCCCGGCCTCTTCCAGCCCTAAGAGGGGAACAGAAGCTGAGTTTTAATATTAATCGTGATATATTGAGAACTTTAAATATGCACAAACGTATAAACAGATATCAACGCGACACATTAGCCAGAAATAAGTGTAATCACACAGTCACACACCCAGACTCACAAACCCATGAGCGCACACTCAGGCAGGCTCAATAAGAGCTTTTATACTCCAGCATTTTTGTTGTCTACACAGTGTTTGTTTTGTGCACTGTGTGGGGTTATTTGCATGTGGGATTAAACATTTGTTAGCGTTTATAGGCTATAATATGCTAGAGGCTAGCGCATTATTAAGCGAATGAACTAAACTGCATACAGAAGGGAGCAAGAAATAATCAGAGACAAGTAAATACATAAACAGATGCACAGGCGCATGCGCTCAAAAAGCGCACACAAACCGGCCCGTGCAGGTACGCACGCACGAGTTGTGCATTTTATTTATGATGAATTTATTTAGTGCCATAGGTCTGTGCTGGGGCAGAGGTTTCTTGGGTTAGTAAGTCAATGAATATATAGCAGTTACAGCCAGACACAGCCACAGTCACACGGTGGCACAAACCCGCACAAAATAAAAAGAGTCAGAGAGTCACCCAAGTAGGAGATAAGCAGAAACACCAACACGCGCTAAAAGTCGTTGCCTAATGGTGCCCACAGCGCACTGACTCCTCAGCATAAGGCTACAGAAACACACACACACACCGACGTAAACAGACTCATGAGACTGAGGCTCATAAACAGACACATAGACACACACACACACCGACATAAACAGACTCATGAGACTGAGGATCATAAACAGACACATAGACACACACACACACCGACATAAACAGACTCATGAGACTGAGGATCATAAACAGACACATGGACACACACACACAAAGCAGTATTGCCGTGCTCCCAGCACACAGCCAGTTTAGTTCCGACGCTGTACACACAAACACGTACACGCCAGTCGTACCGTGGTCCTAGTACGTGGCGCTCTTAATTGCAAAGCTGCGCGCACACGCACGCACCCCGAGACACCCATGTGTGTCCATTGGTTTTATAAAAGCGCGCACACATACACACCCACACACCCTCGTAAACACAGCCGCACACAGTCTAACGCCGCTCCTAGCACACAGCCTTCTTAGTTTCAGCCACAGACACATTCGCACCGAGACACACATGTGAACGGCCACACTGGGCTCTATAGGGGCCTGCGCTCACACACATCACGCACACATACACGCACTACACATAAGCTAGTCTTACCGTGCACCTAGCGGCCCCAATTCCAAGCCTGTGCACTCACACACACACACTGATACACACTAGTGAACAGACATATAGGCCTACACAGACACACACACATACATGCACAGATACAACGAACACTCGTCTAACAGTGCCCCGAGCACACTACTTTATTAGTTTAAAAACTGCGCACACACAGATGCGCACCCCAGCATACAGGTGTAACACAAAAACAAAGCTCAAGGCAGACGTGCAAACACCAACACGCACTGGGGCAGATCTACAAGCCCCTTGCCTTGCGCCACTTTTGCGTCACTTCACCATGTTAAAAAATGACGCAAAGGTGACGCAAGAACCTTGTAAATAAGCCCCAAAGTGTTTACTAATGTTTTAATGCACGCCTGCCTTAGCTCGGGTTAAACGTGGCACACACACGGCGTGTGAACGGTATTACATTATTACACCGAAGGCTGTCTGTCTGTCCAACAGGCCCTGGCCTGCGTGTCCGGGCCTGGGCTGCGGAGTTACAGTGACCCGTAGCCGGTGACTCGTACCGGGGCCTCTCAGGCGGCGGGGCAGGGGCAGGGCCCGTGGGGCCTCCAGACGTGAGGGTGGGCCGCCGGAGAGGCAGGGGGCTGTGTGCCTGCTGGCGGCTCGGGGCAGTAAACCTGGCCCGTCCGGTAGCCTGGCACCCCCGGTTCTGCCCTGACAGCCTTGGGTGCAGGCTGAGGGACCCCACCACAGGACGGGCTCGTGTCCGCCCACGGTCTGTGGAGGCCTCAGGCCGGGCCCACAGCGGACCCCACGCCAGGTGTCACGCAGAGCGCGGAATATCAGACAACTTGTGCGGTGGCCCAGTGCGTTATAACGCATACAACACCAGTAATCCCATCTATTGCTTTCCATAGGATGAAGCCAAACAATCTACTATACTTGGCCACAGTGTTGTGTGGTTATGCTATAAAATGGGCCTATTACAGCCGTGCGTATGTGGGGCAATGTGTGAGGGTGTCCGCCTGTGTGTGTCAGTATGTGAGTATGTGCGTCTGTATGTATGTGGGGCAGTGTGTGAGGGTGTCAGCCTGTGTGTGTCAGTATGGGAGTATGTGCGTCTGTATGTATGTGGGGCAGTGTGTGAGGGTGTCCGCCTGTGTGTGTCAGTATGTGAGTATGTGCGTCTGTATGTATGTGGGGCAGTGTGTGAGGGTGTCCGCCTGTGTGTGTCAGTATGTGAGTATGTGCGTCTGTATGTATGTGGGGCAGTGTGTGAGGGTGTCCGCCTGTGTGTGTCAGTATGGGAGTATGTGTGTCTGTATGTTACCTTTTGAGTATTTCTGTTTTTGTATTTGTTTCAGTTTGTGAGCGTGTTGTCTGGGTGGGCATGTTAGCTGTGTGACATATGTATTTATAAAGCTGTGTATTTATATATGTATATCTATACATAGAGGCATACAAAGAGATGAAATGACAAGTGTATATAAATAGCTATACATCTAAGATACATATTTTAAAATCTCCATATCTGAGACATATGTGTATTCGTATTCGTGTATCTGTTTGTATCGAACTCTATCTATCTATCTATCTATCTATCTATCTATCTATCTATCTATCTATCTATCTATCTATCTATCTATCTATCTATCTATCTATCTATCTATCTATCTATCTATCTATCTATCTATCTATCGGCTATGTGTGTTTAAAACTCTATCCTAATAAATGTGTGTGCATTAATATACACACACATACATATTTAAATATTTCTTAAGACAGCATGTACTGACCTAGCTTAGACCAGCATAGACAGGGACTATAAGATCAGGTTGGACCTCTCGGGCTGATACTTTGCCTCTCTGTGTCCCTGCGCCACAGCCGAGGTGACTCCCTCCTTCAGAGCCCTGAGGTCTCGCGGACGCAGCGCGTGCGCATCTGTGCACTGAGGAGCCCGTTACACCGAATGGGCGCACGTTTTATACCAGTAACACACATAAAACACAGTGCACTGAATCAGGAAATGAAAGCAACACTCCCGAGCATCCACAAGCGCCTCTGAAGGAGGGAGAGCGCTATGTATATACTCGTGTTAAATCGTTCTATCACTGTGTATAGTTGCTGATTTACGTATAGGGGCGCTGCCACTCGTTGGGATCCCTTGGGGTGACAGTAGGCACATATCATGCACATACAGACTGCAATAAAGGGCAGAGACGCATGTGCAAACACGAAGTAACGACGTACATAGATGGAAGAATGCACAGAAATAGACCGCCCCATACTTAGGTATACACAGTGCAGATATAGATACCGATATACACAGTGCGGTGCAGGTGCACATGCACATATACAAAGTGCAGACACACACACTGATATATACAGTGCAGACACAGGCGTACAGTTATACACAATTCAGCTATACATACTGGTATACACAGTGCAGATATACACAGTGCAGATTACATACAGGTATACACAGTGCATAACTACACAGTGCAGCTATACGTACAGATACACACATTGCAGGCACACATGCAGATATACATACAGGTACACAGAGTGCAGCTATACATACAGGTATACACAGTGCACACATTCATATATACACAGTGCAGCTATGCATACAGCGATAAAGGCACCAAAGCCAGCTATACATACATACACATACAGAGGGAGAGAGTGCAGATACTCCTACAGACAGACCTTAGACACACAATCGCGCACAGACGTAGACGGTTCAACATACACAGCTACGAATAAAGGCAAGGGGCCCTATCCGCAAAGGTAAACTTGACTTCGACGTTTGGCCCAAACTTAAAACTGTGAATCTGGCCCAAGGTGGTTACATATGAATACATAAATAAATAAAGTGCAAACAGTTGAGATGCGCATACAGGGGTAAAATATACACAACGCAGATTCACAGAGATCAAGACATTGAAGATGCATGTGCAGAGATAAATGTTAAGGTATCCAGATACACATGTCGGATAGTACATACACAAACACACAGTGCTTAATCTGAGCTGGTGGGGGCCACAAGCGCTTATTTTCCCACTGAGTGCAAGAGAGGGAAAACAGAGAGACCGTAAAGAGGGAGTTAGAGAAAGAAGCCAGAACCGCCGGGAAGGGAGTAAGCAGTAACCTGCAAGTGCGAGAAAAGGGGTCCGGTAGTGTATTAAAGACTAGTGGTATTCGGCGCGCCGATGTTTAATGCATCGACCGCAGGCTTCTGAGCAGAGTCGCACACCAGCACACTTTCTTTCACAAATCAAGCCCCGAATCTACAGAGCCGGACAGTGCAGTAACATAAATATAGATATCACTGAAAAACACAGGTCTGGGTCTAGCTCAAATGTGCAAAATCATTGAATGCACAAAGGTGTCAATAACTCGCCATCCAGCATGTTTTAAGCCAGTCTGTCTGTTGTTCCTATGCCGCTGCCAAAGTGGGTGCTCAGCATGGCTGGCTGCTTGAGGTATGGATGCGTTGTGTGTATGGCTAACCATAAGAAGCACATTTCAGTCGTTTTGCAGGTTTGAGCCAGAACCATAATTCACTTTTTAACTTTTTTGTTCAGTAAATTTCCAATCCTTTTTTTCTAATTCAATTTATTGTCAACCTCCATTGGCTACGGCCTTTGGCTGCGCACAGCGGGGGGTCGCTGCAAGGACCCCCTCTGCAACCAAACCGATGCAGGCTGCCAACCCCTGTTGGACAGAACCTCTGACTGGGCACACAGGGTTTAGCCAAACCTACTGTGAGTGCCAAGCCAGTGCTGCATGCGGTCTTCCTCTCTGCACGGTTGGCGCTGACCTTAGGGCTTGGCTGTACCAACCCGGAGTGGGCTGCCAACACCTGCTGTTAATGGACAAATTCCATGCACAGCATTAAACACGTCATGGGTGGGCAGTCCCTGCTTCATACAGTCTTCAGCCATGTGCCGGGGGTTACCTGCTGGGCCTGACAATACCATGGGTTCAGTGGGCAACCAGCCGCAGGCTACCAACCCCTGATGTGCATGGACAAAAGACACACAAATGATGGACAGAATGCAGAGCAAATCAAACATTCACCCCCAGTCAAGAGATCTGGGTTTAATCCATTGTTGTTTTGCTCCCCATGCCACCCCAGTTTGGACCCAGCCATACGCAAATCAGTCTTGACCCTGCTCCTCATGGGAACAGTCCAGCTCGAACTGCCAGGTCAGGTCCTAACAAGCATTGACATGCACAGCAAGAGTTAGTCTCATTGGCAGGCCATTAGCAGCCCCACTGCTCAGCTGCTTTGTACACGTCTGTTGTGGTTTACCAACCCGCACCTGTTTCTCAATGCAAGCAGCCAACCTCTGCTACACAGCAAGTTATTTTTCCTTATTTTTTTAAATAAGACAATTCCTTTCCCGTATTTTTCATAAAAATGCAAGATTTTAATGAAAATCACTTTATTCAGCACAAAATGTTGCTTTTTTTGCTGCTCACAAACCTGCAGTCACAAGATTGTGATTTTCATTAAAATTGCAAATTAATCACTGCAAAACCATTTTTTTGGAGTGGGATATTTGTATGCACCTTTTAAGTACCCAGCTGCACTCCTTTGGGGTTGGGCACCTTTCATGGTGCCCACACAAGACTGAGTTTTTTTTTTAATGATGGGAAAACAAATAAATCTCCTTTATTAGCCAGTCATATTTGATACAAAAAAATCAAATGTGGTTCACAGGATTCATAATTTTCTGAATTGCGATTTTAAAAGGCGCACAGATATACAAAAGTATTAATCTTTAAAGCCTGCTTGCAATTTTTTTTAAAACACATATTTAAAACTCCTGAATAAATTTACATAAAAAACGAATGAAAGCACGCTCTCAGAGTAAAAGTCTATTTTTATATCCGGTCTGGTACAAATCTGTTCCGCATGTTCTTCTTTAGTTGGCAGCAACATTTTCTATGGTAGCCAAAATGAAAAAAACTGTACTTTTTTGCCACCTCTTTCACTTTTTTTTTTCCATGCATGGATCTTCACAAAAAAGTGGCATGCCAGACCATAGCCGACTTACTGGGTTTGATACTTTTGGTGCAAATCCATCCATGTGGTCTCAAAAGTTATAGACAACTAAAAAGGCCTTTCAATGGAAAGTGTGTCTATACCATTGCCAATGTGTAATACAGACCTAAACAACACAGATTCGCATACACAGTTATAGGTGACACTACTAACGAGACGTGTATGAGTCTAATTGATGCATGACCCTTAATGCTATATGTAGGTAAGACTCTGGGATTTCAATGATATCAAGAGGTCAGACACAGTTCATAAGTGGGTGCATAACTCACCTCCTAAAACCCTTTAATAGAAACACTGACAGATACATGGGTGGGACAGGTGGCACTTGTCAGGCGCCCAGTATTCAGAACCTCGAGGGTCTGTCTAATTACGGTGTGCTGTCACAAAGGCCAGTACAGTCAGGGAGGAATGGAAATCCGACCCCCCCCCCCTTTCCTGGTATGCTAGAGTCATACTTTACCAGCTTACTCAGGGCTGAGACACTCAACACTCACTTCAGCATACCCCTGCCATCTAGGAAACTGCAAGCAGACACCCCGTGAAGCAGTCAGCCACCACAGGGAACCTACGTTACCTACAGCGAGCAAGTAACTCATCACAGACACAGTGGGAGCTCCCAGCCTTGCATTACAAGGGAAACTACATCAAAATCAAAGCATCCGCTCATGGTAGGGCATGTACGCTCCAGTTTACAAGATTCTCCTACTTTAGACTATGCAATTCGGGGCATGGCTTCAGGGTGCGTGTTTGGGGTGTTACACGCCCCCCCTAAAAAAATTATTCTGTAGCAAATAGTTGGGTACAGGTGCTTTCAGTTGGGTAAGGTGAGGTGTCTGTCGGATTTCAACATGCATGTACAAACAAAAACACACACACACAGACACTCCCTTTCCCATCTCTGCCTTAAAACTTGGTTAGTTTGAAAACGATTGTGTTTTAAGTAGACCTAACAAACCACACTCCTCCTTCCCCTGGTGTCCTGCCTCGCATGATATATTTTAACAAGATATCCCAGCATGACTGTTGGAAAATCTGAAGCTTATACCCCCCCCCCCCAATCTTACTGACCAAGCTACGCCCCTGTATGTGATACTGTTTCCAGATCCCGCACCTTTATGATTGGCTGCTTTCCTGCTTTGTAGATATGCAGCCAACGAGTACAGTTAACCTGCACAGTCACATATTGCTTGCATGTCCTGATGCCACGCTCCACTCCTGCAGAACTACTTACCTTTCAAGAGGCCTTCCTTATATAACATTATATATGCATACAAAGTCTCTCTGGCATGGAGAATAGTAAGCTATTGCTAGGATGCACTCACCCCCCAAAACCAAGACACGTTCCACAACCATTAGATCAATAATTTATATGTCCGGCTCATAGTTGTTCATTTCGACTGATTTGCACTGATAAAAAAGACAGAAAACCATCTATTTTTCCCTCTGTATTTTTTTTAAGGACGAAAGAATACAGAAAAAAGCTTTTCTTCTGGATGATTCTCACTACGGTCAATCACACATGCTAGGTCAATAACTGTGCAGACTAACAAGTAGGGGAGTTTAAACATAACCTTTAATAACTGATGCAGTAGAACTATTTAAGCTGTTCTACAATACAAATGATTTCAAGTGGTATTGTACTATAAATGGCAAAAATGTATTGGGTATTGAAACATGGTTAAATCATCGTTCCAGACATTACTACCCTAGGCCTTTCTCAACCAACATATGCTAAACAGAAGCCTCGCACCTCCATGCGCATAAAATAGTACGCGAGTCTTATAGATGGAAGAGGAATGTCCATATCAACTACACTGTCCTGCATCACACAACATACATCTTAGAGCTACTCAGATAAAAAAGGCATAAAAATACCACACAGGATCTTTACATAGATCAAAGTAACTTTCTTTCTTATTAACACTTAGAAACTACTTTTAAGCTAAACCTACAATAGACATTCTACTGAACTTACACATAAAAGCACTAACAAACAACAAAAACAATATAAAGATGGTAATCCCAGGAATGCATAAAGGCCATTCTGAATATGAATTTTTGGCACCGTACTAATGTGAAACCACCCTTAATTCCCTTAACACATCATGTTAAGATTTACAGATGTAAAGTGCAGGTACATATACACAGATATATCTATATAAATGACGTATTTATAGAGATATAGACTCTGGAGATGCGCATAACAAAGTCAAGGCGCAGAATTATGATTGAGTTGCATTTAAACACAAAAAAACTTTTTGTTGCTTAATTACAACTGGTAATGCATAAGAAATCTATATGGAATATTACAACAACCAAAAAATACTACTATGAAGTTTTGTGGAGATTGGCCAGAGGAGGAAACTTTTAAGGTGGGACCTAAATTTGGATTACCCATAACATTACTCACATTAATTGTTTCTCAAGTATATAGAAAAAAAATAATTCTACAAATTTACACCAACTGTGGACTAGACGGTAGTTCTCGGTCTTAACTCACAAGCCTTTCTTGGTTTGATGAACATTCATGCTGAAGTTTTTGAAATATTGACAAAATATTTTCTTACAATGTGGTAACAGTTGGGCTTGTGAACCCACTCACCAAACACAATTTTAATCTAAACTCAAATTTGATTGGCTGGGACATTTTTGACCCGTAAGCAATTTGTATGTTGGAAAATTTAATTTACTTGGCCACTGTGGGGGAATGGCACACCCAAAACCTGCGGGAAATACGGCTCATGCCAGACATTTTGAAAATGCCGTTTGTCACTGGAAAAATAACCATATGGGTTTGTGAAGTTGTATGTATTCTGAATGAGGACATCTAGTTGGCAGCAGTGGTACTGTATCACTATGCAATCTCCAGGAGGACATCTGTTTGGTGTGAGTACCACCTTCTTTCTGATATATACTTTCATGAGCACCTTTAGCTGTGGACATTTGAGCTGAATTCTTTAATCGGCATGTGTCTGTATGAGGATGTCTATTCTGTTGAGGTGTAGCTATTGCCTTCCTCTTGGATGTCTAGAAAGATGTGTTGGTTGTTAATATACTATAGTCATTTATCTCTATGTAATGTACTATGTGATGCCACATTAGTGATATGAGTGAAGATTTCTATCAGTTGTGATTAAAAGTGTAGCAGCCTTTTTTCTTACACGTAGAAGCGCTATACAAATGCTACAATACTAAGCAATACAATATAGACTCAGTGGGGACATTTAAGTGCTCAAAGTGACTTTACTTTCTTTTACATTTCTATATGGACATCTGTTCTGTGGAATTCCAGACTTCCCTCTTTGTTTCATGTTGATGACATCTATTTAGTGACTGTAGTTTTCATTATATGTTAAATCATATGTGATGTACAGTATGTAACCAATAATGGTATTTGTGACATCATCAATGATTTTATGTGTGAGTTCTATGGTAGATCATGGTATAATTATTTAGCAAGCTATAATTGTGGAATGTCTGTTTTTTCAGGTATTTGATAACAACCAGAATGTGTCTCTAACTGAGATTTTTTAAGGAATTACATAAATACGATACATGATGGGTAACTGGTTATTGCACATGCTGCCGATGTGCTATGGCCAATGCCATTAGTAAACCCTGGCCATGTTACACAAAAATCATTCATGGGGATGAAATACGTTTTAGAAAATTGCTGCAGTTTGTGAAATATTAATGTCCAAACATGCAATATTTAAAGATAAATAAACAGTACATGTGTCCATACATAGATTTCTATAACTATATATCTATCTATCTATCTATCTATCTATCTATCTATCTATCTATCTATCTATCTATCTATCTATCTATCTATCTATCTATCTATCTATCTATCTATCTATCTATCTATCTATCTATCTATCTATCTATCTATTTCACTAAAAAAGACTATGATTAAAGTGATGTTATAATTGGGTGAACATGTACGTTAAAACGTACCATTTAAACTTGAAAATCACTGCAATTCACCAGTTCTAGTTAAATGAAGTAACTATAACGTGAACACTCACCAAGCACAGTCATGTCATTAATGATGTAATTTTAGATGTCATAAGGGATCTTATCAAGATATCATAGTACATGTCACGAGTGATGGAATATGTAAGGTTATAAGCAGTACATGGAGGGTGTGCAAGCTATAGTCACCTCATTTAACTGTAACTGGTGGATTTCAGTGTTTTGTGTATAAAATATGGCATTTGAGCATACATTTTCACCTAGCTATAATGTCACTTTACCCGTTAGTTTTAAAGTTTTTTCCAGTGGATTTATTGACTTTTTCAAGATAAATTAATATATTATCCTTCTACCCTTCGGATGACCGACCCCCCTGCATGCCTATAGATATATGCAAAAAAGAAATAGTTAACCCTGGATAGTGTCCAAGGTGTAGGTGGAGAGCAGCTCCTTTATATGAAGCCCTCTAAGGCACCACAGATACCTTAAATGTACTCACTTCAAAGTCTGTTCTTCTAGAAGCCTTTTCCTTTTACGCAGAGGTCCCAATTTCTTTTTTTAAATTTGTTTGCACCTCTTTAATCCTGAAATGGCATTTTTTGAATTTGTACTGGCTGCTCCCTTGTGTCTCTACAAAGCTATGGCTCTCTGACAAGCCTAACAATAGCGAAACATGTGTTAGGATCTGCTTTTTCCTATTCTCATGGGCTTTGATTGCATTTAATCAATCCAAAGTGGTAATTGTGTGCGCCTTTTTCATTTTTTTGGCTGGGTGTGGATAACATTTATTAATACTACACTTAAAGACAGTTCCAAAAAATGTTTAAAAGCTTTGTGACTTTTCTACCTCAGTGTGGATGGCATTGGGCTTATTCTATGCTTAAATATTCTGCAACCAAAAATATTTGAGGTGAGCAGGTTACGAATGTGCATCTATAAGCACTGTTCCTCTAAAATAACATGTTATTGGGCCATATTTATTTTCACTATATTTATATGTGCGTGTGTTTGTGTGTGTGTATGTATATGCAGATACGCAGTGTGATATGGTATTTATTGTCATGTTGAGTGTGGGAAGAGGCAATGACTCACTAAAGGTGAAGCCTCATCTGGATCATGATGCCCCTCACCTCCCTCAACAATGGTGATAAAAAGGTTCATACACTTTGCTCATCTGCTTGTATGGGTTATTTCCTGGCATATTTACATGTGTTTTGGTTGTAACAAAAGGTATTTAAACAAACCCAAGATCAAGGGGTTACATTTATGCAGAGAGGTAAAACCACATTAAAGATTCCTTGTTCCTATAAGACAATTTGTTTCCGTTGTAAAGTAATTGTAGTGTGGAACCTGCGAGGCATTAAAAATGATTTTCTCGTGTGAATTTCACACTTCTGTGGCAATAAACTGAAATTTGAAATTTACTCTGTAGTAATAAATATATGAATGTGAGTTTATATTACAGTTGCTCTAAATAACATGAATTATATGGCATAAAGGACCAAACCGAATTATGTGGCAAGGGTATCTAAATTCTAAATTATGAAGCACAAAAATACCAAAAATACAAATTAGGTGAAACATGATAAATAAATAAATAAATAGATAAATACATATATATATATATATATATATATATATATATATATATAGATATATAAATAATTATATATATATTTCCTTCATTCATAGCTTGTTCCGGAACGAACGGACCCAAGGGAAGTGACGCGCATGCCGGCAGAGTGTACCGGCTGTCAATAGCTTACTCAAAAGTTCAGTAGGCGCGCTCTCAGGAACAGCTCAATCAAACCAAGTTTGCTGTGCAAGCGAAACACGTAACCTGGATTAAAATCAACTTCTTGTGTTTGCCGATCTCCGAGTGATCGCTTTATTTGAGTACCCAGAAATATATATATATATATATATATATATATATATATATATATATATATATATATATATATATATAGATATAGATATAGATGTAGATATATACCAAAACCATTGGAACTACCCACAGTTCCTATTTTCTTTTGCATATATCTATTTATCTATCTGTCTACATATATATGTAGATAGATAGATATACATATAGATATGCATATATTACAGAGTGGCAGTAGCCACTTTATAGTTAGGGTCACCATAAATAGCGTTTTTTTTTAGTTTTGTCCCTTAATAACATTGCAACCGTTTGACGAATGTCTGCAAAACTTTGCAGACCTGTTGCACCCGTTTCATTGCCGGAGGACTGAATGTTTCTCTTTGTTTGGTCAAGGCGTGTAAAGAAAACAGGGCGGGTCCCAAAAAGGGCTTGAAATCCAATTTATTTTATATAGATTTTGAATTTTGTGTAGAGCGGAAACTGGCAGTCGGGTTATGCTGGAATTTGGCAGTATTTGATATTAGGGTGCACAAATGATTCTTTTGGTTACTACAGGTAAGTAGAGTAAGCATGTTTTAAGTTATAAGGTATGTCAACTTAGTGATATCTTGTAACACAATGCTACTAAAAGAAGCATCTTTTGCTCCCCGTCTCTTGTACCATCGAGGGTTTTAAGCGCCGGGACACTCCACGGAGTAGCTGAGCGCTATATAAATCTCTCCTTAACATAACATAACATAACATAACAAGCCCAAAAACATAACAAGACTGCATATGTAAAGTTTCAGATTTGCTATATGAAAAACTGAAAGACCCATTTATGGTCGCATGCTAATGGAAAACAAATACATAATGAATAGCATGCATCTTAATCTACATACATTTTCTTTGCACAAAATAAAGGTGGCTCAACAAGTAAAAAAAAATCTTTCTTATACACCCCTGTGCAACAACATGATAAATTGACCCAGCAGTGAGCCACCCAAGCTACTATTAGAGATAAAAACGAATTGTCCACTTGTAAAAAAATTATCATCTACATTTTTTATAACAATAACAATGATTGCCTTTCATTCACTTTGGCCATATGTAGCACAATCCTACTAAGAGTAGCAAGGACGCCCAAAAAATGAACTAGACTGCATATGCAAAGTTTCAGAATTACTACATGAACAATTAAAATACACATTTATGGTCACATGATTATGTAAATCAATAATCAACATATTAAACAAATACAATAGATAAAAATATGAAATCACGTTAAATCCGATTACCACTCTGCAGCTATAGTTAGTGTTCCCAAAGATAGGAAATCCTCAGATATTAGCTTCCTAATAACTATCCACCCATTCGACGGATCACCACAAAACTTTCCAGATTTACAGCATTTCTACATTTTGAGATAATTATAATTTTTGTGCTAAATCCTTAAGGGGGTTCAAAGATAAAAAAAAGGTCCCAAAACACATTTTTTCACCAATGCATTTTTAATAGACAATTGCATTTGATGTAGTGTGAAAATGGCGAAATGGATTTACATAAAAGTTGGCAGGAATATACATTATGGTTCAGGGATTATGCTTTTTGGGCACTGCAGTTAAGTTGGGTAAGTCATTTTTAAGTTATTATTATTATTATTATTAATCGGGTTTTGTAAAGCGCAAACAACCCGGAGGCCTCGTAGCGCTAAGTACCGTCATACTGAAAAGGAAAGAGATTAAATGAACAGATGCGTTTTCAGAGCCTTCCGGAATTTTAGAAGGCTAGGTTCACTGCGAAGGGAGGTGGGCAGGGAGTTCCATTCCTTCGCGGCATTCCAGGAGAAGGAGCGTCCGCCCCATCTTGTCCGTCTGACTTTACTGACCGTAGCCAGAAAAGCAGTGCTGGATCTTAGGGATCTGTGAGGAAGATAAGGTTTTGCCAAGGAACAGATCATAGTAGGGGCATTCTTCCACATAGCTTTGTGCATAAAGCAAAGAGATTTAAATAGCACTCTAGCCTTGACAGGGAGCCAGTGCAGTTTCCTCAGGGCGGTGGTGGCTGACTCTCGTTTGTTGAGGCCCAGCAGGAGGCGAGCTGCAGCATTCTGGATCACCTGTAACTTTTTGATTGTGAATGCGGGGGCACCCAGATATAGCGAGTTCCCGTAATCCAGACGGGACAGGATAATGGCTTGGACCATTATTCTGCGGGCTTCAAAAGGAAGAAGAGGCAGCACTTTTCTCAGCATGCGCATTAGCCCAAAGCATGTGGCAGAAAGAATGGTAGCCTGCTGCATAAAGCTAAGGTTGGAGTCCAGCCAAATGCCTAAGCTCTTTATGTGGCATTTCGGTTGGGGTGTGGGCCCCATGCAAGGTGGCCAATCTGACAGAGGGCTGGGAATGGTTGGGTTACCCAGCACCATGAGCTCAGTTTTCTCGCCATTTAATTTCAAATGTGAGGTGGCCATCCATTGAGCTACCGCTACCAAACAGTTACTTAGGTTGGACGGGGAAGGGTCTGCTTGATTCATGGATACAACTAACTGTGTATCATCGGCGTAGGTTATTATATCTATGCCGAAAGAGAGCACTATGTCGGCTAGTGGCTGCATGTAAATATTAAAAAGGGTAGGGCTCAATGAAGAGCCCTGAGGTACGCCTTGATCCAGGGGCCAAACTTTGGAATGAGTAGTACCCTCAACTACCCTGAAAGATCGATTCTCCAGGAATGACTGGAGCCACTGCATGGCCTTCCCAGAAATTCCGATCTGATTGAGGCGGTAAAGAAGAATATTGGTGTTAACAGTATCGAAGGCGGCACTGAGGTCAAGCAACATAATTGCTGCAGTGCCGCCTTGATCCATTTGCTTCCTGGCCAGCTCAGTTACCGCCAGGAGGGCCGCCTCAGTTCCCAATTTTGGGCGAAAGCCCGCTTGGGAGTCGTGGAGGAGATGATGGTTCTCTAGAAATTGAGTAATGGATGAATTGACATGTTTTTCTAGGAGTTTGCTGATCCACGGAAGGAGGGAAATAGGCCGATAGTTGGCCATATTCCCTGGATCTAAAGTGGGTTTCTTCAGCAAAGCCCTAACCTGAGCACATTTCCATGCAGTAGGTACTGAACCTGTGGAAATAGATGAGTTTAATATATTGAGAATGACAGGTTTGATAATGTTCTCGATTTTTACTAACTGATAGGGAGGGGCAGGGTCTGTAGGAGATCCGGATTTTATTTTCATCATAATGGTTGCAAGTGAGTTCTCGTCCAGCAGTGGAAACTCATCTAGTTTTGGAGTCGTGATGTTAGATAAGCTGGTTCCAGTATCTTGGGATAAATTAGGTGAGCTAAATGCAGAGGCAATTTTTTGTATTTTGCTGTGGAAGTATTCGGCTTGGCTTTCACAGCGGGCCTGAGCTGTGCTCGGATCAGCAAGAACCAAGGGGATATCAACCAGGAATTTTGCTATTTGGAAGATTTCTCTAGAAGAGTTGGATGCAGTTAGAATTTTTTCCTCGAAGTATAAGGTTTTGGTTCGTCTGATTTCTAATTTATATTTTTTAATGGCTTCAAGGTGTGTGGTTTTGTCTTCCTTACTACGGGAAATCCTCCAATTTCTTTCGGATCTTCTGCATACCCTTTTTAGTTCCTTAAGTTCAGAAGTGTACCAAGGTGAATCCTTGGACTTAGTTTTTTCCTTAAGAACTTTGATAGGTGCGATAGAGTCCAAAGCTGTGCACAGCCATTTGATGTAGTTCTCGTATTGTACTGCAGGGTCTGTTGCCCTTTGGGGGGGAGCGGCCGAGAGTAAATTGGCCCATTGGACTGGGGAGACTTTGGACCAGTCTCTTCCAAGAAGGGTTGTACGAGGAGAGGACTGAGTTGGCGTAGCTGTAGTCCACTGAATAGGTATTAGACAGTGGTCTGTCCAGGTAAGAGGTAGTGGGGTCCCTACTTCTAGTCTGTTATCATTGCTAAAAACACCGTCAAGAAGGTGGCCCTTTTCGTGCGTAGGCACAAAGCCTTTCTGTGTAATCTGGAGGGCTGCCATACTGTCCAGAAATGCTTTAGCCATGGGGTTGCTAGGATCATCTAAATGAATATTTATATCTCCTAGTACCGAGAAATTAGATCTACTAACCACGGAGTGAGCTATTTTTAACTGGAGTGATTCAATGAAATCCCCTATTTGATTGGGGGGGCGATAGATAAGTACACCAGAGAATGAATCTGTGGGTGAAAGTTCAAGGGTGAATAGCATGCTCTCGCAGTTGGAGATATCGGCCGATGAGGTTCTACAGAGGTATTGATTTTTGTGAAGGATGCCTAGGCCTCCTCCTCTACCTTCTGATCTGTCCAATCTCTGCAAGGTATATCCCATTGACAGAATAGAGGTGATATCCATATCAGTAGCGTCTCTTAACCAGGTCTCCGTCAGAAATATTGCATCTGGTTCATTTTCCTCCAGCAGGAGAGACATTTGTGTGGCATGTTTAGTCAGTGACCGGCAGTTTAGAAGAAACATTTTATAGATTTTGCTAGAAGGGGAGTTATCTAAGTAGCTGGTCAGTGAAAATTTACAGTGTAGACATATCCCGGGTGAGGAGTCCGGGAGGATAGAGTGCTGACAGATGTGATTGGTCGGAGGCATTAAGTTTTTTAACGTGATAGCGTCATACCTCATCGATCTGCCCCGCTCTGTATCACCTCGCACAGGGGGTATGGCCCCTGGTCCCGTCCGGTCGCGGACGGGCGCAGACGGGCTTGCCTTTGGCGCGCCTTCGGCGCGCCGCCGGCGCGCCCGCTGCGCCCGCCCACTGCGCGGACGGGGGATTTTGACGTTTATATCCAGTGTGAGGGGCGTGAGGAGGGTGGGATCGCCGATCAACTAGACCGCGATCCTACCCCTACCCAAGATGGCGCCCAAAATGCTTTCAGCGCCGAGCGCCCGAACTAGCGAGGCTTCCCAGCTGAGGAGGGGGTGTGAGGCCGCCCTGGGCAATATAATGCTTGCACCAAGGTAAGGCCAACAGGACCTCTAAAATCGGCCTGGTTAAAATATTTACAGTTTTTTAAAAAATAAAGCTTGGATCAATCAGTCCTGTTCGTTTTCCGATTTGAAAGGAGCAAGAGTGCTCAAGGGCCCCCGGCTTCCGCCTCAGGGGAGAAAAGGAGTATAACAATACCCCGAGTGAAAGAAGAGGGACTCCTTTTGTATCCTGGGAGGGCGGGAACGCCGATCAACTAGACCGCGATCCTACCCCTACCCAAGATGGCGCCCAAAATGCTTTCAGCGCCGAGCGCCCGAACTAGCGAGGCTTCCCAGCTGAGGAGGGGGTGTGAGGCCGCCCTGGGCAATATAATGCTTGCACCAAGGTAAGGCCAACAGGACCTCTAAAATCGGCCTGGTTAAAATATTTACAGTTTTTAAAAAAATAAAGCTTGGATCAATCAGTTATAAGTTATAAGACACTTTCGCAGAATTTCACAAAATCTTGTAAAACTACTGCAGTACATGGCTGTAAACTTATTAAAACATATATTAGAAATATAAATATATTTATTACTTTAATAAAGAGGTAAAAGGTAGGCATCTACTACTTACCTATATCAAAGGCTCTAACTCTGAACACAGCCAAAGTGCAGGGAAAACAATATGGATGTCTTTTCATCCTCTAAAACACTCATTACCCAGTTATATACTGGATTGTCATCGCCATGTACCATGGTATACTGCAAAGTTATCACAGTATACCATGGGCCAAATTGTAACGAAGGCCTAGCTGTATTATTGGATTGCGGTACCCTTGCGTCACTCATGGTTTCCCATCAGCAATGCAATACTTAAATCAAAGTTACAAAGAAAAACAAGGCCACAATACACAGCCCTGCGTTGATTGGTAAATCTGGGAAACACAAGGCAGTGCAATTTGCTCTGCACACCATAACCTACATTGCTGCTAAACTTCACATACATCCATATGCCATGCCACTGTAGCCACTCCTCTATATGCTATCCCACTCTACCCCACTCAACTCTACACTTCTCCACTGTATGAGACTCCACTCAACGCCACTCCACTCTACCCTATTATACTGTGCACAACGCCAATGTACTTCACTCCAGTCTACGTCGCTTCACTGTACGCCACTTCACTGGACACTATTCCACTATTTGCAATTTCACTCTATGCCATTCTACTGTACGCCACTTCACTCTACTTTATTCCACTGTATGCCAGTCCCCTCTACAACATTCCATGGTACGCTATTCGAATGTATGACACTCCACTGTATGCTATTCCCTTCTACGCCACTCTAGTATATGGCACTTCACTCTACGCCACTTTGTCCTATGCTGCTTGGTTGGTCCACATTCCAATGTACGCCACTCCACTGTATGCTATCACACTCTACCCCACTCCACTTACCCCACTCCAGTCTACCCCACTCCATTATATGCCACACCAGTGTATGCTAATCCACTATACACTATTACACTCTATGCCACTCCACTGGACACAACTCCACTCTAAGCCAGTCCACTCTACGCTATTACACTGCATGTATCTCCACTCTACACCTCTTCAATGTACGCCACTCCACTGTATGCCACTCCGCTATGCACTACTCCAGTATATGTTATTTCACTCTATGCCATTCCACTTACTGCTACTTCACTCTATGCCACTCCATTGTATGCCACGCCACTCTACCCCACTCCATTATACGCTATTCCATTGGGCGCCACTCCAATGTAAGGTATTATACTATACCCCATTCAGGTTTATACCACTTCACTGTATGCAACTGCACCATACGCTACTCAACTATAAGCTACTGCAATCTACACCACTCCCGTGTACACCACTCCTCTCTACACCATTCTATGCTAGTCCATTGAACACCACTCCACTCTATGCCATTCCATATTATGCTATTTAACTCTACCCCACTCCACTCCAGTATACACTACTCCAGTCTCCACCATTCCACTCTACGTAATTTCACTCTACACTATTCTACTCTATGGTAATCCACTCTGTGTTATTCTAGTCTATGCCACTCAACTGTACTCCACTGTACAATATTCCATTGTACGGCACTCCATTCTATGCTATTACACTGTGTGCAACTTCAATCTTTACGGATTTTACTGTATGATATTCCACTCTACCCCACTCCACTATTTGCTATTACAGTCTACCCTACTTCACAATACACTACTCCAGTCCAAACCACTTTACTGTAAGCTACTCCACTGTACGCTACTACACTGCACGCTGTTACACTTTATACCATTCCACTGTACACTACTACACTATATGCTGTTACACTCTATGCCACTCCACTGCATATCACTCCAGACTATGCTACTACACTCTACACTCCACTCCACGCCACTACAGTGTACTCTATATACCTCCACTCTACAAAACGCTACTCTACTCTATGCCATTCTACTAGACTCTACTCCACTCTATCCTCATACACCCCACTATCCAAATTTACACTCAACTCTATGCCTGTACACTCTTGTACTTCTACTCCACTGTACAACAGTTTCCAACACTGTATGACACAGAACTCCCCTCTAATGTGTGAGATACCACTCAAATTTATAACAGTTTCCTCGACTCTATGCTACGCCACTTCAATATATGCCACCCTACTCTATGCTAATCTACTGTACCCTACTACACTCCACACCACTGTACACCACTCCACCCTTCTAAATTCCTCTCTACTGTATGCTACATCACTCTACGCCACTCAATTGTATGCCACTTAAATCTACCATACTCCATTACATGCTATTCCATTGGATGCCACTCCACAGGATGCCACTCCATTGTATGCTATTACACTATACTCCATTCAAGTTTATACAACTTCCCTATATGCAACTGCACCGTACGCTACTCCACTATAAGTTACTCCACTCTACAACACACTCTACTCCACTCTACACCACTCCAGTGCATACCACTCCTCTCTAAACCATTCCATTCTATGCTAGTCCAATGGACACCACTCCACTCTATGCCACTCCACAATATGCAATTTCACTCTACCCCACTCCACTGTACACTACTCCAGTCTCAACCACTCTACTCTACGCCACTCCATTGTATGACACTCTCCTCCACTCTATATAACTCCACTCTATAAATGTCTGCAACACTTCATGGAACAGTACAACATTCTGCTCCACTTTATATCTGGAATGAAAACAATGGTCCGTGACACTCCACTGGCTAGCTCTATACTCCAGCTATGCCTGTACACTCCAATGTACAACACTCTATTTCACTAAACAACACTTGTCTATACAACAGAACACTCCTTTCTACTCTATGAGACCCCATTTCTATTTATAACAGTTTACTACCTATGTTGCTCCAGTACACTCTACTCCATGCCACTCTACGACACATCAATAAACTCTATTGTACTTTACTCCACACTAAGTTACACCACTCGACTCTAGTCCACTGTACGAGACTTTACCTCACTCTACTCTACCATACAACAATCCACTGTACACAGCTTCACTGTTTCCCACACTAATGTACTCCACTCTACAAAACTCTACTACACTGTATGCCACTCTTCAGTCTATACCCCTTTACTCCACTGTACTATACTGTATGCCACTCTACTCTACGATACTCTAGTCCACTATACAACATTGTAAACAACACTTTGTATGCTACTGCACCCCACTGTACTCCACCGTACTCCATTTAATGCCACTACACTCAATCCCATTTGTACTCTATAAAGCTATATGCAAATCCACTGTATCACACTCTGCAAGACTGTACTAGGTTCACTGTCAAAATAATGACCCACAAAATATCGCCACACAAAAATATTGTGACATATCGATGTCAAAAATATCATTATGCTATACTTATCATGTAAATTACAAAAATATCCCCCAAATATATTGCTGTCACTAATGTCGTTGTCTAAAATATCAGTTTTTAATATATATATAAATTTAAATAGTAAACATTAAATATACTAAATAGTAACACTAATATAATAAAAATATATACATATTTAATATACATATACATACACATTTACATATATCTAATTAAAATATTATTAAACTAATACTTTTAATGTACTTTATAATGTAACTAGCAGCCCGTCCCGACGTTGTCCGGGTATGAATTGCTGCCGGCCAGTAGTATATTGTTTTGTAGGATTTCGTTTAGATAGCTTTTCTTATCTGTGACATGCCTGTGAAACGCTCCGATTCACAGTGCACTGCTGATGCACTTAAGAGTGCGTGTTCAGTAGTGTGTGAACTCAAGTTTCCCTACTTTATTTTGCCTTGCAATATTTTATAGCGCGAACTCGACAACAGAGGAACACATTCATTTGTGGTAGGCACGGGGAAACAAAGCGATTTGCCTGGAATCACAGGATGTTGAGCTGATGCCGAGATTCGAACATAGCTCCCCAGCTCTAAAGTTTGCAATTCTAGAACTTGTGGTGGGAGGTGTGTCTAAAAGTGTATGTCGGTGCTGGCCATCAATGAGAGAGACCTGTGCATGGTTGGGTGGTGAAAAAATATGAGCATGTTGCTGCAGATGTGGGCCGCCGTGCCACCAATGTACTTACCGTGGGAGGGTAAACACCCATTATTCCGCAACTTTCTTTCCGCAAACCATCACTCCGCATACTTTCATTACGAAAGTACCATGACTCCGCAATGCCATTATAACGCATGGCATTACATTTTATATGCTTTTACCATGCATACATTTACAACGAAATTCGTTGTAAATGCATGAATGGTAAAAGACTGTTTTTTTTAATGTTTGGATAAGGTAAGTATGGGTATAGGGGTATATGTTTTGGGGTACTGAGGTATATGTTTGGAGTGTTTGGGTATTTTAAGGGTTCAAATATAGTTTTGGGTTATGGGGTACAGGGGTAGTTTTAGGGTTTAGGGCTAGGTTTGGGTTTTGGGGTATAGGGGGATTTTTAGGGTTCAGGGGTAGTTTTGGGTTTTGGGGTACAGTGGTATTTTAAGGGTTCAGGGCTAGATTTGGGTTTTGGGGTACAGGGGTATTTTTAGGGTTCAGGGCTAGGTTTGGGTTTTGGGATACAGGGGTATTTTAGGGTTCAGGGGTAGGTTTGGGTTTTGGGGTATAGGGTTATTTTTAGGGTTCAGGGCTAGGTTTGGGTTTTGGGGTACAGGGATATTTTTAGGGTTCAGGGGTAGGTTTGGGTTTGGGGTACAGGGGTATTTTTTAGGGTTCAGGGCTAGGTTTGGGTTTTGGGGTACAGGGGTATTTTAGGGTTCAGGGGTAGGTTTGGGTTTTGGGGTACAGTGGTATTTTTAGGGTTCAGGGCTAGGTTTGGGTTTTGGGGTACAGGGGTATTTTTAGGGTTCAGGGGTAGGTTTGAGTTTTGAGGTACAGGTGTATTTATAGGGTTCAGGGCTAGGTTTGGGTTTTGGGGTACAGGGGTATTTTTAGGGTTTAGGGATAGGTTTGGGTTTTGGGGTACAGGGTATATTTATAGGGTTGAGATGGGTTAATGTTTAAGGGTGTTGGGGTATTTTAAGGAGTAAGGGTGGGTTATGATTATGGGGTGCAGGGGTATTTAAAGGGAGCAGGGTGGTATTAGCACACAATATGAGACATGGCATGAAGGGTGGGACGAACCACACGCCCCCAGCGTTTGTCACACCCCCAGCACACGCCCACAGCACAATGCAGACACGCCCACACGGGACTACTTTGCTGGCACGGTTCTTTTACCTTTTAAATGTATATGGTGGGCGTCTGCATAGCCTATGTCCTTCTGCTGCAATTGCCCTTTCCAACGCTGTATTGGGTGTTGTGATTGGTGCTGTGGTTCCTGAGATTACCCGCCTCAAAGGTTTGGGCTCTCTCTTTATTATATTAGTATGGATATATTTTTATGTAATAGTATAAAACATAAATATATGTATACATATATCCATTAACATATATTTGTTTTTAAAAACCATTTTGATTACAAATAAAAAAATGAATCAAAATAAAAAATTACAATTTACTTAAAATCTATTAGATATTAAGAACCTTAATAACTATAAATATTATAATAAAAAAGTAAAAATATAAATGTATACAATATAAAGTAAACAATAAAATGTTACAATTAATACATCTATTATACCCATTACAATTTAGAGTAGGCAAAATGTTGGATGGGTAAAATGTACTAGTCCCACTCCACACAGTGCAACAGTAGGGAAACTGTTGGATTACAAAGGCAAAAATGTACTATTTCCACTCCAGTTGGTGCAACAGTAAAGACAGTGCTGGATTGCGGAGGGGTAAAGTTACTGTTCCAACTCCAGCCAGTGCAAAATTAGGGAAAGAGTTGGATTGCATGGAGGTAGAATGCACTATTCCCACTCCAGTGCAACAGTAGGGAAAGTGATGGGTTGTGGAGGGGTAACATTTACTATTCCCACTTCAGTCAGTACAACATTGGGAACAGACTAATTAACTTGAACAAAACAAAATAATTTAAAAAACATACTAAATAAAAAATATAAAAATGTAAATATAAATAGTTTATTAAAATTAAATAAAATAAATTAAATATGTATTACAATGTTTAATACATATACTAAATTACCACAAAAAATATAATTAAAATACAAAACAATATTCACAAAATAATATTAACCAATAAATACAATGTTATTTACATTTAAAAAGCACAACACAATTCACACATACAATAATAAATAACATAATTATAAAACATTAAATAACTATTTTTAAATGTATTATTACTTAAACAAATTTCTACCCTATATTTCTTCAAAATACACAACATATATCGAAAATTAATTATTTAAAGTATATTATATACACGTTACATAACTAAATGGTTGTTAAAATATTAATAATAATTATCTATTATTACAATAATTATATTTAATTACATGTGTTGCATAATTATTTATAATTTCAATAATTATAAAACATTTTATTATTTAATTATTGTAATTAATTTCCTACACACCCTTGACCGAGAAAATAACAACACACATAAATAAAAATAGATTGTATTTCACAATTTACATAATAAATTATCAATTAAATAATGAATATTTAATTAACAATTAGTTATTAGTTAATTATATTTAATTTACTTCCCAACCTATACCCCTACAAAACACACAACCCACACCTCAAAGTAAATTAAAAAAATACATACAATTCTCATAAATAATGATCATTTAAATAAAAAATATAAATAAAAAAAGAATTATTAATTAATCATACTTAATTTACTTTTCATCCTATACCACTATAAACCCACAACCTGCTATGGTACTACAAATATGAAAAAATATATATAACATTAATTTTCAAAACTATTAAAAATTATATTTAAAAACATTAACACCAATTAGACAAACAATCTATAACATTTACAATTAAAATACATAAAAATAATTTAAATATTATATGTTTAACTATATTTTAGTAACTAAATTAATGATTTTGATATTTTTTAAACTATATTAAATAATTTGATATTATTAAAATCGATATTCCTTAAAATTCATATTCTCAACAACGATATTTCTGTATGAAGATATTTCAGACATGACATTTCTGTCTGACATTATTTTATTTTTGATATTTTGTCTGAACACCATTGTACTGTGCCACTCTACTCTACTCTATGCCCATCCTTGCTAAACCACTGCACTACACTGTATGACACTCAATGACACACCACTCAACTTCTAAGATATGCCACTCCAGTTTATGACATGGCAATCTACTCTACAACACTTCATTTGACAATGCTAAGCTCTATGACACTCTACTTCACCATACTCCACTCTAAAACACTCTACTCCGCTATTTTGTTTGACATACCATTCTACTGCACAGTGTTGCTGCTGCAGTCTGCAATACTTGACTCCACTGTATCAGACACCATGTAACTACACTATATAACACTGTATTACTCTACTCCGCTCTACTACACTCAATTCCAACTACAATATTCCAGTCTGTGACAATTACTTTACAACACTCTCCTCCACTAAACTGTACGACTCCACTTGCAGCACTGGACTCTATGATTTGAAACACATTTTTATTAACAATTAAAAAAAAAACATTGAAATTCCATGAAAAAGAACAAAGGTTAAAGCTTAGTTATAGTTAGGAAAACGTATTTTCGGAAAGCAAACCAAGTTTAAAGTACACAAATTTTAAAAATTCTAAAGTTATAGTTATAACGTTCATTTACAATTTATCCACCACCTTCAAATTATTGTAAGTAGTGGACCTCGTTACACACTCTTTTCAGCTTGCTAACCAGACAACAATAACTATACCTCACCCCTCTACTAAGCACAAATAATGATATTCCGCTGTACGAGACTCTCCGCCACTCTACTGCATGACACTACATTCGACAACACTGATGTATATGGCCCTCTACTCCACTGAACTCCACTCCATGCCACTACTCTCTACAGCATTCTGCGCCACTCTATGCCACTCTATGACTCTCTACTCAATGACACTTCACTCCACCACACTTCATTTCATGACACTCCAGTCAACGCCACTCCACTGTACAACACCCAGCTCTACTGTTTGACATGCCACTACACTGTACAACATCCTGATCCACTCTATGATACTCCACGCCACGATACGACACACCACACCACTCCACATCTTCTATGACATCAGTGATATTATCAATTCAAGAATTGCATCACGGGAGCGCAAACTATAGTTACCTTAGGGCATGAGTTAAAGTTAAGTGAGGATAACTATAACTGATGAATTTCTGTGATTTTAGAGTTTAAAACGTTACATTGTTATTGAACATTTCACCTAACTATAATGTTACTTTAACCTTTGTTTTTTTCAGTCAATATATATTTATATATGTGTATCAAACACTTCAAAAGGTGTGAAATTAAGGCCATGGACACCTTGTGAGGCTGGTGCCAGCCGTACAGATTCACTAACCCCCCATAAATGCAGATAATGGGAATCCGTCGATGATTTGCATACAGAAAAGGAAGCACACCAACCAAGTATTGCAATTGCAAAATTTTTAATCAGGATTTATTCATGATAAATGGTCCAACGCTTAAAAGAAACAAGGTCACGCGTTTGATAGGGATACCTTGGGATCACTGAAATATTATCGAGGGACAAAATATCGACTTGCCAAAATATCGTGGACAAAATATCGACAGTCAAAATATCGAGTTTGTATCTACAAACAGGTAAGTACAAAAATATCGAGTACAAAATATCGTTAACAATAATATAGATGTAAAAAATATCGACTTTATTAAAAACAGTGTTAAAATAAATTAATATTAAATTTTAATTACTAAAATATACTTAAAAATACTTAAATTAAATTATAATAATTAAATAATAAATGAAAATAATAAAAATAATTTTTTACAACCCTAAAATATACCCCTTTACCCAAAAACCCAAAACTGACCCTGAACCCTAAAAATACCCCTTTACCCAAAAACTAAAAACTGACCCTGAACCCTAAAAATGCCCCTTTACCCAAAAACTGAAAACTGACCCTGAACCCTAAAAATGCCCCTTTACCCAAAAACTGAAAACTGACCTTGAACCCTAAAAATGCCCCTTTACCCAAAAACTGAAAACTGACCCTGAACCCTAAAAATGCCCCTTTTCCCAAAAACTAAAAACTGACCCTGAACCCTATAAATGCCCCTTTACCCAAAAACTGAAAACTGACCCTGAACCCTAAAAATGCCCTTTTACCCAAAAACTAAAAACTGACCCTGAACCCTAAAAATGCCCCTTTACCCAAAATTTATCAATATTATTTAATTACCAAATAATTATTAATTAACAATAACAATAAAGTAAATATATTAGCACATTAGCTGTAATTATTTTAATAATTAATATTATTTTTTCCCAATTAATTACTTAACAATAACCCAAAATTATATATATTAAAATGTACTCTAATTAATGTAATTAACTAATTACAATTAATTAATTACCAATAAATTACTAATACAAAATATGTACAAAATTATATTAATTAATTAACCAATTATTATTAATTAATTATCAATTAATTATTAATTATAAATATTTACAAACATATATTAATTAATTAATTATTATTAAATTACTTCCCACCCTATTCCCCTATAAACCCACAACCCGCTACAGAATTACATTACGCAATTATTAAAAAAACAAAATTCATTTAATAAAATATTTTATAACATTAATACACACTTTTCATACATATTATTACATAAAAATACACTATAACATATTATATATTATTAAAAATTCGATATTTTTGCTATCTATATTTTATACAGTCGATATTACTTCACTTACCTGAAAAACGATATTTTTGTAGTCGATATTATGTCCAGTCGATATTTTGTCCAGTCTATATTTAAAACTCGATATTATGTCCAGTCGATATTTTGGAGTCGATATTTTGTCTGTGCACCATACCTTGATCACAACTAAGTATGCATACTTTGCAGTCCCCATTTTGTAAAGAACGTGAAGTGACTAGGCCTGGGCGGTGAACTCCTCTCCGTTCGCAGAGTTTTTTGCACTCTGCACTCTTCTGGAGCTTGCAGAGTGAGTAAAACTCTGCTTTGCGTAGTGCAGCGGAGTGTTTTCCCTCCTTGCACTTGCAAACGGTAAGTTGGTGAGCATGAGCTGCCGCTCGGATATAATATCTACCCGAGCGGCAGGAAGATCAGCACTCCTGCGGAACTCCGTGGAGTTTTTTTGTCACTTCGCTGAGTTCCACATACATAGCGAAACTTCACGAACTATGCCCAGGCCTGGAAGTGACATCAATGCCTGAAGCATGGCCAAAGAGAAGATTTCAAAGCATCATTTAAAATTCATGTCTATCAAACACCCTTTGCTGATGCCATTTTTAAAGAGCGATTTTAAGAACAACAACAACCCTTTTTCCAATGAGAGCTTTATCCAAATATTGTCTTTCATAAATATCATTAACAAAATGGATTCAATAATAATATTATCTCCCCCATGCCAAGGACACATAGCCTACACCAAGTGCATACCTGTGAAGTGTACAATATATTTGTCATATCCATCAAACATGAAATTAATGTTACCAATACATTTGAGCATTTGTTACAAAGTTTTTTTTAGAACATGAAATTCGTTTTGAAGTAGGTATCCCGGTCTGATATTTTTGGTGAGACATTATTCCACACATATTCTGTAATTAAATTGCTCATACTCATGCAGTCACTAATATTATGACTTTTCACTCAATGATTCAAATCATGATGCTTGGTATCAAGCCCAAGCAGGCATTTGTGCCCCTTTTCTGGATGTCATAAAATTGCACCAAATAAAACATTTCTTAAAGCCTTTAGATCATTGTCCATGACGCAAACAGTAAAGCCCGTTAGCCGATTGTATGAACATTATGCCAGTTCCTCAGTCAAAAATGCTCGTAAATTAATTTCAAGCTAATTAATCAAATTTATAGCGCCACCTACAGAGTAAAAATCAAAAGTTAAAAATCAGAAAGTTGAAAACTGACGGTTAAGTATAAGCAGATAACATGGTTTCACAACTGCTGAAATACACAAATCTAGAATTTACTAGTCACCCAGGAACTATGCCAGTTCTTCACTCACACTTAAACCCTTAAGTGCTCCCGTCGGCCATTGGCCGTCCCGAGCACAAGCTGGCTGGTACTACGAGTGGCCAACGGCCGACGCGGCCAGCCTGTTTCTTCAAACGTTCCGCACTGGCCGGAACGTTTGAAGCAGCTTTAGTGTTAAACTTTCAGACTCTGATGTTTGCATAGAAGTGATGTATCTAGCTTCTAATCTCCTTAGGGCCAGAACTCTGTTGCCTCCTCTGATATTTTTGGCAAGCTGATCTATCACAAAATAGCTTACATTTTTCAAATTGCTGTTATGATGCATCTGAAAATGTCGCGCAACTGGATAATTTACATCATCGTTACTGATTGCTTGCATGTAGTCCAATATTCTTTTGTTTGCCGGAAGGGTGGTACTTCCCACATACCTTTTACAGCATGGGCATTGTAGTACATATACTGCAAAATCAGTTCTGCATGTCAGCGCCTTTTTTATTTTTTCAGTGACAATGAAAGTGGAATTTCACATTCCTTTTTATTCACTTCCAAATTACAGGCTTTGCATTTATTACACTTCTGGAATTCCTTGGATGGTTTTAGCCAATTCTGTACATTTACATTGTGAGGATGGCTGGAAGTTAAATTGTCTCTCAAGGCCTTGGTTTTATTAAAGTAATCATTAGTCTGTTACCCACACTCCGGTCTAATACTGGATCTAATTGTAATAAATGCCAGTGTTTGACTTAAAATTCTCCTGATCGTTCAATGTTGTTGGCTATATGTAGGTATTACCCTATTCAAGGTATCTGCCTGCTTCTGATTCTGTTTGCCAAAGACCAGCTTCTCTCTAATTTTGTGCATCCGCTTTTCTCTCTGCATCCCTCAAAATTATTTTAGTGTAGCCCTTTGCTTCACATCTAGAGATTATGGGCTCTTTTCTTCTTAGATAACTTTCAGGCGTACTGCAGGTTCTTCTTACCCATATGAATTTCCCATAGAGAATGCTATTTTTTAAGAGCAGTAGGGTGTAAATTGCTGTAATGTAGCATGCTACTACCAGCAGATTCCTTTCTATTAGATGCAGCTTGTATTACACCCTATGACTTTCACATCCAAGAATACTATTGCCATGATTACGATGTCGGACGGACGTGCGTCCGCCCGACATCGTTTCTGTGAGGTAACCACCCGACCTTAAGTCAGCTGTTCTGCACACTGAATTAGGATGCGACCGCACATAGTACGGTCGCAAACCTCCATTTTTCAATGGGTGCCTGTGTGGTTGGCCGAAACTGCCCGCAGCATACGTTCCCATTAAATTTAAGTTTTTGCACATCCCTGAACCGTGTCCGAGGCACCTCACAGTGCATGCCAAACAGTGCAGGGGTGTGAAGTGCCCCCCAGGGCCACAATCGGAGTGCCTGGGGGAAGGGGACTCTGTTACGGGCCCCTAAAGTCACTTTCCGACATGGAAAGGCTGTCATAAACCGACATCATAATCCTGACGCCAGAACACCATTCTTAAGGGATTATGAGTGGTTTCTGACTGGCCGACGGGCTTCTTGAGCCCTTCGGAACAGATTCGGATTGACTGGCCGGTTCACACTCTGACCGCTGACATTGTAATTCGGTGGTCGGATTGTAAACCTACCATATCGGTTGGTAAGCCTCTGACGAGCGGTCAGAGGCTTACTGAACGACATCATAAATAGGCCCTATTTGTTTCCTACTCATTTTGCCAGTTAAACTGATATTCATCTCATTCTGGTTTCGTTTGTCCTGGTTCAGTTTGTCAATAAATTGCATTGCCTCTTCTTTAGAACCACTTCAAATTACAAAATGGTCATCAATAAACCTTAACCATAGAACAGTGTTCTTGTTAAAGGATCACATGACATAACTCCAGACCGCCTTCTCCTTCCATCAGCCCATGAATAAATTTGCATATCTGTGGACAAATCAGGAGCTCATCACAGTTCCTTGAAAATTGAATGAACAAGCGATCCCCAAAGAAACAAAGGCCCCCATTAGGATGGCGGGCGGACTTTGCCCACCCGCCATCCCCGTGCAAAACGGGACCACCCGCCATAGGAGCGGCGGTCCGGCTTTGGCAATTAGGATGCGCCCACCACACTGGCGGGCGCATACTGTACAGCGCCGCCCGCTGCAATGGTAAAAATGCATGTCGTGGATTTCAAAGCACAACATGACAGGCAACGCGCGGTGCCTGCCATGTTGCACTTTGAAATGTGGGGGGGTACCATAGGTACCCCCCATGTGCACCCCCCCGGAGTCCCTGGGGGCCCGCAATGGGCCCCCGCAGGGATTCTCTGCATGCCACGGAAAGGCATTCACATTTGCCCATCATAATATGGCTGGCGGTGTCTGATAGACACCGCCGCCTTATTATACCTTTTCCGCCTCGGTCGCCTTGCGACCGGGGCGGAAAAGCGGCGGACGGTCTTACCATCCGCCGCGGTCCCCCCCGCCATCCTAATATGGCGGGGGGGCTTCAGAGCAAGGGTGGCGGGTGGATCGACCCGCCAGGCCGGCGGTGGTTACCGCCAGCCTGGCGGGCGGCCCCAAAGTGTTTCAGTGAAGCACCACTTGATCAATCTCAGCAACATATCAGTGTACCTGAGAGACCATATGTTACGTGCCCTCAAACACATATTTACTGGCTTTGATGCCTCAAACATGTTGTATAAATGTACATAATGAAGTGACATCCAGTGTAATGAAGAGCTACTCAGGTTCCCAGTATATCAATGCCAACAACCCAAGAAGTCTTTAGTATCTCTGATGTAAGGCAGATGGGTTTGTACGAAGGAAATAAAAAATAGTCAATGAAAGTGGATGTGTGCTCACATATGCTCTTTTTGGCTGAGCTGATTGGCCTACCTGGGGGTTTACTTCTACTTTTGGGTATTTTGGGTAAACGGTACATCATTGGGGGTCATAGGGTTATCAATTTTCTTTAATCTGTTGCCTCTGCTTCCAAAATCCCTTGAGCCCACCAGTCTATCAATGCATCAAAAAATATAATTTTAACATTCTACAAATGCGACATAGTTGTACTCTCATAACATTTAACATCACTCAGTTGTTTATTAGCCTCCTCCAAGTACATGCCCTTTGGCCATAGTACTACATTCCTCCTTTGTCAGATTGTTTGATTATTTGTTGCCATCTTCACTTGAATTCGCAATGGTATTTTTCCAGGAGCGCCATAAGGAAAATGTTAAATTCTTCCCTTTAGTGATTTGCAAGCCCAGTTTCTTTAAATCTTGAACTACCGCTTGATGATATGCTTCAAAATAGTCATGAGACATTTGTGGAACAGATGTGGATTAAAGCCAGAAAAGCTACTGGCCTCAGTTTCAATGTCTTCAAGGTCATTTACACTCACTGTGTGACTCACATCCAGCTCTTAATGTTGTCAACATTTGCAAAAGATCTAAATCCAAAATTTGTAAAGGCATCTGTAATTCCCTAGAAGGTATCAGCATGTCCTTATTCCTTCTCTTATTTAGCATAACGTGGTTTTCAGTTTTAGTTTCCTTATAAATTTAAATACACCCACATTGGTCAAAGCAAAATCAAAGGTGGACTCCAAGCAAAAAGAAAGACTAATACCTTTATCTGTAAATTACCATATTTTGATCACTCTCCAACCTTGATTTTTGTTCTGTTCCTCATGATTAGGTTTTTTTCTGTGCTCCTGTTTTACTGGTTCTTCTCTTACACCAATTGCATCTCCTATTTTTCATTATTTTGGGGGGGGGACATTAAGCGACCTTCTTGTTGAGTCTCATCATCATGAGAAATTCCTCTAAAAAAGATATCTGTTTAGTAACTAGTGGAGGAGATGGTCCCCCCACATTGTCTCCTTCGATATTGGAGCTCAATATTCGATATTGGAACTGACCCCTGATTAGATTGATTCTTGTCTGCTCTTTTGTGGTAATCTAATATAGTTTTATTTTATGTATTTATTATTTTATTTATTTAAAGATTTGTAGAGCACCTGGTGACCCGGAGGCATCCCCGCGCTATAACCTGTAAGGTTGGCTGAGAGGGGAAAGGGGGAAGGAAACCTTTTTATTTGGGGAAAAGCAGAGTTTTAAGCTGCTTGCGAAAGCGCAGGTAGCAGGGTTCCAAACGCAGATTACGGGGGAGCAAGTTCCACCGGGTGGCTGCCTTTACTGAGAAGCGACGACCTCCGGTACGTGCCCTCCTGAACTTGGGGACATTCGCCAGTCGCTCATTGTCCGAGCGCAGAGATCTCGAGGCTTTGTACGGGGTAACCATGTCTCCCAGGATCGAGGGGCCTTGTCCATTGAGGAGTTTGTGCGCGATGCACATAGCCTTGAACTCGATCCTCTCTCGCACTGGGAGCCAGTGGAGGGCCTTAAGTGCTGGTCTGGTGGAGGATCTGGAGGGAAGGCCCATCAGCATCCGAGCAGCTGCATTTTGGGTTTGTTGCAGCTTGCCCAGAGTAGCTTCAGGAGCTCCTAAATAGACAGCATTGCTGTAATCCAGTCGTGCAAGGACCAGTCCTTGGACCAGGAGTTTCCTGGAAAGGGGGGGGAGCAGAGGTAAAGGATAGTTCATCCTTATATTATCAAATCTTTTAATAAACCTTTTGCCAGGCACAAACTTTCCTTTTGTATACATAAACATCACCCCTAGGGTAGGCCCTGGCCAGCCAATAGGGCAGGGTGCAGTGCATTTAAATGGCAGGACAAGTACTTTTAAGTTATAAATGTCCTGGTAGTAAAAAACTCATACATTTGTACAAGGCCTAGCTCTCCCTTAGGATAACATCAGAGTTTCCTTATTACATGTGATAATTGTAATTTCGAAATTGGAAGAGATAACTGGTTCATGTTTGGCACCTCCTGAATCATAATTTAAAATCCAAATTTATGGTGAAGTTGGATTTAAAATGATAAGTCGGAAAAAGACACTTTTGGACAGTTGGTATTTTCTTGCCTTAGCCATTTGGTGCCTACAGCCTGTCTCTGATCAGATGACTGGATGTAGTTGGCAGTTGGCCTTTGTGTCTTGCTCCTAGACAGCCACACACTGGCAGGATGGGAGAGAGGAGCTGGGCCTAGCCTTCCTTACACCTGAATAGTCTGTGTCCTGTCTCCACACAAATGGCTGCATAACCCCTGTAGTTCGTCTGGAGCCAGGGCGGGGAAGGTAGGGCATCTGTGCTCTTCAAAGGCATGCCTCCAGAAGTTTCACCCCAATTCAAAGGCACAACTGTGTATAAAAGAAGGACCTCAGATACCACCACTTCAGCACTCTTCTGGACCTGTGGATACTCTGCCAGGAAGAACGACTGTTGTCCTGCTGAATGGACTGCCACTCTGCTGAACTTCTACGTTGAAGGAGCTGCTGCCTTGCTGTACTGACCTCCTGCCTTCTTGCCTGGGGAGGAAGAACTCGACAAGCAACCCATCTTGAACCGAGGTCCCCAGAGCGACTCAAAGTGCTAGTCTGCTGGCCTCCTGATAGGAGCCTAAGGGACATAACAGGCTTCCCAAAAGATCATGGACCTGTTTATGAGTTCCTAACCCCCAAGAGGTGCCTCCCAAGTCCTGGAACCTTGGTGTGGCACTTGAGCTCTTAAATTCAAGCTTTTAAGTTCTTCGAGAATCGACCCGTTTGGACCGGAACTGTGCCGCTCGCACAGCACGTTCTTCATGCAATGCCGACTGCTGTTAGCAACGCTCTCCTTGCTCCCTACAACCCTCTCAAACGTGACTGGGACTTTTGGCACAAAACTTGAGATGGTAAACATTTAGCAGGACTTATCTAGGACTGTACCCAAACTGCACTCCACTGCGATTGGCCTGAACTTATGACTTTGACCCGGACCAGCCCGACCTGATAGCCGTGGTTGGCGCTTTATACCTTTATGCACTTTATTACAGTTTATTCTTTAAAAATGTATAACTTCGGGTCTCCTGATTATTTTTTTGTCATTTTGGTTTTGGTTGATTTATGAAATTCTGATCAATTTTTCTAACATGGTGTGGGATACTTTTTGTGTGGTGTTTTAATTGTTTTACTGTTTGAAGTGTTGCACAAATACTTTACACATTACCTCTAAGTTAAGCTTGACTGCCCTTATCCCAAGCTACCATGGCAATGAAAACAGGATAAGTTTTGAGTTTGCTTGAGCCTTACTCTGACTAGGGTTGTCGTTGCTGCTAGGCCAGAGCTCACACCCCAGTCAACCATCAACCAATTTTCTAACAATGTGCATGCACAAATTAACAGTAAATAGCCATTTTAAGAGCCACAAACTGCCAGGAGCCTAGCCAATACTAATAATATTTCCAAAAAAGACAAATCAATGAATCTGAGCTTAATTTTCGTTTAGGAGGCTGCAAAAAATGCTTGACAGGACAATACAGCGAATACAGAAAGGAGGCAGCCATTTTGCTTGCATGTTAAATAAGCAAACTGTGAACTTGTAATAAGCAGACCTTGAAGTTACAGTCTACAGACATCCTCCCATAAGATTTATCCTGTGTTGCCATAAAGGCTATATATCACCAGAATGGACCCCAGCAGGCAACATTAATGCAAATTTCAGACCCTGATGTTGAGGCACTTGCAGATGGTGTGGTACAGTACCATGATTATATTTTAGGACACCTGATGCTAAAACCTCCTCCCAAGACCCACACCTGTGAAAAAGATCACTGACCAGATGAACGCACTATCATCATTTCTGCATGAGGTGGAGGAAGTAAAGACACGTTACAAAGACCTTAAGAGACTGATGCATGCAATTGTGGCATGGAAGAAGAATGATGCCAGGGCAAATGGTGGGAATCCTCCAATGTAATACCCTTTAAAAATTTGGGAAGATGAAGTACTTTCCACAATGGTGTTACCAGGGATAGAAGGAATCAGTGGGGGATTAGAGGTTGGAGGCTTTGACAATCCTGCAGGTATGGGTAATGCAGTCATATGCCATTTTTAATAAACTTTTGATATTTAGAAAAATTAATAGCGGTCATTAGGCACACAAATGGGTTATTCACATTGTGAGATACAGACAGGGTCTTACCAATTTAATTTCTCATTGTGCTACATTGAATGTTGGATGATTTTACACTGTTTTTATTTTTTTATTTTGTAAAATGTTCATTTTTAAATTATACGGTAGAATTTTTCAAGGGCATTATTATGTATTGTAGCTTATAGTATAATGTTAGTGTATAACAACAACCCATCTATGATATAAAACGAAAAGTCTTGAATTATTCACTTGAAAAAATCAGAACGATACACCAGATAAGTTTAATATATTCATCATTAAAGAGTTGATAATTATTTTATAACGTCAATAAATGTGTAAATTATTTCCATGCAACAAGCACTTAGTCAACGTGATGTGCATGGTGATACATTCTTCATTATAAAATGCTACTTTTGTGCTACAGAGGAATAGTTACCTGAAGTAACCAATGCACTTGATGAATGAGCATCTACAAATAGTGGTAAAATCACACAACTAAAGAAGCCAACAGCTATTTCTGGTAATACTTTGATAACCCTATAAACAAAGGAAAAATCTTCTGCTTTGGAAAAAAAGTGCAATTAAATCTGTGTCACAGAAACATCCAAGTGATTTCAAAGAACTCTGAAGTGACAACTGTAAAAGAGAAGACAGACTTCACTGCTTAGGCCATTCCTCCAAAAAAAGCAACAACAGCCTCCACCACTTCGGGTCAATGTCAACATAAAAATAAGTATGTACAAAGACAACTAACTATTGTTGAACAAATTCCAGTTCAATTGTGAGTAATTGAGTGATCAAAATCAGTAAAGAAATTGAGGTACTCATTCCACTTGAACACTTCATCCCATTATTATTTGAGACCATAGATGTAGAGGCAGAGGAAACTGGGCCAGTAACAGATACGAATGTGGAATAAAGTTCACCACCACAAAGGGACTGATTACAGTGGGTCATTGCTTTCCGGCCCCTGTGTAAACCCTTTTGAAGCAGGGGTCAGAATCACGAGTTTGGTTATATTTAACACATCCGATTATTATCGGATGGTTGAAACACCTTAACTTCAAACCTGCCAAATTTTAAAAGAGGAAATGTGTACCATTTTTACAGTAATGCGGGTTTTGGTGCTATAAACACCAAAATATGCATGTTATTCCCCAGAATCTCATAATACATTGTATATACCGCTTGACCATGGCAGAAAACTGATGTGAGCCACTGCCTGAACCTCAACTTCGACAAGACGAAAGTACTGGTCTTTGGCAAGAAGACCTTCCGATGGGATCCAACCTGGTGGCCGTCGGAGCTACGACTAACACCGATACCCACAGACCACACAAGAAATCTAGGGATAATCCTAGATGACAAGCTCAACATAACGACTCAAGTCAGCACAGTCTGCACCTCCTGCTTCTACATCCTACGCATGCTGCGAAAGATCTTCAAATGGTTGCCTCAGAACTCAAAACGGTCACACAAGCAACTCGTCACCAGCAGGCTGGATTATGGAAACACTCTCTATGCAAGATTCTCCAAACAACTCCTACATAGACTCCAGACCATCCAGAACACAGACGTAAAACATATACTTGACCTCCCAAGCACACCCACATCACACCACATCTCAAGAAGCTTCACTTGCTCCCCATTCAAAAGCACAGCTTATTCAAACTTCTAATGCAACATACAAAGCCCTATACAACAGAGGACCATAATACCTTAAAAGCTGCACACACTTTCATCAACCCACCAGACACCTATGCTCTGCCTCACTATCACTCGCACATATACTCCGCATTCGCAAAAGCAAACCTGGAGGTTTCTAATTCTCCTACATCACACCCAAGACATGGAACGAACTCCCTCAACACACCAGAGTCTCCTCCTCACTTATTGAGCTCCGCAAGACACGGAAGACCTGGGTCTCCATATGAGCTCCTTGGGATTACGCATCTACACACCTTGCCCAAGCGCCTGGATTCCCTCCCGGGTCATTAGTGCGCTATACATATCAACATAACATATCACCCAATAAATGTACTCTGTGATGTCATTATTTACCAGATGTGATGAATATCGCCTACACTTGTAATAGGGGTCGACGTACAGTGGAGAGGAGGCAGCAGTCATGATGGAACACGAACATCAAGAAAGACCACGAAAGGAAAGAAGAGCTAAGTCTGCACATGACAAAACTTGAACAAGGACAAGCACATTTGATAAGCAGGTGGGGTCATACTCAGCCTTTCCTGAGATCAAAGACACCCTAAGGAAACAGCTGCATCACATGAAGCAGTCGGATAATAGACGCCTTCTGAAAGCTAACAACCGTGTCGTGAAATGCATGACAGCATCAAACTTAACTTTCAGTGATCAGATGGTGGAAGGACATACTTGTTCTGGGTCGGCTTTAAATACCCTGGTTCAGCTGCTGGAGAAACAAGAAATGACATTGTCATAAATGACATCATTTGCTTCTAGGGAAAGCACTCGTCCATCTGTCTCATGTATCAGCCCACCTCTCCACCCTTTCAATCATCTCCAGAGAGGACAGGAAGGGTCAGCATGAACACAGCAGTATTTCTTATCCCTTCAGGGGAGACGGCTTCCAGAAAAATTAATTCTGGCTATGTTTGAATTCATAAATATTCAGGTTACAATTTGAATAAATGTTTGATGTAATTATTCTGATAAGGTTTATTTTTATTTTCAATATACTGATATGAAAAGTAATACCTATCATCACATGTTGAAGATCGGAAACATTTGTCAAAAACTGATTTTTCTAAGAAATAAAATATTTTTGTGGCAAATTGAAGATATTAACATAGAATCAACTTTTTTAAACATTTCAACTAAACAAATATATTTAATATTTCCTTAGGCGATATATGTAACCTAAATATGGTTGCTGTAACAATGGAAAGTGCATTTTCTAAATTGCTGCACCATCATGGCAGCATCCCTGTGGATTATACATTTTAATTTAAAGATGGTATATACTGCTCAAATATTTATTAATTTCCTTATTTTACAAAAACCAAATTCCAATTTACCATTCGTGTTGTGGAATATGGTGGTGCTAAATTCCGATGATTTCAGAGTACTACTTCACTCAGAATGTCTTTTTAATTAATACATTAAAAAAATAGGATATGCGAAAAATATCACGTGTGGTAAATGTCATTTAAGAAATGATCAGATGCGATAAATGTTAAACTATATTTTACGGACATGTTATTTAACGCATGCAATTAACAACTTACATGTGCCGACAGTGTCTTTTACCGACACATGCGATATTTTCGATTCCGCATTACTCGTAATTAAGGCCTTTGTTTTGTGTGGGCGCACTTGTGTGCATATTTCTGCATTTGTGTGTGGACATCTGTGTGCCTTTCTGCATGTGTGTGTTTTCATGTGGAAACACGTGTCTATATTTGCATGTGTCTATTATTTGTGTGTAAATATGTGCATTTGCGCATGCGTCACAGTTCCCATGCGCTCTGTCGCTTCATGTCTCTGGACAGTTGTGTTTTTGTGCATCTGTCTGTGTGCATATATTTATGTGTGTGCGTGTCTACTTTTGTGTGTACATGTGTCCTCGTGAACGCGTGACTGTGCACGTGTACTCATGTGTTTGCACATATATTTTGTGCATCTGTTTATGTGTGTGCAATTATGCGCGTGTTGACAAGTCTTACTTTTGCATAGCGGCACTGCAGACTTGCATACGGTCAGTTGCAAAATGACGGTCGCTACAGAAATGATAAAGCAGGGCTCAGGGTAATCCTTGAAAAGGAGTCCCCGTCCTCTAGGGAGGCAGGTGTGTGTGTGTGTGGGGGGGGGGGGGGGGGGGGGGGGGTGGGGGGGGGGGGTCGAGGACGACTCCTCTCTCTAGTACTGACGTGGTTATGTGGTTATTTCTTATTTTGCTCTATGTCACATGTATTATTTGTCAAGGACATCCCACCCCAGGTCTGTAATCAGTGGCTTTGATCTCACAGCTGACATGCGGACACAATCGGCGGGCGCGTAGATGTGGTCAGACGAGGGTCCTTTAGATCGAACCTGCCATAAACGTCCTGAAAGTGCGTATTTCCACGATAACCCACGTACTCGGAAAAAGAGAGCGCACGCCGTCCTTACATTTTGGGGGCGTTGGGGGGGTGGTCCATCGGTACACGCATCCTCAAAGCTCGAGAACAGACATAGAGGTGAGCCATGGTTATTGTTCTCCTCCTCCGTCGACTTCATTCTCTTACCCCCTCCCACCGCCCCCCCCCCCCTTCACCACCCCCCCCCCCCCCCCCCCCTTCACCACCATCTTGTTCGAGTACCCGGGTCTATACACTACCTGGGCGGGGCGCTAATTTACTATTAATACTCAGCACTGAAGACTGCTTACAACTCACCAACCTATAGACCAGGGCCGGACTGGGGACCAAAACCGGCCGGCAAAGTGCTCGGACGGCCCCCCTGGGGGAGGTTGGGGGTGCCACAGAGCTCTTTGCTGGGGCCGGTTTTCGGCCGATTTTTGTTACAGGGCCGATTTTGCAGCTATGCTGCATGAACAGCCGTGTAACAAAACCGGCCCCCAGGGGCCCAAAACCGGCCCCCACCCTTGCGGCGCACCGGGGCATTGCCCGGTGCCCGCAATGGTCAGTCCGGGCCTGCTATAGACGGTCTACGATGTAGCATTAAAAACGCAGACAGGGAAAGGCATTTTAAAGGTTATTTTTCATATTATAGAAATAAAATGTAGATAACGAGGGGGCATATTATCAAGGCAGGCGAAAAGAAATTATCGCCGCTTTTGCGGCCGTTTTTGGCCTCAAAGCGGCGATAATTTCATTGCCCTATTAGGAAGCTGTCGCTAACATTAGTTAGCAACAGCTTTTAGGTGATAGCGAGCGGTTTGGGGTCCGCTTTGCATGTCAGCGATATTTATCTCTAATGGCATGTAAAGTGGGCGTACCCAACCGGTTAGCGACTGAAAGCAGTCGCTAACGCTGCTATCGCCTATTAGCAAGGCAGGTGTAGCGATAAAAAAAATTGCGCTAAGCGCGAATATCGCTAAAAACTAACGCCTGCTCAGACCAGTTCTTAGCCATTATATCCAATGGGAAGTGGATATTCTGGCTAAGACCCTATTCGCAATATTCACGCATTTCGCCACTATCGCCGGTTATTTTATCGCATTGGAGATAAATGTTGCTAATAGCACGTTATCTCTGCGATAAAATCCGGCGATGCTTGGCGATAAAAAAAATTTCACTAAGCTTCTTTAGCGATAAATATCGCTAGTTGTTGATAATATGCCTGAGCTTCCCTGAAATGGGTGCAAAATCTTAACTCTGCAGCAATACCACCCTTCACTGCTTTTGATGTAACTTGAAAGAGGCTCTTTCATAGTCTCATCATTTCAGGACTCAGGGGCATATTATCAAGCACTCCGTTAAAATTAGCGCCGTTTTAGTGGCAGAAAACTGCAGCTAAAGCGGTGATAATGGGCTTGATAATATGTCGTAGAGAATTCCAATAGAAGTTCATGTTGACACCAGAAAATGGGCTTCTATTGGAATTCTCAAGGCCATATTATCAAGCCCATTATCGCGGCTTTAGCTGCAGTTTTCTGCCGCTAAAACTTCGATAATTTTAACGCCGTTTCTTGATAATATGCCCCTCTGTTTTTTTGCAGTTTTATATAGCGTGACCTCGACCCGAAGGTATTGGAGCACTTTACATGACCACCAGTTACATTACATTGACACATTATTTTTTTGAATCATAGGACGTGGAGTCAACACCAAAGCTCAAACCTACTTCTAGGGCTCTGAAGTAGGCCGCTCTGGCCCTTACCCACATCTCCCCCACAAAAAAACGGAGGCATTTTAATATTATATACAACAAAACCATACTTGCTGCTTATTTGTCTTATTCAGCTAACAACCATTGACACATCTATTAGACCTTGAAATGAAATGAAATGAAGAATTTGTATTGCACTGCATATACCTGGAGGTGTCTAAGCGCTTAGATGAGGATACCAGCATAGGTAATACAGTGGAGGTGCGCTAATATAGCCAAGTTTTTAAATTTTCCTGAATGTAAGCAGATTGGATTCTTTTTTTAGGAAAATAGGAAGGGAATTCCAGAGTTTGGTAGTGGTGTAGGCAAAGCTTTTTTCCTCCCCCATGTCCTTTGTGTGCCTTGAGGATAATCAGATTGCCACTATCTGATCTAAGTGATCTGGCAGCAGTGTGGGTTTTGAAAAATTGTGACAGCTGCCACAGACCAAGGCTGTGTCTAGTTTTAAAAGCTATGCATAATGCTTTGAATTGAATACATTTGCTGATGGGCAACCAGTGTAGCTCCATGAGAGCCCTAGAGACCTGATCATGGCGAGAGAGTCCAAACAGGACTCTTGCTGCAGCGTTTTGAGTCATCTGAAGTATGTGTATGCTACGCTTACGCGCACTGGTAAAAAGGGTGTTACAGTAGTCCAGCCTAGATGCAATTAGCGCTGTGGCCACTGTTTTCCTCAGCTCAAATGGGATAAACTGAAGTACTTTTTTCAATATTTTGAGAATGAAAAAGCAAGCCGCTGCAGTGTGATTGATCTGGGTTTCAAAAAACGACTTAATGTCGATGAAAACCCCAAGATTTTTTACTTTGTGTGCAGGTGTTTGAAGGGGACCCAAATGATTCGACCACCAGATGTCTGACCATATGAGGGACTGGTTGCCAAAGAGCATGACTTCCGTTTTTGATGAGTTGAACTTTAAACAGTTATCCTGCATCCATCTTCCTTTGTGGCCCATGCAGTCTTTGAAACAGGACGCAGTATCAGTGGACGGCTGTTGATTGACACAATTATTGCTTGTTGTAGGTGTAATGTTACTTGTTGTATTATATATCTGGATGCAATGGGAGAAGCAGCAAAATACCAGTCGGGTGACGCACTAAGCTAAACAGAGATTTTAGCTCAAGTGTTTTTAATCCACGCCCTAAATTACATCGGCCACACCCCTTTGATAGCCCAGCCCATTTTTTCCCCCTACTTAAAGCCCTGCTTGTAGGCCAGACCTGTGCTCCTGGTGAGTCAAGTCACTCTCATGTAGCGCCCTCTGCGTGACCTCTGCTCACTGTCCAGCACCAGCCAGCTCTGAGCGTGCCTCTTGCACACAGCGCCCCGAGCGCCTACAACCTCAGTCCTTCGCCCTAGTGATTGCACAAGTTGTGCACATTTACTGACCTTCCAGCAAATGAAATCTCAAATGTGCTAGACATTGCAATCTGCCACATTTTGAAGATGTTTTTTCCCTGGAACCGATCTCCTCGGAAGGAGACAGCGTGGATATAAAAAGCTGAGCTGTAACCCAGCCCACATCAGTGACAGTCGATGTATTTAAAACCATCTGTACACAATTGTGACATTTGACAATGTGTGGCCATTTATAAAACTCCCAGAATGCTCCTTTATTCAGGGGCGGCTCTAGGCTCATGGCGGCCCTGGGCAGGGAGCGTAGGTAGGGTGCCCCCCGGAAGAGGGGGCCGGGCAGGGCGGAGCGCGGAGGCCAGTGAGTAGGGGGGAGTCAGGGTGTTTGGAAGTGGAACAGAGCCGAAGGCTGCCAAATCCCTGCCAGAGGACGCCACCCAAATATGTATCCATCCTCAGAGGATTATTATAATAAGGATATATATTGGAATGGTGGCCCCTGGGGTTTGGTGGCCCTGTGCAGGTGCACAGCTTGCACATGCCTAAGGCCGCCCCTGCTTTATTATATGCACATACATGCAGCAGAATGGAGGCAAGATGGTTGCTTTATTTTACAAGACAACAATGTATACAACAAAAAAATTAAGTGAGTTGAGGAAAAAAGGACGAAGGTTGCAAACAGTTTTGCTAAACTAATGTGTAATTTGTTTGCTGTCTACCTAAAAGAAATGTGCAGCTTGACAAATCCGGTGGCCAGAAACAGGTTTACAAAAGTATAGTGTATTTTTTAGCACAGTCTTAAATACCATTTCTCTGAAACATTGCCTAGTCAAAAATGTGTGCTGCACGCTAAAAAGCAAATAAGGGAGGATCAATGTAAAACTGACAATGGCACTGTAAAGTCGACATGGGCCTCACTCTTAATAAAAGTCACAAAACTGCACCTTCAGGACATGACCTAAGGCCGCAGCAAAAGAGGCTATCTCTTCCATTGAAGGGTCAGGGAAGAACCTAACCCTGTGTCAGGGGAAGTGTGCAATTCACTTGCTTCTTGTAGGTCCAAATAGAAAGTGACATCAAATTGTGGGAGGGATTCATCCCCATCATCTCCATTGTCACCAAAAGCTGGTTGAATTTGGGCAGAGTCCGATCCAACAAGGGGCTACTCCTAGGTAAATGCGCTGTTCTGTTAGAATCAGATTGAATTAAGGCCATGACATCAGACCTGCTCCAGGATGCAACCTTAATCAAGGTCAAAATGAATTTGGTTTTGGTGTCGTAAAGTGCAATAGAAACTGACTCCTCCTCTGCGGTGTTGTGCCAGCGTCGAGATGGCAGGAACCATCGTGGATCATGGCACTGGACGTCGAGTCAGCTTCAGTGTCACAGCTGAACCCAAAATAGGTGCAGGAGGCACAGACGGTTCTCAGGAATGATCTGCCTGCAGTCAACTGATTGAGGCCTCAGTGGATCTTTGGGGCCTGAAGGTGCACCAGAGGGAGCCAGCAAGGTGTCAAAAACTTTCAACATGGCTTCTTTGGAAGCCTCAATCTGTTGGGACATCGCCAATGGCCCCTGAAATTTGTTGTGCATTGGGATCAGATCTGGAATCAGCTCTTCATTGGGGGGCTGGGAGGGAGACTGGTGGGCACCTTTATGTTCTTATAACTTCACAGAAAGAGAGTGGTGGGACTGGGATGAGTCCTGCTCGGACTTCATGTGCTTCTTCTTAGACTTCGACTTACACAAAGACTTGGATCACAACAACGACCTGTTGTGGGTGTTATAGCTATGTGTATATTTAGATTATTCATGCATGCTTGCGCTGTTTGCTTCCACTTCCAGAACGTGTGTGAGTTCTGGAGGCCGGAGCAGCAATAACTGTTGAGGGAAGCTGCTGACCGAGAGCTGTTCCTGTTGACTGAATAGTGAAATGCAGGCAAAAGCTGTGGAATGGAGGTGCATTGCACGTTGAAGTGGGGGCTCTGTTAGCACCATCTGCAAACTACGGAAATCCCTACCTGCCTGCGGGGCTCTTCTTTGCCAGAAGCTCGTGCTTTTTCTCTGTTCTGGGGCATGATGTCCTGGGTCACTGATCCCTGCTCTCCTCCCGCCGCCGCAACCAAGCACCATCTCTCTGCGGCCGCTGTGTGTGGGAGGACTCGCGCAGCAAGGACTACAGGTACCAGCCTGCAACGCGGCCGGAAGCCGCCGCCACCACAAGAAACGCGCCAGGAGGCGCTTTAAAAACGGAGTCATCCCCGGTGGAGAGGGGGCTCTGTTAGCACCATCTGCAAACTTCGGAAATCCCTACCTGCCTGCGGGGGTCTTCTTTGCCCGAAGCTTGTGCTTTTGCTCTGTTCTGGGGCACGCAGTCCTGGATCGCTGTTCCCTGCTCTCCTCCCGCCGCCGCAACCAAGCACCATCTCTCTGCGGCCGCTGTGTGGGGGCGGACTCGGGCAGCAAGGACTACAGGTACCAGCCTGCAACGCGGCCGGAAGCCACCGCCACCATGAGAAACGCGCCGGGAGGCGCTTTAAAAACGGACTCATCCCCGGTGGAGAGGGGGCTCTGTTAGCACCATCTGCAAACTTCGAAAATCCCTACCTGCCTGCGGGGGTCTTCTTTGCCCGAAGCTTGTGCTTTTTCTCTGTTCTGGGGCATGCTGTCCTGGGTCGCTGTTCCCTGCTCTCCTCCGGCCGCCGCAACTAAGCGCCATCTCTCTGCGGCCATTGTGTGGGGGAGGACTCGGGCAGCAAGGACTACAGGTACCAGCCTGCAACGAGGCCAGAAGCCGCCGCCACCACGAGAAACGCGCCAGGATGCGCTTTAAAAACGGACTCATCCCCCGCGTCTCGGGACGCACACGGGTGGCGCCGGGCTAAGCCCGGGCAAAGGGCGGGCCGTATGTGGCCGTCCGGGGACGGAGGAGGACGGGACGGGCCAATCCCCTAACATCCATCCAATTGACATTGGACCTTGAACATTGAATGTCATATAAGGTATTGGGGACAAGGGGCCCCTTTTCACACTTCGCAATTTCTTCTGTTTCCTTGTATGTTGTTGATTCCTATCCCTTGTGGTACAGCAAGGCTAAGTAAATTCTACTGTAATGCCTGAAAAGGGGAACAAAAAGCAACCCTGTGTGTCTCGTCCAATGACAAGGCACCAGACGGCTACAGCACAACCCCTCCCTAGCTTAACAGCCATCGATAAGATGCTGCAAAAAACTATCGGGGTTGTTGCTACAGCAATAGAGAACATGGAGAGGCGGTTGTCAATCACTCCAGTCATTCCCCTGCAGCAACAGACAGGGGACTTTTCCATAGTTACTGTCAACCCCCCTGACTCTAGCTTCTTTTTGACATCATCTTTTGCGGAGTTACCATGTGCCCAGGAGGCCACTAATGATGATTCTAGCCCAATAGCTCCCACAAGCCCTGCGCAAAATATGATAGGAAAAAACCAGAACCCACGTTCCAGAAGGAGAAGAATCAAATACCAAAAAAAATCAGCTAGAAAGAGTATACGTCCGCTTGATGCGGCACCGGTTCTAACCAGCTCCCTGCCCTCCCCCATAGGAACTCCTCTTTGTGTTACACACTTATTACTCGACTTCCGGGCGCAAATTGAACAGATCATTGGCACTCACATCAGACCAATTTCATCTAAGTTGGACAGATTAGTTTTCACACTAAATAACATTGGACTAGGGAAGGCTAGACCTGCGCTTGCACCGGGAAAAAGTGATAATAGAGCGGGCCCTAATGACTCTGAGAGTGCACCCTGCCTTGAAACCGTACAGCAAGCCAATGGGGCTGGTGTAAATCCTGCCCCAGGCAAGCTCCCGATAATGAAAATGTATTAGTGCAGACCAGGGATAGGCAAGTTAGAAACAATAGCCCCACTGAAATTCTACACCCAGCAGTGGACTCAAGCATAGGCATGGCTGCACCCCTGCACACTGGTGGGAAAAAACCTGATGGTAGGAATAGCGCAGTGATTGGAGAGGGCGTCGGGGGGACAAGTGTTCTGGATCAACAGCGTCCTGTTAGTAAAAAAAGTTAAGCAGTGACCAACCAAAGAAGCTACCTTTTATTGATTTGCCCTAAGAATCTCTGCCATATGTAGTGGTTCTTGCTGGTGTCCCTACTTTAGCACAGGGAAAAACTGAGAGCCATAGCAATCTTAAGAATAAATGCATTCAATGGCTCAACTCCCAAAGGCCCTCCCCTCCTAACGCCTCAGGCGAAATTATGTGTGTCAGAAGAGTGGACTGGATTGGTTCTGGCCCTAAAAGCTTGGCAGGTGATTGTGTGGTCATTAATTTTAGGCAACCCCGTGCGGTAAAGCACATCTGTAATGGGTTGCCTATTTGGTCGAACACCCAAATTTTCCCCTTAGACCTATCATACTTTTACCCTATAACTCAAAATATAACTGGTCAGAGCGGAAGACTCCAGCACTGTAGGCTTAAAAACAAATTGGAGACTCCATCTTTGGAAGGATTTTACCCGCACGCTCCCCTATTCTCGTTATTTCCCCAAAGAAACTGGTTTATCCCATTGGAAATGGTGGACTGATGCTCTGTGGTGCAGAGTTCTCCACTAGTACAGGGTAGCAATACGGGTAGGACTATAAATATAACGGAGGGTAATGTTCATATAACTGCCACTGAAAATGTAAAAGCAGTACAGCAATTGATAGCAATAGATGGGATCATATCTGGGGACACTATCCAAACCAGAATAAACTACTTAAAAAGACCTTCTCGCCCACTCTTCATTATAAGACTGGCAACGATCCGGGATTCGATTCCACTGAAAGGTGTCTACTGGAAGGTTTGGCAAGTCAATTTCCGATTGAGTTATTTGGCCCCTGGGTCAATTGAGGATGAATTGCGTGTGCTGATGATTCCCTAACAAGACATTCAGGCAAGTTAAGCTGCATGTATACGTTTGTGCCAATTTATTTTAAAAAGAAAAGGGAAAGGTATAATGCGAAACACTTGTAAAAGGGCCGTAATCCAGCGTTACTCAGTGTGCGACCTTTTACCTCATTCATGGCGCGGAAAAATTAGCGAGAAGCCCGTTCTCAGCTACCCTGAGTTACACTTCGCCATTGTCAAGCTGCGGCCGAAGGAAGTGTGACGTAGGTCTCTGGGTGTGAGATCACGCTTGAAGCACGGATGAGCACACTGGTCGCCTAGGAACCACCCAACGGATCAGCATTTTTTATTAAAGAACCATATCATCATGCAGCTGTCTGTGTAGAGCCTGCAAGTGTCACACGTTAACAGGCACAGCTGGGCAATATTGCGCATCACGGTGAAGCACACACCTTTTTCTGACAACGGTTTCTTCTTCCAACAAACAGTGAAGCGGAGTGTCACGGTGGCAAACACACCTCATTTGTTTATTGCTCACTTTCTCTGTGACACACACACATTTAAGTGGTGCTAACTTCTACATTGCACAACGTTTGTTACACCTGTTGAGGCATGCAAAATACTATGTGACTGCTGCAGCATTCAGCTTATCAAACACACTGATAGGCACACCTTTTCTTTTATCGTTCTACTTATTTTTGGGGTGACTATTCCTTGTTGTTTGCATTACATTATGGCTTTCCACAATATTGATGCGCCTCTTACGTTTGGATCAACTAGGCCAACCTTGTATGGGATGCGAGGACTGGAAAGAGGCTTTCATCACCTATTTGAAAATATTGGTGGTGATGATTACATTTCTTAAAGGAAGTTAGCTATTTTGAAACATAATTTTGGGGTAGAAGGCAGAAAAATACTGAAAACTCTACCAAAAGAGGGTAGAAATGTTGATGCAGAATAAGGAAGAAGATGTATTTGAAAACGCTTTGGAAGCATTAGTGGTGAATTTTGGAACAAAAGTTAGTGTGGTCGTAGAGCTCCACATTTTTTTCTCCCAAGCTCAATCCCAGGGGCAGTCGATTGATCAGTTTGTGGCTGCACTAAGGAGATTAGTCATCTCCTGTAAATTTGGTGAGCTCAGAGATGAGATCATTCATGACCAGATGATCAACAGGATATGTAATAACAAAACACAGGAAACACTTTTAAGTCTTAAAGATCCCACTCTTGAAAAAACCTTGGAATTAGCCAAACGCATTGAAAACACATCTCTGTATGTTAAGAAATTAAGTGGTGAAACCACCAATAGAGATGCCATTGCAGAAAAATCTTGCGAAGTATGTGCCATAAAAAAAGTAAACACTTTTCTAATACCGAAACTAATGTAAGATCGAAACCTGTTGCAAATATTAAAACCAGGCAATGTTACAGATGTGGGAGTAGAAGACATACTGCACAGTTTAGTAATTGTCCTACAGTGAACAGCACATGTTTCAAATGCAAGAAAGTAGGTCATTTCTCTAGAGCATGCAAACATTGTCAAAATTACAGGTTCAGGAAATCTGTGAACATGGTAAACAAAGATACTTTTATGTCCCATGGTGAGAATGGTAGCGATGATGATAGCGTGGAGGTGATGGTGATAAACAGCGACAAAAATGAATCACATACATGTCCCTATCGTCCTCCTCAGTGTATTTTCATCATTAAAGGGCTAGAGATATTAAAGTGGGCAGACTCATGTACTCCCTTTACATTAATTGACAGGAAAACATGGGGGAAAGTAGATTCTGTGATGTTATCCATCTCAGACGTCGAACCTGAAGGTGGTGAGAAATTACCGGCATTCGTTTTTTTAAAAAACAGAACTGGTGTATCTTGATAGGAAAGCTGTATATAAAGTGTTTGTTGTTGAAAAAGGAAGGTCTCTGTTAGGTTGGAGGGAACAAAAGGCTTTAGGAATGATACTCGATCCCAATCATCCCAAATAAGTTTTGGCAACTGTGTCCCAGTTTGAAAAGAAATGGGTCAATTTGTTTCCTAAATTATTCAGGAAGGAGTTGGAATGCCTCACCAAATTTGAACACCATATAATATTAAAACAAGGAGCATTAACTAAAATACATAATGTCAGGAATGTTCCACTTTCATTGAGGGGTTTGTTGAAGGAAGAATTGCAAAGGTTATGTAATGAAAAAGTAATTGAACCTATGGAAGCCTCGGAATGGTTAAGTCCTATTGCAGTTGCCAAGAAACAGAAAGGCAAAATTAGGATGTGTGTTGACCTCAGGGCCCTAAATAACTGCATCTGGATTGATCGTTACCCCTTACCAAAAATTAACAAAATGTTAGCCAGTGTGAGAGGGGGAAAGTATTTCACTACACTGGACTTATCTAATGCATACCATCAAATTTTGTTTGAGAAGGATTTGAGGCATTTAACTTCATTCATACCACCGGAGGGTGCTTACCAATTCATTTACATGCCTTTCGGGCTGGCTTCTTTATCTGCAGTTTTCCAGAGAGTCATGCAAGGAATACTGAAGGAAATGCTGAATGTTTTGGTGTTTCAGGATGATGTGTTGATTTGAGGAATGTTAATCAACACAATGATATGCTCAGGATGGTGTTACAGAAATTAGAAAGAGCGGGTTTAACCATTGGATTGAACAAATGCAAATTCTGCACAGAGGAAGTTGAGTATTTGGGGCATACTCTGACAGCTGATGGTGTAAAGTCAAAACCCAAATCAGTAGAAGCTATTGATAAAGTTCCTGCTCCTAAAGACCAGGACCAGTTAAGATCCTTTCTCGGCATGGCAGAGTTCTATGCCAAATATGTACACCATTTCACTGATATACAAAGTCTTTTAAGAGAAGTTATAAAAAAAGGGGTCAAATTTAGTTGGTCTGACGAGTATCAACAAGCATTGAGCATTGACATTGTAAAAAAATCTATCGGAAAGTTTGTATGGGATAAGTTGTCTGTCGATAAAGGTATAGTCAAACGGAATGAGAGATTGGTAGTACCGATGGGTTTGAGAGAGAGAGTCGTGAGTTTGCTTCATGAGGGGCATGGCAGCATGACTGGCATGAAGAACAGTGCTTGCATGGATGTTTGGTGGCCAGGATTTGACAAGCAGATAGAAAAATGTGCACATGATTGGATTCCCTGTGTTTGCTGTCTCACAAGGTTCAGGAGATGTCGATATGCCCAGTTCCATTTCCCAGACAACCCTGGAAAAGGTTAGCAATGTACATTTGTGGCCCTTTTGAGGGTGTAGGTGCTGACGAAAGCTATGCCATCGTCTTAACGGATTTCTTTCCCAAATGCCCAGAAGTAGGATTTGTAAAGGATATGAAATCAAAGAATATAATTGAATTTTGTGAAGACATATTTTGACGTGAAGGGTGTCCTGCAGAAAGTTTAACCAACAATGGTCCCCAATTTGTATCTGAAGCGTTCAGTACTTTTCTGAACAAAAGGGGCATCAGACATTGCAAAACCCTTGTTTATCATCAATGGGGGAATGGTATGACTGAATGGTTTAGCCGTGTTTTGGGTGAAAGTATTCAGTTGGCTAGGCATAGTAACTTGTGTTGGAAGGAACAAGTGAAAGAAATGTTGTGGAACTATTGTGTCACACCCCATTCTGCAACAGGAGTTACAGCATTTAGTTTGCTGGAAAGCAGGGTGCCGTGTTCAATAGCCGCTCTGACATGGATGGCAAGAGTTGGCACCTTTAATGTGAATTACAAAGACCTACGTGAGAATGTGAACAAATATCAAACAAGGTACAGACTAAGTCACAATGATAATGTGAGAAAAGAATGCAAAGTATTTAACAAAGGCATGTTAGTCAAAGTACATTCTGACTATCTTTATAACAAAGGTTGTTCTAAGTTATCTACTCCCAAGATGATTGCTAATGTAAAAGGGAATGTTGTCAAGTTGGATGATGGGAAATGGTGGAACACTCGAAGAGTGGCCAAATGCAATGAAACAGAAGGTAGAGAGTAGGTGAGGAAATGTGGGGGTGAAGTTGGCAGACCTTTGGAGATGCTTAGAGATCCCATTATGCAATGTAATCCAGGCCCAAATATTTAGAATCTTAGGTTTGCAATTTGATATACCGCTGGTTAAGATTTGCCTTTGAAAAGGATTGTTACTGTTTATTTGACACTTTTATTGTTTGTTTTTCATTCCTTTTATTACTGCATTTGTTTGGTAAATATATTCCAGTCTTATGCTGTTTTGTTTTGTTAAAGAGGGCAAATGTGTTATAGCTATGAGTATATTTAGATTGTTCATGCATGCGTGCACTGTTTGTTTCAACTTCCAAAACATGTGTGGGTTCTGGAAGTCGGAGCAGCAGTAACTGTTGAGGGAAGCTGCTGACCAGGGACCGTTCTTGAGAGCAAGAACAAATTTGCGCTTTCGTCTTTGAGTGGAAGTAGGACTTGCACAACTTCCTACGGTTTTCGGAAACATATAGCTAGACTTTGCAATCCCAGCTCACCTTTGGATTCATAAGGGTACCCTCCTCGCAGAACTTGAAGTTGTGGCCCGAACTCAAACAGCAGAGACACACTTCATGGTGATCTGCCACAAACATCTGCTATCAACATTCCCAACAAGGTTTAAAACCTGGAGCCTTGCTCGCTTCAACATTGGAAATTAATTTTGAGTAAAAACGTATTAATTGATCAAAGAAAAATTGGGCGCTAGTTCCAGATTTGTGCACTAAGGCACAGAAAGAAGGGAGTGGCATCAACGTCCATGGGTGGCGCTTGTGTGCGGCTCACACCATCACTTCTGGGGCAGGGTAGACCTAAAACGGTGCAGCGCTCCCTACCAGCAGTGTGGGGACTGTGCTGGGGAGTCCTCCAGATCACGGCTGACAGCTGGGGATATTGTAAAGGTGTGGAATCTGCAGTTAGAAGTGTCCATTAGAATAGTAATGTAATCTTCGGACCAGAAATCTTGGAATTGGTTACATTTTTATTTATATAGTGCAGCTGTATGAAACGTTATTAGCACACTCTACATGAAAACAGCCATGGATAGAATTATTAAACAGAAAACGGTCGGCGTGAACCTTGGTATGATTGTGCTCTTTCCTCTGATTTCCACATGTTCTTGATGACAGAGACTGAAAAGAAAAGCCAAAGCTACTCTTGGAGAATCATTACATTTGAGGATTGATGTCCAAATAGTTTCTGTTATTGTGTATAGCTAAAGCTAAGAGTAAGGAGAAGGTACAAGGTCTGCTCCACGTGTGCCTTGGCTTTAAGGACTTCTAGTGCTAATGCCTTTTTAGGCTGCATTGACCGGTCCTTAGGAGGTGAGACAGGAGGTTTCTTGCATGATCAACTGCAAGGAAGGTTTTGCAGAAGGATGTGATATTGAGTTTCTCTTCACCATGATTCATACCAGAAACTCATACGTTTGAGGCTTGAGTTGCAGTAAAAAAAAATTGGGAGTGCGGTCAATTTTAACTTTAGTGGGTCTAAAAAGAAGAAATCAATCACACTAGTCTTACAATAGACCCTGAACCAAAGGAAACAGGTACCCAAAAAGAAGCAGAAGCGTAGGTATCAATATCTCGCTTAAAAATAATAAGATGGGGGTGGTTCCACCATCAGCAGCCAAAGTGCGGAGTTTCAGTATTTGTAACACAGTTTCTCGCTCTTCGCTGTGCTAGAGAGACCATTGATCATAATTGGTTTTGGGAGCCGTGGGGTGAAGAGTAGAGTTTTCATTTTCCTCGGGCTTGGAGGGAATTCGAGACAGATGTTTGGGTGACTTTGCTGCTGCAGTGCATATTTCACTTACAGTGGTGAGTGACCGCCTTGTGTGAAAAGAAGGTGAGAGAGAAAGTTCCTAGTTATCATCTGAAGAAATATAAAAGGACTGGAGATATTTTCTGATACAGAGAAAAGCTCCCAGTGGAAAAGTGAAACCTCCTTTGGAACTTGTAATAGTCAGCAAAGAGGCATTCAACCGATAACAATACAACTAAATAGCTGGGTAAGGGATGAGCTGAAGTGGGCAGTTGTGGAGGATGGACAAATTAACGCCTTAACCGCAGCGGTTTTTCCGCAGCTGTGCGGGCGTTCTAAAGAGTGGGCGGGGCTCTGTCGGCCAACACTAGGGAGGTAGTGCTGCCGTCGGCCGTTGGCCACCGGCAGCACGCAAGGGGTTAACTGAGTAGGAGACATGATAAACTCGTAGAGGATTGGCTGTCTTAACAGTGATGATCCAGAGGGTCTCTGGTCCAAAATATGGGAAGCCACTGTGAGGATGATGGACGAACGTGCCTCTCAGGGCCACGTCAGAAGAGGAGAGATAGGGAGTAAAGAAATGGACAGAGGTGGGTACAGGACCAAATGAGGCCAGGGCACAAAGTATGTAAACTGCAGGGGTTAACAAAAGAAAGGACACTGTCTCCAGAGATATTCCTGACGCAAAAGATTTGCAGCTTAGAGCTCCTGGGGAGAGATTGCTGGTTATGTTTTAATGTAACATTGTTCATTCACTTGTATGGTAACCTATGGACTAGCATGAAACACAACATCTTTTAAAAAAGTAAAAAAAAGAGTTTAGATCGATAGGTCCGGCTTTAATATGATAACACATGTAAGCAAAGGCATGCAGAGATGCTGCATTCATAAGTTTAGCACAGTTAGGCCAGACATACTGGCTTTGAAAATGCATTGTTTTATTATTGATAGCACAGAAACAGTGCCTCTCACCCACATGACATCCCCATCTTTCCTATTACACGCACACACGCAAGCGCACACACACACACACACCTGATGTGAAACACACAATGCTTTTACACACACAAGAAGGTTGAGGTGATAGTATTGGTGGTGATCTCAATGATAATGCTGGTGCCAGTGGTGGTAATGGAGATTGTGGTGGTAGTGGTGGTGGTGGTAATGGCAGTGGTGGTAATGGTTGTGACAATGGTGGTATTGGTGGAAGTAATGGCAGTGGTGGTAATGGTTGTGACAATGGTGGTATTGGTGGAAGTAATAGCAGTGGTGGTGGGGATAGTAGTAATGAGATGCTAAATTGTCAAGATATCAAAGGGTTATGAATTAGCACTGAATAACTTTTGATAAACATTACCATGCAGGGTAGCTGCATACCAAATGAGTGCATCAGAGGTGGTGCAAGATATTTATCATTTAAAACAAACGTGAAGTCCAGTAAGCATATCAGAAAAGCCGCTAGGTGCTCCTCATTGAAAAGAAATGAGTACCTCAGCAATCATGCCACAGGGGCTGGTGGCCACAGATGGAACAGAGCTAAAGCAGAGAAAACGGTGAGCCGTAGAGAAGCACCTGCAAGGAGGGTGGGCCAGAGCAGAAACTGGGACTGCCAAGAGCCATCTTAACAAGCAGGGATGGTAGAACAGGAGCCAGGTTTACTGAGCCATAATGAAGCAGTGAGGGGGGCATGCTGGAGCAGAAGCCAGGACTAACCACTTTGAACCTCAGCAACAAGCAGGGTGGGGTAGAGAAAGAGCAGTGTTCTCACAGGATGTTGAGATGGCATTTTGCATCAGGGCTCCTTGATGTATAAAGTAATCAGGAGGCCATCTACAGGTCAGGATCGCAATTGAGTCTTGACAAAAGCATTAAAAGGGTGGCTGCAGTGAAAGGCAATAACCAGGCCTCCCCACTTCATTGTGAGCAACGTGATGGCTCTGGCGTCGCAGAATTCTATAGGTGGAGTCACTTTCAGGGATCCGGATATCATTTCTGACAACAGCGTTCTCATCAGCGACATCACCAGCACTGAGGTCCAGAATTGGTGGCCTTAGGCACGGGTCGCAATTATGGGAGGAGGCAAGCTTAAAAAGCTTGGGTTGATTTGCTGCAGTCTTTTCCTCTAGTGGTGCTACCGGGGCCCAACACGTTGAACTGCAAAATAAACACCCTCCCTACCCTAGAGGTTGTGGTTTTGGAGTAGATGGTTGTTGGTCCATGACAGTGAGAATGAACTTTCTCACCCTTGCGGTGTTATACTACTCACTAAAGATTGAGAGTTTAACCGGTTTTGCAGTCACTCTGCGCATTGTAACCCTTTGGCAGTAGTGTGGTAAGAAAGGAAGGGGACTCAGTCAATCAATCAATTTCTTCTAAAGTGCGACTACTCACCCGTAAGGGTCTCAAGGCACTGGGAGACGGGGGACTGCTGATCTGTTGAAGATGCTGTGCTGCATTCGAAGAGCCAGGGCTTGAGATCATGCCTGAATTGAGGCAGTGACGTTGATTGCCTAAGGTGGAGAGGCAGGGTGTTCCACATCTTTGCTGTGAGGTAGGAGAAGGATCTTCTTCAGCCGTGGTCTTGCGGATATGTGGTACAGTGGCCAGGGCCAGTTGGGCGGAGTGGAGGTCTCTAGTGGGTGTGTGGATTGCAAGACAGTGGTTAAGGTATGCATGTCCTGTGTCATGGAGAGCTTTGTAGGCATGTGTGAGGAGCTTGAAGGTGATTCTTTTGTGGACTGGGAGCCAGGGGGGGTCTTTCAGGTGTCCAGTGATGTGGCTGCGGCGGGAGATGTTGACAATGGTGAAAATTGCTGTTTAGTGGTGGTGGCAGCAGGCATTTTCCTCATTACTGGTGTTTGGACCCCTCTATATGGTGGTTATGGGTGCGTCATGTATAGGACAATTCCCCATTTTGGGTGTTGTCCTAGAATTGCCTTTCACTGGATGTGGGCAAATTTAGCCATGTGTTTTTGGACATGATAGAAGTGGGGAGATTGGCTCTGGGGCTGAAAAGTCTACCCTCAATTTTGAGGTCATGCCTGAGACAGAGCATGCGCTGTTGCTTTTAAGACATTTTGCGTTAGCTTAAGGAGTTCTTGGAGGCTGCCCGTTGCTTACCATTCGTTGATTTCATTGTTCCTCTTATTTGCTGGCTCCTAATTGATCAGCGCATGCTGGTTTCACTTTCTCTTTGCTTGTTTCTCCTTTCAACAAAGCATGAACAAAGTACTGATTGCTTTTTAGGTCTCGCCTGCCAATACGCTTGCGCATTGCCGGCGGGAGATATAGAGGGGCACCAGAAAACCCTACCAAGAGGGCTTTGGAATGCGGGTTACGGCCAGTGCTTGTGCGACGGGCGCGCGCTCGCCATTTGCCCCCTCCGCCCCATCAAACTTGAAAGGAAGCCGCTCGCACACCACCATTTGTCTGAGCCTCGGCATCGGACTTCGAAGGCTGCTGCTCCCCCGCCCACCCCCCTGCCACAGCAATGCCAAGAGTTTGTTTCACCCGCCCCTTCTCGCCTGCCCTCCGCATCATCTATCTTTTTTACCTGCCTTTTCCCCCGTCCATTCCCCTCTTTCCTACCCCGTCCCAGTTAGCACCCTCTCTCCCCATCACGAGCCTCTGTCCTGCCTGTTTCCATTCAACCCCCTTATTGCTTCAGCTCGGAAGTGCTCTACAGATGTTTGCACTTTTCAAAAGGCTGCCGCTCCCGCGCCCACCCCCCGCCACAACAATGCAGAGAGCTTGTTTCATCCGCCCCTTCCCGCCTGCCCTCCGCATCATCTATCTTTTTACCTGCCTTTTCCCCCGTCCGTTCCCCTCTTTCCTACCCCGTCCCAGTTAGCACCCTCTCTCCCCATCACGAGCCTCTGTCCCGCCTGTTTCCATTCAACCCCATTATTGCTTCAGCTTGGAAGTGCTCTACAGATGCTTGCACTTTTCATTACACACCGACGTGCTTGTAGCCTCCTCCCCCACCAAATGGGCTCGTGCCCCATTATTCGCCTCGTACAAATTCCTGGGTGCTTGTTTTTATGTGGAACCGTCCCCATTGCAGCATCACGCTGTTAGCGATGTGCCTTTCTAAGACTTCGGCAATTCAAAGGAAGCCGCTCACCTGCTCCCCCCCCTTCAGACTTCAAACGAATGCGTTCCCGAACTTGCTGGCCTCGCTCTTGTGAGCCTTTATTTACTTTTATCTGGAGCTTGCATTCTCATCCCAAACGAGCTCCAGATTAGCACGCATGTGAGAGTTTTGCTGTGCAAAATTAACAACCCATGTAATAGAATAGACTGGGATTAAAATGGCCGCCACAAAATTTGCTTTATAGATTAGAGGGGAATTTTGACATTGACCACGAGTGACTTAAAAACATTACCAACAAACAATGTTTTTGATCATAGTTTATACAGGCATTACAAATCAACACTGTGTTCTGTGTTGGCCATGCCTGACCAATAGGGTGTTTCTGTACCGTTCATACATAGATTCAAATGTCGAACTTCATTGCATAAATAAAAGAAACGTAAATCACTTGCCGCTCACTGTTGTAATATATATCTGTTCGCCACTACTTTGGAAAGGTTGCCTTACCGTTACCAGCTGACTCTCCTCATTTCTAACCCTCTTGTTTCTCCCAGCTAGTTTAAAGTGCACTGGATATCAGTAGGTCTTTTGTGACGCTTTTAAAGGTACATACACACTTCTCACCGAAGAAATAAACTCCACCCTCCAACTCCAACTCCACCCTCCAACTCCAACTGCACCCTCCAACTCCACCCTCAAACTCCAACTCCACCCTCCAACTCCAACTCCACCCTCCAACTCCACCCTCCAACTCCAACTCCAACTCCACCCTCCAACTCCAACTCCACCCTCCAACTCCAAATCCAACTCCACCCTCCAACTCCAACTCCACCCTCCAACTCCATCCTCCAACTCCAAATCCAACTCCACCCTCCAACTCCACCCTCCAACTCCACCCTCCAACTCCACCCTCCAACTTCAACTCCACCCTCCAACTCCAACTCCACCCTCCAACTCCAACTCCACCCTCAAACTCCAACTCCACCCTCTAACTCCAACTCCACCCTCCAACTCCACCCTCCAACTCCAACTCTACCCTCCACCATCCAACTCCAACTCCACCCTCCAACTCCAACTCAACCCTCCAATTCCACCTCCACCCTCCAACTCCACCCTCCACCCTCCAACTCCCCCCTCCAACTCCACCCTCCAACTCCAACTCCACCCTCCAACTCCAACTCCACCCTCCAACTCCACCCTCCAACTTCAACTCCACCCTCCAACTCCATCCTCCAACTCCAAAACCAACTCCACCCTCCAACTCCAACTCCACCCTCCAACTCCAACTCCACCCTCCAACTCCACCCTCCAACTCCAACTCCACCCTCCAACTCCTCCACTCTCCAACTCCAACTCCACCCTCCAACTCCACCCTCCAACTCCACCCTCCAACTCCAACTCCACCCTCCAACTCCACCCTCCAACTTCAACTCCACCCTCCAACTCCAACTCCACTCTCCAACTCCAACTCCACCCTCAAAACTCCAACTCCACCCTCGTGCAGCATCCAGTCATAGACTTGTAGTTATACATACACATATATTTAAAATATATACAATTGTACATATTTATTATTTAATAAGTATTAGAATGGCTCCCAGGATTTGGAACTCGCTCCCCCCTGAAACCAGGCTCATCACCTCTACCATACTTTTCAAGAAAGAAGTAAAAGCGATCCTCATGGCTAAATACACTTGAACCACTACTGGGGGAAAACTACAAAGACTCGATACTCATCTGTACTACTTGTTCGAACCCTTTGCATTTTTATTTTGACTCTGAAATTGACTTACTTGATTGTTTTATGATATCACTTCAATGTACTTTTAACATGATTGATGTATCTGCGTATACATGCTCCCCTCCTCTGTAAAGCGCTCTGATATCTGCGAAGATAATGTTCGCGCTATATAAAACTTTCAAAATAAAAAAATAAAAATAAATAATAAATATGTACTATTTTTGTATGTGTTAACAATAATGTATATGTATTTATATTTTAAATAATGTAAATTAATATAACATTATTTCCAAAGTTTTTTGTAAGTCCCTAACTCTGTTATTTTCTATACAAGGGTGTTGGAGTGCCTATGTTTGGGCATGTGTAATGCGTAGTAAACTCACTGAAAAGTGTAAACTTACTTTTAAAAAAAGCAGTTTTGAAGAGAGAGAAAAGAATGAATGAATGACTGTGTGCGTGTGAGAGAGAAAGAGACACAGACAAAAACAAAGAGAATGATAAGGCTATACAGAGAGGAGGAAGAAGAGAAAGGGGCAGGGTAGGCAGACAGACAGGCAGACAGACAGACAGACAGATAACAGAACACAAACAGATCATTGTGTTTTTTTCGCCCTGGGGCTGTCTTTGCAGTGTTTCATCACTGGTCCCTATTGCACTTGTACTTTTTGTAATCTATCTTTTATACTGATCTGCCCTTTGTCTGCCCTCGATGAAAGTCTCGTGTCACTATGGCTCTAGCCTCTATCTCTGGCTCTTAGCGCCTGGCGCCCAATCCGCTTGCACTGTCTGACGGGCCTCTGTATAGTGCCCCCGGGGTGCTCAGAATCCCCACAAATGACAGCGTGAGCCGCGAGCTGCCGTTGACGGCGCCTCCGCAGGGACAGTCGCGCGTTCTCTCCCTAAAAGGCTCCGTGAGCGCGTGATGCGCGAAAGGATTATTTCTTGTTTTCAAAAAACAGACCACTGGAAATAGGTATCTGCTCCGAAATATAGTGCCATGACGCATACACCGGCTCGTGTATTTCCAGGAGGCAGAGGTCGCATGAAGGGCAGAGCAGAGAGGGCGGAACTTTTCTACGAGGTGCCCCAGGGAGGAGGCATTGACTCTGGGCATATGAAGCATACTTACCGTTGAGGAGAACTTACCAAGCAGCTTTGACTCGGTAGTCGGTAATTTTTACTGCTTTTTTCAATTACATGACGCACTTAACTGAAGTAACACGGCAAAGTACGCCAACTTCAAATAAATGTTCTTTTAATCCTGAGGTATGCCATGTCCACCTGGCATTAGACAGGCAGAGGCGTGGCTTTTCTTTTGCAATCCCCGATTCCCCACTTAGTCAAAATGAGCGATCCTGGGCACAACTAGTTACCCTTGGCTGTACCCCGGTGTTTTCTGTTTCACTTGGGACTCGCTAAGTAAGCAACAGGTAGTATTAAAACTATGGGCATCTGCTAAATTCACAACCTTCGCGCACACCTGGCATGTCCCCCAGTCCCGCGCCACCACTTCTAATAGATGGTTTGGTTTGTATGTGTCTTGTAAATATAGGGCTTCATGTCCAAAGCGCCCTGAAGGGGCTATGCCCAGAAACAGCACCAGACTGACCAAAGGACTCGCACATATTCTTCTTCGCCTTCACCTACAAGCGGGCTAGGTCGGAAATTAACCCGTAATAAAAGCGGGGACCCATCTCAACAGAGCCCCCCCATTTCTTCCTGGGACATTCGGGCCCAACCATCCCGTTTCCCAACGCCGACACAGTGGGTGCACCGAGCTTGGAAGGAGGCTGTTGTTTAACCCCACCCCAAAAATAACAGGCAGTATTTAAACAGTTTGTATTAAATGCAACACGTTTATAAAATATTTTGGGCTGAATAGCTGTGTTAAAATTGTAAGTTGTGCACCTATTAGGAACTGCAAAGAGAGAAAGCAAAAAAGAGAAATGAAAGTGGCAAAGATAGATAAAAGAGAGGCATGAGAAATGTAAATGGATGAGAAAAATATTTGAGGTTAACATTGAATGAAAAGACGAAAGAATTACAAAATAAATTATACGAAACAAATAATGAACGATGGAAAGAACGAAAACGAAAAAGTAGAGGTATAGAGGAAATAAGCACTAAAAGTAAAATAGCTAAAGAAATTAAGAAAGACAAGATAAAGGAAAAGGAAGGGAAGATATTTTCGAGAAATTGCAAAGTTAAAAGATATAAAAAGTATAAATAAAAGGAGGGCCCATCAAATTGAAAATAAAAAACGGATAAGGGGACGAAATAAATATAGAAAACACGTAAGAAACAAAGCAACACAGGATAAATACAAAACAGATATTTGTCGGTTATTTTTTGGAAATACTGATTTTAACTCTGAAGCTATGCGGACATAAATCCTCGAACGATCCAGACCTATGCGTCTAAAAATGTCTTCGCAGGTCTTATAAGACGTCCACACTGACAGTACAAAGTGCGAAGTCATCGAATCAACCATTCGAGGATGCGGCTGTCCCAAAGGACCATCCATTGACCACCGTGATAGGGTCCGGTGCGCGAGGAACCCAGAGCGCTCACTAGTGACATACTATGCGAGGGTCTAGAGGCCCGAAAACCCCAACTTGACACACTGTCATATAGTCCACGATTCCAGGACCCAGGGCTCAGAACTGCCCTAGCTGACAGACCTTAGAGGAGTCGACAGCTCATGGCCACAGGGGCGGGCTCCAGAGATTGTCCCACGTGACAGAGACTGCCACAGAGTCCCCAGGGCAAACACAGAGGGCCCTAGACTGTCCCATGTGCCAACCTATGACTGGATCCAAGTGGCAGTCTGTCATAGTGTAACAAAGGCCACAGAGTGCCTTAAATCAAGTGACAGTGTTCCGTAGAGTTCACTATGCGAGAGACTAGGTAGGTTCCCAGAGTGCCAAAAGTCACAGACTATCATAGAGTCCACCGCAACAATAGGAGGCACGAGGGCCAGAGAGTTTCTTAAGTGGCCGTTTGCAATAAAGTTCATAGTGTGAGGGGTCCCGGAGTACTCCGTGGCACAAGGTCACAGTGTTAGAGCTTGGGGGCTATAGCGTGCCTCAAAGACAGACAATCAGAGGGCGAGAACAGGTGCTTACGACTTTCCCAAGTTATAGACTATCATAGAGTACACAGTGCGAGCGCCCAGTGGCCTAGAGTACCGGAAGTGACCCACTATCTTAGAGTCCACGGGGCTCAGGCCAGAGTCCTCCAACTGACAGCCCATCCCTCGTTACCTCTCTGCCGAATGATGTGTGAAATGATGCAAATGAATGCATGCGTGCGGAGAGTAGGGTTCAGGAAATAGGAAAATAGAGATGAAACGAGGCACCGTGGCGCTACACCTGGCACACAGAGGCAACGTGTTAGCATTTACTTCCGAATTACCAGAGATCAATGAAAGTCAAGTTGAAGAATGCGACCATGCAGGGGTGGATGGTAGACGTGATAGCTGACATTATATGGCGTGTGTATGAAGACGTTGCTTGATTCAAGGGCATGAGAAAGAAAAATAAAGTAGTGAAAAAGAGGGAGTGGGACCACGTGAGACCGAAAAGAAAAATAGTTCATGGGGGAGAAGGAAAAAAAAGGAGAGATGGTGAGATAACAGGTTGGCGAGCGAAGCTGACACACACAAATAACCCAAAAGCGTGTAGATAAATACTTAACTAAATAGAGAAATGAAAGAATAAGAAAGAAACGGTAGAGAGAGGGAACGAAAATGAAATAAAAACAGAACAAAGGGAAAGTGGCGGACACAACAAAATCAAGACATAAACGAAGAATGAGTGAGACAAAGAAAGAGAGAACATGAAAAAAATGAAATAAACGGAAGCAAGAAAGATAAGAATGAGGGGTTATAAGAAGGAGAGAGAACGAATGAACGAAAACAAAGGACATGGAAAAATATGGAATATGAAAGAAATAATCAAAGAAAACGGAAAAAAGAAAGAATGAGAAAAGGAATTACGAATGGAAGAAAAAAGGAGAGAAGTAATGAAGAAAAATGAATGAAGGAAGGAAGAGAGAAAACAGTGAAAAGGAAAGAAAGCAGATCCCAAAATGAAAGAAGTACATGTGTCGCATAGTTTGTGTGGAAACGCATTCAAGGCATGCCTCCTCTGGAAGTATTTTAAGTGGATGTTCGACAATAGAATACTCCCGTGAAAAGTTTTACTTTAACACATTTTGCCCTCCACGCCACCTGAAACCAACTTAAATACACCCAACTTAATTATTAAACTGTCTGGACTGTGGTTCGCTTGATGACTTATTTAAAATATTCACAATGTAATTAAATCGTGTTGATTCGCCGGGAGATATTGCGTTTAGCTTGTAGGAAGGTGTTAAAAATTAACAAAGCTAAACCCTCAGTTAGTAGCACTGCAAGGATGTAGCAGCATTTCCCACCGAGCAAACTTTAAACACAGCCTCCTCTCTCATGACCAGGAGCGGAAGCCACAGACCGAACCCCGATTTTTCACACTGATATGTTGCACCAAAGTCACCCCTCTTCATTCAGTCATTGCATTAAGGTCACCTGTCCTCATTCGATGGCGTTAACAGACTAAACTGGACAAAGGCGCAGGTTCACCTCAAGGATGTATGCATTATTACCTTCCCAGGAGGCTCCAGGCATGAGCAGCGCTGGTCGGTAGCATCATACTCTCGGGCCTCAGCAGTTCTGGACAGTAGACGCCACACTGCAGTGCCTCAGCAGCGCCGGACACTAGACAACACACCCTGGGGCCGCAGCAGCCCTGGACACTAGACAACACACCCTGGGGCCTCAGCAGCGCCGGACACTAGACAACACACCCTATGGCCGCAGCAGCCCTGGACACTAGACAACACACCCTGGGGCCTCAGCAGCGCCGGACACTAGACAACACACCCTGGGGCCTCAGCAGCGCCGGACACTAGACAACACACTCTGAGACCTCAGCAGCGCTGGACACTAGACAAAACACTCTGAGGCCTCAGCAGCGCTCGACACTAGACAACACACCCTGGGGCCTCAGCAGCGCTGGACACTACTAGACAGCACACTCTGGGGCCTCAGCAGCACTGGACACTAGACAACACACCCTGGGGCCTCAGGAATATATGATGATACAACGATTTCCGTTGCAACGCATGCCTTTACCACGCATGCGTTACAACGGAATTCGTTTAGCACGCATAAACCTTTCACCGACTATTTGCGTGGTGACGTCATACGTCGTTAAAAAAAACGGCATTTTTTTTACCGATTTCTCTTAATCGACTCTGATGCCGACGTGACTTATGGTGAGTTGTTTTATTTGGGGGGGAGACCCCCCCAAGCCCCCTTTTTTTTTTTTTTTTACTTTTACCACATATGCCTTTACTACAAACATCGTAGTAAAGGCATGCGTGGTAAAGGCATTAGTTGTAACCACGCATGCGTTGTACTGCATGCGTGGTTAAAGATTTCGTGGAAACGGCTTCGTTGTAAAAGCCGTTTCCCGGGCCTCAGCAGCGCCGGACACTAGACAACACACTCTGAGGCCACTAGACAACACCCTCTGGGGCCTCAGCAATGCTGGCCACTAGACAACAAACCCTGGGGCATCAGCAGAGCCAGACACTAGACAACACACCCTGGGGCATCAGCAGTACCAGACACTAGACAACACACCCTGGGGCCTCTGCAGCGCCGGACACTAGACAACACACCCTGTGCCTCAGCAGCGCCGGACCCTAGACAACACACTCTGGGGCCTCAGCAGCACTAGACACTAGACAACACACTCTGGGGCCTCAGCAGCACTAGACACTAGACAACACACTCTGGGGCCTCAGCGGCACTGGACACTAGACAACACACCCTGGGGCCTCAGCAGCACCCGACACTAGACAACACACCTTGGGGCCTCAGCAGCGCCGGACACTAGCCAACACACCCTGTGCCTCAGCAGCGCCGGACCCTAGACAACACACTCTGGGGACGCAGCAGCACTGGACACTAGACAACACACTCTGGGGTTTCAGCAGCGCTCCTGGACCCTAGTCAGCACACTTCAGAGCCTCGGCAGCGGTGGACCTTAAGCAACACGTTATAGAGCCTCAGCACCACTGTAGAATAGATAATACTTCGCAGGGTCTCAGCAACACTGTACATTAGATAATACACTACAGGGCCTCAGCACCACTGTACATTAGATAATACACTGCAGGGCCTCAGCACCGCTGTGCATTAGATAATACATACACTGCAGGGCCTCAGCACCACTGTGCATTAGATAATACACTGCAGGGCCTCAGCAGCACTTGACTTTAGACAGTACACTGTAGGGTTACAGCGCCACTGAACATTAGTCAATACACTGCATGGTCTCAGCAGCACTTGACATTAGTCAGCACAATTTAGAGCCTCAGCAGCACTGTACATTAGACAACACACTGAGGGACACCAGCAGCACTGAACATTACAGATTACACTTCAGAGTTTCAGCACCTCTGGACATTAGTCAATACACTGCATAGTCTCAGCAGTACTTGACATTAGGCAGCACACTTTAGAGCCGCAGCAGCAGTTGACATTAGACCACACTCTTCAGAGCTTCAGCAGCATTGATATTAGAGAACACACAGCAGGGCCTCAGCAGCACCTGATATGAGACAATACACTGGGGTGCCTAAGCAGCGCTGGAGATTAGACAACAAACTGCAGCGTCTCAGCAGCACTGGATATGAGATAACACACTGCAGGGTTTAAGCAGCATTTGATAATAGACAACACACAGCAGGGTCTAAGCAGAGCTGGGCATTAGACAACACACAGCAGTCTTTACCAGCACTGCATGTTAGACAACACACTGCAGTGCTTTAGCAGCACTGCATGTTAGACAGCAAACTGCAGCTCCTTATTAACCAAGGCGTTAGACAACACATTGCGGGACCTCAACAACGTTGGGCATGGGACAACAAGAAGATGGGCCTGCACAATAGATAACAGGCTGAGGAGTCTCACCGGAGCTGGACTTTAAATAACACAGAGAATGCATAGGAGACCATACCTTGATGAACTACTAGAACAGTACGGAGATGAAGGGTTCACAGAGAACAGACATTTGGAACTGAAATCTAAAATGGTCCAAAAAGACCCACATACTCTTTCAATGCCAGAGACTGCAAAAGCAGACTGCAAAAGCGTTCTCTTAAACATATAAACCACCAATATCTCTATCCACCTTAAATATCTCCTTACTAAAATTTCAACCTGCTTTGAATCCTTAAATACAACCAATCGCACGTCCCACAACCTGACGATGTCTTCGTGGTATTCTAGTTTTGAACAAGAGGAACCAGAAGCTATATTTAAACAGGTCCTGCACACGTGCTCCAGGCAGTAATAAGAAATACAAGGGTGTTAATAAGGAATATAAGGGTGTGCAGTTCCTATGGGTAGGGAAGACAGGTCTTTTCTATAAAGTGCCCTCACACACTCCGAGGTATGTCATGCTTCATCATAGGGCCTTGCTCCTTGTCGGGCCGGCGCTGCAATGCCCGACGGGCACCCGCAAAGGGGCTGTTTGGCGGAGTACTTTTGGATGAAGCCGTAGGGTGAGTGCTGGTGTGTGGGCTTAGTAGTGCAGTGGGTGGGTTAAAATAGGTCTAGGGCAGTCCTAGCTAAATGTATTTATTCTCAGGGGGCACTGGCCTAATTAAAAGTAATCTGCCCCAACTGGATATAATGCTCCTATAGGGCTAGTGTGGTGCATGAGGTCGACACACACCAGCACTCACAAACTCAGTGAAAATACACCATCACTCACAAACTCAGTGGAACTCTGCTCTGCTTCAACTTCCCTCCCACACTTAAAAATAGTTTTTTTTAAAACCACTTACCTGCTCTGGTGTCTCTGGGCTGCCCTCTGATTGGCTGTGGTCGCTCCTCCTTCTCGTCCACGCTGGTCGCAAGTCCCTACGTTGTACGTCTTGTGCAACATAGGGGTTTACGACAAGCGAGGAGGAGGACAGCCCAGAGACGCCAGAGCAGGTAAGTGATATTTTTTAAACAATTTTTTTAGCGTGGGGCCGTGGGCAGGGGCTAGCTCCGCTCCGCCGCGTTCTCAATGTAACGCAGAGTTGGCAAAACTCTGCAAACTCCGCTGGCAGAGCAGAGTTCACCACCAGGGCTTAGTACACACACAACCAAAAACAATGATATAAGGGGGACTCAAATGCACCTGTTTCCAGTCCAAGGTCATCACCCAAGTGGCAATTGCAGCATTTGCTGCCTCACAAAAACAACGCACGCCATCACTTTTGACAACACCACCACTTGGGACCTGAGACATTTCACTGATTGTAAATCGGATTGTGTGATTTACATGATAACCTGCCCATGTAATTTACACTACATCGGGATGACCAGCAGGAAAGACAAAGTAAGAATCGGTGAACATCATAGCAACTTGCGATGAAAACGAGCCACCACAAAAAGTAATCTCATTACATTGAACAGAATCACACCATAAAACAACTTCAATTGGGTCATCCTAGAACAGGTGAAGCAAGAGGCACACCTTTTTGAAAAGGAGCAACAGTGTGTGGTCCGCCTCAAAACCTAAATTTTTGGCTTAAATAAAAATATCCTTTGTGGTCATTTCATTTAAATAATTAAGCGCCCTTATTTCACCTCTTTTTCTTGACCAAAACGTAATGAGACTATGTTTTGAGGACCATCTTCTGAAAAGAGCACTGACTGATCCCCTTTTGTTCTCATATAGCGTCGCCCTTGTCAGTTTTGTCTGCATTCTTCTCAATTTGTATCCATTTTTTTCAAGTATTGCACTCCTTTTTAACTACTTTACAAACTTGGCCTTTGCACACGAAATGACCTTTAGTTGTTTAATCTAAAATCACGGCCTCTTTTACCACTTTTATCATTTTCATAATGGTTTTTCTCTTAACAACGTTTTTTTATCGCAATGAATGGTTTTGGATATTAGTTTTCATTAAAGGGTTTTTTTCTTCCTGAATATGTGTAAGATCCTCTTCATATACTTCACAGGAAACATAGGAAGTTATAACATCTTATTTATTAAGTAACAAGGAATAAAGACCCCATCCAATGCACAGACCTGACAACTGTCAACTGAGACTCAGCAGAGCACAGCACAGTGTTCAGAGTTCTAGATTCCATGCAGAGTTAAAGGGCAACAGTACATTAATGTAGACTTAAGACATTACATTACCTTCCCCCTAATAACAATACACCAGATAGTAGAGGAATAAAAGAACAATACAAAAACAAGAACAAATAGATGCCTTCAAACAAAATCATTTAGTTTAGATGGACGTCTAATTATTCTTTTTGATCTCACCCAACGGCAAACCCACTGTACGGGAAGATGAAGTAGTAGATTGATTAGCTTCTGAGTATGGTGCTTCTTGTGGAATACACTTGGACACTCTATTCAAATTCCAGACTCTATGATCATTTGTCTTAATTGCATTCTTAAAAACCTTTATGACTTAGAAAGGTTTACTAAATTTTGATACACCAGAGTCACCACCAGAGTCAAGGCGTGGAGATCTGATTTTGACCCAATCTCCCACAGAAACTAATGTTCTTTTTGTAGCCTTATGATGGTCAAACCACTCTTTACGCTTATTGACCACTTTTGACTGCTTCTCCTCCCATCCCTCAATGTTTTCATCTACCAACATCCTTTTTGTCAAGACCCAAGAAGGACAAACTGCAACATTAGGCATTCTGTCTCTAAAAAGTCTGAAAGGCGAAACACCTGTAGAGGAATGTGGAGTAAATCTATATTCCCTTACCTTCTTCCTCATTGCCAGCTCCCAATTATTACCTGACACAGAGGCCAACTGCAAGCACTCTTTTAATACCTTAACAAACCTTTCCACCAGTCCATTGCATTCAGGGTGATAGAGAGCAGCTATCTTATGCCTTATCCCCCTTAAGGAAAGAAAGTTCTCGAAATCTTTTGAGGTAAATTGAACACCATTATCCGATAACACAGATGACGGGAAGCCTTCCCTTTCGAATAACTCATCCAAAAAATCAATCACAACTTTACTTTCTATAGAGTTCACAAATTTGATCTCTGGCCAACGTGAAAACATGTCCATGCATGCTATCACATACCTATCAGAGGAATTCCTCCTCACAGGACCTAAAATATCAATTGAAATGTCTCTCCAGGGACCAACAGAAGGTTCTCTTTGACCATAGTTTGCGTCCTGCACTTCAAAATCTTATCACTGCTAGAGCACTCGGGTTGGATGTATGACGTTACAACGCATACATTTACAACGCCTACCTTTACAACGCAATTTTTACACCGCGACATCCATTACAACGCATGCCATTACAACGAATTCTTTGAAACTACCTTTACAACGCATTCCACTACAACGCATACTAACTTTACAACGTATACCATTACAACGCATAACATTACATTGCGGAGAAGCGTGGCTCAGTGGTTAGAGGCGGCAGACCCTGAAGCTGAGATCGGTCGTGGACCAGGGTTCGATTCCCCGCCTCGGCGGGTCTCGGGCTCAAAAATTCCACGGAGTCGACAATTCTCGCTCCGGTGCCTACTCGACTCACGGGGTCACACTCTGCGACTCTGGGCAATAGCTTGCTTAATCTCCACTACAGCCCCTCGCTGCGGGATGCCTGGCTTTCACCTTGTGGATACCTGTCCGGGATATCTCACAGGGGAATACCAGGACGGGTTCCCTAAGCAAGCGCCTTGAGACCCCTGGGTTAAAGTGCGCTATATAAATCGAAACACATTTACATTTACATTTAAGGTAAGTGTTGGATAGTGTAGGGGTTAACATTTCTATTCTAATTCCAGGGGGTGCAACAGTAGGGTAAGTGTTGGATAGTGTAGGGGTAAAAATTACTATTCTAACTCCAGGGGGTCAACAGTAGGGTAAGCATTGGATAGTGTAAGGGTACTATGTGTTGTAATGCTATGCGTTGTAATGGTATGCGTTGTAGTGGTGTGCATTGTAGTTTCATGTGTTGTAATGGTTGCGTTGTTAAAGCATGCGTTACAATGGATGTTGCGTTGTAAAAGTTTCATTGTAATGGTAGTGCGGTGTAAAAGTTGTGTTGTAAAGGTTGTTTCCCCTCGGGACAATCTCTAACCACTCTTTCAACATGTGAGTCCACCCGGGGCCACCAGTACGCCTCTCTAATCCTCTCTTTAGTTTTCACAATACCCATGTGACTCGAATGTGCACGTACTAGTAATGGACCCCTTAAATCCTGGGGTGGAACTAACTTGCTACCTCTTGAGAGCATGCCACCCACAACAGAAAACTCATCTTAGACTTGCCAAAATCCTCTAACTTCATCGTTAGTCTTTTTTGTCAAACCACCGTCCACAAACCAAAGAAATTACCTCCTGTAACACTTTATCTTTTAGAAGAGAATCTTTCCAAACTTTTTCAGAGATTATACCTTCACTGATTACACACATTAACCTCTTCACTGAACTCTTCCCCTGCAAACCAATCACTTTCAATATCACAAGAGGTCACCACATCCTCATTTGAGTCTCCCAATCTGGACAAACAATCCGCTAGTTTATTGCTCACTCCAGGAAGATAATTCACCTCAAAGTCAAACTCCTGCAACGCCACAACCCACTTATGCGATGAGAGACCAGATCAATCCCCTTTTTTGATAAAACCTCCTTCAATGGTTTGTGATCTGTCAAAACAGAAAAAGAACAACCCCATTCGTATGACCCAATAAATTGCAAGAGCCTCCCTCTCTATAACTGAGTAATTAAATTCAGCCTCTCTCAATGGTCTAGACAGAAATAATATAGTCTTATCCTCAGCTTCGCATTTCTGCATTAAGACTGCTCCTATTCCTTTTGAGCTTGCTTCGGTCATCACAAAAGAATGTTTCATTCGGTCGAAGCTCCCTAAAACAGGAGCCTTGTTCAATTGAACTTTCAGGTATTTAAACTCCTCTTCACACTCCTCACTCCAGCTGAACTCCCACCCCTTTTTTAACAGACACCTTAAATGTTCTGTGACACTAGCAAAGTTAGGAATGTATTTATGATAAAAGTCTACCATTCCCAAAAACTACACCAGTTCATCTTTATCTCGAGGAGACCTTAAATTTGAAATGGTGTTGACCAAGGCTGGTTTTGGCTTAATCCCTTTAGAAGAGACTAAATGACCTAGTTATTCTATTTGTGCCACATTGAAGCGACACTTGTCAGCTCTCAAGGTTAGACCTGACTCACACAACGCTTTCAAAACAGACCTCAACCTACCGTCATGTTCACCCAAGTTCTTGCCAACTACCAGTACGTCATCTTGATAAACACGTACCCCATCTATTCCTTTTAATATTTGTTCCATCACCCTCTGAAAAACAGAGGCTGCAGAGATGAGGCCAAAGGGCATTCTCTTGAACTTAAAAGTGCCAAACGGCGTTAAAAATGCAGTGAGTTTTTGAGATAAGGGGTGTAATTTAACCTGATGGTAGGCCAAAGTAAGGTCGAGTGACGAAAAGTGTTTAGCACCATCTAAAGAACACATCATCTCGCTAATATTTGGGAGAGGATAGTGATCAACAACAACTGCCTTATTTAATTCCCTTAAATCCACACAAAGTCTAGCCTCTCCGTTAGCCTTACGGGTCATCACAATGGGAGAGAGTCATTCTGTGGCTTCTACCTCTTGTATGACCCCATTATTGATCAATTTGTCTGGTTCAACCCTCATACTCTCCTGTGCCTGAAGAGGTACATTGCAAACTTTGGCTACTTTAGGAATTGCATTCCTCTTTAACTTAATGTGATGGAAATAATTTTTAAGACAACCAAGTTTCGACTCAAACACTTCCGGAAACTCCCTTACCCATGAGGAACAACTATGTTCTACTTGGCTTACCAGAGGCAATTCCTTTAAGCAGACAGAAGGAATTCTGTTAGGATCTAAGATTATGTGCAGATCTCTTTGATGAAACCAACTGATGAGTGAATCCCCCTTTGTTGACACGTACACTTTACCAGGAATGACTCTACCCTTGAAGTCAATGGTGCCTACGAATCCACCCACCAGATCAATAATTTCTCCACTATACCCTCTAGGTTTAATATCAGGTTTACACAGTTTCACTTTCCCTTTTAGATACTGATCAAAGAATGACTTAGGAATTAGAGTTGCTTTGGCCCCAGAATCGAAAAGCATTTTAACAGGAGCATCATTTATCAGAACAGTTTCGAAGGGACCATCTCTACTAACAGATTTCACTTGACAGATATTAGACACAAGCGAATCAGAATCACTCTCGTACAGATCTATTTCCCTTACTTTCTTTAGACTTTTCTCAGATTTGCAACACTTTGTGAAATGACCTTTTTTGCCACATATTGTGCAAGTGGATTTCAGAGCAGGGCATTTTTTTGAGTTGGCCAAATGCCCCTGATTGCCACATCTGAAGCACTTACCCAAGAAAGGTTTTTAGAACCCAGGGTTAGACTCTGAGGACCCATGTTTGAAGTCTGTCTTGGAGAATGAATTAGATTTGGAAGATTTTTCTTTCTCTACTACAGGAACACTACTATCTTATTTCTTTTTAGTAGAGTCATTATTGCGTATGGTGTCAATGCAGGCTTTTGAATGTTCAAGAGTTTTTGCTATGGTAATAACTTTGTGTAAAGAAGTTTTGTCCTTTTGCCAAAGGCTTTCACGAGCTTTGTCTATTGTACAACCCAACATAAATTGGTCACAAAGCCTTTCTTCCAGAGAGGAGGCAAAATTACAGGTTGCCGCAAGTTTACGTAGAACAGTGACATACTGTTCCACCGACTCGTCCTCCCTTTGCATCCTTCTTCTAAAGTGGAATCTCTCAAGAACAGTACTAATTTTAGGCAAAAAGTGCAATTCCAGTTTTTTTTTATCACTATATCAAATTCATTTAAGCCAGTAGAGTCACTATCTGAAAGGTCAGGAAGATGTTCAAAAATTTCCTGGCCTTCATACCCTAAACAATGCATCAGTAATGATGTCTTCCTCTCTGTGGACAACGATGTGCCACATACCCTGGCGTAGTGAGTAAATACTTTCTTCCATTTAATCCAAGGAAGAACAGGGTCACCTGGGGAGTTAAGAAAAAAGGAAGGAGCAGGAACATTTTGCATATTTGACTCTTAGTGACAGACAACTAAACTTAGAGAAAGAGAAGGTAAAGTAAAGTTATAATAAGTAAAGCAGTATACATACACAGACATAAGTTGTAGGCAATAATATAAACTAATATTCACTACCTTTAACCTTATTGTATGTAATAAAAGTTGTGTACGTTAGAGTATCATTAAATAACATAAGCTGCGTGCAACGTCGCCAAATGTAAGATCCTCTTCATATACTTCACAGGAAACATAGAAAGTTATAACATCTTCTTTATTAAGTAACAAGGAATAAAGACCCCATCCAAAGCACGGACCTGACAACTGTCAACTGAGACTCAGCAGAGCACAGCACAGTGTTCAGAGTTCTAGATTCCATGCAGAGTTAAAGGGCAACAGTACATTAATGTAGACTTAAGACATTACAATATGGTTATGAGAAAATACCGCTTTGAAAGAAAGGAAGAAATAAGATGAAAAATGCGGCGGGCGAGTAACTGTCACGGTCTTCCTATGTCGCGAACCAGGATCTGTATCCATCTGAACATCTATTTCTAGAGTTCGTTCAATAAAAGAGGTGGTAACACTCTCCAAATTGTTCTACTACACGAGTTTAAACATAGGCATTTGTGGTCAGCTCACGGGAGGAGCTATCTCCAGGTACCCTTACGTAGAAGCATCGCACTCAGCTCAAAATGTATCTTTTCTCCTTGATACATTTCCTGTCTCGCCACAGACAGCCTGTGCACGCGGACTACTTGGAAACTACCGCGAATCCGTGTGTCTGTGCACACGCACCGTGCGGCCTCTGCGTGCCACAGGCAGGATCCCAGGCTGGCCTGGACTGGTGATAGGCGTGTTTACTAAACGGGTTCCCCGAAGCGAGGCTCTTCCAAGAATCTGCTCAACAGAATAATATTTATTACCACTGCTTCTCTTTTCTTTGTTCATTATTTATATCTCTGATGTGTTCTCTTGTTTCATTTGCTCCTTTACTTTTTGTTATTTAATCCCTTAGCCTTCTGGGTTTTGTTTATTTTGTTTCTTTTTACTTTTCTGTTTCCTTCTTTCTTTTTTTTCAGTCATTTTGTTTTTCTCCTGTCTTTTAGTTCTTTAGTTTCTGTTGTTATTTCCTCTGCCTTTTTTGCTTTCTTTCATCATTTCTTTCTTCTTTCCTTCTTTTATCCTTCTTTCCTGTTTCTGCTCTACTTCCTATTGTTGTTTCCTCAAAGTATTTATTTTCAATTCTCGAATCCTTTTATGTTTCTTCCTTTCTTTCTTTACATTTTGTTTTCTTCTTTGCCCCTTCCTTAATTTTAGGGTTTATTTTTTTGTATTTTCTCTCTTTCTTTTATTCTCTTTTCCTTTATTTATTTCTCTCTTTTTCTATTTCTTCCTTCTTTCTTTAACTTCAACTTTTCCTCAGCTCTGCTTCATTTCTTTCTCTTTTCTATTTCTTCTACCTCCTTTTATTCCTTTTTAACTTCTTCTTTTGATTTACTAGTACTGGATAGAGTGCTAGGCGGGTCCGAGAAAGACAATGACACAGCTGCTTAGAATACCTTGGTCTGATATATCTGTACCAGCTCCCAGCACTTGTATTAGTGCATTTATTTCCCATTTTTATATTGTATAGCTCTAGCAACAGATGTTATTGTGATTTACAAATACGATAGCCATCAAAATCATAGATATCTTTACACAAAACAATGAAGAAGAAAACGAGTCAATCAATACAGGAAAGTATTTAATGCACAATACCGAGGTTTTGTCTCTAGCAATCATATGCATAAACAGAGAGCAAGGACAAACAGACTGGAGGGGGTAGAAACTCCTATCAGATCGGGGGCATATTTACATGAAAATGGTACAGTGCGGTGCCGCAAGCAATTTTGCTGCACCGAGGTGCTCTATTTTCTAAGTACAGGAATGGGCCGTATTTATAATACAGAGCATTCCTGTACTCACCCGTGCACTGGTGCAAAAAAAGCAGCCTAGCGCCAAAGCATGCAACCTTGCACCATGGTGCAAGACTGCCTGCATTGTGGGTATGATTGTTGTTGTGCAGGGAGGGATACTTTCCTGCACAAAAACAATCATCAATGGTGATTTGTTATTTCTATGTGTTGTACAGATTGCAGCACATGTAGACAGAGCAAAAAAATGAGGAGAAATACAAGTATTATTTCTTCTTGTGCCACTTTTATGCCTCACCTGGGGAAGCACACGTTTTTACTGCAGCCTCAGATTTTCAGACCCTTGTAATTCTGGAGCAGTGTCTAAAAGCAATGGGTGTTGTGTGGGAACACCCACAGCAACACCCATTGCATGCCCCTAAGCCACAGAAAACTGAGTTGAGGAGGATCATATTACAAGGCGGCGTTAAGTCACGCAAAGGGGCTTAGCATCACATTGTAAATATGGAGCAGGGCACAGCACCACCGGAGTGTGGTAAAAAGTGACACCCTGGTGGCGCAATGCCCTAGTAAATATGCAGCAGGATTCTCTGGCGATGAGCATGAAGTGACCAACCAGGAGCTCAAGTGGGGGCAGTAGGTTAAAGAGGTAACAGGGTGAGACGAGGAAGCAGGTCAGGAAGAATAAAATGAAAAGAAGGGGGACAAATAGGGAGAGCCAATGTGGTCTGGGTGTGATGAAGGAAAGAAAACCGGAGGGAATGTAGTCAAGAAAGACATGAAAGAAAGAAGGAGAGGGTTAATCAAGAGTACAGAATAGGTGAGGCCATGGGGAGGGACGCAAGGGCAGATAAGGGGATAGGTAGAGAGGCAAGAATTTTAAAAGGGTGAGCTTGAGGATAATATAAACCAAACTAACAGAGGCAAAAAAGAAGTTACAGAGCAAAATAAAGTGAAATCAAATAGGGGTTTAATTCTTTGTGGAATCGTTGGATGTTTATTGTTGTCCAAGATCTTCTGGTCGAGTGTTGTACAAAGTGAGGGCAGTACCAGGAAAACAATGTGTAGTTTTTAAAATATTTTTAAAACAAACTTTATTGGGTTTTGTTTGCTTTACCTACATTATTGAATACATTTTGTACATCAGGTGTTAATTCCGTATATTTTCAATATACAGGGACCTGCAGGTCCTGTTGCATGTAGATGGTAACAATAAACTAGTACATTTCAACTGAGTACCGCAGCCATTAACTAATGTGTGACTCGACAATTCTTCAACATTATCGTATGGTTCTAAGGAGAATACTTATGCTATCTGAACCCTCTAAACTCCGCCTCCCTCCCTCCTAACGCCCACCCCCTCCCTTAACTAGTTCTGGCTATTTTAGACATAAATTCAATTAACCTTTACCTACAGTGCAGTTACTCCGTGAATAGTTCGTGCTCACATCATTCTGTATATTATCACCATGTGCTGTTCCATTACCTATCATGGCCACTCGGGTCTCATTTTGGGTATTTGGGTTCGTGGAGGCTCCGTCTGGGCTGCAAGCTTTATAGGCTTCAAGCATATATAATCCTTTTAGATTTTTTAACCAACCAAATTTTTTTTAATTATGAAAGTAATATGTACTGTATTTGTAAATGATTTAAGGTAATCATACAATAAAGAATTCTAAGAGTAATATTAACAACATAGATATTTTTAACATCGATATTAGCAACATAGATATTTTTAACATCGATATTAGCAACATAGATATTTTTAACATCAATATTACTGACCTTAAAATCAATATTCCTGTCAACGATATTTTTGTACACGATATTTGTGCATCACGATATTTCAAATTCGATATTTCTGCTCCTCGATAATTATTTTCTCAATATTTTGCCTGAATACCTCCACAGTCTATCTCCTCAACTATATACAAAAATCAACATCACTCACTTTTCTCACCACACCTCTTGGTAACAATCTTCTAGCCCTGTAACTAACACTCCGAAACAATGCTGAACCCCACTATCATTTCCAACTCCATTGCCTTTGGAACCGAGGGAGTATTTATTTTCCACCTTCTGAAATGATGAACTCCTTAGTTCCGCTCATATCTTTCCAGAGACTTTCGCTCTTTCTCCGTTATTATTCATTGGCCACTCACTCTTCCAACTTCAGCATTGATATGCGCTCTAAATTATTGGCTCCCCCATCATTGTTCAGCCATCTCTACAAGTGAGAAGCCATCATAACTGGACTTGTACTGTGGAACGAGAAACTGAAACGAATCTGTCAAGAAGTTGGGGCCTTCCTTGGTGAACATTTATATTCACAGCAAAATAATACACCTTTTAAAGCAACTTATCATGAAGTGAGACTTTAAAATGCTGCTGAATTTTTCAATTGTAATATAAAACATTAAAAAAATTCCAGTAGTTATCGTTAACAAAAAAAAAATCTTTAACAAAAAAAATTCCAGTATGTTAATCATAACTTGCGAAATTGAGGTTTTATTAATTAGAAAAACTAATATAAACACTCATCCTGTCCCTATCACTCGCTAATTCTAATAAGCTACCTCGTTAGGAGAGCTCGAATGCGTATATTATTATGTACACCCCTTTAACACAAATTTGTCAATATGTTGCATTACGTGTGCCACTCTTTTAGATAAACATATTGATAGGTCCTATTTGAAAACCTGTAGACATGTGCTATGTTTTTCTGAGACTTTCAAATGAAAGAAATGCATCAGGTTCCATTGGATGCTAGGGGTGTTTGAAACTGTGTCATTTGTTTTGTGGAATTTCTTTGGAAATTTTACAAAATTATGCTTTTTCCACAAAATGTGGTTCGCCAGTATCTCTCATTTCTTTTTTGCACACAAGTGTATAGTTCAAGTGCAAAAAGCCTCGCCACACACAGGCAAAAGACTGCGTGTTTGAGCAGAAAATGTCTCTGTTAGGCATTTCCCGTTCAAACTAGTTTATTTGCGAGCAAAAAATATGCAAAATATTTGGAAACTTCTTGAATTTCGTCTTACACAAAATAAGAGATGTTTGCAAATGCGAACAGTGTAATTTAAATAATGGCGTAATCCCTCCCCAAACCTGGGGACTGGATACAATCATGTATGGAACTCCGGAAAAATTAAACATGTGTCACTTTCTCAACATGCACGTCAATTCACCAAAATGCCATGGGTAGCGGAAGTGACATAACACACACTTTGACCTCACTTTCATTCACGCGCACACACATTCACACTTACACACACACACACTCTAACATAAACACACTCTCACTCGCAAGCACGCACACATACTTTTAACAGCATTTTTTACATGCCCCAGCTGCGCGGGAGGGTCATATTTCAGCCAACTGAACTTATTACACTAATAATGAAAAAAAATAGAGGCTGAAAAATATATATATAAAGCACCAAAGTCTCTGCACTTCCAAACTGGCAGGTTGGCGAACAGAAAGACGGACCCAACGTTGAGAGGCAAGTTTATTTCAGCCAAAACCTCGAACTATATACATATATTATCCACTGTTAGTGTAATCACATAATTGACAGAATACAAAGAGAGTGCAGCCCCAACTGACTTTCATAAGGATGAGCTGCCACTGTGTTCCTGGGACTGATTTTGCCTCTTGTGAGTCAGGGCCATGGTTTGCAAGGGGCAAGCCAGGGGTTGCAGCTGTGACCCCTAAATGACGTAGATGTTTCTCAGTGGACTGCTCCCCAGGATCAGGATTCAGCTATGCAGTTTTTATTCTGTTTGTTTTACCTTGGAGCGTTGTAAGGTTTTAAGATGTAAGAAATTCCACCTGTTCACAGTGTTTTCTTCCCGGATCCTTACATTTTGGTCCCTTGCGATCCGAGGCCTGTAAACCAGACCTCAGCCGCTACAAGCAAAATGTCAAATGGTCTTCCATTTACTCAGAGTGAAGCTCCTCTTAAAGTGGCATTGGCCTTTCACAGTGCTAGGCAACCAAGGTGACAGTGAGGTGTGCCAAATATTATGTAACATTGCAAGCTAGCTTTACAGACCACCTGTCTACATTTACAAAAGGGTAAGCAAGGATTAGGATAATCACATGTGCCTCACATGGTGTAGTATGCTGCTCTACTCTATGGTTGGCTTCACCTTTAGGTCAGTCATTATGACATAGAGCATTCTCTAATGGGATATGGGTTAGTTGGTTGACAGTTGAAGGGGGACAGTTGATCTTTGGAAGCTGCGGAGTTGGATGCCAGTAAACCACTGTCCTGACAACTAGCTGTCTTTGTGTGGTTACTACACATAGCCTGTGTGCTATGTTAAAAGCTGACATCCTTGCTGTAGCATCATCTCTCCTAAAGACGTGTACATTTGGCAATAGCTTAATAATATTGGACTTTTGGCAACTACTAGAGTCACCTTCAAAATAATTCCTGGCAAAAGTGTTCATAACAGCCGCACACTACATGCGACCTCAACTAGAATGTGGCTGTGTGTGCTTTCATAGAAGGGTCATGGCAGCTCACCCTGCTCTGAAATTAGTCCTCTAGCCTGCAGCCCATCAGGAAAACACCAATCTGGCCCAGAGAGTGTTTATGTAAATTTACCTGAAAGCCCCAAAATAGAGGTGGTTGCAGGAGTGAGGTTGAAATATGCTTCTCCATACTTCCTCCCGCTTCTGATATTGAACCTCACGGGCTGGCAACAGTTGTGTGGTTAGAACAATACTAGAATTGACTTAATGCCAATAAGTACTCATTTGAAGCTTTTCCTAGTCTCTTCCAGTCTATTTTCACTGTGCACAATATACAGCAAGTAAAACCGAAAAAGAATGCTTTCTGGCAAGGGTCGCACTATGAGGAAGTAAAAAAGACACCAATATATGTTCTATCAGGGACCAATAATGCTGTGGGTTTTTGTCAGCCCATCATAGATTCCTTGCAGCCCAGATTTCCTGATGAGACTCAGGGGCATATTTGTAAGCTCCTATCGCCACAGGACCGTGTCTTTTTTGATGTTCCTGTGGCAATACGGGCTTCCCCTTATTTACAAAGCAGTGTTAAGTCACTTAACGTGGCTTAACGCTGCCTTGTACCTAACGCACCTTTTCAAGCTATACTTAGCAATGGGTGTTGTGGTGGTTGTTCCGCCGTAAAATCCATTGATTTTGATGCTGCCCCATTTTTACAAAAGTGGCATAAATTGGAGGCAGCGCCAAAATTAAGACCAATAAAAACCTGGTCTTAACATGGTGACACAAGGAGAAATGCTTTATTTTGCCTCGTTTTTGGTGTTTCTATGTATGCTGCATTGTGCATAGAAACAGCAAAACGCCATGAATGATTGTTTATGTGCAGGAAGGTGTGCCTTCCTGCGCATAAACAATCATTTTAAAAATGATGAGTTGCAACTTCTTTGGCGCCGATCTCGGTCGGAAGGGCACCGAATCGGGAGATCGGCATTAGCGGATCGATTCGGAGGCTGAATTTCCATCCGGTTCGTACACGGGTCCGGACGCCGAAGCACAATGCGAACAAGCGAGAAATCTCCGTCTGAATCATTTCCGGCTCCAAACCGCTCCGTACGTGAGGTGAATTCCGAAATATGATGCTCGATTCGGACAGCCGGATCGAGTCGGAGATTCCGGCTTGCAATAGCTTCCGGAGTTGGTCTTTGGGAGTCCGATATGGACCCCCTGTTACCCTCAGCCTTTCGACTCGGACACGTGGGAGACCCATGGGTCTCCCCAACACAGGCATGTACGGTGCGGATGGCACCAACGTGTACCCACTGTAGGGGGCGCACTTGTCCGCAACGTACCCATTCAGTCAATGGGAGCCCATGTATGCATCGTACAATTGGTTCCAATTGACTTCCATGGGAGTCCGACCGAACCGAGTCCGACAGCATATGGCCGCATCATACTCACTCGGTCTGACTGCAGGAGTCCGGCTCTGTCGGAAAACACCCCGGATCTGGCTTGGTCGGAGTGCTTTCCAACCGAGATCGGAATCGACCCCTAAGTGTGCTGCACAAAGCAGCACACATGGAAGTTACAAATCGCCATTTAAGATTGTTTATGTGCAGGAAGGGGTCCCTTCCTGCACATAAACAATCATATCCCCCAACGCAGGCAGCCTTGCACTATGGTCCAAGGGTGGCTGCGTTGGCGCTAGGCAGCTGTAATTAGCGACAGCGCTGAGGGAAACGCAGGACTGCACCATATTGTTGAGCTCTGAGTTTTAGAAGTGCAAAGCGCTGCGCTAAGCCAAGAAGGCTAATGTCGCGCTCCTTCACTTCTTTTTAAATATGCTCCTCAGTCTGGTGAGATTGGGTGGTGGAGGATTAAATGCTACAATCAAGGCAATTTCACTTTATCTTCTCCCCCTAAGATCTACCTCTATCTGTGTGGTCCCTATGCGGAGGTATCTCCCTGACTGCAAATTGAAATATAGCTCTTAGTCTGTCCAAATGCCCTGTTGGCATCTGCGGAGTGGCAGCTGGACCTGCCCTGTGATTGTCCACAAAAGTCCAATCAATAAGCTTTCTAGCGGTAAAATGTACATCTACTGCATGGCTGAAGGGTGTAAAAAGACAGTGAAGGCCCATAACCTAGTGAAGAGCGTGGAGGGTATGGAACCATAATTGTACCTCATGTATAACGCACAGGATAGGTTCTTGATGTGCCGTTTCAGACTGAACCTACTTCCATTTATGTTGGCATCACCAGCAGGATTTGCTTCATCAATTGAACAGAAGGGTTCCTGCGGCTGCGACAACAGGTCTCCGCAGGACTCCCTTCATTTTGTTTTACTCTGCCCCTTTTACTCTATGCCCAGGCGCAAATTTCTTGTAAACCTCTTAAAAAAAGCCAAATTGGTTCACGCTAGGGAGGCACTAGTATTTCTACAGAAAGCTTCGGACCCCTTAACATTGTGTAGTATCATGAATTTTATTAAGGTAGCGATCCGTTTAAGGCTTACTAGGGGAGAATAATGAAATGTTTGTAAATTTATCCCTTTTAAGTGTCATACACTGTTTTACTGTTTGTATTTTATGCTTTGTTAATACTCTGTACAAAGGATCTTGGAAATGTTTAATGATTTTTTACCATGTATATATGTGTGTGCTTTTATGGTGTTTTTTAATCACCGAATAAAGATTCTTTGAATTGAATTGAATACTGCATGACCATGTATAATCCCCTCTCAATTGTTCAGTTTCCTCCTTCACCATGAGATTAATCCTGCACATTTTGGAATTTAATGACTCCAGCAAAAGTGCAATTCCTATTCAGCTGAAGCCCTTACCCACCTCCACTAAATTAAATTTTTTACACTTTCCCTTCTGAATCCTGGGACTAATTTGCCAGGCCTGCTTCTGATATCGCATATGTGCCCTACATTTTTGCCTCTGCTTTACTGGGACCGGATCACTGACATAATATCGATGACCAAAATATCCCCATACACAAATTTCAACACAAAAATATTGTTTGCCAAAATATTGACATCATATCTTTATAATGTAAATGACTAAAATATCGAAAAAAGAATATAGATGTAAAGAATATTGATGTACAAAATATTGTTTTTTTATATATTAAAAATAAGGTTAAATTAATGTAATAATAAAATAAACAAAAAAAATTATTTTGATGTAAAGTGCATTTTAACAAATATATTAAATAAATGTAATTTAAAAAAATTTAACTTACATATATAAAAAGTAATACATAATATATTTACTTTAAAATAATTAATAAAAGAATAATTTTAATTTCTTTTAAAACGATATATATATATATATATATATATATATATATATATATATATATATATATATATATATATATATATATATATTCTTCCAGCCCTCTCCCCTCGGAAAGGATTTGAGTCGCACACCTGCAGGTGATCACTTGGTCTTTTATTTGTTTAAAAACGATGATTCTTCCTAATGCAATTCGGTCACGCTGTGACCTTCTTCAGAGGATCGTCACAGCATCTACAGCTTTGCGTCTCACTTACAAGCAATTGCTCCATTTTGGTTATTTTATGCCCCCTGGTGGGCGCCGCAGTCGGAATTTTCAAAGCATGCTGGTTCTTGTAGAGTGTGACGCTGGTCTGTGTTTCCTTCCCTCCGGTGGGTGATGCCGTGTATAGTTTCTTCCATCACCTGCGTATATATATATATACATACACCTATAAAAAAACTAATACAAAATTATATAATAAATCAAAACATTAATATATTTAATAATTTTTAAACTTACATTTTGCACTCCATTGAGTGCAACAGTGTTGGATAGCGGACGGGAAAAAATTACTATTCCCACTCGAGTGTGTGCAACAGTAGGGAAAGTGTTGGATAGTAGATGGGAATAAATTACTATTCACACTCCAGTGAGGGTAACAGTAGGGAAAATGTTGAATAGCAGAGGGGAAAAATGTACTATTTCCACTGCGGTGAGTGCAACAGTAGGGAAAGTGTTGGATAGTGTAGGGGTAAAACTTACTATTCCCATTCCAATTACTGCAACATTAGGGAACGTGTTGGATAGCGAAGGGGTACAAATTACTATTCCTACTCCAGTGAGTGCAACAGTAGGGAAAGTGTTGGATAGCGGAGAGGTAAAAATTACTATGCCCTCTCCAATGAATACAACAGAAGGGAAAATGTTGGAAAGCGGAGCGGAACAATTTACTTTTCCCACTCCAGTCTTCTTCGAAGGTGAGGGAGAGGAAAGCTCCGATATATATACATACACCTATAAAAAAAACTAATACAAAATTATATTATAAATCAAAAACATTAATATATTTAATAATTTTTAAACTTACATTTTGCACTCCATTGAGTGCAACAGTGTTGGATAGCGGACGGAAAAAAATTACTATTCCCACTCCAGTGTGTGCAACAGTAGGGAAAGTGTTGGATAGTAGATGGGAATAAATTACTATTCACACTCCAGTGAGGGTAACAGTAGGGAAAATGTTGAATAGCAGAGGGGAAAAATGTACTATTCCCTCTGCAGTGAGTGCAACAGTAGGGAAAGTGTTGGATAGTGTAGGGGTAAAACTTACTATTCCCATTCCAATTACTGCAACATTAGGGAACGTGTTGGATAGTGAAGGGGTACAAATTACTATTCCTACTCCAGTGAGTGCAACAGTAGGGAAAGTGTTGGATAGCGGAGAGGTAAAAATTACTATGCCCTCTCCAATGAATACAACAGAAGGGAAAATGTTGGATAGCTGAGCGGAACAATTTACTTTTCCCACTCCAGTGAGGGCAACAGTAGTGAAAGTGCTGGATAGCGGTGGGGTAAAAATTACTATTCCCACTCCAATGAGTGCAACAGTAGGGAAGTGTTGCTTAGTGGAGGGGCAAAATGTACTATTCCCACTCCACTGAATGCAACAGTAGGGACAATATTGGATAGCAGAGAGGTTAAAACTACTAGTCCCACTTCAGTGAGAGCAACAGTAGGGAAAGTGTTGGATAGCGGAGGGAAAGAATTAACTATCCCCACTTCAGTGAGTGCAACAGTAGGGAAAGTGTTGGATAGCAGAGGGGTACACATTGCTATTGCCACTCCAGTGAGTGCAACAGTAGGGATAGTGTTGGGTAGCGAAGATGTAAAAATTACTATTCCCACTCCAGTGAGTGCAACAGTAGGGAAAGTGTTGGATAGCGGAGGGGTAAAATTACTATTCCCACTCCAGTGAGTGCAACAGTAGGGAAAGTGCTGGATAGCGGAGGGGTACAAATTACTATTCCCACTCCAATTATTGCAACAGCAGGGAAAGTGTTGGATAGCGGAGGGGTAACCTTTACTATTTCCACTCCATTGAATACAACAGTAGGGAAAGTGTTGGATAGTGAAGATGTAAAAATTACTATTACCACTCCAGTGAGTGCAACAGTATGGAAAGAGTTGGATAGCGGAGGGGTAAAAATTACTATTCCCACTCCAGTGAGTGCAACGGTAGGGAAAGTGTTGGAGAGCGGAGGGTAAAAATTACTATTCCCATTCCAGTGATTGCAACAGTAGGGAAACTGTTGGATAGCAGAGGAGTCACATTTAATATTCCCACTTCAGTGAGCACAACAGTATGGAAAGTGTTGGATAACAGAGAGGTAAAAATGAATATTCCCACTGAAGTCAATACAAAATTAAAAACAAACAAAATATCAATTACAATACAAAAAAGTAGAAATATATTCTAATGGTAAAACAATCTAAAAAATTACCTACAAACATTATTTTATACACATTTAAAAAATACTTTCAAACAAATAACTATATTTATTAGAAATTAATTATAATCAAAAACATTGTTACATAAAATTTATATTGTGTATTTCCTACCCTATATGTACACAATTCACAACACACATCTAAATAAAAAAAGTACCTCCATAATTACATAATTAATGATCAAATAAACAAATATTATTAATTAAGAAACAAAATAAAACGGATAAAAATTAAAGTATTCACCAAACATTACCCCTATAAAACCAAAATCCACTCACAAAATAAAAGTAAACAATTACCATAAATATTTATCAATTAATAAATGAATAATAATGAGCAACTAATTATTAATTTATAAAACATAAAATACTTTATACCCTCTACCCTAATAAATACCACAGCATACACCTAAAAATCATTACACAATTCTCATAACTAATTTTACATTATTAAATTATCAATTAACAACTTATTAATTCATTGAAAATAATTTACTTCCCAGCCTTTACCACTATAAACCCCACAACTCACATCTCAAATTAATTACACAAATTCCATAATTAATGTTTAATTATTTAATTACCATGATTTAACAATTAATTATTAATTATTTTTAAACAAATTACTTTACACCCTATTCCCCTATAAACCCCCAACCCACTCCTACAAAATTGACACAATTAACATAATTACAAATTAGTTAATTATAAATATCAACCAATTTATAATTAATAATAAATGATTTCCCACAATTAACACTATAAAATCTAAATTACATAAATACTAATAAATAAAAAATATACATTTATTTATTATAATTAAATTACTTCCCACCCATTTCCCATATAAACCCACAACCCGCTCCTAAAAAAATAACACAATTAAAATAATTATCAATTAATTAATAAAAAATGTATTACCAAAACACTATAAAATCTAAATTAAGAAACAGTAGAGCCGGAAAACATGGCGGCCGCTGGTTAAGCGGTCGTAGTGCTCCGGTATGAGCTCCCGGTGAGGATCGCCACAACATGTATCTTGTCCCGGAAGTTTTGATTTCTGACACTCACGGTGGTTGGGGAGCCGAATCCTGGCTGCTCGAACCGATTCTTTTACTGCACTGGAGAGTTTCGTGACGGAGAATGCAGACCGGCTACGTCGAGATTGAGTCACCGGCAGTCCACTTTCTGCTTGAGTGCGGAACGGCAGCTGGGGGTGGGGAGAACGCTGGTTGCTGTCGGCTGCAAGTGCTTTGCAGCCCTGGATTCTGCTCTGCCTCATCTTGCGGCCGTTTGGGAGAAGGCGGAGCTGCATCGCCGAAGAATACAACGAGTCTCCTGCGGCTGGGGCTTTGGCAGCTAAGTAATCTGTGCTTCATTTTTGCTGAGGAAGCCCTTAAAGGCACGGTAAACCTTGACTTTGATAAACAGAGGCCCCCTAATCTCCACTTAGACTTTCCTGAGAGGGTTTCACAGCCACAGTCACATCCACAGGAGTCTACAGGTGAGATAAAACATTCTCAATTGCCACAACCACAACCATCATTACTCCGTCTACAGTCAGCTGCGCTGGAGCTGAGGAGAGGGAGGTTACTGAGAAGTCTGGGGCAGCCATATCACGCAGTCTCCTCTGACAAAATCTTGCGAAGTGCCCCAGAACTTGTTACTAAACTGCCGGATATACAGTTAACACATATACCAGCACCTACATCATCAGCGGTGGCGGATATAGTGGAGGGGGGAAGCAAGGGGATTCTAGTTACTTCGGATCCTCTTACTACAACCTTGACAGGCCAAGAGGGGTCAATAAAGGCAATAGCTTCCTCCGAGTCTACTGCAAAAACACAGCCCTCCGTTAGTAAAACTAAAGCTACCGGCAAAAGAGGGAGGAAGAAGAAAGGTGCACTGCTAGAAGATAAAGTTGAGCTATTAGGCTCACCTAGTGGGGTGGTTGACCACACCATAGTAGGTGAAGATAAAAAATCCTCCTCTTATTTAAGCACAGAGGTCAAAGGGAGAGGCACCAAATACGTCTCGAAGTCCAAAACTAAGACAAAAACTAAAGCTCAGAACACTGCATCTGAGAAAAACCCCAAGATTACCTCCTCCTTACGCTCCTACTTTAAAGTTATACCCCAAATACTGCATCTGTCAGGGGATCACACCATGTCAGCCGGTCCTGAAGTGGAAAGTTCTCCTTTAATGGATAAGATTTCTTCCGTTCAGGATTCTGAGGCAATAGAGGCAATAGAGGCAATAGATCAAGGAACGGACGAAGGGGTTATAGAACCTGAAGCCAGTGATTTAAGTCTAGGAGAAGGAGATGGGGATAACGAGAAAGGGTCAGGATCACAATCTTCTCTCGTTCGAGTGGAGTCAGTACCAGTACCAATACCAGTTCCCGTATCACAAGATTCAGAAGTCTTGTTTGTCACTGTGGCTGCCCCTAGCAGATCCAATGAAGAAGCCGGAGCAGTTGGGGGAGATCTTTTTGATCAAATTGAATATTCTATAGACTCCCTCACAGATCAATCCAAGTCTGCGGCCAATGATGAAATAACACCAGCGGCTATACTAGGTATGTTTTCAGCTCTTACGTTGGAAATAAGGAAGGGCTTTGCGGAGTCTTCTGCAAATCAAGCTGCACATCAAGCTGAAATAAGAAGCTACTGTGAATCCCTTGAAAATAAAATCGAGGGACTCGCTATTAGAACGGGAGTCATGGAGGAGACTACAGGAGCACTCTCTATCTATTTGGACCAGGCGAAAGTAGATATTCAGAAGCTTTCTAGAGAGGAGCAAGCACTCAGTGAAAGGATGGAGACTTTGGGAAACAATGCGAGGAGGGGGAATCTCCGAATTTTGAATGTGCCTGAAGGTTCAGAGGGTTCAGACTTAAAACAATTTATAACGGGCTTGCTAAAAGAGTCCCTAAATTTAGACCTCTCCCTAGAAGAACTAGCATTGGATATCCAAAGAGTTCACAGGGATCCCTTTAGACGTAACCCCCAGAGATCTAAACCCTGTAAAATCCTAGTAAACTTTCACACATATGTTCTGAAAGAACAAATAGTTAATCTTGCGCTAAAACAAAAATCGTTGGCTGCAAAGGGGTTTACATTTTTATTAAGGTCAGATCTCTCAAGAATTACCTTGGAGAAGCAATGGGAGTTTGGGAGGCGCCTGGAAGCGTTTAGAACAGCGGGTGCCTCAGCTCAATTAACATTTCCTGCTGGTATGAAAATAATGTATAACAATAAGATGACCAATATTAGAACAGTGCAAGCAGCGGATGAACTCCTGGTTCAGATGGGAAGCAATAAGAAGTCTTAACTATAAGATTCAGTAAGAATAGCTAGTGTCCATGGCCACCTCTTGACTTTTCTGAGTTCTTATGCATATAGTGTAAAATTAAATTCTCCCCAAGAGATAATAACTAATATAATTAACTGAGTGTCACTATTAGATTAGTTTCTATATTTTCTACATTTAAATAGGTGGGGTTTCTCTCCAGGAGTTCACGGAGGGGCGCTATCAACCGGACATTGCGCCGGTTAGATATCGCAAGTGTTTTCCAGGGAACGGGAGGGGGAGGGTGGGTGGCACGTAGCTAGGGTAGGTGGTGGGGGGTGGAAAAAAGTAAAAATGTCCTCAGAAAGCCAAGATATGATAGTCTTGATAGAAAGAAAGTGGTATCGCAATCTTATCAAAAGAGTTTTAGACAACGATGGGTCAGTCTAGTCCTATCTGCTTATCTCTCTTTTTGGTCGGATATGTATGTCAAAGATGATTAACATAAAATATTTCTCCTGGAACATTAATGGCCTGCGCACCAAACCAAGGGCAAACAAAATCATGCACTATTTACAAGATCTGGAAGCGCAGGTCATTATTCTCCAGGAGACTCATTTAACACATTCAGAGATGATGGATTTAATTAAAAGAAATAGGTGGATAGACTTTGCAGTCTCAACTACTCAGGTCAGTAATACTAGAGGGGTATCTATAATTTTCAAGAAAGGAGCTAAAGCTAGGCTGCTATCTCAACAGGTCGACCCAGGTAGAAGATGGGCCGTAGCCTCTGTGGTAATAGCGGGCTCTCAAACCACAGTTTTGGGCTACTATGGGCCAAATCAGGATGATCCTACCACATTGGAGACTATGTTTTCACATTTGCTCTCCTTTCCTGAGCCAACTATCATAGCTGGTGATTTTAATATTGTCCTAAACCCAGTTTTGGATAAATCCCCTAATAGTCGATCTTTAGCTTTATCAAAATCTAGGTTAGTGTTATAATCTGCAATGAAAACATATGAGTATCTTGACATATGGAGGGAGAGGTCTGGGGACCAGCAAGGAGTGTCTTTCCGGAATTATAAATATAAACACCAGCCGAAGGCTGGCGGAACACGTAACATCCATCGAATATTTACCTCTGCATCTCTCAGATCACTCTGCAGTACTAATGGACCTAGCCTATGTAACGGAGAGATTGCCTCCTATATGGTCCTTTGATCGTTCACTTCTCTCTTCATCTGACGATATATTATATCTCAATAGAGAAGCACACAACTTTTTTCTTATCAATAATGACTCAGCAACTACAAGGATCGTCTGGGACTCGTTCAAAGCATTTTTAAGGGGACTCATAACAGCGAAAGTGTCATACAAAAGGAAGCAATATAAAGAACAAATTCTGTCTATAGAGGAAAAGATAATAAATCTCCAATGTGTTATTGACAGTAATACTGGGGCAGATGAGTCCATTATAAATAATTATCGAAAATAAGTGGCGACCTTGAAAGCCAATCTGGGTTCAGTATTGAATCTTAGATTGCAGCAGAGATGGGAAGCAAGCAAATTAGCCCATTTTGAGTACAGCGAAGGTGCAGGTAAAATGCACGCGTGGAAGACTAAATCAGATCAGGTCCGGAACAATATTGCAAATATCAAGGTGGGCAACGATTCCTTTACATCGGATATTGAAATTAGAAGGGCCTTTAAGCTTTTTTTTGAGTCCATCTATAAGGAGGACATTGTAACCCGATCTGAGGAGGTCGACGATTGGCGAAGTCATATGAATCTCCCCAGTCTTACATATGCTCAGTCTCAAGCATTGGAGGATATCATCACCGAAGGAGAAGTTAGGGCAGCTATAAAAAAAAGCAAGAAGGCAAAGGCAGTGGGGCCGGATGGGCTACCTGCAGAAGTTTATAGAATTTTAGAAGATGAGATAGCCCCCTTCCTTACTAAGATGTTCAATCAGATCCTTCTTGAAGGTCAGACTCCCCCGTCATCATGGGACACCGCATCAATTACACTCATACTGAAACCTGGGAAGCCTAAGGACGCCTGTGAATCATACAGGCCTATATCAATCTTAAACGTGGACTATAAGATCTTCACCACAATTTTAGCCTCTAGGTTGGCCTTGGTAGCTCCGGCAGTCCTCCACGTAGATCAAAAAGGATTTGTAAAGGGCCGACAACTATATGAACTGACATACAACTTAATAGGGGCAATAGATATCGCGGTATCACAGAATTTGCCCTTGACTGCTCTTACTCTGGACGCGACCAAGGCCTTCGACAGGGTTAATTGGGTGTACCTGTCGGGGGGCCCTGGCTAAATTTGGAGTGGGGAAGAGATTTTGTCGTGTAGTTAGTCTATTGTATGCCAGTCCATCGGAAAGCCTATTAATTAACGGGGAGTTGTCAGACCCCTTTAATATAACTAGAGGGACTCGGCAGGGTTGCCCGCTTTACCCCCTTCTGTTTGACTTTTATATTGAACCTCTCGCACAACAACTGAGGAGAGAGAATGCCATCATTCCTTTTTGTCACAGAGGGTGGGAAAAGAAGGTGGCATTATACGCTGATGACCTGCTCGTGCTTACATCAGACGTAACAACTGCACTCCCGGTTATATTTGAAACTGCTAAGGGGTTTGGGAAAATATCGGGCTACCACATCAATACATTAAAAACAGAGATGTTGGTCTGGAATGACAATCCGGGTTCCTTGGAAATACAGGAGGGTGAATCATTACGATATCTGGGCCTAAATATCATAAAAGATATTAATAAGCTTGCCACAGTAAATACTATAGCAATCATCAAAGAATGTAGGAAATTAATGCAAGCATGGTCCCACCTCCAATTATCCTTGATAGGGAGGGTTAACCTCGTAAAAATGTCCATTCTGCCTAAACTTTCTTTTCTTTTTAACACCATTCCCCTTTATTTTGATCAGACTCACATAACCAAAATACAGTCAGATATCACCTCTTTTATCTGGAACAAAAAACTACCAAGAATAGCTTGGAAGAAGCTTAGACGGCGATGGGAGAAGGGAGGATTAGCCGCACCAGACGTAAAATTATATTTGTGGGCTTTTCAGCTATCACACATTCGAATGCTTCTAAAAAAACCTACTGACTATGGGATAGGATTAATGTTTTCAGCCATGTTGAAAGGGGAAGGCCTCAGCCAGTCGGGATACTTATTTAAATTTGGCAACCCGAAATTCTTCAAAAAGATCAAATTGAAGGTCCTGCTCGGTTTGGCTAAAACCTGGTCTGAGGTAATAAAATCAATTAAACAGGGGTATTACTGCGATAAAGCACCGCTTTGGGGGTTACCTGATAGTCCAGCCTGGTTGGAAGATACTCTAGCCACTCCCTTGAGAGAGGCAGGCCTTAAGGAATGGGGGGATCTCTTTTACGAGGGGGACCTGCTTTCATGGGAGTATTTACAGAATAAAATAGGTCCAACTCTTTCGAGGTTTAAATACATACAAATGAGAAACTGGACACTGGCATATAATGATCCACTAATAAAACGAAATAGGTTTCCTCTTGGGGGGCATAGTCAACGAATAACTAATTTGGTAAGTATCCCTTTAACCAAACGTGAGATCTCACAATGGTATAAACTCCTACTAGATGAATCTGATGGGGAATTTAAGTTACCAACTCAACTTTGGGGTGACTTAATAATGAGTCAAGACATACAAGAACTCTGGTCTACCTCATTTGAGCTTCTAAAAAGTATGGTGAAATCCTCTTGGCTTCGCAGAAACCATCTTTTTACCCTTAAAAGGGCGTATTACTCTCCCCAAAGATTATCCAAATTCGCCTCAGGAAATTCAGTGGCATGTGCAAGGTGCGGGCTGATTGCAGCTTCAGATATTCATATGTTTTTTGAATGTCCCCGGATTGCATCATATTGGGAGGCCATAGGTAAGACTCTTACGGCATCGTTAGGTATCCCAATTATCATAGATTTACCATTAGCGATTTTTGGAGTCCTGAGGACAACTCAAAACATAGCCAAAAGTCTGGTCTTCAATACGGTCCTTTTGGCAAGGAGAGAGATCTGCACAGGAGGTGGAAGGATTCTCTCCCTCCTTCCCATAGGGATTGGTTGACATCTACTTTACAGACCGCACGCATGGATCTAGCCAGACCAGGAAACCAAAACAAAAGGGCCTTTTGGCATTTGCTTGTATGGGCACAATAAAGATCCGGGTTTTTTTTTTCCCGGGTCCAATGATTATACTACCATGGTGCCAAAATCCAAATGTTGCCCGGTCATAGCCCGGCCCAGGCCCAGCAGTAGGCCTCCCCATTGGTAGCCAAAGTGGATATCAAGCTGAGACAGTTGCGGGATTTATGGCCTTCCCCCTCGAAATGAATTGATCCCTCCCAGTTATAATACTGTGTCAACTGTACCAATGCTTATTCTAAATGGCTTTCTTAAACCATGGTGGATATGAGGACAAAAAAAAAACAATCTAAATTAAATAAATACTAATGAATAAAGAATATTTATTAGTTTATTATAATTAAATTACTTTCCACCCCATTCCCCTATAAAACCACAACCCACTCCTAAAAAACCCCCACAATTAACATAAATATCAATTAATTAATAAAAATTTACAACCAATTAACAACTAATTAATAATAAATGAATTACCACAATTAACACTATAAAATCTAAATTAAATAAACAGTGATACATAAAACAAAAATTAATTTAAAATTAAATTACTTCCCACCCGATTCCCCTCTAAACCCACAACCTGCTACAGAACTAAAAAAAGCAAACTTTAATTAACATAACAGTAATCAATACTAAAAATTTAACATATATATTTAAAAACAAATGCAATCCTTATTTAAAAAATTAGATCACATACTTTTAAAATACATCCCACTAATAAAAAAAATCGATATTTTAAACAACGATATTTTTGCAAATGATATTACTGACTTCGATATTTTAAAAAACAATATTTCTTGCCTTAAAGTCGATATTCTGGACCATGATATTCTTGCTGTTGATATTTCTGTATCACGATATTTGCAATTCAATATTTTTGTATATCGATATTAAAAACTCAATATTCTGTCTGTGCACCACTAGGACCCTGTTGTTCCATGAGCTTGAAATTATGTACTTCCTGTGACTGAGATTAAGCTATTTCTTTTGTTTATCATAGATTCATTACCTCCCAGACCATTCCCAATGTAGAACTTTCTGGTTACATGTGGATATAACAAACAAGGTACCAGCTACATTAGATCTGCTCACCAGGGGAGATAACAACTGGATTGGTGCAGTGTAAAAGGAGCTGGCAGGCCAACGCTGGGTGTGTGGGATGGCTTGGTTTTCTGTTGACTACTATAATATGTTGAGGAAAGCCTGCATGTACGCTCAGTGAAGAATTGAAGAAATCAAGGTTAAGTTGTTTCCAGTAGTATGAACCTCCAAAACATTTTTCGAGTGGACTGATCCAGTCCTGATAAAACCTGAGACAAAAACCATATTGTAATATTGATTTTGTCTTGCACTTCCCATTTTGGTGTTGACTGGGGATTTTCCCTTTTTACCTGACAAAGAACTCGGTTTGGGGTATTTGGAAGAACTGGGGAGCAAGGAACATACGTCTAACAAAGTTGTAACCTCTTTTCTTAGCCGCACAACCTAGCTATGCTCTGGAGTTCTCTTTTTGATGGTGTGCTCAAGGGGAATGAAATCAATGGTACCCACTTCAAGCTTCCTCGCTGGATACAGACTTCTAATGCACCCAGCTGTGTAAAATTAACTTCCATCAATTGTTCTAAGTCTGTTTGAAGAAATCTTAAGAACCCCAAGCCACGTCTTTGAATTCATCTGCTTGCACATGTGAGTCAGCTTCGCTTCGTGCAAAGGACTTGCTCTAGGACTATTACCTCATATGTGCGGTTTACAATAATGGCTCTTGCCCAACAAATCTATAGCTCTGGAACCCATCCAAGTTTCTCAAAAAAGAAACATTTCATACTGAAAGTTACAGATATGTACACACAAAATTAACAAATTGCAAACCTTCAGCCCCCTCGCCCAAAGAGTAGAAGCTCATTTTCAGCGCATACAAAGGGATTAGCCTCAAACCATCCTCTTTAATTACACACAACAGCTCAACTGGATGGAATGGAATGATACTCAGAATAACTCCTAGTGCTGAAGTTTGATTCTGACATTTCAAGCTATCACCTGTTTATTGTTTCACCCCATAAATGACAAATATGTCACTCAAAAATAATAAGTAATAAGCAGGAAACCACCCCTGTGCAGAATAGTTACTAAATACACATTCCCACATCCAGTCACTGTATTTCACTCTAAAGAGTGAAAGATACATTGTTCCAAAACAGAAGTCACAAATATGGAGCTCTTATACCCAAAAAGGACTGGGTTGTTAGCCAGAAATAAGTCACTGAAGGTTAGAGGCATGCCATCCACAGTTAGAGACACCAAAACCAAAGAATGAGCATGGCATTACATTGCCCACCTTCACCCAAAGTGGGACAGACATGTGATCCTAGCACGTAATGAATATGGGGTTACATTATCCACAGATGCATTAACCTGCAATCAGATCCATGAGCTTTGAACCTTTTCACCCAAAGAGTGTCAGAGGCCTCAGCACCAAAAAATGACATATACGTTTGGCCAACTTTTGAATCACGAAAGTGGTAACCTCCCTCTCTAAAAACTAGCCCAAAACTATGCAATTATGCTTATGGACACTCATTATCCCCTGCATACATACCTGAAGGGTAGCCCAAACTAAGGGTTATAGAAGTGTTAGCCCAAAACTGGAGGCAAGAATTGGGAGCACAAACCCTAAAATGAGAGATGCACTGGAATAAACCAAAAATTCACAAATATGGAGTTCCTTCACCAAAAGAGTGATATACAAGTTAGTCAAAACCTGGAATCATGAACATGGAGCTACTTTCAGCCAGCAAATGATAGATGCATTTACCCAAAAAGTCATGAACCTTTAACCTCCTCATTCAAGGAATGACAAAAGTCATGAAAATGGAGCCATTGCTGCCACAGAACAACTTATACTGTAGCCAGAACTTCAAGTGTGAAGTCCCTTCACAGATGATATATTAGCACAAAATAATAATAACGAAGAATAAGCCAATAGTGACCAACACATTAGCCCCCCCCAAAATAATAGCATTGAAGACATAGCACCCTCTCATTCAAAAAGGGACACATATATTAGTCAAACTTTAGATAATGTCAAATGCATTTCATGATCGATGTTAGAAAAAAATAAGGATATATATTGCTATCAATAAGAAACATATCAGATGATCACATTGGAAAGAGAAATAGAAATATTGAGGGCCTCATTACGAGTCTGGCGGTCCGCAGACCCCCAGACTCGCGGGATGGTGGCGCTCTTCTGACCGCCCTATAACGATCAGGGCAGTCGGGCTACCCTGGGACCGCCATGACAGCCAGAGATCAGAAATCCCTGGTGGAGGTGTGGTGGTCTTGAGGCCACAATATGCTTGGCAGGACAGCTGCGGTCCCTCCAATCATATTACAAGTTTCCTCTCTGCTACGGTTTTCATGGCAGTGAGCCTGCCATGAAATACGTGGTGAACAGGAAACAAAGGGGGTCCTACAGGGTCCCCTTTTGCCTCAGGGCCATGGGGTGCATGCAGGTGGACACTTATTGTGCTCCCCTGTGTTCATTCACCCCAGTACCTGCATGACTGTGCAGGTACTGATTTTGATGTTCCCATTGCGGTGCCTATTTCATGGGCAGCCGTGGGAACGCCAAAGAATTGCCTGCCAGACAGGTGAAAACTTCTAATCCGGTGGGCGGTTCAACCATGGGTTTGGGGGGCGGGAGCGGGCGATCACAATCCTGCACTGCCAAACTCGTAATGAGGCCCTTAGTCATCAGTTGTAGCCCAACCTTTCAACCTCTACCCACAGCTTCACAACATTGTAGTCTTCACAGGAAATGGTCAAAGGTTGGTTAGACTCTAGCAAACAGCATCCATTCAGAATAAATGTTTCAGTACTAAAGCACATGCATGTATTTCACAAGAAACAGATGTTCTAAAAGTCAGCCTCAGGCTATTTAGAGTTTACAAAATTAATAACAAAATACTTTGCCGGCTCATTTGTCCATTTTGCAGCTGTCATTGTTTCATGAGTCAATCAAATGGTAAACTGTGGTGATAGCTTTATTGCCTGTGATGCCGCTGAACACTGAAACCCTACCCCAGTGCTTCTTAATCTGTGGTCCGGGCAGCCCTGGGGGTCTATCATGCCTTTTTAGGGGGTTTGCAGATGTTTTACAAAATTAAATAATATCACAATGAATACATTTAAATGAATAAAGTATATACAAATAATGAAGCAAAATAAAAATTTGAAAACTTACAAATTTGTTTGTGAATTAAACTAAATATTGCAATGTTGGGGCTTTTCTTTGGTGCATACGTGTTTTTGTATTTGTTTTGAGGTTCAAATCATAGAAACTGTGTAGGAAGCTGGCTTTGTATATACTATACCAAAGCAAGGTAGAGTGTGCACAGTGTCCAGTGGATCCCCAGAGGTATAGCAGAGGCTAAAATAGATAATGCCTCACTCTCTTTTGAGGTAGTGTGGTTGAGCAGTTAGGCTTATCTGGAGGGTAGTGTTAAGCATTTGTTGTACACACCCAGGCAAAAATTGATTTCACTCACTTAAAGACTGAATCCAGAGCAATTGTTTGTATAAAAAGTTATTTTGTTATTTTATTTCTAGAACCTATGTTTACTTAGTATCAAGTAAGTTACACTCTTCATACAATTTCGATTTTTCAAAAAACACTGAGCACTGGTTTTGTAGGGAAGATTCATATTATTTTTTCAATGCAGAAAACAATCTGTAAACTGTTAAAAAATGCTTGTAATTACTTTTTGATTAATTTTAGATTACTGTTCTAGTTTGGTATGAAACACACTCCTAACTTAGGCCACCATTAAGATGGCAGACGGACTTTGTCTGTCCGCCATATTGTCGTAAGAAGGGACCGTCCGCCACAGGGGCGGGGGTCCCGTGCGTAGAATTAGGATGCACCCGCCACAGTGGCGGGTGCATCCCGCATTTTTAACATAGCGGCGGGCGGTGCTGAAAGCACTGCCCGCCGCAATGCTAAAAAATCATGTTGTTTGTTTCAAAGCACAACATGGCAGGCACCGCGCGGTGCCTGTCATGTTGTACTTTGAAATGCAGGGGGGGTACCATAGGTACCCCCCATGCGCGATCCCCCAAATCCCCTTCACCCTGGGGGCCTGCAACGGGTCCCCAAAGCAAAGACTGTATGCCTTTCCACAGCGGCATCGTAATATGGTTGACGGTGTCTCGCAGACACCGCCACCATATGTAAGCACTTTTTCCGCCGGTCGCCTTCGTGACCGGCGGAAAAGCGGTGGACGGTCTTGCCGTCTGCCGCGGACTCCCCCGCCATTCTAATGTGGCGGGGGGTCATTTCTGTGTGGATGGCGGACAGATTGCCCCCACCGGGCCGGCGGTGGCTACCGCCAGGCCGGCGGTGGCTACCGCCAGGCCGGCGGGGGCAATCCGTCCGTCATCGTAATCGACCCCTTAGTTTAAACCACACAGCACATTTGCAAGTATGTTAACTCTTGTGCAACCAATAGGTTACTTTTTGTGCAGTATAAGACAGTTCAACACTTGGGGCCTAATCATGAGTTTTTGGCAGAGCGGTGGCACTGCAATGCAAACCGCCACGCTAACGCTCTGCCAAAGTTCGCACCGCCCACCCAATTACGACTTTTGAGTAGACTCGAAGGCGGGCGGTCCCATGGCGGAGCCTCTTTTAAAGGCAGCCATGCCATTAAAGAAGCCACCGCAATGGGACCGCACTACAAGGTTCCTGCACTTGTTTAGCAGGTTTTTTAAGCTGTCCGGTAGAAAATCAGCTGGCAGGCAGTGTATTATTGGCTGACTCGAGGTACCTTGCCCAGCGACTAGTGTTGTCGGTGAAGACTATTTGAAGTGCTTCCCTTAAGGTGCCTTTTTACACGAAGGAGTTTGGTCCTTAGTCGGGACTGAGAGCGGGCTGGACCGTTATAATTATCATAACAAAAAACAAATGCCCACACTCTCTTTGTTTGTAATACAGTTATTATATAGACCAAATAGAAGGTTCATTAAATCTGGTCCGGTGCTTTTATTTATACCTTTCACTTATGTTTTTTGTAGCAAAACATTTTTTGAAGTTTTTTTTTGTTGCAAAAATAGGGGGGATACATATACATGAACCACATAAATCACTTATTTAAACATATAAAACTATTACATTTTGGACAAGGCAAACATTACGAAAATTACAAATAAAGGAAAAGACATCCAAGTAACGATAGACATTGAAATTTCAGTTTTTCAATATTTCAAAAGCAATTCTTATTCATAAATCATACAAAGCAACGTCAAGTGACAAGAGCAATAAAACGTATGTCTATGTTTCTATAACACTTGATGCAATGTTTTAGCTCTTGTAGCTGTGCCGACGCGTTTCAGGTTCGGGTAACCAGTCCCCAAACCCTCATCAGGGCTTTGTTATTTGTCTGTATGTTTCTGATCAGGCGGGGATATTTTCATATGTCTTACTGGGGGCGCACTATTTTAGTGGGCCTCTGGCAATGCACCTTTGTTTCTCCGTGTGCACCAACCGGCGCCGCTGTAGGGGGAGGATGAAGGCGTGGCCGCAATTTAATAAGCCTCTTGTGTGGCCTGTTTTAGATGAGGAGTAACTGTTCCCGAACCTTGGCGGATAACAATGGGTTGAACTGGGACCTGTTCTACGAATGAACAGGGGGCTCCTCTCCCCCTTTCGAGCTTCTCTCAGGACCGTGTCTCCAAAGGACTTTTATCGCGCACTCTTAATGTGTGTACTGGCACCAACCAGTCTCAGGCTCCCTAGGATTTTGAAATATTGAAAAACTGAAATTTCAATTTCTATTGTTACTTGGATGTCTTTTGCTTTATTTATAATTTTCGTAATGTTTGCCTTGTCCCATATGTAATAGTTTTATATGTGTAAATAAGTGATTTATGTGGTTCATGTATATGTATTCCCCCTTTTTTTGCCAAAAAGTAAACTTCAAAAAAAGTTTTGCTACAAAAAACATAAGTGAAAGGTATAAATAAAAGTACTGTACCAGATTTAATGAATCTTTCTATTTGGTCTATATAATAACTGTATTACAAACAAAGAGAGTGTGGGCATTTGTTTTTTGTTATGATCCCTTAAGGTGCCAGCGCTTGCCTTAATCACATGATGATGGAATTTCACAATATCTTTTTTACATTCTATGGCCATTGCTATTAAATTAAACGCTAGTTGAATCAATGTGCGCCTAGTCGAGTGTGGCAACCTAAAAACCTTTCTGAAGGCCATGATGTGCAGATGCTCCGATTTGTTAGTCAACAAGCCTGGGAAATCAAGATGGCCATAGCTCAGTGTTGGGATTAGCTTGGCTTGTATTACTCGTTGTATGCCCTCCGTTGAATGGCTTACAAGCTTCTGGTGTAAACTGCATTGGGCGTGTGTGACCTTGGCCGCTTTTGCCACCAATGTTTGGCCTGTAATGTTGTTCTGCCAGTGGCTGAGAATTTTACTCCCTGGTAGGTATACTTGTATGCGGTGGCAATTCTTAATGGGCCGAGATATTAGTCCAATAATTATTTTTTGGGTTTGTGGCCAAAGACCAGTAATTTAGCTTTAGTTGTGTTGGCTTGGAGTTTGTTTTCCATATTATAAAGGTGTAGTGTTTCCAGTGCCCTTTTCATGCCTATTCTAGTTTGGTCCAATAGGACAAGGTCATCTGCGTATTGCATGATTGGTAGTCTAAAATGGCCCAATTTGGGTGGTAAAACGTTGGTTTTTAAAATTGCATCTCCCAGGTCCGCAGTATATAAGTTGAACAATGTCAGTGCGATCACACAGCCCTGTTTTAGCACTTTGTTCATGTAGATTTTGGCCGTTGCAAATGTTCTTGTGAGCTTAGTGCGGACCCAAGTGCTGGTGTGGGGAGACATGCTGATGGCTGCAAGGAGTTTCCTCTGTATGCCCCACTTTGCAAGTTTTGCCCACAGTATGTTGCGATTGATACCATCTAAAGCTATGCTGTAGTCGACAAAGCATGCTTATAGGGGAGTGGTGGCGCCCTCTGTGACCTTAGTTACCAGAGAGGGTAGTGCAATGGCATCATCCATTGTCAATGAGTTCGGCCGAAATCCTGTCTGGTATTGCGGTATAATTTGGTTATCTGTGGTCCATGCCTCTAGCTCTTTCAAGAGCACTTTTGCGTATGCCTTCCCGTCAACGTCTGGTAATGCGATTAGTCTATAGTTTACCCGCTGTGAAGCATCTCCTTGTAGATGGGTTGCAGGATAGAGCCTTCCCACAAGTCTGGTACTCCTGAGGTGTTGTAGCAGTGATTGAATAGGCAACGCATGTTGGGAGCTCAGAAGTCTCGATCTTCATTGAAGACTCTTCCTGGTAGCCCATTAGGCACTGAAGCCCCGTCCTTCCTGATTCCCTTTAATATCATATACAAAAATATCATTGTTAATCATTTTTAAAATTATTTTTATGTATTTAAGTTTACATTTTAATTATGTATGTTACAAATTGTTTATATAATTATTGTTAATGCTTATTGATTTAGTTTGCTTTTAATTTAAATTGAATAGTCTATTTGTATTCTTAGCATTGTAGCGGGTTGTGGGGTTTATACAAGTACAGAATGGGAAGCAAATAATTATAATGAATAATTAAATATTAATTAATATTAATTATTTAATTGATAATTACGTTAGTTATGTTATTACTTTTTTAAATTACGTTAAGTTTTAGGTGCAGGTTGTGGAATTTGTCTGGGTATCGGGTGGAAAGTAGTTTAATTATAATTATTTAATAATACATTTAGAGTTATGATTAATTATTTAATTGATGATTAATTATGTAAATTGTGTAATTGAATTTTTTTATTAATATGTTTGGTGAATGTCGTGGTTTTTGTAGGGGTAAACGGTGTGATGGAAATAAATGTTAATAATAATTATTGTTAATTATTAATAATTATTTAATTGATAATTATATACATTGTGTAATTATTTTGTTTACTTTATGAGGTGCAGGTTGTTGTGTTTGATGGGGTAAAGGGTAGGAAGTTAATTAAATATAATTCATTTATTTAGTTTATTAATTGTTTAATTGGTAATTAATTATGTAAATTATTTAATCAAGATTTTTTTAAATATATATTAGGTGCACGTTGTTAGGTTTGTAGGGATAAAGGGTGGGAAGTTAATTAAATATAAATATTTTATTATTAGTTAATTACTATTGTTTAATTAATAATTATGTGCAATTTGTAATTATTATAATTTTAAGATATATTTTTGGTGGGTGTTTACTTTATAGAGGTGTAGGGTAGGAAGTGATTTAAGTAATAAAAAATGTACAAATAGTAATTTATTGTTTAAAAAATGTATTATCTTATGTGTTAATTGTGTTATGCTTTTTAATTGTAAATAACATTATATATGTTGATTGATAAAATTGTGAAAATATAGTGTGGTATTTTAATTATATTAATATTTGATTTAATTTAAAATGTTTATTAAAAAAATAATAAATATGTCATTTATTTCATAAACATTATATATATTTTAGATTTAAATATTTATATTTGTTGTTATTTAATGTAGTTGGTAAAATATTTTATTTGTTTGAAGTGAACCACTCCCTCTCTACTGTTGCACCAACTGGAGTGGGAACATTAAGGGTCCGATTCCGATTCGGGAAAAAGCACTTCGAATAGCCGTAAGGAGTCTTTTTCCCGTACGAATCGTACCCTGCAACGTCCCTGTACGTACGACGTAGTACGATTCTCACCCAATGCAGCTCCCCGTACGAATCGTACCAAGAACCGTACGACTCGAATTCCTGTACAAATCGCCGCCGGAACATGCAGCAAGCGACGTTTGTACCGTTCGAAGCAGGTTTTCCCGACCCAGCAAGTACGATTCGTCCCGCCGACCCTCCGTACGACTCTTTTCCTACGGGAGCTGAAAACTGTCGGAAAAGCAGAGTATGACTCGAAACAGGTACGGATCGGATCCCCCCGGGTACGGTGCATACACCCCTTGGGGTGTACGCACCGTACCCCATGATCGCAGGGTGTACGGTGCGTACCCCATGATCGCAGGGTGTACGGTGTGTACACCCTGCGATCTTGGGGTACGGTGCATACACCCCATGATCGCAGGGGTGCGCACCGTACCCCTGAGCTCATGGGGTGTACGCACCGTACAGTGTGTATGTACATTTGTGACCCTCCATACGAATCGCACTTACCTGACGTGTACTGTATGAATCGCGTCTCCATTCCACGGTCCAGATCGTACTCGTCGCGCCGTACAGCATATGTACGAATCGTACGGTCCACTGTGAGGGTACGAGTCGTACGGAATCTCCGGTGCAATTCGTATGGGTCGCGACGATTCGGACGGAAACTGTCCGTACGAATCGTACTACGTGATTCAGACGGACGTGTACGATTCGTATGGAGAGGGCTCCAGATACGATTCGGATGGACGCTTTTTTTCCCGAATCGGAATTGGCCCCTAAATATTACCCCTCCGCAGTCCAACATTTCCCTACTGTTGCAGTGACTGGAGAGGGAATAGTAATTTGTACCCCTCTTAAGTCCAACGCTTTCCCTACTGTTGCACAGACTGGAGTGGAAATACTAAATTTTACCTCTCCTGAGTCCAACAATTTCCCTACTCTTACAGAGATTGGAGTAGGGCTAGTATATGTATTATTCCTACAATTTTATAGCTTTGTTTACATTGTTTAGATTTATGTTATGATGTTTGTGTATTTAACATTATATTATTTGTATTTATTAATGTTTGTAAAGTTTAATTTTTTAGGGAAATGTACATTTTTATTTTGTTAACTTTTTTATGTGTGATTACATGGATATGTTTTTAGAACATTTTCCAGTTTATTTGCTACAGTTTGTAATTTATTGTGTGTGTATATATATATATTATATATATATATGTATATATATATTTTAAGTTTACAAAAAAATAGAAACTTGAAACATACATTATAAATATTATTGTAATAAATGTTTTAATTGTATATGTTTAAATAAACATAAACATAGATATTTATATATATGTATATATATACATGAGTTTTTTGTAGTAAGTATGAAATGTACACATAATTTAGAGTCAATAATTTTTATTATGCTTGAATGCATTATGGTACACAGCCCAGCTGCCTACATCAACTTGCCGGCAGGGCGTAGACTCATTGCAATGACACAGCGTCTGGGCCTACATCCCGGAGGACGACCCCGCGTAGGCAAAAAGAACTTGAGGAGCAGCACCACCTGTGCCATGACCTCCGCCTTTCATCAAGTAACAAACAAGAAAGAAGAAGAAAAAACAGAAAACCCCCCAGCTCTCCTAGCCCATGAACCACCCCCCTCCCATTCCCACCCCGGTCCGCATCAGCTTCTATCTTTGCTGCTCCCTCTCCAGGATCCACCTGCTCTTACCAGGCAAAACTAAATGCAGGGGCTTAACCCCCTCTGACTCTAAAGGAATGAGTTGCAGGATCTGTAGATACTTTGGGCAAGTTACTTCTTGGAGGTCTTTGGATAGGAGCTGTAAAAACGGGCCCCAGAGCTAAGCATATTCAGAACCCTTCCCATCCATTCCCAGCGAGAGTCGTTCCATTGCTAGAATGTGTCAGAGTCTTTGAAACCAGTCTCGAGGGTCAGGAACAGTAGAGAAATCCCAGTGCCCCAGAAGAACCTGCCTCACAGCTAACAAAGCCAGCGCAATCTGCCTACCCTTCAGCGAGCGCAGGGGAAAAAACTTAGGGTGGGGAAGCCCCAACAGTGTATGCTCTGGAGTCCGAGGGAATGTAATCTGAAACGCGGCATCCAACTCATCTAAGATCGTGGCCCAATACCTCCCCAACTTCGGGCAGTGCCATAACAAGTGCGCCAGTGTCCCGGAAAGACCACACCCCCGCAAGCAGAGGCCCGACCTGGTGACGTTCTATGCTCTAACGCGCGCTGGAGTGTAATACCAATAGGCCGCTACTTGTAGGCTGATTCGGTGCCAGCTGTATTGGAGGCCATGTGCTGGGCGCGATAGAAAACATGCTCCTACTCTTTTCTCGTCAACGGACGCCCCAACTCCGTTTCCCAGCAGACTTGCGCGGGCGTACGCTGCCTCCGAGGCTGACTCAAAATCATCGCATATAGCTCCGAGATGAGTCCCCGGTCGTCTTTCTTGCAGACCAACCATTTTTCAAACACCGTCAAGGGCCGGGACATGGAGGCAACATTGGCTGGTTGGGTCACCCAGTGTGCCACCTGTGAGTAGTGAAAAGCGTGAGCCATCGGCAGTTGGAAGAACTCCGTGCGTAGCCGGGTGAACGGAATCAGGCCATCTAAGTCAAAGATGGAACCCACCCTCTTACAGCCTTCCTCTCGCCAGCGGCCCGGTGGAAAATCTGGGTTATCAACGATAGGGGACGTTGGGGAGGGGAACGTAGTCCACCCCTTGCATTGCGCCAGCTGATCCCATGCCTTTAGGTTCGAGGAAGTCACCAGGGAGGAATAAAGGCCCCAGGCTCTATGCTTGCCCGGCAACCACAACTCGTGCCAAATATTACAACCTGCCACAATCTGGTCCATAAAGTTCCAATGTTTACTAGACAGGGGCCTGTTCCATTCAACTATGTACCTAAGGCAAGATGCTTGAAAGTACACTATCAGCAGGGGAAAGCCCAGCCCCCCTGCCACCTTCCGGGTGATCGCTACGGACAATGCCTGCCGCGGCCGTTTAATGTTCCATAAGAACCTATTGAGGAGCCCCTGCAGTTTCCGAAGGGTGCCCTGTGGAGGACTCAAAGGTAGCATTTGAAAGAGGTACAATATGCGGGGGAGTACTGTCATTTTCAGTGCCGCCAACCTCCCATACCAGGCCAAATTAAGACGGGACCGGTCCGAGATGGCTTTGGTAACCTGAGCAACCAGCATTTTATAGTTCAGGGTCACTGTTTTAGCAATAGAAGGGGCCAATCGGACACCCAAGTACGTAATGTCGGAGTGCGCCCATTGGAAAGCAAAGTCCTGCCTCAGATCCAGTACGTCTGCCTCAGGGATAGAAAGGTAAAGAATTTGCGATTTGGAAAAGTTGACTTTAAAGCCCGCTAGCTTCTGGAACTCCTAGAGTTCCATCGAGAGGCACCGCAAGGAGGAGTGGGGGTGGGTTAATGCAAGAATTACAATGTCTGCGTAAAGACTGATCTTATGAGTATCAGCCCCAAATTTGTTCCCAGTGATATCTACGTTAGACTGAACGCGCTGAGCAAAGGGCTCCATATAGAACACAAAAAGCAACAGGGAGGGGGGCACCCCTGTAGTGTTTCCCTAAATATGCGGAAAAGGGCAGATCTACAGCCATTTACACGCACGGCCGCCTTAGGGGCTGCATAGAGGCATAGAGGCACTGAACCCACTGCAGGAACTTATCCCCCACCCCGAACGCCTTCAACACAGCAAACAAGTAGTCCCAGTCTACGCGGTCGAAAGCCTTTTCTGCATCTATAGAAAGTGAGAAAGCCTGCGTCCGAGAGCGATGGACCAAGTCCATGAGGTGGAGCAACCGTTTAGTGTTGTCCCCCCCTTGCCGTGATGGAATAAATCCTGCCTGATCTGGCTCAATGATTCCGTCCATCAAGGGGCTAAGCCTCGCCGCCAGCACACCCGCAAACAACTTGGCATTGATGTTGAGCAGCGAGATCGGCCTATGCGAGCCACACTCTATAGGGTCTTTCCCGGGTTTAAGAAGGACCGTAATGGCCGCCTCCGCCATGGACGGAGCCACCGCTCCCGTATCGAGAAAGGAATTAAAAAGGCGGGTTAAAAGAGGAGCCAACTCCACACAGAAGGTTTTATAAAATATAGCGGAAAAGCCATCTGGCCCAGGGGATTTAGCTACCTTCAACTTTCAATAATATGTGTACATCTCAAATTTAGTCAACACAGAAAGTGACAGAGAAAGTGCAAGTGAAATTCATTCAAAAAATATATATATTTTTATTTATTTCTTATATTTTGTTCTTGTATGAATATAAATACATCTAAGTTAAATTCTTAATCAGCGAATCGTCTTTTATCAAATTCATAGACAATACATGGAATGTAAGAAAAAATTCAAAAAAGACACAAGGACAAATCTAAAATCCATAACAACCTCCTTGTCCTTGTGTCTTTTTTGAATTTTTTCTTACATTCCATGTATTGTCTATGAATTTGATAAAAGACGATTCGCTGATTAAGAATTTAACTTAGATGTATTTATATTCATACAAGAACAAAATATAAGAAATAAATAAAAATATATATATTTTTTGAATGAATTTCACTTGCACTTTCTCTGTCACTTTCTGTGTTGACTAAATTTGAGATGTACACATATTATTGAATGATCGGCCACTGCAGGAACATCTTTCTAGTTTTATGCTTTCTCCTCCCCTCGGTTCCTGGGCCATAAATTACTTGTTTGAGGGGGTCCCATTGTTCATGTTTTGCTACCTTCAACTTTGCAATAGCCAAGATGACCTCAATGCGGATCGCCGAGTCTAGAGCCTCTGCCGACTCCCGATGGAGGGGTGTAACTCCGCATGTCGCGAGATAGTCCGTTACTCCCTTAGAGGGCACCCCCTCCTTCTCATATAGGGTCTGATAGAATTGGCGAAAAGTGTCCACAATGGCAGCATCAGTGGTGTGCTCTGTCGCTTGAGGGCCCCTAATCTAGGTCAAGGTGCTTCAACATGCGCTGCTTCGCCTCTAACTCCCTCCAAACCCTTGGTGCCCCAGTCTTCTTATGAATCGCCTCCAGGCCACTAACCTCTCCCTCTAACTCAGCTCGCTTCTCTTTGCGCAGGCGGGAATATGTCGCTGCAATCGCTATAAATTCGCCCCTTACTCCCAATTTCAGGGCCTCCCAGACCGATGCAAGAGCCATATCCCCCACCTCATTTCCGGCAAGGTAATGAACGATGGTCTCACAGATCTTCGCAACCACAGAGTCTGAGTGGAGCAAGGAGTCACGAAGGCGCCAGCCAGCCGGCGGCGGCCTAGCGTCGCTGGAAGTAAGGACAACTGAAATAACCGCATGATCTGATAAGGAACGCAGCATAATATCTGCTGCTGACAAATGAGGCAGGAGAGAGCACGTGGCCAGGAAGTGGTTCAAGCGTGCATATGTCTTGTGGGCCGCTGAGTAGTAGGTGTAGTCGCTCTCCTGGGGGTGCTGAACGTGCCATACATCATGTAACCCTCCCTCCAAGAACTACTGCATCCCCCCTGTGACATCGCCCCTGACTGGTGGGCCCGCTGCTCCGACCTGCCTACCCCCGCCTCCATTACAATGTTCAGAACACCACCCACTAGAATCAGTACGTCAGGTGACGCCAGTACCTGCGAGAGAGCTGCCTGAAGGACTCATGGTTAACATTTGGAACATAAATGGACCCTATAGTAAACTGCGTCTCACCCCATTGCACACGAACAGCCAGAAATCTGCCTTTAATGTCCACCACTTGGGAGATAATTTTGAATGGCCACCCCGTTCTTTTTATTCGGTCCCGAAGACCACAGCTGGAGCAGAAAGCGCTTGTCTGCCATGCGCCGGACATCTTTAGAGAGGAGATGGGTCTTCTGTAGCAGGCACACACTACCCTCCGCATTTTCCAGGAGAGATAAGATAGCAGAGCGTTTCACTGGACTATTGAGGCCACTGACATAGAGGCTCACTACCTTCAAATCTCTACTCATCAGGTCAATAAGAGGGGCAGATCACCTATGCTTATTCCTATTCTAGAGCTCCTATTGTACCACATTGCCCCAACTTCACCCTGAATCCTCGCCTAAATCCCCCGAAAGCTGATGCGGAGCTCCCAAAACGACCCCAAACACCCCATACCCCACCCCACCCCCGTACATGAAAACCCAAAAAACACAAGATTCAACATGAACAGTAGAAAAGAGCAAACAACAGTCTGTTAAACAGACCCCAATAGCAGAGGAACATGGCACCAACCTCCCACTCTCCCAGTTCCTGATACAGGACTCATCGCCATCCAGGGACATAAGGGTGCCACCCACCTGCATCAAGTAAACGGTCTCCTCTGGCGCCAGCTACTAGCCCAGTTAGTGCCAAGCCAAGCCATCGGGCCTCAAGAGACCCCAGGCGCCTCAGTGACCAGGGCCACAGAAGCAACCGCAGCCCCTCTCTCCAACAGGCTCGTTGACAAGTCAGGCTTTGTGGCGGAAGCAGGCTTTCCAACTCGTTGCCACTCCACGAAGCGCCTGCGCTGCCTGCTGGGCGACCTATCTTCTCCAGACGTGTAAACAGCCCGCTCCAGTCCCAAAATGCCGAAGGCCGACTCCAGAGAGTGGACCTGAACCAGCTTGCGCTTGAACCTAAAAATAAGCTGGAACGGGTGCCCCCACGAGTAGGGATTGCCATGCTTCCTCAGGTGATTAGTGATGGGCTTGAATTCCCTGCGCTTAACAAGCGTGGAGGCCGCCAGGTCCTGGAAAAGCGCAGGGTGGTGGTCGCGAAATTGGAGGGGATTGAGATCACGTGCTTTCCGGGAGATCCTTTCTTTGAGCTGAAAGTCATGCACCCACACCTATATGTCAGGGGGCCCCGCGGCAGACCCACAAGGTGGACACAGTCCAATTGAATATCTTGTAGGTCCTCCTCATCTAGAATCTGACAAAAAAGGGCTCCTACATACTCGCGGAGATCAGACCCCTCGCCCTTCCACGGAACAGCCCGAATCCGGATATTATTTCGTCGAGATCTGTTCTCTAAGTCCTCGGCATGCGCCTGAAGGTCCAAGTTCTGCTCCGTTAGGCGAATCACATCTTGCTGGAGTTGATGTATGTCCTCTGCCGTTCCCAGATCATGCTCCTCCAGTGTCGCCACCCGCTCCCCCACAGCGTCCACATTGCTCCTCATCTCCCTCAGGTCAGACGTAAGCTGGGAGCGCAATTCTGAAATATCCTCCTCAATGGCAGAGAACAATTCTAGCATGAAGGCCTTGGTTGCCGGTGCTTCGCTATCATCAGGTCGCCGGGACTTATCAGCAGCTGATGAGGCCGACTGCCCTGTCACCTTCTGGGGCACATCCTTCCGAGGCTTGTCTTTTCGATTTCTGGCCGCCGCCATCATGCCCCTTGAGGGACCCGTGCCTCAGCACTGAAGGCTATGCAGGAAGCGTGGCTACCGGACCGGACCCCAGCCAAGAGCCCACACCGTCGCCCCCAGACACAAGCTTGGCTCCACCGAGGCCTCCAAAGTGGTAAATAATGAATTTCTGTGTACATGCACATCTGTGCATGTACACCGGTGCCATGTGGCACACATACATGCCCTAAGGATATGTATGTGTGTCACATTGCACACAAGCCAGAATCAGGGGTGCAACAGGGTGTCAAAGTGACACCCTGTCCCCCTTGTAAATTCGGTAATTTTACCGAATCGGTATTTACCGATTCAGTAATTGACATGGATTCCTGTGGGCCTCGGATTCGGTAATTGAATCGGTAAAAATACCTACATCCCGATTGCCAGTTCATACCGATTCGGTATTTAAGAATCGGTAATCTGGGATTACCTACATCTGGCCCTAAGTGAGCATGTTGAATGTGTGTAAAGGAGTTTCATGAATGAGGGTTACTAGATGGACATGCAGCTAGGTTAAATGTCAGAGAAGGAGTTCCATGCATAGATGATAGATAAGTGAGGAGTGCTATGCTTTTAGAAAAGTTATGGCTATTACAAATTGACACTGTCACACTGACAAAATGTGGGCTTCAAACATGATTTTAGTTGAGAATATTTCATTATCTATAATCACTGCAGAAAGCCGTTATTGGTGGATGGTATGGGACTGTTTAACTTTGGATTCAATTTTCCCATCTTTCTCTTTTCGTACTCTTTCCTGGGATAGGACCTCCAACTGCATATCTCTCCCTAGAATTAGGCAGATGGCAGCTAACCGGACAACAGACATAACACCTGCAGAGTCTCCTCAGGTGACTCTGCCAGAAATGGTGGTGCATGAACTCCCTGATCCACTCCCAGATCTAGATTAGCTGAGTCACCACCATGTCTGGTATAAATACCTCCATTAAAGGCTACTACAGATAAAGTAGAGAAAAGTAAGCATGGTACTTCTAGCACTCCAGAAAACATCCTCTTCCGCTCAGCATGATTCAGAGGCTACATATCTTGGCACTAACAATGTTGCTTCACTTAAGAGTGGGATCACCCTGATATTAATGCCGGCTGACCACCCGAAAATTGTTTCTACTGTATACATTTGTCCATATGTCAGATTGTGGACAAATAAACCGAAGATACCAGTTGCAGCTTTGAACAAGTGTCTTCTCAAGAACACTAGTTTAAAGTATTATTTTTCTATTTATTTAATTACTTAGCTGCATATATGAGCTATCAATATATAATGAATTACCATTTACCCTCTTCCTGTGAAGACGGCATGTAATTTTTTCATTTCGAAGTACACTTTTGAGGAGCGATTATATAATATAATCCATCTTCCCATTTATGGGAAGGAAATGAGGGCTGCACTGGGCATTCTATAGTGAATCTGATAATTTCTTCAGTGCCAGGTAGTAAAACCACCACTCCCCTAGTTCCATGGGAAGGAGACCTTTACAAAGGAAGTATCCCATAGATAACTCTTGCAACCCAGCTGGTTTTATGAAGTCCCCCAACGCTCATTTACAGAATTAGAACAGCAAAATGAAGGTCCACTTCTGAGCAGCATTTTTTCTACCAATAGCAGATTCTTGACACAAAATAGATGCCATGGACCCACAGTGGAAGAGGGTGAAATCAAATACATGGCTCACACACCATGCACATGTCCACTACAGGGCTCGAAAAATTCACTTGACTGCTCACATTTGCAAGTTAGATTAATTCAGGCGAGTAGGAAGACAAACTGATATTTGACCTCTGCCTCTGAAAGCAGAGGAAATGTGACAAGATAGCAAGATTTAAAGGCATCTTTATTGCTCACAAAGTAAATGAGCAATAAAAATACTTTTAAATCTTGTTAACTTGTCACATTTGCTCTGCTTTCAGAGTCAGAGGTCAAGTGCATTTCACTTAGGTCGAGGAAATTTTGGAGGTTAATAGACCAGTAGGTCTAGTGCATTTTTTATGATTTTTTGAGCCCTGCACTACTCATGGAGAATGCTCAGGAATAAACGTATGTTTTTTCAGTACTTTCATATTCTGGGCCTGATTACAATGGAGTTGGTTGTGGTCCAACCGCTATCTGCTGCTTTGAGTCCAACTGACGCATTACAATGCATGTGGTTGGAATGAGCAGTCGAACAGACCGCCGGACACTTTCTAACGGGCTCAAGGAGCCCGTCGGTGCATTGGAAACAGTTCATAATCCCTTAATGACGACGGCTCCACCATCGGGATTATGATGTTGGTTCCCGACAGCCATTACATGTCAGCCTTTTTTACATGGAAAGGCTGTCGGAAAGCGACATTGGGGGCCCCTAGCTGGCCCCCTTCCCTTCTGGCCCTCCACATTTGGGCTTGGGGAGCACCCATGGTGCCCCCTAAACATCCCTGCACCATGTGGCATGCACGTGAAAACATCCATTTTCCAATGGAAGCTTTTGTTGCGGCCCTTTTCCGCCCATTGCACAAGCTTCCATTGAAAAATTGATGTTTCCGACCACCCTATGGGCGCTCACATACAAATTGAGATGTCGTTACCGTCGACCTAAGGTCGGGTGGTTCCTTTCCCGCAACGGTCGCCCAATATCGTAATAACGCCCTCTTTGTTTAGCAAAAAACACTGAAGCTCCTGCTATTTAGTGCTCAGCACCTCAGAGGGCAAAGGGCTAAAATACCAGTGGCCTTGAATTCTAGAGCTAAAGTATTCAGAGTATGATGATTTTTTGTGCACATGTAGTATGTGTGGCACACACTACCCTATGCTGAAGTCCCTGACTATGGATTCATACCAGAGTAATCATACCAGTATTTGGGTCGTGAAAGTCCAAGCAATAAGTCAAGATGTCTTTAAATTCTATATTTTTGCTGCAAAGACAGAGGTCAAATGTTGGATTATGTCTTCTGACATATTGCTGCTTATTTTTTAACATGGAGATTGGTGTTTACCAGTGCTTAATTTGAGCCGGTGGTTTCCGGGGCGTGGCACCAGCACTTAATTGTCACAGTCGGTGCTTGCGACAGTCTTCCACAAGGTGGCGCTGTCTTCCTAATTTAGGGATGACCACAACAACAGTTAATTATTTGTATATACATGAAAATTACTATTACCGGCATTCCAAGCTATTGTTATAGCTTTTGGGGCCTGAGATAGTCTGAATTGTCACACTTGTAGGAGTGTAATGGTTAGTAATTGTATTGTTACTGTCATTGGCAGCATAGCAGGTGCAATGTGTGGTGCAACCTGCAGTGGCCTCCTGACGAGAGCTGCAGCACTTATGTATTTACAAATTAAGCACTACTGTTTACAAACTCCTCTCACTTCGCAGTCAGAGAAAAAAAAGTGAATTATGTGACAGTCTTGCTGTGGTACAAGAAGTGTGAAGGAAAAGTCTGCAGGATACAATTTTTTTGTAAAGCACAACAAAATTTAAATAACTGTAAATGAACTGTACACATTCAGCAATTAGAAAAGCAAAACTGAAGCACTTTTTTTGCAATTCCTAAGTGGGATTGAAATCAACGATTTCAGCAGAAATGAAGACACATCACATGGTGATGCACAAATGATCAAAAATCATTGAAACTTGATTTCCACACGTTGTCATTTGTGTGCAATATAGTTTATCAGTAAAACTGCATGTCTGTGCAAATTTAGTGCCCATTTCAATGGAAATTGGGCTGGCTGTAAATGACAGTGCGCTACCACATGATGCTTTAGTTACAATAAAAAATCGCCTGCCTCATGTCCATTAAAGTTAGGTGGGAATTCTGCACAGCATTTAAGGGTTCAACATTGCAAGAGATTTGCCAAATCAATTTATCAAAAATCAAAGGAAGAGTTGGTGGTATGGTGACTGGATTGTCACCTGTAGGAACAGGATTCCTGAGGTCTATTCCCTGAAACTCTGTTTATCACTGTGTGATCCTGGCAACTCCCTTCATCTCCCTGTGCTTCGGGTCTCCTAGCTGGCATGTTTTAGGAGCGCTAGAAACAGGCTAATCCCTGGCATTAAGATACATAAAAAGTGGACATTCAGTAGCATTCACAAACAAGAAATAACAGGGCAGGAAGCCACCCCCTGAAAGTGTAATGGGATAGCCCCACTTCCTGGCCTCTAAATCTTTCAGCAGCATAGTAAAAAGCAAAACGGCGGCCTTTTATCTCTCTGTCACCCGCAAATACTCCAGACAGGTTATATTTAACTCCAATTTCGCCAGCCGGATTAAGGCTGTGTAAGAAGATAAGGTTGTTTAACGTGATAGCAGATGTAAACAGACCTCAGAGCCACCAATCAGAATTTGCGCATTTCACGCAGCGCCAGTCCATAAATGTGCCACACGGCGTATCAGCTGCGTGTTTACCATCCGGCTACAGTCAGATTAACAGGACAAGTAAAGCCTCACTGTTCCGCCAGCCTCCCCTTAACTTGCACACTGATCTGTAGGAAAACTTGGCTTAAGTAAGTGGGCTGCAGGGAACAGTCAGACGGTGGCAAAACATTATAGCCCTGGTTTCTTAGCTGTTAGTAGTGCAGCAGGCGCAGTGTCACCAGGGGCTGGTGCGTGCATAAAGTCCATAATGTAAAAAGAGGGGGGTTGCTACAAGGGATTTTGATTGTTGAATATTTCAGATAATTTATCAGATAAATCTTAGAGGTTAGTTGGCAACACTCTACCTCACCTGTATCCAAAAGGATAACTCCAAGCAATGTAAATGTTAAAAATCATACATGAAAAAACAGATTAATCTAAGAAAGCACACGGAAGATCTTGTTTATATGAAAATATATTTTGCATTATTTCATTAGAATAGGTTCAAGGGGATACAATGAACAAATCAATCTAGGCAAATATTGCAATGAACAGATGTATAATTGAATAAACAAATCAGTTCAAAACAAGACATCAACTCCTCAAAGAAATAGAAAGAATAACTACGGTCAACAATGAACAGAAGTTACTCCTGAGAAAATCAATTGCTTCGGAGTTGATGACAAAGTTGACGTTTCGGTCTTTCTTGCTTTAGTCTATAAGACCATCAACAGGACAATTTGTATTGTAGAAGAAGCCCCTTCTCAATTTCTAAGAATGTTGTTTGGCCAGATTGAACCCGAAAGGGAATATCGACTGCAAAATGTTTGTTGGTCCACAATCCAGCTTTTAATGTGGAGGGACTCCGCAGTTCATCAGTGGACACTGTTAATTAATAGCAGTGGTGCGGCACTCTCGTAAAGCTCCTGTTGGCGTCTATAGATTAGAGCATAAAGTTCATAGCACCCTTGCTACGCCATTGATTTGGAGAGAATTCATCGGAAATCCTCCATTTTGTGTTGAATAATTTTTTGTAGTCAGAACTGAATTAACCTCAGCCATAGGAAGAGTATGGGTCCGGTGGATCAGTGGACTACTGCGTCCACTGTAGGGGCCTGTGTTTGACCTCATAGTCACAGGTTCAAATCCCAGCATGTCCACTCAGCCTTTCATCCATCTGAGGTCGATAAAATGAATACCATTGAGTTGGGTAACAATAAACATCTGTTATTCAGCGGCAAGATGCCTCCGGGTGAACATGCGCTTTACAAATACGCATGTTAAGTTATGTTAGTATGGCGGGGACAAGTCTGCCCTGGGAAAACGCGCCTCGACTAATAAGAATATTTTCTGTTACCACCCAATTCTAAGTCAGGACTTTTGTGGTGTCTGGTGTCAGTGTGTTGTGTGTGACGCTAGATGTTATTTATACAATATAGCTTTGTAGACATGCATTAAGGTAATTTCTTTCATGTTAATACTCTTCTTTAATTTATTTTTTTACTTTTACAACTAGGAATCAAGCTTGGGGCAGTTAATGATGACATAAAATAATAAGTAGGGCCTGTGATCGGTGATCTTAAGTAAAGTGTTTAAAAATGGTTATAATACCACATAATGTGGCATGGGGTATATACCACATATATGGCACACAGAGACTGGTCATGACTAGCACGATAGTCAGATGTTGTACTACTGGGTGCATCACCATGGTCTATTTCCACAATTTGAACCATGTCATTGCATTCCAGAAATATATTTCAAGCTAATATTTGAGTGGCAGGCCATGCTGAACCTGGGAGTCTTTTGGTGGTTTACTTTCCTTGATATCACAAACCTTTCACTACTATAACAGTAATGGCATGACTTGTGTGGTGGCATTTCCCCATCTATAATGATAGATTGTATATGGTATTATCACTACTGCCGGCTGCTGCTTTTCTATGTAAGACGGGTCTAACCTATCTGCCATCTGATCCTGTATGCTCTGCAATTGAGCAATACCACAGATTAAGAGGCTGTAAGGGCAGCTTTGCTGATTCCAGCAAGGGAATGTGAGATTTGTCAGCATTTTATTTTCCACCCCACCCCTTCCAAGTAGATTTTCTGTCATGACATATGACTGAGAATCAACTTGGAAGAAAATGGGTTGACTAAATTAAGGGTAAAATATGCTATATGCCTTTTGAAAGGGGACCGGCTGTAACACCTTCCATAACTAGAATATTCTGCCAGTCATATAGCTCTTTACTCAATTTTTAGTTGAATTATGAAAACTACTGTCTCTGGATATTATTTAGGCCTTAGTACTTTCAAAGTTTGCTCATCACAACTGTATGTATATTGTTTGCCTGGATTAAGGTAAAGTATGACTGCATCAATTCAAAGGGAGGCTGTCTGAGCTATCAGTAGACAAACATATAAACCACATAGCTGTAGACTTGGCCCAACTGCACTGGCTGCCAATAACACCTGCATCCAAAGAGATACTTCTGGAAGTGTATGTCAGTAGACTCACTGCAATTCTCACCCTCTTAGGATTCAGATCGAAGAAGATTTTCCTTGTGAAAAATATGAAATCTCACAGGATCATCAGTCATATGCCTCTAGATGCCTACATATAGTTAAGGCAAAGATGCACATGCTTTGAAAACAATGGAAATCATTATTCCCCTGGACAGACTGAGAATAAGAATTAGGTATAAGTAAAAACATATCTGAATAGAATAGGGAAAAGCAAGCAAAATAAAGTCTGATTCCCAAAACCCTGTGCACAAGTTAGTTAAAAGATATACATTACACTAGTGGAAGGGGAGGAGGAAGAGTAAGCTGTGGTCATACAGCAGATGCTGCACCCAGTAAATTCAGTGGTGGCTATTTTCCAGGGTAACCGTATTGTGGGACTATTCAGGAGTGTGCTAACATTTAAGGACATAAAGAAAATGTTCTAGAGACCTGAAAGTTTTCTTGTTAACAGAGGGACTGAGGGCCTTATTATGACTTTGGTAGTGTGGTGGCGGGTCGCCATGCCAGAGCCCGCTGCCACACCGCAAAAGCCATAATGCAACCGCTCGCCAGATTCCAACAGGAATCCAGGTCGGGCGGTCCTGCAGCAGCTGGCCCACGGCGGTGCAGTGCTAAGGCTCGTATGTGAGCATTAGCAAGGCACCACAATGGGAACGCCATTGCATGTTTTTGCAGTCCATGCCATGCAGGAACCGGGGGTGCATGCAGACAGGGGCCCCTGCATGCATCCCCTGGCCTAGAGGCACTATGGGCCCCCTGTAGGGCCCCCTTTGTTTCTTCAGCACCACACTTTTCATGACAGGCTCACCACCATGAAAACTGTGCAGTGAGGAAACTCCTAATATGATTGGTGGGTCACTGCGGCACTGTCAGCATATTAGGGGCCTCAGACCGCTGCAAGACCACCAGGGATCGCAGATCCCAGATCCCTGGTGGCAGCAGTGGTCCCATGGTGGTCTGACCACCTAACTTGTTATAGGGTGGTCGGACCACTGTTGCGGGGGTAACCACACCGCCACCCTGCATTTGGCGGTCCATTGGAAGGCCAAACTCAAAATAAGGCCCTATATATATATTTGTGGGAACTTTTATGTCTTGCATACCAGGCAGCTTTTAACTGTCTGTAGCAAAAAGCCTGTTAGAAAACTCAAAGTGGGTTTCAAGCCCATCCATTGCTGACCATTGGTTGGCTTTATCGTCACTCTCATGTGCCTGCTTCTAATTTAATCTCTTGCTTTCCTCTTCTTGTGTTTGCCCCTCGAAGCAAAGCAACTATGCCCTTTTTTTGATAAGCTGACTTGTATCCTGACACTGCCCATATATAGGACGCTACTCTTTTTCTTTTTCATATGGGTTGTCTTGCTCTCTATTTTGCTGCATCCCCTCCCATCAATTACCCACCACTGTTGATTCATCTATGCCTGCACCCCACTCACTTGTTTGTTACTCCTCCAACCCTTGTTGGTCCATTAAAAATGCTTTGCTATAAATGTTTTTAGAGAGTCCGCAATGTGCTGCCAGGTCAATCCTTACTCCAAAGAGCCCCTTGCCCACTCACTGTTGTTTACCCACCCACCCCCAGCTGCTCCACCCCCTGGCAAGTGCCTAGCATATGTCATTTGCTGCGGGGCTGCTCCACACTGCCACCTTGGATCGTAAATTGAAAAGAAATGTTGCCAGAATCATTCTGTAGGCGCGCTCATGTATGGCGAAGCATGCTCATGCGGATCACTGACAAAATATCGACCAAGAAAATATCGACCTACAGGAATATCGATGCAGAAATATCAGAGGCAAGAATATCGACATCCTATCTACAACATGGTAAGTACAAAAATATCGAGAAAAAAATATAGATGTTAAAAATATCGATGTTAAAAATATTGTTTTTGTTCTGTAAAAATATAAATGTAAAATAAAGTAAATAACACTAATACATAAAATAAACATAGTTAAAAATATCTAATAATGTTTAAAATTAATAAATAATACATATATAATACATTAATTAAACATATACAGAAAATATATAATATACATACTTAACAATAAGTTGTAATAATTATTTTAATAATTTATAAATTAATAACAAATATTATAAATTACAAATACATTTACAAATATAAAACAAAAACATAAATTAAAAAAAAGAATTATGTTTAATAAATGAAAAAATTAAATATACTTTTAATATTTTTAAAATGTATTATATACTACATTATCTACATTTATACAAAAAAGAATTAAATAGCTAAATAAATAAAAATACTATTCAAAATCCATAAGTAAAAAAAATACAGTAATAATAATGTTGGATATCATAGAATTTAAAATTACCATTCCCACTCCACAGAGCGCAACAGTAGAGAAACCGTTGGATAGCATAGGGGTAAAATTACTATTCCAACTCCAAAAAGTGCAACAGTAGGGAAAGCGTTGGATAGCGTAGGGGTAAAAATTACTATTCCAACTCCAGAGAGTGCAACAGTAGATTGGATAGTGTAGAAGTTAAATATAATATACTTATAAATATTTGTTGTCAATAAAAGAATAAAAAAATTAATTTTTAAATAACTCTACATCATTAGCAAATACCCATTAATAATTGCTAAAACATAATTACAATTGAATAATTAATTAACAATAAAATAACAATAAATACCAATAAATATTAATTAATAAATATAAATGACCAAATAATTAACAATTAAAATGATCAATGACCAATTTAAAAAAAATAATTACCAATTAAAAAAATTAATTACCAAATAGAAAATGTAATTGGCAATTAAAAAAATTGATTACCAATTAATCAATCAATCAATCATCGCATTTGTATAGCGCGCTACTCACCCGCAGGGGTCTCAAGGTGCTGGGGGGGGGGGGAGTCTGCTACTGCTCGAAGAGCCAGGTCTTGAGTTGCTTCCTGAAGGAAAGGTGGTCCTGGGTCAGCAGGAGGTGGATGGGGAGGGTGTTCCTGGTCTTGGCTGCCAGGTAGGAGAAGGATCTTCCTCCGGTGGTGGCTCTGCGGATGCGTGGAACAGCGGCGAGGGCGAGGCTGGTGGATCGTAGCTGGCGGGTGGGAGTGTAGAAGGTCAGGGGTTGTTGAGGTACCTGGGGCCCTGGTCGTGGAGAGCCTTGTGTGCGTGGGTGAGGAGTCTGAATTTGATCCTCTTGCTGACGGGGAGCCAGTGCAGGTCTCTCAGGTGTACGGAAATGTGGCTGTGTCGGGGGATGTCCAGGATGAGTCGTGCGGAGGCGTTCTGGATGTGTTGGAGTCTTTTCTGAAGTTTGGCTGTGGTTCCGGCGTAGAGGGTGTTTCCGTAGTCCAGTCGGTTGGTGACGAGTGCTTGGGTCTTCCTGGTCTCGGTGGGGATCCACCGGAAGATCTTTCGGAGCATACGCAGGGTGTTGAAGCACGACGACGAGACAGCGTTGACTGGTCTGGTCATCGAGAGGGAGGATTCCAGGATGAAGCCCAGGTTACTTGCGTGGTCCTTTGGCTTGGGGGCGGTGCCCAGGGCAGGGGGCCACCAGGGGTTGTCCCAGGCGGAGGGCGATGAACCCAGGATGAGGACTTCCGTCTTGTCTGAGTTCAGTTTCCGGCGGCTGTTCTTCATCCACTCGGCGACGTCTTTCATCCCTTCGTGTAGGCTGGTTCTGGCGGTGGCGGGGTCGTTTGTGAGGGAGAGGATCAGCTGGGTGTCGTCGGCGTAGGAGATGATGTTGAGGTTGTGTTGGCGTGCGATGGCTGCGAGGGGGCTCATGTAGACATTGAAGAGGGTGGGGCTGAGTGATGATCCTTGTGGTACGCCGCAGATGACTTCGGTGGCCTTGGATCTGAACGGGGGGAGGCGGACCCTATGGGTTCTTCCGGTGAGGAACGAGATGATCCATTCCAGAGCCTTCTCTTGGGTTCCGATGTTGCTGAGGCGCTGCACTAGGGTGCGGTGGAAGACCGTGTCGAACGCTGCGGAAAGGTCCAGGAGGATGAGGGTCGCTGTTTCCCCGTTGTCGATCAGGGATCTGATGTCGTCTGTGGCTGCGATGAGGGCGGTCTCGGTGCTGTGGTTGACTCGGAAGCCGGACTGCGAGTGGTCGAGGGATCCGTTCGTCTCGAGGAAGGCGGCAAGCTGTCTGTTGACTGTCTTCTCGATGACCTTGGCAGGAAAAGAGAGGAGCGAGATGGGACGGTAGTTCTTGAGGTCGGTGGGGTCCGTGGTTGGTTTCTTCAGGAGGGCGCTGAGCTCGGCGTGTTTCCAGCTCTCCGGGAAGGTGGCAGTGTTGAAGGAGGTGTTGATGATGTCCCGGAGTTAGGGTGCGATGATTGAGTCGGCTTTGTTGAAGACGTGGTGGGGCAGGGGTCGGTTGGTGATCCGGAGTGGATGGTGTTCATCACGCGGGTGGTGTCTTCGGTGCTGACCGGAGTCCAGGCGTGGAGGGTGGTGGTGGGGGGCGTTGGCTTGGTGGTTGGGTGCGTGGTCTGTGCGCCGAAGCTGTTGTGTATGTCGGCGATCTTCTTGTGGAAGAACGAGGCAAGTAAGTCGCAGAGGTCTTGCGAGGGGGTGATGTCGTTGTTTCCGGCGCTGGGGTTGGAGAGCTCTTTGACGATGCTGAAGAGTTCCTTGCTGTTGTGAGCGTTGTTGTCCAGTCGTTCCTTGAAAGCTGTCTTCTTGGTGGTGCGGATCAGCTGGTGGTGTTTGCGGGTGGCGTGCTTGAGGGCAGTCATGTTGTCTGGTCTGGTTGGTGCTCCAGGCTTTCTCAAGGGTACGGCAGTTCTTCTTGGAGTTCTTGAGTTCGTCGGTGAACCAGGAGGCTTTCTTGCTGCCGGGTCTGCTGGGAGGGGTCTTCAGTGGTGCGAGGTTGTCTGCGCAGTTGGTGATCCACTGTGTGAGGTTGCTGGCTGCTTCGTTGGGGTCCGTTGTGCTGGTGGGAGGGTTCTGGCTGAGGGAGGTGGTGATCTGGTCGGCGGTGATCTTGTTCCAGCTCCTGCGAGGGACCTGTTGCAGGTGGTGGTGAGTCGTGGTTCTTCTGAAGCTGAAGTGGACGCAGCTGTGGTTCGTCCAATGAAGTCCGGTGGAGAGGCTGAAGGAGATGTACTTGCTGGAGGAGAAGACGGGGTCAAGCGTGTGGCCGGCGTAGTGGGTTCGGGTGTTCACCAGTTGCTTGAGTCCAAGGTTGGCGAGGTTGTCCAGCAGGGTGGTGGTGTTGGTGTTGTTGTTGTTCTCCAGGTGGAAGTTGAAGTCCCCTAGGAGGATTTAGTCAGCGGAGGGGAGGGCGTGCGGACTGATGAAGTCTGCGATGTCTTCGCTGAATTGTGTGCATGGTCCCGGGGGTCTGTAGATGAGGGTGCCTCTGAGGGTAGTCTTGGGGTCGGTGTGTATCTGGAAGTGGAGGTGTTCAGCGGCGGTGAGGGTGTCGTTGGAGTTGGTCGTGATGCGGATGGTGTTCTTGTGTACGATGGCGATGCCCCCTCCGGTCTGGTTGACACGGTCCCTCCTGGTGATCTTGTACCCGTCCGGGATGGCGATGGCGATGTCGGGGGCTGAGGAGGCATTCATCCAGGTTTCCGTGAGGAAGGCGACGTCTGGTGAAGTTGTGTTGAGGAGGTTCCAGAGTTCCACGGCGTGTCTGTGTACGGAGCGGGTGTTGAGCAAGATGCACTTGAGGTGGTTGTTGCTGGTGTCTGGCTTGGCGGGTGCGGTGCTGGTTCGGAGGCAGGTGAATTGGCAGGCATTGCAGGTGAAGGTTCCGTGGGTGCGTTTCGGGGTGGCTCGGTAGCAGGCGGGGTTCCGGCCGGCATCAAGGGCGTTGAGGGTGGCAGTGTCGTAGGTCCGTCGGGTGGTCTTGCATCGGCGGGGGCCAGGGGTCCTGGCGATGGGTGCGGGCCAGGCGCGGACGGGCGCAGACGGGCTTGCCTTTGGCGCGCCTTTGGCGCACAATCAGAGCGCCCGCTGCGCGCAAGCGTGGGCGTCATAAGTAAGGAGCCGGGAGGGAGGATCAGCTGGGTGGCGGGAGCGGGGCGGCGAATGGGCTGGCAGGGGCGGGGCAGCGGGGAAGGCAGCGGCGGGAAGAGTCTGGGGCGGGCGGGCGGCTCAGCGGCGGCTGGGTCGTCCGAGGCAGAAGAATCAAGGAAGCGGCAACCAGGGAGCGAGGAGGCTACCTGGAAGGTAGTGGCAGCAGTGAAGCGTGGGGGGCGACCTAGCCTGGACACAGGTATTTAATTACCAATTAATAATTAATTAGAAATAAAATAATTATCAATACCAATAAAAAATAAATAATTACTTAATTACAATTAAATAACTTCCCACCCAATTCCCCTATAAACCCACAACCAGCTACAGAACTTAGGGCCATATGAATCAAGCAAATTCGCATACGCAAAGGCCGAATTTCGGCCTTTGCGAATGCAAATTTGCTAAATGGTATGTATTATGCAAAATTTGGTGCAAAACAAGGAATTCCTTGAAAAATGCACATTTTTGCATTTTTCAAAGTGCCATGTGACGCACATACATGCTCTTAGGGCATGTATGTGCGCCACATGTGCACCCATGCATATTTCAAGGGTGCAACGGGGTGTCCTTTGGACACCCCTGCACCCTTGAAATTATTCTCAATTTGCGATTAGCAAATTGCGAATCGCAAATTAAGAATAACTTCCCATTCATTCCTACAGGCCTCCTGGCCCAAAGAAATGAATTGGTAAGTATTCCTTAATTGCGATTTGCAATTTGCTAATCGCAATTAAGGAATTTTAAGAAATCGCAAAAAAATGCAATTTTGTACATACATACCTATTTGCGATTCTCAAATAGTGATTTCTTAAAAATTGCTATTTGAGAATCGCAAATCAGGTTGATGATACATATGGCCCTTAAACGCAAAAATGAATTACAATTAATTTACAATTACTAAAAATTCATAATTAATTTACTATAATTAAATTACTTCCCACCCTATTCCCCTATAAACACACAACCCGCTCCAGTACTAAAACATAAAATTAAATTAAAAATAAAAATGTTATTATATAAAAAATAGTACACATATAATTTAAAACAAATAAAATACTTAACAAAAAACATATAACAAGACATATAAAATACATAATAAAATACATAACAACAAACAAATATCGATATTAGTAACATCGAAATTAGTGACATCGATATATTTGAAATCGATATTACTAACTTCGATATTACTTACATCGATATAAAAAAATCGATATTACTTACCTTAGGGGCGATATTCTGTCCAACGATATCCTTGACCTCGATATTCTTCACCTTCTATATTTTTGACTCGATATTACTGTAGGTCGATAATAGGGAATCGATATTTTGACTGTGCACCTGCGCATGCATACTTCATCACACATGCACATTTATACTGGTGGTCACATCATCACACCTTTTCTTTCTTTCTTTTTTTGCTGAAGCTGGACAATATCCACAAAAAAACATTGGCAGAGCAAATAGGTCGGCAAGGAGATAACTATTGGCTTTGCCATTGCTTGTTACTAAGGGCCCTATTAAGAGTACGGCGGTCCATAGGACAGCCGTACTTGTGATGTCAGTCCAACCACTGCCACACTGCGGGCCTACCAGCAGTATTGCAAGTGTGTCAGTGGACCGCCACAGAACCACTGCGACTGCCGGGGATCCAGGATCCAGGAGAGGTTGCGCGGCAGTCAGAGGCAGAAGCTCTGCCGAGCATGTTTCGAGTTGCGTCTCCACCGCCCTTTTCATGACAGTGAGCCTGCCATGAAAAGGATGGCGGAGAGAAACAAAGGGGGCCCCAATAAGACCCTCTGCGCTCCTGGGCCTGGGGGTGCATGAGTGGGCACATGTAGTGCCCCCCTGGATTTGCACCCCAAGTTCCTGCCACACCATGCAGGAAGATGCAGTCGGTGCTCTGACAGCGGCGGTCTGCATGTTAGGCTCTTCTATGAGCCTAACAGACTGCGTAGTCAGACCGACACAGCACCGCCTGCAAGACAAAGATTGAACTCCTAATCTGGTGGGAGGGAGCACCACAGATTTGGCGGTCCTGCAGTTGGCGCCACCGCTGTAGGATCACCAAAGTCGTAATCAGGCCCTTTATTTTTTGGATCAACATGTATTCATAAAATAGTGTGTACCCCAGTGACTGATTCATTGTCTGTCTAGCAAAGCTGCTATTCATAGAAGCCTAATATATCTGAAAAATAAGGCATTGTAGAATTTTAAAGGAAATAAGCAAATGCAAGACTTACCACGGGTTCAGTGATGTTGGGTAAATATTGACAACTTGTATTTAAGTTTCCAAATATATGTATTGTGCTATAACCAAATTGAATCCTTACTTAAGTAGTTATAACATTTTTCATATGTGTTCAAATTTGGATAATCTGCTTCAATCGAGGATCATGCAGAATGCATGCTGTAGGGGAATAAAGTGCTTCTGGCTCAGTCAGAGGATCCCTCCTGGTACCTGAAAAACAACAAATCGTGATAGTTTATGATATCAAAGCTATTGTAATGATAGTAATTAAATTAAGGATCATAAAAAGAAAATATCAGCTCTATTGCATATTGTGCTGTCACTCTAAAAAGTACCACTGCATTGTTTTATCTCTTGCACTGAACATGGAGTTTGAGATGGCTTTTTATCCATGCAGGATAGATTGCTGTCCTGTCTTAGTAGCTCTAATTAGTCTACTAGCCTTGTAAAAGGTCGAGCAAAGTGTTGCAAAAACAATAATGGCCTATTTGTCATACTTTTAATCAAAAGTCAACTTTCAAACTTTCACAAATAGTTTTTTTTAATGTTGTTACCATTAGTAACCGCAACTTAAAAACATTTATTTTGTTCTTTGCCTAACCCACAAAACATTTTTGCTTTGTGCAACATTGAGATTGTTTTTGTGTTCGTGCATGTAAGCATGCATGCACACGTGTGTGTGTTCTAGCTACTTAGGTTAAACCGGTTAATCACATAGGGGCTGATTATGATGTCAGACACTGTATAGGTCTGGAATCGCCCGACCATAGGTCGACAGTTCCGACCTTGCAATTTGGATGAAAAAGAATAATTTAATAATACTAAGACAATGCAAAACATGAATAATGGGTGACACATTTAAAGTGTGATAACCTTCATTTACAGAAATGTACACTATTCACGGAAAACCCTAAGTGGAATCTAGAAAGAACTCATAACTCTAATAAAACAAGTAATTGCAAACCCCAGCAAATTGAATGTCCAAGCCTACTTTATTAGCCATCCAACTCTCCAGAACATCTGACAACTGTCAACATTCTAAGTCAGGCTTCGGCGGAACATACCAAGGTGAGGTGAAAGGGTAGGGGGTTGTAGAATGTACCAATAGGAGAAAAGCGAGATTACAACGCGAATCATTATGGATTTGAAACATGCTATGATTTAAACTATCTTAAAAGTTGACCCACAGACAGCACTAAAAGGGTGCTTCTACCACTTCAACCAAAGTATATGGAGGCACCTACAAAAATCTACACTCAGTAAAGAATATGCCACAAATGCAGAATTTGCATATGCAGTAAAATATTTATATTGGAATTAGCCTATGCCCCTATCACAGAACTAAGCAGACACTACAATATATTAATAGAATCCCCATACTACCAAGGAAATGAAAACAAACTCTCACCACTAATGAACCCACCCTACCCTCTACTGATTTCTAGAAATACTCAACAAATAACAAAGCTACCAAGAACTAATATCAGTACAGACCCTGACGTAACATTTTGGATTGTAAACTTTAAAACGTTTGTTAAAAAATAAAATGCGTTATGCTCCCAACAAAATGATAAAATAAACTTTATATTATAATACCTTTATTTTATTGGTTATTAAGCAGGCAAACTTACATTTAAGCAGACCCAGAATAGCCCATTTTCATCCCAACAGACCCCATTGCTTGTCCTAGGTAGCATATCACAAGTTTGCATAGCCAAAGCTAATTACTAATGTCCATGTGAAAAAAGTGTCCAACATTGGGCCATGAGTGTATAGCTTTCGTTGATAGGCAGTGCGTAGATCTGTTCCATAACCATACCCGCCTGCTACCCTCCCTCTCCCACACCCCTTACCCCAACTCCCCCTCCCACCCTCCCCGGAACCGGTGTGCCACTGCTCCGTGTGAGAATGAAGATGAGGTATCTCCTAAATGGTATCTTTAGACTGTGGAGTGTCAGTGAGTCTGAGCAAGCGGGGGTATTTGGGGCATGTGACTTTGTTGAATTCGAGTGCCAGCAACGAAAGGATGGGGCGCCAGTTAGTGTGGAAAGAGGCTGATGAGTGGGTAAGGTTAGCGTGTATTTCTTCCATACCAATAATGTACCACAGTGTGTAGTGTGGGCGTTGGGCGGGTCTGCGTGCCCCATAGAGATAAGATGTGGTGTACTGCTGCACCCATTGCTAGTCCCATTTGCTTTCCTCGTATGGATTTCAATGGGAAGGTGAGTGCGTTTGGCAGCCCTACAAGAGCATAGGGAGGAAAGTGGGGTATTTCAGTTTCAAAGTGAGTATCTATGTCGAAAAGTACTGCCGGCCAGTAACCTGTCACCTCCCTACATTCCCAGAGTATGTGCCTCAGCGTGCCCTCCTCGTCGCAGACTCTCCAGCAGGTGGGGCTACGATCTGGGTTGATTTTGTGTAGTCGAGCTGGGGTCAGGAACCAGTAAAGGGCTACTTTAACTGCTGCTTCCCTGCTTGCTGTGTTCCTGGTAGTATGGTTTGCCCTATAATAGATCTGTTGCCATTCTTTTAGGGAAAGGCTCCTGCCTAATTCTGCCTACCACCATTGCTGCCCAGCCGAACGCTCTGTGGGTGCCGGTGGGCGCAACAGAAGATATAATTCAGAGATTAATTTGCGATCTGAGTGATTAGATAAAAGCCACTTCTCGTAGGTCGTGAGTTGTCTGCTAACCATGGGGCGTGTGTTGGGATGTAGTAACCAATGGCGAAGTTTTGGAATCATTTGGGGTCTTTGACGTCTTACCAATCAGGCAAATCAGTGTAAGGAATGAACCTGTTAAGATCAAATAGGTGTCCTGTGGATTTGCAGGCGAGGCTCGCCATTGTGGGAACGCCTGCGCCTCAAGTCCTGGTGGGAAGTCTGGGTTGTCGAATAGGGGCGTGAGGGACGAGGGGAAGGAAGTAAGGTTCCGCTTAGTCGCCACTGTCCCACACACGCATTACTGAGCGGGTGATAGGAGATTTGGTGAGATATGTTGGTCTGTCCAAAGATTTCAGGAATGGTATCTTCCACAAGGATGGAAGAGCCATCTTTTTTCGGACTCAGGTCTACTCCATTCTATGAGGTAGCGCAGTTGTGTCGCTCTATAGTAGCTCAGTAGGTTGGCAATCCCTAAGCCTCCCTCGTCCGGGGGTCGGTAGGCCAAATCTCTACGTAACCTCGGCTGTTTCCGAGCCCAGATAAAATGTTGTATCTCTTTTTGCAATGAGTGTATATAACGCATGGGGGGTTCTACCGGTATCGTCTGGAATATGTATAGTATTTTAGGCAATATGGACATTTTGACCGCTGCGAAGCGGCCTAACAGCGACAGGGGGTGTGTCTGCCACCGACGAAGACCTTGTGTTATTTGGGAATTGAGGTTAGAATAATTGTGTGCAATTATTTGGTCAGTGGAAGGAGTCAGAGTTATCCCCAAGTATGGGATCTCGGTGTGGGATCGCAAGTCCCCAAGCCCTAGAAATGTGCTCTCAGGAGTGTTCTCATTGAGGCCCAGAGACAAAAGCATTGATTTCCCTACGTTGACTTTAAAACCTGAGACCTTGCCAAAGTCAGTCAGTTCCTGTAAGAAAGCTGGGACTGAACGTCTTGGTGTGTCAAGAGTTGCTAAGATGTCGTCCGCATATAAACTAATGGTGTGTCGTCCCCTCCGCCCCCCCCAAAGGGATACCAGAGATGTTGGGGTTGTCCCTAATCCGTTGCGCTAGGGGCTCGATGTAAAGCGTAAAGAGCAGGGATGAAAGAGGACACCCCTGTCTTGTGCCTCGCCGGATGTCAAACAGCTGTGAACTGATCCCATTGACATGTATCATCGCTCTGGGTTGGTCATAGCAGCTCGCGACCCAGGCCAGAAAACGGTTCCCTTTGCCAAAGTGACTAGTGTTTTGTCCAGAAAGCCCCAATCCACTCCGTCTAACGCTTTCTCAGCATCGACTGAAAGTAATAGGGTGTCCAATCCCATATAATGGGCTTTGTCTATTAAGTGCATTAACCGTTTGGTGTTGTCACTGCTTTGCCTGTTGGATATTAAACCCGATTGGTCGGGTTCAATAATGCCAGGCAAACGAGGGCCCAGTCTGGCAGCTAAGACACCCGTAAATAGCTTCAGATCGGGATGGAGTAGGGAGAATGGACAGTATGCTGCGCACTGAGTGGGATCTTTCCCGGGCTTGGGAATGACGACTATGTCGGCTTCTAGCATATCCGCTGGGATAGAACCCGGTCCCTGAAAGGAGTTGAACAGGCGAGTTAAAATCGGGGCTAGGAGCTGACAAAAGGTTTTGTAAAAACCGACTGAGAAGCCGTCTGGCCCCGGTGATTTCAGAGGTTTGAGGCGGGAGATCACGCAGATTACTTCCTCCACTCTAATTGGCGCATCTAACGCCGTAGCGCCGGACGCATTGATAGCTGTTATCGCAGCCTGGCTAAGATAAGCCTCACCTGCGCCGTCAATTGTTGGGTCCCTACTATAAAGAGTTGCGTAGAAGTCGCGAAGGGCTTCTGCGATCTGCTCATCGCCTTCGACCTGTTCACCAGTTGAGGTGTGAAGGGCTGCAATTGTTGAGCTTTGAGTCCGGGCTCGGTGTTTGCTCGCAAGGAGCCTCCCCATTCTATCTCCCCCGATATAGTATGAGTGATTAAGCTGTAAGGCGGCGTGCTCCGCCCTATCAGGGTCAAGGCTAGCCAGTTGCGCCCTGGCTGCTTTCAGCTGCCGCCACATTTGTGGGGCCTGGTCCGACTGTGTACTCTCTCTAGCTCTGCCACTTTAGCCGCTAACTCCTCTCTCTTCTCTTTGCGGATCCTATTGTCAGATGCGGAGATACTGTTATCTCCCCTCTCACCACTGCTTTAAGGGCTCCCCACAGTGCAGTCAAAGGTCTGTCAGTAGAATCATTAGTCGTCAAATAGTCAGTGATGCATTTATGCACCTGTTGTGAGATGTCCGGCCATTGAAGTAGGGATTCCCGGAGTCACCACCTCCCCTTTGGTCTGTGTAGAGGGCGTATGTCAAGAGTCACTGTCACTGCATCATGATCCGACAAAGCTGCTGAGATAATATCGATTTTTTCAAACAACAGCGGTCCCATGCATTCACGAATATGAGACAATAAATATAGACAGAATCAGTTCTATATTTTGAGCGACGTGTCCAGCCGGACAGAGGTCTTTTAAGTTTACTCAATAAACAAATAATCCGTACAATTGAAATACCTTTAACTAATCACCAGTGTGGTACACAAGCCTGTGCCCAACACTAACGGATCAAGTACACAAGGTAGGTTACGAACATAGAATGGCATTTAAGGCAAACAAACGTTTTCTGTATAGAATACAGTTGTAGAGAAAAATCAACACAGCACCATTACATTACGTAGCAATCACGTTTTGTATAAGGTGCTAGACAGGTCGACGGCGTTTCGGTCCCCCTATGAATCATAGGGACCATCATCAGGACATTTGAATAATGCCTTAACGTTATTAGCCTCTAATTGCCCGGACACTCGTGTGTGACCGGAAAAGAAGTGTAACCTGTATTAGGTTCAGCAGCCCAGGATCAGGCGCGTTTTGTATCGCGTTACAATATCGTAATCCGACGGTGCCAGGATAATACTGGGTTAGTCGGTAATTCAGTATGTTGCCTGGCGCCTGTGTAGGGGGCGTATGTCAAGAGTCACTGTCACTGCATCATGATCCGACAAAGCTACTGAGATAATATCAATGGTTTGGACCAGGGCGTTGAGTTCTGATCGAGTCAAGCATACGTTTGGTGCACATGGGAATAGAATAAGTATTGTGGGCTGTGACGATGAGCTGCTTGCCAGAGATCTATCAGCCCCCAGTGTTGTAGCCAGTCCCTCCCTGCACTTGATATTGCCCCTGTACAACCATGGCGGTGGCCTGATCTGTCTTTTCCTGAATCCATGACTAGGTTAGGGTCTTTGCCTATTAACACTGTCTGTCATGATAACTAAGTACTTCTGACAGGGAGTCTGTAAGAAAGGGCTCTTGCCCAGCATTGGGAGCGTAGAAGGATCCAATGGTGACGGGGGTATCACCCACCCATAACCTGTAAGCCAGCAGCCGTCCCTTTATCTCTGCTATTTTGTCTCCAATTCTGCAATGGAAGTGTTGTGCCAAAAGTATAGCCGCCCCCCCTTTCTTATCTGACGTAGTGGAATAGAATTGGTGAGGAAATGCTCGGGATCTCATTCTGTGCCAATCTTTGGATAACAGATGCATTTCTTGTAACAGGCATATCGAGGCCCCGGAGTTCTCTAGGTAGCTCAGAATCTCACGTCTCTTAATGGGATTATTCAACCCCTTCAAATTAAGAGTTAGGACTTGGGTTGTATGAGTCGACATGGTAGTTCACTGAGTGTGTGCCAGCTGAGCGACAATGGTTTGTGATTAGAATAAGCTGACTTAAAAACTGCGCTGTATTAGCTCCCTGTCCTGGATGTAACCTGTCCGTGTTCTCCCCGCGGCTGCACACCGGTTCCCCCCTCCCCCTCGTCCCCTCAACTCCCCTACCTTCCCTCCCCCACCCTAACCCCAACAAAACATTCCCATTTACCCAACATTGTCCAATATCCTCAGCCCAGGCTGTGGACATACGGCAAGAAAATAACAGGGTGGTCATGGAGCCCAGAACACACAAGCCACGTGTCAGCCAGGTGTTCCCCTGTCTGAGGATTGGCGCCCCCTCCCTCAGCGCTGGAGTCACTCACCGCCCGCCACGTGGTTGCGGTGAGAGGCTGCTGCTGGGTCAAAGTCTCTGGGAAACCTCCCCAGTCTGGAGGAGGCACACCGCAATCCTCAGTGCCTTATCGTCATCACGCCATTGTCTCGTGGTGGCGCCTTGCGGTGGGAACGCTGCAGTCAGGTGGGGTTGGGACCGGATCGTGCTGTTCGAGCCAGGCCCCCAGTTAAGAATTTTGTTTGGGCGCCTTCCATCTGAGGAGCGGATGCGCAGCAGCCCCCTGGGTCTGGAGAAGCGAGGGCCGTCTGGAGCTCTTTGAATCCCCGTAGGAGCTCCGCGGTGGCTGCGCTGCAGGATTGGTGAGCCCAGCTGTCCTGGCACCGATAAGCGCTGCTTCGCCCTCTGTCCAACGAGCTGTCCGCGCCATCGCAGCCAGGCCAAGAAGCCATGTCCTCAATTTTCGCATCTCCGGGCCTTTCACACACCCACCAGGGCGCGTGTCGATCGGGGGGACTGCGCTCACCTCTCTCTGCACTGGAGCCGCTCACCGCCTGCGCTATGCTCTGACTTGTGGATCGCTGCTGTGTTGGTGTCGCTCTGTCGAAACGTCAGACTGGAGAGGGCACTCGCCTCTGTCCACAGTATGTTACTGCCTGGGCACCATTTTGTTGTGGGAGCGCTGGATCACCCAACAGATCAGTTTATGGGTGCTTCGCGGGTCTGGTGGCTCAGCAGACCCCTCGTCTTGTAGCCGCTGTGCCCCCACGTGCAACTCTGCTACTGGCAGCACAGTGTAGGGGACTATATGCGCTGGACAACTAGGGGCGAAGGGCCGCGGCGGGGAGCCTCTGTATTTCGCATCTGGTCAGGTCGCCATCTTGGCCACGCCCCTATAAACTTTAGTTTAAAACAATCTTTATACTTGAAAAACATTTTTAAAACTTGTAAATTAAATTTGTATTTTTACTCAACTAAGTATTAATATTTTGAACTGCAAAGTAACTAACGTAAACAAATTAAAAACAAATGGTGTAAATTAAATTAACTAGTCCGACTTCAAACTTAACCACACTGGGGAAAGTTTTGGACTTAGGGGGATTTGATTTGCTACTCCCACTCTAAACTTAACCACGTTGAAGAAAGTGTTGGAGTATGTGGGGACAGGATTTACTATTCCCACTCCAGACCTTAGCTGATTGTGGAATGTATTAGACTTTGGTGGGTGAGGGGGCTACATTTTCTAATCCCACTCCAAACGTAACCACATTAGGGAAAGTGTTGGACTTTGGCGGGCTGGAATTTGTATTCCCACTTCAAAATTAATCACATTGGGAAAAAGATAGATTTTAAAATCAAAATTACTATTAAAACTCAAAAGTAACCCAATAACCTATCATTAAGAACATTTGACAAACATATTAAGAAACATTTTGGGCCTTATTATGACGTTGGTGGTCTTCCTGCAGAGCGCCACAGCAGCGCTCTGCAGGAGGACTGCCAAAGCCATGGTCACACCACCCTCTGGATTCAGAGTTGAATCCTTGGTGGGAGAGTGGTGTTGTGGCAGTGTCACGGCGGTGCCTAAGGCTCATAGAAGAGCCTTCGCCAGGCACCTTCGTGACACCACCACAGCACGTTCCTGCACAGTGCAGCATGCATCATGTGGTGAATGCTGTACCGTGCAGGAACTGGGGTGCAAATTTACAGGGGTCACAACATGGGAAGCCCTGCATGTGCCCCCTAGCCCAGAGGCACAAGGGCACCCTGTTAAGGCCCTCTTTGTTGCCTCACTGCCAGCCTTTTCATGGTGACCTCACCGCCATGAAAACTGTGTCGGTGAGGCAACTCGAAATATGCTCAGCGGTGCATATTTCAACCTCAGACAGCTGTGAGACTGTTGCGGGATCCTTTATACGCGGTAGTCGCAGCAGTTCTGTGGCAGTCCGACCGCCACACTCTGAACACTGTGGGCGGACCCTCAGTGTGGTGGTGGTCGGACCACCACCACAGGTTTGGCAACCCTATGGACCGCTAAACTCGTAATAAGGCCCGATGTATAAAAAATTCCATGAACAGACCTAAAGTACCAAATAAATTCAATACAAATTAATTAATAAACAGTTTATAAAAGCAAAGCAGTATAGCTACATTTAAATATTTAAAAATTAAAAAAACAATCTTACCCTTTTTAAAATATAATAAATAACATTGCAATAAATAAATGTATTTAACAAAAACAAAATAAAAAAAGACAAAAAAATTAATTACAATAAAAAAACAAATACAATGTATTTCAAAATAATTGATAAAAATATGTAGACTCAAATAATGAAATTCAATAAGCACAATTTTAACCAAAAAAAATGTAAAAACATGTCCCACCCTAATCCCCTATTAAACATACAACCTACTCCTATCTATATAAATAAAAATGTAAATGTTCGTTTGTTCAAAATCGTAAATCTACAAAAGTTCTCCACCAATTGCATTGAAATTTGGACACAACGTTGGATTAGAATATGCACGTGTTTTTCTATACACAACGTTGGATTAGAATATGCGCGTGTCGAATATGCGCGTGTTTTTAATCGAAAACCCGAACAGACGCATAAAAATGTCAATGTTCGTTTGTTCAAAATCTTAAATCTCCAAAAGTTCTTCACCGATTGCTTTGAAATTTTGACACAACATTGGATTCGATTAAGCATGTTTATATATACACAACGTGGGATTCGAATACGCGCGAGTCCAATACGTGCGTGTTTTTATTTGAAAGGCCGAACAGACCCTATCGATTTGGTTGCTGCGTAACAACTAAAATGGACGCATAGAGACAATAGACTACATATATTAGGATGGACAGTTGGTGTCAGGATGGCAGACCGGGAGGTGGGTGGAGGGAGGGGGGAGGAGTTGGTTCACTTTGCAACATTAAGAAAGGACGCATAGAGACAATGGTCTACATATATTAGGATGGACAGTTGGTGTCAGGATGGCAGACCGGGTAGTGGGTGGAGGGAGGGGGGAGGAATTGGTTCACTTTGCAACATTAGCGCGTGTTTATATATACACAACGTTGGATTCGAATACACGCGTGTCCAATAAGCGCATGTTTTTAATCGAAAGGCCAAATAGACCCTATCGATTTGGTTGCTGCGCAACAAATACAAGGGACGCATAGAGACAAAGCTCCATCTCACGAGCCCCGAGGAAGTGTAGAGTCATAACCCCTGGAGATGCAGCATCGTCAATCTCTGGGCCATTGAGTATCTTAGCAGAAAGCTATTTGGCAAAAGCCAAAAGAATCCTGTTTTATCTGAATTTGGCTAAGGCAGACATTATAGATCTGTACACCTCTTCGATTAAAAGAAAAAAGACACTAAAGATGAAAATTGGGTTGGTGTAGAGAGGTGTGCTGTAGTGCACTTTCATTATAAGCGGGGTTCTCAAAAGTGGGTCCTGGAGGGCCGAATCAATACCAGATTTTTGGCAAAGCCCCATTTTAGATAAATATAGCTATCTTAAAAATCTGGCATGGACCAACTTTGGACAACCTCGATTAAGAAAAACAGATGCACGCTACCCTGCATAAAAATTATATTGTAGGTCGCCTTGGCGTTCCACTAAATTTATAAAGGAACTCAGCTTTCGACCTCTGTCCTTGAGTTGGTCACAAGCACTGCACCTCTGCCAATTGTAAGTCTTACAATCTGTCTAATGTCATTCTTCACACCATGCTGAGGACTTTGGTTGCTCTTAATATGAAGATGGTGATTATCAGTAGTGGTAGTTGCAGCAACAGCAGTATCTGAAAGAAACAGGTTAGTATTAGATTCTTTACCTTAGAATATCTCCAGGCGTCAGTCTGGATCCGGAAAGTTTTGCGTAGCAGTACCCCTGCACGTCGGTAGGCATCGTCTGTGGCTCTGCGACCGTCTTCGGCGTCGTTGGCGCCGGTATGACGTCGCCGGAGTACTTAGACACCACCCTCGCGCGCTGACATCAGTTCTTCTTTTTTCCGCGCCAGCAAGCGCCGATTCGGAAAAAGTGGTACCCTTTAGTCATTTTTTGACTAAACCTTTAGAATCCTTTTGATCATTTTTTTAGTCGAACGACTCCATCGGTGCCGGTAGGGATGCCCGGGTTCAAACCCTGTGCCGACTGCAGCCGACTGATGTCGGTCACCGACCCCCATCGCCGGTGCCTGTATTGCTTAGGAGCTGACCACGATGACAAGTCGTGCCCCGACTGCCAGGCCTTGACGTCAAAAGCTAGGCGGGAGCGGTCCTGTAAGCGCCTCGAGCTCCGGCAGTCGGCCCGTGCCGCTTGAGGTCGCGGTCCAGGAGGAGGTCGAGGGACCGGTCGCGGGGCCGAAGTCATCACAGCTCGGCGAGTCAACACCACTCGTCGGGCTCCAAGTCCTCAGGTAAGAGGCACAAGAAGTCGAAGAGGCGACACCGCTCTTCTGACTCCCCGCGACACTCGCACTACGCGGCTGGGGGTTTCGGGCGACACCGCCCACACGGCTCCGCCGGAGCTGTGGGAGCCGCGGCCACCTCCATACCTGTCGGTCCCTGGGCTGAACGAGACCCCGGGGAGATCGACGCATTCCTTGTGGCCATGAGGAATCCCTCTCCTTCGACAGGCCCTACGGAGGTGCCTTCGGGCCCTGGGGGTTCGTCTGGGGGCACTAGCGGGCCGGCGGCTTCGGCCCGGCGCCGTCGGGTGCTGGTGTCGACCCCTAGGGTGTCGCCCCCGACGCCGTCCCCAGACGTCATCCCCAATCCCCCCCTCGGTCCGGTTCAGAACGGAACGGCGTCGATCAACGCCGCATTCGACGTTGAAAGAAATCTAATACCTCTATGATCCAGCCCCATCAGTTGAACCTGAGTACCAGGAGATGGAGGGCGAGGCGGATTGGGAGGGGTCTGAGGACCCTCTGGTATGGGAGTGGCAGTCTTTTCAGGACTGGGCAGGTGAGCTAGGGGAGGCCAGTGGTTTGGACACTTCACCCGACACTGGATTTGTCTCCCCTCCTACCGTGGCTACGGAGGAGGGGGCTGCCTACAGTGTGGTGTTGACAAGGGCAGCCAAGGCCTTGGCTCTTGAGCTCCCAGTCGCGGCCTTGAGGACTAACCTCCTCACTGAGGTCCTCAAACCGCAGGTAAGCTCTTCGGAGCCTCTACTGCCTTAACTGACGTTCTGTTGGGCACTGGGTCCAAGCCCGCTACAGGTCCCCCTGTAGATAGGAACGTGGCCAGATGCCACCGCCTGGCCCCGGGTGACCCTAGCTTCATGTCCACCCACCCCACCCCGAGAGCCTGGTTATCCAGGCATCTAACTCCCAGACCGCATTCCCGACTGATCGGTAATCCAAAAGGTATGAACAGTACGGGAAAAAGATGTTCTCCTCACTTAGTTTGGGGTTGCGGTCGGTCAACACCGCTTACCTTTTTGGCCGTTATACCCACTCTCTGTGGGACATGGTCATGGACGTGCTGCCACAATACCCGGAGGAGGCCTAGGTTAAACTTGCCCAAGCCCTTGCGAAGGGGCGAGATGCAGCACGGTATTCCATTTGATGTGGGCTGGATACCACGGACTCGCTAGGCAGGGCGATTGCAACAACGGTGGTGGTTCGCCGCCACGCCTGGCTGAGGTCCGCCAATTTTTTGGCCGATGTCCAGAACACCCATATGGACATGCCGTTTGGTGGCCGTCGCCTCTTTGGCGACAAGGCAGACAGTGTGCTTGAGCGCCTAAAGGACTCCAGGGCTATGGCCAAGTCTTTGGGCCTGTCGGCCCGCGCCAGACAACTGCTGCCTTTCGCTCCTTTCGTGATCAAGGAAGGGGCACCCCCACACGTCCTGCCAGCCACGGGCCGCAGACTAACATCCAGCGTGGCGGCAGACGTGGTCAACGCTGTAGCGGTGCCAGGGGACAACAGCGAGACCAGTCCACATCCACCCCCCCAGCCTCCGCCTCAAAGCCTTCCTAGTCCGAGCTTTCAGGCCCATTTAACGCCAGTGGGGGGCAGGGTTCGCCATCACCTCCTCCACTGGCGCAACATCACATTGGACAGGTGTTTGTTGCAAATCGTCCGAAGGGGCTACTCCCTCCCCTTCGAGGCAACCCCTCCAGCCATGCCACCGCAGTGCCACCGCGTGTCGGGGATCACTTGAAACTTCTGCAAGCGGAAGTTACAGCCCTCTTGGTTAATGGGGCCATTGAGTGCATTCCTGGGCCAGAAGTAGGGTGTGGTTGTTATTCCCACTACTTTCTTGTTCCCAAGAAGGGCAAAGGGGGCCGACGCCCTATCTTGGACCTGCGGAACGTCAACAGCTTCCTCCGGAACAGAAGTTCAAGATGCTGACTTTGGCTCAGGTCTTAGCTGCCCTAGACCCTGGAGACTGGCTGGTAGCGTTGGACTTGCAGGACGCTTATTTCCACATCCACGTCCTGCCGTCCCACCGGCGTTACCTGCGGTTCACGGTAGGCCATTAGCACTTTCAGTTTACCGTGCTCCCCTTTGGCCTTACCAGCGCCCCTCGGGTGTTCACAAAAGTGATGGCAGTGGTCGCAGCTCATCTGCGCAGATTAGGGGTGTCAGTCTTCCCCTATCTAGATGACTGGTAGTTAAAGACGGGCTCGCCCCAGACAGTCGTCAGCCACCTCCAGACTACGGCCGACCTCCTGCACCTGCTGGGGTTCTCCATCAATGTGCCGAAGTCACACCTGTGTCCCTCTCAGAAGCTCCTCTTCATCGGAGCGGTTCTAGACTCTGCGCTGTTTCGGGTTTATCCTCCCCAACAGCGGGTTCGGGACATTCAAGCTCTGATTCCGATCTTTCAGCCTTTATCCCGAGTCTCGGTCAGGTTGACGCTGCGGCTTCTGGGGCTGATGGCCTCCTGTATCCTTCTGGTACATCACGCCAGGTGGCGGATGCGGGCTCTGCAGTGGGACCTGAAGTTTCAGTGGACCAAGCATCAGGGCAACTTGTCCGACCACGTCTTGATCTCGGAGGGCACTGCAAGACAGTTGCAGTGGTGGCTCACGGACCGCGATTGGGTCAGCGGCAGATCCCTCTCCCTACCCCAACCGGAGCAAATAGTTGTGACCGATGTGTCCCTCCTGGGCTGGGGGGGCCACATGGGAGAGGCGGAGTTCAGAGGCCTCTGGTCTCTGGCGGAGTCCCAGCTCCACATCAACCTTTTGGAGCTGCGGGCGATCCGGCTTGCACTGAAAGCATTCTTCATTTCTGTCCGGGGAGTGTAGTGCAGGTGTTCACGGACAACAACACCGTCATGTGGTACTCCCAACAAACAGGGCGGGGTGGTGTCGTGGATCCTGTGCCAGGAGGCTCTGCGCCTCTGGCAATGGCTGGAACATCAGGGCGTGACCCTGGTGGTTTAACACCTGGCAGGTTCCCTGAACGCCAGGGCGGACAAACTCAGCCGTCGGTGCATGATGGATCACGAATGACGTCTGAACTCGGACGTGGCGCAAGGTCTCTTTCAGCAGTGGGGAGAGCCTTGGTTAGATCTATTCGCCACAGAAGAGAACGAGAAATGTCATCAGTTCTGCGCGTTGGAATTTCCAAGGCGGCACTCGCTCTAAGACGCTTTTCGTCACGAGTGGAGTTGCGGTCTGTTGTATGCCTTTCCGCCTATACCACTTTTGCCCAGAGAGCTGAAGAAGATCAGGCGCGACTGGGCAAAGTCATCCTTGTGGCTCCGGACTGGGCACGACAATACTGGTATCCTGAGCTACTCAGCATGTCAGTCGATCCCCCGATTTGTCTGCCTCTTCAGGAGGACCTTCTGTCGCAGCAGCTGTGGACGGTCCTCCACCCAAACCTGTCCAGTCTCCACCTCCATGCGTGGAGATTAAGCGGCGACAGTTGAGGCCATTTGACTTGCCTCCTGAAGTCTGCGATGTAATTCTGACAGCCAGGCGTCCCTCCACAAAATGGGTATACACCTGCAGGTGGAACAAATTTGTGGCATGGTGTACAGCAAAGGCTGTGGATCCACTCTCGGCCCTCCTTTCTGAGGTTCTCCTCTTTCTTCTTTCTCTTGCCCATCAGGGCTCTGCTTTGGGCACTATTAAGGGCTACCTCTCTGCCATTTCCGCCTTCTTAAGGCTACCTGTTCCGCCCTCTCTGTTCAAGTCCCCGGTGGTAAATAGGTTCTTGAAGGGCATCACTCATATATTCCCCCCTGTTCATTTCGTGATGCCTCAGTGGGACTTGAATCTTATTCTAACTTATCTGATGTGCGCTCCCTTCGTGCCACTTCATAACTGTCCTCTTCGTCTTCTCACTCTTAAGACTTCATTCCTAGTTGCCATCACCTCTGCCAGGAAGGTGAGTGAGATCCAGGCTCTTTCTTCACAACCGCCTTTCCTCTCTGTCGATCCGGACTAAGTTGTTTTGAGGACGCGTCCCTCCTTTCTGCCCAAGGTAGGCACAGCCTTCCACATTGGGCAGTCCATCACCTTACCCACCTTCTTTCCGCCTCCGCATCCCTCGAAAGAGGAAGAGAGGCTCCACCATCTGGACCCAAAACGTGCGCTCTCATACTATCTGGACCGCACAAGCCAGTTCCGGGTGGATAACCACGTCTTTGTTGGTTACGTGGGCGCTAAGAAGGGACGGGCGGTGCACAAACGGATCATTTCCCGATGGGTCGTTTTGTGCATCAAGGCTTGTTATTCACTGGCTACAAAGGAGCCTCCTGTGGGGCTACGTGCCCATTCCACTCGGGCCACGGAGGCTACTACTGCCCTGGGTCGGGGAGTCCCCTTGAAGGCCATCTGTCGGGCAGCTACGTGGGCCTCGCTGCACACATTCGCTAGACACTACTGCCTGGACAGCCAAGTCCGGAGAGATGGCTTTTTCAGCCGTTCCGTTCTCCAGAACTGTCTGGTGTGATCATTGGTTCGCAGACCCACCACTGGGATTGCTATTGCTGGGGTATCTATTCTAAGGTAAGGAATCTAATACTAACCTGTTTCTTTCGGATGCACAAGTTACTTACATTCGGTAACGATATATCTGTAAGAAACAGTAGTTTGTATTAGATTCCTTACCGTCCCACCCATCCTCCCCGTTCTGCGAACCGATATCTAGGGTTAAGGTTTATCCCTTTGAGGGCCCTAGTTTCATGGCACCAATGTTGGTTTTTATTATGGCTCTGCGTTTCTGGTGCGAAAAAGCTGTGTATAAGAACTGACGTCCGAGCGCGAGGGCGGCATCTAAGTACTCCGGCGACGTCATCCCGGCATCAACAACCCCGGCGATGGATACGGAGCTGCAGATGACGCCTACCGACGCGCAGGGGTACTGCTACGCAAAACTTTCCCGATCCGGACTGACGCCTGGGGATATTCTAAGGTAAGAAATCTAATACTAACTACTGTTTCTTACAGATATATTGTTACCGAAGGTAAGTAACTTGTGCGTTAGTGGTAGTGATAAGAAGTAGTATTAATCATAAGCACCACTGTATTACTATAAATAATGACAACACCAATGTCTTGGTTAAAAGGTTTATAATCAAAACAATTATAATTAAATAGTAGCAATAATAGTAACTAGTCCGAGTAATATTTATTAATGATTATTTGTAACAGCGAAAATACTGCAATGCTAATGACATAAATACCACAAATAACAAAGCTACCAAAAATAATAAAAAGAACAATTATAACAGTTAATATTATCATTGTTAGAAATTATGATACTGATACGATTATAACACTGGTCTAAGTTATTATGAATATTGCTAGTAATTCAAGCATGATTCAGTAAAGTACCTTTTGTTTAGTACAGAAGAGTGTGCAGTGCTTATTGTGCTTAGATTCCTATCACTTCTGACTCTAGCTTCACTCTGAGTTGGCATATCACCCCAGTTTGTTTCGAATGATGTAAATCTGATATTGTTAGTGCTTTTATGCAGGGTGTACATGCACCGTTTCTTTTTCTAATTACATCACCGTGCTGGCCTCCAGAAGGTCAGGTCTCAGACCCACACTCAGGACCTCACACCAGCATCCCCCAAAGATGCCTGCTCTGTACTGATGTAGGCCCAGCTTTAGTAAAACTACTCTTGATGGCTGCTACAGACAATGATAATTATCCAACCCATGCTGCTGGCCAAAGAGATAGATTTGGTCATAATTCATCAGTTCTATCCAATTGACAAACTTTACTGAAGGTCATTTACGTATAATGTCCATGTAAGTGAAAGTTCATGGAATACACAAAGAATGCTCATTTAACCCTGTTTCCCTAATGCTGCTGATTCATTTGTGGGTGGCTGCATGGCGCACTGGGGCACATGCAGTGGCACCTACTTAACGCAATCTTAAATACAGTGATAAATCCTTCAGTGATGACAGAGATATTATGACTGTTTATCAAATCTAGAGATGAGATAAAGGTGGGATGGTGTTATAGAAAGAAGGGATTATCTGTTTTTAAACTGTGTATATTTTAGTTAAAACTGCACGAGGCATAAGCCTGATTCTGAGTTCAGGCGTTATTTATCGCCTTCGATAAATAATGATACCACTGGTGTTTTATTTATCGGGTGCTATAAATTACACATATTACAAGTTTCTGGGAAATAACAGGCAGATTTTGGTTGTTTAACGCATTACAATTCGGATCATTTGGTAAATACCACATGTTGTCCCCTGTTAATTTGTGGCTGGTATGACCTGCTCAAATTTAACTTATGTACCCCATCCAATAAATATCGGATGCCTTAAATACCTTCAAACTCGTAATTCTGACCCATGTACAAATGGGGGCTAAAGCATGGGTCGGAATATTGAAGGAACTCGCACTGATGCCCCATGGGAGATGGCAGCACCCCCAATGGTATAAAATCTATTTATAACAATCCTCTTGAGAGTAGGATGAGTCTACACGTTATCACTGAAGATTTATTTGCTGGATATAGTATTGTCTTAACTGTGGCTTTGACATTTTTCCCTTTTCTCTTCTATGTATAAAATAACGAAAGGCCATATAAGCATTTTACTAAATGCCTTTATTCCATTTGAAAAAGTACAGTTGTCTAAAACTGTAAAGCATAGTTTTTTCTTTAGTGCGCCCCCCGGGTGGAGCATATGAATGCCTTTAAATTCACCCTCAGTGCATCAGGAACGTTTACCTTTAATGTCTAGTCTCATGTACCTAATGTTGCCATAGACAAGTATAAGCTAAACATTAGCAGAACCCCATTGATTTTAACGTGTCTGTTTCATTACATAAGGTGTGTCTGTGTGATGTAAACGAAGCAACTATTTTTTTTTTAGAGAATATTGGTGTAATATAAAGAAAGACTACCTTACCTTTCCCATACACCAAAGAGGCACACGTGAGCTGTAGCTCAGTTGGAGTGATTCTCTGTCAGGAGCATAGCTACCAGCCAGGCCCTGGGCAGTAGCACGAGCGACCATGGGCAGGCCACTAAGCCATGATAATTGCGGGATTTTACTACCCAACGGGCTTGCACCAAGGCACCCATGCTATGCCATATGCCTGTGGCTAGGTGCACACATTAAAATTCCTACAGGATAGAAGTCTTTTAGGTTTCAGTGCTCGACAATCTCACCTGTTTGTTTAGCACTCTCCAGGGGATACAGTATTTACCGCACAGGACATTACCACACCAGGTAAGTACCACCCTGCCCCTTTTTTGGACTTTTTACCACACCTTACTTTATCACTTAGGTATGTTTTTTTAAATGTCATAATTATTATGTCATTAAAAAGGGGAACTTAAAGGTTAGGGAATCAGTAAGGGGTCAGGGTAGTGGGGGTAAGGGAGGGTAGAGGTAATGGGAGGTAAGTAGTTTTTAGGGATCAGGAATGGGTTATGGTAAAGCGAGGTAAGAGGTTTTAGGGTTCAAGGATGGATAGAGGTAAAGGGAGATAAGAGTATTTTTGCATTCAGGGTGAGTAGAGGTAAAAGGAAGTAGGGTTTTTTTAGAGTTAATGAGATGGTAGAGGTAAAGGAAGGTACATGATTTTAAGGTTCAGGGTGGGCAGAGGTAAAGGGAGGTAAGAGAGGTTTCAGGTTCAAGGCCAGGTTGAGAGAGGTAAGGGTTTTTAGGGTATAGAGGTGGGTAGATGAAAAGTGAGGTATAGGGGTGTTTATGGTTCAAGGGTGGGTACAGGTAAAAGGAGATAAGAGATAAGAGATTTATGTATATATATATATATATATATATATATATATATATATATATATGTATATATATATATATATATATATATATATATATATATACATACATAGATATACAAATATCAGATAAGATGTGTATATATATAAATATATATATATATATATATATATATATATCAAGCTCCACGGGGATGTCCAACAGTAGGCAGCGCCTGTAACTGCAAGTCTCCCTTTGATAAAGAGCAAGTCTCGAAACGCATCAGGGTGCGGTTGCTGCTTAACTTCACGGACCAGCGCGATTGTTTGTACCTGATTAAAAGCTTCTGGGGAAAAGCTACTCTGTGTGCGTGTGCTGCCTACTGTTGGACATCCCCGTGGAGCTTGATGTATTTGCGGCCGTCCTGCCGCAGGGCTGGCACCACCTCGACAAACAACAGGAGAGGGCCACGGAGCTCCCGAGTTGGTGGGGCTCTGAATGTGGGGCACGGAGAAGGATTTAAAACAACGCGCTGCCCGGTGCTGGGGCTGAGCCCCTAAATAACAATGTGTGCGAGGTGCCATCATCAAGGGCATGGAAGCGGACTACACCTCCCAGAGTGCTACGTGTAAAGGCTCATTCAGAGCGGACCTATATGGACCCACGATAGGAGGGATAAATGAAGGTGTGGCCGTGACTGTGCCTGTAACTGCAAGTCTCCCTTTGATAAAGAGCAAGTCTCGAAACGCGTCAGGGTGCAGTTGCTGCTTAACTTCACGGACCAGCGCGATTGTTTGTACCTGATTAAAAGCTTCTGGGGAAAAGCTACTCTGTGTGCGTGTGCTGCCTACTGTTGGACATCCCCGTGGAGCTTGATATATATATATATATATATATATATATATACATATATATATATATATATATATATATATATATATATATATATATTATATATATATATATATATTACCTACTGGCGGTCGCCAGTAGGTAGTTATAGTTAGGATTTTTTTCAATGTTAAATCTCAAAATTCTATTTGGAATAACTTTGGCGCCGGTTGACGAATCTGCCTGAAAATTTCCTCAAAATAGCCTCGCGGCGCTCCGGTCCTTCCCTGAAAGTTTGAGGGGGATGCGTCAAGCGGGGGCCGAGATAAAAGGGGGGTCCCAAAATGCGTTTTCCCCATGTTAATTTCCATAGGGCGGTCGATTTCACTTTTAGCCCGAATGGCTAAATGGATTTCCACCAAAGTTGGCAAAATTGTAGGGACTGGTAGCCCGATGTGCCTTTGCTATGTCTTAAGATATGTGCTCCAGTGAATTTTTAGTAATTTAGGTTAAAAAAAATGTATATATCTAGAGCCGCGCCCCGGTACGCGCACCGGGGAGCGCTCAAAGCGTGCCACGCGACTTGCGCGCGGAAAGCTGATTGGCTCTCGGGTGTCTGTAAACATTAGAAACAGTCCGCAGCGGCCGCCATCTTGTACCTCGGTAGGATTGAGGTGGAAAAAATCAAAGGGGGAAATGAGCAAAAGGGGGCAGGGTACACCCCCCTGACCCCCTAGGTTTGTTGTGGGGGTCATAAAAGGGCCCCACGGGGCAAAAAAATACATTTTTTTTGATTTGCGCAGGGGGAGTGCCCGGTACGCGCACCGGGGAGCGGACCATGGAGAAAAAAGAATGACGCTTTTTAAAAAAAAATAGAATTTTTTTATAAATTGGAGGTAGTTCTGAAAAGAACTTTTTTTGTTTTTGATGTTTTATATTTTTTTTATACTTTTTAAAAAGATGTAATATTTTTTTGGGATTTTTTTACAGGGGAAAAACAAAAACAGGGATTCAAAAACTGCTCAACAGGAGCAAAAAAATGAGAAAATTTAGGGACGGGGAGAGCATCGGTGTTCCTGTCTCTTCATTGCAATGAGTTCAACACTCTGCTCTCCATAACAAGTTCGTCACAGTCCACGCATAAAAATTTTATGCCTGCAAAGACCGGCTGAACGTTAGGGACCATTCTTGCACGTGTTCTTCCTGAAGGTGTTGCTCCACCAGTGGAGGTGCTGCCGCCATCTCTTCGTGCATTCTCTGCCAGCTCCCTGACACTCTCCCTGGAATAATTTTTGGGGTGTGTTCTTTTGACATGCCTAATTAAATTGGCATTTCCAAAGCTATATTGCTTTAGAGGATTGCCTCTGGATAAAATACTGCCACATATTTTACAAGTTACTTTACTTGCATTAACTTTTTTTTGTCCTTCGGGGATGTCATAAAATTTCCAGATAAAGTGGATCTTTGTTTTCTGGTGAGGAGGGTCCTCTTGCACAAATCCATCTGAATCACTGCTGGATGACTCCCTTGCAGCCATTGCTGTAGATCAGGAAATTAACGAGTAGATAATTCACAAAACACCTCTTGCTCTCTCCAAGTGCAAATCAATAGTGATAGAAATGGGTGGGTTTCTCAAAATTTAGAAAAAAAAAATTATTGAACCAATGAAAAGTGTTATTTTCAGGTCACATGAGCAGGGGCTTCATCATTATGAAACCAAAACTGTTATGAACCAATGAAAAGTGTTATTTTCTGGTCACATGACCCGATGCGCTTATGCTGCGCGCCCCGGGGCGCGTCGCGTAAGCGCGTCGGACGTCTACATTGCGCGATCGTATTCGCTCGAGTGCTTCCGGGTGCGCTTACGCCGTGGGTTTCACGCGGACGTGGCTACGCGATACGTCAAAATCATGTTTTCGTTCGCGATTTTGGCGCTTACGGGACGCTCCCCGGAGCGCGCCCCGGGGCGCTTTATAAAAGTACGCTTTTCGGGGCGCTCCCCGGGGCGCGCACCGGGAGCGCTCCATAGCAACAAAAAAAAAGAAATTGGGAAAAATATTAGGGATTGGTAGCCCAATGTGCCTTTGCTATTCTCAAGTGGTTTTTACGAAAATTAACTTTGAAAAAAATATATATTGTGCTACATTGGGCTATTTATATGTTAGAGCCCAAATGTAGCCCAATGTAGCCCAATGTAGCCCAAAGATGGCCACCAGAGACAAAAAAAGCAAATGTAGCCCAAATATCAGCTAGATGTAGCCCAACTGTAGCCCAATGACAGAATGTACCAGAGTGTTCTAAAGAACAACTAGAGCGCTAACAGTCTTACTTATAAAGTGAGACTTATAGTTAGGAATTAGCATTAAAAAAACCTATGAAATTCACTGAAAAAACCAAAGGTTTCACACCAGTTATAGTTAGGAATTAGCATTTAAAAAACCTATTAAATTCACTGAAAAAACCATAGGTTTCACACCAGTTATAGTTAGGAATTAGCATTTAAAAAACCTATTAAATTCACTGAAAAAAACATAGGTTTCACACCAGTTATAGTTAGCTGGAAGTTTTACTCGCATAAAACCATTGAAATTCCCACGTTATAGTTAGATGGACTCACTATAACTTGCGCGTGCAATGCACTGCTGATGACGTCACATATTACATCACTCATGACATGTTCAGTGACATCACTCATGACATCACTGATGACTTCATCCTTGTGACAGAGTGACAGACCTCCTTTCAGTGTAATGTAACCCATGAAACGCATATTCAAAAATAGAAATTAACATTTTCAAAAAAATGGAGATACACATACCAGTTACAACAACCAATTCAATAATTCCGCCATCTACATACACATCCACTCATTCAACAACAGTTCTATATAGTCACTCATACATATACTCACTCATCATATGTAGTGATACACCTATACATCCTGTTACACACCAACAGTCATCCAAAAGTTACTCTCACACATACTTACACATGCAAGTAAACTATTGAATATCCATTTATTTGCATATACAGCTAAACACACACTACCACCTTACTTCTAAGGAAACTTACACATACTTACTCTCTTAGACAATCACTTATAGAAACACTTACTTATTTAAACAGGAACTCTTACAATCTCTTACTCTCACATATACTCACTTATATACATCAATATTCACATATACTAGAATAAAACATATGTAGTTACTGATAAAGACACTAGTGAGACAGTCATTCACTCAGTAACACACACATATACACACTCATACACCCATACAGTCCTGCACATATGCTGTCTTCAAAACACATACAAAGAGAGAGTCAGTCATTCATGCATATATGTGATAAGTAATACCCCCTCCAAACCATACAAACACTCATACTGATACTAAAAAAACATCTAATAACCTATATACCTACACATGTAGCTACTCACCAACCCATGCAGCCACTTATAAACAAAGTGAAACACTAATACATATATTTAAATATTTAAACATTTCTCACTAATATATGTATTCACTAAGATACACTTAATAAGCCAGTTAACCAATCAATTTTTTTAAAAAAAAACATACATTTAGACACTTATTTAACCATTTATTCTTCCATCAACTTTTACATATACATATATAAAACATATTAATTTTTTAGAAAGGCAAACATTCACTGGATGGTGTCATCAGTGATGTCATGAGTGATGTCACTGACCATGTCATGAGTGATGTAATATGTGACGTCATCAGCAGTGCATTGCACGCGCAAGTTATAGTAAGTCCATCTAACTATAACGTGGGAATTTCAATGGTTTTATGCGAGTAAAACTTCCAGCTCACTATAACTGGTGTGAAACCTATGGTTTTTTCAGTGAATATATATATATATATATATATATATATATATATATATATATATATATATATATATATATATATATTTACAAGATCTTCAAACCTCCACATGCAGCGGCGAAAGAAGAGACAGACCCCACGCTATCCGGGCAAGATGTTATTTATTCCAAATGCCTTCCAAAATGCAACGTTTCGAGTATTGGCGTACTCTTGTTCACACACCACATTTTAAAACGGAAACTTCTTTTATCTGCGCAGTTCTGACCCACCCTATAGGGCCACACCTACCAAACGTGAGTCACATGGTTCTACCTGCTGCTAGGTTCAAAGCAATTTAAAGTTACAGTACATATAATAGCTATGTCTTTGAAACATTGTTGCATCAAGAAAAACAAACAATTTGCTGCGAAATGCTTGATACTGATTTTGTCACAGTTACTGACAATCCAAATTGATTACTGTATAAATACTCAAGAGGAAAATATGAATGTTGTATAACTGCATAAATGCAATGATGTTATTGTGCACCAACATTTAGGAAAAAGTGATATGCATAATGCACCTCACAGTCAATCAAAAAAACAGCACTGGACCATTCACTAAATATAGCATAACAAAAAATATTATGAAGATGCAAATGATAGCTGTACAGTTGTAAATTGCTACACAACTTGGTAGAACCTTATAAAAAGACAAAAAATATATATCACCCAAAAAAAGCACCTCAGTGTACAAACCACAGTTTCAAGTTTCAGTCCTGTATATTTGTTTAAAATTTATACATTTTAAATTTTATATGGCATAAATATTAAGGACTATTTACAAAAAAGGTTGTATTTATCAAAAAAAGTGCTAAGTGAATTCACAGTGCAACAAAACCACCTAAAGAAAATATTTCCCAATAATTATTAAAAGACTGCACTGCTCAGAAACCTGAACAGCTGACTTAGATTAAGAAATGGGACTACAGAATCCATGAAACAGGTGCTTAGATTCGAAATTCATATATATACAAGACATAAGTGATTCATCATTTTGTCTTAGATAATCTCGCAACAGAACCATGATTGTAGTATGTGAATACTGTATACAGAGTGTGTAAAATGGATCAATGCTCCTACAGAAAGTTATGCATGTCCTCTGTCGCATTTAACCCATTGGGTTGTTTGCTGTTGAGCTTAATGATGTACTGCGTTTCTAATCGACGTAATAGTTTTTCACGGTCGCCGCCACGCCTTAAGGGAGCAACAGCATCGATGACATAGTAAGTAAGACACGAGAGATCCCTGTTGTGCCTGCTGTTGAAATGGCGTGCCACCGGGTATGCCCCGTCGTGATTAACTATAGCACGAAGGTGCTGCAGTATTCTAACATGCACCTGTGCGCCGGTACTGCCCACATAGCGTAGACCGCAGGTGCAAGCTAGGACGTAGACCGCAAACTACGTGCGGCAGTTGTAATTGCCGTGAATCAGATATTCAGTTTCAGAGAACGGAGTGCGGTAATGGGTGGTGTTCTGTCCAAATTTGCATGCTCGACACGAGGAGCATTTGTGGAAGCCTTTGCCTCCAAACCATTGGGTGACCATGGGCAATTCAGGGCTGGATTTTACTAGCTTACTGCGCATGCTCACGGGTCTGTCGGGGGTCATATCCCGTAAGACACCATCAGTTTTTAAGACTGCCCAGTGTTTGTTAATTATGGACTTTATCTTGCGGTGCTGTCTACTGTACGTAGTTATTAGCCTGGTGGTATCCGATATGGCATCATTGTCGAGGGGTTTGGGTGCCAATAAAGAGTCTCTGGATCTTTCTTTACTCTTTTGCAATGCAGTGGCTAGACAGGTTTTGCTGTAACCTCTTGCCTGTAATCTGTCAAGCATTGCAATTGCCCCCTCCTCAAACTTTTCCTGAGTGTTGCAAATTCTCTTTAGGCGCAACAATTCGCCAAGCGGAATACTCATAATGACGTGCTTGGGATGGCCACTGCTGGCATGTAATATGCTGTTGCCAGCGGTGGATTTTCTGTGTAGGGAAGTAACAATCTTAGTACCTGTGATGTTGATAGAAACATCAAGAAACTCAGCCGATGTAGTGCTGATGTTAAAGGTAAAAATAAATTGAACTGGTTTGTGTTGAGTGTGTTCACAAAGGTTTGAGCACTCATAACATCCCCCTCCCACACACAGAAAATATCGTCAATAAAACGCATCCAATACTTGACGCGTTCAAAACCAGGAATGCCTGGTAAATCCTGCTCCTCCCACAGCCCCACGTGCAAGCACGCATAGCTGGGGGAGAAGCAGGATCCCATGGCTACACCGCGTATTTGTCTCCAGATTTCTTTTCCAAACAAAAAGTAATTGTTATCTAAACACCATTGTACCAAATTGCAAATCATTTTGTTATGACTGTAGTACATGCAAGATTTATGCCCCAAAAAATGTCTTATACCTTCTATTCCTTTTGTGTGTTCGATACAAATGTATAAGGACTCAATGTCCAAAGTGATGATGCTAAGCTGTGATGCACTGTTCTGTCAAGAAAAGTGTCTCCCCAGAGCACTCGAAATCAAAAAAGTTCAAATAAAGGTTCAAAAAACGTGTAAGTCAGTTTCAATGTTTTTCTTTACTTGTGCATCATTTCATGATTCTTCTCATGGTATACACTCATTCAACTCATTGGCCCAATGCATTTCGGGCTAAGCCCTTCTTCGGGGGCCCTGTGCAATCCTGTAATGATGATGATAAAGTACAGTTTCAAAAAGCAAATTATTTAAACATTTGTTCATGCAAAGTCGAACAGTATTCAACATATTTACACATGCAACGGGGGTAGAAAATCAGTGTAGGAGGTCTGACCTTTATGCTAATGATGCGAGAATGAATGTGCTCGAGGCCAGTTACTCGAAAAGTGCAGGAAAATTGGGGGTGTCTAGGGAGTGGCAATGGTGGCCACGTTAAAAAAAGTGCTCGTGAAATCGTGGTGTTCAAACCTGTTCAGGCGAATAGGGTAGCCGCGCTGGTATGAGAAAGTGTCTGTAACAAACGGAAAAATAATGAACGTTAAGTGGCGGGTCTATGTTTGACAGAAATCATCTGTCAAAAGTTCATTTCGTTCTTTGCCGTAAAAAATGCTTACCGAGTAAAGTAATCTAGCCGAGTCCGCATAGGAGTCCGGTTAAAGTGTAAACGATCAGATGTTCTTCCGCGTTCTGAATGTTAAACCGGGTCGCGAGGCTCTTTTAATGTAAGAGCGATGCTGATACGTCAAGATGTGTTGGTTAGTAACGAACGATGTTATAGGTTGACACGTGGTCACGTGTCACAACAATCGGAAACGTAATGTTTACAATTCTATCGCGGTGCTACGGGCTGTGTTCTGGCTGGGGAAAGAATGTATCATTAAAAGTTTTTACGATGTATTCGTGTCTCAGTGGGGTAGAGGGGCTTGGTACAGAAAACTGAAAAATGGAATATTAAAAAGAAGTGATAATGTGTGTTCTTATTCTAATTCATGTCCATGGAGCATTCACAACGATAGCATGTATTCAATAACAGAATAAATAGTCTTTCACAAATATTTGAATCATATCAAAGCATATGACTACAGATAGCAACTAAATTCTAAACGTTCATTGAGTCCTCTTGGAGCTGTCGATGACAGTCTATTGATCCAGTAAAGTTCACGTCTTAACAGATATTGATCATTATCTCTTCCTGGGAGTAATGGAACTATTTCTAAAATGCAGAACTTCAGTTGGCTTGGATTGTGATGGTGATCGTTAAAGTGTACTGCCACGGTAGATTTGTTAGATTTGAGGCGAATGTTACTGCGATGTTCTGTCAACCTGGTTTTTATTTTTCTGGATGTTTTGCCCACGTATGGGAGTCCACATGGACACTTCAGCATATACACAAGGTTGGTGCTATCACAAGTGCCATTGACTTTTAGTTTGATTTTGCTTCCACTGGATGGGTGGTTAATTTCATTCCCTTTGATAATGGAATTACAATTTCCGCAGTTGTGACAGGCCATCGTGCCTTTGTATGATGACGGAAGTTCTGTGGCTTTAGGTTTTAGTAGTTCTTTGAGGTTTCTCGTCCTTTCATATGCGAATCTAGGGTTCAAGGAAAAAATTCCCTTGAAATCTTCTTCCAGGGCCAGTAACGGCCAATGTTTTAGTATGGTTTTTTTAATGTTGTAACTCCTTGTGGAGTATTTTGAAATGAACACTGATCTTTGTTCCTCCCTTGCAGTGGATGGTGTCAAAAGTTGTTGTCTATTCATTTGTTTTATTCTCTCCACAGCTGGTTCCAGTATAGCTTCTGGGTATCCCCGATCCTTGAATTTCTTTATCATGTTTTCTTTTTGCTCTTCATATAGTTGTTGAGAGGAGGCAATGCGTTTAACGCGTAGCAATTGAGAGTAAGGAAGATGATTTTTTAATGGAGGTTGATGAAAACTTTGGTAGTGTAACAAGTTGTTCTTGTCCGTAGGTTTCTGAAATACTGTGGTAAGTAGTTTGTCATGGTCTTTGATGATTAATACATCTAGGAAAGATAGTTGTTTGTGATTGATGTTATAGGTGAATTGAATCCGGTCGTTGACATTATTGAGTTCTTGGATGGCTGATATTAATTGAGTGGTTGATCCTTTCCATAGTAGGAAAATATCATCTATATATCTCTTGTACAGTATGAGATTGTTTTTCCATGATTGGTTGTTAAGAATGTGCTCTGTTTCAAAGTGATGCATAAAGATGTTGGCATATGCCGGAGCAGCACAATTTCCCATGGAAGTTCTGTTACATTGTCCAAAAAATTCGTTGTTGTACTGAAAATAGCTGTGGAATAGTGTAAAATGCATCAATTCCATGATTAACAATTTCAAATTTGTTTCTTCTGATTCGCTGTTTAGCAGAATATTCTCCAATGCTGTTAATCCTAAGTCATGAGGAATCGAAGTGTATAATGACTTCACATCAATGCTGGTCAAAATCATCTCGGTGGAGAATGAGGTCTTATGTTCTTCTAGAATGTTCAAGAAATGGGTGGTATCCTTTATGTATGTTGGAATCTGCTGTACTAGTGGTTGTAGATGTTTGTCAATGAATTTTCCTATTGGTTCATGGATTGAATTGACTGTAGAAACGATCGGCCGGAATGGAGGAACTGTGGGGTGTTTGTGTATTTTTGGAATCATGTAAATATAGGGTACAGATGGATTTTGTTTGATCAGATATTCTTTTTCTTTATTTCCAATGATTCCTGTTTCAATTGCTTTTTGGATGACGCTAATCAGAATTTTTTTTGTATTCACTGGTTGGGTCTCCTCTCAATTTTATGTAGGTGTTGATATCGTTCACATGGTCCTTCATATTTTTATCATAGAACTCAGTATCCATGATTATCAGGGCGCCGCCCTTGTCTGCCTGTCGTATGGTGATGTTTTTATTTTCTGCCAAGTTTTGGATAGCTTGTCTCTCTTTTTGGGTGAAGTTGGTTCTTTTGGGTCTGGGTGCTTTGAAGATCTTTAAGACATCTTGATTTACGACTTTTTCAAAGGCATCCAATACCTTGTGACTCACTGGTGGTAAAAAGCGACTCGGGTTCCTTAGTCCCATTAGTTTATCAGTTTCGGTGTCTGTGATAGGTCTCTCTACGACATTTGAGAAAAAATGTCTAAGGCGTAAATTTCTTAAAAATTTGTACACACAGATTTGTGTTTCTAGCAAGTTAGAATGGTAAGTGGGAACAAATGATGTACCTTTCTGCAAAGTTTTTATTTGAAAGTGATGATGCACCAGTTCCTTTGCCATGATATGGCCTCTAGTTTAGATAAAAAATCACCTGTATCCTTGATATAGCTAGGCAAAGATTGGACATGCTCTTGTAGGTAAAAGGCAATGCATCGTGAGATGTTTTCGCCCATACTCCTGATCGCGGAGATAATGGGTCTCCCAGGTGTTGGATCTTGCATTTTGTGCACCTTTGGGATTAGGTACATATGTGGTATGACTGGATGTTCAATCAATAGAAACGCACATTCAGTGGCTGTAATTAAATTTTCTCTTTTATAGGACAACAACAGCTTTTTAATGTTCTCCTTTGCGTGTTTGTATTGAGTGCCATTACTCCTTATGTAACAGTTGGCGTTGTCCAATTGTCGTTTGGCTTCTGAGATGTAATGTTCTTTTTGCCACAAGACAATATTGCCCCCTTTGTCAGAAGGACTCACGATGATTTCTTGGTTTTTTGACAATTTGGCCATTAAATTGTTGTACTTCTTGGTCTGGAAACTGGACATGTCTTTATTGGAGTGGATTTGTTTGTTAAGTTTTTTTAAATCCTCGATGATGCATTCGTGATAGATGTCCACCGCATCCTTTGGCATAACGGGGACGAATTTGCTTTTAGGTTTAAAAGGACTTTCACCAGCACCTTTCTGTGGAATATCAATCTCACGTAACTCACTTTGAGTGTCAGAAACATCCGTGTCGGTGTTAGGTGGTGCTGTTGCGCTGTTAAGTTTGTATAGCGTGATGAGGGTTCTTGCGTCATTTGCTAGAACTAAGGAAGGACTATTAACTTCATCTATATATATATATATCAGACAATACCAGTACATAAGATCGTTAAGCATGAGTGGTAAAGCTCTGTGTGGAGTTACAACGCATTTTAAAGATCAACGTGTTGTAAAGCCTTTGAGGTAAAGGCATGTGTTGTAAACACATCCACGGTAAAGTTTGATATTCCTCTCAAACCATTCTCAGGGCAAGTGGGTATCTTGCATATAATAATGCACCATTAGGAACAGAATTAAACAGATATTAAAAATCATGGGGTAGTTCTGTGCCTCATAAATCATAAAGCCATATAGCTCTGGTTCCTATATTCTGAAATCCAAGCTGATTTTTAATATCCAAATTTCACAGGAGTACAGTGTTTCATGTAAGATCAAAATGTCTGAATGTACGTAGTATTGCAGAACATAGACTGGCTTGTCTATTTCATTTTATTTATTTTGAAGGTCTTATAGAGCGCGAACAAGATCTTTGCCTGATATCAGAGCGCTTTACATTAAGTTAGGCTGAATATACAAACGAATAAATGCAGGTACGTCAAACATACATAACAAATAGTGCAAAGGGAAGCAGTAGGGTACAAGAACAAAACATATCCGTTGAGTTAGGTCGCGGTCAGATAGAGTGACTAGAGTGTCTAGATGGCCCCTTATCGTAGTAAGTATTAATAGTAAGGGAACGATTGGTCTCCGAGATTCTTTACTCTATGATTAGGTGAATTTTGCCATGAGAATCGCTTTTACTTCCTTTTTGAACGATGCGGTAGAAGCATTCAGTGTGGTTTCTGGGGGAAGTGAATTCCATATCCTGGGCGCCATCCCAGAGAAGGTTTGTTTATATGTTTTCTTCCTGTTGAATCTTTGAGGTTTCAGTAGCAGGTTTTCAGGACTTCTTGAGGATCTTGGCCCACTAGAGATCGTCAACTTCTGTGCGAGGTAGCTGGGTGCCTTGTGGTGTATAGCCTTATGCGTCATGCACGCTATTTTTAGGTGAATTCTGGCTTCAAGCGGTAGCCAATTCAAGGCTTTTAAGTCTGGGGAGATATGGGAACTTCTTTTTGAACCAGTGACGAGTCTCGCTGCAGCATTTATTGAGGCTCTTATGGGTGCTGTTGTAGCTTTTGGAAAGCCACACAGAGATACACTAGCGCTTGTACTGCCAGCTTGAAGTCCTTGACTGGCAGGAAGGGTTTCAGCTTCCTCAGTGTGTTTTTCTGGAAGTTTGCTCCCTTTGTTGCGTTGCTAATGTGTTTCTGCATAGTGAGGTTGCTGTAAAGAGTTATTCCCAAGGATTTAGCGGAGTCTATAATGTTAGGTTGAACGTTAAATGCAGTAATATGTTTGATCAAGTCTTGCATAATGGGGACTTTGGCGAGTGGAGCTATAAGGAGGAATTTGTTTTTAGAGCGTTCAATTTGAGATGGTTCTCTGCCAACCAAATCTGGGTGTTCCTGAGTGTTGTGTTAAGCCCTTTAATGTCTTCTAGGGAGTGAATCTTAAGATAAAGTTGTGTGTTGTCGGCGTACATATGATATTGTACGTTAGACGCATGTAGCAATTCAGTGAGAGGTTCCAGGAACAGGTTAAACAATGTCGGAGATAGTGAGGAACCTTGCGGAACCCCCAACGTGACTGGTACAGGATTGGAAAGAGTGTTATTTACCTTGAATTTTTGCATTCGGTTATGGAGAAAAGGGGCGAACCAGTTTAGCACTGATCCAGATAGACCCAGTCTATGTTTCAAAAGATCTATCAGATTCTCGTGTTTAACCGTATCAAAGGCTGAGGATAGGTCAGGTGGATGAGTAGGCATGATCCGCTCTGATCAAGAATTTGTAGCGCATCGTCAATAATGTGTGGCATGGCTGATTTGGTGCTGTGACCTGCTCTGAATCCTGATTGGTGTTTGTTAAGAAGGTCAAAGTGATCAATATATTTAGTCAGTTAGTGGTGTACACATTTTTCCAGTAGTTTGGCCAAGGTAGCAATATTGGAGATAGGACAATAGTTGTTTAGGTCAGTAGGGTTGGCTGTGGATTTCTTTAGGATGGGTGATTTTGAGGGTGTCCGGGATGCAGCCTTGTTGGAGAGAACTGTTGATGATTTTGGTCCAGAGAGGCAGAAGCCATGGGGTTAAGTCTTTAACAGCATTTGCCGGGAGAGGATCAGTGAAGTGATTGGCAGGCTTCAGGGTATTAAGAATCTTGTCTAAAGCTTCTTCAGTGTAAGTAGCAAAGGATGACCAGGCTGCAACGTTTTTTAAGTCAAACTTTGAGGGGATTTGGTGTGGCGCGGTTGGGGATGGATGGGAGGTGTTCATAAGCGGACCGGAGTGTAGTAATAGGTAATTTAGGAGATCCTTCTTGATGTTGTCAGTCTTCTGATTAAAGAAGACAGAAAATTCTTCACAGTTGGGTTCCGGGCGGGCTGTATCTTGTGGTCGTTGAGGAGTGTCCTTAGATTGGGTTTTGATTAGCTCAAAAAGTTTTTGGGGACGATTTCTTGCTTGGTCTAGTTGGTGGCTGAAAAAGTCAGCTTTCGTGCGCTTGATCTTTTTATAATAGGCATTTCTCTTTTTCCTTTGTAACTTGAGGTGATGAGAAGATGGGATTGATCTCCAAGTGCATTCATGAGATCTGAGAGACCGTGGGGGTCGTGGCCAGCCAGGCATCATGGCGGACGCGACTTTCTAGAGCTCCGTCCGTGGGGCCCTGAATTCTCCTGATATTATCCTCAGAGAGTGTTTAAAGCTTCCCTGCACCGGGCGGAACAGACACCGGACCGGCTGGGGACTTCGCCGATGTGAAACTCTGCAAGCATAGAGGCGGCGGTGGCGGAGGAGCAGCCATCGGACTGCAACGGAGATGGGGAAGCCGGAAGGCGTGAAACCCGCCCCGGGCCTTACACACGAGACGTCACCCGGCGCTGGAACGGAGGGAATTTGTGCCCGGACCAGAGCCTCGGTCTCCTGCGGCGTGTTGCGGCAAGCGGCGGCGGACCCTGAGCGAAAGAGGAACTGACAGGTGACGCCCGGGGAGGCCGAGAGGGGGCCCGGAGTACAGGGTCCGTAGCGACTGAAGATGCAGCGGCAGGCCCCAGGGTACTTGGAGTTGGCGGAGGTACACCGCGACGGACCAGTGCTGCGGTAAGGCGTGGGGGGGCCCCTACCTGGCGCACCTTCAAGAATACCCAGCCGATAGATTAGGCGGCATAGGTGGAGATCCGGCCGCCCGCCGGCCCCAGTCAAATCGGCAGTGCGGAGAGACTCTGCGGCGCAGCCTGTAACACACGCATCCAGCCGCAGTGAAGCCTAGGGGCCCGCGGAGTACTGAAACGGGCTCGCAACGTGCCACACAGCCAAGGGCAAATATTGCCACTAGTGAGCTCCTGTCGGCCGGAGCGAGAGCTGTCACCCAACGCTGCTAGTGATGTGCCACTGAGACAGGGGACAATACCTGCCTTATAAAACGCGTCCGACTGCGGAGGCTCCGGTCAGTGGAGCTGGGCCTGCGAGGCGCAGAAAGACAGCAAAGAGTGTGGATTGTGGGGCAAGGAGGGTGAGTTAGACTACGGCACCCGGTACTTGGGTGCTATTATGCACCAGGCGCCATTTTGTCCATCCCTGCGCTGTGAGGCCTCAGCCCCTGAGCTGCATCTGATGCTTCCCCCTCCCGCTGATACCACCAGGCATTGGGGCCGCGTCTGTGACAGGGAGTCGGGAGGAGGGGGGGTCCCCCCTTTTGCACTGTTGGAGCCAAGGAGCACTTGGGGGAAGGTCGCTGCTTGTACTTACTGGCCCCGGTGGGTGAGGGCTCACGCAGGAGACTTAGAGCCGGACAAGGAGGCGAACTGTCCTTGGGATGCTGGGCGGCGGCTTCTGGAGGCCCAACCCAGCTGATTTCCTCCTAGCCGACGCACAGCATTGACTATTTGGCCGGTAGGAACAACCCCCCCTTCCTCCCGCCATCACTCCTGGACCCACAGCCAGACACGTTGATGCCCACGGTGCAGCTGCTTGCAATGGGCAGGCTTAGGGACAAAACGCAGGCGAAGCAGCAGGAAGCGAGCGGCCTGATCCCCAGCAGGAACAGAGACGAATGGTCATGGAGCCCACAGCCACTCTAGCGGCCAAAATGGACACAGTTTTAGCGGCGGTGGAACGCATTGGGACTACCCTAGAGCAATCTAAGACCTCTCTGGAAGTGCGGATAGATAAAGTCACATCTGACTTCACGCTGCTGCATGCGGACCACCGTAAACTGTCGGAGTCAGTTGCTGCGCAACGCCAAATGCTCCAGGAACTGCAACCTGTGGTGCACAGCCATGCCTCTGCCCTACACGATCTGATTGATAGAGTCCACACACTAGAGGACCGCGCGGAGGATGCGGAAAGGCGCTCTTGGCGCAACAATGTCCGAGTGGTTGGCCTGCCAGAGGGAGAAGAAGGCAAGGACCCTGAACGATACACGGAGGCCTGGTTGCGGACACTTGCCGGCTGGAACATTGTCCCCGCACTTCGTGGTGGAAAGGGCGCACAGGGATTCCGGCGCAAGCCCAGAGGCCCGGAGCTCGGCCTCGCCTGTTCCTCTTCAAGCTCCTCAACTACCGGGACCGGGATACGTTGCTCCAAGAAACTCGGAAGATGAGTGACATCCAGGTGGGCAACAGCCGCGTGATGTTCTTCCCGGACTACACAGCAACAGTACAGAGGAGGCATGGTTTATACATGGCAGTGAAGAAACAGCTGCGGGACCTGGAACTGCCCTATTCATTGTTGTTCCCCTCCCGTTTGCGAGTGGTCACCAAGGAGGGCACTCGCTTCTTCGAGGCTCCGTCGGAAGTTTGGGATTGGCTGGAGGAGACTGGGCAATGGTCAGGAACGCGACCGGCGGGCCCAGAAGAAGGTGGATGGTAAGAACAGCACTCCAGGAGGCGGAGGAGGAAGAGAGGGGCCCGGCGAGGAGTGGGCATGGGACAGTCAGTCAGTCAGTATAGCTTTATTCGATTTTGGTTTAAAAATCTTAAAAGCTTACAGTTAAAATATAAAAACATACATACAATAACACATGGTATCTGCAAGTTAAAAACTTTTGCCCAACCTGTGGGGATAAATATCTTAATTATAACGTACTTTTCACAGATTATGATTAAATCAGACCGCAATTAATAAAGGTTCCAATACTTAGGACTATAAAACATTGATTCCTGTCGGGTATAAGTGGGAAAGCTACGGCCGCTCGATACATGGAGTCCTCTGCCCATTAACATGTTGCACCCTACCTTTAGAGTAGATGGGGGGATGCACGGCATTCTAGGATAAAAATCATGTAAATCCCAGACGGCGATTGGGCCGTTTCCCACTTGGGGTGCACAGGTACGTAGGTACGGGACGATATGTCTCTGCCTAAATCTAACGAGTACTAGGTCACTAGCAATATCTTTTGGGAGGGAACCCAGCCAGCCCACCCTTCTAACACTCATTATTGTACCCTCGAGGTTGGATGGCAGGGGTCTGTTTTTTGTCAGCCAAAATGTAACCTTGTTCAACAGTTCATGTTGTTTCCCGGTTTTCCCAGGTGTAAGTGCTGGTACTCCCGCGAGGACACATACAAAGGGAGCTGCCTCCGGTGGGAGTTGGATAGGAGAAACTTTATTATGCTGTACTCTAGGAGCAGTAAGCCGCGGCAAAACGGGTTTAAAGGGAGTTTTACGAGCTATTGGGGCTGGAGCGTTAGGAACTGTTGATTGGGTTGGAACCATTTTTGTCTTGTGTATTTGGCTTGGGGTCTTTGGGAGGCGAAGGTGGATGGGAACAATTAGGAGTTACAAAACATTTGTTGGCTAACAAGTTAGACTTGATAGTTTCCTCAATTCCAGTCAGCCTGTCCCCTAGTGCGTTTATTTTTTCTATTAATGGAGATATAATAGAACTGACCAGTTGTTCAATAAGGTATAATAGATCTGGCTGTGTAGGAGATGCTAGAACGACTATTTTCTCGGCAGCCTCGGGAGTCGTGAAAGAGTTATTGACTGGAGCTCTGGGGCTTAAGGACAATTTTTGGAGTTTTGAATGGTTCCCAATGTTATTAACCCCACTATGTTTCCTTTTAGCTGATGAGAACTGGGGAGATGCAATCCTTATGGTGTTTTCAATGTTGGTTTTACTAGATGAAGGGAGCGGTTGCAGGGGACTATCAGTATCAAGTATTACACAGGAGCTTTCGGCAGGAAGCGGTGATTCCACTAAGACATGTGTAGTTTTACACAGGGCGTTTAGCTCATCTAACCATGGGAGGGCTTGTTCTGTGACTACTGTTTGTGAGGGCAACTGCTTGGTCCATCTACTATGTGTGGACTGGGGAGATACGCCTTTATCGACTTCTCTAGCAATGGACTGTGTTGCACTATTTGTATTATCCCCATTGTGAGTCATAGTGTGGTTTGGGTGTAACAATATAGTTATCAACAAATCATAAATTCTGGTACAGAAATTGTCCTTGGAGAAATAGAAAGGCAAAGTCAATAGGTGGAAAACCAAACGGAAGCAAGTGTCTTTTCTTTACCTCCTCTTTACAGAGAGCCAAGAGCCAAGGAGGGTAGCCCCGTCCCATCCTCCTCGGGCCGTAGAGGGCCCGCCCTTTGCCCGGGCTTCGCCCGGCGTCCGCGATGCGGAGGGAGCTTCCTCAATTTAAGCGCCTCCGGGCGCGCTAGTCCTCGGGATGTGTGGGCGGTACAGGATGTTGTCCCAGGGCTTGCTGGGAGCTGTAGTTCCCCCCAACTGCGGCCAGGTAGCTGGAACAACTGCGGCAGGGGGAACAAGCAGCGTCAGAACCCCAGCAGCAGGTGAGGGAAAGTGTGTCCGCCTGGTCCCCTCCTCCGCCCAATATGGATTTCAAATAGCAATATAGCACAGTATTTCTTGGCAGTTGCACAATTTCATGATCTAATCAAAGAGTGTCAGACAATGAGCTTTCTTACTCCCTTCCCCTTCTGGACGAATACCTGACATCCTTCAGTGAGGGTCTGCGCATTCCCAAAAAATATATCAAAAGATAAAGTAAACTGTGCAGAAATGTATCTGTCCGGGTTTTTTTTTTTTTAAAGGCTCCAAAAAAGTTTACTGCAGTTCAGAGTCACAAACCAACTTCAATCCAGCGATTAAATCAGCAGCTGCACCCTCTTCGCTCCCTTGTCTCCCTCCACTCTCACCTGCCACGACTCTTCCAGCTGCTAGGAGAACCAGGGATGCAGGGAAAAACTCGGGGACGAGCGCGGGTATGTAGAACTGCCGCCTCACAGAGCAGAGACTCTTCACCAGGAAACTGCCTCCCTGCTGTGGCTGCCGCTGCTGTATTCACGCCGCATATCGCGGCAAAACCACCTCTAAAAACCACCAAAGTGCCTCAAATCGGACCTCGAACACCAGCCAGCCTGCACGCCAGCATGCACGCCATCCAAAACACCGGCAGCAGCATCCCCAACAGCAGCCGGCCATCAGCGGGGGGAGGAGCACTGAGTCCACTGAGCCCATCCCATCTGAACCTCGGACAGGCCGCGCCCAGCCCGGAGAAGATGCGGCAGGAGCGGCAGGAGGCACTTGAGGCGGTCGCGACATTGGGAGCGGTGAATGTAAATGGAGGCCCGGATCACGGACAACAGCGAAATCGGCCCCAGTGGATCATCCTCACTGTCCACGGTAATGTCGGATGACACTACACTGCCTGTGGTGACGCCCCAGACAGCTGACTTCATAATGTAACTGATGGCGGACTTGAGATAGACTGCTGTACTGCCTGTGTTCAGCAAACGGTTCATTGTATCCTTTATATGCCCGCTGGCCCCGCTGCAACATGCTGTTATGTTTAACTGCTGGCTCTGGAGCCCCGCGCAGGCCTAGAATTAGGAGTCGCTAGCGCAACACAGGTACACAGTTGCGCCTTAATTTGGAAGAGGTTCAACGTCTGACACACGGGGTGGTCCCCATTGGTGGCCCAGGCTAGCCCAGTACGCTTCACTGCTTTGTTTTACCAAACACACCTCAGCAGCTCTAAGGGCTCTAGATGAGGGAGCACCCTGATGACATAACTGGCTGTGCGCTTCCCCTTATATGCTTGAGTTGTGGTCACGTCACATTAAAAGGTAGTCACATTGCGCAGTTTGGACGCATGCCCCGTTGGGAATTCGCCCATAATGTTACAATGTTAGTTCTGGTTTATATGTTTCAGAAGCGGCACTTAGAGATTTCCGTCCGAGAGCCCGTACCTTGGCCCAGCATGGCAAACCCCCTGGCGCCCCGGGTGGCTGCACTACAGCAAAAAACATGGCGTGCACCAACATTATGACCTGGAACATCTACGGCATGCACACCCAGTCGCGTCGGTATTCTGTCTTCGCATATATGCAGCGACACCAGGTAGGGATCGCGCTTCTCCAGGAGACTCACATGTCCCGAGTGGAACTGGAGCAACTCCGCAGACGATGGAGGGGACAGATTCATGGCACGACTTACTCAGCGCACACGCGCGGCACCTTGATATGGATGAGGGCAGGCGTCCCCTTTGCATGCACTGACACACAGGTAGACCCAGAGGGGAGGTACTCCTTTGCGAGGGGGAGACTCAATGGACAGGAGATACTGTTGGGTTCTATTCATGCCTCTAATATGGATCAACCTGCCTTCTTGGCGTCCTTAAACCTCATCCTTCAGCGGTACGCGGGCCTCCCCTGGCTGCTAGGCGGAGACTTCAACATGGTACTAGACACACACTTAGACCGCTCCTTCCCTCCCCTTCGCGCAGTGGCAGCGACATCGACAGCACAGGCTCTAAGGGACTGGTTATTACTCTGGGGCATTCATGACCTTTGGCGCGCGCAGCAACCTACAGACAAAACATTCTCATACTACTTGGCGGTACACGATCTACATGTCCGCCTGGATCGAATAGTAGGCTCCCAGTTCCTGCTCCCGCTCCTGACTAAGTCGGAATACCTAGGTAGGACGCACTCAGATCACAATCCCCTATGGTTCCAGATTAGCTGGGAGGGGGACCGACCCCCGGTGCCCACATGGTGGCTGCAGCCGGCTGCGTTAGAAGACGCCGAGTTTAGATCTTCGCTGGACACGGCTATTTTATCCTATTTTGAAGAGAACGAGGATTCAGCGAGCGACCCCATGGTGGAATGGGATGCCCACAAGGTGACTATCCAGGGGCACTGCATAGGTGCCACATGGAACATCCGCGCACAGGTGTCAGTGTCTCTGGCCCGCATAGAGTCCGAGCTTCTACGGTATGAAAGGGAGGAGGAAGGGACTGGCAGGCATGCACTAAAACTTGGGGAACTCCGCGGAGAGCATGCGGTCCTACTCGAGCGACTGAGATGTCACAACTATGCAGCGCATACCGCCAAGACGCATGCCAAGGCAGATAGAGCTGGCCATTTGTTGGCCTGGCTGGTGCAGGCGCAATACCCCGATTGGCGCCATTCGCACAGGGGACGGGACAGTGGTGTACACGCAACGCGAGATCCACCGGGCGCTGACCGATCACTATCAGGACCTCTATAGAGCTCGAGGCGCTGGCCATGCACATACGGTGGCTGAATTCCTGGGGTCGGTTACGCTGCCTACCATCACAGAGGGCCAGAAGACAGAGCTGGGTGCCCCGCTCACGCTGGAGGAAGTGGGAGATGCGATCCAAGCATTGGCGACCGGGAAAACACCGGGGCCCTGCGGCCTACCGGCCGAATATTATAAAGCATATAGGGACATCCTAGCGCCTCAGCTCCTCCGGGTGTACAGAGCATCGATCGATGCGGGCCACCTCCCGCCATCTCTGTGGGAAGCGTTTTTGGTGTCCCTGCCTAAGCCCATGTCCCTGAGCTCCTACCGCCCATTGGCAATGCTTAACACCGACTACAAGGTACTCGCCAAAATCCTTGCAGAGCGTCTGGCGCCAACAGTTCCGCACTTAGACCATCCAGACCAAAACGATTTCGTACCAGCGAGGTCCACATCTCTGAACCTTAGGAGGTATTTCAGGGTAGAGGCAGAGGCGATGACGGCCTGGCCCAGAGCGGGGTGCCTGGTGCCGGACTTAGAAAAGGCCTTTGATTGCCTTGAGTGGGGCTATTTGTTGTCGGTGTTGGAGGTGTACGAACTGGAAGCAAACTTCCTGCAGATGGTGGGACTCTTGTATAGGAACCCTGTGATCCGCGTCCGGCTGGGGCCGTATATCTCGGAAGCAGTGGCGGTGGGCAGGGGCACCCGTCAGGGGTGTCCTCTGTTGCCGTTGCTCTTTGCATTAGCCATGGAGCCCTTAGCTGCGACCATGAGACAACTCCTGGCAGATGGTATCCCACTGAGCGACGGCGTTCATCAGGTGTCTTTATACGCCGATGACGTATTGGTCTTTGTCCGAGACGTGGGCCGCATACCGGAGCTGCTGGCCCAATTGTTAAGCCGCTTCGCCAGTCTATCAGGGCTCCGCGTAAATGCAGGCAAGTCATGCCTCTACGCCTTTAACAGTGAGGTTGCCGATCCGGAGTATAGCCTCCATGGCACACAAGTCCAGTGGTGGGCGGACACATTTAAATACCTGGGGATCCAGATCTACCGCCAGCCGGCAGACCTGCTGGACGGGAACCTGGGAAGAGCGGTGACAGGGCTCAAAACCCAGATCGGCTTCTGGTCCACGCTCCCCCTAACACCCGCAGGCAGAGTGGCCCTGGCCAAAATGGTGATGCTCCCCCGCCATCTATACTATTTTGTGAATCTGCCCTTGTTCGTACCCGCGTCCTTCTACTCCAAACTTAACAAGATCCTGCGCAACTTTATTTGGGGCGCGTCCCGACACCGTCTGGCTCTCAGGAAACTGTTCCTACCCACAGACAAAAGTGGATTGGCCGCTCCCTGTTTTGAACACTATTACCTGGCAGCGCAGCTCCAATGGATTGCCCGCTGGTTAGCCGACAGGGGAAGAGAAGACACTGCCACAAATGAGCCGCCCTACGCTCTGGAGCGGATCACCGCGCTATTCCACCCGTTAGCGGCACTGGCACGCCCAACCCCACTACTACTTGCGGTGGCATACAAATGCTTCCGCAGGGCACTGCACCTTACGAGGAAGGTGCTCCCATATGCACCTGCAGTGCCGCTGGAAGGCTTGCCAGGGGGCGAGGGGGTCCTCACGCACCACATGCTGGAGCAATGGCAGGAGGCGGATGTCCAGACGTTAGGCGACTTATACCAAGATGGAGCATTGATTCACTTTGAGACACTAGTCGCAGACGTTGGGCTCCCTCCCGGGGGGTTCCTAATGCACCGCTCCCTCACGGCACACAGGGCGGCCAGATGGAGCAAAGTTGTAGAGGAGCCAGCGCAGCACTTGACGTGCAATATCTGCATGTCATGGGCAGGGGCAGGCATCTAATTAAGTGGTTTGCTGCATTCCTACGGATACACACGGAACTAGACCTGACCCTACTCCGCGTAAAGTGGGTGCGAGATATGGGGCGAATGCTGGCGGTCAAAGATTGGGAGAATATTCTTAAAAGCCTGGTGTGCATCCCCAGAAATATGCGCTTTCGCCAAATCCAAGTATATATAGTTCACAGGGCCTATCTTACCCCCGACGTAATAAATAAATTCTTTCACAGGACGGACGCCCTTGCCCTAGGTGTGGTGAGCTGAACGCGGACCTCCTTCATCTTCTGTGGCACTGCCCAGGACTTGGCACTTACTGGAGGGACATTAGTGTACTGCTCACGGACTGCAACGGCCGCATCGTCCCTTGTAACTGGCCTGAATATCTCTTACACCATTTCAAGCGGTCGCCCAAGGATAAGGCATTGTCCCGCTTCCTGGATTTGGGAATGGTAACAGAGGCACGACTCCTCACTAGGACAGGGAAGGCGAGTGACTCACCCAGTGTACGGGCATGGATTCTGTCCCTCTTGTCGTGGGCCTGAGCAGAATGGACTGCCATCCAGAGAGAGGAAACAGTGGGGCTCCGCAGGGAACCTATGGCGGAGCATTGGGAGCGCATGCTTAACACTTTGCAGGCGGCAGAGAACACCGCGGACGAGGGGGTGGCGGGAGACTAAGCAGGTACAGTGGGTAGAAGGGGGGTGCGCAGCGAACGGCACACCTGACACACTGACTGGTGCACAACATGTAATTGCGGCGAGGAAGTAATAGAAATGGAGGCACGCGCGCTTAGGGGGTGAGGGTGGGACAGAAAAGAGGGGGGCGGGCCTAAAGGATGGGAATGGAGACAAATTGTACTGTATCCTGGTGACAGTGCAGCAGTTTGATATTCCTGTTTTATTGCAAATGTTTTATTTGTAGTTGAGCTGCACATGTAAGACTTGTCTCTCCACACAGAAATGGGACTCATTGACTCTTTTATACAGCGGGCATGTCTGGGCGCCCAAGATACATCTGCATGCTATTCTTGTGTAACTGCTGTAGCGCCTCATTGATATGCCGCACTGCCAGTGCATTGTCAACCAGGCAAGGTTGAAGAGCTGTCTTAATTATAATGGTGCACCCAATGTAATGTTGAAATATATCAATGCCAATAAACAGATTTGACAAAAAAAAGAGATCTGAGAGACCGTCTATCCCCATTAAGTAGACCGTTGTACCAGGGCTTAGAGTCTTTAGTGGACACTCTCTTTAGTTGTAGGGAGTCTACCTCGTTAATTATCGAGGTCATAGAATTGAGGTAATGGTTGGTGAGATCATGTACATCAGAAGAACCTGCAGGGGGCAGAAGACGGTTGTAGCAGGAAAAGGTTAATGTGTTGGGGTTGAGTTTTTTCAGGTCTCTTTTCCAAATCTTTGGTTTTGTGGATTTAACTGAGTTAAGTTTCAATGTTTCGTTGATAAAGAAGGTGATAATATAATGGTCTGGCCAGTCACAGGGTTGGATTGACTCCAACTGAATGACGTCACTTTTGGAGATTATTAAATCCAGGATTTAGCCTTTTTTATGTGTAGGGCTGTTGCAAATTTGGGTGAGGGCTACATCATCAAGGAAGTGTTTGAGACTATTGACCACTGCGTTGTTGTGGTCGTTCCAATGGAAATATCCAAGTGATCACAGGCTTCAGAAGAGAATACCCCCCCTCAAAAGCCACAAGACCCCCGCCCTCCCTCTCCTCCATACCCAGGGCCCCATCAGGAAAGTATCCTAGCAAAAAGAAACTATGCACTAACTGCCTGCTCATTAACTTTAGATCAGCTCCCAAACATACAACGGAATTAGCGGAAGCCATCCTCTCGCATGATTTAGACATTGCGTTCATCACAGATACATGGCTAAATGAGATCTCCCCTCCCCGTCTTGATATGCTTGTACCCCCAGGTTTTACCATCGTCAACAAAGATAGAAAAGATCAATGAGGTGGAGGTGTAGCCATCATCCACAAGGACAACATAGACATCACTGTAACTGACTGCAAGTACAGCTCCTTTGAATGTCTTTCTGTCATCATTAAGACTAAGGACAACAGCCCTTTAGCCTGTCACCTTCTCTATCACCCTCCAGGCAACACCCCCACATTTGGGGAACACTTATCAGACCTGATTAGCCATTGTGCACTAAAAGACACTAACTTCCTAAACCTGGGTGATCTCAACCTACGCTGGAATGAAGCCAACAACTCTCTAATTCAATCTCTCAATAACCTCCTCTGTGACAATAAACTTTCCCAACACTGTTCGGAAGAAACTCACAACATAGGAGCAACCTTAGATGCCATAATTGCCCACCGGGACGCAATCACGGTCAACAACATTCTTCCAGTTGACTGGTCTGAACACCACATGATCTTATTCCACATCAACCAAAACGTCTTAATCCTTCTTCCTGTTCATGACCCCCCCAAATGGTCCAGAAATATCACCCAGATTCCCCTTGATGTCATGGAAGAGAGGCTAAATTCACTCCTCCCCAGCGACAACGAGCTCTCCACAACTGATCTCACCTCGCTCTATAACTTGAATATGGTAACCTTGCTTGACCAACTTGCACCCCTGAAAATAAAAACAAATCGTCCTATTCCGTCCAGATCATGGTTCGTCTCAGACATCAATGATGAAAGGGGACAACTAAGAGCCACAGAAAGACAATGGAGGACCATGCCCACTTCCATTCATCACGACCAACTTAGAACTTTCAGGAAGAAATACAACAGTCATATCAAAAACAAAAAAATCCTTGTACTTTAGCTCCGCACTGGATAGCGCTAAGAATAGACCCAAGGAGCTCTTTAATATCATCAGATGCCAAACCTCCAAACCTGATACGTCCCTAGGGCCAGTTTCCAAAGAACGGTGCAACAACTTCGCCAACTTCTTCAATGATAAGATCTCCAAGATCGAGCGTTCTCTCGACACCAATTGTGCCCCCCTTTCCGGTAGCAGCCTGTGTGGGGTGTTTGGTAGCGCTCCTTCTCTCACTACTAATCCCTAGTCACTCTTCCAGCCCATCCATGAAGAAGAGATAGACAAACTTATCTCCACCTCCAAACCTTCATCCCATGCCCTAGACCCTCTACCTGCTCAACTACTCACTTAAAAGCTGAAACTCTACCTAGCCCCACTCTGATGCAGGATTATTAATAGCTCCCTAAAAACCGGAGTTGTTCCGGATTGTCTGAAAGTGGGACAAGTAACCCCAGGCCAAGACATCAATGACTTAAACAACTTCAGACCCGTCTTCAACCTTCCTCTTCTCTCCAAAATCCTAGAGAAATGTGTACTCCAACAACGAACCCAACACCTGGGCACCACCAACCTTCTCGACTCCCATCAGTCGGGATTCAGGAATGGTTGCAGCACTGAAACCGTGATCCTCAACATAATTGATGACATCCACAAATCATTGGACTCTGATTAATGTTGCCTCCTCATTCTCCTAGACCCATCGGCAGCATTCGACACAGTAGACCACAAACTTCTCCTCAAGGTTCTCGAAGACATGGTCCGTCTAGACGAGGTGGTCCTCAAATGGTTCTCCTCTTTCCTCCACATACGCTTCCAGAGAATTAAAATCAAAACCTTTGAGTCCGACCTCAACCCCGTCAATAGGGGAGTACCCCAATGATCAGTGATCTCTCCTCAACTCTTCAATATTTACATGGAACCCCTCACCTCCCTACTCAGAAAAGCCAACATCCCTTTCCACCTTTATGCTGACGAAACTCAAATTTACTTGGAAATCTCCTCGGCCAAAGACATTCAAAGACTCAATGAAACACTAAGAGAAGTGCAACTGTGGCTGACAAATAACCACCTAAAACTGAACCCGGACAAAACTGAACTACTCCTCATTTCGAACAAAGAAGAGAACCCACAAATGGTAGAGTGGTTAAAAGCTATCAATACGCTCAATGGGAACCTCACCCTGGCTGATTCTGTCCAATCTTTAGGCGTTACCCTAGACTCAAAACTCGACATGACTAAACACAGTAAGATCTCAGCGAAGAGCGCCTTCCTCAACCTGACGCTACTGAACTACATTAAACCTTTTATCTTATCCCGCCCAAAGATCTTAAATAAACCACCCAGGCATTGGTGCTGTCAAGACTGGACTATGGAAATGCAGTCCTCTCTGGAATAGTGAAAACACATCTTGCTCCTCTGAAAACAACTCTCAACGCGGCTGCCAGAATGGTAATGGGAATAAGCATCTCTCCTGCACTCAAAGTTCTCAAGAGGCTACCACTGGATTCAAGATAGCCTGGCTGATGAGGATTATGAATCCGAAACCGGTCCCAGGAAGCTTGTTTCCGGTCCAGGGAAGACATGTCTTGGCAGTTCGGGCTGGACTGTTCCCATGAGGCACAGGGTCAGACTGATTTGCATATGACCATGTCTGAACTGGGGTGGTGGAGTGAGCTAATAAATGGTGATGGATTACACCCAGATTAGTTCACTGGGGGTGAGTGTTTGATTTGCTCAAACGCTCCGTCCATCATGCCCTTTGGTATCACTTTGTTCGCCCTAAGTTGGCAGGGTATGCCCAGACGTGGGTCCCTTGCTCACTCTACCACTGGATTCAAGATAGCCTGGCTGATGAGGATTATGAATCCGAACCCGGTCCCAGGATGCTTGTTTCCGGTCCAGGGAAGACATGTCTTGGCAGTTCGGGCTGGACTGTTCCCGTGAGGCACAGGGTCAGACTGATTTGCATATGGCCATGTCTGAACTGGGGTGGTGGAGTGAGCTAAAGAATGGTCATGGATATAACCCAGATCAGTTGACTGGGGGTGAGTGTTTGATTTGCTCAAATTCTCCGTCCATCATCCCCTTTGGTATCACTTTGTTCCCCCTAAGTTGGCAGGCTATTCCCAGACGTGGGTCCCTTGCTCACTCTACCACTGGATTCAAGATAGCCTGGCTGATGAGGATTATGAATCCGAACCCGGTCCCAGGATGCTTGTTTCCAGTCCAGGGAAGACATGTCTTGGCAGTTCGGGCTGGACTGTTCCCATGAGGCACAGGGTCAGACTGATTTGCATATGGCCATGTCAGAACTGGGGTGGTGGAGTGAGCTAAGAATGGTGATGGATTAAAGCCAGATCAGTTGACTGGGGGTGAGTGTTTGATTTGCTCAAACGCTCCGTCCATCACCCCCTTTGGTATCATCTTGTTCTGACTAGCTTGTAAATGATGCCTGTAGTTGCTTAGCTTATAAATTGATGGCAATCAAAGTCTCTGGTGGGTGTTTTGTGTGTATATGTGTGTGTGTGGTGTGTGCGTGTGTGTGTGTGTCTCGCTCTCTCAGTGCTGGTTATAGATTGTGTCATTAGTCTGACTGTCTTCCACTAGGTGTGTTCCACTGCTGTCACCTCGGCCAGGAAGTACTCTGGGAATTGACTTAACATCATAGTTCCTTGATGGGATTTCATGTCAAAACATAAACTCTTACAGATGTATGTCCATGCAAACAATTCAACCAGTGTTTAAACCCTCAATCTAGATGGACTCATTTCCCACAAACGTTAGCACTGGGTTAAACTTACTATTTTAACTTCAGCATAAACACATTTGGATGCAAGCAATTGACAAATTTGCTAAGTGTGGGTCAAAATATGAGTGGATGTGTATTTATGTAAGGGTGTTGTTTTGGTAGTCTTTATTTTTTAGTTTGTTTTTCCTAATTATGTTTTTGCAGTCTTTGTTTTCATGTGTCCCATGGATGTCTATGGAGTAAAGCTACTTGAAGCAGACACCTTAAGGTCTAGGCTTCATTCATACACTTCCTCTAGTTCTCTTTATTCTTTGAAGGTAGACATGCTTTCTAATTTTCCTTTCTTTTTTCAGGTCTGGGAGATGCCTGGGGACAGCCAAGTCGTATCGGTCCATTGGACAACGTGGCCAAAGAGCTGGGATCCCATTTACTCCAGGTACAAATACCTCTGTTGTGTAAAAGGACACCACAAGAAAAGTGAAATATGATACGAGCACTGAGCATGCCTACACCCTTGACAGAAGAATGGACATGAGAAGGCTGCACTCCAACATTAGATGAACTGTGCATTGCGACGCTAGGCCCTCTATGTCCATGATCCCTTAGGGGTGCCGCAAACAGCACATTCTAATATATGTCTGACTCTCAAACTCATGGTTAAGTGTACCTACAAAGAATAATACCGAACATGCTAAATAACGGTTTTAAAATCTGGCTAGATGCAGCTTTAGTTGTTTGGGAGACCTGGTGTCATCAATTTCTCAAAAGAAATACAGAGAAAGAGAGAGAGAGCGAGCGAGAGAGAGAGAGACAGAGAGGAGAGGAGAAGAGAGAGAGGGGGCGGGGTGGAGGGAGAGAGAGAGAGAAAGATCTTTAGATCACCCCGCTTCAGTCATTGGTTGTCATGTTTCATGGTTTGCCATTGCTTGGTTTGGCTGTTCATCATGTATGGTTACATTGTCCCACTTGGGTTCCCATGGGGTTCATGTGGATATTTTATTAGACCACAGCTACGGTTTGCTATTTAATGCATTTACTTTACTGATACAAAAACATTTAAATCCCTGGTTTAGAATATTGTTATTTAAAAAGTACTTGCTATTTGGATGCCTTAGCCTGCTATTCACTAATCACCATTGAGATTTAATTTGTTTTACTCAGCTGTCTTGATGCCATTTAAATGGATCTACAGATTTTTTTTGTTTACGCAGTAAAGGCGTCGTACAAATAGGCTTTCTTAAAAATGTAGCAATGTCACTGGACCTTTGTCAGAGTATTGGCTGTGCAGTATTTTGCTGTGTGTGCCTTTCACGTTCACCATTTTCAATGATTCCTTTTAATAACATAATTCTTTGATAACATAGCTTTACTTTGCTAATGCAGTATGTTCAGAATAGGACAGCTGCCCCCACTGTCCATATATATTGTTCTAGCTCAAGATGTTGCTTTCTTTAAGGGATTTTATTTCTATGAGAGCTTTGGCCAGCACACACAAAATCACCTATCTATTACGAAGCCATTACCCTAGCAAAAACCACACCTATTGATTATACATGTGCTCGTTTATAATGTGTGACAAGGCATATAAACATAATTTATTACATACATGTTGAAATGTTTCTAATCTATTTATTCTTTCATTTCTCTTCTCTTGGAGCTCTTATTTTATGAGTACAGTCTGTACATTTAAATATTGATGCTGCTTAACAAAGTATTAACAAACAACAAAATGATTTAAATTTGGAAAATATAAACCATTTTCTTAATCTAAATATTTCTCTGGCGGCAGCCCTAAATTACTCTTAATAAATGTATATATTTAAAGGTAGTTGTCAAAAAAGCGGTGCAACTGTAAGGTTAGTTCATAAAAATTCATTCATAATTTGTAGGAAATGTGGCCACGTTTACAAATAGTGCACAGGAAAATTCTATCTTCTGAAAGCTTGGAAACACAGTGTCAGAGCTTGTAGTGTATGCGTGTGGGAGGCCAGACAGGCCATTCTGGGACTCAGGCATTGCCCCGGTGGGCTGGGATTCAATGCTGGATTGGCTGTCATGACCCATTATGAAAGTGCCTCTGCCCTATTTTGCGAACCTTGGCGTGGTAGACAGCGTTTTGGAGTGAGCATATGGATTCAGATTTGAGTTCCTAAAGACGCTGCACAAGATTTTGCACTCTGCAGCTTATGTCCGCCAGCCGTAATTTAAGACTTGCCTGTTAACAGAGCGCGTCTACATTCGCCGTGACTCTATTGAGCCCACTACCTCTGAAAAAAGAAATCTTAGAAGGGTGTGTTTTGGCATCATAATCAACTACATGTCCTGAAGATGGTCTGATGGTCTAACTGCCAACTCAGACCGAAACGTCGACAGCACAGCTATTTCCTTTACATTTGTTGATTTCAAGGAACTGTTTTCTGTTTTGTCAGATCGTTTACCATGTTGATTTTTTGGAATAGATGTTTTCATATTTGTTCTATAGGTTAAATGATAATACCTTGAACATTATGTATGGTTGATTCTAAATGTAATTCCCTTCCTTTCATGTTTGTATATATTAAATATTTATTCTTTTGAAGAAAAGATTGCCCCGCTGTCATACAATTGAAACCTACATCAAAATTGGTTTATTTATAAGAAAATAAATTCCCCTTCGGTATGTTTAATCACAAGTTCATCACTGATAAGGCTGATCACAAATGATTTTGTTATAAACAACTATTTAACTAAGATTGAGAATAAAATCCCTTGTAGGTATTCCTTAACTTACTATCCTAGCTGCATATCCTACTATCCTAGCTAAAATCAGCCAATCAGCCTTGTTGCCTACAGGTAGCTTGTTCTTCCTGGTCCGGAAGAGCAGGCTCCCTATAAAGCACAACCACATGCATAGGCATGTAGAAGGTTTCATCCAGTGGTAATAACTCTTTTCCAATGTTTAGGATGCACTCTGGCATACTTGAGGCATGTTTAGGATCACCGTAGTATATTTGAGCTTAAGGCTTGAAAGGTCAGTATAATATTGTTAGCAATAACAATAATTGATGAACTCATAGCAATCACTAGAACAACGATGGGCCTAATATCCTAACATAAATATAGAACTAATGTTATTCCTTTCACCATAATGATTTTGCATCGGTTGTGTCGCTAATATTTGCATTCTGTGCATCCACTTGTTTGTGCGTGGTGCATAATTTCTTTTTAGGCCCATAAATGAATTTGAATTTCAGAGAAATAGGATTTAGTGGTCCCGAGCAGATTGAAAGCAATTTTTCTAATGTACAATGTTTGTCTGGTTTGAAACCATTTTCCAGGACTGACTTTGGATCCTAGTCCGTCCCTGTTCAGCAATGCAGATATAACAATGTCCTTAGTTCCTATACTTACCACTAAGTGTTCTTCTGCACACTGTACTCTAGGCGGACCTCCTTTATTTAACATGTAACCTTATGAAGATCCCAGACTTTACAGGGGAGGGTTCCATACACTCGGACCTAAAAGGCTATTAAGGCCTACTGCAAATGAGGACTTGGAAGTGGATATTTCTATTGGTCCTTTTGTGGGATTAATTGACAGCACTGTGAGGATTTGGGACAGAAGAGATATTAGTGGAAGGGAACAAACATTCTAGCACAGTGTATTCCTGTGATGAAATAGATATTACTTGAAAGCAACCCCTGCACCAAGACTGAGATCTCCTTGAAGCAAACCCTGGCAAGGAATAGCCTGGATATTTTGCTTTGATTCATTCAAGGTTCGTTGCACAATCACAAGCTGGTTGTGCCATTTACATTACCCTGCTTGAAAAGCTCTAGGAAAAAAAGAGGATTATAACAACAGAAAAAAGAAAATGTCCCTGATTGCTACATTGAGAAATTTCTGGCTGGCTGACATATCATTGTTGGAGAAAGTTTTCTAGTTTTAACTTGAATCTCTGGAACTGGAAAGATGCTGCAAACAGTGACAGATATTACCCTCTTGATAAACTCCAAAATACATAGAGATCAAAGGTCCTGCAAGCAAAACATGTGCATTCCCATGGGTAGTGATGGCATAGAAAGTTGTGGTCTACCTAGAAGAAAACCAGTGGACCAATTGCAACTGGTCATTTCTTCTACTTGCTCCTTTGACCCTTTTCCTGACAAGTTCAGAAGGCCCTTTGCTCGAAGAAAGCTGGTGCTGCTGCAGGGACATTCCAACAACGAATCGGAATTAGACTGTAGGCCTGAACTGATGTGATTTGTTGTTCTGCAACCTGCAACTGTTGAAAGGTGTCTGGGTAACCAGCACAGTAAGTCTGGAGACCTTTAGAGCCAAAACCTCATGTTACAGAACCGTTTCGAGGGTCGGGACTTGGAAGATATGTTATCACAGGAGGAAACGGATACAGTGCAAATACTACCCCAAAATATAGGCAAAACTTAAGTGGTTTCTTATTAGCAACTTTTCCTGCTCTGATCTTTTCAGCTTGAAGTTTTTGATACAACACTAGATGCCTTCATCTAATTTTCTTAATTGTTGTGGCAATTCACAGATTTTATTTTCTCTTTTTGTATAGCTTGGTTTCAAAATTCTTTATTTCTGAATTCAACTGTTGTTTTGGTATTTTTCCACATATACGTTTATTTTCTCAGAGGAAAACCTTGCAGCCTTATGTAAGGTACCACAGGTGAGGCAGTTGTTCCTTACAGCTAACAGTTTACTTTTTAGAAATCACATTGTACAATATGGGAGCTCAGTCACAGGTCACATCACGACTGTGGCATCGCTCACCCTAGCCTGATTTCCTATGTTTGGAATTAGACTTCTGCCGTTCATTATGCTTTGTGAGACAAACGTAGGGAGTTTAATGTTCTGGTGTCTAGAAAAGGCTCAACAGGCAGATATTTGAAATATCTATTCAAGCTTCTTCACTGAGAGGACCTACAGTCCTGGCCAGAGCAGAGAGTACATTGATCAGAGCCCACTTGAATGAATGTGTCTGCACAGGAACAGCCATGCAATGCAGGCTAGGCTTCCTTTTTCCCCAGTCCATTCACTTTTTATTGCTATTTACACTAGTAACATACATGATCTGGAAAGTAACTGTAATCTCATTTCCTCCACGGGTGTAATTTCCACAAGAGGATTACCCACCGGATGAATTGCTTTGCCATGCCACAGACTGACAGTGGTAGCTCTGTCAGAGGAGATTCTGGAGCTGAAATGTACACTTATTGAGATAGTGATAATACCACTGTTTTTCAGAGGATGGAACATTACCACAACTTTCTAAATTAGTCCCTTTATAATTTTCTTGAAATAGGTAATGATTTCTAAACATAAATATTAATTTTGGGGCCGCAGTCCTACATTTATTGGGCACTAAAGACTATGGGGCCGATTACGATGGCGGACGGACCTGAGTCTGTCTGCCATCGTGGTGGTGACCGGGACCGTTCGCAATACATGCAGCGATCCCACACACCCTATTAAGATGAGACCGCCACCATGGCAGTTGCATTTTGCACTTTAACATTGCGTGGTGCTGCCATGTTGTGCATCTCACTGCACTAAGTGACAGGCACCACAAGGTGCCCCCCACTTGGTACAGTGAATAGTAGGGGCTATCATGGGTACCCCTCAGTGCACCCACCACCTCCTCCCAACACATCAGGGGCCGCAACGTGCCCCCAAAGCCAATCTCCACCAGCCTTTCAATGGCGGTTTCACCACCACGGAAAGGCTGGCTGAAGACAGCATCCTAATTTGGCAGACGGTGCCTGCTAGCACCGCCACCATTTTATGGATACAGACTGCTCCGCCAGGCAGTCGGTACGATTGCCTGTGGCGGTTCTGAGGCAGACGGTCAGTGCATCCGCCACGGTCGCATTCTGGATCCCCCCGCCATCTTCATGTTGTCGGGGCGAAATCGCAATCCGATGGCGAAAGGACCCCCACCGCATGGCTGGCGGTGACGGTCCTTCCGCCATCATAATCGGCCGTTAGGTTTATCCCAGTTGTAGAATTGTAATTTACTAACAGTAGACCACTACCAACTCCCAAATAAACTTTATTTTAAAAAAAAACATTTTTAAATGCAGCTACGTTCCCTTGAAGAAAAACGGAATCCATTTAAAAAACAAATGTTTGCTTTACTTAAGAGACATGATGGTCGCTGACCCCAGGCCACCAACTGTAGTGAGTCACAATTTGCGACCTACCTCATGAAAATTGATTTGGTATGTCAGATTGCGTCCCACAACGATTGGGAAGTATGTGAGCTGATTTATTAGTACATAGGTAACTTTGCAAAATTCTTTTCCATTTCTAAAACGTTGATGCACAATTTGCAGCTACATTTTGAAAGTGGAAATTTTGTTTATCAGGGCCCAACTCCTCTCTGTGGCACTCCTGAAGGTGGCGTTGAATGCTGATTTTTTTCCCAAGGCCAGGACTAAGCCTGTAGCCCTTCTGAAGTTCCCCTTGGCCTGACTGCTTCCAGCCTTGTATTGTATAGTATTGTAAATGCATTTATATATCGCTTACTACCCCTGACGAGGCATCAAAGCACTTTTTCGGCGAGTAGCAAGCTACTCTGGGACCCATAGAGGATTAGTGTTGAATTAGTATAGTGAAACATGCAAATACATTTTAAGTGGTGATAGGTTAGTCGGTTATTTGGATTTGGAATGATAGCAGAAGGATAGAGGAGGAAAAAAGTTTTGTATTTATATAGCGCTTGTTACCCCTGATGGGGTGTTGAAGCACCCTACTCCGGAAGTCCATAAAGGATTAGTGGTGAATTAGTTGGGTGAAATATGAAAGTAATCTCCGTGTTGGATATTAGTCAGTTATTTGGAGTGAGATGGATAGCGGAGGGATAAAAGTGGAAGAAAGCTTTGCACTCATATAGCACTTTTTACCCCTGATGGGGTGTTGCAGCACGCCACTCCGGAACCCATAAAGGATTAGTGGTGAATTAGTATAGTTGAATATGGAATTTGACAAGTGAACATTTTTTTGTTTGTTTTTAGGTCTTAGCAGTAGGAGGAGGCTTTTGGTTGAGTAAAAAGGAGTTTTGGAGGGGGGAGTCAGAGAGAAGAGTTTAGAAAGGTTTGTTTTGGAGGATAGGTATAGTAGAAAGAGGTGTCAGATGAACAAGGAGGGTAAAGTAGGAGAGAGTCAAGAAAGGGTTATTTTGGGGATCATAGTAGTGGTATGGGGTTTGGGATAAATGAGAGTGGATGTAGAGGATATATTGATAGATGTATATGTGTGCATGGATACCCTAGCCAGCCCAAGGGAAGTGGACAAAGAGCACCACAACCTGGAGGAGAGCTGCTGTAGAAAGCAATATTCAAAGGTATAGGTGAGCTGAAGGGCCAGATTAGCACACTCCCTTCCTGGCCAACCTTTATTATTTTTCTTTACTGCTGCCTTGCTGTGAAGAGGTACAGGTTTCAGAAAGCCTCAGTATTAGACAGATCAAGAAAGTGAATTAGGACAGATCTGGACTGGTACCAGAGGGCAGAAGAAGTGGTTTATCATGCAGAGGGTGCCCTGGAAAGTGTGAGAAGATATGGGGCTCTTGGCGGGAGTACAGAGATGCATCACTGGGGACATGAGTTACCTGGGTGCAGTGGCTGGGGCCATGTACTGGGATGGAGAACAAAATCGGAAGCCCACACACAACACCAAACTGTGTATTGTTATGTTGTCCCTGAGCCATTCAGGAGTTGTGCTTCGACTACTTCACAATGTATTACAGATGCTGTACTGTAATTGTGTCCTCGTGATGAGATTTCAGAACTTGTACTGTATGATGAGCTTGTTTAATGAAAACATTTTTTTTTAAAAGGAAGTGAATTAGGACCTGAATAATACTATATAGCTACGTTTTAGATTTGCTAGAGACGCAGACCGCAATGAAGAGCACTGTTGTAATTTGGCAATCAGAGTACGACCTTTGTTTATGAAGAGTGCTGCATTTAAAATAAGATAGCGACCATAAACTTTAAATATTGTTTGTCTTTGTTGCCCAGTGTTATAACTGTAATTGCTTGTGTTACTTTGTTGCTTTGATTTGGGTGCTTGTCATCATTTGGTTACTATTTATACTGCATATACTGTACCTCAAACCCACCTACACATTACTACGCTTATTTACAAACCCCTTGCACCGCCGGTATGTCACTTTTTCTCATATTAAAAGTGACACACCGGCGGCGCAAGGGCCTTGCAAATAAGCCCCTATTTCCTTTGGGCTCGCCCTTGACTCCGCCTCCAGGCTACCTGGATAGTCAAAGAGGCTAATTTACCACTGTAGACTGACCACCCATTGCCTTGGTTTCTTCGAGGTACCTGAAGTCCTGACTTTGATATTACTGTTACTGTAGCTGCAAGTATGGAAGAACAGTCTTATTATTGAAAATGGGTAAACATTAGACATAAAAAATTATTGTATGGCCTATGTGGCTGAGATGGACGCCATTATGAAGTTATGAAATGTGATATATGTTAGATGGTTTGTACAATTATGATAGTTAAAATTGATGGCACTGTGGATTTCAATGATGTTTTATGTGAAATGACGCCTAATGAGTGATAATAGGAACTTAATTGTGCTCCATATTTACCCAATAAAGAAAAAAGGTAAACACGTTATTGGTGAAGTAGAGCTAAGCTTGCTTAGGTACTTTAACCTCTATTTAAGCCAAATCACCTTGGAGTTCCATGAACATTTGGAGCCCAAATTACAAAACAATGGAACATTTCCTGATTACAAGACATACACTTTCACATTTACAGACATTAACCACTAGTTACAAACGGAATGAATGCACCAGACTCTTGCATGCCATATCTACAATTATTAGACTGTATGTTCCTAAATGTATAGTATTCACATACATTATATCTCTTTCGCCTTAAGTTCCACAGCAGTAGGATCTGCATTGTTGCACATTTTTTTGCAGCATATACACAAACTTCCTTCATGTGTTGTTTTTAAAGTGATGATAAGTTGAGGAAAGACAATGTAAATATTTGTGAATACCCACAGAGTTTCAATCCAGTGGATGTTCACCTTAATTACAAAGACCACACCTTTGATACTCCACTGGGAAAGCCAACAATGTGTTCCTAGTGAGGAGTGAAAGTACTGAAACGTTGGCAAAAATTTCCCACTCGTGGCATATGTACATGCAGAAATACATCAATCTGTACTCTGTGAATCATGGTGGGATTTGCATGCAGCGTTTCACATTTTCTCAAAGTGTATGTCAAACCTATGCAAAATTCTGTCTAACGCAACAGAACTCCTGTATCCGATGTATAGTTTAAAGTATTTTACATATAGTATATGGTTTGACCATTTCAATAGCTGGTAGTAGTTGGCAAAATATAGAAAGGGTGCACATTGACTTGAATCCCTTCTTCCACCTAAAATCCCCAATGTGAGTGTTTCGTCAAGTTAGTTAGTGTTGTTACCTTTTTAATTATGAAGGGTGGCACAGCGCCTAGATTAATCGTACACATTGAAATATCTCATTTTAAAATGGGGTTTACTAATAATAATATATTAATATATGTAATAATAAAATAGATTTTTCATACTCAATGTCTATAGCTTGACTCATCTGGCATGTGAATGTCTGCAAATTGAATACAGAACGTAATATCTCTGCTACAGGCCAGACCTTTTTCTAACAAATATCTTGGGAATTCCAGATCACATTGCAGAAGACGCTTCACCATTCCTTCTACAGCCATAACATAAAATGTAACAAAGTGAACATGTGGCTGAGTGAACCCATTTACAAACATTTACTTAAAAGAAACTTGGCAAACTATAGCATATTTTAGAGTCTATTTATCTAAATTTATCTCTAAAATAATTGCAGTGCTTTGTCTGGTATCTGATGTTTATCACTCAATGTGTATTATTTTGACTTTCTCCTTCCTGGACGCGCATGTTCTTTTTATACTGAATACGTAGTGCCTTGCTTTGATTTTAATGCAATATGACTAATAGCATATTCTCATCTGGGCTTGAAATATCTGCCTCATAATCTGTTTTTGGAAGCATGAGTAATGGCTCTTGCACATAGATATTAATATGTAGAAAATTCAACTCAATTATATATTTTGGATATGCACATGTGTAAAATGTATCCTTTTAGTAAACAATTCATTGTCAAAACCAATTTTATAAACCTAAACATTTAATTTGTGACTCTTAGAATCAACCATCACCATTAGACATGATACAAGTCTCTAATTGGAAAATCAGTTACACAGCATTTGAAAACACAAAAATGTTGATGTGCCAGAAGCATACGTAGAGATTGTCGGCAGGTTTTTTCGTTTGTGCAGGTTTTGTTTCCAGTTTGGTGATGTCCTGGTTTCTGATGCGGTGCTGTCCAACTGAGGTAGTAAATTTGTCTGCCAAATTTTTCAACAGATTCTGGTGTTTGAAGGGTATGAGCTCTGGGTTGATAACTTACAAAATTAGGCCTTCCAGTTACAGAGCAGCAACATGACTCACTGCATCTCCAACACTTTGTATTCACAGCTACTAAAATCTGTTCCTTAGCAAGTGCGCTAGATGATCCAACACAAACGCAAGCAGCTTAGGTGATAGCTGGCAACTTTTATGCCTACCCCTCTGTGCCCCCTGGGCATTTGACTCCTCTTCCATTTGGACTCAGACTCTTGGATAACTGTAATTAAGTTGCATCCAGTTCTGGGTACTCCACCCTTAGAACAGAAAGCCCAACTCACTGAGTAGAAAGTTTTGTCTTCACATTCAAGGGCAACCTCCTCCATTATGTAAAAAACCTTCATAAATTTGCAGTGGGCTGCGTACCTGGGACAAATTCAAACTTATCCAAATGAACTAGGCTGCCCAACAATAGTCGTTGTCTCATTGCTATTTCCTGAGGATGATCTTCATATCTGTAATCTGAAGAGAGGAATCTGAGTTAGGTATTTATCTGGCTTCAGTATAATCACTACCATTGCCTCACACAACAAGGCATCTTTCAGGGAAACTCCTTGCCCCTGAGAATTTGTTTAACTGCTGCAACCATGAAGTCAGTGTATCGTGGTATGCTTAGTAAAACTCTACTGCTAGCTCATCTCCGCCAGCATATTCCGTCACTTACTTGGACAAAGAGCTCATTTTGCATTTTCTTCTAGGAAGCAGTTCGGTTTTACCTTCAATTTTCTTACCAGTCTGACAATCCTTGTTCTTGCAACAGTTTGTTCTGAACCTGATGAGGTGCTTAGGTGTTGGTGATCTTATAAATCTACTGGAACACTTTCACTGTCTGTTGTCTCCTATGTAATAATATTCCAGCCCCAGTCCTAGTCTATACTTTCTGTCGGTCATCAAGGATACTCACCTTTATTAGCAAGGCTGTCATTGTACCTGACCCTGCCATTTTTTATACTAGTTCTATATTTTTGTGCACCATTAACAATGTGCAGAATACATTTTTACATATGATTACTCCTGTATGCACTGAAATAGGACTGTTACTTTTGAAACAAATGGAAGTCACCCGTCATTCATGCTTGCACACCCCTTCACCCCACCCATGTCTCTTGTCCCAAATTATGCAGCACACAGTCCAGTTAAAATGTACTGCTTTATTTCCACTCTCATTGTTTATGCCAATCTTGATGAACCTTCCCCGACTCATTTCCAAACGGCAATTGTAATTTCAGGGACCTTCTATTGGTTCACAGTGTCATATAACATGTTATTGTTCATGTAACTAGTTTGTCCTAGCATCTCCAGGTGACATTAGCATGGATGGTGCGGAATACATTTCATGTAGTTGGCTAGTGACCGTGTTTTTACATTTATTTTTCATTTTCTCAGATTTGCTAATGAAATGGTACTTTGCTCAACCACAGGTGAATCTGTGTTTTCTGTTAATTTCATATCAGCCCATATTGGGAAATGACCATGTCTCATGTGTCCGAAGAGTCACTTTGCGCGGGGCAGTATACCTCTCCTTATTTGCTAGGACAGTTGCCATATATCTTCCCTTCTTTTGCTAGGACCATTAACTCCCTGCTCACCTTCTCCCTCTTACCACACTCCCAGCCTCTAGATTCTATCTGGGCCATCCATTTCAGGCAGCTTAGTCCCGACATGCTAACTTCTATCCATGCCTCCCCATTACCAAGCCTTCCTCCAACTGTTTAACTCTTAATGTGAGAAAGTGGTTTATTAGCTGGGGTGGATTGGGGTTCACCACAAGTATCAAAGTCACTGCCCTGTCAGGGCCCGTCAAAGGTCCCAATAATTTAATACTTAACAGTATGAAGCACATATGATTATATCATAACTGAGTACAAATTATGGTTTGTAAAACAAAGGAGGAAAGCTTTTCTTGTTGTCTTAGACTTATTTCTCGATACTTCAACCTCTTTTTTATGAATTCTTATGAGCTTTAGCCAACACGTGTTTTGTTGTATATGGGGGAGGTATCCCCACAACTTCATTAAGGCTAAAAAAAATAGAGACAGCTACTGTGCAATATTGTAAACACATCTTACAGATAAATAATCATAAACCCCTGCATCAGTGACAGCAGCGTATAATATCTTCTCTTAGTATAAACATCAATCATCAAGTATACATTTAAATGGAATCTGGTTTGTAGAAACCCATGAGTAAAAAACATTTTGGTATCTCATAGTGCAGTTCATTGGGTACAGTGAGTTGAAAGAATGGAATGAACTGATTCCAATCTAGATATCGTATTTTTAAAATACACATGTACTGTCAATTTTACCTCATTTATATTATATCAAAAGTAGATATGCTGCAGTAACCAGGCTGGTTATTGTAGTACAGGAGGTTTTATTGTAGTTCGTTACATGTTCTGTAGATCAGCTCAGAACTAGCCTCACCAGGAGCAGCCCGCATGCTGCTCAGCCCCTCTCAACTGTGACTTTCCTCACAGACTCTCAACATTCCTAATCGCATCATCACTGCAACATTCCACTGGCTGAACAAGAGGTGAAAATGGTATTTACATTTACATGAACAGGATACCAGGATACTACATATGCGCAATGTGATTATCCATCGATTAGGTTGATATTAGTAGTTGTTGTACCCCATTTGAAGTGTGTAGCTAATCCGGTATATATATGAACATTGATGAAGGCGTTAGCCGAAACATGTCTGTGTCTGCACAAGTTTTTACAATAAAAATGGATGAACTAACCCCCGCAAGTGCTTCTCCTTGCCAGGATTAGAGCACTGATTTTCATCTTGGGTACACCCCTGCGACACACAGCACCCACCCGCGAATGTGCAGGCAAAGGTGGAGAGGAGCTTTGATATATATTTCCTCTCAGCCTTCATGCAAAAACACCCTCCAATTCACCACACTTCTCGAGGGCGAGCAGAAGAACGACACAGACAAATCCTTCACAACGAGGTAGTTTATTTATTTTTTTAGAATTTAATCAGCCTCCATTCGTCACAGGGCCATAACCAGCAAAGTGCAGGGGTGCTTACAAACAAAGATGACCTACGCATTTCGGCTTGCACCTACTACTGGGTGATAAAGTGAAGTCAAGAGTGTCAATTTAAAGGGAAAACACTGCCCTTTCACCACCACCAATTAAAAACAACATCAGCTTTAAGGGGGACTCAACCACAAAATATCTCAGTTGGTTCATATTAATCCCAAAGGGAGTAAATTTCATAGAGAATATGTCAGCAGCATTGCAAACAAATAGATAATAAACATTTCAACCTTGTAAAGTACACAAAATCCGGGACCTCAAAATCAACATATTTAGAATAGAGACTTTTCTATATTTTCACCTGCCAAGAGGAGTGTGCTACGGTTAAATAGAAAGTTATGCAAAATTATGGTGTCAGTCAACAATATAAAATATATATAGCATCGCACATATGACAAAGATAGAGGTGTAACCCTAACATTTAAAGTAAATCATTTTGGAGATAGAGTATCCATCTCTACCTCAAAACAGAATAGACATCTCACAGGAGGCGCAGCGGACGGGCGCAGCGGGCGCGTCGGCAGCGCGCCGAAGGCGCCTCAAAGGCAAGCCCGTCTGTGCCCGTCCGTGACCGCCCGGGAGCAGGGGCAGGTCCCCCTGCTGGTTTCAACCTCCAGAAAAGATATAGCGCCTTAGACCTGCGAAAGCTATGTCCCCCTCTGGACTATCCCTGCCGACATAGTATAAATGTAAATACGCAAGAGAAAAAATGTGCACACTGTGCTTTCTCCGTCAAAAGAAACCTGGGATCTAGACACAAAGGGAAGATACTAAACATGGCCCTACTAAATTGCCGCTCCCTAGGAAAACACACGATGGAGGTGCACGACTACCTAATAGATGGTAGAACAGATGTCCTCTTTCTCACGGAAACGTGGCTAAATGCCACTTCAGCTCCGGACATTCTGATGGCCCTCCCACCTGGATATGATATCAAAAGAATAGACAGACCGAAGGGGAGAGGGGGAGGAATCGCTATAATTCATAAACAGGACCTGACCTGTACGCTAGAGGGAAGGGACCTTGACAAAAGCGAAACTGGCCTCTTCTCCATCTCAGTTTATCAGGGATACTGCATCAGGGGATACCTTATATACCGTCCCCCAGGCCCTGCAGCCACCTTCCCCACCCAACTGCTGGAAACCCTCACACTCTCTGCCCTAGAACATGATAGACTACTCCTGTTAGGGGATTTAAATTATCATTTTGATGACCTCAAGAACAACGAGGCCCAGGAAATCAAACAAGAGCTAGCCGGCATCCAGATGCTACTCAAATCAGAACTTCCTACTCACTGCCAGGGACATCTCCTAGACCCCATCTTTGCCAACTGGGATGCCTTAACCATAGATCCACCCATTCCAGTTATATGGTCCGACCACCTCCTTATAACCTTTAGGGTGGCGGTACCAGATGATGGACTACACAAGGAACCCACCTACGCTAACAAACGCAGAAAATGGGATAAATTCTCCACAGAGGTCTTCAATAAAATCATAACTCTAGAAGCTCCCTCTGGAGATAAAGATATAGATTCCGCCTGCTTACATCTTAACAAACTGATCATTAAGGCGCTGGACCATACAGCACCTTGGACCCATAAGGCTCCGGTCAGACGGACCAAATCTGCCCCTTGGTTCAATAGTGAACTCCGAGATCAAAAAGTAAAATGCAAAAACCACGAGAGAAAATGGAGGATACACTACCATGAGGCAGACAGAATTGAGTATAAGAACAGGCTCAAAATATACCACGCACTCATTCGTAAAACTAAGAAATCCTACCTCTGTACCAGAATCAAAGACGCTGACAATTCTATGAAGGAAATGTTCCTAGTTTACAGGGAACTCTCCGATCTCACTTCACTAGTTACCCCCATGACTGGATCAACTAAAACGTGCAACCAAATAGCCGAATTCTTCGCTAATAAAGTGGACAAAATTTACGCTATCTTCCCAGACAGGGCCAGAGCAGGCGGGGAACAGGTAGACAACCACCCTCACATACAGGAGGATAAATGCCTCTCAGCATTTATAGTTCCGCCCAAAGAAACACTATGCAGTATAGCTAACAGCATCAAATCTGGATCTCCCAGTGATCCTGCAACCCCTAGAAGACTCTATGACAGCATCTCCATCCTGGAGCCCCGTATCAGCCACCTTCTGGCTCTCTCCTTTAGTACAGGACAAGTCCCCATCGCATGGAAAAAAGCAACTGTCCTGCCTCTGAGAAAAAAAACCAACATCAGCATGGACATATTGGACAACCTCAGACCCATTTCCCTTCTTCCCTACTTCGCCAAAATTGCTGAGAAAGCTGTGAATATGCAGCTATCAGCATTTGTTGAAGCCAATGGACTCCTCCACCCCTCTCAGTCGGGTTTTCGAGCCCATCATTCTACCGAGTCAGCCCTACTGTCCTCAACAGAAGCCCTACGAGGATATGCTGACAAGGGCCAGACGGCGGCACTGATTCTCCTTGATCTTAGTGCCGCCTTCGACACTGTAGCCCACCACACACTGCTACAGTGTCTGAAAAATGGAGGAGTGAGAGGGAAAGCTTGGGAATGGATGAATGGACCGAACCTTCAGAAACTAAATTTAGGAAACATCTGAAAACAATACTCTTCCCCAACAACTAATATCGAAAGTAGCGTCAGCAACGAACACCTTTTATTGGCATTTACAGCGCGGGGACACACTTGCTAGTGTAACCAGGCGCTTTACAAAATACTAATAAATAAATAAAAACATCTGTAGCCAGAGATATTGTTAGAAAACAAGTTGGTTCATACACTTAACTAGGTATACCGGATAAATATTAGGCACATATTTATAGCGTATTGACATGCACAAGACAGCAGATTAGTTCAGACTCACTGTCAGATACGTATGATAAATATTAGGAACATGTTTATGATATGTTAAAGTGCACTGTGCATGTTTCCTGTCAAATACAGACAAAACTCGTAGTTCCCTTAATCATACATCTGCATATTTACCGAAAGAAACGAAGTATCAAGGTGCAAATAACGGCTCCTAAAATGATCCATGCTAACATAAACATTCTGAACAAAGTGCATTGTGCATAGTTCTTCTAACGTATAGACAAACCGAGGAAAAATGACTCTCGGTTTTTATCTTAAATTTTTTTTTAAACATTAAGTCTATGCTTATGAAGTGCTTGGTATAATTGTCATCCTGAGAGGACAAGGAAAGGAGGCCAACAAATTAAACAACAATATGTTTTATAAAGAGATATATATATATATATATATATATATATATATATATATATATATATATATATATATATATATATATATATATATATATATATATATTAGAGCCGCGAGCAAAGTCCTTTTCCTGCCAGAAGCGTTTCGGGCCAACGCCCTCTTCAGTGACAGACCATGTGACATGACGGCAAGCTGAAAGCACCAGTAAATACCCACAGTAATTATACACAGGTATAACACCTGAAGCAAAGCTTTCTGGGACTGGTGGTTTAGTAGAACCCAAGTGGGTCGCCGCCGCCATACACACGCAAAAAGTATTAAAAGGATTGCCAATGTCCCCGCAAGCACCCCGCAAGTGAAAGGCACCTCCCGTACCACAGTAAGCTGCCCAAATGAGGTAGCTGTGGACCCGCAGTTTGTCCGCGGTAGTGCAAACCCGCGACCTGGCTGGCCGCTAACAAATGGAAGAAAGAGTTGCCCCTGGGTGGGAATGCACTTACAGGTAGGAATTAATGCCAACGCAAGGGCGCAAGCCGCTAACAAAGTCCTTTTCCTGCCAGACCCGTTTCGGGCCAACGCCCTCTTCAGTGGCAGACCATGTGACATGACGGCAAGCTGCAAGCACCAGTAACTGGTGGTTTAGTAGAACCCAAGTGGGTCGCCGCCGCCATTCACACGCAAAAAGTATTAAAAGGATTGCCAATGTCCCCGCAAGCACCCCGCAAGTAAAAGGCACCTCCCATACCACAATAAGCTGCCCAAATGAGGTAGCTGTGGACCCGCAGTTTGTCCGCGGTAGTGCAAAATATATATAAATATAAGTCATGATGCCAAAGGTTTAATCTTGAGTATATCACCCATAAAAATAAGAATGGTACCTATTCGATTTCCGAAGTCATGTCTAAATAGTCATATGATGTAAAAGTAAATGAAGTTTCAGCAAACAATTCAGTATTTTACAATATTATTTGTGAGAAAAAATGAACCAGATTATGTCTACCTCAATCCTGGTTGTATTTTCCGGCCCGAATAATATGAGAATAGCATTGCAGTGCCCAAATAATTGATAATGCTGGTCTCAATTGAGTCTTCAGCAACCCTGTTCTATTGTATTGCACTTATAAGAGAGTCCTCCCTATAAAATGAAAAGACACACCATGCTACTAACCAGAATATATAACGGATACACATCTCAAAGCACATTAGCAATATTTAAAATGGCATGAAGGCTTACCAAAAGGATATATCTTTTCCGTGATCTGGTGAGTAGCGTAGATCTGTAGTCTATTAATAATTGTAATTCTGCCATGTATTCGATGCATGCGGGAGAGTCCTCCCTAAAAAGTAAGAGCAGGTGAGACTAGTAATTGTCCCGCCACGGCGTATAGTAACATTGCCAGGAAAGCACTATGTAGGAGAGTAGGGTCTGCTTTCCTATGGTCACCCCAATTTTTGCTTTTTGCTTCACTGGTTTTCGACTTAATGTGGCTGTGGGCCTGCCAATCAGACCCACAGCCTGCTGTTCTCTCTCTAAATTCACAACCATGTACTTTAGGTACATAACCAATTGGACATTGGGTCACCTTATCAGCCCCTGTACAGTGTACTATAGTTACCCAGGGCATAGGTGCATCCAAGGCCTACCAGGGGCTGCAGCACATCTTTTGCCACCCCTGGCTGGCTATCCAATCTGACACAACTGGCTGATCACTCAGCTGGGGCAAGGTGGTGTAATCACCCCTTGCCTAGATATAGTATACCTATATCTAAACCTATATCTGGACACATATATACGTATATGTCACTCCTATGGCAGGCCTTAACAATCCTGGAGGCAGAGTGCTTGGTTTTATGTGAGATGGTGCTCTAGCATGAGCTGAGCCTGTCTGCAGCTTTCGGGACCAACTCCCTTAGCTGTTCTGGGATATTGCCATACCATATACTCTTAAGTGCATTATAATCCTCGCGGTTACTTGCTAACTTTGGTTTGGCTTTATCAAAACATGTTGTGTAAGGTGTCATACGCTTTGGAATACTACCCCCTCGCCAGTTCTGGCGACGGGGGTAGCATTCCACCCTTCTAGAGGGAGAAGACATGTTACTTTGCTTAAACGCGGTTAAATCTAACCAGAGCCTCAGCATCACAAAATGGATGCTGCTGCCACAGACACAAGTCTGGCCTCCTGCTGCTGACCGAAACTCCGGCAGAGGAGGCCTGGACAAATGGTATCCTGTCACAGGGAGGTGTTACACCAGCCCAGACAGGAGATAGTGGATTGGGGCAGGGAGGGCTGAATCAAACTAGACACTGCTTGGGGCGCACAAGGCGTCCCATGCATAGTCCAGTTCAAACCGGTGCTGGGGCACTCCAGCCCCAGCTCTGGCGCGAAACTGGACAAAGGGAAAGGGGTGTAACCACCCCCTTCTTGGGTCCCACCCATAAGGGGGACCTAGCAGGTGATCCAGCCCCTAGATTTGGAATAAAGGTAGGAGCTGTGCCAATGCAATTTAGATCATCTTGACTGAAACTTTGAAACGAAACTCTGGACCCTTTGACATCCTACTCAACGTTGAAGACTGAAGAATCTCCCTTGTGGTCAAGGAGTGGCCATCCTGTGCAAGCACCTGTGCAAGCAGGCACCATCAGCGCATCGAGACTTTCTTTGCCGTTGCTCCCGCCGGAGCTCGAACGACAGAGACCGACAAGACCTGGACTCCCAGACTTCCAACAGCCTATCCACAGTCCTAGCAAAGCTTAGACCCATGGAGGCGACGAGAGACGTGGGACCGGCCATCTTGAAAAGTCGACGAAGTGCTTCCAGCGCAGCTCCCGAGGCACCCTCGACGTTGTGCTTTGGGGTTTGAGAAGTCCCAGCCCGAGCAGCCTGTGCTCCAAAGATCACCTCTCCACACTCTCCGAGTGCTGCGTGGGGCCCTTTTGCACTTTTCCTGCTTGACGCGTTGTCCGGTCGCTTGCCCTTTGGCTAGTGGCCTCTGTGACGACGAGACCTCAAAACTACACTGCTGGTATGGTTTCTCCAGACTGGCCCCAGCTCCCCTGAAAAGGAGCCATCGATCTGACATTCCCGGTCCGATCAAGAAGACATCTTCGAGTCCTGCGTGGGTTGTCTTTGCCAAGGCTTGGTGACTCTGAATCGAGTACCGACACCGCCGACAGCAATAGCCTTTGTGGGACAGCTCGTGTTCACCAGCTGGTCATCCTCGATCTTTCCTGGTCCATGTGGCAGCGGAGACAAACACCTCGACATCACCTGATTGCAACCCGACATCGCCTGGTTCCTTTCTGGTTCCTCGCTGGCCACTGAACTCTGTCCCCTCTGCTTTCAGGAACTCTTCATCTTCGATCCACCCTTGGATCCAACCGGACTCTTCTCTCCTGGCCGCCTGCAGCATCTTTTCCTCCAGGCTCCATAGAACTTCACGACGAAACCCAACACACTTTGGCACCTATGCACCCGCTTCCTGGGGGTGAGGTAACAATATAACTCTGGTGCTCCCATAGTGGTTTACACCTCTAGTGTCCTAGTTTTAAGTGGCTAAGTTCTAGTCCAGTCGGAAGTCTCCGAAACCTAACACTTTCTGATTTTTACGCACCATTGACTTGTATGGTAAACGCAGTTGCCTATAGACTCTGCACCCGCATCCTGTGGGCCTCCTATGTCCTAACCTTCATTAGTCCAGTGTAGGCCCAGCGATTCCCAAGGCCCTAGGCCTGTTCACTGTTCACGACGTGGTACTTATACCACTTATATTTCTTAATATATGGTTTGAGTGGCCACCCGGCCTATCCATAATTGTGCAGCTTATTGTATGTTATACTGTGTTCTTTGTTTAACGCTTGTGCTTCTGTGCTCATAAAGAGTATAGGGGATTATTCTAGAAATAAATACATATATTTTGTAATATATAACTTGTGTGGTGTCCTTTCATTTGGTATTTAAAGGGATTGCATATGTTAAAACAGCTGGCTTCACATGCCCTCTTGAGTTTAGCCTAAGACTGCTCTTGTCCATGCTACCCCTAGGGTAGCTGGTCTATAAGGTTGACTTACAACCAATCACCATAAGGGTCGTTTGGACTGGTGCAAGGTGCTCACTAGAATAGTGAACACCATATACCAGGCCAACTTCTCACACACTATGACCAGTATTTCACAGAAAAGCACTTTGACCAGTATTTCACTGAATTTGTCAAGTAGCTTACCTAAGGAATTACCGTTGCGCGCGCCCTACCCGGTCGCCATGTCTGAGCTAAGTTATCGTATTGCAACAAGCATAGACTTTGCCTAGCGGTTACCCGTGTAATGTGATTCGACACGTTATCATGGCCGCCATCTTAAACTGTATTTTTGTGGCTAAAAACCTGCCCATCAGCAAACAAAGGGGAAACCTCTATAATGACCTATATTTCTTTATACTTTGAGCAATAAAGTTACTTCAACATTACATACATGATGCTGCAAGAAACAAAAATACATTCACAATACTCTATGTTTTCTCTCACAAGCCACTGTATGACTCTGGGTAATAAGGTATCTAGCTTCCTACTGCACTTTTCCTGCCCGACTATATTTTCTAGACTGCGGCACAGGAGAGCAACAAGCACGTTAAAATAAGTACGAAATTGTCGAACTATGCGTTGTTTCAGTGATGCTCAGAAGCTAATAATGGTACATATGTTCCCATTACAGAGAAAGAAAACCCCTTGGTTTTAACAGTATGAATGCACCTGTGTTTTGTGTCCAGTCTTTTGTTGGCCCTGAAGAAGGTGAAGTAAAATAACTTTATCACCGAAACGTACGTAGGCCGTACGCACCAGAGACCCTCGCGCATAAACCAATTCAAACTTTGGAGAAACAAATGAAAGGATCATAAAAGACCAACAACGCATATACAAAAAAAAGATTGATCTAAAAATAATTGGTCTCAACGACATTTCGAGGAGTCCACTATAGGACATTTTTACTTGTTTTTCATTTTTCTTTCACTGTTGTGTATTGTGTTAGGTATGTTAGCACCACTAGGATGAAAGTTTAAGTATGTATGAATGTTGGTATGAGTGAAAATAACTGTATATACAAATTGTAGGGGTTTTTGTTTTGGCATGATTTATTCTTGTATTTTAATTGATCAGTACATATGTTACCATGTCACTGTATTGTAATTTTTGATAAAATAAAAATAACCACAAAAAAATGAGAAAAAAATTTAATTTTCTTGAAAATGATAGAAAATAACTGAAAGAAATAAAATATCAAAGTCAAATTTAAGTGAATGTATTTTTGTTTCTTGCAGCATCATGTATGTAATGTTGAAGTAACTTTATTGCTCAAAGTATAAAGAAATACAGGTCATTATAGAGGTTTCCCCTTTGTTTGCTGTTGGTTTGCCACTCCCTCCTCTAGACCTACCCATCTCCCTTCTGCCCTCTGTTATCCAAGTCCATGATCCTACTCTGTTCCTCCTGCCCTCAGTGATCCAATGTACCATACTTGCCAACATTTTGAACTGTGTGAGATGGAGAATTTGAAAAACAAAACCGTGGGTATTGATTTTAGCCACTGACTTACATTGCAAAGAGGAGATTTTAGGCAGGAGACAGGTAAAATAAATCCCTTTTGGGCTTAAAACATCAGGAGTATCCTGCCTGAATTGGCTCTGTTGGCATGCCTCTCTTGCCTGTCCTGCATGGTTTGTTTGAGGCCCCTGCCCCCCTTTCCCCTGCCTCCCATTGTGCCTTGTGCTGCCACGGCCCTACCGCCTGTCCATCGTGGTCCACTTGTTGCCTCTGCACCCTCCTCCTTGCCCTCAATTATCCGAGTCAGTGCCCCTAGCATCTGCCTCCCCACAGTATTCTAATGAACGACTAGATTGATAATATTCTATATGTATTACAAAAGTGTAATCAAAAGAGTCATACCTAAAGCATTTCCTTTAGAAATTATAAAAAAGAGAGGATCTTATTTCCATAGCAATTATGGTCAGTGCTCTAAAAAACAAAAATGAGGACATATTTTCTGCGGACTCACAGAATCCCTGCCCACAGGCCACCTCCCTCTTCCCAGATTATACGGCTTAGGTGCAAAGGAGGCGAGTCACCTTCAGCGTAGTAAAGAAACAGCTCCGCGACCTGGACCTCCGATATTCTTTGTTATTCCTGGCCCGCCTGCGAGTTATCAGAGACGGGAACACAAGATATTTTGACTCCCCCACAGAGGCTTGGGACTGGCTCAAAGGAGTAGGGTCTGGCGGCGGCACCCAAATCATCACATGAGTCCTGACCCCGCGAACGCCCTCGCAGAGGCTGGCGCTGGGGACCAAAGGTGGCTGCCCCAAACCCCGACAAAATTAGGTTGGAGCACCAGGAGGCCCTGCAGGCGATGGCAGCCCTCCAATCTACCAGATCTCTGTGCCCGGTCGGCTCCGCTTCCTCCCTGCCAAAATTCGGAGACTCTGGATCTACACCTGAATGGTCCATGGATGCAGATTTACCCCCGTTCCCGGACGTCACCCCGAAGACTGCAGATGGCATTATTTGAGTCTAGCCTTTATTACAATACAATGTCACTCCAGGCCATGTCATCCGTAGTAACTCTCAGATGCTCTATCTACTGCTCTCTTGGGATATCTGAAGGGGAAAGTCCGAATATCGGCTTTTGTCTATCACTGGTCTGTCCCCCGGAAGTCGTACAACAATGCTAGTCCAGTTGCCATGACATGGCAAGTTTGTTGGGTAGTTCCTCATGTTGAGGACCCGCTCCTTTCCTGTTTCAAGGTACCCTAATGTTCTACATTTTTATTTTCTTCCCCTGCACGAGTCGCTATACACACAGACCTGCTACCTTTCCACCATCCCTCCCGGGGGCGGTGTGGCGCTATTACAGGAGACAAACCTGTCGACTGTGAAGGCTACCCGTTTACGTTATCGCTGGCAGGGCCAGGTATACAGTACCAACTATTCATCCATGGCTAGAGGGGTGGTGATATGGGTTAGGGCCGGGGTTCCATGGGAGGAGGAAGAGGTCCTGTCAGACCCAATGGGGCGCTACGTCTTAGTGAGCGGCAAGCTGAACGGCCAACCAGTCTTGCTGGGTTCCATATATGTTCCCTATGTAACGCAGGGTACCTTTCTTAGTGACCTGTCGGAGGTCCTGCTCCCGTGAAGGGAGATCCTGTGGTTCCTAGGCGGTGACTTTAACGCAGTACTTGATGTCTCACTTGACTGTTCCTTTCCCCCTCTCACACGTACTACGGCATCCTCCAACGCAAAACTCTTAAAATTCTGGATGGACTATTGGGCACTCTCATACATCTGGAGGGAACTCCATCCGCACTCCAGAGTATACTCTTTTTATTCCTCGGTTCATAATCTGTATGTGTGCATCGACCGCATACTCGGCCCTACTTGCTCTGATACAGTCTGTTTACTCCTTTGGTCGGATACATCAACCATAATCCCTTGGCGATGCACCAGCCGTGACCTCCTCCGATTCCGGCCTGGTGCTTGCAAACAGCTGCCTCCTCCACGGCTCACTGGAGACTGTGATAGTTAGCTATTTTGAACTCAATACGGCTTCCACGGACTCGGTTCTCACCAGATGGGAGGCCTTTAAGTCGTGATTAGGGGGCCATTGGCTGGGACTGACTTGGAGTATTTGCAGACAACTCGACACTTCACTATCCCTCATTGAGCAGCAGCTGCTTCCACTTGAGACACGGGTTGTCCTCTGCGCAGATCAACAGCAGTGCCTGGACGCTGCTCATGTCGAGTGGGAGGCACTTCTGGACTGGCTGAGATGCCATCATTATTTGCCGCACTCGGCCCGCTCTCACTCTGCCGCGGACAAGGCCGGGAGATTGCTGGCTTACCTAATCAGGCAGGAACACCCCCAGTGTCCCATACAGTTGCTATTTGATGATCTGGGCCAGGAGCAAAGCACTCAGAGACATTTGCACACTGATGACTGAATACTACACTCGACTGTATGGGACCCGACTGGTGGACAACGCCCAGGACGTAGGATCCTTTCTGGACACATTGGAGTTGCCAACTCTTACAGTTGACCAGTTCCTGGAACTGGACTCCCCCCTAACGGAGGACGAAATACGAGACGCACTGTGATCCTTGTCCTCGGTACGACACCGGGTACGGATGGCCTCCCGGCTGAGTTTTTCAAAACTAACGCAGAACATTTAGTACCACATCTCCATTTGCTGTTCGCAGAGGCAATCTCAGATGGGGCTCTACCCCCGACCATGCGTACCTCTAATGTGGTTTCTTTGCTGAAACCTGGTAGGGACCCCACATCCCCCAGCTCTTATCGGCTGATCGCAAATTGAACACAGATTATAAAATTCCGGCAAACGTCTTGGTCAATCGACTGGCCCTGCTTGTCCCTGATTTAGTACACTCTAATAAGAATGACTTCGTTCCACAGCATAACACTGCTTTGAACATACAACGCTACTTTTGGGTGGCAGAATATACCTTGATCGATTGGCCACGCTCAGGCTGCATGGTGTAGACCTTGAGAAGGCCTTTGATTCGGTGGCATGGAACTTCCTCTTCGCTGTCTGGCCTGTTTTAGATTCGGCCCCTACTTCCTTAGTCTGGTGCGGCTGCTATATTGCAACCCGTCGGTCCAGATTCAGATGGGACCCTATGTTTCAGATCCAATCCAGGTGCGGCGTGGAACCCGGCAGGGATGTCTGTTGTCCACGCTTTTGTTTGTGTTGGCAGTGGAACCCCTGGCGGTCCATATTTGCGCCCACGTCGACATGGGGATTGCACTGGGAGATGGCATTTACACAATTTCGCTATACGCAGATGACCTGCTGTTATATGCTCGAGACCTTCATAACATCCCCTCCACACTTGTTCGAGTCCTCAGCCACTTTGCACGTGCCTCGGGACTGCAAGTCAATGCGGTGTAACTATACTTTCGCTGTTTCTGAGGGAGACCCCTGATACGTGCTGGGGGGACACCCACAAACAGGTGTGTAGACCCTTTCGCTATTTGGGGGTCCGAGTTTATTGTACCAGAACTGATCTCTTCGATTGGAACATAATCTGGGGCACCACAGCGATTCAGTCCGAGATGGGTTTCTGGAAGACTCTTCCATTGACGATCTCTGAGAGGATTGCCCATATCAAAATAGTAGTTCTTCCCGCCTTCTCTACTACTTCACCACTCTACGTCTTATCATCTCAGCCCCTTTCTTCAGGCAATGGGAAAAAGTTGTGCGGGACTTTATATGGGATCACGTCACAGAGTGTCCATGGGAAATCTTTATTTGCCTATCCAACGGGGTGACCTAGAGGTACCCAACTTCGAACATTACTTCTTGGCTTCCCAGCTTCAAAGGGTTGCCAGATGGCTATCCTCCCTCACTTACTAGACACAGCTTCTCTACAGCCCCCGCAGGCGCAGGGTAGCCTCTAACAAATTTTCCATCCTTGCTCCAAGTCCAGTCTCCCCGATACACTTCAACTTAATGTAGCGTAAGGTGCTTCTGTAGGTGCCTTTTTCTCACTAGAACTACCATTCCCTATGCACCCGCTATCCCACTACTGGGAACTCCATGAGGGCACACATACACAACGGTGACTGAGTTACAACAGTGGGCCTCGGAGGGAATACAGGATGTGGGAGACCTTTTTCAGGACGGCACTCTCATCCCATACCAGGAACTCATAGCAGAGGGGAACTAACGCCCTGGGCAGTTTTTACTACATAGAACACTTCTAGCTTCATATCATCTAAATGGGGTACACTCACCCAGGAACCCCTATGCACCACACTTTACAATACCTTCACGTGATGGGGACACCTCACGCGCTGGTTCGCATCTTCCCTCCGGCTGCACACGGAGGTGGACCTCACTTGTCTTCGGCATCATTGGGAGGGGGCCCTGGGGAGGGCATTTACAGATAGAGAGTAGACTACAGTCTGAGGTAGCCTGACATACATTCAGTGTAATCATCGGTTCAAACAGATTCAATTCTTTTTGCTGCATCTGGCTTACCTTAATTCAGCTCAAATCAACAGGTACTTCCTCCGCGCAGATGTGGTTTGCCCAGGCTGCCAGCAGTTAGATGCCGACCTCGTCCATATGCTCTGGCATTGTTCCGTCTTAACCCCTTCGCTGCTGGCGTCAGCCAACGGCCATCGCACGCACTACCTTCGTAGTGCTGCGCACGTCCATTGGCTGACGCGGCCCCGCCCACTGCACTGAACCACCGCACCGCGGCAGAATTGGCGCCGCGGTTAAGAGGTTAATTGAATACTGGAACAATGTGACAATCACCTTGACAACCTGCACCTCCTGAGCCATTCCCCCTAGCTGGGAAGCCCATGTATTACAACTCTTTAGTAGAAACAAAAAATATAGTGCTGCCATATGATTTCTAGACCTGGGTCTAATAACGATCAAATGATTGATCACCAAGCGTTGGAAATCTCCTCTGTCACCTCACCCACTTGCCTGGCGTCGATCCCTGCTTAATTGGGCTAAGGCGGAGGGTGTGGCACAACGTAGGGAGGACTTGCTCGGCATCCGTAAATTCCCCCTAGTGCCTCAGTGGGACACAATGGTTTCCAAGCTCTAAGAAATAGTCAGCTCTAATAAACACAGGGGACTCAAATACTTTATCTGGGACCGGTACTCAGTGTCCATTCCCCACCGATGAGGGTATTGAGTAGCACTAACCTCCAGGCTGACTTAGGTCTCCTGCCCCAGAACTTCATTGCCACTAGACCCTGGCCGCTCTGGCTCCCCCAGCTACACTAGATGCGGCAGCAGGTCTTAAGCGACTCCCTTTCCCTTCCTTGACTTATGTTGTCCTCATTTTGTTGTACCCTATGTCCCATGTTGGCTTCGAACTGCATTATATCTGGACCGTTTACATGTCACCCGCTGGGCAGACTCATCAGCACTGATCGACCCTGCCTAGGGGTTTCGGACCATGACTTCATGTGATTGCCGCGATCTACTCACCTGTCTCTCCTTTTGCTATTGAGTGCTGCACATTATGCTGTTGGCAATCACTTTTCTTTATTTCCTTCTTGCTGCATGGGCACTGCTCTGACTGTATGTTTAAAAAATGGTGCATACATTTTAAATAAAAAAGATTTAAACAAAAATAAGGACATCTTTTCTGCGTTCTCAAATAGCGACAAAGCACTTTTAAATTATTTTCTATTGTGATGTAGTAAACTACTGATCACCAGGGAGTTAACTGGCAGTCTGCTGCTGGAGTTGAAAGTACGTATTTAAGTCTACATGTCAGAGAAGCAGAGGAAATTTGAGAAGTCATTTAAAACGTGTCCTACAGCACTAGCCATAATTTCTATTACAAAATGAAACCCCTTATTTTGTTCCTTTCAAAATTAAAACTTTTAAGTTTACCAATTTGATTCAATCAAGATGGCTTCAGGTGTGCCACATGTTTGTCATAAGTAAGACTGTTAGCTCTCTAGTTGTACTTTGAAATACCCTGGGAGGCTGCAGTAGAACACAAGGGAATCAGCTGACAGGCTTCTTCTGTTGGAAGTACATGTTTTAATGTGAATGTCATAGGGCTGAGAAACAGTGTGAATCTACCGAAAATATGCTCTCATTTTAGCTTCTGGAGCACCTTCTGCAACCTCTATGGGAAAATCATGAGAAAAGTGTTTTCTCTCAAACATGATTCTTGAAATCCAAACAAAAGATTTTTTCACAGGGTAAAATCACCTTAGCAATAAATTATTTATATTGTAACTAAATTCTTTTATCACCCTTTATACATTCTCCTTTTTGCAACCCTCAATACCTACCATTCACTACAGTGCATTACAATAGGGCGCTATCATGTATATTGGTCCCAAGAGGGCTGCTGTCAGAAGTGCTTACTGGCTGTCAGCCCTTCTGGTTGAAGTGCTGACAGCCAGTCAGATCTCACAATGAGATCTGTGCTTAGGCTCTGCCCAGATATACAAATTTGGATTTCCTTTAGTATCCTGAAATCTAAGGAACGTATTTACACCAAATAACATAAACCATGCTTTCTTGATAAAGAGCTACCTTCCTGCCAACTTTGGTACAATTCCGTTTAGCGTTTCGGGCTGCAGTTGTGTCTAAAATCTCTATGGGAATTAACATGGGAAGCATACTTTTTTGGCCCCCACTTTTTCTTGGCCCCCACTTTACTGATCACCCCAAAACTTTCCATGCACAAAGAGACCCAACTTGACACTTTTTTTGGAACATTTAGTGAAGATTTGTCAAACGCGCCAGAGATATAGGCAAGTCAAAAATGTTTTTACTATGGAAACTAGGGGGCTCATTATGATTTTAGGTGTGGCTTGTGAGGTTTATAGGGGTAAAGGTTGGTAAGTAATTTATTTTTACTTAATTAACAAATAGTTAATATTGATTAATTAATTGACAATTAATTATAAATTTTAGGTGCAGGTTGTGGAATTTATGGGGTAAAGAGTGGGAAGTTATTTATTTTTAATTATGAATAATTAGTTGTTCATTAATATTAATTGATGGACAATTAATTGTGGTAAATGGGTAATTCATGTTAGGTGCATTTTGTGGGATTTGTAAGGGGTAGACGGGTGGGAAGTAATATATTTTTGATTAATGATTAGTTGATGATAATTAATTAATTAGTGTAATTCAAATGTTATTCTTCAGAGGGGTTTTGGTGTTCTAGGGATGAAGAGTGGGGAGTAAATTAATTTTACTTTCTTTTTAATTAATTGTTAAATACTATTAGTTATTTAATTGAAAACGTTTTTTAATTGTTTGAAACATTTTTTTCACAGTTTAATTTTAGGTGTGGGTTGTGGGATTATATGTAAAGGGTGGGAAATTAATTAAATTGTTTGTGTTTTAATTTGTTTTTTTAATTAATATTTGTTTAATTGACAATTGTTAATTATTCAAATATTTTGTATTTATTTTTCAATGTGCGGTATGAGTTGTGTGGTGTTATAGGGTAGGAAGTAAATAGACTATATATATGTAATAATGAATGTTATTGTTAAAAAATATTTCTAAATAAAAATATTTGTTTGAATTTTTGTATTTTCTTAAGGTAATATAATATTTCTAGATGTTTGTGATATGTATTTAACATTATAATATGTTTTATTTTTTATTTTTAATATTCAATATATTTGTATTTTTAACATATTTATACTTTTTAAAATATTATTTTTATTTTGTTGATGATATTTTGTGTTTTTAATTTTGAACTGACTGCAGTGACAATAGTAAGTTTTCCCCCTCTGCAATCCCTATTGATGCGGTAACTGGAGTGGCAATAGTAAATTTTGTCCCTCCGCTTTCCAATACTTTCCCAATTGATGCACTGACTCGAGTGGGAAAAGTAAATTTTATCCCTTCGCTATCCAACACCTTCCCTACTATTGCACTCACTGGAGTGGGAATAGTAAATGTTATCCCTTTGCTATCCAATACTTTCCCTACTGGTGCACTCACTGGAGTGGGAATAGTAATTATTACCCCTCCGCTATCCAACAATGTCCCTACTGTTGCACTCACTGGAGTGGGAATAGTAAATGTTACCCCTCTGCTATCCAACACTTTCCCTACTGTTGCACTCACTGGAGTTGTAATAGTCATTTTTACCCCTCCGCCACCCAACACTTTCCCTACTGTTGCACTCATTGGAGTGGGAATAGTAAGTTTTATCCCTCCGCTATCCAACACTTTCCCTACTGTTGCACTCATTGAAGTGGGAATAGTAAATTTTACCCCTCCGCTATTCAACACTTCCTCTACTGTTGCACTCACTGGAGTGGGAATAGTAATTTTTGCCTTTGCCCCCCCCCCTGCTCTCTAACACCTTCCCCATTGTTGCACTCATTAGAGTGGGAATAGTAATTTTTACCCCTTTGATATCCAACACTTTCCCTACTGTTGCACTCACTGGAGTAGGAAATGTAGGTTGAAAGATTTTTGAATAATTTAATGTTTTAATTTATAATACAATGTTTTTATAAAATAGATTTTATGTTATTGGTATATGTACATAAATATATATATATATATATATATATATATATATATATATATATATATATATATATATATATATATATATATATATATATATATATATATATATATATATATATATATATATATATATTAACTACTGGCGGTCGCCAGTAGGTATATATAGTTAGGATTTTTTTGAATAGGGATTTCTGAAAATTCTATGTTGAATAACTTTGGCGTTGATGGACGGAATCGGCTGAAATTTTCAGGAAAATTGCACATTTTGTTTCTGAGCGTCCCTTGAAAGTTTGGGGGGGTTTCATCAAGCGGGGGCCGAGAAAAAAGGGGGGTCCCAAAACGTGTTTTTAACATTGAGTTTTCCACAGGGCGGTTGGACTCACTTTTAGCTCGAACGGCTGAATTGATTTCTATGAAACTTGGCAAAATTGTAGAGACTGTTTGCCGGATGTGCCTTTGCTAGGTCTCAAGATATGTGCTCCAGTGTATTTTGAGAAATTCACTTTCAAAAAAATATATATATCTGTGACAGCGTCCCGGTTAGCGCCCCGGTTCGCGTAACGGAACTTCGCGAGGAGAAGCGGATTGGCTCTCCGGTGACTCTCAACATTCTAAACAGTCCGGAGCGGCCGCCATCTTGTCTATCGGTAGGATCGAGAGACAAGAGGTGGAAATAAACGAAGGGGGAAATGAATGAAAGGGGCAAGGTAGACCCCTCCTGACCCCCTAGGATTGATGTGGGAGCTATTAAAGGGCCCCGCGGGGCAAAAAAATAAAATACAATTTTTTTTCGATTTTTCGCGGTGGAAGCGCTACCCGGTACGCGAACCGGGTAGCTCACCGGTAGCGTAACGGGAGTCCGCCATCTTGTGTTTCGGACGAATTTAGTCACAAGCTGGAGGATAAACAATGTTGGGAATGGGTATAAGGGGGCACGGGAGACATATCCTGACCCCCTAGTTTTTTTGAGGGTGGCTGAGGAGGCCCATATATGTAAAAAGAATTCGCACGGTTAGCGCCCGGTCCGCGCACCGGGTAGCGTTCCGGAAAGCGTAAAAAGGGGAAAACCAAGGGGAATAGTAAAATTATATTTTAGAGTGCTTTGAGGTAGGGTAGCTCTGAATAGAGCTGTTGTGTTGTGTGGGTGATGTAAGTACCAACATGTAGGTACCAATGAAGAGTCTAAAATTCAATGTACACCGTCTCCTCTGTAGATATTTTGTATGTTCTAATATGGGTTATTTAAATGTAAATGTGTGGAAAAGCACTTCATGCTTTAAAGCAATTGTATTTTTGAACTGATTGTTCTTTCCTCTTAGTCCTCCTCTTTGGTTTTTTTTCCCCACACTCTTCTTCAGCATGATAGTTGATAAATTCGTTCCCTCAAAAAATTTATATACATAAAAAAATTATATTAAATACATATAAAATATATTTTTCCTTTAAAAGAAGAATACATTTTACAGCTTTTGATATTTGCTATTAAAAAAAACATTGAAATTCACTGAAAAAACCATAGGTTATAGACCATATATAGTTAGGAATTAGCATTTGCAAAACCTTGAAAATTCACTGAAAAAACCATAGGTTATAGACCATATATAGTTAGGAATTAGCATTTACAAAACCTTATTTTACTCACACAAAACCATTGAAATTCGCATATATAGTTAGTTGCACTAACTATATATTGCGCACCCGCAATCCACTGCTGATCATGTCACATATCACATCATTCATGACATGGTCAGTGACATCACTGATGACATTACTGATGACATCTCAAATGACATCACTGATGACATCACTGATGACAACATCCAGTGACTGTATGTTTCTGTAAAGTTAAAATATGTCTTACATATTGAAGAATGAGTGGATGTATAAGTGTCTGGATGAAGGATTTAGTAGGTGCATGACTGACTGTATGAGTGAGTGATTAAATGTGTCTCACTGAGTGCATGGGTTAGTGACTAAACTGTCTTAATTTGTGCATCATTATGTCTGTTGTTCTGTAAACTGCTGCATGTGTTGATCAGTAGCTATATGAGTAACTATATGGGTTATTGATTGGTTGCCCAAGTATTTATATGGGAGACTGAGTGTGTGTGTGGTTGGCTGGGAGGTGTATGACTCTGTGCATAGATGTGTGAGTAGTTGATTCACTAGATGTATGGGTTAAAAAGTGCATGTGGAAACAGCTGTATGGGCGGTTGACTGTGTGCATGAGTGTATGGGTGAGTGAATGGATATCTCAGTGCTACATGTCAAAGTAAGTACATATGTAAAACACAGTACATGTGAGAGTTGACATATATAAATAACTGTGCATAATAGCCAGTGAATGTGTGAGTGGCTGTATGGATCATTGTGAACTTGTATCAGGGATTGTATAAGAGAGTAAATATGTGTTTGAATAATTGTTTGAATAAGTAAGGTGTGTATAACTGTATAGTTGAGGAAATGGAGGTGTGATTGATTCTTTGCATGACTGACCAGGTGTGTGAGTAACTCCATGGATGAGTGACAGTCTGTGAGTGTCTGTTTACACTGAGTGTATCTAAGGTTATATTAGAGTCTGAAGAGGTTCATCGTATTATCACATGAATGATGTCATCAGTGATGTGATCAGTAATGTCAAATGAGATGTCATCAGTGATGTCATCAGTGATGTCATTTGAGATGTCATTTGAGATGTCATCAGTGATGTCATTTGAGATGTCATCAGTGATGTCACTGACCATGTCATGAATGATGTAATATGTGACATGATCAGCAGTGGATTGCGGGTGCGCGATATATAGTTAGTGCAACTAACTATATATGCGAATTTCAATGGTTTTGTGTGAGTAAAATAAGGTTTTGTAAATGCTAATTCCTAACTATATATGGTCTATAACCTATGGTTTTTTCAGTGAATTTTCAAGGTTTTGTAAATGCTAATTCCTAACTATATATGGTCTATAACCTATGGTTTTTTCAGTGAATATATATATATATATATATATATATATATATATATATATATATATATATATATATATATATATATATATATATATATATATATATGTATGTATATATATATATATATATATATAGTTATACTTTTTTTATATAATTTTAAAATTAAAAATACAATAACATTATTACTTTAATAATTGTTTTAAAGTAAATATATATATATTAATTATTATATATGTGTTTAACTTTTTGAATTAAGTTTATTTGTAAAATGTATATTTCATCAAACATATATTTACTATTTATTTTATTTTTATATAGATAAAAACAATATTTTTACAACTGTACTTATGTCCGATATTTTTTTCCTGATATGTTTGTACTTACCATTATAAGTGTAGGATGTAGATATTTTTGACATCGATATAGAAAGAAAAATGTGATAAAAATGCAAACATATCACAGTTTACAATGATAACAACGTATTCAGAAAATGCCAATGAACTGGGGACTATGCTTAAAAAGAATTGGCATATCCTTAGAACAGACAATGTGATAGGTTCTGATATACCCACATCGCCCCAGGTAACGTTCAAGAAAGCTAGATTGCTACGAGATTGTTTTGTGTACAGCCACTTAGGGACAGAGTCCAAACCCACAGGGACACTGAAAGAAATGAAGGGATTTTATCCCTGTGGTAAATGTAAGGCTTGTGCCTTTAGTAAAAGAACGCTAACTTACAATGTACCAGGCCTAAAGAAGAGCAAGAATATAACAAAATTTGTTACCTGTAACACTACATATATACTATATTGTTTGGTATGCTCTTGCGGGCTTAGGTACATTGGCAGTACAATCCATCAGGTTAAGGTGCGCATTCTGGAGCACATGCGTGCAATAACAAAGAAAGATGCAACATATCCCGTGGCAAGGAACTTATTAGAGAAACATCACAGCAATAGGGATCCATTGCGGAATTTTGGTATTGATTTTGCACCGTTAATTGTAAGGGGGGCGATAGAGTGGTGCGCCTAAGAAGATTAGAGAGTAGGTACATCATAGATCTCCAGACAAAAATCCCAAATGGGATGAACAGTGGTGAAGAATTGACAGCACACTTGGGTGATCGTAGATGAATATGAGGGACATTATTTGATGAAATGCTAACTGAAAAAAGTGTTTATTGGATTTTGTTTTTAATCATGTTCCTGTGATGAAATGTTTTTATCCGACAACTTTCTTCTCAAAATGACATAATTTGCTGATACACGGTTATATGAACGAGTATGTTATTAGGAATTTATCGTATTTCAAAGCCAATACTTGGCGTGATGTAGTTATACGATATTGAGGTCAAAGCTAAATAGTGTTGACGGTGTGAAGAGAACTCCGCTGGCAGCGCATGTCTAATTGCATTAATGTGGATCGAGGTGACGGAAAAAAGTACTCTATTGAAATGTATCGACTATTATGCTTGTCAAAATTATGAGTTATACAAACTAAAATGGCGCTGATTTTGACGATAACAAACATATTATTGGTTGGTCCGTTTTTTACTACTATGTTGTGAAGTGCAAAAAAACGATGGATTTAGGCCCAGATCTCTGTACTGGGGTGAATGTATGACATTGTTCTGCATTCTGTCCATCAACTGTGGTTTTTGCATTTGTCACCCCGAGTGGGATCGGTATGCTCAGACGTGAGTCCCATGCTCTCCACACCACTGTATTCAAGCAAGCCGGGCTGAAGACGGCTGGAATGCCAGAAACCGATCCTCGGAAGCTTGTTTCCGGTCCAGGGAAGACATGGCTTGGCAGTTCGGGCTGGACTGTTCCCATGAGGCACAGGGTCAGACTGATTTGCATATAGCCATGTCTGAACTGGGGTGGCAGAGTGGGCTAAAGAACGGTGATGGATTAAACCCAGATCTTTTGACTGGGTGTGAGTGTTTGATTGATTCAGATGCTCCGTCCATCACCACCCCCTTTTGTACCGCTCCTCCGGCTTGGTTGGCGCGGTCCTTCCGGGCGATCTTGTAGCCATCCAGGAGGGCTGTGGCGATGTCGGGAGCTGAGGAGGCGTTCATCCATGTTTCTGTGAGGAAGGCGAAGTCTTGTAAAGTCGTGTCGAGAAGGTTCCAGAGTTCGACGGCGTGCCTGTGGACGGAGCGGGTGTTGAGCAGGATGCACTTGAGGTGATCATTGCTGGAGCCTGGCTTAGCAGGTGTGGTGCAGGGTCGGGTGCAGGTGAAGATGCAGGCGTGGCAGATGAAGGATCCGTGCGTGCGTTTCGGGGTGGCTTGGTAGCAGGCTGGCTGTTGGCCGGTGTTGAGTGCGTGGATGGTGACGGCGTCGTATCTCTGTCGGGTTGGCTGGCTCCGGGGAGGTCCAGGGGTTCTGGCACTGGGCGCGGTCCAGGCGTGGACGGGCGTAGACGGGCTTGCCTTTGGCGCACCTTCAGCGCGCAATCGGCGTGCCTGCTGCGCGTGACCGATGCGCGCGCGCGTGGACTCCGCCATAAGTGGAGCAGTGGGAGGGAGGAGCATCTAGGAGGCGGGAGCGGGATGGCGCAGGGATGGGGATAAGGATACTGAAAAAGAAAGGGGGCGGGCCACAGGGGAGCAGCGGCACGGAGCGGGTAGGGGGACCGAGGCGGGAAAGCGGTCCCGAGGGGGAAAAGGGTGATTGGACACAGAATCAGGGGCACCAACAAACAGAACAAAAACCAAGCACAGGGAGCAAAAGTACAAAAAGAAACCTTTGCCACAGGGGCAGCGGCGAACAAGCGGAGGCAGTCAGGGAGACCGGGCGCACTCAGGGGGAGCCGCGCGGCGTGTGGAGCGACCGGCACAGACCAAGGTTGCATCATGAACATGTGAATTTATATTCTGTGACTTATGAGTTTAGTGACGTATGTTACTAGGAATTTATCGTATTTCAAAGCCAATACTTGGCGTGATGTAGTTATACGATATTGAGGTCAAAGCTAAATAGTGTTGACGGTGTGAAGAGAACTCCGCTGGCAGCGCATGTCTAATTGCATTAATGTGGATCGAGGTGACGGAAAAAAGTACTCTATTGAAATGTATCGACTATTATGCTTGTCAAAATTATGAGTTATACAAACTAAAATGGCGCTGATTTTGACGATAACAAACATATTATTGGTTGGTCCGTTTTTTACTACTATGTTGTGAAGTGCAAAAAAACGATGGATTTAGGCCCAGATCTCTGTACTGGGGTGAATGTATGACATTGTTCTGCATTCTGTCCATCAACTGTGGTTTTTGCATTTGTCACCCCGAGTGGGATCGGTATGCTCAGACAAGAGTCCCATGCTCTCCACACCACTGGATTCAAGCAAGCCGGGCTGAAGACGGCTGGAATGCCAGAAACCGGGCCTCGGAAGCTTGTTTCCGGTCCAGGGAAGACATGGCTTGGCAGTTCGGGCTGGACTGTTCCCATGAGGCACAGGGTCAGACTGATTTGCATATAGCCATGTCTGAACTGGGGTGGCAGAGTGGGCTAAAGAACGGTGATGGATTAAACCCAGATCTTTTGACTGGGTGTGAGTGTTTGATTGATTCAGATGCTCCGTCCATCACCACCCCCTTTTGTACCGCTCCTCCGGCTTGGTTGGCGCGGTCCTTCCGGGCGATCTTGTAGCCATCCGGGAGGGCTGTGGCGATGTCGGGAGCTGAGGAGGCGTTCATCCATGTTTCTGTGAGGAAGGCGAAGTCTGGTAAAGTCGTGTCAAGAAGGTTCCAGAGTTCGACAGCGTGCCTGTGGATGGAGCGGGTGTTGAGCAGGATGCACTTGAGGTGATCATTGCTGGAGCTTGGCTTAGTGGGTGTGGTGCAGGGTCGGGTGCAGGTGAAGATGCAGGCGTGGCAGGTGAAGGATCCATGCGTGCGTTTCGGGGTGGCTTGGTAGCAGGCTGGCTGTTGGCCGGTGTTGAGTGCGTGGATGGTGACGGCGTCGTATCTCTGTCGGGTTGGCTGGCTCCGGGGAGGTCCAGGGGTTCTGGCACTGGGCGCGGTCCAGGCGTGGACGGGCGTAGACGGGCTTGCCTTTGGCGCACCTTCAGCGCGCAACCGGCGCGCCTGCTGCGCGTGACCGATGCGCGTGCGCGTGGACTCCGCCATAAGTGGAGCAGTGGGAGGGAGGAGCATCTAGGAGGCGGGAGCGGGATGGCGCAGGGATGGGGATAAGGATACTGAAAAAGAAAGGGGGCGGGCCGCAGGGGAGCAGCGGCACGGAGCGGGGAGGGGGACCGAGGCGGGAAAGCGGTCCCGAGGGGGAAAAGGGTGATTGGACACAGAATCAGGGGCACCAACAAACAGAACAAAAACCAAGCACAGGGAGCAAAAGTACAAAAAGAAACCTTTGCCACAGGGGCAGCGGCGAACAAGCGGAGGCAGTCAGGGAGACCGGGCGCACTCAGGGGGAGCCGCGCGGCGTGTGGAGCGACCGGCACAGACCAAGGTTGCATCATGAACATGTGAATTTATATTCTGTGACTTATGAGTTTAGTGACAGTGTGGGCAGAGTATCCCATTGTGTTAAGAACTGTAATATTTTGTATTATAAGAATCAGACATGCCGAGAAACATGTATCTAAATAATTGCCTGCAGAAGACTGTAGCATAGTTCCTATATTCCCAATAAGCTCTGCGCATTGGAATAATATATACTATAGAGTTGAGGTAGGACTTAGGTCGACTGGGTCTCAATTGAATATATTAGACTTAATTGTGAGTGCCAGCTAGCTCAGAGGTTTCTAGAAACTTTCTCGAATAAACAAGAAGGGATTCATTTCTGACAACCGCATAAACATGACAACTTTGTTTCCCCAAGATAAAACGTATCTCTAGAGTCATGGAAACAATAGATAGATATTTCATTCAGTCATACGTGCATGCTTCGTTTCACCAGAGGTGCAGAGAAATAGAGAGACAGGCGTTTTCAATAAAAAGTATTTATTGAACAGTCTTCTTTCTCATGCAGAAGAAATGAACTGCTACAATCGTAATACTGGCTGTAAAGTATAATGCGTACAGCAAGAATAGTATTATAAAATAGTATTGTAAAAGCATGGTATGGTTTCTAAGCCAAAGAATACATACATAAATAACAATGACTAAAAAGTACTCAACTGGTGCTTCTAAAATACGCTTACCCCGATGTACCTAACCTAGGTCTAGTATGAGGCAAGAAGTAAGTGAGGTGTAGCTTAGGTTTAGTATTCTTTTGCCAAGAATCTACCCAAGATTTCTCTTCGGGTCTAATCAGCTCCGTACCTTGGTTTAGAATGAAGGAGGTCTGGTATATCTCTGTCTCAGGACTCGATTTCCCAACAACCCGCAAGGGGAGCTTGGAAACACTGGAGCTGGATTTCTCGGCAAGAGAAAAGACAGCGTCTCTCTCAGTGCGTCTGATGGAGGATCAGCTTCCTTCGGCTCTTGCTGCAGCGAGATGCGTCGAGCAAGTAGATTGTCGAACTGCTCCAAACCACTGTGTGTTTGCTAGGGCAAGTGTGGGCATATTTATACCTTGAAGGTGCCGAGTTTAACGTAAGGTTGGACATATTAACGTATTCAAAGACTCCCAGTTCTTTGAAAACTCCATGAGTTCTTGGACAAATCAATATTCAAGCAAGGGGAAGTCCCTGACTGCTGAAGACGAGTTTTTCCAAGAAATCGTTGTGGATTTTCGGAACTAGTGGAAGTAGCCATGCAGTATTTGGACTGCATGAGCTATGTCTAAATATGGTTATGATTTCTATGCCGATATAAGGACAAGGTGATTTATACCTATATATGTGCATGAATCTGGAAAATTACGCTAGGGTCCTAAAATGCTATACAATACCCACTCCACTTAATTATGTTTAACATTACTAAATTCTAAGCATTTAAAACATATCTAAAGCATGTGTTTACAATCCCACCCAAAATACACAAAATGCATTTAAAATGGTTGCACACGACAATGAGCATTTGAACTGTACGCATTTGAAAGCAGTGATTTCATGTAAGCATGTAGTATGATATTGACAATGCTGAATAAATCATGAAAATTACATTTATGAAATGGCTCTTAATTACAGAATAAAAGGTCAAGACCATCCCATAGCAGAATATATCAACTGTTTTTGTTTGAGGACAAGGCCAAATATTGTCTCAAGTAAGTATTCAAAGAATTCTTGTTCTCTAAGAATAGTTCTACTTTAAGCAGATTACTTTGTGCTAAAAAAAAAAAAAGTTCCATTTTGGAAAAAGGTCAAATAAAAATAGTAGAAAAATAGAGTTCCCAAGTTAGAAGTGTTGTTTTGAAAAGCGAAGGTCGAATTCACAGTTGATAGAACACTGTGTGCTAATTTCAAAAGTTATTCTCGCTGTCAGGAGAAAACATTACATCCTCTAAGCTGGCAAGGAAATCGTCTACCACAGTAGGTGAAAGTTGGACTACTTCATTAAGTAGATCAATCGTACATAGATGAGAAGCATCGTCAACAGCGTCAGTCGCATTAGCAATGTTCACAGTAGATGGTACCTGTGTGCCTGTTGGTCCACGTATCTCACCCTCAGCTGGAATTACCGGTGAGACCTCAATGAATGCCGTCATCAGGATTGGTAGCCGTTGGGGGCAACACGATGCATGAGCCATTACCGAACCAAGCAAAACGTCAAAATCCGTTGGCATCGCTGATGGAAGTGTCAGACAGATATCTAACACGCATTCCTCTCCGCAAAGCAGGCATCGTAGAACAGGTAAGATGCAATCTTGCCAGATTAGTCTGAACGAAAGGAACCAAGTGGTATTCAGATCTCTTAAACGAGCCAAGCCAAGAGTCTGTGTAATTCTGTCACAATACTGCATTGACAGGAGCGTGTTCTCCATGGTAGTCTGGTTATCACTGGTGACTAGACTTGCCATATCGGAGCTGAAGAAATAAAAATAGTATCCCTGCTACGAGTCCCAAGATGAGAGGCAGGCCACCGAACACAGAGTACACGAAGTTTGGAAAAATGTCTAGGACTGCTTCAAAGGGTGCTAACAGTCCCGAAGAAACTGTCTTAAATACATGTACAATACCAGTCGTATCAGACATGTTTATGATACGGCCTAACATTTCTACGAAATGTATGAGACAGTTCGTTGATAATAGGGCATGTATCTCTGCAAAGGACCTTGCAACTGTTTTTTGTAAAAGAATGGCTTTCATTCTGCTTAAAGTATCAATTCGTTTAGAAGAGATGTTCAGTGAAGGCCATAGCGGCGACTCCCCGTCTGTCTTGCTTTTAGGAAACAATACTTGCATACAACAAGTGACCCTGGCTGACATACTAACGAGATAGGCTATTCCTGGCATCATTCCACAACAGTTGTGATCATTCAACATTATGTAGCTACCAATGGATAAATGCCTAAAATCTGGATCTATCACCGCTGCCGGAGAACCTTGCAGGTGGCAAGAAAGGTTATTTGAAGAACCCTCACAGGCTCTGTGTAAATTAATACCTTGACACAAAGGTGTACCGCTTAGTGAGTTTTTACAATTTTTACCACTAAGAAATGCCTCCTTTCCCCCACTCCAACATTTGTGTGTGTATGGTAAATCCCAGGTCTACTTAATGTATTCTTTACCCAACCTTTCATACAGGCCTGCTGGTATGTGTTTTAAGCAATACTGAAACTGAAAAATCGTCACTGCTATTGTGATGGTGTCATGTATTATCCATTCTACGGCTGGTTTCTCAGAAACAGTTAATGGTTATCTTTCCAGTTTTTGAATGCTCAGCTCCGTATAGTCTGCTCCCCTTTGTGCCAAAGAGATTTGTTTATCTGTAAGGTTAAATCCAGTAAACAATGACGTGGTGTTGATTAGACGCCAAGGCACGTAGCCTGAACGGAGATTTTGTAACCTCCAGCCTAGCAGCATTATAGAACATAACTGAGACTGTCCATGTTCGAACATGAGCAAGTCCTGTTCAGTTATATCTATGGCAGAGGATACAATGCTGTCCAAAGAATAAATTCTGGAGGACAGAGTTGTTAACCCATTGTCCACTACAGAGAGAGTTTTCTCCAAATGAATACGATCAATTTCTCGTATTCGTTCTGCAGTTTCCATTTGCGTGACTTTCCATGCTTCATTATAAGCAGCGTATATACCGGCGTATATGAAACGTTTATGACGTGGTTTACGAGGCCCTAGTTAGAACTCTCTCAAATCAACGCCATCTTTAAGTAAAGTTAAGTGTTGTTTTATTTTTGGCAGTGTGAATTTCTGTACCCACTCAAGGCATAGTTTTCCTACACTCTGGGTTGTAACTATCCCTGGATGTTGTCTCTGGGCATATCTTGGATCTGGCCTATTCACTGTAAACCCTTGAGTTTTGTTCAGGAATCTATCTTGACAGTTATTCGTGTCTGTGGGCCAGATTAACCATTTTTTCCGATCAGGATTAGTTCTGTTGTTTTGTAAAATCTGTTTTACGCCTACATCTTCATCTGTAGTGCTATTACTATCAGGTGTGGGTATAGGTATCGACGGTTTGTTTAAATCTTTTATCTTAGCTAAGCCAAGTCAAGATGTCTGCTGAACAGTGTCATTTAAAAACAGTATTTGTTCTGGGATGATGCAGGCTCTGAATAAGGCTTCTAATCCTTGCACCTGCCAGTCTTTTGTGCCCCAGACAGTTTTTGTCTCAATGTTGTCTCTCCAAAAGTCAAAACCTAATGTAGACAGCTGAGCATAAAAGGCCGCAGAATAAATTTGCTTGGTATTAGTCAACATACTTTTCATTCCTGCCTTATTAACATTTTTAAAATAAAACGTTTCTGGATTTGTGACATTAAAACCTGAGAACTACGGAAACTTTTCATAGAATGTTTTTGAGCTACCCTTTGGTGGCGTTGGACAATGTTCCTATTGATTATAAGTAAAACCGTTTCTAGGGTTTGCAGATTTGTGCAAATAATGATGACCATAATGATTAAAACAATACATTTGTTCATAATCTGATGAACCTTCTAAGTATTTATGTTTTGTAAATTTTGCTGACATTTCTAAGTCTGCCATCATGTTATTAACAGTCTCAAAGTCCCAATCATCAGAAAATGTGCTGGGTGAAACAAAGTCACTCAAATAAACCTTAAATTGGTGTGGAATCTTCAACAGCTCCACCGGGCCATAAATGTCAGTTCTGTCCCATGCTATACCACCAGGTAATGGAACGGCTGTGATGTTGACTTATGACAGGTCTCTTTGTTCACAATGAGAAGATTTGTGAGGTTTCAGGAGCAAGTTGATGTTCTTACTTGCTGTGTCCATTTTACTGTATTTTCCATGTATCAGCTTTCTCAAACTTAAAACAAGAATGAGCCATAGTAGGAGAAAAAGTACACCTAACACAATTCAAAATTCAACCTATGGTGAAACCAGATACGTTTTGTCAGGTTGATGAAAGAGTTCTGTTATTTTTTCTTTGAAAGTTTTATTGAATGGCGTTGTTTCTGGCTCACTGGGATCATCAGAAAACGTATCAAAGTTAATGAAATAGCCAGAGGCAGTTCTGTCAATTGTTGGGATTGCATCCGGATTATTTGAAATCACTGGAGCTGTTTGTTCCTTTGTCATATTTGTGTACTCAGATGTTACATTATTGTAGACAGGTCTTTCTTGACGAACTGATATATGGGTTTCAAGAGGCACAAGTTCCATTGCTTTATTGCATAGTCCTTCTTTTTTTACTGCAGACTTATCAAAGGTGATGAGTCTTTCAGTTTGAACCTCTTGGATTGTAGCAAGATTTGGTTGTCTGCTACATCTTTGGAGTCCACTGGGCCTACTACTTATTATCGGCCACATGAAGTGGTTTGACCAGGTTGATGGACACAACTCTGTTTTCCTTTCTTCCAGCAAGTAGTAACACTGATCTTGTTCCGTTGATTGCTAAGACAGGTACTGGTTTTCTGTAAGAAGGCCCAAATTCCTTCTTGACCGCTACATAGTCTCTGAATAGATCCCCAATCTTGGGAATCTAGACAGGTCTTGCTGGTATAGGTGGTTTTTCTTCAGTGGTCATTGGCTTCTGTATTGTACTGCTTAGACTTCTTTGTGTTTCATTTAAATCCTGCAAAACAGCCAAACGGTCTTTGATATCAAAGGGTTTTTGTTCAACCACTGAAGTGTGACGATCAAGGTCCTGGATAAGCATTCTAGTACCAAAAAGGATCTCATATGGAGTGATTCCACCCAGAGAATTTCTTGGCAGATTGTTAAGACTACGTTGGACACTTAGATGTTTGACCCACCCGTCACCCGAACCTCATACCCTAGCTGTTATAGATTGCTTTATGTCTCTTTTTTTTCTTTCCACTACCGCATTTCCCTCGGGATGGAATAGACTCGAGTACCGCAATGCAACGCCCACGCTGGCCATGGCCTCCTTGCAAGGTTTGGAGCTAAACGCAGGACCCTGGTCAGAATGTAGCGTGCCGATTGCGTATGTGCCGATAAAGACTCACAAATCTTTTATAACAGTTCGGGTGTCAGCCGAGCGCTGAGGCCACATTCAAATGAATCTTGAGCAGGAATCCACTGCGAGCATGATATATTTATAGTTGCCATTCCTTTGTAAGGGGCCACAGTGGTCCAGGTAAATGCACGCTAATGGTTTATCTGAAATTAGAAGGGACGTCTGCGCAGGACGTTTCACAGTAGAAACGTTCATTTTCTGGCAGATTTCACATTCTAGAACATAGTCTCTGGTCTGTTTACTCATGCGTGGCCACCAGTATCTCTGTTTTAATAATGACACTGTGGCGGAAACACCTGCGTGTGCAGAGGCGAGCCCTTCATGTGCTGCTAAAATTAGTCCTAATCTATGTTCCATGTTTGGAATTACTCTATCCTCCCACTCTAGGGATTCGAGGAAAAGGAACATTATTTGCATCAGTTATATATGAGTACTTGAGTGGAAAGCCTTTTGGGAGTGTTTTACCACTATCTTTTACTGTAGCAGTGAAAGCTTGCATTATTTCGCTGTCTATTTTTGTTTTTGAACGAGTGATTGCAGCTAGGGAAGCCGTTTGCACAGCTGTCTTCGCGGCTTCATCAGCCAATGAATTCCCTGCAACGTGAACGCCATCACATTGATGACTCGGTCTATGGATCACGTGAGTCTTTTGTAGTTCTTTCTGTAATAGAACTACTTGTTCCCAAAGCGACTCATCCTTGATTGTGCCACCTTTTGCATCTTTGCAACCGTTCTGAACCCAGTTCTGCAAATATTCATTATAAGACTGGACGCAGTAATACGAATCACACACTAGTGTGGGGAATTGGCGATCAGTATTTTCAAGCCCATTTTGAATGCTTGGAGTTCAGCTCGCTGAGCTGTACAATCTCCTAGAGATTGAGTTTTTGTGACCATGGGTCTGAATTTCCATCGCGCCAGTGACCCTCAACAATCGCACACGCAGCACTATAAGCTTTGTTACCCCTGTATAAATTATACATCCGTAATGTTCAGTGGGCAGAGGGCATTCGTGTTCGTATTGTAGAAATTCTTGAGTCTTCAAGTAGGGGTCAAAAACTCATTCAACGTCTGTTGCAGCAAGAGATTTAACCCAGTGTATCCATCTCAGATGTAAAGCCTTTACATTTGGAATGCTTGCCTTTGTCACTGCCTCTAAGGGAGGTATAGGTGTAACGATCATTATGCGTTTTCCCTGTACGAGGGCTCTCTCTTTTGCTACTGCAGTTTGAACCGCTGTCAGAATTTTCTCTGTTGAAGTGAACTTCATTTCAGCTTGTGTGTACAAGTGTGATTTATAAGCTATTGGTACCTTTTCACTAAGTATGGGCGAAATTTGGGAATTCTCGATCCGCGAATTTGTGCGAAAGCGAACTCGCAATTCGCAAAATTTGCGAATTCGTGCGAATTTGCGAATTTGCAGGTTTTGCCAGTTCGCGAGGGTTTTGTACAAGTTCGGGAACGCAAACTTACTTGTGTGGTCGCAACGGTCGTGACCATGTTGTTTCTATGTGTCCAGCCTGTTTGTGACCCTGTGGTTCATCGCGGCCACCCTCCGGTTCATCACTGCCACCCTCTGGTTCACCAATGCCACCCTCTGGTTTGCCACTGCCACCCTCTGGATCATCACTGCCACCCTCTGGTTCACCACTGCCACCCTCTGGTTCATCACTGCTATCCTCTGGTTCATCACCTTGTGGTTCAACTTCACCACTGCCACCCTCTGGTTCATCACTGCCACCCTCTGGTTCATTTCTGCCACCCGCTGGTTCGCCACTGCCACCCTCTGGATCATCACTGTCCCCCTCTGGTTCATCACAGCACCCTCTGGTTCACCAGTGCCACCCTCTGGTTCATCACTGCCACCCTCTGGTTCATCACCGCCACCCTCTGGTTCATCACTGCCACCCTCTGGTTCATTACTCCACTCTCTGGTTCGCCACTGCCACCCTCTGGATCATCACTGCCACCCTCTGGTTCATCACTGCCACCCTCTGGTTTGCCACTGCCACCCTCTGGATCATCATTGCCACCCTCTGGTTCACCAGTGCCACCCCCTGGTTCATCACTGACACCCTCTGGATCATCACTGCCACCCTCTGGTTCACCACTGCCACCCTCTGGTTCATCACTGCTATCCTCTGGTTCATCACCCTGTGGTTCACCACTGCCACCCTCTGGGTCTTCACTGCCACCCTCTGGTTCATTACTGCCACCCTCTGGTTCATCACAGTGTAGGAAGGTGGATACCTGACTATGGTTACCCCAGATTTTTTTGCCTAGTGTTTAACTGGTTGGCCTGGGATCCTGCTAATCAGGGCCCCAGGCCATCTGCTCTCTCTGTAAAATTAATATCCATGTACTTTAGGTACATTACCAATTGGGATTGGATCACCTTATCAGCCCCTGTACAGAGTACTATAGGTACCCAGGGCATAGGTGCATCCAAAGCCTACCAGGAAATGCAGCATATCTTTTTCCACCCCTGGCTGGCTAGCCAAACTGACACAACTGGCTGATCACTCAGCTGGGGCAAGATGGTGTAATAATCACCCCTTGCTTAGATATAGTATACCTATATCTAAAGCGATATCTGGACACATATGCACCTATAAATCACTTCTGTGGCAGGCCTTAACAATCCTGGAGGCAGAGTTTTTATGTGAGATGGTGCTCTAGCATGAGCTGAGCCTGTCTGCAGCTTTCGGAACCATGTCCTTTAGCTGTTCTGGGATATTGCCATACCATATACTCTTAAGTGCATTATAACCCTCGCGGTTACTTGCTAACTTTGGTTTGGCTTTATCGAAACATGTCGTGTAAGGTGTCATACACTTTGGAATACTACCCCCTCACCAGTTCTGGCGACGGAGGTAGCATTCCACCCTTCTAGAGGGAGAAGACATGTTAGTTTGCTTAAACGCGGTTAAATCTAACCAGAGCCTCAGCATCACAAAATGGATGCTGCTGCCACAGACACAAGTCTGGCCTCCTGCTGCTGACCGAAACTCCGGCACGGGAGGCCTGGACAATAGGTTTCCTGTCTGGGGAGGTGTTACACCTCCCCAGACAGGAGATAGTGGATTGTAGCCGGGAGGGCTGAATGAAACTAGACACTTCCTGGGGCACACAAGGTGTCCCATGCAAAGTCCAGTTCAAACCGGTGCTGGGGCTCTCCAGCCCCAGCTCTGGCACGAAACTGAACAAAGGGAAAGGGGTGTAACCACCCCCTTCCTGGGTCCCACCCATAGGAGGGACCTAGCAGGAGATCCAGCCCCTAGATTTGGAATAAAGGTAGGAGCTGTGCCAATGCAAACCAGAGCATCCTGACGGAAACTTTGAAACAAAACTCTGGACCCTTCGACATCCCACTCGACGTGGAGGACTGAAGAATCTCCTTTGTGGTCAAGGAGTGGTCACCCTGTGCAAGCATGCACCATCAGCGCATCGAAACTTTCTTTGCCGTTGCTCCCGCCGGAGTTCGAACGACAGAGATCAACAAGACCCAGACTCCCAGACATCCAATAGCCCGATCCACAGTCTTGGCAAAGCTGAGACCCGTGGAGGCAACCAGAGACGTGGGACCAGCCATCTTGAAAAGTCAACAAAGTGCTTCCTGTGCAGCTTCCGAAGCACCCTCGATACTGTGCTTTGGGGTTTGAGAAGCCCCAGCCCTGAGCAGCCTCTGCTCCAAAGATCACCCCTCCATACTCACCGAGTGCTGCGTGGGGCCCTTTTGCACTTTTCTTGCTTGACGCGTTTTCCGGTCGCTTGCCCGTTGGCTAGTGGCCTCTGTGACGACGATCCATCAAAACTACACTGCTGGTCTGGTTGCTCCAGACTGGTCCTAGCTCCCCTGAAAAGGAGCCATCGATCTGACCTTCCCGGTCCGATCCAGAAGACATCTTCGAGTCCTGCTTGGGTTGCATTTGCCAAGGTTTGGTGACTCCAATTCGAGAACCAACACTGCCGACAGCAAGAGCCTTTGTGGGACAGCTCATGTCCACCAGCCGGTCATCTTCGATCCTTCCTGGTCCACGTGGCAGCGGAGACAAACTACTTGACAGCACCTGATCGCAACCCGACACTGCTTGGTTCCATCCTGGTTCCATCCTGGTCACTGGCTAGTGACCTAGACTCTGTCCCCTCTGCTTTCAGGTACTCTACATCTTTGATCCACCCTTGGATCCCACCGGACTCTTCTCTCCTGGCCTCCTGCAGCATCTTTACCTCCAGGCTCCATGGAACTCCACGAAGAAACCCGACGCACTTTGGCACCTGTGCACCCGCTTCCTGTGGGTGAGGTAACGAGATTACACCGGTGCTCCTATAGTGGTTTACACCTCTAGTGTCCTAGTTTTTAGTGGCTAAGTTCTAGTCCAGTCGGAAGACTCCTAAGCCTATAACTTTCTGATTTTTACGCACCATTGACTTGTATGGTAAACGCGGTTGCCTATAGACACTGCACCTTCATCCTGTAGGCCTCCTATGTCCTAACCTTCGTTAATCCAGTGTAGGCCCAGCGATTCCCTAGGCCCAAGGCCTGTTCATTGTTCGTGACGTGGTACTTATACCACTTTCTTAATATATGGTTTGAGTGGCCACCCGGCCTATCCATAATTGTGCATCTTATTGTATGTTATACTGTGTTCTTTGTTTAACGCGTGTGCTCCTGTTCTCATAAAGCGTCAAGGGGATTATTAGAAAAATAAATACATATATTTTATAATATATAACTTGTGTGGTGTCCTTTCCTTTGGTATTTAAAGGATTGCATATGGTAAAACAGCTGGCTTCACACGCCCTCTTGAGTTTAGCCTAAGACTGCTTTTGTCCATGCTACCACTAGGATAGCTGGTCTATAAGGTTGACTTACAACCAATCACCATAAGGGTCGTTTGGACTGGTGCAAGGTGCTCACTAGAATAGTGATCATCATATACCAGGCCAACTTCCCACACACAGCACCCTCTGGTTTGCCACTGCCACCCTCTGGATCATCACTGCCACCCTCTGGTTCATCACTGCCAGCCTCTGGTTTGCCACTGCCACCCTCTGGATCATCACTGCCCCCCCTCTGGTTTATCACAGCACCCTCTGGTTCATCACTGCCACCCTCTGATTGATCACTGCCATCCTCTGGTTCATCCCTGCCACCCTCTGGTTCATCACTGCCACAAGCTGGTTTGCCACTGCCACCCTCTGGATCATCACTGCCACCCTCTGCTTCACCAGTGCCACGCTCTGGTTGATCACTGCCACCCTCTGGTTGATCACTGCCACCCTCTGGTTCAAGGCTGCCACCCTCTGGTTGATCACTGCCATCCTCTGGTTCATCCCTGCCACCTTCTGGTTCATCACTGCCACCCTCTGGTTGATCACTGCCATCCTCTGGTTCATCTCTGCCACCCTCTGATTGATCACTGCCATCCTCTGGTTCATCCCTGCCACCCTCTGGTTCATCACTGCCACAAGCTGGTTTGCCACTGCCACCCTCTGGATCATCACTGCCACCCTCTGCTTCACCAGTGCCACGCTCTGGTTCATCCCTGCCACCTTCTGGTTCATCACTGTCACCCTCTGGTTTATCACAGCACCCTCTGGTTCATCACTGCCACCCTCTGATTGATCACTGCCATCCTCTGGTTCATCCCTGCCACCCTCTGGTTCATCACTGCCACAAGCTGGTTTGCCACTGCCACCCTCTGGATCATCACTGCCACCCTCTGCTTCACCAGTGCCACGCTCTGGTTGATCACTGCCACCCTCTGGTTGATCACTGCCACCCTCTGGTTCAAGGCTGCCACCCTCTGGTTGATCACTGCCATCCTCTGGTTCATCCCTGCCACCTTCTGGTTCATCACTGCCACCCTCTGGTTGATCACTGCCATCCTCTGGTTCATCCCTGCCACCCTCTGGTTCATCACTGCCACCCTCTGGTTTGCCACTGCCACCCTCTGGATCCTCACTGTCCCCCTCTGGTTTATCACAACACCCTCTGGTTCACTACGACCACCCTCTGGTTCACCACTGTAGATTATGGGGGGAAAGCAAAGCACACCTTCCCAGCCTCAACTGAGATGAATTCATTTGGGGCTGGTTAATGTGTCACTGAATTTGAGCTTCAAGTCTGGCACCTGTTTCCTTAGCTGTAAGTGCTTCCTGTTGCAGTTTAATGTTTTTTTTACAGGAGCATTGTGCCATACTGTAACTATTCTCTGACCCTGCTTTGAGGGTCAGAGCACGGTCAGAGAATAGTTGCAAGTAGGCAACTGTACTTTGGAGGGGCCCCTCAGGAAGCACTACAGGGAATGGTTACAAATTAGCTTGAACTTTTGCACCTGCTAAGTGCTTTCAGTTTTGCAAAATTCGTTTTTCTGCAATTTCGCGAGATTCGCGGGGCGTGAATTTGCGCTAAATCGAACTCGCAATCTGCGAATTCGTGCAAAATAGCGGATTTTTTATTTTTTGCATGTTCGCGGGGTTTTTTGTGTCTTCGCAAGCCGCTTGCAGCGCACCGACCGCGAAGTTACCCATGCAGTCGTACATGGGCGCGGCCATCTTGTGCGCTTTGCCTATTTCCGGTTCCGGGCGCTATTGGCAATCTCGCGTTGTCTGCGGCGCGCTATTACGAGTTTGCCTTTATTTTTGCGTGCTCGCGGGGAAAATATCGCACAAACTTACCCACGCGGTCCTCTATGGGCGCGGCCTCCTTGTTTTTCAATCATTGCTATGGTTTTTGGGCATGCTACCTTTCTATCCATCTTACATCTTGGTAATCCTCTGTTTTTCTGAACTTTTTTTGTTTTTTTTGCTTATCTATCTCTACAATTTCCTACATCTATATTTTGTGTTTTTTTTTACTTTTTGTTACTTTATTACCTTCTTTATTTCTTTCCCTCTCTCTCTTATTTTTTTTCACACCTATTCTTCTTTCCTTTTTCTTGTGCCCAGGACCATGGCAAAGGGAGCCGACAAGGGCAAGGGGAAGGGCCCATTATCCCGTACCCGGCTCCCTTGCGGGCGTTTGAGGGGGGAGCTAGTCCAGGCCACGGAGATCTTCTCTGCGGTGGAGGTGGCCGCTTTGCTGGTTTTTGTACAAGTCCACCTCCCTAAGACCGTGGCAGCAGGTGGGCGGATTGCTTCCGGCTACGGCCTCCGGGAGCATTGCCAGCTGTGGGAGAAGGTGTGCCGGTGCATGCGGAAGGAGTCTGGGGTCCGGCGCACCTACCAGCAAGCGACGCACCGTGGAGTGACATCCTGGACCGGGAGCATGACATGCTCGACCTGCTAGGATTGGAGATCCCTGGCCTTGGTAAGTAGCTATTTAATAACTACTTTTTTTTCTTTTGCTCTGTTATATTGTTGATCTATTTCTTTCCTGAAGAGTACAAATGCTGCTGTTTTGATTACATTGCAGGTAAATTAATCTTTAAATAGCTTCTGTCATTGTAGGTGCTCGCCTGGTTATTGGCGTTGCTACTATGCTTACTTGTTTGCAAATTTGTACTCATTTGAGAGCATTACTGCGTAATGGTAGAGACAGTAGACTCAAGTCTAGTCCCTCTTTGTACTCCTGCTGCTGCCACTTTGAAGAGATAGTGGTGGATTGATACGTTGAGTGTATTATATATTACTTGTTATAGGACAATTGTTAGTGGTCTGCAATCATGATGACGGACTGTGTCTGTCACGCGACGTCCCGTGCTGCTGAGTGATGACAGTCGTACTAGAACCTTTTTGTTGTTGGTGTAGTTAGTGAATTACATAACTTTCCTATTAGACGGTCTGCGAATCCTGCAATACTGTACTACTATCCTCCTAGTTGACCAGATCAGATGCAATTGTTGTTAATTTGTTTCCTCGACATAATTTTAGATTGTGTTCAAAGAAATCAAATATTTCCTAAAAAACAATCATCCATGTTGTGCTTCTTTATTTCATGTTCACCAGAAGCTCCCAGGGGCAAGGCAGCGACGGCGACTGAGACTCCGGTGGAAGAAGGTGGACAGGATCAGTCCCTTGCAGGCTCTTCTGCTGGCCTCAGTAAGTTGTTCTATTGTTATATTAATACTTATACTTCCCTAACTTTTACAGCTCCTAATCATTACAAACTGTTTCCCAATAATTCTATGTTTTACAAAATAGTCTTTAATCTTCTTCTAATGTAGACTACTTTCTACATTCTTATTCTGCCTCTACCATCACTCTCTGTGCTACTACTATTTACGATTATGAGTCGGTCTGTGTAGGTAGCTAAGCTTGCCCAGTCGGCAAACGGTGTGAAACAAAACTCTGATCCAGCAATAGCTCTAGGCACTGAGTGCAGTCCTCTGGGTTGCCCTTGCTGTCTATTCCAGTCTTCGTAAGGTAAGTGCTTTGACAATTTCCAACAACAAAATGTTACTACCGGTACTGTGAAGGATCTCGCTGATTCGTCTCAGCCGTCCGTGTGATGGTTAATACCAAAGATGCGACACACCATAGGAGTATCCGTGTGTGCGGCAGGTTAAGCCGTACTGCTTTCCAGCGTCTCGCGTGTAAATGCAGAAGTCATTTACACGCGGAGACGCTGGAAAGCTAAGACGGCTGAGACGAATCAGCGAGAACCTCCACAGTACCCGGTAGCCGGGTCGGAATTAGAACCGGCTGAGAGCACCTATCCATTGTGGCAATAGCTTTGGAACCCCTGCCCGCGGGAGCCCTGATGAAGTCGTGGGCTACTAGCCCTGACGAAACACGTGTTGGCTGGGCGTGGTGAATAAAATCTGAATTGAAGAAAAACTTCCATCAAGACTACTTCCACATTGTTTGTCTATTGGTTGTGTTGTTTGATTACCTACAGCATTTACTCTGTAAAAGGCGACGTGTGCACAGATACCTGTTGTATCAATTATGTTTGGATCTTGGTCCTAATTGGAGGTTTAGGTTCTTCCTCCTATCTGGGGCACCCTCAAAATAGTGGTTAGAAATTATAAATAACGTCACACACGGGAGGCGCCAGTTGTGGATCGACAATCAAAAAAAACCTGGTCCGTTATCTTCAAAATGTTATACTGTGTTTGCTACTTGCTGGTGTTACTCAGTGTCAACTTTCTGTTTAATTATTCAGACTTTATGTTAAAGACTATTGGCTACAGTATTTTTCTTTCTTTCTTCATAGATGCTACTCCAAAAAAAGCTACCCGTAAGGAGATGGCAGTCCGGGCCAGGGCCCGTAAGCTGGAGGCTATTTGTGCCGAGTATCGCCGGTTGTGGGCTCGGGAGCATAAGCACACTACAACAACCAGTACATCCTCCTCCACTGCCCCCGGGTCCACCAGCCCCAAGCCTCCAGCCAAACGGAGCCGTGGCCCGATAGCCTCCCGCCACTGCCGCACAGCAGCAAAAACAACAGCTGCCCCCCCAGAGCCTTGATGGCAAGTGTGCGCCGCCTCCGAAAGCGAGTGGACTACCTGGAGCGGTTGGGCGAAAAACATCAGCACCAGCTCCGGGACCTCCGCAAAGAGCTGCGGGACGTGCAGCACCAGCTGTCCACACCACACCACTGGAGGAAGTGACTTTCCCTTGCCCCTTTTTTAAAGACTGTTGGGGGGTGGGAATTGGGTTTTTAGGAAAGGGGACTTTTTGATTTTTGGACATTGGTTTGGTTAGTGAGGGGGGGTGAGTTGGGGTAATTTATTTTATTTTTGTGACAACAACATCCACAATTTATATTTCTTAATAATTATATTTTTCATACCAAAAGACAGTGTACGCGCTCATATTATTTTGTGTGGGGGTTGGCGGTGGCTACTGGACGTTTGGTTTTTCAAACTTACCAGCATGAATGAAACATCTTGTCCTGAAATGTACCAAAATGCAAGAAACCGACTTAGTCAATTCAGTAGCCCTACTACTGTACTTTACTAGTAGTACTGTCAGTCTCTGCTCTCCTCCCAACTTAGTCCTAGCCAATTATTCTACTACCTCTCCAAAATGCTTATCTTACCTGTGATTTGTGAATCACGGCTCGTGAATAAGGTTGGTTGTTGACTTGAATCTTCGACGGATGCAATATCATTGTTGTGCTGGTAGCAGTAGTGGTACACACTGGCAGTATCACCATATGAAAAAAAAGGAAATGAAACATTGAGTGGGCTGAGCGTAGCATTAGAAACAGTACATTAGATAGTACGGTAGAGAACAGTGCCCTAAATTGTAGCCTAAGCAGTGTTAAATTAATGTAAATATAAGAAGTAGTTGCGTGGAGTTGGACTGCTATAAGAAATTAAGGCAAAGGACACTTCATCAATGTAACGTAAGCATTAAGCATTTGATTGTTCACGTCGTGTAGGAGGAGGATGTTCTTATCAATCAACGATGGCGCACATGAACTTCTCATTCTAATGATTTTGGCTGCTTTGACCTTATCCTCCCCAGGAAGTGTGTGGAATTTATTGTTGTTGTCAGTCACACCACAATGAAATACCACACAGCCCGGGTAAAGAGGGTTAGGGTTTGAAAATTGGATGGGAATGGGTTTTTTTGGGAAAGTTTGGTAGAGAGGAAAAAAAACACAGCATGGACAGTCAAACAACAAATGAAGAGAAACACATTTTTGGATTTGAACTACGAAGAAACAAGTTGAGAGTACAGGGCTGCAGTCATTACGCAATTTCACTTGCCTCTCTGCCCTCAGAGAGATTAAACACTTAGAACATTAAATTACTGTTAAACATAGCAAAAAATAGCAGAGAGAAAAGAAATACAGATTCACACTCATATAAGTTCACAGCAATAACATTACTTAAAAGATAAGTAGAAATTAATGGATACTGTTACTGTATGTTGTTGTATTTGTCCTGTTGAATTTGGGAAGTTGCATGCATCAAGCAATTCCTCTTATTTGCGGTACTCCTCCGTTCCTTCTGACGCTCCGTCGATCAATGTTGGTGACCACCAGAAGACACCCTGTCCCCTGCCTGCCTGGCAGATGCTGAATTGTGTGTCGCTAATGTGAAGCCTGACTTCATCCTTTTTTCCATTGCACAGGGTGAAAGCCGCCCTGTAAATGTTGATATTAAAACACCACTGAGAAAAAAATATAAGGTACGTATGCTGTGTAGTGCAAAAAGTCACACTTTCAGTTTCAGAATCGACAGTACAATAGTTTTGAAAGGGCGTACTCTGAGTCTCTTTTTGAAGGATAAATAAGTATGGGTGAATTTTGCAGATCTTTCCCCTCAAGCTAGGTGTAGTGTAAACTACGATTTTAGAACAAAATTAGACCTTCCCAGCAGTGCTCCCAGACCCTTAAACACCGACGCTAAAATCTAGATTACCCCCAATCAGACCACAAAAAACGTGCAATACTGTCTGAGGCCTAGTGGAAAATGGTGACAACACGTACTTTGAAAGTAAAGTAGTCCCAAATCCCCCTTTCCCACCATGGATTTTCTTCAAACCACTTGCAACCAAAATTAGACATTTCTCGACAAGTGCTCAAAGAGTAGACCCCAGAACCCAGTTGCCAAAATCTCGAACTCCCCCAAACACATGCAATACTGCTAACCCTAACGAGCCCTAAGTTAAAAATAGTGTCAAAGGCTAACAGGCAAAAAGCAAAAGTACAAAAACGGGGACTTAGAAATATTTTGCCCTACTTCCAAAATCACTCCGTGCGCGCTCTGCAGCAAGGCCCTAACTCCCCTTTGCCACCATGGATTTCCGTCAAACCTCTTGTAATCAAAAGTATCCATACCCAGCGTTGCTCCAAGACCCCAAAACCCACCCACAAACACCAGGAACCCCCCAAACAGCCCCCGAAAACGCTAAAGTGAGCGAAATTCCTGAAAATGGAAAAACTTTTTCACCTACGATTTTATCCAAACCACTTTATCCGGTATTAGACCTTGACAGCAATGCCCCCAGACCATTCAACCCAGGCGGAAACAAGTTTAACACCCACAAAAAGGCAAAAAGCAAAAGTACAAAAACGGGGACTTAGAAATATTTTGCCCTACTTCCAAAATCACTCCGTGTGCGCTCTGCAGCTAGGCCCTAACTCCCCTTTGCCACCATGGATTTCCGTCAAACCTCTTGCAATCAAAAGTATTCATACCCAGCGATGCTCCAAGACCCCAAAACCCACCCACAAACACCAGGAACCCCCCCAAACAGCCTCCCGAAAACACTAAAGTGAGCAAAATTCATGAAAATGGAAAAACTTTTTCACCTCCGATTTTATCCAAACCACTTTTATCCGGTATTAGACCTTGACAGCAATGCCCCCAGACCCGTCAACCCAGGCGGAAACAAGTTTAACCCCTCCCAAACAACCAAAAAGCAAAAACAGAAAAATGGTCACTTAGACAAATTTCTGCATATTTCCCACATCACTCAGTGCGCGCTCTGCAGCTAGGCCCTAACTCCCCTTCGCCACCATGGATTTTCTCCAAACCACTTGCAATCAAAAGTATCCATACCCAGCGTTGCTCCAAGACCCCAAAACCCACCCACAAACACCAGGAACCCCCCAAACAGCCCCCGAAAACGCTAAAGTGAGCGAAATTCCTGAAAATGGAAAAACTTTTTCACCTACGATTTTATCCAAACCACTTTATCCGGTATTAGACCTTGACAGCAATGCCCCCAGACCATTCAACCCAGGCGGAAACAAGTTTAACACCCACAAAAAGGCAAAAAGCAAAAGTACAAAAACGGGGACTTAGAAATATTTTGCCCTACTTCCAAAATCACTCCGTGTGCGCTCTGCAGCTAGGCCCTAACTCCCCTTTGCCACCATGGATTTCCGTCAAACCTCTTGCAATCAAAAGTATTCATACCCAGCGATGCTCCAAGACCCCAAAACCCACCCACAAACACCAGGAACCCCCCCAACAGCCTCCCGAAAACACTAAAGTGAGCAAAATTCATGAAAATGGAAAAACTTTTTCACCTCCGATTTTATCCAAACCACTTTTATCCGGTATTAGACCTTGACAGCAATGCCCCCAGACCCGTCAACCCAGGCGGAAACAAGTTTAACCCCTCCCAAACAACCAAAAAGCAAAAACAGAAAAATGGTCACTTAGACAAATTTCTGCATATTTCCCACATCACTCAGTGCGCGCTCTGCAGCTAGGCCCTAACTCCCCTTCGCCACCATGGATTTTCTCCAAACCACTTGCAATCAAAAGTATCCATACCCAGCGTTGCTCCAAGACCCCAAAACCCACCCACAAACACCAGTAACCCCCCCCAAACAGCCCCCCGAAAACGCTAAAGTGAGCGAAATTCCTGAAAATGGAAAAACGTTTTCACCTCCGATTTTATCCAAACCACTTTTATCCGGTATTAGACCTTGACAGCAGTGCACCCAGACCCGTCAACCCAGGCGGAAAAAAGTTTAACCCCCTCAAACAGCCAAAAAGCAAAAACAGAAAAATGGTCACAGACAAATTTCTGCATATTTCCCACATCACTCCGTGCGCACTCTGCCGCTAGGCCCTAACTCCCCTTTGCCACCATGGATTTTCTCCAAACCACTTGCAATCAAAAGTATCCATACCCAGCGTTGCTTCAAGACCCCAAAACCCACCCACAAACATCAGGAACCCCCCCAAGCAAGCCCCCGAAAACGCTAAAGTGAGCGAAATTACAGAAAATGGAAAAACTTTTTCACCATGGATTTTATCCGAAATACTTTTATCCGATATTAGATCTTCCGAGCTATGCCCCCAGACCCCTGCAGCCACCCACCCAAAAGCAGAACACCCCCAAACAGGAAAAAAGCAAAAATGGGCCTACCTTCAATTCAGTCCAAATACGCTCTGCAGCTAGGCTCTAACTCCCCTTGTCCACCATGGATTTCCTGAAAAACAAATGCAATCAACATTAGACTGTGCCAGCAGTGCTCCCAGACCCCAAAAACCACCCACAAAAACCTAGAAGCCCCCCAAACAGCACCCCAAAGACAGGCAAGTGAGCAAAATCGCAAAAACTTTTTCACCTCCGATTTAGTCCAAAACACTTGATTCCGATATTAGACCTTCCGAGCTATGCCCCCAGACCCCTGCAGCCACCTGCCCAAAAGCAGAACACCCCCAAACAGGCAAAAAGCAAAAATGGGCCTACCTTCAATTAAGTCCAAATACGCTCTGCAGCTTGGCCCTAACTCCCCTTTTCCACCATGGATTTCCTGAAAAACAAATGCAATCAACATTAGACTGTGCCAGCAGTGCTCCCAGACCCCAAAACCCACCCACAGAAACCTAGAAGCCCCCCAAACAGCCCCCCAAAAACATGCAATACTGGTATTTTCAAAACATGGCAAATTGCGCTGTTCACAAAACATTGCTGTTTTCAGCACTTCCACTACTTCGGTCCTCTTGAAACTCACATGGACAGTCACTTGTTCCAGCGATTCACAAGAATCTCAGCAAGGCAGAACAAAATCGAACCACTGCGCTCTTTGAAGAAGAAGAAGAAGAAGGAAGGTCTACGACTAGTTTTCACATAGTTTTCACACAAAAACACATGCGCCCGCAAAATACCCAAAAAGGCCAAAATTCTGCCAATTCTGGACCAAAGAACACCAAATCCCCCTAAAACATTGCCAACATCATTATGAACGAGTCAATGTTAGAAATGGGATCCCTGGCCGGCCAGGGCTTGCGCCAAAGTCAGTCAGAGACCACCACTTCCACGTCAGGGCAAGGGAGTTACGCGCCAAGATAACCCCTGCTCACCCCCTTGGTAACGTAGCACGAGCAGTAAGGCTAAACTTAGAGGCAATGTGAGTTAAGTGTTTTCGCATGCACCCCCAGCAACAACACACAAGGCCCACCACAAAGGAAACTCCACACAAGGTTATGTATAAAAATAGCCTTTGTATTACACCAAAACACATTAGATAAAAACACACACTTCACAATGTGCCAACAGGCATGGGCAGAATTTACAGGGGATATGTACAAGACAGGGCCACCTGTACCACTGTCAGGAATCAGCACTTTTATAACTAGAAATACTGTTAGAATTAGCACTTAGAACATAGAGTATAAATCACTTTAGCACACAACCAGTAACTACTGGTAACCGGTAAGTACCACTTACGCAACCCTAACCACCTTAGGAGAATATTACGCAGGGAACCAGGACCTCACAGGGAACACCTGTACTAGGAGAAAACAACCAACTAAATATCACCGTGCATTTAGGGGTATCGGCCTGGGAACAAAACACATGATGCATAAACATACATTCAGCGGTGTAAGAACAAGGCACATGATGCATAAAACACATTCAGAGGTGCAGCACAGGAGAACACATGATGCATAAACAACACATTCAGAGGTGTAAGAACAAGGCACATGATGCATCAAAACACATTCAGAGGTGCAGCACAGGAGAATTCGCAGAAATTACCTTAGCACAGAACTTACATCAAAGTCCAGGTTGCGCCTCGGCACCAAAACCTAAACGTAGCAGCTGCCCACTAATTGCTGGGCAGCTGAGGACAGGGACAGAACAGGGCCTAAACGCTGAGGGAAATAGATAGGGGGAGTCTGGAGGAGGAGTATAAAGGAACATGATTGAGTTGTGAACTTGTGAACCTCAGGAATGCAGACTGAGGCACCTTCAAATCAATAAGGAATATAAGATGAAGACAGTGCTGCTGATGGACTTGTTCTGATTAGGTAATTAGAGTTTTGTTGTGGTAAAAGTTGCAAAACAAAGAAAGACACACAGGGATAAAAGTGAATAAGGACGAAAAAACGAAGTCATTTTCAGGGCTCGGTGTCAGGGAATCAGAGCTCGTCCTCCAACTCCATGATTTGAGACGGGAGTAGGTCAGGTAACAGAGAAGAACATCCGTCACCTAAGTCGGTGTCCTCTTCTTCCTGCGTGCATTCATGTACTTTGTAATCTGGTGGTATCAAGTGCTGATTCATCTTGATCATTGTTAACCTCTTCATATTTTTGGCCGAGAGCCGGGACCTTTTTGAAGTTACAATGGCACCAGCAGCACTGAAAACACGTTCAGAAGACACGCTTGCGAGTGGGCAAGACAAATAATTTAGAGCCAGGTTGGCGATCAGTGGCCATAGAGCCATTTTCCTGTACCAATACAGCAATGGGTTCGTATGAACAAAGACTTGTGTTGGCTCATCCAGATAGGCCTGCACCATCAACTCAAGGTTCTCCATGGTTGCTCCACTTTGCGTACCATCTGTGGCCTTCTCAGCAATGGAACGAACAAACCCTTGATAAGTTAGTCAATCCGCTTCCGACAATATTATGGCTGGGCCTGGTGCAGGTGAGGATGATGATAGGGTGCTGCTGGTGTCGTTAACGGCTGTGAGGGAAAGTGACTCCCTTCGGCCACAGATTCAGAAGTGGAACTTGACGCTGGATCGCCTGCTGATTCAGTTGGACTTCCGACGGCTCCTTGAGTTCTCTGCCGATCTTTTTTGAACCGTCTGGCTGACACAGCTATCCAATGCTTGTACTTTGAAACATCTGCCTCATCAAAAAGAATGAATGCTTTGCTGGCCACTGCCTTTTTGTACCGTGGATCCAGAATAGTGGCACAAATGTAATGTTGTTCTGTATGTATCTTTTGAAGCCTTTCATTGGCAACTAGGCGGCTTAATAAGTTCTCCGCCAACAGATATGCACCTTGCTTTCCACCATCATCTCTCAACGTTGAAGACACCGCCTTCAGTTGGTGCTCTAGCATGCGCAACAATGGGATAGCTTTGCTCAAAGAACAGTCCTCCCTGCTGACTTCTCGCGTGAAGACCTCAAAAGGACGAAGCATGTCTGTCAGGCTTTTAACTAGATGCCATTCCTCCAACTCTAGCCTCGGGTCAATAGAACCTACTGTAAAGATATAGTCATTGATTACCATGCACTGCTCATACAGACGCTCAAGCATGTAAAAGGTTGAGTTCCAACGTGTTGCCACCTCCTGGATGAGTCCTTTGACTGGCACTTTACGTACATGTTGAATGCTCCTCAGCTGCTTCCGGGCCTTAAAAGAATGGCTGAAATGTGTGCAGATTCTTCGGCACATAGACAGTAACTTCTTGACTTGGGGTTCAGTTTTCAAGAAATCTTGAACAACCAGGTTTATACAGTGCGCCAAAATCGGCACTCTGAAATAGTCACCGTCCTGCATGGCCCTAACTATATTACTGCCATTATCTGTGGAAACATAACCAACTATGCGATTTCTTGGTTGCAGCCATTCAGAGACCTTACTTTTAAACTCATCCAAAATGTTTTTTGCAGTATGACTTTTCTCCATGGCAAACATGGCTAATGTTGCATGTTTCCGAGAAGCTTGAAAAACTGTGTCCAGGTCAACAACTGCACTTGACTTGTCTCTAACCCCTGCAAAAGACCCTGCAAAAGAGACCCAGTGTGCAGTGATGCACATGTAATCAAGGGCTTGGCAACTGGTCCACATGTCTGTTGTCAAATGGATAGTGTGAACAGCACTCTTCTGCAAAGCTGCCCCAATCACCTCCAGCACTACTTGATGTAGTGCTGGAACCGCAACTCTGGAAAAATAGGACCGGCTAGGAACCTTCCATTTCGGGAAGACTGTTGCCACTAATTCTAGAAACCCCACCCCTTCCACGAAAGAAAAAGGGAGAAGGTCCAGCGCTAACATTTTAGCCAGCTTTGCGTTATACAGACGTACCGTTGGGTGGTTGCGTTCAAATGGCGCCTCCGACCAGAACATTCCGCTAATGGTGGGCTGGATCATTTTACGCATTGTGCCGTTTGTGCGGAGGGTCATTGAACAGAGCGCCACTTCCTGCCCCTTACACCACTTCCGCCCTGCCTTTCCACCTTGCAGGTTAGCGGTCTAGTGGTTCACTTTTCTATCTGTACAAATGGCGGCCTGGCGGAAGCGCAGCGGGAGCGCCGACTTCGTGCCGACTTCGTGCCGAAGTTGCACCTAAGTTAAGCCCGTCTGCGCCCGTCCACGGCCGGCCGCGTCCAGCGGCCACGCACTATGTCCGTCGCATCACGTATTCTTCCTAGGATTTGTGTTCCCTCCAACGCCCTGGGCCCCATGACCCCGCGCCGTCGGCATTGCTCAAGCCTGTGGCATTTTTGTTTCTCACTGCTCCCACCCTAATTCCCCAGATGTACCTGCTCCCATCTCTTGTAACAACTCTGTCTCCTTGCCACTTGTGGATGGTTCACCAGCATCCCATCTCATCTCTGTTGTCTACCTCAATACTCGCTCGCTACCCAATCATCAACTTGAAGTCTTTCAACTTCTAGATAATAGTAATATCGATATTCTCCTCCTTTCCGAGACCTGGTTAACAGACGACTCCACCCCCGACATCCTCGCTGCCATCCCCTCGGGCTACTACATCTTACAGTCCAATAGGGTGACGAGCAGAATGGGTAGGGGGCTTGCTGCTATCATCCGCTCCCAACTCCACTTCACAAACTTGGTAACTACCCCCATTCCAAACACCGATATCCTCACGCTGAAATTTACCTCACGCTGAAATTTACCTCCCCAAAATTCTCTTTTATCTGTGTCCTTGTTTATCGTCCTCCTGATAACATGCTTCTCTTTTCCTTACAATTTGGCGACCTCATTTCCCAGTTAGTTTGGCCATTGGACCCCCGGGAAAGCAGTTTGTCTGCTGAATTCACAGATCTGCTACATGGCCTAAACTGTAAACAGCACATTTCAGTAGCTACCCACACTAAAGGTCACATTCTTGACCAAGTCTGGATGGCCAATCTTGACATCTCCCCTTCCCTAGTTTACCCGTGTACCTGGTCGGATCACTTTTTTATCTCCTTTTCACTGAAACTTATTCTGCCCACTCGTCCCCCTTCCACTACTAACTTTACGGCACACAACTGGAAGCAAGCCGATATCTCTCATTTTCATTCTATTTTGCTTACTACAACCCCCAGGGACATGACCTTGATAAACACTCAAACAGCCATCCTTGATCAATGGTTGACACAGGCGAGCGATGTGGTCGCCCCGATGAGAACCATTAAAACCAAACGCCCGCATGATGCTCAACGTTGGTTTACAGACCAACTCAAACTGGACAAACTAGCCCTCAGACAAGCTGAGCGCCGGTGGAGGCGCAATTATGATCCCCTACTAAAAACTGCCTTTACTGACCTATTAAAACTGTACAAAAAATCCATCCTATCGGCCAAATCCCTCTATTTCTCCCAGAAAATTCTTAGCTCAGCATCCAAAACTAAGGATATCTTTTCAATCATAGAAGAACTCTCCATGCCTGACCGTGTTACTGTGCAACCCCAACCCTCACAGGCTCTCTGTGATTTCCTCAATTCATTCTTTATTGATAAGATTACCACCATCAAAAATAACATTCCTTCCCCTTCCTCATTCACTGCTTATTCCTTACCTCCCATGAACCCATGCTGTTTGTACGAATTCCCCCCCATATCCCAGTCTGAATTCACCTCCCTATTACACACAGTCAGCTCAGGCTCCCCCAATGACTGTTGTCCCCCTCAAATTTTGAAAGCTGCTTTCATGGCCTGTCCTGGTCCCCTACTAGCTCTCCTTAATAACTCACTCGCTACAGGCTCTGTCCCCGATGCTTTCAAACAAGCAGTGGTTGTACCTGTACTCAAAAAGCCTGGTGCTGATCCATCTGTTCTGAGCAACTATCGGCCGATCTCCCTCCTCCCCTATTTGGGGAAAGTTTTGGAGACCCATGTCACCCGATGCCTCAGCACTTTCATTGAAAAATCCTCCTTCCTTGACGACCAGCAGGCCGGGTTCAGACCGGCCCACTCAACGGAAGCTGTCATCGTGGCCGTATTAGATGCGCTGAGACAAGGCGCCGATAAGAACCTGGACCAAGCCCTTGTTCTATTAGATCTGTCGGCTGCTGCAGTAAAGAAGTCCCAAACTGGGGACTGGTGATGTCTGCTGAAGGTGGAGGTGCTACATTGACTTTCAATGCCAGATGAAGTGGAGGATGGGCGTGAAAGAATTTGTTTCTGTTGTTCACTTACAGCACCACTACTTGAGGTCGAGCTGGATGGAGGTCCATGCCGGCCCTTCTGACTAAAAAAGATGGAAGCTGTAGGTCATGTTGGTGTTGTAGTTAACGCTGGTGGTACCAGTGCCACACCGCGCATATATCTCGCTCAGCAGCCATTCGGGCTAGGGTTAAAATGTCTGTCTGCTGCATGCCTGCTGGGGCTGGAGTGACGACTGAGATGACTGGGTCATCGTCAGACTGTTCATCAGCAGAAGACACCACTTCTTGTTCGTCGTCATCAGCCATAAGTCGAAGCTTTGCGGGAGCCTTCCTTTTAGGCTTAGCTACCTTTGTTGACTCATCATGGCGTGCCTCACTCTCAGACTGCATTTGTGGCTTCCAATCAGGATCAAGGTCATCAGAAGGAAGGGGGCTTGAAGAAGAACTTGTAGTAGTAGTAGCCCTCCTTGACCTTTTTCTTGCTGGGGATCTGGAAGACAATGAATCATCATCAGGAGGAGTGGCTTCCTCGGGTGATACCTCCTCTTGAATAGCAATTTCCTGATGTGCCCCTACTTCTGGAGGAACGAGCGTTGTAGGCGGTTGTGCCGTTCCATGAACCGCTAGTCGCACCTCTCTGCACCTGTCCATGCGCCTCTCCTTTCGGCTCTCCTTGCGGTTGTACTTGCGCCTCTCCTTGCCCATGTACTTGCGCTTTTACTACTTGCACCTGTGTTTGTGGCTGTGGTTGTTGAACACTTGTCAGCTGAGTTACACCCGGCGTTGATTGGATGGTACTTTCTTGTGATGAGCCAAGATCACTGGTCATTGGTGATTCAACAACCAAAGTGACTGCCGCAGCAGCACTCATGGTGGTCTTGGACCTAACTTGGCGTGGTGGCACTGAGCCCAATGAAGTGGAGGTACTGCTTCCAGCTTGGTCCCCGGGGGACACCGCTGCTGCTGCAGGCGTAGTTTTTTTTCCCCAAAAAAGGTGTTGGTGGGCACACTAGTCTCCTTGGTAGGTGGTGCCACTTGCTTCTTCTGCTCCTTCTTACTGGCAGTGGCACTGGCAACTTTTTTCGCTGAGGCGCTACGGCCAACTTTCTTTGGGGCCATCTTCTTGAGATGTCAGAACAGCAGGCCGCAGTTGCACGAGTTACAGAGTTGTCTTGTCTGTGGCCACACGTGACGTCACGTGACGTTGTGCTGCACACACCGCTGCAGGACTTCCTCCTGGCACTGGTGGTTCTCTTGTGCACCTAAAAACAATGGAAGCCAGAGGAACATCAGTTATACACCCCAAAAAGTCGAAAAACACTCACAAGTCACCACAATCCCATGCCATCCATGCCCTCAATGATGTTTAAATTCAAGACACCCCAGAGAAAGACTAGGCCCATGCACCACTGAGTACCCCTGGGCATTTTGGTTGAAAGCAAGGCAAAGTGGGTGCATGCCTGAGCACATTGCCCGGCTTAAAAACGGCCCCTTGACCCCCACCACATGGCCAGGCCCTGCCTGTACCAGGCCTCAAAATGGCCCCCACCCACATGGCCAGGCCCCAACAACACCCCAAAAAGTCAAAAAACACTCAAAAATCACCACAATCCCATGCCATCCATGCCCTCAATGATGTTTAAATTCAAGACACCCCAAAGAAAGACTAGGCCCATGCACCACTGAGTACCCCTGGGCATAATGGTTGAAAGCAAGGCAAAGTGGGTGCAGGCCTGAGCACACTGCCTGGCTTAAAAATGGCCCCTTGACCCCCACCACCTGGCTAGGCCCTGCCTGTACCAGGCCTCAAAATGGCCCCCACCCACATGGCCAGGCCCCAACAACACCCAAAAAGTAATAAAACACTCAAAAATCATCACAATCCCATGCCATCCATGCCGTCAATGATGTTTAAATTCAAGACACCCCAGAGAAAGACTAGGCCCATGCACCACTGAGTACCCCTGGGCATAATGGTTGAAAGCAAGGCAAAGTGGGTGCAGGCCTGAGCACACTGCCTGGCTTAAAAATGGCCCCTTGACCCCCACCACATGGCCAGGTCCTGCCTGTACCAGGCCTCAAAATGGCCCCCACCCACATGGCCAGGCCCCAACAACACCCCAAAAAGTCTAAAAACACTCAAAAATCACTACAATCCCATGCGATCCATGCCCTCAATGATATTTAAATTCAAGACACCCCACAGAAAGACTAGGCCCATGCACCACTCACTACACCTGGGCTTACTGGCTAGTGAGGCTTTACATGCAATTTTAAAAAAATCAACATATAACAGTGAGCTAAAATTCCATGACATAAATGAGAATTAAGTTAAAAAACAAATCACAGAAACAGTTGTATCACGCACCCATGACTAACCCTGGGCCTACTGGATATTGTGGCTACCCACCACACTATATATGTTGTTAAAGTTGTGAAAAAAGTTTTAGAACTGTAGTTGCCTCAACTGCAATGCCCCAAACAAACAACACCAACTTACTTGTAAAATCTCAAATCCAAAAGTGATCTAAACTCCAAAGTCCAAAAAGTCCTCAAATACAAATCCAGCAGCAGTCACAGAAAGTAATCCTTCCAGCTCAACAGCCAAATGAAAAGTGACCAGTACATGGACAAAGCACTGGGAAGAGCCTGCTGGACAGGAACAGGAAGTTGGAGACTCTGAGGCACTTCCTTCCTCCCACCCCACCCCACCCCACCCCACCCCACCCCACCCCAAAAAATGGACTCCTGCACCAAAAAGTGAGGTCAAATGTCAATCTGAGGAATTATTCTGATCAAAATCATCATTTTCACAAGGTTCATGCTTCCTGCGGTGGATTTCTTGTGCAGAATTGCAATTTTTGCAATTTCGGGAACGCGAGCTGTTCGAATCTCCCGCCGGAAGTCAGCTGCGCGCCGTCGCGGGCTTTTATGACGTACTCGCGTTGTCAAATTCTCGTCGTGCAAGATGGCAAGCCGCAATAACGTAATTGCGTTCGAAAAACTCTCGTGCGATCACGCTGCAAGATCGAAAATGACGCCGCACACGCAAAACCTGAAGAAAAAAGACTCGGCGGACTCAGAATCATGGTAAGACAACGCCGCGCGCGCGATATTGTATTTTTCAAGCGCGACCAAGCAAAATAATTCGTAGCTTGCGAATTTGCGGATTATTGGGTAAATTCTCGCGATTTGGCGGATCGCGAAATCTTCAAAAATCAGCAAATTCGCCAGCGTAACAGATTTTTCGCCCACGCTTACTTTCACCTTCATTAAAGGTTAGGTATGTGAATCCGCATCTCCCTGGGATGATTCGGATTACAAGATTGCATACGTTGTCGCGTGTTTGTAACTGTGTTTTTGCTAACATGTCTGTTTGCACCGAACGCAAAATTTCGGTGTGTTTTTGAGTCCAATTAGTCTGTTTGAAAGCAGGTTTGATTAGTTCGTAGAGAGATTTAACCCTTTCTGCGTAATTTAGAACGTAAGTTCTTCCAAAATTCAGGAAACCTAGAATTGACCATAAGTTCTTCAGCGTTTTTGGAGGTTGGAGCAGCGCACACTTTTCTAAAAAGTTTGCTGCCAGGCGTTTGCCTTCACTTGAGAGTTCGTATCCTAAGAATAGGACGTTGAGGTGGGCAATTCGTGATTTCTTAAAATTTAATTTGTACCCTTCAGAAGCGAACCCAAGTATTATTGTGTTCACTCTGTTCACGTGCCTGTCTAAATCATTGTCTGTAATGTCATCGACATAAGATAATGCCTCATCATCATACGTTTGTAGTAACTCTGTTACTCTGGCTGAAAATAACCCTGGACTATTCTTGAATCCCTGGGGAGATGGCAAAAAATGACACTGTGTCCCCATGATTGAGAAAGCGGTCAAGTTCCTGCTTTCTGGTGCAATGTTTTGACAAAAGAAACCGTTAGAAATATCTAATGTGGTTTTATATATTTTGCGCACAATGTTATTCATAAATGCTGCACTGTGTGCATTTTGTACTGCAAAAGTTTTGCAACAAGAGTTTAAATGTCTGTAGTACAAAACTAGAAGATATGTATTGTCTGGTTTGGAAACAGGAAACAAAGGATTGTTCATAGACGAGGTGCATGTTTCAATCACCCCTTGGTATTCAAGTTGATTTAAGATCTCCCTGACCTGTTTTTTAGCTTCCTGCTTAACAAGATATTGCCTTTGCATTGTTGGTTGAATTTTCAATTGGATTTTATGATGAGGAGAGTCCTCATCCCATCCTACGTGATTTTTGTATAATGCTGGAGCCTTGGCTACAGCCCATATTCTGGCATATGTGTATTTTTTATGAATTGGAATGTGATTTGAGAAGGCTGGCATAATGATATATTCTTGAAAACAAATTGGACTGGCCCACTGTGTGGAAGCAGTGGAATATTAGTTGATATTCCAAGTCACTTGTAAATTGAGCTTTGTCAGCTGGGCACATTAGATTTTGTTAATAAACTCCTCACACACCAACCTGGTTGGTGTCATGCTTCATCATCGGGGTCCAACCAGGCAGCCGAATGCCGCCTGGTTGTGCTTCAACGCCTGACTACAGCGGAGCAGGTGTGGTGCAGTAGTGTGATGAGGATGAAGGTGAATAATAAAATGCACCTCTGGGGATCCTTGCCCAATATTTTATTCGTGGCGGCCCAGGGTGTAGGATAAAAGTATGTGATGCAACTACCAGTAGAAAAATTATGACTACTTAGTTGGCTAAGTGTTGGCGGTCTACATATTTCAGTCCCAGGAGAAAAGTGTACAGGACTTTCGTCAGGACCAAGTAGTGAGTGGCAAAAAGTGGTGCCACGTGTAAATAATGTCCAACACACGCGCTAAGGTGTGTGGAAAGGTAAAATAATGCAGTTGTTCAACTTACATATACTGCAGGGAAGCGAGAAAAATCTTCGCTAGGTTTTTCTCGCTTTTATTCTTTTATGTCCTCTGGTCTTTTCTTTTGGAGGGACTTTACTTGGATACATTTCACAAGCTGTGCCTTGGCGCGTGTTAACAAAGGACCCGCGGCACAAGTGGCCCGCAAACAGTGAAGGCATCGTGGCAGAATTCACCAAGGTATTGGTAATTTGCATGGGTCCACCGCGAGAAACACTACGGACAAGGGGTTGCTGCTGAATGCAGTCTGGCATTGTACAGAGACGCTGGATCACTGTATCACGGCGTCACAGCCCCATCTGAAACTGGTCTTGGGGTTGCAGCGTTGGGGACCCGAGGTGGCCTTTCACGTCATGGATTTACGGGACTGTCTGGACTCAAATTTGTCCCCTTCCCCCCTTGGCAACAGGTACATCAAGGCGCACTGAAGCATTAGCTTCCTCCGCACTAACTTAGAACTGATGAGTGCATTCTGGGATATGGAGTCCTGGAGGTAACAACCACAGCTGCAGAACATCAAGGCGGAGTTTGCATGACTCTAAATATTCGGAGTTACCGCGATAGCCATGAGAGGGAAAAAGACAGACCTAAGGCATGGACAGGCATCTAATGAAGGCAACGAAAACGCCGAAATGCATTATGCCCTAATGCGACAAATTAAAGGTTACCTGGAATCCCCGTTGTTGTCCCCTGGTCTTTTCTTTTGGAGGGACTTTACTTGGATATATATATATATATGTATGTATAAATATATATATACATATATATATATATGTATATATATATATATATATATTACCTACTGGCGGTCGCCAGTAGGTATATATAGTTAGGATTTTTTTGAATAGGGATTTCTGAAAATTCTATGTTGAATAACTTTGGCGTTGATGGACGGAATTGGCTGAAATTTTCAGGAAAATGGCACATTTTGTTTCTGAGCGTCCCCTGAAAGTTTGGGGGGGGGGGGTTCGTCAAGCGGGGGCAAAGAAAAAAGGGTGGTCCCAAAACGTGTTTTTAACATTGAGTTTTCCATAGGGCGGTTCGACTCACTTTTAGCTCGAACGGCTGAATGGATTTCCACAAAACTTGGCAACATTGTAGGGACTGGTAGCCCGATGTGCCTTTGCTATGTCTCACGGTATATGCTCCAGTGGTTTTTACGAAAATTAACTTTGAAAAATATATATTGGGCTTCATTGGGCTATATATATGTTAGAGCCCAAATGTAGCCCAATGTAGCCCAATGTAGCCCAAAGATGGCCACCAGAGACAAAAAAAAACAAATGTAGCCCAAATATCAGCGAGATGTAGCCCAACTATAGCCCAGTGACAGAATGTCCCAGAGTGTTCTAAAGAACAACTAGAGCGCTAACAGTCTTACTTATGACAAAAGTATGGCACACCTGAAGTCATCTTGATTGGAATAAAGTGTTAACACTTAAAACATTTAATTTGCAAAGGAACAAAATGAGGGGTTTCATTTTGCCATAGAAATGTTATATATATATCAGGGGAGGGGAATTCATATCGCCCGACGCCCGAGACATCTAGATTTCATGCAAGGGCAAGAAGTTTTATTGTCTGTTTTGTCCCAAGGACAAGTGGGCCAAGCACTATAGTAAAATGAGACACCTGAAGGAACAAAGTGCTTTATAGAAGAGCGAGCCACATTACACTAGGACGCATTCATATTTTATTGCTGTAGGCAAGTGGAGATTAAAAGATTTGTCCGGACTCACAGGCTGTTGAACAGACACCGAGATTCTTACAGAAATTGCACAGCGCTATCAGTTAAGAGCTTGTTGTCTTTCCCCACAAAGATTTATTGAGGCTACGGGGCCCTTTCATTCCTCAGAGCAAGAGGGAAACATGACGCCGCTTCTGAAGTCCGAGAACAGCCACATCATCTATGGGTAAAAGCCTGGCGGACCCTGCTCTCTCCTGGGCTCTTTGTTCACCCTTCGGATGTGCTGCCCCTGGGCCTCTGAGATACAGCCCCCAGGTCGCTCCCCACTCACTCGCAATTGAGGCCTGCAGTGAAGTAATTCACGGGCCATTCCCTTCTCACATTGTTTTCCCTCTACACTTATCTAGTGCTTTTGCTCTCCACTGGCCTCACCTACAGCCCCTGCTCCCCACCCTGGGCATCTCATGTTTCAGATAGGGTCTACATTAAAGCTCCTTACTTTCCCTACGGCTCTCATCGTTAATTTCCTTTCCATGAGCCTCTCACGTCTTACCCGGTGCCTGCACTATGCTTTTTTTTTCTCCTCGTGGCTTATCTGCTCCAGCCTTTTGCCAGTGCTTTCTACCTAGAAAAATAGGTGTTTTTAACTTGTCCCTTCAACATCCAGGAATGCGAGGCCCAAAGAAGAAATTAGAAGGTGCAAAACATAGTTTGCCTTTGCAGGCAGGTTTGCAAGTAAAATATTTACCACAAACTAAAAGCCCTGAGCCTTAATTTCAATTAAATAATGTTACCAAAATCTTGCACTTAAAATGGTATTGGACTTCACATGCTTTTTTGTGCAGCAGTAAGCATGACTTTAGGGAAGCACTGGGGCGCTAGACTAAGGGTGATCTCTGCTATTGCCAGGACGAAAGGCATCCAATTACAATGTCTGCTGCGGGATAGGAAACCTCAGGCCCTCACAGGGACTAAAGCTCTAGTCTCACTTAAGACAGGCATGTCCACAGGCATCACAATAAAACATATGTTATCTAATTTATTGCAAGCAAGTCTCTGAAAGCTCTTCTTAACATCGCTGCCCCTGCAAAAGCCATTAAAGTTTTGGTCAAACCCCTTGCTCCTATGCTGTTTAGAAAAATATAGTTGTTTTAGGGAGCGCTTAGTACAAGGGGTTAACCTTTATCTGAGCACAACCAATCCTGGAAGATTAGGACATGAGGACCATGAAAACGCAACACTTGCCCAGGATCACACAATGTGGTTAAGTGGTTGGGATTAAAGGTTAGAGGCTCCGCACCCTCGTATGACAGCCGATAATTAAGCCACATTTCAATAAGAGCTGGTGCATTGTGTGCCTACATTAGCCAGAAATGTACTTCAAATGTACTGGGATGGGTAAATAGTTAAAGCAGCATGTATGGCAGGACAATGTGTTTATGCAGAGCACAGAAAAGCGCTTCTTAAAAATAGATTGAAAGTAAACTCTGTTGAGAAGGTAATGTAACTGTGTCCAAAGAAATCTGCCTCTAGCGCCCCAGATTCTCTTTCTCAGCTACATCTTGCAATGGAGCTGGACACGAAATGCCACCACAAATCCAAGGCTCTTAATCCTAGGCAGTCAGGAAGGACGTTTTATTCTGCTGGAAAGTAATCGCATGCAAAACAAGTAAATACACTACATGGAAAAGTACCAGTTAGAAGCTGCTTAAAGCAGAAGCAGCTAACTTTGCAAAACTCTCAGAAGAGGCAGTAGAAGCAATTGAATGTGTACTTATGCTGTTTGTCAGCCAGCATAAATGACAAATGTACCAACTATCGAACCTCCTCTACTCGCTACGTAACACCCCAACCACCACAAGCTATGTCTACCACCCTTTCCTTCTCCTGTTTGCAGCTCTGTCATTTTTCTAATTCCCTGTACAACCCATCTCATTTTCCTTACTGTGTCTAAAGTCTCTGCCCCTGTTCCAGTTTCCCATTGAAACCCAGACTTGCCCCATGCTGTATTTCTTACCCCATCAATGTCCCCTTTCTTTTCTTGTTTTTTATCTAAATCCTTATACATCTCTAGCTAACTTTTGCTCCCTTCCTTTGCTCTCAAACTACCAATGTAAAACCACTATCCCTCCATTTCCCTGCTCTACTGCTCTCCTATCTCTTTCTGCTCTCTACCATCCATATAGTTAGCTGTGTTTCTCATCTCCCTTTTCTGTCAAACCCCAAACCATCTCTTCTTTAAAAATCAGCATAACCCTAGCTTTGTGGTATTCCATCCCCTGAAGCCATAAGTGGTTCCTTCTTTAACACCTCTCCCATTTTTAGCTGTGAACTAATGGGCCATCAGTGGTTCCACTGTAACCCCCGACTAAGGGGGTCATTGCCTTCCTATGCAACTCCTCCTGCTCATCCAGTTACATCACTGCCTCCTGCTCATCCTGTTACATCACTCCTACCTCAGGACATCACAGCTTCCCTCTGTAGCTCACCCTGCACACCCCGATACATCACTGGCTCTCCATGTAAAATCTTGGTCATCACTGACTCCCATTGTAACACATTTTCCATCTCAAGAGCCCAAGTAATGTTGATGTGAATGTTTAAGTGTCGTCACCTCTGTCATACATGTGATGGCGGGGGTTTCCCATGTTCTGGTGTCAGGGCATGCCTAGAACTTGTTACACCCGGAGGATATTGATAGGTGCTTCCTTTTACGCTCTTTGTGGACAGTGCACAGGTGCAACACTTGCCTCTATAGTCTCTATTGACTTGTTCTCTGGCTGCCGTCCTGAGGGAGACACCTACAGATTTGTGAAGTAATAATCAAATTCTGGGGACATTATCCATTTTCCGAGGCTGAATATTGGTGCAGCCACCTCCACATTAACCTCTTGACCAAGGTGACTGTCACGTCTTCTGTAAGTTCATTATTTTCATCATTTTTTCATTCCTCTTTCTTCTTTTGCAAATGTCCTCAAATCTCCACTTTTCCCAGCTCTCTCTGACTTTGCATGTTGTGTTTTTAACACCCACCTATGTCACTCTTTCTTTAAGTTGCCATTGATTTTTTTTTATCTTATTCCAAAACCTCTCCTTCCTTTCGGTCTATCTGCAGACTTGTGAGATGGCTTTCTGGGTCAAAAGGATGGTTGAGCACATCTGGATAGCACAAAGTAAAAACTATTCATAAGTTTGTTTCTGGTCAAAATCCTCTGTGTATGCACCCAAGACCCTTTCAAAATGCCCCCACAATTTTGCTAGAGTACTCTCAAGCCTTCATTTGAAAATATGGGGCAAACAAGTTAACTCTTCTAGCTTTTGTCAGCTGGCCCCTGAGTTCTTTTTTGCAAGATTTGTTCTGCCATTATCAGGAGTAAATGTCCAACATTTCTCAGAATTAGAAAAGATTAAAGAAGAGTTGTTGAAAACCCTTAAAACATGCAAGGTAGTAGGTTTGCACAGACTCAAAAGGGCATTCCAACCCTGGAACTATTGCTTACCACTACCTTCAGTCCCAGTTTGTAGATCTGTAGAAACATGGCAACATAAAGGGATTGCTAGTATTCAAACACTACTATGGTATGAGCCCTGGCATAGTCAGAGAGACTATATAGGAGCTCTTATATAATGAGATTGCTGCCATAATGTGTTGCCGCACTACATGGCACCAAAGGGACAAGTGGATTTTGTTACAGGACAAGTAGATTTATGAAGCAACCTGCCCCATGGACAAGTAGATATTTAAAAAAATTCCACACCCCTGGTATATTACCTACTCGCGGTCGCCAGTAGGTATATATAGTTAGGATTTTTTTGAATAGGGATTTCTGAAAATTCTATGTTGAATAACTTTGGCGTTGATGGGCGGAATTGGCTGAAATTTTCAGAAAAATGGCACATTTTGCTTCTGAGCGTCCCCTGAAAGTTTGGGGGGGTTTCGTCAAGCGGGGGCCAAGAACAAAGGGGGTTCCCAAAACGTGTTTTTAACATTGAGTTTTCCATAGGGCGGTTGGACTCACTTTTAGCTCGAACGGCTGAATGGATTTCTATGAAACTTGGCAAAATTGTAGAGACTGTTTGCCCGATGTGCCTTTGCTAGGTCTCAAGATATGTGCTCCAGTGGATTTTGAGAAATTAACTTAAAAAAATAAATATATATCTGTGACAGCGTCCCAGTTAGCGCCCCGGTTCGCGTACCAGACGCGTAATGGAACTTCGCGAGGAGAAGCGGATTGGCTCTCCGGTGACTCTCAACATTCTAAACAGTCCGGAGCTGCCGCCATCTTGTCTCTCGGTAGGATCGAGAGACAAGAGGTGGAAATAAACGAAGGGGGAAATGAATGAAAGGGGCAAGGTAGACCCCTCCTGACCCCCTAGGATTGATGTGGGGGCTATTAAAGGGCCCGCGGGGCAAAAAAGATAAAATACATTTTTTTCCGATTTTTCGCGGTGGAAGCCCTACCCGGTACGCGAACCGGGTAGCTCACCGGTAGCGTAACGGGAGTCGGCCATCTTGTGTTTCGGATGAATTTAGTCACAAGATGGAGGATAAACAATGTTGGGAATGGGTATAAGGGGGCACGGGAGACATATCCTGACCCCCTAGGTTTTCTGAGGGTGGCTGAGGAGGCCCATATATGTAAAAAAATGAACCTTTTTTTTTTCAAATTTTCGCACGGTTAGCGCCCGGTCCGCGCACCGGCTAGCGGTCCGGAAAGCGTAACAAGGGGAAAACCAAGGGAAATAGTAAAATAATATTTTAGAGTGCTTTGAGGTAGGGTAGCTCTGAATAGAGCTGTTGTGTTGTGTGGGTGATGTAAGAACCAACATGTAGGTACCAATGAAGAGTCTAAAATTCAATGTACACCGTCTTCTCTGTAGATATTTTGTATGTTCTAATATGGGTTATTTAAATGTAAATGTCTGGAAAAGCACTTCATGCTTTAAAGCAATTGTATTTTTGAACCAATTGTTCTTTCCTCTTAGTCCTCCTCTTTGGTTTTTTTCCCCCACACTCTTCTTCAGCATGATAGTTGATAAATTTGTTCCCTCAAAAAAATTTATATACATAAAAAAATTATATTAAATACATATAAAATATATTTTTCCTTTAAAAGAAGAATACATTTTACAGCTTTTGATATTTGCTATTACAAAACCATTGAAATTCACTGAAAAAACCATAGGTTATAGACCATATATAGTTAGGAATTAGCATTTACAAAACCTTGAAAATTCACTGAAAAAATCATAGGTTATAGACCATATATAGTTAGGGATTAGCATTTACAAAACCTTATTTTACTCACACAAAACCATTGAAATTCGCATATATAGTTAGTTGCACTAACTATATATCGCGCACCCGCAATCCACTGCTGATCATGTAACATATTACATCATTCATGACATGGTCAGTGACATCACTGATGACATCACTGATGACATCTCAAATGACATCACTGATGATATCACTGATGACAACATCCAGTGACTGTATGTTTCTGTAAAGTTAAAATATGTCTTACATATTGAAGAATGAGTGGATGTATAAGTGTCTGGATGAAGGATTTAGTAGGTGCATGACTGACTATGAGTGAGTGATTAAATGTGTCTCACTGAGTGCATGGGTTAGTGACTAAACTGTCTTAATTTGTGCATCATTGTCTCTGTTGTTCTGTAAACTGCTGCATGTGTTGATCAGTAGCTATATGAATAACTATATGGGTTATTGATTGGTTGCCCAAGTATTTGTATGGGAGACTGAGTGTGTGTGTGGGTGGCTGGGAGGTGTATGACTCTGTGCATAGATGTGCGAGCAGTTGATTCACTAGATGTATGGGTTCAAAAGTGCATGTGGAAACAGCTGTATGGGCGGTTGACTGTGTGCATGAGTGTATTGGTGAGTGAATGGATATCTCAGTGCTACATGTCAAAGTAAGTACATATGTAAAACACAGTACATGTGAGAGTTGACATATATAAATAACTGTGCATAAGAGCCAGTGAATGTGTGAGTGGCTGTATGGATCATTGTGAACTTGTATCAGGGATTGTATAAGAGAGTAAATATGTGTTAGTATATGTTTGAATAAATAAGGTGTGTATAACTGTATAGTTGAGGAAATGGAGGTGTGATTGATTCTTTGCATGACTGACTAGGTGTGTGAGTAACTCCATGGATGAGTGACAGTCTGTGAGTGTCTGTTTATACTGAGTGTATCTAAGTTTATATTAGAGTCTGAAGAGGTTCATCGTATTATCACATGAATGATGTCATCAGTGATGTGATCAGTAATGTCAAATGAGATGTCATCAGTGATGTCATCAGTGATGTCATTTGAGATGTCATCAGTGATGTCATCAGTGATGTCATTTGAGATGTCATCAGTGATGTCATCAGTGATGTCACTGACCATGTCATGAATGATGTAATATGTGACATGATCAGCAGTGGATTGCGGGTGCGCGATATATAGTTAGTGCAACTAACTATATATGCGAATTTCAATGGTTTTGTGTGAGTAAAATAAGGTTGTGTAAACGCTAATTCCTAACTATATATGGTCTATAACCTATGGTTTCTTCAGTGAATTTTCAAGGTTTTGTAAATGCTAATTCCTAACTATATATGGTCTATAACCTATGGTTTTTTCAGTATATACGAACAGGAAGGGTCCTTCCTACATCCTTACTCTCTAAGTCAGGTGGCGCGTAAATTCCGCAGACCTTACAGCCGAAAATTTCAATGAATCCACAAGTTGCTCGTAAGCAGGACGCGCACTCAGGAATTTGCAGCAAACTTTCTTTTATTCCAAGTTCACGCTACGCGTTTCGACACAAACTGTTCCTTGATCACACGTTCACCATACTGCCAAAGTAGACATGTTAAATACAAAAACAATAAACATCAATGAGGTCAAGGGAAAGGTCATGTGACATTTGACAGAAAAATATTCCGCCATCTTGGACTAGTACATTTATAATGAAACGAAGGTATAAAGCATTGACTGTGAATAAATCCTACTCTAAGCGTGCAGTAAATGCCTACTGAAATAATAATGTTCCCATAGTAAATACGTCAACATGCATTTTATAAATAAACCGCAAAATGAGAGACAGTTGCGAGTATGACCTGACTGACTGCAGAAACCATTGTTCTGATATGAGTGTTTGCATTCAATTTTTCTCGGTCTAGTGCAACAGATATAAACGCTCAGAACTCAGAAGTATCTATATATTCGGTCTAGTGCCAACACAACACAGTCTACAGGCCAAATAGTGCATACTACAGGAAGCTCCAAATATTCTATAAATCATCAAAAATTTCTATCAGGAAGAGTCTCCCTTGGGCACCCTGCCAATGAATGGCCACAAAAAAGTCCATTGTTAAGAATATTTTCTAAAAAAAGTGAAGCCCAAGAAACCTCATATTCTAAAGCAATTTTGTGTGTAACATGCCCAAATTGGTCAGATACCAGTGAGAAAAAAGTGATGTTTCTTATCTCACAAAAGTGATATGGTGTCTTCCATCCAAATGAAGAAAAGGGTAGGGAAACCATGCAGTGTAGAGGTAATTGTACATTACTACGCGGTCAAGCTGCTGCACACTATCCACTCTCTCCGCCCACAGGTGACTTCTCGTTGCTTCGGAAACCAGCTTCTTTGCTCACCTTGTGCCATTGGCGTGATTTAAAGAGGGTCCACCACGTGTCGAAGCAACCTTCTCAGGCGTTGTTACGATGGCCACGCATCATCGCAGAATCCTCAAACGTTGAGCTTTGGAGGCATTGGGGGGAATGCCAATTTGTGAAACACAACCTGTTAGATAAAAAGGAAGATAAGATTGTGCGTCATTTGTTTATCAAAGGAGAGAGGAAGTAAGAGAGTGACTGAAAAGAACATTCGCAGTTCACCTTTCTGTCACCGGTGTGTCTTCCACCATGGGCCGAGACATTGTGCACCCTGAAGCTCTATATCTAAAAGATAGTAAAACAAAGATGTTATGATTGGTAATTGTCACTATGTTAATGTGGAGTAGAATAGCATCGCCCTTTCACACACCTTCCCTTCCGCATTAAAAATACAACTATTTGTACAGTTCAAACTTGTTTAATGGGCTTCGATTTATGAAGAATTATTAGAGTAGTAATGTTTTCCATCCGGTTCTGAAAAAAAGTGGTGCGCAGTGATACAAGTGGTTTCAATCATCACAAGCGACAGACTTTTGACCGACTATAAAAAGTTTCCTGCTATAGGAAAAAAAATACAAATTCAAGAAGATACGGTATATAAGACTGCGTACGCCTAAATTGATGCGTCGCCTTTTTGTATCCAGTCTGCTGGACCCCATGTACTCCGTCCGCTGTACACCCAGGCCTCACTGCTCACCATTTCGCAGACAGGGTACGTTCTACATCATGCAGACCTGCTCTGCCACCATGAAGTCTCAGATTTGGTGCTGAGTTTTGAGTTTGTTCCCTATGGCAAAAGACATACTCGTGCACCTATCTTATTTGCAGGTTCCTCACCCGCTCAGCCCTTACGGTACCACTAACTCAGTGACCAAAGAGGCCATGGTGGTGGGCCCCTTGTTCGGGAGTTCGGGCCTACATGAGGCATCCGAACCACTAGGACGGACCATCACAGCGCTTGCGATGGGAGCAACTCTAAAATGGCGTAGAGCACGTGCGCCCGTCTTATTTATTGTAAGGGTCATGTGTGTAGTGACGCATGTGCTGGATGGGTGTGGTGTGGGTGTATACCAGGCATGAAGGAGTGTGTGTGTGCCATTCTGACAACTAGACCTTGAAGTAAGAAATCCGTACAATGGAAATCTGGGCCATGTAGCGTTATTCTGTTTTCCTGGTAGCGTAAGCGGAGTGGGCTGGACTGACATATGCCTGTGCTGTGTGAGGCTGTGAACGATGACTCTGGAGCTATGGGCGTGGTTCTGTCGTGAGTTATATGAGAAATCAACTGATTCGGGTGTCCGAATTGTAGTGCTGGCGTCACCCGCGTCTTAAACGCAAATGTGTCATTAAGTCTGTAAAGTCCCACAATATGGCAACATGGAGGGTACAGGGTATCACTGAAGCTATATTCATCCATAGTTGTACACATAAAAGATGGTGGACATGACGCATTTATGCAAATATGAATGTTTGTTGTACATTCAGTGGAGTGTTGTAGCTGTAGTAATACAGGGCTATGTAAGCTTTAGGTTGCAATTTTTGACACATGAAGGGCAGTTAATATATATACTTATGTGGTCTTTCAGGTACACTGTCGAACTTTGTGGTGGAAATCAAAGTGTTTGAGGCACGTCCACATCCTGTTATTGTAGAGAAATGACGTAATCTACGCGTGCCTAAAAATGTGCTGTAAATTCGGTGCTCATGTAAATTGCTGATATAGTTTTGGGTTGAGTTTACTCTATATAAATATGTTTAAAAAAATGAGAAATAGCAGACACTTATAAATTTACTATACACTTTCTTTGCAGTATTGTAATGATCCAGTTTGTAAGTTCATATTTGTAGAAAGAGCAAGAGTAAGTTGTATAATCAAAGTTTTTGTTACTGGCAGAGGTAAGATGGTTGCATATGCTGTTTACAGTACAATATAATGTGGTAGGGCGCAGGAGCAGCATTTTACAAACATAATAAATACTCAGACACAGATAGATAGTTGAAGTGGATACGGGTACGTGTGCTTGACTCCATTTTATTACGTTGCTGTTGGTAACAAGTAGTTGGTAGTAATCATGGTATCGTACACAGATAGACCTCTCTTTTGCGGACCACATCGAGAAGCTGGCCGGTAGCTGTTTCGCTTTATTGAAATCGTTTAGATGTTTTTTTCCCCTTATGTCTCCGGCGGCAAGGCAAAGAATTACTTGCGCGCTGATCTAGTCCGCGAATGCCTCTGGTATTCCTGGCTACCGGCTGAAGAGGCTTCAGGTGATACAGAATACCGCAGCCAGACTATTATCGGGTCTGTCATCCAGGGACAGTGTTCACCCCCAGCTTCAACTGTACCATTGGCTGCCCTTGGTTGCTAGGGTGAAATTTAAGACATTGGTCATGGCCCACCTAGCGCTCCACGGGCATTGCCCTCTCAATCTGCAGAAGTGCGTTTCTTTTAATGTCCCTACGCATTCTTTGCGCTACTTGTCCCTATTCTTAGCCCAGGTCCCCTGTTTTAAGCGTCAGAGGATGGGGGATAGCTCGTTTTCAGTCAAAGCCGCAGCTGCCTGGAATGCTCATCCTTTGGTCCTGCGTACCATCCAGGACCTAAGTTATTCAAGAAAAAACTGAAGACCCATCTGTTCATGTGAAGCCCTCTGCCATTCCCTATGGTTCCGCGCCGGGACACTCATGAGTAGCCGAGCGCGTAATAAATTCAAATAACATAACATAACAGATATTCAATCATAAATGGTTTATTACTTCTGCTGTACAAAGGAAGAGCACTATATGTGAAATGATACACAGAAGATTCTATCGTAAAGGGCTCATGAGTTATGGTACAATAAGGTAGGGTCGGTTTTTGTGGAACCTGCGATGATGCGTGGTTCAGGCAGACCGCACTGGTAAGAATGTCTTGTGGCTACAGAATTTTGCCTTAATAAGACCACATGACGATTATTTATGATGCACTGAGTTAGTGGTACGTATGGTGCTCAGTTTGTTACCTACTGGACTGCATAATCTGTAATCACAATTGAAATAAAAGATGAACATGTATGGAATACATTGGCGAAATATGTATGTTTCAGGGACATTATAGTTCAAGTTGTGAGCTTTCCTGTCTGCAGTGTAGATTACCATTGAGTGTGCTTTTGCACTTGCACCTGACAGTATTCTCCCCCTCCTAAACACCTCCCTGAGCACTGGCACGGTCCACAGCGCGTTCAAGGAGGCCATACTAGTTCCCCTCCTAAAAAAAGCTGGAGCTGACCCGCCAACTACAGGCCCATCTCCCTTTTGCCTTACACCTCTAAACTCCTGGAGGCCTATGTGACCACTTCCCTGTCGGCATTTATAGAGAGTTCTGGTTTCTTGGAACCTAATCAAGCTGGCTTCAGACCAGCACACTCTACTGAAGCAGTTATCCTAAAGTCCTCGACACTCTCTGAGAGAATGCCGACAGAGGGTCCCCACAGGCACTGGTTCTCCTGAATCTATCGGCCGCGTTCGACACGGTGGACCATGACATCCTTCTCCACCGTGTCGGACAGGCGGGCATCCAGGGCCCTGCCCGGGAATGGATTAAGTCCTTTCTCTCGGGCAGAGTGCAAACAGTCCATCTAGGCCCCTTCACAGCAACCCAGGTACCCACTGCCTGTGGAGTCCCTCGGGGATCCTCTCTCTCACCATTACTGTTTAATTTATACCTTCAGCCGTTAATTCATTCACTGCGAAACTGGAAATGCACTGTCCTCAACTATGCAGATGACATGCAGATTATCTTCCCCTTAGACACCCCTGATGCCGTGTCTGATTTTCAGGCAGTAATGCTCCACATCCAACAATGGATGATTTCCAACCAGCTCAAATGAAATCCGGAGAAAACGGAACTCATCTTGCCTGGCACAAGCCCGGCACATTGGGGCCCACATTTCTGGCCAAATGAGCTAGGTACACCTCCTAACCCGTCGAGCTCGGTAAAGAGCCTGGGCGTCACCATCGATACCGACCTCTCTCTTAAAACCTATGTCGCAGCCACCATCTCATCCAGCATGTTCCAGTTACGGAAAATTCGTAAAATCTCCCCCCTGCTCTACCATGGAGCATTGGTGCAAATTGTCATTTCCCTTGTTCTCTCTCGCCTCGACTTCTCCAACTCTCTTTACTGGGGCCTACCCAAGTCCCTGCTCCATCGTGTCCAGATGGTGCAGAACCAGGCAGCAAGGCTCATTTGTAAAGCCCCTAAATGGCAATCTGCTAGACCCCTTCTGTCCAAGCTGCACTGGCTGCCCATCGAACAAATGGCTGCTTTTAAAATCGGCTGCCTAACTTTCAAGGCCCGGCAGACCAAGTGCCCGGCCTTTTTGAAATCTCTCATCAATTCACACTGCCCGGCCCGTAACCTCCGTTCTGCCCATCTCCACCTTCTCACCACTCCGGTGGTTAAACTAAAGAAGCTGGGTGGCCGCAGATTCAGCTATTTGGCACCCAAACTGTGGAACTCCCTCCCCTTACAAATCAAAACCTCTGACACCCTGCTGAGCTTCAGAAAGTGCTTAAAGACCTGGCTCTTCTCGAACTCCCACTAGCCCTCTGCCATCACCCTCAATCTCAGCGCCAGGAAACCTCCGGTGTCAGTGCGCTTTATAAATGTAGCTTAACATTAACATTAACATTGCAGCGTGAATTTTGTTTTTCAACTAAACCTAGAAATGATATAAAAGAAGTTTTTGAAGGAAGGCTACTTAAGGGATATTGTGTAGGTTTGAGGGACGTTATACTTTGTTTGGTACTGCACTCTATAAATAATGAATGAAGAGTCAGTTGAATTCTGTCTGAATACGGCCATATGGCGATGAATTATGGGGCACAGAGTTAGTAGTACTTTTGGGACCGAGTGTCTACATAACCTGTGATGGACGTAGTCTGGGCAGGCCGCACTGGGGGTAATGTTTTTTGAATACTGAATTTTGCCTTAATAAAACCTTGTGGCTATTATTTATGGTGTACGGAGTTAGTGGTATGTCTGGCGTTTAACGTGTGCTCACCCTGCGATGATGCGGGGTCTGAAAGGGCTACACGCAAAGCATTGACTGTTGCATACTGGACTGCATGTATTTTGAGGGGGGAAAAAAGTACCATCGATGGTTAGCAATTCTTCGGCAACAAAATGATCAGAATCAGATGATTCTTTCAGTGGTGTAGCCATTTTTGTCTCCAAAAAAGAAATTCAGGTTTCCAATGAAGAAAAAGTGAGGTTCAAATTGAGACCTATGCTGTCTGCAGTGTAGACTGTCATTAAGTGTTCCATTGCACTTGCAGCGTGAATTTTATTATTCAACTAATTCTATAAGTGATATAAAAGATATTTTTGAAGGAAGCATACTAAAGGGATATTGTAAAGGTTTGATAGGTGTTATACTTAGTTTGGTATTGTACTTTGCAAATAATGAATCAACAGTCTATTTAATTGTGAGCTCTGATGACCGCAGTGTAGGCAGGAGGCCGTGGTAAGCAAGACCCCACGGCCACGTGGGGTTGACTAGAGCTGCACAGTATTGGTAATTTAGCGTGTGTGCAGCCAGCGATGATAAGTGGTGCACCTGAAACAACAAGGTTCTGTGGAGCCTGCGATTATGCATGGTTCGGGCAGGCTGTACCGATAGTAATGTTTTTTGTCTTGTGAATTCTGCCTTAGTAAGGCCACATGGTGATGATTTTTGCTGAATTGAGTTAGTAGTACCTTTGGCGTTTAGCGTGTACGCACCCTCCGATGATGCGTGGTCAGGGGAGAGGGAGGCACAGTAATTGGAGTACTGTCTTTTGTTGATTGAATTCGGCATGAATTATATTTAAAAGTGATAGTATGCCTTATTGCTGACATAAATCTGTTCTCCCTTCTTTGCGATGATTTATGGTGCACTGAGTTAGTGGTATCTTTGGCGCTGAGCTTGTACGTAGCCTGCGATTATGCGTGGTCCAGGGGGGCCGCACTGGGAGCAATGTTTTTTGCCTAGTGAATTCTGCCTTAATAAGGCCATGGGGAGATGACTTGTGGTGCAGTGAGTTAGTGGTAGCTGAAGAACTCAGCGTGTGCGCACCCTGCGATGATTCGTGGTTCGGGCGGGACGCACTGGTACAATGTCTCTTGCCTACTGGAATGCATCATGTGCAATCGCCATTCCACCTGAATCGTGAGCCCTCACAATGTAGATCAAAGGCAGTAGTCATCACAGACATCAATATATTATTTTTTCGTACCCTTTAACCAAATCTGAGAACATAAAGTACACTTATCTCTACCCTAAAAAAATCAAAGCTAAGTTTCATGCTGCCCGTAGTATAGGTTCAAAGCTGAATTGAAGTTGTGAACACTGCTGTCCGCACTGTAGATCGAAGGCAGTAGTCAGCAGAGATATTGCCGAATTATGTTTGTCACTTATTTTAACAAAATCAGAACACATACAGTACAATTGTCTCTGCATTAAATAAATCAAGGGTGAATCCCCCACTGTCAGTAGTATACACGCAAAGCTGAATTCTAGTTGTGAACCCTGCTGTCCGCACTGTAGAAGGAAAGCAGTAGTCAGCACAGATATTGACGAATGATTGTTGTCACTTATTATAACAAAATCGAAATACCTACAGTACAATTGTCTCTGCCTTAAATAAATCAAGGCTGAATTTCCTACTGTCCGTACTGTAGATGCAAAGCTGAATTCAAGTTGTGAACCCTGCTGTCCGTAGTGTAGATCGAAGGCAGAAGTTGATAGGAATGCTTTTTTGTCACATACTTTAACAAAATCTGAGGACACAGTACAATTGTCTCTGTTTTAAATAAATCAAGACTGAATTCAATGTTGTCTGTAGTGCTGATGCACAACTGGTATCAAGCAGTAAGCTCTGTTGATCGCAGTGTACATTTGAAGGCAGAAATCAGTACAGATATTGAGGAATGTTTTTTGTGGCATCCTTTAACAACATTGTCTCTGCGTTACATAAATCACTGCTAACTTCAATGCTGTCCGTAGTGTAGATGCAAAGCTGAATTCAAGTTGTGAACCCTGCTGTCCGCAATGTAGATGTAAGGCAGTAGTCGACACAAACATCGAGGAATGCTTTTTGTCACATACTTTAAGAAAATCTGAAGACTGAGTACAATTGTCTCTGCCTTAAATAAATCGAGACTGAATTCAATGTTGTCTGTAATGCTTATGCCAAACTGGTATCAAGTTGTAAACTCTACTGACCGCACTGTAGATCGAAGGCAGTAGTCAGCACAGATATCGACAAATAATTTTTGTCACTTATTCTAACAAAGTCTGAGGACTTCGGGCCCGATTCACAGAATGAACTTACGACTCAATCCTAAACTTACTACTGTTTTGGTATTCACAGATTGCACTTACTACTTTTGGTATTCACAGAATGAACTTACTACTTTTGGCATTCACAGAATGCACTTACTACTTTTGGTATTCACAGAATGAACTTACTCATTTCGGTATTCACAGAAGTTAGGACTACTAACTTTAGGACTTCTAAAAGCCTTCTGTGAATACCGAAAGTCCTAAAATTATGATTTTCTCAATTTAGTAGTAGTAAAGTTAAGACTACTAACTTTACTACTACTAATTTGAGAAAAATCCTAAATTTAAGACTTTCGGTATTCACAGAAGGCATTTAGGCGTCCTAAAGTTAGTAGTCCTAACTTTACTACTACTAAATTGAGAAAAATCGTAATTTTAGGACTTTCGGTATTCACAGAAGGCATTCAGGAGTCCTAAAGTTAGGAGTCCTAACTTTACTACTACTAAATTGAGAAAAATCCTAATTTTAAGACTTTCGGTATTCACAGAAGGCATTTAGGAGTCCTAAAGTTAGGAGTCCTAACTTCTGTGAATACCAAAATGAGTAAGTTCATTCTGTGAATACCAAAAGTAGTAAGTGCATTCTGTGAATGCCAAAAGTAGTAAGTTCATTCTGTGAATACCAAAAGTAGTAAGTGCAATCTGTGAATACCAAAACAGTAGTAAGTTTAGGTTTGAGTCTTAAGTTCATTCTGTGAATCGGGCCCTTCGAGTACAATTGTCTCTGCCGTACATAAATCAAGGTTAACTTCAATGCTGTGCGTAGTGTAGATCCAAAGTTGAATTCAAGCTGTGAACCCTGCTGTCCGCAGTATAGATCGAAGGCAGTAGTCAATACAGACATAAGTCTGCGGTGCTGTGAGGCTGAGTTCGCAATGGGCCTGTATCGAGGAGGCACGTGGTCATGGCGGCAGCCACGTGGCAGGGTGAGGACCTTCGCTGTGGCAGAGTCTTTTCTCTTTGCAGAAGTGAACCACGCCCAAGGTGTAGGCTAATTATTTATAGTCTTACGCTGGAGTTGTGTACGTTGGACCAGCCCACTCCGCTTCTGCTTCAAGGGGGGGGGGGAGACAACACAGCTACATGACCGAAATATTCCCCAGTGTCTGAGATAATATGGTTGCGTCCACTGTGCAGTACACTACACGTATCAATAGTAAATCTACACACAGAAAAGTTTTTGGTTTGTATAGTGAGTTGTGTATAGCATATCACTGGTAGTGTTAGCATTGTGTACATTATTGTTGATGTGCGAGTTCCCTCCCTTATACATAGTTGATTGCCACATCTCTGAACATTGAGCTAGTGTGCTGTTGAGGGGACATATTATTTTGGAAAGGACTGTTGTCTGTTTTGCGCTGCCTGTGAGGTAGTAGAGGCGGAGGGGTCAGGAGGGGTGGTTGTAGTGGTAGTGGCGCTAGGTGTTGTGATTTTGTTGGCTATTGGAAGTGCAAAATTAGTACCTGTATTACATATTTGTCTTTAGACTTGGGTGTGGGTTAGATGTAATTCACACAGTACATAGTCCACGTTCTTACACTAGTTAAATGTTGATATTAATTTGTTAGTGGTAAGTGAAACTATTGCCTGTGTTTTTTAGGTAGCATTGCAGATTTGGCTTGTTGTTTAAAATATGGGTAAGTAGTGTTTGTTTGTTTTTTTACAAAGGGAACACCTAGTTTGTATGTCATTAATGTTATTTGTGGTTCTGGTTTGAGGCAATTTTCTTGGAGGAAGGAATAATTTGAAGAATGGCAATATTTGCAGTTTTTACGACGTTGAGAATGGGATGATAATTAAAAAAGATAGAAAAAAACAGATATGCTTAATGAACATTATAATTAGGAATTGTCATTTAAAAAACTATAGAAATTCATTGAAAAAAACCATAGGTTTCAGGGGTGTTATAGTTAGCTGGACATTTCACTCATACAAAACCATTGAAATTCCTCAGTTATAGTTAGTTGTACTAACTGTAACTCTCGTTCCCGCAATCCACTGATGATGATGTCACATATTACATCATTCATGGCATGGTCAGTGACATTGTTTCTCAAAGAAGGGAAACAGTAAAAGAGGCGAGTTTCCCACTCAAGGAGAGAGTGGTAGGTCCAGCCAGGTGTTCGCCCAAAGTAGCATGAAACACAAGAGGTACCAGGCTGTTCCTAATTGGGGCGAGGGTTTTGTGTTGGTGACACCGGTGTGTCGTGGATAAACGCGTGGGTATCCAATATTGCCCGTTGGGTATTGCACCGCCGACCCAACGAGGAGCATTGCCAATGATGAAGCATGACACCTGCAAGGGTGTGTGAGGCCATTATATCCAACATATTGGATACCCACGCGTTTATCCACGACGCACCGGTGTCACCAACACAAAACCCTCGCCCCAATTAGGAACAGCCTGGAACCTCTTGTGTTTCATGGTCAGTGACATCACTGATAATTTAAGGAAGTATGAATGTATATATATATATATATATATATATATATATATTCACTGAAAAAAACCATATGTTTCACACCAGTTATAGTTAGGTGGAAATTTTACTCGCATAAAACCATTGAAATTCCCACATTATAGTTAGTTGGACTCACTATAACTTGCGCGTGCAATGCACTGCTGATGACGTCACATATTACATCACTCATGACATGGTCAGTGACATCACTCATGACATCAGTGATGACATCTCAAATGACATCACTGATGACAACATCCTTGTGACAAAGTGGCAGACCTCCTATCAGCATAAAATAACCTTTGACACACACATTAAAAAATAGAAACTAACATTTTCTTAAAAAAGGAGAAACCAATACCAATTACAACTTATTAGGTAATTCCAACATCTACATACACATCCACTCATTCACCAACAGTTCTATATAGTCACTCATGCATGTACTTACTCATCATATGTACTCATACACCTATACATCCTGTTACACACTAATACTCATCCATATAGTTACTCACACACAAATTCACACCTGCAAATAAACTATCAAAAAACCATTTACTTAATTATACTGCTATATGCACACCACTACACATACTTCTACAGAAACGGAAACATATTTACTCTCTTAAACAATCAATTATAAAAACACATACTCACTAACCCACCCATACACACAATCATCCACCCATACAGGCTTTTTAAATGCTAATTCCGAACTATAACTGGTGTGAAACCTATGGTTTTTTCAGTGAATGTATATGTATATGTATATGTGTATATATATATATATATATATATATATATATATATATATATATATATATATATATATATATATATATATATTTTCTATGGCAAAATGAAACCCCTCATTTTGTTCCTTTTCAAATTAAATGTATTAAGTGTTACCACTTTATTCCAATCAAGATGACTTCAGGTGTGCCATACTTTTGTCATAAGTAAGACTGTTAGCGTTCTAGTTGTTCTTTAGAACACTCTGGGACATTCTGTCATTGGGCTATAGTTGGGCTACATCTGGCTGATATTTGGGCTACATTTGGGCTCTTTTGTCTCTGGTGGCCATCTTGGGAGACTGCATATCTGATATTTTTTAATGAAATATAAGAGGATTTGAGAAGTCACTCAAAATGTGCCCTAATTTTTCTTTCTTCAGCACTAATCATAATTTCTATGGCAAAATGAACCCCCCTCATTTTGTTCCTTTGCAAATTAAATGTTTAAGTGTTAACACTTTATTCCAATCAAGATGACTTCAGGTGTGCCATACTTTTGTCATAAGTAAGACTGTTAGGGCTCTAGTTGTTCTTTAGAACACTCTGGGACATTCTGTCATTGGGCTATAGTTGGGCTACATCTGGCTGATTTTTGGGCTACATTTGTTTTTTTTGTCTCTGGTGGCCATCTTTGGGCTACATTGGGCTACATTGGGCTACATTTGGGCTCTAACATATATATATAGCCCAATGTAGCCCAATATATATTTTTTCAAAGTTAATTTTCGTAAAAACCACTGGAGCATATATCTTGAGACATAGCAAAGGCACATCGGGGTACCAGTCCCTACAATTTTGCCAAGTTTGCTGGAAATCCATTCAGCCGTTCGGGCTAAAAGTTAGGTCGACCGCCCTATGGAAATTAACATGGGGAAAACACGTTTTGGGACCCCCCTTTTATCTTGGCCCCGCTTGATGAATCCCCCCCCAAACTTTCAGGGAAGGACCGAAGCGCCGCAAGGCAAATTTGAGGAAATTTTCAGACAGATTCCTCAACCGGAGCCAAAGTTATTCCCAATAGAATGTTGAGATTTTGCATTGAAAAAAATCCTAACTATAACCACCTACTGGCGAGCGCCAGTAGGTAATATATATATATATATATATATATATATATATATATATATATATATATATATATATATATATATATATATATATATATATATATATATGCAAAAATAATTCTCCAAATGAAGAAGTGAGGCCGCAAGCGGGGAAACTGATGGAGACACCTTTATTTCAGCAGAGAAGAACCCTCGTTAGTGGCGAATGCATTTCGGCGTCTGTATCGCCTTCCTCAACGCCAGGGGTATGTTCAGGGCTCAGGCACCTATTGCGGTTTAAATGTCCTGCCTGATCCTATGGCTGGATAACAGGCTCCAACCCCAAGGTAAGTGTCAATCACTTTCGTTCATGCAGGCTGCCTGTGGAACAATGCCTGCATGTCCCAGAATTCAGTATTTCTGGCTGGTTGGATATGGCGGGAGTGGGTCAAGTGTCAGCAAGATTATGAGTCACCAAGTGAAGGTATGCATCCTGCCGAGTTCAAGCTGTCTCCTCGCGTCCCCTGACCGCAGCAAACCTCAAACCTCTGGGTTAATTTTCGGCGGGGACTCGGTGGAAAATCCTCCTTGCCCAATGTGAAATCGGATGATTTCTGCAACGCCTTCATTTCTCCCGAGCCTGCTGGTGGGCCATGGCAATTCCAATTACTTGGAGGCAAACAATCCGTCGAGACGGGAACCAGGGTATATATATATATATATATATATATATACACATACTGTGTTATTCCTTGGTGTATATATTCGCAATATTATATTTCTACATAGTATGTATTTTTTGATTACCGATTTATACTACTATTTATAATATTGCAGGGATACTCTGCGTGTATTAAGTGTTTTTGTGTATATATGTTCATTATATATTTATATTCTTAGGTTGTGGGTTTTAACTTTTTGATACTTTTTGATACTGACTGTTTTTAAGAGGTATAGGAAAATCATAGAAATTATGCAGGGATCTGAGAAGCTCTTAATATAAATATGATGTTGTCTCTTGATCTCGTCAGCATTGCACTTTTTGCTGCTTACTTTGCACATATGTCTGCACAACTTTATTGCACTTTTTGTCCATTTATTGCTGCTTGGCTGTATTTTGCACATGGAGATTGTAACTATTGACAAGCTTTTGACATTTAACATATGTATATAAGACCTTTCCAGCTTTAGAGTCTTTAGGCATAGTTATAAAAATGTAGTTATACAGTTATCATCTATCAATTCTGTCATGCATATGAAATAATAGTTAGACACAGTTTTAACATTTATCTTAAAACATATGTCATTATTCTTTATTGATTTTTGTTGCATATATTGACATATTGGGATTTATCCTGCTATATTCTATTGTTCAAAATGTGCAAACATCCTTGCTACTTAAACTACAAGTAGTAGTATTGCTTCACTTTTTATTTTGTATCACATGACTGGTGATGTCACTAGAAGTGGGTGTCAACATGGTTGAGCAAATATAAAAAAAGCATTTCATGTGTGGCAATGTTACAGTGTGAACAAGGGCGAGTTAGCCTGAAACGCGTAGCTGTTCTCTGTGTTGTTGCTGCAATAAATCATCTTTGCTGATTCCCGTGGTCCGTCTCCCGCGTTTGCCGGCGTGTGCTGCTGCTTGTAACGCTGCGAGATCCGAGGAGGAGCCTTTATTATATATATATATATATATATATATATATATATATATATATATATATATATTCACTGAAAAAACCATAGGTTTCACACCAGTTATAGTTAGGAATTAGCATATAAAAAAACCATTAAATTCACTGAAAAAACCATAGGTTTTACACCAGTTATAGTTAGCTGCAAATTTTACTGACATAAAACCATTGAAATTCCATGTTATAGTTAGTTGGACTCAATATAACTTGCGCGTGTAATGCACTGATGATGACGTCACATATCACTCATGACATGGTCAGTGACATCACCTCCAATTTATAAAAAAAGGCTTCATTTTTAAAAAACTCTGTCATTCTTTTTTTCTTATGGTACGCTCCCCGGTCCGCTCCCCGGTGCGCGTACTGGGCCCTCCCCCTGCATCAAACCTAGGGGGTCAGGGGGGGTCTACCCTGCCCCCTTATGGTCATTTCCCCCTTTGTTTTGGCCACCTCTTGTGTCTCGATCCTACCGAGACACAAGATGGCGGCTGCTTCGGACTGTTTCGAATGTTTACAGACACCCGAGAGCCAATCAGCTTTCCGTGCGCACCTCGCGTGTCGCGCCCGCTGCGCTCCCCAGTGCGCGTACCGGGGCGCTGCCATCGATATATATATATTTTTTTAACCTAAATTACTCAAAATCCACTGGAGCACATATCTTGAGACACAGCAAAGGCACATCGGGCTACCAGTCCCTACAATTTTGCCAAGTTTGGTGGAAATCCATTCAGCCGTTCGGGCTAAAAGTGAAGTTGACCGCCCTATGGAAATTAACATGGGGAAAACACGTTTTGGGACCCCCCTTTTATCTCGGCCCCTGCTCGACGAATCCCCCCCAAACTTTCAGGGAAGGAGCGGAGCGGAGCGGGCCATTTTCTTGGAGAAATTCGCGAAGATTTGTCCACCGGCGCCAAAGTTATTCCCAATAGAATGTTGCGGATTTCCTATGGAAAGTAGATCCTAACTATAACTACCTACTGGCGACTGCCAGTAGGTAATATATATATATATATATATATATATATATATATATATATATATATATATATATATATATATATATATATATATATATATATATATATATATATATATATATATATATATATAGTAACACATACTTCCTTAATTTATAAACTGCAAATATCTAAATAAAAAAAACACTGACACAGGAATCGGAGACAGATAATGGACAGGCCTGACTTAGAAACTTCCACACCTTGAAAAACTAAAACTGCAGTCTCACCTGTTTTTTCATAATTTATGGGCACTCTGTGCCTGAATGAGTATTCTTTTGACTTACACTGGCTGCGCCGTTGTGTCTGGACGAAGCTAAATCTCTCTGAAGAGCTATAATGAAAGCGAAACACGTGTCAGGGGTTGTTTTAATTCATTCCAGATTGGCTTGGATAGTATTTTACCAAACCAAAGCTGTAATACTGTGCCTGGAGTGTTAAAAGGCTTTTGTCATTTTACAGCATGGCATGGATGGCATTGCTCTAATCCTATGCTTAAAGACCTTGCTGTAGAAATGGCAAACAACTTTGTCCCTTTCTATCTCGTTGTGTATGGCAATGCGCTAATCCTATGCTTAAATACTATGACAGAAAAGCAGACATTTGAGGTGAGTAAATTCAGAGTGTCGGCGGTGCTCTATACAAGAGCCGCTCTCCACCTTAACTGGAGTTCTCCATTGCTTTTTTGCATAATTTATGCGGCACTCTGTGACTGAAAGGGTATCCTTTTGACTTACACTGGGTGCACCCTTGTGTCTGGACAAAGCTAAACCTCTCTGAAGAGCTATAATGATAGCAAAACACGTGTCAGGCTTTGCAGTCCCACATCTCACCCTTACCATCTATCAAAAGTCAGTGCTTAGAAAGACTAATCTGCATATTCGTTAAACAAAACACCTAATGGAATTTCTAAAGGCAGCCCAGTCTGTCCCTTCTCAAATTAAAAATTTTATAAATGTATTGATTTCAACCTCGATAGAGATCAACATTGTAAAACAATGAGACAAACTACATAAAATATTAATTCCAGTCCCTGGTAACAAAGCATTTAAACAATTAAAAGATCTTCAAGAAAGATTTTAAACCTTAAGAAGGTTACAACATACAAGCGCATTCATTAAGTCATAAATACTTGTTAAATTAAATTTAAAATAGAAAGACTTTGGTGATTTTGTGTGCATCTGCAATTGCAGGACAAATATAAAGTGCATTCATAAATTTTGCTTCCCTCCCCATCATGGATCTCATAGGCCAGCCTCATTTTTAGAATCAGACCACTGCCCATTATAAATATTTAATGATAACATACCCAACCTAAGCAAAAGTATTACCCTCCTTACGCGGTGTTCCAAGGAGAAAAATAGATACTTTTGAACCTATCTATTGCCTAAGATGTTTGAAAAGGATATATACATTTTTCAATTCACGCAGTGTGCGATATCTGAAGAATAGCTTAATTTTGAAAAAGTCTTTTTTTAAATAATGTGGTCTGCGAGCGATCCATGACTGCAAGTACTCCATTTTACATTCCATTCTTTCTAATACAAATGTAAGGTTTAACATGACAGTATAATACTTCTTAGAATCTATAAATGTTTCATACTTTAGTATTTCTCTCAAGGTGCCTTTAGGAGCATGGATTAAGCAGTAGGCACAATGAACTATTTTCGCCATGGCTAAAGAAAAAGAGCTAGTGTTATGGCTAAGGTATTAGTTAATGCTGGGCCAGGCATATGTGGGGTGGTATTAAGAATAATGTGATATCAGGTATGGAATTCAGGACTTGAAGGCGCAGTTGAGAGCTGGTGTCTACGTCGATGTGCTGCTCTAGACTTGCTCTAATAAATGCATTCAAAGCATTAAGGACATCTGTGCTCTTTCTGGAGGCACAGCGCAACACCATTTGGCAATGAGGAGGGAGATGTGTTATGACTAAGGTATTAGTCAATACAGGGCCAGGTCTATGTGGGGTGGAACCTAGATTGATGTGACATCAGGTATGGAATTCAAGGTTTGAAGGAGCAGTTGAGAACTGGTGTCTGTGTTGATGGTTAAGGACCTCTGTGCTCCTTCCTGGGGCACAATGCAACACCTAGCCAAAGCAAATTCCAGGTGCAATGCCTGTACGGGTACTTCTGGGCCTACTGTAGATACTTTTTGAAGAATCTTCCCTTCATATAGATTTAAAAAAGGCCATTTATTAGGAGGGATATATTCAAGTGCATAGGTAAGTGTTGGGGGATTTTCACTTTGGAAATTTCCAATTAATACATAAAATGTCTCCTCCCTGAAGAGCTATAAAATGTATTGAGTATGTCTGCGTGCACTAAAACCCTGTTCCCTATATGCAACATATATGGTTTGTTATCAACATTCTGAGAGCGGTGACTTCTGACCCGTGTTAGAGCCATGTCGCCTCCCCTACCGCCACTCAGCTCCTCCAGTCTCGCCAGTCCACCTTCCCCCTTCCCCCCTTTTGCCTTCTGTTTCCCCTGGTTTTTTTTCTCCCGGCCGCTGACTCCCACGCCCCCTCGCCGCCCCGCTCTCACCTCCCAGCTGCTCCTCCCTTCCTCTCTCCCTCAAATGACGCCCGCCACCTGGACGCGCAGCGGACGCGCGCAGTGGGTGTGCCAAATGCAAGCCAGTCTGCGCCTGGACCGCGCCCAGCGCCAGAACCCCTGGCCCTCGCACCCGCCACAACGACAGACTCCGATACAACGCTAACTTCCTCCATGCTCTCAACACCGGCCGAGACCGACACTGCTTCCAGGCTGCCCCAAAACGCACCCACGGACCCTTCTCCTGCCACACCAGCACCTGCGACAGAACCACCAAACCCCCAAGGACCGGACCCAACTACCTCCTCTGCTTACTCCTCAACACCCGCTCCGCACGCAATCATGCCGTCGAGCTCTGGGACCTGCTTGACACCATCGCCCCAGACGTTGCCTCCTGACCGAGACCTGGTGGAAGGACTCCTCGGCACCTGACATCGCCATAGCCATCCCGGACGGCTACAAGATTTCCTGCAGAGACCGCACCAACGGAATAGGAGGAGGAATAGCCATCGTCCACAAGTCCACCCTTCAGGTCCACACCCTCATAGACGACTCCCTCAACACCGCCGAACACCTTCACTTCCGGATCCACACCGACCCCAACACCACCCTCAGAGGAAAACTCATCTACAGACCTCCGGGACCCACGGCCCTCTTCAGCGACTCCGTCGCTGACCTCACCAGCACCCACGCACTCACCTCCACAGACTACATCCTCCTCGGGGACCTGAACTTCCACCTCGAGAACAACAATGACGCCAACTCCACCGCCCTGATCGACAACCTCGCCAACCTCGGCCTACGACAACACGTCACCGAACCCACCCACGCCGCCGGCCACATGCTCGATTCCATCTTCTCCACAAGCACCCACGTCGCCTTCACCCACACCACCGAACTCCACTGGACTGACCACTGATGCATACACTTCACCTTCAAGAAACCAACCACGCACCACCACACCCAACAACTACCGCGACGCTGCTGGAGAAAAGTCACTGAGGACCAACTGACCTCCACCCTTACCCAGAACCCACCCACCGACACAGACGCCTCCGCCCGAAACTTCAGACAGTGGATCGACGACTGCGCCAACATTCTAGCCCCAATCAAAATATCCTCCACCAACCACCCCAGCAAGAAAGCCACCTGGTTCAACGAAGAACTCCAGATCTCCAAACGGACATGCCGGAAGCTGGAGAAGAAATGGCTCCACTACCGCACAACAGACATCCACGCAGCCCACAAGGACACCGCAGACATCAGAACAGCCAAAAGATCATCCTTCAAAATCCGACTGGAGAACAATGCACACGACGGCAAAGAACTTTTCAACATCGTGAAGGAACTCTCCAACCCCAGTGCCAACACCAACGACATTCCGCCCTCACAGGACCTGTCCGACTCACTGGCCTCCTTTTTCCATCACAAGATCGCTGACATCCACGACAGCTTCAACTCCTCATCCACCCCATCTGCAACAGACCACGCCTCGAACACCACCCGTACAAACAAACTGACCCACGTCAACGACAAAGAGACACGCAAGGTCATGAACTCCATCCACTCAGGATCTCCAGCAGACCCCTGCCCCATCATGTTTTCAACAAAGCCGATGCAACCATCGCACCCCAGCTGCGAATATAATCAACATCTCCTTCGACACTGCAACTTTCCCGGAAAGCTGGAAACACGCCGAAATCAACACCCTCCTCAAGAAACCCAAGGCAGACCCCAAAGACCTCAAGAACTTCCGGCCCATCTCCCTCCTCCCCTTTCTAGCAAAGGTCATCAAGAAAATCACCAACATACAGCTCACCCGCCACCTCGAGGACAACAGCATCCTAGACCCATTCCAGTCCGGATTCAGACGCAACCACAGCACCAAGACTGCCCTTATCGCCGCCACAGACGACATTCGGCGCTGGCTAGACAACGGCAAAAATTCAGCCCTCATCCTTCTGGACCTGTCAGCCGCATTCGACACGATCTGCCACCGCACCCTAAGGACACGCCTCCAGGAAGCCGGAATCCAGGGTAAAGCCCTGAACTGGACCTCGTCCTTCCTCTCCGGCAGAACTCAGAGAGTCCGTCTCCCGCCCTTCCGATCCAAAGCCACCGACATCATTTGCGGCGTACCCCAAGGCTCATCCCTCAGCCCGACCTTGTTCAATGTCTACATGGCCCCCCTCGCACAAGTGGCCCGTCAGCACAACCTGAACATCATCTCCTACGCCGACGACACCCAGCTCATCCTCTCCCACACCAAGGACCCGCACACCGCCAAACCCAACCTCCACGAGGGAATGAAGGCCGTCGCCGAGTGGATGAGAAGCAGCTGTCTGAAGCTGAGCTCGTACAAGACGGAGGTCCTCATCCTAGGTCCCGCCCCCTCCGCTTGGGACGACTCCTGGTGGCCTACCGCACTGGCAGCAGCGCCGACTCCTACGGACCACGCACGCAACCTGGGATTCATCCTAGACTCCTCCCTCTCCATGTCGAAGCAGGTCAACGCCATCTCCTCCTCCTGCTTCAACCTCTGCATGCTTCGCAGGATCTACAAGTGGATCCCGACCGAAGCAAGAAGAACAGTGACCCAGGCCCTTGTCAGCAGCAGGCTGGACGACAGCAACACACTCTACGCAGGTAACCCGGCCAAACACCTGCAACGCATCCAGAACGCCTCAGCCCGGCTGATCCTCAATGTCCCTCGATGCAGACACATCACCTCCCACCTGAGAGACCTGCACTGGCTCCCCGTCAACAAAAGGATCACCTTCAAGCTCCTCACCCACGCACACAGAGCACTCCACAACACCGGACCAACCTACCTAAACAACAGACTTAACTTCTACACCCCCGCCCGCCAGCTCTGCTTGGCCAGCCTCGCCGCCGTCCCTCGCATCCAACGAACAACCTACGGTGGCAGATGCTTCTCCTTCCTCGCCACCAAGACCTGGAACACCCTCCCCACCCATCTGCGGCAGACCCAAGACCTGCTCACCTTCAGGAAGCTCCTCATGACCTGGCTCTTCGAGCAGTAGCGGCACGCCTCCCCTCAGCGCCTTGAGACCCTCACGGGTAAGTAGTGCGCTTTACAAGTTCACTGTTTGATTGATTGATTGAGAGAGCACTCTGCCCAAATAAGTGTATACCTTAGCCATTTCTAAGCTGACTCCACTCAGATTACAAGTATAGGATGGAAATGCTTTCTACCCTTAAAAGCCATCACTTCAGTTTTGGAAATATTAATTTTCAAATACTTATTTACAGCATACACTTTTAAAACATTCAAGGTATGTTGTAAACTAATTAGAGTAAGGTAAAAAATAATTACATCGTTTGCGTACATCAACATATGAAAATTGTAAAAAGTGAAGCATGGTGGGAAATTCATATTCTCCAGTATTTGGGGTGTCTTTCATAGATTCACATGCCTGAATCATTCCCCGTCATCGGAGTGGGAGTCCCACGGTATATAAAAAAGCAATAATGTGCTAAATAAATAAAAGCAAAAGCTCCCACACTCATGACTATCCTAGTCATTTTGTATAGACCAAACTGCAGCCAATCAGGCGACAGCACCCACCAGAATGTTCTCCCCAGAGGTTCAGGCTCTAAGATTTTCTACCGCACGTCGTGTGAAGGGAGTCTCCCTGAGCTCTGCTCAGTTTCTTCTTACTTTGGTTGGTTTTTTAACCTTCAAAGGATGTCTACTTCTAAATCCCTGTTTAGGGCTTGTGATTCCTGTGGAAAGCTAAGGCTGTTCAAGGAGGTTCCTCACAAAAAATGCATATACTGTCTGTATCCGGATCATGAGGCGAAGGAATGTAAGATCTGCAGAACCTTCCCTCAAAAGACCCTCAGGGACAGAGAGGGTCGTCTTCTCCTGTGGCTTCAGAGGATAAAGGACAAGGATAACCCTGCTTCTGAGGTAGGGAACATTGCCTCGGGGTCTTCTGTATCCTCAAAGAAGAGGAAAACTGAGGTTGAGGTGGCTTCTCCTAGGGCGAAAGTGTTAAAGAAGGCCCAATCCTCTCAGGATTCTGGCTTGCCTACTACTTCCAAGAAGGTGTGTCCACCTGTGAAATCTGCGCCCTCAGGGAAAAATGGAAAATCTACAGTTTCCAAAACAGCTACTCAAAAAATTTCACCTCAGTTTACACCTCTGGCCATGGCAGAGTCAAATACAGCCTCATCGTCGCCATCTCTTCATGTGGCCACTTATTCCACTTCTACAGTGACTTTTTCCCCACCAAGATCAGCTATGGTGATGTCTTCAGCCGCCTCACCGTCGGCGTTGGTTCAGGTACAAATTAGGCCCATCCCGTCGACTGAGATAGTTCCATCGATCGTCGACGCTCCACCGTCGACGGGAATCCTGAAGGTACCGTCGACGAGTTCTTCGTTGTCGATTCAGGGGTCGACGAATATCTTGCCGTCGACGAAGAAGGCCTTACCGTCGACGACATCCTCGTTGACGAAGTTTCCGTCAACGACGTCCTCGTCGAAGAAGTTACCGTCGTCGACACCCTCGTCGACGAAGTTACCGTCGACGACACCCTCGTCGACGAAGTTACCATCGACGAAGAAAATGATCCCGTCGACGACCTCCTCGTCGACGAAGCAGACACTTCCATCGACGTCGACACCGTCGACGAAGAAGAAAACAACCCCGTCGACGAGTTCATCATCGACGAAGCCGCTACCGTCGACGGGCGCTCCGTCGACGATGGATCTGACGACACAAAGGGAATCAGGCTTGTCATCAGCGCCGGTGGCTCCCTCGACGCCTCCACTGTCAACCTGTACGGCAATGCAAGTGTGGTCAGCTAAAACATCCACAATTCCTTTGCCATCACCAGCTACCACTGCTTCGCTCCTACAGAAGCGTGGTTCATCCTCCACAACTTTGTCTCCTTTAAAGCTGCCAGATAAATTACTGCATTCTGAGGAAGTTGAATCCTATGAGGACGACACTTTCCGTGCGGCCAGGAGCCCTTCTAACTTGCTCATAAAGGTTCAAGATTTGGATCAGGAGGAGGAGGAACAGTTCCTAGAACACTCTAGTCAGGAGACTGTGTCTGCACCTAACATGCAAATGCCTATGGATTTATTCCAGAATCTCCAATATATGTTGAGCAATTATTATCCCAGATTTCCACCTTCAGGATCGGGTGATTCTCATGTCTCTACGCCTAGGCCAAGAACATCTACGGCAACTTTAAGACCTCAAGAATCAGTTTCTCAAATGACAACTGAGGAAGCACAGCCCGCAGTACCTTCTTCACCAGTACCATCTCATCAGGCAGGGGGTGAAAATTCTTTGGAAGACGAACGAGAAGACGGTGAATTGGACGACAAGTCAGTATTGTCGGAGTGGGACGACTATCAGGCACAAACCCCTTCTCCAGCGGGTCCGCCTACGGCAGATTCTCCGCCGGTGGACATTGCCAGCTTTCACAAGATTATGGATAGAGCTACGAAAAGGTTCCTCATCACAATGGAAGCTAAACAAGACGAATGCTTCCTATATGATTTTAAGGATTTGCCGCAAAAACAGAGTTGGTCTATTCCAATCATTGACTTTATATGAAAGGAAGGTCTGAAAATAATGACTACACCAAATTCTCTACCCGCAGTACTACCTCGGGTAGACAAGAAGTATAGAGCACCTAGTTCGTCACCGGCATGCCTTATTGGTCAGGCTAAAACGGATTCCGTAGTTACGCAGGCAGCTCAAAGAAGGGCCAAGAATCCATCTGCACAGGTCTCTGCTCCCCCTGATAAAGACTGTAGACGTCTTGACTCAATAGGGAAGAAGGTGTCAACTATTGCAGCAACCACGGTCCGAGCCGCAAATTCACTTGCAATACTTGGGAGGTATGACTGGCAGATGTGGTCTGACATATCGCCTTTCATCGAAAAGCTTGCAGAACCAGATAGATCTGAAGCAAAAAAGATCCTACTAGAGGGAGAGAGCGTTTCATCTGAAACAATTGATGCTGCAGTGGACGTGGCAGCCACAGGTTTCAGATAGCTGGTGGGAGCAGCTGTTCTCCGGAGGCAAGGCTGGTTAAAAGCTACATCCTTTCATCTAGAGGTCAAGACAAAGATCATGGACATCACCTATGATGGGGAGTTCCTTTTTGGACAACATGTTGACGAGGCATTACAAGCCATAAAGAAAGACACAGAGACGGCACGGTCGCTGGGCTCTCTCCAATTTCGAAAGTCTTCCTTTCGTGGCGCAAGAGGAAGAGGCAATTTCTCTAACAGAGGAGGTTATTCACAGCAACGCTCCTACAATAACACCCAAGGAAATCAAAGATACCAGCCATACCGTCAACAAACATATGGCCAAAGAAGAAATAATTACTCTCAATCAAGAGGAAAACCTCTTATCGAGGAAGAGACAACAACAAGAGCAAGTGAGGGACACATCCTGCCACCACTTTGTCCCAGCCTGAAGCAAATTGGAGGAAGAATATCCCAATACTGCTCAAATTGGTCCAAGATTACCACGGACAGATGGGTCCTGGGCGTGGTTTCCAGAGGTCACATTCTCGAATTCGTCAAAGCCCCACCAAATTCTCCCCCAAAAGGACCACCTCCAGCTCATCTCAAAGAGCTGTTTTCCCAAATACACTCAATGATTCGGAAAGGAGCAATAGAAAAGGTACCTCAACATCAGAGGGGAACAGGATTTTATTCAAGATTTTTCCTGATCTGCAAAAAGTCAGGGGAATGGCGCCCCATCCTCGACCTGCGTGCCCTCAACAAGTACCTTAAGAAATTATCTTTCAGAATGTTGACGCTTCAAGAAATCCTCCAGTTTCTCTCAGTAGGGGATCACATGGCAACACTCGACCTTCAGGACGCATACTTCAATGTGCCCATTTTTCCCAGACACCGGAAGTTCTTACGGTTCAGAGTGGCTGGCAGGGACTTCCAGTTCAAAGTACTCTCCTGTGGACTACGTTCAGCCCCCAGAGGTTTCACAAAAATGTTAGCCCCGGTGGCCGCACACCTGAGATTAGAGGGAGGTCAAATTTATCCATATTTGAACGACTGCCTTATCAAGGCCAGTTCCATCGACTTGGCAAAAACTCACGTTCAGAGATGTCTATCACTATTCCAGAGCCTGGGTTTTTCGGTGAATTTCAAAAAGTCTCACCTGACTCCATCGCAGAGGAAGTCTTTCTTGGGAGCCACGCTGGACACAAGACTCGCCCAAGTGTTCATATCAAAAGAAAGGCAGGTGAAGATTCACAGGATGGCATCAGCGCTACTAACAAGAAAGTGCGTTTCTGTTCGCAAGTTCAAGTCTTTCCTCAGGATAATCTCGTCCTGTATTCCTCTCACCCCCAACTGTCGCCTGCGAATGAGACCCTTACAGGAGGAACTCAGTCGTCAATGGGTGCAAATAATAGGCTCATTCGAGGACGTCATCAACATAACTCCTCGGATGAGAAACTCCATCCAGTGGTGGGGGCAAGATGGCAACCTGCAGGTGGGATGTACATTCCAGACAGAAGGACCCAGATTCATTGTGACCACGGATGCTTCTCTGGAGGGCTGGGGCGCCCAGCTCCAAGGGATGACAGTCAGTGGCAAATGGAACATGCAACAGAAAAAATGGCACATAAATCTGCTGGAATTAAGAGCCATTTTTCTCGCCATGAAATCCTTTCAGGCGATCTTGGAGGGCTCTACGGTGTTAATACGAACGGACAACACAACCAGCATGCATTACCTGAACAAGCAGGGAGGCACAAGATCGGCCCGGTTGTCCCATCAGGCGCAGGAGATTTGGAATTGGGCCCTGGAGCACAACATCAATCTGTCGGCGGTCCATGTCCCAGGGGTTGCCAATGTCCTAGCGGACTCACTCAGCAGGTTCGCCGGAAGCAATCACGAATGGGAGCTACATCAACCATCCCTGGATCAGATATTCCGAGAGTGGGGTCATCCCAACCTGGATTTGTTTGCAACAGATCAGAACCAGAAATGCCAACGCTTTGCAAGCTGGATTCCCCACAAAAACTCGTGCGGGGATGCCCTTTCGATGAATTGGTGTAGAATATTTGCATACGTTTTCCGCCAATTCCGTTAATTCCCAAGATCATCAGGAAGATGAGGAGTCAACCATGTCGTCTAATCCTAATTGCTCCAAGGTGGCCCCGGCAATATTGGCTCACCGAGCTTCTCCTCCTCTCGGAGTGCAGGCCAATACAACTGCCTTGAATACCGAATCTCCTGACAATCCAGAGGGGCAAAGTGTACCATTCGGACCCAGTTTCTCTGAAATTATCAGCTTGGCTCCTCAGCACAATGAATTCGCCCACTTGGACATTCCTCACGATTGTCAAGAGGTTCTAGCTAACGCCAGAACACCGTCAACGATTAAGACCTACAAACTCAAGTGGAAGCGTTTCTGTGCCTGGTGCCAGACTGTTGATCTACATCCCATTCATGCTAGACCAGAACAAATATTGCCTTTCTTCCTGCAGCTGGCTAGATCGGGTTTGGCGCATTCAACCCTGAAGTTATTTCTGGCAGCCATTTCCCGATTCCGTCCGGACGGATTGAACTCTCTGTTTTCTTCAAAAATAATCCAGAAATTTTTCAAAGGTCTATTTCGTATGTTTCCTCCGATTCGACGACCACCTCCTGCTTGGCATTTAAATGTGGTGCTAGCCCAGCTCATGCGTCACCCCTCTGAGCCAATCCATAAAGTTGACCTTAAGTTTATTACTTGGAAAGTCTCCTTGTTATTGGCTTTAACCTCTACCAGAAGGGTCAGTGACATTCAAGCATTCACGTCTAAACCGCCTTTTTTACAATTTACCTCTGATTCGGTGGTGCTGCGTACCAATCCAAGGAACATGCCCAAGGTCCCCTCGGACTTTCATTTAAATGAGCCGGTAATCCTCAAGACATTTTTTCCAAATCCACAATCACCGGCTGAGCGAGCTTTACACTCTTTGGACATCAGGAGATGCCTCAGGTTTTATCTTTCAAGAACAGCAACTGTGCGCAAGACAGATCAGTTGTTTGTGGCCTATGGCCTATGATACTGCGCCAAGGCTGTGCAGTATCCAAACAGACTATCGCCAGATGGGTCTCGTCAACAATTGGACTCTGTCATCAACAGGCAGGAAGACCCTTACAGGCCTTACCAAGAGCGCATTCTACAAGGGCAGTTCTCTCTTCCACTGCTCTGTTAGCTGGTGTGCCTCTTCTACAAATCTGCAGAGCTGCAACGTGGTCCAGCAGGCACACTTTTCCGAGGCACTACTGTCTGGACTCAGCAAGTGATGCAGATGCTTCGGTGGGAAGAGCAGTTCTTCGCAATCTTTTCCAATAAGGTGAGCCTCTGTTCTCCCGCCGCCTCTATGCTCTTTTTAGACGCTTTACCATGTCTTTTCCATTTTATCATTATGCATGTATACTATCTTACAATTAGCGTCTATGAGCATTATGTTATGAGTACTGCTATCTATTCTGATTCAGGCATGTGAATCTATGAAAGACACCCCAAATACTGGAGAAGAACAATAGTTACTTACCTGTAATCCGTGGTTCTTCAGTATTGGTGTCTTTCATAGATTCACATGCTACCCGCCCACCTCCCCTCAGAGGCTCCCTCAAGCAATTATGTTAGTTGCACTCCTGTGCAAGAAAATCTGAGAACCTGAGCCTCTGGGGAGAACATTCTGGTGGGTGCTGTCGCCTGATTGGCTGCAGTTTGGTCTATACAAAATTACTAGGATAGTCATGAGTGTGGGAGCTTTTGGTCCTGTAGCTGAGGGCTACTTTACTTCCTGGTTGGTTATTACCAATGTTTTTTGGTTATTACAGGCATATAATTGCTTTTTTAAATACCGTGAGACTCCCACTCCGATGACGGGGAATGATTCAGGCATGTGAATCTATGAAAGACACCAATACTGGAGAACCACAGATTACAGGTAAGTAACTATTGTTCTTATTTATAAACTGGGTAGGTAAGTCATAAAGAAATAGAGAAAAAGGGAGTGGTGCTAATATACATCCCTATTTCAGACTGTTCTTTGTTAGAATGTTCAGTGTTAAACCTTTTTTCTCTCCCCTCAGAACTCTCTACCATGTAGAAGAGTGTAATGCGATTATCAATCTAAGGGATACTAAGCTCAATCAGTTTCCTTTACTAAACCCATCCATCACCTCTATCAAATGCTGTTGAGAAGTCAATGAATGAGGTTTAGAGAATTTGAGATTTTGAAACTATGCATTTAGGGGACCAATTTGATGGCGGTCGGATTTACTCCGGCCGCCACCGTAGTGGAGATTGGGTCCGACTGCCATGCGTGCAGCGGTCCTGCTCATCCAATCATGATGGGCCCGCCACCGCTGCAGTTGGATTCCGCACTGTTAATATTGCGGCGGACGGTGCTGGCAGCAACACCGCCGCTATGCGAAAAAGATCATGTTGTGCATTTCATTGCACTTCGTGGCAGGCACTACACTGTGCCTGCTACTTGGTGTTGTGAAATGTAGAGGAGTACTAGGGGGGTACCATGGGTACACAGTGCACCCACATCCCCCCCAACACAAAGGAGGCCCGCAACAGGCCCCGGAACCAATCCTCGCCAGCCTTTCAATGGCGGTTCAACAGCCACGAACGGCTGGCATCCTAATATGGCGGACGGTCCCTTCTAGCAACCGCCACAATTTTAGTGGTCCTGCTCCGCCCGGCAGGCAATCTTAACCATTGCTACCTGCGGAAAAGCAGCAGACGGACTTTCCCTCCGCCACGGTACCTACTGCCATCATACTGTGGCGGGGGGTTTTCACGTTACGATGGCGGAGCGGTCGCTCATCGTAATGAGCCCCTTAGTTATCAAAGTTCAAACAATTGCAATATTATCTGTTACTGAATATTTGGGTCTGCAACCAGATTGTTCAATTTGTATACACCCAATCCTACAGATGTTCCAGGATTATTGTCCTAAAAATCTTTGCTGTAGTATTGAGAAGGGCAATTTCATGATAGCTACTTTGGATTGAAAGAACCTTTTTCTTATGCAACAGAATCACAATGCTCCCATTCCAGGAATAAGAAAGCTGATGTTTTTAGCAGTATGTAAAAGTGGAGACAAATGTTTACCCCATGCTTCTGAATCTTCTTACAAGACCTTTACTGGAATTTGGTACAGGCCCATAGCGCCAGATGGTCTTGCTCTTTTTAGGAACTTCTAAATTGTTTACATGTCTGGGGCACTATCTCCTCTGGATCATGTATTAGTTTTGCGATAGAGCCAAGATGACAGCTTTGAAAACTGTATCTGTATTGTCCGAATAAAGCTTGATAAGGTAATTTATACAGGCCAAGGCTGGGACTGAAACAATAGAAAGTGTATTTTTTAAATACACTATTCGGTGTGATAAGATTACAGAATAATTTAGAATCTTTATTAAGTATTGCCTCAGGAAGGTCAAACTAGTTCTGGTCTGCCACTTTTTTCCCTGTTTTTCCTTTTTTTCCGCACAGCTTGAATTTTTTTATTTTTGAGTGAGACTTATTGAATGAACTGTTGCTCTGTAGGTTTGTTATCTCTAAGGAGATTTTTCTGGCTGAGAAGTTTTTGGGACATTTTGGTCTTTTTTTTTAGATGGATTACTGACAGTCTCTAAATGATGGAGTACTTCCGACAATCAGTTCTCATTAACAGAGATGACATTTTCACCCAAATTTGTACACAAGACCCTGGAGGTAGTAATTGATTTATTAAACTGGGTAGTGTTTAAAGCATCCAAGTCGATTCTGCCTTGATTTGAGTAAATCACTGTTTGCCCATTATCAACCACGAACAACCAATTCAAGATTTGTAGCGGCTCTAGAGTCGTTTGAATAGTCATATTATCACTTCCATGAGAGTACTGCTCTTGCACTTCTGTACACTTCTAAAACTTTACTAAAAATGTCATAACTGCAAATTATGTAATGTATAATTGAAGATCCTGTGATTCCACTACTTGTATGTGTTACCGGGATACCAGGGTCAATTATTCCATTTATTATCACTTCATTGATAATAGAGAGAGATTCTAGTAACAGTCTACCACGTTTATCTGCTTTATATTTGGTTGGAAAGGTAGATTACTTAATGTCCCATGCTTCATCAAACTCTTTGTTCCCATGCGAGCTCAACAGGGCATTTGAAATCTTAGCATTATAATCATCCACCATCATTTCGGAGTTTTGTTCATGTTCTAGTTTCAACATGATCAAAGATTTGGATTAATCCCTTCACTGCGGCGGCTATTCCGCCGCAGTGCTAAGGGGGTGGGCGGCCGCGCGGCGGCCGCATGCTGGTGACGGAACCGCTCCGTCACCAGCATCGGTGGCGCTGTGCTTATGACGGAGCGGTTCCGTCATGGCCCGCCCCGCTCAATGGAACGCTCAGCGCAGGCGCGGAATTCGCGCAGCGCAGGCGCTCCGAGCGGGCCATGACGGAACCGCTCCGTCATCAGCACAGCGCCACCGCAGCTGATGACGGAGCGGTTCCGTCATCAGCAGGCAACGGGTTAATAGTGAGTTGCTTTGCTGTGCTGGAAAAATGTAGATATTGAAAAAGAGGAGAATATTTCCCTGTTGATTTTCCGAATTTGACAGAATAATGCGAATGCATTGTTTGCTTTTACAGGAAAGAGGAGAAATATCAAAATCACAATAATAATCTATGGAAAGTAAGATGGCTAAACCTCTTCTAGTGTGGCTTTTACTAACAAGACTGCGCCAGCAAATCTGTTTCATAAAAGGAGTCTGTGACAAATGTTTTAGTGGACCAAGGGCCCGATGTAGGTCGCCCAATACCGGTCGGTAACGGCCGATTTCGGCCGTTACCGACCGGTATTTGGCTTTTGACATGTAGGTGGCTCGGAATTTACAGAATCGGTATATTTACCGATTCGGTAAATTTATCGCTTCGGTATTTTTCCGAATCGGTAAATATACCGATTCTGTAAATCCATATGTAGGTGGCACAGTTTGCAGTGCCACAGGCCCTTAGGAATTCTTAATTTACCACCCAATACTATTGGGTGGTAAATTAAGAATTTCTGTGTACATGCACATCTGTGCATGTACACCTGTGCCATGTGGCACACATACATGCCCTTAGGGCCACACTAGAAGGGCATGTATGTGTGCCACATGGCACACAAGCCAGAAACCGGGGTGCAACAGGGTGTCAAAGTGACACCCTGTCCCCCTTGGCAATTCGGTATTTTACAGATTCGGTAAAATACCGAATCAGTATTTGCCATAGATTGCTATGGGCTTCAAGGCCCATAGGAATCAATGGCAAATACTGATTCGGTAATTACCGAATCGGTAAATACCGAAACTTACCGATTCGGTATTGAATTCGGTAAGAATACCCACATCCCGATTGCCAGTTCTTAAATACCGAATCGGGCCCCATATCTCATATTTCATCTTGCAGACCTGTTAAATTCCAGGAGACTGGGGAAAAATGAATGCTAAAAGGGTAAATAAGAAAATGTGTTTGACATATTTTCATTTATCTTCCCAGAAAGCAATGACCAAGATACCTCTTTATTAGCAGATGTGACGGTAGATGCTCTAATCTGTTTGAATCTGAATTGACATGAATGAGAATTTTATTTTGAAATTCATACTCCTTGCTCCCTTGAGGCCATGAGAAAAGACTCCATAACAGATACTGGGCAAGATTTACTCTTTGGGGGATTTAAATGGAAAATCGAATGCACATCAAAACCATTTTACTGGAGAACACTGCAATATTGCATAATTGTTGTTGGTGCTAGATTGAACCAAAGCTCAACCCTCACAATTGATAATTCCTTTTTTTGGGAAAATAGACTCTTTTTATTTCTGCCGAGGAAGGAGATTGTCGTTGAGGATAGATAATGATCCTAAGAACATTTGTCTATTTAAAGGACTACTGTATTTAGGAAGAAGTATGTAATTTTAATTGGTGATGGAAAGGTAGGTTGATTACTATCTTCAGCTACTGGGGTCAGTGATTCTGACTGACTACACTTTGTTCAGAAAGGCTTTGGGAATATAGATTTCAATTCCTGTTAATGAGGATTTAGTGCATCTCAAGCAGCTTCTAAAAAGGAAGGATGAAACAGGAAATTATTGCAAGTCATGTGCTAAATATTTCTGATGTGTGGCAATTGGCTCTAAGCTGCTGGGAATGGTCGCATTATTTATGTAGAGGTCTTACCCCAGTGTTTCTAAGTTCAATCTAATACATTTTAGGAGTGTGTTAGTGATTTTGCATTTTGCTTTTTTCCTATTATGATATTTTTGTGTGTTTCTAATCTAACCATTAGTTGGGTTTACCTGCGATACTTCATGTGCCGCTAATTGACTGTCTTCATCTCCTTTCCATTTTGTTTACATTTTGGGAAGCAGTGAAGAGAAGATGAGCTTGGAAGTGGCTGATGGTCTGATAGGTCCTCAGAGAACAGTTTGTGAAGAGAAAAGACATTCTCTATACCGGCAGTTTTCTGCTTTTTAATTTGGCTCAAACTCACTTTCCCAGCTAGGGTGACTGTTGACCATTTTTGATTTTCACTTTCATTCTTTGACTTTTCAGCCACAATCAGACAAGTAATTTGATTTCTAATCATTGACCATCAGGTGACTTAAATATGCCACTTTGCATTGAAGGTGATTTTTAGTATTGCTCTTAATATTTCGAGATTGTGATCGAAGTTGTATGTTCTCTTTTCCAAGAGAATCAAAATTGATTCCAGCTATCTCTGAAGTGCTTGAAATGTCTCACATAGGTGCACATAATCACCAAGAGGATGGAAAGATGTGAAGGAGTAATCAGGAGAGCATGACAAATCCTCTGCAAGTGCAAGGCCATCTTCGGAATGCTATTCAAATGTTTGAGTGTTTCTTTTGGTGCTCTAATCCTATTTACAGATTTTTGAGAACTAATGTATACATCAGTCAAGGTATAATCTACAGGATGCATAATTAATGCTTTCTCTTCAGAAGTTTTGATTTCATTCAGTTGGGCTTCAGGATAAAAAAGATTGTTAACAGAGGACAGAGGGGGCTTGATCTTTGAAAGATTTTAATTGTCCAAACAAGAAGCAACTTCTCGTATAGAGGAATCTATATAACCTTTACTCTTAGCTTTTTTCATTGCAATTTCTAATGCAGGGGCGTTTAATTTTTAAAAGAATTCTGGAATAGAAAGAAATCCTTCAAGCAACTCAATATGAAGTTGTTTTTTCTGCCCACCTTTTAATCTTTGGGTTGTCTGCTGCTTTATCATTTGAATGGAATCATTTCTAAGTTTTTAATTGTTATAATAACTGTAACACATAAGTAATTTGCTGTTCTTACTTCAGTAAGTAGACAAATGTGCTTTGTGTGAAGAAGAGGGCTTAATTCCTAATTGGACTGTTGGGCACATGTACTCCAGATACTCCAATACTCCCTGTGAAAAATTGGGTTGTTGGCTGACAACGGTGCTAGACCTGGTCAAGCAACAGCCACACTCCCTAGCTGGGGGAACTACCTAATGACACAAAATTAGCATGTGCTTAGCCCTGGGTAGCTTGGCACAAAAAGCAGTCAGGCTTAACTTAGAGGCAATGTGTAAAGTATTTATGCAGCACACAAAAAGTAATAAAGTGAAAACACAACACAAGAAAAATCCCAAACCAAGTTAGAAAAATAGAGACAATTTTAATAAATTATTTGACACTAAAGCGACAGAAATATAGTAATGTTATATTTAAAATATATTTTAGTAAAAATAGTGCCAAAAAACCACAAAGTGCCAAGTTGGGATATCTGGTCATGCTGGACCAGGTTAAAGTCACATTTTCAGGCTAACCAAGATGGAGCGCATGTCAGATGAAGTCACCAGCTTAGGCCCACTGAGGTTTACTTTCTCAAAGTCCATGCCAAGAGTCCCATTCGCATTGGAGGGGGCCACAAGGAGCAGGGAAAGCATTGCGGGAGGCTGCTGGCGTAGGGCAAAGATCTGGCCAGGCGTACTAGGCGGGTGTTGCTGGAGCTTCGCCTTGGCGGTCCCTGTGAGCATTTGTTGCTGCATTATGAAGAAATACTAGCATTTGTAAGACCAGCATTTTTAAAGCGCACAGATACCTCCGGAGAGGTGTCCCAGCGCTGGGGGCCATCGATAAGATTAAGCAAGCTATTGCCCATGGTGCTGGGCTAACCTGCCACTGGGGATCGAACCTTGAATCCTGTGGTCCGGAGTCAGGCAACCTGGCCGTTGCGCCACACCTCTTCCACAGCAGAGACTGGCTGACTGAGCGTTGCACTGAATCTCAGTGCGAGTGGCAAGGTCTCAGTGCAAACAGACTCATTCGTGGTTGTACAGAGCCACACCAATGGTACAGGACCTGAGGGGTACTACCTGGGATTAAGGAACTCACTTCAGCTGGATCCAGATGCTGGTTCAGAAAGTTGGGGAGTCTTTATTGTCCCTGAAGCTCAGATCAGGCTGCTAGCAGACTAACCCTTGCGGTTTCTCTGGTAGCCCAGGGTTCAAGATGAAGTAGCAGGTCTATTTCTCCTTCCCCATGTAAGAAGGCAGCAGGGAAGAAAGGCAGCAACACAGCAATATAGCAGAAGGTCAACAGCTCAGCAGTGTGACAGTCCTTTCAGCAGCACAGCAGTCCTCCTTCCTGGCCGAGCATCCACAGCTCCAAAAGTGTACTGAAGATATGGTGTGTGAGGTCCCCTTTTTATACCCTGTTGCACTGGTTCTGGAAGGTGGTAGAAGTTTCTAGACAGTGGCTTTGACGTGCATTGAATTTTCTGTTGCCCCCTGCCTGGCTCCAAGTTGGGTGCAGTGACAGTGTGGGGTTGTTAGGCTTTTTGTGTGAAGGCAGAGCAAAGGCTATTCAGTTGTAAGTGGGGCAGTGCTCAGCTATGCTCCCCATCATGCCAGTAGGCGGCCCATTCAAGCACACCTAATCCCTCAATTGCATGACTATCTGGGACAAAGTCTAAATGTCAGTGGCACAAGGCATGCTAAAGGCACAAAAGGGCTAAGGGCAGAAAAATACATGTACACAAGGTTTGATGTGTTGTACTCATACGAGTCTCACAGCGAACCAAAATCATTTCATTTTGATTATGGCTTGCAGTGTCCACTTATTTAGGAGGAATTTTAGCTTCTAAATGAAGCATAATGTGAGGAAATATATTTTTCAGCTTGATGTGTTTGCAGGTTCCAAAAAACAACTGCACAGGTTTAATTTTTGCATTCCTTAGCATAATGCATGGTACGAGAGGAGGAGGAGCAGGGATACCTACAATAGATAAAGTACTGATGAAAGTTGTTGACCCGGTCACCTTACTGACCTAAGTACCTTTTGTGCGTTATTTTCTTATAAGGGAGGTCGTGCTTAGGGTTTTGCCTCTCTCTTTTTGTGGATATGTATTTCAACCACTTGCCCACAACATGGGATACAACTAACATGGTGTGGGAGGTTGTTAGTTTTTATATTTTCAAAAACAAAATCCCAAAGCGGGATTTTCTTTTGGTAAGACAAAAACATTTGATGGACGGTACGGTAATTTTTAATGGTACCGCCTGTCAAACTTTTAATACATTGATGGCGACAGCAGTTCCTGCTAATGTTAAGAGATGTCCCCTGCGCCTGTGGACATCTATACATTTGGCAGCTCTCTGTGTAGTGGGAGTAAAGTACTATTAAGCATTTTTCTCTTCAACAAGTAACCAAACAATATAGTCTTCACGCACGGTTTCCAATAAATATTTCCAAGGTCAAAAAAGCACCTTTTCAAGTTTATTGGCACCAAAATAAAGAATATACTACATAATACTCAAACCTACTAGCTTTGTCAATGTTTGTTTTTGTTTTGGCTCCCTTAAACTTCTATATAATCAGTTCTTTAGAAGAAAAGAACAGTGGTTTAATAAAACAGAGATGAAGTTTATATCCCTTCACAGGTTTCGGAGCAAATGTTAGATGAACATAATTATTACCCATCTCAATGAATTTCATATTCGAAATGTTGGTAATATTTTTGAAGGAGTTAAGGATGGTTAGTGTTCAGTACATCCTAAAAAAACACTGCTTAAATGGTCAAAGAGTGCCTGACTCAATTCGAATTTTACTAGTCAACGCGTAGTTATAACTTTGGGGCATCAGATTCACAAGCATATCCTCTCTGTCGCTTTTTTCTTGATTAGGCTGGCCACATTTTCCGTTATTTTAATTAGCCCAACTACTATAGTGCTGATTGTAATTTAACCATTGAAGTATATACAAATTATGTTTGTATCCATTATAATCAACATTAATTCAATATTGTATATGAAAAATGAGTCTGTTCAGATTTTTCTTACTCATCCTGTAAAATAATACATAAATATTAGTGAAATGTTTGCCTCTGTATATTGTGTTAAGTGATGGTCCTATTTTGTTTTTGTGCTTGATAATATTTAATGATAAAGGTACCAGAGTCATCTCTTGAAGACTTCTTGAAGATTTGTGTCCAAAATGTGCCAAGACAGCGAGCGCAATAGAGTGAATCCCTGGAGTTGATGCAGTTTTTTTTCTTTTCCAGACTCTCGATGGCTTTGTTTTCGTTGTGGCATCAGATGGCAAAATAATGTACATCTCAGAAACAGCCTCAGTGCATCTAGGACTATCCCAGGTAAGACGACCTACATGCACCAATCGTTGAAGGCTTTGTTTGCCACCAGCAGAGGGTTTAGTGTTGTGAAGTCTTACTTTGAACTGTTCTGTTGTAGAAAGAGCAAGACCTTTTCTAAAAAAAGAATTTACAAATCCAATGGAAAACTGTTGATATTCTTCATAGGTTGCAGAACATTAGATGTTCACCTGCTAGGCGCTATTAGCATATATGTAATTTGAGCGGTGCCACACATTCTTTTGTCAAGGTCAAGGTTAATAGCCAAAAGATGGATCTTGAGAGCCCCCATGGTCATTGCCTGCATGCTCCTCTGTATTTAGGTCACATGGGGTCATACTTAATAGTGAATTTTCCCTTGGCTAGGGTTTGCATGAGATCAACTACTCACTTCTGCCAAGGAATTGTTTAGGTTGTGTAACATTTATTGTTAAATATTTGGTTTACAAAAGGCTTATAATTGTAATACGTGTTTGCACAACACCAACGCCTTCTGAAGCTACTGCCTCTGATCTAGTGTATCATTCTTCCACCCTGTGTGGGAATGTCATTCACAGCAGAGATCTTTCACTTGGGATATTTGTAGACATCATGATGCAGCTTATGTTAAGAGGGTTTCCAGTGTATCCCTCAAGATTTGGTGTGGCCTGCTTTGAGATATAGCTATAAAATGGGAAGATATTGTATCCATTGCTACTTAGGAGATTTTATGTAACAGCATCAAATAAACCTCAGGGAAGGCGCCAGACCGTAGGCAAGTTTTCTCAATTTTGTACCGGCAGGACATTAAAATGCCGCTCATGCAGGTATGAAACCGGCCAAATGGCAAAACCTAGCAAACAATAGATAGTTCAAGGTGTTAAATGTTTTAGTAAATAATCAGAAAACAAAGTCCCATTCGTAGAACAATTATGTTGTAACTTGCTAATAGAGGTACTTTACATCTGGCCCTTCTATCTTGTAAATTCTGGTCTACTCTAGAAATCTCATGAAAATCATGGTAAAGGTGCACAGACCAAACTGTACTTTATCGGCCTATTGCTTTTATTAATCAGGCAGGTGCAAAAGAGTAAAGTGTTCCAGTGAACGCAATGTCTGAATTAACCAGAATAGCGATCCTAAACATATGTAAAAAAATCATGAAGAGAAATCGATTGAAATTCTTTATTTTAACTAAACCTACTAAGGCACTTAGTGGGTAATATTTGAAGCATGCATACAGATGTGTGGTAGCTATTTTTGATCATTCCTGGCACTTTCATTAACTATTTATGACATGCATAAATTACACTCGCATTACTCAGACAGTGAATCAGCCAAATTGGTGAGAATTACAATTGTATGTAAACTTCTCATGTTTAACACTTTGTTTTTGCAATCCGACCCTTGATTGGTACCAACACACAGAAAAGACAGAAGAAAGCATGACAACAGCGATTGGAGTTACATCCTATAGCTTACAAAATGGAGAATTCTCTATGATTCTAAAGAGAATATCCTATCATGCAAAAAAGCTCTTAGCTATCCTTTGTGTTACACAGATCGGATTTACTCAAATATCTTCAAGTTATTTAAAATGTGGAGTTCAGAATAGTAAAGCTAAATTTACCAATAAATACTCATCTCTACGATATGTTGGCTGCCAATATTTTTTTACAATATTCTTGTAGCATGGTATTTAGTACATTGTATTCTGACATTCAACCCCTTGTGCCAACTATGGTTCCTAGAAAAACATGGGATCCATTAGGATGTCGGGCGGTTGCACCACCGCAGTGCTGGCGGGACAGAAATATGCCTTTTTCCGCCCATGAGCAGCGGGAAACACGTCCGTCATATTAGTATTGCAAAACATAGGTCAATTCCCGTCCGTCGTGGAGCGACACGCTCCGCCATCAAAGTGCGCCCGCCACTGCGGCCGTGGGAGCCAATGGAGACTCTCCGCCGTGCCGAATGACATCCGCTTCGCTCCACAAATTAGGATTTCCCAAACAAGCAGCTGCATCGGAGACACCGCCCAATCAGAGACGGCGGAAACTCGACAGCGGAGCGCGATAGCAGAGACCCGGTGAACACCACCCAGTCACGACCGCCATATACCCAGCTCTACATGTGTTTCCAGTGCTGTACCTGCTACAGAACTATCATCTAATGGGCCGAAGCGGACGACGCCACAGTTCTGCAACTAGACAAATACAATACACAGGCTGACACAGTATCCAAATCCAGAACAGACACCCTGCTGGGGGCAACAACACATCCACAAGGGCACCCACCAATGACCCACCTGCTACCAAGTCACCCCACTGCATCCTGGACACACATCGACCGCGAACTTGCAGCAACGTCCCGGTCACGTCACCGCAGCGGTCAACACAGGCGTACAATGCAGAAGGCTGGGCCAGTCCAAGGCATGGGCAGGGCACAAAGACCACAGGGAAACACCTCCCCCAACACACATCAACACACCCCATGAAGTCAGAGGCCAGGTGCCCATCCTGTGCACCCCCATGCACAGCAACAAGCACAGCAACAAGCAAGTTCAATCCACACCCTGTACCACACAACAAACAACCAGGGAGATAGCAACTGCAGGAGTGGCTGCACAGGAACACACAACATCAGTACCACACACACTTAAGGCTGCCAATACTTGCCAGTACATACTCACACAAACGAACACACACCCTGGGTGTAGCCACAGACATAACACACACACAGGGATGCCTGAACAGATGCCTGCCCAAAAACAACACAGAAACACTACAGAAACACACACAGAACCCCATCAGAAATAGACATACCCTGTCAGGCAAACTGTGGAAAGGTAATGGGAGCACAGACACAACAGGAGTGCACAACCTCATCAGTCAGGAACAAAACACACACAACATACCACAAATCACACAAGAAGTGCACTATCACAGAACTACACTGCCACATGAAACCAACCACAGATGCACATGAAATTAAAAATGAACAAACACTACAGGACATCAGGGGATGCACATCAGGCAATGCCAAGGCCACATACACACAGCACTGTATGCACAACAAGCAGTGTGTGCACACCAAGCAGACCAGTCACACACAGCCATGACTGACACAAACTCAACACACACAACACAAATCAGCACAGCACAAATACAACAGCACACCCAGGAAGTGAAGGAATACCACAGCCACCACACATATATCCAACACAACAACAGATGCACCACTCTGGGATATAAAAGCAGAACCATCTTGACCACAGCACTGGGCAGCACACACAGCTGAAGTGCACATGAGCAATCCTGACTGATTACCAACACAAGAACATCACACATAAACCATTGGGGCAATGTCCAGAGTGGAACATCACTCTTGGCCCTAGAACCTAGGGCATACGTTGGATTTAATTTTTTCCACTGTGCCAATTAAGGTGTCCTCCCCTCTGCCGGTTCTATGGTCCGACCATTATTTAATTAACTTCGTGTTGTTAGCTGAGCACCAGACGTGTCAAAGAGCTTATAAGGACGGGTCTCGTCAAGCGAGAGCCTTTCACCTGGTGTCAGCTGATATGCTCGCTGAGGCACTCCATGCACATCCTTGCATTACGTCTGGTAACTTAGAAGTCGACCTGCCGCTAGTCCAGGACTGGCTTCGGACAAGATTCGAGGAGCTTGCCCCTCGGAAACCGGTCAGGACAGCCCCCTGCCAGGATTCCGCTCCTTGGTTTACCGCTACTTTGCGGAAAGCGCGCCAGAACTGCAAAAGATCTGAAAGGCTCTGGCGGCGCAGTTATGCGCCTGAGGAGAAACTGAAGTACAGGGGTGCGATAAAATCTTACCACAGACAGATTGCCGAAGCTAAAAAGATCTACTTCGAGCATAGAATAGACCAGGCTGATAACACGAGTCGGGAACTATTCCGAATTGTGAAGGAATTCACAGAGCCGGTGGCGGCCGCTAGGGTTCACTCCCATACTGAGGAGTGGATCAAGCAGCTTGCTGACTTCTTTGTGGACAAGATCCGTAGGATTCAGGACTCTTTCGATCGGGTGGAATCCCTGGAAGTGGCCGCAGCTGTGGAAAGTGATCTGAAGGTCCTTCCATCCGCTGCAGCCGAGCAGGCACCCACTCTTTCGACGTTCCCCCCGTTATCCTGCGAGTCCTCTCTGGAGCTGCTTTCCCGGTTGAAATCTGGATCCCCCTTGGATGCGTGTCCGGCCAAATGCCTGAGCTCGGTGGCACCAGCTATTAACAACTTGCTGAACCCCTTGCTCAACATGTCTCTGAGTTCTGGAGTGGTCCCTAAAGAATGGAAGCATGCTCTTATTCTCCCGCTCATTAAGAAACCTCTGCTCGACCCTTTACAGTGGGCCAACTATAGACCAATCTCCCTCCTCCCTGCTCTGGCGAAGGTGGCGGAGAAACATGTTCAGCTCACTCTTACCACCTTTATAGAGAATAACAAACTGCTGCATGACTCCCAATCTGGTTTCCGTGCTAATTACAGTACGGAGACAGCTCTTGTGGAGGTGACCGACGCCATCAGGGAAACGCTTGATCTGGGGGGAAAGGCTATGTTGGTCTTGCTGGACCTGTCGGCGGCATTCGACACCGTCCCCCACGCCGGCCTCCTCCGAAGACTCCGGGAGGTAGGTCTGCGGGGGACGGTGTTGGACTGGTTTCAATCCTTCTTAACCGACCGTCGGCAGGTGATCTGGGCTCCTCCGTTCTCCGCGGAAATGCCTTCGCTAGAGGTGGGGGTGCCTCAAGGATCCATCCTGAGCCCCACCATATTTAACATTTATGTGGCCCCTTTGGCGAAGGTCGCGGAGGCATTTGGAGCCCGGGTCATTTCATACGCTGACGACACCCAGCTCCTGTTTACCTGCAGGAAGGGAGAGGTTTTTAATGGCGACAGAATCAGAGACTGCCTGAGTGCTGTTTTTGCATGGTTTCAGCACCAGAACCTGAAATGTAACTCGGATAAGTCCGAGTTGCTCTTTTTTGGCTGCGCTGAGGACCCTGGCTGGAAATCGTGGTGGCCTTCCGACATGTTCCCCCCTGAGAAACCATCTGCCCAAGTAAAAAATCTGGGTGTGGTATTTGACGACAGTCTATCTTTTCGTCCCCACATCACGGGCCTGGCGGGGAAATGTTTCGGTATCTTGAAGATGGTGAGGAAATTTCTCCCACTGCTTTCCCTTCAATATCGTAAGAACATCGTGCAAGCACTCGTGGGTTCGCGTTTAGATTACGCGAACGCACTTTTCTCTGGTCTGCCTAAATATCTGGTATCCAGATTACAAGTTGTCCAAAACTCGGCGGCCAGAGCCATTTTTGGCCTTCCACGGAGAGCCAGGGCTTCTCTACTGCGCGGCAGGCTGCATTGGCTGTCTATCCCCAGCAGAATTAGTTTTAAGGTCCTCACGTTGGCGTTTAAAGCCCTCCACTGCATTGGCCCAGCTTATCTCAGGAAGCGGATTGTTTTCTACGTTCCCCGGAGGAGTTTGAGATCTGCTGACCTGGCTAAAGTGGAGGTACCAGTGATCAAACGTGTGCGGATGGGAGGCCGGTCCTTCCAGTTTATGGCGGCCAGGTTGTGGAATGAGCTTCCTCTATCACTCCGCAAGGCTAATAATCTTCTGGCCTTTAGAAAGGAGCTTAAGACGCTCCTTTTCTCCGCCTAACCAGTGGGCCTACAGTGTGTCTGTCGCTGGGTTTTTCTTGGTTGTGTTCAGGACTCTCTGCCAAAGCGCCGGGACACCCGATCTGGGTAGCCGTGCGCTCAAGAAATACTGTTCTAACATAACATAACATAACTGCACCACAAAGCACAGTGTCACAAATAAAGTGATTGGGAGGCACACCCACATGTAAACCAAGGGGACAGCTGACATCAAAGTGAACTGACTTGCATGTCAGTAGTAGACATGTAAGGGGTGTACCATACAGAAATAGAGGGAGTGCAGACGCACAATGGGTAGGCATAGGTGGCACACATAGGGGATGGCATTACACCACACACACCATGTCATACAGGAGGATAAAAGGCACCATGTGCCTGCAATGGATGAGAAACACAACCCGAATGGAAGTGTGGAGCAGCAGGGCTACACAGTATACACAAACACACTCAAGACACATGGATGATCAAACAAACACAACACTGATGCACATACACTTTGCATACTCATAAGTGACTAAAACAACAAGTAGGAGTCAGACATAACAGCACGGACACACCAACACACTGCACAGTGCACAACAGACAACTCACACGTGTGCATACAACTATATCCACAGGGCAAAACAATCCAAACAGGCACACAACTCCTGGGTGACACATGTGTCTTTCACAATCCAGGGACACACACACATCCACACCCCATACAAAGTCACACCCTTCACACTGCACCCCTCTTGACTACCCAAGAGCACACATCTCAAGTAGGCCATGGGACCAGGACTAAGGGCCAACACAAGATGACCATACAGATACACAGCTGGGCACACATAAAGGAATAACACACATACATGATGACATTGCCCAGCCTGCATGCAAACCTGTGCACAGCATCACACCCTGTGCTGGCAGTGTCCCCCAACCTGATATGTGAACAATGTATCCAACAATAGCAAACCACAAAAAAGAGAACTGCATGATAGGTAAAATAGCCATCACAGATAACACTACTATCAGTGTCTGAATGACTGAAGACCCTGTCACCCCTGTTTAAAAATGTGATGCGGCAAAGAGCTTGGCAATGTTGAAGTGACACATATAGCATGTGGCACAGGCAACCAAATGCACACACCAAAAGAACTTTTTAATCAGCAAGGACACTGACAAAACAGACAACAGGAGTAACTGTCTTTATTCACATATTGCACAGATGTGACAGTAGAACAACAGCAGCCAAAGAGCAAGGCATAAAATGCTGATCATATGCAAGATAATCTGCACAGGCAAACTCCAAACAGGGAGGCCAGTGTCCATGGCAGGGCGCACAGCAAGTACATGAGCGGCTGCACAGGGAATAGGCCAAAACAGCAAAGCAACAGGGCCAGTGTCCAGGGCAAAGTGCATAGTGAGGACATGAGAGGCTGCACTGGGAATAGGCCAACACAGCAGAGCAACAGGGTCAGTCTCCATGGCAGGGTGCACAGCAAGTACATGAAAGGCTGCACAGGGTAGAGTCCAACACACCAGAGCAACAGGGCCAGTGTCCATGGCAGGGTGCACAGCAAGTACATGAGAGGCTGCACAGGGAATAGGCCAACACAACAGAGCAACAGGGCCAGTGTCCAGGGCAAAGTGCAGATTGAGGACATGAGAGGCTGCACAGGGAATAGGCCAACACAGCAGAGCAACAGGGCCAGTGCCCATGGCAGGGTGCACAGAAAGTACATGAGAGGCTGCACAGGGTAGAGTCCAACACAGCAGAGCAACAGGGTCAGTGTCCAGGGCAAAGTGCAGAGTGAGGACATGAGAGGCTGCACAGTGAATAGGCCAACACAGCCGAGCAACAGCGCCAGTGTCCATGGCAGGATACACAACAAGTACATGAGAGGCTGCACAGGGTAGAGACCAACACAGCAGAGCAACAAGGTCAGTGTCCATGGCAGGGTGCGCAGCAAGTACAGTAGAGGCTGCACAGGGTAGAGTCCAACACTGCAGAGCAACAGGGCCAGTGTCCATGGCAGGGTGCACAGCAAGTACATGAGAGGCTGCACAGTGACTAGGCCAACACAGCAGAGCAACAGGTCCATTGTCCATGGCAGGGTGCACAGCAACTACGTGAGAGGCTGCACAGGGTAGAGTCCAACACAGCAGAGCAATAGGGCCAGTGTCCAGGGCAAAGTGCAGAGTGCAGAGTGAGGACATGAGAAGCTGCACAGGCAAGGGCAGAACAGCAGTGAATACAAGGCCAGTGGGCATGGCAAAGTGCAGAGTCAGGACATGAGAAGCTGCACAGGCAAGGACAGAACAGCAGTGAATGACAGGGCCAGTGGGCATGGCAAAGTGCAGAGTCAAGACATGAGAAGATGCACAGGCAAGGGCAGAACAGCAGTGAATGACAAGGCCAGAGAGCATGGCAAAGTGCAGAGTCAGGACATGAGAAGCTGCACAGGCAAGGGCAGAACAGTAAGGCCAGTGGGCATGGCAAAGTTCAGAGTCAGGACATGAGAAGCTGCACAGGCAAGGGCAGAACAGTCAGGCCAGTGGGCATGGCAAAGTTCAGAGTCAGTACATGAGAAGCTGCACAGGCAAGGGCAGAACAGTAAGGCCAGTGGGCATGGCAAAGTGCAGAGTCAGGACATGAGAAGCTGCAAAGTGAGTGTGTTTGACTGTACCCTTCCATGGCCAGCAACACACCCAGGTGGTAAACAATGGGCAGGACTAGCACACCTGTATGAGAGACAGGTGTGTGAGGGGGACTACCACTCACTCTTGGCTGTCAGGCGGACTTGGAGCTGGCTGTAAGTCTGGGACAGCAGGACCACTAGACTGGGGAGATAGAGGCCCAGGTGATGTAGAGCTATCAGTGGCTTGGCAAGCTGGAGGACTGTTTAGACCAGGTGGTGTAGTGGCACGTGGAGGGGGAGTCATGCAGACCTGTGACACAGTGTGGGTGGGAGAGGTTTGAGGGGTGCCTTTCCACTTCTTGGGAATTCTAAATGCCTTCCCTGTACTGGGGTCAATGGGAACTGGTGATGACACAACAGGCACAAACACCAACAGACCCGCATCAGGTGCAGACACTGGCACTCCCTCTAGTGATTTGCTGGATCCTGCGGAACGCTTTGTCTGGCTACGCCTCTGGACCACCTTCCCCTGTTTGCCAGGTGTTACCCTCTACAGTGCCCTCCTTCCCCTGTTTGCCAGGGGTAGCCCCTACAGTGCCCTCCTTCACCTGCTTCACTGGGCTTGGAATTGGAGTTGATGAGGTGGGGGAATGTGGCCCTGAGCCCTTCCTAGGTGTACCGTTGCCATACAATACCTCCTCAGTGGGCAGAGACACTGCACGCCTAGCTCTGCGTGAAGTTTAAGGGACAGGAGCGTCCTTTGCTGGTGATGCCTCTGAGGCATGTGAGCCTGATGTCTGCTTCATAGCTTTTTCGGCCTTGCTCTTCCCTGACGGGTTCTTGTCTTTGCATTCTGGGGTGGCTCTGCTCTTCTGTGGGGATGGTGTCTCCGGGCGGGCCCGCTTGGTTTGTTTCTGCTGGGTCCTTCTTGTGCTGTATCGTGACTGTGACGCATGGGAACCGTGGTCACTTTCATTCGATGTGGCCACTGACTGGGGGGTGGACAAAGGCACTAGAGCAGGAATGGGAGTATGTGCCTGTTGAAGGGCCTGGACTGTACGGTGTAGCCCACCCACGTCAGAGTGTATGCCCTCCATGTATGCAACCATCTGGCCTCATTTTTTGTCATGGTCACTGAAGGCATTGAGCAGGGCTGTCTGGCCCACACAAAGCTGGCGCAGGAGCTCAACAGACTCAGCACTGAGGGCAGCAGGGGGGCAGGTGCAGGCTCAGCTGTGCCAGGTATGAATCTAGCTTGTCCCTCTTACTGACACAGACACGGGCAGCACAAGAGGAAGTGGATGGGAGGGTGGCCACTGGCCACTGTGTGGTAGAAGATGATGCAGAGTCCCCATTCCTTGTGCCTGCCAATATGGATGCATCACCGCTGGCATCAGATGATGTACTTTGTGTCTCAGGCAGGGATTCCTCCTGCATACTACGGTCCCCCTCTGATGTGCTGGAGACCTCTGTGTCACTGGGCTCCTGTGCAGCTGTAGTGCTACTCTCGCCACCACTGGTTTCCGGCTCCTGTTCCTCCGTGTCCACTGGCGATTCTGCATGAGAGATGCAGGGTTGGGTTAGTGTCATCAACAGGACAAAGCAATTCAATCAATGCAGTACAGGAGATGCCCCAATCTACATGGTGACCTCCACACTCTGCAATCACATTACAGCAACTCACTACATAGACCACAACAGTGCCTGTAACCCTGAATATCTGCCATGACTGAGCCATGTTAAGGCCACACAGCACAACACCCTGCCCGTGGATGAAGTGTACCCCACACTATCCCAATGCTGAATGGCCATGTAGATCCTAACACATCTGGCTATGGGAATGCACAGCAGGGAGGATCACCTTTGTAAGGCTAGTTTGGCCCAATGCATGACACTGACACCCATCCCAGCAACCACTCACATGACACAGCACCACCCCACGAACATCACATAGGCCACCGCTGCCACAGGCCCTGTAAACATACATCCGCTCCCAGAAAAAGTCCGCCTCACCAAATACTCACCCCTGCATTGCTGCTGATGCTCCTTCAGACATGCATCCAGCTCAGGATGAGTCACAGCCAAGATGCGGCCCATCAATGGTGTCATGCTGCGCCGTGCCAAACACCCAGTGCGTGGTAGCAGCCCCAAGGTCATCTCTACCACGTTCTTTGCCAGCTGGCTGATGTCGTCCCACCTCTTATGGCAGTGGGTGCGTTGTCGGTTAGATACCCCCAGGGCTCGCACCTTTGCTGCAATGGCCCTCCACACGGCCTTACGCTGGTGTACCTTGAGCTGCAGGTATGGGAGAAAAGAGGGGGAAATGATCAGTGACACAGTGTCATGTACCAACATCTATCAGTACAGTAGCAAGACAGAGACTCATTACCAAATGTAACCTCTCTCCATCCCAACCTGGGGTACACCTCACTAGGGCACTCTGCATGGGCCAAGCAGATGTGATTGCATGCATTTATGAGGGGGTACTGGGTCCCTGATTATCTCACACACATGCAGGATGACTGCACTGAACCCCTCTGTGGTTTCACACATCTCCAGTCCTATGCATGTCTGAGCACTACATACATCACATATCAACCTGTGTCTGTGCGTAGATTCACTGTGTGCATGACTGGGCAGCATTCAATGAGCATGTCCTGTGAACATATCTGTATGTCATGTGTGTGGCATCGGGCTACATGGACTCACCAACAAAATATCCATCTACACAAGTGTGGTTGTGTGCAATTATACAGGGCTGAGATGGTGCATATTTCTATTTCAGTGTGAATGAACAAGAATAAGGACACAGTAAGTGCAGTAATGTGATCTCGTCTTGGTGGGCGGGCACTGGGCATAGCCTCTGGGTTCACACTGAGTCGGATAACCGGGGCACACAGAGACAAACAGCCAATCAATTACTGTCCTGGCACCTGCATGTCCAACATCCTGTGGCTCTGTATGGCTGACAATGTAACACACTCCACTCAGACATACAACTGCAGGCAGGGAAATGACATTGGGACACACACACTCCTTCACCCTGGAGACAGCATGTTTGTCAGTGTATGACACTACCAGCGACGGCTCGTGGAGGGAGTTACGGTGGGGCAGGAGGGTGGGGAGGGGGAGGGGCAGGGCGGAGGTTGCTAAAAACCGGCATATGGATAATTGCAGGTAAGTAAACAATTTAATTAATAAAACGAATTTCGTAGCTCGCACTGCATTGCATTTTGCGATGCAAGGCGCACTACGAAATTCGTTTTATTAATTAAATTGTTTACTTACCTGCAATTATCCATATGCCGGTTTTTAGCAACCTCCGCCCTGCCCCTCCCCCTCCCCACCCTCCTGCCCCACCGTAACTCCCTCCACGAGCCGTCGCTGGACACTACCCCACACCCTCAGGCATATACTGCAGCAGTACAACTACATGTCTGCCCCCCTGCCCTACACCTCCCTTTACGATGACTTACCACAACATTGGGGGCACCATACAGCCTTGGGTACTGTGCGAGCACCTCGTCCACCAGGACCTCCAGCTCCTCGCTTGTGAATAGACTGGCACAGATCTTCTCTGTCCTTGCCATCCCTGTGGACATGGAATACCTGTGGTGGAAGTGGGCGGTCAGGGGTCTCTGGCAGCAGGCTCAGGAGGCAGCAGCAAGAGAGGGTCCCAGGCAGCAGGCTCTGGAGGGAGCAGCAGATGAGGGTCCCAGGCAGCAGGCTCTGGAGGCAGCAGCAGAAGAGGGTCCCAGGCAGCAGGCTCTGGAGGCAGCAGCAGGAGAGGGTCTCAGGCAGCAGGCTCTGGAGGCAGCAGCAGGAGAGGGCCCCAGGTAGCAGGCTCTGGAGGCAGCAGCAGACGAGGGTTCCAGGCAGCAGGCTCTGGAGGGAGCAGCAGGAGAGGGTCCTAGGCAGCAGGCTCTGGAGGCAGCAGCAGGAGAGGGTCTCAGGCAGCAGGCTCTGTGAGCAGTGGAAATGTGAGGCTCACTCCCACAGATTTATAGCCCCATGGGGTCGTTTCTAAGGTGCCAAGCTGCAACAATTGGTTGTCCAGGTCTGTCTCTTTCAAAAGCATCCAATGACCGCCTCCGCGGTTACGGAGCACGCCTTCCTCGATTTTCAAAACTGCATCATGCCACCGCAATCATCGCTCCCATTGGCTGTAGGCAATGCTCCATGGCGGTGATGCACGGCAGGGGCCCGGAGTGCGCTACCGCAATGGTGCATCTTTCAAAAGCATCCAATGTCCGCCTCCGCGGTGGCGGAGCACGCCTTCCGAGAGTTTCAAAACTGCCTCATGCCACCACAATCATCGCTCCCATTGGCTTTAGGCAATGCTCCATGGCGGTGATACACCGCAGATGCCCGGGGTGCCCTACCGCGATGGTGCATCTTTCAAAATCATCCAGTGACCGCCTTTGCAGTGGCGGGGCATGCCTTCCACGATTTTCAAAACTGCATCATGCCACCGCAATCATCCCTCCCGTTGGCTGTAAGCAATGCCCCATGGCGGTGATGCACCGCAGATGCCCGTGGTGCGCTACCGCGATGGTGCATATTTCAAAAGCATCCAATGACCGCCTCCGCAGTGGCGGGGCATACCTTCCGTGATTTTCAAAACTGCATCATGCCACCGCAATCATCGCTCCCATTGGCTGTAGGCAATGCCCCATGGTGGTGACACATTGCCGGGGCCAGGCGGTAGCTACCGTGAGTTGGGTGGCAGAGCATGCCCACGCCATCTTCCCATGTCTCCATGCCAATGACTACTGTACTTGTATAAGTGTGTAAGAGGTGGTGCTGGTGACACACCGCCAGGCACTGGCGGTAGCTACCGCGAGTAGGGTGGCGGAGCATGTCCACTGCCATCTTCCCATGTCTCCATGCCAATGACTACCGCACTTGTGTAAGGGGTGGTGCTGGTGACACACCGACGGGCACAGGCGGTAGCTACTGCTATTTGTGGCACATACAATGTCAATGTCCATCAGGAACACTTGAACAGTGCACAGTGGCCACATGATGAAGTGCACACAATGTCAATGTTCCATTGACTCCACAGGTGCCTACATGGGCCATGGTTGTGTGACGTACATTGGTCTGTAGTCCCTAACATATCACAAATTCATTAGATTGTTGGTGAGGTAGGACAGTGTTGGAGAGGACTGTACAATATGTACACATATGAATGTGTTGTGGGGCAGTGATGACCTCGGCAAGGCTTGTCTCACTGTATGATGTTGTTACCTACTTGTCGTTATCTGTGTTCTTGTACACGCAATTGTCAATTCTCCACCAACTGTGATCATTGTGACTGCGGATGTGTGCCAAGTTTGAATGATGCATTGAGGTGTGACAGGTACAGCAGATGAGTATGAGACAGTTGTATTGATTTGTTGCACAATGGCTGAATGACACGGTCCCAGGCGTGCACATGTGGAATGTGGCCTTGAAAATATGTGCATTCACATTGACCTATGTGGTGTTTTATGCACTGGTGTATTGTAAATGGAGAGGTGTGCCCTCTGTGTGGCTCAAACTTACACCCATGTAACATGTTGTGTCACACATCCCTCAAGTCAGTGTTTGTTCATTCTGTTTTATCCTGACCGTGTTATGCTGTGGCCATCTCATGATGGATGTCATAGACATGTGTCCAATTTCATCTTTACTAGGAGGAGGCCGAATCTGATACATCACTTGACACTGCTGGAGGACATGGAGGATATAGGGATCATTTGCAAGTTCCATCTCAACATAGCCACCCTGAAGACCCTTTGTGCTCTGTTGGAGCCACACCTGCAGCCTCGTCGCCACTACCCAACAGCTTTCACACAAACTTACAAGGTGATGGCAACCCTCCATTTGTTTGCCTCTGGATCCTTCCAGGAGACCGTGGCCAGCGCTGCTGGGATGTCTCAACCCATGTTCAGCATGGTGCTGCGGGATGTTCTTGCAGCCATGATGATATACAAGGACAGATACATACATTTCCCCCGGGCAGCAGAATTGGCAGGTGTGAAGGGAGACTTCTATCCTCTTGGGCACATCCCCATGTTGTTGGGGCGAATGATTGCACACATGTCGGTCTTGCGCCACCACAGGCGAGTGAGCACATTTTCTGTAATAGAAAACATTATCACTCGATCAATGTGGAGGTGGTGTGCCTGGCCGATATGACCATCTCGCATGTGTGTGCCAGATTTTCCGGCTCAGTCCATGACTCCTACATCCTGAGGAACAGCATTGTGGCCAGGCTGATGGCTAATCTACTTCCCGAGCGTGCCTGGATTGTGGGTGAATATGCCTAGTCGTATGGCGTGCTGGGGTTGCTGCCCTCAGCCTGTGCAACATTGCAATGTGTGTTTGTCGTTCCTAAGTGACTCTGCATATCCCAGCCGTCCATGGCTGCTGAGCCCACTGCGGAATCCCAGGACCCCGGCGGAAATCCGATACAATGAGGCCCATGGCAGGACACATCCTGTGGTGGAGCGGACTTTTGGCCTGCTCAAGTCACGTTTCCGCTGCCTTGACAGAACCGGAGTTGCACTGTCATACTCGCCTGGGAAGGTGTGTAAGATCGTAGAGCATGCTCCACAACCTGTCCATTTGCAAGGATATTCCCCTGCTCCTGGATGATGATGAGGACCCAAGGCCCCCACCTGCAGAACCTGAGTCCAGTGATGAGGACAGTGGGGAGGAGGAAGGTTGTGACATATGTAAACAGCTCATCACTCGCTACTTCACTTGACAGTGGGTGACAAAGTACAACATGTGCATTGCCTGGCGTGATTGCTGTTGTCGTGAAGGTCTATGTGCGAATGGTACAGACTGCCAGATGTCAAGTCACCAGTGTGTGGAAATGTGACAGGGACATGTCATCTGTGAATGTATATGGGACGTGTTTGTTGACACTTGTTGCCCATTGTGTTGTCTGCATGTTGGCTTATGTACATGGTTGGTGTAGTGTAATGTTTGTGATGCCACACTCACACCAGTGAATGTTGTTCTGTTGTGTTTGCCTAGGTGCCTCAAAAGTATCCATGTCAACATACTGTACATCTTTCGGATACATTATAGACATTTGGAATATTTAATTGATGCACTAAAGACAATGCTGACACAATTGAAGTGTTTAAGGTATTTTATTTGCAGAGTTGACATGTGAGGGGTGCAGGCAGATTTACATGAAGGTGGTGATGGAGCAGTAAGTTGACAGTCATGGTAAATGAGATGAAAGATAAAACACAACATCAATGTTTTTACCCAGTCCAACAGACATGTGACGTTCACAAGGCAAGGTGGGAAAGGACAGGCCAAACAGTCAATGCAGTGGGGAAGAGGGTTGCCATCAGGGCTGGTTCCGTGACTGGCGATTGGCTGGTGCTTTTCCTCCAGAGACTCCCAGGCTCTTCTTTGGACGCCCCCTTGGTCGCTTGGCCGGGGGGACCCTGCTGCATGGCCAGCAGCATCTGAGGACTCACCCCTCTCTGTGGCCACAGGGGAGGATGGTGCACTGTCATCCTGCAGCACAACAGAGGGGGCGGAGGTGTTGTTTGGGACGCAGGTCTGTCCCTCAGTAACGCCACTTGCTGGCCCATGAGGACCACCATTTGTCCAAGGCGTGTGTCGATGGACCTCATCAGCAGGATGAGCTCTCTTAATAGTTCATCAGACTGGCCACTTTGTCCCTGGACCTGTTCTTAGGCCCCAATGACTCTGATGAAGTGGTCCAGGGATGGGGTCCCAACCTCCTGATGTCTGGGGGTGACCCTGGCCCTCCCACCTGCCCTGCTGCCACGGACCCGTTGCCTCACCACTGTGGGTCCCCGCTCACTCTCCCTGCCGTCAAGAGTTGTTGGTATGGCTGGTCATTCCCTGGCACAGGGAGGGTGCTGCAGGTGACACTGGTGGTGGTGGTGGTGGAGGCACAGGCCGTAACAGCAGGGCCCTCCTGTGCTGTTATTGTTGCAGCAGACGTGGTGGTGGGGAGGATGGGGTCCTGGAACCTGGTTCTCCCTGGCACACCAGATGGGCCGGCCTCAAGCTCATCGTCCAGAAAATCCTGGGAATCTACATCCGAGAGTCCATGTACCAGTGGTGGAGACTGGCTCTGCTGGTCATTGATGATGTCCTCAGCAGTGAGTTCTTGGTCACCTGTGGATTAGATGGGGAATGGTCAGTGTTGTGCACTCAGCAAGAATTATGTTAGCTGTGTGTCATCCAGTGTCTGTACAGTACACAATTGACTGATCTTCACATCTTTTTCTATGTACAATACTGTGCCTCATGACATGATGCAGAGGTACTTACATTACTCGTACATGTTGTCAGTTGTCGATGCATTGCATGCAAATCGTGCTGTGATCATGTTCACAAGGACCAGTTGCCATATAGGGACCAGCACAAATGAGTTTAATGGTTCTCTCAATGTATTTGATTTGTATGCCCTGGCTGCTGTCGCATCTGGCCATGGAGTGGCCACTGTATTGTACTGCATGACTTTGCCCTGTAATGTACATATTTGTATTTGTTAACCCTGGGCGTAGTGTGCGGAGTGGGGCTACGCGGAGCTACGCGAAGTGGGCACAAAACTACGCCCACCCGCGCACTCCGCGTAGCCCCACTACGCGCCGCCCGCCTCCCTCCCGCCCTCCCTAAATACTGCAATAAATGGCTAGAAAGCTTTTAAAAACACTTACCTTGTCCGCCGCATCCCCGGGGCTCCCTCTCGCCGTCCCTGGATTCGCGGCGTCATTTCGAATACTAATGTGCATGCACGGGCGCCCGTGCATGCGCATTTCTTGTGAGAAATGCGCATGCGCGGCCGCCCGCGCATGCGCATTAGTATTCGAAATGGCGGCGCAAATCCAGGGACGGCGAGAGGGAGCCCCGGGGACGCGGCGGACAAGGTAAGTGTTTTTAAAAGCTTTCTAGCCATTATTGAAGTATTTAGGGGGCGGGAGGGAGGCGGGTGGCGGCGGGCTACGCACCGTCTGCGGAGCGCGCGTAGTGCCGCCTGGCTACGCCCGCTACGCAAAATGCGTAGGAGACGGCTCTACGCACACTCCGTGCACGGAGCGTAGCTGGCCGCCCACCCTTAGTATTTGTGAGCCCACACATGCTTTCTCTAATTTTACATGCTCCTTGCTGATTGGGCCATATGGCAATGCACTCATCAGTGTGTGTTGTGCATGGTTGTGCACAGTCTTCGTTGTGCATGTCCATTGGTGTGTGACTCATTGTTATCTGTGACCGTTCACTTTGCTTACCTGTGTTCACACTGTGCGTGTCCAGCGGGGTCGGTGTGCATATTTGTGCATGGAGAGGGCTGGTGTTGGCATATGGCAGCATTGAATTGGTGACAGATGTGTGGCTGCACGTACATGCTACCTACCTGTTGGGTGAAGGTGAGCAATGCAATGGCTTCCAAGTGCTTCTGGGTGGGGTGGAGGAGGGCTCCATCTTGGTAGGCTGTGGGACAGGGGGCATGGTGGGAGTTGTGGTACAGGCCTCACTCCCCCAAACAGGCCTCCCTGTGAAGATGGCTACCTACTTGTTAGGTGAAGGTGAACAATGCAATGGCTTCCAAGGGGGGAGGGTTCCATCCTGCTGGGGTGTGGACAGGGGGCATGGTGGGAGTTGTGGTAAAGGCCTCCCTCCCCCAAACAGGCCTCCCTGTGAAGATGGCTACCTACCTGTTAGGTGAGGGTGAACAATGCAATGTCTTCCAGGTGCTCCTGGGTGGGGTGGAGGAGGGCTCCATCTTGGTAGGCTGTGGGACAGGGGGCATGGTGGGAGTTGTGGTACAGGCCTCCCTCCCCCAAACAGGCCTCCCTGTGAAGATGGCTAGATACCTGGTAGGTGAGGGTGAACAATTCAATGGCTGACACATGCTTCTGGGTGGGAGGGAGGGCTCCAACCTGCCGGGGTGCGGGACAGAGGGCATGGTGGGAGTAGTGGTACAGGACTCCGTCCCCCAAACAGGCCTCCCTGTGAAGATGGCTAGCTACCTGTTAGGTGAGGGTAGACAATGTAATGGTGTTTGGGTTGTGCAAGGAAAAACTTATCAGGCTATTGGTTAACATTTGTTTGTACTTACCAGCCTCCACTCCCCCGGATACTCCTGTGAGACTCTCAGGATGCAGTATGGCAAGCACATTCTCCTCCCATGGTGTGAATAGCTTTGGTGGAATGTGAGGGCCACTGCCAGTCCTGTCAGCCAGCTCCCGGTTCTTGCTTCTCCTTTCTTTGACAACCCTCTTGAAAGCATGCCACTGCTTCATGATCTCCTTCTTGGATCGTGGGGTGTTCCCTAAGGCATTGACCCTTAGGACTATCCTTTGCCACATTTGGGTCCTTGTGGCTAATGGTGTCTGTTGGACCAGGCTACCAAACAGTTGTGGTTCCACTCTGACTATCTCATTTACCATGACTGTCAACTCGCTATCTGTGAATTTAGGCATTTTTTGTAATACCATGGTGTGGGGTGTGCAAAGTGTTTGTGGGTGCAAGGGTGTGGGTGGTGGGTCTGGTGTTTGTGTGTGAGGTGTGTTATGTGCTGGGGGATTGTTGGTGCTGGTGTGATGGTGGTGGTGGTGGTGGTGTGCTGTGTTCTCTTGCCTCCCATGCCAGGTCTGGTGTATGCCCTTCTCTTCTGGAGTGTTCCAAAGGATTGTGGTCAGTGAAGGGGCTTGTTTTATACTCAGATATGTAGGTGTGTCCCAATGGAGTTTTGCTGTCAGGTGTGTTGTGGGAGTTGTCCTGGTAATTGTATGTTTCTGTTTGTCATTTGTTTCATTTGGATGTGTTTGGTGTATTGGGGGGCATGGGTACTTTTTTGTGGGCAATGTTTGCCTTTATTGTGGTGTTTTTGCATCGATCGCCATGTTTTGTGAGGATCGTCCACTGCGGTGCCTATGCTGCACTCCACTCCAGTGTGTGACTGCGGCGGTCGGAAACAGCGGATCGCACCGCAGGACCATCGGGGATTTCCTAATTTCCCGTGCGGTCTCTCCTCTATGCTTGCGGCGGGTTGTTGCTTTGCACTTGCGTTTCCGACCGCGGCGGTTGGTTTTTGATAGTCACCGCCCGCATCGGGTGGTTTTCATTCACCCGCTACTGCCGCGGTCGGTCTTTTTTGGCGGTTTATCCTAATTGGACTGCCGGTTTATCCACGGTCCCGGCGGGCGATTGTTTTCTTCTTCCATGGCGGTCGGGGTGGCTTTCCGCCCGTCATCCTAATGAGGCCCTATGGTGAGTGGCACAGAAGTTTCTCCTCCCCTAATGAAGTAGGGGCAATTGGAAATTAAATATTGCCCGTGTTTCTGCACAAGGAAGGAAGCATTAAGCCCTAGCCCTAAGACTCAAAGCTTTCTGCACGAACACAGCCTCCATGAGCCGGCGGCAGGGGGGCTGAGTGAGGACCACGACTCTTCTGACCCTTCAGGTCTGGAGTTGGAGCTGTGTCTCCCTGAACATTAGAATCCTGCAATCTTTTTCAGTGCTGATTGCATGTCTGCATAACATCCAGTCGCCCACGCTTTACACCCTGCAGCACACAGCATATAACATACAGCATTTAGCTGACAGCACGTTAGACCAGAGGCAGCGGTGTGGCAAGGGGGTTACAGGAGTCCAGGCTCTCATAAGCCACTGTGCAGGGGTTATGGGGGGTGTGTTCCCTCCCTTGTTGGGAAACAGCGCAAGAGCAGTGCAGTGAGCAAAGAGTAAAGCAAAAAGAACCCAACGATACAACCAGGCTTGGCTGGATTTGGTGGCTGATGTGGTGGAAAAAAAGGGGGCCGGTAGTTTCAAATTGGGTGAGAACTTCAGGCAAACAGACTGTACCTTCAGCGAGGAAAAACAATCATCGTATCCATCGTAACCACCCCAACCAGTCAATTAGCCAAACATTGTGCACAAAGTAAAACCAACGGCAACAAAAGCAAAAAAATGAGGTCAGGGAGACCCAGAAAACAACAGGTACAAAAAGCAGGAAAACAAGTTTCGAAGAAATCGAAGGAGATAAACTAATCAACCGGAAACCCAGTTCAAGAAAAGACAAGCCCACTAATTCCGTTACAGTATTCTATATTTGGGAAACCGATCCCAAATACGAATTTCACGTTTTTAAAAGACCCAACAACAGCTATCTTCTCAGAAACAGGTCAACTGGAGGGCCTACCGAACCCATTGACACCACAAAAAATCTCTTAAGATCTGAGTCTAACAACACGGAGACCAATAGCACACAGAAGGTCGGCAAAGCTAATGAGAATATAATTGTAAAAGACCAACAAAACAGCCGTCACTTAGTCATATAGGCACAAGTCCATGCCTCTGACTAGCCACACTCAACACCAAAATCAGTACTAAATATAGTACCATTCAAACAAATGTCAGAAGCATTAGATAATCCCGAACCTGCAAATTCTGAGCAAAACAACTTATGGGTGCACTCATTATCATTATCCAGTAACACTGACCTCCTGCAGGCGTTGGAAGCTGAAACTCCTAACCAATCGGTTAACGGAAAAAGTATAGAAATAAATTAAAAGGATATAGAACACTCGCTACCAATAATTGAAATATCGAGTATATTGGAACTGCCCATTGAAACGCAGAGCCAAATGAGTCATAATGCAAAGAGAAACGATCAAAATTCGACACCACAGTTGCGGACGAGCTCCACTGCAACATGTCTTTCACAGAATAACATAATAACAGTATATAAAGCGAAGGAACGAGATAGAAACAGAGATAGAAGCGGAGTTGGGCCCACAACTGAAATAAAAGAGGGGATCCACCAGTCAGCATATTCATCACTGTTAAAAGTGCTAGAAACCACAATAAAAGTACTTAATAGGCAATCGGACAAGTTAGACACACAGATTGACTTGATGAATATAATCGCCTCGCATATCATAGGAATCAATACAAAACTGGAAACGCTAGCAGACCTGATAATTAAGGAATGAGAAAAAAATGCAGCAGCAGGCACAGATTGCGTATGTGGTCCAATAATCGACAAGCTAAGTAATGTACCAGCAATTCTATCAAGCATCTTAAAGGAAAGGCAAAAGCCTGGCAATTGTCAGACAACAAATACAAATCTCATCAGTAAATCCTCAAAGATAAACCAACAAACTTCCTTTGCTGGTCATCCTTCTCTTTGCGGATGACACGCTCTTACTATCCAAATCCCCAATGGGTCTTCAAAAACTACTCAATAACTTCCAGTCTTTTTGTGCAGAATGGGGCCTGGTAATCAATACTGATAAAACAAAATACCTTGTGATGAATCCCCCCAAAAAATCTGTGCGTCCCCCAAAGTTGAACGCCGTCCTTTGGGGAGGGTGGATGTATGTGACTATCTAGGCATCCGTTTGTCGCACAATATGCAGTGGGCTCCTCATTTAGGTAAAATGCTGCTAGCCCACAAGAGGGTAACAGGGGCTCTTCTGAAGGAGCATCGCTCCTGTGCAATTAGACCTATAGCCCCTGTTATTGAAATCTATGCAGCAAGGGGAGTTAGTTCTGCTCTTTATGGAGCAGAGCTATGGGGCTCATGTAACACTAGCGAATTGTCAAGATCTGAGAGGAAGTTCTGTAGGGCCATCATGTCACTTCCCCAGGGCACTCCTATGATCCTACTAATGCTTGATTTAGGCTGCCGCCCTATTGGTAATTTGGCAAAGTTCCGGCCCTTACTTTTATGGGCCCGGCTGTGGCGTGTCCCGGAGCTTGCCAAATATGCTAAAGGGCTCTCTGAAGTAATGTCATTACCGGGGTGGCATAGGATAAAATGGCTGAGAGATATGAAAGCCCTCCTGTGTAACTTGGGTCTAAGTGAAGCCTGGGCAAATAGGTCTTCCCCCCCAAAGGCAACACTCAAGAATTTGTATTGGAACTGGATTGCGACCCAACGGAGTACTAACTGTACATTGGGTAGACTCACGGAGGACTTTTTGAAATTTAAGGATTTGCCGATCCGGGAACTTTACTTAGACATTATTGAGAGACCATTTGACAAGACCCTTTATTTTAAATTTAGGACCGGGACTCTTCCACTGCACGCTTTTACATCTCGGTGGAAACCCCCAGCACAGACCACTGAATTGTGCCCTATTTGCATATCCAGACAAGAGTCAGTGGCACACTTTTTGTTTGAATGCCAGGAGTATGCTCAACCAAGAAGAAGATGGCTTAAGCAATTGTGCCGTTTGTTAGGAACCAGGCATCACATTGAGGCACTACGTATTTTAATGTCGGACTCTCGCCCACTGTATGTCTGGGCCCTCTCCAAATTTTTATCATGGGCCTGGTGCATTAGAAGCAAAAGGCTTAAAGGAAATATATAATTTTCTTTTAAATAACTATTCATGATGTGCTTCTTTTATCTGAAAATCAAGATTTTAAGGTTAAATGTAATCAAATTCTTATATTTTCTTCTTTTCTTTTTTTTTCTTTTCTTCTAAAAATGAAATTGTGTGTTTTTAATGTGAAGCTTTTATGATAAGTTTTTATCGAAATAAAGCCTTTGACTTGACTTGACTATGTACCAGCAATTCTATCAAGCATCTTAAAGGAAGGGCAAAAGCCTGGCAATTGTCAGACAACAAATACAAATCTCATCAGTAAATCCTCAAAGATAAACCAACAAACTTCCTTTGCTGGTCATCAAGATGTATTGATTATAGTAGATTCATCAATGACCTCGGACAGTGTTACAGGCCTCAAAAATAACATCAGTAATCTCAGGAAGGAAAGATCAAAGGCAGTACTCATAGGCGAACGACCAAAGATAATCAGTGAAGGGATAAGAATGCTAGACAAAGATATGGGCCAAGTAAATCCTCCTCCGGCCTTATTAGAGATCCAAAGCAAGCCAGAAATAAGCCGGCAAACCAAGAGACAGAGGAAACGGGCAAGGAAATCTAGAAAGAACAATCAGAGCACAAGATACAAATAACAGCAAGAGATGGTTTCATATCTTCGAACCCAAAAAATTACAAACATGTCATGAAATGTCAAGTACACAGAGGACCATAGTAGAGGAAGAGCAAAAACAAGGACATCATACGTCGTCAACTTCACTAAGGCACAACAAACAGATGAATCAATCAATATGATCCAGACAAATTAAAAACAAACCCAAATAGCATTCATTAACACCAAACCACTGGAAGTAAATATAACAAACCCTCATACCCAATACAAACATGACTCTCAAACAAACCAGAGGAAGTATAGAATAGAATATATATAAAGTATAGAATAGAAGTATAAGTCGAGAAGTACACAAAGACAGAATAACAGTAAATCAAGCAACACGTGAAGTAGTCAATTTATCCAGAGATGACATCATCCCCCCCAAAAAAGGAAGACAATCAATCAATCAATCAGAGTACTTGTAGAACGTGCTACTTACCCGTGAGGGTCTCAAGGCGCTGAGGGGAGGGGGGGTTCTGCTACTGCCCGAAGAGCCAGGTCATGAGGAGTCTCCTGAAGGCAAGTAGGTCTTGGGTCTGCCGTATGTGGGTAGGGAGGGTGTTCCAGGTCTTGGCGGTGAGGTAGGAGAAGGATCTGCCACCGGAGGTCGTTCGTTGGATGCGGGGGACAGCGGCAAGGGCGAGGCTGGCGGAGCGGAACTGGCGTGTGGGGGTGTAGAAGCTGAGTCTGCTGTTTAGGTAGGCTGGTCCGGCATTGTGGAGTGCCTTGTGTGCGTTGGTGAGGAGCTTGAAGGTGATCCTCTTGTCGACGGGGAGCCAGTGTAGTTCTCTCAGGTGGGGGGTGATGTGACTGCGGCGGGGGACGTTGATGATCAGTCAGGCGGAGGCGTTTTGGATGCGTTGTAGTCGTCGTAGGTGTTTGGCTAGGATTCTTGCCTAGAGTGCGTTGCCATAGTCCAGTCTGCTGCTGACGGGGGCCTGTGTCACCGCTCTTCTTGTTTCGGTCGGGATCCACTTGTAGATGTAATGTAATGTAATGATCCTGCGGAGGGTGTTGTACCAGGAGGAGGAGACGGCGTTGACTTGCTTAGACATGGAGAGGGAGGAGTCGAGGATGAATCCTAGGTTGCGTGCATGGTCGGTGGGTGTTGGTGCTGTTCTCAGTGTGGTCGGCCACCAGGAGTCGTCCCAGGCTGAGGGGGTAGGTTCGAGGATGAGTAACTCAGTCTTGTCCGAGTTCAGCTTCAGACGGCTGCTCCTCATCCAGTTGGCGACGACCTTCATTACCTTGTGGAGGTTGGTTTTGGCAGTGAGTGGGTCCTTGGTGAGGGAGAGGATGAGCTGGGTGTCGTCGGCATAGGAGATGATGTTGAGGTTGTGATGGCTGGCCACTTGTGCGAGGGCGGCCATGTAGATGTTGAACAGCGTCGGCCTGAGGGATGAGCCCTGGGGGATGCCGCAGATGATGTTGGTGGCTTCGGATCGGAAGGGTGGGAGGCGGACGCTTTGGGTTCTGCCGGAGAGGAAGGACGTGTTCCAGTCAAGGGCCTTCTCTTCGATTCCAGCTTCCACGAGGCGTGTCTTTAGAGTGCGATGGCAGACCATGTCGAAGGCGGCCGACAGGTTCAGGAGGATGAGGGCTGATGTTTCACCATTGTCTAGTTGGCGCCTGATGTCATCTGTGGCTGCGATGAGGGCTGTCTCGGTGCTGTGCTTACATCTGAATCCGGACTGGGACGGGTCCAAGATGTTGTTGTCTTCCAGGTGGCAGGCAAATTGTCTGTTGCCGATTTTCTCGATGACCTTTGCCGGGAACGGGAGCAGAGAGATGGGCCGGAAGTTCTTGAGGTCCTTGGCGTCCGCCTTGGGCTTCTTGAGGAGGGCGTTGATTTTGGCATGCTTCCAGCTTTCTGGGAATGTCACTGTTTCGAAGGAGATGTTGATGACCTTCCGTAGTTGGGGTGAGATGGCTGCGTCTGCTTTGTTGAATACGTGGTGTGGGCATGGGTCTGACGGAGATCCTGAGTGGATGGAGTTCATGACCTTGCGTGTCTCGTCGTCATTGACGTTGGACCAGGAGGTCAGGCGGATGGCGCTGGTGGTGTTCACAGGGGAGGTGGAGTCTGGCGTAGTCGGGGCGGTCGTGGTGTTGAAGCTGTCGTGGATGTCAGCGATCTTGCAGTGGAAGAAGATGGCTAGTGAGTCGCACAGTTCTTGTGAGGGTGGGATGTCGTTGGCGCTGGGGTTGGAGAGTTCCTTTACAATGCTGAAGAACTCCTTGCTGTTGTGTGCGGTGTTATCCAAGGGATCTTTGAAGGATGATCTCTTGGCTAATCTGATGAGGTGGTGGTGTCTGCGGGTAGCATCCTTGTGGGCTGCGTGGTTGTTCGGTGTGCGTTCGTGGAGCCATATTTTCTCCAATTTGCGGCATGCGCGTTTCGAGGTCTGGAGCTCGTCGGTGAACCAGGTGGCTCTCTTTCTGGCGTAGTTGTTAAAGGGTTTCTTGAGCGGGACGAGGGTGTTGAAGCAGTCGTCAATCCACTGTCTGAGGTTGCGGGCTGCAGCATTTGGGTTGGTGGGGTCAGTGGGTGGGTTCTGGGCGAGGGTGGTGGTCAACCGGTCTTCGGTGACTTTGCTCCAGTAGCGGCAAGGCAGCTGTTGGGTGCGGTGGTGCATGGTTGGTTTCTTGTAGATGGAATGGATGCAGCGGTGGTGGGTCCATTGGAGTTCGGTGGTGTGGTCGAAGGCGACTTGGGTGCCTGTGGAGAAGATTGGGTCCAGCGTGTGGCCGGCGGCGTGGGTGGGTGGGTGCGGTGATGAGTTGTCTGAGGCCGAGGTTATCGAGGTTGTCGATCAGGGTGGCGGAGTTGGCATCGTTGTTGTTCTCAAGATGGAAGTTCAGGTCCCTGAGGAGGATGTAGTCCATGGAGCCGAGTACGTGTATGCAGGCGAAGTCGGCGATGGAGCCCGGCGTCCGGGGGGGTCTGTAGACGAGTGTTCCACTGAGGGTGGTGTTGGGGTCGGTGTGGATCCGGAAGTGCAGGTGTTCGGCAGTGTTGAGGGTGTCGTTTGCGTGGGTGGCGGCATTGAGGGTGGATTTGTGGACAATGGCTATTCCTCCTCCGGTTCCGTTGGTGCGAACCCTGTGGGTGATCTTGTAGCCTTCCAGAATGGCTATGGCGATGTCGGGCGCCGAGGAGTCGTTCCACCAGGTCTTGGTCAGGCCACATCTGGGGCGAAGGTGTCGAGCAGATTCCATAGCTTGACGGCGTGTTTGCGTGCGGAGCGGGTGTTGAGGAGTATGCAGCGGAGGTGGTTGGGTCCTGTCCTTGGAGGTTTGGTGTTCTGTCGCAGATGAAGCTGCAAGTGCGGCAGGAGAAGGGTCCGTGGGTCAGTTTCGGGGTGGCCTGGAAGCAGGTGTGGTTTCGGCCAGCGTTAAGTGCATGGAGCCTGCTGGCGTCGTAGTGGAGTCTGGCGTTGTGGCGTTTGCGGGGTCCAGGGGTTCTGGTGCTGGGCGTGGTTCAGGCACGGACGGGCGCAGACGCGCAGTTGCCGCCATTTTAAGGGGAATTGGGAGGGAGGAGCAGCTGGGAGGTGGGAGGCAGGGGTCAGCGAGTGGGCGCGGGGGGCGGGGCTGTAGGGGCAGCAGCGGCGGGAAAGCGATCAGTGGGCAGGGGGGCAAGCCAAGGGCACAGGGCACAAAGTGCTGGTTGGAGCTGCAGCAGGGGGAGAGCGACCTACCTGGAAGGTTAAGGGTCGCTCTCCTCACTGCTCAGCTGCCGCCAATTTGAGGGGAGCTGGGAGGGAGGAGCAGCTGGGAGGCGGGAGGCAGGGGTCAGCGAGTGGGCAGGCCGCAGGGGTAGCAGCGGCTGAAAAACGATCAGTGGGAGGGGGGGGCAAGCCAGGAGCACAAAGCGCTGGTTGGAGCTGCAGCGGGGGGGAGCGACCTACCTGGCAGGCCATGGGTTGCTCGAAGACAGAAGCAAATAAAATGTGCGTCAGAAGTGACTGTGGTGAATTGGCCATCTGATATCAGGAATGTCCCAGTGCAAACAAAAGGCAGCCCAGAGAGGGACCAAAGAAGCCCCCTAAAAGAAGATGCACCGAAGGGAAAACTCACAATTAAAATTAATAGGCAAACAGGGGCCAGACCTGGAATCAATCAAAGAGAGGTATCAGAGCAGACTCTTGTGAAGCGATCATCTGATATAAGGAATTACCCAGTGCAAATAATGGGCAGCCCAGAGATGCAGCAAAGAAGCCCCCCAAAAGAAGATGCTCCGAAGGAAAGGTTCACAATCAAAATCAATATGCAAAAAGGTGTTAGACCTGGAATCAATTACAACATTCTGTACCCTCAGTAATTACAGCAGAAAATAAACAAGAAAACACTTGGAAGAACCAGATTACATTAACCCCCAATTACATCTCTCAGGGGCAACAAGATCTCCTTAATAGAGGAAACATACTGAGACTCATTGCTGAAACCCCGACCTTACAGCATTTGACCACCACAGACTTATTATCGATTCAATTTATTTCTCAAGAAAAAAGCAGCAATACGGAAAAAACACTCTCGACCTGGAAAAATTATTAAATAGCGGCTTTAATAATGAATGCCAGACAAGAGTTTGAAGGTTGGGGCATTACAATGGCAAGACCAACTAAGCCACGATATCCTTCACTTCTACTAAATGTGCCAAAGAAACTTAAAACAGAGGAACGCATTATCCCAGTGTACTAAGTACTACAAAATGCAAGGGGACAAACGAGCCCTCAGGAAGATATTACAGGCAGTCAAACCACACATCAAGACACAAACAAATGGAACTGGATGGCCTCAGCCCTAAACGGTCAGAAAAAAGAATGACTTACCACAAAGGGAAAAAGCAGCAATAATAACAGCGTAAAACTTCTATCCTGGAACATCGCAGGAGCAAAAAGAGAACTACAGGACAACACTACCCCGACAAACTGGGAGTACTATGATATTTTCGCACTCCAAGAAACATGGCTGATAGAGTGCAAGGAAGTGTCCAATTACACACTCCACCATGTAATGGCAACCAGAACACATAAATATGGAAGGCCAAAGGGCGGCCTAGCAGTATATATATATCAACAGCTCTAAACATTAAAACTGAACAGCTACCTAGTACGACATCAGACCTACAAGTAATAAAAATGATCCAAGGGCCTAAAAATCTGACAACAACAGTAATATTAATTAACCTCTATTTTCCTCCCAACGCTAGGAAAAAAGTTGCACAGTCTGAAAAACTGATGTCAATAATCGCTTCAATCAAATTTGAAAACTCAGTGTGGGAGATAATAAGTGGCGATTTCAATTCATACCTAATCTATACACCAGATGATGATGAGCAACTAACAGCAGATAACGAGCTGTGGTCTTTTTCCTCACAAACATCCTCTACAATAAAAAGACACGATTTGAACGGGCAAAATCTGGTTCTAGCACTGGAACACCTTGGCTTGCGAGTTTTAAATGGTTGAAAAAAAGATGACACTCCTCCACGATGGACTTATCAGGGTGCCCACGCTCAGTCAATTCTAGACTATACAATTCTAATGCTTTGACTACTTGACCATGTAGTGAAATATACTATTAAGTACTCAACCCGAAGTGATCATTCATCCCCCCAGGTACTTGAATTGGAAACAGGCAACTTAAAACACCGCCCTGCTCCCATTGAAATGGGTCAATTGACCACAACCAATGTGAAACTTATTCGATGGTCAGTAGAAACACTGCCAGAACTAATATTGCTAGCTAAAGATATAATTGAAACAAAAAATGCCTTAGGTAATAATCAATCAGCATTGGCACTTGGTATCTGAAGATATAGTAGTAATAATCTTTATTCGGCAAAATTGTTCACCATAAAAGAGTACATATGCACAATAAATATTCAATTCCCCCGCTAAAACAATAAAATATAATACAGCATAAAAACATAACCTGAGGTAAGGAATGCTCCACAGTCACTAATTTAAGTGAAGGTATCTTCGGTTACATGCATCAGTCCGTTGGTAACCTAGAATGCAATTTCAGTAACCGGGAGCGCGTCAGCCAAACGCTACCCAAAAATGTTGCCACCCCGCATATCATGACAGTGGATGATGAATCGGTGGAAAGTACACGTAATGCCAGACTATGACACCTCAACCCCAGCTCCCTACATACAGGTTTCAACCAGATTTTCCGGGCCACTTTGTAGGCGGGACAGGCAAAGAATAAGTGGGCCACAGTTTCCTTTGGTGCTGCACAGCCTGGGCACGAACGCAAGGGGGCACCAGACTTGGACCACCTCATGGTGAAATCATGCACCGGGAGCGTTCCGTACCTTAGTTTTAGATACAGCGCTCTATCTAGGGGTTTGGTTATCAGGTCTAGGAAGGGTTCCAGTTTTTTCACCCATTTAAATTCCAAAAACCGATCCGTAAGTGAACCCCCATCCGAACCACTCAGTGCCTCGCCCTGTACCCAGTCCCAGTAAAGCTCTTTAATCACTTCCTTGGGTGGCGGCATCTGAGACTCCCATGCGTCTCTTAGTCCTAATTTAAGGACCAGGTCTCTCACATTGTTCAGCCATCCAATTTTTTTTCCAGTGTCGAGCAGTAGAAGGTCATCCAACCCTTCAGCATATTTAGCAAGCTCCCTAGTCCTTCTTAAGCGGGTCCAGAAAAGCAATGGGCGTAGTCTCACCAAGTCCTTAAGGGCTCTTCTGCCCAAATCTAATCTCAGGGGGATCAACGGAGTGGAAGCGGGAAGAGCCACCACCTTCCTCAAAAAGTTATTTTCCGCTATGGAGAGATCTGATACATTTTCGAACCCCCAGAGCTCGGAGCCATAAAATGCCGCCGGGAGTATCTGGCCCTCATAAATCGCCATGGCCGGGGAGACAGGTTTACTACTTGACTCACGAAGCTCCCTCAGAGCCACCCCAGATACTGTTTGGTGGCTGAGTAACATTTTGGCCAGATGGTCCTTCCAGGTCATACGACTATTTATCCGAACTCCAAGATAGTCAAATGAATCGACCATCTCCAGGGGAGCCCCATTAAACGAAAAGTTATTTTTAAATCTTTTGGAGGGTGAGAATGCCATCAATTTAGTTTTTGAGGTATTGATGATTAAGCCTCTGTTAGTGCAGAAGGAACTAAATCGATTCAAGAGTTTTTGCAGACCCACTGGGGATTTGGAGATCAATAAGGTGTCGTCGGTGAAGAGTAAAGTGGGGATTCTTTCCCCCGCCAGGGATGGGGCATCCAACTCTTCCCCTTTCAGATGGTCCACCACTCCATTCACAAATAGGGAAAAAAGAGTCGGGCCATAACACAACCCTGGCGTACTCCCCTCCTCACAGGGACCCTATCCGTTAACTGGCCCTGGGTACCCCATCTGATCCTCGCATAATTCCCCTCATGGAGTTTTACGATTAAACTCAGGAGTCTACTGGGGAATCCCATCCCTCCTAGGATCTCCCACAATTTAGCCCGGGGGACCAGGTCAAAAGCTGTTTTAAGATCTATGAAGGCCATATATAAACTGCCTTTTTTGATGGTAACTGCCTTCCAATAGATAACAAAAAAGCGAAAGACCTGGTCCATTGTGCCTACCTTTCTTCGGAAACCCGCTTGAAGGTGGGAGAGGATACTAGCCTCCTCCATCCAATCGCCAACCCTTGAGATGATGACCCTGCCGACCACTTTCTGGATTATATCTATCAGACTAATAGGTCTGTAGTTGGCAGGGTCATCCCTTGCCCCTTTCTTAAACACTGTTACCACCTCGGCCCCCTTCCAAGAATCTGGCACCGGGTGTCCACTAGCAATCAAGTTCATTATTGTGGCGATTAGATTGGACCAAGCCAGAGGATCCGCAATCAACAGGTCCCCAGGGATCCCATCCGGACCGGCCGCCTTCTTGGGGGTTAGATGTCTGATAGCCATTGCTACTTCAGAGGCCGTGAATGGGAGATCGTCCACCCCTGTGGTATCCCCATCTCCAAAACTTGCTACCCCGGGACTGTTTATCTCTTCATTACCGCCATATAGGGCTAAAAAGTGGTTAAACCATTGCTGGCTAGTTATGTGAGATGCTAATGGTTGCGATCTCCCCTGCCTGGCTCTGTTAATCAGATCCCAAAAATGGTTCGGGTTCCTCCTGCTCACAGCATTAGTTAGGTCTTGCCAATGCTGTTCCTCCCATTCGCGTTTAGCCAGAGATAGTACTTTCAAGTAGTCCTTCCTAGCCGCTCTAACTAGTAAAGGATCCCTGGAAAGTAGGGCTTTTGTCAGATTCTTCCTTTTGCCCTTACACTAGTCCGAATACCAAGGTTTATTTGTGATGGGAGGTGTGGTGTTTTTCCTATGGCTTTTCCCTTTGGGGGTAAAGAAGTGACTAACTTGCTCTATTGTGGCTTTATAAGCTCAGTCAAGGGAAGTGTGCGGATTCATACTAATCTGATTTTCACAATCCCAGACCTCCAGATCCAAGCACAGGCCCTCCACCAGGGATTTAATGGTCCCTAGATCGTCCTCCTTCAGGTTTGCCTTGTCCCATTTCAATCTGCGGTTGTTATTGTATGAGATAATCTCTTTAGTTATTTTTGTGGGGGCATTCACCCTCCTGTCTTTAGTGATGCCCCAGTTAAACTTGCTACACAGGGGGTTATGGTCGCTGTCCTGACTTGGGAGCACCTCCATATCAATTAGGTCTGCCCACAAACTAACATCCATTAGGATGTAGTCAATTTGGGACGGCCCAATTAGCCTATTGAAAGTCAGTGCACCTGCCCGGTCGGACATGGTCCTGCCGTTGAGGGCTCTTAACTTATGATCCCTAGTTAGTGCATTGATTTGGATTGCCCTAGCTGACCATTTTCTAATAGGGGGCAGGGACAGAGTTGGAATGGACCATTTTAAATCTTCGTCTTCAATACCCAAGGGATCGTCTCCGAGGAGGGGTTCAAACGTGCAATTGAAATCCCCCCCCACAATGATTTTCGCTGTTGGAGGGCAGTTAGCTAAAGCTGAATCCAGAGCTGATAAAGTTGAAGAGGCGATATCCCCAGGTGCCCCTCTAGCATATACGTTAAATAGATCAAGCCTGCCTCCCTCTACGTGTCCCCTAAAAGAGAGGTGAAGTATGTCACTACACTCCATTTCATGGCGTGTGACCTGCCAGTCCAGATCTATTTTTATCCAGACCGTGAGGCCTCCCGCCGGTCTACCCTTCCCTCTACTTACTGCTGGCGAAAAGTGGGTGGTGTATCCCGATTTATTTAAGGGTAGTAGGCTCCAGGTTTCCTGGAACAAGCAAACATCGAACTTCTCGATGAATGTGTGCCATTCAGGTATATCCAGCTTCCGTTTCAACCCCGCTACATTCCAAGATAACAGGTTTATTACCCGTCGACCCTTGGGCACCTTGGTGTAGACCCCCTTGTTCCCCCCATCATTACCCACCGCGGTCATGCAGCTACTCACCTCCTGAACCAAGGGATTAGGGTTTGCAGGGCAGCTAGCCGTGCTGACCATACTTCCGGCTACCGAAGAAGCCTCGATAGTGATGTTGGTAATGGCAATTTGAGTTAAATGGGATCTATCTTGCCCTATATCTATACTGCCACGTGATCGTAGAGCCTCCATACCAGGCAGACCAATTCTCTCCCCCCAGGACAACGAACATCAATCACAATCTTCCAGCCCAGAGAGCTGCGAAAACCGATTATAAGTGTCCAAGGGGGTAAAAGGTCTTAGATGTTGCATCCTGGTGTCGAGGTTCATTGTATGTCTACGGGGCACTGTGGTCCAGGCAGAGTGATCAGCCGCCAAGGCAAAGTACTGCCCATACTGGGGATAAATGTTACTGTAAGGCAAGGTAGGGGGTGGCCTATAGGAGTGGAACTTATTTTGGTATTTAGGAGGAAGGGCCTCTGTCCTGGGATAGAAATACGTTAGGCCCCGAGGGATGATTCGAGTGTCCCCATTTCCAGGTGGCCAGTTTAAGATGTAATCTACTGCCCGAGGGTCTCTAAAGTTAACCACCACTAGGTCCCCCTCTATATCTTTTCGCCTGCTACCCAGCCAGTTAATCCTTCTGACATGGACTATATCCCCATCTATATTGTGTGCTATGGGCCTATATGTCCTCAACCAGTGAATGATTTTATTTTTAAGTTCATCATATCCCTCCTTCTTACTTTCTGCTAATGGTGGGACCCCGGTCAAGACCACCACAAAGGGTACTGCTTCTGGGGGAATTTCCACTTGCGGCACCTTTTTCCGTGGGTCTCTAGTATGTCTGCCTTCCCCTTGGTCGTTCTGTTTATTACTTATCGGGGTCTTTGACACTGGCCTTTTAGGGTCGCCACCCGTTTCAATTACTGGTGTATTTAGATGTTTAGGAGGGGGTGGATTTTGGGAGCCGAGATCGGCCCTACCCTGGGGCTGTGACTTATGTTTGGTCGGCTGAGGTGGGGCAGTTGGAGTGTTAGCAACACTGGTAGCGGGAAGCCTGGCCGGAGGTATGGGATGCGCCACCCCACTCCCCTGGGCTTTGGTTAGAGTAACCATGCTGTTTATCAGGGCCGTTTCTGCCATTAGGCAGGACTAGGCAGCCGCCTAGGGCGGCAAAAGGTGGGGGGCGGCAAAAAACATGCAGGCAGCAGCAGCACCACGAGCCAGCAGTGCATCACGAGCCTCGGAGCCTGCAAACTGTACATCCGATTCCAGGGTCTGTTCTGCTAGAGCGGACTTGCGTGTGGATGTGACCACAGGTGAGTAAGTAGTTAGAAAATCATCATTCAGGCCTGCTGCGTGTTACTGCGAACATTTGTAATGAGTCCTTACTTGTAATTTTAATAGAGGCCTGTGAGTGAGTCTATGAACTCATCTCGGTCCTCACGGCCCCAGAGATGGGCGCACAACTGTGAGGGATATGGGTGTTGGCGTGGGTTTCATTTGTTTGTTGCAGCAGCAGGCCCTAACCCTGCTTATACTTTTTAAAACCAAAGCCAGGAATGGAAACATGGAGGCAATAAGGCGAAGCTGCTCCTAGCTAGCACTAAAGACGTGCGTGGAGGCATCCGAAAAAAATAAAAAGAAGATAGCGAGCCTCTGAGCCACAAGCTTTGACAAAGCCAATAGAACTGATGTTAATGTGCAAATTATTTAAACAGTATGTGTGCAAAATATTTAAACTGTATGTGTGAGTGCCTGTGCTTCATGCAATGCCAGACCTATTTGTTTAGCCAATGCTATTATATTTTAGATTCCGAGCTGTTTGGATAGAAGTTTTTGAAAATATGTGTGTGTATGACTCACGCACATTTCCTGACAAAAAGAGCAAAGAAGCCTGATGCACAGAAAAAAATAACGATTTTCTTTCTGTATGCAATGCACACATAAAATGAAGAACATAATGTGCAAGAATTCCCTGTGCTTTTGAGATGTACAATAATCCGTCCTGCATTGCAATGAAAGCAGGAGTGGTACATTAAACATCCAGTAGCAAGAGGTGGGAGAGGGAAATTCTCCTCCGGGCTACTCTGTGGATATTTTGTAGACTTGGCTACAATAGGTCTTTCCGAAGCTGCTGCGTTTAGCCAGGCCTAATAAATAAAATAAGGTAGACATGGAGACATTGAACCAATAGGGCTTAGAAAGTAGTGATTGGTGCAAAGGGTGGGCAGAACTGTGTCCCTGGAAATCTCACATGATTCGACCTTCTACCAGAGCTGAGAAGGGTTCGCTCTGGCTGGTTCGTCTACAATGATGCTGAGAGAGGAAATGTATGTAGTAGCATCTGTTGCCTATACAGGGCCTTATTTATGAAGGCCTTGCGCCACCGGTGCGTCACTTTTTCCCATGTTAAAAGTGACGCACCGGTGGCGCAAGGCCTTCATAAATAAGGCCCCCAGTGTTTTCCAGGTACATGGAATAATTCCTGTAGCGTGGATGACGGGGGCGATAGAGTTCGTAGTAAAAGGGAGGGGGCGGCATTTTTCAATTCTCGCCTAGGGTGGCCAAACACCTAGAAACGGCCCTGCTGTTTATAGCAGTCTCCAAAATAGTCAGTCTAATTTCAACCTTTTTAATGGTCTCATTGATAGGTAAAAGGAGAGATCTTAACAGAAATTCCAAGTTCCCTATTAATGAGGGGGGAGATGGAATATCTGGTGCTACAACCCCAGCATTGCTATCAGAATCCACAGCCTGTATAGCTACTTCAGATGATCTGCTTTCCAACGGCGGTGCTACAGCTGGTGGAAAATCCGGCCCCTCAAGTAGGACACTCTCAATTTGGATAGGAGTTTTTAACCCTTTACCAAACTCAGAGTGCAGGATTTTAGCTTTACCTTGGGCCGCCCTTGATTTCCTCCTTTTTTTACTTGGAGGAGGGCGATGAATCTGGGCAACAACTAATTGCTTGGGTTTCTGTTTCCTAGGCTTGGCTGTGACAGTGATATGACCGGGGCTAGGCGTAGGGGAAACAATTATAATATGATCCGAGGGCAAGCTAGGTGGGGGTGTAAAATCACGAAGCAAAAGGGGAACACCTACTTGGCTAGCATTATCCCCACTCATGTTTAGCGAGCCTCCCTCCCGGGTCAAAACAAGAGGAGTACTGTCAGTGAGGTGTCTATTTTTCATGCTCTCAACTGAGCGACGCCGCTCAGCCCTGCGCTCAGCTAAAATTGAGTCCTTATCACCCTCATTCAGTACCTTGGGGAAGTAGTTGTCCAAAGACCCATTGCGTAGTCTTCCTTTCTTCCCAAGGGGTTTCCTCTTCTGTCAGCATAACCAACGTTTGTCGGGGCACGGACCACAGTACTGCAGATGTTAAGGGGTAGGCCCAGCCCAGCCTACTCTGGCCTACGAGGGCCTTAGAGGGCCCGCCCTTTGCCCGGGCTTCTACCAGGACGCTCCCGCGCTGCGGAGTCGTAATCTTCTTAAATGATGATTGGGTCCAATAGGAGTGAAGCTGTCAATCCCCCGGTGCTCAGGGGGGCGGGGCTAGCAGGGAGAGCGGGCCAGGTGTGTTCTATCGGCCGGCAGGGACTCCTGGAACATCGAGTCCCTGCGCGCTCGCAGCCCTGCTCAGCCCTGTTCTGCACCCTGGTAAGTCCTTTCAAAACCTCTGAGTCTTTGTGGCGAGGAGTTGGTTAAAATCCGGCCTTTAGTGAAATCCGGGGTAGGTGCAGCAAAACACACGCAAAGCAGCCCAGGGACAGCAAAACAGCACGAGGAGCTGAGGATCCCGTGGAGCAAGGAATGAAGCGAGGCTTTCAATCCCCCGGTGCTCAGGTGCTGCCTGACTATTGATGACGCCATAATCATTGACCACATTGAGGATCTTTACCCGGTGGTATGTTTCCTTTCCCTTTTTTAATTACTGTGATGTGACTGCACCTTGGAATAGCTTATAATGCGTTATTCACTATGTTTCAGACATTTCTCCTAGGACATACGCGACCGAACTTCAGCTTATGTCCAACATTTAATCAATCTCAGGTAATTCAATCACAACACGTCTTACGTGTTTTTTGCCTTGACCCAGTATTGCCGCCACTAAACGTGCCAGTTCTCTGATCCGTACGCTCGGGTCCCTCTCCCAATACTTGTGATATTCTGCACTACTGTCCCTTATGGATAGACGTGGTCCATACCACGGTACGTTTATTTTGTAAATTGCATTGCTCTATATTCCCATGTCCAGAGACATATACTAATTTAATATTCTTACTATCACCCTTAACTAGTATGTTCATTGTTGCCTAACTACCGATGTGATAACTTAGGAGGCTGGAATTGTACCCCTCTAATTCTAGTTCATTACACTCACTTTCAATAGGTTACCTGCCCCAACCCCTTGGTCCTGATGAAGACCCCGCAGCAAGGACACTATCATTCCCTGCACTGATAAGAGGGTCGAAACGTCGACTGTTGTTCTTCCTGTGGCAACTTCACGCCAACATTGTGTAGATTAATTGTACTTTGTGGAGTATGCCTTTCTAAGTGATGGTTGCCACTATTATTATGGCCGTTTTTGCTATATAAATTACAGCCAAATCTGTTTCTAAATGTTTGATTTTACTGTCACATAATCCTATCACTCCCTTACCCTCACTTTTATCACTTCCTTCCTCCCTTCCCGGGGCACTGTATGACCTTCAATACAGTTGATTGTTTGCTATGTGTATTCATTACATTTGATCCCTCAGTGAATAAAACTCTGTGGATCTAATGGTTGGTTCTTGATTAATTCTTCGAATTGTGTAAATTGTTCCTTGTCCACACTGGGACCCCTTCCTCCTAGTACTTAGGCAATAATGCAGCAGAAAATTAGTTCGCTTTCACAAATACATTTTTAACTCAAGCACCCAAAATTAACTACGCACAGAAAACAAGGTTTAAGCCAAATGCAAACATTTCCAGCAAGGCCTACTTGCTAAGAAAAGAACTGAGAAAGGCAGTGGGAGAAAATAAAAAATATCAAGAAACAGTATAAAAACCAAATTTGGAAGGACCAGAAAGCGCAACAGGAGACATTCTGGACAAAGTTACTTTCTTGTGCTAAACAAACAAATAACAGGGACTTCTGGGAATTAGTAAATGGCATAACAACATCAAAAGAAGTAATAAATAATGCATCTGTAACGGAGGGCATCTGGGTACTTCATTTAAGTAAAATATTTGAAGACCTTATAACAGACCCTAAAAGTATAACAGACAGTAATTGTAAATCTTTGGAGCCTAAACTCACCGGAAAAAAAACTCCCCTGGATCACAAGACCTCAGTACCATTACAGCCTCACTTCCAGCCCTGGAATGCCAACACTACACAGTAGAAGATATCTCAAGAATAATTACACTTGGACGCAAGGATGGAGCCCCAGGCCCAAATTGTATCCAACAGGCCATTTTCAGGGGTGATCCCGACTAAATCGTTAATAGGTCTCTATAACGAAATCGGTTTAACAAATATCCATCCCAGAGCTGGAAAGGGTCAATCATTGACCCGATCTTCAAGGGAGGTGACAGGGCAGACCCGGCAAACAACAGGCTAATCGCATTTATTGATGTCGAAGCAAAATATTTTGCCTCATTAATCCTGGGGGATTTGGTAGAATGGTCAAATACAAAAGTGCTGATTCCATTCCACCAAACAGGGTTTCGCAAAGGATGTGGCACAACAAATACTTTAACGCTTGCCACAATATCGGTTAAGTGCAAACGCCAGCAAAGAGCACTACATCTGTGTTTTATAGACTTTAAAGCTGCTTTCGACCGTGTGAATCGTGATCTGTTATGGATCAAACTACAGAACCTGGGTCTCCCTGAAACGATTTTACGACCAATAATACTGTCCACATGGGTCCGTGTTAAAATAGCAAACGGTACAAAATTGTCCAGGAAGATACAAACAGAGATCGGACTGACACAAGGCTGTGTATAAGCCCCCCACTATTTCAACCTTTTTATGGCAGCTCCCTCTTCCAGATTGGATCAGGCAAATACACATCCCCGCGCCTGGCAACATTGCCCATAACGCACCTCTTGTACGCAGACGACATAGTTTTGCTTAGTCTAACTAGAATAGGCCTACAGAGAGCTCTTAACTAGCTATTAATGTTTGCTAATAGTAATGCCCTGGAAATTAACATCACCAAAACAAAAACTATGTCAATTACGAACTATACGCAACCTCAGTATCAATTCAAGCTGGGAGAGACAAGCCTTGGAACAGTTAATACTTATAAGTATCTGGGGGTATATATAGACAAAAGATTAAACTTCCAATTTCAAAAGCAATTTCTGGAAAAAAAAGGAAACTGCCTTATTTACGCCTTCTGTGCCCTTGCAAAAAAACTACATGGTCCTTCCTTTACGCCACTAACAGGAGTGATGGCCGCCAACCTACCTACCAGCACTAACCTATGAAAGCATAGCGTTAAATGGCAAAAACGGAATACTTCTAGACTCCCTGCAAACAAAGGCCTATAAAAAAGTCTTTAGTTTACCTCAGAACGCGTCCCTGGCCCGACTGGAATTCGGCCTTATTAAACAGGAGATAGGGAGAAAATATGCTGCAATCAAAACTTGGTACAAACTTTGGCAGAATCGATCCAGCACCTTAAATGACGCCTTGTAGCAAGCCCAGGAAGATGATCAAAGCTCAAGTTACGGTAAATTCCTGATAATGACACTGAAGGAAACTAAGACAACTGACCTTTGGGCGCAGAATCCTTCTTTTCAAATCTTCCGTAGCAGCACAATCAAAGCGGCCAAGCTACAATCATTGATAGAAGACAAACGCACCTTAGCCAAAAGATCCCATGCCTGGATGGTTCTCCAATCCTATACATCACTGCGACCAGCGGAATACCTTGGTACAACATATTCGCCCCACTTGAAACGAAAGTTAATGGCAATCAGATTCGGGGTATTACCAAGTGTGACTGATCAACCTGAATGGAAGTACAAAGGCGTCAAAACATGTAGCTTATGTGGTGCAGCATGGCAAGACTTTATCCATCTTATTTGTGTTTGCCCCAACTTAAAATCGTATTGCTCCTAAAAAAGGCTTTTAATGAAAGAGGGATCCGAACTTGTAGAGCGGCCATTTTTAGAGGACTTGGTACAACAGACCCTCAGTTGACCTGTAAAATGATGAAATTCGTACTACATTATGAAAAAAAACACATGGCTGATGGAAGCAGAGACTGCCAACCCAGTAATGTTCAGTAACTCTATTGCAATTGTAAAATGTCAAAAATCTTATTAATGTTAATATCTGACGAAGCCGCAATCCGGATAACAATTTTATGAAACAGAATTACATCTTATTTTATTTTTTTAACTGGTTTCAGGATTTGGGATAATACTTTCAGCTTTTAGGACAAAAAAAGTTATGTTTTTCTTTTTCTCTTTTATATATTTTTAATCTTATATATGTTCACAAATTATTGATATCTAATTTTGTCTCATGACATTGTTATGCTTTTAACTAACTTAAACAATACAGTATTGATTGATTGATTGATTGATTGATAATGGGGCCCTATGTGTATGTAAAACAAGGGAAACTGAGATGTGGCTGGCTTGAGGATCTAAAGATAACTCCTACAAGTAAATTAAAGGTGTCATTTGCTGACAGATCATTTGAAAGGGGGACAGATACACTATTTCTAATAGATCTTGTGTGACACTCCACTGTATATTTATGTCGAATAATGATAATGTTGTGGTGAAAATTCAGCCGTTATAGTTAGCTGAGTTAACTATAACTTGCACCCCCGCAAGGCACTGCTTCTGATCTCACATATTACATCACTCATGACATGGTTAGTGACATCACTGATGACATCAGTGATGACATCATCCACATCATCTCTGATGCATACACTCACCCCTATAGCATCCTTTAAACACCCATAGGCACTCCCACACAACCGTTCACAAACCCATCAACAGAGCCATACCAGTACTTACACAGCTACTCACTAATTCATAGATCTATACACATATCCACTTGCTCACTCATACACCCACACCGTCCCCAATACAGCAATTGACATATCCACTCATATACCCATACAGGCACTCACACACTGAGTGAGTAACCCATAGAACTACTCACACACCTACACACTCACCCATACAGTCAATCATATAGGTAAGTACTTACCCAAACAGTTACATACATATACACTTAATTGCTCATACAAATAGTAGCACATACTCATTCACCTATACTGGGACTGACAGAAGCATGTACTCATCCATATAGCCACTCTCACATTCACTCACTTACGCATACAGTCACTCATATACTGTCATTCACCTATACTGCCTTTCACATACAAAGTTACTGACCCAACCTGGCACAAGTACTCAATCACCGCTCACCCATACAGCTTCTCAAACACTCACTCACTTTCCCATACAGGCACAATCTCACCCACTCACTCATCCATAGAGGCAGTCACACATCTCCTCACCCACACACACCCCGACAACCATAGAGCTAGTCAACCAATCACCCCTAGAACCATTCACGTACCCACTAACACACTCATACACCCACATAGACATCAACTGACAGACCGATACATTCACACAACCAGTCACTCATCCATACATTAACTGAGGCACCTAATCAGTCACTTATACAGTCATGCACCCACTCAGTCATCCAAATAGTCACTCATACACCCACTGATTCAACAATACACCTAAATAATATATTTAACACTCATAAACGTTTTTTTTTAAAACTCAGTCACTGGATGACGTCATAAGTGATGTCTCTGTGATGTCATCAGTGATGTCCCTGAGATGTCATCAGCGATGTCTCTGAGATGTCATCAGTGATGTCTCTGAGATGTCATCAGTTATGTCACTGAGATGTCATCAGTGATATCATCGGTAATTTCACTGATCATGTCATGAGTGATGTAATATGTGAGGTCATAAGCAGCGCATTGCTGAGGCGCAAGTTATAGTTAACTCAGCTGACTATTATGGCTGAATTTCTCTGTTTTTTTACGAGTGAAATGTCAGCCAAACTATACATTTGCTGACAGATCATTTGAAAGGGGGACAGATACACTATTTCTAATAGATCTTGTGTGATACTCCACTGTATATTTATGTCGAATAATGATAATGTTGTGGTGAAAACTTTTACAATAAAAATAGAGGATAGTATGTATATTGGTGGTGTGAAAAATATGCTTGAGAAGTGGATCACCACCAACTTTAGGATTAGAAATATTTGCCTTAAATTGAGTTTCAACTGTTCAAATCAAAAGTAGTCGACATTGTGAGAAAATTGTGTGTGAAATTGGTGGTCTTCAAGTTTTTTACCCACGCCCCCACCTGGAACATAAAGAGAGTGTAGGAAAAGAAAGAAAATGTGCACAACCTCTGCAATACTGTTTTGTTGCAGAAAGTGTTGAATACGAGGAACATTTCATTGCATTTCAAATGTTTATTTCGGCTACAAGCCAAAAAAAGTATAATAAAACATGGTATAAAATGTTAAAACATTAAAATCCAAACAAGCACACACCAAAAGAGCGATAAAACCTGTTTCTAACAGACAACCATCATAAAAAGTTATTTGATAAAATCAATACAGCCAAAGCATGTCATTAGCTTAGTTAATTGACACAAAATGAGCAAATAAGTGGAACACAATCGTTATAAACTCACCAAATTCAGGAATAATACTGGCAGTTGCAAAAATTAAATTAGAAGTCATACAGTTAATAGGATCCCAGAAAAATGAATCCCAATGCATACCTCTTGCCCTCTTTGTATTTTGAAACCATGAAACTCTTTGTATTTATACATTGTCGCAATACAAAATCCTTGTTGTCACCAATCGCTGCAGACCTTGGTTGTTTAAAGAGCTTGTAACTGCCTTTCCCTGTGTGTGAGTGTGTGTGGGGAGGGTGGGGGGGGGGGGGGGGGGGGAGAGGCGGATAATTTTAGTAAGCATTTTTTGTAGTTTTTATTGTTCCTTGCTCAGGATTTTGGTCTCAAAGGTCAACACATGCGCCAGTTTTCTGTATCTGATGAGTTGGTGAAATTCAATCCAAAGAATTCTGTATATTGTATGAAAAGCAAAAAATAAAAGTTCCTGACACTCCAAGCCTTTGAGGGCCATTTCACCTATTTCCTGTGAAGGATTACCAGGATTTTCCTGGTGGTCCCAAACAGGAAAAGTAATATTCTAACCTCTTTCGATAGAGGGGCGGACGATTGGGGTCCATTGATTGAAAACCCAATGTCCGTCAGGTCATCAAACATTTCCATCAGCAAAGCCAATTGAGACCCCACTAGTGGAAACATGGCAGTTCCCTCGATCCTAAATACAGCGCAGGAACAACACTCTTTGTAGACAAGGTACACATTTGTGTCTGCCAACCTCTAAGGTCCTAAATTAATGTTGTGTTTTTTGATATATGTTTCTTTATTTTTTCATACAACCAAAATTTCTGAAATGCTGCTCTAGAGCAAATGTAAGGTTTATGAACAGATTTGTTGGGTGTAATGTACGCATAGAGAGGATCAGCACAAAAACATTGCACCTACGAGCATTACAGTTGTTAAGCTGTTTTGTAATTTATTTTTATGTGGATGCGTTTCTCTTCTGGAAAAGAGACCCTTTTAAAAATAATTCTTAAGGGGGTTATTAACTACTTATTTCGAGAAATTTAAAATGGTCTCTTTACCTGTATTCAGGTACCACTGATGAAGTGAGGTGCTCATTAGAAACTATTCTACAGTTTTTTTGCCACACAAAATCATTAAGTTATGCTCACTTATACATATTTCTTCAAGAAGAATGAATTGGTGGCTAATAGCCATATAAGCAAGTGACACAAGAGCAACGAAATTAGATTGTAAAGACAATCATGCAAATGTTTATTTATATGTTGTCTCAGCACATAAGGCCTAAGTTGGAGTAAGGTCGAAAGAGAGAATCCTTAACACAAATTTGTGGACTTCATAGCCACATCACATTTCTGAGGACTGTTGTTCTATAAATGATACTGTATGTATGGATGTGGTGTTTATATAGAACAAACCTAGTCAAATGGCAGTATACTTTACTATAGTAGATGATCTATTAAGTCTTTTCTAGGTGGTAAGAATGCCTATGGTAGCGACACCATTGGCTCTGCCATCAGCTTCTTTAAGCTCATTGAATATACAACAGCGTCCTACTTGCTCCACAGCCGGGACCCGTGTGCATAGATTGGATCGTTTTTCATCCTCGGTTATCTTTACCAGATAATTATTTACCCCTGTTGAAGGGCCTTGAATTCTGCTGTTTAGTGGACCCTGTCTCAAGTGGCGGTGTCCTCTCTAAAGTATTGCTTTCGGCCTATAGTGGACTCCATCACTGATTGGATCTGTCTTCATCTGTGAACTTCCTTTCTAAACAAAGTTTGCAAACTGGTGATCGAGCCATTGGCAGAATCGGAAGACTCGGGTGCCCAGGGGGGAACCTTGACGCAGCAGCAGAAGGGCAGGAGAAGCCCTACCGGAAACGCCGCCACCGCCAGGAGTCATTGGACGCCAGAAGCAGCGCCGCCGCCCCAGGACTACAACTCCCGGCTGCCTCAGCGGCGGCGCGCTCTACCCACGCCGCACCAGCACCAGGAGGCGCATTTAACGAGCACAGCGCCCCGCTTCGCGGGACGTGCCGGGCGAAGCCCGGGCCAAGTGCAGGCCGGTTTTAGCCCGTTCTAGGCCGGTCAAGGATGGGACAGGCCACCCCCCTAACATCACCAACTAAGGTCAGTGGGAGGCTGCGTTGTTTTCTTTATCTGCATTGCTTGGTAATGTTGCGGCCAGATAAACTAATTGAGTCTTCCTCTGCCGTACTATGTCTACCTCACCTACTACGGGTTGAAATATTGGGAAACCTACAGGCGGATCACTAATGGGTACCTTGGATAATTTTTTAGTAAGAGTATCTACGGCTTTAGCCTGGGACATTGAGTTGACAGAAAAGAGACTGTCCCTGGACACTGCCTTTGATAAGAGATCTTCAATGGGTAGTTTGGCTAAAGTGCGGTCCCCAGAACCCCGACAATCTAACACCTATGACTTAACAGTATCTTCGGGGGAGGGAGAGAAAGGTCACATACCACCGAATCCTGAAGAGCTTGTATTATACCAGACAGCCTGTCCCTCTATTTCAATGGTCATGAGACCTGAGACTAACTCTTGTATTACTGCAGGGGCAGTGTATTCGCCCAATATCAAGACCCGGTCAGCTAGCAGTAATGTCAAAGCGGGCGGCCCACATCAGTCATTGGGACTGACAGCCAAAAGGAAGCGTACTGGGGCCCAAGTAGAGTAGAGCAGAGCAAAAATACGAAAGGAAGCTTTGCCAAATTAGGCTTTACTTAAAGAGGGCTCGATACCAGCAGCTTCCCATAAGCCTCCACCTATCGCTACGACACAACTAGCTACGGATGGGAACACGCTAGTATCATGCGAAAGGGATGAAATACAAACTCAGATGGGCCCTTCGTTTTGGTCAAAATTAGAGGGTATCGTTAAGAGGGCCTGCATCCCATTGTGTGATAGATAGGACTCCATCGAATCCAGACTTGTGTGTCTTGAACTTTCAATTGCATCAGTACAGTCGAGGGGGGTGAATCGTGTTATCAGGATGAACAGTAATCAGTCCAGTGCCCCAGGTTTAAGTGCAATAGCTACTGATCCTAAAGCACCCTGTAAAATAAGTGATAATGTTGGGTTATCTAAATCTTTGAAACTCAGTTCTGTATCTATCCCACTTAATCCGATAGTGGCAGAACAACCAGTAGAAAGGGATAGGATACAGTTATCAGTGCCTAGTGGTTCAGCTTCCGAGAATCAACTAGTGCATAGTGGTCCTGTGGCCCAGAAACAAGCTCCTGCCCACATTATAGGTGGCCCCCAAACTATAGAGCTCCCTCCAGAATCAGCTCCTCATGTGGTAGTTTTGGTAGGGGTCCCCCCTCTGCATGAGGGGAAAAGTGAAACGTATATGGAGCTAAAGAATAAGTGTATTTTCTGGCTTAACAATAATCGTACATTACCGTCCCATATGAGTGCAGAAATCCTCTTTGCTAAAAGAGTTGGGTGGGTGGAAAACAGCCCAGGTCCACCATAGGGGATTGCATAATCCTTAACTTTAGGGATAGAAATGCTGTTAAATACATTTGTAATTGGCCATCAGGGAACACAGCATCGCCAATTTTATCGCTACCACTGTCTTACTTTTATGCACCAGTGTATTGCAGGAACATGAGAAAACTCCCAAACAGGGAGCGAATGGAATGGAGAGCCCCAGGGAACATAATGTTATCTAATAGATTTGATGTCCTATCGGGGCTGGAGGACTGCGATTGACATCAAATCTACGACTGTGGGAGCATAGGTCGACCGGGTGTGAATAACAGTCTGGTGTATGATAGAGTGCGTTTTTGGTCAACTGGAACCGGCCTATATGAAAGGAATGTAGCTCGCATAGAAAAGTTCGAAGATTACCTATTGCCCCAGGTACTGAGAAGGGAAAACCCTCAACTAAATTCTGAAGTGGGATTTGACGCACTGCCGTGTCTAGTTCCCTACACTGATGGGGCTGAGTATATTGATAGCCCTCCCGGTGAAACATGCTTGACATCAATGGTATCGTGGAATTTGGCAGGTATGGGGAGGAAGGTGACCTCTCCAGGCTGGGCTGACTTCATTGATATCTTTGACATCTGTCTCTTCCAAGAGACTTGGACTGCTGAGCCTGTACACAGGGTGGGTTTCCTTAATTTCTACGCCCCGGCCGGTGAAGAAGCAAAAAGGCCGTCCTGTAGGAGGGTTGGTGATTTGGGTCAAACAAAATTTAAACTGTAAGATCCAGCCTTCCCCTGCCCAAAACTGTGATATTCTTGTGGTGCGCCTTACCATCTCTGATACCCAAAAAATTGCAATATTTAATGTCTATGCAAGGGGCTTACCTGGTGGAAGGAAGTAGTAGCAGCCTTAGAAGCAGAAATTGAGGCTTTACCAAGTGATGTATTGCCCCTGATAGCGGGTGACTTTAATACGACTTTTGAGCCACTAGGGCATAAAGATTCAAACTTAACAGAAGAGGAAGACTCTAGGTGGGGGGTCCCGAAACTTGAGTTAGAACCCTCAAATAGATGGACAGAGGTCGCAATGCAACCAAAAGGGCTATATCTTGGTAACCAGCTAAGGGCAGCTAACGGCCGAACAACCTTCGTTAGAAATGTAGCTAGAATGGCCTAAGGTCTTGTGGAAAACGAGCCCATAATCCTATCGGTGCCCAGGCCGCTGGCGCAAACCGCCTCTTAGTTCCCATGTTGAGTAATTACCAAAATAAAGAGACGGGCGCTGGAAGCAGGAATCAAGAACAGAGTTTATTTCTCATGAGGAGAGCATGTCATTTCGGACACGAAACACAGTGTCTTTCGGGAGGTGCTCTAACAAGTGAGCTGAGACTCTGGCTTTTTATACTCTACAGAACACATGATAACACAATCAGGACGGTGTGACGCAAAAGGAAAGACATCCCTATAATCCTCGTGGTGATCCTATAATCCTCGTGGTGATCCTATAATCCTCGTGGTGATCCTACCCATATACATTCACAATGGGGACCCTTGACCTGCTGATAAGAGGGGAGGGCAATCACGCAACTGAGTGTTTTGTAGGATGTGTACGCCTGATCATAGCCCAAGGGGTGGGGTGGCTAAGACCAATAGAGGATCCTTTGAAGAGGAGTGACTTCATACAACAAGGGCAGTAAATGGTATCTCCTGGCTCAGGCGATGGCCTCGGACATGTGTGGTCAGCCGGACTCGGGGGAAAGGGTCATCAAAGGAGTGGTATTAATGCCGCGTGGACAATCGAGTGCGGAGGGAAGGCTTGTCAACAGAGGGGCATTCATGGAAGGGAAGGAGGGGTTGGTCAGGCGCGGCCGTGATTCTCAAGGACAGGGTCTTGCAGAAGAAGAAGGTTTATGACTTGCCTACGTGAGGAGAAGGGAGGGGTAGCCAGGGTGGACACAAGGACAGAGTCACACAGAGAGCGAGAGAGATCTTATGACCCGTACATGAGAGCGGGGGCAGTCAGGTGCAGCTGGGGGGGAGGGCTATGCCTGCTAGGGCGAAGGATGCTTCTTCAAGAGGGAACGGGGGGTTTGCGTGGGTCGAGCAAAAAGGGGCTGCCTTTCAGGGCAGGGTCGTGTACATGCAGAAGGGGAGCCGGTGATTCTAATCTTAGGCGGGCAAAAAAAAAAGGCCAGGGTGCCTAAAATGGCTGTCATGTATACATGGGTACAGGCCTTTGCTGGCAGTAGGATGTAGTTAAATGCTTTACGGTATTCAGGGTACGCGCAGGGAGAGGAGTGGGAAAAGGGAAATGAACGTTGCTTATGTACATCAATATTTCTATTTTTCGACAGTCGCCCCTTTTTACATAGCAAAAGTTCATTTCCGTGATCGATGATGGTACATATAAACAGGCACGGTCGCAGAATTAGCATTGTCAATATTAGCATATGGTATATAATCATGGACAGTTGATGTGTTTGGCAGAATACGGCACATAGGAGATTGCATTTGTCGAGTTCCTATCATTTCAAAGCACTACATAGCATAAATGTTTCTGACTAAAAATGTAACCAATGAACAGGTTTGACCAGGTAGTTGAGAGCGGAATTCAGTTCAATATACAATATTTCTTCGTCCCAGTGTCTTTTTGTCAGTGAGCCATCACTGGTAGGCTCTAGTCCGAGAACTTTCGTTGGCGCTGTTGAGCACCGGCGGTGGAGCTATAGGTCCAGCTCTGTTCTATCCTTTCGCGTTGCAGGGTGCGGTCAGTCCTCTGCTGTTAGACCACAGTCCTGTTTCCTAAACAATCCAGTTGGTGGCGCCTTATGCTCGGCACCCATAGTTCTATGGCAGCACCCTATTCCCAGTGGAATGCTGTTTTTTCCTTTGGCAAAAAGTCACGTGGAAAAGAGGGTGAGTGTGGTTCAAATAGTCGATAGGGGAGAGGGTGGAGTTGGGTCAGAGTTCCTGGGACACGCAAAAGGGACCAAGGGAGCAAAGGATAACAAGCAGGCAGGCCCATCCATCGGGCTCAAGGAAAGGGGACGGAGACTCCAGGCACACGTGGGTTTAGCAGGCGAGTGGCTTCGAGGTGGCTCGCCGTTTTTCATTTTCCACGTTGAAGTTGCGGTCTCGTCCCGTATCCTGTTGCTCTGCGGCTCCACCTTTGGTCGAGGTCACACGAGTCCCAAGATCCGCGGCCAGGCTGTACGTCACTTCTGACCCATCTCCTTCGGTGATCGTGAATCTTTGAATAGGTACAAGACAATGTTTCAGTGAAATGGCAAAAGAAGATATCTATGCATGCTGAATTCCTCCCTCAATTCTACGCATTTGGGAGATACGCTCATTGGTCACAGTCAGAGGTCCATTACCAAGCAGTGCACGTGTCAGTATTCCTACTGGGTTCATGGCAGGTCTATTCATCGTCTTATTTATAAATCAAGTGAGGTTCCCATCAACTGTGCATTACATCATATTCAGCATTTTACAGAACATTTCCCATCAGGACTGGCTAACCTTTTCGAACAGGGCGGGGGTGTCATTATCGAGAGTCAGGCAAAACAGGGTATTCTCGAGGGTCAACAGCTACTCATGTGCATCAAGTTCATATTCGGGACAGCAATTGGGGTTTATCAAAAAATGGGGCGGGGATGCTTCGGGCGCTTGCGCTTGGGTGCGAAAAGGGGGGGGGTGGGGCAATCCGGGCGTTGGGAGTTCAATCTGGACGTTGGCGTTCGTCTCTGAAGAACAGACATAAGGTGCCATTGACATACAGTTCCCCTATAAATGGCCAGATTTGGGGGACTTTAGTCGTCTTACCTGTCCTTTCCTTCTCAGCCAATTCAAGTTCATTCATTTTTGCAGAAAGGAGAGGCAGTAACATGGCGAGATACAATCATTTTAGTTTCGGTCAATTTCGCTGAACACCTTTGCGTTCAATATGTATCAAATCAGACTGGTGCCGGTGGGGCACAATTTTACCAATGAAGGAGAGAGAATAGGCAGACTCTCATAGAGAGTGAGAGTCGTCCGCAATCTAAACGAGCCATTCGGTACACGTATGACATGTAGGGAGAGAGAGAGAGAGAGAGATAGAGAGATAGAGACAGAGAGAAAGACGTGTACAAAAATAGGTCATTTAGTGCGCTCACAACACGGAACAGCAAAGGTCAGGTAACGCACAGATACAGACAGGGGGAAGACATAAATTCGTACATTTATACACACACAAACTCAGACAGGGAAGACGGCACATGTATTACACATATACAAGACATTCACGACAAGACAGAAAACAATTGTTAGCCTACAACATCTGTTTTTATATGTATATCCTACGTATCTTTACTATCCTGTTTTATCTATGTGCTTGCTCTTTCTACCCTTCCCCCCTTTCCCTTCTCGCTTGTCACGCCTGCGAGCGTTCCCAATTACCAATACTCACACCTCGGCTGGTCGATCAGTAATTAACCTGGTCGTGCGAGTTACCCATGGTTGGATCTTAAGCCATTTTCTGTTCCCTCCTGTGGTGGGAAGTTCTCCAGGCTGAGGCAACGGCAAGTATTGATCGGGAGAACAGTCGGACAGCTTGGCTATATCTATAAGAGTGTGAGAAAGGGGGTAGTGCATTTTGAACATCAGCAATATTTCTAACTTCCTAGACGGGTGGTGCCGTGGAAACCCTTACCTGTATAATTTTTCTTTGTCCTTTCCCTACCTAGTCAAACGTCTAGTTACATTATTTAATACGTCATTTCTAGTAAAAAAAATTTTTTTTTTTTTTTTTTTTCGTCATTCAGTACCTGTCCAGTTTCTATGTCAGTCCATCCTCTCAGTCGCTATGTCCTAAGGAGGAACAGTCATGTTAAGCCTACGTCTTTAAAAAGCTTATCTGTTATAACGACTAAACACATATTTCCCCTTTCCCCTTTTTCGTTGGTGGTCCGACCGTCGCTCTTCCATACTTCAGTCGACGTTCTGACGTGACCTGCAGAAGGGAGGAAGAAGGGGTGGGGGGCAGTATTCAAAGCACATCATTCATGCAGTAGTTCGAAAATCTTTTTACCTACCATATACTCGCCCGATCTCCTCGTACTGCATTCCCTTGCCATCTCGGCATTTCAGCCCAGAGGGACCAGTGGTGTCATATAGATAATCATTGACGATCTGAGTATCTACATGAGCTACTTGGTCGTAACTGTCTTTATCGGGTGCAAGGGTGCCGGTCAGGTTGCATTTTCTGTGGTGTCGTTTAAAGGGTTATCTGAAACACTTTTCCGGCTGTTTGTGGCACATAAGGTAGCTGCTAAATATCTGATCCCTTTTGATCTACATCCTTCATCATACTTACTCTTCGCTCACAGTAGTAAGGCATCCAAAACTCATTAATGCAACTGCAACGACCATGCTTTCTTCTTAAAAATACTTTTAATAAACGAAATTGGTGGCAGTTCATTGCATAAGGTGCAGCAGTGCAAATAAAATCGTATTAAAATTTCCTTACAGAGCAAACATGATGCACGTCAAGAATTCATTTTCAATTAATTCAAAAATTCATTTATCCAATACTCATTCGTTATCTAAGTTACACCAATTCATTTTCCAAATCATAATCAGTACCCACCCCAAGTCAATTCATTATCCAAGCACATACTCAACGCCCTTCATATCTACTTTCATTGTCCAAAAACTGCACATAGATCTCGGGACGGCAAGCTGCGCAACCTGGGTGCAACAAAGTTTATTCAAATACGTTTCATTTTTCGGCGGCGCCATTTTAGGTGGGGTCAGGCAAGTTCCAGCACAGTCAGAAAGTCTCTAGTCTCGCGTGGTTGGCCCAGAACTTTCCGTTGGTAGTTCAAAAAGTTTTGTGCTATGTTGTTAACAGTTAAGCAAATATGGACCATGAGTCAAAGAGTGGGAAGGGCGGCAACAATTTTCCTACCGGGTCATCCTGGTGTTCCTCCGGAACTGAACAAGTCCGTGCCGTGGCTTCTTTTTAGTCATTTCCAATCCGAGGCTGGTGCCGGCAGGAGTTGCACCGGTGTCGTGGTTCCCAGTGAAGGGGGCGGGGGCACCCATGCGGAGGGGTCGGGGCCCCCTGGCTCTTATAGAATCTTCAAGGTTGAGGGGAGAAGGCATGGAACGTGTGCCCGTCCTGGGCAGAGGACCGCTTTATGATGTTGACCCTCTTTAAGTAAGAGCATTGGGGTGTCGCTGGAAGCCTCCACCTGGAGGGAGGTGGGGGAGGCTCGTTCGCGTCACCTCCCCCTTCCAGCGACCCCGCGCCGTTACTCGGCTCCGTCGTCTCGATATTGGCCGTGCTGGCTATTGAAGATGGGGGGGGGTGGTCGGCGGCTGAGGCAAGACAGCCCCCCCTTTCCCTTGACATGTGGCGGGACTATCTGCAACTGTCCAGACGTCGACATGTGGCAGCACTACCTGTAACTATCCAGGGAATTTGACATGTGGCGGGACTACTTGATTCGCCGCCATTCTCGCCTTCGGCTTCTGCCTTCTTCGTGGGTCGGACCAGGCGAGAGACAGAAGGGGGGGGGGGTGGTCGGTGGCTGAGGCAAGACAGCCCCCCCCCCCGTGGCCTGCAGGGCAGCGGAAGAGGAGAGAAGGAGAGGACTCTGCCATTCTTTGGACCGCCTGCCCAACATCATCTCCTCCCGATCGTGGTCAGGCGGGCCCCTCGTGCCTCGAGGCCTCGCCTTCCGGATGGGCATAACCGCGGACCTGTTGCACCTTGGGAGCTTCCGGAATGAGGGTAGGTACCTATTTGATTGTTTCTATTTCATGTGACCGTTATTTGGGCGTGGCGGGCAATGAGGCAGGCATGTTGGGAGCAGGAACAGGCAGTGAAGCCTAGCTACCTCGTGGCTATTTTTGCTGTCAAACTTTTCGCCATTTTATATTTCTTGTTACGAACTATTTCTAATGTTTCTTATTTTTAGTGAAGTCAAAAGCTCATCAGGGGGTTACTGACTTAGCCTGATTTCTTTTTAGTTTTCTTTCTCTTCCTTAGCGTGTTTCGAGCTAAGGCTTTCTGTTAGTAGGGAACGGTGATCACTTCATATTTTTATGTGTCCTTTTCACTAGGGGGTACTTCTGGGCAGACCAGACGAGTTCCCTCCAATAAATGGTCCGGGGTGGAACGAGATTATCGATCAAAAGGGGAACATATATTCCTTCATTGGAGTATCATCCTGGACAGACCGAGTGATGTACTTCCATCTACTAGGGTAGCCCCCTGGACGGACCAGATGGTCTACCTCCACTAAATGGCCCATAAGTGGGGAGTATATGTCCTCCATAAGGGTAGTCTCCTGGGCGGACCATGCGAGCTACCCCCCAAACAGTGGGGAGTGGGTAGGACTGACGAATTCACAAAGGGGCATAACCTACCCTTTACTACTTGCAAAGACTAGATAGAATATTTCTATTCCACGTTGTTTGCAGGCAGAAAATTCCTCAAACGAAACAATTCCTGGAACAATAATGTCCAGGTTTTCAATCAATCAGTGGGGAGAAAAACAGGCATGACGAATTACAACGGGGACAAATGTCTGCATTGCCTGCCCTTCGCTATCCAAAAAGGAAGACAGAATATTTCTACTCGTCTCAGTTTGTAGACAGGGAAGATCTCAAAGAACAACCATCGACTATCAACCGACTTCAAACAATTCTCAAAGAACAACATCGATTATTAATCGACTTCAACAATTCTTAAAGAACAACAATCGGTTATCAATCGACTTCAAACAATTCAGTGGGGAGAAAAGTAGGCATAACGAATTAATACCGGGGACAAAAGTCTGTATTACCTACCCTTCTCTATCTGCAAAGAGGGACGACGTTCCTATTCGCCGCTGTTTGAAAACAGAGAATGTCTCGTTCTCAGAAGAGAACCAATATGTCAAGTAGCCCTCAAAGCTAAATGAACCAATACCAATAATTTCGGTATACAAATACCGATTTTCAATACAAACAATCAATAATCAGCAATTTCGGTATACAAATACCGATTTTCAATACAATCAATCAACAACTGGGTGGATAGAACCACCCTACCAATCAGGCGTAGGAACGCCCTACTTAATCTTACCCGGACCGGACCATACGGATAGTTCTTCGACTTCCTCCTCCAGCGCCCATTCGTTCTCTTACTCCATGTAGCATTCCTGTGGGATTCCAGTCAGGACAATAGGTCACTGCAAGAGAGGTCCGTTCAGAATTGGTGAAGCTCTGTCGATCGGCCGCCGGGCGAGGGCCCCCTCAAGGCAGGCATGCCCCGATCATTTAGATGTTCACTTCTTCGTCTGGATCTCTCTTACCGAACCCCATGTCACTGATGGACCCCGCGTTGGGACGCCAATTGTGGAAAACGAGCCCATAATCCTATCGGTGCCCAGGCCGCTGGCGCAAACCGCCTCTTAGTTCCCATGTTGAGTAATTACCAAAATAAAGAGACGGGCGCTGGAAGCAGGAATCAAGAACAGAGTTTATTTCTCATGAGGAGAGCATGTCATTTCGGACACGAAACACAGTGTCTTTCGGGAGGTGCTCTAACAAGTGAGCTGAGACTCTGGCTTTTTATACTCTACAGAACACATGATAACACAATCAGGACGGTGTGACGCAAAAGGAAAGACATCCCTATAATCCTCGTGGTGATCCTATAATCCTCGTGGTGATCCTACCCATATACATTCACAATGGGGACCCTTGACCTGCTGATAAGAGGGGAGGGCAATCACGCAACTGAGTGTTTTGTAGGATGTGTACGCCTGATCATAGCCCAAGGGGTGGGGTGGCTAAGACCAATAGAGGATCCTTTGAAGAGGAGTGACTTCATACAACAAGGGCAGTAAATGGTATCTCCTGGCTCAGGCGATGGCCTCGGACATGTGTGGTCAGCCGGACTCGGGGGAAAGGGTCATCAAAGGAGTGGTATTAATGCCGCGTGGACAATCGAGTGCGGAGGGAAGGCTTGTCAACAGAGGGGCATTCATGGAAGGGAAGGAGGGGTTGGTCAGGCGCGGCCGTGATTCTCAAGGACAGGGTCTTGCAGAAGAAGAAGGTTTATGACTTGCCTACGTGAGGAGAAGGGAGGGGTAGCCAGGGTGGACACAAGGACAGAGTCACACAGAGAGCGAGAGAGATCTTATGACCCGTACATGAGAGCGGGGGCAGTCAGGTGCAGCTGGGGGGGAGGGCTATGCCTGCTAGGGCGAAGGATGCTTCTTCAAGAGGGAACGGGGGGTTTGCGTGGGTCGAGCAAAAAGGGGCTGCCTTTCAGGGCAGGGTCGTGTACATGCAGAAGGGGAGCCGGTGATTCTAATCTTAGGCGGGCAAAAAAAAAAGGCCAGGGTGCCTAAAATGGCTGTCATGTATACATGGGTACAGGCCTTTGCTGGCAGTAGGATGTAGTTAAATGCTTTACGGTATTCAGGGTACGCGCAGGGAGAGGAGTGGGAAAAGGGAAATGAACGTTGCTTATGTACATCAATATTTCTATTTTTCGACAGTCTAGTCGAATAGATTACCTACTTGTCCATCTACAAATGTGGCACTGTCTTGGGATATGGAGGTAAAAAACCGCATTGAGAGTGACCATAATCCCTTGACCTCAGAATTTAGGTTGGGCCTAGTGGGAGGGGGAGTAGTAACCCAGGGGGCACAGGGCGTAGAAATCACCCTGACGAATGATGAACGCCACCGTAAGTGGTGTAATGTCACCAAGAATGCAGATGCCTTGACCACTATTAGGAGCGAGGTCGGCGGGGCACTGGAAATCATGGAGGCAGGTACACTAAATGGGGTTATGAGTCCCTCCCTTCTGGATACCTACAATAAACTATTCGGTAAGCTCCGGAAACTTTCTGTAAATCAGTCCCAGCTAGGCATAAGGAAATAAGGAAACCAGAGAGCTGGTATAATGCAGCCTGTAGGCAGTCACGTGGTGAGTTGAGTCTTGCATTAAAAGCAAGTGATCCTACTAAAGTAAGAGCGGCACGTGGTAACTACAGGAAAACTCAGGCCTCTGCAAATAAGGCATGGGAAGAGGGTAAATGGAGGGAAGTTAAGACAGGGGTGTGGAATTTATTAAAATATCTACTTGTCCATGGGGCAGGTTGCTTCATAAATCTACTTGTCCTGTAACAAAATCCACTTGTCCCTTTGGTGCCATGTAATGCTGCCACAAATGATGGCAGCAATCTTATTATATAAGAGCTCTTATATAGCCTCTCGGATTATGCCAGGGCATATTCCATAGTAGTGTTTGAATACTGGTAATCATTTTATGTTGCCAAGTTTCCGCAGCTCCACATACTGGGACTGAAGATGGTGGTAAGCAGTAGTTTCAGGCTTGGAATGCCCTATTGCGTCTGTGCAAACCTACTAACTTGCATGTTTTAGGGTTTTCATTAAAATCTTCTCTAATCTTTCCCATACTGAGAAATGTTGGAAATTTACTCCTGAGAGTGGCATACGTAAACCTTCTTTCAGAGTTGAGAAAAAAGTAGTTAGAGGGAAAATTCACTTTCAAACATCCAGGTTTTCACCTGAGCAAATCTACACATGCATATTTGCTCAGGCTAAAATGCAGTTCACAAATATTTTGTTGAAGTACAATGTCTTGCCCTACTAATGTAAATTCTTGTGAATTCACCCCAGGCAATGCCCCATGAATTCACGAAAGCCATATACCAAAGGTGCACTTTCGAGACTTTCTTTAATAATTGGGCTCCTAATTTGGTCTGGCGTTAACCATGACCTTTTGTGTTTATTAAAATTCTCTCTCTCTGAATCGGCTGGCTACACTGTGAGTGACAGCATTCTGCTCTTTCAGAGGGAGCATATCGGTGCACAAAGTAGTTTTGTTCAGTGCCAGTAACTAATGTGGCAGTGTGTGCTTTTATGAGACCAAAAGCATTATTGCGTTTGCCAATGTTTGTTATAATGGCGAGGGCCCGGCAGCTCTCAAATCAATAAGGTTTTACAAAAGCCATGCCAAAACAAGTCACGCATTGCCAAAACTAAAAAGCTGACCACCAATGTCAGACCTACTGGCTTTGCCAAGGCTTGTTTATTTTTGTTTCCCATAATGTAATTGAAACTGGTTACACACATTTTCCAATATGAATATTTTTGGGAAATACTAGCATGCATCAACACATTTTACTAAATGATGATGCAAAAAAATGGTACCTGAAATTTTACAGTAGTTTAGCAAAATGTTATTTCCCTACTTTCATTTTTTAGGAACATTTTATATTGAAAGCAAAGAAACATTAATCTTGGTTTCAAGCTTCTGCAACTTTTTGCATCTAATCAGAGAGCATACTGTGAGCATCATGCATAGCCTCATGTTGCTAAACTTTGAAACCGTGTGTACACATTTTCATACTGGAACCATTGTCAGTAGTGCAGTCAGAACGTACATTTACTTAGAGCGCTCTCCCTAATAATAAAGGCTTTCAATTAATGAACCATAAATACAAGTTTTTTTTTTATTTCAAATAATTTTTATTGAGAATTTAGGATAAAACAAAGGAAAAACATTACAAAAAAGCTTCAATTACATAGATGGATTCATACATATTGCTAAATGACACTTACACGTAAGGAAAAGAAACAGAAGATAAGAGGACCAAATACATGACATCCAAGCTAGCAACAATAAAGTCGTTCAGTGTGATCAGATGCGGAGCTACACATGCAGAGAACCATACAAGAGTAAACACAGACTTACCCGTTGCTTCACGGGGGGTCATATGGAAAATACTTAGCATCGAGAGATTTCCATTGTTTCTTATTTGAGGGACGCCAAGTGGCCGACTGCAGCGCCGGGTTGTCTGCCCCTCTCAAGAAGGAGAGCCACTCCCGCCATATTGCAAAAGTAACCTCCGACGAGCTTTTCCACTTACACAAGATAACCTTGCAAGCCAGTGTTAGCCTCAGATCAAGAAGTTGGCGGTCATGAATGTCATGAAGCTGTGGGTCTAGTGCTCCTAGAACAACATAAATAAAGTCCCTTGTGGGATTGATGTGAAAGGTTTGGTGAATATAATCAAAAATCCTCCCCCAGAATGTCTGCAATATAGGGCAGTGAAAAAGCATGTGTGCGAAATCCCCTACCCCTGTTTGGCAGTTCCAGCAAATAGGTGTATCTCTCAGATGACATTTAAAGAGTCTCTGTGGGGTCCAGCACGTCCTGTTCAGCAACATATATTTTGTCTGACAGAGAATTGGGGACACTTTGTTAGTTAAGGCGGTTTTATGAATTATGTCCCAATCTAACACTATTTGTCGTGTTGGGTTCGGATTCCCATTTACCTTCAGCCTTTCTGTGGGATTTCCTAGGTAAAGGTAGGAGTAGTTTATAGACTCTAGATACAAAGTGGCCAACACAAGTAAAGTGTGGAAGATGTGTCACAAGCCAAGGTGTGTCGGTGGTGAGATTACGTTTTGAGATGATAGACTTCAGTTTCAGGAAATGGTAGAAGTCTATGGGGGACAGGTCATATGACGTCTGTAATTTCGAGAAAGGAATGGGTTGCGTTCCCTCGTAAAGATCCTTAACCATATTAATGCCCCTTTCAGACCATGATTTCCAGAAAAGGGTTTCGCCGTCTATTTTGAACATAGGGTTTCTCCAAAGTGACATAAAAGTGTTTTTTTTTTAATAGTAAGGTTATTTTTATGGGTTTGATCGAGCCTTAGTAAAGCTCGTCTGGTATTCAGTAGGATATACTTGGAATGAGGTAAATGTGGCAAGTTCCTACTAAGAAGGGTCGGTAAAGGTGCATGTGCTATGATAGACTTTTCAATGTTTAGCCACACTGGGACATATGATGGAGAGTCTACCAGCCATCAGGCTCCCTTCTTGCAGAGGAAAGCCGTTTGGTAGTTCCTGAACGAGGGAAGACCCAGGCCGCCTTTTTCTTTTGCCCTCTGCAGCTTTTTCATAGAAATCCTGGCTTTCTTCCCCCGCCACAAAAACTCACCAAACAGCTTGTCCTCTTTCTTAACAAAGTCGTCCGTAAAAGTCATAGGAAGCATGCTAGCTAGGTAGTTCACCAGAGGGGTGGACATCATTTTGAGAGTCTCTGCTCTGCCCCACCAGGAGAGAAACTTGGGTGACCAACCATCTAATAGTGTTGAGACCTTTTTCAGGGGTTAGTTCCTCATTGATTTTCAGTGTTGAAATTAAATCTTTCTCAAAATCAAGGCTTAAGTACTTAAAGCAGTGCGGTTGCCAGGTGAGGCCGGAGTTTACAAGGATGTCACTATTACCAATATTGTTCAGGAGTTTGACCTCCGTTTTGTCCTTATTTAGCTTGTAGCCCGATACCTTAGAGAATTCATCAATGGTATGCATGAGCGCCGGAATAGGCTCATCCGCTCTCTCTGACATAATTAGCACATCATCAGCGTATGCGGTCAGTTTTATGGTACAATCCTGAAATGGGATACCGGCAATTGCATCATTATGCCTTATATGATATAGGAACGGTTCAATTGCTAACAAAAACAAGGATGGGGAGAGGGGGCATCCCTGTCTCGTACCCTGCTTCGGAGAAAGAGCCACCCGCCCTAACCTTTGCAGTGGGACAGGCGTAAAGTGACATGACAAGTTTCGTAAATGTTGCTCCTAGGTTAAATTTATTTAACACGGCCTCGAGAAAAGCCCAGTCTACTTTGTCAAAAGCCTTCTCGGCATCCAATGTTATTGCCGCCGTTGGTGTATCTAAGAGCTTAGCTTTTTCCAGGACATGCGCCAGAACTCTGGTATTATCACTGGATAATCTATTTTTAAGAAATCCTGCTTGAGAAGGGTGGATTAGGTTAGGAAGAACACGTTGTAGACGTGCCGAGAGAATCATGGCTAGGATCTTGCAGTCCAGATTAATTAGGGAAATGGGTCTATAATTTTTTGGGAGGGAGGGGTCCTTACCATCTTTCGGGAGTACAGCGATAGTAGCCTCAGCCAGAGTTCCCCTTACTTCACCCGTGTCGCTTATTTCTCGGAACAAATGAAGGAGGGGGTCCACCAGAAAGGAGGCAAAACTTTTGTAAAATTTAGCAGTGAAGCCGTCAGGGCCGGGAGCTTTACCACACTTTAAGACCCTAATTGTTTTCTCTATTTCAATTGCCGTGATCCGTTCGTTAAGCCCCTGCTGATCATCCGGGGAGAGTTTCGGTAGGTCACATTCGTTCAGGTAATCCTGAATCTTTCCCTCTTCTACAGATGAGTTTTTGGCACAGAGGGTTTCGTAGAAGTCTTTAAAAACTTCTGCTATTTCATCTGGTTCAGAGTGGCCCACCCCCATGGATCCTTAATGACATTGATTGAGTTCTTTTGGACTTTGAACTTTAGGTAAGCGGCCAAGCTCTTACCCGCTTTATTCGATTCGCAGATTTTGAGTCTACGTCTCCTGTCTAACCATACGCCTGCTCTTTCGCTCACAAGTTTATTGTATTCATATTTCTTAGCAGTCATTGTGTTGAGTGTTACTCTGTCCCTATCTATTTGATGTTTGTTTTCTAGTTCTGATATCTCTCGCTCGAGTGCTTCCAATTTAGCATTGTGATCTTTGTTCATTGCTGAACGGATTTTGATACATACCCCCCCTGATCGTGCTTTTTAATGCCTCCCAGCGTACTAGGTCAGAGGTGTTCCCCCTTCCATTCAACTCTAGGTACGAGCGAATGGCAGATTGGATAGCGAGTCGATGCTGATCTTTTTTCAGTATTTCGTCATTTAAGCGCCACAATGTTTGCCGTGAAGAAGGCTTAGCGTTGGTTATGGAGAGGGAGATACACGAGTGGTCGGACATAACTCTTGGTTCAATAGAAGAGTCCTCTATTCTCGGAACCCCATTCTGTGTGATTAGGATGTAATCAATACGTGAATAGGAATCATGTGGTGAGGAGTAGAACGTATAGTCCCTATCTGTGGGGTTTTGTAATCTCCATGTGTCAACCAGGTGGAAACGTTGGAATAGGTTAAGGAGTGCTTTGCGAGACTTGTTTGATTTGAAAGTGCACTGTGAATCTCTATCTAGGAATGGGTCCATTGGAAAGTTGAAATCACCACCCAGTAGGTGTATAGCAGAGTCTGGAATAGTCTCAAACTGTTTCGCTAGACCCTCCCAGAAACTTAAGTCACTGGTGTTGGGAGCATAAATGTTGGTGACATAAAACTCTGTGTTATCTCTGCTTAGTTTGGCCGAAACCCATCTACCCTTCTCGTCTGCTGACGAGGAGAGTAACTCAACTTTGGATCTTTTAGCTAACAATATCAATGCTCCATTCTTTTTCCCCACCGCATCAGAGCCTTCTACTTCAGAATAATATTTGTTTCTTAACGTATAGAATTGTTTACTATCTAATTTGGTTTCTTGTAACAACACAATATCCCCTTTTTGCCTGCGTAAATAATCCAGTATCTTTTGCCTTTTAACGGGTTGATTTAATCCTTTCACATTTAGGGACAGAATTTTTAGTTTGTCTGCCGTGGCCACCCCAAGTGGCTTATCAATAGTAGAACGCGTCATTCTAAAGAATTACAGACAGTATGTATTCGTATGATTATCAGAGAAGTTAGTTCTATGCAGTTCAGTGAGAGCATGGATTGTAGTAGACTCAATGACCTGTTTAGTGTAGCACCCGAACCATAGGAGTATCAAGTAATCGTGTAAGCTTGTAAGGATGGCATGCAAATGCCAGATCTTGTCAGCACAAAGAAAAAGCAAGAAAATGAAAACCAATACATACAACACATATCCTCCCCAATCCTCCCACACTACCCACACCCCCTCCCCAACCGCAAACAGAAAGCATGGTGACTTGAGGAAAATCGCAGTGTTCCCTCCCGTATATGTTAATATAGTAGAAACATCGGAACAATTTTTTAAACATTTAACGTAGTGATAACTCAGCTAGACCTATGAGAGAAATGTCTCAGGTTTAGATTCGAGGCACCGCCAGTCCAACATTGGAGCATTTATGCAGAACAATAAGAAAACAGCTTTTGTACTGTGAAGGAGCTAAAGGCTCCACTCATAAGCTATCTGTAATCATCAATAATTCTGAGACTGTGCATCATAAAATCTAAGAAGACAACTTTGGAAGAGAATGACCAGTTTGGGCCTATCATATGCATCATGAAGAGACCTAATGCTCTGCAACAGGTATTGCAAGTATGGGTCATAGCCTATCTCTTAGTGCCTAAACCCCCATTTACATAGACTGGAGCAGTTAAGGATGGACATTATGGCATGCAATACCTGGCACATACTAGGTTTAAGGCAAAGAGCTCATATTGAGTCTAACACACCATAAGGCAACTGATGTAGTACAGTTACGATCAAAATGGGTACCATGAGTTGTGCCCAGGAATGGCGGTGAGCTAGTACAAAATTTATACATAGATAATAAGTGTTGCGGAAGTCCTGAGCGAAAAAGAATGAGCAGCTAACTGCCAGTAGTTCCCTACCAATAGGCCGAAGCCGCCCCATTGTCCATATTGTTGGTGTCCATGTCACGTTCTTCCAGATCGTCCAACATACGCCTGAGTTTCATGGGGTCTGAAAAGATGTGGGGGGACCCCCGCACGATCACTCTGTATTTTACTGGACCCATAAAGCCGAACTGGTAGCCCCTTGATTTCAATTGCAGTCGAAGTGCCAGGAACGCTTTCCTCACTTCCACCGTTTCCTTACTGTAGTCCTGTGAGATGTAGATCTTCGCATCCTTCCATAAAATATGGTTGTGTTTCCGGACAAAGGCAAGGATTTGTTCCACGTGCTGGTAGCGTAACGGTTTACACACTATAGGCCTGAGACCTTTTTGCGTTTTGGTGATCCTTCCCGGCACTCTGTGGGCCCTGTCGAATTCTAGGGGATGAACGAAGGTCAGATTTGTAGCCTGTGCGAACCATGATTCCAGGAATTGGATACATGAGCCTTGTGAATCTTCGGATCCCTCCGGAACGCCGAAAATTAGCAGGTTCCCCCTTCGATTCCTGTCCTCCAATTCAGCCAGCTTTCTTGTAGTTTGATCCGAGGATATGTTCAATTGTTTTAGAGCCGCACACGTTTTAACTTCGATGTCCTCGAGTCGGCGAATTCTTGACTCCGTCTCTGTAAGGCTAGCGTTGGTGTTCCTTATGTCTTGTCGAATTGCCACAACCTCCTCTTTGGTCGACCTGGCCAGGTCTTTCACCTCATCCAGCCTGCTTAGGATCATGTCTATTGCATCAAGTGTGACTTTCTTGGTCTTGTTAGGAGATCCTGGATTTGAGTGATTAGATTTAACCCTTTTTAGGGAGTTTTGCTCCTTGGAATCCATTGCCCCAGTTCCAGTGCTTGGGTGGCACCTCGTAGAAGACGTGAGGACGTAAACGTGAGACCAATAATTATTTTCTCTCAACGCAGAGTCTCAAAAGAGTACAACTGGGGTGAGGCTTATTTTAAGAACAACTTACGGTATTTATGAATGTATAGCGTAGATCTTACAGCAGAACACGTGATTTGAGTGGGCTCCTCGGTACTCTTCCCCGTCTTGTACTGGGCAGATGAGTTAGATCTTCACCGCCACCCCTTGGACCCAGGTGTATAACAATGAGTGTCCTAGGACACTGTATGATGCTTGTCCGTGGTGAAGGACTGGTGAAGTCACCTTCTTGTTCGTGCACCTAATGTTGTTGACTCACCCAGAAAAGCAGGGCTCAGAGAGCACATCAAAATCGGTATCAGAGTCCAGCCAGCGTTTATTTGCAGCTTGGTAGAGATTACTCCGCCATGAATAGGTGCCCGGGTCTGCCAGAACACGTGGTTTCATCGGTATGAGCGCCGTGCATTGGAAGCTCGCGCTTACTATTTGCCAGCAAAGCACCCCTCAGATGACCAGACCCTCTTTACACATGATGCGGGGATCGTTGTTGGTGCGGGTATTGGCCGTTGTTGCATTCAAGCGTGATGGGGGAATTGAACCGCATCAAGCCATTATGAGAACGGCGGCGGCCATCTTGGTAAAGGCTCCGTCCAGGCAAAGGCTCAGCGTGTCGAATACAGCAGCCGTTACATGCCGGTTGAAGAGCGAGTGTACTCACGGATCCCTGGAGAAAGTCAGAGCGGTCGCGGTGTCTCTAGCTCTGCAGCGCATCGGTGGGTGTATCTCTCTCGAAGGGTGTACTTGGAGACACCGCACACACGCTCTCCCGCCAGCGTCGCAGCAGCATGGGCGCTCCTAGATTTCTCCAATTTTTAAGACTCCCCGAGCTCCTTCACCTCCGAGACTCGGCTTGCCGCACTCCCCTCACATTCCGATTCACGGTGCCGTTACTACCACCAGGATGAGGCTAATTAGAATGGCTCCGATCTCGATTAGTAGGCTGCGTTACGGGAGGAGAAAGTACTAGAAAGTACATCTTCCTCGCCGTCCAAACCAAGCCCCCCCATAAATACAGGTTTGAACAGCATTAACACATGCACACAAATATTAACTAAACTACAGGCAGTACCCTTCCCTGATCCTTAATGTGGTACTGCAATCTGGCAGCCAAAGGGTTTGTGCTGCAGAGGGTTGGGCCTACTTGTCCCAAGGACAAAATACACATTAAAACTTGTTGCCCTTGACCCCAAACAATATGTCCTGGGCGTCGGGCTATAGAAATTCCACATCCCTGTTAAGGACGCGTGTGCAGCTAAAGACTCGAAATCCTTCTGGGATATTTTTAAATGGGATAGGGGTAGGAGCCCGCATTGTCCGCAGAATAATGTTGCCAAAGATTCGTGGGTTAACTATTTTGGGCCCCAATATGCATGTAGTAGCAGTGATGATAGCGAAAGTATTCCCCCATTCATTTTCTATAAAGATGATGTTTTTAGTCTAGGAGATGTAGACAGGGCATTAGACTCAGTAACTGAGGGACGAGCCCCGGGGGATGGACTGTGTTCCAGCCGACGTGTTTTTAAATGATAGGGACCGTTGGCGGAAATACATTTTCTATTTAGTAAATGCTATAGCCCGGGGGATGGATGTCCCCCACTCCTGGAAGGGAGCAGAAATTATGCCTGTGTATAAGAAAGGGGACAAGGCCCAAGCAGGCAATTATAGGCCTATCAGTCTTATAGACTCTATACAGAAGATTATGGGCTGTCTTGTCTTGGGAAAAATTCAGGTCTGGATGGAGGACAATAACATCCTAAGCATACTCCAGGCCGGTTTGCGCCCCAAGACGAGCACTATTGACCAGGTATTTTGGTTTGTTATCCTGTATTGGAGGACGGTGGTCTTGGGAAAAGGGACACTGTATGCAGTGTTCGTGGACTTAAGGGTGGCCTTTGATTTGGTGCCACGCCGAAAATTGTGGCAAGTCCTGGAAAGATTGGGGATGGCTCCGGAGTTGTCGACTCTGGTTGTGCGTCTGCATGAAGAGAACTTCGCCCGAGTCCGGGGGACTAAGAGGAGAGGTGACTCTAACCTTCCCGGTTGAGCGGGGAGTGCGGCAGGGATGTGTCATGGCACCTACCCTGTTCACACTCTTCGTTAACGGGGTGGGAGACTACCTCTCCATGGAACCAACTGATGCCCCTGTGATGGCTGGAATCGCGTCCCAATCCCGATATTTGCGGGCGACACTTTGATAGTTTTGAAGACACCGAGTGGCCTTAGGCGGGCACTCTGTCGGTTTGGAGAATGTTGTCATTCGCCGGGACTAGAAATAAACACAGCAAAAACAAAGTTTATGGCCCTTAATGATCGTAAACCCTCCAAGACCTTTAAACCATACAGGGGAAGTATGGTTAACGACAATTGCCCTCTAGAGCAGGTTGATGCATTTACTTACTTGGGAGTGACCCTGCAGAGGGATATGCGCTGGAATAGCCAACTTGATTTGGCTGTATTAAAGTACCAGCAGTAGTCAGGTCTCCTCCTGAAAAAGTTTAAGAATTCAATAACGAAACCTATAGGTCCACCTCTGGAGATATATGGTACAAAAGTATTAAGCTCGGTCCTCTATGGTTCAGAATTATGGGGATTCGAGAAGTTAACATGCCTGTCATTGGCAGAAAATGAGTTCTTAAGAAAAGCCATAGGTGTCCCACAAAGTACCCCATTAGTACCATTGATGTGGGATCTTGGGAGGAAAGTAGTTAAAGACCTAGCTACCCTGCGTCCACTACTGTATTGGCGCATAATATGGCCCACAGAAGAACTTTACCATTACGCCCAGGGTCTAAAAGATATTATTGAAAAAGATACCTTCCAAAAAATAACTTGGCTGAAGGAAATTAAATCCCTGCTAGTAAATTTGGGAATGATAGAACTGTGGTATGACCCTGCAAATGCAGTATTCCCCTCTAAGAAGCTTTTGAAAGCTAGATATTGGGAGGTGACTATTACAACTACATTTGCAAAAGGTATGTCCTCTCACCTTACAGTTAGATTCCTTGAATTCAAAGCTCGACCAATGATGGAACCATATTGGGATGCTATAGAGAATCCGATTGATCGGAAGCTTTATTTTCAATTTAGGATAGGCACTCTTCCGATAAAGGTGTTCACAGAACAATGGGCCGGAAGATCTGGTGATGATAAATGCTTGTGGTGCAGGGACCAGCAAGAATCAGAATGCCATGTCTTGTGTTTTTGTCCCCGCTATGCAGCACCTCGGAAAAAGTGGGTGAAACCTATACGCCGATTAATTGGAACACGTAGATATAGGGAGGCATTAAGAATCCTAGCTACAAATCCAAGACCCCCTATAGCTATAGCTGTAGCCAAGTTCCTGAAATGGGCTTGGGCTATTTGATAGAAGCAGTAGTTTTGTGTAGGAAATGATGCTTTCTGTCTATTTACCGTAACTAGCTTAAACTGAATCAACTATGGAATAACAATGAAGAGATTGCTTGATTTAAAAAACATTTTTTATTATAGGATGTGTTTATGTAGTGATCATACTTGGCAAGTCTTATCGAAGTTTAATTACATTTTTAATATATTTATATCAATGTACTTTGGTACTTATCTGTTTTATCTGTACATACTCAATGTTTTATGAAATGCTTTTATGACTTAACTGTCGAATAAAGTTATGATTGATTGATTAAAAAAAAGAATATACAACAGACTGGCAGAACAGCTGCTCAATCTAGGGCCACTTGTACGACACTGTGCCTCGCAAAGGCATTTATATGAAAGACAAACATGGGAATCAAGGTATTTTATCGTGTTAGAGAGCCAACTACAAGAACATAGATTGTGTACCCACATTTTGGAAGACAATGTCATCGCTCACATATGCTGGTGAACATTCTGCTAACACAGACAATCATTGGTGGATTTCCTATGACAACAAAGAGGCTACCTGCCCATGGTGGATTTAGGCACTTTGAAAAAAAACTCTGAACCCTTTGCCAGCAACCCTAAATATGGCAGATTTCTGCTTTTCAATAAAAATCACAGAACAAACTCTACAGCTAAGGCAAAAGCTTGGAGCTTATAGTGGTTGCTTTAGACCAACAGTCAGTACTAGATAACTGTAGGATCCCTATGTCTTTTTCATTATCGAAATCTAAGGTGAGCAAGGAAATACTACCCCAATTATCTTGCTGAATGTGTAATATATATATTGTCTTGTCTGTTGAAAATAAAGCAACCTTGAAAATTGACAACCCCGTGAGTGTGGGTAATTCTTTACAACGCGAAGAATTTGAGCACAATATATATATATATATATATATATATATATATATATATATATATATATATTCACCAAAAAAAACAAAGGTTATATGGATGTTATAGTTTGGCTGACATTTCACTTATACAAAACCAGAGAAAGTCAGCCGTTATAGTTAGCTGAGTTAACTATAACTTGCGCCCCCGCAAGGCACTGCTTCTGATCTCACATATTACATCACTCATGACATGGTTAGTGACACCACTGATGACATCAGTGATGACATCATCCACATTATCTCTGATGCATACACTCACCCCTATAGCATCTTTTAAACACTCACAGGCACTCCCACACAACCGTTCACAAACCCATCCACATTCCAGGATTTACACAGCCACTCACTATTTCAAAGATCTATACACATATCTATTTACTCACCCATACACCCGCACTGTTCCCAATACAGCAATTGATATATCCACTCATATACCCATACAGGCACTCACACACTGAGTGAGTAACCCATAGAACTACTCACACACCTACACACTCACCCATACAGTCAATCATATAGGTAAGTACTTACCTAAACAGTTACATACATATGCACTTAATTGCTCATACAAATAGTAACACATACTCATTCACCTATACTGGGACTGACAGAAGCATGTACTCATCCATATAGCCACTCTCACATTCACTCACTTACGCATACAGTCACTCATATACCGTCATTCACCTATACTGCCTTTCACATACAAAGTTACTGATCCAACCTGGCACAAGTACTCAATCACCGCTCACCCATACAGCTTCTCAAACACTCACTCACTTTCCCATACAGGCACAATCTCACCCACTCACTCATCCATACAGGCAGTCACACATCTCCTCACCCACACACACCCAGACAACCATAGAGCTAGTCAACCAATCAATCACCCCTAGAACCATTCACGTACCCACTAACACACTCATACACCCACTTAGAAATCAACTGACAGACTGATACATTCACACAACCAGGCACTCATCCATACATTCACTGAGGCACCTAATCAGTCACTTATACAGTCACGCACCCACTCAGTCGTCCAAACAGTCACTCATACACCGACTGATTCAACAATACACCTAGAGAACATATTTAACACTCATAAATGTTAAACTCAGTCACTGGATGACATCATGAGTGATGTCTCTGTGATGTCATCAGTGATGTCTCTGAGATGTCATCAGCGATGTCTCTGAGATGTCATCAGTGATGTCTCTGAGATGTCATCAGTGATGTCACTGAGATGTCATCAGTGATATCATCGGTAATTTCACTGATCATGTCATGAGTGATGTAATATGTGAGGTCATAAGCAGCGCATTGCTGGGGCGCAAGTTATAGTTAACTCAGCTAACTGTAATGGCTGAATTTCTCTGGTTTTGTATGAGTGAAATGTCAGTCAAACTATAACATCCCGGTAACTTTTTTTTGTGTGTGAATTTCTAAGATTTTTTCAATTCTATTTGCTAACTATAATGTCCCTGTAACCTTTGGTTCCTTTAGTGAATTTCTAAGGTTTCTAAGTTCAATTTCCTAACTATAACGTCCCTGTAACCTTTTTTTTTTTTGTGAATTTATGAGGTTTTTTTTTTTAAAAGACCTTCATTAAGTATGCATGATTACGTAAACACAGTCAAATGCCTACAACCCTGTGGGCCGGCTGTTACAGGTTCGTATTTTAGTCCACCTTGGTCATTTTTATACAGCCATTAGGCCGACAACCCTGGGGTCCGGCGGCGTATCTTTGTCGCATTGCCATTATTACATTCTGTGTCATAGGTAGCAAAGTACAGGTCTTACATTTTATCTTTTATGCTTTGTAAACAGAACTTATAACTGAGTTCAAGATAAACCATCACATTTTCCGCTGGGTATCATTTCTGTGTTTATGCATTTGATTGAATCTACGTGTGCCCATGTATAGCCGGAGCCACGTCTGCGCCGTTGTGTATCGCTGTGTGTTCTACCCAGATCCTGTATCCTATCCCCTCTTCTCTGTTCCCCGACCTCCTCTTCGTCTAAGTCTAAATCATCCTCTTCCGGTAAAGGGTCACACAACTCCTCTCTGTAAGCGTTCCATGCTGACCACACCTTATTCCACTTAAGGGGGCAAGCCCTAAGTATATACACTGCCCTTTCTGTGAACATTAGCAGGTCCATATTTTTACTCCATCGTGAGACCGTGGGTAGGTCAGATGCGCCCCATTTTTGAGCGATGTCCCTTTTGGCCATCATGATGGCTAGTGCGGCCCATATGTGGCCATGCCTAGACAGGTCGGTCGGCTCCCAGATATTCATTAAACATTTACGGGGTTCAGGTACCAAGGAAATTTGGAGTGCCTGTGAAATAGTGTGCATCACCTGTCGCCAGTATTCCACTATAAGTGGGCATTCCCACAGAGTATGGAAAAGTGTGCCTTCTTCTCCACAGCCACGTAAACAAAATGGGTGCGGTGCTCTGTGTATCTTATGGAGCATATGTCTGGTGTAGTATACGCGGTGCAGGATTTTGAGTTGTACCAGTCTAAATTTCGCTGAGATGCCCATCTCTTTTGGGGATGCCAATGCCTCGTTCATCTCCGAATCGTCAATGTCTCCGATGTCCCCCACCCATTTCTCTCTCGGTGCCTGTGTCGCGTCCTTTAAATTATTAAGCAGTTTTTTATATGTGAGGGAGGTCGCGTCCTGCTGCATATAGTCAGTGAGCAGCCTATCCTCTAATGGCGAGGACTCCGGGACATCAGTGCCCGCCGGTATCGCCTGCAGCAGCGCGTGTCGTATTTGAATGTACCTATAAGTTTCTGTCTGACCTAGACCATATTGTTGCTGGAGCTGCGTAAACGGTATCACGGTGCCTCTCTCCCACAGGTCTCCCACTGTAGAGATGCCAATGCTATCCCACTGCGCAAACCCTTTACTGTGTCTCAGGCTCCCTAGCGCTTTTGTGTCCCATAGTGGGGTAAGTTTAGTGATCTTTCCCTTCCATCCTAACTTTGCCTGCGCCGCATGCCATATTGTGACCGTGTGTCGTGTTGGCCCCTTCAGTTGTACTACTTGGTGTTTGTTGTAAAGTGTCGACAACATGCAATCTGTACCTAGCTGCACCCAATCAGCTCTGTAAGCCGGGTCATCCCTTGGTGCATGTATCCACTGGTTCACAATTTTAAGTTGCGCCGCCCAGTAGTATAGCTGCAGGTTTGGTAAGGCAATTCCCCCCTCATACCAACCTCTATTTAGTTTAATATATGCAATGCGAGGTGGATGGTTGCTCCACATCAGGTTGGAAAATATCGCAGCCGCCTGCTGGAAGTAGCGTGGTGCAATCGGGTATGGTGTGTTTTCCAGGGCATACAGGAATCTCGGGAGAGCCATCATTTTATATAGGGCCGCGCGTCCGAGTAGGGTCAATGGCAGGTTTGCCCAGTGTTTAACGTCGCTAAAAGGAGACGGTCTAGAGGAGGTTTCAGGTTTTTGTCGAAGAAGTCCGAGGCATTATCGGTGATATGTATGCCAAGATACCGAAAGGATCCCGACGTCAGCTGAAGTGGACAGTCAACTGCGAGCAGTGGCTGTGGTCCCTTCAAGATGTAGATCACTGATTTTGACCAGTTGAGCGTGTATCCTGATGTTCTTCCATGTGTATCGCATAGAGTTAGGAGCGCCGGAATGCCCCTCTCGGGTTCCATTAAATAGATCAGCATGTCATCCGCGTAGAGCGAGACCCTGTCTTCCCATCCCTCCCTCCAACTGATCCCTTTCAGCAACGGTGTCGTTCTGATCTGTATTGCCAATGGTTCCAAGACCAAGGCAAAAAGGAGGGGCGGCCCTGTCGAGTACCCCGTGCCAGTGGAAAGGTGTGTGAGATGTGGCCGTTGGCAGTAACCTGTGCCACCGGTTCTGTGTACAGGAGTCTGATCCAAGAAATATATTTTGGGCCAAAGCCCATATGGTGTAGTACCGCAAATAAATACTCCCACTCCACCATGTCGAAGGCCATCTTGGCGTCTAGGGATAGAATCGCTGCCACCTCTGATAAGGAGGGGGCTCGCGCCAGCACCCCGTGTACCTGCCTGAGATTAAGGGCTGTGCTTCTGTGGGGCATAAAGCCCGATTGATCCGGGTGTATCAGGTGCTGGAGGTGTGTCAGTAGTCTATTGGCAAATAGCTTCGCTAGAATTTTCGCCTCCGCATTAAGAAGGGATATCGGCCGATAGGATGTGCATTCCGCTGGCAGTTTATCGGGTTTTGGGATGGCCACAATCGTTGCGGTGCGCTGATCTATTGGGAGCTTTGCTGACGCCAGGCTCTCCACATACATCGCCATCAGGTGTTTGCCAAGTGTATCCGACATGAGTTTATACCACTCTATGGGGTTCCCCTTGGGGCCCAGAGCTTTCCCTGAATGGACCATGTGAATCACCCGCTGTATCTCCTCTATCGTCAAATCTGCCTCTAGCTCTTGGACTGCCTCCGGTGTCAGAGTCATTTAGTGCGGCCTCTGCTGCTTGCAACGTGACTTCTGTGTCAGGGGAGTAGACCGCTAGGGTATGTACTATGTCCTCAGGGTGCGATTGCAGCTGTCCCTTGCATGTATAGAGTTGTTGTATCCCTCTATTGGTCCCCCCTCGTTTGTCAAGCCACGCTAGCATTTTCCCTGCTTTGTCCCCAATGTCATATATTCTGTGAGCTGTACTAGAAATGTTGTCACTAACTTGTGACTTGAGGTGATCGTGATATTGCTGCTGGCGCAGTTTCAGTGTGTGCGTAGCGTCCGCTGTGGGATCGGCCATGTGTGCCTCATGAAGCGCCAGTTCCAACTCTGAGAGTTCCAGCCGGCATTCTCGTTTGTGTCCCGCGATGGATGCGATTGCGCGCCCCCTCAGTACCGTCTTGTATGCCTCCCACAGGATCGAGGGAGAGTCCACCGAAGCCTCATTTTCGGCAAAGTAGTGTGTGGTCGCTGTCTTAAGGTCTTTTTTGATCTTGGGGATCAATAGAAAATTGGGGTATATGGGGAATATCCTTGTGCGCGTCCTCTCTCTAGTGGTGAGGGTCATGACCACTGGTGAGTGATCTGACACCCCTCTGGGCAGAAGGTCTATGGAGTCTACGTCATTCATGCCTCCGCCAAGCAGCAGAAAATAATCTATTTGGGATAGACTATTGTGTACTGATGAGTAATAGGTGTATTGTTGGGTTGTGGGGTGCTTATGCCTCCAGACATCCGCCAGTCCCATTGCTTCCAGGAAGCCCGGGAATGTGGAGGATCCTTGTGTGTGTCTCCGCACTGGAAGCGTGTCCAGCGTCGGGTCTACTATGGCATTGAAGTCCCCTCCTATGATTGTGTCCCCCGCCGGGAGATTTAATAAGAATTCCCCCAATGCCGGCATCGCAACAGAGTGTAGCGCTGGAGGAATATAAACGGACACCATAATCAGAAGTCTCCCCTCCCACTGCCCATGGAATGCTGCAAAACGCCCTGGTCGTCTACTTTATGTTGGAGAATAATAAAGGAGGAGTTTTTTTTACTAGGATACCAGTTCCCCGTGACCCCGAGGTAAATTCTGAGTGCGCCACCATCTTGTAGCCTCGTCTGTCAAGTGCTCAACATGCTGTCTCCATAAGGTGCGTCTCTTGTAGTAACACTAGTGACGGGTTCTGACGTTTAATCGCTTGCAGAACTAGCCCCCTCTTTATTTTGTCGCCCAATCCTCTAACGTTCCAAGTGAGCACACAGAGGGGGGGGACTGACACTTAGCGAGTCGCGTCCTCAGGTGCCGAGGATTGGGATTGCTGAGTCAACATGAGGCATCAGTAACTTTTCTTGTTTGCCTGTCAACAGCGGCACCTTGTAACTACCACTACACATGGATCTGTGTGTGTAATGTGTGATATAGTGTGTTCGAACGTGTGGTTCTTGAACTAAAACTAAGTAACTTCTCCTCCCCTCCCCCCTCCCTGCGCCACGGACATAACATCGCCCGCCTCCCCAACTTTGCAGAGTGCTTAAACCCATCCCAAACCACCTTACTTGCTCGTGGGGGTAAAGAGTCCTGGAGCCCCTTTGGCTCAGTCCACCTTACTCGGCTTCACCCAACCCTGAGTTAATGAGGCGTCTCACCCGGCTGTTGTGATGAGTCATGTCCAGTTTTGCAGAGTCGTGGTTAGTCATTATTCAGTTGGTTGCTCATCATCTTCCGATCTCGTCTCTGGTGACCTTTCTTGAGGTGTTGGTTCCTCCAAACGCGTCTCAACTTGCGATCCGGCTTGTTGGTTTCGCTGCCCTCTTTTGGATCGGCGGGGCTCCTCCACCTGTCTCCAGCCCTCGAGCCAGTCTTGCGCTATCTCAGGTGTGTCGAAGAACCACATCTTCCCGTCTGCAATGACTCACAATTTTGCTGGGAATAGCATTGACTAGGGTATCTCCTTTGCTCGCAATGCTTTTTTAACCTCGAAAAAGGTTTTCCTGCGCCGGGCCACCTCCGCTGTGTAGTCTGGGAAGAAGGCCAGCGTGGAGTTCTGGAGTTTAATGGGAGGTGAGACCCTTGCAGCCTGTAATATCGTGTCCCTGTCCCTGAAGTTGAATAGCCGGGCTAGGACTGGTCTAGGAGGGGCCCCTGGCTTTGGAACCCCGCCGGGCACTCTGTGCACTCTTTCTGTCGAGAAGAAGAGAGAAAGGCCTTTGGGCTGCAGTTTCTTTATAAGTTCTTCGATGTACAGGTCCATTTCTCTTTTATATTCTGTTTCCGGAATACCTAGGATTCGCACGTAGTTCCTTCAGGAGCGCCCCTCCTGTTCATCCAGCTTTGCTTGTAGTTGTTTTGTCACCGCTTCCATGCGTTCCATTGCGATCTGCAATTCCGAGGTGTCTTCCACCAATGATTTGGCGACTACTTCTACTTGCGCCACCCGCTCTGACATTTTATGGAAATCAGCACGCAGCAGATTGACATCAGTGGCGATGGTTCCCACCGTCGTTTGAACATTAGAGAGAGTCTTCATGATGTCCTCCAGCGTCACTTTTTCGTTTCCATCTGTGTCCTGGCCCTTGTCTGTGGACGTGCGACTTTCATTTGGCGGTGGGTTGTGCTTCTCGTAGGCGTATTTATAAAGAAATACATTTTCATTTTAAAACTTTCGCAATCGAACGCTGAGCTACTATATGTTTACTCAGCTTCTGCTGCTCTGGTTCCCGCACACTAAACACACTAAGGTGACGAGCAAATTCATTGACCTGGGGTTTATACTGGCACAAAGAGAGATTTCGTGGCATTGGAAGTCTAAGGGAGGGCCGTCAGTAAGGAGGTGGAGGAATGAGTTGAATGAAGCAGGCTGTCAAGCTTGATAATGAGAAAGCCTTGGATGCAGCGCGTGCGTGGGAATTGGTGGTGCAGGCCTTGCGCGATTCGTTAGTGGAGGACGAGGACTGAGTGGATAGGTCCTAAGGACGCTGCGAGGCATAGCAGTTCGGGGTTACAATTGATGCTGTAGTGGGATCCATACTACAATCGGGAACGTGACACACACCATTAGCGGTTGCCGGGGAGTAGCATTAGGGGGTTGTTCGGGGATGTTCGGGGTGGGTTAGGAGCCAGTAGGTAGCTTGCCGCGATGAGGTTTCCGGGACTGGGAGTGGGCTTGTGGGGCATAGGTTGTTAGCGGGAGGTGGCAGTAGGGCATGGAGTGGACGTGGTGGGCCTCACGGAGCGCGGGGGGATCGGTAGCAGCTTGGTAGCATTGACCTGCTCTTGTAGGATGGCTGATGTTGTTATTGGTTGGGGTTGGGGGGGTAAAAGCAGATACGTAAAACGATTCTTTCGACCATTGTCCCATAGGGACGCTCACCATGATGTCTTCCTGTTCTTTGGGACACTGCGCCGCCCGGCCTCCAGGATGCGGGCTGAATGGCTGTGTATGGTATACATTCTTACGATTGATGCGGGGGGACACCATGTGTGGACTGGTTGAGCAATTATAAGCTGTGGTTTCTAATTCTGCAATAAAAACATATTTAAAAAAAATATATGTTTACTCAGCTTCATATTATATTCAACGTTTTTTGCCTAGTAAATACAGGTATCTTTGGTTTTTCAGTTCATCAGTTATGGTAATGACCCTATTGTGGGTGCGTTTCCTTTGTCGAATTGTATTTTATTTTAATTAGGGAAGGATTACGTTTTGTCCTCTATCTTGTTCTAATAACTGGCAGTGGAGTCCGTTCTCGCCTTTGATTGTTTACGTCACAGATTTAGTAACATATCGTTAGCACTTGAATATTGACTAGAGTCCGTTGTTTATTTTGATACATCACCTAAAATCGTAGTCCTTCGGCGCTCTCACCTTCTGTGTCATTGACATTTGAACTCAACTACTAACTCAGCTGAAATCATTCAGCATTACTCGGGTCACAGGGTTCCGGATCATAAAGTATAAATAACGAGCCTAAATACGCCATTCGGTGCAAACATTTACAGAAGCCACAGAATCTCGTGCCTCGCTCCCAGATTTGCCAGATTTACAACAAAGGTTATCCTGGTAAGTACTGACACTGCACTTCGACTCTTTCAGTCAATTTGTAGTTTGTGACTGTAGAGTCGCTTTTAAAATAATGACTGATTACCTATTCACTTTTTGTTGCAGTAATGTGACAAGACTAGGAAGATCTTCGCATCAAGAAGGATTCCGATTTTATTGCCATTCGTGAAATATTTAAAGCTTACGAGGTATGCTTTATGCCCTTGTAGCATTTCGAAAGATATTTTAACTTTATAATATAAGGGTACATGTCCATGACCAGCATGTTTCCATTTATTGTCTGCAGGTCTCTAAATATGATTAAATAAACGATCTGGGGAGCGAGTGCCTAAATATAACAGATTGGATCAGGTATCTACCCTTATTGTTTCTTTAAATCGGTGAGTTATCGTCTCCATTTGACCATGTTCGAATACGTATACTTATACTCCGTATCTTGTCTTTAGGACATCGATTTGTTTTGAAGTACACATAGATCAGCGCCAGTAACAGAAGGCACGAGGGTAATCTGCACAAACCAGGTACCAGTTTAGTTACTTATCTTGGATTATAAGATACAAACTTATCGAATTGAAGGACAACCAAGCTAATTAGATATTGTATCGTTCTTTATTTATAGACCCGCTCTGCATCAAAATATATCCTGCATACGAAGTTTATTTGTCGATTTTCAAACCATTATGCAGGAAACGTGCTGTATGTTCTTTGAGAAGGTATCTCTTTCACTTCTCTCAAGCGTCCATTATTAAAATATAGGACAGAACAGGTACTCAATTATAACATCTTTTTTTATATAGAATTAAAAGCACTACGGCCGTGAGCCTGGATCAGTTCGATTTACGGTCTATCTGCAATATTAGGTAAATAATAACGATTGCTAACTTCACCACCAATAAGACCTTTAACACGTAACACTTGGTCTGCAATAATTAAATTGTGGCGTCTTGTTTCAGCTCTCTATCCTGTCCTTCGTCTCAGCAAAACAAGACATTACTCTTCAACTGGTAATTTTTCCACTACAGGGTGCCTTGTCAGAGTATGTAAGTATGGTATTTGAAAATAATGTAGATTTAAATAGCCACCGATAAGAAGGAGAAAAGAATCTAAGTGTTACCTTTTTGCTGATCTTTTTAAGGTAAATCCTGACATCTTTTTCGACCTTTTTGGATCGGATATGAACTAAATTAAGTAATAACATGGCTCTTGGTTCCAACCCAATTTTACATCATGCCCTTCCTTTATTCACTTTATTATCGTATAGAGAATAATTGGGTCATCACATTTTACCCTTCCCTGTCTCTCCACCCTCCTCTTACCCTGTAGCTGAGTCCTTGTCCACTTGAAATGCACAAAGAAATGAAAGCCCTAACCTAGGGCACAGTTGAGAAATGTAAACCTGTTTAGAAAGAAGTTGCTATGATGTTGTAGGTCGAATATATTAATGTGACTTTTCTCTTATGAGATTTTATATGGACATATTTGTGGATTTAAAATATGTTTAAAAAAATATTTTGCTTAGTTTTGTTTTTCTTTTCTTCTTTCCTAATGTTTAGGATACACGTGGCTATTCCTGAAGAAGGCGCTGGTCACCGAAACGCGCGTAGAAAATTAATCTTTTATGCCACTTTTTAAACTGTGATTATATTTTTATTGTGTATTGATTGTCTCTTGTGGATTTATTATTCATTATTTGAATGAAAAATACTTCCTTTTTTTTATTTTATGATCTGAATTATGTACTTTTTGTGATTGATTTTTTTAATATGGTCAGTAATAAAAATCGAATTTAGACCTCCTTATATTACTTCTTCTTATATACTTATTTTATCGAAACCCAAAAAAAAGGTTTTTGGTTTAAGTGCCTTGGTTGTTACCTCTCATGCTAGTCTGGGAAGAAGGCCAGCGTGGAGTTCTGGAGTTTAATGGGAGGTGAGACCCTCGCAGCCTGTAATATCGCGTCCCTGTCCCTGAAGTTGAATAGCCGGGCTAGGAATGGTCTAGGAGGGGCCCCTGGCTTTGGAACCCCGCCGGGCACTCTGTGCGCTCTTTCTGTCGAGAAGAAGTGAGAAAGGCCTTTGGGCTGCAGTTTAGTCTTTATGAGTTCTTCGATGTACAGGTCCATTGCTCTTTTACCCTCTGTTTCCGGAATACCTAGGATTCGCACGTTGTTCCTTCGGGAGCGCCCCTCCTGTTCATCCAGCTTTGCTTGTAGTTGTTTGGTCAATTGCGATCTGCAATTCCGAGGTGTCCTCCACCAATGATTTGGCGACTACTTCTACTTGCGCCACCCGCTCTGACATTTTATGGAAATCAGCACGCAGCAGATTGACGTCAGTGGCGATGGTTCCCACCGTCGTTTGAACATTTGAGAGAGCCTTCATGATGTCCTCCAGCGTAACTTTTTTGTTTCCATCTGTGTCCTGGCCCTTGCCTGTGGACGTGCGGCTTTCATTTGGCCGTGGGTTGTGCTTCTCGTAGGCGTATTTATCAAGTTTTGCCTGCGTCTACATGGTTTTGGGCCCTTTACCTGCCATGATGTTCGATGTCACTGGAACGTGGCTATGAATTTGGGGCACTGCTGTCGCTGCGGTTGCTGTGTTGAATCGCACCGAGTTTTTGGGTGTGCTGTCCCTCTGGGGGCACCTCAGCGTGGGGGATTCTTGCACTCCGTTGTATGTCTCAGTCGCAGGCACCCCACGCACTTATGGTGTATCCTTCCGTCAGCGACTGGACGCCTCAGTGAGCACCCGCACACCGGGGGGGTGTTCTCGCCACCGCGGCTCTCAGGGTGTCATTGTACTCCTCTCTCTCTTGACAATGACTCGGGCCGCCTATGTTCTCCTTATAGCGTCATTCTTTTAGTCCCCCTTCCACTGCCCGGGGTTCTTGGTTGCTGCACGCTTCTGTTCACGCACGTGGCGCGCTGCTATTTCATGCTCCTTGATCACTTGTGCATTATAGGTAGTGACCTCTGGTCGTATTGTATCTGTACTACTGCGGTTTCTCTCCGTGCGTTCTATCCCCGGGTGGTCTCTCTTTGTAGGTTGGGCGCACCTCCGGTAAGTATGTGCTAGGGTCTGTCGTGGGTTTTAGCCCCGGCCGCTTCTTTGGGCCTCCGTTCGATGCTTCACATCCCACCGCCAACCTCCTTGTATGTCCGAATGCCACTGTGTCGGGCAATGACTGTCCGGCGATAATGCACCTCGGCACAGTGCATCTGTTGTGCCTCGTGCCGCTGTGTTGTTTTGCACCGCTGCTTGTTGCGTTCCCCACGGTCTAATTATGGGGCAGGCGTGCTCTTGCCCCAGTCTATGCTTCCCCCGCCAGCCTGTGGATGCCGTCCCTACCGCCTCACCGCCTCAGTTCAATCGCCTGGCTTTGCTCAGTCTATGGTGCAGTAATGGCGGTCTGGTCGTTCGTGGTGCGTATGGGTGCTGTTGCTCCTCCCTAGGCGGTATCTCCAGGTCGCGGCCCTCGTTCCACCTCCGTTGCTGGGTCTCCACTGTCTTTCACCCCCGCTGGTCTTATTGGCCGCTGCTCCTCATTGGGATGATTCCGGACCCTGGCAGGCCGTACCACCTCACTGGTTGCGGGGCTATCTGTGCCTTCGTTGTAGTCTTCAATACACCGGAGGGGTGTCGCGGGGCGTCACCTGTACCGTACGCTCCTGCTGCTCCTCAATTGTCGCGTATCTTTCATCTGCCGGCGGGCCGGTTATCTGCAGACTCACTCTGCCGTCCAGCCCTCACTTCCGCCCGGGCTCTTAAGCACTCCAGGCCGGTGCTGCTTCAATGTTCGTAGGCCCATTTTGCCTCTCCGCTACGGACCAGTTCCCGATGTCGGATTTCGACCGGGGTTGGATCAGCTGGCGCCGATTGTACCCAGGTCTCGGGTTCTGCCTCTTCAGGTGGGTCTGACACGGATAATTTAGTCGGATTTATGCAATGAGCCTCAATGCTCCGGGAGCTCTTTTGTTACGCAGTAGCCATGTTTAGCTGCTAGCCACGCCCCCCAATTTATGAGGTTTTTTAACTAGCAATCACGTTTGCAGAGTGGTGGAGAAATGGGGCTGGGCCTCCAACCAGCTCTCAGGAGTTCTGCTGCGTAGGACATAACAGGAGGGCTTCTTGGACCCCAACGTCCCTCAGGAGTAAAGTGGACTTCATCCCCCAACCAGTAGTTCACAAGGAAACGTGTTTGCAGAGTGGTAGAGAAAGGGGGGGAGGGCGTGGCCTCCGAAGACCTCTTAGCAATCCCACTGTGTAGGATTTACTGGAGGTAACAGGAGGGGTATTTGGTCCCCAAGGACGTTTTTGGGGGCCAACAACCACTCCTATTACCTCCAGTAAGTCCAACACAGCAGGATTGCTGACTTCTGATAGCTGGCCACAATTCCTTTCTCCACCACTGTACAAATGCGCCTCCTGGCGTGCTCTTGTTTGGGGGATGAAGTCCCCTTCGCTGGTGAGGGCCCTTAGGGGTCAACTAGCCCTCCTCTTACCTCCAGTAAGCCCCACACATTGGGATTGTTGAAAGGAGGTCGCAGGCCATGCCCCTTTCTACACCACTCTTCAAACGCGCCTCCTGGCGCACTACTATGTGGGGGATGAAGTCTCCTTGCCACTTGAGGGGCAAAGGGGGTCAAGTAGCCTTCCTATTGCCTCCAGTAAGCCCCACACAGCTGGATTACTGAGAGGTGGTCAGAGGCCACGCCCAGTTTATCCAAACTCTGCAAACGTGCCTCCTGGCGCACTGCTTCTTGGGAGATGAAATAATCAATTATCGTTTCTGGATTTTTAACAGTATAGAGCACCAACATCAAGTCTACTCCAATATACTCAATGAGTCAGCGGCGTCCTAGCGAGACTAAGGCTTGGCTGTTTATGTGCGCGGAAACCCGGCTAATAGCGACCTGAACCTATTGGCAGGAGTGACTTCAGAAATAATTCAAAACAAGAAGTTGGATCAGGGTACCACCCCGATATTGGCACAGATATGAAGTAGTGTGCCTTCGCATTTGATGTGAGAATCCTAGATTAAGGAGACTTGATAGGAAGTTAAAATTAAGGACCTATCCTCCGCTGTCTTCTATTGAAGGGGCTATCGTTATCCCTTGGTTGCCCCCCTTTTACCCTGTCCTGATGAAGACTCGCATGCCCCAGGTTCAAATCACCGATTGGGCTTAAGACAAGTCGAAACGTCGACGCTACCTCCCCTTACCTTGGACCAATTTATCCTTGATCTCGTGAAGTGCAAAAAGCTTGGGCATACATGTCCGGATATAACATTTTTGTGATTACAATGGTTTAAAAAGAATTTTATATTTGGCTAGGTACTCAATACGGCAAAAAATGTAATGCTTGGTATTGTTGGAAAAATAATGTGAATCTGTCCTGGTTACTATGTGAATTCCTTTCTGCTTTCACTTATTTTACACCCTAATCACTCTTTTCTTTGCACGCTCGATCCGGGCAACCACCTGCTTTTACCTATCTGAAATATTACATTGTGTATATATATAAAATGAATTTAAAAAAATGAAACAATGAATTAAATACATTGTACCTTTTGCCTTTGATCGTGGTGGCTGTTTATTATTCTGTACTAAGATCATTGAGTATATTGGAGTAGACTTGATGTTGGTGCTCTATACTGTTAAAAATCCAGAAACGATAATTGATTGAGTCAACTCTTATAATCAATAGGATTAGGACCATTGTTTTTTCATATCATAACATACCCAGGTCCATACCTTATCGGTTACCCCATTTTTCTTAATGGTTAAATAGTTTTTTTTCAAGGGATGGGGGTTGGAGCGGTCCCCCTCCTGGGTCATTTTTGGCCCAGGGACCCCACCCCCCCATTTGATTTTTTTTAAATTTACATTGAAAGGAGGGGGACTGCACCATCCCCCTACCGCCCCCCCCCCGCTAAGGCCAATTTTGGCCCCAGGGACCCCATCCCCTGGTGCCAGGCCTTACCTTAAAAAAAAATCGGTATAGGCTACTTGGGGCAATATTGCCCCAGGGACCCCATTCCCCAGGGCATGGCTACGTCATTGGGGACCGTGGGGGGAGCCTCAAGGCCCCCACAGTCCCAACCAGCTCCTTGCCTCCTGCGGGAACCAGCATTGCTTTTGGGCAGAGGGAGCTGCAAACATGTGGCTCCCTCTACCCAAAAGCAATTCTGCTCCACTTCATGGAAGCAATAGCCATTGCCATTCTCTCGCTTCCATGAAGAAAAGCAGAGTTTGCTATGGCTTGGCAGGAGTAGTGCTAGGTATTTAGCCCTGGGGAGGTGGCAGTCCCCAGGGATGCGGGGGCCTGAGTGGACCCCGCATTTTTTATTCAATTGCCCCCTGGACCTGGCCCAGCCAGCGGCCTAATTAAATGAAGCTTGGGAGACCCTGCTTCGTTTTTTAAACATTTTCAGCCTGATTTGCGTATCCAATGCAACTCCCGCCGAAAATGTAAAAACGGAAATGCTTTTTTGGCCCTGGGGGGGCCCCTGTAGGACCCCCTGAACAGGCATAGGGGTCAGGGTGTTTCTACCCTGCCCCCTTTTCTTGTTTTTCACCTTTTTTCTTGTGACTTGGTTTAACTGAGTCACAAGATGGCTATCAACACCTAACTGACTAGCAACAGTGTATCATTAGCTCTCTGTCCTATAGCAAAGTTACCAATGATTAGACAACCCAGAACATGCGACTTAGGACACTCTCAGGAATGGTGAGAATCAAGAACACTCTTTTGTTTTTATTCTCATACCAGTCCACAACGTGAGTAATTAGAGACACGGAAAAGTTTAAAATGTTTATTTTAGCGATGTGCTCCTAAGATGCAGTATTTTAGCTAACATAATCAGGCATATGATTAAAAATAATATGATCAGCATTGTTACAATTCCATAAAACACAAAGGGAGAAATCATGTTATAATGATATTGGAAACAGGTCCTATAGCGCCTTGTGTAACACTCTCCCCTGCTAGAAACTAGGTTTTATAATAATAATAGAAGGTCTCTTAGGCTTCAATGGGTAACCCCATACCTCCAAGATCAGCAGAAGTGAATCACTTCAGGATCAGCAAAGCTTTCTCTCTCTGGAAAAGGATTTTCTCCAAGTGCCCTAATCATGCATGCAGTGAAATATTAAAGGCGCTAGAATTTAAGTTAGCTGCAGCTGTGTTCGTGTTATGTCTAGATCGGGGGCCGATCAACCTGAATAAAAGAATACATTGTTAGGGTGACCTTGAAGACTTCTGCACACAGTGTACAGACTGAGGTCGCAATGTAAGTCTAGGGATGTTAGAAACAAGCCGTTCTCATGCGCGGAAAAATCCAGCAGTCTTACTTACATGTAGTGTCGTGTGCGAAAGCTGCGAATCGTCAAAATGGCGTTTAACTTCTAATAAGCTTATGTTAACATAGCAATGTGTGCAGGCAAGGCCCTAGCCACCGTACACTGGTTTGAAATGTTGGCAGCCAATCAGATCTCAGGCACATGATCGAGAGGGTTTCGAGGATCCACCGCGCCCACAGTTGTATATCTGCAAAATCTTTACATTTCTCTGGAACTACTGAACGGATTTACACCATTTAACAAAAATAGTGCTTTCTTCATCAAGAGCTAAAGTTTTGACAAAATTGGTGTAATTCCGTTCAGCAGTTCGGGCTGTAGCCGCGTCCAAAGTTTCCTATGCAAATTAACATGGAGAAAAGGCGTTTTGGGACCCCACCTTTTTCTCAGCCTCCGCTTGACGGATCACCCCGATACTTTCAACACAGCAGCTGAAGTGAGTGGCATAGTAGTTTTGAAAAATTCACAAAGATTCGTCAAACAACTCCAAAGATATTGGCAAAAGAAAAACGCTTTTCCTTTAGAAACGAGGGCCTAACTATAGCTACCTACTGGCAACCCCCGGTAGGTAATATCTATCTATCTATCTATCTATCTATCTATCTATCTATCTATATATATATAACTCCGTCGCTTATGCTAAGCAGCTCGATGTTTGCATTTAGTACACAGGTACGGACATGGACCACAAGTTTCTGATGCTGATTTTTTTTTTTGTGCTTTCTCTGCCGCCATAACGTTTCGGCTCCGAGGAGCCTTGATCACATGACAACATGAGTAATTTTACCACCCACTTTTAAAGTGCCTGTGCATAGGGTAACACTGGTCACATGGCATAGAAATAAAAGACAGATTACATAAGTTTTAACAATTAAATGACAATGCTAAAACCTTAATGGCTATAACCAATTTACCTTGCGGCAAATAATATATTAAAACGGTTACTTTTCTATGCAAAAAAGCCAATGTATTGTGCAAAGATGCAAATATGTGTAAGTAGTGTGCAAAACATTGCTATAGCTGCCACGCCTCAATATATTAAATACACTCAAGTATTTTAAATAATACTCATGTGACCTGCAGTATTCAGTATAAATATACAAAGCATTCTAGATAGGCATATCAGGTTACACCACAAATTCGTTGTAGCTCAATGATAGTATTAGGCTATATTCGGTGAAGTACACCATCAGTCCATAGTCGCTAGCGAGAGCCTAAGCCCTGCAAAGCAGCCAATATATGAGAAATATATATGTATTGTAAATATATATATATATATATATATCCTCTCCAAAGAATTATGCAAGAGCTTTCACTCTTTAAACCTTTAAACTATACTTCGACATGTGACTTGCATAAACATACAGACCCTCATTACAACTTGATTGCAAATCCTGAGCAAACTCCAGTTTGTGCCCGAATTAAGGTGGAGCACAAAGAGTGCACAGTTTTCTCTGCTTTCACTGTAACTGTCAACTAATTAAATCTATTATTGGTGCTTGTATTTGTACTCGTTCTTGTCGCATGGAATGATGCCACTAGCAGTGCGTGACATGAGATATGGCCTAGAGCCTAGAACAGCCGGCCTTGGTTCTGAGAAAGCAGCTTTATCTCCCTGTGCCTAAAATATATATAACAAGTCTGGTCCTCTTGTAAAGTGCTCCAATGCCTTCGGGTCAAGTTCGCACTATATCACACTGCCAGAAACTATTATGTAAGCAATTATTAGCGAAAAATAAATAAATATGGGTCAAAAAAACGATCTCATCCATTTTTTTTTGCCATTTTCACTTTCGGAGAACTGTAGGTGAATAATACACTAGACTGAACGCGCTGTTGTGTTTTACGGGATATGAATTTAAGATAAATTCATTTTAAAAGCCCGTATTTTGGATAAATGTGGGTTTTAATCTGGATTGTTTTTGGTGGCCAACCTGATTCACTTTGCATTTCCTTCCCTTGTGCCATCTGGGTACCCATAATAATAGTGGGGTATAACAACATACTCTCCTCATCCCCACATTGGTGTTCACCAATCACTCCTTAGTATCATGAACATGTGTTTATACAAAGGTGGGGTGTTCTGAGTTGGTTTACTTATTTTATACAAGACCATGTACAGGGGCATGGTGTAAGCAAACAGGCTATTTGCAGATTAACCCCCCACTTTTTGCCCCCATTTCGACTACTAGCTACTGGTTTCTCGACTCTTAGGGTGCGCTCAGGCCTGCTAACCAGCTCTCAGTGCCAGTTTTCTAACCCCTTACAAAGTGTATGTCAAATTGGCTATCCTCAACTAGCAAGTACTATGTTACTTATTGGTCCCTAGTATATGGTACCCAGGGTACCAAGAACATGTAAGGCAGTGTGTCCACCCAATGCTGCAGCACTGGTTGTGCCACCCTGTGTGTGACAAAGTAGAAAAATGGCTCCCAGCCTGCCACTGCAGACTGGAATGGTAGTGTTTAAACTGTCAGTTTGACTTTGCCATTCAAAATAATGGCAAATCTACCAATTCCCTTAACAATATATGTAAGTCTTCCCTAAGGAAGGCCTCGAAATCCCTAAGGCAGGGAGCTGTATTTTATTTAGAGGGACATGTGTGCTTATATATGTCCTTACAGCAAAACCTCTAAAATTGTTGTTTTTCTGTGGAAAGTTTAGTAGCCCCATTGGCTAACACAAGATTACTGTCTGGCACCCCAGTCTGGCTAACTTTCTGAATGGGACTACCTAACTGGGTACAGTAATGTATCAAATGAATCGTGGCATTGAACCCAACCCGATACCCAAGTCGAATTCAATATCTCTATTAAAGTAAAGAAACTTTTAAAACTTTTAGAAAGTTGCCTATCTGTCACCGAGCTGGTTGAGTGATCGCACATAGGCACTGGCCCATAGATAGCATTCTGCCTGCCTGGCAAGTCATGTGAATGATTCATAGGCTCAAAAACAATGTAAGCCCACTGCAGGAAGAAGTGTCACCTACTCTTTGCAGGAAGCCACTCAGGGTGTTAGCCCAAAAGGCAAGCTTCAAAGGCAAAGCCACCTTTGTTGGGAAAATGGCGGTAACGCTCTCGACGGACTGCCCTTTGTTAAGGTAGACAGGCTGGAAATAGGGCCAGAGAGGGAAGACCAGTGCCCAAATCAGTTTTTCTGTGGGCTTGTAGCCCCCAGGGGCCGTATTACACTTTGTGGCGCATTTTCTTTGTTAGCACCAGGCTCACCTTTCAAAACGTGCGCTAAGCGCCAACAAAGAGAGTGCGCCATATTATATTGAATGATCTGCCCCCAGGGCAGCCGCGAAGTCGTACTGCCTGGAGGCAGTGCATTCAAGTGAAATACGGAACAGTTTTGAACCAGCTGCTCCGTGTTTCACTGTGCAGTCAGCAACCTGCCTCTACTTTTAATAGGGGGGAGATATCCTCTTGCAGGCAGGTGCAGTGAGGGACTGCATCTGCCTGCAAGGAGATGTCTGGGGGGTCCATAGAACCCCTTTCCCTTCTACAGAGGGCTGCCTTCAGGTGGCGGACTGTCAGTGCCCCTCCAGATAGCTGCTTTGCCTCTGCGCCTGTGTCTATAATACAGCACTGATACAGAGCCAAAAGGATTCTCTCATTTGCATGGGGCCACACCCCCATGCAAATGAGTGAACACCCTCTGGGATAGCATTAGCACTGTATGTACACCTGTGCTAGTTGTATTACAGAACAAGCGGCAAAAGCATTTGCAGCCCTTTCTGTAATACCAAAGTGACCTGGGAGCGTGCAAAGTCACGCGCATGCCCGTTGTGCCCACGGGCACTTTCCATAATATGGCCCAGGTAGCCACACCTGTAGGTTGGGCTACCAAGCTCATCACAGTCGAGGAGAGGTTCAGACTTCTTGATAGTGGCCAGAATAGAGCACTCTGAGATTGCCAGATGCCACACATTGCCGGAAAATTGTAACTAATAGAGTGGTGATCTCATAGCCCATTGGCTAGTGACTGCGTAGCCCCTCAGGGCTCTTTCCCTGGTTAAATATGGCACCCAAGGCACCCTGAACCTCAGATCACATCATATTTAGAACAAGGACCAAAAAAGGACTGCCCTGCTGCCCCTGGACTGCAAAAAGAGAAACTGCACCATCTGCTGGACCTGCTGCACTTTTAGACTAACATAGTTAGGACTGCGCCTGTGGCTCCTGGTTCTGGGAAAAGTGGTTCCCCAGCCCAGACTGAATCAGTCACTTCAAGGGTCAGGTGGCTTGGCCCCTGGAACAGCACTAGGGACATTAAAGCTGACGAAGCCCAAACTGACGAGTTGGTAACCACTTTGGAGAAATCACCACTGACTGCCACTGGGTGTCCCAAGAGACCAATCCTCGATGGTAAATTGGTGTTGTACACTTAGGACCAGATGTACTAACATTAGGAATACCGATTTCCTAATTGCAATTCTCTCTGCATCGCAATTAGGAAATCAGTATTCCTAATGTATGAAACTCTTGAGTTTCATTAGTGATTCCTAGTGGGTCGCAAATAGACCTGCATCATGCGTATTAAAGAGGTAGGTTTCAATTTGCGACCCATTAGGAATCGCAGCCACAACAGGTATGGTGGCCTGCTGAGGTCGGCAGACCACCAGGTCTGTGATTGCTTTTTGATAAAGCAATAATAAGAAACCCGGATGCGTTTAAAAGGAAAACTTTGCAATTTCATTTGTCAGGAGTGAGCAGTGGTCCATAAGACCACTGCCTGCTCTTAAAAAATATTTCTTTTCCATTCTAAAAGGGGGAGGGATCCCCCAGCGGCCCTTTTTAACTTGCGAATGGGTTATTTCCTCCTTCAATGAGTAGGTAGATAATTAATGTTTTTCAACTGTAATTCGGTCGCAAAACATTCATACATCCCATTCAGATTCAGTATTTGGAAGGGACACCCTAAACACGATGCTTCCTAATACCAGATCCCAAACAGAAATTGTGATTCGGTAACGTGTTATCGAATCACAATTTGTGTTTTGTACATATGTAAAAGCATTCCTGCGGTCGGAAATGGCTCGTTCAGCTATTTCCGACAGCAAAAATGCTTCATACATGTGGCCCTAAGTTCTTTTGTTCAAGCTTTGCTACTCAAAAGCCATAGCTGCCCAGGTTTGAGCTTAAGGTTGTTCCAGCGAGCCTGACTGGAACGAAGACAGTTTTTGTGAGTGTATTCCACGGTAAGGCTACAATTCATACCATATAATACACCCAAATCCTCACAGTTGATAAACACAGAACAATCGATATCTCAATATCCTAGTAATTCAACATATAGAGCAAATGTCCTTTGGTGGCCTAATTAGAAACTTTGACAACATTTTACATGGATGATTCCCAACAAATTTCAGAATATCTACTCAAAGCATCTTCATAAAATACATTAATTATGCACAGGGCCGGACTGGAAGTAGTGGGCACGGGATGTTTTCCCGGTGAGACGGAAGGATGGGGGCCAGTTTTCAAGTGCTGCAGGCCAGTTTTGTTACTGGGGGACATGTAACAAAAGCAAAAGCAGTGCTAAAGTGGAAGGAGTGCTGCTTTTCGCTAGCAACCACCCCTCCCCTGGGACCAGTCCGGCAGAATTGCCAGGGTTGGTTTTTGTTCCCAGTCCTGTCCTGATTATGCAGATGACTTCCTCTTACTCTATCAAGCCTCAATCAACTAAAAACGTTTCTATGGTACTCTTCACTAAGGTGGTCACTTTACTTACTTTCAAAATGGACACTGTTTCCAGTTATGGGCTTTAATGATGCAAATAATGCATTCTGGGTGTCTTAGTATGCTTTCATTGAGTTAATTATAGTAACACACTTGGTATCCTACAATGTGGCCTTTGGCCATAGCCTCTGCTCTTTACTTCTGGGCACTTATCTTGGCCCTTACATTTTTGGACCCTCCTAAAACCTTTCTCCCTGGCAAACCTGCCCGAACGTTTTCAGGATTATTTTAATGTGAAATACATTTTTGGGAAAGTTTTCTGCAAATTCATCAGTTTGGAACTGCTGCCTTTTTTTTGCTAAATCAATAAAAACAGTTGCATTTTGGCATAAAAATTACTATTTGACCACTTCAAATGATACTTTGCATATGAACTGCACACTTTAAACCTTGGAATTTAACAGCAACTACAAATAACTCTTCGTATGAAAAATATGCCCTTGCATCATAGTATGGGCAAAGTTTTGTTAGCAATGTAGTAACCTGAAGAATGAGGTCGGATATCCAGGTGCCTAGTGTGTGTAAACACTTGTGCATCACTTGGAATCAGGCATCAGAACAGTATCTGACCACTTGTGTGGTTTATACATATACACATAGATTGATAGCTAGATTTATAAAAGTCTACTAGCATACAAGGCTCCAAATACACACACTTCTCACTATTGCAGCCCCTTGTCTCTTTCTCACACTTTCTCTTTTTTAGTTAAAAAACAACACAAAGCACCTATGCCCAGATTTTTAATTATTTGACGCAGCACATTGCATCAAGACAACTTGCTGTGCTGTGTCACATAAAGAAGGAAGGATTGGACCATATTTACCAAGATGTGGCGCAATCCTGCTCTCTCACTGCATTGGTGCACTGTGAGCTGCCTAGCGCCAACACAGGAACCCTTGTGCCATGGTGCAAGAGTGCCTGCTTTACAGGCAGGATTGTTTTTGTGCAAGTAAAAGACATTTTCCTCATTCTATGTGTACTACATAATACAGTTAAAGTGGAAAGAGATAATAACAAGGAGAACTAAAGATATTTTTCCTTGTTGCGCATCTATCGGGAAGGTGTACCATTTTGACGCATTCCCGGGTTTACTAGTCTTGGTAAATCTGGGAATGCTTCAAAAATCATGGGTGAATGTGTGGCAACACCCACTCTCCATCCATGTAACATCTTACCCGTGCAGAGTAATCCAAGGCAGTTTCTTGTTCTGCCTTGCATTACTCCAATTTTACCAAACAAAGCATTGCCACGCAAGGTGGCCTTGATAGCTTCATAAATCTGTCGTAAGGATTGCATACCCTTGTGTCACCCTGCAAAGCAATCCGTTGGTAAGTCTGGGCCCTAGAATTCATGAAGGACAGAACATCCTCTGCTGTTAGCCCGTGTAATCGAGAGTTAGCACACTCTGTTATTGTTTCATCAGTGACTCAGATGATGTTTGCTTGCAGCATATCAGATGAGGACACAGTAGCTGGGACCATAGCAGGGGGATAAGCCTATGTTTAGACCTCATTCAGATCAGTGAAATTATTGCAAAGGAGGTATGAAAAAACGTAGGGGCAGATTTACAAGAAAGTGACGCATCTGTCAATTTCCCTGCGCCAACCTAAGAAACCCTTGTGCCACCATGGATGTGCCGTATTTACAATATGGCACACCATGGCACAACTATTGACAGATGCGTCAGAAATCCTGCGCATCTGTTGGGGCAAAACTCACGCATTGCTGGAGTCGTGTCCCAAGCACAACGCAACTCCAGCAATTAATTTTGAGGCCTTTTCCCACTGCACTGCGTCACTCCTTACGCCTGCATCAAGCAGGCGTAAGGTTTTGAAGCAGTGGCGACCTAGAAGTGACTCAGTGAAATCTTGTAGATTTAACTGCACCACTTTTACAAGTCTTTCCTGCGTGGGAACACCCACCCTGCATACATTATACCAGACGCAGGTATAATGTGATGCAGGGTTTTACAATGTGACGCATCTCCCTAGATGCGTCATGTTGTTAATGAGCAGCATTTTTCATGCTGCTGCTGCGTGACAAAAGTGACACAACAGTGGCGCAAAAGGTTGCAAGGGGCTTGTAAATCTGCCCCTTAGAGCCTTGGAAGATGTGTTATCTTGTGAATTTTATTTGTTTATAAGTAACAAGAGATTGGCACTTGAAATAAGAAGTATACTAATAAGTATAACTCAGGAGAAATAGCCAATATTGTTTCCATGCTCAAGTTAATCAGTACAGGGCCTTTGTGTATTCAGCCAGAAATGAAGGGTCAGATTTATCAACATTTGGCGCAACGCAACACAACACAACGCAAAGCAGCAAGACAACTTGCTGTGCTACGTTAAATGGAGAGAACAGTAATGCACCATAATTACTACCAAATGGCACTTTCCTGCTCTCTCTGTGTGCTGGCAGGATGGTGCAATTGTTGTTTTTGTGCAGGAAGGGCCACCTTCCTGCACACAAAAAATCCTCTGCTGCATTTTCCTCTTTCCATTTGTGCTGCAGAATGTAGAACACATAAAAAGAGAAAAATATAAGGAAACATAAATATATTTCTCCTTGTTATGCCTCACCTGGAAACATGTAGTTTTAGATGCATTCCTAGGTTTACTAGTCCTAGTAAATCTGGGAACACTCACGCTCCACCCATAGAACCCCTTCCCAGGGCAGAGTATCTCAAGACAGCGCCTTGCGCTGCCTTACGTTACTCCAGATTCATTATGCCATGCGCAGCCATGCAAGGTGTCCCTTCATGGCATAGTAAGCCTTACTAAAGGGCTTGCATTGTACTTGCGTCACCTTGCATGACGCAATGGCAACGCAAGCCCGTCATAAATTTGGCCCTAACTTTGCCTTTATTACTAGTATGATAACACTCTTATTTGTAATATGATACAAAAGGGGTTGATGGACGGAGCGTTTGAGGAAATCAAACACTTACCCCCAGTCAACTGATCTGGGTTTAATCCATCACCGTTCTTTAGCTCACTCAGCCACCCCAGTTCAGACATGGCCATATGCAAATCAGTCTGACCCTGTGCCTCATAGGAACAGTCCAGCCCGAACTGCCAAGCCATGACTTCCCTGGACCGGAAACAATCATCCTGGGACCGGTTTCGGATTCATAATCCTCATCAGCCAGGCTATCTTGAATCCAGTGGCCAAGTGAGCAAGGGACTCACGTCTGAGCATACCCTGCCAACTTAAAGCGAACAAAGCGATACAAAAGGGGATGATGGACGGAGCGTTTGAGCAAATCAAACACTCATCCCCAGTCAACTGATCTGGGTTTAATCCATCACCGTTCTTTAGCTCACTCAGCCAGCCCAGTTCAGACATGGCCATATGCAAATCAGTCTGACCCTGTGCCTCATGGGAACAGTCCAGCCCAAACTGCCAAGCCATGTCTTCCCTGGACCGGAAACAGGCATCCTGGGACCGGTTTCACACTTGACTGCCGAAAGACGAATTTAGGATGCTACCAGGTTCACCGTAACTGGGGACCATTGGAAATTGATGACTGGCATAGCGTTTTATACATAAAACTCGTACATATTTCAGAAGTTTGTGCCCACCTGAAGAGTTCAATACCAGATCAGGCTTCCCACACTAGGGACTACTCGGGGTGCAATAACGGCGCTACTCATCAAAGTAACAACTATCCTTGACATACTTTGATCAATCACAGATAGTTTGTGTACAACAAGGCATTCAAGAACCTAAATATACATAGGAGGCTAAGTCCACTTGAGGGATCTATAGCTGATAACATTTTATGAGTGGTAACTATTCAATAAGAGACCAGATATAATTACGTCTTGATAAAGGTGGTGCAATATTAAGCTACAAGACCGAAATGCGTCGACGCATAAATTACACCATTAAATCCGAGGAAATACTGAGGGTGCTATCAGTTAACAAAAGTTGCACCAAAAAACTTGATTCTAATCGGATTAATATTCTATGATGATTTTCAATGAATTCACTTTGCTTTCTGTCTCTTACTTATATTTTTAATTGTGTATATTTTTGGTGATATTCTGTTTTTAACATTACGAAATTGTGAATTTTATGTAATTTTTAATGTATTATGGTATAACTGTATAATAAATTTACAACAAACTCAACATCAGTTAATTTCTGTTATACTTACAAAATTTAGGTTATGTTTTGTTTAGGAGCATTTTGATCTCTGACACTGGAGTGAATGAAGGGTGTTTGCATTTTATCATTACGTAAGCCTTCTTACTCAAGGGGCCCTTCTTTTTGTTTATCATAATAAGTACCCAGCCCCTTGATAGGTGGGTCACCCCCTTTTTCTTTTTTTGGTGATTTTCAGAAAGTCAATCAATCAATCAATCAGAGTACTTGTAAGGCTCGCTACTTACCCATGATGGTCTCAAGACGCTGGGGGGAGGGGGTGCCACTACTGCTCGAAGAGCCAGGTCTTGAGGAGTCTTCTGATGGCGAGTAGGTCTTGGGTCTGCCGTAGGTGGGTAGGGAGTGTGTTCCAGGTCTTAGCGTCGAGGTAGGAGAAGGATATTCCGCCGGAGGTTGTTCGTTGGATGCGGGGGACAGCGGCGAGGGCGAGGCTGGCGGAGCGGAGCTGGCGGGCGGGGGTGTAGAAACTGAGTCTGTTGTTCAGGTAGGCTGGTTGTGGAGTGCTTTGTGTGCGTGGGTGAGGTGCTTGAAGGTGATCCTCTTGTCGACGGGGAGCCAGTGTAGGTCTCTCAGGTGGGGGGTGATGTGGCTGCAGCGGGGGACGTTGACGATCAGTAGGGCGGAGGCGTTTTGGATGCGTTGTAGTCGTCGTAGGTGTTTGGCTGGGATTCCTGCGTAGAGTGCATTGCCGTAGTCCAGTCTGCTGCTGACGAGGGCCTGGGTTACCGTTCTTCTTGTTTCGGTCGGGATCCACTTGTAGATCCTGCGTAGCATGCGGAGGGTATTGTAGCAGGAGGAGGAGACGGCGTTGACCTGTTTAGAGAGAGGGAGGAGTCGAGGATGAATCCTAGGTTGCGTGCATGGTCGGTGGGTGTCGGTGCTGTTCCCAGTGTGGTCGGCCACCAGGAGTCGTCCCAGGCTGAGGGGGGGGTCCGAGGATGAGTGCCTCCGTCTTGTCCGAGTTCCGCTTCGGACGGCTGTTCTTCACCAGTCGGTGACGGCCTTCATTCCTTCGTGGAGGTTGGTTTTGGCAGTGTGCGGGTCCTTGGTGAGGGAGAGGATGAGCTGGGAGTCGTCGGCGTAGGAGATGATGTTGAGGTCTTGTTGGCGGGCCACTTGTGCGAGGGGGGCTATGTAGATGTTGAACAGTGTCGACCTGAGGGATGAGCCCTGGGGGACGCAGATGATGTTGGTGGCCTCGGATCGTTGGGGGGGCGGGAGGCGGTCGCTGTGGGTCTGCCGGAGAGGAAGGACGCAGTCCAGTCAAGGGCCTTCTCTTGGATTCCGGCTTCTAGGAGGAGTGTCTTTAGAGTGTGATGGCAGACTGTGTCGAAGGCGGCTGACAGGTCCAGGAGGATGAGGGCTGATGTTTCGCCGTTGTCTAGTTGGCGCCTGATGTCGTCTGTGGCGACAATGAGGGCTGTCTCGGTGCTGTGGTTTTGTCTGAACCCGGACTGGGACGGGTCCAAGATGTTGTTGTCGTCCAGGTGGCGGGCCAGTTGCATGTTGACGATTTTCTCGATGACCTTCGCAGTGAACGGGAGCATGAAGATTGGCCGGAAGTTCTTAAGGTCCTTGGGGTCCGCCTTGGGCTTCTTGAGGAGGGCGTTGATTTTGGCGTGTTTCCAGCTTTCCGGGAATGTCGCTGTTTCGAAGGAGATGTTGATGACCTTCCGTAGTTGGGGTGCAATCGCAGCGTCTGCTTTGTTGAATACGTGGTGTGGGCACAGGTCTGACGGAGATCCTGAGTGAAAAGTAATCATCCATACCTGGATGATTACTTTTCATGCTTTATCATCGACTGAAGTCTAACAGGTGTGTCTGCAGGAGGGCGTTGCCATGGAACTGGTTGACAACAGCATTCTTAAAAAATAGGTAGGTTCTGAATAATTATATTACTTGGCAATATCAATCAGGATCCACATTGGGTTTGTCAAGGAGTGGCAGGATCTGTTGCTGATTTATTTAGCATCAGCTTGCGTTCCACTCCAGTTAGTTTCTTTATGATTGATGGAGGATGATATCTTCTTCATAGTTTGTGGCCTTTGGCTAATGGTGTAGGCTTGTATGGTCCTTTCTGAAGTGATGTACATGATCTCTTTGAGAGCCCTGAATAGAAGCATTCTTGCTGGGATGTCTATTGGTGGAGTGTTGTCAATGTGGTGTAGGATTTTCGCACTCTTGCCCTTTAAGAAATTATTCATGATTAAACACTTCTCTTTAGAATGAGAAATGATGGGGACTGCTAAGGAGTTTGTGCAGTTTGTAGTGGCTTTGGAAAACTGCATGTTTTTGTTGGAGCCCTTTCTGGTTGTGTTTTTTTCTGTTAAGTAGCCTTGGCTTTTCAGACAAGTTGACTTTGGGCTATGCAGAGTGAGCTATTGTAGCGCTGTGAAGTCATGGGTTGTTGAATGCATCTCCACTTCCTTACTGGCATGTAATGTTCATGAGAGCCTGACTGTACCATGGTGCAGATGAATTGGTCTTCATCGATCAAAGGCTCAGCAGGGAATGTGCATTGATTTTATTAGAAGTCCCTTTGAGGTCCCATCTGATGGTTTTGATGTCAGTGCTAGGGCCTGAAGAGTCTGTGGGCCCTATGGTGGAGGCTTTCTAGGGGAAATGTTTGAAGGATCTGCTCTGATTCTTACTGTCTTTTGATGGCCTTGATGGGTCACTGCAAAATAGCTCAATTCAATGGCAGTATTGTCGTGAAGTTCCTATATACGTTATACAGGATCTGTGCGTTTTGTATAACATAAACCGTGGGACTCGTGGCAGACTGGTTCCGTGCACCCCCACCGGATATGTTAGCCTGTCTGTATCAGCTAGCTCACAGTGCCACTAGAATCTCCTCTTATCGGGGAGAGAATAGTTTCTGGTAACCTCGGAACATGACAACCCTGATTCCTCAGAATCGTGGAAACAATATACTACCTTTCGCTCAGCCACTCGTGCTTACTTAGTTGGTCTCAGAGATACACAGAATAAACAGCCTGGGCGTTTCAATAAGAATTTTTTGAACAGTTGTTATTCTAGTGTAGAATAGATGAGCGGTAACAACCATTGGATAGTAGCAGAGCTATATAATTAGCAGTACTACGAAAGTAAAGGGATGGTACAGTTCTACCATTTTACAATAATCATGAATACATACAAGTATATAAAACACATGATAAAAGTGCGTACTCCTTTGATACCTCCCTAACTAATTGTACCTAAATGTACCTAGCATAAGTGTAGGTGTTATGCCAAAAATTCCTCTAGGATCTAGTCAACCCGAATACCTGAGAATGAGAGAATATGGGACCCCATCCTGGTCTCGAGTTGGACATCCCGCGATTGATGTTACACCACTGCGAGCTGGAGTGTCTGCATGCAGGAACCTCAGCATCTCTGGTCAGTGTGTCAGCCAGGAAGCAAGAGATGATGTATATGTACCCACAGGTTTCCCCAGGGGTCCTACCTTGCTGTGTTACTTTGTCGGCCTAAAGGATGACGTCGGGCCTGAACTTTATACAGAGATATTATACAGGAGATGGTCATCCTTCTGTCTGTCCTGCTGTGATTCCAAGAAGCCTCATGCATAATGTATGAATTTCGAACTAGGGAAAAACCCGCGTTCTGAACGCAGTGTCGTATCTAGGTAAAAGGTCAGTCCCTATGAACCCTTATGTATGTAATTTAGGGAAGGATATAGGTAAAAGGTTGCAGTGTTACCTGCACCTATATAGGGTACCTATATGGAATATAACAGTATGGTTAGCTAAGTTGAAGTCCAGAAGGAGCTCAATTAAGATCTTGGTAGACAGGTTACTTGATTACAATGGTGATGGATATCATATCCGCTGAGATATAATTCCTAGTATTTCCTAGGGGATTTATATTTCGGTGGACAGGATATCCTCCACCATTGTGATGGAGTAACCCATTCGCCAAAATCTAAATCCGTTTCAAAGTCTTAAATATTAGTTCTCTTCCAGGGGATACTCATCAATAGTCATAAGCACTGAATTATCTACGCCCACGTGCGGGAACCCGGAGCTTATACAAAAAAATACATATATATGTGTATGTAGTAGAAAAGGAGTACATAGTACGCAATAAATACAGACATATACATACATAACATAAAAAATATGCAGCCCTAAACATATCCAATAGGCTAAGAAGCCAGAGTTACATGTATTTCTCTAGTATGAAAATAACACATATACATATATTGTAAGAGAAGGACATGTACAGCAATAGCATTCCACAATCACCTTTTTTTTCATAAAAGAAAACAGGTAATGGCAGGCAATTAGCCTAAAGAAGGCTGCATAAATAAATAACATCCTTGTACAGAAAAGGAAACTGGCACCTCACTTTTAAGGCCTCAGAGACCCTGCTCACTTTGCCTTTAAGGAAGGCCTCCAGTAGCCCTTTGCTCCCATCATGGACCACAGGTGACAGTTAGGTCAGTTATTTTTTCTGGCTCCTTCTGTGAGGAACCTGGAGCTTGAGCTTAACTGATTTTAACTTTTTTCAGTCAGAAATTGGATTCTATCTATTTTTTCGACATTTCTTGTTACTGGTTGTATTTACCAGTCTTTTTCTGACTAATTGGTCATTCTTATTAGTCAGATATGCCACCTTTATTTTATAAATGTCCTTCCTGTGGGAAGAAGATAGCCAAATCTGATCCTCATTCGGTCTGCGTCGTGTGCCTACCTTCTTCTCACGCCACAGATAGCTGCTACCACTATCTTCAACTTTCAAGAAGAACATTGAAAGACAGAGAGAAGATCAGAATTCTAGGCTTGATGGAGAGAGAAAAACATCATAAAAGCGGCCCAGAGAGTCAGCTTTCCTCTAGAGCGCCCTCCTCTCCAAAGAAATGGCGAAGATCTGCATCGCCAGAAGCTAAAAGTAAGAAAAAACATCACAGCGCGTCGTCGACGTCGAGACCAACTAAGCAAGTAAGGTCGACGTCAAAGACAAGATCGCCGTTGAGAAGTAAGTCGACGTCGAGACCAACGACGCAAGTGAGATTGACTTTGAGGACAAGATCGCCGCCGAGAAGTAAGTTGACGTCGAGACATGCTTCAGGCTCGAAGCATGATAGACCTCAGTCCACGTCGAAGCGTCCGTCAACATCTATTCAGAGGTCGACGTCGAGATCTCTGCCCCCTTTCTATAAGGTCGGTGTCGAGACACTCCGGATCATCCTCTCGCACCCATCAGCGGTCTACATTGAGGGCAGGGTCGACGTCGAAGATGCCGCATGAACACTAGCGGTCGACGTCGAGAGCTTCGTCTCATAGATCTCCACCGTCGAGAATGTCACCGCCACTGTCGCTTTCAATGGAGGCTCACTCCGGTTTGACGTTGAGGCGTTCATCGTCGAAGGACAGAGAATTTGTTCCTGCGGAAGGCATAGAAAACCAGATGTCGAGATCATGGCGCTTGACGTCGAGGGAAGCTTCTTTCTCGCCTGGTATAAATATCATACAGGTTACACCGGATGGCTCTCCGGATAGTGGTGACAAATCTCCTGTCAACATGTCACAGAGATGGTTGGAGGACATTAGACACTGGAAGATCCAACCCAGACCTTCTGAGAGACCTCCTCTAATGGAATCCTCATGACCTTCCGCTGGTAGGTCCCCCCAAGGCGATCCAGATCCCATTTAAGACGGCGCTCACGCTCAAGAGAGCGCTCAAGGTCCCGCCGCTTACATACACCTAGGAGAAGACAGAAGTCTCCTACAACGACCTCATCAACAAGGTCCTTGTATAGAGATTATTCCCCAACTATCTTGTCAACTCCACCATCCAGGGTTTCCCCTGTTGATGACATTGGGACATTCAACAAGGTGATCTGTAGAGGTGCCAGCAATTTGAACATAACCATGACTGAAACTACACCATCGAACTTCGGCAAAGCCCCTTCTTCCGTTGGTGCCAGGATTATTAGAGCCTGCGATGAAAACCTTTTTGACACCTGCCACAGTGGGCTCGGGTCCTGCAAGAATTTCAAAAAAGTACAAGGCTCCAGACCAGATCCTTTGTTTCTGCAGTCTGATCCTCCACCAGATTCCCTTATAGTTGCCGCTGCCAAAAAAACTTCTTCCAATACCTCCATCTCGTCTGCTCCTCCGGAGAAGGACAGCAAAAACATGGATTCTTTGGGACAGATAATGTGCAGTACTTCAGGGTCTGTCATGAGAGTGGCCAGCGCAGCCGCTCTACTGGGGCGATATGACCGGTCTTTATGGAACTCTTTAACAAGGTTTATAGAAAAGTTACCCAAAGGCGATCAAAAGGATTTTCTAGAGATTGTACAGGAAGGTGGTCTGGTGGCAAACCAGATTATTAGTACAGCGGCTGATTCTGCAGACTTGGCAGCCTATGGATACACACATGGTATTTGCTCTCGAAGATCAGCATGGCTTCAACTCATGGGCCTCAAGCCCGATGCTCAAAGAAAGATTGTCAATCTTCCCTTTAATGGATCGTCGTTGTTTGGCTCACATGCGGACGACGAAATGGCAAAAATGAAAACTGAGTTGGACACTCTCAAGGCTGTAGGCCTCGAAAAGAAGAAAGAATTCCGTTGTCGATTTCGTTCCTAAGACAAACGCTCTTTTCCACAGCGGGGTCAATCCTCTAACTGGTCCTCACAGAACCAAGTCAGATGCAACAAAGGTCCCAGTTCCAACAGCGTAGACCTGAACGTGGCAGAGGTGGTAACAAACAGCAGTCAACAGCACCAAAGCAGCCACAAAAACAATGAGGTGTGTCTTCCTCCAAAGCTGTTGTCCACTCCGGTGGGAGGAAGAATTTAGTTACATCTGGAGGAGTGGTAATGTATAACAAAAGACAAATGAGTCAGCAACATTGTACAAAATGGCTATCTTCTCAAGTTCAAAACTCCTCCTCTATCTATACCTCCGAGAGGCATTTTTCACTGCGATCACCGATTGTTACAAACGGAAGTAAACACCTTATTGAAGAAAGGAGCTACAGAAAAAGTCCCCACTCCTCAAAGAAATCAAGGAGTATACTCTTGTTACTTCCTTGTGCGGAAAAGAGGTCCCACCACAGAATACAGACCGATACTGGACTTGAGGCTGTTGAACAAATACATTCGCAGAGAGAAATTTCGAATGTTAGCACGCCATAAAATGTTCCCACAGCTTCATCAAGGGGATTGGATGTGCTCCATAGACTTACAGGACACATATTTCCACGTAGCAATATCAAAGAAACATCAAAAATGTCTGCGATTTCGAGTGTCTTTTCAACAGTACCAGTACTCAGTTTTCCTGTTCGGGCTCAAATCAGCCCCCCGAAAATTCTCCAAATCTATGGCTGTGGTGGCCGCTTTTCTCCGCAAGCAGAAAATATTCATATATCCTTACCTGGACGACTGGCTCCTGAAGAGCTCATCTACAACTCAGCTGCAGGATCATCTCTTGTGCTGCCTTCAGATTCTCAACAACTTGGGCCTTCATGTCAATTTCAAGAGATGGCACATGCATCGACTACAACAATGTTTGGAGGACCAGTGGATGCAAGTATCAGGCCGCTGGGAGGATCATGTAATTCTCCATCAATCAGCCAAAGACTTCATCCGGTGGTGGATGAAGCGATCGCACCTGATGAAGGGAGTCCCTTTCCACCAGGACCCTCCAACCCTCTGCAAGTACAAGGTCTATGGTCCGACTCAGAAAAGAGCTACCACATCAACCTGCTAGAGCTGAGAGCCATGCATCTAGCTCTCAAGTCCCTGTTTCCGTCGTTCAAGTCTCGCTCCATTCTAATCCAAATGGACAATACAACAACAATGTATTATTTGAACAAACAGGGCGGTACCCGATCAAGAACACTCTCCATAGAATCTCAAACTATATGGAACTGACTTCTAGCGAGAGACCTATCCATAGTAGCCATTCATCTACCGGGCTCTCTCAACTCCCAGGTGGACTTCCTCAGCAGAGACTTCGTCGAAGCCCACAATTGGATTCTCAACAAAGAGGTCGCTCACAGCATCTTTCACGAATGGGGAACACCAGACATCGACCTGTTTGCAGATGCGGTAAACACAAAATTCCCAGTCTTCGCATCCAGGTTTCCCCAGCAAGGATCTCAAGGGAATGCCCTTTTGATCGAATGGTCTCAGAGCTTACTGTATGCTTTTCCACCGATTCCGTTGATCCCAACTGTAATCAACAAGCTGTACAGGACCAATGCCAGGATGATCCTAATATCCCCGGAATGCCCACGCCAGTGGTGGTTTCAGGACCTCCTTCAACTATCGGAAGTGCCACACAGGAGGTTACCATGCCGCCCAGATCTCCTATCCAAACAGGCAGGTAGAGTATTCCACCCCAACCATTCCTCCCTCCGGTTGACAGCATTGCTCCTGAAGTCATACAATATGGACATCTCCAATTGAATCCAGACTGTATGGCTATTCTTAAAGAAGCGAAAAGACCTTCCACGAGGAGATCGTATGCCTTCAAGTGGAATCTTTCTTCCTATGGTGTGTGGACAATGGACATGAGCCCATCCGGTGGTCAGGAACAGGTGGTTTTACCCTACTTGCTGCATTTGGCTAAATCTGGTCTTCAGTTTGCTTCTATCAAAGTCCACCGTGCAGCTATCACAGCCTAGAGGAAGTCCCCCAACCAGACTTCTTTGTTTAGGATTCCTGTGGTAAAAGATTTTCTTGAGGGCTTGAGAAAGGTTTACCCACCAGTCAGGATCTCCCTCTCCTCCATGAGAGCTTAACATTGTGTTAACAAAGTTGTTGGGGGCCCCTTTCGAGGCTATTCATAAAGCTTCCTTCAGCTTTAGACATGAAAAGCCGCATTCCTGGTGGCCATTACTTCTGCTCGCAGGGTGAGTGAGATCCAGGCTCTTGCTGTAAGGGACCTTACACTGTGTTTCACACCAACAGAGTGGTTCTCAGAACACATCCTAGTTTTTTTACCTAAAGTAGTCTCGGACTTTTATGTTAACCAGACTATCTCTTTACCTACCTTTTTTCCGAATCCTTTGAATCCTCCGGAAAAATATCACCACTCCTTAGATCTCAAGAGGGTTCTTAAGTTTTATTTGGACGGAACAAAGACACTGAGGAAATCAGAACATTTGTTTAATAACTATGGCCCTGTTAACACAGGTTGTTCAGCTTCCAAAAGATCCATTTCGAGATGGATAGTTTCTTGTATTCTACTGTCATATCAATTGGCCAACAAATACCTTCTGGGGAAACCTAGGGCCCATTCCACTAGAGGAAAGCTTCTACCACGACTCTCCTGAGGAATGTCCCCATGGCAGAAATTTGTAAAGTAGCTACTTGGCGATCAGTTCATACGTTTACTCGCCACTACTGTTTAGATGCTGACATGCAGGTAGATGCTCAGGTTGGGCAGGGGTTGCTGAGAAACCTGTTTGCTAATACTGTTTAACATGTGTACTTCAATTTTGTTGCTGTCTTTTGCTCGTCCACGAGGAAGTTGGTATGCACTTGCTACTCTTTTCAGTGCTTATGACTATTGATGAGTATCCCCTGGAAGAGAAGGATAAGTTACTTAACTGTAATCCTAGTTCTCTTCCAGGGGTATACTCATCAAAGTCATAAGCAACTCTCCCGCCTCCCCGGACGAGAATTTACAGTTTATACGGTATTGTTGCATTTTGGATGCAGGTTCCTACAGGTTTCCTATACCGTTCAAAAGAACTGACCTGTCACCGGTGGTGCATGATGGGAGCAGAGGGCTCCTGGAGGCCTAAAAGGCAAAGTGCTCAGGGTCTCTGAGCCATAAAGGCGAGGTGCCAGTTTCCTTTTCTGTACAAGGATGTCATTTATTTATGCAGCCTTCTTTAGGATAATTGCCTGCCATTACCTGTTTTCTTTTATGAAAATAAAAGGTTATTGCGGAATGCTATTTCTGTACATGTCCTTCTCTTATAATATATGTATATATGTTATTTTCATACTAGAGAAATACATGTAACTCTGGTTTCTTAGCCTATTGGATATGTTTAGGGCTGCATATTTTTTATGTTATACATGTATATATGTGTGTATTTATTACGTACTATGTACTCCTTTTCTACTACATACACATATATATGTATTTTTTTGTATATGCTCCGAGTTCCCGCACGTGGGCGGAGATAATTCAGTGTTTATGACTATTGATGAGTATACCCCTGGAAGAGAACTAGGATTAAGTTCAAGTTCAAGTTCAGAGATTTGTATAGCGCACTACTCACCCAGAGGGTCTCAAGGCGCTTGAGGGAGAGGGGGTGCTTTACTTATCGAATATCCAAGTTTTTAGTTGCTTTCTGAAGGCGAGGTGGTTCTGTGTAAGGCGGAGGTGGATGGGGAAAGAATTCCAGGTTTTGGCCGCTAAGTAAGAGAAGGATCTTCCTCCCATGGTGGATTTATGGATGCGCGGAATAGCGGACGATCGTAGTTGGCGGGAGGTGGTGTAGAAGGACAGTCGGGTGTTGAGGCATTCAGGTCCTTGGTCGTAGAGGGCTTTGTGTGCGTGGGTGAGGAGGCGGAACGTTATTCTCTTGTTGACGGGGAGCCAATGGAGGTCTTTTAGGTGGTCAGAAATGTGAGCTTGCCGAGGGATGTCCAATATGAGTCTGGCGGAGGCGTTTTGGATTCGTTGAAGTTTTTTCTGTAATTTGGCTGTGGTTACGGCGTAGAGGGTGTTTCCGTAATCCAGTCGGCTGGTGACCAGTGCGTGGGTGACCGTCTTTCTTGTTTCGGTGGGGATCCAACGGAAGATTTTTTTGAGCATGCGGAGGATGTTGAAGCAAGATGATGAGACGGCGTTGGCTTGTCTGGTCATCGAGAGGGAGGAGTCCAGGATGAAGCCATGGTTACGTGCGTGATCCGTAGGTCTGGGTGCGGTTCCCAGGGCCGGTGGCCACCAAAAGTCCCATGCAGAGAGGGATGATCCTAAGATGAGGACTTCCGTTTTGTCCGAGTTTAGTTTTAGACGGCTGTTCTTCATCCACTCGGCTACGTCTTTCATCCCTTCGTGTAGGTTGGTTTTGGCGGGGTTTGGGTCTTTGGTGAGGGATAGGATCAGCTGAGTGTCGTCTGCGTAGGAGATAATGTTGAGGTTGTGTTGGCGTGCAATGGATGCGAGGGGACTCATGTATACGCTGAAGAGGGTGGGACTGAGTGATGATCCATGTGGTACGCCGCAGATGACTTCAGTGGCCTCTGATCTTAAAGGGGGGAGGCGGACTCTTTGGGTTCTTCCAGCGAGGAACGAGATGATCCAGTCCAATGCTTTCCCTTGTATTCCGATGTTGCTGAGGCGTTGTATGAGGGTGCTATGACAGACTGTGTCGAAGGCTGCGGAGAGGTCGAGTAGGATGAGGGCAACTGTTTCTCCGTTGTCCAGTAGTGTTCGAATGTCGTCTGTTGCTGCAAAGGGCGGTTTCGGTGCTGTGTTTGGCTCGGAAGCTGGACTGTGAGGGGTTGAGGGATTTGTTGGATTCAAGGAAGGCGGCGAGCTGATTATTGACGGCTTTCTCAATGACTTTGGCAGGGAATGGGAGGAGCGAGATGGGGCGGTAGTTCTTAAGTTCAGTGGGATCTGCTGTGGGTTTCTTCAGAAGGGCGCTGAGTTCGGCATGTTTCCAACTTTCCGGGAAGGTAGCGGAGTTGAAGGAACAGTTGATGACATCGCGGAGATGGGGTGCGATGATGGAGTCTGCTTTGTTGAAAATGTGGTGGGGACATGGGTCGGTTGGCGATCCTGAGTGGATGGAGTTCATCAGGCGGATGGTGTCTTCGGTGGTGATTGGGTTCCAGGCGCAAAGGTTGTTAGAGTGCAGTTTTGGTTCGGAGGTGGGTGGAGTGGACTGGCCTGTATTCCATTGGGAAATATACAGTCTGTTTGTTCTATTTTGGGTGGAGAACAACAAAAGCAAGGCACCTCCAATATACATGGTATAAAATCCTGAAGAATATCAATAGCTTTAATTCAATTATTGGTCCTGAAGAAGGTGTAATAAAGGTCAGGAAGCCAACGAAACGCTGCATCGACACAATAACTTTTTTTAGTACTTTGTTTGCATTCAGTTATTTTCTATGTTATTTTTTAACCAAATATTTTTGATGATGTATCTGGTCCAATGGATGATAAACTATTTTAACAAACATCGCTAGTATTTGATGTGTATTTTATTAAATATTTATGAGATTGTAAATATTGTAGTTTGAGCATTATTGGTTATTTTTTTACATTGATGGTATATCTGTTGTTCATAGGTTGATAATTAATCATCCTTATAGCAAAAATTTCTATTTCAACAAGTCCAGGGGGAAAACTTTTGCATTGCTTCAATCGAAACAACTACTTACCTAAACAAATGTTGGTGTACAGAAAAAAGCTAATACACGTGCTCTGTAAATAAAAGTGCTGAGAGACCACCTGAGATTGCTTGCTTACCAGCAACTCCATACACCACATGCATCTGTAGGTGAAGCATGCCAAAGGTTGGTTGAGAAAGACAGCACTCGGAGGAGCCAAAAGGTATTGGAGCTCCTTTATTTTTTTTTTATTTTTTTTATTTCAAATCGTTTTTATTGAAGTAATAAAACAAAGCAAAAGACATTACATTAAATCTTCCATCAAAAGTGAATTAATACAGATGTTGTCAGACCAATACAGAAACTACAAATGATAAAAATAAAGAGAATAAAGAGAAGAATCACTCTTGCTTGTCACATGGTTATTGATCAAGTTGTTAAACACTTGACGTGTGGATGAATGGGGATAGTTCTGACATAGCAACTAGGATCACACCCATATATCTAAGGTACTACTACATGGTCATATAGCTTCAAGGCGGTTCAAAGTGGAGGGATGAACTGTCTAGTGACTTCCATAATTTCTTATTGGATGGACACCACGTAGAGGACTGTAACGCCTGATTCGTGGCACCTCTCAGGAAAGACAGCCATTCCTGCCAAATTTTGAAATTTACTTCCTTAGCACATTTCCACTTGCACAAAATAACCTTACATGCCAGTGTCAACATTAAATCCAAAAGCTGGCGATCATGCTCATTTGTTAATCGCGGTTCCAACCCCCCTAGAATGACATATACAAATTCCTTCATTGGCTTTATCTTAAACACATGATGAATGCATACAAATATTTTCTCCCAATATTCTTTCAGCAGGGGACAGTTGAATAGCATGTGAGGAAGATCACCAGTCCCTGATTGGCAATTCCAGCACTCCGGAGAATCACGTAATTTGCATTTAAATAGCTTTTCCGGAGTCCAGAACGACCTATTTATGAGCATATACTTCGTCTGGAATAGGATGGGTGATACTTTGTGGGCAAGTGCTGACTTATTAATCAATTCCCAATCCCACTCTATTCCTGTGGAGTTAGGTTCCGCTTCCCATTTCGCTTCCACTTTTTTGTGAGATTTGCTGGGCAGTGGTAGCAACAGTTTATACACCTTGGAAACGAAGTGACCTGAGTGCATGATGCGTGGGAGATGTGTTATCAGCCACGGAGTGTAGGGTGTGAAATTACGGTTGGTTAATGTCGCCTTAACTTTTAGAAAATTATAGAAGTCTATCGGGGCCAGGTCAAACTTCGTTTGTAGGCTTGAGAACGGGATTGGTTCGCTGTTGTCATACAAGTCTCCGGCCAGGTTAATACCTTTTTCGGACCATGACTCCCAGAAGAGTTCCACACCGTGTGTTTAAGGTAGGGGTTTCTCCATAATGACATGCATGATGATTTAGAGAATGTCAATTTGGTTTTATGCGTTTGGTCAAGTCTAAGTAGGGCCCTTCTGGTATTTAACAATATGTATCTGGAGTGAGGGAGGTGTGACAGATCCATGGTGATTAAAGACTCAAGAGGAGCCTTGCCCACTATTGATCTCTCAATGTCAATCCACACAGGAGTGTAAGTTGGTGATTTCATTAACCATTGAGCACCTTGCTTACACAGAAAGGCTGTCTGATAGTTTCTGAACGATGGTAGCCCCAGGCCACCTTTATCTTTTGCCAGTTGTAATTTCTTTAGAGATATCCTGGCTTTCTTGCCCCGCCACAGGAAGTTACCAAACAGCTGGTCTATTTTTAAGACAAAATTATTAGAGAACGTCATAGGGAGCATACTGGCCATGTAGTTAACTAATGGTGTTGACATCATTTTGAGAGTTTCTGCCCTGCCCCACCATGAGAGAAACTTTGGGGACCAACTTTCTAGAAGAGTAGATACTTTTTTCAAAGTCGATTCTTCATTTATTTTTAGAGTGGAGACTAAATCCTTATCGAAGTCCAACCCCAGGTACTTAAAGCATTTGGGCTGCCATGTAAGACCAGAATCCCCCAAGATCCCCTTATCCCCTATGTAATTTAGCAGCTTGACCTCCGTCTTGTCTTTATTGAGCTTATAGCCCGAAACCCTCAAAGTCTTCAATGTCCGACATAAGTGCAGACACTGCCTCATCCGCCCTTTCAGACAGGACAAGCACATCATCTGCATATGCTGTCAATTTAACCGTGCAGTCTCCAAAGGGTATACCTGCAATTTTAGGATCTTCCCTTATATGATGTAAGAATGGTTCAATTGCCAACAAAAATAACGAGGGTGATAAAGGGCACCCCTGCCTCGTACCTTGCTTTAAGCAAAAGGAAGATGAGAACGATCCACCAGCTCTAACTCGCGCCGAGGGGCAGCAATAAAGTGACATCACTAGCCGTGTAAATGTTTCCCCCAAATTAAATTTATTGAGGACTGCTTTGAGAAAGACCCAATCAACCTTATCGAAGGCCTTTTCGGCGTCTAACGTTATTGCTACTGTAGGGGTTTCTAGAAGTTTAGATTTCTCCAACACATGCGCCAAAATCCGTGTGTTATCACTGGACAACCTATGCTTTAGGAAGCCCGCTTGAGATGGATGGACTAATTGTGGGAGCACCTTTTGAAGACGTGCGGAAAGTATCATTGCTAGAATCTTACAGTCAATATTAATTAGCGAAATTGGCCTGTAGTTTTTTGGGAGCGATGGGTCTTTCCCTTCCTTCGGGAGTACTGCAATTGTTGCCTCCGCCAGGGTGCCTTTTACTTCACCAGAGCTATTTATTTCTTGGAATAGGTTTATCAAGGGCCCAGTTAACATAGTTGGGAATGTTTTATAGAATTTTGCTGTAAAGCCATCTGGGCCTGGTGCCTTCCCTGTTTTCAATTTTTTAATCGCGCTTTCCACTTCTTCAGTACTGATTGGGCCATTTAGACTAATCTGGTCTTCAGCGGTCAGCCTTGGGAGGTCACACTCATCCAAATAACTCTTAATTTTATCTTCCTCCACCTTTGTATTTTTTGCATACAGGTCCTCATAGAACACTCTAAATACCTCAGCTATCTTGTCTGGATCAGAATGTGAGTTCCCTGAGGCGTCCTTAAGGATGTTAATACAGTTTTTTTGCACTTTAAATTTCAAATATGAAGCGAGACTCTTTCCTGCTTTATTGGATTCACAAATCTTAAACCTCTTTCCTTTGTCTAGCCAAACTCCCGCCCTTTCACTTATTAACTTATTGTGTTCATATTTCTTATTTGCCAGATCATAAAGAGTCATATCGTCTCTTAACCTTAAATGCTTACTTTCAAGATCTCTAATTTCACTTTCAAGGGTTTCTAATTTCGCGTTATAATTTTTATTCATGGCAGACCTAATCTTGATACATACTCCCCGTAATGTACTTTTCATAGCATCCCATCTAATAAGATCAGATGTGTCCCCTTCTTTATTAATTTGCAGGTAAGAGACAATGGCAGCTTGTATTGTAGATCTGTGTTGAGCGTCGCTTAATATCTCATCATTCAGGCGCCAAGACGTCTGACGGGGAGATGATTTGGCATTTGCAATGGACAGGGAAATACAAGAATGATCCGACATCACACGAGGCTCTATGTTGGTAGACTCTATTCTGGGTACCCCGTTCTGTGTTATGAGGATGTAGTCAATCCTGGAGTATGAGTCATGCGGTGTAGAATAAAAGGTATAATCCCTCCCTGTAGGATTCTGGAGCCTCCACGCATCCACTAAATGAAAGCGTTCACACAGATTATTGAAGGCTCTATGAGATTTGTTTGGTTTGAAAGGGCAGTGGGAGTCCCTATCTAGCGTTGCGTCTTTTGGAAGATTAAAATCACCACCCACTATGTGAACAGCGCTATCTGGGATATTTTCCATATGTTTATTTAAGCCCTCCCAAAACTTAAGGTCACTGGTGTTAGGGGCATATATGTTCGTAACATAAAATTCCGTATTTTCTTTGCTTAGTCTGGCCGTAACCCACCTCCCGTCCGAGCTAGCCTCATGAGATAAAACCTCCACCTTTGATTTCTTCGCGACAAGAATCAACACCCCATTCTTTTTGTGAACAGATTCTGCACCCACAACTTCGTTGTAAAACTTGTTCCTCAAGTGATAAAACTGCTTAGCTTCCAGCTTCGTCTCTTGTAGCAATACAATATCGCCTTTCAACCTACGCACATAATCTAAGATTTTTTGTCTTTTGATCGGTTGGTTCAAACCTTTAACATTGAGTGACAATATCTTCATCTTGTCCATATTACATACTCCCATCGGAGTATTCACCGCGTTATGTGTGAACAGTTAAAGAATGCTTCATCTGGAGAAAGACACGCATCACACTTGACTAATTACAAAATGCTGGACTTCCATCTCCCCGAGACTTCGAGAGGACATATGAGTGAACATAGAGGCTATAACCCACACCACCATCAGGTGTCAGTGCAATAGTGAAAGTGCAAGCAAGAAGAAGAAAAAGAAAAAGAAGAAACAGAAAGAGAAGAAAAAGAATCAAACATAAAAGATATGCAACACATACCCGAACCCCCAATCCCCTCGTCCCTCCACCCTCCCCACCCCACCTGTATTCCGTAGGCATGGTGATTGGAGAGAGAGTACGGTGCAGCCTCCCCGTGCCTAGACATATTCATATTCTTTTGGAGCATATAAGATTTATAACATTTTACTAAAAACTTGTGAGTTGTTTCTAACTATCACGACCATAATAAATCATGTACCAAGTCACCTTGCACGTATGAAGGAATTCAAGGACTGCAATATTAGAGATAAACGAAACAAGGTATTACCTTTTTGTTTGAATCAATACCAACTGGTAAAGTTATAAAACCTAAGTAGTGAGGCATGCGAAAAAGTATTAAACTTATTAAACGAAGTAGCTCAAGGTAGAAGAATACAAATGTATAGACATGGATACCAAGTCAGAACCTTAAACCTGGGCCTTAACCATGGGCCCTCAAAGTATCCTGAAAAATGTGTATAAATGTGTGAAGTGTGTATAATACGGATACATATATGGAGATATGAACTCCGAATCAAAAAGCCCTAAACTCTGGCCATAATCTTTGCTTCAAAGCACCATATTTGTTTTACACAATAGCTGAACATATTCATTTGTTCTGCTAAACAACCAGGAATTGAATACCAATGGAAAATGCGTGTTGCAGAATGCCCTTCATTTATAACCTGAGGCTGAAGCCTGGTCAGCGGAGCTTTCAGGATTATTCGTCTCCATGTCCAATTCCTCAGGGCCATCCAGCATACGTTTCAATTTCAGTGGGTCTGAAAAAATGTGTGGAGAGCCCTGAATAATCACTCGATACCTTGCCGGACCAATGAATCCATATTGGAAGCCCCTTTTCTTCAGTTGCGGTCGAAGCGCCAAGAATGCCTTCCTGACGTCCACTGTCTCTTTACTGTAGTCTTGAGATATATAGACCTTAGCAGATTTCCATAAGATGTGATTGTTTTTACGCATGAAGGTAAGAATCTGTTCTACATGCTGGTACCTGAGCGGTTTGCAAACAATAGCTCTGGGACCCTTTTGATCCTTTGAGATCCTTGCCGGGACTCTATGGGCTCTATCAAATTCTAGTGGGTGTGTAAACGTCATGTTTGTAGCTTGGGTAAACCAGGACTCAAGAAAAGCCACACAGCTCCCCAGTTGATCCTCTGAAACTTCCGGAATTCCAAAAATGCGTAGGTTCCCCCTTCGATTACGGTCTTCCAATTCAGCGAGTTTCCGAGTTGTTTGATCCGCTGCTATGCACAAGCGTTTAACTGCGTTGCAGGTCTTCACTTCCATATCCTCAAGTTTGCTAATCCTCGTTTCTGCTTCTAAAAGTTTTGCATTGGTGTCGCGATTGTCTTGCCTGATTGCTGCCACCTCTTCTTTTGTCGCTTTCGCCAGATCCCTGACTTCATCAAGTCTGCTAAGTATTAAATCTATTGGATCCGGGTTATCCTTCCTTCCTTTGCCTGGTGAGGGCAGATCAGACTTAAGTCTCTTTAGGCTTTTTGCTAGCTCTTTGTCTGACATGTTTGCTCGTGATGTAGACTGACTGACGTAGACTGACTGGCCGTGGGCAGTGATTCACCTGATTTGTGATTTGATTCACCTGATTTGTGTCTGTCCGCCGTGGCGCACTTTCTTTTCCAGGCTCCGGAGAGTGCCCTATTTGTTCCTATTTGTTCCTCAGATGACCACTGAGAAAGCCGTGATAGCCAGGAATCGGCAATCAATGATGCAGTCCATTAGTTTGAGTAGGTTGATCACTGTGCTGAAGGCGCCATTCTTAACTCACGGTGAGAGTTTGCGTCGCCACTTTGCTTAAAATAGGCAATATGTGTGGAGTGGAGTGGCAATCTCACTCAATCGCATTGCAGTGACACATCGTGTGGTAGGCGCAATCTCAGATCATACATTTAGAAGCTACACTTTCCTGCAGTCTTTACCAGTCTTTACCCGCCTTTACCAGCTTCTGCCCATTGTAGAACAACAACTAATCATTCCTTCATGTTGAGCCAGCACCCAGCCATCATAGCATATGAAATTGTGGCAGCCCTGATGTCTCAGCAGTGTCAAAGTATTCGGGTTAATTTGGAAACATGGTCAGACTACACATACGAGATCAGAATCAATCCTCAGGGGCCAAAATCATCCCAGAAAAGCACATTTCTGCTTGTCATCAAGACACCGATTTTAATGTTCCAATGAGAACAATGATCAGGCGTTTTCCATGCACAATCGTTTTTATCTCCTTTACCCAGTGAAAACGCTCATCTCATGTGGCCAGAATCAATCTGTATGCCTGCAGATCTTTGGAAATTCGTTACGCCGCCATTTTGTGTGGTGCGAGCGGTGGCCGCTTTCTGTGCACTTTTGTTGTGCCTGCCAAGCCTCGTGCCGGAGGAAACGTTTAAGAACTGGAGCATACAAACCTCTCCAGCGCCGAAAAAATAAAAGAACTGGACGGCGGAATGTGAGCGGGTCACAAAGAGCGCTCAGTCGACGAGCTGCGTGAAGGTGAAGTCCGGTTTTGCGGGATTTGCAGCTCCGCTCCGGCGCTGCTGGTGAAGGACGGCGGGAGGAAGGCTACGTGTCCGCCCAGCAAACCACCGAGGACGCCGGCAGACAGAGAACGAGGGTCTGCTCGGTATGAGAGCAGGATTTGAAGGACTCTGGCGGTAACCGGTCCGGCAGATGCACGGAAAGGGCAGCGGGAGAAACAGTGAGTAAAGGAAACGCCTGAAACGCTTGGCAGGCACAATTGGAGCTCCTTTATTGTTCAGATTGTTCTTGTTGCCTATAGACTCCCACCACTGTACCTACCGTGTCACAGGGCAGGACACTAAGATCACCAAAAGGTGTGTCTGGGGGCAAAGTGTCTCTTGAGGCTGTGCAGAGGACGAGTTGTAGATTAGACGACTATGGTCTGGTCAGCACTGTTTTGCCAAATCGTCGCCAAATTGTAGTAAAGTTGTCATGAAGTAGCCGTACACTTTCATAAGTGAATGAAGTAGTTTTATTGAAGAGCACAACCCAACTAACACCTCATCAGCTGACCAAATCACCAACTGACCCAGGGAGAACATTCAGTGCAATCTAGAATACACGCAGATATCCTGGAAGGGTGGGGAGGTGGGAACACAAAGAAAGGCATGACATCAACAGGTAGCCATGTTGTAATGGATCACTGACATAATATCGACAGACAAAATTTCGACCTACAAAAATATCGAATCAAAAATATAGAATGCCAGAATATCGACTGCCTATCTACAAACAGGTAAGTACAAAAATATCTACTCCAAAATATCGATTGTAAAAAATATAGACTGTCAAAATATCGAATTTTTTAAATGTCTTAAACTTAATTAAAAAGTAATATAATAATAAATATAATTAATTTAAACATACTTAAAATAATTAAATAAATCTAAAATAATAAATAATAATGTAACTTTAAAATACCCCCCCCCCAATTTTTTTTAATATATATATATATATATATATATATATATATATATATATATATATGCAGGGAAAGGTCCTTTTGGTTCAAAAAGAACGGAGAGACACCATGGGGTTTTTTGAAGAGGGAGCTTTTATTTCTTGAGCATGGACATGACGTGTTTCGGCATACTGCCTTTTTCAAATGCCAGCTCTCACCCCAACACTAGCCGCAGTCCACAGAAGTACCCTCTTTCGCTCCGCCTTCAATGGTCATCCTGATTGGTCAGTCGAGATCACACACAGACCTGTAGTTTAGGTAGTAAACCACAGATCCCAGCATGCACTGCCACTGCATGCGAAGTATGTGATCCTTTTAACCACGGTGTAGTCCGTTGTGATCAGGTATTTTCACGAGCGCTGATCGGGGCTGCAGCAGGTAGGGTATTTGGAACAAAAGATTCCCTCTCCAGTCCCCAAAACGCCTCAAACCAACAATTATCCGCTCCTACTGGTGGCCTGAAAAACTCAATGCAGTGAGTGAGAATCCTCCTTGTAGTCACGGTCCGCTATCCGCAGTCGGCCAGATACGAGGGCGGGTGTGGTGGAAAAGAGCATTTCACTACCGTGAAAAGAGAAGATTTGCCGAAGCTGTTCGGTTGGCTCTTTCCCTACGCTGAGACGGGTCCTTCCAAAGCGCGCCAGGACTTGCACGCAAGTAATGCAGGGAAAGGTCCTTTTTGTTCAAAAAGAACGGAGAGACACCATGGGGTATTTTGAAGAGGGAGCTTTTATTTCTTGAGCATTGGCATGACGCGTTTCGGCATACTGCCTTTTTCAAATGCCAGCACTCACCCCAAAAGTAGCCGCAGTCCACAGAAGTACCCTCTTTCGCTCCGCCTTCAATGGTCATCCTAATTGGTCAGTCGAGATCACACACAGACCTGTAGTTTAGGTAGTAAACCACATATCCCAGCATGCACTGCCACTGCATGCGAAGTATGTGGTCCTTTTAACCACGGTGTAGTCCGTTGTGATCAGGTATTTTCACGAGCGCTGATCGGGGCTGCAGCAGTTGGGTAATTGGAACAAAAGATTCCCTCTCCAGTCCCCAAAACGCCTCAAACCAACACTTATCCGCTCCTACTGGTGGCCTGGAAAACTCAATGCAGTGAGTGAGAATCATCCGTGTAGTCACAGTCCGCTATCCGCAGTCGGCCAGATATGAGGGCGGGTGTGGTGGAAAAGAGCATTTCACTACCGTGAAAAGAGAAGATTTGCAGAAGCTGTCCGGTTGGTTCTTTCCCTTCGCTGAGACGGGTCCCTCCAAAGCGCGCCAGGACTTGCACGCAAGTAATGCAGGGAAGGTCCTTTTGGTTCAAAAAGAACGGAGAGACACCATGGGGTATTTTTAAGAGGGAGCTTATATTTCTTGAGCATGGGCATGACGCGTTTCGGCATACTGCCTTTTTCAAATGCCAGCTCTCACCCCAACACTAGCCGCAGTCCACAGAAGTACCCTCTTTCGCTCCGCCTTCAATGGTCATCCTGATTGGTCAGTCGAGATCACACACAGACCTGTAGTTTAGGTAGTAAACCACAGATCCCAGCATGCACTGCCACTGCATGCGAAGTATGTGATCCTTTAACCTCTGTATAGTCCGTTGTGATCAGGTATTTTCACGAGCGCTGATCGGGGCTGCAGCAAGTAGGGTAATTGGAACAAAAGATTCCCACTCCAGTCCCCAAAACGCCTCAAACCAACACTTATCCGCTCCTACTGGTGGCCTGGAAAACTCAATGCAGTGAGTGAGAATCCTCCGTGTAGTCACAGTCCGCTATCCGCAGTCGGCCAGATACGAAGGCGGGTGTGGTGGAAAAGAGCATTTCACTACTGTGAAAAGAGAAGATTTGCTGAAGCTGTCCGGTTGGCTCTTTCCCTTCGCTGAGACGGGTCACTCCAAAGCGCGCCAGGACTAACACATATTATTAACAAAACATATACAATATTTTTACCGTAGGACAGCGAGAGATTTAAATTTAATATAACCACTTCAGTGAGCGCAACAGTAGAAAAAACAATGGATAGCGTAGAGATAAAAAATACTATTCCCACTCCAGAGAGCGCAACAGTAGGGAAAGCGTTGGATAGCGTAGGGGTAAAAATTACTATTCCCACTCCAGAGAGTGCAACAGTAGGGAAAGCATTGGATAGTGGGAGGGTAAAAAATTACTATTCCTACTCCAGTGAGTGCAACAGTACAGAAAGCGTTGGATAGTGTAGGGGTAAAAATTAGTATTCCCACTCCAGTGAGTGCAACAGTAGGGAAAGGATTGGATAGCGTAGAGGTAAAAATTACTATTCCCACTCCAGTGAGTGCAACAGTAGGGAAAACGTTGGATAGCGTAGGGGTAAAAATTACTATTACCACTCCAGTGAGTGCAACAGTAGGGAAAACGTTGGATAGCGTGGGGTTTAAAATTACTATTCCAACTTCAGAGAGTGCGACAGTAGGGAAAGCGTTGGATAGTGGGAGAGTAAAAATTACTATTCCCACTCCAGAGAACACAACAGTAGGGTAAGCGTTAGATAGTGGGAGAGTAAAAATTACTATTCCCACTCCAGTGAGTGCAACAGTAGAGAAAGCGTTGGATAGCGTAGGGGTAAAAATTACTATTCCCACTCCAGTGAGTGCAACAGTAGGGAAAGCATTGGATAGCGTAGGGGTAAAAATTACTATTCCCACTCCAGTGACTGCAACAGTAGGGAAAGGTTTGGATAGCGTAGGGGTAAAAATGACTATTCCCACTCCAGTGAGTGCAACAGTAGGGAAAACGTTGGATAGCGTAGGGGTAAAAAATATTATTCCCACTCCAGAGAGTGCAACAGTAGGGAAAACATTGGATAGCGTACGGGTAAAAATTACTATTCCCACTCCAGTGAGTGCAACAGTAGGGAAAACGTTGGATAGCGTTGGGGTAAAAATTACTATTCCAACTCCAGAGAGTGCAACAGTAGGGAAAGCGTTGGATAGTGGGAGGGTAAAAACGACTGTTCACACTCCACAAAGTGCAACAGTAGGGAAAGCGTTGGATAGCGTAGGGGTAAAAATTACTATTCCCACTCCAGAGAGTGCAACAGTAGGGAAAACATTTGATAGCGTACAGGTAAAAATGACTATTCCCACTCAAGTGAGTGCAACAGTAGGGAAAACGTTGGATAGCGTAGGGGTCAAAATTACTATTCCAACTCCAAAGAGTGCAACAGTAGGGAAAGCGTTGGATAGTGGGAGGGTAAAAATTACTATTCACACTCCAGAGAGTGCAACAGTAGGGAAATCGTTGGATAGTGGGAGGGTAAAAATTACTATTCCCACTCCAGAGAGTGCAACAGTAGGGAAAGCGTTGGATAGTGTAGGAGAAAAAATTACTATTCCCACTCCAGTGAGTGCAACAGTAGGGAAAGTAAATACTTCATATATATTTGAAAATAAATTAAATATTAATACCAAATACAAATTAATTAAAATGAATTCCCAATTTAAGATATTATAATAAGTATTCAATTTAAAACAATAAAATTAATTTAATTACTAAAAATTAATTACCTATTAATACAAAATATTTACAAATAACAATAAATTATTAAAACATTTAAAAATAATTAACTATTAATTCAAATTAATAACCAATTTATATATTAATACATTTAATTAATTACAATTAAATGACTTCCCACCCAATTCCCCTATAAACCCACAACCCGCTACAAAATTAAATACATAAAATTAACATAATTATCAATTGATCATTTAATATAAATGAATTACCAATTAAAACTAAATAATTACCAATTACAAATTAAATTAGAATTAAATCTAAATAAATACCAATACAAAAAAATATATTAAATTATTTATAATTAAATTACTACCTACCCTATTACCCTATAAACCCACAACCCACTCCAGAAAATAAATGAATAAAATTAACATAATTATCAAATAATAAAAATTAATTACCAATTATATTTTTATTAATTTCCAATCAATAATTAATTAACAATTAATTGAACATAAATACCAATAATTTACAATATTTAATTAATTATAATTAAATTACTTCACACCCTATTCCCCTATAAACCCACAACCCGCTCCAGAAAATAAATGTAAAAAATTCACATAATTATCAATTAATCAATTAATAAAAAATAATTACAATTATATTTTAATTAATTGCCAATTAATAATTAATTAACAATTAATTGTACATAAATACCAATAAATTAAAATATTTAAATAATTATAATTAATGCTCCCGGTTTTCCGTTTAAACGGATTTTTACATATAAATACAGACGGAAAACAAGTTTTCCTTTATCTGTATTTATATATAAAAACGGGAAAATACTAGTACATTTTCTCATTAACATCACACCCCTAGCCATCTGGTGTCTGCCCCTCCTTAGAGGGTTAAGAGGTGTCAGCCCGGTCTGAGAAAGCTTCCGGCGCACCCGAGTACTTCACAGGTCTTTGAAAGATCGTTTAATTGTTAATGAGGCTTTTGTAGTTCTTTCGCCCCTCATCCCCGGCCTCTTCACTATGCCAATTGCTCCCAGCGCCCGTCTTTTCCTCGCAGACTGGGTTTTAATTGAGCAGATTCAGTGTTGGAGTGCCCGGTTTGCACAGGATTTTACAGAGGGAGAAATAGTAAGGCAGTTGCCTTGCACATAGCTGTCAAGGTTTCAGATTGCTACGTGTGACATCTCCAAAATGTTTGTGTAATAATGAGTGGCATTTAAAAAACTATGAGTGACACTTTCTCACGGCCCCCCGAAATCAAACAATGAAGATAAGGGAAACATATATATCAGAAATTTTACTCATTTGAACAACGAGAAACTCTAAGAACATTTTGAAACTGCTTTAAAGCACACGCACATGAAACGGAAGGGCACTAACTTAGTGCCCTTGTAACCTGATCCTATCATAAAGCAAATATCTAACCCTGATATTAAAACTTCAATCGTGAGATTAAAACTACAACTTGGACCTTAGCAGGAAAATAATGTCAGCTGCTTTCATTTTTTTTTACTTAGCAAGTCTGAGTCACAGTGCTGCAGCTGGGGATATACAGACTGCTGGCCATGGTTCCTCCTAGTCTCTTTGAGTCTGTCCAGTCACGCCCCTTGGCTGCACACAGCTGCTGAGAATCAGGATACATTTTACATGTCAACAGCAGTGAGTTAAGCTGCAAAGTGGCACATTGTCTTCGGAGCTGTGCTAGTGCCTTTTAAAGATATTCAGCTCCTGCTCTAAGACTCACCTGACCTGAAAGAATCACGGGGGACCCCGCACAACAGGGGTTGAGCAGGCAGGCAGGCAGGCAGCAAGTGTCTGGTCAGGAGGTGACAGGCCGAGCACCGGCCTCCTCCTGTAATTATTTAACTTGGCACAGGGGCAATTGACTTTTGGGGTCCGGGGGGGGCAGGACATTGAGATTCAAATCATTAGTGTGTCAAATGAGGTAAATACCTTCGCACTAATTTTACTTGACAAAGCCAGCGCCACCACTGTACAGGCCAGAACTGAGCCATGACGAATGCTCCCACGGCGGTCACAGTTCATCTGGTTACTCTGATAAGAATTCAGACAGCATTCACAAGAGGTATAGCTGCAGGCACTCTCGCTCGGGCATCGATATTGACCTATTTATTTTACTGGCACTGCAGCACATTCAACACAAACGGTTTGAGCACTAGAGCGGCAGTGCTAAGCTGCGGCTATCTCAAACGGCACATAGTTATTACCGCCAACCTGGCCCACCTTTAAGTACCCAGTCTCGGTTGCCCAGCCATTGGGCAAATCACTGCATTGACTCTCCTGACCTGTGCACGTGATTTAGAACGCTATGGGTGAATGTATCCAGAGTTTGCAAGTAGCGCGCCGCTGAGCCAGCCCCAAGCGGTGAGCAGCGCTGACCGCTGACAGCTTTGTTCAGAGTGGTAACATTGCAGCAGTCCAGTTGCACATCTGGTGAGAGCCGGCACTGGGACCACAACTGGCTGCGACCTGCTGTAATGACCGGGTGACTTGCTGTTAAAACCTGCTGCTCTTTTAACAATAAATGCAATTTTGAAAACAAGGGCTGGTGCGATATATTAAATTATCAATTTAACTAAATGTGGAAAAATACTAGCTGTAGCATCGTCTTTTGCTTGTGAAAAAAATAAATGTGGATAAATACAGAAAAAATGCCCAAAAAATAAATATGGATAAATACAGACGGAAATGGCAAAAAAATAAATACCATAAAACCGGGAGCCCTAATTATAATTAAATTACTTCCCACCCAATTCCCCTATAAACCCACAACCAGCTCCAGAAAATAAATAAATAAATAAAATTCACATAATTATCAATTAATCAATTAATAAAAATTAATTACCAATTATATTTCAATTAATTGCCAATTAATAATTAATTAACAATTAATTGTACATAAATACCAATACATTAAAATATTAAATTAAATATAATTAAATTACTTCCCACCTTATTCCCCTATAAACCCACAACCCGCTCCAGAATTATATTACGCAAAAATTAAATACCATAAATTGACTTAGTTACTTACCTAAAATTCGATATTTTTGTTGTCTATATTCTGTCCCTCAATATTTTTTTGTCTATATTCTGTCCCTCGATATTTTTGCTGTCTATATTCTGTCCCTCGATTTTTCTTATGTCTATATTCTGTCCATTCGATATTCTATCCATTCTATATTTTTGATTCGATATTATTGTCCTTCTATTCGATATTTTTGTAGTCTATATTTTGTCTTATCGATATTCTGTCTACTCGATATTTACAACTCGATATTTCACTACCTCGATATTTTTGTACTCGATATTATGTCTGTATACCGTCGTAATAAATAACAATATACAACAGTAAGTCTGTCCCATTAGGCTGCAGGATTTAATTGAACTAAAAAAGGCAGAATTGGGCCTCCTTGAATTTGGTGTTTAGCTGTTTGGTATCTGTGTACCTTAGCATAGGGATTGTGTTACTCTATTAAGTCTCCAGATGTACATTTTCAAGCTCGTACTGGACTGAGCAGCAAAAGTGCCACATCAGGGAAAAGTGATTTTGTTCCCATTTTTGCAACAAACAGCTCATTATAAATGCTGCACAATTAGAGCTAACTTATTTGGATTTCACCACCACACATTAGCTAAACATGGCACAAAGTGTGATGATGTCACGTTTTTTTTAAAAACAACTAAATCGCCGCAAAAACTTGATGAGAATTTAATAGCTATGAACCCAAAAAATCCTGCAGAGTGCATACGTTGGTAAAGATCACTCGACCAAGTGACAAATTATCACAGAAATGCTCAGAATTTTTGGGTTTAGTACCTAATAATGTTCAATGACATAGCCAATGAGAGGGAGTGACGTTCAAAACGGCCGAATCTTAAATACTGTTATCTCCAAAACATGTTAAACCACATAATAGGATTACATACACTCATAAGAATATTTGGTGTACCCGTGATATGATTGGTTCGTTAATACACAACAACATACTTAGATATAATGTTTGTGGTACCCTACTCAATACCCTTACTCCCATCGTGCACATTAACCTCTCTGACATTTGTTTCTAGCTCTGCTGTGAGCTCTTGCATTGTAATATCTATCCCGTGTTTAGAGGCACAGAGTATAGATGGTACACCAACACACGTCACTTGTAGACAGATGTGGTCGGAGAGAGAATAAAATATGTTTTATACCATACAGATTTGTGCAAGGAATGCCCAATAATGACGACAAAGATGCTGAGTAGACTGTTTCCCATGCCCACCCTAAGTGATTTCAAGGATTCACATAGGTTTAGGTCTGGCAACAAAGCACAGTTGTTGCCATACCTTATGTTGTCAACAGTAAAAGATCTTTGAAGAAGTGCTACTTAGGCTCTGGCTAACGTTAACTCTCTTGAGTACAGCATTTGATTGGACAGAAATTGTGTACTTTCGTGATAAAGAGCGCTTGTATTGCACTTCTTGCCTTTTGTAAACGATTGTGCTCAGCACAGCAGCATTGAGATGGTTATGGTGACAAGCTAATGATCAAGTCTATGAGCCTGATCGCTTTATTATTTAAAGTTACAAAAAAGGCAGTAGGCCTGAAAAGGATATTCTAAAACCAATAGGCATTTATTGGTGGATTGTTATTAATACTGTTAAAATCTGTAGATATGTAAGTTGTTCCATTGAATCTCAGAAGTTACTGTACATAGCAATAGTTTCAATGTCAGTTACTCCCTATGACAAACGTTTGGATTTGAACATTTGCAATTTGATAATCTTTTGAGCGGGGTTGTATACTGTTTTGCCAAATGTAATTATGTGCATATTTATAACTTTATGACTAACCCTGATGGCTGCCATTTTATGCTCATTACGTTAGGCTTTTCTTTGTTATGGTGACATGTCAGTGATAAAGGCTTTAGGCATGACTGGTTCATTGGGAGCAGTTACATCAGAGTAATAGGTCTGATCTGTTTACTGACAAAACAAAGCAGTAAGCCTGACTTTTTTTTTTGCGAAACACATATGTTAAAGCCAGTAGGCCTGACAAAGAGGATTGTTATGAAACTGTGCTAAAACGTGTAGGCAGGAATTTTGCTATATGGAATCTTACAGATTCCCTTAGTAAACAAAGGCTTTGATGCTGATTACCTCCTTTAACAAACCATGAGCCATATTATGGATATGACGCTTTGTCCTTGTTTGCGCCATGGCTCACCTTTTCAAAAGATGCAGAAGGACCACGATCCACCACCACCAGCAACAGGTTGCACGCAGAAGCTGGAACAAGATCACAGCCGACCAGCTCGTGACTTCCCTGAGCAAGAACCCACCCACCAGCGCAAAGAACCCCAGCCAAGCGGCCACCAACCTCACAAAGTGGATCAGCGACTGCGCAGACGACCCCGCCCCTCTGAAGACCCCGCCCAGCAGACCCGGCAGCAAGAAAGCCCCATGGTTTACCGACAAACTCAAGAGCTCCAAGAAGAACTGCAGAGCCCTCGAGAAAGCCTGGCGCAGAGACCCAACACCGGACAACATGACTGCCCTCAAGCTCGCCACCCGGAACCACCACCAACTGATCCACGCCACCAAGAAAACTGCATTCAAGGATCGACTGGACAACAACGCACACAACAGCAAGGAACTCTTCAACATCGTCAAAGAGCTCTCCAACCCCAACGCCGGAAACAACAACATCACCCCTTCGCAAGACCTCTGCAACTCCCTCGCCGCCTACTTCCACAACAAGATCGCGGATATACACAACAGCTTCAGCACTCAACCGACGCATGCCACGACCGAACCACCGCCCCCCACCACCACCCTCCACGCCTGGACCCCGATCAGCCCCGAAGACACCGTCCGCACGATGAACTCCATCCACTCCGGATCTCCGACCGACCCCTGCCCTCACCGCGTCTTCAACAAGGCCGACGCTGTCATCGCACCCCACCTACGGGACATCATCAACACCTCCTTCGACACTGCCACCTTCCCGGAGAGCTGGAAGCACGCCGAACTCAGCGCTCTACTACAGAAGCCATCAGCCGACCCCACCGACCTCAAGAACTACCGCCCCATCTCGCTGCTCCCGTTTCCTGCAAAAGTCATCGAGAAGACCGTCAACAAACAGCTGGCCGCCTTCCTCGAGACGAACGGATCCCTCGACCTCTCGCAGTCTGGCTTCCGGGCCAACCACAGTACCGAGACCGCCCTGATCGCAGCAACCGATGACATCCGAGCCCTGCTCGACAACGGAGAAACAGCGGCCCTCATCCTCCTGGACCTCTCCGCGGCCTTCGACACTGTCTGCCACCGTACGCTAGTGCAGCACCTCAGCAACGTCGGAATCCAGGAGAAGGCACTGGAGTAGATCATCTCCTTCCTCGCCAGAAGAACACAGAGAGTCCGCCTCCCCCCGTTCAGATCAGAAGCCACAAAAGTCATCTGCGGCGTTCCTCAAGGCTCCTCGCTCAGCCCAACCCTCTTCAACGTCTACATGAGCCCCCTCGCAGCCATCGCACGCCAGCACAACCTCAACATCATCTCCTACGCCGACGACACCCAGCTGATCCTCTCCCTCTCCAACGACCCCGCCACCGCCAGAGCCAACCTACACGATGGGATGAAAGAAGTAGCCGAATGGATGAAGAACAGCCGCCTGAAACTGAACTCAGACAAGACGGAAGTCCTCATCCTGGGCTCCTCGCCCTTCGCCTGGGACGACTCCTGGTGGCCCCCCGCCCTGGGCACCGCACCCAAACCGACAGATCACGCACCAACCTGGGCTTCATCCTGGACTCCTCCCTCTCCATGACCAGACAAGTCAACGCCGTCTCCTCGTCGTGCTTCAACATCCTGCGCATGCTACGGAAGATCTTCCGGTGGATCCCCACCAAGACCAGGAAGACGGTCACCCAGGCCCTCGTCACCAGCTATCTGGACTACGGCAACTCCCTCTACGCCGGAACCACCGCCAAAATCCAGAAGAGACTCCAGCGGATCCAGAACGCCTCAGCACGACTCATCCTGGACATGCCCCGCCGCAACCACATCTCCGGACACCTGAGAGACCTGCACTGGCTCCCGGTCAACAAGAGAATCACCTTCCGTCTCCTCACTCACGCACACAAAGCCCTACACAACCAAGGCCCAGGATACCTCAACAGCCGCCTCAACTTCTACGCTCCCAAACGCCAGCTTCGATCGACCGGCCTCGCCCTCGCCCTCGCTGCCGTCCCCCGCATTCGAAGAGCCACCACAGGGGGAAGGTCCTTCTCCTACCTCGCCGCCAAGACTTGGAGCTCCCTCCCGACCCACCTCCGCCTGACCCAGGACCACCTCGCCTTCAGGAAGCAGCTCAAGACCTGGCTGTTCGAGCAGTAGCGGACCCCCCCCAGCGCCTTGAGACCCTCCGGGTGAGTAGTGCGCTATATAAATGCTTTGATTGATTGATTGAAGTGTAAACAGTGACAGTGCAGCATATTACAAATAATGCGCTGCACCCAGGGCAGCTGCGAACTCATGCTGCCCTATGGCCTGTGCATTCAAGAGAAATACAGAGCAGCTGCTCCAAAGCTGGTCTGTGTTTCACAGTGCAGGAGGCAACCCGCCTTCACTTTCAAGAGGGGAGCAAGATCCCCTTATAGGCGGTTGCAGTGAGTGACTGTACCTATCTGCAAAGGAATGTCGGGGGCGTCCAGAGGGCTGCCCATAGGAGGCGCGCTTTCAGTGCGCCACCTTTTTGTGGAGGACTTACAGTGTGCCTCCTATAGGTATGTTTGCTTCTGTACCCACGTCCGTAATCTGCGGGTGCAGAGGCATAGTGATTCTCTAATTTGCATGGGACTAAGGCACACATGTAGCGCCAGCTCTATAAGTATTACAGAAGGGACGGCACAAGCATCTATAGCCCCTTCGGTAATACCAAAGTGCCCCGGGGTACACAAAGCGGGTGCACATGCCCTTTACACTCCAGGGCACTTTTATTAATGCAGCCCCATGTGGCATTCAGTTTACACTGCAATAATCCATGGTTAACCCTCTTAAAGGCCACTGCAGGTTTAGTTGTGTGCCAGGCTCTCGTAATAATGATGGACCGAATGTGGATCAATGTCACACATTCAACCCAGTCAAAAGATCTGGGCCCAAATCCATCGTTTTTTTGCACTCCACACCACCCTGGGTTAGACAATGGCGATATGCAAATCAGCTCTGACCCTGTGCCCCATGGGAACAGTCCAGTCCGAACTACAAAAGCCATGTCCTTCCCAGAACGGAATCAAGCATCCGAGGACCGGACCGGTTTCGAGGTAACACCTCTCATCAGCCTGGCTAGCTTGACTCCAGTGGTGTGGAGTGCCTGGGACCCACGTCTGAGCATCCCCAGGGCACTTATGGCGGTATTGCAAACAAAACAGGTGATGGACCGAATGTGGATCAATGTCACACATTCAACCCAGTCAAAAGATCTGGGCCCAAATCCATCGTTTTTTTGCACTCCACACCACCCTGGGTTAGACAATGGCGATATGCAAATCAGCTCTGACCCTGTGCCCCATGGGAACAGTCCAGTCCAAACTACAAAAGCAATGTCCTTCCCAGAACGGAATCAAGCATCCAAGGACCAGAGCGGTTTCGAGGTAACACCTCTCATCAGCCCGGCTAGCTTGACTCCAGTGGTGTGGAGTGCCTGGGACCCACGTCTGAGCATCCCCAGGGCACTTATGGCGGTATTGCAAACAAAACAGGTGATGGACCGAATGTGGATCAATGTCACACATTCAACCCAGTCAAAAGATCTGGGCCCAAATCCATCGTTTTTTTGCACTCCACACCACCCTGGGTTAGACAATGGCGATATGCAAATCAGCTCTGACCCTGTGCCCCATTGGGAACAGTCCAGTCCGAACTACAAAAGCCATGTCCTTCCCAGAATGGAATCAAGCATCCGAGGACCGGACCGGTTTCGAGGTAACACCTCTCATCAGCCTGGCTAGCTTGACTCCAGTGGTGTGGAGTGCCTGGGACCCACGTCTGAGCATCCCCAGGGCACTTATGGCGGTATTGCAAACAAAACAGGTGATGGACCGAATGTGGATCAATGTCACACATTCAACCCAGTCAAAAGATCTGGGCCCAAATCCATCGTTTTTTTGCACTCCACACCACCCTGGGTTAGACAATGGCGATGTGCAAATCAGCTCTGACCCTGTGCCCCATGGGAACAGTCCAGTCCAAACTACAAAAGCCATGTCCTTCCCAGAACGGAATCAAGCATCCGAGGACCGGACCGGTTTCGAGGTAGCACCTCTCATCAGCCCGGCTAGCTTGACTCCAGTGGTGTAGAGTGCCTGGGACCCACGTCTGAGCATCCCCAGGGCACTTATGGCGGTATTGCAAACAAAACAGGTGATGGACCGAATGTGGATCAATGTCACACATTCAACCCAGTCAAAAGATCTGGGCCCAAATCCATCGTTTTTTTGCACTCCACACCACCCTGGGTTAGATAATGGCGATATGCAAATCAGCTCTGACCCTGTGCCCCATGGGAACAGTCCAGTCCGAACTACAAAAGCCATGTCCTTCCCAGAACGGAATCAAGCATCCGAGGACCGGACCGGTTTCGAGGTAACACCTCTCATCAGCCCGGCTAGCTTGACTCCAGTGGTGTGGAGTGCCTGGGACCCACGTCTGAGCATCCCCAGGGCACTTATGGCGGTATTGCAAACAAAACAGGTGATGGACCGAATGTGGATCAATGTCACACATTCAACCCAGTCAAAAGATCTGGGTCCAAATCCATCGTTTTTTTGCACTCCACACCACCCTGGGTTAGACAATGGCGATATGCAAATCAGCTCTGACCCTGTGCCCCATGGGAACAGTCCAGTCCGAACTACAAAAGCCATGTCCTTCCCAGAACGGAATCAAGCATCCGAGGACCGGACCGGTTTCGAGGTAACACCTCTCATCAGCCCGGCTAGCTTGACTCCAGTGGTGTGGAGTGCCTGGGACCCACGTCTGAGCATCCCCAGGGCACTTATGGCGGTATTGCAAACAAAACAGGTGATGGACCGAATGTAGATCAATGTCACACATTCAACCCAGTCAAAAGATCTGGGCCCAAATCCATCGTTTTTTTGCACTCCACACCACCCTGGGTTAGACAATGGCGATATGCAAATCAGCTCTGACCCTGTGCCCCATGGGAACAGTCCAGTCCGAACTACAAAAGCCATGTCCTTCCCAGAACGGAATCAAGCATCCGAGGACCGGACCGGTTTCGAGGTAACACCTCTCATCAGCCCGGCTAGCTTGACTCCAGTGGTGTGGAGTTCCTGGGACCCACGTCTGAGCATCCCCAGGGCACTTATGGCGGTATTGCAAACAAAACAGGTGATGGACCGAATGTGGATCAATGTCACACATTCAACCCAGTCAAAAGATCTGGGCCCAAATCCATCGTTTTTTTGCACTCCACACCACCCTGGGTTAGACAATGGCGATATGCAAATCTGCTCTGACCCTGTGCCCCATGGGAACAGTCCAGTCCGAACTACAAAAGCCATTTCCATCCCAGAACGGAATCAAGCATCCGAGGACCGGACCGGTTTCGAGGTAACACCTCTCATCAGCCCGGCTAGCTTGACTCCAGTGGTGTGGAGTTCCTGGGACCCACGTCTGAGCATACCCAGGGCACTTATGGCGGTATTGCAAACAAAACAGGTGATGGACCGAATGTGGATCAATGTCACACATTCAACCCAGTCAAAAGATCTGGGAAGGACATGGCTTTTGTAGTTCGGACTGGACTGTTCCCATGGGGCAACAGGGTCAGAGCTGATTTGCATATCGCCATTGTCTAACCCAGGGTGGTGTGGAGTGCAAAAAAGCGATGGATTTTGGCCCAGATCTTTTGACTGGGGGAATGTGTGACATTGATCCACATTCGGTCCATCACTTGTTGTTTTTGCAATTGCCGCCCTAAGTGCGCTGGGGATGCCCAGACGTGGGTCCCGGGCACTCCACACCACTTGGAGTCAAGCTAGCCGGGCTGATGAGAGGTGTTACCTCGAAACCGGTCTGGTCCTCGGATGCTTGATTCCGTTCTGGGAAGGACATGGCTTTTGTAGTTCGGACTGGACTGTTCCCATGGGGCAACAGGGTCAGAGGTGATTGCATATCGCCATTGTCTAACCCAGGGTGGTGTGGAGTGCAAAAAAGCGATGGATTTTGGCCCAGATCTTTTGACTGTGTGTGTGTTCCCATGTTTTATTATTAATGGGCAAATGGGTGAATGCAATGAGTCAGTGGGTGGATGAATTTAAGCAGATCACCTTCAACGTCTCCCATCTACCCCGCCATCCTTTTCTTCCGCTCGTTCATTGAATACTAATAGATACCTAACCCAAACCGTTTGAGTCTTTCTGTGTTTGGGCAAACACATGCAGTAATCCGTAACTCACTTGAGTACATATTTAACAACATAGGCACCTCCCAGTATTTTTGGTGAGTAGAGAACTGATAGAGGAAATCCTGTGTTTTTCCCTTCCTTGCCGTTTTATGACATAGAATGTATAATTACACCAGGGAGTTTTTGTACGGATTTAGGGTATTACTCCTATTAAGGCCACATGTGCTCTGAATATTGCTATAGCAAATTGACCTTTCTCTCCTGTTTAATTTACTAAAGGGCCAATTACGATGCAGTTGACAAAGGTTCCAACTGTAGGTCGGAGCCTTTCCGACCACATCATAATATGTCGGTCGAATTCCTTTCTGACTGCCTCATTCCGATGGAGGCGGTCGGAAAGGAGTATGATCCGTCATTCCAACGGGCTCAGAGAGCCTGGCTGCCAGTCAGAATGCAGCCAGTAAACCCTAGGGCAGCTCTTTCCACCCGAGGGCTGACGATTTCGGGTTTCGGAAGCCTTTCTGTGCCGGCCTTTCCGACACAGAAAGGCTGTTGGAACTTGCTTTTGGGGGCCCCAGCAGGGCCCCCTTGGGTGCACAGCCTCCGGTACAGTGCCCCTCTATTGCTCCCTATTGATCCCCGCACCCCGTGGCAGACACCTTGAGGTGCCCCGGGATGCAGGGATGAACTCCACCTCCTATTTTACAATGGGAGCCTGCATTCCGCCCCGGAATACGTGCTCCCATTTTAAAGTATGGGAATGCGACCAAACAATGTTCGGTCACATCCTAATTAGTTGATCGGGACTGCCGACCGGGTGTCGGTCGGTCCCTTGATGGAAACGATGTCAAGCGGAGGAAACTCTGCACGACATTGTAATAGGGCCCTTAATCTTCAACCTCACTCACTATGAGACCAAGAATTTGGTACCTTATCCTACATAAATAAATAAATTAAATCAATTGGATAATTAATCAAATGTGTACATATTATGCTAACAACTCATATCTCTGACACTTTCATTTTGCCAGGTCGAGCTTACTGGTAACAGCATCTATGAATATATCCATCCTTCAGACCACGATGAAATGACTGCAGTGCTCAGCGCTCACCAGCCGCTTCACCCTCACCTCCTGCAAGGTACAGTAGGCACATGAGATGCATTCGATCTTATCCCATTGGTTTGACAGTGCTCCATCAGAATCACAGCTCTTCTACCATAGGTGTCAATTGTGTGTTCTTTGTTAACTTTCCGTTCACAAGGTCACCTTCCTAATAAGTCTGTGTTTTTTGTTACCAAATGGCGAAGATGCTATTATGACTAAGATCGGTGGTGGAGGGTGCACTGCTGTTTAATATGAAAAGGTGAAATGAAAGTTTGGCTTGATGTTTTGGCGGGTAGGGTGCTCTCACAGGTGGCGTCTCCGTCCTGGGGGCGCCTGGAATATATTAATGAGTAGTGTACGCATGGAGCTGCGTGTGCATCCCTATATCAAGAGGCACTCTGAGTGGGTTCATAGATAGAATCCAAAGTTAATCAAGAAGAAGGTTTATGTTAAGTTCCAAAAGTCTTTTATTGCAAGAATCTTTAGTTCTTATCTTCACGATATTGATAGCATATCGAAAGTTCAAAATAAAGTCATGATAATTATCATTTAGTAAAACTCCGATGCGTTTCGGGCGGTATGCCCTTTCTCAAGGAGTACTGAAAGAAGAAGAAATAAGCAACAATCAGGAAGTTATATTAACGAGTGGGGAAGGTCAAGCGGGTAAATAAGCGGGGTGGTCGTTATGTTTAACAGAATAACTAAGCAGAGTGGTGTGAGGGGAAACAGTAAAGGTAAACGGGGTTAGTGAGATGGTAATGTGGGCGGTAACAGAGGTGGGGAAAATGTTAATGAAAAGGATACAACGTGGGTATGGTGAAGGCTATGAAACAAAACTAACAAAAGCGTCGCGGGATGCTGCTAAAAATGCCTGCAGTGGTCGAGGGAAAATGGAAGGAACTTACTTCATGGCGAAGACGCCGGTGTCTCAGGGTCAAGTCGAAAATGAGCTTGAGTAGCAGGTGTGGTGGGGCGTGAACTTGAGGGTTAAGTACTAACCAAGCGGAGTAATCGAAAGTGGACTAACACGGTGTGACGGGGAGTGGTGGACATAAAGGACGGTAAAATGAAAGTGGAGTAGGTGGCCATCTTAGGTGGGGGGAACAAAAGAAGCTGAAAAGATAAAGTGTGAATGAAAGCATAAAGAGCAAGGCATGAAAGTACAAGTGAAACATATTTGACTATAAATAACAACTAAATTCAGTGCGATCATTAAGTCCATGTGGCTTGAGTGTTTGTAGACGATAGATCCATTCTAGTTCTCATTTTAGAAGAAATTTGCGATTGTCAATTCCTTCTTTTGTCATCACGGTTTCCAAAACGATGAATTGCAGTTGAGCAATCGTATGGTTGAATTCGAGAAAATGAGTTGCAACGTTGGATTTGTCGTTCTTTGTGCGGATGTTGGATTTGTGTTCGTTAATGCGTACTTTAATCTCTCTCTCAGTTTTACCAACGTATAGTTTACCGCATGGGCATTTGATGGCATAGATTAGATTCATGGAGTCACAAGTGGCGTTCACGTTGAGTTTGATTGTATGACTTTTCATGGGATGTTTGATGTTGTTCCCTTTAATGATGCAATTACAATTATTACAGTTCATGCATGGCCGAGTTCCTTTGATTTCTTTGATAATAACAGATTTTTTTGTTAGTGTTTCTTTGATGTTGTTGCTACGAGTGTAGGCAAAGAAAGGTTGTGTCTTAAACAGGTCTCTGAAATCAGGTTCCATTTGTAAAATGGGCCAGTGTTTGAGGATGATTTTTTTTAAAGTTGCGCTTGCCGTAGAGTATTTTGATACCAGCACCATGTGTTGATCTGTCTGTTTGATCTTTTTGATGAAAGTTTCCTGTTGGTTGATGGCTGCGACTCGTGTAGTGGCATCCTCAAGAATGGTTTCAGGGTAACCTCTTTGTGTGAAACGATCTTGCATTTCTTTGATTCTTAGTTGGAGGGTGGTTTCCTCAGATACAATGTGTTTCACGCGTAGCATTTGTGAAAATGGTAAGTGTTTCTTAAGTGATTCCTGATGGAAACTCGTGTAATGCAGGGTGTTGTTGCGATCTGTAGGTTTACGGTAAAGATCCGTGATAATCCCTTGTTCAGTGATTTTGATGTTGACGTCCAAGAAGGAGATGTCTGTTTCGCTCATATGCCAGGTAAGTTTTATACTCTCGTTTTTGGTGTTTAACTCAGTTAATGCATTGGTAAGAGAGTATTTGGTGTCTGTCCACAGGAAAAAAAGATCATCTATGTACCTAACGTACATCTTGATTTTGTCATAGAAGTCCTTATTGCCATAGATGTGAGTGTTTTCAAAATTTTGCATATAGATGTTTGCGTACGTGGGAGCCGCACAGTTTCCCATCGACATTCCGGATAGTTGAAGATACCAGCAGTTGTCTTGTTGGAAATAGCTGTGGTATAGTGTGTAGATCATAAGTTCCTTAAGGAATGTTTGCATTGGGGTATCAATGTCACTGTGAAGGATAGCTTGTTCGATGGCTTCAATACCTCCTTGATGGGGGATAGAGGTGTAGAGGGAACTGACATCAGCAGTACATAATATGATTGGGTCTGTTGAATCTGTGTGAATTTCAGAGAGTTTTAATAGAAATTCGGTGGTGTCTTTGATATAGCTTTTCATCTTTGTAATCAAAGGTTGGAGATACTTATCAATGAATTTGCCCACTGGTTCATGCAAAGATCCTCGAGTTGAAACGATGGGCCTGAAAGGTGGGTCGTGCAAGTCTTTGTGGATTTTGGGAGACATGTGAATTGTCGGGCTCTTAGGATGTTCGCTTAACAAGTAATTATTGGTACGGTCCTCAATAATACCAGTTTCATATGCTTTCAGTACTATGGTATTCAAAATGGTCTGAAATTCTCGTGTTGGATTGTTGTCCAGTTTCATGTATGTATTCACATCCTGGATGTGTTCATATAATCTCTTATTGTACATGTTGGTATTGAGGATTACAAGTGCGCCTCCTTTGTCAGCTTTAGTACATTTACATTCAGGGTTATTAGCCAAAATCTTAAGTATGTCTCGGTCCTTTTGTGTGATGTTTTTATGTTTGGAAATCTTCTTAAAGTTGATTTTAGATAAGTCGTTTCGAACCAGGTTTTCAAATAGGTCGATGCACTTGTGGCTGCATGGTGCCTGATAAGTACTAGGTGGTCTTAATCCCTTGAGTTGATCTTGTTTTTCATTTGTGTTGGGAGGTAACACATTGTCGAAAAAATTGCGTAGTCTGAGTTTGCGTGTAAGTTTGAATGTGCTGACTTCAAGTTCCAATAGATTGGTTTGGGCGGTCGGAATGAATGGCGTGCCTTTTTCTAATAAGTTCATTTGGTGAGGTGATAAAATTGTGTCCGAGATATTGATGACTAGGTGATCTTTTTGGGTTTGGTATCTTTCTTGGTCACTGTGCTTCGCGTGGTTGGAGGACTTTTTTCCTTTTTCCTTTCTTTTTGCTCCTCCTGGGTCTTCTATTGTTTCTTGGCCCGATTCTAAAAAATTAACCGGAGTGGATTGTTGTCCTTCTGTGGAAGTGGTAGCCTGGTTGCTAGTTTGAGCATCACTTTTAGATGTTGTAGTGGTCTGTATTGTTGTTTTTCTCGGGGGACGGTAAGTAGAGTCACTCCCAGATGATGAGGTGCCGGTTTGAGTGCTAAATGGTTTGTTGCGACGCCTTTGGGCGTAGACTTCAGCCCAATTATAAACTTCGTCCAGTTTATAATCTAGGGTTACTCTCCTAAATTTTCTTACTTTGCGTTCATTGATTTCTTTACTGTGTTTATCAAGCGATTCGTTGATATCTTCTAAGGTTTTTGTGAGTTCTTCAGGTTTGAGTAAATCGCTTAGTTCACATTCAATGTCTTTGATTTACTTGTCCAAGTCTTTAAGGATGCCAGATAGTTCTTCGACTATCAATAGGATCAAATCAAGGCTACATTTATTGAGGATCCCGTTCCACTTCTCTATAAATGTTTTCGAATTTTTACAAAGGGAGGGCTTGAGAGCTATCCGTAGTCCACGTGGGATTCTGAGGGCTCTGTGGTACTTCAGTAATGTGCTCGCATGGAGCTTCTGGTTGACGTGACGTTTAGAAAGGTATAAGAGTTGTTTGATGCATTGCTCTTTAGTGCGTGTAGTTGTAGTATGGCTGATGTCTTCTTCGATCAGAGAATAGATGCGTTGGCGTTCTTCTTCACTATAGGCAAGAACGTTGGCTCTTGCTTCAGTGGTTTTGCTGAACTTTCATGCCTTGCTCTTTATGCTTTCATTCACACTTTATCTTTTCAGCTTCTTTTGTTCCCCCCACCTAAGATGGCCACCTACTCCACTTTCATTTTAACGTCCTTTATGTCCACCACTCCCCGTCACACCGTGTTAGTCCACTTTCGATTACTCCGCTTGGTTAGTACTTAACCCTCAAGTTCACGCCCCACCACACCTGCTACTCAAGCTCATTTTCGACTTGACCCTGAGACACCGGCGTCTTCGCCATGAAGTAAGTTCCTTCCATTTTCCCTCGACCACTGCAGGCATTTTTAGCAGCATCCTGCGACGCTTTTGTTAGTTTTGTTTCATAGCCTTCACCATACCCACGTTGTATCCTTTTCATTAACATTTTCCCCACCTCTGTTACCGCCCACATTACCATCTCACTAACCCCGTTTACCTTTACTGTTTCCCCTCACACCACTCTGCTTAGTTATTCTGTTAAACATCACGACCACCCCGCTTATTTACCCGCTTGACCTTCCCCACTAGTTAATATAACTTCCTGATTGTTGCTTATTTCTTCTTCTTTCAGTACTCCTTGAGACAGGGCATACCGCCCGAAATGCATCAGAGTTTTACTAAATGATAATTATCATGACTTTATTTTGAACTTTCGATATGCTATCAATATCGTGAAGATAAGAACTAAAGATTCTTGCAATAAAAGACTTTTGGAACTTAACATAAACCTTCTTCTTGATTAACTTTGGATTCTATCTATGAACCCACTCAGAGAAGATGCTACTATATCATCATACATCATGTGGGGCCTCATTATATGAGAATAACCATTCGGAGAGATGGAGAAGAACTGCTTTTTGGGCAATTAAAAGGGCAGAGTAAACTGTTCTTCCCTTCATACGGGCAAAATGGACCAGCAGCCCAGAGGACCAGCGTGCCAAAATAACTGCCAAGTGAAGAATGGCAGTATGGTGGCACCAGGACACAGCGGGATTGCTACCACATCGTAAGAAATCTGGAGGCGAGCCCCACTGCATCCAAGTAGTACCACCCAGAATAAAACATACAAAAGGCTGCTCTTCGTCTGAGGTTGTTGACCCTTCCACCACCGGCAGCGAAATAACAATAGGTATCACACCAAAGCGGCAAAAGGCGTGCAGCTTCTTTAGGTGGCTCATACCCCCATGATCCACAGGTGGACTATTAATACGGGTAACAAAAGTACACTCTGCTGGTTACCACCTATCCACCCTTAGGGGGCAGGACACCAACATGTGGTAACTGGGATTGGCTTATATCTGTATGCTACTGCCTGTTACCTAATGAGAACTTTGGGATATTTAATTTGAGATTCTAGCAAGGTTGTACATTTGTGAATTCATAATGTGACAAACAGTGGCTGATTGCGAAACTGACCTAACTGACACAAGGAGAAATTATTTCCAAGGAATCTTCTCTAAGCTATGGTAACAGGAAGCATAAATATACGTAGTAACGCAAGTAATTCATGAGACATCCAAAGCACCGACGTCAATGAGAATAGAGTTGGTATAACATTTGTTGGAATTTTACCAAATGGTGGGTCACCTCACCCAGAAATCATTGTGTAAGCTTAAATTTAGCTTTGATGGGGGAATAACATATGGAAATAGCTTTAGAGTTTGAAAGTGCTTTAATGTGATACTATATCACTTTAAATTCGAAAAACATTGTTAAATGTATAGTAAAATACTCACCACCCGTTTAACATTACTTTTGTATAGATCCAACCACCTGTATTGTGTGGACCTTAGTGGAATATTTTGTGGTATTGTTGTCAAAATATGTTTATTGCTATATAATGAGAAAATCCAGTTGGCAACACGTGTTGTAAACATATTAGAAACTGCTATCTACCTACCTGTAAAGAGCTTTATCCACCAGGGAGAGTTAAGTAAATGGATTTTGTGGGAATGAACGTTCCATCTGACTGCATCAGCTGTCCCATCACACTATCTTTTTTTAACTTTTCTATGAAAGTCCCTGGAGTTTTACTTTTTGAATTTTGGCTCTTTTGAGGGCCCTCTCATCTAACAAAAATCTGCTATTGTAGGACATCTTTGGCTTGTCCGGAGGCAGAAATGATCCTTAATTGGTCTCTCCTGCTATGCAAGCCCCAAGAGATGTGAATATAAGGTAAAGTCACACTGCAAAGAGCCACGTCAACACCATCCTCTGTGTACTCTGCAACGAGTCTTCCTGAATGCTGCCCACTTTCCCACGAAAGGACTGAGGCCTTTGTCCTGCTGGAGCTTTGTTGAATGGCCCCACTGCTGACAATGCCTGGATGGAAACCCCACACCCACCCTAAGGAGACGAGAGAGACTGCATGCCAAGAAACCTTCACCATTTCTTACCCAAGACCTAAGAATAGTTACCCAATTTCAATATACATTCTTAGATGCCACTCTGCCCGCCCCTCAAGTGCATGCTAAATGCCTCAGAAGGCCTTATCGAGGGCCTGAAGTAATATGACCTTGTCAACCCCAACCGGGAAACATCCTTTACGATGCAACTTTTACCACGCAGTGCCTTTACAATGCAGGTTTTTCAGCGCAAGTCATTACAACGAATTGCGCTGGGGGGCGCTGTAGGATAGGTAATAGTTTAATTTACTATCCAACACCTTCCCTACTATCCAAGGGGGCTGGAGTTGGAATAGTAAATTAAACTATTCACTATCCAGCACCTCCCAACGCAAGTCGTTGTAACGACTTGCTTTGAAAAACCTGCGTTGTAAAGGCATGCGTGGTAAAAGCATGCGTTGTAACAACGTACATCCACCCCAACCTAATGGATCTCCATGACATCAACCTACCCAGGGACGTAACACAGGCCCCCGCAGCCCCCGCGGTGCGGGGGACCCCAAGCTCCAGGGGGCTCCCTCAGCACAGCACTATGGCTGCAGAGCTCCTAATTGAGCCCAGAGGGGCCCCTCCACGTGCCTTGCAGGAAGGCGCCCTCGAGTTTTGTTACGCCAGTGCACCTACCTGCACCAACTTCACAACCGGCAGCATTGACTGCAAAGCCTTTAAGACCACCGCACCCCATTACCTGTCTGTCAAGTTCACCATCTCCAGAGCTCTCAGCATACATGCAGTCAGGACGCCAGCGTAATGAAGACGAAGAAGTCCAAAATAAAATCGAGAGCCCTGCAACGGGCCTTCTCCATCGAATATACCAACGATCAGGAATGACATAACCATATAAAATAGAATCTCCCAAACCCAGCTCTAGTTTGGAAAATAACACTACATCACAATGCAGTAGCAGTCTGCTTCCTATCTCCGAATCCAGCGATTCCCTACAATCATTTGTTGACTGTGTCTTTGACACTGAACAGCATTAGTTGCACTTTTGCTAGCTTTGTGTTATACAAATACCACTTACATACAAATATACATCAAGCACTAGGTATTTCTCCCATGTTCCTAGAGCCCTACATTCCCAGCAGCATACATAAGGCCTGACCCACAAAAGCCATTTAGGAGTACATAAGGTAGTACGCCAGTAGAACAACTTTACATCCTGCATAATGCAATTGTAAATGCAATTCACATTATACCTAATCGCTTTTTCCTAACACCCTTTAAAGCATACAGATTCCATTCTAATTCATATGCATTAAACAATTTTCTTCTCCAAAATTCAAACATCGGTGCTTCAGGTTGTAGCCATTCCGTGGCTTTACATAACCGGGCTATGGTCATTGCCACAAATAAAAAGTTCTTGAATTTACATAAGTTCACATTTTCATTGACACATTGCCCCCCCCCCCTATTAACATAAGTACGGGGGATATTTTAATCGGATAATGAATGACTAAAGATATAAACCTTTCTATACTGGAGATGAAAGACGATAGTTTAGGACAGTTGTAAAAGACATGAACAATATCGACATCTTCCCCTCCACACCGAAAACACTTTCCATCATACATAGGCCCCCATGTTGCCATTCGTTTGGGAGTATAACATAATCTAAATATAGTCTTATATACCTGAGCTTTCAGATTGGCTGACAAACAAATATCCTTAGCCATCAAAATAGTATCTACAATATTTAGGTCGGTTTCCTCCAACTGATTCTGCCAGTATGCATTATATTTGTTCAAGTCGTCAGGTTTATATTCCATCAGCGACCGATATATCATACCAATCCTTTTTTTTGATTGATTTGCCTCTATTAATTTATTAGGAGTGGGTCTGGTTAATTTCTTTAAACAAAAATCTCTGACTTGAAGATATTTAAAAAAAGAAAAATGAGGTAACTGATATTTACTACCCATATTTGAAAAAGATCTGAATATTCCGCCCGTCTCATATAGATCTCCAATTCTGACCACCCCTTTCTTGCTCCATTCCTTCGCTACATTGTCCCAGAATATCGATGGAAGTATTTTCTCCGCTGAAAGAGGAGTGTGGTACGAAATTCTCTCTAGCTTCATGATCCTGGCGACCTTTCTCCAAACTTTATATGCAGACTCAACCACCTTAAAACGGGTGTGCTTGTAGTAATTCCCCTCCAACTCTTTTAACAAACATCCCTTTGCATGCTCCCCCAATAATAGATATAATATCGACGGGGACTCTGCCGGGTCCTCAATTTGTTCTGCAGTCAGCAAGATTCTCATTCTTTGTAAAAAACAAACATAAAAATAAAACACAAAATCCGGAATCCCACGCTCACCTCTCTCTATTGGCAAAGTCAACCATTTCATTGCTCGCCTAGTTTTTCCGGGTGCCCAAAAATATTTTATACATAAAGTTTGCAACTTATAAATATGATTTAAGGGTATCTCTAAGGGAATACTGCGATATAAATATAATATCTTGGCTAATACATTCATCTTGATGATGTTACCTCTCCCAATTATAGACAATTGGAGTCTCCCCCATCTATCTAAGGATTGCTTGAGTTGTTGCATTATCTTACCCCAATTAACGTCCACTATTTCTTGTGTATGAGATTTGATTGTGATTCCTAAATATGTCACTTCGGAGGTAACCCTATAATTGTTAAATTGAACGCTATCTGTACAGAGCACTTGTGTTTTTGCGGCATTTAACTTGTAGCCGGAGCTATTTCCAAAATCAGTGGCCAAGCGTTCAATCTCTGTCATTGCCTGCCCAGGATCAGTGGTAATGATGGCTATGTCATCCGCATACGCAAATACTGAGTGAGGTATGCTTGAAACAATAAATGGTTTAATATGTGGTGACTCTAGCAATTTAGTTAAGAATGGATTAATAAATAACGCAAAGAGAAGTGGAGAGCAGGGACACCCCTGGCGTGTACCTCTTGTAGTAACTATCTTTTCCGACTTTCGGCCCATAACTACAACTCTCGCGTTAGGTGAGCGATACAATACCTTAATAGCTCTCTGGAAGTTTTTACCAAATCCCATTCTGTTCATTACTACCCACAGATATGCCCACTCTACGCGATCGAACGCTACCGCAGCGTCGAGTAATATCAGCGACAAGTCTCTTCTCTCGGTTTCTGCTATGTCTATCAAGGTGATCACCTTATTAACATGTGCCACAGTTCCTCTATTTGGGATAAACCCATGCTGAATCAGTGATACTAAAGGTGTTATAACCTTAGACATGCGGTTTGCAAGCATCTTCGAATAAATCTTGCTATCGCAATTTAGTAAAGATATGGGTCGATATGAGGCGGGCTGCTCTGGGGGTTTCCCTTTTTTAGCGAACACAACAATTGAAGCATCATCCCATGACTGTGGAGCTCTCCCCAATTGTGCCATTCTAAAAGTCTCCAACATAAAAGTTTTTAAAGGTTCAAAAAAGCATTTGTACACCTCCCCTGGAATAAAATCAGGGCCAGCTGCCTTCCCATTCGGAATATTTTTAACTGCTCTTTCCAGTTCTTCCATTGAAAAAGGCTGATCTAACGCCTCTTTCTCAAGATCTGTTAATTTGCTAAAAATGACCTCATGCAAAAAGACGTCGGGAGATAGGTTAGATTTATGGGTATATAACTCAGTGTAAAACTGGTATAATATTTCCAATATTTTCTCTGGATCTTCAAACATGACCCCATTTTTATCTTGCATTTTCGCAATTTGGCGAGCAGACTCCTTCATTTTTAATTTTAGGGCCAAAGCCCTTCCTATAGCCTCCCCATAACTCATGGATATACCTTCTATATGTTAGATATTTCCGAGCTATCTCCTCACACCAAACTCCTGTGATATTAGCACGACATTTAGCAATTAACCCATCATACTCCTGGATTTTAGTCGTATTATCCCCCTTCTCTATTTCTTTAATCAGATATTCTTCAGCCCTTACACAGCTGATCATACAAGTCCCGCATTTTTCCCCGTTGCTGATTTTGATGATAGAGTCCATAACTCACCGCTTCCCCTCTAAAACAGGCTTTCCAAGTATCCCATATTATCTCAATATTAGTGGAGCTTATGTTGTTCTGTATAAATTCTGCAATCCATTTACCCATATATTCTCTGTATTGTTCATCCAGGCAAAGTTTCCTGTCGAACGAAAAGCTCCTGCTTTGTTTCATTTCTCCAACATAGGCAATCTCAATTATCAGTGGGGAGTGGTCCGATGTTACCCTGGGGTATAGCTGAATCTTTATATTGGATTGAATGCTAGTTGAAGTAAAAAAATAATCCAGGCGGACAAATTTCCTATGTGTTGAGGAATAATAAGTATACCCTGGTGATGTTGGATAATTTTTACTCCAGATGTCAACCAGCGCATAATCCTTAACTAGGTTGTATAATGCTTTAAAAACACGAGGCTTTCGCCCCTTATAATTCTCTGCTCCAGCATCTAACTCCCCAGCCGCCAAAATAATGTTTAGGTCACCACACACAACCAAGGGAGAGCTCCAATTAGCCAACTCAGAGTTTAAATGCTCAAATACTTCCCCCTCATCCAAATTAGATCCATAAATTGAACATATCGTTATGTGTGTACCTCCTATATTTAATGTCACTATCACCCATCTACCCCACTTATCCGTTAGACTGCGTACAAGCATACCTAAACGCGGTCTAATCAAAATCATTACCCCTCTAATCAAGCTTGTTTGCTGAGATGCTGCCAACACTATGTACCCTAAATCAGCAGCTAAGCCCCTTTTCTCCCAGGGGAGATGGGTCTCCTGCAAACACAAAATATCCGGTTTCAAAAAACGAATTTCAGAGGCAATCCTCTTCCTTTTATTTATATTGTTGAGACCCGAAACGTTAAAAGAAAATTTTTTGATATTCCTAGCCATCACAGTAGTTTCCCACCATCTTTGACTTCTCCACTTACATGATTTATTGTGACTTTGGTAAATCCCATCCTACCCCCGGCTAGTACTCTAATAATAGATCTGTGACTTTTTGTCAATTCTATACAGTCATTTGACCCCAACGTGTATTTTTCCCCCTTTAACCCCAGTGCCCCCCTCCACCAACAACCCCCTAGCCCCCCGGTCACTGTCCCCCCCCCTCCATTACCGAGGATTTCGGACTCCTGGTCCTGGTGATGGTAATGAGCTTATCGCCCCCCCCCCCCCCACCCCTGTCGTCACCCCACAGGCTTCTTTCTGTTCATCTTTTAACTTGTATACAAACTGCTGATTTTACATCGACATATCCATACCTTCCAATTCTTACTATCAAAGACCAAAAGATAAACAATACATCTCCTAAATGCATGACTATTCCTTTAAAAAACAGAGAAAAAATTGCAGCAACCATTCTATATTGTACGTCATACAAAATGCATGCCCGTTAGCTAAGTCAATAACTGGTACCTAAAAGTCATTCATGGATATCATTCATTTAGGTAATTTTCGTATAAATAGATTATCCATTTAATCCAATGTAATAAATCTGAGAGTCTAAGAGTCCTTTATAACATGCAAATATTCCTTTGCGGCTGCAACATTAGTGAAGAACCGAGCATTCTCCTTATAAATAACTTTAAGTTTAGCCGGGTTCATAATATAGGCTTGTGCACCCTTTGTTTGGAATTGATTCACCAACTGTCGTAGCTGCCAGCGAGTATCCATTGTATATTTACTATAGTCTGGTGTTGCAAAAAAAGTAAACCCTTCACCTATGCTTTTACTATTTGGTCGAGTGTGCATATATATATCTTCTCTGGCACGGAAGCTGTTGAAGGCCACAAGAAAAGGTCTAGGTTTAATGGCATTTTGCCCAGATCGAAGTTGGTTATTGAAGGGATATCTATGGGAGCGCTCGACCTCTCGCTCCCAGTCCCATTTTTTCAGATCCGGGAATGCCTTCTGGAACAATTCCACTATAAACTTGCGTGAATCCTGCCCTTCTTTACCTTCAGGGATTTGCATAAGTCTTAAATTATTGCGCCGAGCGCGGTTTTCAAAATCGGCCATTTTCCATAGTAAGTCCTCTTCATTAGCACTTAAAGTTTCAGTGGCCGCTTTCTGTTTTACCAATTCATCCTCAATATTAGATACTCTGGTTTCAACCTCAGTAAACCTTTCCCCGAAGTCAGACTGTGACTTTGCTAGTCTCCGGATAGAACTTTGAAGCTTCCGACAAGAGTTTTGAATTTTATGGCTTTCTTGCTCAGTTTTGTCCATACGGCTCAAAATTGTCTGATATATCGTGGCTAAAGTAATATTATCCATCAGACCTTCTTGATACCCTCCGACAGCCTACTCCGTCATAGACGCATCTCCTTCACCCCTCACAGTGATAGGGCTTTCTTCTGTGTATTCATCGGCTTCATCATCATCAGCCTCACTCTCAACTTCCTCCATACGCATTTGCTTAGAGTACGGTGTGACCAAATCTTCACATGAAGAGGCTGTTTTCTGAGACTAAGTAAAAATCCTCTGATTCTGCCTCATTAGTTGCAATTGTATCCACCTTTGCAGCCAAGCCTTTCTCTACCGTAATTGAGCCATCAAGGTGATCTATAGCATTTCTCTCCAATAATCCGGAGCTAGGCTCACCATCTATCATAGTGAGTCCGATGCTTTCATTTACAGATGAAATACCAAGTGGTGTAATAACATTTTGTGGCACAGCGATTGATACTTGCTCTAGCGATTTATCGTTCAGCATCATCTCTTTTAGTACCGACGTAGTGGATTCTCCCGTACAGTTTTTTGATTGTGATGCTGACTGTGGACTATGCGCCGCTTCCTTTCGTTTTTTTTCTTCTGCCGCCAAAAAAAGGGTGGAGATCGTTTGTTTAACTGCTCCAGGAGTTTCAGAAACTACCCCTGCCCCAGTTTTTTTTGCAGCAGCCCCACTCAAGTCTTTCTCACCTCCACATGCAGTCACTGTAGTATTTGCCTCCTGATCTCGCTTTTTGCATGTACCTTTCGGGCCATAACGTCAGAAACTCTTGCGGCTCCTCTCTCCTCACGAACTCGAGTGAGGCGGCGTTCACAGCGTTCACAGCGAAGCCAAGCTGCAGCACCTGTGTGAGTTACCGCCCACCAGGCTCGGCGAAGTCTCGTCCGCGCTGTAACCACTTTCAGCATCAGCGTAAGCGTTCTCTTCCTCGTCGCGCTTGCAATATTCTCCACAACCTGCTGAAAAGGTAAGAAGGGCTGCTCGCGTTTCTTTTCCGTTTCTTTCCGTTCTAAGTTTATATCGTTACGCCAGTGTTTTCAAGGTCTATCTCGCATCGCCGATAGTTACTCCAAGCCATAGACCTGTGGGTCAGGGAGAGAGATCAGCTCACACGTCCGACACGTCCGGCCGTGCGGGCGCCATCTTGCCTCCGCCATGTAGTAGGTATAATGATTTGGGGGGTACTTAAAGAGTACTTAGAGGAATAGTTTATGGATCTATGTATTCTGTATTTGAATTTGGTAATCTTGTCCTCCCCGTCCGTTTCAAACAATTTTGTAATAGAAGATTGTGGATGTGTATATTTTGATGCTGAATGTATTATTTTTCAAATGACCCAACTGTGGCAATAAAAAAAAAAAAAAAAAGTACATGCAATTCACAAACCTATCGCAGAAGCACATGTAAGTATAGGATTCAGTAGCAAATGTGGCAGGGACAAAGGGGAGTGGATGGAAAATGCTGAATCATTATTACAAAATGGATGGGGTTAAGGGAAATGTAAGGAGCAGTTTAGGGAGGGACATGCTAACACACCAAAGAGTAAGACAAAATACATTTTAAACTCTTCTTTAGACCTTATAGTAAAAAAACAGATGCAAATGTACTTCAGCCCAGCCTTGGAATACGCCAAGCATCCCATATGGCCAACTACAGCTAATGTAACACACTCTAGCTACAACACTAACAACCCTCAGGCAATAATGTGTGTGTGTGTTTGTATGTTAAAAACTTAAAGTATAATGAATACAAATTTGTTATATAATTTAATAATACATTGACAAAAATAATTTAATTAATATTTTTGCAGGTTAAAAAGTTTAAATATTATTGAATCTACTGAAAAACAGCTTATACACATGTTTGTTAAAAACATTAGTGAAGGTGGATGATTTTATTCTTCAAGTACTGCTCACACATTACAAAATATTTTTTAAAATCATTTATTTAGATTAGTTTACAATGTAATGCAAAGTTAATTTTAGGAGGTTGTGTGTTGTCTTTTTCTTTAAGTTGTCCTTTGTTAATATAATTTGTTTAAAATTATGTTGCATTTTTATTTTACATGACATTCATTTTAGTTATTATTTTTAAAAATAAAATGATAAACTTTATTAAAATTCCTTATAATTCCCTTTAGGGATATTTCTGGTCCAGGGGAGGAGATCTCCACAAACAGGTGTACATTTACTAATTGTAACTTTGCACTCACAACTTCAGTAGTGGTAGTCTCCACTCCCTAACTTAAGGGAATGGAGACTGTTGGGTCTGCATCAAGGTGTACATTTTTACTCTGAAATGGAGAACAGTAAAAAAGTGGATATTTACACTTACGTGGAGGAGTAGAGTTACACATGAGTAGATCTACACAAGCACACTTATCCTTTTGAATGAGGCCCAAAATTCTGATGACCTGAATTTTGATCCTGTATGTCTACAGCACATCAATAAGCTGGCCATAAAAAGCCAGTCATCACGGTTGTCTCAGGACTACAATCAAGTATATATCTTAAAAGACCTAAGACTGATGGTCACCCGAGAAGTATGTAAGATGATGAATTCCTCTAAAGTGAGTGGCAACATTCTTCAAACATTTACACTAGCGATATTGGTTTCACTTCTTAAAAAATCCTCACCAGATCCAAGCAAGTTGACCAATTTCTATATAATATCCCAGCTTCCTTACATATAAAAATAGGTAGGTCGGGTAGTGTTCAACCAGTTTAATACGTCTGTAGAAACTAATGGTTTACCTAATCCTGTCCAAAGCAGATTTCCGATATTGGATGAGCACTGAGATGTATTGAGACCATATTTCTAATGCCAGCAGGGTTGTAGCCCAAGATCTTCTGGTCCTGTTAAACATTGTTGGCCATCCCATTTTGGTGGGCCACCTGTCCTCAGTATCCAATGTCAGGGGTTGGCCGGGTACAACAATATTCTGGTAGATCACACACAACTTTACTCACCCCTTTTCACCATCACAAAGCCCCCCCTCGCTTAAGGTCTGAAGATCTCAAGAAAGGCCAGATCCATCAACTCCTGAAGAAATGCAGACCAGACCCTGACACCCTTGGCAATTACAGACCCATCTCCCATCTATCTTGCATCTACAGAATAATCAAAAAAGCAGTCTGTGCACAACTGCAAGATCACATCAGCGCCAACCATCTCCTGCATGTCTATCAATTCGGCTTCAAATCGCATGACAGCACTGAGATAGTCACCTTACAAATTAAAGATGATGCCCTCATGCTAAGGAAGACTCCTGTCTGCTTATATTACTGGTCTGCACTTTCGAGGAGTTCACTATGTATATGCACCTCCCTCCACCTACTGCCACACCCTTATGTAATATGGAACACATGTACTTAAGAGACAAATTTTAAATGTGTTTTGACCATGTATGTTAATTGTTTAAAGAGAGACGAAGACCAATGTCTTTGAAATAGCAAGGTTAACATTGCCTACATATGAAAATGTAGCACACTGAGAATTACATACTTTGATAAGTCTAAGAAAAAGTTGAAAACACCACTGAAGAGGGCTTTCCTAGATTAAAACCATTGTAAACTCCAAATTTTGCCAAGAGATTGTTTCAGACAAATAAGATGTTTTTTCTCGAACGTTATCATGCACACGCACTTTTTTATTGCAGCCCTTCGCCCATAGCCTACGTTGTGCCTAGTTTAGAGATTTTCTGAAGTGCTGAAGTCGTTCACTTCTTACAGCGTTGGCAGCAGAAGTTTAATTTCACAACCCCTAATGTAAACAACTGGAGGTTGCGCGTTTATGATACATTTAAATATTTTCGTTTTTTAATGTTGACGTTGCCGAATGCAGAGGTTTCTGTAAGGGCCTAAAATGTATTCAATTGTTATTGCACACATTGCATGGAAATGAAATATGCCTGAATAAATCCTGTCAGATTGTATTACACAGTGCGCGTGGTGAGTGCAGAACCTTCTTACAAGAAGGCGCGCCATATGGAGGTTGATGTCATTTTCCCCCCGGATGGATGTTTGGGACGTGCTGTGTGGGCGTGCTGCCTCTCTGCAGAGGATGGATAGGTATGTGTGCTGTGAGCCTGCATAGCAGAGCATAACTAAACTGGGGGAAATGGATACAGATTTTCGAAATGGTCCTTGCTTAATCTCTCATAAGTGTGAAATCCTTCGACTCACGGTAAATGGTAGCGAGCTATTAACACACAATATTATCACATATACACATGCAAGCAGATGTGGGCAGATTCTTGGCAGCTCTTACAATTCATGGCTTTCCATGAATAATCAGATGCCATGATGTCATGGCGAGAATAGTTAGATGAGGCTGGCAAAATGAGTTAGAATAGCACAGGAGAAGCACAAAGGCAATTTTTCTTTGGAGTTTTTTTTCGCCTGTACGGTACTGAAAAAGTCAAGGTAAATAGAGAGGGGCTCCACAATCCAAGGGGACAGGGCACCATGCTAGACTCATATGCAGACCAAATGGACCATGGATTCTTCATGCTGGTGGCAAAGTCTGCAGGTGGTAATCGCCTCTAGGGTTTTCCAGCGCCTGTTGATATCTTTTATCGGCAATGCCATAAGCCTCACTGTTAAGATTTGCTTTAAAATTGTCTTGTTTAATGCAGAATCGAGGTATGGTTGCCATAACCGATCTTCATAGGAGCTTACAAGTATCCCAATGTTACTTTTGGAATAATTCAACTCCTTCATATCTTCTTCTCTGGATAATGCTCTAACTTGTTTTTTTAATATAGATTGTAGTGTACCAGGCTGATAAGTCAGATCCTGCAGTTTGGTCATATCAATCTGTAATGCAGTGCAGGCAGTTTTCAGGCCGTTACTCCATGAATTATTGGCTTTCATAAAGATCATTTTCAGGGTTGACTTCATTGTGTTCGGAGGGGCCGCACAAACCCCTCGGTAGTACCGCACCAGCGTTGCCCAGTGCTCATAGTTTTGTTTGTTCAACCCAAATTCCAGTCGCACCAGGATGTTTCGTGTATGCGCTGGGATCTGGAAAATTCGCTTGTAGGCTCGGCAGTTAATATGTTCGAGGCTATTAACAAAAGCCGCAGGAAATGCTAACTGGCCATATGTTATTGAGGGAAGCAGCTTGGCCCTTATAACTCTTCTAATGGATTTTGTTGTTGGGCTATTTAGTTTAGCATTCAGCTTGCACAAAGCGAACGTCACTGCCTTTGCCTTTGTTTCGGCCGAAGCAAGGTAAGCTGTTGATTTCCCATTACTCATTAGCCAAACCCCTAAGTAATTATATTTGGGCACTGTTGTTATCTTCAAGTTGCCCAACCTCCAATGCTGTCCGAGTTTGTTGGCATACTTTCCGAATATAATTACCTTTGTTTTTCCTGCATTTGCTCTTAGGTCATTCTTGTTGTTATAGAGATTTAGTGCGTCCAATAGTCTTTGCATGCCTACTTTTGTTTGATCTAATAGCACTCTACTAAGGCCATTGTTTTTAAAATATGGGACACGTAATTGCAAGGATGCCATGAAACTCTTGTTTAGCCTGGAGACACCGATGGAATTGGCTAGGTTCGCCAAATTTGCACATAAAGTTAAAGAACGTTTAAGTAACGCACCTTGCACTTTAGAACTTCAAGACTGCACTTTGGGCATGCCCAGATTCTGATTTGCACGCTGCAACAAGCTGTATTTATTTTGCACTTTGTTGGAATCTCTACTCCAAAATAGGCCTTTGATTGCCTTGAATTCATAATTGATACATGGGTTTTAATGTTTTTTTTAATCTATGAGCTGTATTTTTAGGATTTGCTTTACAGGATCTAGTGCATCCAAATGTGTAGCAGTTCACAATGATTACTGTAGCAAGCAAGTTTTGTGGATATTTTATAGGACACTTTTTGTAACAATTTTTGTTAATTGATACAATAAAATATATTCGACTCTTAAGTCAGACAAATCTCCACCCGGAGTTCATTACAACAGGAAAAAAAACAGACAAATGCTGTCTTGTAAAGGGGACTTAATGAGTCAAGAAGCTGATGCAACGAAATGCCCAGGAAATAAATGGAAGCCCCACGTTAGGAAAGTCTTCCTGCATTTACCTTGGAAATGCTGGCAGGGAAGCCTGCGTATAAATGTATGGTGGTGTCTAAGAGCATCACGTTTCGTCGATTGGGAGAGATAGAATGGATCTGTCTATCAGAGAGCACAGGAAAGCTTACATACACGGATGTCTACTCCACATCAGGTTACTCACGGATACATCAATGATCGCCGACGGGGAAGGCCATCCACATCCTCAACCTCATTGTTCTGCTGGACAGTACTCAGCATGCGGAGTCCTGTCCAGCAGAACGATGCATTCTATCTCTCCCAATTGATGAAACGTGACGCTCTTAGAGGCCACCTTACATTTCTCTGCAAGCTTCCCAGCAAGCATTGCCAAGGTAAATGCAGGAAGACTTTCCTAACGTGGGGTTTCCATGTATTTCCTGGGCATTTGGTTGCATTAGCTTCACGACTCAATAAGTCCCTTTTACTTGTCAGCATTTGTCTACTGTTGGCACCAATATCCTTTGACCACCTCTAATTTTTAGTGCCCTGAAAAGGTGCGGCCTGAATATTGGGGTCGTCACCGAAACGCGCATCGGTGCAAGCTCTGGAGACCATTACGATAGGACCGCTCTATAAGTCACTGTTTTGTAATAATGCAATAAGCTATTGGAGAAAGTACTAACTCATGATATTGAGATATAATATATAATAACTATTCCAATGGAACCACTTATTACAACTTGAGGTCCCTCTGAATATTGGATGTTGTAGGATTGTGGTATGTGTGCACGTGTTCACTAGAGGTCTCAACATTCTTATCCTTGGTGTCTGTTTTCTATTATGTTTTTCTAGTCATTTATATATGAGCATATACAGATGTGACTATATACTATTTAAATTATGTTGTACTCAATATTGATAATAAAAATGATAACATTTATGCTGTTTTCTCATTTCTGGATTCTTGTGTAACTTATGTGCATGTATCGTAGCTGTGTTGATAGTCATTGTCGTTCCTTGGCTTCCTTAGGACTCCTAGTGAGCGTTGTTAAGATGGCGAGAGATTTCGCTAACTAAAAGTAATGCAGGCAGGATATTTTCGTATTCTCCATTGTGTCTACTTAGTAAAGACCACTGAATTTGGTGTGATCATTTTGTATAGGGTAGCATCGAGGGTCCTTTTAACTGTACACGGATGTGGTATCGAACTTCAGTTGAAGTGGGGGTCAAAACAAAGTGCTGGGTGAGGTTGAAAGGTGGGAGTTGTGAAACTTTGCAGTAATTTTTTAACCTATTGTAATGAACCCCATGGGGAGAATTGTCTGACATAAGAGTCTAGTACGGTACTGAAAAAAGACAGGCAAGGAAATGGGAGAGGGCGACGAAGAACGTGTGGGTTTTGGAGTCAAACCCTGTCATTGTAACCCATGCCAGTACTAACATTGTAAAGGCTGCAACTTAACATGCTGCTGGCCTGATTAAGAGTAGGTGGGTGGTCCATTGGCCCATTAGATCGGCAGAGGCTATTGCCTTCTCTTCCCTGGAGGAGGGTGGGTCAGCATAGGTCTAGTCAGCTGCCAGGCAGGCACGGACCTCGCTGCCCTTAGTGGCGCCCCTGCTGCAGCGCTTTCATTGAAGGCATTGAAGCTTTGCTGAGGGGGTGGAAGGTTTCATGAGATGTTTTTTGCTTACCAGGAATAAGCTTCCAAAGGCAGTTGAGGCTCCTAGGATAAGGCGGAGGAGCGTCGCCCCACTGCCTTGCAGCAGTGAAGAAAAGGACTAATAAAATGATAATAACATGGTGCTATTATCATTTTAATTGTTCCTGCTGCGGCAGCATGGGTGGGCGGGTTGGGGCTGCTCTGCTCACAGAGCAGGGCAGGGGAGGAGTGGTGGGCACACTGAAGTGTCATGCGCACTTAGCATGTTCTCCACCTAGGCTGCACTACAGCTTGGGCGGGGAACATACCTAGGCCCCCAGTCCCCCTCTGATCGCCTCATTTCGGAGCTCAGACCAATCACAGTGATGCATTGCAGCGTTTTGATTGGCTCAGGGGAGCCTGGCTGCTTCCTGTTCGGCCGACAGAGGACGTGGGACAGAGCGGCAAGGAGGTAAGTGTATTTTTTTTTTTTACCCTTCCTTTCTCCTTCTTCCCCCGCCTCACCACCCTAGATCCGTGCTGGCCACTACTGCCCAAAGGACAACCAAAACAATCAATTATCTATACATGTTGGGGGTCATTATTTGATTTTACTGCTGAGGACCGCCTGGTATCCCATGGTGATCTCCGCCAGGGAAATCTAGTGGCAGTAGAGGTTATAGCATCAGAAACCCAGTGCTTGCATCAACTCTAAATAGATCCCGCAAGTCGGGCGGGAGTTCTTCAGACTTATGGCTTTCTTCCCATTCCTCTAAACTTTAAGTAGCCCACTAAGTGTTGTTTTCCTAAAATGCACATAAAGTAGAATAAAAATTGACATGAACAAAATCTAGAAGAGCAGGTTTTATGGGTTGCAGGAGAAGTTTGATCACTATGTTGCACCATCGTCTTTCTCCTTCTTGCAGAGGTATAAGTAAAACAAAATACGATACCTGTTTCAATAGATTTATTATTCCTAGGTTTAAAGAAGATCTGTGACATTTTTTAGATTCACAAAGAATCCCCCAACTACTCCTGGAAATCTACAGGAGTTATGAATTTCCAGTATTCTACTGAAAAAACTAAACACACGCAAATTTCCACCAGGTGGAAATTCAGCATGAGAACACGATGCCAACAGTGAAATCGCACAATAATTTTCTTTTTTAGCTCCATAGAGAAAATAGGTTTAGCATGTAGGGACAACTCTTCCCTATACGCCAATTAAATATGGGGGTTGCGCGGTCTTTTTAGCAATACATCTGCTGCAGTTTCCTTTTTGCAAAACTATCTGGAAAAGGCTGACATTCAACTACTTTGCAACAGTGCCTACACAAAATCACCAACAAACCCACCTCTGCGCTTGTACTTAACAATGCAAAAATCCTCCAATCCACCATGATGGCTGATTTCCTGCATTCTTAAGTGAACTTTATTAACATAAACTTCTGCTAATTAGCATTTAGAATTTACTTTTTCACAATGTTGGTTAATTGATCCAGAACGGTATGACTCGGACCTTGTCTTATTTGCTTACCATCAAGGCTCACAGTTTTCCATTTTTATCCATGGATGCTAACAGAAAACACTCGGTTTTCCCTTCAATATTTACGTACAAAACAGAAAGATCAAAAAATAGACATTGTGATTAACTCCCAAAGCTGTTACATACACGTTGTATCGACAATGACTGTAACTTCAGAACTTCTCTTTCCAGATATGCAAATCTGGCATATATCACACAGCACTGAACTTTGTAGCGCTTGAGTGCCTTCGGTTTAGGTACTATAGGATGTTAACATAATCTTGATGTGCTAATCGTATCCTATGTAATTCTACACAACCTTCTGAACACTTGCGTTTGCCTGAAAAACCCTCAGGCAAACGCGTGTACATTTTTTGAAAAATAAAAGTGGTAAAATACTCGCTGCAACTTTACTTTTTCAATTAATAAAAACAGATGGTAGTAGACACAGACTATAAGAAAAAAAGCTGTTTATGATTACTGACGAAAAATGCAGAAAACAGAAAAAATACCATGAAATATCATTATAATCACTTGGCCAAAAAAGTTCTGATGAGGTCTTCTAGGTCACTCTATCCAGGTCTTCGATGCCTCCATCATTACAGTCTGAGGGTGTTTCTGGGATTCCCATCTCCTCTGCTTTGGCTGGACCTTCCCCATCCTCTAGTACTATGCCTTCCTCTGACGTCCTGGAAATGGAGAGGTTAGGTTTCCAGAGAGTGGGATGACTGGAGGACGTGGGGCAACCTGTACCCAGCTAAGCTTTGAATCTTTACCTGTGTGACACTGAAAAACCTCAGCTAGGTGGTGTTAATCCCAAAGTCTTCAGGCTTCTACTTGTGTAACCTTTTCTTATAGCATACTTTCTTAGGGAAGGGTTCCTTAAAGATCTAACCACTGCAACATTTAGGGCCCGATTCACAAAAGGCCTCCGCACTTGAGGCGGAGGTCCCTCAGTCGTGACGGGACCTCCGTACTGCAGTTACTCATTGCAGGGCCTTGTCACAAGTGCCGGCCCCCCGCCTTGACTGAGGGCCATCACCACGAGTGCGGTGGTCCTTTCTGAATCGGCCCCTTAGATTCCAGTGGGTAGCCTGTAAAAAGCCAGGGAGTTTTCTAGCATCAGTGGAATCATCAGCCAAGAGACATTTAAGGAGTTTTGAGTTACAAAGTCCCAGTTTTCATTCCACTGTACCATCACAGGACTTGCCCCTTGAGCTAAAGTGGCTTCAGGACCCTCATTTGAGCCCCTAGAACCGATTCTTCTTTCCTTTTTAACATATAAGGTGTGCTCGTCTCAGTTCAATTTCCCACCGAAACCTCTCCCGGATCCCTGTTACAATTCTTCTTCTTGATGAATAGTAAAGAACAACAGGAGAAAGTTCTGCCAGCAAGGGGGATTTATGGGTAGTGAGGTGTGCTAGGAGAGCAAAAGGACTACAATAAAGAATTTTAAGCTTGGAATTAAGGGAAATGTAGTTCTTACTATGATAAGAAGACGCTGCATCTCAGGCTGACATCACCTCACATCGTACTGAGAGGTAGTGTTGTATTCAGTGGCACAATGTGGGCTGGGGGACAAGGTTTTTCAGTGCACTACCTTTTGTACACCGTGTTTTTTGATATTGAACATTTTCTTTATATTTTTGTATTTTATTTATTGGCATTTGGTAGCATACGGACAGTAACAGTCAGGAATAAGTGTTACAATAAAACACTTCCGAAACCTATCATAGAGAAGAAACACAGTAAACTAGGCAGTAAAGTGTTACATCTTTGAGCACGTATATTATCCGTCATGCATTGGTAGACAGAGCGTGTTACATTTCACAGTATTCGACAGTGCTATATATTTCTTAATACAAGCAGAGTCCTTGGAACACACCTTGACGAAAACCAAGGAACAACAGATCAAACACCTACTATATCTTACACGGAAGGAAATCAACCAACGGCTACACGCCAACACCATGATTAAATATCATAAGGCACAAAGGATTCCGAGAGCCCTCCGAATAGCCTTAAGACCCTCACTATGCAAAAATTCTAAACCATTCACGGAAAAATGGTTCGCCATTTTTAATAAGTGTAGCTTGGATTTAATTCTCTTAATAATAGAGGAATTATCTAAAATACTAGAAGAATTGAAGACGGACATAGAAAAAACCACACAGGAGCTGGATAAAATGGTCACACCAGAGGAACTTACAAAAATAATGGAAGACATCAACAATCAGCTGCTTAAACACACGCAAGAGGTAAACGAAAGAAAAGTTAGAAAGTACAGGAGGGACATGTTGGATTACAAATTGGAAGAAGTGTACACCTGGGCAGAAATATACGGGAGAAGAAGACAGACCAAAACATACACATCACAGACTGACACGTCATCCACGGATAGTGAAAAGACACCCCAGGACAGAACCCGCCCACGGAAAGCCGTCACTCCACAGGAAACAGCAAGCACATGGACCACAGGGCCTTTTTTAGAGAGACGCCCCAGAGAAAACGAAGACCCCGGAGGGGACACGGTAAAAGAAAGAGAGAAGGGACAACCACAGACCAGAAATGTGACCGCAAAGAAGGACAAAACCAAGAAACACCAAACCTAGAAGATCAAAGCAACCTAGTATTAAACATATCAGATTGGAAGCTAAGTCAACAACAGATCAACACTTTACAGAAAGGAACATCATATGTGTCGACAGCACACACCAATACATTATAACTCGAGGTCAGTCTCTTCAAACTGACCAGAAAAATGAGATTGAGACACTTTTTCGACAACGTAATCTCAGAAACCCAAAGAGAAGAAATTGACCAATTAAAAGGCTTGAAAACACCCAGTACCTAAATGGCACCGGTTAGCCACAAAAAAATCGACCTCTTTCAGCAGTTGTGTAAAAAAGGCATCAACCAACTAAATACAAGAAAGAAAAGTAAACTAACAAATATGACCAGTAAAGAATTTGGAGTACTCAAGTCCATAGCAAACAATGAAAGAATAATCTGCCAGAAAGCAGATAAAGGGGGAGCTTTGGTAATTTTAAACAATCATATTATCATTCAGAAGTTACCAAACACTTGAAAGATGAAAACATATACATGGAGATAAACTTCAATCCGACCTTGGAGATCAAAAAAACATTACAGACTATCTTACAAAAAGCCCAAAACAGAGGGGTCATCAACGACAGAACAAGGAAGTATCTAACACAGGACCATCCAGCAAGCCCTACGTTGTACATGGTACCCAAGGTACATAAGGATTTTAAAAAACCACCATGTCGTCCGATCGTATCCACAAAAGAAAGTCTACATGAACCAGTCGGAAAATTCCTTGACAGATATTTACAGCCACTGGTCATTAAAACTAAGTCACACATAAAAGACACCACGGATTTTCTCAACAAATTAAAGTTACTAAAGAGAAAGAACGATCAGCTCACAACATTGGCTACCATAGATGTAAAAGCACTATACACGTCAATCCCACACAGGCAAGGCTTAGAAGTGGTAGAAAAAGCACTGTTACAAAGCGACTATACTGAAGAGTTGCAAGTGTTACTAATGGAACTTATGGAGTTCACGTTGATGCACAGTTATTTCACCTATGACAACAGATGGTTTATACAAAAAAGCGGAACTTCCATGGGGAATTGCGCCGCACCTGCGTATGCGAATCTCTATATGACAGCATTTGAAGAGGAACATATATATGAAAATGACATATGGAAAACACACACAGAGATGTACGTTCATTTCATCGACGATATATTCGTAATCTGGTGTGGCACGAAAGAATCTTTACTAGATCAAGTGGAAACGTTAAACACAAAAGACGACAGGATCCAATTTACATGGCAAATTAAAGAAGACTGCATTCAATTTCTGGACGTAGAGATCACCAAAACCAACGAGGAATTCACAACCAACCTCTACAGAAAACAAACCGACAGGAACAATCTCTTAAGATATGAAAGTTATCATCCTCCATCATTGAAGAGATACCTCCCCTACTCCCAATTTCTTAGGCTGAAAAGAGTAGTCTCGGAACCAGACCAACAACATCATCAAATGACAAGTATGGCAAGGCGTTTCCATGAGAGAGGATACCCAGACCGTATCATAGAACAGGCACTATACAGGACCAACACCAAAACGAGAGAAGAGTCACTGAATGTCAGAACTCGTCAAACGGAGAAACGAATAACATGTGTCAGCAAATATTCCAACATGAGCACCCAATTAAGTCAATCATCAAAAGACATTGGCCAATACTAAAATTGGAACAGGAGTTTAAGGGCATATTCACTACTGAACCTTTGTTCGCTTATACCAGAGCCAAAAACGTAGGTGCACTCTTAAAGCAACCAAAGGAAGACATCGCAAAGTCCACATACCAGGGTACCACACCGTGTTTAAATTGCAATAATTGCAACAATATTATTAGAGTTAACCAGATTACACATCCAATGAAAGGTCATAACATTCATTTAAAAGTCAACCCAACATGTGATACAACAAACATAGTTTACATGTTGAAGTGCCCATGTGGCTCGGCATATGTTGGACACACAGAAAGAAAGCTGAAAATACAACTAAATGAACATAAGAGTAACATCCGAACAAAGGCCTTAAAATCAACTGTAGCGGTTCATTTTCAAGACGCCAAACACCACATAAGCCAATTAAGAGCTTGCATTTTGGAGGAAGTCCCGAAAAAAGAAGGAATGGACAATAAGAAAAACCTGTTAAAGAGAGAAAACCATTGGGTTTATTATTTAAATTCTCTTAAGCCTAACGGTCTAAATGAAAGGGTTGAATTCACTTGCTATTTGTAACACATGTAACTTATGGACAAAGAAGTGTGGTATACCTTGAAATTCAGATTTCCATACAGAAACCATGTAGCTCAATGTATTTATATCATAGGAGCCGTGTAGCCAAAGGTGCATAACACAAGCCCATAGCCAAAAGAGTAGCCACGCTAGTTCCACATAGCGCGCAGAACACCAATAAAGTTTGCATAGCGCAAAAAAAAGCCCAGCTGCTGTAGAGAAAGGCTCACCGCGTTCAAGCAGGTCCATGCAGGCACCAGGTGGTGTTTGCATAAAGGATACATGACGTTTTCAGCGCAATGTTCGCAATTGCACCTAAAAAGCAGAGGCAGGTGGCTTGAACTTCGCTCACAGTACCACTTGGAATATGATTTGTGCTATGGGGAAACAACAAGGAGCGGACTCAATTGAGGAATAATGTTATAACTACCAGATCCAGAAGGCCATATGTTTCGCCACGCCTATTGAGGCAGGACTGTGAATATTTAAATGCCGATTTTTGCCATTGCAGTTGTTTCTATACTTGCAACTGAAGAAAGGACACTTATGTTCTGAAACGCGACTGACTTGATCAATTTTGCTGTGTGCCTGTTTAAAATCCCTGCTGGCAAGCTGCAATTAAAGATGTTCGAACTACTATCGTGTAGTGGCCTCTCTCAGTGGGGTGCTCTTTGTTGGATTTGAAGTAGCAGCTACGCCCAGCTGCTGTAAAGAGAGGCTCACCGCGTTCAAGCGGGTCCATGCAGGCACCAGGTGGTGTTTGCATAAAGGATACACGGCGTTTTCAGCGCAATGTTCGCAATTGCATCTAAAAAGCAGAGGCAGGTGGTTTGAACTTTGCTCACAGTACTACTTGGAATATGATTTGTGCTATGGGGAAGCAACGAGGAACGGACTCACTTGAGGAATAATGTTATTACTACCAGATCCAAAAGGCCATATGTTTGGCCACGCCTATTGAGGCAGGACTGTGAATATTTAAATGCCGATTTTTGCCATTGCAGTTGTTTCTATACTTGCCACTGAAGAAAGGACACTTATGTTCTGAAACGCGTCTGGCTTGATCAATTTTGCTGTGTGCCTGTTTAAAATCCCTGCTGGCAAGCTGCAATTAAAGATGTTCGCTCCGTGGGGTGCTCTTTGTTGGATATATATATATATATATATATATATATATATATATATATATATATATAATATATATATATTACCTAGTGGCGGTCGCCAGTAGGTAGTTCTAGTTAGGACCTATTATCCATAGGAAAATCGCAATAACTTTGACGCACGAATTACTGAATAGGTGTGTTGTAACGAGTATTGGTATGTCCATTGTTTTGAAAATGTTAGTTTCTATTTTTGCGTGTGTGTATCAAAGTTTATATTAGGGTGAGAGGAGGTCTTCCACTCTATCAAAAGGATGGTGTCATCAGTGATGTCACTGACCATGTCATGAGTGATGTAATATGTTACGTCATCAGCAGTGCATTGCGGGTGCACGAGTTATAGTTAGCTGAACTAACTATAACGGGGGAATTTCTATGGTTTTGTACGAGTGAAATGTCCAACTTATTATTACGCCCCTGAAACCTATGTTTTTTTCAGCGAATACATATATATATATATATATATATATATATATATATATATATATATATATATATATATATATGTATATATATATATGTATGTATATCAGTTTACACTCCAAGATGCATGCAGGCACCATGCAGAGAAAAACGGACTCAGGAATGCGCTGTTCTGCTGTTCAGGATATCGTGCTTTATTAAATTAAATAGTGCAAGCGGTCATAACGCTTTTCGGCCAACACTGTGGCCTTGATCACATGAGCGCTGATTAGGTGAATGAGACATTTTTGAATAGTACCAGAGTACCATGTGACCCGCTGTCAGCTGATGTAATGGGCATGGAAAAATACTGTGCACAACATCAATGCAAAGTACCACATTAATCCTTAATATTGATAGAAAAACATATGTTGAATAGTATATATATATATATATATATATATATATATATATATATATATATATATATATATATATATATATATATATATACACAAACACACACACATATGTATATGTATATGTATATATGGAAACAAGGTGCCAGAAAGCATTTGAGCAGTCACTCCACGTCGCTCTTGGCCATCCGGCATTACATTGCAGCTTGTCTCAATGCTCCGCTATTTGTAACGATTGCTGGCGCGTTTCAAGGATGAAATCCTTTTCTTCAGGGCTGCTGTTACAAACAACACATCAAGGGATCACAGTATTTCGGGCATTATTTATTTCTATTTTTCCCATAGTGGGCGTTTGCTAAATGCAATGTTCTCATAGTCCCCGAAATACTGTGATCCCTTGATGTGTTGTTTATAACAGCAGCCCTGAAGAAAAGGATTTCATTCAGTATTCAAGGAGAATTAGTTCCCCCTCTGCAAACGCGCCAGGGGGCTGCCTTGCAGAGACGTGTAAAGAGGCCAGGCTCCTTTTTACACCTACGCAGCCCCCTGGCGCATACTGGAGGTTCCTGGTGGGCTAGTTGGTCCCCAGGGACCCCAGTATGCAAGGGGAATTAGTTCCCCCTCTGCAAAGTGCCAGGGGGCTGCGTTGCAGAGAGGTGTAAAAAGGGGCGTGGCCTCATTACACCTCTCTGCAACGCAGCCCCCTGGTGCATACTGGAGGTTCCTGGTGGGCTAGTTGGCACCCAGGGACCCCCAGTATGCAAGGGGAATTAGTTCCCCTCTGCAAACGTGCCAGGGGGCTGCGTTGCAGAGAATTGTAATGAGGCCACGCCCCTTTTTACACCTCTCTGCAACGCAGACCCCTGGCACATACTGGAGGTTCCTGGTGGGCTAGTTGGCCCCCATGGACCCCCAGTATGCAAGGGGACTTAATCCCCTAACTTAGAACGTGCTACGGGGCGCGTTTGCACAGTGGTGGAGGTAGGGGACGGGGCTTGAGGTGATATGTGTGCAAACATTCCCTGTGGCGCGTTTTAAGTTGGGGAATTAATTCCTCTTCAATCTAGAGGTCCCCTAGGGGCCAGCTATTCCAACAGGTACCTCCAGTAAGTGCCACAGAGCTATGTTGCAGAGTGTTGTAAAAAGGGGGCGTGCCCTCTGAACACCTCTCTGGACCGCAGCTCCCTGGCGCATACTGGAGGTACCTGGTGGGCTAGATGGCTCACAGGGGACCTCAGGATTGAAGAGTAATTATTTTCCCAATCTAAAACGTGCCACAGGGAGTGTGTGCACACATGTCACCTCAGGCCCCGCCCCCTTCCTTCACTATTGAGCACAATATTCCTCTAAAATCAGCAGAACTACGAATTCCGATTTACTCACCTGTTATCAGGAGAGACGTCAGTGCTGCATCTTTGAGCCCACTACTGATCCTGAAAAGTAATTCTAACCATACTTACAGTAACTTGAATGTCCTTCCATAGGCTAACATTGACTGGTTTCACTTAGAAATTCTTCTAAGTGTGGAGTTTTGGAACTTTACAAAATTCCTCTAAAATCAGCCGAACTACGAATTCCGATTTACTCACCTGTTATCAGGAGAGACGTCAGTGCTGCATCTTTCAGCCCACTACTGATCTTGAAAAGTATTTCTAACCATACCTACAGTAACTTGAAGTTCCTTCCATAGGCTAACATTGACTGGTTTCACTTGGAAATTCTTCTAAGAGTGGAGTTTGGGAATTAAAAAAAATTCCTTTAAAATCAGTCGAACTACGAATTCCGATTTACTCACCTGTTATCATGAGAGACCTCAGTGCTGCATCTTTCAGCTCACTACAGTCCCCGAAAAGTAATTTTAACCATACTTACTAGTAACTTGAATTTTCTTCCATAGGATATCATTGCCTGGTATATAAAATATATATAAATTTAAAAAAGATAAAATAAAAAAATTAAATATTACAATTTCAATATATATATTTTTTAATTCAAATTATATTAAAAATATGTAATGTAATTTAAAAAATAAAATATCTAAAAATAAATACTTTAAAACAATGTAGTAAATCAGTATAAAAAATATAACAATTATTACATTTAAAAATTATCATTTACAAAACCTTTGAAATTCACTGAAAAAACCATAGGTTTCAGCCACGGTATAGTTAGGAATTAGCATTTAAAAAAACCTTAGAAATTCACTGAAAAAAACATAGGTTTCACACATGTTATAGTTAGCTGGACATTTCACTCATACAAAACCATTGAAATTCCCCCGTTATAGTTAGTTCAGCTAACTATAACTCACAGGCCTGCAATGCACTGCTGATGACGTCACATACTACATCACTCATGACATGGTCAGTGACATCACTGATGACATCTCAAATAAAATCACTAATGACATCACTGATGACATCATCCTTGTGAAAGAGTGGCAGGCCTCCTCTCACCCTAATATACCCTTTGATACACACATTGAAAAATAGAAACTAAAATTTTCAAAACAATGGAGATAGCAATACTAGTTAGAAAAACCTATTCAATAATTCCAAAATCTACATACACATCCACTCATTCACCAACAGTTCTATATAGTCACTCATACATGTTCTCACTCATCATATGTACTCATACACCTATACATCCTGTTACACACCTACACTCATACATAGAGTTACTCACACACATACTCACACATGCAAAAAACTTTCAAACATCCATTTGCTTGCATATATAGCTATACACACACCACTACACTTATTTGTACACAAATGTACACATAATTACTCTCTTAAACAATCACTTTTAGAAACACATACTTAGTTATACAGGAACTCTTCCAATCTCTCACTGTCATATATACTCACTTATATAAACCAATACTCACATATAGTAGTTTAAAACATATGTACTTACTCATAAAGACAGTATTGAGACAGTCATTTACTCACTAACACACCTATACACGCACTCATCCACCCATACAGTCCTGCACACATGCTGTCTTCAAAACACATACAAACAGTGAGTCACTCATTCATGCATCTATGCACTAAGTAATATCCCCCACTGAACCATATAGACACCCAGACACTCATACTGATACTCAAAAAACCAACTAATAACCTATATAGACACTCATGTAGCTACTCACTGTAGGAAAGTGGATATCTGACTATATGGTTACCCCACATTTTTGCCTAGTGTTTAGCTGGTTTTTGACTTAGTTGGCCTGGGATCCTGCTTTTCAGGGCCCCAGGCTATCTGCTCTCTCTCTAAATTCATACCATGTACTTTAGGTACATACCTAATTGGGTATTGGGTCACCTTTGTGAGCCCCTGTATAGTGTACCACAGGTACCCAGGGCATAGGTGCATCCAAGGCCTACCAGGGGCTGCAGCATGAATTATGCCACCCCTGACTGGCCAGACAAACTGACACCACAGGCTGAACACTCAGCTTGGACAAGGTGGTGTAATCACCCCTTGCTTAGATATAGTATTCCTATATCTACCCTTATATATAGACACATATATACCTATAAGTCACTCCTATGGCAGGCCTTGACAATCCTGAAGGCAGAGTGCTTGGTTTTATGTGAGATGGTGCTCTAGCATGAGCTGAGCCTATCTGCACCTTTCGGAACAATGTCCTTACAGCTGTTCTATGATATAGCCATACCATATACTCTTGAGTGCATTATAATCCTCGCGGTTAATGTTAACTTTGGTTTGGCTTTATCAAAACATGTTGTGTAAGGTGTCAACTACCCCCCCCCCCCGCCAGTCCTTGCGGCGGGGGTAGCATTCCACCCTTCTAGAGGAAGAAGACATGTAGTTACCTCTTTACTCGGTTAAAGTTAAACAGAGCATCAGCATCATAAAATGGATGTTGCTCCCACAGACACGAGTCTGACCTCCTGCTGCTGGACGAACCTCCGGCAGGGGAGGCCTGGACAATAGGTTTCCTGTCAAGGGAGGTGCTGGCACCTCCCCAGACAGCCTGTAGTGGATTGGGGCAGGGTGGGTTCAATGGAAACTGCTTTTTCCAGACACTGCCTGGGGCACACAAGGTGCTCCATGCATAGCCCGGTTCAAACCAGTTTGCTTGGGCACTCCAGCCCCAGCTCTGGCGCGAAACTGGACAAAGAGAAAGGGGTGTAACCACCCCCTTCTCAGGTTCCACCCACAGGAGGGACCTAGCAGGTAATCCAGCCCCTTAGTTTGGTATAAAGTTAAGAGCTTTGTCTAGAGACATTAGAGTATCCTGGAAAGAAACTGTGAAATGAACTCTTGGACCTTCAATGTTCCATTTCGACTGGAAGACTGAAGAAATCTCCCTTGTGATCAAGGAGTGACCATCCTGTGCAAACAGGCACCAACAGTAACTTGCCGGTTTGCTTTGTCGACGCTCCTGCCAGAACCCGAAGACTTAGCGACGCAGAATCTGGAGTACCAGACTTCTCTGAATCCGACCCACATCCACAGCAAAGCTGAGACCCGTGGCGGACCCGAGAGACGTGGGACCGGACATCCTGGACTACCTGCATCTTGCTACCTGTGCAGCTTCTGAGTCACCCTCGAAGCTGTGCATTGGGGTTTGAGAAGCCCCAGACCCGAGCAGCATTTGCCCCGAAGCACAGCCCTCCTGCATTTCAGCTCAATGTGTCTTCGCGGTTGCTATCCCATTTGCTAGTGGCCCCTCTGAAGACATCCTTTTGAAACATGTTTGTTGGGTCCAATCCGGATACCGACACCGCCAACTGCTAGATTTATCGTGGGACAGATCGACTCCAGCTCCTGGTTGTCGTCGACACCTCCTGGACCTCGTGGCTGCAGAGACAAGCATCACCTCTTCATCTGATTGCATCTCAACATCGCCTGGTTCCTTCCTGGTCACTGGCTAGTGACCCAGACTCTGTCCCCTCTGCTTTCAGGTTCTTCACTGCTCCGATCCACCATTGGATCCATCCGGATACTTTCCTCCTGGTCGCCTGCAGCACTTTCTTGCAGCTCTTCAAAGGATTCAGGAACGAAACCCGACACGAAAAGACACCTATGCACCAGGCTTCCCTGGGTGAGGTAACTCGAGTACTCCGGTGGGTAATAACTTTCCAAGTTTCCTAGTTTAACAGGGTTTTCCCGTAGTCCACCCGGAAGTGTCCAAAATCTACTACTTTGTAACTTTTACGTTCCCATTGAGACTCTATGGTAACTCCTGTGCGTGTTTAGACATTGCACACGCATCATGTGGGACTCCTACTTCCTAACCTTTAGTTGCCCAGTGTAGCCCCAGCAATTCTCTAGGCCCTAGGCCTATTCACCTTTCCTGAAGTGGTTCTTATACCACTTACATAGTATATGGTTCGTGAGGCCCCTAGGGCAGAATTGTATTTGTGTGTATTTGAGTAACTTGTGCTCTATCTCGAACTCTGACCTCATAAAGAGTGCAGAGGGGTTGTGTTAGTAATAAATACATGTATATTTGATATATACCTTGTGTGGTGTCATTTCATTTGATATTCAAGGGACTATTATTGGTAAAACACCTGGCTTCACATGCTCTCTGAAGTTTTAGCCTGAGACTGCTTTGTCCATGCTACCACTAGGATAGCTGGTCTATAAGGTTGCCTTTACAACCATCACCACAAGGGTTGTTTGGACTGGTGCAAGGTGCCTACTAGAATAGTGGACATCATATACCAGGCCAACTTCTCACACTCACCAACCAATTTTTTTTAAAAATATATTTTATTGCTTTTATCATTTTTCCCTTAGGCACAATGTACAGCATGGAAAGAGTCTCGAAAGTATAACATTACATCTAATAGCCAAACAATAATATTCAGTATAAACAACAGGTTGCCACAGTACCCCGCATGTTTCATAGTATACTAATCAAAGATGTGCTCGAGGGCGTGTCGTTGGATAAACCTGCATCCATTTAGCGGTAAAGCCATGTAAGAAAGGAGGATGTGGTGGTGGTCAGTGAACTACAGCAAAGCCCAAGGCGCAAGAGAACCTAAGGAGTTCGCTATCCTAAATGAACAGCAGAGAGTACATAGTCTCTAGGCCATAGTAACCATGCATTATAAGCTCTAGTAATGCAATACAAAGGATTCGATCCACTTCCTGCATCTCCATTGGCCTGCAACTTTAAACAGACATATAACGGAAAATCCGACTCATTACTATTGGCACGTGTAAATAGGTATAGAGCAATTCGTACATAATCCGATATTCGCACCATTATAACAATTGCTAGAACTAAATTCAAGTTGAGACACAAAATAAAAAAAAACAAGAAAAGGAAGCGGTAATAAAGAAGAAAAAAAAAGAAACATAGCAAAATCATAGGTGCGCTTCTGCTAGTTCATAAGTGTGCTCATGGGGTAAAGCATATGTGGGGGTTTAGGAAACACACTACTGCCGTGTACAGGGTTTGTCGAGGAGGGCAGGGTCAGTGGCCCATGCAGCACTGGCACCTGGCTGTTAGCGCAGCAAGAGTGCTCACACTCACCAACCCATGCAGCCACTTATTCAAAAAATGTGTGAGACTGATACAGATATTTACATATATAGACATTAGTCACTAACCCATGTATTCACTAAGGTACACTTAATCAGTCAGTTATACAATCAATTTTACCAAAAAATCATCCATTTAGACACTTATATACCAATTTATTCTTCCATCGATCTTGAGATATACATATATAAAACATATTTAACTTTCAGAAAAACATACATTCACTGGATGATGTCATCAGTGATGTCATTTGAGATATCATCAGTGATGTCATGAGTGATGTCACTGACCATGTCATGAGTGATGTAGTATGTGACGTCATCAGCAGTGCATTGCGGGCGCGAGAGTTATAGTTAGCTGAACTAACTATAACGGGGGAATTTCAATGGTTTTGTATGAGTGAAATGTCCAGCTAACTATAACATGTGTGAAACCTATGGTTTTTTTCAGTGAATTTCTAAGGTTTTTTAAATGCTAATTCCCAACTATAACGTGGCTGAAACCTATGGTTTTTTCAGTGAATTTCAAAGGTTTTGTAAATGATAATTTTTAAATGTAATAATTGTTATATTTTTTATACTGATTTACTACATTGTTTTAAAGTATTTATTTTTAGATATTTTATTTTTAAATTACATTACATATTTTTAATATAATTTGAATTAAAATATATATATATTGAAATTGTATATTTAATTTTTTTATTTTATCTTTTTTTAATTTATATATATTTTATATACCAGGCAATGATATCCTATGGAAGAAAATTCAAGTTACTAGCTCCGGACACAGGCTCCATGTTATAGACGTGTGAGATGAACAAGTAATTGAAACCCAGCCAAATAAAGGTTAATGTTGCAAGGTCTCCACAATTAACGCAGCACATAGAATGTCAAAATAAACAAATGTGCAGGGTATACACATTTTCATTTGTGAGCGCCGTGCTCAAACAGCCGGTGCTTGCATGATGTCAGATCTCCTCATAAATATTTCTACACACAGAACATGAGGGAGAAACCTAGAGATCAATTGCATATTATAGAATAGAACATGTGGTCAAGATACGGAGAGGAGGTGACAGAGTTCGCCTGTTGCAACAAAAAGAATCCCGATATATCATTGGACTAAAAACTAAAAGCCCCTACGGCCTCAATAACAATGAAGAACTGCATGTACATCTTGATTAGGTGACAGTAACAGGGAGATTGATTCTTTACTTACATCAAGGTTGACAACAGGGAATCACAAGATAAGCCCCACTATCGAAAACGATTTGAGGCAAGGATGTGGTTATTGACCTTTGCCCACTGCTATAAGGGAGACTAAAGCAATGCCTCATTTTGAGGTTTACTTGTGTGATTGCTGATGTCATTCTATAACATTGTATTAGCAATTAGATACCGCTACAAGACAGTCTTAATTTTGGAATGTAACACTAATTCTAATTGAGTTTCACACGTTGGAATTCATATTTTTATGCTTTTCTTTTTGACGGCCCAATGTATATGAATCACCTGAGCGAACAGGTAGCTGATTGGGAATTTAGAAGCAGGAATCGCTGATCAATAATTGCGGTGGTGACACCTCACACAGAGAAGGAATATTGTTAATCATAATGGAGCGTAATAATAGTGACATTATTAAGCAGTTAGTTACAATGTTTGTAAAGATTGACACAGAAATATCCTTTTCATGAACTACGACTACCAGAATGCATTGTAAATTATGGGTGATGGCTTGTATAAATGGTAAAAAGTAATGATGGACTACCGACCATGAACAAGACTGTTAAGTCGAAATGCTCTGGCTGGCATTTGGCAAGTTGCCTTTCCACTTGTCAGCAAAACACACAAGATGATGGACTGAATGCTGCACAATGGCAAACCATTCATTCCTAGTCACAGATCTGGGTTTAATCCATTGTTATTTTGCTCACAAGCCACCCCAGTTCAGACATGGCCATATGCAAATCAGTCTTGACCCTGTGCCACTTGAAGCAGCAAATAAGCAAATAAACAGCTGTTTGAAGACCATTTTAGTGTGTCGGTTTTCTTAGTGTGTGTATATATATATACAGCAGGCACTATCTTGGACATGGCAAGATTTATCAGTTCACTCAGAGACTTCAAAACAGCGAACCCACTGGGGTAATACTGGAATTGCACTACATCACCCACAAGGCCATGCGAATGACCACGCCCACAAGGACAGGTGCTGGAAATTATAAACTGTGCAGTTCCATTTGCGCTTGCAGTCTCTCATAACCACATGCACTGAAGAAAGGTCCTAACCTGAAACGCGTCTGGCATTTTATTTGGAAAAGCTGTTCCTTGTGAGTTCCTGCTGGCAGGCAACCATAAATAAAGAGAGCTGATTAACCTTCGTGTGGCACGTCTCTTCAAAGGGTTTCCTGTTTGTGTGTGTGATTTAAAGGCGGCTGCAACCCGGTCGCGAAGAGAAGCCCACCGCTGTGGCGGATCAGCTGCGGCACCACGTGGATGCTGCAGCGCTTGTGAACGAAGGTGAGCTGGAGCCTTTGCAGGGAAGGAGCCAGCTCGCAAGCTACAATTTGGCAGTCTTAAAGCTCGGCAGGCACTATCTTGGACATGGCAAGATTTATCAGTTCACTCAGAGACTTCAAAACAGCGAACCCACTGGGGTAATACTGGAATTGCACTACATCACCCACAAGGCCATGCGAATGACCACGCCCACAAGGACAGGTGCTGGAAATTATAAACTGTGCAGTTCCATTTGCGCTTGCAGTCTCTCATAACCACATGCCACTGAAGAAAGGTCCTAACCTGAAACGCGTCTGGCATTTTATTTGGAAAAGCTGTTCCTTGTGAGTTCCTGCTGGCAGGCAACCATAAATAAAGAGAGCTGATTAACCTTCGTGTGGCACGTCTCTTCAAAGGGTTTCCTGTTCGTGTGTGTGATTTAAAGGCGGCTGCAACCCGGTCGCGAAGAGAAGCCCACCGCTGTGGCAGATCAGCTGCGGCACCACGTGGATGCTGCAGCGCTTGTGAACGAAGGTGAGCTGGAGCCTTTGCAGGGAAGGAGCCAGCTCGCAAGCTACAATTTGGCAGTCTTAAAGCTCGGCAGGCACTATCTTGGACATGGCAAGATTTATCAGTTCACTCAGAGACTTCAAAACAGTGAACCCACTGGGGTAATACTGGAATTGCACTAAATCACTCACAAGGCCTTGCGAATGACCACGCCCACAAGGACAGGTGCTGGAAATTATAAACTGTGCAGTTCCATTTGCGCTTGCAGTCTCTCATAACCACATGCCACTGAAGAAAGGTCCTAACCTGAAACGCGTCTGGCATTTTATTTGGAAAAGCTGTTCCTTGTGAGTTCCTGCTGGCATGCAACCATAAATAAAGAGAGCTGATTAACCTTCGTGTGGCACGTCTCTTCAAAGCGTTTCCTGTTCGTGTGTGTGATTTAAAGGCGGCTGCAACCCGGTCGCGAAGAGAAGCCCACCGCTGTGGCGGATCAGCTGCGGCACCACGTGGATGCTGCAGCGCTTGTGAACGAAGGTGAGCTGGAGCCTTTGCAGGGAAGGAGCCAGCTCGCAAGCTACAATTTGACAGTCTTAAAGCTCGGCAGGCACTATCTTGGACATGGCAAGATTTATCAGTTCACTCAGAGACTTCAAAACAGCGAACCCACTGGGGTAATACTGGAATTGCACTACATCACCCACAAGGCCATGCGAATGACCACGCCCACAAGGACAGGTGCTGGAAATTATAAACTGTGCAGTTCCATTTGCGCTTGCAGTCTCTCATAACCACATGCCACTGAAGAAAGGTCCTAACCTGAAACGCATCTGGTATTTTATTTGGAAAAGCTGTTCCTTGTGAGTTCCTGCTGGCAGTCAACCATAAATAAAGAGAGCTGATTAACCTTCGTGTGGCACGTCTCTTCAAAGGGTTTCCTGTTCGTGTGTGTGATTTAAAGGCGGCTGCAACCCGGTCGCGAAGAGAAGCCCACCGCTGTGGCGGATCAGCTGCGGCATCACGTGGATGCTGCAGCGCTTGTGAACGAAGGTGAGCTGGAGCCTTTGCAGGGAAGGAGCCAGCTCGCATGCTACAATTTGGCAGTCTTAAAGCTTGGCAGGCACTATCTTGGACATGGCAAGATTTATCAGTTCACTCAGAGACTTCAAAACAGCGAACCCACTGGGGTAATACTGGAATTGCACTACATCACCCACAAGGCCATGCGAATGACCACGCCCACAAGGACAGGTGCTGGAAATTATAAACTGTGCAGTTCCATTTGCGCTTGCAGTCTCTCATAACCACATGCCACTGAAGAAAGGTCCTAACCTGAAACGCGTCTGGCATTTTATTTGGAAAAGCTGTTCCTTGTGAGTTCCTGCTGGCAGGCAACCATAAATAAAGAGAGCTGATTAACCTTCGTGTGGCACGTCTCTTCAAAGGGTTTCCTGTTCGTGTGTGTGATTTAAAGGCGGCTGCAACCCGGTCGCGAAGAGAAGCCCACCGCTGTGGCGGATCAGCTGCGGCACCACGTGGATGCTGCAGCGCTTGTGAACAAAGGTGAGCTGGAGCCTTTGCAGGGAAGGAGCCAGCTCGCAAGCTACAATTTGGCAGTCTTAAAGCTCGGCAGGCACTATCTTGGACATGGCAAGATTTATCAGTTCACTCAGAGACTTCAAAACAGCGAACCCACTGGGGTAATACTGGAATTGCACTACATCACCCACAAGGCAATGCGAATGACCACGCCCACAAGGACAGGTGCTGGAAATTATAAACTGTGCAGTTCCATTTGCGCTTGCAGTCTCTCATAACCATATGCCACTGAAGAAAGGTCCTAACCTGAAACGCGTCTGGCATTTTATTTGGAAAAGCTGTTCCTTGTGAGTTCCTGCTGGCAGGCAACCATAAATAAAGAGAGCTGATTAACCTTCGTGTGGCACGTCTCTTCAAAGGGTTTCCTGTTCGTGTGTGTGATTTAAAGGCGGCTGCAACCCGGTCGCGAAGAGAAGCCCACCGCTGTGGCGGATCAGCTGCGGCACCACGTGGATGCTGCAGCGCTTGTGAACGAAGGTGAACTGGAGCCTTTGCAGGGAAGGAGCCAGCTCGCAAGCTACAATTTGGCAGTCTTAAAGCTCGGCAGGCACTATCTTGGACATGGCAAGATTTATCAGTTCACTCAGAGACTTCAAAACAGCGAACCCACTGGGGTAATACTGGAATTGCACTACATCACCCACAAGGCCATGCGAATGACCACGCCCACAAGGACAGGTGCTGGAAATTATAAACTGTGCATTTCCATTTGCGCTTGCAGTCTCTCATAACCACATGCCACTGAAGAAAGGTCCTAACCTGAAACGCGTCTGGCATTTTATTTGGAAAAGCTGTTCCTTGTGAGTTCCTGCTGGCAGGCAACCATAAATAAAGAGAGCTGATTAACCTTCGTGTGGCACGTCTCTTCAAAGGGTTTCCTGTTCGTGTGTGTGATTTAAAGGCGGCTGCAACCCGGTCGCGAAGAGAAGCCCACCGATGTGGCGGATCAGCTGCGGGACCACGTGGATGCTGCAGCGCTTGTGAACGAAGGTGAGCTGGAGCCTTTGCAGGGAAGGAGCCAGCTCGCAAGCTACAATTTGGCAGTCTTAAAGCTCGGCAGGCACTATCTTGGACATGGCAAGATTTATCAGTTCACTCAGAGACTTCAAAACAGCGAACCCACTGGGGTAATACTGGAATTGCACTACATCACCCACAAGGCCATGCGAATGACCACGCCCACAAGGACAGGTGCTGGAAATTATAAACTGTGCAGTTCCATTTGCGTTTGCAGTCTCTCATAACCACATGCCACTGAAGAAAGGTCCTAACCTGAAACGCGTCTGGCATTTTATTTGGAAAAGCTGTTCCTTGTGAGTTCCTGCTGGCAGGCAACCATAAATAAAGAGAGCTGATTAACCTTCGTGTGGCACGTCTCTTCAAAGGGTTTCCTGTTCGTGTGTGTGATTTAAAGGCGGCTGCAACCCGGTCGCGAAGAGAAGCCCACCGCTGTGGCGGATCAGCTGCGGCACCACGTGGATGCTGCAGCGCTTGTGAACGAAGGTGAGCTGGAGCCTTTGCAGGGAAGGAGCCAGCTCGCAAGCTACAATTTGGCAGTCTTAAAGCTCGGCAGGCACTATCTTGGACATGGCAAGATTTATCAGTTCACTCAGAGACTTCAAAACAGCGAATCCACTGGGGTAATACTGGAATTGCACTACATCACCCACAAGGCCATGCGAATGACCACGCCCACAAGGACAGGTGCTGGAAATTATAAACTGTGCAGTTCCATTTGCGCTTGCAGTCTCTCATAACCACATGCCACTGAAGAAAGGTCCTAACCTGAAACACGCCTGGCATTTTATTTGGAAAAGCTGTTCCTTGTGAGTTCCTGCTGGCAGGCAACCATAAATAAAGAGAGCTGATTAACCTTCGTGTGGCACGTCTCTTCAAAGGGTTTCCTGTTCGTGTGTGTGATTTAAAGGCGGCTGCAACCCGGTCGCGAAGAGAAGCCCACCGCTGTGGCGGATCAGCTGCGGCACCACGTGGATGCTGCAGCGCTTGTGAACGAAGGTGAGCTGGAGCCTTTGCAGGGAAGGAGCCAGCTCGCAAGCTACAATTTGGCAGGCTTAAAGCTCGGCAGGCACTATATTGGACATGGCAAGATTTATCAGTTCACTCAGAGACTTCAAAACAGCGAACCCACTGGGGTAATACTGGAATTGCACTACATCACCCACAAGGCCATGCGAATGACCACGCCCACAAGGACAGGTGCTGGAAATTATAAACTGTGCAGTTCCATTTGCGCTTGCAGTCTCTCATAACCACATGCCACTGAAGAAAGGTCCTAACCTGAAACGCGTCTGGCATTTTATTTGGAAAAGCTGTTCCTTGTGAGTTCCTGCTGGCAGGCAACCATAAATAAAGAGAGCTGATTAACCTTCGTGTGGCACGTCTCTTCAAAGGGTTTCCTGTTCGTATGTGTGATATATATATATATATATATATATATATTATACATATATATGCCATCGGCATCTCTGGGGCAGTGTGGGCTTGGCTGGGATCCTTTCTGGAGGAGCGCTCCCAACAGGTCTGGATGCCTTCTTTTTCTTCCTCTGCCAGGAAGCTATCAACGGGAGTCCCGCAGGGCTCTACTTTGAGCCCGCTACTTTTTAATATCTATATGACCCCTTTGGTTGCCCTGGCAGAGGGGCTGGGTGTCAAAATCATGGCATATGCCAACGATTATAGGTCAACAATGTAGGGTGCTGGACTGTTCCTTAGAGAAGGGAGTGTGTGTATCTGGCGTGATCAGAGGTGAAGATGTGACACCTTTGGGCATCCATTTTGTTGGATGTTTGAATTATAATATAGATTCAAAACACCGCTGCCAGGCTGGTATTAAATGCCCCCCCCCCCCCCAGAACACCGTCTAAACCTCTCTTGGATAAATTGCATTGGCTCTCAGTCCGTAATAGGGTAAAATGTAAGACCTGCTGTTTAATACATAAAAGCCTAAACGGACTAGGGCCATCGCACTGGAGAGATAAATTCATCCCATATAATCCGGGTCGGTCCCTCAGGTCCAGCAACCAGCTTCTCCTGAGAGTGCCTGCAGTAAGAAAGGCCAGATAGGGTGGTAAAGCCTTATCTGTAGTTGGTCCTATTTTATTGAATAAGCTCCCCTTTGAGCTTAGGCAATGTTCTGAACATCTGACCTTTAGAAAGAAGCTCAAAACTTTCCTTTTTCAGAACTAATTTGCTATCCACTGACTGCTTGATCGTGCTTCTGGTGTTAAGGGCGCAGAGATACTCCGGTTGGAGTTGATTCCAGCGCGTTATAAACCCGTAAATAAATAAATAAATAGTGTGTATATATATATATATATATATATATATATATATATATATATATATATATATATATATATATATATATATATATATCCATCAAATCCAGGAACCCACCTTGGAATGGCCACTCAGAAGCTTCGTGAAAAGACGTCTCTTTATTGCAGCATGCCAGTGAGCAAATTCAGGGAAAACACTTCTAAATAAAGTTCACCAAACGCGTTTCGAGAGCCACAAGCTCTCTTCGTCAGTGGCTGAGTGTAATGAAACGAAGTTCACATAGTCAATCCTTTAAAACACCTGCCCCTCAATGGGCGTGGCTGCACACGGCATCCTGGGTGTTGTAGTGTTCGTGATAATGTCCAAGTGGATGCGCCCTTCGTGTCTTGTGCACATAGATAATCCCTTGTGGGTTGAAGTGAGATTCACCTTCTTTCATTCACCCTGCTCTGCTGCTGCAATGCCGTGGGACACGCTCGCATGCCTGGATAGCGTCGCTCCCCTTCTGCCTTTGATTACGCTGCACCTGCCAGGTGCCAAAGGTCGTAGTATACGATGGGCCAATTCCGCGACCGGGACGGCCGCTACAAATCCATCAAATCCAGGAACCCACCTTGGAATGGCCACTCAGAAGCTTCGTGAAAAGACGTCTCTTTATTGCAGCATGCCAGTGAGCTCTCGAAACGCATTTGGTGAACTTTATTTAGAAGTGTTTTCCCTGAATTTGCTCACTGGCATGCTGCAATAAAGAGACGTCTTTTCACGAAGCTTCTGAGTGGCCATTCCAAGGTGGGTTCCTGGATTTGATGGATTTGTAGCGGCCGTCCCGGTCGCGGAATTGGCCCTTCGTACACTACGACCTTTGGCACCTGGCAGGTGCAGCGTAATCAAAGGCAGAAGGGGAGCGACGCTATCCAGGCATGCGAGCGTGTCCCACGGCATTACAGCAGCAGAGCAGGGTGAATGAAAGAAGGTGAATCTCACTTCAACCCACAAGGGATTATCTATGTGCACAAGACACGAAGGGCGCATCCACTTGGACATTATCACGAACACTACAACACCCAGGATGCCGTGTGCAGCCACGCCCATTGAGGGGCAGGTGTTTTAAAGGATTGACTATGTGAACTTTACACTCAGCCACTGACGAAGAGAGCTTGTGGCTCTCGAAACGCGTTTGGTGAACTTTATTTAGAAGTGTTTTCCCTGAATTTGCTCACTGGCATGCTGCAATAAAGAGACGTCTTTTCACGAAGCTTCTGAGTGGCCATTCCAAGGTGGGTTCCTGGATTTGATGGATTTGTAGCGGCCGTCCCGGTCGCGGAATTGGCCCTTCGTACACTACGACCTTTGGCACCTGGCAGGTGCAGCGTAATCAAAGGCAGAAGGGGAGCGACGCTATCCAGGCATGCGAGCGTGTCCCACGGCATTGCAGCAGCAGAGCAGGGTGAATGAAAGAAGGTGAATCTCACTTCTATCCACAAGGGATTATCTATGTGCACAAGACACGAAGGGCGCATCCACTTGGACATTATCACGAACACTACAACACCCAGGATGCTGTGTGCAGCCACGCCCATTGAGGGGCAGGTGTTTTAAAGGATTGACTATGTGAACTTCGTTTCATTACACTCAGCCACTGACGAAGAGAGCTTGTGGCTCTCGAAACGCGTTTGGTGAACTTTATTTAGAAGTGTTTTCCCTGAATTTGCTCACTGGCATGCTGCAATAAAGAGACGTCTTTTCACGAAGCTTCTGAGTGGCCATTCCAAGGTGGGTTCCTGGATTTGATGGATTTGTAGCGGCCGTCCCGGTCGCGGAATTGGCCCTTCGTACACTACGACCTTTGGCACCTGGCAGGTGCAGCGTAATCAAAGGCAGAAGGGGAGCGACGCTATCCAGGCATGCGAGCGTGTCCCACGGCATTGCAGCAGCAGAGCAGGGTGAATGAAAGAAGGTGAATCTCACTTCAACCCACAAGGGATTATCTATGTGCACAAGACACGAAGGGCGCATCCACTTGGACATTATCACGAACACTACAACACCCAGGATGCCGTGTGCAGCCACGCCCATTGAGGGGCAGGTGTTTTAAAGGATTGACTATGTGAACTTCGTTTCATTACACTCAGCCACTGACGAAGAGAGCTTGTGGCTCTCGAAACGCGTTTGGTGAACTTTATTTAGAAGTGTTTTCCCTGAATTTGCTCACTGGCATGCTGCAATAAAGAGACGTCTTTTCACGAAGCTTCTGAGTGGCCATTCCAAGGTGGGTTCCTGGATTTGATGGATATATATATATATATATATATATATATATATATATATATATATATATATATATCATGAGAATGAGAACTTGCCGATAGCTCACCTCTGCCTAATTGACTTGCAAATTGCCCATGGACAAGGAGCAAGCAGCTCCGAAAAGCGTAGGGCTACAGAATTGTCAGGACACTGCTGCCGGTTTGCTGTGAATAAAGAATTCTGCTACAAACAATGGGATTTGTCTGTGCTTTGAGTGCGTCCTCGCAGGTGGGATAACTTGTGTGAAAGCAATAAATCCGGCCAGTCCCGGTCAGGAGGATGAACCGCCATGAAAAGAATTTGGGCTGCTTCCTAAAGACTATCTGGAATGGAGCTGGCAGAAGGTACAGTGTAAAGATAATTAAACCAGAGCTTTTTGCCCTGAGGCTCACTGGAGAGCTTTTAAAATGCAAATATTTTAATGTCATGCAGCAGTACCCACCTAAGGGTTTAACTAAGGAGCAATGGCACTACGAGTCCCAGAGTGCTGTGGTGTAAAAAGTCTACCGGAAGACATAAAAGAAATGAGAATGAGAACTTGCTGATTGCTCACCTCTGCCTAATTGACTTGCAAATTGCCCGTGAACAAGGAGCAAGCAGCTCCGAAACGCGTAGGGCTATAGAATTGTCAGGACACTGCTGCCGGTTTGCTGTGAATAAAGAATTCTGCTACAAACAGTGGGATTCGTCTGTGCCTTGAGTGCGTCCTAGCAGGTGGATAACTTGTGTGAAAGCAATATATATATATATATGACCTTTATTTTGCCTCTTTCGTGCTAATTTCTGACCTCTCTTTTGCCTTTTTCTGCTCGCTTCTGATCTCTATTTTGCCTCTTTCTGCTCATTGCTGGCCTTTATTTTGCCTCTTTCTGCTTGTTTCAACCCTTTACTTTATCTCTTTCGGCTTGTTGCTGGCCTCTAGTTTACTACCTCTATCAGCTCATTGCTGAGCTTTATTTTCCCTCATTCTGCCCATTGCTGAATTTTATTTTTCCTCTTGTGCTCATTTCTGACCTTCTTTCTGTCTCTTTCTCCTCATTTCTGACTTTTACCTTTCCTCTTTCTGCTCATTGTTGACCTGTATTTTGCCTCTTTCTGCTCGTTGCTGACCTTCATTCTGCCTCTTGCTGCTCATTTCTGGCCAGTATTTTATGTCTTTCTGCTCCCACCAAGCAAAAGCAAACAGCTACCTCCCAAGGGTGGCCAACTCAGGAGGTAGCAGGAGCCGGCCCTTCAGAGTGGCTGTGCCGCCTTTGAGGAGGGTAATCTCAGTAACCACAGCACCAATCACAACACCCAATACAGCGTTGGAAAGGGCAGTTGCAGCAGAAGGACATAGACTATGCAGACGGACACCATATAAATTTAAAGGTAAAAGAACCGTGACAGTAAAGTAGTCTCTTGTGGGCGTGTCTGCGTTCTGCTGTGGGCGTGTGCTGGGGGTGTGACAAACTGTTGCGGGCGTGTGCTGTGGGCGTGACAAACGCTGGGGGCGTGTGGTACGCTCCGCCCTTTATGCCATGTGAGTCGTACATACAAGCGCCAATTATGCAATTGCAAGGGGCACGCTGGGGGCGTGACACGCTGGGGCTGTGACAAACACAGTAGGCGTGTATCCGCCCTTCATGCCATGTGAAGCGCCAATTGCGCAATTGCGCCGCTGTAAGGGGCACGCTGGGGGACGTGACAAACGCTGGGGGCGTGTGCTACGTTCCGCACTTCATGCCAACTGGGTCCTACATTAATCAGATCGTCTGCTGTGGCCGTGTACTGGGGGCGTGACAAAGGCGTTCACCAGGAAGCGTGGTAAGTAACCATTCGCTAGGCTCACATGGGGGACTGCCAGTTGTCTCACACATACTGGGGGGGCCGAATGCAGTGTGTGCCTTGGCCTGGGTGCATCTAAAAGGGCCCAACGCAGTGTGTGGCTTGGCCTGGGTGCGTATGAAATGCTCTCGGGCCGAAGACCGTCGGTGTGGGTCATAACAGTGGGAAACAATCATTCAAGACTCACACAATTCTAATTGTTAGATGGTCGCCGCTGGCCCTCAAGCGGGGGCACACGACTGAGCGTGTCTGCGGGGTCAATTACTGCAGCCTCTCATGCGCGCTGTTACTGAACTATCACATTAAACCAAATTACACGTGCCTGCTAACATCAGCCAGGGCTGTAGCCGGGCTCAGGCGGCGGATCTCTACACTCATTACATGCGACTGCTAACATCAACCAGGGCTGCAGCTTGGACTCAAGCGGGGGAACACGCGAATGAGCGTATCTGTGGGGAGAATTACTGCAGCCTCTCCTACTCGCTGTCACTCAACTCTCTCATTAAACAGATTTACCCGCACCTGCTAACGCTCTCATTAAACAAAAATACATGCGACTGCTAACATCAACCAGGCCTGTAGCCAGGCTCAGGCGGCGGATCACTACACTAATTGCATACGCCTGCTAACAGGAACCAGGGCTGCAGCTGGGACTCAAGCGGGGGGACACGCGCCTGCTAACATCAACCAGGGCTGCAGCTGGGCCTCAAGCGGGGGAACATGGGAATGACCGTGTCTGCGGGAACAATTACAGCAGCCTCTCCTACTCGCTGTCACTCAACTCTTTCATTAAACGGATTTACACGCGGATGGTAACATCAACCACGGCTCTAGCCGGCGGATCAGTACACTTAGCGGCACTGAGCACACACTAAACTTAACACGGACTGGAATTTAACACACGCGCTGCCTCTATACCGCGCACTGTCACACACTCCACTCTCCAAGTCACTGAACTCTGTAAATCAACGATTTCTGTTTTTTTTATGTTCTTTTTTTGGGGGTAATCCTCATATACCATAATTGGAACTCTTGATGGGAAACTGGCACCTCGATGCAATTTGGTCGTCCTAGTCCGGCCCTTGTTGTTATCGGCCTATAGCTAGGTGGTAAGCCTGAACCCTCAAGTAGCCACTGCCTTCCCATCAATACTCTGTTTCGCCGTCTTGTGGGCTACCATGCTACTTAAGAGTCAAGGGAACCGGCAGGGCTCCAGATAAATCATTGGAGAACCAATCATCTAAGTTGCCATGCCTCCAGGGCCGCCCAAACTTTAACCAAACTCGAGGGATCACAAGCCATGTCAGACTTACTAGTGGTCACAATTTGCCGTAAACAGCTCGGGAAGGTGGGGGGTGTTGGATCCTTCCAGGCTCTGCAGCCTTGCGAGGAGAATGACATAAAAAGCAAATTTAGTGGGGAGATCATTTACATTATAACCCATACGTAGCCCTGAAAGTATAGTGGTTGTGGTTATCGCGATGGGCGCTGAGAGGACCTTTTCCAGAAAATCGCTAATCTTGCCCCAATAGTCTTTTAGTTCGGGACAGTCAGCGAACATGTGGACATCATCCGCGTTGGAGTGGCTGCACCTCGGGCAATAGTAAACTAGATTGGAAAATTTGGGCAGTTTCTTTGGAGTTATGTATACCCTGTACATAGTATATAGGTGGTTTCTTTTTAGTGCCGCTGGCTTGACTATGGATTGTAGGATGGTAAAAGAGTCAAGCCACAGATCACTGAAAGTTCCGCTGTCCGATGTTAAGGCGTTATTCCACAGTTTACTTAGGTCAAGTTCTGTCACTTCCTCGTCCTCGAGCAGCGCTAAATACCAAAATGCAATTTGGCTCTTCCACCTGCCCCTTCTCGTCACTGCATCAAATTTGGGATTTGGGATTTTGCTACCTGCAGGTCTGGTTGACCACCACCCGGATAACTGGTAATATTTAAACCTGGTGAGTGTGCCCCTTGTCAGGATAGCAAGTGTGTCCCAACTCAAAAGCTGTCCGCCCTCCTGCAGGTCCCCCCAACAGTTCAACCCTGCCAGCTTTAATGGTAGGGACAATTGGTCATTCAGGCATGCTGATAACCCTGGTGAATCCCATATTGGGGCCTGTATAGCATAATAAGGGATGTTAAGCTTATTCCTGACAAATACCCAATTTCTCAGGGCTGTCCCCAGGATCTTAAGCCTTACTTTTTAAAAAATGTGGGTCCCCGAACTTAAAGAGGAAAAAGTCTGGTCCCTGGGGGACGTCCTGTAGTAAGGCAGAAAATAATATACCCAAAGATGATTGATCTATTTGGCCGGCCATTAATCTAAAGTGTTTGAAATGAAACGCCTGGCAGTAAAGCAGTAGGTCTGGAAAAGCCAGCCCTCCTGTTTTTAGGCTTCTTCTGAGTTTTTTCCAGGTAATTCGTGGAGCCCTAGAGTTCCAGATGAAAGATCCCAATTTCCCTTGCAGCTTTTTAATTAATGGCAACGGTAAAGGTACGGGGATAGAATTGAATAGAAACGTAATTTTTGGGAGGATAATCATTTTAAGTAGGTTCACCCTCCCATAGATGTTTAAAGGGAGAGAGGACCATCAGGGCACTCGTGTCCTTAATGACTCTATCTAGATTTAATTTTGGAATGTCATCGATCTTTTTAGCTAGATGGACTCCTAGATACCTCATTTTGGTTTTACTTCCTGCTGTCTCTGCCTGCTGGTTCCATTCCATGATTTCTGTTTTATCCGCGTTGATTGTATACCCTGAGATCTCACCGAAACCTTCTGCAGGGTGTATTATTCTAGGCAGTTCTTCTTCCGGGTTTGAGGTATACATCAACAAATCATCTGCGTATAACGCAAATTTCAGCTCTAAATCCGCGATCTTGACTGGTTTAATTACGGGATCTGATCTAAGCAGGCAGACAAGAGGCTCGATATATAAATTAAACAAAAGGGGTGATAGAGGGCAGCCCTGTCGAGTTCCTCGGGCAATAGGTATCTGATCCGTGAGAGAGCCGTTTACCAAGATTTTAGCTGTTGGTGCACAGTATAGGGACTTGGTAGCTGTTACAAAGTTGTTTGGGAGGCCAAATTTGGCTATGGCCGACCAGAGATGCTCCCATTCTACCTGATCGAAAGCCTTGGCGGCATCGACTGCCACGATGTTCAGGGGCAGCTTTTTCTCTATGGCGACGTCTATTGCGGCATTCACTTGAAAAGTCAATTCGTTGAGTTGCCTATCTGGGATAAACCCCCTTTGATCACAATGGACTATAGATTTTACTACCTTGGCCAGTCTCTTCGATAGTACCCCCGCAAAGACCTTATAGTCGACGTTTAATAACGAGATCAGTCTATATGACTCTATCTTACCAGGATCTTTATTCAGCTCCAATATTAGAGTAACTGTGGCCTCAGCCCATGACCTTGGAGCCTGCCCCCCTCGGAGTAAGATTTCATTAAATAGTAATGTCAAGTCTACGGCTATTTGATCGATTGCTATTTTATAAAGTTCAACCGGGAGCCCGTCGGGGCCTGCGGCTTTGCCTTTAACCATCTTCGAGATTTGAATCCTCAACTCTCCTTCCCTTATCTCAGAGCTGAGGAAAGATCTTTCTATCTCTGATAGTTCGGGGAGCTGTATATTGTTCAGCCAGTTTTCCACCCGCTGCCCGTTCTGAGGTGTATTGGTTCCGTACAGGGATTGCATGTAGGTTTTGGCCTCTTCTCTGATGAGATCGTCATCATGTGTGGTTTTCCCTGTACTTGTCCGTGATAGGCTGTCAATCTGGTTCCTGGTTTTGTCGGCTTGGGCTTTCCATGCAAAGAGGCGACCACATTTTTCCCCATACTCAAAGTGTTGAAGCTTGCTTTCATCCCATTTATCCTTTAGGTCTTTATCGAGCACCGCTTGGTACTCTGCTCGCAGAATGTCCAGTTCCCTCTGGAGGGCGAGCCTGATGTGTAACTGCTCCATTGAGGCTCTCTGAAGCTCCAGTTCCTTTGATTTGAGTTTCAGGAGACGTGCTTCCCTCTTCTCCCTTCTCAGTTTATTCCTCCTAATCATCAGGGTAGTCAGCAGGCCTCTAATACAGGCTTTGTATGTTTCCCAAACCGTTTGTTTACTTTCTGACCCATTGTTAATCCTGAAAAACTCCTCAGACCGAGTCATAAGGTCCTGCCTGACCCCCTCTTCGAGTAGTAGTGTCTTGTCTAAGGTCCATCTCCTTTGTTGTGCTTTTTGCTTCAGATGAATCACCATCTCAACAACTGAATGGTCAGACAGGATTGCCGGAATATAAGCTATGGAGTCCACTGCAGAAGAGAGAGTTTTATCTAGTAGGAAGAAATCAATTCTAGAGTGATGGCCATACCTTCTGCTGTAGAAGGAATAGTCCATTTTCCCTGTATTTTTTAGTCTCCAAATATCTGTTAGGTTGAAGTCCCGCATGATGTTCTTGAGCTCCAATCTGGATTTTTGGGGGGGAGTGAATCTGACTCTGGAAGTACGGTCCAGATCTTTATCGAAAATGAGATTAAAATCGCCCCCAAGGATTATAGGACCCTCTGTCTCTACTAAGGTATTTTTGAGTTTCGTCAGTGCCCCATTGAACATCCTGATAAGGACCGTAATACACTGCACATGTGAGGGGAGTATGCCCGGCTATTAGAGATGTCACCAGCCATCTCCCAGAATGGTCTGTCTCATATTTCGTGAGCCTGATCCCTGCGTTCGCTCGAATTAATATAGCCACCCCTCTCGTACTGCTACTTTGTTCTGAGCAGATTACATCCTGAATCCATCTGCATTTTTTAAATGCTAACTTGCATTCCTCTTTCTCTAAATGTGTCTCCTCAAGGAGACAAATATGTGCTCCTGAGTTATATAAGAAAGTGATTATCCTACGTGCTTTCTTTCTATCCCTCAACCCATTGACATCCCAGCTGATAAATGTTATCTTACATGTCATGTTGGCCAGATAGGCGATCTACCCACAGAATGATTCACTAACCGGCTCTCAGCAAGAATACGGTGCATCTCTTTATGTACATGAGGAGTATTTTTTCCCATTTTTTATCTTTGTTTTTCACACTATTCATTTATCCCCCTCCCCCTCAGGGACACCGCCGGCTATTTAAGTAAACATGAGGGCTCTGCCTCGAGGGTCTTATACTGTTTCCTAGGCTGTTTTGGGAAGAAAGCGCTATGTGGGCAGTAAAGTGACCTCCTGGTAGTTAGGATCGGATATGACTAGTGGGAGCTATCTCGCATTAGGGTAAGAAACGTGTCAACTTCTTGAGGTGAAGTAAAATTGTGCGTTTTGTTTCTCCACACAACTTTCAAGAACGCTGGGAACTTCTTCTGCACCTGTGCGCCCATACCTTTTAAGTCTGGCATCCGATTCCCCAATTCCCATTGCCGTTGCGCCCTTACCTTCCCCACATCCGAGCGGATAAGATAGTGAGCAGAGCCGATTTGGAGTGTTTTATCGGGCAATGCCCTGCTCAGGATCAGTTCTTTCACGGTGAAAGTGTGAAAGTTTACCAAAATCTTTCCCAGGCCTGCCCTCCCCGCATGCTGCCTGAAGGGGTCTCTGTGTGCTCTCTGAATCTCCGCCTCCAAATTGATCTCCGGGCTGTCTTTAAGAACACCCTCCCTCAGAAGCTTGCAAATGAGGCCCTTGACATCGCCATTTTCTACTCCCTCAGGAATTTTTAAGAACTTCAGGTTGTTTCTCCTGGAGTGAATTTCGAGTCTTTCGACATCCATCTGTAGGGCTCTGTTCTGAACTCTGAGGGTTTCAATGTCTCTGTCGTGCCTTTTTGAGGCCCCTATGAGCAAGCTGACATCGTCCTCCAAGTTCGTTTGCAGACATCATCTAACTTTGCTTCCAGGTTGGAGCACTGCTCATGTATACTTCTTTGATTCGCTTCAGAGGTGTCAAACTTTTTATCTAGTTTTGACAGAAGGTCTTCTCTAAGGTTGAGAAGGAGTGACTTTACCTGCGAAATGCCTCCATCTGAGATTGTTAGTGCTGTCTTGCTGGCCTTATCGCTCCTTGTCCCATCTACAGCTTTAATTGCAAGATTCAATAGATTTGCTTGATCTCCCCGAGGGGGATTTTGACTTAAGGAGACTGCTTCCGTTTCTGTCTGGTCCTCTATGTCCTCTGTGTCCGCACTGTCCGCCAAGACAGTATATCTATTTTCAAGAGGCACTGGTTGAGACACCCCGGGGATACAGGACACATCGGCCACATTAGAACGATCAACTGGCGGGGCACTTATAGTGCTGACCGCAGTGTCCGAGTTAAAAGCAGGGGTCGGCATGGAAGGTTTCCCCACCTAAGGATCTACAACTTGCTCCATGATTCTAAAGTAAGATTTTAAGGAGGGTGTGGGCTTCGGCAAGGATATGCATGCCTTAGGCAGCTTTTGCTTCTTAGCCTCACCTGATCTCCCGGTTTTTCCCCTCCTCTCTCTCCTCTTCTCTTTAGGGGTAAGTGGTGTTACCTCTACCCTAGAGGTACCCAGGCACCCTATCCCGGTCTTTTGTAGCTCTGGGTTGGACCTGAGCTGATATATGTTCCTGACCTGGGCTGCTGGGGGTACGTGTGGGAGAGCCTTATCCTTAGGCTTATCTTTGTTGTTGCCTTTCTCCCCTCCCTGGTTACACCTGGAGGCTGCAGTCAAAGGGATTATATCAGCTTCTGTACTGGAGCGGGGAGGGTACAAATGCGCTGGGTCAAAAGTTACACCTGGGTCCATCCCCTCGCGCTGCACGGGACTCAGAGTGAATGGGGCAATATCTACAAAATCCACACAGTCCACAGTGGCCGCCCCAGACACCCCCAAAAAGAACTTCACCCCTGCAGCGGCTTCTGCAGCTTGGCAATCTGACATCCAGTTAGACCCCCGTGCCCCCTTCACTGACCGTATGAGGTTGAAATGGTTGCAGCTCAGAGGTGAGCTGAGGCTGACTCTTGCCAACAGTTGCCTCGACCTCCGCCAGATACTCGCCCGGTTTCCGGGGTGCTGGTCCAGCGGTACCCGCAGCATGCGCCTCCTCCGCCTCACCTACCTCTCGGTTCACCGAAGCACAGAGAGACGAGGCACCAAACCAGGAAGTGTGTCTTGCCTGGACGCTACTCCAGACCATAGTCCGGGCGTCTGCTACGTCTGCGTCTGCTAGGCGGGTGAGGGTTCGGGTGCAGAATCGGCAGCGTAGCGGGCGAGGTGAATTTCGCCTTGCGGGAACAATAACAGTACGTAAAAAAGAATTAAAGTGGGGGTACTAGGGGGGGCGAGATCTCATGCTCATTCTCACAGTTTCAGCGCCATAGGTTCAGCGTAAATGCGGGGAAAAAACCTTCCGGAGCTCTCGCCGCAGACGTCAGCCTGCCGCCATGTTCCTCCGGTTTCTAATTCCTCCTCCCAAATCTCCCAAACTCTGTAAATCAACGATTTCACATCGCAACTACCACATCAAAGGAAATTCGAGCCACAATTCAAAGGACTCTACTTTCACACACCAATAACAACTTCTGTGAAGTAAATACACACTACAGACAGCTTAAAATACACGGATAACCAACTATGGCAAAGAGAAAGACACAACTTGGAAGGACAACATATAAAACACGGGCGCAAAAGAATAAGCGCATGCGCCAAAGCCAAGACACTCATGCACAAATGTTAACAAACACGTCTGCTCCATCAACCTCTGCTGCTTACACTCACCAAACTACACGCCTTTCGTAACCTATTGCTCACCTAAATACACAAGCACACACTTCCACTACTACAGACACTAACTACATTCAAACACAGATCACTTACACTTTCAATGATGCACAACACAACACACACAACATACCTGACACAACAACTGTAGTACCGACAACACTGCAATCTGAAAGACATGTATCACAACACCATGCACTACAACAGCAGCACAATGTACACACTCTCAGATCTGCCTTCCACTACAACCCACTTAATGACTACATGAACCATCCACATGTAAACATTGGCAACATGGACAAGGTGTGTACCAAGTGCAACACACTTAAATAGAAGACTGAACCACAAGGCCTTTGCTGCTCCTCAGGGAAGTCATTATCAACAACATTCAAGATCCACCTGTACTCATTAGGCAACTACTTGATGGAAGTCATACACTTTCAACTCATTTTTTGGCAAACACGCGCCATTACAATACTCTCTTCCAAATGACATCCTTTGGGGCAAATGAAGTAAGGGAAAGAAATTTCAAGCCTACATTTAAAATACATGGGCAAGTATACCACTTAATTGGTAGTCTTCTCCAGAAGAATGCAATCCGCCAGTTTCTACAAATATATTTCCTATCTGAACAGCAACAACTACACGCACGGACACACATGGTGCCACATTTAAAGATGCAGATTATTCAAGAACTACAGGAAACATTGCACACTCATAACAGATATATTCAGTCCCTAAAGTACAACTATGAAATGAATATCAATAATGAGGACTTAAAAATAATTATCCACGCAGATCAACGTCCTCAAAATGCCCATCAAGGCAGATATAATGCACCCACCACGGATGAGGTTGCTGTTCTTTTAGTCAACGAAAACAAAGGGCCACACGACATTGTCTTACATACCCGGGACGGACTATTACTTTAAGTTTCTGAATTGCATAGATCATATGATCCTTTACAATACCCAATTCTATTCCCTACAGGGGAAGATGGCTATTGTCTAAATATACCACAAGGCCGTTCCATTAAGAACAAAACCATAACATGCATGCAGTACTATGCCTATACTCTTATGGTTCGATACGGAACTTTAAATACCTTGCATTGGTTCCGCAATCTATTTAATCAATACATTGTAGATATGATGGCAAAAATTATCACTGAAAGACTGGACTTTATCAGACGAAATCAAACACAGCTACGCGCTGAAAACTACATCCATTTGAAAGATGCCCGTAATAAAGATCACAACGTCAATGCACAAGATATTGGGCAACACGTTATATTACCCGCTACCTTCACTGGCTCTCCAAGGTACATGCACGAAAAAACACAAGATGCCATGACATACGTCAGGCAGTATGGGAGACCAGATTTATTCATTACATTTACATGCAATCCAGAGTGGCCTGAAATTAAAGCACAATTATTCCCTAAACAAAGGCCATGCGATCGACATGACATTGTTGCCTGTATATTCAATTTAAAAGTTAAAGCACTCATGAAACTGCTCACACTAAAGGGTATATTTGGTGCTGCAAAGGCTTACATATTTACGGTTGAATGGCAAAAGAGAGGGCTGCCTCACGTACACATCATATTGTGGCTTAAACAGAAAATACAGCACGATGAGGTTGATCTCATTATATCCGCAGAGCTACCTGATCCAAACTCAGATCAACTACTGTTTATGATCGTTCAAAAAAATTGTTACATGTCTCATGTGGTGAACACAACATTCATTCACCATGTATGAAAAACAGCATTTGTACAAAAAAATACCCACCGCTATGACTAATGAGACCGCAAAGGTGTTAATGGTTATCCTATTTACCGTAGGAGAAGCCCGGAGCATGGTGGACATACTGTCACCATCACTGTAAAAGGACAAAAGGTCACTGCCAATAATCAGTGGGTAGTTCCATATTCACCTCTACTGTGCCGCATATTTTATGCTCACATTAACATCGAATACTGCCAATCTGTTAAAGCTATCAAATATATTTGCAAATATATTAACAAAGGGTCTGATCAAGCAACTGCTACTATCGAAAACAAACACAATGAATTAGAAACATATGTCAATGGCCATTATATTAGCACCTCTGAAGCGGTGTGGCGCCTTCTAGAGTTTCACATTCATGAAAGACATCCCACTGTCACACATCTAGCCATACATCTGCCCAATGGACAAGGAGTATATTTCCATCAAAAAAACTTACAACACGTGGCACAGAACCCAAAACACACAACTCTTACTGCGTTTTTCACATTGTGTCAATCCGACCATTTTGCTAAAACATTGCTATACCAAGAAGTACCACAATACTATACGTGGGCTAATTACATCTTTACACATAGGAAACGTGGACAAAAGGTATTAGGCCACCCAGGGGTAATGAAACACTCTGCTCTTGGTAGGATGTACACTATTCACCCAAACCAATCAGAGTGCTTCCACTTACGCATTCTTTTACAACATGCTCGTGGTCCTACAGGGTTTGAGACTCTTTTGAACATTGATAGGGTAACAATGCCTACATATCAAGCCGCATGTAAAAAAACTTGGTCCTATTGAAGACAACAAACATTGGAAACAAACATTAGCTGATGCTACAATTTCAGAATCTCTGTCAAAATTACGTGACTTATTTGTTACTATTCTGTTGTTTTGTAATCCATCTGATCCAATGGCTTTATGGGACGAATATAAAGAACATCTATGTGAAGATATACTGCATACTATAAGTCAGAAAACACTTAATAACTCCATCACAATGAGCAATGACATCTTTAACCAGGGACTTATACTAATAGAAGACACTTAGCAGATTTCAAACTGCCACCAGCGGTCACGACAATCCATACCCCGTACAAACAAACCGAAATCGAACAAAGTATACACAACTTACGTGAATACGTTGCACAGCACTTGCCAAACTTAGTTCCTGATCAGGCACTCGCCTACAACCGCATAGTTCATAGTGTACAAAACAAACAAGGGAAATTATTCTTCTTAGATGCCCCTGGAGTGACTGGAAAAACGTACTTAATAAATCTTATACTCGCAAAAATACGCTCTGTAGGACTATTAGCTGTTGTTGTTGCATCTTCAGGGATAGCTGCACCTTTGCTCACTGGAGGTAAAAACGCACATTCAACTTTTAAACTACCTTTAACGGTGTCCCTAGAAAAAGATTCTACCTGCTCTATACGCAAAAACGGACCGTTAGGCACACAGATTCAAAATGTGTCTCTTATCATGTGGGACGAATGTACTATGACACACCGCTCACATATCGAAGCCGTCGACAGAACTCTAAAAGACATTAGGAGTTCAACAAACATTATGGGTGGAGTTACTTTTATGTTTGCTGGTGACTTCCGACAAACTCTTCCTGTAGTTCCAAGAGGGGCGCGCGCTGATATACTAAAGGCATGCTTAAAAGGATCACACCTCCGGAACTCCGTACAATCACTCATGTTACGCACTAACATGCGGACACATTTGGGAGGTGGAGATACTACATTTGCTGATCTTCTACTACAAGTGGGTAATGGAGAAGTAACTAACACAAATGGGAACATTCAAATACACAACTTAGGTACGCCTCTCTCTACCTTACATGACCTCATCAACCATGTATACCCTGACATTGTGCATATTATCAATAAGACTACACATGGATTTGCGAAAGAGCTATAGTTGCGGCCATAAACTCCAGTGTCAACCATATCAATGAACACATACTACTACAAATCCCAGGTGAGGCCAAATGCTACAAATCCATTGATACAGTATTAGATACTGACGACGTCATGCATTATCCTCAAGAATTCCTAAACTCCCTTAACCTTTCAGGACTTCCACCTCATTTACTACAACTTAAAGTAGGAATACCTATCATGTTATTACGGAACCTACATCCACCCAATCTATGCAATGGTACGCGCCTACAGGTCCAAACTCTTTTGCCATATATCATTAAAGCAACAATTCTCTCAGGCCCAGCTGCTGGACAGTTAGCTCACATTCCACGCATACCCATGATACCTACTGATCTGCCATTTCAATTTAAACGCTGGCAGTTCCCTATTAACATTGCATTTGCATCCACCATTAACAAATCTCAAGGTCAAACATACAAAGTCATAGGTATTGACTTACGAGAAGACTGCTTCACTCATGGACAGTTATATGTTGCACTCTCTAGGTCCGGCAATGTTCAAAACCAATTTATTCTCCCTCCCGATTCAAATGAAACAAAAAATGTTGATACCGCGAGATTTTAAAATAAATTGACCTTGCCAAATACACACATTACACACATTTGATTTCATACCCGGATAACGTCGGGACGGGCTGCTAGAATATATATATATATATATATATATATATATATATATATATATATATATATATACACTCACATGTATTTATTTTAGTGTCGAGCGCCAAACAGCCACTTTTAATGGTTTTATATATAGAAAGTCAAGAGAGAGTCCTCCCACTTACTCTATCAATGAAGGCTTCCTAAATCCACCCAGGAAAAAGTTTTCCTTTTATAAAAGAAGTCCGACCCACTATTGTTCATGGTGGCATGCTTCATAATAGAGTTCTCCCCGACACACATAGTATCGGGACATGCTTCTGACCTCGCCCCTTGAGGGAGCACTGTTATGATGGGGGGAACTAAAGGTTAAAATTGCCTATACAGTAACCCAAGTCTCTGATATTAATATGTGTTTTTGTGCCAAGATTATATGCTGAAAGTGACACTCTCGTTATTTTCCCTTTAGCATCTCTGGTGCGCTCTATATGTTTCAGCAACCTGCAGTGCGAGAAGACTAGTCCAATCATACACATGCAATACACATTCATAAAAACTATCCTAGAGGACTTCTCAATTTCTGAGGGGTAGAAAAGGAAGAGAATATTTCAATGAATTGTACTTTTGTTATGATTCTCTTCTTTTTTCTTTTTGCAATGTTCACTCCTTTCATGTGTCAGAACCAGGCAATTATGCATGTCAGAGAAGTGTGTCACACATCTATCCCACTTCACTCATTGTCTACACCTTTATAATGGTAACTCGTGATACTTGTAAATGATGGTAGGAATTCTTATGCACACTCTAAATGCAAATAATAAAATTTTTATAGTGTGGCAGACCCATATCGCACTCACACTTTCTCCGTGTATTATATATATATATATATACTAGCAGCCCGTCCCGACGTTGTCCGGGAGCAATTAGGCTTCAGGGCCCCCGCCTGCCCTGACGTTGTCCGTTGGTCCCCCGGAGCCTTCCTCCATATATTGCAGTATTATACCTCTATGTTTACTTTGTACGCTTTTGTAACCTGCACACGTAACTTTTTCCTCCTGTAATGCACTGTTTGGCTCACTTTTTTAATGCTCCGTTCGCTTCCTCTTGCTACCTGCACACGTCACTTTTTCCTCCTATACCTCTATGTTTACTTTCTACGCTTTTGTAACCTGCACACGTAACTTTTTCCTCCTGTAATGCACCGTTTGGCTCACTTTTTTAATTCTCCGTTTGCTTCCTCTTGCTACCTGCACAAGTCACTTTTTCCTCCTATACCTCTATGTTTACTTTCTACGCTTTTGTAACCTGCACACGTTACTTTTTCCTCCTGTAATGCACCGTTTGGCTCACTTTTGTAATGCTCCGTTTACTTCGTCTTGCTCACGATGTACGCTTTTGTAACCTGCACACGTAACTTTTTCCTCCCGTAATGCACCGTTTGGCTCACTTTTGTAATGCTCCGTTTGCTTCCTCTTGCTCATGATTTTCATTTTTGCTTCATTTTTCCGCTGCTCACCGCTCCTAAATAAATAAATAAATAACCTACCTCATCCGCCGCTCATCGCTCCTCCCCGCCTGTCCACCGCTCCTCACCGCCTGTCCGCCGCTCCTCTCCGTGCCATGTCCGCCGGTCCTCCTCGCGCTCCTGGACGCCGCTCCTCCCCGCGCTCCTCACGTCGGGCATGCACGTCACGGCCGGCGCTTCTTCCAAGGGACTACTTTTTTTTCTCGGTAAATTTTTTTAATAACGCATATTTGTTACGTTTATATAGCCTATGTCCATCTGCACACCCTGACGATTACAACGATGTATCGGGTGTGTGGATTGGCGCTGTGGTTCCCGAGTTTACCCGCCTCAAAGGTTCAAAGTTCTTCCTTTATAATAGTAGTATAGATATATATCCAAATAACTGCTCAGAAAGACCGTTTCCCACGTGGAAATCCAATAAGCAGGAAACAAGCAGACACAAACCCAAGCTGTGTGCGAAAATGTGTGCGTTTATTTGTTGACGGCCATAACACGTTTCACCACCGGAGTGGCTTGATCACATGACATATATATATATATATATCAATCATGTGATAAAGGGCAGGAGCGCCCGAAACGCGTAGTGGCAGAGGTTGCTGAATAAAAGATATTGACTGCGCAATACTTTGGGTCCACGCTCGTTTTGTTCTTCAAAAAGGGACTTTGTAAATTCGAGCAAGAAGATATCTGCTTCTCCCCCAGCTACGCGTGTTTACACGTGGGCTGGTGGGAGGAGCGGGTTCTTAATGTCACACACCGTGTATGGGTCAGAGAAAAAATTGTGAAATATCTACGCTACATAGACGACATCTTTAAAGTATGGCAGGGAGATGAAAAGGAAGCTTGTCAATTTATTGATGAAATTAATAACAATGTCCTTAACCTAAAATTCACGTCTCACATCAGTGCCAAACAAATTGAATTTTTAGATGTCAATGTTTATGTAGATGATAACAACAGGTTACAGAGGACCCTACACAGAAAAGCCACGTCCATGCTTCCAGTCTCCACCCTATGCACACCATTGAAAGCATACCACTAGGAGAAATCCTACGAATCAAAAGAATATGTAGTTCTCCAGAAGATTATCTTAAATGCGTCAGGGAATTGAGAACTCGATTAAAGGCTTGAGGGTATTCAGATCTAGTGTTTGATCGGGCTTTGGCAAAAGCCGACAAACGACCAAGACCCAGCTTATTCCCAGAACACACTAGTGATGATCAGGAAGCATTCACTCCAGTAGAGGGAGTAGCAAATGACTGCCCTAGATTCATCACAGCATTCAGCAGCCAAGACAAAAAGATTAGACAAATTATCAACCGCAACTGGCCTACTGTTCTCACGGACACTGTTTTGGGATGCATGTTGCCAAAAAAACCTTTGGTAACTTTTTGTAGAGCACAGAGTATGGGAACTGCTCTGGACCAGAGCAGTCCAGAACTAAAGCAGAAAGCTAGCTGGCTACAACCGGGCTCGAGGTTCCGCAAATGCTCCAACTGTAGAGCATGCCAATTTGGCAATAATAAAACTCATTACAGTACCCCATTCAAGCCAGTTGAGACCCCCATCGTGGGTTACCATACCTGCAAAACTGAATATGCTGTTTATGTCCTGACGTGCACCTGCGACCTGAACTATATCGGCAGCACTAAACAACAGGTGCACGTCAGGATCTTGCAGCATCAGGGCTATTCTACACTGTGATCAAACGTACCCGGTGGCTCGTCATTTTCAGAGTACACATAACAAAGATGTTAATTGTTTAACCTATTATGTTGTAGCCTCCGTCCCCACACTTAGGCGGGGAGGCAATCGAGAGTTGAAACTCAGACAGTTAGAATCCAGTATGATCCTCGGATACGACAGTAAATGGCTGAACGGGCTTAACAATACTGAGGATCTACGCAATTTTCTCTGATTCTATGCACAGCCCTGGTGCTTTACTACACAGTGCAGCCCTCCACATCCCTCTAGGTAGTCAGGTTCACTGTTACCTAGAAAAGATCTCAATCAAATAGATTGTCCGATGTATTGATCCTAATTATATCTGTTTCTATATATGAAAGTTTCCGTGGCTAGTCAAGTTCCTTGTTAGTTACGGCAATAAACTCCATGAGTTCTTCACTTCCTTAAGTATATTTATACTTATCACATTTTACACATTTTTAGCACTTTTTATGGGGTGTTCTTCTCACTTTTAACATGATAATATTTTTATACCTGTATGGAATGTTTTAATATTGCTTTCCCAATGACAAAATTGTGATTTTATCCTAATTGTTGAAATAAGCATTATTTCATTTTTATACACAGGTCACTTTATCATGCTATGTGTATACTACACACTCTTTCTCCCTGGAGCACGTGTGTTACTGCTTTTTGCACAACTAGACTCTGATCTAGCAGCACTGTTATTTGCACTTTTATATCTTGTTTGCCTCCGTAAATGCTAAAGACCTTCACTATATACTTTATGATATAGTATTTAATGGATTTATCCAGTTATATGTTTACCAATTTCGCTTCAAGACATGTTTTAAAAAAAAAAAGAATTTCATTTATGAATTTATAATTGTCTTGTTAAGTTATATACATGTATCTAACTTATTTTGCTTATTTGCACAAGAAATATCTCAAAACATGATATGTTTTCTATGTCTATAGTCATGTGACGACATTGAAGGTGGGGCTTAAACAAGTCACTTAGCATTATAAAAACAAAAAAGTTTGACTAGATCTTTGCATGTGAACAAGGGCTTGTGGAGCTCGAAACGCGTATTGCCCTCCTGTTTTGCCAGCTGACTACGCAATAAAGGATCTGTGAAATTCAGTGGTCCGTCTCCTACCTTGCTTCGCCGGTCCTGGGAGGATTTGGAAGGGGCGCTTCTGGAGTCTAAAAGCATATATATATAGTCCCAGTTCGGACTATTGAACTGAGTCAAAAAGAAGAAGGGGAAAGTCCTGCCCCAGTGGGCATGATGTATCAAAGGTACTCCACGAAATGAATTGACAAACAGTCTTGTTTCAGGTAAGGTCCAAAGGCGAAGACCAACCTCACCATATAATGTGCCACAACCTAAAAATAAAACAAAATAATAAAATCAACTAATTGTATCACAGATACACTAATAAATTTAAAATTTAACCGGCAGCAGATATATATACAGCTTATAAATATACACATGTACATGTAAACTACATCCCAGGAATCTATGTACATAACACAATTTGTGTATCATAACTACAGCTTGAGGTCTCTATTTACATATTAGAGGGGATGGCTTAGTGCAAGTGTATGGCTAACTCTTCATTGGAATTTAGTCCCTGCGGGATCATAGTTTCTAGGTCGATGATGTATTTTGACTCTAGTTTGCGCAGGGCAAGTTTACGATTACCTCCGCGCGTACTGATAGGGACATCATCAATGACCACCATTCTTAGTAGTTTCTCATCTTGGAAATGTTGTTCGTAGAAGTGTCTGGCAACTGGATACTGTCTGTTATTCTTCTTTTTGACTCAGTTCAATAGTCCGAACTGGGACTAACATGACCACTTTATGAGGTGTTATCTTATGCATATTGACAACTTACATTGATCATGTATCGTTTGCATAATGGAAACGCTAGCCCACTTGGGCTGGATGCTTTGGACTCAATGTTTCATCATGAGCTAGCCCACTTGGGCGAGATGTGTGTTTTTGAATTTACACTGCAATTGACATAAGTACACCTTGTATATTCTCATAACAGCCGCATTTACTTTATGGTGATTAATTGAGATGTATTACAGATACCTGTGGCACTTCACATACTGAATTCATTGACGATATTGACTAGGTCAAAATGGCGGCACCACTACACACCATTTGTTTTACTTCACTATTGAAATCTATCACGGTGGTTAAGTCCTTTGTTTATGTTTAGTAACTAAGAAGTATTTGAATGTGCAAACTGTAATGCTTCTTAGCGTGACCAAGACGAAAGTCGAAACGCGTTGCTGTGCAGTCTGATGTGTGAATAAATTACCTGCAAACCCATGCGAGGTGCCCGTGAAAATTCTTCCTGAGTGGGGAAGTACTGTGGGCAATATTGTACAGGGCTGCCGGTGCCCTGTTCACGGACCGCCCTGTTAGACGGCCTCTTTCACGACCGGAGTCGTTGTTGCATATATATATATATATATATATATATATATATATATATATATATATATATATATATATAGATAGATATATTCGGAGAAAGTGTGAGTGCGATATGGGTCTGCCATACTATATACAATGTGGATGTGCCTACATGATCGATATATGTCACTTGCCCTTTAGTTGACTTGAAGGAGTTGTGCATTGTAAACACAAACTGTAGGGATATTTGGAAAGATGCGTACAATTAGATAAATTAGTGCATTGTCATAGGACATCAGTATCTTCATAAAAAGCTAGTTGCATAGTTCCTTACTCACTTTGTCAAAGGTCCCCACCCTCTAGTCCTCCTAGGTATCGTTTCCAGCTTCTGGAATATGATCAGAGAAATGTAGAAGGGTTCCTTTTGTGTTGCCGAGCTGTTCTGTGTGACGTGTGACGTCGTCAGCATGACGTAATGCGTAATGTGTCACTTTGTACCGTAAGCTCTTATAGCCTTCCATCTCAATATGTGGGCTTTCGTGCAGTTTTCTAAGAATTATGGAGGTTTAAATATTTCTTGATCCCATCGAATGTTATCATATATTAGGTGTCAAAAGACAACCCCATTGGTTTGCAACAAAGGAGGGCGTACTGAGATGTGCAAGCACCCGTGTGTCACTCCCAAAATTATTACTCGTTTGTATGGAATGGACTCATCATGTGATAAAGTTGGTTCCCCTCAAAATAGTTTTTTTATGTGTGGTAGTTAACAATGAGAACCTTTTTATTTGTAAAAATGGTTCCATGGTACGTCATCATTAAATCCATTCATATTGTAGCCAGCCTGTATGCCCACTGGTTTTCTTTCTCATACAGGATACGTTCCACATTATCATTCTTGTTTAAGATTGCCCAATGTAGCCCATGTACACTGTGTTGCACTGAAATATAGTGTATGGCATTTGTGTGGTGTTACGCTTGCATCTTAGGTTACTGCTGTGTTCACATATACACAAGTGTTTATTTTCCTCCGTCATTCCAATTTATGTCAGTCCACATTGGCAGGTTTGCATATATATGACGACTGGGTAACAATTTGTATGTTTCTGCAGAAACCAAGGTTTTTCTAGAACCAAGTCCAGTGTCTTTTCGAGTTCAGTGAGGGAGCACACACCACAATTGCCACAGGAAAATGGCCTACCACACTTGGGAGACACCCATACTCATTCATAGTGCTGTTTTTGATTAATCTCTTCTAGATCTTGTGTTAACCGAAATTTCGGGGAAGACCATGGGGTTTTCAAGCTTAAGGCTACCTGTATTGATTATTTGCCAATTTGTATGTGGTCATACAAATTAGCCTCTCATCCTTGATTTCATGTCTGGTATTCTCTCGGAGTGCTTCTCTATTGTTATTTCTTGCCCTTTTCAGTGCACAGTACATAATATTTATAGGGTATTTTCTGTTTCTCAATTTATTAGCTAGGATCGCTGCTTGTTTCCTATAGTCTTGGGGGTTAGTGCATTTCCTCCTTATTACTCTACGGGGGCCTGGGATGGAAACTAATACATCTTAACAGGTTGTTTCTGGCAATGGGTTTTTCATATTTTTCTGTACTAAGTCCCCCTTGTTCCAGAAAGATCCCAGTGTAAAGGAATGTGAGTTCTTTGCTGTCTACAGTATGCATAAATTTAAGGTGTTTATCTCGGGAGTTTAACAAACCAAATAAGGCAGTTGTTTCTACATCTCTATCCCAAAATATCAATACATCATTAATGCATTGTTTCCCTATCTTTATCTCATCTTTGAATGAGTTTCTCCCATATGGTATATTTTTTCTTTACAAATTATATATAAATATATATATATATATATATATATATCGAAGCTCCAAAAATCCTGAGAATGCCCAGCCGGGTCACAGGAAAGAAAAAGCACTCGCAAGCACGGCTCAGCTCGTTTTCACAGGGCAAGTTTATTAAAGACAGACGCGTTTCGGGAGAGCCCTCCCTTTCTCAATGGTTTCATCTTACAAGACGGGCGCAGCGCCATTATGAATGTTTACAAACTCATATGAAAACAAACAAAGGACTGATACTTTTTCGCAGCAAGGGGCGCCATCTTAGAATGTGCTAATTCGACATGTGTTTGCTTATCAGAAAACCACAAACAAAATAATGCCGTGTATCGGCTATCCTATTGTCATAAAGAAAAACCCCAATACTATTCCTATATAGTATATCACAAGGCTAAGACAATAACAAGATGTTGGAAACTGACCAACCTACGACATGAACACCGTGTTTGCAATGTAAACAGGTCGGATAAATCTTGCCGTGGATCGGCAATTGCAGCCCCTGAGTGGACTGCAAAACATACAATGTGGTTAACTATTTTAGCACATCCTCCAGTATAATCACAGTGGTGATGAAAGCATCCATCACACAACAGAAACAAAGAACAAAAACAAAAAACACTCAGAACAATTCCAGTAAATCTTAGCACAAATCAACAGAATGTCAAGTCTATGTTGGAAATTCAGTACTTAACTTGACGGAAAGTCATAGCACAAAACTGCACATGTTTTCAACCCAAGTGAGAGGCCAGTTCCTCTCCCATATTTAAGCCTCCAGGTGCTTTCGTCTCAAGGTCGATGATATACCGGGACTCAAGTCTCCTGAGTGCAAGTAATCTATTACCTCCTCTAGGATTTTCCTCGACTCGGTCCAGGCAAAAATACCTGAGAAGGTTTCTATCACTGTTGTGTTTTAAGGAGAAATGAAGGGCCACTGGATAAGTGATGTCCTTATTCACAATGGCCCGCATGTGTTCCAAAATGCTCAACTTAACAGGATTGATGGTACTCCCAACATACTGTAACTGACAGGGGCACATATATATATATACAGACAAGCTATGCTAGGGGCAAATGTACTCCCCATGGTTGTCCCATGAATTTGTTGCTAGAGTAGCTTCAAATGCAAAGAAATTCCTAGTTAGTGCCAAATTGGCACACTCCAAAACAAAACGACGTCTTGGAGTAGAATAGTTCCAAGATCTCTTCAATTACCTCCATTATTTTATCATGTATAGTGATAGTTGGGATTGTGGTTCCTTAGGAAATGCATGTTTTGGTTTGCTTATATCTTTGACGCTGTTTGCCGAATCTTCTCAAACATTGCAAAGAAATATTTTTTCACCTCAGCTCATAACTGGAAAGTTTCGGGGGGGGGGGGGGGCCGTCACGCAGGAACTAACAAAAAGGGGGTCCCAAAATGGGGTTTCCCCATTCATTTTTTATAGAAACTATAGACATAGCTACAGTCCAAATAGATGAACGGATTTACACGAACTTTGGCAAAAAGCTAGACCTTGGTCCAGAAAGAGTGCATTTTGTGATTTGGTGTAAATCTGTTCAGTAGCTTTTGAGCAATCAAGTCTAAAAACATTTTATATTACACCACAGAGGATCTACTGAGCCAACAGATCTCATGGTACGATCTGATTGGCTACCACCACATCAATAATAAAGGGTTGGCAGCCATCTTAAAAATCAGGACTCAGTCCTGAGTCCTAGAAAAATGTTTTTAAAATAACATAAGGGAACAGGGTAGGGATACCTTCACACCTCTTTTAGTCTGGTGGTAGGGCGCCGCCTGGGGCCAGCATTTTCTTTTTTTCTTTAACTTTGCTGTAAATTCAATGACGATCCGCGAATCTGCAGTAACATTTGAAAAAAGATCAAACCCAGGCAATATTAATAAACACACCCAGGGGTGGGGGGGGGCAGGGCTTGGAGGGAGGAAGCACATATATTATTTAGGGGAGGGGGCACATGGCCCACCCTCCAGAGTGTCTAACGGGCTAGGGGACCCATTCGCCCAAGGCAATTTTAATAAATGGGAGGGGGCACGGTGCCCTCCTCCCCAAGCCTAAAAAAGCCCCAGGAACCCCATCCTCTGGGGCAGACATATTTATAAAGGGGAGTTGGCCCCCCTCTCCAAGCCTCTAAGAGGCTCTGGGCGCCCCCATGCCCTACAGACATCATTTTAATTAATCAGACGGGGCCACATTGCTCGCTTCCCGGAGCCTGAAAATCAACTGGACCCCATCCCACTGGGCCACAACTGAGCCCCCATTCCCTAAGGCTGACTCCGGGACGTTGTCCCAGTGACCCCACACCTGGGACACCATCTACATCCCTGCCCAAGAGCGCAGCCAGGGAAACGTGTGTAATGTGCTCCCACCCAGCGGGAACACAAAGCTGCTCCCGCCAGATGGAGCACAAAACATTTCCCTGCCTACGCTCTAAATCAGGGAAATACAGAAAATATATATAATGTAGAAATACTATTTACATAAGCTGATCCAATTTGTTGAAATTCTGTGGAGGTGCTTGCAGTACTGTTCTTGGATGGAGACTGAGTCTTTGATATTTTTAGTAACTTAATGTAGTACATTTCTGGTTCTGGGACTTCATTGAAGTACAGCTACCAGCTGAACGAATAAGGCAGTAGATTTAAAGTAATACCCTAAAAACTACATGAAAATATTCTTTTGGTCCTAATAATCTTTTGTCATATCTATGGTGCAGTGAGTGTAGTTAGTAACAGTTTGATTGTCTGCATCATTTGAAAGGATCTGGGTTTGAACATTGTAATTCAGTGCCCGTAAACCAGAATAAGGATTGGCAGAGGAGGCTGCTAGAAGTTGCCACGTAATTTTAAATACACATCCAAGGTTATGAAAGATTACTTTAAATGTGTTAGCTATTGTAGGAATCTCCATCAGCACTGGTATAATCCCAGTGTTTTTTCAAGCCAGTTTCACACATTGTTTCTTTAACCCCTTTAAATACTGTGGGTTTAGTGTAAGCTGATGCTGTTCTGGAACCTCTGGGTTTTATTCTTTCTGTGTGTGTATAAGGAGTGGGTGGCCTCTTTGAGTCACGTTAGCAGTACTGCTCTCAGGCTGACAGTGTAGCACGTCACGTAACCTTACAGGCCGGTGTACCTGTGACATCACAATGGAATGTCCTTGCGAGTCATAACTTGTGCCTGACAGGGGAATTGGGAGTTACATTTAGAGCTGGTTTAAGGAAGATAAAGGACCAATTGTTCTGCCAGAAGTATAAAGAACTTTCTTTCCTTCAAGACGAGAATTACCCATGGTAGATCTTGTTAAAAACACTGCCTGGGACACATCTCACACTTAGTATCGTGCCCCTGGCTCTTGGAGGCTAGTGGGCCCCAAATGACCTACCCACTTGATGATGTAAACCCCTGCAGGTGAGAGGTGGACTCAAGAAGCTCTAGGTTTTGGGTGTACCGTCAAGATCCTTCAAGGCACTATGCTTTTAATGGGTGCCATATGACAGAGTGGTAACTGGAAGCAGGTAGAATAAATGACAGGTGAATGTGGAGTGAGCAGTAGCATACCCCAGTATCAAAATTTAGTATAGGGAATGTACTACTGAATTTGAATAGTTATATCTTACCTTAGCAGTTGAGAAGCATCTCCTTCTAAACAATAACCTGACTGATTACATCTAGGGCCAATTCTGACAGTAACCTGTCCCCCTGTTGTAACTTCCAAGGGATTGAGTAAGAATGAGACTTCTTGTGGAGTTGAAGAATGTAGTATTTAATTACAGGAAAAGAAAAGTACATGCAGCTGTATCTGAGGTCAATCCAAGAATGCCCTCTCTGTATCTAGTAACCGCTAACTCATCTGCACACAGTATTTATATGATAACATTCCACATTACATAACGAGGTTCTGTCTTAAAGATACATGCCATCGCTACACATCCCCCTTCTTAAACAAAAAAAACGAGAAATAAAAACTAGAAAAATACAAATATTTGTAAGCATACATAAGATACTTAAAAACGAATAAAATCCTCAAATCTTTTAGGAGCAACAATTTCCCTTCCGTGTCTGGTATATTTTCCAGATACACAATTTTTATCTACATTGACATTCTCCTGTGGGTTGGAACATTCTTCAGGTGGCTGGTCAGACAGCTCAAGATGTTGTGAGTCATGCAAACCAAGAGTGTCAGGATTACCTTCACCAATAAAAACGTCTGGACCTTCACAAACCAACTCACTGTGTGAGTCCACAGAAATATGAGTTTCTGATCCATCCCGTGTTTGTGTCTGAACAGGATCGCCTAACAACAGACCGGACACCTCACCATCCCCCTTTTCAAACTGAGATAAAACATCTAACCACCAATAATCTCTTTCTAAACTACTACTGTTTAATCCTTCCCTACAGATGTTCCCTGCAAAAGCAATACGACTCATATGGTGAATCGTGCCATCATCCAATTCAACAGTATTTCTCATAACTTTAGTAACGTTCTGGGCTCAGAGAACTTAGAGTGCAATTCCCCTGTTTTCCTGGCAGACGTAACACGCACTAACTGCCCAACTTTGATATTCACTTCTTTAGTACCATGCTTTTCATCATAATACTTTTTATTCTTACTCTGCGATTTCAAAATAGATTGTCTGATTTTATCAGAGTCCCAATCCACCTTCGTACTTCTACCAATCCATCCTGGATTAATCTTGCACTGAGGAAATCTCCCCCGCATCAAACAAAAAGGACTTTCACCAACAGTGTCGTGCTCCACAATTCTATAGGACCACACTAATTTGTATAACTCATCATCCCAGTTCTTGTTAATTTTTCTTGCTAGTTGTAATACACCTTTGAGCATTCTATTCACTCTCTCCACGACGGAATTACCCCTGGGATGATACAGTGCAGTTAATTTTTGCTCAATTCCTGTACTGGTAACAAAGCTCTTCATCAAGTCTGATCTAAACTGGACACCATTATCAGTCAGAATGGATGCCGGAAAACCTTCTCTTAAAAAGCACATTTCTAAGAATCTAATTACACTTTGTGTATCCACCTTAGTTACAACCTCTACCTCAAGCCATCTCGAAAATAAATCAACAAGAACTAAAATTTACTTAACCACATCATCTTGCCAAGTTATTGGTCCCATGATGTCCAAAGCAACACTTTGCCACGGCAAACTAGGACACTCTAATGACGATGAGGGTGGATTAAGAGTTTTCTGTGTTTTATCCGAAGTTTCACACTGAATACACTTGCGAACATGTCTCTCAATGCCTAAATCAACTCCAGGCCACCAATATAACATTTTAACACTTTTCTTGGTTCTAGAGATTCCTGGATGACCTTCATGGCCCAAATCAATTATCCTCCCTCTCATGCCTAAAGGAGGTATGATTCTTCCGGATCTACACAAAAAATCTCCATCCAAAGCCAATTCATCTCGCACCTCCCAAAATGGTCTAAACTTCGGATCAAGTTTGTCATTCTTACACCATCCCTGAATGACTCTGTTAGAAACATCACGCAACACCTCGTCTTTTTTGTATTCCTGCTCCCACATACTCTTTGAAAGACTAGGCGTGGCTTCAAATACTGAAGCAACACACCAATCACTCCAGTGATCCGAAGCAACTTCTTTGAGAGGCAAAGAATGCCTACTGAGAAAATCAGCAATGACATTTTTTGCCCCCGGCACACACTGTACATTATACACAAAATCTTGGATTCTCATTGACATCCTGGCTATTCTAGCCGATGCTCTGGAAAGACCTTCTGTAGTCAGTAATTTGGTTAAAGGTTTATGGTCTGACCTTAAGAGAAATTTCTTTCCCCAAATACATTTTCTAAAATACTCCATTGCCCACACACACGCTAGTGTTTCCCTTTCTATGACAGAGTATTTTTCTTCTGTCGGGGACAACGAACGAGACGCAAAAGCAACCACCACTTCTTTACCTTCCTTATTTATCTGTGATAAAACACCTCCCAAACCTGTACCACTTGCATCAGTAGTAACAATGGAATCAGCTACAGGATCAAAACCCTGTAATGCAGGAGCTCGTGCAATAGACTCCGTAATGGTCTCAAAAGATTTTTGACAATTATCACTCCAGTAAAAAGGAACTTTGTTTTTCATTAAGATGCGCATGTCATATGTCTTGCTTGAGAAGTTGCTTCCACTAAAGAGCTTTTTGGTTTTATTCCTGACCCATCAATTTCATGGCCTAGGTAAATAACATGTTTTTCTGAGAATTTACATTTGCTGCCCTCAGCAATCAAACCATTATTTCTGAGCATGGACAAAACTTCCCTCAATAAAGTATCATGATGAATTTTGTCTTTGCCCATAATCAGAATGTCGTCTTGGAAGACAACTACCTCAGGAATGTGGTTGAATAGGTTCGACATCAGCCTCTGAAAAACTGCAGCGGCTGATGCCAACCCAAACGGCATACGAATAAATCTATAACATCCGAATGGAGTACAGAATGAAGTTAATTGTCTGCTCTGCTTATCCAGCACCACCTGGTGATAGGCAGACGAGAGATCTAAGGTGGAAAACCACTTGGCATTCCGTGTAAGAGAAAGCATTTCATCGATTCTAGGGAGAGGAAATTGGTCAACAACTATGTTATTGTTAAGATATCTGAGGTCCACACACAAACGGGCTCGACCATTGGATTTTCGGGCTACGACCAATGGTGAAACCCATTCGGCAGCCTCAATGGGCTCTATAACTTTGTTTGCCAACATTTTATCCAACTCTTGTTTGACCTCCTCCCTGATGATAAATGGAATGTGTCTAGCTTTGTGAATCTTGGGAATAGCACCCTCCCTCAAACGGATTTTATGAGTGAAACCTTTCAATTTCCCCATGCGATTCTCAAACACCTCAGGAAACTCTTGTATTACCCACTTCTTGGTGTCCACGCTTTCACATGAGACTAACACTTGTTCCTTACTGTTTGGATTGAGGATGATGTCCAGTAACTTTTGGTCTTTCCACCCTAGAACCGGTGGGCCTACCCTTGCCACATACAATTTCCCAGTAGCCTACCTTTCTTTAAACTTAAAAATTAGAGTTCTAAACCCTAACATTTCAATTTCCCCGCCTGTATAACCCTCTGCAGCAACATCATTGGGTTCCAACCATTCTCCTATCTTGTCCACAAATTGGCTCTCCCACATTTTTTGAGGCACTATAGTGAACGGTGAACCCGAATCAGCAGCCAATTGAACAGTGATACCACCTAATGAAATGTGGCACAAAGGTTTTGATGATATGTCACAACTGATATTTAAGACTACCTTCTTTTTTTGAATCAATTTCACCTGAACATCGTCATCATCATCCGACTCTGACACAGAGGTATCATCCTCGTGTTGAACATACGTGACTTTTTTTGTGGTATTTTCTTGTTCTTCCTGTTACACACTCTCGAAAAATGACCTACCAAACCACATTCCAAACACTTGGCAGATCTAGCATGGCATTTTTCAAATGTAGCTGCATGTGAGTAGCTGCCACATCTGTAACAAATTACGTTACTAAATTTCTTTTGCTCATTACCCTCAAATTTCCTTCTATCACGAAAATCAATTTTCCCTTTCTCAAACTTGTTAGTCTTATAACTTTTATACGTTGCCTTCTTTTCAACAACCTTCCTAACTATCTGTTGAGAATCTGGAATCTTGTTATCGTGCGATAACGTAGCTTTCGCGCAACGATCAGATAATTCCGCCTTATTAACAAGAACAATTATATCCTTAAGACATTTATCTCCCTCAACCCATAATTTATCCTGCAAGGTTTTGTTTTTTGTATACGTAACTACTTGGTCACGGATTAAATCATCGTGCAGTTGAGCAAATTCACACTTCCTTGCTAACTTTTTCAAAGCCGAAACAAATTCCACAACAGACTCATTTTTACCTTGTTTCCTGTGGGAAAAATCATGCCTAGTAACAGCAATACACACAGAGGGAGAAAAGTGGTCATCCAAGTCTAATAAAGCACTTTTAAAAACATCTAAGTCTCCTTCAGTTCTTTCATGAGTATGCATTTCTTCAAAAATGCGCAAACCCTCTGGACCAAGTGAATACAGCAACATCATTTTCTTCCTTTCAGAAGAAAATGTACCATTGACATCTTCTAAATTCGCAATGTAATTTAAAAAATATGCTTTCCAATCCAACCATGATACAACAGGATCTCCAGGGACTGATAAAAATTCCTTCGGTGAATTGATTTGTAAATTCAATGAACTTTTGTCCCCTGTTGGATTTGCTTGTGAGCCACTACCTTCCAAAGGCATAATTGAATGGTTATTGGAACAAAAAGCTGAAAGAAGGAATTGTTAGTTAACTGAAACAACCACTTCGTGAAAGATGTCTTCAAGAAAAACACACGTGATCTAACTCCACATTTGTTAGAAGTTCAAAATAACAACTTCGTGAAGTGTCTTTTAGGAACAACAGATGCATGTATGCCTCGAGAAAATATAATAAGAATTGTAAATACCGCCAGTCCTTTTTAAGTTTCGATCGTGGAGAAACAGGAAACTTTGCGCAATGAAATCCTCAGAGTAGTTACCATGGAAACCGGAGCTGAAAGTTTAAAGATGGCTGCCGGAAACGTGACGACGTAATCACGTTAACCTCCACGTTGGGACGTAGGTACGTCACTTGAACTCTACACTGAATCCTAAGCGTGCTGAGGATGAAAGTATCATGGAGCTGCACGCACTGCACAAAGGACGTTCTAAAGCCACAAACGTTAAGATGCCAAGATTTGAAGGTAAACACTTGTGAGCGAAACGTACCTTTGTTTTTGAATATGCTGAAATCCCTTGTTTGCAGCTAAACAATCCAGTGCAGGAAGTTCACGGCAAAGTTTAAACAGACTCCACTCAAATTCTTTTAAAACCAAAATCTTTCAGTCCAACGTTCATGAATGTCAAACAAAAATGCTGAATAAATAGTATGAATTAAGTTTTCAAGGAGTACTCACGAAGAAAATTTCTCGGTTGTTTAAAGGTACTGACGAGGCAAGTTTCACAATATATATTTAAACAACGCTCGGTCCGTGTTCACACCTTGAAGTTTCTTTGTAAATAAATCTGCGGTTGTTTTAAAAATCACCATCCATGTCGCCAAAAATTGTTGTAACTTCCAAGGGATTGAGTAAGAACGAGACTTCTTGTAGAGTTGAAGAATGTAGTATTTAATTACAGGAAAAGAAAAGTACATGCAGCTGGATCTGAGGTCAATCCAAGAATGTCCTCTCTGTATCCAGTAACCGCTATGTCATCTGCACACAGTATTCATATGATAACATTCCACATTACATAACAAGGTTCTGTCTTAAAGATACATGCCATCACTACAGTCCCCACAGAGAAGCAGGAAGGACAGTCTGGTAAGGACTCTAAGGAGGCCAACACATATTTTGAAATAATGACTGTAACAAGTGTGACCCTCCTTGAGCCTGGGAAAGGCATGCTGCAGACTAAACATAGGAAGCCCACGGCTCCAAGTGGGAAGCAAACTAGGATATCCACTAGAACCCCACAGGGAAAAGATACATGCTGAGAATTAAGAGCAACAAGAGGGTAACCTACAATTGTTCTGAAACCAAGTAACAGATAGGTAAATCTGTACATTTGTTGGAGCGTTGCCCAGTGCATATGGCCATACATACATGAGTTGAGTGCTGATCCAGCGCTCCTACTAAAATGCTGTATAAATGATGTCACATCTACCACCAGACTTACCAATCAATACCAGGCCCATAGAAACAACAGAGCAGCTGAATCATGAGGCGAATGAATCTGATATATTGTTTTTAAACATTTACAATAAACAAGACCAGCTTGTCATTTTAAAAGTTTATTTTAGAATTCTCAAAATTGCATAAACTTTATTAGCTCTTTATTAATATCAAACAATTATTTTTATTTATTCAGTTTAATGCATTAATCATTGGCTCAAAATCTGTCAGTTCAACATTGTATGAAATAATGAATTTAAAGAAAACATAACCCTAAACCCTAAGTTAGCTTTCTGACCTGAAAAGGAAAATAAAATCAATGAACAGTTGAATGCTTACAAGTCCATGGGAAGTCGGACAGCACTTCGCCCTCAGGAAACAGTCAGCCCCGTTCCCTTCAAGAGGCCCAATTTTTATACCCTATTTGCTCGCTAATCTATCTAAATGTAATTATTTAAACAAACTTCAGCACCCTGATTGGTTGGTGACTGTCAGACCACCAAAATCACTCCTTCCAGGGAGAAAACGTCATTGCATTATTGTTCATTCACATGGAGTGACAACGACTTCCGAGCGTATTGCAACATTTTTAAAAGTTGCCTTTCTGACTTACACCAAAGCTCGGCAAAATCATCCCTGTCACTTCCTCGGCCTTGTAAAAAGAACATCCAGAGCAGTTCGTGAACAAGTTCCATTGTATGAGCCACAGTCTTTTCAAAGGAGAAGCACAAAAACATAATTCCATGGAAAGTTTCCAAGATGACTGCATATGGCTCCAACTCTGCTCACGTACAGGCCGACCAACGTTTCTTCAGAATCAGAACCAAAGCTAGGGCTCAAACCACACTCGGGCTAGTATTTAAACAAACACAAAAAAGTGATTAATTCAGGTAAAACAAACCCTTCTGTTACCCACCCGACCATTGCTAATAATTAACCCATTTAATAAATGACATCTAGCAGTAGCAAACAAATAAAGCAGCACATAAAATATCTACCATTCTTCATATAGTCCAGCTTTATGTTTCTGAAAAAGTAAAAGATGATTAAATGATACACAGACAGACAATCACAACATAGGACAAACATGTAAGCACATATAATGAAGCACATGCCATGAATAATCAGCCGCATATTAATAGTGACAAAGACAAAAGGACAAACATGACAAACAAAACAATATTAATCATGTGTTACAAAACAGACTCGCAAATGCAACAAGAGCACATGTTATTAGTTCCCGCGTGTTCATGTGTGGTGCAAACTTAATCTAGGTTGGATTAATCAAACAAAACATGCAACAGCTCATTAATTAATTAGTTCATGTTATAGAGAAATTAATCCACGAGTCAGAATAAAATAATTTCTGAAGCTCGCTTCATCAACTCCATCATCTGGTGATTTTAAAATCACCAAACAACACCCAAAAATTTCAGGAAATTTTCACCCACATTTGGAGACTACACACATTGGATTCTCTCGATATTAGTCTCCCTAAACCCCAGTTTCTGCTGTCTGATCATCTCTTCCAAACTGAACCCTACGCATTTCCTCTAACTCATATTCCTTCTCCTGTTCCTTTCTGAGTTTATAAATCCTTCTCTTTTCCTTCTGATGCTTTCTTCTCTTGTGAATCAAACAACAGATTTTTAGCAGCATTATCACTATGATGATAACAATTACTGGATAGAGCACTTTGCCAATGATTGAGCTACCAAGTTCAGAAAACCATTCTTTGATAGTCTCCATTCTCTTTCCAATTTTCTCGGTAAAACTTTCTTCCTCCATGGGTTCTATTTCTTCATGAAATTGTGTAATGTTTTTAACAAGTAACTCTATATCCTGACTTTTATCAGGTATATAAGTACCAATGAACATGGCCTGGGATCGCTAGATCACCAGGACTCTAGTGCGCACAACGAGTAATTTATTCATACAAATGAAACCATTTTTCAAATTTTTCTTTATCGTTAAATCATCACGAGTTTAGTTAATAAAATCCATTTACATCATTTCTGGACAATATATCAAAAATCAATAGTCATTGTAAATAAATCATATACATTTTTCAAAACAGTTTTAGTACAACACAATTACACTTGTAACCCAATGCATTTCGGGGTTTACACCCCTTCGTCAGGGGTATAGGGAAAAGGAAAAAGAAAAGAAAAGGAAGCTCTATTAATTTGGATGCTCTAGAAGAGATGTGCTGTGCAATCTTAAATGTTTGCTCAAATGTCTTACCCAGATAACTGGTTGTCTTAGATGTATATATCTGTGAAAGGAATATTGAATCTGAAGGGTCAAAAAAACGAACAGGAAAAAAGGAATCAATCACGTGATTCATCTAGAAAAAATTATGTGGTTGAAAATAGTGGGCACAGAAATTACCTGAATTTCTAAGTTGAGCGAACTTATCTGCAAATAATCAAAGATATATGCGTCAAAAAAACTCTCCTCATAATGCCTGTTGTATGCGTTTTAACTTAAGGCACAAAGCTCACCTGTTTGGTCTTGTGTGCGCAGCCGAGTGTATGGATTCTATTGGGGTTCAAACAGAGTGAAAATTGCAATAAGCCTATTGCAAACACTATTAGTGCGAATTTATTCCAGTTTATTAAAGAAAGGGGGGATTTACCTGCGAGCCTCGAATTTAGTGTTAGGGTCTCGCTTGTGCCAGCGTTTTCTCTCATGCTGGAGGGAAAATAAACGGATATCGAATTTAATAAACGGTCATCTAAATTAGCTGCCTTCACATATTACCACTTTATGAAGGTCTATATAGATTAGCTTACCGAGAGGAACGTTAGCCGGCTCCGTGATAGCGTTCTTGCTCGAAATTTTTGTGCCGATAGCGCGTTCGTGTAACGAGTCCTTTTACCATGTCTTACTTACTTAATCATCAATGCAAATATATATGAAAGCTAATTAAGTTTTGTCGTGAATATTTGTATTGACACATAAAACATTCAAAATAAACAATGAAATTAGCAATTTCATAGCTTAGTGAAAATAATTTGTAATGTACGTTATTGCAACCTGTTGTTATGTAACACTGTGTTAGTTTCTCCTTTGAGAACTCGGCTATTTATGATTGTATCAGGATTTGTGTGATATTGCGAAGGGGTGTAAACCCCGAAATGCATTGGGTAACAAGTGTAATTGTGTTGTACTAAAACTGTTTTGAAAAATGTATATGATTTATTTACAATGACTATTGATTTTTGATATATTGTCCAGAAATGATGTAAATGGATTTTATTAACTAAACTCGTGATGATTTAACGATAAAGAAAAATTTGAAAAATGGTTTCATTTGTATGAATAAATTACTCGTTGTGCGCACTAGAGTCCTGGTGATCTAGCGATCCCAGGCCATGTTCATTGATACATAAGGGTTTAGCAGGCACTAATCTAGTGCTGCACACATATCGAACTAACGTTGAAATTTTGAATAATCGAGTGCAATACCCCCAACCACATATACATAGGTATATAAGTACAGCAATGCTGGACATGTAAGACCCCACAAACTCCCCCCTCTTTTGCAAGCAGAATGTCTAAAGCAAGACGATTCTGCATAACCATACTTCTGGTAGCAACAAGTTCTGTACTAACCAATTGAAAACCACTTGCACTATCAGTTGACAACCTATCTACAATTGTAGAAACTTTTCTGATTTTAATTGAATTCATTGTAATTCCCAACATAGGAATAACAGCACCAAAGATGTCTCCCAAGATTTCTGAAAAACTTTCTCTTTTGTACCTATTCAGATTCAAATGTTGGCCAAATTCAAATGTACCCTTTTCATTTCTGTCAACATGAAAAATTTTTGGAAAGACCAGGCCGAGATAACATGTCCCGTACAAGTGGTCTGGAAGGCTAAAATATGCTTTATTGCCACAGATAAAATAAATCCCAGGAAAAATTGGATCCTTGCCACCTTTAAATCCCCATCCCCCTATGATACGATATGTATCCTCACATTGACTAGCACCCACAAAAATCATATAAAGTATTATCTCTTCTGATACAAAATTTGCCACTAACTGGTTCATCAATATGAATGGCAGCATTAGTATTAACACCATTTAGTTTTGCATCCTCCATCTGCCAATACTTCGATTTAGCATGTTTAAGCATTTCATTTCTTTTGTAAACAGCCCTTCTCTCCTCAACCATGTTCAGGAAAGTCTTTTCTTCAACTCTCATTTTGCATGTTAAATTATTTCTATAAGCGTACTCGTAATTGAGTTCATTAGTAACTAAAAAGAATTCCCTCATCTGTTTCCCAGTCCTAACTTTATTTAGGCTATTTACAACTTTGAGATTTGCAAAAACCTCATCAAAGTCCGAATAATAATATTCTAGACGACCAGTTTGATAAAACAAGCTAGCAATTACACTGCAAGTAATGCCATAAGTGAGAGGTAACATGTTATATGTAACTCCCTCTGAAACAGAAGCAGGCAATTTCACACAAACATAGCAATCCTTGACATTCATCACTTTGACATATTCAGACAGAAGCCTTGAAAATGAATTGCTTGAAAAATCTCCAATAGATCTATCTTGATGAGACTCTGGATCATGATTAATAACCCTGCTAGTCTTACCAGCATGTTTTTCATGTTTAGGCTCTACCTTACTAGTTATATTAGTCCTAGCTTTTTGCTTATTACCATCAAAAGGATAGACCACAGCTAAAATTAACCAAAGTAGAATTAATAATATCACACAAATTGAAGTCATTTTACAGCATCTCTTAAGAATCGAACACCTAGAAGTATCTGATCCAGGCATTCTAAAAATTAACAAGAATTTTAAAAAAAAGTGAGTAAACTACAAACTATATCCCCCCTTTTAAATATTTTTTTTTTAGAAATAAAACCCTAAACAGCTTTTCTTCGACCTTGTGTCACATAAATATGTGCTCTTCAACTAAACAGCTTTTCTTTGACCTAAAGTCACCTAACAAATTTTCTTCAGCCTTACGCCAGAAATCAAAAACCCTTATTTAATTTTAATGACCTCAATCTTTATCACTTATTTCTGCAATTTCCAAATCTTCCTGACCACTAGATTCCACTTCAGCATTTGGTGGAATAATTATATACGTCCATTCCGGGGACTTATATTTCTGATTTTGCTTTACTACTCTTCTTGTTTTACGAGTAATTACTTCTATTTTCTTGTTTTTCTCTCCTTTCTTATCAGAGTCACCTCCCTGACTCGATACTTCATTTATCTGCTCTTTTGATTTTTTCATCAAATTGTCTTCAGGCCAAATGTCTCCTTTTCTCAAGACCTTTTTCTTTGGCACACTTTCGTTACTTTCAGCTTTCCAAGCTCTTTTTCTGAGTTTTCTTATTTCAGAATCTTCATCACTTTCATCAGTGTCAGTATCAGAGACTTCAAATCTGTACCTAGGAACTTCTTTACTCGGCAGCTTCACTCCATTTGAAACAATACCTTTACTGGTACTTGGTAATTCTTCCTCTTCTTCAGGAATCACTTTCAGCTTTCCAGTCTCAGGCTTTTCGCTTTTAATCACAGAGCTACTTTTTCGCCTTTCAATACTCTGGCTCAGATTTTCATCTCGCTCAGAATCTTCTGCTTCTTCTGAATCTCCCTTTTCTTTCAGAGACTCTTTTTCAAGCAGATCATCATCATCAACACCTCGATCTCCAGTTTCGATATTCAGATCTTCTTCATTCAAGTTCTGACTCTCATCTAGATTCTCTTGATGTTGATTTTCTTGTTGATCATCAGACTCAGGATCTCCTTCTGAATCTGAATCAGCTGTTGTATCACTGTCTTCATCAGGATTTTCAGGAGGTGGTACACGAATTGTATGGCTTGCATGTATCCACCTTTTTAGCCCTTTGCATTTTACTGCATTTGTTGTAACTAAAATAACTTGTCTTGCTTTCTGCCACCTCGGGACTAAACAATTTCTTCTTCGATGAACTTTGGTCCTTACCCAGTCTCCAGGTAACAAATCATGAGCTTGTACTTTTTCCTTTGAGATTACATCTGTTCCCACCTGATGAAACACAGAATTGACTACATCAGACAAGTTTTGGCAATATTCGATGATTGCACTATCATTAATACTCATTAATTTGCCAACTGGAATAAATGCTTGCCTCATCACTCTGCCCATCACTATGTCATGAGGGCTAAGACCTGTCTTTTTCTCTGGAGTGCTTCTCATTGACATTAGAACAAGTGGAAGTGCATCTGTCCACTTCACTCCTGTGGCATTACACATTTTTGAGATTCTATTTTTAATAGTTCCATTTACTTGTTCAACAACACCTGATGCTTCTGGTCTGTAAGCACAATGCAGCTTCTGTTGAATATTCAAAGCCTCACAAATCAGTTTCATCAATCTGTTTTCAAAATGAGTTCCGCAATCACTTTCAATGGTAACTGGAAATCCGTACCTAGGTATGATCTCCCTAAGAAGCAATTTTGCCACAGTAACTGAGTCATTGTGACGTGTTGGGAAAGCTTCCACCCATCTCGAAAACAGACAAACAAATACCAATACATATCTCAGTCTGTTGTGCATCGGCATCTCAATGAAATCCATTTGTAATCTGGTAAAAGGACCACCCTCCCGTCCTATGGTTCCCAAACTTACAACAGTTTTTCTGTTAGGATTCATCTGTTGGCAGGTCAAACATCTTTGGCAAAGTGACTCCGCAATTATTCTAAATTTCGTGTTAAACCATGTTTCTCTAAATAGTCTAATCATGGAATCTCTACCTAAATGTCCTGGACCATGGTACATCCGTGCCATATCAGCAATCATGCAGTCCGGCATTACAGGCCTTCCATCTTTGTGAACCCAAATTCCATCTTCCTCTCTTTGTCTACATTCATTTTTTAACCATGTGTTTTTCTCTTCCTCACTTGGCTCATCTTGTAGCTCCTTCACTTCCTGCCATGTTTCAACTACAGAAATTAGCATGAGAGAATTCATTGTGTGACTTTCGTCTTTTTCCCGATTGATTGAATAATTGTTTTTGGCGCAGTACTTCACAATCTCATCTGCGTACGCATTTCCTTTGGTGATGTAATCATCACCTTTCTTATGAGCTGCACATTTGACTACAGCAATTTGTTCTGGTAACTGAATGCCATCAATCAATCTCTTGATCAATTTTGCATTTCTGATTGGTGTTCCTGCAGACGTTAAATAACCTCTTTTGGACCACAGTTGTCCATAATCATGAACAACACCATAACCATATTGACTATCAGTCACTATGGTTACTCTTTTGCCAGCTGCTTTTTCACATGCTCTGATAAAACCAATTAGCTCTGCAATTTGAGCGGAACGAATTCCATTCAAAGGTGAACCTTCAACAACATCTGAAACTGTGCACACCGAGTATGCTGCTCTCAGAATCCCTTCATCATTTCTCAAACAAGACCCATCTACAAAATAGACTATGTCTGATTCAGGTAAAGGAACATCTTTTATGTCCTGTCTTGGTTTTGTGCAGTAATCTACAACATCCAGGCATTCATGATCAATGTCATTTTCATTACTTACCTCAGTAATAACTTTACCTGGTAATAGTGTGGAAGGGTTTAAATTCACGCACCTAACAATTGACACATTGTCTAATCCCAGAATTGTTTTTTCATATTTTGTCAATCGGCTACTTGTCAAATGTTGTGTCCTGCTTCTTGTAAGCAGAATTTCAACTGAATGAGGTACATATACCTTTACAGGAAATCCCATAATGATACCCTCACTTTGTTCAAGACTTACACTTGTTGCAGCCACTGCTTTTAAGCAACCTGGCAAAGCTTTTGCAACAGGATCCAAAACAGCTGAGAAATAAGCAATTGGTTTTCTCAACTTACCATGTCTCTGAATCAATACAGACAATGCACAACCTTCTCTTTCACTGCAGTAAAGTTCAAATTCTTTTTCATAGTCTGGCATACCCAGGGCAGGAGCTTCACATAAGCTCTTTTTTAATTGCTCAAAAGCTTCTAATTCAATTTTTGACAAACTAATTGGATCTTTTATGTCAGCTTTTGTTAATCTCTGAAGTGGTTTTGCAATTACTGAAAATCCACTAATCCACTGTCGACAGTAACCAACCATTCCTAGAAACATTCTCACCTGTCTCTGTGTTGTCGGTGGTTGTATTGCTCTAATCATTTTGATCCTTTCAACTGTCACTTTTCTCGTTCCCTTTGCAATTCTGTGACCAAGATATTTCACTTCTTGTTTACAAAACTGCAATTTCGCTGGTGATACTTTATGTCCCTCATCTGCCAAACGATTTAACAGGGTAATGGTATCAGTAACACAATTCTCTCGTGTTTTGGCTGCCACAAGCAAATCGTCAATGTACTGTACCAGTGTAGAATTACCAGGCAATATCAGATCTTCCAGGGATTTCTTTAACAACTGATTAAAAATAGATGGACTCTCAGTATACCCTTGAGGGATACGACACCATGCTAGGATCCTATTTTGGAACCTAAAAGCGAAAAATTGCTGGCTTTCTGGATGTAATGGAACAGTAAAGAAGGCATTACACAGGTCTATGACCGTGTACCATTCTGCATCATGAGGAATCTGGTATTTGGCTTTTTAATACCCATTATCGGTGAATTACATGGGCTGCTCTCAATTTCTTTTAGCACACCTTGACTTATGAATTTTTCAATCACAGGAATGACACCTTCAATTGTCTCTGCTTTCATTTTGTATTGAGGAACGTTTGGAAAATCAATTCCCTGCTTAACAGTGATTTTTACTGGATCAATATTTTTCATAAGACCCATATCATTTCCTGTTAGGTCCCAAATTGCTGGATTAACTGGCTTTTTGAGCTCTTCTGGCAAATCATTTTTATCAAATACAGGAAATAGTGATGTTTTCTCCTCTTCAACCATTAGCATAGTCAATGTATAACGCCCATCTTCTTCTGCTGTTTGCATTTCAATGCCATCTGGTGAGCAATATATTCTGCAATTCATTTTGCATAATATATCACAACCCAACAGATTCACAGGATTGCTGTCACAAACTAGAAATCTGTGTTTATCTTTGTAGTTTCCTATTTCCACTTTTACTGGTTCTGTCAAACTTGTTTTAATTTGCTGATTAGCTACACCTACAACTTGGATGGACTCACCAGAGAGAGGAAGGTTTTCTATTTCTGCTGATCTAACAGTAGAACGGGTAGCACCTGTGTCCACAAGAAAAGTGATATCTTTGTCATTCACTTTACCATTAACAAATGGACCAGACTGATCTACCTCAAGAGTGGGTCCAAGCACACACTCTTCTTCCTCTCTCAGGCACCGTCATGAGTAATCTTCTGAAGAATCACTCTCTTCTTTGTCTTTTAGCCAAAATTGAGAAGCATTTGACATGTTAATTTTTGACACATTATTTACCAAATTACCTCCACAGAAACCTGTTTCGGGAGAAAATCTCTGTGTGTTAGCACTTTTGGGGAATGGTGCTTGTGGTACCTGACTCTGCTGAATTTGACTCTGCTGTACCTGGTTCTCCTGAAACTGGCTTTGCTGTATCTGGCTCTGCTAATTCGCTACCTGTTGCTGCTGTAGCTGTCGCTGCTGACTTAATTCATTTAACTGCTGCTGTAGCTGTTGCTGTTGCTGCGGATTTAGCTCACACTGCACCTGTGGATTCAATGAATTATTTTTCAAATTTCTGGGTGGGTTTTTACACTCGCGTTTCCAGTGCCCAATTTCGCCGCAATTAAAACATGGGAGCTTTTGTTTCAGCTCTTCAACATTTACATTAAATTTTGGCTTATTATTAAAATTGTTTTTGAATTTCCCTTGATTCTGCTGCTGCATAGAAGCTAACTGTTGTTGTTGCTGCTCTGCTACCTTCACTTGTGCCCACATCGCCTTTTCCTTGAGATTTTTCTGCTTCGCGTCAATCTCATCACTGCAATATTTTGCCTTCCTCAGGATGTCATCAACTGAAAGTGCTTGCCAGCAGACAATTCCATTTCTAATCATGTCACCAATTTCAGGTCTCAGGCCATTTACAAATCTGTATATAAAGTGGCTCATGTCCTTTTCACTTAATTTTTCATAGCCACTGTACTGTTTAAAGACTAACAGTAACCTTTCATAAAATGAATGTACTGATTCCTTTGGTTCCTGGTTTGTTCTGTCTATTTTAACCCAGTCCACTTCTTTCGGGGGAATTTTTCCTTTCAACCAGTAAATCACTTTATTATAAATGTCCATGACATCTTTTGCTGGAGCACCTGTAACCGGTTCTCGAGGAGGTTCTTCTTTTGGCCAATCCACAGAAATTTTACATTCTGTCCAAAGATCTGACGGGACAACAATGTCAAAGAATCCGTCTAGATCAATCCACAAAACTTTTGAGACTTTTATAAATCTGTCTACCTGTCGATACCATTCAACTGGTTTTTCTCTCAAACGTGGAAAATCATTAGTAAACAGGAGAATATCCTGTCTGGACCAAGGAACATGCACATACCCTCCTCCAGCTATTTCCCTCATTGGAAATTCAGAAACTACATCGTTTCTTAGTCTTTTATCCTGTTCTTTCTTTGACCATTTCCTTCTCCATTTACCTAATTCACCTAATTTTCTGTGAAAACGTATTAATTCTCTTATGTGTGTCATTCTTCCAGCAGCATTTAGATTGTGAATGTCCCTCTCAGAGAAATCCACCCTGTAATGTTTCTATAAATGTTTCAGTTTACTCAAGTCAATTTCTAATGCAGCAGCCATTTCTTCCAGTTGTTCATACCTGTTTTTCGTTTTCCACTGAATACTTTTGCAGATAAATAGTAATTCATCATCTTGATACAATTTCAAATTGTCAGAACCAATTGTGCCAATGATTAATTCTTCCAGATCAGCTTTTAATTTAGCAACATCAAGTTTTTTATAATTAGGAGCTTCAGGGGATATCCCATTCTGTAATTCTGTTCTATTTAAACTTTTCTCTGACAAACCTGAATCTGAATCTGCCACAGTTGGTGTTTGCGAACTTGACAAACTTCCATTTAATGTTAAATTTGGCATCATAGATTTTTCTCTATGAATCTCTGAAAGTTCTGAATAAAATCTTTCAGCAACCTTTTGAATTTCTGCATTTAATGGAACTGTTAAAGCTGTCTGTCTATTGTCTCCTTGATCAAAAACTGGTATAACAGGACCAATAGTTACTGGTACTGTCACTGCTTCCATACCTTTTGTCAATTGTTGAATTAAATCTTCCTTCGCTTTATTATAGCTAGATATTTCTGGAATGTCAGCAGGCATTCTCCTTTCCTGTTGCCGAAATCTATTTTCTCAAGGTGTACTACAGTTATTTACTGACCCTACCCTCTCAGGCAATTTTAAAAATCTGGTAGAACCTTCTTCAGCTTCTCTAGGAGGTGCACTTGGAGAAGTTTCCGTAGAAACTCTCGGGTAGATTGAGAACCTGCTTGATAAGGTGGCGGTTTGTGTTTAGTTGCATAAATGTCTTCTAAAACTGCATCATCTAATTCCTCCTCAATTCTCCTACCAGCTGTCATTTCTTCTAAATCCTCAGTAATCATTATTCTCACTGGATACAGACCATCATACATGTTTGCCTTTCTCCAGCGTTTTACCTTTTCCTCATGCGTTTCTTCGTTTACAACATATTTTGAATATTTAGGTGCTGAACACTTGCTTTCGCGTTCAAGTTCCATCATCTCAACCTCCCATTCAACCAATGCCTCAAATTGTGTAGGTCTTGGTTTTGGCACAAGATCCATCATTTTTTCTTTCAAATTTCTCAAAACTTTCATATTAAATGACCCATCCTCCGGCCATGCTAATACACCATCTTTTTGAGTATAATGCATCCAATTATCAAACCAAATTACAGTATGATAGCCATATTCGCCTTCCATATAGGCTGCGGGTGTTTTGTACTTATGAAGTAATTTACCACCACGCGTTTCAATTTTCTTGTCAGGTTTAAAATAATTTTTCACCTTCTGAAACCATGAAGGCTTTTTCTCATAATCATTCCAATAACTCATGTTTGTGACACAATGCTGTTGAGGATGTCACTATTGTTCCTACTTTGGTGGCCTTTCTAGTGTACAGTGCTCATTGGTGCTATGACTTTTGTTGCTGCTATAACTTTATTTGCAACTCTAATGGCAGCTGCTAGTTATCTGCTTTTACCCAATATTGTAATAGCCAATATTGCCAGAGTCCTTGCTCTAGTCACCTCTGCTGCTGTTGTCCTAACCAGGGTGGCTGATGTGATATTTCACTACTTTACCGCAAGTCCCACCTTCCCAATGTCGTGGTCAATATCAAAACGAAGCTCTGGGCGCTACTAGCGCTGAGGAAATCAAAAGCACAAACACTCGGAAGAAGTAAACAATGGGCATCAGTCTATTACAGCACAACAAATGCCTGGGCCAATCAGCGCGGCTGCCACAACGCTCAGCCAACCACAGCGTGACTTTTCTGTGATGCTCCGGACGCCCCAGCCAATCGGAGCGCGGCTCTGAGTATGACGCGACAGCGTCTCCACCAATGGGAGCGCGGCGGCGGCTGTGACGTACACAGCAGCTGCGGCCTCTATCTTCTCCCACTCGCTCCTCACTCGGCAAACAGCCCCTCCTTTATTAAATTTACGAAACACTCGAATGCTCACATCAGCTGTGACACTCTCCCTTTACCACAATAGCGCGGCGAGGTAGAGAACCAAAGCGGGGATACTTATATTTTTGCGCAACCACTCTAAACACAGAAACGCTGTCACCAAATCACAGCGCAGCTTTGCCTATAACACTACGGACACCTCAGCCTATCACTGTGCAGCTTTGCTGTGATGCTTTAAATGCCTGAACCAATTCGAGAGCGGCTTTGCTGAGACACTCCAGACGCCTGAACCAATCAGGGCGCGGCTCTGCTATGACGCGCCGGACAGTTCTACCAACCAGAGCACGACGGCTATGACGCACACAGCCGCTGCAGCTCCAGGCTCTCCCCACACGCTCTCACTCCTAAAAATAGCCCCTCCTTCACAATTTCGATCGGGACACTTTTGAATACAATTTAAATAGCGCGCAATACTTTTAAGTGTATTAAAATAACGCGTAACACTTTACAATACTTTAAAATAGCGCATTCTTTACCCTGAAGGCTCCAAAAACGCTTTCCAATTACTTTTTAAACGCAATTAATAACTACATTAAACAAACCATTTGCCTGCTTCTCTAACAAAGAGATAGTTTTATACATTCATTCAAGTATTCTCAGAGTGGAATAGACGACGCTATTCTCACAGAATAGTCTCAATCGCCAATAGAGCAATTCTTACCCTACCCTTCTAACAGATAATAACCAATCGTGTCTCCAATTGAATGCAGATACATTTAGCAATTCAAAATTTAACCCAATTGATATTACAAATCATTCACGCACTTTCAAACAGAAAACCCTGATCATACACACACGAATTCTTGGTAGGACTTGAACCAACCGCAGAAAACGTCAAACGTTAATAAGAATAGACGACGCTATCTTACCCTTCTCTCAAGCTTGGATAAATCCTACTACTCTTTTCACAAAAAGTTTTAAAACGGGCAAGCAATTCCCTATGCTTAATGCTACGATTTCATAGACAATCCTCACTAAACATTTAACCAATCAATCTAAGGTCCCTAAACTTGTGTTGTACGTCCACAACACGTGATATATTCTATACCACAATTTTGAAACAGACAAATGCACTGTGCAACTCTTCTAGCCACACTACCTTTGCCGGCAATTACCAAGAATTTTTCACACTTCTGGAAAAACTCTTAAGACTACATATAACAATCTGACAAAAATCAAAAACTCAACATTTGTTAAACATTGCTCCTATGACTATACCAACATATATGTAACATGCATGTCAAAAACAACATATAACCGTACGAATGCTACCAAAAACTGATCCAGCGCTCCTACTAAAATTCTGTATAAATGATGTCACATCTACCACCAGACTTACCAATCAATACCAGGCCCACAGAAACAACAGAGCAGCTGAATCACGAGGCGAATGAATCTGATATATTGTTTTTAAACATTTACAATAAACAAGACCAGCTTGTCATTTTAAAAGTTTATTTTAGAATTCTCAAAATTGCATAAACTTTATTAGCTCTTTATTAATATCAAACAATTATTTTTATTTATTCAGTTTAATGCATTAATCATTGGCTCAAAATCTGGTAGTTCAACATTGTATGAAATAATGAATTCAAAGAAAACATAACCCTAAACCCTAAGTTAGCTTTCTGACCTGAAAAGGAAAATAAAATCAATGAACAGTTGAATGCTTACAAGTCCATGGGAAATCGGACAGCACTTCGCCCTCAGGAAACAGTCAGCCCCGTTCCCTTCAAGAGGCCCAATTTTTATACCCTATTTGCTCGCTAATCTATCTAAATGTAATTATTTAAACAAACTTCAGCATCCTGATTGGTTGGTGACTGTCAGACCACCAAAATCGTCATTGCATTATTGTTCATTCACATGGAGTGACAACGACTTCCGAGCGTATTGCAACATTTTAAAAAGTTGCCTTTCTGACTTCCACCAAAGCTCGGCAAAATCATCCCTGTCACTTCCTCGGCCTTGTAAAAAGAACATCCAGAGCAGTTTGTGAACAAGTTCCATTGTATGAGCCACAGTCTTTTCAAAGGAGAAGCACAAAAACATAATTCCATGGAAAGTTTCCAAGATGACTGCATATGGCTCCAACGATGCTCACGTACAGGCCGACCAACTTTTCTTCAGAATCAGAACCAAAGCTAGGCCTCAAACCACACTCGGGCTAGTATTTAAACCAACACAAAAAAAGTGATTAATTCAGGTAAAACAAACCCTTCTGTTACCCACCCGACCATTGCTAATAATTAACCCATTTAATAAATGACATCAAATAAACAAATAAAGCAGCACATAAAATATCTACCATTCTTCATATAGTCCAGCTTTATGTTTCTGAAAAAGTAAAAAGATGATTAAATGATACACAGACAGACAATCACAACATAAGACAAACATGTAAGCACATATAATGAAGCACATGCCATGAATAATCAGCCGCATATTAATAGTGACAAAGACAAAAGGACAAACATGACAAACAAAACACTATTAATCATGTGTTACAAAACAGACTCGCAAATGCAACAAGAGCACATGTTATTAGTTCCCGCGTGTTCATGTGTGGTGCAAACTTAATCTAGGTTGGATTAATCAAACAAAACATGCAACAGCTCATTAATTAATTAGTTCATTTTATAGGGAAATTAATCCACGAGTCAGAATAAAATAATTTCTGAAGCTCGCTTCATCATGCTGCATGGGAGTTTTTAGGGAGGGTATAGTCAAATACTTAGATCTGTAAGGAACCCAAATAAGGCATCCCTCGCCCCCTACCAGAGGCCCAGGTGGGAAGCTGAAAACCCATTGAGACCTAAGATAATAGGGAGAACAGGAAAGTGGTTAATGTAAAACCCAACCAAATCCAAAACGATTACTGATGTTACAAAATAATGTTAATATTGATAAGTATGGTCACAAACGTAAAGGTCCTCAAAATTTACCATGTTTAATTGGCAAAATTGAGGGTGAAAGTTGTGAGAAGTTGGCCTGATATGCAGTGCTCACTATTCTAGTGAACACTATGTATCAGTCCAGACAACCCTTATTGATGATTGGTTGTAAGTCAACCTTATAGACCAGCTATCCTAGTAGCGTGGATACGAGCAGTCTAAGGCTAAAGACTCGAGAGGGCGTGTTAAGCCAGCTGTTATACCATCACATATACCCCTTGAACACCAAGTGAAAGGACACCACACAAGTGTTATGAAAATAAACAGTGTATTTATTAGAATCACAACAACCCTGTACTCTTTATGAGGACAGGGTACTAAGCACAAAACAAAACTCTTACGAAAATACTTGAGTTCGCACAATTTACACAAATGCCCGAGGGGCACGGAAAACCATATACTACAAAAGTGGAATGCGAAATTACTAGCAGGTAAGTACTGTACTAATAGGCTTTGGAATCGCTAGGTCGTGACTACTGAACCTTCAGATTACTAATAGGAGGCCTAGGGGACTCGGGTGCAGAGTGTGCACTCCCACGCGTGATGCGGGACAAAGTCTATGGTAGCTAGGTTTCACAAAGTTAGTGTTCTCGGGCGAACCCGACCTGGTAGGAGGAAAACGAAAGTGGATTCTGACCCTTGGATAGTGAGGCTATGCTGGGGCACCGAAATGCCGAAGTTACCTAGCCCAGGGGCTGCAGCTGCATAGGTCTCAAAAGACGTCGGGAATCCTCGTAGACGGACCAGGAGCCTGAAGAAAAGAAGTTGCTGGCAGGCGACCAGTGAAGAGAGTTCGAGTTGATCCAAGCCTGGATCGAAGATGGATGACACCTGAAAGCAGAGGGGACCAAGTTCGTGACTACTAGCCAGTAGTCAGGTGGCACCAGGAGGGCACCGGATGGTAGTCACCTCGACTAGGTGAGTGGGCGACGCTGTGCTTTGCAGATCTCACGGACCAGGAGGCGTTGTCGGCGACCAGGATGGAGGAGCGAGCTGTCCCACGATGGATGAAGCTGTCGACGTCGCTGGACCCAGGATTGGGGCAACAAGTCTTGGCTAATTCAAGCCCACGCGGTGGACTCAAAATGGCGTCTGGAGTGGACCAGGAGGGTCCGGGGTGCTCCTCTTTTGGAAGGGAGCAAGGGCCAGTCTGGAGCAACCAGACCAGCAGCAGTGATGTCGTCGGGCGTCGTTAAGAAGGCCACAAGCCAGCGGGCTAGTAGCCAAACAACGCGGTGAGCAGCAAACAGCAGAAGGGCCCCACGCAGATCGTGGAGATGCTGGGAGGCTGAACTTCGGTGCTGGAGCTGCTCAGGGTCGGGGCTTCTCGGACCCCAAAGCACTCACCAGAGGATCCCTCGGCGGTCGTGCTGGAAAGAAGTCGTGCAGTCTTGAAGATGGCCCGTCCCTCGAGGTCTTGTCGCACCCACGGTTCTCAGCTTTGCTGTAGAGGTGGTTAGAGGTCAGAGGTGCCAGGGAAGCTGGTTCTCGTCGAGCTGGGCAGTCGGATTCCGGAGGAAGGACTTGCAGCAGACCTCAGTGTTCTTAAGATGGTGCCTGCGGATGCAGGGTGACTACTCCTTAGTCACAAGGGAGAATCTTGAAGAAGAAATCTTGAAGTCCTTTCGTAGAAAGTTGTGTCTTGATTCCAAAGATGATCTAATTTGGAAGGGTCCCCGCTCCTGCCTTTATCCTAAAGAAAGGGGTGGGTACGCGACTAGGTCCTGCCCTAGGGGTGGGACCAGGAAGGGGGGTGGTTACACCCCTCTCCCATGCCGGACTTTCCCCAGGCCAGGGGCTGGTGTGCCCCTGGAACTGGTTCTAGCCGGCAGATGCGTAGTGAGCACCGGGGTGCCACTCAGCAGTCACCTTCCTGTAAAGCCCTGCCTACCCAGGATACACAAAACCCTGTCTGGGATGGTGCTAGCACCGCCCCTGACAGGAAACCCTTTGTCCAGGCTCCCCTCGCTGGAAGGACTCCCAGCTGCAAGGGGTCAGACTCGTGTCTGTGGTGGCAGCATCCATTTTGTGGAGCTGAGGCTTCAGTTAACTTTAACCGGGGTTCACAGTTACATACATGTCGTGTCCCTCTAGAAGGGTGGAATGCTAACCCCGTCGCCAGAATTGGCGAGGGGTTAGTATTCCAATTCGTATGACACCTTACTCGACATGTTTTGATAAAGCAATACCAAAGATAGCATTTAACCGCGAGGATTATAATGCACTTAAGAGTATATGGTATGCGTTATCATGGAACAGCTATTAGGACTTGGTTCCGCAAGCTGCAAACGGGCTCAGCTCATGCCAGAGCACCATTTCACACGATTCCAAGCACTCTGCCTTCAGGATTGTCAAGGCCTGCCATAGGAGTGACTGATAGGAATCTGTGTGTCCATTTTTAGGGTCAGATATAGGTATACTATATCTACAGCAAAGGGTGATTACACCACCTTGCCCCAGCTGTCGTGCAGCCAGTTGTGTCAGATTTAGATGGCCATCCAGGGGTGGCATAATACATGCTTCAGCCCCTGGTAGGCCCTGGGTACACCTATGCCCTGAGTTACAGGGTCTGATAAGGTGGCCCAGTACCAATTGGAAATGTACCTAAGGTACATGGAATCCATTTTAGAGAGAGAGCAGTAGGCCTGGGGTCCTGATTGGCAGGGCCCCAGGTCAACTAAGTCAGAAAACCAGCAAAACACCAGGAAAAAAGTTGGGGGTAACCATAGTCAGGTATCTACCTTCCTACAAAAGTCACCCCCATAATTGTGCATTGAGGCTTAATAAAACTGTTCCTTAACCTAGGATCATATAATAATATCTTCAATATGATAGTATTGAAATTATCTGAAATTCAGTAATAAGCTATCACAGTTTTTCCAAAGCTCTGAGCTAGGCCTGTTGCAACCTCCATATCGATGGTTACAAGAGAGATTCTTAAAATAAGAAAGCAATTGAGTGCAAAAATTCCAAGAATGGTTGTGGCCTAAACTCGCTTGCATACTGTTTGTCCTGCTACATAGACAGAGCTTAACCTCAGGGTCAACTGTTATGAAAACCCTAAACTTGATTATACAAATGCACAATTAGAGGAGCACATCGACTTCGAGTATTAGATCTTTTTTCAACTATAACAGAAATCCATTAGCAAATGGTCCCCACTACCATAGTGTATGTTATATACTTATAATCAAAATCAATATTCCATGTGAGACAACATGAACATTATTTTGTAACTGAAAGGAGAAAGAGCTCTCCATATTCTTTTCTTCTTTTTCCTTTTTAATGATGAGTCACAAAAGCGTAGTACAAAAAACTTGACACAACTAGAACACAGCCTGCGCATTTCGTCCCTGTTTCACAGGACTTCTTCAGGGCAAACTTATCAGGCATATATATAACATACACTATGGTAGTGGGGACCATTTGTTTATGGATTTCTGTTATAGTTATGTTATGTTATGTTATGTTAGAACAGTATTTCTTGAGCGCACGGCTACCCAGATCGGGTGTCCCGGCGCTTTGGCAGAGAGTCCTGAACACAACCAAGAAAAACCCAGCGACAGACACACTGTAGGCCCACTGGTTAGGCGGAGAAAAGGAGCGTCTTAAGCTCCTTTCTAAAGGCCAGAAGATTATTAGCCTTGCGGAGTGATAGAGGAAGCTCATTCCACAACCTGGCCGCCATAAACTGGAAGGACCGGCCTCCCATCCGCACGCGTTTGATCACTGGTACCTCCACTTTAGCCAGGTCAGCAGATCTCAAACTCCTCCGGGGAACGTAGAAAACAATCCGCTTCCTGAGATAAGCTGGGCCAATGCAGTGGAGGGCTTTAAACGCCAACGTGAGGACCTTAAAACTAATTCTGCTGGGGATAGACAGCCAATGCAGCCTGCCGCGCAGTAGAGAAGCACTGGCTCTCCGTGGAAGGCCAAAAATGGCTCTGGCCGCCGAGTTTTGGACAACTTGTAATCTGGATACCAGATATTTAGGCAGACCAGAGAAAAGTGCGTTCGCGTAATCTAAACGCGAACCCACGAGTGCTTGCACGATGTTCTTACGATATTGAAGGGAAAGCAGTGGGAGAAATTTCCTCACCATCTTCAAGATACCGAAACATTTCCCCGCCAGGCCCGTGATGTGGGGACGAAAAGATAGACTGTCGTCAAATACCACACCAAGATTTTTTACTTGGGCAGATGGTTTCTCAGGGGGGAACATGTCGGAAGGCCACCACGATTTCCAGCCAGGGTCCTCAGCGCAGCCAAAAAAGAGCAACTCGGACTTATCCGAGTTACATTTCAGGTTCTGGTGCTGAAACCATGCAAAAACAGCACTCAGGCAGTCTCTGATTCTGTCGCCATTAAAGACCTCTCCCTTCCTGCAGGTAAACAGGAGCTGGGTGTCGTCAGCGTATGAAATGACCCGGGCTCCAAATGCCTAGTTGAAAAAGATTCTAATACTCGAAGTTGATGTGCTCCTCTAATTGTGCATTTGTATGAAAAAATTTAGACCTGGAAAGGTCTGAGGAGAAAACTGAAACTTTTTATGTTTTCAAAATAATGTGTCTCTTCCACAGTAAATTGGCCTATTTTTGAGATTTGGGATGTACATGGGGATCTCAGGTGATATAAACATTAAACAGTAACTTGGGCTTCTGGGTTATAAGCAGAATGTGCATCGCTTTTTTCATGTATTCTACCACGTTTACATACCTCATGAATTATGTGATGTATCAAGAACAGATGTAATGGTGATCTGGCAAGATGGCATGTATAGACATAGTTGCTTTCAGCGCCGTCTCTAAGTCCAAATATCCTGCATAATCCTGTTCAGGGAGATGGTACTGGTTCGGATGACGTAGCACATACATTCCTGGCATGTTGAGGAGCGTTCATTGACGAGGGAATGGACTGCATTCATGGCCGCCCGGATGCTTGAGCAAACTCGGTGGGAGGAGGAGTTGTGGGCCTCATGCATCAGCCGGATCGCCTCTCCGGCTGCGGCCAATCTGGCTGTGTGCCGCCACCGCTGTACCCACTTGGAGAGCTGCTGGATACTTCTGCGGTGTGCCCTGGGCTCCTTGAGGAAAGAAAGCTATGCCGTCTCCCACAGGCCTGCCCTTGGCCGCCGGTCAGGGGCAGAGGCGAGTGAGCACAGAAGCCATGAGGGAAGACGGCAGAGCTGGGCCTTCAGCACTCATGGTGCCCGGCAAATGGAGGGCTGCTTGAGGTGATGTCGCAGTCCGCTGGGAGCTCCGGTTGATTTCCAGTACCTATCAGAGTTTCTCTCTGGGCGAGAGTGTGTTTCTCATGTTTTATTGTTCTAGGGTTAGATGGGGCAGCTGGAGAGAGTATTCTTCTCTCTTGACCCCGGTTTTGTTTCTGTGTGGTCAGAGGAGGCATATCGACGCTCCTGCTTATTATTCATATATATTGTAGTTTATGTTAGTGGGTATTACATATTTGGTGACTTTTTTTATCTTTCGGTCCTTGCGACTGTTGGTTAGAAGCCCACACTTATTGGGCACACACTATTTAGTTGTCCTGTTGATGTTTAATAGTGCCTACCTGCGAGGGGTGGGAGGGTTACAGTTTGGAGTTATTGATAGTTAGGCCTCCATGCACTGTCCACTATGGGCCATTTTCAATGCGAACACGACCGGAATACGGAGCACTTGCCTTGAGTTTCAAGCACTTTAGGGCGCTCAGGCAGACATACTGACAAGTGTCAGAAGCCTGGGCACATTTCAAAAACAAGATAGGATGCTCTTGTTTTTAAGAGATGTGAATTGGGGATAGCTTGTCTCCAAGATATCTATCTCACTGGCATGGAAGCAATCAAGCTGGCGAGGAAATGGAGGGTGCATTTCTTTACATAACCTTACTCCTCCTATTCTAGAGGAGTGGCTATATTGGTTGCACCAAGTGTCCCTTTTAAAATATAGTATTCGGAAGCAGACATAGAAGGGAGGTATAATTTTGATATCAGGCACTCTATGTGGTAGGGACATTACCATCCTTATTGCGTATGGCCCAAAATACTGATGAACTGGCATTTCACCCCAAGTTGCAAAATCTCCTGGCAGAATACATTGATACCCCTTTCTTATGGGTGGGAGACTTTAATTGTGTCCTTGAGGGCACTCTAGATCGATCCCCCCCTATGGGTGGATATGAAACCCAGAATGACACAATGTAAGGCATGGCATCCCTACCCTGGTTTCCCCAGACTTTTTGCCTCTATCTCCTGCATTTTTGTTTAACTATGTGATGGATTTCGTTTTTGCTTGCTTAGATGCTTTGGCCAATTTGCCACTGCTGATCAGTTTCAGAGTGCAGGTGCTCCCTGTGTAAATTGTTATTATGATTGGTTATCTAGGATTGACCTATGTGATTTACTGTTAAGTCCCTAGTAAAGAGTACAGCGTGTGCGTAATCCTTTAAATCAAATGCTACTAGTGGGCCTGCAACCCTGACTGTGCCACCCACAAGAGTAGCCCTGTAAATGTATCTCAGAACTGCCACTGCAGAGTCTGTACGTGCAGTTTTAAACTGCCATGTCAACCTTGCAAGTGCACCTACTTGCCAGGCACCAACCTTCCCTTTTCTTACCTTTAAGGCACCACTCAGGTAGGCCCAAGGTACCCCATGGCAGGCAGGGTGCAATGTATGTAAAAAGTAGGACATGTGCTTGTGTGTTTTACATGTCCTGAAGTGAAATACTGCTAATTTCATTTTTCACTATTGAATGGCTATCTGTCCCATAGGCTAACATGGGAGTTACTTTGTAACATCTTACACGTATAACTTTGCATTCGGACAAGATAGAGGATTTGGATTTTAGGCTCTGTGAACTCAAAATTTACCAGCACATCTTTTTAGGAAGATGTTTTTTTAAAATGTATGTTTGAAAATGCCACTTTTAGAAGGTAGCAATGTTCTTGTTTAACCATTCTGTGTGTCTCTGCTGTTTGTGTATTGATGATCTGGTTTGAGTGAAAGGAGCTGGGGGTGTGCATTCACTGTAGACAGCCACAAGGGGGGTTGAGGCGTGTCCTGCCTTTCCTGGGTGACTCATAGCTGGTCTGAATAGACCTTGGCTGCATTTAAAGTAATGGGAGGAGTTCCACTTGCATCTGAATAGGTTCTGTCTCCTTTGCACAATGCTGTCTCCACCTCCTGTGCTCATGTTTTACCAGAGAGAACAGAACTGGTTTGGACTGGGCTCAGAGCCCCTTGCCACAAAGAGAACAACAGGAAAATGGGGTTTAAGTATTGGAACTTAAACCCCAGAGGATCAGATAACTTCCGGACTCAAGAGGAACCTCTGCCAAGGAGAAGAGCTGGAGCACTGTAAGGAGGAGTACTGCCCCTTTGCTGTATGCGCTTGGCTGGGTTGGCCTGCAGTTGCTGCTTCTGCCAAGGAGAGGACTAAGACTGGAACTTTGCTATGAACCCGCTTGAAGAAGAATTTTCAAGAGCTTGTGTGTGCTTGCCTCCTGTTCTGAAGTCTCAGGGCCACAAAGACTTCACCTGCAACACACTGACTAGCACCTCGACTCCACTGTGGACTCCTGCATTCAAAAGGGTGCCAATTCCAGTTCCTGGGCCCTGTGAATTGTGTGGTTGGTACTGCAAAGCAATAAAAACAACTCCAACGCCATCAGGAATGCCACCAGTGACGCCACTACCTGCACAGAGGCTGGGGGCACCGCTCGGGAAGTGCACGACTCACCGCCCACCTGCACCACAGCTCCGATACCATTCGACGTACGCCGATGCCTGCAGTTATCGGCCTTCCAGCTGCTAGTGCTCACACCGACTGCGTCACCGCCAGCATCTGCATCCCCTTAATCGCGGAGCCAATAACCAAAAAGGGTGACTTCACAAACTCTTCGATGTCGAATCGCCTCACCGGAACCAATGCCTCTCCGCCGCCGCCTAACTTGCCCTCTACTGGATTCGATGACTCGCCTCCTCATGGACTCGACACCGCGCCTCTCCCGTGGCAACCGGGAACTGGCCTCGCCTCAGCACGGATGCCTCACCTCCACAATGCCAGGCATCATTTACTGACTTCGTTTCCAAGTTACTATTGTTCGAGGGTCCGTGTGACTCTATGCCCGACTCCACGCACCTCGTGGTTGGCGCTGTACTTTGGATTCATGCCTGTCACAACGTTGTAATAGGCCCAGGTGGACCGATTTGTTTCTACAAGTGCTATTTTTAAATAACTGTTCTAAAAGTCATATTTTGATACATGTATGGTGGATTTTTGTCATTCTGGTCTTGTTTGGTTTAGATAAAGATACTTTATTTTTCTAAACTGTCCGTTTGTGGTGTTTTCACTGTGTTACTGTGTGTTTGGGAACAAATACTTTACACATTGCCTTTAGGATAAGCCTGTCTTCTCATGCCAAGCTACCAAGGGGGTGAGCAGGTGTTATCTAAAATATGTAATCCCCTTATCCTGACTAGAAGCAAGGGTCCCTACTTGGACAAAAGTGCATGCCAATAAGGAACCCCCATTTCTATCACACAGTCACTCAGGGAGGCCATGGAAAACTTGCAATGCACTTAAATAGAGAAAACTCCTATAGGTTCCCTTCTCATAACACACACAGTAGACTAGACCAAATACTAGTTGCAATTCACAACGCATGAGTGATTCAGACAGCTGCTAACGTTAGTAGGTATCTATCAGATCATGCTCCCCTATTTGTGGATTACACTGTAGCCGTAACCCCTAGGACTCCCAGCGGATGGAGATTTCTGCTTGGCATGCTTACTGACCCTGCATCACTAGAGAAAATAGGGTCTACCCTGATGGAATATTTTGAACATAACTGGGCTACCAACGCTTCCAGAGGTAATGAATGGCAGGTCATGAAAGCAGTCCTTAGGGGAAATGCATAGGCCTCCGTAGAGGGGTTAGAGAGCAGTTGACCAAATAATGTATTACTGGAAGCTGCACTGACCACGGCTTAGGGACAATTTCTGCATAATCCAGACTATGATGTGGCCTTCCCTAAAGCGGAACAAGCGCTGGGGGGAGCTTGGGATAAGATGAATAGCTACACATTGCAAGACTACAGGCAACGCCTCCACAGAGAGAGCGATAAACTGAGCTGGTTATTGGCTAGATTACTTAGGAATGAGCAGCTACAAGTCCTGATTCTCACTCTACGAACACCCGCAGGTTTATACGACACAACGCAGATCACGATTAACAATACGTTCTCTGAGTATATACAACGCCTTTAAAACAGGGGTCCTCTGGTGCCAACCACCTGCTTATCGACTTACTTAGATGCTATACAGATACCGAGACTCACTGACTCCCACAGGGTAAAACTAGAGGGTGACCTGATTTTGGAAGAAATTATAGAAGGCTCGAGAGAATTGCCAAGCGCTAAAATACCTGGAAATGATGGGTTCCCAATTGAGCTTTATCAAACTTTTCCCCTTACCGTATGATGAAGCTGTGTGATACATTAAGGGAGTGATCATGCCCCCACAATGTGAGAGAGTATTGTGCATTTGCTTTGAATGCCCCGGGGATCCTTTGGACCCCTCCGCATACCGTCATGTTACTACGATCAACTGGGACTTGAAAATCTTGTGTAAAGCACCAACATTCAGATTTGTTTGGATAATCAGAACCAGAATACAGGATGATCAGTGTGGATTTACTTCTGTAAAAATTATTTTCATTTTTCACAAAAAGATTCCGAGCATTCGGGCCCCAGATTTCTGCGCCATGTAGAGCAGCAGACTGGGCCTTAAATTTGAACACTTCAAGTGCTGGTGATATTGATTTCCTAAGACTCGCCCCATGTCTCTTTAAAATAGGTAAGGTCTTCTGAGTAAAAATGGTTTTGCTTTTTTCAATTTGGGTTTTCCATGAGTTTTTGGAACCTAAGGAAACTCCCAAATAAGAAAAATTAGACACAAGTTCCGGTTTTTGGCTGTTTAGAAAGAAATTACCCTTAAAGGATTTGTGGGGATTAAGGGCCATACATTTGGTCTTCTTTGAGTTTATTTGTAGACCTTTCTTATTACAATAATGTTGAAAACAATTTAAAAGGGTTTGCAGACCAATGGGCGTTTGCGAGATCAGGAGTGTATCGTCCGCAAATAGGAGTGTGGGTACCCTCTCTCCATTCAGTTTAGGTGAATCGTTATTACACTCTTCTACGTGAGCTGGGATGTCGTTAACAAATAAAGAGAAAAGTGTGGGAGCCAGCACACACCCTTGGCGGACTCCCCGCTTAATTGGGACTGGTTTAGTTAACTCCCCGTTTAGAGCCCAACGCACTCTGGCATAGTTGTTATCATGCAGTCTTTTGATCTGTTGAAGTAGACAAGACGGTAACCCCAACATATGCAAACAATCCCATAAACGATCACGTAAAACTAAATCAAAAGCTGCCCTACGGTCAACAAAAGCTACATAAATAAGGCAACAAAATCTGAAAACTTGGTCAATTGTACTTATGTTGTTCCTGAAACCTGCCTGGAACTTTGTGAGAATAGCATTCTCATCTATCAGGAATTCATGCGTGATAAAAGGCAGACCCCCATTTGCAAAAGAGCTTAGAATATAGGCCACCAAATAATTATGATGATGGTCATGAATCAATGGTATGATGGAGGCTTCAATACTTTGGGCGATCTTTATTCAGGGGACACATTTATTACCTTTCAAGAAGCTCAGGAAGTATTTGAGGTGGGACTGGGGCAGTTCCTCCGTTATGCCAAATTAGCAAAAACGGCTAGGGAAATATGGGCGGAGTTTCCATCCACTCCTGTCCCGACACATACCCTACAAGCCATCCTACAACCAGGAACAACCCAACACACTATCACTCAATTGTATTGGGGAGTTGCTGGATAGCTTCATAGAGGGAGAAGACTCGGAGGCAGACATGAACATTACTCCCTAGAGCAGTTGAGGATTGGTATTATTGTACTTCATCAGAACTTGGGATGTGATGAAGTTGTATCGGAGGGGGAATGGTCAGATGACTTGGGCTTACAAGGTTTGTGTTCAGTAAGGGTGGATTGATAATCATGATACATATTGTTTCTAACACTTTGCTGTCGGCTATTGTACAACATGTATGTCATAGGGTTATGGCTGTATATTGTAAAACTTTAATAAAGAAATTATTTAATAAAAAAAGAACAGATTTCATGATTCAGGTTCTAATTGATCGTTCTGTGATGCACTTTGTTGTGAACCTGGACAAGAACAGCCTCTTTATAATACACAGCATTGTAGATAACTACTTCTCGCTCCTTATCCCGAAGCTTCATTGACTTAAGTCTTATTACACAGAGTTAATTAATAAGATGACTAGCAAATCTAGAGCGTTATGTCTATATTTAAGCAAATCAATTTAGAATAAATGACAGGTAGACATCTGTGTGTTAGTACCGTTAGAGCCAAAAATAGATATGGTTTGCCCACATAAGCCAGTTAAATAATTTGGGCACAGGTGTGCTTTTGGCAAAAAATAGTTTGAGCAGTTCTATATTCTGGAATAGTCATGGCAAAAGTAGCTTGAGCAGTTCTATAATCTGGAATAGTCATTAGTACAAAACTTGGGCTTTTGTTTATGAAAGTTGTTTTGAGGGTCAACAGTGAATATGATGATGAATTCAACAGCACAGCTTTGCGTATATCAACTCCTGTGTGTCTGCAAACTCTCCCATTGGGACTTTTGATTCTGATACCACCATGGGTTCATTGGCCTCGTTTGCAGAAAAAGCTTTTTTCCCTACTACCTCATCTTATCTCGCTTTGAGAAGAGATGTAGGTTGGATCATTTGCATCATTGCCAGAGCAACATGAGCCAGTATGTCAAAGTTTTACAACTTACGATGACAACATATCCTTGGTTTTCACTGATTATGATTTTTTGAATAATAATCTTCTTTAAGATGTACAAATACCATTTTCTTGTTACAATTGTCTAACATCTATTTTCCAACTTCTGATTTATTGAGCTAAAGGTGTACTCTTTGAATTCTTGAATCTCAAGATTAAATTCTTTCAAACATCGCCTAGCGCTCCATTAAGATTTTTCTTCTGTCTCTAATTTCCTTGATTGGATGACCACTGCAGCTTCTCCTATTTCTATAATATGGGGGCATATTATCAAGCCTGTGCGCTAAAATTATCGCCGCTTTATCGGCCGAAAACGGCCGATAAAGCGGCGATAATGGGCTTGATAATATGCTCTGTGGAATTCCAATCGAAGCCCATGTTAGATGTCTTCACATCTAACATGTGCTTCGATTGGAATTCGATAGAGCATATTATCAAGCCCATTATCGCCGCTTTATCGGCCGTTTTCGGCCGATAAAGCGGCGATAATTTTAGCGCACAGGCTTGATAATATGCCCCATGGTTTTTCTAACCACAGAAAAATGTATTCTTTCTGTAAACCCATATTATTTTAAACTCTGAATTGTCTACAAAAACCTTAGAATCATTTCCCATCTGGGATAATCTGAGGTTGATAATCTCACATCCTAAAAGTACTATATGGAGTATTTTTTCCAAACTTCCTGTCATTCTTTAATCCTGCGCACTAGATGCACCAGAATAACATTTAGTTTTCACCTACCAGGAGAGAGTTTTTTTCTTAATCACTCGGCACCTCACCTAAACATCTTTACTCTTCTAACCCAAAACACCTCTGCGCCTCCCTTTTAGAGAGTTGTAGCCCACACCAAGCACCTTGAGGTGCAGGTGTGAAGAGGGAATCCTATGATAAAGCATGTCACTCATGTCTGAGTGAGGGTTCTCGCCCTAAGAAAAGCATTCTCCAACAGATAACATATTTCTGAAAGGTTATTTTGCTTAAGCACATAAATATCATATGTTTCAGAGAGTTTGCCTAACCCAAAGCTAGTGATTTGTGGCTCGTGGAAAATCTGCTTAGTTATAGTTAATATTAAGGTCAAAATGGAAACACACCTGAGATTTTTCCAGGCATAGAAATTCCACCCGTGCACCCAACAAAAACAGGGGTAGTTGTTTTTTCATATCTTAATGGTACTCTTCATTCAGCCATTTCTATCAATCTGATGTTCTTCTTTTGTGATTGCAACATTCCCTGCTGGATTGTTCCTGTCACCTATAGAGAGCTTTCTTCACTAGAGTGTGTGGTTGGGAGTCCAACTGTAAATTTCTGAGGAAGTGGACAATTGACAGTGACGACTCCTAAAAGCTTATGTTAAAAGATCCTGGAGAAAGCTACTGCAAGTAAGAGGAGTTGTCAGCCTTAGGTTGATCTTCCCACACATTATTCCGCTTACTCCTCCATTTTTGCTGATCTCGGTTTTGTTGGCCTTCGAATGCTGTGCAGTTCACCACAGCTGACCAGTGTTAAAGTGCATGTGCTCACTCCTTAAAACATGGTAACATTGGCTTACCTCTAAATTGGCATATTTAATTTACTTGTAAGTCCATAGTAAAATGATACTACCTGCACGCAGGGACTGTAAATTAAATGCTACTAGAGGGCATGCAGCACTGACTGTGCCACCCACTTAGGTAGCCCCTTAAACATGCATACCTCAGGCCTGCCATTGCAGCATTTGTGTGCCATTTTAAAGTGCCATTTCTACCTGGCGAAATAAACCTTTCGCTACCTCTTTTGTGATACACTGTACATCACAACAACTGAATAATTCCATGTCAAACTTACTCTAGCCATTGGTCTTTATAAAGAGTAACCTTTAACTAGGACTATCACTTTGATCTGTGGTATTCCAAATTTCTTGTTAAAATGACTGTGGATCTCATTTAGGGTTTGAAGGGGCATAGATACTCCCTCAAAAACCTGCCCTATACTCGATCCACCAAATTTGCAGTTTCACCATTCTATTTTCTTATCTGCCAGTACAAATCTTTGACCAACAGACCTTCGGATATTGGGTCATCTGTCTAAATACTTTATATCTTTTGCCCTATTTTGGGCAGAGGTTCCAACATACTTTTTTCCTGTTTATGTTTGCCAGGAAAGCAAGCGGTTTTGAGCAGGGAAGCAAAGAAATAACCGCCACATGCTCAGCGATCATGATCCCTGCATGTCAATGACATTTATATTTTGTTTTTCAATAAAGAAACTCCTCCTTTTGAAATGTTGCTGTATGGACCCATTAAACATGTCGGCTGCTTAGCAAACATTTACAGCTAGATGCATCAAACAAAAATCCGCTCGCAAAGGGGCAGATTCTCAGAATCTGCCCCTTTGCGACCGGTATGTTTGCATTTGGGTTGCATCATCCCAAATGCAAACATCGCAAATTGAGAATTCGCTAAATTGCGATTATTTGCATTTAAGGAATCTCAAATTGAGATTCCTTAAATACAATGCATGAAAGTTTTAAAAATAGCGAATTCGCTAATAGGCCACGCAAATTACCATAAAGTACAACTTCATGGTAATTTGCAAAAACTTTGAAAAATGCACTAAAGTGCATTTTTCAAAGTTTCATGTTGCGCACACACATGCCCTAAGGGCATGTGTGTGCGCAACATATGTGCACAGATCAATTTCAGGGGTGCAACAGGGTGTCCTTTGGACACCCCTGCACCCTTGAAATCACAATCTCAATTTGCGATTCGCTAATTGCGATTCGCAAATTGAGATTGTCTTCCCATTCATTCCTATGGGCCTCTAGAACCATAGGACTGAATGGGGAGGTATTCCTTAATTGTGACTCGCAATTTGCGAGTCTCAATTAAGGAATTCTACGAAATCGCTATTTTTTTAGTGATTTCTTGATGCATTCCATTTTGCTATTCCATAATAGCGAATCAGTATTTTTCGCAATTAAGGAATCGCAAATTGGGTTGTTGATGCATCTGGAGGTAAGTGCCTACAAGGGCGCAGTCGTGACTGAGGGTCAGCTGAAGAGCCTCCAGTGACGTACCGGAATTCACACCAGCCAACCTTACTCGAAATAAATGCCTATATTTCCTCCATTTTCAATAAAGGTGCAGATCTTTCACTAAAGAATGAAGACCTTTTCCATCTCTGCAGGACAATTTGCATGGGGATAAACGTTTAAAGGTTTGCAAGAAAATAAATACTCTTTAGAGAAAGAGTGTGAAATGTATTTACCTTGCAAGAGATTTTGGGTGAGGTTCATGGTGTCTGTTTATTCATTGTCTATTCTAACCAACAGACCCTTAATTACCCACTGCTACCTAACAGAAAATAAACTGCTACCTCACAGAAATATACATTTTCACTAACTCTAGTTTTGTACACAGGATGCATTTAATGAAATCAGTTTCTGCAGGTAGACTTGATGAATTTGGACATCTCCAAGCTTAGTGCGTTGACGGTTTTAATAAGGCAGTGATTCTATCACATGTAGTTAGTCCCAAACAGTACTGACTGTTGTTCAGCCTTCTCTCTCTTCTGCCCCATCCAGTTTATATCTCAGTTTCCTGTGCTGTATGTGTCAACAGTAATTCAAAGTGCTTTGTTGTAGGTGTTTGTACTTTTGATGAAAGGGTTAGTAATGAAGAGGCAGCAGTGTTCTAGTTAGAGATTATTCACATATGGGCCACAAAAGGTCCAGGTAGAACCACACATCCATTGAATATGTTGATGAGTTAATGGGAACAGAATCACAAAATCCTTTGCAAAACTACAATTAACAGATTCAGGATTTGTGTATAAGCCTTCCTAATGTTATTTCATCTACTTGCACAGATAGGACTTGGGGCCCCATCTGTGTTGAGTGTGTTTGTGCTGACTAAGGCATTTGTTTTTTCTATGCTGCTTTTCTGGTTAATCATAAAAGCAACACTTTGAAATTAGGTTACTGTAATTGTGTGAAGAGTTGCTACAGTGCCCCAAGTTTTCGACATGTTAACTATACAGGAAGTTGTCTGACATGGCCCTCTCTGCGGGGTCACCCTCAAACGTTTTGCCTTTACCATCCATTTTTTTCTGAATTTGTTTTTGCTGGCCTTAAGACTGTGTGCACTTTACCACTGCTAACCAGTGCTAAAATATTAGTCCTCACTCCCCTAAACCTGGTTAAATTGGTTTGCACCTGATTGGCATATTTAATTTACTTACACCTAATTGGCATATTTAATTTACTTATAAGTCCCTTGTAGAGCAGTATACCATACACCCAGAGCATATAAATTAAATGCTACTAGTGGGTCTTGAGCATGTATTGTGCACCACATGTCCCAGGGCTGCCATTGAAGCCTGAATGCAGTTTTAAACTGTCAATTTGACTTGACAGTATAATCCCATTTCAAAGCCTTAAACTTCCCTTTTATTACATATACTTCACCCCTAAGGAAGGTCCTAGGTAGCCTATAGGGCAGGATGCATTGTAATGAAAAGGTTGGGCAGGTACTTTTTTAAGCTGTCCTGGTAGTGAAATACTCCTAAATTTGTGTTTTGCTGCTGTGAGGCCTACCTGTCCTATAGGATAACATTGGGTTGCCATATTACATTTAATAAGTAAACTTTTGATTAGGGACAAATAAGCATTTCACATTTAGTATCTGTGAAATTGTCATTAAAAATCCTATATAATAGTAAAATTGGATTTTAAATAGCAATTTGTAAAATGCCTTTTTTTTAGCATGTTAGCATTTTCCTTCTCTATACCTTTTGATGCCTGCATCCTTTCCAAGGTCACATGTCTGGGTGTAACTGGCAGTTAGACTTTGTAAATTCCTCCCAGACAGTCACACAATAGAGGGATTAGGTGTGCCCGAATCGGCCATCTGCTGGCAGGATGGGGTGCTGGAGCTGAGCACAGCCCCACTAGCAACTGAATAGGCTGTGCTCTGCCTTCACACAAAGGTCTTGTCACCGCTGCATTGTTCCGTATTTCACATGAATGCGCTGCCCCCAGGGCAGCAGGAGTTCACTGCTGCCCTGGGGGCAGCACATTCGTCAAAAATGCTGCACACTTTCCTTCATTGGACCAGGTGCACCTTTATAAATATGCGCCCGGTGCAATGAAGGAAAATGCCACATGTTTAATGTGGCCCCAGTTATAAAATTAGGGCCTGAAGACCCACTCTTAACTTCACTTTCTGGATCTACGGAAGGACTCTCAGATGACTGACTATTGTTGTGGCTTTCTGTGTACTCCACAAGACTGGCTTGCTGCACCTGGAATTACTGTTTTGATGCCTAGAGCCTGCCATGAATGAATGAGCTCTACATGTTCCCCTGAACCCAGGACTGCCAGAGTGACTCAAAGGGCTAGTTTGCTGGCCTCCTGATCGGAGCTAAAGGGACAAAACAGGCTCCCACCTTCTTGAACCTGCACCTGAACCAACCTGAGTGAGTCCTGATCCCTCAAGTTGTGTCTCTCCAGACCTGGACCCTTGGTTGTGGTGCTAAAGGTGCCCAGATAGCCAAAGTCTAATACTAATAACTGTCCTGAGAACCAAAGGAAGATCAGGACCAACCTACTCGTTGATCCGCCAAGGCACATGGCTGGTCGGCCTGACCTCATACCTGCTCCTGCTACAGCATATCCTGTTCACCTGTCCCTCACCAAAAGGGCATCCGACCTCCTGGAATTGTTTTCGGCTGCAGCCTTGTCCCGCTGGAGATGTGTTACTTAAAAAAGAAGACTAAGAAAATCTTCACTGTAACTCTGCCCAGCGGCTCTTCGATTATGCTGCTTCTTCCTCGGACCCCCCTGCAGCCTTTACCCACTGAACTTTACCACCTCAGAACTATTTTTTATGTATTCTTCTAAGCCAAAGGCAAGCTCCGATCAGGCCCAATACACTTCTGGTTTCCGACCTGCGCTTCATCACGGTCGGCATATTTTTCAAATTTAACCCAGTCTCATGCAACTAGACATTCACGGTTGGCACTTTGATCTTTTAGGCAGTTGTTTTTACTAAAAACTTTGAAAATTCATGACTCCGGTTGTAATGATTGGATTTTTGTCATTTTGGGGTACAATAATTTATTAAACTTTTTTTCTATTTTTCTAAATTGGAATGGGATTTTACTTGGGTTTTCACTTTATGACAGTTTGTATGCTACATAAATACTTTACAGATTGCCTCAAAGTTAAGCCTGACTGCTTTTTGTTCCAAGCTACCTAGGGTTAAGAGAAGGTTAACTTAGTGACTTTTTGTGGTTCACCCTGCTGGTATTGTGGCTGTTGCTTGACCAGGGCTCACACCCCAGTCAACTAACAACCTAATTTCTCACAGAAGTAGGTAGAGGTTGACTGTCCAGTGGCAGTTCAACACCATAATAATATCTTACTGGTGTTCCGGTACTGGACTGCAACTATTTTGTGACATTTTTAAAGTTACTTCCTTCCATGTCCTGGTAGTGAAAAACTCCTAAATTCCCTTTTCACTATTACAAGGTTGACCTCTCCCATCGGCTAACATTATGTTACCTTATTACATGTAATAAGTGATCGCTTTCAATTGGGAGTAGATAGGAGTATTGAGTTTGGTGTCTAAAGAATGGTCATTAAAAGCCCTCTTTAAAATGATAAAAATTGGATTTCAGTCGCAATCTTGAAAAAGCCACTTTTAGAAAGCAGTTATGTTAGACCTGGTATCCTGAGGGTAGTCTTCCCATGGACGTTTTGCCTTATGCCTCTCATTTTTGCTGATTCTTTTTATTGGCCTTAGGATTGTGGGCACTTTACCACTGCTAATCAGTGCTAAAGTGTATGTACTTCTCCCCTAAACAGGATGACATTGGTGTTTACCTGATTGGCATATTTGATGTACTGGTAAGTCCCTTGTAAACTGGTATACCAAATACCCAGAGGATATACCTCAAAAGCTACTGGTGTGCTGCATCACTGATTGTGCCACCCACAGAAGTAGCCTTTCAAACCTGTCTCAGGCCTGCCACTGCAGTACATGTGTGTGCAGTTTACTACCACTTCAACTTCACATTTAAAACTACTTGCCAAGCCCTAATCATCCCTTTTCTTTCATATGTCACTCCAAGGTTGGCCCTAAGTAACTGTAAACAAAATACGCCTTACCTACTGCTACTACATCAAAAATTCAATGACCAACAGGGATAATCTGATGAGTCATCTAGATCCCCCAAGTGTGTTAATTAACACTAAACTCATGGGTCAAAGATGTGAATTTAAAGCAAAACAGAAACAGGTCCCAGTGCCACAGAAAATGTGTGAGCACAGAGAGAGCGCCTCACGGTCGTAACTCCGGAGGGGGTTCCTGGTTAACAATGCCCAGTATACCTACTTCTCATCATCAGTCACTCTCTCTGTGTACAGTGTGAAAAAATGACATAAATACTAATAGTGGTATGTAAAGAAAATAACCAATACCAGAGTGCACCTTTGTAAATAGTGTACCAGTGCACATATGACCCCAAAAAAAGAATTATAATAAATAAAGTAATGTTTTAAATGCAACCAAAATCTAAAAAGGTTGATGGTAAGGGTTGCTAGCTCTCTATCTTTATTTTGGTGCTGCAAGCCTTCCAGATAAAAAATGGGTTTTCATATACCATACTAGTTCAAAGTGCCGACATGTTTCATTACTCTCCATTCAGCAATTTCATCAGGGCAGTCTGGGGTTCTTAATCATCACACTTATATATATGTCTCGGACCTGTATCAAGGAATAAAACAGAACACAGAGGTGAAATCATAAACACCCCTCGCCTGCGGCTTTGTATTGGCGGTCACTCACACATAACCCATAGATATAAGGGCCAAGAAATTACCTTATGATTGCCACATCCGGACGTACCGGCAACCATACATGGGACCCCGTGTCAACTGATCACTTGTCCTTCGGTGCCTTGGTAAAACTCAAGCCCGCTGGGAAAGTAAGCGCATACAAGGAAAAAACAATCAAGTGTGAGCCAAAAGGTACAGGTCTTAATTCAACACTCACAACCATATAAGGACTTGCTATAATCCTGCTGGTGCTGCTGAACTCTGCCTTCTGCGAGTCCTAACCTTGCCTGAGGTGCCCTCTCCAAGTTCTGGGCATCAGAAGTGGGCTCTGCAGGTGTTTCGTTCAAAACCGATGCATCATCTTTACCACTGTGATGATCAGAATCTATGCATCTCGATGCTAATGCAGAGGCTGTTTGACAACAGCAGTTCTACATTCCGGGCAGCCCAACGTCATTGCTCTGCGTTGCTCGATTTCGCATTGCCTTCACTCAGCGAAGCTCAACGGCGAAGCAGCGACTCGACTGTGTGGAAAAGATCGATGCATCGAGCCCTCGGGGTCGACGCTTTGCTCCATCCAAGGTACTGTTCCTGTGTCTGTCCTGTAGCCGGCCTGGGTTTCATGGTTAGGTGTAGCTGGCAGTTGGCCTTTGTGTATTGGTCCCAGACAGTGAGACAAAGGGAAAATATGTGTTGGCAGGATGGGCCACTGAGCTGATTTCTGGGCTGATGAGGTGGAGAGCTGTCACCTACCACATTTCACATCACAGAGGCTCTGCCTGAGCACTCTCACAAAGGTTTTGGCACTGGTCTTTTGTGACCCCAACAATCTGGGGCCAGGGCAAAGAGGAAGGAAATTCCAGGCACCTCAGGGGGAGTACAACCCTCTGCTACTTCAAAGTGGGCAACAGGCATAAATGTTGTACCCTTAGACCAAACTTTGCAATGCACATCAGGACCTGTGGGGACCCTCAGAAGTAGGACTGCTGTGCTGCTCATCAGTAAGGACTGCCACTCTGCTGCCCTGATGACTGCTGCCTGAATGAAGGGCTGAATCTGCTTCTTGAACCGAGGACCACCAGAGTGACTCCAGGGGCTAGTTGGCTGGCCTTCTAACCAGAGCCTTAGGTTCCAACCACCTTAATCCCAGCACCTGGACTCCGTCTGCTGTGAGTCCTACCCTCTCAAGTACTGCCACCCTAGTCCTGAAGTCTGGGACCCTTGGAATTAACCCTGAAGGTGCTCTGCCAGCCCAGCTGTGGTCCCAGCAGAACTGACGGAATGAAACGCATTTCCTCCCGAAACTTCTCATCGGGCCAACAGTGCGACGTATCATCCTACAGAACCTTCGCATCAGAACCGCTGTGGGACGCATCCCCGACACAGGAATTTTCATTGCAAGCCCCTCATCAACAATACCCACGATGACTCCGCAGGACTCTGTATCGCAAACCCCGCAGCTTCTTCAGAACCACCTGGTGTGAAATGCATTCTCAACACAGGACTTTGCATCACAAGCCCCTCATCATCTTCATCCACCCATGACTACGATATAGGAACTCTCATCAAAGTCACGCAGCTTCCCCGATTTGCTGCTGTGCGAAGCATTGCCACACCAGGACTTCGCATTGCTTCAGCTGAATGAAGCATCCTCTAAGCAGGACCTCACAACGCTCCACAAACAGGATTTAAGATACTTTATTCAGCGCCCCTAACTGGGTCCCTGTAGCCGGCCACGCGCCATCACAGTTGGCCTGAACTTGTGACTTTGTCCCAGTCCGGTGCAACCAGAGATCCACGGTTGGTGCTTTGTGCTTTTTTGATGCTTTAATCTTTTAAATCTTTAAAATTGCATATCTCCAGTTCTGCTGATTGGATTTTTGTTGTTTTGGTCTTAAATTATGTATTACATTTTACTCTATTGTTCTAAATTGGTGTAGGACTTTTCTTGTGTTGTGTTTCACATAATCCTTGTTTGAAGTGCTGCATAAATACTTTACACATTGCCTCTAAATTAAGACTGACTGCTCTGCGCCTAGCTACCAGAGGGTGGAGCACAGGTAAATATACGGTTTGCTTGTGACTTCACCCTACCACGGATTGTGGCTTCTGATTGAGTAGGGTTCACGGTACCTCCGTCAACCAATAACCCAATTACTTTTATTGTTGCTTTAATGAAGAATTATGACCTGCACAACCATTTATTCTACAATAATCCATCATGCTTGGAAAAGTGGAAGACTCGGGCATCTTCTTAAAGATGTTCACTAATTTTAAAAGTAGGTAAACAAATTGCAGAATTCAAGACAAGTGACAAAAGATTTGTTAATGTGCATAACTGCATAAACCATGAATTTGGCAAAAGTGTTAAAAAAACGTTAACCGGTATCAAACCATCTTAAAACTCTCAAAGATGATCAACAAACACATGCATTCCTCGTGTTTAGTGCTCTTTGTGATCGTATTTAATGAAAAAATAAATATTTGAAATGACTCTTACAACGTTTTCCAGTGATATCATGAACATGTATGTGTAATTTCGAATAGAAAACTTGGGATTCCTTAGCAAAAATGTCACATTGACAGCTCATGTGGCTGCATCTTGTGTGGAAACCCTTCATAAAGGGTTCTGAAGGGTTGGCAGAAGGGTTTAGATGACAAGTTACACCTATAACTTACAGTCTTCTGAAGTCACAGTCATTGCAGAGAGAGCTATAGACAACGTAGGTATAATTTTTATCAATATTACTATAGTCAATATTTTTCAGAGAACGCCACCATCTTCTTTGCTCTCCAGAACGGTATACAACGTTTACCACGCATTTTTTACCACGCACTACACTTACAACGCAGGCATTACCACGTATACCATTACAACGCATTGCGCTGGGGGGCGCTCTAGGATAGGGAATAAGTTTAATTTTATATCCAACACCTTCCCTAGTGTCCACGGGGACTGGAGTTGGAATATAAAATTATACTTACCACTATCCAGCACCTCAAAGCGCTATGCGTTGTAACGGTATGCGTTGTAAATACCGCGTTGTAATGGTATGCGTGGTAATGGTATGCGTGGTAACGTCATACATCCCTCCAGAACATTGAAGCTATTTCCATTATCCAGAAAGTAGAAAAGAAGATCTACAGCACCTGGTATAAAAATGTTTGTAAAAACAACTGCTTGAATGTGTTTGTTCTACACCTTAAAAATAACTACTCTCAATTGCAGTAATTTTCCTTGTGCTTTCAGAGTACGAAATGGAGCGGTCCTTCTTCTTGCGGATGAAATGCGTGCTGGCTAAAAGGAACGCAGGACTGACCTGCAGCGGCTACAAGGTCAGAAGAGTTTATTGTTGCATTCATTTAATCTGCCGCATCTTCTTTTTGGGAAGGCTGGGCAGAAACACTGGCATTCTAAGGCACGGATGGGTGTGGTTTATTGTAGGGTAAATGCTGTTGAAAAGCAGAAGGCTGCTCTCCAGATAGGATGGACACGCCAGCAAAGGGTTAATAGGAGACAGGGCCATTGGAAAATTAGCTTATAATTTGTTGAGATCTAATCCATAGGAATGCACTTACATTGCAAACTATGAGATGTTTCTGCCCCTTTCCCATGTGAGGAGAACAATAGCAAAGACAGGTACTGCAAATCTTCCCAGGGGCCTTCCCAGCAATGGCCAAGGTGCTCCGGATTCGGCTATCGGTTGAATTCGGACCAGTAGTTCTGTGGTAAGTCTGCAGGGTGGATGTTTTTCATAAGGAACTTCCGGTGCTTTAAGGCGGTGGAGCCTAGGGTGAGATTCCAAGTGAGGATGAAGACTAACCAGGGAGATGGGCATAACCAGGGGGTTATTGATTCCCTCATTAATCCCTAAAATATTTATATAGGTTCCACACCTGATACGCAGTAACACCCCATTTGGAAGGTAATGATGTCCCTGGTATCTGTAACTTCAGGTAAAAACTACAGGCCCTTCGGAATATGGTCAAAGGGGTGCCAGGCCCTCAGAGGGTGCTATCCAATGCTCTCCAGAGGCTGGCATCAAATGCTCCCTAGAGGCTGGCATCCAACGCTCTCCAGAGGCTGGAACCCAACGCTCTCCAGAGGCTGGCACCCAGCGCTCTCCAGAGGCTGGCATCCAATGCTCTCCAGAGGCTGGCATCCAATGCTCTCCCGAGGCTGGCATCAAATGCTCTCCCGAGGCTGGCACCCAATGCTCCCCACAGGCTGGCACCTAATGTGCCCCAGAGGCTGGCATCCAACGCTCCCCAGAGGCTGGCATCCAACGCTCCCCAGAGGTGGGCATCCAACGCTCTCTAGAGGCTGGCATCCAGACTGGCATCCAACGCTCTCGAAAGGCTGGCATCCAATGCTCTCCAGAGGCTGGCATCCAACGCCCTCTAGAGGCTGGCACCCAATGCTCCCCACAGGCTGACACTTAATACGCCCCAGAGGCTGGCATCCAACGCTCCCCAGAGGTGGGCACCCAACGCTTCCCAGAGGCTGGCTTCCAACACTCTCCAGAGGCTGGCATCTACAAGCGTATATACATCAATGGTTTCCATTCTTGGAACAGACAGGCCACGACTCAGCGATATCATGAAAAACATATAGCAACCATAATGTGAACTGCACTATATTACTGTTTAACCTGCATTATGTAGGTCAAGCCAGTTCCATTAAGGGGTACAAAAGTATGTATATTTGTGGCCGTATACATGTGAAGGGGAGACTGCACCTCATATTATACAGTGGCTGGCAGTGGAACTAGAGGTGCGAAGGTGCTGCAGCGTCCTAGATACCCTTGAAAGATCTGACCCTTCGCACTCCCCGCGCTATATGTGTCTGGGCACTTTGCTATACCTACTCTTTGAGTAACAGTTGGACCCTTACAGTGAAGTGATGTTGATGGTCTGCACCCCCACTCTGAGATTGTTGCTGCTCCATTGCTCGCATTTGTGCAGCGCCATCTTTGTCCTCGTGTCCTGATTCGCAGTCTGCGGCCTGTGGCAAAAGCAGCAAGCGAGCACCAATGCTGCGCTCTCGTTTGTGGCCTGATCGGTCACACTGAACAGACTACCCGGCACGCGCCCGCTGCTCTCTCATGGTCTGGATCCCCTGATTCACAGCGGCTTCGCGATGGGGCTTGCCGATGTCAGCAATTTCAACCCTCACGTTTCAACAAAAAAGACCCCATTCGTATTCACACACGAAATTGTAACCCTAGATCATGTAATTTAGTTAATGCACACAACGAGAAGGCACCTTTGTCTACCCTTGTTGATGATCACCAGGTCCATGTCAATATGTTCACCAGATGAACGCTCCTCTGCTGGGCGGGGGAATACCTGTGGATGCAGGTCATTGACATACAAACGTAGGGCTGTGTGAAGGAGACATGCTCATCCACAACCACCCCTGCCTGTGTCAGCATTGGCAGCATATTCCATCTGGAGAGACCACTTTCAGTTCAGGGAGGAGGGGAGGGCACTTGTAGCAAGTATGATGGAATGGAGTTGGTTCCTTTGCCATACCCCTGGGTTTATGTGACTGGAGTTCTACGACACTAGTGATCCTACAAAGATTACATGTATCTCACTGGTCATTTACAGATTGTTCTTTGTATTGTTCTCCCTGTAACATCCTTGGATGTACAACTGCGCATGATGTGACTAGTTTTTTGCTTTGTACTTTTTTTGTTGTCTGAATTGTATGTAATTATGTTCAAAAATCTATTTTTAAAAAAAGTATGATGGAATGAAGTTAATGTCCTCCATTGGCATCAGGGACAGTCTCTCCTCTGTGTATCTGCTATCACCAAGGAACACACCCGGTCGCCCTGATCACACACCAGTGGCCCATGCCTTTCTTTGGCAGCCTGAGACAAAGGCCATGCCAGCAGACTCGCAGTCTCAAAGGATTCTGCTCTGCATCCTGCTACATCATCCTGCAGAGAAAGACTTTAGTCTCGAGGACCACACAGTGGGGAGCTAACCTACAGTCTATTCATTTCTTGTGATCATCACCCCTCTTGTCTACACTCTCCATCTCCTCTGGAAAGGTCAGTTTCCCTGAATGTATCTGACATGAAGCTCAGTCTCACCCGCACGCAGGTACTCCGTCTCCATAGGTAGAATACCTGAAGGGCCAGACCAGTGCTCGAGAACTAAAGCAGCAGAGACTGTATTACAGCTTTGGCAGTAACATGGCCTATCCTTTAGTTTTTCTTTGAGGTAGGACTCTGTTTTGTCTGTTCTGATGACTGAACAACATCTCCTTTTCAGTGACCATAAGAGAGCTCCCTTGTGCTTGTTTGCAGTAGATGCACTTGTAGGCTCTCATTTGAGTGGCCCAGCATCTGGATGTGGTTATCCCCCTTGCCAAATACTGACACCACACAGTGTGGTATTTCCCAGGTGTGGTACTACTTTCACAGACCCCACGTTTTTCTGCTTGGTATGAGGGAAATCCAGATGTATCAGAGTTTGCCTTTTCTGCCCAGAATGAGGGATATTCAGCTGTCCTGGAGTTGGCTCTTTCTCCTCGGAATGAGAGATATCCAGCCGTACTGGAGTTTGCTTTTTCTGCTGAGAATGAAGGATATCCATCTGTACTGAAGTTTGCTTTTTCTGCTCGGAATGAGTGATAGCCAGCTGTACTGGAATTTGCTTTTTCTGCTATGGTCGTTGGTACACCCGATCAGTCCATGTTTTCCGTCTTTGTGCTCAGTACTCCCCATGCAAATGATGCTAAGAATTTCATGTAGAGATCTGCACAAGGAAAAATCTTGAAACCGTTGGAATGCAGTGCAAGCCCTGCTTATGCCCGATCCTGGCATCGCCTCAAGATTCTGAGTATGCAGGGATTGGAAGTTTAACAAGATCACCGCCTTAAAAGGAAATCTTTGTCCACTCTGATGCTCTGCAGACAGGGTTTAGTAAAGAGTAGAAAACTCAGTTATTTGGTTGTTGTGTTTGGAATTCTTATATTGTGCTATCTCAGAAGACCAAAAATATCTCACTCATTTTGCCGCCCATTTGAATTCCATTCTGTACCTTTTATTTGTGATCACAGAACTGTGGCTCCATGGCTTTAAAAAGAGGTTTGAGTCCGCGTGCCCACATCTGGAAGCCCTTGAAAGAGCTACATTATATCTAGTCCACAGCCTCCCTTTGAGCTCCTAAGCCTCTCATAAATGTGTCATCGAGGATTCAGCCTGTCTTGTTGGGCACAATAATTACCTCCTTACTGGGAAATTACTGTCTGATTCTCACACATAAATGCTCTGGCACCTTATCTATTCCTCTGCATTGAAAGGTAGATCATTTCGTACAATGGCAGTAAGTCAGGCAAGCCCTAGCGCGCGCACTGAGCCCTCAGGATCAAGACTGCACGGGCCTGCACCATGTGGTAATGACCGCCTCGAGTCTGTCTTCATTCGCTGGAACTTCTTTTCAGATGAGTATTTTTCCCAATAGTCTATGTAATGTTGTGGAAACAGAAAAAAGACCAATGTGAGATACTCTCTCTGTTAATTTTGGATAAGTGCAGTCTGGAGGTGACAGGGACCCATTCACAAATGCATTTAAGTATACGTAATGTACTAATACTGTCGTACACACTCTTACATGCCATTATCAGCCAGAACTGTCCAACTCTCTATTAGTAAAAGTAAAAAGAGGGCACGACCCTTCCTATTAGTACTAGCTGCATATGAATATTTCCTCAATATCTCCATTTTATACCTATTTTAGATGTTCAACCCTGAATATCTTCATTGTATGCCCTGTTTGAGTACGTAAATAGTACTACAGGACCACTACTTTACATACTAGAGGTCTTTGGGAGTAGCTCCCACTGTCATGTTCCATTAATTTCCTATTCTCAGTGGTGCCATGGTAGAGTGTGATGCAAAACCTCCTGAGTGAAATACCATCTGCGCACAGTATCGCATCACAATTCTACCCCCCTCAAGTCCTTCTTCTGTGTTGTGCAATATGGAATAACATGCTAAAGCACAGTGCTTTCGTTTTATGCGCTATTTGGTCCACGCAGTGTCCTCTGGGTAAGACCTGCAGGAAATACCACTTCGAAAGCCCAGCATGGAGTCCGATTTATGTAAAAGCCCATAATGGATGCTAGGGTGAAAACCCAATTTCACACTTAAGTGTCTCCAATTATCCAGTCTTCCTTGAACCCTTTTACTGTGGATGTGTTAGCAGCACAGAGTGTCAAGCACAGTTGGTGTTGCCAACTCTGCTAATACCAGAAGGGTTGAGAAGGCCATTTCACTCAATAGGAGATCAACGTCTTTACGGCCATTATGGCGGTGAGGCGCGGCGCTCCTCTTAAAGGCTCCGTTGCCTTGAGGAGTAAAGGAGCTGAGGGAAGAGTGTGCAAGATCTGAAAACCTCAAGTCGTTTCATAAAGCTTTAGGTATTTTAAGTAGCAGCTCACTCATCTAGGGATTTTCCTTCATCCCGCGCATGCAATAATGTTTAGATGTGAAATGCGATGCCTATTTCTTTTGAATACAGATAATATAGGATTAGAAATGGAAGGGTGTAATCGATCTGAAACTGGCAACGTTCATATTTGTTGTTGATTTGGTAATTTTTATATATATCTTTTCTAGTGGCAGTGGCCACGGGGTATTTATAATTATGCCTGCATTTCTATAGGAAGGGCCTTTTTTGGTTTGCTAATAATTTTGGTGATTTTTGACAAATGTTCACAAAATTTTCCAGTAGAAAGTTTCAGGATGATCTGTCAACTGAGGCTGAGACAAATGGTCGGTGGGGGGTCCCAAAACGCAAAATCTCCATGCATTTTCCATAGGTGTTTTTAGACAGAACTACCACAAAAACTGCTGAATAGAATTACATCAAAGTTGGTAGGAGGCTAGGTCTTGACACAGAAAGTGTGCTTTTTATGATTTGATGTAAATTTGATTAGTAGTTTTTCAGATATTAAGGATCAAAAGTTGTTGTATATGTGGACAGTTGGGTTCCAGGGATTCTTACCAGAGTCTTTTGATCCCACTGAAAAAAAGAGCATTCTGATTTTACAGGGATGCCTTTTTTCCCCGTGGGCCAACTCTCTCTTATGGGAGTAAAGCTCCCGCGGGAACGAGTGCTCTGATAGGTTGCCTGCAACATTGGGAAACATGTTGCAGGCAGCCATTACAGGACAACAGGGACTTTTGCTCAGTCTTAATATGTTAAAAAGAAAAAAAAGATATTAGAGGGCAAGGTTGGGATACACTGCTGTCCAAGCCCTTGTAGAGGGATCTCAGAGGGACCCCTTCTAGGGCCAAAATAAAAATATGTAAAAATGGGAATGCCGCACTCCCAAAAGAATTGTGTGATTGCGACATAAAAAAAACATTACTATTAAATATTAGAGGAGGGGTGCCATGAGTGGGCCCCCGCTCCCCCCCCCCCCACCCCAAGCAACTGTTGGGCTCAATAGGGGCCGATTTCTTTATAAAAGGGGAGGAGGCACGCAGCAGCCCTGCCGCAACCATATTTGGGCCCCGGGGCCCCTATCCATTGGGGTGCAATGCTTTACAGGGTCCCTGGGATCCCACCCCTGGAACACTGTGGTTTCCTGCCACAGAGAGTACAGGCATACCTTGACCACACTGTCCTGGGCAGGGAACTACACTGTACTCCTGTCCTGCTCCCCCCACGTCCCCTGAATAAATTAAAAGATGTGGGCATCGAGACTACCACACAAAATGTATTTTAAAAAAAACATGAATAGTAAATGAGAAGCAGCTCATTTATTATTCACTGTTCTGTGAGGGGGCGCCCACTAATTCCCTGCAAGGCAGACCCCCTGCAACATTTAATAATACAGAAAGTCTCCGGGTTAATTAAATCCATGACCTAATTCAAACTTACTATACTTTTTAAAGCACCCCTAGCTGGAGCTCTATGCTCTTCAGATAAAATGCAAGGCCCTTTTGTGGTTGTTTTTATGATTGCATTTTTTTGGGCTTAACTTTTTTCATTCAACAAGATATTTCAATGAGCCTTTCTTTTAAAAAATGTCAGCCCACAAAATGCAATATTAAAAACTATATTCAAAGAAAAACTCAGACTTTTTTTAATTAAAAGTTTATTAAACATTTTTATAATCACCTTTATTAAAGATTGCAGTGTGTGAATTACAGAGATATACATTATATTAAAACATATTTTTGATATTTGGAGAAAGATGATAGATCTGTTTTATATATATTGCTATGCTCACCAGTGGAAAAAGCCAATCGGCTCAATTTTTAAATTTTTGTGTTGACAACCTTTGACAAACTCAGTAAGTAAGTCTAAGTGTAGACAGGACCTGCAGACCTGTAGACAGGGCATGGCCACAAGCCTTTGGCCGTGATCAGGGTGTGGTTGCTTGCCACCGAAAGGTTGGGTGCAGCGCTTGGACCTATGCTAGACCCTGCAGCCAACCCCACATCGTGAGCGGAAGGGGTAAGGCTTTGTATATGGCAATAAAATATTACTTTATGTTAAAAAAGCAAACTAAAAATTCACTAGAAAAAAATCAAAGGATGAAGTGACATTATAATTAGACGAATATTTCAGTGACAGCGTAATGTTTTAAACTAAACAAAAAACACAGAAATTCACCAGTTATAGTTGTTATACAAAGTAACTATAACTTGTGCACTAAATTAACTGTAACTCTTACCCTCGCCACGCACATCTAATTACTCTACATATTACGTCACTCATAACATGACTATATAAACATAAATATATATAAAATAATAATTGACACTACACATGAATTGGTCGAGATTATTGAAAGGAACGAACATTTAAAGTATTTGCTTGATGCACAATTTATAGAAGCAAGAAACTCCCAAAACATGTGTTGCTGGTTGTGGAATTAATGCAATTGAACGGAGAATTTTGAATATTAAGCGAAGAAGCTTTTGAAAATAAAGACTGTATATGGATTTCAACATTGCCACGTGTATTTTTCCCAGAACCTGAATTAAAGTGGACCATATGGATTATTTGCTATAAGGGATAAGGGGATCTGAGAAACAGCGCTCGGCTAGATATACAAAATACAAAAACACATTCTCCATGTCAGGAGCCCCCATCCCATACCTGCAGGGCGGCTTCAAAACGGGAATGGAGCATCCCGTAACCGGCTTTGCGCCAAAACACACATAAGTGTGAAGAAGCCACAACTTAATGACTTATTTACATTTATTCAAAATAATTTGGCAGCATGTCAATCCTTACGCGTTTCAGCTCAAGATAGCCTTGTTCACAGGTGAGCAACGTTGTAATGCTGATTTCCTAGTGCTTTTGACTCACTGGTCATGTGACTCAGGCAAAATACCGCTGTGCCCATCATGCACCTTGAATGTTCGAGGTAAACCTGAACTTTGTGAAAAAGTGTTCAATCTGCTTAATAGCTCATCTCCAACAGTCTCAGTATCATTAGGATAAAGTGCAAAGTGCAAAATTTAAAAGTCACATTTTCTTATTACAAAATGCCAGCTTTGCACAGTACATGCTGCCTTGCTGCAAATCTTTGCTTCCTCCCAAAATGCCAAATTAAGTCAGAGTCGGCAGGAATAGTAAATATCCTTCCTCTTCCTTGCGGACAAATACCTTTGGAAATCCATGCAGTGTCACTCGAGGATGAAGCAGGACATGCTCCCCAATGTAATCCAAAAACACATTCTCCATGTCGGGAGCCCCCATCCCTGCAGGGCGGATTCAAAACGGGAATGGAGCATCCCGTAACCGGCTTCGAGCCAAAACACACAAAAGAGTGAAGATGCCACAACTCGATGACTTGTATATATATATTCACATTAAGAAAACAAAGGTTAAATGTATGTTATAGTTATGTGAACACGTCGGTTAAAACATGCTGTTTTAAACAAATAAAACCACTAAAATTCACAAGTTTGTTATTTCAAGGAACTGTAATTCGTGCCTTAAAGTAACTATATCTCGCACCCGCCACACACAAACAATTATGCCATTTCAGATGTTACAGTGATTTTATCAATTATATCATAGAACATGTTGTGAATGATGTAATAAGCAGTGCATGGAGAGGACGCAAGTTATAGTTACATTAGGGAAAAAGTTACAGTTAGCAGTTATATGTAAAATTTGTTTTATAATACACAGATTTTGTTGGGGGAAAAACATACTTACCGATTGATTTCTTGTTCTAAAATTCCATTTTATTTGTTTATTTTAGCACTCTTCTCTTCTGGAATATGCAAATCTCTTTTAAATGACTTTTAATCAGTACATAATGGTGTTTCCAGGCCTTGGATTACTGGATTCAAAACTCCAGGGCCATAATTTTTTCAGGACCAGAAAATCTGGACAAGGATCTGGATGCAGAGCTGCAGCATCTGCTAAACTCAGCCTAGCCCTTCCTGCTCCTTAACAATGGTAGGAGCTGCAAATGCTTCTCCCAGATCACCCTCATCTGCACTAACAGCGACTACTACACAGATCAACCTAAAGGCTCTGTATCCATTTACCACCAGGTCCAAGTAAGAGATAATCAATACGGATTTGAGCAAATTATTTCCTATTATTATTGGATTTGTGTGGTATTTCCCATTCTAGTGGAAATAGCGTCTAATCTTCAGTTTTAGCTGAGGAGATACTGGCCAGCATCAAAGATTCCGCCTCCCAGAGTGACCAAACATATACCCTTGCAACTCGTAACAGGTATACTACTGCCTTCCATGGCAAATTGTTGGCATTAGCAAATGGAAGATTATCCTTCACCCCTCTATTTGCTCTCTCAAACAAACCATTAGCTATGGGGTTATATAAGGCTGTTCTTTTATATTCTATATTTCTTTCCTTGAGGTATTTTTATTTCATCAAAACATAACAAGACCCCTTTATCTGATATTGACACAGAGTGCCCTTTCTAGCAGCAGGTTTTTAGTGTTTCATGGATAATGTTGACTTCAAAGATCCCCATGCTAAACAAACATTAGCAAAGCCAATAGGTCTGCCCTTGAAATGCTGGTGCAGTGGTTATTATTATTATTTTTTAAAAATATTTGCTTGGGGGAGGAGCTACGCCGCGAACCAAGATGGCAGCATAAGCTCCCGGCTCCGCCAACCTCCGCCGGCGGCTCGAATATCCTGCTGACTATCCTTCTCTCTCACCGGACCCCCGTGCGTATGAAGTGCTTCTGCCTCTTGCGGTGCAATCCCGGTCCTTCCAGCTTACCGGGTGGCGGAGTTATATCGAGAACTATTCTTGGCCTACTCCGTGGCTGAAGCCGGGACCTCGATTTCTAGCCCAGCCGGGTTGGAACTTAACAACATCGGCTGTGGGGTCGGGGCTGCACCCGGTCTCCCAAACTTGGACCATTATGGGGAATTTCGACTGGCATCTCAGTGACTGATTTGAGCGATGTACATGGTACAGTGAGATAATTGAAGACTGACAGCCGCGACCGGGGGTCCGACGCCCGAAGACCTATCTGGGCCGGGGTCGACGGGCTTGGCCCCGCGGGCGGCAAAGGTGTCGATCCTGTCAGTTCGGTGAGCGCCCGCTGTCATCATCGGCTTTGTGCGTGCCCAGTGCCTTGGAGTTTGTGTTCGGTGGTCGTGTCCTGCTTCGTCTCTTTGGGGGAGGAGATGGAGGAGGCGGACGACACAATATCGCTGAGGTCCGTAATGGCCGCCATTGGGGCGCTCCACTCTCAAATTGTCGACATTTACGATCGAATGTCTGTACCGCTGACTAAGGCCTGTTTCAGACCGGTGCAAGATGCCCCGACATACCATCAGCAACCTGTGGTTCCAGTGGAGTCCTTTATTTCTTGTTCTGAAAGCCCGGAGCGGAAGCCTGCCTCAGCCCACTCGGATGAATCTGGCTTGGTGGATGGCGCACTTGAGATCAATGCTGGCTTTCCCTCCTCAATCCTCGTTCGACGTAACATCGGTGCTAAAAGTGTTGCTCGCCACGACCGGCTCTTCATCGACTGTCTGAGAAGCTCGTCGCTTTTTCTTATCCTTCCCGGACGGAATTGTGGATGCCGCCATCTTGTATCCTGTTTTCGATCTGACTCCATTCTCTTGTACTGTGTTGAATGGTCCGAACTCCTCATGAAGACTCTGGACTGGGCAATGAGAACTCTCGGACAGATACGTACTGGTCAGGGTTGATTTTGATGATGTCCTATTTTCGATTTGACCCCATTGTCTAGTACTGCATTGAACGCTTTGATTTCCGTATGAAGACTCTGGATCGGGCGGCGAGGACTACCGTAAAGAATGTACTGGTCAGGGTTGATTTTGTCTCCTGGGGTTTGCTGCGTCTTGTGCTTTGAGCCGGGATTGTACCTCATATTGTAACGGGGGCGGGTGGTTTGGTTGCTGTCCCCCCACAGGCTCCGGGGTAATATTTGCTTCGTGCAGTGGACGAGATGTCCTGGGAGGGTCACCACTGGCAAGGGAGACCGGGAGTGTGTTTGTTCTTCCCCTCCTCCGCTTTTCTTCCTTTCTTTAGGGTAGTTCCGGGGCGACAGGCACGCTGTTAGTGGGTTAGGCCATAGCCATTACAGGGGTGCAGGGTGGCGGGTGTTAGGGGGGGTTTTGTTATTTTAGTTTGTTTTGTTCTATGGTCCTTTTCCTTTCTTTCTTCTTCCCAGTGGGTTGGCTGTTTCTCCTTTTGCCTTGCTTGATTCTTGGGGAGTCTACACCAGCTTTTATTTCATTGTCTCTTGAGGGTGGATGTACGGGAGGGTGCTCGCACTTTATCGCTTGCTAGTGGACATATTTTTACTCCCAGTCTGTTGCGTGATCAACATTGTATTGGTTTGAGGCCTGTTTTTTGAATGTAGTGCGTAACACCCCCCTCGTCTCTGACTGCTTCTCAAGTATGGTGTGACGCCTTTCATAGTAATGCCACTACTGACTCTTCAAAAAGATAAAATTAAACCTTTAATATGTTTATTATATCGATGATGCATTTACTCGCTTGCTGCAAATCTTCGTAATCGCCGGGATTGCTTACAAATGTGTGCACTTTGAATTGAATTGCCAATTTGCGGCCAGCCCCTGTGGTTGTGGGCCGACGCTTGTACTACTTCGTTTACATCAATAAAGGTTTTCAAAAAAAAAAAAAAAATATTTGCTTATTGAATCAAAAGGCATAGAGACATACCTATATATGCAATTTGGGTAATCATGCCATCGAGAGCAAAAAATTGAACCAACACCAACACCCAACACCCCCCCTCCCCCCCTCCCCCCACCCCCCAATAATTTGGACTACAGTACATCTTACATTTGATATCGGATACCGGCATGAGTGGGTGGTCAGTGAACATTCATGGCGGGGCTCTACATCATGAGGAACAACCCCCCACCACTTGGCAGGAGTACAGTCAGTGGTCGAAGTGGGCAGGAACGGCAGGGCACGGCGTGCCCCTACTTCTTTAATTCTGTAGCTTCGGTTCCCCTACTTTTTTATTATGAACATGCGTCCCTGGACGTCAGAAATATTCTGTTCGTGGACGGGCGGGGAGCAGAGAAGCAAAAGGTCTCTGTCTCTTACTTCCTGCCCAGACAAGACAAGGAAGGTGTCCGCTTCTGCTCTGCCGCTGGCAGCTGCCCCCTCTTTCTTACTCCTATTCCCGCTCTTTCTGCCTAAATTCTTCTCACTTTTCCGAAAATCATGAATCAAGAAATGGTTCTCACCGTCTCTTCCTGTCGTCCATTTGTACCCCTGTGAAATGGATGCAAAAAGAGAAAACCACTTTTGCTGAAAATGCCGTTTTGACATTTTTCTATTCCAAAGTGCAGCCTCGGAAATAAAATGTTCAAACTGTGAAAAATAATTAAATAAAGCAAGATGGAGTGTTCTTAAAGTGGCCAGATAATTTTTTTCAAACCCCAACACATTAGCGCCACTTTACAGAGTTTGCCAGCAAAGCGCTACTTTTGTTTTCTTGTCTTTCTTTGAACAGCATTGTTTTCCTCCAGTACCTCCTACCTGGAGGCAGGGCCGGTGCTAGGCATGGGCAGTGTGAGCAGCCGCCCAGGGCCTGGCACTCTCCCTGCCAGGATGGGGCCCCCCACAATGGCAATTAACACCCCACTAGTCCTTGTGTATGTCTGGCGATCAGAGTGAAAGAAATGCTTCAGAAACAGGCTCATGCGAGTGGGGTACCCCCTCCTGGGGCCTCTAAGGAATGGTGTGGTAAGGCCTAGGGGACGGTACGCCTCTCAGGCAGCCAGTTCAGAGACTCCACAGGGCGCCCATTGTCAGCACTTTAGCCCACACAGGTTTAACTCAGCCCCCAAGCAATTCTCACACCTTCAGTTCGAAATGGGCTGTACAAGAGTTGCTTGGGGTGGCTGAGAAGAGGAGCTGTGGCCCAAGTGGAGTCTGCACAAAGCAGCTTCCCCGAGATCAGAAGGTGTCACTTATGTAGATTTCAGGGGCCTCCCACATTCCCTTTTGCCCAGGGCCCCGAAAATCCTAGGACCGGCCCTGCCTGGAAGTACTGCAATACCTGGTTGATGGTGGATTGGAAAACGAAATGTGTACAGCTTGTATTAAATCTTCCATTCCTTATGAGTGTTTGCTTTGTCCAGGATGTTGTTACCTTTTCTTTTAGGCAGCATATTGCTCTTGCCTAGTGTGTAATTTGAATTGAGCCGCATCCAGTTATTTATAGCAGGTCAAATTGGATTGTAGCTGAAGGCAGTATGAGTTTCTCTCAGTGGGGCAGTATGGTGTTCAGTGAGGGAGCAGCTGTAGCACTGGGGGCAGAGCTGCTAAATTTAGAACTGGGGAACCAGGTTCATCCTTCATGAACAGTCCCCCGGACCACTCTCCTGAGGGATCACATTCCCATGCCAGACCTTAGAAGGCACCAGAAAAGCCCTGGTGTGTTAGCACCAGCAGATGGACCCTAGCAGTGGCAACTGTGGCTTCACCTTGAAGGCGTGCCCACCACAATCCATACTGAAGTTCACCTCCAGTCTTGCGGGCAGGCCTACGAAGTAGCAGACCTTGGAGCAACAGTGACTGTCACTGAGGTCACAGGACCCCTGAGAAGAGCTGGCTCTAGGGCGGTGCGACTTGTGTGACCGCAACGGGCGCTGAATTTGAGTGGGGGAGTCGTATATTATGGTTTTAAAAGCACTTGCTGCCTCCTTCCTGGCCACCAGCTATTTTTGGCAATAATAAAAATGCCATGATAACTCTGATGAATAAACTTCTTCCTATAGCGAGATCTGAGATTTGTCTAGTGGAAGTTTTGACTCATGGAAAGATAGCACAGAGGGTTAATGTGCCTGCTGCAAAGAAAATGTACCAGGCCAATCACAAAGTGCACATATTGTAAATAGGTCAGTGGGTTACTGCTTTTGTCAGTGAGATCCTTTTGCTACTTGCAGTTTATAAGTTAAAATCTTAACAAAGAACAGTGAGCTATTAACTTTCATCTAAGAGCTGCATACAAACTGCAAGGCATAAACTAAAGCGTTATGGTTTTTTCCCCAAGCCTTTGATTATCTTAATGTTGCAAAAAGTGTTATTTTTGATACAAATCAATAATGATTTTTAAAGAGAACCCCCAATCATGGTATTAAGTTTTAAATTCTGAGTTTGTGTTTCTCCAGGCCAATCACTATTAAACTATACTGTCCACTAGTATGGTTATCATGTGACTCCTACACCTTCTGGTCCTTTGTCTTATGTAACATTTCCTATACAGTCATTTACACACGTAAAATTGATTATCTCTGTGTATATTGCTGACGACAGAAACTCCATGGCTCGGAAACAAATGGCTCGTGCTTCCACTTTTAAGCATTTTTGGGACATTCTGTGATTAAAATAAATTCACAAAGTGGAATATGTTTCTAATGTCAATAGCTCATATTAATCGTTAAATAATCATGTGTATCCATTGGTTGAATTATATAACATAATAAGCTGTAACTGGTCAGTGAAATGCCACACAAATACTAAAGATTTGAATGTTTTGCGCATCCTGGCCACACCTCTAACTCCGCCCACTGATCCAATCCTCTGGTTATTCCAGCCCTCTGATTCTCCGCCCACAGTTCCCTTATTTTTGTTCCCCCACTTCGACCACTGAGTATAGTACAGACTGCTCACGTCAAGTCCGTCTGAGTGCGTAAATATGCCATAAGGGACACCCAAAAATCTTTGGGACGTGAGGTTTCAGGTAACTCCTCAGCATATATCTCTAATTTGTCTTTGCAATAAAGTAAGTCTCAAATCCAGTTTTTTACTGTGGGAGTGGATTTGGCCCCCCAGAAAAGTGCTACAGACCTCTTCGCAAACAGAGTGGAAATTGCCGTGATCCGCCGATTGCATGGCTTTCACTTTTTCACATAACCCAGCAGGCAAAGCTCTGGCGTGCAATATACAGGTTCCAACACAACATCCGTGAGAATATTTGTAACCTTGGACCAGAAAGCAAAAATTCCAGGACATTTCCAAGACATATGTAAAAAATCAGCGTCAGCTTGCCCACACCTCACACAATTAGCAGATTCACGCAAACCATACTTATGGAGTTGTAATGAGGTATAATAAAGTTGGTGCAAATATTTAAAGTGGATCAGCCGTAGATTGCAATTCGCCATGAGGCGACCAGTCAGCGCACAACAGTCCCTCCACCCATTCAGTGTAAGTGCAGGTCCTAGCTCATTTTGCCATCTACGATAAGAAGGTTGCTCCTCAATCTCCCGCTCGCGCAGTGAGGCATTATAGATTTTAGTGATAGGACCTTTCCGCACTCTCTCCCCCCCCCCAGCATAACCTGCAGCGCTTGCAAAGTAACAGGTTCCTCTGGGTAATCTGGGTAAATAGTTTCAATAGCTTGCCGCACCCTAACGTATGCAAAACCTAGCATAAACCCATGACCTGTAGATCCTTGGATATCGAGCAAACATTTGAAGCGACCATGTATAAGGATCTTCTATTCGGGATATACCTACAGCCGCCAGTTCCTTCAGAGCTGGTTTCTCCCTTGCTGCAGAGATGTCTGGGTGTGAGGATAGTAGTAACCACTTGGCATATATATATATGGAAGCCGCACCCGTTTGGCAAGTATCTTCCAGGCCCAAGCAGTGCATAACACTGGGTTAATCTCAGTTCTGGGACCTCCTGATCCCACAGAGAGGGTCGCTGCCTGCAGAGGCAATGGTCGGACAGCATCAGATTCAATCGCAAGATGAGGTAAAAATCTAGGCGGATAATGTTCCAGATCCCAATCTGTCCAATTGAGCAAAGTCTGAGCGAATTTTTTTCAGTTAGTTCAGTCCGCGCACATTCCAAGTAACAAATGTAACCACACCACTCATACCATGCATTGACCAGCGAAGAAGTATCCAACGACTTGCATCTAGCCCAACATATAAAAAATACCACCAATGATCATGCCAATGAGGGCATGTAAGAATATCACACCTGTCCACTCATCCCGCCTCCCCAAACCCAGCCACCCACCCACTTCTGCGTCCCCAACAGTGCCAAAGCTATCCCAGGTCTGAAAAACCCCTCCCCAACAAAAACATATGAAGTAACTGTGCATTCGGGGGGCACCCATATAGGGGGTCGCAGAGTGCAACTGGCCTCCCAGCTAGTGAGAGGTGGCCGAGCAGGTCAAAATCTTGCCCTAAAAAGCACGACTGTGGCTTAATACAAGGGCATATTAGCTACCTGAATTAGAGTTAACCAATCAACAAATATTATACGTTAACCTCCACATTTTGCATCCCTAAGTGAGTAGCAGTACGTCACTTATACAATAAAGAGCACATCAATTAAAAATTTCAGAGTTCACTCGTCTCCATCTGGGGGCGCATGCACCGCACCCTGCCTGCGCTTCAGCTGTTTTGCATGGTCCATTGGAGCCTTGGGATTTGAGAAGATTTTGTAAGCACCATCCGGCGCTATTCGCAGACGTGCGGGATACGGGATGACGTTATTGTTTGCTTCAGATTTCGCTCATACAAAACCCATGAAATGTAGCAGCTATGGTTACCTGAGCTAACTATGCCCCTGCAATACACTGCTCATGACCTCACATATTACATCACTAGTGATGTGATCAGTGACATCACTGATGACATCATCCATTGAATATGAGTGTTTTCTAAAGGTTTTTGTGTGTTAAATGTATATACTAAGGTACCACAAACGTTAAATTTGTATACCTTGTGTACTACTAATGAGTGATTCCTTTTTTTAACATAGTTTATGCAAATCACTCTGTTTATCCATTTGTGAGTGGGTGTCTTGGTGACTGTACAGGTGTGGGAGTGGGTGTATCGGTGGATATGTGGGTTTCTGAGTAGCTGTATGGGTGACTTAGTGGCTGCATGAGTGGCTATATTGGTGAGTGAGTGGGTGGGTGAATCAGTTGTTGTGTGGGTGGATGAGTGAGTGGTTGTGTGAGTGGCTGTATGGATGAGCAACTCAGTATATAAGTGGTTGTATAGGCGATGCGGCGAGCGCAAGGTAAGTGCTGTCTATGAATGAGTATGTGAGTGGTGGTGTGAAAGTGTGAGTGGACATATGAGAGGTTGTATGAGGTTTTAATGCCTGTGAGAGTGGTTCTGTGGATGATGTTGTCACCCACCAATGCAGCCACTCACACAACCACTAAGTCATAAGCAGTGCATGGCAGGGGCGTAAGTTATAATTAGCTCAGGTAACTATAACTGCTGAATTACACTGGTTTTGTACGAGTAAAATCTGAGCCTAACTATAAAGTCTGGGTAACTTTTGTTTTTTTCAGTGAATATCTAAGGTTTTTTTTAATTCTATTTCCTAACTATAACATCCCTGTAAATGTTTTTCCAGTGAATTTCTACATTTTTGTAAATTCTATCCCCTAACTTTAACATGCCTGTACCTTTGTTTTTTTAAAGTGAATTTGTACGTTTTTAAAAAAATGTTATTTCCTAACCGTGGCTACTAACCTTTGACACTGTGTGTGAGTGAGTACCTGAGTGTCTCAGTGGGTGTATGAGCATCTGAGTAGGTTTGTAATTGGGTGTGAGAGAGTGAGTGGGGGGTATATGAGTGTCTGAGTGGGTCTATAAGTCTGAGAGGATCTGTGAGTCAGTGCATGAGTCTCTGAGTAGATCAGTGTGTGGGTAAGGGAGTATTAATGATTTTGTAAGTGGGTGCATGAGTGTCTGACTAGGTCTATGAGGGGGTGCATGAGTGAATGGGTCTGTGAGTGGCTGTGATAGTGTCTGAGTGGGTTCTGCTTGTTTTCTGCCTCTTTCTGCTTGTTGCTGACTTTCATTTTCCTCTTTCTGCTAGTTTCTAATCTGTATTTAGCTTCTTTCTACTCATTTCTGACCATTATATTGCCTCTTTCTGCTCATTTCCGAGCTTTATTTAGCCTCTTTCTACTAATTTCTGAATTTTATTTTGCCTCTTTCTGCTAGTTTCTGATCCCTATTTTGCCACGCGGGCCCCTCCTTTGATCTGCATGGGCAAGCCTGAGGAGGTGGTGGTCCCAGGAGCCGTATATGGCCCGAGAGGGGGACTGCATCATCTCCATCCCAGTTTTAATTATAGTAAAGCTCCTGGGGAGGTGGTGGTCTCCAGGGGATCTGCGTACATTCCTCAGGGAAGGGGTGTTTCCCTAGGCTTGAACACGTCCCAGGAGGGGGGTCTGTAAGGGCCCCCCCTCCAAATTGAAATTAAAGGCCGGGGAGGTGGGGGTCCCCAGGTGTCAAAAGAGCCCATGAAGGGGGGGGTCCATGCGGCCCTTCTCCATTATACTATAACGGCCTGGGAAGGTGATGGTCTCGAGAGCTTAAAAGTGCCTCAGGAGGGAAGCTTCATGAAACCCTCTCCATTTTATAATTCCGCATGCCCCCGGAAGCTTGCCCACCCAGGGGCTAAAGTAGAGAGCGTTTTTCGGTGGTCGCCGTGGATCCAGCGTGACTTCTGATGAAAAATAAAACAATGTCTTTCTTTCTTTGTACTGTGGGGTCCAAGGGGGACCCGAAGACAACTGTTAGGGGCTAAGGGTATAACTACCCTAGACCCTTTTCTTTTTTTAAATACTTTTGTCAGGGATTTGGCTGAAGCTGAGTTTCAAGATGGCTGCCAGCACTTCCTGGTTGAAGTGTTGGCAGCCAATCAGATTTGAGCACTGGAATTGTCGGATCCTAGTTGGATCTGCATTCCTATATGTCTACATTTGGATTTATTTTAATAGCTTAAAAACTACTGAACTGATTTACACCAATTCACAAAAAGATTGCTTTCTGAACAAACAGTGACTTTTCTGTCAAATTTGGTGTAATTCCGTTCAGCAGTTTACCTGTAGTCATGGCTAATATATCCCTATGGCAATTTGCATGGGAAAAACGTGTTTTGGGACTCCCTTTTTCTCAGCCCCCTCTTGACAGATCACCCTGAAACTTTAAAGAGAGCAACTGAAGTGACCATCATACTAATGTAAAATTTTTTGTGAGGATTCGTCAAATGGCACCAAAATTATTAGGTAATATATACATTTATTTATTTACCATTTATAAAGTGCCTGTTTACACCCACCGGTTCTTCCCCACTCGAGGATTCTAACCCCCAACGGAAGGAGGGATGAGAGAGGGAAGATGGAACGATGCCTAAATCTAAGATGAGGTAGACTAAACACTCCCTATTTGAGTACGCAATAGCCAGGTTTTTAATCCCTTTTGGAAAGTCCTTTCTGTCGGTTCTTATCTCAGATTCAGGGGCAAGGTATTCCACCTTTTGGCTGCTAGATAAGTGATGGACCGGGCTCCCATTCTGGCTCTCTGCTCTCTTGGCACCTTCATTAGGTGGGCCCTACAGATTTTATATTATGTGAAGGTGTGAAGGGTGTTATCATAAATCGCAGGCAGCTCAGGCCTTTGTTCCACAACATTCTGTGGCAATAGCACATGGCCTTATAGGTAATCCTCTTCTCCACTGGCAGCCAGTGAAGACTATTCAGAGCTTTGGAGGTAGATGCTCCTCTCGAAAGAGTAAGGACTAATCGTGCAGAAACATTTTGAATGCATTGGAGTTTAGTTAGACTTCCTTTAGTGGCTTCCAAGTAGAGGATGTTAACATAGTCTATTTGGGACATGACCAGGACATGAACAACTATTTTCCCAGCCAATATAGGTAGTAAGTCCAGGAGCTTCCTTAGGACTTTGAGGGTCCAGAAAAACGTGCCCACTTCCTAATTTGACACTCAAATGAGAGTTTAGGATCAAACCAACCCCACAGATTTTTGGTTTCCGCTTTCGGGACATGGGTTTGACCCAGGGCCTCAGGCCACCAGGCAGATGACCAGATAGAAGGTGTTTTCCCGACTATCATTGCCTCCGTTTTGTTGCCATTAAGTTTTAGGCAGTTGTTGGTCATCCAGGAGGCTAGCTGTTCTAAACATAGAGAGAATTGTGTTGCAGCCGCCTCAGCATTCTGAGATATAGTTACTATGAACTGCATATTTACACAAGGGGGACAATATACAGATTAAATAGAGTAGAGCTCAATCTAGAGCCTTGTGAGACAACTTGCGTTAGAGGGATGCTATCTGACATATGCGTATGCTGGGCAACTTGAAAGCTCTGCGTTAGAAGGAAAGAGGTCATCCAGCATAATGCTGTACCCTAACCCCGCAGCGACTTAACCTCTGAAGAAGTAGGTTATGCGATACAGTGTTGAAAGCTGCGCTTAGATCAAGTAATACCAAAGCGGATGTTTGTCCTTCATTCGCACACCTTCGCAAGGTTTCGATCGTGCGAAGTAGGGCCGACTCAGTAAAGTAACAGGCCCTGAAACCCGATTGAGTGGGGTGAAGCAAATCATTCAAAGTAATGACTATTTATAACTACACACTAAATACAGTTACTGGGCATGACATGTAATTGCCTCCCAAATTCTTTAAGAGGGACCTTTTTAGCACGGGGACGCACCGGTGGTGTAACCATGCGCTCTACAAATGGCTAAACTAAACTAAATTAATATAATTTGTGAGTTGGTTATTCACAGCTTCTCCATAATTTTATAATTTTAGCAAAGACTACATATATATCAACATTAACAATAAAAGGAATGTAGGGAAAAGTATTCAGAAGCTCCACACAGTAAGACTGATGCTCATTAAGTTCCTCGCTCGCAATTGCTGTTACAGATACTGACTGCCAATACGCGCATATTGGATATATATGCAAAGGGAGGGTCTGTGGAGCTAATGCCTATGATAATATTATAAAAGTAACTCAAAGACAATACTCACAGTTGCCAAGAAACGCCACCTCGGTTGTCAGCTGTGCCCATGAATCCTGGAGACCAGCCAGATACATTCAAGCTGATAACAGTAACGATGTCGAACTAAATATAAGCCACAATAGACAAGCAGCTAGCAAGGAGTAGTGCTTAACAGGAAAGAAGGTAACACAAAAGGCACAGCTGGCATAATGCAAGTAACAAACAACACAAGGAAACTGGAAGCTAGAATAACAGGGATAGGAAGGTAGCAAACTAGAAAATGGAACTAAGGTAAATGGGAAGAAAGGCAAGGACTGGGATAAAGGGAACTACTGGCAGAAACAGTGCATGCTTCAAGGAAGAACTAAAATAGTGCCGGCACAGGAATCAGATATCAAGGTAACAAGAGTAGCAAAAGTTCAGGAACTCATTAAAAAGTTGTCAGCCAAACAGGAACACTATTACACTGGCCAACACTGGACTGAAGGAAACTGGGGCTTACAAGAGCTCATCGTGAACACATGCATCAGATGTAGGCAGGCTAGCACCTGCCACCCACAAATGTACGGAATTCCTCCTCTCATCCTAGGTCTTCAGAGGTAGAGATGAAGCAGTAAGCAGGGCATTCTGTGTAACAGAGTTTTTAGAGCAAGCAGAATGGCTTTCACAAAACCTGGCATGGATCAGAAATGAACTGGAATTTCCAAAACGCGCCAAGAGCCTGGGATTCAGTACGTGGGTATTGTAGGTGTGTCGTAAGCTTGTTAGAACACTGGAATGTCCCACAGTAAAGACCCCTGTTGGTCAGCATGAGAGTGCAGGGAGCAAATTATGACAATTTATTAAAAACACATTTACTGGTATGGATGGATTAATACAAAAGAAAAATCAAGCCTTTTAGTTGTGCTAGGAACTTTACCATTACTTGATATGACGGTGACAAGAAGAAATCATAACCCAATCAGGCACTCGGATGCAAGCAACAACAATGTTACAATGTCTAGTAAACACCTGATAACAGCAACTTTAAAAAATGAAGAAATTAAGTAAATCACTGTGTGAGTAGGCATAAAAACTGCAGGCAAAGTTAGTAGCCATTTCCTAAAATAATATGCAAAAATAAAATTAAAACTTTTTTTAAAAAAGAGATTTGTTATTAAAGTGAAACAAACTATTGTGAAGTGGCTGTTAACAACATGCACAAGCTTCCAAAGTTACTCAAAGTTAAGGGAGCAAATGGGTAAATTGAGCTGACTCTTTGCCCCATGATGTATGCTGTGGTGTGTGGAAATAAAATATGAATGACAATTCAACAGACCAATGGATGAAGCCTGCTTACCAAAAGCCACTCGACTTATGTAAGTTATGTATGAATTGTTTGGAAAGCAATAGTATGGATAGACAGCTAAAACAAAACCAGGTGCCAGACTAAATCAAAAACATATATTTTTTAGGACCCTTTTATAATGTTTAAACTTTGATTAGTTTGAACTACATTTGGTGTGACGAAGTTCCGAGTTCTGGAATGTGTATTTCTCAATTTCGGTGCAAACTGGCAAAGACATGAGGCACATTTAACAAGGATGCAAAAACGGATTGTTGTTTCTACCTTAATCTCGCATTGTGGTTGTTTTTAATATACAAAAGGTTATAACCATCATCAACAATGTATGTGCATATTCAACTAAGAAAATCATTGAATCAATTCATACAGTATATTGGTTAAATGAAAGTGTGAGACGATATGTTCTAGGACAGCATTTAGAATTTATGTTATGGAGATTTGAGGGAACGGATTGTCTTGCTTGTTTTCCTTTTGCTGGGAAGCCCTTCCTCCTGCCTACCAGCCCTAACCACCCCCAACTAACCTGAGAGTTGTCAGTTGCCATTGTAGAGGGAGATTGCTCATGGTCAATGTTTCCAAGGCGGAGGATTGGCCTCCACTGAATTCTGTTGGAGGCTGCAACGCGGAGGACGGGAGGCCCTCGCCCATGAACTCTGAGGGCGTCAGACCAAAACAATTTTCGGAACGGATAGGCATAGAAGACATAATCTAAGCTGCACAGCTACATTTGACTCTTGGTTGTCTTGCACTCGCTTTACGCAGTATACACCCCCACATGCTGTCGAGCAGTGATTGACAGCCAGCCACAGAGAAACAACCACAACCTGCATGAATTAAAACCAGTGTGCTACTCCCACGTGGTTATGCACTGCAGACTGTTGCAATCCCTGAATGGGAAGCATAATGGCAACCTGCAGCAACCACTGGCCATAGGAGTGAGTCATAAAAACAATGCATTAAAAAATAAAACAAAGTTTTCTGTCATTGTCCAGAGCCATACTACAATGATACCGATGCTCATACAGTGCGCACTATACCACAATTGGACCTAGCAGCTGACCGTCTTCTGGAGGCCCAATGTTCTATCATTGTGGCATTGAGAATCAGGTGGCACGTCCCATCAGTGAAATCCACAGTGGCCCAGTCACAGGCTCTTCTCCTACTCGCATAGCTCTTCTGCTATTCCCCAGGGACCCCTACTCAAGATTTGCACTGCTTGGTCAGTGACTTTCACACGTTGGTAATTCTCTCCTCACTTATACGGTCATTCACCTCCATGTTCTTTCCTTGCAGGTGATTCACTGCAGCGGATACCTCAAGATCCGGCAGTACATGCTGGACATCTCCTTGTACGATTCGTGCTACCAGATCGTGGGACTGGTGGCGGTGGGTCAGTCGCTGCCTCCAAGCGCTATCACGGAGATCAAGCTGCATAGCAACATGTTCATGTTCCGTGCAAGCCTGGACCTCAAGCTGATATTCCTGGACTCCAGGTAAGCTGTTCAACAGCTCAGTCCTCAGAGCCACCCGCGCGAACAGCTCAGCCTGTCAGATCCAATTACAGCTCCACAACATGGTTCGCCAAGCAGACACTGTATATATTGTATTACTATGTATCTAAGATGGTAGCAATTACACGCAATTTACATATGCATGCAATCACTGGAATGTTGGTCAAAACTATGGGAAAAATCCAGAAGTTTTATCAATACACATGCTGTCCAGTCTGTGCAATATACAAATGCATGAGGAGAGAGCCAGGGGCGAGACAATGCCAAGTTTGTGTTGATTGATAAATTAAAGGAAAGTCTTGGAAACATTTTTTGTTCACATACTTCAGATTATGAACAAACTAGACGTCATTAAAAAGAAAAGGAGATGAAAGCTCTGGGCAGTGTGGGTGCTCACAGTGTCCAGATGACCTGCAGTCTTTCACGAGAAAAGAAATTGAGTCAAAAGTCCTTAGATCTGAAATAGATGCTCAGTCTACCTACGAAAAAAACTCAAAGAATATGTTTTCCGCAAAACTTTAGAGTAATCTTATTTGTATGTATAACAGTTACATATTAAAATAGATAATATGAAGATATTAAGATGGAGTGGAGAATTGGTGCCTAGAAATGCTGGGTCTAGTGTCTCAGTGAACCAATGCATCCATTGCAGGGATCCGTGCTTGACCTTCTTTCATTGGCACTAGTTCAACATATGGTGGCTCCATTCAACCTTTTATCCTTCTGAGGTTGATGCATTAGGTTGCAGAACAATAAACATATGTTAATCCGTCAATGGTACCGGGACACCCCCTGGGGGTACCGTGGGCTATACAGACTTGCCTTTATGTTAGAAAGGCACTCTATCTTAAAGTCTTTCAGAGCTTAATAGGAAAGAAGGTAACAGAGGAAAAAAATCAACTTATCTCTAATCAGTCAATTTCTAGACCGCAGACTGTAGAAAAGAAACCAATGCCTGGTCAAATTTAAGGTCCCCATTATCAGAAGGTCTGATTCCAATAATTTAGTGAAAATGTAATCGAACACATAGCACTTTGCTAAAGAGAGAGATGCCGTTGTTAGGTTTGGCTTGGCAATGCAGATGTCTGCATGACCCATTATTACCAGTTCTTTAAATTATGCATAGAGGGGGTTTTGGTTCCACCCAGAGGACTATTCCCCCCTCACCTCACGCTATAACCTGTGTGCTGTATCACTTTGCCTCCTATGGAGTCTACGGACTATTTTACATCTCAAAAGTACTCTCAATCATCACAATGCTTTATCCCATAGATGCACTGTTTACAGAAAGCAATCGTGTTTTGTTTTTTCAATGCAGTGTTTTTTCCAATGTTTTAGCTAGATCTCTTTCTTCTTAAGTTTCTTTATTTCGGTCAATACTACCATAAAAGCACACACAGATACAATCAAAAACATAATACATTAAGAAGAAAGTACCCTATACAAAACAATAATTTAAAAACCACCGTTCGCATGAGTCAAAGGAAGGAAGCATATAAAATGGTGAAAATGGCATTGAAAATAGTGTTAAAACAGCATAAAGTTACCAAGTTTAACGGCAGATTTTTAAAATACTCCCTCTCTAAAACAAATTTCCTGCGTACAAATAGGTTGCAAATAAAATAAAGCGGCTCTACATTTTTTTAACCGTGCCTTTTGCATCGCTGGGATCACTAGGCCCTTAGACAAGTGTTTATAAAATCTACAAAAGCATACAAAGTACATCAAGGTTTGGTCAGATTTTTTGTCATAAAGGCAACGGCTAATGGTGGTAACATCATATTGACCAAGAGGGAAGCATACTTTCCATCTGACTGAACCCAGGTGGAATCTAGCGGAAACATTAAAAATAGCACCAATAACACATGAGAAACTAACACTTCTATTCATCATACATGTGATCCAACTAAGATTTAACATCTTTCAGGAAAAGCCTGAAAACATGGCTGTTTGACAAATAGCCTGGTGTAAACTCTCACACTCCCTCTTTTTTCCTTACGCCTTTTGTAGGGATCTGTGTATTCGAAAGGTAAAAAGCGCCAGGACACCTCCGGGTAATCGCGTGCTATATAAGTTATCATCGCATAACATAACGCGATGTCTCCCAGCGGTGATAAACACCATTTCAAATATGGCTCAATCCCAGGGCAGGTTTCAATCATCACATAACGTCTGAGGGTATCTGAGGCGGACAATGCCAAGTCTCTATCCCAGGCGCATGTCCTCAAAAAAACTATCCTTTACCTATAACTTGTCCTCCTTCTTACTGGAGGCTGGCCACGTAAAGAGGTTAGGTCTCCCTCAGCTGGAGAAGTTTGACTGGATGTATTTAAACCAGGATATCGAAGATCCCAAGGAGCACGCCAAACAGTCCTTAATTAAATCTCTATCAAAGGAGGCCTGGACATTACACCAGATGGCACACCAGAGTAACAGAGGGTCCAGTTTTATACAGTCTTCCACGTAATCTAAGCCAAGCTCCTCGTGCACCATAAGGTTGTGGCTGCTGGGAGCTACCCCCAAAATCTCCAAAGCACCCTATTTTCTTCAATCTGCAGACTTTCCTTTTTACAATGACACCAAATCCCAGCACCATGTGTTAAAATAGGGACACACTTACGTCTAAAAATATAAACGAGCGGACAAATAAACCTATTCCCTATACTAGCGGAAACATTAAAAATAGCACCAATAACACATGAGAAACTAACACTTCTATTCATCATACATGTGGTCCAACTAAGATTTTTCTCAAAAGTAGCACCTATGAAGGGGAAGGCTCGTACTCTCTCAATGCGCTTGCCCTTAATACTCAAGGTATGGGTCTTTACGTTCTTAGGGCCAGCAGCGGCTGCTGCCAATCTGACTTGGGGAGGAGCGGGGGCAGCGCATGGAAAAAATAATTTAAAAAATAGTTTACACACTTACCTTTTGCTGCCGGGCGGATATCTGCTACACCGTCGCCGTGCCGCGCCTCGCTGCTCTTGACACTACAATCCCCAGGAGCACAGGCTCCCAAACTCCCCATTCAATCTCAGAGCTTCTCTCATGCAATTACTCCTAGCATGAGAGAAGCACTAGGATTGGGCGGAGCGGGCCAGTTTCATGCTCCAGCAGGCACTGGGAGCCTGTGCCCCTGAGCACTGCTGATATCTCAGAGGAACAGACTTGAGATATCATAGTGCGCATGTTGGTTTGGCCGGCCGGCCATGAATGGTCAGCCAAACTGATATGCCCACTTTCATTGACTACCATCACTTCGCGCAACTGGAAGTGAAAAATAAAATAAAAACTTAAATAGTTTTATTGTAATTTCATTTGTCTTCTGCCTGATGGCATTTCAGCAGTGGGGTTACACTCTTCCGCCATAGCGGAGGAGCCACCCCTGCTTAGGAGCACAGACCATGACAAATATTTTGATCCTAATGGTTTCCAAGCTGAGCCTCTCCGTAAAGGACACAAAACCATCACGGGGGCCTATAGTATTTATGGGGTTCTGCCTAACAAAACAGCATAAGTGGCATAGAGGAGCCCCTGCACTGATCTATTCTTCCTTACCCGGACATCCGCTCCTACACCCTGCAGAACAGACTCTATCTTATTAATATATAATAGAAAAAGGATCAGCGCCAGCACACACCCCTGACAGACACCTCACTGAAGAATCAAGGAGCCTGTGCATTCCCCATTATCCCTGTATCTCGCTGAAGCAAAGAGATTAGAATACAGCACTCTCAAAAATTGCACTAACCACTTCTCCGCTGCCATATTGGCCATAATGTCCCAAAGCTTAGATCTGTTAATGCTGTCAAACGCGCTAGTTAGATCTGGAAATGTATGCCAATCCTTGTTAATTCATGCAGTGAACCCAAACTTTACTTCCACAATTAGCAAGCAGTGGTCAGTCTGTAAACAGAGTGTCCCAGATGTGGTACAAATGTATATAGATGTGTATTTGTAAGGTTTTTAAAGCACAAGTCTGGCTACAAAGCAACAGGCACTGTCCAAGAGGATGTTTACTGTGCATGAAGGTGTGGGGAAAGGGATGCCTTGGGGAGCAGAGAGAAGAACAGAGGGGGTATTTGCTAGTCCCTAAGGGAATATCAGAGAGTGCAGAGAGCGGGTGGTTACACCGGACGAGTGAGCCTTAGAGAAAATTGAGGGTTAGGGGTGGCGAGGTGCTGTTGGAAGTGAAGGTGCCAGTCCTCCCAGAAGTGTAGCGAGGCTAGGATAACCAACACAGTAATGTCATTCAAAAAGGAGGCTGATCTCTCTGTTGGGATGCTACAGAGTATTGCAACGATGACTCAGATCAAACTGAAACAACCTCGGGCTGAAAATAACGGCACTCAAGAACCCAGCTTCGCATCCTTTGGTTTCCACCGAGGTACTCTAGATGACACTGATGAGACCTACATGAAGAAGCAGAAGGTAGTCTCCCCACTTACACAGGGTTTGTGCTTTATTAGAGGTTGCCATCTTAAATGCTGCCTTAAATTTCCTGGTTAAAGGCCAGATGGATGAGAACTGGAGATTGGCATTTTATCACTCTTGTCATCTTTATCTGTCATGGCACTCATTACCAACTAGGATGCAATGTCCCTGTGGAGGTCCAGTGGCAGGATATCTTGGAAAGTCAATACTTGTGACAAATGAGTCTGGAGCCCAGAAGACATAGTAATTACATCCATTCATTCTGCACAGAGCCAGATCAGGAAGTCTCCTCAGTGGTCTGTTTTGGAATCTGTAAGGCAGTAGGATAGCTTAGTGATGCCAATACCTCCTGCTGAAAAAGGCAGTGATTAGCAGATCACAAGTTCAAATCTCGGCACGGATGACTTAGCCTTCAATCCTTTTGCAGTTCGGTAAATTGAGTATCACCAACTGGGTAATAATAACATGTAAATGTTTAAGGGTCCATTCTAATGTGGCCAGTAACTGTAGGGGCAAATACTAACCGCAGGCTACTTATTCCTGCTGGCATTTTCACCAAGTTACCAGCCATTCTGAATTATCTTGCCAAGAATGCGGAATAACATGCTGGACCCAAAGTTATTGGGTTCATTACTGCATGAGATTTCAGATTCTAGGCCCTTCTCTGGGCATTTTTCCTTCAGCTTTCTGTCGGAAGAAAATGTACATGGAAAAATATTAGGTTTTACCAGGTGCATCCCCACTCCTAGGAAAGCTAGGAATCATGTGGAGTGGAGGGTTGTAGAGTGGCCTGGAGTGAAGTCTAAACTACAGCGGTGTAGAGTAGATTGAGTGCAGAGACATAGAGTAGAGCGGTGCAGAGTAGATTGCAGTGGCGTAAAGTGCAATTGCATAGAGTGGATTAGTATGGCGTAGAGTGAAGTGGCATAGAGTGGATAGGTGCAGGGTAGAGTGGAGTAGTGCATGGTAGAGTGTAAAGGTGTAGAGTGCAGTGGCGGAGAGTGCAGTAGAGTGGTGGAGAGTTGAGTGGTGCAGAGTAGAGTGCAGTCATGCAGAGTGTCAGAGTACTGGGTCGTAGAGTGGAGTAGTGCATGGTAAAGTGCAGAGGTGTAGAGTGCAGTAGAGTGGCGTAGAGTTGAGTGGTGCAGAGTAGAGTGCAGTCATGCAGAGTGTCAGAGTGCTGGGTCGTAGAGTGGTGCAGCGGGCAGTGACGTGGAGTACACTGAAGCAGAGTAGAATAGAGTGACATACAATGCAATGTTGTAGAATGATGTAGTTTGCAGTGGTATAGAGCAGAATGCCGTAGAGTATATCGTCATAAAGTGCAGTGGTGCAAAGTAGTTAGCGTAGGTACAGTGGCATATAGGGTGCATTGGTTTTGAATAAACTGGTATAGAGTGAATTGGCATAGACTGCAGTGGTTTAGAGTAGAGTGGTAAAGTATAAATTATCCAGTATTAAGGGTGTCTTTCACAGATTCACATGCCTGAATCTTTCCCCGTCGGAATGGGAGTCCCAGGTACATAAATAAAGTAATGTCCCATAGACATATAGATAAATAGGCCTAAAGGCCTCACATTAGTAACCTAACCATGTCCTTTTGTAGAAAGGACCAAACTCTAAAAAAGAGCCAATCAGCTGTCACCTCCCTCTAGAACCCTCCTGGAAGGAGCCTCAGTCCCTCAGATTTTCTACCACATGTTGTGCTAAGGAAGTCTCCTCTGAGCTCTGCTCAGTTTTTTCTTCACAACTGGTTTTCAGTGTTCTTTGGTATTTTATTCTGTTCCATCTGTGATTGCTGATATCATCATGGCTGACACACCAAAAAAGGGTCTTTTTAATCCTGTGGTTCCTGTGGAAAGAAAAGGCTGCTTATCCAGTATTAGGGGTGTCTTTCATGGATTCATATGCCTGAATGATTCCCCGTCGTCGGGATGGGAGTCCCCGGTACATAAAGAAAGTAATGTCCTAAACGACATATAGAGAAATAGGCCCATGGGTCTCACCTTAGTAACATATCCATGTTCTTTTGTAGAAAGGACTGAACTCTAGAGAAGAGCCAATCAGCTATCACCTCTCTCTAGAACCCTCCTGGCAGGAGCCTCAGTCCCTCAGATTTTCTACCGTGGGTCATGCTAAGGGAGTCTCCTCTGAGCTCTGCTCAGATTTCTCTTCAACTTTTGGATTTCAACTGTATTCTCTTCAGGAAGCTGTTCCCCTTGTTTCATCATCACAGACATGGAGAAAAAAGGCCTTTTTAGAGCTTGCGCTACTTGCTCTAAAAGGAGGCATTATGTGAATGACCCTCATAAGATGGCATTTATTGCCTGTATCCGGACCACAAGTTCTAGGTAAGAAAACATAAGGGTCTGTGAGGGCCGTCTTTTTACCTGGTTCTGGAGGCTAAAATCTAGAACAGATCCAATCTCTAGTATGACAGTGTTGAGGCCTCATCTGCTGCGTTTTTTCTTGAAGATCTGAGAAGGAATACTATTTCACCCTGCATCTTGCCAGCAGCGCACTCAAAACGCCTTCAAAAGACCTCCCTTGGGTCTGACAGGCGCAGTCCAACTGAATCTCCTCACTGAGGTGTAAAGGAGAGAAAGCGACTTACAAAGGACATTCCTCAAAAAGCCTCTAAAAAGACTTCCCGGGGGTCTGACAGGCGCAGTCCACTTAAAATCTCTTCACAGAGGTGTAAAGGAGAGAAAGGGACTTATAACAGAAGAAACTGTTGTGAGGGGGTCTAGCTAAAACCTCCTCTGTTCCTTGTGAGGAACGACAGGACAAAAAAGGTCTCCATCGTCGACGAGGATGACAGCGTCGACGACGATGGCAGCGTTGACGACGACAGCGTCAACGACAATGGCAGTGTCGACGATGGCAGCATTGACGACGGCAGCGTCGACGACGATGGCAGCATTGACGACGACAGCGTCGACGACGATGGCAGTGTCGACGAAGATAGCGTCGACGACAATAGCGTCGACGACGATGGCAGTGTCGACGACGATGGCAGTGTCGACGACAGCGTCGACGACAGCGTCGACGACGATGGCAGTGTCGACGACGACAGCATCGATGACGATGGCAGTGTCGACGACGACAGCGTCGAGGACGATGGCAGTGTCGGCAATGACAGCGTCGACAACTATGGCAGTGTCTGGCGACAGCGGCGACGACGATGGCAGTGTCCAATGACAGTGTCGAGGACGATGGCAGTTTCGAGGACGATGGCAGTGTCAACGACGATATCTACATCCACCTTTAAATTTACAGCCGGATCCAGTAAACTTGTCACATCCTCAGCCTACTGATGAGGACGAGGAGGAAGACCAACATGAAGAAGGAGAGCTTCAATGTAACCATGATGAATGGGATGACTGTCATTCCCTGTCCTGCTTCTCCAGTGCCGGCACAGGCAGACTCTCCTCCTGGAGACATCGGAGGGTTCCATAATGTCGTTGAGAGGACAGCTCAATTTTTTTCCAAATTCCCATGGTCTCTCTTCAGCAGGACTTCTTCTTATACGATTTAAGGAGCCCCACAAAAATACGGACAAGGTGTTAAGGTGTTGCAAAATCCTTCCTCAGTATCTCCGGTATTGCCTCGCTTGGACAAAAAGTATAGGGCGCCGGATACTGCGCCAGGTTGTTTAGGTTACGTAGGCGGCTCAGAAGAAGTCCAAAAATCCTTCTGCACCATTGACTGTTCTGCCAGATACAGAAGGCCGAAAGTTAGACAATATTGGAAAGCGTTTCTCAACAATGTCTGCTATGACAGTAAAGGCGTCCAATGCCTTAGCGCTTTTGGGACGTTACAACAGACAGTTATGGGCCCAGTGAGCTGGCTCTGGGCCCAGCCTTGCCCCTCCCTGCCTGCTGTAATTCTTGGAGGACTTTTGCTGTACTTGTGGGCCTCTAAGCACCTGGAAGCGCTTTATTTGCTATTATAGCGCTTGGGAGCGATGTGCCTTCACCCCTAGCGCTGAGAGCGCTGTGAATCGTCTTTGAGCGCTGGAAGCGCTTTACTTTCCCTTTTGCGGCTGCCCACGCCGCTTTTTGCCGACTTTACAGTCCCCTGGCAGGTGCCCACCCTGTCAAGGATCTTGCGCTGTACTCTGCCACTAGCGCTTCGGGAGCGCTTTATTTATCTTTGAGGCCGGTGCCCACCCGGCATTGCCCTGAGAAGTTGTCCCCATCGCCGCCCGGCCGCACCCGAAGTCAGGCAGGCCGAGGGCGGGACCTGGGGACACCCGGAAGCCAGAAGCAGAGTGGCTGCAGGTGCAGGCGGGGCTCCGGTGCCTGAAGGAGAGCCCCGCGCTGCTTGCTCAAAGATCCCGACGAGGCTCCGTTGCAAGAAGAGCAGCCCCGCGCTGCCCGAGAGAAGAAGCCGGCAGTGTTTCCCGTCCCCCGCAGCACCAGTGAGGTCCCGTTGAGTGCGGGGGCAGTTTCTCTTTGTTCTCGGAGCGGCCCCAGTTGCCAGGGCCGCTCCAATGCTTCAGGGCATTTCCTTTGAGCCCACGAGGCCCATGAGAGGCTCGAGGCGCTCATTTGTAAATACCAGCCTGCGAGGCTCGGGGGCAATCTGTTTCTTAGAGCCCTGAGAAGGCTCCGGGGGCACTACTTGGTGTTTGAGCCTAAAGAGAGGCTCCAACGACGGGGCCCAGTTGTTTTTGAGGCCGAGGCTCCACCAGCGGCCGCAGTGCTTGTTTCAAGCCCACAGGGCTCAGGGGGCATTTTTGCATTTCGAGTCCCCAGAGAGGGGGGACTCCAACACTCCTGAGGGCACAGTTGTTGTTACGAGCCCTGAGAGGCTCACAGCCTCCATTGTGCGTTCTGAGTCCAGAGAGGCTCGTGAGGGCCCAGTCAGTGGCGCAGAGCCTGCGTGGCTCCAGCGTTGGCCCATCCTTGTCTTCACAGCTGCCCAGCACTTCGTGGGCAGCGCTACGTTTAGGCCCCTGACTTTGGGACACAGGGCGTCCTAGCCCCCACAAGGCCAGTTGGCCTAGGGACAGTCACAGGTGGTGACTTATGCGAGGTGGCGCAATTGTTCTTTTGTTACACCTCTGAATGTGTTGTTGATACATCATGTGTTTTCCTTCCTTACACCGCTGGATGTATGTTTATGCATCATGTGTTATGTTCCTATGCTTATACCCCTACAGGTATTGTGATACTTAGGTGGTTGTTCTTGCTAGTACAGGGGGTGCTAGTGAGGTCCTGGTTTCCTGCGTGACCTGTTCCTAAGGTGGTTATGATTGCGTAGGTGGGACTTAACCTTTACCAGTAGTTACTGGTTGTGTGCTTTATGTTCTATTTTTTGCTACAGTGATTTATAATCTATGTTCTAAGTGCTAATTCTACCTAGTGCTAAGTTCTAAAAGTGCTGATTCCTGACAGTGGTCCATGTGGCCCTGTCTTGTACATATCTCCTGTAAATTCTGCCCGTGCCTGTTGGCACATTGTAAAGTGTGTGTTTTATCTAATGTGTTTTGGTATAATACAAAGGCTATTTTGATATATAACTTTGTGTGGAGTTTCCTTTGTGGTGGGCCTTTGGTGTTGTTGCTTGGGTGCGTGCGCAAATACTTAACTCGCATCGCCTCCAAGTTTAGCCTTGCTGCTCGCGCCACGTTACCTAGAGGGTGAGCAGGGGTTATCTTGGCGTGTAACTCCCTTGCCCTGACTAGGAGTGGTGGTCTCTGACTGACTTTGGCGCTAGCCCTGGCCAGCCAGGGATCCCATTTCTAACAACAGTTATGGGCAGACATAGCCCCATATCCGACGGCCATGCCCTAGGAATTGAAGGAGGAGGCGAAGAAAATATTACTTGAAGGAGAGCGCTCATCGTCGGAAATTATAGACTGTGCGATGGATATCGCATGACTGGATTTCGCCAACTTGCCGGAGTGGCAGTATTGAGGAGGCAGGGTTGTCTGAAGGCTATTTCTTTTCGTCCCGAAATACAAACAAACATCTTGGATATGCCTTATGATGGCCAATTTCTCTTCGGACCTCAGATTGATGAGGCGGTACAGAGTATAAAGAAGGACACGGACACGGCCAGATCATTGGGTACCCTCCAATACAAAAGTCTGTCCTTTCGCGGATCAAGAGGGAGAGGACATTCCGCTGATAAAGAGGATAATCGATATCGGTCATCTTACTCATCAGGTCAGCAACATCAGCCACAGTCCTTTCGGCGTAAAGGCCATCGAAAAGGCAACGCTCAGAGAAAATGACCTTTCCCTTCCCCCAGTCTCCAATTCATCTCTGCACTCAAAAATTGGAGGAGGAATTTCACATTTCCTAGAAAATTGGAAGCAAATTTCCACGGACCGGTGGCCTCTACAATTACTTCAATTCGGTCATTCTTTGGAGTTCGTTCACATACCTCCCCAAACTGCTCCCCGACCTATGCTTCACAAAAATCTATGTCTGTTTCTTAGAGAGGTCTCTCTTATGCTCCAGAAAGGGGCGATAGAAAAAGTCCCTCTGCCCCAGCGAGGGAAAGGATTTTACTCCCGCTTCTTCCTAATTCAGAAAAAGGAAAAGAAGTGGAGGCCGATTTTAAACCTCAACAAATTCCTAAAAAAGCTGTTGTTTCGTATGGTAACGATCCAGGAGGTCTTACAACTCCTAGATGTAGAGGATTACATGGTATCTCTGGTCCTTCAGGATGCTTATTTTCACATCCCAATTCACAGAAATCACAAAAAATTCCTAAGATTTGTAGTAGCGGGCAGACACTTCCAGCAAAATGCCTCTCTCCATTGGCTGCATACCTCAGACAGCATCACCATCAAGTTGTTCCATATCAGGACGACTGGCTGATCAAGGCTCCATCCCGCGAAGACGCGTCCAGGTCTTCAAACGCTTGTCTGCAACTTTTTAATTGTTTAAGACTCACGCTCAATTGGGGAAAGTCAGTCCTTCTGCCTTCTCAGCGTATAAATTTCCTAGGCGCTACTCTCGACACAAAACTGAAAAAAGTTTTTCCATCACGAGAGAGAAAGGAAAAGCTTGTGACACTGGCTGTTCTCGTAGCCTCAAAGAGAACCTTCACGGTTTGCCTCTTCAAGTCCCTACTCGGGATGATGTCATCATGTATCCCACTTGTTCCTCACTGCCGCCTGAAGATGCGCCCTCTCCAAGAGGCGCTCTCGGCACAATGGGTCCAATGCAAAGGGTCATTCGACGATCTCATAAAGATGACTCCTCAAATTGTTGAGGCTCCGCAATGGTGGACGTTTATTCAAAATCTTTCTCAAGGCTTGCCCTTCATACTTCCGGCATCACCTCATGTCATCACAACAGACGCCTCACTGAGAGGCTGGGGAGATTTCCTCCAAGAACTGCAGATCAGCGGAAAGTGGTCCCTCTCCAAAAGAGGGCTTCATATAAATCTCCTTGAACTGCGAGCAGTCATCCTCGCCCTTCAAGCCTTTCTCCCAAGAATCGAGAATTCTCTAGTGCTCGTACGTACGGACAATACCACGACGATGCACTATCTCAACAAACAGGGAGGGTCTCGCTCTCTGACACTCTCTCGAGAATTGCAGAAAATCTGGAACTGGTTGATCCTTCACAATATCTCCCTTCGGGTGGAATATGTTCCAAGCCCGGACAACGTTCTAGCCGATTCACTAAGCAGACAACAAACAACGTCTCACGAGTGGGAACTGGATCGGGAGACCCTCAATCAAGTATTCTCTCAATGGGATACTCCTCTAACCGACCTGTTCGCCACAAAGAACAACGCCAAATGCCAACACTATGCAAGCTGGCATCCCCAAAAAAAGATCTCTAGGGAATGCATTTTCGATCCTATGGTGCAACGTCTTTGCGTACGCCTTTCCGCCATTTCCAATGATTCCCAGAGTCCTCAGGAAATTGAAAGTGGAGACCTGTACGCTCATTCTAATAGCCCCAAATTGGCCACGCCAACATTGGTTTACAGAACTCCACTGTCTTTCTCTGGAGCTGCCAATGCGGCTGAAGCAGTTTTCATCCCTTCTCACGATGAACGGGCAAGTCCAGCATCCGAATCTGGCATCACTCAGATTATCCGCTTGGCTCCTGAGTTCAAGGAATTTCAGAATTTGGAAATTCCACCAGATTGTAGAGCCATTCTGGCTCGAGCAAGGGCAGATAGTACCAATAAGACATACTCTTTAAAATGGAAGAGGTTTTGCATTTGGTGTAAGGCTCAGAAGATACATCTCTTTTCTTCTTCTCCAGAACAGATACTGCCTTACCTTCTCCATCTGGCAAACTCAGGCCTGGCTCATGCCTCCATCAGAGTCCACTTGGCGGCGATATAAAGTTACAGGAGAACTACTACAGGTCCTTCTCTATGGTCTCACAGATTGATCAAGCAGTTTCTTAAAGGTCTCTTCAGGATTGTTCCACCTGTGGAGACTTTACCGCCTGCCTGGCAACTTAACACAGTCCCTAATCAACTCATGAAACATCACTTTGAACCAGTACACAGGGCTGATCTGAAATACCTCTCTTGGAAGACAGCACTCCTTCTCGCACTTACTTCGGCAAGACGAGTAAGTGAGCTCCAGGCCTTCTCAATTCAGGAACCTTTTCTACAATTCAAGCAAGACAGGGTAATATTGCGAACAAATCCAAAATTTGTACCAAAAGTCCAGTCGGCCTTCCATCTCAACGAGCAGATTGTCTTGCGCTCTTTCTTTCCGAATCGCCATACTGCAGCAGAAAGAACGTTACATTCTCTGGACCTTAAAAGCGGTCTGAGATTTTAATTTGAGAAGACAAAATCCTTCTGTAAATCCAACCAGCTTTTCGTGGCTTATAGCAGACCCAGGAAGGGTCTTCCACTCACTAAGCAAAATATTTCTCGCTGGATTTCTGCAGATATTGCATTCTGCCACGATCAGGCAGGGCAACCCCTGTATTCTAAAGTACAAGCCTACTCTACGAGAGCGATGTCTACATCCATGGCGCTGTTTGCAGGAGTGCCTATCATAGACATTTGCAGAGCGGCAACATGGAAGTCGCCACATACCCTCACCAGGCGTTACTGTCTGGATACAGAACTCATGAAAGATGCTGCAGTGGGACAAGCAGTGCTTCGCCATCTGTTTCAATAAATGTGAGCCTTCTTTTCATCCCTCCATCCTTCTAATATGTGCACATTTCTCTATTGTATAATTTGGTGGTATTTCCTGCTTGCAAATGCATGATTAGTCGTTTGATATGCATGACTTGTATATCCTATACTATCCAAAATGTGCTTTGTTCATTGCTTGCTATTCTGATTCAGGCATGTGAATCTATGAAAGACACCCCTAATACTGGATAAGAAATGCATTACCTGTAACTGCAGTTATCCAGTATTGGTGTCTTTCATAGATTCACATGCAACCCTCCCGCCTCCCCTGGAAGGGCTCACATACTTCTCTCAGTAATACGCCTACTTAGCATTGTGCGTACGGAAATCTGAGGGACTGAGGCTCCTTCATGGAGGGTTCTAGAGAGAGGTGACAGCTGATTGGCTCTTTTCTAGAGTTTGGTCCTTTCTACAAAAGGACATGGTTAGGTTACTAATGTAAGGCCTTTAGGCCTATTTATCCATATGTCTATGGGACATTACTTTATTTATGCACCGGGGACTCCCATTCCGGCGACGGGGAATGATTCAGGCATGTGAATCTATGAAAGACACCAATACTGGATAACTGCAGTCACAGGTAGGTAACGCATTTCGTATGGTGGCATCGAGTGGCACATCGTAGAGTGCAGTGGCATAGACTGAAGTGGCGCAGAGTGGAGTAGAGTGGCATAGAGTGCATTGGCATAGAGTAGATTGTTTCAGAGTGGAGTGGTGCAGGGTAGATTATATTGGTGCAGGGTAGAGTGCAGTGGCATAGAGTAGTGACGTAAAGTCCAGTGGCATTGATTACAATGGCATTGAGTGGAGTGGTGCAGAGTGAAGTAAAGTGGGGCAGATTGGAGTAGAGTGGCATACAGTGCAGTAGAATAGATTGCAGTAGCATAGAGTGAAAATTGCAGTGGAAAGGTGCAGGGTAGAGTGAAGTAGTATAGAGTAGAGGCGTAGAGTGCAGTGTTACAGAGTGGAGTGGCGTAGAGTGCAGTGGTGCATAGTAGAGTGGGGTAGAGTGCACTGACGTAGAGTGGTGCATAGTAGAGTAGATAGGTGTAGAGTGAAGTGGCATAGAGTGCATTGGTGCACAGTAGATTAGAATGGCATTGTGTGCATTGGCATAGAGTGGCGTAGAGTGGTAACGTGGTGTAGAGTGCATTGGCATAGAGTAGAGTGGTGCAGAGTAGAGTGGCACAGTGTAGAGTTGTGCAGCGTAGAGAGGCACAGAGTTCAGTAGCAGAGAGCGCAGTGGTGCAGAGTAGAGTGTCAGAGTGCAGTGGTGTAGAGTAGAGTGCCGTAGAGTACATTGGTGTAGAGTGAGTGGCATACAGTGGTTCAGAGTAAAGTGATGTAGTGGAGAGTAGATTGGCAAAGAGTCTAGTGACTTAGAGTGTCCTGGTTTTGAGTAAAGTGCTGTAGATGCACTGGCGTAGAGTGAAGTGCGCAGAGGCATACAGTGCAGTAGCATAGAGTGGAGTGGTGTGAGGTGGCATAGAGTGGAATGGTGCAGAGTGGGATAGAGTATTGTAGAGGCTCAGAGTAGATTGTTCCAGAATAAAGTGAAGTGGCATAGAGTACAGTGGTGTAGAGTAGGTTAGACTGGTTGAGAGTTGATTGGTGTAGAGTACAGTGGCGATGAGCGATGCAGATTCAGTGGAGTAGAGAGACACAAAATAGAGTGGCATAAAGTAGAGTGGCAGAGTGCAGTGATGCAGAGTATACTATCATCGCGTGCAGTAGTGTATAGTAGAGTGGCGTGGACTGCATTTGTGTAGAGTACTGTGGCAAAGATCAGAGTGGCGTAGAGTGTAGTGGTGCAGAGTAGAGTGGCATAGGGAGCAGTAGAGTATCTTGGCATAGACTACATTGATTTTGGGTAAAGTGATGTAGAGTGCATTGGCATAGAGTGCAGTGGTGCACACTTGAGTGGAGTGGTGTTGAATGCAGTGGTGCCAAGTGCAGTGGTGTAGAGTAGATTGTTTCAGAGTAGAGTGCGGTGGTGTATAGTGGAGTGGTGTAGTGTGGAGTGGTGAAGAGTAGAGTGCAGTAACATGGAGTGGTGCAGAGTGGAGTTGGGTAATGTGGAGTATGGACAGTATGATAGTGTGCTGCCATCACAGACAACACATCTTCAATTGAAATGACCATTACATTTGCATTCACATACAGTTTTACTGATAAAACATGTACAGTAGACAAACAATGTGTGGAAATGTTATCACCTATTGTATTGATTTGATCGTCAGCACAGTTAATTTACAGATATTTAAATTTTGAAGTATGCTAGAAAAAAAAAATTGTAAAGCCCTCCTGAGGCACTTCCCTAGAGGGATGACATGATCCTGGAGGGCCTAAATCAAATAAAGCCAGCGATTAGAAAGCCAGTAAATGTGAGTTACAAACCACAAAGCCAATGGTACCCAACGGGCAGAATGCATTCCTAGGTCAACTTTCTGAAAATCCACAAGATATCTTCAGCAAACCGAACAGCTGCACTGTCTGGTAGCTGCGACCTAAAAATCATGCTGAAAAAAATGGACTTTCACTTTAAAGAGTCTTTAAGGATTGACACAGTTCAAAAGGGTATGCCATATCAAGGGGTTAATAAACAGAATGTTTATTCGAGATGTTACTGGTTGTAACTGATTGTACCGTTATACAATTCTAGGGTTGCAGAACTGACTGGCTACGAACCACAAGACCTCATCGAAAAAACCCTCTACCATCATGTGCACGGCTGTGACGTATTCCACATCAGATATGCCCATCACCTACGTAAGTAAGAAGCCGTTCAATCCCTTCTGCTGTGAGATTTTTCTCATAAGATCGATTGTCCTGGTGCTTTTCTACTGGTGTATATGCTCTTTCTTAGCAAATTGCCCTGAAAATTGCATTTGATGAAGATAGTGTCACAAAATTATTATTGTGTAATCTTTCACTATCTGTATTCCACACCATGGGGCAGATTTATGTTAACTGGCGCATCCCCAGGGATGCGCCAGTTAACGTGCGCCACAGTGCGCCACTGCTCCGCCACCCATGGTGCGCCGCATTTATGATGCGGCGCACCATGGTGCAAGGCAGTGAAGATGCGTGACGCATCTCTTGGCGTACGGGCGGCGCATTGCAGGAGTCATGTCGCAAGTGCATGGTGCGTCACCCTTACGCCTGCTTCAAGCAGGCGTAAGGAATTGACGTAGAAAGTGACTGAGTGAAATCTCATAGATTTCACTCAGCCACTTTTAGGAGGCGTTCCTGCGCAGGAACGCCCCCCCTGCGCAGGAACGCCTCTTTATGGCGCAGGGCTTTCCAACGTGACGCATCTCCTAGATGCGTCACGTTGTAAATAGGGCGCATTGTTTGCGCCGCCGTTGCGTCACATTAAGTGACGCAATTGCGGCGCAAGGGCAACATAAATCTGCCCCCATGGGTATCCGTGGTAATCCTGTTAACCAGATTGGGATTGAAGGTCGGATAGAGTGACCAGCTCTCGATGACCTCTCCTTGCAGCATGGATACACTCAATCAGATATGGACTAGTTTGAATACTTCATTGCAACAGCTGCATATTGATATTGGTATTGGTGCCTTTAAGTCAGAAACACGCAAATTGTCACAGGAGTTGGCTGGAATAGGACAGATACATCCTCTTAGTCTAAAAGTTGCTGCCCCCCAGGAAAGACAAACACCTTTGCGGTTGAGGGTGCTTCATCTTTCAAGACTCCGGACATCGGTTCGGTCGGTACTGGGTCAGGTACGTCTATCTCTGATGGAATAGTAATAGTTACTGTGTCTACCCCTTTCATTCACTTACCTCCATCTGAACAATACATTGGAGGATCTTGTAAACTACCCATTTATCTTACGCAGTGAAGTCTCCTGGTGACCGGTCTCATACAGCTTAATTGGCTTCTTAGTTTGGTGGAGATGCTGCATTTTGGGCAGTACCATTAGTCAACTATAAGAACCCCAAACTACATATTGAAATGAGTTTCTCACTCAGTTCAGACTTAATTTTGATTATCCTCATATTTAGCTATCAGTGGGCAGTGAGTTGATAAATACAAAATAAAAAATAAGAATTTAGGGCTAGATGTACAAGCATTATGTATGCCGATTTCCTAATAGCGATCCTCTCTGAATCCCAATTAGGAAACCAGTATTCCTAATGTATGAAACTCATTGAGTTTCATTTAGTGATTCCTTGTGAGTAGGTTATGAATAACAAGGAGGTAAGACGCAGTTTGCCACCCATTAGAAATCAGAGCCATCACAGGAATAGTGACCTGCTGAGGTCAGCAGATCACCATGGCTGTCCCCTAGGAGACCCTTCCCCTTTGTCAATGGGTTACCACCAGTTTTAAACTAGTGGTAAAGTATTACTGTTGTGTAACAGGAATTCGGTTGCAAAACAGTAATACATGTAGCACTGATTGGATATTTGGAAGGGAAGCCCTAAACACACCCCTTCCTAATACCGAATCGCAAATGGAAAATGCGATTTGGTAACAAGTTACCAAATCCGATTTTGCATTTTGTACATTTGAAAACGCATTTTTCTGGTCATAAACAGCCTGATTCTGTGAATTTAGCCGTTTGCGACCGAAAAAATGCTTTGTACATCTGGCCCCTAGTGGCTTTTTTTGGTTAATTAAATAGATTAGTGCTTGAATCCCAAAGCGCTCAGGAAAAAATATTTGCTATTTGTTTAGAGGTTGAAGTAGGACTTGAAATATTTGTTATTACATATTTGTCCTCATCCCAAAACATATGATATATTTGATCTTATATTACAGATTATCATTGGTCTGTACGTGAGATAGAGGAAATCAAAACATGGTGTGCAAGAATAGATAGATCCAGGGAATCAACAACTGTGGTTTCGAATGATGATGATACTACAGAACCTATGCAAGTTGGTGTGGTAAGATGTGCCATATCCTCAATGGAAAGAGAAAGGCATAGACACATTCTTTACCACTTGTGCATCACATCTCAGAGGTGGGGAGTCTGCCATTTTTTAAGACCCTGGAGCTACAGGGAATTGTGGATATACAATTTGCCAGAGATGTAAACCTTCCAGTTATTAAGAAAGTGCAATCTGACAGCAAATGTTCTTGGAATGGCTCAGTGCTAACATCAGGCTCCATCACTCATAGTACTGTTACTTTGTCAAGGATAACTTTGGATGGTCAATCAGAAAGTAATCCTTTCAACTGGATTCATGCACCCCAGTTTAAGATCACTGTAGGTATTCCTTAGCTTACTAAACAGAATCCACAATCAATTGGGAAGGTAGATATATGTAGTTTCACAAAATTGTTCAGGTTATTGTTATGAGAACAATACACCACTTCCATCTGAAATGCTGACACAACAACATAGCTCAGGCGCTTGTGTTGTTAAACACTACAGAGGGCTACTGTTCACTTTGTTACCAACGCAAAGACCATTTGATTGTAGTTTAGGCTCAGAACCGAAAGCAATGTGGAGAGGTGAAGAAGAGAGAAAAAAGGGGTATAAAGATGAAGTACAAAAGGGGAGAGGTAGCTAGAAAGAAAGATACAGGTAGGAATAAACAGGAAGAGATGGGCAGAGAAAGAGAGGAAGGGAGATAGATATGGTTTTAGACTGAAGTAGAGAAAACTAGAAAAAGGGAGTAGGAAATGATGAGATAAAGAGTGGAATCGGATTAAAGAAAGAGCTGAATTCAAGAGAAGTGGGTTGCAGAGAAGTAGAGAGAGGGCTGCAGAGATAGATAAGTAGAGAGGTGAGGTACTGAAAGTAGTGTAGAGGGATGCAAATTAGTGAAAAAGGGTGGTGTGGCGAGAAGGGAAAAATGATAAGAGGTATAGAAAGAATGCATACTCATGAACCAGCAGAACTCTCGCTATTTCTTGGTCCTTGTACATGCTAACCACTGCAAACGTGAAACGTCTCCCAGTACGGCAAAATATAGTGGTTTTCCATGGGGTGAATGTGTCCAATGAAATTGGTGCCAATTCATCTCAAAGCGAAACGTTTGTAAAGGCAGAGTTAACTCTATCAGCATGCCGGTTAATTATTCTTTTTGCTAGGTCGCATATTTCTTGGTTTTTCTGCATAAATATATAAATAAGGTTTAAAAAAATGTATTTTGCTGGGTATGCCATAGAACATCATGATGCCACAAAAGGGCTTTACCTGCAGCTGCTCAAAAATGATTGAGGATGGTTGGAGTGTTTTGGGTGGCTGCTATTTAATCATGGTGATCACAGGGATTTACATTATTCTGTTCCTCATCGTCTATATTCAGGGACAAATATGTTTTTTCTATTTTAGAAGCTACTCATATGTGCATTTCAGAACACGTCCCTATTATGTTTACTGGCCACCACTCTGTCTAAAACAAGCAAGACAATTATTTGGTCGGTATGAGGTAATGAAATAAATCTCAAATTTCTACAGCTTAAATTGAGATCTTTGGTGATGCAAATAAATATTTGGCATTTTGAGCTACCTAAGAATGCAGAATCCTTCCTATCACACAGAGGAGAGACAAAACATGATGATTTGAATTGAAGAACCAACATGCCAAGGATATTGGGGAGTTACATAGAAGAGTAGCAGGCACCTATTGAGGGCAAATAAAAGGGGAGATATTAAGATCTCACTTAAAGTTTGATGCAGAAACCTACAAGCAACTGAGAGCCGGCTATGGGGTAGTGAAACATTAGCCAAAGAACTAGCCATCTATTCATAGAAATGACAATCAATGTCTACTACTAATAAATAGAGTTTCTGCTTTATCAAATAGAAGAGATCATTCAAGCCTTTAATGGATTTTATGAGAAGGGCTTTTAGAAGGAAAAACTCAAGAGGAGAAAAGCATAGAAACAGTATTTGGACCGTCAAATTTTCTTTATACGTTTTTGGAAACTACGATTATATCTGTTTATAATTGACTAAAATTATGATTCCGGCCTTACCTAGTTGAGAATATGGTCTCACAGGAGAAGGCCCTTTCTGGCAGTAGCTTATGCAGACATCACAGTTTCATGGTAAATTGACAACCAACTGAAGTGATTCGCTTAATCTCATTTCTTTCTTAAAAAGTGGGACCAAGATAAATGTTGAAGTATGCTTGATTAAGATTTCCAAAGTTATTAGCTTACATGGCAATCACTGATAGCTGTTGCACAAGCTGTAATTTTTTTTAAAACAATTTAGAAATCTCCCTCACTATTTATGAAATCATTCTCAAGAACTCAGAAACCATTTAATCAATACGCTCTGCCGCGGGCTCTAGTATCTAGTTCTGAAAACTTCAATAACAGGTTTCTACCCTCCTTGGACAGAATTGCCCATCCTAGGAGCCACACTCAAACCTCGGCACTGCGGTACCTTTCAGAAAAAGCAGTGGACAAAAATGTTTGCAATAATGTCAAACATCTCCAACGCATTATTTAAGTCTCCAAAGATTTGTATAAATGATTGTTTAAACAGCACAGTACACTATTCATGTTCCATCCAATTGTGGTCATTTTGGCAACATGTCCAACCTTTCTGACAGGGTTTTCGACATTGCTAAAAACCTCTCCAATCCTGCATGCTGCTCCACCCCTCAAAGGTACTCTTCTCAGAACTCTCAGAAATCGTCGATAAAATATATCTTTTCAGGCAATCATTTACCTTGCACAATCATCCTATGGTCTCATCTCAGTGCACTATGGACCATTCAGAAGGTAGATTCTCTTATTCTTTACTAACTGATGCTATATCTGAAACCACCAACCGTTCTAAGCTGATGGCCATTATCTCAGGTTTCACCATGGGCCACTGTTCTGTGGGTAACACAGAAATGCCACTGAAACAGTGATATCTTCTCTGGCTGCTTTGTGCAGCCAATTTAAAGATTCAGCCTGACTCCGGCCTAACTGGAAGCTGGCATTAGTAATGTCCCATACTTATTCATTTAGGCAAACCTTGACAATTGACTTTCCGAAGAGCACTTTAACTTGGGATCCGGTTGGCTGTAGCCTTCTCTTGTTAGTGCTGGGATACCTCACTCAGGTCACTGCCGCGCTCTATAAATACACATTCATTCATTCACAAAACAATACAGCAAATCTCTTGATCTCACTGCAGCCCGCATCACTCCCGCCATTTCATGCCAGGCTTGTGGAAAGCGTGCTTAACGAGGAGCTCTCAACATTTGTTGCAGGCAGACCTTGGATCCAACTCAGGCAGGAATGGAATTTACATCTGCCATTTGCCGGAGTAATTCTGCTGCCTTTCCAGGGTGGGAAGGGGTCGAGGAGGAGTTGACTGGGGATGCCAAATTGCCCTGGGGAAACTCCATGCTGGAACGCTCACTCCCTAGTGACTGAGTGGAATTTACACACATGCCTCAGTGCAGCATTATGCAATAAAAAGGCAAATAAGTAGAAAGCCTTATAGGTGGAAGGTCGCCTGTTGTGACTACCTGGCACTTACAAATCGAAGCACTTTTGCATGCAAGTCAGACCTAAAATGATCCGTGTATCAGCGCCAAATGTTAAATCTATTTCTACAGCCTTGCAGAGAAAACACAAAATAGCTTTATTATTGTCCTGGAAATAATCCTCTGAGCCACTCCTGAATAAGTGAACCAGGCTTTTACAGTGGAATATATTTTATTTTATTTCTCTGATGGCTCCATCTGGGCTCTGAAACCCAGTGAAAACCCGCAATGAGAAATAAATAAGAAATGGAGAAGGAGAGACTCCATAATGACGGCACATCACAAATGGGAAAAGCATGTGAATGATTTAAAAGTCTCTGTGAACTAGGACGGCTACTATTTTTAAGAAGCCAAGGCGCATTGAGAAACGCTGGGGCAGTCAAATCCTGAAGAGTGGGAATATCAAGTGTTTGAAATTCACAAAACAGATGTGACGTGCACCATCTTTCCACCGCATGCAAATAAGGAAACACCTTTGCCCCTGCCAGTGATTAATCTGAGCCAGTGGTGGCTGGTGGGGCCTCAGGCACTCATTTTTGGGGAACACCACTTATTTTTCCTCAACAAAATGTAATCCAGAGCAAGAGCGAGAAAAGCAAAAAAGGAGGAAAGGAGGAGGAAGAGAAGGATGAAAAACAATGACAAAAATAGAAAGCAGGGATGAAAACAACTTGCAAAAGTGAGATAAAGAGCCAGGGAGTGTCTGGTGGTGGCTGTAGGCGGCAGGAGGTAGAATCAAGACTAAGCTGCCTTGCTATGCAGCACCACGAAGTTCAATAGCACCAGCCTAGGACTTATAAACAAAACCTTGTGCCCTAGCAGTTTTATTTTTTTAATACAAATTAGGCACTGGCCCTGTGAATGATAATATAGGCATGCACGCAGAGGCAAACAGGACTTAGGGAGGTCGCTGGCAGTGCAGCATATATTTCATAGCAAACTCTAAAGCCCCAGATAGGCGCAGTGACTTAATCCTCCTTCGAAAAATGTTAAAAATCTGGATTTACTTCTCCATCGAGGCCATCATCCGGATCATAATTGCTCTAGTCCTGTCCCGAATTGATCATGCTAACTCTCTCTATCTGGGCCTTTCCCAAAGGGCCTGAGTCGGAGGCTTTAGCTGGTCCAAAACCAAGCTGCTAGACTAGTCTGGTGTCAGCCTTGATTCTGTCACACCAAACCTCTGCTGGCAAAATTACACTGGCTTTCAGTTGTTCAGAGAACACTGTTTCAAACTGGATGCATAATTTTCAAATCTCGAAATGGTAAAAGCCCAAATATTGTGACCTCCAGAATCCAGAACTACATTCCTAGGCGCAGTCTTAGATCAGCGTTTCAAAACCTACTTGTGGTGCCCAAATTTAACAGGAAGAGATTGGGTGGAACCAGGTTTGCCGTGCTTTCTCCTGGCGTTTGGAACTCCTTATATCAGAGCCACAACTTCTTACATGAGCTTTAGGACATAGTTAAAAACCTGCCCATTAGACAGGCATATGGTTAGGATTGGTGTCTCATGCCTCTGCATTTCAGCAACAATAAATCATTGAGTAAGACGTAAGTTGTGGCACTCCTGTTTAAGTACTGAGAAACGTAGTACTTTTCTTCTGTAGAAGTATTTTTGGGTGCAGGTGGGTACCGCCCTCTGATGTAGAGCAACACTGTCAAAACCACCCCAATTCCTTGACCCAGTCCTGAGGCGGAAGCCGGGAGCTGGAGGTACGAAAATCCTTCGCTATCTTGTGTTTTTTTTAACATTTGTGTGGTGTCACTCAGCTGATAATTACTGTGTTTTTAAAAACCAATCTGTGCCAAACAGCAATTCCTGATCTAGCACACAGCCGATCTAAACGCTGTCGCGCTATTCTCTTTGATTGAGCGGCCGCCATCAGCACAGGCGTGCTCGCCGACCACGCCCACTATAGGCCACGCCCCCCACCCGCCTACTTAAACGCTGATCACTAGCGTCCTGCATAAATTCGTTGACCCAGTCCTGAGGCGGAAGCTGGGAGCTGGAGGTACGAAAATCCTTCGCTATCTTGTGTTTTTTTAACATTTGTGTGGTGTCACTCAGCTGATAATTACTGTGTTTTTAAAAACCAATCTGTGCCAAACAGCAATTCCTGATCTAGCACACAGCCGATCTAAACGCTGTCGCGCTATTCTCTTTGATTGAGCGGCCGCCATCAGCACAGGCGTGCTCGCCGACCACGCCCACTATAGGCCACGCCCCCCCACCCGCCTACTTAAACGCTGATCTCTAGCGTCCTGCATAAATTCCTTGACCCAGTCCTGAGGCGGAAGCCGGGAGCTGGAGGTACGAAAATCCTTCGCTATCTTGTGTTTTTTTTAACATTTGTGTGGTGTCACTCAGCTGATAATTACTGTGTTTTTAAAAAAAAATCTGTGCCAAACAGCAATTCCTGATCTAGCACACAGCCGATCTAAACGCTGTCGCGCTATTCTCTTTGATTGAGCGGCCGCCATCAGCACAGGCGTGCTCGCCGACCACGCCCACTATAGGCCACGCCCCCCACCCGCCTACTTAAACGCTGATCACTAGCGTCCTGCATAAATTCCTTGACCCAGTCCTGAGGCGGAAGCCGGGAGCTGGAGGTACGAAAATCCTTCGCTATCTTGTGTTTTTTTTTAACATTTGTGTGGTGTCACTCAGCTGATAATTACTGTGTTTTTAAAAACCAATCTGTGCCAAACAACAATTCCTGATCTAGCACACAGCCGATCTAAACGCTGTTGCGCTATTCTCTTTGATTGAGCGGCCGCCATCAGCACAGGCGTGCTCGCCGACCACGCCCACTATAGGCCACGCCCCCTCACCCGCCTACTTAAACGCTGATCACTAGCGTCCTGCATAAATTCCTTGACCCAGTCCTGAGGCGGAAGCCGGGAGCTGGAAGTACGAAAATCCTTCGCTATCTTGTGTTTTTTTTTAACATTTGTGTGGTGTCACTCAGCTGATAATTACTGTGTTTTTAAAAACCAATCTGTGCCAAACAGCAATTCCTGATCTAGCACACAGCCGATCTAAACGCTGTCGCGCTATTCTCTTTGATTGAGCAGCCGCCATCAGCACAGGCGTGCTCGCCGACCACGCCCACTATAGGCCACGCCCCCCAACCTAGATATGTGCATGCACAGGAAGCGCAGCGGACGAGCGCAGCGGGAGCGCCGTTTGCACGCCAAAGGCGCGCCTAAGGCGCGCCTAAGGCAAGCCCATCTGCGCCCGTCCGCGCCAAGATCGCGCCAGGTGCAGGAAACTCTGCCCAAACCTCCTCGTGCATCAGATACCTTCCTAGCAACCTTCACCTATTATGGGGTACTAACTATTGCTCCTGCAAACTCGACTTACCAAACCTCTCCGGCTGTTTCAGCTGCAAACATTGCCGCTGGTCCTCCATCATAGACCCAGTCCATGTACTCACTCTCCTATCCCCCCAAGGGTTCCCTGCCGCCCTTTAAAGGCGGTCTGATTAATGCCCGTTCTATTTGTAAGCACAGCCAAGACTTACACAACCCCATCCTTGACTCGGATCTTGACTGTCTCATGATAACAGAAACCTGGCTAACAAATTACAGCAATCCGGACATAGCCATCGCCCTCCCCCAGGGTTTTTCATTTTTTAGACAAGACAGATTGAAAGGGAGAGGCGGAGGAGTTGCCATTATACTGAGAAACACTTTCACTTGTCACACGTTCAATTTAGACCCCTTAAAAGACACCGAAGGCCTAGGTTTCTCAATTAAACTCAATGAATCCTCCTCCTTCTCAGGGGGTCTGATTTACCGCCCACCTGGCAATGCTTCCGAGTTCCTAGATTCACTGTGCGACTCTCTGGGACACTTCTTACTCAGATACCCACATTTCACCCCTCTTGTGGATTTCAACCTTCACCTTGAGTCCAAATCTGACTCTCAAACCAACAACTTTCTTCAGACCCTCGAAATATTAAACCTCCAGCAAAGGATCCTACTGCCTACTCATTCGCGAGGTCACACCCTCGACGGTGTCTGCACTAATTTCCCCCCCCTAACTACCCTACCCCCTGTTCCCCAAATATGGACAGATCATAGCCTGATCCCGTTCCATATCAAAAATGTACGCCCCCCAACCTTCAGTAAAACGAACCCTCATTGTGACAACCCTGTCAACTGGAAAAAGGTTCAAGAAAATCTTACCCTCAACCCTATCCTCCTATCTCAGTCCCCCACTTTATCTGGTAACGTCGAACTTGACGCTAACCTCTTTCATAACTGGGTTTCACAAGAAATTAAAACTCGGAACCCTCCCAAACGTCTCTGCACAACTCGTAAAAAAACTAAGACAACTCCCCTTGGTTCACCTCTGATCTAGCTACTTCTCATCTACTGTGTCGAAAAGCAGAGCGAAAATGGCGCCGAACATATGACAATGTCGACCGTCTTTCCTACATCCAACTAAGAAAAAATTACCTCTCCAGCATTAAATCTGCAAAAAAAATCTTCTACGTCAATGCCATCAAGGAGTCCAGTCAAAAACAAAAAACATTGTTCTCAATAGTAAAATCGTTCACCCAGCCCAAAGCACTTCAACCTGAAATCCCCCCATCCCAAGACCTTTGCGACAAAATAGCAGACTACTTTGAGGACAAAATCGTCTCAATCCCAAAAAATTTCCCCCCTCCGCAAACTACTACAGGTGCCCTTACTCCCTCTCAACTTGAATCCCTCGCTGGTAGCCTTAAGAATTTCTCCCCTATCTCCCTGGCTCAAACCAGAGAAGTCATCCTGACGTGCAAGTCTGGATCTCCGTCTGACCCCTGCCCTCCCAAAATCCTCCACCAACTCATCGATGTAGTTAACCCAATCATTAACGATATAGTTAACTCTTCGCACCGGATCGGTCCCCCGCCTGTGGAAAAAGAGTATAGTCAAGCCCCTCATGAAGAAGGTCAACAAATCCCCGTCGGACCTGACCAATCTTCGCCCGATTTCACTCCTCCCGGCTCTGGGAAAAATAACCGAACAGATGGTCTACAGAGAACTTAAACGTTACCTGGAAGCTCATAATATACTCCATCCGCAACAATCTGGTTTTCGCCCCAAACACTCGACCGAAACAGCACTGATTGAATTATCAGACACAATTAAGACGCTACAAGACCAGAGGAAGAATGCAATTCTCATTCTTCTCGACCTCACTGCGGCGTTCGATACCATCTCCCACTCCATCCTAATCAGCAGACTGACGGACATGGGGATTTCAGATATCGCCCTATCCTGGATAAAATCATTTCTTACTGACAGGTCCCAAACTGTCGCTCTTGGCCCTTTCCACTCCCAAGAGAAGAAGGTCTCCTCCGGGGTACCTCAGGGGTCTATCTTGAGTCCCCTTCTCTTTAATATCTACCTCATCCCACTCTTATCCCTGATTGAATCATTCGGCATACCGGTAACATCGTATGCCGATGATACACAACTCATTGTACCTCTAGAGGCTAACTCAACCAAGGCTGAGCTCAACCTCAAAAACTGTTTAACAGCGGTCTTCCAATGGATGGACCCTAACCATCTCAAATGTAACTCCAGCAAAACGGAGATCCTCCCTATCGGAAAGAACACCTCCTTCTGCCCGGCCCTCTGGTGGCCTGATGATTCAGTCGCACCTCCCCAGACTGTAACAACAGCCAGGAATCTCGGTGTCCTTTTCGACTCTGACCTATCATTCGACCAGCATGCCAGGACTGTAGCTGGCCGATGCTTTGGAATAATAAAATCGCTGAAAAAGTTCTTCGACTTCCTTCCTCTGGACGCCAGAAAAACAGTAACCGTAGCCCTTATAATCTCACGCTTAGATTACTGTAACGGTCTCCTTGCGGGGACAAAAAAGACTACGCTCATCAAGCTTCAAAGTGTTCTTCACACAGCTGCCCGACTGGTCCTAAAGCTTCCCCGAAAATCATCTATCTCCGCAGCTCTAAAATCCTTGCATTGGCTCCCCCTCCATAAGAGAATACTTTTTAAAATATTGATTGTTGCCTTTCGAGCCTTTAACAAATCCGGCCCAAAATATCTCACCAGACGCTTCCCCCACTACAACCCTAGTCGATCCCTCCGTTCGTCCCAGGACAACCTCATAGTCCCCGCTAGGTACAACTTGAAGACCAAGGGTGGAAAAACCTTAAGCTTCCTGGCCACCAAAGCCTGGAACAACTTGCCCAAAAATCTGAGAAAACAGATTCACGAAAAACCCTTCAGAAAACTTCTAAAGACTTGGATCTTTAACCTTCCTGATGACTACACCAAAGCAGCCATCTAAACTCATATTACCACCAGGACTGACCTATCAGGAATTTCAGCGCCAAGATGCTCCTTCCGGAGCGAACGCTGCGCTTTAGAAATACCCCCACAAATATCACAAAAATAGCGTTGTCTTAAACAAGAACAACGTCCCCACTTTGCAATCCTGATTAGTGTATTATTGTAATTCCTTAAAGTAATTAATATTCATACAGTCATCACTACTTTGAAATAACAGTCTTCATTTATTTCGTTTGAAGGATTCACATTCATCGTGTTGGACCATCACACGCTGATAGTTGGGGTGGTTATGTATTTCAGCGCCATGAAACTTTTTTGGTGAACGTGCGCTTTATAAATATAACATAACAATGAGTGTGCTCCAAATGGTGCCCCATGGGAGAAGCGCACTGGGGTCAGGAAGCCCCTAGAATCTAAGCACAGGTGGGCATAGTTGCATGGCACACCCACCTGCAGTGGGGACCCTGTCCAATCTCTAAGTGGTGGCACTCCTTCTGCTTTGAAAGATGGGCTGAGGAAACCAAAAATGTGATGGGATTGCTGCAACATGTGGATTAACCTTAACCACTATTAATTATTCCGGGCCCCATCCCAGTCCATCATTTTTTGGCTAATATGACTCTCTAGACAGATGCCAGCCATTGTAAATCAACGTTAGTCCTGTTCAGATAGGAACACTTCGGCGCCAACAGCCATTCCAGGTTCATTCCAAAAGGGAACACAAGGAACCCGGGACTGGTTTAGGCCTACTTAGACATCATTGAGGTACAGCTTGATTCTTATGAACACAGCGTCCCTGTGCATCCATGACTGTCTCAGACAACAGTAGTGCGCCATTTTATATTATAAGGACCCAAACATCAAAAGGTTGTGGGCCCAATTTAAAGTGACATTCTTTTACTGCTAACTAAGTGTGTTGCCGAACATGCCTACATTTACACCTGCAGGAGTTCATAATAGGATTTCTGGCAGGCGTAAATGGGTTTACTAATCAGGATTGCTCCATCATAAGTGCGGAGAAGGATAAGTTACTTACCTGTAATCCTGGTTCTCTTCCAGGGGTATACTCATCAAAGTCATAAGCAGTGAATCAGTGAATTATTTCCACCCATGTGCGGGACCCCAGGGCTTATAACAATATATATGACGCATGTGCAATCGAGCATTGAGGACAATGAAGATGCACCAAGCCATGGACCCCAGGAGAGAAGACACTTGTCTGACCGTAGGGAGGAGAGTCTGAAGAAGCTCCTGAGACTTCTTCTTGATAGATATGAACCTCTCCTCCAAAGGACACGCTTCCTTCCACGGTGTCCAGCGACGATCCCAGGTAGTGAATGCTCTGAGTGGCGTTGAGAATCGATTTCTTGAAATTGACTCGTAGACCCAGGTTGTTCAGAATGTGAAGACTGTAAGACAGATGCGACTGAAGTAGAGATGGAGTGGAACTCTTCAGAAGCCAGTCGGCGAGGTATGGGTAAATGAAAATTCCTCGTTTGCGCAGAAAGGCCGCCACCACTGCCATGCATCAATGTTCTTGGTGCTGACTTGAGTCCAAATGGCAGAACTCGAAACTGGTAATGATGCTGAGCCACTTGAAAACGGAGAAACTTTTGATGCTTTCTGGACACTGGAATGTGGAAATAAGCTTCCCGCAAATCTTTGGAGCACATCCAGTCTCATTGATGTAAATGGGGGAAGATCTGGTGTAGAGCCAGCACCGGAACTTTTCTTTTCGTATGTATCTGTTTAAGATGCGAAGATCCAGAATAGGCCTGTACTCCACAGAAGGACCCTTTTTCTTGACCAGGAAATAAGGAGAGTATATTCTATATTCTGATGCATTGCGGCATGTTCTATGGCTTCTTTTACCAGAAGACTGCGTACCTCCTTTTGAAGGATGGGATGACACGAACCGAGTTCCCTCAGAGGAATGGAAGGAGGTGGAGTCTTGAAACGTAGTAGATATCCATTTTCGACAATATTTAGCACCCATTTGTCGCTTGTTATATTGCGCCACTCCTCCAGAAAACCAACAATACTTCCTCCTATGGGAGTGGACAACACGTTTAGAGGAAGTAACTGCTCATTGTTTTGCTGGCTGTTTTGAGGTAGAGGCCTGTTGTTTATTGTTGCCTCTTCCCTTCCCTGGACGCCTTTGTTGGAAATGAGACCTTTGCTGCTGCTGTTGACCTTGCGACGACCACTGGTTCGATTGACCTTTTTGTTGGAACTGGCGTTTCTCATTGGAACGAAAACGCTTACGAAAGTCTTTCTTCTTCTCCAGACCTACCGCCTTAACTGTGTCCAGTTCCGCTTTCATTTATGTCATCTTTTCGTCTGCATGAGGACCGAAGAGAGAAGATCCATTAAGCGGTAAGTTAGTGATCTTTCGCTGTACTACCGGTTTAAGGCCTGTTAATTGCAGCCATGCAGCACGCCTTGAACAGATCCCATGAGCAGCTAAATCAGCCCCATCCACTGAGGCGCTAATAACGTGGTTAGCGACAAGACCTCCTTCCTGTAAGATTTCTCTAAAATCTTGCTGATCTTCTTTAGGAAGCTTGTCTACAAAACGACCCAGGGAATCCCATAAGGACCTGTCATATCTTCCCAATAGAGCAGAGGCACTGGAAACCTTCATGAAAGAGGCCGATGTGTTGCACATTTTTCTGCCCATGGAATCCATCACTTCGCTGTCTCTATCTGGAGGAGCAGAGGATAAAGACATCGATGACTGAGTTTTCCTAGCCGCTGCCACAATGATAGAATCTGGAGGCGGATCTGAGCGAAGAAATAATGGATCCTGATCAGGGGCCTTATATTTCTTAGCTATTCGTGAAGGCACAGACCCCACTGTTGCAGGAGTTAGAAAGGTCGGAGTGGCAAGGTCAATAATGCCAGGAACAAGTGGAAGCAATGGTCTGGCTGAGGAACGGTGATGTAGGGTTTCAAAGATTACAGTGGTGGACACAGTAGGAACCAACACTGTAATATTTAATTTGCTTGCTCCTCAACATAATACCTCATTGAAGGTAGTAAGATCGTGATGGAGGTGTAGAAGTACAAGTAGGAGAGTAATCTCTCCTAGAGGACTTGGTAGATGAGGTAGACCAAGTGCGAGGTCTTCGAGGACTTCTCCTTGATGAAGAATGAAAAGACCTAGATCTGTCCCTTGAATGTCTGTAACGGGATCGCGGAGAGCGTGATCTAGTCGGAGTTCTTCTTCTTGAAGATACCACAGTGGGTGTCCTTGATCTTCGTGGAGATCTCTGAGGTGCTTGAATTGGAGATCTTGACAGGCGGGAAGGAGATTAGGTACGGGAATAGTCCGAACCAGGACTGCTGATAGACCTAGCTTTCTTCCGCCTAGGTTCTTCACCAACTTCTGGAGAGCCCTCTGGTGAAACCTGTACAATATTAAGTTCAGGTGACGAAGATCTTGAGGGAGAATAAGATGCACCGGCAACCTCCTCCGAGGCCCCAGCATGTTCCTTGTCCTTCGACGTCGATGCCCTCGACGTCGACAACTGTCCCTCCCTTGACGTTGAACCATGGTGATGTCCTGTAGGACTCAAGGGCTGTGCAGATTTCTACGTCTTCACAGGAGACCTTGGCGTCGACCTGGCATGATGTCGTGGAGATCTTGACCTCGAATGATGTCGCCGCCGAGGCGACTTCGAATGACGTCGACACCGTGGTGATCTCGACGTCGAACGGTGCCTTACTTTCGCCGTCGACTGGTCTTCAGGTCTCTTCGACGTCGGCAAGCTTCTCGACGTCGACCTACGGTGAGTCGACGGAGAGTGTCTCGATGTCGATGGGGGTCTAGACGACGATACATGTTTCAACATCGATAGACCCGCATCTTGGCCATACCTCGGTTCAGAAGCAAGGCGCTTCGACGTCGAGGTCTTTCTCGACGACGGAGACTTACGCCGTCTTGACGTCGGAGACTGTCAGGCCTTTTCTTCGACGGTGGCTGCGACACCAACGGCGAACTATCAGGAATTTTCCTATTTCTTGACGTAGAGGCAGACTGTAGAAGGTGTCGATGCTTCTGATGAGAGGAGGGCTCTTCATCGACAAGGGCACTTTCTGGATGTGTTTTTCCTCTCTTCATCACCGCCTGAAGCCGAATCCTCTCTCTATCACGGAGTGTTCTTGAGGAAAACCTTTGGCAGTGATAACAGGCGTCTATCTTATGAGAAGAAGGAAGACAGGCGATACACACGGAGTGTGGATCTGACCTAGCCATCTTTTTTCCCCAAGATGGACAATTTCTGAAGAGAGCTGGCATTTTGACAGAAAAAGATGACAAGTTTCTGTCAGAAAAAGAAGGTAAAACTTCTTCCAGCACAGGAGAAATGCTAAACAGCAAGAAAAATAACAATTTCTGACTAAAAAGTCAAAAAACTGTCGAGCTCAAGCTCCAGGATCCTCACAGAAGGAGCCGAAAAAAAGAACTGACCTAACTGTCACCTGTGGTGCATGCTGGGAGCATAGGGCTCTCTGAGGTTCTTAAAGGCAAAGTACCTAGATTCTTGTAAGTCTTAAAGGCGAGGTGCCAGTTTTCTTTTCTGTCTCAGGACAGTAATTCATATGCAGCCTATGGGCCAAACTTCCTTCAAATACACGTGTTTTTTTCCGGGTTCTGGAAAATAAAGACATTCTTGTATGAAGCCCTTTGGGTGTATGGTCTTTAGTACAAGTTTTCTTAAGTAATGTATTACTATGCAAGTATGGCTGAATTGTTTTCTGGCTGTTTGCCCCTTTTTCAGTTTGGATTTTATAGGGCTGCATAGTTATATATAATATGTATATATATTTTATATATATATATTTTATATATATATATATATATATATATATATATATATATATAGATAGATATATATACACTACTATAATAAAGCAGAAACTTTCAGGCTTTGAGGCGGGTAAACTCGGGAACCACTGCGCCAATCTACACACCCGATACACCGTTGAAATCGGCAGGGTGTGTAGATGGTTATAGGCTACATAAATTAAAAAAATAAACATTATTTAAAATTTTAGATTAACCCCTTCGCTGCGGCGGGAATTCCGCCGCAGCTCTAAGGGGGTGGGGGGGCCGAGCGGCGCTCGCATGCTCGTGACGGAGCTGCTCCGTCACGAGCCGTGGTTGAGCTGTCCTCATGACGGAGCGGTTGGCCCGCCCCGCTCAATGGAACGTCCAGCGCAGGCGCGGAATTCGTGCCGGGCAGGCGCACAGAGCGGGCCATGACGGAACCGCTCCGTCATGAGCACAGCTCAACCGAGGCTCATGACGGAGCGGCTCCGTCATGAGCATAGAAGGGGTTAAAAAAAAGTAGTCCCTCAAAAGTAGTGCCGGCCGCGACCTGCGTGGTCACATTAGGAGCACGGGGAGGAGCGGCGGACATGGCGCGGGGGAGGAGCGGTGACGTCAGGAGCAGAGGACCGGTGGCGGAGGAGAAGCGGCGGACATGGGGCAGGGGAGGAGCGGTGGTGCGAGCGGACAGGCAGGAGCAGCGCCGGCGGAGGTAAGGGCACTCATGTAGGGGCAGGCGGGGGTCGGGGCAGGCGGGGGTCGGGGCAGGCGGGCCGGGCGGGGGACGGGACGGGCGGGCGGCGTAAAGACAAACGGTGCATTACAGGAGGAAAAGGAGGAAAAAGTGACGTGTAGCCACAGGGGTTTTAGATGGAGGAGCGCCGACGAAGGTAAGGGGACCCCCAAGTCCATTGAGAAGTGGTTCGGGTCGGGGAAGGCGGGGGACGGGCCGGGCGGGGGACGGGCAGGGCGGGGGCCCGGCATAATGGACACTGAAGGGGCGGGCGGAGGTCGGGGAAGCTGCCTGTTGCTCCCGGACAAGGTCGGGACGGGCTGCTAGTATATATATATATTGTTATAAGCTCCGGGGTCCCGCACATGGGCCAGGATAATTCACTGCTTATGACTATTGATGAGTATCCCCTGGAAGAGAAATCCTCTACAGTAAATCCCATCAAAGGAGTTGGATGTGTGCAGAATAAGCCAGTAACATATGGAGCTTCTTGGGGGTAAGGAGGGAGTCTAAGTTTGGCAGCCGGAGGATGCTGAGGCTAGCTAAAGGCTGTACACAGTTGAGTTGGGTGGGACAGTGGCCAGGCGCTCTACTTATCACTTGGACAGGCCAGGCTCACAACATACTGCGCACAACCAAAGTCCGCGCTCAGCTGAGTTGAGTGAGAAGGGAGCTGCCTCAGCACTGTGCCATTATCCAGGCCAGCAGAGGCTGCTATGGCTAGAGACCTCACAGCATATACTATGTCTGGTTGGATAACATCCTTTCCTATGGGTCCCTCCTTCCCACTCCTGGGTGACCTCCTCAGCGAATATACTGTGACTGCCCGCCCAATGCTCATTCATTTGGGGTTCCTCCTCAGCATCCCCTTGATGAACTCTTCATAGCGCATGATATATTTGACGGAAAATTGAACAAGGGTGGCACCTTTCTCCTCTCAGCAGTTTTTCACATTTCCATTCTCGATATAGTTTAAACTGTAGAAAAGTTAGCACTCCGAAGCCAGTAGGTAAACCCATGCACAACAATGTTTATTCTCTCATATTCTCTTACACCCATGAGTACTGGCAGGTATGAACCTTCTACTCTAAGCCATTGCACTATACTCTGCACCACTATATGCCACAGCAACTCTACTCTGAACCACTCTACTCTAGGCCACAGCATTCTACGTCACTGCACTCTAAGCCACTCTACACTACGCCACACTACTCTGCACCACTCCATGCCACTGCACTTTATGCCACTGCACTCTATGACACTCTACCCCACTGCACTCTGCTCTAGGCCACTCTGCACTGCACTTTATACCACTCTACTCTATCCCACTGTACTCTGCACCACTCTACACCACTGCACTCCACTTCACTGCACTCCACTATGCTCCACTGCAATGTATGCCAAGCACTTCATGCTAATGTACTCTACTCTGCACCACTGCACTCTATGCCACTCTATCCTACTCTGCACCACTCTATTCTGTGCCACTGCACTCTACTCTGCAACATTCGATGCCACTGCTCTCTACTCCACTGCACTCTACTATGCACCACACTACTGTGTTCTGAACCCTCCTTCTGTATGTTACTGGACGCTATGCCACTCAACACCACTGCACTCTACTCTGCACCACTCTATGTCACTGCCACTATACTCTACACCACTTTATTCCACTGTACTCTATGCCAATGTACTCTACTCTGCACCCTACACTCACCAATCTACTTTGCGCCACTGCACTTTACTCTATGGCTCTCCACTCGAAGCCACTGCACCTTACGTGATTGCACTCCATTTCTGCGCCACTGCACACCACTGCACTGTACACTGCAATGCGATTTACTTTGCAACACTGCACACACCACTGCACTCTATGCCACTCTACTCTGAGCCACAGCACTCTTCTCTGCACCACTCTGTCACTGCACCACTCTATGCCACTCTACTCCACATCACGCCACTCTGTGCCACTATAGTCTACTCTGCACCACTCTATGCCACTGTACTCTATGCCACTGAGCTCTACTCTGCACCACTGCACTCTACTCTGTACCACTCTAAGCCACTCTATTTTGTCCCACTGCTTTCTGCACACCACTTCACTCTATGCCACTCTACTCTACACCACTTTATGCCACTGTACTCTACACCAATGTGCTCTTATCTGCACCACTGCACTCTACTCTACACCACTGCACTCTACTCCACTATACTCTATGCTACTGCACGCAACGTGTCTCCCCTCGATGCCACTGTACTCTGCCACCACTGTGTGCACCACTCTAGCCACTGCACTCTATGCCAATCTACTCCACCTTGCACCACTCTACTCTGTCACTGCACTCCATGCCACTGCACTGTACACCTCTAGTATATGCCAGTGCACTCTGTCACACCAGTGCGTACTCCATGCCACTCCACCCTAAGCCACTCTATCCTATGCCACGCCACGTCAGCCACTCCACACAATGCCACTGTACTCTATGCCACTCTACTCTACCACACTTCACTCTATCCCACTCTGCTCTACGCCACTCTACTCCACACCACTCCACACAACTCTTCGCTCTGCAATTCCACTACACTCCACAGCACTCTGCTCTATGCCACTCTAGTCTAAGCCATTCTACACGACACTACTTTACTCTACTCTATGCAAACCAACTTTACGCTACTCTAAGCCATTTCACTCCACTCTTCTTTCACACCACTCCACTTTAACCCATTCCAAGCCACTCTATGCCACTCCAAGCAACTCTACACTACTCCACTATATGCTACTCCAAGCTGTGCCATTCCACTTCACTCCACTCCAGGCCACTGTACAACATGGCGAAAAAGACATCAGAAGAGCCAATAGCTCTAACTAGGTGTGAAAAAGTGCCATCTTTCTTGCGTTGGTATGCCTCCAATTTTTGCTGAACTGCTGATGTGCTTTGACTGAGTGTGCCCTGGGCTTCTGCCAACGAGGTGCCCAGGGACTGTGTTCCTTCCCTAAAACTGTGTTGAAAGTATAACCCAATTGGCATTTCTGGCCACCTGTCAGCCACTCAGTAAATGGTACCCTAGGTACCCAGGGCATGGTGACCAGAGAAGACCCCTAAGGGCTGCAGCACTTATTGTGCCACCCTTATGGGCCCTGTACCCTGACACTCACACACTGCCTTTGCAGGGTGAGTATCTAGGTACAGAACTAAACAAAGAGTCAACCTGGCACACATCCCTGTGTGCCATGCTCACAAAACCCACTGCACTGGCATACATCAACCACCCCTCTGGCTGGGTGCCCTATGCCAGTGGTATGGGCACAGGTGCATGAACCCTGTGCCCCTACAGTACCCAGGGCCATTCCTAGGCACTGTGAGTGCAGTGATGCCATAAAGAGTATATGGTGCTGGGAGGTTATCATTATAAACTCCACAGCACCATAATGGCTACACTGAAGACTGACAAGTTTGATATCAAACTTCTCAGCACATTAAACCCACACTGATGCCAGTGTGGGATTTAATGTAAAATGCACTACAGAGGGCATCTTAGCGATGCCCCCTGAAACCTAACCTACAATCCACGTCTTGTCTGAAGGGCTGCCTAGGCTGCCACACAGCAGACATGTTGCTGGACCCCTGGGTGGAGAGCCCCCGCTCTCCTGGGCCTGCAACAATGCACATCCTGAGACGAGGTGCCAAGCCTCCTCCCCCAGGATGGGCAGGGTAAGCTTCAAAGGCATTCCGCACTTGGGAGCTTCTCCAGACCATTTGCTGTACTCAGCAACTGGACCCCACCGGTTCTGACCCCCACTCTGGCGTGAAGACTGTCGGGAAACCCAACATCAGGAAGGGGGTGTGCCAGCCTGTGGCAACTCCACCTCAGGTGAGGAGGCGAGGTGAAGCACGACCCCAGGCTCCGGCCATCTCGAAGATGGGGAGCCCTGCCCAATCACAGCTAGGCTCCTGCCCCCATCCCACAGGAGAGGAGCAGGCTAGGGGGTGTACCCACCCCAGGAGAGTGACCCATTGGTCCCTGCCCTTGCCCTACCTGTAACGCCCCTAAATTTAGTATTTAGGGGCACCCTGAACTTTCCTTCCTCAGATCCCGATTTGCAACAACAAGAAGACCAAGAAACACAAAGACCTGCCGTGCAGCTGCTAACAAAAGGACGACGCTCACTGACTTGGCCCCAGAACACTACAGACCTATTGATCCTTGAACCTGCTCCTGCGAAACTCCAACGTCTCCGGCGGACAGCAACCTCGACAACCCCGGAGGACCTGCCTGCCTTGAACCTTCCAAAATACTGGGACTCCTATGAGTAGTGGTTCTGCTCCAACAGCAATACCCCTGGTGCCAGCCAGGAACCGCAAATTCAGCCCACTCTACACCCGCCAAACCTGGCCTGTGCCTAAGTGTTCCAAGACCACGAGGACGTCCACCCGGTGACTGGGACCCGAAGTCCAGTGCCCAAAGACCCTTTTCAATGACCCAGACGACGCCTGCAGCCTCAGAACCAGGGACTCCTCCAACCGCGACCAGCTGAGGGTAAGATTTCGCAACACCAAAAGGCACCCCTGCACCCAGCGCCCAACGGCTCCCTGTGCCCTCATTTGGGGTACCGACCTCTTCGCCAAGATCCCAACTTACCTCTCGAAGTGGTGGTCGCACCTGAAGAATCTCCGTCCCGAGCCTGCAGCCTTTGTTCACTTTTTAACTTTCCCCTTGGATAACATTGAGCGCCCGATGGCTCAAAAGCACCCTGCTCACAGCCGCCCGAGTGCCGCTGGAAGTGCAACTACTACCCGACTCTACTTCCCCACTTGCCCTGAGTAAGTGACCAGGAGCTCAGCTCCCACACCCTCGTGGCCTGCCTGCTTGCAGCCACCAACCAAAGGCCCCCTACCCTCCATTGGATTGCGTTGGGCCTACTCTCTCTACACCCTGCTGCCCCTGTGCCGCTGAAGGTGTTCCTTTCTGAACACCCCCGAATCTATGCCCAGAAACTTAACTCCATCAGTCGAGTACTCACCTGAAAGCTGATAACTCACTTTCCTTCCATAGGCTAACATTGACTGGTTTTCAATGACATTTTTTCCCATTGTGGAGTTTTAAAACATTAAAATATTCATCTAAAATCAGCCGAATAACGAATTCCGAAATACTCACCTGTGGTCAGGAGAGAAGCCAGTACTGTACCCTTTAGCTCAGTGCTGAACCACAAAAGTAATCTTAACTGTACTTATCAGTAACTTGAATTTTCTTCCATAGGAAACCATTGACTGTTTTTCTCTAAACTTTCTTCCAAGTGTCGATTTTTGCAAACTAGAAATATTCCTTAAACCTCATACCAGATACTAAAACGTAATTTCTTGCCTGTCTTAGGTAGAGGTCCCAGTGCTGAACCTAGGGGTCCAGTACTGGTTTACAAAAGTAATGAGAACCGACTTTATCTGTGACTTGAATTTCCTTCCGTAGGGTAACATTGCTAGTTTTTCACTAAAAAGTTTCTAAGTGTCAACTTTGAAAATACATCTATATTCTTTAAAAATCACAATTGTACCCAATACGCTCTTACTTAACTGTTTACAGCTTATGTCTAGGGACTGAATCCAGGATCCAGTTCTGTGGTTAGAAAAGTAATCCTTAAAGTAATCAACTGCATTTATGTAGAAAACCCCATTGAGCTCAATGTTAAATTCTCTGTAGAATTGTGTTGCCTATTGCAACCACTGTAGCTATTGTACTTACAAAGTCTATTGCCTTTCTGCAAAGTAATTACCTTAAGTCACTCATATTGAGAAAAGTATATTTTGATACCTGTTGGTTCTAAAATAAAACAACTATATCTTTTGATATAAAAACAATTGGCCTTTTGCTGACTGAGTGGGTACAACAAATGCTTTACACTGTCCTCTGATACTGCCTTACTGCTCGACCAAGCTACCACTTTAGAGAGTAAGGTCATATCTGACTTTAACCTGTTATACCTCTGTGGATTGGGGACTCTATACACACTGTACCTTACGTTGGTCCAGTATATATAGAGCCAATTTCTTACACTAGGTGAAACACTTTGGCTTTGCAGTTCTTTCTATGGTGGTCTTTTCATAGATTCTCTTCGATTACATGGTGGCAGAGCAGTGTCTTGCTAGCAGCCTGCTGATCTGCCACCTCTTAAGAGGAGGTCCCTCCGATACATGGAGGACACAATGGGGGAACAATGGCAGTCTCCAACATAAAGGGAATTCCAAGCTCGGTGGGTGGACCATCGAAGGTGCAGATGGAAAATCAGCCATATTGTGGCAGAAGACCACTTAACAACCCCACACTCTATATCGGACCCCGAGTCCTTATTGACTTGAGGAATAGGGTGATTTCGTTTAATGTTTTCGTTGTGCTTCACTCTATTAAATGGTAAAAAAAACTAACTATAAGGTGGTCTGCTCCTCAAACACAGGTGGCTCATAGGAACCGTCATTGTAACACATCATCTAGTTGAGCATTTGGCTTGAAGTGAAGTGAAAAGGTTATGATTGTGCATTTGTATCTGGTGAAGCCATTTTAATAAAAATTACAATTTTAGAAAGGTATCACCCTAAAGGTAAATATAATTGAATATTGTGATAAAATATGGTCTCATTGCATACCTATAGGCGCAATGTGTCTTCAGCAAATATATTAATAGATAATATAGATTATAAATGTGTTTTGGAAAACAATGTATTTCTCTTGGAAGGGTAACCGTTTCCGGTGTATTTTGAACTCTGTTTCCAGTGTTGGTGAAAGGTCAAGTCACCACCAAGTACTACAGGCTGCTGTCCAAGCACGGCGGCTGGGTGTGGGTGCAGAGCTACGCCACCATCGTGCACAACAGCCGCTCCTCCAGGCCTCACTGCATTGTGAGTGTCAATTATGTCCTAACGTAAGTATGACGTACCTGAAGGCGCCATGTTGCTTTCCCACAGATGTTAATGTGGAACCATATTCATGTGCTTTATGTGTCACATACTATGAAATTCTCCTCCAGCTCCCAAATATCTTTCAAGTTAAAGATCATTTAACTTTAAACATGGCGTAGGCCTGGTATATGAACGTCACAAAAGCAGCACCTCCCATACTGCCTCCGCCCCTTTAAGATTTAGAAAGTGATTTATTATGCGACACCTTCAGCCAATCTCTGTGTATTGTGTCAACAGTTTGCATTCTGGGACTTGTAGTTTTGATTTCCAAAGCGTTTGTTGTGCATAACCTCGTGTTCCATGGCAGTTATGAGGCCTGCAACAATAGACCTGCACAAGATGCTGTCTTTCCTCCCATGATGCAATCTACTCTCTTTTATACCCATCTACGTTCATTGTTATCCCACTTGAGCCACGGTCTTTAGTCACTGTATTCTCCAAGCTCATAAAATCTTTTTCTTCAAAAAGAAGCATTTTTTGTGCTTGGAGGTTTTCCCCTGCCAAATGCAACACCTCCGTGGATTAAGGAACCCACTGCAGGGATCTGTGTTTGACATCATAGTCATAGGTTTAAATCCCAGCTGGTCTTATCATCCTGACGTGGTAGGGGAGAGGACTGCTTTGCAGTGAATGTTTGGTCATTGACCAACCATACTTTTTGGATTTAAAATAGTTCATCATGCATCCCAGTGAAGGCAACCTACGGAGCAAATAGAAAGACGGTGAGACTAAAATACTCCCCCTGGATGACCAGGTGATGAACAATGTTCTGGTTGGTAGAATTGTTGTGTTTTCCTTGGTCTAAAGCGTCTTGAGACCTGTGGGTGAGTTGGCGCTATACAAACTAAAGTAACATAACATAACAATGGCTAAAGAGTCCTAAGTTTAAGAAGCCAATGGCTGAAATAGGGCAGTCACAATCCTAGTATATATATGTATCTCATGTGTTTTTTTTTTTTAAAACATCTTGGCTTATGTAGGACCTAAAATGGTGCATCATGTTGTCCTTCTCTTCACAGAGATATTGAGTACAAGGAACTTCAGCTCTCGTTGGACCAGGTCACTGGCTCCAAGAGTCAGTTTTTATGCAGATCCTCACTTCCTACCTCACAAGAAACACGAAAGCCAATGAAACCCAAAAGCAGCAAAGGGAAAACGAAGCCAAGGACAACGCCATACCCGCAGGTAATGGTAGCCTTCCGCCTCATGTTTTACTGCAGTGGATTATTCAGCATGAAGCAGGAGGTGGGAGCAGGTAATGGACAGAGATATCAACCGAACTCAGAATCTTTCCTCAGAGTTAGCTTCAGTTTTTTAGCACATTATAAGCAGCTTTAACCGTTCTCAAGTGCAATAGGGATCTTGAGTCACGCAATAGGCAATGTGTATTATGAAGGAAATGGGCAATGTTTCTAACCGCCCGATCCATCAAACAAAATTGCGCTCGCAAAGGGCCAGACTCTGAGAATCTGGCCCTTTGCGAGTGCGATTTTTGCTTTTGGGATTCAGCATCCCAAATGTAAAAATCGCTAATTGCGATCTCGCAATTTTGCGAGGAATTACATTTAAGGAATCTCTATTTGAGATTCCTTAAATGCAATTCATCATCCAATGTTATTTTGCGAATTCGCAATTTCTGGCCGCAATTTACAGCGAGGTCAGACCTCGTGGTAAATTGCAAAAATTCAGAAAAATGCATTTAAATGCATTTTTCTGAGTTGCATGTTACACACACACATGTCCTTTGGACATGTGTGTGTGCAACACCTGTGTACAATTTCATTTGAGGGGTGCTACAGGGTGTCCTTTGGACACCCCTGGCACCCTTCAAATCGCTATCTTATTTGCGATTAGCAAATTGCTAATCGCAAATAAGGAATACTCCCTATTCATTCCTATGGGCCTTTTGGCCCATTGGAATGAATGGCGAGTTATTCCTTATTTGCGATTAGCAATTTGCTAATCGCAAATAAGGAATATGTAGGAATCTCATTTCTTTATGCAATTTCTACATGAATCCAGTTTTGCGAGTCCTTAATAGTGATTCGCTATGAATCGCTATTAGGGGCTCGCAAAACGGGAGAATGATGAATCAGGCTGCATGTATTACAGCACTACTATTGTCATGGTTGCTTGTAAATGTAAATTGGTCTTTTGCAACCGTAAACCAATGTACACATACATTAGTTTGGTGTAATATTACACTGGTGTAAATCCGCTCACATAGTTAGAGAATGGGTGTCCATGGTGAAAATGCCTATGTTACACCTCCAAACTAACGAATTTGTTGATACAAACATTTGCAAAACCCAATCTCACCCTGGATTTTATCAGAGCTTTAATCTTGTCACTGTGAGAAGTAAATCCCTTTCTGTGGAAGGAATGGGGGGACACTCACAGAGTTAGTGGGAGTATATAAGAAGGGATTATGCCAGTCAGAAGAGGAAAAAAAGCTAGCCTTTGCAAATGCAGTTATGCAAAGCATTTACACATCCATAAATATACACCACGTGCATTTACGCTTGTGTGAAAATGTACGCATATGAAAAGCAGCCAATTTTGCAGTTGCAGCTCAATCCTACTCGAATTGTTGGCGAGTTTGCAAAAATGTGCATGTTATAGCATAGATGTAAATGTAGTTGCAGATTCGCAAATTTTGTAGAGAATCTGACCATACATGGGCTTCCATCTTACAGGATAAAACAGAGCGGAAGAATTAGTAACACCTGGTGAAGGATCACATTAACCTTCAAAACCAACTGGGGGCCAGGAATAGCACCATTTGGCTATACAACCTTTTAGAGTTTTAGTCTCTACAGACAACCCTAAGTTTACCAGTTAACGCTAGCATGAATCGACAGGGCTTGAGACTAGACCACTAGAGCTCTCCAAGCCTCTGATTAAATTCTTTAATAGTGCTAAATCGAAGTGTAGCTCAGTTCAAATGTATTCCATCCTTGAGAAAGGGCTGATTCTCATGGCATTCAATTTGATAATCTTCAAGATAGTGTGTGTTTGACCAACTATTATGGAACTGCTGCTAATCATTTTTTTTTTTTAAACACATTTTATTGGGTAAACAGCACATGGGTCAACATATGACACGTTATACATTCAATCATCCCATATGTCCTCATTACCACCCCCAACTAACCCCTCAAGCAACCCCCCCCCGCTGCTGTTGGTGTGGGCATATTTCAAGCACATATTATAATAGTCAGGAGAAACCTAATGGATCAATACTCATCTGCAGCTGCAACCTATGGAACTCAATACAACACTCATCCCCCCTAGTCTTCATCTTCCACCTGAGAATTCCTTAGAGCCTGCACAAACGCCTCCCATGCCCTTGCCATCTCTAAACTCTTTTCATTTGCTGTTCGGGTGGCCTGCCTTAATCTGACAGTACTCTCACTGCGGGCCCATTTATATAATTCAGTTGCCCATCTCCTACTAGATGGACCCTCCCTTGACTTCCAGTGCCAGGTTATTTCCCTCTGGGCTACGATTAGGCCTAAATCAATGAACTTGCTAGTAATTTTCGTTTTAATCGTGTGAGGAAACCAGAGCAACAGACACGTCGCCATGTCATACTCCACCTGCCTGTCAGTAACTTCATTAAGAAGCGCCCCCACCTGAGACCAGTAATGCCCCAGCCTCGACAATCCCACAGCATATGATCAGGCGTCAAGCATCTAGGGCACGCTGCGCCCTGTGTGTGAAAATACTTCCGAATCTTCCCTGGAGTGAGGTTTGCTCTGTGCACTATAAAGAAGTGTACCTGCTGGAACCTAGCATTTCTACACCCTTTCCATGTCCTCTTCAGGACATGGCCCCATGCTATGTCCGGTATGAGTCGCCCCACACTCGCCTCCCACTTTAATTTCAGTGCTGTCAGTTGTGCTATGCCCTCGTTTTACATTCTAGAATGCAGGCAAGTAACCGCTTTGAATGTTCCCGCCGCCATTACTACGTACTGGCAAGCCATGGTGGTCAGTGGTTCCATCTGCCCGGTCTTCCAGTGTTTCCGTATCGCCGTTGTGATAGCCGCATGCAATAGGAAACTCCCATCAGGAAGGCCAAATTGATCCTGCAACACCCGAAATGGCAATAACTCGCCATCTGTGTAGAGGTCGCCTATCATCTGAATTCCTAACTCTTCCCAGTCCATGAGCGAGGACCAGTCCCCTCCATGCGGCAACGCTGTCAACATACCCAGAGGAATTTCTGGGGCATACGGATGTGCTACCCCTGCTCTCCTTTGGCTTCTGTTCCAACATAATCGCAGAGCCTTCTCCTCCAATGTCAAATCCCGTACGTCCAATTTCTGCTGCATTATTATATACGAGAGAACGTGTCCCTGTATTCTGGCCCCTCGGGCCAGATCAGGGCCCCTGAACTCTACTGCGACATTTTGGGTAAGGATCTGCAGTTGCGCTGCCAAATAATAAAGTTCAAAATTAGGAACTGCCATTCCCCCTTCCGTTTTAGGCCTCATCAGCGTGGTTAATGCTACCCGTCGCCTTCCGTGCCCCCATAAAATTTCCGTGGTTAGCGTGTTTCATTTCCGAAATATCCGCTGAGGGATCCATATCGGCAGCGTACGGAAGTAGTAGAGCAGCCGAGGCAAAGCCACCATTTTGAGCAGTGCCACTCTCCCCACTAACGAACGGGGAAGAGTTGCCCAGAATGCCATACAACCTCTCAGGGTTCTTATACAGCGTCCTATGTTCCCTTCTAGCATGTCGGCAACTCCGTGATAAATACGGACTCCCAGATAGGTGAAACATGATCGTTTCCCGATAATGTCCCCAGCTGGCCGCGGTTGGGGCATCTCTGCTCGTATCGGGAAAAGGCACGTTTTACTCCAATTAACCCTAAGGCCTGATAATTTTCCAAACCTCGACAACGTACTTATCGCCCCCTGCAATGCCACTTCCGTGTCCTCTAAGAACAACAACAGGTCGTCCGCATATAATGATATGTATTGCGGAGTTCCACAGCAGTCCAGGCCCCTAAATTCCATCCCTGTCCTAGCCTGGGCCGCCAAAGGCTCAATCGCCAAAGCAAACAGCAACGGGGAAAGTGAACATCCCTGCCTCGTTCCTCTCCATACAGGATAATCGGAAGATATCACTGCACCCAGTCGCACCCTCGCAGTTGCTGAGGAGTATAACACTTTCGTCCAACGCCCAAATTGAGTGCCTAAACCAAACTTCTCCAGCACCTTATGAAGGTACTCCCATTCCAGGCTATCAAAATCCTTTTCTATATCTATTGATAGCACGGCTGACGTCTGTTCTGTCCCCAGGTCGCTCCCCAGTACCCATAGCAGGCGACGGATATTAGTCGAGGTATTCCTGGTTGGGATAAATCCAGCTTGATCCTCATGGACCAATGTGGTCATGTACGGTAGCAGTCTGGTGGCCAATATACGTCTCAGGATTTTATAGTCCACCGTCAACATTGACAGCGGTCTGTAGGAAGTCACATCACTTTTCTCTTTCCCAGGCTTTAAAAGGGGAACGATCAACCCCTCTCTCATCGATCTAGGCAGGTGACCCAGCTCCGCCGCTTCCGCATAGATCTCCAATAAGTGAGGTGCCAAAACATCTATATATTTTGCATAAAATTCTATTCCCAGGCCATCTACTCCCGGTGTCTTATTCCGGTCCATCTGCTTGATCGCACCCCTAATCTCCGTCAGTGTTACGTTTTGACCCAGTGTCTTAGCGCTCTCCTCATCCAGTCGCGGGAGCTGAATCACCGCCAAATAGCCCTCCATGTCTGATTCTTCAGCCTCCAGGTTACTTTGATAAAGGGCTGTTTAGTAATCCAAGAAGCGCGAGAGGACTGCAGTTTGGGAGTAGACCATTTCTCCCGTCGCCGCACTCACGCTCATAATTGGGCAGCCTCTTGAAATCGGGCTAGCTAGCCTCGCTAGGAGTGTGTCCACCTTATCCCCTTCAGCATGAACCTTTGCCACATATTGTCTATAGTCATAGCTCCTCAATCTCTCTGTTTCCGCAGCTACTCGGTCCTTAGCCTCCAGTAGCTGCGTTTGCAGCGCCCGCTGCTCTGGTCTCTGCTTCTCTATGTCCCACAGTACTCCCTCTGCTTTTTGTACATCTGCAAGTACCACCGTTCTTTCACCTGAGTATTTGCTAATGCATAGCCCTCTCACCACTACCTTAAATGCATCCCATTCTACTGCCCTGGTAGAAGCCGTCCCTCTATTCTCGGCGAAGTAATGTTCAATGCCCTACTGAATTTCTGCGCAAAATGCTTGATCTTCAAGGGTCTCCGGGCACAATCGCCAAGTGGGGACCGCCGCCCTCATGCGTTGCCATTTAAGGGACACCAATTGGGGGTTGTGACCGGAAATGGTCCTAGCCAAATATTCGGAGTGTGTTGCCAGGGAAGCTATCGAGTGGCTGCATAAAATGGTGTCAATTCTAACATGTAGTTCATGGAGTGCCGAAAAGAAGGAATAATCCCTATCACCAGGGTGGTGCCCTCGCCACACATCAGCGAGTCCCCATCTTTCTTGCCAGTTCGACCTCAGCGTAGCAAGCCTACGAACCGGGGAATCAACCAGTGGAGGATGTGACCTATCTAATGTTGCATCTGTAATTGAATTGAAATCCCCCCCCCCAATATCACCTGGCCCGCCAGATAGTGTGCTAATGTCCCTGATATTTTATCTAGGAAGCGGGCTTGATCTGCATTCGGAGCATAAACACTACAGAGCACCACATCTCGTCCATACAATCTCCCCTCTACTGCTACATATCTGCCCTCTGGGTCAACAACATGATTCATCGCCTGGAAAGGGACCCCCGCCCTCACCCATACCAAGGCTCCCCTGGCAAACGCAGAATAGGCCGTGCCAAAGACCTGTCCCCGCCATTGCCGCTGTAAGGCAATGCACTCCAGTTTGATGAGATGGGTCTCCTGAAGCAGCGCTATCTGGATCCCACGTCGCACCAAAAACGCATGCACCTTATGGCGTCTGGACATTGTATGCAGTCCACGTACGTTCCATGTAATACATTTCAATTCAGGTAACGTCCCCATTGTCATTGTTCCCCAACTTCACCTCCTTCATGTCTCGCCTGCCCACACCGAAGCTGCTTAAATCCCAATTCTCAACTTCCCGCAAAACACCCATCGCCCTCCCCCCCAGAACAGGACCCAATAACAGACTATTAGCCCCCATCTTCCACAACAAATCACACAATTCTATCCTGCAGTAGCCATACAGGTTGCCTTAAGGGCAATGGGAGGGTGGTTCAGCCTCAACAGGTGGCAGCCCTCGCCTTCACCCCTAGCCCCTTGATCCCATACGATAGTATGTCATAGTTATAGTGTTCCCAGATGTCATCAGGTGCATCAGCGCCTCCAGGAACAGTTTGTAAGAGGAGTCCTGCACGAGGGGTTATTCATCTAGCATTCCCTCTGCTGTTCCGGGCGTGACCTCTGGGTCCTTAGTGCTGTCTGTGTCCGAGAACTCAGTGCCCGATTTTCTCTTGTCCTCGTCAGAGTCCGTCCCCATCGCCGAATCCTCTCTCTGTGAGCCTGTTATCTCCGCCGTCGCCGCCAGAGCTCCTCGTTTATCTGCAGCCATTTGAGTGATCTGTTGTGCTTGCCAAGGTTTATTTCGTTTAAGGAGATGTTGCGATTTGTGCACCTGTATCGGTTTAGGCGGTCTGCAGACCCCTTTACCTTTATGATCCGTGCTCGCTCTATATGATTCGAGCCTCGTCCAAGCTTCCTCGGGCGTCATGAAAAACTGCGTCGAGCCATCCATAATCACTCTCAGTTTTGCTGGGAAAATCAGCGAATATTGGATTCCTTCATCTCTGAGCTCTTTTTTAACTGACAAGTATGAGGCCCTGCGCTTTTGTATCTCTTGGGTGTAGTCTGGGAATATCGTGACTGTGCCAATCCCCACTTTAAAAGGCCCTGTTGACCGTGCCCTCTGGATTAGCAGATCTCTATCTTTGTAATGAAGGACTCTGGCCACTATAGGTCGGGGAGGGCGGCCAGGCAAAGGCGGCTTGGCTGGGACCCTGTGTGCTCTCTCAAGTGTAAAGAAGGAAGATAGTCCCTCCGGGGCCACCACTGATTTGAACCAGTTCTCTAAATAGGCAATCATGTCAACTCCCTCTGTTTTTTCGGGCAGGCCTACCACCCGTACGTTGTTGCACCGATTTCGACTTTCAGAATCTTCGGCCCGTTTTTCTAGAGTTGCTAAGCGTTCCAGCGCATCACCCAACTTGCGTTCCACCGTCACCAGTGCAGGTTTCAAATCTTGAATGACCAATTCATTCTCTTTTACCCTGTCCGCCAACTTTGAGTGGTCTGCTCTCAGGAGTCCCAGTCCCGTTGCGACTTGCGCTATGTCCTGGTGTAGGGAGTCCTTCGTCGCCGCTATAGCCTCCAGGATTTTATCTAAGCGTTTATTTAGCCTCTGTTCCGAAGTCGTGGCCTCCATTGCACCACCCTCATCACAGTGGTCGTCCTGCCCCGCAGCCAACTCTTTCCTATTCTTTGGCTTCATCTTGAATCCTTATGCGTGCCACTGCTCAGCCGACTTACACTTCTCCGCGCAATTACCTTCAACTAATGACTGTATGGGCGATCGGCCGATGAGCGCGCCACCGAGTGTATTACTATATCGCAGGACCCCTATTTCCGCAAGCCCTCGACCCTTCAATGTCTGCATCTACAGCGGGGAGCACAAGCTCTCCTCCCGCCACAATCCGCAATCAGTTGCAGGTCAGCGCTAGTCAGCCAGGTTTGACACCGTTCCCCGTGTTGCCTTCGTGGGCCTTGGTTACTGTCTGGCTCACACGTTCTCCGCCAGCCGTTGCGCTACTCTTGCCGCGGGTCTGATGGTATTGCCTCGTGTAAGTCCAGATCCCTGATCGCGCTCCCTATATGTCACGTGCGCTCAAGGCCAGAGTGCTGCCGTAGATCAGTGGGTGGCTATGCCCTGTTCAGCGCTCACATGTCCCAACCAAGTCCTTCCCATTCGTTGTCAGGGCAGAACAGGCTCCGTCTTTCACTCTACCGTGACCCGTCACCTTCCATTCCCAGATTTAATCCTGCTTTCCAGTGTCGCTGGCCGCGCACCCCCGCTCCCCTTCAGCACAGCGCAGCGCCGCGGACCTGCCCCTGCCCCCACCTCCGTAGCACCGGGTTCAGGCCCGTACCACCACACTCACCAGGGACCGCAGGAAGACGCCTCCGGTGCCCGCTCGCCTGTTGGTCCTTCTTGTTGTTCCCTCAGTGCTCGTTCAGCTGCACAACATCGCGCAGAGTTTCAAGGTCGCTTGCTAGCCTCTACAGAAGGTGCGCGCTGTCCGCATCATTTACCCCTGCGTTTTAGCGCCCCCGCAGTTCTCAATTGTCCGAAGTTCTGCTTTCGCTCAGGAGCCGCACGGGTGTCCCCGCACCACCAGCCAGCCGTAATTTTCTTCTACGCGCGGCGTGACAGACGTGTTACACCGCGATCAGCCTGCCCTCTGGTCGCCATTTTAAAAGCTCCGATTTGGTTTATTATCCTCCGTCTACGTGGAGCCTCGAGCCTCTTCACACCTTATTACCGCAGTTCTCTGTGTAGAGGCAGCAGGCTACACTGCGCTGTGCTCATCCGGCTCTCTCAGTCGGGGACACTCGTTCCTTCGGAGGGTGCATGCCACAGCTCAGCCCGCTCCCATCAGCCGATCGCCGCCGCCATTTTGCCGCTTCACCTCCGGCCCTCCGAACACTCAACTCGCGTCAGGATCTCACTGGAGCCTCCGGACGTGGCAGTGTCGGTCAGGCAGGGTTCCCCAGTGGTTCCGATGCACGCTCCTCCAATTTGGTCAGATTACAGGAGGGTTTTCAGGATAATTATCGGGATTGGGCACGGAGCTCTCAGCTCACACCGCCTCTCCCATCGGCGCTCAAACCACCAACTACTGCTAATCATCACAATGATGACAGCAGAGAGGGTCAGATACTTTACACAAACAGGTGCAAGGAATGTGGTGAATAGATTTTGTGTGGATCAAGCCAAAGGGCTATTGATGTAGTCACAATCATCAAGTCTAAGAGGGCAGTGATATTGGTAGTTTCATGGTGGTTACAGTGTTTCTTGTTTAAGAGAAGCCACATTTAGACAACAGGCGCTTTAGCCAGCATCAAGGACTGCCTTCCTCCTGTCCAGACACTTCTTAAGGGTGCTTGACATATGTCATCTTATCTGGATTTATATTACAAATGCAATACCCATCCAAAACTCCTGACTGCACACATACAAAATCACAAAGTGCCACCTTGTGTCACATGATATTGGGTCTCTTTACACAGTCCCCCAGTGAAGAGTCGATGGCGAGCGTCTGGTGAGCTGGAAATCCCTACTCTGAATGTGTTTTCAAGTCGTGCGTGGAGGCTTTCCATATTTGCAATCCATTTCTGATTTCACAGCCTCCAAGTGACACACGGGAGGGAGGCAGCTTCAAACCCTTCTGTGTTTTTGGCCAGGTTAGGAACGGCTACCATCCTCTCTAGGCCCAGTCCCTCCAATATCCCTGCATGGAAGCTACACCTCAACGCCACACCCCCATGTCCAGGGCCCCCATCCCCTTCAGAGGCCACATCTTATCTCTCACACCATGAACATTTTTTCCAGTTTACAGAACTATGACTGGCTTATGTGGCAACGCATGGCCCTGTTTTTTTCTGGAGGGTTGCGGGGCAATTCCGATTTGTTGACTTACAACTAATGCAGGACATCAGCATATTCCATGATTCCGACTGGTCACAGGAAAGGATAAGTATTTTAATGTGTCAATTCGTTTCGCTTCAGGATATCACTTCTGTCATTGTACAAACACGGTTCCCTATTGATTAGTTAATTGTCTGTTACTCAACTAAAGCTTTTCGACTGCCTTTAAAAGCGGATAAATGCAACTTTTCTACTAAATACTTCCCGCATTTGACTCTCCCATTTTTTATTCAGCAATACAGCTCATTTCACGGAGACAAATTGGAAAGTGGCCAGGCCGAAAACTGGAGATCCAGCCCCACAGCGAGCACTACCCCAACCCAAGAACAGAGCTTCCACTCAGAGAACAGCGACCTGGTGTATACTCCTTCGTACGGGTTACCGTTCCCTTACCACTATGGACATTTCCCCGTGGACTCCCATGCGCTCAGCGGCAAAAAGCAAATGCTGCCCTCAAGGTTTGGACAGGCTCAAGGAGCGCCTTGTGAAGTAGCTCGGTTTTTTCTGAGCACCCTGCAGACAAGTGGCGAGTGTCCCTGGCATTACCCCAACTCCATGGTGCCCAACAGTCAACACCAATCCAAGCATCTTCAGGAGCAAGCGATGCATCCAGCACGGCACGATGCAGGGCAGAGCTATGAAGGTAGGTCATACCTGCCAACTTACAAATTAATTTCACAGAGTGAGGAGGGGGAGGGGCTTCATGGCGAGAGCGACCTAGGAGCCACTCTACCCCTCACCAAGCCCTTCACCCCCTCCCCAAAAAAAAAACAAAGGGTCGTTGAGGCGGTTTCTGATGTCTTTGAGTGTTTTCACACTTCTTCATGGACATCAGTTGCTTACTGCCTCCGAAAACGAGCTCGTTTTCCCTGTCACTGTGTGATTTCGACTCCTCACCGGGAGACCGTGTGTAGGGACTCAAAATGGTGTGACACACAGTTGCACTGTGTGAATTGGCAGGCCTGTTAGGTCCCTAATTAAGTCTCGGGGAATGTGTAGTGATATTGTGTATAAAGATAACCCAAGGATGGATGAATGAATGAATGGATGAATGAATGAATGGATGAGTGAATGGATGGATGAGTGGATAGATGGATGTTCGCTCTGTGGACTGAAACACCAAATGGAGTTCTTCACAAAAGTGCGCTCAATTGACCCGTTGACAAGACCTTTTGGATGGACTGAATACACTTCGTTTCCCACCTAGAGTAGAATATTTTCTTTGAAAAAATATTTTTATTTGGACACACCTTGTCATTCCATTTACTCTAATAACATCTTGCTTATATTGATACCATATCTCCATGCTTGATTTAGTTTCCGTCTATAAACACATGTGGCAGTCTATGGTGCTGCTACTCAGGCTTAACTCCGGCTCATTCACTTTGGAGTAATCTTTACCCAAGCAATTGCATTCGGCAGGACTCAGAATATTCGCATTCCCGCATAGTGGCACTCAGAATGCAAACAGCTTTCTACTGCGAAAAAGCCACAAAGTGAGCTTATTGTTTTTGCCACTAAGGGACGTGCTGCCCACAATCTCTTTCTTTATGGAGGAAAGGAGGGGACCGTGGCTTTCTTTGGATACCAGCATGTCCCTGAAAGTACAAACTGGAGCCGCTACTGGCAGTTGCTTTCACTAGCTGAGGAAGCCAAATCCTGCTCTCCCTTTTCACGCACACAAACATAAAACAAGGATGACGGCTGAGCATTACATTTCCGTCTAGGTTACAACAGCAGTATGTACGCTGCCCTCGCTACTTTCAAGAACTAGCGCTTGCAAAGAGCACAGAACACACCAATGAGGTTGACTGCAGGTCAAAGGAGCGTCCCTGGTGTGCGTTAAAATGGCTGCTGCTCAAGAGCAGAATCCCCTCTTGAGTGATGGGTGGAGCGCACCAATCTTTCCTTTTCTGATGCTTTAGTTAGTGTAATGCAGGTTGAGGGAACTGCCTATTTCCCTACTCTAATATGTGAGCGGCAAATTCCAGACACCAGTTGCCGAAATGGCCTGTGTGCAATACTTAATGTATTTAACCTCATATGTAAACAATTAGACACAACATTATATATTCTTTTCCAGAGATGTGTTCAACAGAGTTATGTTCAACATCAAAATCAGTTTTCAAACCAAAAATGTGTTTAATAAATTTGTACATGTGTGTATCTCAACATCATAATAAACTATTATGAAAGAATCAAAAAAATAAAAGTAGACCGTGTTCATTACATAACATATAGCTTGTTGAAAAACACTGTTAATATCTTCATCTGTGTGATCCACAAGAGAAATTGATCGGTGCCCTGTGCATTTCGGGACCCACAGTTCCTTCTTCAGGGGCCAGGAAGAAATGTGGACCAGAGTTCCACAAGAGTAATCCAACCCGATCAGTCTTGCCAATCTTGTAGTAGAAAACACTCTCGACTTCTCGAAGAAAACGTCAGTCTGGTAATGTCTTAGTACTCGCGCTCAGCTACAAAATACAAATTTTGATAGAACGGCTCCACTGTAAAAGATCCTTCACAGTGGAGTTGTTCGATCGAAATTTGGATTTGTTTTCTACTACAAGTTCAGCACGACTGATCAGGTTGGATTACTCTTGAGGAACTCTGGTCCGCATTTCTTCCTGGCCCATGAAGAAGGGACCGTGGGTCCCGAAATGTATAGGGCACTGATCAATTTCTCTTGTGGATCACACAGATAAAGATATTAACAGTGTTTTTCAAAAAGCTATATTTTATGTTATGAGCACTGACTAATTTTACTTTTTTGATTCTGCCATAAATAGTTGGTTTGAAAACTGTTTTTGATGTTAAACATATCTCTGTTAAACACATCTCTAAAAAGAATATATAATGTTGTGTCTAATTGTTTACATATGTGGTTAAATACATTAGGCAGTGCACACAGGCCATTCCGGCAACTGGGATCATGCTGAGGCCACTCATTTACCTGGGGGACAATTCTCCCATACCGGCCAATATGAGTGCCAAGAAGCGAGGAACAGCGCATTGTAGCCAATTCCCATATCACACTCCAAGTGCTGGGAGGCAAAACCTTCTCTCTGTAGGCCAGCATCCTTTGAAACTCACGGCCATATGATCTAAGACAGGTGACTGCTCTGTCCTCTTCCAAAAAAGACTTTAATTCATTTCTGTCTGAGATGAATAAAATGACCAGCACAAAGTATATGGTGGCAGCCCTCTCGAGCCAGCACCTTGATGACAAGGTCCCAGGCAGGAGCTCTGAAAGCATGCCGTTAGCCCATTACCAGTGAGATGTTCCTTTTCGTATTAGAAAGGCTGTCTCTGCTGTCTCACCCTATGGGCTGTTTAACCCTCAAGATGTAAGGCAGAAAGTCATCAACAAAATGTTATTTTCTATTTCACTAGTCTGTAAAGTGCACTATGACCAGGGTAACTGGAATTATGGGGCCTAGGAGATCAAATTATGTGGCAAGGTTTACCTAATTACCTTGCAAGAATAGGCAAATTAGGTGATCTAGTACGGCATATTTTGAAGCAGCATTACTTCACCATTTTCTTATTGTTAGGTCTAGCTGCTGACAGCTCATACGCTGTCTACTGGGAAGGGTATTGTTTCCTATAAAGGGCTTTGAGTGCACCCATTGCTTACCATTCACTGGCATTACCGTCACTCTTCTTTCCTTCCTCCTTATTAGCAAGTGTGAGCCGGGTGTCACTTCCTTTTCTTTCTGTGGTGTATGGACCAAGCACAGACTAATTCAACTTGATTACCCCAGTATAGGAACTTTCATAGATTCCCATGCTTTGTATCATTCCCCGTCGTCGGAATGGGGGCCTCGGTAAATAAAAAATATCAGAACCATAGGTACAAAAGAGAAAATCAGGCCCAGGCCTCATCTCATTTTGTAGCATATCACCCTCTTTGTGTAAAAGAGCCCAAATTTCCGCAAGAACCAATCAGAATAGCCTCACCCCATAGAACCTTCCTGAGAGAGCCTCAGAGCCTCAGATTTTCTACCACACGTTGTGCAAGGGAGTCTCCACTGAGCTCTGCTCAGTTTTTCTTTCTATTCAACTTTATTCTTCAACTTTTTTCTTCAAAATCTACAATGTCTGACAAGGAGAAGAAGGCTTTATTCAGGGCTTGTGCTACCTGTGCGAAAAAGAGGCTTTTTGTGGAAGAGAAGCATGATGACTGCGGCTCCGTCGACGACGACGTCGACGATTGAAAAAATGCAGATTTCCACACGGAAACGGCAGATAACACAGGAGATGACTTCTCCAAGGCGAGTTACACCTTTGCCTCCTAATATGCTGCTGGATGACGAGTCTGATGAAGAGGGTGACGATATCCATTACGGGGATGCCTACAGTCCCTCAGATTTGAATGTGAAGTGTCAAGATAGTGATACTGAGGAGTACTACGAACACCAGTATGTTCAGCAGGAACAACCTCCTCGAGGCTTGGGTCAGGACATGGTGGCCATGCCAGCCTCTCTGGTTTCAGATTTGCAATTGATGTTGCAAGACTATAGAAATAGATTTCCGACTCAACCAGCAGTACAATCGGAACACCCTCCTTCTCCAACTGTACCCCCGACATCTACAATCATCGTGACAACGGTGGTCCCACGGGATGTGGACCCTGAACCCAGAGAGGAATCCAGAGAAGTTGAGCATGATGTGTCTTCAGATGATGACGTTCAAGAAGATCCTATAAATGACCCTGACTTGGATTATGATGATAGTGGCCTTCAAGGTCCAGATGCCACAGGACAGGACACTGCTACTTCTCCTGCTGACATTGGGGGTTTCCATAACCTCATGGAGAGGGCATCTAAAAGGTTTGGTCTGCCAATCACAACAGTGCAGTCAGACTGTTTTCTTTATGACTTTAAAGAGCCATACAAAAAGTCAGTCAGATCGATTCCTATAATACAACACGTATGGTCAGAAGGGATCAAGGTCATGCAGAATCCGGCCACTGTCATTCCTGTTCTTCCCCGGCTGGAGAAGAAATATAAGGCCCCTGAAGGCAGACCAGCGTGCCTATTTGGACAACCTAAGCCGGATTCTGTAATATCACAAGCGGCACAGAGCAAATCCAAGAATCCATCCACGCCAGTTACTACACCCCCGGACAAGGAAGGGAGGTACTTGGACAATGTGGGCAAGAGATTCTCCTCTATGGCCAGTCTCCTCGTTCGAGCGGCTAATGTTCTGGCAATCTTGGGCAGGTACGATCGCCAGATGTGGTGTGATTTGGCCCCATTTATAGAACAGCTGCCAGAATCATCAAAAGAGGAAGCCAGAAAGGTTCTTGTGGAGGGAGAAAGATCATCGTCAGAGGTCATAGATTGTGTTATGGACATAGCTTCTACGGCCTTTCGTGCTCTGGCTGGTTCAGCTGTCTTACGAAGACAAGGCTGGTTGCGGGCGACCTGGTTTCGCCAAGAAGTCCAAAACAAGGTCCTGGACCTTCCATTTGATGGAGAAATGCTTTTTGGGAAGCACGTTGATGAAGCCCTTCAAAGTATTAAAAAGGACACATACACAGCAAAGTCCTTGGGGTCTTTAAATTACCGTAAGGTCCCATTCAGAGGTGCAAGAGGAAAAGGCTTCTCCTCTTATAGGGGTGGCAACCAACAGAGATATTCTTCGCAATCCTCACAATCATACAAACCGCAGTATTCTAACCAACGCCAGGGCCAGTCGGCTTCTTTCTCTCGTCAATCTCAGAGAGGACGTCAGAATCGTCAAGGACGCGCCACTTCCAAGAGGCAATCGCAGCCTCCTGGCTCTTAATACTGCTCCTTCCTCCCCGAAGACATCAGTGGGGGCAGTATATCTCTTTGTCTAGACAGCTGGAGAATTATAACATCAGACCAGTGGGTCCTGAATATTGTTCAGAGTGGCCATACGTTGGAATTTCAAGATCTTCCTCCAACCAGAGCTCCACGCGCCAGTCGATCACAACATCTGGGACTGCTACGTCTCGAAGCCCACCAACTTTTCATCAAGGGGGCAATAGAACCGGTACCTCTCTCGCAGAGAGGAAAAGGTTTTTATTCCAGGTTCTTCCTGGTTCGCAAGACTACAGAGACTTGGCGCCCCATATTAGATCTACGGGAACTCAACACCTATCTCATCAAACTGTCCTTCAGGATGGTCACTCTCCAGGATATTCTTCGTCTACTGAATCCAGGGAACTTCATGGCGACTCTGGATTTAGAAGATGCGTACTTCCACGTACCGATCCACCCAGCCCACAGGCAATATTTGCCCTTCACAGTAGGCAAGAGCCATTTCCAATTCAAAGTACTTCCGTTTGGTCTTCGATCTGCACCAAGAATATTTACAAAGGTGTTGGCCCCGGTGGCAGCTTTCCTCAGAAAGCAATCTCTGGAAGTTTTCCCTTACCTGGACGACTGGCTAGTCAAAGCTCCTTCTTTCCAGGGAACTTCCAAGTAGGCATGGGCGGAAAATCCGTTCCGCTCGCGGATTTTGCGGATTTTCGGGAAATCCGCAATCCGCGAGATTTGCGAATTTCCTGCAAAATCCGCAAATCCGCGAGCAGCGGATTTTGCTCGCACTGCTCGCACTGTTCGCGTGAGTTCGCGCCCAGCGAATAAGTGCGAAATTGCAGAAATACGATTTAAGCAAAACTGAAAGTAACTACTTACCAGGTTCAAAAGTTCAGGCACATCATTAGTAGCCATTTCCTGTAGTGCTTCCTGAGGGGCCCCTCCAGAGTTCAGTTGCCAGTTGAAACTATTATGTGACCCTGCTCTGAACCTCAGAATAGTTACACATATGCCACAAAGGTCATGAATTACAGCTAAGGGAGACAAGCAGGAGCCAGGCTGGAAGTTAAAATCCATTAATCAGCCCCTAATTCATTATTGTCAGTTGGGGCAGGGCAGGTGTTGTAACTAATTTTGCAACAATGAAAGCACTTAGCAAGTGCAAAAGATCACTAATCAGGGCGCACTAAGGAAGCAGGTGCCAGCTAAAAAAATATTCTGTGACACATTAATCAGCCCCAAATTAATTCAGGTCACTTGAGGCAGGGAAGGTGTGCTTTGCTTTGCCGAAAATAATGTACACTGGACAACCAGAGGGTGTGGTGATGAAACAGAGGGTGGCATGGGTGGGCCAGAGGGTGGCATGAGTAGTCAGAGAGTGGCAGTGGTGACAGAGAGTGGCAGTGATGAAGAAGAGTGTCCCAAACAGGTTGGACACGTAGAAACAACAAGTTCGCAAAACTTGCGACCCGACAGGTAAGTTCGCAAATTGCGAAATTGTAAAAACCCTCGCGAACTGGCAGAAACACGGGCGAACACAAAAAAAAAAAAATCCGCAAATTCGCGGGAATTCGCGGATTTTGCGGATTGCGAGTTCGCAAATCCGCAAATTCGCGGATTGCCAATCCGCAAAATCCGCTCATGCTTACTTCCAAGGCCATTGCAACTTGCATTCAATTGTTCGATCACCTGGGCCTTCAACTCAACAAGAGCAAGTCAGTTCTGCAACCGTCCAGGTCAACAAAGTTCCTAGGGGCCATTCTGGACTCAGAACAGTGCAAAGCTTATCCTTCAGACGAACGTCAGAACAAGTTAATGCTCTCGGCTTGCCAAGTGCTAAAGAGGAGATCCCTGTCAGTACGGCTCTACAAGTCTCTGCTCGGATCGATTTCATCTTGTGTACCATTGATTCCGCATTGCAAGCTGCAAATGCGTCCTCTACAAGAGCAACTCGACAAACAGTGGCGCCAAGCAGAAGGCTCTTTCAATGACAAGATTTTGGTAACACCAGAGATGAAGGAGGCATGCGAATGGTGGATAGTGAGAAGCAACATCGCAGAGGGTCTGACTTTCAGGCTTCCTCCGTCTCCTATGGTCCTAACCACGGATGCCTCGTTAGAAGGCTGGGGAGCAGTGCTCCAGGAGCTGCAAGTCAGTGGACACTGGGATCCACAGCAACGCCAGTACCACATCAATCTGTTGGAGCGGACTGCCATCCGATTAGCTTTGCAAGCTTTTCTCCCGAGGATTCAAAATCATTTAGTGCTGGTCCAGACGGACAATACAACGGCCATGCACTATATCAACAAGCAGGGGTGGGACGAGGTCCCTAACCCTTTCAAAAGAAGCTCAATGAATTTGGGATTGGACAATTCTTCACAAGGTCACTCTGACAGCAGAACACCTGGCAGGTTCGCTCAATGTCACAGCGGATGCACTAAGTCGTCAAAAAGCAGCCAATCACGAATGGGAGTTAGATCAGTCCATTCTAGAGGAGGTGTTCTCGGTCTGGGGGACCCCGACCGTAGATCTATTTGCGTCTCCGGAGAACACCAAATGCCGGTTCTACGCAAGCAAGGATCACCATCCGGGATCCTTGGGGAACGCACTTTCGATTGCCTGGTACGGCGAATTCTTTTACGCTTTTCCACCAATACCCCTAATACCGAGGTTACTCAGAAAGATCAAAGCGGAATCGTGCAAAATGATTCTGATTGCACCGGCGTGGCCCCGGCAGTTCTGGTACACGGAACTCCTCCTGCTCTCCCAGGATCATCCCATTCGCCTGCGACTAGTTTCGTCCCTGTTATCGAAGTCTCAGGGTCAGGTGCTGCATCCGGATCCGACTTCGCTTCACTTGACAGCATGGCTCATGAATACAGGGAATTCCACCATCTGAATCTCCCCAAGGAGTGTAGGGAGGTTTTGTCTCAGACTCGAACACCAAGCACTAACAAGACGTATAAAGCGAAATGGAAGAGATTCTGCCTATGGTGTCAGAGACAACATCTCCACCCTTACAAGTCAGCTCCACATCAAATTTTACCATATATCCTATCTCTGGCTCAATCTGGATTGGCTCATTCTTTGGTAAAAGTTCATCTAGCAGCCATCTCAAGATTCCCGCGGACATCTTCAGGTCTGCTAGAATTGTCAAGCAGTTCTTAAAGGGCCTGTTTCGGATGTATCCTCCAGTCTGTCCTCCACCGCCAATTTGGCAACTTAATCTGGTGTTGGCTCAGCTAATGAAAGCTCTGTTTGAACCCATTCGCAGAACGGATCTTAAATTCCTTTCTTGGAAGCTAGCCCTCCTTTTAGGACTGACATCTGCTAGGAGAGTTAGTGAACTTCAGGCGCTGGCAATAGTGGAACCTTTTATTCAGACGAATCCTAAGTTCATCCCTAAGGTTCCCTCTGAATTCCATCTGAATGAACCTTTGATTTTGAAATCATTCTTTCAACGGCCTACTACTCCGGCAGAAAGATCATTGCATTCTTTGGACGTTCAGAGGTGTTTGAAATTTTATTTAGAGCGCACGAAGTCCTTTAGGAAATCGTCACAACTGTTTGTGTCTTACAGTGCACCGCGGAAGCGATTTCCTCTTACCAAAACCAGCATTTCCCGCTGGATCTCCAGCGCTATTCAGTTCTGCCATCAAGGAGCGGGCAAGCCCCTTGAAAGAAAAGCCCGTGCACATTCCACAAGATCGATGGCATCTTCGGTGGCTCTTTTTTCTGGAGTCCCTATCAAAGACATCTGCAGGGCAGCGACGTGGAGCAGTGCACATACCTTCACGAAGCATTACTGCCTGGAGTCTACAGGACAGGACGACGCTGCTGTTGGACAAGCAGTCCTCAGGAATCTTTTTCAATAAGAGGTGAGCTTTCCCTACAATCCCGCCTTCCTGTGTAGCACATTTTGTATCGGTGAAGCTTCTTTTTCTATGATAACAGTTTTTCATTGTTACTTTGAGCATTGCTATGGTGTCTTGCAATAATATTTATGTGACAAAATGTGCTTTGGTGCCTTACTGCTAGCTATTCTGATACAAAGCATGGGAATCTATGAAAGTTCCAATACTTGGGTAAGAAAATAAGTTACTTACCTGTAACTTTGGTTCCCCAGTATTGGTAACTTTCATAGATTCCCATGCGCTCACCCTCCTCCCCTGGGAAAGCTCGACCTTTTTTACTGAGATAGTGGCTGTTTGCACAACGGCTACGAAAATCTGAGACTCTGAGGCTCTCTCAGGAAGGTTCTATGGGGTGAGGCTATTCTGATTGGTTCTTGCGGAAATTTGGGCTCTTTTACACAAAGAGGGTGATATGCTACAAATGAGATGAGGCCAAGGCCTGATTTTCTCTTTTGTACCTATGGTTCTGATATTTTTTATTTACCGAGCCTCCCATTCCGACGACGGGGAATAATACAAAGCATGGGAATCTATGAAAGTTACCAATACTGGGGAAACAAAGTTACAGGTAAGTAACTTGTTTTCTTAGTATCCATCCTCTGCTCACATAGTGATTGAGGTAATAATGCTTCTTTCCTCTCAATCCTCCCTGTCATTGTTGCATGTCCATACCTCCACTCTCTTCCCCTGTCCTTGCTTGCCCCTCCCTTGCTTGCCCACCCTGCCCTGCTGGATATGAATGAAAGCCATCAGCAGTGGACCGAAAAGTAATTTAAGCATTTAGTAAACGGAAAGATATCCTTGAGCAATGTTGAGATTAATTATGTCCTAAAAGCACATGTGTAAATGCTTAAACCCGTTTCTGGCTCTCTAGAAGTAAATAGAGAGTCAGAAACATTTCCTATTAGTCCCTCTCCCAGGCCTTAGACATTCAATAGAGCACAACCACAAAATGAGCCAGCTGGAGCTTTAGGAACAACACCATTCTTGTGAGCACTTGAGGTTGTGAGACCCAACACCGTCCAAATCCTGGCTCCTTGTGCGTGTAAGATTCAAACGTGCTACGCACAGCCTTAAAGCCCTACACTTTTGACCAAGATGCTCAATCCACTTTTTCAGTTTTAAATGTCCAGTTGTATGTGGGTACAGTTTATTCAGCATCGAGTTATGGAGTTAGCTTGTTTCTAAGCACTTCAAATTTCAAACAATGAAAAATTCAGGCATAGGCAGGTAACAAGAGTTGCCCAGGATCACACAGTTTACTCAAGCAAACTCAGGTTTATGCTTCGAGAGCCAACCTACTTAACCACAAGACCACATTTTCTCTAGTTATTTGTGGTAGTTCTGTCACTAGAACCAGAAAGGTCTAAGAAATTAAAACTGAGAGGAGCTTTTAGATCACCGTCTTTGTGTACCTCAGCGCTCCTGCATCAATCTATTTTTTCCAAATTGAGGTTTACGTTACTTTGCTACTATTCTTCGACATTGCCTTGCTATGTAATTTCTTTGTTTATAATACCAGTGGAGTGCCTCTGCACAAACCTTTCCTTCGAATTAAATAGCTTTATATGAAGGAAAAGATGGTTGGATCACTGGTGGAATGTGGGAAGGGAAGACCAGGCGTGCTAAGAGCACTACGCAGACATGGTTTGAAGGAGCTGGAGCCCTGCAGCAAATCTTTGCCCAGCCTAAGCTTAATAGCAGAAGGTTTTCTGCCAAGTTCTAGTCATCACTCAGAGCCCTACCTCTGATGGGACAGGACAGAGTACATCTTATAACAAGCACTGATTGCTTCAACTTGATTAGTGTCTGTCCACTGTTCGCTTTTTCCCTATTCACCCCTCCCGGTCAGCATTGCTTGCTTGTACCCTAACCCCATTTCCTCGCCCACGTTTGCCCAGTATCAAACAAGGCGCTATGATGCAGCACCTGCGCTGGCTGCATCAGATCGCTTTTTTTGTAACTTTATTTTATCCATGCTGCATAGCCATGCTGCTGTACAACACAGCTAAAAAATATTGACAAAGCCAATAGTTATTGCATAGGTTATTCCTTCGGGCTTTGCCAATGCTTAAAACACTGGTAAACACTGTATGGGCAAAGGTTTCACCTCATTAACCCCTTGTATGCTTCAGGCGGCTCCAGCCGTCTGACGTCACGGTGGGCGCGTGCTGATGATGGCCGGGTGCCGTCCGAATCCCGCCCACTCAATAAAACCCACACACAACGCGAAAATTCACGCAGCGCAGAAGGGGTTAATATAATTTTAACACCTAAATACAGCAATCAACAACTGAAAGGTGACTTTCTTGTGCATTACAAAAACTCTGCCACGTGTGCAAGCATTTTCAATAACCTTTGATCCGTAAGCACTTTTGTTTTATTCTGTAAATTATACAGTCAAGTCAAGTCAAGTCATAACATTTATATAGCGCACTACATACCCAGAGGGTTTCAAGGCGCTTAGGAAGGGGAAGAGGATTATTTGTCAAATATCCACGTTTTAAGCTGCTTTCTGAACGCTAGGTGATTCTGGGTGAGGCGAAGGTAAGCGGGGAGTGAGTTCCATGTTTTGGCAGCCAGGTATGAGAAGGATCTGCCTCCCATGGTGGTCTTGTTGATGCGAGGTACAGTGGCGAAGGCTTGGCTGGAAGAGCGAAGTTGGCGGGCGGGGGTGTAGAAGGACAGACGAGAGTTGAGGCAATCTGGTCCGATGTCGTAGAGTGATTTGTGTGCGTGGGTAAGCAGTCGGAAAGTAATCCTCTTATTGATGGGTAGCCAGTGGAGGTCTTTAAGGTGACCAGAGATGTGTTCGTTGCGTGGGATGTCTAATATGAGCCTGGCTGAGGCGTTTTGGATTCGTTGTAGTTTCTTCTGGGGTTTAGCGGTGGTACCTGCGTAGAGGGTGTTTCCGTAGTCCAGTCGGCTCGTGACTAGAGCGTGGGTGACTGTTTTCCTTGTTTCGGAGGGGATCCAGCGAAATGTTTTTCTGAGCATGCGAAGAATGTTAAAGCAGGAAGAGGATACGGCGCTGACTTGTCTGTTCATTGAGAGTGAAGAATCCAGGATGACGCCAAGGTTCCGTGCGTGGTCTGTCGGGATGGGTGCATTTCCGAGGGCTTCCGGCCACCAGGAGTCGTCCCATGCAGAGGGGGATTTACCTAAGATGAGAACTTCTGTTTTGTCTGAGTTCAGTTTCAGACGGCTTTGTTTCATCCATTCGGCGACTTCTTTCATTCCTTCGTGTAGGTTAGTTTTGGCGGTGCTGGGGTCCTTGGTGAGAGATAGGATCAGTTGAGTGTCATCCGCGTAAGAGATGATGTTGAGGTTGTGTTGGCGGGCTATGGCCGCGAGGGGGCTCATGTATACGTTGAAGAGGGTGGGACTGAGTGAGGATCCTTGTGGTACGCCGCAGATGATTTCAGAGGCCTCGGACTTGAATGGAGGAAGGCGGACTCTCTGGGTTCTTCCGGAGAGGAACGAGGTGATCCATTCCAGTGCCTTTCCTTGGATTCCGATGTTTCTGAGGCGTTGTAAAAGGGTGCTGTGGCAGACTGTGTCGAAGGCTGCAGAGAGGTCGAGGAGGATGAGGGCGACTGTGTCTCCATTGTCCAGTAGAGTTCGAATGTCGTCTGTTGCTGCGATGAGGGCGGTCTCAGTGCTGTGTTTGGCTCGGAAGCCAGATTGTGAGGGGTCGAGTGATTTGTTGGCTTCGAGGAAGGCGGCGAGTTGGTTGTTGACAGCTTTCTCGATGACTTTGGCCGGGAATGGAAGAAGCGAGATGGGGCGGTAGTTTTTGAGTTCGGTGGGGTCTGCTGTTGGTTTTTTCAGAAGGGCGGTGAGTTCAGCGTGTTTCCAGTCTTCTGGGAAGGTAGCGGAGTTGAAGGAGCAGTTGATGACGTCTCGGAGGTGCGGAGCTATGACGGAGTCTGCTTTGTTGAAGATGTGGTGAGGGCATGGGTCTGTGGGGGATCCAGAGTGGATGGAATTCATCAGGCGGATGGTGTCCTCAGTGGAGATTGGGTTCCAGGCGTTAAGGGTGTTAACGGGGGGAAGATGGTCAGCTGATGGTAGGGTGGGTTGGCTTCCGGGTTGGTTGTCAAAGCTGTTGTGGATGTCAGCAATCTTGTTGTGGAAAAAAGAGGCTAAGGAATCGCAGAGGGTTTGAGAGGGGGTGATGTCGTTGGAGTTGGCCGAGGGGTTGGAAAATTCCTTGACGATGTTGAAAAGTTCCTTGCTGTTGTGGGCGTTGTTGTCAAGTCGATCTTTGAATGCTGTTTTCTTGGCTTTTCGGATCAGTTGGTGGTGAGTACGGATGGCGCTTTTGAAGGCGTCCTTGTTGCTGGTGGATGGGTCTTTTTTCCAGGCTTTTTCAAGGGAGCGGCACAGTTTTTTGGACTTCTTGAGGTCGTCGTTGAACCATGAGGCCTTCTTGATGCCAAGTTTGTGTTGACGTTTTTTCAGTGGTGCTAAGGTGTCGGCGGTGTTGGATAACCAAAGGGTGAGGTTGGAGGCGGCTTCGTTGGCGTTAGAAGAGAGGGCTGGGGAGGTTAGAAGGAGCGATGTGGAGATCTGATCTGTGGTGATTTTGTTCCAGTTTCTTTGTAGAGTTGGTTGGAGGTGGATGATGGGTTTCGGCTTGTTGTAGGTGAAGTGAACGCAGCTGTGGTCAGTCCAGAGGAGATCCGTAGTGTGGCTGAAGGAGACATGGTTGCTGGAGGTGAAGATGGGGTCGAGAGTGTGACCTGCGATGTGGGTGGGGGAAGTGACCAGTTGTTTAAGTCCGAGGTTGGCGAGGTTGTCCAAGAGGGTGGCGGTGTTGCGGTCGTTGATCTTTTCAAGGTGGAAGTTGAGGTCTCCCAGAAGGATGTAATCTTTGGAGGGGAGCGCGTGAGGGGTGATGAAGTCCGTGATGTCTTCACTGAATTTTGCGCGTGGTCCTGGTGGTCTGTAGAGGAGGGTGCCTCTGAGTGTGGTCTTGGGGTCGATGTGGATCTGGAAGTGAAGGTGTTCGGAGTTGGCGAGATTGACGTCAGAGCTGGTTGAGATGTGGATGGATTTTTTATGGACGATAGCGATTCCTCCTCCTGTGTGGCCGGAACGGTCCTTGCGTATGATCTTATAATCTTCTGGGATGGCAATGGTGATGTCTGGGGCGGAGGAGGCGTTCATCCATGTTTCTGTCAGGAAGGCGACGTCCGGAGAGATGGTGTCTAGTAGGTTCCATAGGTCAATGGCGTGCCTGTGGACCGATCGGGTGTTGAGCAAGATGCATTGTAGGTGGTTGGGGTCGGGAATCTGAGGTGTGATCGTTGCGGAGTTGGTGACGGTGCCGATGAATTTGCAGGAGTAGCATGAGAAAGGTCCATGGGTGTGTCCAGGAGCGGCTTGGATGCAGTTGGGGGAGCGGCCGGGGTTAAGGGCTAGGAGGGTGGTGGCATCGTAAGTGATGCAAGTGGGCTGGGCATTACGGGGGCCAGGGGGTCTGGCACTGGGCGCGGTCCAGGCGCGGACGGGCGTAGACGGGCTTACCTTTGGCGCACCTTCGGCGAGACCGCTGCGCGAGACCGCTGCGCTAGAGTTCATCTATCATATGCGGATAGTGGAGGGGAGGGGCGAGGGAGGGTCAGCAGGGAGGCGGGGTGGAGATCAGGGGAAGGAGGCAGGGCAACAATAAACAAAATGGCAGCAGCAAAACAGGCAAACTTACAACAACACTGGGGCACAATGGAGGCGAGCGCGATGTCAGAGGCGGCGGCGCTAATACACAGTGCAATAGCAGGCAATCTTATCTATTCAGGCAGCACGGTGCAGGAGCTGCTGTCACACAAGCGCACTTTGGGGGCTTCAATATGTTAATGGCCTCGGCGGAATTCTAAACAAATGCTGGAAGGTCGCGGCAGTCTAGCGCTACACACAAGCTAGGAGATAATGGATTATGTGGGCAGTGCAGCAAATCAATAATTATGTGAGAAACACTGCAGCCTGCTAATCGCATATTTCCAGTGTCCCTGATTATGACATATCAGTCATTCCTCGCTTTTCAGCCAACAGCATACTGAATTGCGAGGGTTGCATTTTTGCTTTAATAAATTCTTTAAAGGTTGAAATCCCCAGATTGCATTCGAGCGGATGGACCTTTAGCCCTCGGCAGAAGTTTAACAACAAATCAGCAATACATAAATGACAGTGAAGCACATTAGGCCTCATGAGGATGACAGAGAGTAGTAGATTTGCAAACCATGAGGGTATATTAACAGATTAGTAAAGTTACAAATTCAAATCTTTCAAAATTAGTCATAAATGAATCATCAAATATATGTGTTGATCAGTATAATTCAAAGCACTTCAATAAGTCAATCATTCTGGAGTTGTATAGCATGGCTAATCACCTGTGAGGGTATCAAGTCGCTGAGAGCACTGCTGCAGGGAGTACAGTGTAGCAAATACAACGACAAACTGAAGGTGTCATAAGCACATCAAGCAGATTTCAGTTACCCCCGAAGGGAACTTATCTAATGTTCTAAGCTAAATATAAATCAGGAAATAAGTAGGCGATGTCACGCAGAAGGTGTCAGCAAGTAAAGGCTCTAAAAAGCAGTATCAAATGAAGATTCAGTAAAGTGAGAACGGATTTTCTCAGGAATCTAACTATTTGAGCAGGAGCAAAGTAAGACATCGAGGGGCATATTAGCAACAAATAGCGCTATTTATCGCTAAGTAGGCTAAGTGGCAATATTTTTATCGCCGCGCATCACCGTTTTTTATCGCTGAGATAACTTGCTATTAGCAAGGTTTATCTCAAAAGCGATAAAAATCCAGGCGATAGTAGCGGAATGCGTGAATATCGCTGAGAATACATCGATATTCACGCATTAGCGACAAAATGCTCTTAGCCATGTTATCCACCTCCCATTGGATAACATGGCTAAGAACTGGTCTGGGCAGGTGTTAGTATTTGGAGATATTCGCGCTTAGCGTGAATATTTCCATCGCTACGCCTGCCTTGCTAATAGGCGATAGCATCGTTATCGACTGCTTTCAGTCGCTAACGGTTTGGGCATGCCCACTTTTGCATGTCATTAGCGATAAATATCGCTGACATGCGAAGCGGGGCCCAAACCGCTCGCTATCGCATACAAGCTGTCGCTAACTGCTGTTAGCGACGGCTTGTGAATAGGGTGATAGAATTATCGCCGCTTAGCGGCCGAAAACGGCCGCTAACGCGGCAATATTTGCCTATCGCCCTCCTTGGTAATACGCCCCCTAGTCTCAAGAGAGTGGAAAGGGACATCTGAATTCAACTTGCTCAGCAATGCAAAATTGAAACATAGAATTATTGACTAGATGTAATACTTCCTATGGTTCTCAGGGAGAGGGGACCAATCAGGATCCAGCATTTCTCGATAAAATAGCTTCAGCCTTGTTCTAATCCATCCCACAATGGAAGGTTTCAGCTGCACGACCTTCAAGAGAGATCTAGTAGCAGGGTGATACATCGCAATCAGTTTGTCCCAGGCAGGGGTGTGAAAATTCACTATTCACACCTCAATGGAATGCACTATTCACACCTCAATGGAATCCCGGACGGCTACAAGATCATCCGAAAAGACCGCACCAACCAAACAGGAGGAGGCATAGCCATCGTCCACAAGAACACCATCCGCATCACGACCAGTTCCGACGATAACCTCGCAGCCGCCGAACACCTTCACTTCCAGATCCACACCGACCCCAAGACCACACTCAGAGGCACCCTCATCTACAGGCCACCAGGGCCCCGCTCACATTTCAGCGAAGACATCACTGACTTCATCAGCCCACACACCCTCCCCTCCGAGGACTACATTCTACTGGGAGACTTCAACTTCCACCTGGAAAAGAACAATGACAGCAACACCACCACCCTTCTGGACAACCTCGCCAATCTCGTACTCAAACAACTTGTTGCCACCCCCACCCACTATGCCGGGCACACGCTCGACCCAATCTTCACCTCCAGCAAACACATCTCCTTCAATCACACCACAGCTCTCCATTGGACGGACCACAGCTGCGTTCACTTCAACTACAAAAAGACTACGACCTACAACCACCCACAACCAATTCCCCACAGAAACTGGAACAAAATCACCACTGACCAGCTCTTCACATCGCTCCACCAAAACCCCCCCTGCCAATTCATCGGACCCAAACCAAGCAGCCACTAACCTCACACAATGGATCACCCACAGCGCTTACGAATTAGCACCCTTGAAAAACAATCAAACCAAGCAAAGTAGCAAAGAAGCCCCCTGGTTCAATGATGACCTTAAGAAATCCAAGAAGATCTGTCGCACCCTCGAAAAAGCCTGGCGAAAAAACCCAACCACTGACAACCTAGCCACCCTCAAGAACGCCACCCGAAAACACCACCAACTGATCCGATCCACCAAGAAATCAGCATTCAAGGATCGACTCAACAACAACGCCCACAACAGCAAGGAACTATTCAACATCGTCAAAGAGTTTACCAACCCCACCGCCGGCACCAACGACATCACTCCCTCCCAAGACCTCTGCGACTCTCTAGCCTCGTTCTTCCACAGCAAAATCGCGGACATACATAACAGCTTTGGAGACCAGTCCACCCCACCCACCTCCGAACTAAAACCCCCCTCCAACAACCTTTGCACCTGGAACCCAATCACCACTGAAGACACCATCCGCCTGATGAACACCATCCACTCAGGATCGCCAACCGACCCTTGCCCCCACCACATTTTCAACAAAGCAGACTCCATTATCGCACCCCATCTCCGAGACGTCATCAACTGCTCCCTCAACTCCGCTACCTTCCCGGAAAGCTGGAAACATGCCAAACTCAGCGCCCTCCTGAAGAAACCCACAGCAGACCCTACTGAACTTAAGAACTACCGCCCCATTTCGCTCCTCCCATTCCCTGCAAAAGTCATCGAAAACGCCGTCAACAATCAGCTCGCCACCTTCCTCGAATCCAACAAAGCCCTCGACCCTTCACAGTCCGGCTTCAGAGCCAAACACAGCACCGAGACCGCCCTCATCGCAGCAACTGACGACATTTGAACTCTACTGGACAACGGAGAAACAGCTGCCCTCATCCTACTTGACCTCTCCGCAGCCTTCGACACAGTCTGTCATAGCACCCTTATACAACGCCTCAGCAACGTCGGAATTCAAGGAAAAGTACTAGACTGGATCATCTCATTCCTCACCGGAAGAATGCAGAGAGTCCGCCTCCCCCCTTTTAGATCAGAGGCCACCGAAGTCATCTGCGGCGTACCACAAGGATCATCACTGAGTCCCACCCTCTTCAACGTATACATGAGTCCCCTCGCATCCATCGCGCGCCAACACAACCTCAACATCATCTCCTACGCAGACGACACCCAGTTGATCCTCTCCCTCACCAAAGACCCAAACACCGCCAAAACCAACCTACACGAAGGGATGAAAGAAGTAGCCGAATGGATGAAGAATAGCCGTTTAAAACTGAACTCGGACAAAACGGAAGTCCACATCCTAGGATCATCCCCCTCCGCCTGGGACGACTCATGGTGGCTACCGGCCCTGGGAACCGCTCCCATACCGACGGACCACGCACGTAACCTGGGCTTCATCCTGGACTCCTCCCTCTCGATGACCAGACAAGTCAACGCCGTCTCATCATATTGCTTCAACATCCTACGTATGCTCAAAAAAATCTTCCGTTGGATCCCCATCGAAACAAGAAAGACGGTCACCCATGCACTGGTCACAAGCCGACTGGACTACGGAAACACCCTTTACGCCGGAACCACAGCCAAACTACAGAAAAAACTCCAACGCATCCAAAACGCCTCGGCCAGACTCATCCTAGACATCCCCCGCCAAGCTCACATTTCCGGTCACCTGGCTCTCCACTGGCTCCCCGTCAACAAGAGAATAACGTTCCGCCTCCTCACCCACGCACACAAAGCCCTATACGACCTAGGACCCGAATTCCTCAACACGCGCCTGTCCTTTTACACCCCCACCCGCCAACTGCGATCGTCCAATCAGGCCCTTGCCGCAATTCCACGCATCCAAAGATCCACCATGGGGGGGAAGATCCTTCTCCTACTTAGCGGCCAAGACCTGGAATTCTCTCCCCACCCACCTCCGCCTTACACAGGACCACCTCTCCTTCAGAAAACAACTAAAAACTTGGATATTCGATAAGTAAAGTACCCCCTCCCTCAAGCGCCTTGAGACCCTCTGGGTGAGTAGTGTGCTATGCAAATTTTTAAACTTAAACACAACTAATTTTCAGAGAAACCAAATCAATGTTAACATTTTAATTAGCTCAAACTACTACAGATTGCCTCCTGAAACGAGAGAAAGAACACAGCAAACCAAAGCAGACGTTCATATTAGCATGAGTCATTTGAACTGAGGCTACTGGGCCGACGGACATCTCTAATTTTGACAGACAGGTACTCCGTCTAGGCAATAGCGTATCCTGCTCCCTCGCCCTGATGGAGTATAACCCGTCTGCCAATCTCTAAACGAGCCCGTTTGTATGGAATGCAAGCAGCAATAAAATAAAGGAAGGGACGGGAACTGATGATCAGGTGCAGGGATGAAAGACTTGTAATGAACTGTTGCAGAAACAAAGGAGTTATAACAACAGCTGTTGTCAGACATCTTCTTACCCATGTGGGAGGTCTTTATACTACTCTGCCTAAATGTCCCGGAAAGGCTGTTTGATATGGCCATCCCTTCAGTGTCTGGTCTGGTGCAGCATACTTAATCCCTGTGAAGCATTCGTCCATAGTGCTTGTAGTTTCCATTGTCCTGTTCTCTGTCTCCTCCACATGCAAACTATTGTAGACCTCTTCTGGTGACCTGACCTTGTGATTGATTACAAACCACCGCAAAGTTGATTGGGAATTTTTATATCTTTATACTGAATCTTTCACATCTAATGAATCGGAAACAGAATCATATTCAACTGTACATTATAATGTTGGAGAGGTCAATATGATAGTCATCTCTTAGCATAACATTTTTTTGAATTGAGAGAACCTGGGCTTGCTTCCTGTGGTGTTGCATTCACACTGTAAAGAGGAAAGAGGCGGGACCATTTTTCTACCGTCTTTTCATAACTTACAGAAACGTAAACTAAAAATATCTAAACCAGAAGTGACTCACACTCCTTCCTGTTTCTCCATCTACCCATTACTAATAGTATTAATGGGCACAATCTTGGACCACAAACAAATATGAGCCACTTTGCCTCGGGCAGTTGAGACTCCAAGTATACCGAATAAACTACACTTGGAATGGAAGCTACCCAGAGGGAGCGCTGGTCAGATTTCTTTGCGGATGGACTACTTTGTGAGTGACTGGCGTGCTCCTCCATTCGAGCGCTCCACCCCCTTGAGGTAGAAGGTTCAATGGAAGCCACTTTTCAGTGATTGTATAAGAAACTCATAGATAATTACATGTATACACACGTTTATATAACTCTACAGGCCAACTCCCCTACTCCATCAATAGAAATCGGATCTCTAAATTATCCTATTACAGTTGAACTTTCCTCTGCTCATGGCGACGGAATCCCAAAATAGATGCACTCATGCTGAATATGTTAAATTACATATTCTATTTAGAAGAAGTTATATTCCCTTTAATTTAGAATCTATTGGCTTGAATGGAGGGAAGTTTAATATTTATTGATAAACATAGTTGTAATCAAATGAAAAAGAGTTGTATATGTTAATTACGACAAATAATGCGATTGGTATATCACATGTTGTAAGAGGTGATGCCAAAAGTCGACAGTATGTAAAATATAGATCTAATTCATAGGGTACAAAACTGTTTTTCTTTCATGATAATGACCTCACATATAGACCTACTGAATGCTAAAAATAGTTGTTATTTAGAAGAGGCATGAAAATTAAAGTTATTACTGTCATTTTAGCAACAATCTATAGATAAATCACTTCTATTCCAAATACTTGCGAGACTACCTCTCTTTGCATTCAGAGAGAAAAATCTAATATTGTTCTTTTAGTTTACTCTTCCTTAACACACCCCCTTGTCTTCGAGACATTTTTATCTTTTTTAAGATTAGAATATTCTTTGGAAGTCAGATTAATTGTGACCCGTTTAATTCAAATGTTTTACAAACATTATTGTTATGCAAATAAACCATTCCTGTTCATGAATTGTATTGCTGAAAATGTTGTGCTTTTGCAATTTGTTTTGTTTTTTCTGATGGTAATTTTTCTTGCTAAAGTTTGTTAAAAAATAAGTGTGAAAAGCGTGGCCCTTTAGTGAGTAATGCTATCTATCTTTCTCTCAACTATGCCAATGCCAGCTAGAAGATTCAGTGATGACAGCACATCTGAGAGCTTCAGCAGCTGCTCAGCATCGCGCCCCCACAGCGGGTACAGGGAGGATGGATACAGTTCAAGCATCATGAAACCCAGTAAGATGGAAATCAGGCCGCAGGCACCACAGCACCCAATTAAAGAGGAAAGCAAACTGGATTTCACCAGAAGCATGCATGGCAAGATGAGTCCTCATGATAAACCTTTTTCAACCCCCCTCACTCACTCCGTGCTGCCAAAATCAGATTGTTTCCAGCCAAAAACGATTGGCCCTTTAAGCCACCTCCTTCCTGTTCCAGTGGTGTATGAACAAACACGAAGAATTTGCATGAAGGACACAAGATACGGGCATGCTAACCATCACCACCTTGGTGGGAACGAACCAGACTCTTTGAGCAGGGGCACCCCCAAGCTTGTGCATTTTGACTCTGGAAATGAGCACTTTATGGATGTTAGACCTGCAGGGCAAATCCCATTTGTACCTCTCAATTACCATAATATTCTAGCCAAGCATAGTACCTTCCAGACCTCATCGTGCACGGCCACTGGACACGTGGCAGAAAACTATGGCTATGGGTCTGAGGAGGTGAACACCTATATCTACAAGAACCAAAGCCCGGCATCACTTTCCCCACCCAATGCCCACAGGGAGCCAGCATTGCCCCACTATATCGGGACATCCGTAATAATTACCAATGGCAGGTGACAGATACATTTCCCAGCTAATACAATAAGGAAACTGGAATGATTTACACAGTATATGCCAGCAAGGCCAACGAGGAAGCTTGATAAGGGAGACACGTGCATGTGTTGTGGTCAGCCATGTGCAACATGAACTTTAAGAGCTAACACTTTGGGAAAACTCTGAGAACACTGTCGTAGATGGAACTCTGAAGCTGACCATTTCACAGAGAAGCCATACAGAATTTCAGATTAAGCGTCTACCATTTTATACATGATTGCAAAACTCGGAGTTCATGTGCAAAATCACAGATTCAGTCATTTCTTTGTTAACAATGTATAGTCTGTTTTGATATTTTATCCCCAGAAATCCAAGAAAAGCCATAATTTGAAAATGATCTGAAATATGGTTGTGAAAGTTGCTTTAGTGATTAGAGATGGTTCTGTAACAATTGAATAATAAGTGGCCTCCAAAGGCACCACCACCAGAGAAAGTGTGGTCGAAATGGTAAGGGTGTATGGTGCAGCAAACCCGGGGTAACCATCCTTCACCAGCACCTAGTGACCACTCAACCAGAATTCTGGTGTTCAAAATAAAATGGCTTATCTAAGCACCAAATTGGTTAAACCACATTCACAGAGCACACTCTCCTAACAACTAGGTGTATGTTGTAAATTCACTTTATAGTTTGTCTTGCTGGAATCAGGTGCCTTCCTTTCTAATCACTCTGCACAGGCGGAATTCTTGGTCAAGCAATTGCTGAAACCCCATGCAGCTTTTAGTATGGAAAAGAGCCACTGCAAGCCTGTTTTGCAAATTAGGTACATCCAGTTGCTTTACCCAAAGAGTACTGCCCTAACCAGGTTGGTCTTCATAGTGGAGGAACGCAAAACATTTGGAAAGATACCTTCTAAAAGGTGAGTCATGAAAGGGTATTAGGAAGTAAACCCATGCCTAAATCCATCGGTAAAACAGAGGTAGCATTAGTGGTCATTTAGCAAGCTTCATAACTATGGAATGGTCCAACTACTTGATTTGAGGTATTTCAGTGGAACCAGATTAATCTTTACTGTATCTCAACATAGATTATTTTTTATAACAACCCATCATGGTCCTTGGTCTATAACTACTAAGGTTAGAGACCTCCATTCAAGTTCTGATATTTTTGGGATTGCTGCATTTCCCAAGTTTCTAAAGCCCAGGTGCAGCATCTAGAAAGTACAAGAAATCCATTTCTTCAACATCTCCTTGAAAACTACAAGTAAACAAATACAGGCGTTGCAACCCCTTTCATTTAAATGTAATACTTAAATTCAATATTTGAATGGGATAGTTTCTTACAATTACCGATATGAACTGTGCATGTTTGAGGGAAAGTAATCAGTCAGTGGTCATAAAGGCGGACATTTTGTTTTGGTATAAGAACACCAAGGCGTTGACTACTCGCCATAACTCAGCCATTTCTCATTGACTATTTTCTCCAAACTTTATGCAACAGTAGACACTGTAATGTGCAGCATACCATATATACATACCCCTGCACACTTTATTCATTGAATGGGCCACCTCAGCCTTGTAGTCCAGAAACAAAAATCAAATTTTTTAACCTTCAAATGTTGGTATGCATCTCAAGGGTTTTAGGTGGCTAAAATAAGACAGACGAAACACACAGAAAAGCAATTGTGGTTAAAAGATTTCAAACCTTTCATAATTTTAATCGGCAGTGGACTAAGCGGTTCACCTGGGATTGCTGTTCCAGTTAGAAGCATCACTTTTATTTTCAAGTTTTGTTCACTGGTCGTCCCCTTTTATTGGCTTGAGTTTGATTTGTGCTCATTAATCATTGTTAAATAAACGTTTTTGCTGTTCTAAAGTTACCCAAAGTTAAACGGGTGTTTACTGTTACATAAGAGGTTAATTTAAAGCAACACCTAATGGCCTTCATTCTGAGTTGCATGGTTCTGGGGACAACTGTACGATTTCAGATAATTTAACCATTATTGTAGAGCAAAATCTACTCCAGTCCCAAGCAGTTACAAGTTAAAGCCAATCGAATGGGGAATTGCAATGTGGGAATGGTTTTTCCAGTTGTATAATAACATGTAATTCAAATCTGTGGGTTTATTGCACACATTTACCACGAGTTCTGAACACCTCTGGCTAGGATGTAAGGGAAGGGGGTAGGGGAGTTTGGTAGGGAAGAGGAAGGTGGAATCTGGCAGAGGAGCCTGTTAGGAAGGAGGCTTGGTTGCTACTGTAGCCAAAGCCTCATGAGATTTTATTGTGCAGAATTATCTTATGGGAAAATCGGGTCTAGTTTCTCCCAGAAAACAGGGTTTGGAAAAATTGCCCCACTTGGAATAAGATGTAGGAAAATCCATTAGGTAATTCTGCTCCGTCTGACCCATATTGAGGGCTAATGTGTGCTAATAGTAACCCCTCTTTTGCAAAAGTATTATCGGATTGCAGATGTCTCACAAAAACTAGCAGTACTTGTGAATTTTCTTAATCCACCCTTCTGTGTCTTGATATGTACATGGAATCCATGTGGGATAAATAAATAAGCTGACGGAGGTACCGAAAGGTTATCCATGATTCTACAAGCATTGGAGCCGTAACCAAGAGGACAGGTTACTATTGGTCTATATACCAATGATCTACAGCACCACAAAGATGGGCTTTACATATCTTTGTGGTCTCAGTCATTTATCTAGTTCCACTCTCTCATTAAAGTAAAGTGGATACATCAGACTAGTATACATTTGACTATCGTTCTTACACCTGTGGAGTAGACACAAGACAGGCGAAAATCTTGCTGTTGAATGCAAAAATCTGAGATTAAGGTTCAAATTCTTCTTAATAGGGACGATGATGCAGTAGTAGGGTTAACAAAGAGGTCATAGCAGAGACATTTCAAACGGAAAAGTTGTTCTGGCATGAAACAACAAAGATGACATAGGTGAACAGCATAGATCGTTCGTTTACTATGAAAGAATGTATAATCAATGACACGTGCAACTGGGTTTGAGCTTTGAGTTTGTCCCTTAGTGGGTGGTTATGAGACTGTGGTCCTTTAAACAATGCAGCCTGCCAGCGCCACACATCTCGTGTTAGACTAATGTATATTAGTATTGTCTCTGCATCCATGGAAGGATTGGAGATTATCACACAAACGGATGACACTTGGAGGCTTCAGCTAATAGAAACTAAAGATGACTGTGTGTCTGGCTGTGCTGCTTGCAGGCGACTGCAGGTGAGGTATGTTCTGGTACAGTGCGGTATCATGCAGACCCAGCATTCTCTGCCCTCACTCACTCTGCCATAACTCCCCATTCCCTGGAGACGAGGCTAGTGGCGCCACCCTGTCCTTTGCGCAGTGTAGTGATTTGTACCAGGGAGTGGCGCATGGGTGCTGCATGGCTTCCTATCCATCGCAATACCATAAGCTTCCTGAAGAAGTTCAGTGGAGGAGTTTGTTCTCCCCAAACTTTTCACCAGTTGATCGCCAGGCTCCATACAAAGGAAATTCAAGTATCTGGCCAGGGCAGAATAAATCAAAATAAGCTTGCAGTATTGCGGTCCCCGCACAGAAAATCGACTTCTCTAGGAGGTTGGAATCTCCTAGGCCCCATGCTAGACCAGCTGGGGGCCCCAGCAGCACACCGTCCACCCTTCCAGCTGCTGCGAAGGCCACCGATGATGCACCGGACTACAGCTCTGGCCATGCAGGGAGATGATGAGGAGGTCATCTAATGGGATGGTTACTGAGGGGGCTTCGCAGGGCTGCTTAAAGGTGGTTTGAGTGGTGGATACGTGTTACTGCCTGGGGATTACCAATTATCATTCTTCTTTGGCCATACAGTTGAGATTAATGATGCCAGAGCTCTCATGCTTCCCAGGTCAATGCGTGAATAGCTCATCCCGCCAGGTTTTTGCTTTGCATTCTGGGACTAGTTACTGTTTGTTTGTTCTATTCTAAAGTACATTATAAAATCCATTTTAAAATCAGGACTACAAAAACTTGCATTCTGAACATTTGATTGAATATACTTCTGTTCCACGCTCTTCCAAAACAAACAAACCAGGATCCTTGTATGATATTTCCAGGAAGGGAAGACAGAAACGTAAACAACTTCAAAACTTCCAAAACATGTATTATCAGGATGAAGAGTGGGCGAAAAAAACTTCATCAACTGCTCACGAAACAGACAGTTCCACGGTGGGCGTGGTAGGCGTGATCAAATCAGCGAAATTGAGCTTCTTTCTATCACAATATACTTCGCAGTGATGATAGTCCACTGCAGACTTCTTCCCTTTTTACTAACTAAGGGATTATATGAACAGATCCTGGCGCTAAAAAAGCAATGCGTCCACATCCACGCCTACAGGAATCTGTGCGCACGTCCATATTCTACAGATTAAAATGATCAGCAGGGCTGCCAAAGAAAATGCATGTTGTCGTGACTAAGTATTGGCCCCAAAGTGACCTGCGACACTAATTACCTTCTGAAGAAATGTGTCTCTAAAGTTGTGCAGGCCGACGGACAGGACCGTCCACTCACACAGATTGTGGATTACAAGCCCTTTTCCAAAGCCTCAGTCGAGCCCCGTGCTCAGGCAGCAGTGGGGCGGAAGCAGCTGTCAGCTCCCGGCGGCATCAGTGCTAAGCCAGCACCAGCTGCAGAGGCTTGAAAGTACCAGCCAGATATTGGTACATCGAAAATATGGCATGCCACCGATAGGCACAACAAGGTCCCTGGCTCCCAGAGAGATGTCATTATCTATTTAGGGCCTGATTATAAGTTCCCTTTGCTGGATACGAGTTATCACATCCAGCAACACCATATTACATACCCATGTGTTAGGAATTTATCAGTCACGATAATTATCGCCTATTTCAAATTAACCGGTAGTAACGTGGGTGTTGGCGCTTACCGAACCAAAATACCTGTCTACCAGCAAGCACCGGGCCTGTACTTCTTGTTAAGTTCTGGCACGTTTGACCTGGCGCATTTTAAGTAAGGGTGCAATCTTCATCGCACTTGGTAATTTCCGAGTGCAATAAACAGCGACCACTTGACAGTGCAAACCGCATAGTTCAGCAGTGCCCTCTGCAGCCCGATTAAAATACATTTCCCTAATAGAGTCTTGAACTCTGTCAATTTGTAACTCTTGCATGGTGTTAAGTTCCAGGTCACTCCCAAGGTGAGATCACTAGACTGGTCCTGAAAATATGAAAGCACCTTTTTCCCCTTCTTTCGACCGTCACTATGCTAATACAGCTTCTCAAGACACAGTGAGATTGCGCTACAATTTACAGTTCAACAACTACAAACCATCTGTTGTGTTAGTCGGTGTGACATGCATATCTCTATGTTGGCTCATCTGAGATACTCCATTCACGCAGAAGTTTACCTTTGTCTGATGCCACACAACACACCAACACGATATCTTCTTAGGAGGTTTCAGTGCTAGAATGTAAGTGTATGGATATGAATTCATTTTACTGGAAAATAATCTACAATACTAAATCCACAAGGCCTGATTTGGCTGTCAGTTTCTTTCCTGTGGTGGTTGCTTCTCCTTAAACAGAAATACACCGCCTGTCTCAAAACCAGACATGTTTTGTCATTTTTCCTTATTCCCTCACCCTTATCCCTTTTGAACCAAAACAGAAAATTGTCCAAAACGCTGCAATATATTGACAGCAGAAATAGTGCGGCTTTTACTAATGTATTGTAGGAAAGAGAGGAAGGGCTAAAGCGAGCGGATGTGAGCTGCCTACAAACCAGTCCTGACACGATTTTCGCATAAGAATATATCTAGAAAGAAACATCCCATTTAATTTTTCAGAAACGTAAGTATATTTTTGTCTAATTTTGAGCAAAGGATTAGGTCAGTTTCAACTAATTTGGACTATCAGGAGTTTGGTGTTGCTTTTACTTGTAAGTTATGCTTCTTTGACACTTTTCAATCACTACAGTGTGCCACCCTCTCCCACTGTACATCACTGCTTACTTAAAAATAGGCCCTCTGTATTATTTCTGATACCAAATGCTGCTTCGGCTACGGAGCCGCCCTGTCTAGCAGTAGTGTTTACGCTGGTAACGGAGAAACACATAAGTGGACAGCCGGGACATGCCCATTTCCCTGTCTAGACCTTGGGATGACTCAAGCCTTAGTATTTCTTTCCTGTCAGTCTTGCTCGCGTGTATCAATATCAAGGCTGTCTAAATGATGCTGGCAGTTTTTGCTCAGTCTAGTCCTGCTATGGGAATGTTTTCAGCATCCAATCCTTGTTCTTTGAAGCAGCAGGGAAAGCAGTACACATGACCCACCCCTCTCTGTCTTACACGATGACCTCTAGTTCTTGGGGATGCTGTTATAAGGACAGGTGATCAGCTCTGCGATTGTTAAATTCCTAAGACTCCAAGTGCAGTGACACTACTCCTCGTTACTTATTTTTCATTGTGGGTTATAATAATTACCTTAAGCTTAATTTCAGGCCACTGATGAAAGTTAGTCAATTATATATGGAAAACCCATTATATAAAAATGCCTTGATGCTGTTATTCCAAATTGTGTGGCTATATTGCACACTGGCAGTTTATCGCTATGTACATTTCACTGTGTAATTAATACCTGGTGAAATATACACAGGGGAAACTACTCGGAAGGACGGAGGAAAAATGTGCAGAATTTAGGTGTGATCATTCAGATTCTGCAAGTGGACTCTGAACCTGAGAAAGAAAACTCAGAATCAGGCAGGAAAATCACAAAGCTTGGTAATAGAACATACCAGGGATGAAATTACCACAAGGTAAAACAGGCTTTTCACATAGAGGGTCTAACTCTCAACATTTGCATATGACCTTCATCAAAAACTATCAGGTACATGCATCAATGTAAGATTTAGCGATTCCTTAATTGCGATTATTAAGGAATCGCAGTTTGCACGTAGGTATCGCTATAAAATTAGCAATTCCCAAACATTCCTTAATTACGACTTGCAAATTGCGAGTCGCAATTAAGGAATGCCTTCCCATTCATTGCATGCGGAAATTTCAAGGGTGTCAAAAGGACACCCTGTTGCACCCCTGAAATTGCTCTGTGCGCACATGTTGCATACACACATGCCCCAAGGGCATGTGTGTGTGTTACCTACAACTTTTTTTTTTTAATTTTTATTTTTGGTGCAAAGCAAAGATAATAGGTACATTGTCATCCATCGCATTTCCATACATAAGTTACTAGGTGAATGAGGTGAGACAGTATCCACAAAGGCAAAACTTATAACATCCACAGTAGTATATAGCATTGCGAGTTTCGTCGACGATGCGATGAATAGGAAAATACTTGTGTCGAAAAAATACAGTTTGCAATTTTGTGTTTTGTTGGCTACTATCCGTCTGAGTCTTGCCGTTCGCACCTTGCAATAAACATAAAACAGTAAAAAACAGCACACTTTAGTCCGGCACGTACTTGAAGTAGTAGCTTTCAGCACTCGCAGCACGGTCCATCTGTAAAGAGAGCAGTGTATTGTTGCATAGCCCCCTAGTTCCCACTCCCTCCCATGCCACCTCCCACGGCTGCACCCACCCACCTCCGTTGCGCTCGCCCTATTCATCTAGTTACAACCCAATCAACGCTCCTCGTCACTCTCTGACCCTCCGTCATCATCTTCCTCCAATGGTTCGCAGATATCCCCCCTGTATGCGTTCCAGGATTGCCACACCCCGTTCCATTTACGTGGGTTACCCCTCAATTTGTACACCGCCCTTTCAGTCAACATGAGCATGTCCATGTTGCGGAGCCATTGGGGTAGCGAGGGGAGATCGGCCGACCCCCACTTCTGTGCTATGTCCCGTTTCGCTGTCACCATCCCCACTGTGACCCAGGTTCTTGCATGAAAGGTGAGGTCAGTCGGCTCCCAGATGTTTAGCAGACAGAGCCGTGAGTCTAGGGTGAGGGTGGTATGAAGAGCTTGGGCCATCGTGCGTATTACCCGTTGCCAGTAGCCGACTAACAATGGACATTCCCACACCGTGTGTATGAAGGTCCCCTCTGCCCCGCAGCCCCTAAGGCAATATGGATGATCCGCCCTGTGCAGTTTGTGAAGTAATGTACGGGTGTAGTAGATTCTGTGAAGAAATTTTAGCTGCACTAGGCGAAATTTAGATGATATGCCTGCTTCACGGGGGGATGCCATGGCTGCGTTCCAGTCATTGTCATCCAAGTCACCCACTTCCGCCATCCATTTGTCCTTCAGTTTCCCCAGTGGATCAGGCATATTGTTAATCAGCTTGCGATATGTCAGCGATGTCGCCCCTTCTTGCATGAAGTCAGTAAGTAGCCGATCCTCCAGAGGGGAGGATTCGGGTAGGGGTGCGTCTGGTGAGATCGCTGCCTGTAGTGCGTGTCGGACCTGGATGTATCTGTAGAGCTCTGTGTTCCCCAACTCATATTGGTCCTGCAAAGTGGCAAATGAGATCACTCCTTCCCTCGTCCACATGTCCCCCACCGTGGAGATGCCGATGCTGTCCCATTGTGCGAAGCCCTTGGAGCGCCGCAAATGGCCCAACGCCTTTGTGTCCCACAGGGGGGTAAGTTTCGTTATGACGCCATCCCACTTCAACTTCACCTGCGCCTTGTACCATATACGGACCGTGTGTTTCGTAGGCCCCGTGAGTTTTGCCGCCACTCCACGGTGATACAGTGGGGCCAATAAGGTGTTGGCACCCAGTTGTGCCCTGTCGGCCTTGTACGCTGGGTCTTCCTGCGGGGCATGTATCCATTGGTTAAGGATTTTGAGTTGGGCCGCCCAGTAGTACAACTGTACATTCGGGAGGGCGATGCCCCCGTCGTACCACCCCCTGTTCAGTTTAGTGTGGGAGATGCGGGCTGGCTGGTTGCCCCATAACAGGCCCGAGATTTGTGCCGTTATTTTCTGGAGGTAGCCATCCGGCACCAGATATGGGGCGTTCTCCAGCACATATAGGAAGCGCGGCAGAGCCATCATTTTAAATAGTGCTGCACGGCCAAGGAGTGTTAGGGGGAGATCCTTCCAATGCCGCACGTCTCCTCGGAGACGAGCTAAGGGGGGTAGTAGGTTGAGGCGTGAGAAATCTGCCTCGTTACGGGTGATATGGATCCCCAGGTATTTAAATGACGTGTGGGCCAGTTCCAGTGGGCAGGAATCCGGGAGAGGCGGGAGTGGGCCTCGCAGTTCAAAAATGGTGGACTTAGCCCAGTTGATGGTGTAACCCGAGAGTCGCCCATGAGCCGTACAAAGAGCCAGGAGGTTAGGGAGACTCTCTTCCAGATCTGTGAGATAGATCAGCATGTCGTCTGCGTAGAGGGACACTCTGTCCTCCCACAACGGGGTCCATTGTATCCCTTTCAGGAGCTGGGTGGTACGAATTGTAACCGCCAGTGGTTCTAAAACTAAGGCGAAGAGCAGGGGTGAAAGCGGGCAGCCTTGTCGAGTGCCTCTGCCTAGGGGGAAGGTGTTTGAAATATGGCCGTTGGCCGTCACCTGCGCCACCGGGTCCTTGTACAGCATTCGTATCCAGGAAAGGAACACGGGGCCAAAACCCATACGCGTGAGTACTGCAAAGAGGTAGCTCCATTCCACCATATCAAACGCCATCTTGGCGTCCAAGGAGAGGATGGCAGCCGGTTCTTGCAGTAGTGGAACTCGCGCCAACACGCCATGCACCCTGCGGAGATTTAAAGCAGTGCTGCGGTGTGTTACCTACAACTTTGGAAAATGCCCTAAAGTGCATTTTTAAAAGTTTTTGCAAATTACCATCAAGTTCAACTTGATGGTAATTTGCGCCCCCTAGTAGCGAAAGCGCTATTCCTAAGTGGTTCTTGCATTGCATTTAAGGAATCACAAATGCGATTCCTTAAATGCAAGTGCAATTTGAGAAATCGCAATTAATTGCGAATTCTCAAATTGCGAGTGCCTTGAACCTTGATGCATCGCAAATGCCCTTTTTGCGGGCGCAAACGGCCGATTTTTGCGAATCGCACCGTTTGCGCTCGCAAAAATGGTTGATGCATGTGCCTGTATGTATGTAATTTTGTGGGATTCTTTTACAGATTGTCTCAGTGTTTTAGGAGAGGGCCAGCGAACAATTCATAGAACATCAAAGAATATACTGCAGAGCATTGTTGGTTTTATTGCCAAGAACTCTCCCATTAGAACCTAAGAAGAAATTAGGAAGAAACATCAGACTACTTAAAATATTAGACATGTAATAGCCAGTTAAATAACTAGGGGTCTGATGTACAAAATACTTTTGCAGACGCAATCCCTGCGATTCTCAGATTCACAGAGTTCACAACCTTGAAACAGTATTTTGTGATGAGCAAAACAATCTTTTTGCTGTGCGAAAAGTCTTTCTCTCATTCAAAATGGGTTCCTAAGCTTTTTATGAATCGCAGATTGGGAAGGGGAATGAAAGGGACACCCCCTAAAATTGTGAATTGCAATGACTTGTATTAATAGATTGTGACAGCTGTTATGATCACAAACCGTTGACCAGTCTCCAAGACACAGGTTAGGACAATATCTAATTTGCAAAGGGGAAGCTGTCCCATTGGGAATTGTACAGGGCGGCGTTGGAGGGAACAGACAGTGGTCCAGAGGAGTTTCCCCAATGTCTTCCCGAAGTGTTATTAAGCACCACCAGTTCGTTCAAGAGACAAGATACTTTTTTTTTTTTTTAGATGTTTACAGTTTGGGAATGCAAAAGTGGGGATAGAGGTCTGCTCTCCTTTGCAGACCACAAATCCTGCATTCATTGCCAATCAAAGTCACTATTCATTAATCAAGTTATTTTGCGACCCGCTATGAATGGTATTTCTGAGATGAGCACAACACAAAAAAGGGTGTCCGTGGGGAGGTCTTGACCAATCAAACATGTAACGCTCCATGAAGCACAAAGAAGTACATGTGGTGAATGTTGGCACGTGTCTCTGTACTGAAAACAAGTGTTTTGTTAAGGACGGTAACCCTCACCCACCTTTTGGTGGCATGCTTCATCCTCGGGTCCATCCTCACACCAGAACCAAAGGCACCTGGTTTGGGCTACAACTTCCTGTGATCGGGAGGAACTCCTGATATGTTTTAAAATGATATGGGCCCTTGAGGACGTATTTGGTCTGGGTGAGGGGGGCAGAGTGGTGGATATGTAAATTAAAACTGCCTCTTGCTAGGCAGATTCAGAATTTTATTCAGTTGCCTCGAAGGGATACACTGAAAAATAAGAGGGGAGTGAAACTTTAACCTCATCTGTGAGGGGTCAACTTGTTTCTGCCAGACTTCTGATCTTCCAAAGAGGTTCTAGGCATTCATCAGGACCATAAATGTATATCACTCTGCAATATATTGTAGATAAGTAGTGTAATAAGTGTGGAAGGACTGATACAAACAGTGACCCACAATAGTTAACGAAAGGATCCATCGTCATAGTTTCCCACAGTCGTTGGGTGTAGGACTTCAACTCAGCCTTATTTAGAACAAACCTATGATGGCCACTGTGGTCCGCTGGGGTCTCCCTCTGGGCAAGTGCAGCAAGGTTTGTTCACCACATGTACCTCTTTGTGTTATTCATTTTGAGATGAGACCTATTATTAAAACGGTTGGATTGCAAAAACTAGGTTGCAAAATGTTGGTGCCCAATTTGCGCCGACCGTTATAAACTTGCTTATATATGTCTGAGGCATTTGGTGAGTTATGCACCTATTTCTGAATCATCGTGTTACCTTAAGAGCACAAGTTTCAATCCCAGTGGGGCCACTCAACTCATCTTCTTCAGCATCGCTGATTTGAGTAAAGACAGCACATGGTTGGACAACAGTAGTATGTGCTGTTGGCAACAAGAAAGAATCAGCCAGTCTGCTCTACATAGATGGTTAATAATTTGAGTAAATAAGTATAAAACAAGCGTGAATCTCTGTTTCACAAATTTGGCCATAGCTCTATCCAAAACATTGCAGGTTTACAATCTTGATATCCATTCTAACAATTTTTTTAGGTTCAATTGAGAAATAGCCATGTACAAGAGTTTCATATACAAAGACCATGTGAAAGTCTTTGTTTGTACAGAGGAGCTTGTCTACAGTGTTAATATTTCCCCTTGTCACTATTTGACCATGTTCCTTACTGTCTTCCTCACACTACCAAATAATAGTAGGACAGGCAGGGGGATCAAATGATACAACAACAAAAAAATAATTTATCACTTGATCGGATCCAACTGCAAATAACCGTACAAACTAAACAACTATGTTGATTGATAGTTTCTAGCACATTTAAAAGAGCATATACTTTATGGCTTTGTCACTAATAATCCATCAACCTGACCCATTAATACATTTTATCCGTACAGTGTACAAGATATCCCAGTTCAAAGCAGAACTCGCCTCTCATAATCAAAAAAGCCTTGGGTTGCAAACAGGCAATGTTCAATCAATTGGATTTGCTTCTAATTCTTCGCCTAGATACATATATTATCACTTATCCTGAATAATCCAAATCATTTCAATATTAGTTTTCGACCACAGTGACCAGAATCATGATTTCAGTGTGTGCTAATCAGTATGACTACCCCAGCATTTCTATTTGAAAGCACATTGTTGAATATTTTTTAGGGCCATGTGCACCTCCTTTATCTCGTTCGACGCTCATGACGAGCTCAGCTCGTCATGAGGGACAGTGGAGCTGTGCTCATGACGAGCTGAGCTTGTCATAACCGCCGCGGAACGCCCACGCAGGGATAATTCCCCTCCTGTGCGGGGCGTTCCATTGAGTGGGCGGAGTCATGACGAGCTCAGCTCGTCATGAGCACAGCTCCACTGTGCAGCATGACGAACTGAGCTTGTTACGAGCACCGCGGCACCGCGCGCGGCCCCCATCCCCCCGCACCACTGGGGAATTAGCCCCGCGGGGAAGGGGTTAAGCTGTAATTGTTGGCAGTGGCCTCTAATGCACTCTTTCATGAGACTCTTCATGCAGGGTCCTATTCACCATGTACGGCATTCTCCAAAGCGAATAACTTCACACAATCAGAAGATGATCTTCTAGGTGAATGCACATTTTTGGGTGTTTTTCTACAAATATTTTTTTTCATTTCACTTCCCAGCCTAGAAAGTGATTTATGCCAGCCCTTGTCTGTAATACAAATCCTACTGTTTCCGTGGTGAAAAGGGCAAGGTGAGGGGTTGTGAATAGACACAAACGTAGATATGTGTGGGCATTTACTAATGTTCAAGTTTAACAAAGCAGTAACGACCATTTCACCCACTCCTTCAATAGGATGTATGGGCACGAAGCACTATACGTTTGTGGTGGAGATCTTTGCACATATAGTTATGGCTGCCAAGAATCTCTTTGTGATTTGCTGGAATGTATACAAAAGTAATGCTGGTCGTAAATGTATGTTTACAACTGAATTTAGCCCTGTAACTACGACCGCTTAAGCCCAGGATGCCACAGCAAACACCAAGGAAGAATTTTGAGTCTGCAGAAGCTAATTGTAATCTCTTTTTTAGTCTGTCATTTGTATATTTATTTGTTCAAGCAAAGATAAATCTTTCTGTCAGAGATGTTCCACAAACGTTTCCTGAACCACAGAAAAGAGAACATGCCACAAGTAGAAAGTGCTGGCACACCCAACTGAGCACATAAACATATCAATATTCTAAACTTGAATTTTCAAAGTTGCTCCTGCATTGATGGAATAACTAGGTCGGAATTTATGTAAATGTATTGATTGCCCTTTCTCCTCTCAATTCGATCACAATGTTTTCCGAGTCAAATTTATCCAAATGATTAGCTAAATATGTATAATGAGCAGCACTTTAACAATTTTCGTTTTTAACAATTTCACGGACCAATGTGCGGCTACCAAAACCTAAATCTGTTTACGAACCTATACAATTTTGTGCTGATTTGGAATACAGTTAAGGCACTCCCTAACGTGTTTAATAACAGCGAGCACAATTATTTTTTGCATACTTTTAAGACAAATATTTTAATTAATCCATGGCATTGTTAGTCATTTTTGCCTGTTTTGTCAATGAAGTTGCATGTGTGGTTCGATATGCATAGCACTCCTCTGATCTGAATTGATGGCTGTGATCTAACACTGAAATCTAACCCCATATCCATACGTTGTAAGACTTAAACTTAGATTAATTCTAAGAAAGGCAATAACAGGGTGGTGGGCATGCCAAGAAGCTCTCTTAATAAATTACCCAGAAGCAAAATGGATTGAAGTTACCACTGACTACATCTTTAGACACATTAACAACTCATTTCTAGGATAAAATAAATCATCTTTTACATTTTCATACATACAGTAGGTTATTAATTATGGTGATATTTAGAGGCACCCTTGTTTCTCTTTTGTATACTTCCCGCTTGGAGGAATATCAAAGAGAGTCATTACACCATTAGGAGAGAAGAATCCCAGTGGCCTGGAGGCCCAACCTATGAAGAGTCTACACAAGCTACTTCTTCCAAAATGCTGGTCATTGATCATCATCTCAATGAGTGGCAGAATCTACTCTTAGAGGAGGCACACTTGGTAATGTCCTCATTCACATACAGTTGTTTCTTTCACACCCCTGACCCTAAACCCTGTCAGCCTAACACAGTCCAGAAACCTCAGGAGCTCCAATTCTCTTTTTCTCATCCCGCTAAAAACTCGCAAACAGAAAACCACAATCAAATCATTTGCTGGAAACGCACCAAAAATCTGGCACTCCATACCCCCACACATCAGAACAACCCCCTTGTTACCTAAATTCAAGGCATTACTCAAAGCCCTCTTCCTCGACCGCTCTCGAACGAAACTATAAGAGTCAAGGAAGTTCCTTGCTAACGCCCCTCCTGACCTTTATCTGGGACCAACTACACTGACTCAGACTAAGAAAACGTTATCCGTACGAGCTAACCGAACAATGACTACGCTCAGAGGATAGCAAGGCAATCCTGCTCCCCTCTGCCCCTTCGCCCAGGTATTTGTTACCTTCCAGACGTTATCCCTCTTGTTCTCCCAATTTCCTGTACCGTATATTTGCACGTAAAAGTATATGTTGCGAAGCGCTCTGATACCCCTGGGTCCAGCCATCGCTATATAAAACTCTTAAAATAAAATAAAATAATGGCGTTTTGCACCGGTAAAAATGTTGGTGTGTATAGCACCTTCAAGAATTTGGCTTCAATAAGCAAATACAGTATTTTGGGGTTTGAAGACTGTGGTTCCTATAGTCATCGGTCTACTATATGCCCTCTATGAAGCAAGTGAGATATACTACTCCAATCTGAAATGGGAGAGGAAGGTGGTGCCTTTTGAATATCCTTCTAGCACAGGGTCACAGCAGAAAATGGAATAAGCCCACATCTGCATTATGTTATATCATGGAAGATATAAGATATAAATGTGCTTAGATTTCCTGCATTCTGCATAATATCCTTATCCAAGCTATGGTTGAACAACGTCAGACCTAGTAACTTTGTGGGGTAGCCAGCAGTTTGAGCAGCAGTAACAGAAATACATTTCCCTTAATGACATTGTGCTTTTATGCCATTATAGGAGTAGCAAAATATCACCAAGTTAATAACAAAGGCTCTTATCACTGATTAACTAGGCTTGCAGCCACCAAATGCCACACCTATGCATCAGGTCTGTTTGATATGTTTCATTTTGCCACCTCGCCTTCTTTTTCTCACCAATCCTATTCTTCGAACTCCTTTAGTGGCCGTTCTGACTCACATCCCTTACCCATGTAAGTAGCAATGGGGGCAACTCAGTTACCTGGAATTGTTTGCAGTGCAGGTAGTTTGCCCAAATTCCAAAAGCATCAGACATTGAGCTTTATTTGGCATATGAGGTCCCACATTTCTTGTTTAATATGTTTTCAAATTGTACATTGCAATAGATGGACTTTTGTACACCAGGTTAGCATTAAGTACATTAAAGGTACAAAACAGGTAAAGCAATTAAGGATTACCATATGCCATATGAATGTTAATTTCAAACCAAGAGTATAGACAATGGACTTGCATTAAAAATGTGATCTTAGTTGCTAAGTAGTCCTATTTGAAGCGAGACCTCACAATCAGCTTAGGTCTTTTAGCCTGCAGCATTTGAAAGGTGGGACTTAATATTAAAACATGAAAATATGACATCCCGGTGTGCAAAGCAATGTTGTCTACAGAACAGGATTACCTGCTGGTAGATGCATTAGCAATTTTGCTGATTATGGTTAGTACTAGCCATACTACAATAAGCTTGAAGGGTAGCATGTGACTGTGGATTAGAAACTGTATAATGGACAACATAGATGGATTCTCACCAGCTCTTAAGTATGAGTCAAGCTGATGTAAGTCACATTGATACTGATCAACAAAATAGGATTTCAGCACATATACATTTTTTTATATTTTATTCCAACTGCATCTTAAAATTAATTGGTTATGATCATCTTCTGATGTTTATTGGTTTGAATTAGGAATGACTCCTTTTGAAAACAAAAGTTAATTTTGCTCCAGTAATTGTCAAATGATGGATCACTGGATCAGGATTTTTAATGTTTACTCTGGGCACATTTAATGTAAGATTAATATGGACTTCTGTGCAGCTTTACATTTATGGCTAGTGTTGGGAGAAGAGAAGGTTGAGGGGCAAATTGACCACGCCAAATGTTTGGAACACTCACAAAGACTAAACCTGGTCAGTACTCACAAACATTTAGCATGACCATTTTCATCTGGAAGCACACATAAATCTACTCTTACAAATGGTATGTCTGTAAGGTAAAAACACCCAAAGTTTTAAGGGGTTCTAGTGGAAGTGGGTGCACCACCTGGAAACATTTGTTCCATGTGGAGCAAAAAAGGTCCTTGAAGGTAACCAAACAATAGAAAAGAATCTGCTGTTTTAAAATGAGGCCGACACATGTAAATCTTTGGTTAGTAGATCTGTGTGGAGGCCTCGTGGTACAGTATCCAAAAATCCCCAAGTGCAGTTTCCAGCAAGAAAACTATGACTCTTTGAGCCTCACTTAAATTTAGTCCTTATCGTAGTTTATAGCTATTTTTGTGCCATCGCAATTTTACACTCTTGCCCTGTTTACATTTTCAAGAAAGTTGTAAATTCTCTACATTTCAATAATCCTGCGAAATTTATTTTAATTTTTCTAGTTTGATGATGTATTGCAGTCCTGAATTATGTTATCATGGCTGTATAGGCATTTAGTTAAATTAAACAACGTTTTTGTAACTCTATCTGTATTCTTATTAGCAAAGGCCCTTTTGGGTTGGTAAAGCTGTTGGGTAGTAAACTATAGACACCACCACTCCACATTCATGGCAGCATCTTTATGAATCAAAAGGAAACAACAACAAACTCAGATAAAAACTGCAAAAGTGCACCACTTAATAGAACTTCCATCATTTTATAACATATCAACTGCAACTATTTCATATGTTTTTGTTTACTTTTATGTGGACTATACATACCAAACCTGAATTGTCCAATTTTTGTTTCAAATTAATGTAAGTACACTGAACAACTATTTTCCTAGTGAGACACAATGATCTGGTATATCATCCAACTTCCTAGTTTTATCACACAGTGGCACAAATACCATTTGGCTAGGCTTGCCTTACAGAAATATCATATACATACTGTGTGACCATAACTTGAGATTACAACTGAAAATGGGACCTCAACATTTAAAAAAATGATTGATAAAACCACAACCAACAAAAAACATCAAAGACCCATTATTCCCCATCTATCTTTTACAAATGCACTACACCCATGCTATGGCAAAGTCTAAGTAAAAACGTGAAAGCATTGTAAATCATTAAGATTTAACTAAACCTAAATGAGGACCAAATGTATCTCTTAAGTGGTATAAAGGATAGTAAGTGTTCACAGCATACCAAAGAGGATTGATATGATCAAGAACTTGTTTCTCATTGATCATTTGGTGTTTGAAAATCAATTCCTTAAAAGTACCCTTGTTATTTATCTGTACAAAGTCTTCGTATAAAAGAGGCATTCCTATGTCAAACAATAGCACCAAAAGTGATCTAAACCATGCTTCCTCGCAAGTACAACATCATGAAAATCTTTTAATCCTACAATTACAGTTTTACACCTCCTTTTATGAAAGCATGTGATTGATATCAAATGATTGCTATCAAAATGTTTTTAATCACTATTAAGTCCTAACATTGAAAAGATTTATTTAGCACCTCATCTAATTTACATCTTATGCGGTATGACTGGAAATTAACCAATAACAATGATCTTAATCCAAAATGTTTCTACTGAAATATAAGCTTTTTGCTTTTCCTGAATATGGCACAAATTTATCTATAGGCTAACATATGTCAAAGTGATGTCTCATCGCCATTTCATGCTTGAAAATATCTATGTATTTATTCTCCTTTCGCTTATTTATTGTGTATAGCAAAGTTCTTCTAATGTTAATAAAAAGCTATAACCAAAACACAGTGGCTGCTTTTGTTGCTTTTTGCATGTTTATTTGATCTATTGGAAAATGTAACAATGAGTATGATCAACCTCTCACTGCTGGTATACTAAAGTAAGTAGTTTAGAACTTTAGCAAAGTAAAGTCAAACAGATAGGTTTAAACTATTTGCAAAACCAAATAAGGTTTAAATGCTAATACTGCATTTGAGACAATATTTTAGATGTTTGACACCAACATGGGGCATTTATAGCTTTCTACATTGTAGAGTTTCCCTTAAGTATTGAGTGGAATTATCATTATAACAACGGCTACAAGGACACAATTCAAAAAGTAGCACAGTTAAGAGAATTCACGTTTTAAACAAGGGCACTATGTACTTATTGAGTAATTACCATTGAAAAGTTGCAAAAGTAAAATAGAAAAGGTTGAAATTAGATTTGGAGGCATATATATTTTGTAAGCAGTTAACAAGTTCTAATATAATTCTATGCAACAGTTAAAAAGTCTGAAAAACTGCTATGTGTCACGATTGGGCCTTTTAATGGAACAATGGTGACAGGGCAGCTAGGACCATATGCTAGGTAGGAGCAGCATGACCCAGACTGGAAAGAGCTGGAGCCGGATGTGAGGTTATAGGATGCGAGCGGCGATATCTTTTGATGTCAGGATTCACAGTCTCTGGCCTCTACAGGCTAAAGTGCACACCTAGAAAAACTGTCAAGGTCAGGAAGAGGAGCCAAAATGAAAGAGGATGCAGCCAACGGAAGCAGATCCATGGACGCTATACACTCCTCATGACGTACTAAAGTTGGCTATCAAATTACAGCACTAACAGAGCTTAAAATCATCCAGTGCACTACGAGGGCAAGTCCTTGTGCTGATGATAAAGCTCTGAGTGAGACCTGGCATTGGTAATGAGGGAGAAAAGTGAAACATTGTTCGAATGGCTGAGGCAACTGTTCCAATATGTGGAGCTGAAATGCAACAAGATGCGTTTTACAAATCTTGTATCCTGCAAAGACGTGATAGTGAAAGTTTTGAAATCCTTCTCCCCACCCCCAAAAAATGGGTGTCAATTCATAATTACAGAAACTCTGAAGGCTGGCGGCAATAGAAGGGATGTACAATACATTTAGTAATAAGATAGATGGATTAATTTCATGATATGCCGAACGAATTCGAGAACTCTATATAATAGAATTATATAAGGCAAGAGGGTGCCAAAGTAAAAGGTTTTTCACCTGTTCTACTTCATACCTTACCCTTTTTTTAGCTGTAATGTTTTGTTTAGATTTAGGTATTTGTTGAGATGTTGATTGCTGCCTTGAATGGCATTGCCATTAGCTACTTTGTTGTTGCAAGACGCATTAAGTAATTCATGAATAGAAATCATTAAAAAAAGAATCTTTGTAAGGTTTGAGTGGAGTCCAAGCATAAGAGAGGTTTGTGAATGTATACAAAGAGAGGGATAATGGGGCTTCTTCTACTCAACTAGGAGGTCCAGCATAAACGGGCGCCCCCCTCACAATGTCCAAAAGAATTGTTTATGCCGTTCCTCTCGTGTAAGAGTCACAGGTACAGCAAGAGGCTGCGTCCCACTATATCCTGCTGGGTTTATAGTTGGGAATCCATTTGTTAGATTGTAATGCCCTCACACACCCTTTCAGGTGTCATGCTTCACCAAGACAAAAAATAACACACTGTGAGAAGTGAGAAAAACTGTAAAAACAAAAGCGCCAGTCTCACTTGGTCAAAATTATAGGTTACAAAAGGGGCCTTATGAATTTGTGGCGCACCTTGCTGTACCTAGGGCAAATCATGACTTTATGCAAAGTATCAGTAATGGAGAATTTGTCACATATAGATACAGATAAGTCAGAATCTTCATAACCCCTGCGACTGGGTTACATAAGCTGTGGAAATAGATTGATCCTAAAAAAGGTCAACAGCTTTCAATGGTAACAGGACATGTCTATGTTTAGATAAGGTTCCATGCCACTCACATTTGTGACCAGTATAAAGTGACTTACTGAGTGCTTGATCAAATCAAATGCCTCATGATCTGCTATCGCTTTGTAACTAAAGGCCCATTTAATTCAAGTAGAATCAGTTTTGACAATACAACCCGGTTCTACGAAAAGCTTAGCTCTCCCTAAGGCTTTCCAGGGTAGATTAAACATAATGTAGACAGGGGATCTGTAAAAAATTGTCCAGTCCCATGTAGTCGTGAACAGTTGATCTGTTGAACTCCAGCTCGTCCGTCATCCAACATGAGAGCCAAAGAAGCAAGGGTGGGAGACAAATAAAATTAGAAATGTAACCCATGCCCAGTTCTTCATTGGCTACCTCAGTGCGTTTACTTTGGGGTATCTCTAAAAGCCCCCTAAAAACATATTTTTTGCTATTTGAATGGGCACAATCGGTCCATAGGCCCAGATACCTCAGCCATAACTGACAATGGGAATACATTTGGCTTTAAAACTTTCCAGGACTGTCTTCAGATTTGCGAGAGAAAGGACATTTTGTTGTAATTAATCAGCAAATTCCAATTAAGACGGGAATCCAAGGGGATGCCCAGGTATCAAAAGTTATCAATCTTGCTGACAAGATGACCCTTCGCTACATTTTTCTGGGTTTTTATTTGGGTCAAACACCATCAATGTGAGATTTTGAAACATTTGGGGGAAGATCAATGCTGTCCATGAACCCAATAAAAAAAATTTAAAAGCGCTTTCGACTCCTAGCAGTGCACACAATTTAAACAATGTCATTTGCATAAAGCAGAGCAGAGATCTGACAACCTCCTATCCTATGGGACATCCAGGGGTAGTTCTGTCAAAACTGATTTCAAATGATTAATATAATAAATGAACAGAAAAGGCACAAGAATGCAACCCTATGGAACCCCACGCTTCAAATTAAAGTGCGATGTGCATTCCCCATTGGGCCAGCATCCAACTGAAGCCGAAAGCCATCATGCAACTCACGCAGGAAAGTGACTCTATCCCCATCAGCGCCATCATGGACCACAGCTTGGTGTGGTTGACTCTATCAAAGGCTGAGCTGAGGTCCATAAAGGCCAGATGGATTGCACCCCCTCCTGGCTATAGTGCATTTATACACGAGCAAGTAAAGGTTTAAGCTTTGCTCTATTGTACACCAGCCAGGCCTAAATCCATATTGTAGATCAGACAGAATGCGGTGTTCTTCCGCCCAAGATGAAAGTTGATCCAGGAAAAGCCGGTCAATACTTTTAACCTCTGAATCAATAAGAGATATGAGCATGTAACAGGCAAGGTCTGCTCGGTTTCCTTTTCTAAATATTGGAACAATGATCGAATGGTGCCATGGCAGTGGTAAAGGGCCTCTGGCGTTTAATTCAAGGTCAGTACAGATGCCCACAGATCGCCAAAGCCTTATAAAGATCACCAGGAACTCCGTCTGGACCGGAGGCCTTGCTGGAGGAGATGCAGCAGATGGCTAAACTCCCTCCCTGCAAATAAAATGCAATTTTTTGATCCACCCAACAACAGGTCAGCTGGGTATTTGGGGCCACCTAATTGTAATTGGCCACAAAGTGATCAATCCAAGACTGCGCCATGATGGTTAAGGCCTGATTGGAGAGTTGCTCACAGCAGAACAGAGGGTGATTAACTAAACACTAAAAGGTACCACTGTCACGCTTTGAGTTGGCAGCAAGTAGATTTTCCCAGGACTCCTTTGTCAATTGACTCTTGCACTCTTTAAAAAAAAAATGTTTTACTTTATTTTTCTGGTTTTTACACAGAGATACAACAATCATGATACAGTGCAGATAGTGTAAACACCGATGATAGCGCGTCAACGTGGTAGAGCAGGCAAAACACATGCGCATACAATAATATCAATGGGGAATGTGATGTAGGCAGCAATAAAAATACACAAAATACATCAACGCACTATAGCACAGTTACTAAACAAAAATTGAAGATGAAGCACCAAGACTACAGTGCAAGGGGTAATGCCAGACAACGGGAGAGAGCAGGTTAACATAAGAACCCCGTGCGGAGGCCTTCATACATATATAGAAAGACTTTCACCCCACCCCCTCCGGGGCAAAGCTAGCCACTACCTGCGTGTCTTGTGATGTCTTGCACCTGATTATGTATTCGTTGTAGGGGCCCCAAATGTCCACCGGCCGGGATGAACTGGGGAGCAAGTTACAGAACTCCTCACACTGGACATTACAAAATGCCAAGCTTCTCAGCCAGGATTTAAGAGTGGGAGTATGCCTGCTACCCCATAACAGTGCAATCTCACGTTTAGCCACAAGGAATCCCAGGGCAGCCAATTTTCGAACCTTCGAGGGAAATTAACAACATAACCCAGAAGTGCAATCTCCGGAGTGGGCAGAAGTTGAATGGTCAGTATGTCCCCTAACGTAGAGTGAACGCTCGTCCAGTATTGATGAATTGTAGGACATGTCCAGGCAAGGTGGGCAAAGTCGGCAAAGGGTGATAAACATTTCTGACAGTGGTGTAGCCTGGAATTGTCTATTCTATGGGAGTGGGCGGGAGTGAAGTACATCCTTCAGAGAAACTTACAATGGAGTTATTTGTGTCTACTGTTCAGGGAAATCTCACCGGTGGCCCTGCAACACTGCTCCCATTGGTCGTCGGAGATAGGTTTGCCCAAATCGACCTCCCAGGCAGCCCGCACCTTGGAATCGTCAACTGGCCGGATTGCGCCACATTGCCTATAAAGTTTGGAAATTAAATGGGCCCCAGCTGGGCTCTGTATCAGCAGCGACAGGGGAGGGACAGGCTCAGGGGCAGAGGGAAAAGACGGGAAAGTAGCACGAAGAGCGGACCGCACCCGGGACAGGACATAGGAATCCATAAAAGTATGCTCGCTGAAACGGGCCTCCTCCGACATTGAAAAAGCATGCCCGTCGGGAAATAAATCCCCGAACGTACGAATTTGAAATTTCTCCAAGGTGCGCTGTACTAGGGCCTCCCCAGTGATCGGGAGCAAGGAAGAATTAGGCAGGGGTAGGTCGGACGAGTACAATAAATCAAACCCAAACAATCAACGTAGTCTGTCCCAGGCCCTCACGTGGTGGAGACCGTTTGGACATCTCGCGGGTCCCGAGGGTAGCCCGAGGGCAAAATGGTTAGGAGCTGGTGCGGGAGAACCAGATTAGCCTCTGGTTTCAGATATGGAATGCAAGCGTCTGGGTGGAACCAGGCATAGGCGTAGCAACACTCTGTCACCAGGTAGTAGAGATGAAAGTCCGGCACTCCAAACCCACCTCTGTCATATGGCAGAGTAAGAATTTTCCAACTGACTTGGGGAGTCTTCTCCCCCCATGTTAACCGCAGCAACAGTGAGCGCAACTGTAAAAAGAATGTCTTGGTGAGAGGGATGGGAATGTTGTTAAAAAGGTACAGAAACCGGGGAAGAATGACCATCTTAATCATGGCAACCCTGCCAGCCTTGGCCAGCGGGAGACTTAACCATTTTGTCACCTGTGATTCTAACGAGCTAACAGTTCTGCCATAGTTAAGTCTAATAATCGTGGCAGTGTCAAGGTGAGTGTAAACTCCGAGATATTTAACCGCCTCGGTGCACCTTTCAAGCGGAAGCTCACATGGCCAGGCTGTGGTGCCAGCTGTAAGAGGGAAAATAATGAATTTATGCCAATTAATACTGAGCCCAGAGAACCTTCCGAACCTCACAATTTCTAAAATCAGCGGCTCAAGGTTTTTATGAGGCATCCTGACATAGAGAACTGTGTAATCCGCATACAAGGAGATCAGAAGAGGGCCCGTACGAAACTGCAAGCCGCGGTGCAAATGTTTCTCTTGGAATTGTCGAACTGAAGGGTCCATGGCAAGAGTGAAAAGGAGCGGAGATAAAGGGCATCCCTGTCTAATCCCGCGAGACAGGGGGAAAGGATCGGAAAGAGTACCATTAAGGCACAGCCTGGCAGTTGGTTTAGTGTATAACAGCGCCACCGTGGCGACAAAGCATTCAGGCATGTCCATGCGGCGCATGACCGACAGGAAGAAGGGCCATTTGAGAGAATCGAACGCCTTCTTAGCATCTAAGAGAATAGCAGCGGCGGGAGTGGAGGGCTCAATTCTGTGCAACACTGTAAATAAGGTTCTTAGGTTCAGAGAAGTAGATCTGTGCAGAACGAATCCCGACTGCGCCGGTAATATAATAAATTCCATCAGTAAGGACAATCTGATCGCTACAACTTTGGCCACAATTTTATAGTCCAGGTTCAATGGTGATAAAGGCCTATAGGAACCGCACAGCTTGGGCTCTTTCGCCGGCTTGGACAAGAGAATGATCACAGCCTCCCGAAATGTAGGGGGAAGAATACCGATTTCAAGCGCCTCAGCATAGACCTCCACTAAACGCGGCACCAGGATATCCTTATATTCCTTGTAGAAATAGGCTGAAAAACCGTCGAGGCCTGGCGCCGAAGAGGCACGCAGGGCATCAATGGCCTCAACAATGCTATCAGAAGTAATGGGGGACAAGAGAAAATCCTGCATGCATCGTTCCAGGTATACCAAAGCGATCTCAGATAAATAATCACCTTGGCCACTTAAGTCCCCGGAGAGATGAGATGTATAGAGTGATTTTTATAATAGTATAGAAAGTGATCGCAAATATCCGAAGTGGAGTGCAAAGGGGTGCCATCGTTGCTGGCCATTACAGTGATGTAGGCAGAGCCACTTGGGGGGCGAAGAGTGTTGGCCAGTAGCCTACCAGGACGCTCACCCTCACTGTATCACTGTGCAACATGATGCTTGCTAAGGAATGAAAGCTCTCTTTCCGCGGCCTCTCTAAATTCCAATAACAGCTCCAACCGCCTCGCCTCAGTGGACGCAGAAGGCGAAACAAGTGCATCACGATCTAAAGCGGCAATATCTTGTTCAACACGATTTGATGTGGAGCGGAGGTCTCGCAGGACCCTGGCATGTTTTGCAATGCATACTCCCCTTATGTAAGCCTTAAAGCCCTCCCATAAAACCGCCCACCTGTCAACTGACCCGGTGTTTAAGTCAAAGTAGTCCTCGATAGCCTGTCTGACCTCTTCCTTAAAAACAGTGTCCAATAAGGCCCGGCCAGGAAACCACGATTGCCTCTCGTAACCCCCAGCCCTGGGAATATTCAACTGGAGGACCACCGGAGAATGGTCTGAAAGCGTGCGAGGGAGGGTGAAAACAGCATCGAGCCTGCCCGCCACCCAGGGGAAACCAACCAGTAGTCAATCCTGGTCCAAGTGTTGTGGATACAGAGTAATGAGTGAATGCGGGGTGTTGTGCATGCCTCTGAAGTTCAACGTCGACTAAAGAATGCTGAGCGCATATGTCTCTGAGGGCCTGACGGGAACGGGGCTTGGTGTCCGGGGAAGTAGCAGTGCTGTCTCTAGAAGGGTCCATCAGAAGATTAAAGTCCCCTCCCATTATCAAAAGCCCAGTGTCAATCGCAAGGAGGCAAACCTGTAAAGCCTGAAAAAAGGACGGGGAGTCGGTGTTAGGGCCATAGATCCCAATCAAGGTAACCCTATGTCCCATCTTCCAGCCAGTAACTATCAAAGTGCGGCCATTGGGATCCTGGCTCATGGTGTGGAGTAAAAATTGGACCCTCTTGTGGATAAAGATGGAAACCCCTCTCGCGTAGCTGCTGTAATTGGAGAAGAACCTATGGGGTCTGGTCTGACCAAGACAAGTGAGTTTCTTGCATAAAGACTATATCAATTTTGTGACGAGTAACATAATTGAGAACTTGCCTACGTTTTCTGGTGTTATTCAGTCCCCGCACATTCCATGTCATCAGTGACAGTTCGGAAGGACCGGGTACATTACCTAACTGCACCATCGAAACAGTAACAATACAATCCAAGCGTTATGTGTAGCTGCACCAAACCACATCTGGACCATAGCCATCGGGATTCTGCAAAAACCATTAATGAAAATACAACAAACACCCCCTCCCCCACCCAGCCTCCTGTAAATCCTAGAGAGGCAGGCCCCAGAACAGATAACCCTGCATTTGTGCGTTGGAAGTCTGAAGCTATCAAAAAGGAGCAGACGAAGCACAATGCAACAAGCAAACACTGAGATAGAACATAGTGGTATTTACCATAGTGCATGGCAACGCCCCGCTGGTCGGGCAACACAGCAATCAATAAATTGAAAGAAGGTGTACAGGGTTGAGGAGAGAGAATACAATAGGGCACCTTAAAGGAGAAAGGAGACAGAAAAAGCGGTCAACCAGTCCCGGGTTGCGAAAAGAGATCCACCCTTGACTGTGACGTCTAACAGTGGGGAAGCAGATCTGGACCCTCCGGGCGCTGCCGTATGTTCCTTCCTGTAGTCACAGCAGAACTCCTGCGCCTCAGTTGGGGTGTCGAACACCCGTGACCTGCTGTTTATGTCTACTTTAAGTCGAGATGGATAAAGCATGCCATAGCAGAGACCCAAGTTCTTCAACGTGGCCTTGACCCCCTGAAATTTGCACCTGGCTTCCTGCACTACAATGGTGAAATCAGGAAAGAAAGACAGCTTGCTCCCCTGCCACTGGACATCTCCCAATTCGCGAGCAGCGTGCAGTGCAGTGTCTCTGTCTCGGAAGTTCATGAGCATGGCGATGATGGGTCTCGGAGGCAAACCAGGTCTAGGACGAGGGCCCAACGACCTATGGGCCCGCTCGACCACGAACCCTTGTGTAAAAGATTCCCTGCCAAACAAGCCTGATAGTAGTTGTTTCACAAACTTGTCCATACGGCCAGTGGCTGTCGTCTCCGGGACACCAAGGATGCGAATGTTGCTTTGGCGACTCCCGGCCTCCAAATCCTCGTTCTTGATGGCAATATCTTTAAGTACCTTCTCAACCCTTTCCAGCCATTTAAAATATGAGGCAGCGCCGTCCTCTATGTCCGACACTCGGGACTCCACCATGCCCAGTCGACAATTTTTTGTCCAGATCATCGAACCGGCCGTCCAGAGCCTTAAAGCCAGCTCTCATTTCAGCCAGCATGGCTGTGGCGAGGGGGGGGCGAGCATTCAGCGTCCTGAGGAAGTGAGGGTTCTATGGATTGGTCAGCAGGGGCTTTCGTCACAGTGCTCATCGCTTTATCGAACTGGAGCTTGCTTTGTTTAGGGTCCTTCTTCATCATTGTCGCAGAGTGTAGAGTGGGGACCAGCTGCGAACGGATCAATCACAGCACTGCAGCACAGGCTAGACCGCGAGAAGGGAGCCGCCAAGCGGATGGAAAAATGGTAAGCCAACTCAGCCAGCGGTGGAGCACCCAGCAAGGACAGGGTGTGTGTCAAGGAGAGACGCAGGACCCCAGAGGATGGAAGGTGGCAGGAAGTTGTAGAGCAAAACAAGGGACAGCCTGGCGATGACGGTGTTAGTGGCAGTTCAAAAAAGAGAACAGCAAGGAGCGATGAAGGCATCCGCCACAGGACCATGTAGGGAGTGTGGGTGGCGCGGGATATCATCCGCTAGCAGGCTCCCATATAGTGCCGGCGGCACAGGAGGTCAAGGCCGGGCGCAGCGCGCCAAGCCCGGGCACAGAGCAGGAGTCCGGCAGTGAAGGCTAGTATGGGCTTCGGTGGCAGCAGGGAAATCAGTAGTCTAGGCGACGTCCAGGCCAGGTCACGGCAGCAGGGGCGTATGGTAGGGCGCAAAGGCAGCGGTCCAGGATAGTGGCTGCAAGATCTAGCCAGTGCAGGGCCGCATGTTCGGAGTGAGCAGCCAAGAGCTAGGGGTGAGGGTGCTGATGTAGGCAGCACTGCAGCCAGCACCCCCAGGAAGGCCACTGAGCAGCCTGAGGCGGAGCCACACACACCGGGGGGTAATCACCAGTGTGGGCCCCAGCACTCCAATGGCAGCGGGGCACCCCTGAGGCATCCAGGGGAAAAGTCAAGGCAGCCCAACCGCCACAATGCAGCCCCCGTGCCCGTCCCCCACCCTAGACCCGGGTCCCCCCGCAGGCCCACCCTCCACCGCCCGCCAGCCCCAGCAATCTAGGCCCCGGAGGGAATAGGCCAGGCAGAGACGTGAGACGAGGCTGCCAAAGGGCAGCTAAGGGAGCAGACTCACCGCACTCTCGGCTGCGCCGCGAACTCCGGATGTAGGCTGCTGCTCCGTCACCAGCTCAATGGCCTCGGTACTTCTCCTGGACAGGTCGCATCGGCTTCCCGGACCTCCGTCCACGTCCTGCATGTTCCCGGGCACTGGAGGATGAATTCTGGGTGAGGTTGATATCCCCTACATCGGGCTGAAAGGAAGCTTAAACACCCGACCGGCGGAGCTTCAAGCATATGCGGCCATCTTGGTCACCTCCGTGGCAACGCCCCCACTCTTGCAATCTTAACAAGCTGAACGGTATACTTGCCTGGCTGCCCTCATCCTGGCACTGGGGTTTCTTATGCAAAGCCGCTAACATATCCTTATGCGCTTGCAAGACATTTTGATCAAACCACTTATCTGGAGGAGGAAAAGAGGATACACCCATCTTAGAAAGGGCTGACTTGATGGAACTGCAGATGTTAGAGAAGAACGTCAGAATTCACCGATCTAAGGCATCATTTCTCAAAATGTTGCAAAATCTGTGGAATTGGTGGTAACCAGGGTGGAAATAAAATCCATAGGTATGATCCATGCCCACCTGTCCCTACGCCCCTAGTCAGTAGTTAGTACTGGTTCTTTGAATAAATAAATAGCATCAACAGTCTTCTTATCCTATGAAAAAATAGCCATCTGGGGATTGTGGTTGCTCATAACGACCCACACTACTTTAAATTTTGCAAGGGCAGAAAATAAACATGAGGCAACAATATAATCAATGGTGGTGCTGGAGTTCCTCTCCTTGAACGTAGGTATCCTCTCAACTAGCCAACCCGGTCTCAATTCCATAAGGTTTACTAGGTTGTAAGCAGTAATCTGACTGTTTCTTATATCCCCTTGCTGGGTAAGATGAACCTGGTGGTAGTGTAGCTCCTATATTCCCAATAGGCTCTGCGCATTGGAAGAATATATCCTATAGATTTGACGTAGGACTTATGTCAATAGGTCTCTATAGAATATACTAAACTTAATTGTGTGTGTGCCAGGGTATACATCTGTTACAACGCATTTTTTACTCCGCACTACCATTACAACGCGACTTTTACAACGCATACCATTACAACGCATTGCGCTGGGGGGCGCTCTAGGATAGGGAATAAGTATAATTTACTATCCAACACCTTCCCTAGGGTCCACGGGGACTGGAGTTAGAATAGTAAATTATACTTACCACTATCCAGCACCTCAAAGCGCTATGCGTTGTAATGGTATGCGTTGTAATGGTCGCGTTGTAACAGTAGGTAGTTGTAACGGTATGCGTTGTAACATGGTACATCCGTGTGCCAGCTAACTCAGAGGTCACTAGAAACGTTCCCGAATACACAAGAAGGGATTAGTTTCTGACAACTGCATAAACATGAGAACTTTGTTTCCCAAGAATAAGAATATATTCTCAGAGTCGCGAAAACAATAGATAACTAGTTCACTCAGTCAATTGTGCATGCTTTGTTTCTACAAAGTTGCAGAGAAATAGTGAGACGGGCATTTTCAATAAAAAGGTTTATTGAACAATCTTCTTTCTCATGCAAGAGAAGTGAACTGCTACAATCGTTAGGCAGACTGCAAAGTAAAACGCGTACAGCGTAAACAGTCATATGAAACAATACTGTAAGAGAATTGTATGGTTTCTAAGCCATATAAAAATACATACATAAATAACATAGATTAAATACTCAACTGGTGCTTCTAAAATACACCTACCCCACTGTACCTAACATAAATCTAGTACGAGGGAAGAAGTAAGTATTGTTTAGCACAGGTTTAGTTTTTGCCAAGAATCTACCAAAGGTTTCTCTAGGTTCTAATAAGCTCCATACCTTAGAATGAAGTAGGTATCTCAGTCTTGGGACTCGATTTCCCAACACCCCGCAAGGGGAGCCGTTAACACTGGAGCTGGATTCTCGGCAGGAGAAAGGCAGGTTCCTGATCAGTGCGTCAGCTGGAAAGTTGTCTTCCCTTCGGCACTTGCTGTAGCAAGTTGCGTCGAGCAAGTAGGTCTTCGAACTGCTCCGATCCACCCTATCTTGCTATAGCAAGTGAAGGTATATTTATACCTTGAAGGTGTTTAGGTATGCAATGTTTGACTTAAAGTTGGGCATATGAACATCATAAATTCACCCCTGGGGAATAGTTGTTTGTTGTAAAGTAACTGAGTTCTTGGAGAAATCAATATTCAAGCAAGGGGAAGTTCAACAACGGCTTAAGCTGGTTTTCCAAAAAATTCGTTGTGACGTTTGGTGAACGGATGGAAGTAGCCATACCTGTATTTGGGTAGCATGGGCTATATCTAAATAAGGTGTATTTCTATGCCTATATAAGGGCAATGTGAATTGTACCTATAAAAGGGCATGTATCTGGAAAATGTAATAGGAGCCTAAAACTCCAAACAACACCCACTCCACTTTCTTATGTACGACATTACTAAGTTTTAAACACGTTAAACATATCTAAACATGATGTATTAAAAACCCACCCAAAATACATTAAAAATGCATTGGTACTGGTTGTACATGAAAAGAGCATTTGTGCTGTACGCATTTAAAGCAATGTTTCATTCAAAGCATAAAGTTTGACATTTTAAAATGCTAACCAAATGAATCATGAAAAAATACATTTATGAAATGGCTCTTAAATATAGAAGAAAAAAGTTGAGACCATTTCATGGCAGATTATATAAACTGTTTGAATGTGGACAAGGTCAAATATTGTCTCTGGAAGTTTTCAAAGAATTCTAGTTCTCTATGAATAGTTCTACTTTAAGCAGATTACTTTGGGCCGAAAAATACAAATTTGGAAAAATAAAAAGTTAATCATAGAAGAAAAGAGTCCCAAAGTTAGAACTTTGTTTTGAAGAAATGAAGGTCGAATTCAGAGTCTCTCAGAACACTGCCTGCCAAATTCATAAGTCAGTGTTATTGTTTGGAGTAAACATCAAATCTTCTAAGTCTGTAAAGAATTTGTCTACCATTGTAGGTGAAAGTTGGATTACCTTGTTAACCCCTTCCCTGCAGGGCACATTCCCCTGCTGTGCTGGGGGGAGCGCGCACAGCGCCCAGGTGCTCATGACGAGCTCAGTTCGTCATGAGCTACAGTGCTCGTGTGCTCATGACGACCTCAGCTCGTCATGACCACACCCGTTTCTTAAGAACGCTCAGCACAGCAGGGGAATTAGCCCAGCGTGCGAGCGTTCTAAAGGCCATGACGAGCTCAGCTCATCATGAGCACCGGAGCACTGTAGCTCATGACGAGCTGAGCTTGTCATGAGCATGCAAGGGGTTAAGAAGATCAACCGCACATAGATGTGAAGCATCGCCGTCAGCGTTGGTCGCATTAGCAATGTTCGAATTGGAAGGTACTTGTGTGCCTGTTTCCTCTCGTACCTCACTGTCAGCATTTTGCGTCTGTGAGATCTCAATGAATGCCGTCATCAGAATTGGTAGCCGCTGGGGACAACACTGCGCATGGGCCTTTACAGGGTCCAGCAAAGTATCAACATCCGTTGGCATGACTGATGGGAGTGTGAGACAGGTGTCTAACACGCATTTTTTGCCGCATAGCAGGCATCGTAGAACAGGTAAGATGCAATCTTGCCAAATTGGTCTGAATGATAGAAACCATGTGGTAATCAATTCTCTTAGACAAGGTAGTCCCAAAACTTGGACGATGTGCTCACGACACTTCATCGCCAGTAGAGTGACCTCCACGGTGAACTGGGTGTCCCTTGTGAATTGGCTTGCCATATCGAAGCAGTAGGAGCAAAAATAGTATCCCTGCAGCGAGTCCCAAAATGAGAGGCAATCCGCCAAACAGAGAGCACGAAGTTTGGAAATATTCCTAGGACTGCTTCAAAGGGTGCTAACAGTCCCGAAAAAACTGTCTTAAATACGTGTACAATAACATTCGTATCAGACATGTTTAAGATACGACTTAACATTTCTGAGAAATGTATAGGGCAGTTTGTAGTTAAGAGGGCATGTATCTCTGCAGAAGTCCTTGCGACTTGCAGATCATAGGTCTCTTTAGCCGAGGTCAGTGGCACAGTTTTCTGTAAAAGAATGGTTTAATTCTACTTAAAGTACCAATTCGTATAGAAGAGATGTTCAGCGACTCCCGGTCTGTCTTGGTTTTAGGAAACAATACATGCATACAGCAAGTGACCCTGGCTGACACAGTTAGGAAATAGGGTAAACCTAGCAACATGCCACAGCAGCTGTGATCGTTCAACATGAGGTAACTTCCATTCGAAAGTTGTCCAGAAATTGGATCAATCACCGCAGCTGGTGAACCTTGCAGGTGGCAGGATAAGTTGTTAGAGAAATTATCGCAGGCCCGGTATAAATTAATACCCTGAACCTCTTAGTGCGTTTTCACAATTTTTACCACTAAGAAACACTTCTTTCCCCCCACTCCAACATCTGTGTGTGTATGGTAATTCCCAGGATGTCTTGAGGGATTCTTTACCCAACCTTTCATACATGCCTGCTGGTATATGTTTAGGCAATACTGAAAATGGAAAATTGTAACAGGCAGAGTGATTGTTCTGTCTATTATCCATACAATTGCTGGCTTTTCAGCGACTGTAAATGGCAATCTTTCCAGTCTTTCAATGCACAGAACCGTATAGTCTGCTCCCCTCTGTGCCAGTTTGATCTGTTTTTCAGTGATCTTGAATTCTGAAAACAGTGACGTAGTATTGATTAAACGCCAAGGCACATAGCCTGAACGTAGGTTTTGTAACGTCCAGCCTAATAGCATGATAGAGCGTAATTCGACTGACCATGTTGCAGCATGACCAAGTCCTGTTCCATGATGTCTATGGCAGAGGATAATATGCTGTCCAAAGAATATATCCTGGATGACAGAGTCGTTAACCCATTGTCAACTAATGAGAGAGATTTCTCCAAGTTAATACGATCAATTTCTCGTATTCGTTCTGCAGTCTCTGCTTGCATAATCTTCCATGCTTCATTATACAATGCATAGATACCGGTGTATATAAAACATTTATGACGCGGTTTAGTAGGGCCTTGTAAGAAGTCCCTTAGTTCAGCGCCATCTTTAAATAAAGATAAGTGTTGTTTAACATCCTTGGGTGTAGATCTATGTAACCATTCAAGGCACAGTTTCCCTACACTGCAAGCTGTTACTATTCCTGAATGCTGTCTCTGAACATATCTTGGGTCTGGCCTAGTGAATGTGAACCCTTGTGTTTTATTCAGGAATCTATCTTGACAGTTGTTTGTGTCTGTGGGCCAGATTAACCATTTTTTCCAATCTGGTTCAGTTCTATTGTGAAGCAAAATAGTATGTACGTCGACCTCCCCCTCTGAAGTGTTATTGCTATCAGGTGTAGGTATGGACGGTTTAACTCTTTGATCTTGGTTAACCCAAGATGTCTGTTGGACAGTGTCATTCAAAAACATTATTTGCTCTGGGATGGTGCAGGCTCTAAATAAGGCTTCCAATTCCTGCACTTGCCAGTCTTTTGTGCCTCAGGCAGTTTTTGTCTCAATGTTGTCTTTCCAAAAGTCAAAACCTAACGAAGACAGCTGAGCATAAAAGGCCGCAGAATACATTTTTTTGGTATTTGTCAACATACTTTTCATTCCTGTCCTATTAACATTTCTAAAAGTAAAAGGATTCTGGATTAGATACATTAAAACCTGAAAAGTATGGAAATTTGCCATAAAATGTTTTTGAGCTACCCTTTGGTGGCGTAGGACAATGTTCCAATTGGTTATACATCAGTACATTTTTAGGATTTGCAGATTTGTGCAAGAAATGATGACCATAGTGATTATAACAATACATTTGTTCATATTCTGATGAACCTTCCATGTATTCATGATTTGTAAATACAGCAGACATTTCTAAATCTGACATCATATTATTAACAGTCTCGAAGTCCCAATCATCAGAAAAGGTACTAGATGAAACAAAGTCATTCAAGGAAATCTTGAACTAGTGTGGAATCTTCAACAGCTCAGCAGGGCCAAAAATGTCATAATCAGTTCTGTCCCAAGCTATACCACCAGGTATAGGTACGGCTGTGATGTTCCCTGCTGACAAGTCTCTTTGTTCACGATGAGATGATTTATGTGGCTTGAGGAGTAAGTTGATGTTCTTACTTGCTGTGTCCTTTTTTACATATCTTCCATTTATCAGCATTCGCAAAGTTATTACCAGAGTCAACCAAAGTAGAAGAAAAAGTACACCCAACACAATCCAAAGTTCAATCCATGGGGAAACCAGATAAGTCTTTTCCAGGTGATGAAAAAGTTCTGTTGCTTGTTCTTTAAAGGTTCTTTTTACTGGCATTGTATCAGGTTTGCTGGGATCCTCGGAAAATTTATGAATTAGCCAGAGGCAGTTCTGTCAATTGTAGGGATTGCATCAGGAGTCGTTGAAATCGCTGGAACCACTTGATCACTTGTTACATTTGTATAGTCAGATGCTATTTCATTGTAGACAGGTGTTTCCTGCCGAACTGTTATTTGGGTTTCAAGAGGTACAAGTTCCATAGCTTCGTTGCTTAGTCCTTCATTTCGCACTGCAGATTCTTCAAAAGTGACGAGTCTTTCAGTTTGAACCTATTGGATAGTAGCCATATTCGGGCATCTGCTACATCTTTGGAGTCCACTTGGCCTACTGCTTATGATCGGCCACATGATGTGGTTTAACCAGGTCGATGGACACGAACCTGTTCTTCTTTTTATCAGCAAGGTGCGGCAGTAATACTGTTCTTGAACCGTGGATTGCTAGGGCAGGTACTGGTTGTCTGTAAGAAGGCCCAAATTCCTTCTTGTCCGCGATCTTTTCTCTGACTAGATCCCCAAGCTTAGGAATCGAGACAGGCCGTGCTGGGATGGTCGGGTTCTCTTCAGTGGCTGTTGACTTCAGGAACACGTTACTTTGTTTCGTTCTTATTTCATTTAAGTCCTGCAAAACAGCCAAACAGCTTTGATATGAAAAGGGTTTTTGTTCCACCGCTAAAGTGTGACAATCGAGATCCAAAATTATCATTCTGGTTCCAAAAAGGACTTCATATGGAGTGATACCCCCTAGAGAACTTCTTGGCAGATTGTTAAGACTACGTTGACACTTTTTAGATGTTTGACCCACCTGTCACCTGAGCCTAATACCCTAGCTGTTATACATCGCTTTATGTCCCGTTTTTTTCTGTCCACTAACGAATCTCCCTCAGGATGGAATGGACTAAAGTACCGCAATGCAACGCCCAATTTGGCCATGGCCTCTTTGTAAGCTCAAGACCTAAACGCAGGACCCTGGCCAGAATGTTTTTGCTAATTTGCACCTGTGAACACTAGCGCTCCTGAGGCGGAAAGCCGGGAGTTAGGCACTCTACTCTGCTTTTATTCTTTTATGGAAAATACTACTGCATTTTAATCGGAAATTGTGTTAGCTCCAAAATTTATTTGTGTAATTGTGTCACGCTTTCCCGCTGTTTGTCACAGCAGGGCGCTTCCTCCCACCCTATTTGTACAAACCGGGGGCCGATTTTAGGGCCTTTTCGGTAGAAGTACTGTCTTGCAAAGGGCGATGACTTTGGCCGCCATTGCAACTGAAATAACGCGGTCAGCGCTCTAGCGGTCGGGCGAATCACAGCCCGGGCGTATAAGAGTAGCAGGCTGTCAGCAACTCTTCTTGCTAATTTGCACCTGTGAACACTAGCGCTCCTGAGGCGGAAAGCCGGGAGTTAGGCACTCTACTCTGCTTTTATTCTTTTATGGAAAATACTACTGCATTTTAATCGGAAATTGTGTTAGCTCCAAAATTTATTTGTGTAATTGTGTCACGCTTTCCCGCTGTTTGTCACAGCAGGGCGCTTCCTCCCACCCTATTTGTACAAACCGGGGGCCGATTTTAGGGCCTTTTCGGTAGAAGTACTGTCTTGCAAAGGGCGACGACTTTGGCCGCCATTGCAACTGAAATAACGCGGTCAGCGCTCTAGCGGTCGGGCGAATCACAGCCCGGGCGTTACTTATGCAGCCTGTCTTCCGTCCGCGCAGCGGGCGGGCGCAGCGGGCGCGCCGATGGCGCGCCGGAGGCGCGCCAGAGGCAAGCCCGTCTGGGCCCGTCCGGGCCAGACCGGGCCTAGGGCCATCCACTATGCCCGTGTTTCCCCCTGGACCCACAAGGTACTCTAAGGAGGATCTACTGTCATTTCGACTCACAGGCAATCCTGGATGCCCGCATTGGGTTGGTTCTAGCCCTCCTCTCTGCCGATGCCCTGCCTGTCCGGCCCCTTACAGGGGGGAGTCGATTGGTAAGAAGGTGGGTAGAACCCTGCAGATGGCTCTCTTGAACTGCAGATCGCTACCGAAGCATGCGGTCGAGATCCACCTGCTGTTAGAAGATAGCAAGTTCGACCTGCTCTTCTTGACGGAGACATGGTTATCCCCTCACTCAGACTTCGATATTGTATCGGCGCTCCCCAGTGGTTTCAATATCCAATGTTTGAACAGAGATAAAGGTATGGGGGGGGGGAATTGCCATAATTCATCGGGAATCTCTGACCTGTAGATTGAAGGAGGGTGGAATTTTAGACGCAGAAAGTGCTAGTTTTAACATTCAGCTCTCACCCACCCACTCCCTGTCAGGTCTCCTCATCTACAGACCCCCGGGGAGTCTAAAACACTTCCCTGACTCTCTTTTAGAAATCTCCTTATCAGCTGCCTCTCAGGCCCCGAATTTTTTGATCCGGGGCGACTTGAATATACACTTCGACGACCCCAAGGACAATTCTGGGGCTGAACTGATTACCAACCTTAGCTCCTTCGATCTTGAACTGACAAATAAGGAAGCCACCCACAATAAAGGTCACTTGTTAGACCCGATCTTTTCCAACATCCCCCAGATTACAGCCAAACCACCCCTGCCCCTACTATGGTCAGACCACTTCCTAGTTCCTTTTTCATGGGAGTTTTACCAAGGAGGAACCAAGGCCCCCTGTTCTCGGACGCTTCAAAGGCCATGGCCAAAGCTGTCAGTAGACAATCTGTCAACTGTTCTCGAAAAATCTGCACCCCCTACAGAATCCGATGTTTTACAGGCAGATACAAATTTTCGAGACTGGCTCACTAATTCCCTGGATTCGGTTCTGCCTCTTAAGCTCTGCACTAAAAAGAGCAATACGTTCAAATCCCCCTGGTTCTCGCCTGAACTAAGAGAACTCAGGAAAGAGTGCAAAAGAGCCGAGCGCGCTTGGCGCAAAGACTGGGCACCTATTCACAAAACTGCATATAAAGCAGCCCTTAAACTTTACAAACTAGGACGACAAAAATCTAAAGCTGCCTTTTTTGAAGAAAAAATTCGTCTCTCTTCTAATTCTTCCAGAGAAACATTCAAAATTGTGAACATGCTTCTTAAAGTCCCAGCTCCCTCTTTGGTCCAGAATGACCCAGTACTGAGATGCAATCAGTTAGCAGAATTTTTCGATACTAAAATTCGGAAAATTCTAGATAGCCTCCCTCAAACCTCCACCACTGAACTCGTCGAGATCCCCTCTCCTGACCCTACCTGTCCTCAACTCGAGGCTTTCAGTCTCATATCCAAAGAAGACTTCTGTAATATCTTTTCCACTATTAAAAGCGGCTCTCCCTCAGACCCAGTCCCGATGCACATTCTAAAGCAAACTTTAAACATCATAGCCCCGGTAGCCACGGAGTTACTCAACTCGTCGCTATCCTCGGGCATAGTGCCCCCGAGCTGGAAACAGGCCAGAGTCAAAACGCTTTTAAAGAAACCAGGACTTGACATCTCCGATCTGGCCAATTTCCGCCCGATCTCGCTCCTGCCTGGACTGAGCAAAGTGGCCGAAAAAGTTGTGAATAAGCAGATCTCCGAGTACCTAGAGGTTAACCATCTCCTCGGTGACTCTCAGACCGGTTTTCGCCCGGGTCAGGGCACAGACACCGCCCTTTTGGCGGTGACTGAAGAGGTAAGATGCATCTTGGATTCAGGGGGATCAGTAGCTCTGATCCTCCTGGATCTGAGTGCTGCATTCGATACTGTGGATCATGCTGTCCTGGCCCAACGTCTGGCCCTGCTGGGCATTACAGGATCAGCCCTCAAATGGTTGCAGTCCTACCTGGAGGAGAGATCCTTCAGGATCTGGGAAAATGGGTCCATGTCAGAGGCCTTCCCTCTTCAGTGTGGGGTGCCGCAGGGCTCCTCCCTCAGCCCCACACTGTTTAATGTCTACATGGCCCCGTTGGAGAAGGTGATAGCCCCATTCGGGGTGAAAGCCATAAGCTATGCTGACGACACTCAGCTTGTTGTCTCGCTGTCGCAACATGAGGGCAGCCCGGTTGATCTCCCAGACTGTCTTACAGCCATTTCCTCCTGGATGTCCAGTTCGAAACTTAAACTAAATGGATCTAAGACGGAGATCATGCTCTTAGGCAATCAATTCACCTCTCTGCCCCCTGAGATGTGGCCTGCCTGTATGGGAGATCTTCCACCCCCCAAGCAGCAAATAAAAAGCCTAGGGATTTGGTTCGAACCCCAACTGACCTTCAAGACCCATGCGCAGAAAGTGGTTGGAGGCTGCTTCGGCTTGCTTCGGGCAGCCCGGAAGGTCCTTCCTCTCCTTCCGTTTCAATCTAGAAAGCTGCTAATCCAGGGTTTGATTCTGTCCAAACTGGATTATGGTAACTCTCTCTTCCTCGCAGCCCCTCATGCTACCATCAAGACTCTTCAGCGAGCTCAGAATGCCGCAGCCAGGCTGCTGATGGGGGCGCCGAGACGGGCCTCAGCCAAACCATTGCTGAAAGCCCTGCACTGGCTCCCCATCCAAGAGCGGGTCTCTTTTAAGTCTCTCTGTATCGCACATAAGACCCTGCAGGGTAAAGGCCCTCCAGCCTTGAGAGGATTGATCCGACCCTACAAGTCGACCAGGGCCCTTCGCTCGGATGGAGAAAATCTGGCCATTATCCCACGAGTGAGGAAAGCTCGAACAGGAGGCCGACGGTTCTCACTGAATGTGTCAAACAAATGGAATGCTCTTCCTAGAGAACTTCGTTTGGAACCGGATCACCTGAAATTCAGAAGAGCTCTTAAAACCTTTTTGTTCCCTACCATCCCCTAACCTTGCTTATCGCTTGAGTTCACCAGGTTCAGATTAGGATTAGCGCTGGGACGCTCCAGGGCAGCCATGCGCTCTACAAGTCCAAAATCAAATCAAATCAAATCAAATCAATGTAGCGTGCCGACTGCGTATGTGCAGATAAAGACTTGCAAATCTTTTATAACAGTTTGTGCGTCAGCTGAGCGCTAAGGCCACATCCAAATGAATCTGTCCTAATATTTGTGGGACCGCATCTGTCCATATGGACGTCTGCGTGTAGATAGTCTAATGCTGTCTAACAATGGTGTATGTAATGGGCTGGCTACACTGTAGTCAGGTATCTGGCGGCGTTCCCTGCTGCGATCACTGTTGCAGTCATGGCAATTAATTGCAAATGTGTGAATGTGGGCATTCATCCCTAGCCACCAGTAAGTCTCCTTTAATTCTAGTATAGATTTAGAGATCCCTTGATGTATCAGACCCTCTCCCAAATGTGCTTCGTGTTTCAAAGCTACTCTACGTTTTCTGTTTGGAATTACTCTATCCCCCACTCCAGGGATTCGATCAAAAGGAACAGAGTTTGCATCAATTATATATGAGTACTAGCAGCCCGTCCCGACGTTGTCCGGGTATGAATTGCTGCCGGCCAGTAGTATACTGTTTTGTATGATTTCGTTTTGATAGCATTTCTCATGTGTGACAGGCCTGTGACACGCTCCGATTCACAGTGCACTGCTGATGCACTTAAGAGTGAGCGTTCAGTAGTGTGTGAACTCGAGTTTCCCTACTTTATTTTTCCTTGCAATATTTTATAGCGCGAATTCGACAACATGGCATGAGCACAATTTACATTACAGAAGAACACATTCATTTTTGGTACGCACGGGGAGACAAAGCGATTTGCCTGGAATCACAGGATGTTGAGCTGATGCCGAGATTCGAACGTAGCTCCCCAGCTCTAAAGTTCACAATTCTAGAACTTGTGGCGGGAGGTGTGTCTAAAAGTTTATGTCGGTGCTGGCCATCAATGAGAGAGACCTGTGCATTTTTCAAATGGGTGGTGAAAAAATATGAGTATGTTGCTGGAGATGTGGGCCGCCGTGCCACCAATGTACTTACCGGAGGAGGGTAAACACCCATTATTCTGCAACTTTCTTTCCGCATACTATCACTCCGCATACTTTCATTACAAAAGTACCATGACTCTGCAATGCCATTATAACGCATGGCATTACATTTTATATGCTTTTACCATGCATACATTTACAACGAAATTCGTTGTAAATGCATGACTGGTAATAGCATGTTTTTTTATGTTTGGATAAGGTAAGTATGGGTATAGGGATATATGTTTTGGGGTACTGAGGTGCATGTTTTGGGTATTTTAAGGGTTCAAATATAGTTTTGGGTTATGGGGTACAGGGGTATTTTTAGGGTTATGGGGTAGGTTTGGGTTTTGGGGTACAGGGGTATTTTAAGGGTTCAGGGGTAGGTTTGGGTTTTGGGGTACAGGGGTATTTTTAGGGATCAGGGCTAGGTTTGGGTTTTGGGGTACAGGGGTATTTTAGGGTTCAGGGGTAGGTTTGGGTTTTGGGGTACGGGGTTATTTTTAGGGTTCAGGGCTAGGTTTGGGTTTTGGGGTACAGGGGTATTTTTAGGGTTCAGGAGTAGGTTTGGGTTTTGGGGTACAGGGGTATTTTTAGGGTTCAGGGCTAGGTTTGGGTTTGGGGGTACAAGGGTATTATTAGGGTTTAGGGATAGGTTTGGGTTTTGGGGTACAGGGCATATTTATTGGGTTAAGATGGGTTAGTGTTTAAGGGTGTTGGGGTATTTAAAGGGAGCAGGGTGGGATTAGCACACGATATGAGACATGGCATGAAGGGCGGAACGTACCACACGCCCCCAGCGTTTGTCACGCCCCCAGCACACGCCCATAGCACAACGCAGACACGCCCACAAGGGACTACTTTGCTGGCACGGTTCTTTTACCTTTTAAATGTATATGGTGGGCGTCTGCATAGCCTATGTCCTTCTGCTGCAACTGCCCTTTCCAACGCTGTATTGGGTGTTGTGATTGGTGCTGTGGTTCCTGAGATTACCCGCCTCAAAGGTTTGAGCTCTCTCTTTATTATATTAGTATGGATTTGAGTGGATAGTTTTGAGGTAACGCTGCACTGCTGCCTTTGCTTGTTGCATTGACAGCTAGCATTATTTTTCCGTCTATTTTTGTTTTTGAACAAATGATTGCAGCTACGGAAGCTGTTTGCACAGCTGCCTTTGCGGCTTCATCAGTCAGTTCAGTTCAGTACATCTTTATTTCGATGATTAAAAACCATCATAAAAATACATTATACAAAATTCATTAATTTAATTTCTGAACCGTGTTACATTAAAAACAAACTTTATACAATTAAAACATGTGGTATTATGTACATCATTGCTCAGCCTCTTGTATTTCTTAATCTTACTGCAACTTTTAGAAAACTCATAATAAAGCATAGGATACGCATATCATTTGCTCTTTGCAGAAAAAGTAATGCAGTTTTAGCATGATGGAATTTTGCCTCTTTTAAAATATCCACAAGAAATCTTCGACGAGGAATTCGATAAAAAGAACACAAAAGTACAAAATGAAGGGTGTCCTGCGGAGTCCTATTGTCGCAGCCGCAGGCACCCTTCTGCTCAATTGTTAAGGTAAAACCTGAAGGATAAGCTAAAATATTGGGTAACAAATTGAGCCTAAAACGGCACATTAAAAATCTATCCTGCTGATTGTGCATCAGGAATAAATAAGGTTCCATACCCTCCCCATTACTTACTAAGCAATGTGCCACAACTGATCTTTTTGGTAAGTCAGGATTTGATCTGCCCAGTTCAAATTTTTCTAATAGCAATTTTTTTATACGGTATTTTGCCACCTAATTTAGGTGGCAATCAAAGTCGGGTCCCTAAAAAGTATCTGCTGAACTATGATCCCTAGTGTATCCTTAACATAGTTCAACCATGGGATTTGGAGGCACTTATCTTTTTGTAAACAATCTCCAACTATTATCCTGCTTAATTCCGCTTCCGGGTTTACCCAGATTCGGAGCCATGTCATAAGGGGTCTCACCTTTGCCTGGTCAGTAATATATGGGATCCCAAGCTCAGTGTGTGCAATTTCTGCTGGGGTACTCTGCGGTATCTTTAAGATCCTGCGTAGGAATTTGTCTTCCCCTAGTTGTAATTGTCTTACTTCCCTAAAACCCCAGACCTCTGCACCGTACAGAGCCTTTGCGGTGCTTACAGCTCCATATAAATTCATTACTTGCTCTGGTGACCAGCGGCCCAGCCTACGGGCGAAGTTTAATATCGCACCGTTTGCAGAAACCAGTTTTCTGCACCTTTCCTCGATTAAGGAATCAAACTTAATCTCTCCATCGAATAGAAGACCCAAGTAGGAGAAGGTGCTTACGGTTTCTAGTGTGTGGGCCCCTATTTTAAATGCAAATTTCCTAAGGGGTTTTTTGCCCGCCACCATCACAAAGGATTTGCTCAAGTTCACGGACAGGTCTAAATTGTCCATGAACTTCACAAATCCATCAACAAGGTGTTGCAGACTCAGTGCTGTTCGTGCAAGCAGGACCACGTCATCCGCGTACAGCAGTACCGGAATGTGACGCGTTCCTGCTTTGGGGCAATCCATTTTCAGAGCAACCAATGTTCTTTCTAGGTCATTTATATACAATGAGAATAAAAAGGGTGCGAGGATACACCCCTGCCTCATTCCGCTAGAACGGATCAGTACTCCCCCCCCCCCCCGTGCTATAGCGGACCTTAGCAATAGTGTTCCAATGTAGTTCTTTTAGGATATTTATAAGTCAAGGATCAACTCCCAGATTACTCATCAAAGCCCAGAGTTTATTCCTATTTACATTATCAAAGGCCGCAGCCAGATCCATAAAACCCATGTAGACTGTTCCGTTGCTAGCTTTTGTGTATTTAGCAACTAATAGATAGAGGTTAAGACATTGATCGCTGGTTGATTTGCCCGATCTAAATCCATGTTGGTGTCTGCTAAGGTGTGGTGCTCTTCTGTCCAGGCTGTGAGGCGATTTAAAACCGTTCTACCCAGTAATTTAGCTGACACGTCTATCAGCGATATTGGTCTATAGCATTGAGGATTGTCCCTTCTCCCCTTCTTGAAGATAGGGACAATTAATGCGGTAGACCAAGATCACAAGACCCCAGATTTTATAGCTGCATTTAGCACCCTTGTCATAATCGGAGCCCAGAGGTCGATGTTGCTTAGGTAAAGGTCTGGTGGCGTACCGTCGGGCCCTGGAGCCTTATTTCGAGTCAGACCTTGGATGGCTTTAGTGATTTCTCGTAGTGAGAATTCTAGTTCCATAGGCCGGGCCCCGACCCAACCCTCTACCGGGACTGTATCGCAGGGGTGATTGTAAAGGCCCTTGAAATGAGTCACCCACTGTTCGGGGAGTATATTAGTACTAATCACTGGGGCACTACTGTCTTGGAAACATGGCCTGTTGATAATTTTCCAAAATTCATTATAATCCCTATTTTCACCTGCCTCCCTCAGGTCGGCCCAGACTTCCGTTTGCAGCGTAATCTTCCTCTGTTTGACCTTGGTTTTGTATATATGTCTACAGAGGGCTACTTTCTGCTTGTCCCTCGGGAAAGTTTTGAGACAGGATTTTAAATCTCTCAGTGCCCGAGAGCAATTAGTGTCAAACCATTGTGGTTGTGTTATATTCTTTTTAGGACCTTTTGTTTTCAATAGTCCATCAAACAAATTGGTTAAGGACTCGAACGCTGAGATCAACTCACTACCCTCTACTATGGGTTCTAAACAATCTTGTATCTGTTTTTTTACCTATTTCTATTAGGGTTCTATAGAATTCCTGGGCATTAATTTTTGACCACCTTAGTCGTCGCCCCTGATCTGTTGGCCGCACCTCAATGTCTGCCAGTTCACTCATTATTGAGAGACAGTTATATATAAATTCCATAATTAGGGGATTGTGGTCACTAAAGGGACTCCAGTCCGTTCTCACCTCTTTGACCTGATCTTTAGCAAAAATAGATATCATCATATAATCTATAATGGAGGAACATCCTCTGCCTTTGAATGTTGGTATAAGAGTACCCTCTTTTCCCGGGACCGCCAGATCTATTGTATGTGTGAGAGCATAAGTGTCTAATAGCTTCATTAGTGATGTTCCCTCCTTGTTATGCTCAAAATGTGGCCCACTTTCTATCGGGCAGGATGACCAATCAGGACTTACAGGTAACAGCTTTGGGCATAGGTGACAATTAAAATCACCCATAACCAGGACAATAGGTTCCCCACCCCCTTTCCTTTGTTCGGTCTCTTGATTAAGTCTACTATCTAGTTCCTGAATTACTGCGTTATTCCCATCTACAGGCCCTGAGTTATAGAAATTAAATATCAGTAACCTCAGCCCTTGCCCTTGGAATACAGCTGCCTGGAGAGTATGTGATGTCCAAGAAGGTTGTGTCCATGTGCCTTTTAAATCAAGGTCAACGTACAGTGCTAGCCCCCCCTTTGCCCTGGCCGATCTGCCTTCTTGGGCTGGCTTAAAAACATTTATAACCATCTAACTGGTAGGGAGAGGATTCAATCGCCCACGTCTCCTGAAACGCAATTATGTGGGAGCCACGAATATACTTCCTCCAATCCTCATTTTCAAATTCCCCCCCCAGGCCTGCTATATTCCAGGACAATAGAACCAGTCCTTCCCTGGTAACTTTTCCACCCTTTGGTTCCTGGTTATTTGACCTGGGCTCATCCTTCCTAAGCAACTTAACCCCTTGATCTCCCTCTCCTCCCATTATTAGGGGTTCTTCCTCCCTCTTTACTTCATAACTTTCCAGGCCCCCTTTTCACTATGTTCATTGCCCATCCTTTTTCCCAACTTCTCTGGCCGATTCTCTATTTGGGGTAGTCAATCAATTTCATCAAGGGACAGTAGCGGACTGAATCTGTTTGCCCACTGGGGGTAGTCCTGGTTTGGTATTAACTGGCCTATTTGTTCGTGCATTCTGGCCCAATGTCTAGCTGGTGCCCTTCCTGTACTACAGTTGGAATTGGTTGGAGTGTAAGTAACCCGTCTCCTTGGGTAAAAATATCCTAATGGTAAAGTACATATAGTACTGGTCTGGTTTCTATTAGGGTTACCTAGTATATATTCCACTAGATTGGTGTCCCTAAAATTCACCACAATACAGTTCCCTGTGATGTCTTTCCTCCTGCCACCTAACCAATTTACTCGTCTTACGTGAAGGTTCTCCCCACATTCCCCACCTTTCAGGGGCCTATGTATATTCAGCCACTTGATTATCTTGGTTTTCAGCTCTGTATGTGATTCTTTCTCCGCTGCCCTAAGTTCGGTTGCCCCAGCAAAAACAATGACGTAAGAGCATGCTTCGGGGGGCAAGTTTATATGTGGTGGAGAGTTGTCTGCTCTATTATTCAGCGCATGGCCTGTTTGGTTTATTTGAGTCGGACCATCGGTTATGGGATTCCATATTTGCCCCATTGGCGTATTTGTTCGCTGTTGAACCTTATCTGTATTCTTATTTCCCCCCTTCTGGATGTTTCCCCTCTCTACCTGGGCTGTAGGTTTGGGTGAATCATGTACCTGTGCGATGGTACATTGCACGTTACTAACACAGTTGTTATTACCCGCTATTTGCCCGATTGGCGTAATAGTTGCTTGGATAGGGTCTAAAGTAAAGTTACTACTTGTGGGGCCCTTTGACTTTCCCTGTTTAGTCAGTTCATTTGCTATTTTGTCTAGCCTGCTAAATATTGGTTTTAGCTGGCTTGTGATAAAGACTTCCAGGCATTTTTGTAGGTCTCCTATAACACGTCCATCCATCCTGGTGGGCCTGGGTGGCATGACGCTACTACTTCTGTGACCACCTCATCTCTGTCTTTCAGTTCGTGTACCATTGTGCTTGATTTGTTTTTTCGAGGTTGGCCGATCCTGCAGCCCCGTTGTTTAGTTTTTTTGCTTGTGACTATGTTACTTTCCCTAGTAGTGTCTGCTACCTCTACTACCAGCTGCGAGCAGGGAATACCTTCAGTTGAATTTTCCAGTATATCAATATGAGAAGTAGCTGATCTAGTTAAATCCCTAGGTTGTATGGGTGTGACTGGGATAGGTATGGGTAAAATAGACAAGCTCCTCTCCGTAGGCTCAATCTCCCCTATAACTTTCCTCAATATCAGGTCAATCGCGGTGGGTTTTACTTTGTGGGACAACACTCCATTTGGCTCTGGACCTGAAGGGTTTGGTGTGCAGGATAAGTGTGCTTTGCTTGTGGCCGAGCGCGTTTTCGCTTGGTTAGACATAGCCAAACTGGGAGGAGGATGCTAGAGCTTACACTATCGCCTAACGCTGTACTTCCTCAAGAAGCTAGTAAATAAGTTCTCCCTATTGTGGGTCACAATATAAAATTAAATTATCTCCTCCTCTTTCCACAAATACACAATGGTCTGTAGTCCGCTGTTTATGCCGTCCTAAACAAGCAATTCAACAATGTATAGGCGTCATGTTATTGTGCCAAGAGGAACTGCTCGATGTAAAGTACCTTTTAGAAGAGTCAAAGGGGGTGGCCTAGCCCGGCCTCCTCTGGCCCCTGATGGCCACAGATGGTCCTGCCCTTGTCCCGGGCTTCTCCCGACGCGCACCCTTGCGCGTCCCGCGGGACGAGGGTTCGAGTCAGCCTTTATGCGCCTCCTGGCGCTTGCATGTGACATCTGGGCCACTGGTGGGGCTGCTGGGAGTAGTAGTCTCAGGGAATGCAAGGGGCCCGGCGGAGCCAAGCCCGGCCGAAGGAACGAGCGGAGCAAGGCCCGGCCCACATTTGCTGCCACAGGAGAGCTCGGCGGAGCCAAGCCCGGCCGAGCTGTTGGAACGGAGCAATGCCCGGCCCTCAGGAGCGAAGACAAGTAGCAGGTGAAGTTCCCCCCGGACTCTGCACCGAGTCAGCTTTTATGCGCCTCCTGGCGCTTGCATGCGACATCCTGGCCACTGGTGGGGCTGCTGGGAGTAGTAGTCTCAGGGAATGCAAGGGGCCCGCGCAAGGGGCCCGGCGGAGCCAAGCCCGGCCGAAGGAACGAGCGGAGCAAGGCCCAGCCCACAGGTGCTGCCACAGGAGAGCTCGGCGGAGCCAAGCCCAGCCGAGCTGTTGGAACGGAGCAATGCCCGGCCCTCAGGAGTGAAGACAAGTAGCAGGTGAAGTTCCCCCCGGACTCTGCACTGAGTCAGCCTTTATGCACCTCCTGGCGCTTGCATGTGATGTCCTGGCCACTGGTGGGGCTGCTGGGAGTAGTAGTCTCAGGGAATGCAAGGGGCCCGGCGGAGCCAAGCCCGGCCGAAGGAACGAGCGGAGCAAGGCCCGGCCCACAGGTGCTGCCACAGGAGAGCTCAGCGGAGCCAAGCCCGGCCGAGCTGGGGCGAAGACAAGTGGCAGGTGAAGTTCATCAGTCAATGAATTCCCTGCAACATGAACGCCATCAAGTTGATGACTGAGTGTATATATCACGTGAGCGTGTTGTAGTCCTTGTCGTAACTGAACTACTTGTTCCCAAAGGAATTTATGCTTTATGGTGCCACCTTTTGCATCTTTGTAACCGTTTTGATTCCAGTTCTGCAAGTATTCATTGTAGGATTGAACACAATAATACGAATCGCACACTATGAGTGTGGGGAATTTGCGATCTGTATTTTCAAGTGCCATCTTGAATGCTTGTAGTTCAGCTCGCTTTGCTGTAAAATCTCCTCAAGATCGTGTTTTAGTGACCATTGGTCGGCATTTACCATCACACCAGCGACCTTTAACGATCGCGCGCGCAGCACTATAGGCTTGTTTACCCCCCCCGTAGCGGGTTGGGCTGATCTGTCATACTGCTCTAGAGGCAGAATTTCAGTAGGTAGAGGACATTATTGTTCGTATTGTCGAAAAGATTGTGTTTTCAAATATGGATCAAAACATATTCAACGTCTGTTGCAGCAAGAGAATTAACCCATTGTATCTATCTTGGATTTAAAGCTTTAGCAATCGGAATGCTGGCTTTTGTCACTGTCTCTAAGGCAGGTACAGGTTTAACGACCTGTGCGAGGGCTCTCTCTTTTGCTACTGCAGTTTGAACCGCTCTCAGAATTTTTTCTGTTGAAGTAAATTTAATTTCTGCTTGTGTGTACAAGTGTGATTTGTAAGCTATTGGTACTTTTTCACCTTCGTTAAAAGTTAAGTACGTGAATCCTCATTGTCCTGGAATGATTCGGATCACTAAATTGCGTACGTTTACGCGTGTTTGCAAATGTTTTGTTGTTAACATTTCTGTTTGGACTGAATGCAAAATTTCTGTGTGTTTTTGTGTCCAATTAACTGTTTTGAAATCTGGTTTGATTAGTTCGTAGAGAGGTTTAACCTTTTCTGCCTAGTTTAGAATGTAAGTTCTTCCGAAATTTAGGAAACCTAGAATCGACTGTGTTCTTCAGCGTTTTTGGGGGTTGGAGCAGCGCACATTTCTCTAGAAAGTTTGCTGCCAGGCTTTTGCCTTCACTTGATAATTCATATCCCAGAAAGAGGACGTTTAAATTGGCAATTCTCGATTTCTTAAACTTGAATTTATACCCTTCAGAGGCGAAGCCAAGTATGATGGTGTTCACCCTGTTCAAGTGCCTATCCAAGTCATCGTTTGTTAGATAGATGTCATCGACATATGATAATGCCTCATCAACATAGGTTTGTAGTAACTCTGTTACTCTGGCTGAAAATAATCCGGGACTATTCTTGAATCCCTCTGGGAGACGACAGAAGTGACGCTGTGTCCCCATAATTGAGAAAGCGGTCAAAAATACCTACTGTCTGGTGCAATGTTTAGACAGAAGAAACCGTTAGAAATATCTAATGTGGTTTTATACTTTTTACGCACAATGTTATTCATTAGTGCTGCACTATGTGCATTTTGTACTGCAAAGGTTTTACAACAAGAGTTTAAATGTCTGTAATCCAATACTAGAGGATATGTATTGTCTGGTTTGGAGACAGGAAACAAAGGATTGTTAATTGACAAGGTGCATGTTTCAAGTTGATCTAATATCTCCCTGACGTGTTTTTTAGCTTCTTGCTTAACTGGATACTGCCTTTGTGCAGTTGGTTGATTTTTTAACTGGATTTTATGGTGAGGAGAATCCTCATCCCATCCTACATGATTTTTATATAATGCAGGGGCCTAGGATACTGCCCATTCCCTGGCATAAGTATATTTTAAATGAATTGGAATGTGGTTGGAGAAAGCTGGCATAATGATTTCTTCGCCATGTGGGCACTCCTTGACAAATTGTGCTGGCCAGTCTTGTTCAGCTAGAAGAATGTCATAACCCTTAGAAAGTCGCTCCAAAAGAGTGCTCTTATTTTTCTTGTTATGTCCCCCTCCATCCAGAGTGTTACTTCATACAACTTATGAGGGACACTAACCCTGGTATCTGCAGTCTCAACTTGAATGAACTCATTCAAGTCCACTGTCTCCAGATGATCCTTCAAGTTCTTGCGAGCTATGGTGGCTTCTGCTGCGCTGTCCAACATCCTTTGAGCCCATTCCCCATTCTTGAGTTGTATCCTCAAGATCCTCGGCATGTCTGATTTTTAAGCCTGCTACTTTCTTTTTGGTGAATTGAGCTTTCTTATTTTTCTGAACGTGTTGATCGTCTTTGGACTTCACGCGTTCTTCCTTGTCTTCTGACCGTCCTCTTCTTTCGGATTTCTGTGACGAAGTCTGAAAGGTACGAGAGGAACTTTGATATCTATCAGGTTTTCTCGAATTATCCCTATTCCTGAGGTTATAACTCCTTTCAGAGAGCTCTTTTTGAGGAGACCTACCTCGGGATTGACAACGCTTCTCTTTAGAAGTTTGTTTAGTGTTCATCCACTTCTTTTTGGGAGAAGCAGGAGTGTTTTTATTAAAGACCTTTAACTGTGTAATTCTACTAATCTTTGTATATTAGTTGGTAATTCATTATGGGACAATCCTTTAATGTCAGGGTCAGGTCTGTAGTTGGCTAAAGCTAGCCATGTTGCTCCTGGTCTACCTAGTGGACCGAGCCTGGTAATGTGATTTATGTTTTAGGGCACCTTTAAACCAGAGCGCATGCTCCTGGTATGATAGTAGAATTTCTATATCCTCGAAAGGAATATATTCCTCTGGTGGTTCATCTTCTCTGTAGAATTGAAACACTTTTGTTCTTGGATCTGCATCAGGGAAGACTATCCATGAAAATAATACCTCTGTCTAGTGATATTCATGTGCCCCTATCACAAAAACCACCCTGCCATCCCCCCGCTGATAGGCCATTTCGTATGAGTTTTATAGTGATGGCTTTCCTTAAATTTTCTGGAATGCTTATAGCATCCTTGCCGGTCTCTTGGAGACCTGTAAAGTTTAAGGTTTGTACGGCGTTGCCGCCTGTAGCTCCACCGGTCTCGGTATTATTATCGAGGGACATTCTTGTTGACTGAAAGTTTGGAGAGGAAGTTTTAAGGAAACAAAGATAAGGTGCCCATTATTTTGGAAAACTGTATCCTTCAACGTTGAATAAACCAAAAACTTATACATAGGATTTTTCGTCCTACCCAGCTATAGCGGATATTATCCTTTTACCCACTCCAGGCGTCTATTTGAGTATTTTACGGAAAAAAGGGGTCTCTAAGAAAAGCACGATCGAGTTACTTTAGTATATAGCGTTAAATTAGTGCCTTACCAAATGTTGGGCGCCATGTAGTGTAGTTCCTATATTCCTAATAGGCTCTGCGCATTGGAATAATATATCCTATAGATTTGATGTAGAACTTATGTCAATAGGTCTCTATCGAATATACTAAACTTAATTGTGTGTGTGCCAGCTAACTTAGAAGTCACTAGAAACTTTCTCGAATACACAAGAAGGGATTAGTTTCTGACAACCGCATGAACATGACAACTTTGTTTCCCAAAATAAGAATATATCTCTCAGAGTCGCGGAAATAGATAACTAGTTCACTCAGTTAATCGTGCATGCTTCGTTTCTACAGAGATGCAGAGAAATAGTGAGACCGGCGTTTTCAATAAAAAGGTTTATTGAACAGTCTTCTTTCTCATGCAAGAGAAGTGAACTGCTACAATTGTTAGGCAGACTGCAAAGTATAATGCGTACAGCGTAAACAGTAACATGAAATAATACTGTAAGAGCACTGTATGGTTTCTAAGCCATATAAAAATACATACATAAATAACAGACTAAAATACTCAACTGGTGCTTCTAAAATACGCCTACCCCAAGGTACCTAACCTAAGTCTGGTACGAGGGAAGAAGCAAGTATTGTTTAGCATAGGTTTAGTTTTTGCCAATAATCTACCAAAGGTTTCTCTAGGTTCTAATCAGCTCCATACCTTAGAAAGAAGTAGGTATGGTATCTCTGTCTCGGGACTAGATTTCTCAACAACCCGCAAGGGGAGCCGGAAACACTGAAGCTGGATTCTCATTAGGAGACAGGCAGCTTCCTGATCAGTGCATCAGCTGGAGAGTTGGCTTCCTTCGGCACTTGCTGTAGCGAGCTGCGTCGGGCAAGTAGGCCTTCGAACTACTCAGAACCACTGTATCTTGCTATAGCAAGTGAAGGCATATTTATACCTGGAAGGTGTTTAGGAATGCCATGTTTGACGTAAATTCGGGCATATGAACATCATAAATAAACCCCTGTGGAATAGTTGTTCATTGTAAAGTAACTGAGTTCTTGGAGGATCCAATATTCAAGCAAGGGGAAGTTCCCTAACGGCTTAAGCTGGTTTTCCAAGAAATCGTTGTGACGTTTGGTGAACTGATGTAAGTAGCCATGCCTGTATTTGGGTTTCATGGGCTTTGCCTAAATAAGGGCTTGATATCTATGCCTATATAAGGGGAATGTGAAGTGTACCTATATAAGGGCATGTATCGGGAAAATGTAATCGGAGCCTAAAACGCCACACAACATAGTCAAGAAAAGGAGATTTATTCCCGGGATCCTCATTACCATAGCAAGCTAAATAAACAAGGGTGCAGATTAAAGTCCCACAGTGACAAGATCATTGTTAACATAGACAATGAGCTAAATTAATCATCTATAAAAGCTCTTAGACTAGACACAGCATCTAAGTCATGCCTAGCTTGGACATCATTACAAAAAGCAATAACTGACATTCTGTAATTATTTGGATAAATGAAAAGTATACCAAGGATGTTTGGCGATTTGGACGTTATCAGTTCAGCTTTACAATTGAGGCCCAAATTATTGAGCGTTATAAGACCCCCTCCGGCATGCCCCCAGATGAAAGAATTGCTGTACCAGTGTACTATATACAAAAAGGTGAGCAACCCAATATACCCTTGCGGGCTCGGGCAAAGTTTGTAATAGAGAATGGCCAGCAAGGGGTTTTGTTTATTCTAAGATTTTTACAGCACCGTTAGGACTTGTTTAAGATTAATCACAGTACCTAAGCTTGAGTTTGATCAATGGCTGTTAAATTCAATTCAAAGGAAACAAGGAACACAAGATGTTACCACACTAACATCAAAATTAAGCACGAATACTCAATAAAACGAGAAACCAGGATTTTTCTTGTCTGAAAGTTATTATTGAACTTCAAGGCAAAATATATAAATTTCTGTACAAAAACAATGAACAATCATAAAGAATACTTACGTACCAGTGTACTAGCAAATCCATCCAAATATATACATCCCTGAGCATCCCAGGTCTCTTGGAGACAAATAACATAAAAAGAGGACAACATTTTAAACCAACCATCAACAGAAAGCTTACCCCGAACCACATCTATATTCCAGCTTAATACCCTTAGATCAACAGATTTACTTACCCCCCATGCTCCTCCAAAATTGCCTCATTGGGTGCTGGGGTCAGTCAGTCAGGGTCATCAAGCTGTATCAGGGGTGAAAGTGATTGTAGAGCGGTATGCTCATAGGCTCACTTGGGTGTAAGGAGGTAACAAGGCCACTAGTTGGCCCAGGCAGCCCAGAGTATGTCCCCCGTCGCGCAGATCTAACACAATGGGGCTGATTAAAAAAAAACAGCAGGAATACTGAAATTCTGTCACAAGTGGAGCCATTCAACCGGACTGTGGGGAGGATGTGATTCACCCACGAGACAGTATGGACATTAATTATCATGCAGTCCCCCGCATACATTTTCTTGGAGGGTCCTACCCAACCAACTTTATGACCCATAATAATCTCATCATATAGTGCTGGGATGGGTTGGCTTTGGATGTAAACCAGTGAGCATCTTTGTTTTAGAGCTTTGAGAAGCTCTCATGGTCCCCACTCTTGAGGGGGCAGCATTCGTCATAATGAGAACATATAGGGTGGCAGCCAGGGGTAGCTGAATAACATTAGTACAGGGATACTCTTCAGGGGTAGCCACATGAGAAAGCCAGGAGACAACAGCTGTGTCACCATCATTTAATCCCTTGGGGCAATAGTATGTGAATTGCTATTTGCCTTATCATGCCGAGGGCCCATCTGGGAAGCTGATTGACTACTGCAAATGTAAGCAAAATCAGAATTCGAATTACCTGGCTTAGCTGGCAAGGGCTCTGTCGCCTTAATAATTGCGGGATAATCAGAGGGCTGAGAGTAACTAGACAGACTCTGGGTGAAAACATCATCTTTACCAACAAAAGCGCAGGGCCTACAGATTACTTGTCTGAATAAGGTCCAAATACGCATTCAACTTTCTTCTCAAAGGTAGCAATATATGAGCCAAAAGCGTTAAAAGCAGACAAAACTTTCAAATCCAAACTAAGGAGGAAGTCTTGAAGGTTACTGTTATACATAAAAGATGTCCTTGAGTCAGGAATATAATCAGGTTTCTTTTATTCAAGTTGAGTTGCTGGTCCAGATCATAAGATGGTAATATAAAGAACCCCACCAGGAGTGACCTCCCTGTCACTCAGCCTGCCTTCCACCAACTGCCAGTCAACCACAGGCCAAGCCCCCAACATTCTACGATGTCACCAACAATTCTAACAGTGACATCATGTGAGCCACAGGGAAATCAGGGAAATCCCAACCAGGGGAAAATGGACATAGATCACATATAACAGTTACACATGTCCTTATTGGTCTTATCAGGCTCGAGAGATTGTGCAGAAAGACCCTTCTTTGTCACCTTTCATGGTTTACTGGCCGGTTTGGGAGGATTCAATTGAGCTGTACTTCTTGTTTGTGCACTGGCACCTACCGGGTGGGTTCTATCTCTACCAGCAGTAGTAATAGGCTCTGGAGACTTTAGGTGTGCCACCAAATTTGTAGAACTTCGAGATAAATGGCAACTACTAGTTAAAGTCTCAGAAAGTACAGCAATGGATGGTGCCACACCCACACTTGGGCCCATGGGAAAACCCGTAGGCGGAGTGACAGCATGGCAGTTCGGAGCCAACTGGTCTTCAACACATGAGATTTCTTCCAAGAGCATCCCCACTGCATTGTAAAGAAAAGACAGTATATATTTACCAGTCCTTGGTATCCTGTCTTCCCCCCGACTACCTTTACTTGGGTGATAGCAACAGTAATGAGACCCAGCTATCACAGAGCCCAAAGATAAACAGAAGGTGATACCCAATATGAAAAACACTCAGCGGATTGGCTAAAAGTCTCTTTGAGGGACATAGAGGGGTGGCCAGACCCAGCCTCTTCCGGGCTCTGATGGACACAGATGGGCCCGCTCTTAACCCGGTCTTTGCCTGGTCACGTTCTGCGAGTTTCCTGCACTGCAGGGCTCGAGCACTCCTACAATGCACTGAGTTGGGACGTTGGAAATTCAGACATGTCGTGGGGGCCTCCCCCACTGCTAGGAATTTTGGAGCCTTTAGTCCTGGGCTTTGGTGATGCCTTTCTCGCACTGTGGGGCACGAGCACTCCAAAAATGCACAGAGTTGGTGAGCTGGAAATGCAGGCATGCCGTTGCAGCCTCCCCCGCTGCTAGAGGTGTTGGAGCCCGTATTCCTGGGCTCTGGCACTGCCTTTCGCGTACAGCCAGGCTCGAGAGATCCTGAAATGCACGTGTTGGTGAGCAGGAAATGCAGGGGGTGTCGTTGCGGCCTCCCCCACAGCTAGAGATGTTGGAGCCTGTAGTACTGGGTTCTAGTGCTGCCTTTCCCACACCGCCGTTCTCGATCATTCCTCAAAAGTGCCAAGTTGGCACGCTGGAAATATGGGTATGTTGTTGCAGCTTTCCCCACCGCTGGGATGTTGGAGCTTGTGGTCCTAATCGGCTCAGTTACAGCTTTAGCAGATTAATACATAAAGAAGCAGTTTGCAAAAACACTCTTATAACATTGGCCAAGAAATGTGGTGATGCTCAGTGACACAACATTCCACAGTCAACCACCCCTCCTCTTTAGTGAGGATTCATAAGGGAGGGCCCTCTAAGGTTATAGAGTACACTCACTTGTGTTCTGTTGTAGCCAGTGGCAGGTTTTATTTTTTAATTGAGATTGTGATTCAGTTTGATTTTCCTGCAAAGTGGGAACATTAGTAAGAATAACAACGTAGGGAAAACACATTGGAGGGAGATGTAGTGTCACTTTATCATCTCAATTGATTTGACCATATTTGTGGGGCAATAATGGACGTGTTGATTGATCCGAGCATACATTGTTCCTGTTTGTAACTGTGGATGGAGAGCCTCGCTTACTTTGATTTGGGGATTTACATATATTTACTGCTTGATTTACATTTGCAGGTCCTCTTTGCTTCTGCTCTACTGCATTGGTTGGGTTTCTAGGGACAGCATTATCCGCAAGACAAGATGGTTGAGTGTTGCGCCTAACAACTGACCCTTCATGTTGGTTTAAGATCCCCCTTTGAGCAGGACCTCCAGCCAATGAATTAGATTTTACCCCTGTTCTTATATCCCTAACCATAGTATACATAAGTGTCACAGTAGACTCTAACTTGTCTAATCTAGTTAAGATCGGAGAACGATTTCTAAAGATCGACTCTTCTAACAAGGAAACTAATGCCACAGTCAGCTGTTGGGAGACTGCTGCCGGCTGGATTGGATTTAGCAAATTTGTGCTGTTCGCAGTGGCTGATCTTTGTAAGGGTGACATCAGGGCTTCTGTGCGTGTAGTCTGAGACCTAGACCGTGTGCACCTTGTGGGCTCGTACGTTTTACTTTTTTCTTCCTTTTGCCCACAGTTTCATGCACTGGTGATTTTAGACCTTTTGTACGGGGCTGCTTAACAGGGGGTGGAGATTGGGCCACAGGACTGCTCAAATTAGCAGGGTTTGTTTGACTAAGTTCCACAATTTCAGCGGTCTGAACTTCCATCGAGTCTGGGTCTGGGTCGTTGACCAATCCAACTGGGCAACCTCCCAATGATAAACGCCGCTCAGCAACGTCAATCTCCATGTCAATTGCCTTTTTTGTTCGCAATAAAAAACAGTCCAGTGTAGAATTAGACAGTTCTAGGCGTAGCAGCCTCCCCACCCCCCAGTGATTTCGGGATTGACGGCATGTTACTCTATAAGATTAAATGCTATTACTTATATAGAGACTGTATAGAGACTGCCGAGAGAGCAGAAATGTGTAAACGTCCATGGCCTAAAGAAGCTGGCCCCGCCCCGCCTCTGCCTGCCGCTGGCCCGGGCTCCTCAACCCCGAGAATCAGCAGGCAGGCACAGAGTTCCCCAACAAGACGGGCGTCAACAAGAAGTCTCTTTCAAACAAATGAAGAAATATAAAACTGCACTATCAATTAGCAGAGCGTTTGATGCACCTAAACAGATTAATCTGAAGCATGCATCTGCCTTTGGGGCGTTCAAATTGGTGCTTTAGAAAAGATAGCTAGCACTGGTTCATTCAGGAGTGTCCTGTTAGAAATGCGCTCAATAAAGTTGTGAGTTCAAAAAACAAAACAAAAAAAAATGACAACATCCTTGGATCCTTGGATCTAGCGTCCCAGTATTTCAAAGGCCTGGTGGATTACGCCTTGAAGTCCCCGCTTCACCCGCCAGCTCCTTATTAGCTGTCCCAGGGGCTCCGTTTGGTGACACAGTAAAAGCAAGCACACCCAGAAGGGGGAGGGGGGAATCCACCACCAAGCGTCGCTATCGGTGTAGCCCAACAGTCTCTCATGCAGTGGGAAGTCAGCTCGGGTATCACAGCTCCACCCGCTTACTAGATTCCAGGCGCGACGGTCTCAGCACATGCAGGGGGTCACAATGAGGCCCGCTCTCCACGTCTCCGCAGGCACAACCCCGGAGACCGGGCCACCTCAATCAGAGTACACGCACCAGGAGGCTCCCGACACAGCTGTGACCCGCGGCTCCCTGCAGTGGCTCCGCAACGGCTCCCTACGGCACCGCCACAGGCCAAAAGCAAGGCAGGCAGGCAGGCACGCCGCACCCCGGAGCGCTTTCCCGATATTCTTATCCACTAGTTATTTTTTGCTGTTAGAGATTAAAACAAGCATTTGCAATGGAATAGGTCTCACATTTGCGAGAGTTTAAGCTATTGACATTGCAAATGACAATGCCTTTTTTAATCTGTTTTGATAATTAACACATAAATAAAAGGCATTGTCTTTTACATTATCAATAACTCACTCTTGTGTAAATGTGGGACCTATTTCATTTCAAAGAAGCGGCGGCCATTGTCCCGGGCTGCTTGGAAAGTGTAAGCACGCATGGCATGCTGAAGGTTGCAGGAAAAGCAAGTTATGCCTCCAGTAGGAGAAACACATTAAAGACAATAGTGCTTACAGACTATATAAGACATACGGTGCAACAACAGAAGTAAAAGGGCCAGTCCTCATGGGAGGTTACAAATGAAGACAAGGCAGTACTAAGGAGGGACTAACAAGCCTATTAACGAATCAAAAGCCAGCGTTTACGAAGGACCGTGACACGCGCCAATGAAACTAATGGGCAGAGAGTGGGCGGGCTTCAAGTCCATACTCTAATACATCATGCCTCGCAGAGCGGCGCACGCGCAGCTAGGTTCGACCTAAAAAAGGAATTGCATGAATTAATTTCAATCACTGTTAATTACGGTGAGCCGCAATCCAGTCCATCATATTTTTGCCCACTATGCCACCTCAGACGGGAAGCAACCTTATCCAAATCGGATGTGGTCCTGAGCCCATAGAAACAGTCCATCCTTAACTTACCAACCTTGTCCCGGTTGAATGGGAACACACGCACCCCAGACCAGTTGTGGACCATTTGGGCCTTACCATTAGAGTGCAGCTTTTATTAATGGATATTAGAGATAAGTCATGATTATGGTGGTCTTCAGAGTGAAGGACCCTGAAACGGCTGTTAGTGATATGAGAGAATGAACAATCTAAGTAGGGACTCTGGTTCTGGTATTGATTTTTTATCATGTAGCAGCAACGTGAAAGTCTATGTCCTTTTCCCCTACAGAGGCAATGCCATATTTTTCAGCAAACTATAATAGCTAAGGTAAAAAACATCATATGCTTTCAAAACCTTCAAAAGCTGTAGCTGCGACAAAATCTGACCAACAGCAAAATAAATTAATCTTAATACAAAAATGGAGCTGTCTAGGAAAATTCTAGAGCATTCTTTTTTTAACTTTCTAGAATAGCATCAATATTACTTGTGCTTACTTCTTTACAGAACATATTTTTCATAATGTGCTGAGGGAACAAAGTCTGGCGGTACGCCAGATGAGTCCTATGAGCTCTCAGGGACACATCACAGGAAACCTCTCAGTTAATTCTACGAGCGAGTATCAATCCAGACAGACGAGAACTCTTTCCTACTACGAGAACAAGTCTCTACCAAATCAATGACAAAACCAGGCTGCCTACAGACTTACTTTCGGTTATTAAGGGAATATAAGAAGTTTTACTACTAATAGCAGGTTAGGAAGTAGAACATTTTCAGCAGAAACACATTACACATTACCATTCAAGTTACGGTTTGAATACCAGTGGGCGACTTATTGTTTCCTCCGCTTAGTTTAAAAACCATACATTTGCTTTAACACTGAATTTCTGAATTTTTTAAACATATGTTCATGACTTATGAGCTCAAAAAAACCTAAACAACCACTAATAAAGTTTTTTAATGATGTACTTCGGTCCACCTTTTTGCAAACAACCCCCTCACTGCACTTGCCTAAATGTATTCGTTCTCTGCACATTGCTAAAGGGTTGGCCACAGGAACCCTGTACCCAAAGTCACATGCCCTCATCTCTACTGTACATGTAAACCAGACCCATACCCTACCTCTCACACACACAACTCCAGCTGTGCACAGCCTTCAGTGGTGTGTAGCAGGGGTTGTGCACAGAGTCTGTGCATAGCTTCGACACTCGCAACCCCCGATCAGTGGCGTAACGAAACCTGAGGGGGCCCCCCTGCAAAGTACATTGAGGGGGCCCCCCTGACCCACCGCCCACCACACACAAATCTGGTATATTTTGAAATTAAACCTCCAACATTTAATGAAATGCCTCTATATTTGCGTTCTCAAAATTCGAATAAGAAAGTAAGAAACTTTCTTACGATATAAGCTAGACCATTTGTAATATTATTGTCAAGAGCAGAATATTTAACTGAGACAGGAATCAGAGCAATGCCAAGGAGCGGTTGTATTGTTTGAGAAACTGCCTATTACTGAAGAACAAGGAACTACATAGGGTCTGAATTAGAATGGACATTGATGGAAAATAACTAGAAACTTTGAAAGACAAAACCAAATCTGCAATTTAACAGACTCGACTGACAATATACATGAGCAGTACACAATATATAACCCAGTATCCTGCCAGCACCAAGAGAAATAAACTGGTGTGAATTATCTGCATGACACACACTTGCGTCTGTCAGGGATTTTGTACAATATTAACAACTCAATAGTATTTCAAATGAACTGAGGATGCAATTTCAATATCTTCCATCAGGGCTTTATTAGTAAGCAGGGCATAAACAGGCAGGCACACAAGGCTGAGGATGAAAACTGCTTGGATGCTTCAGAACATCGATGCAGATGTGTGTCTGTATTTATCATTTCTGTATTGTAAACAAAGCTAATTCCACAATTTCAGGTGCACATATTATAGACAAGTGCAAACAACACCATCAATACCGCATCATGTAGGATAAAAACAAACCATATTAGCAAGTACCTAATAACAGAATCAATACTAACTGTAGCTGGTGAAGCAAAGGAAAAAGTGCAAATACTTTCCAAGTGCATAATAAAAGAATCAGCAATCCAGCAATATACAAAACTCAAGCGTGTTTTGTAAAGCAATCCCCTTTTCTTCTTGCAACAAAGTAAACACACTTTCAAAGTGTGTGATAAAAATAAGTGACTGGTCAAACAATAACATGCACAACAGCAATACAAAAATCAAATCTAACCAGTTTAATCAGACTATGGCCCTTTGGTTTGTGAATGAAGGCACACATATTTCACAATGACTTTTTAAACAATAACAAGTACAGCAGGCAGCAGCATAAACAAATCAAACCAGTTTAGTCAACCAATACCCCTTTGGTTTGTGCATGAAGGTGCAGATATTTCAAAGTCACTGTTAAAACAATAATAAGTACAGCAGGCAGCAGCATAAAAAAAATCCTGTACAGTACCCTTCCCAGGCACACACACATCTAGCGCAGAGTCACTACTCCGGCGCAGCACTGCCCCTTTACCTGAAGTAGGCCAATGGCGAGTCAAGCACAGAGCAGCTGAACTTTTTTAAAAAGTGAGCCTGTAGGCTTCCCTCCAGTGACAGGGTAAAAAGGACTTGTTCACTACACAGTATGCTGCTTTAACACCTATGAAGGCTGTAGCCTTCCACCACTATAAGGATAGCACTTTGGGTGCCCCTCCTGGTCCAACAAGACAGCATACCGTGAGACAGATCTGTGTCATGGCGCACCCACATGATACGTGCTCACCTATGTGAAAAAATCAGCATTAGGGTACAGTGCTTTAAATGGGCTGGTACTCACCGGTACTGAGTACCGGCACTTCTCAGTTTTCTCCCCGTGAGTACTGGAACTTGTTTTTGGGCAAGGAATGCACTGGTATGCCGAGAAGCAGCTGGGCTCATGCCCTGAAGTACGGGTAGGTGCAATTAAAAAACTACTGAAGAGGAGGAGCTTCGCGGGCAACCAAGATGGCCGCGTGAGCTTGGAGCTCCGAAGACCCTCCGATCCTCCGAATTCATCCTGCTATCTATCCTGTCCCACATTGGTGGGAATCTGCTGCTGAACTGTTGCTGATGCGGGACCCGTTCTCTGATCGAAGATCCGAGTTTCCTACGCGGAGTTAAACCGTGTTGAAATTGGGGACGACGACGCCATAATAGCCTGGCATTACGTGGGCGACGGCGGTGCTTCTACGCGGTGGCTGTCTGATGAGGTGGACACTGCCCCGTTCCGCGATAGAGGCTGGCCCAGATTACCCAGCGGACTGAAGTGCTGGAGCGGCGGTGGAGGCGAGTACTGCTTTCTACCGACTGGAGGCTGCAGGGACGACTGGGTCCTTCTCCGGACTGTGCGAACCCCGTCACCCAACATGGTGGGCGGGGGTGATCCGGACAAAGGGAAACCTAGGGTCAGTAGAAAACCCTCCCTTTCGCAGCCCACTATTTCTGAGCGCTTCACCCTCCTGAAGGGATCGCCTGGGGCTTCAGGTCGCACTAAGGAGACGCAGCGAGATGTGTCACCGGATGACTCGGAACCCACCCTCCGGGATGTCATGGGAGCCATTGCGGGCATCAAGGCCGAAATGGATAAGCAGTGTTAACGCAAAAGGTCGACACGTTGGCGATTGAAGTCAACCTCATCAGAGCCGATCTCGGCAAAACTAATGACAGAGTTAAGTCACTCGACAAAGACGTCGAGTCTAACTTCTGACGTGACCGACCTGCAGTCGGAGATTCGGGACCTGAAGGCCACGAACACGTTGTTTACCCGTAGGCTCGACAATTTCGAAGGAAGGGCCAGGCGCCAGAACGTCCGTATCATAGGTGTGCCGGAGGGCGCTGAGGAAGATGCCACCGACCTTTTTGTTGAGAACCTTGTACTGAATCACCTAGCTCCCGGTGGGCTGAGCAAGTTCTTCTCGGTGGAGTGGGCGCATAGACTACCTGGAGGCCAGCCGAAACTGGGAGCCTCTCCACGCCCCATTATTGCCAGAGTCTTCAACTTTAGGGACCGGGACGCTATCCTGCAGGCCTCGAGGAAAGGTGGACCATTAAACTTCCAAAATGCCGACATAAACTTTTTCCCAGACTTCACTCAAGCTGTGCAGAAACGTCGGCAAAGTTTCATGGGAGTCAAGCGTAGGTTGAGGGAGCTGGGAATGAAGTACTCTATGTTTTTCCCGGCAAAACATCGAATAGAACACGACGGCCGGGCAATGTTCTTCGACATGCCGGAGGCGGCCGGGGACTGGCTGGACACTTTGCCTCACCGACGGAGTGCCCCCGAGGATCAATCGGAGGGGGCGTCGGGCGGACCTGATCTTCAGGAGTGAGTGGATTTTCTCGGACTGCCTTCGGTGGATGGGCCTGCACATGCAATCAGTCGCGGACTATTGTCTTCTATTATTGTTTTTTTCAGGATCGGGGGATACGGGGGGGGATAGGTTGTCTCCTTTCTCCTCCGGGGGCTTTTCGTAGAGTAGTTTTTTAGGGCGACAGGCACACTGCTAGTTGGGGGGGCTTTTTAGTCTAATGCAGGGGTGCAGGGTGGGGGTGGTTGGTTTCATTGTTCTCTTTGTGTTTTTCCTTCTTTCTTTTTCTTATGGCAAGGTAACCATTCTTCTGAATACTATGTAGCGGTGACTGTTCTCTGGGGGGGGGGGGGCCCGTGCTTTGATGATGGGGGGTAAGACATTAAATGTACTGAGTTGGAATGTGAATGGGCTGGGGGATCGCATTAAGCGTGGGGTGGTTTTGCAAATGTTTAAAAGGTGTGTACCCGATGTCATATTGTTACAGGAAATGCATCTTATTGGTAATACGTGCCACACACTCAATAGGAAAGGGTTCAAAATGGTGGCACACTCGGGGTTCTCTTCGGGGTCTCGAGGGGTGGGGATTACGGTGCGCATGTCTCTCCCGCTGGAGGTGGAGACTAGCGTAATTGATGATAGAGGCCGTTACGTTGCCGTCACTGGTAGGTGGGAGGGGCGTACCCTGGTTTTGGTTTCTGTTTATGTCCCCCTGGCTTACAATCGACGACCTTTCAGGATCTCGGGAACGCCATTTTGGGCCTGCCTGAGGGACTGCTCATAGTTGGTGGAGATTTCAATGCAGTTGTGTCGGGGACCCTTGACCGCTTTCCATCCAGAGATCTTCGTGGTGCACAATCTTGGCTCCCTGACTTCCTGAGTACCATGGGACTTATTGATTGTTGGAGGCTTCTTCATCCCGCCCAGCGGCAGTATTCCTTTCATTCGGGTGCACACGGTAGCCTCTCCAGGATCGATTACGTTTTAGCTCCAGCTGCCCAGGCTTCGGGCCGTCTCGGGGGCCCGCCTGATGGCCAGAGGTATATCGGACCATTCCCCGGTCTGGGTGTCATTTGATTTTGGTATCGTGGCAGCCTCCAGGGTAGCGCCGGTTAATCCATGGTACTTTCGTAACCCTAAAACTCGTGACCTCCTGGCTAAAGCCATTGATTTATATTTCTCCGAGAATACGGGCTCGGTGGCGTCGGCCCTGTCCCTATGGGAGGCCTTCAAAACTGTCCTGAGAGGAGAAGCGTTCTCCTTAATAGCCGAGGTGCGCAGATGCAGGGATGAGGATGTGGTGCGGTTGGAATCAGAGATTGAGGATTTAGATTCTCAACTGGAAACTGATCCGACACCTGCCCTGTTACATGCTCTCTCTCTAAGCAGGCGGAGTACCGGGCCACTGCTACTGACGCAGCCAAGGTGATGGGCAGAGAACAACAAGGGAGGATTTACGACGTAGGGGATAAGGCGGGCAAGCTTATTGCTTGGCTGGATAGGAAGGAGATGGCTTCCCGTGTGGTGCCCGAGGTGTTAGGTGACGACGGGGTGGTTGTTACTGACCCCGACGCTATAGTCACGGCCTTTGCCGACTACTTCGAGTCCGTCTATACGTCGGTTTCTACCATGACTGAATCGGAATCGGCTTCTTTCCTTGACGGGATTGAGCTTCCTTGCCTGTCGGACGCCGAGCGTGACGACATGGACAGAGGCATTACGGCGGATGAAGTAGCGCTTGCGATACGCTCCTTACGTTCTGGCAAAGCTCCCGGCCCCAACGGTCTTCCGGTAGAGCTCTATAAGATTAAGGCTGTTACTATTGCTGTACCCTTGCGATGTATGTTCCTGGAGGCGCGCGAGGCCGGTGAGCTCCCGTTGGATCAGAGATTGGCTACTATTGTGGTTATTCACAAGGAGGGGAAGCCCAGGGACCTTTGTAGGTCATACCGCCCGATTTCCCTGCTGAACGCCGAGCCTAAAATTCTGGCTAAGCTATTGGCCAACCGGTTGGTGGGTGTGATCGCTGATCTGGTCAACCCGGACCAATCAGGATTCATACCCCATCGCAACACCGCCCTCAACCTTAGGGGGCTCCACGCGGTTATGGCGCGGGTTGACAAACTTTGTGAGTCGACTGTCCTGGCATCATTGGACGCAACAATGGCGTTTGATTCCCTCGAATGGAATTACCTGTGGGCAGTGTTGACTAAGTTTGAGTTCGGCCCCGACTTTATCAGTTGGGTTAAACTTTTGTACGCCTCCCCACTGGCCAATGTGACGGTCAACGGCCGTGTATCAGCTTCCTTTGCCTTGCGCAGAGGCACTAGACAGGGCTGTCCTCTGTCACCACTTCTTTTTGCTGTAGCGCTTGAGCCGCTCGCTGCTTGGATACGCACCCACCCAGACATCTGTGGGATTAACTGGTCGCCGGGCTTCGAGGACCGCGTGTCGCTGTACGCGGACGATATCCTGCTTTACCTTACCTCCCCTTGTAAGTCTTTGATTGTTGCCTTCGACGTGCTGGGCACTTTCGGAAGATACTCGGGTCTAGTTATTAACTGGTCGAAATCCTACCTTTATGTGCTTAGTGGAGAGACCCCTCCTCTTCCTAGGGGCTGTGCTATACAGATCGCGCTGCAGGGCTTCAAGTACCTGGGTATTTATATATCAACTGATGCCCGGACACGATACTCTAATAATCTGCTTCCCCCTCTTGCGCGCCTTTGGCGCGACGTGGAGGGTTGGAGAAAGTTGCCGCTGTCCTTGCTCGGACGTGCGGCATTGTTTAAGATGATGTCCCTGCCGAGATTCTTGTATGCGCTCCAAAACACTCAGGACCCCGTCCCTTCCAAATATTTTAAGAAGGTTGAAGGTTTGCAGCGGACCCTCTTATGGGAGGGCAGGCCGCGTATTGCTGTTGCCAAGCTGACGATCCCTTGGTACGACGGCGGAATCGCTTTGCCTGATATCCGGAGGTACTACTGGGCCTCTCAACTGGCTGCTCTTAACCACGGTTTTTATGGACCGGCCGCTAGTCCGGGGTATGCCATGGATCGGTGGCTCCTGGACGATGGGAAGTACTACCGAGCACTATATTCAAGATCTCTGGATGGAAGTATGACTGGCCCCACTAAGACTGCTGTGCACATCTGGAGGGCCATTACGAAAGCACAGGGGTGGCAGGGTAGGCTTACTATGGCCACTCCACTCTATGACTCTGACTTGTTAGGTAGGATGTGGCATACGAAGGGGTTTGACCGGTGGGACCTCATTGGAATCTCCAAAGTCGATGACATGATGGCCAGGGGTGAGATAAAGTCTTTTGACGCGCTGCAATCTGAATTTCCATTGGGAGCCACAGAGTATTTTAGATACGCTCAATTGCGACACGCCCTTGCGGCAGCACTGCCGGCTGGAGAGAAGGTCCCCGAATCGTCCCCGTTGGAGGATAGGGTACTGGACGGCCATATGCCAGACAGTGCCATTTCCCTAAAAAATTGATCAACGTTCGCACGGATCTTTTGCTGGGTGTGAGAGACCGGTGGGTACGTGATGGAATTGAGCTGGACGAGGAGGACTGGCAGTGTGCGGTGTCTTCCCCTAAAGAGGTGGCAATTTCGGCTAGACTACATCTGGTTCAGCTGAAGATTCTCCACAGGGTCTATGTGACTGACCCCAGGTTGATTCATATGGGACTCTCAGTGGACGGTCTCTGTAGGCGTGGCTGTGGAGAACTGGCCACATTCTTACACACCATCTGGGAGTGCCGTGCTATAGCCTCTTACTGGGGGCGTGTGCATGCAGTGATGCGTGAGGTGACGGGGGTAGACTTGCCAGCGGAGGCCCGGCGCTGCTTGTTAAATGTGTGGGGTCCTACGGATTACAATAATGCCCAAACTCAATGCGTCACGCTGGGAAACATGGTGGCCAAGCGGGATATCGCCCAGAAGTGGGGGGCCCCTTCTCCCCCCTCCGTGGATCTATGGAAGACCAATATGGATTGGTGCATGCTCCGTGAGAAGACAGTGTAAGTAGCCCGGGGTAAACCCAGGAGGTGGAGAGTGGTTTGGGGGGCCTGGAACGAATATAGGGGCGACATTTGTTTACCTCCCGATGCTGATCCGATAGAGGTTTGTCTTTCTCCCTAGCCCTCCCTTCCAACCATCTTCTCAATTAGCTGGCATCCTGGCTTTCTTCCCCCCCCATGTTCGTTTGCTTTCCACAGTATAGTTACTCTAAGAAGCCGTTTGGCCCTACCTACCTCCCGAGACTTTGTGTTGTCGCTTTTGTGTTTTTTCCTTGCCAGTTCCTTTCTCTTGATGTTTCCTTCTCGTTAGTCTTTTTAAAGGTTTATTGTTCTCATATTATAAAATTAAACCTGATATGTTTCTTTGATCTGATTTGTGCGCACCATTCATCCGTTCTCTACAATGCTGCCTAGCCTCAGGGATATAAGGCTGAATAGCTGTGTGCCTTGGACTATAAATAAAGGTTTTCCAAAAAAAAAAAAAAAAAACTACTGAAAATGACCCTTTCAGATGGAGCATGTTTATGTGCCGCTCTGGCAGGCAACGGGCAGTGTATTCCTGCCCTGGGGTGCTCCTGCAGTGTTAGGTTCTAATTGGCATCGCAACAAGAATGAGGATGTGGCCAGAGCTGCCGACAGTGGAACTGGAGAACAAGGTGCGAATCCCGATGACGGCTCATCATCCTGTGATTCTAGACAACTCCCTTAACCAGTGGTGCTTAAAAAAAAGTAAGCTTTAATGCAAATGTTCTAACTGTCATGTAAAGCGCTTAAATTTCCATGGCCCATATTTGCGCAATATCAAACTGCCAAAAATTGGGCCCTGCCCCTATGACATTGGAGCTGATGCTTGCCATGTCTCCTATGTAAGGAGGCAGTTTGATATTGTGCAAATTTGGCCCATGGGCATTCAAGTGCTTTATAAGACAATCAGAACATTAGCCTTAAAGCTTACTTATGTGTTAAATTCCTTGCTCATAGCCACGCATCCTAACGGCCCACCTAGTCCAAATAGTGAGTACCAGCACTTCTCATTTTCCATTGAAAGCACTGACTCCAATTGATTGCCTCCCTCTTCTCATCTTTGGGTGATAGCGGTTCTGTTTACTCCAAGTAGAATGCTGCATTTGGAACCCAGATGTGCCTTAATATAGAAGATCTGTATCTGCACGTAGAGTTCGGCCAGGGACTACGCTTAATCATTTGAGTAATCATTCGAGGAAGAGGTAGCCTCGTGTAGAAACTCAGCTTAATTATTCCAAGTTTCTAGAGTATAAAGAAGGTTATTTGGTTTGAATAACTTGGGGAAAAGAGGAATCTACAACTAAGCATTTTAGGTGCTGAATCTGAAACACCAATACTCTATATAGCATGTCCTGATATAATATTGTTAATATACTTATACATATACATAGTGCTTTAAATGGGCCGGTACTCACTGTTACTAAGTACCGGCACTTCTACATTTTCTGCTCTTGAGTATACCTGCACTTCTCTGTGTACAAAGAGAGTACTGGTACTCATGGGGTAGCATGCTAAGCTCAGTGCAATTTGGCATGTAAAAAAAATAAGCGCGACAGACTTGACTAGTCAGTCCATTTTCGTGAAGCACTCTGATAATCGAGTGCTAATCTGCCCTCAGTGTGCTAACTGCGGGACGGCACATATGCATTTATTTAGAGCTAGCAGGAGACCGCGTCACACTGTGATATTTGACACTCAGACTCTGTGGCATCAATAGCACTGTAGGTGTGCGAGCAGGCCCTGTTAATAGGCATATTGTCACTGTGGGAAATCTAAGAAAGGATTCCTGCTGGCATAGCAGAGTACGGATGCACTTGTTTGAGGAGGAAGGTGTTGTTCTTAGCAGAGAACTAAATCAAATAAACTTAAACTTTAAAATTGAGGAGGAAGGTGCTGATAGTGAAATTGTAGCACAGCCGATGGGAATCAAGGTTAGTAATGTGGGCAGCAGCCAGGGATGGATTAGCACAGCGCATGGGCCCTGCCTTAGTGTCACCTGTGGGCTGTTTTCATGGAGGACAACCAACCACAATATCCTATCGGCCACCCAGCCCCCACAATGGCTACCTGACTAGGCCACTATGCAGGGCCGGCTTTAGTGCTGGTGGCGCTCTGTGCGACAATGTCTGTTGCCCCCCGCAATGACCACCTCTGCATTGGATTCCCTCACTAGCACCCTTTAACAGTGTCATTTAGTTTTATAGCACCACTCATACCAGTGTAAGATGTCAGAGCACTTTACACCACACACATTGCACAGAGACAATCATATGTGTGTAAATAAGTGTATAGGAAATGTTACATCAGATAGGACTACAAGGTGTAGGGTAGAAGTGACATGTCATCGATACTGGTAGGTTGTATACTTTGAGTCCTTATTCTGGAAAAGCAAAAATTCAGAATTTAAAACGTAACATCATTTTTAGGGGTTCTCTTTCATGATAAGAATTGTTTTTTCCCCAAATGAACCCTTTTTGTAAGATTAGGATGTTGAAAGACTGGGCAAAAAACCTATAGCTCTAACATATATCTTGCAATTTGCATGCAGCTCTGGGATGACAGTTAATAGCTCAATGTTCTATATTAGGATTTTGCCTTAGAAACGACAAGTAACAAAATGAGCTTTCTAAGAGAAGCAGTTACCCACTGACCTATTTACATTATATGCACTTCGTTATCTGCATGGTACACGTTTTTAGCAGCAGGCATCTTAACCCTCTGCGCTACCTTAGGATGAGTCAAAACTTCCACTAGACAAACTTCCCGTCTCTTTCCAGGAAGATGATAAATCACCTGAGTTATATTGACGTTTTAAGTGATGTCTGAAAATTGCTGGAGGCCAGGAACACGGCAACAGGTGCTTTTAAAATGATAGTATACATTTTTTTTAAATGACGCCCCCACCCCAAGTCAACGTCCGGTGCAGTCGCACCGATCGCACCGCCCTAGAGACGGCCCTGCCACTATGGATTGTGTAGACGGGTCGCAGCACAAAAGGCTGTGCTTAGAGGTGGGGAGCTGAGACAAGTGAGAGGCCAGTTTTGTGGCTGTAGTTTTGGGCCATCCTCACCTTATCCCCGACCCCACAAGGAGTGCTATTCCACATTCCTTCCTGCCAGTACGTCGCACTGTGCCTTAATAGATGTGGTCGGGGGGGGGCAGGTGTTCCTCTGGTCATTAGGCCATTCACAACTCAGCCAATGTGGGACAAGGTGCTCGGTAGGCGGAACAGCTAAACACAAAAGCAGTGTCTTTGCAGTGCTCCTCTGCCAAGCACTCCTTGCACTGAGGCAATGGCAGGCGGGGAGAAGAGAGTGTGAGGCGGTTGTGTTTTTCCCATGTTCCCTCCCAGGCAGGCACTTCACATTCATCCCGTGGTAGGCGGGGAGTGCAGGTACTATTCAGAGGCCTTCCTGAAAGGCCAGGTTTGGCTCTACCTTTTGGGCGGTTCCCAAGTTAGCCCTAAGGGGCTAGCCCAGTGCAGAAGCAATTTGTTTCAGCTGACCTCTCTGCCATGCCATCACATTCAGGCAATGGTGGGTGTGGGAGTGTGAAAAGGCGCTGAGGCCTCGCTGGGAGGCCAGGTGTGGTGTTAGCGCCATTGGGACATTTTAAGCTTGACCCCAATTTCAATAATTAGGTTACCTGCACATGTTCCGTTTTCCAAACACCAACAAAAGTACTTGCCATAAACATCTGTGCTTTATCTGATAACAGTTTTGACTCATCATAAGGTCGCACAAAGGGTTCATGCGCTGCCTGCAAAACACAACATGCTGATCCCAGATTTGTATTTTATGTACATAAGCAAGTGTGTTACTAGTTTTGGACACCAATTAAATCTCAATCAAATCAAATGTGTGCCCCTGGCCGGGTCCCTTAGCACTCCCCGTAGCCCCCACCCAAGCCCCACCCCCTAATCACAACTTAATATTTAAAGAACTGCATAAATACATGAACATCCAGCTATGTCAATCGTATGATTTTAATTATCTTGAAGTCCTGGAAAGCTACATTGGCCAGAAAATACATAGTAAGCCAAAACCCAACATTTTGTTGAATGTGGGAGCATAACACTGCTGCTTTAAACAGTATTTGTTTTTTCGAACCATAGCTCATGCTGGCTTGTTTTTCAGTCCTTAGTACTATGCTCACTGAAAGCTGGCCTGGCTCAATATTCATTACCCTGGGCAGAGAAGAGGTTAAAGTCAGCAGCACATTTCAGAGTACACATTTTGCACAAAAGCATATTGGTTCACCAGGCAACACGTGTGAACCCACGGGCACATGGCCTCTTGTTTATTATGAGGCTGGCTAAGCATCATGCCCCAGACATACTGTATACCCTTAATGTAAACCACAATAAAGTTTCATCTCAACACCTCTTCTTCAGATGTTCACCTCCACCCCAATCTCAGCTCAGCGCCCTCTTCACTTGAGGTTGCCTCCACCTCCTTCACCTCCATTCCAAGAGTGCATCCTGGGTCCTTGGCACATAGAGAACTAAATAGGAGGAGCGAGGGGGTCGCAGAGGGGCCTCTCGAGCAACGGAATGCCGGCTCTCTGCACAGGAGAGTCATTTGGCCGTCGCCAGGCTCCTAGTGGTGCCCTTAGGACGTTAGAGGGGGGGAAGCACAGTGCAACAGGAGTAAGCCAATAAAACTCAAACTGACAAAAAAAAAGAAGCACTTCCCTGCATTAATGTAAAAAAAGACAACATGCATTGCTAATGCGTCGCAGATGGTGCTAACTTTCTAATGTACCTGCCTGTTTTGTTGTTGTGGCAGTTTGTGTGTGGAAGCAGGTGGGGGATTCACACAGGGCAAGCGCCACGCACCAGTTTTGCTTCAAGCAAACACGTTGTCACTGCGTCGCCTGCGCAAGCTCAATGGCTACAAACTGTGGCGCGCCCAGGGCACAACAGGACACAATGCCAGCAAGGGATGTGTGCTTGAGTACTAGGGTGCAACTACTCCGTTACACTCTTGTGCTCTGGCACCAGTGAATGAATGAATGAAACTTTATTTATATTGCGCAGCTATGCCCAGTGGGCGTCAAGGCGCCTAGTCCAAATAAACACTGTACGCAGAAAGAGACAGGGCCTAATTGTATGCTTTGACAAAGAGCCACGTTTTCAATGACTTCCTAAAGAGGTCCAGGGAGGGCAGTAATTTGATTTCCAGGGGGAGTGAGTTCCATATCCGAGGAGCCAGTATGGAAAAAGCTTTGCTCCCCCATCTAGCCTTCTTGGCTCTCGGGATGACCAGTTGATTAAGCTCACTGGAACGAAGACATCTACTTGGAACATATCTAGAGAGTAATGATCCAAGGGCATCAGCTGAACCTGCAGTTAAGGCCTTGTAAGTAAGGCAAAGGAGTTTAAAAGTAATCCTTGAGGGGATGGGGAGCCAATGAAGGTTCTTCCTCGCTGCGGTCATAGAGGCTAGCCAGGGCAGAGCGAGAGCAAACCGTGCTGCCGCGTTTTGTATGACCTGCAGGCGCAAGAGCAGACCCTTGTTGGCCCCTGCGTACACTGAGTTACAGTAATCAAGCCTTGAACCAACAAGGGCGATTACCACCTGTTTCCGTGCTTGTGGGGACAGGTAGTGTACGATTCTCTTCAGGGTCTTGATGACTCCCCAACAGGTGGCCACCGTTCTGTTGACCTGGAGCTCCATAGAGAGCTGGGTGTCAAAGATGACGCCTAGGTTCCTGGCAGATTGTGTCGGTGTTGGGCAGCTACCTAAAGAAGGGGGCCACCAGTCATCTGACCATATGCCCTGGTCCTTGCCAAAGACCAGGACCTCTGTTTTGTCCCCGTTCAACTTTAGAGAGTTGGCAATCATCCACTCTGCAACAAGTTGCATGCAGGATCTAAAGTTAGAAGCAGTTTCACCAACAGAGTGAGTCAGGGATACCATAATCTGCGTGTCGTCGGCATACGACACTACCTCCATCCCCTGAGATCTTACTAGTCTTGCAAGTGGGGCCACGTAGATGTTAAACAGGGTCGGACTCAATGCCGACCCTTGTGGCACCCCACATTGCAAAGATTTAGCAGGGGAGAGGTATTCACCTAGCATGACACGTTGCTCTCTTTGTTGAAGAAAGGAGCTCAGGAGACTGAGTGCCGGTCCTTCAACCCCAGCCTCCCTTAACCTAGTTGTTAAAGTAAGGGGAGACAGGGTGTCGAATGCTGCTGAGAGATCTAGCAGCACCAGTACAGTGGTTAGACCCGAATCTACTTTTCTGCGGATGTTATCCATGACTTTCGTCAGCGCCGACTCCGTGCTATGCAGCTTTCTGAAGCCATGTTGGGACCCATCCAGGAAACCAGAGGTCTCGAGGAAGTTTGAAAGATGGAGATTCAAATGGGTCTCCAACATCTTAGCCGGGGCCGGCAGAAGAGAGATGGGTCTAAAATTCTTCAGTACTCCAGGGTCCAAGGTGGCCTTTTTCAGCAGCGGTTTTACAATGGCTTTCTTCCAAAGTGACGGGAAGATACCCTGCTCCAATGCTCCATTCGTAACTTCCAGCATTGAAGGGAGAATAGTCTCTCTGCAGTTCTTCAGAACTTTCAGAGGAACTGGATCAAGAGGAGATGACGATTTAGTTCTGTCCAACAGGCTATTAAGATCCTCTAACGAAAGGGCAGGGAAATGATCAAGGGAGTGAGAGGATTCAGTAGTCAAGGCTTCCAGGCGTGTAATTTGGGAGAGGTCATCCGCACTAAGCGAGTTCCCCTGCGACTTTAGAGCTATGTAGATATCATCTATCTTTTTGTAAAAAAAGTCAGATATGTCATTGCATAGCTCCTGGGAAGCGACTACAGGATCGGGGACCTGAAGAGAACAGAGAGAGTCCACTATTTTAAAGAGCTCTTTGGAAGATGTTAGGGAACAGGTTAGATCGGAAAAGTAGTCCTGTTTCTCCTTAATGATTCTGTTTTTATACTCTCGCAGTAGGCTCTTGTAGTCTTCCCTATCTTTGAGATCCCAGGATTTACGCCACTTACGTTCCTTCTGTCTACAAGATTGTCTGAGAAGCCTCAGATCGACGGAAAACCAGGGGGCAGTTGGCTTCTGTCTAGCCGCAGGTTTCAGGGAGGGGGGGGCTAGTTCGTCGACGGCTCTGGTGATGGTATCAGCGAGTTCTTGGGCCGTCTCATCTACATTCCGCTGAGATGAGATATGGGCATTGAGGAAAAAAGGGGCCACAGCCTCCGGAGTACAGTTTTTGAAGTTCCTTTTGAATTGTTTTTTACCCGGGACCGCAGTGACAACGGGGCAAGGGATGTCTAAGGACAGCGGGACTGCTGAGTGATCAGACCAGGTAATCGGGACCGGGGTGCCAACACCTAATCTGGGGTCGTTGGAAAAGATCCCGTCAAGGATGTGTCCCGCCTTATGAGTCGGGAGGAGAACTCGTTGGACAAAGTCACATGCCTCCAGAGAGTTGAGCAGGGAGCAGGTCTCTTTAGAAGTAAGATCCTCTAGATGAAAGTTAATGTCGCCCAGAATAGTAAGATGGGGTCTACCAAAATAGGGTTCCAAAATTCTGAAGAGTTCTGAGCAAAAGTTAGCTCTGGACCCCGGGGGCCTATAAAGTAGTATGCCCGAAAAGGAGCTTACTGGAGTGTGGACAATACAGAAGTAAAGCGCCTCAAAAGGATCCGTAGAGACCGATAGGGGTTTAATGGTACATGTGAGAGTAGATTTAAAAAGAATGGCAATTCCACCCCCTCTACAGCGTTCTCGGTCTAACCTTAGACAGGTATATCCTTCAGGTATGGCCAGAAGCAAATCATGGCCCGAGGACTCAGTGGCCCACGTTTCAGTAACAAAGATCCAATCAGGACTCCTTGAACTAACGAAATCGTGGAATTCAATCCCATGTTTGATCAGTGAACGCGCATTGATCAAAAAACCATGTTTAGATTGGGAAGTATGACTGGCCGGCAAAGGAAGAGTAGAGAAGCTGTGGTCCTGAGTGGGACCGGCAATAGAGACGCTGCAAGAGGGACACTTGTGGGCGCAACACAGTACCTCGGGTCTAAGCTGATGATGGCAGCCAAGCGCCGGGGGTCTAAGGGATTGAAGGGTGGCAAATAAATCCTCCCGGGATATGGGCGTGTAGTCGCCGGGAGATCCAGAGTCCAGCCCGTCCAGCAGCGCGTCCTCAGCGCGGACGGGCGCAGACGGGCAGGACTCTGGCACGACTCCGGCGCAGATCCGGCGCTCCCGCTGATCGCGTCCGCTGCGCGGAGTCATCACTGCCCGTTTTTATGGCGCCAGAAATCGCGTCACAATTAGCTGCCTGACCTAAGATGGCCGCCAAAACCGGTGCTCTGCTCTCGGCGTCAATACTCGGCCGAGAGCAGGTCCGGTTCGAAAATCAGGGGTTCTGTTGCTATGAAGCGCAAGGGGGCTCAACAGGGGGGTCGCAAGCACCTATTACAGTCAGGTGCACAAAAAATACAATTTCCACAGTTTCAGATCGATAAAAACAATTTACGATTTTAAAAGAGCTAGAGACCTCCCGGCTTCCGCCTCAGGAGGGTGAGAGATGCGTGCAGGTAGAATTACCAGCTCCTTCCTCCGCGTCCCTTTTATGGCGCCAGAAATCGCGTCACAATTAGCTGCCTGACCTAAGATGGCCGCCAAAACCGGTGCTCTGCTCTCGGCGTCAATACTCGGCCGAGAGCAGGTCCGGTTCGAAAATCAGGGGTTCTGTTGCTATGAAGCGCAAGGGGGCTCAACAGGGGGGTCGCAAGCACCTATTACAGTCAGGTGCACAAAAAATACAATTTCCACAGTTTCAGATCGATAAAAACAATTTACGATTTTAAAAGAGCTAGAGACCTCCCGGCTTCCGCCTCAGGAGGGTGAGAGATGCGTGCAGGTAGAATTACCAGCTCCTTCCTCCGCGTCCCTTTTATGGCGCCAGAAATCGCGTCACAATTAGCTGCCTGACCTAAGATGGCCGCCAAAACCGGTGCTCTGCTCTCGGCGTCAATACTCGGCCGAGAGCAGGTCCGGTTCGAAAATCAGGGGTTCTGTTGCTATGAAGCGCAAGGGGGCTCAACAGGGGGGTCGCAAGCACCTATTACAGTCAGGTGCACAAAAAATACAATTTCCACAGTTTCAGATCGATAAAAACAATTTACGATTTTAAAAGAGCTAGAGACCTCCCGGCTTCCGCCTCAGGAGGGTGAGAGATGCGTGCAGGTAGAATTGTGCACCTGCAGCACTATCGATAACTAATTGTGCACCTGCAGCACTATCGATAACTACGACTCTGATAACTAACGTTTAAATCGTAGCTGCCAAGGTTTCAGATTGCTTATGTATGACGTTTTCATAACTTCAGTGTAATCAAGAGTGACATTCAGCGACTATGAGTGACACTTTGTCGCAAGCAAATCCAACAAGGAAGACGAGAGAAACATATAAATGTCAGCAATTACACTCAATGAAGCAATGAGAAACTCTATGAAGAGCTTAAAACTGCTACATAGCACCATAAATTTAAGGGCACTAACCTAGTGCCCTTACATAGGGGGTGCTGCACAGAGGGTGGTCATCGCTGCAGCCAGGCTCCAGATTCAGGGGTTTTGAGGGAAGGAAGAGGTGTGAGAAGGATACATGGGTTTGCTTCCTGGTGATTGTAGGTCGCTGCAGTCAGTCCCCAGGTTCAGGGGTCTGAGGAAAGGAGGTTGGAGAAGGTTCCATACATGGGGGTGCTGTCTGGAGACTGTTTTTGCTGCAGCAAGGCCCCAGTTTCAGGGGTTTTGAGGGAAGCAGAGGGGTGTGAGAAAGCTTCATACACATTGCTGCCACTCAACTGCCAAATGTATGTCACTTTGTGTAACATTTTCCTGCGAGCAAAACCAAGCAATAAAGTGGTTGATAAAAGATAAATATTAGAAATTACACTTTTTTGATCAATGAGAAGCCCTAAAATATCTTTGAACGGCAGCAAAAACCCCTGAAATGGAAGGTTAAAATACTGATACAAAGCTTGGTATACTAAAAAAATATAAAAGTAAAGCAATCATCATAAAACATCTGACATCGCCCCCCCGATGTCATTGTCAACTAGACAACGGCAAAACATCAGCCCTCATCCTCCTGGACCTGTCAGCCGCCATCAACACGCTCTGCCATCGCACTCTACTGACACTCCTCCTAAAAGCCGGAATCCAAGAGAAGGCCCTTGACTGGACCATGTCCTTCCTCTCAGGCAGAACCCAGAGAGTCTGCCTCCCACCCTTCCGATCCGAAGCCACCAACATCATCTGCGGGGTACCCCCAGGGCTCATCCCTCAGCCCGACGCTGTTCAACATCTACATGGCCCGCCACCACAACCTCAACATCATCTCCTACGCCGACAATACCCAGCTCATCCTCTCCCTCACCAAGGACCCACACACCACCAAAACCAACCTCCACGAGGGAATGAAAGCCATCGCCGACTGGATGAGGAGCGGCCGTCTGAAGCTGAACTCGGACAAGACGGAGGTCCTCATCCTCGGACCCACCCCCTTAGCATGGGACGACTCCTGGTGGCCAACCACACTGGGAACAGCACCAACACCCACCGACCATGCACGCAACCTAGGGTTCGTCCTCAACTCCTCCCTCTCCATGTCCAAGCAGGTCAACGCCGTCTCCTCCTCCTGCTACAACACCCTCCGCATGCTTCGCAGGATCTACAAGTGGATCCCCACCGAAACAAGAACGGTAACACAGGCCCTCGTCAGCAGCAGACTAGACTACGGCAACGCACTCTACGCAGGAATCCCAGCCAAACACCTACGATGACTACAACGCATCCAGAACACCTTCGCCCGACTGATCGTCAACGTCCCCCGCACCAGCCACATCACCAGCCACCTGAGAGACCTACACTGGCTCCCTGTCGACAAGAGGATCACCTTCAAGCTCCTCACCCACGCACACAAAGCACTCCACAACAGCGGACCAGCCTACCTGAACAGCAGACACAGCTTCCACACCCCTACCCGCCAGTTCCACTCCACCAGCCTCACTCTCGCCGCTGTCCCCCGCATCCAACGAACGACCTCCGGCGGCAGATCCTTCTCCTACCTCGCCGCCAAGACCTGGAACACACTCCCTACCAACATACGACAGACCCAAGACCTACTCGCCTTCAGAAGACTCCTCAAGACCTGGCTCTTCGAGCAGTAGCAGCAGCCCTCCCCCTCCCCTCAGCTCCTTGGGACCCTCACGGTAAGTTGCGCGCTCTACAAGTACTCTGATTGATTGATTGATTGCACTTCGTTACGTCCTAATAATACAGTTAGGTACCTGCTGCAGAGATCAAATAAACACAGGGTGGATATTCTGATGTTCCAGCTAGTACAAGAAAATCTAAATCACACACAGCTGGTACATATTTTTACCATTTATCTGTATACTTCATAGAAAATATATACATGGAAATACTTCATGGAAAATATATAAATGGAAAGCACGTTTAAATGTGTTGTAGGGACTAATACTTAAAGTAAACAAACACAGAATTTGCAAATGAATACATAGGATTTTGTTTCCAATTAGTATAAGTCATGTTCAGGATCCAGGCCTTTGCAGACTTGAAAATACAACTAATGGCTGGTAATTTTCTCTCAGAAAGATGTTAACATTAAACAGAAATGCATGACTCACCCGAGTGCTGCCATTCCACAGTCTGTCTCAGAGCACACGGCGAGTCACACAGAGGCCATGACTCACCCGAGTGCTGCCATTCCACAGTCTGTCTCAGAGCACACGGCGAGTCACACAGAGGCAGCTCTAAACACTATCTCGCTCTGGCTGGCGGTAGTTTTTAGTGATTAGGGGCCACTGGAATGTTCTTTTCCGGCAGGCCAAGCAGTATTGAAGCAGGCTGGATAGCAAATCAGGGGGCGCCAGTCACGCACGCCAACAACCCTCTAAAGCAGGGGTCTCCAAACCGGTCCTGGAGGGCCGGATCCATGCCAGAGTTTTAAAACAACTACATGTATCTCAATGGGGATATCCAAAAAATCTTGCATGGATCCGGCCCTCCAGGACCGGTTTGGGGACCCCTGCTCTAAAGGCTCGAGTGCACACAGAGGGCATTGACAATTTCATGTCACGTGAATCTGAGCCTTGCACGCGCCCTCAATCTGCTGCGGAATATGAAAGCGAAAGTTGAATTTGTCTCCACTTATTTTTAGACTATAATGAAACCAACACAAACTGATGATGGTGCTGGGTAGCGCCAGTGGCGGAGTTTATAAGCAACACAAGGTACAGCCTGGTGTGGTGTCTGTTCTCCCGAAGGGGCTCCCTGGAGCTTCAGGGACCCCCGCACCGCAGGGGGCTGCGAGGGCCTGTCTTATGCCCCTGCCCCCGATGTCCACAGAGATCAGCTCGCACATTAGTGTGGCTGCAAGGATCGGGCTCTGTCCATGGCTGGCATCCAGTCTTCTGCATGCCCAGTCTCGCTGAACACCAACAGCCGTGCACAGCAGCATTTGACCACAGGCAGCATGCACAGCCTCCCACGCTCCTCACTCCAGCTCCGTAACAGAAGTGTGTATATCAGTGCTTAATTTGAGCAGAAGGTTTCCAGTGTTCAACACCGGCACTTAATTGTCAACATGGGCACTTGTGACAGTTTGCCACAAGGTGGCACTGTCTGGTTAATTTAGAGATGACCACACAACAGTTAATTATTAATTCAATATACATTAAAAATGACTATTACCTGCCGACCAAGCCATTCTTATAGTGTTGGGGGCCTGAAATAGTCTCAACTGTACCACTTGTACAAGTGTGATGGTTAGTGGTTGTGTTGGTGCTGTCACTACACTGTTTTGGTACAGCGCTTTAAGAACTAAACATAATATGACCTAGTTACTATTTTGTATATCCCAAGCAGATGCTGATATTTTGTTTTAGTGTCACTGAATGGACGTCGATTCTATACGTCATTTCTACAAACTTTATTAGCTTGATAAGATTGCATCACTTTTCATTAAGTTTTGTATTAGGATTCTATGTCAGTCCACTGAGGCTCAAATTATGCTTCTCAATCTTTAATACACAAACAGCAGCAAAGGGTTAAACTTTAAACAGCATACCCCGGAAGGACGACCCCCTCCAGGTCTGCACCAATCAGTACACACTATCATGAATAAATGTCCACGAAGTTGTTGTCACTTCCTCTTTCTTTGCTGCTGCAGCAGTGAGATAAGTGACTCTTTATTTCTTGTATTTTATTGTGGTGTTAAATTGACTGTTTAAGTTTATTGTGTATAGCGCGCTGTATTGCATTTCTTATACCTACTACTTGCGTTCATTTTTCAGAAGGTTTGGGGGCTTTAATGCCCTTCCGTCATGCGCGCTAGTTATTTTATTTTATATATTTTATTGGTCTGACGTCGCGCTGCTCTCTGTCTCCTCTATTGTGCACGTGCAACTTCTTTCACGGAGTTTGAGGCTTCGGTGCCCCTCCGCAGTGTTTTCGCTTTGTGGGCAGTGGCGAGGGAGCGGAGCTGCGCACTTCGGTGCGCAATGGAAGCAGGCTCGTTACAGCCTCACATTCCTGACATTGTGCGCATGCGCGAAGAGCCGGTTTCATTTTCTGTCATTGGCTCTTCGCGCATCAGCATCAGTGTTGCCTGTCACAAATTCCCTGCTCATTTAACGCTTACCGGAGCAATTTTCCGGATCAGTGCTTTGCATTAGGGGAGTTTTACGTCAAGCTCCTGCCACTAATATAAATATTTGGATATTTATATAAAAAATTCATATAGAACTTTATATTTTTTGTTACATAGTTATTATTTTGATTTAATTTTTATCTTTTTGAGACCCAGGTTCTTTCTACTCAGAAAAGCCTTCAGGAGGTCTTCTTTTCCCTTGGGTTACCCCCCCACCCCCCAGAATCTCCTTCAGACCTCCTATACTATACTGTATAATGGCGTACTACGCTGAGGAGGAAGACAAGTGGGTTGAGTACAATGAATATGAGGAATATCAGGAGCCTTATGAGGATGACTTGGAGGAGAACCCTGTAGAAGTCCAGGATACCCACGTCCGGGGTTTGGTGAATAAGGCACTTATCAAGGCCTTGAAGCCCCTAGCGAAACCCCTTAAATCTTTCGGTAAAAGAAAGTCTAGGTCTTCTAGTAAGGACACTTCTGCCCCACAGGCTTCGGCTGAAGTACTGATTAATATGGCAAAGAATGTTCTTAAGGACCACGGCTCCTTGGCAAGCAGGGATACGCAAGAGGAGTCTTCTCCGGCTACCCTGGATACGACAGATTCTGACCACTCAGTGAAACCCAAGAAGGTCAAAAAGACAAAACATATGTTTTATGATGCACAGGAGGATGTGACACCAAAGAACTTGCTTTTTAATCCACAAAACTTGATTCATCCTAGATCCACTGAATGGGTTCCCTGTGTTGAGGTGGCACACTATGTGCAAAATAATTTGCGGCAGAGTTTTGAGAACCAGGTCAGGGCCACCTTGCGCTCGGAATGTCCCCGACCTTCGCTGTTGGGGAAAGTGGCGGATACGCCAGAATTGGACCCTAACATGGCGACATTCATGCGAAAATTCGCCAAAGATCCCAAAAAAGGTTTGGATAGGGCTTGGAAAGGGTGCCAAGACAAAATGTTAGATATCTCGGGTCTGCTGACTAAGATATTAGATGCTGCTGTTACAGCTAAGGATAAGGGTGTTCCCCTGGATGCTTCCGACGTCATGGAATGGGCACAACGCGCCATGTGTTTTCTAGGCAATGCCAACGTGGCTTTATCCACGGAGAGAAGAAGGTCTTTTCTTATGCGAATTGATCCCCAACTGGTGGAGATGGCAACTACGGAACCGGGTTCCATGGCAAATGGCATGTTGTTTGGCGTCAAAAAGATGGGCAAATATGTGGCCACTTTTTCTGGCTTGGATAAGGCACAGTCCAACATCAAATGCGTTTTTCACTCAGGTATTTTTAATAGGGCCAGCCGTTACAGAGGTCGAGGGTCCGGCCGAGGTGGTAATCAGACCTCTAGAGGTGCAGAACAACGGGGCAGAGGAGGTTCCCAAAGATCAAATTTCTACCCGACCCGCAACAGACGCTTGCCTCTCAGACTATATCATTGCGGACGTTAGCCCGCCTCGTGGGTTTGTTGGCGGCGTCCATACAGGCGATTTTTCCCGGCCCGTTACATTGCAGGGCCTTACAGAGGTTGAAGATTCTGCATTTTCTCAGAGGTCTTCACTATGCAGAGCAGATAACGATCTCATGGGAGGCGCGCTTGGGGATAAATTGGTGGTTAGAGCACATGGACGCTTGGAATGGCAGGGCCATTTTTGCGGCGAGTCCGGATGTCATCATAGAATCCGATGCCAGCCGGTGGGGCTGGGGTGCTTGTTGTGGGACCATGGAGACCGGGGGTCGGTGGTCCCAAGAGGAGCTGCGACTCCATATCAACTGCCTGGAACTATTGGCAGGGTCTTTTGCAATTCGAACTCTGTCTCCTTAGCGAGCGAGTTGTTGTATTCTTCTGCGTCTCGACAATGTGTCCGCGGTTCGTTATATCAACCGTCTGGGCGGTACCAGATCCCGACTTCTAGCGGAAATAGCCAAGGATTTTTGGCACTACTGCCTGGCTCACCACATTTCAGTGACGGCGGAATACATTCCGGGTTCGTCCAATGTGGTGGCAGATTGTAATTCCAGATTTCTGAGGGACTCAAGCGATTGCAGACTTCATCCCAGCGTGTTTCAGGCATTGTATTCCAAATGGGGACCGTGTGCGCTGGATCTGTTTGCACCCCGACTCAACAGACAGCTTCCCTTGTTTTACAGTTGGATCCATTGGCGATCAGCTCGGAAGCATTTCTTCAATCATGGACGACGGGCATTCTATATGCCTGCCCCCCCTTCGTCATGATTCCGAGGTTGTTAGCACAGACAAGCAGGCAGGGGGCAGAAATACTCTTAGTATCCCGATGTTGGAAGGGGCAAGCTTGGTTTCCGGTGGCAATGAGCTTATCATGTGCTCCACCGGTTCCGATCAGGTCATTCCCAGAGTTATTGACGGATCCAGTGGGCCTTCATCATCCCTTAGTCCTACAAGGTCATATGCCTCTCATGGCGTGGAGACTTTCCGGCGACGCTGGCAAGTGCCGGGAGTTTCACAGGACACTCTTTTTTTCTCTCCTAGTCTTGGGCACTTCCACGGCCAAACGATACGAGTCCGCTTGGCGACGATGGGTGCGTTGGAGTGGTGAACGACAGAGTGATCCCTTGGGATCCGGTATCTCTGTGATTGTGAATTTTTTATCCGACTTGGCTAAGTCTGGTATGGCTTATAGGACGGTAAACAATTTTAGATCGGCCTTTTCGGCAGGACATCCACATGTAGATGGTAGACCAGTGGGGGAACATCCTCTGGTCTTTAAGGTAGTACGGGGTATCAGATTGGTGAATCTTCCTCAACCTAGATATCAGTCGTTATGGGATGTTTCCATAGTTCTGAGGTACTTGAAAACTTGGCCAGCCAATGAAGGGCTGTCGCTCAAACAATTGTTTGCCAAATTGACGCTTTTGTTATGCCTTATTTCATGCAGACGTGTGTCTGACGTACGTGCTCTGGATTTAGCAGGTAGAGTGTTTACTCCGTCTGGAGTTTCTTTCACAATTTCCTGTCGTACTAAGACTCATTCTAAATGCATTTCTTATCCTGCCTTTCCTCATCATAGCAAACTGTGTGTTGTGCAATGTTTAAAGGTCTATGAAGATTGTACCAGAGAGTTCAGGAATGATGTGGCAGGTCAACTGTTGATTTCGCTTCAGAGACCTTTCCGCCCAGTATCTTCCGCTACTCTAGCCAATGTGGATTATCTGGTTATTGGCTCAAGCGGGAATTGATTCCTCCCTTTTTGGTGCTCACTCTGTGAGAGGGTTCATGGCCTCAAAAGCCTTAGCGACTGGGTCCAGATTGCAAGATATTATGACTGCGGCGGACTGGTCCTCTGAGTCCACTTTTAAGACCTTTTACCACAAACCTATTGTGGATGTTGGGTCTGTTGTAGTGGAGCAACTTTAAAGTAGCATAATTTGAGCCTCCGTGGACTGACATAGAATGAAAAATTTGCTAGCTAACGCGACAAAGAATTTTCAATTCTATTAAGGACACAAAGGCGAGAATTATCCCACCCAGGATGGATTACTTTATGTATTACATGTTCTTTCATGATTGTTATACTGATATTTGATTGCATATTTCAATGCTAATGTTTGACTTCTTATTTTTCCCACCCAATTTGTCAACTTGTGACTGTTATTTCAGTCTGACATGGGTATTATGGCTGTGTTTCTTGTTTCAGGCGACCAAGGAAAACAAACCTGAAGTGTGAGCTGTTCTGACGAGGCTTTGGACCGGCCTTCTACGTTTCGAAGAGGATGGTCACTGACGCGGTTCTGCGTCAAGTTTGGGTTCAGTCCTGTTACAGTTTATAGACATTTGCAAAGAAAGAGGAAGTGACAAAAACTTTGTGGGCATTTATTCATGATAGTGTATACTGATTGGTGCAGACCTGGAGGGGGTTCTCCTTCCGGGATATGCTGTTTAAAGTTGAACCCTTTGCTGCTGTTTGTGTAGTAAAGATTGAGAAGCATAATTCTCACCTCCGTGTCCTTAATAGAATTGAAAATTCTTTGTCGCGTTAGCTAGAAAGTTTTTCATTGTTAAGGCAATTGTGGAGTCATTGTTGCTTTATTTACTGTATTCTGATATCGGTAGGCAATTCGTTGTATTTTGTCACGGTTTATTGTCATATAGTTTCACTCTCGTGAAACTCCAGCGTTGAGTGGTTATCATGACCACCACGCAGTGACGTGACTTTGAGGAAGTTGGAGGGAAACAATGGAATTGCGTCGTGGTTTGTCTCTATAAAGTCTTGCCCGCGTTTAACTTTCGGTGATGAGTGGTTACCATGACCACCGCACGGTGATGTGATTTGAGGAAGTGGGAAGTAACAAATGGTATGATGTTGTTTATAAGCCCAGTTTCGTCATGGTGACAAACACGTTACGTTGTCACATGATCGTGAGACCAACGAAGAGGTAGGCGTTCATGGCGGCGTACTGAGGACTAGACGCGGAAATTAGTATCCACGATCTACGGTATGTGAGGGCTACCGCTGATTGAGAGTTACGCGAGCTAATATGACGTACCAACTCAAAGAGTTTGTGTCTGAACTTCGGTTTCTTTGCCCTTCAGGTGATACGATACCGAATTAAAGTTTTCCAAACAACGGGCTGAGATTTCTACGTGAGAGCTCGTCTCTATTACTCACGGTACGTGAGGACATGTTTACCAATAGCTAAAATAGAGGACTGGGTCAATTAAATTATGGTTTTATAGCTAGTATTTTGGTTTGGTACCCTTAGGTGGTGCGACATTGGAATAAAGTCTTTGCAGTAAGTGCAATTATTCTTTTGTTTAATTGACGTCTTTTTGTAAGTATTGGCTATGGTTGGCTAATATGAGATTACTTTTATTATACAGAACAGCGGTGAACTAATTTATTGATGCACTCCTGAATTTCAATATCCGACGAGTGTCTTTGACCCATAACTTTGAGTAAGTCGAATTTATGTAGGTTTCTTTCATGGTGTGTGCACAGGTGATGGTTCTTTTACACGTTTTTTCCACAGTCATGAACAGATACTATTTCTAGTGCATAGCAAGCACACATTGTCAGATATTGATGTGATGACCCTGCATTGAGTTGTCGATTTGTAAAATAGTACGTGTAATCTACTAATGTGTTGCATTATTGATTGATTTCCATTATTTTTGTCATCCACAGTGTTGCCCCTGACGAAGGGACAAGGACATGTCCTGAAATGCATTGGGCTATTAACATCTGCATTGTTTAAATATGAAAACTGTTTTTGTTATCATGTTTGATTGAATATTATGCTTGTAAATCTTTTTTTGTATACATCAAGGAAAGGATGTTTCCTCAATTGAGTACTGAATATGTAAAATCCATTACCAAAATAATAAATGAATACTGAATGTTAATTGTGAATAAAGATTATGTTTAAATTATAATTAATAGATTGTAAATTATTTATAGGAGTGCGTGCCGAGTCTAGCAGGCAGTGCAGCAAGCTAGCCACCATTTTTAGTTTACCTTGAGTGTGATTAGGTACACACCTTCGGACACAGCACACTGATCAAATTATTGAGTTGAACTAAAGAAAAAAACTTTTAAATAGGAGTGGGTAGACCACCCATCATTTGTCACTAGAAGCATGGCAGGGGCAAAGTGTAGTGCAAGCTACAGTGGCCTCCTGACCAGGGCCCTGGCACTTATTGTTTTACAAATTGATCACTCTATGTTTAGCTTTTATTAATGGTCTTAGGGGACAAGCTCTGTATCAGCCCATACACAAAACAAACTGGCAGAGTATGCCTGGCAAATAGCATATGCCTTAACGCCTGCCCTTACCCAAGCCCTATGACAGCTTCTGAGCCTCTGAACCAGCTGCATTCAGTCTTTGGCCATGCAATGTGGGTTCCAAGAGCAGGACCTTGTGGTCTATGGTCTGCTCATGACCTACTAGGCAGGCGAGCGAGGGTTATTTTAGAACACCTGTGGGTTCCAAGCCCTTGAAGCACATGAGAAGGGATTGAAGGAAGGAGACTGGAAGTAACTGAACCACAAATAGTAGATGACCTGATCTCACTTTGTTTCTTTTGCCTTGTGGCCTATGGTCTGCTCATGACCTCATGCTAGTTATACCAATAAATATTAGGATATAACAATACATCATTAAATAACTGCACATACCCAAATGATATAGTATCCATTGTAATGGCATTAAAGATGACACCAGTCAAAGAAGCATGCACTGGTTGACTACAGCCAACCCAAGGACTGTTGCCTGCAGGAGAGGTGTGGTGGTATGACAGAGGCCATTGAAAGGACCAGCAGGAGAAGTGCTGGTGTATGATATGTTCAACCCCACTACCAAAAGGAGAGGTACCAGTGTATGATGGAAGACCATCCAAAGACCAGATGCAGCATGCGAGTTGCCAGTATATGATGGAAACCACTCAAATCTCTCCACTAAGCATGATTGCCATCAAAATGGATTCTCCTATGTGAGCTCACTGACCTAGGACTAACAGGATGTACTCATCATTGTTGTCTTCCCCCTAATACATTTTCATAGCACAGTGCATATGTGACAGTAGAGACAAGCTGCTGGAGCCGGCTTTGTGAATTCCTTAGACAACTGCAGCGTTCTTGTCTGTAATGGAGATTTCCTCTTGTTCCCACTGGCTTTCTGAAGATTTAGTGGAGTTAGGGGAGGTCATGGATGGTCTGCTCTCCACTCTCCATGTAGATCTGTGAAGGTATTTGCTGACCTCTGATGGAGCGAGCTTCAGAAATAATTTTATTCTAGCTCGTGATGTCATACTCTCATAACTTGAAATAATATATTAATGAGTGTTTGCATGATTTGTTATAATTAAACCAATTTAGAGTAAGATTCCACATCATTATACAGAACTAATGTGCTCTTGTTGCATTTGCAAGTCTGTTTTGTAACACATGATTAATATTGTTTTGTCTGTTATGTCTGTCCTATTGTCTTTGTCACTATTAATATGCGGCTGATCATTCATGGCATGTGCTTTTTATATGTGCTTACATGTTTGTCCTATGTTGTGTTTGTCTGTCTGTGTATTATTTAATCATCTTTTTACTCTTTCAGAAACTTAAAGCTGGACACGACGAAGAATGGTAGATTTTAAATGTGCTGCTTTTCTGTGTGCTTCTGCTAGGTGACTTATACTAATGGGTTAACATTAGCTATGTAGGTTGGAAACAGAATGACTTTCATTACCTGAATTAATTATTGTTTTGTGTTTGTTTAAATAATAGTTTTTCTGGAAAGTGACGCGAGCTAAAAGTGGCGCAGTGATGCAAGCAGAAGTGGCGCAGAAAAAGCCTGCTGATGTTAAGCCACAGGAGAACATATATTTTGAAAAAGGATGACAAGCTTATGAACTCTTATTATGAAAGCTTTGAAAAGGAACTGCTAAAGACGACTCTGTGGAGTGGTTTGGTTGTGCCACGGAAAGCTCAGAACGGACAGGCTCAAGGTTGAAAGTAAGAGACGTGACAGATTTTGTATTGCTTGAACATCTTTGCTACAAAATGTAGCAGACTAAGGAACTGTCGCCAGGATTCTGTGCATGAACAATGGCTCTGTGTAAAAGCCTGGTATGTGGTGGAAGATGTCACAGTTTACTGTGGCGTGAGGTGATTCAGCCAATGGGGAGCCAGAATTCAGCTAATGGAATGTGAAAAATAGTTAGCTCAGCTTAATTTAGGGTATAAGAATAGGCTTTAGCTGCAGATTTTTTGGCTTACGCTTCTTGATTCCAGAGGGACGTGTTCTGCTGTCCGATGATTACACGTAAGGAAAGTAACTTTTTAAGACTTTGTTTTCAGGCGATGAGGGTAGAGACAGAGAGTTAGTTAGGATTTGGAAATGCTCTTTTCACTTATTTCGGCTAATGAATAACATTTTCTTGAATTAAGCTCTCTTTATAAATGCTGAATAAAACTTTCTTATGACTTTTTCTAATGCTTGCTTAATTAAGTTCCAAACCTAAGTTTTCTTAAATAGGTTTTAATAAACTTTTAAAATGACAAGCTGGTCTTGTTTATTGTAGATAGTTTATAGTTCAAAAACAAATACATATTAGATCCATTCGCCTCATGATTCAGCTGCTCTGTTATTCTTATGGGCCTGGTATTGATTGGTAAGTTTGGTGGTAGATGGTGACATCATTTATGCAGAATTTTAGTAAGTCGTATAAGCTAAGTGTCCAGGTAAGAATCATTTATAATGTAAATTTAACATTCAACAGTGTCATAGCTATGATCACTAAATTGAGGAAAGTGACCGAAGGGTTTCAGTAACAGCCAACATTGAATAGTATCAAAAATATATTTATTCTTTTTTTGGTTTTCAATTATGAACCTTTTTATATATTACAACTTGATCCAAGAATCAGAAGTCCGGCAACATTAAACCACCAAAACCATATCTCACAAATCATATGGTGGCATATAAACACCTTTACCACATAGTGTGGACACAATGAAGGACCACATGCACGTTATTATATATGCAGCCTAATTCACAAATTATTATTTCACGTGAATTATACAATATGATTGTGTAAAAGGTGTTAGGCGTCGACGTTTCGGTCCATGTAGGCCAAAAAGATCCGGAGGACCATCTTCAGGACAAAAAGGTTGCACAGGGGTATCTAATACAAACATAACAACATCAAAAAATATAATCAGTGAAACCCTAGGGTACACAGAGATTATTTTTCAGCTCAAAATAAAGAACAAAGTGACAATGCACTAGTGACAATACATTTAACTAGGTGTGGCATGCACCTTTGGACAACCACCAAGTGTACGCAAAACTAATACAAGAGTGCCAAAAAAGGGGGAAAAATGCCAGAAACAAGACCAATTGACCAGTGCCTAAAAGACCTTATTACTACCAAGCCAGAAAGGTTCAGAGCGTTAACCACTGTGAGTGCAAACACTGACAAACTATACCTGTGTACTATGTAGTATTTGCAAAGCCAACAACCAAAAACGCCTCACAGGTCGTTCTGTAAACCAATAAATGACTAGGTCAAGGGCGCTGTGTGAGTTAAAAAGTCGCTGTGAAAATGAGCATGCATATGCTGTAACTTACATCTGGCGGCCGCCCACAATTCTGAAAAACAGGCAAATACGTATTAGGGACCTGTATGTGCCCGGGCTATTTTAAATCATCAACTATCCAGCTTTCCACTTACTTTGCTGACCGAAAGACGCCGGCTCTAAGGAGTTTTTAGTAAGAGCGCTGGATCAATTTTGGTAGCTTCAGACGGTTATATGTTGTTTTTGACATGCATGTTACATATATGTTGGTATAGTCATAGGATCAATGTTAAACATATGTTGAGTTTTTGAGTTTTTTGATTTTGTCAGATTGTTATATGTAGTATGTAATCTTTGAGGGTTTTTCCAGCAGTGTGAAAAATTCCTGGTTGCCATGGCAAGAGTAGTGTGACTAGAAGAGTTACACAGTGCATTTGTCTGTTTCAAAATTGTGGTATAGAATATATCACGTGTTGTGGACGTACAACACAAGTTTAGGGACCTTAGATTGCATGGTTGAATGTATAGTGAGGATTGCCTATGAAATTATAGCATTAAGCAGAGGGACCTGGTGAGCCTGTTTTAAAACTTTCTGTGAAAAGAGTAGTAGGATTTATCCAAGCTTGAGAGAAGGGTAAGATAGCGTCGTCTATTCTTATCAACGCTTGACGTTTTCTGTGGTTGGTTCAAGTCCTGCCAAGAATTCGTGTGTGTATGATCAGGGTTTTCTTGTTTGAAAGTGTGTGAATGATTGGTAACCTAAAGGGTAGGGTAAGAATTACTCTATTGACAATTGAAACTATTCTGTGAGAATAGCGTTGTCTATTCCACACTGAGAATACTTGAATGAATGTGTAAAACTATCTCTTTGTTTAGAGAAGCAGACAAGTGGTTTCCTTTATGTAGTTATTAATTGTGTTTAAAAAAAGTAATAGGAAAGCGTTTCTGGAGCCTTCAGGGTAAAGAATGCGCTATTTTGAAATATTGTAAGGCGTTGCGCGTTATTTAAATTCATTTTAAAGCATTACACGCTATTTAAACTCATTAAAAAGTGCCCCGATCGAAAATTGTGAAGGAGGGGCTGATTTAGGAGTGAGAGCGTGTGAGGAGAGCCTGGAGCTGCAGCTGCTGTATACGTCAGAGCCCGCCGCGCTCTGATTGGTTGATGTGCCCTAGAGTGTCAGAGCAAAGCAGCGCTCTCATTGGCTGAGGCGCGATTAATGCTCGAAATTGTTTATTTTATAAGTGTTCCTGTTCTTTCTCTCGCAGATCGCGCTATTTTAAGAAAAATACTGGCTTCATTTCATGTCACATCACAGCTGATGTATGCTGGCGAGCGTAGCATTGTGGGGCTCGTTCAGTTGCACTTGTGAACATCCCCGTTTTAAATTCACTAATGTTTTAAAGCGTATAGCTAGCTAATCTGTGTGCTGAGCATTTTGTTAACCGAGCATTTTGTAAAGGAGGGGGGCGTAAGGGGAGAGCTGCCTGCAGCGACTGTCTACGTCAGCCGCCGCGCTCCCATTGGTGCAAACGCCGACGCGTCATAGGCAGAGCCGCGCTCTGGTTGGTGCAAACGCCGACGCATCATAGGCAGAGCCGCGCTCTGATTGGGCGAGGCTCCGTGAGCCGCGCTCTGATTGGGCGAGGCTCTCCCATTGAGTATTGCTTGGTCCTGAGTGTCACGGTGACGCGTGGTGTCACAAGAGGAGCCGCGACCTGATTGGTCAGAGCTTCGTGTTGTTGGACTTCTACTTCTCTTAGAAGGAGTGTTGGGCGCTGGCTCTGGAGCGATAGTGGAATCGCGCTACACTTGCTGAATCTTATGTTTGATTAGGAGGGCTTGGTTGAGGTTTGTTTGTTGTTGCAGAAAAGAGCTGTGCTCTGGTTGGTTAAAAACGCCGCAGCGTCATAAGAAATAATTATTCCAACTCAGCAAGAGAAAGTGATGACTCTTGCTTTACCTAGTGAAAACTTTGACGTTGACCTGATTGACCTGACACAGTCTGGTGAGTACAAATTACTGGATAATACAATCAGTACAGACAGATTAAAAAGATTACAGGATGATGAGGACATTGAAGGCTTGAACAATACAGGTAGGATTGCCTCTGTCCATATAAAAGATTTAATTTGGGCTTTGAGAAAAAGGGGTAGTCTGAAAAAATCGAAGACAAAATGGACGAAGAAAAAAGAGAAGGAAAAAGCGACTTTAGCTTTTGTAGGCGAGTGTAAAAATTCACAGATGCAGAATGAGATAAATCAGCAGCAACAGTTACTGAATGAACAGCTACAAATACAGCGACAGGTGGTGATTCAGCAGAATGAGATACCTTCGCCGCCATTTCCAAATTATGTTAATGAGCAGAAATACAATACAGATACAGGATTCAGTGGAGATAAGGAAAACAGACCTGATCCAGTTAAAATTGCAAACAAGCAGGGAAACTCATTTCCTAATATTTCACAGTACAAGATGAAGTCAGAAACAAATAAAGGAGTTATTCCTGTTATTGAAAACCCTTGTTGTCCTATTGTGCGCAAACTAGCAGAGATCTTTTGTCAGATACCACATGATACTGAGTGGTATTGGGTCCCAATGCACCCAGAGAGTCAAATAATTTTTGCTTTCAGGTTCCAAGAGAGAATTCCCAGACAGGTAACTATTGAGAGAATTAAAATGATTCAGGCAATGGAATTCCCACAGGTAAGAATGCTCCTAGGCATGGTTGGTTACTTTTGCCAATGGATTAGTGCTTTCTCAGTATTTGCAAAACCATTGCAGAGACCGACAAAAGCAGATATAAAAGACCACATTGTCCTGACAGAAATTAAACTTGAGGCCTTTGAGCAATTTAAAAAGAGTTTGTGTGAAACTCCTGTTCAGGGCATGCCAGACTTCAACAAAGAAATTGAGCTTCTTGACAAAACAGCAGGGATAAAATGTGCTGAAAATGGAGAGAAAAATAATTATGTCGCAAAAGGCAATGAGCACGCAGGTACCATTGTTAAGTTCTGTGCTCAGGAGAGGGTTGCAATCAATGGGGAAAAATTCAATGAACATGTTTCAAGCATCCTAATACTAATCTTTGCAATTCAGACATGGCAAAAATTAAAACAATTACAAGATGAGGCACATGATGAGGAGAAAAACACATGGTTCAAGAAGTTTACAAAGATGGCGGACCTATTATGCCCAATTGCATGATTGCTGACATGGCACGGATGTGTCATGGTCCAGGTCATTTAGGAAGAGACACAATGATTCAACTGTTCAGGGAAACACGTCTGACATGCCAGAAAAACAATCCAGATCAAAAGACAATTGAGAATTTGGAAACCATAGGCCGGGAGGGTGGTTCATTTGCAAAAAATCAAATAGATTTCTTTGAAATGCCCCAACATAACAAACTGAGATATGTCCTAGTCATCATTTGTTTATTTTCAAAATGGGACGAAGCTTTTCCAACAAGAAAAAATGACAATTTCTGTATTCCATCAATTGGGAACAAATGTGTTTGCAAAAGAAAAGGAGCAGGCTCATGATCTATTGCCTTGGTCAGAACAAAGGTTCATCGGAGGAGAAACTGTCTAGTACCCAGGTGGCAGAAAGCAAGTCAGGTGATATTAGTCACAACAGATACTGGATGGATGCATATCAGTCATACCCTTTGTGTACCTGCACCTGATAACACTGATGAAGACAGTGAAGACACTGCAACTGATTCAGACTCAGAAAAAAGTTCTCAAGAAAATCCAGATCTTGAAGATCGACAAGATGGTCGACATCTGGATGATGATGTCAATGTGAATGAAACATTTATTGAAGAAGATCTAGAGATTGTGATTCTAGATTCAGAAAAGGGTGAAAATCTGATGGAAAAAGAATCTTAAGAAAAAAAAGAAGATTCAGAAGCAGAAAATTCTGAGCAAGACGTAAATCTAATCCAGGAGATTGAAAGGCAAAGGAGTAGCTCTGTGTGCGGGAACAAGAATCCTGAAACTGGGAAGCTAAAGGTGATCCCTGAAGAAGAGGAAGAATGACCAAGTACCAGCTGTAAGGGTAATGTTCCTAACGGAGTGAAGCTGCCGAGTAAAGAAGTTCCTAGGTACAGATTTAAAGTCTCAGAAAATGTTTCAGTCGGGAGTGATGAAGAGTCTGAGATAAGAAAATTCAGAAAAAGGGCTTGGAATGCTGAATATAAAGAAAGCAAGCCTAAGAAGAAACTTTTGAGAAAAGGTGATGTCTGGCCTAAAGATTTAAAGTTCAAATTCGAAGTGTCAAGTCAGAAGAGTGATTCAGACAAAAAAGAGCAAGCTGAAGAGAAAATTGAAATGATTACCAGGAAGAGCAAAAGACCATTGAGACCAAATGTAAAATGCAAGTCTCCAGAATGGGCCTACATAACTATCCTTCCAATAGTTGAGGAGCGCAGTAACAGTCAAAATGGTTGACAATGACTAGGTTTAAGGTTCTTTAAATTGAGGTTTATTTTTGGCATAAGGCTGAAGAAATTGTGTTAGGGTGACACAAGGTCGAAGAAATTGTGTTAGCTGAAAACACTTTTATGTAAGACGCAGGTCGAAGAAAACATGTTTTAGAAATAAAAAAAAAAAAAAAGAGGGGGTATATACTATGTACTAATTTTTCAAAAATGTACTTTTTTTTTGTTTTGTTTTATAATACTCAGATTGATATTTGTTTTGTTGGTGCAATTCAAAATTTAGTTATGCAATTTAAATTCATTGGGGGTTGGGGACTCAAAGGTGGAAAGGATCCAACTTAGCTGAATAAAGAAAGGGCAAAGGATATAGAATTGGTAGGATGTAAGACTCAATACTCATTATGAGAGTTACAGAAATATAGATGAAATTAGAGTTTAAATACTAATCCAGAGTAAGCCTGAAACATGTTCAATAGATAAAAAATGTAAGTTACATTTTTTGGGTGTTGTTTGGTGATTTTGAAATCACCAGATGAGGGAGTTGATGGAGCGAGCTTCAGAAATAATTTTATTCTAGCTCGTGATGTCATACTCTCATAACTTGAAATAATATATTAATGAGTGTTTGCATGATTTGTTATAATTAAACCAATTTAGAGTAAGATTCCACATCATTATACAGAACTAATGTGCTCTTGTTGCATTTGCAAGTCTGTTTTGTAACACATGATTAATATTGTTTTGTCTGTTATGTCTGTCCTATTGTCTTTGTCACTATTAATATGCGGCTGATCATTCATGGCATGTGCTTTTTATATGTGCTTACATGTTTGTCCTATGTTGTGTTTGTCTGTCTGTGTATTATTTAATCATCTTTTTACTCTTTCAGAAACTTAAAGCTGGACACGACGAAGAATGGTAGATTTTAAATGTGCTGCTTTTCTGTGTGCTTCTGCTAGGTGACTTATACTAATGGGTTAACATTAGCTATGTAGGTTGGAAACAGAATGACTTTCATTACCTGAATTAATTATTGTTTTGTGTTTGTTTAAATATTAGTTTTTCTGGAAAGTGACGCGAGCTAAAAGTGGCGCAGTGACGCAAGCAGAAGTGACGCAGAAAAAGCCTGCTGATGTTAAGCCACAGGAGAACATATATTTTGAAAAAGGATGACAAGCTTATGAACTCTTATTATGAAAGCTTTGAAAAGGAACTGCTAAAGACGACTCTGTGGAGTGGTTTGGTTGTGCCACGGAAAGCTCAGAACGGACAGGCTCAAGGTTGAAAGGAAGAGACGTGACAGATTTTGTATTGCTTGAACATCTTTGCTACAAAATTTAGCAGACTAAGGAACTGTCGCCAGGATTCTGTGCATGAACAATGGCTCTGTGTAAAAGCATGGTCTCGTGGTGGAAGATGTCACAGTCTCTGATTGGGCGAGGCTCCGTGAGCCGCGCTCTGATTGGGCGAGGCTCTCCCATTGAGTATTGCTTGGTCCTGAGTGTCACGGTGACGCGTGGTGTCACAAGAGGAGCCGCGACCTGATTGGTCAGAGCTTCGTGTTGTTGGACTTCTACTTCTCTTAGAAGGAGTGTTGGGCGCTGGCTCTGGAGCGATAGTGGAATCGCGCTACACTTGCTGAATCTTATGTTTGATTAGGAGGGCTTGGTTGAGGTTTGTTTGTTGTTGCAGAAAAGAGCTGTGCTCTGGTTGGTTAAAAACGCCGCAGCGTCATAAGAAATAATTATTCCAACTCAGCAAGAGAAAGTGATGACTCTTGCTTTACCTAGTGAAAACTTTGACGTTGACCTGATTGACCTGACACAGTCTGGTGAGTACAAATTACTGGATAATACAATCAGTACAGACAGATTAAAAAGATTACAGGATGATGAGGACATTGAAGGCTTGAACAATACAGGTAGGATTGCCTCTGTCCATATAAAAGATTTAATTTGGGCTTTGAGAAAAAGGGGTAGTCTGAAAAAATCGAAGACAAAATGGACGAAGAAAAAAGAGAAGGAAAAAGCGACTTTAGCTTTTGAAGGAGAGTGTAAAAATTCACAGATGCAGAATGAGATAAATCAGCAGCAACAGTTACTGAATGAACAGCTACAAATACAGCGACAGGTGGTGATTCAGCAGAATGAGATACCTTCGCCGCCATTTCCAAATTATGTTAATGAGCAGAAATACAATACAGATACAGGATTCAGTGGAGATAAGGAAAACAGACCTGATCCAGTTAAAATTGCAAACAAGCAGGGAAACTCATTTCCTAATATTTCACAGTACAAGATGAAGTCAGAAACAAATAAAGGAGTTATTCCTGTTATTGAAAACCCTTGTTGTCCTATTGTGCGCAAACTAGCAGAGATCTTTTGTCAGATACCACATGATACTGAGTGGTATTGGGTCCCAATGCACCCAGAGAGTCAAATAATTTTTGCTTTCAGGTTCCAAGAGAGAATTCCCAGACAGGTAACTATTGAGAGAATTAAAATGATTCAGGCAATGGAATTCCCACAGGTAAGAATGCTCCTAGGCATGGTTGGTTACTTTTGCCAATGGATTAGTGCTTTCTCAGTATTTGCAAAACCATTGCAGAGACCGACAAAAGCAGATATAAAAGACCACATTGTCCTGACAGAAATTAAACTTGAGGCCTTTGAGCAATTTAAAAAGAGTTTGTGTGAAACTCCTGTTCAGGGCATGCCAGACTTCAACAAAGAAATTGAGCTTCTTGACAAAACAGCAGGGATAAAATGTGCTGAAAATGGAGAGAAAAATAATTATGTCGCAAAAGGCAATGAGCACGCAGGTACCATTGTTAAGTTCTGTGCTCAGGAGAGGGTTGCAATCAATGGGGAAAAATTCAATGAACATGTTTCAAGCATCCTAATACTAATCTTTGCAATTCAGACATGGCAAAAATTAAAACAATTACAAGATGAGGCACATGATGAGGAGAAAAACACATGGTTCAAGAAGTTTACAAAGATGGCGGACCTATTATGCCCAATTGCATGATTGCTGACATGGCACGGATGTGTCATGGTCCAGGTCATTTAGGAAGAGACACAATGATTCAACTGTTCAGGGAAACATGTCTGACATGCCAGAAAAACAATCCAGATCAAAAGACAATTGAGAATTTGGAAACCATAGGCCGGGAGGGTGGTTCATTTGCAAAAAATCAAATAGATTTCTTTGAAATGCCCCAACATAACAAACTGAGATATGTCCTAGTCATCATTTGTTTATTTTCAAAATGGGACGAAGCTTTTCCAACAAGAAAAAATGACAATTTCTGTATTCCATCAATTGGGAACAAATGTGTTTGCAAAAGAAAAGGAGCAGGCTCATGATCTATTGCCTTGGTCAGAACAAAGGTTCATCGGAGGAGAAACTGTCTAGTACCCAGGTGGCAGAAAGCAAGTCAGGTGATATTAGTCACAACAGATACTGGATGGATGCATATCAGTCATACCCTTTGTGTACCTGCACCTGATAACACTGATGAAGACAGTGAAGACACTGCAACTGATTCAGACTCAGAAAAAAGTTCTCAAGAAAATCCAGATCTTGAAGATCGACAAGATGGTCGACATCTGGATGATGATGTCAATGTGAATGAAACATTTATTGAAGAAGATCTAGAGATTGTGATTCTAGATTCAGAAAAGGATGAAAATCTGATGGAAAAAGAATCTTAAGAAAAAAAAGAAGATTCAGAAGCAGAAAATTCTGAGCAAGACGTAAATCTAATCCAGGAGATTGAAAGGCAAAGGAGTAGCTCTGTGTGCGGGAACAAGAATCCTGAAACTGGGAAGCTAAAGGTGATCCCTGAAGAAGAGGAAGAATGACCAAGTACCAGCTGTAAGGGTAATGTTCCTAACGGAGTGAAGCTGCCGAGTAAAGAAGTTCCTCGGTACAGATTTAAAGTCTCAGAAAATGTTTCAGTCGGGAGTGATGAAGAGTCTGAGATAAGAAAATTCAGAAAAAGGGCTTGGAATGCTGAATATAAAGAAAGCAAGCCTAAGAAGAAACTTTTGAGAAAAGGTGATGTCTGGCCTAAAGATTTAAAGTTCAAATTCGAAGTGTCAAGTCAGAAGAGTGATTCAGACAAAAAAGAGCAAGCTGAAGAGAAAATTGAAATGATTACCAGGAAGAGCAAAAGACCATTGAGACCAAATGTAAAATGCAAGTCTCCAGAATGGGCCTACATAACTATCCTTCCAATAGTTGAGGAGCGCAGTAACAGTCAAAATGGTTGACAATGACTAGGTTTAAGGTTCTTTAAATTGAGGTTTATTTTTGGCATAAGGCTGAAGAAATTGTGTTAGGGTGACACAAGGTCGAAGAAATTGTGTTAGCTGAAAACACTTTTATGTAAGACGCAGGTCGAAGAAAACATGTTTTAGAATTAAAAAAAAAAAAAAAAAAAGAGGGGGTATATACTATGTACTAATTTTTCAAAAATGTACTTTTTTTTTGTTTTGTTTTATAATACTCAGATTGATATTTGTTTTGTTGGTGCAATTCAAAATTTAGTTATGCAATTTAAATTCATTGGGGGTTGGGGATTCAAAGGTGGAAAGGATCCAACTTAGCTGAATAAAGAAAGGGCAAAGGATATAGAATTGGTAGGATGTAAGACTCAATACTCATTATGAGAGTTACAGAAATATAGATGAAATTAGAGTTTAAATACTAATCCAGAGTAAGCCTGAAACATGTTCAATAGATAAAAATTTTAAGTTACATTTTTTGGGTGTTGTTTGGTGATTTTGAAATCACCAGATGAGGGAGTTGATGGAGCGAGCTTCAGAAATAATTTTATTCTAGCTCGTGATGTCATACTCTCATAACTTGAAATAATATATTAATGAGTGTTTGCATGATTTGTTATAATTAAACCAATTTAGAGTAAGATTCCACATCATTATACAGAACTAATGTGCTCTTGTTGCATTTGCAAGTCTGTTTTGTAACACATGATTAATATTGTTTTGTCTGTTATGTCTGTCCTATTGTCTTTGTCACTATTAATATGCGGCTGATCATTCATGGCATGTGCTTTTTATATGTGCTTACATGTTTGTCCTATGTTGTGTTTGTCTGTCTGTGTATTATTTAATCATCTTTTTACTCTTTCAGAAACTTAAAGCTGGACACGACGAAGAATGGTAGATTTTAAATGTGCTGCTTTTCTGTGTGCTTCTGCTAGGTGACTTATACTAATGGGTTAACATTAGCTATGTAGGTTGGAAACAGAATGACTTTCATTACCTGAATTAATTATTGTTTTGTGTTTGTTTAAATAATAGTTTTTCTGGAAAGTGACGCGAGCTAAAAGTGGCGCAGTGACGCAAGCAGAAGTGACGCAGAAAAAGCCTGCTGATGTTAAGCCACAGGAGAACATATATTTTGAAAAAGGATGACAAGCTTATGAACTCTTATTATGAAAGCTTTGAAAAGGAACTGCTAAAGACGACTCTGTGGAGTGGTTTGGTTGTGCCACGGAAAGCTCAGAACGGACAGGCTCAAGGTTGAAAGGAAGAGACGTGACAGATTTTGTATTGCTTGAACATCTTTGCTACAAAATTTAGCAGACTAAGGAACTGTCGCCAGGATTCTGTGCATGAACAATGGCTCTGTGTAAAAGCATGGTCTCGTGGAGGAAGATGTCACAGTTTACTGTGGCGTGAGGTGATTCAGCCAATGGGGAGCCAGAATTCAGCTAATGGAATGTGAAAAATAGTTAGCTCAGCTTAATTTAGGGTATAAGAATAGGCTTTAGCTGCAGATTTTTTGGCTTACGCTTCTTGATTCCAGAGGGAGGTGTTCTGCTGTCCGATGATTACACGTAAGGAAAGTAACTTTTTAAGACTTTGTTTTCAGGCGATGAGGGTAGAGACAGAGAGTTAGTTAGGATTTGGAAATGCTCTTTTCACTTATTTCTGCTAATGAATAATATTTTCTTGAATTAAGCTCTCTTTATAAATGCTGAATAAAACTTTCTTATGACTTTTTCTAATGCTTGCTTAATAAAGTTCCAAACCTAAGTTTTCTTAAATAGGTTTTAATAAACTTTTAAAATGACAAGCTGGTCTTGTTATTGTAGATAGTTTATAGTTCAAAAACAAATACATATTAGATCCATTCGCCTCATGATTCAGCTGCTCTGTTATTCTTATGGGCCAGGTATTTATTGGTAAGTTTGGTGGTAGATGGTGACATCATTTATGCAGAATTTTAGTAAGAGCGCTGGATCACCTCAAATGTGGCCTCTCTGCTAGGGTCAATACAAGCTCACCCACGCTGCTGCCCTTCTACTGCCAGTGAACCTTGAGGATATGTGTGCCATTCACTTATTTCTCCATCTCTCAACTCTGCAGAGTACTACTTCATTAGTTGACCATGTACTCTCCTGGCTTTCTCTTTACTCGAGCTGGAGGAGGCAGCGGTCAGAGGGAGCTCCTTTTCCACAGCGGCCTTGAGATGGGAAAGTGTGGTATAGAGTAGATCAGCTTGGGTTAGGACCATTGTCAGGATAGCTTTGCTGGGAGGGGAGACCACTCTCTATGCTTACTGTAGCAAGAGCACATCCTCATTCTTCACCTCCGCTCTGCAGGAAAACAGGGGGATACAGCCATTATATTGCATGCGTTACAACGCGATTGTTGCAACAACCGCATTGTTACATCACAGTGCATTACAACGCAAGTTCTTACATCGACTTGCTGTAGGGGCGCGCTAACCTAAGGAATAATATAATTTACTATTCCAACACCTTCCCTACTGTTGCGCAAACTGGAGTTGGAATAGTAAATTATACTATTCCTAAGTCCTGCGCGCCCCCTACAGCATGTTGATGTAAGGACTTACAATGTAATGTACTGCGATGTAACAACTGCATGCGATGTAAGGTGCTATATTCAAAACAGGTTGAATCAACACTGCCTAAAACCCACCTACATAATAAAGGGCAAATCTAGATATTGTTATGGCCAGAGAAGAGCTCATCTCACTTGATGACCCTAGCACATTGCAGTGGTCCAATCACTGCCAACCCTCTTTCTATATGACCTCCACTGAATCTAACACAGTTTGACAACCCACAAATTTCGAGAGATCGATTTGAGATTTTAGGAATGTTAATCTCACTTGAACTAACCTCAAGATTGGCAGTGAACTTTCTTCCATTGTTATCTGATTATGTGCATATAATGTTGCTCACAACTTATTTGATGATGCTTTATCTGGGATCATCAATGATAAAGCTGTGTTGATGTCGAATTTCTACCCAGAAAAAAGAATCAAAACAGGTGATCTGCACCCTGGAATACAACACAAAAGTCAACAATGAAAAAAGATACTCCGATTGTTTCAACAGTCATGACACCAAACTCTCTGCCAACAATGTGGATATCTTACTGGCAGCCAGAAGAATTTATAAAAAACACATCTTAGAATGTAAATCCTCAGTCATGGTATCCCAAATTGATTTAGCTAAAGACAGATCAAAGAAGGTATTTCAGACTGGCAAATTTGGCACAAACCCAACCTCTACCTCGAAGTGCTTCACTTATTATCAGAGGGTCAGTCCTATTATACCTTCAGTATGCAGAAATATGTAGCCGTACTTGACAACTCCAGGGACTATTACCCAGGAATCAACAACTGTTGAGAATGGTCAAACTCAGCTGACCAACCATCCCCTTAATCACAGTGCCAACAAAACAGTACTCATCCTCTTCTCATTACAGCCCTGCTTCCCCCCTCTACAGGAATCAGTCATCTCTGCCAACATCCCAGGCAATGCCAACACTTGATAAAATCTCCAGAATCACCTGCGCACCTTGGCCAGCAGTGCCAATACCAAGATTTGTTTAAATCGAGACATCAAACACCTGCTCAGATCTCAAAGTCTTGACCCAAACACTAGTTCTGTTGAGAAGTAACTATGGCAACCCTATCCTGTCTGTAAAACCCATCACCTTGCTCCTCTAAAAGCCTCTCTGCATACTGCAGCACATTTAATCTCTGGGTTTAGTTGGTCCGATCACATCACCCCTGAAACACATTCACTATGCTCGCTCCCTGCCAACGGCACAGATCGGCTTTCAAATTTGCAGACCTTGTCCACAACCCCTTAAATGGAGACATCCCTCACTACCTGACAAACCAGCTGACGTCTCAAAGCTCAAACTCTCTTACTGGAAACCCCAGCATGCAATAAAAAATCACCTTGAACCAGTCTTGTTCTAGATGTGCTCTAATAATTTTGAGTGCTATTCCATCATCTATTCGTACCATTGCCTTCATATCGACCTTCAAAGAAGAACTTAACTTCATTCTCCTTGATCAGCATTTTCTCTTTCTCTCCATCTCGTCACCTGTCTCTATTTATTAGTTTTCACTGTGCTTGTTAGATCCTTAAAGAATTTCATTTTATTTGACAGTATCTGCTCTTGCTTCATCCACTGCTCTCTCATTGTTTGTATTTTCACTAACTTTACTAGATGCAGTACTTTCTTGCTGAGTGATCTAAATCTCATATTTTTAATTCCTGCCTTTGTAAAGTACTCTGAAGCTCTATGGCCATCAAAGCGCTATATAAAAACAAATTAAATAATTGATAATGTCAATAAGGAGGTGCTACAAAATCTCACACGTGATATCATTGATGCAATATTTTATGGCATATGTCACATCTTATAAGAGGGATGTAAGTGGCCTAGCCCCTGAGCAGGCAGCTGGGACTCTAACACGCAACAACAACTTTAATTTAACAACCACTGGCGTTGCCAATAGGTCTCGCAGTAGGAAAGTTGGAGCTATTGGTTTTGTAAATGACATTTTATATTTATGTTTTGTGATTTACAATGCCAATACTTTTAACTTTAGCATATGTGACACTTTTAGTATTTGTAATGTCACATGTTTTCTATTGACGTGACTTAGATGTATTGATATTACAATTAACAATGGCTTTTAATTTTTCTAAATAATTAATACTTAAATAAAAGTGATTGTAATTTCTAATGGCAAAAGCTTAAACTTTTGTAAATAACTTTTGTGAAGATTATGTTCATTGACGAAAATCCAAGAACAGAAGTGAAATATTAACATTTTTTTGTGACATTTGTAATAAAGCTTGAAACATTGAGAGAACATATTTGAACCAGTGATGCTGTGGTGGTGCTGAGTGATGCTGTGGTGGTGCTGAGGGATGCTGTGGTTGCGCGGAGTGAAGAGGGCTGTGTGCACTGAGTGAGGCCTGTGTGCAGTGTGAGTGAGGCCTGTGTGCAATGTGAGTGAGGCCTGTGTGCAGTGTGAGTGAGGCCTGTGTGCAATGTGAGTGAGGCCTGTGTGCAGTGTGAGTGAGGCCTGGGTGCAGTGTGAGTGAGTCCTGTGTGCAGGGCGAGTGAGAGCTGTGTGCACTGAGTGAGTGCTGTGTGCACTGAGTGAGTGCTGTGTGCACTGTGAGTTAGGGCAGTGTGCACTGAGCGTGTGCAGTATGCACTGAGTGAGGACTGTATGCAGTGTGATTGAAGGCTGTGTGCACTGAGTGAGGCCTGTGTGCAGTGTGAGTGGGGCCTGCGTGCAGTGTGAGTGATCCCTGTGTGCAGTGCGAGTGAGAGCTGTGTGCACTGAGTGAGTGCTGTGTGCACTAAGTGCGGACTGTATGCAGTGTGATTGAGGGCTGTGTGCCTTGAGTGAGGCCTGTGTGCAGTGTGAGTGAAGCCTGTGTGCAGTGTGAGTTAGGGCTGTGTGCACTGAGTGACGGCTGTATGCACTGAGTGAGGCCTGTATGCAGTGCGATCAAAGACTTTGTGCAGTGTGAGTGAGGCCTGTGTGCAGTGTGAGTGAGGCCTGTGTGCAGTGTGAGTGAGGGCTGTGTGCACTGTGAGTGAGGCCTGTGTGGAGTGTGAGTGAGGGCTGTGTGCACCTAGTGAGGGCTGTTTGCAGTGAGTAACACCTGTGTGCAGTGTGAGTGATCACTGTGTGCAGTGCGAGTGAGTGAGTGCTGTGTGCACTGAGTGAGTGCTGTGTGCCGCTTTTAACGCTGGTGTAACGACTAGTGCTGTAATATTGCTCCGCAGACGCTTTGCATGTATATTGGCAGGGCTCTAGAAGAAGGAGTTTAAGAGCAGTTGGGAAATATAGTGGTACTGCTATTTGAAAGTGACTTTGATTGTGCCAGATTTTAACAATTGGTATGACGCTATTGGAAGGGTTGCTTTACGGCAATTGAAGTATTTCGATGACAAGAATTGTAGGATTGTTGTCTGTGCAGAAATGGTGTTGTTTGTGAATAGGATTCAGTATAAAAGGCGAACATGACTCATAAAACAGTGTAGTATTATTCACTATTTGTTAGTTTATATGTGTTTAACATACAAGTAAAGGCATTTGCAATATAGTAAACGGCAAACGCTACGGCATGTTAAAATGCGATCATTGATTACTCCGTGCAGGCCTTGCTTACTGAAGCATGTATTTCCTTACTTTACGATTTGGTATGCAACAATTTGCACAAATATGGTGACTGAGGGCTTTTTAAAAAAAATGCTAGTTTTGCTGTTTATGCAGTATGTTATTGGAGGGTGAGTGGTTGCACCGGAGGTTTTGGTATTTTTATACATTTTTGGCTCAGGCGTTTGTCATGGTTGGCGAATTTAGAAATGTACTGTTTGACGGTAGGCACTTTTATCGAATGGCCCCAGGTTTTTTGTGGTATACAGCAAGTTTGGCACTTTGTTATTTGCTTAGAAAGGCATTAGTTTTAGGTTAATACTTACAGTGCCTTCGCTTGCGCAGAACATTGGTGATACCATTGCACTATTAGAAGGGTTGCTTGTAGGTGTTTAAGTTTGGTCGACAATAATAGTTTTTTAGTAGTAATTTAGCACACTTGCTCACATATATGGGTATGTAAAGTGAATACTTAATATGCCAGATAATAATAGGACAATGTTAAAGCACGCTCAAATTTTGTATGTGCTTGTTACTGAACCACATAAGGCGCCAGTTAGCTGGACACCTTTTCCCACAACTGAAAGGTTCCGCACTACAAAGCAGAGGCTTAAAGGTGAAACAACAAAGCAGGAAGCTCATAAACGCAGCACCAGCTATACACATGCCTATCCCCCCCCCCCAGGAGGTAAAGTAACGGCTCACAGTAAACTGAAAAGCAGTAAATAACTTGCTTTTACCAGCTAATCCACCACAATTAAGGCACCAACACGTGCCAGGCGCCAGCTGTAAACGTGCAGATTTCTCCCTTATGGACATACAAAGTCACTCTCAGTAGATGCTGAGAAGCAGAAAATCACTGGTTTTATCAGCTAATTCACTGCAAATAAGGCACTAACTTTCTTTGAACAGCAAATCCCCCACAGATGCTCTCTTACACTATTTGTTACTGCTGTGTCACAAATACAAAGAATGTACTTTATTAAGTGCACTTTGTTAAAGCACACTTCCATTTCTTAGAAATAAAGGCGGATTTGAAGCGCAAATGTCCGAGGCGATGTTTGTACAGTTCGCTGATAAAGCATTGTAGTTTGCATGTTAAAGCGTTTTGTTTTTGCTTTTGGCGCTCCTGACAGTTGGAAAAAGAAAACACTAATAAAGCCAAATTTGAAGCGCACGTTGACCGCACACTTCCATTTCTAGTGTGCTTGTTAGTAATTTACACAAATAAAGCAGCATTGAAAGGGCATTTGCAAATATTGCTTAGTGCACGCCTTGCTAGCTATGGGGCCAGAAAGACGCCACTTATTTAGTCTTTTGACAGGCGGGAAAAGAAAACACAAACAAAGCTGTTTTGTTTTAGTGCGGTCTGAAGAATCAGCAGCAATATGGTGTTGACCGGGATGATATTGGCCACTGAAGGTGGTCAGTTTAGAATGTGATTTTAGGAGGGTTGGGGGGGGGGGGGGGGGGATTGTTAAAAATACGCATGGGAAGAAGCAAGCGCAGGGACAATATGGCGTTAACGCTACAGGACGCTAATAACGTTTTTTACTCTGCATGTTAAGGCTTAGTGTTTTTACCTTTGGCGCTTTGTTTCATTGCGGTGTGGAGAATTAGGAGCAATATGGTGTTGTCCGCGATGATATTAGCCACTGAAGGTGGTAATATTAGAGTGTGCTTTTTTTTTAAAGATGTGTTTGGAGGGGGGAGTGTTAAAAGTACGCATGGCAAAAAGCAAGCGCAGGGAAGAATTGTGTGTGACCCACGAAAAGAGAATTGAGAGAATTAGTGGACATTGCCTATGAGCGAGTAGACTGCGTTTGACAAATTGGGGATGCTGCTCTGAAACCTAGTAAAAAAAAAAAAACAACTAAAGCTGTATTTGAAGCACACTCCCTTAAAGCACACTTACATTTCTGAAATGGCATAGCTCCGTGCATACGTTGCTTACTCAAGCTATGGCACCAGAAAGACGCCACTTTTTATTTTGTCTCTTGACACTTGGTAAAAGAAAACACAAATAAAGCCGTATTTGATGCGCACGCTGTTAAAGCAGACTTTCAAGACTTTTATTTCTTGTATGCTTGTTAGTAAAGGGAGCAAGCGAGAAGATGAGCGGCCGGGAAACTGAAAGTACGGCCGGCCAGCCATGAATAATTAGGGGAGGAGAAGTCGCAGAGCGCACGCTGGGAGAAGCCCTTTGATGTGGTGGCGGCCGTGAAAAAATGCAATTAGGAGGAAGGGAGGGAGGCTGATGCGCGTGCTTGTTTGGTCACGTGATTCACGTGAACTTGAAGAAAACCGCACCAAAAAAACCTTGGTTTGACGAGTATTTTGAGCACTTGAATTCTCTCCATTTTCCATTCCTTCGGAATGGAAAAGGCGAGACCTAAAAAGAGTACATGCAAATTAATGAGAAACTCTGTGCCCGTCTAGTTAAACCATAAGCTTTTCCATTGAGGTCAGGTTTCTAATCATACATCTGATTATTATAATGAAACCAATGGTAATACATTGAAAATATAATAAACAATTCAAAATATTTTAGACAATCCAACCCTATGCATTTCGGGACCTTCGTCCCTTCGTCAGGGGTAATCTGTAACAACAAGAAAGTGAAAAAGAAACAAATTAAATTTTTTGCACAAAATACCTATCTGAAATATGTTAGTAAAACGAACAATGACTGCCGAGGACATACTCCACACAGTGTTTTTAACCATCACCAAAGAGTAAAAAAACAGCTACACTGGTAGCAAAAACTTACTGGAGAGGTCTGAATGATTGCTGCAAGCCACTGTAACAACAAAAAACGACACAATGAGCGATGAGTGCCCTAATGTGAGTGGAAAAGAATGTGCTTTCACGAAGTGAGATCAAAGCAAAGACATACCTTTGCGTAAATAATCTGTGCGACAATCGCTGAGTTGTGTAAGATCTCGGTTGCGATCTTATATGAGCGCTTGAGTCGTGCATGTGATGATCACGTGATAGTTTGTGTAGCTAACCATAACTAGCCAATTTCTATGGGTTTTCTGACTTACTTTATAACTATAACTTCAGTTTAACTGCAGCTTTTTAAGAGATTTCAGAGTGGAAGAAACCTAAACTTACACTGAACTTAAGTTGGTCATTAAATATTTCAACGTAAATCACACAAACACATATTACAGGTGGATTGTAGCAGATGTGTAGTTATGGTTAGGTCGGACTTTTCACTGAAAAGGCACTTACTGTTTTGATAACTTTGGGACTGTTCAACAAATCAGAATTTTCCAACAAAAAAGTACATTCACTTTGGTTTCTTCATAGCAAGTTTCATACAAGCTGTCAAGTGACAACCAAAAACATGGAGGGTCCTAAAAGTGACATTTCAACTCCTATAGGATTTTTTGCTCCTCAACACCGAAAAAAGAGTCCAAACAGAATTACATCAAGCTTAGAAAGAAAGTAGAACTTTACTCAAGGAAGTACCTTTGCTTACTTTGGTGTAAATCATTTCAGTAGGTTTCAAGAAATTTGCATTTAAAAACTGTTACGGTCTGGGCATGAAGAGGTTCTATTTCTGAAGCTATGATTAGCAAATCCATGGAGGATTCAAAAATCCAATAAAAAAAACATGAAGACATACCGCTGATCTAGTCGCAAATCTGTCATGCTTCTGGCATGCTCTGAGTGGCTGACCATCGCAGAAACATTGTGTTGCTGCCACCCTTACCCATCACTGTGGGTAAGTGCTGAGCACTGTGTCAGGAAAAAAAACCACTGGCATGAGCCTACCCTCACCCACAGGCCCATTTGGGAGAGGTCCAAAGCGATATCTCTAGGATTATAGTTAATAATAAATAGGATTTTTTTTCTGTGCCAGATTAGAGAATTCTCCAACATACTTGGCTCCTGCATACCTTCCCGGATTGTCAGGGTGCCTGATTTCAACACAAGATTTGCAAGTTCTGAAATTGCACTTGAGGAAAGAATTTGGGACCACAGCTATGAACCATTTTTGTGCCCAATTCGCAGAACCGGGCCATTACGACTGCAAAAATGCTTTTTGACATGTACAAAGCCCAAATAGACATTCTGTAACTTGTTACGGATTCACAATTTGGGTTTTGCTATTCGGTATTAGGAAGGGGTGTGGTTAGGGCATCTCTTTCTAATACCGGATGGAATTGGTATGTGGGAATGTTTTGCAATCGAAATGCGCTCGCAAAACATTCACATTCCACCACCATTTGAGAAGTGGTAGCAACCCATCAGCAAATAGGAAGGGTCCATGAGAAGAGTCCCTTGCCTTTTCAGAAAGCCTGGGAAAACATATTTTAAAGAGCAGGCTGTTGTTCCACGGCCACTGCCTGCCCTTAAGTAACAGGGAACTTTTAATTTTTGGTTTTGATTTGCATCCCACAAAACGACTGCATTTAAAAAAAATGCTTTGCTTAAAAGCAATCACAGACATGGTGGTTTGCTGAACGCAGCAGGCCACAATCCCTTTAATTTTAACTATTCCCAATGGGTCGCAAACCAGGAACAATCCTATTAATATTCATGAGGTAGGTTTATTTGTGACCCACTGGAAATTGCAAAATGAACTCAAATGAGTTTCACACATTTGAAATAGTGATTTCCTAATTGCGATTTGCAGGAAATCGCAATTAGGAGCTCGCCATTTCAAACTTTCATACATGTGGCTCTTGGTGCTGTCCATTACACTTGGTCAACCCCCGTGGTCCCAAAGGCCATGCACATTGGGGGTTGGAGGGCCAGAGGTGGCTAGAGTGCAGGGTACAGAGCCTGGTCTGGCAGCCATCCAGCAACAGAGTACGGCTGAAGGCCATAAGCTGCGGGGGTTGATAGCCCACAGGGTGTTAGACACAGGTAACTATTGTATATGATAAAAAACAAAAATTCACTGAACACTTCAAAGACATTTTTTTTAAAAGAACAGAAATTCACAGTTAACGTGCAGTTATGGTGAAATTCACATGCTATTGTTAGGTCACCAATCCATAACTCAACCCTAACCATAGTACTTTATAATATATATGTATGTATGTATATATATATATATATGTGGAGAAGTGTGGCTCAGGGGTTAGAGGCGGCAGACCCGGAATCTGAGATCGGCCCTGGACCAGGGTTCAATTCCCCGCCTCGGCGGGTCTTGGGCTCAAAAATTCCACGGACTCGATAATTCTCGCTCCGGTGCCTTCTCGACTCACGGGTTCACACTCTGCGACTCTGGGCAATAGCTTGCTTAATCTCCACAATGGCCCCTCGCGGCGGGATGCCTGGCTTTCACCTTGTGGATACCCTGCCGGGGTTATCTCACAGGGGAATACCAGGACGGGTTCCCTAAGCAAGCGCCGGGACACCCACTGCGGGTAGCTGTGCGCTATATAAGCTCAACTACATTTACATTTACATATATATATATATATATATATATATATATATATATATATATTACCTACTGGCGGTCGCCAGTAGGTAGTTATAGTTAGGATTTTTTTCAATGCAAAATCTCAACATTCTATTGGGACTAACTTTGGCGCCGGTTGAGGAATCTGCCTGAAACTTTCCTCAAATTTGCCTTGCGGCGCTTCGGTCCTTCCCTGAAAGTTTGGGGGGGATTCGTCAAGCGAGGGACAAGATAAAAGGGGGGTCCCAAAACGTGTTTTCCCCATGTTAATTTCCATAGGGCGGTCGACCTCACTTTTAGCCCGAACGGCTGAATGGATTTCCACCAAACTTGGCAAAATTGTAGGGACTGGTAGCCCAATGTGCCTTTGCTATGTCTCAAGATATGTGCTCCAGTGGATTTTGAGTAATTTAGGTTAAAAAATATATATATATCTATGGCCGCGCTCCGGTACGCGCACCGGGGAGCGCTCCGGGCACGCTACGCGACTTGCGCGCGGAAAGCTGATTGGCTCTTGGGTGTCTGTAAACATTCGAAACAGTCCGGAGCGGCCGCCATCTTGTGTCTCGGTAAGATCGAGACAAAAGAGGAGGCAAAAACAAAGGGGGAAATGACCATAAGGGGGCAGAGTAGACCCCCCTGATTCCCTGGGTTTGATGTGGGGGCCATAAAAGGGCCACGTGGGGCAAAAAAAATAAAAATGTTTCCCGATTTGCGCGGGGGGAGCGCCCTGTACGCGCACCGGGGAGCGGACCGTGGAGCGTACCATGGGGAAAAAGAATGACAGAGTTTTAAAAAAATTTAGCCTTTCTTTATAAATTGGAGGTAGTTCTAAAAAGAACTGTTTTTCTTCTTCTTTTTGTTGTTTTATATTTTTTTAATGTTTTTTGAACATTTTGTACTTTTTTTGGCTTTTATGAACTATTTTATATTTTTTTTGTTATTTTTATGGGGAGAAACAAAAAACAGGGAATTCAAAATGGCTCAACTGGAGCAACAAAAAAAATCAGGAAAAAATTAGGGTTTTTTGGGGCAATTGTGGTTGTCACCAGCAAGGAGGATGAGCTTTATGCTCTGTTCACCATAGGAGATGGTCTTATCACAAAAAATACATGTAATTCTGAATTCCCCAAAAGGGATCGTCTCCCTTGTCTCTGCTCCTGATGGAGTGGGTTGCTTTCTTTTGGAGGTGGTGGTTGAAGATTGGGAAGGGTTACTGGCCAGTTCTCTCATCTCTGCAGCAGAATAGTTGTTCGGATGCATGCGCTGCATGTGTCTAATCATGGTATTATTAACAAAAGAATATTTTTTGTTAGGGTTCCCCCTTGAAAGTTCCATGCCACAGATTAGGCAAGTCACCTTGGGCGCTTTGACTTTCTTCTTGCCCTCTGGTATAGAAAAAAACTCCCATACAATGTGCTGCCTTGGCTTGTATGGGGTATTGTCTTCTTGCAGCCACCTTCTCCCCTACTCCTCCTCTTCCTCCTCCTCCTCTTCTTCTTGACCACCAATGTAATGTTGTGGTGGTCCTCTTGGTGGTGGTGGTGGTGGTGCAGATGCTCCAGCTGCTGCTGCTACTGTAGCCATTTTAAAGTAGAAAATATTTCTCAAAGATGTTCAAACAGGTCTTCCTCAGTCAAAGGACAAAGTCAGAATAAGGAAAAAAGGTGTGGTCTTTCATCATTTGAAAAAAAAACTGTCCTGAACCAATGAAAAGTGTTATTTTCATGTCACATGACCCGGGCTTTCATAATTTGGAAACCAAAACTGTTCTGCACCAATAAAAAGTGTTATTTTCAGGTCACATGACCCGACGCGCTTACGCGACGCGTCCCCGGGCGTGCCCCGGGTCGCGTCGCATAAGCCCGACGGATGTTTACGTTGCGCGATCGTATTCGCTCGAGTGCTTCCGGGTGAGCTTACGCCGTGCGTATCACGCGGACGCGGCTACGCGATACGTCACAATGATGTTTTCGTTCGCGGCAATAGCGCTAACGGGACGCTAACCGGTGCGCGCCCCGGGGCGCGCCGAAAGACTGCGCTTTCCGGTGCGCACACCGGGGCGCGCACCGGGAGCGCACCAAGGCAAAAAATTTTTTTAAAAGAAAATATTCTTATATAAGTATACAATATAGAATTCATTATAAAAAAATATTAAATTTCAGAGGTTTGAGGCCCTATATATAGTTAGGAGTTAGCATTTTAAAAAACGATGAAATTCACTGAAAAAACCATAGGTTTCACACCAGTTATAGTTAGGAATTAGCATTTAAAAAACCTATTAAATTCACTGAAAAAACCATAGGTTTCACACCAGTTATAGTTAGGAATTAGCTTTTTAAAAACCTTTGAAATTCACTGAAAAAACCATAGGTTTCTGACCAGTTATAGTTAGGAATTAGCATTTAAAAAACCTATGAAATTCAATGAAAAAACCATAGGTTTCACACCAGTTATAGTTAGGAATTAGCATTTAAAAAACCTATTAAATTCACTGAAAAAAACATAGGTTTCACACCAGTTATAGTTAGCATGAAGTTTTACTCACATAAAACCATTGAAATTCCCACGTTATAGTTAGTTGGACTCACTATAACTTGCGCGTGCAATGCACTGCTGATGACGTCACATATTACATCACTCATGACATGGTCAGTGACATCACTCATGACATCACTGTTGACACCATCCTTGTGACAGACTGACAGACCTCCTTTCAGTGTAATGTAACCCTTGAAACACATTTTCAAAAATAGAAACTAACATTTTCAAAAAAATGGAGATACTCATACCAGTTACAACCATCAATTCAGTAATTCCACCATCTATATACACACCCTCTCATTCAGCAACAGTTCTATATAGTCACTCATACATATACTCACTTATGATATGTAGTGATACACATATACATCCTGTTACACACGATAGTCATCCAAAAATTACTCACACATGCAAATAAACTATTGAACATCGATTTATTTGCATATACAGCTATACACACACTAGCACATTACTTCTAAGGAAACTTACACATACTTACTCTCTTAAACAATCACTTCTAGAAACACATACTTATTTAAACAGGAACTCTTTCAATCTCTCACTCTCACATAAACTCACTTATATACATCAATACTCACATATACTAGATTAAAACATATGTAGTTACTCATAAAGACACTAATGAGGCAGGCATTCACTTACTAACACACACATATACACACTCATCCACCCATACAGTCCTACACATATGCTGTCTTCAAAACACATACAAACAGTGAGTCAGTCACCAATTCATGCAGCCACTTATACACAAAGTGAAACACTGATACATATATTTAAATATTTAAAAATTACTCGCTAATATATGTATTCACTAAGATACACTTTATAAGCCAGTTAACCAATCAATATTTTATTAAAAAAACATCCATTTACACACTTATTTAAACATTTATTCTTCCATCGACCTTTACAAATACAAATATAAAACATATTTATTTTTCAAAAAGACACACATTCACTGGATGGTGTCATCAGTGATGTCATGAGTGAAGTAATATGTGACGTCATCAGCAGTGCATTGCACGCGCAAGTTATAGTGAGTCCAACTAACTATAACGTGGGAATTTCAATGGTTTTATGCGAGTAAAACTTCATGCTAACTATAACTGGTGTGAAACCTATGTTTTTTTCAGTGATATATATATATATATATATATATACTTACAAATATATATATACTTACAAATGAAAAATATATATATACTTACAATATATGTATATATACTTACAAATATATATATATACTTACAAATGAAAAATAAAATGTTACAGATCTTTCAGTAAGAATATGAAATCACTTATAGGCCACACCTATGTACTTTAAACTTAAATATCAATAATGAAATTCTACAAATGTAGTAAAGTTTTAGTTTAGATTATTAAAATCACATGATAGCAAAAAATATACACATATGAAAAGGTTAGGCTTACTTTAATAAAATAATATAACAACACAACAACTACATTTTAGGGTTAAGTTAAATAAAATAAATACATGCATGCATAAACAATTTAATACATTTGGTGATAAAGTGTAGGGAAACAAATGTGATTAATATTACATTAACAAACACTAGTTAAAGGATAGGGTCATGTTAAAGGGTAAATATAAATACCTAATTTTAAAATTAAAATAAAAGCTGGTCCTATGTTGTATGGGTTGGTCACTATAGGACATGAAGAAGCATAACGTTATGAAATAAAATGTATTATAAAATAATCTAAAAAATGGGGGTACATTTATTGCATTAAATGAAACAATTAAAAAACAATTTGGAGTTAGGGTATAGGGTAGTGTTGATATAAAACAAACATCACATGTACACCTACGTTGGCTATATCATTGGAGTGGATAATCTGCCTCTGATGTACTGACCCATTTTCTAATGGGGTTCAGTGTAGTAATATACATCCCCATTAATATGCAGGCACGGGTTGATCCATACATGAGAAACCACCTAAACTCACAAAGAACTCCTGAGACAACTCTTTAAAAATAAAAAATAATTCTTGGGCCTAAGATGAGGGTCTTGACTTAAACTAAACCAATGATATGTGGCCAAATGGAAAGACAATGTGAATGTCTTTGGGAAGGTGCTTTAGGCCATTTTTGCATTTGAAGCCATAGTAAGTCCAGAAAGCATCATTCCAAGATTGCAGCCATCTTTCTGAACAAAAGACTCCCTTACATGTACCATTTTGGTAGGACTCACAATCATTTAATTTAGCACAGTAATATGATACAAAGAGTTATGCTGATTCATGGTTGTAGCATTGACAAAAGGATGTGTACATAACATTTTTATTTATATGGAGAGTTATATTGATAAGATAAGCATGAATCACTTAGGGCAGTGGATTTTAACCTCCGGTCAGAGGACCCCTGGAGGTCCCTGAGGCCACCTAAGGGGGTCCGCGACTATGTTACAAAATTAAATAATGTTCACATAAATATGTTAAAATGAACAAATTACATACAAATAAAGAAGGAAAATTGAAAAGGGGAAATCTTTTTCTATATTTGATTGTGAATCAAACTAAATATTTCAATATTTGAGTATTTTATTTAGTGTTTAATTGTTTTTGTATGTTTGTGTATTGTTATGAGATTCAAATCAAAGAATTGCTTACGCCAGGGGTCCCAGCTAATAATAAGGACTCGGTGGGGGTCAGAGGATTCCAGTCATGATTTTGTAAAGGTCTACAGAGGTCAAAAGGTTAAGAACCACTGATTTAGAACATGTATATCTTCACCTAAGTTAGGGTGAAACCGCTTGTAGCCTTGCAATGGCCGAAAGTTCGGAAGGGGGACAACTAAATCAATGAATAATTCTTATGTGATACTGATTCACAGAGAAAGATAGGCTGAGGTTTGTGGTGCCGCTTTAGAAGTTTCTCATATGCCATCAGCCAGTCTACCCACTCTGTTTGGAGCTTGCATGTCCATGGTTAAAGATGCCAAAGTAGTGACTTTCGACATTGAGAGCCAAAGATACATACATATTGTCATGTTACAATTCATTTGTTTGGACGCCAACGTGTAAATGAACTTGAAGGTCTAAGTATCCGGATCCATCATTCTCTTTGTCGCCGAAAGCATTGCACCTGCACTAACTTCTCAGAATATAAAACACCTTGGAACGACTACCTCACTTTCAGGAGACACTAGAAATACTAGTATTGGGAAAGCCACCAAATCAAAAAGGATAAGGTCAATAGCATTCACCTAATCTAATTTAATTACAAATTGATTTAATTTCAGTAAAAGGTTAGACCATTTAATTTAATACAAGTTACATTTAATTCAAAATATTGCACATTAATTAAGGGTTAAGAGTGCAGTTGAATTAACTGATGATTATATTTTATTAAATAAAAATAATTTGTTTGTTAAGATTAGCATCAGGCCTGGGTTACAGTAATATTTTAATTCAATTTAAATGTAAGTTTGGGGTTTAGGGCTATATTAAGTTGAGTTCTAGTTTAATTAACTCAAATAAAACTCATTTGCAAATAGTATCAGGGTTAGAATTACTCATTTATTTGACTATTTTACAGTTATGTTAAGGTTATTTTTAGTTTAATTTAAAAATAATTTAGAACTAGGTTAGTGTGAGAATTAGGCAAAGGTTAAGTTTTTCATTCAGATTAATTGCATTACATTTAAATTAACTAAGGGTTGCAGTTGCCAATGTTCATGTTGAGGATAATTTTTAGTTAATGTATCTACTTTTACTTACATATTTTTAAAGTGTATTGAAAAAATAGTTTATGGACACGGTTAGGGTTAGCATGGTGAAGTGAAGGCTAATTATTTTATGTTATTTAAATTAAGGGTTAGGATTAGTACTGGTGTTAAGTAAAGTTTTGTAATTACATGTAATTCAATCTAATTTGATTTAGGACTAAGGCTACAATCAGAGTTTAATTAAAGGTAATTAAATATATTGATAGCAGCATAATTAATTAAATTTGCACTAAACTGTGGCTCTGGGGCCCACCTATAATGCCGCTGTCCAAAAACCTTTGGAATCAAAGCTGAAACTTCTCATGAGAGACAGAAATAGACACATCCTTTGTACTAACTCCCACAAATTTCTAACATGGGGGCTTATTTACAAGGCCCTTGCGCTACCTATGTGTTATATTTAACATGGGAAAAGTGACGCAAAAGTGGCGTAAGGGGCTTGTAAATCTGCCATATGGTATTTTGGAGGTTGCTTCCTCTCGGTGACATTCTTTCTGTATGATGCCCTTTCTTTAACTAGGATTTCTGCTACGTCATGATTAACCCGTTGTATCTGTATCATTACATTCTTTCTACTACTTGCTGGGCTTAACATAACACCAACATGTGTTTTTTGCCATTTATGTTAACTAGGGCCTAGGATTAGGCTACCTAGTCCCTCTGGCAAAGTGAAGGCTCAGTCAGCTTACCAAATGGAGAGAGGAAACATGCTGGACTGTAACCTATAAACTACTTGTGCATTACATGAGAATCATCCGCTCTGGGCAATGACCAGTCCTGTGAGACTACAGGATTATTTGTTTCTTAGTGAGCGCATGCGAAAGGGAATCCTCACTATAGATGTATTTTAAATCTTTATGAAAACCAACTCCCAATCTAGTGCAGTTAATGTGAATAGATGTAACCATGAGAAGCCGGCGCAGCAATGTGCGGATCGTAGGCGTGCCGGAGACGGAGGGGACGAGGGACATGATTGCCTACATGGAGGAATGGCTGAAAACAGTGGTGGCGCCGGAAGGGCTTTCGCCATTCTTCACACTGGAGCGTGCTCATAGAATCCCCTCAGGGCCTCCCAAGCCCGGGCTTCCGCCCAGACCGATCATAGCCAAGTTGCTTCATCATAAGGACAGGGATCTGCTCCTGCGGAAAGCTTGAGAGGATGGCCCCTTCCAGATTGCGAACAGCAGGGTCACACTTTTCCCAGATTTCACCTTCGAGACACAGAAGCAGCGGGCCTCCTTCCTCACAATCAAAAAGGAATTGCGGAATGAGGGAATTGCCTACTCGTTGCTTTTCCCAGCCAGGCTCCGAGTGGTGGTGGACGACAAGGCGATCTTCTTTAGCACATCTGCGGAGGCCTGGGACTGGTGGGAGACATACAAAGCTGGGACAGATGGTGCCAGGGCACAGGAGGAGCGGGAGAAGGAGCGGGAACGCTCGCCCCCACAGCTGCGGAAATCGAAGAGGCTGAGGAAGCGAGGGCGGGGGAAGATGGGACCGACGGCCTCCCAGACTGAAGCAGAACGGCAGGCCGCGTTACTGGAAGTGGGGAAGCTGGGTCGAGCGGAGGGCCCCGGCTCTAGGGGGGCAACGGACTCGGACACTCATATCTCGGCCTCAGGTTCAGAGTCGGACCTTTCTGGGATTCATCGGACTGGAGGGCCGCTGGTGACGCCGCAAACGGCGGATGAGATCCTGAATATCTGAACTGCTGACAGAAGACTGTGGGTAATGTTTGGAAAGCTGGGAGGGAGACCCATGCCTGCGTACATAGCGGGGGTCGGGGCACACCGGGGTGCTCAGAGCAGGGAGGCCATGGGAGATTGGGGAGGGAGCGAGGAGCTAGGCGGCGCAGCCCCCCTCTGGTCAAGGCCGCGCTCCGTAGGCCCTTAAGGCACCCACGGCTACGGCTGTGTAGTTAAGACCTGGGTCAATCAGGTGTGGGAGTTTGGATGGGGACTGATATCTCGGTATTGGGGCCTGTTCTGGGGGAGGGGGGGTTCCACAGTTGGGGATTGTTTACCCTTTTTGAAGTTATTGACCCTGGGTACACCACGGGTAGGACTGTTGAGATGCTTTGTTATGTTAAGGGGGGGCACCACCACCATCGAAGGGCGGGAACTGGAGGGGGTGTTTCGACCGGATCACTGGGACAATGGCTAATGTGAATAAGCTGAACTGTATTACCTGGAATGTGCGGGGCCTACATACTATGCAGCGCAGACACAAAGTACATGCCTATTTAGTGCGGCGGGGAGTGCACATCGCCATGCTACAGGAGACGCATCTTACACGGCAGGAGGGGGCGGCGCTACAGAGGGGATGGCGGGGACAGGTTTTTCACACCAGCTACTCAGCCTATGCTAGGGGGGTGCTAATTTGGATTAGAGCAGGCACACCTTTCCAGCTCACGCGCCAATGGGTGCACCAGGAAGGGAGGTATGTGGTGGCGGAGGGGAAGCTGGAAGGTAGAGATGTTGTCTTAGCTAGCATTTATGCCCCGAATTCGGACCAGCTGGCTTTCCTCGCGACATTATCAGGAACGCTGGCTCACTCCCTGGCGGGCCCGGTCCTGCTGGGGGGTGACTTCAATTCCATTGCGGACCCCTCGTTGGATAGGTCCCATCCCCCCTACATGATTCCCCAGTACACAGGCTATCTAGAGGTAGAAGGGAGTATCAGGAGAGCTGGGAACTGACGGATGTCTAGAGAGGGCAACACCCGACTGACCGAGATTACTCATTTTTCTCCGGGCTGCATGACTTGCATGTCCGATTGGACACGATACTCTGCTCCCGGGGGGTGCTGCCATACGTCACTGGATCGGAGTACCTGTCGAGAACGATCTCTGACCATAATCCACTCCTGATCCGGCTAGCGTGGGTGGCGGAGAAACCCAGGATCCCGATCTGGAAACTACGGCCTGAGACCTTGGAAGACCCCCTATTCGAGGCGGCCCTGGCGGAGGGGGTGGCCTCATATTTCACGGAGAATGAAGGGACGGCGACCACCAGGGCGATGGAATGGGACGCCTTTAAGGTAGTGGTGAGGGGTATTTGTATCAAGGATTATGTAGGCGTGCGGAAGGTGTTGCTGGGCGATTTGGCTAAGGCGGATGCCAAGCTGAGGGACGCGGAAAGGGAGCGGCCCATACACCCTGAACTCCAGGAGACACTCTGCGCGGCTAGAGAGGCGGTAGCCATTGAAGTAGAGAGGCTCCGAGCCTTCGACTACAAGCGATATGTGCTGCGCTCCCATGTGGACGGCGATAAGACGGGCACCCTCCTGGCGTGGCTTTCGAACCCCACTAGACGGTGCGCTCCCATACTCCAACTGAGGGATACGTCGGGCGTGGTGCAACACACTCAGTTGGGCATAGTTGCCGGTTTCCAGAAGTATTACGAGGGCCTATACAGGAGTGCCCCGGGAAACCGGACGGGACTAGCAGAACCCTTCTTGACAGGTCTACCACTGCAACGGCTGGAGGAAGAGCAGGCGAAAGACCTGGGCTCGGACATTGAGCTGGGGGAGATCAGGTCGGCGGTGCGGCGCATGGCACGGAACAAATCGCCGGGAATAGACGGGCTCCCCGTAGAATTTTATGGCAAGTATCTAGATATCCTGGCGCCAAGACTGTTGACCGTTTATAAAGAGGCCAAGGCAGCAGGCCGGTTACCGCAGTCAATGCGGGAGGCATTGGTGGTTCCACTGCTGAAGCCCGGTAGAGAGAGTAGTGACCCGGCGTCCTATCGACCACTCTCTATGCTCACCGTAGATTATAAGATCCTGAGCTCCATACTAGCAGCAAGGCTCCTGCCACACATGACGGGCCTCGTGCACGAGGACCAGAACGGTTTTATACCAACGCGCAACACCACAATAAACATCAGAAGGCTTGTCCGTCTCATGGACGGGCTGGACGGCGGGGCTGGGACGGAACTGGTCCTCTCGGTCGACATTGAAAAAGCCTTCGACAGTCTAGAGTGGGACTACCTCTATGCAGTAATGGAACGGTTTGGGCTGGGAGCTGGCTATATTCATTGGACGAAGGTCCTTTATGCGGAGGCGATAGCGAGAGTGAGGGTGGGATCATCGGTGTCCCTCGGCTACCCGGTTGAACGAGGCACTCGACAGGGTTGCTCTCTCTCGCCGCTGCTATTTGCACTGGCTATAGAACCGCTGGCGGCTCAGGCCCGGATGGGGCGGCACTTCCGCGGAGTGCGAGCCCGAGACGGGCAAAATTTCATCTCGCTATACGCCGATGATTTACTGCTATTCCTCCATGACGGTGTTGAGGACTTGCAGGGAGCGGAAGCACTACTAGAGAGCTTCGGAGAGATGTCGGGCCTGAAAGTTAACTGGCCCAAGACAAGTTTGTTCCCGCTGCTGGAGGGCGCCGTCCAGCCACAACACCGATCGGAGGCGGCCTGGGAGCCTGCCTGTATTAAGTACCTGGGGGTCCAAATTTACCATAAGGCGGAAGACTTGCTTGAGGGCAACCTGGGGCGGTGTGTGCGAGGACTGAGGGGCTGCATGACCTTCTGGGCCACATTACCGCTATCGGTGGCTGGCCGGATCTCTTTGCTGAAGATGGTTGCACTGCCAAGATTATTATATTACTTCCGGACGCTCCCGATCTGGCTACCTAGCTCCTTCTTTAGACTGCTTAAATCTCTGATCACGACGTTCATTTGGGGAGCGGGACGGTGCAGAGTGGCGCTGGCCACGCTCTCTCGCCCGAAAGATGAAGGGGGATTGGCGGTGCCAGACTTTGAGCTTTATTATCTAGCGGCCCAACTGCAGATCTTCACGCAGGAGGTAGCGAGGGTGTTTCGGGGCCCAGAGGACGACAACTTGCGGGGAACGCCCAGGCACGTCCTGGCGTATGTCACTCTCCAACAGCGGCTGGACAGTCGGGATCTGTCGCTGGAACAGCGCACGTACCGTCAATGCTGGAACCGGGCACAGAGGAGAGCCGGAATTCGGCGCCCATATGCACCGGAGATCCCTCTGGGCATGCTAACAGCCCTACCGCATGGCGGCGACTGGTCGCATCTGCAAGGGTGGGAAGAAGCGGGAGTGCAAGTTGTTGGGGACCTCTACGAAAATGGCGCGCTGCTCCCGTTCCAGGACTTAATGGAGCGCTTTGACATCCCAAGAGGGGGATTCTTGCTTCATGCGGCAGTAACCAGGGCAATGCAGGCCCACTGGGGTACGGGACTTGAGGAACCTGAGACGGCGGCAGCGTGCCAGTACACTATGATGGCGGCGGGAACGCTCAAGGCGGTAACATGCCTTTACAATCGGATGAGTAGAGAGAATATCCCTCCTCTCGCATCACTGAAAGCCAAGTGGGAGGCGGACCTGGGTAAGGACATACCTGATACAACGTGGGCACAACTGATCCGATGGGCTCGCAACAGCACGAGAAACGCTAGATTCCAACTAATCCACTACTACGTATTGCATAGAGCGTACATGACCCCGGGAAGGATCAGGCAGTATTTTGGCACGGTAACAGCGTCCTGTCCCCGGTGCCCGGAAGAGGGGGCCGAATTGGTGCACATGCTGTGGGCGTGCCCGGCCCTGCGGGGTTATTGGCAGGAAATAGGGGTGGTGTTGAACGAGGTGACTGAAAGGACCATAGACTATGGACCAGCGGAATGCATCCTGCACTGGTTTCCCCATACCCCCAAAAACAAACTCACGAGCAAGTTTATTGATATGGGATTGATTGTGGCTAAGAGGGAGATCACTAGGAACTGGAAGGCGAGGATGGGGCCAACTCCACGGAGATGGCGGCAGGAACTCCTGAAGTGGGCGGCGGCTGACAGCACATACAGGTATCAGCTTGCGCGCAGGTCCCCTAGCCAGACAGCGGCTGATACAGCGACCTCATGGGAAGTAATGGTACAGGCACTCAGGGATAGCAAGGCTGATGAGGAAGAAGAGGCCCCCGAGGCAGGAAGGGCGACAGAGGCTAGCTGAGGCCCTGGGAGCATCAGATATACAGGGGGGCAGACACCAGTACTCCAGGAACGACCGCCATGAGAGCCTTAGACGGGTGGTGGTGAATGGGGTGGGATAGGGGGGGGGGGAGTTTTAGGTTTTGCGCAGGGGGTGGGAGTTGGGAGATAGCGCATAGTTGAGTAGGACTGTAAAAGTAGTCATGCACACGATCCGGACACTGATTACTCCTTTATTTTGAACGTCGGGCATGGAAGAGCAGAGACATCATCGCCGCCCAACCCCCGGGTTGTGGGCATAACGGCTGTGTACTGACCAACAAGTCGTATTGTATACCTGCTCAATTTTATGAAGCTACTTGAATATGTATGGGCCTGTACAGGTATGACTACAATAAAAATTATTTAAAAAAAAAAAAAATGTAACCATGAGAACAAACAAAACAAATGTCAATAAATGCAAATATTAAGCACAATGTTAAAAGAATTTCAACATTGTGATGGTATTTTTTATGTTCATTAAATTGAATCAGAATCAGTCTCTGTTTCACCAAAGACTTGCTTCTAGCCCCTGGCTACGCTGCCTTTGCGCCAGAGGTGCTTGTCTGAGTTTCTGGAAGTGGCCTCCAGCCCACATATCTTAGCCTGCTCTGTTGTTCTGTACTTCGAGCAGGGATGGCTCTAGGCTCATGGCGGCCCTGGGCAGGGAGCGTAGGTAGGGGGCACCGGAAAAGGGGGTCCGGGCGGAGTGAAGAAAGGGGTCAGGGTGTTTGGAAGTGGAACAGAGCCGCAGGCCGCCAAATCCCTGCCAGGGGCCGCCACGCAAATAAGTATCCATCCTCAGAGGATTATTATATTAAGGATATATATTGGCTTGGCGGCCCCTGGGGTTTGGTGGCCCTGTGCGGGTGCACAGCTTGCACATGCCTAAGGCCGCCCCTGCTTCGAGGAGGTTGTTTTCCATCTCTGTCTCTACGTTTTAGTAGTGGTTTTGTCATGCAAGCCGATAAGACCACAATCTCCAAGAACCTAGGTCTACTGCTGAGGATGTTTGCTTGAACCAAGTTTCCCAGAGTCGAAGATTCCGTTCTGCCTAATACAAGTCTGTAGCAACCTTAAATACACTTTTCTGGTTATTTTGAGAAGGTCAGTCCTCTTGCAGAATGATGTAAAATTGAAGAATTATCATATTAATCTCGTTATACCCTCCCCGAATTCTGTCAAGAATTGTAATCATATGAATATATTAATGAATACATTATGTGTTATCAAACATTTATAAAACAAATGTTAAGTAATTCATCCTACTAACTGCAGTAAGCATACATTTATAAATAAGTATGTGCACTCAAATACATGAATATGTATACCAGCAGAAAAACACAGGTTTAAACATGGGTGCATTTCAGGATTGAGGTTATTGCAGTCTGGTAAAATCCAATTGAGAAGGAGATTGATTTACTATAAGCCCAGTCTGCAATAGCCAAGAAGGCTGTCAAAATATTTCAATATACATTGATAAAAAACCTTTGCTTTGATATTGCTTGAGGAATTGTCTTGGACAGGAGCATCATCCCACTGCCAAAAATGCCCCAAGAAAGCCCCAAAGATAAAAAAATAAAAGGGTTACAAAGTTAATTTATTACCATTTTATATTTCATCTACCCGTTCTGAACCGAGTGTCAGGACGGGGCGCGGCCATAGCTGCTGAGTGACAGCAGTGAGCTCTGCGTATGTTTTTTAGGCTGGCAGCCTAGCGATGGACAGCCAGACATGCGCATTTTAAACTTCTCTAACCTAGCTGTCTTAAAAAGCTGTGTTAGAGAAAGCACAGGCCTCCAGTGCTCTTAAGAGCGCTGAGAGAGACCACTCCCTCCAGTCCTCGATCTGTTCTCATGCTGTTTCTCAGCATGAGAGCAGCTCCAGGATTGGTTTGGGGGATTTGCTGGAGACCGAAGAGACAGAGCAGAACACGGACCGGAGCGAGGAGGACATTGGACGTCATGTTGCATGCAAGGTAAATGGTTATTTCTTTTCATTTGCACTCACCTTGCATGCATGCACGCACCGACAGCACATTTACCCACTCCCGCACTCTGCCTACTTGCCAGCCGCCGCTGGTCTTGGAAGGTACTGTGAATTGCTATTCATATCTATTTTGAGGCAGTTTTGCATTCATAATTGTACATAGTGCACAACTGTTAACACCAAGGAGCTGCCAACGTTCTACTCCTATCCTATTTTTTTACATCTTTCAACATTTTCAAATTCTGACATTGCAACAAGGGGGCAAGATGGCAGCTATCAACTGTTAACTTTCATCTATTACAGCTGAAAAAAGTGATAGAATTTTCATGGAAAGAATTAAATTATTGGATAGCTCTGAAAGGTTGTATTTTGGGTCTTCAGCACCTCGAAATGTGTTGAGTGAATGTACCTTTAATGCATAAAGCAGACCTTTAACTACAAGACCAATATTCAAGTTATGTAAACAAACAAATGCAACTGATTCTTTCTAAGACTTTACAGAAATCACAAGCATATGTCACAGAGAAGGTGCAGGATAATTCTGGCAGAATTCACTGTACAATACTTTAAAATCTTAATATATTATATGTAAGTTACCCAATTTATGACTAAAAATAAATTGTCTGTTATATTGAAAGAAATACATTGAAATGACAGTCTTTCAAACTTACAAACAAGCATTTTCAATTGTGTAACTTTTCAGTTTGTTGACGATCCATGAAACACCCATGTTTACAATGATTGTTTGACAGATGTTGACGTTCAATATTATATGTACCAAGAGATTCAGCAAAGGATTTAGTGGTCTCATATAGTAAATATTTGTGTGCTGTTGGGGCTTATCCAAATAAAGGATATATCACCGGGACTTATCGAAATAAATGCTATATCACCCAGACTGTGCCAGGTAACAAAAATACAGGGATTATCCAAAAGTAACTGTGTAGGCATTCAGTATTCTATATAAATTCTACTTCATGTTCAAAACAAAAAAAAATCCATGAACTCATTCAGGGCTCCAACTAAATGTAAATGTTCCTGATACAACAACAAGATTAAATAAGCTACATAACTATAAGTAAACGTTATCATGATTCTGACCATTAAGAATGACAAATGTTTTCATTAAAGGTACTTTTGATTTTAGCTATGATCCATCTCCTATGTCTTTCAAAGGTGTAAGAAAGTGGATTACTAACGGGGGTGGGTGGGAGTCCATCTCAATGTATCAAGCCACAAACATGTTAAGATATAAACACAGTTTTGTTCATTTAGGGCTTGATGTACGACCCTTTTTTGGGGCTGCAAACAGAAGATCCTCCCGTTTGCGACCGCAAAAAATGGTAATGGCATTTACAAATGCTATTTTGCGAGTCACTGACTCGCAAAATAGCATTTGAGACTCTGGCTACTAGGAAGGGGCGTCCCTTGCTAATAGCTAGTACCATGCCATGTACAATTGTTTTGCAACCGCATTTGCAGCCACAAAACACTTGCAGTTTACCACCTACTTCAAGTAGGTGGTAAACCACTCACTAACAGGAAGCGGTCCCCATGGGACCCCTTTCCCTTTGTGAGTATGTGAAAAAAGAAAATGGGCTGCATTTAAAAAAAAAAGACTGCTTTATTTAAAAGGACAGACATGGTGGTCTACTGACCCCAGCAGGCCACCATCCCTGGGAGTCCAAGCCATTCCTAATGGGGTCGCAAATTGCGACAGCCTCATTAATATTCATGACAACCGTAGGAATCGCTAATAGTGTCTGAGACACTGTTATACATCCCAATTTGCGAGGTGCAAATTGGTGGGTCGTACATCTGGCCCCTAAACCAATGCCCAAGCCCTGGTAGCTATGGCACAGAGCAGACAGTCTTAACTTGGTGAAATGTAGGTTATTTAGCAGTAACAAAACAGTTAAAATGTCAAACCACACCACAATGAAAAGCCCACAACAAAATTATAAAACCAGAGAAAAATTGTAGGCAGTAAAATGACACCAAAATGACAAAAACCTAATAAGAGGAACTGGAGATATAACAATGCAAAATCACCAAGAGAAAGTAAAACGCCAATCAAGTAGCACCTGACCAGGAGCTAGGTGCAATTTGAGGCTGACTGCAATGAAGTGCAGGTCAGATGCACCAAGTGGGTAATCCTAGTCAAAGATTTTACCTTCTGACTTAGTCTCAAATATGGAAGTTGAAATCTACCACCATGGCAAGATCGCAGGCTGTATTTGCCCAGTCCTGTCAAAATTGGATACACAATGGACGAGGTCACACTAAAGCTGTTGATTGTGGCTGGAAAAGCTAGGAGCAGGAGAAAACCTAATTTCACGGCCACCAGAGTCCTCTCATTAGGCTGATACTTTCCATGCCTTGACAAAGTCAAAGTTTCTGCCTTCAGACTTAGGGTCTGTGTGACAGTTCGACAGCTCAGATCGGTGTGGGTGATGCACCTGAGTGCCCCGGGGGCACTCCTCAACTTCACCTGGTGCGGACTCTACTCTCTGATGCCGGACGGGGCTCCTCCCCTGATAAGGTATCTGCCTCAGCTGTGCGGGGTGTCGGCGCGGAGAGCGAGGGACACAGTGAGCCGGAGACGACGCGAGAGGAAGGAGTGAAGCCAGCGGGACCGGAGCCGGGAGAAGAACAGAGAAAAGCCGAGCTGCTGCTGGGGACGGACTGAGAGACGGAATCACCGACGGAGGACATCCCAGAGGAAGACGGGACGTGGTCGGAGGAAGGCGCAACGGACGGGCAGGTCCCGGCCTCAGGCAAGTGCTACAACGCGCTGGGAACACGGTAGTGGGTTGGTGTGGAGTCCAGGCCAACTATGTAGGGCTAACGGGAATATAGGAGGGTGCCACTGGCTAACGGGATTGGTGAGACGGGGGGGAGAAGCGGAACAAAAGCCGGCCAAATTAGTCATTAGACACGAACCCGTTGAGAGGGAGGGATCCCTAGACTAGTGAAAGTAGCTGGATGTTCTTATCCCCGCAAACAGCCCTTTTTCCCTGAGGACACCCGTGGAGAGAACGGTCCCAGAGGAAGGATCAGTCTTTTTTGTATATTACCCCACTAGAATAGTAGAGTACTGTAAGAAGGAAAGGACACTTGAGTAACCTCCCCTTTGTTTCTTTTTCATGTACTGAAGACCCGTCCGGAGCCATCGGAAGAGAGGACGACAACCGACCGAGACGACCCGAGGATCCGGAAGCCTACACCAAGACACCAGACCCCTCCAGTTCCCCTTGTACAACTCAATAAAACGTCTTTCAAGCAACCTATCATATCTCGTCAGTTCTTGATACATCGTGACAGTCTGGTTATGAGTTTGGTGGTCCATGGGACAGCCGAACCCATTGTGGAGGTGTGGTGGTGGTCATGGACAGCCTCAACAGTGGTCCGACTGCCGCATTATGAGTTCGGTGGTCAGACCGTGAGGGAACCACTGCAACTTTCATGGATCTCCGGCAGTGGCGCAGCAGTCCAGAGGCCGCAATATGCTTGGCGGTGCCGCTGCGGCACCACATAGCATATTATGAGTTTCCTCCCCACATCACTTTTCATGTCAGTGAGCCCGCCGTGAGAAGTGAGACAGGGAGGAAACAGAGGGGACCCTACAGAGACCCCTTGTGCCTCTGGGCCTGGAGATACATGCAGGAGGGCACATAGTGTGCCCCCCAGTGTGCCTGCATCCCCGGTTCCTGCATGGCATGGACCTCACAGTTCATGCCGTGCAGGAACGGCCTTTGAAGATCCCATTGTCATGCCTTTTTGAGAGGCACCGTTTTGGGAACGCAAAAACACTGCCCTACAGATGACAAACATACTTGTAATCTGGTGGAATGCCGGAAGTGAGATGTGACAGTGTGGGAGCGGGGCGGTGACCCGCTCCCACACCACCAAACTCGTAGTCAGGGCCTTAGTCTTTTTAATGGAGGTCAAATTTCTCCAAAGGAGAAAGCCGAAACTATATCAGACGAAATCCACTTGAAATCGGACACTTTTGCCGCGAGGTCCTATTGAAGCTCCAGAGGTCTTCATAATCAAAACTTCTCAGACTTTCTGGATCAGCTCATTTTGGTCACGTCTATGGCTCTTAGGTCCTCCAGGCAGGGGCGGCTCCTCATTATGAAGGAGGAGCATAGCCCCATCTGCTGCGAGCGCAGCAGGCAGGGGCGGGGATGATTAGGGCAATTGCACTATTACTTCAGCCCAATGCCAGGGCGCATGTCCAACTGGACGTCCGCCTACAGTCGGCCATTATGACCTGCTCACTTTAGATCCTGCAATCCAAGGGCTGAGAAAACAACCAAGGGATTGCAGTCGCAGGCCCCCAGCCTCAAAATGAGCGCTGGTTTAGCCTGCTTCAACCAATCCGGGAGCTGCGCTTCAGCTCCAGGATTGATTGGTTTCAAGTTGTACAAGGTAGGAAGTCCATTTCCGGGCAAGTCAGTGCGGAGGAGAGGAGAAAGAGGCAACTGCACCCTCCAGCAAACAACATGTATATGGTAAGTTTTCTGGGCATCGCGCTTCACCATATTTAAATGTTACGCCGCTACTGCCTCCAGGACAATGCTTAAGGCCCAGGACTGGCTCTAGCATAGGCCACCATAAGAGTACAGTCCAGATCCAGATACTACTGGTCAGCTGGGCACTTCAAGAAAAAGGCCCATTGAAGCTTGTTGTGTTCCTGTAGCCACACATAGGGTCAGCCAACTGACCCTTAGATCCACTTATCAGTGCTGGATACAGGTTGGTACAGGTCCAGTCTCCTTCAGTGCTCCATACACATCACAGACAAGAGCACCAGCCCTCTTCAGTTCTTCCTCATGTCTAGATGTGTCATGCAGAACTGGCCCTTTATTTAGGACTCACTAGCCAGTGGGTGGGGGTGACTACTAGGGACTCCTTAAACAATGTAGACAATGTGAAAATCTTCCCAAGGGCAATGCCTCCCACTTTTGCAGCACATCCTGTTTGCCTTACTGCATACGATCCCTCAGAGCACTATTCTGAATAAATCCAAGATGGCACAACCTTTCTGCTTTGGGGGTGGGATGTGTGCCAGTCAGATGAGCTTAGGGAAAGGAACAGACCTCTCCGCCTCAGCTACATCAAATTGGTTCTGGGACCAATTTCACATCCTAATGGGATGGTATCAGGTTGGCTAAGAAGAGGCCAGGAAACAAAGGCTTCTCTTTCCCAGATCTTCCCTTTATACTTACCTATTAATAGGTAGACCTCACACTGGTCACTCAAGTTCTTGAACCCTCCTCATCTGCCAGTCCTCAGATGATGCATGCTGCATATGTCACACCCAAGTCTTACGGCCAAAAGGCCTAATTCATTGTTTATGATCTGGGAACAGTTTTCACATCTCTTTAATGGGAAGCAATGGCAGGCCAGCCGCTGGTAGGTTAATGCTAATTAGTATACTGGAGGTTCACATAGACAGACTCTAACATTTCCTAAATAATTATAAAAAATATCTGACTTTACCACTGACTTGGATTTTTAATAAACAAAAAGCAGTGTTTGAATTATTGTAGTAGCTTGTCTAAAATCAAAGATAGCAGAGTCATGATTTTATTATGAACTTTTGTTTTTCTCATAGGACAGCTTCAGGTATTCACAGAAAAATAGCTTGTGGACCTAGTGGGTACATGTCAATACTAAGGGGCCCATTATGATCGCGGACGGACTTGAGTCCGTCCGCGATCATTGAGTAGGAGGGAACCTCCGCATGGCCTGCAGAGTTCCCTCCTGTGCAATTAGGATGTGACCGCCACCATGGCGGTCACATCCTCTATTTTTAACATTGCAGCGGTTGCAGCTTCAAGCTGCACCCGACGCAATGTTAAAAATGCATGCAATGCATTTGTATGCAGAAAGCGGCAGGCACCGTGCGGTGCCTGCGGATTTCTGCATACAAATGCATATGGTACCCCCCATCCCCCCCCCTTCACCCAGGGGGCCCGCAACGGGCCCCCGCAGTGAAGGTCCGTATGCTTTTCAACGGCGGAAAACCCGCCGCGGAAAAGCATATTTTTTAGGGCATCCTAATATGGCTGGCGGTGTCTCGGAGACACCGCCTCCATATTAGGGCTTTTCCGCCGCGGTTGTAGGCCAACCGCAGCGGAAAAGCTGCGGACTGAAACCAGGACCCACCAGCCATCCTAATGCGGCGGTGGGTCTTTGGTGGGTCCGCTGCGGTTTTTCCGCATCCTCTGGGCCGGCGGTGGCTTCCGCTGGCCCGGAGGATGCGGAAAGTCTGCAATCCTAATGTGCCTCAAAATCTTTGTATTTACCAATTTTAAACACTAGGGGCCAGATGTAGGAACCCAAATACTGGTCGGTAACGGCCGAATTCGGCAGTTACCGACCGGTATTTGGTGATTGGGATGTAGGGGCATCATTTTACAGATTCGGTAAATTTACTGAATCTGTAAATTTACTGATTCTGTAAAATACCGAATCGGTAATTTTACCGATTCGGTAAAACCCAGATGTAGGTAGCACTGTTGACAGTGCTACAGGCCTTCAGGATTCGGTATTTTACCACCCAATCCAATTGGGTGGTAAAATACCGAATTCAGGTGTACATGCACATCTGTGCATGCACACCTGTGCCATGTGACACACAGACATGCCCTTAGGGCATGTCTGTGTGCCACATGGCACACAATCCTGTATTTGGGGTGCTAGGGGGTGTCAAAGTGACACCCCCTGCACCCTTGCAGGATTCGGTATTTACCGATTCGGTAAATACCGATTCGGTATTGCCCATTGATTCCTATAGGCTTCATGGCCCATAGGAATCAATGGGCAATACCGATTCAGTATTTACCGAATCGGTAAATACCGAATCCTACCGATTCGGTAATTCAAAAAGTATAATTACCTACATCTGCCCCCTTCCTTTTTACAGACTCTTAAATACCGAATTGGGAAAATTCGGTATTTAAGAGTCGGTAAAAAGGAATTACCTACATCCCTAGGTACCCTACTTTGTGGCCTACAAAGGCTATTTAGGGGTGGCTTGTTTAATATTTAAAAGTAGGGTTATTTCAAGACAAAAAGTGGTACTTTGATAGGTTCACTCTCCAGTTTAAAAGCAGTCCGTTTACACAGGTAGACCTGAAGTCAAATTTTCTTTGTCAATCTACTGGGGTGCAGTCCACAGGTGGCATTTAACTTCTCCATGACATTGGTGTATTTTCATACACTATATACAATGGACGTACTGGAAAATTAGATATACCAATTAGGAATTTGCCAATTTTACCATGTTTTACAGCTCAGAACACATTGCAGAGTTCAAAAGCCAGTAATTCCAGTCCACAGAAAATAGTGGTGACAGTACAAAAATACACTGTTTCATCAATTCTGATATCTGTAAATGGTTGCCTCTTAAAGCAAGAAGCACCTTACAACTGTTCGCCACCACTCTTAAGACTATACAAGCGCACACCAAATTACCTCATTCAGTAACTACAGATCTCAGGTGGCCAGGGTCACTTCAGGAGCTTTGATACTCTTCTGGTCAAAACTGGAGTCAAAGAGGACACAAACACTGAAGAAATAATTCTCACATAGTGCTCACAGAATAGGGAATTCCTTTCCACTTAACATCAGGCCAATATCAGTGTTTGAATCAGTTCAAAGTGAACTGAAAAACCTGGCCCAGTGCAAATTTCACACTTGCACTATTACAGGCTTTGGTAGGCAACGGCTGGTACACAAATCATGGTGACAGCTGATTTGAGTGGAGTGGTGTGGCTCACTGGTTAGAGGCGGCAGACCCGGAAGCAGAGGTCGGCCCCGGACCAGGGTTCGATCCCGACGCGGCAGGGTCTTGGGCCATGGTCAGCGGACTCAATAATTCTCGCCTCGGTGCCTACTCCAACCATGGGTCCCACTCAGCAACTCTGGGCAATAGCATGCTTAATCTCTACTAACGGCCCCATCAGCGCCGGGGATGCTTGTCTTCACCTTGGAGATGCCAGGAGGGACCATATCACAGGGAAAGCCAGGATGGGTTCCCCAGTGGTGCACAGCGCCGGGACGCCCCTTTGCTGGGGCAGCTGTGCTATTTACAACTATACTACATTTAACAGCTGATTTTACCATGGCAGAAACCATCTCACAATCATTTCAAAGCTGGGACAGTTGATCATCTCTTCTCTCAAACCAAACAACAATTCAAGATATACATACCAAGAGTACTCTTATTATGTCATAGCCATTGCTCATATTCAAATTTGATCTGAAAATACGTTTTACCGTGGAGGAGCGCTCCTATCTTCTTGATCATGTGCAAAACTTTTTTGAATGCAACAAAATATTACATACATGTGAATACTGTGACTCCCAAAGAAAATGTATGATTAGCAATGTCACACTTCGGTCATGCCTGTGTAATACAAAACTAGTTAAATAAATATTAAATTAATACATAATGATGTGTGAAAAAGAGAAGCCTCTCAAGAAAAATGTAAATTGTGATATTGAAAAATATTTGAAATTGTTGACACTAAAATGGAGTCCTGTGTCTCTTTAAATCAGAATACATGGCCCAGCAAAACTTACCTCTGTTTATGCTAAGAAGTTGATTTGCACTACTATTTATTATGGCAATTCCTAGTGTCTTTGGATGGTGTACCCATTAGGTTACTATTGGCGAAAATGACAATATATTTTTTTCTAAAGCCACTTGAGCAGCAAACATTTTACATTCATAATAGTTCTGGGGAGCGAGGGGATAAATGCAAGTAGCCACCATTTAGCAGATAATCAAATTCCATTTTCTTGTCATTTAAAATATGCTCTGACTGCGTCTACCTAATGTAGGTGATTAAGAAACTACCTTTTAGAGGAATGTAGTACAAATATTGTTTATTACACACTATTAGCTTAAGAAATCAATTTATAAAAGGCATTGACACTAAATTTACGTTATGATGTGGGATTTGTACTTCGTGTACTGCCACCTAATTAACAAGTTGTGCCTCTATTTTGACTGCAAAACTAACTATGGCTAGTCTTTCTTCTGATTTACAGCCAAGGAGGACATATTTGCCCAGAGGCATTGGAGTGCCTTCAAAGATACAACATAATGTATTGATTCATCACTGCTTTCACCATAGGTATTTCCATTCAACAATTTATGGGGCTGCATGAACACTGACTTTTCTGTGCATTATGACTCTGGGATATTATCGCTGTGTTTGCTACATTTAAACAAGATACACCTCTTTTTTTAAGATTACATACATGTAGAGCTTTGCTATCTTAGATGCCGCTCTTTCCAGGGGCTGAGACACTTCTTTGGTCATGCGTGTCATCTGTGATCTATTGCTGGCCCTGGACACATGCCCCAACAATATTTATTGTGAGGTAGAGCTCCTTGGTTTAAGTTTTTAATACTGCTTGCTGAGAATATAAATAAAAGTTTAGACAAAACTGTTCTGAGGACCATGTTTTTAAAACTGAAGCTCAGGAAGCCACCCCTCATTCTGCAGCCAGATGATACAAAACAAATCAATAAAGGCAAAAGAAATGAGCCACAAAACTGATAGGTCATTCTCATCGATGCTGCAAAGAAAACTCCTGGAAGAAACATGGTTACATTTAACATTCAGTGGAGTGAAAACCACGTTTCGAAAATAGCAAGTCCTATAGCAACAACTTTGTGCATCAGAATTTAACGATACTCGAGCCAATCAGAATTCAACGATACTCGAGCCAATCAGACCGTGCCCTTCTATGGCTGCCAAACTCAGATTAGATACTGTCCCATAAACGTTTTGCTTTTCTCGATCTGCTGTAATAGTAACCTGGCATTGAAGAGAGGCGTGTTGTTATCCTTTATTTTGAGATAAATAGAAGACTCGTAACAAGTCCAATGAATACTGGCAGTGAACTACTAGCTGGATTTACTTTGCTTAAACTGAAGGTGATTTTCGCTCTCGAGTCAACTCTGTGTGCATAGTGAATTAACACTAGGTGGTGATTTCTCTCCGATTTGTACATGGATCATACGTGTTGCAGTTTCCTCTACTAATGTTAGCATTAGAACATACCGTGCGCTCATCTTCGTACTCTGATTTTGCATCACTCTCTATAGTTTACCCGGTTGAAACCAAGCAATCAATTTCAGACTCACACTGAAATATATAGGGCTCGATACACTCATTCAAAATAAACACTGCTTATACGTTTCCACAACCAAGTCTATCTGAGCCACAATTCATGGACACACCCTTATCAGATTGTTTCACAGCAGGACACTTTTATTTCGATCAATACGACAAAGCGCTTGGCATGTATTAAGAGGTCTCAAACTTTCCAATAAGAGCTAAAAATAATTTGTATGTTTTATTTTTCATCATAAAAATATTCCTAAGAAATTCACATTGGAAACGCGCGCACACCCACATCAACCAAAATGACCCAATTAAGCTCACCAGATATCCTTAAGCTTTACACAGGGATGGAATACACTCATTCACCACAGTGGTATTACCTCCTAGTCGGCCTTCCTAGGCCCAGTCCTTAAGTAATTAAGTGCGTCTTGCCAAACAGACACGATTTCCTACCCAATCCTTTTTCTTTTAAACCTGTAGGCACTAGCAGAGTCCAGCCACCTCCATCTCCCGGTAAGGTCTATAAAAGCAGAGTAAATCTCCAACCAGGCCCGGCTCCAGGAATATTTATTTGGGTGGGCCAAAGGTACATTTGGGTGGGCCACTGCTGCCCCGATTTATCGTTTATATATCCAGCCAGGCCTGCTTCTGGGCTTTCCTTTCTCTCTTTAGTCTTACAAAGCACAGTAGAACGCACTCTTTTCAAAGTCTTTCTAATTGTTATCGCTCTCAAAAGTGCTTTTCTTCCATGTAATGTCCCTTTGATGGGAAGGGGAGGTTTCTACGGTTGGAGTATTAAGCAAGTGACACTACTGGGGCTCCCTCTGTGCAAGCCTTCAGGGATAAACCCTCTCCATTACTACCTCCACCTGACCCCCGACTCTGCAGCACGCTCCCTTACAGGCCTGATTATCCACTTTTCTACCACCCATCTAGGTTACACCTTATTTCACAGTTGATCGTGTTCCCCAGTCCCATATCAGCCACCATTCAGTTCCACTTTCATTATTTCGAGTAAAAAACAATAGTAAAATCACCTTCAAACTTGAAACATTGAATATAGCAGTAAATGTAATTAGCATGCATGTTAAAGTATGCTCCACAGTTGTTCTAATCAGCCAGCTTTAGTGCCGGTGCAAAAGTCTTTTTGACCTCTTTTTTTGACCTCTTTCTCTGTAGATAACTCAACTACCGCCCTTTATCTCTCCATAGCCACTCCCCCGCATGGTCTCCGCCTCCAACTCCCCAACTACCACCCTCCACCAGTGCCCCTCATCTCTCCGTAGCTCCCCCACACCCCATGACCTCCTCCTCAGATTCCCTCACTGCCACCCTCCACCAGCACCCCTTATTGCTCCATAGTTCCCCCCACCCTGTGACCTTCTCGGATTCCCTAACTGCCACCCTCCACAAGTGCCCCTCATTTCTCTGAAGCCCCCCACCTCATGACCTCCACCTCTGCTTCCCTCACTGCTCCCTCCACCAGCGCCCCTCATCTCTCCGTAGTTCCCCCCAACCTTTGACCTCCTCCTCAGACTCACTCACTGCCACCGTCCACTAGTGCCCCTCATCCCTCTGTAGTGCCCTCCCTCCACCCCATAAACTTCTCCCCGGCTTCCCTCACTGCCACCCTCTACCAGCGCCCCTCATCTCTCCGTAGCCCCCAACCCTGTGACCTCCTCCTCGGGTTCCCTCACTGCCACCCTCTACCAGCGCCCCTCATCTCTCCGTAGCCCACAACCCCATGACCTCCTCCTCTAATTCCCTCACTGCCACCCTCTACCAGCGCCCCTCATCTCTCCGTAGCCCACAACCCCGTGACCTCCTCCTCGGATTCCCTCACTGCCACCCTCTACCAGCACCCCTCATCTCTCCGTAGCCCACAACCCCATGACCTCCTACTCGGATTCCCTCACTGCCACCCTCCACTAGTGCCCCTCAACTCGCCATTGCCCCTCTCTCATATCCATTCCATTTGTTGTATAGCGCTACTTAGATCAGTGTGGGGTGTCACAGTACTTTACATAACCGCACACATTATACAGAGACAATAAATCAGTCTACGGGGAATGTCACATAAGACCATGAGGATTACAAGGTGTAGAAATAACATGTCATCCATACTGGTAGGCAATTTATTTTACAAGGGTTTGGTCTGGGGAAGCACAAACTCAAGATTTAAAGAGTACTCCAGTGGTTGGGGGTTGGCTTTACTGATAAAGGTACAACTGCCCCAAAAAAATCTTTTCAGTAACATTAGAAAGTTGAAAGAATGTAGAAGCTCTAACCACATCACAACACAAAAAAGCGAAGTTTGTATTCAGCTCCTTAATGACATTTCATAGGTCACTGTCCTATGTTAGGATAGTAACTTCTGGACTGCAAGTAATACAAGGATATCTGTGACAGACTTAGTAACCCACTGAGCTATTCCCATAAAATTCAGTTTATCTGCATTTAAAAACGACCAAAAGACAAATGGTTGCTCTGCAGCAGTATCGTAAATCACCAGTTATCTGAACAGCTGTTATTGTCGTTGTACGTCAGTGGCAGGTTCACTGCGAGGGCCAAGTCTCATTTTTGGGTGGGCCAGACTCGTGTTTGGGTGGGCCACGCTCATGTTTGGGTGGGCCTGGCCCACCCGGCCCACCCTCTAGAACCGGGCCTGTCTCCAACCACTTTGTTTTTACATGGACATGCTTCCCATCCCATAGTTCCGTAAGTGTGTTGTAAACTCTTAAGCATGTTCCCTGCAGCTGTGATGTATCCAGAGCATAAGCCCAGGTGCATGTGCACCCTGTTATTCCTGTCAGTCATCAGACTCAAACTCAACTGTTTACTGCAACAGTTATTTATCTTCCGGACACCAGATCAGATTTGTATTTCAGGGTGTTGAAGGCATGGCTTCCAGGGGTATGCTGAGCTTGAGCACTTCTTGTTTCTTGGAATCTATCCTTCCTGCTAGGTGGGCCAAGGTGACGACTTGTAATAGTGCAAGCAGCTACGTTCTTCCTGTCTATGGGAGTGCCACCCTTGCCTGACTCAATCATGGTGGCGCTCTAGTGGGGCTGCGTGACTGCGCTATATCAGCAAGAATCATTCTCTTGTTACCAGTGGCTGACGTATTTGCTGCATTCTTTGAGTGGAGCATTGCCTGTTATGTTATAAAATTTTATATAGCGCACAGCTGCCCCAGCAAGGAGGTGTCCCGGTGCTGACAGCAGTGAAAGAACGGGGCTGTGATGAGAACTAGAGCCTACGGCAAATGAAAGAGGTGTGTTTTGATTGCCTTACAGAATGCTAGGTAGTTGCTCAAGCTGCGGGTCTTTAAAGGAAGAGAGTGCCAGAGTTTTGTGGCCATGGTGCGAAAAGTGCGCCCCCAGCGCGCATCCTTCTTACGTCGGGGACCACCACCAGGTGTTGCCCTAAAGAGCGGAGATGGCAGGTGGTTACATAGGGCAAAAGCAGGTTGGCCACGATCCCTGGGGAGGCAGATTTTCAGAATCTTAAAGGCAATGCAGAGAGCTTTAAACTCTATCTGCCTGGCCACCGGCAACCAGTGAAGCCGGCGAATGGCATCCGCCGCAGGACACGCTCTAGGGAGACCGAGAAGGGTTCTGGCAGCCGAATTTCAGACCCTCTGTAGTCTCAAAATTTCTGCCTTATTCGTCCCCAGATAGAGCGAGCGGGCATAGTCCAGTCTCGACTGATTTGAGGCCTGGACGATAACTTGCCGGGTTGACGGGTAAAAAAGAAAAATAATTAAGGTTTGAGCCCCTGCCACCTTTTTAGTTTGTACAAAAGGGGGTGGTGATGGACGGAGCATCTGAATCAATCAAACACTCATACCCAGTCAAAAGATCTGAGTTTAATCCATCACCGTTCTTTAGCCCACTCCGCCACCCCAGTTCAGACATGGCTATATGCAAATCAGTCTGACCCTGTGCCTCATGGGAACAGTCCAGCCCGAACTGCCAAGCCATGTCTTCCCTGGACCGGAAACAAGCTTCCGAGGACCGGTTTCTGGCATTCCAGCCGTCTTCAGCCCGGCTTGCTTGAATCCATTGGCAAAGTGAGCAAGGGACTTACGTCTGAGCATACCCTGCCACACTTATGGCGGCCAAAAGCGGTACAAAAGGCGGTGGTGATGGACGGAGTATCTGAATCAATCAAACACTCACATCCAGTCAAAAGATCTGGGTTTAATCCATCACCGTTCTTTAGCCCACTCTGCCACCCCAGTTCAGACATGGCCATATACAAATCAGTCTGACCCTGTGCCTCATGGGAACAGTCCAGCCCGATACAGATCGAAAGGCGCAGCTAGCCATTAACTTCTGTGTTAGATGCTCATGATACAGTAGAGCGGATGTCTCAGTCCAAGTGTCGTCAGACAGAGCAACGCACACGTGCGCCTTATAAGTTGCAGACACATTTTACACTCTCAGTATGGGAATCAAAGCAGCAGACTTGTCACGGAAGGTCCCTGCGTCGGGAGAAGTGTTAACAGATTAGTGCTTCCAAAAGAAGGTGCACATTCAGCAGATTTATTCGCACAAACATTAACTTGTACTTGTGCTCCTTTTATCAGCACATGAAACTTTAATTTTTCTAGTAGCAACAGCACTGTACTTACCACACAGCACGTTCCGTGATGAATCACTGCCTTGAACCAGGGATAGGAGTCCGTGTTAGCAACACACACACACACACACACATGGCATGAATCTTCCGATGGCTAGTGACCTGGTGACCGGTGCGTGGAAGGAGGAGGCTACCGGGCAAGCACTGGCTCCAAACAGGGAGGGACATCCACAGGCCCCGGCCTGCGCGCATACGATCAGACCTGGAATAATGGGGCTGTTTTGACGCCTGCGTGCGTGGAAAGGAGAAACAAAATTTCCGCCCGCCTGTGTCTGCCTCTGGCCAATCAGACCATGCATGCACTCAAGGCGTCACTCCAGGGTTCACAAGGGGCAGTCAGAGTCTGCTATAATGCTATTAATGACAGAAACCGTTCTTAACTATAAAATGATTGCCAGCAGGAAGAATTATTGAAAGTAAACTATGCGTGACAGTCTGCATCGGTAAATACAACAATTAGAGCTTCACTGCGGTCTGCGTCGGTCACCGCTCATTGGTGTCACCCCTAGTTCTGGTGTCACCCGGTGCGGTCCGCACTCCCCTAGTGACGCCACTCGCACCTCCAATCACCATAGTCCGCCCCCTCCTAGTTTGTCCTTTTCCTTTCAGCCCCTCCCTACTTTGTATTACACCCAGATACCTGCACACCCGTTCTGCGCCTTTGGGATATATTCTCTGAAGCAAGTTGATGAGGCCACGCTTCCCCGTCCTCCCGCTCAGGTCTTTGACTCTTCACCTGAAGCGGGACGGGGCCGCAGCCGAGCCGTGGCGTGAAGAATCCTGAGGCCCCAAAGCGGACGGGCCTCCGGCCGCCCACTCCCGTCCACTGGAGCAACAGACAGTGAGTCGATCCGGCCTTCTGAGGCCCGCTCTAGCTTCCTCTCTGAAGAGGAGATCCAACCTGGCAAGCGAGGTGACGTGCTAGGTGGGAGTCCGGTTACCCAGCGACCCCGCCCAGCGTCTCTCACGGAGCCTTGCGTCGCTCCCCCTTCCACACGCTTGTCACTGGGATCGCTTGGCTCAATTCTGTCGGGATCCAGCTGAGGCGCCTGCCTAGATCTTGAAATAGGACGACCGATCAACGGAGGACTACGGGTCCCAGAATGCTTAGAGGCAGGAGGAGGGTATTTTAGGGACACGTGTGCACGAAGCAGTGCGCGTAATTCTTGGAAACTTGAATTAACCGTCGGTCGGCGAGGAGACGCCGACATCAGGAGAAACCTGTGTGCTCAACGGGGGAGAAAAGACTCTAAGCTCGGCGGTTCCTGATATTAGCTCGCTTCCGGGGTGAGCCGTTGGAGAAGTCAGGGGCCGTGGAAACTCGCTGAAGAAATTATCGGCTTCAGGTAAGAGAGGGAGCGGCTGCTCTTACTCTCTGTGACATTACCTCAGCCGCTTGCTTCGTAGTATTCTGTCTGATCGCTTCTTGCGGCTGCGAGGGGTCAGAACAGTTGAACTAAGCTTAACAGAGCAGGAGGAGGACCGGTGGGAAAGTCTCCGTGAGATTGAACGGAGGGTTTCAGTGTTTATTTTCACCCTTCATTATTTAGACGTTTACAAAAGCGTGTTGATCCCCTGGAGAGGAGGAGCGCTTGGAATACGTAAGCTGCAATCACCATTGGAATGCGTGTTGATCCCCAGAGAGGAGGAGCGCCCACGTGTTAGTATTTGAAAGACTGCACCCCTGGAAAACCTTGTACCGTGGCACACGCTAAGGGAGAAAGACCCTTGGGGCAATTGATTGCACATTACTTGAGAGCTTTTGAGTTAAATAACATTAAGGAGGGATAAACTATTGGGGCTGATGAAGTAATCAGAAGTATAAGCAGGTTTATTTTCCTTGCACGGAGTGTGCTGTCGTTGGAATTGTTGTGTGCAGAGGATCTGCAGTTAAGGTACCTGATACTAGCGAGAAGTAATGAGAGTAGCCAAGATAGGGGGGAAGTGATAAGATTACTAATTGTTGTATGCTTGTGTTTTGCAGATCCTTTGTCCCTGCTGTCCCTGTCCCGTCCTTTGTCCCCTGTCCGATCTGACCGTAACTCAGTGGTATTCATAGTGAGTTCTGAACGATCGGGAAGCGGAACCCTTATAGCATCACACCGATCCTGAGGAGCAAGAGGAGCATAACAAATTCAGCACCAAGGGCAGCGGTGCAGTACCGCCTGACAGCCTCGGTACCACAGCGCCTCAGGAAGGGCGGAAGGGCAGAGAAAGGGAGGGGGGGCTCTGATTATTATCGCGCTGGGAAATTTCGGCAGCACACGGCGCAGATAACATCGGAACACCTCAATAACGCCAAAAAGGGCAAGAGCTATGGTTGAAAGCACGCTTCACTTCAGGGGTCGTGACACAGGTCCCTTGTTCTGCATTGCCCTATGAGCCCACGGCGCCACCCTCCAAGGTTTTCTGGGGTTGGAGAAAGGTCACTCTCACCAGTGGTTCAAATGAATTAGTTTTCTTGATGAGTGGCCACACTGGGATGTGATGTTCACAGATCTTCTCTCATAGGCAGGGCCAGATCAACAGGGAGGAGGGCAGCGCTCACAACTAACTCACACCCCCTAGGAACAGTCAGAGTAGCCTGAGACACAATCCCCCTGACGCAGTTGTCTACACTCCAGCCAGCCCAGCAGTGACAAAATGGCCGCCCAGTGTCTTCCCTTATATAGCCTGGGCCTTGGTCACTAGAGTGAACCGGAAGGTTCTGGAACCCCCTAATGTTATCCTATGAGCCAGAGCTCTGTGGTAATTCCTAGCAGGCGTCCATCTTAGGAACTCTCGCTACCCACCATTTTAGGAAGGTGCACCTGTGCCTCAGCACTAATTAGTAGTGGTGGGGCACTCGGAGACCTAAGGCCACACAAAAAGGATTGGTGGAAAAAGAAATGTGAGGCAGAAAGGGAACAAAAACATAGGGGAGACCATCCAAAAGCTGACAGGTCTAACAGGCAGTACTTCATCCTACATGCTATACTCGAGGGCAAGGAAATAACTTGTCTGCATGTATGGCCCTAACACTGAAAGCCCAGATTTTTCCTCCTGTTATGGCAAAAGGTGCGTGTTCGAGGATGCTTGACAATTATCTGGGGTGGAGATTTTAATGTAGTGTTGCATTCCACGCTGGATAAATCAGTAATGGGGCACAGATCACATCTCCTGGTGGCCGCACAGCTCCACGCTATTATGACAGACCAGGCAGGCACTGCATGATTTTTGGCACAAGCACCATGGCGAGATAGCCTCTAGTACTGGTCGCGTATCAACTACTGGCTAATGTGTGGAGATGTGGCTGCCTGGGTAAAAACGGTTGATCACATGTATCATCTGCTATCTGACCATGCTCCGGTGCGGTTTACCCTTAACCTGATGAAAAAGGGGGGACCACAGATTTAGTTGGTGGCACTAGTTAAATGCACTTAAGGACTCAATGTTCAGCCATACATAAATACTTCACCACCAATGTGAAATTGGTGTAGTCCCCCAGGCCTGCTGTTTAAGGCCTTTGAAGCATACATACATATGTGGTGTGTGTATAGTAAAACAGATAGGAGTACTGAGGGGACGACTGTCCAGCCGAGAGAAAGACCTGGGGGAGTTGGACACTCAGTACATAGCCACTAGGGACACACAAATACTTGCACAATAACCCAGCAAGCTCCCTGGAAGCTGAGAGGGAAAAACACTACTTGCACAGAAAAGCTACCGCTAGGCACTTCGGGGAGGAAGACTTAGCAGGGAAAACACTAGCCTCAATGCTCAGATCCGAACACGACTGCCCATACCTCACTGAGATCCTACATGACAAAAACCAACACTATTACACCACCAGTGATATAACAATGGCTATGGTAAGCTACTACTCCCGGCTATACAGCTCGGACCTTACGCTCAGTACTGACACCATTGAGGAGTACTTACATTCTATTCAATTGCTGGGAATAGATGATGCCCATAGACAATATCTGGATGTACCCTTTGGAGAAGAGGATATTGTCCAGGCAATCCGTAGTATGCACAGTGGTAGAGCTCCAATCCTGGATGGCATGACAGGCCAATTATATAAGAAGTACACTGACATCCTAGCCCTGCACCTAGATACGAGAGGCGCTTACAGTAACTATACTCAAACCCAACAAACCCGGCCACTTCATGCGACTCATACCATTCATTATCAATGATCAATGTTGACAAAATCCCAGCACACTTTATTGTGGACAGATTTCGCCTGCTCTTCCCTGACATTGGCCGGCTGGACCAGTCCGACTTCGTGCCAGACAGCTCTATCGCACATAACCACCCTGCCCTGTTCACTGTGATGCACTCTTTGTCATCTGAACTGCAGGCTGTCGCAGTCTACTTAGACACGACTAAGGCCTTCGATTAGTTGGAGTCGCCCAGCTCTTCTCATTGAGGCATTGGATAGGCCTTAGCTGTGGATTCCTCTGATGGCTAAAATTACTTTACATCAAACCAACTGCAAGCCTCAGGGTTAACGGTGTAGTCTTGCCCGCCTTCCAATTAACAGGGACAAGCAACAGGGCTGACTGCTGTCTCTGATACTATTTGCAATTCCTTAAGGAGCTGCTGGCAGAATCGCTTTGCCAGCGATCCACTGCACGAGGGCTTTCCTTTACATTTCACGTACTAATTGTGTCAACATACGCAGACGATGAAACTGTATCATGAGGAACTCAGATATGAATCTACCGCCCATTCTCCATGAATTTATTCGATTCAGGAGGCTCTCTGAGATCACAAATAATTGGTCTAAATCGGTTATTTTCCCTAATGCCTGTCACTCCGCAATGCACCATTGACTTTCTTTGAAGTGGGCTGACTCGGAGGTTAAATACCTGTGGGTTGGGAGACCAGAGACCATGACTTGTGAAAATGATGGCAGAGCCGCTACCTGGCTTGAGTACCGAACCAATGTGGGCTGTCCTACCACTCTCCATGGCCGGGATAAAAGCAATTGCAAAAATGCTAATACTCCTGAAATTCCTCTACCTCTTTGTTAACTTCCCACTACCACTAACATGGGCCTTCCTCAATCGGCTACGATCCATACAAATCACCTTGACTTGTGGTGGTGGGCAGCCACAGTTGGCGTGGGAAACATTCACCCTTCCATTTGAGCAGGAGAGTATGGGTGCTCATGACATGGAACTCTATTATGACTACGCACAAGCACAACATGTGCATCAGTGGATATACCCCACACCTTATATGGCTAGATATGGGCTCCCTTAGAACTATGTCTGGCAATGCAGTTTACAGAGAGACAAGAGGGGGGACAACCTGGCTAGATGGTGCCTGTTCCATAAATGTTGTCAATAATCAATGCAAAGCATTTGCTAATTCCTATTTACCAATGTGTGATGTCCATACTATAAGTACCTGTTGTACCACAAAAACTAATAAAAACCATTGTAACAACCAACTCAGGAGGAAGTAGTGGAAGATCTTCACTTCCGCAGAAGACCTTGGAATTCAGGTGAGTGGTCCTCTGTGTGAGAGCCAGCCTCCTTCCACCACGTCGATCATTACCGCTCATCAAGCAGGAAATGGTCTGGATCCTTCCACAGCTTCTCTAAGCCTGGCTATATCCCTGACGCATCAATCTGCAGAGGGTTCCTTGGTCCAGTTGAGGGGTTTCTACCAGGGCGATATGTGCTTCCCGGGAAGCTTCATAGGATTTTCTCTGAAAGATATCCATAGCGCAGCTACATGGGTTCTCCTCACACATTTTATTTTTAATTACAGGTTTCGCTTAGGAGAAATGCGCATTTACTCTAACTGAACTAAAGCAATTAAGCAATGATGTTTTATTGAACAGAAATACTACCTAAGTTTGCGTTTTCCAGCTGTCACACACAAAAGTGTTATCAGAAGACACATGGGTGAGTAACTACTTGAGGGACCATACCACAGCAAACTTTAGGTCTGCCACGTGTTGTGAACATGGATTTTTGTATATGAAAAACAAACCTGGCTTCGGTTAGCCTTTTTGAGCCTATTTGTAAAACAAATTGAAAAATCCCTTATCCTGTAAATGGGAATTTCTATAGCACATCATACAACCCAGCAGTTCACTTGGTGCAATAGAAAACGAGGGAAGTTGATGTAGGAACTAGCAAGAGCTGCAACAGAGTGGGCTAAGGCACGAATAGCAAGACTTTCTACTTCCTTCTCAACTTCAAGTAATTTGCTTAAATTCTCATAGAACGGTGAGGAGAGTTTGAACACTCAGCACTTTGTACAATAAAGTGCTGTCCTTGAATTTCTGAAGTTGTAATGGGGAAAGAATTTAAAGGAAATCTATTGAATCCCAGCAGATTAATTAAAACCAGATTTCATAAAAAGTTAAAAGATATGGAATAAACAGCCATGGCTTTGAAATGTACGAGCTTCATTACCAGAAAAGAGAGAAGATATGATTATGGTGCTTAAAGACGAGAATAATTCTTACAGCAGCATTTGGAATGAGTTGGATGCATTCCCTAGCAATCCGGTGTAAATGCACTTTCACTTTTAGCAGGCTGATTTCCTGTACCACTTGCATGCCTTAGAATTGTTTTTCTTCATTTAAAGGCACCTGCGCAGCAGCTGCCCAAGATCCATAATTGAAGAGAAACGTAAACGTGACCGGCGGATATTCTGAATTAATCTCATCAGCCTGCTACCCTGGGATTCATTCCAGCTCATTGTTTTATTTTATTTTTATTTTGTGCCACTACAGACTGGGGCCATGCCTATGCTAATCAGTCTAAGTCAGAAGAGTGCAGCCTCTTCTACTAGTGTCCCAGGCATCGTTCCCACGCTCTCCGTGGCAGAGGTCTTAAGCTGCATCTCACTGATGAGGCCCAATAAGGCTGACTTTTGCTCCCCATTCAGAGAGGGCGTGGCCTGGCAGTGTAGGCAGGATTGGTTATAATGGGGTAGGACCAAAGGTGATTTACACAAGGTTGGTCATTGTCTGTAGTGACATAGTTGGCAAAAGCACAATGGACGGGAATGCAGCCCAGGGTCAGTGCCCGAGATTAATTCAAGAATTCCACCTGTCACTTTTTTGTTTTTCAGAATTTATTGAAAGCCCTCCAAGAACCTTGAATCTCTTGCACTGAGTGAGCTAGAGGCGTATTGAGGCAGCAAGCGGATAAATGGGTGGTTGTATAAATAGAGGCCCTCTGGCTCATTTACCCCTACAGGCGCTGCTGCACTACACGCACAGGAGCTATAGCATGTAAATATGCGAGCCAAATACCCCTGTAGTGCAGACGTAGCTCTGTGATTCCCCTCCGTCATCATCCCCGCAATGTAAGAGGACTGGGGCCACAGTGCTGATTTCAGGGTGCAACTGGGAATTGTTAACAAATATTTCATTTTTTTGGCATAAGATGATATATATTGAAACTACGTCACTTTTGGTGCGTCACTTCCTGTTATGTTTTGTTCCATAATCCATCTATAGACAGGAGTTCCAGATACTTAGAGTGGATAAAGCACCGGAACTCAAGCACTTTCAACCACTTATAAAAAGCCACTCGATCTGGAAAAAGTAAGCAGTGCAGTAAGGTCCCATAGACGCCAAATTTCATTCTTTTATTTTCGAAAATAAAACAGGGTAAAATATTTTGCGTGCATCAAAATTAACCCCGAGGTCTATCATGTAACAGAAATGAAAACAAAATGTCAATAATGTGACCTCCACCCTAAGGTTTACCCCAAATCTTTTTTGTTAAAAAAATGTATCTACTTTACAAGATAAGTCTTTGCTCATGCATTGAATTATGGATAAAAATCCAGGCTGATAACTCAAATCAGCTGTAAATGATACTATTGGCTGGTACATATGAAACGAGTCCTCAGGTAATTCAGTGCCGCTGCTTTGATAGGTCACAGCCCTTGGGCTATTGGCGCTTTGGGATTATGAGGTTCTTCAGCATGTCGAAGGAGTTGCCATCAGGGTGCACGGTGACTATGCCCTGGCCTTCCTGGCGGACCTGAAGGAAGCCCGAGTCATCAACGCCAACTATGGTTGCCAGCGGGCCGGCTTCACTGCCCAGGCGGACCTGCTTCCCACTGCAAAGGAAGGTAGAGACATGTTAGTCAAGAGTTGCCAATAAAGTGAGCACAAACACCCGAGGAGACCACAGCACCAGAATGAATTGTTCTGTGAGGAGGCTACTGTGAGTGACTAGTAAATGGGAGAGGATTCCAGCTTTGGGCTTCACATCACATCCCTCAGGCAGACACAACCAATGACTCAGCGTCACCTAGTCTCAACATTTCCAGCAGCTAGAGACTGAAATAGTGAGCCTTACTTTAATGGAAGCGATATCAACTAAGCATTATGAAGCACACGTGAACGTGATATCTGAAAGAAATCGATAACAACACACAGAAAGCTAATTGCAATAATCAGACGGGAAACAAACGTAGGGGATTTATGTAAATTATACAACTTAGTGAATAGCGTCAGATGCATGCAGGTAGAACTCAGCCCCCCTGCACTCAAGGCTGCGCTTCCACAAGCTGTCTACGCGCCAGTCCGCCCTGTCTTTCAGGGGTGTGTGGTAACACCTCTACTTTCCAACAGGGGTTCCGACTCAGAGCACCGTCCACTCTGGGAGCGGTGCAGCTAGAGTGGATCTGTGTGCCCCTGGCATTGCTTCCAGAAGGTGCAGGGGTCATGCCTTGCATATGGCCGCGCTCTTCATTTCTTTTTACCACACACCTGGCTTTCACCTCTCGCACCGCATGCACGCAGCGGCCCTTTGCGAAGAGCTGCGGGCTCCACGGCGGCCATGACAGGAATCCACACAGAGGCACACGTCAGCGTGCGGTGCAGTTGGCCGTCGGCCTACCCCCAGGAATACCCCCTCACCTCAGAAATTGAAAGCAGCCCGAGTCCGCCGTTCCGCACGAAACAATGGGCGCTGCTTACCATCAAAGGCCCTGGAGGTCTGGGGGAACGTGACAACCAGCAAACCACACCACATTCATTTCATCTGGTGGTTTGGGAGAGCCCTGTGGGGATGCACAAAATCCGACCAGATTCAGGAAAAGAGGGGCATTAGCAGACTCCATTTCTCATGCTGAGTGATGAGATGCGAGCGCCGTTATCGGGCTAAGCTTTCCTAGAACCGTGCACGTGCACTGTGGGCTGCAGAGGAGGAATATAATGGGCCAGTGTTTTGTGGCACAATGCTTTATCACACAGGAGACACACAGGAGCCGCACACAACCACAGGCACAGAGCCACAAATAATGGATAGTCAGGGCACGACTTGTCAGAGACACTCCCATCTGCATTCCTAGTGTAACCGTAGAAAGAGGGCATCTCTGAACCAGTAGTGTGCATTTTTTTAAACTTCGCAAAGGCCAATTGAAATCTTCGTAAAACGGCGACTTTTGGGAACAATTAGCCTGCGTGTATTTTTACTTAACATTAACACAATGTTTCTACATAGGAAACTTTACAGGAAACAATATCACCTCATTATAAGTTGAGTCTTAATATGACGAGTCCTAATAAGATTTGGGCATAAACAGGAGTTTTTACTCTACAAGGCCCATGATAATAACAGCAAGCAGACTTGCCGTTGTATATTCCAGAGACAAATCCTCCAAGTTAAACATGGAGGAATTGGTCTCAGGAAAAAGGGCCAGAATTACAGTATGCAGGAATCGCTGGAGTTCCTCCCCATTCCAAAGGGGCCTACAGGAGATGAGTTAGGAATGGATGTCCAATTAATACGGCACCCCGAATTCTCCCAGGTTTTGTAACCAAGGTCTTAGTAATCCTCTTCCCCCGAAAGCCACTGTGCACAGAAAAGCTCTGGAAAAGGTCAACTTGCAAGGAAAAATTCTGCTGACCTCTTCCAGCTGGAATCTGTTGGAATAGAGAACTAAGCAGTAAAAAATACCTCGCTAGGAGGAGAAAGACTTGGCAACAGCGACTGGAGAATGTCCAAAACCATGGATAGAGTGACTAATGTGTGAACTTTGCAAATCATTGCCAACGGGGAAATTATACTTCAGACCTACTATAAACAGAGCTCAACCAGTTTGATGTACACAGTGACTAAAATATGACATACTATAGTTCACATAAGAGAAACGTGCGAAAATGCAAATTAGCTCAACTAGAAATGTATCGGGTCACATGCACACTGCAGCATTTACCTTACATTCACTGATACATGCTTGAAACCTCAAACTACCCTCTACCTTCAGTTTATGCAATAAGATCCTTCGTACTGACCTTGGGAGGAAGATCACAATAGTATTTGGCTCTTCGATTATTTTATACACCCACTGGGGGGACTGGAAACTGCTTGGAGAGCTGTTTAGCATAGCCTTGTGCACTCTGTACCACAAAGACGTATACACATCGGATGGAGGCACGCTCTCCACCCTTGCACACGTGCACACCATGAACAGTTCCCTACTTGACAAAAGAGCCAACACGGGTTTTACTTCAATCCAATGAGAGGAGGGCTGGTGGGAAGGTGCTGACAATGGGCGATTCTATAGACCAGTTACGCTAGGGGTGACTCTCACGTCCTTTGGTAGAGTCCACATCACAGAGGAGGGGCGCGCCTGCAGCACTGCACAGTTAGGACAGGCTGTTATTAAATTTAAGTAAACAGACTCACTGCATTGACTCAGAAGGAAGTTTCAACAGTGCACTGAGGGAGGGAGCCAGGGTAGCAGCTTGGGTATTTTTATGACAAGTACTTGCGTGGCGAACGCCGATGAAGCTGTGCTAGCCCTGGAGCGTCTGTCTCCTGTTGTGGGAAATGCAGGACACAATACATCTAGCAATGGTGACCGTAACATCACTGACTCACAAGGTCACACATAATATTCATGATTTTATCCAAGTAAAACTATCAGATGGGTTCAAGGCAATGCTTTGTTTCCGAGAGGCATTGGAAAACAAGTACAAATCACCTCAGACATGATACAGAAAAGGTAGCAAGGGTCCCCAGAATTACTCTGTGCCTACAAATCATGGTGTATGGTTCAGAGGTAAAAAGAAAGTGCAAGACAGCACCTACTATCAAGTGAGCGGGTTATTATTGCTTAGCAGGGCAGAGTAAGAGAACCTTATAAACGCGTTCTTGCACAGTGTTCTTGTGGTAACCAGACAGCTGCCATAAAATCCGAAGTATGTGAAGAGAGGAGGATGAGACAGGCTAGATGCACAGGAATCAAGCAAAAGGTGAGTGATGGCACATAGGTGTGCAGGGATACAGCATGAAGAGGCTCCTGAAAAGGTGCAAGAAGTCTGAGAACCAGAGTAGATCAGACCAAATTAGACCTACTGCGTCCTTCATTTTCTGACGGAGTCTTGAAATTTGGGGGGAAAGTGATATGCCATACAGAAACTTTCCTCTCCGATACCATCCTCATCATTTTGAGCTACTTTCTTGGCATGGCCTCGGTATGCACCTCAAGATTCCAATGCTTGTGTTAGAGGCACGTACATGGTGATGTTAGCCTTCGCATTAGCATGTAAGTTTCCAGGTTTAGCCCCTTGTGCCGAGGAGACCTAGAAATCGGTCATTTGAACCCTCTCCCATCTCTGATAGAGCTGCTGGATGTTTAGCTGTGGACCCAAAGAGGCCAGCTGGTCTGGCTACAGCTGTGCCGATAGAAACAAAAGAGGTGGCACTAAGGCGGGCAGACCTTTGCTATCAGGGGTAGCACTGGGGACACATGGAGCAGTATTGGGGGCACCAGACAGTGGGAAGGAGCTTCAGAGAGCTGGAGTAAACTTCTTGGACTTTAGTTTGTCATTCAAGGCATCCAACAACAAAAAGAGGAAGAGCCAGAGGGTAGCTCGAAAGTGTAGGCGTACTGAGAGGAAAGGAGTTCAGTACCAAATGTGATCTATAATAGCCCAAAGCCTACTGTGATGGAATGGACTGAAGCCTGGAACAGTGCCAGAAAGTACCGTGTGCACTCCTGGTCCTCATAGGCCTTGAGTGAGAGCAAGTGGAGGATGCCACATAATCCTGTTTCAGATGCTGCTCCAGTGTTAGAGAGGCTGCCTAAAGCGCCTCTGCCCAATAGGTTTCATGAAGAGGGAGCTGTAAGAGAGGGTGCCTACAGGATGTGATAGGCTCTACTCCAGGATACAGCCTCCCTGAATCACCACAGCAAACAGAGTATTCCTCATGAACGCCACCAGCAGGTCAGGCCATGCTCTACTTATCACTATCGCGGGTGATTAAATACCTGCTTCCTCTCCAGGGTGTGCCTCCACCGCGGCTGACGTGCCGATTGTTGTGGAGGGCAGGCGCCATCTTGGGTGAGGACCTGGATCCCGGCGGTGCCGCTCGCTGCGGTCTAGCTGGGGGTGGGGTTAAGCCATAAATTGCAACGGCCTACCGGACGCGCAGCGGGCACGTCGATGGTGCACTGAAGGTGCGCCTAAGGTAAGCCCGTCTGCGCCCGTCCACGGCCGGCTGGGGCAAGGGGCATGTTACTCTGCCCAACTTATTACCTATACTGCCTCTGATTTGACACGCCTGCCCTCCCAGTGGCCCCTCCTCCCGACCATACTTGCTAGATTAGACTCACCGGGACTGTTCTGCCCCCGAAGGGCTTTCCCGGAGTTTGATCCCCTGTTGGCCATGGCCCCTCCCCCTCCTGCCAAAAGAGCTGTCAGTTCCAACTTCACAGTGAGCTACTTGAACACCCGCTCGCTGGTCAAGCACCAGATGGAGATTTTCCAGCTCCTGGACTCTGATAAACCTGACATGCTTTTTGTCACTGAGACTTGGCTTATTGAGGAGTCTTCTCCGGATATCCTCGCGGCGGTCCCGCCGGGTTACTACATTCTCCAAGCCAATAGATCCTCGGGTAAGCCGGGTGGCGGGGTGGCAGCCATTATTAAACATCCTATTAGATTTTCTTCACTAGCTACTGCCAGTATCCCTTTGGTCGACAGCCTTATTCTTAGATTGGAATCCCCAGTGGCCCCCTTATCTGTATCCTGGTTTATCGCCCCCCTCAGCCTATGCCCAACTTCCCGTGAATGTTCGGTGACATGCTCTCCCAGCTGGTCATTAATAACTCAAAAATCCTAATTCTAAGGGACTTCAACTACTGGCCCTCTGAAGACAGAGAGATTTTCTGTTCATCCACCTTTTCTGACTTGTTATTTGGCATGAACTGCTCTCAACATATTCATTTAGCAACTGATGTCAAGGGCCACATCCTCGACCAGGTTTGGACCTCTAACCTGGATATCTCGTCTCCCCTTGTTCTTCCCGGTCCTTGGTCGGACCATTCCATTATTACCTTCTCCTTTGCTGTTACCACCCATACTAGTCGTACCCTTGAGGGCAATCTTCCAGCTAGGAACTGGAATAGGGCTTATTTGGGCACTTTTGTCACTTTACTTAGAGCCTCTCCCCCACCTGAGTGCGATTCTCTAGACACTCAAGCGTTAGGCCTGCAGCGCTGGCTCGAATCAGCTAGTGATACCGTAGCCCCCTTTAAATATGTCAGGTTAAAGCGTCCCCATGACGCGCAAAGATGGTTCTCAGAGGAACTTAAAGTAAAGAAACTTAAACTTAGACAGGCTGGGCGTTGTTGGCGATGAGACTACGCCCCTGACAAGAAGTTGGTATTCACGACCCTGCTCAAAGACTACAAGCTAGCTATCCTGCAAGCTAAAAATTCTTATTTCTTCAAGAAAATTGTAGACTCAGCCTCTAAGGCAAAATACATTTTTTCCATTGTGGAAGAACTCTCGCACCCAGATAGGATTACTATTAAAACTCCCCCCTCCCAGGCACTTTGTGACTCCCTTAATTTGTTTTTCATTGAAAAAGTCACTAAAATTAAAAACAGTATTTCTTGTCTTGTCCCCCCCTGACTCATCCACTCCAGCCACCACTCCTGCTGTTCATAATCCTCAGCAAATTACACAGATACCCCCTATTTCGGAGGACGAGTTTCTAGCCCTGCTAAATAAGGTGACCTCTGGCTCCCCCATTGACTGCTGTCGCCTTTGGCCCCACGTCGCCACGGGAAGGGAAGAGAATGGACTAAAGCCCCCACTGTCTGGAAGCGCCTCGATTCTTCTTCTATCCAGGGATTCATCCTTTCCCTAACCAGTCTTCTGATTGAGAAGGGGTACCGATCAAAGCCCCCACCGCCCTCCCAGTTACCGGTTGCTACCCAGACGAGGCAATCATATCCCCGCAATTACCAGGGACTTGTCTCTGTGGCATTTCCTGAAAGGAAGAGATAGCCGCGAACCACCTTTCCCTGCTTCCTCTTGACGACTAGACGTGGCCTGAATATATCGAGTGTCATAAGTTCATGATTGCAATGTTGATTCGTTGTTACACCAAACCAGAACCCGTTAAGAAGGAACTGTACCACTGTGTATTTTCTACTGTTAATAGAAGCGTGTGTGTTCCCCTCCCTGGCTACATCTGTTTGCCCTGACGAAGGTGCCTTACACCGAAACGCGCGTCGGCGCTACCATCAAGGACGGCAACATTATACCATCTAATTTGCCCTCTCACTGTGGCACCCCTGTCCATGCAACCATAAGTCCATCTATCTGTTGCAGGCTTTGTGAAATTTATCTGGTTGAACGGTTTGAATGTGTATGAGTCTGAATGATCCCTTGAAGGTGCGAATGTCTGTTGAGTCCCCCTAAAGTGCCCCGGAGTGTTTGGAACAATGAACTGTATGATGATGTTTCCTTCCTGACTTGACATGAAATATCACATTGATTGTTTTTATAAATTCCTGAATATCCAATCCCTGAATGTCTTTTTATAAATATGTGCATAAAAATAATTAAAAATATATATTTTTCATAAAAAGTATGATTTGAATTTCTGGCTCCGATACCTGGTAATATTGCTCCTTCACTAACAGAACTGGATCCCTTAGAGGAGCATTGGGTATTTACTCTGGCAGGGTGTTCTTCTCTATTTCACTGCTGTCCCACCCATGTCCTGCGTGAGGCCTTTACTGCCTGCCCCACCCCCTCTCTGACTCTTCTCAACAACTCACTCAAAGTGGGCTTGGTCCCTAGCTCTTTTAAAACCGCTGCAGCGGTGCCCATTCTCAAGAAGCCCAATGCTGACCCATCCCTTATGAACAACGTTCGCCCCATTTCCTTACTCCCTTACCGCAGTAAAGTACTTGAGGCCCATGTCACCCACTTCCTGAGCTCATTTATTGAGCACTCGCAGTTCCTCGACCCTCAACAGGCCGGTTTTCGACCTGCCCATTCAACTGAGCTGGTCATTCTCTCAGTGATGGAGGAGCTGCGGAGGGGCGCGGACTGTAACATCAGTCAGGCTTTGGTGCTTCTGGATTTGTCGGCTGCCTTCGACACGGTCGACCATGATATCCTGGTTGGCCGTGTCGAGGAGGCCGGCATCCGGGGATTAGCCCTTGACTGGGTTCGCTCTTTCGTGAGTAATCGTCACCAGGCTGTCCGTCTCTCTCAGTTCTCTGCTGACAAGGTTGGGTTGACATGCGGTGTCACGCAGGGTTCCTCCCTTTCTCCCCTCCTTTTCAACTTGTATCTTTCCCCCCTTATTCGGTCTTTACGAGGCAGCAATGTCACTGCATTTAATTATGCAGATGACATTCAACTGATCCTCGATATCGACCCCTTGGACCAATCCATCCACAACTTCCAGTCTACTCTGTGTCATATCAGCGATTGGATGAGGGCAAATCATCTGAAACTCAACCCGATAAGACCGAACTGGTTCTTATCGGGGGCGCCTCCAACCCGTGGATTCTAACTTTTGGCCTACTCGTCTAGGTCTCCCTCCCCCGCCCTGCTGATTCTGCTAAAAGCCTTGGGGTGGTCATCTGTAAACACCTTTCGATGAAACCCCAGATTAACACGGCGGTCTCCTCTAGTTTTTTTCACTTACGTAAAATCCGCAAGATATCCCGATTCCTCACTACAGGGGCTCTCACCCCTATGTAATTTCCAGGTTAGATTATGCCAACTCCCTTTATGTTGGCATTCCTACCTACCAGTTGAATCGATTGCAGCTGGTTAAGAACCAGGCTGCACGATTGATTTTCAAACAGCCCAGGCACCAGCATGTTCGTTCCCTGTTAAAAACCCTCCATTGGCTCCCTGTAGCTGAACATTGTAACTTCAAACTAGGCTGCACCATCTTTAAAGCGCTGGCCGGCCTCGCCCCAGCCTTCATCTCTTCTCTCCTTTACCACTATGCCCCCTCTCGTAACCTCCGATCCTCCCATCTTGCCTTACTTAAGATATCCACCTTCAAACGCAAGAAACATGGAGGGCTCAGATTCTCGTTTCTTGCCCGTTCTTTTTGGAACACACTCCCTTTAGAGTTTAGGCTCACCACCTCTTACCCCCACTTCAGGTCTCTCCTGAAAACCCACTTGTTCTGTAAAGCACATAACTAGGTCTTCCTTCTGCCCCGTCCCTTTTTCTCCCCCCCGTTCTCACCTCTCCTTATCTGTCTCCCTTTTACCCATAGAGCCAAGAAACCGTTTGGTGTAAGTGCGCTCTATAAGAACGTTTACATAACATAACACTGTGTTACGAGTCTGCAGCCAAGCAACCAGACGTAGAGTAAGGCTAAATCGCACGGTGCCCAAGACTTCCATACCAAGATGGGGAGTCGGACACAACACAACACTACAACAAAAAGGGCTTCATAAGGTTTTTGTACGCAACCTGGGGTGCATATAGTAGCTGGCGGACGACCGCTGGGGAAGTGTAGCCAACCCCGCTTTAAAAGTTAGTTTAGTAGTCTAGGGCGACAGGCACTCTGCACTGTTGGGGTATGGGCAGTTACTAGGCCCAGATTGTGGGGAGGTAGGGTGGGGGAATGTTGGGAACTTAGTGTTAAGTTAGTTCATTTAAAGTACAAGCAAGTACAGTTCAAGGCAGGGTTTGAGACTAAAGTGGCTCATATGACAGAAAACAAATACCGTTGTAGTCTCTTGATCAGTGATAGCGTCCACTGTATGCATTGGGGGCGGGGGTTGGGAATGGGGTGAGGAGAGGTGAGGCTGGACCTCATGGGTGAGAAAAAGTTTAAACTTTTATCCAGGAATGTAAATGGTCTGGGGGATAAACTAAAGAGAGGAATTGTTTTGGAGTATCTCAAAAGACATGCCCCAGACGTGGTTTAGCTCCAGGAGACTCACCTGGTAGGAAATAAGTGCAAAGCATTGGACAGATGGGGCTATCCCTTAGTCGCTCATTCAGGATTTACCTAAGGTTCACGAGAGGTTGGTTTTATGGTGCGTGGGTCCTTCCCGATGGCCATAGACTAAACATGGACTGATGACATGGGTAGATATGTAGCAGTCTCGGGGCGGTGGGAGGGAACAACACTGACCCTGGCATCTGTCTATATCCGCCAGGTATGCAGGCAATTGCATTTCGAGAATTGGGTAGTAAACTGATGGAGTTTCCGGTAGGAAAGCTGGTACTGGGGGGAGACTTTACCTCGGTGGTGTGTGGGAAGCGGGATCGCTGCCCCCCAATGGATCTGGGACCTGCACAACAGACACTGTCCACCTTTCTGGATGCCATTGATTGGCAGACACATGGCGAGTCCGTCACCCGGTAGATACCCAATTCACATTCTACTCCGGGGCGCACAATAGTCTCTCCCGGATCGACTATAGCCTTATGCCGGCAGATCAGGTGGGTGAGGTCACAGAGATTAGACACATGGCGCGGGGCATATCTGACCACTCTCCAATATGGGTACAGATGGGTAGAAAACAGAAAGGCAGAATAGCGTCCATTAGTCCGTGGCACCTGCGAAACCCCAAAATATGGCAGAAAATCACCACATCGACCAAGTGCTATTTTCAGGAAAATGAGGGATCTGTGAGGTCGGCGTGCATGCTCTGTGAGGCATTCAAAACAGTGGTCTGAGGTCAGGCAATCTCACATAGTGGGGGCTGAAAAGGAAAAAAGATGCAGAGTTAACACAACTAGAGGAGGAAATCTTAGTGCTTGAGTGAGAGCTTCTGGGAGACGGAGGGCGAGTGCGGTACACAAAGTTAATCTCAAGAAGGAAGAATACAAAAGTGTGGCAACAGACAGAGCTAAAGTAATGCTGAGTAACAAGCTAGGTAGGGTGTATGAGTCAGGGGATAAGGCAGGCAAGCTGCTGGAGTGGGTGTACTGACATGAGCGTGCTAGTTGCCTGGTAACGGAAATAAAGACTGTTGAGGGAGCAATACTTACTTACCCGCAATCGATCGTAGACGAGTTCGCTAAATATTATTCTAAGATATATAAATCCATTCTGCCTGCTAGATAGAGGAGCAGCAAGCTCTGTTAACTGATATCCGGCTGCTGACTTTACAAGAGGCAGACAGAACGTTTCTTGACAGTGAACTCACATCTGATGAAATAGCGCGAGCCATTAGGGACCAACAGTCCGGAAAAGCCATGGGTCTGAACGGTCTCCCAATAGAGCTGTACAAGCTAAAGCCCGATAGAATAGCTCCGTACCTCAGGGCTATGTATAACAAAAGTAGAGAAGCTGGGCGGCTCCCTCTGGACTAGCGGATTGCCACAGTGGTAGTCATACACAAGGAAGGTAGGCCTAGGGAGCAGTGTTCATCGTACAGACCCATCTCATTGCTGAATGTCAAGGCTAAGTCCTGGCCAAATTGTTGGCCACAAGGTTCGATGGGGTGATCTCCGATCTAGTCCATCCGGACCAGTCTGGATTCATGCCTCTGAGAAATACTGCCTTCAATCTACGTAGACTCCATGGGGTGTTGGGAAAATGGCAACACTTAGAGAGGATGCGGTGGGGATGTCATTAGAAGCCGCAATGGCGTTTGACATGATTGTGTGGCCCTATCTCTTCGCAGTGTTGGAAAAAAATGGGATTCGGCTTTGGATTTATTAGATGGGAGAGGCTACTATATTCGGAACCGCTAGCGCAAGTAGTAGTGAACAGAAGGTCGGTGACTTTCACTCTTGGACGGGAAACGAGACAAAGCTGCCCCTTGTCCCCCTTGCTTTTTGCCCTGGCACTTGAGCCCCTGCTGAGCCGGATCCACAGGGACACGGTCGTGAGGGGTTTGCAATGGTCGATGGAATGGGAGGATCTTATCTCCCTGTATGCTGACGTTGTTCTCTTATATCTGGCATCCCGGCGGGCCTTGATGAATAGAGTAATGGATATTTTTACTACCTTTGGTAGATACTAAGGATATGTCATTAACTGGACAAAATCGGTGATATATGTGCTAAGGGGAGGGTTCCCATGCTTGCCCAAGGGATGTAGAATAACAGAGGCTGTAGATGGCTTTAAGTAGCTTGGTATCTACATCACTGTAGATCCCCAGTTGTATAATGAACACAACCTCTTGCCGCCTCTGCGTAAACTCCAAAGTGATGTGGAACACTAGAGGTCCCTTCCGCTGTCCCTGCTGGGCAGGGCAGCCTTATTTAAGATGATGTCCTTGCCCCGCTTCTTGTACATCTTGCAAAACTCACATGCTCCTGTCCCCGCCACCTATTTTGCAGATATAGAGAGAGAGAGAGCAGAGAGCTCTCCTGTGGTCTGGGGGAACGCCTGAAATAGCACTGGTGAGGGGTTGGTACGATGGTGGAATTTGACTTCCAAACATCAAGAAATATTACTGGCCTGCGCAATTGGCAGCAATCAACCAAGGTATATATAGTTTGCATGCAGACCCTGGGTATCAAATGGATAGATGGCTTTTGATAGGGGGCTCATACACCAAAGCATTGTACTCTAGACCTGCCTGGTTGAATCTTACAGGACCCACAGCACACTCTGTCAGGGTCTAGCACTCAGCACATAAAAGTTTAGGTTGGGATAACAAACTAACAAGGGCCACCCCTCTGTGGCACTCACATTTGTTGGCCACCCTTAGAAACTCAAAGGGCTTCGATAAGTGGGACCTTATTGGAATATCCAAAGTGGGCGATATAAGGAAGGGGGGAAAATTGGTAGAATTTCCTACGCTACAATATATGAATATGAGCTGGCAGGATCGGAAATATTCAGGTATTATCAGGTGAGGCATGGCCTCAATGCATGTATCCCACCAGGGCAAACTCTCCTGGATGCAACATCACTTGAGTACAGGCTCCTGGATGGCTATATGCCCAATAAATCAATATCACTCACCTATCGTAAACTAATCAACCATGTAGCGGATCCCCTTATACAGCTCAGAGATAAGTGGGCTGATGACATGCTAGAACTGGACGATGAGGACTGGACTGAGGCGCTTGCCTCTCCAAGGGCAGTTGCAATCTCACAAAGACTCAAACTTGTAAAATTAAAATTTTTGCTTAGAGTGTACTATTGTAGGGCGGTCCTGGCCCCAATGGGGGTACGGAGAAGGCTCGGACTGTAAGAGAGCCTGTGGGAAAGAGGGTACGTTCCTACATATTCTGTGGGAATGTGACAGCATTCGTAAATATTGGATGAGTGTGTTGAGATGTATGACGGAGGTTGTGGGTCAAGAACTGGGCCTTGATGCCAAGATGTGTTTGCTTAACATATGGGGGCCAACCGACTTAAATAGCAAAAAAAGACTATGGGTGACCTTGGGGTACATGGTAGCAAAGCGTAACATCACCAGAATGTGGGGGGCACAGGAGGCCGCTGACTTACTATCATGGAAACGAGACATGGATTGGTGTATGTTCAGAGAAAAAACAGGAGGCTGTAGTCTAAATGGAACACGTATCGTGGAGACATCTGCGACCCCACCCCCTTCTCTCCCTGTCCCCCTCACTCTCGACAATCAAGAGCTAACGGAGTAAGATAACCAGCATCTAATAAGAAATGAAAAGTTACTTTGCTTTCTAACCTGGTATTATGTACAGTCATGTAAGTATTGACGTTTCCAAAATCATGTACTTCTGCAATCACACGGTTATTCTTCAATAAAAAGAGTTTTTAAAAAAATGGGCTTCATTTCAAAGGTTTCCTTAGCTGCCAGTCATGGACTGTCCTTTTCCTGGACATCTAAAACCGGATCAGGCAGAAACAGGTTGTAACGTAATGGAGCAAAAATATTTATGCTACCAAGTAATTTTCAGGGTTCCTTTCACTACTTGCAAAAAGAATAGCGTGGGTGATCTCTAAATGGGAGAAGGGCCACAGAATAGGGCGTCTTAGTGCCTCAGTGGAAAAAAAGAGCCCAGTTCTGTATAAAAGACTTTACTGCCAAAGTAGCTCCTTGTAGACAATTAATTTCAAAGTCACCTATCCGATATGGCTGCCTTATTTGTTATTTTGATTTTTAAGGCCTAACCTTTACCCTCTTGGTGTGTCATGGCGCTGGAAAGGGAGCCCTCACTGATCACAAGAGATCGAGAGGGCTTTATTAAAGAGCCAGGTTGTGAGTTGTTTCCTGTAAAGAGGGAAACTGGAAAGTTGGCGCAGAAATAAAGGAAGGTTGTTGCAATTATTTGCTGCCAAATATGAGAAAGGTCGACCCAAAGGTCCTAGTGCGAGTGATGTGTGGGATGAAAGCCAGGCTGAGTTTGGTCAAGGGCATAACAGGCGTAGAGAGGTATAAGGAGATCTTAGTGTTCAGACTGAGTGCCCTTCAGGTACGCAAAGCTTTGGGGGCAAAGCAAAGGGTCTTAAATAAGGGTCTTAAATAACGCTCATTTATGCATAAAGAGCCAGTGGAGATTTTCCAAGGAGGGTTCAGAAGAACCAGCGTAAAAAGACTGTAGTAATGAAGAGGAATGTTGCAAGGCAGAATGAAAGTGATGATCGATGTAGGACTTCCCAAATTATAGATATATTCAAGACTTCAAAAGGAGAAAATCGCACAGAAGGCACTTAGTCAGAAAGGAACATATTGACATGATGTGCATATTTCTTTTTGAATTCAAATCTTTTTTATTGAAAAAAGAACATAAGAAGCACAGAAGGAAAAAGAACAAAAAGCATAGTACAACATTTACATACATTACGTGTGGTTATGGCTGGCTCCGGATTAACTAGACAGATGGTGTATTAAAGGACCTTGTGAAGATGTGCAACTATGACGTCATGCTTGTAATGTACAGCCAAGTGGTTGTTCTATACTCTGAACCAAATATATACGAAGTAAATCGATAAATAAAATAAATAATACAAAATATATAATACATAGTACAAATACGTAGATACTTTCAAGGTATTCTCAAATGATACATACACTGGTACATTACTTAAGAAATCGAATATAGCCCATACTGGGTTTCTGACGGTGTCGCAGTAGTAAGTGTAGGAGGAAGTAAGCTCGCAATTACATCGCACTGAGCATATTCACCTACATAAAAGCAAGAGGAACTAGTATCCCTCTAGGGAGGATCAAACGAAAAGGAGGAGGCATCAAGAGATTTCCAGAGTTTTTTTGTTGATGCACGCCAAAGAGAGGATTGAAGGGCAGTATTGTCTACTCCTCCGATACAAGAGACCCACTCACGCCACATCTTGAAGGAGACTTCCTCAGCAGCCTTCCATTTACACAGTATGACCTTACATGCTAAGGTGAGAAGCAGGTCTAGCAGTTGTCTATCATACTCATTAGCCACCGTTGGGTCTAAAGCACCTAGAATGACATAGGTAAATTCTCTCCGTGGCTTGATTTTAAAAATATGTTCTATGCAGTTGAAAACGTTATTCCAATAGTTTTTTAGGGAGGAGCAATGGAAAAACATGTGTGACAAGTCACCTTCGGCCTGATTGCAGTTCCAGCATTTTGGGGTATCTCTCAGTTTAAGTTTAAATAGTTTTTGGGGTGTCCAGAACACCCTGTTGAGCAACATAAATTTTGTTTGTGATAGGATTGGGGAAACTTTGTTCACAAGAGCTGTTGCATTGATTCTGTCCCAGTCAAATTCAATTCCTGTGTTGTTGGGTTCCTCCTCCCATTTTATTTCATTACACTTTTGTGCTTTCCCGGCTTTTGGGATAAGTAGTTTATAGACATTAGATACAAAATGACCTGCAGCTTGGAGACGCGTTAGTTGTGATTTAAGCCATGGCTCAAGGGGTTTAAGTGGACGTGGGGCAAGGACTGTCTTCAGCTTTAGGAAAGCGTAGAAGTCTATTGGTGTAAGGCAGTGAGTTGCCTGGATCTCAGAGTATGGAAGTGGTGAGCATCCGTCATATAGGTCAGAGACCATGTTTATGCCTTTCAACGACCAATGTTCCCAGTGGAGTGATTCCCCATCAATTCGAATAGCTGGGTTATGCCATAAGGCAATGGAGGTAGTGTTTCTTATTTTTGGACCGGACGATTGAACTTGCTCTAGTCTTAGAAGAGGTCGTCTAGTGTTTAGCATGATATATTTAGAATGAGGGAGATGCGCTAAATCCACGGTAAGTAGTGCTTTGAGGGGCGCCTTGCCTACAATAGCTTTCTCTATATCTATCCATAATGGGGTATAGCATGGTTCCTCGACAAACCAGGCTGCTCCCTGCTTGCACAAGAATGCTGTCTGGTAGTTTCTAAAGTTGGGAAGCCCCAGGCCGCCTTTTTCCTTAGTAAGCTGCAGCTTTTTCATAGATACCCTGGGCTTCTTCCCTTGCCATAAAAATGTTCCAAACAGTTTATCTATTTTGCGCAGGAAGTCATCCGTGAACGTCATGGGGAGCATGCTCGCCAGATAATTTACCAAGGGTGTTACCATCACCTTTAGCGTCTCAGCTCTCCCCCACCACGATAGGAACTTAGGGGACCAACCACCTAGTAATTTTGTTATTTTGTTCAGGAGGCGCTCTTCATTGACTTGTAATGTCGTAATTTGTTCTTTGTCAAAATCTAATCCTAGATATTTAAAACAGTCCGGCTGCCACGTTAAACCAGAATTCCCCAAGATCTCCTTAATTCCTATACTATTCAATAGTTTCACTTCAGTTTTGTCCTTATTCAAGGAGTATCCAGAAACCTCCGGGAATTCCTCAATGGTGTTCATTAGGGCTGGTATTGCCTCATCTGCCTTCTCAGACATGACTAGAACGTTATCTGCGTATGCTGTAAGTTTGATGACGCAGTCGTTAAAGGGAATTCCAGAGATGGTAGTGTTATTACGTATTTGGTACAGGAAGGGTTCTATGGCCAATAAGAAAAGCGAGGGGGAAGGGGGCAACCCTGTCTTGTTCCCTGTTGTAATTTGAAAGGAGAGGAGAAGGCACCACCCGCTCGAACCCTGGCCGAGGGACAGGAGTAGAGGGACATGACCAGTTTTATGACTGTTGGACCTAAGTTAAATGTATTTAAAACAGCCTCCAAAAACGTCCAATCTACCTTGTCGAAGGCTTTTTCTGCGTCCACTGTTATCGCTACAGTGGGAGTGGAGAGAAGTTTTGACTTTTCAAGGACGTGCGTTAATATTCTAGTATTGTCACTATAGAGTCAATTTTTCAGAAAGCCAGCTTGTGAGGGGTGGATAATTTTCGGTAAGATTTTCTGGATTCGGTTTGCTAGGATCGAGGCTAGAAGCTTACAGTCTAAATTGATGAGCGAGATGGGTCTGTAGTTTTTGGGGAACTTCGGATCTTTGCCCTCTTTTGGTAAGACCGCTATGACAGCCTCCGCCAGTGTACCTTTAACCTCTCCCGTTTCGTTAATTTCATGAAACATATGAAGCAAGAGCGGTGCCAATGTAGAGGAAAAGCATTTGTAGAATTTAGCTGTGAACCCATCAGGTCCTGGGGCTTTCCCGCAGCGAAGTGATTTTATAGCTTCTGTCACCTCGGCCTGTGTTATCGGGTTGTTAAGCGCCTCCTGGTCTTCTAGAGGGAGGGTGGGCAGATCACATTTATCTAAGTAGCGTTTAACCTTATCTTTGTCTACATTTTTGTTTTTCGCATATAGACGCTCATAAAAGACCTTGAATATGTCGGCAATTTTAAGGGGATCGGTCCAGGACATTCCCTTGTCATCCAATAGTGAGTTGATTGTGTTTTTCTGTATCTTAAATTTCAGGTACGCTGCTAGTCCCTTCCCCGCCTTGTTAGATTTGCAGACTTTATAACGTTTCCTTCTATCCAGCCACACCCCAGCTCTTTCACTTATAATTTTGTTGTATGCGTATTTTTGGTTAGTTAGTTTATTTAGAGTCACTTCAGACCTGTTCTGTATATAGCTGGCCTCTAATGCGGCAATGTCCGCCTCTAATGTCTCCAAGGCCGCGTTGTAGTTTTTATTTATGGCAGATTTAAGTTTAATGATTACGCCACGTATAGTACTCTTTAGGGCCTCCCAACGGGTGTAATCAGTAGTTTCCCCTCTCTTGTTGTCTGTTAGATAATCCTTTATTGCAACTTCAATTGATTTTATGTGCTTCTCATCCCCCAGGAATTTCATCATTTAGCCGCCATAAGGATTGGCGAAGAGTCGGCTTTATATTAGATACCGTGAGTGAAATGCAGGAATAATCTGATATGACCCTCGGTTCTATACTTGTGTCTTCAATTCTGGCTAAGGCATTTTTAGTGATAAATAAATAGTCGATTCGTGAGAATGAGTCATGTGGAGGGGAGTAGAACGTGTAGTCCCTGCCATCCGGGTTTTGTAGACGCCATGAGTCTATCATATTGAATCTGCTACAGAGTTTGATAAAGGCCTTATGTGCCTTATTGCTGCGAAAAGGGCATTTAGAGTCCCTGTCTAGGGTGGGGTCAACCGGTAAATTAAAGTCACCCGTGAAGATGTGTACCGCTGTGTCGGGGATAGTGTCCATCTGTTTTGTGAGCTCTGACCAGAATGATAGATCGCATGTGTTCGGGGCATAGACGTTCGTAATATAGAACTCGGTGTCATCCTTAAGTAATTTGGACGTGACCCATCTGCCTTTGGTGTCAGTTGTTGATGAGATGACTTCTACATTAGCCTTCCTAGCGATCAATGTTACCACCCCATTTTTCTTTTTAATAGCTGCGGACCCCACTACCTCTGTGAAAAATTTGTTCCTGAGTGTGTGCAGTAGTTTGGCCTCTAGCTTCGATTCCTGGAGCAAGGCAATGTCACTTTTCTGCCTACGAAGGTAGTCTAGAACTTTCTGTCATTTAACAGGTTGGTTTAAGCCCTTCACATTAAGTGATAGTATTTTCAAGTTACTGAATTTTGTAGTTCCTATGGGTGTATCAATTGCTTGTGTCATCTTGATTGTGTGTCAAAACATATAAGATCAGAGGGTGAACATGTGTGCCTGAGTATATCAGACCTCTGGTTGCTGCTATCATGATTTTTGACAGACTCCTTATATAAACCCTTGGCCAACCTCCATTGCGATTTCCCCACTGTGAGCCGTCTATCAGACATGACTCGTTCAGAAACTCTGGGGCTAATGTGCATCCAAATTGACTTGTAAGCGTAAGTACCAGTACGAATAAAAGTAATAGCTGAGACAAAAAATAATAGAAAAAACATCTCATACCCAACCCCTTCCCTCCTCCCCTCCCAACTCCCTCCACCCTCTCCCTCAACCCACCCCTCCCACCCCAATTATAGAAATAGGACATGGCGATTCCGGAACAACAACAGCGAACTTCGCCTCCATAGCAACTTTTTAAATTGACATACGATGAGAGCTACATTAGATTTCTAGGCCTCAAACAACTTTAACTGGAATCCTATATGGCTCGAGCAGCCCACTGCATCTATATTTAGGACATATACTATGACTTGTACTATCTATCGAGATTTTCGTACCCTAGGGTACTCCTGAGTACCTGAGAGAACATAACTGTACTATGCAAAATGTAAGTAAGGTAGCATCAGCATGACTCCCAAAGACAACAGCACATGTAAGCCTAGTTGAGACATTATATGATAACCTGCTTTGCTGATATGCATTAGGGAGAAATCACTATATACTGCATCAATACCTGTTAATTTGCATTACCAATACAAACAGTTCTGCTGCCACCGTTTTACTGCATTATTGTGTGGTAACTTACCGCACCATCACAAGACAAGTTTAGTAATCTAGAACCCTAAACAGTAAGGGTTACTCAGCAAGTACGTAAAGTGTTGCAAACATCAGAGCAGACCTTAGTGCACAAACATTCGAGCAAGAGAAGCAACCTGGAAAGAAAAATGAGTATCCACCTCTAATCACTTCTAGACACTTCTAGCCAGTACCAGATGCACCGGCCGCCTCTGTTGCTGATACGTCCATACATGCTTCTTCTGAGTTATTCAGCATGCGTTTGAGCTTAGTTGGGTCTGAAAAAATGTGGGATACTCCTTGTATGGTCACTTTGAATTTGGCCGGACCGATAAAACCATACTGGTGACCCAATGATCGCAATTGTGGTCGTAGTGCAAGGAAAGCTTTCCTTATGTCCACCGTCTCTTTACTGTAGTCTTGTGATATGTTGATCTTGTTTCCCTTCCACAGAACATGGTTGCTTTTACGCACAAATGCAAGAATCTGTTCTACATGTTGGAACCTCAATGGTTTGCAGATGATGGCTCTCGGACCTTTTTGACTTTTTGTAATCCTGCCTGGGACTCTATGCGCCCTGTCAAATTCCAAAGGCTGGGCAAAAGAAAGGTTGGTTGCTTGTGTGAACCATGTCTCTAAGAAGGCAAAACAAGAACCATGAGACTCCTCTGAATTTTCTGGAATGCCAAAGATTCTAAGGTTGCCCCTCCGGTTTCTGTCTTCTAATTCCGAGAGTCTCCTCGTGACTTGGTCGGAGGCTATAGTGAGATGTTTGAGAGCTCCACATGTCTTGACCTCTGAGTCTTCAAGCCTACTGATCTTCGATTCAGCTTCAGTGAATTTAGAGTTGATATCTTTAATATCTTGCCTGGTGGCCACTACCTCTTCTTTTGTGGACCTAGCCAAATCTCGTACTTCCTCCAGCCTACTCAAGATGGTATCCATGGCTTCACTAAAGTCTTTCTTGCCTTTGAATGGTGACAACGGGCTTGGTGGCTCAGCCTTAGGGCGTTTAAGGCCTTAATTATTTTCTTTTTCGACCATGTTCCTTGTTTCCTTAGGCCACCAGGTCAATCTAGCCTCAGACGGTGAACAGTTGTATAGGCACTCAGTAGTGGCACCACAGTGTGTTTGCCCACTTTGCCTAGTTTGAACAGCTTGATTAGTCCCACTGCAGCCCAGGAAACAGCCTGTCGCGGCTCTCTATTGATTTAGAAATTGATTTAATGACTCACGTTTGGCGCCACAGACACAGCTTGCATTACAATATTCCTCCTTTCGTCGTAGGGTCACTCATTTCCATTGAGCTACATACACCATCATCGCGTCGGACATTTCTCACAATATGCAGTTGCACATGAAGCACAGATTCTACGACTGACTCCCGCCACTTGAAAGGTCTGCATCTACCTCTGAACACGCATCGGACCAGCAGTGGCATGTATTTAGTGCATTTTCAGACCAGAACCTGAACAGGCACGCTTAAGAACATTTGGGTGCTTTGACATGTGACTTCAGGTTATTGAGGACTTACTTCACTGAGGCCCACATGCATCAAGGTATTTAGGAGTCGCAAACGGTGCGAATCGGTAAATTCGTCCGTTTGCGATTTCTAAATATCTTTTTTGGATGCATCAAACATTTTTTGGGAAATCGCTATTTTTAGCGAATTTCAAAAATATGATTGCTTTTAAGGAATCGCAAATTTGCGATTCCTTAAAAGCAATGCATGATTGCATTTTAAATTGTGAATTCGCAATTAGGGGGTGCAAATTACCACGAGGTTGAACCTCGTGGTAATTTGCGAAAAAGTTTAAAAATGTTCAAAATTGCATTTTAAACACTGTAATGTTACAGACACACATGCCCTTAGGACATGTGTGTGTGAAACATACACTTAAAAATGCATTTCAGGGGTGCAGGGGGGGTCATTTGGACCCCCCCTGCACCCATGTAATGCATGAACATTTTGCAAATCGCAAATAGAAATTTGCAAAATGTCAATGGGAATTGCGAAATCGCAATTTAGAATTCGCATAATCCTCGCGATTCGGCAAAAATTGAGATTTTCACAGAATCGCAAAAATTATGCTAATAAATTAATACATCCCATTTTGCGATTCCTTATTTGTGATTCCCTATTTTTCGCAAATAAGGAATCGCAAAATGTCCCGATGATGCATGTGGCCCTTACTTCCGTTAATAAGACAGTCTATATCGGACAGCCAGCCATTTACGATTTATTGTTCACACTAAAGCATTCTGTTTCGTATCACTGTTCAACTTTATAGTCCGTTGTTGTATTGGAATGCAGTTAATTACAGACAGATTCCCATTCTTAAGTTTTGATTATAAAAGCGTGTTAGTGCCCGCCATTTTGTGTGCCCAGAGCAGTTCCTGCATGTGAATTGTCTCAGCAAATGGCGAAACAGTCGGGAAAGTCTATGTGTAACCCCAAGGTTTGTGTTTTAACGCCGGTGTATGCTGGTAAAATCGTTTTGATTTGAAATCAGAGGTTTGTGCTGCGGTGTTAGTTCCGTTAGGTCTGTTGCTCACCAGCTCTCACCAGCACGATCACAAAATTTCATTATAAAAGTTGAGATTTATAATGCAAAACACCACTCGCCCGTTGCCCTGATCTTTTCTTTGTTTTTAGCGCTACACCGGCATTATGGATCATAACAGGACACGTAGGGTAACAGTCCGATAAAAACATTATGCCGCCATTTTGAAAATCATTTCCTCGTGTAGATAATAGAGTTAAAGGGCATTTTCGCTTCGATTTTTGCACTTTCAGTACACTTACTGGGCTCCTTTGCAGATACTCTTTCGTCTCCGGCGGTCACTGGTGTTGATTGTGGCATGCAAGGTTCCGCTGCTTCAGGCAGCCGTCTTGTCCGGGCCGCCGTTCGAGTCCGCCGCTGCACTGCTCCGAAACGCGGGAGAAGCGGATGAGAGTTTTTCACCCTTTTCTGTGGCCGAAACTGGCTCAAACTGTCACTGTGTACGAAGGGAGCCTTCCGACGCCTGAAACGTCTCTCAGGTTAGAGAATACCCGGTTTCTGCAGCTCTCCGCTTCATCGTAACCATATCGCTGCGAAGGAGCGAAGAGTCACGCCGCCATTCTTCCCGGCGTCCAAGCCACGCCCCCATGATGTGCATATTTCTGTTGAAATATACAGACGTATCTAAATCCGGGGCGCGTCTTGAGCAGCCAATATGGTGGATGCGCTTCAACATGCTCTGCTCACCACCAGACATGTTCTGAACAATCCTCAGGCCAGGTGTATGTGAAGCTCTGACACAATCTTTTGCACCCCAAGTTTCCATATAGCACGCCACCCAAGACAGAACAGAGATGCTTAGAGCAGCTCACGTCCAAAAGTAACATGCAGACCACACTGACGCTGGGGAAGTGAGGATCCGAGAAGCTGGGATGGCGAACGCCTGGCAGAGAGGGAGACACTCGGAGGCTGGCATCCAGACAGGAAGATCAGTGGCCTGTGTTTTTGGCCGGACGGGCCCAAGAAGCGGTACAGCCAAAAGAGAGCAGGGCCACAGCACTGCTTTCTTCAGGGCTGCAACTGGGATGTACCATTGGCACGGCTTTCGATCCAGTGAAACTCACTACGGGCCCATTAGATGTATATCCGGTCGCCCATGCCACACATTGATGCAGGTCAGTGCTGAGGTTTGAGGGGGAAGGTCAGAGAAGACAAGGGGCCGGCCATTTGAAGCAAAGAAGAAGGCAGTACCCATTTAAGGCGGATGGGCAAATGAACTCAGCCTGTTACCAAACAGGAGGAGTGGGTGATGGAGTAAAGCCTGCACCCTACCCTGATTTTTTTTTTTTTTTTTAATTTTTGTAAACCTTTATTGTGCATCAATAAAAGAACAAATACGGGCCCACAACCATCAGGCCGGCCACGAAAACATTTGTAGCACCAAAGCACGCAGTACGGTGACACAGTAACACAATATAACAAGAGGCAGACATGTAACAGTTACACTGTGTATCATCATAATACCGTGTCCAGGATCAGTGAAGGTTTGTTTTATATTTTGTTGCAACTATCAAAGTCCGACATTATAATATTACATAAAAGACAAACTAAGTGAAGGAGTCCGTGTAGGCGAGATAGACAATACCAACAATTATGTCGAGTAATCAGATTACCCAAAAGTCTAGTCACCCCAGGCGGAATGGCGGCTTAAAGTTTCCACAGCAGCAGTATCAGACCGAACGTAACACCCTGTGTTCACCGCCACCCACCTACAACTGTCCCCGACACGGACCCGAGAAAGAATAACGAAAGAAGACGAACAACGAAGAAAATAAAGGCACCATAGAACTGAAACAGAAAACGAAAAATCCCCCAACCCCCCACCCTACACGCATGCAGAGGCTACGGCCTACCCCCCCCCCCCCCCCCCCCCCCCTCAGCAGTGTGTCTGTCGCCCAATAAACCCGAAATATAGAACAAGAAAAGAAAGAAGGAAAAAAGAAAAAGGAAGAATTATAATACCTGAAATATAGGGAGTAAGAAAAGAATAAACTAATCTATGACTCCCATGAAATAAGGAAGGTGGGGAGGAGCCCAACTAATATCAGGCCTCCCGGTCTCTCCAGCCGTCACAAATTCTCCTACGCCATATATAGCAATAACTATGAAAACCACCGCATCAAAGGAGAGTCAAAATTGTGTACACCCGGACCCCCACCGCGCACAAAACCGAGCAAGATGGCCGCTTCCGACAAAGAAGATGCAGATGAGGAGGAAGTGGGCGCCCCCAGTCACCAGCAAGCGCAGTGCCCAAAATGACGGACGCCTCTTCCATCGCATGATGACACACACTCCACCAAAGTAGATAAGAGGCTACGGAGGCAAGGGCAGCGAGGGAAGTCAGCAGCTGGGAAGTCATTAAGGGAAGCCAAAGTGAAGTCTGCGTAGACAAAGTTCCAATTGTCGAAGTGGAAAGAGACTTTGTATCTGTAGCCTCATAAGGAAGGAGACACCCAACATTGTAGCCAGAATCATGTCGTTTCCCTGTACTCTCCTGCTGCAACATTGTATCCAAGTCAGGAGTAATTAGCGGCAGCAGGGGACCAGTCGACCGCGATCCCACTAAATCCGGTGCAGCTTCCTCAATCCTGCGCTCCAACTCTCGGACGTTTCGCCGCCATGTTTCCCTCAAATCGGCAAGGGCAGCCAGGATATCGCCACAAGTCAGGCCCCCCGCAAGTACAGCCGGTTCACAGCGCTCGGCGGCGCCCTCAGATCAGCCTCCAGCATGAGGGCAGGCAGGGCATCGCGTGCTGGGGACAGGGGAACAACCACCATCTCTTCTCGATAGGAAGGCGACATTACCACCAATGCAGTGAGCCCACAGTGGAGGGGGGGGGGGGCGACGACACTGGCAAGAAATTAACAGTGCGAGCTCCTGAAGAGAGCGCGGCTCACAATCCGGGGGCAGTGCAAAATGAGAGCCCCCCCGCCTAATGGTGGTGCGGGCGGGCCGTAGCAGAGAAGGCGCTCCAAAATGGACTCCGTCCAGCCGTATTCAGCGTAGCAGGGGGAAGCCCTGCAGGAAGGGCCCCCGTCCTGCCAGTAACCAGTTCGTCCCAACCGGCAGTCTCACCACAATGGAAGGGGTCGGTGTCATCCACCTCCGCAATCGGCCGCTTTCCCTCAAAAATCGGCACCTTCCCGGCTCGTCCCGTCGACTACATCCAGCCGCGTCCAGCGGCGGCGATCAGCACAGGTTCCCGGGGCAGCATCGGAGCCTGGCAAATGGTGCGAGTTCACCGTCAAAACTGCAGGCAGAGACCTCTGAGGAACGCCAGCAGCCTCAGTGCGTGTGTGTCTCCGTTTTGACGCTGTGGAGGCGAGGATGAAAGGCAGGATAATGAGACAGGATCGGACGGCTTGCGGAGCCGGGAGCCTACACGTCCGTCCCGTCCGCCATCTTGGCTCCTCCCCCACCCTACCCTGATTTGGTGGAAAAATAAAACCTGTAAATTGACTGAACGGACTGAGGGAAATGCAAAGACGATCAGAAAATAAACTCACAAGTGCACACCAATGAAAGAAGGACCCAAGGTAGGAAGCTGGAGGCACAAAGGCAGTTGATACTGAACCACAGGGCATGGCGGGGGATTAAGGCGACAGGGGGCACACCCCGATCGGTGGGCCCTGAGGTGGGTGATAATAGTGAATAAGAAATCCAGTAGAGGTGCCACGGGTCTGGTAGGATGCAGAGGTGAAGGGGACCCTGTCCTAATTCATTGGGACCTAAATGGGCAGAGTAGGTGAACCAATGAAGAAGATATCCTGACTGCAGCCATCCAAAAGTATGACCACTGAAATATAGGAATCTATTCCCACTTGGTGCCAGTGTAACGCTGGGAGACTGGTGAGGTCTTTTGTTTCCCTCTGGTGAAGTTTGGGTGCTCAGAATACTCCAACATAAACTGTCCGGGATCGAGGGGTGCGGGCCCTCGCAAGCCCTTTCTTGGCTGCCCGTGATTAAATCCACCTGAGTCTGTGGTCAGATTCCAGGAGTTGTGTCCACTAGGAAATACAGCAGCAATGGCCAGGGCAGCAACCCCTATGTGTATATGATATGTATGAGTAACTTCACATATCTAACATGGGCACCATGGCTAAGAATAAGACTACAAAGCCACAGGTACAGACTAAAATAAAACAGATGTGGGGGGCGAGCCCACTGCAACAACGTCTGAATCATTGGAGTCCCCGAAGAAGTGAAGGACACAACTGTGGAACAGTTTATAGACAAGCATTTACAATGCAACGGTCTCGCCTTTGCAAAAGTTAGAGCTATTGGCATTGTAAATGACAACATTTTTATTTATGTGTTGGTTTTGAAAACAGATAAATAAATGGCATTGTCATTTACAATGCCAATAGCTTAATCTCTCGCAAATGCGAGACCTATTGCATTTGCACCCACACACACACTATAGCCACACACACACACTCACACAGAGCCACACACACACACACACACACACAGAGCCACCACACACACAGAACCACACGCACATTCAGACTACCTATATTGTTTGTGACTACTATTTTAATGTATCGAACACCTATAGAAATCCAAGTAACTAAACTGAAAATGCTGGGACTGAAAATCCCATTGGGTGGCGGAGGGGGGGAGAAGATGAAGGTGTTTACAATTTCTGACGATGGCCAAAACGTTCAACAAAAACCCATACGATTCCTGATAAACATGGGGGGCGGGGAGGGGGTGTAAAATGCATATGGTGAAGTATGTAACTATAATTGGCTGCGGTGCAGGCAGTTTCTCTGTTCTCGTTCAATGACTTATGGGGAGGTCCAAGAGGCACAAGCCTTTATAATCTTGAGCGTTTTACACTCCAACACGGCCATTTTAAATGTACTGTGTTAATGATGACACATTATTCTTGAAATGTTGATCTTTTTCAGCAACACAAGACTTCAGTTTGAGCAAAATAAGATATTGGGCGTTGCGTTGGGCAATGTCTGCCAATGTACATACATCTAAGCAGCAAGAAAAGAAATACCACTCTATTGCACAGTGGACGAGTCCTTTCGGGTAGCATAACTGCGCTTTGAGATAAAATAGCTCTCTTGGAAGACATGCATACCACTTCGACACAGTCTATAATCTGGTTCAATACAAGCATGCACTGACCGAATGCCATTTGAGGCAGGCTTGATACCAGTTAACCAATTAGTCAAATTCTAAACACAGAGCTACAAGTTCATCTTAAGGAACAGCGGCGGCTATAATTTAAGTGGGCAATTACTTCCACACCTAGACTTTTCAAGGGTGGGCATTTTAGCTTGAAGTAAGGGACAATACCTAATAATAATCCTGGGGCACAAATAGTGCGGCTATTAAGTTGTGCACAGCAGCTCGGTTAATTAGGGTTTCCAAGGCTGAAGTTTGAGCGAGAATTGGTAGGTGAGCAAACATTTAAATGAAAACTCAATTTTCAAAATGATGGCGAAAAAGCCCCTTTACTGCCAAAGTGATTGGCTGCCGCAGACCCACATAGGGTGGGGAATTACCGGGCAGCTTAAGTCCGATCCCAGTAGTAAATCGGGGCAGTTCTCCATTGAGAGAAGATTGAAAACGGGTCAGGGGAGGGGGGCGAGGACAAGCCCATCACCACAGAACGGTGGAACGTCTCCTCTGTAGATTAACCACTCATCTTTATCATAGCCGGGCTGAAAACCGATGCAGGTTCGCGATAGCAGGAGCACCACAAAAACATCCAGGTCCGCGCTACATAAGGCCGCGGCAGCCCTAGTACACACCGTGCACCCTACACGGAGGTACAGGATGAGGCCTTATTCTGAGCGGGACCAACGGTATTCTAGAGCAGCAGGAGGGAGGGTGGGGCGGAGGTGATGCGCTCACAACGCAAGTACAGACCGGGTGGCTCCCGGCGGCGAATTACGCCATGAAACTGGTGAAATGCACATTCCGGCCGCAGTGATTCTGCGTTGGAGAAAGTCTAGTCACACCGCGCAAATACAGTGGCGCGCTCCAGCTGCCCGGGACATTATCGTCAGTGAATTATTGCCAGCGTTGTGACAGCCAATAGAAAGCCACGGTACAGTCCCTGAGGTCTCGGCCCCGTTAGAAAGGCAATTTTAGAGCCGGACTTACGTGTGTGGTAAAAGGTTTATCATCTTCTTTATGAGGCGAAACAGATGGCCCCATAAAGACGATAAGAAAGCTTTTACCACAAACGTAAGTCAAGTAAGCCAGTCTGAAAAGGACGGGGCTTACAGAGAAAGAAGAACATCACTAGGACCTCTTTTCCAATGGCTGGCCACCGTTTAGGACGTCAGTCAATGGAAACGAGGGGCGTGGCTTAACCTCGCTAGTGAAAGTTTCTCTATCTCATTAAGTCTCGCCAGCTCTACTGCGCATGTGCGCAGGCTTTCGCAGTCTGAGACCTAAAAAACGGCTACAATCCAAGGTGCCGAAGGAGGTTCTCTAAAGATGCTTTGTCATCTGAAGAGCGCAATGAGCCCTGTGTTAAGGTAGCCTCCTGGAGCACCTTCCCCGACCATCCATGGTGACATTCCTCAACCACTGGACAGAGATAACATACTTACAGTGGCTAGGTCAAAAAAAGAAAAACAACAGATGTGCTTCATTTTCTGCTTGTTCTGTGTGCTGTGGGAGGATATGCCCACAAGCTTCTACATCCAGCAAAAATACTCCTCCAGGGTAAGATGCACTTTTTCAAAAACCCAGTGGTGGAGTGGGAATAGGTGGAGGAGCAGTAAGATTTACATGGATAGAACACATGCCCTAAAAAAGCACAGCAGAACAAAGAGGACTTCCTAAACCAGAGGGAATGAAGAAATGGATGAGAGAGAGACATAAATCCACAGAGCCTACACAATGACATACAAGGGGAAACGGTAACTGTTTTTGTCCCCTCTGCACTGCCAACCTTTTCTTCCCCATCTGTGCATTTGCTTTTACAACTTGTAGCTTGTTACTGTTTTTACTGTATTTTTAGGCGCTCCTCTGTGCCCCCCGCTCCCCTCCGCTGCTCCCCCGCGGCCCGCCCCTTTTTCCTTCTGTATCCCTTGCCCTTGCCATTGATCGGCCGCTCCCGCCTCCCAGCTGCTTCTCCCTCCCACTTCGCCTCTTATGGAGGGCGCGCACAGCAGGCGCGCCACTGGCACACCAAAGGCAGGCCCGTCTGCGCCCGTCAGCGCCTGGACCGCGCCCAGCGCCAGGACCCCTGGACCCCGCGCAACGCCAGACTGCACTACGACTCCAGAACCCTCCACGCACTCAACACCAGACAAGACCAACCATGCTACCGGGCCACCCCGAAGCGCACCCAAGGGCCCTTCGCCTGCAGGAACTTCAGATTCACCAGCATCCAGCCCACCAAACCACCAACCAGAGAACCCAACCACCTTCGCTGCATCCTCCTCAACACTCGCTCCGCTCGCAAACACGCTATCGAACTCTGGAACCTCCTAGACTCTACCGCCCCCGACATCGCCTTCCTGACGGAGACCTGGCTGAACGCCACCTCAGCACCAGACGTCCCAATAGCCATCCCAGAAGGCTACAAGATCTCCCGCAGAGACCGCACCAACGGAGTGGGAGGGGGAATCGCCATCATCCACAAAGACACCCTCAGAATCTCGACCAACACCGCCGACACCCTCACAACCGCCGAGCACATGCACTTCCAGATCCATACCGACCCCAACACCACCCTCAGAGGAACACTCGTCTACAGACCTCCCGGACCACAACCACAGTTCAGTGACACCATCGCTGACCTCGTCAGCACCCACACCCTCGCCTCCATGGACTACATCCTCCTCGGGGACCTGAACTTCCACCTCGAGAACAACAACAACGCCAACTCCACCGCCCTGATCGACAACCTCGGACTCAAACAGCTCTTGACAACACCCACCCACGCTGCTGGACACACACTGGACCCCATCTTCTCCGCAAGCCCCCAAGTCTCCTTCAATCACACAACCGAACCCCACTGGACCGACCACAGATGCGTCCACTTCACCTTCAGGAAACCCACCACACACCACCGCACCCAACAGCTGCCACGCCGCTGCTGGGGCAAGGTCACCAAGGACCATCTGACTACCACCCTCGCCCTGAGACCACCCGCCAACCCCACCGACCCAGACACCGCCGCAACCAACCTCAAACAATGGATCAATGACTGCGCCAACATCCTCGCCCCTCTCAAGACCTCCACGACCAACCACACCAACAAGAAAGCCGCCTGGTTCACCGAAGACCTCCGGACCTCCAAGCGCACCTGTCGGAAGCTGGAGAAGAAATGGCTCCACAACCTAACACCTGACAGCCACACAGCCCACAAGAGCGCCACCCGCAGACAACACCAACTCATCAGGGCCGCCAAGAGGACCGCCTTCAAGGACCGCTTAGACAACAATGCACACAACACCAAAGAGCTCTTCAGCATCGTGAAAGAACTCTCCAACCCCAGCTCCAACACCAATTACATCCCACCATCACAAGACCTGTGCGACTCCTTGGCCGCCTTCTTTCACCGCAAGATCAACGACATCCACGACAGCTTCAACCCCGACAACCCGCACACACCACCGATTCCACCACCCCTGCGGCCACCACCCGCACCAGCCGCCTGACCGCCTGGTCCAACATCAGCAACGAAGACACCATCAAAACCATAAACTCCATCCACTCCGGAGCCCCATCTGACCCCTGCCCTCACCACGTCTTCAACAAAGCCAGCACAACCATCGCACCCCACCTCTGGAAAACAATCAACAGTTCCTTCGAGACAGCAACTTTCCCGGAAAGCGGGAAGCACGCCGAGATCAACGCCCTTCTGAAGAAGCCCAAGGCGGACCCCAAGGACCTCAAGAACTTCCGGCCCATCTCCCTGCTCCAGTTCCCGGCAAAAGTGACAGAGAAGATTGTCAACAAACAGCTAACCCGGTACCTCGAAGACAACAACATCCTTAACCCTTCCCAATCCGGTTTTCGCAGCAACCACAGCACTGAGACCGCCCTTATCGCCGCCACTGACGACACCAGGATCCTGATGGACAAAGTAGAAACAGCCGCCCTCATCCTCCTGGACCTATCAGCAGCCTTTGACACAGTCTGCCACCGCACCCTATATGCACGCCTCCATGACGCCGGAATTCAAGGGAAGGCCCTGGCCTGGACCACATCCTTTCTCTTCGGCAGAACCCAGAGCGTCCGCCTCCCACCCTTCCGCTCGAAATCCACCGAGATCATCTGCAGCATCCCACAGGGATCCTCCCTCAGCCCGCCGCTGTTCAATATCTACATGGCACCGCTCGCCCACGTCGCACGACAACATAACCTCAACATCATCTCCTATGCCGACGACACCCAGCTGATCATATCCCTCACCGAAGAACCTCACACCGCCAAAGCCAACCTCCACAGAAGAATGAAGGCCGTAGCCGACTGGATGAAGGACAGCAGACTGAAGCTGAACTCAGACAAGACGGAGGTCCTCATTCTCGGAACCACCCCATAATCCTGGGACGACTCTTGGTGGCCCACATCGCTAGGCACAGCCCCGGAACCTACAGACCACGCACGCAACCTGGGGGTCATCCTCAATTCCACCCTCTCCATGACCATGCAAGTCGCCGTCTCCGCGTCCTGCTTCAACACCCTCCGCATGCTCCGCAGGATCTTCAAATGGATCCCTCCCGACACGAGAAAAACCGTCACCCAGGCCCTCAACACCAGCAGACTCGACTACGGGAACGCCCTCTACTCAGGAACAACAACCAAGCGCCTGAGGCGATTACAACGAATCCAGAACGCCTCGGCACGACTGATCCTCAACGTCCCCCGACGCAGCCACATTACACCCCACCTTAGAGGCCTGTATTTGCTCCCCGTCAACAAGAGGATCCCCTTCAAACTCCTCATCCACGCACACAAAGCCCTACACAACGCCGGACCTACATACCTCAACGACCGACTCAGCTTCCACACCCCCACTCGAAGCCTCCGCTCAGCCAACCTCGTCCTCGCCACAGTTCCTCGTATCTGGAAAACCACCGCCGGCGGCAGATCCTTCTCCTACCTCGCCGGCAAGACCTGGAATGCTCTCCCCACAAACTTACGACAGACTCAGGACCTGCTGGCCTTCAGAAGACTCCTCAAGGCCTGGCTCTTCGATCAGTAACGGCCCCCCTTCCCCAGCGCCTTGAGACCCTCACGGGTATGTAGCGTGCTTTATAAATGCAATGATTGATTGATTGATTGAAGAAAAATCAAATAATCTGAGCAGCCTGCTGACTCCTGGACCAATCGAAGATCATAGCTCTTAAATACTATAGCTAGACAAAGTAGGAAGGAGGGAGAAACTAGATAGGTGTAACATTAACTCCCTATATTTTAACAACTAGATAGTACCAGACAGCTGTAAGGTTTAGTCTTCAGGCCTAAAGGAAGTGTGTTAGGCAGGTCCCTACCTGTTCCTTGTACTTCATGGTGCTGGTAAGGGGCGACAGATGCTTCAGGGTGGGAGTATAGAGTAAGAAACCTTGTGAAGAGGGTTGTTTACATTTCAGTTGGTTTGTGAATTCATGCTCCGAGTTGCCTGATCTGACATATTTTGTCCTGAAACATGAGTGTGCTAGTGGACAAGATCAAAGGTGGAGGGAGGGCTGTTTTTAAAAATATTAAACACCACTCATCATATTTATTGATGCTGCAAGAAATACATCTCTAGATCATAACTTAATTTTCCTAGGGCACTAAGGTTGCAACAAGGTATTTCACCCTCGGTTCTCGAAAGGCTCCATAGGAGGGGCAATCATGCAGCAGACATCTTTTTCCAAGCTGATCACACAGGTCAGGGCAGATGGCCATGGTTTTTCTGTAGTACTGATGGGTATGATAGAGGGCAACCCTTGAACTTTAATAAATGTCTATGCACTCCCATCAATGAGACACGTAGTCCCAGATGAACTCAGTGGGATCCTAGGAGCACTGCCACAAGGGATGATGATACTCTGGGGTAGACTTCATCACAGCAAGGGTTAAAGAACTAGATCCTCATGGAACCCAATCTGGGGGGCTACACAGAAACAATGTATTCTCAGACTGATCAACTGTTTAGAGCTATGTGACATTTGGCGTACATGGCACATAGGCAAGATGGTCTACATCTACTATGCTGCACACTACAGTTCTCAAGGCTGGATTACTTTCCCCTCCCTGCAACCCACCTTATCTTGGGTTCCGGTGTCATAAATCCTCCCTCGGGGAAGGTCAGGCCATTTACCTGCCTAACACTTGGGTTGAGCTAGGAGAGGCAGTTCAGGTTTATCAACGTTGAATGGATGGTGGCTAGTTGTTAATGAGTTTGCATGATGTGTGTTCTGTTTATGTACCCCCATAACATTCAAAATATTCATGTATCTGAGCACACATTTTGTATTTATAAATATGTGCTGAATTTGGTATTGATTATATATGTACAACACAACAACTTTATTATAGTTTCATATCGCAACATGTATATATATATATATATATATATATATATATATATATATATATATATATATATATATATATATATATACACACATTCGTGTGTTTAAACATGTAGGCAGGATTTACTGAGGCTGCAACATAATGAATATGCTGATTCTTGTATTTTACATCATTAATCACAAGGCCTGCACTTATCAAAATACTCGGAAAAGTGCATTTAAGCCTGGAAAAGGACAATTATTAGGGAGAGTGGAATCCTTTGCTTTCTTCTTGGTGCATTGGTTCATGAAAGTGGAGCTGAAAACACCCCTAGCAAAGGCACTCTGCTTCTTGGAGTCAGCACGGCTTATCAACTCGCAGGGAAACACCGCAACTAAGACAGAGTGACTACCTCGAAGTACAGGTTTGTATTGAGCTGAGATATATTGGCTAGAAGCCATTTCAAGACATTCACACGGGCTCTTTTGGTACTAAAACTGATTAGTTAAGTACTAGTAAGGAGGCGTTCCATCATGTAATGCAATGAAATACTGAATCATTACATTGTTGCATTAAAAACAAATATTTTACATATTAAATGCTTTGAATCAAGATTTATTATAGATCTTCAAACCAAGACCCCGCCAGGGCTGAATACTGAAGCGGAATTGGCCATACATTTAGGTCAATAAGTTGACAACACAATGTAGTTTCACTGGGCCTCATTCTCACTGGATGCAATAATGTATATAGATGACCTGCACTGTGATATTTTGTAAATAGCACAATGAAATTTAGAATTGTGGACTGATGAATTATTTATTTTGAAATCATGTTTGGTCTAAAATAGGAACACCAATAATGCCCATTCAGCGCTTAATAACTTTTTGTTTTTGGTTTCTTGAAAAGGTCGTTATAAAGGAGTTGTAGATAAAGGAAAATCACGAAAGTACACTCCAAGATGGCCGCTGTAAAAATTATATGAATTTTAGTCCCTCTTTAATGTTGACAACTAGAGGATGTGACATCATTTTGAATCTATCGTGCAACTTTATTTAATGAAGTGTTAACATATTGTGCAATCAACAGTGGAAAAAGGCGCGATGCCGAAACCAGTCCTGATTTCTGTTTAAAGCGATAATAAAATCGTTAGAATTCTGAGCCACGGAGTGCAGTCCATTCTTTTACCATAGTAAGAGAAAATCGAACGAAAATGTAATGCTTTGATTGCAACTATTGTGTTTTTCTAGTTACATCTATATGGATTACCTGCACTAGATTAGGACATTTATAGTATGGCTTTCTGTCCATCTATGGGGAAAGCAGGTTTGGAGCTCTTTAACAAACAGATAATCATGTTGTTTCACAGAACTGATCATTGCCTGGAACCCATCCCCCTCATGTAATGAGTAGGTGGTCCATGGGGTAGAGTCCACCACATTCCCCGTCTAGTGTTTGGATAAATACAGACTCAAAGCCAACTGACAGACAGTCTCGGGAGTCTAAAAAGGAGACATATTTTGCAATTAAGCCAACAATGGATAAAGCAAAGTACCTAAGTATGGAAATATAGTCACATTTCTAACTAAACACAGAACTGTGTTGATTCACAAACTGCATTTTGTAATGCGTAAAGAAGTAAAATTCACAAACCTATGGTTTCCCCACCTCCCCAATACTGAGGAAGAGGAACCACTGAAACGCGTTTGTGACAAGTGCAAATAAATCCGGACGAGGATTTAACCCCCCTGTGAGTGCTGGTGCATTTCCTTTGACTTTGGTGTTAAACGAGAGACTGTCCTCACACCCGCTAGAGTGTGGGATTATGGGCAGACTTTGGAGCGAAATAAATGTATATATTTATATATCAACCAAGGAAGTCGCGGGTCTCTCTGCCGATTTGCGGCGGCGTGCTCGATTGAGGTCGCGACCCTCACAATATTCAACACGATTCTTGCTCCTCCGTTAAAGAATCAACTCAAGCCCAAATCCATAAAGCGTGCCGTTTTATTCAAAACATGAAACAAGCACAACGCCAGCGCGTTTCGGTGCAGCCGCACCTTGGTCACGAGACTCGTGACCAAGGTGCGGCTGCACCGAAACATGTCGGGCGTTGTGCTTGTTTCATTTTTTGAATAAAACTACACGCTTTATGGATTTGGGCTCGAGTGGATTCTTTAACGGATGAGCAAGAATTGTGTTGAATATAAATATATATACGCATTAATGTGGGAAAACATGTAGGTAGGATTTACTGAGGATGCAACAGAATTAATATGCTAATTCTTGTATTTTACACCATTAATCACAAGGCCTTTACTTTTCAGAGTAATCAGAAAAGTATCTAAGCCTGGTAAAAAACAATTATTAGGGAGAGAGGAATCCTTTACTTTCCACTGTGTAATTAAGGTTAGGTCTGTGTTTCAATAGGAAGAGCACTCTTTGTTTTGCTTATAACTTTGTTGCTGTTTGACAAATGTCCACAAAATTTCGAAAATAAATTGTTTATCCCCCTCAGCTCCTTCCTGGAACGTTTTGGGATGATCCGTCAAGAGAAGGCCGAGACAAAAAGGGGGGTCCCAAAACCAAATGTCCTAATCCATTTTCCATAGACTTTTTTTAGGCAGCACAATCTCAAAAACTGCTGCACGAAATTATACTAAATTTGGCAGGCAGTTAGATCTTGGTCCAGAAAGCATGGTTTGTTGTGATATGGTGAAAATCGGTTCACCAGTTCATGAGAAATGAGGCATCAAACATATTTGTAGATCAGGACAGGTGGGTTTAAGGGACTCTTGTAAAAGCCCTGCAGCTAACTGCCCACCCACTGTGTGCTGTAGGCAGTTGGCTTTACGTTAGAACAAACCTTAGAAATTCAATGAAAATAACAAACATTAAAGTGATGTTCTAGTCAGATGAAAATGTCAGTGTAACGTAACTTTTTGGACTAAAAAAACTCACCAGTTATAGTTCTCTCTAATAACTATACCTCGCGCGCCAAGGTAACTATAACTCACACCCTTGCATCATGAGTAATGTAGTTAGTGAAGTCATAAGTATTCTGCTGCAGGGACCCAAATTATATTTGTCTCAGTAAACTATAACTGGTAAATATTAGTGTTTTAAAACATTAGCTTTTATATTATTACAATACGTAATTATAATGGGACTTCCACATTTTTTTTTCCAGTGAATTTCTAGTTTTTTTTTTCTTACTATGTGGCCAACCTCCCCGCCCCTTTGGTCAGCCAACGCCTGACATGCATGACTTTTGGCTGGGTGCAGCTTAGGTTTGGCCGTATGTGGAATGGAGTTGGCTATATGTGGTAAGGGTTTGCCTATACATGGTGTGGGATTGAGCATGCGTGGCTTGGCACTGGCTGTGCGAGCCATGGGGTTGACTGTGCGAGCCGTGGGGTTGACTGTGCGAGGCGTGGGCTTGGCTGTGCGAGGCGTGGGCTTGGCTGTGCGAGGCGTGGGCTTGGCCGTGCGTGGCATTGGATTGGCCATGCGTGGTGTGGGGTTGGCCTGTGCCAAACCATCTGAGTGGTCACATCATTCAGGCAGCCAACCACCCCCCACACATGACCCCACCTCATATTTGTCTTGGGTTCATAAAAGAAAAATCTGCAGTGGTACCGCAGCTCAAGCATCCACTGTGATACAGCAAAACTGAGCAAGCTTTACTTTTTGAAGCATGTGTGCTCTTGTGGTACCACGGGAGTCTCGTGGTACTTCACAGAGGAGCTGTGCTGGGTCCTGCAGGAGGACTGGAAATAACTAATTATATAGTTCTTGTCCCCCAACGAGCCTCCCAAATTGGATGCAGTGAATCCTGGTCCTGGTAGTTTGACATTCTATTGGCCTGCTATACACCTACCATGATTATTCTCCTCTGCAACAAGCTTTTTGTGGAATGTGTCTACCTCCCAGGGCATAACAGGATGGTTTGCTGTTAACTTCTGTGGCGTGGCCCTGCCACTTTCCGGGAAGCACCACCTCGCAAAAAAAGTGCTGAATGCTGCTGAAAATATCTGCAGTCTGATGGTCTGTTTAGCCCTAATGCCAAGACTATGATGGAATGACAAGCATGCTGCAGAGGAGAGAAATCATGTTTGGTGTATAGCATGCCCATAGAATTGTCGAACTACCAGGACAATTAATCACTGCATCCCATTTGGGAGACTCAATGTTGCAGAGTGGGAGTGTAAGCTTCTTACACTGTAATGTACAACTTATCTCTTGAAATCCATTAGGTGCTGCACTCTCTCAACCATACAAACTGACTTTTACATGAAAGTGGCCTAACTGTAGTTGCAAGCCCATCCGCATAAATACCTTTGAGAGTAGTCACAGTGCTTGCAAAATGTGATATTCCATTCCATAAGTTGCAACTCATTAATCTGTATTCTGTGTTGTAGTCTGAATCCTGCTAAACTGCACCGAGTCACGGAATGCACTGTGTAAATGTATTTCCATTCATTTCCAAGGCAGCCTTTGCTAGTTCAGGCCATCCTTGACACGCAGTCCGGACTTTAGATCAAAACCGTCATTTTGTAAGGCGACTGAAGATGCAGAGGCCTCCAGTTACATGTATGGCTGGTTGGTCCGTGTAATATATGATTTTAATACTCATTAACCAGAAATATGTCCTGAGACTCAGCGTGTCACACTGCAGGCCTGGTAACCTAAATAAATTATTTTTTGTTGATTAAATCTTTTTATTGTCATTTTCAACTTTAACGATGCATTACAACAATAAATCAACAACACCATATATCAAGAGAAAATACTTTGGTTTGTCAATTATTGAGGACACAGCGGTGATAGTATATGCTTAGTGTGTTCTGCGTGTGGGATTAGCGAAGTCCACAGCGTTAGGACACCTGAATGAAAGTGTAGCCGCATAGTTGTCATCATGATGTGTAGTTCATTGATGATCTGTGTGCGGGGCAATGCATCACTGAACAATGGGCATAGGGTTCAACAAAATGAGGGCAAAATAACTCAACAAAGGGCTGGGGATAACCACCCGTGACCTATGGCCGCAAGGTGTTACATCAGGTGTTTGTCTGCATTAGGTTCCTGTGATATGCCTGTGCCTGGCTGAGTAGGGATTAGGGATGCTGCCCCACCTGAGACGCCGCGCTAGCGATAGCAGTTTGTGGTATTAGAGCTGTTTAGGCTTCCGCCTCCTCTTGTGTACCCTCAGCAGGTGCATCCATCCCCTGCAGAAGGTTTGCAATATCCCACCAACCACTAGCTAGGGGAAACTTGCGAAGTCCCAGCAGGTCTTCCCTTTGCAGGGCCACGTCCTCTGCCCTGGCCCAATAGAGCAAGGAGGGACACCAGGCTTGCGCATGAGGTGCTAACGGCACATTCCATCTTTTAGGGATCAGGCATTTTGCTGTGACTAGTTCCAGATCCAAGAATCGTGAGGTGATCCTGTATTTCCTGCCCCACTTAAAGAGGTTCAAAATATATACCCCCCAGTGAAAAGGGATGGCGCGCACGGTGCAGCCGGATAAAGTGGTCACTATATCCGTTCAGTACTCTACCAGGGCAGGGCATTGCCAAAGCATGTGCAGTAGGTCCGCAATGGGCAAATGGCATCTGGGGCATTCAGTGTCAGTGCTGTGGAAATACTTATTTATCTGGGCAGGGAGAGGTATGCTCGATGTAGAATAAAGTACTGAAACTGCCTAAAGCTTTGGTTGTGCGGAACGTGTGTCGGGCCTTCTAGCATGCATGGCGTCTAATTGTGTCTTTGCCTCGGGGCATGCAGCCGACTGGGATTCCCAATGGAGGACCTTCTACTCAACAGAGGCAAGGGAGATGTCCAATTGCTTGCGGATGTTCCAAGTAAGGCCCATACAGTGCTCTCTAGCTGTGATCTTAAAGGCCTCCCATTCTGTAAGGGGGAGCTTATGGAGAAGACATTGTGCTTGAAATATCCTAGCAGCGCTGTTTCCAAGGAGCAGCGGAAGGCCTGCTCCCCCAGCGCTGCTATCTGCAACCATCAGGTTGGGATCGGAGGAGCGCCCTCCTCCCATTTAGCGCCATGATCTGTGGATTATGATCTGAAAGGTCCGACCCAGATAACCGGTATCTCGGATTAAGGGGAGCAGTGCGGCTGAAACCAGGATTGGAGGGTTGATGCAATATGCAGTGCGTCTTGGCGTTCCGATCTGTTCATGATCTGGCGCATTGACTGGCGAGATCCGTTACTGTGGTCCTCTGCCCCTGCCCCACCAACGACCGTGCCTGTTCCTCTTTTGCACCGAGGTGTCTTCTTGTGACCTAGAAGCTGTCGCTAGTCCATTTTCTTCCAGCCAGTCCCAGGCGTTGGAGGGGGAGTCGAAGAAGCGAGCAGTACCATTGTGAATTACCCGGAGGTGGGCGGAGAATAGCAGTGAATACATTAGATCTTGAGCTCTCAGCTGGCGTTTCACTGCTCCAAAGTTGGCGCGTCTCTTCTGCACCAGGACCGTGTAGTCTGGGAAGAGTGAGACTGAGATATTTTGTACCTTGGGCCCCGGGTGTCTCCCCACCTCTCTCAGTATCACATCTCAATCCCGGAAGTTTAACAGACGGATGAGGAAGGGACGGGGGGGTTAGCCTCAGGGGGTGGTCTACCAGTAGGGACCCTGTGTGCTCGTTCCCCAACAAACTGGGGGGAGAGAGTTTCACCAACAAACTGGGGGGAGAGATTTTCAACAACAAACTGGGGGGAGAGAGTTCCATGGGTGAGTAACCAGGTTTCTGAGTACCCCACTATGTCTCGTCCCTCTATCTCCTCTGTTAGGCCAATCACGTGCATATTATTTTGATGCGAGCGACCCTCCGCGTCATCTAGTTTCCCTTCAAGAGTGCAGACCCGGTCCAGTAGGTCCTGTAGGGTTACAGTGTAATTACGAGATTTGGGTTGCAGGTCCGCAAGTGTAACCTCAGCCTCATGTATGTGCTCAGTCAGTTTCTGATGGTCTGCCCGCAAAAGTGTAAAGTCAAGAAGATGCTGTCCATTCTACCTTCAAGAGAGGTGCGGATTTGGTCCAGTGTTGTGCCTATTCGTTCCACCGTGGCCAGCACTGAGTCCAGCTTAGCCGAAAGGTACGATTGGTTAGGTTCTGATGACTTCCCCAGTCCTCCGAGTGCTCCCCAAGTTGTGCCCTGAGGTGGCCCCTCCTGGACGGTGGCAGAACGAAGACGGCCCATAGCAAACTGCTGTGCGCTCGGCATGGGGAGCAGCTTACGTGGCGGCCCTGACTGTTGCGGCTGCAAGAGGAGGGCAAACCGCTGCTGCCACTCATTAGCACCCCCTATGCTAAAATAGGTGCCCTAGGTGATTTTGCTCCAGTTCAGCCAGGGACGCTCTGAGGCAGTGGGCAAGTCGTGGTAGTTCTAGGACACCCGGCCTCATCAAGCCGCCCACCGCGATGGGAATACGCAATGAGGACTATAGATGAATCCTGAACAGTGCCTCTTCTGCTCTCGTTGTGTGGCACCTCAGGCTGAAGCAGTGAAGCATGAAGAGCTTCCACTTTAGTCCCTGGGTCTGACCCCACGCATGAAGTCACAGACCCGCAGTAGCAGCACTCACAGTAGGGTCAGTGTAGGAAGGCACGCCAGCCTAGCGAAAGGGTGAGCATGGGGATCAGGGTTGCATAGGCACTACTCACGAAGAGAGAGGGAACAGCCTGGGCCAGAAGCGACCCCAAGCTGATCCAACACAGCACGCCATGTGGCTTTCTTGTCTTAACACCACTGTGCAGCACGGGGAGTCCAGGCCCGTCCGGCTCCCGGGTCACTCCGACACAGAGGACCCATTGGCCAATGCAGGCAAAGTGAGGAACAGCCCAGGCCCGATACAACCCTCATGCTGCTCCTCAGGGTAACAACGCTGGCATAGGCCTCGCCTTTACCCAAATGATGTGCCTGCATGAGGGGTCTAGGCCCGACCAACCTCCGTGCCCCCCTCCCCCAAGGACAAATGCTGCCAACACACCGTACAGGCCTACCTACGCTGTTGATGCTCGGCTAGATGCCCTCGAAAGTAGCAATAGGCAGCGGGGGCCTGTGGTGCAGCAAAAGAGGCAAGGAGTCTCCGCGCCGGGCCTACGTTGCTCAGCAGTGCGTTGTTGGCTCCGGTCCGCTCCCTCCCGGGTCTGCTCCGACTTGAGCCTGCCCCGCGCATCGGCTGCATGACTCCCCTGGATGCCACCTCAGGCGCAGGCTCATGTTTAGCAACAGAGATGCCACACCCCCGTGATGGAGGGGGTGGGGGTCTCAGTCCCAGCTTCAGGCTCTCAGCAAGGGTCGAAACCCGATGAAGCAGGCCGATGTCCGTGGGGGCCTGATTGTCCCTGTTCCAGGCCTGGATGCCACAGCTTCGCACAGCAGGCATCCCGCTCCGGTGATAGAGGGGCGAATGTCCCAGCTCAGAGCCCTCAGCAAGGGCCACGAATAGAGGAAGGAGCAAGTCAGAACTGGAATCACCGCTTGGAGCAGGCCACACCTTCAAGAGCACTGCCTCTGATTGCGCTACGGGCAGGGATCCCTCCGCTGGGTGCCACAGGTGTACGCACACGAAAGACACATCTGCAGTGTCGAGATTGCCAGCTGGATGCAGCGATGATTAGGATAAATGGGGGATAGGGTGTGGAGCGCGATCAAAATGCGTCCGCCATTTTAGGTGCTTGGTCATGCCCCGTAACCTAAATAACCTCTTGAAGTGGGAGAAATTAATATGATTTCATCAGTGCACATTTTTGTCTAAACCCCCCAAACCCGAAGAAGGATATGGCTTTCCCTGCTGAAAAATCTCAATAAGTCTGCTTGAGACTAATTTTCTGATTCACTGAGATGAGAATTACATTTGTTCTCATAAATGGGCTTGTTTAGTTTCTTTTCAAGAGAGAAATTCGCTGCCATTTACATTTTTTCCCATTCGATTTATATTAGACTTGATTGATATGAAAACAAATCTCACAAAAATTTAGATAAGTTTTCACTGGCAGCAAGCAAACATTTCACCTTCACTAATCTTGCACACCCACTGTTTTTAAGTTCAAGACTTGAAACTGGACCACAAAGGAAATCCTTCCAAGGCTTTGGCTATCCCAATCTATCTGAAGAGGAACAATGGAAGCATTGGCCATACCTCTTGAATATATTTCTGCTGTGAAGGACTTGCTCCAGAACTAGGCCTACTGGGATAGGGTTCTGAGTCTGCAGTGGGGAGTTTGCTAGACCTGATGAACGATGAACAGCCAGCTGCTGGAAACTGTTTTTCTTGAAGACATCATGGGAACTCAAAGGAATAGGACAGTCTGCAAGGACTCCAAATACTGAAAGTACTGGAATCCAGAGCAGTTAAAATTTGCTCCATATGTCAGATAAATAACCTGTAAGATATATAAGAGGTCTTCCTCATTACCCTGCTTTTAGTGGTACACTACAAAGTACATTTCTGACACAGCATATTTTAAATGTCACTGCTCTATAAAGAATAGTACTGGATTTACAGCCCAAGAAACAAAGTGAATAAAGACAATAAAAAACAAAGGTATGCCAGAAAAACGTACTTGTCTATGACACTGATGATGATATAATATGGGTATCTTCTGAAGAATGTAAATTAGATACAAGCTTCTCAAACAAGGGAGGGTCAGAGGCCACTTTTGCCAACATGCACTTTTGTAGGTTTTTGAATTCGTTTGGGTGAAGCATTTACTTTGAGTCATTAGAAACTTTAAGCTCTCAATGTCTTTTGTCAGTTATCACAGTGTCATCTAAGATTTCTGATGCATTCATTTGGATTTTTCTAAAATGTGTAGTCACCTTTTTTAATGAAATGTTTGGAAAATGATTTTGGACCCTACACTAACTTTACAAATTGTTCCTCACCTTGTGGCTGGAATTTCGCAGAGGCCGTCCCCGCAGGGGGCTTCAAGGCCGGCGCCATAACCAGCGCCGAGCCCCCAGAAGAGAACTGGTTCTGGGTGCCCGGACGCGCCCCAGAAGCGGGAAAATGCCTGTGCCCCCCCACTGGCAGCACCAAGTGGGCGCCTATCCCCATCCAATGGGAAGCATTGCGGGGTACAAAGCCCCAAATAAGGAAAGGCGGCCAGCTAGCCAGGTACGCGAAAGGGGGGGCATATAAGTGCTGCTCCCTGGACCAGATGGTATAGTCCACCAGGGGACAGCAGCGGCGCGCAAGGAGGTATCTAGAAGAAGAAACATACCGTTACGCACAAGGCTCAGCTCAGCTCGAGTGATGGGTTACGGACTTAAAGAGCCAGTTTACCGAGGACACCTCTTGGAATAAGCTGGTGTCTCCTCCAACGCAGCGCGAGCAGTGCCGGGCAAGTGCCGTGGAGTCGGGCTGGGAAGACAGCCGTAAAAACAGCAGAGCAGTTATCGTGAGCCGGAGGCCCGGCAACCAATCGTGCGGCACCGCATGAGCAGTTTCTGGTGGGCAAAACAGGGCAGTCGCAGAGAGGGACCGCGACTCGGGTCCGGGAGCCGTAACTTTTGCCCTGCAGCACCGGCACGCCCGCGGCTTGACTCCACTGCAGCAGGCATCGCGGCTCATGATCGAGAACCGGAATTTTTTGCCCATGCCCGGCCGCGGCCAAGCACAAGTGCGGCAGGTTTGGCGAGAAAAACAGGGCGGCTGCAGAGAGTTCCCGCAGCTGAAGACCTGAACTCTGGTCTACAGCGCAGGAGCGCCCACGCCCAGGCAAACATCACTGCCGGAGGAGCCTCCTGACCTGGGAGGGCGGTCGCAAAGAGGAACCGCAGCTCATCTCAGAGAGCCGGGACTTTTTTTTCCCCCGCTACACCGGCGCGCCCACGCTAACAACCAAGTCCAAGAGAGAGGGGGCGGGCAGAGTGGCACATAAGCCGCCAGCGCCCCCTCAAGCGGCACTGCGGCACAGAACAGAGAGCCGGGTTGTGATCAGCACGCCAAACAACTAAGGAAGTGAAAGAGGGGGCGGGCCCATCAAAGTGATCTGGGCTGAGCACGGTACCGGCCACATTGCAGGAATCAAAGTTGGTGTTTAAATCGGGTGGCTGCCCCGCGCCTCGCAGCTAGTAGGCCCACGGACAGCAGGCAACACTGGGCTGAGCACGGTACCAGCCGCTATTAAAAAGTCAAAGTTAGTGCATAAGTCGGGCAGCTGCACCCCGCCTCAGTATTTGACCCAGTAAGGGGACAACAGCAAGTAGTTAGCCCACTGACTGGTGCGAACCGGCTCCGGGGGCAGAGACCAACAGTTGGTGCATAAGGAGGCGGCTGCACCCGGCCCTGGTTTTCCGGATAGCAAAGAAGCCCCCAGCAGCTCACAATGAGTAGAAGGGGGGACCTGGGAGAGTTGCTGAAACAAATCCGGGCGGCATCCGAGATACACGGGACGTTGTGGCTGCAGCCTGACTTGCTGCAAGACGCTGGGGAAGGACCGAGCAGTCAGCAGCTGGAGGAGGCTGTGGGACCTGCGCCAAAACGGCAAAGGAGGCCCCCAGCTAAGCTGTTGGGGGCAACAGCACCCAAGAAGGTGCAGCAGAAGAAGAAAGGACCCCGCCTATGGACAGCCCGTTGACGGCAGGACCAAGCGGCAGGATGGAGACCGGAGCAACAAGTGGTGAGGATATTAACTCAAATGTGCAAGAATACATCAAAACTATGGCACCGCTGCTCCTGCAAGGGGTGACCACACAGGGTATAGGGAGTGCAAGCGAGCAGGCAGAAGGGGAGGAATCTGGGTTACCATGGCACCTGATAGACCCCGGGTGGGTGCGACAAGCACGCTTGAGGTGTCAGGGCACGCCAGAGGTTCAGGGGGGTCTGGGGTCAACGTTAGCAGGTTGGGGTGGCCCAGCAAGTTGCCAACCCAGTGCCCCCCCCCTGCGCAGGAGCCATATGTACGGCCCTCCTCCTAAGGTCCAGCATCCTTGACAACTATGGCCACAGGGCTAGCAAGTTTGATACCACTGTCAGTCAAGGAGAGCATATGGAAGAAAGAATTCATAGACATTTGTACATTGTTAGAAAAACAGTTGGACGGGCTGGATCTGACAGTCTATGACAAAAAAGAGGACGATAGAAGAGAAAGGAGGAAAGAGAAGAAAGAACAGAACTTTGACAATTGGCTAGATGCTTTCAGGATCATGGCATGCCTAATTGTGGAGAAATTCCTGCGCTGCGCTGCTGACCTATGGACTCTATGAAGCCAACATACATAACACGCAGAGGCAATTCCCTGGGGACGCATGGCTAGAATATGATAAGGGATTTCGCTTAAAGATGCAGACACACCCTGAGATGGAATGGAATGAGGAGGATGTGGCTGGATTCATTCACAAGATGATGATAGCTAAGGAGACCAAGATATGGGCAGGGAGGAGCGAACAGCCCTTTCGTCCCCTTTTCACGAGGGGAAGGGCAGGTCTTTCCACAAGGGCAGGGGGCACAACAAATGGAAGGCCTCTCCACCACTGGGGGAGGGCAGCCATATGCTGGAAATATGATTCCAATGAATGATCATGGGGGTCTTCGTGTAAATTCCATCACATCGGCTCCGTTTGTGGCAGGGGACACCCAGCGTCAGGGTGCAAGCGCAAAAGGGAGCACGGGGGAGACAAGAAAGAGAAAAAGAGGAAGCAGTAATACGACTGTAGAGTGCATGGGGGTCTGAAGGGAATTCAACACTACAGGATAGCCAGATCACCCATTAACAAAATGCAATTGCGCAGGCTAGCAAACATGTATCACAACAGGGCAGATACAGCAGCTCTAGTGAAAGGTTTTGAAGAGGGGTTTGTCATACCTTTCAAGGGCACCCATCCACCGGGTGGGGCAACAAATTTGAAATCTGCCCTCCAGCACCCCGGGGTAGTCATCAAAAAATTGGAAAAAGAAAAAGCACTAGGCAGAATAGAAGGCCCCCTCCCACGGCATATGCACAAAGGGCTTGTGGTCTCACCATTAGGGGTAGTACCAAAGAAGGAGCCGGGCCAGTTCTGACTAATTCATCACCTGTCATTCCCCGAAGGGTCATCCGTTAACGATGGGATCAGCCCACAGGCCAGCTCTGTGGGTTATGCAACAGTAGATGATGCCATTGACCTGGTCAGGACGGCGGGCCACGGGGCCCTTATGGCGAAAGCAGACATGGAATCCGCGTTCCGCCTCCTGCCAGTCCTCCCATCCAGTTGCCACCTGTTGGGTTTCCAATGGGAGGGGGAGCTGTATTTCGACAAAGCCATGCACATGGGTTGCTCAGTGTCTTGCGCATACTTCGAGACATTTAGCACATTCCTTGAATGGGCGCTCCATGCAAGGCACCGGGAGGGTGGGAAGCTCCACTACTTAGATGATTTCCTGTTCACGGGTCCTGCCACGACAGACGAGTGCGGCCATACCCTGGCAGCTTTCCAAGAGTTAGCAGAAGAGGTGGGGATCCCCCTGGCGGCGGAGAAAACGGTGGGTCCAGCAACAACCATCACATTCCTGGGTATAGAGCTTGACTCAGTAGCAGGTACATCTAGACTTCCCGAAGAGAAAGTAAAGGAGTTTAGGTAGGACATTAGGAACATTTGCAGGCGCGAGAAGGCAACACTCAGGGAGCTCCAGGGACTGATAGGTAAGCTCATTTTCGCAGCCAGGGTAATCCCGGCAGGCAGGGTGTTCGCTAGGGGTTTAACTCAGCTGGCATCAGGCATGAAACTCAAACACCACCATGTTAGGCTGGGAGCAGGAGTCAAGCGGAACCTGCTAATATGGGACTAATTTTTGAAGAATTTTAATGGGATTCTTATCTGGAGAGAAGGATGGGAGGCAAGCAAGCAGATCGCACTGTTCACCGATGCCGCCGGCAACTCTGGCTTCCGGGCCATCCTGGGCAGGAAATGGTGCGGGAGGCAAAGGCCCAGCAAGTGGCACAGATTAGGCATCACTGGTAACATCACATTCCTTGAGCTATTCCCCATCATAGTGGCCCTGACCATTTGGAAGCACGAGCTGCGCAATATGAAACTAACAATATGGTCTGAAACAAGGGGGTGGTACAAACCATAAACAAGGGATCAGCTAGGTGCCCTAATATACTGAAACTAATGTGCCACCAGGTTAAATTACAGTTGGATGGCAACATAGACCTGAGGGTGGGACACGTACCAGGAGTGGAGAACGAGGTGGCGGACGCCATATCAAGAGCACAGATGGACAAATCTAGGCAGCTGGCCCCAGGGGCAGACCAGGACATGACCCCTTTCCCGGGGCACCTGTGGGACCTGGCGGGGTAGACTCTCTGTCTTGGTGAACCAAGCCCTCGACCCGGAAGCAGCCAGGCGATACAAGAAGTATGTGGGAACAGTGATGCAGATAGGGGGCATCCAGACCCTGGGAGACATGGGGGCAACGGGCAAGGCAGTGGAGAGGTTCATACAGTGGGCCTTCAACTGTAAGAAATCAAGGTCCTGGGCTGAGGCACACCTATCATCAGTGACACACTTCACTAAATTGGGGTCAGGGCAGGACCCGGCAGCATCCCATTACGTCAAGGCAGCCATGAGAGATTGGAGGCGCGCCGCAGGCACGAGAAAAGACAGCAGGCGGCCAATAGATTTCTCAAAACTGGCCCTCCTGTTGAAAGCGCTACGAGGCGTAACTAGGGATGCATTTGAACTTGGCCTTTTCAGGGTAGCTTTCGCCACAGCCTTGTTTGGGGCATTCCGCCTCAGCGAGCTGGTGGCCCCAAGGAGGAGGGGCCCACTGAAGACTGCATACAGACAAACACCAAAGACGTCTCAAGTAGAGATACGGCTGAGGCAATAAAAGACAGATCAGGCTGGAGTAGGGAATACAATACGGCTACACTGCATTGAGGACCAGAGGTATTGTGCGGTATGCTGCCTACAGGCATTCATGGCGGGCCGACCAGTATGTGAAGGGCCACTTTTCAAACACAAGGACGGCAGCCAACTGAGTAAATTCCAATTCACGACAATAATGCACATGGCCCTAAGCAAGGCAGGCCTGCCCCCAGCATCCTTTGGGTCACACTCATTCAGAATTGTGGCAGCCACATCAGCAGCTCAGCATGGGATGTCGGAAGCTGGGATACATGCAGTGGGCAGATGGCCATCCCGAGCATACCGGGCATATGTTAGGCCTCACCTAATGTAGAACAAACCAATGACAAGAGAGGGGTTCAGCGACGCCACCCACAGAAGGTGTCAAGCAAGGAACTGACAATTGTGACTATTGCTCCAGCAGGGAAGAGACCACGCCTGGTGTTTGTGGTGGGCCATTCGTTCAAATCCAGAATGAAGTTGCGGTGGCAGCAGCAAGGCTGCAGGCAAGAAGGAAGGCCAGTGAATACGTGCATCCGGTGGCTGGGTAGACCAGGGATGAGATCGGACCAGCTGCTGGCAACGCTGGCGAAGGGGCAGGCAGGCACACCCTGGCACCCCGACATCTTGATCATCCACCTAGGGGGCAACAACTTGGTGAGCAGAGGAAGGAAGACTCTCGTCCACGACATCCAGAAAGACCTCACGGAGACAGCCAGGTCGTTCGGGAATACGGCCGTCATCTGGTCCGAACTGATCAGCAGACAGGAATGGCGCAGTGCAGAAACAAGGAAAGCGGTGGAGAATTCAACAAGGAAACTGAACATAGTTGTGAGCAAATTCTGCCAGGACGCCCAGAACTCTACGCAAACGACGGAGTCCACCTGTCTGAAATAGGAATGAGGGTATTTTGGAACAACCTGTGGGGTGCCATGGCACTGGCGGGTTGCAAGTAAAAAAAAGAAGGAAAAAAAAAGGAACTTTTGCAGATTGGGGGTCGCCGCAGAAAGACGGAAGCCTCCCTGGCTGCGTGGCGAAAACGAAGGATACAATGGTTGCTACGGAGGCACACCGATGGGCTGTGTCTAAGAATTTGCCCCCTCACACTGGGATGCCGCACGGCAGGGTGAGTGGCCAAACAAAAAAAGGGGGGTAGCAAACTGAGAAGGCACTCGCTGCCCAGCCCCCGCCGGATGGCAGGGCACAACAGAGCCTAACAAGGTAGCGAGTATGGTCCTAACTCCGGGAAGGAAGCTACCGCCGCGCAAAGTAAGCACAAAGACAACCAAGCAAGGAAATGGCCCAGATGGGGCAAGAAATGAGAGAAGCCTACAGAAAGAACTAATGAACGAACTGCCAGTCCAATTGCGAATGGACAACGGAATATGATGTATAGCAGATAAGGTGTACGGCAAACACAGATGGATGATTTATGCCCCATGCATGACAGTTCGACAATAGTATTATATGGCAATGGCATATGAGTAATGACAGAAAGTATATGTAGGTATTATTAATAAAAACTGCGGCCAACACTGACCACTAAGAACTCAAACGGTTTTTGGCTTGTTCATTCTGAGAATCACCAAAATTGGGTGCATATTCCCTGGAGTGGGGCAGGTGCGGGAAGGGGCAGGGGAATTGTTAGGTGTTGTCTGTATGGGGGTGAGGTGTGGGGTCGTGGGTGCCATTAGAGGTGGCCCGTCAGGTGTCTGGGCCCTTTGCATGTTCCCCTGGGCATCGACCTGGGCTGTGGGAGTCCTGGGGGAACCGTCCTCTCGTGCTCCCGCCACTGTTAGCGTATCTTGTGTAAAGGAGTGGAGCAGCATGGCCCAGGGCATGGAGATTGGATGTTTGAGAGTTCCCTGGGCTTCCTCCCCTCGGAGTATTCCCTCTTCTGCTGCGCCCCATTTCTTGACCGTGTGGGGGGGGGCCTCCTGGTGCCTTCCAATGCATAATAATGCAGCGTTTGGCCAGGAGGAGCACTAAGGAGGCAAAGCGCCATGTGCTTGTGTCGCTTGCAGATGCCAAGGGCGATAGTTTTCCATGTGTTGAGGTCCCGAAATCCCATGACCGTACTGAGAGTGGTATGGATTGTGTGCCAGTAGCTGCAGAGTGATGGGCAGTCCCATTGCATGTGCAAAAAAGAGGCAGTGGGCTCCAGGCATCTAGGGCAGGCGAAGGAGCTTCTGGGGAAAGACTTCTGGAGTTTTTCAGGAGTGAGGTAGGCCCGATGTAGGATGTGCAACTGTATGTTTTTTAAACAGTAGTTGCAGGATACCTTCTAGGTATATTCAAGCGCTTTAGTCCATTCTCTGTCATGTAATCGCCGGCGAAATTCGGTTTCCCATTTTTCCTTGAGGTGCGTAAGAGTGGTTTGCTTAAGGGTCCGTATCGCTCTGTATATCTAGGTGACTAGGCGTCGCCCTGGGCCCATCTGTAGGATTGCGTGAATGACCGGATGTGTAGGGGGTTCTGTATCAATTGTGTGCCATTGTTTGCGGCAGTCATCTAGGATCTGCCTGTGCAGCAAGAACTGACCCGAGGGAGGTCGAAGTCATTCATGAGTGCCTCAAATGTCTGCAGTTGTCCGTTAAAATATAGTGTACCTGTGTCTGTCAGGGCGTGTTCAGTCCATATGTGTAGCATTCTGTCCGCGTAGTACTTGCGGCCTTGGGGTTGCCCTACCAGCGTCAGGAGAGGGGAGTATGGGGGTGCTGCACGGTGCATTCTATGGATGTGTGCGAGACAGGCTTGGTCGGGGGCAGCTCAGCCCCTGGCAGCAGCATGAGATGAATGGTGGGGGTTTGGAGCTGTCCAGTCGTAGTGGTCAGTTCCCTCTGTGCTCGGCCCGCTGTCCAACGGGACACCCATTGTAACTGGGCGGCCTGGAAGTAGGCCTCAAAGGATGGGGCAGCTAACCCTCCTTGGTCGAGAGGCAGCTGCAATTTTGCAAGGGAGATTCGCCTACGGCCGGAGCCCCAGATGAGGGTCCCCAGCAGGGTGTCAAGTTCGCTGAAAAATGAACAAGGGGGAATAGTTCCACATGAATGATGAAGGTAAATAAAAATGAGGACTACTTATTTTGTCAACTATGTTATTAGCATGTACTCCTTTTATCATGGAAAAACGGCTCCTAGAGAAAGTGCACAGGAAAACATCTGGAAATAAGAAAGATATTCAGCTTTTAGATATACTGTCCACCATAAAAAACGTATCCTTGAAGATTATCCTGCCATTTTATGATCAAATCTGATAAGAAGGTGCCCACACTGCAGCAGCTCAATCACCCAGAAAAACATTACACTTGGAGAAGTTATGAAGTACTTTAGAACAGTGGGCTAGATTCGAAAAAAAACAAACAATAATACCGTATATTTATGGGATAATCTCTACTTACGTGTGCACCCAGTGTTTGTAATAAAGAGAAATAACTCCCTCAGGTCCTTTGTCCTGAAATATGTCAACCAAACCCTCCAGTTTGGTAACTGATCGGGCGATCAAAGAATCAGTTTTTAGACGTTTTAGCTTTTCCTCTGAGCTCTTGTTGTGCTCATCAATTAGGTCATTGATGCAGATGGTTGGGTTTCCATTAGCTACGTTAAACCCACAACCTGCAGACAATATGAAACCAAGCAGACATATTAGTTCATGTATGCTGAAAGGGTGAGTGTGAGAAATGATTTATAAAGCACATTATTGCAGAAAAAAATTGTACTCGTGAAGAAAGGATCCTTTTATTTTGCTTTAAAGAAATGTTTATTTTTTCTGACCACCTTGGCCCAGGTACCAAACAGAGCAATGGAAAATGTAGTGTATTTTTTTCCGTTCCACTGGTGCCTCATCTGCAGCCCCAATGGCTGCTCAATGGAATTGAGACGTGTTATCAACTCCAAGCAGTGTACTACAGGTCCTCTGGGGATGTCTGCAGGTGGAGCTCACCAGCACTCATTTACTGCCATTTAGTTTTTCTCAGCAGATCTTGACACAGAGCAAGAGAGAGCGAAAAACACAACAGTGGGAAAGGAGGAGTAAGAGAAAGACAAAAAACAATGACAAAGAAAAAGGAGGGATGAAAAACAACCAGCAAGAGTGAGATAAAGAGACGGAGAGTATCTGGTGATGGAATAAAGAGGAAAGAGGTGGAATCAACGCAACACAGGCTTGGTATTTGGCAACCTTACCTTTGAAAGTGCTCGACGTGGGTTACTGAGCAAGATTTTGGGGGGCCCAGCACTTATTCTTTTACAAATTGAGCCCTGGGCTGGGGGCAGATTTAAAAGATAGATTCATGGTGACTTTTATGCTAGGAAAACTGAGCAGGCTGAAAGCTCCTCGAGGGAACTCTTCTCAATTGTGAAGCGGTAATCCTATCTGGACCAACTATTTGCGTCCATTATTCCCTCAGAAGAATGATGCAATACGAGTGCACAGTTCTTCTTTGATAACGTTTCTTCCATCTAGTTGACCTTTTCTGAGACAGTTAAAGATGATCCGTGTCTGGAAACCGTTAACCGATAGGATAGGGCTATCTAGCTTTAATACTCAAACTACAGAGAAATTGCTTCCAATCAAAGAAAACGTGGAGAAAGTAAGGGGAAGGAACTCAAAAACTGGGGGAAAAGCAAGGAAAAAACAGTGAAAACGAGGAAAAAGCAAGAAGGCACTCAAAACGGGGAAAAGCAAGTGGAAAGCAGTGAGAACTAGGTAAAAGGAGAAATTACTAAACAAAAGGTGAAAGGGAAGGAGAAAGCAGTGAACAATGAGGGAAAAACAAGGAGAAAGCACTCGAACAAATGGGGGAAACAATGTTTGGCAGCCATTGTAGGACATGGGGACTCAGTTCCCTGTCCTGAAAAAAAGAAACATTAAAACATATAGGGAGGCAGTGTAGGGATACAATGACCCCCCTCCCCGCACACCCTAACCCCAGCCTGGATGGGATGGGTAAAATGTAATGTTTGCAATGTTACTGCAGATCCACGGTAATAAATAACCAAAAATAAAAAGGGGGTGAGCAACGGTCCAGTATAGTGAAGAGGCTTCTTCAATGTGATCTATCTTACTGAAAACTGGATGCGTTCTGATTTTGAATAAATAACGTTTGTTAAAACAAAAACACATGAAACAAATGCTGAGGCATAAACCATATATGTAACCATGCAGAATCTAATACACAACTTATTGCCATTGCTGAGAGTGGGGAGAGAGCCATGACCCACTCACGGCTTTCCCTCTTGTGAGTCAAGGCCACTCCCCACAATGACAATGGTGAGCAATAACATATCACACTCCTCATTCGCATATATTCTACATATGTACAGGCACACACACAGTATTATTTTTTTTTCTTCAGATGCCTCTCCCTCCCTCAATAATCAGTTATCCCCATATATAGTGTATGCTGTGGCATGTTGTTCTGTGTAATTGTTATAAAAAATATAATTTAAATAAAATCAGAAAGGTGTTAATTTTATGCATTAAGAAAGATTGGATTGAAGAGGCCTTTGACTTTTGAATAGTTCTTCCTTACAAAGTGACTGTAACATGCAATCTTTGACGCCTTGAATGTTTTTTTCTCATGCCAATTTCGCCTTATTGCTGTAATAATAAGTTGGATCTTGATCTTTGAATTCTAATAATAAATGTAGGGCAATTTCTCCCAGTAACGTGCAATTGGGCCACAATTATTCTCACTGTGAAATGAGGATCTTTAAATGTGTGGGGTGAAGAATGTATGTTAATAACATTTGTTTAAGAAGCTCATGCTCACAGTCTTTTAAAAATATATATATATTTCTTTTTATTAAAGTTTTCAGCTACACAAAACAAAGGCAACACCAGTGTCATCTATACAGTTTACAGATTGTAATTGTCATGTATTATTACATACACTAAAATTAGATTTGCTACTGTTGTGTGACTTTGGTTGGAGGAGGTAGTGTCCGTGTCATGTTAGGACCCAGCTGGCATTGTCACAAGGTATGTGATAAACGGACATACATCTGGGTCTCGAAGCCCGAGGGAGTTCCTCAGTGTATAGATCGAGTTGATCTTTGCAGTATGCCATGCCTTTTAACCAATGATCAAATTTGGAAACTGTTTGTACCCAAGTGCATAGCCACTCCATTTTTCTAACATTAAAGCTATCGCCGCTAACCTACGGTTGGTCCGTTGTGGAGGATTAACAAGACCAAGGAGACACGTGGAGGGTGCATGCCACCGTCTCCATCATCATATTTCACAGGGCCTGAGTTACTTGGACCCAGAAGCGATGTATGCGGTCAAACACACCCAAGCTAAGTGTATGAAGTCTGTGTCCGTTTCTCTGCATCTACCACTTTTTGTGTCCGTGTGGAGCCCATACTTGTGAAATTGAAGGGGAGTGTAATACATTTACTGTAAATATTAAAATGTATAATCCTTAAATTGCAATTGGAGGTAAGTTGGCCTGTTTGCACACAGCAAAATTTCCAATTCTCCAAAGTGAATGGGGTCTGTAGCAGGTTCTTCCACTATTCTAATGCGGTGCTAGGGACTATAAATTTGCCTTTCTTTAGGCATTATATAACCTGGTGTTAAGGCTCTTACATGTGATGAGAGTAAGTACTGTCTGCAGCGCTCCCAGCGCGGGTGGTTTGTCTGGGAATTGTGGGTAAAGGGCCTTCACTGCCTTGCAAAGGCGGTGACAGGTGAATATCAAGTGTAGGGTTTGGTGCTGTATTTGTGACATCTCATCTAATGCTAAAAAAAAGTCCCACAAGGGTATAGGTCTCCCATGGTCCTCAGCCCCATCCATGAAAGTATAGACAGTGCCCTAGGCTCCTGGGTGACCAAGATGGCTGGGTGGTGACGCAGCGGCAGTCTTTGCGCTCATGAGGAAGGATGATTTTTAATGGTAAGGAATGTGCATCATCGCTTTTTATAGCTAGGTGATATATTGAGAGGGAAAAATACCAGCGGGGAGCGAATTGTGCTTGTGCACACAAGTAGTATAGGTGCAGATCTGTGGCTCCAAACCCACCGTTTATATGGTCGTGTGAGCATGCTCCAGCTGATTCTAAGCTGCTTACCCGCCCAAGCTAAGGTGATCATTTGGGATTCCTACTCTATCAACGAGAGACGGGGTAATAGTGACCCCCAGGCCACCTGATCCACCAGCTTTGACATCGCCTTGCCATAGTTCTATCTGACGACTATCTGCGGGTCTCTGGGCCCCCATGTACAAAGGTATTTGACAGGCAGCTTCACACTACATTCCTGAGGAAAGTCTAGTGTATAGGGGTTGGTGCAGTGTCAGCGGAAATATGGTCGACTTGGACCAATTGATACTCAGCCCAGAATACCATTATTCTGGGCTCTCGACCCAACGCAGAAACGCGTTTTCCAAAATGTTTCAAATGAAGAACGAAGGGCACTCCGTGACTTAAGCAACAACAAACAATTGGTCATAAAACCAGCAGACAAGGGGGGTGCAACGGTACTAATGAATATAGAGCAATATGACAAGGAGTGTACCAGGCTATTACAGGACAAGAGAAACTACGAAATACTCTCATCAGATCCAACTGAGAGGATCTCAATCAAGATAAAGACTATGGTTGAGGAGGCACTGTCGCACGACTGGATCACCACCAAAGAAGGGGAATTTCTGTGTCAAAAAAACCCAAAGACCCCCTACCTGTACATCCTACCCAAGATCCACAAGGACCTTGTGAATCCACCGGGCAGACCGATTGTATCGGGGATCGGGTCGGTCCTCGAACCAGTCTCTAGGTTTGCAGACGCATTCCTGCGTCCAATGGTACAAAGCACATCAACATACCTCAGAGACACGAAAGATGTGCTTAATCTGCTCGAAGAAGTGTCATTTGACCCTAACACACAGCTATTAATTAGCTGTGATGTAGAGAGCCTGTATACAAGCTTGCCTCACAATGAAACACTGGCGATAATTGAGGATGTCCTCTTCGCAGATGACTGGGAGTACCAAACACCACGAAACGTGGTGATGGAATGCTGCGCCCTGGCTCTCAAGGAGAATTTCTTTGAGTATAACGGCACTTTGTACCTCCAAAAGCATGGGACCAGCATGGGAAGCACATTTGCTCCAAGCATAGCTGGTCTCTATGTTCACCACCTGGAGGCTACAAAAATATTAAACAACATTAACCCTTTCCGGCCAAGGATCCTGACCTGGAAGAGGTATATTGACGACATCCTTATCATCTGGGATGGCGATGATAAGAGTGCCCAACAGTTCCTGACATGGCTCAACTATCAGGATGAATTCCTCAAATTCACCAGCGTCACAACAAAAACCAATCTGGTATTCCTGGACTTGAACATCTTCCCCAAGAATGGCAGACTGATGACAACAACCCACTTTAAGAGTACTTCCAAGAACTGTCTCTTGATGTATCAGAGCTTTCACCCGAGACACCTGAGGGATAACCTCCCCTACGGCCAGTTCTTGCGACTTCGCAGGAACTGTACGGAAGTTGCCAATTTTAAAACTCAGTCAGAAGAGCTAAAGAAAAAATTGAAAATGAGGAACTATCCATCAAGGATCATTGATCAAGCCTATAAGAGAGCAAGGAACAATTGCAGAGAAAGCCTCCTGGAGGAAAAAGTCAAAAAAGTGGAAGAGCAGAGACCCATATGTGTGACCACGTACAACACCAACTCTGACCAGGTGAGCAAAATAATTAACAAAAACTGGAAGATCCTTAACAGTGGGGGCTTGGAAATTCCAAAACCAATGTTCTCGCACAAAAGAGCACAGAGTGTCAGGGATATTTTGGTCCATACTAGACCAAAGACCAACAGGGTGAACAACACTGGCAATCCTAACTTTGGACAAGGGCATTACCCCTGCGGCGGATGCAAGGTATGCTGTCTGACCAGGAAAAGCAAAAAATTGACCTTCAACAACGGGACAACATGGGAACAAAGAACATTCAGCAATTGCAATAGTTCCAATGTTGTGTACCTTATCACATGCCCCTGCAAACTCGAATACATTGGCATGACGAGCAGGGCAGTGAAGTTAAGAATAGGTGAACACAAAAGCACAATCAAGTGCAAAAAGTCCAGTACCAAATTAACAAACCACTTCCTGATAAGTGGTCACAAACCTGAAGACATATTGTGGACTGTAATTGAACAGATTGACAACGAAAGACATCTCCTTGAAAAAGAACAGAGATGGGTTTTTCGTGTCCAGTCCAACAAAAATGGGTTGAATGATGAAATTCCGTGGGGTCAGTTATAGAACCCCCGTACCCCCAAAGAACTCTCTAAGGCACCCCTAACCGTGGCAAAGATAATAACAGAGGTCCTCTACTGGCATGTGGAAACCATCCCCTTTGGAATACAGCACCACGGGTGTATGACTACTGTGCTCAACCTTAGCACAGGGGTCAAGTCTCAACCCACATAATAATTATGTTTTTTATAAACATATCCCACAGCGAATTTCGCTGTTTAATCTGTATACCCAATAATTTAATTTTTTTATTAATTCTAGGCAGAGAACTGCGTAAATATTCCAAGCTAAATTCCATTAACCCTCCTTACATGTTTCCAGCAACTTGCAAGAACTCCAATACCTCCCAATCTAGGTCCACCACTATTGACCCTTTCGTAATATTATGGCTTCCACTTTATTTTGCTGTTGCATAATCTCCTCTGTCATAATTCGTGAATAGCGATCTGTTCTGCATTAAGATTGTCATTGTGCAGGTAAAATCTGAGTACCAACAGTATAAGTACAATTTTCCCTGTCATAATTCATGAACAGCGATCAATTTCACATTACCATGAGTAACAATAGACATAGAAGGGAGACTTCCGCATTTTGAACCTCCAATGTTCCATTACGGGTAGCCATTTTGAGTTAGCGCGCTAGTGTTTGGACACACCCGGCACCAGCACGCATTGACGCTTAAATGATTCAGTGCTCCTAACACGCGAGCATTCAGCAGAGCGGCAACATCGGTAGAAGTAAGACTTAGAGATTATGCGGACAAAGTAAGTTACAGACCCTTACCCCAGGTCTTAAAACGAGTGGGTTTTGAGACACATTTTTCCACTTCCCGAACAGTTTGAACAAAAAACGCTAAGGGCGTGGCTCTCTTTCTTGCAGAGCGCCGCGGTGAAATCCTACCGATTGTCAGCTCATGGGGCACCACGTACTTGCCACAACAGTATGTATGGTTACCATTCTAATGCAGGGGTGCGCCCTAGCTTGTGGGGACTTTTATTGTTTCAGTGACCATAACCTTAAGACTAATATGAAAGATCGGGCTCCTCCTTTTTAATCCTGTGAAATGTTGTTGTATGCATTGAGTCGCGATAATGTGTGTGTGTGGAGATAGAACCAGCCCTAATTACAAAGGGCACGTACAAGTTCGGGAATTTACTCGGACAGGCAGGGGATGGCAGATTGAATCATCACTCTGTCCATAAAGTCTTGTATTAGGGCTTTAGGCAATGGGCTAATGAAATTTGAAAAGAAGAATTGTGGCGCAGATAATTATGTAAGCGCAGTGACAAAGCACAGTTACTACTATGAACATCTGTGTGTTTTTTGTCCACTGTTCGGTATCACCTACGTACAGCCAGGGGATGGCAGACTGAACCATCACCCTGTCCATAAAAGTTCAAAAGTCATTCTCTGTGTAATGGGTGAATGGATTTGATGAGTGAAATTGTGGCGCAAACAATAATGAAAGCGCAAAATTCACAGCTATAAATGTAAATATCTGTGTCTCCCTTTTTTCCCTTTTTTTCCCTTTTTCCTTACAGAGACCACATTTGGGTCACCTATTTTGACAATTTTTGCTTCCCAGGGGGCCAGCTCATGCCCTGAAGCATAAACTAGCAGTGGAATTTTACTGTTAGTTTTTAGGAAGACAGGCTGACAATACTTAGCAACTGAGCTTATTTCCGTAGGGACCAGTAGAAGGTCCTGATGAGTAGGCAGTAGGGGACTGCCTACGAAACATGTAGACCAGGTTGTAGCGATCGGCTCAACCCCAAAACCCCCTTCTTAATGTCCCCAGCTAGAGAAGCTAATAAATTATTTTTTTCTACTAGCCAGAGGATTTTTAATTTTTGTACTCACACACATTGTTAGGTCCCTACACTTTCACTGACACCTTGCACCATCACATAGTCCTGTCACCACTTTAGTGCTCCCGCGTAGTCGGTCAGGTCGTAGCACGCCCCGCCCCGTAGAGGGACGGGAAGACCCCAATGATGAAGCATGACACTACTGGATTTTTTTAGTGTGTGAGGGGTATTTTAAAAAGCACATAGCGCTCTCATCTTTATCACCCTAAGAGAGAGTACTTTCACTATATTTTCATCACTGTAAAACCAACAAATAAAATACATGTCCACACATTGATAGAATCTCTTTGTTTATATATACCATTATTATCCAACATAAAGCCAAATTAGTGGTGCTAATTGTGTGGCCGGGTCACAAACATAAAGCACCATGTCATCCGCTTAGAGGGAAATGGCAAGATAACGTTGGTTAAATCGTAGTGTTGCCTTCGCATGCCTCTGTCATATTAAGCATGCTAACGGCTCCGGCGCAAACAAAAGTGATGACAGAGGCACCCTTGACGCGTCCCCCTGTGTATTTTTAGTATGTGCGACGTGTTGCCATTTATGTGCACTCGACCGGCTGGGTCTGAATATAATAACCGTATCCAACGCAGAAAAGCCTGTGGCATTCTCATACAGTGGAGGACTGTAAACATGTACTGCCACTGTATTGAGTCACCCTTTTGCGACGTCCAACAGGACCGCTATCGATAGGTTTAGCTGGTGCAGGACTGCAAAGAGTGTGTATAAGTTTTGTGATGTGGAGCGAGTGGGGACAAAACCGGACTGGTCTGGTAGGGCTAGCATGGAGAGAAGGGGCTGGATCCTGGCGGCTAATATTTTTGCCAAAATGTTGGCGTCCATGATAATTAGGTATAATGGTCGGTCGGATTCGCACAGTTCAGTTGGTCTGTTAGGCTTTAACAATGCTATAAGTAAAGCTTCCTACAAGGACGGCAGCAATATCTGCTTCTCATATGCCTCAGCAAACATTGTATGCAGGTGGGGCGCTAGTATGTCAATATGTTATTTCTAAAATTCACTTGGGAGCCCATCCGTGCCTGAGGCTTTCCCACTTTATCTCGTCTACGGCGATTGGTTGAACTAAAAATTCCCTCTTTCCCAGCGATAGCCACGCCTATCGCCTAAGTATGCTGTTGTTTCTGCGTCCTTTGCGAATTTGCAAACCTGGTATAGTGGTGTGTAGAAATCCACGAATAAGCAATGATGGCTGGTGTATCGTGAGATACGCCCCCGTGTCAGGATTCTAAGTGCAATATGTGAGTATACGCCCATGGTTTGGTTATTTTTGCAGCTATACCTGGATTTCCAATTTACCAGAGAACTTACCAATGAGAATATGAAACGTATTTCCCATCAGTGTTGAATTGACCAACACACCACCAATCTTCATAAGGTCTCCATAGTAAATGTCATTTGGCCACTTCACTCTTAAGTCGATATCCTAGAGAAACAAAATATTGGGTGAGTATACTTTGACAACAACTGTTTTAAGTCATTAATGACAGAAAACATGGCTATCAACCTGACCAACCGCCTCACCCCACACACCAGCCCACATTCAACATGTATAATCATGCTGGGTACAATGCAGTAAGGTCTTTGCCCAGAATAATAAAATATATTGCCAAACTCAAGCACTGGTGAACGCTGTCAATTATTATTTTAGATCTATCCACATGTGTCTTTTAAGGATACCCTTAGGAGAGCCAAAAAAGTGATTGCTTGAATTAATCTCAGCCACTAGTAATTACTCTGGGCTGCAATCCTGTCCATTGTCGGTTAGCCCATAACACCACCACTGACAGGAACCAGCCATATGCAAATCAGCCATGGTCCTGTTTCTGCAGGTCTAGACTGCTAACCATACCAAGATGGCAGTGTACAGTGGAACTGCGCCTCGATTCCATTGTGTTTTGTGGAAAATAGCAGATGAGGGGGTTAGTTTTAGTAAGAATTTGTCACAGGAAAAAAAAAGTGTCATTTCTTTTGAAGCGTGTGTTTACTCGCCCACTTTTCGCAAACATGATTGAGTAAACGGCTCGTTTTTCAAGCGATGAGTACGACAATGGAGCAATCCTTGTTTCAAGAGAGCCTCTGTTTCTTTTCAAAATACTTTCGTTGCAATCCTCTCTAAAGGCCATGCATTTCTTTGAGTACAGCGGGGTTTTCAGTCGCAACCATCAAGTAATGACTGTCATATTTCTCTCCTGCACCAACAGAGTGTGACAACAGGCCAACCTCTTCTCCGGAGATACCAAGGTGCAACATTAGAGCACCATATATGTATTTGTAAGTTTTCATTTTCATTACATTTTGCATGGTATATATTTATGTACGTCTCCACAAAACAGTGTAATTATTTCCTTTTTCCTATTTACTTCAGTGCACCAGTTATGCTCATCAATCATGTATGCTGGAACGATTTATTTCACCTATAAGTGCTCCCACACTCGGAAATGAGAATTTAAAAAGATTAAATATGTATACAGCGCAAAGACTGGTACACCTAACTCTCCTCTTATATCCCCACAGATTATCAACCTATGGACGCCTAATAGCTGGTAACTGAATACTTGTCCATGTTTTCCTGCATGCATTAGTAATCTTCCAGTGTGATTTGACAGGAGTGGTACCAGGGAACAGCAGTAAGTGCTCCCACGTAGGTCGTAGGTCGCAGCACGCCCTGATCCGCAGCTGAACAGTGTTAGACCTGGCACCTTGGCGTGAGTTTCCCTTCCACTTTTTGCTGATGTGCCTCCGATGTTTTGCTGGTTTTCCGATACTCAGGGCACTGCGCCACGGCTGACCCGTGCCGCAGTGCAAGTGCTCCCTACTGTAAATTGTACATGCGATTGGTATCCATGATTGGTTCATTGGATTTACTGTTAGTCCCTAGTAAAGTGCACTAGGAGTGCCGGGGCTTGTAGATGCCAATACTGCTGGTGGGCCTGCAGCGCTGGTTGCGCCACCCACCGAAGCAGCCGTAAAGATGTGTCTGGGAACTGCGACCGCAGAACCCGCGTGCGGTCTCGTACTGTCACGCTAGCTGGGCAAGTGCACCCACTTGCCAGCCCCCGAACCTTCCCTTGACTACATATTAGTCACCCCTATGGTAGGCCTGCGGGCAGGGTGCGTTGTAGGTGTAAGGTAGGACAAGCCCTGATGTGTGTGGCATGTCCTAGTAGTGACTTACAACCAAAACCGTATTTCACTACTGAAGGCTACCTGCTCCATTAGGCCAGACTGAGCTGCTGGAATTATTACACCCTATAATCCCAGCAGGCTCAAGGAGCATGGTAGCGAGTCGTGTTTAGTATGCCTGAACTCAGGATGATAAAATATTTCTTGTAGTCAAGTTTATTTTAGTGTCCTGGGTTTGAAAATGCTACTTTTAGAAAGTTAGCATTTGCTTGCCTAACCATTTCAGCCCGCCTCTGCTGGTATGTGTATCTGACTGTCTGGGATGTGTGAGTGACAGGGCTGGGGGGATGACAGGTGGTGAATGCGCAGATTACGCCTTAGTGGGAGGTAGGAGTGGCTCTTGACTCTGGATCTTGCTGTGCTCTGCCACCACAATGCTGGCTCCACCCTCCTGGGGAGCGACTGATGACTCAGCCGACACCTGGCCCAGGAAGGGCGAAGCCCCCATCAACAAGGTACTCTGGCTATCCCTGCCCGCACAATGCTGGCTCCACCTCCTGTGGGGCGCCTGATGCGCCTGCCCCTCACACTGAAAGCAGAAGCCGGATTACACCCGCCGGAGTACTCCAGGACTGAAAGTGGCTATGCAAAGGCCCCCCTGGCCTGCGAGAACAAAAGAAATGCCATATAAAAGGAGGAGCCCTGCTCCTTGAAAGTTAGATCCAGTTTGGGCTACAGAAGGAACTCTGCCCGACGAGAAGGACCGTGAGGGACAAGGAAGGGTGCTGTCTCTTGCCTGTGTCTGGTGCCTTGCTGCCGAAGGAGAGGAAAAAGGAAAGACTACGAGAAGACTTTTGCTTTACCAGACTTTGTGCCAAACTCTGCTGAAACGATCTCCAAGGGCTTGCTGTGAACTTGCCCCCTGACCAGCGCCCCAGGACCAGTGGGCGCTACATCCTGAAGAAAGCGACTGTGTGTGTGCTGCTTATCGCTGCAGTACCGACGGAGGAATCTCCTCCAAGGCAACGACATCCACCTGACCACCGTGACCGGGGCCCAAAGCAACAGCGAAAGCAAAGTGAGGTCCAGCCGCCGCTGGCCCGAACACCGTGACCGCAACTGCATCGGGAGCCCGAGAGCAAAGCGAAGGAGGACCCGTCCGGTCCGAGCTCTCGAGTTGACTGCGCCACGAGCAGCCAATCCACTTGCAAAGACGGACAGTTGCCCTGTGAGAATCCACTGGGTCGGTATCTTGCCCGACAGCTCAGCTGTGAGCGCACAGCTGCACCGGCACTTGGCTGGGTACGTCCTGCACTTGGGGACCGTACTGCCACTTGCCGCCACCACACAGCCGCCGCCTCCAGGGTCGGAGCGGACGACGAGGAAAGGACCCTGCCGCCACAGAACACCGCTGCCCCGGATGACCCGTGACCTGCTCGGCTGAGAGCCGCAACGAACAGCGACCCCGGGAAGGCAACGCGACGTGGGACAGCTCCCCTGGAAGCCGCCCGCTCTACAAGAACGTCGTCGAACTGGCCAGAAGGCCCTAAAGAACTCTTATTGCTAGATAGAACTGTGGCAACCTGAACTAAGTAACTTGGAACCGCTATTTGAAAGTTCATTAACTGTATTCACAAGCCTGCTTAAAATCTATATAAAGAGATATATTTTTACAGAATACAGTCTGGTCTCATTGTGTGGTGGGTTGGTTGTGACGGTGTAATATTGCAAGTGTTTAACCCTATGTGCCCCAAAGATTAGCCTACGACTGCTTAAGCCACACTACCTAGAGGGTAAGCAGAGGTTATCTGGAAGGTAACCCTCAGCCCTGACGAGGAAGAGAGAGTCCCTGCCTGTCGCTAGTGTTGCACTGCGTCAACTAGAGCCTCCCCCTTCCGACAAACAGGATGAACCGGATGATAAAGCATGCCACCAAGGGGTAACCATGGTGGGTGAGGGTTTTACAAGAAAACTTTCTTCAGTTGAGTATTATTCTGCACATAACTGTACTGGATTTCTTTTTTTTTGTAACAACTTGTGTGTAGAGGAGGCCAAACTCAGTGTATCCTTCTACTCCCCACTCACTTCTTTTTTGGTACACCAACGATGGGTCAACAACTATAGACTAAATAATGAAAAGCTCTGCAAAACAAACTAATATGGTAAGCATTGTTGGAAGTGTTCTCACAGTAACTCTTGCAAAAATCCAAACCCGTAGAAATCAACACGTGGCCTTGAGGCAAAGCAGTGGCAGAGTGATAACTCCATCTTAGGCTAGCAGTGAGTAGAGTGGCTATTCCATCTTTGGCTGCCATTGCCAATTTTTTATTTGTTTTGCCTGCTCAGGTCAGCAATTGTTTGCTAGGGCTTGCCAGGAACATGAAATAGGTACTGTAACATTTTGTAGTTTCGTTAATGTTGATCGCTGGCAAGGCGATCCAGTGGTTCCTGGAAAAAAAGGCAATGGTCAGGAAGCTTGCCTTTAGGAGATGCCTGGTAGAGGATGTAGAGTGGATCACAGGAACTACGTAAGGTGCAACTCCTTGGGGATAGATACTTTTGCTTGGCCATACAACAGCTATGTGGTCTAACAAATTGTTTCCAGCTGACTTGAGTCCTGCTCCCACCTCAATCAATCAATCAATCAGGGAATTGTGAAGCGTGCTACTCACCTCCGAGGGTTTCCAGGCGCTAGGGGGTAGGAGTGGCTCAGCTCTGAATCAGCCGAAAAGCCTGGTCTTGAGGCTCTTCCTGAAGGTGTGCAAAGTAGGGGCGCGTCTGATGTTGACCGGGAGCTCGTTCCAGGCCTTAGCTGCGACGTAGGAGAAGGCTCTTACACCTGCTCTGGTTCTGTGGATGTGCAGGGCTTCTGCTAGAACGCGGTCAGCGGTGCGGAGGATTTTTTGGGTACGTGGAAGGAGACTCTTTCATGGAGGTATTTGGGTCCGGTGTTGGAGAGATTTTAGGCATGGGTGAGTAGCTTGAAGGTTACTCTCTTCTCGACTTGGACCAGTGGAGGTCTCGCAAGTGTTGGGTGATGTGCTCATGTCGTGGGATGCCAAGGACGAGTCTGGCTGCAGTGTTTTGGATGGTCTGAAGTTTGCGTAGCAGGGATGTGTTGACTCCATCTTACAGGGTGTTTCCGTAGTCCAGTCTGCTTGTTATGAGTGCGTGGGTAACGATCTTTCTGGCTTCGGGGGGAGGGGATGGGGGGGTCCACTTGAAGGTCTTGCGAAGGATGTTGAGGGTGTTGAAGCAGGTGAAGGTGACGGCGTTGATCTAGCGGGTCATGGTGAGGGAGGAGTAGAGTATGATGCTGAGGTTCCGGGCGTGGTCTGTGGGGGCGGGGGTTGCCGAAGGCGGTGAGCCACCAGGTGTTGTCCCAAACCGAGGGGGTGGCTCATAAATCTGATTGGATTGAATTCTCAAACAAGTGGTGGTGAGCGACAACCCCTCAATAGAGGTTTGCATCAAGATGGTGACACCTGGCCTCGTGTAACACTGCTAGCTCCACCTCGTCCTGCAAGAGGGTGCATTATATGGTCCCAGGAAGAATGCCTAGCACTTTAAATCGTAAATCGTAAATCATACGTTCTTATATAGCGCCTTTCACCGTAAGGTCTCAAGGCGCTTGATTTGGGAACCCGTCCTGGCTTTTCCCTGCGAGATAACCCCTAGTGGGCATCCCCAAGGTGAAAGCCAGGCATCCCATCGCGGTGGGGCCATAGTGGAGACTAAGCAAGCTATTGCCCAGAGTTGCAGAGTGTGAACCCATGATTCGAGTAGGCACCGAGGCGACAATTATCGAGTCCGTGGACATTTTGAGCTCAAGACCCTGCAGCGTAGGGGATTGAACCCTGGTCCCGGGTCTGACCTCTGCGTCCGGGTCTGCCTCCCCTAACCGGTGAGCCACACTCTTTACACTATGGAGTTTCCAAAGTTTTTCGGAGGGTTCTGCTGGTGGGTAGAATTGTAACTGAAGAAACTGCTTTGCTGCGAACCTGGATTCCAAGGGTAGGGGAGGTGTGAAAAATTTCCCAGTATGAATATGGCCAAGAGAGAGTATGCTTCAGGGCACAAAGAAGCGCTGTGGAGATTCCAGTGCCAGTCCTCTCAGCATTCTGGCATGCTGCTTCTGCAGCCATGCTACCCCTGGACTCCAAAATTAAAGAAAACACAAACAGGATAGTCTGGGATTCTCTCCCCTTTGGGCGGATGGTATTAAGGGCCTTTATTTTCAACAGTCCGATCCCTCAAGATCATACTGACCTGTTTCTATGGAAAAAGGCATTTACGCTCTCCTCTATGGTGTCTGGTTCTACTGATGGTGGAACTGTTATACAGGGGTGTTTCACTGGAAACATCATGTGTGGTGTAGATGCTGCATTGACACCCTGATTAGAGGAGGCGCCTGTTGGACATTCATATAAAAGAAAGGTTACCCATGTCTGTCGATTCAGTGGCAAAATAAGTTGTGTCTTATACAGAGTGAGGGATCTTGTTCCTTTTAAAACAGTGAGAAAAATAGCCCTTGGCTTATTTCTTTCGGGTTCTGTACATTTGACACTTTTGTTGCCTGTATTTATTATTGCTTAGCCCATTGCAAGCCATATTAGAACCTTATGCAGAGCTTTGGGAATTTTTCATGCTCAGTCTTGGGACCCTGATTTTCAGTTCCATGCTGTAGACAGGACGCAGGTTGTGACAAGGGTAAAAAGAGAAATCAGAAGCTTGCCTAAGATGGGTCTTATGAGATGTTGTAAAAAGGTCCAGAGGATACCTCATCGTGGGTACAGGAGGAAACAGGTGAGAGCGAAAAAACTGATACTTGACCTTCTTCACCATTGATGCAGCATTGCAGTCTCCACAGAGAATAGAAGAGAGAAAAGCAAGCACAAGAAAGAAAAAGGCCAGCTTTATATTTCGGATGTGAGTGTGCATTTCTACGACAGATTATTGTGCTGTCACTACTGATCTGAAGGCAATGTTGTAAACTACAAATACTAAGGCTCCAATTCAATTTCAATTCATGATCTTTATTCGATTTTATAGATAAAATCATAAAAGGCAGGTCATTTAAAATCAACATACAAAATTTCAGGGCCATAATCAGTCATATTTTAGAACTCCCACCAGAAAGAGTGCAAGGGAAAAGCAAATTGAAGGAGAGTTCAACAACTGTAAAAAAAAAAAAAAGTAAGGCTGGCCTAAGTTGGTTAAAATACAGCGGTGATAAAATTGGGCGTAGGAATTTGTGTTGTAGGTTACTGTATTTTAAGCAAAACATAACTATGCGTAATGTGTCACTGATCGATTTTTTTTCACAGTTTCAAAGAGGCAGATCTAAGTATCTAAAACAACCACAATTAAAAAGGACCAATCATGGAAATAAATGTAATCTAAATTTGGTCAAGTCAGCGTTGGTGGCGAGATATATTCCAAGTCAAATACAGCTCCATATTGCTAACTGTTTTCACCAATATTGCGTGTTGCATAGAGTGCTTTGTTAAAGCAACATCCTCACGCTCTGATATCAGCTTGTCCATAAAAGCGGTTTCAACACATTTACCGTCAACACGAGTTATGTTTGAGTTGTTAACAAACATATCCAGCCTCCCTTTGGCCCGCAAGCTACGTGCCACATACGCCAGCCAAGGAATCCTAAGGGACTTATCTAATTGCAGGCAATCTTACAAGATCAATGTAATATCAATTTACAGAAACTCAGCTCCTTTGTCCAAATTGAGTTCCAAAGTTTTAATGGATTAAGGCGAAGTTGATCAATTAAAAAATCCATACCTAATTCTTCGTGGATGATTTCATAAGGTGTACTTTGTCAAACTTCGAGGAGACTCCTTAAAAACGTATTCTCAGTGGCTTGGAGTGGTGCAACCTGGCCGTATCCCCAAATTCCGCTAACATGGTACACTTGGGGGATACAGTTAGCCCTGTAAATCTCCAAAACTGATTTGATACGAGTACGGCCTAATCGGCGGGAAAAATCCCTAATACCAAATATTGCCCTAGTAAAAGAGAAAACGTTCTGACCTATAAGCGAGTGGCAGTTAAGCTCAGAATCCAGATGTATCCCCAGATACTTGAACTTCTCCACAATTCTAATATGTTGGTCATCTATTACATATTTCATAGTTTTCGTTTTTGATGGTCCGAACTTCATACCATGTGACTTAAAAAAATTGTAGATAAGTCAAGACTGTTCATAAAACTAATAAAAAGAGTAAGAAGCTTGTTCAGGCTTTTGGCAGTACAGGCCATTAAACCTGTCATCTGCATATAGCAAGGCAGGAATAGAATGGCTTCCTACTCTGGGGATGTCAACACCCACAACTGTCAAGCCCTGCTCCATGTTGTTAATGTAAAACATTTATAAAAAAAAGAGCTAAAATACAGCCCTGCCGCACCCCTCGCTGAAGTTCAAAGTGCTCAGTGCATTCCTCATTTGGGACCAAACCTAACACTGGCGGAAAGACTGTTGTGCAAATCACGCAAAAAAATAATTAAGACTACATCTATATCCATCTGTTCCATCAAGGATCAAAGCTTAGAGCGGTTAACTTTATCAAAGGCCGAGCTACGGTCCATGAATGGCCCCCTTTTTGGCCTTGGTGTACGTTCAGGTTAAAAGACAGAGGTTCAAGATCTGCTCTATTGTTCCCTGGCCTGGGTGAAACCTGTATTGAAGGTCAGACAAAAAGCCTCGCTCCTCTGCCTACTCCGTGAGGCGGTTTAACAGAATCCTACCAAATAATTTTCACCTCCGTGTCTATAAAGGAAATGGGTCTAAAACAGGCTGGATCTGATCTGTTGTCCTTTGTAAAGATGGGGACTATTATAGACTGGGAACAGGTTGAGGGAAAATGACCAGATACAGCAAAGTTTAAGTGCAGTGTCAGTACCGGGGCCCACAGGTCTGTGGAATCCTTGTATAGGTTCCCCGGTACCCCATCAGGTCCTGGTGCCTTGTTTAAAGGCAACTGGGAAATAGCGGCTCTAACCTCAGACAGGTTACAAGGTAAGGCCTCCATATACCTGTTTGCTCAGAGACAGCAATTACATTGTGCATTGTTTGTTGCACTCGGTAACCACCTGGTAAAGACCACAACTTTGGATTTTTTCTGCAAATAAGGTTTAGAAGTTCAAATCTGTCAAAATTAACAGGGGAACAGGCCAGCTAAATACAGAAACAAGCAAATTATAGTGGGAAAACCCCCCTAAAATATTCATGTTTTTCCCCATTTTTCAAGGCTCAATTTGTATTCATGTTTTTCCCCATTTTTGAAGGCTTCATTTGTAAAAGGTTATTTAACACACCATCGGTGTACTCATGTCAAGGCCTGAGTAATGGAGGCAAAGACGCTGTACATTTTGGTATAACAACTAACTTTCATTATAGACATTCCATGTTTTGCAAATCTATATGGAAAGCAAAGCGTTTTTAATGGTTTTTTTAGACTATATTTAAAAAATGAACAAAAATATCTCTAGAGAATTAAGAGGAGACAAGATCTTTCCACGGTATGCCCATTCCTCCTGCTCACCAAGACTTTCCTCCTTTGCTCCTATCAATATCGAGAGTTTTAAGGAAAGTATAAACTGGGACTTTCCACAAACAGGTTACGACTACTGACCAATATCCGGTTAGATGAGTTCGCACTGACGCTCACAAGGAAAATTACACTTTTGGCAGAGGTGAGTGCCTGATTATTCATGAGGTGCCATGCTGCTACATACATCTTGAAGCCACCAGAGAACAAGCATCTGAAATGCAATAGGCCTCGAATTTGTTGGAGTTGAAGCTATTGGCATTATAAATGCCTATGTGTTTTACCTATGCAATAGATATGCCCTCCTCGCCTTAATAAAATAAAGAACTCCATTGTGTGTCTTTTCTGTGGTACACCTGCAATGGAGCCGTAGTGCGGGGAGTAAAAATGCAGTTCTGACTCCACGTTAAATAAAGCAGTAGTGTGTGGGTGCAGTACCAAAGGGTCTGCGACAGCAGACTTACATTGTTGACATTCCTGAAGCTGGAGGGATGAGACCCAGACAGTGAAGTGGAGAAAGAGGAGAAACAACTGCTTTAAGCATTTGATGAGGCCATTTTATGAGAGGTAGTGCTGATTAGGCTGTATGTTGGACTGCCATTTGATAGATGGAGGGGGTGAAGGGAAGGATTGCAGCCTCCATGGTTCAGGGTGAAAGGGACTGTTTTTGTCCATCACTGTCCTTTGTGACTGATGACAGTTAAGTGCAGAAAGGTCAGATCTCCTTTGTGCCTCTGTTGTGGGTGCTCCAGGTTGGAGATCCTGTTGTGAGGAGCATCACTACATAAAGGCTGTGTCCAGAGAGCAGCCTTAAGTGGGCACTTGAAAGCAGACGTCCCCTAAACCAGCTCTAAAAGTATAGAGAGGGAATCAACATATCCTCCTAACTTGGACTGAATAAAGGTGGGACCCCCTGACTCACTTGTTCCAGTTCCAAGCTCTATTCGGCCAAGTGAGTAAGTATTCTACACAGTAATCGGAGGACTGCTGTGAAAGTAGAGCTTATGTCTGCCTGTCAGCCAGCTTCGCAGCACTGAGGGGACATAACCTGAACTCTACCTCTTGCTGCAAGAGTTTATCACCTGTCCAGAGCATATAGAAGGAGTTTGCCAACCTTGCAAGAGGAGTAACTGTCCAAAAGGATTGCGAGGGGACCTTGGTGTGATGGGTCTGCAGGTAAGGAGGACAACAGAGAGATCTGGGGTCCCATATTCAGAGGACTGTAGACTCTTGTAAGATTCCTGGTCAGAATCATGGAGACTTGGCACAGGCTATTACCTGCTTTGCCTGAAGTCATCAGCAGTGAGGTGACCTGAGCGGCTGTGCCAAGCAATCGAGTGTGGTGTGGCTTGAGCCAATGTGACAAGAAATGAAGCACTGTACCAAGAAGTACCTGACTAGGCGTGACCTGAGCTATGGACACCTGCCCTAACTGGAGAGGCTCACCTGCTGCAAAGGACCCAGCCAAACCGCAGCTGCAGCTTTACAGACATATACAGCTGGGCAAGGCTGCCAGCTGGGACTGCTGAGATCCAGGGGCCTCTGGAGAAGGCTTAACCAGAAACTGTGTGCTTTTAAGAATGTTGAGGCTAAAGTTGCGCCGGAGCCATTTCTTGCTATATCATATCCAAGGGGGGGCCTAGGGCCAGAGCAGGAATAGGATCCAACGGACACCAGTGCCAGCACACTCTCTTGTATTCTAGATATATCTGTGTGTAGCATTTAGGCCAGTGTGTAATAAACAGTCTTTTAAACATACTTTATTAGTTTTCCATTAACTTCCAGTACAAGGTATTATCACATTTCCATGATTACACTGCTATACATCTTATTTGTAGATATAGCACTGCCTGTCTGTTGTGCATAGTAAACATTATGCAATCTGTATATCTCACATCAGGCACACATGTACATGGAATCATCCAATTTGTCCATCTATTTATACAACGGATAAGCTCTTGATTAACAACTAAAACCCAATCCCCCTCCCACCAGTGTTCTAACATTCTGTTCCAAGTTAAATTGTTTTTACCGTCCTATGCTACTAGCATGAGTCTGCCGGCTTTTATGATCATGTCCCCTTACCCGGACCGCTGCACAGTGTGTTCTTGTGCGCCATAGTGCTGAGATGGTCTATTGTGTGCTCGGAGTACTAGATGTATTTTTGGGGGTTACACCTTTAAAGGTGTCCAACAGAACATCCCAGTCCATAGATATCTGCTTCTTGCGCAAACCTTGTGCCTCTTACCGGCAGATAGCTGCACTCTCCCGCCCCCAGCCCCCCAACGTAACATTTCACTATGCCATGTGTATGCTACAGGTGGTCTTGCCTACTTCCATCTTATAGTGATGGATCTTTTCGCCAGAATAAACACAAGTTCAAGGAAACGGAGTTGGACTTTATGGGAGACCGACCGCTTGCGGAGACCCACAAAGCACTCCATCAGTGAGTCTTCAATACTCAAGCGTGTAGTTGTTACTACGCATTGTCGGACCTCTCCCTCGAACTCCTTCAGGTGCGAACATGCCCACAGCATGTGAACCAAATCTGCTTCCATCAACTGGCATCTAGGGCAGTGGTGTTGTGTATTGGGTACATCCGCTGGAGACGGCGTGGTGTAAGTGAGGTCCTATGCAATCTCATGCATTGTATACATTTAAACTTTGCATTCCTGGACACTTTTTTAGGATGTTCCAGTATGTTCTCCCATTCCCTGTCTGTTATCTACCGTCCGGTAACCTCCACCCATTTGGCTCACAAGGCATCCAGAGACACCGATGCGTGTGCCTGTATTCTATGGCAGGACCGGAGGCTTCTGATTATGCTTTCTCATTTCTTTACTGCAACAACAGCAGCCAATGAAAATGAAAGTACACAAGTAAAAAATAACATTTCTCATGAGGCTTTGAACCACGCCTCTCTTACAACAACCAATCACAATGGTATCATGTCTATAAATCCTGGAGACACTACTTCGGCCTCCTCTTTCTTTGCTGCTCCGCAGCCCAGATAAGTGCTCTTTCCTTTCATGTTTGCCCTATCACTTGTGACCTATGCCTTTTTGCATTGTTTGATGCCATTGATTATTGTTATTTATTGCTCGTGTATATTTGCATGATTTGATTGATCGCTTCACGCTCTCTGTTGGCACTGCTTATTCGTACATTGTCCGTATTACTCTTAGATTGGGACCGGAGCTTCGCTCCGTTCCCCGTTCCCCTTGGTGGCGCGTGTTGCGCACTTAGGCCCGTCCCTTCCCCGGATTCCATTCATCGCTGCCCGCGGCGTACGCTTCGGCTAGCCGCATTAGTGAGGGGTTTAGCCCCCCCCTCGGGGACGAGCGTACGTCGGAGCCGTTGAGGCCTTACGTACGTCTCGGGGAGCCGCGCACGCCGTGTTGGCACGCGCAGTTCTCGAAGGTGCCAGAACGACGCTCTGCCCCCGGCTGAAGTGGGGATTGACGCAGCTTGGGCCAGGAGCCGTGGGCGATTTCCGTGCTTTTGGCAGCTTACATTCGTTCAAGCGACGGTGCCTACCTGCTTGATCTTGTCCTTCCTGAAGATTCAGAGAACTTAGCATTTTTTCCTCCGATAGTCCTAGAGTGGGACTGTACCTTGCTCTTGTCTTGCCTAGTATTTCCGGCTCCTGCGCCTGGCACCCCCCACCATCGACGCCCCTGCTTGGGCTGGTTTTTGCTTCCCGCTGGGGATTAGAGTTGGAATGGATGCTGCGTATGGTTTTCAAGGCCAACAAGAATTCTATGAAGGGGACTCCATGGAGGAGATCATAGACAAAAAACTTGATGCCAAGTTAGATAAAGCCCTTTCCTCGGCCCTCTCCCCTTTGGCCAAGAAGTTGGACTTGCTAGTCCCGGGTAAGCCGGTGCCCGCTCCGGGCAAAGATCCCCTTCAACCCCCTCCCCTTAAGAAGGCGGCTCTGGACCCTTCCAGGCCTCATTCCCAGTCGTATGAAAAACTTTACAAGTCTCAGGAGTCCCGGTCCCAGGACAAGCCTGTTACCTCTCCCCCCAATTCCCCCCTGGTTATCACCACTACGGATACCGGGACCGATACTGATTCCTTGGATGCCGCTCCACGCAAACGCACTAAAAAGAGCAAGCACACTTCACCGGTTATCCCCACCCCCTTTTCATTCGATCCAACGGACATTGTCCACCCCAGATCTTCCGACTGGGTTCCCCCTCCTGCTGTGGCGGCCTATCTGGAGACTCATCTCCGCAAGGGATTCGACAAAGAGGTGCGTTCCCGCCTAAAATCTGAATGCCCACGCCCTGATTTACCCCACAAAGTGGCTATCACGCCAGAGATAGACCCTTCCATGACCACTTTTCTTAAGAAGAATAAGAAAGACCCGAAGAAAGGGATTGATCGCGCGCTCAGAGCGTGCCAAGATAAGGTCCTCGACCTTTCGGGCCCGTTGGCCAAGATCCTGGAGTTGGCCCTGCAGGCGCAAGAGACTGGTGCCGCCATACATCCGGAGGTTCTGGCGGGTTGGGCTCAGACGGCCATTTGTATGCTTGGGAACGCGAATTGCGCCCTGGCCTCTGAACGACGGAAATCCGTCCTCCTCCGAATCGACCCCCAACTGGTGGAATTGGCTTCCTCGGAACAGGGTCCTTTGGCGGAAGGACAATTGTTTGGGGACAATTTTATTAAAGATATTGCCAAGTTTGTGAACACTTTTGCTTCCTTGGACAAATCTCAGGCCTCGCTGAAACGTGTTCTGCAGGTCTCTGGTAGGGCCGGGCGTGGCAGAGGACGCTCGACCGGCCGCTACTCAAATCCCAGTCCTCACAGAGGCTACGCCCCTAGACGGGGAAGAGGGTACACTCAAGAACCGGATCAAGCCGGATTTTACCCGTCCCGATCACGCGGCTTCAGGGGCCGCTATAATAAAGGAATCAATCGAGGCTACAAGAACTTCGATAACCAATCTTCCGGTAAGTGTCTCTCTTCCTTTACTTCTGTTAGGGGGAAGATTACGCCATTTTGTCAAGAATTGGGCAGTTCTCACTTCAGATGTGTGGGTCCTCCGGACCGTCCAGGTTTACGAGATAGAGATGGTGTCTTGCCCCATTCAGCCCTCCCCCCCCCGTCCTCTCCTTTTTTCCCATCTCGAACAGAGTTTTATAGACTTAGAACTGGACGAGCTTTTGGCAAAACGGGCCATTGCTGTGGGACCCTTCCTCCCGGGAGGCTTCTGCAGCAACGTCTTTCTTGTTCAAAAGAAGGGAGGCGGTCAGCGCCTCGTGCTGAATCTGAGGGATTTCAACCCCTTTGTCGCGTATCGCCACTTCAAGATGGAGGGCATCCATCTTCTGCGAGACCTTCTCTTAGAAAACGACTGGATGATCAGACTGGACCTGAAAGATGCTTACTTGACGGTCCCAGTCTGCCCATCACATCAAAAGTTTTTGCAGTTCCCCTGGAAAGGGCGTTGGTTTCGTTACGAGGTAATTCCTTTCGGCCTGTCCTCGGCCCCTTGGGTGTTCACCAAACTGCTCAAGCCGGTGGTCTCCCGCCTCCGGGAGATGGGAGTTCGGCTGATTGTCTACCTAGACGATATGCTGATCCTGGCTCAGGACCGGTCCCTCCTTCTCACACATTTGGAGTGGACGACGTCCTTATTGCAGAATCTGGGATTCGTGATCAACACCAAGAAATCGGTGCTGATACCGAATCAGCAGATGGAATTCCTGGGCTTCCTGATAGACTCGGTCTCGGCCCAGCTTCTCCTTCCCCTTTCAAAGATCAGGTCGATCAAGAGAGAGATTACAGCTACCCTGACCAAAGAGAAGATTTCTTTGAGGGTTCTGGCACGAATTGTGGGCCTTCTGGCCTCGTCGATTCAGGCCATTTTTCCCGGCCCTTTGCATTACAGAGCTCTGCAGAGGCTCAAGATCTTTTACCTGCAAAGAAACTTTCACTACGATCATTTGATCCCTCTCTCCCCCGAGTCCAGGGAGGAGCTTCAGTGGTGGCTGGACCACATGTCAGCCTGAAACGGCCGAGCTATTTTCGGCGCGGCCCCGGATGTGGTGGTGGAATCCGACGTCAGCCAGTGGGGCTGGGGCGCTCGCTGCGGCGAGTTTGCCACAGGAGGACGTTGGTCTGCAGACGAACTATCACTTCACATCAATTGTCTAGAGCTTCTGGCAGGGTCCTTTGCCATCAGATCTATCTCACCGCTGAAGAGCAACTGTTGTATTCTCCTTCGGATGGACAATGTCTCCGCGGTGCGATACATCAATCGATTGGGCGGGACGAGGTGCCGGATGTTGGTGCACATTGCGAAGGAATTCTGGCACTTCTGCCTGGAACGCAAGATCTCTGTGGTGGCGGAATACCTTCCCGGGAAACTCAATCAGGTAGCGGATTGGCATTCCCGTTTTCTCCGGGACTTCAGCGATTGGAGGCTCCATCCATCGCTGTTTTCCCGGATCATGTCGCTACGAGGCCCATGTCGGATAGACCTGTTTGCCTCGCGCCTCAATGCCCATCTTCCCCTGTTTTACAGTTGGAGACCGGACCCAATGGCACAGGGGACGGACGCGTTCCTTTACCATTGGGGACAACAGAGGAATTATGCGTTTCCACCGTTTGCACTGATCCCGAGAGTAGCGGCGTTGCTGCGCCGACAGGAGGCGACGGTGGTGTTGGTGACGCCTTATTGGTCGACTCAGTCGTGGTTTCCCACACTGTTGGAATTGTCAATAGACCTCCCCTTCTGACTCCCAGTCTTCCCGACGCTTCTGCAGGACCCAGTGGGAGATTGCCATCCCCTGGTCCTGCAGAACCAGCTGTCATTGATGGTATGGACGCTCTCCGGAGACATGAACGCCTTGCAGGCCTTTCACGAGAGGCTTCCAGCTTTATGTAGCAGGCGTGGGCTCCTTCCACCCGAAAACGATACTCTGCTTCTTGGAAGAAGTGGGTGGGGTGGTGCCTTTCAAAACAGGTGGATCCCGTGGGATCAAATATAACAGAGGTACTGAATTTTTTGTCAGAGTGCGCGACTTCTGGCCAGGCTTACAGGTCGGTTAACAACTTCAGGTCTGCTATTTCTGCTGGTCACGACCACATAGATGGTAAACCTGTGGGGATGCATCCCTTTGGGTGTAAGTTGCTTAAAGTGAATGTGGCCAACCCTCCTCGGCCCAGGTATTCCACCATGTGGGATGTTAATAAGGTTCTGAATTTGTTGGAATCCTGGCCCGATAATGGTGGTTTGTCGTTGAAACAGCTTTCTGCCAAGCTTACTATGTTGTTGTGCCTCATTTCATGTTGGAGGGTTTCGGATGTCAGAGCTTTGGATTTAGCTGGGAGGATGTTTTCACCCCAAGGTGTATCCTTTGTCATTACTAGACGTACTAAGACCATGTCCCGTTCAGTTGATTATCCAGCCTTTCCTCATAATGGCAAGCTGTGTGTTCTTCAATGTCTTAAATGTTATGAGGAGCGTACTAGTGTACACAGGTCAGATCCCCTGGGGCAGGTATTGATCTCTATTCAAAAACCGTTCAAGCCAGTCGCTGCTGCTACTTTAGCCAGATGGGTTAGGTGGATCATGTCGGAAGCCGGCATTGATATTTCTGCTTATGGGGCACACTCTGCGAGGGGTGCGATGGCTTCTAAGGCTTACTTACTGGGTTCCCGCTTGGAGGACATTCTGAAGGCAGCTGACTGGTCCTCAGATTAAATGTTTAAAGTGTTTTATTACAAACCGATTCCTCATGTTTCTGATGCTGTGATTGACGAGCTTTAATGTGAGCTTTGAACCAGCATAATCAGAAGCCTCCGGTCCTGCCATAGAATACAAAATTTTCTAGCTATAGCGACAAGAATTTTTGATTCTATTAAGGACACAGAGGCGAGGATTGTCCCACCCGTTGGGACTGTTATGCAACTGTTGTTGTTTACGTGGTTTTTATCTAACAGTTTTGCCCACCCTTACAACGATCTAGGTTGTGGTGGAAAGTTTTCTCAAACTTCCTTTTTCTGTTCTAGGGAACGACTCCAACAAGAGTTGAAGACAGCCTGTGGTTTTGGCTGCCGCTCCTTCCGGATGCAGGATTTGCTTTGCTGTTCAGATTTTCTCCGTTGAGACTTCTGGTGGATCTGTTTTTTCCGTTGCAGAAATAAACTTTTCAATGTGATGAGACTGTTACTGACTGTTCGCGCAAAGAAAGAGGAGGCCGAAGTAGTGTCTCCAGGATTTATAGACATGATACCATTGTGATTGGCTGTTGTAAGAGAGGCGTGGTTCAAAGCCTCATGAGAAAGGAATTAGTTACTTACCTGTACACTATAGTTCTCCAGTATTATCTTTCATAGATTCACATGCTTGTATCATCTCTTCCTATTACTCCTCTAAAAAAGCAGTCAAGTCTGAAAGGGCCTGGGTCTGCTCCATCGACCAGTTCCCTAACTTCTGCTTCAAAATCTGTGGTAAAGACTTCAGCTCCGTCGACGACTTCACCGTCGACGACGACTTCGTCGACGACGACGGCTTCGTCGACGATGGGATCTAAGGCTGCGTCGACGGCGACAACGTCGACGACAACAACATCGATGAGTAGAATTTCGTCGTCGACGAAGACACCGTCGACGACGACGACTCCGTCGACGACAGGTTCGACGTCGAGGATGTCGACGGGAGCCCCGTCGACGATGGTCTCGTCGACGAAGGCTCCGTCGACCAAGGCTCCATCGACGATGGGCCCGTCGACGATGGTCCCGTCGACGACACCGTCGACGAAAATGATTTTAACAACTGCAAAAGCATTCAAATCACCGCAATCGAAGACCATGATATCGATCCGGTCTTTTCAGTCGACCAGGGGTTCGGCTACTATCAGTAAATCTGCGGAGTTCACCTCATGGACAAAGATTTCTCCTTTACCACCATACTCATTGCTAGAGCAGGACTCAGATGGAGAGGAGTCCTCAGGTGCCGCCTACAGTCCTTCTCAGCTTCAGATAAAGAGCCAAGACACGGACGAAGAGGAAGTCTATTCCTTCAAGGACAGACCCCAATCTTCCAGATACGAGTCTTTTCAGGAATCTGGTGATTATGATGAGGAGGAGGAGCAGCATGAGGACTCACGTGAGGAGGAACATCAAGAGACGGTTTCCATACCTATCACTCTTGTGTCTGACCGTAGGTTGATGTTAAACGACTACTACCGTCGTTTCCCAGAGGCGAATACCTCGCAACCAGCTACACAGACGCCTTCCTCGCAGACGCCTAAAGCACCTGCTTCACAAGAACAAGGGGTGAGATCACCGCAGGTGGTTACTATAAGGGATGACCTAACGGAATCCGACGAAGATGAACAGCCTGAAGAAGGAGAGCTTGTCCATGATGCTTCGGGGCAGGAATGGAATGAGTACATTTTACCATCGGCTTCATCACCTGTCCCACTACAGTCTACCTCCCATCCTCAAGATATCGGAGGCTTCCATGATATCATGGAAAAAGCGGCCAAGAGATTCAATCTGGATGTGGAAGTGCAAGAGACGGATTGTTTTTTGTACGATTTCAAAGATGATAACAAAAGATCGCTTCGCTCAATCCCGATTATCCCTCATATCTGGGAAGAGGGCCTAAAGATTCTGAAAACCCCGGCGTCTATAGCGGTTTCAGTGCCCCAAATTGAAAAAAAGTACAGAGCACCAGAGTCCACAGCAGCCTGCCTCATTGGGCACCCCAGACCGGAATCAGTCGTGACGCAGGCGGCGCAGAGAAATTAAAAAAACCCGGTGGCTACTTCCTTAGTGCCACCAGACAAGGAAGGAAGGAGAATGGATGGTGCAGGTAAGAGGTTTGCGGTCATGGCAGCCTCTACCATTAAAGCGGCAAATGCAATGGCACTGATTGGCCGTTACAACAGACAAATGTGGTCCGATCTCGCGCCCATACTTTCTGCACTCCCGGAAGATAGAAAGGAGGAAGCGGCAGCCATCCTTAAAGACGGAGCTAAATCTGCTGCCGAATCTATCGACATCGCCATGGATGTCTCGTCTATGGCCTTCAGGCAGATGGCTGGAGCGGTCTCGCTTCGCAGGCAGGGCTGGCTCAAGGCGACTTCTTTTCGCCCAGAAGTGCAGGCGAAAATTGTCGATATGCCTTTTGATGGTGAAAATTTATTTGGGAAACATATCGATGAGGCATTGCAAGGCATAAAGTCGGACACGGATACAGCTAGAGCGCTGGGATCCCTTCAACAGGGAAGGCTTCAGTCCTTTCGAAAGAGGGGTGCAAGAGGTCAATTTAATCAAAGACCCTCTTTTCAGTCCAATCGATATCAACCGTATAATCAACAGGGATATCGACAGTATAATGCCAACAACCAGTTCAGGTCCTCCAACTCTTACCAGCAACAGTCCAGAGGTAAATCAAACACCAGGGGGAAAAATCAACAGTCTAACAGGCGTCAATGATTTCAGGCCGGCGCTCCCCACACAAACAGATCCCGGAAAACGACCACTATCTGTCTCAATACTTCACCAACTGGATGTCCATAACATCAGACAAATGGGTTCTAGATGTCATAAGCAAGGGCCATACTCTGGAATTTATGGAAATACCACCGGATCATCCCCCAGTACTCAGGCTCAACCGACATCGCCAGGAAATGCAGAAAGAAGTACACTCGCTTCTGCAAAAGGGAGCCATAGAAGAAGTGCCGCAACATCTCAGAGGGAGAGGCTTCTATTCGCATTTCTTCCTCATCAAAAAGAAACAAACCCTGAAATGGAGACAGGTATTGGATTTGAGGGATCTCAATCAATACATAAAGAAGATACCCTTCAGAATGCTATCGTTGCAGGAGATCTTACTAATGATAAAGGAAAAAGACTACATGGCGTCCTTGGATCTCATGGATGCATACTTCCATATTCCCATTCATCGGAAGCACAGGAAGTATTTGAGATTTGTTGTGGAGAGTCGCCACTTTCAGTTCAAGGTCCTGCCATTCGGACTCAAATCGGCCCCGAGGGTGTTTACCAAATGCATGGCCCCGGTGGCGGCCCACTTAAGACTGCAAGGGCATTACATTTACCCATATCTGGACGACTGGTTAGTGACAGGTCCATCTTTCAAGGACGCAGCAAGATCTCTTCAGAGCTGCATCCGGCTGTTCCAGCGCTTGGGTCTGAGGACCAACTTGGAGAAGTCCTCGCTGACTCCGGCCCAAGGCATCCAGTTCTTGGGGGCATGGATATGCACCAGAGCAGGGAAAGCCTATCCTTCCGAAGACCGAAGAAGAAAGATCATGGGGCTAACGGCATCACTTCAAACAAAAAAAAAAGTCCACTTCTGTGAGGCTGTACAAGTCCATGTTGGGGATGATATCATCCTGCATCCCACTGGTGCCAAACTGTCGCCTTCGAAGGAGGCCTTTGCAGGAACAACTGGACGAGCAGTGGGTCCAATCCAAAGGAACCTTCGAGGATCGCATTACCATCACGAACCGTATGAAGGTGGCCATGTCATGGTGGAAGGTTCAAAAGAACTTGGACCAAGGCTTGAGCTTTATTCCTCAAGATCACCATTTCGTGATGACAACGGACGCTTCGCTGAAAGGATGGGGTGCGCATCTTCAGGAGCTAGAAATTCAGGGCCTTTGGTCAGATTGGGAAGCTCAGCTTCACATAAACATGTTGGAGCTAAAAGCGGTGTTTCTGGGGCTTCAAGCATTCCTTCCCAGAATACGCCAATCGTCAGTACTTATCCAGACGGACAGCACCACGACTATGTTTTACTTAATAAAACAGGGTGGAACGAGATCCAAACAGCTGTCGACATTGGCGCAAAGAATCTGGAAATGGCTGATATCCAACGGCATTTCAATTCAGGTCCAGCATATACAGGGAGTCCTCAACACACGGGCAGACGCCCTGAGCCGCACTTCCAAGGTGACGCACGAGTGGGAACTGCACGACTCTCAGATTCGCAACTTGTTTCAAAGGTGGGGCACCCCCACATTAGACTTGTTCGCAACAAAGCACAACTCAAAGTGTGTCCAATTCGCGTCCAGGTACCATCAACAAGGTTCCAAGGGAAATGCATTTCTCATGGACTGGACAGGAAGATTTGCCTACGCCTTCCCTCCGTTTCCGGTGATACCGCGAATCCTGCGCAAGATGAGATTAGAACCGTGCCATGTCATACTGATAGCACCAGCCTGGCCAAGACAAGCGTGGTTTTCAGACCTACTTCAAATGTCGAAGGGCAACAAAATCCAGCTTCCAACATTTCAGAACCTCATCTCCATGAAAGAAGGGCAGATTCTGCACCCGGATCTGCAATCGCTAAAATTGTCAGCATGGAACCTCATGAGCGGGAATTTCAAAATATAGACATTCCGCAGGAATGCAGGCATATTCTTTCGCAAGCCAGAGCTACATCAACAAACAAAACATATGCAGCGAAATGGACCCGTTTCTGCCACTGGTACAGCAGTCAAAACTTGCATCCGTTTGAGGTACAACCAGAAGGTGTCTTACCTTACCTGCTGTCACTTTCTAAGGCAGGTCTGTCGCATGCCTCCGTCAAGGTACACCTGGCAGCAATATCATGCTTCAGGCGGAAGCCAAATGAACCATCTCTCTGGTCTTGCAGGATAATAAAGGAATTTATCAAAGGACGCAGGATGATATCATCCCCAACATGGACTTGTACAGCCTCACAGAAGTGGACTTTTTTTGTTTGAAGTGATGCCGTTAGCCCCATGATCTTTCTTCTTCGGTCTTCGGAAGGATAGGCTTTCCCTGCTCTGGTGCATATCCATGCCCCCAAGAACTGGATGACTTGGGCCGGAGTCAGCGAGGACTTCTCCAAGTTGGTCCTCAGACCCAAGCGCTGGAACAGCCGGATGCAGCTCTGAAGAGATCTTGCTGCGTCCTTGAAAGATGGACCTGTCACTAACCAGTCGTCCAGATATGGGTAAATGTAATGCCCTTGCAGTCTTAAGTGGGCCGCCACCGGGGCCATGCATTTGGTAAACACCCTCGGGGCCGATTTGAGTCCGAATGGCAGGACCTTGAACTGAAAGTGGCGACTCTCCACAACAAATCTCGAATACTTCCTGTGCTTCCGATGAATGGGAATATGGATGTATGCATCCATGAGATCCAAGGACGCCATGTAGTCTTTTTCCTTTATCATTAGTAAGATCTCCTGCAACGATAGCATTCTGAAGGGTATCTTCTTTATGTATTGATTGAGATCCCTCAAATCCAATACCTGACTCCATTTCAGGGTTTGTTTCTTTTTGATGAGGAAGAAATGCGAATAGAAGCCTCTCCCTCTGAGATGTTGCGGCACTTCTTCTATGGCTCCCTTTTGCAGAAGCGAGTGTACTTCTTTCTGCATTTCCTGGCGATGTCGGTTGAGCCTGAGTACTGGGGGATGATCCGGTGGTATTTCCATAAATTCCAGAGTATGGCCCTTGCTTATGACATCTAGAACCCATTTGTCTGATGTTATGGACATCCAGTTGGTGAAGTATTGAGACAGATAGTGGTCGTTTTCCGGGATCTGTTGTGTGGGGAGCGCCGGCCTGAAATCATTGACGTCTGTTAGACTGTTGATTTTTCCCCCTGGTGTTTGATTTACCTCTGGACTGTTGCTGGTAAGAGTTGGAGGACCTGAACTGGTTGTTGGTATTATACTGTCGATATCCCTGTTGATTATACGGTTGATATCGATTGGACTGAAAAGAGGGTCTTTGATTAAATTGACCTCTTGCACCCCTCTTTCGAAAGGACTGAAACCTTCCCTGTTGAAGGGATCCCAGCGCTCTAGCTGTATCCGTGTCCGACTTTATGCCTTGCAATGCCTCATCGATATGTTTCCCAAATAAATTTTCACCATCAAAAGGCATATCGACAATTTTCGCCTGCACTTCTGGGCGAAAAGAAGTCGCCTTGAGCCAGCCCTGCCTGCGAAGCGAGACCGCTCCAGCCATCTGCCTGAAGGCCATAGACGAGACATCCATGGCGATGTCGATAGATTCGGCAGCAGATTTAGCTCCGTCTTTAAGGATGGCTGCCGCTTCCTCCTTTCTATCTTCCGGGAGTGCAGAAAGTATGGGCGCAAGATCGGACCACATTTGTCTGTTGTAACGGCCAATCAGTGCCATTGCATTTGCCGCTTTAATGGTAGAGGCTGCCATGACCGCAAACCTCTTACCTGCACCATCCATTTTCCTTCCTTCCTTGTCTGGTGGCACTAAGGAAGTAGCCACCGGGTTTTTTGAATTTCTCTGCGCCGCCTGCGTCACGACTGATTCCGGTCGGGGTGCCCAATGAGGCAGGCTGCTGTGGACTCTGGTGCTCTGTACTTTTTTTCAATTCGGGGCACTGAAACCGCTATAGACGCCGGGGTTTTCAGAATCTTTAGGCCCTCTTCCCAGATATGAGGGATAATCGGGATTGAGCGAAGCGATCTTTTGTTATCATCTTTGAAATCGTACAAAAAACAATCCGTCTCTTGCACTTCCACATCCAGATTGAATCTCTTGGCCGCTTTCTCCATGATATCATGGAAGCCTCCGATATCTTGAGGAGGGGAGGTAGGCTGTAGTGCGACAGGTGATGAAGCCGATGGTAAAATGTACTCATTCCATTCCTGCCCCGAAGCATCATGGACAAGCTCTCCTTCTTCAGGCTGTTCATCTTCGTCGGATTCCGTTAGGTCATCCCTTATAGTAACCACCTGCGGTGATCTCACCCCTTGTTCTTGTGAAGCAGGTGCTTTAGGCGTCTGCGAGGAAGGCGTCTGTGTAGCTGGTTGCGAGGTATTCGCCTCTGGGAAACGACGGTAGTAGTCGTTTAACATCAACCTAAGGTCAGACACAAGAGTGATAGGTATGGAAACCGTCTCTTGATGTTCCTCCTCACGTGAGTCCTCATGCTGCTCCTCCTCCTCATCATAATCACCAGATCCCTGAAAAGACTCGTATCTGGAAGATTGGGGTCTGTCCTTGAAGGAATAGACTTCCTCTTCGTCCGTGTGTTGGCTCTTTATCTGAAGCTGAGAAGGACTGTAGGCGGCACCTGAGGACTCCTCTCCATCTGAGCCCTGCTCTAGCAATGAGGATGGTGGCAAAGGAGAAATCTTTGTCCATGAGGTGAACTCCGCAGATTTACTGATAGTAGCCGAACCCCTGGTCGACTGAAAAGACCGGATCGATATCATGGTCTTCGACTGCGGTGATTTGAATGCTTTCGCAGTTGTTAAAATCATTTTCGGCGACGGTGTCGTCGACGGGGCCATCGACGGGACCATCGTCGACGGGCCCATCGTCGATGGAGCCTTCGTCGACGGAGCCTTCGTCGACGAGACCATCGTCGACGGGGCTCCCGTCGACATCCTCGACGTCGAACCTGTCGTCGACGGAGTCGTCGTCGACGACGAAATTCTACTCATCGATGTTGTTGTCGTCGACGTTGTCGCCGTTGACGCAGCCTTAGATCCCATCGTCGACGAAGCCGTCGTCGTCGACGATGAAGTCGTCGACGGAGCTGAAGTCTTTACCACAGATTTTGAAGCAGAAGTTAGGGAACTTGTCGATGGAGCAGACCCAGGCCCTTTCAGACTTGACTGCTTTTTTAGAGGAGTAATAGGAAGAGATGATACAAGCATGTGAATCTATGAAAGATGTAATACTGGAGAATGTTATTTTTTACTTGTGTCCTTTCATTTTCATTGGCTGCTGTTGTTGCAGTAAAGAAATGAGAAAGCATAATCCTCGCCTCCGTGTCCTTAATAGAATCAAAAATTCTTGTCGAGAAAATTTTGTATTCCCACGTATAATCATTTCAATAGATGATTTCCCCGTTTTCATGTAGTACAGTGATCGGCCTAGTTCCTGTGAGGTTCTATACAGTGCTTCTAATTGTGGGACTAAGATTTCAAAATAAGCATTGAAGAACTCTATTGGTAGGCCATCCAGTCCCGGTGTCTTATTGCGTGGGAGTCCATTGATAGCGGTCTTTATTTCAGCTCTCGTAATAGGGCCTGCTAGACTGTCCCGTGCTCCTTCAGGGATCTGGAGATAAGGTAGGTCCGCCAAAAATTCATCTATTAGTGTACTGTCTATAGGGGCAGGCTTGTTGTATAACGTTGCATAGTATGTACAGAAAGAATCATTTATACCTTGCTGAGTATACACAGTATTTTCCCCAGGCATGGCAATTTGACTGATCACAGTGGGTGGGGTGTCTTCCCTCTAAAGTGTCGCTGATTTATCTACTTCTGTATGCTTTAATTGGATAAAGGCCCTGTAATAAATGACTGAGAGTCTCCATCAGTTCAGCATGCTTGATGCACGCCTCTTGTAGAGCAGCATGTTTCTCGGGATTGCTCGCTGCTTCCTGCTCCAACCCACTCATGTCCTCCTCTCATGATTTCAAATTATTATGCACCTCCTGTCTCGCACCCACTGTGGCACCAATCGCAGTTCCCCGAATTACTGCCTTAAGCGCATCCCAGTCTGCTAATATCGAGGACGTAGCACCCCCGTTCTCAGAAAAGTAGTTCGTAATTGCAGTAGATAGGGTATAGCGAAATACGGCGTCTTCTATTAATTGTGGCCATAGCCTCCACGTGGGTACTAGGGTGGGGACCATCCCCCAGGTTTTGTGGACTTCTAATGGGTTATGGTCCGAAAAAGCGTTTTCTAAGTATGTAGCGTGTGATATTTGTGTGGCTAGGGAGCAGAGAATTCTATCAATTCTGGTATGTAATTGATGAACTCTGGAGTAGACCGAGTTTTCTTTGTGCATTACATTTTTCAGGCGCCACACATCACATAACGCCTAACCGTCCACCCAACTGCAAAGAGCCTCTGCCTGTTTAATAGTGCCTGCTCCATGGAGGGAGGGAGGGGTGGGCAGGGGGAGGGGGGAAGGGGGAACGATCTAGTTCAATATTCATTACTGCATTACAGTCACCGCCTATAATCCACGGAAATGCCTCCCATCTCACCAATATCGTATTTAAACCCATGAAGTATTTGTTCTGGTTAAAGTTTGGAGCATATAGATTCCCCAACACAATATGTCTGCCAACTAGTGTCCTATGAAGGAAAATATATCTGCCCTGCGCGTGAACCCGTTGCTCTTTTTTCACAAAAGGGACCTCGTACCTGATCCAAATTGTGACACCCTTGGCAAAGGCAGAATAATTAGCAGAGTATATTTGCCTCTTCCATTTCTTCCGCATTTTTGCCTCTTTCGATATAGTTAGATGAAACTCCTGTAAGAACACTATTTGCGCCTTGCACCTAAGCAATTGCGCATGCACCGTGTCTTTTTTGTACTGATCCTAGACCCCAAACATTCCATGTAATTCAGGTGTATGTGTTTTGATTATGCATCTTGTGATGTAAATAGTACGATAGATGGAGCTACGGACAGGGGACAAATATGTAGGACGCGACGTTGATTGTGTGTTAGAACATATTAACCCCGATTGAACTTCTAATACAAGGCCCAGCCGGGGAACTGTGCCGGGCCAAACCATGAATACAACAACAAGACACATTTTGCTGCATTGAACTAGTGCATGTGCATTGGTGGTTCGTTGATTTCGCCAGACACAGTATAGTATCTATCTAAAATGGCTCGAGAGAGAACCCGGTATTAACTTTTTAAACATTAAATTGCCATCGTAATCACTGAGAAAGGATATGTGTCCATAAGAGTGTGTGCCATCACCGCAACTGTTCAATAGATACATGTGGAGGAAGGGCAACTGTGAAAGTTGAAGAAATTGATGTACATAGACTGCATTCATTCCCCTTCTTCTCCCACTCCTCTCCCTGTGAGCGCCATGACTACTGTAAATTATTGACCGTATCACCCTGCCAGTAAGAGCCCGTACCTATATGCGTATGTACGGCTATTCCAGGCACCATGGCCTTTCACCCATTGGAATCCCCGGCTTCTCTCCTGCGCGTATCTTAAACCCTCTCTCATGCATAGACCATGAAACCCTCTCCCTCTGCGCGACCCTACTGTGAAAGGCAACTCTCCTACTTGACTCGCACAAAACCCCCCCCCCCCCCCATTCCTTCTTGAAGAGGCATCCTTCGCCTTAGCTGACGTAGCCCTCCCCAGCTGCGCCTGACTGCCCCCTCTCTCTCTTGTACGGGTCATAAGATCTCTCTCTCTCTTGTACGGGTCATAAGATCTCTCTCTCTCTCTCTGTGCGACTCTGACCCTGCGCGCACCCTGACCCCCTCCTTCTCCTCACATGGGCAAGTCATAAACCTTCTTCTTCTGCAAGGCCCTGTCCTTGAGAGTCACGACCGCGCCTGACCAACACCTCCTTTCCTTCTATGAATACCCCTCTGTTGACGAGCCTTCCCTCCGCGCTCGATTGTCCACGCAGCATGAATACCACTCCTTTGATGACCCCTTCCCCCGAGTCCGGCTGACCACACGTGTGCGAGGCCATCGCCTAAGCCAGGAGATACCGTTTACTGCCCTTATTGTATGAAGTCACCCCTCTTCAAAGGACCCACTATTGATCCTAGCCACCCCACCCCCTGGGCTATGATCAGGCGTACACATCCTAAACAGTTGACGGAACACTCAGCTGCGTGATTGCCCTCCCCTCTTATCAGCAGGTCAAAGGGTCCCTATTGTGAACACATGTGGGGTAGGATTGACACGAGGATTATAGGGTTATCTTTCCTTCGTTTCACAATGCTGTGACTGTAATGCCAAATGTTTTGTAAGGTATAAAAGCAAGAGTCTCAGCTCACTTGTTAGAGCACCTCCCGAAAGACACGGTGTTTCGTGTCCGAAATGACTGGCTCTCCTCATGAGAAATAAACTCTGTTCTTGATTCCTGTTTCCAGCGCCCGTCTCTTTATTTGGTAATTATTCAACATGGGAACTAAGAGGCGGTTTGCGCCAGCGGCCTGGGCATCGATAGGATTATGGGCTCATGTTCCACAATTGGCGTCCCAACGCGGGGTCCATCAGTGACATAGGGTCCGATAAGAGAGATCCAGACGAAGAAGTGAACATCTAAATGATCGGGGTATGCCTGCCTTGAGAGGGCCCTCGCCCGGCTGCCGATCGACAGAACTTCACCAATTCTGAACGGACCTCCCTTGAGTGACCTATTGTCCTGACTGGAATCCCACAGGAATGCTACAATGGAGTAAGAGAACGATCGGGCGCTGGAGGAGGAAGTCAAAGAACTGTCCGTATGGTCCGGTCCGGGTAAGATTAAGTAGGGCGTTCTTACGCCTGATTGGTAGGGTGGTTCTATCCACCTGATTGATTGATTGATTGATTGTATTGAAAATCGGTATTTGTATGCCGACATCGTTGGTATTGGTTCATTTAGCTTTGAAGGCTACTTGACATATTGGTTCTCTTCTGAGAACGAGACATTCTCTGTTTTCAAACAGCGGCGAATAGGAGCGTCGTCCCTCTTTGCAGATAGAGAAGGGTAGGTAATGCAGACTTTTGTCCCCGGTATTAATCCGTCATGCCTACTTTTCTCCCCACTGATTGTTTGAAGTCGATTAATAATCGATTGTTGTCCTTTGAGATCTTCCCTGTCTACAAACTGAGACGAGTAGAAATATTCTGTCTTCCTTTTTGGATAGCGAAGGGCAGGTAATGCAGACATTTGTCCCCGTTGTAATCCGTCATGCCTGTTTTTCTCCCCACTGATTGGTTGGTTGCCTGGACATTGTTGTTCCAGGAATTGTTTCGTTTGAGGTATTTTCTGCCTGCAAACAACGTGGAGTAGAAATATTCTATCTAGTCTTTGCAAGTAGTAAAGGGTAGGTTATGCCCCTTTGTGAATTCGTCAGTCCTACCCACTCCCCACTGTTTGGGGGGTAGCTCGCATGGTCCGCCCAGGAGACTACCCTTATGGAGGACATATGCTCCCCGCTCATGGGCCATTTAGTGGAAGTAGACCATCTGGTCCGTCCAGGAGGCTACCCTAGTAAATGGAAGTACATCGCTCGGTCTGTCCAGGATGATACCCTAATGAAGGAATATATGTTCCCCTTTTGATCGATAATCTCGTTCCACCCCGGACCATTTATTGGAGGGAACTCGTCTGGTCCGTCCAGAAGTACCCCCTAGTGAAAAGGACACATAAAAATATGAAGTGATCACCGTTCCTTACTAACAGAAAGCTTTAGCTCGAAACACGCTAAGGAAGAAAAAGAAAAATAAAAGGAAATCAGGCTAAGTCAGTAACCCCCTGATGAGCTTTTGACTTCACTAAAAATAAGAAACATTAGAAATAGTTCGTAATAAGAAATATGAAATGGTGAAAAGTTTGACAACAAAAATAGCCACGAGGTAGCTAGGCTTCACTGCCTATTCCTGCTCCCAACATGTCTGCCTCACTGCCTGCCACGCCTAAAATAACGGTCACGTGAAATAGAAACAATTCAATAGGTACCTACCCCCATTCCGGAAGCTCCCGAAGTGCAACAGGTCCGCGGTTACGCCCATCCGGAAGGCGAGGCCTCGAGGCACGAGGGGCTCGCCTGGCCACGGTCAGGAGGAGATGATGTTGGGCAGGCGGTCTAGAGAATGGCCAGGACCTCTCCATCTCTTCTCTTCTGCTGCCCTGCAGGCCACGGGGGGAGGGGGCTGTCTTGCCTCAGCCACCGACCACCCCCCCCCCTTTCTGTCTCTCGCCTGGTCCGACCCACGAAGAAGGCCGAAGCCAAAAGAGAGAATGGCGGCGCTTGCAAGTAGTCCCGCCACATGTCAAATTCCTGACAGTCCCAGGTGGTCCCGTCACATGCCCTCGCCTGGACAGTTCCAGGTAGTCCCGCCACATGTCAAGAGAAAAGGGGGGGATGTCTTGCCGCAGCCACCGACCCCCCCCCCCCCATCTTCAATGGCTGGCACGGCCAATATCGAAGCGACGGAGCCGAGGAACGGCGCGGGGTCGCTGGAAGGGGGAGGCGGCGCGAACGAGCCTCCCCCACCTCCCTCCAGGTGGAGGCTTCCAGCGACACCCCAATGCTCTTACTTAAAGAGGGTCAACATCAAAAAGCGGTCTTCTGCCCTGGACGGGCACACGCCCCATGTCTGTTCTTCTCCTCAACCTTGAAGATTCTATAAGAGCCGGGGGGCACCCCGATCCCTCCACATGGGCGCCCCCGTCCCCCTCACTGGGAACCGCGACATCGACGCACTCCTGCCAGCGCCAGCTTCAGTTTGGAAATGGCTAAGGTGCAGCCACGGCACAGACTTGTTCAGTTCCGGAGGAACACCAGAATGACCCGGTAGGAAAATTGTTGCCGCCCTCCCCACTCTTTGACTATCGTTAGACTGTTACCACATGATTCAAAACTTTTTGAACTTCCAACGGAAGGCCCCGGTCCAACCACGAATCCTTGGAGACATTCTGACTGTGCTGGAACTCGCCTGACCCCACCCAAAAATGGCGCCGACACAAAATGAGACGTTTTGAATAAACTTTGTTGCACCCTGATTGCGCAGCTTTTTATCCCGAGATATATATACAGTTTTTGGATAATGAAAGTAGATATGAAGGTTATTGAGTATGTGCTTGGACAATGAACTGACTTAGGGTGGGTACTGATTATAATTTGGAAAATGAATTGGTGTAATTTAGGTAACGAATGAACTTGGATAATGAATTTATGAATTTATTAAAGATGAATTACTGACATGCATCATGCTTGCTCTGTAGGGAAGTTTAATGCGATTTTATTGCACTGCTGCACTTTATGCAATGAACTGCCACCAATTTCGTTCTTCTTATGTACAGTTTCAATCCGCTTTGTAGCCGGCCCACCGAGTTGCAGGCCTGTATTTGTACATCAACACTTTTTATTAAAAGTATTTTGAAAAAGAAAGCATGGTTGTAGCAGTTGCATTAATGAGTTTTGGATGTCTTACTACTGTGAGCGAAGAATAAGTATGATGAAAGATGTAGATCAAAAGGGATCAGATATTTAGCAGCTACATTGTGTGTCACAGGCAGCCAGAAAAGCGTTTTGGACACCCTTAAAACGACACCACGGAAATGCCACCTGACCGCCACCTTTGCACCCGACGAAGAGGGTTGCGACCAAGTAACTCATGTAGATACGCAGATCGTCAATGATTATCTATCTGACATTACTGGTCCCTCTGGGCTTAAACGCCGAGATGGTAAAGAAAGGCGGTACGTGGAGATAGGTCGAGTAAGTGGTAAGTAAAGGCATTTTCGGACTACTGCATGCTGATGTACTTTGAATGCTGTCCCCCACCCCTTCTTCTTCCTCCCTTCTGCAGGTCACGTCAGAACGTCGGCTGAAGTGTGGGAGAGCGACGGTCGAACCACCGACGAAAAGGGAAAGAGGGAATAAGTGTATAGTCCTCATAACGATAAGTTTTAAAAAAGACGTAGGCTTAAACATGACTGTTCCTCCTTAGAACATAGCGACTGAGAGGATGGACTGACATAGAAACTGGACAGGTACTGAATGACGAAAAATTGACTAGAAATGACGTGTTAAATAATGTAACTGGACGTTTGACTAGGTAGGGAAAGGACAAAGCAAAATATACGGGTAAGGGTTGCCACGGCACCACCCGTCTAGGAAGTTAGAAATGTTGCTGATGTTCAAAATGCACTGCCCCCCCTTTCTCACACTCTTATAGATATAGCCAAGCTGCCCGACTGTTCTCCCGATCAATACTTGCCGTTGCCTCAGCCTGGAGAACTTCCCACCAAAGGAAGGGACTGAAAATGGTTTAAGATCCAACCATGGGTAACTAGCACGACCAGGCTAATTTCTGATCGACCAACCGAGGTGTAAGTATTGGCAATTGGGAACGCTCGCAGACATGACAAGCGAGAGGAAAAAGGGGGGAAGGGTAGAAAGAGCTAAGCACGTAGATAAATAGGATAGTAAAGATACGTAGGATATATATATAAACAGATCTTGTAGGCTAACAACTGTTTCCTGTCTTGTCGTGAATGTCTTGTATATGTGTAATACATGTGCCGTCTTCCCTGTCTGAGTTTGTGTGTGTGTAATGTATGAATTTATGTCTTCCCTCTGTCTGTATCTGCGTGTCACCTGACCTTTTCTGTCCCGTGTTGTGAGCGCGCTAAATGACCTATTTTCGTACACGTCTCTCTCTCTCTCTCTCTCTCTCTCTCTCTCTCTCTCTCTCCACCCCCTTATCTCTCTCTCTCTACATGTCATACGTGTACCGAATGGCTCGTTTAGATTGCGGACGACTCTCACTCTCTATGAGAGTCTCTCTATTTTCTCTCCCTCTTATTGGTAAAATTGTGCCCCACCGGCACCAGTCTGATTTGATACATATTGAACGCGAAGGCGTTCAGCGAAATTGACCGAAACTAAAATGATTGAATCTCGCCATATTACTGCCTCTCCTTTCTGCAAAATGAATGAACTTGAATTGGCAGAGAAGGAAAGGACAGGTAAGACGACTAAAGTCCCCCAAATCTGGCCAGTTATAGGGGAACTGTATGTCAATGGCGCCTTGTGTCTGTTCTTCAGAGACGAACGCCAACGTCTGGATTGACCCCCAATGCCCGGATTGCCCCACCCCCCCCTCTTTTGCACCCAAGCGCGAACGCCCGAGGCATCCCCGCCCCATTTTTTGATAGACCCCAGTTGCTGTCCCGAATATAAACATGATGACCATGAGTAACTGTTGACCCTCGAGAAAACCTTGTTTTGCCTGACTCTCGATAATGGCACCCCCGCCCTGTTTGAAAAGGTTAGCCAGTCCTGAAAGGGAAATGCTCCGTAATGTTGAATATGATGTAATGCACAATTGATGGGAATATTATTTATCCTCACTTGAGTTATAAATAGGCTGACACATGCACTGCTTGGTAATGGATCTCTGACTGTGACCAATGAGCGTATCTCCCAAATGCGTAGAATTGAGGGAGGAATTCACATGCGTAGATATCTTCTTTTGCCATTTCTCTAAAACCTTGTCTTGTACCTATTCAAAGATTCACGATCACCGAAGGAGATGGGTCAGATGTGACGTACAGCCTGACTGCGGATCTTGGGACTCGTGTGACCTCGACCAAAGGTGGAGCCGCAGAACAACAGGATACGGGACGAGACCGCAATTTCAACGTGGAAAATGAAAAACGATGGGCCGCCTTGAAGCCCTCCGTCTGCTAACCCACGTGTGCCCGGAGTCTTCGTCCCCCCTTCTTTGGGCCCGATTGATGGGCCTGCCTGCTTGTTATCCTTTGCTCCCTTGGTCCCTTTTGTGTGTCCCAGGAACTCTGACCCAACTCCGCCCTCTCACCTATCGACTATTTGAACAACACTCACCCTCATTTCCACGTGACTTTTTGCCAAGGGAAAGAACCGCATTCCGCTGGGAATAGGGTGCTGCCATAGAACTATGGGTGCCGAGCATAAGGCGCCACCAACCGGATTGTTTAGGGAACAGGACTGTGGTCTAACAGCAGAGGACTGACCGCACCCTGCAACGCGTAAGGATAGAACCGAGCTGGACCTATAGCTCCACCGCCGGTGCTCAACAGCGCCAACGAAAGTACACGGACTAGAGCCTACCAGTGATGGCTCACTGATAAAAAGACACTGTGACGAAGAGATCTTGCATATTGAACTGAATTCCGCTCTCAACTACCTGGTTAAAACTGTTCATTGGTCACATTTTTAAGTTAGAAAAGATTTATGCTATGTAGTGTGTTTAATTGTGAGGAACATAACGAAAATGCAATTTCCTATGTGCTGCATTCTGCCCATCACCTCGACTGTCTATGATTGTACGCCAACTGTTAGTATCGACAAAATGCTAATTCATCGACGATGCCTGACTACCTGTAAACCCATCAATTGCAAAAATGATTGCTGTTATGTAAAAAGGGGCGACTGTGAAAGTTGAAGAAATTGATGTACATAGACAGCATTCATTCCCCTTCTTCTCCCACTCCTCTCCCTGTGAGCGCCATGACTACTGTAAATTATTGACCGTATCACCCTGCCAGTAAGAGCCCGTACCTATATGCGTATGTACGGCTATTCCAGGCACCATGGCCTTTCACCCATTGGAATCCCCGGCTTCTCTCCTGCGCGTATCTTAAACCCTCTCTCATGCATAGACCATGAAACCCTCTCCCTCTGCGCGACCCTACTGTGAAAGGCAACTCTCCTACTTGACTCGCACAAAACCCCCCCCCCCCCATTCCTTCTTGAAGAGGCATCCTTCGCCTTAGCTGACGTAGCCCTCCCCAGCTGCGCCTGACTGCCCCCTCTCTCTCTTGTACGGGTCATAAGATCTCTCTCTCTCTTGTACGGGTCATAAGATCTCTCTCTCTCTCTCTGTGCGACTCTGACCCTGCGCGCACCCTGACCCCCTCCTTCTCCTCACATGGGCAAGTCATAAACCTTCTTCTTCTGCAAGGCCCTGTCCTTGAGAGTCACGACCGCGCCTGACCAACACCTCCTTTCCTTCTATGAATACCCCTCTGTTGACGAGCCTTCCCTCCGCGCTCGATTGTCCACGCAGCATGAATACCACTCCTTTGATGACCCCTTCCCCCGAGTCCGGCTGACCACACGTGTGCGAGGCCATCGCCTAAGCCAGGAGATACCGTTTACTGCCCTTATTGTATGAAGTCACCCCTCTTCAAAGGACCCACTATTGATCCTAGCCACCCCACCCCCTGGGCTATGATCAGGCGTACACATCCTAAACAGTTGACGGAACACTCAGCTGCGTGATTGCCCTCCCCTCTTATCAGCAGGTCAAAGGGTCCCTATTGTGAACACATGTGGGGTAGGATTGACACGAGGATTATAGGGTTATCTTTCCTTCGTTTCACAATGCTGTGACTGTAATGCCAAATGTTTTGTAAGGTATAAAAGCAAGAGTCTCAGCTCACTTGTTAGAGCACCTCCCGAAAGACACGGTGTTTCGTGTCCGAAATGACTGGCTCTCCTCATGAGAAATAAACTCTGTTCTTGATTCCTGTTTCCAGCGCCCGTCTCTTTATTTGGTAATTATTCAACATGGGAACTAAGAGGCGGTTTGCGCCAGCGGCCTGGGCATCGATAGGATTATGGGCTCATGTTCCACACAGCAGTTTCCAGCGTTCAGCAGCCCAGTAGTTCATCAGCAGTCTGAAGTGTCACAGCAGGGAACAAGGCGAGACTGCCCTTCAAATCAGATTGTGTGATGCAGGGTATTTTCTCTGAATGTGGACGCTGCAGGCAGAGCTTAGTTTTTGCTTTTCTGTACCTGTTCATGGGTTGGGCTGCAGGCCAATTTGAAGGTCTTTACATAGCGACGCGAACGTCGTCCTTGCGTTCGAGTGGGATTGCTTGGTTGATTACGATGGGAAGTTTCGGGCAATAAGGCCGGGTCCATGACCTCCATTCAATCCTCTACGTCTTCCGGGCTTTATAAAAAAATAAGTTTTCTGGTCATGTAATATTTTTAATCGGGCAGGAAATAACAGTGCATACTTGCGGTTCATAACCCGCAGTCTCTTTTTCACAGGCTGAAATGAGGATCGTCAACGGTGTACCATTAGGCTGTAGTCTGGATATAATAACACTTGTTTTCATAGTGGATCTGGGGCTGCTCTCTTGCCTTTTGAAGCAGTACATCCTGGTCTCTATAATTCAGAATTCTGACTATCAGCAGCCTTGGTGGGGTGCCTCCTTTAGGTCTCCCGGTAGGTATTCTATGGGCTAGTTCTATACAAAAGAAGTTTGAGAGCCCTTCAGGAGCTACATGTTCACGGAACCACTGTTCCATGAATGTGGCAGCGTCAGATCCTTCACTACGCTCCGGAAGACCTATGACGTGGATGTTGTTCCGCCTAGCTCTGCCTTCTGCGTCCTCAACTCTATCTAAGAGGCCTGTCACTGCAATGTTTGTATTTTTGATGCGTGTTCCTTTTGCTGTGGTACGATTTCTGCCAGAGTATCACTATTAGCCTTCACCTTTGATGCTAGCTTAGTATGATCAGCCTTTAGCAACGTGAAGACAGTTGTGAGGGAGCCAATCTGTTGTTCTATCGCTCTTCTGGACCCTTTAACTTCCTGCAATATTAGGTCCAGCTTGTTCGGAGTCGCCGTTTCTCCAGTAGGTGGTATACAGGAGAGTGAGAGGGGAAACGTAAGGTGTTTTCGCTCCTCTGTGGATTGTGAGCTAGGGGCAGGAGCCTCATGCAGCTTCCCTTTTGGACGCCCCATGTCCCTTGATATATAATCCACCAGGTCTATTAGCGAAGAAGTAGGACCGTCGATGCCACCCCAGGTAAAAGTTGTGCCAGACATGTCTGGGTCATCGTTTACGGTGCAAGCACTCTATTTATCTTGGGTCTGGATGTAAAACCCTTAATTTGCAGTCCGAATTACCGTTCTATTCGGAGTACTTTCAGTGGTGGCGATCAGTATCCGTCTCCCACACGAGGTTCTTGTCCAGATGGTGAGGACGTCTTTATGGCTCACTCTGTGGTATTTTTCGGGGCTGTTGGGTGAATTACTGATCAGTGTTTAGGGAGCGACCGCAATGACGTCATGCAGCGCACCGTCACAGAGCCTCAATCCACTCACCACTGGGCCGTTTTCTAAGTGTACATTCCCGCAGGTCTCTGTCACCTTATGATTGTGAGGCAGTGAAGACAGGGTCAGGAGAATCGGTAATATCCACATGCAGCTATTGCCCCCTACAGTCACACCCGACACCTCCACAATGCTCTACTAACCTCTGGTCCTAACCTTCGGGGTCGCATCGGTCACGACTGTTGCTTTGGGTGGATGTAGAGAAGCTCTCCTCAGCCGTTGCCACAGTATGAAGGTAGCAAACACAAGGAGATAATGGACGGAGCGCTAAAACTTTTCAGACACTCACCCCCAGTCACAGATCTGGGTTGAATCCAAAATTATTCTTTAGCACACTTCGCCACCTCAGTTCAGACCCAGCTATATGCAAATCAGTCTTGACTCTGTGCCTCATTACTACTGCTAGAAACAGATAGAAGTTATCTCCGTGCACTCCCTTAATAAACAGATCTTTTTCAAATTGATTGATGGATGCGCTGACCTTGGCGCACTGTGTCTGGCAGTGCCTTATTAAATTCAAACAATGTGTGATGTATCCATCACAAAGGGCGCGCTCATTCAACGTGAAACACTAGGATTCTAAACTTGTTATCGTGAGATTTCTTGGTGCTCAAATTAAATGGAAGACTCTTTTTCCATATCTTCTTTCATGGTGAATTTTATTTCATTGCGATGTTGTATTACAATTTCATTTCTAAATTATGTGCTTTCAAAGCATTACGTCATGCCCAATGCATTTCGGGTAGAGGGGATAACCCTTCATCAGGGGCCTGTAGATAATGGAAACATACAGGACCTTAGCTGTCAGCAGAAAGAACCGTAAACAATACTGTACAAACATCAACAGTTCAGTTTAAGCAAGAAAATAAATTATTGGTAAATATTCACATATTTCATGTTAAACCATGTGTCAACATCATAGATTCATCGTTATTGAAATTCCATAAGCAAAAAAGAACTTTGTTAACATAAAATGATGAAAACATTCAACAATACGTCATATGTTTGGGATCAGACTCGTCTTCGCTCGTACACCTGAGGGGTTACGTACTATAAAGCGGTATTGAAGTATTAAGACTGAAGGGAGTCGCAAAAGCGAACGTGTAGAAAAGAAAAAGAATAGTTAACTTACTTAGTGACGAACGCTAAGATTCTCGGTATCTCAAACACGGAACCGGGTCGGTGTCAGGATAAACCAATCAGCGGGAGTGTTATTACAGCGTGAAAGGGTCACATGGTGTAAAAAGGGTCACGTGGTGTAAAAAGGTCGAAATATGAGATACGTTTACGTAGAATATGTTATCAGTAAACAAGTACGGCTCGAGAATATTATGTGAGTGGGATTGAAATATGATAATAATCTGGATTGAAAATATAATGATAACCTAGTGGAAGCGGCCAGAGGCCTGCCGACTCACGGGACTTATAATGGTGGGTCATAGGGCTCAGTCATGTAGAGACAATAAACGGACTGCGTGAATAATACGGGAGTAGGAATAAACGTGCTAGGTGAATAGATGCGATGGCATAAACTGCAGTGTGAAGATGAGATTTCTAGTTATATCCAACATGTAAAAAATAAATCAAAACACGAAACTAAAATTGATGCTCAGTTTCAAATTACAGGTATTGGCGCTGGAAATGTCATAAAATGTCATAAAACAAAACAAAACAGAATGGTGGATTCGATATAAAACTATCGAAAACGTTCTGTGATGCAACTGTAATAATTAATTACATCAATGTGAATACAACTCTGGACATTTGTTCATGGGAAGTACTATCATATGTATTAAATAATAATACAACGGGGAATCGAAAGGGTCTCAAGAGATCCAAGTTGTGCTGGTGTATTAAAGAAAGCATGAAAATTCTATTCTGTCATTTATCCCTGTCGGTTGCAAGGCATTACGTTTTTTTATCCAGAAGAATTCAGCTTGCAAACGCTGTTTTACCGGGTCCATGTCACAACGCTGTGGTAATATCTCCAGTATGGTAAATCTTAGTTGTGCAATTTGGTGATTGTTCTCAAGCCAATGGGTGGCCACCGCTGATTTCATGTTTTTCATGCGGATGTTACTTTTATGCTCTGATATTCTTACCTTAAGTTTTCTCTCAGTTTGGCCTACATATGTTTTGCCGCAAGGGCATTTGATAGCATAAATTACGTTTTTTGCATCACAAGTACCATTATACTGTAAGTTTATTTGGTGGCCTTTTGTCGGGTGCATGAATGAATTTCCTGGTATAACATTGCTGCAGTGTACACAATTAAAGCATTTTGACATTCCTTTGTATTGAGTCTTTTCTGTTTTTTTAGTAGTGAGAATCTCTTCGAGGTTTCTTGATCTTTTGAAAGCGAAAGTGAGTCGCTCACTGTACAAATCTTGTAAATCAGGTTCTTCTTTGATAAGTCTCCAATGGTGACTGATGGATACATCACACATTGTTTGACCTCATTACTACTGCAACAACACATCATCAGTAGGGTAAAACTAACCTTATTGGGTGAACAATCCAACGCTTGGTGAATTCTGCTTCACAATGATAGGAAGAGCCGACATCGAAGGATCAAAAAGCGACGTGGCTATGAACGCTTGGCCGCCACAAGCCAGTTATCCCTGTGGTAACTTTTTCTGACACCTCCTCATGGTTTCTGGGTAACACCCTTCATCAGCCAGGCTAGCTTGAATCCAGTGGCAAAGTGAGTAAGGGACCCACTTCTGGGCATACCCTGCCAACTTAGGGCAAACAAAGCAAACAGCTTTATGGCCAGTCGCGGGTCCCTAGCTCACTGTGCCACTGGATTCAAGCTAGCCTTGCTGATGAAGGGTGACATACGACAAAACCGGTCCCAGGATGTTTGTTTCCGGTCCAGGTAGGTCCTGGCTTGGCAATTCGGTCTGGACTGTTCCCATGACGCACAGGGTCTTATCTTATCTTAATAGGAATTTATAAAGCGCACGGTCACTCAGAGGTTTCATGGCGTTGATCAGGCAGGAGACACACCGAGGGAAGTTACCCGAGAGCTTGCTCGTATAGCCAAGTTTTGAGCGCTCTTCTGAACGGCAGGAGATTATTACTCATCCGAATTGGTAGTGGCAAGGAATTCCAGAATATTCAGGCGAGATAAGGAAACCTACACCCACCCTGGCATTTAAGCTTAAAGGTAGGGATGGACAGAAGCTGAAGATGAGCAGATCGAAGGTTGCGGGGGGGGGGGGGGGGTACATGCCTAACTATTCGACAGCTGATGAATTTTGGACTGTTGCCATGCAGAGCTTTAAAAATAATACTCCCGGAATTAAAGGAGATATGTTGAGCCATAGGAAGTTAATGAAGCTTATCCAGCATAGGTCTGGCAGATAGCCATCTAGGTTGCTTATGAATTAGCCTAGCGGCCTGATTTTGTACCAGTTGGAGACGCTTAAGTAGGCCCAGGGGGAGGCCGAGGTAAATGGAGTTTGAAAAGTCTAGGCGTGACGAGACTAGAGCAATCACGACCTGTATCAGAGCAGCGTGGGTAAGTAAGTAGACAATTTTCCTAATCCTGCGTAGCTGAAATAAGCAGGATGAGACCACTGCGCCCACTTGGCCTTTAAGGGAGAGGTCAACGTTGATGATGACCCCTAGGCTTTTTACCGATAAGGAAGGGGGGAGGGGTCAGTTCCGCCGGCCAATAATGAGGGCCCGAGGCAAGTACACTCTTCCCGGGCAGGATTAATTCAGTCTTGCCTGGTTGAGTTTCAGATGGTTTCGGTCCATCCAGCTCTGAATATGGAGCATAGTGGTTTGAAATTGAAGAATAGAATCAGTGGTACTGTCCAAGGTAAAGACCAACTGAAGGTCATCCGCATAAATAAAGGTGTTAACCATCCTATCTTTTAAAGAGTGAATCAGAGGCCGGAGATACAGGTTGAAAAGGAGAGGTATTGCTGAGGTAGCCTGTTTAGGAGCCGTAAAAGAGGTGAGGCGGACAGCCTGAGTTCTGCCCTCAAGAAAAGATCTGACCCAGTTATAGGCAGCACCCAGGATGCCGGCCTGTCTGACACGGTCCAATAAGATTTTATGGTCGACCGTGTCAAAGGCGGCCGGCAGATCTAATAATACTAACGCCTGGGCGACACCTTTGTCAGCATTAGCTCTCATAGTATCCAACATTGTCAGAATTACAGCCTCAGTGGAGTGAGCAGGCCTAAAACCTGCCTGATGCGGTGCTAGGTATTCTGTCTGTTCTATAAAGTTGGATAGGCACTTAGTCACATGGGCCTCTAAGATCTTGGACAGAAAAGGGAGAAGAGAAATGGGCCGATAATTGGAGAGGTTCGCAGGGTCGGCCCCAGGATTTTGTGAGTAGGGGACAATTATGGCGTTCTTAAAAGCGGAGGGGACCTTGCCCTGCGCCAGTGACTCATTGAGAGACTCTTCGCCTAGGACCACTGGCGCAACGTTTGGGGGCTGTAAACAGGACTCTGAGGCCCAGGAGACCGCGGGGCCAACACCAGCAACGTAGCTCCGCCCCCACATTACCGGGGCTTCATCTACTGCTCGCGCCTCCCGCTTCGCACAAGACGCTTCGCCTAGGACCAAAGGCGCAACGTTTGGGGGCTGTAAACAGGACTCTGAGGCCCAGGAGACCGCGGGGCCAACACCAGCAACGTAGCTCCACCCAAACATCGTCACATCCTTATAGGCACCAACGGCTTCCCGCCTCGCGGGCGGACGCCGGGCTAAGCCCGGACAAAGGGCGGGCTGTCTGTGGCCGTCCGGGGCAGGAGGAGGCAGGGCTGGGCCACCCCCCGTCCTCTTCTACTACCATGGGTAAGCGTAAAAACATTACTAATACCGAGGATGGGGACAAAAAAGCCAAAGTTGCAAGACATTCTGAATCAATAATCTCATACTTGACCTCTGCGGTAGGGGCCCTGTCAAAAGAAATAGCAACCGCGCAACATGAGCTGGGTTTGTTATCTACCTCATCAACTGCAGAGCCTAACACACTACAATCAATTACCAACACTGGCATTCCATTAGAGCCTGAAGTGATAGTGCTGAAACTGACTAATCTTTCCAGTCAAGTCCAAGTCTGTTCACCAACACCATTGCCCCCCAGCCAGCCTCATGGGTCAGGACCTCAAACCAAACCAGCCACCAAAAAGAGGAAAAAGACAGAGGGTGACAACGTTGTTAAGCAATTGGATATGGACATTCTTAGCGAGCATCTGGAAGCTCTATTTGTTGCCCGGATTGAACCCTTGTTAGTAGGCATAGCTAAAGACATTGTAGACACTATGAATACGTGCCTCGCTGGCCTGTTAAAAAAAAATGTGCCCTGATAGATGACCTAGATAAAAAACTTGATTCTGCCCAGGTCCTTAAGAAGGTGGTCATGTCAGGCGCAGAAGTGCCTACATTGAAACCTGCTTACCCTTGTTACCTTCATTGTCATGTAAGGGTAAGGCCGCAAACATTAGCATAGAAGGGGTCCATGGTAAATCCCAAAGCAGCTTGATCAGTACCCAGCTATCCTCAGGGGTTCTTGACACTCCCCAGGAGACCAATACCCTAGCAGAGGGCTTAAGGCCTAAGGAGTGTCAATTGCATTTAGATCTTCCCCCAGCAGCCGCGCCTTTTGTTGCTGCTTTGATAGGGGTACCCCCACTAGCACATGGTGAGATCGAATCCACAGCGGCACTAATACATAAGGCAAGTCAATAGTGCACTGTTATCAGTAGTGGGGGGACCATAATTTCCACCAGGATTATCATGGCTAGAAGGGTGGGATGGATTGGTCATCGCCCTAAACCTGTGAAGGGTGATTGCATTGTAGTTAATGTTGATAGTGCTCACCTGGCAGACAGGCTGTTTTGGGATGGCTCGGAGATACAAGACAGTGGGAACATGAGATCGGTCCCTTTGGGCTTTTTCTATCCACCTCCATTTAGAAAACATCCTGTCACAGAAAAATATAATAGGCCATCCCAGACGGTCATATCTGGTAACGAATGGAGTGCAGTACCCAACAGGATCTCACAGGGCAGAACCATTCCCAGTAGGGTAGGTCCCGATTTAGGGCTGTTTAACAGATTCGCTCCACTTGCTGATTTGGAGGATATTGACTGACAACAAGCTCCACTGCTGTCCTCCGCACCTGGGTCTTTGCGGGAGGAGGACGAAACACTATGCAAATTTATTAGCTGAAATGTTGCAGGTATGAGAGCTAAAAGGGCAGACCCGTTAAGGGTTAATTTCATCTCTAGTTATGACGTGATAGCCATTCAAGAATCCTGGGACATCTCAGCAAATTCTTGGTTGGATGGCTTTGCCAGCTTCTCCGTACCAGCAACACCTAGTGTTGCTGGGTCATTTAAGCAATTAGACTCAGACTCCCCTAACCTTTTAATCGTGGAATGGATTGTTTCACCGGTTTGCACTCTTTTATTAATTAATTTTTATAAATCCTGGGAGAGGTCAGTGGATACTGATCACATTGCATCCCTGGAGAAATGTTTATGTTATGTCAGTCTAAATAAGCACACTACCTTTGAGCTCATCTTGTTGGGCGATTTTAACATTCATCTATGTGATTCACCTTGTTACTCAGGAGAGTATGAGGGTTTTTTTGTGCATTTACCCCTCATTTTGAACATACAAAATCAGGAGAAGTGCTTGAAGTGTTGTTAGCTAGTTTTAATCTATACGAACCCTTTAATACAGGAGGGGGGGGGAGAGTACCCACTTATAAGGACACGGCCCACGAGTCGGTTATTGATTATATTTTTACTTCACCTGGGTTAATCTCTAGGGTGAAGAATTATAAGGTTATTGCCTCATCCTATAGCGATCACAACCCTTTGCTATTAGAGATGCTTTGGGGAGATACCCAGTGCAAACGAGCAGGCCGCACCCAGGCTTGGGCGGCAGTAGTGCCTACCGAGCAGGGTAGACGGCTTAAGTGGGGCAAGGTGGTCCCAGATGATTTTATGGCAATTTTATTGCCTAAAATTGAAGGCCACATAGTGACCTGTTTGGACCAAGAGGCCCCCAACCAAGTAATCATACAGGCCTTCGAATCTATCTGTACACAAATTTCGAGGGACCTGACGGCAAACCCTACACAGAGAACGCCTAGGCCCTTTAAGTGGTTTGACGCCAACTGCTCACGAATCCACAGAAGCCTAAAGCGAGCATTAAAATCTATCCCGAGGGATAAGGCCCTCATCGCTAACCTGAGGAGGGAACATAAATTAATTTTAAAGGGGAGAAAAAATGCCATTAAAAGCGATGCATGGAATAAACTTCTCACTATAGACGTCTTGCGAGATAGCAAGAAATTCTGGGACATTATAAACCAGCCGTTTTTTGCTGGGGTAGATAACGCAGTCACTGACTGCGTTATTCCTGATAAGAAAGGGGTTCTCCACTTCAAAGATGTTTATGGTGACAAGAATAGTTCAGTCCCTTGTGGTACAATGGCAGTCTGGGTTTTCCCCCCGGTAGAGTTTAACGAGGATGAGGTATTGAAGGCTATTGTAGAGACCTTGAAAAATAAGGCTCCGGGACCTGATGGCGTACCCGCGGACCTATATAGACATTCCCCGACAATTTGGTCACAGGTGTTAACTAAAGTCTTCCGGGCAGCTAATGACAATGTATTCCCCGATACCTGGGTGACCTCCATTATAGTGCCAATTTTTAAAAAGGGGCAACGCGAGGACCCAGGGTGTTACAGACCCATTTCCCTCCTCAACTTTGCCATTAAGATCTTAGGCAGAGTCCTACTGTCCTAACTGAGGGTAAATTTGGAGGTCTGTGGGGGGCTCTCGAACATACAATATGGGTTCAGAGAGAAACGAGGCACCCTGGATCCATGTTCCAACTTGCACCTCTTAATCTCCAAATATACGGTAGCCGGGGAGGGGTCACTTCATTTGGCCTTCAAGGACCTCTCCTCGGCTTTCGATTTGGTGAACAGGTCCAAGCTGTGGTCCATTCTACTAGAGATAGGGATAGACACTTCTCTGGTTACATTCATGGCCTCTTTGCACCAGGAGTTATTTGCCAAAGTACGGGTCACAAAGGAAGGCAGGTGTACGGACAGATTTAGGTCGGAGAAAGGGGTGCGCCAAGGGTGCATTCTGGCCCCCCTCCTTTTTACCATTTACATTAATGGGCTGGGAAAACATCTAGAGGCAGGGGTGGCAGACGTTCCGCGTGTAGGAGGAGTGCAGGTTCCGGCCCTCCTATACGCGGACAATGCAGTCTTAATAGCGTGCACTGGTAATGGCCTACAGGCCTTATTGGACCTCTTTAGTTCCTAAATGGAGAACTTGGACTTAAGAGTCAATGCAAAAAAAATCGCACTCCATGATAGTAAGCCGACAGAGAAGCAAGCCTAGATCCAAAATTTTCACCTGTAAGGGCGAGGTGGTTTCAAGGGTCCCAGTCTTTCCTTATCTGGGGGTCCTTTTCGATGAGAGGGGGTCTTGGGTTCCCCAGATAAAGGCAAAGAGTTTATCCTTGGCCCATTCCACATCTGCCTTGTTGGGCTTCTCAAAAAGGTTGGGGCCAGGCCGATGGAGGTACTTTTGAAAGTTTATAATAGTAAGTGCATTCCCATCGCAACTTATGGGTCCGCTTTGTGGGGCTACGCTACTCATGACGAAATTCAAAGGATAGAGAATGGGCTTATTAGTCAATTTTTATCTGTCCCTAAATCCACCCCTACCTTTTCCATCCATGAGGAAGTGGGTCTGCCCTACATTACGGACAGGTTGAAATTGGCACCCCTACTTTTCTGGGCTAAAACATGGCTTAATTTAGAACTAACCTTGAACCATGTAATTCTGTCGGATGTCATTTCCTTGGATCATGCTATCAAAATACCCTGGCTGAATTATCTAAAAAACACCTTTGCATCCCTAGGTAGACCTGACTTTTTTTGTCACCATCCAATATTAGGAGAGAAGATGCCAAGTGGATTAAGTACCATTTTTTGGAGAGGGTACGCTTATACAGAGAGGAGGAGGAACTAGCGAAACCATCAGTAAGATGATACCTAGTGTTAACCTCTACTCCCTCCCTGGAACCGTATCTAAAAATTGTCACCAAACCTCTTCACAGATTTTTATTATCAAAACTCAGGTTTAATATGATACATTACTCATTAGGCTGTTATCAATCTTGGGCAAAACCAGAAGACGCCCCCCCTGTGAGTGTGATACATTTTCTAATCAAGATACCATGCATTTTATGATGTTCTGTGGGTTTTATACTACCGCAAGGAAAAAATATTTGATACCTGTCTTGAGGGAGGCTGGCTCTATTCAGGTCAGGCCTGCATTAATTTACCTCCAGATGTTGGGCAATACTTACATTATCTTTAGTGTTGCAAGTTTCTTAGTGGAAGCATTTCGAAGCAGGAACAAACGAGTCCCACCGAACGTTCTATTTTAATCATGTTTTAATTCATCTTAAACTATGTAGATACGATGTATAACGGGCTAACTAGGTCTCAGCACTGATTTTGTACATAAATGAACTGTCAATTTTAATTCTGTTTGTATTGTTATTTGCCTTTTATGATTTTTTAAAAATCGAATAAAGTGTACTTTGACTGACTGACTGACTCATTGAGAAAAGGTAACACACTGTGTGGTAGAGAGGAGAAAACGTGTCTCATAATGTGAGCTGGGCAACAGTCATTAGGGGAACCGGATTTGACACGAGTCAATAGGTCTGGGAACGTCAGAGGAAAGTTTTCCAGAGTGGAGGCATTGATTACCTAATTGTCCGGAGATTCTCTAAACAGTGTAGTAGGAATACTAGATTTGTTGGTCAAGATCTTTTCCAGGAAAAAATTATTTAGGGAATCACATAGATCTTGAGTGGGAATATGTTTGGGAAGGATCCTTTCGGGGTTACCGAGGTCAAGAACGATCGAAAAAATTTCCTTCGACTTATTCTGGGAGTCTAATATTCTTCATGAAAAATAGGCTGCTTTGGCTCCCAGAATGGCAAATTTATATTCTTTACGAGCTAAGGAGAGCTGGAGTTTATCTTCCAGAGAGTAACATGATCTCCATTTTCTTTCCTTTTGGCGAAGCTAGAGTTTCTGTTTTTTTAATTCAACAGAGAACCATTTTTGTCAAGACTGATTTGCATATGGCTGGGTCCAAACTGGGGTGGCATAATAGGCCAGACCCAGAGAACTATGGATTTAACCCAGATCTCTTGACTGGGGAGAATGTTTGAATCATTCAACATTCCGTCCATCATTTGTTGCAGTTACAGTATGAAGGTAGACAGCGTTCCTCTAGTGCCGTCTTATCATCGTGCCCCTCACGTTTCAACGAGGTTTGTGCCCAGCGTATTGATGCAGCGCTACTCCGGAAATGTTTTATAAAACCATATCACCTTTCCCTGAAGTACCGAATCATACATTACTCATCAGTGGGGCCCATGACACTGCGAGTTACTCACAATCACTTTCATCCTACTTCATGGATTGGTGCGATTCAAAGGAGAGCTGCTGGATCACAGCGGAGTGTCTAAATCAAAACCAAATATTTATACTATTTACACCTGTAGTTTAATTAATTTTTTCCAATGTTTTTTATTAATGAGACATTTTATTCAGACACACCACCATTATGGTCAATGGATCTGCTAGTCAAAATTAGGCTAAGGAAAATACAAGACCAGCTTAATTCTCCATTTATCGAATTTTTATTCAAAGCAAAGTTTAGCATGTCTAACAGTTAATTCACTTTATTTATTTCTTTATTCAAAAATAACCTTCAAAGAGTAAAAGTTTTATCCCAAACAGTTATATTCATTTATTTCAAAGATTTAGAAATAGACATTTTCATTTTAAGTTATAAGACACGGGTATTAGCAAAGACAGATAGTTCTCAAAGTTCAATTCTCCTATCTTCCCTAAATAATAACCTCAACTAAAACTCAGTTCTCATTCAAAGAAAAATAGAAAATGTATTCCAAGTCTTACATCTCAGGAAAATCAGCATTCCGACAGCATCTCAGGAGGAAATCGAAAGAGAGTTTTTTCTTAAGAAAAGTCACGTCTTTTTATACCCTATTTCACTAACTTTATCTAGCTACAAAAGTAACTGTCAGTACATACTCAAATCCTGATTGGACAATTTGAGGGTGGATGAGCATCACCTCATCATTCTAATATTCATTTTCTGTAGCATCAGCTGAAATTAAAGAGTTCTTTGTTTTAAAAAGTGTCCGGCCTAGTCACGTCCTCAACTGGTAATATCAAGTTTCTTTCCCATGGTGTATAACTCAAACGTCTATATTTTGTTGGCAGTCATCTGGACTTTCAGGTCATGTTGTCCTTGAACTGGTCTCGCTCAGGCAGCTCACATTCAGTCTCGGCTCTGGCCGCACATGCGCAGTATCTATCACTGTCACAGTAATCGAAAACCTCAATTCTTTAGGTAGGCCTCACGAGCCAGAATAGGAACTATCATAGAAACACACACAAATAAACGTTAATTATTGAAATATAACCCTTCTGTTTACCTCCCCCATACTAAGATTTCCCTGTTAGTTGTTCCTTAGCAAATAAGCAACACATATGCATGGTATGCTTACCTGTCTTCATGTTTTTGCCATGAAATACATAAATAGAAAGCACATTTATGCTGCTTTCGATTAATTTAAAGCTTTTGCATTAATAAACACAATAACAACATTACTAAATTAGTCAGTTATAGTTTTCCATGCAAGCAGATTAATATTCCCATGTGTATTTATGTGTGCATTCTATACTACGTTGATTAGTATACCAAACCACCCAATTAATAAAGGTTACAGATATGAGGAAATGACCTCACGAGGGGTATACAAAATTTTGTTGATTCACCTCGCTCCATCAGTATCAACAGGGTGAACACACAGGCTCAGTCCGACAGTCCGCTCCTCCACCTATGCCCTCTGTATGGTTCCGCCAGCAGTCACCGCCACACTCAGTGGCCTGCCGGGTGCTCAAGACAGTCTCCAGGAGGGCCCCCTTATGCAGGAGGGGCAGGCTGAAGAGGGGCAGCGGGTCATACCTCCACTCCTTATGTCTGTCTGTGTAGGCCTCACGCCTAGGCACCCCCGCATTCTCTGAATGCAGTTTCCAGCGCTGGGGGCTCTGGACCGGAATTCTCACAGCAGGACGCACTCCAGGGCAACCAGGAAACGGAGGGGACAGCCGACGGGTACTCACTGCAGGTTCTTCTTCGCAACATCTTCACAGCGGCTCCGTTATAATCTGCGCCTTGTTCCGCTTCGTTGCTGGTTCTGCCCCTTTGAACAATGGCGTCCGCTTTGCAGGATTAGGATAATGACCTTCAGTCCCTACGGCACCCACAAGTTCCCAAAAAGTTTATGGGACTGCCTTGTGCATTTATTTAATTTAATTTATTTATTTTGAAGGTTTTATACAGCGTTAGCTCCACCCAAAGGTATCAGATTGCTTTACATCATCAATGGTAATACACAAGAAAGCAGGAATAGCAATGCACGAAACACATTCTACAGTTGATCAGACAAAAATAAAAAGGAACCATTAGAAGTACATAGTGTGAGGAGTGCAGATAAGATATACAAAACGTCAATAGAAAGAACAAGAATGTCGTTATAGGTAGCTATTTTATAGTGTGTCAAGGAGGACTCCGGGGACATTGTGGAATGTGGGGGAATATAATGAGGAGGAGGGGGGCGAGGAGTGTGTGAGGAGGGGGGTGAGTGGGTGTGAGGGGTAGGTGGGGTTGCTTAAGGCAGGAGGAGGGACAATAGGGCACAGCATACATCGATGGCACAGGATGATTGCATCCGGACTCCGGAGCCCTCTTAGTATGTGTCCGCCATGTTCGGCGGTTCGCCACGCCCCCCCCCCAGTGCGTAATAAACAAAATGTATTTGTGCACATCAAGTACTGGGTTGTGCAATTCTTTATTACATGGTTTGAAGTATGCTGTGTGCTGAGCTCAAGCACCCTCACGCAACTTGCCTAAGAAGTGTGCGACAGTTCGCTATCTCTACCACTGAGTGCTGAAGGGGTTATACTTGGCCCAGTGTGCAAAGCTATAGCAGGACAGACCCCAGAAATCAGAGGCAAATGACCTCAAACCCAATGGTTGAAGGCCAGCTGCCCAATTGAACATGGTTTGACAGGGAGTTGTACTGGTGGAATTAGCATCACAAAGTTTGAGGACAACTCCAATAAACTGACAATAGTTTTTGGCTTCCCATCATTAGGTCTGACTTAGTGTCTCACTTGCCTCATCACAAAAATAATAAATAAATAATATATATATGTATATACATTGAAGGACTTGGGGTCCACAAACATCATCCTTTGATCTCTTCAACTGTGAGTCCCATTCTGATTCTTCCCACCACAGCATACAGCATGAGGAAATGGCCTATCCCACCTCAGACACTGGCTCTCTTGCACTGGGAGTGATTGCCTCAAACGTAATCGCATGTGCACATCTAAACAACAGACTTCAAGAGAACAGATATCCACACAACAGACCTTTCCAAATGCCTCCCGATCTTATCCAAAGAACCAATGATAACTACATGGCCCATCATCCTCCCAGAAGAAACTGACATCCCCTCAGGGACCCATCGGTCCCTGAGTGGATGTCCACACCATGCCTACTCCGCAAGCATTCAGCACCATCCTCACGCCAATTCTGATTGCATCCACCCCCTCTGAAGCCTTCACAGATGCTTGGAAATATGCCTACTGCTGATGAAACTCTTCAGACTGTTCAACAAACGCCACTACAGACTGATCTCCCTGCCACCATTCCTAGCCAAGAACTTAGAGAAAATCGTCACAGATACTTCAACAATCAACTCCTCAACAACAATCAGTCTGATTTTAGACCAACCCATCTGCCATCATCACCACCACGGATGGCATCCACATGATGCTGGACAAGGGAGATATCCTCATTGACCACTCCACAGAATTTGACATGGTCTCCCACACCATCCTCATCCAACGCCTACACGACATCGGCATCTAAGGGCTTGCACTCCAATAGATCTTCCAAACTGGAAGGACCCAGTCAGTCAGCTTGGCTGTCCCGGACGCCTGCAACCTCATCGCTAGTTCCACAAGGATGTTCTAGAGACCAACTCTCTTAAACTCAAACATGATCCCTCTAGCCAGCATCATCTGCTCTCACAAAAGCCACGTCCTGTCCAACACTGACAATACTCATTCTCTTCCTCACAGACAAGACACACAGTACCTGGATTAAGTACAATGCCTGTATGACTGAAATTGCCTACTAGATGAAGACCAACTGCCTACCTCTACTACCCACACCAAGAACCTCTTTCGTCAACAGCAAACCGGGCATGACCACCCAAGTCAATGCCATCACCATACACAGAAGATGCTGAGGAAGATGTTCAAATGGCTCCCATTCAGCACCCGGAAAACCATCATGCATACCTTGGTCACAAGAAGGCTGGACTACGTGAAAACCCTCTATGCCGGGATCAACAAAACATCTCACCAGAAGTCAGCAGACCATTCAAAATTCGACTGCCAGATTCACTCTCAACCACCAATGCTACACTCATATCACACCACACCTGAAAGAGTTCCACTGACTCCCCATACACAAACAAGCACAATTTTAACTCCAAACTGTTTTTTATTTGTTAGTCATCCCTGTATGCTTAAAATATGTTTTGCGGTTAAAGTAATTCATGCCAATAGTACCTTTTCCTTGTATCTTTAGAAATTACATTTTTGTGCAACGTTTATTAAAACTAAGAAGAATTTCTATATCTGTTCTTAGAACCTGTCTGCTAGGAAGCACACAAAACTATTCTATTAATATTATAATCATTGGTTATTTTTGTAATTGACATTTTTACTGCAATCATATGGATGTCACCTTTGGGCAATGGCTCGTTTTATTTTGTTCTGCTTTACATTTTTGTGACATATGCTTGCAATAAAAAATAATACAACAATAACTATTGCACATGCTTTCCATTGCCAGACCAATTTCCTTTACCATTGATTGTTTCCTTATGGAATGTTTTCTATTCGTGCAATAATTCTTACTCCCTAAATCCAATTTTCTTCATATAGGCACCATTTTACTCATACGTTTATTTTTAATAACTGGGAAATTAAGTTCTTTATTTCTTAACAGTATTGTTATTTCTGTTTTGTTGCACATACACCAGATTCATTAGACTCCTGCTTTGCCAATCTACTAAAAAGAGTCAGGAATTCCTCACAGAAACCAATTTAAGTTAGACTGTTTAGGCTCCCTATGGGCCAAGGCACAGATCACTTGCAGGCTGTGGTTTCTCTTACCCCAGCCTAGCCATAGTGTTTCCTCAGATATTCAACTTAGCACTAATATACGTGCCAGTGTGATATTCCCTACGAAAAGTGAAGCAGGCAAGTAGATACAATGTGCAGTGACAGTTAATACTAAAACTTAAATACTTTTTAATCTGTATTGTTCAACCCACTGAGAGTCTATTTTGGATAGAGAGAGTCACTGCAAACTTAAGAACATAATCTAATTCATGGGGGTGACTGCAATGCCTACTTTGTCGAATCGCAACTAACATTTGTAGGGGCTGCATGTTACATTCAAATACAGTCAGAGAAAAAGGAAGTGGATTAACCCTTTAGATAAGGTACAATTTAAAGCAAAATAAATATTGTTGTTCCACAGAGAAATCTGCCACAATGATTCTGTAGTGTAGTTCCTATTTTCCCAATAGGCTCTGCGCATTGGAATAACATAAACGATAGCATAGACGTAGGACTGAGGTCGACTAGGTCTCTATTGAATATGTTAGACTTAATTGTGTGTGCCAGCTAGCTCAGAGGTCACTAGAAACTTTCTCGAGTAAACAAGAAGGCGTTTAGCTTTCCTGAATAGACAAGAAGGGATTAGCTTCTGACAACCATATCACATGACAACTTTGTTCCCCCTGCAATAAGGAATATATCTCTAGAGTCGCGGAAACAATAGATAGCTATTTTACTCAGTCAATCGTGCATGCTTCGTTTCACCAGATATGCAGAGAAATAGAGAGACGGGCGTTTTCAATAAAAGGGTTATTTATCAAGCAGTCTTCTTTCTCATGAAAGTGAAATGAATTGCCACAACTGCAATACTTGTCAAAAAGTAAAGTGCATACAGTAATAGGAGTATTATGAAATAATACTGTAAAAGCATTTATATGGTTTCTAAGCCATAAGATACTTGAAATGGATAAAATACATACAATGATAAAATAATGACTAAACGTACATAACTGGTGTTTCTAAAATACGCCTACCCCAGTGTACCTAACCTAAGCCTAGTACAGGGAAGGAGTAGATGAGTTATAGTTTTTTGCCAAGAATATGAATCAAGAATTCTCTATGGGTCTAATCAGTTCCGTACCTTGGGTATAGAATGAAGGAGGTCTTGTATCTCTCTCTCAGGACTCGATCTCCCAGAAACCCGCGAGGTGTCAGGGAAACACTGGAGCTGGATTTTCTCGGCAAGAGAAAAGACAGCGTCTCTCTCAGTGCGTCAGCAGGGAGGGTCGGCTTCCTTCTGCACTCGCATCAGCTGGGCGTCGGGCAAGTAGAAAGCCGATCTGCTCCAAACCACTGTGTGTTTGCTTAAGGCAGATGCTGGTATATTTATACCTGGAAGGTGCCGAGTTCGACGCAAGTTTGGACATAAGACGTCACTAAGAACTGGCAGTTCTTTCAGGACTCTCAGGAGTTCTAGGACAAATCAAAACAGAAGATGGGGAAATTCCCGGGCTGCTGGAGGCTTGGTTTGTTTAAGAACGCGTTGTACTTTCTAGGAGTCCATGGGAGTAGCCTTGCCTGCATTTGGACTGCATTGGCTATGACTTAATATGGATCTGATTATTATGCCTCTATATGGATATGATTTATTATAACCACACAAGGGCATAAATCGGGAATATCTAATTAGGGTCCTAGATACATTCACAACACCCACTCCACGTATAATGTCCATCATTACTAAATACTAAGCAATACTAAACATATAACGATGTATGTTTTTTCCAGTCCACCCCAAAATACATAGTTTGCATTTGAAATGGTGTATACACGAAAACTGAGTATAATACTGTACGTTTTCAAGCAGTGGTATCATTCAGAAAATGCATATTTTGTTCATTTAGAATGTTGACTGAATGAAGCACGAAAATTACATTCATGAAACGGCTCTTAATACAGAAGAGAAGGTCGAGACCATTTCATCACATATTTATACAAGACTGTACATGTGCTAGAGGCTAAGTCATAATATTGTCTCTAGGTATTTTTTTAAAAATAGAAATCTTGTTCTCTAAGAATAGTTCTACTTTAAGCAGAGTGTCATGTGCCAAAAAAAAAGTAAATATTTTGGGAATTGGAAAAAAAGAATTTCGCTTTCGGGAAGAAAAATAGTCCCAATGTTTTTAGAAGTTCTGTTTATCAAAACTGAAGGCCGAATTCAAAGTTCAGGGGATGCTGTGTGCTCGCTATTTCAAATATTATTCCCGTTGTTAGTAGAGAACATTACCTCAGATAGACTGGCAAAAAATTTGTCCACAACAGTAGGTGAAAGTTGGGCCAACTCCGAAAAGTGGAAATAGTGCATACATGCGATGCATTGCCATCATCAGTGTTTAGATCAGCAATGGTCACGGAAGGTTGTACCTGTGTGCCGCTTTCATCTCGTACCTCACCTCCACCTAATCGTAATGGTGAGGTCCCAACGCATGCCGTCATCAGAATGGGTAGCCGCTGGGGACAACACGTTGCATGAGCCATTACCGAACCAAGCAAAGTATCGACATCCATAGGTACTGCTGATGGTAGTGTGAGACAGACGTCTAACAAGCATTCTTCTCCGCAAAGCAAACATCTTAATACAGATAGGATGCAATCTTGCCAGATTGGGCTGAATGAAAGAAACCAGGTAGTATTCAGATCTCTTAGCCGAGCCATGCCGAGGACTTTAGTGATCCGCTCTCGGTATTGTACTGCTAGGATCATGTCTTCCATTGTAGCCTGAGTTTTGTCTGTGACTGGACTGGCCATATCGGAGCAGAAGGAACAAAAATAAGATTCCTGCTACGAGTCCCAAGATGAAAGGCAGGCCTTCGACAACCAACCCGGAAGCCAACCCACCCTACCATCTGCTGACCATCTTCCCCCCGCTAACACCATTAACGCCTGGAACCCAATCTCCACCGAGGACACCATCCGCCTGATGAACTCCATCCACTCTGGATCCCCCACAGACCCATGCCCTCACCACATCTTCAACAAAGCAGACTCCGTCATAGCTCCGCACCTCCGAGACGTCATCAACTGCTCCTTCAACTCCGCCACCTTCCCGGATGACTGGAAACACGCTGAACTCACCGCCCTTCTGAAAAAACCAACAGCAGACCCCACCGAACTCAAAAACTACCGCCCCATCTCGCTTCTTCCATTCCCGGCCAAAGTCATCGAGAAAGCAGTCAACAACCAGCTCGCCGCCTTCCTCGAAGCCAACAAATCCCTCGACCCCTCACAATCTGGCTTCCGAGCTAAACACAGCACTGAGACCGCCCTCATCGCAGCAACAGACGACATTCGAACTCTACTGGACAATGGAGACACAGTCGCCCTCATCCTCCTCGACCTCTCTGCAGCATTCAATACAGTCTGCCACAGCACCCTCCTACAACGCCTCAACAACATCGGAATCCAAGGAAAAGCACTTGATTGGATCACCTCGTTCCTCACTGGAAGAACCCAGAGAGTCCGCCTCCCACCATTCAAGTCCGAGGCCTCTGAAATCATCTGCGGCGTACCACAAGGATCCTCACTCAGCCCCACCCTCTTCAACGTATACATGAGCCCCCTTGCGGCCATCGCTCGCCAACACAATCTCAACATCATCTCCTACGCGGATGACACTCAACTGATCCTTTCTCTCACCAGGGACCCCAGCACCGCCAAAACTAACCTACACGAAGGAATGAAAGAAGTCGCAGAATGGATGAAACACAGCCGTCTGAAACTGAACTCGGACAAAACAGAAGTCCTCATCTTAGGTACATCCCCCTCGGCTTGGGACGACTCCTGGTGGCCGGAAGCCCTCGGAAAAGCACCCATCCCGACAGACCACGCACGGAACCTAGGCGTCATCCTAGATTCTTCGCTCTCAATGGACAAACAAGTCAGCGCCGTATCCTCCTCCTGCTTTAACATTCTTCGCATGCTCAGAAAAACATTTCGCTGGATCCCCTCCGAAACAAGGAAAACAGTTACCCATGCTCTGGTCACGAGCCGACTGGACTACGGAAACACCCTCTACGCAGGCACCACCGCTAAACTCCAGAAGAAACTCCAACGAATCCAAAACGCATCAGCCAGGCTCATATTGGACATCCCACGCAACGAACACATCTCTGGTCACCTTAGAGACCTCCACTGGCTACCCGTCAATAAGAGGATCACTTTCCGACTGCTTACCCACGCACACAAATCACTCTACGACATCGGACCAGATTGCCTCAACTCTCGGCTGTCCTTCTACACCCCCGCCCGCCAACTTCGCTCTTCCAGCCAAGCCTTCGCCACTGTACCTCGCATCAACAAGACCACCATGGGAGGCAGTTCCTTTTCATACCTGGCTGCCAAAACATGGAACTCACTCCCCGCTTACCTTCGCCTCACCCAGAATCACCTAGCGTTCAGAAAGCAGCTTAAAACGTGGATATTTGACAAATAATCCTCCTCCCCTTTCCTAAGCGCCTTGAAACCCTCTGGGTATGTAGTGCGCTATACAAATTTCATGACTTGACTTGACTTGACTCTTAAATACATGTGCAATGCCGCTGGTATCAGACATGTTTAAGATTTGACTTAACATTTCTACGAAATGTACGGGTCAATTTGTTGATAATAATGCATGTATCTCAGCTGCTGTCCTTGCAACTTGCAGATCATACGTTTCTCTAGACGAGGTTAAAGGCCCAGTTTTTTGTAAAAGAATAGACTTCATTCTGCTTAAAGTATCAATTCGAATAGAAGAGATATTCAAAGAAGGCCATATTGCCGCCTCCATGTCTGGTTTGCTGTTTGGATACAATATTTGCATACAACAAGTGACCATGGAAGTAACGCTCACAAAATAGGCTTTTCCTGGCACCATGCCACAACAGCTGTGGTCACTTATTATAACGTAGCTGCCATTGGAAAGCTGTCTGAAAAAAGGCTCTATCTGTGTAGCAGGGGTGCCTTGCTGGTGACATGAAAGGTTATTTGAAGAACCTTCGCAGGCTCCATGCAAGTTAATTCCTTGACACAGAAGTGTACCGCTTAGTTACTTTTTACAGTTATTACCACTAAGAAATACTTCTTTCTTGCCCCCACTCCAACACCTATGTGTATAAGGTAAATTCCAGGTTGTCTTGATGTATCCTTTACCCAACCTATTATACAGGCCTGCTGATATATACTTTTCGCAGTATTGAAACTGAAAAGTTGTTATCAGGATTGTAATGGTGCCATGTATTATCCATTCAATCGCCGGTCGTTCTGACATTGTCAATGGTAATTTTTCTAGTTTTTCAATGCTCAGCACTGTATAGTCTGCCCCTCTCTTCGCCAAAGAGATTTGTCTATCAGTAAGGTTATAGATAGAAAATAATGACGTTGAGTTGATTAGACGCCATGGCACGTTGCCTGAACGCAAATTTTGTAACGTCCAGCCTAACTGTACAATAGAACGTAATTGAGGCTGGCCATGTTGTAACATTAGCATATCCTGTTCTATTATATCAATAGCAGAAGATACAATGCTGTCCAGTGAATAAATTCTGGAGGACAGAGTCGTTAACCCATTGTCCACTACAGAAAGTGTTTTTTCCAAATTTATACGATCAATTTCTCGTATTTTTTCTGCAGTTTCAATTAGTGTTATTTTTCAAGCTTCATTGTAAGCTGCGTATATACCGGCGTATATGAAACGTTTTTGAAACTGTTTGCAAGGACCCAGTAAGAAATCACGCAAGTCAGCACCTTCTTTAAGTAAAGTTAAGTGCTGCTTAATTTCGGGAAGAGTGGATCTCTGTAGCCATTCGAGGCATAGTTTTCCTACACTGTATGTTGTAACTATCCCTGGATGTTGTCTCTGGGAATATCTTGGGTCTGGCCTATTCTGTTTGAACCCCTGTATTTAGTTCAGGAATCTATCTTGACAGTTATTAGTGTCTGTGGGCCAGATCAACCATTTGTTCCAATTAGGATTTGTTCTGTTTTGTTTTAAAATATGGGACACGTCTAACCCTTCATCTGTAGTGCTGTGTCTATCAGGCATAGGCTTCGGTATAGACAGGTTATTTAAATCTTTTATCTTGGCTAGACCAAGACAGGTTGTTTGCTGAATGTTGCCATTCAGGAACATTATTTGTTCTGGGATCATGACGGCTCTGAATAATGATTCTAAACCTTGTACCTGCCATTCTTTTGTACCCCAGACGGTTTTTGTCTCAATGTTGTTTTTCCAAAATTCAAAACCAAATGCAGACATTTTTTCATAAAATGTTTCGGAATAAATCAGTTTAGTGTTTGTCAACATGTTTTTCAGTCCGGTCTTATTCATCATTTTAAAATAAAACGTTTCTGGATCAGTGACATTAAACCCTGAGAATTATGGGAATTTTGCATAAAATGTTTTTGGAACTACCTTTTGGCGGAGTTGGACAATGTTCCCATTGATTATGACTGAACACATTTCTAGGATTAGCAGATTTATGCAAATAATGATGGCCAAAATTATTGAAGCAATACATTTCTTCATAATTCAATGAACCCTGTAAACAATCATGTTCTGTAAATGTTGCTGACATTTCTAAATCTGACATCATATTAGGAATATTTTCAAAGTCCCAATCATCAGAGAAAGTACTAGGTGATAGAAAGTCACTTAAGGAAATCTTGAAATGATGTGGATATTTCAATAGCTCAACCGGGCCATAGATTTTGTAATCAGTATTGTCCCATGCTACACCACCAGGTATAGGAATGGCTGTGATGTTCACTGATGATAGTTCTCTTTTTTCAACATGAGAGGATCTGTGAGGTTTTAGAACCAAGTTGATGTTCTGACTTGCTGTGTCCATTGTACTGTATTTTCCATCAATCATTCTTCCCAGGCCTAAAACTAAGATGAGCCAGAGCAGGAGGAAAAGTACACCTAACACAATCCACAGTTCAATCCAGGGTGAAATCAGATATGTGTCTCCAAGTTGATGAAAGAGTTCTGTAATTTTGTCTTTGAAAGTTTTGTTTGCTGGCTTGTTTCCATGTTCACTTGGATCATCGGAAAAGTCATCGAAATTGATATAGTAGCCAGATGCAGTTCTGTCAATTGTTTGGATGGCATCAGGATTGTTATTAATCTTTGCAGTTGCTTCTTCCTTTTTCATATCAGAATAGTCCGAGGCTACATCATTGTAGACAGGTGTTTCTTGACGAACTGTTGCTATTTGGGTTTCAAGAGGCACAAGTTCCATGGCTTTGTTGCATAGTCCTTTTTTATTCACTGCAGGTTTATCAAATGTGATTAGTCTCTCAGTTTGAACCTCTTGGATTGTAGCAAGGTTTGGTCTTCTGCTACTTCTTGGGAGTCCACTGGGCCTACTACTTATTAATGGCCACATGGTTGTGGTTTTACCAGGTCGATTGATACAACGCGGTTCTCCTTTTTACCAGCAAGGGGCGGTAGTACCACTGATTTTGCTCCGCTGATAGCTAAGACAGGTACTGCTTTTCTGTAAGAAGGCCCAAATTCCTTCTTCACCGCGATTTTTTCTCTGACCAGATCCCCAATCTTTGGAATCCAGACAGGTCTTGCTAGGACAGGTGGTTTCTCTTCAGTGGTTGTTGGCTTTTGTTTTGTGTTACTTAGACTTCTTGTTTCATTCAAGTTCTGTAAAACAGCCAAACGATCTTTGATATCAAAAGTTTTTTGTTCTACCACTGAAGACTGACTATCGAGGTCTTCGATAATCATTCTTGTACCAAGTTCATACGGAGTGATTCCACCCAGAGAATTTCTTGGCAGATTGTTAAGACTATGTTGGACACTTATTAGATGTTTGACCCACCCATCACCCGAACCTAATACCCTCGCTGTTATAGATCGCTATATGTCTTGGTTTTTTCCCTCCTCTACCGTTCTACCCTCAGGCTGGAAGTGGATTCGAGTACCGCAATGCAATGCCCATGCTGGTGTCAGAAAGTACCTGTAGTTTCAGGGTTCCGCGGGGGTACCAAACCGAAGGTGAAGCTAGCTCCCAATTCCCTTTCGCCACTGAGCCGGATTTCTCTTGCTACAGGGACGTCAGGGAAAGGGGAAGTGGATAAGACAAACAGAGAGACTGCTCACACAGATATCTTCTCCCGCTCTAGGATTAGTGAAGATTCATTCTGCATAACATAACAACAACATTACTAAGTTCTGACCTTCAATATGCTAAATTCCTCAACTAATCTCTTTTAGACCTTATTCCAAGTACCTGTGTATGTGTGAGAATTAGCTGCTCTCTAGTAGGTCTCAAAAGTATCTGCTGTGTAGAAAAGTCTTTGGAGCTTAGCTGGCATATGCACAGAGAATGCAGTATAGGTGGTACACAAGAATATATATATATATTATTATCTACTTGTAGACTCTGTATGTAGGATTGATGATAAGTAGCTCCAATTCTCTACACCAATTCTAGCCTGCCAAAAGTTCAGTTCCAAAAGCAGTTGAGTTTAATGTCTTAAGCTGGCAGTGAATTAGATTCAAGGAATTCCACTGAGACTCCAATTAAACATATGAGGCTGAGCAACAGTACAATGAATTTCCAGACAAAGATAACTGGTTCGAGCTCACCAACTTCTTCGCTGCAACTGCCACTGAATGTAGAGCTGTCAGTGAAGCGTGCCGCTGCCTGGTGACAAGAAATTTCAGCTCACGCCGACCAAGTTCTGTGGAGCTGGATAATTTCGTGTCTGACGAGATGAGGGATAATACTAGGGAAGGAACCCGCAAGGAAGCCTCGCTGAGGAAGTCCGTGAGGCTAGCGGGACTTGGAGGGGTGACAGACGCGGCCGAAACAGCCGCCGGAGCCTCGGAAAATGAACTGCCAAAAGGGGACAGGACTTAATTACTAAACCTGACTGACAACCACTATAATTGTCACTAAATAGCTAACTATGGAAAGAGCGCGAATGACACGTTCGCCTCTCGGAATTTCTTCAGTTGAAGTGCGACGTTTGAAAGACGCTCGCGCTTCAAGTACACTGAGCCAGCATTCGAAGTAAACGCTAGAACGCTAACTGACTAAGCCATCTCTGGCAACAGGGAAATGCCTGCTCAGTGCGAAGCGATAATTAGCAACAAGCCGAGTCCAGCTGGTGGGAGTGGGTGAAGACTTAATCCAGAAGGAAGACTTGGTAGTGGAGGACACCTGCAAAGAGCGGTCTGAAATGGGTTCAATCCTGACAGTACCCCCCACCAAAACCCCCTTCCTAGGTTTGTGTGGATAAGTCTTGTGAAACTCCCTCACCAATCTAGCAGCGTGAACATTAGAACTGGGTTCCCAAGATTGTTCTTCTGGACCGAAACCCTTCCAGTCCACTAAATAGAATAGTTGTCCCTTCCTAATCTTAGAATCCAGAATTCTCCTTACTTCATATTCCTCCGCAGAATCTACCTGCACTGAAACTGGTGGGAGGACCTTACGAAGATTAGGTGGATTTTTCCGAATCAAAGATACATGAAAGGTTGGGTGGATTCTCAAGGTTTTTGGTAATTGAAGTCTTACACTAACGGGATTTATCATTCTGTCCACTGAGTACGGTCCCACAAACCTGGGTTGAAACTTTCGATTTCCCCGCAAGCGCATATGGCGCGTGGAAACCCAAACTTGATCCCCAGGATGAAAAACAGGATTCGCCTTGCGACCCTTATCAGCTTGTTTCTTGAAAGCAGCCTTTGCCTTGACCAAATTTGCAGTGGCTAACTGGAATGCTAACTGTAACTTTCGAATGATTTCCTCAGCAGCTGGGACATCCCCTACAACTCTACCCACCAACATGTTGGGGTGCCTACCAGAATTCAAGAAGAAAGGAGAATAACCAGTGGCGGAATGCACTGAGTTATTGTAAGCAAATTCAGCTGGAGCTAGTAAAGAAGGCCAATCTCCCTCCTGATCCATTAGATATAAACGCAAGTACTGCTCTAAATCTTGATTTACCCTCTCAGTCTGTCCATCGGTCTCGGGATGATAACCGGTGGACAAACGAGAGTCCACCCCCAGACCTCTGAGAAAGGATTTCCAAAATCGGGACACAAATTGGGAACCTCTATCTGAAATCACAACCTTCGGGATCCCATGCAGTTTAACTATGTGCTGCACAAAAAGGTGGCTAACTCAGTGGCATTAGGAAGGCTTTTGAGAGGAATAAAATGACTCATTTTAGAAAATTGGTCCACCACCACCCAAATGACTGACTTCCCTTGAGACGATGGTAACTCGACAATAAAGTCCATGGATACAGTGTGCCAGGGATAGGGAGGTACAGGTAAGGGCATTAAAAGACCTTGTGGAGACTGTCTGAGACTTTTCCCTTTCAAACATTGTTCACAAGTGGCAACATTTTGTCGAACCTGAGCTTCCATACCTGGCCAAAGAAAACTTCGCTTTACCAACTCCAAGGTCTTCAAGACTCCTTAGTGGCCGGCCAAGGGCTGATCATGGAACCTTCGTATGGTCTCCTCTTGAAGTTTCTCTCCGGGGACAAACATCTTTTCTTGAAAATAAGGTTTCCCATCTTTCACGGAACGGTCAGGACCTTCGTTCTCCCAGTTTGAGTAATCTTTCTTTTTGAATTCCAAAACAATCTTTTCTTCCAACTCATCCACTACTGTGACTGCCACAATCTTATCCGTGGGAATGAGAAATTCTTCAGTCTTCGCCTCAGGACTCTCGCCCACATTTAATCGAGAGAGGGCATCAGCTTTTCCATTGGTTACTCCCGGTTTATACGTGAGGACAAAGTCATAATCTGCAAAGAATAATGACCACCTGAGCGGTCGTGGAGTCAAAGTTCGTGCGGACTTAAGGAATTGCAAATTCCTATGATCCGTAAATACGGTTACCACATGTCTGGCTCCCAGCAAGTAATGTCGCCATTCGAGGAACGCTACTTTGACTGCCAACAACTCCTTGTCAGCTATGGCGTAGTTTATTTCTGCTGAGGTAAGTTTTCGAGAATAAAAAGCTACAGGATGAAGTTGTCCTGTCTTCTTATGGCGTTGGGACAAAACTCCCCCAATAGCAAGGTTGGAAGCGTCTGCCTCTACAAAAAATGGTTCCAAAGGATCTGGGTGTTGCAAAATGGGAGCTGTGACGAAGGATTCTTTGAGGAATTGAAAAGCACCTTCAGCCTCGGGTCCCCACACAAACTTCTCGTTCTTCCGCAACAATCGAGTAATGCGGCTCACCTTTTCTGAAAAATTCTGAATGAATCGCCGATAAAAATTGGCGAAACCTAAAAAACTTTGGATTTCTTTTACTGAGCAAGGAGCTGGCCAATCTCGGATTGCCTTGAGCTTAGATTCATCCATAGAAACTCCCTCGGGGGAGAGTATGAACCCCAAGAACTCTACCTTGGTTGCGTGAAATACACATTTCTCCAATTTCACAAAAAGTTGATTCTTCAAAAGACATTCCAAAATGGTACAAACATGCAGGATATGCTCCTCAGTATTTTTGGAAAAAATAAGGATTTCATCAATATAAACTACTGCGAATCGATCCAGAAATTCACGAAGTATGTCATTTACAAAATGTTGGAATGCCGCAGGAGCATTGCACAACCCAAAGGGCATGACCTGATACTCAAAAAGACCATAACGTGTTCGAAATGCGGTTTTCCACTCGTCTCCTTCAGCCATCCGGACCAAATGGTAAGCACCCCTCAGATCCAATTTGGTGTAGATCTGAGCCTCCTTCACCTGATCCAAAAGTTCGGAGATAAGTGGCAATGGGTAACGGTTCTTTCTGGTCACCAAATTCAAGGCCCTGTAATCAATGCAAGTCCTCAGGCTTTTGTCTTTCTTCGGAATAAAAAAAAGAGGGGGGGAAACTGGGGACTGGGAAGGCCTGATGAATCCATTAGCCAAGTTCTTATCAAGGTATTCCTTTAAATGCAAATTTTCAGATTCCGAAAGAGCATATATGCGACTACAGGGCAGCGAGGCCCCAGGTTCCAATTCAATTGTGCAATCATATTCCCGATGGGGGGGAAGTCTTTGCGCCTCTTGCTCATCAAAAACTGATTTCAAATCTTGATACTGCGCAGGAATTTCTGGGAGTTCCACCAAACAAATTACTTGTGGTTGATTTGCCAAACAGTAAGTTTCACTTGACTCGATCTTCCGTGAGGGAGGATGAAAACAGTGTTCCAAACAGAATTCAGAAGTCAAGTCTACAGTTCTCTTTGCCCAATCAATCTTCGGGTTATGTTCTGTTAACAAAGGCAGGCCCAAAATGAGTTGGAATTGAGGAGCATCAATTAAACTGAATCGAAGGTAACTATAATGTTCTCCAGGCCCGATCACCGAGATTGTCTCTGTATCAAAAGCTATCGGACCGGAAGATAAAGGAGTTCCATCAACAGCTCGCACAGGCTCAGGTTTGTCCTTCCTCACAAAGTTGATTCCCAAACGCTTTGCAAACAAGATATCGCAAAAATTTCCTGTAGCTCCTGAGTCTATCATGATTGCTACATTAGCACTTTGATCTCTTCCGAATATAATTTGACAAGAGAGTATGAGATGAGGAGCTGAAAACTGCATGGTGTTAGACAAAGACTGGATTAAAGGAGTCGACTTAGATTCGGCTTCCACCAGAGCAACTCCTTCTACTGGTGGAGCTTGTCTTTTACCCATGACGCTGTCTTTGGTCTACGAGGACACTCCTTGACAAAATGCCCAGAACCTCCACAGTACATACACAATTTGCCTTGTCTTCTCTTTTCTCGTTCCTCTGTACTAAGAGGTCCACGGACTGTACCAATTTGCATTGGTTCTTCTACAGTGACTTCTTCCTTGGCCTTAACACTCTCTGAACGCATACGGTCAAATCTTGGAGGAATAGGTCGAGTTTCCTTTCGCCGCTCCTGACGTCTCTCAGATTGTCTCTGATCAATTTGAAGAACCAAGTCGATAAGTTCAGAAACGTCTGTGGGTCTCTTAGGGATCTGAGAGAGACCATCCTTCAATTCATCTCGCAGACCTCTGTAGAAAATTGCTGCTCTTTTTTCTGCAGGCCAATTGGTTTCAACTATAAGCTTGTTGTACTGAGCTAAATACGCCACCAACTCTCGATTCCCTTGTTTTAAATCAAGAAGCTCATTGTCGGTGGTTTGAGAGATTGCTCTCCGATCAAAAATTTGTAAAAATTCTGTCTTAAACTCCCGGAAGTTGTATAGCACTGGATCATTAGTGGACACCAAAGGCAATGACCAAGATGCGGCATCTCCACTCAGGTACGACAGCATGAACGCCACTTTGGATTGATCCTCTTTGAAAATTATTGGTTTACACAAAAAATGTAACGAACACTGAGTGACAAAAACCTGTGCTTTGTTTGGATCACCTTGAAATCTTTCGGGAGGGGCAAGAGGAATAGTGGGAGACATAGCATGCACTACCTGGGTGGAAAACTCACTGGTGGCTGGAGAAGGATTAAATGTTTGGGACTTCTGACCCCCGAAATCTGGACTTGGGCTAACCGTGAGTTCATTTATCTTCTGACGAAGAAAGTTAGTCTCCTGATTGGATTTCCTAACCTCCTCTCTGGTTTCTATCAATTGCTTTTGTAAATCTTCCAGGATGGATCCCAGGGCTTTTAAATCTAATCCTTCGGCCATGATACTCAAGCGGAAAGCAACAGCGGGCACTTCAATCTGTCAGAAAGTACCTGTAGTTTCAGGGTTCCGCGGGGGGACCAAACCGAAGGTGAAGCTAGCTCCCAATTCCCTTTCGCCACTGAGCCGGATTTCTCTTGCTACAGGGACGTCAGGGAAAGGGGAAGTGGATAAGGGAAAGGGGAAGTGGATAAGACAAACAGAGAGACTGCTCACACGGATATCTTCTCCTGCTCTAGGATTAGTGAAGATTCATTCTGCAAAACATAACAACAACATTACTAAGTTCTGACCTTCAACATGCTAAATTCCTCAACTAATCTCTTTTAGACCTTATTCCAAGTACCTGTGTATGTGTGAGAATTAGCTGCTCTCTAGTAGGTCTCAAAAGTATCTGCTGTGTAGAAAAGTCTTAGGAGCTTAGCTGGCATATGCACAGAGAATGCAGTATAGGTGGTACACAAGAATATATATATATATTATTATCTACTTGTAGACTCTGTATGTAGGATTGATGATAAGTAGCTCCAATTCTCTACACCAATTGTAGCCTGCCAAAAGTTCAGTTCCAAAAGCAGTTGAGTTTAATGTCTTAAGCTGGCAGTGAATTAGATTCAAGGAATTCCACTGAGACTCCAATTAAACATATGAGGCTGAGCAACAGTACAATGAATTTCCAGACAAAGATAACTGGTTCGAGCTCACCAACCTCTTCGCTGCAACTGCCGCTGAATGTAGAGCTGTCAGTGAAGCGTGCCGCTGCCTGATGACAAGAAATTTCAGCTCACGCCGACCAAGTTCTGTGGAGCTGGATTATTTCGTGTCTGACGAGATGAGGGATAATACTAGGGAAGGAACCCGCAAGGAAGCCTCGCTGAGGAAGTCCGTGAGGATAGCGGGACTTGGAGGGGTGACAGACGCGGCCGAAACAGCCGCCGGAGCCTCGGAAAATGAACTGCCAAAAGGGGACAGGACTTAATTACTAAACCTGACTGACAACCACTATAATTGTCACTAAATAGCTAACTATGGAAAGAGCGCGAATGACACGTTCGCCTCTCGGAATTTCTTCAGTTGAAGTGCGACGTTTGAAAGACGCTCTCGCTTCAAGTACACTGAGCCAGCGTTCGAAGTAAACGCTAGAACGCTAACTGACTAAGCTATCTCTGGCAACAGGGAAATGCCTGCTCAGTGCGAAGCGATAATTAGCAACAAGCTGAGTCCAGCTGGTGGGAGTGGGTGAAGACTTAATCCAGAAGGAAGACTTGGTAGTGGAGGACACCTGCAAAGAGCGGTCTGAAATGGGTTCAATCCTGACAGCTGGTCATGGCCTCTCTGTAAGCTCAAGAGCTAAACTCAGGATCCTGGTCAGAATGTAGCATGCCAATTGCGTATATGCCATAATAGACTCGCAGATCATTCGATAACAGTTCTTGCGTCAGCCGAGTGCTGGGGTCACATCTAATTGAATCTTGTTCTAGTAGTTGTGGGACCACATACGTCTATTGGGATGCATGCGTGTAGACAGTCTAATGCTGTCTAACAGAGGTGTCTGGGCTGGACTGACTGTGCTATTGTAAGTCTCCTGGTTCGGTTCATGACTGCGATCTCTATTTCAGTCCTGACAATCCATTGCAAAGTTCTAAATTCGCACCCTCATTCCCGGCCACCAGTATCGTGCATGCAATTCTATTAGAGATTTCAGGATCTCTTGGTGCCTCAAACCCAATCCCATGTGTGCTTCTTGAATCAAGAAGACTCTCTGGTTCGTGTTTGGAATTACTCTATCCCCCACTCCAGGGATATGAGCAAACGGAACGGAATTCGCATCAATTATGTATGTATTTCCGAGTGGATAGTTTAGAGGTAACGCCGCATAATTGCCTTCCATTGAGGCTTTTACTGCAAGCAGCGTTTCGCCATCTATTTGTTTTTTAGAACGTTTTTTTGTAGCTACGGAAGCCGAGTGATCAGCTGCTGCTGTGGCTTTATCAGCCAATGAATTCCCTGCAACGTGAACGCCATCACGTTGAAGACTCTGCGTATGTATCACGTGAGTCTTTTGTAGTTCTTTCTGTAAAAGAACTACTTGTTCCCATAGCTTTTTAAATTTTATTGTGCCACCTTTTTCATCTTTGTAACCATTTTTAATCCAGGTATGCATGGATTTATTATAAGATTCGACGCAGTAATGCGAGTCGCACACTATTAGTGTGGGGAATTTGCGATCTGCATTTTCAAGCGCCATCTTTAAAGTTCGTAGTTGAGCTCGCTGAGATGTACAGTTTCCAATTGATTCAGTTTTAGTGACCATTGGTCTGAATGTACCTAAGCGCCAGCGACCTTTAACAATCGCACACGCTGAATTGTAAACCTTTTTATCCACAAAGTAATGTTGTGCAAATCTATCTGCGTATATTACGCAGGTGTACTGTTCTAGAGGTAGAATTTCGATAGACAGAGGACATTCTTTTTCGTATTCTAGATATTCTAGCTTTTTCATTCTGGGATCAAATTCGTATACTACGTCTGGTGCAGCAAGAGAATTAACCCATTGTATCCATCTCGGATGTAATGCTTTAGTATTTGGAATGCTTGCTCTTGTTACTGCTTCTAAAGCAGGTACAGGTATAACAATTATTATACGTTTACCTTGTGCGAGGGCTCTTTCTTTTGCTACAGCAGTTTGTACCGCAGTTAGACTTTTTTCAGTAGAACTGAATTTCATCTCAGCTTGTGTGTACAAGTGTGATTTGTGAGCTATTGGTACCGTTTTTCCCTCATTGGAGGTCAGGTATGTAAATCCGCATCTTCCTGGGATGACTCGGATTACAAGGTTACGTTCGTTTGCGCGTGTTTGCAGTTTTGTTTTAGTTAACATGTCTGTTTGTAATGATCTTAAAATTTCTGTATGTTTCTGAGTCCAATTAGTTCGTTTAAAATCAGGTTTTAATAATTCGTAGAGCGGTTTAACTCTCTCTGCATAATTTAGAATGTAAGTTCTTCCAAAGTTCAGGAAACCTAGAATTGATTGTAAGTTTTTCAGTGTTCTTGGAGCTTGGAGTACTGCACACTTTTCTAAGAAGTTGTCTGCTAGGCTTTTGCCTTCACTTGATAATTCGTATCCTAAAAATAGGACCGTCTGGTGGGAAATTTGTGATTTTTTAAAGTTAAATTTGTACCCTTCAGATGCGAATCCAAGTATGATGGTGTTCACTCTTTTCAAGTGTGTCTCCAGGTCATTGTCTGTAAGATAGATGTCATCGACATAGGATAATGCCTCATCATCATATATTTGTAGTAACTCTGTTACCCTAGCTGAAAATAATTCTGGGCTGTTCTTGAATCCTTGTGGGAGACGACAAAATTGCTTTTGGGCCCCCATGCTGGAGAAAGCGATCAAATACCTGCTTTCTGGTGCAATGCTTTGACAGAAAAAAACATTTGAAATATCTAATGTTGTTTTATATTTTTTGCGCACTATATTATTCTTTAGTGCTGTACTGTGTGAGTTTTGCACTGCAAACGTTTTACAAGAGTTTAGGTGTCTGTACTCCAAAACTAGACGATATGAATCGTCTGGCTTGGAGACAAGAAACAAAGAATTGTTCATTTGGGAGGTGCACGTTTCAATCACCCCCTGATATTCAAGTTGATCTAAGATCTCCCGGACTTGTTTTTTAGCTTCTTGCTTAACAGGATACTGCCTCTGAGCAGTTGGTTGATTTTGTAACTGGATTTTATGGTGAGGAGAATCCTCATCCCATCCTACATGATTTTTATATAATGCAGGAGCTTGGGCCACTGCCCATTTTCTTGCATATGTTTATTTTTTATGTATTGGAATGTGATTTGAGAAGGCAGGCATAATCATTTCTTCGCCATGTGGGCACTCCCTGGGGGTTTTCCCAGAAGAGACCTTTTATTTTCCTAGTTTTATCTCCCGCTATACGTAATGTTATTTCATATAGTTTACGGGGCTCGGGTGTCTGCAGTTTCCACTTGAATGTATTCATTCGTGTCCACTGTCTCCAGAAGATTCATCAGGATCTTGCGAGCTATTGTCACTTCTGCTGCGCTGTCTAGCATTGTTTGGGCCCACTCTCCATTCTTGAGTTGTGTCCTCAGGATCCTCGGAATGTTTTATTTTAATACTGGCTACCTTCTTTTTGGGAAATTGTAATTTTTTACTTTGATGAGCAACTTCTTTGTCTTTGGACTTGACGCGCTGTTCTTTATGTTCTGACCGTCCTCTTCTTTCCGATTTCGGTGAGGAAGTCTGAAAAGATCGAGAGGGACGTGTATCAATATCTTGATATCTGTCAGGTTTTCTCAAATGATCCCTATTTCCAAGGTTATATCTTTTTTCAGAGGGCTTCCATTGTGGAGACTTGCCCCCCCTTTCTGGAGATCTCTCTCTTCGTTGGGGAGACCTTCCTCTGGTCTGAAAATGTTTTTCTCTGGGATTTGTTTGCTTATTACCCTCCCAGTTCTTTTTTTGAGAATTAAGATTATTTTTAAGGAAAGTCTTTTCAGGATTTTCAGTTAGTTGCTGTTTTAGTGGTTTCCCACCCAAACCGTCTCTACCTAATTCTTCATAGGATTTTTCAATTATTCTGGCAAGTTCAAAAGGTTGGTCTGCAATATCTATTTCTTTTAGTTTTTGGCGGTAGGTTGTACCGTCAACTGTCATTTGTACTAGTTGCCTATATGCATTTGTTAATTCTTTTAGTTGAACTAAAAGTTCTTCGCTAGACATTTTTTCAATGTCAGGATCTGGTGTATAGCTGGCAAGAACTGGCCATGTGGCTCCTGGTCTACCTAGTGGACCGAGCCTGGTAATGTGATTGTGATGTTTTCGGGCGCCATTAAACCAGAGCTCATGCTCCTGGTAAGTTATTGGAATTTCAATTTCCTCGAAAGGAACGTATTCCGCTGGAGGTTGCCCTGCTTTGTAGTAGTGAAACTCGTGTGTTACAGCATTTGCTGCTGGAAAAATTATCCATGAATAGAATACCTCTGTCTGCCGATACTCATGTGCCTCGACAACAAATATGACTGTACCACCTCTTAATGATACTCCATTTTCTATAAGTTTTATAGTTAAGGTTTTCCTTACATTTACCGGGATGTTTTTCGCATCCAGGTCATTTTCATTAAACCCTGTAACGTCAAAACACGGTTGATTTGCATCTACTGCAGCTCCACCGGTTTCGTTGTTGTGGCCGTTGGTTGACATGGTTTAATGAAAGTTTGCAGATCAAGTTTCAAGGAAACAAAGATTAGGTGCACAATATTTTGGAACACTGTATCCTTCAACGTTGACTAAACCAAAAACGAATACATAGGAATCTCTTCCTACTAAGTTTTGGCGGATATTAGCCTTTTACCCACTCCAGACGTCTATTGGAGTTTTTACGGGAAAAGGGGTCTGTGTGAAAAGCACGACTGAGTTACTCTAGTATCTAGCGTTAAATTATTGCCTTACCAAACGTTGGGCGCCATGTAGTGTAGTTCCTATTTTCCCAATAGGCTCTTCGCATTGGAATAACATAAATGATAGCTCAGACGTAGGACTGAGGTCGACTAGGTCTCTATTGAATATGTTAGACTTAATTGTGTGTGCCAGCTAGCTCAGAGGTCACTAGAAACTTTCTCGAGTAAACAAGAAGGCGTTTAGCTTTCCTGAATAGACAAGAAGGGATTAGCTTCTGACAACCATATCACATGACAACTTTGTTCCCCCTGCAATAAGGAATATATCTCTAGAGTCGCGGAAACAATAGATAGCTATTTTACTCAGTCAATCGTGCATACTTCGTTTCTCCAGAAATGCAGAGAAATAGAGAGACAGGCGTTTTCCATAAAAGGGTTATTTATTGAGCAGTCTTCTTTCTCATGCAAGAGAAATGAATTGCCACAATTGCAATACTTGTCATAAAGTAAAGTGCGTACAGTAAAAGGAGTATTATAAAATAATACTGTAAAAGCATTTATATGGTTTCTAAGCCGTAAGATACTTAAAATGGATGAAATACATACAATGATAAAATGACTAAACATACTCAACTGGTGTTTCTAAAATACGCCTACCCCAGTGTACCTAACCTAAGCCTAGTACAGGGAAGGAGTAGATGAGTTATAGTTTTTTGCCAAGAATCTGAATCAAGAATTCTCTATGGGTCTAATCAGCTCCGTACCTTGGGTATAGAATGAAGGAGGTCTTGTATCTCTCTCTCAGGACTCGATCTCCCAGAAACCCGCGAGGGTGTCAGGGAAACACTGGAGCTGGATTTTCTCGGCAGGAGAAAAGACAGCGTCTCTCTCAGTGCGTCAGCAGGGAGGGTCGGCTTCCTTCGGCACTCGCATCAGCTGGGCGTCGGGCAAGTAGATAGCCGATCTGCTCCAAACCACTGTGTGTTTGCTTAAGGCAGATGCTGGTATATTTATACCTGGAAGGTGCTGAGTTTGACGTAAGGTTGGACATAAGACGTCACTAAGAACTGGCAGTTCTTTCAGGACTCTCAGGCGTTCTAGAACAAATCAAAACAGAAGAAGGGGAAATTCCCGGGCTGCTGGAGGCTTGGTTTGTTTAAGAACGCGTTGTACTTTCTAGGAGTCTATGGGAGTCGCCTTGCCTGCATTTGGACTGCATTGACTATGACTTAATATGGATCTAAATATTATGCCTCTATATGGATATGATTTATTATAACCCCACAAGGGCTTAAATCGGGAATATCTAATTAGGGTCCTAGATACATTCACAACACCCACTCCACGTATAATGTCCATCATTACTAAATACTAAGCAATACTAAACATATAACGATGCATGTTTTTTCCAGGCCACCCCAAAATACATAGTTTGCATTTGAAATGGTGTATACACGAAAAATGAGTATAATACTGTACGTTTCAAGCAGTGGTATCATTCAGAAAATGCATATTTTGTTCATTTAGAATGTTGACTCAATGAAGCACGAAAATTACATTCATGAAATGGCTCTTAATACAGAAGAGAAGGTCGAGACCATTTCATCACATATTTATACAAGACTGTACATGTGCTAGAGGCTAAGTCATAATATTGTCTCTAGGTATTTTTTTAAAAATAGAAATCTTGTTCTCTAAGAATAGTTCTACTTTAAGCAGAGTATCAAGGGCCAAAAAAAAGTAAATATTCACAACAATTCTACACATTGCTGACAAATCCCCCTCGCTTTTGAAGCTCAAAGTACATTCGGACCAGTGCTCAAAGTATCTTGCAAATAAAGTCTATTTGTGGGTTTTGTCTTTTAGGACCACTGAGGATTTTCTTCCTTTTAACAGCTATATAATTCCAATGCACACTCGGCAAGAGATAGTTCACAGCATGCCTCTTCTACTGGTGGGGGGATGCAAGTGAAGACAGTTGCTGTATCTTGACTCCTATGTATTTTATATATCATTGCTCCACCACGAATATGATGCTGCCTAGAATGTTGCTGGATCATTTAAAAAGTGTTAATCAGGCAATTGCACAAGTAGAGACAAGAGGCTGAGTGAGGAAGCACCGTGCTCCTGGTGGCTGGCTCGAAGGCACGTTTTAAGTTTCCCTGTGCTGAGCTCGCAAATGCTTACCTTGCATGTACCAGTCAGTGCAAGTCTTCAGGGCTTCTTAGTGGGTATCTCTGTGAGGTTCTTGTAAAATTACATGCATGTTCTCTGTGTGATCCTGGAAGATCCTAGTGATTCATGTGCTGCCACATTGTTACCCATTTTCAGGGACTTGGTGGGTATCTCTGTGAGGTTCTTGTAAAATTACATGCATGTTCTCTGTGTGATCCTGGAAGATCCTAGTGATTCATGTGCTGCCCACATTGTTACCCATTTTCAGGGACTTGGGATGGGCCTGCAGATACTTCAACTGAGGATCTAAAGCATTAAGAGGATTCTCTGTTTTACTTGTTGCATATATTTTACATAGGGCAGAGCCTAAGAGAAGACACTGACATTATAGGAGATATTGAAGGGAGAGCAGCCATACACATTCATGTCATACTAACTGTAAAGTAAAGGTTCGGTTAAAAGATTAAACAGGTCATTGACAGATTGGCAATGAAGAAGTGACTATGGGCTTACAGATCAACTCCCTTTATTGCGCGTGGTGATTTTAGTGCAAAACACTGCTATATGAATGCGGAGAGTGCAGTAATCTTGAAGCAAAAAGGGGATTTTGCTGGAAGTTCTAGTGAGATGCATGTTCAAGAACAGTGGCACAGCTAGATATCTGCTTGGTGGAACTATATTTGAAGTGGAACTGTGAACCTGGAGACTGGTTGCAAAGACCCGCTGAAGTGAACTGAGACTGTGCGCCAGAGACTTTATCCTCAAGACCAGTTGAGGTTTTGCTTTGTATGTCTAGTCTCTGTCCCTTTATCCTAAATAGGTCACGGCAGTTGTTTCAACTTACAACTTAAAGGTTAAAGACACCATAGTCACTTTATAACCCCTTTTTTCACAGGTTAAATGTGTTTGCGCTTTGGGAGGCGCACATGCAATATTAACTGTGCTCTTTTTCAGGCTTACATTTCAGAAATACTGATTGGGCTTACATTTTAGCATTACTGATTGGGTATTGTATAGAATGCATAACACATTTTGCATCCTTTTCTCACTTTTTTGTATATAGCACTTTATTCCAGCACATAATTGATAGCAACATAGTGAGTACAGAAGGGATCCTTTCTAGTCCTGATGAAGAAGCTGTGATGCTTCGAAACTTGTTGAATTAATCAGGAGTATTCGCACATAACACGCAGGACTACTCCGCACCACCTTTTTAACAGCACCAATCTCCCTGACCTATTAAAGTTTTTTAAGTCTATGAGATCAGGTTCTTTTTAATTCACTTCTCGCATCTCCCCCGACCCTTCCACTCACTACATCACACATAGTACTGCAAATTTCAGTGCCCCCACGTAGTCGCTGGTCGTAGCACGCCCCGCCCCGCAGCGGGCGGGAAGACCCCTATGATGAAGCATGACACCATGGGCCCTTTTGGTATGTGAGGGGTATTTAAGCAAACACCGTGTGCATCCTACCATGACATGAAACACATCCCTCTAAACCCCTTTGAAGGTGGATCCTTTTGGTTTTGTATGAATTTCTGAGGAGGACGTATTCACCTCCAGTGCCCACGAAGGGCACTCCCTCCCCCCTCCCAATCTTGTTTTTTGTAGTTCTCTGAGCTTACCATGATGTGTAAATAAAGAAACTACCTGCTTGTATTGTAGAGAACAGGTTACTGCGTGCAAAGGATCTCACTACTCCTGTGTAAAGGGAATGCCTTTAGTGATGTATTTTTATCAAATCTGATGTGGGCGAGAGAACAGAAATCCGCACCATACCGTACAGGTAGAGTCGATCTATATACTCATAAAAACATCTTCACAAGATATCCAACATTTAATTTTAATCATAACGAATTAACGAGGCCTCTGGAAATCATTGACCCTACTCTACTTGATACCTCTCTATCTTGTTCCCATAACTATTAAGTTCCTCTTTCACAACTCTTCTGATGAATAGTTGGGAGGACTGCAAAACGACCACGTTTTCTTTGTCCTAACCTCAAGGCTTCTAACTACTTATTATTGTAATACTTGCCTACTCCTGTTCACCAATCAGAACTCTTACACCATCTGCACAAGCTCAACATTGGTAGAACAATGGTACTGTTGTACTACTCCTTTCACTGCATACAATGTCCATATGACACACATTTAGGAAAATACAAACTGGAACCTCTACATTATCGCTTTTTAATGTTTCTTTTCTTTTGAAGTTATGAATTTGCATTACACGCCTCATTATACCTAAGTGATGAAAAAATGTTAATAGCATCTAAAGCACTCTAACATCCTGTAGGTTAATGTCAGTACCATAAACTAAAATCACTAACTCGATAAATAAAAAAAATCCTTATGCGGACTACAGTTTCATTATTGATACTTCAGCTCCAGGAACAGTGGGAAAAACTCATTGGACATGCCAGCTCAGCAAATGATTCACTTACTTGAAAATAGTAATGTCTGTTTGAGAGCAGTTACTGCTACAACAGGTTTTTTTCAACAAAAAAAGGAAGAAGCACTAATAAAAATTAGCAATGTGCTATTCATTTGTTTTATCGCCTGCACTATGTAAACACGAACCAGCGCTATGCTCCAAGGACAGTTCGAATTCACCAGACTTCCATCTGCTAACACTTAAGAGATGAACCGCTAACTTTTCATATTAAACCTCCTATCAAATATACCTTCTGGAAGTGGCCCCTAGAGAACAGAGTTAGAAAAGGAAGTCTTTTGAGGTTGAACCTCAACAAAGCGGAAACTCGCTGCACATTGTGTAACTGCTGCACCTGAAGGAGGTACATTGTTCTCTGAATTAAAGGCTTTCAATCCCCAGTGAAACGCGTGCTTTAAATAATGCCCGTTTCAGACTCGGGAAGTGGCAGTAATGAGCTACAATGAATGACTAATAATGTGTTAGAAAGGCCGATGCTTGAAAAAGTGTCAAATATTTCAAAGTACTTATGCGACTAGAACAGCTTCACATAAAATAATACAAAAACTTCAGAGGTATTATACAATATAAAATAACAAGATTTCGTTCATTACAGGAGTACTGAAGAACGTTGTTCTGGCCACAACTAATACCATACTAAGACTACATGATAAGGATTTAAAAAAATATATCATAGCATAGGTAGCTGTCAAGTAGCCTGCAGTCATTTCTGTTTTGAAGCTAGTACTGATTTCCCATAAAAAAAATAAGCATGTCGGGGCTTATAGGCTCTTACATTAAATCCAAAAAGCGAAACTACAAGTAAGCACATGATTAATGCTACTGGGTGAAAGACCAAGAATGTCTACAGGTCACCTTATCGTCACTAGGTCACTGAAAAAATATTGTGTGTGTCTCACTTAATTTTTCTGTGGTCTTTTACTGTCTTCCCTCTACTTATTCCATCTGTAGGCGTTCTTACATGTATGGTATTGGATTGTGCGTGGTTCAAAGGACGGTTCTAGTCAGGGCTGTCAGATCCGATTGAGCTGCTGACATTATCAAGAAACCTTTTCATCGACATAATCATTACCTAGTCTATGTGTCCTTCCTGAAAGTTTCAGAGTAGATTATTGATGACTTAAGAATAAATAGACCAGGATGACCGATATAAGAGTAGACTATCAGCGTAGCATCTACTCTAGGACCTGGGATTATACTGCACACCAGGGGCCGTATAACAAAGTGTCTCAATGGTGCAACGCAGGAAGAAAGGGGAAAGGCTGGGTCCTATCCCTGGCCGGCCTGGACCACTCTTATAGGATAAACAAACAAAAGAGCCGGACAGTATCACTTATTAGAGACAAATGCACACCTAGTATAATAAATTGCTAGGCTAACAAACCATTTGTGTTTAGTCACTTATTTTTTATGAAAGATTATAAGCCAATGTTTTATTTGGCATCAAGGGATACACCACCACATTTACAGAAGTTCACAAATGCATTGAATAAACCATAAACAATACATTCAATTAAATAATACACACATAGACAATTGTGAAGACAATAAATAAAGACAACTGTGCAATGCCTCAAACAATTGCGTCATTGAGGCACCAATCCTGAATAAACATTGAACAAGTGGACTGGCAAGATGAAAAACTAGCCTACTTGTTTCAACCACCACAAGATACGCATTACATTTGTCACGTGGTGCGGAAAATAGGAAGACACATAAACCATACAACAGTGTAGAAATGTGTAAATTCTATTCCTATTACGCCCTGGTAGTTCAGTATCTGGGTGGAGCAGGACGCCGACGTGTTTCGAACCCGATCAATAATTTAAGGGTTCTCCTCAGGACATGGATTGGGGGGGTCGTTGTCGCTGTGAATTAAGTTAAAAAAGAATGGTATCAATGACAAGCTGGGTAGCAACTCACTGAGACTCAAACATCAAAAAGAAACGTGCGGGTACCTTATACTTGGGATGTCAGGATACTCCCTGTGAATAAGATTGTATAACCCCAGTTATTTTCGATTTTATACAGATCCCTATGAGCCACCATGTTAACGAAATAAATAAATATCAACACATACCTCGGTGTGCAAGACACTGGGAAGTAGTTGGGGTGCCGGTGCACCTAGGATGGTTTTTTATTTCGAAGTGCCTGCAAGAAGCAGAACACGTTTCTTATTAAGGTCCCGGCTAGTGCCACAGTAAATGGAATTTGAATGAGCGAGTGTGAAAAAATATGTGTATTTTTACAATCCTACCTTTGTATGTAGGCTTGTCATTCTCTACGCGAACGCAGGCGGCAGCCGCCGCAGCAGTTCGGCAACTGTAAAGTCAAAGGAGGGGCGTTATTAGAGAGGAGCCCGGCTCGCGCTCACTCGACAAAAACATTCAATATTTATGTAACAGGACTTACGTTAGGGACGATCGATTGAAGCTCTGCAACCGGCACCCAGGCGGCAATGAAATGACCAAACGAAGTTAACGGGGGCGTGTCCAAATGTATTTAACACGGACAGAATCCCGATGCATGTTGGGATATGTGGTTCGAAAACGCGTCATCGCGCACACCCCAATGACAGTATTGGGACAGGGGAGGGGGTGCTCACAAAGGGGATTGACAATTGGAGACCCTTATGAAAAGGTGTAAAAGGCACATATACGTTTAGAAATCGGCAGTAAAAAGTATAGAGGACACATGAGCGGCAACAAGCACAGACAAGCAATCGCCGCAGACAGGATATCTATAGGCTACTGAATTCGTTAAGATCATTGAGTCCTGCCATGGCAGTGTTGAATCGCAAGATGAGATAGGCCTCTTTCTGGGCGAGGCGTACATCAGGATCCCCGCCTGCGCCTGGAGTATTCTTAATGTTAGCCAGGATTGTCCATTTTAGATCATTAGATGAATGTTCTTTTTTCAAAAAATGGGATACCAACGGTGCTGTCAACACTTTGTTATTAATCCTGGAACGGTGCTGGATAATGCGTTGGCGCACTTCCTGGGTTGTTTTGCCAATGTAAACTTTTGCACAAGGGCACGTGATGGCATATACTGCATATCTGGTCTTGCAATTTGTGAAATTGTCGTGTCGCCAATGTTTTTGACCATCTGTGAAGAGGGTTCCATCTGTTGTCAAATTGCACACAGAACATGTCCCATACTTAGATGACCCTTTACCGGGCCCATGTTGAAGAGGGTTCCTTGTGTTTCTCTTTTTGTGGCGCCTCGTGTAGATGAGATCTGCTGTCCAATACTGTTTTTTTTAAGTGCGAACAGCGGTTTGCCAATGTCAGGTAGGATTTCTTCCACCAGATGCCAGTTACTCGTGTTCTGCTTCTTGCAGGCACTTCGAAATAAAAAACCATCCTAGGTGCACCGGCACCCCAACTACTTCCCAGTGTCTTGCACACCGAGGTATGTGTTGATATTTATTTATTTCGTTAACATGGTGGCTCATAGGGATCTGTATAAAATCGAAAATAACTGGGGTTATACAATCTTATTCACAGGGAGTATCCTGACATCCCAAGTATAAGGTACCCGCACGTTTCTTTTTGATGTTTGAGTCTCAGTGAGTTGCTACCCAGCTTGTCATTGATACCATTCTTTTTTAACTTAATTCACAGCGACAACGACCCCCCCAATCCATGTCCTGAGGAGAACCCTTAAATTATTGATCGGGTTCGAAACGCGTTGGCGTCCTGCTCCACCCAGATACTGAACTACCAGGGCGTAATAGGAATAGAATTTACACATTTCTACACTGTTGTATGGTTTATGTGTCTTCCTATTTTCCGCACCACGTGACAAATGTAATGCGTATCTTGTGGTGGTTGAAACAAGTAGGCTAGTTTTTCATCTTGCCAGTCCACTTGTTCAATGTTTATTCAGGATTGGTGCCTCAATGACGCAATTGTTTGAGGCATTGCACAGTTGTCTTTATTCATTGTCTTCACAATTGTCTATGTGTGTATTATTTAATTGAATGTATTGTTTATGGTTTATTCAATGCATTTGTGAACTTCTGTAAATGTGGTGGTGTATCCCTTGATGCCAAATAAAACATTGGCTTATAATCTTTCATAAAAAATAAGTGACTAAACACAAATGGTTTGTTAGCCTAGCAATTTATTATACTAGGTGTGCATTTGTCTCTAATAAGTGATACTGTCCGGCTCTTTTGTTTGTTTATCCTCAATGGTGCAACGGCATTAACGCCCACTTTGTGCGCACAGGGGCACTTTGGTTTTACAGAAGGGGGCCACAGACGCTTGTGCGACCCCTTCTGTAATACAGTGAGCGCTGGCGCAATTGCAGTGCCAGTGCTATCTCAAGAGGGCATTCCCTCATTTGCATTGGGCGTTGTCCCATGCAAATTAGAGAATTACTTTACCTCTGCAGAGGCGGCAAATTATGGACGCGGGCACAAAGACAAAGAAGCTGTCAAGATGCCCCCGGAAAGTACACCACAAGAAAGTAAGTGGCGCCCTGCTAGTGTGCCCCCAATGGCAGCCCTCTGTTTTTTTTTAACACATATTTTATTCATTTTCAAGTTATCTATATGTAACGAAGAAGGATCATCTGGGGAGGAAGACGAAATAAACATTGATTGGTCTGTGACACCCGCCCGCCCCTCTTCCCTACAGCAGGATGAATGGCACACGTTGTCCCCTCCCATGTTGGAAGCCGTGGCATGTTTTCACAGCGGTGCCTTTAACTGGGGAAGCCCTCCTCAGGTGAACCACCCCTTTGATGACGTGGACCCTGCGGGCCCAATAAGGAGAAGAGACTCCCAGACGTCAGCGCGTGAAATTCCACGCGAGGAGGAAGAAGCAGGACGTTCGGGAAACGCCACAGTGGAAGAAAGAAGAACGCCGCTGCAGAGAGAAGGGTCACCTCCAGAGGAAGCGACAGGAGTCCCGGGAGAGCCAGGAGGCCACAAACACCGGGCACTATGCAGGAAGAGCGTGGCTATCCCAGGTACGGGAACGATTGACAGGGTAGGTCGGGAGAAACCCAGGAAGTAGTCCGGTTCCCTTGGTTACGCTCCTGCTTGCACCCTGATCCGTACACCTTCAAGATTACCCTTAGTTGTGTGTCACAGGTTTTCTAGTGGTGATCCTTCACTCCCTCTCCCTTCACTAGCGGTATTTCAACCTCCTCACACAGTCTTGTCTTATTTTTCTGTCTGAGATTGGGAAGTTCACCTCGCCTTTGAACAGAAGGGGACTGCCAGGACGAAGACGAGCAGTGGCATTGCATTTGAAGACTGATATCAGAAACGTTTGAATTAACAGACTGGCTTTACATAGGAGACATGTTTGTGGAAAAATAAAACCTTCATTAACTCGACAGTTTCCGATCCCTTATTTCAGACCCGCAAAATTTGGTGGAGAATGCTGGCACCATATTATTATTATTATTCATTTTATTTGTATAGCGCAACAGCTACCCACAAAGGGTTTCCCGGCGCATTTAGAAGATGAATAATTCTGCTATGGACCGAGCCCAGCTTAGATGTTGAACAGCCAGGTTTTTAGGGCTTAGACCATAACGTCCATCAGTAACCCCATGATGGATGCGCCTATTCAGCATCTTGTAAAAGGCCAGGACAAATTAGAATGGGCTGTGGAACGGCAGATGGCATCAGCCCAGGCTGACGGCGATACATTTAAAACCATCATTACCGCCCAGATAGAAGGACAACAAAAGATGGTAACAGAACCGGCGATCCAAATACAGGGGGAAACCAGGGGCCTGCCCCATGGACCTTCAGGCATCTCCTGTCAAAAGTACGTGGCAGGAGAAGACCCCGACGCGTTTCTCTTAAATTTCGAACCCGCTGCTCAGGCATGTGGGTGGCCTGAAGCAAAGTGGCCCTTCTCCTTGGCTAGCCTATTGACGGGGGGAGCCCAAGCCGCCTATCAGGTGGCAAACGCAACAGGAGATGCACCCTATGCAGTAATAAAAGAGGTCATACTGGATCATCTGGGCCTCGATGCAGAGGCGTATCGGGTACGCTTCAGGAGGGAGAAGGGTATCCCAGGGAAAACCCCAAAACGCTATATTTCCGTCTCAAGATGGCAGCCGAAAAATGGCCGAGGCCCTGAGAAAGCACAAAAGAAGAAATCATGAATCGTATGTATATGGAACAGTTGATTGAGGCATTACCCTTCAACACACGTAGATGGCTGAAGCAACATCCCCATCTCACACCAGAACAGGCAATTGAAATGGCTGCAACCTTTGAGAGCACTACCTAGAAACCCTATCTGGGAGGTCGAGAAATCAAGCAGATCCTCCCCCATGAAGATCGAGAAGAGGCAACGTCCTGTAGCCGGACCAGCAAAAGCAAAGACACAGAAATCCGAGATGCCAACCCTCCGGGGCCCACAGTGTTTCGACTGTGGGGATTGGGGCCATATAGCTCGTCTATGCCCAAAACGTAAACCAACGGAGGAACCCATGGAAGTGGGTTATGTCCCAAAATCAATCCTATACACGGCAGAGATAGGTAGTGCATTCTACGCAAGTGTCTGGGTGAATGGGAGGATGGTAAAAGCACTGTTAGATTACGGTTGCAGACAGTCAGTCATAAGAGAATCCCTCATAGAACCAGCCAAAATCCTTCAACATACAACTGTACACATACGCTGCGTTCACGGGGATGTGAAGCCATATCCTTTGGCTTCGGTAACTCTTCATCCCCGTCAAAGATCTCACTGTTCAGTTCGGGTGGGGGTTCTGCCTTCCTTACCTGAAGATTTAATAATAGGGATGGATAATCCAGGTTTTTTGGAGTTATTCCTTGGGACCTTACAGCCGAGAAAAAGTGGAAGGGGGAACATAAATCAACCAGTGGCACCTTTACCGGCCCTTTTAACACCGGAACCTTGGCTTTTAGATAGGAGCTTCAAATTTGCCCAAGCTAATGATAGAACCTTATTGTACGCTTGGGAACACGCACACCAGAACCAAGACCTTCAAAACCCCACTTATCCCCATTTATTTATCAAAGAAGGGTTGTTATACCACCTGGGAGCTGCAGAAGACTCGCCCTAATTACTTGTCCCAATGATCTTTAGGGAACAAATACTATTTTTTGCTCATTCCCATCTCACAGCAGGGCACACCGGGACAGAAAAGACAACGCAAAAGGTATTGCGACACTTTTACTGGCCCGGGGTCTACCGTGACATCAAAACACACTGCCAGGCTTGTGAAATAGGTCAGAAGAAAAACAACTACCGACCTCCGGCAGTTCCCTTGCAACCCTTACCTATAATAGATAAAACATTCAAAAGGATAGGGATGGACTTGATAGGTTCCCTACCCAAAACACAAAAGGGAAACTTGTATGCTCTAGCAATCGTAGACTATGCGACAAGGTATCCAGAAGCCTTTCCCTTAAGAGCCCCTAATCTCAAAACATCACAGACAGGCTTGTAGAGCTCTTTTCCAGAGTACGTTTCCCAAAACAAATTCTAACAGACCAAGGCACCCCTTTTATCTCTCGCCTTATGAAAGAAGTCTGTCGCACCTTGAGCCTCCGACATATTAGGACTTCTGTATTTCATCCTCATTAGATGGCCTAGTCGAAAGGTACAACAGGACTTTGAAGACTACGCTGAAAAAAATGCTTGCAGTCGAGGGAAGGGACTGGGACCGTCTCTTACCCCTTGCCCTGTATGTAATTCGATCCCAAGCCCAGAACAGTCTTGGCTGCTCATCCTTTGAAATGCTTTACGTAAGGCAACCAAGATCGTTGCTCGAGATGACTAAAGAAACCTTGGGAAAAGGAAGATCGAGATGGCGCCCGGGTTATGTTGGACTGTACCCAGCAACTCAAACAAAATAGGGAAGCTGAGAGACCTGGCCTACTACGATTTGGAACATAGTAAGGTTAAACGAAAATCCTTTTACGACAGAGGAAAAAAATGGATGACTGGGTCCTGGTTCTTCTTCCCTCTTCCTCAAAGAAGTGTCCAACCGAATGGAAAGGATCATTTAGGATCGTGGAAATCATAGGGAAAACTACATACAGGGTACATATAACGCCCACCAACGGATATACCACGTAAACCTTTTAAAGAAGTGGTTGGGCCCTGTACCCAAATCTGCACACCTAATATTGCCTTCCCTAGGTCCCGATCTGACCACACTGGACCAGCTTGTAGTCAACGATGATCTGTCAGAGAGAGAGATGTCCACCTTATTGGACGTATTAGTCCCTTTTTCCTCTCTATTCTCCAATGGCCCCGGAAAGACGACCTTGGCCAAGCATCACATAGAGACACCTGTGGGAAAAATCATAAAACAAAAACCGTACAGGATCCCGGCAGCAAAAAGAGCGGCCGTCATGCAGGAAGTACAAGATTTGTTGAAGCTTGGGGTGATTAGACCATCAAAAAGCAAGTGGTCGTCCCCAATCGTAATGGTTTCCAAACCAGACGGGTCTACACGTTTCAGTATGGACTTCAGAGCCTTGAATTCCATCTCCTCTTTTGATGCCTATCTTATTTCCCGGATACATGAATTAATAGAGAAACTGGGTGATGCCAAATATATAACAACATTAGACCTGACTAAAGGCTACTGGCAGGTACCCCTGCGGGAGGAAGACCGCAAGAAAACTGCTTTTTCTACCCCTGAGGGTTTGTATGAGGTTACGGTACTCCCCTTCAGCTTACATTGAGCACCCGCCACCTTCCAACGGCTGATTAACACCGTCCTTCAAGACCATCTGTCTTTTTGTTCCGCATACCTGAATGACATACTGATATTCAGTAATACCTGGGAAGACCACCTGAAACATCTACGGACGGTCTTACAAGCCTTAGAACGGGTGGGATTACATATCAACTCTAAGAAGTCCCGAGTCGCATATCAAAAAGTCAAATATTTAGGGTATGTACTTGGACACGGAATGATAGCTCCCCAGACAGAGAAGGTGAGAGCCATTGTACAGACCCCCTTCCCCAGCAAAAATAGAGATGAGGGCTTTTCTGGGCTTGATAGGGTATTACTGCCACTTTATGCCTAGATTCTCAGAAAAAGCATCCCCTCTAACTAACACATTAGGTAAAAATATAAGTCCCCAAAACCTACGAAGCCCTACTCAAGATATGTTGGAAGCCTTCCAAACCCTAAAGAAAACCATCACGACCAGTACAGTGCTATCCTCCCCAGACTTTAGTAAACCATTCATATTACAGACAGATGCCTCATTCATGGGGTGGGGGCCATGCTATTCCAAATCACAGACGAAGGGATAGAACAGCCGGTGCTATGTAGAAGTAGGAAACTAATCCCCAGAGAGACCAGATACCCCAATGGGCAGTGGATAAACTTAGGTACCACCTTGAGGGACGTCGTTTCACCCCGTCTACAGCTCATGCGCCTCTAAAATGGATGTATAGGAACACAGCTCATAACCCAAGGGTCCTTCGTTGGTTTCTGTCACTGCAACCATTTGCATTCGAAGTGAAACACCGAAAAGGGACTGACAATGTTAATGCTGATTACCTATCTAGGGTCTTTCCTCTCTCCGATTGGGAGAATCCAGGTGGGGAGGTGTGTAAGGAAGACGGATCATCTGGGGCGGAAGACGAAATAAACATTGATTGGTCTATGACACCCCGCCCGCCCCTCTTGTCTCCTTACAGCAGGATGAATGGCACACGTCGTCCCCTCCCATGTTGGAAGAAAGGCATGTTTTCACAGCTGTGCCTTTAACTGGGGAAGCCCTCCTCAGGTGAACCACCCCCTGATGACGTTGACCATGCGGGCCCAATAAGGAGAAGAGACTCCCCGACGTCAGCGCATGCAATTCCCTGCGAGGAGGGAGAAGAAGGAGGTTCGAAAACGCCAAGGTGGAAGAAAGAAGAATGCCGCTGCAGAGAGAAGGGAGACATCCGGAGAAAGCGACAAAAGTCCCGAGAGAGCCAGGAGGCCACGACACCGCGCACTATCCAGCCACACTCCAGGAGGAGCGTGGCTATCCCAGGTACGGGAATGATTGACAGGGTGAGTCGGGAGGAGGGAGAAACCCGGGAAGTAGTCTGGTTCCCTCGGTTACGCTCCTGCTTGCACCCTGATCCGTACACCTTCATAATTACCCTTAGTTGTGGGTCACAGGTTTTCTAGTGGTCACCCTTCACTCCCTCTCCCTTCACTAGCGGTATTTCAACATCCTCACCACAGTCTTGTCTTATTTTTGTGTCTGAGATTGGGAAGTTCACCTCGCCTTTGAACAGAAGGGGACTGCCAGGACAAAGATGAGCAGTGGCCACCACATTTAAAGACTAATATCAGAAACGTTTGAATTAACAGACTGGCTTCACATAGAAGACGTGTTTGTGGAAAATAAAACCTTCATGAACTCGACACAGTTTCCGATCACTTATTTCAGATCCGCAACAGTATGAATGCATACAGCTGGTCAATAGCCCTACTCTTGACGGAGTCTTTACTAACGGCGACAGACTGTCTGTTGACACTCCGGTGCCTCTGGTCTGGTCGGACCATTCTGCGATCCCTCTCCTGATGGCCCTTCCTTTGGAAGAAACATCCGACTCGTTCCCCACTACCAGAGGTCCTAAAAGGAGCTTTAAGAACATCACCAATGACACTCTTGAACCATACATAAAGAAGTTCACCTATTCTTCCCTGGGAGATGTGGAGGAAGCAGCGGTATTGCTCTGTGACTCTATCACCATGGCGGTTGATGAGCTGGCTCCCCCGTCTTTTAGATACTCGGCTCGCCGTAAGCCCACTGCTCCGTGGTACACGGATTCATTAAGACTTCTTCGACAAGGCTGTAGAAGACAGGAAAGAAAATGGAGGAAAGTGTGGGATCCTATTGAAAGGGAATTACATAAGGGTCTGCTTGCCGATTACAAATCTAGTGTTATCAGGGAAAAGCAGCAGTACTTCTCGAATCTCACTACCTCCCCTACTTCCTCCAGGGAGCTTTTCAAGATTGTAGACTCCCTCTGCTCCCTACAGGTCCCGGATCCAGTTGTGGGCTCGCAGGAGCTCTGCAACAACATATCAGAGTTCTTCCATAAGAAAATATAGGACATATATCTTGCGCTGGAAACTCAGAGAAAGTCCCTAGTCGACTCTTCACTCCAAACCCTGAACAAATTAGAAGCCTGGACTAGAGACCACCCGGATAGTCTAACGGTCTTTCCACTACTTACTCGAGAAGAACTTGAGCTTCTCCTCAATAGGATCAAATCCTCATCACCTCTAGACCCTTGCCCTCTGAGGATACTGAAGGAATGCAGAGCGATACTGCTCCCGCCACTCCTGGAAGTTATGAATGGTGCTATAACCCAAGGTACCTTCCCCTTAATATGGAAGAAGGCGATAGTGAAGCCCCTACTCAAGAAGCCCACGCTGGACCCGGAACAGTTGAAAAATTTCAGACCTATTTCACTGTTACCCGCTCCTGCTAAGATTCTTGAGACACACCTCAACGGCCATCTTACGGCCTTCCTGGACTCATCTGGGTATCTTGACAGCTCCCAGCATGGGTTCCGAAAGGCGCATAGTACTGAGACAGCTCTGACTATGGTGGCAAATAACATCCGTAGGAAGGTGGACGCTGGCCAAACTACTGTGTTGGTGCTACTGGACCTCACAGCGGCGTTTGACACCCTGCCCCCCTCAACGCTTACATCTCGGTTGGGGGAGGCAGGGATCTCCGGCATGGCTCTGAACCTTCTGCACTCCTTTTTACAGCACAGGGAGCAAAGAGTCAAGCTTGGTGAGTTCCTTTCCCCTGCTAGGTCCTTGCAGTGTGGGGTGCCACAAGGGTCGGCTCTCAGTCCGACCCTATTTAACATTTATGTCGCCCCCTTGCAAGGCTAGTAAAATCTCAGGGGATCGAATTGGTGTCATACGCCGATGACACCCAAATTATGGTGTCACTGGCCCACTCAGTTTCATCATCTGCCACCAACTTCAGGATCTGTATGCAGACAGTCTCTGACTGGATGCTTCAGAATTCCCTGAAGTTGAATGGCAACAAAACTGAGATCCTGGTCTTTGGCAAGGACCAGGATATTTGGTCGGATGAGTGGTGGCCAGCCTCATTGGGAACCTGTCCATCTCCCTCCCAGTCGGCAAGAAATCTTGGGATAATCTTTGACACCTCCTTATCCATGACTCTGCAGGTCAACCGTACGGTGGCCACCTGCTGGGGGGTGTTAAAGATTCTCAGGAGGAATCTTCACTATCTCTCTCCCTCAGCACGTAAACAGGTGGCAGTGGCACTGATAGGTTCAAGGTTGGACTACTGTAATGCGCTTTATGTAGACTCCAACAAGGGGCTCATTCAGCGATTACAGGTCGTTCAAAATGCGGCTGCTCGTTTTGTCTTTGCACTTCCCAAAGCTTCATCTGCCACGATGGCCAGAAAGAGCCTTCATTGGCTCCCCATTCATCTCAGGATCTCGTTTAAGATACTTTGTCTTGTCTATTGAGCTTTGGCAGAGGGTTCTTCTGATCCCCTTGGTGCCCTGCTGACCCGTTACCAGCCTGGTAGATCTTTGAGATCTTCAGAGATGAATTTGTTGGTTGTCCCACGTGCCAAACGGGTTCGCTGGGGAAATAGAGCTTTTTCCATTGCTGCCCCCAAACTATGGAACTTGTTACCTCTTGAGATTAAGATGCAACCCTCTCTGTCTTTTTTTAAAAAAGCGCTCAAGACCTGGTGTTTTGTCAGGGCATATCCGTAATTAGGATTATTCTCTGTTAGCTGGTATTATTTGGTTATGCGCCTTGACACCCACCTGGGCTTAGTTGCGCGTTAAAAATTGTTTTTCATTCATTTCATTCATTCATTTCATTCATTCATTCATTCATTCGTATACTTGTGGTACATTATATGCTTTTGTAAATATAGTTTCAAACACACGGGTATTTGATTTTACATATTCAATCTTACAGCCTGTACAGATATGACTAGGATAGAAATATGCCACTGTGTTTTTACAGGTGTTACTGCATACCAATTATTACATACATGTATCAGGATTCACATTTTAGACAAGCAAAGTGCCCGACTCCGATCCCACCCACCCCTTGCAAAACCAAAACAAATAAAAAAGCCAACTAAAACTTGCTACTGTGGTCTGGTCATCTGTTTCGCGTGTTACATTTATGTGGGGCAACAGAGAGGGAAAAAGGGAGGGGTATGAAGAAAAAGACAACTGGTCAAGAAATTGGCGGACAATAATCCACTGTGTGCTATTTCAGTCATTATGGTCAGAGACATTAGGGAGGGCCTCTGTATTCAATCTCCCTGGTCAACAACGGTACTCATTTTGAAATGTTCCACTAAGTGGGCCCATTCCATTGAAATTGTTTTTTTCCTAAGCACCCTGTACTCCTCACGCTATAAAGCCTCCCTTTCTGCAGTGGCCCACCTGATGACCTCCTCTCCCCAAGCTCCCCTACGCGGAGCTGAGTGGGATTTCCAACGTTTTGTGAGCAATCTCTTGGACAATTTTAGGGAAAGCCCCGTGAAGTGGAGCAATACCACCGCTTTTTTGCGGAGCAGGGAAAGCCCCATAAGGCATGCTTCGATAGTGGACCATGAAGAGCGCTCGGAAATTTGGGCTAGACCCACTGTAACTTCATTCCAAAACTTTTGTAAGGAAGGACAGTCCCAAAACATATTAAACAAATCAGCATCAGACAGATGACATTGAGGACAGTCCGAGGAAGCAGTTGGGTACATTGTTAGAATCTTATGTGGCGTTAAGTAAGCTCTGTGCAATATTAAAAGTTTTACGAGTTTGAATCGGGCATTATGAGAGGCTCATTTAGCATAGTCTAGGACCTTCACCCACTCCCTGTCTGTGAGTACCCTGCCTATGTCTCCCTCCCATTACTGATGAAGGAACAGCAATGGGATGCCTAAGTGTTCCCTGCATCCTTGGTGCAACCATCTGACCAAGTGACTTCCATGACCCATTACATGGAGTGCCTGCAATAAGTAAAAGGTGGGGGGCTCTCGCTGCTCCACCAGCCAGTGCCGGCTATAAAATGCGTAATTGCAGCGTGGGTAAAAAACAGCGTAATAGATTCCGTCATTAACTCGCACAAACTCAGCGAGGGGCATCAAGTTTCTATCCATGAACAAGGAGCCCACTGTCTCAACTCCAGCCTCCAACCACTGCCTCAACCTGTTGGCCGATAGTACTCCCCGCAGGGTTGGTAAACCACAGAGGGGAACATTTTGGGCGTATGAAATAGATACGTTGGAATATTTCAGTGCTAATTTCCAATAGTGCAGCGCTGTCTGGAGAAGTAAGGGGGCATCCCTTACTTCCGGGACAAAGCAATGACTGCAATGATCCAAGCCTTAGTCACTCAGATAAGTGTCCAATTTCAAACAAGTTATGGCCCGCTAACGAATAGGCCAAACATTGCAATGTCCGACTATGCAGTATGCCTTGAAATCTGGGGGCCCATATCTCCTTAAGTACTCTGCAACTGCATTTTAGCGAGGGCTATCCTGAGATGCCCCAAATCCCATATCAAACCTGTCCGTAATGTGAACAGGGTTTTGAAGATTCATGCTGGAAACACCACTGGGAGATTCACCAGTTGATTCTGCTGCACACTGAGGAGGAGCCTCGTAAAGATGTGTATAATAGTCCTGAAACACCCCATTGATTTCAACTTGGGTGGAAACCAATGTGTGATGTCTGTCATATACCACCAGCATAGGTGTGGGTGATGGTTGTGGTCTAACTAAGCGTGCTAACAATGTACAGGATCTGTCTCCCTCTGCATGCGAGAGCAAGGTATCTGCATTTAGATCAACTAATCTCAGTCGCTCCAGCAATTAAGCATACTTCACTCTAGCCTCCTGTAGTTTCTCTACTTCCTCTGTGTCTGTCTGGGCCGCCACCTCTAGTGATTGTAATGTTGCCTTTAGGTCCGTAAGATCTCGAATAATCTCATGTCTAGCACCCACCACTGTCCCAGTTGAGACCCCGGGAATTGACACCTTAAAAGCCTCCCAATCTATAGACCTCGTTGTAGCTGTACCCTCATTGTCCGCAAAGTACGTGGTGATGGACGTTGCTATGGTATTTCTAAATACTGGGTCTTCTAATAATAAAGGCCTCAAGCGCCATGTTGAAATCGGAGCGGGAATCCAGCCCCAGTTAACTGTCAATTCGAGTGGGTTTTGGTCAGAAATGGTTTTCCCTATATGGGAGATAGATGGAATTAGGTCCGGTGTGCAGAGAAATCGATCTAGACGAGTATGTAGGCCATGTGGGTGTGAAACAAAGGAGTATTCGTGCAGGTTGCTATGTTGGGAGTCTCCACACATCTAGTAAGTTCCACCGGCTTACCCATCGAGATAGGATCATAGCCTGCTATGTCTCCACTTTTACCGGTAGAGCAGGGTGAGGAATGATCCAACCCCACATCAAGGACCTCATTAAAATCTCCTCCCCACACCCATGGATATTGCGTCCATCCCGAAAGGACATTCGACAGGCGGGACAGAAAGGCTTCCTGATCTATATTAGGTGCATAGATAGACCCCAGTACTAATCGTCTACCATCCAAAGTGCCTATAACATATCTACCTAGGTCATTTATTTTACTATTGATCAGGGAGAATGGGACCCCAGCACAAACCCATATCGCTGCCCCACGTGAGAAAGCGGAATAGGCTGTCGCATATTGTTGGCCCCTCCATCTTCTTTGTAATTTACGAGTTTCTGAGGGTATTACATGCGTCTCTTGCAGATATACTATTTGTGCACGGTGTTGGTGTAATTGAGCTGCAATTCTGTGCCGCTTCTGAATCAAACCCATCCCCCGTATATTCCAGGAGATAATAGTGTATGGTTTAACTACTGACGCCCCCACACCGTATATTAGCTGAGAATAATGTGCCTCCCTTATTCTTCACAAAACATTTTCAGCCCAGCAGGTCATTACTTAGCTGCGTGGACATTGAGGGAAACAGCGCCACACTATCCCAGAGACAGAGTCTGATGTCACCTCCTCCGAGGGACTGGAGCTAATAGGCGGGGGGACAGTCTTCAGAGCAGAAGCCGACCGGAGGGCTTCCTTTCTGGGGAGAGGGGGAACCAGTCGTGGAGCTCTGTGTCGTAAGCCCCTTACTGCGTCTTGGCGGAAGTCGCAGTGGTTTCTTCTGTAACCTCTCACGCTGTTCAGTGTTCAAAGTTTCGGGGAAATTCCTGTCCAGGCAGCCCCACACACTCTCTCTCGTGTCAAAGAAGAAGGAATGTTGGTTGTGGATGACTTTTAACTTGTCCGGAAAAAGAAGAGCAAACGCAAGGGCCGCTGCACTGATGCGAGCATTGACCTCCATCAATGAGGAGGAGGAGCGCTTGCTTTGGACCGCTAAAGTGTAGTCTGGGGAAATTGAAATTCTCGCGCTGGCGTGTTATCGTTTCATTGTCACGAGCTGCTTGTAACAGATGATCTCTATAGTTCAGTATCTTAGCAAGAATTGGTGTAAGATTTGCACCCGATATGGGCTTTCTAGTGGGGACCCGATGGGCGCGTTCCACCATATAAAGAACAGATATGCCCGTGGGCGCCACTTTGGTCTTGAGCCAATTTCAATGAACGTTGTCTGGTGCGGACCCTCCGACCCCTCAGGAATGCCTACTATTTTGAGGTTGTTCTAGCGGGTCCTTTCTTCCGCATCATCCGCACAGGTTTGCAGGGATTCTATTTGCTGGCGCATTTGCTGGAGTTGTTCATCATGCTTTTTTAACTTTGGTACCATGGTGTCCAGCCTCTGATCCAATTTTCTGTGAGCGTCTTTCAGCAAATTAAGCTCTGCAGAAATAGTACCCAGTTGCTGCGCAAATGCAGACCTAGAGTTCCGGGTCACCTGTCGTATCATGTCCAGTATATAAGGGGTGGGGCTTGAGGTCCCACCATTTTCCACCCGAGAACGCACGGAGGAGGTTTCAGAGGGCGGTGATCGGGAACCTGCCCTCCCGGCCCCCGCTGTAGTTTTTGTCATCACACAACCCATTGCCGCTGTTGCAGTGACCATTTTATATTGTGGATCCACCGCTAAATGTCTCCGGGACTTTTATACTCGTTATGGATCCTCAGTCCTTCCGTCGTAGGAGCCACACACCTGGCAACGGGTGGTAGTGGGCCCCCGCTCACCCACCCGTCGTCTCCACCGTGCACACCATCAGCGGTTGGGGCCCCCCTTCACAATATTCCCAGACTCAATATCACCAGTCCTTCAGCTACTTACAAGTACTCCATCTATAACAGCTACTTACAAGTACTCCATCTATTCAATCTGTTCATTCCATCCCTCTGGACCATCCTTGGTCCGGGTAGCAGGAGGAAAGAAGGAGAGAAAATGAGGAAAAAACAGGGCAAGTGGGGCTTAAAAAAAACAATGCAGGGATCCACCCAGCAGGCACTCGCCCGGTCTCCACGATTCCCTGCAGTCGCTGACTATCTCTCAGGAGGGGAATTCAGCTGCACTCACCGATGGGGGCCCCGCGGGCCCAAAGCTGCGGTATTGCCTCAAAACTGCAAAAGGCTCATGGGGCATCGCAGCCAGAATTGTCAGAGGCGGGCAGCCAGGTCTTGCACAGTCCAACGTGATCCTCCGTGCCGCCGCCTCTGATTTGTCTCATCGTGGTTTCCGTGGGGGAGACACCCACCGCACCAGGATCAACCAGGGCCCCGGTGCATGCTCAGGGACCGCAACTTTCCGTAGCTCCACTAGGCCCACATCCTGGGCATGTGAGCCTCCGTGCCCAGGAGGATGGTGCCAGCCCTGGCGTGTGGTTCAAGGAAAGCTTGTGGACCTGAAGGCCCCACCAACAGCAGCAGGCCCGTCTCGCATCAGGTGAGGTCCGCGCTCCGGATGCTCACAGCACGGCTGCACACCGCTCATTCAGGCCCGATCCTGCCTCGGAGCCATCCGGCCTTCTGGCAGGCTTTCAGGATGGCAGGGATCACGGAGAAATGCTCGGATAAACTTCCCGGGCGGGGAGTACGTCGCATATGTGACCACCATCTTGGGCTGCTATCCACACCCCCTCCAATGCCAGCCCTCTGGCGGGGAAAAATTGGGTCCCATGGACCCCCCAGACTTTCCCCTGCAGGCGGGTGCATCCACCCAGAGAGATCTCTCTCCCCTGTTCAACATGCAGGCGGGTTCCCTTTGAAACAGCTGCTCTGTATTTCACCTGAATACGCTGCCTCCAGGGCAGCACACGTATGCGGCTGCCTTGGGTACATCGCTTTCACAGTAATACGGTTAACTTTCCTGGTAAGCGCATTGCACACCAATTTAAAGGTGTGCCAAGGCACACACAGGAATAGTGCGCCGTATATGTAATATGGTCCCAGAGGTACAGGGGGGAAAGTGGAATGGGGCAGACTGTCCATCACTGCATACTATGATATGATGCGGCTTTTATAGAGCGCGACTTACACTCCACGGAGCATCTTGGCGCTAGTGGTAAAGTGTCACAGAGGAGGGGAGAAAGGAAATGTACGAAGCGACCAGAAAGGGGGGGAGGGAAAGGTGGACCTGAAATGAATTAAGTTAAGGAGGGGAGAAAGGAAATGTACGAAGCGACCAGAAAGGGGGGGAGGGAAAGGTGGACCTGAAATGAATTAAGTTAAGTCAAATTAGTGCTAGAACGAGAGTGTCAGAGGCATTAAAAATCCAGGTTTTGAGAGCCTTACGAAACAGGTTTTCTGAAGGGATCAGACGCATCTGGGTGGGGAGCTTGTTCCAGGCTCTAGCTCCCAAAAAACCTAGGGATTTTCCTCCTTTTGTTGAGAGTCTGAATCTAGGGACCACCAGTAGGTTCAGGTTGGAGGACCTGAGCGAACGAGAGGGAGTGTATCTTCCAAACCTTTGGGACAGATAGGTGGGACCTGACTGGTGATAGGCTCTGAAAGTGATAAGTAGGATTTTAAATAGCACTCTCTTGTGAATAGGCAGCCAGTGTAGGGTTCTGAGTGCTGCTGAGGCAGATGACTTCCTAGGCAGTCTCAGTACTAGGCGGGCTGCGGTGTTCTGAACCATCTGCAGTTTGTGCAGAACACTTTTATTGGAGCCTGCGTAGATGCTGTTGCAGTAATCCAGACGGGATGTGATGAGGGCCACTGCTATTGTCTTCCTGGCTGTCAGGGGGAGGAGGTCAAAGAACCTTCTCAGGCCCTTGATGATGTTAAAGCAGGACCCTGCCACGGTGCCTGCTTGTTGCTTGAAGGATAGAGCTTCATCAAACCTGATCCCGAGGTTGCGGGCTGATTTGATGGTGTTTGGCGGGACCTCCGCATCTTGGGGCCACCACTGTTTAGGGCAAAAAAGGTTGTCCTGACCAAAGGGGAGGATTTCCGTTTTCCCTGAGTTACACTTGAGGTGGTGAGTTCTCATCCATTCAAAAGTTGCGGTGAGACAGTCTCTCAGATTTTCTTCAGCTGTAGTAGTGTTGTCTTGAACAAGGATGAGCTGAGTGTCATCAGCGTATGATATTGTGCTGATGTTGAAGGAGGTGATGAGCTCTATCAGAGGGGTCATATACAGGTTGAAAAGAATTGGGCTTAGGCTAGAGCCCTGTGGCACCCCTGTATTGAGTGCTTTTTCGTCTGACCGATAGTTCCCTAATATAGTGACTTGTTTCCTATGACTAAGGAAATTTTTTAGCCAGTTTAAGGCAGTTCCTGTTAGTCCCGAGTCTGCCAGGCGGCCAATTAATACGGGATGTGAGACCGTATCAAAGGCCGCCGACAGGTCGAGCAGGATCAGGACGGCTTTTTTTCCTTGATCCATTGCTATCTTGAGAGTCTCCACTGTGTGTAAGAGGGCTGACTCCGTGGAGTGTTTTGCTCTAAAACCTGCCTGGCTCGGGTGTAGTAGGTGATTATCCTCCAGAAATCTGGTCAGCTGTTTGTTTACCGCTGCCTCTGTGAGTTTGAACAGTAGTGGAAGCAGTGATATTGGGCGGAGGTTAGAAAGTGTGGTAGGGTCAGCTAGGGTTTTTTTTTTTAAGAGGTTTCACGGCGGCAAGTTTCCATTCAGATGGGATGGCAGCAGTGGCTAGAGAAGAATTGATGATGGTATTTATAGTAGGGTTAACTGTGTCCACTAGAGTGTGGAGCAGCAGAGGGGGACACGGATCAAAAGGGGAGCCTGACTTGATGGAGAGGACAGCTTGACGAGTTTCGTCAAGACTGACCGGGGCAAATTTGTTTAACTGAGGGTTTTTGTTGGTAGGTGGTGGATTTTCATGAAAAAGGGATTCTGGGGGGTCTGGAAAGTCTTTAATGAGGTTTTGGATTTTTTGTTCGAAGTAGTCTGCTATCGAATTGCACAGGGCAGGTGAAGGTGGAATCTCTTGTCTGAGGATTCTGGGGTTTATGAAGTCATCAACTATTTTGAAGATTTGCTTCTGATTGTTGTTGGACATAGTGATGACTTCAAGGAAATGATCTTTTTTGGCGGTTTTTATCATTGCGTGATAGTGTTTCCTAGCAGTTTTGTAGTCTAGGAGTTCAGTATCACTATAGGTGCGGCGCCATTTCTTTTCAAGGGTTCTAACCTCTGAACGCTTGTCTTTAAGGTGGGTGGAGAACCATGGGGCACGTTTTTTGTTTTGCTTTTTTCTCACTTTTTGCGGGTTGGGAGGTCTGCCGAGATCTGTGATCCATTTACAGAAGTTGCTGTAGTCTGTTTCAGTACAGCCAGTGGGGGGGGGCTTCGAGTTCTCAGCGACGAGGTGCAGATTGGGGGAGTTTACTAGTTTCTTCCAATCTGTCTGTGTCTGGGTGTCGACTTTTGGATTGAGAGTATTGGACCTTTTCTTAGGAGCGATCAGTTTAAAAGGGATCAGCCAGTGGTCGGTCCACATTTGAGGCAGGGGAGTTGCTACGGTTAGGGTTTTAAAATTGGTGCAAATGCAATCCAAGATGTGACCTGCTTTGTGTGTAGGCTTTTTGGTCAGTATTTCCAGCCCCAAGATATCGGTAAGTTCATTGAGCCATATTGTGTTAGGGTCGTTAAGTTTGTCGAGATGGAAATTTAAGTCGCCTAGTACTGTAAAATTGGCGTATTTCATGGTGAGAGTGCTGAGTGCCTCTTCGGAGCTTTGTGAGAAACCGTTCTGTGGTCCTGGTGGGCGATAAATGAGGGCGCCGGCAAAGGTGTTCTCGTCATTTATCTGGATGCAGAAACCCATGCTTTCTGCCCCCTTTATGTCCGAGAGTTCGAACGTGGAGCATTTCATGGAGTCACGGTGGATAATGGCTAGGCCACCACCTCTTTGTTCCTGTCTGTCGATTCGTTTAATGAGGTATCCCTGGGGGACAGCCTGGGCTATAATCGGGTTGCACCATGATTTTAGCCAGATATCTGTTACAAATAGCAAGTCAAAATCGTTTTCTGTGATTAGGTCATAGATATGAGCTCCATTTTTACACATTGACCTAGCATTGATTAGGGCTCCTCGGACAGGAGTCAAGTCTTCCGTAGCGGGTAACGGTTTCTCCGGGGTAAGAGAGATTTTGCAGGAGTGGCAGCATAATGGCCCTAACCATTTTTCAACATTGATCACATTGCGACAGTTTTTGCTGTTCTGATTTAGGGAGAGGATTTTATCTCTAGTGAGAGTAGGCATTGGGCTGGTACATACCTTAGGTTGGACGGCGTGACATGCCCTGGGCCCGGTCGTGGCACGGACGGGCACAGACGGGCTTGCCTTAGGCACGCCCGCTGCGCTTGCCCGCTGCGCGTTCTGTGATGGCACATATTTATGGGAAAGAGGTGATGTCTGGAGTGGGCGTGGCCTAAGCGATGGGGCGTGTCCGTGCTCCTCGCTACAATGGCGTCAATGAGCCTGGGTGTTTGGGTCCCGTTTCAGCGCTAGAATCCGCTGTACGGTGGTGAGGAATGCCTGGGATACAGGTGAGGAGTGTTGCTTTATTAAAATCAAAGTAACAGTGACAATATTCAAATTTTTAAAAATCGCGCTTTCACAGCTCCCGGCTTCCGCCTCAGGAGACACAATTACTTACAAGCGTCGCTCTGATCGTGGCGCTTATATAGTCGGTTTGCAGTGGGCGTGGCCTAAGCGAAGGGGCGTGTCCGTGCTCCTCGCTACAATGGCGTCAATGAGCCTGGGTGTTTGGGTCCCGTTTCAGCGCTAGAATCCGCTGTTCGGTGGTGAGGAATGCCTGGGATACAGGTGAGGAGTGTTGCTTTATTAAAATCAAAGTAACAGTGACAATATTCACATTTTTAAAAATCGCGCTTTCACAGCTCCCGGCTTCCGCCTCAGGAGACACAATTACTTACAAGCGTCGCACTGATCGTGGCGCTTATATAGTCGGTTTGCAGTGGGCGTGGCCTAAGCGAAGGGGCGTGTCCGTGCTCCTCGCTACAATGGCGTCAATGAGCCTGGGTGTTTGGGTCCTGTTTCAGCGCTAGAATCCGCTGTACGGTGGTGAGGAATGCCTGTGATACAGGTGAGGAGTGTTGCTTTATTAAAATCAAAGTAACAGTGACAATATTCAAATTTTTAAAAATCGCGCTTTCACAGCTCCCGGCTTCCGCCTCAGGAGACACAATTACTTACAAGCGTCGCTCTGATCGTGGCGCTTATATAGTCGGTTTGCAGTGGGAGTGGCCTAAGCGAAGGGGCGTGTCCGTGCTCCTCGCTACAATGGCGTCAATGAGCCTGGGTGTTTGGGTCCCGTTTCAGCGCTAGAATCCGCTGTACGGTGGTGAGGAATGCCTGGGATACAGGTGAGGAGTGTTGCTTTATTAAAATCAAAGTAACAGTGACAATATTCAAATTTTTAAAAATCGCGCTTTCACAGCTCCCGGCTTCCGCCTCAGGAGACACAATTACTTACCAGGAATCTCTCCATGGCCTGATGTGTCCTCCGCAGTTATGAAGAAATGAAATAGTAAAGAGGCCTAAAGAGCACAGACATCAAGGAAAGAGCTTGTGTGGCTCTCTGTACATCAAGTATATCCCTCACTGTTCAAGTTCTGGAATTGGACAGAATTTGTGCAGTATCTTACCTGGTTTGCACTCTCTTCCTGCTCTGTAGTGAATACTTGATCTATCACTCGCACATCTGCATGCATAGGCCTTTCACCAGGAGCCAGCACAGCACATGCAGAGCCAGCTCCTTTATCACACTTGTGAGTAAGGAGGCCACAGTCAGGGGGCGTCTGGAGTAGGACTGCCCTATGCACAAGAAGAGTGGCATCCGATAATCCTACAATGAGCAACAAGTCGGAGGCCAAAGTGTTGCGGATTAATGTAGTACGTTGATTAGTAAGTATAACATATTGTATTGGTAATGCTTTGGCAGTAGAATGGTAGCCTAGCAACTGCTGCTGGGTTATGATATAGGAGTAGAATGTTACGAATGAAAATCTGTCCTGGCAGTTGCTGTTGAGATCTGCAGTTGCTGTTGAGATCTTGCCAGGGCTGGTTGTACATCATAGTGTCATGAGACCGATAGGGACATTGTCGACATCGCTAAGTTAGCATGAGGCCGGCAACCATGATGCTGCTTGTGCACGTAACAACCTAGCTTTATTTTTGCAACACTCTTGTTTATGCCTTTCACATGAGAACCGCCTGCTTTGTTCATTCTCTGCCTCTTCCTGGAGTTTAGTCTGTACACTGTGAGCAAGGTCGATAAACAATGCCACTTGTTCTTCTGTTCTGGTCAGTCCTTAGCACCTAGACAAAATATGCTAATGCAGCTGCTGCTGGAAGCTCATACTTTGATATTATACATGTTTTGCTAACACACACTTGGAGAGGAAGCTTTCCAGGGAAAAGAGCAATGTGGTACCTATGATGTAGATATACCATCTAAGGTATGGGGTCTGCTGACAAAGCTTAGAGATGATCCATTATATAATATAATCTTCTTACCAAGGGGAGGGTGTTTAGGCCTTATAGTCCTTTACCCACTGTCTTTACATGATGACATCTCCCTTTATGATATATGGCCTTGCTGCAATGCTGTGTTAGTTTTAAGCATTTTTCTGCTGGTTGTGGCTCGTATACAGCGTTTTAGAACACAATAGTTCAAATAAACATTTTTAACTATATTCGTGTTTCGGTCAGTTTTTATTGTGGACAGGTGCGAGAGTGTGAGCGAAAAGGTGTGTCTTGTTACCACAATTCCTGAGAGATCTGGGAGTGTTGTGTATGGGGTGTCTAGCCATTTGCTTCTTCATGAGTGTGTAAGTGAGCGATTGAGACACTATAGCTAGTCGATCCTGGATTCGTGGGCACTAAGGTGGTGGGAAGGCTTTGCCCCTATACACCGAGGTTCCATATTCCTGCTCATAGTTCTGTGTATGTACAGAATCCCTGCAACATGGCGCCACCAACGTTTGGTCTGGTATTTATACACGAGACCCCTTAGTAGCACTTGTGCTTGTCTGTTGTAGTGAAGGCAGGGCCCTGCGTACACACATTGCTATGTTAGCATAAGCGTATTAGAAGCTTAAACACCATTTTGCCACTTTGCAGCTTTTGCACACAACACTGCATGTATCTGTTATTGTAAGTTAGACTGCTTTTTTTTTTCTTCACATGAGAAAACCTTGTTTTTGACATCCCTAGACTTACACCGCGATCTCTGTCTGTACAGTGTGTGCAGAAGCCTCCAAGGTTAACAAAACAATGTAAGCTGTTATTTGGGCTGATCGGCTCACGCTCTAGACAGAACATGCACACAGCTGGGACTGACTGAAATTCTAGCACCTTTAATATTGCACTGCATGCATGATTAGAATAGAGCACTTGGAGATAAACTGTTTCCAGAGAGACAGAGCTTTTGCAGATCCTGATGTGATTCATCTCTACTGATCTTGGAGGTATGGGGTTACCCATTCAAGCCGAAGAGACCTTCTCTTATTATTTACATCCTAGTTCCTAGCTAGGGAGGGTGGCATACAAGGCACAAAGGGCCATATGTATCAAGCCTTTTTCGATTCGCAAAGGCCGGAATTCGGCGAATTCCGGCCTTTGCGAATCGCAAAAGGCTGTTTTGCATTTTTTGATATGTATGAAAAAATCGCATCATAAGGAATCGCATAAATCTGCGATTCCTTATTTTGCTATAGCATTTAAGGAATCGCAATTTTGCGATTCCTTAAATGCTATGTATGAAGCAATTTTCTATTGCGCATTGAGCTTAAGAAATCACAATTTACCACCAACTTTCAATTGGTGGTAATTTGCGATTTCTTGTAAAAATGCACAAATTGGCATTTTTTAATGTGGCATGTGACGCACATACATGCCCATAGGGCATGTATGTGCGCCATATCCACACACATGATGATTTCAGGGATGCAGCAGGGTGTCCTTGAGACACCCCTGCACCCTTGAAATCAATCTCATTTTGCGATTAGCAAATTGCGAATCGCAAAATGAAATGCATTTCACAATCATTCCTATGGGCATCCTGGCCCATAGGAATGACTGGGAAACTATTCCTTATCTGCGAATTCGCAACTTGTGAATTCGCAAATAAGGAAGATTAAGGAATCGCAAAAAACATGCGATTTTTTCATACATACTGTTTTGCGATTTTTAAATAGCGATTCCTTAAAAATCGCTATTTAGAAATCGCAAAACGGAACTATGATACATATGGCCCTATATGATCTGTTTTTCTCTATCATTATAATATGATTCCTCCCTTAGTGTTTTATGGAATTGTAACAATGCAGATCATATTATTTTTAATCAAACGCCTGCTTATGTTAGCAAAAATACTGCATCTTAGAGCACGTCGTTAAAATACACATTTTAAAATGTATTGTGTCTCTTTTTACCCATGTTGTGGACTGGTATGAGAATAAAGCGAAAGAGTTCTTGATTCCCACCATTCCTGAGTGTATCCTAAGTTGCATGTTCTGGGTTGTCTAATCGTTGGTACCTTTGCTATAGGACGAAGAGCTAATGAGACACTAATGCTAGTCGGTTAGGGGTTCTAGGTACTGAGGTGTTTTTTGGTCCACCACAATTCAGTGAGGTACTGGGTCTCTGTGCAGAGTTCTGTGTATGAGCAGGATCCGTGCAACACCACCATACCCTCTCACCAGTTACGGAGAGGTCCATGGTGCGAGGGGTTAAGCTCCTATATGTGAAGATTATAGGTTTTTTTCAAGCTTGAATTTTTAAATGGTTTGGTTTTCTTTGTTCTTCGCCCAGTATTGCGATACTGTTTCTTTGATTATCTGATTATAATGGCACGACCAATTAACATTGCTGCGCCTAACCGCGCAGCACATAATGCTCATTTTACTCAGCATGAGTCCCGGCTGCGGGAGCAGATTTTATATTTGTTGTGGAGGCGGATGCTGCCTACAGTTTCCAGTTCTTTTAGTCTTGGGTTACGTTTTCAGCTGTTGACGGGAACGCTAACTTCTTTCATGAATATGAACGTGGTGCGGTTCCAGATGTATACCGTCCGTATCGTTTACTTGAAGTTCCGTTGTCGGCTAGGGAGCACACCATATGGTTTAATGGCGCCCTTTATCGTCGTCTCTCTGGTCCATCTTGGCCCACTATCGGTTGACAGAGCACATTGGCCCATTTTAGTGGGTTTTACTCCTCATCCAAATTATCTTGGAGTTACTATTGTAAAGCTACGTGCATTACACACATCTTTAATTCATATACACAGAAGTGTCATACAATATATGTCTCGTACTATACCGGCGGCACCGGCTGGTGCTGATCAGCCACCAGGGGAAGGTGGTGGCATGGTTATTAGATCTATTATGATTAACTCAGTCATGAGGAAACGTTCACAGAATAGGGATGATTTTCCCTTCTGGTTGGCCGAGAAGTTTGAGCACCTTGAAGCGGTTTTTCCACATACGTTGAGCCTACCTAAAGGTCTTATTCCAAATCTGGCTGATTGCTCCACTTGGGGGGAAGATGTTTGCAGCGGTTTACTCGCTGTGTTTTGGCACCCCCTCAATGACCATGCTTCCGATGGTTCTTAAGAAGGTTCAGGAAGAACATGGGCAGAAGTCGCCCTAGAGTTGGGGATGCGATTAGTGGGTGAGTTACCGATTGTCTCCGACATGATCCTTGCTAATGTCAAGGGGGAAGCAGTTAGTTTGCAGATGAGTCACCGCCTATAGGCGGTAGCTGACGTGGATAAACAACGTTCACTACTGAAGATTATTGCTAAAGTGTATAAGCTTTAGGACGCAATTTTCTGGGAATTAAACCTTTTACTTAAACGCAGAATAAGACACCTCCTGAGAAGGAGGGGTGTCCAGTCTTTCCTAAAAAGGCTTGGAACAGAAATCAGCAGCAGCAACAGCAGAAGCAAGGTCCACGTGCAGGATCACCAACACCTGATGCTTCTGAACGTAGATATGATTTGTGAGTCCGCTCTAAAATGAAAACACCTGAGAGGTTTCAGGTTCCTGATCCTCGCTCTCCTTGTTCGTTTCAGAAATCATCGGATTCCCAGTTCGGTGGTGGAGAGCGACAGGATCACAGGCAAGGCGAGACCACTCAGCAACAAAGTGATTTGCCATGCCAGTTTGACATAAACACCAAACCGGAGGGACTACCTCCTTTTCAAGCACCGTTTCAGAAGAAGACATTTTTCAGAAGAAGACATTTTCCGCTTTGACAGCGAAATATGACTCAGACAGTGAGAACCCTGATTCTCGATTGGAGATGGGCGGTGACACTCCTTGACAGCGCATCGGAAGTAACCATAGTACAGGAGGCACTCCATCCTTGTCTGGAGGCGAGAGCAACTGATACTTTCATTACAGTGGAAACTGCAGATACACGAGTTGCACCCCCTGATGGGCTTTATGAGATAGTCCTCCAAATTGAAAGTGATATTAAAAGGACAATTAAGAGGGCCTTTTGGGACAACCTTACCTCCTCATGACATTTTGATGGCGGAGACAGATTGGCCTCCTCCATTTGTTTTGTCTTCTTCCTGAGGGGAAGGCGTGATAGTTACGAGTTTTTTCCGTTACATCTTTGAAGAGGCTAAACAAGCTTACGCTTCGGAATGGGCTTTGGCCCAAGTGCTGGCTGTGTATCGTAATCAGGTGGGCTGGGATAAGGATTCATCAGCACATGAAATTCCTTTACGATCTATGCCACAGGCACAATATCCTATCAGGCGTAAAGCACAAGCATCCGTAAGTGGAATTTTGACCCAATTGGAATATCAGGGTGTCATTGAACCCTGTGTTTCATCCAAGAATAATCCTCTTTTTCCGATATGGAAACTGGACTGTTCATATCGTATAGTTTTGGATTACAGACATTTGAACAGTCACGTTCGTACATTTGCAGTACAAAACACGCACAGCTCTGCATTAGTGAATAATATAGTTTGCAAAAAAATACAAAATGGCCCTGGATATTTCCAATGGTTTTTATAGTCACAATTTGGCTCCTAGTAGCCGTGACTTGACCGCATTTACTAGGGTCCGCAATCAGAAGCTATTTACGGGTTTACCAATGAGCTATTACAACAGCCTTGAGGCTTTTGCTGCGCAAGTTAAATCACGGTAACACAATGACCGTGATGCTTTCTCGTACGTAGATGACATTTATTTGACAGATGACGAGTTAATACACATCTTGTACGAGTGGATCGCATCATACTGACTTTTGCCGACTTGGGGTATAAATGTAATTTTGCTAAGTCACATATCGCCTGTCTGGTGGTACATTTCTTGGGCTATGAGCTCAAAAACAAAGGTAGGGGTTTAGCACCCCACCTTCTGGAAAAATGTGCATAATTGCAACCTCCCCCCATGTTGAATAAAACTGCAATCCTTGATGTGATTTTTTTTAACTTCTGGAGGACTTACATTTCTGATTATGCCCAGCGTATCAAACCGCTTTATGCACTAATCAACTCTCTTTTTGTCTTAAAGCTGGCTTTGGAACATACCTCGATTCTTCAGTCTTTGCAGTCTGATCTGCTTGCAACCAACCTCTTGTCAACACGGGATAATTCTACGAACTTGGTCATAAGAGTTGTGCCAGGGACTATAGACTTCACATATTTGACATTTAATGAAGGTGACACAGTACTAATATCTTATAAATCACATTTGTATACATAAGCGGAAATGGGATTTTCCACTGTTGAGGAAAATTTGGAAAGCGGTCCAGATCGCGATTCTGAAGGAATGCTCTCTGGCACAGGGAAAACGCATTTTTTTTTTTTTGAAAACCTTTATTGACATTTAAACCAAATGCAAGTATGGGCCTACAACCCCGGGGGCCGGCCGCTAAGCAGTTAGATTAACAGATAGCAATTTTAATCACATGCAACACCTCGGGGAGCAGAATCTCCATGCTAGCGTACTCTTGGCCACTGAACAGCAAAATTAGAAAAACAGGATATAAAAGATTTTCATTTTATAATAGAAGATGAACGGATCAGGTGCTGAACAATTTCCCAGCAGCGAAAATGGCAGGCAGAATAGTAAACGTGTCAACAGTAAACAGTAATCGATCAAATCAATGGCGCTGAAACAGGAGGTTCAGGATGTGAAGGACTATTACGGTCAATTCACGCCTGCAGTCACCTGCCCTAAGACCCAAAAAAAACACCACGAAAATTGAGGCACCGATGAAAAAGCAGGGATTGATACCAAAGGAAACCCACTGCACTGAAAAAGAAACAAAGACAAAGAAAGATAAGAAAAGAGAAAAAAGGCCATAGAAACAAAATAAAAATGAAAGATCCCGACCCCCAACCCCCCACCCTGCACCCCTGCAGATGACTACGGCCACCCCCCCAGCAGTGTGCCTGTCGCCCGAGAACCAAACCCGAAATATAGAAGAAGAAGAGAAAAAAGAGAAAGAAAGGAAACCCCACCCAACGGGGAAGCGGAGGAGGGCGATAGTCTAGACGCTCCCGGTCTCTCCCCCCGCCCTATTAAAGGGCCCCCCCTAAGCCAACACAAGTAAAGTTGTCCACCATACAAAAATACCCCGGGGGGAATCACAAACCCCCCGCCCTGGAATCAGTCTGTTAATGAAGCAGTCCCGTTACCAATAGATCCATCGCAAACAATTCAACCCACAATCTCAGCCTTGGCCCCATCTAACAAAGTTGCCGAGTCCCTCGGATAAGAAAAGCCACATCCCCGGAAAGTCAAAGTTCACACAGAGGCAGCCGGAGCTTGAGTCAGCAAGTAGGAGAGGAATAGCAGGTCCCAACGCACACAGTTTGCACCAACGATGTCCCTCCCCGTCCCCGAAGCCAAGCATTGTTCCATCCGCCATGTTGGGAGACCAATTGGGGAGGGGGTGCGACTCATTCCGACACAGATCAAAGTGTGGGCCAACAGTCTCCAGGATGGGGGAAGCAGCGAAATGCTCCGATAACTGTAGGACCGATGTTTCCGAGAACGTAAGAGAGTCACCAATCTCAGCACACACGATGAATTCCGTTTCTTCGGGGGCAGGCACAGCTTCCCGCAGCGGGTCCAAACACACCAGTAGGGCTTCCAACAGGGGGCAAGTCGGCTGCCGGGTCTCAAAGAGCAAGTCAGGGCTCGTTCCCGGTCCTATGATCCCATCTGTTGCCGACAGCCAATGATTGACCTGGGCCCACACCATCGCGTGAAGCGCCGCAACTTCTGCCATTACCATCCGCAAGGAAGGGCCACATTGAGTTCGTTCCGCCGGGTTCCATACGGCCGCAGGCATAACGATCCCCACGGAGAGGCCTCCTCTCCGGGGCAGGATACGCCGGAGCAGAAACAGGCCGTGAGGGACGGGCCAGCAACATGCAGCAACGCGCGGAGGGAACCCCACCCCGGGGCACCAGCGGTGCTAGTGCTGGGCCTCCGGGCCAGGGCCCCCCGCGACGCAGCACCGCGCACCACCCGTCGCCTCACCTCAGGTACAGCACCAGGCAGCAGATGGTTGCAAAGTAGTCCAGAAAATTTTTCGAAAGTTCCAAGGACCGGACCCAACCACCCTAGGCAGTCCGTTGTTGTTCACTTTGGACCCGGGTAGACCAGCAATCGAGACCCCGGCTTCCAGTCTGGGTTAGGCCTCAAAACATTTTCGATGTTACTTCACGTCAGAAAAATTCCACGATCACACCATCGGGATGCAGACTAGCTCACCCACACGACTCCGGGGCAGGAGATCAGGATATTCGACAGGATAAGCGAGCGTAGGACGGGGGTCAGCGGAGCCGGGAGACTATGCGGCCATCTTGGTTGGTGTCGTAGCTCCTCCCCCGGGAAAATGCATACTTAACGTTTCGCCGGTACCTACTTTAGAGGCAGTGACAAAGGCGAGTGTTCTAAATTCTAAAGCCTTGCATCCACGATGAATCCAATGTGCAAGCTCTTTGACATCGCTTGTTGTCACTTATCGTTGATCCCTCATTGGAGACACAAGAGTTTTTACAATATGAACATGTTCATCCTGCTCCATTGTCGTTGCTTCCTTTGGATCAGTACAAGTGTACCATCTATACCGATATGCTCAACCTGCTGTCGGGCCGTAGCATGCTTATTCAGAGGCATGCGCTATTGTAGCTGGCTCAATTGTAAATGGTGAATTTAGGTCTTCCATACACATGTACTTGCCCAATTGGCCGAGGTGGGTGCTTTGATTTTAGCTCTAGAATTCGCAGATCCTGATGTGAACACTCTTGTTGTGTGTGCGATTCCTACTACTGTGTGTAGGCTTTCAATGCCAATTTGGTCTTTTGATCTCAGAATGATTAAAGAGACTAAGGGTAGCGCAATAAAACATCAAATCTGCAGTAGCCACATGTACAGTAGCAGCAGTTACTAGGTCAATGATTAAAATTGAAAATGATATTCTTGTGGTGATTGCTGCTACTAAGGGTGGGACAGAATTACCACAAGGTTTCCCTTCTAAGTATTCTTATCATTTGTCACCTGAGCAAGTCCCATTTGCTGCAATACCGTCCGTTGGGGTTCGGCTGATTCCCAACGAGGACCGCATACTTCCTTTGATCATAGCCGCATACGACGGCATGGCTTCTGCACATGCCGGAGTTTCTGCGACTGTTTCTATTTTACAGCAAGGTTATTGGTGGCATGGTTTATACAAACAAACCTGTTCTGTCTTGTGACATTTGTCAACAGATTAAACCATCTACGGGTGCACGTCCATCACATACACGGCTATACATTTCTAATCAACCGTTTGGTTGTATTTATCTTGATCACTGTGGTCCTTTGGCTGCCAACACTGCATATAAACATATTTTAGTTGCAGTTGATTTGTGCACTAGAGTCCTTTGGGTTTGGCCACAACGCAGTTCTGACGCTTGAAATGTCATTTGAGATTTGCGTGTCTTTGTCAGAACTTTTGCCTGTGGCACCTTCCACTCTGACCAAGGTCCTGCTGTGAAAGGCTGTGAGTCTTCTAAGACCCCAAATGCTGCCCGGCGTAGGGTTCCACCTCTTTCTCATGAGGATACCACGTCAACTGCAGACACCGGGATGTCTGAGGGAGGTGTTCTGCTGGCAACTCCTTTGGCTCTTCCTTTTATACAGGTTTGACACAATGCATTTGTTTCATCAACATGGTTACACAAGTTTGGAGTCCCCGCCCCGGGCAGGTTGTCACACAAGCCCAACATTGTTTCATCAACATGGTTACACAAGCTTTGAGTCCCCGCCCCGGGTAGGTTGTCACACAAGCCCAACAGTAATTCTATCCCACCCAGGGAACAGACAATCTTATCTTGCAGCTGGACCTTGCTTCAGGGTGTAAAACATGTGAGACCGGCCAGATCTAAGAGTCCGTTCTGTTGATAAAAACAGGTCCCATTGTTGGTGATAACAAGTTTTGCTGTTGGCAGTGCAATAAACCATGGTTGTGTGACCAGGTGCAGGAGGGATAGAATGGCCCAGGGCTTGCCTGTAAACAGAGATGAGAGGAAGAACGAGTTTTATGGCAGCAAGTGGTGCTGAGGTTTGTTGTGGCAATAGAGTTCATAGCCCCCAGCACACAAACCAGGTCAGTCGGAGGGATGCTAGTAAGGGCAGGGTAAAACTAAGGTGACTAACAGAACACAAAATGGCTGCGGTCGGTCAGAATGACTGCAGCTTATGTGCACGTAGGAACTTCCACCAGACAAGATGGCGCAGGTAATGTTCTTGATTGTTGTTTTGCTTTTAACAGTCGCCTCTTTGAACATAACTAGCCAGCTTGTCAGTCTATTTTGATATCCATAATGTCCTGTATCTCTTGTTCATACATTACTCTCATTTTTGTTAGCTGAGTGTCCATAGTCTTAGGGTGCAAGGTACTTATGCAAAGAGAACACAAAGGTGGTATGCAGTGTACACCCAAACAACAACCACATATTGCCAATACTGGGACCAAGAGAATCATTGATATTTTCCAACCCCAGTCCTTCAAGATGCCCCAAAGCCAACTTCCAATTGTCCAAGTCTCTGATCCTTGATGAATTTCTGAAGACAGCCTATGGAGATGTTCGATTGCTTCATAGACGGAAGGTGAATTATCCGGAATGTACACACAGCAGCTGGCACCGATGATGCGGCATGCTCCTCCACGGTCAGCTAGTACTACGTACAGGACCATGCGATTCTGTAGGGTAAAAAGTCAGACCGCTTGGAACTCAGTGTTGTTGGTGAGGATGCCAGCAGTGACGTTGAGGGCAGGCTCTACTGCCTAGGATAGATGTCTGATGGCTTGGCTGTTTGCCATTGGACCCCAAAGCGGGACGAGCCCTTTTTCTGCATCAAGGAACTGTGATGCGGTAGAGGCTGCTTGATCAGTGTCTTTTGAACACTTTTCTCGATGATGCTCTGCATGGGCTGTGTAGGTTGGTGGCAAAACAAAGGCGATGTAGCACGTGCCCCCCCAGTTTCTTGGGAGCCAGGTGTAGGCTTTGGTTCCACAAACAAAGTACATATTGGGTGATGCAACAAGCGCTGGAGGGTTGGCAGTGTTCAGAGCCCTTACAATGCTAAAGGTGCTGTGACCCACATTCTTAGTCCCACAGCCTTCAATGCATACAAGGCCAGAGACGTTCACCACAGATAGGGCCACAGTCAGTGTTGCAGCAGTTCTATTCATCAGGTACGAAAATGTGGCTCTGTTAGGATTATTGAACACTTGCATTTCTACTTGTTCTTTGGAGGGGATATTCATCGGGAATGTCGCATTGGAGGTGTAAGGGCAGAAGGGTGCGGCTGTTCTTCCTGTTTTGTTTCGACAGAACTCGTTGTAGAACTGGGCGATTGTTCCGTCGGAAGTGGCATTGTCTTTGTAACTTTCTTGTAGGAGCATCATCCAGGCAAGGCTTGATCTGTGAATAGAAAAGGCCGAAGGGATGAAAGGGATGGAATGTTCAGTGGCATGTGGTAACAGCCCACAGACCCAACAGTTGGTAGCATTGGTGGCAAGATTGTGCTGGTGCAACATCTGCACGGAAGAATTATTCCAGAATTCTTTGCGTCGTTCTCAGAGCTGTGGCAGTAGTGATACCAGGTAGTGTTCTTTCTTGGTGATTGGTTGCATGGTTGGTGACAATGTTCTGTATGCAGGTCCATTCTCTTATATGATCTTGAGTGTGACCATTAGCAGGAGACAGGTGAGAAATGCGGCTACAAGTGCAATTGTCTTTGTACTGTGCAGTTCAACAGTCTTGGCATCTTTGCTGTGGCTTTGCAGGTGTTCAGTTCCTTCCATCATCTTCGAGGAGCTGACCAACTGTTAAGACCACAGACTTTTGTCTGGCGCTTTTCCTGGTAGAGTTGTTTGGCTGTGCTACCGATCTGAGAGACTGACTCAGTTAGTGGCCTGGTTGTTGGAGCTCCCCCTTTTGGTAGATCTTGGGTTGTACCCTTTCTTGGATGGCACCGTGGGGTCGGGAAATTCAGACAGTTCGAGGGTGTCTTCTTGTGGGTAGCAACTCAGAGCTGGTCAGTCCTTCGCGAGTACTTCCTCTTGCGCCTCCACCTCTTCACAGGTTGCCAGTGTTGGAGGGACTCGCTTGCAGTGATGAGCGTGCAGCCAATTTCATTTTCCTTCAACTCGGAGGGCAGTTCGGGTGGTGATCAGGACTTGCCAGGGGCCCTTCCACCTAGGCTACAGATGCTTTGTTCTTTGGAAGTTGCAAATCAGGACGAAATCCCCAGGTTTTATCGCGTGTCCCGGGCCCCTGGATACGTCAGGCAAGGCTCGCTGCACCTGTTGGTGGATAATGGTTAGCTCGTTTGTCAATTTATGCAAATAATTCGACATTAATATGTTCGGGACATCGTTAATGGAGGTGGGTCTTGGTGCCGCCCAAATGCTCATAGGCCTGCCATAGACCACTTCATATGGGGTCAGTCTGTGTTTGGTTGCGGTGGAGCACATTGATAGCAATGCCAATGGGAGGGCGTCGGGCCATTTCAACCCGGTCGTGGCAACTATTTGGCTAGTTTTAGTTTCAATGTTGTATTGTGTCTCTCTACGAGGCCCGCTGATTGGGGGAGGAAGACGGCATGGAACTTTTGTTTTTCCCCCAACCCTTTCAGTATGTTCTGTATCACTTCAGCTACGAAGTGGGGGCTGTTGTCGCTCCATAAAATTCTGCAAAGGCCGTATCGGGGGAAGAATTCTTTCAGCAATACTTTTGCAGTGGCTAAGGCGGTATTGTCGGGTGGGATATGCCTTCACCCATTTGCTAAAAGCGCACACAAGCACCAGGACATATTTTAGACCATGGCATCCCTCTAGTTGGATGAAATCCATTTGAAGGACTTCAAAGGGGTGGTCAGGGACTCCAAACCCTCTACGTGGTACTACTGTCCCCTTCCCTGGGCTGTGTTGTAGGCAGACTATACATTGTTGTACTAGGTGTTTTGCAGATTCTGCTATCTTGATATTTTGCCATACTCTGGTGATTAGTTCAAACATGGGGTGGAGCCTATGTGTGCTGGTAAATGTGCCATGGTCAATATGGAGATGAGGTAGGCATTGAGTAACAGCCATTTATTTCCATGTTTAGTTCTCCAGCAATCTTCCTCGTCTTTTAGTCCCACTTTTTCCCACTCGGTCAATTCATCTTTTGTGCCTGTAGTCTGTATGCCCCTTACAGTGGTCCTAGCGTCAGTCCATTATTCAGCTTGTGACCTGGTCACATACATTTGTGTCGTAGTTCTGTCTCCGGCCGTTGCTCGGGCAGTACAGTCTGCTAGTGCATTTCCCTGTCCAATGAGATCAGTCACTTTCCTATATGCTTGGCATTTCATCACTGCTAACTTCTTGGGGAGGAGGACTGCTTGCGTCAAGGCGGAGACTAAATCTCCATGCAGGATGGGTGTACCGGGTGAAGTCAGGAACCCTCTTTCTTTCCATAAGATCCCAAAATGGTGAACCACCCCGAAGGCATACTGGCTGACGGTATATATGTTAACTGTCTTGTCAGTCGCTAAGATGCACGCTCGTGTGAGGGCAATGAGCTCTGCAGCCTGGGCTGAACGTTGGGGAATACGGGCTGTTTCCAGAACGGTTCGGGCTGTGGTGACAGAGTATGCAGCTGAGGTGGTGCCGTCAGGGAGTTTGATGCACGAACCATCCACCCATAGTTCTCCATCTCATTCTAGAAAGGCGGTGTCTCTGAGATCTATTCTACTTCTTTGTTTGTTCATCGGTTAGTGTCACACAGTCGTGTAGTGGAGTCACGTTAGGATAATTTTCGGGTAGGGGTAACAGTGTGGCTGGATTGAGGGTGGTGCATCGCTTTAGGGTAATGTGCGGAGCTAGCAGGGTCAACTCATATCCAGTCAGTCGGGCACTAGTCAAGTGTTGGGTCTTGGTCTGGTTCAGTAGTGTGTCGACTGCATGGGGGACTAAAACAGTGACTGGATTGGAGAGCAGTATTTCTTCGGTCTGGAGTACCGATACTGCTGCAGCTGCCACAACACGCAGGCACGCTGGCAGCGCTCTGGCTACTGGATCGAGGGTGGCAGAAAAATATGCACAAGGTCGTTGTTTGTGACCAATTGATTGTGTTAGGACAGACAATGCACATCCTTCCCTCTCGTGTGTGTAGAGGAAGAATGGTTGGGAGTAATCTGGGGTTCCTAGGACAAGCGCCGAACAAAGGGCATTGCGTAGTTTTTTAAAGGCTGTCTGGCAATCAGGGGTCCAGAGGAGAGATGAGGGGATGTCTTTAGCTAGGAGGGAGAGAAGGGGTTTTACAATGAGGCTAAAGTTCGGTAACCACTGTCGGCAAAATGAGGTGAGACCTATCAATAAGCGGACTTGCTTCTGATCTTTGGGGACAGGGGTGTCTAGAATTGTCTGGATCCTGTCAGGCATGAGTTTTCTCCCTTTTTTTGATAAAAGGTGACCCAAATAGGTCACTTGTGTTTAACAGAACTGCAATTTCTTTCGGGAGACCTTATGACCATTCTCAGCAAGGAAATGGAGTAGTTTCATGGTGGCTGTGACGGCTATTGCTATGGTCTCCGCTGCTAGAAGGATATCGTCTACATATTGTATTAGTGCCACTCCATCTGGCAATTGTATGGCGTCCAACTGTCTTTTAAGCGCCTGGCTATAGATGCTTGGGCTCTCAGTGTACCCCTGAGGTGCTCTACAAAATCTGTATGAACGGGAATTTAGAGTAAATCCAAAAAGATAGCAGCTGTCTTCGTGTATAGGTATGCAAAGGAAGGCGTTCTTGAGGTCGATCACTGTGAAGGTGGTGGTAGTGGAGGGGATTAAAGTCAAGATTGTCGTGATGTCGGAAACTACTGGGTATTGTGGCACTACGATTTTGTTTACCTCCCGCAGGTCAATGATGAAGCGGTAGGCTTTTCCGTCTCCCTCTCCCTGTCTCTTTACAATCTGTAGTATGGGACTGTTACAAATGTTGCTCACTACTTCCTCTACCACCCCTGCCTCTACCAAAGAGTGTATGATCTCTGTCAGCGCTTTCTCACCTTCTAGCGATATTTTGTTCTGCGGTACTTTCGGTAGGGTTGCGTCCTGTCGTATTGTTATGCGTACTGGGTCAATCATCATATGTTCTACGTCGGAATCAGCCCTAGCCCATAAGTGTGATGGCAAAGTGTCCAGTAGGGATGCGTCAGTCTCAGAGATGGAAAACATGTGCTGAAAAGGGTTCTCTCTATGGCGTTGGGGCTTGTCATACAGGATGACACACTCCATCTGGTGAGCATCTGATAGTCGCATGGAAGTGTTTCAAAAGGTCGAGACCCATAATGGCGTCTGGGGTGTTAGATGAGAGGAGCAATGCTGTTTCAACGCCATTGCTGTCAAGATTAAAAGGGATCGGTCGGGACAAAGGGTTGGTGGAGGGCGTACCGTCAAATCCTATTGAGGTCACATGTGAGTCTGACAAGGGTGCCCTTGGAATCAGTCATTTGGATAGTGCACTACGTGTTGCTCCCATGTCTACCAAAAATGGCGACTTTGTGCCCAGGGCCTCAGCGGTAACATAAGGGCCTTGCTGATCAACATAGAGCTCGACTGGATCCCTCCCTTGGTCTTAGCTGTCCTATGCAAAGTCGTACATGTTGTCGTAATCTATCTGTTGGTATTGATTCTGTCTGGGATGGTCAAATGCGTTCCCTCTTCCTGGCCTTTCCTCGCTTGCTTCACTCGCATACCCTCTCCCACGTCCTCTACCTCTCTGTCCAATTGCTATTTCCCTCGCCCCTCTGCCCCTACCAGCTCCTAACAAAGCCGGGCATTGGGATTTCCAGTGTCCATATTCTTTGCAAAATGCATATTGATCCTGTCCTAGGTCTTGGCGTCCTTCATATGATGTTGATGGATTGTTCCTAGGTAGCTGTACTCTAGGGGTATTCTGCTGGTTTCCTCCCCTATATTGCTCCCTTCCTGTATTCGCCCCCAGGAGTTGTGCTATCATTACCCTTTCCTTCAAGTCCTTCTTTTTCCTTTCTGTAGCCCTGTCACTTTTGTTTCTCTGATGTTGGTAGTACTGGGCCATTTGGAGAATGTCCGCCGATTTAGATGCTGCCCAACTACTTTCGCTGGCTTATAGTTTCTGGGATACATCTGGCAGTATTTTTTTGACGTAGTTGTGCACAAAAATGTAGTGTCCGATTGCAGTGGACATGTCCTGTCCACTGTAATCGGAGAAAATAGTTTCAAATCTAGAGACATCCTCTTGTGGTTTCTGGCGGCATGCGGTTACTATGGATCAGTCTATCTTTTTCTCTGGGATCAGCGTTTTCACTTTCTGCACTATTTTGTCAGGAAGGTCTAATATTGCTTTAACTGGTTTTTGACCAGGGTTCCGCTGTTTATCTAGTGTGCCGAGTTGTTCCCAGGTATGACCAAACAGTTCGGTATGGTCTACTTTCCTAATCTGTTTCCACACATCTGCTTGTAAACATAACCCGAAGAACAAGTCTATGTCGGTAAGTGTCATTATTGTTGATCCCAGAGCGGTACCTAGCTCGGTGTAAAAGGCGTAAATCCGGTAAAGATTTACGGAACGTCAAAATGTCCCGTCTGTCCCATGGCTGGTACACCCAATTGTAGACCAGCCTTCCTCTAGCGTCTTGATGGTTCATATCGTCATGAGTCCCTTGTCCTCTAGGAGGTACCCAATAAGGGGCAGCTTCTTTTATTGGCATCATGCTATCTGGTTTTTCCACCGGGGGTCCTGCTATGTTAGTTGTCCTGTCCCTATTTATCTGTCCTTGTTCCACAAGGTGACGGAATACTTCTAGTGTGGATGAAAAGAGTTCTAAAACATTGTTGTCGCCTTCATCTCCGGTGTCCACCTTCCTATAGAGAGTCACTAGTCGCTCGGGCCCTAAATCTTGGTACTTCTCTTCATATGCAGTAAGAGTGTGGTAACAGAGACGCACAATAAAGTATCGTTTGTGGTTTTCAACATAGGAGTTGCATATGCCAGTTACATACTCTTCTGTCTCCTTCCTATCTATGAGGGTTTTAGCTATTTTATCAATGCCTTCTCGCTCATCTTTACTAAATCGCGGGACCCTGGACGCTCCTTTTTCTTTTGATCCTACCTCTACTATTGTATCCTTTGTTGAGGCATTTGGTGTGGGTGACTCGGTGGGAGCAGAGGCGGAGGAGACTGAGGCGATCTTGCCATCTGCAGCTATACTTTGGTGGTCCTGGCGTTGTACTACGGGATGAGTAGGGGCATAAGGGGGTGGCATGTTTATTATCGGGGGTCCTAATAATAATAATTATCAGGTATCCTTTGTTTTGCCGGTAACTCTGAGTAAAGAGTTGAGGGCTTTCTAACGGGGCATTGACCTGATATTTTTGATTCCTGTTCCTTTTTATCGATTTCCTTTTCTTTTAGTTCTTCTTCTAACTTTTTACAGGCTTGGTAAGCTGATTTTCGTGTTTCTTTATCTTGTCTAGCTTCGTCTTTTTTCTTTCTTTGAGCTGCCTCTTTTCGCCATAAACCAATTCTGTCAAACATGGCTGGTCTAGCTTTCTTTTTATGGAGAGCTAATTCTAACGTTTCTATTTTAGCGGGATCGAAAGATCCTGTCGGTGGCCACTGATTTACCCGGTCCTTCCTAGTGTATTTATGCCATAGTTTGCTATAAGCTACGGTGGCTAATCCATACTTTACGTACATGTCCTTGTTAGGGGTGCCTTCCGGCGACGCCGGATGACTCACCTCTAACAAACGGTCCGGTCCAAAACGATCAAACAATCTAGAGAAAACAGGCATGACGTATTTAGCGGTCAAAATGAATATCTCAATCAAATTTAGACTAAAAGTCTGCACTACCTGGCCTTCGCTGTCTGCAAAGAGAGAATATTCCTATTCTACGTTGTTTGCAAGCAGGGAATGTCTCAAATGACTCAAAAAGGAATACTAGTATTTCAATTAATCAATCAATCTAAGTTTTTTTTTTTTCACAACCTTACCGGACCAGATTGGACAGTTCTTTGTCTTCCCCTTCCAGCGCCTGATTGTCCTCTTACTTCAACAATCAATGCGGCGTTCCTGTAAGGTCCCAGTCAGGACCGCAGGTCACTAGAGAGAGGTCCGTTCAGAACCGGTGAAGTTCAGTCGATCGGCAGCCAGACAAGGGTCTTTTTCAGGCACGTGCACTCCAATCGTTTAGTCGTTCACTCCGTCGTTAGGAACTCTCTACTGGACCCACGTGTCGCTGATGGACCCCAACATTGGGTCGCCAATTTGTGAAAAGCAGCGAGTCTTCTAAGACCACCAATGGTGCCCGGCGTAGGGTTCCACATCTAATTCACCTTGGGTTTGTTACTAAAATAATGAAGCAAGCGCAGGAAACTGGAAGACAAGAAAAAGGTTTATTTCTCATAAGGATACCACGTCAACTGCAGACACCGGGATGTCTGAGGGAGGTGTTCTGCTGGCAACTCCTATGGCTCTTCCTTTTATACAGGTTTGACACAATGCATTTGTTTCATCAACATGGTTACAAAAGCTTGGAGTCCCCGCCCCGGGCAGGTTGTCACACAAGCCCAACATTGTTTCATCAACATGGTTACACAAGCTTGGAGTCCCCTCCCCGGACAGGTTATCACACAAGCCCAACAGTAATTCTCCTCCCACCCAGGGAACAGACAATCTTATCTTGCAGCTGGACCTTGCTTCAGAGTCTAAAACATGTGAGACCGGCCAGATCTAAGAGTCCGTTCTGTTGATAAAAACAGGTCCCATTGTTGGTGATAACAAGTTTTGCTGTTGGCAGTGCAATAAACCATGGTTGTGTGACCAGGTGCAGGGAGGGACAGAATGGCCCAGGGCTTGCCTATAAACAGAGATGAGAGGAAGAACGAGTTTTATGGCAGCAAGTGGTGCTGAGGTTTGTTGTGGCAATAGAGTTCATAGTCCCCAGCACAAAAACCAGGTCAGTCAGAGGGTCGGAGGGATGCTAGTAAGGGCAGGGTAAAATAAAGGTGACCAACAGAATACAAAATGGCTGCGGTCGGTCAGAATGACTGCAGCTTATGTGCACGTAGGAACTTCCACCAGACAAGATGGCGCAGGTAATGTTCATGATTGTCGTTTTGCTTTTAACAAGGCATACAAGGAGGCAATTAGGGCACTGGGGGTGCTGGTATAGTTTTTGTCTCCATACAGGCCTGACAGCAATTCTATAGTGGAACAAATGAACTGTAACTTAAAGCAATCTTCGACACCTAGAGTCTTAGGCACTGTTCCCACTAAGCTGCGCGCGTGGGCGCGCGCCCACGATGGTCACCCGGAGCGCGCAGTGTCCAGGATTTAGCGCGCACACCCCTACCAGACCGTTCGCGCCGCCGCTTTTAAAACGCGACTGGCGCGAAATCCAGGCGGGAGGCAGAGAAAGAGCCCATTGTGCTTCACACTTCTGCCTTCCCCTCCCCTCATGTGTGGACCCCAGGCTGAGACAGCTTCCCGGCACCCAACAGTCGCACCCAAGTACTTCGCGGGTCTTTGAAAGACCATTTGCCAATAAATGAGGTTTGTGGTTTTTTCACACCTTCTTAGCGCCTGCATCTCCAAAACCGTATTCATGTTAAGTGCAGCGCCCGTTTGCGCTGTAATTAACAAGAATACTACCTCAAAGGGTTCACAATCAGCCCCGCAGCTTGCACTGTTAAGAAATGAAAAACAGTGTCTCCAACACAACGTGTGCTTTAGCACATGCTGTGTTGTAGACTCTGCTTTTCTTTTCTTAATTGTACAGCTACGGGCCGATTGTGACCCTTTGTGTTAGTATTATGTTAATTTCGGCGCCCCTGTGCGCTGCAATGAACAAGGATTCTACCTCAAAGGGTTCACAATCGGCCCCGCAGCTTGCACTGTTAAGACAAGGATGCCAAAGTTATTTCTGACACTAATCTCAGAAGGCGATCATCAGTAGACACAAGAAATAGACTCGAGCGGATGTAAATAAGCAAATCTGTGCCAGCGCTCCCTCTGACTCACTGGGACTGTGTGCAAATAAAATACCTTTCACAACAAATAAGCATTGGCACAGAAAATAGGTGTTGCCTTGTTTGTCAACTGACTTTTTCAAAAGCTTTTTGCCGAAGGTGAGGAGCATCTTAAAAAAAAAAAATGAAACAAGAAAGATGCGATAATGTAGCGACATCATTCCATATCCACCCACATCTTTGATGACGTTCCTACAGAATAAAACGCCATTTTATTATTTTTATTTAGTAACCTAAAATAGTAAACACTACTTGGACTGGTAACTAAAATAATACATTTAATTAGGGTTAAAGTGCTTTTTTGGAATGCAGCGTGGCACAACAGTATATTTCAGTTGCTGCCCCCCGACATCCCCCCCCCCCCCAAAAGAAAAATGAGAAAATTGTTGGGCAGGTTCTCAGGGAAGAAGCAACATTGTGTGGGCGAGAAATAACAGAGGTGTGTAAAAACGCCTTTTGGAACGAAAAGTCGCCCCCCAGCAAAGAGGAGCTACACAGCTCTAAAAAAAACAATGAAAGTTAAAAATTTTTATTTAAAGTGCCATCAGCGGTAGGAGAGCGATTGAGGAACAGGTGGGGTCATTCTAAAGGGAAGCAACAAAAGGGTAGGAATATGAAAGGGGGAATCAGCACATGAGACAAAGCAAGAAAGAAAATACAAGCACCCTCATAGAGTGCTTAATGAAAAAGAAGACCCATTATTTTGAGCATTGAAAGGATACAAGTCATCCCGTCAAAATAATGAAAAAGAGGCTATACACCAAGAAAGGTACAAACACAAGAAGAGGAAAGCAAATAATAGCCAGGATAAGTAAGTAACAGACAGTTTGTTAAGGAGTTGAGGTACCCAAAGTTCTAAGTTACATTTCAAATCGTCGCTTTTCATTCGTGAATAGGCTTAGTAGTCCCTCCTTGGTACCGCCTTGTCTGCATTTGTTTCCTCCCATAATGACTGGACTTTTTGTGTTGTTACATGGTCTGCTTTATCTAGTGGGTGAGCACTGTTTTCTTTAATGATCTTCCCTATTCCACCCACGATGTCGCAGCACGCCGCCACCTTTTATATCATGTCATTTACTTGTGTATTTTTTCATTTCCACTGCAGCCCGTTTTAACTATAGCAGCTGCGCTTATTTATTTAATTTAATTTACAACGCAGGCCAATTTCACTTTTAGTTGCTTCGCTTATTTATTTATTTATTTATTTCACAGCACAACCATTTTTAGGTCTCGGCTAAAAGACGCGCGTAAGCGCGTCTCCGCCGAGATCTTATGTCAGCGAGTAGCAGTCCCAGGAGACACTCCTGGCCGCGCGCAGGCGATTCTAAACTGGCACGCGCATTAGCACGAGCGCTGCGCGAGGCTCCCACACAACACACGCATACATAGAAACAGAAGCGCTCACGCACGCACATACATACAGAACCCCCCCACTCATACACACACACACACACACACACACACACGCGCGCGCGCACCGGCCCCCCCTCTCCCCTTTAACTTACTGCTCCGCACCGGCAGGGAGAGTTGACGCTGCGGCTCCTATCCCGGGACTCCCTCTTGGTCAAGGGAGCCCCGCAACACGCGTGCAACGTCCTGTTGTCGGCCCCGGGGGCGCTCCACGCTCGCAGGAGCCCCGGGCCGCTCCACGCATTTCCTCCGCCTGCCTCCTCTTCCGGTCCGGACGCGGCTCCGCCCCCGTCACAGGCGACCTTGCCTGACTTCCGGTGCGGCCGCGGCGGAATTCCGGGGGCAGTAAGTTATTGTATATTTGGCTGCTAAATGAAAGCGTGTCCATCTGCCACTGACATTTAAATTTACTAAAAATATGTGAATATGCCCTAAATCCAAATGTAAATTTAATTTAGCTAAAAACTATTATTATTTTAAGTGAAATTAATGTTTTCATGTAAATCAAAACCCATGCTGAACAGTTTGTTTCGGCATTACTGTTTGCATGTCATATTTTTATCTTTTTGAAGGAAATGTACTACTTTTGAGTAGAGAAGTAGTCTAAAGCGTGATTTAACACATGCTGCTCGAAATGTGAACTTGGCGTGGTACAGACAGCTTCAGTGTGTTTCCTTGTTTTCTCTGTTTTGACATTATGCACTAGTTCTAGCTGTGGAAGGAAGCTGTAGTGAGTGCAGAGTAGTGAGTGTGAGTAGTGAGTGTGAGTAGTGAGTGTAGAGTAGTGAGTGCAGAGTAGTGAGTGCAGAGTAGTGAGTGCAGAGTAGTGAGTGCAGAGTAGTGAGTGTGAGTAGTGAGTGTGAGTAGTGAGTGCAGAGTAGTGAGTGCAGAGTAGTGAGTGCAGAGTAGTGAGTGCAGAGTAGTGAGTGCAGAGTAGTGAGTGCAGAGTGCAGAGTGCAGAGTAGTGAGTGCAGAGTGCAGAGTAGTGAGTGCAGAGTAGTGAGTGCAGAGTAGTGAGTGCAGAGTAGTGAGTGCAGAGTAGTGAGTAGTGAGTGCAGAGTAGTGAGTGCAGAGTGCAGAGTAGTGAGTGCAGAGTGCAGAGTAGTGAGTGCAGAGTAGTGAGTGCAGAGTAGTGAGTGCAGAGTAGTGAGTGCAGAGTAGTGAGTGCAGAGTAGTGAGTGCAGAGTAGTGAGTGCAGAGTAGTGAGTGCAGAGTAGTGAGTGCAGAGTAGTGAGTGCAGAGTGCAGAGTAGTGAGTGCAGAGTGCAGAGTAGTGAGTGCAGAGTGCAGAGTAGTGAGTGCAGAGTAGTGAGTGCAGAGTAGTGAGTGCAGAGTAGTGAGTGCAGAGTAGTGAGTGCAGAGTGCAGAGTAGTGAGTGCAGAGTAGTGAGTGCAGAGTAGTGAGTGCAGAGTAGTGAGTGCAGAGTGCAGAGTAGTGAGTGCAGAGTAGTGAGTGCAGAGTAGTGAGTGCAGAGTAGTGAGTGCAGAGTAGTGAGTGCAGAGTAGTGAGTGCAGAGTGCAGAGTAGTGAGTGCAGAGTAGTGAGTGCAGAGTAGTGAGTGCAGAGTAGTGAGTGCAGAGTAGTGAGTAGTGAGTGCAGAGTAGTGAGTGCAGAGTGCAGAGTAGTGAGTGCAGAGTGCAGAGTAGTGAGTGCAGAGTAGTGAGTGCAGAGTAGTGAGTGCAGAGTAGTGAGTGCAGAGTGCAGAGTGCAGAGTGCAGAGTAGTGAGTGCAGAGTAGTGAGTGCAGAGTAGTGAGTGCAGAGTAGTGAGTGCAGAGTAGTGAGTGCAGAGTAGTGAGTGCAGAGTAGTGAGTGCAGAGTAGTGAGTGCAGAGTGCAGAGTAGTGAGTGCAGAGTAGTGAGTGCAGAGTAGTGAGTGCAGAGTAGTGAGTGCAGAGTGCAGAGTAGTGAGTGCAGAGTAGTGAGTGCAGAGTAGTGAGTGCAGAGTAGTGAGTGCAGAGTAGTGAGTGCAGAGTAGTGAGTGCAGAGTAGTGAGTGCAGAGTGCAGAGTAGTGAGTGCAGAGTGCAGAGTAGTGAGTGCAGAGTGCAGAGTAGTGCGTGCAGAGTGCAGAGTAGTGCGTGCAGAGTAGTGCGTGCAGAGTGCAGAGTAGTGCGTGCAGAGTGCAGAGTAGTGAGTGCAGAGTGCAGAGTAGTGAGTGCAGAGTGCAGAGTAGTGAGTGCAGAGTGCAGAGTAGTGAGTGCAGAGTAGTGCGTGCAGAGTGCAGAGTAGTGCGTGCAGAGTGCAGAGTAGTGCGTGCAGAGTGCAGAGTAGTGCGTGCAGAGTGCAGAGTAGTGCGTGCAGAGTGCAGAGTAGTGCGTGCAGAGTGCAGAGTAGTGCGTGCAGAGTGCAGAGTAGTGAGTGCAGAGTGCAGAGTAGTGAGTGCAGAGTGCAGAGTAGTGAGTGCAGAGTGCAGAGTAGTGAGTGCAGAGTGCAGAGTAGTGAGTGCAGAGTGCAGAGTAGTGAGTGCAGAGTGCAGAGTAGTGAGTGCAGAGTGCAGAGTAGTGAGTGCAGAGTGCAGAGTAGTGAGTGCAGAGTAGTGAGTGCAGAGTAGTGAGTTCAGAGTAGTGAGTTCAGAGTAGTGAGTGTGCAGAGCAGTGAGTGCAGGTGCAGAGTGGTGTGTATTGGCAATGTAAATGACAATGCCATTTATTTATGATTTAAAGAAAAAAAAAGAAATGTCATGAGCAATGCCAATTGCTCTACCTTTAATGATGCCGAGACCATTGCATTGCAAATGCTTGTTACTTCAGCGGGCGCACTACAAAAGCGTTCTTTCTTTTTTTTATTACACTTTGTGTAAAAGCGCCCCATAGGCATTTTCGCTTTATGGTTGGCCGCGCCCCTTTCTTTAGATGCTGCACCCACACACGCGGACTGGTTCCGGGCACATATCCTTGGCTGCAGCGCACAAAGACCTTACAGTGCCGCACACAGAGGAAAAAAATTAGAGGGAACATTGGTCTTAGGTACTGGCAGGAACTGGCTGGCCCATTTGTATGGGGTAGAACGTGCACTAAATAATCTCCCAAGATTATCTCTGGGTGGGTGGTCCCCATACAAAATGGTCTTTGGCATTAAAATGCTTGTGCCAGACCTTAATGGTCTAGATGTTGGGGAGGCTGCTGCAACATTTGACGTAGATAACCGCTCTACCATGTTGCAGGAACTACAAAAGACCTGCGACAAACTGGCTAAAGATCATTCGCCCTCTTCCACTGAAGCAGCAGTGCTGATTCCTGTTACTGGCTGGCTTCCCAAAATTGGTGATCTGGTTTGAGAAAAGCTGGAAAACAAGAAAGAATGTAGTCCCTCTTATTGAGCATGTGATGGAGGGGGAGTTGGAGAATTATTTTGATTTCTTGCAAGTTGTAAACTTCTAATTCTCCTAATACAGAAGTCGAGTATGATTCTCCTCCAGTTGAGATCCTCAGAGACGTTACCGACTGTGCAATACATCATCCTTCTGATGCTGCACAGCCTCCATTGTTGCGTTTGGGGGCCAGTGGTTATTACATGGATCATATAAGTTTCTCTTACGATTCCTTTTCTTCGTCCTCGTCTGGGTCATCACCACCGACATGCACCAGTCTTTTCATTACCTTGTTCAAGAAAACTTACCTGGTTCCACCCAGGATATACATCTGGATGGTACTCACTCTTATATTATTTTTCATGTGGATTGGGTTCTTGAACCCCACCAATATTTCAGCTATCTCGCGAAAAGAGCTGAAAGGTGAGGGTCCAGCTCTTTTGGACTCCCATAGAATTGCAACGGAGGTCCTAAAACCTTCTGTCCTACAGCATCAAATGGTTTTAACGACTTTTAATATTCAGCCCTATCTAATACATTTGTGTAATAAATATGAGCGTTTCCTACTTTCACTTTTTAGATTTGGTATTTTCCACAGATTGGTTAGTTTTCCTACGACTAATAATTGGATGCATGATTTACCTCCTTGTCCTTGCGATAATGTTTCACCTCAGAGTACCATTCATGTTTTCTTATTTTGCAAATTTTATGATGTAACAAGGAAAAATGTTTTACTGCCATTTTTAAGAGAATTAGGATATCGTCAGTGTCGAGTGGCAATGCTTAATATTCAATGCCTTGATAACCACTTATGTGTAGCAACAACAACTTTGTATTTAAAAAATGTGATGTGCATTAGGAAAAGCATGGACATTTAAACGCACTTTATATTTAAATTTTATCCTTGGACCTTGAATCCCTTGAAAATGATGAACTTCTTGAAATTGATGAACTCTTGTACTGTAATTATGTATTTTTAATATTGTAAATAATGTGATCTTATTCTGTACTTTTATGATTGCTTCCAACAATCGAAATAAAGATATTTTGATTTGATTTGATTAGACAAGAGCTGGGGGACGGGAAATGGTAATGTCCCTAGAGTGTTTCTTAGTTTGGGATTTTCCCTCTAGGAGGGGGACGCCACACACTCATTTTACATGTTGGTTGTGATTTTTATTTTGCTTAGATGTCATGGTGCCATTATGTTTATTAGGGTCGGGAGGGAGGGGATGTAAAGGTGTCGAAGTGGGGGGGGGGGGGCGCTGTTTCTAGGGCAACTATCTTCCTCATGTACGCATGGCGGTTAGGGTAGTTTCTTGGAATGCTAGGTGGCTGAATTCCCCAAACAAGAGCCAGCGACTCTGGAAGTACATGCTAGACCACAATGTGCAAATCTTAGCTCTTCAGGAAACACTACAAAAAATCTGAAAATCAGAGATTGCGCCATAAGGCCTACCCCTACATATTCCGGTCCTCACATTCCTTGAAACAAAATGGGGTGGCACTGGCGTTCTATGCAGGGGTTCCTTTTCAGGCTCAACACACTAAGGCAGACAAAAACGGAAGGTAAATCCTGGTTAGGGGTGATCTTCGAGGTCGCCCGTGTACATTTGCTGTGCTTTATGCACCTAACTCAGGTCAGCAGGATTTCATCCTTTCCTTCCTTATGACCCTAGAAGATTTCGCCCGGGGATATACTGCTTCTGGGGGACTTCAACTTAGTATGGGATCTGGACAGGAACACATCACATTCACGCAGGGCTCCAGGGGGGGGCTTTTCGCACAGCGTTGCGCTCACAACTTCAGCGCTTTGGGGTTGGTGGATGTTTGGAGGGATGCAAATCCCAATATGAGAGACTACTCATACTTCTCGCATTCCCATAGAACCTATTCCCATATTGATTACATTTTCATGAGTCAACCCCTGCTGCCATATGCTTTACAATCACAGTTTCACCCCATTTGCATTTCGGAAAATGCCCCCTTAGAGATGACGATCACTTGGTCAAATCCCGGCCCTAAACATGTCCGATTGTACTTTCCCAAATTTTTATGCAGAGACAGACTCCTCAGAGATTAACTTAGGAAGGCTATTAAGGGGTACCTTGAGATGAATGATCCTGGGGACACTTCTTACTCTACTACTTGGGATGCGCTTAAGGCAGTAATCCAGGGCAAGTGTATAGAAATGGCCCCTACCTTGCGGTCCCAACAATGCGCGGAGCTTCTCCAACTCGAAAGTGAACTTAAGTCCGCTGAACTGGCACATAAGAAACAGCAGTCAGCTCTAATTTTTCGGAAAGTTACAGCCCTGAAGAGGAAACTACACGCCATTTACACTAATACAGCCGAAAAATCCATTTTACGGTTACAAGCCAGGGGATATGAGAGCGGGAATAAGGGGGGCACTTTGTTGGCGCGCCAATTACGGGCCAAACAGGAACATGAATACATCAAACACATAATAGATGAAAAAGGCATCTCTCACAGTTTGGAGGAGGGCAAGGCTGGAGCTTTTAAAGATTTTTACAGAGTCCAATATTCATCGGAGTCCTTGGGGACGTACGACCCATCGGGCTACTTGGACGCACTAGACCTCCCTCAGGTAGAGGCGCGTACTAATGAAGAGCTGTCGCAACCCATCTCTGCCGAAGATGTGCAAAAAGCGATTGCTTCTCTTAAACTCCATAAAGCTCCTGGTCCGGATGGCTTCTCCGCCCATTTCTATCGTATTTTCGCACCGAAGCTTGTCCCCTTCTTGACTACACTATTTAATTTCATTGCTTCTACCCACAAGGTTACTCCTTCCATGGGTGAAGTAGTAGTGTCAGTACTTCCCAAACCTGGCAAGGATCCAGCACACTGCTTCTCCTATCGCCCAATTGCTCTGCTAAACCTAGACGCAAACATTTATTCCAAAATCCTGGCTACGCGTCTAGAAAATGTCTTACCCGCTCTCGTGAATCCGGACCAATCCGGATTTATTAAGAGGCGGCAAACTCATGACAACTTGAGACGCATCATTCATATATTTGAAAAGGCCCACAAAAAGAATATTCCCGCAGCGCTTCTCTTGCAAGACGCGGAGAAAGCTTTCGATCGTGTGGAATGGTCCTTCTTATTTAAAGTGCTTCAGCGCTTTGGCTTCAGCGAAACGTTCATTGGAATGATTCGCGCTAACTATCACTCGCCTAGCTCTCGGGTCCTTGTCAACGGAGTGGCATCCTCCACCTTTCCCCTGTCGCGGGGGATGAGACAGGGTTGTCTCCTATCTCCCCTTCACTTTGCTTTAAGCATTGACCCTCTGGTGCATAGGATTTGGGGTAATGTGGAGATTTGGGGGATTAGTTTTGACTCAGATGATCAGACGATATCTTTATTCGCCGATGACATGCTCCTTCCGGTGACCGAACCCCAGGTCTCCCTCCCAGCCATAGAAGCGGAGATGACAGCGTTTAAGCGGGTGGCAGGCTTTAAGGTTAATATGACAAAGTCCTGCCTCCTGAACCTGACAATTCCCCAAAGACGATAGGCGGAGGATCGAAAGGATGTCACCTTTTCGTTGCACCTCGAGGGAAATTACCTATTTGGGAGCTAAGCTTAGGCCTCGGGTGCAGGATCTGTATCAGGTTAATTTCTCTCCCCTCCTGCGTCAACTGAAGAGCGATTTGGGCAAATGGAGCGCGGCTTTCATCATCCGGCTAGGCAGGATTAATGCCATTAAGATGAATGTTCTCCCCGGGCTACTTTATCTTTTCCAAGGGCTTCCTATTTCAGTTGAGGGAGGGCTTTTTCGGGAATTGCGAACCATGCTGACCAGATTTATTTGGCAGGGGAAGAGGGCGAGACTTCCATATAAATTGCTCATCAGACCACGCAAGATGGGTGGCCTAGCGCTACTGGATTTTCAATCCTACTAGCAGCACAAATGCATGTGATCACGGAATGGTCATTGAGGTAATCGGAGAAGCATTGGCTTCAAAAAGATAGACAGATAACTGGGTGCACTATTTGGGATCTCCTCTGGAACCTCAAAAGAGATAGGCCACTCAATGCTTATATTAGCACTCCTACCTCCACTACACTCAAGGTATGGGACGCTCTCACTTCCAAACTTAAGCTAACGACCTTTCCATCCCCTCACACGCCTATACACTTTAACACCGCGTTCACCCCTGCTTTACAGGATGGTCCCTTTGATGCGTGGCGGGAGGGGGGCTGCCTTATGATTTCCCACTTGTTTGATAAGGGAGAACTCCTCACGTTCCAGGAATGCAAAGCACAGTATGCATTAACTAATAAAGAAGAATACCACTACTTGCAGCTGAAACATTGGGTGCAGCAGCCCAGGTGCGGCAGGCCGCTACCAGGGAATTGCTTCGTATAGAGTTTCGTGCGATCGGGGTCCTCTTCCAAGGGGAGTATCTCCTTCTTGTATGCTCTTATACAAGCGTTGAGCCCCAGGACAAAGCTGCGCTTCAAACATTTTTGGAACAATTTGAGAAATGACCCAGTGGAGGATAAGCAATGGGAATACTTGGGCAGGGATATAGCTAAATTCAATCGTTCCATATATCTCAGGGAAGCATGATATAAAATCATGTACGCCTAGTATTTGTACCCTCAGAAGCTACATACGATTTTTCCAGGATCCTCTGATAGGTGATGGAGGGGGTGCGGTTTCAGACATATTTGGTGGGATTGTCCTGCCATTAAGCCTTTTTGGAAGGAGATCCTGTCCCAAATAAAACTTATCTTGGGCTATCCCATTCCCGAATATTTAGATTCGGGGCCAGACACAGGGTGACAAATCTGTACTATGGCTGTGCTTGGGGAAGGTGAAAATGGCAGTAGCCGCGGCTTGGAAGAAGCCGGATGCCCCATCCCTAACCCAGTGGCATGCTCGATTGTGGAGGTCTTTGGCTTCGGAGCGTTTGACTGATATCGTTGAGGACACCAAGAAAGGGTTTGATTACATATGGCCTCCACTGGTCAGGTACCTTTCGGAGGGGCTCCCATTGTCAGCTTGTACTCCAAGGCTTAGGGTCCTCCATCTATTTCTAATCTAATTATTCACCATCGTAGAGAGCTAGGACTGCTGTGTTGCATATGGGGGTATAGATTTTGATTCCCAATCCCTCACGCCCATTTCGTTTCTCTTTTCATTTGCACCATGACATCTTAGTTCAAGTTATTCTTTTTTCCTTTCCCTTTTTCTTTTTTTTCTCTCGGGTATAAGTAAGTTTCCTTTTTATGTTACTCTGATGAGAGGGTAAATGGTTATCAGCTTACATTACCGGTTTTGCGACCTGTCCGGTTGAAACTGTGTCATATATTTAATTTAATTTGTTTGGACATAAGGGATAAATTGAAGTTTTTATGACTGTGTGTGTATCTGGACGGATGATACTTCTGAAGTTTGTCGCATTTGTAATGCTTTTGTAGCACTCTCTGAGGAAAAATTTCAATTAAAACATTTTGAAACAAAAGAGGCAAAAAATGCTATAGGAGAAGGACAGTACCGGTTTGGAGCTTTAGTGAGGACCAGGTTGTTGGGAGTTACCAGGAAGGGATCGTCTAAATGGCCTTGGCCGAAACGTGTTGTCAGTGTGATGAGATGCAGTGTGGAATTGGAGGATGGCAAGAGATGCAATATGAGTAGGGTAGTTAAATGCAGTGAGGTAGAAGTGAATAATTGGTTGAAAGATGGAGATAAGAGTGAGAAGGAGAGTAAGAGTCAAACGAGTGGGATGAAGGTGAAGGAAAAGGATGGAGATGAAATGAGGAGGAGTGGAAGGAAGTTACAAGTGCCTGGATTGGTGAAGGTGAAAGGGTATTGGTTGGAATGAATGAGGTTATAGTCATTATATATATATATATATATATATATATATATATATATATATATATATATATATATATATATATATACAATACTACAGGGCTCTACTGCTGAATTCTTCCATAACAGAAGACCAGCATATGCGCTGTTGATGCACGTGGTGGTGGTGGCACAATTTTCCAAATCAGTTACTTATGTAATGGAAAGGCCCACATTTTATACCTAACCACAGTTTTCATAAGAGTGTAGAACAGTTTTGATCAATATAAAGGAAGGTAGCATCTAGATGTAAATTAGGGGATATAGTGGTACAATTGATAAGGTAATAAGTTGGTTGCCAAGTGATACAGTGAGGAAATACAAGAAAGGTTATGGGCCAACAAGATTGTCTTTTTGCTGAGTGGACCTAAGTTTTTAATGAATTTGGATCTAAATTCTAAATACCCTGCAATCATACTGCAAACCAGTTTAGAAAAGTTAACGTACTTCATCACCACAGAGGGGAATTCCAATGTGCCATACTTCCTTTTGGCCTGCTGTTCACAGCTTCTATATGAGCATAATTGACATGGCAAAAAGAATATTATTTTTCATTTAACCCTTTGTATGCTGATGACGGAACCGCTCCGTCATCAGCTGCGGTGGCGCTGTGCTGATGACGGAGCGGTTCCGTCATGGCCCTGCTGCCGCGTCTGCGTGGATTCCGCGCCTGCGCTGGGTGTTCTATTGAGCGGGCGGGGCCATGACGGAACCGCTCCGTCATGAGCACAGCCCAACCGCAGCTGATGACGGAGCGGTTCCGTCACCAGCATGTGGCCGCCGCGCGGCCGCACCGCCCCCTTAGTACTGTGGCGGAATAGCCGCCGCAGTGAAGGGGTTAAAAACAATACACTAAATTATGAAGCTTCAGGGAGGACATGTATGTGGCGATTAGTCTGGCCCTGGGAATAAAGAGTAAATGTGGGTTAGCTTCAGTGCTTCATTTGTAAAACAAAAAACAAACAAGCATTGGCATAGCCAATAGGTCTCGCTTTTGGGACCTTATAAGTATTTAGTTTTGCAGCACAATATCCTTGGTGCAACAACATCAGCTGTTGCATGGCTAAACCTGATGTAGTATGAAATCAAGATGTGATGTTACCAATCTGATTCCCACAGAAGAAACGGTCCTTTATTGTATTGAGTGGTTTATTTGTACTAGAATACAACTAAAAACCAAGTATAGTGACCAAAGTTTTGGAAGTGGCATGCAGGAAAGCAAAGAACTTGATGAATACCATGGATTTCTCTGTGCTTGAGTTACAACAAGGCAGGTTAAAAGCAAGAAGTGTCATGACTCAGTACAATAAAAGGTGTGAGCTATGAACATGAACTATTTACTGATATTCCTGTTTAACACTGAATAATGTAAGAAGCTAGGCTCTTGCAGATGTTTTATTATGACTGATATTGGCTAGACAGGCCAATGCTGCAAACAAAGTGTGGCATTAGGAAACCAGACTTATGTTTGAAGAAGTGGAGTATCTGGGATGCGCCTCCTCAGATGAGGCGGTCAATACAGAAGATCTGGTGACAATGACAAGAGTGGCATCCTGTCCCAAGAACAAGGACCAGTGAAGGTTGTTTTAGAAGCTGTGTGGAATGTTATTGCCTATTTTTGTAAGGTTTGTATTGATGCTAAGGGGAAATATTTTGCTTAGGACAGAACAGTAGGAGAAAGAACTATGCTTGGTAAAGAAGAATACTGCGTTATTACCTAATCTTAACTCTGATATCAATACAGTTGCTATTGGTGTGAAAGTAAATGCTTGTGGTGTGGTTGCCACCCTATCCCAAAAACATAGCGATGTTGAGCGTTAGGTGGAGTTTGCATGCCATTCTTTAAATATGAATGAGTGTAATTATTCAGTAACTAAGCAAAGATTTATAGCTGAATTTGGGCATTCAAGTGCTTAAGCATTCATGTTTCAGCAAGTCATAAGCTGTTGTTACGAAAGTTCACAACCAAGAGAATCAGGGATGGATTCAACAAGTTTAGATGTTTGCCTACAAGAGTATCAATGCACTATGGGGTAAACTGGTTGACTGCTTATCAATGCTGCCAACAAGAATGGATGGATACCTATATATTAACATTTTTCAGCGGCTAAAGAAATGGAGTGAGAGATTTTGGGACATGGAAACAAGATCAATATGAGCGGAGAGTTGGAAGAAGATGATTTTGGATGTTATTGAGCCAATGAATTACTCAAGTGAAAAGGAGAGGTTTGTGACTGTGTTGTATATTTTTATTTAAAAAAACAAGGTGTATAGGTGGGGTACTGAGAGGAATATATTTGAGATAGGGTTATCCCAGCGTAATCGTATCTGCAAATTAGGGGTCTATTTTTAATCCTATCCCTGGAGGTCCATGCCATGTCAGCAAGACAATAACAACATGTTTTACCCTGCTTCACAATCTGACAAATGTTATCTTGTTTTACCATTGTCTGCAATACATTTGGTGGTGCAAGGTATGATCTTGAGCAGACTTAACTACTGCAATGTGCTGCTTTTGGGCTCTCCCAACTTTTTACATAAAAAAACGCGTCTGGTTCAAGCTATGGTCGCTAAGGTTGTGTTAAATGTGCCTGGATAACCTTCTTCCCATGTCATGTCTGAGCTCCACTGGCTTCCAGTGAAGGAACGGACTGCTTTCAGATAGGTGTGCACCGTCTTCAGAGCAGTTCACAATAAAGGACCCATGTTTTTAGAAAGACAATTACGCTATACACCTCTGAGACATCTGTGCTCTTCAAAATCCAATCTACGATGTATTCCCAAATATTACAAGGTTAGAATGGCCAGCAGGCATTTTCAGTCAAGGGCTGCTCATCTTTGGGACAGTATTCCACCTTTTTTGAGCGCTTGTCAAGATATGATCCAGCTCAGGAAGGCATTGAAAACAAGGCTCCTCCTGCCTTGACTTGCTAAGACACCATAAGGCTTTCTCTCTTACGTTCGTGCCAGGATAACTTTGAAGTCGCAGTGCACTCTACAAATCTCTGTTCAATTCAATTCAATGTGTGCAATTTAATTTGGGGAGATAACGATTTTCTTCTTTTTTTTTTTAAACAAAAAGGACATTATAAAATCCTCAATTCAAATGGAAATAGGAGAGGATGATTAGAATGGTAAAGGAAGATCTTTAGATGGAGTAGTTTAATAGGCCACTTGGACCCATCACACCACATGCAATTCAGTTACTGAGTTGACTATATTTGAGGTAGAGAGAAGTAGAAAGAAAGAAAGGGACCAGGATCAAAGAAATCATTAGAGAAATAGATAGCTGAAAGTGAGAAGTGGAACAAAATGGTCAAGAGAAGTAGAGAAAGACTTGCAAATTGGAAGGAGATAAATTGAACTGTAAGAATGGATGAGGAGAAAGTTGTACAAACATATAAGAAAAGCTTCTACGTTTTGTGGAGCCATGTTTTTTAGAGATTCATGGGGAAGTTGTGTTTCTCTGGACAATGCTCAAAATGAAACCAATCCAGATAGGCTGTGAATAAGAAGGGAAACAGTGAAGGAGCACGTTTGTTTATGAGATGTGAAGAATTAGTGGAGGAAGAAAGGGGTTTTGTAGTTTCGGGAAAGGGGAGGTATAGATACATACTTGGGAAGACAGTTGTTTTAAGAAGTAGACTACATTTCTCCTACTCCCTCTGGTGGCGGGCACCCGAATATATTCATGGGGTCAGTCATTCATGGGGTCAGACCCTGGCCATAGAAGAGCATCATGCTGAAAAAAGTGCTGTATTTTAGAAGGAAAAAAAAGAGAAAGTGGCAGTGAGCAGCTCTAAAACAGACCATCAGTAGCATGTTTTGTAAATCATGTTCTGCCATAGAGTATGTGTCAAAGTAGGATGGAAGGGTCCAAATACCCCACAGAGCCCCTCTCACCATTTATGATACAGGAGTACACTGTGGATACTTTTACACTTTAGGGAGACCAGGCTGACCATTGCATTTTGGCAATAATTCATTTGGTTAAATTTCTGAAAGAGTAACTGAACATAACTGAAATGTCTGACTTGTTAAATAAATGTTTCGAACTGCCAATGTTATAGTTAAATTGATAAAAGATGTGCTTATCATTCGGTGGGGGGTCGGGGGGGCAAATAAGTTTGTTTACATGGGGTGTGCTATTAAAACGCTTGGGGACCACTGGAGTAGACAGAGAAGGGGCGCATAGGATAGTGGGATTATATGGTGTACTGAGTGTTCAAAATTATCTTTGTGTCTACAAGTCTTGTGTGAGAGGAATTGTGGATAAGAATGACATTGCCGCAAGGTGTAGCTCTGTTCTGTTAGTTGGCATTGGAAAGCTGTCATTCATACTCATCTTGGTTTTGTCAAAGGGAAGGAGAAAAAGTAGAACCTTACTGGCTGAGATTGTGATGACAAATCGTATCATCACATTGCTACACGGAGTCATTCTACAATATATAACCCTGGATTATGCAAGGTTCATTGGGAAGTTTCTTGCAGTTGCTTGCTGCTCAGAGCCCAGACTAGTTGTTCTACTTAGTATGTCAATAAATACGTTTATCATTGCTTGTTGGTGTGTCCTTCCTGGAAGACTCAACTCTTACTGCTTTTCATGGGGTCCGAAACATTTATATACAAGTACTCACTATTCATTACAATGAACAGTGGCTGCATGACCAACTTGGAAGGTCAATGCTCCCAAACATGCAATACAACTTTCCACCACCCTCTCCAATCACCATCAAGAAACATCTTATATTGATTGGTTTTAGTGAAGGATGTGCCTTCTCAGTTGTCAGCTTAATTATATTGGACCACCCAGCATTTTAGAAACTAAAAAAATGGGAGCCCAAGGGGGTTTCACAGGAAGGGATTGGGTAAGGGTAGTTTATTTTTTGTGTTATCTCTCCTTTAAATAGATACCTAAAGTGTTATGAATAGAAAATAAAACCAAAAAACTGCTGACAGTTTGAAGTCATGAGAACCTGCCTCCACTTCAATAAACAGACCAGAGCAGAAAGTTAGTTTAAAATATGTCGATAAGCAATGGAACTTAAAGGAAATGGTAAAATAAACAACATGCTAGAAGAATACATAAGTGAAAGTGAAACAGCTAAGGGCATAGACACTTGGAAAAACTAAACATGGAGAAAACCGATATTAATCATATTGTACCTCATATCCAGGTATTGATTTTACTGCCTCCACCACTGCCAGAGACATCAGGTGTTGAATGAACGCGATCCTTTGGCCCAGCTGAGATTTTACTGGGATGGAGACATGCAATGTGAACATAGCACAGCCTATAGGGCTGATCCAGGCATTACCACCACGACCTAAGCAAAAGAAACATAGAAATGCATTAGGCCTCCGCCTTGTTTAAGTCTATTTCAAACTCAGTTTGTAAAATCTGATTCAGAGTAGGTTATAATCCTATCTACCTCAGGAATATTAATGAGGAAGGTCTCAAAGTGGACCTCCTCCGATTGGTGGTCATTATAGGGCTGGTAGCCTGCTAGGGTCTGCAGACCACCAAGGACATGATTGCTTTTCAATAAAGTAAACTTTAAAAAAACAAAAGCATCCTGTTTTCCTTAAAGGAAATGGGGCTGTGTATACAAAATAAAGTCTATTTCTTTTTTTAAAGTTTGTTTGAGAATTGGAGAGTGTTTATGACTCACAAAATAGTTGATATGCCTGGCCCTTAGTTCTTTCTCTGCATCGAGTATACCTACCCTATAGCGACTCTTAATAACTTGGCTTTTCTTAACCAACGAACACTCATCTTTACCTTGTCCCAAATCACAGCAGTATGCTGACTTACACCTTTACCAATGAACTTTAAATGTATTCTCTTTTCACTCGGTCACCTTTGGTCTCCACAGAGCAGCTAGTTTATCTCTAATCCACCTGATTCAGCTTTCTTCTTTTCACTATCACTTATTTTGCTTCATAAAAAAATCTCCTACTTATTACCAATTTTCCTTATCATTTTATTTTCCTTTGCCTTTGACAAGCTTTCTCCTCTTTCTCTCAACAGGGGACAATCTGCCCACTTATTAGCATCTGCTGCCGATGTCTACTGTGCATCATGTCGGTCTTCCATAGTGACCGTGTTCCTTAACAACTCCTTTGCTTCACTCTGATCCTTCCAAATTCCTTCAAACATACCTGTGCGACCCGACTCTTGATCTATTCTTCTCCACCAATGTCTACGCTACCTTTTTTCTAGCCTTTCTGTCAAACCTTCATTACAGGCAGGTTCAAATACAGCAGTCAATTGTCATTCCCTATGTCTTTCAGTTGCATTGTGAGTCTGTTCACCCAAGTGAAACTGCATCATGCCACTTTGAAGAATCTGTTATTCTTGTTTTGTTTGATCAGCTTGGTTTTTAAGTCTCGCCTGGCATTAGCAGCGCGCATGCTCTGTTCTCGTCATGCGAGAGTATCTTGGAATCTATACGGTTCCAGAGGTAGTGCGTCCGCTCCGCCTGCAATTTCCATTTGTGCGCGTCGTTTGTCGTCATCGTTTATTCAAAACACAGTGTAACGACTGCACCGGAGGCATTTTAATCCCTCCTGGTTGCCACCTGTACGTTTTTGGCCCTGCCCACCGGGATTGGATCTTTTACTTGCGGCGTTCGACTCTTTCCTTCAATTTAGTTGGTAGGCACTTTCTTTTTCTCATTTGTCCACAGAGCGCAATTCTGCAGCGGTAGGCCTTTTAAATTGTATGTTTTTACTTTTCTTTATTTCTTTAATGAGCGCGGCGCCTGCTAGGGACACCGCGCTCACTTTTTTATTTATCTTTTCGCGGCGTCCACTTCAGGGACACCGCACTCGGTTTGTTTTTTTATATTTTAACTTCAACACTGAGCACATCGCCCGCATAAAGGACACCGCGCTCAGTGTTAAACGTAGAAAAAAAAACGAGAGAAAACTGAGGCTCAGGATTAACGTAACAAGCCGAATGGGGGGAGAGCGAGGACTTCACTGGCACTAGATGCCCTGTCCCGGTCAGGTACCGGGAGGGATCCTGCTCTCCACGCTGAAGAGGAGCGCAGGCGGCCAGGATTCCCACTGGTCCCCCTCAGGAACCACAGGCCGCAAGCCCATGCCCCAAAGCAGGTGCTACGCTTGGGAGTGGCCACGCTGCATGTTCCTGTGCCCATAAAAATATACAAATGCTCCACGTGCAGCAGAAATAACTATTATACGCCATGCAGCCCTTGCTCAAAAATTCGCCCCTAACCAGTGTTCGTAGATTCACGAGGGAACGCCTGCTTGAATCACTGCCAAGAAAAGCCTGAAGTCTGATCCTATGCCAGGGTCCCTGTGAACTGCCCTTTGACAGCCACAGGCAACACTCTAAAATCACAGACATGCATTTTCTAAGGGGTCCAGTATGACAGACCTATTTCTTCTGTTTGGCGCCCATCCTAGTCGAGAATCTAGCATGTAGGTACTCGACAAAACCCTGACTCGCATGGTAACTGTTCACTGTAATCATTTTAAAAAAAGAAAAGCATTTCAACTCAAACTTTCATAACACAAGGGATCTATTTGCATGGGTTTCTACAACATCCGATGATGCTGAAAACCACTGCAGACATGTAATAAAGTAACATAAAACACATGTGCACAGCCCGCAAGTCTAGCAGCACCCAGGCCCCTCTGTAAACGTCGGTGCCTATGGGAATTTTACCAAAATATTTCTCACAGGTACAGCAGGTGTGGCTCACGAGTGGATCGCAGCAGAAAGCCACAATCGTCATACACTCACGCACGTTACCCCCGCAAGATATACACTCCCATAACTGGCTCCTCCTCCTTCGGAATATAACTTTCTATGCTAAAATGCATAGAAAAGGCCGTCTGTTGATCCGAGACAACAGTAAAGTCAACTCTGCATATGGAATATGATCCTTTTCGCCCATAACCAGGGACAATAGATGAAAATGTTATTAGCTCAAAGAGGACGTAAATAGTCAAACTTGCTGCACACTGTGTGAAATGTTGCGCCTCAGCCTTTGGACAAGTTAACATATTACCCTTCAGCTCTTAACTGCATCTTCCAGACTTTGAAGAGTGACAATAATAAAACAAGTATTAAAAATGCATTAGGTCTCGCTTATGATTAAGTTAAAGCCATTTGCTTTGTTATACACTACCATTAGCAAAGCAAGTGGCTTTAACTTAATCAAAGGCGAGACCTATTATATTTTCAATGCTTGTTTATCATATGACTAAACTTCACATGTGGCTAGAGTGTCGTTTCTAGTACTTCTCAGTATGTTCTCCAGACAAAGCGCTGGTGTGTTTTAAATCATACCTGTTACTCCGCTCACCGACCTCTGTGTTGTACCCATGGATTAGTACTTAGCATACTACACCTCTTCTTAATATATACTTAACACTCCTTTTCATCTATCATTGTGAAGGTGCAGAACCTCCTAGGGCAGGATGGGTCATTGCATGTCCTAGGTCTGTCCGCACATGTCTGGCTGCCAGTGCAGTGGGAATGCGCCAACTACCAAATCCCTATGTCTTCAAAGAAATCTTCAAAGGAAACGCTATAGTTCTTGGGTGCTCAAAGTCGAATTTAACACACTGTTACTAATTTAGGAACTCAGCATGCGTGCCGTCCATGTGTTTTTCACCAAGAGCCCAAAAGTAGCATGAGAGATCTCACCTTGCACTGATATTTTCATATGCAATATCATAATGTTCACATTTTTAAACAGCTTTTCAATAGAGAAAACTGAATATATCACTTTCGGCTGTTCAAACTGATAACTTTGCCAGTTAAGTTATACGAGCACACAACATAAGTACAGGCTGAAATTATACAGTGTGTGTAGTTCACGCACCATTGTCCAGGGCAGCAAAATTTTCACCTAAAAATATGTTTTTAATTGGTAGAATTTTAATGCAAAACATTTTAATGGGGAATTTTGAAATTCTTTCTGGGACACCACCACGCTGAACGGAGCATTGACTACCAATGCCCAGCTCACTATCGCTATCAAAATTGTATAATACTCGTTTTAACTGTTTTTAAATCGCCGACTGTAACACATTTTAGAAGTGCTCCTAGCGGTTTTTAAATAGTCACATTTATCCTGCTTAGGTCACAAATGTATTTTGACTGTATAACTTACTTTGTGCAGTACTTGGCGTGTTCCCCGGTCCACCACTGATCTGGGTAAGGGCGGTGGCTTAGCCATCATTCATAAAGCTACTTACCCTGTTAAAATAGAACCCATACACGGATCGGAATGTGAGGCCTTGGCTTATTCCATCGCCCTCAATCACAACCAAGCCTTTAAAGGCATCTTGCTATATCGCCCCCCTGGACCACGCGCACGTTTTCTTTCCTCTTTAGTACAACTTACAGAACTCTCACTAGAACCTCTCGACTACACCATTCTGGGAGATTTTAACTTTCATTTAGAAGCCACTGGGGACAAGGACACCATTCAGTTAATCTCAGACTTAAAGTCAGCCGGACAACAACAATTAGTCACGGGCTCTACCCACCAAGCAGGTCACACACTTGACGGTTTATTCACAAACAATAACCACATCTCGCTAGCCACTATTCTCCCTCTAGCATGGTCTGACCACTGCGCAGTCATTTTTACCTTACCAGCCCATAACCCCAACCCTCCACAGGCCAAAGCCCACGTACCCAGAAGCACGAAAGTCTGGAAGAACCTGGACATCCCACTCCTATGAGGCCTCCCCAGACCCAATCCTGGGCTCAAACAGGTACCACGATTGGATTCAGGAGGCTGTTGACCAATTAGTTCCGACCAACTGCATCTTTCCCAATCGTGCTGCGCCATCCGCGCCATGGTTCACCGAGGACCTTAGACTCCACCGACAGCACTGGAGGAACCTCGAGAGACACTGGCGCAAACACTACAGCGCCGAAGACAAACTAATTTATAAAAATGCCTTAGCAACATACAAAAGAGCTATCCTCAAAACCAAAAGGGAATACTTCTCATCCCAGATCGATTTGGCTCAGAACTCAGCCAGGAAGCTGTTCCAAGTTGTTAACTCTCTCGCTAATCCCCCAACAGGCCCTCCCATTGAGGCATCTCAAGACCTCTGCAACTCTGTAGCTACATTTTTTGCAACCAAGGTCACCAAAATATACTCTACTTTCACCACCTCTAACTCCCCGGAAATCTCTTTGTCTCACCTTCAGTACCCTGCCCCCAGACCTACCTTCTCCGCTTTCCACCCGGTCTCATCTCAACAAATTAGTAAACTCTCCACATCTATAAAGTCAGGATACCCCTTAGACCCATGCCCACCTTCTGTATCTAACTCCATCATGGAGGCTATTAAGCCCCCCTTGACAGACATTTGCAATTCCATTTTCCAAACAGGAGTCTACCCGGAAATATGGAAAAAGGCTATCATCAAACCGCTGCTTAAAAAACCCTCCCTGGACCCTGGTGAGTCAGCCAATTACAGACCTATTGCCTGTCTCCCTTTCCCTGCTAAAATCTTCGAATCTCTGATGAACTAACAGCTGTCAGAATTCATAGACACGCATCAGCTCATGGATGACACGCAGTTTGGTTTCAGGAAGGGCCATGGAACAGAAACCGCCCTGATAAAGGCCTCCGATGAAATCAGGACCATCTTAGATCCCGGTGGGGCGGCGGTCCTTATACTTTTAGATCTGTCCGCCGCCTTCGACACGGTTGATCACTCCATCTTGATCAACCGTGTCGCAGTCTTGGGGGTCAACCATTTGGCCAAAAACCTGCTCACTTCCTTTCTGGCCAACCGTACGCAGGCGGTGAGGTTGGGGGAGTTTTACTCACCCTTTTTCACCTTACCCTGCGGGGTACCTCAGAGCTCATCGCTAAGCCCTACATTATTTAATATATATGTAGCGGACCTAGCGAGAGTTATAAAAACGCACGGATTATCCTTAACCACCTATGCTGACAACACACAGCTGGTGTTGGGGGTACACATGGACGGACCTGCAGTTGCCTCGAGATTCCAGGAGGGGATGTTAGCCATCTGCTCCTGGATGTCGAGGAGCTGCTTGAAATTTAACTCGGATAAAACCGAAGTTATGACCTTTGGCACCCTCTCACCATATTGGTCCCCCATCTGGTGGCCCAAGCAAATGGGGCCCCCACCGATCCCGGTGACCAAGGTCAGAAACCTGGGAGTCATCTTTGATGACAAGCTGTCATTCAAACATCACGTAAACTCAGTGGTCTCCTCCTCCTTTTTCACGCTGAGGAAAATTTAAAAAACTACTTACATACCTGCCAGCCTCAGCAGGAAAAACCCTGATCACCACCCTACAGGAATGCGCTATTCCTTAATGCGCAATAACAAGTCCTAAATAAGCTGCAGTCCATTCAAAACGCGGCAGCCAGAGTCCTGCTTGGAATTCCCAAACATCACTCGACCTCCTTAGCAATACGCCATCTCAATCAATCAATCAATCAGTGACACTTATAAAGCGCGCTACATACCCGTAGGGTCTCAAGGCGCTGGGCCATCTCCATTGGCTACGAGTCAGGAACAGGATGAAATTTAAGGCACTCTGTATCGCCTATAAAGCCATACACAAGACTGGGCCTCACTTCCTTAGGAATGCATTCCAGAACTATGCCCCTAAAAGATCTCTGCGATCAGCCTCCACTCTCCTACTACCTGTCCCTCGCACCAGAACCTCAACTTGGGGAGACAGACGTTGTCTGGTGGCGACCCCCAAACTCTGGAACTCCCTACCCATGTCGATCAAAACCAGTCCCACTCTCATCTCCTTCCGAAAATCCTTGTAGACCTGGTTATTTGAGCAATGATTCCATCCGCTGGCCCTTGTCCCTTGAAGTTCGAATGCGCCGAGACACCCCAGGGTATTTGTTGCGCAATACAAATTACGTAAACACAAACAAACATTTGCTAGCATTTCTCTACTTTTACTTAATTATTTCACTAATTCCTCTTCAGAAATAACAAACATTATAAAATTCAAGCAGCTGTAAATATTTAAAAAATCAATAAAGACCTTAATACCAGGGCCCCAAATGTGGGAGATGTTAAATCTGCATCCCCAAAGTTACAACCAATGGTCCTATTAGCTCCAGAAATGCGGATTTAACACGGATTCTGAACTGAATCAACTGAGAAATGAGGAATGACAGGGGACACAGTAATTTCCGGTCTAATTTAACTGGTAATCTGCTAATTCATAATTTTCCCCAAATTTCACCTGCTTTCAGCAACCAATCCAGTGATCTCACAGATCTGATAATTCCAGTGGCACCGGGCACTCTTACAGAATTAAAAGGGCCTTGTAAAGCCTGATTAGATGAAGGTGATGTTTTGTAACTTTTCCCACCACTTATACCAAATATACAGCATTTATTGATGCATTTTTTTGTACAACATGCGTATCTTCCATGCAAAAGTCCTCAAGAAGGCAATCAACCGCCAACTCACCGAACACCTGGAGAGAATCAAACTGCTGGACACCTCCTAATCCGTTTTCTGCGCCAACCACAGAATCAGACCGCCATGATCACTGCCACCATTGACATCAGTACCCTCTTTGACCGCGGGGGAAACAGTGGCTCTGATCCTCCTTAACCTCTCCGAAGCATTCAACACCGTATCCCAGCCCATCTTATGTGCCAGATTCTCCTTGGCTGGGACCCATCTGGAGCCAACACATATATGCCAATGCAATGGAAGGAAGCAAAGCCGCACAGCTGGTTACCACTTCACAAATACTTAGGAGGCCAGTTTTTCACTAAATTCAAAGGCCCCATGTAAGAAATGTGCACGAACTGTAGAATTCAAGATTCATCTGTGTGTGAGTAATTAAACTAATAATTATTCAAATGGCACCTACTAATTTATTTTTTATTTAATTCTTTTATAGCAGTCCTATTTTAAAATGCAACCTCTTTGTGACCAAATAAGTAAGCTAGAACAGATTTTCTGACCATTTGTCCTTGTAGCCAATTTCTTTTCTTTGAAGCAGATTTTTTTTAAAATAAATGCATATGTGAATTGTCAGACTCTGCTTTTCAAGCTCCGCCCCCACACCTTATGCCTCAATGTATGGGTTCCGGGAATTCATTATTTTCCAATTCCAGCAATGGTTGGGTGCTATGATTCAATCTATTGGTGTACTATGAATTATGTCAAATTTAGAAGACAGTCTATGGTGCCATATTGCCTTGCTTCTAATACTGCAGGTGTACTAATTAAGAATAATCAGGAGCTAATGGCTATGTATGCAAAGATTATGCAAAACCATCTTTTGTTAGATATCTTTATTGCCAAGGAGGGCGGAGTCTGTCGGGTTTTGAGAGTACAAGAGTGCAGTACTTCATTCTGGATAACAGGAAGCTTAATAATCCTTATCTAAGCAATGTGACTAATAACTCATGAAGTGAAAGGAGCATGGTTTCTGGCAATCAGTTGGTTCCTGGTTTGGTGAGATTGGGAAGGGTTTTTAGAACGGTTGGTGAATGGTTTGATAGCTTGGGGGCTATGCTTCATAGTATATTAACCCCAATAACTATTGTGATAATTGGTGCAATTGTTCTATTGTCTTTAAATAAATGTATTGAAATAGGACTAAATTGGGGGTGTAAGAAGAAGCTGACAGCATCTAAGAGGAAATGTGAATAGATCGAGTTGGAAGACAAAGCACAGATTTATGATAGAATTAAGAAAAATGTTGCATACTGAATTATAAACAGCTTGGGATTTAGTGACGATGTAATCATCGGAGAGGGAGTTCTGAGGAAGGAATTGAATTCATATATGTTCAATAATATAGAGATTTTGCAATTGAGACTAAAGAACAAGTTACTTACCTTCGGTAACGATATATCTGTAAGAAACATTAGTTAGTGTTAGATTCCTTACCTTAGATTAACCCCAGGCGTCAGTCTGGATCCGGAAACTTTTGCGTAGCAGTACCCCTGCGCGTCGGTAGGCGTCGTCTGCAGGCGTCCCCTGCGGCTCCGCGTCCGTCGTCGGCGTCGTGCGCCGTGATGACGTCGCTGGAGTACATAGACGCCACCTCCGCGCGCTGACGTCAGTTCTTTGCACACAGCTTTTCCGCGCCAGGAGACGCAGAGCCATGAGAGAACCAACACTGGTGCCATGTACAAACTAGGGCCCTGAAAAGGGATGACCTTAACCCTAGGTATCAGTTCGCAGAACGGGGAGGATGGGTGGGTTCGGTAAGGAATCTAACACTAACTAATGTTTCTTACAGATATATCGTTACCGAAGGTAAGTAACTTGTTCATCTGAAAGAAACACGTTAGTGTTAGATTCCTTACCTTAGAATACATACCCCAGCAATACCAACCCCGGTGGTGGGTCTGCGAACCAATACAAAACTACACCAGAAAGTCCTGGAGGACAGAACGGCCAAAGAAGCCATCCCTCCGGACTTGACTGTCCAGGCAGTAGTGCCTCGCAAAGGTGTGCAGCGAGGCCCACGTAGCCGCTTGGCAAATGTCCTGCAAGGGGACTCCCCGGCCCAGGGCAGTAGTAGCCGCCGTGGCCCGAGTGGAATGGGCCCTCAGCCCAACAGGAGGCTCCTTCCGAGCCAAAGAGTAGCACGCTTTGATGCAGAGGACGACCCATCGAGAGATGGTTCGCTTACAAACCGCCCGTCCCTTCTTCGCACCCACGTAGCCAACAAACAGTTGGTCATCCACCCGGAACTGGCGTGTGCGATCCATGTAGAATGAAAGCGCACGTTTTGGGTCCAGACGGTGGAGCCGCTCTTCATCCTTTGAAGGATGCGGAGGCGGGAAGAAGGAAGGGAGGGTGATGGACTGCCCGATGTGAAAGGCCGAAACAACCTTGGGCAGGAAAGAAGGTCTAGTCCTCAGAACCACCTTGTCAGGATGAATGGACAGGAAAGGAGGTTGGACAGAAAGAGCCTGGAGCTCACTCACTCTCCTGGCAGAGGTGATGGCAACCAGGAAAGCCGTCTTTAAAGTCAGGAGACGGAGAGGACAAGAATGAAGGGGCTCAAAGGGAGCACACATCAGGAAGGTCAGAACCAGGTTCAAATCCCACTGAGGCATCACAAACGGAACAGGTGGAAACATGTGAGTGATGCCTTTTAAGAACCGAGTTACAATCGGGGATTTGAACAAAGAAGGCTGATCAGGAAGCCTCAAAAAGGCTGAAAGGGCAGAAAGGTAGCCCTTGATAGTGCCCAGAGCAGAGCCCTGCTGGGCAAGAGAAAGAAGAAACAGAAGAACCTCCGAAAGAGGGGCAGAGAGAGGATCCACAGCCTTTGCTGTGCACCATGCCACAAATCTGTTCCACCGACAGGCGTATACCGACTTAGTGGAGGGACGCCTGGCTGCCAGAATAACATCACAGACTTCAGGAGGCAAGTCAAATGGCCTCAACTGCCGCCGCTCAATCTCCAAGCATGGAGGTGGAGACTGGACAGGTTCGGGTGGAGGACCGTCCCCTGCTGCTGCGACAGAAGGTCCTCCTGAAGAGGCAGGCGGATCGGGGGACCGACTGACATGCTTAGTAGCTCGGGATACCAGTACCTTCGAGCCCAGTCCGGAGCCACAAGGATAACTTGGGCCCGGTCGCGCCTGATCTTCTTCAGCACTCTGGGCAGAAGTGGTATAGGCGGAAAGGCGTATAACAGACCGCAACTCCACTCGCGCCGAAAGGCGTCGCCGTGCGAGTGCCGTCTTGGAAACTCCAACGCGCAGAACTGATGACATTGCGCGTTCTCTTCTGTGGTGAATAGATCTAACCAAGGCTCTCCCCATTGCCGAAAGATGCCTTGCGCCACGTCCGAGTTCAGACGCCATTCGTGATCCATCGAGCACCGACGGCTGAGTTCGTCCGCCCTGGCGTTCAGAGAACCTGCCAGGTGTTGAACCGTCAGAGTCACGCCCTGACGTTCCAGCCATTGCCAGAGGCGCAGAGCCTCCTGGCAAAGGGTCCACGACCCCACTCCGCCCTGTTTGTTGCAGTACCACATGGCGGTGGTGTTGTCGGTGAACACCTGCACTACACTCCCGTTGACAAAGGGGAGGAATGCCTTCAGTGCCAGACGAATCGCCCGCAGCTCCAACAGATTGATATGGAGCCGGGACTCCGCCGGAGACCAGATGCCTCTGATCTCTGCCTCTCCCAAGTGGCCACCCCAGCCCAGGAGGGACGCGTCCGTCACGACAACGTGCTCCGGTTGGGGAAGGGAGAGGGACTTGCCCCTGACCCAATCGCGGTCCGTAAGCCACCACTGCAGTTGTCTCGCAGTGCCCTCCGAGATCAAGACGTGGTCGGACAAGTTGCCCTGATGCTGGGCCCACTGAAACTTCAGGTCCCACTGCAGAGCCCGCATCCGCCACCTGGCGTGATGCACCAGAAGGATGCAGGAAGCCATCAGTCCCAGCAGCCGCAGCGTCAACCTGACCGAGACTCGGGATAGCGGCTGAAAGATGGGAATCAAAGCCTGAATATCCCGAACCCGCCGTTCCGGAGGATAAACCCGAAACTGCGCCGAGTCCAGAACCGCTCCGATGAAAAGGAGCTTTTGAGAGGGACACAGGTGTGATTTCGGCACGTTGATGGAGAACCCCAGGCCGTGCAAGAGGTCTGCCGTCATCTGAAGGTGGTGGACGACTGTCTGGGGCGAGCCCGCCTTCAACAACCAGTCGTCTAGGTAGGGGAAGACTGAAACCCCTAACCTGCGCAGATGAGCTGCGACCACCGCCATCACCTTTGTGAACACCCGTGGGGCGCTGGTAAGGCCGAAGGGGAGCACGATAAACTGAAAGTGCTCCAGGCCTACCGTGAACCGCAGGTAACGCCGGTGGGCCGGCAGGACGGGGATGTGAAAATAGGCGTCCTGCAAGTCCAACGCTACCATCCAGTCTTGCGGGTCTAGAGCAGCCAAGACTTGAGCTAACGTCAACATCTTGAACTTCTCCTTCCGGAGGAAGCCGTTGACGTTCCTTAGATCCAAGATAGGACGTAGGCCCCCCTTGTCCTTCTTGGGCACCAGAAAGTAGTGGGAATAACAACCACGCCCTACTTCTGGCCCAGGAACGCGCTCGATGGCCCCCTTGGCCAAGAGGGCCGTAACTTCCTCCTGCAGAAGTGTCAAGTGGTCCCCCGACACACGGTGGTTCTGCGGTGGCATGGCTGGAGGAGAGGTCTCGAAGGGGAGGGAGTAGCCCCTTCGGACAATTTGCAGCACCCACCTGTCCGAAGTGATTGTGCGCCAGTGAGCGTGGTGATGGCGAACCCTGCCACCCACTGGCGTCACATGGGGCCGAAAGCACGGACTAGGAGGATTTTGGGGTAGATGCTGCGGGGGAGGGTGTGGTCTGACCCCGCCGTTGTCCCCGACCGCCACCACGGCGGTTTCCACGGCCGCCACCGCGTTGAAAGGATTGTTGCGGCGCGTGGCTGGCAGCACGTGTGGGGGCGCCCCTTCCTTGGCCACGAAAGGGGCGAAACGAACCCGGTTGCTGACGCTGGGTCGAGAGACCCAAGGACTTGGCCGTGACCCTGGAGTCCTTGAAGCGTTCCAGCGCGTGGTCCGCCTTGTCACCGAACAGGTGACAGCCATCAAACGGCATGTCCATCAGGGTATTCTGGACATCAGCCGAAAAATTGGCGGATCTCAGCCAGGCGTGGCGACGAATCGCCACCGTCGTAGACATAGCTCTGCCCAGCGAGTCGGTCGTATCAAGACCACACCGAATTGAATATTTCGCTGCATCTCGGCCCTCAGCCACAGCCTGACCGAGTTTTGCCCGCACCTCCATGGGGCATTCTGGCAGCAGCTCCGCGACCGTATCCCACACAGAGTGGGTGTAGCGGCCCAAGAGGCAGGCGGTGTTGCAAGACCGCAGGCCCAAACTAATGGACGAGAAGACCTTTTTGCCAAACTGGTCATACCTCTTGGATTCCCGGTCAGGCGGGGCCGACGGGAATGCGGACTGGGAGGTCGAGGCCTGGATCACCAGACTCTCAGGAGTGGGGTGGGTAGACAGGTACTTGGGGTCGTCCGGACAAGGACGGTGGCGCCTGGCCACGTTCCGATCAACAGGCGCACCTGAAGCGGGCCTGGACCACGTGCCCAACAGAACGTCTGACAAGGCTTCATTAAACGGCAGCAGTGGCTCCAGTGGGCATGACTGCGGTTTGAAGACCTCGGTGAGGATGTTAGGCTTCACGGCCGCGACGGGGAGCTCAAGGTTTAAGGCCTTGGCAGCATTCATCAGCACCACAGAATAGGCAGCTCCCTCCACCGATGCCACGGAAGGAGGAGAGATCAAACCAGGGTTAGGAGAGTCGTCCAAACCACTGGCATCCCCCAAGTCACCTGTCCAGTCCGGGTCATACTGGCACTCGCGAGCCAGAGGGTCCTCGGACCCCTCCCAACCTTCACCGTACTCCTCATCCTCTCCGTATTCGGAGTCAATGATGAAGACCGGCTCCTCGGGGTTCATGGGCCCCATCGGCGCCGGGACCGGCGTCGAGCGACGCCCGTCCGGCGCCGCGTCCGGCGTCGGAGAAGGTAAGGGGACGGCGCCGCCCGGAGCCGGCGCCGGAACCCCACCGCCGGCCGGAACCGGCAGTGGAGAACCGGAGCCGCGCGGGGGCGGCGTCGGGGGTAACCCCGATGGCAACGGCGCCGGGGAGGCCGAAAGACCAGCCGGCGCCGATCCCGAAGGCCCCTGCGGCGCCGGGGTCGGAGCCGTCGGCGGCGCCGGGGCCGGAGCACCCGACGGCGCCGAGGCAGGGACACCCGAACCGCCAGGGCCCCCAGACGGCAGCACTGGGCCCGAAGGCACCGTAGGCCCCGTCGGAGAAGCGAGCGCCCTCATGGCCATGAGGAACGCCTCGATCTCCTCAGGCGTCGCGCCATGCCCAGGGACCGGAGGGTATGAGGCAGGCCGCGCCGGCGACTCTCGCGGAGCCGCGGGGTTGGGGTCACCCGAGCCCCCGGCCGCATCGCGCGAGCGTCGGGGGGAGTCGGGGGTACGATGACGAAGCCCCGACTTCTTGTGCTTCCTACCTGACGAGCCTGACGAGTGGTGTCGACTTCCGGAACGCTCGGCGCGGCTCCGCGACCGCTCCCTCGAACGCTCTCTCGACCTCCGGCCGGACCGGGACCGCTCCCGGTCCCGACGTGGGGCCGACACCCGGAGCTCCAGCAGCTTGCGGGACCGCTCCCGCCTAGCCTTGTTGGTAAGGGCCCGGCAGTCGACGCAGGAGTCCACGTCGTGGTCGGGGCCCAGACACCGGAGACAGAGGCGGTGATGGTCTGTGACCGACATCGTGCGCTCACAGTCATCGCAATTCTTAAACCCAGGCATCCTATCAGGCACAATAGAGAAAAAACAATCGAAAAACTTGGTCAAAGACCGGAGTACTGCTCTTCAGATCTGCGTCCACTGGCGCGGAAAAAAGAAGAACTGACGTCAGCGCGCGGAGGCGGCGTCTATGTACTCCAGCGACGTCATCACGGCGCACGACGCCGACGACGGACGCGGAGCCGCAGGGGACGCCTGCAGACGACGCCTACCGACGCGCAGGGGTACTGCTACGCAAAAGTTTCCGGATCCAGACTGACGCCTGGGGTTATTCTAAGGTAAGGAATCTAACACTAACGTGTTTCTTTCAGATTTGTTATTATGTGCTTAATGTGTTTATCTGGCTGGTGCTAATTAGGCTTCAGTTAGGTCTCGACTCCATCTTTTTCAAATGGCTGCTGCATCATTATGACGTTGAGGGGGAAGGGGATGACTTGCCCCACCCTAATTATAATTATCCCTTATGTCTTGATTTACAGAACACCAGTGGGCTTGATACCTGAGACAGAGCTTGTTGCGCCACATGGGCCTCCAGCAGCATTTGACAAGGAGCTAAACTTTCTGGGATCCTGCAACAGCTTTGTCCTCTGCCTGGCTCCTGGCGCTCCTCTCCTGCTGGTAGGGGGATCATTAGAAAAAAAGTTTTCATACATTTTGATTTTGTGTTTAAAAACAGTTATCCCTGAACGGCTAAAGCGGACCCTCAGGTACCTCTGGCTGGAAGTGTTGGAAGGGGGGGTCCTGTGTTGTGAAGCTGGGGATAGGAGAAGTTCTCCAGTGCTATAAAGCTGGGGGTGGGGGACAGAGAGCTAAAAAAAGAGAGCCAAGCCTTCTCATCAGGGTGCCTGGTACCTGTAAGAAATATTAAATGTGTGTGTACTTAGTCAGTCAGTAACTGTAAGGGCTGCTTGGGAGCCCTATAAGCTTTACTTGACAGAGTCACTTGAAACAATATGGTGACATATTACTTTTGAAAGCAACACATGGATGTTACCTGCTGAGTTCTGCAGTGCGTCTTTTTAACTGAGACTTGAAAGCAAGTGTTATCTTAAAAACTAAAGTTCTTGCGCTTTTTGTGAAAACCTGTCTACCCTGACTCTACCACCCTCCCCCATTACCCTCTATCCTCTATGGGGATTTGTCGTCTATGTTTTACTATGAGAATGTGACTAATGTAACTATGCTAAACTGTTATTCATGTAAAGCGCTCTGATACCTCCGGGTCTAGCAGGCACTATATAAAACTCTGCAAATAAATAAATAAATATGTTCATTGTGTTTTTATACTTCTCACTTAACACTACACTCAGCAAGAAGAGCACTGTTTATTTTGTGTGTCAGATTGTTTCGAAGAACTGGAAGAAGAAGCCTTTTTCCACTTTCCAAGGCTCTGCCTGCTAGCATACTGTATTGCATTCATTCACAATTGTTTTCTGTTGTTTATCCAACTAGTTTGTTCTGACACCTGCGAGGGGATGAATCAATATTTATGTAGTGGTTTTATTGCTAAGATAGTAGGGTTGTATGACGTTTTAGAATACTGTGGTATGATTTGTTGAAATATGATACTTTTGCCCACACCATGCTGGCGTTGCAGTTTACATCATTTTCTATGCTAAAACTGGCTATATAAACCTTTAGATTTAGAAGTGAGCCATTGAGGCTTTGGATTTCTACTAGAGAGGCTCTTCGGTTCTCTACTGATTTGCTGAATCTTTGGAACTTAGTCCATAGTTCCACATTTCGCTTATTATTACATTATTTCTGTAACGGTCAGCCTTCATGGCAATTGATTTCTATGTATTAGTACTGATTTAATTAGATTACTGCTGCATAGCATTGTTTCTAATTTCTGTATTCCACTTTGAATAAAATAAACGTTGGGATTTTTTCTTCAAAATTTCTGATCTCAAACTCCCTTTTTGTGTCAATCCTTTCTTACTGACTGTATTTCAAATGCCGTTTTGAATCTTGTCTCTAGGGATACATTCCCTCATACTTCTTGAGGTCAACACCGACCACCGAAACGTGGGTGCACCACTATCACGCAGATTATGTAGGACAGTGATTTTTAACCTTTTGATTTCTGTGGACCCTCATGTATTCATTACTCAACCCTGGGTATCCTACTGAGTTAGGGACCACAGCCTAAGCATTTTCAATGATTTAAATCACAAAATACACAAAAAATACAGAAAGACGCATTCATCAAACACATACTGATGACTGTCTCCCATGATGAACACGGCTGGAAAACTAATGGAAGCCCATCTCGCACAGAAGGAGGAGACAGAGCAAAAGGTGTAGATGCATATAGGATTTTTATAGCAACAACAACAACATACAGTTAGCTATATTAAGCAAGACTTCATGATGCAGCTCAAAGTTATTCAGTGGGAAAATACTGCTGGGGTCTTTTCTTCCTCCAACATAAGAACACACCTGTATAAAGATGGGTACATGATTATATTTTTTCAGATGGTTCATTGTGTCCGGTCATAATTAGTCGAGTTACAAAGGTTACTGATATAATGATGTACATTTAACAATGTACGTTTATAAAAGAACTGTACAATATTGTCGGATAACTTCAATAAATACGTATTAAAAAAAGTTGCTCAGTTGCTTCTGGCTTGTTATGGATGAGGTTTTCTCCAATAAACTCATACTTTCAGCTACCATCTATCAATCGTGTAGGAGTCAATATCTTGAATGTTACACTGGCCACGACAAGCCCATCATGAGAATAACCTTAACATAGAGATCGACAAATAGAGAGAAAGTGAAAGAACGAATAGTTTCTTACCTGTCGGTGTAGTTTTGCAGCTTGATGATCTTTCTGGATTTACTATGCTGTGCATATTCCGCGGTCTTGTGGTTGGGTCCGGATTTGTAGTCTTTTCTTTTTTTATTTATTTATTTATTTTTCGTCGCCCAGGTGGGCGTCGGCGTCACCCCTTCCTGGGTGTATTTCTGGTGACGTCGGCATGCTTCCTGCGGAAGCTCCCACCCTTGGGCGCCATCTTCGGATTCTTTTTTCCGTGTTTCTTTCGTTTCCGAAGTGATGGCAATGTTCTATGTAGGTGAAACTTCTTTTAACCGCTTTGTATAAAAGTCATCCATTTTATTCTCTGTTTTTTTTTACCACCTCTTTCTCTCTCCAGCCTCATCTTTCTGGCGGAGGTGGGTGGGTTCGCTAGTGAATCCAGAAAGATCATCAAGCTGCAAAACTACACCGACAGGTAAGAAACTATTCGTTTTGCAGCGTGAATCTTTCTGGATTCACTATGCTGTGCATAGATTTTGTAGCGGTTTCTCATTTCTGTGGCGGCTGGGTAGAAGATGAGCTTTGGTTCTTGAATATGTGCTGGAGCACCTTCTGTCCAACTTGTGCTTCTTTGTTCATTTGAACATCAACGCAGTAGTGCTTCGTGAATGTGTGCACTGAAGCCCATGTTGCCGCCAGGCATATGTCTTGTATGGGTGTATTAGCCAGGAAGGCTATTGTCGCACCCTTTTTCCTAGTGGAGTGGGCACGTGGTCCCTCTGCTAGTTCTTGTCCTGCCCGCTTGTGGCAGAGTTGAATTGTTTGCGCGATCCATCGTGCAATAGTGTTCTTTGTTACAGCCTTTCCCAAGAAACTGTTGGCGAATGACACAAAGAACTGCTTTGTCTTCCTGTGTCCTTGTGTCCTCTCGATATAGTGCATGACCGCCCTTCTGGCGTCTAGAGTGTGAAGGGCTCGCTCTGCACTATTTGCTGGTTTTTGGAAAAAACTCGGAATCTGTATGGACTGGTTCATATGGAATCTGGACACCACCTTTGGCAAGAAGTATGGGTCAGTCCTCATCACAACCCTGTCATTGTGTATTTGTATGTATGGTTCCTGCAGAGTTAGCGCCTGAAGCTCGCTCACTCGTCGTAGGGACGTTATTGCAACCAAGAAAGCGGTCTTCATGGTCAGCATCTCTAGTGAGGCCTTGTGGAGCGGTTCAAAGGGCTCCTTCATGAGTTCCGTCAGGACTATGTTCAAGTTCCATGCCGGTGGTGGCAACCGCTTGGGTGGTGCGATCTTCTTCGCTCCTTCCAGGAATCTCTTCACAACCTGAGAGGTGAAGAAGCTCCTGCCCATCTCACCCCTTGTATAGGCGACTATCGCTGCCAAGTGGACTCTTAAGGAGGACGAGCTGAGTTTCTTCTCCAGTAAGTGCGTGAGGTATTTTAGCACTGTGGAGTCCTTCATTTTATTGTGAAGTCTTTCCTTCCTGCACCAAATTGTGAATCTCTTCCACTTTGCCCCGTAGCACTTCCGTGTGCTGGGCCTTCGTGCCTCCTGAAGGACCTTGAGGGTGCTCTCAGGCAGTCTCAAGTGTGCGAATTCTATGTCCTCACGAGCCACGCCACCAGGCTCAGGCTCTCTGGCTCTGGGTGCAGTACCTCTCAGTTGTGCATGGAGAGCAGGTCTTTTCTTCTGGCGAATCTGTGGGGTGGACTCTGTGCCATCTCCATGATCTGCGAGTACCATGTCCGTCTGGCCCACTGTGGTGCGACCAGAATCAGGGTCATGTTGCTCGCTCTGCACTTGCTCAGTACTCTGTGTATCAGTGGTATCGGGGGAAAAGCGTAAGCAAATGTCCCGGACCAATCTATCCATAGGGCATTCCCAAGGGACCCTTCTTCGGGTTGTCTGGATGCGAAGCTTCGGCATTTGGCATTCTGGCGTGTTGCAAACAGGTCCACTGATGGCGTTCCCCACTTGTTGAACAACCACTTCGTCTCCTGGGCATTGAGCTCCCACTCGTGGGATGTTGATGTCTGTCTGCTCAGCCAGTCTGCCTGAATGTTCTCCTTCCCTGGTAGGTGTATGGCCAGTAGATCTATCCTGAGGGGGATGGCCCATCTCCATATCTCCTGCGCCAGTGTCGAAAGCGTTGTTGACTGTGTTCCACCCTGCTTGTTGATGTAGAACATCGCAGTGGTGTTGTCTGTTTGCAGCAATACCCTCTGCTTGTACAGACTTGTTTGGAAGGCTTTCAATGCAAGGAAGATTGTTTTCAATTCCAGATAATTGATGTGCTTCGACGCATCCGCTGGAGTCCACAGACCCCTGACTTTGAGCTCTTCCATGTGAGCGCCCCATCCCATCAGGGATGCGTCTGTGGTGATGGTCACTGTTGGTGTTGGGGGTGTAAGAGGCTTTCCCTTTGCTATGTTCTCCATGGTCCACCATGTCATTTCCTTCTGCACTGCGTGCGTCACAACCACTAGATCCTCCCAACTCCCTGAAGCTTGTGACCATTGTTCCTGGAGCCATTCTTGGATGGGTCTCATGTGCAGTCGTACGTTTGGTACCAGGTGGATGCATGATGCTATCATCCCCAAGATCTTGCTCACTGTCCGAGCTTGTCCCTTCCGGTAGAGGCGAGCTTCCCTCACCAGGGCCCCTGCTCTCTTGTTGCTGGGGAACACTCTGCCCTGCAAGGTGTTGATCTGCGCCCCCAAGAAGATCTTGACTTGTTCCGGCTCCATTGATGATTTTTTCCAATGGATGGAAAACCCCAGGTTTATCAGTGTTCTCGTCACTGTATGTGCGTCCTTCTTGCATTTCTGGTACGAGTCTGCTTTCACTAACCAGTCGTCCAGGTAAGGATATACGTGTATCCCCCTCCTTCGTAGGTGCGCTGCGACTGCCGCGAGGCACTTCGTGAAGACCCTCGGTGCTGATTTTAGACCGAAGGCTAGTGTCGTGAATTGGTAGTGGCTGTCTCCGACCGTGAACCTGAGCATATGTTTGTGTGTTACGTTCATTGGTATGTGCAGGTAGGCGTCCTTGAGGTCTATTGTGACCATGAAGTCCCCAATCTGCAATTGTGGTAGCACCTCCTGCAGGGAGGTCATTTTGAATTTTTGTGTTCTTATGAATGTGTTCAGGAACCTGAGGTCCAGAATGGGTCTCATTGTCTCGTCGACCTTTGGCACGAGGAAATACGTTGAGTATATTCCCTTGTTTCTTTCTTTCAAGGGAACCCGTTCTATGGCCTCCTTTTGAAGGAGCTCTGTCGCTTCTTACTGAAGCCGCTGTAGCTGTTCGTTTGTTAGTGGCTTTCGCTTTGGTCTCCTGCTTGTTGGTCTTCCTTCCAATTCCAAGCAGTACCCGTATTGGATGATGTTTAGAATCCATTTGTCTGATGTGATCTCTCTCCATTCCTGGAGATAGGCCTTAATCTTCCACCCACTGGTGTTACGTGGTGGTAGTTGTCCATTGTGTCCTGGGGGTCCTTTCTGTGGGCGGGCACACGGGTGTTTCTGAAGTCATTTAGAGGCGGGCTGCTGTCCCCCTCTTTTATGCTGTCCACGTCCATTTCCTCTCCCTCGAAAGGACTGGCCCCTTGACTGGTACTGCCAGGACTGCTTCTGTTGACTCTGTTGCGCCTGCGAGTCAGCCTGGTGCGTCTGTTGGAAAGCCTGGTGTGAAGTACCTGGCTGGTTTCCACCTCTTCCGCCGGGCCTCCGTGACTGGCTGCCCCTTTTGTTGCCTATGAACTGCAAAGCTCCCATGGATCGTGCAGTTTCATTGTCTTTCTTCAGTTGACTGAGTTTTTCGTCAACTGTTGTCCCGAACAGCGTCTCGACGTTGAACGGAGTGTTCAAGATGCTGTGTTGCACTTCAGGCTTAAAGCCAGAGATTCTGAGCCATGCGTGTCTTCTTTCCGTGACACCCATCATCATGAGCCTGCTGGAGGTGTCCGCACCATCCAGGGCCGTCTTGAGGCAACAATTTGCCGCATTCTTCCCTTCTTCCACCAGTTTCTCGGCGTTCTGCCTGGCCTCCTGGGGTAGGTCTTTCACCAGTTTTCCTAGCTCCTCCATGATCTGGTACATGTGCCTGTTTATGAGGGCATTGGAATTAGCCATGCGCCATTGGGTCGCGGCATTCCGTTCGATCCTTCTGCCCACTAGGTCCATCCTCTTGCTCTCCTTATCAGGAGGAGGTCCAGAAGTGGTGGCCACGTTAGCCCTCTTTCTTGCTGTGGCTGTAATGATGGAGTCAGCTGAGACCACGCCTCGAATGTAGGCTGGGTCCTTCGATGAATGTTTGTACTTTTTTTCTGTTCTGGGAGTGACTGCCTTGCATGTAGCGGGCTCCCTGAATGCTTCCATCCCCTGCGCCAAGACGCTGTCGAGCATAGGTAGATACTGGCTCCTTGTTTGCGTGGGGAGTAATGTCTCGAGGAGAAAGTTCGCTTTCTGCTTCTCCTCGTCGAACTTGAGCTTGAAAGCTGTTGCCGCCGACCGTATCACCGAGTTGTAAGCCCCGATGTCGTCTGGCGGCGATGGCCTCGAGGGGTATGTGTCGACCGCCTCTTCTGGGCTTTCGGTGTCGACATCCAGGTAATCCTCCTCCTACGGGTCAGAGGTGGCCGACTCGGCGTCCAACCTGCTGTCCTCTTCTTCCTCATAGCTGTAAGCCTCGTAGGGATTCTCGTCCTCATCCTGGTCGTCGACCATTTCGGTGCCAGGCTCATGTTTCTCAACCTGTTCCTCTTCCTCCTCGACCACTTCCCGCATGGGTGGCTTGGTCTTGTGGGGAATCATGAAGGCTCTCATCTTGGCGTCGAAATCCTTTTTCCGCTGCAAGATGTTTTCCATTTCGGCTTCTAGTCGCCGTTTCTTCTTTTCCATCTCGGCCGCGTTGTCTGCGCCGGATTGTTCGGCCACTCTCTTCGGCGCCTGGCTTGGCTGCGAGAGCTTCGGCGTCGAGGCCTTGGACGTCGAACTGGGTTTCGGGTCCCTGTACGGCGTCGAAGCTTTAGGGTCTTTCTCCCTCGACGTCGATCGGTCCTTTTCGAGGACGATCTTCGGCGACTTCTGCTGCTCAGCAGCTCTTGGCGCCAGGGACTCCTTCTCAGAGGATCCGCTGGGCCTCTGGGTAGATGCGGACGAGAGGTGTCTCTGCGTCGGCGCTTTTGGGGCCTTGCCCTCGTTTTTTCGAGACTCGGAGTCTCTCGTGCTCTTGGGGAACGACGAGTCTCCTACCTTATCAGATGTCTTCGTGTAATCGGTCTCTACGACCGTGTAGCTGTCGTCTTCGGCGGCAGCGTTGTCCTCTTCCTCCGAGGACATCCCCAGCTCGTACAGCGATGACGTCGGGCCTTTTCCTTTGAGGGTGGCGTGCGCTACCCTCTGGCTCTTCCTTACACGAAGGGTCTTCTGGGCGAAGACGGAGCAGGCGTTGCAGTCTTCGCTTCTGTGTTCTACCGGTAGGCAAAGGTTGCAAACCGGGTGCTGGTCTTTCTGCGCAAACTTGTGGTGGCAGTTAGGGCAGAACTTGAACGGCGTGTTGTCCATCATCGAGTGTTTAGGCCTCCCTGGCCGCGCGAACGTCGACGATCGTCGAAGTCCTCGATGAATTCTCCTTCCTTTCGCCGGGCAGTGTTCGGCGAAGTCCTTCGTAGTCTTCTTCTTTCGATATCTTCTCCAATTTCGATCTTTTTCAGTACTTTCTCCAAAAATGTCTGGAGCCCAAACGGGAAAGATCCAGACCCGACCGCGGAAAAAAGAATCTGAAGATGGCGCCCAAGGGTGGGAGCTTCCGCAGGAAGCATGCCCACGTCACCGGAAATACACCCAGGAAGGGGTGACGCCGACGCCCACCTGGGCGACGAAAAAAAAACAACAAAAAAAACAAAGAAAAGACTACGAATCCGGACCCAACCAGAAGACCGCGGAATATGCACAGCATAGTGAATCCAGAAAGATTCACGCTGCAAAACGGCATGTACCAGAATGTCTTGGGAGGACTGATCCATATGATCAGTGTATGAAACACACCTATGAAATGTTTAAAGGCCTTGTCTGGTATTTCACCTCACCTACTTAAAGCTGCATCTCAGCACTCCCAAACAAAAGAATACTTTTCTCTGATGAGTGGCAAACACCATGAAACACATACAAACAGAATTCCAGCACAAGTACTTGACAGCTACATCTACTAAAAGTAATTACAATTAACTGACCTCACTGCATCTACCAAAATGGCGTGGGAGGGCTGGGGCAACACGAGCAATGTGCGAACCGCATTTGAGAAATATGTTATTTTATGCTTGACTCTATATGAAATTAAGCTTTTGGAAATTTCCATTTAAAGTAACTTTCATTGAAGCATCCAAAAACACTAGTTGCATTTTTTTCTGAAACATTTTATGATCACGAAAAAAACAAGTCTCAACATTTAGAACTTAAGGGGAATTAAACTTTGGAAGCCACGTCTGGTCACTTATAGAATATGCAATGGGCCCGCGTTTACTTTGCCCAAACCACACATTTTTATTTGGGGTTTTAAAAAAAAATCAAAAATACTCTTTAAATTAAAATAAGCAATATCACTACTGACACGCATTAGTTATTGCAGATGTCTACAATAACCTTTCCATACCATAAAGTGCTTCCATTTAAGAAGGCATCATTTGGTAAAGCTATGATTTTAAAGCAGCATCAGCAGATGTCACATTTCTAGAATTTTACTAACTTGGGAGGTAAAGAATGGGTCCGTTTCATTAGGGTACCGATAAGAGAGTTCCCTGGGAGAAAGAAGTGTTATTTTGTAGGAGCATTTTCATTCAACAATTGATTAAGGGCCTGTTGTAGAGTCTGGAAAAAGGTTTACTTCATCACAAATGAGGCTTATTACAAGTGTCATAGGATACGGCAATGCAAGCTCTAAATAAAGTCCTAAGTCTCAAAATAGTTAATATTAATTTATTAATCCAGGGAGTATGGGAGAGGCGGAAGTTACAGGTTAACAGGCGGTGAGGAGGGGTTACGGGGTAGAGTCCTCCCCATCTCCCCACAGAGGTTATTTCTCATCCCACCAATACAGGTATGCATTTGTGTCACACGAGGTGGGGAAATGAAACGTGGAGAAAGGTGAGAGCTGCTCTGGAATCACTCAATACTTATATTTTATCTTTTAAAATAACATTTTCAATTTTATGAATATCTTCATTCAACGTTCCCTGTTCACTTCTTTTTGGCTGTTACCGTGTTCTTTCCAAAATGAACACGAAAAGTAATGAGTTTTTAAGCAACATGGAGTAAAAACAACTTCATAATTAAGTAATAGGAAAATTGCAACAAAGCTGAATTTTTTAATAAATGGAGCATGAAATGAGTGGTTTTGAAGAGAAGCGTGATTTCAGCTGCTGTGCCTGCTGCCAGATGGAAGGTGCCTGTGGTCAATGACTCCCCAACATTGCAGTCAGGTTGAAGGCAGTGGCTGGATTCTCACAGCAGCACCGAGTGCTCGGTTTGCTTTTAAAAATAGCATGCGTGCTCCTTTATCCCAAAATGTACAGAGCTTAGCAGATCTGCACACAGCAGCTGACACCGCTCCCTTAAACAAACACATTTCAAGCCAACTTTAGCTGCTGCAACTGTAGGAAGGAGATTAAATGGTAGAAACCACTCAAAGGAGAGGATGGCGACGAAGCTGGCCAGGTTGCTTTGTTCTTTTCAGATCTCAGAGGCACGGGGTTTTCACGAGGCGATCAAGGTGAAGGGCACAACGTATGAAATGCCAGCAGTGTCAGTTACAAATGTTTCTGGAACCTGATATATTTTAGGGGTTTAGGGGCATTTATTTCATGAGGGGCAACCGAGAAGCATGGGCTACAGCGGAAGCTCTTTCCTAAGCAAGGAACTTCAAGCAGTGTTGGGCAATTGCTTTTTTATTATTTTTGTAAAATCCGAGGGTCTGGGAGGAATTTGAAGTCAGCCCTACGTCTGCTAAATAGATGTCAGTTATTCCAGACTCAAAACGGCTAAGTGTGTGAAATAGAAGTGCGGTGATTTTCTAACACATTCACAAACTGATCATATGCAGCGTTGTCCATATTGTACATTATGACTGTCCCCTGAGATGTGGAGCAGGGAAGTCCTGTGGTGATCGCCTGGTCAGTCCCAAGTTTCTGGTCCTAAGCTACAAAAGTATGTTATAAATGTGTAGCCACCGGTGTACAACTTCATTTGGGTGCATATTTTCTACTTTCTGAACTTCAGATCTTTTCAGGGATCCTTCTTGAAAGTTGCAGTAGTCACAACTTTTCTTATGTACTTCACGGAAAGTTTCATGAATTACTATTTTTATTTATTTATTTTACAGAGTTTTATACAGCGCGAACCTGACCCAAAACGGGTATCAAAGCGCTTTGCATAGCAGCAGTTGCATTACATGAGGACACCTTCATTTTTGTTGGGCAAGGGGAGATTAAGTGATTTGCCCAGAATCACAGGTCATTGCAGAGACTCGAACCCAATTCGCCAGATTCGAGGTCCACAGCCCTAGCCGTCAGGCCAGCTCCTCTCCCCTCCTCTCTTCTTTCTGTACTATGTACATGTGTCTTTAGTATTTCCACTGGTTTATTGTACATGGTGTACAATCTAATGCCTGATGAACCGTCATCACTTTTGTGCAATACGATTTGTTTTCTTCTTTTTGGGGGGTGCGGAGCGGAGACAACACATGCCTTGCATTCACACAAATTTGTGGGTGTTAATTTGCTATAATTTGAAATAGCGTGTAAATACGCAGAAGTGTCCTTCTACTGAAACTGTAGGACCGAAAGGCACTCACTACTGTTGACAAAGCTGGGTTTACAAGTGTTCACAGAATACAGTGAGGTTTTTTTCAGCATGAATTCCAAATTGGAGGCAGTTCCAAGCCTCAGCAGTAATGACAGAAAAAGAGCGACCTCCCTCCCGCGCTCTGTGAAACAACGGAATGGTAACAACATGGAGAAGGATGAATGAATATGCTACTTACCAGTATGCATCTGTTCTTGGCATGTAGGGCTGCTAACATTCATATCTTAGCATTAGATCGCCGCCTAGTGTTGGGTCCGGATGATCGCACATTGTTGTCCTGGAAGAGTCTTCGAAGTATCCTGAGATAGGTGGCTCCTCCCCTGGACTACAGTGCGCATGGGCATCGGCTCCATCCCCAGATTGTTTTTCGCCATTGTGGCAGAGGATGGAGTGAAAAGTGTAAAGGATGTCCATGCTAATGATTGAATACAATAGTATATCTGCAGCTGCGACAGGCACCGGGGAGGAGGGTGGGCGATATGAATGTTAGCAGCCCTACATGCCAAGAACAGATGCATACTGGTAAGTAGCATATTCAGTTCGAGGCATGTGGGCTGCTAAATTCATATCTTAGCATAGAATACATAGCAGTCCCTCCATCAGCGGCGGTTGCCCGTGCCAGCTGCAGAAACCTGAAAAAGTGTCTTGAGAACAGCCTGTCCTACAGCCGCTTGCTGTTTGGAATGTACATCAACACAGTAGTGTTTTGTAAAGGTATGTGGTGTAATCCACGTGGCTGCTCTGCAAATGTCCTCTAGAGGAATGTTTCCTAGGAAAGCCATGGATGCCCCCAATTTGCGTGTGGAGTGCGCCTTTGGGGGTATTGTTAAAGTGCGCTTGGCTTTTTGATAACAGATTTGAATGCACTTAACAATCCATCTGGCTATTCCTGCTTTGGAAATCGGGTTGCCTTTGTGTTGTGGTGAGAAGGCAACAAAAAGTTGTTTCGTTTTCCTAAAGTGTTGTGTCCTGTCTATGTAGTACATTAATGCCCTCCGTACGTCTAACGTATGGAGCATTCTTTCCGCCACTGTTTGTGGGTTCTGGAAGAATGCCGGCAAATCGATAGTTTGGTTGAGATGAAAATGTGACACCACCTTTGGAAGGAATTTGGGGTTAGTACGTAGCACTACCCTATTTGGATGAATCTGAATGAATGGCTCTTGGATTGTGAGCGCTTGTAGCTCACTAACACGCCTTAGTGACGTAATAGCAATTAGGAAAGCAACTTTCCACGTTAGGAATTGCAGTTCACACGAGTGCAGTGGCTCAAATGGTGGTCCCATCAGTCTGGTGAGGACCACATTGAGGTTCCACACCGGAGCTGGCGGTGTTCTTGGGGGAATGACTCGTTTCAGACCTTCAAGAAACGCTTTAATGGCAGGCACCCTGAAGACCGAGAGATGCTGCCTGTTTTGAAGGTAAGCTGCGATGGCGGATAGATGTATCCGAATAGAAGTGAACGCTAGTTTGCACTTATAAAGGTGTAACAGATAGCAAATGATGTTAGGGATAGATGCATCTAGCGGGTTTATGTCATTGTCTGCACAGTAAATGACAAAACGCTTCCATTTTGCGGCATAGCATGCTCTGGTTGACGGCTTCCTCGCCTCCTTGATGATGTTCATGCATTCAGGAGGTAGGTTGAGGTATCCAAACTCTAAGACTTCAGGAGCCAGATCGCTAGGTTGAGCTGTTGCGGATCTGGATGCTGAATTTCTCCATGGTTCTGCGTCAGAAGTCTGGGCGTGAGGCGCAGTCTTTGATGCGGTACCACTGAGAGTTCGAGGAACGTGGTGTACCAGGCCTGGCGCGCCCACGTTGGAGCAACTAGGATGAGTGTCATCGAGTGTTGCCTTAGTTTTCTCGCCACCAGTGGTATCAGAGGTGTCGGGGGAAAAGCGTACGCAAATTTGCCTGACCAGTTCATCCATATCGCATTGCCCTGCGATTGCGGGTGTGGGAACCTGGCGGCGAAGCTTTGGCATTTTGCGTTCTCCCTTGTGGCGAACAGGTCTATGTCTGGACGACCCCACCTTTGGAAGTACGGCTGGAGTACTGATGGATGTATCTCCCACTCGTGCATTTGATGGCTGTATCTGCTGAGCAGATCCGCCATCTGATTGTCCTTCCCTGGGAGGTGTTCTGCCATGAGGAAGATGCTCCTCTGAATGGCCCACTTCCACATGCTCTGAGCCAGGTGAGACAGCTGCGGTGAGTGGGTGCCCCCCTGCTTTTGGATGTAGTACATCGCGGTCATGTTGTCCGTCCGGACTAACACCACTTTGTTGCACAGATGTACAATGAAGGACTTGAGCGCCATGAAGATCGCCATCAGTTCTAGATAGTTGATGTGCATCTTCTGTTGCTGCGTCGTCCATAGTCCCTGCACCGTGTAAGTGAGCAGATGAGCTCCCCATCCCTGGAGAGATGCGTCCGTTGTCAGGATAACCTGTGGCACTGGCTCCTGGAACAGTCGGCCCTTGCAAAGGTTGTGTGGAGTCCACCAATGCAGAGAGTTGTATGCCCGACTGGTAACCAACACTAGGTCTGTTAATTGTCCCTGAGCCTGTGTCCACTGATTTGCTAAGCACTCCTGGAGCGGGCGCATATGCAACCGTGCGTGAGGGACTATGAAGATGCAGGAGGCCATCATGCCTATCAACTGCATGAACACTCTTGCTGGAAGTGAGTGTCTCGGTCTGAACTTCTGGATTAGAGACTGCATGCTGTCTATCCTGACCTGGTTTGGTTGCGCCTTGGCCGTCAGGGTATTGATTGTCGCACCCAGAAACTGCCGGACATGTGCCGGCTGAAGGTGTGACTTCGGGTAATTCAACGAGAAACCCAGGTCGTGAAGGAGGTGAATGGTAGTCGACATGTCCGCGGCGCACTGTTGTTCCGACCTGGCTTGAACGAGCCAGTCGTCGAGGTAGGGGTAGACATGGATGTTCTGCCTCCTGAGGTGCGCTGCTACTGTCGCCAGGCACTTGGTAAACACCCTTGGGGCTGTTGTGACTCCGAAGGGTAGGACTTTGAACTGATAATGCGTGCCTTGGATAGTGAACCTGAGGTACTTTCTGTGGGACGGGTGTAGTGGAATGTGGAAATAAGCATCCTTGAGGTCTAAGGTTGCTAAGAAGTCTCCTTTGTTTAACATAGGAAGAATCTGTTGCAGTGTAAGCATATGGAAATGCTCTGACAGTATATACAGATTGAGGGGACGGAGATCCAGAATTGGTCTGAGAGATCCGTCCTTCTTTGGAATGAGGAAGTACAGGGAATATACCCCTGTGCCTTCCTCCCCCACTGGCACGAGCTCGATTGCTCCTTTTTGCAGCATCACCACCACTTCCTGCTGCAATAAGTGCAAGTGCTCTGCGGACATAGGTCTTTGCCTTGGTGGAATGTTGGGTGGAGTGGATTTTAACTCTAGACAATAACCGTACTGGATAAGTTGTCGCACCCACCTGTCTGTGGTGATGTTGATCCAGACGGGCAGGAACTGCTGTAGTCTCCCCCCGACAGGTGTTAAGTGGTCGGGGGGCAGTGACAGAGAGTCACTGGTTGCTTGGGGCAGAGGAGCGTGAATTGTTGGTTCCTCTGCCGCGTCCTTTGTTGCTGTTTCCCCTGTAGCCCCTCTTGTTCTGTTTGGGGTACGAGGATTGTGCTCCACCTCTAGGGAACTGTGACTGCTGACCCATCTGTCCTCTGGTGACTCCACGGGCACCTGAGCGACGAAAACTATTGCCACGAAACTGCTGTGATTGTAGGGCCCCCATAGATTTAGCAGTTTCGGTGTCTTTTTTAATTTTTTCCAGGGTGGTGTCAACATCTGGACCACACAGTCTATCAGGATTGACTGGTTGATTAAGTATGGTTGTTTGAATGTCAGGTTTAAACCCCGATATGCGGAGCCACGCCTGTCGTCTCAGCATGACACTGGTGTTAATGGCCCTAGCGGCTGTGTCCGCGGCATCAAGTGCACACTTTATGGCCGCGTTGGAGATCAGTTGTCCTTCCTGTATAATCATTTTGGTGCCCTCTTGAAACTGCGGAGGCAGGTGTTGCACAATGTGCTCTAGTGTGTCGTAATGTGACCTATCATAACGAGCCAGTAGTGCCTGTGTATTTGCAATACGCCAGAAATTGGCAGCTTGCGCAGCCACTCTTTTGCCTCCTGCCTCTAGCACTTTGGACTCCTTATCCGGGGGAGGAGCTTCACCCGTTGTTTGGGAGTTGGCCCTTTTACGGGCATTTGCGACCACAAGGGAGTCAAGCGGCAACTGTCCCCGAATGTATGCAGGGTCTGCAGGCGCTGGTCTGTACTTTTTTTCAATACGTGGGTTGACCACCCTCGCCCTGGTAGGCTCTTTAAAGATGTCCGCAGCATGCTTGAGGACCCCTTTGAGCATAGGCAGTGTCTTTACAGTTCTTTCCGAGACTGAAAAAGTGTCGAATAGAAAGTCTTCTTCAACTGGGTCAGCATGCATGTCCACATCATGATTAGCAGCTGCCCTCTCAATGAGTGCATGGAAACCTGCAGAATCCTCTGTTGGGGATGCACGTGTACTGAAAGCCTGTGGGTCTTGTCCCACATTTTGGGTGCCTTGTTCCCCAATGTCATCATATGAATCCGGCTGTGCATCTGGTTCATTGACCGGGAAAGTGTATTGGTCATCTTCATCATAGCCCTCACTTTCAGAGTGGTCTGGAGACGGTGTTGGGCTCCTTCTTGGAGGGGGCTGGATAGGTTCCATGAGGCCTGAGGCGTCCTGTGGAAACTTTTTCTTCTTCAGTGGGATGACATAGGATTCCACCGGCTGTGAAGTGATCTTCCTTTTGTAAAGGGTTAATTTGCCCGTGTCTGCGTCTATGAAGCACTCCGAATCCTCTTCTGAGTCGAGTACTCGACCTGAAAATGCCCCTGCCGTAGAAGATTCCGACTTCTTTGGCGTCGATTTTGATGAAAAGGCCTTCGGCGCCACTTTTGGCGGCAGAAGGAAGAGGAGTTTACTTGCGGGCTTGACCGGGACGTCTGTCGCCTTCTGCGGCGATGGCGCCGGCGCCGACGAAGCAGAGGCCTTCTCCCTAATTCTTTGTAGTGAAGAAGCAATGAGAGATGCGTCGGTGACAGTGGCCTTTGGCACCGACGAGATGGCCTTGCCTTCGGATCCGACGTTCTGTTGGTCTTTTGGAGGGTTGGACGATGATGCCACGTCCGCCGACCCCGAGTCCTTGGACCGATGCGCAGATGTCCCAGTCGGAGCCGGAGCTGTGTCGCAGGCTTTGGCGGGCTTCACCGGCGCCGGCGCGCTTGTCTTGTGCGTGCCACCCTTTTTAGAGGATCTCTCCTCCGGCGCCGATTTCGACCCTGTGGAATCGCCAGATTTCTTCGACTTCTGCGGACCGGAGGTCGACGGAGTCGATGAGGCTGCAGGCTTATTCGTTTTTGTTGTTACGATCGCCATCTTAGGGACGCCTGAGTCCTTAAGTTTCGGTTTCGGTTTCGGGTCGGCCATTTTAGGTGTAGTCGATACCGTTGCTTTCAGTTTCGGTTTCGATACCCTCTGCGCAGCAAGTATGTCCGTGGCCGGGCCCGCAGGCGGGGCCGTGGCTTGCGCTACGGGGTCTTGGGTAAGGCCGACAGGCGATCCCGTGACCCGCTCCTTATGTCCGTAAACTTCGGGGCATAGCTCGTCCTCTGAGCTATCTTCCACGGCCCCATAAACCTCTTCGTCGTCCCCTACCTCGTCGACGTATTCAAGGCCTTGACCCACGACTCCGTCGTCGTCTTCCGGATCTGCCTCGACCTCCGTCTCGGGCGGGGAGATTTGAAGATGATGGCTCCGGTCCTCCTCTTCTTGGTCGTCGAAGATGTTTTCTGGATCCGGGGCCGCTTGTTTGGCCACAAGGCGCACCGCGCGCCGAATCGTGAGAGTCTTCTTTGACCTGAAACTCGCACAGGCCCTGCAGCTTCCTTCGTCATGATCTGGCGAAAGGCATTTGTTACAGACCGGGTGCACGTCTATATGTGGGTATTTGGACCCACAGAGCGGACAGAGCTTAAACGGACTCCGCTCCATGTTGGAAAATCGGTGTCGAGTCGCGATGAGAAGGCCTCGATGTCCGAAGAGTGGAAAAACTCCGCTGATTCCGGCTCCGAGAGACGGAAGAACTCGAGACCGCACGCAAACAATACCGACGTAAAGAACACACAGCCTTTTGGCCGTTTAAAGTTATGTTTTCTCGGTTCCGACGGAGAGACGTCGAGACCGCATCCGAACCCAATGGCGGAAAAAAACAATCTGGGGATGGAGCCGATGCCCATGCGCACTGTAGTCCAGGGGAGGAGACACCTATCTCAGGATACTTCGAAGACTCTTCCAGGACAACAATGTGCGATCATCCGGACCCAACACTAGGCGGCGATCTAATGCTAAGATATGAATTTAGCAGCCCACATGCCTCGAACCGAAGTGATCTAGACGGTGCGTATCTACAGACCATCTGGGACACTCAGCTAGTGTGAGGGTAAGCATGAAGAGCTTGGTGGCAAAAACAAAGGGCTATGAAAATGCAACTCCTACGGACAGGGAAGGCTGTTAAGGTGGCTCATGATCCTGGCATATTTAGAAGTATCCAGGATACGTCTGGCGGCATCATTCAGTATACATTGTAATCTGTGAAACAAGAAGAAAGAAAGACCCACAAACCAAGCATTGCAGTAATCCAGTCTACTTAGAATAAGGGACTCGGTTAACAATGGCTGGAAGAACTAGGGATAAGCGTCTGGGTCTTTTGCAGGACCTTCATCATGAAAAGCACATAGAGGCGAGTTTGTTAATGTGTTCTCATCACCTTCCCATCCTGGACAGGTACACACCAATGTGCTGATAGTTCCTTGGGTGGAAAAGCAGAGAGGGGTGTGTCCGATAATCAATGCATGTGTTAGTGGGAGTTCACAAACATGCAGATCCCATCTTGGAATGCCTACTCACCAACAGTTGAGTGGGATTCACTCAAGGGCTAAATTACATGGTCGTGGTGTAATCCTAAGAACGAGCAGACTGCAAAGTAATCTTTTGAGAATTCCTTGCAGTGGAAAATCGTGTCATTTGTGCTTTTAAGTGAAGCTTAAATGTGCAAATCACTTTAAGAATCAGGTCTAACAAGTGCTCACAGACATCTGCAAACTTATTTCCCACAGGTTTCTACAACCCAATTTGCACCAGGAAGAGCAAGGTGATAATATTGATAAAGACGATGTTGATATATTATATATAATAACAGAGTCACATCTCCATTGCTTAATAAACACAATATGACCTCCCCTTCAACCCCAATTCATAAATACTTGGTCAGGCAGGCCCTGCGACCTAGGCTGAAGCAACTAATTGACAGATTACAGTTGGTGGGGGATCCGAACACGTAACCCTTATACAAATGTGCGTACAGAGAAACCTTGATCAATCCCACAGATACCACAATGGTCTCAGAGATTGGCCCCAATAAAACACTCTTGGCCAGAGGGTTGTGCGTTCCCAAATGCAAATGCTACTTACCAGTATGCATCTGTTCTTGGCATGTAGGGCTGCTGACATTCATATCTGTGCATAGATCGCCACCTTGTGTTGGGTCCGGATGATTGCACATTGTTGTCCTGGAAGAGTCTTCGAAGTATCACGAGATAGGTGGCTCCTCCCCTGGACTACAGTGCGCATGGGCATCGCCTCCATCCCCAGATTGTTTTTAGCCATTGGCAGAGATGGAGTGAAGAATGTGAGTGATGACCATGCTATGAGCATATGTATGAATGAATACTGCAGCTGCTACAGGCGCCGGGGAGGAGGGTGGGCGATATGAATGTCAGCAGCCCTACATGCCAAGAACAGATGCATACTGGTAAGTAGCATTTGCAGTTCCAGGCATGTGGGCTGCTGAATTTATATCTGTGCATAGAATACATAGCAGTCCCTCCATTATCGGCGGCCGCCCGTGCCAGCTGCAGCGGTCTGAAAAAGTGTTTTTAGAACAGCCTGACCAACAGCTGCCTGCTGTTTGGAATGCACGTCTACACAGTAGTGCTTAGTGAAAGTATGTGTGGTAGACCATGTGGCTGCTCTACAGATATCTTCTAAGGGAATGTTACCTAGGAAAGCCATAGAGGCCCCCAACTTTCTGGTGGAGTGGGCCCTCGGTGGGATAGTGAGGGTGCGCTTAGCTTTAGCGTAACAGATCTGAATGCACTTTACTATCCACCTAGCAATCCCTGCTTTTGAGATAGCGTTTCCCTTGTGGTGTGTGGCAAAAGCAACAAAAAGCTGCTTGGTTTTGCGAAAATCTTTTGTCCTGTCTACATAATACATCAAGGCCCTCTTAACATCAAGGGTGTGGAGCATGCGCTCCGCCAGCGTCTCTGGGTTTTGGAAAAACACCGGCAATTCAATTGTCTGGTTTAAGTGGAATTGGGATACCACTTTGGGTAGGAATTTAGGGTTAGTGCGGAGCACCACCCTGTTAGCATGTACCTGGAAGTAAGGTTCTTGGATGGTGAGCGCCTGCAGCTCGCTAACCCTCCGTAGCGATGTAATTGCTACTAAGAACGCAACCTTCCAAGTCAGAAACTGAAGCTCACAAGAGTGCAGTGGCTCAAAGGGAGGACCCATCAGCCTCGTAAGAACCACATTGAGGTTCCATTCTGGAGCTGGTGGGGTCCTTGGTGGAATGACCCTTTTGAGTCCTTCCAGAAAGGCCTTGATAGCAGGGACCTTAAAGAGTGACAGGTGCTGCCTATTCTGGAGGTATGCTGCCATAGCAGACAGGTGAATGCGGATGGAAGAGTATGCCAGATTGCATTGGTACAGGTGGAACAGGTAACAAATGATGTTTTGAATGGAAGCATCTAGCGGGTCAATATCGTGGTTAACACAGTAGATTACAAACCTCTTCCATTTAGCCGCATAACAAGCTCTAGTAGTGGGCTTCCTTGCCTCCAGAATGATGTTCATGCAATCGGGAGGTAGATTAAGGTAGCCAAACTCTAGGACTTCAGGAGCCAGATCGCCAGGTTGAGCTGTTGCGGATCTGGGTGCTGAATGTCGCCATGGCTCTGCGTCAGAAGGCTGGGTGTGAGATGTAGCCTCTGATGCGGTACCACGGACAGTTCTAGAAACGTGGTGTACCATGGTTGGCGAGCCCACATTGGAGCAACCAGGATGAGAGTCATCGAGTGCTGCCTGAGCTTGCGTGCCACCAGCGGTATCAGAGGTGCTGGGGGAAAAGCGTACGCAAATTTGCCTGACCAGTTCATCCACATCGCATTGCCCTGTGATTGGGGGTGTGGGAGCCTGGCGGCGAAGCTTTGGCATTTTGCGTTCTCCTTTGTGGCGAACAGGTCTATCTCTGGATGACCCCACCTTTGGAAGTACGGTTGGAGTACTGATGGATGTATCTCCCACTCGTGCATCTGATGGCTGTGCCTGCTGAGCAGATCCGCCATCTGATTGTCCTTGCCCGGGAGATGCTCTGCCATGAGGAAGATGTTCCTCTGAATGGCCCACTTCCACATGCTCTGAGCCAGATGAGACAGCTGTGGAGAGTGCGTGCCTCCCTGCTTCTGGATGTAGTACATGGCTGTCATGTTGTCCGTCCGGATCAACACGACTTTGTTGCACAGATGTACTTTGAACGCCTTCAAGGCCATGAAGATTGCCATCAGTTCCAACACATTGATGTGCAACCTCCTTTGCTGTAGTGTCCATAGTCCCTGCACAGTGTAATGGAGTACATGCGCTCCCCATCCCTGGAGAGAGGCGTCCGTCGTCAGGATAATCTGTGGGACAGGCTCCTGGAATGGTCGGCCCTTGCAAAGGTTGTGTGGATTCCACCAATGCAGAGAGTTGTATGCCCGACCGCTCACCAACACTAGGTCTGTCAGTTGCCCATGAGCCTGAGTCCACTGACGTGCAAGGCACTCCAGAAGCGGACGCATATGTAGTCTCGCGTGCGGGACAATGGAGATGCAGGAGGCCATCATGCCTATCAACTGCATGAACACTTTCGCTGGAAGCGAGTGTTGGGGTCTGAATCGTTGGATCAGCGCCTGGATACTGGCGATTCTCACTGAATTTGGCTGCGCTGTGGCTACCAGAGTGTCGATTGTCGCACCCAGGTACTGTCGCACGTGGGCGGGCTGGAGATGGGACTTCGGGTAGTTCAGAGAGAATCCCAGATCGTGCAGGAGATGGATGGTGCGTGACACGTGGTCGACGCACTGCCGTTCTGTCCTTGCTTGAATGAGCCAGTCGTCCAAGTAGGGAAAGACGTGGACGTGCTGGCGACGGAGATACGCTGCCACAGTCGCTAGGCACTTGGTAAACACTCTCGGTGCCGTGGTGACCCCGAACGGCAGAACCTTGAACTGGTAATGCTGGTCTAAGATCGTGAATCTGAGATACTTCCTGTGGGAAGGATGCAGGGGGATATGAAAATAGGCATCTTTCAGATCCAGCGTAGCCAGGAAGTCCCCCTGTTGAAGCAGGGGAAGCACCTGCTGCAACGTGAGCATATGAAAGTGCTCCGAGAGGATGTACCAGTTCAGGGGCCTGAGGTCCAGGATCGGCCTGAGGGATCCGTCCTTCTTGGGAATCAGAAAATACAGGGAGTAAACCCCTGTTCCCCGCTCTTGCAATGGAACGAGCTCTATCGCCCCTTTTTGCAGCATGACGAGAACTTCTTGCTGCAACAAGGTCAAGTGCTCGCCTGACATAGGACGGCGTCTTGGGGGTATGTCCGGTGGAATGGACGTAAGCTCTAGACAGTACCCGTACTGGATAATAGACCTCACCCACCTGTCCGTGGTGATGGACTTCCACGCCGGCAGGAACTGCTGGAGTCTCCCCCCGACCGGTGTTGCATGGTCGGGGGGCAGTGACAAGACGTCACTGTTTGTTGGTGGTGGTGGACCTGGAGCTATTGTTTCCACGTCCCCTGCCCTTGACATTATTGCCTCTGTAACCACCTCAACCCTTGTTGTTATACGAGGCTTGGGTGTTACTCTTGTAATATTGGGTTGACTGGGACGCCTGTCCCCTTGAGGTGCCTCTGGAGTTTGAGCGGCGAAAGGAACCACTCCGAAACTGCTGACTTTGTAAAGCCCCCATAGACTTGGCAGTTTCCGTATCTTTTTTCATTTTCTCCAGTGTGGCATCCACCTCAGGGCCAAACAGGTGTTCAGGATTCACTGTTTGATTGAGGATCGTAGTTTGGATGTCGGGTTTGAACCCCGAAATTCTAAGCCAGGCATGGCGTCGAAGCAGCACACTGGTATTGATAGCCCTGGAGGCTGTGTCTGCCACATCCAGTGCACATTTGATGGATGCATTCGTAATGAGTTTACCCTCCTGAATGAGCATCTCTCCCGCCTCCTTGTATTGGTCAGGCAAGTGTTGCAGTATGGCCTCTAATGTGTCATAATGGGCCCTATCATAACGTGCAAGTAATGCTTGGGTGTTAGATATTCTCCAGATATTAGCTGCCTGTGCAGCAATTCGTTTGCCTGAGGCCTCAAAGATCTTGGACTCTTTGTCTGGGGGAGGAGCGTCACCAGTAGTTTGAGAGTTTGCCCTCTTCCGAGCGTTGGAAACAACCAAGGAGTCCAATGGCAAGTGTCCCTTGATATATGTAGGATCCGTGGGCGCTGCCTTATATTTCTTGTCGATGCGAGGGTTGACCACACGCGCTCGGGTGGGCTCCTTGAAAACCTCCGTTGCATGTTTAAGCACCCCCTTAAGCATCGGTAGTGTTTTGACAGACTTTTCGGCTACCGAGAAGGTGTCGAACAAGAAGTCCACATCCACGGGGTCCGAGTGCAGCTCGACGTCGTGGTTAGCAGCAGCTCTCTCTATCAGAGCATTGAAGGCCGCCGAGTCCTCAGTCGGGGACGTCTTGGCCGCGAAAAGTTGAGTGTCCTGACCCGACTGCGGGTCCTCCGTGTCGCCTCCGGCGGACCACGGTACGTGCTCCTCCTCCGGATCCGAGTACGCCGGATAGTTGTACTCGTCACCTTCCTCGTCCGCATCGGCTGCGGCGGAATGCGTCGGCGAGTGTCCTAGGGTTTGCGGGGACACAGGTTCCACCAAAGCCGAAGAGTCCTCGGAGTCCCTTTTGTTTTTGAGAGGGATCTTAAAGGGTTCCAACGTCGGCTCCGTCGTGATCTTCCGTTTGAGGAGCGACAGTTTTCCGGTGTTGGCGTCGATGATTACCGCACGACGTTCCTCTTCCGCAAGCGGCTGGAGACGAAGCTTCGACACCGCCAAGGCAGCCTTCGGCGTTAATGCCTCCCCCGAGGGTCCGCCCTGTTTCGGCGCGAAGGCCTTCGGCGCCGATTTGGGCGGTAGGGTGAAACGGATAGGCGTTTGCTCCCTCGCAGGCTTAGGCGTCAGCTTAGGCGCACTGGTGTCCCGAGCGGGAACCACACTGGCCTTTCGGATCCGCTGCAAGGATTCCGCAACCTTCTTTGTCCAGGCCGGAGAGGGCTGGGCCGGTTCGAGCGACCCCTCATCCTCGAGAGTCTGTTCGCCGGCAGGCACCTTCTTCGGGGCCGACGCCCCATGCCTATGCGCGTCGTCGGCCTGATGCTTCTTCGAAGCAGTCTTCGGGTCCGCGACCCCTTTCGGCGCCGACGCAGCCGCGTCGGAGGACTTCGCCTTCGGCGCCGACCCCGAGGGCTTCGGGTCGGCCATTTTGGCGTGGCTCTTCAAGTCGGCCATTTTGGTTTTCTTGGAAGTTGACACCTCCAGAACCTTCTTCACCTGCGCCACTTTCACTTTCGGTTTCGCATCCGAGGATGCGTGACCGGTTGGCTTCACTTTCGTTTTCTTCGACGTAAGTGATGGTTCATAAATGTCCTTGACCGGGCCCGGAGGCGGGGACGTAGGACTCATAGTTAGATCTTGGGTAAGGCCCGAAGGCGATCCCTCGACCCGGGTCGTATGAAGGGGAACAACCCCTGAGTCAGGTTGGGGATGCTCTTCCTCCGAGCTATCTCCCATCGTGGTAAAAGCCTGATCGTCGTCCCCTACCTCGTCGGTGACTTCGTCAAAGTTCTCCTCACCCGCGTCGTAGGCCTCTCCCTCGGATGCGGGATTAGAGTCCGAACCTTGCACGTCGTCTTCTCCCTCGACATATTCTTGGAAAATGTCGTCTGGCGGGGGCGCCGTGGCCGATAACCTAGCCTGGAGCCTATTGGCCCGACGAATCTTTAAAGTCTTTTTACTCCTGAATTTCGAACACGCCATGCAGGTGTCCTCGCGGTGATCCGGCGACAAGCAGGTATTGCACACCGGGTGCACGTCGAGGTGCGAGTATTTAGAGTGACACAACGGGCACTTCTTAAACGGAGTTCGCTCCATAGCAAGAGTGTAGTATAGGCCCGACCGCGCCGAAAGCACGTGGAAGGGCAGCAAGAGATCGGAGCTGAGAGTCAGAAAGAAACCCGTACGCAACTATACAGACGCCCAGCCTAAAGACCTTTTGGTCTCGAGTAGAAGTTGAACAACTATCGGTTCCGACAGAGGGAACCGAAACACATCCGAACCCAATGGCGGAAAAAAACAATCTGGGGATGGAGGCGATGCCCATGCGCACTGTAGTCCAGGGGAGGAGCCACCTATCTTGTGATACTTCGAAGACTCTTCCAGGACAACAATGTGCAATCATCCGGACCCAACACTAGGTGGCGATCTATGCACAGATATGAATTCAGCAGCCCACATGCCTCGAACACACCATAAACGCAAATGTCACACTAAGTAAGGAACACTCAACCAATCAGAACGCAGCATGCACACTACATGCAGTGATAAAGTGCTCCCCATGTTGGATATTTGGACACGTACCCACTAGCACTGTATTGTGTCCTTGCAAGGTCGAGACCCACCAGTGTTTCTTTTCAAGTGACCAGATTTATGACTCCGTTACTAGCCCAGACTCAGATTCTAAACAGAAGGCACAAATCGCTTTATTAGACTGTCAAATGTATTAAATGACGGCCAAACCCAATGTACTTTGAGACAATCTTCAGGAAGAGCAAGGTGTACGTAAGCCATGCTGAAAGCACTGGAGGCGTGTTATAGAAAATGTTTTAAACTGAGAAGAAAATAAGTTCAAATGTTAAAAAATAAATAAAACACTATGTTAGGAAGGCGCTTGAAAAGACCAGGGTCTCAAATATTGTGATATTCTACAAACCAAGAAGAGGGAAGACGGCTGGGTGGGATGTCCATCTTCTGACAACTTTAATGCATTGAGTGGTCTCTTTACTACGTTAAATGAGATGACACAGAGCTGTATACCATCTAAATGTGGACGTTGTCTGTTCTGTGCTAATAAAACTAAAATAAAAACAATTGAAAAAAAATTCAACTGTTTTTCTCGGGCATTCCTATTTTACACTTTGTGAAAAATATACACAAACATACACAGTAAGGAAAATGGTTTGTTATAATGATCAGTGAAGTTCGCCTGTCCATTCCAACAGAGCTAAGTAATACTCAGAAGTCAAATAGTTTGATGAGTAAGGCAAAATGTTGTAACTCACCGTCATGTCAGACCATAACTTATATACGTTATAAGGTCCAACAGGCTACGTGAATCTAGCCTAAAGCCTTTAGTTGTTGGTCAATCCACAAAAAGTGGGAAACACAGACCCAAACTGCCTCTTATGTCTTTCAGTGCAGTCTCAAACTGCTGATCCATCCGTCTAGGTCCTGATAAGTGGGAGACAGCAACAAGGGAGGCAACATCATGCCTTTCAGTGCACTGTGCACAGCATCGATTCATCCATTCGATCCCTGCCCGGATGAGCAGGATTGTGAAGGGACTCGCACCTGTGCCTGCCATCTCAGTCTCGCACTATCTATGCATCCATCCATCCCTGTACTGATGAGTGGGAGATAGCAACAAGGGAGGCAACCTCATGCCTTTCAGTGCAGTGTGCACAGCATCAACCCATCCATCCACCCACCCATCCATGCCTGCCCGGATGAGCAGGATTGTGAAGGGACTCGCACCTGTGCCTGTCATCTCAGTCTCGCACTATCTATGCATCCATCCATCCCTGTACTGATGAGTGGGAGATAGCAACAAGGGAGGCAACCTCATGCCTTTCAGTGCAGTGTGCACAGCATCAACCCATCCATCCACCCACCCATCCATCCCTGCCCGGATGAGCAGGATTGTGAAGGGACTCGCACCTGTGCCTTTCATTTCAGTCTCACACTATCTATGCATCCATCCATCCATCCCTGCCCTGATGAGTGGGAGGGATAAGTGGCACATATTATGCCTTTCAGTTCAGGCTCACACTGCTCATCCAACCACCATGTCCTGATGAGTAGGTGGAAGGGTGGATGGGGCATGCCTAGTCCTTTCAGCTCAGTCTCGCATACATCTACCCATCCATACAACCCTCTCCTGATGGGTGGGAGACAGCAGAAAGGGAAGCAAACCTATGCCTTGTAGGGAAGTGGACACAGTCGCTCTATCCATCCAACGGATTGTTGAGGGCCTCACACCTTTCTCCTACCAGAAAAAATATTTTTCATAAGGGGAGGGGAGGAGACAAGTTATTTAACATTAATGCAATTTTTTAACCAATTCTACTGCTTTCCAAAACAAAATAGACATTGTGGAGCTCTTTGAGTCGTGGACCAGTGACTGAAGCTATGCATCCTGTGTGGGAGAACAGCTGATACGGATTCAGAGAATACACAGAGCCGGCACATGGCCCTGCCTATTCCTGCTAGTTAGCAGGATATTGAATAACACCTGGCTTTGGTTTCCAAGAATCTAGTTCAGCCCAATGTCCAGAGCCCGCACACTGCGGTCGCTTCGAAGAGCGCCCCTCTCCTGACATTTGCGTTTGAACAGATGAGGACTTCTCACAGTTCCAGCCTCACCCTATCAAACAACGCGTCTGCACACCCAGGCTCAGGTGGGCAACCCATGTGTGTGTGTGCACGGGTTCACCTTGTTACAACAGGCGTGTGGGCGCACAGGCTCACCTTGTCAACCAACGTGTGCACACACGGGGACGGTGATCGGCGGAGGGGACGCGCCTTTCCATTAGGAGGGGACGCATGCTTCCGCGCAGCAAACGCTTAACACAACCAAGGCATAAAACCATGTTTGTGATCATCCATAATAAACCTGTAATAACCTTTTGCATCCTTTAAATAAAAAGCTGAGCATGGTGCTACTTATAAAAGGGCTGGAAATCTTTTCAAGGGAAAGGTTTCAGCCGTTCGGGAACCCCGTGAACTTGCCAGAGTCCCCTTCAGCTCTAAATAATATGACGTTCACCACCTGGCGATAATATTTGTATCGAATGTAGAGGGTTGTAAAATGCTTACTGGGGTTTTAAGCAAGTTCGTCTCTTTTGCATATTTTCTATGCAAAACGACTTTACTTATAGGCGAACAAAATTGTTTTCTGTGAAGCATATCTAATGCAGGACCATTTTGATATTTTCAATTACGTTACGACGTGCTATAAAGTATTACAAAAGGTCACGAGTTTCATGTGGAAAACGTCGCCGATTATTTGCAGACCTTTCCATACAGCTTTGTGAAGGTTGCAGTTGCAGAGACACATAAAAAAAGGTTCTTTGCGCACCCCTACAATTCATGCAATCCAAACCACTCAGATAAACTGTACTCCGGATTGTGAGTTCAGGGGAAAGTACTTGGTCATGCACGGAGGACTTTGCTGCTGGGGGATCCGCGCGCGGGTGGACAGACCATGCTTTTCAAGGTAAGGAAACCGCTCATGACTATGCAGCCCCCGCGAGCAGAGCGCGCACAGACAGAAGCAACTTACAGCAACACTTGTCTCCTTATAAACTACAAAATAATCTAGTTAAGTGTGTTCACAAACTACCTCCAGGCTTCGCTACGGTGGCCAGGATATCCTTCCAGGTGTAGAGTACAATATTTACAGGCTCTCCTCATGTTACTCACCCCTGTTCCCCACTCTTGCTGCACAACTGACCTTTGCCTTGGCTTTGTCGGGCCGCGATGGCAATTAACCCCATTTCCTGTGGTAAGTCGAACATCAACCTGCAAATCAGAAGCGGGAGATTGATCAGCCAGGAAGAAAGGGGAAGGAAGCAATAAAAGTTCTTGCACAAAATCTGACAATAAAAGTAAAACTTTTTTTTTATATTATATAAAAAAAGCTTTGTTCTATCAGATGTTTAAGAAAAAAAGAGGCCAGCACAAGAGCTGCAATTTCGCAATGGGTTTATGTTGGGTACACTTCTCAAGTCTTTCCAAAGGTGAATCCCCACGGGGCCCTTGTGAACAGAGCCCGGCTTTGACTAGACTCCCAGCTGTATTCTTCTCCAAGCCAAGGCCTTCTTTTAGCCATTCCCTTGCACATAAAATGTCGACACACTTGGCTGTTGTGTGATGGGAGGTCACAAAACGGATGCAACGCATTTTCAACACAAGGAAGCCCAGTGGATTTCACAAATTCACTCAATTAATAATCTGTCTGTAGCCCCTGAACTGCCAGGTGTTAAAATAACAAGGTGCAACACCGGCAGCCAACCGAGGGAAGGAACCTGCTGATGGGTGGCAAGGGAGATGAGTTTTCACATTACAATAGCGTTTGTTCTATCAAAGTGCCATTTACATCACTGCACAAGAGGCAAGTAATTGGAAAATGCTGTGCTAAATACCCACTAACACTGTCAACATAAAAAAGTAACGGCTTGATACCAGGATTTTTATTTTAAATATTTTTTTGGTAAACACAGTGTTATTTATAGCACTTTTACATAGCTCCCAACAGCCCATATGGTTTCTGATGTTTTAAAAAGTAGGTATACATAAAACCGAAGCAATAAATGCTAGAAAGGGCATTAAATAAAACATAATTATAGAAAAAAAGAATAAAGGTATATATACACAACTGCAGCCGTTTTATCAAGATTTCTGAAAATGTCAACACCGTGGGAACTGAGTGAGTGTGAGAGAACTTACTCCTAGAAGTGGTGAAAGAATAGTCAGTGTTTCAGGTCTTTTTGCAGGGGCAGAGTTCCAGGTAATGGAAGCACACAAGGTTTGTGAAAGGGCAGTGGCCGCTATGTAGTTATAGTTGTGCCATACTTCCCACTCAAAAGCCATTTTTGATTTCCTATAACTTTTCACCCCATGGACAGATTTGCAGGAAATCTGGTAACCAATTCGCTTGGCATAGGTCCACCTAAGGTCTGGCACGCCACTATTCGTGCAGATTTTACCTTGGGAAAAAATGATAAGCGAGGGTGAGGGGGAAAGATGTGCGTTTCCATTTTAGCTCCCAGAGGAAAATTTGCTCTTGTCAAGTGCGTTTGTTAGTTTGGTTCAGTAGGTTTGGAAATATAAGTGTTTAAAAAGGATGCAGAGTGGGATTTAACCACATGGCTGCTAGGCGTTTTCCCGTCCTGTGCTGCAAATTATTGTTTTTTATTGTTTTATGACGAGCTCAGCTCGTCATCAGCACAGCTCAACTGTGCATCATGACGAGCTGAGCTCGTCATCAGCATCGAAAGGGTTAAAGAGTTAACACTTAGCATATCTGTGCCATTTGGGAATAATCGCATATCCTTTACAAATCTAGAAATTAATTTTTAAAAATCCGAATTTTAACAAGAGGCGTTTTCTCCAATTATCCCTTTTGGATCAGGGTGATCTATGGGGCTGCCATAAGAGAAAAAAAGTCTCTTGCAGTGGACATTTCTGGAAACAGGACACAGTTCCTGGATCCTAAACAAAAAATGTAAAGCCATATGGACCCTCAAAGGACACTCCACCCCACGGAGACAATATGAACACAAATTAAATGAGTCACAGCATCTGCAGATCCTTTTGGGATGAGCAGAAATCCAGTAACTAAAATGGTGGCTGGGATCCACGGTACAGACACTCAGTAGATCCCCAAAAAAGATACAGAAAGGGCAAGCTTCATATGTGGGTATAGTGCACCCATGGCAAGCCTGCCTAACCAAAGGTTGTACTCAGCGGGGGTTGGAAATTAGATATATATTGTACAATAAATTCACTGAAAACAACATCAGCTAACAACTGTGTTAAGGTTCTGGCTCAAAACATGCAAGCTATCGAGAGGCAACATTGTGGGCGGGGATGAGCTGTGGCATGTTTTTTATACATGTTTGAACCATTTACATATATTTGAAAAAAGCGAGAGGTTTTCCTTCTGATCCGGGAGCGGAAGCAATACGGCCAGTTCCATTCTATTATTGCCCTGATTGGGAAAGTTGGTGGCGTATCATGGCCACATCTACTATCCAGGCGAGTGACAGCTGAAACTTTGCTGTTTGACAAATATGACTTTCTGACTCTATTTTCATACTATTGTGCTCACTTCCGGACACATCTCCACTTGATTACCTAAAAAGGATTGGGGTATAATACCTTTTAAAGTGAACATATGGACTTATGATTTGATGTTATTTCTTATTGAGCCATATGGAGAACCTGAGCGTTGACTGGTCTGACTACTAAACATAGACCGTATGAACAGGAATTTGGCCCAAAATATCATTAGGAATTTGGATTGGACTAGGCGCTGCTTATTTTTTGAATGCCCACTATTTGGAACCTTCTGAGGTCCACACAATATACTCTCTGCCCTGACGAAGTTCCTTCAAAGGGAACGAAACGCGTTGGCTGTTGTTTCGATTTTTACTGAGAAGAATAAAAACATATTGATAAAGTTTATCCCTGGCTCTGCCGTGACTGCTTATCTGGTGCTGCCTCTATGCTTCTTGAATCTTCCTCTGGAATTCCAGTGGGACCCAACCACAGCAGGTCCCTGAGGCTCATTGCACAGAATTTGATATATATGGGACTTTATGATCGAGGTGCTCAATTTGTAGTCTGCTGTGGATCCTATTGTATTCTCCTAAAAAAGCAAGATGTAGTTACTCCGTAGTTATGGTTCAGCCACAATTTCAATGGAATTTTTTTTGTTGATTTGCCTACTACTCTGGTGCTAACGGCTAGATCTGCACAAGACTTGCTCTTGCTTACTGTATGCATCTCTGGTTCAGCATGCCAATTTTCATGCAGTTTCATAAGGGAGGAAAACGGTCTCAAAGGGAGGAGATCTATAAAAAAGTTTTCCTCAGGAAATGTTGCTCATTGCCACAGCAAAAAGAGCTAAACGGAGTTATGCCAAGCTTGGCATGACTGTAGAACTCTATTAACACGGTGTGCTTTTCATGAGTTGCTTTAAATTAGTTTAATCATTTTTGAGATATTTGCATTCTAAAGAGGTGCCAGGTGGGTTTGAAATGGTTAACACTTTTATATATATTAGGTGTTGAGGCCTCGAACTGTCAGACTCAAAATACAATTTTGTTCTTGCAGTCACCAGTACAGGATGTGTACTGAGAAAAAATTAAAAAGAGCCAAAGAGGTCAGAAGGAGCATGCCCAGAACCCCAAGCTCAAGAGGGGATGGCCCAAAGGGACCGACCTCCTGCTATTAACATTTTAAGAAAAAGGGGCTTTTATTTGCAGAGTTCAAGAAACATGTAACCAGGTTTGATTAACCAAGAAACCATGTAGGCAACCGTGTACCCGGGAGCGCGGTTTGTGAATCGCCAAAAACATTTTAAAAAAATACAAAAAAAAGAGGTCACTGCTGTGCATACCTGAAGGTCACATTCAACAAGCAACACGTACACAGAAGGTCAATCCAGTACATTAAAAAAAGCTGAATTTCACTGAAATAAATGTATACCTTAAGTCCTGCTGCCCACCATGCTCATTAAATCACATTGCCAAAAGCAGCTGAATAAAAAATAAAAAAAGTCTACCGTCAAGAACAAAACATGGTGGGCAGTGTGAGCTACTGTGTGTGTTGTATAAAATAAGTGCTAAATTGCAGGTATTTTTCGGGTTTGTGGCTCTGCACGTATGAATAAATGTTTTATGCCTTAGTGTTTTGTTATCTGTAGTTACTGTAAATATGTGTTTACCCTACCCAGAACCAGAATACAAGGAATTAAATTAATACACTGAAATAAAATCACGCTGAATAGGCCACACGAATGTTAGCAGACTTGTTTTTCACTATCAAGCCACATATAATGCAACAAAGAAAGCAATGTTTTAGTCATACATAAATTGAATGGTTAATTCAGACAAAAGAAATGGGTGCCTTAAACTGATGAGACTGCACGTTCCTATTACTATGCACATGCATTATTACGACCTATTTTATAGAAACTGAACAGCTCCATTCAGGTAGGTACCACACTGAGATACAAAAAAAAGAGACGCCACATTGTACCAAACATAACAAACTGCAGTAAATCGAGCATGCATATTTTATAGCAATATGGCTAGATAAACCAGATGCACATTTTGGAGGAATGCAACAGTAAAAGTGGAATCCAGTGACCAGCTTCTGTGCCTTGCTACCTTCCACACGTTTTGCTCATATTTTCTAAGCCACACACTGGTCCACGTTTTCTCCCACCTGCAAATGTTCCTCTCCTTAACATGGTGTTATCTGTAAAATCATCACCATGTGAACAATACCGTAAAGACAGAACTCAAAGTGCCAGGCACACAATGGCAGCAGTTTACAATTATTGCAACATCACTTGAGAGATCACACTGACAGCTCCATCTCAATGTCACACTGAGGACCTGTCACTTGCTTCCACGTTTGACAAACGTCTGGCAGGATTATTTATGAATGCAGCATAAACAGATGTCTCTGATTACCAGGAAAGCAAGCGAGGAGCAGTAAAGGTTTTATTTAAAGGCACTCCTTCTCGAGGGATCTAATTACGATTTAATAACAGTGAATAAACCTACAGGTTCTTAGAATTGAAGATTATATTTCAACTGGTAATCTGCACATACAGCTTTAAAAAATTACACTTTACAACAACATCACAACTTCCCTCGTGGAAGCTCCTTTATACAAAAAAAATCAAATAGTCAATGTTAAAAACATCTTCCTTAAAGAGAAGCGTCTTTCTGATACTTCAAACCTTACACATATCAGCAGACATTCCACAATTAATTATATGAGAGGAAATGCTCAGTAGAAACTCTAACCTCAGATTTTAAATAGCTTCTCAATCTAAAATAAATGGCTTTTTAGTATAAGGATGTGGCTATTAATGCAGAATGAGAATGTTGCTTTGCTGCTAGGTCATTAGGATGACGTCTGTTAGAAAACCAGGAGGGACCAATAGAGCTGATCCCATTAACAACAAATGTTGGTAATGTTAATTCATTTAACCTGATATTTCTCTGAGGTCATTCATTATTTTCAGATAGCACAGTTCAGAAACAGAAAAGGGAAACCTTGCAAACTCTTTCCATAAACAGGCAGTCGACTCCATACTGTGCCAGTAAAGTTCATGTTGATGTGCACTCTTTTGAAATTTAGGATTATATCTACATACTTACAACAAAAAAGATCATCATGCATAGGAAGATTGTTCTAAAGTGTTGCTAAGTCTTATTAATGTGGAAATATAAATATATAGATATAGATATAGTAAGAACAGATATTTGAAAAAGGCAAATTCATTTCTTTAGTACACAAAATTAGAGAGATTAATACCATCTGCAGCAAAAGCTAAAGAACATTTATGCTATCGTGGGTCAAAGTAAAAACATTTAGTATGATGAAATGACAGAAGATTAATTTGTCCCTCTAACAGGACCTACAGGTATTATTTAAAAAATATATATATTTTTTAAAACTGATATGTATTCCAATACTTATAGGCATTGTTATATTCAGCGCTTAATTTGTAAAGCAATATGTGTGGGGTTCCAGAGTTTTAATTAGACATCCACCACTGGTGCTGTCAAACACTGAGGCTCCCTAGTCTTGATTTTACCGTATGCTTATGACTCTTTCGTCCACAACCCTACACTCAGTTTTTCAGGGAAGTGAGATTATAGGCCCAATTCACTAAGGCAAATCTACAGGCCAAATTTTCCACGTAAATTTACATCTGAGCTTAGGGACAAGTCTCCACAAAAATATTTTTAGGCAACCTAGGATTGACACTTATATATTTGTCCTTAAATGAAGGGATGAGACTAAGTAAAATTCAAAATACAACTGCAAAGTACCTTTACTAATGTATTTTAGGCATAATTGCGACAAATATAGTTCTACATAGCATAGGCAGAGATCTGCATCTATGCTATATGAAACTACTAATTGAAACGAATAAGGAAACAGTTGTCACCTGAGGAAAATAACAAACATTCCCAAAAGGAGCACCCTGGGCTCTGCCCTCTTCCCCTTGTGCTGCAATAATTTCTGGATGTCAGACATCGGCTTCAGTTGAGCGTCATTTTGTGTGTATGTATGCTTGAAATAAGCAATGTATAAAGTGTGTCTGTGAGTGTGGTAGAGGAGTGTTAGATGTGAGAGGACAGTGTTTATAGTTCAGTAACAATATTTGCAATTTTCTAATTAAGTTCATGCGTTGTGGCAACGTAATATGATTTGTATAGTTGTCTGCAATCCATTCAGTTATGACATTTATTTTATTGTTACTTCTTTCTAATTAGATTTGTATAGGGGGTCTACAACGTATGCAAAAATATAACTAATCTTTTACATACATTTTGTTATTGTTATTTTATGTATTTAACAATTTTTTCAAACATATCTTTTTTGGCATTTTATAATATACATTGTAATAATATGCTGGCACATGCATCAACATCTGAATTTGTGATTACCAAATAGCAATTAATAAGGAATCTCTATTTGGTAATTGCAAATGCCTATGCATGTAGGAATCCCAAAAAAAATGTGATTTCTTAACATTAGCTAATAGCGATTCTGTAAATAGGGAATCGCTATTAGTTAATGTGACTCCATTCATTCCTATGGGCCTACAGGCCCATAGAAATGAATGGTAAAGCATTCGCAAATTGCGAATGCCAAATTGATAATCGCAAATTGCGAATGCAAAACCAAGGTTGCCGGGTGGGTGGAGGGGGGGGGTGGGGGGGGGGGGGGGGGGGGGGGCGCCTAAGGCCCCTCTGAAGCACCACAAAAAAAGTTGCAAGTGCAAACATGTGCAGCACACACAGGGCATGTGGGCGCTACATGCCACTTTTTATGCATTTTTGAAAGCATGCGCAAATTACCATCAAAGTGAAGTTGACGGTAGTTAGCGTTTCCGAAATGTACAGTTTGCATTTAGGAAAGGCTACATGCATAGGCATTAGGGAATCCCTAAATGCATTCGCAATTTCGGTAATTGCAAAAATTGTGATTCCCTATATTGCGAATACAAAAAGGTACATGCGTCAGAAAAGGCCTTTTTCCATTAATAATAAACCTGTTTGTGACCGGAAAAATGCTTGATGCAAGTGCCGCATTGTCTTTGCACTTTACAAAGTTCAACCAGGTTCAATAATGTTACAAGTAGAAGCGCAACCCAATATGCATCATCAACAAATATGTAAGGGAGGAATGCTACATTTCCCAAACCAAAAGTGACTTGTATATGGCGCCTCAGGAAATCTCCAGTAAAAATGGGATCGGTTTATTCCCATAAATCTCTATTTGTTCAACACTTTTTACATATTTTACAATTTGATTTGCATAGGTGTCTACAATTTCTAAAGTTATATGCCCATTATCTTTTCCTCTAATTTATTTTTCTTTTTTGTGTGGACCTTTGTGCTGGTAATGTTATTCCCCGTCTCCGCTGATTTGTATGGAATTCCCTTGCAGTGTCTGTGAGGGGTCACGTCTGCATCACTCAAATACATAGCTGGAATAGTTCTGAGTTTGTTGGGGCTGTGGTGCTATTGGAGTAGATGTGTGTTTGCCTTTAGTGAATTGCAACTGGCTGTGTGTCCCTCCTGGAGACTATTATTTATTTTCCCTTTACTTCTCCCTCTTTCTAGAGAATATTACCTATTTTCTAACCACTCGCACATGTACCCTAAAGTACAGATCTGAATGCGCCTATTTCAGAGACATATTGGCATAGAACTTCGTGCGTAAGAGATAGCAGACATACACATTCTGGCCGGACAGTACTCGGTTCTGGAGTTTGTAGATTAGGATTTGACTCTGAATCAAACTGTTGTAAGTAAGATTTACGACAGTAAAACGTTTTGTGGAATATTCAGTCTTAATAACTTCTAAAACACATCATAGATTCTCTTCCAAAGTGGATTTCTGCCATAATTGCAGCACAGTAATTTGTTCCTGCTCTTCAATCAAACATTTGATTGTGCCTTAAAAGCAAACACTACATTAAAGATCGAGTAAAGGGCATACATGTTAGATTCTGTTTACTCACGAACGCACGTTTTGCCTAAACTAATAAGGAACATTTCATTTTTTGTGTGTTTAGGGCTCCATGGAAAACGAAAGGCAAGATGCACACTGGAAGCTTGCCATGCTGGGAAACAAGGCGACTAAGCGCGTGAAAAGATTCGGGTTAGTTCATAAGACTTAAAAACAAAAATGAAGCTTTTCTTTTAGTTGTGCTCAACTTCAGAACAGAAAATGTTACCAAGCAAACAGTACTCTTCATCTTTAAAAAAAAAAAATATTCCAAGTATTTTATTAAGAATTTTACACATATATTTTAAGCATCAATCTTCACGGGGTAGCATCCCCAGCTGGGCGTTCCTGCCTACTGTACAAGTTACAGTATACATGATCGGATGCCCCCCTTGCTTACTTCTGTCCTACTGTAGGAGTGAAGGTAAGAGAAAGATAATGAACCAAATGTGTGAGCCTGATGTACACAAAACCAGAAAAGCCGATTTAAACAACGGGCCAGATTTATTTCCACAGTGAGTGAATTCAGGCGTACCACCCAAGGAAGATATATGCAAGCCATACATGAATACCCATAGAAAATATTTTAAAAAAATCAGAACCTATAAAAGTGATCTGATTAAAGCACAGGATGTTGGTGTAAAAATGGTTTTCCTGCAAAGCCTATAGAGCAAACCAAATATTTTATATTTATGTGCCCAACCCTGCCTATGTAGGTTGGTAATTGAAAAGCCAGGTAGGTATTCAGATTCTTGAGAAATTCTAGAGAGGAGGAGGTTCTGATGTGGAGTGAGAGGTTGTGCCACACTTTAGGAGCGATGTAGGAGAACACCTGTAGGAAGGTAGATACCTGACTATGGTTACCCCCAACTTTTTGCCTGGTGTTTTGCTGGTTTTCCGACTTAGTTGACCTGGGGCCCTGCCAATCAGGACCCCAGGCCTACTGCTCTCTCTCTAAAATGGATTCCATGTACCTTAGGTACATTTCCAATTGGTACTGGGCCACCTTATTGATATTTGATATTTATGGTTTTTTGTAAAGCGCTGCTATCGCTCCCGAGGGAGCATCTTGGCGCTGTACCCACAGCAGATCAACTTGGATAGCATGGATCAGATAGCTGCGAGAACTGAGGAGTCAGATTGAGAGTAAATCCACGTCTTCAGGGCTTTCCTGAAAAGGCTTTCTGAGGGGGCATGCCTGAGATTAGGGGGGAGGCGATTCCATGCCCTAGCGGCAAGGAATGAAAAGGTCTTTCCACCCTTTGTTTTTAATTTGATTCGGGGTTCAGAGATGAAATTAGCGCCTGATGACCTCAAGCAGCGAGTTGGGGTATAATGCTGAAAGCGCTTGATCAGGTAAGCTGGGCCCGTGCACTTGTTAGCTTTAAAGACGGTGACTAAAAGCTTAAACAAGATTCTCTTGTGGAGGGGCAGCCAATGGAGTGCGTTAAGGGCTGCAGTGGCCGAAGACCTACGGGGGAGTTTCAGGACGAGCCTGGCCGCTGCATGTTGAACGGTTTGTAGTTTTTTTAGTGAGGACTTCTTAATGCCTGCTAGGAGGCCGTTACAATAATCCAGCCGGGAAAGGATAAGCGCAACCGCGACTGATTTCCTGGCTGAGATGGGCAAGAAATTAAAGAATTTCTTTAGTTGCCTGATTAAGCTGAAACAGCGTCCTGCGGTGATACGCACATGTTCATCGAAGCTGAGGGAAGCATCGAATTGAACTCCCAGATTACGGGCTGACACAACCGCGCTTGGTGGTGCTTCAGAATTATGGGGCCACCACTCTTTAGGGGAAAAGAGTGTGCCTTTACCGAGAGGTATTATTTCGGTTTTGGCGCTGTTACATTTCAGATGATTCAGGTTGAGCCAGGAAAAGACTTCTGACAGGCAATTTTGGAGTCTGATGGCAGCGTCAGGGATTCTTTTGTCAATAGTGACGACGAGTTGAGTATCAGACCCTGTAACTCAGGGCATAGGTGTACCCAGGGCCTACCAGGGGCTGAAGCATGTATTATGCCACCCCTGGATGGCCATCTAAATCTGACACAACTGGCTGCACGACAGCTGGGGCAAGGTGGTGTAATCACCCTTTGCTTTAGATATAGTATACCTATATCTAACCCTAAAAATGGACACACAGATTCCTATCAGTCACTCCTATGGCAGGACTTGACAATCCTGAAGGCAGAGTGCTTGGAATCGTGTGAGATGGTGCTCTGGCATGAGCTGAGCCCGTTTGCAGCTTGCGGAACCAAGTCCTAATAGCTGTTCCATGATAACGCATACCATATACTCTTAAGTGCATTATAATCCTCGCGGTTAAATGCTATCTTTGGTATCGCTTTATCAAAACATGTCGAGTAAGGTGTCATACGAATTGGAATACTAACCCCTCGCCAATTCTGGCGACGGGGTTAGCATTCCACCCTTCTAGAGGGACACGACATGTATGTAACTGTGAACCCCGGTTAAAGTTAACTGAAGCCTCAGCTCCACAAAATGGATGCTGCCACCACAGACACGAGTCTGACCTCCTGCTGCTGGGAGTCCTTCCAGCGAGGAGAGCTTGGACAAAGGGTTTCCTGTCAGGGGCGGTGCTAGCACCATCCCAGACAGGGTTTTGTGTATCCTGGGTAGGCAGGGCTTTACAGGAAGGTGACTGCAGAGTGGCACCCCGGTGCTCACTACGCATCTGCCGGCTAGAACCAGTTCCAGGGGCACACCAGCCCCTGGCCTAGGGAAAGTCCGGCATGGGAGAGGGGTGTAACCACCCCCCTTCCTGGTCCCACCCCTAGGGCAGGACCTAGTCGCGTACCCACCCCTTTCTTTAGGATAAAGGCAGGAGCGGGGACCCTTTCAAATTAGATCATCTTTGAATCAAGAAACTACTTTCTACGAAAGGAACTCTCGACTTCTTCTCAAGATTTCTCCATTGTGGCTAAGGAGTAGTCACCCTGCACCCGCAGGCACCATCTAAGAACTCTGCGGTTTGCTGCACGTCCTTCCTCAGGAATCCGACCGACCAGCACGACGAGACCCGGCTTCCCTGGCACCTCTGACCTCTACCTACCTCTACAGCTAAGCTGAGAACCGTAGGTGCGACGAGACCTCGAGGGACCGGCCATCATCAGAACTGCACGACTTCTATCCAGCACGACCGCCGAGGGATCCTCTGGTGAGTGTTTTGGGGTCCGAGAAGCCCCAACCCTGAGCAGCTCCAGCACCGAAGTCCAGCCTCCCAGCATCTCCACGATCTATGTGGGGCCCTTCTGCTTTTTGCTGCTCACCGCGTTGTTTGGCTACTAGCCCGCTGGCTTGTGGCCTTCTGAACGAAGCCCGACGACATCACTGCTGCTGGTCTGGTTGCTCCAGAGTGGCCCTTGCTCCCTTCCAAAAGAGGAGCACCCCGGACCCTCCTGGTCCACTCCAGACGCCATTTTAGGTCCACCGCGTGGGCTTGAATTTGCCAAGACTTGTTGCCCCAATCCTGGGTCCAGCGACGTCGACAGCATCAACCATCGTGGGACAGCTCGCACCTCCATCCTGGTCGCCGACAACGCCTCCTGGTCCGTGAGACTGCAGAGCCCAGCGTCGCCCACTCACCTACTCGAGGTGACTACCATCCGGTGCCCTCCTGGTGCCACCTGACTACTGGCTAGTAGTCACGAACTTGGTCCCCTCTGCTTTCAGGTGTCATCCATCTTCGATCCAGGCTTGGATCATTCGAACTATCTTCACTGGTCGCCTGCCAGCAACTTCTTTCTTCAGGCTCCTGGTTCGTCTACGAGGATTCCCGACGTCTTTTGAGACCCATGCAGCTGCAGCCCCTGGGCTAGGTAACTTAGGCATTTCGGTGCCCCAGCATAGCCTCACTATCCAAGGGTCAGGATCCACTGTCGTTTTCGATCTACCTTATCGGGTTCGCCCGAGAACACTAACTTTGTCTTTACTAGCTCCCATAGACTTTGTCCCACATCCCGCGTGAGAGTGCACACTCTGCACCCGAGTCCCCTAGGCCTCCTACTAGTAATCTGAAGGTTCAGTAACATAGTCCTAGCGATTCCAAAGCCTATTAGTACAGTACTTACCTGCTAGTAATTTCGCATTCCACTTTCATAGTATATGGTTTTTCGTGCCCCTCTGGCATTTGTGTAAATTGTGCAACTTAAAGTATTTTCGTAAGAGTTTTGTTGTGTGCTTAGAACCCTGTCCTCATAAAGAGTACAGGGCTGTTGTGATCTAAATAAATACACTGTTTATTTTCATAACACTTGTGTGGTGTCCTTTCACTTGGTGTTCAAGGGGTATATGTGATGGTATAACAGCTGGCTTAACACGCCCTCTAGAGTTTAGCCCGAAGACTCCTCGTATCCATGCTACTAGGATAGCTGGTCTATAAGGTTGACTTACAACCAATCACCATAAGGGTTGTTTGGACTGATACAAAGTGCTCACTAGAATAGTGAACATTATATATCAGGCCAACTTCTCACATTGGTGAGCAGCGGTTGGGATTTGAGCTTGCTGTTGTTTTACCACACGTATCCTAAGAATATCTTGTGAAAGATCACATAAGTACTCCAGGTACATATAACTTAGCTTAGAATACTCTGAGTTCTACTGAACCAGCTGTTGTAGCTCCTCAAGGCTTAGCACACCTTGGCTACAACTCTTAGCAAGCGATCAGTAGGCAAACAAATAGTGTAGGTAGGTGCATCACTTACACCACACTAGAATCAGCATGTCAGACAAAGGAGGAAACTCTGAGTCTCCCCTTGTGTCAGTGGACCCTCCACAGGTCGCTTCCAGATATGCTGCTCTTAGCTTCCAGGAGATGAGACAAGTGTGTACCTCCAGGAAACTAAAACAGGGGTCTAACCCCACAATCCCATTCCTGATTGGTCTCTTAGAGACTTATGATGCCAGGAGGGCTGGTAACCCAGACCCTTCTAATCCAGATGGGAACATGCCTCCCCTAGAGGGAACCTTAGGTGACCCTGACCTTATCCATCTCTCTGCAGAAGGCGAAGAGGAGGATGAGGATCTAGAGCCATCTGAGGATGAGGCAGTCAAAGGTCCAGAAGTAGTTAGCCAGCTAACTAGGGACAACTTAAGCAGGCATGAGAATGGTACTAGGAGACCCCTGGGGCCCCTCTCAGGCCAGCTTAACATTGGGAATGGACGAGTTAGGTCTCTATCCAGAGGCTCTAACAGATCCATTCGAACCAATGGCTCTCAGGCCTCTTCTCACAGAGGGATGACATTCCCTCAGAGGAGAGTGTATGAAGCCAAAGTGAGGGAAGTCAATCTGAGGATTGAAAGGGAAGAACTTGCCCTGGCCAAAGAGAGACTTGCCTTTGCTAGAGAGCAAGAATTGAGTGGGGCAAACCCCACTGGTGGCAGCATTCTCCCAAGAGAAAAAGACAGGAGTTTAGACACTAGACACCTGAGTAAGATAGTGCCCCCCTTTAAACAAGGGGATGATATCCACAAATGGATGACTGCTTTGGAGAGGGCCTGCACTGTACAGTGTGTCCCCCAGAGTCAGTGGGCAGCTATCTTGTGGCTCTCCTTTGAAGGCAAAGGTAGAGATAAGCTCCTCACTACTAGAGCTGAGGATGCTAACAATTACCAAGTCCTGAAGAATACACTGGTTGATGGGTTTGGTTTAACCACTGAACAGTACAGGTTGATGTTCAGAGATACCCAGAAAACTCAGTCTCAGGATTGGACTGACTTTGTTGATTGTGCCACTAAGGCTTTTGAAGGCTGGCTACTGGGAAGTAAGGTTACTGATTTTAAAGGATTGTACAATCTAATTATGAGAGAGAAAATCTTAAGTAATTGTCAGAACCAGTTATTACACCAACACCTGGTAGACTCTGATCTGACCTCTCCACAAGAATTGGGTAAGAGGGCAGGCAAATGGGTCAGAACCAGGGTCAGGCCTAAGAACCAGGGTGGTGACCAAAAGAAGGAATCAACCAAGCCTCAAGAGAAGGGTGGGAATAAATCTTCTGATCAAACCACAGAGCCCCAAAATTCCTCTAAAAAGGGTGGGTCCCACACTTCTCCCAAAACCCAAAAGAAACAACCTTATTGTCATACCTGCAAACAGGTAGGCCATTACAAAAGTGACAGCAGTTGTCCCAAGGCCAACAACAATAAGGAGAACATACCCCCAAATAAAGCTTCCCAGCCTCCTGTTACTACCAGTAGTAATCCCCCAGGTGGTGGGAGTGCCCCCAAGAATCTGGGTGCATTTACTTTGGGAGTTCCTGGGGACTCTGGCCTAACCAGGTCCCCAAACTTAGATCCTCTTGTCTGTGAGACTGGCATGGGGTTTGCCAACTTCACAGCCTGTCCCAACACTTTGGGCAGGTACAGACAGGAGCCCCTCATCAATGGTTCAAAAGTTGAGGCCTACAGAGACACAGGGGCTAGCATCACCATGGTGGCTGAGAGCCTAGTCCCCTCAAGGCAACTTATACCTGGGGCCACATACCAGGTAGTGAACATTGATGGAGTGCAGAGAGATCATCCCATAGCAGTGGTAAATCTCAGCTGGGGAGGTGTCACTGGTCACAAGAGAGTGGCAGTGTCCCCAAACTTGCCTGTAGATTGCCTACTGGGGAATGATTTAGAGATCTCAGCCTGGGCTGAGGTAGAGCAAGAAACCCATTTGAAAATGGTAAACCTCCGTGGTAAGGTTAGTGGGGCAGTGATAGCCACAGCCCCAGTCCAAGATGTCCTCCCTGAACAGGTCAGGAGGGCTGTGCCAATCACAGCCCTATCCCAGAAAGATGCCTTTCCTGAACAGGTTGGCAAGGCTGTGATGGTCACAGCCCAAACCCAAACTGAGTCCCTTCCTGAAAAGGTTGGTGGAGTTGTGATGGCCACAGCTCAAACTCAGACAGATAATAGTGTTGTGAAGCCTGAAACAATGGATCACTCCACTCAAACAGAGCATTGAGGAGGAAGAAAAGCCTCCCCCCTCCCAGACACTAGGTGAGAGCCAGCCTCCTCAGGGAACTGACTCTACCCCTGGTGAAGGAACTGCCCCAGAGGTAGCCAGGCCTGGCCTGACAGAGCCCCTGGTGGCAGTGGACCCTTCCCAGGTGGGACCCAGTCTGGAGCAGGTAACCTGCCCCTCTCTACCCTGCCTCAGTCAGCCCAGGGCTGTAGAGGTCAGGAAGGCCAGTGGTGGACCCCAAAGGGCCCCCTGTCCAGACACCCCCAATCAGCAGATTAGGATCACTGAAGCTAGTAGTACTAGCCAAGTGGAAGTAAAACAGACTCCTGAGGGATCCCCCTTAAAAGTAGTTAGGGACCTCCCACAGCTGGACACTGTTGGGCACAGCCAAACATGGGGCCTAAAAACCCCAAACCTGACCTGTCCCTCCAGTAAGCCAAACAGAGGGACTCAGCCTCCAGCTTTAGGTAGCCAGAGGTTGACCCTGAGAGCTCATAGCAACTCAGTACTGGAAAGAAAGGCACATATGGTGGATAGTGATTGGAGGAAGTTGAGCCCAACAGTAGTGGAGACTCACTTCAGTACTCCATTCCCACACCAGCCTTTTACTTTACCAAAGCACACCACAGGTAGTGACTCCCTATGGTGGAAACCCTCAGATACCCTTAGGGTGAGGGGTTGCTTAGTGGACGATGATACAGGGGTAACCATGCCAGTGCATGTACCACCTCATATGGCCACTCAGGCAATATAGGCTTACCTGGCCAAGGATAGCCTTATCTCCTTTCGTTTGGGGGTGGGGGGGTTGTGTAGGAAGGTAGATACCTGACTATGGTTACCCCCAACTTTTTGCCTGGTGTTTTGCTGGTTTTCCGACTTAGTTGACCTGGGGCCCTGCCAATCAGGACCCCAGGCCTACTGCTCTCTCTCTAAAATGGATTCCATGTACCTTAGGTACATTTCCAATTGGTACTGGGCCACCTTATCAGACCCTGTAACTCAGGGCATAGGTGTACCCAGAGCCTACCAGGGGCTGAAGCATGTATTATGCCACCCCTGGATGGCCATCTAAATCTGACACAACTGGCTGCACGACAGCTGGGGCAAGGTGGTGTAATCACCCTTTGCTTTAGATATAGTATACCTATATCTAACCCTAAAAATGGACACACAGATTCCTATCAGTCGCTCCTATGGCAGGCCTTGACAATCCTGAAGGCAGAGTGCTTGGAATCGTGTGAGATGGTGCTCTGGCATGAGCTGAGCCCGTTTGCAGCTTGCGGAACCAAGTCCTAATAGCTGTTCCATGATAACGCATACCATATACTCTTAAGTGCATTATAATCCTCGCGGTTAAATGCTATCTTTGGTATCGCTTTATCAAAACATGTCGAGTAAGGTGTCATACGAATTGGAATACTAACCCCTCGCCAATTCTGGCGACGGGGTTAGCATTCCACCCTTCTAGAGGGACACGACATGTATGTAACTGTGAACCCCGGTTAAAGTTAACTGAAGCCTCAGCTCCACAAAATGGATGCTGCCACCACAGACACGAGTCTTACCTCCTGCTGCTGGGAGTCCTTCCAGCGAGGAGAGCTTGGACAAAGGGTTTCCTGTCAGGGGCGGTGCTAGCACCATCCCAGACAGGGTTTTGTGTATCCTGGGTAGGCAGGGCTTTACAGGAAGGTGACTGCAGAGTGGCACCCCGGTGCTCACTACACATCTGCCGGCTAGAACCAGTTCCAGGGGCACACCAGCCCCTGGCATGGGAGAGGGGTGTAACCACCCCCCTTCCTGGTCTCACCCCTAGGGCAGGACCTAGTCGCGTACCCACCCCTTTCTTTAGGATAAAGGCAGGAGCGGGGACCCTTCCAAATTAGATCATCTTTGAATCAAGAAACTACTTTCTACGAAAGGAACTCTCGACTTCTTCTCAAGATTTCTCCCTTGTGGCTAAGGAGTAGTCACCCTGCACCCGCAGGCACCATCTAAGAACTCTGCGGTTTGCTGCACGTCCTTCCTCAGGAATCCGACCGACCAGCACGACGAGACCCGGCTTCCCTGGCACCTCTGACCTCTACCTACCTCTACAGCTAAGCTGAGAACCGTAGGTGCGACGAGACCTCGAGGGACCGGCCATCATCAGAACTGCACGACTTCTATCCAGCACGACCGCCGAGGGATCCTCTGGTGAGTGCTTTGGGGTCCGATAAGTCCCGACCCTGAGCAGCTCCAGCACCGAAGTCCAGCCTCCCAGCATCTCCACGATCTGCGTGGGGCCCTTCTGCTTTTTGCTGCTCACCGCGTTGTTTGGCTACTAGCCCGCTGGCTTGTGGCCTTCTGAACGACGCCCGACGACATCACTGCTGCTGGTCTGGTTGCTCCAGACTGGCCCTTGCTCCCTTCCAAAAGAGGAGCACCCTGGACCCTCCTGGTCCACTCCAGACGCCATTTTAGGTCCACCGCGTGGGCTTGAATTTGCCAAGACTTGTTGCCCCAATCCTGGGTCCAGCGACGTCGACAGCATCAACCATCGTGGGACAGCTCGCACCTCCATCCTGGTCACCGACAACGCCTCCTGGTCCGTGAGACTGCAGAGCCCAGCGTCGCCCACTCACCTAGTCGAGGTGACTACCATCCGGTGCCCTCCTGACTACTGGCTAGTAGTCACGATCTTGGTCCCCTCTGCTTTCAGGTGTCATCCATCTTCGATCCAGGCTTGGATCACTCGACCTATCTTCACTGGTCGCCTGCCAGCAACTTCTTTCTTCAGGCTCCTAGTTCGTCTACGAGGATTCCCGACGTCTTTTGAGACCTATGCAGCTGCAGCCCCTGGGCTAGGTAACTTAGGCATTTCGGTGCCCCAGCATAGCCTCACTATCCAAGGGTCAGGATCCACTGTCGTTTTCGATCTACCTTATCGGGTTCGCCCGAGAACACTAACTTTGTCTTTACTAGCTCCCATAGACTTTGTCCCACATCCCGCGTGAGAGTGCACACTCTGCACCCGAGTCCCCTAGGCCTCCTACTAGTAATCTGAAGGTTCAGTAGTCAAGTCCTAGCGATTCCAAAGCCTATTAGTATAGTACTTACCTGCTAGTAATTTCGCATTCCACTTTTAGAGTATATAGTTTTTCGTGCCCCTCGGGCATTTGTGTAAATTGTGCAACTTAAAGTATTTTTATAAGAGTTTTGTTGTGTGCTTAGTACCCTGTCCTCATAAAGAGTACAGGGCTGTTGTGATCTAAATAAATACACTGTTTATTTTCATAACACTTGTGTGGTGTCCTTTCACTTGGTGTTGAAGGGGTATATGTGATGGTATAACAGCTGGCTTAACACGCCCTCTAGAGTTTAGCCCGAAGACTGCTCGTATCCACGCTACTAGGATAGCTGGTCTATAAGGTTGACTTACAACCAATCACCATAAGGGTTGTTTGGACTGATACAAAGTGCTCACTAGAATAGTGAACATTATATATCAGGCCAGCTTCTCACACACCCGTCCTCCTGCTCTGGTTCTGTGTATGGGTGGGATGTTGGCGAGTAGGAGTCCTGAAGACTGGAGGTGTCTGGGTTATTGGTGGATGGCGATGCCTCTGTTCAGGTAGGTTATATACAAATTGTTAAATTCCTTTATGTTTCTGTGGAAACTGAAGTGCTGTGCCTTGCATAGTAGGCACTTAAGGGGATGTGTAGGGGGGGATATCAATGGGTGAGCCTGAGAGATAGGAGGGGAAAGAAGTTGTGCAGTTGAGAGCGTTCATTTTTAGCTGTTTCTCAACATTCTGGATTTGTATATTTAGGAGTATTGTGTTTGAAGTATTTTGGAGTCCTTCTTATAATTGGTTACTGAGGTCTGTAGATTTTCGCAAGAGGAGGTATGGCCATGCCGGGTGGGAACAGATTATTACACAGGGATGGGTACAGAGCAACTTCAGTGGTACGTTTCTCCCACGGACAGAGCTCTCCTCTCGGCTCCACCTGTAAGACTGACCATATTTACGTGGTTGCTTGTTCCAATACAAATACAGACTACTTGCTTTAACTGCTGAGATGGCATAATATTATTGCTGTTACCATGTTTTGCTTTTAGGGAAAGGAGAATAGGCATAGATTGATACCTTCAGCGGCTCTTAATCTGCATAGTGCTTTGGGGGCAGGAGCAATATTTAACCTTGGAAGGTGGAAGTGGCTCAGAGAGGTTCTAGCTGAGCATGAGCAGTGGCCTAAAAGGCCCCTTTGTGGGGATACTATAACCCCCCCCCCCCCCACCTCTGCCAAAGGGACCCATTTCCACACAGTTATGTTAACACACCTTGCATAGATAGCAAAAGGGGTGTAATAGCACTGTCTTCTGACATGCAGCACTGAATGAGGACCTTGTCTACATTTTCACCTGCTCTTCCCATCTGTGTGCAAGCACTTACCACTCACAGTGAACTGTGTAAGCCTGTAGCTCTCCAGGGATCTTGTTTATCTTCTTTTTTGTGTTGAGGTATCTTTGAGTATCAAGATTTTCCTCATTTTACAGTTCATTGGATTTTTGGAAACTGGAGCTGATCCTGTATCGTTCAGAAGCTGAGTGTCTGATTAAAGTAATAAGATAGGTAAGTCTTTAGGGAATCCTTTGGATGGGAGATGTGTGAGCAGTATCACTTATGAAATGTAGGTTGCCTCCGTTGTGTATGTTTCGAGCTTGGTGGCAAGCTAGTGCTTAGTTCACCTTGAGGGGCATGCTCTTATCCCTATCATGTTACTGTGCAGGTGATGTTTGTTTCCCAACCAGGAAACGCAAAGAATATACAGTTCGGCTTCTGCAAATTGATGGTGGTATTGCAGAACAGGCTATCAACAGGGTGAAATAATTAGAATAGAGAAACACTACTAACTTGAAAGGCAAAACAAAGCTGAGCCACATTGTAGAAATTACTGAGAGATAGAAAAGCAAAGTCCTAATCGACACAGATGGGCTGGAATGTCAAGGGTGTGAAACCACAAGGTGGTTTGATTGTGTCCATTAAACCAGGCTCCCAGCTGTGTCCTTTAAACCAGGCTCCCAGCGCTTTAACTCAGTTAGAGAAGCAGTTTCTGGTCATGCCACTAAGTGACACACTACACACGTTGAAAATGAGAGAGAGTTTGGGTGGGTGAGCATTCATGTGTAAACAAACCAATAAAATCTTTCTCCAAACTCATAAAACTAACCAAGAAAAATGTAGGAAATCTACCTTCCTGCGTGCTCACCCCAGATTTTCAGCATTTATATGGGCCTCATTTATACTGATATGATTATTCTGTGCACTGTGACACTGCCATTTAGTTCCACATAAGGTCTGCTTTGTCACTAAAACTATACTGTAAAATTGGTTTCACCCAATTAGTCTATTTAACTTTCCAGTGAGACTATTGTATGTTTGATGCCGAATTTGCACCAGTGGTGTGAAGTTAAATGTCATACGTGGGTTGAAGAGTGTATTTCAATCACCCATATATCGCACAAGTATGTGGCTTCATGGAGCATAATTGCTTGGTTAGATGCAGTGTAAAAACACTGCAGTGACATGTCTGGGAGCAGTGCCAAAGGCATACAGAAAAAGCGATTATCAAATATTAACTAGTTCACACCTATAGTGTGCCTTGCAAGCCTACAGGGATGGGTGCATAATAAATAAAAATATTACATAACACACATTGGGAATAGTATGCTCTCCTGGTTAATAGGTACCCAGAAAAGCTGTTTTCACGGAGTGAGTAAAGCTCTCTTTTTTACAAACAGGTTTAGATATGAACAAAATTAGGAAGGGCTACCAAAGGAGGAAGAGATACAGTGAGAAAATAGTCAGGCTTGGGTGTATGGAATTCTCCAGTCATTGGCTAATGCAAAGGATAGGATTAGCGCCTCACCACGTCACCAGAACATCCCTGGATCCGGGAAGAAACATCTGGAAGAAAATAAGATTGTGCCTGACTGCTAGGGAAATCTTTTTTGTTTGTGTTGAGGTATCTTTGAATATCAAGATTTTCCTCATCTTACAGTTCATTGGATTTTTGGAAACTGGAGCTGATCCTGTATCGTTCAGAAGCTGAGTATCTGATTAAAGTAATAAGATAGGTAAGTCTTTAGGGAATCTTTTGGGTGGGAGATGGTTGAGCAGTATCACTTATGAAATGTAGGTTGCCTCCGTTGTGTATGATTCTCCAGTCATTGGCTAATGCAAAGGATAGGATTAGCTCCTCACCACGTCACCAGAACATCCCTGGATCTTAGAAGAAACATCTGGAAGAAAATAAGATTGTGCCTGACTGCTAGGGAAAGAAGGGAAAGAAGACAAAAATACCCTTGACTTTGGTTGTTAGACCTGGCCCTTTTGACAGGTTTTTCCCCAAATCTTTTGCCTCCTATTTTTCTGACACGGTTTGTGTTGGCTATAGGATTCTGGGCACTTTACTACTGCTGATAAGTGCTCAAGTGCATATGTTCTCAGTATACGTTATAACAATGATTAGTTATCCATGACTGGTATATTTGATTTACTGGTAAGTCCCTAGTAAAGTGAACTGAAGTGTGCCAGGGCATGTAAAATCAAATGCTACCAGTGGGCCTGAAGCACTGAATATGTCACACACTTGAGTAGTCCTGAAAAGGTGTCTGTGTCTGAGCGCAGTTGTAAACTGCCAAGTCGATCCGGCCAGTGCAACCACTTGCCAGAACCTATACTTCCTTTTCCTTACGTGTAAAGTACCCGCATGGGCAGGGTGCAGTGTGTGTGTGTGTGTGTGTGAAAGGTAGGACATGTACTGGTGTGTGTGACATGTCCTGATAGCGAGATACTGTCAATTGCATTTGTCACTATTGAAAGGCTATCTGCTACATAGGCTAACATGGGAGATACCATGTAATATTTTACAAGTATAACTGGCCTGCAATTGCTGCTTCTGCCAACGAAAGGACAAAGACTGGAACTTTGCTGAGAAGCCTGCTTGAAGAAGAATCTCCAAGGGCTTGTGTGTGCTGGCTTCCTGTTCTGCAGTCTCGGGGACACAATGATTTCACCTCCAGCTCCCCTGAGCTGTATTGCTTACAGCGTTGACCTGCCAGGAGGTGCCTGTTCTAGTTTTGGGCCTCTGGAGGTTGTTCCTGCTGTTGGGAGCTGGAAGAAACCTAAGAGAAGCAAGAAAACCCATCCTGGACGCCGGCAGCGTTGCTGCTGTGACGCTGGGACCTGCACTGAGGCCAGGGGCACTGCTTGGCTCGCACTACAGCTCCGACGCCTGCAGTTATCGGCATTCCTGACGCCAGCGATCGCACCGATTCCATCAGTACCTGCATCCTGTTATCGCGGCACCGCTAACCACAGAGGGTAACTTCACAAACTTGCTGACTTCGCATGGCCTCACCAGAACCAATACCTCACCGCCGACTTCTCCTGTCCTGGATTCGACACGTCGCCTCCTCGCTGACACAACGCCTCACCTCCCCCGAGGCAGCCAGGGAGCCAGCCTCGACATCGACCCCTCACCCCCACAATGCTGTGCATCGTCATAGACTTTGTTTTCCAAGGTACTATTTGTTTGATGGTCAGTGTGACTCAGTGCCCGACGACGCGCACCTCGCAATCGGTGCTGTACTTTAGATTTATTGCTGTCACATCGTCGTAATGGCTCCCGGTGGAGCTATTTGTTTTCTACAAGCTTATTTTAGGACCAACTGTTTTTGAGTGCTATTTTACTACAAGTATGTTGGATTTTTGTTGTTTTGGTCTTGTTGAGTTTAGATAAAGATACTTTATTTTTCCAAACTGATGTGGTGTCCATTTGCGGTGTTATCTCTGTATTACTGTATGTTTTGAGTACAAATACTTTACACAATGCCTTTGGGATAAGCATGTCTGCTCGTGCCAAGCTACCAAGGGGGTGAGCAGGAGTTATCGATAGTGTGTATACCCCTTACCCTGACTAGAAGCAAGGGTCCCTACTTGAACAAAGGTACATACCTATGCCAACTAGGGACCCCATTTCTAACACCTGCTGATACATAAAGATTTGAACTGCTCTCCAAGGTACAAGAAGTTGGCCTCCTGATTCTCCTATAAGCACACAAAAGGCACAAGAGCTCCCTGCTCTAAATTAGGCCTGGATGACCCCTGAGGATTGGACTCTCAGAGTGCTCTGGCTGGAAAGTGCTCTGGCTGGAAAGAGATCCTGTGACTTAAGAACAGCCCTGAGAACCTGAGGGCCGTAGGTGAGAGAGCAGGAGTGACTTTCCAAAATCAAGTAACGTTTGGATGCAGTGGTTGTAGCAAGAAAAAGGAGTGGAAAGGACCTCTCCTCCTTAGAGCTGTGATTGAGGCCCCAAGAAGAACACAGGGTAGCATGCAAGCACTGGTGTGTACCAGCATAACAGATTACTGACTCTGCCCTTGAACTCCTGGCCTCTGGGAGACAGAAGTTTGCTGGTAACTATTTATTGTTTTCATGTCTGGTGCAAAGACAGCCTCAGGTGGCTATTTTTTGGGTAATGAACCTAGACTGGAAGAAACTTTAAATTTCCATTGTTCCTATGGACATAATCATTTTGCTATCAAATGTAAAAAAAAAAAAATGTTTGTCTCCACTTATCCAATTTTAACTATTTTGTGTCTTTTTGCTTATTTTTTTCTCAATTTTTCAAAATTGGTTTAGGAATTTTATTGTGTTGTTTTCTTGACCTCAAATGTTAATATTGACTGAACCATATACCATGGCTAGTGATGAATCCATTTATATGGGTTTCATGGATTTGGCAGCAGCATTTGATCACGTCAATAGGGAGAAACTGTGGGGCATGATGTTTAGTATGGGGATAGAGAGTGGCCTAATTAATATATTGAGAGAATTGCACAGTGACACCACGGCCAAGGTCCGTTACAATAGGGAGGGGGGACTGACTGATTCTTTTCCCTGTATGAGTGGGGTCCGACAAGGCTGCATCCTCGCCCCTTTTCTGTTCTCCCTTTACATTAATAATTTGGAGCAGTCCCTGTTAGGTTTAAAGGTTGATTGCCCAAGGGTCGGGTCGCGTCATATTCCTGTTCTGCTTTACGCAGATGACGCGGTGCTGATTGCACGTACACCCAGGAGTCTACAAATCTTGATCGATGGATTCGTCAAGTTCATGGGTGCCCTGGACCTCTTTGTTAACTTGGGTAAATCCTACGTGCTCCTGGCGGGGAAAAAACCTACCTCCAAATTTACCTACACAATAGGGAGTCACATTATAGAAGAGGTCAAAACGTTCCCCTATCTTGGTGTAAAATTTGATGGTGACTTACAGTTTGATTCCTTGGTGGAGGAGCGTTGTGGCAAAATGATCGCATCTAACGGGGCATTAGCTAGCTATGGCAGGAGGCTAGGAAGATGGTCCCCGGAACAGGTGATGAACCTGTACAGTTCTGTATCATGCTCCAAAGTAATTTATGGGGCAGAAGTATGGGGTTTTGTCAATACCACAAGAATCCAACGGGAAGAAAACAAATATTTGAAATCAATCATGAGGGTACCCCAAAGTACTTCTGGATTGATTGCCCACAGGGAGCTAGGGAGGCCATATATAGAAGATCTGGTTAAACTGAGGCCCATAGTATCCTGGCTAAAAATCTGGGTCAATCCCGATGCGTCACTCAGTAGAGAAATCTTATCTGATTGTTTGGCGAGGGACAAATTTATGCGTATCCCCTGGCTCCATTATGTGAAGAAAAGCCTAGAGGAACTAGGCTTTGGGAACCTCTTTACTAACCCTGCAACTATTGTAGCCCAGAGCAAGCTGCAAGTAGGGAAAATTTTTCTAGAGCAGAAAACCTAAGCAGAGCTGAGGCGGAAGGGTGTAAAAAGACAGTGAGGGCCCACAATTTAGTGAAGTGCGTGGAGGGTATTGAGCCATACTTGTACCTCATGTACAACGCACAGGACAGGTTCTTGATGTGCCGTTTTAGGCTGAACTTACTCCCATTTATGTTGGCTTCACCAGCAGGATTTGCTACACCAATTGAGCAGAAGGGGCCCTGCGGCTGCTACAACAGGTCTCCGCAGGACTCCCTTCACTTTGTTTTACTCTGCCCCTTGTATTCAATGCCCAGGCGCAGATTTCTTGTAAACCTCTTAAAAAAAACCAAATTGGTTCACGCTAGGGAGGCACTAGTATTTTTACAGAAAGCTTCGGACCCCTTAACATTGTGCAGTATTATGAATTTTATCAAGGTAGCGGTCCGTTTAAGGCTCACCAGGGGAGAAGAATGAAATGTTTCTAGTTTTATCTCTTTAAGTGTCATACACTGTTTTACTGTTTGTAATTTATGTATTGTTATACTCTGTACAAAGGATCTTGGAAATGTTTAATAACTTCTTACTGTGTATATACGTGTGTGCTTTTATGGTGTTTTTTAAATACAGAATAAAGATTCTTTGAATTGAATTGAATTGAATTGACTGAACTTAACATATATTTCTCTGTAGAATGCTTGCAGCTTGTGCCACAGCTACCACAGCTGAGCAGGGTTTCTCTGAATTAACCAGGGTGTGTTTCTTAAGCTGGTACATTCCAAATTCATAACCACTTTCTAACAAAAGTAATCTGTTTCTCCCACCAGAAAGAAACATGTATCAGTAAATGTAAGAAATTAGGTTAATAGTTGAAGGGAGTAAGTACCCAACTAAAGTACAGTCATGTTTACAATGTCAACGTAGTGGATGGCACTGTGGGTCCATCAGTTCACTTTTAACATTTAACTTACAGACCCTGGGTACAACTTGATACCATATACTAGGGACTTGTTGGTAAGTTAAATATGCCAATAAGGAGTATACTAATTTAACAGTGTTGAGAGAAAAAGCACAAACACTTTATTTACCCTTGGTTAGCAGGGGTAGAGTGCACAGAGATCTATAGCCAACAAAAATAGGGTTCAGCAAAAAGGCAAACAAATTAAGACCTTGGAAAAAGAGCAAGTTTCCAGCAGTAAGGAAACCCTTTCCTTCAAACATGGAAAATTAACAGGAGAGACATGGTTTACATGTAAGGTCCTCAAGAAAGTAAACCACACTACCTCAAATGTATCTACAAAACACAGAAGACGAGTGAGATAAAATTATTTGAACAACCTAAAAATAACCGTATTTCTCATATTTTAATGACTGCAAAGATATCTTATTCACAATTCTACAAAACAAAATCCAATTCCAACATGTGTCTCCCTCCAATGCATAAAACTAAAAAAAATATGATAAAAGGCAGTGGTTCTTAACTTGAGGTCAGGGGAGCCCTGGGGTCAGCGAAGCCTACTCAGGCAGTCCACGACTGCTTAGAAAATTTAATTATATTAACAGATTACTGAAGTGTAATAAAGATGTAAAAAGGTACAGTTGAAAAAATTCAAACGTTCTGTGAATGTGATGGAATTTGAATTGGAGGCTAACAAGTTAGTATCCTCAGATTAATTCGTGGGAGAGGTGCAAGAGGTGCAAGTACATCAGACAGACTGGTAGGGAAGATGAGTGGCCTCCTTTGACTTTAGAAAAGCTCAAGCCTTTCTATTACAATATTGATTTTTTTTTATATATTTGTTTGGCCACTAAATAAAATATTTAATAATTTGTATATTTTTTTTTGATGAATGCTTGCTTCTGTGTTTTTTTGTGTATTGTTTTGCCTTTCAAAACATCAAAAATGCTTAAGCGGGGTCATCAGCTTCCAGTACGGACTTAGAAGAGAGCTCCAGATTTCAATAATGATTCATTGGGGGTCCCTGGGTTCCAGTAAGAATAAAGTGGAGGTCCACAGAACTCAAAGGTGATGTGAGGAATGCTTGCAATTTGTCTAACCACTGGCAATTGCTTGAGGTAGCATTCCAACTCCTTATTCTTTTGCCCACCATGCCACCTCAGTTTGAAACCAAATCAGTCTGGACCCTGTTCCAATAGAATCAGTCACTTCCCTCTTTTTGTGCTGAGAATTGCAATACATTTATTCCATATCACGGTTGCGCAACTCCATTTTGTATATGCTATTGCTGAATGCAGCTTAACAAGTACTGATACATTTTACTTCTGAAACTAGATTTTGTTTTGGTACTAACTGAACGAGTACAGTAACCTTAACATAGCTGCTAGAGTTAAAGCATTTCAGAATTTTGGAAGCAGCTTTATTTGCGGCCATAGATTTCCATAACCTAATGCATATTGCAGTAAACGTAGCCTCGTTTTAAAATCTGGCACGTCAAAGCCTAAACCCGAGGAAGCTGATGAACTCAGCATTTGTTATCACTATACTATTCACTTTCAAGGACTTCTTAAATCGTATCTCACAAGAAGATTCTACCACCTGGTTATTAAGCAGGTTTCACTTGATCATAGTTACAATCACGTGTTTTGCTTCCATTCACTTGGATTGAGAAAAAGTGTATAAAACTGGGAGAAGAAATTTGGCATTATATGGTACAACGCAATTTGCGTGGAAGCTCTAGTCTGTTGAAACCGCAGTTGTCAAAATATGTTCTTTGATGGTTGGATGCCCATTTTTGCATTAAAAACATTTTAGACTTATAGGCCTCCGGCATGCTGTGTTTTATTTTTAACAGAAGGATACTACTTTCTCCATGTAGTGTCACACTCTGTTCAATGTTCTGTTGCAAGATCCATCCCCTGATGAGCCCACATAATGCAGTGCTCTAGTCAGGCAGAAGAATGCTTAAAAATCGTAGTTAACAATCATGTGTTGCGATTGGACTTAGGCCTTTGGTCTCTGAGCATTCCAAAAATGGGTTATATATTCAGCTGCCAAATGAGCCCACTTGATTTTAATGAGGGTTATAGAATACTATCCTGTGAACACAAACTCTTCTCAGGTTCCCTCGTGAACTAACTCATTTGCAATCATTAACTTAAACTTCTATTATTAGATTGGGTATTAATGTTCAGTAATCGACTAGTCCTGTTCTCTGCTTACATAATTATGACATTGAAAGAATAAAAAGCATTCAAGAATATTTCGCTCACAGGCTTCCTTTATAGGATGTCCTAGTGACGGTTTTAAATGAAATCTGCAGAACAGTAATAAACATGACCAGCCAGAAAATGTACAAAGTCATTAGCAACAGAAATGTAGGACTTTAGCTGCATTAAAATAGTCTAGTGATGTATGTGAAATTAATCAAAAATAATACAGGCTAATTATTGAATAATAAAATGTAATGCACAGGTTTTAATTTAATTCTTCAGCCTTCTGGAAAATATTTATTTTCCCTATATCCTTATCAATTTTAGAGGTGTTCCTGTCCCTTGCTACAAAATCAGTGCTTAATTTGAGCCGTGGTTTCCGGTGTTTGGCAACTGTACTTAATTGTCAACACCGGTGCTTGTGACAGTCTTCCACAAAGTGATGCTGTCTGGCTAATTTATAGATGACCACAACAGTTAATTATGAATTCAATACACATTAAAAATTACAATTATCTGCAGCCCAATACATTCTTATAGCTTTGTGGGGCCTGAAATAGTCCAAACTGTCACACTTGTAGAAGTGTGATGGTTAGTAGTTGTTTATTATTAAAACTGGCAGTATGACATGAGCAACGTGTGGTGCAAGCTGCAGTGGCCTCCAGATGACAGCCCCAGAAATTATGTTATTACAAACTAAACACTGCTCAAAATAGAATTACTCCGTTCTTTTTAGAAGTACATATTGTGGTCTGAAACTACATGCAAATATTGTAAGAATACCCACAAAAGGTATGTGAGTAGGGTGTGTGTGTTTGTGGCAGCCTAGTTAAGAGGACTTTCTACAGACAGCTGAGTTAATGTAAGCCTTTTTTATTTCACATAAGGGCCCAAAATATTAACCAAAGCACCAGTAGAGCATTTCTATGCTAGCGGCCTGCAAACACGTACCTGCTGAATGTAAGAATGGACTGCTAATGACAGAGGTTGAAAATTATGGTGTGTTAAATGTGGTCTTCACTGGGTCACACTTTTTATCTGTTACTGTCATGTGTGATATGTCCAGCCCCAAATATTAGGTTCTGTTTTTATTGATAGAATTTAGAGAAGCTTGCTGGCAGAATATTTGTCATTATCTGGAGGTTCCCGAGTTTGCAGTCACATAAATGTGAGAAACTTATGTTTTTCTACCCATACTTTGTATACTGTGAGGCATTCTAGTTAGGAAAAAGTGGTAAGATCCATGCAAATCACACCACCATGCACACCCCTGATTTTTTTAGGAATGGCCAACGCTGTTAGGATTCTACAGGAGACGGTCGAACCTGGACCCATATAATGCAGCATACCCATGGAACATGAAAGGTAACTGGAGAGATGCAAGCACAGTTATGATGTTTGTAGGGCAATCCTTGCCCAATTTGTCCCCAACGTGGGTGTAGGAAGGTGGCTACCTGACTATGGTTACCCCAGATTTTTTGCCTTGTGTTTAGCTGGTTTTCGACTTAGTTGGCCTGGTTCCCTGCTAATCAGGGCCCCAGGCTATCTGCTCTCTCTGTAAAATGGATTCCATGTACCCTAGGTGCATAACTAGATTGGCTTGGGTCACCTTATCAGCCCCTGTACAGTGCACTATAGGTGCCCAGGGCATAGGTGCATCCAAGGCCTACCAGGGGCTGCAGCATATCTTTTGCCACCCCTGGCTGGCTATCTAAAATTGACACAACTGGCTGATCACTCAGCTGGGGCAAGGTGGTGTAATCACCCCTTGCTTAGATATAGTATGCCTATATCTAAACCAATCTGGACACATATAAACCTGTGAGCCACTCCTATGGCAGGCCTTAACAATCCTGAAGGCGGAGTGCGTGGTTTAATGTGAGATGGTGCTCTAGCATGAGCTGAGCCTGTCTGCAGCTGTCGGGACCAATTCCCTTAGCTGTTCCGGGATAATGCCAAACCATATACTATTAAGTGCATTATAATCCTCGCGGTTATATGTCAACTTTGGTTTGGCTTTATCAAAACATGTCGTGTAAGGTGTCATACGATTTGGAATACTACCCCCTTGCCAGTCCTGGCGACGGGGGTAGCATTCCACCCCTCTAGAGGGGACGACATGTTACTTTTGCTAAAACGCGGTTGATTTTTAAAAGAGCCTCAGATCCACAAAATGGATGCTTCTGCCACAGACACATGTCTGACCTCCTGCTGCTGACCGAAACTCAGCAGAGGAGGCCTGGACAAAGGATTTCTTGTCACAGGGAGGTGTGACACCACCCCAGACAGGAGATAGTGGATTGTAGCAAGGAGGTTTGAATGAAACCAGACAGTGCCTGGGGAGCACAAGGCTTCCCCTTGCATAATCCGGTCAAACCGGTTCTGGGGCAGCCCAGCCCCAGCTCCAGTGAGACCTGGACAAAGGAAAGGGGGTGTAACCACCCCCCTTCCTGGTCCCACCCATAGGGGAGGGACCTAGCAGGAGATCCACCCCTCAGATTGGAATAAGAGGGGGAGCAGTGCCAATGCAACTCAGATCATCCTGAAATCAACTTTAAACTAAGAAGAAGACTGGACTTCGACATTCTGATGATAGAAGACAGAAGAGAATCTCCCTTGTGGCCTAGGAGGGGCCACCCTGTGAACACAGGCACCACCCAGCACCTCGACGTCTGCTTTGCCGCCGCCTCCCGCCGGAGTCCGAGTGCAGAGCCTGACAAGACTCAGCTTCCCAGACTTCTCCTAGCCCGATCCACAGTCCCTGCAAAGAAGGGACCCGTGGAGGCACCGAGAGACGTGGGAGCGGCCATCTTGAAAGACCCTCGAGACGCTGACTGCGCAGCACCCGAGGCACCCTCGACTCTGTGCTTTGGGGTTTGAGAAGCCCCATAACCGAGCAGCATTTGTACCAAAGATCAGCCCTCCAGCATCTCCACGATCTGCGTGGGGCCCTTTTGTTTTGTGCCACTCGACTCGCCATCCCGTCCGCTTGTCACGTGGTCAGCGGCCATCTTGGCGACCAATCCTACGATTTACACTGTGGGTCTGGTTGCTCCAGACCTGCCCTCGCTCCTGTAGAAAGGAGTACCCGCTCTGACCTTGCTGGTCCGAGTAATAAGCCTTTTTCACTTTCCCCGTGGCTTGCATTAGCCAAGGCTTGTTTGCTTCAATCGAGTTGCCGATACCGCCATCAGCTAGAACCTTCGAGGGACAGCTCGTGATCGACTCCTGGACGTCCTTGACCTCTTCGTGTCCACGCAGCTGCAGAGAGAAGCAACCCCTGATCACCTGTTTGCACCCGACTTTGCCTGGTTCCAATCTGGTTCCACGGTGGTCACTGGTCAGTGACTTTGAACATTGTCCCCTCTGCTTTCAGGTCTTCACCACTTCAGATCCACCCTTGGATCCACCGGACACTTCTGCTTCACAGCGCCTGCAGCTGCAACAGCTTCAAGCACCAAGAACCTGCGTGACAGAACCCGACGCCACTTCGACCCTGTGCACCCACGGCCTGTGGGTGAGGTAACATTGCAACGCCGGTGTTCTTACACTGGTACCCACCTCTAGGGTCTGTGTCTAAAGTTTTGTGTTCCTAGGTTCAGCGGAAGTATCTTTTAATTCACTTTAACTAACTTTTACGCACCATTGACAGTGCATTGGTGCGCGCCGCACTTTCCGTGCTGCACCCGTCTCCTGTGGGCTACTCCTGACTTCATCATTGCTAGTCCTGACTGCTCCCAGCGAATCTCTAGGCCCTAGGCCTAACCATTGTTCGATAAGTGTTACTTATACCATTTTTTTAGTATATGGTCTGAGTGGCCACCCGCCCTCATCCATAATTGTGCAACTTTATATGTGTAACAGTGCTTTTGATTTAACGCTTGTGCCCCTTTCCTCATAAAGAGTACTGGGGAGTGATTTAGAAATAAATACATATATTTTTATAATATATACTTGTGTGGTGTCCTTTCATTTGATTTCAGGATTGTATGTGGTAAAACAGCTTGCTTAACACGACCTCTTAAGTTAAGCCTTTAAGGCTGCTTAGTCCATGCTACCACTAGGATAGCTTGTCTAACAAGGTTGACTTACAACCTGACATCTTTGGGGTTTGTTTGGACTGATACCCAGTGGTTCCAGAATTGGAAACACTACATATCAGGCCAACTTCTCACATTGGTGTGCAGCGGTGCGGATTTGAGCTTGCTGTTTGTTTTACCATTGCAATCTTTACATCAAATTGAAAGATCACATCAAGTACCTTAGGTACATATAAATCAAAAGCTTAGCATATTAAGTTCTACTGAACTTAGTAGTTGTAGATTAAAGGGATTAGCACACCCTGACTACAACTCACTAGCAAGGTACAGTAGGAAAACACTTAGTGTAGGTAAGTGCATCACTTACACCTCACTAGCAGTCATGTCTGATACAGGTAGAGCCTCAGGCTCTGCTCCTGTAATAGTTGATCCTATAGGGACAACATCCAGATATGACAACCTTAGCCACAAAGACCTGAGTGCCTTGTGCACAGCCAGGGGGCTAAAAAAGGGCAGAGGCCCTACCATTCCTTCCCTAGTAGCTCTCCTAGAAAAGGATGACTTAGATAAGGTGAGTCAGGCTCCCTTAGAATCAGGTGAAGGGATACACTCCCCTGAGAATGAGAATCTTCCAGAAGATGAGGAAGAGGAAGAGGAAGGCTCTGATTTAGAAGAGCCTGAAGATCAGGATCAGGGGGGAAACCAGGTACAGGTTGCCAGGCTTAACCAGGCCAACTTGGACCTACATGAGAATGGAGAGGGCCAGCACCACTCCAGATCTCATAACCAAATTCTCCCAGGTAACAGGAGGGTGAGATCTCAATCAAGGGACTCTCATCTTTCTAGTGCCTCAAGAGAATCTCAAAGAGGGATGACTCCCTCCCAGAGGAAAGAGCATAGGGCCAGAATGAGGGCTGTCCAACTCCAGATAGAGAGGGAGGAGGTAGCTCTGGCTCAAGCTAAACTTACCTTGGCTCAAGCTAAACTTACCTTGGCTAGGGAACAGAAATTAAGTGGCTTAGATGCCACTGGTGGCAGCAAAATTCCTAAAGAGAAACCCAGGTCCTATGATAGTAGAAACCTGACAAAGATTGTGCCCCCCTATCAGGAAGGGGATGACATCCACAAATGGATGACTGCTCTGGAGAGAGCCTGCATGGTACAGCAGGTTCCTGAGGAACAGTGGGCAGCAATCTTATGGTACTCCTTTTCAGAGAAAGGGAGGGATAGGCTCCTCACTGTCAGACATGAGGATGCCAGCAATTACAAAGTCCTGAAGAGTGTTCTGATAGATGGGTTTGGCTTAACCACTGAACAGTACAGGTTAAAGTTCAGAGATACCCAGAAGACACAGACTCAGGACTGGACTGATTTTGTTGATTGTGCAACTAAGGCTCTGGAGGGTTGGCTGAATGGCAGCAAAGTACATGACTTCACAGGATTGTATAATTTGATTATGAGGGAGCAGATCCTTAGTAATTGTCAGAACCAGCTCTTACACCAGCACCTGGTGGACTCAGATTTGACCTCTCCCCAAGAATTGGGAAAGAGGGCAGATAAGTGGGTCAGAACCAGGATTAGGCCTAAGAATCAGGACAATAACCAGAAGAAGGAGTCTACCAAGCCTCAAGATAAGGGTGGGGATAAAAGTAAAGAAAACACTTCCCCAGGGCCCCAAAACTCCAAGAAGGGGGGTGGGTCCCAAGACACTTCTTCAACAGAGAAAAAGCCTTATTGCCATGCCTGTAAACAGGTTGGGCATTACAAAACAGACAGCTGTTGTCCCAAGAATGGCCATAAAGAAAGCATACCTCCAAAGCCAGCTCCAACACCTCCTGTTACTGTTAGCAGTAATACCCCAGGAAGTGGGAGCACACCCAGGAATCTGGGTGGGTTTACTTTTGGAGCCCAGGTGGACCCTGGCCTATCCAGATCCCCATCCCCAAATGATCTTGTCTATGAGACTGGCATGGGGTTTGCCAACTTCTCTGTTTGCCCAAATACCTTGAGCAAATATAGACAAGAACCCATCATCAATGGTTTGAAAGTTGAAGCTTTTAGAGACACAGGGGCTAGCATCACCATGGTGGCTGACTGTATAGTCCCCTCTAAGCAACTTTTACCAGGTGCCACATACCAGGTAACAAACATTGATGGCATCCAAACAAATCATCCCATGGCAGTAGTAAGTCTCAGCTGGGGAGGTGTCATTGGCCCAAAGAGAGTGGCAGTGTCACCAAACTTGCCTGTAGACTGTCTACTGGGTAATGATTTGGAAATCTCAGCCTGGGCTGAGGTTGAACAGGAAATCCATTCTAGAATGGTAAATTCCAATGGAAAGGTTAGTGGGGCTGTACTAGCTACCGCCCCAATCCAAGATGTCCTCCCTGAAAAGGTTGGTAGGGCTGAGCAACTCTCTGCCCCATCTTTAACAGAAGCTCTTCCAAAACAGAATAGCAAAGCTGTTATGATAACAGCAGAAACCCAAACTGAGTCTCCTCCTGAAAAGGTTGGTGGGGCTGTGATGGCCACAGCCCAAACTCAAACAGATATGTGTGTTGTGAAGCCTGAAATGATGGATCACTCCACCCAAACTGAGAGCATGGAGGAGGAAGAGAAATCTCCCCCTCACCAGACAGTAGGACAGGATCAGCCTCCTCAGGGAACTGATCTTACCCCTGATGAAGGAACTGCCCCAGAGGTTGTTAGGCCTGGCCTGACAGAGCCTCTGATGGCAGTGGACCCTTCTCAGGTGGGATCCAGTCTGGAGCAGGTAACCTGCCCCTCTCTACCTTGCCTCAGTCAGCCCAGGGCTGCAGAGGACAAGAAGGACAGTGAGACCCAGAGGGCCCCCTGTCAAATAAAGCACCCCCATCAACAGATTAGGGGCACCAAAACTAGTAGCCCTAGTAAGGTGAAAACTTTAAAAACTCCTGAGGGAGCCCCCTTAAAAGTAGTTAGGGACCTCCCACAGATGGATTCTGTTGGGCACAGCCAAACCTGGGACCCAAAGGGCCCAAACCTGAACTGTCCCTCCAGCAAGCCAAACAGAGGGACCCAGCCTCCAGCTTTAGGTAGCCAGAGGTTGACCCTGAGAGCTCAGTGCAACTCAGTTGAAGAAAGAAAGGCCCACATGGTGGAAGATAATTGGAGGAAGTTGAGCCCAAAATTAGTGGAGCCTCACTTCAATACTCCATATCCAAACCAGCCTTTAACTTTGCATAAACACACCCAAGGTAGTGATTCCCTATGGTGGAGACCCTCTAATACCCCTAGGGTGAGGGACTGCTTAGTGGACCATGAGACAGGGGGTACCCATGCTAGTGCAGGTACTTCCTTATATGGCCACTCAGGCAATATAGGCTTACCTGGCCAAGGATAGCCTTATCTCCTTTCGTTTGGGGGGGGGGTTATGTAGGAAGGTGGCTACCTGACTATGGTTACCCCAGATTTTTTGCCTTGTGTTTAGCTGGTTTTCGACTTAGTTGGCCTGGTTCCCTGCTAATCAGGGCCCCAGGCTATCTGCTCTCTCTGTAAAATGGATTCCATGTACCCTAGGTGCATAACTAGATTGGCTTGGGTCACCTTATCAGCCCCTGTACAGTGCACTATAGGTGCCCAGGGCATAGGTGCATCCAAGGCCTACCAGGGGCTGCAGCATATCTTTTGCCACCCCTGGCTGGCTATCTAAAATTGACACAACTGGCTGATCACTCAGCTGGGGCAAGGTGGTGTAATCACCCCTTGCTTAGATATAGTATGCCTATATCTAAACCAATCTGGACACATATAAACCTGTGAGCCACTCCTATGGCAGGCCTTAACAATCCTGAAGGCGGAGTGCGTGGTTTAATGTGAGATGGTGCTCTAGCATGAGCTGAGCCTGTCTGCAGCTGTCGGGACCAATTCCCTTAGCTGTTCCGGGATAATGCCAAACCATATACTATTAAGTGCATTATAATCCTCGCGGTTATATGTCAACTTTGGTTTGGCTTTATCAAAACATGTCGTGTAAGGTGTCATACGATTTGGAATACTACCCCCTTGCCAGTCCTGGCGACGGGGGTAGCATTCCACCCCTCTAGAGGGGACGACATGTTACTTTTGCTAAAACGCGGTTGATTTTTAAAAGAGCCTCAGATCCACAAAATGGATGCTTCTGCCACAGACACATGTCTGACCTCCTGCTGCTGACCGAAACTCAGCAGAGGAGGCCTGGACAAAGGATTTCTTGTCACAGGGAGGTGTGACACCACCCCAGACAGGAGATAGTGGATTGTAGCAAGGAGGTTTGAATGAAACCAGACAGTGCCTGGGGAGCACAAGGCTTCCCCTTGCATAATCCGGTCAAACCGGTTCTGGGGCAGCCCAGCCCCAGCTCCAGTGAGACCTGGACAAAGGAAAGGGGGTGTAACCACCCCCCTTCCTGGTCCCACCCATAGGGGAGGGACCTAGCAGGAGATCCACCCCTCAGATTGGAATAAGAGGGGGAGCAGTGCCAATGCAACTCAGATCATCCTGAAATCAACTTTAAACTAAGAAGAAGACTGGACTTCGACATTCTGATGATAGAAGACAGAAGAGAATCTCCCTTGTGGCCTAGGAGGGGCCACCCTGTGAACACAGGCACCACCCAGCACCTCGACGTCTGCTTTGCCGCCGCCTCCCGCCGGAGTCCGAGTGCAGAGCCTGACAAGACTCAGCTTCCCAGACTTCTCCTAGCCCGATCCACAGTCCCTGCAAAGAAGGGACCCGTGGAGGCACCGAGAGACGTGGGAGCGGCCATCTTGAAAGACCCTCGAGACGCTGACTGCGCAGCACCCGAGGCACCCTCGACTCTGTGCTTTGGGGTTTGAGAAGCCCCATAACCGAGCAGCATTTGTACCAAAGATCAGCCCTCCAGCATCTCCACGATCTGCGTGGGGCCCTTTTGTTTTGTGCCACTCGACTCGCCATCCCGTCCGCTTGTCACGTGGTCAGCGGCCATCTTGGCGACCAATCCTACGATTTACACTGTGGGTCTGGTTGCTCCAGACCTGCCCTCGCTCCTGTAGAAAGGAGTACCCGCTCTGACCTTGCTGGTCCGAGTAATAAGCCTTTTTCACTTTCCCCGTGGCTTGCATTAGCCAAGGCTTGTTTGCTTCAATCGAGTTGCCGATACCGCCATCAGCTAGAACCTTCGAGGGACAGCTCGTGATCGACTCCTGGACGTCCTTGACCTCTTCGTGTCCACGCAGCTGCAGAGAGAAGCAACCCCTGATCACCTGTTTGCACCCGACTTTGCCTGGTTCCAATCTGGTTCCACGGTGGTCACTGGTCAGTGACTTTGAACATTGTCCCCTCTGCTTTCAGGTCTTCACCACTTCAGATCCACCCTTGGATCCACCGGACACTTCTGCTTCACAGCGCCTGCAGCTGCAACAGCTTCAAGCACCAAGAACCTGCGTGACAGAACCCGACGCCACTTCGACCCTGTGCACCCACGGCCTGTGGGTGAGGTAACATTGCAACGCCGGTGTTCTTACACTGGTACCCACCTCTAGGGTCTGTGTCTAAAGTTTTGTGTTCCTAGGTTCAGCGGAAGTATCTTTTAATTCACTTTAACTAACTTTTACGCACCATTGACAGTGCATTGGTGCGCGCCGCACTTTCCGTGCTGCACCCGTCTCCTGTGGGCTACTCCTGACTTCATCATTGCTAGTCCTGACTGCTCCCAGCGAATCTCTAGGCCCTAGGCCTAACCATTGTTCGATAAGTGTTACTTATACCATTTTTTTAGTATATGGTCTGAGTGGCCACCCGCCCTCATCCATAATTGTGCAACTTTATATGTGTAACAGTGCTTTTGATTTAACGCTTGTGCCCCTTTCCTCATAAAGAGTACTGGGGAGTGATTTAGAAATAAATACATATATTTTTATAATATATACTTGTGTGGTGTCCTTTCATTTGATTTCAGGATTGTATGTGGTAAAACAGCTTGCTTAACACGACCTCTTAAGTTAAGCCTTTAAGGCTGCTTAGTCCATGCTACCACTAGGATAGCTTGTCTAACAAGGTTGACTTACAACCTGACATCTTTGGGGTTTGTTTGGACTGATACCCAGTGGTTCCAGAATTGGAAACACTACATATCAGGCCAACTTCTCACAGTGGGGATGTGAGGTTTGATGGCAGAACAGGCAACACGCCTACCTAATGCATCATGATGACTAAATTCCGGGTGTCTAGTGAGCTTTCTTCCTGAAGGAAAGGAAAACAACTGGAGTAAACCCCCAATATACCTCTTGGAGTGGAGGTGGTGTGTCTCAATGCAAGAAAGCATCTGCTCCCAACCCCTTTGCTATAAAAATAATTCACTGCGGTCTAGTGTTCCTTCTGCTGCCATTGGTTGGGCAGACTAAAGGTAAACCCTGCAATCCTTCACCCAGGAGAGTCTACTTTTTCCAGCACTACCTCTCCTGTGACATCTGTTGCTAGGGGCAGAACTGTGAGCACAGCGCCTGATGAAAACAGCTGGCAATAAAAAGCTCAATTGCCATATAATTTCACTTTGCACCATTTTTGCGATGCCAAAGATGGACTCCTATTCCACTCCCCAATACAAAATGGAAACCTCAATACTATTCCTGTGTGCCGATACAACATGTCAAACGCTCGTCAAGCATACAACTGCAGGTGGGGGCTGACACAAAGTAGCCAACAGCCGAAGGAGGCTGACAGAAAAAACACAGTTTTTGCATTTGTCTGTGTTAATGACATGCGCTCAGGCAGCAGGTCAAAGCTGTCTCTAAGCAGACCTAAAAGCTGCACTTGTGTCAGCAGCAGGAAAGTCTCCTCTAGTACAAATAATAAATGTCAAAACATCGACAATACATTTTCCTTAATCACTCAGATATAATTTTGAAACATTTTGGAAGTGCATTATTTCTCAAAACACCAACGTGTTGTTTTCAGAATATGTCATTCTTTTATTTTGACCCTGAGAAGACTGGAGGGTTAGCCCAGTGGGAAACTATGCATGATGCTTTTTGCAACAAGAGATTGTAAACCCCATGTCCTCGTGCTGAGAGCATGCAGTTACCTCCCTGATAACACCACAGGAGAGTTTGTAACCGTCAGACCAATGAGTTCGCTCATTTATTCTGTATTCCACCAATACGTACATTACCAGAGTATGGAGTCTATATATATAATGCTACAAAAACATTGTAACAAGATTATTAGCAACACAAATATTGTGAAGGTAAATATGCAAAGGTAAGTATGCGAAAATTGTACTGAAAGATACAAATATGTACCCAGACAATACATCTTCAAGTTATGCAGATGTGGAGTATAGAATAGTAGAACTATACTTCCGTGTGTATATAGGTACTTTCATGAGCCCTTTGTTATTGAGGTTTCTTGCTACAGTGTTTTCTAGCACAATATTAATATTCCGATATACTGAGTGACATATGGTACAGTATTACGCGGAGCGCCTTTGCCTCATTCTCCTTTCCAGTAACAAGTTGGGCAGAGCATTGAGATTGGCCAACTCTTTGACGGATTGCGAAATGTAATATTTATGGAAAGTGTGCCGAAGGAAACTGGAAGGCGGTCTCGACCCACATCCGGAATGAAATACTTGACAGTTCCACCCCATTTCCAGGGTTGGCAAACACCTCTCTGGATTTTTGAGAACGAAACCCTGCACCACATTGCACATGCAACAGAAGGACCACAAGCGCCCCACTGTTGATGCTGCCACTCGCAAAGAGGCCAACTCTGAACACAGTGAAAATCCTTAGCCACATGATTAATGATAACTGGGCCTTTGAGGCTGGATGCAGTGAACAGAGTAAAGAAACATACTGTTTTTATGAGCAAAAATGCAAGGGCAACCTTAGGAAGTCAGACTGAATAAGTATACAGTTTATTCCTGTCCGAACATAATAAATCTTGCTTATTATTTCTTTCGGCATTGCAGTATGAGGAGTGTGCCATGATAGTTCTTGTAGACATCTGTTGAAATCTCTTCAATTGCCTCCAGATTTGCTGGCTGCTCCTTCCTTTGAAGACAAGTGTTCACTGAATAAAATTCATCATAGGTCCCTGACATTTAAAGCAATAGTACTGAGCTGCTAATGCAATACCATACAGCAGCTTTTAAAGGCATTACTTGGGCAGGATGTCTTTACTTGGATATGTACTTGATATTTTTAATAGGCACGTCTTACCTTTAAGGAGCAGATCACAAAATAAAACAATTCGAAATCAGTCTTTTTTAGTTTTTCCTATCTAGCATTCAAATAGTTTGACCTCTTTCCAATGTTCTGCGGGCTTATCCAGGTTGTCAAATGGAGCTAAGAATAAAAACTGTATTTCAACGAATTCTTTTCATCATTTCTCATCAGTCTCTTGTATAATTGGCTTTAAATTCTATTTAAACATCCTCCCCCTTTCTCTTTATTCTCAGTGTACGATGCAACCCATAGGTGTCCGGACATGTACTTAAATAAAAGAAAAATAACAAGGGAACATGTTTCTAGCAAAGTACCAATAAAATGGTAAGCTTCAGCATTGGAAACTGGTAACTTTCCAAGACTTCTGCCTCTCACAAAAGGAGCTCTTTATTCGGCAGTGAAATCGGCTTCCCTGTGAACTGCACTGAGGACAGCAGAGCTCTGGCAGAGGAGAGGGAAATGTGGAGCTGTTTTACCGTTTCAAGTATTATAATTGTAAACAAGTTGGCTTCCCCTTAAAGTCATGCCAAGCTAATGCTCACTTTTTGCAAAGAGATCCTTAAAGAAGCAGAAAAGGAATACAAAGCTGGAGTTCTTTACATTTATCCAAGGGAGGCCACCGAGGCACTTGTAATCAACAGAACTTACATTACAAAGGCACCTGGACGTCACATCCACAGAACATACAAAACAGGGTGGGCCTTTCTGCTGTGTGTGCAAGTGTCCACCGATTTCGTAGAGGCGATGAATACATCTAGGTGGGAAGAGGCATGCAAAATGGTTGCCCCCAGTCACCATTGTTGTTCGCACTTCTATTGAACCCCTCATGTCTGTTATGCGAGCAGCATTGCCAGAGTGTTTGCTGCAAGAAGATTCATACTTTCTTTATAAGTAGACGGCAGTCTTTTATTTGTTAAAGACCTGAGCAGTAACCTCAGCCCCATTATCCACATTATTATTAACTTTGGCAAATACGCAGGCCTGTGAATTAGCTGGGGAAGGACTGAAAGGCTCCCCATCACAATCCGTGCTGGAGTTTCCTCAGCCCTGGAGAAAGGACTCAATCTGATACCTGGGGATTCGTGTCAACAGAAATAAAGAGTCAATCCTAAAAGAGAACTATAATCCCATGCTTAGCAGGCTTTTAGTACAAGTGGAGAAGCGGATAAATTAATGAATGAATGGGAGATTTATGGAGCACATGGCTACTCCGAGGAGTGTCTGGGCACTAACAAGCAGAGCTCATGGCACCCACCAAACAAGACCTTACTGCCCCGCAGAAAAAAGTAAAGTTTCAGGTTTTTTATGAAAAGTGGTCTCATAACAGCTCAGACGCAGTTCGCGTGGAAGCTCATTCCATGCTTTAGCAACACACAAGGAAAAAGCTTTGCCACCTCTTCGGACACGCTTGAAGCATGAGATCGACAGAAGTTAAGGAGAGCAGCGTGCCCTGGAGGGAAGGTATTGGATAAATCTCTTCGCCACATCATCCTTCCCCTTTCAGTGGTAGGCACAATAGCCCTGATGCATATGCTAGGGATCCCCAGACTTCTGTACCCTTTTAGGTCTCGGCCTGTGAAAGACTGCGCACATGCGCAGTCGAGCTGGCGAGATTTAATGACAGAGTATTCTCCACTAGTGAGGTTAAGCCCAGCCCCTCGTTTCCATTGGCTGGTGTCACCATTCATGCTAAACGGTGGCCAGCCATTGGAGAAGAGGTCCTAGTGACGTTCTTCTTACTCTCTAAGCCCCGTCCTTTTCAGACTGGCTTACTTGACTTCCAGCTGTGGTAAAAGGTTTCTTATCTTCTTTATGGGTCCTGATGGCCCCATAAAGAAGATAAGGAACCTTTTACCACAGCTGGAAGTCGGGGCACCCAGTCTGAAAGGGACAGGGCTAAAAGAGTAATTTATTTAATCTTAGTATGATCGCGGCACCGGCGCTTTACTTTTAAAATGTTGCAAGTAAAGCGGGGGTGCCGCGATTATACCAACATGAAAGAAATAGAAAAAACATCTATTTCTTTAATTTTAGTATAATCGCGGCACCCGCGCTTTACTTGTAACATTTTAAAAGTAAAGCCTGGGTGCCGCGATTATACCAAAATGAAAGAAATAGATGTTTTTTCTATTTCTTTAATTTTGGGATAATCGCGCCACCCGCGGTTTACTTTTAAAATGTTACAAGATAGGTTGTTTCCAGCCTCTGTTAGAATCCCAGCGCATCCTGATCATGTCACAGGCCGGGCCTCGCAATGATTCATCATTCACATCCATTGCCTACGAAGGAGGAATGTGGAATTACAGACAAGTATTCGTTTTTGGTTCAACCCGGTTGCTCAGCCGCGAAGTCAACCGCTCTGGCCCTTAGGCCACACCCTCTCTCCAGGTACATGAACTCACTCAAAAGCCAGACTGTTGGACTTGGCCCGTCTGGCAGGTCCGCCCCTGAAGTTTTTATGGTATATGTAACCTGGGGATGGTGATTCCCCCTCTGAGTGCGTGTGAAGAGACAGCGACCTACCCTTCCATAGGAATACATGGGGAATGGATGTGTCCTCGGTAGTTCCCGATGCGTAGGGTGTGCAGGGTCAAGTCTGGTATGTATGAACTCGTGAGATTGAATGCTGCGCAACGGTATATGTGGTATGAGTGTGTCTAGTGTAGAAGTCCCCCTTTTGGAAGTTGGCATATTTGTGGAATGTGTGCCTGGCGTATGATTGGACGAGGCTGGCTGGTGAGCCTGGCTCCCAGGATCTGGGAGGGTCTGCCCCGGTGGTGAATGGAGTGTTTAGCATGCTGATGTGAGGGGAGGAGTGAGCCTGGGTCTGCTTGTGGATTGACTGTCTGGTTTGAGTGTCATGAATGAGGCTGGTTTTTCCCCAGACAATGCTGGCTCCACCCCCTGGGGTGCGGCTGATGTTCCTAGCCTGGCCAGTGTAAAGAATCCCCCCATAACCAGTTCCAGCTGGTTCTCCCCCTGCCTGCCCCTTCAGACCAAGAATGTGTGTATAAAAAGGGTGCTGTGACACTCTGGACTTGCTCTTGTTCTCAACTTGATCCTACCAGGGGCTGCTGCTGCTTGGGCTCGGGGTTGGCTTGCCTCCCTGGGCCCTGCCCTACTCCTGGACTGCTGATGGCCTTTTCCCTGCCAGGAGCTGCTGTGCCCCCCCCCCTGAGTTCCTGGACTCTTTGCTGGACTTTGCTGTCTTCTCTGACCTATAGCGCTTGGGAGCGCTGTATTCCTGCTACCTGCGCTGGGAGCACTGATCCTGACCTACTAGCGCTTGGGAGCGCGTCATCTTTGACCTAACGCTTGGGTAGCGCTTTACTTTTCCTTCCGTGACGGCCCAAGCTGCTGCTGGCCGATCGTACACCCTATGACAGGTGCCTACCCTGCATGGGGACTCTGCGCTGTTCCCATCGAGTGCCCACCTCGATTTCTGTCCCTTCTACCCGAACCGGTGCCCACCCGGCATTGCCCTGAGGTCGTCACCGCCGCTGCCGGAGTCCGCCTGTGAGGTGCGGCGCCCGCCTCCCTATCCAGGGCCGCGCTGTCATTGGCGGCCCCGGAGAAAGCAGGCCGCATGCTCATTGGCCCCGGCTGCCGAGACTCCGGCGACGTCATTGCTAAGCCGCGTAGAGATTGGCCCGACCCTGAGGGCTTCCCCACGCGCACCCGGAAGTCCTGTGATTTCCCCGAGGAGGGAGCACCGCCGCACCGAGGAACCCAGAAGAGAGGTCTAAGGCCCCGTGAAGCCGCCGCCTCTAACAGCCGGTGAGTGCGGGCGGGCTACGGGTCGCTCCTCTGCCCTGGGGAGTGCTGTGGATCGGCGCGGCCCTCTCCCTTGGTTCTAGAGTCCGGGAAGGACTCCAATGATGCTCCATCTTTGGCTCTTTCGTTTCTTGAGCCCCTGAGAGGCTCCACCTCTGGCCCCTTCGTTCCTCGAGCCCGGCGAGGCTCCACCTCTGGCCCCTTCGTTCCTCGAGCCCGGCGAGGCTCCACCTCTGGCCCCTTCGTCCCTCGAGCCCGGCGAGGCTCCACCTCTGGCCCCTTCGTCCCTCGAGCCCGGCGAGGCTCCACCTCTGGCCCCTTCGTCCCTCGAGCCCGGCGAGGCTCCACCTCTGGCCCCTTCGTTCCTCGAGCCCGGCGAGGCTCCACCTCTGGCCCCTTCGTCCCTCGAGCCCGGCGAGGCTCCACCTCTGGCCCCCTTAATTTCCAGAGCCCCGAGAGGCTCCACCACTGTCTCTTGCCCTTACGAGCCTGCGAGGCTCAGCCCCAGCACATCTGTCCCCGAGCCCGTGAGGCTCCCCCCTGCTGCCTAATTATTCCGAAGCCTGCGAGGCTCCAACGTGATGCCCCCATCATCTACAGCTGTCCAGCACGTCGTGGGCAGCTGCCACGTTTAGGTTTATGGTAGACTACCTGCAGCCTACCCTGATTGAGACCTTGGGCGTCCTAGCCCCCGAAGGCCAGGGGCCTGTTGAGAGTACTAGATAAATGTTAATTGTGCTCCTTGAGAGTTATTCTATGTGTCCTTCCTACAGGTACCTCTGTTGTGTTGTGTACCTTGTCCCTTCCCTCCTGAATACCCGGTGTCCCCTGTATGTGATCCCTGGTCAGAGTGAGTTCTACTGCTAGTTCCAGGAAGCTCCCAGTTGTAATATGTTTTAAATGCCGACTCCATCATGTGCACCTTCCTGGCAGTGGTCCTTTGGCCCTGCCTTGTACCTTTTCCCTTGTAACCCCTGCCGTGCCTCGAGCACATTGTAAAGTGTATGTTTCCATGTGTCCTTAATACAAAGACTATTTTCATATATCCTTGGTGTGGAGTTCCTTTTGTGGGAGGCCCGGGATGTTGTTGCTGGTGGGTGCGTGCGCAAATGCTTCACACATGTCCTCCGAGATAGGCCTGACTGCCCGCGCCACGTTACCTAGAGGGCGAGCAGGGGTCGACTTTACATAGGAGTGGCGGTCTCTGACTGGCTGGGGTGCAAGTCCTGGCCGGCCGGGGGTCCCATTTCCTACACAGACTGATATCTGAAAGGCTAGTTACGTCACTCCCGTAAGGCTGGGGAAGGGCCACTCAGGATTTGAGCTTGCCCCAGAAAAGGTGGTGGGGCGGGGGTAGACAAGCGTTTTCCGTCTCTTTTCTGAAAGGTTTGTAGGGCTGGGCAGGAATCCGTCCCATATCAGTAAATCCTCAGAGAAAGGACTGCAGGGCTGGGGCTGAATCAGTGCGGGTAAGGATTCGTTTGCAGCCCCTACCTGCAGCCGGGGCCAGCGCAGGTAGGGGCGGTGGGGCCGGGACTTCGAGAGCCGACGACGAGGGGACATTCAATAAATAATTAATTTTCCCTTGTCGTCTTTTGTGGAAATCCCCTCCCACCCGCTCATCCCTGCACGGGCCGCGGCTGAAGTTACACTTTAGACCACTTTATACAGGGCCGGTGGGGCTAAGCTGAAGTCATAGGGATGCTACCTTATTTGTGAAAGACCGGTGGGGCTGGAGCGGAGAGAGTCCTGGAAGGTATCAGTGACATGCTAGACCACTTTACACATGGCCGGTGAGGCTATGGTGAAGCCGGCCAGGTCCGGATGGGACCCGTGGTTGGGGGTGGTGCTGCTGGAGTCGGAGACAATCGCACGCCCATTGGGGTCTCTTTGTTGAACCCCCTGGTTTCTGGGCGGGCGGCAGTCCGCGCCTTTGTTTCTTTTGTGTAGTTATTCATTACTTTGGTTTATGTTTAATTGTACTCGCTCACTGAAGCGCCTATTTCAGCAGCTCCCTAATGTTTGTGGGGCTAAGCTGAAGTCATATGGATGCTACCTTATTTGTGAAAGGCCGGTGGGGCTGGGGCGGAGAGAGTGCTGGAAGGGATCAGTGACATGCTAGACCACTTTACACATGGCCGGTGAGGCTATGGGGAAGCCGTTCAGATCCGGATGGGACCCGTGGTTGGGGGTGGGGCTGCTGGAGTCGGAGACAATCGCACACCCATTGGGGTCTCTTTGTTGAACCCTCTGGTTTCTGGGCAAGCGGCAGTCCGCGCCTTTGTTTCTTTTGTGTACTTATTAATTACTTTTAATTGTCCTCGCTCACTGAAGCACCCATTTCAGCAGCTCCCTGATGTTTGGAGATATGTGGATGATTGTCAAAGGCTCTGCATTTCACCCGGCCTGTCCCTTTAAGAGAAGGCTGGGCGCCTCCCTCCTTGGTTTGCCAATGGGATCTGTCTCTACTTCTGAAAGAGGCTGAGATAAGAGACCTGAGGAGATTATCATCCTTGGAGTGGGGGTGGAGAGCGGGGTGGGGGGGGGGGGGGGAGGTCACATGAGAGTGGCCCCATCCAGAGGAACAATCCGGACACACCTCCGGCAGCATTCACACCAGAGCGTGCCTAGAGGGGTGTCCTGCACTCACCCCCGGAGCCCCAACCTCTCCTCTGCCTGAGTGACCGCCACAGAGCCTCGCCCCGTCTGTGCTCACCACTCACTAGAGTGTGCACTCACTCTCAGAGCCTCGCCCCGTCTGTGGACCTTGGAAGAAGCACCCGAAGGTGTCCGTGCTCACTAGAGTGTACACTCACTCTCGGAGCCTCGCCCGGTCTGTGGTACTCGGAAGAAGCACCCAAGGGGGTCAGTGCTCACAAGAGTGCGCACAGTGCACTTACACTCAGAACCCCATCCCGTCTGTGGACCTTGGAAGAAGCACCCGAGGGTGTCCGTGCTCACTAGAGTGTGCACAGTGCACTCACTCTCGAAATCTTACCCTGTCTGTGGACCTTGGAAGAAGCACCCGAGGGTGTCCATGCTCACTAGAGTGTGCACTCACACTCAGAGCCCCATCCCGTCTGTGGACCTTGGAAGAAGCATCCAAGGGTGTCCGTGCTCACTAGAGTGTGCACTCACACCCGGAGCCTGGGGGTCCCCCCGCCCGTGGAGCTTGGAAGGATAACAGGGTGCGTGTGTTTTTCCAAGGGTCTCGGCAAGCATGAGTGCTTAGTGTGAACTGATCAATGCAGACTTTGGGGTTCCCCCGGGCGTCTTTGTGGATCGTGGAAGGATCCCTCTGAGGGTGAGAGGGCTCCGAGAGGTCTGCTCTCACACTCACCCCTGCTGAAGTGAGGGGGCTCCGATTCCCCCTCCGACCCCCGGGTGTCTGTGGATTGTGGCAGGAGCCCTCAGACGGTTCCCAGCACTAGAGGCGCCCTGACGTGCTGCACGTCCACCTTCTGGAGCTTAAAGGGCGGCACTAGGTAAGTGCAACAACACTTCAAGGCGCTACATTAGCACAGATCTCACGCTCTCCCACGCCTCGCCGGTTGTGATGGGATGGGCCGGGCCGGCGCTGCATATCACCTGTGCCCTTGCCATTTATCTTAATAATGTCATTTTAAACGCAGGATCACACGTTTCTGAATAGAAATGGGAAAACTGTGGCTGGACGTGACATTCACTCCTAATGAGGAAGGACGGGGTCTTTAACGCCGAGCTCCTTATTTCCAATCATAGGCTTTGATTTAATAAAGCAGTGCATTCTGGGAATGAAATGCGTTACTTACCTGTAACAGCAGTTATCCAGTATTGGTATCTTTCATAGATTCACATGCCTGAATCATTCCCCGTCGTCGGGGTGGGAGTCCCCGGTAAATAAATATAGTAATGTCACATGGACATATACTTAGTACAGAGGCCTCACATTAGTAGCCTATCTAGGTCCTTATGTAAAAAGGACCAAACTTTGGCCAGGAGCCAATCAGCTACTATCACCCTCCTCACCTTCCTGGAAGGAGCCCTAGTCCCTCAGATTTTCGTAAGCACAGTGCTAAGGAGTACTTACTGAGAGTACAAAGGTGAGCCCTTCCAGGGTAGGCGGGTGGGTTGCATGTGAATCTATGAAAGATACCAATACTGGATAACTGCTGTTACAGGTAAGTAACACATTTCTTATCCAGTATTATGGGTATCTTTCATAGATTCACATGCCTGAATCAGAATAGCAAGCAATAATAAGCACATTTCGCATAATACATCCCTAAAGACATTATAATCTCATCATAAGTTGTTACATAGTGTACATGATACTCACAACCTGATAAGAAATGTGCGATGAATTACCTGGAAGGTGGGATGATAGGAAGAAGGCTCACCTCTACTGAAATAGATGACGTAGGACCGCCTGTCCCACTGCTGCATCCTTCATAAGTTCAGAATCCAAGCAGTAGTGCTTGGTGAACGTATGAGGTGTCTTCCATGTCGCTGCCCTGCAGATGTCGACAATGGGTACCCCAGCGAAGAGAGCCATGGAGGTGGATACCGCTCTAGTGGAGTGTGCTCGAACCTTTGAAGGTAGAGGATGGCCCGCCTGTTGGTGACAGAAGGCGATGGCCGCTGAATCCATCTGGAAATGCTCTGTTTTGTCAATGCTAGGCCTTTCCTGGGCCTGCTAAATGCAACAAACAATTGGTTGGACTTTCGAAATTGCTCCGTCCTGTATATGTAGAATTTGAGACATCGCTTGAGGTCCAATGCGTGCAGAGATCTTTCAGCCGCAGATGATGGATTCGGGAAGAAAGATCTCAGAACAATAGGTTCGTTGAGATGGAAAGAGGATGGAACCTTCGGTATAAACTTAGGGTTAGTCCGTAGAATGACCCTGTCGTTCTTGAACTGGATGAATGGGTCTTGCACAGAGAAGGCCTGCAGTTCACTCACTCTTCTAGCTGACGTGAGCACCAGTAATAGAGCCGTTTTCCATGACAAATATTTAAGATCTGTTCTGTGGATTGGCTCAAACGGGTGTTTCATTAGTTGAGCTAGTACCACATTTAGTTGCCATGTAGGTGGTGACGCTCGAACTGGAGGGAAAGTCCTGAATAATCCCTTCAGAAACTGCTTGACCAGTCTGTTGCTCCATAGTGAAGCTCCACACGAAGAACGTCTGAATCTGGATATGGCCGCTAGGTGGACTTTAATTGAAGCGTGTGCCAGTCCTGAATTGGCTAGGTGGAGCAAGTAGGGTAGAATTTGTGCTGGAGTAGAAGTGAACGGATGTAATTTTTGAACTCTACACCACAAACAGAACCTTTTCCACTTAAGGGAATACGTCTTATTAGTACTTTCAGCTCGGGCCCGGGCTAAGACGACCCTGCATTCCTGCGGAATATATAAATCCTGGAACTCTCTGAACTCAGGAGCCAAGCCGATAATTTGAGAGATGTTGGATCCGGATGCTGGACTTGACCCTGGTTCATTGTGAGGAGATGTGGGCATGTCCTGAATTGAATTGCAGGTTCCAGTGATAGAAGGTGTAGTTCTGTATACCAGTGCTGGCGCGGCCACGCTGGGGCTATCAGTATCAGGGTACAACTCTCTGCTTTCAGTTTCCGGAGAACCCTGGGGATCAGGGGAAACCTGTGGAAAAGCGTAAGCAAAGACGTTGCACCATGTCATCGAAAAGGCATTCCCTAGGGACCTTTTCTGGGGAAGCCAGCTTGCGTAATGTTGGCATTTTGCGTTAGTTTCCGTCGCAAAGAGATCCAGGTGAGGCTTGCCCCAACGGGAGAACACGGAGTCGAGCGTCTTCTGGTCGAGCTCCCACTCGTGGCAAATTGAGCGCTGTCTGCTTAGCGAGTCTGCCAGGGTGTTGTCTACTCCTGGGACATACTCTGCCCGCAGAGAAATGTTGTGCTGGAGCAGCCAGATCCAAATTTGCTGAGATTCTCGAGACAACGTCCTGGATCGAGTACCCCCCTGTTTGTTCAGGTAGTGCATTGTGGTGGTGTTGTCCGTCCTCACAAGCACTGGGGAGTTCCTGATTCGGGGTAGAAATGCTCGAAGAGCCAAGCGCACTGCTCGCAACTCTAGCAAATTGATGTGGAGTTGTGTTTCTGGCACTGACCACTGACCGTGTACTTGCAGTTCTTGAAGGAACGCCCCCCATCCTTCCAGTGAAGCGTCTGTCATTATCACATGAGGAGAGACTGGGAGTAGAAAAGGTAGGCCCTTGTTCAAGTTGTCGCCCAGAAGACACCATCTCAGAGCCTTCTTCATGACCTGAGTGATCTTGATCCAGTCGTCGAAGGATCCTGTACTTTGGATCCACTGATTTGTTAAAGCTTCCTGTAGAGGCCGCATGTGGAGGCGACAGTGAGGAATGAGAAAAATGTTGGAAGACATCATTCCTAGCAACGACTTGAAGAGTCGAACCTTGACTTTCTTTTTGGTCTGAATTTGGAAGGCCAGGCTGCTTAGCTTGACCGGACGTTCTCTGGAAGGGAAGGCTTTCTCCTGTTGTGTATCCAACGTTGCCCCTGGAAATTGAGACTCTGTGACGGTCGTAGAGTTGACTTTTCCTGGTTGAATGTTAGACCTAAGTTCTCGAAGAGATGAAGGCAGGCTGTAGAGGACCTGGCTACGCCCGTTCGAGTAGGAGCTTTGACAAGCCAGTCGTCCAGGTAGGGAAAGACTTGGTGATGATGCTGGCGAAGGTATGCCGCTACTGGAGACAGACACTTTGTAAAGATGCGTGGAGCTGACTTTAGGCCGAATGGTAATACCCTGAACTGGTAGTGTCTGCCTGCTACTGCAAACCTCAAGAATTGTCGATGACTCTTGTGAATGAGGATATGAAAATAAGCATCCTGGAGGTCTAAGGACACCATATAGTCTTTGGAATTGAGTAGGTGTAATACCTCCTGGAGGGTAACCATACGGAATGACTGCTTCTTGAGGTATTTGTTTAGGTTCCTCAGATCCAGTATTGGTCTCCACTGTCTCTTCTCCTTTTTTCTGATCAGGAAGAATCGGGAATAGAATACTGTCCCCTTCTGACCTCGAAGAACTCTTTCCACTGCTCTTTTCTGGAGCATTAGTGAGAGCTCCTGTTGAAGTAGGTTTAGATTCTTGTGCTGCATAGGACCTGGTGGGTTCGGAGGAGGATGTTCCACAAACTCCAAAGTGTGTCCAAATCGAACTAACTGCAACACCCAACAATCTGTTGTAATTTGCTTCCAGTTGTGAAGGAAGTTGGTAATTTTCCCTCCAACTACGAATTGTGGAGAAGAGATGGAGGCCTGCTGGAGAAAGCAGTCATTGGCGTCTGTAATTGTCTTTCTTTCCTCCTTTCCCTCGAAAGGACGACTTGTTGTATGAGGATTGTCCTCGTTGTTGCGTCTGCTGAAATTGAGGTTTGTACTGCTGGGAAGAGTTATAATAGGACTTGTAACCTTGATAGTTTCCACAATTCTGTTGTCCTCTACCTCTGGATCCTCGAAAGGAATTATTCTTGTATTGCAGGGTGCCTAGGGCTTTCGCTGTTTCGGTATCCTTCTTAATACCTTGCAGCATGTCATCGATATGCTCACCGAAGAGTCGCTCCCCATCAAATGGCATGTGGAGAACTTTGGCTTGCACTTCAGGCCGGAATGTGGTAGCCTTAAGCCAGCCCTGGCGCCTCAAAACTGCTGCTCCTGCCAATTGACGAAAGCCTGTGGAAGCGATATCCAAGGCTACATCGATCATTTCTGAGGCAGAGCGTTCGCCCTCCAGCAAAATCTTCTTAACCTCTTCTTTTTGGTCTTCTGGGATCGCCCCTAGATATGGGGCTATATCTGCCCATATCTGTCGATTGTAGCGACCTATTAATGCCAGAGAATTTGCAGCCCTGACTGATAGGGCGGACATGGAGGAAAATCTCTTGCCAATGGCATCAAGTTTTCTTCCCTCTTTATCAGGAGGCGCTGTCATTGCCGCTGACGGTTTGCTGGACTTTTGCTGGGCGGCCTGAGATATAACTGAGTCAGGTTTAGTTTGGCCAGTTAAACATGCGGGCGCAGTGTCTGGGGCTTTGTACTTCCTTTCAAGCCTAGCCGGCACTGGAATGAGAGAGGAAGGATTTTTCATTATTTTTAGTCCTTGCTCCCATATATAATCGATCACTGGAATGGAGCGAACTGATCGTTTGAAGGGTTCCTTAAAATCATGAAGGAAACAGTCCTGCGTTTCCGATGCTATTTGGATGTTGAATCTTGCAGCCGCTCTCCCTACTATATTATGGAATCCCCCTAAATCTTCAGGGGTTGAATCGTCCTGCATTTGATCTGGGGATGCTGGATATGCGTTCGCGTTGTCATCAGAATCCTCATCATCATGTATTTCCCCTTCCTCCTCTTGGACCTCATCAACTCTCATTTCTTCCTCATATTCATCCTCATCCGAAGAAATTTGAGGAGGTAACTTCTCTTGCTCCTGACGCACAACCAGCGGAGGTGGTCGCTGTCGAGGAGTTGGCGCTTCCTGTTGTGCCTGTACTCCTGGTGCAGGAGAAGATGATGGAAATCTTTGTTTATAGTCCGAAATTAGAAATTGGAGGTCAGAGACAATTGACGCTGGAAGGCAAACCATAGGCTGAACAGTGGTATGCTGCCGAACTTCCTGTTGAATTGTAACCTCTTCATAATCTTCACAGTCCGAACCCTCATGAAATTTGATGTTAAGATGAGAGGGACTGGATGCTATGGGAAACATATTCTCTACTTCGGGATCTTCTGATTCTAGAAACTGCGTTGGCAGCAGCTGTTGGACCTTGCTAGGTGAGGTCATCTCTGGTGTCACCAGACATGATGACATTTTAAAACGTGTATACGTATATTTCAATGAAGGAGAGCCCTTAGGTTGTAGATCCGTTGACGCTGTGTCCGCCGACTGTGGAGCGTCTACGATTTTTGTTGATTTTTCAGGCATTTTCATTGTTGACTGCATCGACGTCGATGATGTCCTCGTCGTCGACGACGACTTCGTCGGCGGCGGCGTTGACACTGTAGTAGTCTACAACGATGGCTTCGTCGACGGGCTCGTCGTCGACGGGCACGTCGACGACGGTGTCGACGACGATGGCTTCGTCGACGGTCTCGTAGACGACGGTGTCGACGACGATGGCTTCGTCGACGGTGTCCTCGTCGATGATGTAGTCTTCGTCGACGACGGTGGAATCTTCGTCGACGATGGGATCTTCGTCGACGATGTATTCCTCGTCGACGATGGGATTGTCGTCGACGCTGGAAGCTTCGCCTTCGTCGACGATGAAGCGGACGTCGACGGGAGCGTCGACAGAAGCGTCGTCGACGGTTTGACAGGCATGACAGAAGGTATTGACCTACCCATCGTCGACGATGTTGTAGCAGTTGATGCCATGGAGAAAGTAGACGCCGTGGATGTCGAAATGGAGACTGTCGACACTGTCACAGGAAGGCCAGAAGACAGCATAGCAGGTTTCTTGAAGTCTGTCATCTGAAGAGAAGGCTTGACCTTAGGATCACCCTCCATGGACTTTGGCTTCTTGTGAGGAGGCGCAGCAGACTGACCTGGGGATGTCTGTCGAGGCCTTTTAGGAGAGGAGTGGAAGCTCCTGAAGGAACACTCACTCTCACCTGAGGAGACCAGCTGTTCTTTGTCCTTCAGCAGGGCTCGAGAAATTCACTCGACCGCTCGCATTTGCGAGTGAGATTGATTAAGGACGAGCTATTTTTAGGTCCTACTCGCCCTTTCTGGCGAGTAGCAATACAAACTTGACACTTGACCTCTGCCTCTGAAAGCAGAGGAAATGTGAAAAGAAAGCAAGATTTAAAGGCATCTTTATTGCTCACGAAGTAAATGAGCAATAAAAATGCTTTTAAATCTTGCTAACTTGTCACATTTGCTCAGTTTTCAGAGTTTGAGGTCAAGTTCATTTAAGTTAGGTCGAGGAGATTTTGTAGTTTACTAGACCTGCAGGTCTAGAGCATTTTATATGATTTGTCGAGCCCTGCTTCAGTCTCTGAAGCCACAGAAGTAGTCGCCCTTCCCTGTCCTTCAATGGTTTGACCGGGAGAGTGCGACAAATCTTACATTCCTTGGCAGAATGCCGAGGATAGAGGCAGTACAAGCAGTCTTCATGCTTGTCCTCTATATGTAACCTCAGTTTACTACAAGAGGCACATGGTCTAAAAAGCCCTTTTTTAGGAGTAGTAGACATATTGAATATCAAAACTCCTTTCCAATCTGAAGTTTGAAGAGTTAATAGGAAAAATCCAAAGATATAGGAAAAAACCTGAGCAGAGCTCAGTGGAGACTGCCTGAGCACGACGTGCGGTAGAAAATCTGAGGGACTAGGGCTCCTTCCAGGAAGGTGAGGAGGGTGATAGTAGCTGATTGGCTCCTGGCCAAAGTTTGGTCCTTTTTACATAAGGACCTAGATAGGCTACTAATGTGAGGCCTCTGGCCTAGTACTAAGTATATGTCCATGTGACATTACTATATTTATTTACCGGGGACTCCCACCCCGACGACGGGGAATGATTCAGGCATGTGAATCTATGAAAGATACCCATAATACTGGATAATGTAGTACTTCTCACTTGCAAGAACATAAACTGTTTAATCCATGGGGTCCTAAAATTCACATAACGATCAGGATGACAGTGTGTGCGATTCTGATGTAATGTCCACGAGCATTTGCATTGTGGTACTAGTAGTTTTGCTTTTCCTGAGTGCCTCAGTAATGCAGGAGGGTTTGGGAGCTCTGCTGGCGGGTGCAGGATGTGTGTGGTAGGGGAGCTCTGTTTGGGGGTGGGAGGGAGGGGTGCGGAGGAGTACGCGCATCCCCTTGTGTCCAGGGGAAAGGCAGTGAGAGCAACAAGTCAAGCCACAAACTGGGGGTGGGAAAGTGCTGATCGGATTAAAAACATAACTGGTAGATGAGGGCAGAGGGTAAATGAAGGTAAAGCTGGGGACCGCATAAAGTGTGCGTGTGTCACAGTGGCCGTGGAGACAGCATTAAGTGTGCGTGCATTGCAGCGGCTGTGGAAAATGCATAAAGTGTGCGTGTGTGTGTGTGTGCCTTGCAGCGGCCGCGGAGACCGCTTAAAGTGTGTGTGCATTGCAGTGGCTATTGGAGAAGGCACAGTACGTTTGTGTTGTGCGTTTTTCAGATTTGATGTCGACCGCATTTAACTTAAACCACCTGAGCAGCAGACAGACCTGTTGAATGGAGACTACAGCCTTTTGGGGGGTCACACATTTCGATCCTGCCCCCCATGTGGGTGTTTGGGGAGGGTTCAGGGGAGGCCTGGTCTATTCTGGGCCGGAGGCGGTAAACAGCCGCTCCCATGTGACCCTCCCTCACCTGGTTACTCCGGAGAACACGTCGAGCTGTGAAGTGAATGCGCCACAGAGTAAATATTTGTTCCTTCCATGCACACGAGCCTCCTGCCCGAGTCCACCGCCCCTGCTCCTGAGTCCACCCCGCTCCTGAGTCTACTCCCCCCTCCTCCTCCTGCATGCGAGTCCACCCCCCCTCCTCCTGCCCTGGAGTCCACCCCCCTCCACCTGCCCTGGAGTCCACCCCCCTCCACCTGCCCTGGAGCCACCCCCCTCCTCCCCCTGCCCTGGAGTCCACCCCCCCTCCACCCCCTGCTCCAGAGTCCTCCCCCCCTCCTACCCCTGCTCCTGAGTCCACCCCCTGCTCCTGAGTCCACCCCCCCGCTCCTGCCCGCGAGTCAAGCCCCCCTCCTCCTGCCCTGGAGTCCACCCCCTCCTCCTGCCCTAGAGTCCACCCCCCTCCTCCTGCCCTAGAGTCCACCCCCTCCTCCTGCCCTGGAGTCCACCCCCCCCCCCTCCTCCTGCCCTGGCAGCACCCTCGCTTCACTTGTAAAATTTTAAAAGTAAAGCGCGGGTGCCGCATTAAAAGAATTCAGCAGCTATCCTGTGGGTTTGTGTTGATGCTGTTGAAGGAGCTAGGGAACTGGAGCAGCGAAGAAAGTGGGGGATGACAGAGCTGCTGCCTTCCAGGATATTAGCTTATTCTATTTAAAAAAAAACACAAGACCACGTTATTTTTCAGATGTCTGCTTTGAGCTCTCGTCCCGCTAATTTTTGTGTGTTCTTTTTGCATTGTGAGGTGGAAGCCACTTTTCTGTGCATGTATGTGGCTCTGTGTGTGCGTGTGTGTGTGTGTGGCTCTGTGTGTGTGTGGCTCTGTGTGTGTGGCTCTCTGTGTGTGTGTGTGTGTGTGTGTGTGTGTGTGGCTCTGTGTGTGTGTGTGGCTCTGTGTGTGTGTGTGGCTCTGTGTGTGTGTGTGGCACTCTGTGTGTGTGGCTCTGTGTGTGAGTGGCTGTGTGTGTGTGTGGCTCTGTGTGTGTGTATGGTTGTGTGTGTGTGGCTGTGTGTGTGTGTGTGGCTGTGTGTGTGTGTGTGGCTGTGTGTGTGTGTGTGTGGCTCTGTGTGTGTGTGTGTGGCTCTGTGTGTGTGTGTGGCTCGGTGTGTGTGTGTGGCTCTGTGTGTGTGGCTCTGCGTGTGTGTGTGGCTTTCTGGGTATGTGTGGGTGCAAATGCAATAGGTCTCGCATTTGCGAGAGATTAAGCTATTGGCATTGTAAAGGACAATGCCATTTATTTATATGTTTTCAAAACCAACACATAAAAACAAAATGTTGTCATTTACAATGCCAATAGCTCTAACTTTTGCAAAGGCGAGACCGTTGCATTGTAAATGCTTGTTGTTAATATACCCATACCCCCACATAAATGGCTGCTCGTTAGACTTTGCTCACTAGGCGAATATGAAGTGGTAACGTTTCGAGACTGCATTGGGAGAGACTCACGCGGTCATACGAATACGGCATGACCCTGAGATTGACTTTTAGAAGCGCAAGCACACTATGCCAGTTTTTTCCAAACTGTCGGTACCGACCCACCGGTAGGTCGGCAGCTGATTTTGGTAGGTTGCGGACGTCCAAGTAATAAATAAAGATGCCTTTAAGTTACGTATTTCATATTGTCACATTTGCTGCACTTCAAAAACAGAGGTCAAATGTCAGGCAGGCTATGCGCTCTGTCAAATTGCTGCTTATTTTTATTTTTTTTAAACAGCTGTTTACAAACTCCTCACACTTTGCAGTCAGAGAAGGAAAAGTACCAGTGATGTACAAAAATGGCTGTTGGATGTAATTTTTTTTAAACACACAACAAAAAGTAAATAACTGGAAATGAACTGTACACGTTCAGCACTTAGAAAAGCAAAATAAAGCACTTTTTTGTAATTCTGAAATGTGATGGAAACAAAGATTGTAATAGGATCAAAACAATCAAGACACTTTACTTGGTGATGCACAATGATAAAATATGCATTGAAACCCAATTTACACACATTATCATTTGCGTACAATTGTTTTATCAATAAAACTGTACGCTTGTGCACATTTAGCGGGCATTCCAATGGAAAAGACGCTGTCTGTAAATGCATGTGTTACATTCTAAAAATCGCCCGCCTCATGTCTATTTAATTTTGTTTGTCTTCTAAAATTTGAGTTGTGGTTCTAAAACATTTGGGATGCATTGTACTCTATTTTACTGGGATAGACTACAGTGCACAGAACCACACCTTCCAATTGAGAGAGGTCATCTTGACATGGGGTGGTTGAATACAACAAGGCCACTAAAGCACCTAAACCGAGTAGATATATTGAGAAGGATTGCTGCACTTACTAGGCATTCTAGTCCATGGCGAAGCGCGCTCGCTTCCTGTTTGCTTATTCAACTGCTATGTCCACTGAGGTTCCGTGAATTCTGAACCTGGGTCATAAAGGTTGTGGTTCTGTTACGATTTTGGTAACAGCGAACCGTAAACAGTGAGTTCAGCTAGTATGAGTGTTTTCATCATGTTACACTGATGGATTCACTGTGTATCTGAAGATTTCGTTCAGAACCATGGGTTCCATTTTGTGCATGGCAGCCATTTTGTAGTTGCCCTCACATAGGCTGATGACTTTAGCTGACTACTGGATGACCAGAGTGAACGGATCCTGTTGGCTGAAGCGGACCTTGATAGACCGGTTTCTTGCCCAGTAGCTGATCAAGATTAAGGATCAGAGCACAGGAGATTGTAAAGTTTGGTATACACATACACACCCCTTATCCTACCTCTCATCTGTTTCTGTTCCTTCTTTTTATGACCTGTTTACGATATGGGTTTGTCCAGCTTGTGTAAGAAGGAATGTTGGGGATTTTGCATGCTTGCAAAAGCTAGGACTGCCCCTTACTTTTGTGCTGAGTCATGTAACCCTAAAACATATAAAAGGCCTCTGTCCTCTGTATTCCTCAGACTACCTCATTCAGTTACTACGGTTTCTGTGTGACGTGGCCTCATTTATTAAATTTAATAAAGAAGTCTTTTCATATTTCAGCTTCTGTGGCAAGTTTTTTATTGATATTAGGAAGACCCCTGAGAATGGAGATTTTTAACATTTCCTCAAATGGCGCAGCCAACGCGGGGCTCATCAGAGAAGTGACTTTCTGTGGGAGTGATCTTTTCAGGAGACTGAAATCTACTGAGGAGGACAGAACAGGATTCTACTAAGAAGGTACTCTGTGCACAGGGATTCTGGAGATTCTTTGTTTATGCAGCCCAGTATATTTCTGATCTTCCTGATTTTGATCCTCCACATGATGTCACTCATGACTGAGAACCTTTTTGGCGTGAGTATTATAAAAAGACCGTTAGGTCATGTAGAACTTAACAGTTAGAATTTGGATAACGTTTTGATTAGTAAAAGTAAGAGTTAAGTATAAGTGGGTCGCTCCCAGTCCTTTGTTCTGTGTTCTTTGGTTCTGTGGTTCTTTGCTTAGTTTGTTTGGTCCTTAGTTTTATTTGAAGATTGCAATTTTCAAAAGACGAGGGTCTTGTATATTTACGAGTGTATCAATAGAGCTAGCCCCTTGAAGTTTGAAGCTAGATTAGTGAGCTATAAGATGCCTGATCTTAGCAAATTTGAAGCTTTGTGCTGGCCAACTTTGTATACGTTTGGATTAGCCGGCTTCCCCTAAAGGGAATATCTAAATAGGTTAGATTTAAAAACATATTTCTTCCTTGGTGATTTTTTATCCCCAGGGAATTAAAATATGACATAATACAAAACAAGGATCCTTTGTTCTGCGCAGTTTTATGAACGAAGATATGCAGAACGATTTTGTTTGGTGTTCTGCTAGCCAAAGCTAGTGAATTGAGTGCATTTTCACTTCTTGGACATACATCAATCTGTTGGGCTGTTTTTGCAGTCTTTTGGAACACTATTGAGAAACGTTTCTTGTAAATATGACTTACAACTAGAATTTGCAAATGGTTATTGATTCGTGTGTCAAATATGTGTTTAAATGTCTATGTGGTTTTCCCATTAGTGCAACTTCTGTAAGTGAATAGCGATGGCGCTATTCACGAAATGCATGGCGCGCCGTATTGTGTGTCCTGAGTGTTTGACCCCTTTCTGTTTATGTCTGAAATGAGCTCAAATGTGTGTTTGTGTTTCTTTTTGATGTTTTCAGTCTATTAAGCAAAATGTCTAAATCCTTAAAAACTAAAATGTAAATCCACATTCACTAGGAATAAAAAGTCCCCAAAAACGAAATTGGGTGTTTTGCGAAAAATAAATAAACTTACAGCATTTTTCTTAGATGCATTATATTAGTTATTAACAGGCAAATACATCATCTGAATACATTGGACCTTGCTGTATTGCACACGCATTTTGAAACTTGAAATGTCTTAGATTTCGTTTTAAATAGACAGCCACCGTGCTTACGTTACAAACATTGAGAGACAAGCTAAATATATAGGAATATTTATTCAGCCATGACTTTGCCCTCAGTTGCACAGGTAAATTTTTACATTTCAGAATGTCATTTTAAAAAGGTTCCAAAACTAAGGTTCATTATTTTGTATTACAGGAAGGCATTTCAATTAAGGGTTTTCTCTCTTTAAGCATTTTTTGTAAGCATATTCTTGGGTCTGTTGCTAAATAAAATTGTCCTTTTTAGAAAGACAGATAAAAAGTAGCGCAAACATTTTGTCATGTTATAAGTTAGGCTTCTGTGCTTAGGCTTATAAATGAATAAGTCTAAAATGATAGGCAAGAGATGCAGCTCGCTTTTATATGTGGAATTATCAAAAATGATTAGGTTTATTAAAAATAATTAATACATTTTGAAAAGTAATTATTAAAAATAAGTCCTACAAAATTCGTTTTTTACTATTCATGAAGCTTAATGCTCATACTGTGACCTCCTAGCATTATACTTTAATTTAAGTTGTGTTACACTGCATAATGAGAACATTAGCATATGGAATTTCACTTAGCGCAGGCGTACAAAACTCATTTTTCTAAGGATTTACATGAGATGTCTAATGCCCAATCTCTGCAATTTGTAGAAAACGTTCTAAGGATGATTAATATGTAAAACAATTATAGGATATTTATTTTTAAGTGTCCCTAACATCAAAGTCGAATTTGGGTAAAATAGACCATTTAAAACAGCATTCTTGCCATTTGTAATAGCTTTAAAGTGCTTTAGGCTTCAGTAAATGCATACATGTAGGTATAATACAAATTTGCAGGTTGTCCCCATTTTGGGGTTTTCCTTTTAAATGACCCAGTGAGATACATTTAAGGTAGATGAAATGAGTACCACTGCAACAAGCATTTGTTCTAAAAACTGGTGTGTGTGTTATTAAGGTTCTGTGAAGTCACGCTGAGATGCTATCTTTAGTTTCCCTGTTAACAATGGAAGAGGCTGTCATGTTGACATTTGTGACCTTTTAAATTAGGGCCTTGTCTCTGTGGAATGCAGAATGACCTTGCTAAACAGGCCACTGAAAGGTGGGATTTCTGGTTTCTCCACAAGAACATCAATACAATTAAAGAACTTAATTCCAAAGGGAAAATATAAAACAAGGTTTCTTTGAAAGTCCCAACATCATGTTAAATGCTCTGCAGAACTGATACATTTGTATCTCTGCTCTAAAAAAAAATGTCTGCTAGTTGCTTTTATTTGACAAAAAAATGAAGGACTGCATTAAGTCTTAGACAGAAAATAAGACGAAATTTTGAAGGCTACATGCCTAAGTGAGAACGAATTGTGGCGCAAAGATAACATGGAGTGTCAGTGAAAGAATTTTACTTTTGGAAAGTTAAAATGGCTTAATGTTGCAAGCTGACTGACAAGATGGTAACAGTTAAGTAATGGAAATTTATTTTTGTATTTGTTAATGTGTATCATGTTTTGTCTTCTGATTAAAAGTTATAATTGATATTCGTTTGTTATGAGAAATGTTCCTCTTTTGTGTGTTGTGTTTTTTTTTTTGCTTCTGCCTACAGATCATTCATGGATTGTTCTGGGTGATTTAAAATTGTCAAGACACATGAGTTTGGTTGGTTGAAAGGAGATGTGTTTTTACATAACTCCTTTGGAAAGAAATGTTCATGTGACTTTTATGTTTGTGTATTTGGTCCTATCATGAATTGTTCTTGCTGGTCCTGTATGTTAGAAAGTTGTATTTAACAGCAGATATCCACTAACTGGTGATCTACTGTCAAAAGGAGGGTGAAGATTTTAAACCTGACAAATTAAGAAGGCCCGAATATTGGGTTTTGGGTCATGGTATTGTGCGTCACCGCTCATTTACATATGTTATTGTTTTGTCTATGCTTTTTGTGCTTGATGCTTGATATACAGCAAGTATATCTGATGGCTTGACATGTGCGTTATGCATGTTTTTGTTTTATGTTTCTGCTTTTGATACTATTACAAGTTTACCTGTGTTGTGAAGGGATATACATGACGATGTGTATCGCTACACTACAGTTGGGTTGATATGCTAAATTTCACAAATAGGATATTTTCATTTTTGTGAACACGACACAGACAACACTTCACCAGTGTATGTCAAATTTGGCTATAAATAGTATTCAAGAAAAATAAAAGAGATATACAGGATCAAAATGTGTCACTTGCCCCCTCTACCCTTAAAGGAACAGGCAGCCCTAAATTTATGTATCCTGATTGGACGTAAGGATAAAATTATAGATCTGTGACTCTTGTGCATGGTGACCTAATTTCTATATGACATTACTCAGTTTTGTTCTGCTTCCTAAGTAGTGTATGGCTTTGTACCATAAAGGAAACCAGGTTTCATTTTTTTTCCCTGAAGAAGGAACTGGAACATTAGCTAAGGTTACCGTATATGGTGTAGCGGCCAGCGGTAGAGTTAAATTTGTAACCTATTGTGATTTTTTTGGGTGTATCACTCACAGTCTTGGTATTGTGTCACATGCTTGACTATCACCCAAGTAATTTCTTGTTCTTCCTATAAATTTTGACCTAGTCCCATTTCTCTTTTCCATATTTCTTTCACTAGTCAGCTTTTTATTATTATTGATGTATTGTTCAGGTTCACACTTCCAGATTGCAGTAATGTACCAGAGACCCCCATATTATGTATAATTCCCTTTTGTATGACCAGACTGTTTAAGAATTTTCTTTAGACTTAATCATGTCGCTATCTACCCTTAGATAATGGAGGATATACTCTCACACGGAAACCCAATTGAAAAGCCTAGAGGTACTGTTTTGCCTACTGCCTTTTTATTTGTATTGCTTTTTGTAAAATGACCGTGTATTCTAGACCAAAATTGTCCCATGGCGTGTGGCCATTCCTTTGAAGATCGCAGGCCACCTGTTTGCAGTCCCCTTGTTATACAATAAACTGTTTAAAGCATCGCACTTGCTCCATCAGACGGCATTCGACATCACAGAACCAGAATTTCAGTGCAAAGGAGCGCCTGTCATGTACTGGTAACCTCTGACAGTATGCAGTCCCTTGAGCCCCTTAATTTCAGTGCAAAAGAGTGCCTGTCATGTGCTGGTAACCTCTGACAGTGTGCAGTCCCTTGAGCCCCTTGGCCTGAGTTTTGGCCACACCCCCCTTTTTCCTTCGCTCCAATAGAAGTGCAGTGCACCGGCAGATCCAAGATTGGCAAAAGGCACTACATTCTGGTGCCCTGAGCGTCCTCTGACACTGAATGATGAGTGTTGGAGCCTGAGAATGGTCCCGGGTCTGCATGAGATGATCTGTGCCCTTGATCAATGGAGAGCATACTACCTGTAGTGCCTGCCGCAAAGGAGAGATACTGGTGCACTGCCTTGAGACATTGAGACTTTTTAATGAGCTATGACTGTTTGCCAGGAGGGCACTCTAACGGATCATGAAAGGCCTGAATGAAGAGGCCCATGCGGAAGAAAAACAACAAAAGAAGATTTGATGGACAATAGAAGCCTTCCAGAGAGGCTTTTTGAACGGACTCTGGGCATAGTTGGTTTCACAAGAGGTTTCCGTGTGATTGTATAGACTAGGTGTTAGGAGACTGATTCTTATTTTGCTGGCATTGTTTTAAAGTACTATTCTGTTTAGTAAAAGCAGAATAAAGTCCATTCTCTGTGGAAGAGTATCCCCTTTTCACCTCAGAGCATTAATGAGGATCACCACTATTTCACCTGAACATGTGATGTGTTATTGAAATGCATAGGAGCCATAAAAATGTTATTAGATAAATGTAGGATTTGCTTTTTGCTTAGGGTTGTGAAAAATTATAGTTTCGTTTGTAATAGTGGTCACTACTTTCCCCTGTTGTCTATATGTTCTTAATAACGTGTTTTCTAGTGTTTTTTTAAACATGACGTTGTCTTTTATGGGTGGGATTGTTTTTTTTCTACCCAATTGACATCTGTACCCACCTCCCAACCTATGTCTCTTCCTACTACTACTTCTTTGCATTCTTTCCATACTTTACCTGAACATGAACTGGTTAGGAGGTCAGAGTTCACTAATAATTCCTTTGTACAGCTTCTGCACCAACACCAGTTAGTAGTGAACATCACTAATTGTTGGGTGTGTGTGGTCTTATGCCACATACTACAGATAGAGGTATTCCCTATTTGGTCCTGCCATATGTGGCCTTTGTGCTACTACGTGCGTAAGGAGACCTGTCCCGAGAGAGTTGCTAAGTAATAGGATTATGCTCCAGCAACATCTTGATGATCTGATGAATATAGACCTGGATTCAGATTGACGTGAGTTTAGGTTATTGCCTAGGTAAGGGCAAAAGGAGGGTCTGAAGTTCCGTGAATTCTGAAGCTGGGTCATAAAGGTCGTGGTTCTGTTACGATTTTGGTAACAGCGAACCGTAAACAGTGAGTTCAGCAAGTATGAGTGTTTTCATCATGTTACACCGATGGATTCACTGTGTATTTGAAGATTTCGTTCCGAACCATGGGTTCCATTTTGTGCATGGCAGCCATTTTGTAGTTGCCCTCACATAGGCTGATGACTTTAGCTGACTGCTGGATGACCTGAGTGAACTGAGCCTGTTGCCTGAAGCTGACCTTGTTAGACCGGTTTCTTGCGCCAGTAGCTGATCAAGATTAAGGATCAGAGCACAGGAGATTGTAAAGTTTGGTATACACATACACACCCCTTATCCTACCTCTCATCTGTTTCTGTTCCTTCTTTTTATGACCTGTTTACGATATGGGTTTGTCCAGCTTGTGTAAGAAGGAATGTTGGGGTTTTTGCATGCTTGCAAAAGCTAGGACTGCCCCTTACTTTTGTGCTGAGTCATGTAACCCTAAAACATAAAAGGCCTCTGTTCTCTGTATTCCTCAGACTACCTCATTCAGTTACTACGGTTTCTGTGTGACGTGGCCTCATTTATTAAATTTAATAAAGATGTCTTTTCATATTTCAGCTTCTGTGCCAAGTTCTTTATTGATATTAGGAAGACCCCTGAGAATGGAGATTTTGGATTTCCTCACCACTGCCTGTAACCCAGTCTTCTCCCGGAATGTGGACAGGTGAGTCCAACTGTCCCTTGCATGACTAAGTCTCACTAAACAATTTCGGTTACTTGCGGAACTTAAAATGCTAGATCTTTTAACGTATTATAGACTGCAACAGACCTCTGCTTACTAGGATATTTTCTCCCAAGAACTACTGGAGTTTCTGCCATGAACACAGATGTAATTGTCAACTAATACCAGAGGATGGAGGTCAAAACTACAGGATGATGGATGGGCTATTTCCCTCAACAATCACCAACAACAGAAATTCTGGAATGTTGCTTTGCCTACTCACACACCAATACAGCCACTCACCCACCCACCCACACAGCTGCTCACACACCCACTTATACACCCACACAGCCACTCACACACCAATACATACAAGGATACAAATAGTCAAAGAGCAACTCACATAATATATGCTAGAAGTAGTGTCACTCAGTAGTAGTGCACCTAGTATATCAATTTAACTTGTGTAGTAAGTTTGTATACATGTTTAACAATCATAAACTCTTAAGATGTCATCAGTGATGTCACTGACCATGTCTTCAGTGATGTAATATGTGAGGTCATAAGCAGTGCATTATAGGGGAGTAAGTTATAGTTAGCCCAAGTAACTATAACTGCTGAATTTCTATGATTTTGTGTAAAATATGAGCTCAACTATAACGTTCCAGTAATCTTTGGTTTTTTTCAATGAATTCCTCAGTCTTTTAAAATTCTAATTCCTAACTACAATGTCCCTGTAACCTTTGATCTTTTAGAGAATATATATATATATATATATATATATATATATATATATATATATATATATATATATATATATATATATATATATATACACCCACACACCCACATTCATAAATATATATGTATCAGTGTGTATATATCTATATCAACCCCTAAACTCACCCACCCTAAACCCTAAAAATGTTCTTGCCACCGAAATACCCCAACCCACCCTAAACCCTAAAAACTCCCTTGCCACCCAAATACCCTTACCCACCCTAAACCCTAAATATACCCTTGCCGCCCAAACACCCTAAACACTAAAAACACCCTTGCCACCCAAATACCGTTACCCACACCAACCCCTAAAAATACCCTTGCCACCCAAATGTGTCGGACCTTGCCAATGTCATCAGGGCATATGGGATGAGCCTAACGTCTTACGCAGACGATACACAGCTGGTCCTGGCCATCAAGGGTGACGGAGGACAAGTGGCACAAAACTTCAAAGACGGACTACTGGAAATAGGAGAGTGGATGACCACAAATTGCCTTAAGCTTAACTCAGAAAAAACTGAGGTAGTCATCTTTGGACCACTCTCCCCAGCATGGTCATCATGCTGGTGGCCAGCAGCTTTTGGCTCACCCCCCATTCCAACAGCTAAAGTCAGGAATCTGGGAGTCATCTTCGATGATGGGCTCACCTTTCTGGACCATGCAAACAAAGTTGCCACCACCGCCCATTATAAACTGAAAATGATCAGGAAGATTCGCCCCTTTTTACCTGAGGCAGCAATTAAAACACTGGTCAGTGCATTAGTCTTGTCATCATTAGACTATTGTAACGGGCTATTTCTTAATGCCCAGGCCAGGGTTACACAAAAGTTACAGTCCATTCAGAACGCGGCTGCACGATTGATTTCAGGAATTGCCAAGTTCAGTCCCATTTCAGATACGATCAGGCAGTACCACTGGCTACCGATCCACAATAGAATAAAGTTCAAGTCCTTGTGTATAGTTTACAAAACACTTAACAGCCAAGGACCGCATGCTCTCAAAAACCAATTAACACCCTATATACCCTGCAGACAGTTACGCTCTTCCACCTTACACCAATTAGTAAATCCTCGAACAAAAACAGTGTCCTGGGGTGACCGCCGCTTTTCAGTGGCCGCACCCAAACTCTGGAATACTCTTCCTCAGTACATCAGGACGAGCCCGTCACTCCACCAATTCCGAAAACTCTTAAAGACATGGCTCTTTAATCAGTGAGGCGGTGACTACACATAGGAGACAGATGACTTTTAGCGCCGAGACGCCTACGGGTATTTGCTGCGCTCTACAAATGTCAAAAATAATTAAATAAATAAATAAATAAATACCTTTACCCACCCTAAACCCCAAAATTACCCTGGACACCCAAATACTTACCCACCCAAAACCCTAAAAACACCCTTGACATCCAAATACCATTACCCACTTTAAACCCTAAAATACCATTGCCACCTAAATTCCCCCACCAACCCTAAACCCTAAAAATACCCTTGCCACCCCAATACTCTTACCTACCCAAAACCCTAAAAACACCCTTGCCACACAAACACCATTCACACCCTAAACCCTAAGGGTGCCAACAAGAAAAGTACATCAAACAATTGCACAGGTTGAGAAACTTTGGGAAGTCGTACAGTTGTCAACAGCTCCACCAGTATGTTTTTCACTTCACACAAACCAACGCACAACATCGTTCACTTGGGCTATATGAAAACCAAACACAACATTTCTGATAACCCAGTTGTAGGAAAGAACAAAAGCTCTCCCATAATTACTTTAATGACGACTATAAGGAGATTATAGGATTGTTATCATCAGTCTTTATTTTGTCTGCTTAAAATTACCCATCAAAACATGTATTACGGCTTTTTGACCGAAATCTCGGTGTGCTGTTCTGTTTCCCATGTCTATGCCTTTTTTCTGCACATGAATACTCTTCAGAAAGTCTTCGAGTCCTACAGGGATGCTTTCGAATTTGTAATATAAGCTGCAGTAACATATGCTGCCTTGTGTTGGGCACGCCTAGTACAGTTACATGAAGAATCATAATGGATATATTCTAGATGCTTTTGTCGACGAAGTATGTCAAAAGGTGTACACATTCCAATCAGGTCATGCTCAAGTGTAGATTATCCGGTCAAGAAGACCCGAAACAAGACTGGAGGCATGCTTGGCAGAGTTAGAAAGGAAAGACTTACATTGAAGCATAGGTGCCTATGCCCACTTCAAGATGTTCAAGAACAGCAAGTATAACTCTGTGCTATGCAATCAATAGATATTACTAGTGGGTTTTAGACACCATATGTTAATGCAGACTTGGTGAATGTAACCACACACAACTAAATAAGAGTGAATCTAGCTCCTCCCAGGAAGTAGGAGATATCTAAAGTGTCCTTCGATGCTAGGCCAACACCCAGACTCTTGGGAGAACTGATGGAGAAACAAACCTGCGCCATGTGCTTTCAACTGGAGCACGTTATATTATCAATTTTTCAGGGAGACGGTGTCCTATTAGAAAAGATCCTCAGAGCTTCTAATGATTTCTCACAAAAAACCGAAGATCTGTCAGGCAGCAATCTGTCAATCATAGAAGACATGCAGCAGTAACTAAAGGCCAGTGGCTCACAGCATGAGTCATGGACTACACAGCCTGATCCATCATGACAATCATGGGGATACGTGGCATCGAAGGGCCCAAGAATGATTCTGGCTGGGAAGAACATAATTTCCTGACTCACTTTTTTACCTTTGCCTTTCATTAATGGGGGTTGTGAAGATTAGTCCCAAACACAGATATATACCACCAAAGGATGTGATCAGGATATTTTATGATATTCCAGTTATTTCTCTTTCATTTTTTCTGATTATGTTTCTGCCAGCGTACAAAGTGAACTGGAAGTAAGTAAATTCGTTTTTGTCTTTCTGGGCCCCTTTCCAAGTCTGGTGAGTAATGTAATGTATGTTGTGGTCTTGTAAAGCGCACTGCTGCCCTGAGGCGTCGTGGCGCTGTAGACCGCTGGGGAACCCGTCCTGGCTATCCCTGTGAGATGGTCCCTACTGGGTATCTCCAAGGTGAAACCAGGCATCCCCGGCGAATGTAGGGGGCCGTTGTAGAGATGAGGCAAGCTAATGCCCAGAGTTGCCGAGTGCGATCCCTGGTTAGAGTAGGCACCGAGGCGAGAATTATCGAGTCCGCTGACCCTGGTCCACGACCCTGCCGCGTCGGGAATTGAACCCTGGTCCCGGGCCGTTCTCTGCTTCCGGGTCTGCCGCGTCTAACCAGTGAGCCACACCACTCCACAGTGAGAAGCATGTGGTAAGGGGGATCTTTACATATGGGCGGGTTTTGATTTTAGGGCAAATTATTTTTGCATTCTACAGCTCTCTCTCTTCTCCATCAAAGGCAGCGAGTCTATTTCTAGTAAAATATATTTGCATTATGCGGTGTTAAGGCACTGCCTAGCAGAAATCAGCACACAGCAAATGAAACAGAAGACCAGAGTATGCCTGTATTGGAATATGAGTCGAGAGCCTAGAGTTACAGAATAGACAAGCTGCCTCGTGCTCCATATAAGAGCCCAGGCTCAGAGTTTCAACCAGGAACTGCTGGAGGAGAGCACGTGGTGCCCTCTCAGTGGCGGTATCCAGCCGCATAAGGAGTCTCTGCTCCATGTAGCTGCTTCTTCAGTACGATTGCCACTGTCCTTGGTGTGACCTCCAGGTTTATTAAGAGAGTGACTAACAATGTGGCAGTTACAGAAATCATGAAAGGGCTGTTTCAATGGGAGCCCCACCCTTTACTTTAAGTAGAAGACGCATACCAATGAATACACATAAAGTAACAGCGTCAGAGCGTCATTTACACTTGCAATGTTTTACAGAAGCACAGCTCTTAAGAGCTGAATTGCAGTTATTAAAGTTCAGGAAAAAGTTATATTACACTGGGAAAAATAACATAACTGGATGATTCGGTTTTTTGTATTATGGATCATTCAACTCCCAATAAAATGTGCTGGGCGGCAACTCTCCTTTAATTCTAAATAATGTATTTATAAAGCACACTGAAAGGAAGTTCTCACTGTTTCGAGTCTGTATCGCATGGTGAGCACACCTGGGACACACCTAATGTGAACGTAAACTAGTGTAACTTACTTTGAAAACTAGAATATTTCAAATGGAAATACGTGATTCTGCGGCTGCTGTGTTTTAATCATAATTATGGATTATCCGCACTTGCCACATAATCCACCATTTCCTGCATGATTTCCGGATTCCAGCAAGAGAACGTTTTGTTTACAGATAAAACGGATTAACCGTTACCAGAAATAAACATCACATACGGTGCCAGGTAGTGACCGACCCTTTGCAACATTTTACGAGTTAACATTTTACTGCTGTATTCTGGTGTTAAATTGGTACCAGCATGTCAAGCTTGCACAGAGTACTAGCGTCTATTAAAATGACAAAAAGTGAAATAACACTGCCATGGAATGTGCTGCATCAAGTTAGTCTCTTATTGCCTCATATTCCAGTCAACCTGCTGCATAACCGCAGTGGCCCGGAGCATACAGCACACATGTACATCCATTTTCACATTTTCAGACCCACTTGTAAATTACATCGCAGTTCCTTCCAGGTGTCAGCGAGGCAAAGCATGTTGAGGCACCCTGCAGTGCTTTGAAGCAGAGGTGCAGACACATCAGCGCTTGGCACAAAGCGCCTAGGAAGGCTGTTCCTAATTATCATTTTCTGGAACACTGGCACAGGCGTTTACACCTTTGTTGAGTACAAATACCTTTTCTTGAAGCAGTTTATGAGCCCTCAGACCAGCGACGATATGGCTCATAAAGTGTACTGTTTAAAATAAAAGCAATGTTGTCGTTTTAATGATCTTTGGGATTTTTTTGAACGATGTGAAAGTACTTTGCACCTAACAGACACCACGTTGAATGACTGAGCACCACATACTTTAATGTCCTTGCAACTGCATTGCTAGCGCTGTGGTTTCTTGCTTGAGGGCTTGTTTTAAGAAATACATCCTGGACATCAGATCTGAGACAGTGCAGAGGATCCAGCCAAAACAATACTCCTGCCACTTAAGAGTAAGACTTGCCTCTCTGTCCATTGATGAAACAACTTTTCCCTAAAGGCAATTTTGGTGCTCCATCCTCAAGTGCTTTGGCCAAGGTGTGCATCTATGATTGGGGCAATGATAATGAAAACAATAACAACTGCGATTTACAGTGCTTAGTAACGACAATAACTGATACTATGCACCACTTCAAACAAGATATTTTAACCCGTTGACGGTGGCGTGAATTCCGCCACGGTTCAGGTGATTTAGGACGTGGGCGTGGTTCGGACGGCCCCCGGCCGTCCTCCGCACACTCCCACTGTGACGATGGACGGCCGGGGCAAGGGGTTAATGATATGAAGGCTTATTACTGTAACATATGTAATTGCTTCCCTATTAGGTAGACCGGGAAAAAAACATTTTTATCTGAACAAATTGATGTGGCAATGAAGCTTTTTTCCATGGAGTATCCCAAAAGTTGTTCTGGCATTGAGACGTTATTTGAAGGAACTGAACATTTTTTAAATTCTTTTTTTTCTATTTTGATCCTTTGTATAAAATGATTGTAAGTTTAATAAACCTATTTTGCATTAATAATTTTATTTCCAAATAAGATACGCCAACTTTCTTTTTGCAATTGAGCGTTTTAAACTGACTTTCATAAAGCTTTCAGTTATTGCAAAATTTATTTAAAAGAAGCTCAGATGAGCGGAGTTAGAAATGGGGTTTCTAGTTGGCTAAGGTATGCCCCCAAGCCAGGCAGACCAAACCACTCTGGTGTGTATCTGACTTACCCTGACTAAACATAACCTGTGCTCACCCTTTGGTAGCTTAACGCAGAGCAGCCAGACTTATATACAGAGGCAACGTGTAAAGCATTTGTGCAACACACTCGCAGGATAACACAATGAATACACCATAAGGGTTTATAAAAATAGATTACTATATTGTAAACACATTAAGGCCAAAACGATAGAAATCGTATAATTAGTGCCAAGAATGCAGGATTAGAAAGAGTCTCATACACTGCAGAAGAACTATACTGTTTACAGTAATTCCTGTAACCTGGATTCGCATTAGGCAGGTTAATCTTCCATAGCGGCTCTACACCGCTCCCAGGATTCCACCCCCCCACCCCCCCTCACCCACCCAGAAGAAGGATGGCCCCAAGCTCTGACGAATCCAGAGCCCTTCGTGGCAGCTTGGACTCGCAACGTTTTGTCAAGACCCCTTGGGACCGCCTGCATCAGGGTGTTGGAAAGTTTTGCTGCTGTCAGCGGGACTGGCACTGAAAGTGCCTCTTAACACCACAGTACCTTTTGTGCCTCGTCAAGAGGCGGTGACGCAACTGTCGGAAGGAAAACAGCCACCTGCGAAGGAACGCAGGTCGGCGTGAGCGGAACCTCGGATGGTCAGTTTTCTTGCCTTCGGTACCTGGCAGCTGGAGAAGCGATGAAGCAGGCAGCCTTGGGAAAACGATCTCTTGGTCGGCTCCTCAGCTTTGGTGGGACCCGGCGCTGGGCCCTCCTTCGGGGTCAAGATCTTGATTTCACAGGATCCCTTTGGGTTGCCCAGGTAACGAGTCTCATAGGACGGCATTTAACTCTCCCCCCCAGCCCAAGGCACCGCTCCCAGGCATGAGTCCCACACCATAGTGCTCGTGCTCAGGTAGGCAAGACGCGCTGTTTCCAGACAGCACAGAGTGCTGTGAGGGAGCAGAATCGAACAATGGTTTGTTTGAAGTTTTGAACTGCCGGGCTTCGAGTCCCACAGAAATAATGCTGATGCAGAGTCTGATTAGATGGGTTCAGAGCCCCAGTACTTATCTTCAAAAATGCCTTTGATGAAGGGGTGACTTCAAAGAAACTCTCTGAAGTGCACAAGGGCCACTTTCAACCAGTAGCTGGTAGATCAGCCCTTTGTGTGAGCGCAGAACAAAGCCCATTCAAATGTGAGTGTGAACCACTTCTCCCTCTCCCTACCCAGGAAGACTATCAGTAAGCATATGAATGCAGATGTATCCCTTGCCACACCCAGCCCTTCCTGTATTGTGGCTGTCTAGAGAGAATTCACAAAGTGTAGCGGTCTCCCAGCCCAGACATGTATTGGAGACATGCTGCAAAGCACAAAGAGGTATACACACAGGGAAACTTTTGGCATTTATAAAATAGTAGTGTCAAATCCAACTTCACCAGTAAATAGGATTTATCACTGCAATTTTAATATACCAAACATGGAAACACTTCTCCTTTCTGATCAGGAATTACCACGTATATAAGGGAATTCCCAACGCTAGCCTATGAGAGGAGTAGACCCCACAGCAGTGAAAAACGAAATAGCATGTCTGTCACTACAAGGACATGCCAAGCATAAAGTTAAATGTCCTACCCTTTACTTACATGGCACCCTGCCCATAGGGCTCCCTAGACCCAACCTTAGGGGTGACCTATGTGTAATAAAAGGAGAGTTTAAGGCTTGGTCAGTAGTTTTATATGCCATGTTGAGGTAGCGGCAAACTGCACACACAGGCCCAGTGGTGGCAGGCCTGAGACAGATTTCAAAGGCTACTTCTGTGAGAGGTACAATCAGTGCTGCAGGCCCACTAGTAGCATTTCATTTACAGGCCCTGGGTACATGGCATACCACTTTACAACGGACTTACAAGTAAAACTACTATGCCAAACAGGTGTAAACCAATCACACCATGCTTATGGGAAAGAGCACATGCACTTTAGCACAGGTTAGCAGTGGTAAAGTGCCCAGAGTCCTAAAGTCAACAAAAAGGTCAGAAAAAGAGGCGCCAGTAGGCAAAACATTTGGGTAACCCTACAAAAAGGGCCATTTCCAACAAACTGTTAAGTTCACAGCTCCCGGACTGGTAAAAAGCCACCTGCTAGTAAGATGCGATTGGCAAAACTCTCCAGACAATTTTGCGCAATGGCCGCAGTGGAGCTACATGCTCCCCAGCATCATGACACAAGGAAATAGGAGCTACATAAAAGAGACCTTTTACCTATGCAGTAATTTGCTGTGCAGTAGTTTTTAAAACTCCAGACCTCCTAGTGACTGCCCGGTGGCCCTCAAATTACCAGGCCAGTACCCTGGTAACAGTGGCTTCAATAAAGGAAATGAGAAAGGCATTTTACAACAAACATATAGGGCTTGAAGAATAGATGTCTAGAATCCAGAGGGTCCAAATAAAACAAAAATGTTAGGGCAATGGGCAGAAGGAATTACTAAAATGAAGACAATTTCACCTGCGATCTAAAGAGAGAATCAGCCCCTTTTGCTTAAATACCTCTGCGTTTAATGGAAATAAGTTACTGACTCTCAAAATTAGTTAATTTAAAACAAGGGGTCAGATGTACAAAGCATTTTTCCGGTCATAAAAGGCCCAATTTGCCGTTTGCCACAAAAAAAATGCTTTTTTAAATGTACAACATGCAATTTGGCATTTTGCATTTACGATATGGTATTTGGAGGGCCGTGTTAGGGCGTCTCTTGAAAATACTGAATAGGTATGGTAGGTATTACTGTTTTGCAACTGAATTCTGGCAGCAAAACAGAAATACTTTCCTACCAGTTTTAAACTGGTGGCAACCCATTTGCAAAGGGGAAGGTGCAAAGTTTCATTTTTTCTTTTTAAACGCATCTCATTTTCTTGTAATGAAAACGGCAGAGAAGGTTTCTTTATGAGGGCGGGGGGTGTCACCTCTCCCCCTGCCCTCCCCACTCCCAGCATGCAGCATGAGAGCAGTGTCTGGATTGGTTAGATGGTTAGAGGGGGATTCATCATTCCACAGGCTTCGGAAGGACAGTGAGGAGGATGCAGAGCACGCGGTAAGTACAATTTATTTATTTAAAAACGTTTTATTTGTTTTCCAACAACATTGCATCGGTACACATTATACATCTTAATCATATTGGCGCTTCTCACCCCTAGTTCTGATAGCTTTACATCCACCTCTGAGGTGAGCAAAGAGTGTTGTAGTTCACTGCCCTTGTTCAAAGCCAAGCCAATTACAAGATAGATTGCCAAAGAAAAGATCACATATCCTGACACAATGAATGACATAGATCTGGCGTCAGTACGTCTGCTATATGGAAGGAGGAGACATCACCTCTGCTGTCAACTGAGCCATCAAAGTTTGCCGTTCTCTCCGCAGCTCTACCGTAGGGGAAATGCAGATGTCTCCTCTGTACTTATTCCACTTCCCACATTTATGGTCCCACTTTCTGGGGCAACCCCATCCCTTGAACACCGTCTTCTCGGCAATCATTGCTGTGTCCATGTCTTTTGCCCACTCACCCACAAGCAGGACCGTGTCCACCCCCCCATTTCTGTGCTATGTTGCGCTTCACAATGATTAAGCCCATCGAGGCCCAATTCTGTTCTGCCTGGGAGAGGTCATTCGCACCCCAAATGTTAAGGAGACAGAGCTGGGGAGACAACTTTAGGGGTTTGTCACATGTCCTCTCAAGTTGGCGGGTAATCTTTTCCCTATAATACTGGATTTGTGGACAGTCCCATAACATGTGTACGAAGGTACCCACTTGGTTACAATGTCAGAGACAGAGCGGGTCAGGGTGTCTACCCAGTCTAAATAGGAGTTTAGTGTCAAAGTAGACCAGATGGATAATATTCAGCTAAATGAGGGGTAGGCGCATTGGAATGGCCATTTCCCTGGGGCATGCCAGTGCGTCTCGCCAGTCGTCATCCTCTATGCTTCCCAGGTCCATCTCCCAGCTAACCCTCACTTTCTGCATCGGATCTGAACGGTTATTTACCAGTTTCTTATAAGTGAGTGATATGGCCTTGTGATCCATGGGGTCCAATAATAACCGGTCTTCCAGGGGTGAAGAGTCAGGAAGAGAGGTATTCTTTGGCAGGGCGGATGAAATTGCTTGACAAATCTGAAAGTATCTAAAGGTCTCGGATTGTGTCAATTGGTACTTTGTCTGGAGGTCAGCGAATGAGGCCAGCTTCCCTTTAAGCCACATGTCCCCAACCGTGGATATCCCAATTGTGTCCCCCTTATCAAATCCCGGGCACCGACCAAGGCGTCCTAAGATGTCAGGCTCCCACAGTGGCGTTGTCTTAGTCAGGCGTCCATTTCAGCTCAATTTTCTAGTGACTGCGTGCCAAGTCTCAACCGCATGGGCCGTAGGACCGGTTAAATGAAGTTTACGGGATTGGTATAAAGCGCCCTATTATAGCCGCCCCGTCCCATAACCCAGTGGTCTGTTCGGAAGTTAGACTTGACATACAGGCCTAACACCCATCTATTGATTGTAGTAGGCTGGGAGGCTTGATAGTATAGTCGTAAGTCTGGTAGCCCTATTCCACTGTCATACCAGCCCATTGTGAGCTTATTCATTGCGATTCGTGGTGTATGGTCTTACCCTAATAGGCCCGCAATACACCATCAATTTGAGAGAAGTAGGAGCCTGGAATAGGATTGGGGGTGTTTTGTAACAGATGAAGAAAACGCGGAAGCGCAAACATCTTAAACAGGGACGCGCGTCCCAGGAGAGTGAGAGGGAGAGATCGCCAGTGTGCAGCATCAAATTTTAGACGTTGGAGAGGCCCAAGCAGGTTTCGTTCGAAGAATAGGTCAACATCTGGGGTTGCAAAAATACCCAGATAGCGAAAGCCTCCGAGGGCCACCGGAATCTCGTATCCCCTAGGGCTAGATGGGGGAGTGCACTATAACACATACAACTGGGACTTGGACCAGTTTATCCTGTATCCAGAGTGGGCACCAAAAATATCGAAAATGTGTAGCACCCGCTGCAGAGATCGCGCCGGAGATGCCAGATATAGGAGGATACCATCCGCGTACAGCGAGATGCGGTCCTCGTGGTCAGCTTTCCATTTGATCCCCCGTATCCCCAGATCTCCCCTAACCCAGACCACAAGTGGCTCCAACACCAGGGCGAATAGTAATGGAGGCAAAAGACAACCCTGTCTCGTGTCCCGGTGAAGGGTGAAAGCGGCAGAGCAGTGATTATTGACAACCACGTGCGCAGTGGGTTGTGTATACAGGAACCTAATACTGCGTATTAGCTTGGGTTCGAATTCCATGTGGGCTAACACGGCAAAGAGAAAGTCCCATTCTATGGTATTAACGCCATGGTGGCATCTAAGGATAACAGGATCGCGTCTTCCTCAATTGTATTAATCCTACCAAGGGCCCCATGCACCCATTGTAGATTTAGAGCCGTGTTTCTTCCCGGCATGAATCCGGACTGATCCGGGTGGACCAGGTCGGTGATATAAGGAAGGGTTCGATTTGCCAGGAGTTTTGCCAGGATCTTAGCCTCGACGGTCAAAAGGGAGATGGGGTGATACGATTTACAGTCTTCCACCAGCTTGTTTGGTTTATGGATGACTACTATAGCTGCCGTGCGGATATTCGCCAGAAGGAGACCCGACGTAAACCATTTGTTATATAGATTCAACAGGTGGGGAGGTTGCCATGGGTTTAAAAAGCTCAACTGGAAGCCCGTTTGGACCCATCGCCTTGCCGGATCGGACATCTTGTATGGCCTTTTGAATCTCTGTCTCCGTGATGTCCACCTCTAGGGCCTCCCAGCCCTGTGGGAAGATGCTGACCATATTAATAGTCGTTAGGAGGCTGGCCGACATCAGGGCTGAGATGTCTGTGGGACATTATAGACTTCCTCAAAATAAGATGCAAAGGTGTCAGCAATCAGATGCAGTTCCGTGAGAAGCGTACCATCTGGGCTGGCTATTGCACTGACCCACCTTGCAGCCTGCTCCTTGCGTTCCAACCATGCCAGGAGTTTGCCTGTTCGTTCACCTTGCTCATAGATCCTATGTCGGGAAGACAGAGATCGCATTGTGGCTTCCTCTAAAAGAAGTAGTCTATTATCCGGTCTCTTGATTGTAAGGCTATGTTGGTTAACATGGTTGGGGGCCTCCGCCACCACATTCTCCAGTTTCAACATGTAAGCTTCCAGCTCAACCACCCTCTTGGTTCACTCAGCCCTATAACCCACTGTTAACGACAACGCCCTGCCCTTTATGACTTCTCTGAATGCTCCCCATACCCCCACAGCCGAGTCGACGGAGCCCACATTCTCAACTAACTAATATTCAGTATCCTTTCGGTGAGCCTCTTTGATCTGAGGTATCTTTAAAACCCACTGCTGTATTTTAATGGTACCGGGACGTCTGATCTGTTGTATGCAAAAAGTCGTGAGGACTGGAGAGTAGGCGGATATACCACTGGCTAAGCGGCTTGAGCTTATGAAGGCGTGGATATCCTGAGCGTGTGTGAATATGTAATCTATCCGAGATTGGCTACCATGTGCCCCCGATTGGAATGTGAAGTGCGTATGTAGCAGGTTAAGCCATCTCCATATGTCTACGACTCCCAGTGCGTTAGCAAACTCATAGAGTTGCGAGCCTCTCGGTAGCCCTCCCGGTGCGGCAGACGGTCTCGATAACCATCCATTGTGAGGTTGAAATCCCCCCCAGCACAAGCACCCCCAAGGGTAGTTCCAACAGCAAGGTGCCTACGTCACATAGTGTCAGTCGTAATCCTTTTGGAGGTGGTGGGGCACTTTACACGCTCCACCACTTTGAAAAGATTACCAGTCGCTCCTGGAAAAATGGCCGCATTTAAAAAACAAGATTGGTATATTTAAACGCAATCACAGACATGGTAATCTGCTGACCCCAATTCCTAATGAGTCGATTCCTAATGAGTCGCTGCAGTGCAAGCCTTTGCAACACAACCGCAAGAGTAGATACGGGAAGCAGCAACAGTGCACAGTTCTGTCTCGCACACAAACTGGCACACCATAGGCAGTGTAAGCGTCCCTTGTTCACAGAAGAGGTACATATCAAGCAGCAGTGGAGCAAGCTGCACATGGACACTTCGGGCCCGATTCACAAAGGTAAAATTAGACCAAAAGTCTAAGTTTAGACCTGAAGTCTAAGTTTAGACCTAAAGTCTAACTTTACACCTGAAGCCTAAGTTTAGACCTGAAGCCTAAGTTTAGACCTGAACCCTAAGTTTAGCTATTTAGCTATGCTAAATCTAATACAAATGATATGGAAGGTTGTAACATTTCAAATGACAGCACAGTAAATGATAAGAGGAGTGCCTCTTTGTCAGTCTCATAGATTGTTCTGTTTCATACCAGAAAGTGTAAGGAGGCAAATCCTAAAATAAACATCCGCCACAAAAAAAATTATGAAACTCCACAACCTCTTTATATTAGATTAATGCTGCATGCTAAACTCGAAAGCTGGAATTTGTTGACAAAGTGCACAAATTGGGCACATGTAGGTCATATGAGCGTGTTCGAGAAGTGTCCGCAACAATAACTAACCAACAATGTGAGCAATTCTGCAATGACGGAGTAGTGTATCCAATAGGCCTTCAACTCTCCACTTCATTTCACTTGTGCTACAATAGACAATATTGATCCCAATTCCTCGTCGTCCTCATCCATTAAGCAATTCCACAGAACAGCCATAACTCTAATACAGAGAAAATCCGAGGCACAGGGTATCAATCCAAAAATTCAAGAAAATAGGTGGACCAAAAAATGTACTTCATCCCTATCTGAGTGGTGTCTGCAGTTACCATGTACAATGACAAAAAACAGCCAAATGTACCTGTAAGCAATATCAATGCTTTCCAGCCTCCTCCTATTCACAATGAACCTTTGTCAGACGAATGGCTGCAGATAATTCAAGCTCTTGATCTCCATAATCTAACCAATATAAGCCACCCCAGTTAGGCTGCTTTTCCACTCCAACAGAAGTGGTTCTGTCACAAAAAGCCATAGTATATTGTAATCTTTATTAAATGAGTCAATACATTCTCCTTCTATGGGATGCCACTGCTTTGCTATACTAAAACGTACACTGGCCACAATTAATCCTAATCATCTTGTGGTGACATGCGATCAGCCAGTTTATGAAATAGCTAAACAATTACAATGGTTACTTCTAGAATTGTATGGGGAAGACAAAATGGTAGTCATGATGGGAGCATTACACTTTGAAATGTAATCCCTTGCCGTTTTAGTAGATTGGCTTGATGGTAGTGGCTGGGCCCATATTTTAGTTGAAGCCAATGTTATCAGTGAAGGAAAAGTTGGACAATGTCTAAAAGGGTCTCGTGTAAAACGATCCCAATACATACACGAAGTTAGTGTTTCATCACTGTATACACTTTTGAAGAAGGCTTATTTATGATGTACCTACTGATGGGCAAATATCTATGAAAGAATTGAATACACACAGTTCAAATATTGGTATGTTACACTTCAATTTGAATTACTGCTATTCCAATTTCATCATACCATTGGATAAGCAAATTTTGAGAAGTTTATTGTAAACCTGCAAATGATGTGTCCTTTGATGTTTGCTATGGACCACACCCACTATGCCAGGTGGATGCCAGTATTCATTAAGATGCTTGTTGACCTGAAAACTAGAATTCCAGATGTTTATGAAGAATTTTCAAACTGATATTTTGTTGCTTGTAAACGTGGTAGACCTTAATCCTCCATATCTCATGATCATGATCAAATGCATGAGCAGTGTAACAGAGATATAAAATCAGACTGGGGGCAGTTGGTATTCTTAACATTCCTAGTGCATTAATGAAATGGATGGTGCCTCGACCTCTAATTGCCAACTTAACTAATTGATGAATTGGGATTCAGTGAAAACGAGAATAACTGTTCACCATGAAGACAACATTTCTTGCAAAACTTGATTTGTAAATGATGTTAAATGTGTTTTAGTATGATAACAGAAATCCTGATGCCTGGGATATTGGTGAAAATCTGATGAATATTGCATCAAACTTAATCATGAGTGATAATGCAAATAAATCTATGTGCATTGCTGACGACTTGGTGATAAAACAATATGGAACGTTTGTTTAAGCACACCTGGTACGCTGAGAAAAATAAATGTTTTCACTAATTTCTAGAATCAAGCTATGTTTATTTCACAAGGTAGTCTCAAAATCAGTGAAACACAAAGTATCCATCTTAAAAAGTGGCTGGTCACTTTTCGCTAGACTATACTGCTTGCCAAGATAGAGAAGGAGATATAAAGGAATTTTTTGCCCACGAGTATCTTGATTATCCCCCATCACTTTCTGAGGGAGGATTGCTAAATAAAGGTACAAAGTCTGACATAATCTCTTGATTGGAAAAGCTTAATGGTGCTGGAGATAACATGAACAACATTCCAGGCACTTTAAGTTGTGTTATTATGGATGGATCGGCAATAATCAATTTCATAAAAGTCAACAACGTACACAATTTTCGGGACTACAGAACCTATATATTCCTACCTTATGTAACAAATCGAAACGAGTAGACATAGTATTTGAACATTATATAGAGGGGTCTCTGCAAAGGAAAAATGAAATAGGCGAAGTTTTCGTCCACGCTATTGTGTAAAAGGTTCAACTATTATAACACAAAACTGGGCAACTTTTCTACAAAATGAAGATAACATCTGAATGTATCTAAATTCAGACCATGTTATCAAGAAGAAGCTGATACCAGAATACTATTACATGCAAAGCATGCTAGTGAAAGTGGCCAGAAGTCTATTACTATACGTACTGTTGACCATTGTGCTTTTAGCAACTGAAATCTTTCAAATTTGTGGACTGATATTGGTATTGGGAAACATCAAAGGCTACTTTCTATCCAGGAATATGCTAATAAACTTGGCAAAAGTGTTTGTGATGGTAATTTATTTTTCCATGCATTTAAAGGTTGCGCTGCTGTATCTGCATTTGCAGGTCCCGCCCAAGAAAACAGGTTGGCAAACGTGGCAACATTTTTAGGCTGTCACAAACATTTATTGAGCTCTTTCATTGACCATCAGATATTTCAAATAACAGTTTCAGTCAGCTTCAGTGATTTAAAATTAGATTAAGCAATAAGAACATTAAAACAGATTCTGTTAGGAACAACTGTGGCATCAAGATGGCGGTCGCACTCTAAGAGTGCTCTGGACCCCCTCCGTCATCCGCCTCCCATCGGCCCGCTTGCAGCTGACATCGGCTCTTACCTCACACCTGCTTGGGCTCCCCTCACTGTGGACTCGGTCCCGGCTCCATCTGGGGGCGGCTCGATGCTTCCTTCGGCTCGTTGGGCCTCCTTCATCCCAGAGCTTCTAAGATGGCAGCCTCCCTGCCGGTCCGTCTCCGGGAGTTACTGCCCTGCCCCTGACGGTCGGAGTTTGGCACTCCTGTTGACCGCGATTTCCCCTGCGGCGGCGGCCGTTAAAGCAGGCTGGCGGAGGTGCCGGGCGGCCGCTGATGATACGACGCCTCCTCCCCGCATGCACAAACTGTCTGGAGGCCTGTGGCGCTGCTTGGAGACCTCCGAGCGAGGAGGCGGAGGCGACCTGGGGCCCTGTGGGGCGGGGACCCGGTAAGTGAGGCCGCCGGTCCTGGGCGTTGCAGCTGCACGGAGAAGTGTGTGGTAGAGGCTCCCCCGGCCCAGTGTGCAGAGCTTCCCGGCCCCGGCTGCAGGAGGAGAAACTGTCACGGCGGGGTGTCAGCCCCGAGGCGCTGCGGCCGCTGCTCCGGAGGGTTGAGTCCTTCCCCCTCCCCCCGGGATTGTCCAGGAGCTTAGTGGGGCGGACATGTTTGCTGCTTGTGACCTTGAGGAGCTGCAGGCGCTGTCTGGGGCTCGGCGCTAGAGCGTACTCTGAGACAGGCGGAGGCCCGGTGAGTGGGCACCCAGAGTGTTTTGCCAGTGGCCGGGGGGGCTGGGCTTCCTTCTGGCCTCCCTCGGATCTCTTCTTCCGCTCCAAGAGGCGAGGGACCCGCGCCGGCCTAGAGCGCTGCTGCAGTGGACCACCTGTGCAGCGAGACCCCGGCTACCGGCCTGGGAGGACTCAGAGGACGGCTGCGGCCTCTATGCACCACGGGCTCTGCCTGAGGCCCGACGTCTGAGGTGACTGGCGGAGCGGCTAGCGGCCTGAGCCCCTGACGGCGCTCCAGTGAGTGGGGCTCCTGCCCGTTTGTACTACCTGGGATGTGAGGGGGGGGGGGGGGAATCGGCCGGCGCGTCGGGTAGCAGGTTGTGCTGCTGCGCCTTCCCCCCCCTCCCTGGTCGCCGGTGTGTGGACTGTTGGTGTGGCGGGGAAGACGACCGGGGAGTAAGAGTGCTGGACCTCCCTTGCTGTTGTGACGCCTACCCCACTGCTTGGGGTGGCGGACGGCCTGGCTCCACGAATTGACCTGCGGCCTGGCTGGTCTCACGCCTTCCCCGGTCGGCTGCTGCTGTCCTGCTCCCTGGGACAGAAGGCCCTGCGCTAACTAGGGTGCAGTTTGCGCGCCCCACGCCGCACTTTTGTGGCAGCATTGCTGGGTGCCCTCTTGCCTGCTGTTGTGCGCCCGGGACACGCTGGAATGGAGGTGTGCAGTGCGGTTGCCTTACTTGGGTTGTGTGAGACGGCTGGCCCGTGGCGGTCTTGCAGGTTCTAGGGGGGAGTCGCAGGAACCTCAACGCAACGCGGCCCCCTCACTATCTGCGCTGCTACCTGACCTGCGAGGCACGCCGACTCTTATAATCACGGAGGCTCCTCGACCGATCCTGGGCCCGCTGCTGTGAGGAACCGCACCCCGCCGCTGTCTGCGGACAGGGACCTGTGCTACGCGCATCGGCCACCGTGTCGGGTGGCATATACGCGCGTTGGCCCCCCCCCCTCTCTTCCTCTCCAGGGCGATGGGCAGGAATCGCAACACTCAGACCCCCATCCCCCCGCCCCAAACAAAGATGGACCAGTTCACCATGTCCGGCCAGGATCCCAGGGCTGATCCTCCGCCTGTCCCCAGGGCCACCGAGGGAGACCTCTCCACTATCCTGCAGGCGATAAGCGCGTCCCAGGCCTCAGTGGTGGGCAAGATTGGGGTGAGGGTGGACGTAGCCCTGATTCGGCAGGACCTCCAGAATGCCACGGAACGTATTGCAGAAGCAGAATCCCATATCTCCACAGTGGAGGACGACGTGGGCACCCTCAAATCCCAGGTGGCCCGCCTTCAGACGCAGACTTCGGAGTTACACCGCAGGGCTGAGGATGCTAAAAAGAGGGTCCAGAGAAACAACCTGCACCTCCTGGGTTTTCTTAAAGGGGTGGAGAAGGACCGCACCAACACCTTCATTGAGGTCTGGGTCCGCTCTTGGATGCCCAAAGAGAAACTCTCCCCCTGGTTTGCGGTGGAGCGGGCTCACCGCTCTCTTGCTCCTAAACCCCCTCCTGGAGCCCCGGCTCGTCCCATCATCCTCCGAATCTTCAATTTCCGGGACAGAGATGCAATTCTTGGGATGGCCAGGGAACTGGGTCCATTGCTCTTTCAGAACTCCAAAATCATGGTATTCCCGGATTACTCCAGAGGGGTTCAGACTCAGCGCCGGTCCTACGACGAGGTCAAGCAAAAACTCGGGGCTATGGGACTTCGCTACGGCCTTCTCTTCTCAGCACGTCTCAGGGTGTTCTTCCAGGATAAGACATTCTTCTTTGACACCCCCCAGGCGGCATGGACCTGGCTCACGGAGAAACGTCCCCTCCTGCCTGGCGTGGCCCCCTCGGAGATCATCAGTGCAACCGACCCACGAAGGGCCCAAGGCCCAGAGGCCCCGAACTAGGTCTCGAAGACGGGGCAACCGCCGGGGAGGAGGTTCCCATTCGCCAGGGGCGCAGCCCCGGCGGTCCCAGACTCAGCCTACGAATCAGGGAGCCTCGCCCCCCACCTTGGCCTCCTCCTTGATTGATGTGGGAAGTCTCCCCAGGTCGGACGTGAATCTGAGAAAGGCCTTTTCGGACTCAGATCTGTCTGTGAGTCCCGTGATCAGTAGCTCTGGTGGAGAGGAGGAAGTGTAACCGACACTGCTGACTGGACAATTGACACTCAACATGTCACAACTTTCCACAGCAGGATTTCTTTTGACCCCGTGTGCGGGGCCTAACTGGCTCCACTTGATGGCCCGATCGAAGGTCCATCCTTCCAATGCAATGCAGGGACTGCTTCATTGTGTCCACCTGATGCTTACCGCATTTATCATTTTGTCTTTTTAGCTGTTGGCAATCAACCGTATACATGGAGGGGAGTCCACTTTAGCCACGCTCTTGTTTGTTTGGTTTTTTCTTGCCAACTGTTTTAGATTAGTGACTCGCCTCTTAGAGGGGTAGTTGGGGGTTGGGGATCTATAGGGCGACAGATGCTCCCGCTTCAGAAGTGTAGGGTGGGGGGAGTTGGGGAGATGTGGGTTGGGGGGAAGACCGTTGTCTTCCTGCAGTTTGTTATTTTTAGCCAGGCTGCTGTTCGCGCCGCCTATGGGCCGCTGGTTGCAGTTCTCCATAATAGCCTTCCTCCACGAGCAGGTCCACAACTGACACACAGCTCATTGCCTCCGCCACTTTGTTATTTTTGGCCACCTACGGGCCGCCATCCGCAACAGCTGCTGGCAGTTGTTACCCCTCCTCTCTTTGGGCCCTCACCAGTGACACACAGATCATCATTTCCGCTGCCGCCTCTGAGCATGCAATTGGGTAGGTACCCCCCCTCCGGGTGGCTGTGGTCCCCTGTGGTTATCCGTCCCTCCCCACCCCATCCCTTCCGATGACATACACTCTCACTAGGCCCATCCACATCCTTTCCTGGAATGTTAATGGCCTCTTGGACGCATCAAACGTACAGCTGTCCTCCACTCTGCCCACCGCCACACACCGGACATCCTCTTCCTTCAAGAGACACACCTCCTGGGTGCACAATGTATCTTCCTAGCCCGTTACGGCTTTGACAGGGTCTGGCACTCCGGCTTCAAAAGGGGCTCCCGGGGGGTGGCTATCTTACTTAGGAAAGGCCTTTCCTTTACCCTGGCTGCCGCCGAGACAGATGCACAGGGCTGGTACGTGGTGGTCTCGGGTACTATGGAAGGACGCCCCCTAAACCTCCTGAGCCTTTACATTCCCCCTGCCCTCCTGCCTCCAACGCTCCGTCACTTCACGCAAGTGATTTCTTCCCTTCTGAAGGGTCTTACTGTGGTTGGGGGGAGACTTTAATGCCGTTCTGCAGCCCCGGCGTGACATGACGGGGACCCCGTCCAAAGCCCGCCTCACCTCCGCTAAATCCCTGTCAAGCTGGGCCTTGGCCCTGGGTCTCTGATGCGTGGCGGGTTTGGCACCCCCGCGAGGATCGGTACACTCGTACGTCGGCCTCCCATCATACTCACTCCTGTATTGACCTTCACCTGCTGCCGGCCACCGATTGCCAGCTGGTCTCAGACACCGCGATGCTACCCAGAGGGATTTCAGATCATTCTCCAGTCTCCCTCCGGCTGGGGGTTCCTCCGACGGGTCCACGAGCGGTTTGGCGGCTGAACGCCTGGTTCTTGCAGGACTCGGAATTGGTGGAGTCTCTCGGCCAGGAACTCAATCACTACTTTTCCACTAATGAGGGTTTGGTTCCCTCACCTGGAATGCTGTGGGAGGCAGGCAAGGCCGTTGTCCGGGGAGTGGCCAGGGCACGGGTCCACGCAAAGCGAGCAGCTCAGCCGGCCCAGCTCGCACAGCTGGAATCCCAAGCGATACAGCTGGAAGCTGCCCAACTCTCTGGCGGGAGAGAGGACTCTTCCCGGCAATTGGCAGCGGTTCGTGAAGAGATCCGCCGAATCTCATTGGAATCGGCCAAAATGCTCTGGCGCTCGTTGATAGCTCGAGTTTATGGGTGGGGGGATAAGAATGGCAAGCTCCTCCATAACCTTGTGTCGTATCCCAGGGTCAACCGTATTATCCCTGAGGTCCGCTCAAACGATGGGGCCCCCAAGTGACCTCCACGGCCATAGCACAAACGTTTGCTACCTTCTATGCGCACCTCTACGCTGAGCGACCCTCGGCCGATCTGATGGACGTAACTGGTACCCGGCTGCCTTCTCTCTCTCAGGAGACTGCGGATACTCTGGACCGCCCCTTCATCCTGGAAGAGGTCCAGGACGCCATCTCCCTTCTACACCCCGGTAAAACGCCTAGGCCCGACGGGTACCCTCAGGAATACTATGCGGCCTTCCGAGATATTCTGTCCCCCCACCTGTTGGATCTTTTCCGCCATGTGGCGGAGATGGGCTCATTCCCACCTGAGTCGGATTTGGCCACAACAGTGGTTATTCCGAGGCCGCAGCCGCCTTCCCTGGATTGTGCGGACTACCGCCCGATCTCGCTGATCAACATGGAGATTAAGCTCTTCGCCAACGTCTTGGCTCAGAGACTCCGACCCCTCCTGCAGGACCTGGTTCACCCGGACCAATGCGGGTTCATGCCGGCTAGAGGCACTCACCACTGCATTCGTCGCCTCCACCTGGCCCTGGCCCTGGCCCACCGGGAGCGGCTAACCCCCTATCTAGCCCTCCTTTTCATATAGACTTCAAAAAGGCCTTTGACACAGTGAATTGGGGCTATTTGCAAGAGGCGCTGGACAGGATGGGTTTCGGTCCCTCATTCCGCCATCTTATCAAGGGCCTCAACACCAACCCCGAGCCCGTGTACTCAATAACGGAGAGCTCTCCGAGGCCTTCCCGATCCGAAGGGGCACGCGTCAGGGGTGCCCTCTCTCACCACTCCTATTTGCGCTGGCGATGGAGCCCCTGGCGGCGCTCATCCGACAAGACCCACTTATTCGAGGTTGGGAATGGGACTCGAGCCAAGTGGACAAGATTGCCCTATACGCGGACGATGTGCTGCTCTACCTGGTGGATCCCATATGTTCTGGCCCCAGGTGCTTGAAAGTCCTCTCCGATTTCGAGAGGTTATCTCGTTATCTCGTCTTAACGCGGCAAAGTCCACTCTGGTCCCACTGCATCCCTCCAGAGGGTGCTACGATTGGCAGTCGGTTATCCCCCTTAGGAGGCACTTGGTCAGATATCTCGGCGTATTGGTAACTCTTCTACCAGAGCTTGAATGGGCCCTGAACGTCACGCCCTGGGTTGTCAGGATGAAGGCTGATCTTAAGAGGTGGCAGTCCTTCCTCTGAACCCCCTGGGCAGAAGTGCGCTCTTCAAAATGATGGTCCTCCCCAGTTTCCTTTATATACTGCAGAACACCACGATCCACCTTCCGGGTAAATGGTTTTGCGAGATTGACGGACCTCACCTGGTTTCTCTGGGGAGGCGGGAGACCACGCATATCCCTGGCACACTGTTGCATTCCCCCCTTCGATGGGGGTATGGGGGTGACCAATCTCCACCTCTACTACCTAGCCACGAAACTTCTCGTCCTCTATGTTTGGTATGCGGGCGGATGGTCCGACCCAGCCTATCGTGTGGAGCTCACGGAGTTAGACTTTACACAGGTCCAGGCGCTTCTGTACGGTACTCCAGTGCCACAGGCGATGACCCCGGTCACCAGGACGGTGTTTCTGGCCTGGCGCACGGCCCTACGACACGTGGGTTGGGACCGAAAACTCACTCGACAGACGCCACTCTGGCATGCGTCCTGGTTGTGGGCGGTCTCGTCCCTGCAGGGGATCCGTAGATGGGACCTCATTGGAGTTTCAGTGCTCGGGGATGTCTGGGTGGGAGATCACATCCGTTGCTTCGCAGATCTGCAGCAGCGCCACGCTCTTCCCCACTCCCAACATTATCCATACTTGCAATTAAGACACGCCCTCTACACACATGTCTCACCTCCTATCTCCCTTCCAGAATTCAGCCCGTTGGAAGCTCAGGTGATTATGGGAGACCTGGGCAGTGGGGGAGTGTCCCGCATATATTGGTCCCTGATGAATAATGATCCTGCTTCCCTAGATCGACTTAGAGGCCGCTGGGAGAGTTGACTGGGCCCCCTAGAGGAGGCAGACTGAAGGGATGCCCTCATGGCGCCCAAAACCTTGACCACGTCCTCCAAGCTGCGCCTGATTCAATTGTACTACCTCCATGCGGCATACCTCACCCGGCACGTCTATTCCAGACCCAGTTGAAGCCCTCTTCAGCATGCCCGCGATGTGCCTCAGCCCCTACCGATTTCTATCACATGGTGTGGTGTTGTCCGGCGCTGGCGCCGTTTTGGAGGGGGTGGAGCTTGAGCTTACGCAGGCCTTGGGATGGGAGGTTCCACATGACCCAGTGCATTTGCTGCTGGGGGTCTTTGATGGCCTGGATGGCTCTAGGATAGACAAACGTCTCTTGGGGACAGCAGTGGCGGTGGCCAAAAGGGACATAACAGCGCATTGGTCACAGGCTAGGCACCTACGGTGCAGAGATCGAGGAGGGGAGTGGACTGGTGCGGGATCCAGGAGGAGGCCCTGTTCGAGGCTCGGGGTTGTCCTGACTTATTCAACAAAGTGTGGGGTAAATGGTTTAATATGTTGTCACCATGACGATGTGTCTTCCTTTTAATCTATGCTACACTGTAACATCATAAGGACTGTTGTGTTATACTCTGATGGACAGACCTTATTTTTGTCATCAAGCATCCCTGTCATGTTCCCCTTTCCTGCTTATTGAACTGCAACCAATGAGTTTCTCTGTTCCTACTAAACTAATAAAGTTGATTATCAAAAGCAAAAAAAAAGATTCTGTTAATGAGTGTTGAAGAGTGATGGTGACCGACCCGACCCATATGTATTTCAAAGGCTCTTGCAGCGGAAGAATCACTCACAGCAGGTAAGGAATTCCTTTCTTTATTGCACATCAGAGGAGAAACATCGTCCGTCATTAACTCTGCTTGCCAACGCGTTTCAATGCTTGCTGCATCTTCTTCCTGGGCTAAGGCAAAGCTGCTTGTGAATAATCCAGTCCTGCACTGCTTTCATCTTTAGTAGAACTTGAATGCAGGTGTGTCTGCTTTGTAGCATGTGACCACATCAGAGTGATTACTGGGACTCGTAGTAATGAAAAGTTCATTTTTTACTCGCAGTGAGTTGCGCTTTGTCCTTGGAATTCAGCAGTGTCACAGTGTTAGTGAGAGTTCACTGTGACATTTAAAGCACATTAGTGTGCTCCGGTATGACGTGTCCCCTCTGCAGTGAAGGCAAACTGCTGTGCCGATCCGGACAGAAGTGCTTTGTCTGGGCACCCCTTTCTCCAACGGCTCTTCCTCTTTTACTCGGCGGTGCTTCTTCCCACGACGAAGGGCTCGCAGGAGCTTGAAACGTGTTTGGCGCTTGGATCATATGCGCTCTGCCGACCTCACTGCCACCTGCTGAGTGGTGTGCAGTAACCCTGCTGTGTGTGGCTTCTCTCTGGGGGCAACCTTCTTTTCTACATGTTAGCGGCTGGTCCGGCCGCGAGAAGCCCCGACGCTTGCTGAGCGGATCCTGTGTGCTTGGAAACACGAGCACACGCTGGGGCAGCGGGGGTCTCGCTCGCAGTTACATTGGCAGCGGCTGACAGTGCCTACATGCGCTCCACCGTAATTGGATATTTATCATGTTTGCGGGGCAGAAACAGCATCCACTTGGTCAAAGAACTCAGGAGTTCGAGTGTGGCATATAATATTGGACTACTTGGACCAGCATGCCTTATTGTACACGCCCACAGGGGCGGGACTCCACATTAAATCAAATCAGCTGTTCTTATTCCGATTGTATGCCTCCATATTGCCAGTGATCAAGGGCTCGCACAAGCTTGAAACGCGTTTGGCGCTTGGATCGTATGCGCTCTGCCGACCTCACTGCCACCTGCTGAGTGGTGTGCGGTAACCCTGCTGTGTGTGGCTTCTCTCTGGGGGCAACCTTCTTTTCTACACACATATATATATATATATATATATATATATATATATATAAATATATAAATATATATGTGTAGAAAATACACATACTCGCCCCAAAAAAAAATTAGCAGGGGCGTTATAATAAGTTGGACATTTGACTGGTATAAAACCAGAGAAATTCGCCTGTTATAGTTAGTTGAGCTCGTGTGCCCGCAATGCACTGCTGATGATGTCACATATTATATTACTCATGACATGGTCAGTGACATCACTGATGACATCTCATATGACATCACTGATGACATCACTCATGACATCATCCAGTGAATGTGTGTTTCTGTAAAGTTTAAATAGGTTTTATATATATATATGCCAAGGTGTATTGAAGAATGAATGCATTTATAAGTGCATAAAGGGATTATTTGATTATTTCGTAGGTGCGTGACTGACTGTATAAGTGAGTGATTGAACGTGTCTTAATGAATGCATGAGTTAGTGACTAAACTGTGTGGAAGTCTGTATAAGTCATTCCGTTGGTGTGTAAGCAACTGCATGGGTTGCTGAATAGCTACATAAGTGTCTATATAGCTTACTGATTTGTTGTCTGTATGGGATTTGTTATCTGTATGGGTCCCTGAGTGTCTGTGATGGTGTGTAGGAGTCTGTGCATAGATGTCTGAGTGGGTGATTCACTGGTTGTATGGATTAAAAAGTGCACCTGGGAAGGGCTGTATGGGTGAGTTAGAGTGTGTATGGGTGTGTTGGTGAGTGAATGAAAGCCTCAGTGGTATATCTGTGACTAACTACATATGTTTTAAGGCACTATATGTGAGTGTTGGAGTATATAAATGACTATACGTGACAGTAAGTTATTTGAAGAGTGGGTGAATAATTAAGTGTCAGCTTCTATCAGTGATTGTATAAGACAGTAAATATGCGTTAGTATATGTATAAATAAGTGATGTGGTATGTCTTAAAATAACGAAGTTGGTGTGTATAACTGTGTACATAAGTAAATGGGTATGTGATTGTTTCTTTGCATTACGGACTATGTGTGAGTAACTCTATGGATGAGTGGCAGAGTGTGACTGCATGTATAGATGTATGAGTGCATATTATAGTCCTGTATTGATGAGTAACTACATGTATAAGTGACTAAATGTGTGTGTAGACCTAGGAAATAGTGAGTGGTATGTAGTATATGGCATTCTTGTGTGTATGGTTTAAAAATAGTAGTCTGCATTTTAGAATGGGTGTATCAAAGTTTATATTAGAGCATCAGTATGTGCATCAGAATATCACATGGATGATGTCATGAGTGATGTCATCAGTGATGTCATTTGAGATGTCATCAGTGATGTCACTGACCATGTCATGAATGATGTAATATGTAACATCATCGGAAGAGCATTGCGGGCGCGCGAGTTATAGTTAGCTCAACTAACTGTAACAGGCGAAATTCTCTGGTTTTAGATGAGTCAAATGTCGAACTAACTATAACGTCCCTGAAACCTATAGTTTTTTTGGTGAATTTCAAAGGTTTTTTAAATGCTAATTCCTAACTATAAAGTCTGTAAAACCTATGATTTTTTCAGTGAATTTCGAAGGTTTTTAAATGTTAATTTCATATTTTAATGTTTATAAAACCTATATTTCTTCTATTTTTGTTTTTAATATTTTGGAACTCTTTTATACTTCTTTTTTTTTACTTTAAAAATTATGTAATGTTTTATATCTTATCCCAAAAAGATGTTTTTTTTTGTTGTTTTTTTTAGAAAACTGCACTCCTGTACCAAGCTCTATCACTACGCGAATCCTATCCGCCATATTGCTAAACTCATAAAGGATGCACATTTCGTATCCAACGGGTTCGTGGCACTGCGTCCCGTGTAACATCATATACGAATTAGGTCGCGCCAGCTGCTACTTTGGGATTCGATGGGTACGCAGTACCAAGCCACGCGTTACGTCATGCACGTATGGGGTCGCGCCCACTGCGCATTGCGTATGCGATGAGTGCACGTCATAGACTTATTGAGTCACGCCGAGGACGCATTTCCCTCGTTTTTTTTTGTCTCAAAACTATCTTTAAATAACTTTAAACTGTATATGAGAGCGATAATTAAAAAATTGTAAACATTTATATATTTCCACCCATTTTAGTCATTCTCTCTACAGCTTTTGATGAGACACAGCCCGCTTGCTTAGAGAGCTTTTTGGAAAAGTTTTTTTAGTGTGTACACATATCTTATACTACACACAACATGCAACGATCATCTTGATCAATATTCATGGTCTGTACATTAGCCTTCCATGTGTGATGGCCATGCATCTCAAACGCTACATAAAAAAACAAATGTGTGTTACAGGATGCCCATGGTGGGTGTGTGTGCACATTATTGTGCTGCCTTTCGGCATGGGTATTGGTGGCTCTGAGGAGTATAATCAACCACGGGCAGAGTGCACATCCTAGATCACATGTGATAAACAGTAAACAGTAATGTGTAGATTTGAGTTGCTGAATGCTCTGTTGTCAGGCTTAATCAGTATAGTAGTGTGTCATACGTGAGACTTTCAGATTCACGTTTGACATGCATTGCTTGACTGTAATGAACGTTATCACTATGTATGACGTAGCCTCACTGCTGATCCTAGCTCCATACAAGCACATTCACATGTGTGAGCTTCGCAATAGCAATACTTTCAATAACACCACACACCATTTACATGCGTGACTGCGCATATCCACAACGACATGTGATGTTGGCCATTCAATGTTTTCGAACAGCATCTCATTAGAGAGAGTTGCCACCCTCCCGGTACAAGCTACATTAATGTAAATCGCGCATTCTGCGACGTCAAAACTGCAACAGAAACACACATAAGTACACTTCCTGTGCAGGAACTGAACAACGCCCAATTCTCCAGGAACAATTATTCACACCCCTAGCTGGCCTGGCGTACGCAAGCCCAGCCCACTTTGCGTACCTATAAATAGGATAACGACAATGCCACATGTCCCAGTTATTCCACACTACCTCAGGTGATATGGCCTTATCCATCTCGCATATCAAAATGCGCAATAAAAAAAGGGATCCATAAGGCGTACACCATCTTGGCAATCAACACTGGACATGAATTGTGAACACTACTGGATGTCGTGTTTCGAAAGGGATCCATGAGGTGTACACCATCCTGCAATCAACACTGCATCTGAATTGTGACCACTGCTGCCCATCGTATTTGGACACACAACAATGACAGCAGGTGAGCTGTGGGGCCTGGGTGCACAGGGGCTGCAATTGAGCGCTGTGCTGAGGGAGGGGTGGGGTGGGGTGCATCAGCATGGCTGCGCAGGTGTGAACAAGTGAATCGCTTGTTCACACCTGCTTGCATAATGTTGTGATCTCTGACCTAATTCAGTCACATCTCTGTCTCATTTTAAGGACCTGCTGTACCGTACTGTAGGCCCGAGCCAGCGGGCAGCACTGCCCTACAGACACGTGTTGAGCGCGGTGCTGCGAGAGGGATGGGGTGCATCAGTCTGGGTGCACATGTGCGAACAACCAATGTTGCCGTGAGTAATGATGTGATCTCTGACCTAATGAAGTCACATCTCGGACTCATTTTAAGGACCTGCTGGACCGTACTGTAGGCCTGAGCGAGCGGGAAGCGCTGCTCTACAGAAACGTGTTGAGCGTGGTGCTGCGGGTGGGGTGCATCAGCATGGGTGCGCAGGTGCGAACAAGCAATGTTGCTGTGCGTAATGATGTGATCCATGACCTCATTCAGTCACATCTCTGTCTCATTGTAAGAACCTGCTGAACCGTACTGTAGGCCTGAGCCAGCAGGCAACGCTCCCCTACAGACACCTGGCGTTGGCTTTTGGGGCACTGTAGTGAGCTGATTACTAAGTGTACATGCACACAGGCTTGCGCCACTGCATTACACGTGCACATTATGCTTCTAGCATGTGCTCTGTTGCTTTGTATGTGAACGTTGGCATAACATATTATTATTTAACCTTGTGTATTCTCGTGCACTCCAACTCCTCTTTGAAGCACGATTACCACTAACAGTTGGTAGATCGTACTTCAAGAAGGAAGGATGCACTCAACTGGTGTTCTCTATTAAGCTTCAAATAAACCTTCATTTACCTCCAGACGTTTCCACCATTATATTTTTTCTCCCTTTTCAGACACTGAATTGGTTGCGCCAAAATGGGTGGAACTGGTGCTCACCCCATGATGATGCCCTGGGAATTCTGACGCCTTCCATCGTGGTATCAAGACACCGTCCCCGACCGGAGACCTGCTGTGCCACCCTAGAGAGGCGCCCCTGAGTCGAAGCTTGCACAGGCACGTCATTGGACACACCAGGGGTGGCAGATGAGCAGTGAAGCCTCGGTGCGCAGGAGCTACAATTGAGCACAGTGCTGGGTAAGGGGCTGGGTGCAGCAGCCTGGGAGCACAGGTGCAGGCAAGCAATGTTCCCGTAGCTAATAATGTAATCTCTGGCCTCATTCATATCTTTTTCATTTTAAAGACTTGCTGGACCGCACTCTTTCTCGCGGACCACAGCGTCCTATACACACGGGTGACGGGAGGTAAACAGTGAGGGCTCCGTGCAGTAGGCCGACGCTCTGTCTCCTCCTCCTGCTGTTCTTTTGACTCTCCCTCCCCTTCTCCCTTCCACCCACACCATCTCACTGTCTTCCTTTCATTCTGACTACCCCTTGTTTTTCTCTTGGACATGGCACACATACTTATGTTTAATTTTTGTCTTGCAGGTGTTGTACACTGCTTCCGGAGGAGGAGTCCCACCCACTAATGTCATGTTATACTGTTGTTTGTTGTAATAAACTTGTGTTTCCATTTATTTGTGTTTTAATAAAGGTTATTTTTTTTTACCAATAAATGAGTGTATATGTCTTCTTTTTCTGACAACACTTGTCTGTAGTTTATTGTGAAAATCGTCTGTTAATAGGAGGTTATGAGTGAAAACATTTGTAATTTTGCGGTGCACCTACCAAATATAAACCAACAGACTATTACATAAATGAAGCCTGCGGAATTCTACAACTGCAAGGGTTCTATGCGTGTATCACTTTACAACACCATGAGTACTGTCCGTGTGATTACAGAACCAATAAGGCACTGCCTAGGACCACCGAGTCTTCAGGGACTGGCGAGGTCCACCCTGCATAATTAAGTAAAGCCCCAGAGGGTGGCGATCCCCAAACTTCAGTTGGCCTCGAAGCCCCCCGAACAATTAGTAAACGATACCCGGGGAGGTGGCTATCCCCTAGGCTGCGAAACATCTCTGTGCCCTCCAGCGCCTAATTTACATGTGAGATTAAGGTCCCCAGTCCTGCAGAGACCCCGCAATATAATAAAAGGATTGGCCACGCAACATTACCCACCAGGGGGCTCATTTAAATGAACGGGTGAGACCCTGCTTCATTTATTTTCTCCATTTTTACCATCCTGATCCGCCCTATTAAAGCGATACAAGGTTTTCCTCCTCTAGCTTCAACAAGACAAACAAGGATTTGCTTTCACAGGGTGGAAGCCATGCACCTGCCCTCCAAAAGCAAACATAAATGTCCCACTGATGCACACACCAGGACACTGTATGATCTGCGCCTGGGAGGTGGCGCTCCCTAGGACCATGCTGCATTGGTCACTGCATAACTATAGAATTAGTATAAGCGCATACTAACACTACTTGCACATGTGTAGTACAGCGACCAGAGTGTACTGAAAAGGCAGAGGAAGCGGAAACCTAAAATTATAAATCCTACCAGAGGTCGGATGACCTAGTTCAATGAGCCGACTACCCTGGGATGAGTAGAAACAGCTTCATGAACAAAACGGGTCTTCAGCACAACGCAAGCAAGCTCGAAATATTGGTGAGTGCCGCCTTCTTTTTACCTTCTCCCGCTCGTCCCCAAATTTATGTACTGAAGAGGCAGACAGCAGTGGATCCAATAAGTACATTTATTGCAGGAAAACAAGACAGCTTAAACAGCCATCAACAGGAGCAGACAGCAAGGCAACCGTCTTATCCAGCACTGTGTACAAACTCCCCAAGGTTCCCCTCATGACAGCCCTACATTCTAACATTACATTCTTACATTCTAGTAGAATTACATACTAACATTCTACTATGACTTACATTGGAATACTACACAGAGCACATGATTTTACAGCAATGAGCTCATGCTTTCATCCACGAGTATTGAGACCGGTAGGGGTGAGTAGTTCGCTTCCCACTCCCTGTATTGTATGAACGCAAACTAACACTACTTCCATAGGTATGCTACACCGCCCAGAGCACATCACTTTATAGCAATGGGCTCACGATTTAGGCTCACGGTTGAATAACCGAGTCTTCAGACCAGTTGGGGTGAGTAGTTTGCTTCCCACTCCCTGTATACTATAAACTAGCGTTCCCAAACTGTGGTTCGCGGACCCCCGGGTGTCCGCAACACATTCCCAGGGGGTCCGCCGGACTGAAGTGTATTCCGACTGTAAACACTGAAGCGCCCATGCGCTACAAGCCCTGTGAATGACAGCACAGGGGTGGCAGAACCACAACAAAATCGGGCCAATCACCATTTCAGCTTTAGGTGCAAGCTGAAGGGGGATTGACTTATTTCATAGTCGCTCGCACGGCATTGCGCGTTCTCTCGCGTATGCGGCCAGCCCCAGAGTATTTTGCCGCCCAATGTCCTGTCTCCACTACTGCTGTGCCTTTTGTTTCAAGGCAAAACAGCATTCCGGCACCTCGGGCCAGCAGGAGGACACTTCACCCAATGAGCACGAGTGTTTCATTTAAAATGTAATAATAGAGATACTGCAGGTGTGGATTTTAACAGTGCTAGCGTCGAACGGGTATGGCAAAGTATTTGTAGGAAATAACGATGCTAAAAGGTGGACAGAGAGGGGAGTTCATAGTTATCCGCAGAGAATCATGGAAATCTGTTTAATAGCCTAATAATTGTTTTAATCATTAGAGCTGGCACAGACATTTGTGTAAATATTCAAACATGGTATTTCCTGATCCACTTCTGCTTTCATTTCCATTTGTCTTCAAAAACTAACGGAAGACTAGTCTGGAAGCTTACAGAAAATTGCACCACAGGGATTTCTGTGACCACACTTTGTAAGGCTGGAGTCCCAGTATTTGAACATTTGTAAAATTACCATATGTTGCTTTCTACACATGGACACCAAGAAGTAATGCTTTGACATTCAGTCCAAAAAAATAATAATGAAGAAGGCTGTGCCATTAACTTGTTTAGGAAAGGTGGGACTTACTCTCACTTTGTGGGATTATTACTTTTGTTTCAACTGAAGTCTTTTTTATTTAAAGTTGCGATCGAAGTATATTTATAACTCGAGGAACTGGTGATCAGGGCCATTTCTGAAGAGAAGATAGAAAGAAGTTGCACATACTTTCAATTGTGGCTATATCAGTTAACATCTCAAAGTGGTCTGTAGTTCAATCTTGAAAAATTCAGTTCACTGTACTCATCATGGATAGCACACATTATAGCTTTTACACCTTTAAAAGTAATATCCTTTATAATGGATGCAAGTTATATGTTGCCTCATCAACTAACCATTCAGGCTTCTTCAAGCATATATTCCCACATGTGAGACTCCTGTTGAGGCCCTTCCAAATTCACCTCTGGAATTTGACAACATTAAGAACCGTGGACAGGTTCTTAGTGCATAATTAATTTCATAATTGACACTATTGGGCAATTGGCTCTTTCCTTCTTTTTCTGCTCACCATGCCATTCCAGTTTGGACCCAGTCATATGCAAATGGGTCCAAACTAGTGTGGCGAAGTGAGCTAACGATGATGGATTGAACCCAGATCTGTGACTGGGGGTGTGAAGGGGGGTGGGGGGTGGATTGTCTGAAAAGTTTCAGCACTCCGTCCATCATCTCCTTGTGTTTGTTATGGATGAGACCAGAAGCCTTGTACTGCTAAATACACCACTGTATCCATACATTCCAATAGATCTGATTCAGGCTATCTCCTGCCTGAAATTGACTCTTCTTCCATAGATGTAAATGGAGGAAATGCTTTCTCCCAAGTATATTTTTTAAATAACCCACTTCCCTCTTCTAAAATGTTGGCATGTATTTGTATGCTTTTAATTTAACTATTCTCAGAGTCATATTAGCTGCTCATGCCATGTGCCATGGCTGCCAGCAAGCCACATAGGAAACGTCTGACATCCTGGTTTGAATTTAATCTCAACCTCTATAAATAATTTTCTGAAGTGTTCTCGCTTAACTCCTACCCAGCTCATATTTTCCCATACTATCGTGCGAACCTCTCTGTGCAATCAACAATGGACTGCTTCCACAATGAATTAGCTATGTTTAATTAAACTAAGCAAATGGAATTGTCTTGAAGCCGCAATACATAAAATTGCCATAGCCATGCATATGATTTGCTAGTATAGTGTCCTCTGTCTTTTCCTCGAAAGCAGTGCTCATACAGTAAAACCACATACAAATTCTGACGAACGAATAGTACCTGCTGCCATGGTGACAGCAATGGTTGAGAAAAAGCAACAAGAGATTTAAATTTGGTGCCATTATCCAACAACACTGTAAAAAAGCGAACTGACATTTGACAACATGAAGGAACAGCTGATCGAAAGAATTTGAAAAAGTCTGCATTATAGCCTACAAGTAGCTGAAAGTACGGACATAGCAAATAAATCTCCTGTGTTACGCTAGATACGCTTTTGAGGGAAACATTTGTGAAGATTTACTGTTCTGCCGCTATTTGATACATACCACTGCTGAACAGGTCTTCAGCAGTTTCAATGACTTTCTGACCTCAAATGGATTTCAGTGGTCCAAATGAATAGTAATCAGCACAGATGGGGCATCTGCCATGTCTGGGAGATTAACTGGACTTGTAGCACGAATAAGGGAAACTAACCCTTCAGTTGTATGGCAACATTGTTGCATTCATCGAGAAGCTTTAGCCACTAAGGAGATACCAGAGGAATTAAAAAAGGTCTTGAATGAGTCAGTCAAAATTGTACATTTTATCAAAGCTAGGTCACTAAATTCAAGGTTTTTTGAACAGCTTTGTCAGTGCATGGATAGTGATTATCGTCAGCTTTTGCTGCATACAGAAGTCCGATGGATGCCATGTGGTAGAGTTTTGTCTCTGCTTTTTGAATTAAGAGATTAAATCAGAGTTTTCGTCACTGAACTGGAATCTCCATTTGCACTTGATGAGCGCTTACATGACTATACTTGGTTAGCTATGCTGGCATATATGGCAGACATCTTCACCCATTTAAATGCACTCAATTTGAGTATGCAAGGAGTAGGTATCACAATTTTTAATGTTGAAGACAAGATTGAGGCAATGATAAAAAAGTTAGATTTATGGGCTTGTCGCTAAACACAAAGAAATTTTGATTCTTTTCAGAACCTGAAGACATTCTTGGAATCGGCTGATGATAAATTTTCTAACAAAGTCTTAGAAATTTTTATCCAGCATCTCCAAGATATGTGGTGTAGTTTGTCAGTAATTTCCACTTCCAGATGAAAGCAAAACACTGGATTAAAGATCCTTTTAATGTAGATATTGACAATTTAATGGGGCTGACAGCATCTGAAGAAAACGGTTTGATTGAAATTTCTACAGATAGTGCACTTAAACTTCAATTCAAGGAGAAGTCTCTGAGTCTGACAAATTTTTGGCTGCAAGTACGAACAGATTATCCTGAATTATCGTACAAGGCACTTAAGGTATTACTTCCTTTCCCCACCACAAATTTATGTGAGAAGGCTTTCTCAAATCTTATGTACCTTAAAAATAAGAACAGAAATTGCTTGCAAAATGAAGAATCTGACCTATGGATTCAACTTTACAAAATAAAACCAAACATTGAAAAGTTAGTCGCCGAGATGCAGCATCATCCTTCCCATAATTTTTTATTATTTTTGCATATTTTTCAATATAAAATAATAAAAGCTTTAGTAATTGAAGTATTTGTTTGGTGTGTACTTGTTTGTGTATTTTTTGCCAATTACTGTAAAAAAAAATTAATTTAAATTGTAAAAATTGCTTGTGGGTTCCCGGCCTCCAGTAGTGATTCAGTGGGGGTCCTCAGGAGTCAAAAGTTTGGGAACAACTGCTATAAACGCATAGTAACACTACTTACACAGTTAGACTACAGCTGCCAGTATGCTACAGCACCCAGAGCCCATCACTTTACAGCAATTAGCTCTGTTTGATTCCCGAGTCTTCACACCGGTAGGTGTGAGTACTTCGCTTCCCACTTCCGGTATAGTATAAACGCACGGTAGCGTTGAGTAGTTTGCTTCCCACTCCCTGTATGGTATAAACGCCTACTAACACTACTTGCACACGGATGCTACAAAGACCAGAGCACCTCACTTTACAGCAATGAGCTCATAGTTTAGGCGCTCGGTTTCATACCAGAGTGTAGCAGCATCTCATCTCAGCACCATGTCACTCTGAGTAGCACCTCTCTTTCAGACCGGTAGGAGTGACTACTTCGCTTCGCACTCCCCCACAGAGGTTACAGTGCTCCTCTCCTCCTCTTTTCGCCTTTTTTCCCCTTACTCGCTTCAATGGAATCATAAAAGAGCGGCCAACACTTCCGAGTTGCAACCACTCGCACCGCTCGCAGCCAATAAGCAGCAAGCTTGTGCTCGTCCCAGCCAATCAGATGGCATAATTCCCAAATATCAATATCTGTAAATTTCAATATTTTTCCAAAACTACTGAACAGATTTACACCAAATATACAGAAGCATGCTTTCTAGACCAAGACCCTTCTCCCTGCCAAATTTGGGGTAATTCCGTTCACCCGATCGACCTGTAGCCTTGTCTAAAGTTTCCTATGGAAATTAACATGAAGAAAACACGTTTTGAGACACCCCTTTTATCTCGCCCCCCACCCCCCCCCTGTCAGATTCAGTAACCTGAAATTTCCTGAGTTCCGCAGGAATACCGGGCCGAAGATGATGCTTGCTCCCAATTCCCCCACACCACTGCGCCAGATTTCTCTTGCCTCAGTGACGTCGGGGAAAGGGGAAGTGGAAGAGACAAACAGAGAGACTGTCACACTGGAATCTTCACCTCGAATATTCAGAGGAGATGAATATTCTTCCTGCAAGATTTAACAAAACATTAAGTTCACGTACTTATAGTCATACATTATTTTCCAAAACTCTTACACTCTCTCTCTATTACCTGAATTAGTGTGGGCGTTAGCCTCTCTCTAGAGAGTCTCTATTTGGAACTGTAAATTGGAAGCATCTGCCTCCACAAAAAATGGTTCCAACGGGTCAGGGAGTTGCAAAATTGGAGCAGTGATGAAAGATTCTTTGAGAAATTGAAAAGCCTTCTCTGCCTCGGGTCCCCACACAAACTTTTCATTCTTCCGAAGCAAACGTGTGATTGGACTCACCTTCTCAGAAAAATTCTGAATGAAACGCCGATAAAAATTGGCGAAACCTAAAAACCTTTGGATTTCTTTCACTGTGCAAGGAGCGGGCCAATCACAAATTGCCTTAAGCTTAGATTCATCCATTGAAACACCATCTGGGGAAAGAATGAACCCCAAAAACTCAATCTTGGTTCCATGAAACACACATTTCTCCAATTTTATGTAGAGTTGATTCTTCAAGAGACATTCCAAAATGGTTTGAACATGCTGAACATGCTCCTCAACATTCTTGGAAAAAATAAGAATATCATCAATATAGACGACTGCAAATCGATCCAAAAACTCCCGAAGGATATCATTCACAAAGTGCTGGAAAGCCGCAGGAGCATTGCACAACCCAAAGGGCATCACTTGGTACTCAAAAAGTCAGAATCAGGTCCGAAACGCCGTTTTCCACTCATTCCCTTCAGCCATCCGGACCAGGTGGTAAGCTCCCCTTAAATCTAATTTAGTGTAGACATGGGCCTCCTTCACCTGATCCAAAAGTTCGGAGATGAGTGGCAATGGGTAACGATTTTTTCTGGTCACCAAATTCAAGGCCCTATAGTCAATGCAAGTCCTCAAGCTCTTGTCCTTCTTGGGAATAAAAAAAAGAGGGGAGGAAACCAGAGACTGAGAAGGTCTTATGAATCAGTTTGCCAAGTTCTTGTCAAGATATTCTTTTAAATGCAAATTTTCTGATTCCGAGAGTGCATAAATACGACTGCAAGGCAGGGATGCTCCAGGCTTCAATTCAATAGTGCAATCATACTCCCGATGGGGAGGGAGTTTTAGCGCTTCTTGTTCGTCAAAAACAGATCTCAAATCTTGATACTGTGCAGGTACATCCGGAAGTTCCACCAAACAAATCATTTGAGGTTGATTAGCCAAACAATAAGATTCACTAGATTCTTTCTCCTGGGAAGGAGGATGAAAACAATGTTCCAAACAATATTCTGAATTCAAATCTACAGTTCTCTTGGCCCAGTCAATCTTCGGGTTATGTTCAGTTAGCCAAGGCAAGCCCAAAATGAGCTGGAATTGAGGGGCGTCAATTAAACTAAAGCAAATGAAACTGCAATGTTTTCCAGGACCCAACACTGAGATTACTTCGGTATCAAAAGCAATCGGACCGGATGATAGCGGAGTACCATCAACTGCTCGTACCGGCTCTGGTTTGTCCTTTCTTACAAAATTAATTCCAAAGCTTTTTGCAAACAAAATATCGCAAAAATTTCCAGTGGCTCCAGAGTCAATCATTATTGCTACAGTTGCACATTGATCTTTTCCAAAATTAATTTGACAGGAAAGAATGAGATGCGGAGCGGAGAACTGCATAGTATTGGACAAAGACTGTATAAAAGGAGTTGACTTAGATTCTGCGTCCACCAGAGCAACTCCGTCTACTGGTGGAGCTTGTCTTTTACCCATGACGCAGTTTTTGGTCTTCGTGGACACTCCTTGACAAAATGGCCGGAACCACCACAGTACATGCACAGTTTACCGACTCTTCTCTTTTCACGTTCTTCCTTACTCAGTGGACCACGGACCGTTCCTATCTGCATAGGTTCTTCAACAGTGACTTCTCCCTTGGATTTTACTATTTCAGAACGAATCCGATCAAACCTCGGGGGAATAGGTCGATTTTCCTTTTGCCGCTCCGAACGCCTCTCAGATTGTCTCTGGTCAATCTGAAGAACCAGGTCGATCAATTCGGAAACATCTGTGGGTCTTTTGGGAATCTGAGCTAAGCCATCCTTTAATTAGTCTCTCAGACCTCTGTAGAAGATCGCCGCTCTTTTTTCTGATGGCCAATTCGTTTCCACAATAAGTTTGTTGAACTGGGCTAAATACGCCACTAACTCGCGATTCCCTTGATTCAAATCAAGAAGCTCGTTGTCTGTAGTTTGAGAGATTGCTCTCCGATCAAAAATTCGTAAGAATTCGGTCTTGAAATCTTTAAAGTTGTATAACACTGGATCATTGGTAGACACTAGAGGCAAAGACCAAGCCGCGGCATCCCCACTCAGGTACGACAGCATGAACGCCACTTTAGATTGATCCTCCTTGAAAATTATAGATTTGCAAAGAAAATGCAACGAACACTGCGTGACAAACACCTGTGCCTTATTAGGATCACCCATAAACCTTTCTGGTGGGGCCAGCGGGATGGTAGGGGACATGGCATGTACCACCTGCGTGGTAAGCTCACTGGAGGATGGAGAAGGATTAATGGTTTGAGACTTCTGACCCCCAAAAACTGGACTAGGGCTGACTGTGAGTTCATTTAGTCGTTGTCGAAGGAAACTAGTCTCTTGATTTGATTTCCTAACTTCTTCTCTGGTCTCAATCAACTGCTTCTGTAAATCTTCCAAAATGGACCCCAGAGCTTTTACATCGAGTCCTTCAGCCATGGTACCCAAGCGGAAAGCAATTGCGGGCACTTCAATCTGTCAGATTCAGTACCTGAAATTTCCTGAGTTCCGCGGGAATACCAGGCCGAAGATGATGCTTGCTTCCAATTCCCCCACACCACTGTGCCAGATTTCTCTTGCCTCAGTGACGTCCGGGAAAGGGGAAGTGGAAGAGACAAACAGAGAGACTGCCACACTGGAATCTTCACCTCGAATATTCAGAGGAGATGAATATTCTTCCTGCAAGATTTAACAAAACATTACTAAGTTCACGTACTTATAGTCATACATTATTTTCCAAAACTCTCTTACACTCTCTCTCTATTACCTGATTTAGTGTGGGTGTTAGCCTCTCTCTAGAGGGTCTCTATTTGGAACTCTACAGGAATGAACGATAGCCAAAGAGGATGCTTGGAAGAATTGGAGTCTGAAGATAAAGATGGTACACAAGAATATATATTGTTATCTACTTGAAGAAACTGCCACTTGAAGAAGTGTCCTCAGTAAACTGTACTCCAACTAATTCCACAGGCAAGGCTAACAGTTCAGTTCCAAAATGTAGCGCCTTAACTCATATGCAGAGAGCGCTTCGGATTAGCTTTGTAACTGCCCAAAATTCCTTGAAAGTCTGCACTGCTGAAGTTCATTTAAACGAATGACTTCTCAGGAAACTCTTAGTACATGAGCAGAAAATTACTTGCCAGAGAGTTCTATTAGGAGGAAGGTCTTCGAACTGGGAATAAACAATTAACAAGTTCTGTCATTGAATAGACTCCAAACACTATGCTGGAAATGAGTTCAGAACACTCTCTGTATTTCCACAATGAAAGCTAGGAAAGGTCTCACCAATTACTCGGCTGCTTCTGCCTCAAGAAATGCGAGTCTGACGGAAAGAAGTCTCAGCTGCTGATCTCACGCTGGATGCTGAAAGATGCACTGGAAGTGGAGCTGCTGCTGGGAACCACTGGGGGGCTGTGAAGAGTCACGGAGTGTGACTAAAGCTGCGACGTTACTGCCGCCGAATTCCAAGAAAACTCAGAAAACGTTCTGCCAAAGTCTTCCGAGCAACGGAAGAAGTACGGGAGAAACCCGATACAGAACTGGACTACAGGAAAACAAAATAAGCTTAGAAAACCTAAGTTAAACTGAATACTCCGGTATAACGAAGAGGGAAGAGCGCGAAACTAATCCGCCTCTCAGAAAATAACGGTTGAAGTGCGACGTTGGGAAAACGCTCGCGCTCCAAGTTCAGCTTTGCCAACATTCTATGAGAACCACTAGAGCGCTAACAGATTGCGCTGTCAGTGGCAACAGGGAATCGCCTACCAGACCCAAACGATATTTAGCTACCAACAAACTCCAGCTAGTTAAGGAGCTAGGGGTCTTAGCACGTAGAGAAGATTTATTTATGGGGGACACTAACTGCGAATGACCTACAGAGAAGCCATTCCTGACACCCCCTTGACGAATCACCCCCAAACTTTCAACATAGGAGCTGATATAAAATAAGAATTCGTTTGGAAAATGTTGTGAAGAGTGCCCACTCTCTCTCTCACACATTTTTCCCACCTAACCGTCTCTGCTTCACAGTCTGTCTCATTCCCACACCAGCTTTTCACAAGCACGTTGACACCCTTGCTCTTTCCCTTATTCACACAAACAAGCATGCTCTTACCAGCAATGGGTGCATTTCTTACACTGCTTGACACCAAGACAAGTGTTGATAGATCATTTTTTAAATGAGTACTAGTGGGAAAAGCTGGGTCCAATAATGCACTTTCATATACTAGTGGCGTTCGTGGTGGAAAGGGCTGTAGATCTAAACAGAAGCATTGATGATTTCAAGATAAAATAAGATTGTTTATTGGGTATTTAGTTGTTTGTGTGGAGCTGTTTAACGCTTTGGGCGCTGCTGAAATTCCCCTGCTGTGCGGGCGAATTCCACGTATGCGCAAATCGAACGGCCCAGGGCCGTCCGACGCACATGCCCACTGTGACATCAGACGGTGGAGGGGCGTCCGACGCATGCAAGGGGTTAATGAGGAGGTATAGCATGGGGCAAAGAAAGCCGAGAGGGATAGAGTGAGCAGAGAAAGCAGGGAGCAAAGAGGGCTCAGAACAAATATGGAGTTGAGAGGGTGATGTGTGAGGACAGTATAGAAACAGGTGTAGAGTGTGTGCAAATGGGGCAGGAGCAGAGTTTTGCTCATTTAAATTTAACAAGTGACTAAGTCTGCTGCACTCCTGTACCATTGGCAATGCTGCCCTATCTATACTCAAAAATGGGTCATGTGACCCACTCTCCACCAATAATTTTGTGAACTTGGCTCCCACAGCCAAAGGACTTCTAGTGAGGCTTTCAATAGGAGCACTTGTTAAAGAAATAAAATCCTAATATATTCTCCTATCTAGACCAAATACGTGATATAGTACACTTAGAGAAAGAAAATAACTTTATATTAATGGGGGCACATATTTTTCGTACAGACTAATTATTTGATTCAGCCAGGTTACTACATCTCCCACCCTGCCAATGCCCCCGTGTACAGAAACAAGACAAATGCGTTTTCAGCTGAATCAAGACATCATATGTCTGTTGAAATTCCAAGTCACAAAAGCCACCTGACAACCAGCGATCAACGTCCTGCAAACATCCAACTGATTGGCTCAACTTGCCCCTAAATCCCAGCATTAGCGCTTAGAAAAAAGACAGCAAACAATCTTTTCTGAAACCCTTTAGCTAGAAGATAATCTGAAATCTCCCAGAGCGCTACAAAACCATGGCCATGGGGACAATGCTGTCGGCATGGATGGCGTATATGTACAGAGGGATTAGTGCACCGCCTGCCCACTTACACAGTTTTCACAAAGAATTCCAATGTATTTCTACTCCATGAAAATGGTACGCTCTGGGCACAATGCATCAAGGGTCTGTCAATAGCACAATCCTAGCACACACCCATTAGTTTCCCTGCACGAGACAGAGATGTTCAGCTGCAAAAGGTGACTCAGAAAGAGTGCACAAAACAGCTTTATGACATGTATGCGTTATAAGCGTGCACAGGACTGGATGTTGTATTTGGGGGGGCAGGGGGGGGGGGGGACCGGAACCTTGGGACACACGTGGATTATGACAAAATTCCCCCCCCTCCCCCAACATGTGTAGAGGATCTCCCTAAACTGTCACCCAGGCCGGCTTAACAGATATTCAAAGACCCTGGGCTCGGTAGGGTCGCTAAAGAGTGGCGGTGTGCTCTATTTTGCCCATGAGAAACAAGAAATAGCAATGTAAGACTTTTCTGACAAAATGGTAAACAGACATAAGATTATATTTTGCTCTCTGGGTATGCTTAGTTGCTATCTCTCTTTCAATCTCAAGCTTTCGAAATCTCGCTTTGTCTTGCAATGCTAATAATGTCTATTCAATTTCTCTTCAAAACTCACTCTCTCGATACGGTAACACGCAATAAAAAATCAATTAAGAAATCGTCAGAAGAGAAGTTTGAGCAGAAAATGTCTTTCGGCAAGCCATACTATGCACAGGCCACTCTCCTGTGGGTAAAAATTGCACACAATTGTGTAATGTGAGATTTTTTGACCTTTCGCAGAACAACAAATGCGTGAATTTCATTACCTGTGAAGCAAATACAACATTTCACCAAAGCCTATGCAGAAGTAAGTTTAGCACGGATTCGTGAAAATATGTTCTGAACTTCCCTATGGTAGGCGCCGGAATGACGTCCATCTAGGTTCCAGAAGGAAAGATGTCACTGTGAAAACACTGCCTCCTGTGTGTGAGAGGTAAGGATAGCTGTCAAAGGTGTGAAGTGAGGAGAGCCTGGTGATTGCCAAAGACTGCAGATATTGAAGATCTTGGAGTAGGATTTGTCTTTGGGGAAAGAACCTTTCATCGAGGTGCACTAGTTTTCCAGTGGGTCTTTGAGGGCAGTACACAGGATTCAGATTCGAACTTTTTCCCTTAATCATCCTTTCATAATAACAGTTTTCACATGTGAATAGTGGGCAGGTTTGGAACACCGGATTGTTACCAGCACCCGACAAAAAATACATATACCAAAACACCAGGGAATCCACCGAAAGCGTCCATTGAGCCTCACAAACCTGGCTTTATGATAAGGGCATTAGAAATAAATGAAAGTGCACAATATCAATAGAACAGGGGGAACAAATTCGCCGAAATATTCTTCATGTCCTGAAAGTGAGGACAATTTTACTGTTAGTTTAGACGCACTCATAAGCAGACCATAATGTGATTGGTGGATTGTACGACTTGCATAAAAATTGCATATTTCCAACAGTGAATAATTCCGATTCATTTTGGTAATCTTCATACAGGTCTTCCCTTACTGTAACTCACTGCCCAGGTTCACTAGCAGCACCACCAGTGTGCTGCACACGGTCCTCTCCTGCCTGCACGTCCTGCAGCCGCGCGCGCTCTACTACGCCCGAGCTCCTCGCGAAGGAACATGACCTCGCGCCACCATGGCAGGTTAGGCGCGCTGATTGAACACTGCTGCTAATTAAGAGCTGCTACCGCCTGGCAGGACCACCGTGGCGCCTCGCGCACTTGTTCATGACGCCCCGGCCTCGCGCTGCATTAGCCCCTGATGAGCGCAGGCAGGAGGCCCAGCTGGGCCCGGCCAGTCCTTCAGCAGCGCAAATGGGGCCTAATAGGGAGAGCGGCGGCGCCCACAGGTACGCGGGCCCTGCCTGACCTCTGCGTAGAAAGCAGAGTCCACTCTCACAAGAACTTAATTTTCGACGCTGGGGTTGGTAATGCGGCCGGGGACTCGCCAGAAGTCAGTAAAATAAATGAAGATCGCTTTTGCTAGTGCATTTTTCGCCGATTACGTTTGCCTGGAATGACTACATTTTCTCAAATTCACAAAGGCTTCCCTAAGAACTAATTCTGGTAAAAAAAACTAACTGGAGAGGCTGAAATAAAACTACTAGTCAAAAAGTCTTTTGAAAATAATCATATGTGCGGGGTACACACATTGTATTTATTATTAGTTCATGAGAAATATATGTTTCCTGCACAGTCTAGCGGATGGGAATCATTGCAATGTATCATCTTATCACCGAGTTGGAAATTATTCCCCACTCTTTTTCATCTTTTTCAGAGGTTCACCAATTTACCCACCGACCCGAATTGTGTTGCAACTAATGTTGGTGACCAAAAGAGGTCGTTCTTTGGGCAGCAAACGTTACCAAAATTAGGTAACTCGAAAAGCAAAGTAAACATTACATGAATGTTAATCACTTTTTATTGTGCGCAAGTGTATAATCAATATTTCAAATCAGTGTGAAGTACCATTATAATATTGAACAAGTATAAACGTAACACCTGAAGGTTCAGAAGGTGATGAGGAAATGGAGAGCCTTAGCCGAACAAAGAACAACTTCTGTTCTCATGGGGTGCAGTGACGTCTCCCTGATGGTAAGAACAATTCTGAAAAAAATCCTGAAACGTTGCTTGTCTGGCTAAGACTCACCCTCCTCAAACTACCAGTTGCATCGTGGAGTAAATTATTCTACCTTCATTTTGGAACCTCTGTGTGATACTTCACGTTTGTGTGAAATATGGATAACATATTTGATAAAGATTACACAAAACATATAATCAATGAATATTTATTGCTTTCTGGAGCTATTACTGGAGTGCTTTCTAGACTCCTAAATTATGGTTATTCTTTCAAGGATCTCTCTTTTATAATACAGCCATTTTGTGATTCATGTCTTAATAGTAAGGCTAGTAATATTGGTAAACGTCTGTTCATGCAAATATAAAGAATACTTTTTACTGAATGAATTAAGATATTATTCTAACCTATTGCCTGGAATCTCTGAAGGATAACGTGTTTAGCCAGTTATTTCACAACTTCTTAATGCTGTAATTTGGGACGAAATATTCAATGAAGCTTAACCTGAGCTGTGAATAATGTGTGTCTAAAGGTTACTAGGCACACAAGTAAATGCAACACAACAATTCAAAAATTCATAACATTTTACAATCAAAAGCAAATTACAGTAACTACCCACTCATACCATACTTAATACGACTCTACAAGATTATTCATCAGGTATTTTAATTAAAAAAACGTAAATTACTAGGATACAGTTATTACAGAAGAGCATAACACACACAATTTCTTTCTTTGAAGAAAAAAAAAAGGTTTAAGTGAAGTTATGGTTAGCCTTGGTTATAACAGCAGAACAATATGTTTAACAAACATCAGAAATTCAATTTAAAAATACAGTTAGGAGCAGTTATGGTCATGATTTAGAACTGAAAAAACACTGAAATTCACAAGTTATGGTTACAACCCATAACTCGTGCAACAGCCATGCAAACCATACCTTGCACACCAAATGCAATGGTCATGAGCTCATCTTTAATGTGAGTGATGCAATCACAAATGTTGTGAATAATCATATAGATGACATTACATATCACATTACCCATACCACTTTGAAAGAGGTAACTATCAATGTAGTATTATTAATTGGTTTGAGTATGTGTTGCTATTTAATTAGATTTTGCTTTTAGATGCTGTTGTTTATTGGTATAATTATTGTGAGGTGATAAGCAATCATAAATGCAGCAAATCCTTCGTTGATTTTGCAAATCCCAAGACCCTAGGAAGGTCCTTGAGACACAGAAAGAGCCGAAGATTGGTAGATCTGGCACAGAATTCTCAAATCCAATGATAAAAATATGTTTTCTCGAAAATGGCCTGAGGTCAGAGTAGGCTCACCTTGCTCCCTCGTAGGGTTTTTGTGTTTTTAGGTCTCGCCTGAGCCAGCGTATGTGCTGCTCTGCTGAGACATTTAGTAGCTGCTTAGAAAAGTGCTACTTTGCCGGCCACCAGCTTGCTATCACGCGCAGAAGCGCGCCCGTGACGTGCACAGCTGCCATCGTGCAAAGCTGCCATTTGGCTTCTTTCATTGCATGTGTGAAGGCCCTCCCTTACCTCCTCCCTTCTATCACTCTCTCCTTGTCAGCTTCCTACCTTTGTATGGCGCGCGCTAATTTGTAGCCGTTTCACTTTCATTACTTGCACTCCCTACTTGTCTTTGTCAGCTTCCTGTATTTGTTTGCAAACTAGGTTTAAGCTAAACTATGTTTAAGCTTGAGCCAAGGCTGACTTTTAATTACGGGCAGAAGTTCCATTTGAACCTTATGTGTTAATGCAGGCTTTTCAGCAACATTAATGCTGTGATTTATGAAACATCTCAACATAGTTTATTTTGAGATGCTTTTAGTATTACTGTTTTGTGACTTAAGGAACATTAAGGAAATCGTACTGTGAAACTGGACAACGTTCACAGTGTTTATTTCTGATTGCAGCGGCTGCTTCATGTCCGTTGCACTATTCAGGGAGTCCTTTCGTTGGCGCTTTCATGAGGACATGATGAGGAAGCTAGAAACGTTTGGCACATTCTCTTTAAAAGCACAGCATGTTGGCGACTGGTTAGTCGATTACACCTATGTAGCGCTTTAGATCTCAAAGCGCTATGGTGGGTGCAGCAGTTATAACATGAAATATGGCGTGCAACTCACAAGGAGGGGGCAGGTTTGAGTGCACATTGGCTGCAATCAAACTCTTAAGATGATGGGCGGTGTGTATCCATTATCAGCACTCAGTCTTCACTAAGTGATCTTGTTTTGTTGTTGTGCCAATGCTTTGCTGCGCCCGTTTGACTTACAACTTGCTTTCTCTTTTCCCAAACTCTATGTTTATTTTCATTTATTTTGAGATGCTTTTAGTATTACTGTCACACACACAACCAAACACAACACAACCACACACACACACACACAACCACACACCTACAACCACACCCACACACAACCAAACACAGAACCCCACACACAACCAAACACAGAACCCCACACACAACCACAAACACAACCACATAGACACACAACCACAACCCAACACACACCACCACACACAACCACACACACACAACCACATACACAAACTTCCACACCCACAACCATACACAAACAACCACACAGAACCACACACAACACACACAACCACACAGAACCACACACACAACCACTCACACAACCACACACACAACCACAAACACACACACAACCACAAACACAACCAGAACCACACACAACCACAACCACACACAACTACACAACCACACACACGCAACCACACACATACACACACACAACCACACCCACACACAACCAAACACAGAACCCCACACACAACCAAACACAGAACCCCACACACAACCACAAACACAACCACATACACACACAACCACAACCCAACACACACCACCACACACAACCACACACACACAACCACATACACAAACTTCCACACCCACAACCATACACAAACAACCACACCCACAACCACACACAACACACACAACCACACAGAACCACACACACAACCACTCACACAACCACACACACAACCACAAACACAACACACACACAACCACAAACACAACCAGAACCACACACAACCACAACCACACACAACTACACAACCACACACACGCAACCACACACATACACACACACAACCACACCCACACACAACCAAACACAGAACCCCACACACAACCAAACACAGAACCCCACACACAACCACAAACACAACCACATACACACACAACCACAACCCAACACACACCACCACACACACACAACCACATACACAAACTTCCACACCCACAACCATACACAAACAACCACACCCACAACCATACACAACACACACAACCACACACACAACCACTCACACAACCACACACACAACCACAAACACAACCACACACACAACCACAAACACAACCACAAACACAACACACAACCACAACCAGAACCACACACAACCACAACCACACACAACTACACAACCACACACACACACACACACACACAACCACACACAACCACACACACAACCACACACAACCACAAACACAACACACACAACCACAAACACAACCACACACACAACCGCACAACCACACACACACAACCACAACCATCACACAAACACACAACCACATACACAACCACACACACAAATCACACAACCACGCACACACACACAACCACACCCAACCACACCCACAACCACACCCAACCACACACACACCCACAACCACAACCACACACACACAACCACACACACATAGAACCACACACACAACTACACAACCACACACACTACCACACACACAGCCACACACACAGCCACAAACACATACACAAACACATGCACAACCACACCCACAAACACAACCACAAACACGCACAGCCACACCCACAACCACACACACACACAACCCCAAACACAACCACAACCACACACAAACCCACAACCACACACAAACCCACAACCACACACAACCACACACACAACCACAAATACAACCACACACACCAGTGGAGTGGCTCACTGGTTAGAGGCGGCAGACCCGGAAGCAGAGAACGGCCTGGGACCAGGGCTCAATTCCCGACGCGGCAGGGTCGTGGACCAGGGTCAGCGGACTCGATAATTCTCGCCTCAGTGCCTACTCTAACCAGTGATCACACTTGGCAACTCTGGGCATTAGCTTGCCTCATCTCTACAACGGCCCTCCACATTCGCCGGGGATGCCTGGTTTCACCTTGGAGATACCCAGTAGGGACCATCTCACAGGGATAGCCAGGACGGGTTCCCCAGCGGTCTACAGCGCCACGACGCCTTAGGGCAGCAGTGCGCTTTACAAGACCACATACATACATTACATTACATACACACACAACCACACCCAACCACACACCCACAACCACACAACCAGGAATACAACCACACGCACACACCCACACACAACCACAAACCACACAACCACAAACCACACATACAACCACAAACACAATACACATACAACCACAACCACACACACAACCACAACCACACACACCACCACACACACAACCACACCCACACCCACACAACCACACACACACAACCACACCCACAACCACACACAACCACACCCACACACAGAACCACACCCACACAATACCACAACCACACAAACACACACACCCAACCACACCCACAACCACACCCACACACAACACCCAACCACAACCACACCCATAACAACCACACACAACCACACACACAACCACAACCACACACACAAACACACACAAAACCACAACCACACACAGAACCACACACACAATAGCACAACCACGCACACACACAACCACACACAGAACCACACACACACAATACCACAACCATGCACACAACCACAGCCACACACAACCACACACAAACACAACACAACCACACACACAACCACACACACAACCACGCACACAACCACACCCAACCACACACACACAACCACACACACACAACCATACACACACAACCACACACACAACCACACACACAACCCCCCACACACAACCTACACACCCACAACCACACACCACACCCACATACAGAACCACACCCACACAATACCACAACCACACAAACACACACACCCAACCACACCCACAACCACACCCACACACAACACCCAACCACAACCACACCCGTAACAACCACACACAACCATACACACAACCACACACACAACCACACACACAACCACACATACAACCCACCACACACAACTTACACACCCACAACCACACACAACCACACACACACAACCACAAACACAGAACCTCACACACAACCACACACACAGAACCTCAGACACAACCACACACACAGCAACCACCCACACAACCACAGCCACACACACACACACACACCACCCAACCACACCCACAATCAGAACCACACACACAACCACAACTACAAATACAACCACAAACACACACAACCACACACACACACACAACACCCAATCACAAACACACAACCACACACACACAACCACACCCAAACACAAACACACAACCACACACACAACCACAGACAAACAACCACAGACAAACAACCACACACACACGACACACACACAACCACACATTCAACCACACACACAACCACACAAAACCACAGCCACACAACCAACCACACAAAACCGCACAACCACACCCAACCACACATTCACACCCACAACGACACACGCAACCAACGACACACACCACACACACACCACACCCAACCACAAATCCACACCTGCACCACACACACACACCAACAACCACACACACACAACCACACACACAACCACACCAAGGATTGGCATAGCCAATAGGTCTCGCCTTTGGGAACTTTTAAGTGTTTAGCCACGCAACAGTTGATGTGGTTGCACCAAGGATATTGTGCTGCATAACGAAATACTTAGAAGGTCCCAAAAGCGAGACCTATTGGCTATGTTGGCTATGCCAATGCTTGTTTACTTTTCCTAATATGGTGATCAGTGCACTGTGTTTGGTAATGGCAGTCACAACAAATATTTCTGTGGCAGCCAGCCAATGAGAGCACAGAGAACTTGCAAAAAAAAAAGCTCCATAGAATAACGGTATGCCTATAAAATTTAAACGTTTCAGGGACATACCAGAACACTTTACAAACAGTAATTTAATAAAAACTACTGAAAGTGTTTACACCAAACCAAGCAAGTGCACTTCCTTGAGTAAAATTCTACTTTCCGTCCAAGTTTGATGTAGTTTTGTCCAGACAAGGCTGGCTGAAGACGTTACCTATGTTACATAATCGCCTATTTAGCTGGGCTACACAAGTCATTAATTGACTTGATAGCATAGTGAGTGTGCCTTTCATCACCACCACCACTATACTGGCTTAAGAATCTGTTCCTACTGGACAGAATAATGGCTGACTTGGCCAGTGTCTGTCTGTAGTGGCAGGGTGCACAAAAAAATTGACAAGACGGGAATGCAGATCCAAATAATTGCTGAGATTAATTCACCAATCATCTTTTTTTGTTTTTTCTTGGCAGTGTTCCACTATTTTCATATTTCTCAAACAACTACAATTTTTGATGATAACATTTTTTAAAAGAATAGAGAGGAAAAATGAAAATGGTCTGAAAAACGTACAAGTTATTGGAATTATATCACATGTGATATTAACGCCTTAGCCGCGGTGCAGGCATTCTATTGAGTGGACAGGGCTGCCACGGCCATTGGCCGTTCGCAGCACTGGGGAGGTGGCCGACGGGAGCACGGAAGGGGTTAAATAGGGCTTATGAAAGTTAAACATGATACGATATTTAAAACAATGATATGTGCTGTTTACTGATGTTTTATTTTTTACAAAAGTTACCAACTAAAAGCTTGTTTTATTTTATTTTACGTTACATTTTTTGTAGTTACTGCTCACACTTGAGGTGTACTACATTTTGTGAATGACCTCTAAACTAAGAACAGGGAAGCAAGTGCATAGTGTTTATGGAACACAGTCAGAATTCATCATATATATATATATATATATATATATATATATATATATATATATACACACATACACACACACATATATATATATATATATATATATATATATATAAGATTTTTTAATGCAAGTGAATGTGTTTAGGCGTTTGCCTTTCTCTAAACTTGCTAAAACGAAATGTCAACAGCAATTTACTTGCATTGAAAAAATTCTTTGGAATGACATCGAAAATGACATCACTGATGACATCATCCAGTGAGTGTTTCGAAAACGTTTCTGAAGCTAAATGGGCAAGTGACATAGGGCCCGATTAGAATTGCGGGCAGACTTATGTCTGCCTGCCACCCTATCGGAAATGGGACCATCCGACTAACCGTCGGCGGTCCCACCATAGGGATTACGATGCGATTGCCTGTACAGCGGCCGCACTGTGTATTCTTTGCACTACGGTGGTTTCTGCTGGCTGCAGAAGCCGCCGCAATGTAAAAAATGCACCCAGTACATATCCCTGCACTACGTGGCAGACACCATGCAGTGCCTGCCACATGGTGCAGGGATATGTAGGCGGGCACCATAAGTGTCCCCCAACACCAAAAGTCAGGGGGCAAGGGGGCCCCTACAGTGCCCCAATGTCCCTTTCCACCAGCCTTTTCATGGTTGGTAAACAACCATGAAACGGCTGCCGGGGAGGGATATCATAATCCCTACGGCTGTACCACCATTGTAGGGATTGCGGCTGCCTCTGGTGCACCGGCGAGCTCAAGGAGCCAGTTAGATGTGTGGTGGTCCATCTTTCTGACCGCCAACACACCGCCCGCCATTGTAATGTGGCAGGCGGTGATACAGTCACCGATTACCGTGGGACTGCCACGGACTGTTGGTGGTGGTCTCACGGCCATCCTAATCGGACCCTTAGTGTGTAAGTGGTTGTATGGGTGAGTGAGTGGCTGTTTGAGTGGGTGTGTGGGTAAGTGAGTGGGTGTGTGGGTAAGCGAGTGGGCGTATGGGTAAGTGAGTGGGTGTGTGAGCAGCTGTATTGCACAGTAAGTGTGTGAGAGGCTGTGTACTGGAGTGAGTGGGCATGTGAGTGCGTGTATGGATGTGTGAATGGGTATGTAATTGGGTGAGTGAATGGGTGTGTGAGTGGCTCTATGGGTGAGTGAGTGGGTGTGTGTGTCTATGGATGAGTGACTGAGTGTGTGAGAGGTTGTAGGGGTTTGTGAGTGGGTGTGTGGGTGTATGAGAGGTTGAATGGGGGTGTAAGTAGTTCTATGGATGAGGCCATCAGTGATGTCATTTGAGATGTCATCAGTGATGTCGCTGACCATGTCATGAGTGATGTAATATGTGAAGTCATAAGCAGTGCATTGTGGGGGCCTAAGTTATAGTTAGCTCAGGTAACTATAACTGCTTAATTTCTATGGTTTTGTACGTGTGAAATCTGAGACTAACTGTAACGTCCCTGTAAACGTTGTTTTTTTCAGTGAATTTCTAATTTTTTTAAAAATGATATAGGATAATGGTAACATCCATGTAACCTATGGATATTTAATCAGAAAACGTTTTTTAAATGTAATTTTGCTAACTCTAACCTTTACAGGATGAGAATACTGTACAAGTACCTCCCCGAAAAATTCGAAATCACCTTGATTGTTTAGATTTGAAAGCCCACTTTAAAGAATTTTTTTATTTTGAGTATTTATTTTTGTAACTTTTTTTGGGGAAGTCGCGGATTCATTCCGAATCATCCCATCCGGTAATTTCTGATCCGCTGGAGGTTCGCGAATCCGGCATATTTTTTCCTAGTACTTAAAAATATTTATAGACACTTTAAAACTATTGCTTGAGGGAAGTGATTTACAAAAAAAAAAAGTAATGAAACGTATATAATTTTAGAGAAAAAAAGTGAAACCTTGCTTAAATACATTTACGGGATTCGCAATGACATCGCAATGTCATTGCGAATCTCATGTGACACAGGAACAAATGGATTTCAGTGGTTGAAACAATTTTCAATCAGTGATATAGGAAAGCCTTCTCTCTTTTATTTCCTCATGCTTGAGGTACGGTTTAGAAAATTCACACTTCTATATTAACAGCTACAATTTTGTGATGTCTTTGGTGTTTTTCACTGTTTCTTCTAACTAAAACATGGCACCTGCTCCAGAAAAATCTCAGCAGGAAACTAGAAGCTCTTCATCCGATGAAGAAAGAACTCCCAAGAACGAGAGCATTGTAGGAGGAGAAAGCCATAGCGCAGAAGGTGAAATCCATCCTATGTAATTAAGTACTATCAAGAGGAATTTTGAAGAACTGCTCCTGTGGTACTTCTAGTTTGCTCAAACATCTAAAAAGCATTCATGGAGGCGTGGCCAAGATGGCGACGGCGTAGCAGCTCTCCCGTAGAGCTCTGTCGGACGAAGCACAATTTAGCGTTAATAAGCACTTTTCGCTCGCCACCGCCGCTCTGCGGACTCCCGGTGTGGGCGGGACTGCTGGGGTGTCCGTGGACAAAAGGTACGTCGGCCGTGAACCCTCCTTAGGTGGTCTGATGCCTGCTGAGGGCCCAGGGCAGTGATGACGCTTGAGCAGCGCAAAGGCGTGGCTGAGACTCACGGACGAAGCGGCCTGCCAGGGCCGACACAGAAACCAGGGAACGCGGCCAAAACGAAAGTCGTGTGGCGGCAGAGCCTGGGAGCAGCACTACAGAAGCACTGGGCTTCCGGGCCCTATTGCGGAAAGCAGCACACCCAGTGCGCGGCCCCGGTGGGACATGTGGGGACCAAGGCACTGAGTGGCTTTCCTCGCCTGGTCCGTGCACCCTGGCCTCCATGCAGCGGATTGAATCTGTGCAATGACCTGGGAAGTCCTCTAGCCAAATCCCCGGTGGCGCAAAGGTGAGCAGTGAGACCCCGAGAAGGGTAGGAGAGGTCACCTGGGCCCCAGAGACAGACACAGCCTAGGGACCTGCAGCCCAGGACATTGGGAGCAAAGGAGAGACATACAGGGTCCTACGGAGTCAGAAGAGGACAGCTTGAGGAGTAGCAGCCCCAACCGTGTGGTGGGAGTGAGGAGCTGCTCGCTGGGGGAACCGGAAGGGGTAAATCGTCCCCAAAACCGATGGAGGCACACTGAGAAACACTCTCCCACAAATATCTCACAAACATGAGTGGGGGCTCTGAAGCCTGGCTGGAGGTGGAGCTCCAGCAGTAGAACCAAGATGTAGAACACTCTGCAGAACAGACAGTGAAACATCACCGCAGGCTGCGTCGGATGTGCGCAGGGGCCCACGGAATGAGAGCTGGCGCACGCAGCAAAATCCTGAGAGCAAACTCCGGCCGCTGGTTTGGAGAAATGCACGCCTGGAAGAGCTGACGTTTATTGTAAGGGAGTGATATCCTTGGACCAGGACTGGTCGGTACAATCCGGTCTTTCCAGCTGGAGCTTTTCTCTGTGGACTGGTGGGGGCCCCCGGTGAGTGCAACATTGGAGAGCTGGGGGTGGGAGATGCCTGCGGACCAAAGTAGTGGTGAGGTACTGCCTGTGGTGCCTGGATGGCCTGAAACGACCCCACTTGAAGAGCGCCAGTGACCTAGACAATGGGGGGCGGTGATCTGTGTTTGTGTAGAGCCCAATGACTGGCTAGAGAAAAGGACCGGGTGCTACCCCTCTTCCGACACATAGTCGCAGAACTGGGGGACAAGGAGAGCATCTTGGACCTAACGCACAGAGCTAGGCGTCCTGCTGCAGGCCCCTGTCGCACCAAGACATTTAAAATTGCCTCCACTTATATACGCAGAAGGAAATGAATATGTCGGCGACCCAAGACCAATCACTCATATTGTTCGAGGGCATGCAGATTGGGATATATCAAGACCTTTCTCCTATCACCCTTCAGAAATGGAAAACCCTGCGACCGGCCACATTATTCTTAAGGGAGCAAGGATATAGATGGGGTCACCCTTTTCAATTAATTTTTATTTGGGACAAGGAAACCCATATGGCCTGCACGCTAGAGGAGGCACAGTCGATATTGTGTCCCGCTCCAGACTGAGTCACCAACAACACCCAGGGCAGTCCAACACCACGTCATGGGTACATGACAAAGCGCTGTCGCCGGAAATGGAAAGGATGTGTTACTGAAAGCTGCGGGCGCTGAACGCCTCAGGGAAACAGAGGCTCTCTTACGCAAGCTCCAACAGAATGAAGAGTCACCGGATGTAACTGGCCTATAGCTCAATGGCCGTGTGGGGATGCCCCGGAATGTCCTTGCCCGCTGAGGTGGCGGGTGGGAAGTTCCCTTGAAGGGTGCTTTGCCTGGTGGAGCCCTACCCTTCATCCCGTTCCTGGTCCTAATCCACGGAAATGGCTAAATCACCAGGCAGACATACCCTCCTTGAGTGGTGACCTCTCTTCCCATTCATGGGACTTTATGTCCATTCTAGTTATACTTGTTCATGTTGTTTTCACTGGGTGTTTCCTTTTCCCCTTGACCTATCCTTTGGGAAGACTGTTAATGCATGAGCCACGAGCAGACTCACTTGATACTCTCAGGAAGACATTTCATGCTCCGCTACTGTGGTCAAGGGCCCAGCACAGCACAGGTAGACCCACTCACCCCACTAGCTCATAACGCCACGTTAGGGTGCCTACAGAGGTGGGCTCATGATAATACAGCTGCTGCGGGACCCTGGTATCAAGCCAGCCAGCCATATCTGAGGGAACGCCCGCTTCAAACAGTCAAAGGTTCCTACCCCCTGCCCCACCTTGGGACTCCTGCCCCGTTCATTCACATTCCTGCCATAGCAAGCCATGGGCCCCTAGCCACACTCACCACAGTGACCTGACATCTCCCCATGCAACCCATTAAAATAGTTAGGCTCAATGTTCGGGGACTCAACGGCCCCTGCGAAGAGACTGGCGATGCTTGTGTTTCTTAGGGAGTCTGGCTGCGAGATTTGCCTACTACAAGAAACACACTTAACCCGCCCGGACTGGAAACGTCTCTGGTCTCGGTGGTTTGATTGTCAGTATTTCTCATCCCTGGTTAGGAAGAGAGCGGGGGCCGCCATATTGCTAGCAACACACTTTCAGGGGAAGATCCTCTCAACCCAAGCTGATATTCTAGGCAGGTTGTTGTCCCTGCGGGTTGGACTTGGGAATCGTACATACAGATTAGTGTCACTATACACTCCCAACGATTCTCCAGAACTGTTCCTTAGGAATGAGCTGGGGGAAGTAATGAAGTCCACAGACGAAGACATACTAATTGGAGGGGATTTCAATATACTGCAAGACCCTTAAATGGATAGGTCGATCGAAAGGGCTGGGAAAGATGGGTCACTCTCTGGTGCCACGCGTGCATGGCTGGATGAGGTGGGACTGGTTGATGTGTGGTGCTTGCGAAATCCTGACACAAGAAGCATGCACTTTCCAATCAGCTGTACACTAGTCATATGCCAGATTAGATCTTTTCCTGACCTTCCCACGCATGACCCGGGCTACAGTTAAGGTTGCAATTGGGGTGGCCGCGCTGTCAGATCATGCACCTATCACTATCTAAGTGGCAATTCAGAAAGCCACCCCCAACAAGATGTGGCGTTTGAATCACAGCTTACTCTCACAGTAATCCAACATATTAGCAATACAGAAGTCCGTACAAGACTACCTTGGCCTCAACGACGATGGCAGCATACTGGTCGTGAAGGTCCGGGTGAACAGCACGTCATCCAGCATCTTTCAAATTTAACGTGGGACACAACCGGGGTGTCTCCTGTCTCTCTTGCTATTCACTCTAAACGGAGCCATTAGCAGAGCGAATTCGACAACAGGCCGACATCCATGGCATTCGTATGGGGGACAGAGAACACAAAATTTCACTGTACGCCGATGACATTCTACTGATTCTGACTCAGCGTTCCTCTCCCTACCGCCACTGTTGTATGCCATTGCAGATTTCCGGACCGTATCCTGCTTTAAAATTAACCTTCAGAAGACACAAGCCTTAAGCCTGACGATCCCTAAAGACAAAAAATCTACACTGACAACCATGTTCCCCTTCACATGGGTGACTGAGGGGGTTCTTTATTTGGGACTACGGATTTTCCCCACGCCTGAAAATATGTCTCCCGAAAACTATACCGCTTTGCTTGTAATGGCAAAATCAGATCTAGCGGCTGGAAGAAATACATACTGTCCTGGCTGGGTAGATTGGCGGCAGTAAAAATGACCCTGCTTCCTCGGATTTCAAATATCATGCAGACATTATCACTACAGCCCCTCCCTTGATCCTTACCAAGTTGCAACATCTCATTGTAGACTTTGTGTGGTTAGGTAAGCGACCCAGTATGGCCCGGCATTTGACATATTTCAAATTGAAGGATGGGGGGGCTGCGAGTCCCCCAAGTGGAACGATACTATCAGGCAGCCCAATTGGGATACATGGTAGAATGGTACTGCACGGAGTCCGAAAAGCACTGGTGCTTTATTGACCGTGCTGTGGCAGGGGTCAATATCTGAAATATCCCCTGGCTGCCAAAAAACACTGACCGGCTGGTGTGTATATAGCCCCAGTAACAAGGGCCACAGTGCCATTGTGGGACAGGGTACAGGTCGCACGTCGCCTCTCCAAGCCAACATCGCCATGAACCCCATTTATTGGCCATCCGGAATTCCCTCTGGCGCAGAAGGGAGAAGGATTCATTAAGTGGGTGGGGACCTCTTTGACGAGTCAGGGTGATAGACTTTGTGCAGCTTTGTACAGGGTATGATATACCCCAGGAAGGAAGTTTATTGGCAGTACATCACACTTAGACACTGGGTCACACAGCCCCAGATGTATCCACATGCAAGTCAATCTCTGACGGACTTTGATAGGTGATTTATCACCCGCTCCTCAGACAAACGCTTACTCTCAGACATTTACGCGTTCCTCACCGCACCACATAAAACCCCCAGCACAACGTAGAGGGGAGTCTGAGTGTGGGCACGAGTTCTCTCCCAAGGAATGGCAGGATATCGTCCAATGAGCAAAACCTTGTACTGTGGACGATATCCTGCCATTCCTCTTATAGCACGACAGGAAAGGAAATGTTCCTCAAAATTACTCATTATTGGTATTATACCTCTGCGCGAGTGGCCCGATGGAAAGCAGGCATTGACCCGCAGTGCTGGAGAGGTTGTGTGCAGGAGGGCACCCTGACCCACTTTCTGTGGGATTGCCCTAAAGTTCGGCACCCTGCCCCACTTTCTGTGGGATTGCCCTAACGTTCAGCTGTTCTGGTCTGTCAGAGATTAACACTATCTATGAGACAAACGTACCCAGATTCCTCAGCTATGTACTATTGGGGTTACCAAATGCTTTGACATACCCTCTTAGATCTTGTCATGTGAAAGTGATTACCTTGGCCCAGCTAAACAGCTTCTTTTATCTTGTTGGGGAACCAATACAATCCCAACCTGATTAGATTGCCTATTTAAATTATGGGACCTTGTAGGTATGGAGAAACTTACCGCAAGTGTCACACACACTCTTCCACGCTTTGATAAAACGGGGGGCTCCACAAAAAAATATCTAGCGACTGAATTTGTTGAATTAACATGTCTGAAATATTTAAGGGTACCTCACCTCACTAGGGCGTTACAAAAAGCAGAGTAAACTGTTTGGGTAGGCTACATGGTTGCTAGTTGACCGCGCTTACACTGGGTCTCTGATCTTCGGCTACCTAATGCTTCTTCCCTACACCGTTCCCCTCCCTTTACTTGTTTTGGGTTATTATCTTAGTTATGGATGCTATTCCCCACCGCCCTCCGGATGTAGGTGGAAGCTGTTGTTATCATGACACAAAACTCAATAAAAACATTTGAATCTAAAAACCATTCACCCCAGACACAGCGTGCTGAGAGCGAGCGTGAGAGCAGAAATCCCTCAACATCTGTAGCAGGCAACGCACTTCCAGGCACCTCTACAACTTTTACAGTTGTGTCACATCTTCGGTCTACAGTACCAGAATTTGCCATGTTGGGACAATTGTGTCTCAAATGTAAAGAAGGTTTTGTATCTTGGAGAGCAGACCATCCCTGATTTAGTTGGAATTTGTATCACTCACAAGTGTTAATTTATATTTTTGTTTTAAAACAGTTGTGAATTTTGTACTGAAAGACTGTTTCCCAGTTTTATTTTAAAACAAAAAAATCCAAAATTGTTTTAAAATACAAAAAAGAAACCAATTACTTGGTAAAAAATTGGTTCTTACTGGAACCACCTGTTCTGGTTTAAGAAAAAAATACGTTATTTGTACGTTTGTTTAATAAGTCTTGTTATGTCTTTGGGTGTGTCAGTGATAGTATGTGTGAGCGAGTGCTTGCGCAAGTGACTGTATGAGTGAGTCACTGTACGAGTGGCTTAATAGGTGAGTGTGAGTGGCTGTATGCGTAACTGTGTGTGTGTGAATGAGTGCGAGTGGGTGTGTAGTGGGTGCCTGAATGTCTCAGAGGGTCTGTGAATAGATGAGTGTGTCTGAGTGGGAGTGTGTGCATAAGTATCTGAGTACGTTGTGCGTGTCGGACTTGGTCTGTGAGTGGGTCTGTGCATGTCTGAGTAGGTCTGTGAGTATGTGTGTGAGTGTCTGAGTGGGTCTGTTAGTGGCTACTTGAGTCTGTGAGTGTTTCTTTGAGTGGGTGTGTAAGTGTCTGTGTGAGTGAGTGGCTGTGTGAGTAGGTCTATGAGTGGGTGTGTGTGAGTCTTCGAGTGTGTGAAAGTGTCTGAGTGGGTCTGTGAGTGGGTGCGTGAGTGTGATTGGGTTTTGTGTGGGAGTTTGAGTAAACACAACAAGATGATGGATGGAGTGCTGAAAATTTTCAACCACTCACCCCCAGTCAAAGTTCCATCATTCTTTTGCTCACTATGCCACCCCAGTTTGGACCCAGCCATATGCAAATATCTTGAGCCTGCTCCTCGTGGGATCAGTCCAGCCTGAACTGCCAGGTCAGGTCCTCCCTTGACCGGAAACAAGGATCCTGGGACCGGTTTCAGTGTATTACCTCTCATCAGTCAAGCTAGCTTGAATCCAGTCTCAAGTGTACCTTGCCAACTTAGGCGAACAAAGCATACACAATAAGATGATGGACGAAGATCTGAAACTTTTCAGACACTCACCCTCAGTCACTATTAGATCTGGGTTAAATCCATTGTTCTTTTGTTTACTATGCCACCCCTGCATTTACCCTGCCCCCTTCAACTACATTTCATTTCAATTTTCCCAACCGGAGTCCTTTCCCTGAAATCTAAAATGGCTGACGCAAATTTCTACTCAGGTCGCCGCCAACCAATCATGGCATTGCTGTTGGCATGTGGATTTGGGAAGTGCCGCAATGGATTCGAGGAGGGTCTGAGTCCCTAAATATACAAATTTGTTTTTCCTGTAATATTTGCAAAGCTACTTTACAGATTTACACAAAATCTCGAAAAGGGCTCTTTTTGGACCAAGAGCTAGCTTTCTGCCAACTTTGATGTAATCCCATCCAGCTCTTCAGGCTGCAGTCATGTCTAAAACCTCTATAGGTATTAACATGTGATTTGCACTTTTTTTGCCCCCCACTCCCCCCCTTTTTTCTCGGTCCCCGCTTGGCGGATCATCCGAAAACTTTCCATACACAACTAGACAAACTGGGGCACTTTGACGAATCTTAACAAAGTTTTCCAAACAAACAGTGCCAAAGTTATAAACAAGTCGAAAAATGCTTTTCCTATGGAAACTAGATCCTAACTGTAGCTACCTACTGGCAACAACCAGTAGGAGAGAGATATATATATATATATATATATATATATATTTTACCTACTGGCGATAGCCAGTAGGTATATATAGTTAGGATTTTTTCTCTATGGAACTTTTGAAAATTCTATGCCTAATAACTTTGGCGTTTGTGGACGGAATTGGCTAAAATTTTCAGGAAAATGGCACATTTTGTTTCTGAGCAGCTCCTGTAAATTTGGGGGGGGGGGGTTCGTCAAGGGGGGGGCCGAGAAAAAAGGGGGGTCCCAAAACGCGTTTTTCCCATGTTAATTTCCATAGGGCGGTTGGCCTCACTTTTAGCCCGAACGGCTGAATGGATTTCCACGAAACTTGGCAAAATTGTAGGGACTGTTAGCCCGATGTGCCTTTGCTAGGTCTATATGTGCTTCAGTTAAACAGGGCAACAAAGGACACGAAAAGTTCTGGGGCACTGCAGGGGCGCCCTAGCAACGCTCCGTCTACAACTAAGAAGCAGGGCAGGCAGATGACAGCGATGTGCCTTCTCACCCACTTGGGATAAATATTTGCATCATTTTCCTCTGATGTACTGTACCGATATTAAAGGACTACAGATCCCACAACAACGCCGCTGAAGCATGACACGCCCAGTGGGCGGGGACTTTTTAATTAACAGCACGCTGAACGAACAGATGTAATGTGCCACTGATGAAGAGAGCCGTTGCTCTTGAAACGCGTATGGCCTTTGAATAAGAGAAAGCATCTCTGTTGAAACCTGCTGGCAAGTTGAAGATTAAAGGATTGCATTTTATTCGTGTGTGGCTGCTCCTTGAAGTTGGGTTTCCTGAAAAGTTTTGGATGTTTAAACGGCCGTCCCGGTCGTAAGGAGGAGCCCACTGCTGTAGCAGAACCAGCGTTGCCAGCTAAACAGGGCAACAAAGGACACGAAAAGTTCTGGGGCACTGCAGGGGCGCCCTAGCAACGCTCCGTCTACAACTAAGAAGCAGGGCAGGCAGATGACAGCGATGTGCCTTCTCACCCACTTGGGATAAATATTTGCTTCATTTTCCTCTGATGTACTGTACCGATATTAAAGGACTACAGATCCCACAACAACGCCGCTGAAGCATGACACGCCCAGTGGGCGGGGACTTTTTAATTAACAGCACGCTGAACGAACAGATGTAATGTGCCACTGATGAAGAGAGCCGTTGCTCTTGAAACGCGTATGGCCTTTGAATAAGAGAAAGCATCTCTGTTGAAGATTAAAGGATTGCATTTTATTCGTGTGTGGCTGCTCCTTGAAGTTGGGTTTCCTGCAAAGTTTTGGATATATATATATATATATATTACCTACTGGCGATAGCCAGTAGGTATATATAGTTAGGATTTTTTCTCTATGGAACTTTTGAAAATTCTATGCCTAATAACTTTGGCGTTTGTGGACGGAATTGGCTAAAATTTTCAGGAAAATGGCACATTTTGTTTCTGAGCAGCTCCTGTAAATTTGGGGGGGGGGGGGTTCGTCAAGGGGGGGGCCGAGAAAAAAGGGGGGTCCCAAAACGCGTTTTTCCCATGTTAATTTCCATAGGGCGGTTGGCCTCACTTTTAGCCCGAACGGCTGAATGGATTTCCACGAAACTTGGCAAAATTGTAGGGACTGTTAGCCCGATGTGCCTTTGCTAGGTCTATATGTGCTTCAGTGAATTTTGAGAAATTAACGTTTAAAACAAGATATATATCTGTAACAGCGCTCCGGGCAGCGCTCCGGTTCGCGAACTTTTCGCGTATCGGAACTTTGCGAAGCAAAGCTGATTGGCTCTCCGGTGTCTGTCAACATTCTAAACAGTCCGGAGCGGCCGCCATCTTGTCTCTCGGTAGGATCGAGAGATAAGAGGAGGCCAAAACAAAGGAGGAAATGAAGGAAAGGGGGCAAGGTAGACCCCTTCTGACCCCCTAGGATTGATGAGGGGGATATTATAGAGCCACGCCGGGCCCAAAAAAAAAAAAAAAAAAATTCCGATTTTTTCGCCGTAGAGACGCGTCTTGGTACGCGAACCGGGCAGCTAACCGGGAAGCTAACCGGCAGTGTAACGGGAGTCTGAGGAGTAGCTGATTGGCTGTCAACATTGTAAACAGTCCGGAGCGGCCGCCATCTTGTCTCTCGGTAGGATCGAGAGACAGGAGGAGGCCAAAACAAAGGGGGAAATGAAGGAAAGAGGGCAAGGTACACCCCTTCTGACCCCCTAGGATTGATGAGGGGGATATTATAAAGCCACGCGGGGCCAAAAAAAAAAAGAAAGAAAAATCCGATTTTTTCGCCGTAGAGACGCGTTCTGGTACGCGAACCGGGCAGCTAACCGGGCAGCTAACCGGTAAGCTAACCGGCAGTGTAACGGGAGTCTGAGGAGAAGCTGATTGGCTGTTATCATTGTAAACAGTCTGGAGCGGCCGCCATCTTGTCTCTCTGTGGGATCGAGAGACAAGAGGTGGAAAAAAAAAAGGTGTAAATGAATGAAAGGGGTAAGGCAGACCCCTCCTGAACCCCTAGGATTGATGAGGGGGCTATTAAAGTTCCCTGGGGGGTGGAAAAAAAAATTGCGATTTTTCGCGGTAAAGGTGCTTCCTGGTACGTTAACTGGGCAGCTAACCGGCAGCGTAACGGGAGTCCGACATATTGTGTTTTTTGAACGTTTGTGATATGTGCACGTGTGGATTTTGTCTAATTAAGGTTAAAAAAATATATATATATCTTTAAGCGTGTTCTGGCGCGCTTACGTTTTGGGTTTGGTTTGCGCTGCAGAAACGATACGTCACGGTTATGCGATGCATCATGAGGCGTCTCACGGGCTACGTGATACGTCACTTAATAAAGAATATATTTTACAGCTAAAGATATTAGCTTTTAAAAAACCAATGAAATTCACAGAAAAAACCATAGGTTATAGACCATATATAGTTAGGAATTTGCATTTACAAAACCTTGAAAATTCACTGAAAAAAACATAGGTTATAGACCATATATAGTTAGGGATTAGCATTTAAAAAACCTTATTTTATTTGCACAAAACCATTGAAATTCCATATATAGTTAGTTGCACTAACTATATATCGCGGACCCGCAATCCACTGCTAATGATGTCACATATTACATCATTCATGACATGGTCAGTGACATCACTGATGACATCACTGATGACATCTCAAATGACATCACTGATGACATCACTGATGACATCTCAAATGACATCACTGATGACATCACTGACATCTCATTTGACATTACTGTTTACATCACTGATGATATCATTTATGTGATAATACATCTTCAGACTCTAATATAACCTTAGATACACTCAGTGTAAACAGGCACTCACAGACTGTCACACATCCATGGAGTTACTCACACACCTAGTCAGTCATGCAAAGAATCAATCACACCTCCATTTCCTCAACTATACAGTTATACACACCTTACTTATTCAAACATATACTAACACATATTTACTCTCTTATACAATCCTTGATACAAGTTCACAATGATTCATACAGCCACTCTCACATTCACTGGCTCTTATGTTCAGTTATTTATATATGTCAACTCTCACATGGAGTGTGTTTTACATATGTACTTACTTTGACATGTAGAACTGAGATATCCATTCACTCACCAATATACTCATGCACACAGTCAACTGTCCATACAGCTGTTTCTACATGCACTTTTGAACCCATACACCTAGGGAATCAACTGCTCACACATCTATGCACAGAGTTATACACCTCCCAGCCACCCACACACATACTCAGTCTCCCATACAAATACTTGGGCAACCATTCAATAACCCATATAGTTACTGATATAGCTACTGATTTAAACATGCAGCAGTTTACAGAAGAACATACATAATGATTGCCAAATTAAGACACTTTAATCACTAACCCATGCACTCAGTGAGACACATTGAATCATTCTCTCATACAGTCAGTCATGCACCTACTAAATCCTTCATCCAGACACTTATACATCCACTCATTCTTCAATATGTAAGACATATTTTAACTTTACAGAAACATACAGTCACTGGGTGTTGTCATCAGTGATGTCATTTGAGATGTCATCAGTGATGTCATCAGTGATGTCACTGACCATGTCATGAATGATGTAATATGTGACATCATTAGCAGTGGATTGCGGGTCCGCGATATATAGTTAGTGCAACTAACTATATATGGAATTTCAATGGTTTTGTGCAAATAAAATAAGGTTTTATAAATGCTAATCCCTAACTATATATGGTCTATAACCTATGGTTTTTTCAGTGAATTTTCAAGGTTTTGTGAATGCAAATTCCTAACTATATATGGTCTATAACCTATGGTTTGTTCTGTGAATATATATATATATATATATATATATATATATATATATATATATACACACACACACACACACCACCCGTTATCCAGAAATCCACAAAGAACCAGGCGCAGACACCAATTCCAAAATGTATTTGTATAAGTCCCCCATAACGTGTATATATATATATATATATATATATATATATATATATATATATATATATATATATATATATATATATATATATATATATATATATATATATATATATATATATATATATATATATATATATTCACTGAAAAAAACATAGGTTTCAGGCCTTATATAGTTAGGAATTAGCATTTAACACACCTTGCAAATTCACTGAAAAAACCTTAGGTTTCAGGTCTTATATAGTTAGGAATTAGCATTTAAAAAACCTTTGAAATTCACTGAAAAAACCATAGGTGTTCATGACTTATATAGTTAGGAATTATCATTTAAAAAACCTTTGAAATTCCCTTCAAAAACTAAGTTTCAGGGGTGTTATAGTTAGCTGGACATTTCACTCATACAAAACCATTGAAATTGCTCCTACATAGTTAGTTGTACTAACTATATTTCGCGCACCCGCAATCCACTGCTGATGATGTCACATATTACATCATTCATAACATGGTCAGTGACATCACTGATGACATCTAAAATGACATCACTGATTAAGAGACTCTTGTTATGAACTGACACACTTGTGGAATACTTGGCTCAGTTGAAACTGACACACTTGTGGAAAACTTTCCTCGGTTAAAACTACAGGTACCAGCATGCCATGACATCACTCACCTGAGAGGCCCACGTGGGGTTGATTATCAAATCGGCATGCAGTTAAATGGCACCAGCGAGCACTGCAGTTTGTTACAAGCAGAATCCCATGAAGAAGGAGCCGGTGAGCTCTGAAACGCGTTTAATTTGTCGGAGCGGAAAGGCTGGTTTCTACTAATAAAGGCTTTTGAGAAGCACTCTGCTGGTGCGGTCGTCCTTGCGGCAACTTGTGTGTGGATATAGATATATATATATATATATATATATATATATATATATATATATATTCACTGAAAAAACCATAGGTTTCACACCAGTTATAGTTAGCTGGAAATTTTACTGACATAAAACCATTGAAATTCCACGTTATAGTTAGTTGGACTCACTATAACTTGCGCGCCTGCAATGCACTGCTGATGACGTCAGTAAAATTTCCAGCTAACTATAACTGGTGTGAAACCTATGGTTTTTTCAGTGAATTTACTAGGTTTTTTAAATGCTAATTCCTAACTATAACTGGTGTGAAACCTATGGTTTTTTCAGTGAATTTCAAAGGTTTTTTAAATGCTAATTCCTAACTATATATAGGGCCTCAAACCTATTTTTTTTTCAGTGAATTTCAAATTTCAAATCTCTATAGGTATGAAATGTAATATTTTTTATAACGAATTTTATATTTTATAATTATGTAATATATATATATATTTTTTTTTATTTGTTTGCCCCGGTGCGCTCCCGGGGCGCGTACCGATGCGCTCACCGGTAAGCGCAGTGCTACGGCGCGCCCCGGGGCGCGTACCGGTGAGCGTCCCGTTAGCGCTATTGCCGCGAACGAAAACACTGTGACGTATCGGGTGGCCGCGTGATGCGTCATATGACGCACAGCGTAAGCGCACCCGGAAGCACGCATGCGCACACGATCGCAAAATGTTCTGACGCGCTTACGCTACGCTACCCGGGGCGCGCCCCGGGTCGCGTAGCGTAAGCGCGTCGGGTCATGTGACCTGAAAATAACACTTTTCATTGGTTCACAACACCTTTGGTTTCAAAATGATGAAAGCCCTGCTCATGTGACTTGAAAATAACACTTTTCATTGGTTCACAACACTTTTGGTTTCCAAATGATGAAAGCCCTGGTCATGTGACTTGAAAATAACACTTCTCATTGGTCCAGAACAGTTTTTTTTCCAAAATTATGAAAGCCCCCTCCTTTTTTCTTTATTCTGACTTTGTCTTTTGACTGAGGAAGACCTGTTTGGAGATCTGTCTCTAATATATTCTACTTAAAAATGGCTACAGTAGCAGCAGCAGCTGAGCATCTGCCCCACCACCACCACCACCATCAAAAAGACCACCTGAAGATCACATTGGTGGTCAAGAAGAAGAGGAGGAGGAGGAAGAGGAGGAAGGCTCAAGGCAGTTCCTGCAAGAAGTTCATCAGCCCTACAAACCAAAAGAGCACTTCGTATGGCAGTTCTACAAAATCCCAAAGGGGTTTCAAAAAAGTCAACGCTGCGAAGGTGACTTGTTTGATTTGTGATGCAGAGCTGTCCAGGGGGAACCCTAACAAAAAATATTCCTTCGGGAATCATACCATGATTCGGCACATGATCCGTTGGCACCCAATCAACTATTCTGCTGCAGAGGTAAGGGACCTCTGCAGTAAGCTACCCCCATCATCATCTAGACCCTCAACATCAAAAGAACCAACTCCATCGGGTTCAGAGGCAACAGAGACAATGCCTATCATACAACCCAAATTTAACGATTTTTAAATCATGTGCAAATATTGTGGTAAGTTAATTTGCTATGGTGAGCAAAGTGTTAAACTTATCGTCTGTGCTGGGGATAACCATAAGTGCCCGAAAAACCCTAATTTTTTACAGCATTTTTTTTGCTCCAGTTGAGCCATTTACAATTCCCTGTTTTTTGTTTCTCCCCCAAGAAAATACAAAAAAAATATAAAACTGTTCAGAAAAGCCATAAAAAGTAAAAAATGTTCAAAAAACAATTAAAAAAAATATAAAACAACAAAAAGAAAAAAAAACAGTTATTTTTAGAACTACCTCCCATTTATATAAAATAACTTAAATTTTTAAACTCTGCCATTCTCTTTTCCCCCCGGTGCGCTCCCCCGCGCAAATCGAAAAAAAATATATATTTTTATTTTGCCCAGCGGGGCCCTTTTATAGCCCCCACATGAAACCTACGGGGTCAGGGTGTCTACTCTGCCCCCTAATGGTCTTTTCCCCCTTTGTTTTGGCCACCTCTTGTGTCTCGATCCTACCGAGACACAAGATGGCGGCCGCTCCGGACCGTTTGGAATGTTTACCGACACCCGAGAGCCAATCAGCTTTCCGTGCGCAAGTCACGTAGCGCGCTGGTTCGCGCCCCGGTGCGCGTACCGGGGCGCGCTTACAGAAATATATATTTTTGTTAACCTAAATTACTCAAAATCCACTGGAGCACATATCTTGAGACATAGCAAAGGCACATCGGGCTACCAGTCCCTACAATTTTGCCAAGTTTGGTGGAAATCCATTCAGCCGTTCGGGCTAAAAGTGAGGTCGACCGCCCTATGGAAATTAACATGGGGAAAACGCGCTTTGGGACCCCCCTTTTATCTCGGCCCCCGCTTGACGAATCCCCCCCAAACTTTCAGGGAAGGACCGGAGCTCAAAGAGGCCATTTTGAGGAAATTTTCAGGCAGATTCGTCAACCGGCGCCAAAGTTATTCCAAATAGAATTTTGAGATTTAACATTGAAAAAAATCCTAACTATAACTACCTACTGCCGACCGCCAGTAGGTAATATATATATTTATATATATTTTCTTGCAACAAGAAGGTTCCTTCCGGGATCCTTTCTCCCCAGTCAGGTGGCGCATGGGTTCGGCGGACCTTTCGCGGCCGAAAATTCCATAAAATTCCACAGTATGCCTCAGAGCAAAAAATGCGCACTCGGGAAGTAACAGCCAGAAAGTTTATTCTTAGTTACACGCTACGCGTTTCGACACAGATTGTGTCTTGATCACACATTAAACCACACTGTATGGGCTGCCATGTTAAACACAACAATAGACATAAATGAGGAAATGGAACAAGTCATGTGACTTTGCATGTAAACAAATCCGCCATCTTTGAACGTGAAAAGGTGTGCAAATCAAATATACAGTTCATGACATATGTACATATTCTCAATGGTCACTATTTCATTGAAGGCAAAATAGGTTGTGTATTAATTAGATGACTAAACCAACCAGTATATCAACGAAAATAGAACAGAGTTATAAGTAAACAGGGGTGTACTGCAACAATCTATTCAAGGCATATGTCCTATTCTGCAATTTGAACCAACTTAAATTTACAGGTCTAGTGCCTATAAATAATCAGAAATGCACAGGTCGTGTCAATTAATTGAAAATAATTAAAAATAATTATTACATCTAAGGCGGCATGCCCTAGTTTCTAACGTAGAAGGTCTAGTGCCTATATACATCAGAACTAATTTTTCACGAGCAATTATTTTTCGGTCTAGGTGTTTTGTTTGACCTAATATCGGTACAGATTAATGTCCACATTTATCCAAAAGGTGGTATATATAAGTGAAATTGTCTTTCATCCAAATGACCAGAATTTACATAGAGAGACCATTAATCAACCATAATCGAAGTGACTTCTCCCTTTCATTTGACCTACAAAAAAATATATAAACATACATTTAAAATTTTGTTACGCATGTAAATTAAAAAAGACTATGACTATAGTAAAAAAGGGGGGGGGGAGGGTATGGGGTGTCTATATACAACTTGTGCAATACTTCATGAGTTCATACATTACAAATGACCAATTAGATATACAGAACAGTTTTTTTACCGATAATGTTAGTTTTCGTGTAAATGTGTTGCGAGTTCCTCATCTAAATTGTGCCCCCCAGGGAATTTCGTCTCCAACTCCATTATCCACATGGATTCCTTCTTCCTGAGGGCCAATTCCCGATTTCCATCTCTTCTCCCTATATTAACTTGTTCCACTGCAAAGTATTTGAGGAGGGAGTTATTAGACTCGTTGTGCTCATAGAAATGTCTTGCAATAGGGTATCTATTGTCCACATGTGTGATGGCCCTTAGATGTTCTAGTATTCGTTTTTTAACCATACACGTCGTACTGCCGACATATCTCTTTTTGCAAGGACATTCTAGCACATAGATAACATAATTGGTGTTACATGTCGGGAATTGTCTGATGCTTTTACGTTCCTCTCTTCCAGGGATTTCTACCTCCTTCATCATGACACTGGCTTTACAGGCTTTACAGTGGCCACAGGGATAGAAGCCCTTAAGGCCTTGGACATGTTTTTTATTTTCAGTAATATCAGCCTTGATTAACATGTCTCTAAGATTCTTACCCCTTCTGTAGGTGATTTGAGGTCTTTCGTTAAGTAGTACTGATCAGATTTGTGCTTTCCTTTAAACAGTTGACAAAAAAGGCTGCCAATAGGCATTCGTTGCTAAATGACAAAATAACTTTTAGTCATCGGTCCCATGCCTGGATGACAATTCAATCTTATAAAAAACTAGCACCAGCAACCTACCTAGACCTTGCTTTCTCGACATTCATCAAACATAAATACCTCAATTTAAGGCTGGGCAGCTTACCAACAAATGCCGAGTTACCAAAATGGAAGCCCCAAGAACGTGATGGATGCTGTTTATGTGGCGCAGGAAGACAAGACTTCATCCACCTGATCTGTATTTGCCCGGCCTTGAACCAGGAACGTCGGAGTTGGTTGAAGACCAAGTGTAAGGAATATGGAACACGCACCTGCCGGTCTGCGATCATGCTAATCCTGTGCTCAGTAGATCCGCAACTCATTTGCAGAGCAATCAAATTCATTGACAATTTCGAGAAAAAGCAAAAAAACTGGCGAAGTCTTGAGCCCTGAACACATTTACTTTATTAACCCGAAAGACGCTCTCATTTTTATAACATTTTTTACTCACTCAGCAGTGTAAATTTTCGTGTGTTTTAATATTGCTGCATTTACATTTTGTAATGGTTTTTACTAACTGTACAATAAATATTATTATTATTATTATTATTATTGATCAGATTTGAGGATTTTCCAATTATTGGCTAAGATCTTATGAACCTTTCTTGATTTCTGGTTATATGTGGTGATGATCCGTGTCACATTCTTGTTATCAGAGGTGGTGGGTTTGGGTATGAGGGTGTCTGCTCGTTTTGACAGCTGTACCTTTTTGAACTGCCTTTTTAAGAATCCCTTCAGGGTAACCCCTTTCCCTAAACCTACATAGCATGGTCTCCTGTTCAGCAGCGAACCCTTCCTCACTGTTGCAGTTTCTCCTTGCCCTCAGTAACTCTCCATATGGAATACTCCACTTTAGTGGGTCGGGGTGAGCACTGAGGGCATGGAGTAGGCTGTTGCCAGATGTGTCCTTCCTATGTAGTTAAACCAATTGATTTTCAACTACCTCGATTTCAATATAAAGAAATTCTACACACTTAGTGCTAATGTTATAGGTAAGATGTATGTTATAATCATTAGCATTAAGTTTTCCAATGAATCTTACTGCCTCCTCTTCTGTGCTGTGCCATATTAGAAAGAGATCATCTATGTATCTCATCCACACTTTCACTTTGCTACGGTCTTCTATGAGATTAACATCATTTCTGATTTCTTCTTCCCATTTCCCTAGAAACAGGTTAGCAAAGCTTGGAGCGAATGCCGAACCCATAGCCGCTCCGCGTAACTGTGTATACATGGTGCCATCGAACATGAAGATGTTATTTTTTAGACATATCTTCATCATTTCGATGATCATGCGTGTGTGATCTTGAAAACATGAATCCCTGTTCTTAAGGAAATGATAACTCGCTTCAAGGCCCTGTACATGGTCAATGATCGTGTACAGGGCACTAATATATACACTGCTCCCGACAACACCAGCCTGCCGCACTCTCATATTCTGCTCCCAACATCCTACAGGACTCGGCCTGTTTAAGATCAGCAGCACTCACGGGGGTGGTTTTTTCAAAGTTTTTATTACAAAAACCCTTTGCACATCAAAGACGCGTTTCGGTGCTTAGCCTTCATCAATTTGCTACACAGTTCGCGCCACGGCCATTCAAATATACATGAGTCACGTGATACTTTAGAATACTTGAGGGCCATAAATAATGCAGACGCAACATATCCGGTTGCGAGACATTTCGAGACTGCACATGGGCGCAACAGGGATCTGTTGTCCTACATATGCCTAGATAGCGTTCCCATTAGTGTAAGGGCAGGTGATCGTCTACAGAAACTTTGACGGTTAGAATCACGATACATAATCGATTTACAAAGCAAGGCACCGAATAGGCTCAACATGCATGTAGAATTAGCAGTGCACCTGGGATAGATACATGTAATGTGTGAGATATGGTCATGCATTTTCTAACAGTAATTGTCTGATATATGTTTTTTATAAAAATTTGAAATGTATGCACAAGGAAATGAATTTGAACTACCATTGGAGTACTGAATAGCGATACTTTAGTATTATATTGAGTGTGGCATTAGTGTGAGCCCATCCAGGGCATGTATGAACTAGGAGAAAGGATGATTCGATAGCCCATCCTGGGCTTAATAATGTTTAATGCTAGATTATAATGGTCTACCTTTAGTAATATGCAATTGCGATTGTTTACTATATATATCGCGCATGAAATGACACTTTGCATACTACAAGATGGAGGCACTAAATTGTGATAATGAATAGTCCTCTTTCTATACTAATGAAAGTATCACGTGACTCATGTATATTTGAATGGCCGTGGCGCGAACTGTGTAGCAAATTGATGAAGGCTAAGCGCCGAAACGAGTCTTTGATGTGCAAAGGGTTTTTGTAATAAAAACTTTGAAAAAACCACCGCCGTGAGTGCTGCTGATCTTAAACAGGACGAGTCCTGTAGGATGTTGGGAGCAGAATATTATATATCGCCAGTAGGTATATATAGTTAGGATTTTTTTCCTATGGGATTTCTGAAAATTCTATGTTGAATAACTTTGGCGTTTGTGGACGGAATTGGCTGAAATTTTCAGGAAAATTGCACATTTTGTTTCTGAGCAGTCCCTGAAAATTTGGGGGGGGGTTTGTCAAGGGGGGGGGGGGGGGGGGGGGGCAGAAAAAAGGGGGGTCCCAAAACGCGTTTTTCACATTCATTTTTCCATAGGGCGGTTGGAATCACTTTTAGCTCAAACGGCTGAATGGATTTACACGAAACTTGGCAAATTTGTAGATTTGGTTTGCCCGACGTACCTTTGCTATGTCTCAATATATGTGCTCCAGTGGATTTTGAGAAATTATCATTTTAAAAAACAGATATATCTGTGACAGCGTCCCGGTTAGCGCCCTGGTTCGCGTACCTGACGCGTAACGGAACTTCGCGAGGAGAAGCGGATTGGCTCCCCGGTGACTGTCAACATTCTAAAGAGTCCGGAGCGGCCGCCATCTTGTGTCTCGGTAGGATCGAGATACAAGAGGTGGAAAAAACAAAGTGGGAAATGAGCATAAGGGGGCAGAGTACATCCTCCCTGACCCCCTAGGTTTGATGAGGGGGCTTTAAAAGGGCCCCGCGGTTCAAAGAAAACAAAACATTATTATCGTTTTTTTTTTGCGGGGGGAGCGCTCGGTACGCGCACCGGGAAGCGGTCCGGGGAGCGTACTATGGGGAGAAAAGAATGAAAGCGTAATATTGGGAAAATGGGATGAAAGAATGTTCAAATATTGTAATCCACTGCTGATGATGTCACATATTACATCATTCATGACATGGTCAGTGACATCACAGATGACATCACTGATTACATCATCCAGTGACTATGTTTCTGTAAAGTTAAAATATGTCTTACATATTGAAGAATGAGTGGATGTATAAGTGTCTGGTTGAAGGATTTAGTAGGTGCATGACTGACTGTATGAGAGAGTGATTAAATGTGTCTCACTGAGTGCATGGGTTAGTGACTAAACTGTCTTAAGTTGTGCATCATTATATCTGTTGTTCTGTAAACTGCTGCATGTGTTGATCAGTAGCTATATGAGTAACTATATGGGTTATTGATTGGTTGCCCAAGTATTTGTATGGGAGACTGAGTATGTGTGTGAGTGGCTGGGAGGTGTATGACTCTGTGCATAGATGTGTGAGCAGTTGATTCACTAGATGTATGGGTTCAAAAGTGCATGTGGAAACAGCTGCATGGGCAGTTGACTGTGTGCATGAGTGTATTGGTGAGTGAATGGATATCTCAGTGCTACATGTCAAAGTAAGTACATATGTAAAACACAGTACATGTGAGAGTTGACATATATAGATAACTGTGCATAAGAGCCAGTGAATGTGTGAGTGGCTGTATGGATCATTGTGAACTTGTATCAGGGATTGTATAAGAGAGTAAATATGTGTTAGAATATGTTTGAATTAGTAAGGTGTGTATAACTGTATAGTTGAGGAAATGGAGGTGTGATTGATTCTTTGCATGACTGACTAGGTGTATGAGTAACTCCATGGATGAGTGAGTGTCTGTTTTCACTGAGTGTATCTAAGGTTATATTAGAGTCTGAAGAGGTTCATCGTATTATTACATGAATGATGTCATCAGTGATGTTATCAGTGATGTCATTTGAGTTGTCATCAGTGATGTCATCAGTGATGTCACTGACCATGTCATGAATGATGTAATATGTGACATCATCAGCAGTGGATTGCGGGTGCGCGATATATTGTTAGTGCAACTAACTATATATATAACTAAGTATATATGCGAATTTCAATGGTTTTGTGTGAGTAAAATAAGGTTTTGTAAATGCTAATCCCTAACTATATATGGTCTATAACCTATGGTTTTTTCAGTGAATTTTCAAGGTTTTGTAAATGCTAATTTCTAACTATATATGGTCTATAACCTATGGTTTTTTCAGTGATATATATATATATATATATATATATATATATATATATATATATATATATATATATATATATATATATATATATATATATATATATATATATATATATATATATATATATATATATATATATATAATATGAAAAAACTCCACAAAACCTCCGGCAAGCAGCCCAGCAACGCCGGCGAAGGAGACGGACCACAGGCTCAGGTATGAGGATTTATTTTCACACAACAGAAAACAGCTACGCGTTTCAGGCTACAAGAGCCCTTGTTCACACTGCAAGTGTCAATAAAGTTTGTCGCTTTTTTTATATGCATAGTAGTGCTCATCCTAATTAGTGGCATCATCAAGCACATGATCATAAAAAGTGAAAACATAATCATAGAGCCGTTTTAAATTGCAATATTCTACCAATTGCGAGGCGGTGTTCTTATATTGACTAGTTGTTCTAAAGAGTGACGAGGGGTCTTTCTAAACAAATCGAGCAAGGTCACTACCACAAAAGAATCACATTTGAGTTTCTCCCACTTGATTAGGTTACAGTCACCTAATCCTCAGTGGTTAAACATCTTTTCCTTCGGGTGAAGGATCCCAAATGATGTAGGGCGGCACAGGACGGGTATTTGATGGGAATCATTTGATGGCCACCACGCACCATCTAAGTTTGGACTTGGTGACTGTTCCCAAATCAACACATTCTCTAACAGTTTACTTTCATTTTCTTGTGACCTACTGGTATCTCTTGGTTATAATTACGGTTAGGGGATGATACCATTGTATGGTCGTTAAAAATTCCCCATCGACCCTCCATATTTGTTTATTGTCTATAGGACATTACTTTTCTATGTACCGGAGGCTCCCGTCTCGACGACGGGGAATGATTCAGGCATGTGAATCTATGAAAGACACCCCTAATACTGGATAAGCTGTTGGTCCAGAAAGTACTCTTTTTTTGTTAAATGGTGTAAATCCATTCAGTAGTTGCTGAGAAACTGAAAGGAATTCCCAGTTGTATATCTTGGGATGCGAAGGATCCGCACACCCTCCCGATCTCATGCCAGTGTTGGCAGCCATCTTGTGACTTGATTGAATCAACTCACAAGAAAAAAACTTTTTAAATAAATAAATAAAAGGGGCAGGGTAGAGATCCCCTGATCCCCTAGGCCTCTTGTTGGCGACCCACAGGGATCACCCAGGGCCCAACAAAGTATTTTTAATAATATATTATGGCAGAAGTCGCTTTGGATTCGCGACTCCTGCCAAAAATGGAGTGAAAAAAACATAGTGCAGGCTGCCGCGCTTTGTTTAATTAGGCCTCGGCCGGACCAGGTCCAAGGGCATTATGAAAGTGGCTCCAGCCGCCCCACGCAGCCCCAGGGACCGCTACCTCCCCATGGATACATTAAATAATAATATATGGGGGAACTTTGTCCCGCAATCCTGGGGGCCACCACATCCCTGTGGCAACTATTAAATTACATATGGGGGCCACGTGGCCCACATAATCTTAGGAACAACCACCTCCCGGGGCTTAATTAATGTTGGAGGGGGGCCGCGCTGCCCCTCTTGTGGAGCCGTAGATGGCCCTGGGGACCACCACCCACCAGGGTCGGCTTCAGCATTGTCCCATGGTGCCCACCCCCCGGGACATTGCAGTTTGTTATGGCATGGCAGGAGCACAATGCTCTTGCTTGTTGAAAGCGGAGCATGTCTGTTTCCCTGTTCACTGTGAAGCGAGCATGTAAACAGACATTGCATTGGGACACAGGGAGCTGCATATTCAGCAGCTCCCTGGGTCTCAAAGTAATGCCGGTACCCGCAGGACGAGGGGAGCCGACAGGGGCCGCGGGGGCCTTCAGGCTCCCCCACGGTCACCAACGTGGTAAATGTGGGTGACCTGGCCCACTACAGGCTGAGCCCAGGGGGATGGGGTCCCAGACGAAATCGGCTTGGGGAGGGGGGGGGGAAACTGTGGTGGTGCCTGTTGAGGCACCGCCGTAGATATTACAATGTCCCTTCCCCCCTGACATGGCACTGGGGGGCACATATATCTGCACTAAGTGACTGGCACCGCATGATACCTGCCACACAGTGCAGGGATATGTAGCAGCCCGCAGCACAAACCTGACTACAAAAGATACCAATTGCGACTGCCTTCAAGGTGGTCGCATCCATATTCCTATGGCGGGACCGCTGACAGCAAGTTGAGTGGTCCCATTTCCGAAGGGATGGAGGTCGGATGAAAGTCCATGGGCGTCAGTGAGTGTGGGGGGACGTGTCCATGAGTGTGGTGGGTGGGGGGGGGGCAAAGACATGGCTAAAAAGAACAAAATATTCTGTAACTATTTTGCAGGTCTTTGACCTGCAGGTACCTCCACACACCTTTAATGAAGAAAAAAAGGTTAAATAATGGGTAGAAAATGCATTGTTTTACGTTATGAAACCTCAATTAGTTAATATGATGGCTGCAGACGTGTGTGCAAACCAGAGAGTCGAAGAACTGAATCCTGGTTGAAGCAGTGGGGAATAGCGACATGTGAATTCCCAGTGCTACGAAGTCCCACCCCATGGCTGAAAGCACTGTGAATATGTAGTGAATATGTAAGTCATCATTTTAAAAATTGTATTCCACATAGTATTTATTTGCAGAGTTTTATATAGCGCTGGCTAGACCCGGAGGCATCAGAGTGCTTTGCATGAATAACAGTTTTGCATAGTTACATTAGTCACAGTCTCATAGTAAAACATAAACGACAAATCCCCATAGAGGATAGAGGTTAATGGGGAGGGTGGTAGAGACAGGGCAGACAGGCTTTCACAAAAAGAGAAACAAATTTAATTTTTAGTGCTTAATTAATTAATTATTTTTTGTTTTTAATGTAGTTTTTAGTGCTTTCAAGTGTCAGTTAAAAAGATGCACTCCAGAACTCAGCAGGTAACATCCATGTGTTGCTTTCAAAAGTAATAACTCACCATATCGTTTCAAGTGACTCCGTCAATTAAAGCTTATAAGGCTCCCAAACAGCCCTTACAGTTACTGACTGACTAAGTACACACATTTAATATTTCTTACAGGTACCAGGCACCCTGATGAGAAGGCTTGGCTCTTTTTTAGCTCTCTGCCCCCCACCCCATAGCACTGGAGAGCGTCTCCTATCCCCCAGCTTCACAGCACAGGATCTCCCCCCCCCCCCCCCCCCCCCCCCACACCCTTCTTCCAACACTTCCAGCCAGAGGTACCTGAGGGTCTTCTTTAGCCGTTCAGGGACGACTGTTTTAAAACATTTTTTAAGTGTATGGAAACTTTTTTTCTAAAAAGCCCCCCTGCCAGCAGGAGAGGAGCGCCAGGAGCCAGGCAGAGGACAAAGCTGTTGCCGGATCCCAGAAAGTTTAGCTCCTTGTCAAATGCAGCTGGAGGCCCATGTGGCGCAACAAGCTCTGTCTCGGGTATCAAGTCCACTGGTGTTCTGTAAATCAAGGCATAAGGCATAATTATAATTAGGGTGGGGCAAGTCTATCCCCTTCACCATCATCATCAATATTCTGGGGTTCGCCCTGTTCTGGCACAGAATTAGAGTCAGACCCAAAGATATAATGGAACCTCTGGTGATAGCTGTGGATGAGACAGAGGCACTGTGTTAGACTCAGGCCTCACTACAACTAGTTGCACTTTTGTAATTTCATTGAGTGACACCGGTCGAACTTGAGCCAGCGTTGGATCTAGATCCGACATGAGCATTGGCACAGGATTATTCAGCAGCACTGGTGGTGCTGGCACAGGTAACAGAGCAAGTAAACTGGCATTGATCTCTAGGCCTGCGCGGAAGTCTGCACCAAAGTTGGTACAGGCCGTAAATGGTTCACAAGGTGACAGACAGCTCGAGAGAGGGACCCACTGGCACTAACTTAACTGGAGGTCCCTGTGGATCTGTGGTGCTTGCAGGCATGCCAAGAGCCCTCATACCTTCTCTTTGTAGTTCTAGGGATTGAATGGGGGATGGGGTTGAGTCACGCTTCTCTTTCTTATGCTTGCACTTGGACTTAGTCTTCTATTTACCCAAGGACTTTGAGTGGGAAATGGAACGATTGAGGGAACAGCCCCAAGACAGGCACCAGGCCCTCGACTTGGGGAAGAGCATGATCCGTCTGAAGATCTCAAAGTCTTCCTATTTTCGGCGGCATATAACTTTGCATCCCAGTCTTGAATCGCGTTTGTATTAAGGCATATTTATCACGACTTCAGAGTTGCGTCTAGAGCACAGGCACCAAAAGCATATCTTGTGTGGGTCTGTAACTGACATCTGCTTGCAGCAGTCACAGCTCAGCTTGAATTTTGTCGTTTTCTGTATGGTCATCATTCCCAAGCACACTGTGAAAAAGATGTGGACTCGTTGGAAGACTTATGAAATGAGGAGTGGAGCCCTAGTTCTGCATGAAAATGTAGGGAAAGAAAGGACTAATGGCAGTGTGTAAAGGTGTCACTTACATGCGGCTCTGCTCTTTCACTTCTGGGTCAGTATGAAGTCAGCGTGCAGCCGTACAACGACCCCTATCAGCACACGGAAGCAATCCTACAAAATTTCTCTGGATCCAGCATGGTGCCTGGGGGATATTCTAAGATGAGGAATCTGTGGTAAGAAGTATCCATATGAAATCTAGGAATGAAGACACCAGGTAGCCGTCACATAAAAATCCCAACTACAGCTAATGCACTGTAAACTTCTAATACTGTACACTGCACTAAAGCAACGTCTGCAGAACGAGAAGTCTTTTCAGCAGCAGTGCATGCATCACAACAGCACCCCTGCATTCCCACTGCACTGAGATGTGGCCATACCTGTATCATGTCGATGACCCAAAATCATGTCTAGCAGGAAAATGACTTCAGGAGAGAGTTAAGAAATTTAGAAAGATCTAGAGATACGTTTTTGTACAATTAGCAAATATCTAGGAAGAGAGCTTGGTGGGACACTGAGCCAGGTAATCAGGATCAAATTTTGTAGATAGGAAGTCAAGTCGACACAGACACAGGAGGGAGTATGAAGAGAAAGATTCTGAGTAAGTGTAACACCAGATTGGGGGCACACAAGTCAAGGGACCTGAGAACAACAGAAAAGAGAATTAGAAAAGGACAGATTGACATGAGTACAAAGAAGCAGGTAACAAGAAAACAGGGTAACATCACCACTAAGGATATAGTTCAATAATAATAATCCCAGACCAGGCACTGACAAGAGACAAAAGCTGTACTACGAAGACTGCCACTTACTTCAATAAGTTGCATAGCAAAATCCCGCAAAAGCAGATACTGGTTAGACAGGGGAGTGTAATACATGGCCATGTACCCCAATCTCCATAAATCCCCTTACGGGGAAAACCAAAGTCACAAGTTAAACTCAACCACTCACTTGGTGAAAGATAACACGATCCACCTCACCCTTAAAGAGTACAACCATATGTGAGATCCCTCTCTCTACAAATCATATTACTCAAACTTCCTCATTCCAGGGGAAACTTGAATGATCCATTGCAATAGACACCACCAACCGGGAAAACCCACAAACTGAAGTCATTAGTGTACCCTAAGTATTTAATGTTCAAAGGGGAAGCCAAGGAATTTACAAAAGTGGATCTATGTAAAAAGCGTTACATAACAGATCCCCGAAAACACGTGGCACTTCAAAAGGCAATTTTTCATTTATAGATCTAGGGCTTGCGTACCATTAATGTGTCATTAGATCAGTTCTTTCTCCTCAAATGCTTGGAAATCACATTTGACAGAGGATTTTTTTTAAATTATCTATAGCGCTTCAATCTCTTCCATCTATAAAGCCAAGAGGCATGGACACTTTTACATCCACTCCCAATTCCTTCCAATGGTAATTTCTAAAAAAAAAAAAAAAACTGTGTCACCTATTTATTATTATAACTGTATTTCATAGTACTACCACAAAAAGCTCCCACCAAAAAACCTCTTAGGCGTGTATAAAAGAAATCCAGTACCAGATGAACACAACCAGATGCAGCACAATATGGACACTACGCATAGGCATTTTAAAAGGACATTAATAACGCAATTCAATGTAAAGTACATATCAAAACACCACAAACACTTAAGGTAAATACAGAAAAAAAACGAGTTTTGCTTTGGCAGCAGAAGTACCATACATGGGGTGTAGTCTCAGCTCCTAGATCAGGGGTCTCCAAACCGGTCCTGGAGGGCCGGATCCATGCCAGATTTTGTGGATATCCCCATTGAGATACATTTAGTTATTTTAAAAATCTGGTATGGATCCGGCCCTCCAGGACCGGTTTGGAGACCCCTGTCCTAGATACTCTAAATTTCGAAACTCAGGAATCACCACTGAAAAGTTAGGAGGGAGACTTACATTTGCTGAATTAGCTAAATCTCAGTCCCAGAAACGACAACTTCCGTCAGAGTGAACTGAGCGTGTCTCATGATGTGCATCTAATACATTACTGGAAAGCAAACGTACGTCAGGGATAGGAAAAAAACAAAGATACCTACGCAGACCTTCCGACTCAGAAAAAATACGGTAACGTGACTTTTGCATCTGTAAAACAGCTCTGACTTCCACGATAAGGAAATAAGCAAAATGGCACATACCTGCTATAAAGGTGGTGCTGAACAGCACCTGAAGGTACATTAACAGCGTCCTGGCAAGTTATGCAATTCAGCCCCTGCTCTCCAGAACCTTACTTGTCATTTGTCAGAACCACTACCCTAGAAAGAGGACGTTTGTACAAGCTGCCCATATCTTTCTACACATCCACAAATCTAGAGAGAAGTCCTCATCCTCGGAACCACCCCTTCGGCGTGGAACAACACCTGGTGGCCCACCGCCCTGGGCATGCCCTGATCCCCACAGACCACACCAAGAACCTCGGGATCGTACTCGACTCCTCCCTCTCCATGAATCGACAGGTCAGCGCCGTGACCTCCAGTTGCTATAACACTCTCCGTATCCTTCGTAAGACCTTAAAATGGATCACCCCGAGGCAAGGAAGACAGTAACCCACGCACTCATCACCAGCAGGCTGGACTACAGAAATGCCCTCTACGCCGGCATCACTAAGTTCCTACTCCGCAAGCTCCACACAATAGATAACACCTCCGCCAGACTCGTTCTCAGGGTCCCTCGACTCGAATACATCAGCCAACACGCTGTCGCTGACGCTGTGGCCGCCGTTCCAACCGGTCGTAGCAACACAAGGTTTCTGGCGAAAATCTCACCCGGCGTTTTAACCTCAAGATGGCGCCTGAGAAGGCACGGACCTGATTTTTGAATGACTCGAAGCAGATCCATGCAAACTTTTACCGAACTACCTACCCCCTACCCCTCCCCGCTCTACTCTTCTCCACTTTTCTGCTACTGACCTCTGCCCTCACCTGTCCTGGCCCTAGTCCCCTCCCTCCTGTGAATTTTCCCTTGTCATTTGAGATCTAGCTATTTTGTCTGATGCCCGATGGAGCTACCTGGTTTTGCTATAGAGGAGACAGGTCGGGGACTCCCTCCTTGGACGTCACCTACCCAGTCGGTCTTTAGCCAGACTTCCTTTCATCTCTCCTGTTGTCTCTTCCTGCATCCTCTCTCTATTTATGTCTCTCCTTCTCTCCTCTCTCAATGTATTGAGATTAAACTATTTTGTCTGATGCCCGATGGAGCTACTTGGTTTAGCTATAGGGGAGATGGGCCGTGGACTCCCTCCTTGGTCGTCACCTACCCAGTCGGCCTTTAGACAGATTTCATTTTGTCTCTCCCTGTTGTCTCTTCCCCTATCCTCCCTTTCTCACCTTCCCTGTCCCCTCCCCTCTACGCTTCATTTATTTTGCCCTCCATGTTCCTTAAATGTTTCCCATTGAGACCTAGCTATTTGGCCAAAGCCCAGTGGAGCTACCTGATCGCTATAGAGGAGATGGGTTTTGGGACTTCCCCCTCGACCGTCACCTACTCAGCCGGACTTTGGGCAGACTTTCCTTCGTCTTTCTGCCGCATCTCCTCCCACACCTTTGCCCTTACCCCCTTCCCCTCTACACTTCACTTATCTTGTTTTCTATGCTCTTGTAATTGTTTGTCTAGCAACTGATGTAAATTGGAACTGATGTAATTTTGTAATTTTGTGGAACCTCATGTAAAGCGCTCTGATACCTCCGGGTCTAGCCAGCGCTATATAAAAGTCTTAAAATAAATAAATACATGAATGAATGAATGAATAAATAACACCTACACAAGCTCCACTGGCTCCCCGTCGACAAAAGAGTCACCTTCAAGATACTCACCTATGCCTACAAATGTCTACACTGTAAACGAAGGAACAAGGAGACCCTAGAAGTCAGACGGGACCAAGGGTAAACATCTATTGGGAAAAACAAGGGTCCCATACAAGAAAAATAAGTACAATTGCGCAATATTTTACAATAAAAAATTGGGGTATAGACGTGTATTCACAGAATAAATAGATTTATTAAAGCAATAGTTTACAACACAATTAATAAGAAAAGTGAGTGAGCAAACCGTGACGCGGTATAAGGAAATCAGCTGATTTCCTGACCACAGGCAAGTGACTTAAAAGGGGTGACTTTTATGTTTGTATAAATATAAATGAAAAAAGTCACAATCAGTTTAGTATTTCATACCCAATAATGTGAAACAAATTGTAGTATAGAGTTAGAGACGTGTGTCGACTACGTTTTGATCCCTGAGAGATAGTGGGATCTCATCAGGACAAGGCGAGTGAACGAGTGCTTGGAAAGTTTCCCTGGGCAGGTATAAGTAAACAAGGAGGGGTAGGGAAAGTGCGGGAGAAAGGGAAAATGGAATGGAATTAGTAAAAAGAAGGGCAAACATGTACATTTGGGTCATAACAGCAGAGTACACATAAAAACTAATTAAAGTTAAAGTAAGGTAAAACAGAGAGTATAACAAAATCAAAGGTTTAAGGTACATCATTACAGTAGTCCTGTGTATTCTATGACCGGGAAAAGGGGAAGGTGTAAGGGGAGGCATAGGATGTGCCCAAAGGAGGTAGGGCTGTAAGGTAGTGTTATGGGATAGGTAAAGGGCTGCAGTGCATAATTACAGAAGTATAGCATACACAGGACTACTGTACCGATGTTCCTTAAATCTTTGATTTAGTTATACTCTCTGTTCTATCTTACTTTAACTATTGTACTTATTTTTCTTGTATGGGACCCTTGTTTTCTACAAATGTCTACACAACACCGGACCCCAATACCTCAACGACAGAATCACCCACCACGTGCCCTATCGCAACCTCCACTCCACCAACCTCCTCCTCGCCGAAACCCCGAGCATCCGCAGTGCCAGAGCAGGGGGAAGATCCTTCTCCTACATCGCGGCCAAGACCGGGAACGAGTTCCCCACCCACATAAGACGTGCCCCCTCCCTGAACACCTTCAGGAAGGCGCTGAAGACCTGGCTCTTCGACTAATGCGGAACTGCTGAGCCCCCTAGGCCCCTCAGTGCCTTGAGACCCTCATGGGTGAGTAGTGCACTTATAATTCACCCGATTGATTGATTGATTGATGGATTGAGAATTTTGTGTTGCTTTGTGTACATTTACATTGTTAGTGTGTTTTATTGAAGTAAGGGCCTGATGTACGAAATTTCCATTTGCAAAAAGTGGTTGCAAATTGCACACACTCTCTTTGCAAATGGAAAGGTATTTCTGTGAACCGATCTATGAACTAATAGGTGGGCACACAAAATTCCAAACCAAAGTGGATCGCAATCCGACCCTTTCACATTAATATTCATGAAGTAAGCGAAAATTGCGACTTACTAAAATTGGATGCTAACGAAGGGATTGTGGCCTGCCTGAGTAAGCAAACCACCTTGTCAGTAATCTCACTAAAATAAGCTTTTTTTTTTTTAATGCCGCAAGTTTTCCTTAATGTAAACAGGGCTGCATTTAACCCCATTGCTGCGGCGGCTATTCGGCCGCCGCGCTAAGAGGGCGGGGCGGCCGCCGCATGCTGGTGACAGAACCGCTCCGTCACCAGCCGCGGTTGGGCTGCGCTCGTGACGGAGCGGTTCCGTCATGGCCCCGCCCGACTAATAGAACGCGCCGCGCAGGCGCGGCGGCCGGGCCATGACGGAACCGCTCCGTCATCAGCACAGCCAAACCGCAGCTGATGACGGAGCGGCTCCGTCATCAGCATCGAAGTAGTTAAAAACGACAGTCAATTTTTACGTTTTTGTTAGAGTTAGCAGTAGTCTACGAGGCCAATGCTCAGCAACAAATGTATTTGAACATTCACAAAGGGAGGAGGGTTCCATGTGGAGCGTGTTACCACCCCAACTTGGAAGTCAAGAATTAGCGGGAGCGATCTAAACACGCCCATTCCAAATAGTGATTTGTTTTTTATTTCTAAACCAATTTCTGATTCAGTAACCATTTAGCGAATCGCAAAGAAGGATTTAGACCATGAGGGCGAATTTAAGGTTGCGAACCTTTTATTTTGTGGAAATGCAGAGGGATTTATAATTTATTTATTTATTTATTTATTTATAGGCTTATTACGCGCCGGCATCACACCCGAAGGTGTATCGCTGTGAGGTGAACATTGGCTTTGATTTGTTTCTGGCTTTTGTTGCTTATTTAGGAGATGGTACTGTCCCTATGTTTATGATGGCTGCACACTGCCTCAGGACTTCACGTGGGGTATCTCTTCTTTGGGGTCAGTTAATTGTCCATCCCACCTGGTTTACTAGATTCACTCAGTGCATGAAAGGGAGCTTGTTGAAGCTGTTGTCTTCAAGGGGCAGCTAGCAATAGGCACTCATTGGGTTACTTCCTTTACTTTTGTTTCCATTTCATGGAAAGATTGTCGATAAAACAATGGGCAGGGCCACGGGAATTATGAGTTTCTGTTGCTGACGTCTCTACTGCATAATCATGGAGTTACGGCAACTGCCTCATTCGGATTTCAACAAAAAATGTTTTATAATACTGCCAGAAAATGTGCTGCCTATTGCCACATATATAGATAGCCCTGTCTCATAACCTTGTCCTACCTTGCCACATAATCTGACAACATGTTGGGGCTATCATTCTGAGGAGGAGGGCCACATTTCAGAGAGACCTGAGAAATACTTTTCATATTTCAGTGGTCCCTCTGAATTATGGGCTTTTATACCACTGTATTTTGTGCAATAAAAAGTCTCAAACATGTAATGTATAATCAGCTTGGCAAAGTCACGCAGAGAAGCATCAGGGAGAAGACATGATCCATAAATTGAAGCAATGAATAGACTATTATTAGACCTTTGTTTGCTACTTCGGCAAATCAACTGCTTTAAGCGACCAGGCCGACTTCTGAAAATAAAACCAGTTCTACACCCTGTCAGCCACACAGTCACTTGTGCACTAAGCGAGCTGGAACCGGGCACTGCAACTGAACTTAATGAGTTCAACTATCTGCAAGATCACTCGGCAATGCTGCTGTTTGATGCATTCACTCTGTGAGGGAGACAAAGTCCTCCTTCAGGTGGCCAAGTGTCAGTCACAATGAGAAGGCAGCCCTGCTCATGTCTGGGAACTGAAACGAGTGTTTAAAGTGGAGCTTTGCTTCCATTTTCCGAGGCTGCACTCCTCTGACCTCCCCCCCGAATCAATCCTGGGCGGATTAACATGTAAAGCAGTGTCGAATTAATTTCAGAGAGTGACTATGAGCTCAGCTAGGGTCCTACACAACAGCTAACTCCTAAGCACACGAATGCTTCGACACGATGAATGAGGGGTTGTCAATAAATCGGGGGGAGGGAGAGGGCGCTGAGAGGGATTGGAAAAGTGAAGCAATCTATCAGCCTGGTTACAGCTCTGCCCCTTCTGCGGCATACCTAATGCATTCCTCGAGGACTTAATCCCATTTCTAAAGAGCCTCCCGCGAGCAGCGCATAGGCCGTGCCCAATGAGAGCTAAAATGCATTAACATTCTCGACAACTTCACCCAAATGGCACACCATTAGATGCAGAGTGTCCACAATTGGTTGCTTCAGTCAAAGTGCAATGGCTTTAAGAAATCACCTTTGTGCCGGCAAACCTCTGAATGGCGAAATACTTTAATGTTATAGTTTGAAGAGAAAAGCTAATTAGTTCATCTTAAATCAAGAAAATGTATCACACCTATCAAAAGAGTCAAAGGAAATGGGAAAGAAATTGAGGGGTAATCTTTTATGCCTAGATGCATCAACCTATTTAGGAAGTGCAAACGGTGCGAATCACAAAATTCGTCCGTTTGCACTTCCTAAATAGGTGTCTGGAATGCATCAAGCATTTTTGTAAAATCGCTATTTTTAGCGAATTCCAAAAATGCGATTGCTTTTAAGGAATCGCAAATTTGCGATTCCTTAAAAGCAATGAATGATTATTTTTAAAATTGCTATTTCGCAAATAGGGGGTGCAAATTACCACGAGGTTGAACCTCGTGGTAATTTGCATAAATGTGTCAAAATGCCCAAAGTTGCATTTTTAAACACTGTCATGTTACAGACACACATGTCCTTAGGACATGTGTGTGTGTAACATGCACTTTAAAATACATTTCAGGGATGCAGGGGGGGTTCCTTTGGACCCCCCCTGCACCCATGGAATGCATTAACATTTTGCGAGTTCCAAATTGCGAATTTGCAATTCCCATTGATTCCTATGGGCCTTTTGGCCCATAGGAATCAATGGGAATTGCGAAATCGCAATTTGAAACTCGCAATTTTATTGCGATTCGGTAAAAATTGCGATTTTTACCGAATCTCAATAAAATTGCGAAAGAAATGATGCATTGCCATTTGCGATTCCTTATTTGCGATTCCTTATTTTTCGCAAATAAGGAATCTCAAATGAAAACGTTGATGCATCTACCGGTTAGTAACTGCTTTTATTTACAGCGCATAGAAAAATGCGGAATGAGCAAAAGAAAGCGCTTTATAAAAACACCTTTTTATTATTACGTGTACTGTTGTATTCTACTTACCCACAGCACAGTGAAAGAGGGGACAAAAGTGAAACCGAAAACGAAAAGGAACCATTAAAATAAAACAGAGATATACATTTTAATCTCAAAAGTGGCCCTTTCTTGACAATCCTTAGCAGAACTCAAAAGTCAATACGCAAAGGTTCTCAATCCGCGCATGGAAAACACAGCTCAAGATTTCCAGGTCTATGCGCGAGTAGTGCATCCAGTACAGGTGTTTGCAAACAAGGCTGTGTTTCAGCCGAAATCCATCCGAAGGTAGCCAGACAATAAAGATATTGGAAGCCCACACACTACATCATCATCCTTGCTAATTAAGGGGATTGGTGAATGTTTACGGACTGTGCGGAGTCCATTGAGACACACGGAGGGTTTAAGTGCAGCTTTATCACAAAGCAGCCAATAAATAGTCAACAAAATCTGTACAAAATTACAGCTGGGAAAACAATATACAATTCCTCTTAAGAAGGCCTCAAAAAGATTATCACAGCATAAATCTTCCAACCCAAGAGTTTATCAGAGGGAGTAACCTTACCTAAAGCCAAAACCCTTGCTTACTAGGTTAATCTTCAAGATTCAATGTAGCAAAATAACAGTCTACAATCTTCAATATACTGTGAACATCTACAAGGTCCCACTTGCAGCCATCTTCTGAAAACACAAACAACATTATCTCCTACCCCAACGACACCCAGCTGATTCTCTTCCTCACCGACGAACTTACCGCCGCTACAAACAACTTTCACTACGGGATGAAAGCAGTCGCCGCCTGGATGAAGGACAGCTGCCTCCAACTGAACTCCAACAAAACCTAGGTCCTCATCCTGGGCACCACTCCTGTAGAAAAATAGAAATATTGATGTACATAAGCAACGTTCATTTCCCTTTTCCCACTCCTCTCCCTGCGCGTACCCTGAATACCGTAAAGCATTTAACTACATCCTACTGCCAGCAAAGGCCTGTACCCATGTATACATGACAGCCATTTTAGGCACCCTGGCCCTTTTTGCCCGCCTAAGATTAGAATCACCGGCTCCCCTTCTGCGTGTACACGACCCTGCCCTGAAAGGCAGCCCCTTTTTGCTCGACCCACGCAAACCCCCCCATTCCCTCTTGAAGAGGCATCCTTCGCCTTAGCAGGCATAGCCCTCCCCCAGCTGCACCTGACTGCCCCCGCTCTCTCATGTACGGGTCATAAGATCTCTCTCGCTCTCTGTGTGACTCTGTCCTTGTGTCCACCCTGGCTACCCCTCCCTTCTCCTCACGTAGGCAAGTCATAAACCTTCTTTTGCAAGACCCTGCCCTTGAGAGTCGCGGCCGCGCCTGACCAACACCTCCTTCCCTTCCATGAATGCCCCTCTGTTGACAAGTCTCCCCTCTGCGCCCGATTGTCCACGCGGCATGAATACCACTCCTTTGATGACCCTTTCCCCCGAGTCCGGCTGACCACACATGTCCGAGGCCATCGCCTGAGCCAGGAGATACCATTTACTGCCCTTATTGTATGAAGTCACTCCTCTTCAAAGGATCCTCTATTGGTCTTAGCCACCCCACCCCTTGGGCTATGATCAGGCGTACACATCCTACGAAACACTCAGCTGCGTGATTGCCCTCCCCTCTTATCAGCAGGTCAAGGGTCCCCATTGTGAATGTATATGGGTAGGATCACCACGAGGATTATAGGGATGTCTTTCTTTTGCGTCATACATTCCTGATTGTGTTATCAAGTGTTCTGTAGAGTATAAAAGCCAGAGTCTCAGCTCACTTGTTAGAGCACCTCCCGAAAGACACTGTGTTTCGTGTCCGAAATGACATGCTCTCCTCATGAGAAATAAACTCTGTTCTTGATTCCTGCTTCCAGCGCCCGTCTCTTTATTTTGGTAACTGATCAATATGGGAGCTAAGAGGCGGTTTGCGCCAGCGGCCTGGGCATCGATAGGATTATGGGCTCGTTTTCCACAATTGGCGTCCCAACGCGGGGTCCATCAGTGACATGGGGTTCGGTAAGAGAGATCCAGACGAAGAAGTGAACATCTAAATGATCGGGGCATGCCTGCCTTGAGAGGGCCCTCGCCCGGCGGCCGATCGACAGAGCTTCACCAATTCTGAACGGACCTCTCTTGCAGTGACCTATTGTCCTGACTGGAATCCCACAGGAATGCTACATGGAGTAAGAGAACGAACGGGCGCTGGGAGAGGAAGTCGAAGAACTGTCCGTATGGTCCGGTCCGGGTAAGATTAAGTAGGGCGTTCCTACGCCTGATTGGTAGGGTGGTTCTATCCACCCAATTGTTGATTGATTGTATTGAAAATCGGTATTTGTATACCGAAATTGCTGATTGTTTGTATTGAAAATCGGTATTTGTATACCGAAATTATTGGTATTGGTTCATTTAGCTTTGAGGGCTACTTGACATATTGGTTCTCTTCTGAGAACGAGACATTCTCTGTTTTCAAACAGCGGCGAATAGGAACGTCGTCCCTCTTTGCAGATAGAGAAGGGTAGGTAATACAGACTTTTGTCCCCGGTATTAATCCGTCATGCCTACTTTTCTCCCCACTGAATTGTTTGAAGTCGATTGATAACCGATTGTTGTTCTTTAAGAATTGTTGAAGTCGATTAATAATCGATTGTTGTTCTTTAAGAATTGTTTGAAGTCGGTTGATAGTCGATTGTTGTTCTTTGAGATCTTCCCTGTCTACAAACTGAGACGAGTAGAAATATTCTGTCTTCCTTTTTGGATAGCGAAGGGCAGGTAATGCAGACATTTGTCCCCATTGTAATCCGTCATGCCTGTTTTTCTCCCCACTGATTGGTTGGTTGCCTGGACATTGTTGTTCCAGGAATTGTTTCGTTTGAGGTATTTTCTGCCTGCAAACAACGTGGAATAGAAATATTCTATCTAGTCTTTGCAAGTAGTAAAGGGTAGGTTATGCCCCTTTGTGAATTCGTCAGTCCTACCCACTCCCCACTGTTTGGGGGGTAGCTCGCATGGTCCGCCCAGGAGACTACCCTTATGGAGGACATATGCTCCCCGCTCATGGGCCATTTAGTGGAGGTAGACCATCTGGTCCGTCCAGGAGGCTACCCTAGTAGATGGAAGTACATCGCTCGGTCTGTCCAGGATGATACCCCAATGAAGGAATATATGTTCCCCTTTTGATCGATAATCTCGTTCCACCCCGGACCATTTATTGGAGGGAACTCGTCTGGTCCGCCCAGAAGTACCCCCTAGTGAAAAGGACACATAAAAATATGAAGTGATCACCGTTCCCTACTAACAGAAAGCCTTAGCTCGAAACACGCTAAGGAAGAGAAAGAAAACTAAAAAGAAATCAGGCTAAGTCAGTAACCCCCTGATGAGCTTTTGACTTCACTAAAAACAAGAAACATTAGAAATAGTTCGTAACAAGAAATATAAAATGGCGAAAAGTTTGACAGCAAAAATAGCCACGAGGTAGCTAGGCTTCACTGCCTGTTCCTGCTCCCAACATGCCTGCCTCATTGCCCGCCACGCCCAAATAACGGTCACATGAAATAGAAACAATCAAATAGGTACCTACCCTCATTCCGGAAGCTCCCAAAGTGCAACAGGTCCGCGGTTACGCCCATCCGGAAGGCGAGGCCTCGAGGCACGAGGGGCCCGCCTGACCACGGTCGGGAGGAGATGATGTTGGGCAGGCGGTCCAAAGAATGGCAGAGTCCTCTCCTTCTCTCCTCTTCCGCTGCCCTGCAGGCCACGGGGGGGGGGGGGGGGGGGGGGGGGCTGTCTTGCCTCAGCCACCGACCACCCCCCCCCTTCTGTCTCTCGCCTGGTCCGACCCACGAAGAAGGCAGAAGCCGAAGGCGAGAATGGCGGCGAATCAAGTAGTCCCGCCACATGTCAAATTCCATGGATAGTTACAGGTAGTGCTGCCACATGTCGACGCCTGGACAGTTCCAGATAGTCCCGCCACATGTCAAGGGAAAGGGGGGGCTGTCTTGCCTCAGCCGCCGACCACCCCCCCCCCCCGTCTTCAATAGCCAGCACGGCCAATATCGAGACGACGGAGCCGAGTAACGGCGCGGGGTCGCTGGAAGGGGGAGGTGACGCGAACGAGCCTCCCCCACCTCCCTCCAGGTGGAGGCTTCCAGCGACACCCCAATGCTCTTACTTAAAGAGGGTCAACATCATAAAGCGGTCCTCTGCCCAGGACGGGCACACGCTCCATGCCTTCTCCCCTCAACCTTGAAGATTCTATAAGAGCCGGGGGGCACCCCGATCCCTCCGCATGGGTGCCCCCGCCCCCTTCACTGGGAACCACGACACCGGTGCAACTCCTGCCGGCACCAGCCTCGGATTGGAAATGGCTAAAATGAAGCCACGGCACGGACTTGTTCAGTTCCGGAGGAACGCCAGGATGACCCGGTAGGAAAATTGTTGCCGGCCTTCCCACTCTTTGACTCATGGTCCATGTTTGCTAAACTGTTAACCACATAGCACAAAACTTTTTGAACTACCAACGGAAAGTTCTGGGCCAACCACGCGAGACTAGAGACTTTCTGACTGTGCTGGAACTTGCCTGACCCCACCTAAAATGGCGCCGCCACAAAATGAAACATATTTTGAATAAACTTTGTTGCACCCAGGTTGCGCAGCTTGTTGTCCCGAGATCTATGTGCAGTTTTTGGACAATGAAAGTAGATATGAAGGGCGTTGAGTATGTGCTTGGATAATGAATTGACTTGGGGTGGGTACTGATTATGATTTGGAAAATGAATTGGTGTAACTTAGATAATGAATGAGTATTGGATAAATGAATTTTTGAATTAATTAAAAATGCATTCTTGACATGCATCATGTTTGCTCTGTAAGGAAATTTTAATACGATTTTATTTGCACTGCTGCACTTTTATGCAATGAACTGCCACCAATTTCGTTTATTAAAAGTATTTTTAAGAAGAAAGCATGGTCGTTGCAGTTGCATTAATGAGTTTTGGATGCCTTACTACTGTGAGCGAAGAGTAAGTATGATGAAGGATGAAGATCAAAAAGGGACCAGATATTTAGCAGCTACCTTATGTGCCACAAGCAGCCGGAAAAGTGTTTCAGATAACTCTTTAAATGACACCACAGAAAATGCAACCTGACCGTCACCCTTGCACCCGATAAAGAGGGTTACGACCAAGTAGCTCATGTAGATACTCAGATCGTCAATGATTATCTATCTGACACCACTGGCCCCTCTGGGCTGAAATGCCGAGATGGCAAGGGAATGCAGTACGAGGAGATAGAGCGAGTATATGGTAGGTAGAAACATTTTCGAACTACTGCATGATGATGTGCTTTGAATGCTGCCCCCCCCACCCCTTCTTTTCCTCCCTTCTGCAGGTCACGTCAGAACGTCGGCTGAAGTGTGGAAGAGCGACGGTTGGACCACCGACGAAAAAGGGAAGGGGGGAATATGTGTTTAGTCACTATAACGATAAATTTTTAAAAGACGTAGGCTTAACATGACTGTTCCTCCTTAGGACATAGCGACTGAGAGGATGGACTGACATAGAAACTGGACAGGTACTGAATGACGAAAAATTGACTAGAAATGACGTATTAAATAATGTAACTGGACGTTTGACTAGGTAGGGAAAGGACAAAGAAAAATTATACAGGTAAGGGTTGCCACGGCACCACCCGTCTAGGAAGTTAGAAATATTGCTGATGTTCAAAATGCACTACCCCCTTTCTCACACTCTTATAGACATAGCCAAGCTGTCCGACTGTTCTCCCGATCAATACTTGCCGTTGCCTCAGCCTGGAGAACTTCCCACCACAGGAGGGAACAGAAAAATGGCTTAAGATCCAACCATGGGTAACTAGCACGACCAGGTTAATTACTGATCGACCAGCCGAGGTGTGAGTATTGGTAATTGGGAACGCTCGCAGGCGTGACAAGCGAGAAGGGAAAGGGGGAAAGGGTAGAAAGAGCAAGCACATAGATAAAACCGGATAGTAAAGATACGTAGGATATACATATAAAAACAGATGTTGTAGGCTAACAATTGTTTCCTGTCTTGTCGTGAATGTCTTGTATATGTGTAATACATGTGCCGTCTTCCCTGTCTGAGTTTGTGAGTGTATAAATGTACGAATTTATGTCTTCCCTCTGTCTGTATCTGTGCGTTACCTGACCTTTGCTGTTCCGTGTTGTGAGCGCACTAAATGACCTATTTTTGTACACGTCTCTCTCTCTCTCTCTCTCTCTCTCTCTCTCTCTCTCTCTCTCTCTCTCTCTCTCTCTCTCTCTCTCTCTCTCTCCCTACATGTCATACGTGTACCGAATGGCTCGTTTAGATTGCGGACGACTCTCACTCTCTATGAGAGTCTGCCTATTCTCTCTCCTTCATTGGTAAAATTGTGCCCCACCGGCACCAGTCTGATTTGATACATATTGAACGCAAAGGTGTTCAGCGAAATTGGCCGAAACTAAAATAATTGTATCTCGCCATATTACTGCCTCTCCTTTCTGCAAAAATGAATGAACTTGAATTGGCTGAGAAGGAAAGGACAGGTAAGACGACTAAAGTCCCCCAAATCTGGCCATTTATAGGGGAACTGTATGTCAATGGCACCTTATGTCTGTTCTTCAGAGACGAACGCCAACGTCCAGATTGAACTCCCAACGCCCGGATTGCCCCACCCCCTTTTTGCACCCAAGCGCAAGCGCCCGAAGCATCCCCGCCCCATTTTTTTGATAAACCCCAATTGCTGTCCCGAATATGAACTTGATGCACATGAGTAGCTGTTGACCCTCGAGAATACCCTGTTTTGCCTGACTCTCGATAATGACACCCCCGCCCTGTTCGAAAAGGTTAGCCAGTCCTGATGGGAAATGCTCTGTAAAATGCTGAATATGATGTAATGCACAGTTGATGGGAACCTCACTTGATTTATAAATAAGACGATGAATAGACCTGCCATGAACCCAGTAGGAATACTGACACGTGCACTGCTTGGTAATGGACCTCTGACTGTGACCAATGAGCGTATCTCCCAAATGCGTAGAATTGAGGGAGGAATTCAGCATGCATAGATATCTTCTTTTGCCATTTCACTGAAACCTTGTCTTGTACCTATTCAAAGATTCACGATCACCGAAGGAGATGGGTCAGAAGTGACGTACAGCCTGGCCGCGGATCTTGGGACTCGTGTGACCTCGACCAAAGGTGGAGCCGCAGAGCAACAGGATACGGGACGAGACCGCAACTTCAACGTGGAAAATGAAAAACGGCGAGCCACCTCGAAGCCACTCGCCTGCTAAACCCACGTGTGCCTGGAGTCTCCGTCCCCTTCCTTGAGCCCGATGGATGGGCCTGCCTGCTTGTTATCCTTTGCTCCCTTGGTCCCTTTTGCGTGTCCCAGGAACTCTGACCCAACTCCACCCTCTCCCCTATCGACTATTTGAACCACACTCACCCTCTTTTCCACGTGACTTTTTGCCAAAGGAAAGAACAGCATTCCACTGGGAATAGGGTGCTGCCATAGAACTATGGGTGCCGAGCATAAGGCGCCACCAACCGGATTGTTTAGGAAACAGGACTGTGGTCTAACAGCAGAGGACTGACCGCACCCTGCAACGCGAAAGGATAGAACAGAGCTGGACCTATAGCTCCACCGCCGGTGCTCAACAGCGCCAACGAAAGTACTCGGACTAGAGCCTACCAGTGATGGCTCACTGACAAAAAGACACTGGGACGAAGAAATATTGTATATTGAACTGAATTCCGCTCTCAACTACCTGGTCAAAACTGTTCATTGGTTACATTTTTAGTCAGAAACATTTATGCTATGTAGTGCTTTGAAATGGTAGGAACTCGACAAATGCAATCTCCTATGTGCCGTATTCTGCCAAACACATCAACTGTCCATGATTATATACCATATGCTAATATTGACAATGCTAATTCTGCGACCGTGCCTGTTTATATGTACCATCATCGATCACGAAAATGAACTTTTGCTATGTAAAAAGGGGCGACTGTAGAAAAATAGAAATATTGATGTACATAAGCAACGTTCATTTCCCTTTTCCCACTCCTCTCCCTGCGCGTACCCTGAATACCGTAAAGCATTTAACTACATCCTACTGCCAGCAAAGGCCTGTACCCATGTATACATGACAGCCATTTTAGGCACCCTGGCCCTTTTTGCCCGCCTAAGATTAGAATCACCGGCTCCCCTTCTGCGTGTACACGACCCTGCCCTGAAAGGCAGCCCCTTTTTGCTCGACCCACGCAAACCCCCCCATTCCCTCTTGAAGAGGCATCCTTCGCCTTAGCAGGCATAGCCCTCCCCCAGCTGCACCTGACTGCCCCCGCTCTCTCATGTACGGGTCATAAGATCTCTCTCGCTCTCTGTGTGACTCTGTCCTTGTGTCCACCCTGGCTACCCCTCCCTTCTCCTCACGTAGGCAAGTCATAAACCTTCTTTTGCAAGACCCTGCCCTTGAGAGTCGCGGCCGCGCCTGACCAACACCTCCTTCCCTTCCATGAATGCCCCTCTGTTGACAAGTCTCCCCTCTGCGCCCGATTGTCCACGCGGCATGAATACCACTCCTTTGATGACCCTTTCCCCCGAGTCCGGCTGACCACACATGTCCGAGGCCATCGCCTGAGCCAGGAGATACCATTTACTGCCCTTATTGTATGAAGTCACTCCTCTTCAAAGGATCCTCTATTGGTCTTAGCCACCCCACCCCTTGGGCTATGATCAGGCGTACACATCCTACGAAACACTCAGCTGCGTGATTGCCCTCCCCTCTTATCAGCAGGTCAAGGGTCCCCATTGTGAATGTATATGGGTAGGATCACCACGAGGATTATAGGGATGTCTTTCTTTTGCGTCATACATTCCTGATTGTGTTATCAAGTGTTCTGTAGAGTATAAAAGCCAGAGTCTCAGCTCACTTGTTAGAGCACCTCCCGAAAGACACTGTGTTTCGTGTCCGAAATGACATGCTCTCCTCATGAGAAATAAACTCTGTTCTTGATTCCTGCCTCCAGCGCCCGTCTCTTTATTTTGGTAACTGATCAATATGGGAGCTAAGAGGCGGTTTGCGCCAGCGGCCTGGGCATCGATAGGATTATGGGCTCGTTTTCCACACTCCCTCCGCCTGGGACGACTCCTGGTGGCCCGAAGTGCTCAGAACCTCCTTCACCCACCTATCACACACATAACCTCTGCCTGATCCTCTACTCCTCACTCTCAATGAACTACAAAATCAAGGCCATCTCACCATCCTGCTTCCACAAGTTCTGCGTGCTTCAGAAGATCTTCAAGTGGATCCCCACTGGGTTCAGGAGAACAGTCACCCAGGTGCTTGTCAGCAGCAAGCTTGCCTACGGCAACACACTCTATGCCTCTGCTATCCAAAACCTCCAAAAGAAATTGCAGAACATTCTGAACTCCTCCTCTAGACTTATCCTGCACACCCCCTGCCACAGCCACATCTCCGGTCACCTGACAGACCTTCACTGGCTCCTGATCAACAAAAAAACACCTTCAAGCTCCGCACGCACACCTATAAAGCCATCCACAACACCGGACCAGCATACCTCAACCACCGCCTCTCCTTCTACACACGCACCAGACATCTCAGCTACACCCAACTGGCCCTGGGCACTATCCCTCGGATCCGCAAGACCTCAGCAAGAGGAGGATCCTTCTACTACCTCGCTGCGAAGACCTGGAACTCTCTACTTCTCTATCTCAGGCAATCACCTTCACTGCCTCAATTCAGGAAGGACCTCAAGATCTGGTTCTTGAACTGAACCGCAGAACCCCCGCACTCTATAAGAACCCTGTCTAATTATAATAACCAACCTTTAAATGCTTACTGGCTTTATTAAGTGCATTTCGCAATAAATCAGGCAAACTGCCCCTGTCGTAACTTCATAATAAACAGATCAGGCCAATTTCATCTGACATAGCTTTTCATGGCTGGATGATGGAATATCACTGTCAAAAATATTGCAATGCAAAATATTGCCAAAAAACATAACAAGAACACAAATATAAACCTTATGTACTTTGCATGCAAAATATTGACTACAAAAATATAGAAGACCAAAATACTGTCACAAAATAGGTAAGTATTATGAATTTTACATGTTAAACAATATACTAATTAAAAAAAATATTTTAACTTTTAACAATTACATTACAAAATAAATATAAGAAATATAAAATAAAATTTTAGAACTTGGAACTGTGTTTATTTGGTGAGCTGCTCCGTGCCCATTGGCGAGGCCGCCCTGTAGGGTCGGGGCCCCAGTACTGGAGAAATTGCTGTGAACTTTTAAGGAGGGGCATGACCCACTCACGCGTTCAGCCTACCAAGGAATGCCACTAGCACGAAAATTTGAACGCGTGTAGGAAGGGATTCAGAGGCAGTGGCGTCACACGGGTCACTTTTACAGCATAGGACTTAAAGCACAGACCTACTCCAGGTGGGCTCATGGAGGGCTTAGGAGAAATTGACTCATGAGGGTAGGAGGGAGGGAGTGATTGGTCAGCCATGTGCAATCTGTTCTTGGTGTTCCACATAAATGCATAGAATGTTCACGTATGCCCAGACTGAATCATTTCGGAGTGTGATTCCAAACCCCACAAATACTTTTACATCCTGGATCAGGAAGTGAAGTGGGAGGTAGAAAATGTGTATCTTCACATGGTTCCTGACCTCTTTCTCTGCTAGATTCTGTTGATGACTCACATTTAAAAACCAGCTTCTCAGTGCATGTGTTTACCCTATTGTATTGTATTGTATTATAATTGTATTTATATAGCGCTTACTGCCCCTGACGAGGCGTCACCGTCAAAGACCTTTTTAGGCAAAAAAACACGATTTATGGTTCATTAGGTCACTGTGTTTAGTTTCTCAGCTGCAAGCGCACAACCTGACTGTTCTTTGCATGAGATGGACGCAGAAGGGCGCATTCTCTTTGCTGGACCCTACAATGGTCTGCAGTTGTAAGCTGGAGGAAAGGGTGACAGGGAGAGGGCAACACGCCTTTGCTCAGCTGTGACAACTGCGTGGAAGACTCAACGAGGCATCAGTAAACCATCACGGATTGGAGAGACACGGTAAACTCAAGTAGTGAAACGGGCCCTACAGTTTAACAACCATGCCGCCCCCCCTCCCCGGAATCACTGTTAAGAGTGGACTCTGCAGCCAATCAGCACTTCGGTTGGCTGAGGTGAAAGGGATACTTGAATCCTAGATCACTCTACACATTACGAGCCCCACACACTCCTAGAAAATGTTTAGACATATAACTGGCTCTCTGTCGACCCGGAAGTAGTGACAATACGGAGACCTGTTATTCACTGTTAAAAAATCAATACTGGACAGCAGGTTGCCTTCACGGGCCGTCCTTGTAAACTAAAGTTACGAGCAACTGAGCCGGCATTTTTACATCAGCGGAGCAAAGCTGTTCTGTCATGCTGTGCTTTAGCCGAACACTGCTGAGGAAGGAACCGTCTGTTTCCATAGAATTCTTTACACTGCAAAATGTAGTTTTCCCCACCTTTTGCGCTAGCAGCACTGCCCCATCAACCAAGCCTGGTAGGGGTGTACTGTAAGGAAAAGGCCTTGGGGGCTTGTGGCGGAGCCCCGGGGGCACTAAGGAGACCTGCTTCCTGGTCTCTTCCTCTGTTGCCGGTGTAAGGAAGGACTTTATATTCCGATGGCCCGGGACTGTGGAGGGGAACTCGGATGCAAGGAGGTGAAAGCAGGAGAGCCGAGGAGGACAACAGGAAGGAGGATGCAGTAGCAGGATGACCACCGGGAAGGCGTGCCGGACGAATCGGCCTGGGCTCTGTCACAGAGGAGGTCCATGGGGTAAGTCATGAGGGGGTGACACCATGAGTTACTCGCACTGGGTGACACCCAATCCTAGTGACGCCCCTGTTCAGAGGGGGAAGACATCCCGCTTTGATCGTGCTGAGAAACGGAGCTATGTTCGAGCCAGGTTGCAAATCACACATAGATATATATATATATATATATATATTCCACACAAGATATCAGTATCCAGTACGCTCGCAGGAACCACACAACAATCCAGAAGTAGACTTAAGTTTACTTCTGGATTGTTGTGTGGTTCCTGAGAGCGTACTGGATACTGATATCTTGTGTGGAATACTTAATTTACCGGTTGCTTCGCCGGAGCGTACGCCACTTTTCGATGGGTCACAGCGTTGCAGCAGAAGCAGCTTTGTTTGGATATATATATATATATATTTAGAATACAAAGCAGGGAAATCAATTAATGTACATAATCAATAGTCTAATTAACCAATTAACAATTACACCAATTATAAACATAATTTGTATAATTAATAATCTAATAAATAAAAAATAAAGTATTTATAGCCAATTAGTACTAAATATTCCCTTAGAAACCAAACCACCCTTAAATAAATAAACGCCAAAAAAAAAAAACTTAGAACACAAAAATAAAAAATCATTTATACAACTATAATAAAAAAAACAATGTGTAGCACCTAACAGAACCAATGTTCTTACTGCAAGTATTCTTCAATATTTTTGACATCACAATCTTTTTCACACAATGTTTATGTCAATGGATATTTTTGAAACTATATTAAGGTCACACAGCCCTTTTCCAATGAATTCTTTAGTCTTCATTAATGACTTGTGGCTATAACTAACTGAGGCCTCGCACAGTGGGCATAAATTGGCAATCATCAGGTACACAGTTATGAAATTAAAATTACGGATCACAAAACAAAATACATTCAAGCTGAAAAGGGCCTACCACAATGGAATGGGTTTGTCACAGGGAGTAACAACATTAAAACCTTTAACGTAGTGTAATGACAACCTACTCTTAAAGGTCTATTGGCCTCAACATATGCATTTCACAATAAATAGGTCAATCATACTGCCGTAAACACTTCAGGCCTGGATCAAATGGCTTTTAACCATATTCAACTCAGTCCTGTCAGGCTGAGTATAAGCTTTCTCACAAGGCAAAAAGTGAAATACAAGAACTAATTTTCAGTGGAAGTACATTTCTGCCCAATCAAAATCTGTATTCAATGAACCCAACATTAGAGCAGAACCCAGGCCCCTCTTTCCGTAGTGCTTCTGAAATCTGTTTTTTGGTTGTTCATAAAAGTCCAAGTAACACCTGGACTAGCAGTAACTCTGGGCTCAAGCAAAAATATAATCAAAAAACCAATCTGCCGAATAATGGCTTTGGAGCTGTTGCGCCGGCTCTCAGCAGATACAGCTGTGCCAAAGCCACGCAAGGACCGCCTGCCATATTAGGAGTTGAACTCGCACACGGTCTTTCACCTTTCCAATGGCGGTGCCTGGAAAACATGCACTGCAACGGGAATGGCAAAAAAGTTTGGGCACGGCATGGACATTGACGTCCATGCCGTGCTGAAACTTTGGGGGAATACAGACGGGGGCACATGTTGTGCCCCCTGAATGTATACCCATTGTGGAAGGGGGGACTTGGGAGCCCTGTAGGGCTCCCTTTTTCCTCCACCGCCAGCCACGAAATGGATGGTGGAACTAGTAATATGCAGAGCTGGACGGCGCTAGTCGCGTTCAGCATGTTACATTGTGGCGCATTGTGGTGCAGCCTGTGATCCTCCGCTACAACAACTTTTGAAGTCCTAATGCGGCGGACGGATCGCCCTGAGTGTTGCAGTCTTCGTCATCATTCCCTTTGATATTCTTTAGTGATGTTTAGATCTGCAAACCATAACTCACCAGCAAGACATTTAAATGATAAAGCGAATACCAATAATGCTTCCGACCTCACAATATTTTAATCCAATAAGTAACAGAGCCTAAAAGCATATCGTTAAATAAAAACATTTACTGAAGCAGATACTAAAAAAGAATAAATACTTTATTTGTAGAGGTCTCATTGACAGTGTCAATGCAATATGATCTGTCACATAAAAGTTGATTTCACTAACCTCATTGCTAGATATGCCACATACAAAGACTTCAACTTGAGTTTGCAGATCCAGCACTTGTGTAAACAACTTCAGTACCCCTTCCTCTCTAAAAAAAAAACACAATCTAACCCCAGCCCCAAAATAAAACAGCATTTTTAACAGGACATAATTTAGTTTTTAACCCTTTCGGTGCTCATGACGAAAAGGTCCAGCAGAGGGATTTCCTTGTTTTCTTTTGGGCCTCGGGAGGTGGGGAAGAGCTTCCCCAACCTCCCAAGCCTTTTTAAAATTTTTTCAATGTAATGACGATCGTGTGCATGGCACTCTGTCGTCATTACATTCAAAATTAAACTAAAACTTAGTTTCCGTTTTAATGTTTCATTGCTCGAGGGGCTATCTCAGCCCCCGAGCACCGAAACACATGGGAGAGAATCTCCCCTTTCCAATGGTACCCTAGCCTAGTGAATACCTGATTGGGGATCGCCCCAGGAAGACGATCCCCAAGTAGGAATCCACCCACTAGGCACCAGGGATGGAGGAGTGGCCCCTAGACACCAGGGATTGTTTTTTATAGTACGGGCGGGGGCAGCCCAGGATGGGCATGCAAATGCCCCACCTGTTCCCCCCAATAAATGCAAAAGTATTTCTTCCACCCTCTGGGAGGCAGGTGGGTGCAATAGCCCCTTACCTCATCCCCTGGGGGAGCTAAAAGCACACTAGGCACCAGGGAATATTTTTTTCCAAAGTTCAAGGGTGGGGGCTTCCTAGAAAGCGCATGCCAATGTCCTCACCCCCCTAAAAAATGCCACAGTCTTTCTGCCCCCCCACCCCAGTTGGCAGATAGGGCAGTAACCCCTGGTCTACCACCCGCCCGGGGAGGGGGGGAAGCCCACTAGGCACCAGGGATTTTTTTTCTACGTAGGACTGGGGGCTGCCCAAAATGGGCATGCTTATGCCCCCACCCCAAAAAAATGTGTTAAAGTTGTTCTGTCCCCCCCGGAGGCAGATGAGAGGAATAGCCCCTTATCTGCCCCCAGGGGGAATTAAAGCCCACTAGGCACCAATTTTTAGTTTCAAAGTTCGGAGGTGGAGGCTGCCCAGAATGGGCATGCCAATACCCCCCCTCCCCCCCCCCCCCCATAAAAATGCCAGTCTTTCTGCCCCCTGGGAGGCAGATGTGGGCAGTAGCTCCTGATCTGCCCCCGGAGGGGCAAAAAGCCCACTAGGCACCAGGCATTATATTTTTTTCTATACGTAGGGGGTATCAATGCCCCCTCCCCAAAAGAATTGCCACAGTCAACCTCCTCCCCCCGGGAGGCAGATGGGGGCAATAGCGCAATAGCCCCTTATCTGCCCCCCGGGGGGCTGAAAGCCCACTAGGCACCAGGGAATATTTTTTTTCAATGTGAATGGGCATGCCAATGCCCCCACCTGGGAATATCAATGCCCTCATACACCCTCAAAACGGCCACAGACTTTCTGCTCCACACCCCCGGCTGCAGAAAGCCCACTCGGCCCTGACTTTTTTTGCAATGTGCCTAGGTGTGGGTTTTGGGCCCTAGAGCAGCCTGCACCTAGCGAAACCTAGCAAGCCTGTACATTTTGAAAACTAGAAACCAACAGGAATCCAGGATGGGGTGACTTGTGCGTCACTCACCAGGTTCGGTTACCCAACATCCCTTGCAAATCTCAAACTTAGTAAAAATAACAACACATTTTCCTTATATTTCTGTGATAGAAAGTTCTGAAATCTATAGGGAGCAACAAACTTCCACAAACCCAGCATTCCCCCAAGTCTCCCAATAAAAATGGTACCTCACTTGTGTGGGTAGGCCTAGTGCCCGTGCCAGTAAACAGCCCAATATGTACTGTGGAGACTTCAAAATTATTGATTACAAAAAGACTTTGTTTTGCAAGTGAGTCACCTGCGTTTTTGATCTCGGGCTCGCCGGCCATCTAGGGAAACCAGGGGGAGATCAGGGAGGTATGGCTTGCGTGGATACCCCAATGTTTTCCTACCCAGAATCCCCTACAAATCTCAAATTTAGCTGGAAGAAAATCTAATTTTATCACATTTCTGGGTGGGAAAGTGGCTGACACAAATTTCCTACCCCCCAGGTCTCCTGATAAAATGGTATCTCACTTGTGTTAGTGGGCCAAGTACCTGCGACAGGCAAGAGCCTACATCGTATTGTGGAACCTTTCAAAATTATCTATGGCAAAACTACCTACTTTTACAAAGAGGTCACATCCGTTTTTGGGCCCAGGCTCGGCAGCCATCTAGGGAAACCCACCAAACTCCAAAATTTTCCTCCCTAGAATCCCCTGTAAACATCACATTTAGCTATACCCTCAATCCCTATGTTTTTGGCCCTTCCCAGTCGCAGGCCCTTGGCCCACCCACACAAGTGAGGTATCATTTTACTCGGGAGACTGAGGGGAATGCTGAGTGGTAGACATTTGTGCTGGCGTGGTGATTCCAGCCAGAAATGTGAGGAAAATGTGAATTATTTAGCTAAATTTGAGGTTTGCAGGGGATTCTGGGTAGGAAAACATTGGGGGATCCACGCAAGCCATACCTCCCTGAACTCCCCCCTGGTGTCTAGTATTCAGAAATGTCTGGGTTTGGCAGGTTTTCCTAGATGGCCGTTGATCCCAGGACGACAAAACACAGGTGGGCCCCTTGACATACCTGGTGATGTCTCCACAATACGTTTTGGGCCCTTCCCTGCTGGCCCACCCACACAAGTGAGGTAGCATTTTTATCTGGAGACCTGTGGGAACGCTGGGTGGTAGGAAATTTGCATCAGACTATAACTTTGCTACATAGAAACATGTGTAGAATATGTTTGTTTTGTTTTACAAAGTTTGAGCATTGCAAGGGATTTTGGGTAACAGAACCTGGTGTGAGCCACACAAGTCACCACCCCATCCTGGATTCCCCTGGATGTCTAGTTTTGAAAAATGGGTGGGTTTGCTAGGTTTCCTGAGGTGCTGGCTGAGCTAGGGTCCAAAATCCACAACTAGGAAGACTGCGAAAAAAGGGTCGGTTTTCACTGGAAAATGGAATTTGTCCACGCTGCACTTTGGTCCGTTTCCTGTTGCGGGTAATAGGCCTACCCACACAAGTGAGGTAGCATTTTTAACGGAAAACTTTGGGGAATGCTGGGTGGGTGGAAGTTTGTGGCTCCCCACAGATTCCAGAACTTTCCATCACAGTAATATGAGGAAAACGTTTTTTTGATGAAGTTTGCGAGGTATTCTGGGTAACAGAACCTAGTGAGAGCCACACAAGTCACCTCATCCTGAATTCCCTGGATGTCTAGTTTAAAAAAAATGCATAGGTTTGCTAGAGTTCATTGGGTGCCGGAAGAGCTAGGGTCCAAAATCTACAGCTAGGCACATTGCGAAAAAAGGGTCAGTTTTCACTGGAAAAATGTGATGTGTCCACGTTGCGTTTTGGGCGTTTCCTCTCACGGGTTTTAGGACTTCCCACACAAGTGAGGTACCATTTTTATTGGGAGACTTTGGGGAATGCTGGGTGTGTCGGAGTTTCCAGAACTTTCCATCGCAGAAATGGGTAGATATATATTTTTTCTTTACAAAGTTTTAGGTTTGCGTAATAGAAACTGGTGAGAGCCACACAAGTCACCCCATCCTGGATTCCCCTGGATGTTTAGTTTTAAAAAATACATAGGTTTGCTAGGTTTCCTTAGGTGCCAGCAGAGCTGGGGTCCAAAATCTACAACTAGGCACATTGCGAAAAATGTGATGTGTCCACGTTGTGTTTTGGGCTGCTTCTTGTCACAGGCACTAGGCCTACCCACTCAAGTTAGGTAGCGTTTTTATCAGGAGACCATGGGAAACACAGAATAGTAGAAGAAGTGTTTGTTTGATAGAATAGTAGAAGAAGTGTTATTACCATTTGACGTTCTTTGCATTTCTGCCTTCGAAATGTAATGACATTTTGAAAAATTACCTCTAATTCACATGCTTGTATGGGTACCACAATTTTGGAGATCTGCTTCTAACTCTGGATTTGTTCCTATTTCGGAAATATATAGGTTTCCTTGGTACCTGTTTGTCATTCTTTATATTTTACCAAATTAATTGCTATATAGCCGGTACACAAAGAAAGACGATTGCAAGACGCAGCTCACTTATTGGCTCTGGGTTACTCGGGTTCTTGGTGAACCTGAAAGTCCTATACATCTCCGCAATCAGAAGGGCCTAGCAGATTTAACTGTATATTGCTTTTTAAAAATATGTCATACTTAGAAGAAGTTACAGGGGAAAACGTTGGCACAAATTTCAATTTTTTTCAACTCGATTTCAATATTTTTTAAATTCAACTGTTAGTTTCTATTAAAAGAAAGTGAAGGATCTACACAAATGACCCCTATTTTTGTCTACTTTTCAGGAATGTATAGCTTTGCGGGATCCATTATTGCTTTTATACCCATTTCTGCCTCTAACTGAAAGGAGGTTGAAAGCACATAAAATCGCAAAAATAGGCTATGTCCCAGTAAAATGGCAAAATTGTTAAAAAAAAACATTGGTTTTCTGACAAGAGTCTGCCTGTCCCTGAAAGCTGAGAAGATGGGGATTTCAGCACCACAAACCCTTTGTTGACGCTTTCTTCTGCAGCACTTTTTTCCCATTTTTAAAAAAATCCTTAAAATGTTGGAATAAAAGGCGCAAATTTGGGGTAGGTACACTATGTGGACAAAAAGTTACAGGGGCGTAAGCGCAAACTACCCCAATTAGCCCAAAAAAGCCTTAGCGTTGGGGGGGGGGGGGTAAAATGTATAATTAGATGACAAACTTTATTTGCAATCCACAGACTTGATAATCTCAAAAAGATGCCTGTAGTCCTTTGCAAGTTATCTGTAAATGTCAAAGAACCCCCCAGGTGGCAATATCGGACCATACTGCATGTTACATATTATTTATTTTTTCGACTACTTAGTTACTTTGGGGTGGTTACCTCGAAAAAGCGGTTTTCTAGCAGATAAGAATGGGTACTGAATGGGATTAGAATGTTTAGTTTTGGTTACCTTTAATAATACATTGTTAAAGAACAATGGATAATAGTTTGAGCCATGGTATTTATGCAACATTTACTTCATAATTATGGATTCATCACATTTGCCACATAGTTTGTAGATTTCAAACAAAAGTTTCTAGCTCAAATGGCTGCAAAAATTTTCAGAAAATTTGCATTTTTTACACCATAGTTCACAAAATGCAGTGGTGAGAAAAACCAATGTGTGACAGGGACCTATGAAATATGAAAAATTCTTCACAGGTAAGCATCATAATGCCTGCCGCCAAACTACTCTGCAGAACTTTACCACTGCAAGACCCAGAGGGATTAAGTGCTGATGGGGGAACCAAATGATATGGCATGGTTAAACAATGCAGCAATATAAGGCAAATTATGCAGCATAAAGCTGCACACTCTCTGGTATTATTATTTTGATCCATTTTAATTAGAAAACTTTATTTGCTGAAAGCTGTAAATTAATTGGCAAATTACATGGCAAGTCTAGTAAATCTATAATTTTATGTTAAATATCACATCCACAAAATCACGTTATTCCAATAGCCCTGACCTTTGTTTTATCAACAATCTATTAATGTAAGGTAAAAACAACCCTGTTACATGTACCCCAAAGAGAACAGCTTACATTATTTGTCCTTCCTAAAGACAGAGGCCCTTATTACGATGTCGGGTGGACGACACCGTTGCAAAATCAGGACGGTGGTCCCAACCGTAGCATTACAGTGTGACCGCACACTGTGCGGTCGCATACTCCCATTTGTAAATGGGATTGTGCTGAGTCTGGAAACCGGCCATAGCACAAGCTCCCAAAGACAAATGGGAGGATCTGTTCATCCCTGCACCACCTCTCGCCCTCCCAACCGGAGGCCGCAGGGTGAAGGGGGCCCTCCTTGGGGACCCCAATGTTGCTTTCCAATAGGCTTTCCATGTCAGAAAGCCTGACATGGAAAGTCTGTTGAAAACTGGCATTGTATCCCTAAGGCAGAAATGCTGTCCATGAGGATTACGGACAGGCCTCCGCGTGGCCAACAGGCTCCTTGAGCCCGTCGGAATCCAGCAGGGATGACCGTCTGGTTTCACTTTCGACCGCCTGCATCATAATGCCGCGGTTGAAAGTGAAACCCACAATGAGACCTGGAAAGCCTATGACCTGTGGTCGAAGGCTTTCCGGGTCTCATTGTAATGAGGCCCAGAATGTTTTTTAACAATGAAAACTTTAAAAAAAAATGTAATTCTTTATCCTTAGGTACATAAGTAAATAATGGTCTCCTCTTTTTACTACAGGCAACCAAACATTATAGTTCAACATTTCATATACTATTTTCAATAAAAATTATCCTCTAAAAAAAGCGGAGGACCCTAAAATGAACATATAATATAAAATATATAATAGATAACATGATATATGGTCCTAAATTGACATCCCAGGGTTCTGGTGGCATTTAGGCAGAAGGCCGAATGGTTTATGTCACCAGAAACTCTCGAAGACAATAGAGTACATATTATACAGTTATCCATAAAATATCCTGGCAATTGCCAGGGTGTAGTTACAGTGATTTTTGCTTCGTTTATAGCTTTTACACCATTTGCGAAATCTACAGAAAATCTTTAAAATTCAACGGTATTAGTGGCTATGTTCTGGAATGTGACGATTTGTGAACATCTAGGATGGACTCAGGGAGGGACGTTGGGAGAGTAGGAGGGGAAAATATGGTCTTTAAATGAGCCTTTTCCATCCCATGGGAAATTTTGCTCTCTGCTACAGCACAAACGTCTGAACATATTTACACCATACATAGCAAGAAATTATCGGTTTATTCGTTTTTTTGTAATCTTTGCATTAGAAACACATCAGGCGGACGGGGTTACTTCTAGAGAGATCTTGATTGTTAACGCCATTTAAATATATATATATATATATATATGAAACCAAAGCTCCTCCTCAGCTCGCTCTGCGCTCGCAGACACCGCTTCCACGCCAGCAGAAATGAGGAACGGACCAACGAAGTCAGCAAAAGATGTTTTTTTTTTTCCAACAGAACCAGCAATATATATATATACACATACACACACACAAATAGATGAGGGAGATATTTTACCCTTCATCCATTGCAGATTCGGAGCCAGCCCCACAAATCCAGGTCCTCTGATTGGTTACTGATGGAAAACACTTCCATTGCAGCTGCCAATGTACTGAACACCGCATGGAATAGAAAAACAAAATTGGAAATAATGATGCAGGGTTAGCATACCCTTATCCATGTGAAGACCAGAAAGGGGAACCGGACATTAAAATGTATTTTAAAAAGTTAATTATTTCATTGAATTTGTGAATCCCAAAGGGGTTTTGTGGATCTTGGATACTTCCTGGATCTTGTGGATCCTCCTAGTGCTCCAAGGATTTGCAAAACTGCCACAGAATTAGGTCTGGGTGAAATTTAAATTAAACCATCGTAATTCACAAATTTTGGGAATTTCGCACTGCACTTGTTACGTCACATTTTCAAAATTACGCTGATATGCCACATTGCATAATTATGTGTCATTGGCTGTAAACTTTTACTGTAAACGCAGGAATATCGCGAACGACCAGCAAGTGAGTGTGTTGCTCGCACCACTTTTCTTTTTGCACTTTTATTTACTGCAAAATGTGCCCTTGCATCAAAACCTGAGCCAAGGACGCATTTTGTATTAAACTGCAACGTCAATTGATGGGTTTGCATTTCACACAATTATACATCATTTTGCATACTTTTTATGAAATTTCGCGTCATTATGTGAAAGCAAAGTTTGCAAATTTCACACAACCCTACACCGGATGCACAAATTCTGGAAATAGTTTTCAAGGGTCAAACTTCAGCTGTGCACAGCCAATGGCCTGGCTCTGTGTCCAGAATAGCTACAATCTGTTAGCAGCGGGGGTCGGGAGCAGAGCTTGGCCTTTGGCTTTTGAACATTTCTCTGTAGTGGATTCTCTGTAATGGAATAACTCCAAAACATTTGGGTTTAAAATAAAGAATTCTTTATGCCAAAAGCCATATCTTTTAAGAATGCATAATCAATATCTAGGTGTGAGTTTTCTTGCTACACTTGGTAATATAAAATGATGTTTTCTTTGTCTGGAGTAATCTAGCACAGTAGGAGCAGTCCTGCATATACGATTAATAAATAGAATTGTGTGGCATCATCTTCTATTTTACTGTTCAAACTGTTCTTGGTGGTGCTACCTTACTGTATTGGGATAAATAAGCTTTCACAACTTCATTAATTGGTTCCATTAGTTTTGTAGACCAGACAAAATTTGACAGGACTCTGAAGCACTATTCAAGTTGGAAGAGGAGGGCCCTGATCTTAGCCTTTAATAGTTTACATTAGGTAGTTAAGTCACATATCTTCAAATGAACAGCAGGAGAACCTTGTGCCTGGTCATGCTTATGTGTAGTGCTTTGGAGAACTAACCTACAATCTTTAGATGTTTCAACCTCCAAAACTGACAATTTAATTTCTGAAATATGAAAAACTTATGGCCAAACTACGGGCTTGTCCCCTTGATATAAATAAGTAAGGAACTTGGAGGTAACCATGGATTCCAAACTTGCACTGAAATACCAGGCCAACAATGCAACAAAAAGCACGTTCAACGTTATGAGAACATTAGATGGGTACTCAACAATCTTCACTCAATTTAGAATGCTGTGGCAAAGCACGTTTTTAGCCTGAACAGACAAGACCACTGATCACGTTATCCTTTCAACAAAACCCGGCATAGACTACTAGTCAGAAGTAGAATAGCTCTCAAATCTTTTTACACTACCCACCAGAAACATTTATAGCACTGGACAGACTTTCTTCAACACAAAATTCTAACTGTAAACCCAAAGAATGTACCTTGACTGAGAATATCACTTCTACTAACCATTCTTTTTTCAGAAGATCCTCTGCAAACGATAGAACACGCTAACATGAGGGCAATCAGCAATCACCTAGAAGTCAGAATATTAATAAATACATTTCCAATATAGGACTCCACCCATGGAAAATGATATACAATGTCTTTGCCAAATTGATCACAAAGTCTTATGAAGGTTCATTAATTTCCTAGCGGGTTAAGCCAATCCAACCATAGTTGGCAAATATTTTCATGCATAACTGGATCCATATCTCACACATTCTGCAATACCTACATGTATGTGCAATTTGGCGATAAATGCCTCGCTTCTAACCTAGCCTTGGCGAAAAGGGTGAGACCTGATTCTAGCTTTTGTAGATATGCCTCCAGTTAACCTGGCCTGAAGTGGTACCCAAATACAGAGGGACATTCTTACAAGAAAGCTCAGCGTGGGCAGAATTCTCAAGGCAAGAGCAAATTTCATTCCTTCAAAATAGCGAATATGACAAAAAAAGCCCTCATGTAACAACTTTCATAATTTGCATGAAATAAAAAGATATTCTGGTATTAAATCTGAGGAGCGAACTCACATTTATAACTTTACTGAAGTTAATTTTGAGGGCAAGGAAGCAAGTGTGACACGTATGCTAACCCGGATTGAACAAGGAGCTTTTCTAATGAACAAGGAGCTTGCTCCAAAGCAAATGATCCACATTCAGGCAGATCCCCCTTGAAAATTACCATATTTTGCACTGCTAAAAAAGTATTTATTTTAAGGCAGTCTGTTTCCAAGCAGCATCTCAACAGCATTAGTGTTTCTGAGAAGTTTAAATCAGCACTTAATTTAGAGTTTGAGAATATCAATTATTATCGAGTTACCAGGATAAGCCTGTTAAGCTTTAAGTGACAGACTGTGGCAGCCAAGAATTGGGTCATCACATTTTTAGGTAGAACAGAGAGAATTACATTAAGCATAAAATGCTAACAAAGAAACACAGGAACATGGGGAACTTCTAGCTTTTGATCATACTTTTTGTAACACAGACGTGTCTACTGCAGCATATTTCATGTGTGCATTAACATAGGTTTATGGGCCATGTCTTGCACATAAAATTGAGAATAGGCTATGTAATTTAAATAGGCATATGTTTAAATCTGTAAATACGTAGGTTTTTAACAAGGTTATCGGCACACAAGTTGAGGAGTGGAATAACAAACTCCATATCGGCACTGGATATTAAAAATTTGGAAGTAACCAAATGGCCGCAAAGGCGTGGGCGACAGCAATCTAAAAAGGATGTGATAGGGTGCTATATCAATAGAAAACTGATTGCTACTTCGCGTACCTTTGTCAGGGGCGGCTCTAGGCTCATGGTGGCCCTGGGCAGGGAGTGTAGGAAGGGGGCCCCGGAAGAGGGGGTCCGGGCGGGGCGGAGCTCGGAGGCCAGTGAAGGGGGGTGAGGTCAGGGTGTTTGGAAGTGGACAGAGCCAGAGGCCACCAAATCCCTTCCAGGGGCCGCCACACAAATATGTATCCTTCCTCAGAGGATTATTATATTAAGGATATATATTGGCGTGGTGGCCCCTGGGATTTGGTGGCCCTGTGCAGGTGCACAGCTTGCACATGCTTAAGGCCGGCCCTGCCTTTGTCATGCCTTGCTTAAAACATGCAATTCGATTGTGCCTGGCCCCCCAACCTTTTGTGCCCCAAAGACAACAACAATTCAAAACTGTAGCTGCAAGAAAGCTAGGGTTTGTTTGAGAGAACATATGTCACCAGCCCTCAAAGAAATCCACCGGCTACCTAGATCCAGACACTTCGACTTTTCAATTCAAAAGTGCTTTATTCGGTATGTATAAATACAACCATATAGCAACAATTCGACTTAAAAGTACTTGGTATTGCCAACAGGATCATCCCAAATAAAGAGATATTCATTTATCCAAGTAAACCACAAAGATATTCATAGAACAGAAACCTCTGCTCTAGACTGGCATCTCAACTGATTGCGCCTCTGACGAGAAGGAAAGGATCAGTGGTTTCTCATTCTCCATAACGGCAACAGAACAAGGGAACTAACACATGCAAGACTACTTGGAGTTTAGGAAGGGTCTTTCCAATAAGGCAATGAAAGGTTCACCCCATCAGCAGAAAGAACAAATGGCCCTTACAAGCACAGCATCCATGTCACACAACCAAGAATTATACCCACCACAGAATTGCATCTAAATCTCCCTCAGTGGTGATAGGCATCAGCAATGCATAGCTATACATTTGTGGTCGGGGGCTACAGTATGAGCAGCCTCTGCTAATTATGCGCAACACCTAAACACCCCAACACAGTATTTCCTAAGCCTTCCAACCTGTCACATCCACATCTTACAAGCTTAAGGCTTCTATCTCCCACTTGATTAAACTCCACTAAATGCCAAGTCGCAGTGACATGTAACATAATAAAAGCATAACTGATTATCAGTCACACCAGGGAAACATCATCCACATATGTTACAACCAGAACCAATAACCTTTCAACTAAACACGCGTAAAGGAGAATTTAACAAAGATCAAGTAAGCTGTGCATTTTGAGAATGACAGAAAAAAACTAACTTTGTGTGAGGCTTTATCGGTAGCAGCTTCTTGCTTTTCAAGTTATTCTTCCTCCTTCACTTAATATCGCCTTAAAGTCGTGTTTTAAGAAATATTACAGATTTATTTTCATTAGGGGATAAACTTTATAATTTGGCTGTTTATGTTTCTTTGATTTCATGTATTATTTGTTCACTGTAAATGGGGGATGCAGTCAGTCAGCACGAATCAACATCGGACAAGGTGATTCAAAGGTAAGGGGTTGCTGGTTACAAGATTTCGTGCTAGGTTTTAAAATGTCATTTCTAAAATACATCCAGTATTGGAAAAGCCAAGAGGTCTTGCCTATGCAAGAGCTATTGAATTTTTTGACAATGTGTTTTAGCCACGCTGTACAACAGCGTGGCTGCTGTTCAGCATGGCTAAAAGTTAGTGGTGTAGAGGAGAGTCGCTTTGAGTTTTGTGATTGGAATGATGAAGAGTGGAGCGGCAGAGTGTTGTGTGTTGGAGTGGCATTGTGTGAAGTCGTGTAGAGTGGCATACACTGGAGTGTCATAGAGTAGGTCGGACTGGTGTAGAGTGGCATGCCGTAGAGGTTGCAGAGTAAAGTGGCTTAGAGTGCAGTGGCATTGAATTCAGTGGCATACAAAGCAGCATCAAGGAATGTAGGGGCGCAGATTAGAGTGGTGCATAGTAAAGTGGGGCGACGCACAGTGGAGTAGCGCAGAGTGCAGTGGCGTGGATTCGAATGGCGCAGAGTGGCATAGAGTTGAGTGATGCAGAGGGCAGTGGCGTGGAGTAGTCGAGTGGCATCAAGTGCAGCGACAGAGTGGTGCTGAGTAGAGTAGCATAGAGTGGTGCAGAGAAGAGTGTAGTGCCGTAGAGTGCAGGGTCATGGAGGGCAATAGTGCAGACTAGAGCGGCGTAGAGTTGAGTGGCGGAGAGTGCAGTATTGCAGTGTAGAGAGTCAGAGTGCAATGGTGTAGAGTAGAGTGGTGTGGAGAGCAGTAGTGTAGAGTACAGTGATGCAGAGTAGAGTGCTGTGGCATAGAGTGCAGTGACCAAGTGCATTGCCGTAGAGTGGTGTACAGTGCAGTGGCATAGAATGGAGTGGAGCAGACTGGAGTAGAGTGGCATAGAGTGCAGTGCCGTAGAGTGGATTGTTTAAGAGTAGAGTGAAGTTGCATAAAGTGGCATGGTGCAAGGTAGAGTGCAGTTGCGTAGAATGGCATATAGGTTAGAGAAAAGTGGTGTAGATTGCAGTGGCATAGAGAGCAGTGGTGCAAAGTAGAATAGAGTGGCATAGAGTGGATTGGCATAAAGTGCAGGGGCATAGAGCTGAATGTTACAGAGTAAAGTGCATTGGCATATTGTATATTGGCACAGAGTACAGTGGAGTAGCGTGCAGTGTTGCAGAGTGTGGTATAGTGGAGTTGTGCAGAGCAGATTAGTGTGGCCTAGACTGGAGTGGTGTAGAGTGCAGTGGGGTCGAGTTGAGTGGCAAAGAGTGCATTGGCTTAAAGTGGTACAGGGTAGAGTAGAGAGGCGTATCGTGAATTGGAATAGAGTGCAGTGGTGTGAAGTGGTGCAGAGTGCAGTGGCGTGGAGTGGTGCAGAGTGCAGTGGCGTGCAGTGTTGCAGAGTAGAGTGCAGTGGTGTGGAGTGGTGTAGAGCGGACTATAAAGGTATGGGAAGTGCACTGCCACTGCATACAATACATTTTCAATTGAAATAACCATTACATTGGCACAGACATATAGTTTTACTAATACAACTAAAAAGTGCACAAACGAAAATGTATGGAAATGTCATCACCTAGTGTGAAGATTTGTTTTGATCATATTAAAGTATTTGTTTCCAACACACTTCAGAAATAACAAAAATGTGCTTCATTTGTGTTCCTAATTCTGTTATATTCTGAAATACTTACACAGTTCATTTTAATGTTGTTGTGTCCTAGAAAAAACCTATTTCCTACCCCTAGTATCCAACAAGATTGTCACGTAAATTCTCACTCTTTGAAGTCAGAGAAAGAAAAGTAAACAAGCCCCCTCCGAATTCAGTGCCTGTCATTTGACCTCGGTCTTTGAATGCACAGCAAATGTAACAAGATAAGAACAGGGTTTAAAGGCCTAGTTACAGAAAGGGAGTTTGTGGAAGAATACAGTAAACACACTTTAGGGCAACGGGAGGGACAAACTGAACCTGGAGAGAATATGCAAATAAATCCAGCAAATAGATATCCAGAAAAGTGAGTTAGGAACCACGAAGCAAATGGTATTCAACAGACGGAATGCATTCCTAGGTCAATTTTCTGAAAGTCCCGAAGATGTCGTTAGCAAACCAGACAGCAGGCTGCGACCTAAAATGCCTGGCGGAAGCTGTTACAGCTTTCCTAAAGGTAATGTTTGAAGAGACTGAATTAGGTGCAGGGTTTTCTGGTCCATGAGAAGAGGCAGACCAAAAACATCAAAGCAAATTCAGTTAACAGAAATTAAGACAGTGAATCACAGCTTGGTCAACATGCAAAATCTTGCCGAAAACAGACAGAAGTGAAGATCCTTCATTGCTGCTCTAAACGGCAGCTGGCATAACGGACAGTAAGTAAGAGAATGGTTATTGAAAATGTAATTATTTTAGCTGAATTATGAATGCTTCACTGGGCCAGTGTGGGCTTGGCCATTGACAAAAACACAAAAAAAATATATTTAGGAAGCTGCGGCAAAAGCACAGCGGCAAAGGGTATAAAGCCGAATGTAGCTGGGTGTTTAAAAATCATCATGTTTCAAGTGATTTCAGACTACCGGAGGGCCTCCCTATATTTGCCAACCAATTCCATGGTAGTCATTGTAGGCTCAAGTGGATGGTATTGTCGTCTAAAATGGAATTTACCCATCATCGTTTTGCTCAAGGATGTTTGTGTGTAAGTGATGCTATGTTGCCAAAGTGCAGTGACCCCAATACAGACTGGACTTGGGCATGAATGAGCAGCCATTAGATGTAAGGTTATGTTTTACCCATGACACTGATGTAAGGAAATGTATTGTATTGCCATGACACCCCCTCCGTTTTATGCTGTGGACATGTGTTGTTTAGATCTCTCCAGTGGCTGCTGCATGCTATCCAGGCCCAAGACATGTGTGCTCTTTGTTTAAGAGCAACTGGTTACATTTATAATTTGCCATAACAGTCACTCTATTACGCCAACTACTGGTGAGCAGGGTCCCAGCTCTGTAGCATAGAGTACAAATATGGGAGTAGGAGAGGAGGAACTAATTTTAGTCTCTATACCTAAAATATGATATGAATTTGCAAAATATGTTTTTCCTAAGCAGTCCACACTGCAGCAAAAATTCCCATTTTTTAAAACATTAACAACTTAAAAACTGTAACTTTTATTTAGAAAGCACTGTCAAAACCATTTGCATCAGATTTTATTTAAAATGTTGTTGATCTTTGTTTATTGTTTGTCACTTTTGTTTTACTCTTGTAAGACAAACAACCCCTTTTTTATTTAATCTAGTGAGAGTAAAAACAGCAAGTAACAAATAGAGAAACAAAGAAAAAACAGAATGTACCGTAGGTCAAATATTTATCCATTATTAGAACATTGGAATGTTGGGAGCTCCATTGAAAACAATGGAGAGCTCTGGGCTTATAATGGCTGGTATAAGCCTGGAGCTCCAACATTCCAATGTTTCTTTGTTCACAGCTCTGGCTGTGAACAAAGGGTTCAGGGAACCTGAGGGGATTCCAATCCCCTCAAGCTCCCAAAAGGCTTTGTTTTTTTTGTTAGAACATTCTGCACTCTAGTGGCAGAATGTTCTAATAGCCTTATAGCCCTTCGTAGATGGGCTATACCTCTATTAAAGTCCCTCTCCCTTGTTAAAGGACCTCGCCTTCGGCTCGGGGCCTTTAACAAGGAGAGGGCCTTTAATAGCCGGTATAGCCCTCTACAGCGGGCTATAAGGCTATAATATTCATATCCAAATTAAGAACAGTTGATGACATTAAGAATTTCTTTCAAATGCTTGTTGCTAATACCCTGTCTACTATGCCCACGGGCAAGGCTGCTAAGGATAGTTCTGTGCTTTCCCTAACCATCAAGAGATCAGCTCCTTGAAAAGGGAATTCAAGAGCTGCCTTAATGACCTGTGCAAAGACGTTTCAGCCATTGGAGACAGGGTGAACGACCTTGGAATGCACAGTAGACTCCCATGCTGAAGACCAAGAGATGATGTGGAGGAGAGTCAACGCACTGAATGAGCAACACATTGAACTCCAGGCAAAGCAGGATGACCTAAAAAAATCAGGGTCGGTGCAAAAACGTACGCATCAGGGGATCCACCGGGGAGCAGAGGATAAAGACATTATGGCGTTCACCAGGGACCTATTGGGGGCTGTCCGGGGAGGCTCAGGGGATGCACCCTTGGTTCTTGACAGGGCTCAACGTGTGGCAGCTATGAATGGCCGCCCGGACATTGCTCCAGACATACTCAGCAGAATTCACTTCTTCCAGGACAAGGGGGCTATGCTCAAGGCAGAGAGGGGAAAATCAGTCATAGTCTTCCAGGACCACACTATGCGGATATTCCAGGACCTCTCTCCACTGATACTGAAGATGAGAACGAGACTTCAAGCCAGTCACAGAGAAACTGAATAGCCAAGGAATCAAGTACCAACAGGCCCACCCCTTCGGACTCCTTTTTCAATGGAATGGCAGGCAGAGAATAGTGGAATCCCTCACAGAAGCCAGAAATATTCTCAGGCTCCTGGAGGTCTCATCCTGCAGAGACCCTTCTCCCTCCTCACCTGAACGACTGAACAGTATGCATCCCACAAGGAAGGAAGACTGTCCATAGGCACGGCCGGGGCTGCAACAATTATTCAGCAAAAGCCTCTTGCACCGCGAAAGCGGACATTATTGCACACTTCCAACAGATGAAACAGGAACCTCCACACTCCTCCACCAGTGATGGCTGATCCCTTTTTGCTTTTGTCGCCATAAGTGGGAAGGGTAGGGCCAGACATGGGTCCTGTGGTCACAGTGCCACTGACTGGGGGTGAATGTTTGAATTGTAAAGCATTCTGTCCACCATTTGTTCTTTTGCTTTTGTCGCACTAAGTGGGAAGGGTATGCTCACACATGGGTCCCATGTTCACCGTGCCACTGGATTCAAGCTAGCCAGTCTGATATGGGATGATACCCGAAACCCGGATGCGTGTTTCTGGTCCAGGGAGGACCTGGTCTGGTAGTTTGGGCTGGACTGTTTCCATGGAGAGCAGGGTCAAGACTGATTAACAAATGACTTGGTCCAAACTGGGATGGATTAAGACCAGGTCTGTGACTGGGGGGGGGGGGGGGGGGGGGGGGTTTGATTTGTTCAGCATTCAGTCCATAATTTGTTCTTTTTGCTTTTGTTGCCATAAGTGGGAAGGGCCTGCCCAGCTGTGGGTCCTGTGCTCGGAGTGCCACTGGATTCAATCTAGCCTGGCTAATTAGGGATGATACCCCGAAACTGGTCCCAGGATGCTTGTTTCCAGTCCAGGGAGGGCCTGACCTGGCAGTTCGGGCTGGACTGTTCCCATGGGGAGCTGGGTCAAGACTGATTTGCATATGGCTAGGTCCAAACTGGGGTGGCCTGGGGAGCAGAAAAACAATTGATTAAACCCAGATCTGTGACAGGGGGTAGGTGTTTGACTTGTTCAGCATTCCGTCCATCTTTTGTTCTTTTTTAGTAGGGACAGGAATACGGCACACTTTCATAGTACGGGCGCTATGTCTGGGCTGCTCATGATGAAGATCACAGATGTAGGGCCTGTTGACGCTTGACGCTACTTGCATCCAGACTCATGAGACTACTCTTTCACTCCCATGTGCACCTCTCCTACTCCGTATTGACGACCTGTTTTTAACTAAATCTCCGCTTCAGACCTTGACCTCTGCAGAGATGTTGGATGTCTCCATTTCAGATCATGCACATGTAGAGTTTGTATGGGTACAGCGTGCGGGTGCGCCACGTGACCCCCCACATCCCCCACACTGGTGCCTCTCTCCCCAGCTTCTGAGAGACCCAGTGGAGAAGGCCTCCACCAAAGATGCTATCACCAAATACTTCACACTCAATGTTCTCCCAGACACCCCCCTCACATTCTCTTGGACGAGATTAAAGCCACCATACTTGTGGTGTTATATCTTCCATCTCCAAAGCTAGGACTCGAGAAGCACACCTGTTCGAAGTGCAGCTCACTCAGGAGATCTGCTCCTTGGAACGCAGGGACAAACAGCACCCCACATTACGAGCTAAGTGACAACTAGCCATACTAATGGGTCAACTTCAGGCACATAGGGTCAGCAAAGCTTAATGCTCACTCCTAGCGCTCAAACATAAGTATTATGAGATGGAGAGAGACAAGGCAGGCACCATTCTAGGGCGTAAGGTGGGGGACTCCGCCTGGGTGGCCAGGGAACCAGATAAACAGGAGGCTTACTACCAACACCGCTACGCCTCTGAGAGATTGGGGGAGACCAAACCGCTATCAACTCTCACGTCTAAAACTGCCCCTGGCAGGCCGTGAATGCTCACTCGGCTGTGATTTGGAAAAGCCTTTCTCCAAGGCGGAGCAACTAGGGCCCTTAGAAAACTCCCTAAGGGTAAATCTCCTGGCCCGGACAGCCTTACCCCTGCTTTCTACGCAGTCTTTTTCCTGCAACTACAAGACCACCTGCTTGCGCTATGTAATTGCCTTATGCAACAATGTCCAAAGCTGAGATCACACTCATCCCCAAACTGGGCAAGGACCCAACACTCTGATCCTTTTATTAAACACGGAAGCAAAACTCTACTACAGGGTGGCTAAGTCGCAAGCGTTTAACTTAACTTTACTACAGCCGCACCTCCAAAAGTTGCAGGCACTGACCCCTTTCCACTGGCTATCGCACTCCATTCAATACTTGAGCCTTACCATCACTAACTCCCTTGCCACGTGGATGCAGGCTAATTGGCAGCACTCTTGTAAAGCGATTTTAGTAGACCTCTGGCGCTGAAGACCACTTTATATCTCCTGGCTGGGTTGCGTCAATGTGGTGAAAATGAACATTCTCCCCCAGTTCCTTTACCTCTTTCAGTCGCTCCCTACACCTGCACCACAGAGGACATTAAACAGCTGCAAGGGGATCTCCCCTCCTTCTTTTGGAAAGGGATGCAGCCTGCATATCTACCACCCAGCTCATGCTCCCTGGGATTAGGGGAGGGCTCGCCTGCCCTAATCTCCAGAACTACTACTGGGCTGCCCACTTGCGCTTCATTTCGGAGTGGGTGGTCAGAGAAAGCAAAACAAATTTGGTACAAATGGACTGGATGGTAGTCAGTAGGCCACTGTGTGACTTGGCCTGGCTCCCGAAGCAGCTTTGTCCTGTTAGCACTTAGATGCCACCCAGATTCGAACAGGTCTGGAAATATGGGACAATTTGGTCACTGGGAGGGGCATGACCACGATTACCCCTCTGAACACCACAGTAGCACGCAACCCAGATTCCACAACTGCTCTCCCCCGGAGCTCATTCTATGACTGGACTGGGGCTAATACAGAGTCCTGCAAGATCTCTTTCAGGGGCCGACTATCAAATCATTAGACCACTGCAAAGCTGACTTTCACCTCCCCAACACAGCACGCCTTCAATACTTCCATTTGAATCATAGGGCGTTGCTCTCCCCTCCTCTACCCCCCCAATACCCTGGCGGCAACTCTTTAAAACACTGGTTCGTTACTTTGAGGGCACTTGGGGCCTGGTGTCCAAGACATATGATGTGCTACAATAATCCCGCCTTCTGCCCTGCCCCCCAATTCAGTGGAGATGGGCCCTAGCAACACCCCAGACATCTCACAGAAGCAATGCGACTTGCTGTGGCATGAAGTCCCCTTAACGCACAAAAGTATTTCTCAGCAAGAAGCGGCCTACAAGATAATGATACAATGGTATTATACCCCTACCAGCTTACACTCCATCTACTCCGCAGCCCCAGCCTTGTGATTGAGATGCAGAGAACAGTTAGGTGACTTTCACCATGTATGGTGGGCATGCCCACCTATCGCCATTTTTTGGAAGGAGATTCTAAGCCGTATAAAAGGCACTTACCCACAGACTATCACAAAATAATCACACAATAATCCGGAATATTCGCCTGACAACATTTGAAGCAATGACACATGCTGACTAGTATCTTATAAGGCACATGACGGGCATGGCAAAACAGTTCATAGGCTGAGCCTGAAAGTCTCCCTCTACCATATCCTGTTGCATACTGGTTTACAAAGCTCTTGCACACCATGGCAAGGGAGCACTTGACCCACAAACTGTCCTTCTCTGACAATAAATTATTGCATCTCTGGACACCTCTTATTGACTACATGTCCCACCTAGAATATTCATGCTTCCAAACACCATGGCTTCGTGTCCTTCACTTGTTTAACTAGATTGAGCAGAATGGGGTGCACTTACACTCCTGCCAACGACCACACCCGCTGGGCAGCATCGCACCCCGGGGCAACCCCGCCCCATCTCCCCTGTCCTTCTCTCCCTTCAGATCCCTGCCATAGAGAATGCTCGGCCAGCGGCCTGTTGACCATATTTAGTTCTTCCCCTCTCCTCCCTCTTTCTAAGTTCTCCTGTTGACTTGTTGAGCTTTTGTTCAGGCACAGAGGCGAGAAGCACTGCGTCCCCCTTATGGGGTTCTCTCACCTCACACCCAGACACAGACTACAATGCAAGGGCCCCTACCCCTGTGCGGTAGGAGCCTTGTTGGACGAATACCTCCTTGCCTCTCACACTGATACCCCATAGGCCTTTTGGGGACACGCTCACTTCGACTGCACTCACCTGCTTCATACGCTTGTTTGGCTGTCCCTCTGATGTGGTTTTGCAGTGCTATTGATTGTATTGCCCATGAACACTGTGCCTTTGCTTCTGCCCTAGCATTTTACATTGGTTTGATTTAATATTGTATTGCCAAAACTCAATAAAACAGATATTAAGTAAAAAATCACCTGTCTTCAATTTGGCCATATTTCAGCGCCAGTATGCTTCCAGGTGATAGTGCACTTAAGATATCTTTACAAATAAAATGAAATGAACAGGGCTGTGGAATGCATGAGCATACAAGTCTTGCAGCTCTGAAGTGATAAAGTAAGATTTATATTACCTATTACCCTTCTATTTTTGGGGGGAATATAAAATATGTTATGCCTTAGGTCAGCTCAGCGAATTCCAAAGCAATACACATTTCTGCACAAATCTAGTTCATATAGATTAAGAAACCACAAAGATAGTTTATGAGATACTTTTAAGTAAAACTGCCCAATTCGAAGAATCAGGCAGCTTACAACCACAAAAAAAAAAAAACATTTACAAAAACCAAATTGCAATTCTGTAGACTTGTTACCGAATCGCAATTTGGGTTGGTGAATTGGTATATGGAAGGGGCATATTTAGGGCGCAAATTACGATCACAAAACATCATTTTTTTACCGACTACTGAAAGGTAGTGGTAAACATTAACGATTGGAAGAGGTCCCTATGACACCCTCTCTCCTTTGAGAATTAAAAAAATATGGCCTAGATGTAGGTAATTTTATTTTACCACTTCTTAAATACCGAATTTTACCGATTCGGTATTTAAGAAGTGGTAAAATAGAAGGGTGGGGATGTAGGTATTACAGAATCGGTAAATACCGAATCGTTAAGATTCGGTATTTAGCGATTCTGTAAATACCGATTCGGTAATGCCCATTGATTCCTATGGGCATTGAAGCCCATAGGAATCAATGGGCATTACCGCATCGGTATTTACCGATTCGGTAAATACCGATTCCAGCAAGGGTGCAGGGGGTGTCACTTTGACACCCTCTAGCACCCCAAATACAGGCATGTGTGCCATGTGGCACACAGACATGCCCTAAGGGCATGTATGTGTGTCACATTGCACAGGTGTGCATGCACAGATGTGCATGCAGACCTGAATTCGGTATTTTACCACACAATAGGATTGTGTGGTAAAATATCGACTCTTAAGGGCCTGTGGCACTCTTAGGAGTGTCACCTACATATGGATTTACCGATTCAGTAAATATACCGAATCGGTATTTTACAGAATCGGTATATTTACCGAATCAGTAAAATTACCGATTCTTAAAATAACATGCCCCTACATCTGAAAACCCTAATACCGGTCGGAAACTGCCGAAATCGGCCGTTTCCGACCGGTATTAGGGCTCCTACATCTGGCCCTATATCTTTTAAGAGCAGGGAGTGGTCCTACGGACCACTGCCTCCCCTCAACAAAAGAAACTTAAATGTTTCATTTTTTCCTTGAAACGCATCCCATTTTCCTTTAAGGAAACTGGGATGCATTTCAAAGATAAAAGCTTGCTTTATTAAAAAGCGATCACAGACATGGTGGTCTGCTGATCACAGCAGGCCATCATCCCTGAGACTGCTGTAATTCCTAATGGGTCACAAATTACGGCCTACCTCATTAATATTCATGAAGTAGCCCCACTAGGAATTGCTAATTTATCTTTTGTACATTAGGAATTGCGATTTCCAAACTGAGATTTGGTAAGAATCACAATTTGGAAATCGCTATTCTTAATTTTTGTACATATTGCCCATTGAGTCTTAAGAATTAGTCCTGCTTGTTACACCTATTTTAGTTTTGCAGTGTTTCCTGCTTCCTCAGGGCTTTCATAAATATTTCAAACATGGTATCCTTGACATCTGAGAATATTTAAAGCATCTCACATTTAAGCAAAACTCAACGAGATATGTTTAATGGCCATAGATACTCTGCCGCCAAAGTGGAATTGTTTAATTTCTTAGCAGTGCTTTCCATCTGAGGGTCACACTTCTTTCACACCTTCTGGGAAGCTGGGACTGCCCTTTGCTTCTTTCAAGGACTAGCCACACCATAGTCTGGATGGCTGAAGGGGAATTCCATATTGCTGCCAAGTGGGACTTTTGGGTTTACAAAGGCCTCTGCCACACTTTTATGGGTCTTCTAAGCATCACCAGAACGAGACTCTACAGGATGACAAAGACATTTAAGGCTCACAGCTTGAGATTTCCTTTGAAGGAAAATAAGATAAGCTGGAAGGGTAGAGGTAGTCTGTAAGGTACAGAAGAGAGTTCCAGAAAACTGAGAGATTGCGACAATGGATTTTTGGAGCATATAATTATCAGACAGTTCTACTGTAAAACAAAATGTCCTCATGAATGAAAATGCAATGCTCAAACGTGAAATAGATAACAAGGGAATATTAATGGATAGGCCTCTTTGCCAATAGCTGACCAATTTGCATTAATATATTCAGTTTGTCCAACTTCAAAGAGGAGAAGCCTTCCCTGCCTGCCCTGCAAGGGAAATTTGCTAAAGCTTTTGGAACTTCCCTCCCGGGGATGGGTGAGGCTGAAGGGCCTGAGACAGAGGAAATTACCTCTTTCCTAGAAAGTAGACTGGTTGCAACAGGATATTTTATTTCTGCTTGCTTGGTGGAAGTTCCCTTATGAGCCTTAAGTGTGAATATGATCCTAATAGCAGAGGAAGCAGTTGCCTAATACAGAGAATGTGCTTCCTGGTGGGGAGAATATCATTAGACCTATCAGAAATTTACATTTTACTGTGGACCTGAGACTAGAGTTGTTATAAGCCTCCTGCAAATGTATTCCATGGAATACATTATAAGACACAGTGTACGAGAGCTTTTTCAGAAAAGTTGCTCCTTAGAAAATGTTAAGCTCTACAGTACAAGTGGAAGTTGCCAAGCCTACCTGAAAACGATGCAGCCTTAGCAGCTTCAGTCTGCTCTAAGCGCTTTGGCAAAATGTTTAAGTCTATGGCGAACATGTCAAGGCCAAAGCGGGGCTTGTCGGGTTCAACATATCTGAAATGCTACAGACTTTGAGGCTTGTCCCGATAAGTCCAAAGGTAAAAGGTAAAATGTTTGACCAGGCCTAACCACTGGCTTTTCATAAGACAAAATCAATCACTCTCACAACAGCACAGAAGATGCCTCGGTTCCAGTCAGCGGCAAGAAAGAAACAATCTTTTACATTTACCCTAGGATAACACTGAATGTGTTTTTCCAATGCCTAGCTGAAGTATTTTTTCTTCTTGATTCCTTTATCAAATTTTCTTTATTTTTTTGAGTTCCCTTTCAACTAACGTGTTTTGGTCCTTTAAAGTTGCTTGACTTTAAGGGTATTGTTGCTTTACACACATTCCACATTCTCTGAGCAAGGTATTGATGCATGTTTGAACCTATCAAGGGATAGGGATACTAAGGATTCCTCATAGAAACCAGTTTACATTTGTGGGTCAGATTTTTTGTTTTTGGAAGCTCAGTCATAACTCGCATCAAGACTGGGAACTCTCTCTCCCCCAGCTTAGCATTTTGATCCCAGTGCCTTGAGACCCTTACGGGTGAGTAGTTGCGCTTTACAAGCCCCTGATTGATTGATTGATTGAATCCTTGCAGCAAGTTGAAACACAGAGGATCTAATTACGACTTTTGGTGGAGAGGTGGTGTGGCGGTGCCAACACCAACGCCCGCTCCGCTGAAGGTTGCAGCCACCCACCCGTCAGATTACGACCAATATATGGTCTGGCAGGCGGGCGGGCGGTGTGGCGATCCCACTACGGTGCGTCTTTCAAAGGCAGAGGTGCCTTTGAAGGAGGCAACGCAATGGGAAAGCCACACAGGGTTCCTGCAAGGCATGGACTCGAACGTTCATGTCGTGCAGGAATCTGAGTGCATGCACACAGGGGGGACATTTTGTGCCCTCTTTCATGCATCTCCAGGTTGAGGAGGCACTGGGGACCCTGTAGGGCCGTCTTTGTTTCAGCAGGGCCAGACTTTTCATGGAAGAAAGCTCTACATGAACCTGCCGGCAGTCCTAAAACTTGTAATATGCATGGTGGTGCAGCACTGGCACCACCTGCATATTACATAGCACCTGACCGCTGCGTCAACGCCAGGGAGTGGTGGTTCTCTGGCAGAGCCAGCTGTCCAATTACAGTCCATCCGCCCAAGTCATAATAGGGCAGTCAGACCGCCAGTTTGCTGGAACGCCACTGCCGCGCAGCCAAAGGGTCTGGCGGTCCTCAGACCACCAGACTTGTAATTATGTAATTTTCCAATTCTCGTTCGCGAACGAGAATTGGAAAATCTCGTGCGATTACGCCGTTTCTGAAGAAATCCGTCTGGTTACTTGGAGAGAAAAATATCTATTCTGACTGCCAAAAAGGTGAAAAAGATCTTTCAACCTAAAGCCTGCGTGAGTCAGATAATACCAGGGCTTTTGTGGTGAAGACTGTGGCAGAAATTGGATTTTTTTTTTAAATACACCAGTTCAAGAATTCAAGCAGAACTGCCCAGGGGGTCTCGTCTTTATTTTAAGATTGGTTGTCCTGAAGATGGTCTTAAGGAGTCAACAAACATAAGACCGAAACATCGACTTTATTGTCCATATCTTCCTTGGTCTGATTAAATTTGAACAGCAGCATCTCTTTTTTTTGTATCATAGGAGTCGTTGTTATAAATTCTGAGTAGATTGGACTTGAATACAGGTGGATTAATGGAGTGATGTATTTAATTCCTGTTCATTTGTAAGTTTTTGTATTATTATTAATTTTTAATGCTGAACAGTACCCTAAAGAAAATATAAAGAATCAATTTTCTATGAAACAAATTTCCTGTGTAGCTCTTTTGTGTATCCATTGTGATTAATTTTCGAGTCTTGAATATTGAGACATTAAGAATTTTAAACAGATGCCAATTAGGTTGGATCGACCATAATTTACAAGAAGAAACTAGGTCCATATTCTGTGATTAGTTTCTAATAAACAAATCCCCTTGCAGGCGCATTTGTTATTAACATATTAGCCCAAGCTCGTAAGGGTTTATTGGGTCACCCACTTCTTTTGACCAGACTTGTAATTAGGCCCTAAGAATCTTAGGGACAATGTCTCCAGTACGTGGGTTCTCCTACTGAATGCTTAGCAGAGATGTTCACGATGGGACATTTTATGGGTCTCGTGTGCTGTGGTAGATTTTGTTAAAAGATTGATAGAGCAGTAGGAAGGTCTTTTGTTGGTGTCAGGTTGCACTAATTAGCAAAGGTATGCCGTGAAGCTGCTGAAATACCAGTTAAGTCAGCAGATAACTCCAACTGCGATCAGATAGATCAAGGGTACCAAAACAGGTCACTGACTGGAAGGCCTTCCATTTTCTTTGTAAGCATCCAGCTTTTCAGTGATACTGTCTTCCAGAGATATTTTGCACATAACTTGCAACGTTTAGCAATAGCTATTTATGAACATGTGAATTGAACTCTGCCACAGAAACACAGTTGAAGAAACCTTAAAAGTTACAAAATACCCAGTAACTAAAAGTTTTATTTAATAAGCCACTGTCTTCATGTGAGTCAAGAAAAGCACTAAGTTGGTGGTCTTCACTTTCGTAGAGCCTGTGGGGAGAGAAGCTGCACAGGGGAGCCTGATAGGAAGGGGGAATGCAGGACTGGAAAACAGAGATTGAAACAGCACTCATTTTAGCTAAAATTATGTTTTCACCAAAATGTGACATGACTAAATCATGTTAATAAACACAATTCTAACCTGTATATTGAACTAATTTCAACTACTAATTCATTATTTGCATCTTAGGTTCATCTTAAAAATCATTAATACTCAATTAGATTTGTCACATAAAAAATATAAACCTTAAAAAAAACTTTAAAAGCACCTATGCTTTAAGTCAGTGCCATCAGTCATAATAGCCTCATAAAGGAGGGGTCAAATCCAGGCACAATCAAGGGAAATAGGACACTTGTACGGTATATAAGACCCCTCACCTCAGCACATTGGCCAGGTATCTGAAGTTCCTGTTTTTTTATTTTCTAAACAGGTGACTAAATGTCATAATACTTTCAAGGTGATCGTTTAAACCTTTTTGGCTATGACGTTTACATCTGCACGGAAAAGGAGATAATCTAGCATCACCAGCTTCCCATCTGCCCATTCAGCAGTGTAAGAGAGAAAGTATGTTTTGTCTGAAAAGGAGCTAAACTGAGCTAAATTTGAAATCCTAACCAGAATACCAGACTCTTCTGCTCCGCCATTTAAGTGGCTCACTAATCCAAGAATGACCTCTACCTCCTCTCAGAAAGATAAGAATCTGGGGTCTTTTTCCTCTTTGATCTCCACCCAGATATCAACACAGTGATTAAGGGTTTCTGAATATACAACTCTCCATGATCAGAAAAACTAATCCTCTCTTGCAACACTTTCAACGGACTAAACAAGATGTCTCATCATGGACAGTGTACATATGTATGTTATGATGTACACTGTGCTCACAAAGGCTTTTTTATAAATGACATCACAGACTTCAAAATCAGACCGTCAGGTTATGTCTGAACTTGTGGACCTATAACCAAGTAAAACCAGCTCTGAGAGCATGCTGCGGGCTCCGTGAGGATTTTAGACTCAAAGTCAGGATGTTCTGTATTGTCTATAAGGCAAAGCGGAGTAAAGGACCATGATATCTGCAAAAGATGGCTCCCCAATTCCCCCCGTCGAAAAGCTCCAGTCAGCACCCAAGCACAAGATTTCTCTAGGCCCATTCAGTACCTTACTGGCACAAGAACATGTTTCAATTTTTTTTTTTTAAATAAACAGTACTCAAATATTCTTGTGGGATTTGAATTAAACAAAATATATATTCAATATAGGAATTAATGCCAGATGAAGAAAAAACTATTTCTTAGACCTAAAAACTAAACATGATCTACCAAAGGGAGAGTTATGGTATTGCCTACGTCTGTGTTCCGTATTGAGAGAAATAAGTAACACTACACATCTTCAAGATCAAAAGGATAGTTGTAGCTCTAAAGTTAGAAATCTTATTTAAAGATATCTCTAGCTCAAAAATGTGCTAACATTTTATCAACCACAGCATTCGCGTTATTATTAAAAATAAAAGTGACTGTGCAAACTAATTGAATTCTGTGATCCTCGATACAGAATAGCATTGATATCCAAGAGATCTTCAAAGTGTTAAAATACAAACAGTTTTGGTGCAAAAAAATACTTCAATGAAGAATGCACTTAACACCTCAGAAAATAGAAAAACCTGGTCTTCTGCAAGGTGAAAGGTTCTGGAAAGGTCTACATGTCCATTATATCCATGTGTTTTCTATGCCCCATCATTGAAGTCTGATGGGAAGCAGAAAATATTAAAATGAACATGTTTTTAAATAGAAACAGACAGCCAGGAACATTCTTTTTACTGACATAACTATTTAGCCACATTTGGGAAAAGAGCATCAAATCTTGCCTACTCCATGGAATTATGATGGCTAAAACAATAGTGCTAAAAGCTGGAAATCTGTAACTAAGCCACACATTGACACATAGACCCTGAAAATTATAAATTTGCTAGAACAAAAAAAAATTTACTTCAAAGGTCAAACAGAGCAAATAAAGTTTGTATGGAAAGACTTTCTGGGTCTATATGCGGTGTAGCTGCCATTTGTTTTTGATACTTTCAGTATAACCTTAAAGGACATACGATGTATACTAGTTACAATCTGTAGGATGTGTTAGAAAAAGAAATATTCCGATTCAGACTGCAAAACATTTAGCACTACCTGTTTACCACCTAAGTCGTTAATTAATTTTGTCAGACCTTTGCCATCATTAAGTTGGTTATTTCTAACTGGGGACGCCTAGATTTTAGAAAACGCGTCCCCAATGCTAAAAGGAGCATGGGCTAAGCCTCCTTTACTGCTTATAGCATCATTTATAATAAAATACATTTGTCTGAAAGCCTTTTAAGTGGCAAATGAGGGTTTGTAGTCCACTCTATGATATACAAATTGCGTGCGTTTGCCGCTACACGTGTATTATTTGTTTGTACCTCTATGTCTCTTTCTCTCACACCCCATTTATTTTTTACATAATAACACAGATGCTCAGCCTAAACCCTAAAATGTTGAAAAGTGCTGGGTTGTAGATCCGTAAATAGATTAAAAGATTCCCAGCTCCTAGTCCATTTACTCTGCAGCTAAAGATGCTCTGTAGAGGCAGTCTTAGAACTGTCACCATGGTACCCGAAGCCAAAGGTCGTAGGGCCACTAGTGTGTTATTAGGACATAAACAGACATCTTATTCTTCACAGTACATATAGCTAGCAGATTCTGAACGTGAGCAATCCACTTGCGACAATAGGCAGGATACTTAGCATAAAACACAAAAATAAAGTGTATTTAATGTGGGTCAAGCAATTTACAACTTATTATTTGGACCTAGACGAACTCTTTCTAAAGCCACCCTGGTTACAATAAAATAAAAAAAGACTGAAAATGTAGAGAGAAACCAGCTTAAACCCGTAGGCTTTGTGGGATGCCAAGGACAAGGCTTACCTATGTGAGTTAAAGAAAAAAAGGGTCTATAGCATCGTTATTCACCATAAAAATATAAATTATACTGTAACCTGTGATTAAATGCCAGATTCTGAGCCAATAATTTACTATAAAAAGACATTTTGGTCGGTGTCTAGTCAACGGAAAATAGAAATATGCATTTGGTGCATTTCGTCTTCTGAGTTTTATAAAGTGCTGTTTTGCCTTTCGGCTACTACAAGTTGGAGAATGTGCTTACATATTGTGGGAACAACATTTTATAACAGTTGGCACAGGTTTCTTTTGAGAGCCGCAATAATATTAATATATCAAAAAACAGCATGTCCCTATGGCATATATTTGACAGGGCTTACTACTGATCTAATGCTACATATTTTATCATCCTTGGGATGATAAAAGGCGGGCAAGCCCATGCACAGATTCAAACACGCAGGCTACACTCCGATCTCTCAAGCCACTGAGCCATCGTGCCCGTACGGGCTGACGTGTTTTTCTGTCATGTGGCTTCTTTGATGCATGGATCCTACAAAGGTCTTGCATAAATTATCAAAGCCAAAGTTCCTTTAAGTTTATAGCGCAATAGCACCACCATAGCGCTATAATAATGCTGCAGTGCAAGGTCTTCCCTAAGCTGAAGGCCTCCATCGTAGTCTGGGGACTATGATGAAAAGGCGCTTTATTTCCATGCTTCGTGGTAAACTGTGCAGCCATTTCCCAGGCACTGGAAGGATTCTCCGGTTCCACTCGAGATCCGTCGCGTGGTGATGAAATTTCCAATCCCTTTTAAAGTCTTGCAGGCTCAGACTGTGCTCACAGCTCTTAAACTGCTATCGATAAATTAAGCAGACCAAAGGAGTACTTGGCTGATCAAAAAATTACATTCCACATCTGCAGAGATTAACTCAACGCACATCAATAATAATTTAAGGAAATGGATTAGCAATCATGATTCAGAACCATATTACTATTGATTCTCATGAAGATATAGTTGTGATCAATAAAGCACTAATCTGTAAATTTGATTAATTGAGTAAATCCTGTTTCCTAAAGCACTGGATAGGTAGAATTTAGTAATATCCCTTGCTGACCATGTAATATCCTTGCGGAGATTTAATGAAAATCGGCTTTAAAGAGTGGTTTCAACACTTAGATGGCGGCATAGTAGTGAGGGTGCTACGTGTGAGTGGAGAAGGTGTGCACACACTTGGATGCGCTGGAGGTGAGGAGATGACATAAGAATACAGACTTGTTTATTTGTTTCAGTTTAGTTTTTAAACGCTATAACCCTGTTTCATCCACAATACAATGCATCTTATAGCACTGAGTACTGCAATGTATGGTATTTCGTCTTTTCAGATCAATTTAAGTGGAGATGAAAAACATTTCAGAAAATTGTTCCATTTTTGTCATAATTCTGCATCAGAAAATGTATAATTGTGAAAAATTTGAAAACTAACTTGCCAATTTGAATTTAGAGCAATACTTATGCACTATTGCAAATCTTTTTGATTAACCTAACCAATAAAGTCCAACGAAGGAATTTTCAGTAGTTTACACTAAAAGGACATGTAAAACTTAAAGGTAAATGTAGGACCTTTTAAATGCACTGCACCCTACCCTTTGGGCTGTTCAGGGCCTACCATAGGGGTGAAGTATATGTTTTGAACAGGAAGGTTTGGGCCTGGCAAAAGGCTTATTTTGCTAGGTCGAAATGGCAGTTTAAAACTGCACACACAGGCTGCAATGGCAGGCCTGAGACATGTTTAAAAGGGCTATCCAAGCGGGTGGCACAATAAGTGCTGCAGGCCCACTGGGAGCATCTAACTTACAGGTCCTGGGTACATGCAGTACCACTTTACTAGGGACTTAAATTAAATATTGCAATTGGGTGTAAGCCTGTTCTACCATGTTTAGAGGAGAGAGCACAAGCATTTTAGCACTGGTTAGCAGTGGTAAACTACATAGAGTTCTACAGCCAACAACATTTTTTAGGAAAAAGTGGAGGCTAAAGGCAAAACGTTTGGGAGCGACCCTCCAGAGAGGGCCAGTTCAAACACCTACCCACCCAAACAAACAACTGAATAAGGTTTTCATACAGAATGCAAAAAAAACTAAATCTAAATTGTGCCATAAGTCTGTTAACCCTTTCACTGAGGCGGCTATTCCGCCGCAGTGCTAAGGGGCGGGGGGGCCGCGCGGCGCTCCCACGCTGGTGACGGAACCGCTCCGTCACGCCCCTCGGGTGAACTGTGCTTGTGACGGAACGGTTCCGTCACGGCCCCGCCCGCTCAATAGAACGCACCGCGCAGGCGCGGCGAGCGGGCCGTGACGAAACCGTTCCGTCACCAGCACAGCCCACCCGAGGGGCGTGACGGAACGGTTCCGTCACAAGCGTGGGAGGGGTTAAACAACCCTTTTCTCTCCAAAGACAGAATATGACGCTACTAATCAAATGGAATGGATGCATGGCACCGCGATTACAGCAAAAAAAATGCATTCAGAGGAAGGGAGAACAAGAAGAAAACGGAACCAAATACCTTCAGAAGAGATGAACTGCATAGTACAAAAATATCTTCTAAACACATAAGAACAACTGCTCCCTTGTGTCATGGTTTTTCACCAGATCCTGGGGCAGTCAGTGGCTACTGTCAGGTCTCTGAAGAGGAACAATCATTTACAATGGATTTCACAGCACACGGAAGTACTACCCCATGGCTGTAAGAGTTGAACACTTTCCAATTTAGGTCTGGATTGTCAAATGGTTTATGTGGTTGGGTAGTAAAAGCTTACTCTAGGAATAGATGAGAGTTTGGAACTTAGATATATTTATAATATGATCTATTGAGATATACATTTTCAAAGTGCTGCACATTCTAGGAACCACAGAGCTGAGAAACCGTATGTGGATCTCTTTCATCTCAGATTTATTCATTTCTTTCTAACTGCAGCCACACAGTTGTGACTAGGTCAGTTCAGTAGGCGACTCACCCAACAGCCTGCAGCAGTTCCTCAAGGATTATTCATCTCTTGTCTGTTGTTCAATTACTTGTGTTCACCCCTTGACCCAGCTTCTCAACCTACAGTAAGTCAACTTCCAAATATATGAAGATAAAAAGCCAATTCACTTCTGGCTAGATGACCATTTGGACAATCCTACAAACACACCTTCATGCTTGGGGCAAGTACTGGTTGAAGTGGAGCTTGCTTCATCAATGGAGACAAAAGAGAGATTGTAATGGGACACACTCAGCTTGGTCCTCTACAGTTCAACTGCCCTTTAGGGCTTACCAACTCCCATTGAACACCCAAAAAGTAAGGAACCTTTAGAAATTGTTTTACTCTAAACACTCAGTTGCCACCCAAGACAACACTGTAGTCAAAGGTACCACATTCCTGCTTTTCCTACTCTGCAATAGCCCTTCAATTCTTCAAACAGACCACTAGTGGAAGCCAACAGGTGCCTTGGTCATAGAACACATGGAATGATGCAACCCCTTCTACACTGGCCTCCCCCTGAAATTTCTCCTTCACTTTTAAAGGCTACAGCAAAAAGCAGCTAGTTTCGGTCTAAAGCTCGACAATTGTGATCACATCAAATGTGGATTAAGGGCTCTCCACTAGCTTCCAGTACAATTCATAATCAAATTTAAGGATCTCTGCACAGTCTAAAAGGCCTAGTGAGGTGAACATTAAGAATAGCTGCAGAAATTGGCCACTCACTTCTCCCAGGTCAAAAACCTCCCATAACTATCCGCTCTCATAAGCCATCACTAGTCATTTAAGAGAGAGAAACACCAAGAAACATCACTGGTGAAGGTGCTATTACTGTGGAATGAGACGCCCCCCCCCCCCTCCCCTTCTCATCCAAACTGAACCACTCACAAGTCCGGAAACGCTTTAAGACTGATATCCTGAACTTGCTTTCTAAATTAATTCATTACAGACAAAGGGTCTTGATCACCGAAGACGAGATGCAGTCTCTGGACCCATTGTCTTTTTACTCTTTAGTGTATAGTGTATGCTTTTGATCGCTCTAATGTAATTTAAAGCTAACACACAGTTCAAGTTCAAGTTCAAGTTTGGCATTTGTATAGCGCCCTATATACCCAGAGGGTCTCAAGGCGCTTGGGGAAGGGGAAGTTCATTTGTCGAATATCCAAGTTTTTAGTTCTTTTCTGAAGGTGAGGTGGTTCTGGGTAAGGCGGAGATGGGTGGGGAGAGAGTTCCAGGTTTTGGCCGCTAAGTAGGAGAAGGATCTTCCACCCATGGTGGATTTATGGATGCGTGGGATTGCGGCGAGGGCTTGTGTGGATGATCGTAGTTGGCGGGGGGGGGGTGTAAAAGGACAGGCGTGTGTTGAGGCAGTCGGGTCCTAGGTCGTAGAGAGCTTTGTGTACGTGGGTAAGGAGGCGGAACGTTATTCTCTTGTTGACTGGAAGCCAGTGGAGGTCTTTTAGGTGCTCGGAGATGACAGCTCGGCGGGGGAGGTCCAGTATAAGTCTGGCTGAGGCGTTTTGGATGCGTTGGAGTTTTTTCTGGAGTTTGGCGGTGGTTCCGGCGTAGAGTGTGTTTCCGTAGTCCAGTCGGCTGATCACCAGTGCGTGGGTGACCGTTTTTCTTGTTTCAGTGGGGATCCAGCGGAAGATTTTTTTAAGCATGCGTAGGATGTTGAAGCAAGATGAGGTGACGGCGTTGACTTGTCTGGTCATTGAGAGGGAGGAGTCTAGGATGAAGCCTAGGTTGCGTGCATGGTCAGCAGGTGTGGGTGCATTTCCCAGGGCCGGTGGCCACCAAGAATCGTCCCAGGCGGAGGGGGATGAGCCTAAGATGAGGACTTCAGTTTTGTCCGAGTTTAGTTTTAGGCGGCTGTCTTTCATCCATTTGGCTACTTCTTTCATTCCTTCGTGTAGGTTGGTTTTGGCGGAACTGGGATCGTTGGTGAGGGAGAGGATGAGCTGTGTGTCATCTGCGTAGGAGATGATGTTGAGGTTGTGTTTGCGTGCGATGGATGCGAGGGGACTCATGTATACGTTGAAGAGGGTGGGGCTGAGTGAGGATCCTTGTGGTACACCACAGATGACTTCGGTGGCCTCTGATCTGAAAGGGGGAAGGCGGATTCTCTGAGTTCTTCCGGCGAGGAACGAGATTATCCAGTCTAGTGCTTTACCTTGTATCCCGACGTTGCTAAGGCGTTTGATAAGGGTGGTATGACAGACTGTGTCGAATGCTGCGGAGAGGTCAAGTAGGATGAGTGCGGTTGTTTCTCCATTGTCCAGTAGTGTTCGAATGTCGTCCGTTGCTGCGATGAGGGCGGTCTCCGTGCTGTGTTTGGCTCGGAAGCCGGATTGTGAAGGGTCGAGTGATTTATTGGATTCGAGGAAGGCGGCGAGCTGATTATTGATGGCTTTCTCAATGACTTTGGCAGGGAAGGGAAGGAGTGAGATGGGTCGGTAATTCTTGAGTTCGGTGGGGTCTGCTGTGGGTTTCTTCAGGAGGGCGCTGAGTTCGGCGTGTTTCCAGCTTTCTGGGAAGATGGCAGCGTTTAGGGAGCAGTTGATGACATCTCGGAGATGGGGTGCGATAACAGAGTCTGCTTTGTTGAAAATGTGGTGGGGACATGGGTCGGTTGGTGATCCTGAGTGGATGGAGTTTATCAGACGGATGGTTTCTTCAGTGGTGATTGGGTTCCAGGCGCAGAGGTTGTTAGAGGGGTGTTTAGGTTCAGGTGAGGGTGGTGGGGCTTGGATTCCGGTCTCATTTGCGAAGCTGTTATGTATGTCTGCGATTTTGTTGTGGAAGAATGAGGCTAAGGAGTCGCAGAGGTCTTGGAAGGGGGTGATGTCGTTCGTGCCGGCGGGGGGGTTGGTGAATTCTTTGACAATGTTGAATAGTTCCTTGCTGTTTTGGGGGTTGTTGTCGAGTCGGTCTTCGAGTGCTGATTTCTTGGTGGAACGGATCAGTTGGTGGTGTTTGCGGATGGCGTTCTTGAAGGCTGCTTGGTTGTCTGAGGTTCGGTCTTTTTTCCAGGCTTTCTCGAGGGTGCGGCAGGTCTTCTTTGAGTTTTTGAGGTCCTCATTAAACCAAGGGGCTTTATTGTTGATTTGTTTGGATTGCTGTTTTTTCAAGGGTGCTAATTCATCCGCGCTATGGGTGATCCATTGAGTGAGGTTGGTTGCTGCAAGGTTTGGGTCAGATGATTTTGCAGGGAGGTTTTGTTGCAGTGATGTGAAGAGTTGGTCGGTTGTAATTTTGTTCCAGTTTCTGCGCGGAATTGGTTGAGGGAGGTTGTGGGTTGTAGTCTTTTTGTAGCTGAAGTGTACGCAGCTGTGGTCCGTCCATTGGTGGGCTGTGGTGTGGTCGAAGGAGATATGCTTGCTGGAGATGAAGATTGGGTCGAGCGTGTGCCCTGCGTTGTGAGTGGGGGTGTTGACAAGTTGTTTGAGTCCGAGATTGGCGAGGTTGTCCAGGAGGGTGGTGGTGTTGCTGTCATTGTTCTTTTCTAGGTGGAAGTTGATGTCTCCTAGCAGGATGTAGTCCTCGGAGGGGAGGGCGTGAGGGGTGATGAAGTCAGTGATGTCTTCGCAGAATTGTGCGCGGGGTCCTGGTGGTCTGTAGATGAGGGTTCCTCTGAGTGTGGACTTCGGGTCGGTGTGGATCTGGAAGTGGAGGTGTTTGGCGGTAGCAAGGTTGTCGTCGGAGCTGGTAGAGATGCGGATGGTGTTCTTGTGGACGATGGCGATGCCTCGTCCTGTTTGTTTGGTGGTGCGATCTTTTCGGATGATCTTGTAGCCGTCCGGAATGGCAATGGCGATGTCGGGTGCTGAGGAAGTGTTCATACAGGTTTCTGTGAGAAAGGCGATGTCCGGCGCTGTGGTGTCAAGTAGGTTCCATAGTTCGATGGCGTTACTGTGGACCGAGCGAGTGTTGAGCAGGATGCACTTCAGATGGTTGGGGTCGGAGCGCGGTTTGGAATCTGAGGGTGTGGTGGGTTTCTTAATGCAGTTGTACTTGCAGGAGAGGCAGGCGAATGGTCCATGGGTGCGTCCAGGGTCGGCTTGGTAATAGTTTGGTGAACGGCCGGGATTAAGGGCTGAGAGGGTAGCTGCATTGTATGTGATGCGGGAGGGGTGGGGTTTGCGGGGACCAGGGGGTCTGGCGCTGGGCGCGGTCCGGGCGCGGTCCAGACGCGGACGGGCGTAGACGGGCTTACCTTTGGCGCACCTTCGGCGCGTCCGCTGCGCGTGGACGCTGCGCGTTGGTTCATCTGCTTCAAATGGAGAGTGGGGGGGGCGGAGCGTGGGAGGGTCAGCTGGGAGGCGGGATCTAGGTGCAGGGAGGGTCTGGGACGGGCCAAGGGGCCAATGCAAAATGGCTGCAGGGTAAACAAATGCACGAAGGTAAAATATCCAAAGCGCTACACACCTCGAGGTGCACCACAATGAAAGCGCTAGCGGTGATTAATGTGTGCCAAGTAGCGTTATCGAGCGCTGCACCCAGAGCTATTTATTTCCAAAGTCAGTTGTCCAACAACACGAGCGCTGCACAATGCTAATGAAATGATCCAAGCGCTGCACAATGCTAATGAAATGAAACAAGCCCGTGGGTCACGAGCGCTGCACAAAGCTAATTAAATGATCCAAGCGCTGCACAATGCTAATAAATGATATGGACAGTACAGCAAGTTGATTAGCAGTAGCAGTAAATTGTACAATACCACCAGGAGAGGGAGGTGAGGGGAGCGACCGTTTCTGCGTGGAGCAGGACGGTCACAGCTCTCCACGAGGGCAAGCGTAGGCTCTACCTCTGTGGGTCGGAGGATCAGCTGGGAGGCGGGATCTAGGTGCAGGGAGGGTCTGGGACGGGCCAAGGGGTCAATGCAAAATGGCTGCAGGGTAAACAAATGCACGAAGGTAAAATATCCAAAGCGCTACACACCTCGAGGTGCACCACAATGAAAGCGCTAGCGGTGATTAATGTGTGCCTAGTAGCGTTATCGAGCGCTGCACCCAGAGCTATTTATTTCCAAAGTCAGTTGTCCAACAACACAAGCGCTGCACAATGCTAATGAAATGATCCAAGCGCTGCACAATGCTAATGAAATTAAACAAGCGCGTGGGTTACGAGCGCTGCACAAAGCTAATTAAATGATCCAAGCGCTGCACAATGCTAATGAAATGAAACAAGCGCGTGGGTCACGAGCGCTGCACAAAGCTAATTAAATGATCCAAGCGCTGCACAATGCTAATAAATGATATGGACAGTACAGCAAGTTGATTAGCAGTAGCAGTAAATTGTACAATACCACCAGGAGAGGGAGGTGAGGGGAGCGACCGTTTCTGCGTGGAGCAGGAGCAATTAATAAATAACAGCTCCAATAAATAAAGGATTCACCCAAGTGGTGTTTCTACTATCTCCAGAAAAGGCCCAGCTCAAAACAAAGGGCAAAGCTAAAGATGGGCTAACACTTTTCTTCTCGTAGGCCAGTTAGAGGTCACTGGGCCCCAAATGTAACAAATGAAGTTGCTTGCCACTGCTCTCCTGATACCACAGTACTGTTGCATTCTAAATGACTGACCACAATTTCCTGTTTTAGAACATGACTATGAAGGAAACACAGTCAAGTAGTTTAATGGCTACTGAAAGGTTATCTAATCTTAAAACAATCAGAATACAGATAACACAACCATAACAAGCAATAAGGATAATATCAGGAAACCTTTTTAAGATTACTCAATGACAAGCTATCCTTCCAATATGGATTTTATCATCAACTGTAAAATTCTGTAAAATAATGCAAATCTTTAATTAGTGACTTATCACTGGAACATCACTGCCTAGAATTCAAGAATGCTGTTGTTGTTGATGAGTTTACGTTCCATGAGATTTCCCAAATTATTTGTGATTACCAGAGAATTCCTGCTTTCTGACCAGGTGTTATGGCAGAGTTTTTGGCTCTATTTAGCAGTGATATAGACCTTAGTCTTGCTCACATCTAGTATAGGTATTCTTAGCCTGTGTTGGCCCTTTTAAGCCCTTTCTTCCAGACAAGTCAAGGATTCTTTGATTTGTTTTCAGTTGGTTGTTAGGTTTATATTCCCTACAATTGAGTTTCAGGTGGAATTTCCTTAAGTTGTCATTCTTTTTAGAGAGTTTTTTAGTTTTTGATTTGTTGATAGATTGTGTTGATGTTTGTTTATATGGATGTTGTTGTTTATTGATGTTCGCAAGATAAGGATCTAAGGGTGGAATGTTATGGCAGAGTTTTTGGCTCTATTTAGCAGTGATATAGACCTTAGTCTTGCTCACATCTAGTATAGGTATTCTTAGCCTGTGTTGGCCCTTTTAAGCCCTTTCTTCCAGACCTAGAAGAGGATAGCTGCTTAATATGATGATAGATCCTTTATTCTTGACTTTAACCTGTCTATTGCCTATTGGCTTTGACATACTAGACACATTGGTATGGTTTATGTAGGTATTCTGGCAGAGCTAAGGGGCATTTCATCCCTTTCAGGCCTACAGGCCTAGAGCTAGAGGGACTCCATCTTGATGAAGCTGAGAGGCTTTTCAGGGTAAAGGTAAAGTTTATAGTTATAACTGTTGTTCGCCCTAAGCGGACCGGAGAGAACCGGCCAGAGCTGAATCTAATCAGGAATTGTTCCCGGGCTCAGGTCTCTAGACGAAACAAGCAGACTGGTCACTGTGGGAGCGTCTAGCGCAAGGAGCCTGGTGCTTGGGATTGGTGGGAGGAAGCTGCTGGCTGGAACTTTCCATGAGGAAACAGCATTCTATATCAGTGAAGTGCAGAGGCGGAGTCAGGGAGTCGAGTGGAGGTGGCGGAGCCAGTCAGTCGTGTTGAGGTGGAGGAGTGGTAAGCAGTGGAGTAGAGTTGGTAGAGAGAGAGGGTTCAAGCTGGAGAGAGAGCTGAGTTGAATAGTGAGCTGGACCTGAAGGAAGCAGTCAGAAGCAGTTACTTATCAGGAGGAGGTGTGAATAGCTGGAGTCTGAAGTAATGCCTTTTAGAAGAGACGGAGGAGAGATCGTGGACTAACCTATGGGAGCAGATGGAGTTATTTGGACATTGGTGCAGAGACAGAGTGAATAAGCTAGTGGAATGAACGGTGATCAGAGCGGCAGGAACCATTAAGATTGAAGCTGGAAGGTGGAGACAGTTCGTGGGGGAGAGGAGTCCAGTGCAAAGTGATCAGCGCAGAGGTGTACCCAAGAGTGCAGGAGAGAGAGAGAGTCTGAGATGAGCCAAGGCACAGACGAGAGAGGAACCCAGATGACAGCTAGAACAAGACTTCACACTAATCAGGTGAACTCGACCCTTAATCTTGTCCTTATTCCCTAAGTTATTGTATTGCTAATCTTTTCTCTTTCAGCGGTGTGTTCTATCTATAGTCTTTGTCAGTTACAGATCTGTGTAAGTGTTTATATTGTTCTAATAAAACCCCCAGTTTGTAGCAAACTGGCATGTGTCTTATATTCTTGTTCAATCCAGGTAAATGTATCTCCTAGGTGTTTACTAGTTATATGAATGGATGAGTAATCCCAATCAGGTAAGTGGTGATCACATAAGTAGGGAGCGAGTGGACCTATGATGCCAAGAATAAGAGGTACATTATATTAATTGGCTAACTCCTAATATTGTAGTAGCAAGCCCTTAGTGAATAGGGAGAGAGACTTCCCAACATATATCTGAAGGTGTTCATAGGAATGTGGTCGTCGTTGATATGCGGCGTTAGTGAGAGCGCTGGGTTGGATCACCAGCGTGTATACCCACAAGATTGTGGCTTGCGTAAGTGAGAGCGTCAGGTGGGAGACTGGCGTGTAGGTTTGCCGGATTGCGAACCGTTTGGAAAAGAGAGCATTAGGTTCTGCAGGCCCATGTGTAGACGCACCGGATTGTGTGTCATATCTGCCCTAGGGTAGACCGGTCTGGGTCGGGGTGGCCGCGAGACCAACTGATGTGAATATAAGTGTGGTGTAGGGTATGGATATCCCTAGTAATCAGTGAGTATTCTTAGTATCCCTATAGATTTAGTGGTGTTTTTAATAATATGAGCTTGTATATTGCGAGTTCCCCATCCTCAGGTAGGTACCCAGGTGCCTGGATGGATAGTCCTGAGGAGGGATGTGATTACGTTCTGGCTGGGTTGGAGGGGCCCTAGGGGCTGATCCCATCTAATCAGAAAATCCAGCCATAACATCTGGCGTCACGAACTGCTTACCTATCCTGTGTGTCCTGGCCATGTGCTTAGAGAGTTTCCCATGTGTTCTGAGGGAGTGCCCTGAGCGCCGGTTCCATCTGGCGTACTGTTGCAGTTTATGTAGCCTGTGTGACCTATGGGCTTGAACAGTTGCAGCGTGAGGAGTTCCATTACATCATGGCATTTGGCTTATTCAGGGTGGAAGGAATGGTTTTCATCTTGGTGTTTAAACTGTCAGGGTTGAAGGATGGCATTACATGAGTAGCCAGTTACATCTTTGTGATGGTCCAATTGTATAAATGTGTGTAAAAAATGTTTTTAAATTGTCCATTAAATTGCTTGCTGCATCTGCTTATGCTGTGCAATGTGAAATGTGTTCATTGTTATATGATTTGTGGAGTTCTTTGAATATAGCTCCTTGTAAATATGGCTTGTGAATAGCGCCATATTAATGTGGCTTGTGAGGTGCATGTTCTCATGTTGATCTGCTGTGTTCCTTGTGCATTGCGCCTTGGATATATTGTTTGTGAAAAGCTTGTCTTGTAAATATGGCTTGTGAATAGCGCCATGTGGTCATGGCTTGGACAGGGCATGTTATCATTACGTTAGGCAGGAGAGAGCTGGATCTCTCTCGGGTGCTTGGGGATAACGTTTTGAAAATGTGTGTACGTGTTATCTGTAAACGTGAAGAGATGTGCTCATGACTTTCCCATGTATCCATGGACATTGGGGAATGATTGTGCTTGAGCTGCCAAAGGGTTAATATCTTGAATTGAGATGGCAGTCTTTATTTTTAAACATGCTGTTTTACCTTGCATGGTTATTTGACCTGACTATAAAAGTCAGTGGATTATTTTAAGGATTGATGGGTTGATTTTGACTTTTTTGATTCCTTGGTCTGCCTACGTGCTTTGTCAGCTTCTTGACGGAAAGGTAACATCTTGTGCTTTGCGAAAGGTTCTGTTCATTTCACATTCTTTTTGAAATGCGTCTACGAATTTGTGTGGGATTGCCTTGGAATTGATGATTTCATGTGTCTGGCTCGTAGGGGTCGCTAGGTTATAAATCAACCAGTCGGATTGAGATAAGGGTTTGCACGGTGAGAGCTGTGTTCTTTTAAATGCGCTTCTTAATATGCATCCACTGACATGTGGAGAATTATTTTTGAATGCATGATTTAAAATGAGTGAATTGTTAAAAAGATGGCCCAGTTAGAGTGCACGCTACGGGGCTGTTTTCATTAATTATTTCTTTGAGGGTTTTCCATCTAGAAAGGAATGTGCTGGTTGCAATGATCACAGGTTGAGAATAATCAATCTTGCCCGACAGTGCATGGTAACATGTGCTTTTAATTAGTGAAAGGCAACCGTGTGCTTTTAAGTTAAAAGTATTCTTATTATTATTTTCCCAAATGCAAACTGAACTTTTTTTTTAATGTGACTGTATGCAGCAAAACCGGCATTGGTAAGTTAATCAACTCAGTTAGAAAATAAATGGCTGTTTATTAATATATGAATGTGGCCCTTTTATTAGGTTGGATTAAATAGCTTGCATGTTTAATTACGCTGTAATGCAAAATTACATGATGCCCCTGGTTGAACATAATACAATGTTGAAATGTGTCTGCATTTTATGTTGTTTTAAAATTATTTCTCTTTCAACAGCTGACAATGGTCCATGTTAATTCGTTTTTTTTTGCAGACTGTATAATCTTGTGTGCAGAACTGAGTTGCCCCTTACTAAATCAATGCCCATATTTTAATGTCTTGCCTTTAGCTGAATTAGTTAGACAAAAGTCTTTTTAGAAACTGGAGCTTTTAAGTAGCAGTACATTGTAACAGAATTGTTTTTTTTTTTTTTTTTTGTTTTTTTTTTTAAATGCTAGCTTTCGTTAGTTAGTGCAATCAGGCCTGGGAACAAGCTTGCAAGGAATTTGTTTGTCGACCTTGGCAGACCAGCTGGTTTGTGAAGACGGGTTTTTTCCTCTGCAGGCTTCGACTGCAGCCTGTCCTGTTATGATTGGCCATAATCCAATTTTGTTCCGCGGACGGCATGTTTATGTAAGGGTGGGGTGAACTCGCTCTTCCTGGCTGTTGACGCAGGCAGCTTCATTGCCTGCTGAGAAGGGATTCTTGCAGACTCTTGCCCCTTGGAGTTAGTTAGTTACAGTGGGCCTGGGCGGGCTTCCTCTGATCAGGGAAATGGAGGCTTGCAGTGCCCTGCTCCTGCTGTGAGATCATCATTTGGCAGTGATTCAAATTACTTCACACTGTAGCCTGGCTCCCGCGTACTCTGAAGGGAGGGGTGTCTCACAGAGGATTAGGGTATGTTAGGCCCTGCTAAATATCATTAAAAGTTAGATTTTGAATGTTTTTAATTAATTAAGATATTTTCTTTTCAATAATGAAAGGCACCCGGGGTGCTTTTTAAATAAAAATTTTATTTTGCAAGATTAATGATACTTGTTTTCTCGTCCTAGGATTGCTGGGTTGTGGTGTTGGTGCGTGGGTCGGCCCCCCCCCCCCACTTCCTTTATTATTTTAGTTTTTTACTTTCATGTTTTTATGTTAGTTTATTATTTTTGGAAGATGGAACCAGACCAGACCAGACCGGAAGGGTGGTGAATGGCCGCATCGGAGGAAGTGTCCGGATACCGAAGATGCTGGGTGGTGGCCTACACTGATGCCCTAAATTGACGTTGGACTTTTTTTTTTTTTGATGAAAAATATACCAAGCAAAAGGATTTTCTTACATGATTTCTTGGCCTGCATTATTCTTTGCAATCACTACGAGCAGGCCCCACTTTTAAAAAAAACCAACAAACATGTCACCTATTATAGTTTTCCTGTTTTCTTCAAAACAGTTTTTGCCAATGAAGGACTTTTTTTTGAATGGTGGTGCACACATGTGTTCCACAGTGTGAAGAAACTAGGTGTTATATATATACACCAGCTATCTTGTAGAAATGGGGTTGTTTTTTCCTGTTATTATAATTTCACCTTAATTGATCAAAGGGTGGTTACCTTAGACTTTGGATTGTCCTGGGAGGTGTGTCTTTTAGTATGATTATGTATTAATGTTTGCCCAGACCTTGAGAACAGTTTGTCATGTTTACTTCTCTGATTTCACCAAAATGTTTCCTTAACTTGACCATAGTAGGTGGGCCTCATTTAGGCCCATTGTTATTTTCATCCCACAAACAAGCCCCTACACCAATAGATTTCATGTGTCATCATTAGCTTAAGTTGACCATAGTAGGTAGGCCTCATTTAGGCCCTTTGTTGTTTTCTCATTAGAAGTTGAAACACATTTAGTTCTTAAGTTGTCCGAAGTAGGTAGGCCCCATTTAGGCCCCTTGCTGTTTTCATTCAACACATAAGTCCCTACATCACTAGATTTCACCAGTTATCACTAGAAGTTGAGGCACATTTAGTTTGAGGATGCTTTGGTTAGTTTCTGTTGTTATCAGATCCAATCTCAGATATGTTTCAGCATTCAAGTCAAGGGTTCTTTGATTTGTTTTCAGTTGGTTGTTAGGTTTATATTCCCTACAATTGAGTTTCAGGTGGAATTTCCTTAAGTTGTCATTCTTTTTAGAGAGTTTTTTAGTTTTTGATTTGTTGATAGATTGTGTTGATGTTTGTTTATATGGATGTTGTTGTTTATTGATGTTCGCAAGATAAGGATCTAAGGGTGGAATGTTATGGCAGAGTTTTTGGCTCTATTTAGCAGTGATATAGACCTTAGTCTTGCTCACATCTAGTATAGGTATTCTTAGCCTGTGTTGGCCCTTTTAAGCCCTTTCTTCCAGACCTAGAAGAGGATAGCTGCTTAATATGATGATAGATCCTTTATTCTTGACTTTAACCTGTCTATTGCCTATTGGCTTTGACATACTAGACACATTGGTATGGTTTATGTAGGTATTCTGGCAGAGCTAAGGGGCATTTCATCCCTTTCAGGCCTACAGGCCTAGAGCTAGAGGGACTCCATCTTGATGAAGCTGAGAGGCTTTTCAGGGTAAAGGTAAAGTTTATAGTTATAACTGTTGTTCGCCCTAAGCGGACCGGAGAGAACCGGCCAGAGCTGAATCTAATCAGGAATTGTTCCCGGGCTCAGGTCTCTAGACGAAACAAGCAGACTGGTCACTGTGGGAGCGTCTAGCGCAAGGAGCCTGGTGCATGGGATTGGTGGGAGGAAGCTGCTGGCTGGAACTTTCCATGAGGAAACAGCATTCTATATCAGTGAAGTGCAGAGGCGGAGTCAGGGAGTCGAGTGGAGGTGGCGGAGCCAGTCAGTCGTGTTGAGGTGGAGGAGTGGTAAGCAGTGGAGTGGAGTTGGCAGAGAGAGAGGGTTCAAGCTGGAGAGAGAGCTGAGTTGAATAGTGAGCTGGAACTGAAGGAAGCAGTCAGAAGCAGTTACTTATCAGGAGGAGGTGTGAATAGCTGGAGTCTGAAGTAATGCCTTTTAGAAGAGACGGAGGAGAGATCGTGGACTAACCTATGGGAGCAGATGGAGTTCTTTGGACATTGATGCAGAGACAGAGTGAATAAGCTAGTGGAATGAACGGTGATCAGAGCGGCAGGAACCATTAAGATTGAAGCTGGAAGGTGGAGACAGTTCGTGGGGGAGAGGAGTCCAGTGCAAAGTGATCAGCGCAGAGGTGTACCCAAGAGTGCAGGAGAGAGAGAGAGTCTGAGATGAGCCAAGGCACAGACGAGAGAGGAACCCAGATGACAGCTAGAACAAGACTTCACACTAATCAGGTGAACTCGACCCTTAATCTTGTCCTTATTCCCTAAGTTATTGTATTGCTAATCTTTTCTCTTTCAGCGGTGTGTTCTATCTATAGTCTTTGTCAGTTACAGATCTGTGTAAGTGTTTATATTGTTCTAATAAAACCCCCAGTTTGTAGCAAACTGGCATGTGTCTTATATTCTTGTTCAATCCAGGTAAATGTATCTCCTAGGTGTTTACTAGTTATATGAATGGATGAGTAATCCCAATCAGGTAAGTGGTGATCACATAAGTAGGGAGCGAGTGGACCTATGATGCCAAGAATAAGAGGTACATTATATTAATTGGCTAACTCCTAATATTGTAGTAGCAAGCCCTTAGTGAATAGGGAGAGAGACTTCCCAACATATATCTGAAGGTGTTCATAGGAATGTGGTCGTCGTTGATATGCGGCGTTAGTGAGAGCGCTGGGTTGGATCACCAGCGTGTATACCCACAAGATTGTGGCTTGCGTAAGTGAGAGCGTCAGGTGGGAGACTGGCGTGTAGGTTTGCCGGATTGCGAACCGTTTGGAAAAGAGAGCATTAGGTTCTGCAGGCCCATGTGTAGACGCACCGGATTGTGTGTCATATCTGCCCTAGGGTAGACCGGTCTGGGTCGGGGTGGCCGCGAGACCAACTGATGTGAATATAAGTGTGGTGTAGGGTATGGATATCCCTAGTAATCAGTGAGTATTCTTAGTATCCCTATAGATTTAGTGGTGTTTTTAATAATATGAGCTTGTATATTGCGAGTTCCCCATCCTCAGGTAGGTACCCAGGTGCCTGGATGGATAGTCCTGAGGAGGGATGTGATTACGTTCTGGCTGGGTTGGAGGGGCCCTAGGGGCTGATCCCATCTAATCAGAAAATCCAGCCATAACATCTGGCGTCACGAACTGCTTACCTATCCTGTGTGTCCTGGCCATGTGCTTAGAGAGTTTCCCATGTGTTCTGAGGGAGTGCCCTGAGCGCCGGTTCCATCTGGCGTACTGTTGCAGTTTATGTAGCCTGTGTGACCTATGGGCTTGAACAGTTGCAGCGTGAGGAGTTCCATTACATCATGGCATTTGGCTTATTCAGGGTGGAAGGAATGGTTTTCATCTTGGTGTTTAAACTGTCAGGGTTGAAGGATGGCATTACATGAGTAGCCAGTTACATCTTTGTGATGGTCCAATTGTATAAATGTGTGTAAAAAATGTTTTTAAATTGTCCATTAAATTGCTTGCTGCATCTGCTTATGCTGTGCAATGTGAAATGTGTTCATTGTTATATGATTTGTGGAGTTCTTTGAATATAGCTCCTTGTAAATATGGCTTGTGAATAGCGCCATATTAATGTGGCTTGTGAGGTGCATGTTCTCATGTTGATCTGCTGTGTTCCTTGTGCATTGCGCCTTGGATATATTGTTTGTGAAAAGCTTGTCTTGTAAATATGGCTTGTGAATAGCGCCATGTGGTCATGGCTTGGACAGGGCATGTTATCATTACGTTAGGCAGGAGAGAGCTGGATCTCTCTCGGGTGCTTGGGGATAACGTTTTGAAAATGTGTGTACGTGTTATCTGTAAACGTGAAGAGATGTGCTCATGACTTTCCCATGTATCCATGGACATTGGGGAATGATTGTGCTTGAGCTGCCAAAGGGTTAATATCTTGAATTGAGATGGCAGTCTTTATTTTTAAACATGCTGTTTTACCTTGCATGGTTATTTGACCTGACTATAAAAGTCAGTGGATTATTTTAAGGATTGATGGGTTGATTTTGACTTTTTTGATTCCTTGGTCTGCCTACGTGCTTTGTCAGCTTCTTGACGGAAAGGTAACATCTTGTGCTTTGCGAAAGGTTCTGTTCATTTCACATTCTTTTTGAAATGCGTCTACGAATTTGTGTGGGATTGCCTTGGAATTGATGATTTCATGTGTCTGGCTCGTAGGGGTCGCTAGGTTATAAATCAACCAGTCGGATTGAGATAAGGGTTTGCACGGTGAGAGCTGTGTTCTTTTAAATGCGCTTCTTAATATGCATCCACTGACATGTGGAGAATTATTTTTGAATGCATGATTTAAAATGAGTGAATTGTTAAAAAGATGGCCCAGTTAGAGTGCACGCTACGGGGCTGTTTTCATTAATTATTTCTTTGAGGGTTTTCCATCTAGAAAGGAATGTGCTGGTTGCAATGATCACAGGTTGAGAATAATCAATCTTGCCCGACAGTGCATGGTAACATGTGCTTTTAATTAGTGAAAGGCAACCGTGTGCTTTTAAGTTAAAAGTATTCTTATTATTATTTTCCCAAATGCAAACTGAACTTTTTTTTTAATGTGACTGTATGCAGCAAAACCGGCATTGGTAAGTTAATCAACTCAGTTAGAAAATAAATGGCTGTTTATTAATATATGAATGTGGCCCTTTTATTAGGTTGGATTAAATAGCTTGCATGTTTAATTACGCTGTAATGCAAAATTACATGATGCCCCTGGTTGAACATAATACAATGTTGAAATGTGTCTGCATTTTATGTTGTTTTAAAATTATTTCTCTTTCAACAGCTGACAATGGTCCATGTTAATTCGTTTTTTTTTGCAGACTGTATAATCTTGTGTGCAGAACTGAGTTGCCCCTTACTAAATCAATGCCCATATTTTAATGTCTTGCCTTTAGCTGAATTAGTTAGACAAAAGTCTTTTTAGAAACTGGAGCTTTTAAGTAGCAGTACATTGTAACAGAATTGTTTTTTTTTTTTTTTTTTTAAATGCTAGCTTTCGTTAGTTAGTGCAATCAGGCCTGGGAACAAGCTTGCAAGGAATTTGTTTGTCGACCTTGGCAGACCAGCTGGTTTGTGAAGACGGGTTTTTTCCTCTGCAGGCTTCGACTGCAGCCTGTCCTGTTATGATTGGCCATAATCCAATTTTGTTCCGCGGACGGCATGTTTATGTAAGGGTGGGGTGAACTCGCTCTTCCTGGCTGTTGACGCAGGCAGCTTCATTGCCTGCTGAGAAGGGATTCTTGCAGACTCTTGCCCCTTGGAGTTAGTTAGTTACAGTGGGCCTGGGCGGGCTTCCTCTGATCAGGGAAATGGAGGCTTGCAGTGCCCTGCTCCTGCTGTGAGATCATCATTTGGCAGTGATTCAAATTACTTCACACTGTAGCCTGGCTCCCGCGTACTCTGAAGGGAGGGGTGTCTCACAGAGGATTAGGGTATGTTAGGCCCTGCTAAATATCATTAAAAGTTAGATTTTGAATGTTTTTAATTAATTAAGATATTTTCTTTTCAATAATGAAAGGCACCCGGGGTGCTTTTTAAATAAAAATTTTATTTTGCAAGATTAATGATACTTGTTTTCTCGTCCTAGGATTGCTGGGTTGTGGTGTTGGTGCGTGGGTCGGCCCCCCCCCCCCCCACTTCCTTTATTATTTTAGTTTTTTACTTTCATGTTTTTATGTTAGTTTATTATTTTTGGAAGATGGAACCAGACCAGACCAGACCGGAAGGGTGGTGAATGGCCGCATCGGAGGAAGTGTCCGGATACCGAAGATGCTGGGTGGTGGCCTACACTGATGCCCTAAATTGACGTTGGACTTTTTTTTTTTTGATGAAAAATATACCAAGCAAAAGGATTTTCTTACATGATTTCTTGGCCTGCATTATTCTTTGCAATCACTACGAGCAGGCCCCACTTTTAAAAAAAACCAACAAACATGTCACCTATTATAGTTTTCCTGTTTTCTTCAAAACAGTTTTTGCCAATGAAGGACTTTTTTTTGAATGGTGGTGCACACATGTGTTCCACAGTGTGAAGAAACTAGGTGTTATATATATACACCAGCTATCTTGTAGAAATGGGGTTGTTTTTTCCTGTTATTATAATTTCACCTTAATTGATCAAAGGGTGGTTACCTTAGACTTTGGATTGTCCTGGGAGGTGTGTCTTTTAGTATGATTATGTATTAATGTTTGCCCAGACCTTGAGAACAGTTTGTCATGTTTACTTCTCTGATTTCACCAAAATGTTTCCTTAACTTGACCATAGTAGGTGGGCCTCATTTAGGCCCATTGTTATTTTCATCCCACAAACAAGCCCCTACACCAATAGATTTCATGTGTCATCATTAGCTTAAGTTGACCATAAGAGGTAGGCCTCATTTAGGCCCTTTGTTGTTTTCTCATTAGAAGTTGAAACACATTTAGTTCTTAAGTTGTCCGAAGTAGGTAGGCCCCATTTAGGCCCCTTGCTGTTTTCATTCAACACATAAGTCCCTACATCACTAGATTTCACCAGTTATCACTAGAAGTTGAGGCACATTTAGTTTGAGGATGCTTTGGTTAGTTTCTGTTGTTATCAGATCCAATCTCAGATATGTTTCAGCATTCAAGTCAAGGGTTCTTTGATTTGTTTTCAGTTGGTTGTTAGGTTTATATTCCCTACAATTGAGTTTCAGGTGGAATTTCCTTAAGTTGTCATTCTTTTTAGAGAGTTTTTTAGTTTTTGATTTGTTGATAGATTGTGTTGATGTTTGTTTATATGGATGTTGTTGTTTATTGATGTTCGCAAGATAAGGATCTAAGGGTGGAATGTTATGGCAGAGTTTTTGGCTCTATTTAGCAGTGATATAGACCTTAGTCTTGCTCACATCTAGTATAGGTATTCTTAGCCTGTGTTGGCCCTTTTAAGCCCTTTCTTCCAGACCTAGAAGAGGATAGCTGCTTAATATGATGATAGATCCTTTATTCTTGACTTTAACCTGTCTATTGCCTATTGGCTTTGACATACTAGACACATTGGTATGGTTTATGTAGGTATTCTGGCAGAGCTAAGGGGCATTTCATCCCTTTCAGGCCTACAGGCCTAGAGCTAGAGGGACTCCATCTTGATGAAGCTGAGAGGCTTTTCAGGGTAAAGGTAAAGTTTATAGTTATAACTGTTGTTCGCCCTAAGCGGACCGGAGAGAACCGGCCAGAGCTGAATCTAATCAGGAATTGTTCCCGGGCTCAGGTCTCTAGACGAAACAAGCAGACTGGTCACTGTGGGAGCGTCTAGCGCAAGGAGCCTGGTGCATGGGATTGGTGGGAGGAAGCTGCTGGCTGGAACTTTCCATGAGGAAACAGCATTCTATATCAGTGAAGTGCAGAGGCGGAGTCAGGGAGTCGAGTGGAGGTGGCGGAGCCAGTCAGTCGTGTTGAGGTGGAGGAGTGGTAAGCAGTGGAGTGGAGTTGGCAGAGAGAGAGGGTTCAAGCTGGAGAGAGAGCTGAGTTGAATAGTGAGCTGGAACTGAAGGAAGCAGTCAGAAGCAGTTACTTATCAGGAGGAGGTGTGAATAGCTGGAGTCTGAAGTAATGCCTTTTAGAAGAGACGGAGGAGAGATCGTGGACTAACCTATGGGAGCAGATGGAGTTATTTGGACATTGGTGCAGAGACAGAGTGAATAAGCTAGTGGAATGAACGGTGATCAGAGCGGCAGGAACCATTAAGATTGAAGCTGGAAGGTGGAGACAGTTCGTGGGGGAGAGGAGTCCAGTGCAAAGTGATCAGCGCAGAGGTGTACCCAAGAGTGCAGGAGAGAGAGAGAGTCTGAGATGAGCCAAGGCACAGACGAGAGAGGAACCCAGATGACAGCTGGAACAAGACTTCACACTAATCAGGTGAACTCGACCCTTAATCTTGTCCTTATTCCCTAAGCTATTGTATTGCTAATCTTTTCTCTTTCAGCGGTGTGTTCTATCTATAGTCTTTGTCAGTTACAGATCTGTGTAAGTGTTTATATTGTTCTAATAAAACCCCCAGTTTGTAGCAAACTGGCATGTGTCTTATATTCTTGTTCAATCCAGGTAAATGTATCTCCTAGGTGTTTACTAGTTATATGAATGGATGAGTAATCCCAATCAGGTAAGTGGTGATCACATAAGTAGGGAGCGAGTGGACCTATGATGCCAAGAATAAGAGGTACATTATATTAATTGGCTAACTCCTAATATTGTAGTAGCAAGCCCTTAGTGAATAGGGAGAGAGACTTCCCAACATATATCTGAAGGTGTTCATAGGAATGTGGTCGTCGTTGATATGCGGCGTTAGTGAGAGCGCTGGGTTGGATCACCAGCGTGTATACCCACAAGATTGTGGCTTGCGTAAGTGAGAGCGTCAGGTGGGAGACTGGCGTGTAGGTTTGCCGGATTGCGAACCGTTTGGAAAAGAGAGCATTGGGTTCTGCAGGCCCATGTGTAGACGCACCGGATTGTGTGTCATATCTGCCCTAGGGTAGACCGGTCTGGGTCGGGGTGGCCGCGAGACCAACTGATGTGAATATAAGTGTGGTGTAGGGTATGGATATCCCTAGTAATCAGTGAGTATTCTTAGTATCCCTATAGATTTAGTGGTGTTTTTAATAATATGAGCTTGTATATTGCGAGTTCCCCATCCTCAGGTAGGTACCCAGGTGCCTGGATGGATAGTCCTGAGGAGGGATGTGATTACGTTCTGGCTGGGTTGGAGGGGCCCCTAGGGGCTGATCCCATCTAATCAGAAAATCCAGCCATAACACCAGGGTAAGTGGAATTTCATGTTTAGCTTTTTTAATTATATCATTTGTCAATAAACCATAACTAACTGATAAAGGCGGTACCACTACTGCTCCAGGATGACAAATGAACTAATTTAGCCAAGATTTTGATTTGGGTATTGTACCAGGTGTATGCTACGTCCTGAACATATATATTCAAGTTACATCTTTTTGCAGACCTGTGAAAAGGCAATTTATATACGTTTATGGTTTTAAGAAGCTCAGACTTGACTAGTTCTCAGTTTGCGAGGAGAATTATGTTGAGTGATTGATTCATTCATTATAGTCGGCTACTCTAAAATAGGCTATCCTGTGGCTTGAACATCTGTCCTTAAGTCTAGAAAAATAATTCCATCCCTTTCAAAATACTTGGATTTCAACCTATCTATAGAAATCTTATCTTGGTGTTCTCTTGCCACATATACTCTAAATGAGAATCAAAGTCCAACTAGAGCTTTTCCGCAAGCAATCAGAATGTTAGAGAGGCATAGAGATATGTAGAAAATTTATTTTAATTTCGGTTAATTGGTTTTGCTCTTGAACACGACAATATAGTGACTAATGATGCCACCATTGTACACACAAATTCAGTATCTTTTACTAGCTAGGAACTCATCTACCAATAAATCTTACTTGCGTCACTGATAGTTCTTCAGTGAGTGGTGTCACAGTAAAGGTTTGGAACCAACATCGTCTGACTTGTTCGAGGTGATGATGTTTCTGAAAGATGGGGCTTCTTTTGAGTTTAAAGGTTGCCTCCCTTAAGCATCAATGGGCTGCTATTGCAGCTTTTAGGAGTTCTTGGAGCAATCTGTGTGATTCAGATGGTTTGGTGGGGCGTCTATTCAAAGGTATGAAGAATGTTCTTCCTTCTACTAGAAAGCACTTCCCTTCGTGGGCTCTCTTTGTTTTTTGAGGCATTGATGGCTCCTCTGTTTGAGCCCCTAGACTCAGTGGATTTAAGTTTGTTGTCCCTTAAGACGTTCTTATTGTTGGCTATTTCTTCCGCTAGGTTTTTAAGTAAGCTGGGCACTTTGCCTTTTAAGCATCCTTTTTAGGTCCCGTCTAATGTTGCAGCGTGCATCGCTGCTTGCTCTGCAAGACTTAGTGTAATCAAGCCAATTTCAGAAGTGGAGTCTAGGCTCCACCCCTTCTTTCCATTGGCTTGCATCATCGTGCATGCTAAACCCTGGCTTTCTATTGTCAGTGAGGCTTTTTAGTCCCTCCTTGTTACCACCATGTCTCCTTTTGGCCCCAAACACCCAGACTGGATCTTTTACTTGTGGCGTGACACAGTGTCTTTTAATTACCCACTAAGCACTTTTTTTCTTGTTTTGTATGCTAGGCTGCAGAATGGTGCCCGTGGTTTCTAGCCACCTGCGTGCACTATCTTGTGCTGACATCCTCAAATGTCACTTTCCGCTGCGGTCTATCAATCTGGCACACTTCCCGTGCATGAAGTCGTCAAATAAAATTGCATAAAAGGGAACAGCGGGCGCCTGGGGACGCAGTCGCCATGTCAGAGTCAGGTCTCAGCAGCGGAAACGACGTGCCAGCCTGTTAATTAAGCTGCAACTGCAAGATAAACCGCAGTTCGCACATCGCCAAGCGAGCAGCGGGCCGGCAACAATGCTGCGCGCGGTGCACCCGATTTAACGTGGGCCGCTGACAGACCGCGTGCGCAGGAAGCAATCACGGAGACATTAGTTCAAGATGTTCTCGCGCTCCCCAATCTATTCATTCAATTTTTATCAACTCCTTGGCTCTCAATTTTCCTGGTTGTCTATGATCCGTGACCGGCTGCTCTTTCCTCGCTTCCTTCAATATCGTTATCCCAAGGCCTTCTTCTCCAGTGCGGACTTCCAAAATTAAGGCGGGCACTTGTAGTCCTTATTGGGGAAGTTGTTTCAATTCGCTGAACTTCAGTGCTGATGTGAGTGAAGTGGGGGTAGGATTGTTACCTGGCCACCATTTTACAGACAGGAAACCTCGACCTCACCCTGCAGGAGGCTGTCATCAGGATAGGGCTGTGGGGGCATGGGGGCAAGTATTTCAAGGTTATAAAAGTTTGTTAAAGTAATCAGAAGCAGAATGGCCATGTTAACGTAATTTGCAATGCAATAGGTCTTGCATTTGCGAAATGTTAAGCTATTGGCATTGCAAATGACAATGCCTTTTATTTTTATGTTTTCAAAACCAACACATAGATAAAGAATTGTCATTTACAATGCCAGTAGCTCAAAGTCACGCAAATGCAAGACTTATTGCATTGCAAATGCTTGTTTTCACTGTTTTTGATGGCAGGATCATTTTGAGGCCTCTCCTTTCGTCTTAAGGTTGATTCACATTTCCATAGGGACAAGGAGTTGATCTTGCCCTCCTTTTTCGAATCTCCTTCTTCTGAGGAGGAAATGTGGCCACAATGTTTGGATGTCAGGAGGGCTCTTCTGATTTATTTGAATAGGGTTGCTTCTCTTCAGCTTTCTGATTCACTGTTTGTGAATTTTGGCTCTGTGAATAAGGGGTTGAGGCCTTCCACTTAATCTTTGAGTCGGTGAGTTCGGACTTTAATATCTCTGGCCTACAAGGCTTCTGGTCAGGTTCTCTTGTAGGGGTTCAAGGTAGATCTACAAGGCCTATGTCTAACTCCAGGGCTGAAATCCAAGGGGCTTCCATTGAGGAGATCTGCAGGTATGCCACCTGGGCTTTCCTGTTGACTTTTGCCTCTCATTATCGTATTGTTCAAGAGATTGAACTGTCTGAGGTGTTTGGGTCTAAAGTGTTGTCCACTATGGTGCCAGAATAGTTGTTTGTTGCTTTTTTCTTTATTGTTTAATAAACCTGATTTTGCGCGTTACCTTTTTTTGGCTCTCCTGTTTGGCTATGTACATCTCAATGCAGTAATGAAGGGAAGCGAGGGCAGGAACAATGAGGTAATGCTTCATTTACTTACCGGTAATTGCACTACTCTTAGTCCTCTTCCCTCGCTTCTATTCATTACGTCCCTCCCTCCCAGGAAGTCCAGGCCAACCATACATTGTTGTTGTGTCTGGTTATGTGGTATTTACAGGAGGAGGGAGAGGGGGAGGGTAGTTTATATTTGTGAAAAAAATCACGTGGTATGGGTGTCTGGAGAGGCAGGAATGCCTCCATGTTCTAAAAATAGAACGGAGGGAAGAGGACTGCAACATTTTTAAGTTATTGTCCTTACATAATCTTCAGTTACTTAATTACTTTCATAACTGTGTAAGAGCTGATCAAGACCTTTTAAAAATATTTATTTATAAGGACTTTTTCTTAAATTGAGCCACTATATTCCTTTATTCAAAAGAAACAATGTTAGGTCTCTCATTAGAGAATATCAATTATTAGCTTTAGATGCCATTGATATGATATTGTCTGCACCCAAATTGTTTTTAAAGTGTATTATTCAAAAAAAGGTTTATTAACAATTTATAATTTTTTCAACTACACATTTTACAACTACAGACAAGAAACTTAAATGCAGAAAATGCCGTTGTATCTTGAATCTAGTGTGTCTTTCAAGATAAAATACGAATTGTATAGGTTATTTTATTACTCATTTTTTCAGGTTGATGGTTCATGTAGTGGATTGAGGTCAAAATTTGAATCATGTCACTTATGTAACTTTTCTACTGAATCAATGGAACATCTCATTTGTATATGTCCGGCTTTACTTGATTTGAGAGAAACATTATTACGTCCAATATTTATTGAACATGACTGTATAACAATCTCTGAAGCTATGTCTGTTTTTTAATACTGGAATAAATTGATACACTGGCAAGTAACTGCTCACTTATCAGAATTTGGTTATGAACAGTTTTAACGTTTGACTCATGTGTACTGTATTTTGTAACTTTGAAAATGATTATATTCGCCATTGATGCATTTTATTGTGAATAGAAAGGCCACCAATACCAATTGTAGGCATGATATAACCTCATACAGGATCTAAAGGCTTCCACAATTCTTTAAGGGACATGATAAATGTTGGGGTAGCCCAAAAATGGGGTATGGCCAAAGAAGTGTAACTAGGAATCCTTTCTAAGAAGCGTGACTTATTTAATTAAGGGCATGGCTTAAAACATGTCACTTTAAATCTGTTCTTCCCACACCGTTCCCTTGACTGGTATTTGGGTGCCTCTCTGAGTTTCTGTCACTGCATCCAGATATATAACACAACAAAAGACCTACACTTTAACCCCTTGCATGCTGCCGCGATTCTGCGCCTGTGCGGCACATTCCGATTGCGAGTGCGGTCATGACGGCCGGGAGCCATCATTGCACAGGAGCACTGTGTGCCATGACGGCTCCCGGCCGTCATCAGCATGCAAGGGATTAAACAAGCCAGACCTACTGGATTTGCCAATGCTTGTTAACAGTATCTAATAATTTAGTACCACCATTGCTTTAGTTGTGACTAGTGCAAATTGAAAAGAATTAAATTCTGAAACTGTGTAAATGTGAATAAAACATTATAAAGGTCTGTTTAAGGGTTTAGTTATCTCCGAGTCTTTCACTCACTCTTATTCTCCCCTTTATCCTGCAGTCTCTCACTCTGGTAGACATCAACCACTGTTTTATTGTTTTACTCAATGGTACTCATTTACTAAACATGGCTGCCATATTTATATCAGCACTCAAAGATATTTCAATAAAAAAGAAGAGTGAATAGCACCAACACATTATTATCACTCGTCGCACATACACAACCAATAACGACCCAGACCCACTATGTATGAATGTACCCTATGGATTAGGCAACAAGGATGTAGCCAAATAGCCGAGGGCACAGTTGAGTGGTTGGCCACTATTATTAGCGTGTAACAGAGCCAGAGACGATAGGCTTCTACGAAATACGCTGACAACCCTTACAACCTCCATCAGTTCAAGCATACCAATCATGAGACGCCCGGGTCACTGTATAAGCTACATCAGTGCACCCATTGGTTGCTCTTATCTATTTATTAAGGGTATCATCGAAGGTACCAGAGGGATCAGCGCAGTAGCAGAGACATCACAGCATACAGTCCCATGCAGGGGGCACAAGCATTGAGTAAATAACCAGCACTTTGCGGTTACTCATCACCATTGGATACATTGTTGTATGACTCATAGGAGAGTAATAGTATATAAAGGTTCGTAGGTCGATGGGGCCTCAGTGAATATCTTTTTACTTCTTTTGTAGAGTAGTCATATAGAAAGGTGACTCAGCCATGGATGCCCTTTATTAACTCTGCACACTATCGTATGATCCTGCACATTAGTATTCCCTATCCTCGAACCCTATTGTGCCGATATCATTACAACCATGCTATCAAAATAATATGGTTATATATAATGGTTATAGAACGTTTTGTACACCAGCGATTGGGGCTAGACATGGGAGACCAAAGGGTGGTTTGATAACGTACTTGTCGAATAGCTTAGTATATGAGAGGGTACGCTTTTATTCTAAGTGTGAATTTTACCACAAATTAGCAATAGACACCAAAACTGGATTGCGTTTTGTAATTATAAATTTTTATAATAATATTCCAGTTAATATTTCACGTGATATTTTGAAAATGTTAGCGATCGACCTACAGTGTGAGTCTGATAGCAATGAAAAGGAGGTAATGATTTTGTGGGGGGGGGTGATTTTAATTGTCCATTATGCACAAAAGGCTCTAAAGGAATTTGTGGTATAATGTTGGAGCAGGATGTTAATTTACCACATTTTAAGCACACAGAGACCGGGGATCTGTTGAACGAATTATTATTTGATCATGATCTGGGATTTGCTAATGAATTAACTGAGCAGTCAATACCGTTTCACCCAACTTTTATTGGGAGGGGAGCATCCACCACGATAGACTTTAGCCTCTGGTCTAATGGTTATGGTCATAAATTAGTTAGTTATAAAATAATGGATGCACCACTCAGTGACCACCTACCGCAAAAAATTGAGATGGAGAACCTTTTCTTGGCCTCCTATAATGAGCAAATACAGGTTGTCCCAGTGTAAGCGGGACTGCAGGGAGAGGCAGGAGACGGGTCTTAGTGATCAAAGAAAAAGGTTTTATTGTTGACAACAACTGGTCGGTGCTTCTGAGTCTCCCAGGTGGCTTCCTTGGTGAGCGACTCCTCTCAGCCCGGCTCTTGGAGATGACACCCTCGGTCCTCCTTGTCTTTAATGTCCGCCTTCGGTCAACAGCGTCCGGCTCCGTCGTGCCGTCCTCTCAAGGCGGACCCATGCAAATAAAATGGAAAAGCGCGTTACTGTCACGGCCTTCCGTGTGCAAATCCCATACACCAGGGGGGGGAAGTGAGGGGAGGTATATTAAGTGCACCCAACGTATCTTAGTATTTAGCTGGTTTCCGCTAGCATAGGGGTTTTGGGCAACTGGAATACTTCCACGCTCCGTTCCGTCCCCTTCCCTGTTTCTATGTGGGAAGCGCTCTAGCGCCTCGCCCTCCTCCCGATCCAACCCGCTATGCGGTCACGTACCTCGCGGAGCCACGCCCCTCCGGGGGAGTGGCTGGGCGGATCGCGGTGTCGATGGCCTCCTGGCTCCGGTCCGGGCTCTGGATCTCCTCCTGCGGCTGCTTGACAACTCTCGCCGCTGCGGGGCTCCGCTCCGTCTTCCCGGGTCCTAGGGTCGTCCTCTCGTGGCTCGTCCTCACTCCTCTCCTCCTCGGCGGGGCGGAAGACCAACGACCTTTGCTCCAACTCTGCGATGTCGACCTGGCGGTAGTCCGGGGGATCCTCCTGCCTCCGCGGAAATCCCTCGTAGGACACCACCTCCTCCGTCAGCTCCCGGGACTGGATCCGATGCTGTAGTCGTAGATCGGGTGAGTCGTCCTCCCACCATTCACCGTCCTCCTCGTCTCCACTTCGCTCCGCGCCTCTCCTCCCACACACTGCTCCGCCGGTGTACAGACACACCTGGTCTGCCTCACCTGCCTCTTTTCTAGCGGGGTTTGGCCACTCCCCCTCAGTAGCTGGAGGCCAGTTAAAGGGGCCGCCGGCGCTGTCCTCTTCCTCTCCGCTGTACGGTTCCTCCACGGAGTGCCAGCACGGTGATTCCTGTCTGGGCTGTGGAAACAGAAAGGGGGGTGTACAGGTTACGTCGACCCCAGGGGGCGCCTCGGGCACCCCGTTACACCCAGACATTACATTAGGTAGACAGAATGGGTACACCCTCAAGTGGAGTAAGGTGGTACCTGAAGACTTTCTTAAAAAATTGTTAATTAGCTGCCCAGAAAATTTTGAGATTTGTTTAGATGAGGATTCCGATAGTGAAAGTATATTAGTTAATTTTAATATTATTGCTTCCACTATCAAAGAGAACCTACTCTTAGTATCAAAAAATGGTTTAACGAAGGGTACAAGATGGTTTGATAAAACCTGTACTAAGGCTCTAACAGAGCTTAAACATGCATTAAATAAGGATCCGCGTGATGCTGTAGAGATAAGAACCTTAAGGAAGGCTTATAATGAGGCCCTAAAAAACAGAAGAGAAGCAATTAAAAAAGGAGTATGGGAAGAACTTTGCACAGCCTCACAAATAAGGGATGCATCCGCCTTCTGGAGGGTGGTAAACGCCCCCCTACCATACGAAAATACCAAAGCACGGTTGGAAATTGCGATTAATGAGGATAGTTGGGTCACGCATTTTTCCACCTTGTATACGTCAGTAGATGAGTTAAGAAATACTGGGGTAAACACAGAAGGCGAATCAGTTGAGGAGGAAAGTGAACTTAAAGTAACACTACCAGAGATTGTTGAAAGCCTGGGAGCTACTAAGGGCGGAAAAGCGGCGGGCCCAGATGGAATCCCAGCGGATTTGTACAAGTCAAATATTGAACTATGGGGCCCGATACTTGTACAACTCTTTAATGCAGCTCTTGTAAGGGGATTGAACCCTTCCTGGTTCACATCAATTATTGTACCCATTTACAAGAAGGGAAACAGACAAGATTGTGCCTGTTATAGGCCAATTTCCCTTCTGGATTCGTCAATAAAGATCCTTGGTAGAGTGATTTTAGTTAGATTGCAAAACTGGGCGGAGGAGGCGGGGGTAATTAGTGATTTACAATTTGGATTCCAAAAAGGCATAGGAACAATAGAGCAGGGATTAAATTTGTTCCTGATTCAACAGAAACATACTGTGATAAAAAGGGAGCGCCTATATTGTGCATTTGTTGATCTTACATCAGCTTTCGATTGTGTATCCCATAGTAAATTATGGGACGTGATGCCACAATTGGGCGTGGAAAAGCCGATAATCCAATTCTTAAGGGACCTATATGCAGGAGCATCAGCTGTAGTACGTTTTGGCAAGAAGGGGGAATGTACCAGATCTTTCGGAATAGGCCGTGGAGTGCGCCAGGGGTGCGTACTGGCGCCCTTCCTATTTCTTATTTATATAAATGGTCTGGAAAAGTGCCTGCTGCAAGAGTGTGTGGATATGCCTAAGATCGGAAAGAGATTTATTCCCACACTCCTGTATGCAGATGATGCCGTTTTGATGGCGCGCACCCCCATTGCCCTACAAAAAATGTTAACATCTTTTAACCAGTTCATGCTCGATCTTAATTTAAAAATAAACTGTAGTAAGACTTTTTCAATGAATTGTGGCACGCGCACCAAAAAACAAATGAAAACAATGTACATAAATAATGCCCCCTTAGAAAGAACATCTACCTTCCCATATCTTGGAATTTTGTTTCACGAAACTGGCACTTGGTTAAGTGCGGTGAAGGTACGAACGCTCTTGTTCTCTAAGACAATCATGGCATTAAAAAGTTTTACACGTAAATTGGGAATGAAACCAATCAGGGAAATTTTAACTGTGTACAATGCGACGTGTGTATCTGTGGCACTGTATGGAGCTGGCCTCTGGGGTTATACCAATATAAAGTCACTTCAGATAGTCGAAAATAAATTTTTAAAGAACATCCTATCACTTCCAGAGAGTACAGCGAACTCTATATGCCATGATGAGTTGGGGATTCCCTATATAACGGACACAATTAGAGTACAACCCATCTTACTATGGCACAGAGTATGGACAGTGAACGAATGTGTATTAAATCGAGCCATAATACAGGATGTCTTAAAAATGGGGAGAGCAAAAGTTGTTGAATGGCTAAATTACATTAAAACGTTCCTTAATGAAATAGACCGTTCACTCTATTACAATGATCCGCCTTCCATGGCAAATATTTCTAGAAAAGACCTGAAGACACTATGTATGGAATTCCTCAGAAATAGAAGACAGCTTGATGAATCGAATAAAAATACTGTCACTTCTCATCAATTAATTTTAATAAGTGACAAATTACAGCCATACTTAAGTTTATATATGTGTAATTTTGATAGACTACTTTTAACACGTTTTAGAGCTAACATTGTTTTTAGATTATTTACTTTCCCTGTAATGAATTCATGGTCCAAAGAACTTCCTTTATGTCCCTGTGATGAAATATCTATGCAATCGAATATACATGTTCTATTTTTTTGTAAATTCTATACGCTGCCTCGTAGAAAACTGATTGTCCCCATTTTAAAGGAAATGAATGTGAACAGATGTCGCCTAGCATATTTAGTACTGCAAAAAATGGACAATGTTTTTACTGTGGCTTCATTAATTGAGTATTTTAAACTGGTTTTTAAATTTAGGAAGTCGCTTCGTTTGAATGAACTGTAATAGTGTAAACACTATGTATTGTTTTTAATATCCTCCTACATTGATGTAATACTGTGCAATGTAAATGAAATATGATTGCTGTTGCTTTTATGGTTATACCTTTTTAGCCGAATAAAGTACTTTTTGACTTTGACTTTGAGTAATAGTATATAAAGGTTCGTAGGTCGATGGGGCCTCAGTGAATATCTTTTTACTTCTTTTGTAGAGTAGTCATATAGAAAGGTGACTCAGCCATGGATGCCCTTTATTAACTCTGCACACTATCGTATGATCCTGCACATTAGTATTCCCTATCCTCGAACCCTATTGTGCCGATATCATTACAACCATGCTATCAAAATAATATTGCCCATTAGATCAGAACAAACAGACCCTACATGTAAATAATGATCAAGAATTGCATCATATTGACTAATGCACAAATATTGCAAATTGTATCTGCTCCAATCTTACCTTTGTATTGCCACATCATGTGAAGAATGGGATAAATTATTTATCCTTAAAAAAAAGCAGATTAGAATAGCCCTAAATGGGGGCACTGATGATAGAGTACCTTGGAGGAAACACAGCACAAGCGAGTTTTCTGGTCTGAATTGAGCCGAAGGCTCAGACCACTGTAATCCTCGAAGTGATCAGCCAGAGAGTTGCTGGGTGTTAACAAAGCCACAGGTAGATATTACATAATTTGCTCCTGTTACAGGGTGTTTATAAGGAGTTACAAAGTGGTTGATAAGGTGGTTCCAGCATATCATGATTGACCAGGCACAATGACCCTCCCTGTGCACTCTGGACAAAATCCTCAACTTCCAATCAACTGGTCGATAAAAGTATGGTTCACAAACGATATCACTCAATAATAACATTCCATCCATGTTCTGAAAAATATTATACAAATGGAGGTTGATTTGTGTGGGGAACTTTGTCCCTGCATTATGAAGAAGTGTGTGTAATAGGAGGTTTTGTCGCCACAATACTTCTGGGTACATGTGACATGTCCAATTTTTCCTCCTCCTGTTTTGAAGCAAGACCAAGTAGTAGAGCTGACTTCTGAAGTCTTCTTTTACAGATTTTATTTTCTGAACAATTGGGAACCCCATTATTTGAAATTTAAACACCTACAGGACCACTTCACCTCTGCCCATTGCCAGCCTTTGTTGTGTCACCAAGCCGTGATATCAATGGAATGTCTACATTTATCTATTATATGCCTCTAAATGCTGAAAGATTGCAGGCATCGAACTAGAGAGAGCATGCCTGCCTCTTGATAGCTCCAAGGACATTTTGGGACCCTCCTCGTTCCTTCTGCCTTCATTTCTGACACCTTCTTCCCCAATTCGAATAAACAGGTTTGGAGAACGTAAGGAAGACACAATGCCATTAGCCGCAAGTTAGCCTCTTCACCTGCTCCATCCCTTCTTTCTGTTGACCATATTTACTTTCTTGTCAAATACTTTCCAGATAGAGCACATACCGCATTGACCCTACCTAGATGTGCGAGTCTCCAACACCTGCTTGTGACCAGGCTTGTGTGGCGGTTTCCCGACTGCTGACTCGGAGTCGTTTGAAAATCTTCCCCAGTATCTTCAGGGTATGGAAGCATGAGGCATAGACATTAATGACACGACCCCGCACTGGCACTAGTTGTCTCCAGTGCACTGAAGCTTTGACACTTTCTCTTGTGGTGGCCTGCACTTCTCACACTGGAGAAACTAAGTTGCTTGAACACATAACGAGTAAATAACTAAATTATTATGCTTGGCCTATAACTAGTGGCTTATTTACAAGCTATATGGAATATGCTACTTACCAGTATGCATCTGTTCTTGGCATAGAGGGCTGCAGAGTGGTACATTATGAATAGATCGCCATCTGGTGTTGGGCTCGGATGATTGCACTTTGTTTTTCTCTTGGAGAGTCTTTTGTATCTTGGTGACTCCTCCCTTCGTTGGTAGTGCGCATGGGCATCGGCTCCATCCTTAGATTGTTTTGCCATAGTAGGGTTAGATGGAGTAGTATAGTAGAATACAGATAAGAGTGCCCATGTAAGTGTATCTAAATAAGATAATGTTGGAACAGACACAGGTTTCCGGGGAGGCTGGGAGGGCATGTACCACTCTGCAGCCCTCTATGCCAAGAACAGATGCATACTGGTAAGTAGCATATTCCGTTCGAGGCATATGGGCTGCAGATGGTACATTATGAATAGACTATACAGCAGTTCTCTCCCTAGCGGTGGTCGCCCGTGTCTGTTGCAACTGTCTGAAACAATGTTTTTAATACTGCTTGTCCCACTCTAGCTTGTTGTGTTGTGTGCACATCTACACAATAGTGTTTTGTGAAGGTGTGCGGTGTAACCCAGGTAGCTGCTCTGCATATGTCATCTAGTGGAATGTTTCCCAAAAATGCCATAGATGCTCCTAGTTTACGTGTAGAGTGAGCTCTAGGAGGAACAGTTAATGTTCTCTTTGCCTTTAAGTAGCATATTTGAATGCATTTTACAATCCATCTGGCAATGCCCGCTTTGGAGATGGGATTGCCTTTATGTGTAGGAGAAAACGCAACAAATAGCCGTTTTGTCTTTCTGAAAGTTTGTGTTCTTTCTATATAGTACAATATGGCCCTTCTAACATCCAATGTATGTAGGGCTCTTTCTGCTACTGTTTGTGGTTTTGGAAAGAAAACCGGTAATTCCACTGACTGATTGATGTGGAATGCTGAAATAACCTTCGGTAAGAATTTTGGGTTTGTTCTAAGAACCACTTTATTTTGGTGTAGCTGCATAAATGGTTCTTGAATCGTAAAAGCCTGCAGTTCACTTACTCTTCTAAGTGACGTGATAGCTATGAGGAAGGCCACCTTCCATGTGAGGAATTGTATTTCACACCTATGCATAGGTTCAAAGGGTGGCCCCATTAGTCTGGTAAGCACTATGTTGAGATTCCAGACTGGGGAAGGTGGTCTTCGTGGTGGAATGACTCTTTTGAGTCCTTCCATGAAAGCTTTAATTGCTGGTACTTTAAACAGTGAAAGATGTTGTCTGTTTTGTAGGTACGCCGCTATGGCTGCGAGATGAACTCTGATAGAGGTATATGCTAAGTTACATTGCTGTAAGTGTAGTAAATAGCAAATGATTTGTTTAGTGGATGCGTCCAGAGGGTTGATGTGCTTACTGTTACAGTGTATAGCAAACCTCTTCCATTTTGCTGCATAGCATGCTCTGGTGGTAGGACGTCTTGCTTGTTTAATGATTTCCATGCATTCTGGTGGTAAATCTAAATACCCAAACTCTATGACTTCAGGAGCCAGATCGCTAGGTTCAGTTGTTTGGGATCTGGGTGCATTATTTCTCCATGGTTCTGTGTAAGATGCATGGGTAATAATCTTAGCTTTTGATGTGGTACTTGTGAGAGTTGTAGCAGCGTGGTGAACCACGGCTGTCTTGCCCACGTGGGTGCCACTAGTATCATTGTCATTGAGTGTTGCTGCAGTTTCCGAACCAGTAACGGAATTAGTGGTAGAGGAGGGAATGCGTAAGCATATTTGTTGGACCAATTTATCCACAGTGCATTGCCCTGGGACCGGTGGTGTGGGTACCTGGATGCGAAGTTTTTGCATTTTGCGTTCTGATGGTTGGCAAACAGATCTATCTCTGGTTGCCCCCATTTTTGGAAGAATGGCTGCAGTATTTGGTCGTGCAGCTCCCATTCGTGTACTTGTTCTGACTGTCTGCTTAGGATGTCTGCTATCTGATTTTGAACTCCTGGTAGGTGTTCCGCTAACAGGTAGATCTTTTGAGGAATGGCCCATCTCCATATGTCCTGTGCTAGTCTGGACAGTTGGGGAGAGTGTGTCCCCCCTGTTTTTGAATATAATACATTGCAGTCATGTTGTCTGTTCTGATCAGGACTGCTTTGTTTGTTATTTGCATTTGGAAAGCTTTTAGTGCTAGAAATATTGCTAATAGTTCTAGGTAGTTGATGTGCAGTTTCTTTTGCTGCACACTCCACTTCCCCTGCACTGTGTATCTGTCCATGTGCGCTCCCCATCCGGAGAGCGATGCGTCCGCTGTTATTATCACTTGTGGAATTGGCTCTAGGAACGACCGTCCCTTGGAAATGTTTTCTGTGTTCCACCACTTCAGAGAGCGATACGTCCGGTCGTTTACCAACACCAGATCTGTAATCTGACCTTGAGCCTGATTCCACTGTGTCGCTAGACACTCTTGTAGTGGGCGCATTTGTAGTCTGGCATGTGGTATTAGCAGTATGCAGGAGGACATCATGCCTAATAGTTGCATAAACACTCGTGCTGGTAGTGAGTGTTGTGGTTGAAATCTTTGTATTAATCCGACCATTGTCTGTACTCTGATTGGGTTGGGGTATGCTATCGCCTTTCCTGTGTCTACTGTAGCCCCCAGGTATTGCTGAATCTGGTTTGGTTGCAGGTGTGATTTTTTGTAGTTCACCGTAAACCCTAGGTGGTGCAGCAATTGAATTGTCTTTTGTGTGTTGTGAAGACATTCTTCTTTTGACTTGGCCTTTATTAGCCAGTCGTCCAAGTATGGGAAGACATGTATTTGTTGTCTTCTTAGGTGTGCTGCCACCACAGCTAGGCATTTTGTGAAAACTCTTGGTGCTGTTGTGACACCGAAGGGAAGGACTTTGAACTGATAGTGTTGTCCTTCTAACACAAACCTTAGGTATCTCCTGTGGGCTTTGTGAATTGGGATATGAAAGTAAGCGTCTTTTAGATCCAGTGTAGAAAGAAAGTCCCCTTTCTTCAGTAAAGGGAGTACTTGTTGGAGCGTGACCATGTGGAAATGCTCCGAATTTATGTAAGCATTGAGAGGTCTGAGGTCTAATATTGGTCTTAGGGACCCGTCCTTTTTGGGGATCAGGAAGTATAGAGAGTATACTCCTGTTCCTTGTTGATCCTTTGGAACCTTCTCTATTACATGCTTTTGTAGAAGTGCTATAACTTCTTCTCTTAACAATGTCAGATGATCTTGACTCATTGGACGCTGTTTGGTGGGGTAGCTGTGAGTTCTAGGCAATAACCATGTTGGATAATTTGTCTCACCCACTTGTCTGATGTGATGTTCTCCCAGACAGGTAGGAACTGTGATAGACGTCCCCCGACCGGTGTTATGTGGTCTGGGGGGAGTTCTAGGAAGTCACTGTTTTGGTGTTGAGGCGTTGCGGTTGTTATTATTTCCGCGGCCTCTACCCTTATTGTTGTTACCTCTGTAACTGCCTCTTGAATTACCTCTGGGTGATGTTGGTGTGAAAGAGGTAGATTGCTGATTCGTTCCTGTATTCTTTGAGCCCCCTCTATAGGTGGATCTACGAAAGGAACCTCTGTGTGTTGGCTGTTGCAATGCTCCCATTGACTTAGCCGTTTCTGTATCTTTCTTCATTTTTTCTAAGGTCTCGTCTGTGCTTGAGCCAAACAGTGTCTTCTGATCAAATGGTTTGTTCAGTAGGGCTGTTTGTACTTCTTGTTTGAATCCTGAGATTCTAAGCCATGCATGCCTTCTTAGCATGACACTGGTGTTAATAGATCTTGCTGCAGTGTCTGCTGCGTCTAATGCACACTTAATGGAAGTATTGGTTATTATTTTGCCTTCCTGTATTAATTGATCTGCCTTCTTCTGATGTTCTTTTGGGAGATGTGTGAGAAGTTTTTCTAACTCATCATAATGTGCCCTGTCATAACGTGCGAGTAGTGCTTGTGTATTGGCTATACGCCAGCTATTAGCTGCCTGTGATGCTACTCTTTTGCCTGATGCATCTATTAACTTTGATTCTTTATCTGGTGGAGGAGCCTCTCCTGTAGATAATGAATTTGCTCTTTTACAAGCGTTTGAGACCACCAGCGAGTCTAGAGGTACATGCCCTTTAATAAATATTGGGTCCTTTGGAGCCGCGTTGTATTTTTTATCAATTCTTGGGTTTAACACCCTGGCTCTCACTGGGTTTTCGAATATTTCCTCTGTGTGACTAAGAAGACCCTTCAACATGGGAAGAGTACCTGATGTTCTCTGTGCATTAGGTAGAGTCTCTAACAAGAAATCCTCTATTTGAGGTTCTGTATGCATATCTAGTTTGTGATATTTTGCTGCCCTATTAATGAGCTGCACAAAACCTGTGTTATCATCAGGTGGTGAAGGCTTTGAGGGATATAGCTCTGGGTCGTTGTCCTCATCTGACCCTACATCATAATTTTCCCATGGGTCCTCCTCATCTGGGATAGTTTCGTCATCCTCTTGAGGTTCTCCCTCCCCTAGATCACTATCTACATCTGACTGAGGTGTAGCTGGTCTTGGTGTGGAGGGTGTAGGAATATTTGGCCTATTGTGAGGAATAGGAGAAGAGGGTGTGACTCTAGGTCGAGGAGAAGCAGGAGGAGTTATGTTTGTCTCCATTGTTCTCTTTTTTGAAGGAAGAGGTTTATCTTCTGACTGTTCACTCTTTCTCTTCTTCGTGACCACTTTCCCAGTTTGTGGATCAATAAACAAGATCTTTTGTTTGGGATCTGTCTGTTGCTCCTGAATCGGTACCGAAGATCCTGGTTCCAAAAGCTGTTTTTGTTTTCGATCGTCAGATCTTGTTGTTTTCTACACCGAATGTCTGCTCGATTCCGACTTTCTGGGTATCGAGTGTCTTTTGGGCGATAAATCATATTTATGTTTCGACATGGAATGTTTCGATACCGAGCTTTCCCTTGTTTGTTGCCTCGGTGCCGAAGTCGATGTCGCCCTTTTCTCGGATCCGACATGGTGGGAGTCCGAGTGTTTCGGTTTCAGTTTCGGTTTCGTTGCCGGGCCCGAGGGCGGGGCGTCGGAAACTTTTTTCTTCGGTTTGACCGGGCCCGAGGGCGGGGTCGTTACCGTACGGGGTCGGTTTTTTGGTAAGGGGACGTCGTCACTCACGGTTTGTTGCTCGATGAGTTCTTCGACCTCCGACTGGTCCCCTTCCGACCCCGACTGTTCCTCTTCTTCCTCGATTTGCTCGTCTCCGAACAGCTCCGGGATCGCCTCCGCCTGCATTCTGGAAACCTCGTGTCTTCGAGCTCGACGATTTCTAATCGTTAGCTTGGAGGAGAATGCTGCACAGGCTTCGCAGTCCCTGGATTCGTGTTCAGGCGATAGACAGAGGTTGCACACCTCGTGTAGGTCCTTGTGTGGGAACTTAGCACCACACGTTGGACATTTTTTGAATGGAGTCCTTTACATGGACTCCGGGCTTGACTGCGTCGAGAAAGGCCTTCTGTTCTTCGACGTAGATCCAAGTTTTTCTCTTCGATTTTGAATTTGCAACGCGTCGGAATGGAAATGAACGCGTTCGATAACAATACCGTCGAATTGGAAAGGGAATACGCGCCGATAATTCACTTTCTTCTGAAGTTGATCTGGAGCGTCTCGATCCTCATCCGAACCCGATGGCGGAAAAAAACAATCTAAGGATGGAGCCGATGCCCATGCGCACTACCAACCAAGGGAGGAGTCACCAAGATACAAAAGACTCTCCAAGAGAAAAACAAAGTGCAATCATCCGAGCCCAACACCAGATGGCGATCTATTCATAATGTACCATCTGCAGCCCATATGCCTCGAACCATCAGTTACACATTTATCAGAATCTACCGTTAAATTATTTTTTCCGATGTATACTCACCTTTAGAATAGATACAACAGCAGTACCTCCCAAGGGTGGAGGGTCTGACTAGTTCACTCGGATATGGAAATCTTGCAGGACCGAACATCCAAAAAGGCTATCCCACAGGTCTAACTCTAAAGGCAGTAGTATTTTACAAAGGTGTGCACCGATACCCATGTTGCCGCTTAGCAGATATCCAGAAGTGGCACCAAAATTGCCAATGCCGTTAGGGCTGCCCTGGATTAATGAGCCTTGGCCCTGGTGGAATGAGCCTGCAGGTGTAATGGGGGTTCCTTCTTAGCCAGCGCATAACATTTTGCTGCAGATTTAGCAAAGCCTTCTTTTGCACTGCTTTGCATTTCCTGGTCCAGCGAATCCCGTACAAATCTGATCACTTAAAAGGGCTCTCATTCAGACAACGTAGAAGCTCAAGCTCTCTTAGGTCATGCTAGTGGGCCCCACCTCCACTTTCGAGTGATGTGGGGGACAAGGTCAGGAAGGTGATTGAATGGGTGATTCCACCTGTGGTAGGAAGGCAGCCTGAGTCCAAAACACTAATTTGTCTGGGAAGAAAGTGGTGTAGGAAGGTGGCTCGGAGAGCACCTGTAATTGGCTCACTTAGCACGCAGAAGTGATGGTGATAGAAAGACTGACTTTATCATGAGAAGCCAAAATAAGCACCTGTGCGTAGTCTTGAATGGTGTACACATAACAAACTGTGCTTGGCCAGCTAAAAAACAAACGGTACGACTGGACAGTATAGCTGTAGAGGGTCTAGATGAGGTACCGAACTCAAGGACACAAATCTTTTTCCCAGCATAGGTGAACTTCATGGACAGATGCCAGGGTGCAAGAATGGCCTCTACCACTTATGGGCAGAAATTCAAAAATATGTAGTTGTCATCGCTCAGTCTCCATGCATGAAGGTGTAAGTTGCAGAGGTTTGGGTACAGGCCCATTAATTGTTGCCGAGATAGGACGTCATCTCAAACGAGTCACTGGATTGGACGATAAATGCTTAGGCACATGTGGTCCAATGGGGTCGCCGTGAAGATTAGACATGCCGTCAGTGATGCAGGCCGCTTACATAGTTGAAAGTGTACCGTGGATTGAAGCGCAGATAATCGGTGAATTTAGAAGCAGGAGGTTCGGTGGACGATTTGGGGGCATTCTAGGCTCTTTGCACTATTTAGGCTTTCTTGCGATTATTGGTGCCCCACGTATGAGAATCTCTGCACACTGATGGACGGTCGTTAGATATACTCCCTAGACAATTCTTGACAACGAGACACATTGTTGGATCGCCTCAGGATTTTGAGAGCGGTGCTCATTATCATCTGGTCAAGAAGCATTTGACCCTTAGACATCTTACTTAGATACAGCAGTTTGTAGTATAAATATAGGACATTTGGAACTGTTCCTGCGGGCGGTGGTATCTCTTTCCCGGATGGAGTGGCCCTTGTTTTAGGGCAATATATCTGGCAGGTTCTGATGAAGGTGGCATTTCATCTTTCCGCCACCGAAACGCGTCGACCACTGTCCTGAGATCATCCTGCACATTTGCAGTTTTTTTCTTTGGTCCCTCCAACTAGGTTGTTATTCTGTAGTTGAGTCTCCCAGATAGATTATGAATATGAAGGTTTGTTTGGGTGTGTGTGAGTAGGCTTTGTATGGTTGTTGTGAAGTTGTATTGTTTCTCTCTACCTGTGTTCATTTGACTTAGTTGTATCTATTGTGCTGTTTTGATTTATGAATTAAGAATTTATGTTGAAAATGCAAATAAGTATTTAAAAATATTTATAATCAATGAAAATATTTTTGATAATAGAAATGAAATAAAAGAAATATATTTTTATTATTGTTGTAATACTTTGCTTAGTGGGTTATTAATTTGGTTGGGGTGCTCACGATATATAGGTGGATTAAATCCATTGTAGAATAGTTTAGGTCCTGAGGGAGACTTTCTGTTGTGTTTGCATAGTCTTGATGGTGTACACATAATGAACTGTGCTTGGCCAGCTAAAAAACAAACAGTACAACATGACAGTTTCGCTGTAGAGGGTCTAGATGAGGTACCAAACTCAAGGACAGAAATCTTTTTCCCAGCATAGGTGAACTTCATGGACAGATGCCAGGGTGCAAGAATGGTCTCTACCACTTATGGGCAGATAGTAAAAAATATGCAGTCGTCATCGCTCAGTCTCCATGCATGAAGGTGTAGTTAGCAGAAGTTTGGGTACAGGCCCGTTAATTGTTGCTGAGATAGGACGTCATGTCAAACGAGTCACTGGATTGGAGGATAAATGCTCAGGCACATGAGCTCTGAATTTCACAATCTCCTCGCTCAGTCGAGGCCTGGCTTGGCTCCGGTTTATCCTGACTTTCCTCAGAACTCGACGCGCAAAAGGTGGAGAGAATGCACATAGGAGACTCGTGTTGCATCGCAGTATCTCCCAAAGATCTTTATGGAGACATCTCCAGTGTGCCACAGACTTGACACTGCTCAATCTCAGCGGTGGAGAACAAGTCTAGCCTGGGTACGCACCACTGATTGAAGATGCCTTGTGCCACCTCAAGATGCAGATGCCACTTGTGATCCGCCAGCCAACATTTGCTCATCTCATCTAATCTGGTGATCAGGGACCCTGCTAGGTATTTGGCTGTCAGAAAGATCTTTCGCTGGTTCAGCACTTTCAGTGACATACAGTCTCCTGGCACAGGACGAGAACCGCATCCTGCCCTGCTTGTTGCAGTACCAAATGGTGGACATGTTATCTGTTACTTGCCACCCCCGTCATAGTCAGCTGAAAGCTATTCAGGGGCAAATCGATCACCAGAAGCTCCAAAAGGATAATGTGAAGCTTTCCCTCTGCCTGAGACCAGAGGCTTTTGACTTCCACCTCCCTTGTATGCCACCCCCAGCAGTGGCACGGCTGACACAGTTGCAATGCTAGGTGAAAAAGACAAAGTGGTCCACCACAAGTTAGGTTGCTGCTCATCTACCACCAAATGAGGACCTGACCCATCTCTTGTCAGATCCGGGCAGCATCACACGGGCAACTCTGGTGCTGAGCTTATTGAAACCTCAGGTTCCACTGCAGGGTTTGCATCTGTCATCTGGAGGACAGGACGAGGAGGATGCACGAAGACAGGAGCTGCAGAACCATCCTCGCCTAGACCTAGGACTGAGCCTGAAAGAACAGTATTATATAGTGATTTTCCCAAACTCACTGCATTACTGTAAAGGTCTGAAACACTACCATGTTCAGGATAGGCCCTATGAAAATCCTCTGCGTATAATACAGGTGGAATTTGAGCTTGTTGATGAAAAACCAAAGGAGATCAAGATCCCAGCCACTGTTCAGAGGTGTTTATATAAACAAAGGGATTCTATCGAAAAAAGTGCAAGTGTTATTTTTAGGGTTTTTTGATATATTGAAAGGGAAGTTGGCTCTTCATCGGACCAGTGGGATGAAGGCACTATGTGCTTTTAAAATACCCCTCACACACTAAGAATCCCTTAGTGTCATGCTTCATCATGGGGGTCTTCCCGTCCCTCTACGGGGCGGAGCGTGCTACGACCTACGAGCTACGCGGGAGCACTTTTATTTTGTGGTGAATGACTATGTGTTAGTGCAGTGACAGTGGAGGTAGTGAGGTGTAGGGACCAGGTAATGTGATTAAAAAAGGGTTTAAAAATTCCCTGGCTAGTGGAAAAAATAATTTTATTCGCTTCCCTAGCTGGGAATGTTAAAAAGGGGTTGTGAGGTAGGGCTGTTGGCACCTACCAGGTCGACATGTTTCACAGGCAGTCCCCTACTGTCTGATCATCAGGACCATTGGTGGTCCCTACTAGGAGGTACTCAGTTCTAAGTAGTTTTGCCTAGAGTCCTACAAACCGATAGCAAAAATAAGCTGCCAGTTTGTGCTTCAGGGCATGAGTTGGCCCGATATGAAGCTTAAAAGATGAATGAAAAAAGACGCACTGGTCTCTGGAAGAGAAATGAGAAGGAAAAAATAAAGGAAAAATATAACAGAATGAAAATATACATTCATAGCACATGGTTAGTTTAGACCTTGTCATTGAATTTTAAACGTATGCATTTCTCGGCAACATTTGGGAAGGTGGCTACTGCCAAATATACTCCTAAGTGGGGAGCTTTTCTTGAACAAACACACATATAGTCTCGACACACATACAACAGTGACTCACAAAAAGGACTGACACCCATTACTACCAATGTCTCGGTTCTTTTGTTGACAAAAGTTTTGCGATCGGTTTACTCCTTTTCCGAGTTGCGATTGCAGGTGGTAAGGAAGGAGCGGAAATATATACAGAATATACATACTTTCCCAGTTTTCAAAGCGTGCCTCATGAGCCGGCAGATACGAGGGTTTTTCGGCGCGGTCAACTTAGTTTGAAAAAAAGAAAAAAAAACTGTTCAGAGGTGGTCTGTGACCCCACATCGTGGAAGTATGAGAATACATGCATCCTTGACCTTTATAATATGGGTTGTGACCTCTGCCATCAATTTATTCAGCGTCTGAGGGGCCAAGGTAAGGCCAAAAGACAGCACGGTGAATTGGAAATATTCTGACCCCATCATAAACTGCAGGTACAGTGCCTTTGTGTTTGGGCTGGCTATATGAAAATACACATCCTGCAAGTCCAGGGAAAACATTCAGTCCTCTGGATCCAAAGCATAGAGGATCTTGGCCAGAGTGAGCATTCTGAATTTGCTTTTCAACAAAAAGGAAGTCAATTGCTGGTGGTCCAGTATAGGCCAAAGATCCAGTAGAGGCTGAGGACTCCATCCTTATGTAGGACATGTAGCACAAATAGCATCTACATCTCCTTTCTGACACCCGCTTGATGGAGCCTTTGGTCAGCAGTAGACTGACTTCCTGCACAGAGATATTAGCGTTGTCCAAAAAAATCCATCAAGTGTGGTGGGAATCAAAGGGGGGGGGGGGATAAAACGAAAGGCACGCATAGCCATTTTAAAACAATTTTTAAGACCCCATCGGCCTAATATGCTGGATCTTCAAACAGGAAGGAAATATTGTATGCTGTCGTCTGCCGGCTGCTCTTGGGGCTGGGAGGGCAAATCAGAGTGGCTTAGGAGCTTTTGCAGCAGGAGAGGAAGAGATGCCCCTGCTGGTGTGAACAGACTCAGCCATTACCATTTCCTCTGCCCGAATGGGCTGCAATTGCTGCTATAATGGCTGAGAAGATTGGAACTGAGAGTTAACAAGGCCTCTGGAATAGGCAGTAGACTTTCTGTACTGCTGGTGAAAGTGTCTGGCTGAGTGCAACAATCCCAAGGACTGAACTGTGGCACTGAATCCCTCGAGCACTAAATCAGCCTTCTCTTCAAACAATCTAGACCCATCAAAAGGCATGTCATAGAGGTCGCTTGGACATCCCCTGGAAACCGGGTTGAACGCATACAGGCGTAACTTCTAAACACTACGCTGGTGCTAACAGCACTAGGGAGAGGGTGTGGTCTAACGGCCAGAGCTTTGGAACTGGGGAATCAGGTTCGAGTCTGGGCAACGGGTCATCATCCTGTGGTTCTGGGCAAATCATTTAATCTCCTGTGCCTAAAAACCCAAAATTAATGTGTCTTTGTGTAATGTAAATGGTGCTTATGTAAAGCACTCCACTGCCTTCCGGTTGAGTTTGCCCTATATAAAAAACTGTAAAAAAAATAGCACATCCAATGCAGTCCGTGGTGACCAAGCCTGCACGCAACAAGTAATTTGCTTCCTCCTGTCAGTTTGGATCATTTGGGTCCATGAGTCCCTGAGGTCTTCTGGAATGGACGATAAGATTTTGCTGGTTATGTTTTATAAGGTATAGGTCAAAGAGCTTCTCAAAATACCCAATCCCCCCTCAAATCAGCAACCCACAGTTGCCAGATGCAACCAAGTAGCTTGTTTTTTCAAAACAAAATCACTAATATTCTGCTATCACTCCCACCTAAAGCTGATAACAATCTTCTGGTTGCCTCATTACCCTCCACTATTAGCCCAACTCTGGATAGCTTTAATCAGCTGTCCAATGAGGACTTTTTGAAAGCTCTCTCAGACATGAAAAGTGGCTCCCCCAACGATCCAGCTCCCATCCGTATCCTCAAACAAGTCGGACCTACCATCTCACACCTGGCCACCAATCTTATTAACGCCTCTCTTAGCCAAGGAGTGGTCCCCCCCAATTGGAAACATGCAATAGTCAAAGCATTACAGAAAAAACCAGGCCATGACCCCTCAGATCTGTCCAACCTTCGCCCAATCTCTCTCTTACCAGGCTTGAGTAAGATCGCAGAGATGGTGGTCAACCAGCAATTGTCGGCCTTCCTTGAATCCAACAATCTCCTTCGCCCCTCGCAAACAGGCTTCCGTCCAGGTCAGGGGACTGAGACAGCCCTCCTGAAAGTGGTCGAGGAGGCCAGATGCATCTTGGATTCGGGAGGATCGGTTTTACTGATCCTCCTGGATCTAAGCGCTGAATTTGACACGGTGGACCATAAAATCCTGATCCAGCGACTATTTAGTTTGGGAGTGAGGGACACGGCACTTTGTTGGTTCTCAACCTTCCTAAAGGACAGAACCTTTCAGGTCTGTGAAGGGAACGTGCGATCGGATCTTTTCCCCTCCAGTGTGGGGTTCCCCAGGGCTCTTCATTGAGCCCTACACTCTTTAACACATACATGGCCCCCCTGGAGGATGTTGTCACCCCCTTTGGGATAAAAGCCGTCACATACGCTGATGACACCCAAATGATTGTGTCATTCTCACTGGAAGAGGACAAACTCAAAAACCTCCATGACTGCCTAGAAGGAATTCATGCTTGGATGTCCAACTCAAGGCTTAAGCTCAATGGCTCTAAAACCGAGCTCATGCTGCTGGGACATCAAATGTCATCCCTCCCCACTCCTATGTGGCCATCATGCCTAGGACCCCTCCCACAACCCAAGACTGAAATTAAAAGTCTGGGCTTCTGGCTGGAACAGGACCTTTCTTTGAAAACGCAGGCAAAAAAAACAGCCGGTACCTGTGTGGGCTTACTCCGTTCAACTAGGAAGATTCTCCCACTACTCCCTGCACAATCACAAAAAATGCTCATCCAAGGTCTAATCTTATCAAGATTAGACTATAGTAACGCTCTCTTCTTGGCTGCCCCAGAATCTACGATCAATGTTCTTCAGAGAACACAAAACGCCGCTGCAAGGATCCTTACAGGTACCTCCCGCAGAGCATCAGCCAAACCCGCCCTAAAGGCACTACATTGGCTGCCGATCCGTGAAAGGGTCAAATTCAAGGCCTTATGTACCACACATAGAGCCATGCAAAATCAAGGGCCCCCAATGCTGAAGACCATGCTCTTCCCATATAAACCCAACAGGTCCCTGCGTTCCGCCCAAGGTAATCTGGCTACGGTCCACAGAGTCAAAAAAGCCAGAACTGGAGGACGTCGCTTTTCGGTTACAGCCGCAACCCTTTGGAACACCCAGCCAATCCAACTACGTGCCGAGCCTAACCACATGAAATTCCAGAAGCTACTCAAGACCCACCTTTTCCCGCAATAACCCTTCCCCCTACTCCTCTGCTTCCACCCTCAGATGTTAATGCAATCTCAGTGCTGGGACGCTCCCGGGCAGCCATGCGCTATAGAAATCCCAAATTCATTCATAGGTGTGTCTGCCCAAAAAGCACACCAAATTCAAAGACCCTAAAGCTAAACTAGCTAATGAAAACATTTTCCTTTCAAAGGCATTAATATGTTTCAACTCCATATCCAGGGGTTTGAAGGAAAAGTATTCTGAATGACTTTACTTGTGGGGGCTTGCACCACAAGGCTTTCAGGTCTCGGGTGCTTTGCCCAAAAAGTCTGGGTTACATAGGGCCTCTCTGTGCTGCCTACCCACAAGTAGGCTGACAATGGCTTCTACCAAGTGGCCCTGAAAGTGTTGGTAAGGGCCTTGTTAAATGGTAACGGTGGCTCGGATGAATTTTCGGCCTGGATAAAAAAGTGTGGTCAATAAACTGGCCTTGGTTTCCACAGTAAGCAATTGCAAATCTAGCACTTCTGCTGCTTTTCATTCTGCTCCAGCAAAAGAGGCACTTTCTTCGGTTGGTCGGCGAGGTGGTGAGTCCAGCTCGGTCTTTGGTGAGGTGACTAGGCCACTTTCATCAGCAAGTATACATACTGCCCATCATCAGTGTAATGAGGAGAGAGCAAATTGTCTGCCTCCTCCTCCTCATCATCATCATCATCATCACCACCACCACGAGGGACATTGGCTATGTCCTTGACCACACTGGAGTCAGAGCCCAAGAGGGCCTCTAACCTCTGATATCGAGGGAGAGGCTGAGAATGAAGAATTGACTGCATGATCACAGTAACATAACTTCATAGCGAAACATAGGGCTGATGTGGGCTGATGTTGGTTCGGGTCAGAAAACAGAGAGACACATTTGGATCTGGTACTCGCACTGAGGGGATGGTCTGTGAGCACAAAAGAAATTAGATTGAACTTATTGGCTTGAGAGGAGGTCAGGACCTGCTCCAGTAAGGGCCTATGAAAGGATCCCGAGGGAGCAGCTGGGGGAGGACCTACCAAGGGACGTCTGGAAAATTTGAAGCATGGGCGCTTTGAAGGTTACTATATGAGGCGGGGTCAACGATGGCCCCAGGATATTTGGGCGCACCTGGACCAAAAACAAGGCTGGCTTAGACTTGGAAGACATTGGACCCTTCAAGTGATGTTAGCAGCTACTCATCAGGCTTTGATTGGAGTACGGGACGAGTCCAAACTGGCTTTTATTTGCTTATGACTTGTTTTCAACTTTGACTGACTTACCAGAAGACTTCCACCAGGAACAGGACTTTACGCAGGGGCAGTTTAATGACCACCACTGAGAATGGTCCCTCAACTTGGCATTGGATCTCTGTTTCAAATGCAACCTCTTCTTATGTTCAGCGGCATGAAACGTCACCTACCACTCCTTGATTGCCTTTGAGCTCATGAGGGTGCACTTTTGCACAACTTTGTAACCAGAGAACAAGCACCATAGGCACCATAGGCAAACGTTGTGCGGGTCCATGAGCGTTATGTTTCCTAGAGTCGCTGCAAGGCTTGAATCCTTTTGAGGGGGGGGGGGGACATCTTCCCGGATGTTAATCGGAAAGGTGACGAAGTTGGGAGCGGAGTTCCACATCTTCTGTTGAAGGGCGTGGAAATAATAGAACTGACATAAGCACCCAAGGCTGGCACTTATATCCAGCTCTGCTTAATCACTTCTAAGGTGGTGTGAATTCACTGTTGACCATATGGTGCCACCTTTTGATAGACCCTGTTGAGAAATTTGCAGATCCAGTGTGGCGCCTGGGAATATCCTAATGGTTAGGAAACTGCAGCTCGAAGAATCCATCAGAATGTCTTCATTATGTTTGCACTTAAATTATAAACCCTTACTAAAGAACTGATAATAAAACATCTTTCCCGTCCATCCTCAACAAGATTCTGAAAAATTAAATCACGGATGGAATGGATGAATCAATGACCGCATTTCGAATAATAGACAAAAAAAAACACTACCCATGCCAGTCAGACCCAAGGTGGGCATTCTCCTGTTCATGCCAGGAAGTAAAAAAAAACACACATGTGCGCAGAAGCGGCTGTGCTGATTGCACTGCCTTCTAGACAGAACATTCAAATAAGGCAGATGTTGTGCTATATTAAATCAGCATCTGCTTACAATTTGTAGGCAATTGTAAACGCAACAGAAAAGGTCAATTGGGCCAATTAAAGTCTATGTGCAAATCTGCTCCTGAGAGTTTCTTTACAGCTTTTCTGAATGGAGTGAAATGTTTGAAAGGAAATGGGGCTTAATAGCAACTTGTCTCAATTCGGACTCAGATTTTTAAAAAAAAATAACAAAACTGATATGCATAAAACTGAAGTAGGAGGCCGGCTCTCCCGACTTCCAAAACATGCGTGGGGTCACCGAGACTGTTTGTAGGGATGTGGACATGAGTGCTAAGGGAAGGAGTTACACTGAATGTATTTACAACGACCTTCCTGTATGTCAGAGTAATCAGTTACGCTCATTTTCGCCGAGAGTGGAAAAACCACAAGTAAACGAGGTATCAGACAGTTTTTATCAATCGTACAAACCAATAATATCTTAGTGCTACAATTTATTTAACCTTTCAGTATTTAACATTTAGTTACGTTTGTGAACGGTGGCTTTTAACCCGAAAATATTTACCCGTTGCCAGTAAGACCCTTAAGGTAACCCTTACAAATTAACTAGCAACATTGCGTGGTTATTATTATAAAAATAATTTTTGCGCATGGCATTTATTTTCCGAAATTTCTTTATTAACAAGTAAGACTTTTACGATCGTCAGAGAACCGTTCAAAAGCAGAATCATGCCAATTCGCAGTTCTGAAAGTAGAAATAAAATACAGATGTTACAAATTCACCCCTTTTGGTACTTTATCTTATGATACCCATCTACAGTAAGGAGGAATTAAAATGTACTAATATTTAAAAAAACACAAAGCTGAGTCCTTCTAGTAAATAAAAGTATCTCCCAACAATGTCTTTAATATTAGATATTCCATCATACAAGCCTAATTTACACATACAAAATAGTGGGGTCAGTAGAAGGAAAATGAAGTAAACAACACAATACAGCAGAGCTTTGACTATTTTTTAAATAACTTTATTGGCATTTAGAGAATCGCATAGAAAGCATTTAACAATAGGAGTCCATCTTGAAATATCCATTCATCTTCTCTCACCATCCCCACATAAATGCAGATAAACAACATGTGGTAGTGTCAGTAATTCTCAGGATTTCCAGGAAGGGGAGAGTGAGAGGGAGGGCAAAGTCATATTAATCTCATGTAGATTAATGTCCCCGCACTCAACTATGAACAATAAGACTATGTGCTAGGATTCACTGTAGTTTTGTTGCTCGTAAATTAGAAAACCAATACTGTGGTCCACACTTTATCCTCTGAATTAACGAACGAGTATTTTTAGAGAGTCTCTGACATGGAACTCAAACTTTGAGGTCACTACACAATTCTAAATTATGGTCTCCGCATTTACAAACGTTCCCAGTGTGCTATTGCTCTCATAATCTGTCAAAGATATGTAAGCACTAAAAATGAGAGGCATAAACATGATATAGTTCAAAGAAACTTCGTTTTAGTTGTGGTATTAGGTTGGCCAAACAATCCTATGAAAAGAAGAATTAAAACAATAAAAGTCTTTCCGATTTTAAAATGCATTTTAGGTTGTTAACTGAAGGGCTAGCGCCTTTATATTTTAACAAGTAGGGATGCCACTCTAAAGGCAAGACGTTCCTGCACACGATGGTCCTTTTTAGGGCCCCTCTACATTCTGTGTAGAGGAATTTACCCATGCACAATGCGAAAAAAATGTAAGACCCTGAGACATGTGTTGCACAGCTTTCACTTGGCAGACACCCGATTCAGTGCAACCTAACACGCAAACCACTTCTAAGGTGTGGATTTCCATGCAATCCGTTAAAATTTGCTAATCAATCTTAGTTGAATACAACACTAATTGATCTTGAAATATTAAAATCCTTTCGTCCACATCAAATAAGAAACTTTACATAACGCATTTCTTAATGTTTAAGGGAAGTAAAAATGATGAAACCAGGCTCCTATTTCTAAACAATTTAGCCAAATCAACTGTATTATGAATAAAAACAAATCCCTATAGGCAAGCGGGAATAGCTCATTAGACTGCAACACGATATTATACATTTCAATCCTTGCATACCATCAAGTTCCACAGATAGCCTTCTTCTGCAGTAGGCCGATGCAGAATTCTGCTGAGGTCCACGCCTGTATGAGTACACCAGATGTGGGTCCTAAGCGATGGCTGTGAATCAGATTGGGTTAGGTCCAGATTGATGCCTATGGTAAAGTGTGTGAAATGGCTGCAAGCTCCCTAAACCCCTCACACTATATACACACACACTCTCTTCTGATCTGGTCAAGGAGGCGAGCGACTTTGGTTCTGTGCAGAATTAGGATACCCACTTTATGGCAAGAGCCTACCAGAGGCCAGAATTAGATGATGATGTGTCATCACACAAGACGTGAGATGCAGTCCTTTCCACCATGGCCATTAACACTCAGGATTGTTGGGGGGATGGCATACGTAATATTTAGCACATATGCCCTCGGTGGTGGTAATTTTTGTGACATCAAACATATTTTGTATTGAGGCCACATCATTTTTTCACGCCCCTCACCACTACATCTGTTTCAATCATAGTGCATAGATGTCAATGTAGAACCACCTTTTTTGCTGAAGCTCAGCATTAAGTCAATCAATGCAAATGCTCAAGTCTTGTTTTAAGACAGTCTTGTGCATGTGGATATTTAAGTAATGCATGGTGAATACAAGAATGTCGTATATAAGCATTTGTTCCTAAAACTCTACAGTATTTTCATTCTGCATGCGTCAGAGCTCAAGTATATCATGAGGCGGTGAGGTAAGCAGGATAGGTGACGCGGAATGAACCAATGTATGGATGCGGTTAGAGAGGGGACAGAGACGCAGGAGCTGAAAAAGTTGATTGTTGTTATTTCACTTTAACTTCTTAGATATATATAGTTTTCTCCCCTTCTTTCCTTTGTTTTGCTTTTATGTTGGTACAGCCCTTTCCCCATTCCCGACAGATGGTAGCACATTCTGACTTAAGAACGTTGGAGGAAATTCCATCTCTGCAGTGGACATAGAGGAGACGGGTGAATGATTCAACCGTCTCATCTATGTCCACTCACTCTCCAGTGCTTCACTTACCCGTGTTGTTCCTCATTTATTTCAGTGATCAATGGCAGAATCGAGAAAACAATGGCAGACGGAGATGGAGAGACGAAGAAAACCAATGGAGAGAAAAGATGCACAGAGGTGGAGCAGAGAGGTCGGAAGACCAGATACTTCTGACTCCCCTCTCCTCGCTCTCTGTACTCCCCTGAGTCCCCTCAAAATTAAATCAATATCTCTGTACGTTCCTACAGCTCTTCTATTTTCAAAAACAAGTAAACATTTAACAAAGAAATGTGACAGCCCGGAAAAGTTGCGTAAATTCTATAATACACAAACTTGAGGTGTACAAACATTACTTATCGTGTGTGCAGGGCCCTGACTGGCTCAGCACACAACACCTCTGGCTGTCGCTATCAACAGGCACAATAAAACACACCGTGTTTTTTTTCATTGTCAGAAATAATTCAGCCCTATTAAAATGGTTAGGCTTGTTCCCTTTAATCCCAGTGAGGTCCTAGGCATCTCGACAGATTTGCAAAGAAAACTGAAGAGATTGCTTGAAACAAATTGCAGAATAACGTGCCGGCTGCGACTTTCATTGCAAACCTGCAGAGGGGCACTTTTGAAACTTAAGGGTGAATTATAAATCAGGCCCAAACAACGGAGATTGTAATAAATCATATAGCTGAGCTGGGAGGTATTGCTTCCTTAATGCCACAGAACATCTGTTAAACAGCAACGCTGTCAGCTGCCATCCACACAAAGTATTGGTTACACAAGGCCCAGAATCTGTGCCCCACCCGCAGACAGGCTGGGGTCACAATGAACATAATCAAAGCACAATAAATGCCTTTCTCTTAGTATGCCATAATTTATTATCTCCCGTCCTACACCCAGCACTATCCAATGCAGTCCTGGCCACGCAGACTAACCAGGAACTGACTACTGCAGGACAAGACAGCACTGTGATTTTTACCGTCTTGTGACATTCAGCAAAGACAGACTCTTTTAAAACTCCGTGATAACAAGGAAATTACAGAAATCTGATGAGCACACATTATGCCGCGTGCACACTTCTATTTGTTTATCTCTATATGTACAGTGTTCCTAATCGAACACAATTAACATAAATAAATTACCAAGGGTTGGAGGTGTGGTCATTTTGACACGACGAGTATGTATGGGAGCAAAAACAACCAAGAGCAAATAGAAAGATTGTTCTGACGTTTTTGCACTCGATTTACAAATCTGGGATAAGCATGGGATATATAGTGCCTATGCTGCTATTGCTAATGCGGTGGGATGCGTGGTTAAGTGCTCCCAACTATGACCTAGTGTTCATAGGAGTGAGCAATTTAAACTCAAAACTCAAACTTCTCACTGATGACTGCCACTCCTTGTTGCTTCCCTTACAATTGTGATTAGCCAACTATGTACTAGAATAAAGGAGTCTGACAAAAGGCTGGTACCAACGTCATTGTTCTAGAGATATCCAGCGAGTCTCGTTGAAGACAAGAAATTGTTTTTTATGTGACATCATAACTGTGCCTTTCTTTATAGAATACAAAAGTAATAAAAGGAACTGGAGTCTAAAACTGGGAATGAGCTCAGACCTTCTCAGCAACGCTTCAACATGGACGTTAAAAAGTACTGGGCTCAAAGATCAGCTCTGCCAGACTCCGCAGTCGAGTGGGGTTTCCCCTGAGTTCATAGTGAATTAAGACAACTGATTGAGTGAGATGAGAGAAAAAGTCGAAATACAGGCCAAAGCCAATTCTTCAACATCAAGCTACTGCAGAGGGTGCACCAGGGTGTGAGTGTCAAATGCTGCAGCTAGTTGGATAAGTATGAAGGTCCTGGCACTGCAACCATCAGAATCCCAGCAGAGCTTGTCCTCTAGTGTCAATGCAGTGTTTCAGTACTGTGTTTAGGGATCCAATCAGGAGTGTTGCTCCATAAACTGCAATTTATGAGGCTGCCTGGATTCCAGAGATTGGATAATAGACTAAAGTGTATTTGCCCAGAAACCGTTCTTTTTCTTTTTTAGCAAATGTTAAGAGTACTTCCTTTTAGCTTGGAAGAAACTCAATCAATGGGTAGAGAAACATTAATAAGTTGTTTTTAACATAGTTGCTATTCATACAGCTATTTTCTTAAGGACACTCCCAGGGCAAATCATATCTTGACTTGCCTTACAATCGGACCCACATTGAATTCTTTTGGGACGCAAGTAAAGCACTCAGTTTGACCTCCACTTCGATTTCTTTGCAGAAGTATTGGAAACTGTGAGCCCCCAGAGCCAAGAACATAATTGTAGAGTGGGCCACATGCATGTCCCCTCTCAGATTCACTTTTCTTTCTTTAACTGGCCATCCAGAGCCCTTAGCATTCACCAGGGTATCTGGCAAACTAGGAGAAGGATGCTTCTCACACCCTGGGCGGTCCCGGTTCCTAGCCCAGAGATTTCTGGCTGTTTTCTAGGGTCCTATTGAGCTGATTTAAATGGGTGTTGTGTTGTTTTGCTCCGAGTGGCCAGCTTCAGCACCAGGAGGGGTTTCTTCAGGGTTTCTGGCCTCTAAAGTTTTATTTTCCTTGGGGGAGCTTGATTTCTCTGCTCTCCCTCCCCTGGACCTGTCCTCCATCCAGCATCCGGTGCTCTCCTCGGTTTGATGTTGCCTTCAACAAAATGCACTCCATGCCTGCATTCCTTAGGTCCCATAGTTTACATCATGGTCCTTTGAATGACACCCATATGATAGCAGAAGACAGGGGTGGCCTCTCATAAGGAGAACCCACTATAGGCCTAGTCCTCATAACTCCAGAGGGAGGTGGGCTGTTCTTCCCAATTCCCGCTGTATAGTGGGACAAGGCAGGGATATCCCCTTTCCTGTTTGTGATCGTGATTAAGCCCCTAGCGAGTTGGTTATGGGTAGATGCCCTGGTGAGGGGCCTAGAAAGGTGCCAGGGATCTTGGATAGGGTTGCGCTGTACACTGATGGACTCATTTTTCTAGATGAGCTCCCTGACTCCAGACCTCATGTTCTTCAGATCCTAGGGATTTTCTGGCTTTTTCCTGGACTTACCATTAATTAATCCAAATCCTCTGTATAGCCCCTGGTGTGCCCTCCATCGGAGCTCGACTGGGCTGCTGGCATACAGACGCATCATGAGGGTTTTCACTACCTGGTACTGTACGTGACTAACGATCCTTCCCGGGTTTGCTACCACAAACCTAAGGCTCACCTGGACTGGCCACCCACTGCCTTAGTTTTTGGATGACACTGCCACTGTCCATCCTAGGGCGGTCAGCCATCTATGAAATGGTCGTTTTGCTCTGTCTGTAATACCAGCTTTAATACTACCACTCCCTGCTTCTGACTTCGGTCTTTCAGAGAGTGGACTCTCTGCTGCGGGACTTCCTATGGTGGCACCACATCCCGAGGGTTACCCTTTCCAGGAGGCATTGTGACTCCGGATCTACTCTCCTACTATCAGGCACCCCAACTCATTGTCATAAATGAATGGTTTGGAATTTATTTATTTGTAGAGTTTTATAAAGCGCGAACAAGATCCTAGCGGATATCAGAGCGCTATACAGACAGTAAATGATACATATACAAGCCAAAAGAAATAGATCAACACAGCAATACAAACAATATAAAAAGAAAAACAATATAGTTATATTTGGCATCATTAAGTGTCACACTACAGACCCCGCCTTTGCCACCAAGCAGTGGGTGATGCAGGAGACACCGCTCCTCTGCCTGCCTTACCAGAGGATCCTACAGAGCTCCTCCCTGCAGCCATGAAAGTAACTCTCCTGCTTTGGAGGGAGACCAATAGAGCCTTTGGGTGGGCGGGATGCTTGACGAAGGAAACCCCATTAAGGCATGGGACCCGTCTGCTACAGGTTAGGACCTTGGAGGGCTTTAAGCCTTGGGACACCATATGCATCTCCAAGTTGGGGGTTGTCCTGTCAGGTAACTCAAGGAAATCCTTCTTGGAGCTGCCGGAAGAATACGACTTACATCGTTCAAAGTTCTCCCACTATTTGCAGTTAAGGTACTCCCTTACCCTGTAGGAGCTCTCTGACAGACCGAATATAGCCTGTTTGAGGCTACAGCCCTCATGGAGGAACTACCCAATCACAAAATGATGAGGGTGTAAAGGTCACAAGTGGTTAATACACCAGCCTCCTTCAATCAGCTGAGAAAAGCTTGGGTGGGTGACATGGGGCAACTGACTGACAATGACTGAAGGGAGGACTGCGCTTCCCCACCCGTGATATTGTGATCACCTCTCAGTTCCCCCTAATATAGTAGATATACCTACACAGGGTCCACCATTCCCGGCAGCATCTCCTTGAAAAATGAAGGCGGTGGGCACACAGACCGGCCTGCGCAGCAGTTCGGACCAGGGTGAATTTCTGCACATGGTTTGGTCGTGTGAGGCACTGGCCCCCTTCTAGGTGGTGTTGTTGTCCTGCCTGAAACGAGTGTTGGGTACTGCCCCAGGATCCCAAGTTGGCCCTCCTTCATACTACAAAGAGGGCTAGACGCTGACAGATCGCAGGGCCATGCTGTGGCTGGGTCTGGTGGTAGCTAAAAGAGATATTGCCAGGGCCTAGAAAGGCAGGGACCCTTTGCTCTTGGCGCAGCAGAAACTTGGGTTGGATCGGTGTATGATCCTGGAGATTCCGGTCTATAAGGCCAGAGGCTGCACACGCAAACAATATAAAATATGGGCTGCATGGAGTCAACACCAGGGCATTATACTTCAAAGAGTCCAAAACCCTTGTCAGTCCCTTGCCGAGGAAATAAGGTCTAATGATGGCAAGACGTAAAGTGGAACCATGGGAGAGGGGAGGGAGGGGTGTGAAGGGTCAAATACTGACTGAACTCAGAGAGAGGTGGCTTCCGTTCTTGGTTTTCCATTTATTGCAAATTAAGTGTTGGGTTACCTGATAGGCTTTATTAGGGGCTCCTTTGCACTGAATTCAGTCTCTTCCACTTGTGTCAGGTATGTCAACTTTGTATAAAATCAAGTTCCAGGGGAACCCTTCCCCAGAGTCCCCCGACTGATCCGTCCCTTTTCTGTCCCTCAGAGGATGTAAGGGGGCCAGTGCCACTTGCCCTGGAGAGGTGAATCCACAGGGCTTCATCCAGGATAAAAATCCAGTGAAATCTATCCTCTCTTTCTCGGGCTCTCCTGTGGAGAGGCTTTTAAGTGGGGGTGGAAAGTTCCAGAAGGTAGGCATATATGTCCAATCCCTAGGTGATACATCACCATTCTACCCTGTCCAGACCGTACTGCACAGCATCTTGGGGCATTCCAAAATGGTGACTTGAAGTGGTCTGTTAAAAAAACCTTTGTCAGTGTGAAATCACGCCCCTAACCTCTACTTCTGGCTGGGTCCCTCCCTTCAAAACTACTTCAAAGCAGAACACCCTCTTGTGGTTAGCTCCAGAGGGCTGGCTGCACTCCTTTGTTTTACATGGGACTAGCTCTCCCAGGCCTGGTGCAGATTACATCATTGCTCTCTCCTCTGTAAGAGCAGACATAATTACTGGCTAATGGCCGTCTTGTGTGAGGTGGACTCCGATCTTCCAGCTGCCCATCAGAAGGCTTAACTATGGCGACAATATAGTGTTCCCCCATAGTTTAAAAATCAGTGAAGTACACAGGCTCTTCTATGATCACTTCTGTTAATAATGCCCACTCATATTATAAAGCATGCCTTCGTCAGCATCAATCCCTCTGCGATATGCTTTCTGCGCGCAGATACTGGTATGAGATGGACAGTTATCTCACACACTGCCCATACACGTGTGCACATGTGTGTGTGTGTCCATGTGCAACTAGCCAACCGCCTCTTACCCTAGTTGCACGGCAGTGGACCTTATCTTCAAAAGCAGATATTGGTGGTTAGCCCTCCCAATCTATTATAACAGAGCTTACACGGAGTGCGACTCAGGTAATGAGACTCACAGCAGAAATCAATAAACCAGTTAGTCTAGCAAGAAATCTGGGAGGATTAAATGGGCAGAAACCATTTCTAACATCAATAACTTAGCATCACACTATTACCACAAACGTTGGTGATCGTTATTGAAAAAGCTGTAGAAGAGGCAGAAGGGAGACCAAATGTGTCAGGTTACCCTGCAAGGGAAGTGAGTAGACCCAAGAAGAGTAGCTGTGGAAGGTGATGGAATTGTGAGGGAAGCAGAAAAGTAAGATCAACAGACAACTGCAGGCAGTGTAAGCATCGTTTTAAGGATATGCAAAATGTGTGTTTGGTAGGACGCCAGGCAGTCAAAGCTTCCCATGCAGTGTAGAGAAGAGAACTTACAGATACCAAGATTTTCAGCCAGTATGATATGGACTACCTTAGACACATGGGTTAGTCAGACAGTCTGATAGAGGGAGCCGCAAAGAGGTCGGGTTCTACAGTCACATAGACAGGCGAGAAAGCTCAATAGATCAGGCTCAGCATCAGGGCCACCAGCCATTGCCACCAATGTGGAGAGTTACAAATAGAACTCTGGTCAGCAAGAAGGCTTGAGTAAGTTCCTAGCTCCTGCCGAGCAAGACCTACACATTTAAAAGGTTTCAGCACAAGCAACTGCACGGCCCATCATTCAAGGAGGTCAAGAAATAATGGCTCCCATTTGGAAAAAGGTAGACCACTGTTCAGAAACCAATGCTTTCTCCTTACAATGCTGAAAAGTGGGAGCCAGACAACACATTTTTATAAACTCTCGAGAAAAATTGAAATGAAACAACAGGCTGACAGATAGACTATAACAAAGTGCTGCCCAGAAAATGCACACAGTATGTACCGCAATAATCACCTGGCTAAGAAAAACAACAGCCAGAGATCGGATTGCTAACAGTCCAGTAATGAGGTGGGTATGAGGCTGTGCATGTGATGGCGGGATACTTAATGTACTGTGATACCTAAACACCAGAGCACAGCAATGCAGATTTACTAGGCCACATAAAAATGAACAAACTCCAGTGAGAATATTCTTCTCTATCCCGGCCCATTACATCAATGGCAGGAATATCGGTATGTTAAAGGGAATTAAAAACACTAACAAAGGCTGAAAAGAAATCGGGACTGCAGGTTTGATCACAAAAAACCAAGAGCGCAAAGCGCAAACTGAGTTGCCTCCTGTGAATGTAAATGGCTGGCGCATTCCTTGCTTTTTATTCATACATGTGTTGATCTTCACTCTACTGTGCTCGCAGCAGGGAATGCCACATTTTGGATTAATTAGGAGGCTGGAATGGAAGAATTGCTTCTGTTGTGGAAACCACCACAATCTGAGGGATTAGTGCGTTTTACAAGCTCTGGCTAATCTGTGCCCGCACATCTGGCCCAACAGATACAGTACAGAAGCAAAAGGACGTTCAGAGTGACAAATACTTCCCCGTATTATAATAAACACTCCCTCACCTCACTGTTTCTCTGGGGTGAGAGGTGCTGGCCTACCTCGCCATCCTGCCGCTTGCAAATTAGCACTCCATTAACCACAAGATGCCATAAGTCTGTTTTTACTGTGAACCATCTGAAAGGCTGGTCTTTCACAAGCTGGACCGTCTAGGACCCATGGCCTAAGGTGTTTAGAAATTCTGAAAGTATCATAGTAGATGGTAAACTGGATAATGTACCGTAAAATATAGAAAAACGTGAACCACCGTAGGGTTGGAAAAAACAGCATCTTAGGGTAAAGGCCCTGGCTGTCATCAGACATGGGCACGCCACTAAACTCCATCTAGAAAACTATCATCCTCCTCATCTCATTGGAACCAACATCGTTCTTTTATGAGAATAAAGCATCATTTCAGTTCCGGGGGAAAGATTACAGGGTCCAAAACTTTGGAAGAACTTCTGCACTCTACTTTCAGTGGAGTATAGTTATCTCCAGGTTAGAAAACACCCAAAAACAGAACCTTTCAAAAAGACCTTCAATTAAGTCTATATTCAATTTGGGAGTGATCAAAGACTGCAAAATCTATGTTCATTCTAGCATCTGGCTGGGCTCTCGCTCCCACGTTATCAGAACTTAAATTTTCATTGCGCCCCCCCCTCCCAAGATGCACTTTCAAGGCGACAGCTGACATGTAACACCATATACAATTCATGAATAAATACATGACAAAGGGAAGGGATCTTTACGTTTATTTACGTTTACCATCTCTAGGTCACCTAGAAGAGGTTAAACAATTTGACAGCGAAAGAACATGATGATTATTGGCATATATGGGTAATAGAATAAAAAAAAAACGGCCATAATGGTCAAGGAAAACGTCGACTGATAGGAGACCAGGTGACTGATTCAGGGCTGGTGTTCTGGCTTAGCCCCTGTCCTTCCAGCCATGAAATTAATCCTAGAGGGGGGAGCCATTTCCTTAAGAGCATTTGCATGATATTTTGATGCCAATATAATGCTTTTTGGTATTATTCCAGTACATGACGTGTAAAAATATTTCAGCAGTTTCTCTCAAGACTCTATAGAATTTTTGAAAAAATATTCGAAAAATTGTGTTTTAACCTAAATCCGATGGCCTCATTTAAAAAAAACAATCTGTTGGGGGAGATGCAAGGAGGATGCAGTAGAACCACTTCCTTCGGATAATAGTGCTCACTTGCTTTGGGAAATGCGGGGCAGATATTAACTTATTTTTAGGTTACTTGGCTCCAAAACCAGTCTTGGATGGAATAAACAGCATCAAAAGTGGGAAATAACTAGAAAGGACTAGGTCGGTGATTTGGGGAAGCCGAGCGGCGGTAAAAGTATTGTTGATCTATATTCTTTTTTTGTTCTTAGAAGTGGTCTTCGGGCACCGTTACAAAAGATATATTTTCAAACAATAAAATACCATACTGGCAGATTTTTTTCCGTAAACGAAACATGATTGCAGGATCTACGGACTGAACTATGAGTAGAAATGCCGCTTACCAAAGTGCTGTGGCATTGATGGTCAAATAAAGGAAAAATATGTCAACAACTTTAGCTTGTGCAAATCTGAAAACGTTGAGTGCAATTACACATACAAGTCTACGTGTTTATCTTTTGAAATGAAGATGTTTTGGGTAAATCTTTAATTGGACGGGGACCAATGTTGATGAGATAACTTCTATTGAGTTCTGGTAAATGGAGAACAGAAGCAAAGTTACATTAAGGACAAAAGAACCGTGAAATCATTTTGTCTTGAATTTCAATTGTGATTGTAGATATTTGTAATGTGTAGGGTTTAACTGCAATAAAGATTACTCATTTTAAAAGCGTACAGGTGCCACGTGTAATGTTGGTACCCTGTCCGTTGGGTTAGCAACCGAGAGCTTAAACTGTTCCTAGAATGTCGTTGCTCAACCACAGACACAGATACCTTACAGCTTACAAATGTTAGGGAAAACCAAGTGCAGTTGGAGGATGCCTCCACTAGAGGTCCCTTTTTCTAGCTGTAAACTGTAGATTCTTTGTCTGCCACTAGCACTCATGCAGGTCCAACACACAAAGACTCTCAATGACGGGTTAACAGGCAAACACTTGAGGGGTACGGAGTAAGTAACATCCCTTGGAGTTGGAGGCAAGCACAATGCAAAGGAAGTGGGCAGCCCCTCGGTGCTCAACTTCCTGTATGTTGCACCAAACGGGCACCACTTCTTTTTTGCACACTCTTGCAAATAACCCTTCACGTTTCAGGACAAATATGTGGCGGCTGGAGTGGGAGAAGAAGGTGGGTAGGTGAGGGAAGCAGAAAAACATTAACCTTTGCAATAGCATTTGCAACTGACTGGGATCTTAACACCCAGCTGTGCCTCCTACAAAAAAACAAAAAAAACAAATACTCAAGAAGTGTTTTTCAGTGCACTCAGCAGCCATGCACAACAATGCATTCTAAAAACGTGCATTTTTTTCATTTGAGTAATCACAGCGGTTGCAGATATATTCTCCAAAGCCTTTTCTAATATTATAGTCTGTAGCGGCCGCTACCGATTAGAGGTAGTGGGGCAGGGGAATAATAATTTTTTTAAAACACTTAACTCTTTACTGCCGGCCGCTGCCTCTTCTTTCTCCGTCCTCCTCTCGGCAGGAAGCACACAGCCTCCCAAAATCCCCTGACCAATCACAACGCTGCTTGACCAATCATGACGCTGCCTTAGCAGCGTTGTGATTGTTTGGAGTGCCGTGGCTCGGCACTCAGACAAGGGTTGGCAGGATTTGCATGTTCTCCACCCAGGCTGTAATACAGCCTGGGTGGAGAACATGCAGAGTGCGCATGACGCTTTGGCTGGCCCGAGACGGCCGGTCAAAGCAGCATGCGCACTTTAAGTGCTGCCATCACTCCTCCCCCTCATATCATGCATGACAGATTCATACGGTCTGATTTGGTGGCCTACTTTTCTCATGGTGGAACTGAAGGCGCATAATTGTGATTAGAAAGGTAAAACTACAAGCCCCAGAATGCAAACTGTTCTTAGTGAGGGCGCCAATAGTGTATGATTGTGTTACAGATGACTTTAGATTTATGTGATATTGTGTAGCAAGTTTATCTCTTTCTGGTATTTGGTTGCTGGTGGGTAATTCCCTCTTACCCAAGGGAGTTTAATATGAAATCCAAATGCAGTTACACTGTTACCTCAATACCGCTGTGCCCAACCAGCACTCCTTGTAGAGCGTATTCTTCCCAATGGCTCTATGTTTCTTTGTATCTTCATAAAATACAAACCACGAATCTCAGAAAAATATCTTCTTTTTTATTTCTTCAAATTCATCATTTGGCATTATTTTGCGATATCCTTAATTGTTACTTCACAATTATGGCATTCCAGATTTTTTACATGAATTCAATCTTTGTTAGTCAAATAGTATTGTTAATCATACATATTGACTATATTAAACGTTGTATGTCCCATCCCTATGCATTTCGGGACTATGCCCTTCATCAGGGGAGGTGGATTCAATCTATAAGTGAAAAGAAGAGCATTGGATTGTGTAAGGGGTATATCTCTATGACCACAGCTAGACACAATAAGGCAGTATGGGTGACCTTCTGTGAAGTCGAAATAAAATGCCCTATTGGCGTGCCTATGTGCGTGAAAACTTCCAGGGGTCTTGTTATCAAATTACCGTACGCGAATCTTTCTGGTGGTAGACCGCACGGGGTGTCATCTTGACGATCTGAAGCCTGTGAAGGGGGGTGAAGAAACCAAACCTAATATAAAATTGAAGTATGGTGCCTAAAACGGGTGGGTGACGGAAGAGAACGAACTTTAAGGAGATTACAAAAATGTGTTCGTGAAACATGTTATTATTCAGGGTGTATGACCGACCGTGTGAAAGACCAAAATTCATTGTGAGTGAAAAGCGTTGGTGCCTATGTGCACGAGCAAATTTAAACATGTGTGAGTTGTATCGGTATCGATAGGTAAACGTGCTGCCACAAAGGAGAATACAAACAACAGACCAACATTTGTGTCGAAATTTTCAACAAAAAGTCCTCAACTGAAAAAAGTAATTCTAAAGAATTGGTCTATGATCAAAAATGAACCTGACTTTAATGGGATTTTCAACTACACCCCTCTGTGTGCGCATCAACAATCCAAGAATCTTAAGGATTTGCTAGAAACAACACCACGTCAAAAAGGAGCCATACATCACGGCACAAAACCATGTTTTAATTGCAGCCATTGCAATAGCATTATACAAGTCAACAGCTTGAACTACCCCACAACCGGTAAAAAGATGAAATTATTCACGAATGCCACCTCCGATACCAAGAACCTTGTATATCTACTAAAATGCCCATGTGGCCTCCCATATGTAGGCAAGACAGAAAGAAAAATCAAAATACGCTTGACAGAACATAAGAGTACTATCAGAAACCAGGTCATGAAATCACCCGTAGCTGCACATTTTGCAATACATAAACACAACATCAGACAGTTAAGATTCATGGTTTTGGAGGTTGTCCCTGTGAAACAGGGTATGGACAACAGCAAAAAACTCTTACAACGAGAAATGTTTTGGATTAAAAAATTGGATGCCTGTCATCCAAAAGGTCTCAATGAACGGATGGAATACAGTTGCTTCCTATGAACAGCCACATCAATATGCTTTATACCTGTTACAATTTCTATGTAATTTTTATGGTTCCATGACATTCGTTACCATTTATAACCACTGATTTTTCATTCTGAATATTGTACTTCACTCCCCTTTTCTTAAGATTTTCCCCTAACACTGCTGTTTCACACATCAAGTTTCACACATAGTTCTTTGTAATACAACCATTGAGAACTCGTTTATTTACACTTTTTATGCCGTGAAACCAAATCGGTATTACACACCACTTTAAGATGGCCGACTCATGCCCCAGTCTCATTTCGATGTTTACCATACGAACGCACTTAAACCACACGTTGCCACTAGCCGTCACGAACGCGACAGGCATCAGTGTTACTGTTCCCACGGACAGCGCCAGATGAAACTTTCAACCGGTAAGATAACGCATCCACGGGTCTTAAACCCCCGTAAACGCACTATATGACAGCACGTTTACCTATCGATACCGATACAACTCATGCGTGTTTAAATTTGCTCGTGCACATAGGCAAAAAACGCTTTTCACTCACAATGAATTGTGGTCTTTCACATGGTCAGTCATACACCCTGAATAACACCATTTTTCACAAACACATTTTTGTAATCACCTTTAACGTTCGTTTTCTTCCGTCACCAGCCCGTTTTAGGCACCGTACTTCAATTTTATATTAGGCCTGGTTCCTTCACCCCCTTCACAGGCTTCAGATCGTCAGGATGACACCACGTGCGGTCTACCACCAGAAAGATTTGCATACGGTAATTTGATAACAAGACCCTTGGAAGATTTCACGCACAGACGCACGCCAATAGGGCATTTTATTTCGACTTCACAGAATGTCACCCATACTGCCTTATTTTGTCTAGTTGTGGTCGTAGAGATATACCCCTTACACAATCCAATACCCTTCTTTTCACTTATAGATTGAATCCACCTCCCCTGATGAAGGGCGTAGTCCCGAAAAGCATAGGGATGGGACATACAACGTTTAATATAGTCAATATGTATGATTGACAATACTATTTGACTAACAAAGATTGAATTCATGTAAAAAATCTGGAATGCCATAATTGTGAAGTAACAATTAAGGATATCGCAAAATAATGCCAAATGATGAATTTGAAGAAAGAAGATATTTTTCTGAGATTCGTGGTTTGTATTTTATGAAGATACAAAGAAACATAGAGCAATTGGGAAGAATATGCTCTACAAGGAGTGCTGGTTAGGCACAGTGTTATTGAGGTAACAGTGTAACTGCATTTGGACAGGTGACTTTAGCCCACTGAGCAGACAAGAACACTCACTCATGTTCGCAATCCACAGCAAACCACTGTAAACCTGGAAGTGAGCGGGAATGCCATAACCCTATTACCATAAGCCATATCACACGCTGGCAGTGGTGGCTCCTGCACTAAGACGGAGGAGCGTTGCCCCACTGCTCGTTGAGCAGCGAAAAATAAAAAATAAATTATAATATCAAGAAGTTGTAATCATTTTATTTTTCTTTGCGGGACTCCGACTTCAGCCAGATCGGACGGGGCAGGGCTAGGTTACCCACCATCAGAGGGAGCAGTAGGCTTTATCGGCCTCTGGGGACATCCCAACAGTCATGCGCACTTGACATGTTCTCCACTGGACTGAGAAGATATGTGCGCCGGCGGCGAAGAAGATAAGTTAATTTTTATATCATGCCTCCCCCCTTTCTCCCCATCTCATCACCCCTGTACAGAGGCAGCAGCCACAGCATGCTGGTCCTCATGACCTGCCCAAGAAAGTGCAAGTTTTGTATCCACAGTGTAGCCAAAGAAAGGAAGCCTCATTTTCAGGTCTTCAGAATGGCAGCATTGAGACCAGACACTGGACCAACTTGAACAACACTTTCATATCCCTGAATCGTTACAAATGTCACATCCCAATGACGACTGCAAGCTCACACTTTACATGCATGCTAACTTCTTAAATTTGTGTACAGTTCTTATTTTAATATATTGTTTATATAACCAACGGTACGATAAATATGGGTGTAATAAGTCCAGATAAATGGCATTACTGCAATAATTTAAGAACATCTGAAGCAAAAACACGGAAGAAAGCTCCAGAAGGACTGATACTCGCTGCTAACGCGATGCGGCTTGCAGAGTTCAAATGGTTCCCACTCACATGCACTCTGTATGACATCAACAGCCACACAGGATTTTAATGCCCACCAAGCAGGTGGCCGCCGGCAATTCTGTTTATACATCTGACATCTGGTATTATACTCTGGGTAAGGTGCTGAGGCGGGTTCCTTATTTTTAAATAAGAAGCAAGATGTGTGCTTGTAAAAATTCAAGTGGCGTGCACTTTCATTTCATAAAACTGCTGTATCCAATTTCCAGTTCTGAATGGGAACATCAAAATTATTGTAAAATAATATCTGGCCCATTCTTCCAGCTCTTGTTCAACAAAAAGTAAAACGTTTCCTTTTCTTGCTCTGCGAACAGCTGCCGCATGCTCGCAATAAACCCCACTAATCAAGAGTTTTAAAGCCACAGGAGGACCACCGTTTTCCACAAAAAGCTACAATAGTCACCATTTTCAGACTCAAGTCTCTCGCAAATGCATTCTCCTTTCTCAACCAGTTTTATAACGTGTTTAACGCCGGCCAGGTCGATGTACGCCACTAGAACGATTACACTCTTTTTTTGTTGGCGGTATTTGAACCACTCAGCAGTAAAATTATACAGTGCTTGATTTACTATAGTTCAAATAACGAAGATTTGCAGCACTGTAAGCTGCTACCCACAGTTAAGCAAAATGTTTAGTGGCCCCATCAAAAATAATATCGGCAAAGAAAAAATAGAAACATACTTCGAAATAGATTTGCTAAGTATTTTTAAACAGCAATGCATTTTAACTTTCCAAGTGAATACTTAACATACAAATCTCACTTTCAACAAAACAATACCACGTGAGTAAAAAACACAATAACAGTCAAGGTTCATTAGAATCACATAAATCGTGTACTCCGGCCAGCAAGTTTTACACTACTGTGTACAGCGTGGTGCCGCAGTTTCAGTAGTTTCAGATAAGGGTGGTAGGTGGTGGACTAACAAAGAATCAGGAGTGTGGCAAAAGAGTAAGCTACCATCACAGACGTCACAACAGCATAAAACCACAGCATAAACAAAATATATTTATTGAATTCATCACTTTCATAAATGAACCGGAGTTATGAATAAACTATTAGCAAGTCTCACGCAAAAATTAAAATAGTAAGATGCGCTAAAATAACCAACACTAAAAAGTAGAGGGTGATAAGGCATTACACGAACGACATTATCACACACACAGTGATTATTGTATGTGGTAAGATAAAACTGAGAAAGCAATCGCTTGTCCACCTGTAGAAAATAATGAAAAAGGAGTAGTTTATTGGTGAAAATATGGCACTACCCAACCTCCCTTACGCTCCATGGTCTGGAGCGCAGCAAACACTAGAACTAGAGAGTGCAAAAAAAAGAGGCCATTCGGGCGAAATATAACTCCAGAACAACTGTGTGTACAATAGCACACAAACAGAATTTACTTGATAAAATACTTTAACAACAAGCATTGGCGTAGCCAATAGGTCTCGCCTTCAGGACCTTATAAGTGTTTAGTTATCTAGCACAATATCTTTGGTGCAAAAACATCAACTGTTGCAATTTAACATCGGTGTGTGAGCCTAGCGGACAGTTCCAGTTATCATGAGTTGGCTTTTCAGTAATATGGAGATAATACTAACTTCTCACAGGCACCAGGATAAACACTACAGCTGACCTTCAAAAATTAAAATCTGGACGAGAAAAAACACATGGCTACATTCTACTCTGCAAAACAGAGGCTATTGGTTTTGCTCTACCAAATATTCGTAATACTATTGTTGGATCAGTTGTTAATCCAGTATTTTGCAATTGTTAAGAAACATTTGCAACAAGCACTAGCAAAGATAACGGGAGTAGATTGTTGGCCTTTTAGCATGCCAATGCTTATACTGTTTGGGACTGGTTTTTGTACGAAAGCAAGCATCTTCTGAAAACAACAATTGTTTAAAAGTGATTTTTTTTTTTTCATGTAACAGCACATATTGCAAAAGTATTTCCTGGCATTGAAGGGGACTGTCTATTGCACGGTTGTGCACACTGTGCAAGGACAGACCCCGTCATTCACACTAAGTAAGTGAATGGCTTCAGTGGGCTGCATGCTGTGGTTGGCGGGAGGAAACTGTGAGTGACACTATATATATATATATCTCTATATCTCTCAAGGAACGCTCCACGATGCCATCCAGCATGCAAAAACTGAGAAACGGACACTTGCCTCGGCAAACTCGGTCGCCTTGATCACCGTGTTCATCATATATATATATATTTGAAGCAAACGCTCTGGAGCATGGGAGGGAAGCACGACCATGGTCCGCCCTCCGGCTATTAAATGCAGCCTGCTGTTACCTTCGTGTTTGTCATTGTCTCTGCCGACGCGTTTCGGGGTTCACACCCCTTCCTCTTGGGCAAACAAAGAACACGCCACGAAACCTGCATCTGTGTTCTCCAACTTTATTGATACCATCCCCACCTCCCAGGGGCGTGGTTACATCGCGCTGGCCTCTGGTGCATTCGCCTCACCAGGGGCGTGGTTACATCGCGCTGGCCTCTGGTGCATTTTGGGGGATGGAGTTTGCGATACAGGTAAGTCTCCTTGTAGTAAGTTCAGGCGTGGTCTTTCAATCCGTTTAAAAATTAATCCTCTGAGTGAGTCACTGTAGGGTGCGAACAGGCTCTATTTGCATATGGAGCATGGTGCTGACTTGTCTCGTACAGTTCAAAACAACAGCCTCGCATAGCTAGTGATGTCTGTATTCACCGGCTATGGATGGTTCTCCTCCCCACGGCCAGGCACCGTGTGAAGTATTTGAAGCAAACGCTCTGGAGCATGGGAGGGAAGCACGACCATGGTCCGCCCTCCGGCTATTAAATGCAGCCTGCTGTTACCTTCGTGTTTGTCATTGTCTCTGCCGACGCGTTTCGGGGTTCACACCCCTTCCTCTTGGGCAAACAAAGAACACGCCACGAAACCTGCATCTGTGTTCTCCAACTTTATTGATACCATCCCCACCTCCCAGGGGCGTGGTTACATCGCGCTGGCCTCTGGTGCATTCGCCTCACCAGGGGCGTGGTTACATCGCGCTGGCCTCTGGTGCATTTTGGGGGATGGAGTTTGCGATACAGGTAAGTCTCCTTGTAGTAAGTTCAGGCGTGGTCTTTCAATCTGCATTTAATAGCCGGAGGGCGGACCATGGTCGTGCTTCCCTCCCATGCTCCAGAGCGTTTGCTTCAAATACTTCACACGGTGCCTGGCCGTGGGGAGGAGAACCATGCATAGCCGGTGAATACAGACATCACTAGCTATGCGAGGCTGTTGTTTTGAACTGTACGAGACAAGTCAGCACCATGCTCCATATGCAAATAGAGCCTGTTCGCACCCTACAGTGACTCACTCAGAGGATTAATTTTTAAACGGATTGAAAGACCACGCCTGAACTTACTACAAGGAGACTTACCTGTATCGCAAACTCCATCCCCCAAAATGCACCAGAGGCCAGCGCGATGTAACCACGCCCCTGGTGAGGCGAATGCACCAGAGGCCAGCGCGATGTAACCACGCCCCTGGGAGGTGGGGATGGTATCAATAAAGTTGGAGAACACAGATGCAGGTTTCGTGGCGTGTTCTTTGTTTGCCCAAGAGGAAGGGGTGTGAACCCCGAAACGCGTCGGCAGAGACAATGACAAACACGAAGGTAACAGCAGGCTGCATTTAATAGCCGGAGGGCGGACCATGGTCGTGCTTCCCTCCCATGCTCCAGAGCGTTTGCTTCAAATACTTCACACGGTGCCTGGCCGTGGGGAGGAGAACCATCCATAGCCGGTGAATACAGACATCACTAGCTATGCGAGGCTGTTGTTTTGAACTGTACGAGACAAGTCAGCACCATGCTCCATATGCAAATAGAGCCTGTTCGCACCCTACAGTGACTCACTCAGAGGATTAATTTTTAAACGGATTGAAAGACCACGCCTGAACTTACTACAAGGAGACTTACCTGTATCGCAAACTCCATCCCCCAAAATGCACCAGAGGCCAGCGCGATGTAACCACGCCCCTGGTGAGGCGAATGCACCAGAGGCCAGCGCGATGTAACCACGCCCCTGGGAGGTGGGGATGGTATCAATAAAGTTGGAGAACACAGATGCAGGTTTCGTGGCGTGTTCTTTGTTTGCCCAAGAGGAAGGGGTGTGAACCCTGAAACGCGTCGGCAGAGACAATGACAAACACGAAGGTAACAGCAGGCTGCATTTAATAGCCGGAGGGCGGACCATGGTCGTGCTTCCCTCCCATGCTCCAGAGCGTTTGCTTCAAATACTTCACACGGTGCCTGGCCGTGGGGAGGAGAACCATCCATAGCCGGTGAATACAGACATCACTAGCTATGCGAGGCTGTTGTTTTGATCTGTACGAGACAAGTCAGCACCATGCTCCATATGCAAATAGAGCCTTTTCGCACCCTACAGTGACTCACTCAGAGGATTAATTTTTAAACGGATTGAAAGACCACGCCTGAACTTACTACAAGGAGACTTACCTGTATCGCAAACTCCATCCCCCAAAATGCACCAGAGGCCAGCGCGATGTAACCACGCCCCTGGTGAGGCGAATGCACCAGAGGCCAGCGCGATGTAACCACGCCCCTGGGAGGTGGGGATGGTATCAAAGTTGGAGAACACAGATGCAGGTTTCGTGGCGTGTTCTTTGTTTGCCCAAGAGGAAGGGGTGTGAACCCCGAAACGCGTCGGCAGAGACAATGACAAACACGAAGGTAACAGCAGGCTGCATTTAATAGCCGGAGGGCGGACCATGGTCGTGCTTCCCTCCCATGCTCCAGAGCGTTTGCTTCAAATACTTCACACGGTGCCTGGCCGTGGGGAGGAGAACCATCCATAGCCGGTGAATACAGACATCACTAGCTATGCGAGGCTGTTGTTTTGAACTGTACGAGACAAGTCAGCACCATGCTCCATATGCAAATAGAGCCTGTTCGCACCCTACAGTGACTCACTCAGAGGATTAATTTTTAAACGGATTGAAAGACCACGCCTGAACTTACTACAAGGAGACTTACCTGTATCGCAAACTCCATCCCCCAAAATGCGCCAGCGCGATGTAACCACGCCCCTGGTGAGGCGAATGCACCAGAGGCCAGCGCGATGTAACCACGCCCCTGGGAGGTGGGGATGGTATCAATAAAGTTGGAGAACACAGATGCAGGTTTCGTGGCGTGTTCTTTGTTTGCCCAAGAGGAAGGGGTGTGAACCCCGAAACGCGTCGGCAGAGACAATGACAAACACGAAGGTAACAGCAGGCTGCATTTAATAGCCGGAGGGCGGACCATGGTCGTGCTTCCCTCCCATGCTCCAGAGCGTTTGCTTCAAATACTTCACACGGTGCCTGGCCGTGGGGAGGAGAACCATCCATAGCCGGTGAATACAGACATCACTAGCTATGCGAGGCTGTTGTTTTGAACTGTACGAGACAAGTCAGCACCATGCTCCATATGCAAATAGAGCCTGTTCGCACCCTACAGTGACTCACTCAGAGGATTAATTTTTAAACGGATTGAAAGACCACGCCTGAACTTACTACAAGGAGACTTACCTGTATCGCAAACTCCATCCCCCAAAATGCACCAGAGGCCAGCGCGATGTAACCACGCCCCTGGTGAGGCGAATGCACCAGAGGCCAGCGCGATGTAACCACGCCCCTGGGAGGTGGGGATGGTATCAATAAAGTTGGAGAACACAGATGCAGGTTTCGTGGCGTGTTCTTTGTTTGCCCAAGAGGAAGGGGTGTGAACCCCGAAACGCGTCGGCAGAGACAATGACAAACACGAAGGTAACAGCAGGCTGCATTTAATAGCCGGAGGGCGGACCATGGTCGTGCTTCCCTCCCATGCTCCAGAGCGTTTGCTTCAAATATATATATATATATATACACATTTACGAAAAGCAAAGAATGGTGGGCTTTTTTCTTACATTTTCATGTTAGACACCATTTATTTTAAAATGGATGCAATTTTAGGTGTTCTGCTCATCTTGCTTCTGCTCATATCCCCCTCCCAATCAGTGTCCAGCTTCAAGAAATGACCCTAATTCAACGATTCAAAAATGGACAATTACATTAGAAAACATCTATTGTGAATAAAGCTTCATCATATACCCGACCAAAATGCTACTTACCAGTATGTATCTGTTCTTGGCATGTAGAGCTGTAGATTCGTATACTTATGAATAGATCGCCATCTGGTGTTGGGCTCGGATGTTTGCACTTTGTTTTTGTCTTGGAAGAAGTCTTTGTAGTCACGAGGTTGGTGACTCCTCCTTAGGACAATAGTGCGCATGGGCATCGACTTTATCTCCAGATTGTTTTGCCATGGAAGGTTACGATGGAGTTAGTAAGAAATAGAAAAGGATGTCCATGTGTAATGTATTTAACTAAGATAATACTGGAACAGATAGACGTATCCGGGGAGGCAGGTGGGCGTATATGAATCTACAGCTTTACATGCCAAGAACACATGCATACTTGTAAGTTGCATTTTCCGTTCAAGGCATATGAGCTGTAGATCGTATACTTATGCATATACTATACAGCAGTTACCTCTTTAGCAGTGGCTACCTGTCTGTTGCAGTGGTTTGAAAAAGTGTTCTTAATTCAACCTGGCCCACACTAGCTTCTTGTTTTGCCTGCACGTCTACACAATAGTGTTTTGTGAAGATGTGTGGTGTAGACCAAGTTGCTGCTTTGCAGATGTCATCTAGGGGAATGTTCCCTAAGAATGCCATAGATGCCTCTAGTTTACGTGTGGAGTGAGCTCTAAGGGGAACGGTTAATGTGCGTTTGGCTTTAGCGTAGCATATTTGGCTGCATTTACCAATCCACCTTGCAATCCCTGTTTTTGAGATAGGATTCCCCTTATGAGGTGGGGAGAAAGCCACAAAAAATGTTTAGTCTTTCTAAAGGATTTTGTTCTTTCAATGTAGTAAAGTATTGCTCTTTTCACGTCTGGAGTGTGAAGAGCTCGTTCTGCTACTGAGTCTGATAGAGGGAAAAATACTGGGAGTTCTACAGACTGGTTAAGGTGGAAAGCAGACATGACTTAAGGTAGAAATTTTGGGTTAATCCTAAGAACCACTTTGTTATGATGAATTTGTAGAAATGGTTCTTTTATGGTTAATGCCTGGAGTTCACAGACTCTTCTGACAGAGGTGATCGCAACCAGGAAAGCTACTTTCCACGTGAACAATTGTAATTCGCATTTATGCAGACGTTCAAATTTGGGACCCATGAGTCTGGTAAGGACCACATTTAAGTTCAATACTGGAGAGGGTGCAACTCTAGGTGGAATTATTCTTTTAAGTCCTTCCATAAATGCTTTGATAGCGGGCCCTTAAACAAAGACAGGTGTTGTCTGTTTTGGAGATAGGCTGCTATTGCAGCGAGGTGTAATCTAATGGATGTATACGCTAGGTTAGATTGTTGCAGATGCAAAAGGTAGCAGATGATGTTTGAATAGAAGCATCTAGTGGGTTGATGTTATTTGTACAGTAAAGTACAAATCTTTTCCACTTTGCGGCATAGCAAGCTCTAGTGGTAGGACGTCTGGTCTCTTTAATGATGTGCATGCAGTCTGGCATAGATTGAGGTAACCAAACTCTAGTATTTCAGGTGCCAGATCGCAAGGTTGAGTTGACTGGGATCTGGACGTCTTATCTCTCCATGGTTCTGAGTGAGAAGCTTGGGTGAGAGGCGTAGCATTTGGTGAGGAACTATTGATAGTTCCAAGAGGGTTGTGAAACATAGCTGTCGGCCCATGTTGGAGCAATTAGGATCACTGTGAGGGAATGCTGTTTGAGCTTCCGAACCACTAGTGGAATGAGCGGGAGAGGCGGAAAAGCATAAGCAAATTTGCCTGATCAGTTCATCCATAGTGCATTGCCTTTGGACAATGGGTGTGGATACCTGGATGCGAAGCTTGGGCATTTTGCGTTTTGGTGTGTGGCGAACAGGTCTATTTCTGAGTGGCCCCACATTTGAAAGAATAGAAGCAGAACTTGAGGATGAAGTTCCCATTCGTGGATTTGCTGTCTCTGATGACTGAGCAGATCTGTAATCTGATTGTGTACTCCTGGGAGCTGCTCCGCAAGGAGATATATGTGTCCCCCCCTGTTTTTGTATGTAATACATTCCTGTCATGTTATCTGTACGACCAGAACAGTTTTGCCTACGAGGTGGAGTTGAAAAGATTTTAACGCTAGGAAGATTGCTAACAATTCCAGGAAATGTATGTGGAATTGTTTTTGTTGAGGGGTCCACATGCCCTGAAGGGTATGAGTTTGAAGATGAGCTCCCCAGCCGGTGAGCGATGCATCTGCTGTTAGCACTATCTGTGGAACTGAATCGAGGAACGGCCGCCCTTAGGAAAGGTTTTGTGTGTTCCACCACGACAGAGAGCAATGGGTGCGGTCGCTACCAACACCAGATCTGTTAGCTGGCCTTGAGCCTTGTTCCACTGACGTGCCAAACACTCCTGTAGGGAACACATTCGTAGTCTTGCATAAGGGAAAATGAGAATGCAGGAAGCCATCATCCCGATTGGCTGCATGAACACTCGAGCTGGAAGTGAGTTTTGAGGCTAAAATTTCGTTATTAGAGCTTGTATGGTGTTTATCCTGACTAAGTTGGGGTATGCTAGAGCTTTTGGAGTGTCTATTGTAGCCCCTAGATATTGTTGTATGCTGGACGGTTGTAGATGGGATTTTTTTAGGTTTACCGTGAACCTCAAGTCGTGAAGCAGTTGGATTGTTTTGTGCGAGTGTTGCACACAGCTGCTGTGTGAGTAGGCTTTTATGAGCCAGTCATCCAGATAAGGGAAGACATGAATGTGCTGCCTTCGAAAGTGTGCCGCAGCTACTGCGAGGCACTTGGTGGAGACTCTGGGTGCTGTAGTCACGCCGAATGAGAGGACTTTTAATTGGTAATGTTGACAGTCTACAACGAACCTGAGATATTTCCTGCGATCGGGATGAATGGGAATGTGAAAATAGGCGTCCTTAAAATCTAAAGTGGAGACAAAGACGCCTTGTTGAAGTAGTGGGAGCACCTGTTGAAGAATGATCATGTAGAAGTGATCCGATTGAATGTAAAGGTTTAGGGGTCTGAGGTCCAATGTGGGCCTGAGAGAGCCGTCCTTTTTTGGTATTAGGAAATAGAGGGAGTAAACCCTTGAGCCTTGATGAGGCAAGGGGACTGGTTCTATTGCATGTTTTTGGAATAGAGAGAGAACCTCTGATTTGAGAAGTGTCAGATGTTCTGAGGGCATTGGACCTTGTCTCGGAGGCAGATTTGGGGAAGTAGAGGTGAGTTCCAGGCAATAACCATACTGGATAATTTGTCTTACCCACTTGTCTGTTGTGGTTGAATTCCAGACAAGTAGGAACTGAGAGAGACGTCCCCCGACAGGAGTGGGATGATCGGGGGGAAGTGCAGAGAAGTCACTATTTGGTGGAAGGGGAGTTGTGGTTGTTGTTGCTGCAACCTCTTCCCCTACCATTGTTGCCTCTGTAGCCTCCATGAAAGTATCCTTAAGAGGAAGTTTGAGTGGGGTTTTTATAAGAAGAAGAGGGATGTTCTGAGCCAACGGTTTTAGAGCCACCCCTGTAGAAGGAGCGGAAAAAAGAACCTCTAGGGGAAGGCAATTGTAAGGCCTCCATGAACTTAGCAGTGTCCGTATCTTTTTTCATCTTTTCTAAAGATGTGTAGACGGAGGGTCCGAAAAGATAGTCTTGGTCAAAGGGCTGATTATGAATTGCAGATTGCACCTCCTGCTTGAATCCATCAAGCGCACATTTAATTGAGGTGTTTGTGATCAATTTACCCTCTTGTATAAGGTCGTTGGCCTTTTGTTTATACTAGTCAGGAAGGTGTTGCATGAGCTGTTCAAGCTCGTCATAATGAGCCCTGTCGTACCTGGCCAATAAAGCTTGGGCATTGGCCATCCGCCAATGATTTGCGGCCTGTGACGCAATACGTTTCCCAGTTGCCTCTATTAACTTGGACTCCTTATCAGGAGGAGGAGTGTCGCCTGTACTCTGTGAGTTTGCCCTCTTGCATGCATTAGACATCACAAAAGAATCCAAAGGGACCTGACCTTTAATGTAAACTGGGTCACTGGGAGCTGCCTTATACTTTTTGTCTATTCTAGTATTCAGAATTCTGTTTCTGACAGGGTCCTTAAAAACGTCTGGGGCATGTTTAATCATGCTTTTTAACATTGGCGTGGTGTGCGTGGATTTTTGCGAGGGTGCAAAAGTTTCAAGCAAGAAATCTTCCTCTAAGGGATCAGAATGTAATTGTACCCTGTGATATTGGGCAGCCCTATTGATTAGTTGCGCAAACCCAGTATTGTCATCGGGCGGTGATGGCCTAGAAGGATAAAAATCCGGGTCATTATGTGGGTCGGGATCTGTGTTGTAGACATCTCAAGGGTCTACGTTGTGTGGGATGGTATGTGCATCATCATCATTTCCATCTGGATCTATATTCCCATCCCCATCAATATGATCATCGTCATCATCTAGTGTGTGAGATGAGAAAGTATGTTGCGGGGAGTGTGGTGGAGAAATGAAAAGATTTGGATCAGCTGGAGAAGGAGGTGGAGAGGAGTCAGTACTGATCTCCTTTTGTTTCAAGGGTATTTCACATTCTTCTGAAGTGTCCAGTTTCCTCTTTTTTCGAGCTTGGCAACAACTTTACCAGTCTGTGGATCAATAAAAATAGTTTTTTTGTTTTGGATCTGAAAACTCAGGTACAGACTGTGTGAGTTAAATGTCCTTTTTTGGTGCCGAAGATTTTTGGTCCGAATGTTCTTTAGATCGAGTGTCTGAGGTTTTCTGTAGGGTTTTGAGCTCCTTAGGTTTTGTTATAGGAGTTTGTGGCTCCTTGACTTTTTTTGGCTCCGAATATTTGTCCTTGGTATGTTTCGACGCCGAGGGCTTCGACGTCGAGGCTGTCTATGGTGCCGATGAAGAAGCACGTGGCACATTTTTGGTCTTGTGCTTCAGTGCCGAAGGTGACTTTTCGGCACCGGAAAGGGCCTGGCTCGAGCCGAGCCAGAAGGCTTATCTTTAGGTTTCATAGTCGTGCCCGAGGGTGCGGAGTCTGAGCCATGTTGACGGTGTCGACCCGAGCCCGAGGATGCTACTAGAGCCTTAGCTTTGGGTTTTGGGAGGAGGGGTGTAGGTACTCACGGACCTCTGAGCCGGGGTGATTGTGTCCTCTTCAATGTCGCAGTCGTCTGCCTTGGAGATGGAGACGTCTTTTTCATCACCTTGTTGCTCCGCTTGGACATTGTCTGGAATCGAGCTGATTCCACAAGACATTTTGTGACGTCGAGCCCGACGGTCATGGATGGTTTTCCTCGACCTGAACGATGAACAGGCCTCACAGTTTCTGTCTGCGTGCTCCAGGGAGAGGCAAAGATTACAAAGCTCGTGCAAGTTTGTGTGTGGGAACTTAGCACCACACCCGGGGCATTTTTTGACAGGAGTTCTTTCCATTGACTGCAGGCATGGTCAGCATGGATAGTCCCAACGACCCGAGTCGAAGATCGAGGAGTTTGTTTCTGAAGATGCGCGTCAAAAGGGAAACGCGATCAAGACAATACAGTTGAGTGGAGAGGGATTGCGTGTCAAAGGGGGGTTCGAAACCGACCCGGAGCGCAGCAAATTACATCCGAACCCAATGGCGAAAAAAACAATCTGGAGATAGATGCCCATGCGAACTATCGTCCTGTGGAGTCACCTACCTCGTGACTACAAAGACTTCTTCCAAGACAAAAAAAAGTGCAAACATCCAAGCCCAACACCAGATGGCGATCTATGCATAAGTATACGATCTATGGCTCATATGCCTCGAACTTATTATTTTCAAGGATGTATGTTAGAAGTTCCGTTAAAGATGTGTTAGGTCATTAAGCCATTGTTTAAGAAATGTTTATTTTGTGTTGTACATCTCTGGATTGTAGTTGCTGAGGGAGCAGGTGGAAGATGCCTCTTACCTCAGGAAATGAGTTAGTACTAAAGATTTAGAAAATTTTAGAAAATTAGTTGCGGTTTCCGATTTGCCAGTGCAACCCTAACCATGATCTTACCATGCTGAATTTGCAGAATCAATTAATAGTTAAGTGAGTTGTGGAAAAATGCTCTTGGTATTAGGATCCAGGGATCCTTTCCTCAGCATGTGCTGTTGGGCACATGCTGAGACTCCATTTTGTCTTAGATTTTTCTTATGGGATGCTGTCAGTACTCTTTCCGAGTTTGACTCTCTGGGTTGTGCTCAGACTTGACTAATTTGGGCAAAGTTTTACATCTCTGTATTTCTGAATCTGAGCCTTTAAAGTGATTCATGTATTTATCCTCTATATCAAATTTATTCATATTTCTGTGATAGCTCTATTTTGTCCTAGTTTGATTAAAAAAGTGGTTATTAATGCTCCATATTTTATTCTGTTTTACACTGTTATTTTGTATTTTTTCAGTGATGAGCGTTGTCTATAACCCCAAGATCATTTGGAGACTTAGGAGTCACATTGGTTAGGTAACAATTGGGGTTCAGGTGATTATTGGGGGCTGGCTCCCCACTCAATGCATTCAAATGAATGCTTATTTAAAACTCTTTAGTGGTAAAAAAGGATTTTAACACGTTCGCTGCGGGTGTCGGCCAACAGCCGTCGCGAGCACTACCTCGGTAGTGCTGAGCAGGTCCGTTGTCTTACGCTGCCCCACCCGTTTCTTTGAACGTTCCGCACTGGCGTGGAACGTTCGAAGCAGTTATGGAGTTAAGTTACAGTTTTGAAAATCCCACTTTAAGTTAAAGTATTTAAAATAATTGTTGGATGGAATGCTTGAAATAATGTCAAACACTGGTAATAACTTCGGGTCGCATCCCAGTCCATTCTTATTTTGCTTATCATACCAACACCTCAGCTTGGACCCAGCCATTAGCAAATCATCATCATCATCATCAACAAAAAAATATTTTCGATCACAAAGATCTTATAAAGTGCAAAGTATAGCTTAGACTAAAAGACGCAGCATAAGCCACTAACCCACGGAGCATCTCACATACAGAGCCTTACCCAGGAAGACAGCGCTTGAGTCAGGAGACCGAGCAGGCGACCAGGGACCTTCTTGAACGCCGAGTTCCCGCCACCAGTCGCGCCGCCGCCTTGGGACTACGTTTCCCATCGGGCTCAGCGGCGGCGCGTTCCCCGACGCTGCAGAAGCGACGGGAGGGGCTCTACAAAGGCAACAGCCCTCGGTGGAGCGGGTGGGAGACGCAGCATAAGCCACTAACCCACGGAGCATCTCACATACAGAGCCTTACCCAGGAAGACAGCGCTTGAGTCAGGAGACCGAGCAGGCGACCAGGGACCTTCTTGAACGCCGAGTTCCCGCCACCAGTCGCGCCGCCGCCTTGGGACTACGTTTCCCATCGGGCTCAGCGGCGGCGCGTTCCCCGACGCTGCAGAAGCGACGGGAGGGGCTCTACAAAGGCAACAGCCCTCAGCGTCGCGGGACGCGAGCGGGACGCCCGGGGCTAAGCCCGGGCAAAGGGCGGGCCCTCTGAGGCCCTCCGAGGCGCGACAAGGCCAGGCTAGGCCACCCCCCTTGAAGACTACCACGCGGACTTGAGGTACGGCAGCTTGGTTCCTTGATTTTGGAGAAAACTCGGTTATTGACGCCGGCGCTAGTTAGCAACCCTTAGTTAGCCAACCTTATCACCTCTGTCTCCCAAGACTAGCGAGCACCCAGACCACTGTTCTACTGACCGCGTGGGTTAACGACCCTATAAACATAAACTTAAAACATGGTTAAAAGACAGGCTCCTCAATCGGCAGAGGCCGTGAATACCCTTGACTCATACCTAGTGCAAGTAGTAACTAGCATCAACAGCAAGAGAAGACAATCTCTGGGCCTAAGCCAATCACCAGTGCTGCCTGTAGATAGCCCGTCCACAAGCACAATCATGTCCGACTCTCTGATAGGCAATAATCAGTCAATTGCTGCAGATTCTGGACCCAACTTTATGATTAACCAGATCGAAGCTACTGATAACTTGACTTCTGCTAAGGTCGGCACTGACTTGATAGACCTAGCTGATGATGCCTCCACCGAGACAAGCATTCAGACGGACACCATAGACGAGGCCCCTCAGCCTCAGACCCCCCCCAATCGTGCCGTCAGAGCATGCAGGAAAACAGCAGCTAAGAGAGGGGGGAAACATCAGGGGAGGAATAAGCCAGCCACTCCACCTCCTAGTAGGAGGGGTAACCCCACAGACCATGAGGCAGACCTAGAGTCCAGGCGCATATCTGATGATGATCTTTTCAACAGGATCCAGGAAATGATAGATATCAAGATCAAAACTATCATAAAGCCCTTGATCGGGAAAGTGGACAAACTAACTGCCGAAGTCAAGAAATTGGGAGGGGTCCACGGTACTTTGGCTAAGGAACTAGAGAATCTTTCAACCCTCGTCGCAGACTTAATATCTACGGATGAGGATGTTCCCGCCACGGATAGAAATACGCAGCCTACCCAACCAGACCTGCCTCACCCACCCCCATCCTCAACATCAATAGCCCCGAACCAGTGTGCGGCTACCGGGGGACCGCATGTCACCATCACTGATGCAACAGCGGTACCTAACCAAGAGGCCAGACCGGTCCAGTTCTTAGCGGAAGCGTTACCACTGGTCCTGGTACTGGCCAATGTACCAGCTTTGTCACAAGACAAGACAGAGTCCGACCAGGATCTCAAGGACAAAGCCCTACATTGGCTTTCTAACAACATCTATATGGCAGAGGAAGGGTTGGATAAACTGGCAGGTGTTATAGTCTCGACCAGGAGGGTACCTTGGATCGGCAATAAGCCGAAAAAGTTTCGGGGAGACTGCGTTATTATAAATTTTTCTAACGCAGATGTTCTTCCCGAAATCCTGATTAATCTTTTCCCGCCTCAACGGCGTAATGGATCCATTGTCCCGTTAACACTTAGATTTTTTAACAATGAGACCCAATCCTCTACCTTAGCCAACGCTAACAGGCCAGCTAAACATAGGAGCAACAGTAGCTGGGGAGGGGCAAAGGGCCTTGGATTTACTGGTGATCGGTTTCCGCCTGTACCGCAGCAAATGTTAGGAAGAATCATCTACCCACAGGAGAGGCCTATCCCCCCGGCTTACCCACATGGGTTTGGACCTAACGGGTGGTCGATTGGCGAACCAGGATACGAATTTAGTGCACGGGGAATCAGGTCTGCACGATGGCAGAGAACGGAGCCGGCCATGGGCCACCCATTCACCCCACATTATCAGCGGAATCAAGCTCATGCCACTCAGATTTACCCAGCTACTCCTTCTGCTTGGGGATTCACCACAGGAAACAGGTTTGGCCCTCTATCAGACCTAAACACCTGTGATTGACTTGCATCAAGACCTAACCCACTCAATCTTGGGCTATTTAAATCAAACTCACTCAAAGAGGGTCAATATATCAATGATCCCCAAAGTTTTCATAGGCCTAATGCAGTCACAGATTCATACATACCCACCATCCGTGGCCAGCAATTCCTTTCTTTCGGGTCGGAAGCTGACCCCGACTTGGGTACTATTAGTGGGACGAGACAGGTTTTTCGTCACGTGAACTTTAATGGTGCCACCTCAGAGCAAGCTTTTGAGGAAGGCAACTTTGTGAGTGACAATGAACCCACGACTACCAGGGAGTCATGCAGGATCGTAAGTTGGAACGTAGCAGGCCTGAGTACCAAACGTAAGGACCCAGTATGGCGCAGCTTCATCTCTAAGCACCATATCATTGCGCTGCAAGAAACATGGGATACCGCCTGCAATTTCTGGTGGGATGGATACACTAGTTTTGCAATTCCTGCAGTGCCTAGCAACATGGGTAGAGCCAAAGGCGGCTTGGTGCTCTTATTCTCCGTGGATCTAAAAGGAACTTACAGGCAGATCAGGTCTGAATCTGATAACATATTGATTGTTGAAAGGTATATCAACAATACCAGTAGGACCTTATACGTCAACTTTTATAATTCAAGTAATAGTGCCTATAATGGTCGAAATATTGCTAATTTAGATAGCATTTTAAACTCAGTCCTACAGAATATCTCCTTTGTATTTGAGTTAGTTTTACTAGGTGATTTTAATATTCATTTATGCAATTTAACCTGTAAGGGAAGAGCGGGATGCGATGATGAGGATGCTGTCTTGGATGTGCCCCATTTCGAACATACCATAGAGGGACAGGAACTCGAAGATCTACTGGCTATTCATAACCTCTATGAGCCCAATTTTGGTGCTAGAACGACAACTTTCAACGGCAGTCAGAACGGTTCCGTGATAGACTATATTTTTGTTTCCCTTGGTATCCTACCCCTTATTACAGCATATAGGACGGTGGAAACCCACTTCAGCGACCACAATCCAGTGTTGCTTGAAGTGGCGTGGGGCAGTAAAATGGGCACAGCGCCATCTTCCTTAAACTCAGCCTCCTCTTTGAGGCCTGCAGATCAAGACAGAAGAATAAAATGGGCAAAGGTAATCCCGGAAGACTTTTACAAAAAATGTTTCCCCAAAATCAAAACGCAGACCGAGCTGTGTCAGAACCCTGACACTGAAGGGAAACTACTGGTCTCCGCCTACGAGGAAATCTGTGCACAGGTCTCGAGAGATCTTAAAGCTAAACCTCTTCCAGGAACCCAAGTTCATAAGCGTTGGTTTGACGCTGCATGTTCGAAGGCCCATAGAGACCTGCTAGCCGCTCTCAAAATTGTCCCAAGACCAAAGGAGGAAATCGTGAGGCTGAGAAAAATCTACAAGTCAGCAGTAAAGAGCCGTAAAGACGCCATCAAGCGCGAAACATGGGAGGAACTCCTCTCAGCTTCGGTGCTTAAGGACAGCAGAAGATTCTGGGCAATTATTAAGCACCCTCTTTTCATGGAAGATGATAATTTACCGTTGGACTGTGTGATCACTGAAGAAAAATGGCTATCCTTTTTTAAAAATGTGTATGGGGACAATGTAGCCGTTGAGGACAATAACAGTCATTTACCTTCTTGTGGGATGGATAACCGTATTGTTTTTAATCCCCAAGAAGTAGAAAATGCACTTATGAACACAACCAAACATAAGGCCCCGGGCCCGGATGGCGTCCCGGCCGATTTCTTTATGTTTTCGCCTAAAATGTGGTCGAGAGTGTTAGCTAATGTGTTTAACGCAGTAAACTCCAGCACAGCACCTGCCTCATGGGCCAACTCTATTATTGTTCCCATTTATAAAAACAAAGGCCAGAGGGACGATCCAGCTTTTTATAGGCCCATATCCTTGTTGGACTCCACTGTAAAAATTTTGGGGAAAGTTCTTTTAGTAAGACTAAGGGAGAACGTTGAGGGCTGTGGCGGGCTGTGCGACTTACAATATGGCTTTAGAGAGAGTAAAGGCACGATTGAGCAATGCATTTATTTGTACTTACTCATCTCTAAGTATACAATGGCTAAGGAGGGCTCAGTTTTTCTGGCCTTTATGGACCTTTCGTCGGCCTTCGACCTTGTTAACAGGTCCAAATTGTGGTCGCTCTTGTTAGACATGGGAATTGACGAAGCCCTAGTCACGTACATGGCCTCGTTACACCAGGAGCTTTTCGCAGCTGTTAGAGTGTCCAACAGCGGTAGGTGTACTTCCTCATTTAAATCTCTAAAAGGAGTACGCCAAGGCTGCATTCTCGCCCCTACGCTTTTCACCATCTACATTAACGGCCTAGGGGCACATTTGAGGAGCAGGGGCACGGACGTACCGCGTGCAGGAGACACACATGTTCCAGCACTCTTGTATGCGGACGATGCCGTATTGATAGCTCGTACGGGTGTTGGCCTGCAGATTCTTCTTGATGCTTTTGGTTCCTTTATGGAAAATCTCGACCTAAAGGTCAACGCCTCTAAATCCCATACCATGGTCATGGGATTAGAGGGCGCAAAGAGAAGACATAAATCATTCTTTTGCAGGGGGACCGCCGTATCCAAGGTCACCACATTTCCATATCTGGGAGTGCTGTTCGATCAAAAATGCACTTGGGGCCCACAGATCAATGCAAAGAGGTTGGCAGTAACTAGATCTTCCTCCGCTCTCGTGGGATTTGCCGGAAAATTGGGTGCCAGACCCATGGAAGCGTTGCTGAAGATATACAAAAGTAAGCCTGTTGCCATCGCATCTTATGGATCCCCTCTGTGGGGTTATGTAAATCTCGACCCCATTCAGAGAGCAGAAAACAGATTCATAAGATCCCTTCTTTCTGTCCCCCAATCAACCCCTACTTACTCCATTCATAAGGAGGTTGGCTTGCCATATGTATCGGACCTATTGAGTGTAGCACCCCTGATTTTGTGGCTGAAAATATGGCTAAATGCTGATTTACCCCTGAACCATAAAATCCTGAGGGATGTCCTATCATTGGACAACCAGAGCAAAATTCCATGGCTGGCCTATCTAAGTAAATCATTCTCAGATCTGGGTCGTCCAGAACTTTTTCGTTCTCCTGAGAAAATTACGACCAGCGACATAGCCCAAACTAAAAAAGCCTTTTTAGAAAGGAAGGAAGCAAGTCGAGAGGCAGTCGAGCTTCAGAAGCCGGCAGTTAGGGCTCATTTTCTATTGCTGAGCGATTTCCAAATGGCCCCATACCTACGCTTTGTAACAATCCCCTATCATAGGTTTTTATTAACTAAACTAAGGTTTAATCTCATTCATTTTCACCTAGGTTCCTTTAAGGGATGGCAGAAGCCAGAACTAGCCGCCCCTTGCTGCTGCGACCATTTCTCTGTGCAGGATACCATGCACTTCATTATGTTCTGTAGCTTATTCCACGAGCAGAGAAAAAAGCATCTACTTCCATTGCTCAAAAATACTGGGTTCACACAGGTGAGACCCGCACTGCTCCATCTACAGTTAATGGCTAATCCATGTATTGCATTTGGCCTTGCAAATTTTTTAGTCGCGGCAGTTAGGGCGAAAGCTGCTGGTCAATCTTCACCCTAAAAATTTATTAAATGCATGAAATCACAGTACAGGCACTGTTTTATATATATATACCTTTTTAATTAAGTGTAAATAGTATTTTTAAATGTGTATTTAACTGTCATGATCGTAATGTATAATGCATACTTTTTAACGTGGTGTTTTAATGTTTTCTTTCTTTGTATGACTTTAATAAGTCGAATAAAGATATTCTGACTGACCTATTTCATGGTTAATAATGAGGTAGGCTGCACTATCTGGTCATGTGAAAAAATACAAATATATTGGTCTCACATCTTCACTGAATTGGGGGAGGTACTGGGAATAGAGCTAACACTAGACCCGAAACTGGCGCTACTAGGAATGGTGACTGAAGTAGACCTGCCACGCCCGCATATCATTTTCCTGGTGCTGGCACTAGTAGTGGCGAAAAGGGACATTGCGAAATACTGGGGGGTGGCGGAGAGGCCGGAAATAGAGGAGTGGAGGAGAGGGCTAGACCTCTATATGGCAGCAGAACGAGTGACATACAAAGCTAGAGGCTGTCCCAAAAAAATCCGAAAGGTATGGAATAAATGGAGACAATACCATGGCCTAGAAGTGGGGCAATAGAAGGTGACCCATAGAGGGATAGACGGCGGAGACGGGAGTAGGAGACCACCTGATAGCGATAAGTGCCCGAAAGAAGACTGGGACACTGAGAATCCAGAGACACCAAACATATGAGGTGCTATACAGAGACATGGGTGGGGAGACAAGCAACAGTATATTATGCACAAATGGAACTGATGGATAAGTGACACATAGAGTGATGGAAATGTGATCTGACTGTCACCCCTTTGAGGGGGAAAAGCTACCAGTTTGTAGATATGTATGGGTGGGAGGGGGGGGAGTTGTGGGTGAAAAACAAAAGCAGGATTGGGGGGTTACATGAAGAGCTCGTAAGCCTTAGAATAATTATACACTAATTGACGAGAATGGTGTCGCCGCCCGGCCCCAGGGATGTGGGCGTGAAGGCTGTGGATTGGAGCCATAATGTAAGTTTGACGTGCTAATGTGAGCTTGATACACCTGTATTCTTTTTATACCTGCACAAAAATAAAGTTTAAAAAAAATAATAATAATGAGGTAGGCTGCAATTTGCGACCCATTAGGAATCGCAGCCATCACAGGGGTGGTGGCCTACTGAGACCAGCAGATCACCATGTTTGTGAATTCTTTTTAATAACGCAATCTTTTTTCTTTTTTTTAAAGGCAGACCATTTTCCTTAAAGGAAAATAGTACTCCTTTAAAAAATAAAATAAAATAAATACATTTTTAAGCAGGCAAGGACCACTCACTGCCTATTTTTTATTTATTATTTATTCTTTGTTTCCACATTCACAAAGGAGAAGTGGTGCCTGGGGGACTCCTTACCATTTGTGAATGGTTACCACCTCCTTTGATGCGTCAGTAAAAACATTATGTTTTGCTACCATAATTCCATCGCAAAACATTCATACATACCATTGTGATTCTGTATCTGGAAGGGGATACCTTCACATGCCCCTGTCAAACACCAAATTGCAAACACAAATTGTGATTCAAGAATGTGTTACCAATCGCAATTTGTGATTTTTACATATGCAAAAGCATTAAGCATATAGAAAATGGTCCATTTCCAACCGCAGCAGTGATTTGTACATATGGCCCTAGATGCTTTGTCTATTTATTTTCAGGTATGGCAGCTAAAGACACTCAGAAATAAAAAAATTAAAAATCCTCAAATGTGCCTAGCCACAAATGGAATAAAAAATCTGTTGGGTTTCATACTTTTTAAAATAAAAAGGAAACAAGATTGCAAGTGACTCGCCGACAAATGGGCAAAGTCATCAGTACTAAATCAGTACTTGCATCCATGCACTAAGGTAGAACTCTGCGCAAGACAGTCTAATTGTGAGACCCACATGAACAATGCAACGCAACTGTTTTAGGGTCCAGTCTGCACTAACCTGGCAATCTGGATCCAACATGATTTATGTGAATCTCCACAGTTTCCTCAACCCAGTGGGAACTTTACAAAGGATAGTACGTTGGTTAATAAGACACAGGGAAATGGGAATGGAGCAAGAGATGGAAACAGAGACACAAGATATGTTCATGCTACCTGTTCTTACAGCGGAACTCAAATCTGCCACCGGAACCTTATTTTCCTGTAGACCAGAAGGACAACAAACCTTCCAGCCAACAGAAAGTGGATCAAAGTCTATTATTCTTCCTGATCTTGAACTGCGTCTACACAAATGTGACTGGATCTCCACACTAAAGTTGTTGGTGTGGTTTGGCAATTTACACGCACTTGGGGCCTAATTATGAGTTACGGCGGTGCGGGAGCGAGTGGGCTGCCACCGCCATTCTTCCGCACCCTTAGACTCACTGCCGCCCGCCCACCAGATTATGACTTAAAAGTGGTCTGGGCAGCCGGCATGGCGATCCCAAGGCGGTGCCCCTTTCAAAGGCGGAGGAGCCTTTGAAAAAGGCACCCCAATAGTAACGCCACACAAGGTTCCTGCGCGGCATGGACTAAGAACTGGTGTGCATACACCACAGGGGGCACATGTGACGCTCCCCTGTGTGCATCAACATGGGGTGAGGCACCAGGTGTTCTCTCCACCTCGATTTTCATGGGGGTGGAACCGCCATGAAAACCGTGGCAGAGAGGAAATTCGTAATATGCTTGGCTGGACCTCGGCAGTCCCACCAGGCATATTGCGGCCTCAATACCGACGTGCCACCGATAGGAACGGTGGTTTCTAGGCAGTCGTGATCCCAGGGTGGTCTGACTGCCCAACTCTTAATGAGGAAGTCAGACAGCTGTGCGGCAGTATCTGGACCGCCACCATGAATCTGGCGGTCCTCTGACCACCAGACTCGTAATTAGGCCCGTAGTCTATAATTTCACTGCATGGACGTCATAAAGGGAACTGGTAGTGTCTGGATAACCACAGTAGTGTATTGTAGTCCCAATCACCTAGCCAGTAACTACGGGATTAACATGGGACTAGGAACGTGGCCACATTATAACAGATATGAAGTGTCCGTTTCAGGCTTTTCTCTGAAAAATCATTTTCACTAGTTTTAATGGAAACAAACCAAGACTCCATCCAGCACCCTGAAGGGATTGCGAAATGAAATAAAATGCTGACACTACAAACAAGGCGACAAGCGTACTCTGCGCCCACTATAAAACACTGTTCAGTGTACAAACAGATAGACTATAAGTCAACATTAAAAGCAAAGCAGAAGCTTCTTTAACAGAGGCAAGCCAACAAAACATGGAAATTGATATGGAGAACATGATGCTGCAGAGGGCTAAACTGTTTGTAGAAATAAACCCGTTGGTCAGTGACGGCTGTCAAATTACATCTATTGAGCCCACAAACACACAGCCAGTGAAAGATTGTAATTTATTTTAAAGAAAGTCATAAGGTTTTCAAAAAGCTTCTAGGAAGTAAGGGCCATATGTATCATAGTTCCGTTTTGCGATTTCTAAATAGCGATTTTTAAGGAATCGCTATTTAGAAATCGCAAAACGGTATGTATGTAAAAAAATCGCTTTGTTTTTTGCGATTCCTTAATCTTCCTTATTTGCGAATTCGCAAGTTGCGAATTCGCAAATAAGGAATAATTTCCCATTCATTCCTATGGGCCAGGAGGCCCATAGGAATGATTGTGAAATGCATTTCATTTTGCGATTCGCAATTTGCTAATCGCAAAATGAGATTGATTTCAAGGGTGCAGGGGTGTCTCAAGGACACCCTGCTGCACCCCTGAAATCAGCATGTGTGTGCATATGGCGCACATACATGCCCTATGATGTATGTGCGTCACATGCCACATTAAAAAATGCTAATTTGTGCATTTTTACAAGAAATCGCAAATTACCACCAATTGAAAGTTGGTGGTAAATTGCGATTTCTAATGCTTAATTCGCTATAGAAAAATGCTTCATACATAGCATTTAAGGAATCACAAAATTGCGATTCCTTAAATGCTATAGCAAAATAAGTTATCGCAAATTTATGCGATTCCTTATGAAGCGATTTTTTAATACATATCAAAAAATGCAAAACAGCCTTTTGCGATTCGCAAAGGCCGGAATTCTTTGCGAATCGAAAAAGGCTTGATACATATGGCCCTAAGTGTTTTAAGCACCCATAAAGGCTGCAAACACACTGATGGAAGATTTTCGCCACCGTAACACTGCGTACTACTTACAACTAACTGTAAATGCAGGCATTCAGCGGTGAGAAAAAACACATATTTTCAGTGCAGGAACCACAACGAGCGGTTTCATGGCAGTCTTGGGGCCCACACAGGTACGCAATGAGAAACTTATGGTCTCCGAGGGGGTAAAAAGACACCTGAGGCCAAAGGATACGAGGTGTTATGACTGAAAATTTCATGTGAATACAAAATCAGATTGTTAAAATATTTTCACTCGCCGTATAATTGGAGTGAAATTAGACCACTGGGACTTGTGCGGCGAACAAGGGTAGGGGATTCAGATCCTCTCAATTGCGTTACTTAGGGTCAATGTCACATAATCCTTGAAAGGTGCAGACTTTTGAAACAATCATCTGATTATTTCAAAACAAAATTAACCTTTCGCCCTGGGCTTTGGCAGGCGAAGAGTCGACGTCTGCAATGCCGTCCGAGGCACCGCGAGGCTGTTACCGACAGCTCGAGAAATGGCGGCCCCGTCGCAGCGCTAATTCTGCACACAGTGAGGGTGGCAGCGAGCCTCTGTGAAAACCGCAAGCATGAAATAATATTTCAAATGTGAGAAGATGCTTTCCTTGAGGTTTCAAGCTTACTCGTATTTAAAATGTAAACTATGTGCTTATTGAGGGTCTGTTTTTGTTACAAATGTAAGACAAACAGCCTGGGCCAGATGCACGTAAGCACGCTCCCACATTTGCAGGAGCATTTTGCTCGTCGCAAATATGTGCGCGACTTTCTCTCGTACACGTGTCCCAATTCACAACTGGGCAGTGCTTTAATTGGGCCGGTACTTTCCGGTACCACTACCGGCCCTTCTCATAAACAAGTACGTACTACCAGCACTTCTATTTTTCCATTTCAAGCACTGTGACTGGGACATATGTGCGGGGGGGGGGGGCGGGGGGGGGGGGTAATGGGAGGGAAGGGTTTGCTACGTCTACAAAGCCTACTGCAGTTCTGACCCCCACTACTTTTGTTTTCCTTGCCTCCCACAAGCCACACGGAGAGGGGGGCATGGGCCTTCTCACGTTAGCATCTCCATACCTGCCTAGGTCAGGAAGCATATTACTTAGAGGGGATACAAATGTCTAATCAATGCAACGAGTGGTGATTTCATTGGTAACCCTGGATTAAGGGTGGGAATAAAATCCAGTTCAAGCATAGCTCGTCTGCCCGAAATGCACCCAGGGCCTCACATATTACGCATCATAATGATAATGATTTAGCAGGCAGTGTATGGTTATCTCAGGAAATACAACCAGGACGGAAGCGAAATATGGTAAGAGAGAGAGGGCATCTTGTCCCAGGCCTGCAATCCTGTTGACAAATCTATTGATAGCTTTATAAAGGAATTCCGATTTTTAAAAATGTATTAATGATGGGACAGCCCGTAGGTGGTGCCAGATTTTGTAGCTGTCATGTTTTTCCTTTCCATGGAGTAAGGATTTGTTTTAATATACTGTGAATCTGATATTCTTACTATGTGGCAAACAAGACAGGAGTACAGTTTTCACACTGGACACCAAAAATGCCTTAAAGGCCTGATGAGAGATGCAAATTAGAAAATATGAAATACTTCCAAATGGCACATGTTTTGGAGGATCTGTTGAGTACAGGCCATCGAGTACAAAACTAGCCATTTCAATTGTTTTTATCTGCAATTAGCTACGCGTTCCTCAAAATAAATTCAATCATCTTCACTGCAGTAGAAGACTGGAAATGGTATGTTCTACACAAAACGTAATGTAGGCCAATGAACAGCCTAAGAACAGGTGTGGTGAGATTATGTTGGAAGCATATGGTATATATATTGTTGGTTTTTTATTTCAGTTATATTGTGTAGAAGAGAGGCTTAATAATGTCTAATATCCAATGCTGGAAGATTGCTGGATGAATAACACTAAGCCTACTAAATGTCCAAAACATTGAATTCCTTATCCTCTCACCCAAAACAAAGAATTAACAACAGACTGGATTAAAAAATAATGACAGAGGAATATACTCCAAATTGATTAACTGAGTGAAATTCCTAGGTGGCTTACTGAACAATAAGCTCAAACTCGACCTTCACATCTAGGCAACTGGAAAAAGTGCAAATTCCCCACTTTAAGCTTCTAAGAAGCACCAGCCAATTTATTCCTAAATCAGACATCAAAATTCTAGTGCAAGCCCTGGACATTTCTAAAATCAAATTTAGTAACTTGTTGCTCATTGGTCGATCCAAATCTCGTCTTACGCCTCCAAAAGCCGTACTGCATTCTGCTGTTCGACTCCTTGCTGGCAAGGGAACATTCAACTCCTATTCTCTCTTCATTAGACTGGCTAAATCTAGAGGCTACACACACGTTCGAGACCCCCTGAATCCTTTACAAGGCCTTTCACTTAAACATTGTAAATTGTAAATTGATACTTGTATAGCGCACTACTCACTCGCAAGGGACTCAAGGCGCTTGTACGAATACCGCCTTGGAACCCATCCTGGCTTTCCCTGTGAGGTGTCCACTCCTGGGCACCCCCAAGGTGGAGGCCAGGCATCCTTAGCGTTGTGGGGGCCGTTGTGCAAGCAATTGCCCAGAGTTGCAGAGTGGGACTCCATGATTGGAATAGGCACAGAGGCGAGAATTATCAGGTCCGTGGAATTTTGAGCCCAAGACCCGCCGAGGCAGGGAATTGAACCCTGGTCCCGGGCTAGACCTCTGCATCAGGGTCTGCCGCTCTAACCATTGAGCCACACTTCTCCACTTCTCCAAAGTTTCAGACTGCTTGTGTGGCATTTCTGGGTTTCGATGTGCACATTCCCTCATATCGTCTCAACAATTACACTATCTACTGGAACTAAAAACCTAAGAGTGAAGGCATCTCCATGCTTTAATCTCCCAAAGTTCAACACATTCTCATAATTGAAACATGCCTTCTCAGGAATTCCCCAAAATCTGAACTCAATTTCCACCAGCCTAAGGAAAGCTTCACCCTGAAACAACTCCTTCGATGGAAACTACCCTAAAACATGAACACCTAATGCATGAAACACGAATTTGAATTTACCTATGCTCTGTATTCATGCCCTTTGTCTACTACATTTTACAGTACTTGTACCTATCTTCACTGGATGATCTAAGTTTCTGTATTTGTATCATAAAAATAATTTACTGCACTCATGTATCCAGTTGTATACTGTAAAGCACTCTGACATCCTACTCTGGGGTAAGAAGTGCTATCTAAGAAACCTCTAATAAATAAATAAATGTAACAAACAAAAGTCTATCACACATGTATGAGGCCACACCCTTAGTTTCAAGGGCCACATATAAATATGCATGAATACTTGCATGAATGGGGGTTTTCACATTGCAAACATAGCTATTAAGCAATCGAATCAAATACTCCCTGTTTGCACATTTAGACCAGGTCTCCTTCAAAGAGGACCACTGTTTTCCCAATAACTTGTTATTGAGTTTCAATGAATACAATAATCGCAATAGTCTCACATACATTTCCTCACAAATCCAGGCAACAATCGCAATAGTCTCACATACATTTCCTCACAAATCCAGGCAACTTACATCCCATCTATCAATGACCCTCCCTCCTCCTAGTGCAGCTTGCAGCTCTCCCTTCCACCCCCAAACCAGCAAGTCCCTTATGGGTTCAATTTGTTTGCTAGTGAAGGAGTGAATGTTCACTCTGCAACTACTTTGCTATTCGGAGGTGATACTTTTGAAGTTGTCCCGTCTCTGATTCTGTGGGGTTAATATTCAAACAGTTGTATCATTCTTAGTAGAAGGAGGCATATAGTCACGATTGGGTTAAGTAGGATAATGTAATTGCATTTATAAAGCGCTTACTAACCCTGATGAGATGTTGAAGAGCTTTATGCCGGGCAGCATGCTGCTCCGGAACCCAAGGTAAGTGATTAATCCAGTGGGTATTGTTGGTTACAAGGTTTAAACATGTGCTCCGAAAGACAATTTACTCCAGTGTCTTTATGGTAGACTACCTTAGTAGGAGCTAAGTGTGATCTTTAATAGGGAGGGATGCAAGTACATGCAGATGATTGGTGGGATTAGTAGGTGAGCTTGAAGAGATTGTGTGTTGCTAGGTTGCAGAATATGACTTTCAAAGAAGTAGAAGTTATGACCTTTGAGATGAGGTATAGGCAATTTGAAGAAACACAATAATAGAGATTAATACAAATGTGCACATGGCTTAGAGTAGACTGTCCTCAGAGATAGGGGCCATGCAGAGGATGGAAAGTAAGGAGAGGGTAGTTCAAATTAAAAAGATAGGGGACAATAACAGGTTTTAAGTCAAGGTCTACATTTTCATGCAGGGATTTAGGAACATAGAGTAGACGTCTGAGATAGCATGCACCCTGAGGATGTAAAAGTGTAAAAAAGGACTGTCATTATTTGTATGTGAACTAGTAGTATTTTAGCTACATTTTGATAGACCATCAACACAGGAGAAAAGCCTCTCTACTGCCACAGGACGGGGTGGGGATAGCTTCCTAAACAGTGGAAGTGTATTGTTCGCACACCTGTAGCTGAAGGGAGGAGATCAAGACATTGAAATAAGGAGAGAGAGAGAGAGAGAGAGAGAGAGAGATATTTTTCAGGAGACCTTTTGATTAATAAGGAAATGCAAAATAGTCCTTCTGACAACTATCATATGGTGCATAGCAGGGGTGGGGTTGCAGATTCTGTTTTTCAAGGAGAGGAAGTCTGTAGGCCTATCCTGTCTGCCCCAACTGCTGCTTTGGGAAGATCTCACACCTCATTGTGTCCATGTTATGGGTGTTCCAGATTGGGGTCAGTCCCAGTGCTTGCTGCAATGAGAAAATCGCTTTACACAAAGGCTGTCTCCTGGGCAGCCTGAGTGAGACATGTACTTGAAAGGGAAACACCCCACACAAATGTGCACTTTACAGAATAAAAAAGAATGGTAATCATACAGCAAAGTGAATGTTAAGTTAAAAAAGCAACTATTGGTGGCCAAGATGGCGATCGAGACAGACGTGGGTCTGTGAAGGTCTGTGAAGCTCCCGACAGAGCCCTCGCCCGGACCTATTAAAAGCACCTGAGACCCCCAAACAGGGCCGGCGGGGCTACTGTGGTGTCGGACTCACTGGCCTGCTTCGCTAACGCGGCGAGTGGAGGCGAGTGGAGGCACCTGAATTGCCGCGGAGTCCCATCCGGCATGCAACACGACCGGCCTGCGGTGTCGTGGCGGCCGAGGTCGCTGGGTGACTGGCGTGGATCCCCACCGGTGCAGCGGACGCACGCTGAGGAGCCGAGGAGTGGTTGCTGGGGGCGGGAGCAGGGTATTGAGGCGGAGGCGGCCCCAAAAGGCGACGGAACGGAGCGGGGCACCCTCCGGTGAATCGAAGAGACGCCCGCCCGGAGGGCGCGGAACTGAAGCCCCCGGCCTACGGGCCCACCGCGGGAAGCCACATTCGCGCCTGGACCGGGTAACTGCCCGAGAAGCAGCTGCATCACAAGTGACAGCCCCGGGAGCCCAGTGGAAGACAGGTGACGGTCGCAGTCACCCGCGGACCGCCGAGACCAGGTCAGCCAGCGCCGGAGCTAGTGCGAGAAAATTGAGCCCCAGGCTTTGGGGCCTAGCCAACGGAGCCCGCTCTACGGGCCAAGGACTCCCAGGGGTGGCTACCAACGGGTCGCTTGACACCAGCGAGCCAGCACAGGACCAAACCTCAGGCTTGTGGACCCGACATCAAAGGCGGCGGCCTTGAGCGACGGCGGACATCTGCAGCGCGCTCCCCGGCGGGCCGCGTTTGTGCCCTGCTGGGGGCCGCGAAAATTGAGCCCCAGGCTTCAGGGCCTGCAGGTGGTGGTCGCGGGCAGGCCTGATCCGGGGCGAATACACAAGGCGCTCCAGGAGTGGGACATAGAAGCCACACCGGGCCACACATCCCGGCGACAGATGGCAGTGGACAGTGCATGAGGGGGGGGGGTGTGAGGAGCGGGCGGTCGGAGACATCAGCGGACGCCGACACAGTGGCACCAGGTTGCGCACAAGACCTCCGGCCTAGCGAAGGGAGCCCACTCTGCCCAAGATCACCTGCCGGCCCTAGCAAGGTGGGGCTGGACGAGTACCCGACGGGGATCCACCTCCATTATCAGGGTCCCCGGATTCCCAGCTGCTACAAGTCCTGAGACGGGGAACGGCGAGGGGGCCCAATCCAACCGGGCATCAGTGACGCCAACGAAAGCGTGTCGCCCTTGCTCGGCCTGGGCGAGAGCCCGCGGTTCCATCGGGTAGGAGGCACAACCTGGTGGGCCTGGCCGGGGCCGGCCGGATAGCACGTCCTCCCAGAGACAGCCCCTTCAGTGGTGGTGTGCAGTTCGCGGCCCCCGGGGTCAACGGACGCGGCTACCATGGCATCGGGGCCGCGCAGAGGAGGCCGCACGATCACGGACAAGCTGGCTAAAGGCGCCCAGAAGGGAGAGAAGAGCCCAACGACCCTGGCAGCGGCGAAGGGCGCAGTGGGGCAAGAGGAAGGCGAGGCACCCATCACTAAATCATTTTTGGAAACCCGTTTCAACACATTGCGCGGGGACTTCCAGACATTAAAGCAGGACATGGCCGGCGAGTTTCGTGAGTTGCGCCGTGACGTGGATGGCCTGGGGGAGAGAGTGGCCGCAGTGGAGGACGCCGAACACACTAGAAGTGAAGAGGTAGAGCAACTGCAACAAGAAGTGGTACGCCTCCGAGAACTATAGGTAGACCTACAACCGCACACGGAGGACCTTCAGAACCGCTCCCGCAGAAATAATATACGAGTCCGAGGCGTGCCACTTACGGCGGAAGGGACTGAGGTTTCCCTCTTCTTGCAGGGCCTTTTCCGGGATATCTTGGGCGAAGGGGAGGATTTTGATATCCGCATCGACAGGGCGCACAGGGTCGGCTTGGCCCCCCCCGGATATCCTGGTGTTTCTTCCTTCCGATTAATCTTCAAGTGAAACGGAGTCCTACAACAACTTAGAGCTTTACAGGACACCTGCGCACTGCTGTGGCGACACAGACTGAGGGTCCCCCGGAACGACCCTCGCAAAGGAATTCACCACGGCCCTCAAGCGACGGATGGCAGCGGGTAGGGCACAGACACTCGCCGAAGGTGTCCCATAAACCGGATCAAGCGACGGTGGTGCAGGCACAGGCAGCGGCCATCGAGGAGGTATCCAAGGACACGGTGACGTCGGAATAAGCGCCTGGGACATGTACCTTGCCATGGCGCACTGGCTTCTGCAGTAATCAGTAAGGGGGTTTCTTCTTTGCTTCAGGATCAGCAGGTCTGAGGGGGATGGGGGGGCCGAAGAGGTCGCCATCGCCACACACTCCTTAACGTAAAGACTCCGCAGGCCTGAACTGTATACAGATAGGCCTGGGACTGTGACAATGTTGGGTTTCCAGTTGGGGTTAGGGGAGGGGGACTGGGGGTGGCCGAGGCGGGGGTCTATGGGTTGGGAGTTTCAGTTGGGGTTCGGGAGGTGGGTTGCTGGGGGGGGGGTGAGCTGGGGGGAGGAGGAGGGTTTCGGGGAGGGACAGTTCTGGGGAAAGGGGGGGGGGGGGGACTCCTGGTGTGGTACATCCGAGACAGGGTAACAATGTAATTGGAATCCGGAGACCTCCTGACATACAGCGCAGCCCTTACACCTTCCAAGTATGGCGGACTACACGTTAAGAGTTCTTACCTTGAATGTTAAGGGGCTTAACAACCCCGTCAAACGCAGGGCCGTCTTGTCCTACCTAGAGAATTCTGAGGCGGAAGTGTGCCTACTTCAAGAAACACACTTGCTCCCCAAAGACTGGCACAGGATGCGCTCCAGGGCCTTCCCGTTCCAGTACTACTCCTCTACACCGGAAAAAAAGGCTGGGGTGGCCCTTCTAGTGGCACGGCACTTCAAGGGGCAGGTAGGAGACAAAGTGGCCGAAATTAAAGGGAGATTCCTAGCTTACAACATCCAGATAGGTGGGTTAGCGGTGGTCGTGGGGTCACTTTATGCTCCAAACTCCAAACAAGAACAATTTCTTAAAGGTAGGAGACAAAGTGGCCGAAATTAAAGGGAGATTCCTAGCTTACAACATCCAGATAGGTGGGTTAGCGGTGGTCGTGGGGTCACTTTATGCTCGAAACTCCAAACAAGAACCATTTCTTAAAGGAGCTCTAGCAGACGCATTAGCAGCCAATACCAAGTCCATACTGGTGGGTGGAGACACTAACTTAGTGATGGACTCCAACAGGGACAGGTCGGGCCACCGATTTGGGTTTACAGGTGCGATCTCGGTGGAAGGGGGTCAGTGGCTAGCGAATAGGGGGTTTGTAGACCTATGGAGAAGATACCATCCCACCACCCCGGGATACACCTTTTATTCACACGTATTTGCGTAGTCAATTACAGTAATTGTATCCTACGTTCATTGCGCTGTAACTGCAGCTGTCCCTTTCAGGCTTGATATTAATTGTTGCTGACCTGTGTGTATAGCGCTGCTACTTTTAAACCTTGCATTTGTATTTAGCTTGCCCTCGCATAGCGTCCTGTTGATTGATTGTAAGCCCACCATTTTGTTGTGCCTGCAGACCGTCCCTCCCCCTTCGCTAACGCCTCCCAGCTCACCCTTCCACGCTCCGCCCCCTCCTCTGTCCATTAATGTCAGATGGTCCCACGCGCAGCGTCCACGCCGAAGGTGCGCCAAAGGTAAGCCCGTCTACGCCCGTCCGCGCCTGGACCGCGCCCAGCGCCAGACCCCCTGGTTCCCGTAATGCCCAGCCCACTCGCATTACCTACGATGCCTCCACCCTCCTAGCCCTTAACCCCGGCCGCTCCCCCAACTGCGTCCAAGCCGCTCCTGGACACACCCATGGACCTTTCTCATGCTACTCCTGCAAATTCATCGGCACCGACAACAACTTCGCTACGTCCACACCACAGATTCCCGACCCCAACCACCTACAATGCATCTTGCTCAACACCCGATCGGTCCACAGACACGCCATTGACCTATGGAATCTACTAGACTCCATCTCTCCGGACGTCGCCTTCCTAACAGAAACATGGATGAACGCCACATCAGCCCCAGACATCACCATTGCCATCCCTGAAGATTATAAGATCATACGCAAGGACCGTACCGGCCACACAGGAGGAGGAATCGCTATCGTCCATAAGAAATCCATCCACATCTCAACCAGCTCTGACGTCAATCTCGCCAACTCTGAACACCTTCACTTCCAGATCCACATCGACCCCAAGACCACACTCAGAGGCACCCTCCTTTACAGGCCACCAGGACCCCGCGCACAATTTAGTGAGGACATCACTGACTTTATCACCCCACACGCGCTCCCCTCCAAAGATTACATCCTTCTGGGAGACCTCAATTTTCACCTTGAAAAGAACAACAACCGCAACTCCACCACCCTTTTGGACAACCTCGCCAACCTCGGACTTAAACAACTGGTCACTTCCCACACCCACATCGCAGGTCACACCCTCGACCCTATCTTCACCTCCAGCAATCATGTCTCCTTCAGCCACACTACGGCTCTCCTCTGGACTGACCACAGCTGCGTTCACTTTACCTACAACAAGCCCAAACCCAACAACCACCCCCTACCAACTCTGCAAAGAAACTGGAACAAAATCACCATCGACCAGATCTCCTCATCGCTTCTTCTAAACCCCCCAGCCCACTCTTCAAACCCCGACCAAGCCGCCACCAACCTCACCCTATGGTTATCCAACAGCGCCGACATCCTAGCACCACTAAAAAAACAACAAAGCAAACTTGGCAGCAAGAAGGCCTCATGGTTCAACGATGATCTTAAGAAATCCAAGAAACTCTGCCGCTCCCTTGAGAAGGCCTGGAAAAAAGACCCAACCACCAGCACCAAGGACGCCTTCAAAAACGCCACCCGCATACACCACCAACTGATCCGAAAGGCCAAGAAAACCGCCTTCAAGGACCGACTAGATAACAACGCCCACAACAGCAAGGAACTTTTCAACATCGTCAAGGAATTTACCAATCCCTCGGCCAACTCTAACGACATCACCCCCTCTCAAGCCCTCTGCGACTCCCTAGCTTCATTCTTCCACAACAAAATTGCAGACATCCACAACAGCTTCGACAACCAACCCGGAGACCAACCCACCCAACCATCTGCTGGACCTTCACCCCCCTCGAACATCCTTAATGACTGGAACCCAATCTCCACTGATGAACTCCATCCACTCAGGATCCCCCACAGACCCATGCCCTCACCACATCTTCAACAAAGCAGACTCCATCATAGCACCGCACCTCCGAGACGTCATCAACTGCTCCTTCAACTCCGCCACCTTCCCGGAAAGCTGGAAACACGCTGAACTCAGCGCCCTTCTGAAAAAACCCACAGCGGACCCCACCGAACTCAAAAATTACCGCCCCATCTCGCTCCTTCCATTCCCGGCCAAAGTCATCGAAAAAGCTGTCAACAACCAGCTCGCCGCCTTCCTCGAAGCCAACAAATCCCTCGACTCCTCACAGTCCGGCTTCCGAGCAAAACACAGCACTGAGACCGCCCTCATCGCAGCAACAGACGACATTCGAACTCTACTGGACAATGGAGACACAGTCGCCCTCATCCTCCTCGACCTCTCCGCAGCCTTCGACACAGTCTGCCATAGCACCCTTCTACAGCGCCTCAGAAACATCGGAATCCAAGGAAAAGCACTAGAATGGATCACCTCGTTCCTCACCGGAAGAACCCAGAGAGTCCGCCTTCCACCATTCAAGTCAGAGGCCACTGAAGTCATCTGCGGCGTACCACAAGGATCTTCACTCAGCCCCACCCTTTTCAACGTATACATGAGCCCCCTCGCGGCCATCGCCCGCCAACACAACCTCAACATCATCTCCTACGCGGATGACACTCAACTGATCCTATCACTCACCAATGACCCTAGCACTGCCAAAACTAACCTACACGAAGGAATGAAAGAAGTAGCCGAATGGATGAAACACAGCCGCCTGAAACTGAACTCAGATAAAACAGAAGTCCTCATCTTAGGTACCTCCCCCTCCGCATGGGACGACTCTTGGTGGCCTGAAGCCCTTGGAAAAGCACCCATCCCGACAGACCACGCACGGAACCTGGGCGTCATCCTGGATTCCTCACTTTCAATGAACAGACAAGTCAACGCCGTCTCCTCATCCTGCTTCAACATTCTTCGCATGCTCAAAAAAACATTTCGTTGGATCCCCACCGAAACTAGGAAAACGGTCACCCACGCTCTGGTCACGAGCCGACTGGACTATGGAAACACCCTCTACGCCGGTACTACCGCTAAACTCCAGAAAAAACTCCAACGAATCCAAAACGCCTCAGCCAGGCTCATATTAGACATCCCGCGTAAAGAACATATCTCTGGTCACCTGAAAAACCTCCACTGGCTTCCCGTCAATAAGAGGATCACTTTCCGGCTCCTAACCCACGCACACAAAGCACTCTACGAATTCGGACCAGAATGCCTCAACACACGACTGTCCTTCTACACCCCCTCCCGCCAGCTACGATCATCCAACCAAGCCCTTGCCACTGTACCTCGCATCAACAAAACCACCATGGGAGGTAGATCCTTCTCCTGCCTGGCAGCTAAAACCTGGAACTCACTTCCCACTTACCTTCGCCTTACCCAGAACCACCTAGCATTCAGAAAGCAACTTAAAACGTGGATATTCGACAAGTAATTCCCCACCCCCCCTCAAGCGCCTTGAGACCCTCTGGGTATGTAGTGCGCTATACAAATTCTCTGACTTGACTTGTACACCACACATATGCTCGAATTGATCACTTCTTTAGGAACACAGAATTGGCCCCTCTGGTCGACGACATCGAGGTTCTTCCGGCAGCACTCTCCGATCACAACACTCTCATGACACACATGCGAGTCCCACGAATCGAGGTGCAGAAAGGCAGATGGCGCCTCAAGGAAACCCTCTTGCAGCGCAGAGGGGTCACACAACAGCTCCAAGACCGCATCACAGAATACCTGCGCACGAACGATACCCCTGAGGTCCCACTGACAGCAGTGTGGGGGGGCGCTCAAGGCGCTGTTGTGGGGAGACTTAATCGCAGTGGTCGCTGCGGAAGCCAGGGAACGTACAGACAAGCGACAGTCCCTTTCTGCGCAGGTGTTCGAGTTGGAACGGGCACATAGCAGAACCGGGGCCCCCAGGATCTGGCGTCAGCTTAAAGCAGCTCGGGCCCAGTTGGCGAGCCTAGACCTGGACAGGGCAGAATACCCGGCATTACGCTTACGAAACACGTATTACGTGGGTGGCGACAGAACAGGGCGCTTATTAGCGAGCCGACTCAAGGCCAAGACCCTACGCTCCCAAGTCTCTTCCATTCAAAACCATGAGGGGCAAACAATCCAAGGGGATGACCAGATCGCGGAGGTGTTCCGGGCATTTTATGCCTCCCTGTACGCGGCAGAGCCCCCCTCTGATCAGGGGGCGGTAGAGGCCTACCTAGAGGAGGCGGCGATTACACCTCTCAACGAGGCTAACCGGTGCTCTCTGGATTCGCCTATCAGAACGGAAGAAGTCATCTCAGCGATCACGCGCCTTAAACCGCTCAAAGCTCCGGGACCTGATGGCTTCTCGGCGGGCTTTTACAAAACCTTTTTCCCCCTAATGCACCGCTACTAGCCAGACTGTTTAACTCCTTCCAAGGTAAAGGCTCTATTCCCCAGGACATGCTGGAGGCCGACATTGCGGTCCTTCCCAAGCCGGGCAAGGACTCGTCCCACTGTGCGGCCTATAGGCCCATTTCGCTACTTAATCTGGATCTCAAACTATTTACTGGCATACTGGCCGCACAACTGGGTCCCTGTTTGCCAGGCATCATTGAGCCAGACCAAGCAGGATTTATCCCCGAACAGGCAATGTGCGGACAATACCAAACGCCTGCTCCACGTCATTGACAAGGCCCATTTCAACGACTCTGATGCGGCCCTCCTATCAGTCAACACGGAAAAAGCAGTCGATAGGGTGGATTGGGGGTATCTTGACAGTCTTGGCGCGGTTCGGGGACCACTTTGGCATGTGGGTCGCCAGTTGCTACGCGGCTCCCCAGGCGGTGATCAGAGTTAACGGGGTGCGCTCCCAGCTATTTGACATCCAAAGGGGCACCAGGCAGGGGTGCCCACTCTCGGCCCTGTTGTTCGCGTTATACATCGAACCCTTCGCACAGAAGGTCAGGGACAACCCGGCCATTGTCGGTATCCTGTTTGGAGGGGAACCGCAGACCATAAGTCTTTACGAGGATGATATCCAGCGGTAGAAGACCCCATTAGGTCGGTACCGGCATTCCTGACGGAGATGGAGGCGTTTGGAACAGTATCGGGCTTCAAGATGAATGTCGAGAAATCGGTGATCTCACCTTTGGGGCGGAATGCCCGCACGGCTAAGCGCAGTCCACGGTGCTACGGAGGCCTCTCATCCCGTATGTCGTTGCCATACCTGGGCATATCCTTGACACCAAGCACGGCCCAAACGGTCGAACAAAATTTTACGACTCAACTCACTCAACTGCAGGATGATCTGACACAGTGGCGTTAGCAGCCACTCTCTTGGCTGGGGCGAGTAGCGGCAATCAAAATGTCACTGTTGCCAAACGTCTTGTACTGGTTTCAAACCATCCCAGTGACACCGCCGATAGGACTCCACAAAAAAACTACAAGACAGCATAAGGCAATTCGTCTGGGCTGGTAAAAGGTTGCGACTTCGCAGGGACCTTAACACGCGCGCCATGTCGGAGGGCGGCCTAGGGGTTCCGACCTACTTTGGTACTTCCAAGCAACGCAACTCGGTACCTTCTGGAGTGGAGCCGTCCTGAATCAGAAAAACGATGGCTATTCCAGGACCGAGCAATGGCCCAAATGTCCTTGTGGAAGGTTCCATTCTTGAAACGTACCGACAGGCCCTCGTACCTCAAGAGATCGCCCATCACCCGAACAGAGATGCAAGTGTGGGACAAGGTAGCGGTTACAAATGGCCACTACCTTTCCATCCCCGATGACGCCCCTGTTTGATAATCCGGCCTTTGAGCCAGGATCGGTCCCTGGGTCGTTCCCATAATGGAGGTCATTGGATTGCAAGTCGGCTGGTCATCTCTTCGACCCTGGAGACTTCATGCAAATACAAACCCTACAAGACTTCTACACGCTCCCCCAGATTCGGCGTTTTCAATATTTCCAGATCAGGCACTGGCTTACCGCAAGAGAGATGTTGCCCCATGTGAGTAGACATCTCACAGCTTATGAAAAGTGACTCCACACGAAAAGGACGGATAAACAGGTGATCCCGGACCTCTACAAATTGCTCTGCCTGCCCTCATCAACCACGCACTCCGCGGGCCAAAAGCGATGGGAGCGAGAACTGGATCGCTCCTTTACGGACAAAGAGTGGCAGGACATTTATTTCAGGGCCCACCACACTGCCTGAAACGTAGCTAGCAAAGAATCAGCAGTAAAGATTACTGGCACCTGACACCTGCACGATTACACCAAAGCAATCCGCGCCGGGACCCGACATGCTGGTGAGGGTGCGGCCAACTATGTTATGTTATGTTAATGGGTGACTTATATAGCGCACGGCTACTCCAAGGAGTGTCCCGGCGCTTTCTGACCCATAGCTGAAAAAGGAGATGAAAAACAGAAACATAACAAATTACTGACTGTAAAGCCAAGTTTTCAAGGCCTTTCTAAAGGCAAGCAGATTGGAGGTACGGCGAAGATCAACGGGAAGGGAGTTCCATAGTTTGGGGGCGAGATATTTAAAGGAACGTCCACCTATCCTGACTTTCCTAATGGAAGGAACCGTTGCCGGTCCAAGACATTCAGATCGGAGAGATCTGGTGGGTTTGTAGAGAGAGAGCCGTTTCTGAATGTACGAGGCCCCTACCAAATGAAGTGCCTTATGGGCCAGTGTGAGAGCTTTGAATGTAATCCGCTTCTTGACAGGAAGCCAGTGAAGGGAGGAAAGCAACTCTGATGACCTAGCTTGCCGAGGTAGGCCAAAGATAGCCCTTGCCGCGGAGTTTTGTACTACCTGAAGTTTGTGCAGGAGGTAATCCGGCAAACCCAGGTAGAGGACGTTTGAATAATCAAGCCTGGAGCAAATCAGAGCCTGTACTGTCAACTTCCTGTGGACTAAAGGGAGCAAAGGAAGGAATTTACGGAGCATTTTTAATAGACCAAAACAGGTACTGGTGAGACCTGTGATCGGAGTTTTCAACGAAAGGGTGTTGTCGATTTTGATCCCAAGGTTTTTAGCAACCACGGAGGAGGAGGAAGGGGGTGACATGCAAACCGGCCACCATTCCTGCCAAGGCGGGTCTGCCTGACAGCCAAAGAAGAGGACCTCAGATTTATCAGGGTTGCACTTGAGGCTGCTTCGCTGAAACCAGTCGAAGACAGCCCCAAGGCATCCACGGATGCTCTCCCCGTCGAACTCCGTGCCCTTCTTACAGGTGAAGAGGAGCTGGGTGTCGTCAGCGTATGATATGATCTGGGCACCCATGGACTCCGCCAGTACCGCCAGTGGAGTCATGAAGATGTTAAAAAGGGTCGGGCTCAGCACCGACCCTTGTGGGACTCCGACATCCATAGGCGGCACCTCGGCGGAGTACGGAGGGGCCCAGACCACTTGTCGACGACCCGCTAGGTAAGATCTCAGCCAGCTCAACACCGTCCCTCTGAGACCAATCTCGTAAAGTCGTCTCAGGAGGGCCTCATGAGTGACGGTGTCGAAGGCCGCCGACAAATCCAACATCACCAGCATTGCTCTTCCACCTGCGTCAAGAACTTCCTTAATGGCTTCATTTACTTCCAATAGAGCGGTCTCAGTGCTCAAATTGGAGCGGAAGCCAGATTGGGTGGAGTGGAGTAATCCCTGGTCTTCAAGGAAGGAAGAAAGCACAGAGTGAACGTGCTTCTCGACGATCTTGGCTAGACTGGGCAGGAGAGATATGGGCCTATAGTTAGCATATATCTCTGGATCAAGGCCTGGTTTTTTTAGAAGGGCAACAACCATTGCCTTCTTCCAGGCTGGCGGAACAATGCCGCTAGACAAGGATAGGTTCAAGACAGGGTGAATTAAGGAATTTAGAATCTTAGCATTCCTGGCTAGAAAACTCGCCGGACAGGGGTCAAGCGGAGAGCCTGATTTGATCCTGAGTAAAAGATCCAGAGAGGTAGATTCCGATAGAGGAGGAAACTCCGATAGAATGGGGCAGGAGTCGGATGGAAAGGACGTCAGATTGGAATCAATCAGGGATACACTAGAGGCAGCTGGTGGAAAGGATTCTTGGATCCGTTTAATTTTAGTATTAAAGAAAATGGCCAGCTCCTTTACCCAAGGTTCGGAAAACTTATGCTGGACTTTACTAGATTTAGGAGAAACAAACTATTTAACGATGGTAAAAATTTCTTTACAGGAGTTTGACGCAGACTCAATTCTGTTGGCAAAATAGTTCTTTTTGGCCTCCAAGATGTCTGTGTGATAGGACTTGATAGATAGTTTGTAGGCGGACTTAGCTTCCTTATCATATTGCTTCCGCCAGAGTCTTTCGGCTAACTTGCAGTTACGCCGAGCCAGAGCAAGTGACTTAGAAAACCAAGGGGCCGAACTACGCTTGATCGATGAAGGAGGCGTAGAAAAAGGGGCAAGATCATCAAGCCTTTCAGTCAGCCATTTCTGAAAAGTTTCAAGGTCCCTCTCCAGATGGCCGGATAGGGTACAGGGATGTTCCTGATACGCTTGAGCAAGACTCTCGAAGGTAATTTTATGAAAGGGTCTACTGGGGTGCCTAAGATGGTCCGAGTTAATACATGATGTTTTGCTTCTACCCTGAATTAAAAAACTGATCAAAGAGTGGTCAGACCATAGAACAGGAGTGGGACGGGACATAATAAGGGGATGGTGGAGAACACTTGGTCAAGAGTGTGACCCTTGTCATGGGTCGCACTTGAGATGTAAGGGATTAGACCAAGAGGAACAGTGATGTCCTTGATTTTAATAGCTTCACTGTCCAACTCGGCATCCATATGGATGTTAAAATCCCCTAGCATTATGCAGTGTTCCACCTTCAGGCATAGAGTGGTGATAGCTGATTGAAGCTCATCGAAGAAGGAACCCCGCAGACCCGGAGGTCTATAGACTAGGAACCCTGAAAAAGATTGGTGCGGGGAAAGTGCAATGGAAAAGGCGAGGGATTCGCAACCAGAAATAGGCAAGGATGGAATAATTGCACAGGCAAAAGATCTAAGAACTGCAAGTGCAACACCACCACCTTTACCCAAAGCCCTATCCTGTCTGTAAACTATATAGTCGGGAGGAATGGCTGACGCGATATCAGGGTTAGAAGACTCATTGAGCCAGGTTTCTGTGAGCATAAGACAAAGTGGTTTCTCAGAAGTCAATAACTCAAAGATGTCCAATGCGTGCCAATGCAATGAACGGGTGTTTAACAATAAGCACTTAAAGTTGTTTACAGGAAGTGAAAGGGGTCCCTCAGAGGCCCGGTATATGTTAGGATACCATCCACAACCAGGACAGCAGCATTTACCTTTAAAGCGGCCAGGAAAGACATACCGACACGTCGCAGTATTGGGGTTATAAGATAGTAGATCCGCTACAGAGTAAGTAAGCCTATGGCCAGAGCCTTCCGCCGCGCCGTCCGCTGCCGTGACGCGGACGGGCGCAGACGGGCAGGACTCCGGCGCAGATCCGGCGCGCCCGCTGATCGCGACCGCTGCGCGGAGTCATCCCTGTCCGTTTTTATGACGCTGCAAATCGCGTCACGAGCCCAACCCGACCCAGGATGGCCGCCAAAACCGGTGCCCTGCCCTCGGCGTCAACACTCAGCCGAGAGCAGGTCCGGAGCAAAAGGGGAGGGGGTGAGAAGGGGTCTGAAGCGCTACTAAGCGCAGGGGGTCAGAGCACACCTATTGAACTCAGGTGTAGACAAAGTGCAAGATTCAGTATTTAGAAGCAGTTTAAAACAAAAGAAAAGGCAAGAGACCTCCCGGCTTCCGCCTCAGGAGGGGGAAAATGCACTTACTCACATACTATGGGAATGTGCAGATGTAAAGGAGTACTGGGAACAGGTGCTACGTGACATAGATAAGCACTTTGAGACGGAGCTCCCCCGATTTCCAGCATATGCACTGTTAGGTCTCCCCAACACAATCACATTCCCCCTCAAGTCACTCAGAGGGAAGCAGATGGGGTTGGCAATGGGGGCAGAGACACAACATATCCTATCACTATGGGGCACCAAGAGAACACCCACACACACGGGGTGGCTTCACAGGCTCTGGTACACAATGGGCATGGAGCGGATACAAGCCTCCCTTACTCAGACACTGGACACCTTCCAGGATACATGGCTGCCCCTGGTCTCTCTGGTGTTCTGTATACTACTGTGAATCGATTTAAGAACTTCAGTAGTATGTCCGTTGCCAGGCTTCAACTGATACTAAAAAAGTTGAGTTTAATAAAAAAATATATCTATTTGATATATTCTGGTATATGTGCATACATTTCCCTGGATAACTGGATTAATGATCATGAATGTGACATCATTGTAAATTCTAATTGATCTGAGATTAGGGGCATCCCAATTGAAAGAGTTGAGCATAATAACATATCTCTTTGCAGGCGACATCATGGTCAAGTTGACTGCCCTACTGAACTCAGTCCCTGCAGCTATAGCAACTCTGTAAGATATCACGAAAACCTCAAGACTCAAAAATAATATAGGAAAATATGATGTTTTAGGTACAGGATTAACGAGTGGCATGAAACCCTGCAATAATCAGATTAAGCCCCTTTCATTGGACATCTAAATAAATAAAATACCTGGGAATAAACCTTACTTCAGGTACACAAGAGGGTACGGCAGCAAATTGGCCTGAAAAAAAAGCACAAATCATGGAAGACCTGCCAAAACGGAGACAACTATTAGTATCCAGGCTTGGTAGAATTAATATTACTAAAATGAATATGATGCCCAGTCTTTTGTACGTTTTCCAAACTCTTCCAACTCCCATTTTGATAGAAGAAATTAAAGAATTACAATCATTAATTGCTACCATGCAGCACATACTCGCTTTATTGTTGACATCTTGCACCCTGCCTTATGGGCATTTATGGCATACTTAGGGGTGTCTTGTTAGTATTTAAAAGGAGAGTTTGAGCTTGTTAAAAGGGGTTACTTTGACATGTCGAATTTGCAGTTTAACCCTGCACAGCCAGGTTACTGGTGGCTGGTCTGCACTCGTGGTTTGCATTGTCACTCCAGAGGTGGCACAATACTTGTTACAGTCCACTAGTTACATATAACTTACAGGCCTTAGGTGCAATTTATACCATATACTACAGACTTATATGTACGGTAAATGTGTCATTCAGGAGTATAGCAAATGTTACATGTTTTAGGGGCTGGAGCACAGGCGCTAGAGGCCAAGTTAGTACCCCTGGCTGAAAAGGTTTCTTCAGCAGACTTGATAATTGTGACACTTTTGGCTGTTGTTTTCCTGGATAGGTTTTAGAAACTATCACTAATACATTTAAAATGCCTGAAATAACTTTACTAAATCATTTTTAATTGAACTGTAAAACGAATCTGTGATTTGATTGTGAACAGTCAGTTACAGACTTCAGCACAGGTTCCCTGTCTCTCACGTCACAAAAACGAGACCCATTTGTGAAACACTTCAGCAGCACCACAGATCAACGTTGGCTTATTTGCGCTCCTATAACCTAAAGAGACCGTGCTAGACAGCCAGCCGGTTGCTAATAGTAAAGTGAAGAGTTACTTTGAAAAGCTGGCCGAAACTAGCAGAGAAGTTCTTTAGTGAGCAATTGGATAAAGTAAATCATTACCCTCCATCGCTCCCAATTCCTCCAGTCCACTGCGATGAAGGCCTGGAACAGACTTAAGGCGTGTTCGGAAATGTGCGAGTGTACTCTGAGCCATACAGGCATGTAGCAGCTGCTGAAAAGAGACCTACACCGTGCTCATTGGCCCTGGAGGTAGCCAGTGAACTCTGCTAGGACAGGTAATAGATGGCTGGACTTTCAGACACCAGCTGCCTGTCTTGAATTTCTTTTTAAGACTGGTTCAAGATGGAAACCTATAAATATGTGTATTTACTGACAATCGGAGTAACTACTGATTTGTTGGAATGTCGGGTCACTTTCACTAAGGTGCAAAGCACTTCCTAATTTATTAACCAAGTGTATAAATCAGCTGACCCTTGTTTCGTCTCTCTCACAAAGTTCAAATTCAAATTCAAATTGACTTTATTTCGGATATATTGCAATCCATAAAAGTACACACAATTTAGACAATTCATAAAAAACATCACAATACTCACAAAGTCAATCTTAAATTACATACAACACAAATATATCATAAAAAAGGGAGTGCATTGACAGAATTAGAATAAGAGATGCAAGTAAAGTCCATATACAGAATATACGAAATAAAGTGCAATAGTGCCATAAACTACAGTTAATGCACATTTACTCATCCAAACAATTTCTTAGTCTCATAGTCATTTTTAAGAATTCTAGCACCTGGAGGACACTGTCCGAATGCAGCAACTGTAAGTACATAAGGGCGGGTCTGATTTGGTTAAAATTTAATTTCTTTAAAAGAGTAACCAGGTACCGCTTTCGTGGATATTCATAAAATGTACATAAAAATATAAAATGCAGCATGTCCTGTGGAGACTTCCCGTCGCAGCCACAGGGAGCTGCTGGTTTCTTAAAAATGTCCGACTTGGGTCTAATTAAAAGCTGATGAAAGATGTTAAACCTGAAGCGGGTCAGCAAAAAGTTCTCATGGGTGGTGAAGGAGCATGTTAGATACAATTCCATTGAATTACAAGTTCTCAACATGATATACATTCTAACATTAGGTTTCAGAAGCTCTACTTCATCTCTTGCAGCATTACGGTTCAGGTAATAAGCTCTCTTAATTGCAACAACGTCACCCTTAACTATATCCCCCGGGTTATCAAACAGGTTCAGTCGGCCAAGTTTCGCAAATTGCGACTTCAAATATTTAAGCCAGGGTACACGCATTGAGTGGTCAAGCGATAAAAGATCCTCCACTATCAAGTGGGTCAGGGGGATTGCATCACTTAACCAAAGTTTTACCCAGCACAACAACGGTTTCAGTCCAACAATGTCCGATAAATGTAAACAGCCAAGTTCTTCATGAGCGGCTAAATTCGGTGTGCTCCCAGGGACACACAACAGACGTTTTAAAAATTTATTTTCAACTATTTGAAGTTGATCACTGTTTGTGTAGCCCCAAATCTCGCTTCCGTACACTGCAGTGGCTATGGATTTAGCGTTGTATAATTTCATCATAGCCCCGTTTGGCTTTTTTCCTAATTTAGAGGCAAAATTGAAGATAGAAGCGTTTACCCTGGACATTTCCCCCTTCTTCTTGGCCAGATGTGGGGCCCAACTCATTTTTGTATCAAATAAGACACCCAGGTAGGAAAACATCTGGGTGATGGGTATCGGAACATCATTCAATTTAAAATTGAACTTCTTCTTAGGTTGACGGCCGACATGCATTATGAAAGATTTTGAATTGTTGACCGTAAGGTCCCTATCAGACATAAATTTATTAAATCCAATCAAAAGTGCCTGAAGACCTAATTCAGTTCGTGAAATTAAGACCGCATCATCGGCATATAAAAGCAGAGGAATACCCCTCGCACCTGCCCTAGGACAATCAGATTTTATTTCCTGTAAATCAGCCTCCAGGTCATTTATATAAAAATTAAAAAGGTATGGAGCCATAATGCACCCCTGACGTACACCTTTATTAATTGGAAAACAACCCGTGGTTTCCCCAGTCGAAGAATACCTCACATTGGCTCTTGTTTCATTGTGCAGATCCGCTAGGAACTCCACAGTACCCCCATCTATTCCCTTGTCCTTCATGGTCCTCCACAGCCTCCCCCTGTTGACACAGTCAAAGGCTGAGGACAGATCCATGAAGGCAAGATGAATTGCTCCCTTCTGAACAACAGTATATTTATTCAGAATAAGGAACAGGTTGAGACACTGAGTTATGGTTGAGCGCCCCTCACAAAAACCATATTGAGAGATTGACAGGATGTGGTTTTCATTCGACCAACTTATTAGGCTTTGAAGTATAACTCTCCCCATGATCTTAACCATTGAATCGATTAGGGATATGGGTCGATAGCAAAGTGCACTTCCCCTATCTCCCTTCTTAAATACGGGGACTATAGTTGATAGTCCCCAAGATTCTGGACACCCCACTGCGGCCGCCGCATTAAATACGGCAACCAGAATGGGAGCCCAAAAGGCTGGATCAGACTTGTAAAGATCCGGGGGTATTCCGTCAGGCCCTGGCGCTTTATTAGCAGTGAGGCCCATTACGGCAGCCAAGACCTCACTTTTGTTAAAAATAATAGGGGTAACCCTATCATAGGGGGCAACAGCCATAGATCCAGAATTATCAGAATAATATAAACTTTTAAAATGGCCTTCCCATTCCTTTTTGGTTATACAGCAAACAATTCCGTCATCAGGGTCCTCGATCAAGAAAGGTTTCTTAACCAAAGCCCAGAATTTGGTGCTGCTATTCAGGGTAGAGGGGTCAAGCAATTCCTCCCACGCCTCTTTCCTCAGTAGCTCCTTACGGGAGATAGTAATAGCGTTGTATTCCTTTCTACAGAGTTTTACAACCTCCCGATCCCTCGGGGAAGCTGACAAAGCAAGCCTCAATTTGCGAGCAGCTACGGTGCAATCATGGCTAAACCATCTCGGTCCTACTTTTACCTGGGTTTTGTTAGGAACAGATAAGAACGCTGACACCTTCTCCGCTATATTTTGATAAGCCTCTAGAACTAATTTAGGTTCACCTCCCCCGTTGATACAAACGTCAATGTTCTCAGCACACCCTTCAGAGATGTATTTATAGAGTGCATCCGCAGAGTCAATTGACCATTTTAACCGCCTCCTCCCATCTGTTGTGCCCAAGCTTCCTTGGACAGTACTTTTAGGACAATTATTTCCCCATGGACAGTTCAAACAGATTGTGACAGGATTATGGTCACTAAATTCACTAGGGAGGATACAGAAAGAATCTAGAAAAATTTGCATAGTCCTAGAGACAAGTATATGGTCAATGAAGGTACCCCTGCCATGTCCCTTAAAAGTAGGGATATCAAAACAGTATGAAGGGTCCTTTAAGGACATAGCCAAAGAGAGGTCAAGGTCATTCATTAAGGCATTACACATTTCCCCCTCTATGGTGTGCTCCATATGCAGACAATCCGCACGAGCACAGATCATTTCTGATAAACACTTGTGCAAAGGATCTACACATGGATGCAGATTAAAATCCCCCAAAATCATGAGGTTATGGCCCACTTTATCCATAAAATTAGAAACAAAAGAATTAAGAGCATGGATATGATTCAAACCTGCACTATCAAAAGCAGCATTGTAAAAATTCACCAGTCCCACAAGAACATTACCACCAGATAGAATTAGTCCCATGACCCCTGTAGGCTGAGCTACCAGTCTCCGTACTTCGCATGGTATCAATATGGAGACAAAGACTACAAGACCCCCTTGGGCCTTCCCCGCAAAGAAGGCACGGCCGGCACAAAGAAGGCCTTATACCCTTTTAAAAACAGATTACAGCCCAACTCCCAGGTCTCTTGGAGACAAATAATAGAAAACTGCTTGATGTAGGTAACCCAGTTTACATCGGACATTTTGGCCGCAAGACCAGCAATATTCCAGGAGACAACAAGGTTTCCTGAAGTTTTACCCTCCGGGTTCAAAGAATTTGTAGTTTCACCTGAAGCCCTAGTAATCTGAGCCGCAGGTGCCCCCAGTCAGTCACACTGCTCCAGACCGGATAACATTTCGAATCTATTCTGTGTAATTAGATTCAACCCAAATTGATGATGACCGTCACTTGGACTCCTATTATGACTTCTAATAGGCCCCCCTGACCCACAAGGGTTAGTAACATTATAGAGAAACTGAGACTCCTGAACAGGAGTATAGGGTTCAAACCCCCGCCTGGTTAAATTCTGTTGTGGTGTAGGTTTACACAGATGTGCATAAAAGTAACCCAAGGGGCGTACACAAATACTATTCATGTTATATACCAATGCAGAAGCTCTCAAAAGGATAGTTGCCACGTGCTGGGGGTGTTTAAAATTTATGACTATACAGTCCCCTGTCCCAGTCTTTTTTGACGGCCCTACCCAATTTACACGTCTTACTGTCATAATTTGGTCCGAGTATAAAACAGGGAACCCGCAGTTTTTATTGAGCCAAGACACAGTTTTATTTTTCAAAGAGGATTGGGATTCATCAAAAGGAGATGCGGGATGAGTCCCGCAGGGGGGCACATTAGTTAGTACAGCCACAAACGGAGCACAATCTGGTGGTAAATTAAGATAGCGATTGTACCTCGGGGGTCTGGGTACTCTACTGGTTATTTGCTTTGTGGATGGTATCAGCGGAGCCGCTGCCACAGGGATATCTGGACGAATAGGGGTTTCAGAACCAGTGGCCACTGCAACAGCAGCATTCCCCCTTGCCTTATTACATGTATCGTTGATATCGGCAAGTTCTAAACCTTTCCTCCCAGAGGGTACACTTCCACAAGATGTGACACTATTCTTTGCTGATAACAGACCACCCAGCCTTGTCACTTCCTTTGCTAGGTTATCTATCTTACTCGTTAATGGTTTAATGAGCTCCTCCATTTTAGTTGTCAAAGAAGCTTCTAGATTTTTTATAAGTGAAGCTAGAAAATCAGGAGTTATGCTTACACCATTTCCATTACCATCATTGTTAGTGCCCGTAAAAACAAAAGGGGTTGGTATTGCAGGACAGATAATTGCATTACCATCCTTATTTTTAGACTTATTTTGCTTCCCATTTACCCTTTGAGAGAGTGTTCTACAAGATCTTATAGCCCTGGTTTCTGGTTGGGGCTCATGTAACACACTAGTATCAGGACATGACAGCACCTGAGGGTCAGAATGAGCCTCCACGTTAACTAAAATGGACACTGGAGGGTCAATAGAAATGACATCAGACGAGTTAATTACACATCCTTGTAACGGGCTGATAGGGGAGTTTTCAGATGACATTTCCCCTACCACAGAGTTTTTCCCCAGTGATGCACGCCTGTTATTATTTATCTGGTTTACTTTCCTAACCAGGAAATTATCAAGAGTAGCGGGACCCACCGGTGCCTTATCATTTTTGGATTTAGACATTATGAATGTTAATAGAACTAATACTTGCAAACAGATACCCTTCAATCTAAGCACTAAGTGTTAAAACAACCTGTACAGCTCAATATTAAAAAAGATCAGATGTCTTACACGCTCCAGGCGCGGAAATGGTCCACAAGGGGTAATAATAAGGGTCCAGGCCCAGTCCAGTCTCCTTCAGTCCCCTGAGGGCCACAGAGGGCCCGCCCTTTGCCCGAGCTTAGCCCGGCGCTGCCCGCGCGCGTCCCGCGGGGCGGGAGGCGTTCCTCAGCTATGTAGCACCTCCGGGCGCAGCCAGGCGTGTCAGGGATGCGCCGATAGTCCCAGGGGCACCTGGGTAATGTAGTTGTAAGCCGTTGCCCTCACGGCGCTTGTCGGTCAGCAGGGAGCCCCACAGCCGTTTCCCTCACGGCAGGAGCGGTCAAGCTGCGAGTCCGGTAAAGTATTCACCCCCGCTAGAGCGCTCGGCGCTCCTCAGCTATGTAGCGCCTCCGGGCGCAGCCAGGCGTGTCAGGGATGCGCCGATAGTCCCAGGGGCACCTGGGTAATGTAGTTGTAAGCTGTTGCCCTCACGGCGCTTGTCGGTCAGCAGGGAGCCCCACAGCCGTTTCCCTCACGGCAGGTGCGGTCAAGCTGCGAGTCCGGTAAAGTATTCACCCCCCAGCCAGTGAACTCTGCTAGGACAGGTAATAGATGGCTGGACTTTCAGACACCAGCTGCCTGTCTTGAATTTCTTTTTAAGACTGGTTCAAGATGGAAACCTATAAATATGTGTATTTACTGACAATCAGAGTAACTACTGATTTGTTGGAATGTCGGGTCACTTTCACTAAGGTGCAAAGCACTTCCTAATTTATTAACCAAGTGTATAAATCAGCTGACCCTTGTTTCGTCTCTCTCACAAAGATTATACTAAAAGGTTTATATTAGGATCAGAATGTGATTTGCCCAGTTCTCGTACACTTGTACCTCCAAGGGAGCAGTCATTTTTTGAACACTCTTGGAAAAGGGTAAAACAACTATAAGAGGAAGCCATTAATGGTGCCTTGTTTCTCACATTCCCATTTATGAATTTTTAATAGGCAGGTATGTACAAAGTGCTCAGTACTAAGGGTTGAACAGTTTGGAAGCACACCCAATTCATGCAGATAAAGAACTCAGTGAGGTAGAGTAGGACCACACCATCAATCGAGAGAGGGTGCAGCAACAGTAATCTGGCCTCTGACCTGCATACACCAGCTCTCACTTAATACACGCATGTCCTTCTTTGATCACATTCCAACTGGTATGTTAACTGAGGCTGGAAACTCGTGGCCATTCACTCCTCACAATTAATGATCTTCTATATCGCAACTTTCTCTAGGCAGGCTCCTGCAATCATACTGGAAGGTGAAGGTAAAATACAAGAGCACAACGTCCCGAAATAAGAGCACAGACAAATAGAGAAGGAACTAAACTGAGCACAGACGCAGAGAAGGAACTATGCAGAGCACAGACATAGAGAAAGAACTATACAGAGCACAGACACAGAGGAGGAACTATACTTAGCACAGACACAGAAAGGGAACTATACTGAGCACATACATATAGAGAAATAACTATTCCGAGCAAACACACTTAGAGGAGAAACTAAACTGAGCACAGACACAGAGGGGGAACATTATACTGAGCACAGACACAGAGGAGGAACTATACAGAGCACAGACACAGAAAAGGAACTATACTGAGCACAGACACAGAGAAGGAACTTTACTATTAATCACCAGACATTATAATCCTCGGAAATACATAGTACTAAAAAGACAGCATAAACAGGCATTTTAAATGAAACAAAGAGCCACATATGCTAACTGTCCTTTTCAAAGTAATAGGCTAACTTGAGGATCAATTATATACGGTCAATTGGCCTACACCAAATGAGTACAGGGTAAAGGGGTTCATGACCCACCTCATTAGTATGCATAAAGCAGAAATCAAATATGCCTCATTTTATACAGCAGTAAATGCGTGGTCAGAGGCCCACAAGAGACTGAAGACCTCTATGCCTGCTTTCACTACGTGCAGATGTAGACACCCCTTCCAGGGGAAGGGGCAAGCATCACAATGCATCAAACAGTGGAGCACGGCTGCAGCAGTATCGGGTGGGCATAGATCGTGATTAGCCTTTCCAGATACCCACGGCTGGTAAACACACCATATACGCATCAACAGCATACAATTTAGGATTGGCTAACATTAATGCTTTGTGTCTGGATAAGCATATGCAAAAAACTGAAACATTCCCTTGGAAGCCAAAAGTGCAGAAGAATGGCAGTTTGCCTCCCCTTTTTCTCTGCTTATTGCAAGGGTTTGCAACGTGAACACAACGATTCACAATGCCAACCACAAGGCACACAAATGCATTGTGAATAGATTGTTGCATTTGCAAAGGCAGCAGCATTGTACAACGATTCCATTCCGAAAGCAAAGCACATCCAGAAATCTGGCTCATGGTGCTTAATGAACAAAGAGGTAAGGAAGCGATTGGTCCTTGCCGCCAACTGTTGAAAACCGCACCATGCCAAACCAGTTCATTCCACCCCACACATCCACTAAACCTGTAGCCCTCCGCTCCCACCCCCTACACAGATGAAGGCAAAGCCATGGGAGGACAGAAAGGGGCTGGAACCAATTTAATGGCTGAGTGACCTCACAGCACAGAAACAGCCGCAGCTAATAGGGCCTTTGTCTCCACTTCCACCCGAGCTGGTAACGCGCCAGTCAAGAGTCAAGCGTCAGAAGCAGGTGGAACCTATTAGAGCTGTCAGAAAGTTTGAAAAATTGACTCTGGAGCTAAACTGAGGAGATTGGACTTGACAGTGTTGTCCTAATGATTCGAAGGACATTTTATGCAGTTTAATTTGGCCTGCTTTGATTATTCATTAGATCTCCAGATGGCCTGGGTTGTTATTGTACATATTAATGCATCCGCTGTGTTATTACTGGCGGTCCTGTCCCGGTCCTGTGGTCAGGATCTTAACCCGGCTGCAAGTCTCTCAATTAGTGTCATTGTCAAGCGAAGCTGTTCAAAGGCTTCGCGCCCTGGATCACACCCGCTCCTTGTGCATAAACAGACTGGACATTTCCTTTGCAGAAGATGCAGTCCTTCGAATGTGGGACTTGGAAGCTCAAGTTCAACTTAACCGGAACTCCGAGATACAAAACCAATAGTAACCCAGTATCAGCTTTCAAGGCAATCACTGAAGCAAACCTTATTCAAGCCTGGCTCTCAATATGAAGGACAGCAGGGTGGTCTGGAAGGTACCTTATCATGCCAACATTTACAGAGTTAACATACCGGCTATTGTGCAGCTCCTTCTTAAAAGATGACCAGCTCTGTGCCCACCAACCTCTCACACTAACGGGTGAGGGCAGAGGCACACACTTGTAACATACACGCATGTTGTGTTACCAGGCATTATGATCCTATAAAGTTAGGAGTTTTAGTGACAAAATAATAACTTGCAAGGGCAAAGAGAGAGTGGGTTGTAAGCTCAATCGGTATACCAAGAGATGCCACAATGTGGTTGCCGTTCAAGTTACCCATCAAGTACTTCTGATCTAATACAAGTAGCAAATCTTAACTTTCCCTTGGCTGAACTGTGAAACAGGGTCACTCCCAAACTTTACGGAAAATAATATATTATAAGAGCACCATGCCAGTGAACAAAGGAACTCTAATTCCATCACGAACAGCATGTGTACGAAGTATTCATAGAAAACTGTCCGTCAGCCAGGTTGTCTGTCCCCTTGGTCTATTCAGTCTATGTCTATGCAGTGTCGGTACCTGCAAGAGCTGTAGTTGGCGATTTTGAACCAAACTTAAACATTCAAAATGCTTATTCAAATTCGGAAAGACCACGTTAATTTGCAAAAGCAGAGCAGGGGCTACTGCTGCTGAACATTCATCATGGCTGCGGAGGACATTGCAGGGCTGCTTTGTTGGCATCGGAAGCCATTACAGAACAAGATGTTTCTTCGTGTTTGTTTTATATAGGTTGAATTATTACACAGCTTTAGTTGTACACAAGAGCTACCTGAAACAATAACACTGGACCGTCCTGGACACTTACACAGCTAATGAGGGAAGGTATTGTATGTGTACCCGCATCCCTATTCACTACATGGGAAAACCAGCGGTCAAAACAGACCCCACCCTGACCTGAAGGTCTGTCCTGCTGCCTCGGAGGGCCCACGTGCTACCTGAGCAACAATATGATTAGGCAGAATTACAAAATACACAAAATAAAACTGAATTCCGGGCGTTCAAAAACATGGGACCTTCCAGTCTGTCCTTAAAGAAGAGGTGTAACTAACTCCACTACGCAGTGCAGCGGGAGCCGAGGGTTAAGAGTGTGTCACTTAACACATAATGGACGAAATAATGAAACATTTCCAAAACTGTCGGTTCAATTATCAGTTCATATGATTAACAAACAGTATTTCTATCTCACATTCATAATAAGCGGCAATTAGGAAAGGAATTGGCTTGAGAGGAATTGAGTGTTAATGGCTTACCCGTCAAGCAGATTCATTGTGGTTGAAGTGACTTCAGCAAACAGCACTACCTGCCCAAGCTTCTTGGTGAGAAGATTTTGCCGATATACATCCGGGTTAAAGTAAACGGAGGAAAAGTCCTTCACCTGGGTGATAAGTGGTGCGAATTCTGGGGTTACCTCCATCTCCGGCTGGTACTCCAAGACAACCTTCAGGGACAATTTGCTGGATTTTATCATCCCTTCTGGGGACGCTTTTTGCAAAAGCCAGGGGGGGAAAGACGCTCGTACTTCCTGTATGAAATAAAAAAAGACAGAATAATTACGTCAATTCGTGTGAGACTCCTTCTACCCTCGCACCTCCTAAATTCAATTTTGATCCACTGCTTCTCATCTAAAGCATGTGTCTCTGCCCGGCAGAAAGCAAAGCATGTCTCATCTTCTTAAATGTTCTCTCTAGTAGCTTTATCTGTCCTTAGCTGGCTTCATCTGAACATGTATCCTGGTATTTGCACAAAGTAATCCAGGGCAGAGAAGGTAGCTCTTCTGCCTATATGGCAATGCCCCTTTCGAAGGCTTGTCAAAGGTAATGCCCTCTGGAACTTCAGCGGTAGTGGGGGACACAGATGTGAGTTTAGGAGTGGCTAGTGCGCAGCCGGTGTCACCTGTGGTAACACCGTGACGTTAACACACCAATAATGGAATTTTTAACTGAGCAGGTCTCTACGCACCCCGACTTTTTAATATTTATATGTTCCTTGTCTTGAATATTCTCAGGGCACTGGCCTCATCATCCACTCATACACTTTCAAGCAGCCATAAATGAGTAGGCAGGAAGAAATGTAATAAAACTAAATGGGGCCAAGACAGAGGTCCTTGTCCTAGGCCATGCTACATGCAGCCCACTTCCAGCATCTCCCGTCATCTTCAAAGCTCCTGTCTGCTATGGTGGTCTACCTTTTTGAAAACTGCAGCATGCTGGCTCACATCTATTGTCTCCAAACCAGCATTCTTCCAAATTTGTCAGTAAATGAGTAAAAATCTTGCATGCTCTGCTCCTAGGTAGCAGGTACTGTAGGCAAAACAAAAGTGGCTAAACTAACAGAACTCTGAGGGCAAACCACAGTACCATCTCACAACATTTCAAACAATCCAGAAAGATGCCACCTGCCTGATCATGGGTCAAAAAAGAACCCTGTATTCAATGGCTCCTAATCAGATCCCACACCAAATTCAAGTCCCTCCTTTATGCCAACAATTGCCTAGATGGCGTAGCCTCCAGACTGCCTTCACCACATGCCTATTTGCTATCAAACTAGTCTACTTCACAATCCAATCATAACACAAATAGAGAGGTGACCGATAGTTTTCAAAGTCCTAACACTCCAAAACTATCTATCTTTCTCTACCAGAAGCTGCCAACTATTACTCATCAACTTCAAAAAGCCCTAAAGAAGCACCTCTTCCTTAGCATTAGGCAACAAACATAACGGCACCATGCACATCCACAAGGGGTACCTTTTCAGATACAACTCCACTGAGGAGGGCTGTTTTGAAAGACATGGGCAACCTGGAGTGATCTAGTCCAGCAGTCCCCAGGAGCTGCTAGAAAAATCCTGAACACCTCAGCCTGTGGATGGAATTCCGTTACAGGTGCACAGTATCTTGAAATTTAAGTACACATCTAAATGATCTGGCAAGACCCGAGATGAACATCATGGTATCTCGTTTCTTTACTGAACTGACAGCAGTTAACATAAAATCAAAACCCAGAAACACTGGGAGAAAAACTAGGAAGACGTGAGATCTCAAGCCCGTGGTATCTACAGTGACCAACAACAAGTACTAGAGTTTCATTCAAGAATAACCTGCAATCTCTTTTGTTGCTGCGGACAGCTAAAAATAAATATCTTTTTGCAATAAAAATATGGCTGAAATGTTTTTGCTCACATTCTTACCTAAGTTCTTGTGCTGGATTTCATTAGGATCATTTGAATATGTTTACTGCATACACAGGCGTCCCTATGGCCATTGCATGGGAGGGACTTCTCCCTCAAAGCTGATCTAGTAAGGCACACAGAGCTTCCCAAGTAGGCAATGGGAGCTGTTAAGTCATGCAGGAGTCTTGAGGGAAGCTCATGGGGCAGAAAGCTAACACAACCTCGCTACACCTATGGCCCTGGAAGCAGCAACAGGGGCTTTTCAGAACCAGTGAGCGGATGCCACTCTTGCGGGCAATAGCAGGGGACAGTGCAGGCGTTAATAGATGGCTGCATGTGGTCTCTAGAAGTACATGTGCTTAAGATGTTTGCAGACCTCATTGTTCTTGGACATCTGCCAGCAAGAACTGCTGTCCCAAAACTCCCGTGCAGAGCGGCATCACCACAGCATATTCTATTAAGCTGAAAGAATTTAATCCATAATAACAGGCACCCACACACTTACAAGCTCCTTGCTCCAGCACTAGCTCAAAGGTATTTTATATGCTTTTAAGGACTCGATTGAGGGGGTGGTGAGCCTTTTCACCTTCTCTATGCAAAAGGTCTGAGCCCTGTTTAGACCAAACATTCTCTGCAACACGACCCTCTGGCCAGAGGAAGGAAGTTGCTGACCTCAGGGCCACTGCCAAGAATGAGGACCAGTACTCCTTCTCGGATGAAGGTGAGAATGATGCTGATACCTCAGATGCCACAAAAGAATACAGTGCCTCATATAGAGGTGCAAGCCTAGGGAAACATAGTGAGAGGCTGGACACATAGTCCCAAATCCTAGCAAACATCTGATGTTACTGAGGAGATCAGAGTCTGATATTTGCTCACAAGTTTCTTGGACATCCCAGGCATTCTGAATGTGTCTCGTCAAGGAGAGTGCGCTTCAGGAAACCTCTGGTTTGAAAGGTGAGAAAACAACTACTGGGCAAAGACCCTAGGCATGGTTAATCAAAGAAAGCAACGCATTCGCATAGTACTCAGAAATACCAGAGTACCTGGCAAAACAATGACAAATGGCAAGCGCAAAGCTACTACAGCTACCCTATCAAAAGGAGAAGAGGAATAAAAAGGTCCTACATAAGAGCTACCAAAGTCACTGGGAGCATTGCAGCTGAAAATACCTTCTTCACCAGTTAGAGTTGAAGAGAGACTTCATCTGTTTGTACACAATCAGGTGACATCGACCTCTGATGTGTGGCTATGCAGAGATTCAAAATAGAGTCCATTGTGTCATGTGTAAAGACCATGTGACTGTCACTTTCTAGGGACTTTTGATTGGAGATGAGTGATTGAGTGAACCAAGATGCGACAGGTGAAGTTCCAAATAACTCTTCTTCATTCGGGGAACAAAATGGCATTTGACTGGTGATGAATCTGAGGGAATCCAATGCTTAAGTGTTGAACAGACACCTTAAAAAGTAAAAAAATTACCTCCTCAGGAATTTGCTACTGGCGGGCGTCTGGATCGCCGATGCAACTTGAAGGAGACACATCTTGCTTTCTGACTGTCAAACCGCATACATGTCTTCTGCAGATATGTGGTCGATAAGTTAAAGGTGATGGAATCCTTTCAACTGATTTTGAGGAGGTTATGAGTCAAACTGTTTTGATGGGTCAAGGGAACTTTTATCAAACAGATAACCAACAGGGATTCCCCAGAATTTGGAAGCACAGATAGAGTTCTGGTGGCATTTGAAACAGGTACAACTACTTGTGGGGGGTTATGGATTGGAGGGTGAGGGACACATACCTTTGCCCAACTGAACAAACATTAGCTGTAGGAAACCCAAAAAAAGAAGTAATTACCAAAGGAAGGATCAAGCAGCATCCAAAGTCCTCACAGGGGACAACCCCTTTTAGAGTTCTTCAGGTTCTTATGTACACAAAGACCTCTCATCCAGAAGCTCATCAGATATAGCCTTCAGCTCTTTGAGGCTGGATTATTTTTAGCCCCAAAATGTATATGAAAATGCCTCACTGACAGAGGGTACAAATCCCAATACGGCATCTGAGGCTCCTACAGCCGACAATGACGAGAGTGAATGGGCTGCAGAGGGTTTTAGTATCGACGAACATAACGATCAGCCCGGGCCTTTAACGCCCATAGTACCTCAAAACAGGGCCAAAAATGACTGCTCTGAGAAATTTACAAACCGGATAACAGTTAAAAAGCCCATCCATATCAACTCCCCCCCCCGGAATCTCACCCCTACACCATAGTAATGATAGGCGTCCCGAAACTTGGTGAGGGAAAAACGGAAACGTACGGGGAATTAAAAAATAAAGTGAGCCACTGGCTAACCACTCACAGACCGATTCCCTCACACTTCAATGGCCATATATCCTATGTCAGAAGGGTAGACTGGGTGGGACACAGATTTAAGTCCACAGAGGATGAGTGTATTATCGGAAGTTTTAGAGACACCCGTGTGGCAAGATATATTAGCAGTCGGAGGGATGGTCCCACAAATAGTCTGATTCGCACTATGGGTCTCAACTATTTCTATCCTCCAAATAATCGGGGGCTAAATAACACACATCAACATTTCTCGCTGGAACAGGGGACATTTAACGCATATGTTAACGAACATCCAACCTGGGACATTACAGGGAACTATGGGCGTTATACCCCAAATGACTCATTACATCCAAATCGGGCCATACCCAGGGACTATAGAACTATAAATCCCTTTGCTACGCAACCAGAGAGGCGGGAAGGCCCACATCAATTATATCAATATGAGTATCCTTACTCAACTCATCTTAATAATCAGTACAGTGTCCCTATTTCAAATAGGTTTGATGCCCTCTATGGACAGGGAGGCTTGGAGGGGGTTGATTGACTACCTGTAACATCAATTTTGCCTGATTATACCGACTATATACATCATGATATAGGCCTAGGTAATGAGGTTAACATAATTGCGTTGCATGAATCCATTCCTGCTAAAAAACCTAAACTAAACAACCTCATAGATCAAGAAAAGGGATACCCACTAGAGGCCGTACCATCACTAGTCCGGCTAAACCCAACCACTGACTTATTAAATGACTATAGTCCTGTTCCCACTCATATAGATCAAACTTATAACATCATGGAAGAGCAGGAAGTCACAAGTACAGAGCCACCTTACGTAAACCTAGCCGATAAGGTAAACACAGACATAGACACCGAAATACAGTGCTCATTAATACCCTGTAGTGCAAGCTTAGTCTCTTGGAATACTGCAGGGCTGGCTGATAAAGCTTGCGACCACCCCACCTGGCTGTCTTTTGTCAAGCAACACGCTGTGATATTGCTCCAAGAAACATGGCTGGTAGAAAAAAATGTTTACATTGAGGGGTATCAAAGTTTCTTTACACCAGCCGAACCATCGAGTAGTGGTAGAGCAAAGGGGGGCCTGGCAACCTACGTTAACTTGGCACTAACTTGTCAAACAGTCAAGCGTCATTCTGGCAACAGAAATATCCAAGTTCTAGAGCTAAAGAGGGGCAAAAACACTCTGATCAACTTTTATAACGCAGTAAATCAGAACGGAGAGTGCGACTTATTGCCCTTGTGTGACTTCTTGAGAGACAATGCGGGAAATCTGCAGCGCCAAATACTGATCGCAGGTGATTTCAATACCCATCCTTGGGGGAACCCAGGAGTGACTGTTATCGGACAATTGGGATGTAATAGCCTGAAAGGCTTTCACTTCGATCATTCTCGGCGTGGAACACAACTAAACTCTCTGATGAACGAAAATAATTTAATTACAGCCATGACTGTGGTGGCGGAGCACACCCTTCACCCCGTCCCCACGGATAAAGGCCACACAAATGGGTCATACATAGATCATATCTTATTATCCGCTGATCTTGCCAATTTCGTCTTAGACTTCTCCATCCAAATGAACATTCATAGTGACCACAACCCTATCTGCATCAAATTGGGTGGGGGAATCTTCGAACAGCGTAAGTCACGTGAAGCTCGTGGGACTCTAAAGTGTATAAATGGAAAGCGTCGCCTAAAATGGACAATGGTGAACTGTGAAAATTTGTACACCTCAATTAATAACCTGTGCAGTTCCGAACTTTTTCTCTGTGTGTCACCTGCATCATCATCACAACAAACCTTGGCTGCATTTGAGGGCGTTGTATTAACAGTAGGGTCATTGCTAATGATGCCAGTTAAAGGGAATGCCGGCAGTAACCCGAAATGGTTTGACAATTCCTGCTCTAAGGCCAGCCGAGATCTTAAGATGGCCCTGAAAACAAAACCCAGAGACCCGGTTCGTATTAAGGCCATGCGCACCAGGTATAACAAGTCCCTTGCTATACGAAAGAAAGAGGTAAAGACAAGTGTTTGGGAGACCCTTTTAGATCCTAAAACCTTGGGAAACAGCGCCAAGTTCTGCGAAATTATAAATAAACCCCTGTTTGACCAACCAAGTAATTCTGTCCTTGGCACAAACATCCCAGAGGAGGAGTGGGTCAACCATTTTAGTTCGATTTTTAAAAGTAATGAGTCTCAAGCAGAATATAGTCTTGTCGCTCCTAAGGAGAACTCTCTGCTCTTTTCAATTAATGAGGTTGAAAAAGGAATCCAAGGGCTAACAAGTAACAAGGCCCCAGGACCAGATGGCCTCCCTCCGGACCTTTTTAAATCTTGCACATCGCTATGGGCTCCTGTCCTTACCGCTGTACTTAATGCAGCAGCGGTCTCTGGCTGCCCAAAGTCGTGGGGGTCTCCGCCATAGTACCCGTGTTTAAGAAAGGAGACCGCAATAGCCCCCTCTGCTACAGACCAATATCTTTAATTAATTCTGTGGTCAAAGTAGTGGGGGAAGTAATCTTAAACAGGTTAGTAGCATGGGCAGATGAAAACAAAGTAATATCCCCAATCCAATATGGCTTCAGGCCCGGTCACTCTACGGTCACCCAGTGTTTGAACCTGTATTTGATCATAGGGAAATACACCATGGCCCGGCAAGGTACAATTCACATGGCGTTCATGGACCTATCGTCGGCTTTCGACTGTGTAAATCGTGGTAGGCTCTGGGACGCCATGGCCAAAATGGGTGTAGAGCAGAACCTAATTAACCTGTTAGCAGATATGCATTCCGACACGAGAGCAAATGTCCGGTACACACAAGATCTAAAAGTAACAAGAGACTATGGAGTGCATCGGGGTGTCCGGCAAGGGTGCATTCTAGCCCCGTTTCTCTTCAATCTATATATAAATGACCTGGAAGAGCATCTTCTAAATACGGGAGCAGATTATCCCTATGTCGGACGGAAAGGTCTGCCGGTTCTGCTCTATGCGGACGACGCAGTCCTGCTATCCAGGACTGCAATTGGTCTTCAAACATTGTTAAATTCCTTCCTTGCTTTTATGAAGTCTCGAGACCCGAGCATTAATAACTCCAAATCCTAAGTAATGAAGGTAGGCCTAGGTAATAAAAAGCCAAACTCCCTCAATGTTAACAGGGAAAAAATCCCAGTAACAAAAACATTTTCTTATCTTGGTGTCCTGTTCGATCACCAACTGAACTGGGGACCCGCGATACAGAACAAAAAGGGGGAGGTAACCCGGGCAAATGCAGCAATACTTGACTTTGCAAGAAAAATGGGCAATAGCCCAGTGGCTGCACTGCTCCAACTTTACCAGGCCAAGAGCGTTGCCATTGCATGTTATTGTAGCGAGCTATGGGTGTACGCCTCACTAGGAGGCCTGGAGGTAGTAGAAAACAACTTTCTAAAACAGGTATTGAGGGTTCCAAGGGGAACAGCAAACTTTTCTGTATATGAAGAGTTGGGTATGCCTTACCTATGTGACAAGATAGCCGTAAACCCTTTACTTTGCTGGCTAAACTGCTGGTTAAACAGTGATTTACCCCTTACCCAACAAATCTTGAGGGAAGCATTAACATGGGAAAATAGGCTTAAAGTTCCCTGGATTAAGTACTTAAGTAACTGTTTTACTGAACTAGGGCGCCCCGAACTCTTTTTAACCCCAGAATCCATTACGAAATTGGATGTTATCAATGTGAAGAAGATCTTTATCACATCCAGGTATTTAGCTCGGGAGGATGGCGAACTAAAGAAAGGCAGTGTACGGAAACATGTACTACTAAAAACCTCTTTGCTCATGGAACCGTACCTGTCATGGCCCATGTCAGGTTACGACCGTTTCCTGCTGACGAGGTTTCGCCTGGACTCATTCCACCTATTATTGGCCGTACCTAAGGGGACCCACCGTGGTCAAGTGTTGCCGGCTTGCGGCTGCGACGAAAAGTCTCCGCAAGACCAGGCACACTTTCTGTTTATCTGCCCCTACTACACTGTACCACAGAGGCTATACTTAAAACCTTGCCTCAAAAAATTGAACTTTGCACAAATTAGACCCGCACTTTATTACCTTCAGCTGTTAAGTTGTGATTGCACTTTATTTGTATGCAGCTTTTTAAAACTAGCACTTAAATTTAGGAAAAGCATGGAGGGGTAACGGTGCTACTGATAGATATATTTTTAGCTAATAATAATTATTTATATTTTTATAGTACATTCTGCTTGTGACTTTCTTGTTCTATGTTGCTTTAAAAAAAATATGGAATATGCTACTTACCAGTATGCATCTGTTCTTGGCATAGAGGGCTGCAGAGTGGTACATTATGAATAGATCGCCATCTGGTGTTGGGCTCGGATGATTGCACTTTGTTTTTCTCTTGGAGAGTCTTTTGTCTCTTGGTGACTCCTCCCTTAGTTGGTAGTGCGCATGGGCATCGGCTCCATCCTTAGATTGTTTTGCCATAGTAGGGTTAGATGGAGTAGTATAGTAGAATACAGATAAGAGTGCCCATGTAAGTGTATCTAAATAAGATAATGTTGGAACAGACACAGGTTTCCGGGGAGGCTGGGAGGGCATGTACCACTCTGCAGCCCTCTATGCCAAGAACAGATGCATACTGGTAAGTAGCATATTCCGTTCGAGGCATATGGGCTGCAGATGGTACATTATGAATAGACTATACAGCAGTTCTCTCCCTAGCGGTGGTCGCCCGTGTCTGTTGCAACTGTCTGAAACAATGTTTTTAATACTGCTTGTCCCACTCTAGCTTGTTGTGTTGTGTGCACATCTACACAATAGTGTTTTGTGAAGGTGTGCGGTGTAACCCAGGTAGCCGCTTTGCATATGTCATCTAGTGGAATGTTTCCCAGAAATGCCATAGATGCTCCTAGTTTACGTGTAGAGTGAGCTCTAGGAGGAACAGTTAATGTTCTCTTTGCCTTTAAGTAGCATATTTGAATGCATTTTACAATCCATCTGGCAATGCCCGCTTTGGAGATGGGATTGCCTTGATGTGTGGGAGAAAACGCAACAAATAGCTGTTTTGTCTTTCTGAAAGTTTGTGTTCTTTCTATATAGTACAATATGGCCCTTCTAACATCCAGTGTATGTAGGGCTCTTTCAGCTACTGTAATTCCACTGACTGATTGATGTGGAATGCTGAAATAACCTTCGGTAAGAATTTTGGGTTTGTTCTAAGAACCACTTTATTTTGGTGTAGCTGCATAAATGGTTCTTGAATCGTAAAAGCCTGCAGTTCACTTACTCTTCTAAGTGACGTGATAGCTATGAGGAAGGCTACCTTCCATGTGAGGAATTGTATTTCACACCTATGCATAGGTTCAAATGGTGGCCCCATTAGTCTGGTAAGCACTATGTTGAGATTCCAGACTGGGGAAGGTGGTCTTCTTGGTGGAATGACTCTTTTGAGTCCTTCCATGAAAGCTTTAATTGCTGGTACTTTAAACAGTGACAGATGTTGCCTGTTTTGTAGGTACGCCGCTATGGCTGCGAGATGAACTCTGATAGAGGTATATGCTAGGTTACATTGCTGTAAGTGTAATAAATAGCAAATGATTTGTTTAGTGGATGCGTCCAGAGGGTTGATGTGCTTACTGTTACAGTGTATAGCAAACCTCTTCCATTTTGCTGCATAGCATGCTCTGGTGGTAGGACGTCTTGCTTGTTTAATGATTTCCATGCATTCTGGTGGTAAATCTAAATACCCAAACTCTATGACCTCAGGAGCCAGATCGCTAGGTTCAGTTGTTTGGGATCTGGGTGCATTATTTCTCCATGGTTCTGTGTAAGATGCATGGGTAATAACCTTAGCTTTTGATGTGGTACTTGTGAGAGTTGTAGCAGCGTGGTGAACCACGGCTGTCTTGCCCACGTGGGTGCCACTAGTATCATTGTCATTGAATGTTGCTGCAGTTTCCGAACCAGTAATGGAATTAGTGGTAGAGGAGGGAACGCGTAAGCAAATCTGTTGGACCAATTTATCCACAGTGCATTGCCCTGGGACCTTTGGTGTGGGTACCTGGATGCGAAGTTTTGGCATTTTGCGTTCTGATGATTGGCAAACAGATCTATCTCTGGTTGCCCCCATTTTTGGAAGAATGGCTGTAGTATTTGGTCGTGCAGCTCCCATTCGTGTACTTGTTCTGACTGTCTGCTTAGGATGTCTGCTATTTGATTTTGAACTCCTGGTAGGTGTTCCGCTAACAGGTAGATCTTTTGAGGAATGGCCCATCTCCATATGTCCTGTGCTAGTCTGGACAGTTGGAGAGAGTGTGTCCCCCCCTGTTTTTGAATATAATACATTGCAGTCATGTTGTCTGTTCTGATCAGGACTGCTTTGCCTGTTATTTGCATTTGGAAAGCTTTTAGTGCTAGAAATATTGCTAATAGTTCTAGGTAGTTGATGTGCAGTTTCTTTTGCTGCACACTCCACTTCCCCTGTACTGTGTATCTGTCCATATGCGCCCCCCATCCGGAGAGCGATGCGTCCGCTGTTATTATCACTTGTGGAATTGGCTCTAGGAACGACCGTCCCTTGGAAATGTTTTCTGTGTTCCACCACTTCAGAGAGCGATACGTCCGGTCGTTTACCAACACCAGATCTGTAATCTGACCTTGAGCCTGATTCCACTGTGTCGCTAGACACTCTTGTAGTGGGCGCATTTGTAGTCTGGCATGTGGTATTAGCAGTATGCAGGAGGACATCATGCCTAATAGTTGCATAAACACTCGTGCTGGTAGTGAGTGTTGTGGTTGAAATCTTTGTATTAACCCGACCATTGTCTGTACTCTGATTGGGTTGGGGTATGCTATTGCCTTTTCTGTGTCTACTGTAGCCCCCAGGTATTGCTGAATCTGGTTTGGTTGCAGGTGTGATATTTTGTAGTTCACCGTGAACCCTAGGTGGTGCAGCAATTGAATTGTCTTCTGTGTGTTGTGAAGACATTCTTCCTTTGACTTGGCCTTTATTAGCCAATCGTCCAAGTATGGGAAGACATGTATTTGTTGTCTTCTTAGGTGTGCTGCCACCACAGCTAGGCATTTTGTGAAAACTCTCGGTGCTGTTGTGACACCGAACGGAAGGACTTTGAACTGATAGTGTTGTCCTTCTAACACAAACCTTAGGTATTTTCTGTGGGCTTTGTGAATTGGGATATGGAAGTAAGCGTCTTTTAGATCCAGTGTAGAAAGAAAGTCCCCTTTCTTCAGTAAAGGGAGTACTTGTTGGAGCGTGACCATGTGGAAGTGCTCCGAATTTATGTAAGCATTGAGAGGTCTGAGGTCTAATATTGGTCTTAGGGACCCGTCCTTTTTGGGGATCAGGAAGTATAGAGAGTATACTCCTGTGCCCTGTTGATCTTTTGGGACCTTCTCTATTGCATGCTTTTGTAGAAGTGCTAGCACTTCTTCTCTTAACAATGTCAGATGATCTTGACTCATTGGACGCTGTTTGGGGGGATGTTTGGTGGGGTAGCTGTGAGTTCTAGGCAATAACCATGTTGGATAATTTGTCTCACCCACTTGTCTGACGTGATGTTTTCCCAGACAGGTAGGAACTGTGATAGACCTCCCCCGACCGGTGTTATGTGGTCTGGGGGGAGTTCTATGAAGTCACTGTTTTGGTGTTGAGGCGTTGCGGTTGTTATTATTTCCGCGGCCTCTTCCCTTATTGTTGTTACCTCTGTAACTGCCTCTTGAATTACCTCTGGGTGATGTTGGTGTGAAAGATGTGGATTGCTGATTCGTTCCTGTGTTCTTTGAGCCCCCTCTATAGGTGGATCTACGAAAGGAACCTCTGTGTGTTGGCTGTTGCAATGCTCCCATTGACTTAGCCGTTTCCGTATCTTTCTTCATTTTTTCTAATGTCTCGTCTGTGCTTGAACCAAACAATGTCTTCTGATCAAATGGTTTGTTCAGTAGGGCTGTTTGTACTTCTTGTTTGAATCCTGAGATTCTAAGCCATGCGTGCCTTCTTAGCATGACACTAGTGTTAATCGACCTTGCTGCAGTGTCCGCTGCGTCTAATGCACATTTAATGGAAGTATTGGTTATTATTTTACCTTCCTGTATTAATTGGTCTGCCTTCTTCTGATGTTCTTTTGGGAGATGCGTGAGAAGTTTCTCTAACTCATCGTAATGTGCCCTGTCGTAACGTGCGAGTAGTGCTTGTGTATTGGCTATACGCCAGCTATTCGCTGCCTGTGATGCTACTCTTTTGCCTGATGCATCTATTAACTTCGACTCTTTATCTGGTGGAGGAGCCTCTCCTGTAGATAATGAGTTTGCTCTTTTACGAGCGTTTGAGACCACCAGCGAGTCTAGAGGTACATGCCCTCTAATAAATATTGGGTCCTTTGGAGCCGCTTTGTATTTTTTATCGATTCTTGGGTTTAACACCCTGGCTCTCACTGGGTTTTCGAATATTTCCTCTGTGTGAGTAAGAAGACCCTTCAACATAGGAAGAGTACCTGATGTTCTCTGTGCATTAGGTAGAGTCTCTAACAAGAAATTCTCTATTTGAGGTTCTGTATGCATATCTAGTTTGTGATATTTTGCTGCCCTATTAATGAGCTGCACAAAACCTGTGTTATCATCAGGTGGTGAAGGCTTTGAGGGATATAGCTCTGGGTCGTTGTCCTCATCTGACCCTACATCATAATTTTCCCATGGATCCTCCTCATCTGGGATAGTTTCGTCATCCCCTTGAGGTTCTCCCTCCCCTAGATCACTGTCTACATCTGACTGAGGTGTAGCTGGTCTTGGTGTGGAAGGTGTAGGAATATTTGGCCTATTGTGAGGAATAGGAGAAGAGGGTGTTACTCTAGGACGAGGAGAAGCAGGAGGAGTTATATTCGTCCCCATTGTTCTCTTTTTTGAAGGAAGAGGTTTATCTTCTGACTGTTCACTCTTTCTCTTCTTCGTGACCACTTTCCCAGTTTGTGGATCAATAAACAAGATCTTTTGTTTGGGATCTGTCTGTTGCTCCTGAATCGGTACCGAGGGTCCTGGTTCCGAGAGGTGCTTTTGTTTTCGATCGTCAGATCTTGTTGTTTTCGACACCGAATGTCTGCTCGATTCCGACTTTCTTGGTATCGAGTGTCTCTTGGGCGATAAGTCATATTTATGTTTCGACATGGAATGTTTCGATACCGAGCTCTCCTTTGTATGTAGCCTCGGTGCCAAAGTCGATGTCGCCCTTTTCTCGGATCCGACATGGTGGGAGTCCGAGTGTTTCGGTTTCAGTTTCGGTTTCGTTGCCGGGCCCGAGGGCGGGGCGTCGGAAACTTTTTTCAGCGGTTTGACCGGGCCCGAGGGCGGGGTCGTTACCGCACGGGGTCGGTTTTTCGGTAAGGGGACGTCGTCACTCACGGTTTGTTGCTCGATGAGTTCTTCAACCTCCGACTGGTCCCCTTCCGACCCCGACTGGTCCTCTTCTTCCTCGATTTGTTCGTCTCCGAACAGCTCCGGGATCGCTTCCGCCTGCATTCTGGAAACCTCGTGTCTTCGAGCTCGACGATTTCTAATCGTTAGCTTGGAGGAGAATGCTGCGCAGGCTTCGCAGTCCCTGGATTCATGTTCAGGCGATAGACAGAGGTTGCACACCTCGTGTAGGTCCTTGTGTGGGAACTTAGCACCACACGTTGGACATTTTTTGAATGGAGTCCTTTCCATGGACTCCGGGCTTGACTGCGTCGAGAAAGGCCTCCTGTTCTTCGACGTAGATCCAAGTTTTTCTCTTCTATTTTGAATTTGTAACGCGTCGGAATGGAAATGAACGCGTTCGAATAACAATACCGTCGAATTGGAAAGGGAATACGCGCCGAAAATCACTTTCTTCTGAAGTTGATCTGGAGCGTCTCGATCTTCATCCGAACCCGATGGCGGAAAAAAACAATCTAAGGATGGAGCCGATGCCCATGCGCACTACCAACTAAGGGAGGAGTCACCAAGAGACAAAAGACTCTCCAAGAGAAAAACAAAGTGCAATCATCCGAGCCCAACACCAGATGGCGATCTATTCATAATGTACCATCTGCAGCCCATATGCCTCGAACATATATATATCTTTTTGACTATATGTGTTAATGTATGTCTAATGAAATATGCTTTTATGGTTGTTACTACAAATAACCGAATAAAGTTATTTGACTTGACTATATGAAGTTCAAAGAGAATACCCTTAACTGGCTTACTCCATAACTTTCATTGGCCGAGAGCACTTGTGTATCAGCCTCACTTGATGCCTGTGCACTAGGGAGTTCTACAAAGGCACTTTGCAATTTTTAAAGATTTTTGTCATTTCCTATCAAATTTCATAGAAAGCCCTCTTACCTGCCCCTTAAGAGAATGGTTTTGTGTCTTTACCACATTTTGAAATTACATCTTTTTTCTTTAATAAAAACAAAACGATCGAGTTGGGGCCCAAGGGAGTTTAAAGACCAGGCTTTGACACGTTCCCAAATAACACTTTCCTACACACAAGTATCAAAGGGTCTACAGAAGAAAATATACGCTTAAAGTGATAAAGGCACCAAACACAGACTCTATATTTATCCTGTACCTCAAGGTTAAACCCCAGACCTCCGGATTGCTCGGTAAAGGATACCCATCAGTCACCACACGGAACCGCCCTTCATCATTTTGGATTCCTTCTTGACCAAAAGATGGAACCCCTGCCCTTCACAGATGGGGACAAGATGGTAAAAGCCCTCACCTGCTCAGACTGGCCTCAGTATGGTCGCGTTACTCTGTGTTAGAGTTCATAGATGAAACAAAGTGACTGATGTCGCAGTGCAAAAAAATAAAAGTGTAAGAAAATGGTGTGCTAAAATTGGATGAGGGAGTACTGAAGAGTTTTATTCTGGTGCTACTCACTCCTCCAATGTTAAAAAAAGGTCAATGCAGTAGCAATAGTCATATAGGTCCTGAAGAAGCAAGGACACATTTGTCCAGGAGATTTGCTGAAACATGTTGACCTCTCATTACACCTAGGCAGTTATCTTAGCAAACTGTCATTGACCTTTTTTAACATTGGAGGAGTGAGTAGCACCAGAATAAAACTCTTCAGTACTCCCTCATCCTATTTTAGCACACCATTTTCTTACACTTTTATTTTTTGCACTGCGACATCAGTCACTTTGTTTCATCTATGAACTCTAACACAGAATAACGCGACCATACTGAGGCCTGTCTGAGCAGGTAAGGGTTTTTACCATCTTGTCCCCATCTGTGAAGGGCAGGGGTTCCATCTTTTGGTCAAGAAGGAATCCCAAATGATGAAGGGCAGTTCCGTGTGGTGACTGATGGGTATCCTTTACCGACCAATCGGAGGACTGGGGTTTAACCTTGAGGTACAGGATAAATATAGAGTCTATCTTTTTTCTTTATTCTAGTAGAAATTTCTTAATACAATCAAAATAATATTTTTACACTATGATTTGGGCCTTAGCGTTTTTTCCGTCATAACTACATCACTGAATGCTTTGATATTTCACGACCCATCCTACTGCAAACATTTATATAGGTTAGCGTTTTTGTATGCACGTATGTGGTATATGTGTACAGCACAAACCAGAAAAGCAGAAGAGTGCTGTACTGTATCAAAAGTATAGATCCAGTCAATGAAAACTGGAGAAGTAGCTGGGTTCTGAGTGAAATTGAGCATTGCTGGATTGTTAAGTAATCTTCTGTCCTTTTCTAAAACAAAGAACATTTGCGGGTGGGTCTGATGGATGCAGTCATGTTGTTCCAGATTGTGGGTGCCGATATTTTTCTTCAGACTAAGCTACTAAGTTGAGCCAATGGTGCCTGTCATGAAGTGCTCAGTTACAGAAACATACAGAGAGACGGCTTGGTTTACACAGGGCCTCAGCACTCCTGGCGAAGGCCCTGCAGTTGTGAGGGAGTCTTTGCATTTTGGTGGAATCTCTGGAAAGAGCATTCTCATTGCGGAAATTCTGCCCGAGTGCGGAGAGTCCCCCCACGACTGTCGGGCCTTCATGTGAGTGCAGAGGCCCTTTGTGAATCAGGCCCACAGTGCGATTATCCAGGAAATATTTATTGAGTATATTGGATGGAGCCCATCAGGAGAAGAGTGTTATTGCAGCCCAGCCCAAACAATGTTGTCAATCACCACCTAGAGAACTCAAAGCATCAAGCCATTGCATTTCGTCATACGAAGATAAGCGTGGTAGATCAAGACATTAATCTTAAGGTTTTTCGTTAAGGTGCACCCTTGCACGTAAGTAGGTATGTATACGTTGTTTCAATAGCGCAAACCCAGCCAAAAGTCAGAAGAGAGTCCAATGAAAAGGAAAGGTGGGAGCTGTGACACAGCTCATCTTAAGGCTGTGACTGCACATCCTCCATAGTCTTCCCTAGAACTGCTGATTTCCAGATACCCTGCCAGAGGGACAAAAGTTTACTCCTAAAATGTAACCGAAAGGAAATCTGAATTTGAGTTCTAGTCTTACAGGAAGGGTACTCCTATAGAACAAGCCAGAAAAGAGCACATAAGTAACAACTCTGTGTTAAAAAATATGTGGATGTTTAACCTTCTCACATCAAAGTAACTCTTGGCACCATCTCATTGCTTCACGTAGAGAGGCAAATAATCTTCAAGCTCAAAAAATATAAAGCAACACCTTTAGACAATTAAAATGAAAATGCATCTAAATAGTAAGCATTTCACAGTTTGCCATTTCCACAAAATGTTCTCTTTTATCTTTATCAGTAAAGATAATTTCAATTTATTACATACATTCCATGTAATAAACTTCATATAGTCCACATTCGATGTAATAAACAAATTAAGATTTGCGTTGCAGTTCTAACCTGCTCTATCAAGGTTCATGAGCACATATTTCCTGAGTTTCTCTGCTCCATCTCCATTTGTGAAGAATGCATCGGTCAAATCCAATTCTATAGGGGTACACTAAAGTATCATACACATATTCATCAAGATACTTAGATGGGATATATCAACTGGAAATTATTTATAGGAAGGATCGGCTACACATTTTAGGATGAATAACATTACATAAGAGATAAATCCATGGTACGGATCCTAATTTCAAAGGAGCAACAAACATTTCCCCTTCGTGCAATTTTTAAAAAACATCTTTGCACAGTCCACACCCCATACTAGCCAATTGGTTCCAACTATCCATGTAAATTCCTTATCCATTGAAACCATAAGAATAAAATACTCAAATAACTGAAGAGAACATTTTTCATATGGACACACGGCATACATTTCAAGCCATTGAGTATTCTAGGAAACCTAATCATGTCGTGAATTTCCGGGTATCAATTGAGAATTCCATAGAAGTCGGACATTTACATAAACTATAAGAATAAACCTATTAAACCACATTTATGACGAAGGCTTAGTAAATCGAGGTCCTTTTTTAAACCAAAATTAAGAAGTTGTATTACTTCTTGGAAACAAAATGAGGAGACAGCAGCATTGCCGCAAAACAAGCAGATATGCAAATAATAGTCAAAGCAAATATCATCAACCGAGAACGATACTTGTTTGAATTAATGCATTGTGAGACACTTAACCATATGTCGCAAGGTTTAAAACCCGAAATAATTCTCGTGAATTAATTCTTTATCTGCGCATTATTGTTCATGTAAAACAGAAGAAAAACTGATGAACAAAACGTCATAAGTTTAACCACTACCACCAATAAAACCATAAATTAATTTTAGACACCAAATAAGTGTGCCGTCCATAGGGTTAACGTGAACTGTCATGCTAATCGGCTGCTCCGATTACTTCACAGTGAATCAGGCACGCAGTAAAAACTGCCGTCTGCGACCCCGTAGTATGACGTGGTGACGTAATGGAAGTCGTAAGTGATGACACAACTCTACGTGCCCCAGCACCTGATCCGTGCAGGGAGACTATGACCAGTGAGTGTGACGGCGTTGACACTCCGTGCTCCATGGTAACGCCAGGTAGGCATGTTACAGTCCTTGGCGTCCATCCCACATTACATTAGGGCGCGCGAAGCTCTGTCACCACCCAGTCAACGCCACGGTTTAACAACACCACCAGCCGGCCTGGTCCTAGAGGGCCTCTGCGCTTCTCAACTTCAGTTCGGCATGACGAGTAAGGCCACTGGCTCTGCACCTCCCCTGTGAATGCTCGTTTCCCATGAAACGAAAGGCGGATCCATAAACCAAAGGTATTACTGGCATTAGTCTGAGTTTTAGCCATCTTTATGTACAGTACTTGCCTCAATGTAAATAATGAGATTAGCCATGCTGCAGTCATGACATTAGGGTAACCAAGCAACTGGGCATGGGTGGCACAGCGAATACTGGTGTTGAGGTGTAAGACTACGAAGATGCTCCACTATTATGTCGAAGGTCAGGTAGTTGGCTTTGGTCAACTGTTCTTGAAACGTGTCTTCCAAACTAATCCTCTCAGAATCCTCACCTAAGAAAAATCTTATGGGACGGATGCTGTCTGTGCATTCAATGGCCCACACAGAAAACCACAGAGTTGAGCTTTATGCTCAGCCCTTAGGGTCTGAGATGCCATTAGAATAGGAGCTGCTGAAAGCCTGAGGTAGGTCACGGGTTCATCAAATGAAGAAAATATATAAAATAACTTTTTAATTTTTGAAGAAAAACGGCTACCACATAGGAGCCAAAAAATCTTGCACATGTTGCCTGACCGCTTTATTGTAGTGATTTCCTATATTTGCCATTACATGTACGAACACTTGTATTAATAAAAGCTACATTTGCATTGGCGCTTACAAATCCTTGATTGCAAATCGTTTTTAGAGCATCATTCCCCCTCAGAATGTCAAGTTACTATTATCTATACTACTATTATAAAGAGAGAACACAAACCTTTTGGCAAGGTAAACTCGGGAACCACAGCGCCAATCCACACACCTAATACATTGTTGTAATCCTCATGGTGTGCAGATGGACATAGGCTATAGAAAATTTAAAAAAAACGTAAATTTAAAAATAAAACTTTTAAAAAAAAGTAGTGCCCTGAAAGTAGCGCCGGCCGCGACGCTGACGGCCACGACGTAGCGTTGGACGCAACGTACGTGATGACGAGGAGGAGCGGCGGTGAAGTGAGGAGCTCGGGGAGGAGCGGCGGCTCAGGTAAGGCTCTGGGACACGGGACGGGAGGGAGCCGGTGCGGGAAGTTGGCCCGGAACAACTGCGGTAAGGCTCAGGGTCTGGGGGCAGCATTTCAGGCTTGCGTGCACTCCCGCCCCGGCCCCGCCCGCCACAACATTGTCCAGGACACTGACAATGTTGTGGCAGGCGGGGGCCGGGGCGGGAGTGCACGCAAGCCTGAAATGCTGCCTCCAGCCCCAGGCAACGCTGGGACGGGCTGCTAGTATTCCATAAATTTAAAAGACAATTTCAATAGCTGAAAGAATAACCCAGAACAGTAAAGAGGGTACTTTTTAAGACCGGCACCATTCGTAAACAACCCAAGAGCAGGTCCTGTGCCAGATCCCCTTATCGTCGCTTGTAGCAGATCCCTGCCTGCTGCCTCTTTCTTGTGTGCCTTTTTTGTTGTTCCTTGTGTGCTTTTCCTGTTAGGCTTTTGTGCGCCCCCCCGGCACCCTTGTCGTTTTGTTTAGTTTTGGTGCCCCCATCCTCACCACTAGTGAGTCTTCTGTTCTGAATGTCATACCCGCGCCACCCGTTCATCCTGCCATTTTCTTCCCAGTGCCCCTCCTACCCAAGGACCTATTTAATGGAGGCCGCCGCGCCAAATGCAAACCCTTCTGCACGCGTCAGAGCCTGGACCACGCCCAGCGCTTGGATCCCCGATTCTCCCTCCTCCCACTGGTACACTGCTGACGCTCTTCAGTCCCTCGACCCCAAGAGAGGAACCAACTGTTACATCACCTCGCCCAGAACTACAGAAGGTCACTTTTACCTGCCAGAACTACTACTTCACCTACAATACCTACTCTCCAGCGACCACTATGCGTCAGACTCCCGACCCGACCCGACCAGCCCAGCCGACACCCTACCGCTGGTCAGCCAACACCTAACCCGAAGCTCCATTGCATGCTCCTTAACGTCCAATCCCTCGGCCAGCACACCTTTGAAGTTTGGGACACCATAACCACACTCGCCCCGACGTGATGTTCCTCACCGAAACTGTCTCAGACCCTCTTTCGTGCCTGACATCGCCACCGCGATGCCCCGGCTACAAGCTGCTACACAGCGACCGTGCTGGCAGAGGCATAGCCATCGTCCACAAAGACACCCTCCAAAGCACCACCACTGTGACAACATCACGCCGATCATGGAACACTTCAACTTCCAGTTCAAACTCAACGCAAAAACAACCATCAGAGGAACCCTCGACCACAGACTCCCAACTAAGCTTCTCCAACGCCATTTCCGACTTCATCCACCACCCCCCCACCCCCTGAACCCCTCTGGCATTCGGCTTCGAACTTTGAATCTTCTTGGGAGAACTGAACTTCCACATCGAGGACCCCAACAACACCAACTGTACCACCCTCCTGGAGAAAATGAACAATCTCAGCCTCTCACAGCTAGTCTCCACCCCCACACACATCACAGGTCACACACTAGACCCTATATTTTCCTCCAGTAATAGAATCAAGTTCTCCCACACAACTGAACTGGACCGACCACAGCATCATCCACTTCACCCTCACTGGCCCCCCCAGGACTGCTGACCAGACCACCCACCTGACCCCACAGGAAATGGAACGGGATTCCTTTTGCTGCTGAAACTGCGGGAGTGGTGTGCTTGATAGGCGTTACACCCCCAGGACTTTTGCCTCATTCTGTCCACTTTTCGCGGCCCCTGCTCTGCGGGGGCCGCTCAAGGAAAGAGACTCGGGCCACAGGGCGGTGAATTGACAGACATCGGACTCCAGCGGGACTGCGAGGACCAGCGGGCAGTGTGTTGCTAATCTGGCGCAGCTGGTCCTCTTCCCGCCCCCACCTCCCGGATTGTGATAAGTGCCGCGCCTACCTGATTTTCGGTGGATTCCTTTTGCTGCTGAAACTGCGGGAGTGGTGTGCTTGATAGGCGTTACACCCCCAGGACTTTTGCCTCATTCTGTCCTCTTTTCGCGGCCCCCGCTCCGCGGGAGCCGCTCAAGGAAGGAGACTCGGGCCACAGGGCGGTGAATTGACAGACATCGGACTTTAGCAGGACTGCGAGGACCAGCAGGCAGTGTGTTGCTAATCTGCCGCAGCTGGTCCTCTTCCCGCCCCCACCTCCCGGATTGTGATAAGTGCCGCGCCTACCTGATTTTCGGTGGATTCCTTTTGCTGCTGAAACTGCGGGAGTGGTGTGCTTGATAGGCGTTACACCCCCAGGACTTTTGCCTCATTCTGTCCACTTCTCGCGGCCCCCGCTCCGCGGGTGCCGCTCAAGGAAGGAGACTCGGGCCACAGGGCGGTGAATTGACAGACATCGGACTCCAGCGGGACTGCGAGGACCAGCGGGCAGTGTGTTGCTAATCTGCCGCAGCAGGTCCTCTTCCCGACCCCACCTCCTCTATCTATCTAATTACTCTGTGGTTCGCGCACGCGGGACGTGCGCGGGCTGGCGCCGGGCTAAGCCCGGGACAAGGGCGGGACCGTCTGTGGCCGTCCGAGGCCGGTCGGGGTCGGGTCACCCCCACTTTCATTTCCTATCTAAATTACCCGGTATTGTAAGAACTTTGGATACATAGTGGTTGTTTTATTGTATATTGTTTCATTTTTAGATTGTCTGCCTGAAGCGTGGCCAAGTATACATACACAAAATGCCCCTACGTTCTGGTAAGGAAAGACAGGTCCAAGTATCCACCACAAATGGAGTCTTCACAGGCACCATTGACCAATTTTTTAAACGTACAACATGTATCTTAGAAAAAGAAATAGCACTCGCAGAAAAACGCTTATCGCTTGACTTAGTCACGGGTAAGCGCTCTTCATTAGGGAAAATTTGTGAGGCTGTTTCCCCAGTCCCCCTAACACAATTGGATTCCGTGGCCAGTAATGCTACAGCTACAGATACTGTGCCTGTTGACCATGAGTTGGAGTTGGAGGGGGGTGCTGATAAAAACAATCTAGATTCTATATCAGAAGGTAGTTCTCTATACCACAACTTAGTCAATATTGAGACTGATGTTTCGGCTTCCTCTAGCACTGTTTTAAGCCCAGAGCCTGAAACACGACCACCAATTCTGGAGAACAGGAACACGCACAAATCTAGTAAAAGGAAACGGGAAGATTCGTCACAGAAGGGGGTAATAAAAAGGTTCAGAAAACCAATAATACAACTTCGCCCCCAAATAGCACAACAGCCCTGCCTTCAAACCCCCAGTGAGTAATAATATCATAGATAACGATGCAGAAGGTACACTTTTAGATAAAATTGAGGTGCTGATTAAATCTCTCCGCCTGCCCCTATTTGAACGAACTAGGCTTCTAAACGTTAAAATAGACTTTATGGAAACCTTAGTGAGGGAAAATGTGGGCATTTTGAAAAAGTTACAACAATCTATTACCTCTAAGGGGTTAGAACAAACAAGTGCACAGAAAAAGACGTTGATTATTGGGGACAAGGGGAAAACGGTTAAACCTGTATCATCTTCCTCGAGAGCCCCTCAGCAGAAGCCTGCCACTGATAAAAATAAGCAGACTTCTGAGACGACTATATCCGTAATGTTGATTTGGGTAACAACCCCCAGCCCACCACTAAAGGCTTACCCAAACCAACCCACCCAATAGATCAAAACACTCAGGCCAGGAAAACTGTTCCGCCTAGGAAACAATGCGTGAATCTCCCTCCTGAATCACTGCGATATAGTGTAATTTTAACTGGAGTAGCCCCATTGGGAGAGGGTAGGGTGGAAACTCAGAGATCTACACAATAAAGTAAAATTTTGGTTAAATAAGAACTGACCTCTTCCGCCAATGTTTAAAACTGAAATCCTTACTGTTAGGAGAGTAGACTGGGTGGGATTTAGTAAAAAAGACCTTGAAGGGGATTGTGTTGTCATCAGCTTTAGGGAGCCATGGGTAGCAGATTTTATCTGCAGAGAACCAAGATTTGGAAGAGTGGGTGATGTCCAAACTTTGTCCCTGCACGATTTCTACCCCAAACTTAGTTTAGGGAGAGATTATCCCCGACAAAATTATCCCAACCAAAACATTAGATTTAGAGGAAGACACCCCCCAGAAGTGGCTACTTACCCTATGTTTCTGCCTCATCTCTCGAATCGTTTTGCACCGTTATGTGGGCTGGAAGGTGTTGACTGACATAATGGGGGGTTAGTGGAACAGGATAATAGGGTGCCCAGATTGTCTATTGGAAAAATGTCCCCTCATTTCTTAAGCACTCAGGTGATGGGCAGTAGCGCCGATAGCCCAAGTAATATTGCAGAAGTTCTTTTGGGAGATCAGATAAGAAATGGTTCTAAAGTAACAAATTCGGTAGAGGAATGTATGGGTAGCCCCTTATTATATGAGAAAAGTGGGGGGAAAGTAGCTTCACTTGATGAGTCATCAGTGGTTCTTGTTAATACACTCAGGATATTATCCTGGAACATTGCGGGGCTGAAGGGGAAAATGGACCTGATAGAATGGGGGGACTTTATAGAGCAATTTGATATTGTTGTATTTCAAGAAAGTTGGTCAATTGACGCTGTTTTTCGCCTTGGTTATCTGAATTTTTATAAACCAGGGTCGCCCGTCTGGGGGCTTGTTATCTGGATTAAACAATCACTATGTTATAGGACCCTTGAGTTATCTGTCCCAAGTGCTGACTTACAGGGACTTAAACTTAGCAGAGCAAACCATCAGGACTTGTTTTTAATTAATATATATGCAAGGGGTCGATTAGGAGGTAAGAGTCCCGGAATTATTGAGGACTTAGAACTCCTACTGAACAATATTGGCCGAGATAAGTGTGTAACAGTGGCAGGGGATTTAAACTGCACGTTTGAACCCCTGCCAACTTTGGAAGACAATTGCTATGGCGAGGCAGACCAGTTATGGAATATTCCCAGCCTGGCCTCATCACCAATCAAAAAGGTTACTGAGGCCGTTCTGCAGTGGCTCAGGTTATGTTTGGAGTGGGACTTAAGGGCAGTAAATGGGAGGTCTATATCTGACAAGGCGGGAAAAGCCACATTTGATAATGGCTATAGTACCAGCTGCATAGATTATTTCCTAATTAAAATGGAGTTTTGGAGCCTGCTAGGGGATATGGAAATAATCGATAGGCCAGAAAGTGATCACAACCCCCTTTCAATAAACCTGAAAGTGGATGGCGGCTTGCTCAGAAGAAAGGTAACAAATTATACCACAGCCGAGACATTCCTCGCTAAGGACTGTCGTAGGGTACGCTGGAGCCGGGTTCTGGAAGTTCCTGACACTATTGAAAGAATATCACTGGAAGTAGCAGATGCGACTAAAAAAGTGAAACCATTATTGGATAAAGCGGGGTCTTTGGAGCAAATTAGTTCAATCCATGAGTCCCTTTTTGCTAAACTTAAATCTTTCTTTACAAAACAGGGTGGCTCGTCGAAAACTGATAGGAAATCCCTGGGTGCTAAATGGTACGACAAGACTTGCCGCATAGCACACAGTTCTTTGATAGCTATTATTAAAACCAGGGTAACATTGGACATCAAAATAGAGAGGGCCAAATATAAGAAAGTGTTAAAGCAAGCAAGGACTGCATGGGATGACCAACGCTGGCTGGAACTTTATGAGGCTAGTCTGTCCACTAACCAGCTTAAATTTTGGCAGGTAGTGAAGTGGGGAGGGTCATGGGACCTGCAAACCCCAGTTAACCACGTTTCAGCCGAGGACTGGGTTAAATATTTTTCGGCCCAATTCTGTGGCATGGTGACAGGAAGACCTAATGTAGGGGAGAGTAACCTGCCTCCTACTCCTGTAGCTATTTGTGAGAACTTAGTCTTTAAAGAAAATGAGACTGAGATTGCATTAAAGCAGATCCAAAATGGCAAAGCACCTGGTATGGACTGCGTTCCTGCGGATCTTTTTAAGCTTGATATAGAAAATTGGGTTCCTTATATAACCACTCTAGCTAATGCTATCGCCAGAGGAGCTAGAATACCTGACTCCTGAAAGGGGCTGAAATCCTCCCTGTATTTAAAAAAGGTGATAAGACCCTTGCGGGGAATTACCGCCCTATAAGCCTTATCGACGCCCTGCAGAAAGTAATTGCCAGAATGCTGCTGGGTAGAATCCAGTTTTGGATGAGTGAAGAAAATATCCTATCCCCGCTGCAAGCTGGCTTCAGGGCCAGTATAAGCACTGTCGACCAAGTGCTCAGATTTATTATGATCTATTGGAAGACAGTGCATCTAGGAGAAGGCACTATATACGCAGCTTTCGTGGATCTTAACACTATGGCTGCTAAGGCAATTCCCCTCCTGTGCTGGAAATTGCCATTTTGCTGGTGTCATGACGAGCTCAGCTCGTCATGACACCAGCAAAATGGCAAGTTTTTCCGTAGTCTGGTAGGTCTGCCATTATCGACACCATCACTCCCCCTTACGTTAGACATAGGCTGCCAATCCATCAAAAATCAGGCACAATATAGGATGGTAGCCCTTTGGAGACGTATTTGGTCCACTCCAGAACTTTCCATGTTTGGAAAAGAAATTCTGGATGTGAGATCGATATCAGGGTCAGGGAATTTATCCTGATTTAAAAACGTGAAGGCAATTCTCTACAGAATGGGTCTTCATATGCAGTGGTCAGATCCGGGAAATCAGGCTTTTCCGTCGAAAAAAGAATTTAAACTACTGTTTTGGGCTACTGTCAAAGAAGATTTGGTTTTGCTTTCACAGAATCACAACCTGACAGGCATTTTTTTGCTCCACAAAGTGGTTCCTCACACTGAGACATATTGGGACAATATTACTAAAAGTGCAGATAGGAAACTCTATCACCAATTTAGAGTTGGCACATTGTCAATAAGGGAGTTTACCAACAAATGGCATAATCAACCATCCTTGCACTGTCCCTGGTGTAGTGAGCAAAAGGAAACTATGGGCCATTTTCTTTTTGCTTGTCCAGCATACTGCGCACCACGTCGGAAATGGCTAAAACCCATCTGTAGAAGGGTCAATACACGGGTGTGGGAAGAAGCGTTGCTTATATTGAGATTTAATACAGCTGAGTGGATTTCCATAGGTATGGCGAAATACCTTGGATGGGCATGGACCATCAGAGTTAGGCACGTTTCAGGAAGATAACTGAGATCAATATGTTAACTGTATAAGTGGGAATATACCCAGTGTAGTCACTCATTGATTGAACGAATGAACTGTGAATTGTAAATCTTTTTTTTAAGGACCTCTAAAAACGTCTTGTGATGCTATTTAATCATTTTTTTTAAAGTGTATCGATGGTTGCATAGAACCTTTTTTAAGATTTGTATTAACCATGTTGTATTTTTGTATGCATTCTTAGCTGTTGTCTTTTATGAAGAAATCTTCGAAATAAAGACGTTAAAAACTGAACTGAAAACTGTAACTGACCCCTTTGGAACTCTGCCCTCAAAGCAACAACGTTCGACCCCTCTGAAAACTTCGAACGCAAAGTCGAGAATTTCTCAAAGTGGATCCCTGATGCCACAGACACCATCAACCCCCTTGAAAGACTCCCCTGGAGAAAGACCCGCAAAACACACCAGCTGGTTCAACCCAGAACTTCAGCCTCCCAAACATGACTGCAAGAAACTAAAGAGATTTTGTTTTTCTAACAAGAACCCTTCAAACTCAGCACTTTCAGATCAGCCCTCTACAACTACCACCGCCACCTCAGGGAAGCCAAGAAGGCAGCCCTAACCAACTGCGTCGAAGCCAGCGCCAATTCAACCTAAGAGCTCTTACCCATCATTAGAGTTCTTCTCCCCTGCAACGCTATCCATCCCTCCCAGGCTCACTACGACATCCTAGCAGACTACTTCCATCAAAAGATCACAGACATCTACAGTAACTTCGACCCCCAGCCCATGACCTCAACCATCTCTACGCACACACCAACCTAGCCGACACCCACCGACTCTCCAACTGGAAACAGTTCTCAAACCAAGACACCACCACCATTATCAACTCAGTCCACTCTGGCTCTCGCTTGGACCCCTGCCCTCACCACATCTACAACCTAGGGTAAGAAGAAATCAGTTTCTAACACATTCTCAACTCCTCCATACAATAACCATTATCCCCACCGCATGGAAGCATGCAGAGGTCAATTCTCTTCTGAAAAAGCCCTCTGCCGACCCCAGCAAACTCAAGAATTACCACCCCATCTTGCTACTCTAATTACCTTAGAATAGATACCCCAGCAATACCAACTCAGAGGTGGGCCTGCAAACGAAGTTCACACCAGAAAGTCCTGGAGACCAGAACGACCAAAGAAGTAGTCTCTCCAGACTTGGCTGTCCAGGCAGTAGCGCTTGGTGAACGTGTGCAGTGATGCCCACGTAGCTGCCTGACAAATGTCACGTAGGGGGACACCCCGTCCCAAAGCAGTAGTAGCCGCAGTCGCCCTGGTGGAATGGGCATGCAGCTCCACTGGAGGCTCCTTCTTTGCCAAAGAATAGCAGGCCTTGATGCACAGAATGACCCACCCGGAGATGGTCCGTCTGTGCACAGTCCGACCTTTCTTAGCACCCTCGTAACCAACAAAGAGCTGGTCATCCACCCGGAATTGTTTGGTGCGATCCAGATAGGAGAGCGCACTTTTGGATCCAGACGGTGGAGCCTCTTTTCCTCTTTTGAAGGAGGCGGAAAGAAGGTGGGCAAAGTGATGGTTTGGCCAATATGAAAAGAAGTGACCACCTTTGGAAGAAAGGAAGGTCAAGTTGTGAGGACGATCTTGTCCAGATGAACAGCCAAAAAGGGAGGCTTGGAAGACAGAGCTTGTAGCTCACTAACCCTGCGCGCAGAGGTGATGCCCACCAGAAAAGCAGTTTTCAGAGAGAGGACAGTTAAATAGCGGCTCAAATGGAGTGCACATCAGATAAGTAAGAACCAAGTTCAAGTCCCATTGAGGCATTACAAAGGGAACAGGAGGAAAAAGATGAGCAATGCTTTTAAGAAATCTATTTACAACAGGGGACTTGAAAAGAGAAGGCTGATCAGGAAGCCTAAGGAAGGCTGAAATGGCCGAGAGGTAGCCCTTAAGAGTGCTTAGAGCAGAGCCCTGCTGGGCCAGAGACAGGAGGAACAAGAGAACCTCAGAAAGAGGGGCAGAAAGGAGATCCACAGCCTTTGCTGCGCACCATGCCACAAATGTATTCTATCTGCAGGTGTATACCATCTTAGTGGAGGGACGCCTGGCTGCCAAGATTACATCAGAGACTTCGGGAAGCAAGTCAAATGACGTCAACTGCCACCGCTTAATCTCCACGCAGGGAGGTGGAGGCTGGACAGGTTCGGGTGGAGGACCGTCCCCTGCTGCTGCGACAGAAGATCCTCTCGAAGAGACAGTCTGATGAAGGGGATCGATGGCCATGTTGAGCGGCTCGCGATTCCAGACTCTTCGTGCCCAATCCGGAGCCACAAGAATGACTTGGGCCCAGTCACGTTTAATCTTCTTCAGCACTCTGGGCAGAAGTGGTATAGGCTGAAAGTCGTATAGAAGACCGCAACTCCACTCAAGACGAAAAGCGTCGCCTAGCTAGTGCCGCCTTGGAAATTTCAACATGCAGAATTGCTGACATTGCGCGTTCTCTTCGGTGGCGAATAGATCTAACCAAGGCTCTCCCCACTGTCGAAAGAGATCTTGCACCACCTCCGAGTGAAGACGCTATTCGTGATCCATCATGTACCTGCGGCTGAGTTTGTCCGCCCTGGCGTTCAGTGAACCTGCCAGGTATTGAACCAACAAGAATATGCCCTGATGTTCCAGCCATGTCCAGAGACGGAGGGCCTCTTGACATAGGGTCCAGGAACCCACCCGTCTTGTTTGTTGCAGCACCACTTGTGTTGTCCGTGAACACCTGCACTACTCTTCCCCGGACAAAGGAAAGGAATGCTTTCAGTGCAAGATGGATCGCCCGAAGCTCCAGAAGGTTGAGGTCTGATCTCTGCCTCTCCCATGTGGCCGCCCCATACTAGAAGGGATGCGTCTGTCACCACTGTGTGTTCTGGTTGGGGGAGGGATCTGCCGTTGACCCAATCCTGGTTTGTGAGCCACCACTGCAATTGTTGCGCAGTGCCCTCCGAGATCTGGACGCAATCTGACTGATTCCCCTGATGCTGCGCCCACTGGAACTTCAGGTCCCACTGCAAAGCCCGGATATGCCACCTGGCAAGATCGACCAGCAGGAGGCCATGAGGCCCAGCAGCCTCAGGGTCATCCTGACCGAAACCAGGGATAGAGGCTGAAAGATCGGAATCATAGCCAGATTATCCCGGACTCGCTGTTTGGGGGGATAAACCCGAAACTGCTTTGTGTCTAGAACCGCTCCAATGAAGAGGAACTTCTGAGAGGGGGTCAGGTGTGACTTCGGCACATTGATTGAGAACCCCAGCGAATGTAGGAGGTCGGCCGTAGTCTGGAGGTGGGAGGTGACTGCCTGGGGCGAGCCCGCTTTCAAAAACCAGTCATCAAGATAGGGAAAGACTGGAACCCCTGATCTGCGCATATGAGCTGCGACCACCGCCATGACTTTCGTGAACACCCGGGGGGCGCTGGTAAGGCCAAAGAGGAGCACAGAAAACTGAAATTGCTCGTGGCCTATTGTGAACCGCAGGTAACGCAGGTGGGCCGGCAGGATGAGGATGTGAAAATAAGCGTCCTGCAAGTCCAACACCACCATCCAGTCTCCAGGGTCGAGGGCAGATAAGACCTGAGCCACAGTCAACATCTTGAACTTCCCCTACAGGAGGAAACGGTTAACGTCCCTGAGAACCAAGATAGGACGCAGGCCCTTGTCCTTCTTGGGCACCAGAAAGTAGTGGGAATAGCAAACACGACCTACTTCTGGGGCAGAAACACGCTCGATATCTCCCTTGGCCAAGAGAGCCGTAACCTTCTGTCGGAGAAGGAGTTGGTGATCCCAGACATGCAATGGTACTGGGATGGCATGGCTGGAAGGGTAGTCTCGTAGGGGTGGGAGTAGCCCCTTCGGACTATCTACAAAACCCAGCTGTCCAGCGTGATGGTGCGCCAGTGGAGGAGGTGATGGCGGATCCTGCCGCCCACTGGCGTTTGATGGGCCTAAAAGGTTGGACTAGGAGGGCTTGGAGGCTGCTGCAGAGGGGACAGTGGTGAACTGGCCCGCCCGCTGTCCCCCAGAACCACGTTGTTGGTTCGCACGTCCCCGGACGTGCTGAGGCTGAACAGCTTGAGCTGGCCTGTGGCTCTGAAAGGTACGTGTGGAGGGCACCCCTTCTGGCGCGGCGAAAGGCAGACCATGCAGGGTGCCTGGTGGAGAGGCCCAATCCCTTGGCTGTAGCCCAAGTGTCCTTGAAGTGCTCTAGCGCACTGTCTGCCTTGTCGCCAAACAGGCGACAGCCATCAAAGGGCAAGTCCATCAAAGTGATCTGGACATCCCCAGAAAAGCCAGTTGATGTAAACCAGGCGTGACGTCGAAGAGCCACCGACGTTGAAATGGTCTTACCCAGTGAGTCGGCAGTGTCCAGTCCACAGCGGATGGTAAACTTTGCTGCGTCTCTCCCCTCTGCAATAGCACAGTAGAGTACGGCGTGGGCCTCCTCCGGACACTGGGGCAGCACCTGCGCCATCGTATCCCACACGTAGTGGGAACAATGGCCCAACAGGCATGCTGTGTTTACCGACCGAACACTAAGCTGGAGGAAGAAAACAACTTCTTTCCAAGCTGATCCAGCTTCTTGGATTCCCTGTCTGGTGGTGCGTTAGGGAATGCACTTTGGGACGTTGAAGCTTGGCCACCAAGCTCTCGGGGGAGGGATGTTGGGAGAGGAAAGTGGGGTCGCCCGGGGCCGTGCGGTGGCATCGGGCAACCATCCTATCCACAGGAGCCCGTGTGTTGGGCCTGGACCAAGTGCCCAAAAGGATGTCTGTTTGGGCCTCATTAAACAGCAGCAGGGGCTCCGAAGAGCTCGCTGCCGGCTGAAGCACCTCTGTCAGGAGGTTAGTCCTGACTGCCACAGTAGGTAGCTCGAGGTTTAGGGCTTCGGCCGTCCTGCGCAACACCACTACGTACGACGCTCCCTCCTCCATAGCCATGGTAGGAGAAGACTTCATGCCAAGGTCCAGTAAGGTGTCCAGACCACTGGCATCCCCCAGTTCCTTTCTCCAGTCCTGGTCGTACTCTAACTGGCCAGTTCAAGGGTCACCAGACCCCTCCCAGTCTTCCTCACCCTCCTCTGGCTGCCAAACTGGCTGAAAATGGCCAGGGTGGAATGCAGACACAAAAGAACCCATTGGCGCCGGATCTGGTGTCGGTCGACGCCGGTCCGGCTCCGTCTCCTCTTCGGGGTGGAAGAAGGGGCCGACGCAGGCTGGACCTCCAGCCGGCGCAGGCTACGGACGTGGTGCTGGTGGAATCGGCACCGGTGGAGGTGTGACAAGGTCGACCGGCGCCGATCCGGATCCAAGCCCGGATCCAAGGGGGCCCTGCGGTGCCGAGGTTGAAGCCGCCGAAGGCCTAGGGCCCCCAGCCAAGTCTTTGAGGGCCGAAGGCGCAACGTCTGAGTCAGGCTGCCCAAAGATGGCATGCATCTCTTCGTAGAACTGACGAAGCTGGGCTGGGGGTCGCTCCCGGGAAGGCCGGAGTCAACCATGAACGCTCCGCAAGCAGAGCCACAGGGGTGGCACCACCCGCCCCCTTTACCGGGTCAGCCGACGGGCGAGGGGAAGTCGAAGAGCGACAATGCTGCTTAGACTTCTTCTTATGCTTCGACTTACCTAACCCCAAGTGCAAAGACTTAGACGAGGAGTGAGGATGGTTCCGTGATCGGTCCCTCCAACTCCCACGCGACCGGGACATCGAACGACGTGGAGCTGACTGCCGGGCCTCGAGTAGCTTTCGGGACCGCTCCAGCAAAGACTTCCGGGCCACGGTTCGTCAGTCGGAGCATAACTTGGGGTCATGGTCGGGCTCCAGGCAATAGAGGCACACGCGGTGCAGACCTGTCACGGACATCAGTCGGGTACAGGAACCGCAGGCCTTGAAGTCGGGTATCCCTCGTGCACCAGGAGTTGATATTGGACTAAAAAACAAAGTTGACAAAAGTCGCAAAAAGTCATATCAAAAAGTGGCTGGGGGTACCGCTCTCTCCAGATCGGCGCTTGCTGGCGCAGAAAAAGAAAGAACTTACGTCAGCGCGCGAGGGCGGCGTCTATGTAGCTTCTGCGATGTCATCCCGGAGACCACGATGCCAACGACTGACGCAGAGTCGACCAACACCACCTTCGACGCGCAGGGGTACTACTGACGAAAAACTTTACGGATCCAGTCTGACGCCTGGGGGTAATTCTAAGGTATGGAATCTATAACTAACTGTTTCTTTCAGATAATCACTAGCATTGGTTGATCCTTGTGGCGCTCAAGATCATCTTCATTTAATTTCCTTTGTTCCTCAGCACACCAGTCTGGAAGATTCTCCATGACCTCTTGTCACTCACCCCCTGAACAATGCATTAATAGAGTGTGCCTCCTTTCCGCAATCAACGTTGGCCCAGACACCCTTGCATACTGATTGAACATCTTTTTCCATTTTCTCCATGGTATACTTGGCTACCTTGGGCTACATAAAAGAAATGGGGGTGGCACTACATTTTACATACTTCAATCCTCTGTACTACAATACTGCACCACCTTAATGTTGCAGAAAATAATTCACCAGGTTTTTTTAAAATAAAAAAAACGACTTTGCCTAAAACATAGTACCTCACTACAACACGGCAAAAAACATGTACATACATCAACAAATATTGGTTCCCCACAAGCAACCCCCAAACAACCTGTAATGACAATCTTAAGGTGTGCCTGTCATTGTACAGCAACTTCCAATGACAAGCTAAAGAGGTGCCTGTCACCGTAGTGCATCTTCCACAGGCTTTTAGACAAACTGTAGGTACCAGTCACGCCGAGTTGTGCCCATCACCTCTTTCTCCTTATGGAATGGCAACCATAAATGGTGTGCCAATCACTGCTGTTTTTCCTTGCTCCACGCTGCTTTTCTTCTGCCTCACACCGGAAGGCAAGACACACCAAGAGAACAAGTTGCTGTGCCGCGTCACTGTAAAGTTTAAAACTTTGACGTACTCTGCCTCTGATTAATGAGGCAGATCACGTTGCACTACACATACAGACCCCCCACTACCACCCGGCTCTGCTTTTCCCCAAATAATGGCAGTTGTGCGTCGTCTAACATGTTTTCAATAGGTGATGGTGCTTGTTTTACCACAGCAGCGCGCCAGTTCATTCAGCGAGGCATGGAATGCATATATGGTCCAGGTGAGCACACTTGTGATGTACCTCCACAGGCCTTAATGACTTCAATTTCCAGACGATTCCTCCCCAGATTCCAATACCTGGGGCTCAGCACAAATGCCAGCGAACCCACATCTTTGCCATGCGGGTTTCTCCAAGTCCCGACTCCTCACAGTACTTGGGAACTCCACACCGCAATTGTGCAGGTTTTAGTATGTTTCGACTCCTCACTGTCAGTTTTCACGACTTTTACTTGCTGCACCATTTTTGTTTAACCTCAATCCTCCATGTTGAGGTCTACCACCAACCAGCGTTTTAAATGCAATGTCTAGATAACATTAATAACCTCACGAGCATGTAGGTATTTTTTAAAGCAGTTTATTAAGGTACACCTCACCCATCACCGGCTGACATCAACTAACTCAGAATCTTCACATCAACAGACATGGAACATAGCAAAGAACATTTCTAATTAAACTAATCTACATGTAGTTCTAGGGTTAGAAGCACATGTAGGAAACACCACACATGTATTTCGGTTGCCTTGAATATTATTGTTTCCTTGCACATGCATATCATAATGAGCACTAATAAATGAAACTGGATCCGGATATCAATTTTATATTAACCCGAAGAGTTACCAATCCTAACATTCATGATAAGTTTCTTGATCCCCAAAGGTCTACAAGTAATTTTATTTGAGGTAGTACATCTGCATATTTCCTGCATCTTGTAGTACAGTGCAGCCTCACTTTCAATGTTGGCAAACAGAAGCGAGATTTTAGGAAAATGGTGAATTCGGCATTATATTTATGAATATTTATCTTCACTTCAAGGACTTTTCACAGTCTCTCCATGAGAAGATCCGGTCGCCTGCTCATTTGATGAAGAAGTAGCTGTTTCTATCATGTGTTTATGCTCCAAAGACTTGTACTGCGAGAAAAGTGTGTGCTGCAGGGATTTTGCTCAGGAACAGAACTATGCTTGGGACCATAGAACACTGAGTCACCAAACCTCTTTAGTGTTTATGAGCCTAAGTCCGAATAGCCATAGTGTCTCTCTTGCCCAACTAACCATACCCAGAGAAAAAAGTAAATTGACATTCCAGAACACAACACTGCCACCCATCTCAGGGATTGTGGTAACAGGGCACCCCCTTTCGCTCTCACACTCGTACACAATAAGATATAACAGAGACACAAAGGATGTTTGAAATGTTGATTTAAACTATTGTGCTCCAAAATGCAGTGTTCATGCCATAACCAGAAAACAAATCCTTAGCAGTCACCATAAATAGGAAGCCAAATATTATAAAAAGCCCTGTCATATTTTAAGACAGATCAGCCTAATCCCCGCCCCTTCTACAGAAGCAGAATGAATATATAACAAACTAGCAACCCGTCCCGACGTTGTCCGGGTATGAATTGCTGCCGGCCAGTAGTATATTGTTTTGTAGGATTTCGTTTTGATAGCATTTCTTATCTGTGACAGGCCTGTGAAACGCTCCGATTCACAGTGCACTGCTGATGCACTTAAGAGTGCGCGTTCAGTAGTGTGTGAACTCGAGTTTCCCTACTTTATTTTTCCTTGCAATATTTTATAGCTCGAACTCGACAACGTGGCATGAGCACAATTTACATTACAGAAGAACAGGTACAGGGGTAGTTTAAGGGTTCAGGGCTAGGTTTGGGTTTTGGGGTACAGGGGTATTTTTAGGGTTCAGGGGTAGGTTTGGGTTTTGAGGTACAGGGGTATTTATAGGGTTCAGGGCTAGGTTTGGGTTTTGGGGTACAGGGGTATTTTTAGGGTTTAGGGATAGGTTTGGGTTTTGGGGTACAGGGTACATTAATAGGGTTAAGATGGGTTAGTGTTTAAGGGTGTTGGGGTATTTTAAGGAGTAAGGGTGGGTTATGATTATGGGGTGCAGGGGTATTTAAAGGGAGCAGGGTGGGATTAGCACATGATATGAGACATGGCATGAAGGGCAGAACGTACCACACGCCCCAAGCGTTTGTCACGCCTCCAGCACACGCCCACAGCACAACGCAGACACGCCCACAAGGGACTACTTTGCTGGCACAGTTCTTTTACCTTTTAAATGTATATGGTGGGCATCTGCATAGCCTATGTTCTTCTGCTGCAACTGCCCTTTCCAACGCTGTATTGGGTGTTGTGATTGGTGCTGTGGTTCCTGAGATTACCCGCCTCAAAGGTTTGGGCTCTCTCTTTATTATATTAGTATGGATGATCTCTGGGATTAGCAGCGGACCCTGTACCTTAGCATACACAGTTGGATGTTCTACATCTCAGGTGCAGCAGTGATCTCCGCTCAGAAAGTCTCTCTCTCTATGTATATTACATTACTTACTGTGCATGCCTATATGACAAGGCGCATACGCTCACAAACAGCTGCATTCATGTTTTGTGTCTAGGTGCTAGTGCCTGACCAGAATAAAATAACAAGGGGCATTGTTGTTTGACCTTGTCGTCTATGCTCAGAATAAATCCCAGGAAAGAACAGAACACGAAAACAGCTGCAAGTTCTGTGTGACAATACAATGTGGCACAAAGATAAACATGTTTATATAGTAACGTGTGCAAAGCAAATGCGCCTGTATTGTGTAAATTTAGGCTAACCTAGGGAAAACTACAATGGGCCATGCTCGGAACACATGACACGTGAAAGAACCTTTCAAAATTGTATGCATTTTAGTAAATATGCTCCAACTGGCTTTTTCAGTGAGAGCTCTGGCCAGCTGAAATGGCAATTGTCACCTTATTATTTGCTGTGCCTTTTGCTATTATTGCATTAAACACATATTAACCTTTAAAGTCTACCACAGCCACAAACCTTTAATTTTTCTCCAGCAAAGAGGCAGGAAAAGTCACTTCATGCATAGGAAAGTGGATGTACAGCCTCTAAACATTTACTGTCCAGGGGTCTAAAATAAATCCGTGATGGAGCGTGTGTTGTAGGTGTTGGATGGTGCCTTATCTGAGGCAGAGCTAATTGTAAGTGAGATTATCACTGCTGCAGTGTTAAAACAAGCATTTACAATGCAATGGTCTTGGCATTATTAAAGGTAGAGCTATTGGCATTGCTCATGACATTTTTTTCATTTTTGTTTTTAAAAACATAAATAAATGGTATTGTCATTTACAATGGCTATAGGTGAGCATTAGAGAGTATTAGAGCGTATTCGCGGACACAGAGCCACACACACAGAAAGCCACACACACACACAGCCACACACACACAGAGCCCCACACACACATACACACAGAGCCCCCCCCCCACACACACAGAGCCCCACACACACAAACACAGAGCCCCACACACACAAACACAGAGCCCCACACACACACACCCACACAGAGAGCCCCCCCCACACACAGAGCCCCCCACACACAGACAGAGCCCCCCCACACACACAGAGCCCCCCCACATACACAGAGCCCCCCCACACACACACAGAGCCCCCCCCCACACACACACAGAGCCCCCCCACACACACAGACACACACACACACACACACAGAGTCCCCCACACAGCCCCACACACACAGCGCACCACACACACAACTAAATATGCTTGTGTTTAGCTTTTCCACTTCTTTCTTGATAAAATAAATGACTCCTGCTCAACTGGAAGTTAATTTGTGTTTAATGCATCTGACTCTGGCTTCAAAATCTGCCATTACGTTGATTTTAAATAATGGATGCCTATTATCAAAGCAGGCTTGCGAGTTTTAGAAAAATGAGAACTCTTTAATATATGGAAGTATATGAACTAAACACAGACCTCAGCACATTCACGAAACTGATAAGACATATAGCCATTCTGGAGGACACCAACAACCAAAAGTGGCATGTAAGGGGGCCAAAAACAACAACTCAGTCAACTTTTAAGATTGCTAGGTTTTTTTTAAATAAATAGGGAACGGATTCTTTTTTATAATGAGACGATGGTGAGCTTTACGTTTTTGCCTTGTGGGGTGAAGATGTCGACAACGAAAGTACAGTTAGATAATTTGAATACCCGCATTATAAAAATAAGCATAACTGGGGGGGGGGGGGTAACATAAGGTCTAACTAACATCCCTACAGGCATATATGCCCAGTGAAATATTATTTCACTGCACCGAATTAACTTTTTTTCCTTAAGTTTTCCTATTCGGTGCTCATTTAGCAGCACTGTCAACGTACAGCGAGATCTTTCTTAAGTAGGCCAGGGGAAAGGGATGATGGATTAATGAATGGACGTCTGCGTATGACCAGTGATTTCCGATGAGGGTTTTTTGTGGCACCCTTCATGCACTCTTACTGTTACAGTATAAACTGATACACACATTTATGCCTATAGACCCCCACCCTCAAACTACAGGATTACAAAAGGTTGGGCGTTCATCTTTTTTTCACGTGAATGTTGCGTTTGCAGTCATAAACATGGGGGATCTCCCTCTACCCTCCCCCTCGGTCCCCACTCACATTATAAGTGAATAGAAGAATGTTACTCGACCTTTTGTCCTCCCCTGCATCGCGCTCAGAGCCAGGGCTGCGCTTGTCTAGTGCGGGGTTGGAGGGGCTGGAGAACAGGCTCTCAAAAGCCATGGCCGCGGTGGCCGCCCGCGCTCCGGGGGATACAGATTAGAAAAAACAAACTGAAATGCTCTTTTTTTGGGACAGTCCTCCGAGGCCCGAAGGCTGGGGACAGTCAGATTATTTTCTTTTTTTTCAACAGACTCACGGTGGCGATGGCGGCTCCCATCCCCCTCCTTCTCCTCCTGGGGATCTAGTTGTTATGTCAGAAATAAAAAAAACACGCACAATTCTGGTGCTCATTTAGCAGCACTGTCAACGTACAGCGAGATCTTTCTTTAGTAGGCCAGGGGGAAAGGGATGATGGATTAATGAACGGACGTCTGCGTATGACCAGTGATTTCCGATGAGGGTTTTTTGTGGCACCCTTCATGCATGCACTCTTACTGTTACAGTATAAACTGATACACACATATATACCTATCGACCCCCACCCTCAAACTACAGGATTACAAAAGGTTTGGCGTTCATCTTTTTTTCACGTGAATGTTGCGTTTGCAGTCATAAACATGGGGGATCTCCGTCTACCCTCCCCCTCGGTCTCCACGCACATTACAAGCGGATAGCAGAATGTTACTCGACCTTTCGTCCTCCCCTGCATCGCGCTCAGAACTGGGGTTGCGCTTGTCTAGTGCGGGGTTGGGGGGGCTGGAGAACAGGCTCTCAAAAGCCATGGCCGCGGTGGCCGCCCGCGCTCCGGGGGATACAGATTATCTTTTTTTTCAACACAGACTCGCGGTGGCGATGGCGGCTCCCACCCCCCTCCTTCTCCTCCCGGGGATCTAGTTGTTACGTCTGAAATAAAAAAACACGCACAATTCTTCGAGAAAAGAAGCCCAAAACAAGTGTATGGACTACCAAACAAGCCCAACGCCAAACAACCTAGAAATGTGTTAAATACATTTAAAACAAGGATTGGGTGAAAATAAAAAGAAAAATGGTGGCAGCAGCTAAGGCACCACGCCATAACACCAACCATGTTTCTCCGAGGGGAGGCAGGAATGCCTGGAGAAAGCAACGTCATTTTCAGATTCTGGGGCGTGGTTTTCTTTCTCTCCTCTTCTCATTGGCTGGAAGGTAAAATTCCAGCCAATGGGAAGAGGAGAAAAAGAAAACAAAAAAAGAAGGTAAAAAAAGACGCCCCCGAATCCGAAAAAGACGGGGCTTGAACAGAGTGACACCCCTCTCCTCCAATGGCTGGCCTCCGTTTAGGAAGCCAGCCAATGGAGAAGAGGGGCGGGTTCAAGCCCCCTAACTAAAAAACATTAAATCTTCGGACCGAACTGCGCAAGCGCAGCCTACGGTCCTCGACCTAAAGATACATTGTGGAGAGTTGGCTTAGGCAGGTTAAAGTCCAAGAAGCAGTACAAACTTCTATTTGCTTGGTTTAAGACATAGTAAGGTGGCGAGGATGACAAAGTTCTTGTTTGAAAAGCTTTGAAAAATAAAATTTTGAACTTGGCTGCATGCAAATCGCACAAGCAAGAGTGCCATGAAAAGTCACGCGCAGGGCTATTTTTTTGTTGTTGTTGGAGGAATAGACAAGGATGTGATGAGCTTTATAAGAGGACTGACAAAACCCAGAATGTAGTGAGAATGATTTGGAAACGCTTGATATTGTTTGTGCATCCACATCTCCCTTGACAGAAGGTTGTGGGAGACAGAAGATGGCCTTACGGGCAATACATCACTCGCCCAGGTATGTTTTCTTCATGATAGAATATTTTGTCTGCTGGCTTGAGGAGAAATGAATAGGTGAGGCTAACACCATGAATGTGCTGGAATGTTTACTGGATTGGGTGCATCACAGAAGGGTTCCTGTGACATCTTGTTACAGATAATGGTGCTCAGTTAGAGTTAGGTAGCATTTTTTTGGCAAATCATACATATTAGTGGACCTTTACACTATTCCCACTAAAAGAGGTTCAATCAAATGGGTGTATGTAATTCCATGAACTTAGTCACCTTTTCTTATTTCTCACAGAGAAGGAACTTGGTTCTAATGTGTCCTTTACCTGGATGGGGTAACTGCAGAATTATAGACCTCTATACCACATGTCCCATTTACCTCACTCCTTCGTGGAATACGTCTCCCATTTGGTGATTGACCAAGCAAAAATTCTGGTAATTGGGGACTACACTTATTGGGCTAATAAAGTGACAGGTGATCCAGGATCCTTGGAATTAACCAAAATACTAAACTGCTTGAATTTTGAACAGCATGTGATGACCTCATTTCACATAAAAGGACATACACTCGACAAACTTATGACCACTAACCTCACAGTGACTAATTTAACAGCAGCTCCTTGTGTTTGGTCTGATCATTTTCTAATTAAGTTCAGTCTTAGCAATGTGGCCCTATCCAACACTCTAGCTAGTACAGAACCATTAGCTAGGAATTGGACTCCAATGAATACCAATGCTTTATGTAAATGTTTAGCTAGGTCCCTGCTTGCTAAACACACTGATATAGATCTATTTGAGGAAAATATCACTGCATGGTTAATAGATATCAGCAATATTTATGCTCCTCTGATGAAAGTTAGGCTGGCTAGGCGCCATGATGCCCAGAAATGGTATTCCAACTATCCTTAATTTGCTAAACGGGCTCTCTGCCACACTGAACGCAATTCGAGAAGTAACTAATCTCCAGATAAATGGGAAATCTATCAGGCTCAGCTTAAACAATACAAACATTTTATTCTACAAGCTAAAGCCACCTATTTTTGTAGAAAGATTCTGAATTCAACTAATAAATTCAAAAATATATTTTCAATTATATCTGAATTATCTAACCCTTCAATATGGTCAATCGCCCTTACAAATATTTTTAATAAAGCCAGCATTGATAAAAGTAGATTGCCAACGACTTGGTCACGGTCTATAATAGTCCCCATTTTCAAGAAGGGCCAGAGGGGGGATGCAAGATGTTATAGGCCGATATCATTGTTGGATTCGTCCTTTAAAATATTAGGGAAGGTGATCCTAAATAAGATTGTATCGTGGGAAACAAATAATGACATCTTGTGCGATGCACAGTATGGTTTCAGATCTGGCAGAGGTACTGAGGATCAGTGCCTCAATTTACAACTAATAGTCAGTAAATACACTGTGGCTGCAGAGGGGTCAATCTATCTAGCGTTTATGGACTTGTCCACAGCTTTTGACCTAGTGAATAGGTCAAAGCTGTGGACTATGCTCCTGGATATGGGCCTAGACCAGTCATTGGTGTACTTCATGGCCGATCTGCATAGGGACCTGAAAGCGGCTATACGCATGTCACAAGATGGGAAGTGCGCGGCTGACTTTAAATCCGGGAGGGGAGTACGACAGGGGTGTATTTTGGCCCCAATATTATTTTCTTTATACATTAATGCATTAAGTGTAAATCTGGCGGCGGCATCTGCTGACGTCCCATGTATGGGGGGTACCAAATTACCAGTATTACTATATGCTGATGATACAGTTCTGCTGTCAAGGACTCCCGTAGGTTTGCAACGCCTCTTAAACTCCTTTGGGAATTTTATGCAAAACCTGGAACTTGTAATTAATGTGGAGAAATCGCATGTGATGTTTGTGGTGGAGAAATCGCATGTGATGTTTGTGGGGAAAGGGAGGAATAATACCAAGACGCTCTTGTGCAATGGCTCAGTAATATCAAAAGTAAACATTTTCACATATCTGGGTGTAGTGTTTGATGACCTGGGTAGCTGGGCCCCCCAAGTGGCAAATAAAAGAGCAGCAGCGAAAAAGTCATCGGCTGCAATACTTGGCTTCGCAAAAAGATTGGGTGGGAAACCCCCTGAGGCCATTTCGGCGATTTACAGAGCCAAAACTATGGCCATAGCCAGGTATGGAGCAGCAATCTGGGGTTATAAAGACTTAACTTTGATTCAGAGAGAGGAAAACAAATTTTTGCGAGCTCTCCTAGGCCTTCCCCAATCCACTTCCTCATTTGCGGTCCATGTAGAGCTGGGTATGGGCTATATTGCGGACATGCTAAACATGGCACCGCTTTTACTATGGATCAGAACTTGGCTTAACCCCAAACTAACACTGAACCATAAAATTATTAAAGACTGTTTGGGGCGGGATAGAGTGGCTGATATCAAATGGCTGGCATACATCAAAACATCTACTGCACTCCTGGGTCGCCCGGAATTATACTTACATCCGGAAAATTTGATTAAAGATGACATAAACTGGGTAAAACAGAATTTCATTAGGTGCCGTGAAATGGATCGAGAGTCGATTGAAATTTCTAAATCGACAGTAAGATCACATTTTTTGTTGATCAGTTCAATGTCAATGCAACCATATCTGACTGTTGTCACACGTCCTTATCACCGTTGGTTGCTAACCAAATTTAGATTCAACCAGGCACACTTTCTGTTGGGTAAATATGAAAATTGGTGCACGCCAATGGAAAATGTTCCATGTGAATGCGATAATTTTTCCGACCAGGATTTGTCACATTTTATCTTTTTTTTCCCCTTCTTCTCGGAAGGTAGGGTAAAGTATATCAAGCCTCTTCTAAGGGAAATGGGGTTTTTACAGGTGAAACCTGCATTGTTGTTCTTACAATTAATGGAAAATCATCGAGTGATGTTTTGTGTAGCCAATTTTTTGATTGCTTCTATTCGTGCTAGACGGAAGAGATCTCATACGAGTCTAGATGGAGTTAATGTAAATGTATGTCCTATACATGATAGTATGAATTAATTTCTAAGCTCTGCTCCGTTTTTCATATATTTTCAAAAATGGGTCCATGAATTATTTCAAGATAACAATGTAATTCCTGTACGCTAGGTCATTTTATATGTACTGTTAATGAAATCTAAAATGTACAGTATTTTTTTAAAGTTTTTAAAAGTTTTGTATGATGTTTTTATGTATTTGTATAGCATACTTTTATGATTTTTATCTAATCGAATAAAGTGATCTTTGACTTGACTTGATCTAATCCTGCAGTGAAAATACCACCTACTTAATCCTTATGTGAAGCACTCAATTCCTTTTACTTTGATAAAAATGAATGCTATCAAGGATAACACCCCCTCAAGCTCCTCCCCCAGTAATTCACCGGCCACTGTTAGGAACTCCAGTGTTTTGACTGAATTACCTTCTATCAGCAAGGAACACTTTTCTGACTTAATGATTAAGGTCAAATCTGGTTCTCCCTCTGACAGCTACCCCTTTCAAATGTTAAAAGAAATATTCTCGGTATTCCCTGACATCGCTATATCTTCACTCAATGACTCAGGGCCTAGTCCCCAGCATCCTTAGTGAAGCAATTCTGGCCCCACTGTTCAAAAATAAATTGGTGCAGACCCACTTATTTTGACTATCGCCCAATCTCAGTTGTTCCTATTCTGGCCAAAGTGTTAGAAGCACAAGTTGCCAACTGCCTTTGCTCCTTCTTTAAGCATTCTCATTTTTTCGATCTCTATTAGGCGAGCTTCTGCCTATTTCATTCAACTGAGGCAGTAATTTTGACCATGCTGGATGAAATGAGGAAGAGGCTGACCGGGGCACTGCCACAGGCGCTTTTGGTCCTTGACTTAGCCACGGCCTTTGACACAGTCGACCACAAACTTCTGGTGGACTATGTCAAGGCCGCAGCCATCAAGGGAACGGCGCTCAACTGATGTGTCTTTTTTGAAAGATCATTTCCAGTTGGTTTGGCTTTCCGTTCTTGGTTCTCCTAAGATTAAACTACCCCTCTGTACATTCCTTGAGGAAAAGGAATGTGTGTATATTTAACTATGCTGATGATGTGCAACTTCTTTTCACAAACAATAAAACCCCAGACTCAATCTCGATCTTCCAAAATACCAGGATATTGATCCATGACTGGATGAATAGCAACCAACTTAAGCTCAACTCTGACAAAATCCGCCGAACTCCAACTTTTGGCCTATCAAAATAGGCATTTACCCCCAGCCTAAAACCTTTTCAAAGAGTAGTTTCCTTCTGTTTTCTTCAGCTCTGATCAGAAAATTTTGAATATTTCTTATCTTTGAAGCCCTTGTCCACAATGTTCTCTCATTAGTCATTTCACACATCGACAATGCGAATTCGCTTTATTTTGGTCTCCCCGAATACCTGATAAAGAGATTACACCTGGTTCTAAACCAGGCAGCCAGACACGTTTAGTGACAACCAAGGAGGTGTCATATCACCCCTTTGATAAGAAAGCTCCACTGGCTACTGGTGAAACAGCGTTCTACCTTTAAGATCGGCTGTACCATCTTCAAATCCCTGCATGGCAACTGCCCCGAGTTCATAGCCTCACACATTCATAGGAGTGTTCATCTTCATAATTTGAGGTCCTTGTATCTCAACCTTCTGGTCATTCCCTCTTTAAAGAAGAGGATAGGAGATTCTAAGTTTTCTGTACTAGCCCCTTGATTCTGGAACTCCCTTCCATCTAATATCAGATCAACACCCTATTACTCCAGATTTAGACAACTGGTTGGATGGTACCAGGAAACATTAAAGATGAAGACATAGATGGAGAAAAATGTAAACCAGAAGATAGTTTATCGGGATGCCGTCAGCAGTATTAAGTAAACAACTGCTACAGTCATTCAACCATGTATGCTGAAATCGAGTGTTAAAGACTTAGAAAGACCCAGGGAGGTGAACAGTGGCTAAGTTAAGGTGCCAAGGTCGAGGGATACTGAGAAGGATACTGAGAAGGCTAGCAGGGAGCGGCTAATTGTACGTATGCTTGGATAGGTGGGCTCTTAGCCATCTTCTGAACTTGATAAAGTTAACTTCCAGTCTTAGAGTCAGTAGCAGAGAATACCAAAGAGAAGATTCGGGCACAATATGCTTTCTGGAAAAGCACTGAGGTAGAAAGTGTTAGTTGGTCGACCTTAATCTTCTACTTGGGTGGTAAGCGATTTCCAAGTACATTTCCAGGTAAATGTGTACAGATCGGCTGTTTGCACATTTGCATAGCATGTGGAATGTAAAATAATTGTGAGGGAATAATGAATGTAAAATACCTGTGAGGGAATAAGGACAGTTTGCTAAGTTATATATGCAATATAGGAATGTGGTAGTATTTAAATTCAAGTAAACATTTGTTTCTCAACTCAGTGGTGTCTCCTGCGTTTTTTAAGTCCACTGCCTATTAAAAAAAAACAGGTCCAACACGACCTTTCCTTTAAAATGTTTTGGCCTGGTTAGATGATCGCCACACTTACAATGAGTGACACTTGGCCTGGAAGCACTACAAGGAAGGCACTCATTTAGAAAAATACGGAAATTTAAAGCTCGAACTTCTTCGAACTTTCTGTTAGCAGGCTATTATTTATCATTAGCACCGATACGGTAAAACAAAAAAGCTGGAAACAAATTGTAAAGAGGTTTGCAAATGGAATGAAACCTATAGAAAAGAAGATTACAACAACTAATGCGAAACAGAGGCTTAAAAAAAAAGAAAAAACGTATTATAAAGAGATTGTCTCAAAAGAAAGAGCAAAAGGGACAAAAGTTTTCAAATGCAAAAGTAGTGATATATGCAATGGGAAAAAAGAAGACAAATAAAATGAGGTAGGAAAAAAGTGAAAGGTAAAGAGCGCCACAAAAATCAATGAAACAGAGCGACTAAGAAAAAGATGGACCCCAACAAACACAAAACAGGTCCAGAGGCAAAATGAATTGAAGTCAAAGGGAAATATAGGTATAAACAGTGGCAAAATACACATGAGAGACAGGCACAGTACTGAGACAAAACTGAGTGTAGGTTGACAGGCATCTGCCCAGCTTATCAGCAAAAAATGAAAAATCGACAGTAGATAAATGACAGAAAGGAGTACAGGGACACGGAAAAATAGAGTGGAAGGACCACAGAAAACGCGGAAGACAGATAGAGGTGAAAATATGAAAAGGACAGAATCAACATCGGTATAAGAAATGCTAAAAAAAAAAATAGCTTGAAGGAAGAGGCAGGTGAATATTAAAGTTAATCACGCAAGAAAACGAAATGAACAGTAGCAACATTGGTAAACAGTCTGAAATCTATTTCACTCACTAAAAGTTAATACTAACTGATGCGCTACTTCCTGGGCTAAAGCATTCGTTTAGACAAAGACCACGCCGAACTAGTTTAAATGGCTATTTTTAAAAGAAATAGTTATTCTTACAAAAATATATGGTTCTCCGTCCGAGAAGAGTGGCAGAGTTCCTAATATTAAGAAGTTCTTTCCCACTATTCTCATATAGACATTACTTACTAGTGATACTGAGGCAGCCAAGATACTGTGACACTCCATGTTCCATGACACAACTGAGCTTCTGAATTTCTGCAGTGACTGACCTTGGGGCTCTGATACAATATTTGTAAATGCACTCCTAATAGCTAAAATATGCAGTAGGAAGAGTGACAAAGGACATCAGTGAATGTAGCCAGCAGCAGTGTAGCAATCAACTTCCTCATGTGGCTCAATGGCACATGTTTCTCTTGAATGTAGAATAACTACCTGGAAGCAATCTTCTACCAAAGTGCACTTATCAACAAACTGCTTATTGTAAGAAAGGGGTGGGGCCAAGACCTAACGCTGTCCCGGCCAGAAAATATAACACACAATCAGTATCGTTCTCGCTCGCGAATACAGTGCTCCTGTGTAAAGGGCCATATTCAAGTCTGAACGTCTTGATGATTATTGCTCAAGAATTCTTCCCATTCTGAAAGAGTGCTGTTCTTAAATACTGTTATTACAACCTTTAATTTGTTTTTACCATTGGTATGAAGGAAATTCTGCTAATAGCGGGACACGTAAGCGCCAGTAGCATTTAACAGCCACTCACAAGACAGTCTGGTTCAACAGGAGGCCTTTAATACAAATAAAGAGTCTTGAATTGGTGAGTTTAGTAACCTAATTCTACTAATTCTACTGCGAGTGTTGAGTGCGAAGCAGTCTTGTCAATTGTAAATGCTACCATTAGGAAGCCATAGCTCTAATAGGAAATAATTTCTCAGAAAACGAGAAATAATATCCATGACAGCAAGCCAGCTGTCAAGCATACACTTAGGGAAAGCCGCCAGGAGTCACTGAAAGGGAGTGATTCCCAGTGGCTGATATTAATTTAAGCACCTTGTTGGTTTTGCAATGCTACATGTACAGCATCCCACCTCCGTATTTCAGACTAAAATTTAGTCCACTACATGTGGATCTTCCACACTGGAGTAAATAAGTCCGAATATTAATTCACAAAATAGTGATGGCTTTTTTAGCTCAATGGGTTCGCTGTGACTTACGCTTTGAGGTAGAACACAGTGTTCACAAATGGCTTGATGTTACTAATGGTACGAGGCGTAAAACTATTGCTGTGTGTCCCCAGATAGGTGGTCTGTCTTGATAAATCCCTACAAATGTATCAGTCAAAGCAAAATGTCATGGACAAAGTACATACAAAACATAAGGAAAAGTCTCCCACACAAGTGACATATGCATGGATGCTACGGCTAAATTATTTACAGACCAGACCAACTTCTTTGCTAAAACAGCAAATGTTCATACAGTTCTTATCTTTTTCCTATCTTTACAGTTGGCATGTATGATTCATTATTAAATCGAACAATAGAAGAGAGTTTTGCTCCCGCAGGGGTATTACGCAGATTACTTTTCCTAAAACCACTCACAGATATGCCAAAGCTCACTCAAATTACTATATCTTCAGGTTTGTAAAGGAGATGCGACAAGACATTTTTCAGACTTTATACAGCGCCTATGATTTGAGATCTTGCATGATTGTAGGTCGGTGGAAGAAAACACTGTAGGAAGCCAGGCCTTCAATGCCGTGCAACCTAAATAATTAACCCCAGTAGACACGATAATCCTTAAAGATACACCAAACAAATAGGCAGCAGCCATTGGTGTACTTAATGACAGAACCCAAATGACGCCTCCAAAGTGATTTACCAATGCCTATAGCCGAGGAAGGGTTTCGATACCTAGGCATATTCGTAGCGAAAGATCCCAAACTATTCTATATGGGAAATCGGATTCCAATACTGGAACGATTTGTGGCAGATGAGCAACAATGGCGGGCCCTGCCACTCTCCCTTTTTGGTAGAGTGGCAATGTTTAAAATTATTTAGTAACAACAAGAGAGGGAGGGAGACAAGGACGCTCCTATACCCCCAGGAAAATATTGGCCTCAAGGCCCATAGGAATCAATGGCAATTACCGAATCGGTAAATACCGATTCGGTAATTACCGAATCATACCGACTCGGTAAAAATTACCGAATTATTACCTACATCTCATTTACCGAATCTAGAATACCGAATCGGTAAAATTCGGTATTCTAGAGTCGGTAAATGAGATTTACCTACATCGGGCCCCAAATTTGGAGCTGTCTGGAAGGATGACTCGCCACTAACACTGGAGGAAATGACTGACCAGTATCAAATAGCACGCTTCCACTGTTATAAATATATACAGCTCAAACATGCTCTAGCTATACACATATCAAAGGGCACTATAATTGAAGACTCCTCCCCACTGGAAGACTGTATACTGACAGAGCAGCTCAGTAAGAAAGCTATATTCTGACATATAAAAAACGGATAGATAACGCCCTTGACATCCTACAGACCCTTAAGACTGGATGGAAGCAGATGTGGGGGATTTGAGTAAGGGTAATGGAAAGAGGCCCTGGGGGCTGCCAGAAACATTGCCATAAAGTTCAGATTCTAATTAGTCCAACTCGGTATTCTCCATATTACTCCAGCACAGCCTTACATGCTATGGCCAAGTGCCTGGCAGTAATCTAACTGAGGAGCTGTGGAGAGATTGGGACCTTCCTCTATGTTCTGTGGAGCTGCCAAAGACTGTAACCATATTGGTCAGCCATTAGTGAAACAAAGAGGGTGGTGACGGGAGGATCCATACCGGACACAGTCAAATGCTGCTTACTGCATATATGGACACACGACCTGCCTCCAAAGTACAACAGACAGCGGGTAAACCCATGCCTGGAGATAGCTAAGCGAAATCTAGCACAAAAGCGCAGGCAGTGGAACCCCGGTTCTACTAGGCTGGAAGAACAAAATGGATTGGTGCATGTATGTTGAAAGGACATTTAGCAAAGCAGGTTATGCCCCCAAAACAGGATAAGATATAGTACACATGGACGACCTTCAGCGTGGACATGGATGACAGGGGAGAGCCTGACAACTGCTTAAACAAGCGAAGCACTTGACGGGGCATGGTTTATGGTACCTGCGATCCCAAATGTTACACTAAATTGACTTAATTGCAAGAGAACTAAAAGTCATGCTTGTACTATACCTGATGACCTTGGGCGCACTCCCCGCGGCCTGTAAGAGATCCCCGACACGCTCCGCCTCGCACTCATTGGCTGCAGGCCGGACGAGCCCCTTGCATCCATCCAGCGGCTGCACCTCGCGGTGCACGCGCGCTGCGGTGTCTACTTCTAACATGAGGAGTCAGACGTCAATTGATCCAGATTTTTTATTCCGATTATTCAGCGCCGGTATTGGGAGATTGATTCCTCATACCCCCTCACAACTAGAATTGATTTAACCAGGCGCTCTTTGGAAGCCCGTTTTGGATTTAACTCTGGCAGTTCTTCCTACAGCCCAGTGCTCTACTGTCTTGATGAATACCCCGCTGTGAGGCCATCAATAACCCTCCTTTCCATGGGGGTCAAAATGTAGACCATCTTTTCTAAACCTTCACATGCTCTTCGATCAGAATGTACTAAGTAAGGATGTACCAATGAGCAATGTATTGTGGAACTAATTGACCTTGACAGGCTGGAAAGGCTTATTTGTATATAGTGTGTATTGTATCTATGTCACAAACACCTTTACCCTGTCCCTCACTACCACTTCCCCATTTCTTCGCTATGCCACTCTACACACCCATGAGCACTATTTTTCAAAAAAAGACACAAGTAGCCATTTAATGCTTTGAATAATAATTGCATGTAATGCAGCTTGATTACAAATTAAAAAAATTTCTATGAATTATCTCTTGAAATTTTGGTGATCTGTCTTTTTGCGTTATGTTCACATTTTTGATGTATATTTGAATGCTTATTCAACTACTCCGACCACCTGTATAAACGTACCGTACTAGTGACCCAGCCAGGGTAGTTTTTACTTGGGCATAACCCCGTAAAAACTCAACACTCCAAAGTACAACAGACAGCGGGTAAACCCATGCCTGGAGATAGCTAAGCGAAATATGGCACAAAAGCGCAGGCAGCGGAACCCCGGTTCTACTAGGCTGGAAGAACAAGATGGATTGGTGCATGTATGTTGAAAGGACATTTAGCAAAGCAGGTGATGCCCCCAAAACGGGATAAGATATAGTACACATGGACGACCTTCAGCGTTGACATGGATGACAGGGGCGAGCCTGACAACTGCTTAAACAAGGGTAGCACTTGACGGGGCATGGCTTATGGTACCCGCGATCCCAAATGTTACACTAAATTGACTTGCAAAAGAACTAAAAGCCATGCCTGTACTATACCTGATGCGGACTTTAATATCTTATTTGTGCTGTTACTTTATGTTGAAAACTAATACCAAGAACTAAAAAAATATATATACACCAAACGAAAGGCATGGGAATCACATGGGAAATTCCTGTACTTCATACCACGCAAGATATTTTATAATGGACCTGATTGGGACCATGTGGGTAAGCCAGAACAGATTTACTTTCCTATTTGTCCTTGTTGCCTATTTATTTGGGGACACATTTTAAACATGTCCAGCTAGAGAGGCACGGCTAGATGAAGATGTCCACGTGGCTGGCAGCTATCAATGTTGGCCAATCGTTGCATCCAACAAAAAGTGACCTTGAAGTAAGCAGCCCTCGCCCCGACCTGCTTGGCTCTTGTCTTCCTTTTCTACACGCCTGCAATTAAACCTTCCTCTTTCTTGTCATTATGTCAACGGCAGAGAAACGTCTGCAGTCAATATTTGACAATTATAGCCCGGGGTGAGCGATGGCCCTAAAAACTGTGTGACCAAGATTTAACCAACTCGAACAGCAGCGAAGAACCCTACAATGTGTCACCGTGGAGAGCACGCACAGATTTCCAGTGTTTGCATTTCTATGACAGCTGCTTTGTTGTGGGGGTTTAATTCAATCTTGCACATCCTCAGCAGGCAACTCACGTGCAAAGTGACATTTGTACTCCGTGTGGAACAGTAGGTGTAAAGGGAAGCTTTAAAAAAATAGTTTTAGCAGTAACACACAAAAGGAGACAAGAACAAACCCTGTTAACTGATGTGAATATAGGAGGCAAAGTCTGGGAAGTGACTGGAAAAATTCAGGACGACGGGTCAAAACTGAGAACAAAAATTCAGCCAAAAGGGCAATTTTAAGGACACATCTGAGGAGGCCATACAATTCTAAAATAGATGGACAACACGTGTGCATTAAAAATATATGTATATTCTTTAGTTTGGATAACACATATCAGTAGTGATGTAGCAAATAAATGTGCGCCAAGCAGAATTATTCAGCTATTCAATGAAGTAGAGAGATACACATGGGTGGTATTTATTTTACTGATAATATGAAACTGCTGATTTTTTTCGCTGTGCTAACACAAAAAAGTCACTTTTCCTAGCGTCATCTGAGATCAATCATCAATTCATAAGTTTTCTTTTATTAGATCAACTAGTTGGCACAGCCATTTGTTAACTCTATTTACATTGTTAACAGCCTATGTGTTGACTGAGCGACAAAGGCATACCCAGGAACCATGAAAATATGATCTTTGCAACTCATACCAGTAAAACAACTTTTCTTTTTTTTCATTCTGAGTTTGGCACAATGCAAATTTCATTGCTGAAAAGGAGAAATACAACTATACTAATTACTGCCAATTTCCATGAAATACATACATACAAGGTGACCAGATCATCATGTGATCAGAAACACCATGTTCCAATCCAGTTTTTCCTGCAACATACAAACATAGACCTTTAGACTAGGTGGTTCAACTGAAGAGAATTAGGACGACACTCCTAATAAGCTTTGCGTTGCTAAACAGGCTTTGAAAAATCATAAAAATATGACTAGACCTGCAGGTCCACAAACGTGTACAACATTCCAGACCTAGCTGTAATGTACTTGATCCGTAAACTAGTATCAAATTGTGTGATCCTAGGCAAATATTTTATTTTACGCAGCCACCGTTATCTTTATTATCACATTTGAGAGCACCTTCAAATATGTGAGTTTAGCATTTCTGCTGCCCAAAATATTTAATATGATTAAATAGACTACACGCTTGCACCGTGTATAATAAGAATCTAGGCCACATATAGGGTCACATGATCCCTGACTTGGCTCTTAGTTTAGTAATAGCATTGCCATCGGGGGCAGGAGTGTTCTCAGTTCTTGTTTAAAAACGTACTTTTAATAAATATGGGGCCATATATTAGCAAATTTAGGGATTGCGATTTCCTAATGGCGATTCTTTACAAATCGCAGTTAGGAAATCACAAGTTGGAAATAGCAAATACTAATGGGATCGCAAAAGACCTACCTCATGATTATTAATGAGGTAGGTCACAGTTTGCGACCCATTAGGAACTGCAGCCATCACAGGGATGGTGGTCTGCTAAGGTCAGCTGACCACCATGTCTGTGATTGCTTTTTAATAAATCATTTTTTTTTGTTTTTTAAATGCAGCCAATTTTTCTTAAAGGAAAGCGGGATGTGTTTAAAAAGAAAAGATGAAATATTTAAATGTCAGATTTTAAGAGTAGGCAATGGTCCCTGGGACCACTGCCTGTTCTTAAAAAGTATCTGTATCAACATTCAGAAAGGGGAAGATGGTCCTTGGCGACCCCCGTCCATTTGCAAATAATTACCACTACCCTTGAGGTGTTGGTAAAAAATTAATGTTTTGCACCGGAATTTAGTCGAAAAACACTAATACATACCATTGTGAATCGGTATTAGAAATGGCCGTCCTAAACACACCCCTTCCAAATACCTATTCACAAACCCAAATTGCAATTTGATAACAGGTTTCCGAATAGCACTGTGGCTTTTGTACTTTTTAAAAACACTTTTGTAGCTGGAAACGACCTGATTCTGCGACTAGGACCATTTGCAACCTCAAGAAAGGTTTTATACATATGGCACTATATTACTAAAGCATGATGTGGTAGCGCTCGGTCATTTACTGACAGTAAATTTCCCACTGAAATGGCCAAAAACATTCCCACTAAAATGCAGTATTACTGCTAAAACTACATAGTGTATTAACAATAATCTGTGAAAATTGGGTTTCAGCAAACATATTTATCATTTGCACATCACCAAAAAAAGTGGTCTAATTTATTTTCATCCTATTAAAATAATCTTGCATCACACATAATTACCCAATATGGGCTTTCATAACTACTGAAATATATTTTGAAATGTTTGTACTGTTCACTTGTTAGCTATTTAAATGCTGTGTTGGAAAAATAAATTACACCCTAAGCCTTTCATTTCACACTCTGTGTACAGCTCGTCAGAAAGTTCACTTTGCAATTTCTCGAAATCTGCAGTCATAGAAAGAAAAGTAACTGTAAGAAGACCTAAACAGGCTTCTGGGCTGTACCTCTAAACACAGAGCAAACGTGACAGGACAAAAACAAGATTTGAAGCCCTCTTTATTGTTCTTTCACTTTCCGATTGACAGAAACCTGTTTTTTATCAGCTCGCCAGAAAGGGAGATTAGGCTCTTAAATAGACTTAGCCCTTGTAAAATTTAACTTGCCATAGCAAGTGGGCAGGTGGATTTCTCGAGGCATGCTAAATGAATGTTCAGGGATGATGAAATGGTGCCCCTGATGACATGGAATCATCTGGTGACCTGACAGATTTACATTTTACATATTCACTAAATATATTAGGCAGAGTTTAAAATATATGTTTGCGGGTATTGCTTGCCAAGATTTCATTGTAATTTAACACAAGTACGATTATTGGTTGACGAGTTCTAAAGCAGCACGAGAAGAGCATACACCCTGTAATGTTACCTGTGATTTGCAGAAGTTCTGCAAAAAATACAATATAAATCTTGACCAAACTTCTCCACCACACAGCAGTTACTATTACGGACGGCATTTTCATACAAAAAGGCTAAAAGTGAGCCTGACACTGCGGGAAATTACTTTAAATAGCATCCAGGAAACTGGAAAAATTGTCTTTCTTTTTTTTTTTAATAAACCTTTTCATTACTTTTACAATATATAATAGTGACAAGCCATAACACAACAAAACAAAAATAAAACATTAATGGGAAACCCTACACCAAATCTGCACCATATTACATTCTTTAAAATTATAGGGTGTCACCATGTAAGCGAGCAATAAGAAATCCCTCTCAATTATTAATGACGGTCTATACTCGATAGTCGAGGACCCCAGGTTCTCTTACGTTTTGCCACACAAATACTTCGTTTATGCATATTTTTCTGCTGCAGTAAAATAAGACATTTCTCTCAGCCAGCCCCCGACAGGTGGAGGGGGTCACCTTCTGTAGCAAGGAAAGTATCTGTCTTAGCTCCCAAGAATCCTTGTCCTGTTAGTGTTCTCTGGTGTCACGCTCACACCCATCCTTCCATTGTCCCCAATAGCGCCATTAGCAAGGGGCCTGGGGGGATTTCGACAAATGATGACGAGGGAAAATTAATTATTTATTTCATTTTTCAATGTCTGCCGAAATCCCTCAACCCAGCCCCACCACTCTTAACTGCACGGGCCGCGGCTGCACCAGTGTTGGTGTCTTTCTTTTGCTATAATACTTTCCTATCATGGTATATTTTCATTACAAAGGAAAAATGGGAAACAAGTGGAACCATGTTCCCTATGCAGTGGTGAAAAGGAAAACAGAACATACATCAAAAAAAGCTTAAGTCATGCACACTGGGACAGTAATACTCCATAAGCAAAGGTAAAGCTGTCACACCTCATATGTACCAAGATTGGACAGACAACTGTGGAGTGGTGTGGCTCACTGGTTAGAGGCGGCAGACCCGAGAGCAGAGAACAGCCTGGGACCAGGGTTCGATTCCCGACGCAGCAGGGTCTTGGACCCGTATCAGTGGACTTGATAATTCTCGACTCGGTGCCTACTCTAATCATGGATCACACTCGGCAACTCTGGGCATTAAGCTTGCCTCATCTCCACAACGGCCCCTCACAAACGCCGGGGATGCCTGGTTTCGCCTTGGAGACTCCCAGGAGGGACTATCTCACAGGGAAAGCCAGGACGGGTTCCCCAGCGGTCTATAGCGCTACGAGGCCTGCGGTGCGGGTAGCAGTGCGCTTTACAAGACACACACAATTTACAATTTACAAATCTACACAAGTCTGCTGGTCCTCAGCAGCAGTTAAACACGATTTTACTAACAGCGTAAATGAGGGGATTTAGTTACTTCTTCAAACCCAGCAGGTGACTGTTCAGCACAAGCATCTGTATTGGTGCCAGTTAGGAGTCCTTTCTAGTGGCTTCCAGTACTTCAATATATTAAGCATAACGTTTTACATGACAGAAGGCTAGACATCATAAGTCTAACTATAAGGCGGACTTCTGATGATGTAAAACTGCTACAGGCTCTAGTCTGTTCTATACAGCCGATAAGGGAATATTCCAACAAGAATCTGAGACTAAACATGTGACCTGTGATGAGCAGAACAAAGTTCTACCAACAAGCAACAACCGAGGTGTTAAACAGATTCAAATAAGGAATTGGACCACAGATAACTAGGAATATCTGCAGCAGACACCTTCTGAAACACTATCAGAGAGTCAATTAGTGTTGTAGCCACACACCTAAGTATTCCTTTGTAAAGTTAAACAAGTCCATTTGGTTTCATGTGAGCTTCATACCAATATTTTAGAAGTGGCTAGTTATTCAATTTTAAATCATTCTCCTGTCTAAAGTCGCAAAGCCACCCACATCCAGGGCCAGGCCCTGCAGAGATCTCTACCACGTGTGTCTGTTAATGGGGGCTATTAAATAGATGAGAAAGGGGAGTCCGTTTATACAGCTGGCACCGGCTACTGTTTTTACATGACTCCTTGGTAATCTGCACATACTGTACGATAAATGAAAACAATATTGTCAGCACACATCAGATCAAGCAACACCAGGCGAGAGCATGTACTCTGTCAACAAGAGCGAGCCTCAGTCCCACTGCAACCTGAGCAAAGACTAGAAAAAGATGGAGGCGCCAGCCCGCCGGACAGCAGCATGGCACGCTGCCATTGAGCCCGACTCTTCTTAGGGAGCAGACGGTGGGTGTGTGGCTGCACATTTTGAGAAAGTAAGATTGGCAATGATTAACAGTACATGCTTCCACTATGATCCGTTCCAGGCATGAAAGGTTTCCATTCACTGTAGGAAAACCCCCACTTTTTCCGCCCCTACACTCACAAATGTGTGTAAAAAAAACGACAAAAGGTCGCTGTAAGAGTATAATAACCATGATAGTATGTGAAGCAGGAGTACGCTAGATAGGGGAGGATGTTACGATAGACATTTATGTTAACTGTTCTCGATGGTGATGTATGCCTCCTTAGCAGTCTTCACAATGACTTTAATTAAAATTCTAGTGACACAAATGACACTGATGAGACACTGTTGAGTGACATCTATGAGGTGCTGCATCGGTCCCTATATAACAATGAGCAAGGGCCCCATGTCGAGGCACACCCTCCACACTTAGGGTGTAAACTGCGAATACAATACGGTGATGTATGGAATGCTTGAAATGATCTCAGCCACAGGCTTGAGCTTGAGCTTCCAGTGTTATACCCCCGCTATGCTACTATAGTCAATTCCTGCCTTATGCAAATCAGTACTGACCCTGCTTCTCATGGGAGCAGTCCATCCTGAACTGCTAGGAAAGCACCCCTCCAGAAGGGATCACAAGCAATCCCAGACCGGCTTCAACCAACTTCTCATCAGGGAGGTATAGCTTAAGCCCTATGGCAAAGTGTGCACAAGACCCAGGTCTGCGCATGCCTATCGCACTTGAGGCGTACATTGCAACAACAACAAGGTACTGGATGGTATACTTAAATTAATCTCAACCACTGGCAATTGCTTGAGGCCGCTCGGGGTTGTTAGGACAGCACTGTTCCAACTGAAGCAAGGTCAAGACTGTTTCCATATGCCTGGGTCCAAACTGCCGTGGCATGTTGGGCAAAAGAACGATGTTGAAACGCTACCCTGAGTGATTGCCATTGGTTAGACTTATTGAAGGCATTCCTTTGATCACCTTTTTTGTGTTTGATGTACTGTCCTGGGTGGTGAGGGAATTCCCAGATGTAGGTCCTGTGCACACTGTGCCCACTGATGACCCCCAATCAGGGTGAAACTTGTCTTGGTATGATTGTGTTTTGGTTTGGGGAGGATCTGGCCTGGCAGTTCGGGTTGGACTGTCTCTGATTGGAGCAAGGTGAAGACTGATTTGCATATGGCTGGGTCCAAACTGAGGAGGCAAGGTTGGCAAAAGAGCATGGTTTGGAACGCTACCCCAGGCGATTGCCATGGATAAGATGTAGTGAAAGCATTCCTCCTATCCCCTTTTGTGTGGTTGGCATCCATGCAAGTCAACATCTTCATAGGACCAAAGTACTAGTCTAGACATCAACATCTTCAAACCGACTACATTATAGCAGCCCTTCTCCAGCTATTTCAAAGTCTAGTTAAAACCTTATAGAAAGATCTCCTTGTCTCAGACTAACCAGAGAATATCTATTTCCTTTACACTTGAAAAGCCAGAATGGTGACACTGTTTAAAGCATCCAGAACTACAGTCTCCAATTCAAGCAGGTTTCTTGCTCACTTCACCAGGAAACAGTTTGTCATCTGCACTTGGACATTCTATCTAATCGCATGGCCTAAGCCACCTACAAAAGATACATATTTCAAGCTAGTACGTTTCTTGAAAAGAAGTGCTAAAATCTGAGAGAGTGATTACCTCAAAAAATCACATAACTCTTCCAGTCCACATAGTGCTTTCTCAATCCAACAGCCATAATGACCTCAATCCAACCCTAATAATCCCTATGAATCAACTTCAATAATCTCTTAAAACCAACCCTAATAATCCCTATGAATCAGCTTCAACAATCTCTTAAATCCAATTCTAATAATCCCTACAAAAACAGCTTCAACAATCTCTTAAATCCAATCCTAAAAATCCCTATGTATCAGCTTCATCAATCTCTTAAATCCAACCCTAAAAATCTATATGAATCAGCTTCAACAAGCTCTTAAATCCAACCCTAATAACCTCTATGAATCAGATGTAACAGTCTCTTTAAAATAAGGTTAACAGCATTTAGAATGATGTTGCAAACCAAATACTTAGGTTCGTATGCCCCCAACCCATCCACATACAGCTTTCTCATCTCATCCACCACCTACATCGCACTAACATCCCACCCAGGCATTCCTGCTCAAACCATTCCAGAGTGACTAAGCCAAAAACAAACTACCCAACATTCATCCTGCAAAATCAAAGTGATATAATTTGCATATTTTAGACCGACTGAACTGGCCACCTGGCCTGGCTCCCCCAATCAGAAACCATCATCAATGTCTCCCTCTTCACATCCAAAAGCAGGACACTAAAGGAACCCCGCCTCCTGAACATGAGAAGATCAGCAAAACGGATGCAGCAATTCTAGTGAACTAACTACCCTGGATATCCCAGACCTTGGAAAGCTTTTATCTCCAAACTCACTACTAAATGTACTAATTGTTTAGTTACTTCGTTTTTATATTATTCTTGGCCCTTATGGAGGAAGAATACCAAAAGGGCATATTAGTGTAAATTACAATTTCTTTTATCAACGCCATTAATTTTTAGTCCATTTTTGTAAATAAATGTCAAAAATAAGGGTTACCACTCTGGCCAAAACAAGTTCATTCTTGTTATGTGAACTACCTAGAAGGGAGGGGCATGAGAGAAAAGGGGAAGCCGACGATGGGAGGTAAGGACAGGGACAAAAGGAGGGATGTAAAGAAGAGAAATAGAGAAATGCGCAGAGAGGTTAAAGTGGGGAAAACAGAGGGAGGGACAAACTGAATAGGAAGATGGATGAGAGATAAAAACGAGAGGCAAAAATATGATTACAAGTGAGCGGGGGCGACACAAGCAGTGGGAAATCACAAAAGAGGTGGGTAGGTGGAAAAGATAAAGAAAGGAGGCAGGCACGAGACATGGATGCCATTTCGCCGTTGCGACCCCTTGCTACCCCTGGCACTGCTTTTGCAACCCCAGGCCTCAGAGGTGGCAAAATCAGCGCCAAGAACACAGGGGTGTCTTGCATTATCATTTAGTCTCTAACCTCGTTTTCTGCTCATTTTTATTACATTAATAGTGAATAATAATGGTTTATTATTCACTATTAGTGCAATAAATAGTTACTGCAATAAAAAGTAGAGCAGCAAGATCTGGTCCTTCACTGCCATTTTAGATAAGAAAAATAAAATGGTTTAAATGTGTGTTGTGTGCATGCACGTGGGTAAGAATGAGTTTGGGTGAGAGCGTGTATATGTGTGAGCACATATGTTTGTATATAGGATCGTGTGTTTCAAAATGAGTGAGTAAGTATAAGTGAGTAAGAGTGAGTGACAGAGTGCAAATGAGTGATTCAGGGTGAGAGTGAGTGCACGAGAGTAGGTGAAAATAAATGAGAGCGAGTCAGTGCTAAAGATAGTATCAGTGTGAATATGTGAATGCAAGTAAGCATGTGTTATGCTTGCAGATCCGCTGTTAAACCTGGCATGCTTCTTGGCTTATAGAAGCAACCTTGAAAAAAATGTTGGCACTGGAATACTGGAGGCAATTCTTGCATATGGGATACCCCTGGCAAAATGCTACTGCTGGCACTAGGTATGTAAATTTTGACATGGAACACCCATGCAAAAATGGAAGGTCTGGCCTCCTGGAAGAAATTCTTGGCATAGTTGGCACCTGTGGCAAATTGCATGTGATGGCATATTGGTGGGAATTCTTGGCATATGGGAAGGCAACTGTGGCAAGGTCATGCGTCCATCCTTGACAAAATGTGGTCCTTGACATATTAGACATAACCTTTTATAAAATAGACTTACATAGAGCAAGAGAAGCAGTATTAGCAGAAATTCAGGCACTGGCATTTTAAGGCATAACCTTTTGAGATGAGGGACCTCCATAGTACAAGAGAAGCAGTATTAGGACAATTCTGGCACTGGCATCTTGTATGTAATGTTTGGGCAAAAGGGTCCACCATGGCGGCAAAATGCTGGTTCCAGCAATGGAGATAACTTTTGACATAAGGGGGCACCCATATGATTTTTTTAAACATAATTGGGTGAGCTCATGGGGACTGTAAGATTCCAGTAGCTTGGCACATCATGAAAGGACTTGAATATTTAGTGAGTGTTTTTTTTAGAGCCTATGGCTTTTTAGCGAAAATTGTGCATTAAAAAGCACGAGTAAAGCCCATGTTTTTGAACATTTTCTCAGGGAAAAGAAAGCACCACCCTTTGTTCTACCCTAGAATATATATTATTATTCAATTATGTAACTTCAGCAATGTAAATGATTGTGATGTCATCAGGATTAAGGTTATGGGACATCATTTTTTGGGGTGATGCAGGTTCAAAAGTCATATGATGTCACTTCCTGTGACATCATTAAGGTCAAAGGGTATATGAAGTCACTTACGTTATCCCTGGCATTCTGGTGAATCGACGTTCATGGCACGAGAGAGGTGATGAAAGAGAGAGGGAAGACTACATGGGTGAAGGAGGAAAGCAAAGGGAGGGGAGAGACAAACAGGAAAGGGGGCTACTTAGAGGTGGGAAAGGAAAGGGGATGAGTATGGTTGAAGAGAGCAAGCAGAAGGGCGCGAAAAGAGAAACAATAGGAAATATGAAAGGATAACCTTTATTGGGAAAAACTGTCTCACTCGCAGCCCTTCTAGATGTGGGTTCAAGTGGGGGGTACTTATTTTTTCTGGCTACTCCCCTCGGTGCTACCAAGAACGACTGACAAAACGAATCCCTGATTACCGTTGAACACCGGAGGAAAATGGGGACTGTGACAAAGGTGGCTGCCTCTAAGAAGGCACGAGCCAATAAAAGGTGAGGATAGGTCAGTACGCCTCTCACATGACGACTTCCGCCCCTGGCACCGCTCCGCCAGTCTCTTCGACACACCACGTTGAGGCCCAATTACAAACTCGCATCAGTACGTGTGCCTAGAAGAGGGATATGGACATATGCGAGAAAGAGAAAAAAAACACAACCCGGCACGTTTTATTTAATCAGAGAACGAGACTCATGTTCCCTCGTGTCCAAGGCGCCACGTCTGTGACACATCTCACGTTAGCTCAAGACACCTCGTTCCACGTCATTTATCATCCCATGCTATATGCTCCATCACTGCGATCCCAAACATGCCTTCCTGTGAGGCAAGCTGGATTTACAGTATAAGCAGGCGGAGAGATCATCTTTCCATTCAAATTACGCCTGACCTACACGGGGCACTTTCCAACTAATGTACATTTTCGCTGCACGCCAGAAATTTTGCTCTACTACAGAAAATCGTGGGATCCACAAAAAATACAGGACGGTTTCTTCTGAAGCGCCGCTCAGTTTCCTACGGAGTTTTGTAAGACAAGCGTGTTGATGTTACGCTTGTACCGCTGCCTCGTGGCATTTCATTGCTCTTACAATTACAAGCTGTCAAGGGCGATGAAAGCCTCATCAGAGCGGAGAAGGCTTTCAGCTGTTCGTGGACATTGTTGTCTGCCCTTTAAAGCAGAGACAGCGGGTGTATAAGACGAGGGAATGCGTGCGCGAGACAGTGTACGCGGGCTGTTTCTAATCCACACTCAAGTTATTAGGTCAATGTGCAAGCCACGTCTGCCACCTAGTGGCGAATGAATATGCGACATTACATTTTCTAACAGGCTTTAAGTGGGGCCTTGCAAAAAATAAATAAAAAAAAAACAAGTTAAACAACCTTTCCAAAATTCTGCACTAAAAAGGTCGCCGGTAAATTTAAAATAACAATATTGCTATTTTGGACGCTTTCTCTACCAGACGTCATCTGCCAGCTCGGCTACCTTTCGCTTGTCATGCTTTGCGAGTTGTCAAGTTTGCCAGTCCCTTTTGCGAGTTATTCATCTGGTCCAGATTTTTGTATTTGCATTCTGGGATTTGTAGTGCTGTTGATCTCAATGTAATCAGGAGTATCGGAACTATATATCCCATAATGCAAATAAAACTCTTGGGTTGGATGAGCTACTCTCGCATATTACTAGATAAAAGGAATGCTCTGTCTTGTAAAGTATGTTATTGAGCGCACTCACACCCATAGTACTCATCGCCACTAGTCGTAAGGGTGAAAGCAAGCAATTAGACCAGAACCACATCAGGCTGCCTAAAATTAACTATACTGTAACATATTTAGTTGATTACAAAGACCAGAATGCATTTTTCAGAACTGAAATAGGCGATCACTTAAGCCAGAGGTAGGTTATCCCACAGCACAGGGATCCTGCCCGAGAGAGGCCAGCCTCCCTTGCTTTGCCAGAGAATAAGGATTTGTCTTCAAGCAACTGGGGAAAGGTGCAGCAAGCAGCGAAATATGTCATGCACAGCACCTTAACCATGCCTGTGTGGGCCACCGACATCCAGGGAGGGAGGTAAGTAGGGGATAAACACCAGCATGTTTTCACACCCCACAAAACAGACAGGCGCATGGGTTCCAGACGCACTGACCACTCGAGAGGAGTGAAAGCGCGCAGCCTGGCGTTAACCGAGATACAGCTGCGACACCGAACCAACAAAGCCTGGGGCTAGGTTCTGCAATTTACGTTCAGCTTGGCGGCACAGACACAACCGGGACATGGGTAACAGGGTGGCATGGATTCTGAATACCTCAGTAGCACTCTCCTGCTGAATGCATGGTCAAAGCAGGGGCAACCAGGGGCGGGAAGAACCACCCACTACTATGACCAGTCTTGCTGGTTTTAACCTTCAGGCACTCCCACGACTTGGTCTCGCCCACCCAGCATCGAAGCTTGAATTGTACGATCTCAACAACTGATCACCCCTGGATTTTAGGGGCTATGGGCGTTATCAACACATGTACAAGTGGAAAAGATGGAACCAGTTAAACTGCGGTTCCACACAGGCCACTTGTTTGCACATCACATCTAAGGAGGGATAATAAGCAGCAATCACCAACTTCCAATATAGACGAGGATCTCACAGCTTCTTCAATCAATACACTCACCAAGGCCTTACTGCCACCGAAGCGAAGCCGTTATACACTCTCTGCACGGAAGCAACCAGGCAGCACGCCCAACAACTGTGAAGATTGCAAAAGCAAGCAGCAAAGCTAGGACTGAACATACAAACAGCGTCACACAATAATAACCCTGAGCTCGAAAGAGCTTGACTAAGTTCTAGTAGCATCAAGAATGATGCTCCCAAACGCCACCTCCGATCAGCCAACCACGCCCTCGCCGCCGTACCCCGCATCCGAAGAGCGACTACAGGAGGAAGGTCCTTCTCCTACCTGGCCGCCAAGACCTGGAACTCCCTCCCGACCGACCTGCGCCTGACCCAAGACCACCTCTCCTTCAGGAAGAAGCTGAAGACCTGGCTGTTCGAGCAGTAGCGGCACCCCCCCACCCCCAGCGCCTTGAGACCCCACGGGTATGTAGCGTGCTCTATAAATGTCATTGATTGATTGATTGATTGAAGTACAAACTTCTTTGCTCAGTCTTCAAAACGCGAAAAGGGGCTTGACCTGAAACACTTCAAGAAGTTAACTCTACACTAAATATCCAACAGAAACGTAGGGTGAAGTAGAGCAAAGACCAGCGCCCATCCACAAGAAGATCAAAGGAGGGGAAAAGATCTGGGCTAAGAATGCACCACTTTGGAGAAAAAAATCTGAAGACTAACTGGCTCATAGGGCAATTCACCCTATACCCTTGTAACTCCTCCAGCTCCTAAAAGCAGTCCATCAACTCCTTAAGCCTGGGTCGAAGGAGATACAGGTCACTCTCCCAGGTCTACTTGTAAATGTAAATGTACATGTATTTATATAGCACAAATCACCGACCCGGTATCTAAGCATTTGCTTAGGGAACCGGTCCTGGTATTCCCCTGTGAGATAGCCCCGGCAACCCACCACGAGGGGCCGTTGTGGAGATTAAGCAAGCTATTGCCCAGAGTCGCAGAGTGTGAACCCGTGAATCGAGTAGGCACCGGAGCGAGAATTGTCGAGTCCATGGACATTTTAGGACTCAAGACCCGCCGAGCAGGGAATGGAACCCTGGTCCCGGGCTGACCTCTGCTTCCAGGTCTGCCTCCTCTAACCAGTGAGCCACACTTCTCCTTACAACTAGCAACTCTCCAGGAATGAATATTAGGGCGGGCTGAACCTCTTATCAATTCCCAGCGCTGCAAAATAGTTTCTGGTCACAAGTCACCACTATATAAAATAATTAAATGAATATATAATCACTGGCCCAGAAGATGGACGAAGTCGGATGGGAGGGAAAGGATCAGAACTAATACTGAACCAGCGATGCCAGTATACAGCTTACTATTTCATTTGTTTATTCATTTGAGAAATGTCTACAGCGTGAACCTGACAAAGGCGCAGCTGACACTTTACAAATATCACATGCAATAAACATACAGTAGGCTTGGCGTTCCAGAGGGCTCCTCAGTGAGTCGCACACTGTTAAATGTATATATGATGCCTGAAGCATATACTGTGGAAATATTTGGCATTAAAGTAATTCCATATGCCAATGCCACCCCGCTTATCTTCTGATTGGAAAGAAAGGGTTGGGGGAACGGACTCGATTTAAGCAATGCTTCCTTGAGGTAGTTAACTGGATGAGCAGAAATTGCTTGAAGTGCAACACTTCCAGGACAGATTTTACTCTCGGATTGCTCTGCCGATGCATGGTCCAACGACTGGTGGCAGAGGAACTGGGACTTACCATGCCCTACACAGTAGTGGCGAGAAATGTAGGAGTCAGATTTGATAGCACTCTTGCTTCCCGCCATAACATTTCTGATGACGCGGGTTCATGCTTTGCCGTCCTAAGGGCACTTTTAATGACTCCTACATGTCTCGCCACTTTAGAAGACTTTCAAATTTGTCCCCGTAAATACGCATAAGTCTACTGAGTAAGCAGCCATTACCTCAAGATTCGATTATGCCAACGCACTTTATTTGGGTCTTTCTGCCTATTTGCTTAATCATCTTCAAACTGTACAAAATGCAGTAGCAAGGGCGATGTTGGGTTTGCCTAAATATGAGTCGGTTTGCTCCCAGCTGAAAGTGCCCCACTGGCTATCCCTTACAAAACGAATCACATACAATGCCTTACTACTTGTATTTCGGGCTTCTCTTCAGAAGGCTCCCAATTAACTATGCGATAGACTTCGACCATACATTCACCCCATACTTTGCGATCAGAGCCTGCTTTACTTTTATAATTTCCTTGGTTTCTCTTGAAAACGAGAGGCGGTCATTTTTTAAAATAGTTTTAGCTTCAAATCCCTGGAATTTGCTACCTGTGGCATGCAGCATCTGGCGAAAGAAAACACCGTACATTGTTCATCCGGTGGCAATGATGGGGAGATCTTTGCAAAAGTCCATGGTAAGGAAAATCTGGCGTTGTAGCCACTGAGGAAATGTAGAGGTGACAATACAGCAGGATATCTAGGGAAGGAGAATGTCACAGCATATAATAAGGTGTAAACGCCCCCCCTTACGACACCGGAGCTTTGGGATTGGATACTGTAATTAACCGAGTTGTTAAAGAGGCAAAGAAACAAGAAAACAAAGCCACGTTTCTCCATATTCAACATAGTGAGCCCCATAATACAAACAACAACAATGTAGTCATGAAAGTGTATAGGAGGAGCCAGTGGTCTAATCAGGAAGGAGGGGGAGCAGTGAGGAAGAAAGATCTTCTTCGAAGGTGTGTGGTCTATCTGACATGAACATGTCATCCGTGGGGGTCCAGTGGGGTGGAGCCAATTAATTGTGTTGTGGAGGGAGCAGAGAAGCTTCAGTGGTCGACAGTAAATAAGCGCGTAGTGGCTGCCATATATCCTTTGGTCTAGATGCTGGGGGTTGAAGGGAATGCAAAAACAAATGCAAAAACAACAGTTGATGGACAGAATGCAGAACAATGTCATACATTCACCCCAGTACAGAGATCTGGAGATTGAAGGGAAGCAAACAGTTTGCTGTTAGTATCGCAATATATCATGCTGGTTAGACAGTTTTTGGCTGTGGGCCGGTGTATGCCACCCCATTGTACAACAATCTTGCGTTTGGCCAATGGCAGTGCCATTGCAGTAAACCGTTTGGTGCTTTTCAGAAGATCTTGTACATAGCCCAGCAGCGCAAGGAGCGCATTATGGTCAAGATCAACGTCCACCATCGGAGCCAGGTGGGAGATAGCCTCCCCCAGTAATTTGCAATGTGCCTACATGTCTACGTCATGTGTGGGAAATTTACACCCATGATAGGACACTTGGGGCATTCGGAGGATTGTGTATGGTCATATCTGTTTTGATCAGTTGGGGCAATATAAGCTCACCGTAGTTGGTTAGGTATTTTAGCAGAAGCAAAAAGTATAAGGAAAGTAGTCAGTTTGGGAGGTGTAGTTTAAACAGGAACATCTTACAGTCGTTTCTGATTATAAGATCTGGATTTAGACTGACGTGTTCTGTGATGGCATTCACTGCAGTATTTAGGGGCTAGGAAGAAGACGTTGGTTAGGGTAGGGCTTTTAGGGCTTTGAGGAATTCCAAAAGTAGCCGACTTTAGTTCCTGGTATTCCCTCATTACCACCTTTGGTGGGGAGTTTGACTTTTAGGTAGAATGATAGGCCAGCACAGAGAGCAGTGTGTGTTAAAAAGGCTACTTTTAATTTAATTTTCTCCTCCAAAAAAGAGAAGATCTTTTTCAAATGTGGTGGAGGGGGTGTAATTAATTTCTCAGCAACTTAGACCATCCAGGGTGGCTTGTTATCCTAAACAAACTTTCCAATAGTTACATTTACATTGGCCTTTTACCCAAAATGGGAGCAGGGTTGACCTGTTCGAATCTATCAGGGTAAAACTGCGAGGTTGTGATAATTATCACACATTTAGCAATGCCGATCTTTGTTAAAAAAATAATTTGTACCGGGATCAGAAGTTCGTCCTGAAATTTTATTGAGTTTTCATAATATTCTACTTGGTTAATAAAAGGATATTTCTTTAGTGCCAAGATTTATATTGGCACACCTAAATTTATCTTAGCATGTAAATTAAAGAGCTTTTATTAGGTAATTGAAATATTAGTAACAAAAAGTATCACGGACTTCATCAGCCCACATGCCCTCAACTCCGAGAACTACATCCTACTGGGAGACATCAACTTCCGCCTGGAAAAGAAAAAAAAGACAGCCACACCACCACCCTTCTAGACAACCTAGCCAATCTCGGACTCAAACTACTTGTTGACACCCCCACCCACGTAGCCGGACATACGCTCGACTATCTTCACCTCCAGCAAACACATCTCCTTCGATCACACCACAGCTCGCCATTGGACGGACCACAGCTGTGTTCACTTCAGCTACAAAACAACCACGAGCCACAACCCCCCACAACCTATTCCTCGAAGAAACTGGAACAAAATCACCACCGACCAACTCCTCACATCGCTCAACCAAAACCCTCCCGCCCTATCATCGGACCCAAACCAAGCTGCCACCAAACTCAATCAATGGATCACTCACAGCGCTGACGAATTAGCACCCCTGAAAAACCAACAAACCAAACAGGGCAGCAAAAAGGCCCCCTGGTTCAACGATGACCTCAAGAAATCCAAGAAGCTACACCGTACACTCGAGAAAACATGGAGAAAAAACCCAACCACTGACAACCTGACCACTTTCAAGGCCGCCACCCGCAAACACCACCAATTGATCCGATCCACCACGAAATCAGCATGCAAGGATCGACTCGACAACAACGCCCACAACAGCAAGGAACTATTCAACATCATCAAAGAATTTACCAACCTCACCGCAGGATCAAACGACATTACTCCCTCCCAAGACCTCTGCGATTCGTTATCCTCTTTCTTCCACAACAAAATCGCAGACATACATAACAGCTTTGAGAACATATCCAAAAAACAGTCCACTCCACCCACCTCCAAAGCTAAACCGCTCTCTAACAACCTTAGCGCCTGGAACCCAATCACCACTGAAGACACCATCCGCCTAATGAACTCCATCCATTCAGGATCGCCAACCAACCCTTGTCCCCACCACATCTTCAACAAAGCAGACTCCATCATCGCACCCCATCTCCGTGATGTCATCAACTGCTCCTTCAACTCCGCTACCTTCACAGAAAGCTGGAAACACTCCGAACTCAACGCCCTCCTGAAGAAACCAACAGCAGACCCCTCTGAACTTAAAAATTACCGCCCCATTTCCCTCCTCCCATTCCCTGCCAAAGTCATTGAGAAAGCCGTCAACAGCCAGCTCGCCGCCTTCCTTGAATCCAACAATTCCCTCGACACCTCTCAGTCCGGCTTCCGAGCCAAACACAGCACCGAAACCGCCCTCATTGCAGCGACAGACGACATCCGAACGCTACTGGACAACGGAGAAACAGTTGCCCTCATCCTACTCGACCTCTCCGCCGCATTTGACACAGTCTGTCATAGCACCCTCATACAACGCCTCAGCAACATCGGCATACAAAGAAAAGCCCTGGACTGAATCATCTTGTTCCTCGCCGGGAGAACCCAGAGAGTCCGCCTCCCCCCTTTCAAATCAGAGGCCACCAAAGTCATCTGCGGAGTACCACAAGGTTCATCACTCAGTCCCACCCTCTTCAACGTTTACATGAGTCCCCTCGCATCTATCGCGCGACAACACAACCTCAACATCATCTCCTACGCTGACGACACCCAGCTGATCCTTTCCCTCACCAAAGACCCTAACACCGCCAAAACCAATCTTCACGAAGGCATGAAAGAAGTAGCCGAATGGATGAAAAACAGCTGCATAAAACTAAACTCAGACAAAACGGAAGTCCTCATCCTAGGATCATCCCCCTCTGCCTGGGACGACTCATGGTGGCCACCGGCCCTGGGCACAGCACCCATACCTACAGACCACGCACGTAACCTGGGCTTCATCCTAGACTCATCCCTCTCGATGACCAGACAAATCAACGCCGTCTCATCCTGATGCTTCAACGTACTTCGCATGCTCAAAAAAATCTTCTGTTGGATCCCCACCGAAACAAGAAAAACTGTCACCCACGCTCTGGTCACTAGCCGACTGGACTATGGAAACACCCTCTACGCCGGAACCACAGCCAAATTACAGAAAAAACTCCAACGCATCCAAAACGCATCAGCCAGACTCATATTGGACATCCCTCGCCAAGCTCACATCACCGGTCACCTGAAAGATCGCCACTGGCTTCCCGTGAACAAGAGAATAACGTTCCGTCTCCTCACCCACGCACACAAGGCCCTCTACAAACTAGGACCCGAATGTCTCAACACACGACTGTCCTTCTACACACCCACCCGCCAACTACGATCCTCCAATCAAGCCCCCGCCGAAATTCAGCACATCCTCAGATCCACCATGGGAGAAAGATCCTTCTCCTACTTAGCGGCCAAAACCTGGAATTCTCTCCCCACTCACCTCCGCCTTACACAGAACCACATTTCCTTCAGAAAGCAACTTTAAACCTGGCTATTCGATAAATAATGAACCCCCTCCCCCAAGCGCCTTGAGACCCTCTGGGTGAGTAGTGCGCTATACAAATTCATGAACTTGAACTTGAACTTATATACACTTTTATGTGCCTATCAAACTGCATAAGATCCATTAAAATGGCTACAATTAGGGGTTTGCCTAAATCTAACAATCCCCCAAAAACACTTCTTCAGACTATGTCAGTTAGAAGACAATACTAATATATACTTTTAAAAATGAAGAGGCCATTGTTATCATACAGCAACATATCTGTTATGTTACAACGGTAACGAAATAACCTTAAAATTCTAATTGTCTGTCACATACAGAAAGCAAACGTTGAACTGCAAGATCAATAATTAAAGGAAAATGCCGGCCCTTTTATCAGGTGTTCAATATACGTAAATCTGTGAAAACAGCAGGGTTATTTGCATGAACTCGATTCTTTTGTTTCTTGAGCAATAATTGAATCATGCTTACAGTGTACATTCAGTACACCCGGTAAAGTCCAAGAGTCGAAAGCTTCAGCCGTACTGACAAGTCCTCGGTCTGTCTTGGTAATGAATGGTCCAGAACCTCCTCTGTGACCTTGAGGGTGTGTTGCACGGGGCCAGAACCTCTTCTGTGATCTTGAGGGTGTGTCGCATGTGGCCAGAACCTCCTCTGTGACCTTGAGAGTGTGTTGCACGTGGCCAGAACCTCTTCTGTGACCTTGAGGGTGTATCGCATGTGGCCAGAACCTCTTCTGTGACCTTGAGGGTGTGTCGCATGTGGCCAGAACCTCTTCTGTGACCTTGAGGGTGTGTCGTACGTGGCCAGAACCTCTTCTGTGACCTTGAGGGTGTGTCATACGTGGCCAGAACCTCTTCTGTGACCTTGAGGGTGTGTCGCACGTGGCCAGAATCTCTTCTGTGACCTTGAGGGTGTGTCGTACGTGGCCAGAACCTCTTCTGTGACCTTGAGGGTGTGTCGCACGTGGCCAGAATCTCTTCTGTGACCTTGAGGGTGTGTCGTACGTGGCCAGAACCTCTTCTGTGACCTTGAGGGTGTGTCGCACATGGCCAGAACCTCTTCTGTGACCTTGAGGCTGCCTCACACATGGCCGCATTGTTCTCAATAAACTACAGTTCATGTCCTGGATGCATCACATAAAGTGGTGGTGGAAGCACACTGTGACCAGACTTCTTTCTCTATGTGAAGGAGCGGTATGCCTAACAGCTTTCCTCGAGTCAAGTTTCACTATTATGAGAAGCCCAAAATCTTGATTGGCTTCATGTGTGCAATGAGTGTGTAGCACATGTATGGCAGAAGGACTACGTGTGGTGTATGAGTCTGAGTACTAGGGCCAGTGGGATCCATTGTGGATGTAGTTTTAGCTACACAATGAAAGATAAGGACAGCTACCCCCAGGCAGTGAAAGTTTATTGCCTGCATTACTGTAGCTGGAGAGTGGAAACTTGGACACTGAAGTGAGGGAGGAAGAAGCTAGGGCTACCTTTTGAAATTCAACAAAGACCTTTTTAGTAAAGGACTGCAGATTAGTCCTTCTGTAGCACTGCCATTTGGTAGACGGTAGAAGTGAGGATGCATTTCTGTTGTTCAAAGGAGGACGTTGCTAGACGGGACCTATCGCCTTGCTTGCCCCCACTTACTGCTTCAGCAAGGCTGATGATAGACGGGTGCAGTGATCTCACACGTGAAAGCCATCAATTTGCACAAAGCCTGAGTCTACAGAGCGGCTTGAGAATGGCATCTGAAAGAGAAAGAGAATCTACCCAAAAAGACCTGAATCATTAGACAGTGGATCCACATATCCTATCTGGAAATTGTATATAAAGGTGGGATCCAGGCGATCCCACCCTGTGCCAGTTCCAAGTTCTTTATGACCAATGAAGAGAGTGCTATGCAGAATAGTCTGCATGACAGGCAGTCTCCTAGAGGTGAAGGAACATCACCTACTGCACACTCTACTGGAGGATTAGGGTCTGTCCTAAATGGTGGATTCCAACTGCTGCGAGAGGATAGGAGTGTACCTGACCCTACAGGAGGAGAGGCTGTCTAGGAGAAATCCACAATGTTAACAGCAAGGGGAATAGGCAAAGAGTGTGAGAACGACTGCCACGGAGTAAAACCAGGAAAAAAACATGAGTTGAAGGGGTCCCCCGGTCTCCCTAAATGGTCTTGGTCATGAACAACATCAAGCCTTCCACCAAAATCAAGTGTGGGGTTGGCAGTCCACCGTAACTAAGAAGCTGTAGCTGTCGCTGAGCTGAACATTGTCAATGCCAAGATGAATGAGCGCCTTGATCAGTACAGTGGCTGCAACTGCTGTAGTCATCTGTGAAATCCAGAACAGGCCTAGGGCTTGTACTTGCCGTACCAGCATCCAGCCTGCACCTGGACTAGGGAAGTCACATCTCCCGAAGACCAGAGCTGTGGAAGGGATTCAAAGTGCTGAAATCCCTGGAGTTTTCAAGTTCCAATTGAGGCCGCTAGAAATTACTGCCGGAGCAGAACCGGCACTTCAGCTCTGAGATGCAGGTAGCTGTGGGGCTTGAGAACTGCATGAGAAAAAGAGACTGTGTAGCAGGCTGTGGTCTGCAGCACAAACTGACATTTTATGACAAACCACAAGAACTGAAAAGCAAACTGAACTGATGGAGCAAAGTATGCTTAGGGAGTGACTGAATGAACTGTACCTATGTCCTACATTAGATATATGGGGTTACAGTTGAGGGGGAACTTCATTAGCAAGGGCAAAACCAGAGAGTCTAGCACCCCAAGATCACAAACCCTAATAGCGCTGTGCAGTATGATGTGCTGCTATGTACTAAAAGTACTTAATTTTATTCTAAAGATATGCACTGGGTTCGATAATACAGTATTGTGTTTGTTGGTTGGCAGTGGAGTTGCGAGCGTTTGTCCTTGACACTACCTGCAAGAGAAGCATTTGACTGCTCACCCTCACTACCATGAGAGTCAAATGTAGAAAGTGTACTTGGCAGAGTTGGTAGAGCCTTAGTAAGATTGATTCCAGGACATCAGTGGCAAACGACTATGAGCACCACAGCTGGGCCCCATAGATCCTGTCCATCCTGAGTTACACTGACCGGGTTGGGACACATACATACATAGTACAGACACACATATGTACAGACACACATATATACAGGACAGAAGAGTGGGCTTTTAGTCAGTACCCTTAAGCCTTTGGCTGGTGACAGTTTTTCAGATTTGCTATTAGCTTGCCAGCTTATCCTTAAAGCAATTGCATTTCGTGGAAGGTTACACTGGGTTTTAAGTCATTTCTTTAGTAACCACTGCTCCCCTGCTGGTGCCGCCTTCTGGCAACAGTGAGCTTGTGCATTTGGCTTTGCCAATGCTACCTGAATTGCTTCAAAAGCATTGGAAAAACCAAACCACCGACAGCTCAATTAACTTGTGAAGCACGCTGACTAAAAACCGCCACAGATCCATATACCCGGTTTATTCAGGAAGCCATACCAGGCGTTACGTGTATATTGATGCGCAATTAACAAATACTGTGACTCTTGTGCGCCTTCATCCCTCCAGAGAGATCCACCTGCATTTTTGCTCCTTTAAGTACTAACGCCGAACCAATCTGGGGAATTCTGCACGCATGCATTCTCTAAATTCACGCTGCTCATACTATGTCCTGATGATGATCTCTAGTAACTGAGATCGAAACGCTGTCGACCATTCCCAAAAAACCTTAACTTTGTATTTAATCAATTTAAGATTGTTTTCATGTTTTTTTCAATGCGATGTAATTTTTAATGTTCACCATCACTCCCTTCACTTCACGCACTTTCACAATTATGTGTGAGCACTAAATCTACCATTTACGTATATGATGCTCTATTCATGAAAATAATAAATGAGCTATCTTTGAAAACCTTATGTCCTAATGTATCCTACAGTCCTAATTGGACTTTCACCCAAGTAACATTTCCCATTAAACCATCAGTAGCCTAGGCTACCTGAGGACCCTTAGTGGCCTCAATCAGACCTTTGTTTCGTACACCTTCTCAACGACCCCCGGTCTCAACTCTGGGGTACCTTTGTTTCCTAAAAACAATGTTCACCCACTATGACACTATGATGGACAGCTCACTCGAGGGACCCTGGCGCCTTTCGGTGCGGTGGTAAAGCTACAGACACACATGGTCACTGGAGACAACTTTTCTCTCTGGCCCTTCACGCAGCTGTAGTGTAGGAAAAGAACTATACATTTACCCAACGAGGTAGCACTTACTGATTAGCCAGTAGAAAGTACTCCAGTTGAGTAGAGGTATTGCACAAAACGGAGGCATCTTCGTGGATCAATATGCAGGGCAAGATTCATTCTGGCACAATGCTCCGGTCACAAAAACTAAACCTCAACAGGAAGCATTTGCATATATATACACATCAAGCAGGTGCCAGAGTTGAAGCTCAAATTCAGTAACGCATTAATCAGCCCAAAATCTCTGCGAGCAGGCGAAATTCCGCGTGCTCGGGGAGATTTCTTGCCGTTTAGCATAATTTTGCGTAGGGCAATTACGCAAATTCCGCCCACCCCTAATTCAGATGCCCTAGCCACAAACAGCTTTGGGGCATCATCCACCAGGCTTTATCAATGAACACAGGTCATTTTAGTTTCCCACCAAAATATAAGGTAAAATGGAAGTGTGGATGCTGCTAGTGCTCTCGGTATGTGGAAACAGGATTCTACAATCCGCCATAAGTCTGGGGTGGCTGGGCCACCCCAGACTTATGGCGGATTGTAGAAACTTATGATGCATACTTCTTTTAATTAATCAATTTAATTTTTACAAACTATGAGATCAGACTTTTGAGCATATCACTGGTTACAAGAACCAGAACAAAGGTTTGCAGCTAGGAGGTCTACTTAGAAATATATATTTTCGAACACCAAATGTAGTCATTACATAACAACAAATATGTCTCTGACTTGTAGGTCTCAACATCAGATATTATATTTTGCAGGTCAATGTTTGGTGAGTAAAACAAAATGTGCACACAATAAAATATGTTTTCTTGATTAATTTAGACACAAAGCAAAAAAATATCAGAGGTAAGGAGAATTCCTATTTCCCCCTCCCTTTGTGGTATAGGCGGAAAGACGTATAGAAGACCTTAACTCCACTTGCAACGAAAAGCGCTGCCTAGCGAGTGCCGCCTTGGAAATTCCAACACACCGAACTGCTGACATTGCACGTTTTTTTGGGTGACGAATAGATCTAACCAAGACTCTCCCCACTGCTTAAAGAGACCTTGCACCACCTCTGAGTGAAGATGCCATTCGTGATCCATCATGCACATTTGGCTGAGTTTGTCAGCCCTGGCGTTCGGTAAACCTGCCAGATGTTGAACCACCAGGGATATGCCCTGATGTTCCAGCCATGTCCAAAGGCGAAGAGTCTCTTGACAGAGTCCACGACCTGACCCCGCCCTGTTTGTTGCAGTACCACATGGTGGTGTTGTCCATTAACGCCTGCACAACTCTTCCCCGGACAGAGGAAAGGAATGCCTTTAGTGCAAGACGAATCGTCCGAAGGGTGATGTGGAGTCCAGACTCCGCCGGAGACCAGAGACCTCTGATCTCCGCCTCTGCCATGTAGCCACCCCACCCCAGCAGTGATGCATCTGCCACCACTGTAAACTCTGGTTGGGAAATGGAGAGGGATCTTCCACAATCCTGGTTCGTTAGCCACCACTGCAATTGGTGTGCAGTGCCCTCTGAGATCTGAACGCAATCAGAAAGATTCCCCTGATGCTGTGCCACTGGAACTTCAGATACCACTGCAGATCCCGCGTATGCCACCTGGCACAGTCCACCAGCAGGATGCAGGAGGCCATTGGGTCCAGTAGCCTCACGGTTATTCTGACGGAAACCCAGGATAGAGGCTGAAAGATCAGAATCATAGCCCGAATATCCCGACTCGCTGCTCGGGAGGATAAGCCAGAAACTGCGCTGTGTCCAGAACCGCTCTGATGAAGAGGAGTTTCTGAGAGGGAATGGGGTGTGACTTCAGCATATTGATGGTGAACCCCAGCGAATGCAGGAGGTCGGCCCTTAGTCTGGCGGTGGGAGTCGACAACCTGGGGCGAGCCCGCCCTCAACAGCCAGTCGTCGAGATAGGGGGAAGACTGGAACCCCTGATCTGTGCAGATGAACGGCGACCACCACCCTCACTTTCGTGAACACCCGAGGGGGGGCTGGTAAGGCCAAAGGGGAGCACGGTAAACCGAAAGTGATCATGGCCTACCGTGAACCGCAGGTAACGCCTTTGGGCCGGCAGGACGGGAATGTGAAAATAAACTTCCTGCAAGACCAACGCTAACATCCAGTCTCCAGGGTCGAGAGCAGACAGGACCTGAGCCAGTGTCAACATCTTGAACTTCTCCTTCCAGAGGAAGCAGTTGACGTTCCTGAGATCCAAGATTGGGCGCAGGCCCTTGTCCTTCTTGGGCACCAGAAAGTAGTGGGACTAGCAACCACGACCTACTTCTGGGACAGGAACTCGCTTGATGGCTCCCATGGCCAAGAGAGCAGTAACTACCTGTTGGGGAAAGGCCAGGTGATCCTCCGACATGCGATGGAATGGAGTTGGCATGGATGGAGGGTAGTCTCGAAGGGGAGGGAGTAGCCCCTTTGTACTATTTGCAAAACCCACCTGTCCGACGTGATGTTGAGCCAGTGGGGGAGGTCATGGCGAATTCTGCCGCCCACTGGTGATGGATAGGCCTGAAAGGTGGGACTAGGAAGGCTTGGAGGCTGCTGGTGGACTGGCCTGCTCACTGGCCCCCGACCCACGGCAGTGGGATCCACGTCCCAGGCCGCGCAGAGGCTGGACAGCTTGCGCAGGCCTGTGGCTCTGGGCGGAAAGTGGTGGGGCACCCCTTCCGTAGCCACGAAAGGGGCGAAAAGCAGACTGCGCTGGGCGGGAGGTGGAAGTGAGGCCCAAGGATCTGGCCGTAACCCTAGAATCCTTAAAGCGCTTGAGCATGTTGTCAGCCTTATCGCCAAACAGGCAATGGCAATCAAAGGGCATGTCCGAAAGTGTTGCCTGGACATCACCCGAAAATATTAGTTGACCTCAACCAGGTGTAGCGTCTCAGTGCTACCGATGTGGAAATCATCCTGCCTAGTGAGTCGCGGTGTCCAGTCCACACCGGATGGCGAAATTCGCTGCGTCTCTTTCTTCGGCAGCAGCACAGGAGAGCACGGCCTGGACCTCCTTCGGGCACTGTGGCAGCACCTGCGCAACCGTATCCCACACTGAGTGGGAGAAACGGCCTAAGAGAAATGCTTTGCTCACCAACCGCAGTTCTAAGCTGGAGAACGAAAACATCTTCATCCCAAAGTGGTCCATCTTGTTGGATTCTCTATCAGGTTGTGCGCTCATGAATGCGCCCGTGAAAGTCGAGGCTTGAACCACCAAGCTCTCAGGGGTGGGGTGTTGGGAGAGGAAAACGGGGTCACCCGGGGCCGGGCAGTGGTGTTGGGCAAACATACTATCCACAGGAGCCCCTGTGTTGGGCCCAAAAGGATATCCATGAGGGCCTCATTAAACGGCAGGAGGTGCTCCGAAGATGTCGCTGCCGGCTGAAGCACCTCAGTCAGTAGGTTAGTCCTGACTGCCACCGTAGGAAGCTCGAGGTTTAGGGCCTCGACTGCCCTACACAACACCACTGCGTAGATGCACCCTCCTCCGTAGCCGTGGTATGGGGAGAAAGCATGCCACGGTCTGGGGACGTATCCAGACCACTGGCCTCACCCAACTCCTCTCTCCAGTCCGGTTCTTCCAACTGGCCTGCTAGTGGGTCCACAGACCCCTCCCAGTCCTCCTCTCCCTCCTTGGTTAGCCACTCAGAGCGAAAGGGAACACCAGGGGAGAACATTGGCACAAAAGTACCGGTCAGTGCCGGTCCGGCTCCACCTCTACATCGAAGGGGAGGCCGGGTCGACGTCGGCTGGGGACACAACCGGCGTCGGAGGCAGTGGAGGTGTCGTTATTAGATTTGCGCTGGAGGAGGTGTCACAAGGTCGAGCAGCACTGATCCAGATCTAGGTCTGGATCCTTGGGGGCCCTGCGACGCTGGAGCTGAAGCTGCTGGCTTCGGAGGCCTAGAGCCCCAACCGAGTCCGTGGAGCCAGAGGGCGCCCCGGCGGAGTCGGTATCCCGAAGATGGAATGCAAGGCCGGAGTCAACAAAACAGGATCCGCGGGCGGAGCAAGACGACTACCATCTGCTTTGCATGTCGCGTCTGCCGACGGACGGGGAGAACGCGAAGAGCGACGGTGCTTCTTCGCCTTCTTTTTGTGCTTTGACTTACCCAAAGACGAAGACTTGGATGACGAATGGTGGTGACGACTACGCAACCGGTCTCGCGACCTCCCTCTCGACTGGGACCTCAAACAACGCAGAGCTGACTGCCGGGCCTCGAGAAGCTTTTGGGACCGCTCCCACAAAGACTTTGGGTTCATAGCCCGGCAGTCGGAACACAACTCAAGCACCAAAGGCACCCAAGGTGCGGGTCCATAACCGACATCAGTTTGTGACAAGAGTCATGAGCCTTGGAGCCGGTTCGACGACGGGACATCCCTGCGTGCACCAGAAGTCGAAGAACTCTACAAGACATCATCAAAAGTCACCAAACGAGAGTCAAAAATTGCCTTGAGGTACTGCTCTCTCCGGATCTGCGCTGGCTGGCGCGGAGAAAGAAAGAACTGAAGTCAGCGCGCGAGGGCAGCGTCTAAGTAGATACCGCTACATCATCCCGGTGACCACGACGACAATGACGAACTAGGAGTCGACCGATGCCACCTATCAACACAGATGTTTTGACTCAGTCTCTTCAGCCCTAAAAACCTTGCACTGGCTAAAGGTTAATACATGTCTAAAGCCACTTGTTTGGCATATAGGGCATTTCATAAACAAGACCCGGAGATTCTGTTGGATAAACTAGCGGATCAGACAGGCAGATGTTTACGATTGTCAGATGCACTTTTTCTTATTTTGCCCAGAGTGAATTTTAACCATAAATATAGAGGAGCATTCTCTTTTATTACACTTAATCTTTGGAACAACCTGCCTCTTTGCTTGAGGACTGAGATGAATCTTCTTAGATTTCCTTAGGGCTTTAAGACCTGGTTGTTTCAGTAAAGAGAATTAGGTTTCAGTGTTTTTTTTTAACACCAAGCAAGACACCATGTAGGGTAAAAGCTGCACTTTAGAATTACAAATCATCAACCATCTGAATTTTAAACGTTTTTAAAACTACACACACACGAGTAAACAAACCTAAGGTGCGGAGTTACATTTTTTGTTAAGATTTGGCACTTAGACTTGCGAGCTCAAAGACAACTGTGAAATGTCAGTCAACATCACTATTACATCTATGTATGACCATAGAACACCTTGGAGAAATGGATTTTTTTCATCTGTGATTCTAGTCCAACTAGCGGGTTTGAAGGACAAGTTACTTACCATCGGTAACACCTTATCTGCTAGAGACATGATCTAGTCGCAGATTCCTTACCTTCGAATTTCCCAGGCATCAGACTGGACCCGGAAGTATTTTTTTCGCTGGTTGGCTCCGCGTGACAGTGGTGACTGTGCCATTGTGACATCTGCATCACCTACATTGGCACCACCTCGAGGAACTGACGTCAGATGCTGTTTCACAACTTTCCATGCCAGAATCGTAGAGCCTTGTAGTGCACTGACATTGGTGTGTTTCTGAACAACAAAGGCCCTGAAAGGAATCAGCCCTGACCCTAGAAACCTGTCCGCATTGGGGGTGGATGGGTAGGTCTGTAAGGAATCTGTGGCTAGATCATGTCTCTACCAGATAAGGCATTACTGAAGGTAAGTAACTTGTCCATCTGATATAGACATCTAGCTGCAAATTTCTTATCTTTGAATAGATACCCAAGCAATACCATTCCCGGAAAAGGGACTGCAGACAAGTTTTGACTAGAAAGTCCTGCAGGACAGATCATCCAAAAAGGCCGCCCCTGTAGACTTGACTGTCCAGGCAGTAGTGCTTGGTAAACGTGTGCAGGGATGCCCAAGTTGCTGCCTGACAAATGTCAAGGAATGGAACTCCACATTGCAATTCCGTGGTAGCAGCCTTACCTTTGGTGTAGTGAGCCCTATGGCCTTCAGGAGGCCACTTTTTGGTCAGAGCATAGCAAACTTTACTGCAGAGGACGACCCATCGCAAGATAGTCCTCTTCTGCAGAGGGGTGCGGAAAAGTCTAGAAAGTAGGCAAAGCAACAGATTGTCCCACATGGAATGGTGTTACAACTTTCGGGAGGAAATGCGAAGAACCAATTTGCCAGGAAATATGGTCAGGTAAGTAGGCCTGGATGACAAAGCCTGCAATTCGCTCACCCTCCTGACAGATGTAATTGCCACAAAAAAGGTTGTTTTGATGGTAAGCAGCCGGAGGGGGCAGTTGTGCAGAGGTTTGAATGGATCACACATCAGGAAGGTAAGAACCAAATTAAGGTCCCACTGAGGCATAATGAAAAGGGAAAGTGGGAACATATGTACTAGGCCTTTGAGGAATCTATTTACAGTAGGAGATTCAAACAATGAGGTTTGGTCTGGCAGCCTCAGGAAGGTAGACAGGGCTACAAAGTACCCTTTGACAGTGCCCAGTGCAGAGCCCTATTGGGCAAGGGTCAAATAAAAAGTAAAACAGTTGGGCCAGGGTCAAATAAAAAGCAAAACAGTTGGGCCAGGGTCAAATAAAAAGCAAAACAGTTGACCGGTTCAGGTGGAGGGCCCTTCCGTGCTGCTGCAACAGAATATCCTCCCGAAAGGGTTGCCTGATCGGAGAATCAGTGCTCAATTGGGGAAGCTAGGGATACCAGACCCTCCATGCCCAGTCCAGAGCCTGAAATTCCACAGACTCTACCAGCAATCCATTATACCTACAGATCAATGCTGTGGCGCATACTGCTCGCATAGAAGTTGCCAAGATAATGTAGATTAATGTCCTTACAACATCAATTTTTCTAGTCTTCTTGTCTTCTTGTCTTGGAAGTGCATGGAAGTCGCAGGAGATGGATTACTCATTTGTACTTCCTGCACAACTGTAGTCAAGAGGAGTTTTCTAAATACAAAAGATCTATCTGACTTATGGATTTTCCGAAGCAGGAGCATAACAGAGGAGGCTCTTGGGTGGATGGGATTCACATATCATGCATTCTTCTGAGAGATCATATACATAAATATAGTGATGTAAGTTAGGAGACAACTAGAAGCAGAGACAAGCAGTACAATTACATAGCCCAGAGGAAAATGGATAGCATTTCAATGACAAAGGACAGCCAGTGTAAACGGAAGGGGCCATGAATATATGAAAATAACAGCTAGTACCAGTGTCTGAGGCAGCTCAGGGAAAAAACAATTGAGAGTTGTGTGATGCAAATGATGGGACCCACAAAAAAAACCACTGACCAGATGTAGGCTGAGAAAGACTTGAGGCACAACCAACCACCACTAAAAGTAGAAGACACCACATGAAGGCTGCCAGCAAATAAGAAGGGGCAACAGCGGCACTGGAAAAAAAGCATATTGTAAAAAGAGGCATAATGTAGCGGCAGGAAAGGAAGATAATAGTCAGGGGAATCTCTTTGTACCAAAAGACATACAGTGGCAGCCACTAAGTGGTGAAAGGGATAAAGGAAAATGTACGGCGGAAGGACTTGGCCACTGTGCATTATAGGGGTGAAAAAAATGCATTAGGAAGGACGATGAAAGCTGATGGATGAGATAACATTTGGAGGAATAAACAGGTTGACAGGGGTAGGCATAGGTTTTCTTTGTGAAGAAAAACATACATGTCAAGAATACAAGTCGAACTAAAGAGTACTTACAAAAAAAAAGGACAAATATGCTGAAGGAATACAAATTAAATAAACTGTGCATATTTGCTACCATCTATTGGGGATAGGTGGTCTTCGAAGGGGCTGACCACATTTAAGATGAAGAATCAGGACTCCATGGAGGTTCAAAGATTGTACTACAACACAATGAAATCTGCAAAACTGTATCTGGCCTCAATGGAATGTGTCTTGAATTTGTAGGAGTAACCTGCATCTCCTCCTGGAGAGTGACCTGCTGCATGGAGTGCAGGGACGTCTGGGTTTACATATAAGCACTGTTAGAATGGTTCATAGGGTCAACATAGACAGGTCTAGAAGAGAACACCTAGAAAAGTAGATAACAAGCATCAGGATCCAAGACTTGTGAGTTCTAAGAATTTTGTAGGTCAGAGGGGCCACTGGCACCCATATCATTATTTCTGGGGGTCCTGGATATTTAACATGTTCTCAGCATCAAAGCCATTGATGTCCAAACTCTCTGCACTGGATACCTCGAGGCTAGACAGTCCGCTATCACGCGCCTTAAAGTTGCATGATGATTATAATGGAGGTGATGCGGCTGGTGGTCTAAGTCACCCCTTGGGCTACCACAGAGGATCTCAAAAGATTTGTGCTTTTTTTTGCAGAGCACCACAGTCTTAGAAGTTGGTGCATCCCAAAGGAACCCCCTATCTAGGCTCTAAGCCCTATCCTCTCACTGTCCCATAGTCACCTAAAAGGCATTTTTTGATGAATTGGCCATTTCGCCACAGTGTGACTGTAGAGTACACAATGTGTGCAGTCTGCATGGTTGTCTTTTCTTTCACTATTTTCCTGCCACAAGCAACAGACTCAGCACTGGGTTGGTGCCTGCGAAAGGAGAGTTAAAACGATAGGGAAAAGGGCCAAGTCAATCTTTCATGAACTAAACTCTATGACACACTAGAGGACTATGAAAGAAATTATGGAAGTAAAACGCTTTGAAATTGTACATTTTGAAAATAATGCAGCTAATAACCCAATGGTTAGTCAGTTTTTTAAAGAGGACTATTTAAGACACGCCATGCATCCGAGCTCCATATGTACAGGTAACAGTCCTTGTTAGAGTGATATGTGTTCACTCAATCAGATGTGGAGGACTCTATAATGTTGGGAAAAAGGAGCTCCTGGGAACATCAAAAAGTACTAATTAGCAAACACGGATAAAACAACATCGATTCAAACTACAACCATGGACATTTGTAATTACAACACCCACAGACTGCAAAAGGCTACATGTTTTCCGACTCATAATAAAAGCGACCTTCTCATCTTCACAGAGCCCGAGTATCAGTTTTTATTTGGGGATTACACTGGGAACTTTTTCATTTACAGCGCATTAAAGAGAAGAAGCTGCATGGGGGCCCTGCTCAGAGCTCTGAGTCAGGATTCTGACTACCCACCCCCGGTTTATTTCCGCAGTAAAGTGTTATTATCCGATTAACTGAGGATTTCTGTACCACTGCATGTTATTCTATCACTTCGCTCTTACCAGACATGGTGGAAATGCTTATCTTGAGAACCCAACATGAAGTATTTTGTTCTGTGTAACTTCCGTATCTTATCAATGAACTAATGAGATTCACCCACCCACAACAGCACTGCACATACAGTACCAAAAAACAGCTCTGCCAGAGAATACAATAGACTCAACTGCAACCAGTAGGAAAAGTACTTCAATCACTTACTGCTTAAAGCGAGCTTATTTTACAATTAAACATGCTTCCTGTCTGATGAGGGCTCACGGCGACCCTACAAAAACATGCAACTGAGTCGTCAATCTTTTATTCCCTTGTGAACTGTAAGGATTAGCAGTACAAATTAAGAAGGGCAACCACCAACTTCAAGATGTGTGGTAGCCAAGCAGATCTACACAGACTGTCTCAGCAGTCCAGGTCTACAAGCAGTCTTGCAGCCCCAGTCTCTACGAGGCATGCCATAGCCGGGTAGGCCTATAAGGCATGTCATATCCCGGCAAATCTACACAGTCTGTCTTAGCAGGCCAGGTCTACAAGCAATCTCGCAGCCCCAGTCTCTACGAGACATGTCATAGCCGGGTAGTTCTATAAGGCATGTCACATTCCAAAACATATACACAACCTGTCTCAGGAGACCTGGTCTACAAGCAGTCTTGCAGCCCCAGTCTCTACAAGGCATGTTGTAGCTGGGCGGGACTACACGTTATGTAATAATCTGGTGGGTCTCCATGGAATGTTAACCAGGTGGGTCTACAAGGCATGATAATCAGGTGCATCTGCAAGCCATGTAATGACCAGGTGTGTCTGCAAGGCATGTCACAGCTAGCTGGACTACAAGGCATATCACAGCTGGCTAGTCTACAAGACATGTCGTATGGGGGGGTCTACAAGAAGTGACGGGACAGCAGGGCAATTCTAGAAGGACCAAGTGCAACAGAGGAAAGGGCTTAATTGCAAGTGAGGATAAAGAACCTTCATAAATAGTAGAGTCTTGGAGTTTCATAGCGCAGTAACCAGAAGTTAACAGTGCCCAACTAAGCTTATGCAAGTAGGCTCAATACCAAAACATTCCTTGTTGCAACATAGTTTTAAATTCAGCCAAAATCACTGTACTTTCAGAAAACACAAGAGTACAAATACACCTGCCTGAGCCATCTAGAACTCTTAAACAACTCGTTCATACCATTGCCTTCCATAATACAAGTATCAATAAAGGCATTTTGGAATTTGTTCTAAAATTAATATTTTGCAAATTTCAACATTATCAATTTTAAATGTGAACTTAAATGTATATTATATAAGGATATTAGGTATAGGCAGTATGATAAATAATCAAATGACAACGTCTTTAAACGCTCTAATTGCCACCTTTTCCGAAGTTTCTAAACACTGTAAATACCAGGTGTTACTATTAACTTGTAGTGCAAAACCTGAAAAGGACAGAACGTTAGGTTGGCCTTGCCAGGATTCAAACTCATATAGATCTTACAAGATGACAAGACAGATCATGAACCTATCGAGGCACCTTCATGCCTAATGTCACTGGACATCACGGCTGTTAACATTAACTGCAATTCAACTCTGAAAGTAGGTAAGACTACCGAAGATTGAAATGTCTTATTTTATGTAGCACAGGAAATAAGCGCTTTTCACAAAGCTTTAAAGTGAGTTGACGTAGGACAATTCTAGGCTCCACACCATGCCTAAATTCAAAGTCTCCAAGACCCAATTTCATACATACCTGCAAGTCAGACATGCTCTTGCCATGTACAAGGACGACCTAGTCCCACTCCCGGAACATAAACCATTAGGAGCTGAGTTACTGATGGAAGAGTGGGGAATCAAGCATCTACTGCACCATGATTAATAACGCTTCCAGCGTCTTCACTCCCTTGAGGAGAAAGTGGGAAGCAGGGATTGGTGTCATGGATGACACATACTGGCAACTGGCCAGTATGGCTTCCAGTGAGATCGCTTCATCCTCCCACTAAAGACCGATTCAACTGAACTAACTTCACCGTACCTATATCACCCCCTTTAAATTATAACACAAGGGAAAGGTACAGTCCCCCACCTGCTTCCACTCTCGGAGTCCAGATGCAGACTTATTTCACATGATATGACTGGGCCCGCTAATCACTACTTACTGGCAACGCATTAAGGTCTTCCTCTCCGGAAGTCCTGTGGTACACATTCACCGTGTTGCCAAAAGAGGGTCTACTAGGGGTTATAGGTAGGCTGCTCAAATGTATTTCTATTTGAAAGTGGAGGTGGGGTGAGACATGGGTTGGCGACGACAATGGTTGTGTTCAGTGCTATTTTATGTATGCTCTTGAAATCAATAAAATTGGTTACCACAACAACAACAAAAAATATACTACACTGGTAACAATCCTTAGTCAATTCTGATGCACAATGGATTAAGTTGGCCAAATCTAGCAACTAGTTTGTTGCCATAACTAAACCTTATTAGACAATTCTGATATTCCCAGAACAGTGGACCCCAACTTTATTGTCTGAGCCCCCTCCAAACAGAGCTTCTGGCCAACCCCTTCCTCCTCCGACTGACAGAACTGCGAATAGTTTTACTCAATACATACTTAAATCATAACAGTGTTGAGAGAGACACAATCAAAGTAAGATACTAATTCTATGTGCCTGAGAAGCACACAGAACTGACGTTCAGTGATATTTGTTACTTTGCAAAATATATGTACCAACAGTAAAGTACGACGCTGGAAGTAAGTGAGCCAGCGAAATATCAATGCATCACTGGCGTAGCCTTATAGGGGAAGTTTGGTTAAGGAAGAATATGATGTATTTCTATCTGAGAATAGAAAGATAAATGGTAAAAAGCATATATTACATTTGGCTCTAACCCGATTCTTTTCCAATCTTATCAGCAAACTAACACTTGGCATAACCATTTACTGCATTTAACTTAAACTCCTGGTAATTCCTTTCATTAGCACGCAGCTACTCAGTTGTGTTCCATTCCACTAAAAGATCAGCCCATATTTCACCAGTGGGAGGCGGGAAACAGAAGGACTTTGCTCAGGTCCCTTGCCCTTGGTGCACTCACCGCTAAACCACTCACTTGGGCAGAAGACGGCCAATCTCAAGGGCATACTCACGTCTGTAGTGGTCAGCAGGTAAAGAGGTGTCAACGCTGGTGGGTTACTCAACTCGCACCTCATGCCGAGGCTCTTGAGAATCTGAGTGAGCACTTCGTATCTCTTGGCATTGTCCAGCTTCAGACAATTAAAGTCTTCCGATTTCACGTCCTTGGAGCTGGGAGAGATTTCCAACTGCACCTGAAAGAGAAAGCCAGTTTCCGGTGAGTCCTTCCAATTAATTAACGGGTATGTAGAAGCCACGGCACATAGTATGTGATGTATGAATGGAGCGCCAACACAAGACATCCTAAAAATAACTTTTTTCAAATAGCAAATGCAACCACAGTCTTGAAGTTCAAAACTTTACACTTTCCAAACTCAATCTGTTTTAGACATACAGATTTGGCACTAAACCATTCTTTCCTCCGACATGATTAGGAAGTCTGCTGAAATTCACTACTCTGGCTGGAGAGGGCTATTCAAAAAATTAAGTAGAACCAAATCAACAGGTCAACTAGGACAAAGAAAGGAGAGCTCTGAATGAAGTAGAAGCGAAAATGGCATGAATGAAAGAACCCCGTTAGGCACATTCAAATATTTAGGATTTAGATCATAGGGAAATTTGAAAAAACGACCTCTGATATCACGCTATATTTGGCTCATGGCAAACACACATTCAGAGTCTTCATACATCCGCTATTGCCCATCCTACTAATAACAATCACTGCACAGCTTGGCAATACGGGGCATATAGTGTCCCTGTACACAGATTATGCCATACTATTTTTTAGACAACCAGATATCATGCAGGAATTCTGGGAACTCAGGGCTGCAGGTTAATAGGACTAAGTCAACTTTGTTCCTGCTGGGACTTCTCAAAGACTTACCTGCGAGCCGGTCCCTGAGGCGGGCCAGCCCTGGAAGATGGAGAACGTTCAATATTTGGCGATACAAATTGCACATAGATAGCAGCAGACATTTGATCTGCACATGGGAACAGTACTTCAGAATTTACATCCCTCATTCACATTCTGGAACACCCTTCCACTCTTTCTGGTGGATAAAATTGTACTAAGAAAAAACGGTGAAATTGCCCCGGTGTTTGTATGTTATGCAGGGTGCTATGCACGAGATTCCTCGAGAGGTGTTTTGGAAACATGATTCTCTGCTGGTGAAGTTCCTCTGGGCAGGTTAGCAATGCAGAGTAGGCCCTAATACACTAAAGAAAGAACAGGACAAAGGCCTCCCAGACCTGGAGCTATAATACTTAGTGAACCGTCTACAGCATGTCATCCATTGGCTTGATGGCGACCGTACCTGGGAGAGATCCTTATTAGATGGCACACATGATGGCCTTCAGCTTGGCGAGTTGCTGTTGCGAGGACAGACCTTCACAGATCCCTTCCTGCATTTGAGCCAGTGCATGGGCAGACTTTGGGATAAGGCGGTACAACGAGCACTTACGCCATATGCCCCGGCCTTAGATATTTGGATAATGCATCCTTTTGCTCAAATTACTGACCTTATGGCAGTCGATAAATGGCAGGACAGAGGTTGCATATTCCTATCGGACTGCTCCCCGGAGCGATATTTTATCACTATGCAGGAGGTAATGGAGACTGTCTTGGTGGGAAACAATTCCTGTAATATGCGAAAATTGCAGCCACTGCGCACTGGTTATGGCTTATCTTTCCTCACGCCCCAGAGCCATCGCACACATTGGTGACTTTATTGTCTATGGCGTGCGGCTGGCTGCTCATTACACACCTCTACAGGGCGTTGAGTCTGGATAGGCGGCTGGCTGCGACATCCCCAGGCAGATTCTCCAGTGTATACTGGGACGGATCCCTGATAACCCAAAGAAAGAGACTTAATAGACGCTACACGGTATTGGGGCTGCTTGTGGCCAAGCGGCGTATAGCAAACAGTTGGCTGAGTACTAGATCTCATTCTGTTGAGCCCTGGAAGTAGGATATAATTGAGTGGGCTGGGGCTGAAGAGGCACATGTGAGAAAAATGTGAAGGGATGTGAAGGTGGCCAACCCCCTGCTAGTCGGGCTGCAATGACACAAACATTACTGGAGCCCAGGGGGGAGGAATAGGGTGGGGGAGCAGAATGGCCCTGCTGGGGTTTGACCTCTACACATGAACTAGTGTGAGCCACTTATTTAATGGATTACACGTGACAGAACTGTGACCATGGCTGAGAATTATAATTCATTGACTACCAAGATGCTGAAAGAATGCTATTGGGGGCTCGATGTAAGGGTTGGGTATTTCCTAAAATAGTTTGTTTTCCTTGTTATAAGCTTGTGACCTTACTGGTTAGAATTTGAAATATATACAAGTCTTTTGATGGGGAAGGCTGTAAACAGCTCGCTGGCATATTCTCGAATGCCTCCTTCACTAATTGTGCTCTAGGGGCCAGATGAACGATCTTTACAATTTGTTAGTTGCAAATTGCATAGTTTTTTGACTAGCAAAATGTAATTACAACAGTGTCTCAAACACTGTATGCGATTCCTAATGGGGTCACAAATTGCATGCTTCATTGGGAAACAACCTTTACAACGCAACCATTACATCGCAATACATTTACAACGCAGACATTACATCGCAACATCCTTTACAACACATGTCACTACAACGCATGACACTACATCGCATGTCACTACAACGCAGGCATTACATAGCATATCATTACAACGCATACCATTACAATGCATAGTACCCCTACACAATCCAACACTTACGCTACTGCTGCACTCCCTGGAGTTAGAATAGTTATTTTTACCCGAACACTATCCAACACTTAGCTTAAATGCAATGTAATAGTATGTGTTGTAAAGATATAATGTGATGTAATGGAATGAAATGTATGCGTTGTAAAGGATGTTGCGATATAAAAACTGCGTTGTAAAGGCATGCGTTGTAAATGTATTTGTTGGAACGTAATTCGTTCACCTCATTAATATTCATGAGGCAGGTGCAATTTGCGACCTAATTGGGAATAGCTAGCACTCCCAGGGATGGTGGCCTGCTGGGGCCAGCGACCTAATTGGGAATAGCTAGCACTCCCAGGGATGGTGGCCTGCTGGGGTCAGCAGACCACTTTGTCTGACAGCTTTTCAAATATTTTATTTTAATTAAATTTTTTTTTTTTTTTTTTTAATGCAGCCCGTTTTCCTTAACGGAAAACAGGAAGCATTTCAAAAAGAAAAAGAAAACGTTTCTGTTTCATATTTTAAGAGTAGGCAGTGGTCTGTTGGACCTCTGCCTGCTCTTAAAAAATATTTTCGCATCCATTCGCAAAGGGGAAGGGGTCCCCTAGGAACCCCTTCCTGTTTGCATGTGGCTTACCACCTACTTAAAGTAGGTGGTAAACTGCAAGTGTTTTGCGACTGCAGTTACGGTCGCAAAACAATTGTACATTGAAGTCCGAGGCGCTATTCGGAAGGGATGCCCTTGGCCCTCCCATTCCTAATAGCGAGTCGCAAACCCTATTTTGCGAGTCGGTAATAGGTTACTGACTCACAAAATAGGGTTTGTACATGGGGCAGACCAATTTTGCGGTTACAAACGAGCCTATTTCCCATTTGCAATTGCTAAAAACAGTTGTACATCTGGCCCTATGTGTATTATCCTGGATTGCCTTGTTGTTGAACAGGTATTTGACTTAATCGCTGCATATTCTTGTCATGTGTATTCTTGTTGTCAAGGGACTCCTTAATGCTGGTACTGCACTGTAAAATGTAATGGGTTTTAAAATGCCAATAAAGAAATACTACAAGGTACAACAATTCACTTGGCGTAGACAAACCTTCACTCTGCACTTCACTTTCTTGAACACGATGGCTCACATATTGCCCTACTCTTTTCAAACCATCATGGACTGGGCCAATTCTCCCTCTCCAAAGAATGGAAATTAGAAGAGTCCTAGAGACTGATGGTGCCGATTAAGACCTACTGCCTAGCAATCAACCCTCTTCTCGGGTGCGGTCCTTCCTCAGGGGTGCAGCTATGGAACTAACATTGCCTCTCACCTAAAGCCTGATATTGGGTCCCTGCAACCTACACCAGGGATTCAAGGCAGTAGACCTGCAGGGTCGCCCCTCGAGCAGTACCCAGAAGTGCAGCATCTCTCTTTTCAGAGACTAAGTCTCACTCTCATACACTCCAGTGCACATACGCTCATTTGGACACCGACTCCCTGTAATATATCCTGAAATCTGCTATATTTATTACTCCTTGCATCATCCTTCTTTCCTGTTGAAGACAAATTGGGCATCCACCAATGGCACCACATAGTTAGTTTTCCTTGTGCTCAGCCGCCCGTGCTCTAACTGCAGTAATAAAGCTCCCTGCATGCACACGAATACTTACCTAAAGGAGAGGTGGACCCTACACTCTCTCTTCAAATTCACACATACAAAGACCAGTTTCATGGACGACACAGTTACATTCATAAGTATCAAGGCATAGCTGCAGTGCCCAAGTCACAAGTCCTCACAAATACAGCATGCATAAAAGGTGTTCCAATCACACCCCTAGATTATTTACAGTCAACTACATGCAACCCAAGCATGTACACATACATATTACATACAGTTCTGTCACTCAATCTTGATTCCTCTTCCCTAACCAAGCACGTCCAACACTTATCAGATTCACAACAAAACCATAACAAGCAATATCTACAGTTATTTAGAACAAAATGAAAAATCTAAATGCTGTGTACAAACCAAAGAACTGCATTTATAAAGGCTTCCGTGCCATGAGAGAAAAGTGGCAGAAGCTATGGGACCATTGGATCAACCAACAGTATCTAAAACCTTGCCTTACTCATATAATACACAATATGTAATACAAGTACAAAAATACAAACTGACCTGCCGCTCTCTTAATACTGTTCATGTAAATTCTCAGCTCATTCACCCAGCTCAGACTTCCTAGTCTGTTGAAATGTTACCACACACATATCGTACTTCAGAGGAGTAGACAGGTTAACACCACTAACAAACCTAGAGCAGCACATGAATTAGAGAGTAATCTCACAGCCAGCCTTCTGCCCTGCATGGGAAACAAAACCACCTTTCATGCCCGGACTAGCAGTTACTAAATGTCCAATATTTTAATCCATTTAATCCGCTCTCCCAACCAGCCGTGCTTGGCTGTTGCCGGGTTAGTCACTGCAGTATTGAATTTTATTACAGTGAAAGGGTCAATTTAAACGGTGTAGGGTTGCTCCCTGCTGGACCGCCACAGACCCAGACAGCAAGAGTGCCTAACCTCTGCTAGGCAAAGCAGATGCCCGCCTGAGAGCAGAATGGGAGGTTTACATAGGAACTAACACTGCCAAAACCAATCCGTCTAGCAAAGGCTGCCAGCCTTTTTGGCTTTACCAATGCTTGACTGTTTGTCCATACAAAACATTGTTGCGGAAGCTGCAGGTCCTGCGCCAGAATTAGAGAAAAACATTGGTATAAACAAACTATTTTTTGTCTTAAAAAGCAAACGTTGCTGTAGTAGTCGTTGGCACTGAAGGGCACTACTTTGCATGTGCGTGCGCCTTGTAAAAGACAGACTGCTGTCAGTCACTGTGAAACTAGCTGATGGGTGAAGTGGGCTGACCTAGCCCCCTGCTGCAAACTGCAGTGGAGGGAAGACGATGAGAATGGCACAATAAGAGAAAAGTAGGTGAAAAGGGCTCGCTAAAGCTTCTACAAAGATATTATACAGGTCATTTTACTAAAAATTAAAAAAGCCATGGCTAACACCAAACCGAATAATAAAATCAAAGGTCATGGTTAACTTCTGACCAAAAAATTACTCCAGTAGTGCCACCTTAAAAGACGACTCATTGGCCATGGATATTTAAAAACGAAATATTAAAGATGCAAGTCTGCGTTTCACCAGAAAGGAACGGACACGTTATTACACGTGCAAAAATTACCTTACTTCACTGAAAGCACCAACCACAGAAAGCATAGTTGACTTTTGATAGGTTGGAGGGTTGTAGCATAGCACGGTAAGGGACAACAACAGAAATTCAGGCTGACTTTTGATGTTTTGGAGGGTTATTTAAAAGGGTAGTATGCAGTGTATGACACGGTTGGGTAGCAGGGGAAAAAGTGCGGAGTGCTTAAAGCCAACAAAAACGGGCTCAGCAAAGTGAAGGCAGGTGAAGGCAAAAATCTGGGGTGACTGTTCTGAGGGCCAGGTCAAACAGTGCTATGTAGAGTTAATTAATGCCACTTCTCATCCAAGTCTTTGTTATATGTTTTATGTCTTGTAAATTAATTGGGAAGTGAGCAGTGGTTGCATATCCTAAACAAAATCTTTAAAATTGGGTCAAATCATGCACTTAACCGTGTCATACACTGCATACTACCCTTTTAAATAACCCTCCAAAACATCAAAAGTCAGCCTGAATTTAGCTTTCAGTTCTTGTTCATGAGTACGTAAACATTTACTCAATTTACAGTTCATTTGGGGGTCAGTGGAATCCATTCCTCTTATGATAGCTGCTCTGCACGACTTTATGCCTCTGTCCAGGAATGCTTGCCGTAATTTTGTGGTTTGTGCTGGTTGCAGTATCTTACAGTGGTATCCCAGATGAATGAAATCCTCCTTTTTATAGCCACAATACCGGCAATTTTCATTTTCCCTATATATCCAATGAGGGGCATCGGCATGAGTGGGGAACTGTCCAAACATTAATGCTATTAATTTTTTTTCTACATTAATAGAGAAAGTGGAGTTCAAATAGGCCGCTGGTTTCAGTATTTTATAAGTGTTGATCACTGACCATGAGTGATTTCTTGTAGAAAAAATGTCTTCATCTTATTTAGTGTTAATGTGAATGTTTGGTAGGGCATTTGTTTATTCCACAACTCACTCGTGCAGGTAACCTTTAATGCATGTACCAAAAATTTGTAGGCTTGCAAGTGTTTATCCTGTTCTATTTCCTGCCATAAAGATTTGTTGAGACTATTTTCCTCTACGTTTTGTTTTATTTGGTACCATACTTTTATGTATTTGTAAAGTCTGCCCAGTGTTTCGTTCAATACCCCGAAATCCAGGTGCATCTGTGCTGGTGAGGCAGTCTTCGGGAGCTGAAGAACCTTTTCATAAATGTGGTTCATTCGTTTGTTTAGGATTTCTGAATCCATACCGTGCATTGCAGCACTGGCATGATAGTGATGGCAGTGCTTTCGCTAACATTGTCATTAATAATGGTTTCAAAGATGGTCCCTCCAGTTTCTTTGCAAGTATTTTAAGGGCGAATGTTAGTACCCCTGCTCGCTGCATCATGTACTTTTTCTGATCTTGAAATGATAATTTATCTTGGATGTAAATTCCCAAATATTTGTAGCACGATGCGTTCTCCAGTAGATTGCTCTTTAATCTAATATTGTGAATCGATGCTGTTCGATTTGTAATCAGCACAGATTTGGTTTTTGAAAGATTTAGTTCTAAATTATTTGCCAACAAGAATTAGACAGTTCGTTTAGTTGTCTTGTCTAGCCTACCTTACTCAAGCTTAAGAGACCGATATCGTCTGCGTAAGTGAGATGCGGCAATTGTAGTTTTCCCAGCTTCGGCGAGTGTGAGTTAATTTCATCTAGCTTGTTTGAAATGTCTGAGATGAATAAATTAAATAGGTGCTGAGCCAGTACGCACCCCTGCTTCAATCCCGTGTTGGTATACACTTTTCTGGATATTCTAGCTCCATTTCCAAGCTTCACGCGTACCCAGGTATCTGTATAAAACAGTAGTAGACCCTTCAATATTCTGTCCGGTATTTTAATTTAGACCACACAAGTTTCCCGCCTACACTGTCAAAAGCAGCTTTTAGGGCGATGTAACACAGGTGAAGATCCTGTTTTCTGCTTTTGCGTCTTCCAGCAATCATTGAAATTAACAGAATATTTGTGATAGTTCCGATGCCCTTCCTAAATCCGGTTTGATTTTTTGGTATTAGGTTACATTCTCTAGACCAATGAGCTAGGTCTTTAAGGAGTAGTGAGGCAAAATATTTGGCTTAAACATCCTGTAAGGCGATTAGCCTATAATTTTTTGGACTCGATCTGTCACCTCCTTTGTAGACAGGGGTAATGATCGATCCCTGCCAACTTTCTGGGATTTGATTGTTAAGTTCTACGTCAATATAGAGATTCCCTAGGATCGAACTCCAGTACTGCGAGTCCTATTTAAAAGTAGCCTGGGGAATGCCGTTCGGGCCAGGAGCGCCTTCACTTCTGCCTTTCTTTATTATGTTTGTTATTTCTTCTGTTGTGTACATTGATTGATTGGTCTGTGATTTCAATTCATTCCGCTTTACAGATGGTAATTGGAAATTGTCTATGCCATGGAGTTGTTCTTCTTTAAATTTATCCCTGAGGAAGTTAACCCATTCTTGCTCTTGTATGTGCGATGTCAAGATATTTCGAGGTCTCAAAAGGTTGTTAATTTTCTGCCAAAATGTGTTGAGATTCGAATGTCTTACATTGTAGATTACTTTAGACCAGAAACTCTCGGCTTTCACTTTTTGAAATTCCCATATTCTTTTTTTTAATTGTATTCTCATTTGTTGAAATGTTTTCCAGCTTAATCCCTTGGATTTATCTTGTTGCAGTTTCCTTTGAGCTTTTCTTAGTTCTTTCCTTAGCATTTGCAGATCTTTTGGTAGATTTTCTGTCTGTTCATATCTTTTGACCCTAATTTCTGAGACTTCTATTGTTTCTGCTAATTTGTTTAAGAATTGCGACCAAAATTGTATTCTATTAATGGGTTCTGTTGTTTGTTCGGCCAAGAGACTCTTTATTGTTAAAAACAAGTTTACTTTGTTTGTATTTGTCCATTTCAGATGTTTTAAATTGATTGAGGTAATTTCACCCTCTGGGGCGTTAGTAAGTTGGTATCTTAGTGTGTTTAGGTTAAAGATGACATAGTGTGTCGAATGATCACTCAAGGGGGTAAACTCTATGTAGGACCGAGCTAATGTTGGTAACAAAGGAAGGGTTATAAGTGTGAAATCTAACGTTGAGTTCGCCCTTGAACCATAATACGTTTTTTTCCGGAGTGCGATCTTCGTTGTTTCTTCCATTAAGGACCTGCATACCTTGGAATTCAATATCAGTGTGATTCATTAATTTAACCTTTGAAAACGTCTCATGCCTGACCCTGGAGCCGGTAGATGAAACGATTCCAACTTCAAGTCTGCATACTTGAAACACATGTGGGAGGAGTGTGGAGTGATCTATAAGTTCACAACACCTTATCACCCACAAACCAATGACCTTGTTGAAAGCTTCAATGAGACATTGAAAGGAATGATAATTGGTCTCCCTGAAAAAATCAAAAGGAGATGGGATGTCCTATTACCCTGCCTGCTTTTTTTAATACAGAGAGGTGCCTCAGAAGGAAATGGGGTTTTACCCCTTTGAACTTCTGTTTGGCCACCCTGTAAGGGGACCTATCTCTCTTGTGTGGGAAAGAGAGAGAAACTCGATCATGTACCAAAAGATGTGGTGGTGGACTATGTGCTAGGCCTTTATATTAGGATGGCAGAGTACATGCAGAAGAAATCAAAAATCTTGAGGCCAGCCAGGAGCTCCAGAAGCTCTGGTATGACCAGAAGGCTGCATTGGTGGAGTTCCAACCCGAGCAGAAGGTGTGGGTTATGGAGCCTGTGGCCCCAAGGGCTCTCCTGGACTAATAGAGTGGCCCTCTTCCTATCCTAGAAAAGAAGAGTGAGGTCACCTACGTGGTAGACCTGGTCACAAGCAGATACCGCAAATGGGTGATGCATGTGAACCGCCTGAAACTTTTCTGTGACAGGGTTGACGTAACCATGTTGATGGTTACTGATGAGGCTCAGGAGACAGAGTTAACCTATCCCTGACCTCCTCTCTTACAGTCCCCAAGAAGGGTCAGTGGATGGAGTTGTCTATTCAGGCACCCTCCATGCACAACAGCACGCTGATTATAGGTAGGTCTTGCAACAGCATGCAGACCTCTTATCCTTAACCCCTAGACAGACAGACTGGTGTACCCATGATGTTCTTTCCCAAATCCCAAAACGGGACCTCTGTATCCACAATTGGCACATCTCTGGCCACAGGTAAAGTCCCTTATACAAGGGGTACCAAGGGCACTGTGACCAGGGAAGACATCTAAGGGGTGTAGCACCAATTGTGCCACCCTTCGAGACTCTGCAGCTGAACACCCAAACACTGCCATTGCATCCTGCTTGTTTTGGTGCAGAGAAAAGTGAAGAGTCTAGCAGAGGACATTAGACCACGGGTTAGGGTACGGTTGCCTAAGCATTGTACCCCTACAGTGTCTAAGTCCATTCTTAGACATTGTAAGTGCAGTAAAGCCATAAAGAGTATATGGTCTGGAAACTGGTCAATACGAATTCCACAGCTCCATAATGGCTTTACTGAAACCTGGGAAGTTTGGTAGCAATCTTCTCAGCAAGTTAAACCCACACTAATGCCACTGTAGGTTTTAATGTAAAATGGCATCTTAGATACGCCCCCTACAAAATGACCAGCCATGGTGTGGTTCCTGAATGGCTACCCTCCATTTGCCACCACGGCACAGGTTTTTGGACCCCTGGGTAGAGGGCCTCCGCTTTCTGGGTCCAGAAACAAAGCCCATCTTGAGCAGAGGCGTCATGCCTCATCTTCAGGATGGGCTGGGTCCACGAAGGGGAAGCTTTAAAGGCCTGCCGCCTTTGTTAGCTAACCCTGCCTTTTGCTGCCCCCAGCAATTGGCTCCCAAAGGTTCTGACCCCCACTTTAGGCAGGAGAATCGGCTGGAAAACCAAGTTAGGAAGAGAGGTGTGCCCACCTTTGCTAACCAAACACCTCAGGTTGGGGAAGCAAGGTGAAGCACACATCTCACTCTCTTTCATTTTGAAGATGAGGGGACACGGCCAATCAGAGAGTAGTTCATGCCCCCCTCCCAATGGAATGTGGCATAATAGGGGGTGGTTTCACCCCAAGCAAGAGACCAATTGGACCCAACCTGCACACCCCTGTAACACCCCTAAATTCAGTATTTATGAGCGACCCTAAACCTTGCCTTCTCAGATTCGAGAAGAAAGAAGGAGGACCGAAGAGCTGTGCTAACTCAGGAAGAAGAGGACAACAACTGCTTTGGCCCCAGCCCTACCGGCCTGTCCAGACTTCAGCCTACAACCAGTGAAATCCCGGTGTGTTCAGTAGCCAGCAGTTTTCCAGAACCCGGAGGACATGCCCTGCCTTCACCAAAAAGACTCCGGTGAACGCCAGATTTGCACAACAAAAGACTCCAACACAGACCCAGCCAGATCTGCGGTTCTGCACCACTTTGCGCATGACGCCCACGGCTGGAGTGTCCGTACACCACTAGGAAGTCTCCCTAGCGATCCTGACCTGGGATCCCCAACTCTCTGATATGCCCAACAGCTCGACCACACTACTACAATTAGAGCTGTTAGTGACTATCTAATTTAGCCTCTGCTATACCTCTGGAGATCCACTGGAATCTGTATATACTCTACCAAAGAAAGATATTGTGTGCACAGAGCCAGCTTCCTATGTAGGCTGTATGCAATAAGTCTAACCACTGGCTAGCACTCCACCCAGTCTTCTTTTGCTCATCATTCCACCTAAGTTTGGACCTAGCCATATGTAAATCAGTGTTGACCCTGCTCCTCATGAGAACCGCCCAGCCCTAACTGCAAAGCCAGATCCTCTATGAACTGGAACACAAGCAACCCAGGACCGGTTTCACCCTTGTAAAGGGCTCATCAGCAGGATATAGATTGGTTCTAGTCACACAGTGAGCATGAGACCCATGTCTCGACATACCTACGCCACTTAGGGCGGTGCATGAAACACACAAAAGGTGATGGGAGGATGCTTGCAATAAGTCTAACCACTGGCAATCACTTGGGGTAGCACTCCAACCAATTGTTTGTTTGCTTACTATGCACCTCAGTTTGGACCGAGCAATATGCAAGTCAGTCTGGACCCTGCTTCTCATGGCAACAGTCCAGCCCAAGCAGCCTGTGGTGCAGTTTTAAACTTCCATTTCGACCTGGTAAAATAAACATTTTGTCAAGCATAAAATGTCCTTTTTACTACTCAGAAGACACCCCTAAAGTGGGCCCTAACTACCTGAAGGCAGGGTAAAAAGTAGGGCATGTGTGATTAAGTTTTATATTTCCTGACAGTGAAAAACTCCTAAAGACATTTGTCACTGTTATAAGTCTTATTTCTGCCATAGACTAATGCTGGGTTACCTTATTACAATTAATAAGTGCTAACTTCAGATTGGGAGCAGACAGATATGTTGTTTACACCCAAACACATTGTCATTCAAATTTCTCTTTAATGAAGAAGTCAAATTTTTTGTTAAAATGTTGATGCTTCTTTTAGAAAGTTAAAGATACACAGGTGATGGACAGAATGCAAAGCAAATCAAACATTCACCCCCAGTCAATAGACATGGGTTCAATCCATCGTTCTTTTGCTCACCATGCCACTCCAGGTTAGACCCAGCTATATGCAAATCAGTCTTGAACCTGTACCTCATGGGAACAGTCCAGCCAGATCTGCCAAGCCAGGTCCTCCCTGGACCGGAAACAAGCATCCTGGGATGGATTTCGGGGCATCACTCCTCATCAGCAAGGCTAGCTTGAATCCAGTGACACAGTGGGCTTGTGACCCACGTCTGGGCATACCCAGTGCACTTAGGGTGAGAAAGCAAAAGACACACAGATGATGGACGGAATGCAGAGCAAATCAAACATTCACCCCCAGTCAATGGGTTTAATCGTTCTTTTGCTCACCATGCCACCCCAGGTTAGACCCAGCCATATGCAAATCAGTCTTAACCCTGTGCCTCATGGGAACAAGCATTCTAGGAAAGGTTGCGGGGAATCACCCCTCATAAGCCAGGCTAGCTTGAATCCAGTGAGCCAGGGACACGTCTGGGCACCTGCCAATGTCCTGGGTCACATAACAGTCAATGGCTCTGCTGTTGTGGTTTACGTATTGCTTCCAGACAGTGAGATAAAAAGATGCCTAGGTGTGAAGGGAGGTCTTCCTGATAGTATGGCAAGAGAGGAGCAGTACACTGTCCTAATTACATTTCAAATCCAATGCAAAGCCTACAAAGGAACTCTACACCAGGCTTTGCCATGCTTTCGTCACCCTAGGCGGTTTGGAGCCAAACCCGGGGAAAGGGGAAGAACTGACCAAAACTGAATAGAACGAGTTTTGGGGCAGTAAGGGAATTCCACAACATAAAGGCTTGCACCAGGTATAAAAAACAAGACATTGAGAACCGCTCTTCAAATCCCTCCTGGACCTGTGGACGATTCAGAAGAAGGACTGCCCTGCTGCTTGAAGGACAGCTTTGCTGTCTGAAGAAAGAAAAATTGGAACTGCATGCCTTGATCCCAAGCTACCCAGAATGACTCCAATAGTCAGTTGGCTGACCTCCTGTGTGAGCAACAGGGATACAACAAGCTTCCAGAGGTCCACCTGAAACTGCACAGTTGACCAGCACCAACTGGACCTTTCTGTGCCCTGCTGCTGACCTCTGCCGGAGTGAGTCCTGATGCCAAGAGATGTCCCCAAGTCCTGGACCCTGGACTGACATCAGTGCAAGCACCTCCTGAAGAAAAAGGTGAAAATCTTGAATCTTGGGCTCTTCACAACCACAAACCGGCTTGTTCGTGCCAAAGCTCTACCCCCAATGACGACCACCAATGCAAAGTGTCATGGAAATACAACCTCAATATTGGGCAGTTTGGATAACCCCCTGGGGGGCATGCCCATTCTCAAATCATTCACAGCGTGCTAGTAGACTGAGTAGTGGTGCCTCAGGGTAGATTCATTTCAATCTGACAATTTAAATGAATTAGCCCCCCCCCCCCATCCGTAGCGATGAGACATCTTCCAGCCAGCTGTAGTGGGAGTACATTGACATCCATCCGGATTCGTTCGTTCCCCCCAGGGTACCTTATTAGGACCCTCACCTTAGACTTTCCCATCAAGCCCCCACCTCCCCCAGGGGTTCTCCAAACTGCCCAATATGTGGGTTGTATTTCCGTGACACTATCCCACAAGGGATATCCGTACTCTAGTGGACGTGAACCGATGACTGGCGCATGGACATCTGGATCTACAATCTCTGGCCGAACACGGCAACGTCCCCATGATTACTTCAGGCAGCTATTGCTCAATGTTGTGTTATCTATGTCCTGATGATGACCTCAAGCCGGGAAGTTCAAAACTCCGTCTACTTGCACAAGCACAAATTTTGACTTTGAATTATGATATGATTTTATATTTCGTCACAACTGTACTGTTTCATGCATAACTTCAGTTTGAATTCTGTCCGAATAAGCTGTAGCACTTTTTAGGTCTCGACTATTCTATCCCGCAGGGATAGATAGGCGAGAGTATAGTAGGCAGTTCAAAACTCTACCAAACTTGCGGATCCCCGTGCAGTTCATGTGAGTATGCGCGTGCACGCCATCGCATCACGGACATAATATCGATGTCATAAATATCGATGTAGAAAAATATCGATTAAAAAATATAGAATACCAAAATATCGACTTCCTATCTCCAAACAGGTAAGTACAAAAATATCGAATCAAAAATATCGATGTAAAAAATATAGTTAGTCAAAATATCGAATCTTTAAAATATCTTAAAAGTAATGTAAAAGTAATTAAATAATAAATATAATTAACTTAAACATTCTTAAAATACTTAAATAACCTTAAAACTAATAAATAATTAATTTAAGTTAAAAATAAATAAACATACAATTACATTTTTATAACATATATATATATATATATAAACATAATATTAATAAAAAATATTTGAAGCAGAGTGGGAGAAATGGACTGGAGACCAGACCTGGGTATATAAGGTTTTATTTTAACAAAGGACTTCTTTTTCTTAGCCGAATGTCTTTCACGTGAAGGAGCAGCCGGATCTGTGTTTGCTGGGAAAGAACCAAAAGGGCGTTCCTCTTCTATCTCAATTCTACTCTTCTTTTAGTCCACCGTATAGCCTTTCTCTGGGTGGTAGCCTTTTTCTCCTCCTCGTAGGAACAGCCCAAAAGGAAATGAAAGAGAAGGGATACGTCAGTCACCTGACTGATTACGGTATAACCAAGGGTCCTGGGAAGTGAGTGGGGTAACACCAGTGCTCTTTCTAATCTTCAGTGCTCTAGTGCCGCGTTTGTGGAAGTAAGGGAGGGGTAATTAGGAATAAGGAGCGTAGACACACAGGGAACACCACTATGCTACTTCTTCTCCGAACCTCCCTTCCTCCCGACCCAGCTTGACACCCTTGGTCGTACCTGGTAAAGCCACACTCCTCCGTGAGTGTGGCTGGGCGAGTCGCTGGAACGGTGGCCTCCAGGCTTCTAGTCTTCTTCGGATCCTCCGGTTCTTCTATCCACTTCGCCGTCGTCTTCCACCCGAACACCAACGCCACTCTCCTCTCCGTCGGTGATGTCACACGCCGACCTCGGTGCTTCCGGCCTTTTCACCAATGGACCGACTCCTACGTCACTCCTGGGCGGTTCCGCACTCGAAGCATACGCCCCCTTAAAGTGGTATTCCTCCTCCTCTTCAGCCTGAGGACACCATAGTGGTTCTTGCTCGGTACACCAGTCCGTCTGATTGGATCGAAAAGAGGGAAGAGTCGAGGAATCAACAACCCACCAATCCGTCGTTGGAGCCTTACAGTCGGTCACCGGCTGCTCCCGGTTACATAACCCCCCCCCCCCTTGGATTCTCCCGTTCGGGGAGAAGAGGGGAGCGGGACAGGAAGTCTGCATTACTATCTAACCCTTTTCTATGCTTGATTATCATGGCATATGGTTGTAGAAATAGAAACCACCTAAGCACCCTAGGGTTCTGGGACTTATTCTTGTACATCCACTGTAGTGGAGCATGATCTCTATACAAAACAAAGGGTTTTCCCTCTAGGTAATATTTTAACGTATCCTCGGCCCATCGTATCGCCAAACACTCCTTTTCTACAGTTGGATACTTTGTCTCACGTGGGTACAACTTCCTACTGATGTATAGTAGTGGATGTTCTAACCCATCAGAACCTATTTGGGAGAGTACTGCTCCTAAACCGGTATCGGAGGCATCAGTAGTTAGAAAAAAGGTTTCTTCAAAGTTTGGGGATATCAGCAAGGGACTTGTAGTAATGGCTTTTTTTAGGAGGTTGAACACCTGCCTGGCAGTCTCTGAAGGATTTTGTATTTCCTTTTTACTAGTGGTCCTTTTTAGAAGATCTGTTAGGGGTGAAGCCATGTGTGCAAAATTCGGCAGGAATCTGTAATAGCCGATAAACCCCCAAAAAGCTCTCAGCTCTTTTTTTGAACTGGGAAAAGGTGTATTGACTATGGCTTTGACTTTTTCTTCTTGAGGTGCTATAACTCCGTCCCCTAGCGTGTATCCCAAATACTTTACTCTAGAAAATGCTGCTTTTGACTTCTCAGCATTGACATGCAACCCTGCTGATTGTAAGGCGGACAAGATGTTTTTCACATGGGTCAGGTGTTCGTGCCATGAGGCACTGGATATTACAATATCATCCAGATATATGGGACTATATTCTGTATTACATTTTAGGACCTCGTTCATCAACCTCTGGAAGGGTGCCGGGGCTCCATGGAGCCCAAACGGCAGAACATTGAACTCAAAGAGTCCATCCTCCGCTGTGAAGGCTGTCTTATGCTTGTCTTCTTCCCGGAGAGGCACTTGCCAGTATCCTTTAGTCAGGTCTAGCGTAGTTATAAATTTAGCTTCTCTGATTTTTTCAATCAATTCATCCACCCTGGGTATTGGGTAGGCATCACAGGAGGAGATAGCATTCAGAGCACGAAAGTCCATGCAGAACCTTGTGGATCCGTCTGGCTTGGGAATCATTACAATAGGAGATGACCAGCTGCTTCCGGATGGTCTTATCACGCCTAATTTCAACATGTCTTGTACCTTGCGCCTTATGTCTTGTCTGCGGGCTGCAGGTATTCTATATGGTCTCAATTTGATCTGTGCTCCTTTTCGGTCTCAAATTCTATGTTCAGTAAGGGTGGTCAGACCCGGCTGATCAGAGAACATAGGAGCAAAGTCATACAATGTGCTTTGCAGTTCTTTTTTCATCTGTGGGGATAGTTCATCATTAATGGGCAACTGATCTAAAGAAGAAGTGTCTCCTTTGGTCGGTAACCCCAACTGGATTGGCTCTGGAATGGGACCCAACCATTTCTTTAAGAGATTTATATGGAAACATTGGGTTCTTGAGGGCGATAACCTTACTCTATACGTGGTATTACCCAACGTTTCTATGACTTGGTAGGGCCCGGCCCATTCCTTGTGAAACTTTTTACCCGTGATAGGTAAGAGCACTAATGCCCAGTCTCCTTTTTCCATACGTCTACATTTCTTTCCTCTGTTATAATACTTAGCTTGTTTCGTTTGATTCCTCTCTAAGTTGGAGTATGCTAGATCTCTCAGTTTCCCTAACTTACTTCTTAACATTTGTGTGTATTTCAGTATGGACCTACTTTCTTCTTTCCCCTCATTTTCCCAAGCTTCCTTGGTTATATCCAATAAGGTTCTTGGTTTTCTCCCATACAAAAGCACGAAGGGTGAATACCCCGTACTACTCTGGGTTTGGGCTCTGAGGATATAAAGCGCCAATGGTAATAGTAGGTCCCATTCTTTGTTCTCTACCGACAACATTTTGTGTAAGGCATTCTTTAGGGAACGGTTATACCTTTCCACTAGACCATCTGTCTGGGGGTGGTATGCTGAGGTCTTGATCTGATGTATGTTTAGGGTTTTACAAACTTCTTTCATAAGTCGAGAAACAAAGGGGGTTCCCTGGTCAGTTAAAATTTCTTTTGGGAAACCTACCCTGGAAAACAACTCGATGAACTTTTCAGCAATGTTTTTAGTGGTGGGTGCTTTTAGGGCAAATGCTTCCGGAAATCGTGTAGTGTAGTCCACGATGACCAAAGCATACATATGGCCTTTTGCGGTTTTTGGCAATGGTCCGATCAGGTCCATTCCCAACCTTTCAAACGGAGTCCCTATGATAGGAAGGGGTTGAAGAGGTATAGCGGGAGGATTAGTCAAATTACGTTTTTGGCATATCTCACATGTTTTACAGAACTCAGTAGCTTCCTTGTAAATGCCAGGCCATTAAAACGTTCTCAAAATGTTTTGTAGGGTTTTTTCAGCCCCTGAGTGTCCTGCCGTTAAATGAGTGTGGGCGTAATAGAGAACCTGCTCCCTGAAGGGTTTAGGAACCAACAACTGTTTTGGGTCATTGCCATTGCCCTCCTTGTATAACAACTCTGGGATAGGACTTCTGTGTGTTGGCCTGCCCTGCGTGTGCCATCTCCCATGCATTAAACAAGGATGCAGCATTACTTTGAGCAAATTTAAAATTCCTGTCTAACACCAAAGGTTCTGAGGCAATCAAAGCAGGGGTGTATCTCTCTTTTTTGTTTGGCGTTATACTCATCTCTTTTTTAAACATTGTCAAAAAATCTGGATTGTCTACCCCTATTATCAGGTCTTCGGGGAGAGAATCTATTACTCCCACTTTTACTTTACAGGATGGTCTACCTGAGGGGTACAAGGTTACTAAAGCTATGGGGTAGGGTTTTACGTCCCCATGCACACATCTTATGTGCACTACCTTCCCCGGAGTTATCTGGTCAGAAAGGACTAGAGAGCTTTGAACAAACGATTGTCTACAACCAGAAACTAGCAATGCCCTTATGGTTTTGTCGTTCACTTGGACATGTACGTAATAGGAAGTACCCATCTCAGCGGTGTACATCACAGCTCTGGGGACATAGCCAACCTCCATCGGTTCATCCATGGGTTTTCTTCGGGGACATAAGCGAGCTACATGGCCCCAATCACCACATTCATAACACTGAGGAGTTTTTAGCTGGGGAACTTCAAATTTGAAGGGTTTGGTTTTTCCTGCTTCTATTCCTGGTTTAGGTTTCTTTTCTGTCTTTTGAGTTGCAGGGGTCTTTATCGTTTTGTCCCCGTCCCAGGGCAAAGACCGAGGTTGAGCCCTTGAGTAGTTGGCGGCCATTTCTATGGCCTTGGCTGGTGTGAGGCCCGAGTGTTGTTTTAACCAGCGCTGCGTCCCATAGGGCAGCGCTTCCATGAACTGTTCGAGATAAATGCTATTCATTATGTCCTCCTTACTTCTGCTTTCGGGACGTAGCCATTTATCTGCTGCTGCCTTCAAGCCGAAGAACAATTTTTGGGGTTCTCTCCTTGGTTTCCTTTTTCTTTACAAAACTTCACATATAGGCTTCTTCATCTAACCCAAGATGATCTAATATTAAGGTCCTTATTTCCTGATACGGTGTGTTTCCTAATGGATTAGCCACCTGATAGGCTTCTTGTGCAGGCCCTGTCAATAAGGGAGCTAGGAAGAAGGGCCACTTGCCTTCAGGCCAACCACAGGCTCGTGCTGCCCTTTCAAAATTAGTGAGGAAGGCGTTGGGGTCCTCTCCGGTTATATATTTTTGCAAAGCCACTCCTGTGGGGTTGGGCATAGGAGAACGTCTTTCTGTCACTATAGGAGCTCCTGGTTCTTTCATTGCCTTTTGTAATCCTTCTATCTGTGCGGTCATGGCATTTTTGAATATCTCCCGGTCTGTCTGAGCAGAATTCATTTGTCGCTCTACCGCCCACTTCAGCTTTTCCTGACCCTTAATTAGATGTTGAATTAATTGATCCATCGCTGGTGACGAGATGGAGGGGTCACTTGTGACACCAGTTGTAGCGGAGTGGGAGAAATGGACCGGAGACCAGACCTGGGTATATAAGGTTTTATTTTAACAAAGAACTTCTTTTTCTTAGCTGAATGTCTTTCACGTGAAGGAGCAGCCGGATCCATGTTTGCCGGGAAAGAACCAAAAGGGCGTTCCTCTTCTATCTCAATTCTACTCTTCTTTTAGTCCACCGTATGGCCTTTCTCTGGGTGGTAGCCTTTTTCTCCTCCTCACAGGAACAGCCCAAAAGGAAAGTGGTATTCCTCCTCCTCTTCAGCCTGCGGACACCATAGTGGTTCTTGCTCGGTACACCAGTCCGTCTGATTGGATCGAAAAGAGGGAAGAGTCGAGGAATCAACAACCCACCAATCTGTCGTTGGAGCCTTACAGTCGGTCACTGGTTGCTCCCAGTTACAATATACTATATTTTTACCATAGGATAGCAGGAGGGTAACATTTAATATTACCACTCCAGTAAATGCAACAGTTGAGAAAGCGTAGGGGTAAAAATTACTATTCCCACTTCAGAGAGTGCAACAGTAGAGAAAGCGTTGGTTAGCGGGAGGGTAACAATTACTATTCCCACTCCAGAGAGTGCAACAGTAGGGAAAGCGTTGGATAGCGGGAGAGATAAAATTACTATTCCCACTCCAAAGAGTGCAACAGTAGGGAAAACGTTGGATAACGTAGGGGTAAAAATTACTATTCCCACTCCAGAAAGTGCAACAGTAGGGAAAGCGCTGGATAGGGTAGGGGTAAAAATTACTATTCCCACTCCAGTGAGTGCAACAGTAGGGAAAGCATTGGATAGTGTAGGGGTAAAAATTACTATTCCCACTCCAAAAAAGTGCAACAGTAGAAAAAGCGTTGATAGCGGGACGGTTAAAATGACTATTCCCACTCCAGCGAGTGCAACAGTAGGAAAAGCGTTGGATAGCGTAGGAGTAAAAATTACAATTCACACTCCAGAGAGTGCAACAGTAGGGAATGTAAATACTTAATATATGAATAAAAATACATTAAATATTAATACCAAATACAAATTAATTAAAAGTAATTAACAATTGTATATAATATAATTAATCAATTAAAATACAACAAAATAATTATTACAAATATCTACCTAATAATACAATGTACCAATTAACAAATTAATTAACAATAAAAAAATAAAAAAATTACAACAAAACAAAACCAATAAATAAATTAAAATATTTAATTAATTACAAGTAAATTACTTCCCACCCTATTCCCCTATAAACCCACAACCCGCTACAGAAAATAAATTAATAAAATTAACATAATTATCAATTAAACTACTAATTAAAATTAATTACCAATTATATTTGAATTAATTACCAATTAAAAATTTTAATATCAATTAATTCAAAATAAATAAATTTAAAAATGTAATTATAATTAAATTACTTCACACCCTATTCCCCTATGAACCCGCTACAGAAAATACATTAATAAACTTAACATAATTATCAATTAAACTATTAATTGAAATTCATTACCAATTATATTTTAATTAATTACCAATTAATTATTAATTAACAATTCAAAATAAATACCAATAAATTAACATATTTAATTAATTATAATTAAATTACTTCCCACCCTATTCCCCTATAAACCCACAACCCGCTACAGAATTATATTACGCAAAAATTAAATACCATAAAATTAATTAATTAAAATAAATTATAAAATAAATACACTTTTCACTTATATACTAACATAAAAAATACTTTAAAAATTGAATACTATTAAAAAATTATTAACTTACTTACCTCAAATTCAATATTTTTGTTGTCTATATTCTGTCCATTCTATATTTTTGTTGTCTGTATTCTGTCCATTCTATATTTTTGTTGTCTATATTCTGCCCATTCGATATTTTGTCCATTCTATATTTTTGATTCGATATTAATGATTTTCTATTCGATATTTTTGTAGTCTATATTGTGTCCATTCTATATTTTTAACTCGATATTAAAAACTCGATATTTTGAGTGTATACCATCGCCAGCCACGTTACACCACCATTTGTCTGTGCCTGGCATCAGACTTCAAAGGCTGCCGCTCCCCTGCCCCCACGTGCACCTCACGCATCACCATTTGTCTGTGCCTCGCATCAGACTTCAAAGGCTGCCGCTCCCCCGCCCCCCCTTTGTCCCTGTGCATCTCTCTTCTGTCTCTGTTCCCCTGCAAACGTTTCTTCCGCCCCCTTAGCTCACTCTCTCCCGCTCATTCCTCTCCTTTTAACTGATATCAAAGCGGGAGTTCTCTTTTTCTCCTTCTCCACCCTCTCCCTGGCTCTCTGCCCCCATTGTTCCATCCTCTTAACTCGCCTTCTCCCCGAGTGACTCTCTACCTGTCCCCGCCTCGCCGCCTGCTGCCCCACCCCCTTCGCGCCTACCCTCCGTCTCACGCCTCTGTCCTCCCATTTGCCTGCTATGCACGTTCAATACACCACATCACTTTCTAGCTCTAGGTCTCATCTGTCACCCACCCCATCAGCGCGTCTGTGCACGTCCTATTCTCTTGCCCCTCACCCTATTTCCATCTGTACAGAATCACAATCTTCGATTCCCAGTCCCATTTGGTCTCATCATCTCCGTCCGCCCCCACCTTCTTTCTAATCACTCTGCTAGTTCGACCCCTCACTTTCCACTTCTGATTGTCTCTCTCCCACCCCACCAGTCCCCCACAGTCAGCTCACCAACTGCACGACTGTCAAACCCCCACTTCAATCTTTTTCTCACCCCCCACTTCAATCTTTTTCTCACCGTCACCTTCTACCCACTTCCCTCATGGTTGTACGGAATGCATGCACAGTGCTTACTGCCCCTAACAAGCCCCTAAAGCGAACCACAGCCCCCCCTCGCCTTACCGTGCAGCAATCCCACCCTGCGGGTGCCACCTCCCTCTACATAAGCCTGGTATTTGTGAACCTCACCCTCACAACCCTCTCACCCTCCCTCACCCTCTCACCCTCCCTCACCCTCACACCCCCTCACCCTGACACCCTCTCACCCCCTCACACCCTCACACACCCTCACCCCCTCACCCTCACAACCCTCTCACTCTCACACACCCTCACACCCTCGCACCATCACACATCCTCACTCACCCTCACACCCTCACCCACCCTCACCCAGCCTCACACACACCCTCACCCTTACACCCCCTCACCCTCACACACCCGCACCCACCCTCACCATCACACACCCTCACCCTCACACACTCATCCTCTCACACACCCTCATCCTCTCACACACCCTCACCCTCTCACACACCCTCACTCTCACCACTCTACCACTCTACCGCCCTCACTCTACCGCCATCTCACCCTCACTGTACCGCCCTCACTCTACCGCCCTACTGCCCTCAACCTACTGCCCTCACTCTACCGCCCTCACTCTACCGCCCTCACTCTCTCTACCGCCCTCACTCTCTCTACCGCCCTCACTCACTCTATCGCCCTCCCTCACTCACTCTATCGCCCTCCCTCACTCACTCTATCGCCCTCCCTCTATCTATCTATCGCCCTCCCTCTATCTATCGCCCTCCCTCTATCTATCTATCTATCCCCCTCCCTCTATCTATCTATCCCTCTCCCTCTATCTATCGCACTCCCTCTATCTATTGCCCTCCCTCACTCTATCGCCCTCCCTCCCACTATCTAACGCCCTCCCTCTCTTCCACCCACCTCCTTTTCTAACTCCCTGTTCTCTTCTCCTGCGCTGATCTGCTGTTCTCTTCCACTCGCCTCTTTCTCTAACTCCCTGTTCTCTTCTCCTGTGCTGATCTGCTGCTCTCTTCCACCCGGCTCCTTCTTTAACTCCCTGGTCAGTTCTCTTCTCCGGAGTTGATCTGCTGCTCTCTTCAACCCGCCTCCTTCTCTACCTCCCTGTTCTCTTCTCCTGTGCTGTTCTGCTGCTTTCTTCAACCCCACCTCCTTCTTTAACTCCCTGTTCTCTTCTCCTGTGCTAATCTGCTGCTCTCTTCCACCCGCCTCCTTCTTTAACTCCCTGTTTTCTTGTCCTGCGCTAATCTGCTGTTCTCTTCCACTCGCCTCTTTCTCTAACCCCCTGTTCTATTCTCCTGTGCTGATCTGCTGCTCTCTTCCACCTGCCTCCTTCATTCATGCCATGTTCTCTTCTGCTGTGCTGTTATGCTGCTCTCTTCCACCCACCTCCTGCTCTAACTCCCTGTTCTCTTCTTTTCTCCCTCTGCTGATCTGCTGCTCTCTTCCACCCACCTCCTTCTCTAACTCCCTGTTCTCTTCTTTTCTCCCTCTGCTGATCTGCTGCTCTCTTCCACCCGCCTCCTTCTTTAACTCCCTGTTCTCTTCTGCTAATCTGCTGCTCTTTTCCACCTCGCCTCCTTCTCTAACTCCCTTTTCTCTTCTACTGTGCTAATCTGCTGCTCTCTTCCCTCCCGCCTCCTTCTTTAACTCCCTGTTCTCTTCTGCTGTGCTGATCTGCTCCTCTCTTCCACCCACCTCCTTCTCTAACTCCCTGTTCTCTTCTCTTCTCCCGTGCTGATTTGCTGCTCTTACACTCCGCCTCCTTCTCTAACTCCCTGTTCTCTTCCCTTCTCCTGTGCTGATCTGCTGCTCTCTTCCACCCCACCTCCTTTTTAACTCCCTCTTCTCTTCTCCTCTGCCGATCTGCTGTTCTCTTCCACCCCACCTCCTTCTTTAACTCCATCTTCTCTTCTGCTGTGCTGTTATGCTGCTCTGTTCCACCCACCTCCATCTCCAACTCCCTGTTCTCTTCTCTTCTCCCGAGCTGATCTGCTGCTCTCTTCCACCCACCCCCTTCTCTAACTCCCTGTTCTCCTCTCTTTTCCCATGCTGATCTGCTGCTCTCTTCCACTTTGCCTCCTTCTTTAACTCTGTTTTTTCTCCTGTGCTGATCTGCTGTTCCCTTCCCCCACCTTCTTCTTTAACTCCTTGTTCTCTTCTCACATGCTGATCTGCTGTTCTCACCCGCCTCCTTCTCTAACTCCCTTTTCTCTTCTCCTGTGCTGATCTGCTGTTCTTTCACCCCGCCTCCTTCTCTAACTCCCTGTTCTCTTCTCCTGTGCTGATCTGCTGCTCCCTTCCACCCGCCTCCTTCTTTATCTCCATGTTCTCTTCTGCTGTGCTGTGATGCTGCTCTCTTCCACCCATCTCCTTCTCCAACTCCCTGTTCTCTTCTCTTCTCCCGAGCTGATCTGCTGCTCTCTTCCACCCACCTTCTTCTATAGCTCCCTGTTCTCTTCTCTTCTCCTCTCCTGTGCTGATCTGCTGCTCTCTTCTACCCACCTCCTTCTTTAACTCCCTGTTCTCTTTTGCTGTGCTGATCTGCTGCTCTCTTCCACGCCGCCTACTTCTTTAACTCCCTGGTCTCTTCTCCTGTGCTGATTTGCTGCTCTCTTCCAACACTACCTCCTTCTTTAACTCCCTGTTCTCTTCTCTTCTCCTGTGCTGATCTGCTGCTCTCTTCCACCCCCCCTTCTCTAACTCTCTGTTATCTTCTCCTGTGCTGATCTGCTGCTCTCGTCCACCCCAACTCCTCCTTTAATTCCATGTTTTCTTCACCTGTGCTGATCTGCTGCTCTCTTCCACCCGCATCCTTCTTTAACTCTGTTTTTTTCTCCTGTGCTGATCTGCTGTTCCCTTCCACCACCTCCTTCTCTAACTCCCTGTTCTCTTCTCACATGCTGATCTGCTGTTCTCTTTCACCCCACCGCTTTCTCTAACTCCCCTTTCTCTTCTCCTGTGCTGATCTGCTGTTCTCTTTCACCCTGCCTCCTTCCTTAACTCCCTGTTCTCTTCTCCTGTGCTGATCTGCTGCTCTCTTCCACCCGCCTCCTTCTTTAACTCTGTTCTTTTCTCCTGTGCTGATCGGCTGTTCTCTTCCACGCCCCTTCTTCTTTAACTCCCTGTTCTCTTCACTTCTCCTGTGCTGATTTGCTACTCTCTTCCACCCGCCTCATTCTTTACCTCCCTGTTCTGTTCTCCCGTGCTGATCTGCTGCTCTCTTCCACCCACCCCCTTCTCTAACTCTCTGTTGTCTTCTCCTGTGCTGATCTGCTGCTCTCGTCCACCCCAACTCCTCCTTTAATTCCATGTTTTCTTCACCTGTGCTGATCTGCTGCTCTATTCCACCCCACCTCCTTCTTTAACTCCCTGTTCTCTTCACTTCTCCTGTGCTGATTTGCTACTCTCTTCCACCCGCCTCATTCTTTACCTCCCTGTTCTGTTCTCCCGTGCTGACCTGCTGCTCTCTTCCACCCGCCCCCTTCTCTAACTCTGTTATCTTCTCCTGTGCTGATCTGCTGCTCTCGTCCACCCGAACTCCTCCTTTAATTCCATGTTTTCTTCACCTGTGCTGATCTGCTGCTCTCTTCCACCCGCATCCTTCTTTAACTCTGTTTTTTTCTCCTGTGCTGATCTGCTGTTCCCTTCCACCACCTCCTTCTCTAACTCCCTGTTCTCTTCTCACATGCTGATCGGCTGTTCTCTTCCACGCCCCTTCTTCTTTAACTCCCTGTTCTCTTCTCCTGTGCTGATCTGCTGCTCTATTCCACCCCACCTCCTTCTTTAACTCCCTGTTCTCTTCACTTCTCCTGTGCTGATTTGCTACTCTCTTCCACCCGCCTCATTCGTTACCTCCCTGTTCTGTTCTCCCGTGCTGATCTGCTGCTCTCTTCCACCCACCCCCTTCTCTAACTCCCCGTTCTCTTCTCTTTTCCCATGCTGATCTGCTGCTCTCTTCCACTCTGCCTCCTTCTTTAACTCTGTTTTTTTCTCCTGTGCTGATCTGCTGTTCCCTTCCACCAACTCCTTCTCTAACTCCCTGTTCTCTTCTCCTGTGATGATCTTTCTGCTATCTTCCATCCACCTCCTTCTCTAACTCCCTGTTCTTTTCTCCTGTGCCGATCTGCTGTTCTCTTCCACCCGCCTCCTTTTTAAATTCCTGTTCTCTTCTCCTGTGCTGATCTGCCGCTCTCTTCCACCCCACCTCCTTCTTTAACTCCCTGTTCTCTTCTCCTGTGCTGGTCGCTGCTCTCTTCCACCGCCTCCATGTTCTCTTCTGCTGTGCTGTTATGCTTCTCTCTTCCTCCCACCTACTTCTCCAACTCCCTGTTCTCTTCTCTTCTCTCGTGCTGATCTGCTGCTCTCTTCCACCCCGCCTCCTTCTCTAACTTTCTGTTCTCTTCTCTTCTCCTCTCCTGTGCTGACTTGCTGCTCTCTTCCGTCCCACCTCCTTCTCTAACTCCCTGTTCTCTTCTCCTGTGCTAATCTGCTGCTCTCTTCCACCCCACCTCCTTTTTTAACTCCCTGTTCTCTTCTGCTGTGCTAATCTGCTGCTCTCTTCCACCCCACCTCCTTTTTTAACTCCCTGTTCTCTTCTCATGTGCTGATCTGCTGCTCTCTTCCACCCCAACTTCTCCTTTAACTCCATGTTCTCTTTACCTGTGCTGATCTGTTGCTCTCTTCCACCCGCCTCTTTCTTTAACTTTGTTTTTTTCTCCTGTGCTGATCTGCTGTTCCCTTTCCACCACCTCCTTCTCTAACTCCCTGTTCTCTTCTCCTGTGATGATCTTTCTGCTATCTTCCATCCACCTCCTTCTTTAACTCCCTTTTCTCTTCTCCAGTGCTGATCTGCTGTTCTCTTTCACCCGCCTCCTTCTCTAACTCCCTGTTCTCTTCTCCTGTGCAAATATGCTGTTCTGTTACACCCGCTTCCTTCCTTAACTCCCTGTTCTCTTCTCCTGTGCTGATCTGCTGCTCTCTCCAACCCACCTCCTTCTTTAACTCCATGTTCTCTTCACCTGTGCTGATCTGCTGTTCTCTTCCACCCGCCTCCTTCTTTAACTCCGTTCTCTTCTCTTCTCCTGTGCTGATCTGCTACTCTCTTCCACCCTCCTCCTTCTTTAACTCCTTGTTCTGTTCTCCCGTCCTGATCTGCTGCTCTCTTCCATCTGCCCCCTTCTCTAACTCTCTGTTTTCTTCTCTCGTGCTGATCTGCTGTTCTCTCCCACCCCACTTCCTTCTCTACCTCCCTGTTCTCTTCTCCTGTGCTGTTCTGCTGCTCTTTTCCACCCCCTCCTTCTTTAACTCCCTGTTCTCTTCTCCTGTGCTAATCTGCTGCTCTCATCCACCCACCTCCTTCTTTAAATCCCTGTTCTCTTCTGTTGTGCTAATATGCTGCTCTCTTCCACCTCACCTCCTTCTCTAACTCCCTGTTCTCTTCTCTTGTGCTGATCTGTTGCTCTCTTCCACCCGCCTTCTTCTTTAACTCCCTGTTCTCTTCTCTTGTGCTGATCTGCTGTTCTCCTCCACCCCACCTCCTTCTCTACCTCCCTGTTCTCTTCTCCTGTGCTGTTCAGCTGCTCTCTTCCACCCCACCTCCTTCTTTAAATCCCTGTTCTCTTCTGTTGTGCTAATATGCTGCTCTCTTCCACCTCACCTCCTTCTCTAACTCCCTTTTCTCTTCTCCTGAGCTGATCTGCTGCTCTCTTCCACCCGCCTCCTTCTTTAACTCCCTGTTACTTTCTCCTGTGCTAATTTGCTGTTCTCTTCCACTCCATCTCCTTCTTTAACTCCCTGTGCTCTTCTGCTGTGCTGATCTGCTGCTCCCTTCCACCGGCCTCCTTCTTTAACTCCATGTTCTCTTCTGCTGTGCTGTGATGCCGCTCTCTTCCACCCATCTCCTTCTCCAACTCCCTGTTCTCTTCTCTTCTCCCGAGCTGATCTGCTGCTCTTTTGAACCCGCCTTCTTCTCTAGCTCTCTGTTCTCTTCTTTTCTCCTGTGCTGATCAGCTGCTCTCTACCACGCCGCCTCCTTCTTTAACTCCCTGTTCTCTTCTCCTGTGATGATCTTTCTGCTATCTTCCATCCGCCTCCTTCTCTAACACCCTGTTCTCTTCTCCTGTGCTGATCTGCTGTTCTCTTTCACCCCGCCGCTTTCTCTAACTCCCTTTTCTCTTCTCCTGTGCTGATCTCCTGTTCTCTTTCACCCTGCCTCCTTCCTTAACTCCCTGTTCTCTTCTCCTGTGCTGATCTGCTGCTCTCTTCAACCCCGCCTCCTTCTTTAAACCTGTTCTTTTCTCCTGTGCTGATCTGCTGCTCTCTTCCATCCCACCTTCTTCTTTAACTCCCTGTTCTCTTCACTTCTCCTGTGCTGATTTGCTACTCTCTTCCACCGCCTCATTCTTTACCTCCCTGTTCTGTTCTCCCGTGCTGATCTGCTCCTCTCTTCCACCCACCCCCTTCTCTAACTCCCTGTTCTCTCTTTTCCCATGCTGATCTGCTGCTCTCTTCCACTCTGCCTCCTTCTTTAACTCTGTTTTTTCTCCTGTGCTGATCTGCTGTTCCCTTCCCCCACCTTCTTCTTTAACTCCTTGTTCTCTTTTCACATGCTGATCTGCTGTTCTCACCCGCCTCCTTCTCTAACTCCCTTTTCTCTTCTCCTGTGCTGATCTGCTGTTCTTTCACCCGCCTCCTTCTCTAACTCCCTGTTCTCTTCTCCTGTGCTGATCTGCTGCTCCCTTCCACCCGCCTCCTTCTTTATCTCCATGTTCTCTTCTGCTGTGCTGTGATGCTGCTCTCTTCCACCCATTTCCTTCTCCAACTCCCTGTTCTCTTCTCTTCTCCCGAGCTGATCTGCTGCTCTCTTCCATCCACCTCCTTCTCTCACTCCCTGATCTCTTCTCCTGTGCTGATCTGCTGTTCTCTTTCACCCGCCTCCTTCTCTAACTCCCTTTTCTCTTCTCCTGTGCTGATCTGCTGTTCTCTTTCACCCCACCTCCTTCTTTAACTCCCTGTTCTCTTCTCTTCTCCTGTGCTAATCTGCTGCTCTCTTCCACCCCATCTCCTTCCCTAACTCCCTGTTCTCTTCTCCTGTGCTGATCTGCTGCTCCCTTCCACCGGCCTCCTTCTTTAACTCCATTTTCTCTTCTGCTGTGCTGTGATGCTGCTCTCTTCCACCCATCTCCTTCTCCAACTCCCTGTTCTCTTCTTTTCTCCTGTGCTGATCTTCTGCTCTCTTCTACCCGCCTCCTTCTTTAACTCCCTGTTCACTTTTGCTCTGCTGATCTCTTCCACACCGCATCCTTCTTTAACACCTTCAGCGCGGCGTGAATTTTCGCGCTGTGCTGAAGGTTCTAATGAGCCAACGGGCTCATGACGGACCGGTTCCGTCATTAGCACAGCTCAACCGATGCTCATGACGGAACCGTTCCGTCGTGAGCATCGAAGGGGTTAACTCTGTGGTCTCTTCTATTCTTTCGTGGTGATCTGCTGCTCTCTTGCAACCCGCCTCCTAACTCCCTGTTCTCTTCTCTTCTCCTGTGCTGATCTGCTGCTCTCTTCCACCCCACCTCTTTCTCTAACTCCCTGTTCTCTTTTGCTGTGCTGATCGGCTGCTCTCTTCCACGCCGCCTCCTTCTCTAACTCCCTGTTCTCTTCTCCTGTGATGATCTTTCTGCTATCTTCCATCCGCCTCCTTCTCTAACACCCTGTTCTCTTCTCCTGTGATGATCTTTCTGCTATCTTCCATCCGCCTCCTTCTCTAACTCCCTGTTCTCTTCTCCTGTGATGATCTTTCTGCTATCTTCCATCCGCCTCCTTCTCTAACTCCCTGTTCTCTTTTGCTGTGCTGATCTGCTGCTCTCTTGCACCCCGCCTCCTTCTAAATCCCTGTTCTCTTCTCTTCTCCTGTGCTTATCTGCTGTTCTCTTTCACCCGCCGCTTTCTCTAACTCCCTTTTCTCTTCTCCTGTGCTGATCTGCTGTTCTCTTCCACGCCCCTCCTTCTTTAACTCCCTGTTCTCTTCTCCTGTGCTGATCTGCTGCTCTCTTCCACCCCACCTATTTCTTTAACTCCCTGTTCTCTTCACTTCTCCTGTGCTGATTTGCTACTCTTCCACCCGCCTCATTCTTTACCTCCCTGTTCTGTTCTCCCGTGCTGATCTGCTCCTCTCTTCCACCTACCCCCTTCTCTAACTCCCTTTTCTCCTCTCTTTTCCCATGCTGATCTGCTGCTCTCTTCCACTCTGCCTCCTTCTTTAACTCTGTTTTTTTCTCCTGTGCTGATCTGCTGTTCCCTTCCCCCATTTTCTTCTTTAACTCCTTGTTCTCTTCTCACATGCTGATCTGCTGTTCTCTTTCACCCGCCTCCTTCTCCAACTCCCTTTTCTCTTCTCCTGTGCTGATCTGCTGTTCTTTCACCCCGCCTCCTTCTCTAACTCCCTGTTCTCTTCTCCTGTGCTGATCTGCTGCTACCTTCTACCGGCCTCCTTCTTTAACTCCATGTTCTCTTCTGCTGTGCTGTGATGCTGCTCTCTTCCACCCATCTCCTTCTCCAACTCCCTGTTCTCTTCTCCCGAGCTGATCTGCTGCTTTCTTCCACCCACCTTCTTCTCTAGCTCCCTGTTCTCTTCTTTTCTCCTGTGCTGATCTGCTGCTCTCTTCCATCCACCTCCTTCTCTAACTCCCTGTTCTCTTCTCCTGTGCTGATCTGCTGTTCTCTTTCACCCGCCTCCTTCTCTAACTCCCTTTTCTCTTCTCCTGTGCTGATCTGCTGTTCTCTTTCACCCCGCTTCCTTCTCTAACTCCCTTTTCTCTTCTCCTGTGCTGATCTGCTGTTCTCTTCCACCCCACCTCCTTCTTTAACTCCCTGTTATCTTCTCTTCTCCTGTGCTGATCTGCTGCTCTCTTCCGCCCCACCTCCTTCTCCAACTCCGTTCTCTTTTGCTCTGCTGCTCTCTTCCACGCCGCCTCCTTCTTTAACTCCCTGGTCTCTTCTCTTCTCCTGTACTGAACTGCTGTTCTCTTCCACCCGCCTCCTTCTTTAACTCCCTTTTCTCTTCTCCTGTGCTAATATGTTGTTCTCTTCCACCAGCTTCCTTCCTTAACTCCCCATTCTCTTCTCATGTGCTGATCTGCTGCTCGCTTCCACCCGCCTCCTTTAACTCCCTGGCTTTAGCATAGGATATTTGGAGGCATTTAACAATTCACCTTGCAATCCCGATTTAATGATTGGATTGCCTTTATGAGGTGGGAAGATAGCCACAAAAAGTTGTTTAGTCTTTCTAAAGGATTTTGTTCTATGTAGTAAAGTATCGCTCTTTTTACATCCAGCGTGTGAAGAGCCGTTCTGCTACGGAGTCTGGTAGAGGGAAAAACACTGAAAGTTCTACCGATTGGTTAAGGTTAAAAGCAGAGACGACTTTAGGTAGAAATTTTGGGTTGGGCCTAGGAAACACTTTGTTATGATGGATTTGGAGAAATGGTTCTTGTATGGTTAATGCCTGGAGTTCACGGACTCTTCTGAGAGAGGCGATGGCAACCGGGAAAGCTCAATCCAAGTGAGAAATTGTAATTCGCATTCATGCATAGGTTCAAATAGGGGGCCCATAATCCCGGTAAGTACCACATTTAGGTTCCATACTGGAGAGTATGGAACTCTATGTGCAATTATTCTTTTAAGCCCTTCCATAAATGCTTTGATAGGTGATACCAAAAACAAAGACAAATGTCTGTTTTGGAGATATGCCGCTATTGCTGCAAGATGTAGTCTAATGGATGTATACACTAGATTACATTGTTGTAGATGCAAAAGGTAACAGATGATGTTTTGAACGGAAGCATCTAGTAGGTTGATTTTGTTATTTGTATGGTAAATAAAGAATCTTTTCCACTTTGCAGCATAGCAAGCTCTAGTGGTAGGACGTCTGGCCTCTTTAATGATGTTAATGCAGTCTGGTGGGAGATTAAGGTAACCAAACTCTAAGATTTCAGGTGCCAAATTGCAAGGATGAGTTGATTGGCATCTGGATGCCTTTTCTCTCCATGGTTCTGAGTGAGAAGCTTGGGTGAGAGGCGTAGCTTTTGATGAGGAACTACTGATAGTTCCAAGAGGATTGTGAACCATGGTTGGGGGGGCCCATGTTGGAGCAATTAAGATCATTGTGAGGGAATGCTGTTTGAGTTTCTGAATCACTAGCGGAATGAGTGGGAGAGGCGGAAAAGCATAGGCAAATTTGCCTGACCAGTTCATCCATATTGCATTGCTCTTGGACAATGGGTGTGGATACCTGGATGCGAAGTTTGGGCATTTTGCATTTTGGTGTGTGGCGAACAGGTCTATTTCTGGGTGGCCCCACAGTTGAAAGAATGGAAGCAGAACTGGAGGGTAAAGTTTCCATTCGTGGATCTGCTGTTTTTGGCGACTGAGTAGCTCCGCAATTTGATTGTGTACTCCTGGGAGGTGTTCTGCAAGGAGATATACGTTTTGAGGAATGGCCCATCTCCATATGCTTTGAGCTAGGTGTAAAAGCTGGAGAGAGTGTGTCCCCCCCCTATTTTTGTACATAATACATTGCTGTCATGTTGTCTGTATGTACTAGGACAGCTTTGCTTACGAGGTGGAGCTGAAAAGATTTTAACGCTAGGATGATTGCCAACAATTCCAGGTAATTTACGTGGAATTGTTTTAGTTGAGGGGTCCATATGCCCTGAATAGTATGTGTTTGAAGATGAACTCCCCAGCCGGTGAGCGATGAGTCTGCTGTTAGCAATACCTGTGGAACCCGGTTGAGGAACGACCGACATTTGGAAAGGTTTTATGTGTTCCACCATTGCAGAGAGCGATGGGTGCAGTCGTCTACCAACACCAGATCTGTTAGCTGACCTTGAGCCTGGTTCCACTGACGTGCCAGACACTCCTGTAAGGGATTCATTTTGAGTCTTGCATGAGGGACAATGAAAATGCAAGAGGCCATCATCCAGATTAATTGCATGAACACTTGCGCTGGTAGTGAGTGTTGGGGTTGAAATTTTGCTATTAGAGCTTGTATGGTGCTTATCCTGACTGGGTTGGGGTGTGCTAGAGCTTTTGAAGTGTCTATTGTAGCCCCTAGATACTGTTGTATGTTGGATGGATGGAGATGGGATTTGGTACGGTTTACAGTGAATCCCAAGGTATGAAGGAGTTGGGTTGTTCTGTGTGTGTGTTGTACACAGCTGCTGTGTGACTTGTCTTTTATGAGCCAGTCATCCAGATAAGGCAAGACATGAATGTGCTGTCTTCTTAAGTGGGCTGCAACTACTGCAAGGCATTTGGTGAAGACTCTGGGTGCTGTAGTGACCCCGAATGGTAGTGTTGACCATGTACCACAAACCTGAGATATTTCCTGTAAGGGAGGTGAATGGGAATGTAGAAGAAGGCGTCCTTTAAATCTGGAGTGGATAGAAAGACGCCTTGTTGGAGTAGTGGGCGTACCTGTTGGAGAGTGACCATATGAAAATGGTCTGACTTTATGTATAGATTTAGTGGCCTGAAGTACAGTATTCATCTGAGAGAGCCGTCCTTTTTTGGTATTAGAAAGTATAGTGAATACAACCTGTGCCTTGCTGAGGCAAAGGGACTGGTTCCTTTAGCATGTTTTTGTACCAGGGAGAGAACCTCTTGTTGGAGAAGAGTGAGATGTTCTGAGGACATCGGGTGTTCTCTGGGAGGAATGTTTGGCGGAGTACCAGTGAGTTCCAGGCAATAACCATACTGGATAATTTGTCTTACCCACTTGTCTGTTGCAATTGAATCCCAGACATGTAGGAACTTTGATAGGCGTCGCCCGACAGGAGTGGAATGGTCGTGGGGATGCGGAGGGAAGTCACTGCTTGTTTGCAGGGGAAATTATTTTGCCTCTTCCCTTATTGTTGTTTCCTCTATACCCTCCTCAATAGTTCCCCCGGGAGGAGGAAGGCTGATTATGGTTTTTTTAATTAGAGGAGCTATTCTCTGATTAAATTGTTTTGGAGCCGCCCCTATAAAAGGAGCGACGAGAGGAGCCTTTGTTGCGGAGGGTAGTTTTAGGGCTCCCATAGATTTGGCAGTTTCGGTATCTTTCTTCATTTTTTCGAATGAAAAGTCTACATTTGGTCAAAGGGTTGGTTTAGTATCGCTGATTGTACTTCTTGTTTGAATCCTGGGATTCGGAGCCAAGCATGTCGATGCTGCAAGATGCTGGTGTTCATGCCACGAGATGCTGTGACAGCGGCATCAAGTGCACATTTTATAGAGGTATTTGTAATTAATTTACCATCTTGAATGAGGTAGTTGGCTTAATCTTTGTATTGATCTGGTGAATGCTGCATTAGCTTTTCCAGTTCATCATAATGCACTCTGTCAAAGCATGCCAGGAGAGTTTGTGCATTGGCAATATGCCAACTGTTAGCGGCTTGTGACGCAATTCATTTGCCTGACGCGTCTATGAGCTTCGACTCCTTATCATGAGGAGGTGCGTCGCCTGTGGCTTGGGAATTGGCTTGCTTGCGGGCATTAGATACGACAAGGGAGTCTAGGGGGACTTGACCTTCAATATAAACTGGTTCTGTAAGAGCAGCTTTATATTTTTTATCAACCCTTGGGGTAAGTATTCGTGCTCTAACTGGATCCTTGAATACCTCATCAGTATGCTTAAGCATGCATTTTAACATTGGCACTGTATTAGTTGATTTTTGGGATGGAGTGTAAGTTTCCATGAGGAAGTCCTCCTCTAATGGGTCAGTGAGTAACTCTACCCCATGATGTAAAGCAGCCCTATTGATAAGCTGTGCGAATCCTATATTATCATCAGGTGGTGATGGTCTGGAAGGATATAGATCCAGATCATTAGTATTGTCTGGGTCTTTATCATAGTCGTCCCATGGATCTGTGTCATGAGTTATGGTGTGATGGTCATCATGCCCATACCCATCTCCGTCCCCATACCCGCCTTCCTCTGTGTTAGTATCGTTGTCTGAGTCATTATCCCCCTATGGGTCAGGGAAGAAATTAGGTGGCGGGGAGTTAGATGGAGATATTAGTAAGTTAGGATCAATAGGTGGTGGAGAGGGAGGTATGCAAGGGGGAGAGGGGTTAGTACCCATGTCCTTCCTCTTTTTGGAAGGGATATGGTGTTCCTCTGAAATGTCCTGTTTACGTTTCTTAGGAAGGGATGCTATAAGTTGTCCAGTAGTTGGATCAATATGCAGTTTCTTTTGCTTGGGATCCATAGTTTCTTGTAAAAAGGTAGTTCTTTAGGTGGTAATTCCTTCTCTTTGTGTGCTTCAGAAGGTATTTTCTGGGCAATTTGTTTTTTCGGTTTCATATTCTTTGGTGTATGTTGTTTATGCACCGAAGGTTTATCTTTTGGAAGTTTCAGTTTCAAAGGTTTTTCTTTAACTTTTGGATCTGAAGGCTTAACTTTGTGTTTCGGCTCTGAAAATTTGGGCTTAGTTATTGCCGGTTTCGAAATCTTGGGTTTATGACGTTTCGGGTCAGAGTCTTTCGGTGCCGAAGATGACTTTGGTGCCGGTATGGGGGCATCGGTCCCATGCTTGGATTTGTCTTTCTGTGCCGGAGATGGAGATTTGGTTCCGTGGGGACGGCTCGATCCCGAGCCGGAGGCTTTATCTTTCGGTGCCGGAGATGGAGTTTCGGTACCGTGGGGATGGCTCGATCCAGAGCCGGAGGCTTTGTCTTTCGGTTTCATAGCCGGGCCGGAGGGCGGGGCATCTGAAACATGTTTCTGGTGTTTCCCTTGGCCCTGAGGACGAAGGTAGTACTGGAGCCTTTATGGGTTTTTCGGTGACTTGGGGCGTGTTACTCACAGTTGTTGACCTGGAGTGATGGGAGAGTCTTCCTCCATGTCGGAGTCGTCAGCTTCAGACACAGAGATTTCTTCCTCTTGTTCGGCGCTGTGCTGATGGGACTCGCACTCTTCTCCAAAGATGTCCGATACCGGGCTAGCGCCTCTTCTCATCTTGCGACGTCGAGCCCGACGTTTTCTTCTATCGGAATGATCAACAGGCCTCGCAGCTGGTTTCTTCGTGCCCCGAGAATAGATTACAAACCTCATGTAGGTCTAAGTGTGGAAATTTAGCTCCACATAGGGGCATTTTTTAAAAGGAGTCCGTTCCATCGACTGCTGCGTGGTCGGCGCGTGTAGGTCTTGTAGCCCGCCTCGGAGCTCTCTATAGAAGTGGCTGGATTTCAACGATGCACATTGAAGGGGAAAACCATGATCGAAACAATATCGTCGAGGGAAATTATTGCGCGTACCCAATGGCGGAAAAAACAAATCTGGAGATGGAGTTTATGCCCATGCGCACTATCATCCAAAGGAGGAGTCACCTACCTCGTGACTACAAAAGACTTCTTCCAAGACAAAAACAAAGTGCAAACATCCAAGCCCAACACCAGATGGCGATATATGTACAAGTATACGATCTACAGCTCATATGCCTTGAACATAACTCTTTGGTGGAGTCTTTAGCTGCTTCAATTTGGTGTATAAATAAGTTCCTTTTTCTCTTTTACTAAGAAGTTCTTCTATTTCATCAGTGCTGGTTTATAAGAGTTTTTCTCATGGGTACCATGGTGCGTGCACCAACATCTTTCCTGCTTTCTGGGGCATGTTTATCCAATCTAAGCGCCTTGGTGAACCAAGAGACAGAGGGTTTGCTTCTGTTTCTGTGGAAATGTTTGGGTGGAGCTAACTTCTGGAAGGTTGAATTCAGTCAGTCTGTATACAGGGAAGCGGTTAACTCCACGTCCTGTGTTAGGACGGGTAGAGACAGAGAGAGGTATTGGGTAAGTGTGCGTGTATCGATTTTATTCCACTCACTCCGATAAATGGAATCGGATGGTTGCGGACGAGAGTGGAGGTCAAGGGAGACCTTAAGTCTAAACATATTAGCATGGTGGTCTGACCAACTAAGCGGTAAGATTTCCTCTAAGGTAATACAGGCATTGCTACTAAAGAGACAGCAGCTCAGTGTGTGTCCGGCCAGATGACTGGGCTGTTTGATAAATTGTGACAGTTCTTATGTGACCAGCATCTCGAGTAATGCTTTAGTAGCTTTATCTGACTTAGATTCAAGGTGAAAATTGAGGTCCCCTGATAAAGCGAAGTCCTTGGTAGAAAGACTGGTTTAGAGTAGTCCACTGCGATTGTTAATAAAACTGGTTCTTGGGCCAGGTAGCCGGTAAATCAAGAGGCGTTTAAAGAAGTGCTTGTGGCTAATTCTTGGTTAAAAAGGAGGGCTTTGCAGTCTGGAGACGGTACTGCGTCAAAGGTGGGTGCAAACAAGTTGTAGTATATTATAGCTAAGCCACCCCCTCTTTTTGAAGGTCTGTCTAGCCTGAATACAGCAAAAACGGTGGGTGTTGCGATAGTTAAATCAAGGCTAGAAACCACATCTGCCCAGGTTTCTGTAATGAATAAAATGTCCATCTTCTTACTGTCTAACAAATCGGCAATTTCAACATAGATGCTTGTTTGGCTGTGTGATAAGGAGGAAGTGAAGAGGGTTAACTCAGGGGGTGGTAGGGTTAGAGGACTTGGCAAGGTTGAGGCAGCAGTTGGGGCACTTTAATGAGGAGCTGTGAAGGGGAGGAGAAGTGAGGTTAAAATAAGTGCAGTCAGCGGAAAGTGTTGGGCTAAGTATATGGAATTCCTTACTGATATAGTTGATTTTGGCAGCAAGTTGGTAAGAGGTTCTGGCGCTAGGTGAGATTCACAGTGCTGGACCCACAGGGGTACCACTGTCAGATGAATACAGCTCAAACCTTACATGTATCATCTGCTGCTAGTTTGATATTGAAATGTCTTCAAATTCAGCTTGGGACTTACTATCTGACAGGCTGGAGCACTTGCTTTTCCAAGACTAGATCCCCTCTACTCAGGGTGAGAAAGGGACCAGAGGGAAAGGCCTGAACCCAGAAGGGCCATTTTAAGACAAATGTTTCCCTGGCCAAACATAAAAATGCACCTTTTCACATCTATTTATTTCCCCCCCTTTTTTTCTCCCCCAACCCCCCCCTTCTCGCTCTCGAGTGTTCACATCTTGCAGCTGCATTTCTCCGGAATCTCGGTTTAACTATTCTCTTATTATTTATTGTCCTTCACCTTCTTATCTTCACCCTCTACCTTACATAACAAAATGGTTTCTAACCTATGGGAGTAGTTTTGCGGCGTGAATTTCTGGATTCACATGCTATGCATTATTACCACATCTAGTGGTTGGGCCTTGAATTCTCCTCTGTATTAGTAGTCCTTCTCGTTTTTTTTTGGTTTGGGCATCGACTGTCCCACCATGTGGTGCCTAATTTAGCCTCTCCTGACGTTATGCGCCCTACCCAAAATCTCCCATGCATGGTCACTATCTTCGGATTCTTTATTTTTGTTGTAATGAAATTGTTCTTTCATCTTCTGCAGAGGTCACATGTTAATCCAGAACATTCAAGCTACAAAACTACTCCTACAGTAAAAAAAACATTTCATGTTGCACGCACCTGAAACTTTTCTGGATTCACATGCGGTGCATTGATTTTTTAGCTTTTTTTTTATCCTGGTCATGGTTGGGTTGAAGATGGGGTTGTGGTTGTAAATGAATGTTTTAATACTATTTGTCCCACTTGAGATTCCTTGTTCATTTGTATGTCTATGCAATAGTGCTTTGTGAACGTGTGCACTGATGGCGAAGAACCTGCCATGCCAACATCCTGCAATGGTATATTTGCAGGAAAGGCCATTGTTGCTCCCTTTTTAGGTCTCGCCTGCATTGCAGCGCATGCGCTGTTCGCCTTGGCGAGATCTATTGTCATTGGTTTTCTGTCCAGTTTCTTTGGAAGTGGGGTTGGTGACCGCCTTTCTCCCTTAGGCCCTGCCCACTCGCCTAGTGTTGCAGCCCAGGCGCGCTGCAACTCTTTACGTTGTGTCCTTGCGTCATGCTCGAGCCCCCCTTCTCTGAGAGGCTTGCGGTCTCTTGCTCGCCCGCTTTTACTTTCGATGGATTTAAGCCCAGATCTCTGTACTGGGGTGAATGTATGACAAATTTTTTGCATTCATTCAATCAACTGTTATTTTTGCAATTGTCACCCTGAGTGGGGCGGGTATGCCCAGACGTGGGTCCCGTGCTCTCCATGCCACTGAAATCAAGCTATCCTAGCTGAAAAGGGGTGAAACCCTGAAACCGGTCCTAGGATGCTTGTTTCCAGTCCAGGGAGGACCTGGCTTGGCAGTTCGGGCTGGAATGTTCCATGGGGCACAGGGTCAAGACTGATTTGCATATGGCTGGGTTCAAACTGGAACGGCATGGAGAGATAAAAAACGATGGATTTAGGCCCAGATCTCTATACTGGGGTGAATGTATGACCATTTGTGTGGCAGCGCATATGAGGGTGACGTTTCAAATAGTTGAGGTTTCCGTGACACGTGATGGTTCCTACTGTCATCGGTGCAGTGCTCTGCACTGCCGTGTAGGGTAAAATGAGGCCCTCACTCCCTGCAGAATGTGGCAAGCGGCCAATGAGTCTCCCATAACTGACATATATTTATTGATTTGGGCTGAAAGCCCCCCCGCCCCTTCCTTGGAGGGTCCCCACCCTTCAGCTGCTGCAGAGGCTTGTGGTAGGCCCTGGCTGTGCAGTACATGCCTGTGTGCACGCTGTCTAGTGATGAGCTGCAGCATGATTTTCCACCAGAGAGTGCTGCGTGGTGCAGTTCTATGGGTAAATACAGTATTCAGTGAATAGGTGCAGTACTAAGTTATGTAGCGCTACTTTATTTGAAGTGGTCTGCAGCGCTGTGCTGTGGTGTTATCTAACTATAAGAGGAGTGTAGTATAATACGGTCGGAGACTGGTGTTTTATTTCGTGAGTGTGTCAGTACAGTTGTGTGTGTGTATGTGACTGTGTGTGGGGGGGGTGTTAGAAGGGGGTCGGGGAAAAGAGAGATGATTGGATAGGTGTACTAGTGTTGCGAGTGCTGTTCGTTAGTTAAGTCAAGGGGAAAAGCCATATATATTTAATGGGTCATCACTGAGCAACGAACAAAGCCTTCTGTGCGCATGTAGATACATCAATCCTGGGCAGATTCGAATCGCAGAAGTGGCAGCTCTGCCTTTCATCCTCCCGAAATGAATAAAACAGTGGTAACCTAGATTATTCACAACCCTTTGATAATAAACAACGTGTCGCCAAACATCTATATATTGTATTACCAATTAATTGTAACCAGGATGGTGAATGGCCACGTCACTTTCACATGACGCCAGAGCTCGGACGTGAAGTGCTAACCTGCTTGTGAACTGGAGTGAGTCATGGTGGCGTCAGATTCTGCAGCCTGCTGCGTGACATCTCGTTTGTGAGTAATGCCTCCACCAACCCCCTGTAAGACGTGCTTCCCCACTGGTTTAGGTTTTTTTTCTTTATGGTGGGGGGGGTGCACAGGGATGTTTCTTGTGGCTCAAAGCATGCAGCCGGGGGCAGTCCACGGACAAATTGCGGTGACCCGGCAGAGGCCATGCGCGGCTGTAACTTCTGGAGTTGCAGCGTTGTGTTGGTGAGGAATAAGGTGCATTGGAAGAGCCCTGTTCGGACTCCAGTGCTAGAACAGCAGTGTGCTGCATACCAGGACTGATGTGGTTTGGCAGAGCTGCGCGTGGGTCCCTACGGAAGAACAGTAGATTTGCAGATGATTTTATTTTTTGAAAGTTTTATATAAAGGTGAACGAGGGTGTGCAGGAGATATTTTTCCTAGTGGTTGAGTCGCCTGCTCCTCACTACACAGTGCCAGCCCCTGATGTGATGGCACTTCGGTGACCCCGAGAACGTAACCCTGCAGGTTGTACGTATACTTAGCCCTGCATGCTTTCCATCTGGCCATATTGAGCCCATATGCCGTGCCAGGCTTATACTTGTAGTCAGTATTGCACATAAATATTGTGCTACTTTCTGCTTGCTGCCCTGCGTAGACTGTGGGTTAGGTAACAATTTGGTCTGAACCCTGAACTCGGTGCTGGGCAGGTAGCCTACACTAGGTCTCCACTTTGTGCCAAGGATGCACACAGTTGCCCAGCTCTGTACTCACCACGGATAACACATTCAGATGCACATGCACTCTGCGCCGCCCTACATTTAAGCGCTGCTTCCGTCCCAGTTCCTTTTTCAATCTTCTCTCATACTTCCCCCACCTTCACAGTTTTGCTCTGACTTCCGCCTCTTATTCTCTCACCCTCATCTCTCTGGTTCTCCAGCTGCACCGCTCATTCTTCTACCCACTTCACCAGTTCACTTTCTCACCACTAACTTTACCCCTCTCTTTCTTACCTCGCTCTCCCCTATGGTTCCTTCTCATGCACATTCCTCAGTGACTTACTCCGCGCACAGACAACAGGGAAAACAAATCACCCATAACAAAATATAAACAGTTAACCTCCACTGCTCGCTCTCACTTTCACTCTGGCCATTACCCCTATTCCTGAGTTTCCCTCTGCTCCACTTTTATTCCCTGGTTCTCTACCACCTCCACTCTTCCACAGTCGCCTGCATGTTTTCCACATTCCCTCATATTCGCACCTGGGTCTCTGCCTTCTACTTCTTTATATTTCTTAACTGTTTCTCTGTCTCCCAGTTCCATTGTCCTCTCTTCCTCCTTCGGTCACCCTACCATGTCCAAGTCCTACAGGGTCTCTCCATCATCTCCAACCTTTCTCTCACCTTCGCCTCTCCCACTCCCTTCCCCTCTAGCTCCACTTGTCTCCTTACAGATTCCACCTTGTTCCTATTTTTTTGACCCCATCTTCTGCAATCGGCATCATTTCTATTACTCACCGCTCCATCATCACCCTTCCCTTGTCCTTCTCATCTCTAACGCTTATTCCCTCACCATTTTGTGCTCCATCCCCTTCTCTTCCCTATACAATCAGCATAATTTCACTCAATGCTACACACTTCCACACCACACAATTCAACTCTTCATATTTCCATTCCACGCCACATAATTCAACAGCAAGCCACATCATTCAACTCAACACAATTACACAACACACCAAATACATTCAATCCATACCACAGAATTCTATCTCATGCCACAAGAAAACAACAGCACACCACATAATTAAACTCCTCTACAAACCACTCCCGAACACAAAATACCATTCCAAATAATTACACTCCATAATGCACAATGCCACTCCACATAATTCCAGTGCATTCAATACCACATCTTTACTCTCCACAAAAAAACCACTGCACACCATACCACGTAATTCCACTACACTAATCCACTCCATACAATTCTACCTCATAGAATTCCACAACTAACAATACCAATTCAACCCACACAATTCAACTCCACACCACCTACATCCACTACACCCCAAACCACAGCACATAGGTAAAAAATATTATCATTAATAGTAATCCGCATTTGTAAAGCGCACAATCAACCGTAAGGGTCTCTATTAGCTGGGGGCCGTCGGGAAAATTAAGCAAGCTATTGCCTAGAGTCACATGGTGCTAGACTAATCTGCCGCCAGTGCCGGGGATTGAACCGTGAACCCCAGATTCCGGAGTCAGCCTCTTCTTTAAAACGCCAATAGCTCTAACTCTCACAAATGCTAGACCTATTGCATTGCAAATGCTTGTTAGGAGTGGAGTGTGCTTCTCGTTGGGTTTGTAGTTCTATTCCCGCTGTTGCATGACACATTTGCATTATTTGTGTGATCCATCTTCGGATGGTTATTTTTGCAACTGGTTTCCCCATGTTCTTGTCTGCAAATGACACCAATAGCTTTTTTCCCCTGCTAATTGGTCTTGTGGTCTACATATAGTACATTACAGCTCTTCTGGCATCCAGCGTGTGTAGCTCTACTTCCGTTTGTGTAATTGGTTCCTGAAAGAAACTTGGTATTTGGTTTGATTGGTTCACGTGGAATTGTGAGATGACTTTAGGTAGGAAATATGGGTTAGTTTTCATGGCTAGCCTGTCTTTGTGCATTTGCATGTATGGCTCTTGGATTGGGAGTGCTTGCAGTTCACTTACTCTCCGAAGAGTTGTCATTGTAATAAGGAAAAGTGTCTTCAACGTGACCAGTTTTTATTAAGCCCTGTGAAGTTGCTGAAGTGGTTTTCCCATTAGTTGTGTTTGCATTAACTTTAAATTCCATGTTGACGCTGGCATCCTTTTTGGTGGAACTATTCGTAATGCTCCCTCAAGGAATCTTTTTATTACAGGGGTTTTGAGGAAACTCCTTCCCATATGACCTCTTGTGTAGGCCACTATTGCTGCTAAATGTACCTTCAACGAAGCAGAAGGTAGTTTGTTTTCTAGTAGGTGTGTGAGATATCTTTGGACTGTTGTGTCCTTTGTATTATCTTTTAAAAAGTCAAATTCGTGGCACCACCTTGAGTACCTTTCCCATTTGGTTGTGTATCATTTTCATGTCATTGGTCTTCTTGCTTCTCAAAGAATCGCCATTGTGTTCTCTGGTAGATTGAGATGTACAAATCGCATGTCCTCGGGAGCCAAGCTGCTAAACTGAGGGGTTTTGGCTCTGGATGGAGTACTTTTCCGCCTCATGCATGGAGAGTAAATCTTGTAGGCCCGGGAGCTGCTGCATGTTGTCTTGGGCTATCTCTATTAGATCCGAGAACAAAGTTTGTCTCACTCACAGTGGTGCAATAAGTATTAGTGTCACTTGAGACTGTTTGCATTTGTTGATTACTTTGGGTAACAGTGGGATCGGGGGAAAAACCAAAGTAAATTTCCCTGACTAGTCTATCGACAGAGTATTCCCGGGGAGTGGTGGTGTGGGTGGTTGGACACAAAGGTTCTGTATTTTTTTGTTTTCAGGTGTTGCAAACAGGTCTATTTCTGGTGTTCCATATTGCCTAAATTTCTGTTTGAGTACTGTTTGCTTAAGTTCCTACTTGTTTGAGGAGGATGCCCGTCTACTTAGCTTGTCTGCTTCTACGCTGTCATTCCCTGGAAGATGTACTGTTGTTATGTTTGTCTCTGGATGGCCCACCTCCAGATCTCCCGTGCTAGTTTTGACAGTACAAATGGTTTTGTCCCTCACTGTTTGTTCAGACAGAACATTATTGTTGTATTGTCCGTTAGAATTAGTAATGAACAGTCTTTATTTCCAGTACATTTATAGGTTGTTCAGCTTCCTGCTCTTTCAAAATTCCTCTAATCTAGAGGATCCCCATATGCGACGTCAGTAGTAATGTTTACTGTGGGAGTTGGGGATATGAATGTTCTCCCCCTGTGTATATTTGTCCTGTTCCACTACACCTGTACTCCTTGCTTGATGTTTTTTCTGCGTTACCTACAAACGTTTCTCCTCATCTTTTCGTTGCTCCTTTTTTACATCAAGGACCGTTATTTCAGCATCTGAGCCTTCATCTTCGGCAACTTCGGCTATGTTGTCCTCCTCCTCCTTGCTGATAAGCTCCAGGCCTCTCAGCGACAGAGTATCTTTCTGCCCCTGAATCTCGTAGCGTGCTTGTCTCGGTTGTTCTCTTGGCTGCAAGGTCTTCGGTTTGAAGTCTGCACAGGCTTCACAGTTGTCACTTTTGTGGTCCAGCGGAGGGCAACCGTTGCACCCTTTGTGGTCATCCTTTTGTGCAAATTTTGGTTGGCACTTTGTGCAGAATTGGAAGGGTGTCTTCTCCATGTCTCATGGAAAAGGGGGGCCCTGTCCGGACATTCTCCAGGACACCCTTGACATGCAGTCTTGATGATTTTTTTAATTGGCACCTTGTTTCGATGGTCTTCTACGGTATTTCTTCTTCTTTAACAAACATTTGAATAAACTTTTTATTTTCATAGATTGGAGACCCTTCAGCAAAGCTTCCAGACCAAACGGCCGATAAAAAGAATTTAAAGATGGCGACACCGCTTGGGAGCGTCCAGGGAGAGCGCATGACGTCAGAAGAGGCTGGATTAGGCACCAAATAGTGGGACAGTCGATGTCAATGTTTTCTTTTTTTTTTTAACTGAGAAGAAGCGCTACTAATGCAAAGGAGAATTCCGGACGCAACCACTAAATTGTGGAATAATGCACAGCATGAGAATTCAGAAAAGAATCACGCTGCAAAACATATTTTCGCATCCTCCTCTTTCAAACTTTTCATCTTGCCCATCATCTAATGCCCTCCTCTCGGTCATCCTCACACACAATCTCTTTTCGCTCTTATCTTTTAAATACCTTAATCTTCCATGCTCATATCTTTTGCTAATGACTTCTTGTTAGACATCCAGCTTCACTTTCTTCTCACAACCTTCTCTCCCTAGCATCCTGTTCCTACCTGCTTCTCTTACCTACTATGCTTCTCTAACATACACCCACACCATTCTTTCACTAAAACACCCCCTCATTCATCCTCCTCACAGCTTACCCCAGTCTCTTTCACACTCTCTACCACCTCCTGATTCTTAGATACTTTTATTCGCTCTTTTTCACACACAAATCTGGCAATTGTGGTGCTTCTTATTGTACCAATCTTAAAATTATTGAGAACCATCACAGTCTAGCAGTGCATGTGTAAGAGATTGTAAGTAAAAGCAAAAGGTGTGTGAGAGTTTGTGTGCTTGGGTATGACTGAAAATGAAAAAGGGGCGTGGCTTGGCACGCAATGGCGACGGAAGCTTAAGGGTAGAGCTCCGGCCGGAGCTCCCCTTCCACGGGCCAGAAATCCGTCCCAGTTCCTTGCAACCGGCTCAAATCACAGGCGGAGCGCCCCGGCGTCTCCCTTCGCCCACCTACCGATTTTGGAGAAACTCGACTGCTCCTGGCCGCTCCGGACCCCTCGGGGCTGTCATAGCCGTACTGCAGGCCGCGAGGTCGGCGGCCGGGGTGACGCGAGGCCGGGGATCGCGCCACGAGACTAGGCCTGAGGGCGGGGCCTGCGCCGGGTGGTGCTGGGAGCCTCCGGCGGACGCGTCGGCCGGACCCGTACACTCGCGGTACTACCCGCAGCTGACCCGCATAGACTATTCTACACCCCACACATCCTGCAGACAACGAACGGGGAGAGGCCCTGAACAATGAGCCTGAAGGGGAAAATGGCGGAAAGCTAAGGCGCAACCTGGCGACGGAAGCGGACTCGCCCTGCTAGCTGGGAGACTATGTGCACAATAGAGACACCCCCCAGGGCATACACCGCCCGGGGCAACTGCGGAGGCGCTACTCAAGCTGTGCAGTGGATAAGATAAACAGATGCCATCCTTGCCCCTGCAGCCCCCTAGGTCCCTCGACAATGCCGCCCTCTCGGCACACACCGCAAGCGCGACCATAAGAGACAGAGGATCGCACTGGGGCACGGGGCCAGGGGGGACCCCCGAACACCCAGGCCCGGCCCCTGGAGGCCGCGCCCAACCACAAGAAGATCTGGTGCCTGCGGATGGACATGATGTATTAGCGTGACACTCTGTTGGCCGCCTGGCACCCCGGGGGTTCCGGGACGTGAAACTAAGCCAGGCACACGTGGAGCGCTGCTGCGGAGGGGGACGAGGCCGGGTGGCGAGAAGGGCCCCATGTGACAAACTGAGGCGGGACGGCGCACTGGCAAAGACGGAGTATGGAGCCTTCCCATACTGAGGAGACCGGGAATCGCCGAACCCGGGATGCTGAGGTGAGCTGCCGATTGCCTCCCCCCAACCCCCTCGCCCCGGCGACCTCGTCTACGGGGGAGTCCCCCCGCGCCACACACGACCAGCGGCTCTGTGGTGCCCATGTATCCGGAGCGGCGAAGAGCCAAAGGCTAGAGGACATCGCATAAGGTGGCACAGGGAGACGCTTCGAACAACGCGACGATCGTTTGCACATGGTCTACCTGAGCTATGGGGTGACCCCCGCCGCAGAGCCACTGCACGGACGCTGCTGATAGCACCCAACGCCCTGACCCATGGCGGCTATACCCATCGGGAGTTGTGAACAGCACAAAGTGCCTGAGACAAGAGCGCTGCACAACCCGGAAACTCCCCGAGACTGCCGCACTCCTGAGACGGTGCTCCTCAAGTCATCCATCGGAACGTCCCCTGCCATCGGGGATCCCAGCCAACACCAGCTACCCTACTCTTCGACCTGCCCATGTCTGGGGGAGAGAAGACTCGAACTGGCCTTGGGGGTGCATCTTCCAAGGGGAAAATGGACAGGTTATCGAAGCAGATGGACATGGACCAGGTGGCGACGAAACTGCACACTGTACTGCCTGCCATGGAACGGCTAGAGGAATCGCTCCAACTCACCCGCACCTCGCTGGAGACCAAAATAGACAGTGTGGCGATTGACCTCAACCATCTTAAAGCCGACCACAAGAAACTGCTGCCGGAGGGTGCCCTGTCGCCGCACTTCGTGGTGGAACGTGCGCACCGAGTGCCGACGAGGCCTCTCCCCACGGGATCTAATCCTAGACCACTGCTCTTCCGGGTTTTGAATTACCGTGACCAGGATACAATCCTGCACGAAACCAGGAAGCTTGGAGATGTCCAAATCGACAACACTAAAGTGATGTTCTTCCCAGACTATACAATACAGGTGCAGCACCAGAGACATTCCTTCTTGGCGGGGAAACAAAGGCTGCGCCAAATTGGACTTAAGTACTCCCTCCTCTTCCCCGCCAAGCTAAGGGTCAAAGCACAAGACAAAACGCATTTCTTCACTAACCCGGAGGAAAGTGAGGCTTGGCTGGACAGCTGTGTAGATACGACGCCCAGACGTGCGCAGGCACGTGCCCGGGGATCGCAGCGTCGCCGTAGACATAGAATACCCTCAAATCATCAATCGCAAAGGTCAGAGACCCACTCCCCACCCATGGAACTTGTCCTACAGGAACAACAAGATGCCCTTGCGAAAGTGACGGAAATAAGCGGCTCACCAACATCGGACTCCGCAATGGTAACCAGCCCCCGGGCCTTCCCGAGTGATGATGAAGCTATTTACGGTTTTCCTGAGTCTCAGCAATCCATAGAGCGACCGGATGTAACACCACAGAAAGTGGATTTGCTTAATTAAGGAACACCATGAGTCCTCATCAAGGTGTACTTGAACAACAATGTCGCTCGGACCTCCGGTCAGGCGGATACCCAGATGGGATTGCGGACAGCTGAACGCCCGGGGCGGGGCCCCTTGTGCGGCCTCCGACTGCAGACAAGAGACACAGTGAGTACTACTCTTGACACTTGTTTGGGGGAGCGATGCCCTGCTGGGGTTGGTCCCCGGCTGCCACCGCCTGCTGAACTTTGACTTTTGGCGATCCAACCGCAGGTGTGTGATACAAGCCTGCACCATTTATTTGACTATGGCTAGCTCTGAAGTAGCATATGCATTGGAAAAAACCATGCCAAAACAAGACCACCATGTTTCTTTGCTGGACAATACCAGCTTCCCAGGGCCCGTGGAGGGGCGATGTCTTCTCCACTGATCGCTTTGTCCTGGGGCCATAACCGTGCCTGTTGTATAGCACCCCCCTGAACTGAAAAGTTATTCATCTCACTAGAGAGTTTGGACGTCGGCATGTTCGGGAACCGACCTTTTGGCATTTTTTACTGGTTTAACCCATTGTGGTTTGTTATGCTTTCAACCCCCCAACCCCCCTGTTTTATGGACAATTCATATAAGTATCAACGAGGATGTCTTTGTGGGAGATTGGTGAAAATGTATAGAGGTCCTGGGGGTGGGCTCCTGGAGCGGAGGGGCAGAGGGAGACGAATGTGGGGAGCACCAATTATGGTTAAATGACTGCGATAAATATATGCACCTGGAATGTTAGAGGCATGCACACGTCATCGCGCAGGTATCAAATTCACTCCTACCTCAAACTTCACCAGGTCCACATAGCCCTTCTCCAGGAGACGCATTTGAATAAGGCAGAAGCGCAAACGCTGCGCCGCAGATGGCGCGGGCAACTTTATGCCACCGAACACTCCTCCTATGCCCGCGGAGCGCTGTTGTGAGTGAAACCCGGGACCCCCTTCACGGCCTCACACACACACACATAGACCCCGGGGGCAGATTCGTGATAATACGGGGCAAACTGGACGGGCAGCCGGTGGTCATAGCCTCCATATATTCCCCTAACACAGATCAGGGAGATTTTTTAGCGCAACTGTCTGCGAAACTGGTGCCTTGGCATGGCGTCTCTTGGATATTGGGAGGCGATTACAATTGTATACTCGATGCCACGCTAGACCGCTCCTCCCCGCCCGTTGTCAGTACGGCAACGTATGGAGCTATGAAAGCACTCACCAATTGGGCAACACAATGGGGATTACATGATGCCTGGCGGACCCACAACCCAACCTCCAAAACCTACTCCTACTATTCAGGGGCACACAATCTACATGTGCGACTGGACGGATTCCTGATATCCACAGAACTTCTCCCCCTAGTGACAGACACGTATTATATGGGTCGCACCCACTCCGATCACAACCGGCTCATACTGAGCATAGCATGGACACGCCCACACCCGCCCGTGCCCACCTGGAGGCTACAGCTGGCCCTGCGTCTGTCCCCTTCCGCGACTCCCTTTCCGCACAAACGGCACAGTACTTTGAGGAGAACACCGGCACAGCGTCCTCCCCCCAGATTGAGTGGGACGCCTTCAAGGTAGTGCTAAGGGGACACTGCCTGGGTACGCAGGGGCACATACAGGAACAACTAGAGAGGGGCCTGACGCGCATAGAGTCTGACCTACTCCGACGGGAACAGGAGGCGATGGGTGGAGAGGATGAATCACTGCACATGACACGCGCCGAGCAAGAGAGGCTACTGGAGCGGCTACGTCATGTCAATTACGCTGCCCACTCGGCACGCACGCACCACCTTGGTGATAAGCCCGGCAAACTACTGGCCTGGCTCATCAGTCAGGACGACCGCACAGCGCCAGTATCCGCGATATACACGGATGAGGGCGAGGTGGTGTATACGCAAACTAAAATACACGAGGCCTTCACGAGCCACTACCGAGCCTTATACCGCTCCCAGCTCCGAGTCCCTGCCGAAGATATTGCAAACTATCTCTCGGACATACAGCTGCCGAAAGCAACTGCTGCGCAGCAGGACGACCTGGGCGCGCCGCTCACGTCCGACGAACTGCGTGTCACCATTTTTGCCTTATCGAACGGCAAGTCCCCGGGTCCAGACGGGTTGCCAGACAAATATTATAAGGCTTGCTCAGATATTCTGGTCCCGGAATTGCTGAAGGGGTATGCGGCGGCCACGGATGGTTCTGCTCTCCCTCGCACACTCAACGAGGCCACGCTTATCTCCCTCCTAAAACCAGGCAGAGACAGCATGCGTATGGACTTTTATCGGCCGCTGGCCCTGCTAAACACCGACTATAAAATACTAGCTTCTACTCTGGCTCAACGTCTGGCCCCTCTAGTCCTGACCCTTGTACACCATGACCAGAATGGCTTTGTACCTACACGCAGCACCTCCCGCAACGTCCGTAGATTGTTCAAAATACAAGCATATGCCACCCACAACTGTCCCCGATCGGGATGCCTCGTCTTAGACTGCAAATGCTACTTACCAGTATGCATCTGTTCTTGGCATGTAGGGCTGCTGACATTCATATCTGTGCATAGATCGCCGCCTAGTGTTGGGTCGGATGATTGCACATTGTTGTCCTGGAAGAGTCTTCGAAGTATCACGAGATAGGTGGCTCCTCCCCTGGACTACAGTGCGCATGGGCATCGACTCCATCCCCAGATTGTTTTTAGCCATTGTGGCCGAGATGGAGTGAACTTTGTGAGTGATGACCATGCTATGAAATGTATGTAAATACTGCAGCTGCTACAGGCGCCGGGGAGGAGGGCGGGCGATATGAATGTCAGCAGCCCTACATGCCAAGAACAGATGCATACTGGTAAGTAGCATTTGCAGTTCGAGGCATGTGGGCTGCTGAATTCATATCTGTGCATAGAATACATAGCAGTCCCTCCATTAGCGGCGGCCGCCCGTGCCAGCTGCAGCAGTTTGGAAAAGTGTCTTGAGAACAGCCTGCCCTACAGCTGCTTGCTGCTTGGAGTGCACATCTACACAGTAATGTTTAGTAAAGGTATGTGTGGTATACCATGTGGCTGCTCTACATATGTCCTCTAAGGGAATGTTTCCAAGGAAGGCCATAGAGGCCCCCAACTTTCTGGTGGAGTGGGCTCTTGGTGGAATAGTAAGAGTGCGTTTAGCTTTTGCATAACAGATCTGAATACATTTCACGATCCACCTAGCAATACCAGCCTTGGAAATAGCGTTACCTTTGTGGTGTGACGCAAAGGCAACGAAAAGCTGCTTAGTTTTTCTAAAATCCTTGGCCCTGTCCACGTAATACATCAGGGCCCTTTTGACGTCAAGGGTGTGGAGCATCCGCTCCGCCAGTGACTCAGGATTTTGAAAAAACACCGGCAACTCAATTGTTTGGTTTATGTGGAACTGAGACACAACCTTGGGTAGAAATTTAGGGTTAGTGCGGAGTACTACCCTGTTAGCATGAACCTGGAAGAACGGCTCCTGGATTGTGAGGGCTTGCAGCTCACTAACCCTACGTAGCGATGTAATTGCCACTAAGAAGGCCACTTTCCAAGTCAAGAATTGAAGTTCGCAGGAGTGTAGTGGCTCAAAGGGAGGACCCATCAGTCTTGTAAGAACCACATTGAGGTTCCATTCTGGAGCTGGTGGGGTCCGTGGTGGAATGACCCGTTTGAGTCCTTCCAGAAAAGCTTTGATAGCAGGCACTTTGAAAAGTGAAAGGTGCTGTCTATTTTGGAGGTATGCGGCCATCGCAGATAGGTGAATGCGGATGGAAGTATATGCCAAATTACACTGGTACAGATGGAACAGGTAACAGATGATGTTCTGAATGGAAGCATCTAGTGGATTAATGTCGTGGTTTGCGCAATAAATGACAAACCGCTTCCATTTGGCCGCATAACAGGCTCTAGTAGTGGGCTTCCTTGCCTCCCGAATGATGTCCATACAATTGGGAGGAAGGTTGAGGTAGCCAAACTCTAGGACTTCAGGAGCCAGATCGCCAGGTTGAGCTGTCGCGGATCTGGGTGCTGAATGTCGCCATGGCTCTGCGTCAGAAGGCTGGGTGTGAGATGAAGCCTTTGATGCGGTACCACGGACAGTTCCAGAAACGTGGTGTACCATGGTTGGCGAGCCCACGTTGGAGCAACTAGGATGAGAGTCATCGAGTGTTGCTTGAGCTTGCGTGCCACCAGCGGTATCAGGGGTGCTGGGGGGAAAGCGTACGCAAATTTGCCTGACCAGTTCATCCATATCGCATTGCCCTGCGATTGTGGGTGTGGGAACCTGGCGGCGAAGCTTTGGCATTTTGCGTTCTCCCTTGTGGCGAACAGGTCTATCTCTGGATGACCCCATCTTTGAAAGTACGGCTGGAGTACTGATGGATGTAACTCCCACTCGTGCATCTGGTGGCTGTGCCTGCTGAGCAGGTCCGCCATCTGATTGTCCTTGCCTGGGAGGTGTTCTGCCATGAGGAAGATGTTCCTCTGAATGGCCCACTTCCACATGCTCTGAGCCAGATGAGACAGCTGCGGAGAGTGTGTTCCTCCCTGTTTCTGAATGTAGTACATGGCGGTCATGTTGTCCGTCCGGATCAACACGACCTTGTTGCACAGATGTACTTTGAACGCCTTTAAGGCCATGAAGATCGCCATCAGTTCCAACACATTGATGTGTATCTTCCTCTGCTGTAGAGTCCATAGTCCCTGCACTGTGTAATGGAGTACATGCGCTCCCCAACCCTGGAGAGAAGTGTCCGTCGTCAGGATAATCTGTGGCACAGGCTCCTGGAACGGTCGGCCCTTGCAAAGGTTTTGTGGATTCCACCAATGCAGAGAGTTGTATGCCCGACCGCTCACCAACACTAGGTCTTTCAATTGCCCGTGAGCCTGAGTCCACTGACGTGCTAAGCACTCCGGAAGCGGGCGCATATGTAGTCTCGCGTGCGGGACAATGGAGATGCAGGAGGCCATCATGCCTATCAACTGCATGAACACTCTTGCTGGAAGCGAGTGCTGAGGTCTGAATCTTTGGATCAGCGACTGAATGCTGGCGATTCTCACTGAATTCGGCTGCGCAGTGGCCGCCAGAGTGTTTATGGTTGCGCCCAGATACTGCCGTATGTGGGCGGGCTGGAGATGTGATTTTGGGTAATTCAGTGAGAATCCCAGATCGTGCAGAAGGTGAATAGTGTGGGACATGTGGTCGGCGCACTGCTGGTTCGACTTTGCCTGAATGAGCGAGTCGTCCAGATAGGGGTAGACGTGGATGTTTTGACGTCTTAGATGCGCCGCCACCGTCGCTAGGCACTTCGTGAAGACCCTGGGCGCCGTGGTGACCCCAAAAGGCAGAACCTTGAACTGGTAGTGCTGGTTTTGAATGGTGAACCGCAGATATTTCCTGTGTGAAGGATGCAGGGGAATGTGAAAGTATGCATCCTTGAGATCCAGAGTTGCCAGGAAGTCCCCCTGCTGAAGCAGTGGGAGAACCTGCTGCAGAGTGAGCATATGGAAGTGTTCTGACAGAATGTACCAGTTGAGAGGTCTGAGGTCTAGGATGGGCCTGAGGGATCCGTCTTTCTTTGGAATGAGAAAATACAGGGAGTAAACCCCTGTACCCCTTTCCTGCAGTGGAACGGGCTCTATTGCCCCTTTTTGCAGCATGACGTTGACTTCTTGCTGCAACAAGTGCAAGTGCTCGCCGGACATAGGACGGCTTTTTGGAGGTATGTTGGGTGGAGTGGATGTGAGCTCCAGACAATAACCGTGTTGGATAAGAGATATGACCCACCTGTCCGTGGTGATGGACTTCCACACGGGCAGGAACTGCTGGAGTCTCCCCCCGACCGGTGTTGCATGGTCGGGGGGCAGTGACAAGGCGTCACTGTTTGCTGGCGGTGGAGGACCTGGAGCTGTTATTTCCACGTTCTCTGCCTTTGACGTTGTTGCCACGGTATCCACCCCGACCCTTGTTGGTATATGAGGTTTGGGTGTTACTTTTATAAAATTGCGTGGATTGTGACGCCTGACCCCTTGAGGTGCCTCTGTTATTGGAGAGGCGAAAGGAACCACCCCGAAACTGCTGGGACTGCAGGGCACCCATAGATTTAGCCGTGTCAGTGTCTTTTTTCATTTTTTCTAGGGTGGTATCCACTTCTGGCCCAAACAGGTGGTCAGGATTGACAGTTTGGTTTAGGATGGTAGTCTGAATGTCCGGTTTAAAGCCTGAGATTCTGAGCCATGCATGTCGGCGCAGCAGAACGCTAGTGTTGATAGCCCGCGAGGCGGTATCAGCCACATCTAGAGCACACTTAATTGAGGCATTAGTGATAAGTTTTCCCTCCTGAACCAACATTTCCGCACCCTCCTTATACTGATCTGGTAAGTGCTGTAGAAGGGACTCTAGAGTGTCATAGTGCGCCCTGTCGTAGCGTGCAAGTAGCGCCTGCGTGTTGGATATGCGCCATATATTGGCTGCCTGCGCAGCAATACGTTTCCCTGACGCCTCAAACACTTTTGATTCCTTGTCTGGGGGAGGAGCATCACCCGTGGTCTGTGAGTTGGCTCGTTTACGTGCGTTGGAGACAACCAGAGAGTCTAGCGGCAACTGTCCTTTGATGTACGTTGGATCAGTGGGCGCTGCCTTGTACTTCTTGTCAATACGAGGATTAATGACTCTTGCCCGGGTGGGCTCCTTGAAAACTTCTGGCGCATGTTTTAACACTCCTTTGAGCATTGGCAGTGTCTTGACAGTTTTTTCTGCCACTGAGAAAGTGTCAAAAAGAAAGTCGACATCAACTGGGTCTGCATGGAGGTCGACGTCATGATTGGCGGCAGCCCTTTCAATTAAAGCATTGAAGGCCGCAGAGTCTTCCGTTGGGGAAGTTTTGGCAGCAAAAAGCTGCGGCTCATGTCCTGAATGAGGGTCCCCAGGGTCGCCCCCAGCAGACCATGGCTCCGTGACATCCTCGGGGTCTGAGTAAACTGGATAAGCATACTCATCCTCGTCTTCTCCATCACCCTCCCCAGCATTGGAATGAGTGGGTGAGAGATCCTGACCTTGCGGAGATGCAGGCTCCATAGGGGCAGATGTACCCGCAGAGTCCAACTTCTTCTTAAGTGGGATGTGGAAATGCTCCAACGCTGGCTCCGGGGTGATCTTCCGTTTAAGGAGAGATAGCTTGCCTGTGTTGGCGTCGATGACCACCTCTCGACGCTCCTCCTCCGCCAGTGGTTGTTGTCGTGGGTTTTGAACCACCGACGATGCCTTTGGAGTCGAAGCCAACTTCAAGGGCACTCCGGCCCCAGGTTTCGCTGCGAAAGCCTTCGGCGCCGTCCTTGGCGGCAGCGTGAAGAGAATTGGCGTCTGCGCCTTCGCCGGTTTCTGCAGAGGCTTGGGCGACACAGTGTCCTTCGGGTCGACCGCCGCGGCCCCCTCCCGAATACGCTGAAGGGAGTCTGTGACCTTCTTGGTAAACGAGGCAGAGGGACGGATCGGCTCGAGAGAGTCCTCCGAACCTGGATTTGGGTCGGCGACCAAGGCCGCAGTCTTCGGAGCCGACGTAGCTCCCCCCTTCGCCTTGTCAGATGGGAGCGGTGCAGCCAGAGACTTGAGGTCAAGCGGTGCAGCCAGAGCCTTGGGGTCGTCCTGGCGCTTCTTTGGGGCCTTCTTATGGTCCTCGACCTTCTTGGCGTCGACTCGATTCTTCAGAGCGTCGACCAACTTCGGCGCCGACGCAGCCGCGTCGGGCGTCTTCGCCTTCGGCTTCGACACCGTAGTCTTCGGGTCGGCCATTTTGGCGTGGCTCTTGAGCTCGACGGCCATCTTGGATTTCTTCGGCGCCGAGGCCTCCGAAGTCTTAGATCCAACCAGTGCGACTTGCACTTTCGGTTTCGATACTGGTGGCGTCGACACTGATGGTTTCACTTTCAGTTTTTGCACCTGGAGTGGTGCCGCACCAATGTCCGTGACTGGGCCGGGAGGCAGAGCCGTGGGACGGGTATCGAGGTCTTGGGTAAGGCCCGAAGGCGATCCCTCGACCTGGGCCTCATAATGGTGGCTGGCCCCGGAGTCAGTGTGAGGAAGCTCCTCCTCCGAGCTATCCTCTACGGTGGCAATGGCCCCGTCGTCGTCCCCTACCTCCTCGACGACTTCCTCGAACTCCTCATCTTCCGCGTCGTAGCTTTCCTCGATCTCTGACGCCGGGTTATAGTCCGAGACATTCTGGATGTTGTCGTCTTCAACATCCTCCTCGAAGATGTTCGCCGGAGGGGGTGCCGAGCTCTGGGCCTGCAGTCTAGCGGCCCGGCGTAGCTTGAGAGTCTTCTTCGACCGGAACTTGGAGCAGGCCATACACTTGGCCTCGTCGTGGTCCGGCGACAAGCACTTGTTGCACACTGGGTGCACGTCGATGTGCGGGTACTTTGAGGCACACACTGGGCACCTCTTAAATGGACTTCGTTCCATGATGAAGTAGTGTGGAGCGTCGTGTAGGCCCGTCCGCGCCGACAGCACGCGGAAGGGCAGCAGTTGTTCGGAGCCGAGGAATAACCAACCCGAACGATAGACAATACCGACGCGAGTCCTAAAGACCTTTTGGTCTCAAATAAAGAAAGTTAAACAACTATCGATTCCGAGAGAGGGAACCGAAACACATCCGAACCCAATGGCGGAAAAAAACAATCTGGGGATGGAGTCGATGCCCATGCGCACTGTAGTCCAGGGGAGGAGCCACCTATCTCGTGATACTTCGAAGACTCTTCCAGGACAACAATGTGCAATCATCCGGACCCAACACTAGGCGGCGATCTATGCACAGATATGAATTCAGCAGCCCACATGCCTCGAACCTAGAGAAAGCCTTCGACTCTGTTGAGTGGCCCTACATCAGAGCGACACTGGAAAAGTATGAACTTGGGGATGACTATATTGACATGGTGAGACTACTCTACCAAAGGCCGACTGTGTGTGTACGCACAGGCGGGCTGCCGTCTGATGCAATTCGGGTGCAAAGAGGGACCAGACAGGGATGTCCCCTGTCCCCACTGCTTTTTAGGTTTCGCTGGGGGGCGGAGCCGTTAGGCTCCTCCTCCAGAGAAATCTATTGAGTACAGTAAGGCACTATGGAACACGCCCCCCGTCCCATTGGCTAGCTCCATAAATGGAGCCTAGCCATTGGACGAGGGGCCTGTCCATCAATGCCGGACCAGACACGGGGGCGTTCCCGAGATTCTTTGGCTTTTGCCGACGTCACGCGACGCCGGGAATGCCCCCGAGTCTGGTCCGGCCCGGCCGTGATTGCTGCTGTCCTGGGCATGTTTTTCCCCGGCACGTTTCCCGCCTCCCTCCCGCCGTTCGTGTTCTCTCCCGCCCCCCTCCCCCCTCACGCCCCCTGTGTCCTCTCCCGCCCCCTCCCGCCGTCCGTTCCTCTCCCGCCCCCCCCCTGTCCTCGTAGGCCTCCCTCCCGCCGTTCGTGTTCTCTCCTGCCCCCCTCCCCCCTCACGCCCCCTGCCCGGGAGTGAGCCGAAGCTCTGCCTGGGCTCCTGAGCCGCTGGTGGAAGCAGCCGCGGAAGAGCTGGCTTCGTATCTGCTGAGGAGTAAATCGGTACGTTGAGAACTGGTGTATAGTTATCATTTATAAATCCTATGCTTTAAAGATCACGTTAAGCTGTTCTTTGGGATGTTCTCCCCTGCCAAATACGTTTTTGGAAATGTTTTTTAATCCAATGTATCTGTCCTTACTCGGTGCTCTCATCTGCCCCCTTAAACTGTTCAAAGTGATTGGCAAGGTATGGGGCGGCCCCTCCCTGAGCGCGGCTGTGTTTTATCCTTTGATAAAAGGAGATGTGGTAAGTGTGGCTGTAATCCGGGCTCCAGTTTCAAAGGGTAATCCAGCAGCCAAGCGGCGTCATCGTTCCAAACCCGGGCAGGCGAGGAGGGCGGGAGGGAGGCGCGCGCGCGAGGGACAGAGATGGAGAGAGGGCCATAGTATGCGAGGACCGTCGCAGCGAGGAGATAAAGTACAAAATGTAGGGCCAGGGATAAAGGGGTGAAGTTTGAGGGATGAAAAAATACGCATCAGGGGTTGATGGATACGAGGGGTGAGAGAGTGTAGAGTGAAATGAGAAGGGGGGCATGTGGAGGAGTGGGAAGAAAAAGACTGCAGTCGCGGAAGACGGCTAGGGAGGCGGAAATAGTGACAGGGGAACAGCACGTGTGGGGGGACGGACGGGTATTCGATCGTCCTGGTCCCGCATGGTTGTATCCCGCTGTCCGTCCGTCCCCCCTAACGCTGTCCGTGTCTTTGTTCGCCCTCCCCCTCCTCCAAGCCCCCACCCGGCCTTGCCATTAATCTTTAGTTTGCTTCGCATTGACCACTCTTTCATTCCTGTAACCAACAGCCTCAGACTAACGTTCATTCGAGGACTGGGACTACGGCTCCCAGAATGCACCGAGCCGCTAATTAAACCCCAGGACTGGCACAGGTGAGTCTGTCTTGTCATGAAACGTCACCGCATCGATATCAAGTGCAGTAAACAAGGCATGCACCTTACGGAATCTCCTCTTTCGCTCGTTTTCTGTCCTCTTCGTTGTTGCCTCGGGTTTCTCTCGAGTGTCCCAGATAAAAGCCCGCAGCACCTCTTTTTATAGCTCTAAACTTGGAATAAACCTAAGTTCGTGCCTTCCGCTGATTGGCGGATGAAAGTGGGGCAGTTATGAGGCCCCTTCATCCGATCAGAGAAGGGGCGGCTCCGAAGAGGCTTTCACTTTCTGCCTGCCCTGCCCTGGGATCCCCTTCATTTCATGGAAAGCCGTGATTTACAGGAAAAAGAAACTTGAGGGATAACAAGCATTGGAAAAGGCAATTGGCCACGCTTTTGCGAAAGATATTGACTTTGCCTGTTTGACAATATCTTTAAGCTAAATTGTAGAGCAGTGGGACTGTGCAGCATGCTAAAAGTAAAGGTAGTAAAAAGGCACAATGATGGGACACATCGTTTGTTTTAAAAGGAGGGTGGCTGTGTCAACAGGGACAATGGGAGGGAAGGAACAACAAGGGGGTGGGAGTTAACAGGCAATGAGGCAGTGAGATAAAAGTGCTATTATGCAGTTGGCGCTGGCCACCTCATAGCGCTAGTTAAACATTTGGGGGGGGGAGCGCGGAAGGAGCAACACAGGAATCTCGTCCTTCGCTCGTTTTGTGTCCTCTTCGTTGCTGCCTTGGGTTTCTCTCGAGTGTCCCAGATTAAAGCCCGCAGCACCTCTTTTTATAGCTCTAAACTTGGAATAAACCTAAGTTCGTGCCTTCCGCTGATTGGCGGATGAAAGCGGGGCAGTTATGAGACCCCTTCATCCGATCAGAGAAGGGGCGGCTCCGAAGAGGCTTTCACTTTCTGCCTGCCCTGCCCTGGGATCCCCTTCATTTCATGGAAAGCCGTGATTTACAGGAAAAAGAAACTTGAGGGATAACAAGCATTGGAAAAGGCAATTGGCCACGCTTTTGCGAAAGATATTGACTTTGCCTGTTTGACAATATCTTTAAGCTAAATTGTAGAGCAGTGGGACTGTGCAGCATGCTAAAAGTAAAGGTAGTAAAAAGGCACAATGATGGGACACATCGTTTGTTTTAAAAGGAGGGTGGCTGTGTCAACAGGGACAATGGGAGGGAAGGAACAACAAGGGGGTGGGAGTTAACAGGCAATGAGGCAGTGAGATAAAAGTGCTATTATGCAGTTGGCGCTGGCCACCTCATAGCGCTAGTTAAACATTTGGGGGGGGGCGCGGAAGGAGCAACACAGATTTTGTGTGGGTGCAATGTGCAGAAGGGGTGGCTGCAACCAGGGCACGAGTCAGGGGTCCACGCGGGTGGACGGATTCCCCCCATTTATTTTCACAGGGTGGCTGCCGTCCACCCTGCCAAGAAGTTGGTCCCCACAGAAAAAGATACTGAATTCGTCCCGGTGTAATTTCCAAACACCGGGACACTCTCAGCAGCGCCTGCACGTTGTTGTCTGCTTCCGATCACAACAAAGTGCAGGAGGGGACAGGGCTCTCTTATTTCTATACTGGCCATAACAAAGGCCGAGTCTTAGGGGTCATAAGCCTCCTTTTGTTGGAGTCTCCTGGCTGTCAGCAGTCAGGAGCCTCACACCTGATGCAAATGGAGCGGAGGGCTCTGTGCGTGTGTTTGGGGAGCTCTTTGCGTGTGTGTGGGGGGCTCTTGTGTGTGGGGGGCTCTTGTGTGTGTGGGGGGCTCTTGCGTGTGTGTGGGGGGCTCTTGCATGTGGGGGAATCTTGCGTGTGCGTGGGGGGCTCTTGTGTCTGTGGGGGGCTCTTGCGTGTGTGGGGGCTCTTGCGTGTGTGGGGGCTTTTGCGTGTGTGGGGGTCTATTGCATGTGTGGGGGGCTCTTGCGTGTGTGTGGGGGGCTCTTGTGTGTGTGTGTGTGGGGCTCTTGCGTGTGTGTGTGTGGGGGGGCTCTTGCGTGTGTGTGGGGGGGCTCTTGCGTGTGTGTGTGGGGGGGCTCTTGTGTGGTGTGTGGGGGGGCTCTTGTGTGGTCTGTGTAGGGGGCTCTTGTGTGGTGTGTGTGTGGGCCTCGTGTGTGTGTGGGGGGCTCTTGTGTGTGTGTGGGGCTCTTGTGTGGGTGTGTGTGTGTGCAAATGCAATACGTCTCGCATTTGCGACAGAGTAAGCTATTGGCATTGTAAATGACAATGCCATATATTTATCTGTTTTCAAAACCAACACATAAATAAAAAGTTTGTCATTTACAATGCCAATAGCTCTAACTTTTCCGAAGGCGAAACCGTTGCATTGTAAATGCTTGTTTCAATGGCAATGGAACCTCTCGCAGAGTTACTAAGAGCGCAGGGAGAGGAATGGGGGATCCCACTGGCAGATGGCCTACATACAGTCTCGCTCTACGCGGACGATTTGCTCCTGTATGTTAGAGACCTGACCCGTCTCCCACCGTCCTTGTCGGATACCTTTCGGACCTTTGAAGCTATGTCGGGACTCAAAGTCAACTGCGCAAAGTCAGGGCCGTACTCCTTCAGTCCAGACACACTGGAGTGTGACATCTGCATAAATGGCAGAAGACTTTCCAGGCACCCCCACGACATTCAGGTATCTTGGCATACATATATACAGAACCCCGCCTGACATACTAGAGGGGAACCTGGTCAGAGCTATCTCCTCCCTGCGAGCACAGATGACATTCTGGAAGACCCTCCCCTTAAACGTGCCCAGACGAGTCACACTGACAAAAATGATAGTCCTGCCAAGACTATTATGCCACTTTGCCAATATCCCGATATATGTTCCGACCCGGATATTTCGGGAACTGGAGACATTGATTTGGAACCTCATCTGGAACTCGGGAAGGCCCGAAACTCAATGTGCCAACGGAGGCTGGAGGCCTTGCGGTTCCCAACTTGGAACTGTATTACCTGGCGGCTCAGATGCAATGGGTAACGGGATGGTTAAGTGGCAGGAACTTAGATGACACCGCCACAGATGCTGTAACCTACACGCACACAAAGGTGTGCACGCTGTTCCATCCTTTGACTAGGACTCCACTTCCGACGCAGATTCACGTGTCCGTGGCCCGCAGATGCTTTCTGCGATGCTTAAAATTGACAAGCGGGGTGAGGCCCTATGCCCCGGCGCTTCCGCTCCTGGGCACACCCAGAGATGGAGGAGTAATAACAGCGGCGATGTTGGACGGGTGGGTGAGGGCTGGAGTGGAGATGCTAGGGGATCTATATGCTGATGGCACTCTACTTCCCTTTGGGACTCTGGCTGGGGACACTGGACTGCCGGCCGGGCAGTTTCTCCTTCACGTGTCTATCACACACAGGCTAGCGCGCCCCTGGGGAGACTTGACTGACGAACCGCAGATGAACCACTTCATGCAATACCTCCATGTCATGGGCAACGGCTCCCACGTGGTCCACTGCCTGACCCAGGCCCTCCTAATGCACACACAGCGGTCCACACAACAACTCCGGGATAAGTGGGCGGCGGATAGAGGAAGGGTATGGACAGACAAGGAATGGGCTGTGGTGCTGGCCGGCCCGGTCAATGTCCCACGCAACTCACGTTTTAAATTCATACAATTTTATACATTAGATCGTGCATATTTGTCGACAGATAAGATCAATAAATACTTCTCGACTACCACCTCTGCGTGCCCCAGATGCTCCCTGGTTGGTGCGGATCTCCTACACATGCATGGGGTGGGAGTGGAAAGATCCACACAGCAGGGGGAAAGGGACGGCCAGTGCAGGTGACGCTTTTCCTTTGTAAAGGAATTTCTGCTTGAGTCATAGCCCAGGGTGTGCTTTCTGTGCACTTGAATGGATGTGTATTCCATACAAGTGCACAGACAGCAAACCCTGGGCTACGACGCCAGCAGGAATTAATTTACAAAGGAAAAGCTTCACCTGCACTGGACATCCCTTTCCCCCTGCTGTCTGTGTACTTGTAGGGAATTCACATCCAGGGCGCTGCTCACTAGATAAATGGTGAACAGGGCCATTTCTCTTTTTGCATCCAAGAGCACCGACAACGCAAAAGCAGAGGAGGCCCAGGCAAGGAGAAAACAGGAAACATTTGACCCACTCCTGTCCACACTGAGATTTTCTGGAGGGGCTAGATGCCAGGACGCAGTGCTGCTGATCAGCCCAACTCAACTGAATAGTATCAGAAGAGCAGGCAGCCGTTTTTTATGTAAGTTTCAGTAACTTTAATGCATTCTTCAGCACAGCATTACCTACTGCCTGCATATCTAGGTTACTCTAAGTGAATGTTGTTTTTGACTTACATGGAAACGTCAAAGAGGAGAGTTCCCTCCGAATATGCAAATGTAGTGTAAGTTTGTAGTGTTCATTTTTTGGGGTGCTAGTGGGTAACTTTAGGGTTCAGGGTGGGTGTGGGTTTAAGGGTGCCAGGGAGTAATTTTAGGGTTCAGGGTGGGTTACGGATTGGGGTGCCAGGGGGTAATTTTAGGGTTCTGAGTGGGTATGGGTTTTATGGTGCCAGGGGTAATTTTAGGGTTCAGGGTAGTAATGGGTTTTGGTGTGCCAGGGGGTAATTTTAGGATTCAGGACGGGTATGGGTTTTGGGGGCCAGGAGGGTAATTTAGGGGTTCAGGGTGGGTGTGGGTTTTGGGGTGCCAGGGGTAATTTTACGCTTCAGAGTGGGTATGGGTTTTGGGGTGCCAGGGGGTAATTTTAGGTTTCAGCGTGGGTATGGGTGTTGGTGTGCCAGGGGTAATTTTAGGGTGCAGGGTGGTTAAGTGTTTTGGGGTGCTATGGAGTTAATTGTAGGGTTCAGGGTGGGTATGGGTTTTAGGATGTGAGGGGGGAATTTTAGGGTTCAGGGTGGGTAGGGGTTTTGGGGTGCCAGGGGGTAATTTTAGGGTTTAGGGTGGTAATGGGTTTTGGGATGCCATGGGGTTCACTTTAGGGTTCAGTGCGGGTATGGGTTTTAGGGTGTGAGGGGGGGACATTTTAGGGTTCAGGGTGGGTATGGGTTTTGGGGTGCCAGGGGAGAATTTAATGTTCAGCATGGGTATGGGTTTTGGGGTGCCAGGGGTAATTTTAATGTTCGGGGTGGGTATGGGTTTTGGGGGCAAGGGTGTAATTTTAAGGATCAGTGTGGGTATGAGTTTTTGGCTCCAGGGTTTGATTTTAGGGTTCAGAGTGGTAATGGGTTTTGGGGTGCCAGGGGGTAATTTTAGGGTTCAGGGTGGGTATGGGTTGTGGGGTGCTAGGGGGGTAATTTTGGGGTTCAGGGTGGTAATGGATTTGAGGAGGCAAGGGTGTAATTTTAGGGATCAGTGCGGGTATGGGTTTTGGGGTGCCAGAAGTAATTTTAGGGTTCAGGGTGGGTATGGGTTTTGGGGGGTAAGGGTATAATTTTAGGGATCAGCGCGGTTATGGGGTTTGGGGTTCTAGGGGGATGATTTCAGGGTGGTAATGGGTTTTGGGGTGCGAGGGGGTAATTTTAGGGTTGCATGTTTTCTCCGCTTGACCTGAGCATTAATCGATCCCGATTATCTGCCATTTTAGCCCCGCCCCATTGATTAACATTAGCCACGCCCCTTCATTTGCCATGTTAGCCCCCCCCCCGAAATTAAGACCTAGTTGCGCCCTTGACTCCAAATAGACTACAAGGTCCAACATTTAGAAAAGCTCCGTAAGAACTGTCACAAAACTAGATCATCGCAGATAACGCAGACGCCACTGTTCTCTTACAACGATGCATAAATCTTTAATCATTTTGTTTTGCACAATCCTACTCTGCATAGCTATGCTTTAACAAAAACGATCAGCACACACAAGGTGCTTAACTGTAGCGTGCTCAAAACAACAGAAGGAAAACACTGCACTTTAGAGGAATATAACGCAGGGGAATACATCTATGACAATGATACACAACTTATAATAATTCCCGAAAAAAATATAAAGTAATAAGGTTGTGAATCGACAGGTAATTTAAGCACTAGAGCATCATTTACCGCGTTCAAATAAAGGCACAAACAATACTGATACTAGAAGTTGATATTTTGTCATTTCCAACATGTGGCCACTAGGTGGCAACATAACACCACAAACTGCAATTATTGTCCTTTACTTCGACCCTCAACCCTAAATTTACAGAAAGCACAAAGTTCCAAAGCACACATTCGTTACAGATAAATGAACATTACGTTTACTGCAAATAAAATTAGTACAGAATGCGTATTTTCCACAATTATCAGGTGAATGTCAATTCTTCAGGGGTTGTAGATCTTCATTTTATTTTATTTTATTTTCGATTAAATGAACAGCGGTAGGTTTTGTGCCTACATATGACTGATGCGACTGCTGTACAAGGGTTTTCAGTGAGTAACTTGATTTATTTGCTCAAATTACATGCCGTGCTCTCCGAAAAAATGTGAGAGAAACTAAACTGAGAAAGGAAATAAGTTCTAAACAAGCATTGTCAAAGCCAATATATCTCATTGTGTTTTAAGCAGCATTGGTTTTATTCCTTCAAAAGCTGCTATCACAACTTACCTGATGAAGGCTGCAGTAACTTAGGCACTCACTGCTAGTGGTACCTCGAGTTAGACTCAAGTATCTCAAGGACTGGTCAGCAGCACCGTCAGCTGTTCTTTTCAGTAAAAAAATGTAAGTATGTAGGTTTGGTAGGTGTAGTATGCAGAGCACGATAGGTAGCTGGGTGTTGTAGGTGGGTATGGTAATTTGAGTACTGTAGGTAGGCGGCCAATATACACGGGTAGGTACAGTACGACAGGTAGCTATGATATGGTACATGTAGAAGGCATGGTAGATTAATTAGGGGTAGGTTGGGTAAAATGAACAAGTTACTTACCTTCAGTAATGCATTATCTGGCAGAGACACTATCTAGCCACAGATCCCTTACCTTCGAATAATCCCCAGGTGTAGACTGGCACGGGGGAGGTTGAGGTGGTAAAACTGGCACTGGTCCAGATCCATATGTGGATCCAAAGGGAGCCGACTGGAGCAGGAGGTGGAACTGGCGGCGGAGAACCTGTAGGGGGCCCTACTACACCACCAGAGCACAAAGGCAAAGCAGAGGGGACATGCCCCCCAAATATAAGGTGCATTGCCTTAAAGTTTGCTAAATTGGCCGCGGGTCGCTCCCGCTCCAGAAACTCAGCGAGGCGTCGACCCAGGTGTAGGCTGTACCAAAGAGCCAGGCTTTGAATGACAATGCGCTCTTCGACTTCTTGCTCTATGAGTTCTTGTGGAATTTACCAGAAGATGACTTGGAATGCAACGATTAGCTTGGGCTCTGCAATGGATCTCAGGTTCTTCCTCTCAACGGGAATGAAGCCCTTTGGGTCATCGCACGTCGAGCGACAAGGAGCACTCCCTCAAGGCCTTGGGGTGCATGGCGCAGCAGTAGATTCAGATCTTCGAGTCATGGTCACGCTCAAGGCACCAGAGGCAAACAAGATGCTGGTCCGTCACCAACATTTGTGGGTGACCGGCACTGCAGGGCTTTTGAAGCCAGCTATTCTACTGGACCTCCAGCCACAAAAACAGAAGAGTTCTCAAAGAAAGTTAGAAAAAAAAGTCTAAAACGAGTCAGTCAAAAAATTACTGGGGGTAGCACTCTCCGAATCCGCAATGACTGGCGCGAAAGAAAAGACTGACAGCTAGGGTGACACCTATATGGACATTTCTGGTGCAAACGATGCAGATGTCGCCCGGCAGTGCCAAACGACGCCACCCCCAGGTGTCTAGGGGTACTGCTCATGAAAAATTTCTAGATTGAGTCTGACGTCTGGGGATAATTCTAAGGCAAGGAATCTGCGGCTAAATGTCTATATCAGATAGGTTAGGTAAAGGAGATTAAGTATGTTGTGATTGTTAGCTATGGTGGCTATGTACTGTAGGTATGTTTGGTAGGTAGGTAGGTATAATTTGTAGAGTTGGCACCTCAGTGTAAGAAAGGGCCTCTTTTGCATGGTTGCCCTCACTTTTTGCCAAACTGTTGATGTACATTGAGTGTGCCCTGGGTTCCTGCCAACCAGGTACCCAGGGCCCATGTTCTTTCCCTAAACTGCATTGAAACAAAACCCAATTGGCACTCTTTGGCCACATGTAAGTTCCTTGTAAATGGTACCATAGGTACCAAGGGGCACTGTGGCCAGGGAAAGCCTCTAAGAGCTGCAGCACGTATTGTGTCAACTTTAGAGGCCCTGTACCTACCTACCTACCTACCTACCTACACACACACACACACACACACACACACACACACACACACACACACACACACACCTGCGTGTTTTGGTGCAGAACAAACTGAAGAGTCGACATGGCACACATCCCTGTGTGCCAAGCCTACACACCAAACTACTGCCCTGGAATAGGTAAGCCACCCCTCTACCTGGGTGCACTATACCAGTGGTGATGGTACAGGTGTATGAGCCCTGTACCCGTACAATGTCTAAACCAATTCTTAGAAATTGTAAGTGCAATAATGCCATTAAGAGTATACAGTGCTGGGAGTTTGTCATTACAAACTCCACAGCCTCATAATCGCTTTACTGAAAACAGGGATGTTTGGTATCAAACTTCTCAGCACATTAAACCCAGACTGATGCCAGTGTGGGATTTAATGAAAAATGCACTAAGAGGGTACCTTAGAGATTCCCCCTGAAATAAGAGTTAACTCTAGTGTGCTGGCTGAGTGGCTGCTCGCCAACTGCTACCACCAGACATGTTTCTGAACCCCTGGGTCGAGAGCCTGCTGCTCTCAGGGTCTGAAAAAATGCAAATCCTCGGACGAGGTGCCAAGCCTCCTCCCCAAGGATGAGCAGGGTCCACGAAGGGGAAGCTTCAAAGGCTTGCCGCCTTTGTGAGCTACCCCAGTCATTTGCTGCTTCCAGCAACTGGCCCCCACCGGTTCTGACCCGCACTTTGGCGGGAAAGTTGGCGGGAAAACCAAGGGAGGTGTGCCCACCTTTGCAACCCCACCCCTCAGGTGGGGGAGGCGAAGTGAAGCACAATCCTCAGTCCCCACCATTTTGCAGATGGGGGACCCAGCCAATGAGAGAGGTATATGCCCCACTCCCACTGGAGGGTGGCATAATAGGGGAGTGTACCCACCCCTAGGAAGGGACTCATTGGTCCCGACCTTTACTTACTTGTAACGCCCCATAATCTAGAATTTATGGGCAACCCGAACCTTGCCTCCTTAGACAAGAACCGACCAGAAGAAGAGAAGAAGGACCGAAGAAGCTGTGCTGAACTAAGAAGGAGGACGCACACTGACTTGGTCCCAGCCCTACCAGCCTGTCCCGACCTCGAACCTGCTCCAGCAAAATCCGAGTGTGTCCTGCAGCCAGCAGTCCCCAAGAACCCAGAGGACCTGCCCTGCCTTCCCAAACCAAGACTTTGTCTCCCGTGAGCACTGGATTTGCTTACCCACAGTCTCTGGCTCCGGCCAAATCCGGCAGTCAGCACGACTCTGCACCAGACGCCCACGGCCCAAGTTCAAGTGGCCCAACACCACAAGGAGGTCTCCCCGGCAATCCTGACCTGAGATCTGGTAACCTCTGACCTGCCTCAAATCTCCAAACGACACCTCCAGCCCCTTTCTGGAGGAGCTCCCCCCTCCCGACCGTGACCGGAGCTGGTAAGAAAACCCAAAGCCTAAAGACACCCCTGCAACTGACATCCCACGGCCTTGGGTGGCCCAACCGACGGTGTCCCAGCATCCCCAGGCACCCCAACTTACCTCTCCAACCGGTGGTCACCTCCAGAAGATCTTCGTCCCCGAGCCTGCAGTGTTGTTGCAACCGGAGAATCCCCGTTGAAACCAACAGGGCAACCAACGCCAAGAAAAGCATCCTGCACCCAGCCACCCCTGTGCCGCTGTGGGTGCACCTTGTGTGCTAAATCTTTTCCCCATTTGCCTTGAACCTAAGACCAGGAGCGTTGCTCCCACAACCTTGTGGCCTGCCCGTGAACTGTCACCAACTGAAGGCCCCCTACCCCCCATTGGATAACATTGGGCCTCAGCACTCTGCACCCGGCCGCCCTAGTGCCTCTGAGGGTGCATCCTCGACCCTGGGGGAACCCTGGTTCTAACCCCAGAATACCAACTCCCACAAATAAGTACTTACCTGCAAACCAATAACTTCATTCCCTCACATAGGACTGCATTGACTGCTTTTCCTTGGAAGTGTGGAGTTGGTTTGTATGAAACTTTGAAAAACTGTATATGTGTAAAAACTGAATTACTTACCTTCTATCTAGGAAATGTTTCAGTGTGATATCTAGGCATATCACACTGATTAGCAAAAGAAACTTAAAAAGTAATCCAATAAGGAACTTGCACAGTAATCTGTAAAGTAACTAAAAAGTAATTGTGAACTGTTGACTTACCTGTAAATAAACCAAATGCATTTGAACCTGCATTCAACTGTAATTCACTGCATACAATCTTGCAAAGTATTATTTCACTTACCTGCACCAGGCTTGGCTTGGTTCTAGAAATAAAATAACTAAATAATATTTTTGATACAAACAAATTGGTCTGAGTTCAGTCTTTGAGTGTGTGACATAATTTCTTGCCTGAGTGTGTACAACAATTGCTTAACACTACCCTCTGATAAAGCCTTACTACTCTCCCACACTACAACAAATAGAGAGTAAGGTGCTATCTACTTTTACCTCTGCCAAGCTTTAGGGTACACTATACCTTACTTTAGTATAGTATCTACAGAGCTAGCTTCCTACACTAGGCCTAACAAGTTAGGTATGGTATGTAGGTATGACCGCTAGGTCTGATATGTTAAGTATAGATTTTAGGTTTGGCAGCAAGGAAGGTTAGCTTAGGTATGGCAGCTAGGCATGATAGGTTAGGTATGTAGGTTTGGCAGCTAGGCATGGTAGGTTAGCTATGGTATGTAGGTATGGTTGGTTTGGTATGGCATGTATGTATGGTGGCTAGGTATGATAGGTTAGTTATACTATGTAGTTATGGCAGCTAGGTATGATAGGTTAGGTATGGCTGTAGGTATAGTAGGTTAGGTATGGTATGTAGGTATGGCAGATAGATAGGATAGGTTCAGTAAGGTATGCCAGCTAGGTCAGGTATGTAATGAAGATATGGCAGCTAGGTCTGATAGGTTAGATACAGTATGTAGGTATGGCAGCTAGGTTGGGTATGGTATGTTGGCATGGTAGCTAGGCATGAAAGGTTGGGTATCGTATGTAGATATGGCAGCTAGGTCTACACAGTTAGGTGAAAAATGTACGTATGGCAGCTAGGTATAATAGGTTAGGTATAGTATGTGGGTATGGAAGCTAGGTATTACATTGTAATGTAATTATATTTATATAGCGCTTATTATTCCAGACAAGGCATTGAATTGCTTTTCGGCAAGTAGCATGCTACTCCGGAATGCAAAGAATTAGTGGCAGATTAGAATAGGGAAATATTAATTAGTAATTTGAGATGTGAACATGTGAGTGTTAGTTTGATTGAATAGGATAAAGGAGGGATAGAGGAGGGAAGAGTCTGGAACGGGTTACATGGGAGATCGTAGTAGGAGACTGTCGTTCGGAGAGTGAATGTAGAGGATATATTGAGAGAGGTATAGGATGAAACAGAATAGTGCACTGAAGGTTTTTTTTTCTTTCTTCCTTTCTACAGTAGGAGTAAAGTAATAAAATATATAGATACACAACTACATAGAAAGGATATACATGTATAAAGGAACATAATAAAGAGCTATAAAATTGTACTGCATAAAATTCCATATGTGCGAGTAGGGATAGTCAAAGCCAAACTTTCAGGTGTGCCTGTACCTAAAAGAAAAAAACACACAAACACACATATATTTATTTTCCTTCATATTTCAATAGTGAAAATGTTTAGATACAATCGTTAGGATCATATTTACAGATTGTGATAGATAAATAAAATAAACAGACTCATCAGCATCTAATGAAATATGACAACTATGCAGGAAACTATGCAGAAAACTGTTGGCAGGATACAGTAGTGTTTGCTCGTATAACCTGTGTATGTCTTTGATAATCTTATCCAACTTATTAAAGTGGTCGCTGTGAGCCCCATACCATCATCTGGCTTCAGATCAGAAAGGAGACCATAACTCCTGGCTTTAACATTTTTTATTTATGTTCAACATAACATCCCATCCCCTGTGGCTTATAGATTAAATGTAGGAAGGTGGCGTACAGCCCCCCCTCCCCGAGCTATTAGGAGGCAGCGGGGATCCCATCCCCCAGGGCCAGTGTATAGATTGGGGGAAGGGGCGTGCGGGCCTCCCCCCCTTCCCAAACATCAGCTCCGGGGCCCCCATCCTCCAGAGCTTGTTCTTAGGGACAAGCTCTGGACACTACGGTTCCCTGCTGAGGAAAGTATGGGCAGGGAATAATAATATATTCCTTGCTCACATTTTCCCAGGATTTACCAGAGTTTAGGCCAGAGAGTGCACCGCCTGCCTCCTCAAGTGTAAGTGGCTGTTCTAGCTGGATGCCGTCAGCTGCTGACAGCAGAGGCAACGGTATATCCGCAACTAGTGGAGCATTGGTCTCACGTTCCGGGCAGATGTGTTCTGCATACAGGGTCCCATAATACTGTGCACAGACAAATGTGATCCTAGCAGACATCTCTACCACCACCCCTGTCCCATCGGTCACCCTGGGCACCACTGTGGTCTCTTTGTGTTTTGCAGCTAGCCAATACACAAGTTTATAGGATTTATCCACCCATTCATAGACATGCCGTGTGAGGCTATCCAGCATCAGCGGGCTTCCTCCAGGCATAGATGGTGCAAGATACCTCTATCTAGGACCCGGTGGTGTTGCATTCGTTCTGTCTGGTCGTCCGTGCTTTACATTCTTGGAACAATATGGATGTTTCTAGCTCTGTGATCTTCGCCAGTCTTTCGTGGTCCTTGCCCCTGCCATATGAACAGGCAATTCCTTGCAAAGGTGCCTTACAGGCTCCCTAAAGCATGGTAGGTGAGTCCACAGTGCCCTTGTTTATATGTAGAATTGCCTTAAGCTTGTTAATAAGTTAATGGATAAATCATGGGCTGTGATAAATAGACAAACGCACCGGCGATTGATGTGAGTATTCACTGTGTTCAGTTCCTGTTGCAAAATCTGTTCCCCCAGTATTTCACTTTTCTGTTTTCAAAACACACATCAATCAATGAACCAGGAGTTTGTAAGGAGAAAGGGGGAAAGGGGGACGGGGCGGCGGGGGGGTTGCTGATCCGTTTTGGCGTGGAGATTCAGTCAAAAAGCCAGGTCTTGAGATCCTTCCTGAATTGGGTCAGCAACAGGGAATGCCCGATGTGGAGGGGCAGGGTGTTACAGGTCCTGCCAGCAAGGTAGGAGAAGGATCTTCCTCCGCTTCCAGTCTAGTGAATCCGTGGGACAGTGGCCAGGGAAAGTTGGGTGGAGCAAATATGTCTGGTGAGTACGTGGAATAAGAGCCGGTGGTTCAGATATGCTGGTCCTGTTATGTGGATAGCTTTGTATACATGTGTGAGGACATTGGTGTGACACTGAATACATCGCATGCAGACCTGGGTTAAAACCCACACCTTACCAAACAAGCACAACAGTAGGGGTAGCCTCTAACCTAACCAACATTTGGATAATGACTATTATTTAATTTTCTTTGATTCACACTATGCTTGCACATAGCAACAAGTCCGCTGCAGCCCAAATGCAGTACCCCTCCACTCACCCAGCTGAAGCATGACACTAAGGGGCCAATTTCGATGTCGGACGGACCTGAGTCCGTCCGACATCGATCTGTAACTGGGACTAACTGACCTCCTGTCGGCTGTCCCAAACTAGCAAGTAGGATGTGACCGAACACTGTCCGGTCGCAATCCTATTCTTTACAATGGGAGCATGAATTCCGAATGAAATGCATGCTCTCATTGTAAAGAGCAGAGGTGCAGTTCATCCCTGCACCCGGTGGCAGGCACCTTAAGGTGCCTGCCACCGGGTGCAGGAATCAACAGAGGGGCACCATATGGCATCGTAATCGGCCCTTAAATGTTTCCCATAGAGGCCACTCTGCACACCCATTTTCGACCAAACATGAACAGCAAAGCGGGTACAAAAAGGGCAGTCTTACACAAAACATGGAAGCACCTTGAGGCTTCCTCAAAGATATAAAGAGTTATATAGATGCCATAACAAAATTCAATATAAAGTCACTCATTCAAAACCATGAGATGGTATATCACAGAGTCCTATCTGCTACCCTACTGTCAATGGATCCCTGTACAACAGAGAGACTTCCGGGACTGTTCCCAGGCCCCAGATGTGTACCATTTAGATAAAATCACCAACTTGCTGATTGTAGACCTTGCAGGGCCCATTGTCAGTCTGTGGGAGACACCCTTCTTCGTATTTCTTCCAGGAGGAAGGTACCTTTGTAGTTCAAGGGGTTAAATTATTATTCAGGAAACGACTTCTAGGTTTCATTGATGCTGAAATAGAGCCACTAAAATGATTTCTCTCTCTCTCTCCCTTTTCCTCAATAACCAACAAATCCTCTATGGATTAACACAGAGTTCAATTGTGTCCCCTCTGCTTTTGAATATTTTGATAAGTCTTTTAGCTGACAATCCTCCCAATCTAGGCACCAGGTTCTACATGTATGCGGACAACACACAGTATTTGGATTGTCACCTAATTTACACCAGTGAAACACTCTTAATACAAGCTTGGAGGTGGCCACATGGTGGTCAACAAATTACACAAAACTAAAACTCAGCAATAGTGACATTTTCTTGACCTTGCCTAAAATGAACAGGATACATGTGAATTCGCCACCCACAATGGAACCTCCCCCGCCCCCAGCCTGCTACATCGGTCTGTAATGTGTGGCAATTTATATTGATTCAAATCTTACTGTCTTCCCTGGTTACTTACATCACTAACATTTCCAACTGAAATTACTCCGGCCAGTTGACCAGCTGTTAAACAGAAAGTTAAGAATCCCAGTGTTCAAGGACCTAATCCTATCTAGATCGACAGAGGCAATTCTGTTTTTCGTTATCAAATGTCAACATTACTTTTAGAAAACAAAATCCATCTTGTGAACTATGCAAGATGAGTGGCAAAATTAATTCAAGAATGTGAGTGCCTTAATCTAGGAGAGCTCACAGTAATTCTATATAAACTGAAGATATCAAGTTCAACTCTTTCGTAAACTTCTCCAAAGTTGGCCAAGACTGGGAAAAGTGCTATAAAAGACTTCACGATTTGGAGGTTATAAGATAATTAGCACAGAAATCAATTTGGGGAAAATAAACTTGCGTTGTCCCCTTACTCTGTGAAAAAGCAATGCATACATCGCCTGGGATTTGTAATAAAGAAATCTACGGATATGTGTGCAGGTGCACTTTAAAAATGCTAGTTAATGTAACACGAGCAGACCACAAAGAGAGAAAAGCAGAGTCGGTTATTTTCCCTTTAAATAAACTGATCTTTTGGACTCACTCGAATTTGTGCCAGATTTACATCAATATATTCACTGTATTTCTTCAAAACTTGAGAGGTTTTGTCCAGTAGCTGTGGTTGCTACAAAAGAAAAGGGTGCCAATCTGACAATATTACTTGTAAAAAGGGTGATAACCAAACAGACTAATACTCAATTTTTTTGAGAACATGTTCATTCGGTTTAGGAATTTCTGCTGGGAACGAAAATGTTCTGTATTTGTGCTATTCGCTTTATTTTGATCAAATTATAACGTTAAGTAAATTATTCTCCATCACTTACTGACATCCGTGTGCACAATGACACCTAGAAGCAACTAAACGTGCAGTGAGAACTGTATAGGCAGAAGGATTTATTCAATGCAATGCAGTCCAACAAAATAGTGCATGCGAAGAGCGTACTATGTGCTTTTCAGAATTCGATACCCTCACTCCATCTATAAGTGCTTGCAATACTCTACCCATAGGCCTACTTCACCTAACTTTTCTTGGTCTCCTAGCATCGTGATAACCCGTTGCACTGTACATAAAACCCTACAACACACAATTTTTCTCTAATACATCATCAACAAAAAGCCTGGTGACAGGAACAAAGCAATGACATGTGCGGTATTTTTACCTTTAAAAGGTGCATATAATTAAGCATAGTTGCTGTAGCATCTTAGCTCGATGTATATCAGACTTTTGAGCAGACTGAACACTAACCAGTGACCTGTTACACTTCTCAGACTGCTGTCTGTTCCCGATGGTAATGGTTTAAATATTTAAGGAAAAGAGGTAACTGAAAACCCCAGCACTCCACAACACAATTCACAAAGGCATTTGTGAGTATGTGACGTAATATCCCAGCAGTACTACTTCACGTTCTCAAGTATGCCTTTGTGAATTGCCAACAAAAAATGTAAAGTGGGAATATTCCGAGAAGATTTGCACACAGTTATTACAAACTGTAAGGGCTCTGCCCTCTTGGCACCTTTACTAATAGGGAGCTGGACTTTTAGGGAGTTGAGTAATTCGTTAAAGCATTTAGGAGTACTTCTAGTAGTATTATTGTAGTACTACTTCACACATTAAGAAATGCCTATGAGAATTGTCCCCAAAGTGATCAACTAATACAACTGGAAGTGTCTAAAAAGAGCACACAAATGATCTGGTTCAAGAGTACAATAAGCTAAATTACGAATTTAACATTGGTTGGTTTGGAAGAAGCATTTAAAACATTACAAGGTTTTTACCTCATTACAAGTGCTTTGTTATAGGCAGTCCTGCCAAGCGTCACGCAACAGGTGTGACACTCACGCATTTCAGTGCGGTGATCCGCATCACCGCACTGAAATGCATTGTCACGCATTTTGCAACCAGTAACAGGCGCGCCACCAGCGGCACCAGTGCCCGGGCTCTGACTGCTGCTCGAGACATGCTGCTGCCTGCCTGAGTCAGAGTTCCTAAATAGTTAACTGCTCTCAGCCTCTGTGGAGTGGCTGAGAGCGCTACAATGTAACTTCACTCTGCCCAGCAGGCTCAGCTGCCTGCTATTGCCCTGGAAACTGAATGTGGCGGCGGCAGCTCGGTCCTTACTCACACACTGCAGGGGGAGGGAGGGGCTGCCCTCTCTTAGCAAGCAGACGCGATAGTACTGCTGAATCACCGGCGTGGCACCATGAGGGCCAGGATAATATCCGGATGTGCCGGCGGTAAAGTGTGCCGTCATGCCGTTGGAGGAAGTAGGCAGAAGCGGCGGGAGAATCGCAGCAAGCAGGAGACTTGGACTTTCTCTCATGCCCCAATGGCTGGCCGCCCGCGGCGGCAAGAGGGGACATGAAAAATGATTGATTGCGGCGGGTGGGGGGCCGGCTGCGCCCCGCAAAACACTGCAGGCTGCACCTCAGCAGGTGTGCCGGCGACAGTCAGCTCTGCCAGGCCCACCACCAGGATTGCGAGCGCCAGCGGCCACGCCGCCGGGGGCAGAGGAGAGTCCCGAGACTGACTCGAGTGGCCAGCAGCTGCCTGGCTGGTCCGGATGAAGACAGGCAAAGTGCACATCGTGGCTGGGGGCAGCAGGAGTGCAGTATTGACCAGTCGCAGTCGTCACTCATAACTAAGTTACAGAGGGATCATTGCCACCTCTACACTCACACATTGCGCGCGCACAGCCTCCCCCCTCCCAAGATGAGGACACCCACGTTCACTTTAATGCCTGGATGTATGTCGGCCTTTCGGCGTGGGTACGAAGGGTGGGTGGAGGTTTTCTGTGGGTTTACGTGTTGCAATAGCAGTCTGTTATGGTGTGACCAGCCCCCTGTAATAATATCACATTATTGAATTTGAGAACATCAGTCATCAGATATCTCATTTACTTGACGGCCCTTCTGCTGTGAGTCAAACACTCGATATAACGTAGCGACCCCCTCCAACTTGAACAACCCCATTGCCTCTGTGTGAATCCACTACAGAATAAACTTTAATGTCCCTCTTAAATCGCTTTAACATTTTTTAGCAAGTGTCCCATTTGTACAAGTTTTCCCCAAAAACTTCTATGGGAAACCAATTTCGGTATAAAGCTAGCTCAGAAAACGTCTCTGCATCCCACCTCTGCTAACCAATGACTTATTTCTTTAAGGGATACTTTTTGAAAACGTAAGAGGTTAGTGTGACTGCCAAAGGTATTCGCGCTGCAACTGCAGCTGCTCCATAAATGCAACACTTTCCTGGTCTCTGATGAGGTTAATAATAGCTGGTGGCGTAGTACTTTAATCAGTGAATTGACTTTTTATTAAATTGCTTAATGTGTCTTTTTGGAGAAAAAAAAATTACACTTTGCGGCCGAATTGTGAACCGTAGCTATGTGTGTGCCCTTCCATTTCCGGTGCTTTCCGGTAATTTTAACATCTTCTTAGAGTTTCTTGTTGCTCTAATGTGAGGTTCCGTGACGATTTTTGCCCGTGTGTGACGATTTTTGCCCGTGTTTTTCAACATTGTCGTAAATACATAATTTTGGTATCAGCGAACCGCAAATGATCCATTTAGCATATCCTGGTGTTTTCGCTATGCTACGAGCAAGAGTACTCCTGTTACAAACACATTTCCAATCTATCCATGGCATCCATCTTAGATCATGGCAGACATTTTGTGTTTCTTGCCCTCACATAGACAATGGACACGCAATGACCTCTGATTACTTCATTTCAATTAAGGACACGTAGGCTTAGCCGGCGATTCACCTCTCTAGTGACACGTGCACCTTAGAACAGAACATGCTGTGGCTGCATGACTCGACAAAGGCTACCTCCTCTGCCTGAGGCCAGTCCTGCTATACTGGTTCTCGTGTTCGTTGGCCTGATCATGATTAGGCGGCCGAAGCTGGTAGCCTTGCCCATTTACGACCCACAAACATCTCTTATCCTGCTTTTCTATCTTCTGCACCTGGCTCTGCTCCTTTCCTTCTGGGCCTTTATTAGGGGGAGGTAACGAAATTTACGATGAGGCGGTCCGGCTCTTGAATGAAATGTTGACATGGGATTGTGATGGAATAGTGGGAACCCCTCTTCGTAATGTTTGACATCAGATATTATCGACGATTCCTGTGCAACGCCAAATATTTATTGTTTAGGACACAAAGGTTTGGGAATGTACTAACACTGTGAAGAATTCGCCTGAAGGCTAATATTTAGTATATAAGGAGCAACCCTTCTTGTACAAATCGAACAGGCTCCTAGATACTGCCCGTGTGTAGTTTCTGTGACTTCTGTGTCCCTGCAGTAATAAACCTTTGGTCTTTGACGCCACCATCGAGAAGCCCGTGTTTCTGTTTATTTGTGCACCGAGACAGGTAGAACTCCGGGGTCTTCGGGTGTTATCCCTGACACCTCTGGACGGAACCAAAAAGTCCAGAACTCCAATTGGCGCCCAATGTGGGGCGACGTCATTCGGTACCGGTCCAAAAGCCTGAAGAGTTCGAGAAGCTTCGTGTGAAGATTCCTGAGGGAGGCGCCCCACTTCATCGATCCCGGCATATCGCAAAAGTGGCCCGACGTTCTCTTCCACGAGGGTTCCCGTTCAGGACGGCTGCAGTGGTCCGTTGACTTGACCGTCGCCCTGTCTTGGACCCGAGGTGCAGTCCTTAGTACGGCGAGACGTGACGGGTTTCTCCTTGGTGACGTCTTCAGTGCCTCAGTTAAGTATTTAGTGGTTGCTAGTTGGTTACTTCGTAAGGGTTGTTAAAATCCTTTTAGTTCTTGGTTTGGTTTGGTTTCGTAAGATTATCACTGGTTGTTCTGGTTACGATAATCTATTGGTTTAGTTTGGGTATCGATACATTGGTTCGCTTTTGGTAGGCCTAAGTTCTTGGTTCGAGTGCACATTTTTGTTTGTGTTTGTTCGTTCTGTGTTCCGGATTACAAAATGGTAAGTCGGAAAAATTGTATGTTTTTGTCGTGTTTTGGTTGCAACAGTGATTCCCGGTTGGAGGACTCATGTCTGGTTCCTTCGATTGGAACTCCTCTATATGATCTTTATTGTAAACACGGTGTGGGTCCTATATCTTATAATGAGGTATGGGTCCGATATACGGAAAAAGACGGTGTCCTTAGTTGGCCACTGCATGGTAGTTTTGAACCTGAAGTCCTTGACAATTTAGAAGTGAAATTGTTTAAAAAGAAAGCCCGGCCGGCAATGTTTGATTCTTTCCGTTACTGGCGAAAAGAATCTAAACAAAGAGAAATTAAAAGGTTGAAGAAAGAACAGAAAGAGCAAGAATTGACTTTAGAACAGGCTGCTAAGCAGCTGCAAGTCAACGAGTCTGAGAAGGCAATAGAGGTGGCTACTAGAGAGCGTAATTTAGCGATAGACAAGTGTTACCCTGCCTTGCCATCGAGTACAACTAAGATAGTAGAGGACCCCGAAAATGATCCTCTGTTGTCTTACTTGTTACGGTCACCCCCACCGTATGCACAGGGTGCTACGGCTCCGCCTGTACCGAATGTTCAATTGCCGGTTGCTGGACAACCTGGTATTCCTGCTCCTGCCCCTCAGAATCAAGCTCCTGTACCTCCTGTGGTCAATGTTAATGTTCCTTCGGCACCCCCTCTTCCTGGGTTGCCGACTGCTTTGCCTATATGTGTATCGCTTACACCCACTGTTTCACAAGCTACCTTACCTGATACTCCTACTGTCCCTGTCCTATCTGTTCCAACTGCTACTGTGTTTTCTACATCTGCTAGTATTATGACTCCGCTTTCTGTTCGTCGAAGAATCACTGATTCTGTCTCTAACATTCTGTCTCCCTTCTATAAAACTTTAATTAAGACTCCTACTTCTGACTCTGTACAGAGACGTAGTCAGCTCCCAAGTACTGAGGAACGGGGAATCTTAGATTCCACGGCTCTCAGATGGATTTCGAAGAGTAGGAGATATAGTACTAGAGATGTATTAGATACATTTATGCAGTGGAATGAACCAACACAACAATATGTGTTCGACGAGAAGTGCTCTCTTTTACGAGAGGAATTAGAAGAAGAAGACTCTGAATCGAATTTAGAAGAATTAATTAAGGTTCAGAAAGAGTTTGCTGCAGGTATGATAGTAGGTCAAAATATAAAAGAAGCGATGGAACTAATTTTAAGTTATAGGAATGATCCATCACTCCGTTCACCAAGGGAGTTAGAGAAGAGTAGTACGAAGCAGAATCGCCAATATCCAATGAGAGAGGTTCCTCCAATTTGGCGCGAAGCTGTACAAGCTGATGCTGTCAATGGTGTGGTTGCCGCTCCGGCGCAATTCCAAAGAGTGTGGATACACATTCCGTGGAAGCGAGCCGAAGTGTTAGCAGTGAAACAGGCCTTGCCAGATCCGCGTAAGAATCCTCCCGGATACTATAAGGAATTAGCACAGACAGTTGAGGCTTGTGTGATGAATCTAGCGGACATTGACATGTTATTTGGGAATGTAGTTCCGCAACCAATTTGGGCTAAAATTCGTAAAGAGAATCATCCAGTTGCCCTAGGTGGTGATTGGGCAGCTATCATAGCAGCAGATGGTCAGCAAATAGGTGGTTCCAAGCCCGAACCTCTAATTGCTAATCTTCCAGGTAGGATAATCGACTTAATGAAGACTCTGATGCCAGCATTGCGCGTTAACTGGGACAAGTTGTCCGCATGCAGGCAGAAGAAGGACGAAAGTGTCTCCGACTTTTTCACGAGGTTCGAAGAGACTTTTGTAGATCACAGTGGTCAGGATATGAGCACAGAAGGAGGACAGAGATTGTTTGTCAATAAATTTGTACACAATCTGCTACCAGAGCTCTGCAATAAATTGAAAGATTCCGAGAGTGCGTGGGCTGTTTCTACAACTGCGCAAATACTTGCAACTGCACAGTATTATGAAAATAGGGATAAAGACGAGAAAGAGAAATCAGATAAGAAAACGAAAGATTTAAAGACTAAAGTTCTTCTGCAACAGGCATATCCGCCTCGCATGAATCAGACCAATACACAGCAAGGGTCATATCAAAGGACAGATTATGGTTCTCAGAGACCGCAATACCAGTGGAATCAATGTGCGTATTGTAAGAAAGAGGGTCATTATAAGAATGAGTGTCCAGTCTTAGCGCAGAATAACGCTGCAGCAGCTCAAAGAGGTCGTGGTGGTTTTGTGCAAAATTCTAGGGGTCGAGGACGAGGTGCTATGCCTCCACAAACGAACGATCGCCCTTCCAATCACTTTGATCAGTCTGCTCAACAGAATAGGTCGCAACAGTATCATGTTGAAGACTATTGTGAAAATGATGAGGGATTTCAACAAAATGAGTACTAGGACAGCCATGGACAGAGAGAGGGAGTAGTATCAGTTCCAGTGGATCAGAGTGGGCCTTATCTCGCAGTAGCAACATCAGGTGTAGTCGAACCGTTTCTGTTGGATACTGGTGCCGCAAAAAGTTCTATCATTCATGCGAAACTCCCTGGCGCACCTTTGTCCGGCTTAACAAATGTTTCTGTAGGTTTTTCAGGCACCCCTGTTTACAACCCTGTATCTGGTCCTTTGTCTATTTCTGTTGGACCGTGTCAATTGAAAGCACCCCTGATTTTGACGACAGGTTGTAATGAAAATCTGCTTGGTTTAGACTTGTTAAAACGCCTATATGCGACACTGTACTGTTCTCCAGAAGGAGTACAGCTTACGTTGGGTAAACGAATCACCTCTCCAATGTACTTGTCAATGGATGCACTCCGGCCAGAGCTGCGTTCACTCCCTGATACTCTTTGGGCAACTGGTCCTAACGATGTAGGCCTTTTGGAAATACCACCATATGTAGTCACTTTGAAAGCAAATGTCAAATTTCCACAAATTCCTCAATACAGAATCTCTAGTGAAGGTGAACGTGCACTCTTATTGATTGTGCAAGATTTGATTAAGAAAGGCGTGGTTGAAGAAACTAGAGGAAATGTCTGTAACAGTCCTGTATTACCAATTTTGAAACGTACCGATCCTTCAAAGCCTCCAGTGTATAGGTTTGTTATCGATCTCAGAGAGGTTAATAAAATTGTGGTTCCGCAGTTTCCTGTGGTTCCAGACATTACTGCATTGTTAACGTTGATTCCTGCCACAGCTACATGGTTTTCAGTTATTGACTTGAAGAATGCCTTTTTCAGCATTCCGATAGCCGAGGAAAGCAGAGATATTTTCGGCTTCTCTCTAGGAGGTCGAAGCTTCAGGTTTAAACGTGCTCCACAAGGCTATTGTGAGAGTCCATCCATTTACAGTCAGGCATTAAAAAGTCAGTTAGATTCTTTTGTACTTCCTCCAGGTTCTGCTCTAGTGCAGTATGTAGATGACCTTCTGGTGGCTGCTGATGACAAGGAAACTTGCAAAGCAGCTACAATTTCGTTATTGCATCATTTGTCTAATTTGAATCACAAGGTGTCACCTTCGAAAATGCAATACTGCTGCCAAGAAGTGACCTACCTAGGTCATCTCTTGTCAAAGGAGGGAAGGAAGTTGACCCCAGAGAGAATAAAAGCAATTACGCAGATGAGTGTTCCCCGCACACAGAGAGAAGTACGTGCCTTTTTAGGTATTACCTCGTACTGTAGGCAGTGGATCCCAAATTTTTCTCTTTTGGCAAAACCATTGGTAGCTTTGACTGGGAAAAATGTTCCGAGTCCGGTGCCATGGTCTGCTGAATGTCAGGAGAGTTTTTCTGAGTTACGAAATGCACTATGTTCAGCTCCTGTATTGGGTACACCCGATTACAGTAAGCCATTCACGCTCTATGTTCACGAGAGAGAAGGTTGCGCGTTGAGTGTTCTGACACAGAGATTTGGTGATAAACAACGCCCTTGTGCGTATTTTTCATCAACATTAGATCCGGTAGCTAGAGCGTTGCCTAGTTGTTTGAGAGCTACAGCGGCAGCTGCGGCTTCCATTCGACAATCTGCTGGTTTGGTGATGAACAACATGCTAGTGGTCATGGTTCCTCATGCTGTGGATACACTCATGAACCGAACCAAGACGCAACACCTTACCAGTGCTAGATTATCTGGCTACGAGCTGACATTATTAGCTAGTCATGTACAGATCAAAAGATGCAATGTATTGAATCCAGCAACATTGTTGCCGGCTAATCAAGAGTCGAGCGATTCCGAACCCCATGATTGCTGTTTCAGAACCGAGGAGGAGACAAAAGGACGAATTGATTTAAAAGACACTCCGTTGTCAGATCCAGATGGCACGTTGTATGTTGATGGGTCATGCTTTAAATTGGAGAATGGTGATGTGACTGCTGCTTATGCAGTAACGACTTTGAGTACAATTGTGGAGACTGCAAGAGTGAGTCAGAATTCTGCCCAAGCTGCAGAATTAATCGCTCTAACGAGAGCGTGTGTTTTAGCAAAGGGAAAGAGAGTGAATGTGTTCACAGATAGTCAGTACGCATTTGGCGTGGCCCATAGTTTTGGCCGTTTGTGGAAAGAAAGAGGTTTCATTACGTCCCATGCGACTAAGATTCAACATGGTCAGCTAGTTAACGACTTGTTGGAATCTCTAACCTTGCCGACTGAAGTTGCGATTGTGAAATGCAGTGCTCATAAAGCAATCACGGATGATGTTGGTCGTGGGAATGCTTTTGCTGACGAGACCGCTAAACAGACAGCTAGAAATATGATGAGTAGAATGTATGTTGCTACGTCCGCTAGATGGATTTCCGAGTCTGGAATGTGTTAGGATACAGTGGAAAGTGTGAAAGAGATTCAGAAAGAGGCGACTGAGGAGGAAAAGTGTGCATGGAAAGAGAGTACGGGTAAATTGGACTCGAGTGGATGTTGGATTGATTTGTCGGAACAACAGCGTTGGATGTTGCCTGATGCGTACGTGCTTGCAGTGGTTACGATGGCGCATGGAGCAGCGCACATTAGTTCTAAAGGAATCTGTAAGATGTTGGCTCCAGTCTGGAAGAATGATGGGATTAGTAAATGTGCAGAGAGAGTGGTGAAAAATTGTATGGTATGCCTGATGCATAATCCTGGCAAGGGAGTCCCCACGCCTGCTGGGTCACTTCGCTCCTCCCTCTTGCCCCTTTGAAGTGATTCAGTTAGACTTCATTCACATGGATCGTTGCAATAACCTAAAATACGTCCTGGTGGTAGTTTGTGCTTTCTCCAGATGGATCGAAGCATATCCACTGAAGGACAACACTGCCCTATCAACTGCCAAAATCCTTCTCAAGCAATATTTCCCTAGGTTTGGAATGCCACGGATTGTATGGTCAGATAACGGAAGTGAGTTTGTAGGGAAAGTTATGCAGAGTGTGTGTGCCGGTTTAGGGATCAAACAGAAATTTCACAGTGCAAACCATCCCCAGTCTGCTGGTTTAGTTGAGGGTTACAATGGCACCCTCAAGCTGAAACTTGCTAAAATACAGGCATCCACGGGTTTGTCCTGGCCAGACGCACTACCCTTGGCTTTGTTATCCACGAGAGCGACTGTACATTCTAGAGTAGGGCTTAGTCCTTATGAGATAGTTTTTGGTCGTCCCGCTAACATTTGGGGAGTGCCAAGGCCAAAAGAATTCTGTTCTCTGGAATATCCAATGTTGATTGATTACCTTTACGACTTGACTGCTAAATTGAGTCTTATTCACCAACAGGTTTTCGATGCATTGCCAAAGCCACCGGAGAGTCCAGGTCATCAGCTGAAACCAGGGGACCACATTGTTGTGCGCAACTTTGCGAGGACGAAGAATCTTCAACCCAGATTTGTCGGCCCCTATCAAGTGCTGCTGGCGACGAGAACTGCTATTCGTGTGGCCGGCCGCAAAAACTGGATACACACGACGCACGTCAAACGTGTGCCCCTGCCACTTCCTTATGATAACTGGGTAAAGAAGGGAATTGGTGCCTCTGAGTTTGAGCGAACACCCAGGTTTATCCCTTTCAGCGATGCCGAACTGATAACTGACACATCGAACTCTGGCTCTCCCCCTGAAACTACTTCTTTGACTCCTGAACACTTGCCCTCTGCATCAGAAGAAACTTTGCCATCTGCGAACTTGAACATTGCAACCTCTGCTGATAATACACTGTTTCCAGATCAAACAGCTCCTGCAAAACTGAGATACAATTTACGGTCTCGCAATATGGACAAATAAAGCAGGAAACTGCCTAATTTTACACATTTGAAATTTTGACACTTTGCCTCCAGCCAGGAAGTTTGCTATTGTTTTATTGTTTTGAAATTGCCTTGCCGTCTGGGTAGCCGTAGGGTCATGGCTGTGTGCCTAGTTGAATCTGCAGGGGTCAGACACAAGGTCGATCTTTCTGTTAGTTCTGGGAACTCCCAGGGCTGATAGAGGCATTTTCATCTACGTACACATCATCAGTGGTCGCGAGCGGATTGTAGAAGATGGAGCTTCCTGCGCTGCAACGAGAAAATGTGATTTATGTTTGCAGAAACAGACTTTACAGAATTCTTCATAGCAAATGTTTTCTGATGCAATGTGCCATTACATTTTTAATTGTTTTGATAACGTTGGTGGGTGGAATCGTCTTTGGTGTGAATTTGATTTTTATGCCAGTAACTACAGTACCTCCCCTTGATCCTGCTACTTCTACTGTTTCTTCTATGCACTCTTTTCACTCGTTTCCTGAACATGAGCAAGCTCGACGCTCAGAATTTATCAATAACACTTTCGTACAGCTCTTGCACCAACACCAACTGGTAGTTAACACTACAGACTGCTGGGTGTGTGGCTTGATACCCCACACTATGGATAAAGGCATTCCCTACCTGGTTTTGCCTTTTAGCTATAATGGATCATTTCAGGCCCTTCAGACCATTTTTGCGTATGCCCTTGAAACCTATCCTCCGCGTCCACCACGTTCCACTAAATATAACTCTGCCAACAAAGCTTTAGTCCAGGGAATTATTGACATGATCAAGGACGTCAATAATACTCCATCTTACCCTAGAGACGAATTACGAGTATATTTGAGTTGGAACGCTACAGAGTATCGCCTTAGTTTGGGAGAAAGCAAACGTAAAAGCTCTACTCCAATCTGGGTCGTACCTCACCGAGGTCAAGTCTGTTTGCAAGGAAATGGGAGAAATCCGAGAGCTCAGCTAGGGAGGAGTGAGTGCGTTGAGACTTATGTATTTCCGTCTAACTCTTCCCCTGCCTTCCTTACTGCTAGGGGTACCTACTTCATCTGTCAAGACAGAGCGTATACATGGTTGCCTGCTGACTTTTCAGGTTCATGTTATATTGCTCGACTGTTGCCTCCAACGTACACTGCTTCTTCAGACTATCACAAGACCAGAGTAGCAAGAGGTGTCTTCAGCAAGGAAGATACCGCTGGTCAGGAAGCTGGAGACTTCTTCAAAGGTTTCCTTCCGTTCTGGGGGCCTATGGCCAATAGTAGAAACATACGTCAGCTAACACGGGTAGTTGAATCTACTATTACCGAAACTGCTGGTGCCCTTAGCAACTTGACAGCTGAGCTTCAGGCGGATCGACTCATGACGTTACAGAACCGTATGGTTCTAGACGTGATACTTGCAGATCGAGGTGGGGTATGCAGAATGATCCAATCGAGCTGCTGTGTTTTTATTCCCAATAACGCTCCAACTGTCTATGAGGCGATCTCTAAGCTACACAAGATTTCCGACTCTATACACGTAGACAAGGGAAACTGGTCCTTCATGGAGTGGTTTTGGACTCTGATATCAGCGTGGGGATGGAAGGTTCTGATGGTCATTGGTGTCATCTTAGTATTCCTATTCTCATGCTGCCTGATTATCCAGTGTGGTCCAGCTCTGTGTAGTCTCTGTGCTGCAACCTGTTTCAGAAAACCACCTGCGTTTGGAGAAAAGGCGCGAGAAAGGATGATGATACAACAGCATGTCACTGACTTGATGAGCATAGAGTTAGACTCTGACATAGACTGAGTAATTGCCTATGTAAGGGCAAAAGGAGGGTCTGAGGTTCCGTGACGATTTTTGCCCGTGTTTTTCAACATTGTCGTAAATACATAATTTTGGTATCAGCGAACCGCAAATGATCCATTTAGCATATGCTGGTGTTTTCGCTATGCTACGAGCAAGAGTACTCCTGTTACAAACACATTTCCAATCTACCCATGGCATCCATCTTAGATCATGGCAGACATTTTGTGTTTCTTGCCCTCACATAGACAATGGACACGCAATGACCTCTGATTACTTCATTTCGATTAAGGACACGTAGGCTTAGCCGGCGATTCACCTCTCTAGTGACACGTGCACCTTAGAACAGAACATGCTGTGGCTGCATGACTCGACAAAGGCTACCTCCTCTGCCTGAGGCCAGTCCTGCTATACTGGTTCTCGTGTTCGTTGGCCTGATCATGATTAGGCGGCCGAAGCTGGTAGCCTTGCCCATTTACGACCCACAAACATCTCTTATCCTGCTTTTCTATCTTCTGCACCTGGCTCTGCTCCTTTCCTTCTGGGCCTTTATTAGGGGGAGGTAACGAAATTTACGATGAGGCGGTCCGGCTCTTGAATGAAATGTTGACATGGGATTGTGATGGAATAGTGGGAACCCCTCTTCGTAATGTTTGACATCAGATATTATCGACGATTCCTGTGCAACGCCAAATATTTATTGTTTAGGACACAAAGGTTTGGGAATGTACTAACACTGTGAAGAATTCGCCTGAAGGCTAATATTTAGTATATAAGGAGCAACCCTTCTTGTACAAATCGAACAGGCTCCTAGATACTGCCCGTGTGTAGTTTCTGTGACTTCTGTGTCCCTGCAGTAATAAACCTTTGATCTTTGACGCCACCATCGAGAAGCCCGTGTTTCTGTTTATTTGTGCACCGAGACAGGTAGAACTCCGGGGTCTTCGGGTGTTATCCCTGACACCTCTGGACGGAACCAAAAAGTCCAGAACTCCAAATGGGTGTAATTTCCTAATATTTATATGTTTCCCTCATCTTCATTGCTTGATTTTGTTCGGGAGAAAGTGTCACTCATAGATGTTGGAATGTCACTCATAATTACACTGACGTTATAAAAATGTCACACATAGCAATCTGAAACCTTGGCAGCTATGTATAGTGTTTGGTGGCAAGTTACAGAAGTGCCATGGATGCTCTGTGGATTTTGCCCATGGACATGTTTTGAGTGTTTCAATCTTGAATTGTCTGACTTTATCTTAAATGACTAGTTGGAGAAGGAATATTTTGTATTTTGGAACGTTCTCGTTTTTTTTGTTGCCAGCTGGAATGGGATTGAGTGGAGGGATAGAACCAGCATACTTACCATCCAGATTCACGCACATGCTATTGGAAAACCTCAATGCGTTTACACCTTCTGGAGAATATACCTTGCAAAACTGCTCAAAAGTTTTTATGGGGTATAAGGTGGTGTTTTCTGTTGTCCCTAAAAACGTACTGTGGGATTTAAGAGTGCAAGGACCTTGTTTAGAGATATGCAGATATGGGACATCTGCCAAAATGTTGCTGATGTCCCGCCTGCCATATTACGAGTCCATCAATGTCAATGCACTCTAAATGCAGCAGACGGGACACCGCCATTTTTTCGTAGATCTCCTGCTCTGCAAAACTCTAAATAAAGTCCTAGGTTTGCATGTAATTGAACTGTGCACATTTATGTATAAATCTTTTTATTACTCATTAATCGAAGGTCATAAACCAGATACACCATTAGAGCCTCATAGAAGGGCTAATCTTTGATAAATATAACAACACAATTCCCAAGGATTTGTTCAACAAATATTCTATTCGCAGCTTGTGAAAACATCCTACCACTGTAATACAGCTCCTTAATAGGAACAGAGGGCAGAAAAGAACAAGCTTTGAAAATGCAACAGGTCTTGCCTTTGGTTAAGTTAAAGCCATTTGATTTGCTAACGGTATTGTATTGCAAAGCAAATGGCTTTAACTTAATAAAAGGCAAGACCTATTGCATTTTAATTGCTTGTCGATTAAAAGAATTCATTAAATTCCGTATTTGTAAAAGGTGTTTGTTGAACAAATAACCAATGCTGCTTTAGGTATGGCTAAAAGCACTTGCACAGTTTTCTTACATTGGCGTATTATTTTTAATATTTCGGTGGCTCTGACTAATAATGAAGGATGACCGCCTTCGATGTCGTGGCCTGCTAGTATTCCTAACTTTCTTTTCAGGCTGGCGCCCATGTTTGGGCGGGCACAGGGTGAGAACCCAATGATTTCTGTCCCATATAAGCTAATCACTGCATTCAGAGCAGTCATGAGATGCAAAGAAGGTTTGCGAGTTAAAACAAAGAGTGTGCGTGAGGGCTATAAACTTCAGAATCAAAGAAGTATGAAATGGCAATAAGCGGCTTGTAGAGAATGTGAGAGAGACTTCTAGACATAGAGTAGGGTGTACCCCACGCTTTGAAAGGTTGCAAACCCAAGACTGCTGACACTTCAAATGCAGGGTGCATTAATTTTCAGCGGAACAGGACTGACTCCTGAGTGGAGACACTGCAGCACCCAGGCCCTCTGATCTGTCTTGTTTACAAAATGTTTGTGAAATGTATTTTCGCCTGATGCCCCCTGAAGGCACACCCAGTACACTCTTATGTTGGGTGACCCCGGGTCGCAAGTAATGGCTGCAAGCTAATTGATCGAGAAAGGCTTGTCTGACTAGGCCCCTTGGAGTCCTCCCTTCGCATTCCTAAATTCTGTGAAGGAGGCAGCTTTTGCTCGCGCAGGGGTAGGGGGAGGATGCCTCTCCGAGTGCAGATGATACGCAATTTCCTTGTGGTAAGCTTTGCTTCTCTCTCCTCCCATTCTCACTAAGCACGCCTTAACCAGGACACTGGCAGCTCAAAAGCATGGGAGAAAGCCCCCAAAAAAAGAACACTGGAAAAATTATGACTTCTTACCTATGGTGTCTGAAAACAGGAGGTTAGACGACAACTTTTCAGGTTAACTCAGGCTGTTGAACGTAATATGTGTTATGCACTTGGGTGTACGTGCGCGTGTCCTCGCCTGCATGGTCGATACCGGCGGGGTCTGTTTGATTCCTGAGATTATGTGTTATCCTTCCAATCCGATTTTATTGATCTGACACAGTTAACCGACGGGGAGGGTGAACCCGAGGTGATTGCTTCCTGTTTCCCATCGTGCTTGCCTCAGACGGCACATGGGGGGCTGTCCTCAGGGGCTGCGCGCCTGATGTATGCGCCTGTGTGCTCATTAACATTTCATGTAGGGTTTTTCAGCACTAAAGACAGCCCTGCTTCCGCCCTGTATGACTGAAACATGCAACAGGCAGTCGCCGCGCTGCACTTTCTCTTAATTACAGCGTGCAGCAGGTGATGGGAGTCCTGGGATGCGGGGAAGCTCTGAGGGGCGCAGCGGATTGTTGGATACAGCGCGCCGGCAAGAGAGGGTTGGCGTCGTTCTCGCGCTCTCTGTGTTTTTTGCCAGATCTGTGCCTCCGATGTTTTGAAGAAAGGGTCCCCAGCAGCAGAGAATAAAGAATGAGTCAATGGAGCATAATCACGTCTACAACACCTCGCTTATTTCTCACAGCTAGTATGGCTGTCGCTTGGGGTCCGCACCTGTGATCTACAACAGAATGGGGCTGCAAGGTGAGTCTTCGTTTTGTGTACATTGTCATTGGCTTGGTTTGGTTATATGAACGCAGAGAGCCGACAAAACGATATTCCCACAGAGTCTTTGACCATTGTGTTAGGAAGCAGATTAGAATATGTTGTTTCAGCGCCACCAAGCCCCTTGAGGTGAATATGTGCTTTGTAAATCAATGTCATGTTATGTTACGTTATGTTAAATTACTGTTCTTTGTGTCATTTTATGTTATCCTGTGTTAGCTTATGTTTTGCTGTGCTGTGTTGTGTTATGTTAAGTTGTGCATTGTTATCAATTTATGTGCATTAAATTGAGAGGTGCCTCTGTTGGGACTGGTGTTAGCTTGGCAGGGAAAGGCATATGTTCTGCTAAAATCATTGAGCCATCTAAGGGTGACATACCTGCATGTCGGCCTGCTGGAGGACGTAATATTCAGCGTTGTGTGTCTACAGGGCTGGCAGCTGTCTGTTTATGGAACTGACGTGAACATTGAAAGCAAGTTATTGAGGTTCTAAGAAAGACCTCTTCATTGTGTTGGAAAGTAAAAATACAGCTTTGGACTTTTGCCCTCAGTCAGTAAGAGAAGTACTGAGCCCTATGCCAGCGTTCTTCTCGTGAACATGAGGGCGAAAATCATTTAACGTGAGCGGCGCCCGGACGGGCACAGTGAAGTTAATGCTATAAGGTATGAGCTGGACTTCAGGAATGTGCACCGTCTAGCTCTCTGTAACCTGTTAACAAGTGGATGCCTGTGTGTTTTTGCTGTCAGTTCCCCCGGGGCACAAGCAGGCATCCACTTCTGTCAGGACAGCTGATCGCTGCAAAAAGACAGAAGTGGATGCCTGCTTGTGACCCGGGGGAACTGACAGCAAAAATAAAAGCAAAGCACACGCGAAGCTGAATTTTCGTTGCTATGACAACGAAAGCTTCGCAAGATGGCGTCGGACTGTCCCCAGTCTGACGGACACACGCATGCTGTCTGCTATGTACAAATGGCAAGAGCAGCCATGTTTGTCCATGCAGACGCGTGCACGCAAACCCTTCGCAGAATTGATTCCAAAAGGTACTCGCAATAGCGAGAGCAGCGCATGCGCTGCTTTCGCTATGCCAGACTTAAAAATAGGAGGGACAAAAGGAACACAGATCAAGCGTACTTCTTAACAGCCTAATGCCAAGACCCTCACCTAACCACCAAAGAGAATAACACAATGCAAGAAACCAGCATTGGCAGAACAATAGGCCTTGTCAATGCTTTTGTGCATGAATGGTCAAAAACAAAACCGGACCACTAGCAAAGCTCGATGGTCTGGCTTTAATGTGCTATGGCTTACAAGCAGAGGGAAGCACATGGGCATACGTGTGCTTGTCTGTGCTTATATACAATAGAACACTAAAGCAAAACCTACTAGTGTCAGTTATGCCATATAACATACATATAACAGTCACAGTATCCTCTGAGTTTTCATTAGGTCCATAGTCACTGGCGGGGCTCAGTCAGTGCCAGTGACTACGGACCTAATGAAAACTCAGAGGATACGGTGACTCACGCGCCTTCCCTTTCTCAAATGCTCTGACCGCTAGACTTGACAGCGGCTATTTGGGATTGACTACCACTATCAAAATTATTCTTGTATATTGAATTACTCATGGAGACCTTGAATATCCTGGGCTAACCACTAAACGGTGGCCCACCGTCCTGCCGTGGGCTCTCCATTCTCTTGAAATCTTTATAGGTCCTCCTTCCCCCGTCCTGAGAAAGACCCATAGCTGAGGAGTAGACTCACCCCTATAGCGCAAGGGTCGAAACGTTGGCGCTTACCACCCAACGTGGGCCTGCACCCCGCTGCTGTTCTCCTACCACCCCCTGCAGTTTTGGAAATCTCACAGATGATGAACTCACTGTGCTCTGTTGAAAAGGAATAATATTTTGGTTCTAACCAACATCATGGGCAGGCCTCCACCATCAACAAGTCTAATCTCGGCTTGGCTTATCAAATGATTGAAATTGATCTATTTTTGAATTTTTCCCCCTATACTTCTGTTTCTTTCCACAAACATCCTCTTAACACTCTCTTCATTCACCACTTGGCTGTAACAAGGTGAATAAACTGAAAATTGTATTTAAACATAATTTTGATAATGAAAAAAACTGTCATGAAATAATTTTCTGTACTTTCTTTGGCTAAAAAACACTTTACCATAGGTACTGTTTGATATATGCAAATGCATTTGGTTCTCTCTTTCTTTTGCAGGTAGTAACCGCATATGTTGATCAAATAATTGATGTTTTTTCATTGATTGATAACTTAAACTATGATCTAGGACCACTTTTTTCCATACCAATTATGACCCAGGTCCTTTAGACTTCTTGGGTGACCCCATTCTCGCTAGTAATTAGCCATTGGGAATACGTCACTTCACTGCTACTGCTCTATTAATCTCACTACACTGGGGTGCTTCCACACCACCTGCAAAGGCGGCATGGTTAAAAGATGTATTTTATTGTGGCACCTCTTCTGAATTATATGCCTCTCTACAACCAATTACTTCTAGGCCCAGAGATAAATGGCAACTGCTGAGGGACTATTTATTATCTATTGCAGGTGACTGATGAGGATTCAGCGAGCTGACTGGGCTATTTTTGGTAGGGGTGTTCTCTTTATATGTATGATGAAGCCGAATAGTACCCCCGAGATGTTGCCATGTCATTGCATGTCTCCATGTGATTTGTGCCCAATGTGTATAGAATGCTCAATTTAACTTTTTACCTTTCCCTTTGTCTTGTGTTGATATTCTTTTCTTTTCAGAGACCCATTGTACCAGTTAGGATAGTGATCAGTTAGAATTATTGGCTTTGTAGATGCTGATACAAAGTTATAAATAAAGATTTGAAAAAAAAGACACTTGTTCTCGCTCGGTATCAGACAAGAGACTCTCGATCTAGTAAGATTTTAAATACAGGGCACATTTTCTTATTCATAAAGTGTTTCCATTTTGTCAGTCTTATACGGTGCCTTGATAATAATGTGGAGAGGAGACTAGGGACGCGATTTATATGTTGGCGGGAAAGGAACTCTGTTGCAGTGTCAACAGAGTTCCCGTCCCACCAACACAGTGCTATATGCAGGCGGACTGTGTGTTTTGCCACGTTGGAGACTACACTGACGGCCCAGAGAAGTAAGGGCCATTAGAGAAATGGCTACATGTCTGCCCATCCAATTTAGAAGGGCGGGACATGTAGACATTTTTTTACTGTCTTTCAGCGCCAGGAAAAACCTGGAGGTGAGGGACAGCAAAAATCGTATGCTTCCTCCGGCATGGGGGAAGACTCCCATGAAGGGAAGAGAATTACTTTTTTTCTGTACAGCCAAAAAAGATAGCACAATGCTCTGTTGCTGAAATGCCAAAGGTTGGTACACACTCACATGCAAGGAAGATGGATATCTAGACCAACACTGCTCATTTGTAGTTCATAGCTCCATGGGGCCTCGAGGTAAGCGGATTCTGTAGTCACCCACTAGAGAGGAGAATGAACATCATCTTAACATTAGTATCACAGAGATCAAGAGACTATCTATTACAGCATAGGAGCTCCCTGCAGAGATATGCACACAAGACTTAATTTGTCAAGAACTCTCGCCCATTTGAATACCTGGTCATGTCCTCCGACTCAGCATATTGCTGGGCTCTTCTGTATGTTCCTGGTATAAGCATTGTAGTCCAGGGGGTTGTTCCTTCCTTGCGAGTATGTATCCACCTTGGCACCTCACCAACAGAGCATTGTACTATCTTTTAATAACCAAGTGTGTTTCCACTACTTCATAAGGAGCAGCAATGGTTATTCACCAAAGGATGTGAGATTTTGCATACCCCCAGCACCTGCTATTGAATAAACAACATGCAACTTTGAACAACTGTGTACGCTAAGAGTGGAAATAATGTGTACGTCTTTTGTACGTCTTTTTAAACTTTTGTTTCAGATTTAAAAAGGGCAATGCCGAGTTGATGGTTTGTACTTGTACGCATACTTTCCAAATCCTATGGAGGTGAAGAAAACACAGGAGAGCACTCTCTTTTGATAAAATGTTAGCATAGCAGGAAACAGAGGAACTCCTGAGTCATTGCTTTTCACTCCCTCAAATGGTGAGTAGAACAGTACCTCAGAGATAATCATGGTTTCAAGAATGATGTGTGCAGCAAGCATCCAAATCCATTTGAGAATGGGTTCCCTGTTGTAATTAATTTGCTAAGCATCATTCTCAACAAAAAAGTATAGACATTACCTGACACAGAATGGCTTCTCCTCCATTTTCTCCATGAGAATGGTGTATAATCATTGCATCTTTATCTGTATTTTTAAGGTAGCCCCAGGTCTTCACGTTCATGTCTGTTCCACAAGCCAAGGTGTCAAAAATATTACCACTTGTCAGCACATTTAGAGTTACTTCAGTGCTGTCAGCCTTTGTAAAAACAAGAGACTGGATGGATTCCTTCAGGACGAGTTTTGGGTTTACTGTGGCATTGCCGAGAGTGAATGACGATGAAAGGCTGAATATCTTGCCTCCTTTGCTCAGGTAGGCCATAAACTCCTTGTGAACATCCTTGGAAATGGATTCCTCAGTGTTGATAACCAGTAACAAGGTGTTATCCAACCAAGGAGTTTTAAGAACGTGGTCCTCAGGCAGCGGGTAGATCACGTAGCTTTCTGCATCAATACATTCCATGAGGACAGATTTCACATTCTCAAATCTTGTTTTTGTGGTCTTCGGATCGGAGCCAACATAGATCAAGACATTGGGGGGCTTGCCACTTGTGTTTGCTCTTTTGGTCTCTTTAACTTGACAACACTCATCCCCCGAGTTCTCGTCGTTGCCACTATAGTCATCTGGAAGATCTGGAATGTTTTCTGCAGATGCATACTTCACAGACTCGATGGTGCAACTTTCCAGCTCTAGGCACTCATGGCAGCTAGAGAGATGCAGGTGTTGAAGGTCGCCCACCTTGCTCGCCTCATCTTCTAGGTCAGCATTGTCTTCTGGGTGTTGTTCACTCGCCTCACGTTTGGCAGGCACTCCTGGGTCTGCTGGGTTTGTTGCGCCCTCAGAGCCTGTGACTTTGGCCTGTGGTGCAGTGGCCTTTTCTAGAGGATCACTTGAGGCCAACTCCGATATGGGGTTTTCTTGTGCACTTACTCGCTCCGCAGTTAGCAGTAGATCCTTGGTGGATGGCTCTTGAAGGTGTACTGCTGGGTAAAGGAAAAACAAAGTAACAAAATGAGTTTTGTCATTTTCTAAAAGAATTTTATGCAATGCCAGTGATTACACACTTACATATACTTTTTATTAAAATTCAAGTTTTTCTCTCTGCCAACTCTATAAGAAGGCAGCACTACATGGACAAATAAAGGATGAGGCATTACTTCAAGTGACTTACATCATATTTCTTTTCATCTAAGCCTGGATACCCACAAAATGCTTTCAAAATACAAGAATCTTCTTATATATGTGTACTTTGACTTTGGCAAGAGCATATTCAATCACAAAGTAGTTCCCTTCAATGCTAGGGCTCCTATGGTGATTTGTGGTTTTTGAGGTCAAAAGATATTTTGGCATTTTAACCAAAGTTTGTTTTTAGATTGATGGCAACATTTGTTTTTAAGCTTATAACAGAAAATCCCCTTGTGTTCTCTTTGTATGCATACAGTACACCAATCACCTTTAGCAATCGTTCACCACTCACGCCCACTTCAATATAGCACCAATGGGAACTCAAGAGCCAATGTAAAAAAAAAGGGTCACTTATTTTATTTGTATTATATATTGAAAGTGTAAGACCACATAAATGTATTCCAAAGTCTTATGACATACATAAAAAGTGTGTGTCCACACACATTAAATTTATCCGGCGTTACCAAAATACATATACATTGGGGAAAAACACATACAATAAAAAAAAAAATATGCTCACAAGTTGCACAATAAACTAACAAACATATACACAAATAAATTGAATTAAAAAACAGATGAGCACTTGCGGAACCAATCTCATCTAAGCGCTTAGAAGTATACTTCACATATAAAACTTCTAATTCTGTTCAACAACCTAAGGGTTACCAGATGTTCCCTCAAACCTATTTTTTTTTTAAACACAACTTGGTATAAATCATTAAAATACACCAACGATAGTAAAAATAATGACAACAGTGGTATATAATGCTTTCCACCTTCTTCAGGCTAAGAATTGGTTTGTAGTATTTCTCCCCACAATTAAATCTATTTCATTTGTGGGTTGTTAGAGGAAAACAATCTCTCCAGATCAACTACCCTAGTATTCACTAGTGGTATGTAGGTGGACCAATATATCAAGTCGGGGGCAGGAACTGTCACCCTTTGTTTAATGTGAGGCTATATGTCCCCCAATCACGAACAAATTGATTGCTGCCACGTCTCAGGCCTCGCCCCCGAATCAGAGCACTGTTTGGACAACGGGGCTTCTGCTTGCCCTTTAGGATAAAAATAGTGTCCCGTGCTTAGGTTGAGACCAACGTCTATTTGAATTCTGGCTCGTTGCCGGGACTTGAACGTCTCATAGCTTGCTCGGTGTGTTCTCGAGAAAATTAGGGACATTTGTTTTTAGCCTGAGGACGGAATAGTAGCATCCCCATCACTAAAGTGCTGCAAAACCCATGTCAAAACAAAAGGAACTAAACTGATTTGCATCCTTACAAGGTTCCTAAAAAGACTGTCATTAAGTTTGACAATTCACACCTAAGTTTTTATTGGCTCAAAAATCATAGCTTTGCTGCTGTTAACTACTTTTATGCAGCAGGCGAGATAAGACAAAAGTTTAGAAGTGTATATGTCTGCTAGCTCGTCACACAACACCATATCTTTTTTACCTGTCTCTAATGCAGGGAACTTGCCCTGTGACCTATGTCATTGCAAATCCTAGTAAAATAGCCAGAAACGCAAAATCACAGGCCTCTTTTGGAGTGTCCTTCACATGCCCCAAGCGAACCATGTCACCGGTAGCATATACCATCCTCCATGCTCTCCTCCACTGCTTGGTTCATTTGTTCCCAAAATTGTACCACTTTGAAAAAGTGCCATGCCAGATGAACAAAATCGATACAAAAGGGGGTGGTGATAGCCATGTCTGAACTGGGGTGGCAGAGTGGGCTAAAGAACGGTGATGGATTAAACCCAGATCTTTTGACTGGGTGTGAGTGTTTGATTGATTCAGATGCTCCGTCCATCACCACCCCCTTTTGTACCGCAGATGAACAAAATCAGCATCTTGTTTCAAAGATCATCTGCACTTTGTGTCCTAAACTTTAATAAACCAAGCTACATAAACTGGGGATAGATTTGTCCTGTTAAGGTATTTGTAGTGTATTCATCTATATTTCCCATTAGGAGATATTTCTTTAGTTTTATGACAGCAGTAGGCTTGTTTAGGGTCAACAATCTTCACACCAAGGAGTACGGATATCGTCAGCACTTGGTTTAGACAGAACTGTATACGTCTGGGTAATCAATTTTATTCATTTGGGATTAGTCAACATCATATTCAGTGTGTCCCAGTCTTACGGTTCATCCAGAAAGGACGAAATGCAGCCCTTGACAAAATTTCAAAATTGGGAATACGATAGTGCTTCCAATGATGTGTCTCATCTCTCCTGCAGGTACTGCTGGAACTGAATTGTTTGTTTATGAATCAATCTCATAAAATGTATATTTTCCTTTGACAATTGCTGTATCACTTAAATGTTACCTACCATTCCTAGCTGTTGAGAGTATTTTATGAGAATGTATGGTGAGTAAGATGCTACTTCACACTTCTCGGCTAGTCTTGTCCATGTCCTTAAAGTACAGATAACTGAATGAATCTCTTGCATGGATCTGGATGCTTTATGGTACAGTTGTGCCTTCATTTGTATAGGGTTTGCAATCCCTCTTGCAAGGTCAAAATGTGGTACATTCTTACTATTGTGAATCCAGTGATGCACAAACTGTTTGAGCAAACCAATAATACACCTCAATGTTGGGTGCAAAAAACCCACCTTCATCATATGGCAGCTGTAACTTAGTCCAGCGTATCCTTGGTTGACACCCTGTCCAGGCCAGTTTGATCATCAGCGTACTCACCTGTGTGAAGACTGCTCCGGAGAGAGGCATAGCGGATATTTTGAAATAAGTAGAATAGCTAGGGTAAAATTACCATTTTCATCAGAGCTATCCTTCCCGTAACTGGTATAGGTAGCCTAATTCATTTATTCATTAAGAGATCAATGTTATCAAAACATTTAGTATAATTGACTCAATAAAATATATTCATATCTCTGTGATGCCCTAATCCCAAGCATCTTCAGGGGTCTGTTTGCAAGAGAAATCTATCACTATCTGCCCAGCTCCGTCTGTCAGGGGAACCACCACTGACTTGGTTCAGTTAATCTGCAGTCCAGACCACCTGCCAAGTTCAAACATTTTGCAAATGCTGGGATTGAGGTTTTTCGACTAGTCTTTGCTCATTAATAAAATATCATCTTCATATTATGAAATTAGGAGTTTTCTGGCACTGAATGAGAAGCGTTTTCTATAGTGGAATTCTCTGAGGATGCATGTCTGTGCAGCAGCGGCTCCTCCACTATGGCGGAGGAGCGTCACCCCCCAAACCCATTTCCCCTAGCGGCAGGAAAGGAAAAATAAAACAAGACTTGTTTTATTACTCCTTTCCAGCCGAGTTTTGGGGGAGGGGCCTAGGGAATGACAGCACTGAGTGCACTCTTCACTGTGCATGACGGTTTGGCCAGCTGTATCAGACCGGCCAAACCGTCATGGGCTGTGAAGCTCTATCAAACCCCAGCTGAATTGAGCAGGCACAGACCCCCAGTCTGTCCTGGAGCGCTAATCGAGGGCACTCTGACCAATCCTGAAGATGCTCTGATGTGAGAGCAACTTCAGGATTGGTCGCAGGGCATTCTGGGAGCATGTGCTTGAAGAAGAGGAGCACGATGTAGGACGCGGCCGGCGGAAAGTAATGCTTTTAAAAATATCAGTTACCCCTTTGAACTGCTTCCTCGATACGCCACCGCTCCACTAGTGATCAGGTGATCAGGGGGATAGCAGTGCCATGAGGTGCCGAGGCTAGGGGCTCAACCATCCCCTACAAGACTGCCTTTTGAGTACCCTGTCACTGCATTTTCTGCCTGTTCACCGGCACGTCTACCTTTGAGGTAGATGCTGACTGTTCTTATCTTTCCAAGATCCTGTGAAGATGTCAAGTCATCCAGGTAGTAACATGGATAAGACACCAAATAAGACATCAGTCTGAGACAAGTCTTGTGTTATCTCAAGGTCAGCTAACAGCAATAACATAAATAATGTAGTCTGAATTGACATTTACCATTTTTTTTGTGCATACACGTCTGAATCTAGCATATTGATACACACAGGTTATGTTGGAAATTCCTCAAAAATTCCCCATATCATATACGATTAGTGATCAACATTATAGAAAGGTTCATCAGGTGTCTATATTGATAGAGAGTTCCTTCGCCCCAGATTATTGCCTAAAACACTGCCTAAGTGCCTGACAGAGACTGCCAGATTGCACATCTGCATTTTCACAAGAACAAGGGAACCCAAAAGGTATATCATAGGGACCTTGGACAGTATCAATTTACAAAAGACAATGGTCCCTATATGTAGACAGGATAACAAAAAATAATAATCATACACCTAATAAGTAGTATGTTTCTTTGTCCAGCCGGACAAGAATTTTATTTTAAATGATCAAGTTCATAGAGAGAGTTTTAAGACCAAGATAACAAGTGGGCACAGCCGTGACCCACAACATTTAAGACAAAACAACAAAGAAATGGCCAAAAAGGCAAAGCGAAAATCTGTCTGTATACTATTGTTCAGTGCTACAGACTCAATCTCTTAAACATAACCATACCATTGCGTCAAACAATATAGCATTCATCATATTGCATATGGGTTTTTTTTGTCGACGACGTTTCGATGCCTTTTTAAATTATGACATCATCATCAGGACAAGAATTATCAGCATTATTGTTTTGTTCAACAATTATTAACACAATGCCTATTATCGCATTAATGTCGGTTTACTTGCTGGTTGTCTCGTTCTGGGTTATTGAGGAGAAACCGCGGGGCTAATGGCATTCTTTCAAAACAATTCCGGGGCTTACATCAAGGTTGTATGGAAACGCCAGGAGCGCGATGGCTCAATTTGTATTGGCAGGAGCACTGTGGCTAATACGGGAGTCCGATGGAAGTGAACAGCAGCATCCCATCTTATGTGTAGAGCTGATACCAAGCCAAGTCTGAGAGGAGAGGAGCTGAGTCCAGCTGATAATATATTTTCCCTTCAAGGGAACACTCCCCCTTGGCTACTGATAATGACATCTTCTTGCTGTAAATAGGTATGCAGTGCGCGGATTCTTCCTAAGAAACCCTAGATGCAAGTTAAGCTACTCCATGCTCTCATAGTATAGAGCATAGAAGTAGACGTTAGGGTGTTATGTTGCCAGATGACATTTCCATCACGGTAGAAATGTTCATATTATTTACGTTGTTAGCAACATGAGTTAGTGCTGTTTTAATAATATTCTGAATAGCTATTTTACATGAGCTAAGCAACAGGATGAGAATGTTGAAATAAAACCCTTTTAAATATAATGTATCTTTTTCTTAGTGTAGTGCTGGTGTGTGATATTATAAAGCATGAAATTAGATATGAATAACTACTGCATCCCCGTTCCCCTATTTAGAGACTGTTAGTAACTCAGAAACAGACACCACAACAACTATTTATTGAGTGGGGTTATGTTAAACTACAATAACCTGTTCTGTCACATTCAAGCGCTGATGGACTGAAGTAAGTTTAGCCATCCGTGGCTGTGAAAACAAACGCTATAGAGCACTGCTTCTTAGGCTCACTTGCCCTTGCCCTTCGATAACTTCATTCTTAAAATCTGCCATTGCTGTCGATTTCTCGGGTTAATCTGCAGGAGGTTTACTAACCCGTCCAGAAATCTTACCGTGTATCATGATTTTTGACAGCTGCTGGTAGTATCTCTTACCACACACATTTGGCACATATGCTTGACCTTAATTCTTTCCAAACTATGCCCCTTCCACCCTGTCACAGTTTTTAATCCTCAGACCCATACTCCAGATCCTGTTGCACTCAGAGATACTGTGCAAGTCTTGTAACAAGTAGTCCCTGCCTCTCTGGGTGTTGGGTACAAATGAGCTGCTCACTGAATGCCAAAAACCTAGCATTTGGTCTTTGATTCTTGGGGTGGAAGGCGAGGCCTAGGTGTCAGCGGTTGGCGCCACTTGGACAGCACACAATTGGCAATGTCTAATTAGTGTTATCTCTTTATAAATAATTAGACTTTATTTTAAAAGAATTGATATAATGAAGTAAAAAGTGTTTATCATCACCAGCAGTATAAAACTTCGGGGAACATGTGCTATATAAATAATACATAACAGGGTAAAAAAACAAATAACTATGCTTACATGCACGCTTTCATGAGCAATTTATCCTGCTTACCTCAATATGTATGCGGCACCCTAGCGAGGAGAAATGCAATTTGCTAGTATAATCTGAGGTCCGTAGCAGCTGCTGACCTGGTATATATGTGTCAACATTAATATTTGTGCATGTACGCTTCAGTAATATCAGTCCTACTTGCTCCTTGTGTTGCTGTGTACTCGTGGCCTTCAGGCGCCATTTGGGAGCTAGTTTAACCTGAAGAGATTAGGAATCTTTGGGCAGGTGTGTGTAGGCATAAAGTCATGGGCACAAGGCTAATCAGAGGTACAAACAGGTTAGGCATCACCAAGCCCAAATAAAAAAACACAACCCATACAGCAGAGGCAGGATCACCAGGGGTGGTTCTTAAGATGTTCATTCTCCAAAGGTCAACAACATTGTAAACTTCAAGATTAAATATTCTCTGCACCTTCATCTGGAAGTAACTGGAACTGCCAAGGGCCTCATTTTCTAAACATTTCTAAGAAAATGTATAGTGGAGAGACTCAGCTCACACTATTGTAGGCCAACAATGATTAACCTAACAAAACTAGGCGATACAAAAGGGGATGATGGACGGAGCGTTTGAGCAGATCAAACACTCACCCCCAGTCAACTGATCTAGGTTTAATCCATCACCATTCTTTAGCTCACTCAGCCAAGTTCAAGTTCCAAAATTTGTATAGCGCACTACTCATCCAGAGGGTCTCAAGGCGCTTTAGGGAGGGTGGTGATTTACTTATCGAATATCCAGGTTTTTAGTTGCTTTCTGAAAGAGAGGTGGTTCTGAGTGAGGCGGAGGTGGGTGGGGAGAGAATTCCAGGTTTTAGCCGCTAAGTAGGAGAAGGATCTTCCCCCCATGGCGGATCTGTGGATGCGCGGAATTGCGGCAAAGGCTTGATTGGACGATCGTAGTTGGCGGGACGGGGTGTAGAAGGATAGACGCGTGTTGAGGCATTCGGGTCCTAGGTCGTAGAGGGCTTTGTGTGCGTGGGTGAGAAGACGGAATGTTATTCTCTTGTTGACAGGGAGCCAGTGGAGGTCTTTCAGGTGGTCGGAAATGTGAGCTTGCCGAGGGATGTCTAAAATGAGTCTGGCTTAGGCGTTTTGGATGCGTTGGAGTTTTTTCTGTAGTTTGGCTGTGGTTCCGGCGTAAAGGGTATTGCCGTAATCCAATCGGCTTGTTACCAGTGCGTGGGTGACTGTCTTTCTTGTTTCGGTGGGGATCCAACGGAAGATTTTTTTGAGCATTCGTAGGATGTTGAAGCAGGATGATGAGACGGCGTTGACTTGTCTGGTCATCGAGAGGGAGGAGTCCAGGATGAAGCCAAGGTTACGTGCGTGGTCCGTAGGTGTGGGTGCGGTTCCGAGGGCCGGTGGCCACCAAGAGTCGTCCCAGGCAGAGGGGGATGATCCTAAGTTGAGGACTTCTGTTTTGTCCGAGTTTAGTTTTAGACGGCTGTTCTTCATCCACTAGGCTACTTCTTTCATTCCTTCGTGTAAATTGGTTTTGGCGGTGTTTGGGTCTTTGGTGAGGGAGAGGATCAGCTGGGTGTCGTCTGCGTAGGAGATGATGTTGAGGTTGTGTTGGCGCGCGATGGATGCGAGGGGACTCATGTATACGTTGAAGAGGGTGGGGCTGAGAGATGATCATTGTGGTACGCCGCAGATGACTTCGGTGGCCTCTGATTTGAAAGGGGGGAGGCGGACTCTCTGGGTTCTTCCGGTGAGGAACGATATGATCCAGTCCAATGCCTTTCCTTGTACTCCGATGTTGCTGAGGCGTTGTATGAGGGTGCTATGACAGACTGTGTCGAAGGCTGCGGAGAGGTCAAGTAAGATGAGAGCAACTGTTTCTCCGTTGTCCAGTAGTGTTCGGATGTCATCTGTTGCTGCGATGAGGGCGGTTTCGGTGCTGTGTTTGGCTCGGAAGCCTGATTGAGAGGAGTCGAGGGATTTGTAGGATTCGAGGAAAGTGGCGAGCTGACTGTTGACGGCTTTCTCAATGACTTTGGCGGGGAATGGGAGGAGCGAGATGGGGCGGTAGTTCTTAAGTTCGGTTGGGTCAGCCGTGGGTTTCTTCAGAAGGGCGCTGAGTTCGGCATGTTTCCAGTTTTCCAGGAAGGTGGCGGAGTTGAGGGAGCAGTTGATGACGTCTCGGAGATGGGGTGCGATGATGGAGTCTGCTTTGTTGAAGATGTGGTGGGGACAAGGGTCGGTTGGCGATCCTGAGTGGATGGAATTTATCAGGCGGATGGTGCCTTCAGTGGTGATTGGGTTCCAGGCGCAAAGGTTGTTAGAGGGGGGTTTTGGTTCGGAGGTGGGTGGAGTGGGCTGGTCTTCGGACTGGTTTTGAAAGCTGTTGTGTATTTCGGCGATTTTGTTTATGGAAAAATGAAGATGGAGAGTCGCAGAGATCTTGGGAGGGGGTGATGTCGTTAGTGCCTGCGGAGGGGTTAGTGAATTCTTTGACGATGTTTAATAGTTCCTTGCTGTTTTGGGCATTGTTGTCAAGTCAATCCTTAAATGCTAATTTCTTGGTGGATCGGATGAGTTGGTGGTGTTTGCAAGTGGCGTTCTTGAAGGAGGCCAGGTTGTCAGTGGTAGGGTTTTCTCGAGAGTACGACAGAACTTCTTGGATTTCTTAAGCGCACCTTGGCAATCAAGCGCTACGATCTAATTTACATCAGCAATTATTTAATAATAATAAACAGGCGGGGCAGTCTAGCGCTACGAACTCTATTAAATAATTAATCGGGCTAAAGCGAGCAAGGCGAGTTGAGCACTCCGCAGTCTGGCGGTAGGCGCTACGATACCAGGCGAAGCAGGGAGCAGCCGGGAGCAGCGTGTGGAGCGACCGCTTCTGATGGGAGCAGGACGGTCACAGCGCTACCACGGCAGAGCGAGGTAAACAGTATCAGTGGGAGGGAGGATCAGCTGGGAGGCGGGAGCGGGGTGGAGATCAGGGCAGGGAGGCACAACAACAACAACCAAAATGGCAGCAAGCAATATCGAAACAGGATTGGGGCACAATCGTAAATAGCGCGATGCAAACGGCAGTGGCGCCGGCACAATCAGGCACAAATGAGTCTGCAGGCAGCACAGCACAAATACAAATTATCGTGAAAGCGCACCTTGGCAATCAAGCACTACGATCTAATTTACATCAGCAATTATTTAATAATAATAAACAGGCGGGGCAGTCTAGCGCTACGAACTCTATTAAATAATTAATCGGGCTAAAGCGAGCAAGGCGAGTTGAGCACTCCGCAGTCTGGCGGTAGGCGCTACGATACCAGGCGAAGCAGGGAGCAGCCGGGAGCAGCGTGTGGAGCGACCGCTTCTGATGGGAGCAGGACGGTCACAGCGCTACCACGGCAGAGCGAGGTAAACAGTATCAGTGGGAGGGAGGATCAGCTGGGAGGCGGGAGCGGGGTGGAGATCAGGGCAGGGAGGCACAACAACAACAACCAAAATGGCAGCAAGCAATATCGAAACAGGATTGGGGCACAATCGTAAATAGCGCGATGCAAACGGCAGTGGCGCCGGCACAATCAGGCACAAATGAGTCTGCAGGCAGCACAGCACAAATACAAATTATCGTGAAAGCGCACCTTGGCAATCAAGCACTACGATCTAATTTACATCAGCAATTATTTAATAATAATAAACAGGCGGGGCAGTCTAGCGCTACGAACTCTATTAAATAATTAATCAGGCTAAAGTGAGCAAGGTGAGTTGAGCACTCAGAAGTCTGGCGGTAGGCATGTCTGAAATGGGGTGGCCGAGTGAGCTAAAGAATGGTGATGGATTAAACCCAGATCAGTTGACTGGGGGTGAATGTTTGATTTGCTCAAACGCTCCGTCCATCATCCCCTTTTGTATCACTTTGTTCGCCCTAAGTTGGCAGGGTATGCTCAGACGTGAGTCCCTTGCTCATTTGGCCACTGAATTCAGGATAGCCTGGCTGATGAGGATTATGAATCCGAAACCGCTCCCAGGATGCTTGTTTCCGGTCCAGGGAAGACATGGCTTGGCAGTTCGGGCTGGACTGTTCCCATGAGGCACAGGGTCTGACTGATTTGCATATGGCCATGTCTGAACTGGGGTGGCTGAGTGAGCTAAAGAATGGTGATGGATTAAACCCAGATCAGTTGACTGGGGGTGAGTGTTTGATTTGCTCAAACGCTCCGTCCATCATCCCCATTTGTAGCACTAACTAAACTAGGGCCAGTCTCAAAAAGAGAATCACAACGCACCTTAAGGACCCACTGTGGTCACCTAAAAAAAGTCCAATTTTACCACAATAAAGACAATTTTATGTAACACTATGAAGTTGAAGGCTTCATTCAGAAATACTCTTTATTCTTATGTGTAAGTAGAGCATACCCAATTGGTGAAATCAAGCATAACAGTAAGCCAAATAGAAATATTATTTATAATTAATGAAATTATTCTTAAATTTGAGCAGCAGTTTTGCTTGCTAGTTGCCATACCTCTTTTACAAAACAATTTAAAAAAAAGAATAAAACCAGAATCTAAGCACTAATTTTAAAGGTACAAAATGAATAACTTAAAAAAACGAAAAACTGAAGTTTTCTGATTTAAAGTTCACTTCATTGACTTGTGGCTCAATGATTAGAGCGGCAGACCCTGATGCAGAGGTCTAGCCCGGGACAAGGGTTCAATTCCCTGCCTCGGCGGGTCTTGGGCTCAAAATTCCACAGACCTGATAATTCTCGCCTCGGTGCCTATTCCAATCATGGAGTCCAACTCTGCAACTCTGGGCAATAGCTTGCTTAATCTCCACAACGGCCCCCACAACGCTAAGGATGCCTGGCCTCCACCTTGGGGGTGCCCAGGAGTGGACGCCTCACAGGGAAAGCCAGGATGGGTTCCACAGCGGTATTCGTACAAGCGCCTTGAGACCCTTGCGGGTGAGTAGTGCGCTATACAAGTATCAATTTACAATTTACATTTACTTAGATCATATATTGTGAAGTCAAGAAACAATTATCTTCGACTGGGTACCTACTCGCCTGGGTACCTAAAGTGCAAATTAAAACAGACCAAAACTAGCATAGTTTGTAGCCAAAAGGAAAATACAAAATCTCGAAAAGAGATTCACTCAATATTTACTCAAGTTCATTTATCAGAGTTCAAGGAGGTTCTACAAAAATGAATTGGTAATCAGTTAATTCAGTGACTTCCAGATTATCATCCTCGGACTCTGTATTTGCCAGATAAGATCATTCAGGAGCTGCATACTTTCTCTTTGGCACTCTCTTGTTGATCTTTTAACTGCTGGCTGCTCACTTTCACTGTAATCAGTCTTTTTCTTCTTGCTCTGGTTCTTCTCTTATTGTCTCTGATTTATGTACTTTCTTGTACTCTTTTTCTTCCTCTCACAGGTTCAGGCCACTAGTCTCGTTGATGCACTTTTTCATCTTTAGATTCACTTGTGACTACTGCTGCATTTTCATCTGCACTTGCCACTTCTGTCACATTTCTGCCCGGAACAGTTTGATTCTCCACAGCAAATCGTTTTCCTTGAACAGTTAGCTTTACTCTGTGAATTGAGTTTCTTGATTTTCTGCGTGGTTTTGTTTTTCTTGAGTTTGGATCTTTACTTTGATCTGGATCTTCTCTACCACCCGCTGGATCCACGCAGCGAAGTTGAACCTGAATCAGTGGTTGTTGTCAGCCACTTCTACATCTGCAGTTTTCACTCTTTGTGTGAGATGCATGGATCTATTGTGGCAATCTAGCACATTTCACATCAGTATTTGTCACAAGGTCGGAGCTGGTATTGGACTTTGCACTTTGGCTCCAGGCAAGACTTTCGAATAGGTTTCTTCACCACAATGACCAAGATGAAGGCTGTAGCACAATTACTCTTTAGGCGAAGGTGTTGCCAAGATGAACGTATGAGAGACAAAGCGTACGACAATAGCCAGACTCTTACAGTAATTCAGTATAATATCATCACGTAAACATTGTAGCTAAAAGGATGCAAGGTATTCTTATAGCCATGCGTATAAGTACTTCATGGGGAAGAGTCTGCCTTTTTATTTGGTGCGTTTCTGGTGCCCATTGGTACAAGTGGAAGTGCAGCTGGCCATTTCAGTGATGTCGAGGCACATACGTTTCCCAACTTAAATTTCAATGTACCACTGACCTTTTCTACAACTCTTCGAGCCTCTGTTCTGTAACTACAATGGAACTACAGCTCAGATTGTAAGGCTGAGCACAGAAGCTTAATCATACCACTCTTAAAGTGTGTACCTTTATCTAATTCTTAAGATATTGACAAACCGAATCGAAGGATCAATTCCCTAGTCATCAGTTTGGATCGGTCATGCCCTTGTTGGGTAGGCTGCCACCCACCTAGGAGGATAAACACACGACCACTGGAATGTACCCACGGTTACTGCGAACATGTATCTCCAACAAGTCTTACTGAATCCTAGAAAATGGGCCTTCAGATTTACCTAAGTGATTCATTATTACCATGGTTCTAATACCTGTATTGTTCTGCTTACAGGTAAAGAAGTCTTGACACTGATTTTCAGGTAAAGATCTTAAACTGTGGATTGTACCTATAAGAGTTAAAACTATTAACCTGTATATCGGGATAGCATTGTAATGAGCAAAGCATATTGTTTCTCAGCTGTTACCCACACTTCATTATGATTCTGTCAAACTTGCTGCTTTTCGTTTACTTCTTTCATTTTTTGGTGCTTCATTGTCCAATTACCTAAGCTCACTTAAAGTTTGGGCTCAAGTTAACAAGAAACAATGTACACTGTCATTTTCACTCTTACATTGCTCTTGCAATTTTGAATTAATCATAGAAGACTTGAGGGCAAAATATGTTGCTACCTCATCAGCATAGCGATAACCTGATGAAACCAAATTGTCTCGTTCTGTGGGCATCACACTCACCCACTGAAATCTCTTTAGGTTGATCAAATGCTTCCGACAGATTTAAAATATAGGACCTGTTGTGGATGTGGATACTAGGATATGTCACAAAACCCCTTTGTGACCACATCTGACTAAAATAATGGACCATTCCACCACCATGTCAGTGTAAATCTTAACACTCAATCCATCAAATAAGCAGCAAGATCTAGTTTGTGCAATGAACTCTGCTACTTGTGCTGACGTTACATCGCACAAGTAGGATGATTCCATGAAATTTGATATGATGAAGACTGGATATGCTACTCTTAATGTTCTATGATGGCCTCTCAGACAAGAACCATCCACAAATCTTGTAAAAATCAGCCAGTTCAAGTGGTACGAACATCTTGTATGTCTGGTGTTGGTTTGATACACACTTTTGTCACATCAATGCAACTGTGATCACAGTCCTCATCATCAATATCTCTGCTGTCTGTAATTGGCAAAAGCATTGTGGGATTCATGGTATCGCAAATTCCGATTAAAATAATATCACTTGCTAAGATTGTCTGTTCAGATTGGCTAGACAGCTGTTGGTCAGATAGAGTTACCCGAGTACGATTTAGCAATAGTAATGGCACAGGTAGCAGTCAGCAATAGTAGGAGTTGTGAATGAGGAACACAATAACTGTAATCAACCATAATACCTTCACTTTGGTGAATTGCCAGACATATTACTGATACTAACATTAAGTATCCAGGAAGTGTGGCAGCAATTGTATCTAAGTGGCAGAGAAGTAAGCCACAGGCTGCTTCCTTTCACCATGTTTTTGTGTTAGTATTGATAATGCCCACCCTTATCGTTCATGACAAAATAAGTAAAAATCTTTTATATAATGTTGCATTACTAGAGCGGGTTTTACAGAGTTTGTCTCGGTCTCTCGAGGAAGGCACTCATGCATTCATCATCAAATGGAGCAGGATCAGAAATATAGCTGTAAGTAAGCTTTAGTAAAGGTTTTGCAATCAGAGAAAAGTTTGGAATCCACGGTCTACAGTAGCCAATCATTCCCCGATATATCCTCATTTGTGTGTGTGTTTAGTTGATTCATTCTCAGAACTGCAGAAATGCGTTCTGTAGACACTTTTCTTGCCTCTTTTTCAATATGATTGCTCAATACTTCCTTCAACCAGTACTGCATTTTTAAGGGAGACATTTCATGCCCATTATCAGCAAGATGGTTCAAGAGCGCAATTGTATCCAACTAGTTATCTTCTTTTGATTTGGATGCGACCATGAGTTCATCAATGTACTGCACCAGCACTGAGGTACATGTCAGCTGTAGATTTTCCAAATCTTTCCGTAGAATCTGGCTTAAGATTGAGGGGCTTCGCTATAGCCTTGTGGGAAACACCCCACAAGAACTTTATTTAAAAATCTGAACACAAAGAGATACTGGATATCCTTATGAAGATAGCATAGGACGGGCCCCACCATCCTCTCAGGGAAGATTGAATTTTACGTCCCCACCAGGAACCTACGATCAGCTAAATCAGCATTAGCCAGGATGAAACAAATTTATAAAGTTAGAACAGGTGGCCGCTGCTTCTCTTATCTGGCAGCCAGGAGGTGGAATGAGCTTCCGAATGACCTTAGACACCACAAATTATCTCTTGTTTCGGAAAAAGCTGAAGACCCACCTCTTTCCTATTTATCGCTAGGTCCTATTGCCTCAGTTTTCAGTAGTGCTCACTTGGGTCCTATTGCCTCAGTTTTCAGTAATGTTCACTTGGTATAAGCGCCGTGATATCCCTTGGGATGAGTGTCGCGCTCTATAAAAACCATAAATAAAATAAATAAATAAATAAATAAAGACCAAAACAAATCATTCACCAATTGCTTGAGATCCCCCATCGCCATGATTTGCTCCAATCTAGCAGTATCTGGGTCATGCGGAGCCTCTAAGTGGAAATTAAAGTCTCCCAGCATCCGTGTAGGAGTCTAGGCAAAGCCCTTCCTCCAGTAGTAATCCTACTGAGTCCAAAAACCCGTTTTTAGGGTCGGGTAGACGGTAGAGCAATATACCTTTAAAGTTCCTTAGTGAGTTGAGTGAAAACTGAAAGCTAAGGCCTCACAGGTGGTATTGGAGGCGGTATGTAATGTAGGTGAATCATGGTAGATAACTGCCAGCCCTCCCCCTTTTTTATGTGGTCTGTCGAGAGTATGACAGTTAAAACCCGAAAGAGTTGCCTTCACTAGATCAGGACCTGAGGCACTATCTGTCCAAGAATCTGTGACAAAAGCCAGTTTTGTATCAAGTTCCTCCAGTGGAACGCGCATTCTGTGCTATGTTTGATTAATGATCTGACGTTAAATAGAATAAATTTTAAAGGTCCTGCATCGACTGCATTATCCTTTTTGGATGATCTGACAACTGGGCCATTAGCTGGTAAATCGAAGACCTGGGGAAGGTATAGCTGGCAGCTAGGGCAAGTGCTAACCGTGTCTTTGTCATCAGCCTTTAGTGAGATGGGGGTGCATCTACTTATCCCCTTTCCAGAATTCAGCCTGCATAGTTCCTCTTTAAAATAGCTCTGGAAAAAGACCAGGGGGACTGGTCCTGAACCCGGTCCGAGCGCGGACAGGTGCAGACAGGCTTGCTTTCGGTGCGCCTTTGGCGCGTCCGCGTCAGCATGCGGCTTAAGTAGCCCGTTGTCCCACCACTAAACCGCTATCTGTTAAAACGGCGGCCTGCCGGTTCGGTCCTCCTACCTCCCCTTCTTTCCCTTGTGCGAAGTAGCAGTAGCAGCAAATTTTAGCAACAGTAAAAACAATATTAAAATAAGTTTAAAATCACTCGTTTATCTCCCACATCCATTCTTTAGTTTCTGTGCCACTCTTTTCTTTTATATAGCTCAATGTCATATTCTTCTGCCAACTCTTCAAACCTAGCATATGTATAACATGCACCCCCCTTATCTTTTATCCATAGCATTACATTACTGGAAACTAGCTCTAAAATATACGAAAGAGCAAAATCCATATGCTCCCACTATCACCCTCTACGGCTTGCCCACCCGCTGAGGCATCTTATCCACTGTTTGCCTGCGGGATTGGATACAGACTGGGACGACCACTATGGGCTACTTATTCTTGGATGGGACATTAATGTCCCATGAGGAATTTGTACAAACTAATGCAGTGCCGGACACCTTGTTCTTCACGCATGCATCAGTCTCGCACTATGTCAGACAGTACTGGCTAATAGATCAGAGGGAACCCCCTACGTTTCAATTACTTCAGTCCTTACAAGTGATGGGACAGGGGCGCCACTTGGTCCGCTGGCTATACCGTGAGCTATGAGAGCACTTACACATTTCACTTGCATCAATCCGACAGAAGTGGGAAGGGGCTCTAATGAGAGACTTATCAGACAGGGAATGGACCTCTGCAGTTGAACATCCCCAATGGGAGTGCCGGAATTTCCCCCTGAAGACAATACAGTTATTAATATTGCACAGGGCCTATCATACACCTTTCGCAATTCAAAAGATGTATCCCACGACATCCACTCTCTGCCGCAGATGCTCCCACCAGCCCGCTGATTTTACACACGTTATGGTCATGTATAGCATTAGGGAGGTTCTGGACGGAGGTCACTCGGGGATTATCCCAACTAACGGAGTGCTCTCCGTGGGATAAAATGGAGGTATACTTACTGGGACTTTTCCCATTGCCCAAGAAGGCGAAATTGTTACGTCGATTTGCAGGCCTGGCTTTGATGCTCGCCAAATGGTTGATAACTCAACAATGGAAGGCTCATTTGTCACCAAGGGAGGGCAAGTGGAGGGATGAGGTCATTAGATGGACAGTAGCAGAAGGGGAAGCGCTTCAACATGAAGAATACCTCGGGCTGAGGAAAAGGCCGATCTCCCTTGAATGGGCACAATTAATAGAGCAGTTTAAAGCACTAACAGCCGATGATGTAGTGGAACCCCTTCCACCATAGCTGGAGAAGCTTTACTAAGTCTAGCACCTGGATGGGTGCTGATGCAGGCAGGGGGTTTCTCTCCCTCTCCTCCATTTTTAGTTCCCTCCCTTTTCCCCCTTTCCCCCCCCTATTGTTCCCGATTTCTTCCCTCTCCCCCCTTCCTGAGTTAGTTAATGACTCCGACTTAGTCCTCTCCATCCCCCCTCATTGATCATTCCCCTCCCCCCCTTTTTTACCTTCCCCGTTCCCCCGGAGAATTTGTTGTGCCATCATTAAGTTTGATTAACCAGGGTTTTTGCCCTGGCAGTACGGAATGTTCATAGGCGGCTATGTTCACAGTTTATTGTTATATGGGAGGGTATAGTTGTGGGTGGGGTATCCAGGGTGGGAATTTGGGGAGATAAAGTGACAATGGACCGATTTCTTGAGAATATTTTTTCAACACTGTGGTTCTGTTTATACGTATCTTTCATGGGCACGAATTGAGTTATTCTAATGAGACACGTGCTAAAGTTTTAAATTGTAAGTATTGTATATATGTGTAACACGTATCATACGCTGTAATACCAAATGATTAATGATGTAAGATGTTTCAACTATTTCTATGACAAAAATCAATAAAAGTATGTGTAAAAAAAAGTATCACATGCACAAGTAGCAGCTTTTTTTCTCAAAAATTTCAATTCATCCACATTATATGTAGTCAGATTTTCTATACCAATTGTACCCTGCAAAACTTCTCCAAACTCAGCCATTAAATGGAAAATAATTTCTCTTGTTGTCTATTCACTTGGTCGTACTACTGTACAAATAATAAGAGTAGATGTATCAACAGTAGGTGTAATAGCTTCATTTTCAGGCGGTGCAGTTGGCACTCCCAATGTATATGTACCCATACTCTGTTATCCTGCCCCCCATATCGTGTGAGGCAACACAGAGCATTTGATTAGGGCACATTTTGCTACATGTGAGAAGAAATAAAAACACACATGTATCATGGCTGTGTTGAGATTCAAGATGGAGTCAGGGCTGGTTTGGGCCTAGTTTTGTAAAGCACAGGAAGGATTCTGTTACTTACACAGTACGCATCTGTTTGAGGCACGCAATGCTGTAGATTCACATGCTCTGCATACTCCTGCCATCTAGTGTTGGGTCCGGAGTTGTACAAGTTGTTTTTCTTCAAAGAAGTCTTTTGAGTAACAAGACCGAGTAACTCCTCCTCTCGGTGATATACTGCACATGGGCATGTTAGATTGTTTTCCTGCAAGGAGGTGAGAAAGGAGAGTAAGAAAAAGGATGTCCATGCTAAATGTATCATGCAAGTATGTAATGTAACTACAACGGCCAAAGACGTCTGGGGAGGAGGGAGGGTACATGTGAATCTAAAGCACTACATGCCACGAACAGATGCATAAGGGGTAAATAACAAATAGTTTGATGGCATGTGTGGCTGTAAATATACATGCTCTGCAAAAACTGTAAAGGAGTCCCTCCTAAGAAGTGGTGGCTAGCCTGTAGGGGTCGCAGTAGTTTGAAAAGGGTACATAGCACTGCCTGACCTACATTGGCTTGTTGGCGTGATAAAACATCCACACAGCAGTGTTTGGTAAATGTGTATGGGGTAGACCATGTAGCTGCCATACAAATGTCAGCTATGGGAATGTTTCCTAAAAAACCATAATAGCTCAGTTTTTACGAGTGGAATGTGCTTTAGGAGTAACTGGTAAAGGTCTTTTGGTCTTAATGTAGCAAGTGTGAATATGTTTGACTATCCATCTAGCTATGCTTGATTTGGATATTGGGTTGCTTTTTTAGGAGGTAGAGTAAAGGCTACAAATAGTTGCTTTCTTTTCCTGAAAGTTGTAGTTCTATTCTATGTAGAACATGAGTGCTCTGTTTACATCTAGGGTATGAAGAGTTCTTTCTGCTACGGAATGATGGTTAGGGAAAGAAACTGGGAGCTCAATGGATTGATTGAAGTGAAACAGAGACTACCTTAGGTACAAATTTAGAATTAGTACGAAGAACCAGCTTGTCTCTATGTATTTGGAAGAATGGTTCTTTTATGGTTAAAGCCTGGAGTTCACTAACACCTGCGTGAGGTAATAGCAACTAAGAATACCACGTTCCATGAAAGAAATTGAAGGGGGCATGAGTGAAGAGGCTCAAAAGGGGGACCCAAGAGTCTGGTTAGAACATTGTTAAAGTTCCAAGAGGGTGCTAGAGGAAACCGAGGAGGAAATACTCTTTTAAGATCGTCCATGAATGCCTTAATGACTAGAATTTTGGGGGAGCGAGAAGCAAAGCGGACCGACAGCGCGAGGGCTTGTCCACGAATCCCTGCTCCTGGGATTCAACTTCAGGGAGCCAGCATTCCTCACACAGCGCCTCGCAGCACCCTCTCCGCGGGTGCCGCTTCGAGGCACCGGGTCCTCCGTGGTGGTGGCTGAAAAGAACTTGGCAGCAGCAGGGGAGGAGCGCCGCAGGGACTCGGTAGTCCAGGAGTCCCTGCGAGGCCTTGTGACCAGGCCTGCGCACCCTGCTAGCCACGCCCCCGCCCGTCATACGCTCTTCATATTTGAATCCTTAACCCGCTGCGCGGGATCGCGCGGGAGTGCGCCGGGCTAAGCCCGGGCAAAGGGCGGGCCCTCTACGGCCCTCAGAGGCACTAGGAGGACGGGACGGGCCACCACTCTTGGCTCCAGCATTGGAGAAGGTACTGTCAAGCTCCTTTCCTTCCATCCCTATTGCTTTGTACTGTTTATAGTTGTCACCAGGATTCCTGGACTCAGTCTACCCAACTACAATGTCCATCTGGGAAGAGCTGAATGCCCTCTGTGGCACAAACTATATCCCGGATGTTCTATCCCCCCCCCATAATGGCTCGAGACACTGTTCAAGCATTCTGCTCCCCCCAGGCATCCCCCGTTACAACCCTCCCTCCATCTACTAACTGCAGCCCCTCTGTACTCGGCCCTAATACAGCCTCATTACCACTGGATAACGCGGAGTCTCGATCCCCCCTACAATCGACCCTTCTGGCCCAAATCGAGCGTCTGCTACATACTGCTCTTTCTCCACTGGTTGCTAAAATAAATGATTTGGGAGATAGACTGTGCGGGATTGAAAAATCGGTAGCACGGACATACCCACCAACCAGAAACACTGTAACTGCCATACGCTCTACCCCCACTAATACCCAGATAAGGCCTACGGACAATGCACCCAGGATATTGCAAACATGTAACTCCCCTGTTATATCACCTATTCAAGTGGTCACAATAACACCCGTAATCTCGATCATGCCCCGCAAAGAGCCCCTGTGATCGCACTAGATAGAAGACATCGCATCGATTTACCACCCGTAGCAGCCCCATATGTAACCATTCTCTCTGGGGTCCCCGCACTCAGACCAGGAAAACGTGAACTGCACCGGGACCTACTGAACAAAGCCATCTTTTGGCTCAAAAACAATAGACCATTACCTTCTTCGCTAGACGGTGGGATTCAGAGCGTCAGAAGGGTGGGGTGGCTAGGTCATCTGCCCAAAAATGTTCCGGGGGACTTGATTCTGGTTAGGTTTAAAGACAGGAACATTGCCCCCTACTTGCGATCTATCCAGCCAAAACTTGGGGATGGCTCCATCCGTATTTGGGACCTGCATGATTTTTACCCTGGTCCTCGAGCACCGAACCACAATAACTGCGGGTGAAAAAAGGGGATTCTGTGTATTTTGGGGTTTTTTATTTAGTTATGCTAAACTATTTTTAGTTGGGTTTTAACTCATTTTTCTTTTAACTAGGTAATGTTATGTTGAGTTATTTTTTACATGTATGTATTTTATGGTGTAGCTTTTATGGCCAAACGCCGAATAAAGCTTATATGATGATGACTAGAATTTTGAATAGTGAGAGATGTTGTCTATTTTGGAGATAGGCAGCCATTGCAGCGAGGTGTAACCTAAAGGAAGTGAAGGCAAAATTAGCCTTTTGCAAATTAAGTGGGTATCAGATAATGTCTTTGCACAGTGGCTTTCATAAGATCAAATAATTTGGGTTGGCAGTAGCAAACAATAAGTTTCCATTTTGAAGTACAGCATGCTTTAGCTGTCGGCTTGCGTGCTTGCTTGGAAATGTTCATTCGTTCTTGTGGTAAATTAAGGTAGCCTAACTCTATGACCTCTGGAGCCAAACTGATAGATTGAGAGTTTTGGGGTCTGGGTGTCTGATTTGTCCTTGATTCTGAGTGAGAAGGTCCTGCCTGTTGGTAGCTTCTCATGTGAAACTACTGACAGATCTTGTAGTGTTGTGAACTAGGGCTGACTTACCTAAGTGGGCAATACTAGGATCAAGGTGACAGATGTCACTAAATCTCCGAACCAGAAACAGAATGAGGGGAAGGTGGCAAAACGTAGGCAAATATCCCTGACCAACTTAACCATAGTGTGTTGCACTTGGATAGTGGGTGTGGGTACCTGGAGGAGAAGGTTGAGCATTTTGAGTTTTCGGCTGTGGCAAAAAGGCCTATTAGGGGAAAACCCCACTTTTGAAAGTAGGGAAGGAGGACTTGTGGGTGGAGTTCCCACTTGTGGGTCTGTTGCTCCATCCTGCGGAGCAGATATGCAAAATCGTTGTCGGCTCCCGGCAGATATTCCGAAAAGAGATGAATATGGTGGTGAAGAGCCCAGTTCCATATGGTCTGAGACAGTTTTGAAGACGGTGTCCCCCCACCTTTTTTGTAAATAACACATGGATGTCATATTGTCCATTATTTCTAGGACAACCTTGTGAGAAGGTTTGTGGTAAGAGTGAGGTGAGGAACAGGGTGTAGAAAAGACTACCCCTGTAGCGGGTTGTTGGTGTTCCACCATTGCAGAGAACGGTGAATCTATCAACACTAGATCTTCGAGGTGACCCTGTGATTGAGACCACTGGCGAGAAAGACATTGCTGTTGGAGATGCATGTGTAACCTCGCGTGGGGAACAATGGCAATGCAAGAGGCCATCATTCCTAGCAGATGCATCACGGACCGAACTGTGAGGAGTTACCCGAAAGAGTTTTGTTTAGTTTGAACTGTGGTGGAGTTACCTGAAAGTTCGGAACACTAGCGGGATTGGGATAAACTAACCCTGAGTGCTGAGAATTGCTCCAAAGTAAGGTTGAATTTGGAGAGGCTAAAGATGAGACTTAAGGACATTTATCATAAACCCCAGGCTGTGAAGTAGATCCACTGTCAATTGAGCGTACTGTTGGCCCTGTAGGTGGGTGCTGGCTTTGATAAGCCAATAATCCAGGTATGGGAATACGTGAAAGTATTTTCTTTGCAAATGTACTGCGACTACTACCAAACATTTTGTAAAACCTCGAGGTGCTGAGGTCTCCACTAACAGTAGAACTTTGAATTAGTAACGCTTGCCTACTATGACAAAACTCAGGTATTTGCGGTGTGCATGGTGCATTGATGTATGGAAATAGACATCCTCTAGGCCCAGTACTGCAATAAAGTCACCCTTTTGGAGAAGTGGAATAACATCCTGTAGAGTTACGATATGGAAATGTTCTGATAGGATGTAGGGGTTGAGAGGTCCGAGATCCAAGATTGATCTCAGTGACCCCGTCCTTTTTGGGAAAGGTCTGAGATCTAAGATTGGTCTCAGAGACCCCGTACTTTTTGGGAATGAGGAACTATTGGAAATATACCCCTGATCCTTGTTGTTGAAGCGGGACAGGTTCTATAGGCCCTTTAAGAAGAAGTGTTTGGGTTCTTGTTTGAGAAGTATTAGATGATCCTGTGATAACCTGTGCTTGCGAGGTGGGATGTTGGGATGTGCGGTAATGAGCTCCAGACAGTAGCCATGATGGATAATGACTAGTACCCATTGGTCTGTGGTGATGGACTCCCAGACTTGGTGGGAAAATGTAGTCTGCCTCCGATAGGTGTGGAGTGGTCTGGGGGATGAAATGAGTAGCTTTGCAGTGGGTTTTGCTCCGTGTGCAGAGGCACCACTGCCCCTTCCCTTGTTGTTTCAGGCTCTGAAGGATCCTGTAAAATAGCCCTTACTGTAGGCAGACTGGCCTTGTTTTTGTTGGGAAGTGGAGGCTTCTGTGGTGGGGGTTTTATATGCACGCCTGTAGCCTGTAAGACAAAAGGACCCTCTAAGAGTTGACGTCTGTAAAGCACCCATGGCCTTAGCTGTGTCAGTGTCTTTTTCATTTTCTCAAGGGTAGTGTCTACCTGTATGCAAAAAAGGAGCTCTTTGTCAAAAGGCATATTTAGTACTGCCAGCTGGACCTCTGGTCTGAACCCAAAACACCTAAGCCATTCGTGTTGTGTAAGAATGCACCCTGGTATCAACACCCCTAAACGCTGTATCCGCCGCATCTAGTACACAACGGATAGATATGTTAGTAATCGCCTGAACCTCTGTGACAATTTGTTGTTCCCTTCTGCATTGTTTCTCCGGGAGGTATTGCAAGAGTTGGTCTATCTCATTCCAATGGGCTCTTTCATAGCGGGCAAGAAGGGCTTGGGAATTGCAATTACCAGTGATTAGCTACCTGTGCTGCGACTCCTCCCAGCTGTATCTATGCACTTACTCTCCTTTTCAGGAGGTGGAGTTTCTCTAGTAGCCTGGCCGTTAGCTCCAATGGATCTTGACCCTTGATAAAGAGTTGGTCAGAAGGAGCCGCCTTGTATTTTCTGTCCACTCATGGGGTGAGAACTCTGGCAAGGACTGGCTCTTTAAAAATGTCCTCTGCATTTCTCTTCATGCAGGGAGGCATAAGTAAATACTGCGTGTCTCTATGTGTAGAAGAGAGGGTGTCAAAACAAAAAGTCCTGTTCAAGGGACTCTTTGTGCAGTTCAGCATTATGGAAAGCAGCTGCTCCAGCAATAACTTGCTGGAAAGTTATAGAAGTGGCATCTTCTGGAGGGGAGGACGAAAAATGTCCTCCACATTTCTCTTCATGTGGGGAGGCATAAGTAAAAACTGCGTGTTTCTGTGTAGAAGAGAGGGTGTCAAACAAAAAGTCCTGTTCAAGGGCAGCTAGAGCAGGTAGTGGCAGTCCCTGGGGACCGTTTTGACTCTTGTAAAGAATAATTAATCTGTTAAATGTGAATTAGAGCTCGATTTGAGTATTCTGCTTTTTTTTAAATAATACTTCGTATTTTCATTTCTGCTGTGCCCTTGGCCTTGGCTCACACTCACCCGACTTTTCAACCAAGGAGGTGTGCTGTCCCTGCCGCAGTCCACCGCGGCTCCTAGTGCCGATTGAGTGGAGGGCAGGGCGCCATCTTGGGAGTCCCAGATCCCGGTGGGACGCAAGTTAGCACTCTAGCTGGGGGAGGGAAAATGTATAAATCGCACATGCGCCCTCGGACGCGCAGTGAGCGTCTAAGGCAAGCCCGTCCGCGCCCCGGGAGCGCCCAGTGCCAGTCATGCTGCCGGTTTGAGGCCATCTGTTTTGGGTGGCAGGCGTTACTATAGCAGCGATGAGCTGCTGGCTCTTGACTCACTTCCCTGTGCTGGTAACAAACAGTGGGCCATCCTACACAATCTTTCTAGTATGTGCCCAGTTTGTAACTTTTGTTTTAAATATAAATTGCCCTGTCCAGGTCCTCAAGCTGTTAGAGGGCATAGAGTTTTCGTGGCTCTTATCGATGCTCGATCTATGGCTAAACATGCTCTTAACATGTATGAGCTTCTTATGGACAACAAACTAGACGCCCTTTACATTACTGAAAAGCTGGCTAAGTGAGTCATGAGCGCCTGTGGTCGAGCTCGCCGTCCCACGGGGCCGACCGCACTTCTGGGAGAGGGGGTGGCACTGCGGTGGTACTTCACCTTCGTCCTCTCACCCCGCTTTACGTTGGGGGGTACGTTGGTGTATCGCCCTCCTGGAGCTTTCCTGAGGGCACTGGATGATGCTATCGCCCCACGTGCTCTTCGCTTTCCCAAGTTTCTACTTCTGGGTGACTTTAATATCCCTCTAGATTCTCCAGCAGATGCGGATTTCGTAGTTATGCTGGATCTATTTGACTTGACTCAGTTGGTCAAGCTGCCTTCGCATACGGGGGCCACCTGATCGATCTGGTGTGCTCTAACTTTAATATCTCTGTCATGGATCCATTCCTAGTTACATGGACTGATCATTTTCTGATAAGGTTTTCATGGGACTTGGGAAAACCTTCTTCCCCTTTGGCCGTTCCTCATGGCGCCCCTTCCATTGAAGATCAATATTCCTGCCCTATCTGAGGCTCTGTTATGCACTCACCTGGCTCCCGCTTATGATCCCGGAGAGGCGGTGGATTGTTTTAATGCCAGGGGTAGCCAGGGGGTCGACTCTTCTTCCCAACCTCCCGTTTACAGGAATTTTCGGTATTCTCCCTCCAGCCCTTGGTTTTCGATGACTTTAAAGGAGCCGAAACTGGGCTGTAAAAACTGGAACACCAATGGCAGGCGGAGTACTGTCCTATTGCTAAATCTGCACTTCGCTCGGCTCAGCGAGACTACTACGCAGCGGTTAGGAAAGCTAAGAGCGATTTTTATACCGATCGAATTGAGAAAGCCAAAAACAATAGCAAAGAGATTTTCTCTATTGTTAGAAGTTTTATGTCTCCCTGTGCGGATAAAAAGACTCTTCCAGTTTCCACCCAATGGTGTGAAGAGTCATCTTCCTTTTTTATTAATAAAATACAGTCCATTCAGGACAGCTTGGGAACACCCTCGGTGGATCAAAGGTTCTCCTCATCCACAGCCCCCTTCCATGCAAGCTCATCAGTACCTCATTTACTCAGTTTTCGCCTGCTGAGGGTTCTGACATTCTAGCTTTCTTAAATCTCTTAAATCAGGTTCCCCATCGGACCCATGCTCAGCAAGAATTTTAGCTGAGGTGGTGGAGAATGTGTATTTGGAAGCTGCTATCAATCTATCCCTTCAGTCTGCTACAGTTCCGGTGCAATGGAAATAGGCCAAACTCCTTTCTCTTTTTAAAAAACCTACTGCAAACTCCTCTGTTCCCTTCAACTATCTCCCAATTTCTCTGTTGCCAGCATTGGCCAAAGTGTGCGAAAAGGTGGTCTTCCGCCAGCTGGAGGCCTTTGTTGAAACCACTGGGGCCCTTCATCCAGCCCAATCGGGGTTTAGATCAGCCTACAGCACTGAAACCACGCTGGTTGAAATGGTGGAGGCAATCAGAGAGTGCCTGGATGGGGGCGGCAGAGCGGCCCTGCTTTTGTTGGACCTCTCTGCCGCCTTCGATATGGTGCCTCACCAGCTCTTTCTCGCCCGACTCGCCTGGCTCTCCTCCATTGGCATTGCAGGTTATGTGTGGGCTTGGCTAAAAGCTTTTCAGGATGAGCGCACCCAGCAGGTCTGGATGCCCCCGTTTTCATCCTCCGATAGGAAGCTATCGACCGGAGTCCCTCAAGGCTCCATAATGAGTCCTCTGCTTTTTAATGTCTAACTGACCCCCCTGATCTTCCTGGCAGAGGAGCTGGGCACGAAAATCATGGCATACGCAGATGACACCCAGCTACTATTTACTTGGAAAGGTCCCGATCTAGACACAGGCATTGCCCAGAGGTGCCTTTCAGCCGTTTTCACATGGCTGACACAGGCCCAACTCAAGTGCAACGAGGAGAAATCTGAGGTACTGCTGTATAGCCAGTTTCCTCCGCTCTTTAGAGAAGCCTTGTGGCCTCCAGATTTTCCTTGCCCTTGCTCTGAGGGTGGCCCAGCGAAGAACCTAGGGGTATGGTTCGGAGATGATCTCCGGTTCCCAGAGCACATCAAAAAACATGTCTGTTTTGGCACCCCTAAGACAAACCCTTCAATCCTGCAGGGTTTTCTTGGACGAAAGGACATACATTCGTTGCAGTCGGCTTCAAGATGGTCTGGTGAAAAACACAAGTTGCACACGAGGTGCTGATGGGTGTGCCGAAATTTTGTGTGGCAACACAGGCAAAATCTGAAGGGTGTGCGTTCCATAAGAAAAGCATCTTAGATGGAAACGAGTGCACGTGATGGGTAGCGCCCCGAAGGGCGGTCAGTCGAAGGCCAAACCGACTTAACTCGAGAGCAGCGCAGAAGTAAAAAGCACGCTTGAAAACAATACTGTTAAACAGTAAAGAGCTGAAGAATCGTACCGAATGGAGTTAAAACCTGGAAGAGAGGCACACACGTCTGAACCCAACGGCGGAGAGAAAACAATATAACAAAGGCGTTAATGCCCATGTGCAGTATCACGAAGCGGAGGAGTCACTCGGTCTCATGACTCGATAGACTTCTTCGAAGAAAAACAACTTGCACAACTACGGACCCAACACTAGATGGCAGGAGTATGCAGAGCATGTAGATACACAGCCCCACATGCCATCGAACATTACAGTTTTGTAAAATGCTGTGTTTTCATTTTAAATTAAAAATGTTTATGTTAGGGGGGCGTGGCTAGCAGCCAACGATGACGGCCGCAGCTTAGAGAGGCTCCCGTGACGAGGCGGCTTCCCTCTCAAATCCATCATATTTATCCTGATTTTCGAGGTGCTTAGAGGGGTGGATCGGACCCAGTGGCCGTGCAGCACCCGGTGATCCAATCTTGGGATGGCGCAGTCCCTGAAACAGCGCGATCATCGCTTGGCGGAAGGCGGCGAGAGGTGGGGCCTAGCGCTCTCCTGGAGACAGCGGAGTTGCGTAACCTTGGGACCCAGCCGGAAATAATCTTTTATCGGCGGTGGTTGGCCGGAAGTACCGGTGTCCGGGACGCACTGCCAGAACAATCCGTGATCATCTTCCAGCGGCCCGGTGATGCATGTGGGGCCCCGAGACGGCCTGTGGCAGTAGATACTCGCTGACCACGCCCGGAGGCGCCGCAAATAACGCCGGGGCTCAGGCGGCCGGACCCGCCATTTTGGGCGTTGGCTGCACGTTGTGCCCCGGGCTCTCCCAGCAACCACCCCCACGGAACCGCCCGCCATGGCGGAGCGATGAAGGCCAGTGGTCTTGGGGACCTCCCAGGTGCCTACTACTGCAACAGTCGATTAAAGGGAACCCCCACGGACGACGGCAAGATAACGAAACACCGGCCCTCCTTGATTTGATCACGGACCTGCGTTGGTCCGAAAGGATCGTCGGACCACAGCCATGTCCAACAGAGGCCCCAGGAATACCACTACTCAGTAGTCAAATTTGCGTACGAGAGACAGACTCCTCCCCAAGAACAGCGCAAAAATGCGGGGGGAAGACATCGGAGTCTGAGGGGGCGAAGAAGGCCACACTAGAGGACGTTCTGGCGGCGCTGGCTCAGGTGCAAGCAACGGTAGGAGCGACAGCCACGGAAGTCACCCCGATACGAGCGGACCTCCAGAAAATGAATGAAAGGGTTAAGCAGGTCGAGGTGGTCACTAAATCACTGGTCGAAGATGTGTCTGAGTTACAATCGGCGGTGGAACGTCTACAAACGGATAACAAACTACTCAGAGATAAGTTGGATGACCAGGAAGGGCGCTCCCGGCGCAATAACGTTCGAATTTTAGGAGTGCCGGAATCTGAAGACAAGGGCGCCATGGACCTCTATGTGGAAGAGTTAATCAAAACCAGACTCCAGCCCAAAGGCCTCTCGAACTTTTTTTCGGTGGAGCGGGCCCATAGAGTGCCGGGGGGGCAAACCAAAGACAGGTGGTTCGCCTAGACCAATACTGGCAAGACTTTTCAATTTCAGGGACCGCGACGCCATCTTGCAAGCCGCTAGGGTGGCGCCGCCAATCCAAATACAGAACTCAAGAATTGCCTTCTTCCCAGACTATACGGCAGAGGTCTCCAGGAAGCGAAGAACGTTCCTGGAGGTAAAGAAAACTTTGAGGGAAAAGGAGCTGCCGTACTCGATGCTCTTTCCGGCCCGGCTGCGAGTCGTAGCGAACAAAAAAGTATGGTTTTTCGATACTCCCGAAACGGCCCGGGACTGGCTTGAGGGATGGCATACTGTGGACCGGCAGCGGAAGCGACACAAGTCCGACCAGGATCGTAGAATCGACAGCAGAACTGGCTCACAGACATCTGGACGTGGAGGAGCGGAGAGTTCTCCGTCCCATGGTTTTGCGGGGGCTGATGGTGAAGAATGAACCCCATACTCCAATTCTCTTGAACAGGGCACTCGCCGACCATTTACACACTGTTGTATAAGCTGCAGTTGGACACTGGCGCGGACACCCCTACGGCACGCAGGGATGCCGCCTGCTCGGGGAGACGCTCTCCCCCCTACACGCAAGTACTCTGGTTGCGGGATGGGTTAAGCACTCTGCTCAGTTGGGGGGGCGGGCAGTTGAAAGTCCGTTAGGCAGGGCAGCAGGGAGGGGGGATGGGGGGGGTCGCATTGTTACAGTTAGGAATGTATGTATACGGTCGAGGACAATGTTTTAATTCCTGTATGAGTCAGTACATGATGGTTGGGATGGACAATGATCATAAGCCCCCGTGATGTCCCTTAGCTCTTCGCTGTGCATTGGCATAGCCACCATACCAGATCCACTTCTTGGCCGATACATCATGAATCCCGGAGTACCTAATAGCTGATAACTCTGTCCCGGCAGGGGGGGTAGTGGCCCCTGAATCACAGTGCCCTCCCCTACGTTTGCTGTCTTGGAATGTGAGCGGTCTAGGGGACAAGGTCAAGCGAGGGTTGGTACTGACCGCAATTAAAAGACAACAGCCCACCATAGCCCTACTGCAGGAAACTCATCTGGTAGGGGGGGCTATAAAGGCCTTGGACAGACGAGGATATAAAATGTTGGTCCACTCTGAGTTCACGTCCGGTTCCAGGGGGACCGGTATCCTAATACAGAAAAACGCACGATTCATCCCCTTACTGACTAAGACTGATGACCAGGGCTGCTTCGCGGCCTTGCAGGGGCAGTGGGAGGGGAAACTTTTTAATTTGTTCTCAGTGTATATCCCACCGGCACTGCACGCGGTTCACCTCCCAAAACTAGGTGACTTCCTTCTGACTATCCCCGAGGGCGAGATCATCCTGGGGGAGATTTTAATGCTGTCATGGACGCACAGCTTGATAAACACCCCACGCCGGTTCAGGCGGGGGGGTCTCCTACCTCCAACGGTTTGCAGCGGCCATGGGACTGACTGACATCTGGAGACATTTACACCCTGGCACGAAACACTACACTTTCCACTCCGCTGTGCATGGCAGCCTCTCTCGCATTGACCACTTCCTGACGCTGGGAGAGGGCCTCCAACATATAGATGCAATGGTAATTCATCCTCGAGGGATTTCAGACCACTCGCCACTCACGCTAACACTTTCTTCACAGGCACGATCACGCAAACGCATTTACCCCATTCACGCTACCTACTTTAAAGTTCCACAGGTTCGCAAGGCCCTTAAAAGAACAACAAAGCAATATTTCCAAGAAAACACTCACTCAGTGCACTCCCCCGAGACGCTTTGGGAAGCCTATAAAACGGTCCTGCGGGGACAAGCCATTACCTCCATTACGGGTCATAAAAGACAGCTGTCTCAGGAGTTGGTCGATCTGGAGGTGGCTTTACAGGAACGGACCACGGCCCATGAACAGCACCCCTCTCCATCAACCCTTCACGCACTCACCCTTCAACAACAGCTATATAACGACCACCTGCGCGTCCGAGTAAAAGGACACATAACCGACACTCAAAATAGAATCTACGAGATGGGTGAAAAAGCTGGGAAAATGCTGGCGTGGCTTGATAAACGGGAGGGTAATTCCAGGGGGATCCAACGTCTGAAAGACGAACATGGGGCGGTACACACAGACCCACGACGTCTCACGGAGCTACTCGGTGCCCATTTTGAACGGGTGTACACCCCGGAACGTGTGATCACACCCGAGATGGCCAAAGACCTCCTAGCTCCGATCGAGGTCCAAACATTGTCACTGGAGGCGTCAAATGAGTTGGAGGCGGACATCACTGCCGATGAAATCCAACTGGCGATTCGGGCCCTAAACCCGGGCAAAGCAATGGGACCCAATGGCATACCCATTGAATGGTACCAAGCAGTGCCTGAGACCCTCAGTGAACATCTATTGGGAATGTTTAAAGAATGTCTAGAGAGGGGTTCCCTTCCGCCGGATCAGCGTGCGGCAACCATCGTAGCTATTCCCAAACCGGGCAAACCACCTGATGAGTGTTCCTCTTATCGCCCCATATCCTTGCTGAATGCCGAAGTTAAGATTCTGGCTAAACTCCTAGCGACAAGAATCCTGCCCAATCTGTCGTCGATTATACACCCGGATTTATGCCACACAGAAACACAGCGTTGAATCTGCGAAGGCTGCACGGTGTGCTGGCTAGAGCAGACTCCATCAACGCACCAACAGTAATTTTGGCGCTTGACGCTAAAATGGCATTTTATCTGGTGGAATGGGCATATCTTTTCGAGGCACTGAAGCGCTTGGGATTCGGGCCCGCTTTATTGCGTGGGTCAAACTATTATACACTGACCCGATGGCACACGTGGTAGCTAATGGCCATATCTCGCGCACATTCCCGCTGGGGAGGGGCACACGGCAGGGATGTCCTTTATCACCCCTGCTGTTCGCTATCTTTTTGGAACCTCTCGCGACCCTCATAAGGACCTCGCCTCTCCTCAAGGGCATATCATGGAGTGGGGGATGGGAGGATCGACTGTCTTTATATGCAGACGATATGTTGATTTATCTAACAGACCCCGAATGCGGAGTGCCGGCTTTGTTACATATTTGCGACACCCATGGCAGTGTTTCCGGCTACACGCTGAACTGGAATAAGTCGGAACTGTATGTTTTGCAGGGGCAGGCCCCGAACCTTGGCGAGGCGTGCCCGCTAATGATAGCGGGCTCGTCGTTCAAGTATCTGGGCATTCATGTCACTAGGGACCCAACGGAATTCATGGATAAGAATTTGAAGCCTAACTTGGATAGACTTAAACGAGATGTTACGTTCTGGTCGGGTCTTCCGCTAACACTCCTGGGTAGAGCTGCACTCTATAAAATAATGGCGTTGCCACGTTTTTTGTATGTCCTCGAAAATACACCCTATCCTGTAGCCCCTAGGTTTTTCCAGAAAGTGGCAGCGCTAGTTTCCAACCTCTTGTGGGGGAACCTCCCTGCACGCATTGCACAATCCAAGCTGCACAGAGGCTGGTACGACGGGGGTATTGCACTACCTAACTTAAGACTGTATTACTGGGCAGCACACCTTAAGCCGATCAACCAATGGATTCACGCGCCTCAAACCGAGCCAGCGTTCCAGTCAGACAGGGCACAATTGGGCACGAACAGTCTGTTGGGTCCGTTGTATGATCACCGTAAAGTTCGTGCCTTACTGGGACCCACTAGATTAACAGTTCAGTTGTGGCACACAACAACAGCAGCACTGGGTTGGAAAGGGAAGATCACCAAGATGACCCCGCTGTGGGACTCTCGGGTGCTGGGCAACATGAGGAACAGCAAGGGTTTTACACACTGGGATACTATAGGGATTTCCACGGTGGGTGATCTTTGGGAGAGGAATGGGGTGATACCTTTTGCCCGGCTAAAAGAATTATACGACCTCGGTGACAGGGAACTTTACAGGTACATCCAAATACAACATGCATTGCTCGCAGCCCTGCCACCTGACACACCTCTGCCCGAGTCCTCGCCATTGGAAGACCGCCTCCTTACTGATTATATGATGGAAAGGGCGACATCACTCACTTACCGCAAACTGCTCAATAATTTCCCGGATCCAACACTCCTGTTAAAGGAGAAATGGGAGGGGGACACTAGTGAAATGGACGAACATGAGTGGAATGAGGCACTTGAGTCCCCCAAGGAAGTGGGCATCTCGGCGCGAATGCGGCTAGTACAACTCAAGATACTACACAGGGTTTATTACACTTGGTCCATGTTACACCGCATCCATAGGGCACCACATCCTTACTGCCTTCGTGGGTGTGGGGAGGAAGGAACATTTTTCCACACCATATGGGAATGCCCCAAGGTTCGGGAATACTGGAAACAGATACTTCGCACAATCTCACAAACATTAGATCGGTCACTGTTGCCTGACCCACGGAGGTGCTTACTAAACATATGGGAGCCTACCGACCTTTCCAGATATGAACAGCTCTGGGTCACGGTAGGATTAATGGTGGCAAAACGAGACATCGCACAGCGCTGGGGTGTGGCAGAACTGCCGACCAAGTCACAATGGTGTCTGAATATGGACAGGGTGATGGTGACCGAAAGGGCAGTTTATTCTAACCGGGCCTGCCCAGGGAAATGGAATAAGGTTTGGACGAAATGGAATGTGTACAGGGGGGAAATTTGTGATCCCTTGCTGGAAGATGATCAAGATGTCTCCGACGAGGAAGAGGAAGAGGGGTGAAGCTAGGTGAGCTGTGTGTGGAGAAGGGTAGCCAAGGATACTGTACGGGATTTCCTATTAGAATTGATACGTGGGAAGCAGGGGGTGGATGTAAGGGTAAAAATTGGTGGGGAGCGATCGAATATCTGGGTATGAGATTAGAGTAGGCCTCTTCCAAGAGGCACTTGTAACTCACACTGGGTTGATTCATGCAAGATCGTAATATCACTCCTAACGTTTTAAGTTGAAGTTTGTTGTTTTTTCAAAAAAGTAAAATTAAAAACCTCATCCAGCGTCGACACAGATATCTGAGATGCACTTTTATTTTGCAGCAACCTTATTTGATTATATACAGAGACTGATGACTTAAAGACTATTTTGAAATGCTGCATTTTGAATCACGAACCGTGTTAGCGGCCGGCCCACTGGGTTGTAGGCGTTCCGCTGTGTACTATAAAATGTGCAATAAAGGTTTTTTTTAAAAAAAAAAATGTTTATGTTAAACACACATTATTTAGTCATCAGAAATATCTTCCTCAAATATAAAACAAAGTCAACTTGAGAAATTAATTCCAGCTACAGAAAAGAACATTAAAACAATGCTCACAAACAGCAGAAAGTTCACCCGTTGAACTATGCCTAACTTCAGTGATGGAGCAAATAGGGCCTTTACAAGTCTTAGAATTGGCCCAGCTCTTTAAGAACGCTCTTGCAACAGGTGTCAGCACAGAGCATTTACCTTCCCTTAGATCTGGAAAAATGCAGTGGGCAAACTACTACTGGAAAACTTTTTCTTAACAGCCAATAATCTAAATAATTTCAGACCTATTTAATTTCTACCATACTTGGATAAAGTACTTGAGAAGTTAGTTTTCACTGTACTACAATCTTTCATCAAAGATAAAGGGCATTTAAACCACTTACAAGTAGGGTTTCAACTAGGGTGTAAGCTACTCATGTCCTGTATGATCTCAGAAGCTTAGTGAACAATGGAGGAAACGTTATTTGGCTGAAATATCGGATTAGAAATATCAGGAAGCAGAAATATCGGAATATGAATATTGTGATACACAAATATAGTTGACAAGAATATTGGTTTTTCAATTAAGAAATGTCGTTTTTAATAATATTTATGTTTTTAATATTGTTTCAATAATATAAGGGTAAAATATATCGGTTTTTAATTATCTGAATGTGTTTTAGCGGGAATATTAATTGTATGTGTTACTATGTTTTATATAAAGGTTTTTTTTTTACAATATAGCTTGCAATTTTAAGAGATATGGGGACAGATGTACGACCTGTTTTTGCACTTGCAAACGGTTTTGCGACCCGTTTGCGTATGCAAAAACCCTACATTGCCATGTATAAACACCAATTTGCGACTCGCTATTAGGAAGGGGTGTTCCCTTCCTATTAGCGACTCGCAAGCCATGTATGAATGTTTTGCAACCGCAATTGCGTAACAAAACACTCGCAATTTACCACCCTCTTCAAGTAGATGGTAATAGAGGCGTGAATATGAAGGGGTCCCCTGGGGAACCCTTCTCCTTTGTGACTGGCTCTAAAAATATTTTTTTAAGGCAGGCAGTGGTCCCAGGGACTACCTGCCCTTAAAAAATTTAACGAAAACGTTTCATTTTGTTTTTTTTTAAATGCATCCCATTTCCCTTCAATGAAAACGGGCTGCATTTTTAAAACAAACTGCTTTATTGAAAAGCAGTCCCAGACATGGAGGTCTGCTGAGCCCAGCAGGCCCCCATCCCTGGGAGGGCCAGCCATTCCCAATGGGGTCGCAAATTGCAAGAGGCTCAATAATATTCATGAGCCTCGCATTTTGCGAGCCCATTGGGAATCGCTGACAGTGTCTGAGACACTGTTGTATACTGTGATTTGTGACTCGTAATTTGCGAGTCGCAAATCACAATGGTCGTACATCTGGCCCATGGAGTTTTTTTATTTAATTTTTTATAGTAATTTAGTGTCGTAGTGAGTTGCTGAGTTTGTAGGGGGATAGGCTAGAAAGTAAAGTAAGTAATAAATAATTAACAATTCATAATTGTCAAATAGTTCTTTAATTGATTTCAAATATGTACTTTATTGAATACTTATTTATTTTACTTATATTTTAGTTGCAGGCTGCTAGGTTTGTAGAAGTCTACAGTGGGAAGCTAAGTAATTTAATAATAATATTAATTCATTATTTAATTATGGTTTAATAATGTAAAATATGGAATACTGAATTATTGCACTAATATTTTAGTTGCAGAATGCTTTCTTTGTAGGAGTATAGGTTGGGAAGTTATTTAACTAATTAATGTATTATACATTTTTATTTGCAAATTAATTATTCAATTGAATTTCAAATATTTAAATTATGAACTATTTAATTATTTGAATTATATTTTAGTTGGCGGCTGCTAGGTTTGTAGTGGTCCAGGCTGGGATGGATGCACTACTTGTGCTGTAGGTCCCTTGGGCCCGTTTGGAAACCTGGGAATCCGATCATATTTTCTTACTCAAACTGCCCTGTGTGCCTTTACCTTAGAAAGAGAGGAAACCTAATGTTAAGAGGTCTGCAACAGTTGAGCCTGGGTTTAACTGGCATCAAGAAAACCCTACCAACCGTGGGTATTTCTGAAAACTTGACAGAGCACTTGAGGGTTGTGTGGCTTGCTTCTTTCTCAGCATGCTATTTTTACGCAGAATGCCCTACAAATGTCAAAGTGTGGGTTAAAAATGCACTATAGCTCACATTTATGGGACAGAAATCTATGGACCTTCCAGCCAATTGCAAAAATCTTATCCTGAATTTCCATCAGTGTGGTTGGTTGTGAAATGAATGGATCAAAACTATAAACATGAGAAGAACGATTGACACCTATATTGACTTCACACAGTTCAAACGTGTTTTGTCTAGATCCTGTCCTATACGAAAGACCCACGCAAAATGTGGGGCATCCTTTTTGTCAGGAAAAGTGAGGGAATAAAGGAAAGTTGGGCGTTTGCAGATGGCTGCCAGTTATGAAATTTAGTTTTTCCGACCATACTTTGAAATTAATAGGGAATTCTGGGTCAGAAAAAGAAGTAGGATCAAAAATGTCTTTCAAGCAAGTTGGGGTACTCTGTTATACATATGCAAAAGACACTCGGCTGATTTTCAGTTTAGCATAGAAATCGTCAGACTATCAGGCAGCTGACGCATGTACTATGACTTTGGGCCATATGTATCAAGGCCTAATGGGTTCGCAAACGCCGAAATTCGCTGAATTTCGGCGTTTGCGAACTCATTTTCACAAAATGGTATGTATGAAAGAATTTGGGTGCAAAATAAGGAATCGCAAAATTTGCGATTCCTTATTTTGCGATTGCATTTAAGGAATCGCAAATTTTACGATTCCTTAAATGCAATGTATTAAGCAAAAAAAAATTCCAAAATGCCCTTAAGGAATCGCAAATTATCACCAACTTCTAGTTGGTGGTACGTTGCGATTTCCTTGAAAAATGCACATTTCAGCATTTTTCAAAGTGCATTTTAAGCACATACATGCCCTTAGGGCATGTATGTGCACCACATGTGCACCCATACTGATTTCAGGTGTGCAACAGGGTGTGCTTTGGACACCCCTGCACCCTTGAAATTATTCTCAATTTGCGATTTGCAAATTGCGAATCGCAAATTGAGAATAAATTCCCATTCCTTCCTATGGGCCTGGAGGCCCATAGAAATGAATGGGAAAGTATTCCCGCGAATTCGCAAATAAGGAATATGAAGAAATCGCAAAAAAATTGCGATTTTCTTGATACATACCAATTAGCGATTCTGAAATAGCGATTTCTTAAAAATCGCAATTACAGAATCGCTAATTGGTATCTTGATACATATGGCCCTAACTCTTTAGCCCTGGTCAGGTGGTGAATGTCAGATCACTTTCCCAAAATCAGCCATACACAACTTGAAATGTTAATTACCAAGAATGATCTCTGAGATTAGAATGCAGACATACCTTAACCTCCCAAAAATCCGTAAAATCAGTTAAGCTTGAACTTTGAGGCTGGCCTCACTCCAAAGGCAGCTAGCCTACATTTCCAGCTTTTCCTTCCACTAATAAAGACACTGAAGAGGGAGCTAACATTTAATATTAATATCAATCTGGATTTACTTGCATCACGAGTGGACACAATGCTATCGTCCAGGCTGTATTATGGTAATTCAGTGTATCTAGGAATAGTAAAGAAATTAATCAAAAGGCTGCTATTGTAGAAAATTCAGAAGCTAAACGGATCTCAGGTATTTCCAGAAAAGAGCACACCAGTCCCTTTTACATTCCTTCCATTTGCTGCCAGTCTTCTTGCAACTTATTTTTAAATACCTGACATTATCAAAACACTCCTGACTTCAGGCAGCAAAATTCAAACTTCTCCTGTCTACTTGATCGTATCTTGTAATTTTAGATGTTATTTATAAACTATGTGGGCTCTTAAGTGTGAAGACTCTTATGGTAAATGTCACTCGAGGAAAAAACACAAAATCATAACAACATATTTGCTATGAATGACTACAGGTAGTTGAATAATTTCTCTTTGTGCACTTAGCTTGACTCCAGCAAGTATCTAAAAAAAACATACACATTAAATGGTGTTGTTAGATGTCACTTAGGTTGGTTGGGTTCCTGCAGAGGACTGAGGCGCAATAAAGACTAATAATGTTACCACAAAGACCTCCTAGAGTTACGTTACCAAATAAGAGGGAACTAAGACTGGAGTTAAATAATTTCATCTGTAGGTAGTGTGTCACAAATAATGTATTACCTTCGGTAACTATCTTTCTAGTGGATTCTCTACCTACTTGCAGATTTCCCCACTCAATGAATCTCCGGCAGGTGTGAATGTACGTGCAGAAAGGTAGAAACAGCTCTCCTGCACCATGGCTCCAAGTTGGCTCAGCACATCCTAGATGTGACATCACAGAGCTATATATTGTGCTATCCTCCACTGACGTCAGTGCACAGCCCTTTCCCCCATGCCCTTAGAGGCTGAGATGAGCCCGACTTTAAGAAATGCACTACACAAAACCATCTTCTACAGTACAGTAGGCACTCCCTAGTGTGTTGAGGGTAGGGTGTCAGGCCCCCGCAGAGGAAAGCAAGAGAACCGCAGAACAGCCTAAGAGAGCAAATCCCAGGAAGAGGAGAGGGACGAGAAGAGCAAGCAGCACGCCACTGACCAAACGTGCACAGTGCACTCCAACCTTCCCGACACTCTGCACTACGGTCAAACATTAATTACTAGAGTTACGATCGAAGAACATCATCAAAATCAAACTAGAATCATCTGGCCTTTCACAGGCCTCAACAACCAAAACAACCAGGGCAGATGAACAGAACCTGCAACAGGACTCCAAGGAAGACCTTTAAGAACTGCTTAGTGCTTAATCAAGGGCAACATGAATTAAGTGCAATTTTACACCTTGGAAAGGGGACAAACAAAGTAAAGTTAGAACATAGCACTTCAATCAGGTCATAAAGGCTTGATAAGCAACAGGAACACCCACTAGTCCTCAAGAATGTGATGCACAAGATCGATAAAAAAAGGTTTTGTGAAAACTATAATGGATACCCACTATATGGGGTGAATCAGCACACATTCGACAGAACTACAGACTGTCCACACCTCTACCACGCTTCAGAGAAAACTGATTTAGACTCGAAAGAACGTGCCCCTATCTGCTTCTCTCCAAAATTTGTACAGTTAGAAATAAGGCAAAGATATATAGAAGAAATCATGACTTGGCCACTGAGTCAATTGTGTCAAGAGCAAACCTGAGGAGTGGTTTAGCAGCTCCAAACCCATCATGCAATGTAGCAGCTCACATGATCAGGAAGAAGCAGGACCATCAGCTGCTTCATCTGGCGAAGAGCATGGGCATGGTGAGCCAGAAGGCGTATGATATTACAAAGGTAGAGGACCAGACCCCCTAATAAGATAAGATTCTACCCCAGTGCATCAAACGACGTCCAGTCATCACCCCACAAGTTAAAGAGATTAAGACAAAATCCTAAACTTACTACCATTTTGGTATTCACAGAAGGCACTTACTCATTTCGGTATTCACAGAAGCCATTTAGGAGCCCTAAAGTTAGGAGTCCTGGGGGCGTGGCTGGGCACCGAGCATGGCGGTCGTCTTGTAGACGAGCTCCGGACCAGGGCCACCAAACATCCTGTTATAACCCTGCCATAAATGCGAGGAAGAGGACGAGCGGCAAGATACTGCTGTCGGATGTGCGGGGGAGCCAGGCGATGACAACAGAGACCTTTTAGGTCGCCAGAATTGGTCAATGTGCGGCGTGAACCCACTGCTGCGGGGCTAGAAGGGCGCCATCTTGGGCCCGTGGCGTGGGGATCGGGGGAGCGCCATTTGCGGATCGCTGATATGCTGTGGACAGTACAGACTGCAGCGAGGTGGCGGAGTGTCCACAGACAGCGATAAATCCTGGGGCAGTGCGCCTGGTGGACCCGTGGCCAGACTGAGCAGCGGAGGAGGGGGCCGGTTCAGTGGACACGGCGCGACGGTGAGTGTGGGACGTTGCGACGGCCTTTGTCCCCGACCCCCCGTCTCATCTAGCCGTCCCTGCAGGAGGAGTGAGGACAGGTAACAGGACTGCTGTCAGGGCCTGCTGAGTGACCTTTCCCATTCGACAGGTAACGAAGCAGCGGGGGAGCTGGGGAGTCTCCGATGTCTTGCGGAGACTAGGCCCCAAGCTACGCAGGTGGCGCTGCAGTCAGGAATTTCTCAAGGGCCACGATTGCGGCAAGGGCCCACACTACGGCAGTGAAAGCAGCGGTTAATTGTAGACTCGCAGAACACTTCAGTGTGGGTCACCGGTCCGTCCCCGGAGATACGTGTGGTGCCCCCATCCCCCCCCCCCCCCGAGAGACAATAGCAGCTGCAGCAAAAGGAGTAGAACCCATGCACCATACAGGAAGCAGCCCTTTACAGCAATAACACCGAGGGTGGTGCATGCGAGACCCGACTACAGGTTCCCCTGGGGAGACACATCGGAGGCGGCGAGGCTGTGGGACGCGAAGTGGCAGTACGGCTGATTGTTCTGTATACCGGAGTGGTGACAAGGACATATGTAAGGCGCGCTGTGGGTTGCTCCCAAAACACCGAAAAGTGAGGTGGAGGGTCACGGGCAGTGTGACAGGCTGTGTGAGGACTACTGGGCTGTATACTAATATGTGATTGACTGCGGCCCAAAGCTCCGGACACCCACTCTAGGCGGATAGGCCCCTCGCGGCCAGATCTGGGACTGATACTGCGAAGATACTGGAGGACGCAGTCACTCCTAAAAAGCCGGTTCTGGGTCAAGGTAGGACTCTACATGTGCCTACCGTGACACCACAAGTGCCAATCCCTGTCTACTGGAGTGCAGTCCGCCGCCTCGCCGGATGCCCAATCGCATTATTGTGCCACAAGAAAGCAGTGGAGCGTAACAGTCTGTTTGAGGAGGAAGGTGACATACTTGTATAGCCGCGGCGGAGTGCAGCACAGACTATCCGATTTAGGGTCTGCGGTGGTCGTGCCTGGACGCCACAATAAATCGACGAAATGGGACGGAACAGAGCCAAACAACAGGAACAAGGTTGCACGGACTCAGTTAAAGAACTGGCGAACAGCGTGGATAGCACGCCAGCATCTAACTGCATCCCTCCAACTACGATAACTGTTCCGAAGGATAAATTGGACCTCATATTACGAGAAGTAAGGACTCTAGAAAAGCGATAGAGATCCAGATAGGGACCCTGACCACTGGCCTGAATTTGCTTAGGGCAGACCACGCAAAAATGGTGGACAAAGTAAAAGACAACGCGGCGTCGCTAGCTGAGGTTCTGCCCAGGCAGAAACAGGCTGAAACTGATATGAAGCAACTACAGACACAGGTGGCCACTCTACTGGAACGAGTGGAGGATACAGAAGGGAGAGCGAGACAAAACAAGATCCGACTGATTGGTCTGCCGGAGAAATGTGAAGGGTCCGACGCCTCGAACTATATGGAACAGTGGTTTCGGGACCACGTTACGACAGAGGGACTCTCCACACAATACTGCATTGAGCGTGCGCATAGAATACCCACAAGAAGACCTAGACCGGGCGCCCTGCCGCGGCCCCTCATAGTAAAACTACTAAACTTCCAGGACCGAGACACACTGCTACAAAAGGCCAGGGAAGCCGCGCCGATTAACTTTGAAAATGCAAGAATCTCCTTATACCCGGACTACACGGTGTTGGTTCAGAGACAACGGTCTTCCTTTATGGAGGTGAAACGGCGGCTCAGAGACTTGAATTTGAAATATGCCCTACTCTTCCCGGCCAGGCTAAAAATAATGCACGACCAGAAAGCTTATTTTTTTTAAAGTCCTGGAGACGAGGAGGACTGGCTAGAAGTAATGGAACTGACTACCGCTGCAGAGCTCGCCGCACAAAATGAGGAAGGGGGTCGATCCCACACTGGAACCTCGGCGGGACGCAGGGGTGGAAGATCACGTCGGACCACTGTCCGGACACATGTTACCTCACAACAGATAAGGCAGAACAAAACGCAGGCGATCATTGCTACGGCCACTTTCACACACGCCCCTCGAGTAGACACCAAAACCTCCTCGGAGGATGAAGTGACGCATGGTTCGGACTCCGAGGGCAGTGTGGCTCTGTTCCCTTCGGCCACCCCGCAACTGATCACGGAACTGTTTGGTTGAAAGACTCGTGCAAGTACTATTTTTTACCTAAGTGTATCTGTGTTAAGTAATCATGCTTGTCCATCTTTAACACTGTCAGATTCTTACAGAAAGTAAGTCATCATTATTGGGCCCAGGTACCGTTGAAGCTTGAGTGTAGTAACTTGAAGTTGCATAACACCCCATGCAGAGCGCAGGCGCAGCCCCCCATATGGCGAAGGCCCTCTTTATGACCACTATGTTGTTATTAGTTTGGTTTTGTGTTATGGTCTGGTATAGTTCGAATACCAGACCGAGTATTGTAAACGTTGGGGGATGGGACGATCGCAGAATTCACATTGGTTCAGATACACTAGATTTATTGGGAACCATGTTGCCACACAAATGGAGTAATTGCCTGGTACCATGCATGCGCTGGGGAAATTCACCATTGTAACTTGGAACATGGGCACAATGCACAAACGACATAGAATCCATGCGCACTTGCAGCGCCGTAAAACACAGATTGCGTACCTACAAGAGTCACATATGGTGGACAGTGAACTGGTGAAACTTAGGAGGAAATGGCGCTGCCAAATTTTCTCAACCTCCTACTCTAATTATGCTAGGGGTGCCACGATTTGGATACGGCATGGTGTGCCGTTTGTGGCACATGAACAGAGGATTGATAAATTGGGTAGATATGTATTCGTGAAGGGAGCGTTAGATGAACAATTAGTGGTGTAGGGTACAATATACGCCCCTCATTTTGACCAAGATAAATACTGGGACACGGTGAGTGGGGCACTGGCGGGATGGGACACGTGCCCGTGGATATTGGGAGGAGATTGTAACACAGTACTGGATGTGCCTTGAGACAGATCACACTCACCCTTACACGGAGCTGTGGTCTTTAAACAGGCCGAAGCATTGGTGAGATGGGCAGCTGGGTGAGAATTATGCGATGTGTGGAGGATGAGGCATCCGGGGCACAGGGAATACTCCTATTACTCTGCGGTGCACGACCTGCACACTAGGATTGATAGACTTTTTTGCTCTAATAGGATAGCCATGCAAGTGCTTCACACCACGTACCTGCCCAAAACTTTCTCGGATCATAACCCACATGAGATGGTTATCACTTGGGGCAGAATTCCCACCCCGGTCCCCATGTGGAGGTTGTGGCCGCAATTGTTGGAGGACACAGTATTCCGCAATGATCTCTCACAAACTATAGATCATTACTTCCCGGAAAACAGTAATACGGCGACAAGTAGGTTGGTAGAATGGGACGCCTTTAAGGCGGTCATAAGAGGCAAAGCGATCAGTGCAACAGTGGGCACAAGGCAGGAAATCCATAGATCATTGGTAGAGGTAGAAGACTCACTAGGCAGGTTGGAGCAGGAGGCCGTGACAGATGTCGAAAAGAAGGGCCCTTTACAGGAAGCGCGAATTAGACACGCTGAACTCCTAGAAATACTCAGGGTTATAGATTTCCAAGCATATACTCCATGTGCACACGCGGAAGCGGATAAGGCAGGTACTCTACTTGCTAGATTAATTCTGGACACCCCTCCTGCAGTAGTTATTAGTGAAATTAGCACTGAGAATGAGACATGGGTTTCCAGTCAAGGGGATATAAATGATGCATTTCGGAAATAATATGCAACACTATATGGAGGGAACACCGATGCTACCAATGATCAACTGTGGGCTTTTCTATCCTCTTTAACATTCCCAATACTACCGATTGCGGCACAGAAAGAACTGGCGGGCCCAATACGCCGCAAGAGATCAAAGTTGCTATGAAGGGCCTCACACGTAATAAGACCCCTGGCATAGATGGGCTCCCCATTGAACTTTATGCCACGTATGCAGACATCTTAGTACCCCAATTAATGGAACTATTTAAAGAAGCTTGGGATAAGGGTTCCTTACCTCTCACCACAGCGCAGGCGCTTGTAATCTCGCTACTGAAACCCGGAAGGGACCATGCGGACATGGCTAACTACCGCCCACTGTCGCTATTATCCACTGAATACAAAATATTAAGTAAAGTGCTGGCCAAAGGGCTATTGCCATATCGGTCACGGTTGATCCACATAGAACAGACTGGGTTTTTACCGGCACGGAGCACATCATTAAATATCAGGAAATTACATTATTTGATGACAGAAGCGCCAAAGCGGTTCCCTCACGCGGGCTGTCTTTCATCAGACCTTAGGCCGACGTTTGATTCAATAAGCTGGGAATACATGTTTCAAGTATTACTGAAATTTGGGATACCGGAAGGGTATGTAGAATGGTTGCGCCTATTGTACAAGGCCCCGACAGCGCGCACCAGAACGGGTGGACACATATCGGAAGAATATACGATACATAAGGGAACCAGACAGGGCTGTCCACTGTCGCCTCTTCTCTTTATTCTGGCACTGGAACCCTTAGCAATAAAAATGAGACAGGACTTTCTGGGTTGGGGAATTAGACTTCAGAGATACCAAGCTTCAGATAGCTCAGACCACGTTTAAGTATCTGGGTATCCAGATATATAGGAAAAATGCGAACATGTTGGATGGCAACCTTAATAAAGAGATTAGAGCCCTAAGATCCAGTGTCGCCTTTTGGACTGCACTGCCACTGTCTGTAATGGGGAGAGTCGCAATAGCGAAAATGGTTCTTCTGCCACGTTTATTGTACTATTTTACAAATTTGCCATTAATAGAGTCGCAAGCCACTTTCAATTTACTAAACACTCTATTAATAGATTTAATAAGGGGGAAGGGTAGGAGACGTATAAGCTTAAAAAAGCTACAAGTGGGTACCCGCGCCGGAGGGCTGGGAGTTCGGGACATCCGCGCTTATTATTACGCTTGCCAACTAGAATGGTTGTCATACTGGACGGCGGGTCGTAATCTGCAGGAAATAGGGTACACTGCGGCGGACATTGATAATGGAGGTCTGCACGCTTTGTTATTGCCAGGACATAAAATGCGGAAAGACCTACCTCCCTTACTCGACACTGCGCTTAAGTGTTGGAAAGCGGCACTGCACTACACGAATGCACCCCCCTGCATACACAGGCAATATTCCACTGCTGGGAATCCCGCTAGCGAGCAGCATACTCACCACTCGCAGACTAGCACCCTGGGCAGAAGGGGGTGTCAACACGGTAGGAGATCTATTTAGTAAAGAGACGCTTCTATACCATGATGCCTTCGTGCATGAAACGGGTGCCCCGGCTCACCTGTACTTAATGCATGCTGCACTGTTACAATATGTGAAAAAGCACTAGGCACCGCAAAGGAGGGAACCTTCCAGCAATGAGCTAGTGAAGATGGTGCACTATATGGGAAGGGGTAGAGACTTGATTCGTTGGATGTACACTGGCATAAATCCCCAAACAAGGGTCCATTTGGAAGCACTGAAGCTTGCTTGGACGGGGATATAGGTAGAAACATGTCAGACAAGGAATGGACGGCAATAATAGAACATCCCAGAAAGGTATCGAGAAACTCGAAATTAAAATGTATTCAAACAATGGTACCACATCGTGCTTACTTGTCCCCGAGCAGATTGGATAGAACGTTCCCACAAACACAGCATGTCTGCACGCGATGTAAGACGGAAGGGGCAGACTTGATACACATGATATGGGCATGTCCGGTCATACGGGGATACTGGGATAAGATTAGGAGAATAACCAGGACAGCAGCACAACACGAGATCCACGAAACTGTGGAAGAATGCATCTTGGGGTCTGCACAAACATCTGTCCAAATACAAGGTGAAATACCGTTTCATAGACCTTGCATTAATATTAGCTATTAGAACCCTTACTACACGCTGGAAGTCGAGCAAACTCCCCACTATATCGCACTGGTGTACAGAGATGGTACAATGGAGTAATGCAGAAGGTGCAGCACTGCGCAGGGAAGTGAGAGGATTACGTAAGGTACCGATATCGCTAGTATGGGAGGTTATGCTGGAGGAGTGGAAAGCAGCCGATATAGACCAGGCTGACTGATAAGTTTACGCAATGAGGTAAAAGGTGTTGCCCAAGCCTTGAACTCATGTGTACTAACTGCGAAGTTGTATGTATACATATACATGTTAATGTAATGGTAACAATGGTTCTACTGATATGTTTACAGCTCAGGAACTGCGAATGAAAAGTTCGGGGAGGGGGGAGTTAATGGGGATAGTTAGTAATTGAGAAGTCTCATTATGCCATAAGCCGTCCAGGCATGGATATGTGATTGACTGCGGCCCAAAGCTCCGGACACCCACTCTAGGCGGATAGGCCCCTCGCGGCCAGATCTGGGACTGATACTGCGAAGATACTGGAGGACGCAGTCACTCCTAAAAAGCCGGTTCTGGGTCAAGGTAGGACTCTACATGTGCCTACCGTGACACCACAAGTGCCAATCCCTGTCTACTGGAGTGCAGTCCGCCGCCTCGCCGGATGCCCAATCGCATTATTGTGCCACAAGAAAGCAGTGGAGCGTAACAGTCTGTTTGAGGAGGAAGGTGACATACTTGTATAGCCGCGGCGGAGTGCAGCACAGACTATCCGATTTAGGGTCTGCGGTGGTCGTGCCTGGACGCCACAATAAATCGACGAAATGGGACGGAACAGAGCCAAACAACAGGAACAAGGTTGCACGGACCCAGTTAAAGAACTGGCGAACAGCGTGGATAGCACGCCAGCATCTAACTGCATCCCTCCAACTACGATAACTGTTCCGAAGGATAAATTGGACCTCATATTACGAGAAGTAAGGACTCTAGAAAAGCGATAGAGATCCAGATAGGGACCCTGACCACTGGCCTGAATTTGCTTAGGGCGGACCACGCAAAAATGGTGGACAAAGTAAAAGACAACGCGGCGTCGCTAGCTGAGGTTCTGCCCAGGCAGAAACAGGCTGAAACTGATATGAAGCAACTACAGACACAGGTGGCCACTCTACTGGAACGAGTGGAGGATACAGAAGGGAGAGCGAGACAAAACAAGATCCGACTGATTGGTCTGCCGGAGAAATGTGAAGGGTCCGACGCCTCGAACTATATGGAACAGTGGTTTCGGGACCACGTTACGACAGAGGGACTCTCCACACAATACTGCATTGAGCGTGCGCATAGAATACCCACAAGAAGACCTAGACCGGGCGCCCTGCCGCGGCCCCTCATAGTAAAACTACTAAACTTCCAGGACCGAGACACACTGCTACAAAAGGCCAGGGAAGCCGCGCCGATTAACTTTGAAAATGCAAGAATCTCCTTATACCCGGACTACACGGTGTTGGTTCAGAGACAACGGTCTTCCTTTATGGAGGTGAAACGGCGGCACAGAGACTTGAATTTGAAATATGCCCTACTCTTCCCGGCCAGGCTAAAAATAATGCACGACCAGAAAGCTTATTTTTTTTAAAGTCCTGGAGACGAGGAGGACTGGCTAGAAGTAATGGAACTGACTACCGCTGCAGAGCTCGCCGCACAAAATGAGGAAGGGGGTCGATCCCACACTGGAACCTCGGCGGGACGCAGGGGTGGAAGATCACGTCGGACCACTGTCCGGACACATGTTACCTCACAACAGATAAGGCAGAACAAAACGCAGGCGATCATTGCTACGGCCACTTTCACACACGCCCCTCGAGTAGACACCAAAACCTCCTCGGAGGATGAAGTGACGCATGGTTCGGACTCCGAGGGCAGTGTGGCTCTGTTCCCTTCGGCCACCCCGCAACTGATCACGGAACTGTTTGGTTGAAAGACTCGTGCAAGTACTATTTTTTACCTAAGTGTATCTGTGTTAAGTAATCATGCTTGTCCATCTTTAACACTGTCAGATTCTTACAGAAAGTAAGTCATCATTATTGGGCCCAGGTACCGTTGAAGCTTGAGTGTAGTAACTTGAAGTTGCATAACACCCCATGCAGAGCGCAGGCGCAGCCCCCCATATGGCGAAGGCCCTCTTTATGACCACTATGTTGTTATTAGTTTGGTTTTGTGTTATGGTCTGGTATAGTTCGAATACCAGACCGAGTATTGTAAACGTTGGGGGATGGGACGATCGCAGAATTCACATTGGTTCAGATACACTAGATTTATTGGGAACCATGTTGCCACACAAATGGAGTAATTGCCTGGTACCATGCATGCGCTGGGGAAATTTACCATTGTAACTTGGAACATGGGCACAATGCACAAACGACATAGAATCCATGCGCACTTGCAGCGCCGTAAAACACAGATTGCGTACCTACAAGAGTCACATATGGTGGACAGTGAACTGGTGAAACTTAGGAGGAAATGGCGCTGCCAAATTTTCTCAACCTCCTACTCTAATTATGCTAGGGGTGCCACGATTTGGATACGGCATGGTGTGCCGTTTGTGGCACATGAACAGAGGATTGATAAATTGGGTAGATATGTATTCGTGAAGGGAGCGTTAGATGAACAATTAGTGGTGTAGGGTACAATATACGCCCCTCATTTTGACCAAGATAAATACTGGGACACGGTGAGTGGGGCACTGGCGGGATGGGACACGTGCCCGTGGATATTGGGAGGAGATTGTAACACAGTACTGGATGTGCCTTGAGACAGATCACACTCACCCTTACACGGAGCTGTGGTCTTTAAACAGGCCGAAGCATTGGTGAGATGGGCAGCTGGGTGAGAATTATGCGATGTGTGGAGGATGAGGCATCCGGGGCACAGGGAATACTCCTATTACTCTGCGGTGCACGACCTGCACACTAGGATTGATAGACTTTTTTGCTCTAATAGGATAGCCATGCAAGTGCTTCACACCACGTACCTGCCCAAAACTTTCTCGGATCATAACCCACATGAGATGGTTATCACTTGGGGCAGAATTCCCACCCCGGTCCCCATGTGGAGGTTGTGGCCGCAATTGTTGGAGGACACAGTATTCCGCAATGATCTCTCACAAACTATAGATCATTACTTCCCGGAAAACAGTAATACGGCGACGAGTAGGTTGGTAGAATGGGACGCCTTTAAGGCGGTCATAAGAGGCAAAGCGATCAGTGCAACAGTGGGCACAAGGCAGGAAATCCATAGATCATTGGTAGAGGTAGAAGACTCACTAGGCAGGTTGGAGCAGGAGGCCGTGACAGATGTCGAAAAGAAGGGCCCTTTACAGGAAGCGCGAATTAGACACGCTGAACTCCTAGAAATACTCAGGGTTATAGATTTCCAAGCATATACTCCATGTGCACACGCGGAAGCGGATAAGGCAGGTACTCTACTTGCTAGATTAATTCTGGACACCCCTCCTGCAGTAGTTATTAGTGAAATTAGCACTGAGAATGGGACATGGGTTTCCAGTCAAGGGGATATAAATGATGCATTTAGGAAATAATATGCAACACTATATGGAGGGAACACCGATGCTACCAATGATCAACTGTGGGCTTTTCTATCCTCTTTAACATTCCCAATACTACCGATTGCGGCACAGAAAGAACTGGCGGGCCCAATACGCCGCAAGAGATCAAAGTTGCTATGAAGGGCCTCACACGTAATAAGACCCCTGGCATAGATGGGCTCCCCATTGAACTTTATGCCACGTATGCAGACATCTTAGTACCCCAATTAATGGAACTATTTAAAGAAGCTTGGGATAAGGGTTCCTTACCTCTCACCACAGCGCAGGCGCTTGTAATCTCGCTACTGAAACCCTGAAGGGACCATGCGGACATGGCTAACTACCGCCCACTGTCGCTATTATCCACTGAATACAAAATATTAAGTAAAGTGCTGGCCAAAGGGCTATTGCCATATCGGTCACGGTTGATCCACATAGAACAGACTGGGTTTTTACCGGCACGGAGCACATCATTAAATATCAGGAAATTACATTATTTGATGACAGAAGCGCCAAAGCGGTTCCCTCACGCGGGCTGTCTTTCATCAGACCTTAGGCCGACGTTTGATTCAATAAGCTGGGAATACATGTTTCAAGTATTACTGAAATTTGGGATACCGGAAGGGTATGTAGAATGGTTGCGCCTATTGTACAAGGCCCCGACAGCGCGCACCAGAACGGGTGGACACATATCGGAAGAATATACGATACATAAGGGAACCAGACAGGGCTGTCCACTGTCGCCTCTTCTCTTTATTCTGGCACTGGAACCCTTAGCAATAAAAATGAGACAGGACTTTCTGGGTTGGGGAATTAGACTTCAGAGATACCAAGCTTCAGATAGCTCAGACCACGTTTAAGTATCTGGGTATCCAGATATATAGGAAAAATGCGAACATGTTGGATGGCAACCTTAATAAAGAGATTAGAGCCCTAAGATCCAGTGTCGCCTTTTGGACTGCACTGCCACTGTCTGTAATGGGGAGAGTCGCAATAGCGAAAATGGTTCTTCTGCCACGTTTATTGTACTATTTTACAAATTTGCCATTAATAGAGTCGCAAGCCACTTTCAATTTACTAAACACTCTATTAATAGATTTAATAAGGGGGAAGGGTAGGAGACGTATAAGCTTAAAAAAGCTACAAGTGGGTACCCGCGCCGGAGGGCTGGGAGTTCGGGACATCCGCGCTTATTATTACGCTTGCCAACTAGAATGGTTGTCATACTGGACGGCGGGTCGTAATCTGCAGGAAATAGGGTACACTGCGGCGGACATTGATAATGGAGGTCTGCACGCTTTGTTATTGCCAGGACATAAAATGCGGAAAGACCTACCTCCCTTACTCGACACTGCGCTTAAGTGTTGGAAAGCGGCACTGCACTACACGAATGCACCCCCCTGCATACACAGGCAATATTCCACTGCTGGGAATCCCGCTAGCGAGCAGCATACTCACCACTCGCAGACTAGCACCCTGGGCAGAAGGGGGTGTCAACACGGTAGGAGATCTATTTAGTAAAGAGACGCTTCTATACCATGATGCCTTCGTGCATGAAACGGGTGCCCCGGCTCACCTGTACTTAATGCATGCTGCACTGTTACAATATGTGAAAAAGCACTAGGCACCGCAAAGGAGGGAACCTTCCAGCAATGAGCTAGTGAAGATGGTGCACTATATGGGAAGGGGTAGAGACTTGATTCGTTGGATGTACACTGGCATAAATCCCCAAACAAGGGTCCCATTGGAAGCACTGAAGCTTGCTTGGACGGGGATATAGGTAGAAACATGTCAGACAAGGAATGGACGGCAATAATAGAACATCCCAGAAAGGTATCGAGAAACTCGAAATTAAAATGTATTCAAACAATGGTACTACATCGTGCTTACTTGTCCCCGAGCAGATTGGATAGAACGTTCCCACAAACACAGCATGTCTGCACGCGATGTAAGACGGAAGGGGCAGACTTGATACACATGATATGGGCATGTCCGGTCATACGGGGATACTGGGATAAGATTAGGAGAATAACCAGGACAGCAGCACAACACGAGATCCACGAAACTGTGGAAGAATGCATCTTGGGGTCTGCACAAACATCTGTCCAAATACAAGGTGAAATACCGTTTCATAGACCTTGCATTAATATTAGCTATTAGAACCCTTACTACACGCTGGAAGTCGAGCAAACTCCCCACTATATCGCACTGGTGTACAGAGATGGTACAATGGAGTAATGCAGAAGGTGCAGCACTGCGCAGGGAAGTGAGAGGATTACGTAAGGTACCGATATCGCTAGTATGGGAGGTTATGCTGGAGGAGTGGAAAGCAGCCGATATAGACCAGGCTGACTGATAAGTTTACGCAATGAGGTAAAAGGTGTTGCCCAAGCCTTGAACTCATGTGTACTAACTGCGAAGTTGTATGTATACATATACATGTTAATGTAATGGTAACAATGGTTCTACTGATATGTTTACAGCTCAGGAACTGCGAATGAAAAGTTCGGGGAGGGGGGAGTTAATGGGGATAGTTAGTAATTGAGAAGTCTCATTATGCCATATGCCGTCCAGGCATGGATATGATATAGGTTTATACGAATTGTACATATTGAAGGTCAATTAGTGTGTAATTGTAACAATGCTGCACTTGCAAATAGTGTTGAACTGTTGTTGTAAATATTGCAAACAAAAGGACATTACCATGTCAGAGGGATATGTTATATGATACAAAAAAACCTCACAAAATATGTTTAAAAAAAAAAGTTAGGAATCCTAACTTTACTACTCCTAAACTGAGAAAAATCCTAACTTTAAGACTTTCGGTATTCACAGAAGGCATTTAGGAGTCTTAAAGTTAGGAGTCCTAACTTTAGGACTCCTAAATACCTTCTGTGAATACCAAAAGGTTTAAAGTTAGGATTTTTCTCAGTTTAGGAGTAGTAAAGTTGGGAATCCTTAATTTAGGACTCTTAAATTACTTCTGTGACTACGGAAATGAGTAAGTGCCTTCTGTGAATACCAAAATGGTAGTAAGTTTAGGATTTTGTCTTAATTTAATTCTGTGAATCGGGCCCGAAGGGTTGTTATCAACTCAGTGAAGGAAGACGTCAAGCCCAGGGTTAGAGGAAAGAAAAGCAGGATCATTTTCAGCCAGGCAATAACGTTACACAACTCAACCACATACCATTGAAGCAGAGGTCGGCCTATTCCAACCAAACTTAAAAGATTTCATCAGCATCTCATTAAAGAGCAGAAAGAGGTTTAAGGTAAAAATACCAGACTGGAGAATTTCTGCAAATAAATTAGTTGCAATCTCTGCACTGGCTGTGGAAAACCCAATGTTTCTCCAGCTTTACACAGCAGACGAATGGCAAAATGGAAGGAATGATAGAAATCAGCCCGAGAATCCAAGGAAGCATAAAACATTTCCTTAACATCATCCAACTGCTCACACACCTTCTCTGAAGTCATAATGAGGAAGCCAAAGAACCAGAGGAGCAAGCTAAATGCCTGTAGGACTTTGGGATAGAGACTGAGGCTACAGGAGATGCCTCACAATGAGCAGTCCTACAACCTTGGCATACCCAGAGAACCGAGTGAGAGTACTGCATCAGTGTTGGTGCCAATGGCAAAAAGTATGAGAGTGGAACATGGTGAGATCAGCATGGAGACCACCATCTCCTTGAAGATGACTGGCACTGGGGTAACAGCTGTGGACAGAAGGGCATATAACAGGCTTGGAAACTCCTTAGGACCTAAAGGCACACCTGAGGAAGAAGACCAGCAATCCATGGGTGAACACCACCACCTGAGCGGGATCAACACCAGGTGGCGCAAACACAAGGTGTGGGGACCGGAACAGAGCCTAGCACAAGCATCATGCCTCTTCCCAGCCAGGCAAAAGCTAAGCCCAGTGACATCATCGAGGCCAGAGGCATAAGAAGATCCCTAAAAAAATATCTGCCTGAGGTCGAGAGCGACACCTGATTGGAGGAACACGTTTCAACTAGACCAACGTAAAACGGCTGATGGAGGGTGATTTCAACAAGGACCACGAGCCCTGGAAATTATCTTGGAAGCTGGATCCAGATTGAGATCTAGACTGACAATGCACTTTCCATCCAACGCATTCCATCAGGGGTATACCTGGTGACCACTGGAACCGGCAAAAAAAAGAGCCAAACCTGTCTAAAATGCATGTTGAAGATGCAAGGATAAAAATATACTAACAAGGGATCTCACACAACCAGAAACAAATCTACAGCACTGCAAAAATCTTCAAAACAAAAGAATTTCAGAAAATGGCATATCAGATGAGCATCGAAGGGCAGGGAGAAAGGGCAGCTCATATGTCTCCGAGACGTCACATCCAAGAGGGCCGGAACGAAGTTGGATCCGTGGCACCGCCCGATATTGAAAAATTTCTGTATCTAGCCTTTCACTTGAGGGAGGTTCATGAGGTGAGGATTCTGAAAAGAGAAGTATCTATCAGAATTGTTACTTAAGGATACATTCTCAGTGCCTTGTGTGTTTTTGAGTATGGATGCTTAGGAAAGATGATCATAACCTTTACCTCTTTACAATAAATTTCTGATGTTCAGCATGGCGGTATCTAACTAACGAACAAGTTACTTACCTTCGGTAACGATTTTTCTGGTGGATACAGTATCTGCCTGTGGATTCCTCACCTTGAGAATATCCCCCTTGCGTCAGCAATATTCAGAAATTCTTTTTGTAGCTTCGCGCCGACATGGATGACGTCACAGAGGCACGGCATCGCGCGCGACTCCGCTGACGTCACCGACTCCATAATAGGCCCACGCCGGCGTGATGACATCAGTTCCGCCCTTTTTTCCATGCCTTCGAGGCACACAGACGGACCAACAACAGTAGATATTATACACAGTATACAAATTTCAAGATAACACACATAGTGTGAAACCAATGCAGAAAAGCAATTGAAATAAAACCTTTCCTTTGACAATAAAAATATATACATTACAGTAACTCGGGTATAGAAGAGTGGACAACGGGGAGGCGGGTGGGTCAGTGAGAAATCGACAGGCAGATACTGTATCCACCAGAAAAATTGTTACCGAAGGTAAGTAACTTGTTCTTCTGATGGATACATCTGCCAGTGGATTCCTCACCTTGTGAATAGAGTCCCACAGCAGTCCACACTCCCGGAGGAGGGTGTCCACTCTCCTATACCAGAAAATCTTGGAGGACAGAGCGCACAAAGTGGCCGTCCCTCCTCACCTCGGAATCCAAGCAGTAATACTTCGCGAAAGTGGGGAGGGAGGCCCAAGTCGCCGCTCTATAAATGTCCTCTACAGGTATACCCCTGGACAAAGCAGATGTAGAAGACTTTGCTCTAGTAGAGTGAGCTCTTATACCCTCAGGAGGTTCCTTACCAGCCAGGGCGTAGCAGATCTTGATGCATAGTATAATACATCTTGAGAGAGTGCGCTTGTGCACAGCTCTTCCTTTTCTGCAGCCAGCAAATCCAACGAAGAGCTGGTCATCCACTCGATAGTCCTTTGATCTATCAAGATAAAAGCTCACCGCCCTCTTGGGGTCCAGACGGTGAAGTCGCTCCTCCTCCTTGGAAGGGTGAGGGGAGGATAAAAGGGTAGGAAGGGTACTGGATTGTCCTAGATGGAAAGGAGTTACCACCTTATGCAGAAAAGCAGCCCTGGTCCTGAGAACCATTTATTCAGCATGAATGGTCAAGAATGGGGGCTTTGAACTAAGAGCTTGAAGCTCACTTACCCTCCTTGCCGAGGTAATTGCAACCAGGAAGACCGTCTTAAAAGATAAAAGTCTCATGGGACACTTGTGCAAAGGTTCGAAAGGAGAACCCATCAGAAATGTAAGCACAAGATTCAAGTCCCATTGAGGCACAATAAAGGGAGTAGGAGGAAATTTATTTGTAAGGCCCTTTAAAAACCTTAGAACCACAGGAGATGTAAACAAAGACGGCTGATCCGGCAGGCAGAGAAAAGACGACAAAGCCGAAAGATAACCCTTAACTGTAGCCACAGCAAACCCTTGCTGAGCCAGGAAAAGAGCAAATTGAAGTATGTCAGATAAACGAACACTCAAAGGGTCAATGGACTTCTCCCCACACCAAGACACAAATTTAGACCATCTGTATGAATAGATTGACTTAGTGGAGTCACGCCTGGCCGATAAAATGACATCCACCACATCATGTGGGAGAGAAAAGGAATTCAGGTTCCCCCGTTCAATCTCCAGGCATGAAGGTGTAAGGTCTGGAGGTGGGGGTGTAGAACCTGCCCCTCCATCTGAGAGAGGAGATCTGCCCTGAGAGGGAGACGGAGCGGCCGGCACGAGGAGAGGTGGAGAAGATCTGTATACCACATCCTTCTTGGCCAATCCGGGGCGATCAAAATAACTTTGGCCCGGTCTTGATGAATCTTCCTCAGAACCCGAAGAATCAAGGGTATGGGAGGAAACGTGTAAAGGAGTTGTGAGTCCCAACTCAACTGAAACGCGTCCCCCAAGGCTCCCTGCATCGGAAAATGGAGACTGCAGAATGACGGGCAGTGAGCATTCTCGTAAGTGGCGAACAGGTCAACCCGAGGAGTTCCCCACATCCGAAAGACGTGACGAACTACCTCTGGATGAAGCCTCCACTCGTGGTCGGCTGAGAACTGCTGACTAAGACTGTCTGCACGCACGTTTAGAACTCCGGCCAGATGATTTGCCATCAGACAAATCTGATGATCCTGAACCCAGGACCAGAGCCTCTCTGCAGAGACACCGCAACCCTACTCCTCCCTGCTTGTTGATATAACACATTGCGGTGGTGTTGTCCGTCAGGACCTGAACCAACCGACCGCGAAGGGAAGGGAGGAAAGCCTTGAGCGCTAGATGTATCGCCCGCAACTCTAAAAGGTTGATGTGAAGCAACTTTTACTCTGGAGACCAAAGACCCTTGATCTCCAGATTCCCCAGATGAGCACCCCACCCTAGAGGGGATGCATCCGTTATCACCGTGGCCACCGATGGAGGTAGATGGAAGGGCTTTCCTTGAGACAGATTGCCCTCCATGCTCCACCAGGACAGATCCGCTGCAGTTTCTCTGGAGATCCTGATCGACTCCCTGAGATCTCCGTTGTGTTGATACCACTGCCTGCGGAGACACCACTGGAGTGACCTCATATGCAAGCGTGCATGGTTGACCAGCAGAATGCAGGAAGCCATCAGACCGAGCAGACGAAGGACCTTCAAGACTGGAACGACAGCTCCATTGTGAAATAAAGGAATCATTTCCTGTATGTCGCGAATCCGTTGAGGAGGAGGGAATGCCCGACATACAGTTGTATCCAGTACTGCACAAATGAACAGGTTGCGCTGGTAGGGCACCAGGTGAGATTTGGGTACATTTATCGAAAAACCCAACCTGTAGAACAACTGAGTTGTGTCTTGCAGATGATGGAGCACTTTCTCTGGAGATTCCGCCTTGATCAGCCAATCGTCCAGATAAGGGAATACTAGAATCCCTGATCTTCTGAGATGTGCCGCCACCACAGCCATCACCTTGGTGAAGACTCGAGGCGCAGTAGTAACACCAAACGGAAGGACCACAAACTGGTAATGCTGTGATCCCACCATAAAACGGAGATACTTCCTGTGCAACTTCAGGATAGGGATGTGAAAATATGCATATACACTCCATACATAGCATTCAGGAACTGAGTAGAGTCCTGACCTAGTGCCGGAAAAGCTGGATAAGAGCCCACAGGCTGCTCTCGAGGGAGCGGAGTCTTCTCGACTTCAACCTCCACCTCAGGCTGATGCACCGGGGTCGATGAACCCGCAGGCAACGGAGCCTCCTCTTCTCCTCCATCTTCTTCTTCACCCTCCTGGTCAGGTGAATGAGATGGAACCGGAGACGGATTCGATATCGGCTTCGGTGAATGAACGGATGAATCCGCAGACGAAGCCTCACCCTCGGAGACTTGAACCTCTGGAGACGGAGTCACCACATCCTTGTGAAGCAACTTCACCTGCGACTTCGGTCTCGAGCCCAAATCCTTCCCAGAGTGATGACGAGACTCATGACTTCTCTTCTTGTGCCTCTTTTTTGACCTTGAAGCATGAGCTGAAGACGACCTCGAACGCGACCTCGATCGAGACCTCGACCAACGAGTCTGTGACCTCGATCTCTTCTTGTCTTTCTTGTTCTTCATTTTGGCAACAAGGAGCTTAGCCTCCTTCTCATGAAGTGCCTTGGGATTCATCTTCTTACAAGAAGAACATTCTCAACGTCGTGATCCGAACACCAAACACGGCACTCATGCGGATCCGTAATCGACATCATCTTGCCGCATTCTCCGCACGGCTTGAATCCAGTCTTCTTGGTAGACATCTCGACAGAAGACAAGAAGCAAGAAGACACCGAAAAGAACAAACAGTAAGAAAGTTACCAACAGCTACAGAGGATCCCTCGAAAACCGTTAGCGTCGACGACGCGGAAAAAAGGGAACTGATGTCATCACGCCGACGTGGCCCTATTATGGAGTCGGTGACGTCAGCGGAGTCGCGCGCGATGCCGTGCCTCTGTGACGTCGTCCACGTTGGCGCGAAGCTACAAAAAGAATTTCCTAATGTTGCTGACGCAAGGGGGATACTCACAAGGTGAGGAATCCACTGGCAGATGTATCCATCAGAAAAGAGCATTCACTAAAATTTACCTATTTGAACCGAATAGGGGCCCCTTAATTGTAAGAGGTTTTCCTAGTTACTTAACATTTCAAAATTGACGTTGGCTTCAGAAAAATATTACTGTTCCTTTCCATGTAAAGTCTAGACATAAAGTACGGTTAGCTGATGTTGATCGATGCTCTTAAAATATGTACCTTCTTTACATCACAAAAACAACCCTCATTCATACTCTGAATACCATGAACTTGCTGTTAAATCTTATGCACTCCATTTGTTCTTACATAATAAAGGCATTGATGTCAAGGCCATGTGTGCAATCTGATCTTCTGTTGGAACTTCTTATTCAAGCCATTTGGTCTCCCACTTAACAGGTTCCAGCTTTAAAAGCAATTTAAATTAGCCTGCTTGTAATATTGAAATAGAATTAATAATAAAAGGAACATTTGTTACAAACTAGAAACTTTAGGTGTAAACACTTACAAACTATCTTCTGTGGAACCATTCCATTATCCATTTGCAGCCTGTTTTCCATGAATGCTATTCCCAGAATGCTGAAATTGTCCACACTTGCTTCAGCAATTAATTCACTTGGATCTCCAGGATTATATGCCACTGGTAAACAGTAATCTGACCACTTTATCTAAGAAGAGATAAAAACACACACAGTTACTTCTGGAAATGAGAGGGCTGGGGGACAGGGGCAAGAAGAAAGGCACATATTTGCTACAATACCGTTTAGAATTCTAAATTACTACTCATTTATGATTTCGGTATTTTAGTTGCACTTTTCAACTAATGCTGTTTATTGTACTGTGTGCAAATGTCTATTTAGGAAAGAACAGATCGTGATACCCATGACACAAACTAACATCATCCACGCACTGCGTTCGAGCTGGAGGTTTGATGAAAAACACGATCCTTCTCCAGCTTGAGGTACAATGACCTTTAGTACACTAGAAAAGACTTGCAGATTTAGCTAGTCTTCTTAATTTCCATCTTTCCAGTCCCTCAACTGACTGCAAGCTCCTTGCCACCCTTACATGTGTACTGTACACTAAGCAGGCATTTAACTAACAAAAGTGAATTACTGGTGCCAAGATTGAGAACGTCATCTCTCCAAATAAACTAACCAACCTTCACGGTTTCTGTTCAATATTTTTGATCCTTAGTCTTGTTTTTATATAACTTCTATTTTAATTAGGCAATTCAATAAAAGTATTTACATAGGTAAACCATCATGGGAAACATAAGCGTAAGAGTCTGTTACTGCCGAGCTCTTGGTGGTTAATGTAGTAAAGATCCAAATCTTAGATTGAAGGATGGTGATGCCCTGTAAAATACGCCAACTTATGTGGCCCCACATAGGAGAGAAAACTTGCTGCTCAGGCCCTAGTAGACAGATTTCACAGATGTCACAGGTAATTATACACAAATAATAAACCGTATAAACTTGAGCATGGGTAAAGATGAATGGTGAGGTAAGCAGATGATACAGAACAAGCATATTGGCAATAGAAGCATTGGGTGGATTTTTAAAGAGTCCATGTTGTCATACGACAGGTACCCCTTAGTTGGATTAATGACCACTATATGGGAGATCAGCCGGGTCTACTCCCTTCCAACCCCACCCAATAGATGTTCCAAAAGAGGGGGTCACCCTAACTATCCATCCCAGCTGTGACTGTAATTACTCTTGAAGCGCTGGCCTTATTTAGAACCAGTCCGAGACTCTGGAGCCATTGAAGGTCAACTGCGCACATCTGATAAACAGGTACATCACATCTTGATCAAGCCACTCTTCAAAGCCCTTGGGACGGAAATTTGATGCATATCCTGCACACGCAAGCCTTCTAACCACACTGACTCCATCAAAAACAAGCATTTGCAATGCAATATGTCTCGCATTTAATGTGAGTTTAAGCTATTGGCATTGTAGATGACAAAGCCTTTTATTTATGTTTTCAAAACAAAAATAAAAGGCACTGGTATTTGCAATTTCAATAGCTCAAACTTGCATAAATGTGAGACCTATTGCTTTGCAAATGCTTGTTTCAGGTGCACATGGTCAATAAAGGCGAACCACTACAACAATACTGAAAACACATGATTATATTAACTAAAAGGCCAGCACTAGAGGGCAGAGTCCCCAGTGATATGGGGTTATCTGGTAATATTATGCTACCGCAAAGGGTTGAAGTTGTTAATTCGCAAATGTGACTCTAACCAGACTGCAGTAATGCAAATGTCAATTGCCTCGATAACCTCTGCCATAACAGCTAAATTCGGGGATGGCTCACTAGTTAATCCCTTAAGTTTAGAAGGGAGTCTAGCGTATGAACCTTGCAGGGTTACTACTCCTGAACGTCGCAAGGTATTGTGGGTTGTGCAACGACAGCTAAAGGTCCTTTACAGTCGGACAGTCCGGAATTGTCAGTAGGCGAAATGCGTGGTGCAAGAGTTATGCAAATGACGGGGCTGCGCCCGCCTGCCATCTTGCCTATTCACTGACGTCTGCTCTGTCTTTGTAGGATCGCTGTCCAAAGCGGAGTACCACGTCCCAGGACCCCCATGATTGCCACAATGCTCTCCTCCTGCACGGGTCCCCAAGTGAAGTACTCTGGGTGTTCTAGAAGAGACTTAGCATGCAGCATTAGGGAGCGACGAAGCCATATTGTAATTGGGTCTGTCTGATTTACTTATTTGACAAACGAACAGTTGACCACTTTTTTTTTAAAGTATGTACGGGAAATTACTTTTTTTAATAGCATGTGTGCTGTCTTACTAATTACATTTTTGGGTCTCAGATCATAGTTTACATTAGTTTTAATCAACAGGAAGATAGTTTGTTGATGTAGACGTTAAAGTTAACAAGCATTTGCATTGGAAATGGTTAAGTTTAAAACTGAGCGTGGCGCCTCTTCAAGGACACCGCGTTTTTTTTTAATGTTTTTTTTTAACTTTAACACTGAGCGCGGTGTCCTTGAAGCGGCGCGGCGCTCAGTTATAAAGTTTAAAAAAAAAAAAAAAGCTCCTACGCTGCTCCAGCATTGCAGGAGCAAGAGAGGCTGCGCTTGACCGCTTGAGAGCAAGTGAATCAGCAGACACAGTACATTCACTTCTAGACTGTAAACACAAGCAGGCATAAGGGCGCTGTATTAAATAAATAAAAGATATCCCGATCGCCACTTGATGCTGTTTGGGGCGTTGCAGGGGTGTTCTCTGTAGGCAAGCATACGGGGACAGTGAGACAGAGAGATTTGTGCTTGTGCTAATGCCCCTAAAATCAGCCGCAGGTACAAATAAATTTACAGAACAGAAAAAGTTAGAATGGAACCAAGCTCTAAAATTACGCCCATCCTTAGAAACGCGCCTGGAAGAAAGATAACAAGCTGTGGCATTACGCAAAGGCTGCCGCTTATATCGTGCGTCACGGCCGAATCAAGAAAGAAAGTGCTCACCCACTAATTGAAGGAGACAGTATTACGCCGCAAGTAAACGATCCAGTCGGATGGGCGGGGCCAAAAGTAGACAGGGCGGTAACAAGGAGGGACTAAGAAGCCTCAATCACAATGGAAAGCCAGGGTTTAGCATGAACTATGGCGTAAGCCAATGGAAAGAAGGGGCGGGCTTCAACTCCACTTCTGAAATCTTCTAGATTACAAGAAGCCTCGCAGAGCGAGCAGCGCATGCACGCTGCAACGCAGGTCTGCAAGACCTAACAAAAAGGTGAATGCTCTCCTTTAAGTGGTCCATAGTCATATTTTTATTGAACAGTTAATAAAAACCTTTACAAAAAAGATATTTAAAATGCTAAGAAATATTAAAATCTTTAGAAGAAGAGTCATGTTAAAATACTAGGGCTAGTACGAGGTTATACTTAGTCCATAGTGAGAATACGGATGATCAGCCTCATTTACATTGCTAGCAGTGGTGGCGCGTTGCAGCCAAGTACTGGATTGAACAGCTCCTTTGAGTGCAAACCTTCAGCCTGCTGCCTACATAGAGGTGTACTCTTACACCTTTCCTAGCCTTGTCTCCTTCCTCTTGGAGGTATGTGTAAAGATCTTAAAAAGAGGAACATACAAAGCAGGCTCTTGGAACCAGCCACATGTCTGCTCACCGTGGATGTAAAGGACTCTGGATATTCGGAGCTGAATCACCTCAATTGCTTTCTGGAAGCCGGGCAACCCTCTGACATGGACACATCAATGTAACAATCAGATAAGGGACAAGACAACTCCTCCCATACAAGATCCCACCAGCCTCATGATAATCAGAACCACAGCCAACATCAATATTGCTCAGAAAGTGCTGGGCTGTCTCAAATGATTGACTCCGTAATGAGAGACGGCTGTACATCACCGTTGAAATACTCAATCAAGGGCTCTACTGCTGCCAGTTATTGACCATCTAAGCAAGGTATTGAGCAAAACTCAGTCGCACAAGAACCTGTTGGCATTCCCATGAAGAGGGGGAGGTACTCTGCCTCATTTATTATGGGCTTGTCCATCATTTTGAACAAGTGTCAGTCTATATACGACGATCTGTCCAATACTGTAAACCTCACTCCCAGATCATCGGCGTGAAGGGTAACGCTGCACGACCTCTGAGCTGCACTGAAAATACCTTCCATTGGAGGAGATGACCAGTGATTCGCAAGATCTGTCTTTTGCAACACTGGAAGTCTGCCTTTATACCATCACACACTGCATGATACAACGAGATGTGCCCGATAGCAGATGTTTGAAAGGCTCATCTACTGCTGAAAGACCAAGCAGAACAATTCGAGAAAATCTGGGGACAGTTCCTGCACGCAGTCAACTACTGCCCACCGATTCCATGCATGTTATCACTTTGTCAAACACGTGTTGGTGTCCCCGGAGCAGAGGTTTGTTTTCATTTTCATACTATGCGCATTACCGCTTCCATCGCTTTATGAACATCATGCGCTATGCCCCCCTCAGTCTGGTTGGTACCAGTGATGTATGGACCTCGCATTCATGGTAGGGGCATCTACCCGTCATATACATACCTTACTTCTCTTTACCCTATGTGTGCACACATCACCCGACACCTTTTATTACGAAGCTTGTCACCACATTCCAGGAGCTAATGTGAGTGGTGAAATGTGACTGAGATGCAGTGATGGCCTACATATCTAGAATGTTCTGTCGTTATTCGTCAGCCTGTATGGTTAGTTTTGAACAGAATGAACAACTACTCTACCTTTGCACAAACACATATGTTCTTTGCATAGGATTACGGATTAAGGTTGATAAAGAAATGATGCAAAGAAAAAAGAAAGACGGCAAGAAATCCAGCATGGTATTGGAGGTAAAGATGTGTGCACATGGAAGGTTCTGAGAATATAAACTAAAAAAAAAGAGGAAATTGGATCCATGTCACAGAGCAAATTAAATATGCAGAGGAACTAGAGAAAAAGGACATACAAGAGCAAAGTGAACAAATCACACCAGTGGTGCAGGGGAGTAACCCACACATGATGGGGCATGGGGTGGAAAAGAAGCACATTGAGGAGACTGGCACAGACGTCACACAAGATGGAGACAGAAGAGACATGCGTGAAGAAAAAATAATTGGAGTGCATGGAATTTTTGGCCGATGTATAGGAGGAGCATGGGGTGCATTGAAAAATAGGGCAAGAAGTCAACAATGGAGTAGCTCGTTCAAACACCTGGAACACAAACTAAGGTGTGCACTATGTATGCAACGTTAGCGTCCATTTCTCATGAAACCCACCATCAAATGTGTCCAACGCGAGGTGAAGTTAAAAGGGCGCGGTCTCCCAAAACGAAGCAGTCAACAATTACCAGGAGCCATGTAAAGCACCCTAGGGTCGCCATCGCTGGGCGTTAGAGGGACACTGACCGCAGACAGCGACGAAAACAAAAGTGGAGCCCTTGGAAAGTTTTGAAGGACACCCACCCCTCGTAGAAACAAAAGGTTTGACCTTTCCGAGCCTCCTTAACAGAACATTTCCTTTTTGCCTGAAAAGAAAACTGGAAGAATCACTTTCAGTCCGGCCAGTGCAATTAGCTCTGGGCCTGAAGTGAAGCCGCGGCCCCGGGATCAAGTTGCCGTCTCGCGGAGGCAGTTCCGCCTGGAGAGCATCCTCCGTGGCCGAGAATGGCAGGACACGGCCCATGGGCCAGAGGACAACCACAACAAGGCCGCGTAATCTGATCAAAAGTATTGTCGGGCGGCACCCGACACCAGGTACGGGGCCCGCCTTCCTGTCAGCCGCCCTGAAGGTAAACAGGGGCCCTTCACAGCCGGGCCTCTCTCTGGGATGTCGGGAAGGGGCTGAGGACCCGCGTCCCGGGATCAAAGCAGAGGAAGGCCGGCTTAGCGGCAGCAACAGGATTTCCCACAGCAGGCGAGCGGCGCAGGCCATTGTGCTGGACATCCAAAGCCCTTCCCTGCTCCATCAAGCCTGCCGACCCCGTGACACTGGCTACTTGTGTCAGTTAACCCGAGCGACCAGTATGTAGGGGGCAAATGAACCGTGCAAGTTATAGAATGGGGAAAAACGGAAACACAAGAAAGTACAGCGTTAGGACAGGGTGCTGCTCGACTGCGCCGGATCAAGTAACCTTGAGATGTAGGGGGTGGGAGGTGGGGGCTGTCCTGCTGAGGCACTGTGACGGCGCCCCCAGCCCCACCCACCCACCCATGGGTGCCAGACGGGCTGCTTCACTTGATACCTGCAACAAAGGGCTGCTCAGAGCAGACTTTTAGTTCCGGTACTAAAAAGAGCGTTTTCATCGAAATCCAGATCGGTTAAACCTATTGTATCCCAGGCAAGAACTAAGATTATAAAACCTCCATGAAATGAGGCTCCCGCTCTCGGTTCATTCCGTAGTAATCACGGCCGTGTGAAGAGTGCCCTGGCCAAAGCACGAGAGCTCCCTCGGACGAGCTCCTGCAGTGGGGCCAGAGAGGCAGGGGTTATTATTGGTAATAACACTGTGTGGATTGTTCCGTGACTAGCAACGCAAGCTTTCCTAATACCGAGGGGGAACATGGGTCGAGGGAAGAGCCGGATCTAGTTGCTGAACGGAAAGAGCTAAATGATGGCACGTCTAGAGGATAGAAAGTAATCGCGGCATAGACTATGCGAGGAGGAACTTCAGAAGGACAACCAAAACAGGGCCTGCAAATGTGGATTGAATGTCTGCTACTTTCTTCAAGAAAAAAATCTGTAAATTCATCAAATTGAACTTGTGTAAGAGGGGTAGTTGGAACGGTAAATGCCGGGTTAGAGAGGTTCTTGACTACCTTAAAAAGAGATTCAGAAAAGGGGGTGGTGATGAACAGAGTGTCTGAGTTAAACAGACCACTCTTACCCAGTCCAAAGATCAAGGCTTGATCCATCATCGTTATTTATCTCACTGCCTCATCCCAGCTCAGAACCTGGCTATATGCAAATCAGTCTGTCCCTGTCCCAGTGCATCATGGGAACAGGGCAGACTAAACTACCAAGCCAATTCTTCACCAGAAAGGAGACAAGCTACCGGGGACCGGTTTCTGGCATTTCAGCCTTCTTCGGCCCAGCTTGCTTGAATCCTGATGGAGCAGTGAGAAAGGGACTCATGTCTGAGTATACCCTGCCACACCTATAGTGGCCAAAAACGATTCAGAAAAGTTCTGAGCTGGGATGGTGCAGTGAGCTAAAAAACGGTGATGGATCAAGCCCTGATCTTTGGACTGGGTAAGAGTGGTCTGCTTAAGTCAGACACTCTGTTCATCACCACCCCCTTTTCTGAATCATTTTTGTCCACCATAAGCGTGGAAGGGTATACTCAGATGTGAGTCCCTAGCTCATTGCACCATCAGGATTCAAGCAAGCCGGGCCGAAGACGGCTGAAATGCCAGAAACCGGTCCCCGGTAGCTTGTTTCCTTCCCAGTATAAGAATTAGCTTGGTAGTTTGGTCTGCCCTGTTCCCATGATGCACTGGGCCAGGGTCAGACTAATTTGCATATAGCCAAGTTCTGAGCTGGGATGGTGCAGTGAGCTAAAACGGTGATGGATCAAGCCCTGATCTTTGGACTGGGTAAGAGTGGTCTGCTTAAGTCAGACACTTCAGAAGGCGCATCTTTCTTTTTTTTGATTTAAAATATTTTTATTGAAAAATAAAGTGGCATATACATTGGCAGTCTTACAACAGTGCTGAAGGGAAAAGAAAAGAGAGGGATGAAAGAAGAAGAAGAAAGAGGGGGGGGGGGGTTCAGTGTGGCTTCTTTAAATGTTCATCGAGTTGTTTCCACATGCGCTCTTGGGGCTTGTGTTCTTTCGAGAGGTTGCCCGTGATATTGTCTGCTCCTCTTAGGAAGGTGACCCAGTTGATCCATATTTTGAAGTTTGCTTTTCCCGTGTCCTTCCAGTTTGTTAAGATTATCTTCAGGGCTGCTGTCAGGAACAGGTCTAGAAGGTCTCTTTCTTCCTTGCTGTTCAGGTTCGCTGTTACGTGCCCTGTCGCCAGTGTCACATAGTTCACCATTAAGTTTGTACTGAACATGTCATTTATGAAGGCGTTTATCTGGGCCCAGAACTTCTTGACTTTGACGCACCCAAAGATGAGGTGTTCGAGTGTGCCCTCTTCTTTCTGGCAGTTCCAGCAGTCGGCTAAATCTGCTATGCCGCTTTTATGGAGTCTGGATGGGGTCCAGTAGGCTCTGTGGAGTAGCCAGTATTTTGTTTGTGCCAGTTGCGGGGTGATCTTGCTTTTTGTAGCTGAGGCCCACATTTGCGCCTGTTCCTTTTCGTTTAGCTGTCTGCCTAGGAGTGTTGCCCATGAGTTTGTTGTCTTCTTGTTTAGAGATAGGGTCGTTGGGGCGAGCAGTTTGTAGATTTTCTGAGCTGGGATGGTGCAGTGAGCTAAAAAACGGTGATGGATCAAGCCCTGATCTTTGGACTGGGTAAGAGTGGTCTGCTTAAGTCAGACACTCTGTTCATCACCACCCCCTTTTCTGAATCATTTTTGTCCACCATAAGCGTGGAAGGGTATACTCAGATGTGAGTCCCTAGCTCATTGCACCATCAGGATTCAAGCAAGCCGGGCCGAAGACGGCTGAAATGCCAGAAACCGGTCCCCGGTAGCTTGTTTCCTTCCCAGTATAAGAATTAGCTTGGTAGTTTGGTCTGCCCTGTTCCCATGATGCACTGGGCCAGGGTCAGACTAATTTGCATATAGCCAAGTTCTGAGCTGGGATGGTGCAGTGAGCTAAAACGGTGATGGATCAAGCCCTGATCTTTGGACTGGGTAAGAGTGGTCTGCTTAAGTCAGACACTTCAGAAGGCGCATCTTTCTTTTTTTTGATTTAAAATATTTTTATTGAAAAATAAAGTGGCATATACATTGGCAGTCTTACAACAGTGCTGAAGGGAAAAGAAAAGAGAGGGATGAAAGTAGAAGAAGAAGAAAGAGGGGGGGGGGGGGGTTCAGTGTGGCTTCTTTAAATGTTCATCGAGTTGTTTCCACATGCGCTCTTGGGGCTTGTGTTCTTTCGAGAGGTTGCCCGTGATATTGTCTGCTCCTCTTAGGAAGGTGACCCAGTTGATCCATATTTTGAAGTTTGCTTTTCCCGTGTCCTTCCAGTTTGTTAAGATTATCTTCAGGGCTGCTGTCAGGAGCAGGTCTAGAAGGTCTCTTTCTTCCTTGCTGTTCAGGTTCGCTGTTACGTGCCCTGTCGCCAGTGTCACATAGTTCACCATTAAGTTTGTACTGAACATGTCATTTATGAAGGCGTTTATCTGGGCCCAGAACTTCTTGACTTTGACGCACCCAAAGATGAGGTGTTCGAGTGTGCCCTCTTCTTTCTGGCAGTTCCAGCAGTCGGCTGAATCTGCTATGCCGCTTTTATGGAGTCTGGATGGGGTCCAGTAGGCTCTGTGGAGTAGCCAGTATTTTGTTTGTGCCAGTTGCGGGGTGATCTTGCTTTTTGTAGCTGAGGCCCACATTTGCGCCTGTTCCTTTCCGTTTAGCTGTCTGCCTAGGAGTGTTGCCCATGAGTTTGTTGTCTTCTTGTTTAGAGATAGGGTCGTTGGGGCGAGCAGTTTGTAGATTTTGGCGGTTTGGTGTCCCGCCGAGTTTAGCATTAGCACGTACTTGACTATGCCCGGTTCTTCTCGGGTTAGGTTTGCTCTGGTTATGGCAGTCCTTATTTTCAGAAATGTGTATAGCTCTTTGTTGGGCAAGTTGTGTAGTTGTTGTAGGTTTGAGAAGGTTAGCTGTTTCCCCTTTGTTTCTATTTGTTTTGGAAGGCTTATCCCCTTTTTGATCCATGTGTCATAGTTTATTACTGCCCCTTGATATGATATTTTTGTGTTGTACCAGATGGATTCCCATGTTGTACCTCTCAGTTTCTGTGCCATTCGCCTGTCCACCTTCATCAGCGCTTCTCTGGTGTGCTTCAGTATCGCGTTGGACCACAGGGGGTGTTTGTTTGCAGTTAAAATCGCTGTCGGGTGTAGGCCTCCTAGGAGCTCTCTTTCCAATTCCAGCCAGACTGGTTTGTATTGTTGTGTTTCGTCGATCCATGCGAATCCTTGTTTAGCTAGGCAGGCTGTCTGGTAGGTTTTGAAGTTTGCCAGGTTGAGGCCGCCTAGTTCCTTCGCTAGTCTCAGTTTGGGTAGGCTAATTCGTGGTTTTTTGTTTCTCCATAGGAAGGTGTTGATCAAGCCGTCCAGCTTTTTGTGGAAGCCATCCGTCATTTGGATCGGTAGCATGTTTAGCGTGTAGTTTATTGCGGGTGTTATCATCATTTTTATCGTCTCTATCCTCCCCCACCAGCTGATGAATTTGGGCGACCACAGTTCTAGTCTATCTTTGACTTTTTTTAACAGTGAGTCTTCGTTGTACTGTATTGTTGATGTTAGATCCCTTCCGAACTGTAGGCCAAGGTACTTGAGTGGTTTCGTTTGCCAGGCTAGGCCGGAGTCCCCTAGTACCAATTTGGTGGTGTGTATGTTCATCGGTTTGCATTCCGATTTGTCCTTGTTGAGTTTGTATCCGGATGCATCTGCATATTCCCCTATTGCCTCCATTAGTGCTGTGATTGACGTTGATGGCTTGGTGGTGGTGATGAGGATGTCGTCCGCGTAAGCTGCAAGTTTGACTGTCTTATCTCCGATCTTGACACCCGTTATTCCCTCATTGTCTCTTATTTTTGCAAGTAGTGGTTCAAGTGCCAGTAGGAAGAGGCCGGGTGACAGTGGGCATCCTTGCCTGGTTCCTCTTCCCAGTAGGAGAGGGTCAGATGTGCTCCCGTTAACCACTATTTTTGCTCTCGGTTTGTTGTGTAGGGCCATTATCATTGCTATGTACTTCTCCCCCAGTCCAAACTTTGTCATGCAATTCCTGAGGAATGGCCACGAGACTCTGTCAAAAGCCTTCTCCGCGTCCAGTGCTATCATGACCGCCTGTTCATTGCTCTGTGTTGTGTGGTTGATCAGATGGCACAGCAGCCTTGTGTTGTCTTGCGACAGCCTGTGCTTTATGTAGCCTACTTGTGAGTTGTGTATGATGTCGGGTAGGATTCTATTAAGTCTGTTAGCAAGCACCTTTGCATAAATTTTGCAGTCCACATTTATGAGTGATATAGGTCTGTAGTTTTGCGGGTATTGGTGGGCTTTACCTTCTTTGGGTATTATTGTGATGTTTGCCTCTCGCATGGTGTTGGTCATCTCCCCTTTCCTTGTGCAGGCGGCATAAGTTTCCGATAGTATTTTCCTGATGTTTGGGCAGAAGGTCTTGTAGAACACGGCGGAGTATCCGTCTGGTCCTGGGGCTTTGTTCCGTTTTAGCTGATTGATTGCGGTTTCGATTTCCTCTTCCGTTATGTCCGCCTCTAAGGGTGCTTTCTCCTCCTCCCTGAGTTTCGGTAGGTTGATGTCCTTGAGGAGGGAGTAGCCCCCGTCTTTACTCAAGTTCTTGTCTTCGGAATATAGATCCTGATAGAACTGTCTGAATACCTCCAGTATGCCTTTGTTTGTTGTTTGTGATTTGTTGTTTTTGTCTGTTATTGCTGCTATTGTGTGCTGTCTTTGCTTCCCTTTGAGGTAGGATGCAAGCTGTTTCCCTGCTTTGTTCGCTCTGCATAGATTCACCGACTTGAACTTTGTTAGCCACGACCCAGCCCGTTCGCTTAGGATTCTGTTTAGTTCGTATTTTTTTTTTGTGAGCGTGGTGAGTGTGTTCTTGTCTGTTATGTTTGCGCAGTGGCCTCTTTCCAGTGCTTCTATCTCCCTTTCTATCTCTGAGATCTTCTTGTTCCTGCTTCTGTTCATTCTTGATTTGATGTTTATCAGCTTGCCTCTTAAGGTCGCTTTGAGTGCTTCCCAGATGGTGTCCTTCTCCACTTCGCCATTGTCATTGTCTTCCAGGTAGTTATTTAGTGCTTCCTCTATTTCTTTTACATTGTCTCTGTTCTGTAGGATGTCGTCGTTGAGTCTCCACCTTCTCGTTATGCTTTCATTGTGTTTGCCGTTGAGGGCTAGGGAAATATGTGCATGGTCGGAGATGGTTATTGGGGCTATCTCTGTGTTCTCAATCAGGTGCGTGCGGTCGCTGGATATCAATATATAGTCAATTCTGCTGTACGAGTTATGCGGGTGCGAATAAAAGGTGTATTCGCGCGCTGTCGGGTGTTGAAGCCTCCATGGGTCTGCTAGGTGGTGTTTGGTACATAGATCTTTAAGGGTGTTGCTGCCTGGAGAGTTGTGGCTTGGCCTGCTTGGGTGTCTGTCCGTGGCCTGGTCCATTGTCTTGTTCAGGTCGCCGGCTACAATCAGAAGGTCCTCCTGTGGTAGCTTGCTGAGCTCGCCATCTACCATTTGCCAAAAGTCTCTGTCTTCAGTGTTTGGTCCATAGATGTTTGCTACATGTAGCTTGTCGGTTCCTCTTTGGACACTTGCTATCAGCAGACGTCCGTCTTCTCCGTGTTTGTCTTATGTATGGTGAGGTTGGCTTTCTTGCTTAGGATGGTTACCACACCTCGCTTCTTCCCCTTGGCAGGTGAGCATAAGATGTCCCCTATCCATCTTGCCTTCAGTAGTTTAGCCTCTTCCTCTGAGAGTTTGGACTCCTGTAGCGTGTAAATGTCCCCCTTGAGTTTCCCCAGGTGTTCTAGTATCTTCCTGCGTTTGATCGGATGGTTTAGGCCTTTGACGTTCATGGAGATAACCTTTAGGTTTGCGGAGAGGTTCGCTGGTGTTTGATCTGTCATGGGGGCTTGTAATTGTCGCAGGTTGTTCTGTCCTTTTCATTGCTGGATCTTGAGGTGCCTGCCTTTGTTCCACCCCAGTACTTTGGTCCCCCCCCCCGGGGATGTAGAGAGTGGGGTGGGAGATGGGTGAGGGAATGGATGTAGAGATCAGTATAGAAAAAAGAGAAGGAGAAAGAGTAGCTACACATTGCACCACTGTCCGTTGTCACGCTGGCCTTCATGCCCGCATGCCCCCCCGCCCCATCTGTCCGCCCCCCTCCCACCCCTCCCCCCTCCCTCCGCCTGTAGAAAACCGGGTGTGTGACAGCAAGGTTCCTCACACTCCCCTCACCCCCAAGTCTTGCAGTGTCTCTGCGGACATAAGGCAAAAGGATATGTGCGTCATCGGTCTTCATTGTCTCTACGATCGCCATCGGCGTTCTTGAGGTAGCAGCGTTGATCATTCGCGATTTGAGGTAGCTTCGTTGATCAGTATGTGCGTTATCGAGGTAGGTTTGTTGTCTACAGTTCAAGGTTCGTCATTTCTGTTGTGTGCTTAAGCTTTGTATCGTGTGTTCGGAGTCTTGAGCTATTTGTTGAATATTGGCCAGCGCTGCATTCTTGTCATATGCCATCTCCTTCTGTCTCGTCCGTCGAGGCTCTTCTCTTGGCCCCTGGGCTTTGGTGTTCCATCTCTTCTGGAGGTGGCCCCAGTAGGTACCTGTGTAGGTCGTTGGGGTCTTCGAAGATTTTGCTTCCGTGTCTGTCTGTGATTCTCAGTTTCGAAGGGCCTGCGAAAGAGAAGGTGATGTTGTTTCTCCGCAGGGTGTCCCGTTGAGCTAGGAAGCCCTTCCTTAATTCCACCGTTAGCTTAGATAGGTCTTGTGTGATAGTCACTTTTTTTCCGTTGATTGTCATTGGTTTACCTTTCCTGGCTACTGCGAATATTGCCTCCGTGTGGTCCTCTCGTAGCGGTTTGCATATGATTGGTCTCGGGGTGTTGCTGTTTGATTGTTTCTTTGCTGGGATGCGGTAAGCTTTGACCAGCTCAAGTGGTCTTTCAAAAGTGATGCCTGTTATTTGGGGGATAATGTCCTCCAGCATACGGGCGCATGCTCCCGGGGCGTCTTTCTCCTCCTCGGGTATTCCTAGTAACCTTATGTTCCCCTTGCGGCTTCTGTCATCCTGCTCGGCCATCGATCTTTGTAGGGCTGATGTTCTTTTTATGACTAGCCCTAGATCTTTGTGTGTTGTATTGGCCCGGTCTTCGAAGTTGCTAATTCTTTTTTCCGCTTCGTCTATTCTGCCGTTGGCTCTGCTCTGCTCCGCTCTTATGGCTATTAGTTCCATTTGTATGTTGTCCACTATCTTCTTTGTCGCCTTTGCGAGGTCGTTACCCTCCCTTATCTCTTTCAGTAGTGTGTCCAGACTGGTTGTTTCTCCGCCCATGTCTCCGCGATCTTTCGCGGGCGACGCGGTCAGATCGTTTTTGTTCTTCTTCTGGGCGTTTGTCACTAGGTTGCCTTCTTTCTCCGCCATTGTGTCAAAGCCTCTCCTGACCTGGTGCGCTCTAGGTTTAGCTTCTGGTGGCTGCTGCTTTGTGGGTGTTTTTTGTTGCTTTTCGTCCTCCTTTTTTTTTTGGGCCGGCCCCGTTGTTATGTTGCAGTCTCTGAAGCGGGGTGGCCACTTGACCACTCTGGTCTTGGTCCTGGCCTCCGCCAGCCTCCTGCGATTCTGCCCCTTTTTTTCCTTGATGTGTCAGTCCTCCTGTGTTCGCTCGTCGGTTGGGCCTTGCATAGGCTGTCGGCTAGAGGGGTCTGCTTCGTTGCTCTGTTGTTATGCCTGTAATCCCGTTCTGGTAGTTGTGCTTCTGTTAGCTTCCTGTCTGTTAGTGCTCCCCTCGTTCTGCTTCCATGCACACTTGGCAGCGTTATGCGTGGACTGAGGTGGGCTATTGCTACCCCGGATTGTGGTGGTGCCTGTGAGTTAGTGTTCTCTTGCTGGTGGCTGTTGTCTCCACACGATCTTCACCTGATCACCAACGCGACCTGCGGTGAGTGGCTGCCTGCGCCTGCGCCTGATCGCGCTGCTTCCTCACCTCACTTCCCAGCTTCGCCTCTCTCCCTCCGTTTCTCAATACGGCCGCCCCTGCCGCCGGTTATCTTGCTTCGATGTTGCGCAGGTGCCGCACTTATGTCGCCTCAGGAGGTGGCCCGGTTGTTCCGTGGTCACAAGCGTTTCTGTGTGGCTGTCTGGCTTCAGTGCTGTTTTTTTTTCTTTGTTTTTGGCCTTATTTTCGATTGTGGACTTGTTGTGCACGGGTGTGCACTCAGCTCCGCTGCTGCTGCCCCTCCTAAGATGGCCGCCGCTGATCGATTTCTTCCGTTTCCGTCGCCGATTCTCGCCGATTCTTGTTGCGCTCGCCGTCGGGAGGTTGGTTCCTTGGTCTAGAGCGTTTATGCGCGGCTATGTGGCTTCTGTGCGCTTTGGCCTTATTTGGCCTTCTTACTGAATCTGGGCTTGTTGTGCATGGTTAGTCGCTCCGCTGCCCCTCCTAAGATGGCCGCCGCCGTTCAATTCCTTCGCTTCTCGTCGCCAATTCACATCCCACCCCCTCGGTCTGGTTCCTTTTCGGGGGGGGCGCGCTCCTGCCCTCCTGCCTTTGTTCTGAGCGTGGCGCTGCCTTTCTATTTCGGCGCCTGCCTGGACCTGGGGTGTGGCTCCGGACTTTACCGATATGGCCGCCTCGGTGTTCAAATGTGGGATCTTTTTCTCTATGCTTCCCTTCCTGATGCCCTCGCTGTGCTCATCGGCCTGCCCCCGGTGTCGGTGCGCTCGCCGTCGGGTGGTTGAGATGCGCTAGTGATGCCTCCTCCGCTCGATCGTCTTCCATTCTTTGTACTTGTGCTGCACCAAGATGGCCGCCCCTGCGCCTCCGTCCAGGTGCTCCTACCCTCCGCCCTTGCGCCGATGTTCGTTAGTTTAGGCGCCCCCTTCTAGGGGTCGAGGGCTATTGGGGGTGTTGGGAGGGGGGGGGGGGAGTGCGCGCTGTTAGTAGACCTGTTCGCTCGCTGATTCTTACTTGAGGCTTCCGGGAGCTTCAGGAGTCCGCCGCCATCTTGCGCATCTGCACTCTCGCTTCCCTCGGCGGTCCTTTTTGTCTCCAGCGACTGCCCGGCGTGGTTTGTGGGGTTGTAAAGGGTCGCGGTGGGTGCCCCTTCAGTTCATGCACCTCTCCGTGTGCTCACTTCGTTGCCAGTTGCGTTTTGTCCTTTTGCTTCGCCGTTATTTGACTTGGGGGATCGGGAGCTCCGGACTCAGGACTGCTGCCTCCTTGCCATCCAAACAATTTAACCGAAGGCGCATCTTTCTAAACATACTGAACAAAATGTTGGGGTTCGCTGGGTGGCGGTGCGTTTGGCATTGTCGTACTCAACTTATTCCAGGGATGTGTGCTTGTGCTGGTCAAGCAGGGTATTCCGTTCATTTGGACCCATTCTGAATTCGATGAGCAGGGTAAGGTGCTCCTGATACAGGGTAGTCCGGGCGGCTGAAATATACAATTTGTTAACACTTATGGGCCCAATATAGACGATCTCGGTTTCTACAATATTTGGAGGAGTATTGCGTCTTTCCCTTCCTCAGCTGTGATATGGGGTGGTGACCTGAATGTATACCTTGACCCACAACTTGACCGCTCGGCTGACACGTCATGACATGGGAAACAGGCTGCATTGGTAACTGCGGAAATAATGGAGACAGAGGTATTGATAGATGCATGGCGGGCCGGAAGTCTACTGTGAAAGAGGGGACATTTGTGTAGACTGTGCATGGATCGTGGTCTGGGCTGGATTACTGGCGGGTCTCCAAGGTTGTGAGTTCCTGGGTAGTGTGCGTGAAGCACCTGGTAAAAACACTATATAACCATGCTCCAGTATTCCTTGACCTGGCTATGCCTCAGCAGACTAGGCCGCCATTTCAGTGGAAGCAGCAGCCTTCGTCCATACTGTACCACGTGTTCCACGCCACGATAGGGGCAGCTGTAACAAATGTTTCACTTGAAAATGAAGGCACCGTGGACCCAGGATTCCCATAGATACCACTTAGTTGAGAGGTGGTGTAGAATCGCCGTGAAGCGCTTGGCATATACCCCGCCCCCCCCCTTTTCTCTTTTTTTGCCACCGATATGGGCGAATAAAGAAAAGAAAAATGTGGTGTATTCACCTCTTACCTGCTTAAAGTGAAGCGGGTGTGGGTACATCACAGCAACTTTCAAATAGCTATTACACACAGCTCATTGTCAGTGTCGATCGTTTCAACATTGAGAGTAGTGTTCCCATCTTTCACGCATGCGCAATAGAGACACTAATGGCATGTGGGTACACTCACTCTCTATATAGATTGAGAGCGTGACTGGGAAGGCTATGCACTTAGCAATCTGGGGTAATGTTATGAATACTCTTGTCTGTTTGGCCGTTTATGTAATTAATTGCGAGGGTAATTGCCTCTAGAGACAGTTGCTACTGCGCAGTATCATTAAATAGGTGGCTTGACAATGCGCATGCACAGTGGAGAGTGTGTGTTGTTTTTTGTGACCAGGGTCACGTTCTGTGCACATGTGCGATAAGACAAATGAGCGGGTTCTACAGGTAGTGTAAGGGAGGCCCACGCTCACATCTGAGAGCACTTGTGTAATTAGGAACACTATTTAAAGAGAGCCTACCTGACCGTCAGTACCTCCGTGGGCAGTTCTGTACCGAGATGCGGTACCAACTGACAGGTAAGGTGACCTAGGCTCTTGGACACCATTCTAACCTTGCTAAAATTATTGGTTTTCATTTTTAAGTTCTTTAGAAATTTCCTCAGCACTAGTGGACAATATTCTCCCTTATTACAATAGCTGTAAGGGAATAGATTGGCCTACTTAATTCTTTAGAAAGCTGTTTGAACAAAACCATATAGCCCTCCTTCCCTGCGTATTAAAACTGGACGGGAATGGATGGGATTTGGTCATAATAAGATCAGAATATTAGCAATACTGGGGGTACATAGGGTATATCAACATCAGTTCCCTTAAGATTGTGCTTAATACCAACATTCAAATGCACCTCCGCGACAAGATCACAAGCGTCAATGGGGATGCCACGGCATTGAAGAATGGACACACTAGAGCATTATTTTAATATTAAGTCCCACCTAGAGTTTTGGACAGGTGTGACTTAGAACTTTGTTTCCCACAGAGCGGGGCCCCCTTCCATGAGCTGTCGCCAGGTAGAGGTGAGGTGTTTTATCCTACAATTGAGGGTAAGTTGGATTATATGTAATACAAAATGCATGGTTATTGACAATAGGATTAATTATAATATGTCACAAGCATGGCACGAGATCTTACCGTGAGTGTTTGTTTTTCTCTCTCATTTTTTCACAGATATTCCCAGTAATACCCGACATCGCTACGCAGGATTACTTGTGTTGTATCTTTCTTTTTATTATCACTAATCTAAATAACAGCAGCAGCTTTAACAACATCTCTCTGGTCCTGAAGAAAGCCACTGATACATAGTATTGATCACTAGGATGAAACATGTCGACCTGATTTAATGAGTAGTTTTAACGCCATACTGCTCACCGCACTGCTTTTTTAACCCTGCCAGTGAGAGCAACCCAATAAAATAAATTTTTTTGCATCTTCCTAGGCAGTTTTAGATCACTATTAGTCTTCTTATTATTATTTTTGAGCTGCACCCACACTACACCATACCTTCACGTATGGAATTTTAGCATCAGAGTTACACTAGTGAACATCTGTTGAAAACATCCCTCAGCTACTTCCTCAAAGTGAGGGAGTTGTAGCCCCCAGCAGGACTAGAATTTCCTGCTGGGAGGAGGAACCCATATGATGAAGCAGGTCACCTTCAGGTGGGTGAGGGTTCGAGTCCTTAAGGGATAATTCCCCCTTATTGGTTATATCTTTTTCACAATTTTGAGAGTACCTGTACATTCATCACACACAATCCACATGCTAACATATAGACCCGAGGTAGTATTGTGCTATTAGTCCTTTAAAGTCGCTGTACGGGGTGAATTTATAGGGAGGCAGGCGTATTAAAATCACTGAAGAATAGGCTGCAGGACGTAGATGACAGGAACGTGGGTATTAACAGCATCCCTCAGAGGCACTACTAGCTCAAATTAGAGAATTAGTGTCAGAGCATAATCAGGTTGCTGAGCAGGAGGTGTAGCATAGATCCCGGATGTAGGAGAGTAGGGTCTGCAATCCTATGATCACCCCAGATTTTTGCTTTTTGCTTCATTGGTTTAAGACTTCCCTGGCTGTGGGCCTGCTAATCAGACCCACAGCCTAGCTGTTCTCTCTCTAAATTGACACGTGTACCTTAGGTGCATTTACCAATTGGTACTGGGCCACCTTATCAGTCCCTGTACCCAGGGCATAGGTGTACCCAGGGCCTACCAAGGGCTGCAGCATGTATTATGCCACCCCTGGCTGGCCATCTAAATCTGACACAACTGGCTGCACGACAGCTGGGGCAAGGTGGTGTAATCACCCTTTGCTTTAGATATAGTATACCTAGATCTAACCCTAAAATGGACACAAGTATTCCTATCAGTCACTCCTATGGCAGGCCTTAACAATCCTGAAGGCAGAGTGCGTGGAATCATGTGAGATGGTGCTCTGGCATGAGCTGAGCCCGTTTGAAGCTTGCGGAACCAAGTCCTAATAGCTGTTCCATGATAACGCGTACCATATACTCTTAAGTGCATTATAATCCTCGCGGTTATTTGTCAACTCTGGTATCGCTTTATCAAAACATGTCGAGTAAGGTGTCATACGAATTGGAATACTAACCCCTCGCCAATTCTGGCGACGGGGTTAGCATTCCACCCTTTTAGAGGGACACGACATGGATGTAACTGTGAACTCCGGTTAAAGTTAACTCGAGCCTCAGCATCACAAAATGGATACTGCCACCACAGACACAAGCCTGACCTCCTGCTGCTGGGAGTCCATCCAGCGAGGAGAGCTTGGACAAAGGGTTTCCTGTCAGGGGCGGTGCTAGCACCATCCCAGACAGGGTTTTGTGTCTCCCAGGTAGGCAGGGCTGAGAGGAAGGTTACTGCAAGTGGCACCCCGGTGCTCACTGTGCATATGCCGGCTTGAACCAGTTCCAGGGGCACACCAGCCCCTGAGCTGGGGAAAGTCCGGACAGGGGAGAGGGGTGTAACCACCCCCCTTCCAGGTCCCACCCATGGGCAGGACCTAGTCGCGTGCCAGCCCCTTTCTTTAGTATAAAAGGTAGGAGTGGGCCCCCTTCCCAAATTAGATAATTCTGAATCTTGACGACTTTCCACGAAAGAACTCTTGAACCTTTCTGAAGACTCTCCCTTGTGGCTAAGGAGTAGCCACCCTGCACCAGCGGGCACCATCTAAGCGCATGTGGTTTGCTGTAAGTCCATCCTCCGGATCAAGACTGCCCAGCTCGACGAGACCCGGATTCCCTGCCATCTCGGACCTCTACCTACATCATCAGCCCAGCTGAGATTCGTGGGTGTGACGAGACCCGAGGGACCGGCCATCTTCAGAACCTGCACGACGCTTATCCAGCACGACCGCCGAGAGATCCTCGAGTGAGTGCTTTGGGGTTTGAGAAGCCCTAACCCTGAGCAGCTCCAGCACTGAAGTCCAGCCCCCCAGCATCCACGAGATCTGCGTGGGGCCCTTCTGCTCTTTGCTGCTCACCGCGTTGTCCGGCTACTTGCCTGCTGGCTTGTGGCCCTCCTGACGACGAACCACGACACTTCCACCGCTGGTCCGGTTGCTCCAGACTGGCCCTTGCTCCCCTCCAACAGAGGAGCACCCCGGACCCTCCTGGTCCACTCCAGACGCCATCTTGAGTCCACCACGTGGGCTTGCCTTTGCCAAGGCTTGTTGCTCCAATCCTGGTTTCAGCAGCGCCGACAGCAGACATCTTCATGGGACAGCTCGCACCTCCATCCTGGTCGCCGACAACGCCTCCTGGTCCGAGAGACTGCAGAGCCCAGCATCGCCCACTCACCTAGTCAAGGTGACTTCATCCGGTGCCCATCTGATCACTGGCTAGTGATTAAGAACTGAGTCCCCTCTGCTTTCAGGTCATCTTCAACTCCGATCCAGGCTTGGATCCCATCGAACTTCATCACTGGTCGCCTGCCAGCAACAACTTCTTTCAGGCTCCATAGACTGTAACAAGGATTCCTGACGTCTTTTGAACCCTATGCAGCCGCAGCCCCTGGGCTAGGTAACCCGAGCATTCCGGTGCTCCAACGTAGGTTCACTATCTAAGTGTCCAGATCCTTTTTCGTTTTCAGCCTATTTAGTCGGATTCGTCCCATAACTGTAACTTTACGAAATCTAGCATCAATAGACTTTGTCCCGCATCCCGCGTGAGAGTGCACACTCTGCACCCGATCTCCCTAGGCCTCCTGCTCCTAACCTGAAGGTTCTGTAATGTAGTCCTAGCGATCCTAAAGCCTCTGGATCCAGTTACTTACCTGCTACTATTTCGCATTCCACTTTTGCAGTATATGGTTTTTCGTGCCCCTCAGGCATTTGTGTAAATTGTGCAACTTAAAGTATTTTCTTAAGAGTTTTGTTATGTGCTTAGCTCCCTGACTCATAAAGAGATCAGGGTAGACTTGTTATAAATAAATATCCTTTTATTTTCATAACAACTTGTGTGGTGTCCTTTCACTTGGTGTTCAAGGGGTATATGTGATGGTATAACAGCTGGCTTAACACGCCCTCTAGAGTTTAGCCTAAAGAATGCTCTAGTCCATGCCACTAGGATAGCTGGTCTATAAGGTTGACTTACAACCAATCATCAATAAGGGTTGTTTGGAATGATACATAGTGATCACTAGAATAGTGAGCACTGCATATCAGGCCAACTTCTCACACCGGAGGTATAAAGCGCGCCTCTAATGGGAGGGGGCAGGCCAAGTCGCTCTCTGGAACACAAATTGACATTGCCAAGGACTCAGGAGCATATTGTTGAAATAGTAGACAGTGAATCCATAGTACACTACACCACTCCAGAGATTAGTAAAGTGTTTATGGATTTCTTTTCTCTAATCTATACGGGCACAAGTTGACTGTGCAAGCTAGCAAGATATCCAGTATTGCTCTAGGCTGGCTGTCCCAGGGTCAGCAAGATTATCTGACTCAGCCTTTTACGGTTGAGGATGTCAAGGAAGCTATAATGACGCTTCCATCTGGTAAGGCGGCATGGCTGGATGGGCTGCCCAGTGAATTTTACAAAACCTGTGTGGATACTCTGGCCAGAGTCTACTAGAGGTGTTCGCTGGAGCATATGAAAAGGGCGCTTTGCCTCCCCACCCTGATGGGAGAGCTCATTGTAATGCTGCTGAAGCCGGACAAAGAGGCTGCCCGTTGCGAATCATACAGGCCGCTGTCTTTAATAAACATGGACACAAAAATTCTTGTGAAAATGATAGCAATAGAATTCAACCTCTGGTTCCAAATCTGATCCTACCGGATCAATCGGGATTCGTGCCCAAAAGATCAACCGTACATAATTTACGCCCTATTCTTGCCGTGCTGCATCAGTTAGAACCGGATGTACGTTGTTACAACGCATGCTTTTAGCACGCACGCTGTAACAACGCGGTTTTTATAACGCATTCTTTTACAACGCATAATACAAAGGGGTGTTGGATAGTGAATATTTTAATTTACTATTCCAACACCAGTCCCCGTTGACACTAGGGAAGGTGCTGGATAGGAAATTTAAAGTATTCCCTATCCTTGAGCGTCCCCAGAGTCATGCGTTGTAATAGAATGCGATTTTAAAACCGCGTTGTATTAGCACTGCGTGCTAAAAGTTGCGTCGTAAACGACGTTCCCCGTTTGAACCTGAGTTTCCAGCCACGGCCGTATTGCTAGATGCGGCGAAAGCGTTTGACTCAATACATTGGAGTTATAGGTTTGTGGTTTTGCAACGAATGGAGATGCCTTTTTTTTTTTTTTAAATGGGTGCGCCTTCTGTACACAAGCCCTGTGGCCACTATACATGTCAATGGTATGGCTGTGCCTTCAATCACATTATGTAGTGGTACCAGGCAGGGCTGCCCCCTAGCCCCAATATTGTTTTCTTTGGCGCTCCAGCCGCTGGCCTGTAGGATCCGACCGGGCCATGCCACTGCCGCATTGAGTTTCCGGCAGCGCCCGCTGGCAAGATCGTTGTATGCGGATGATATGTTGCTGTAGGTTAGGGAACCCGCTACACATCTGGCATCACTATTACGGGAATTATGGGTGTTTGGGTGCATAGAGATCCTGATACTGTGATCAGCATGAATTAGGGGCAGGCGATAGCCAAAATAACTGAGCAAGTTGCTAGGTGGACAAGACTTCTGTTGTCACTGGCAGATAGAATAGCGGTCGTGAAGATGACAAACCTCCCTAAATTGATATATCTGTTTGTGAATATTCCAATAGTCTTGAACAAGGCAACATTTAAGACTTTACAGTCATGTTTGTTGGCATTGGTATGGGCAGCTGTCAAGCTGGCGCATCGCCAATTTCATGTGGTGTTGAAACGCATATGAGACATAAACAAGTTATAATAAAACGAGGCTTATTTCCAAAATAAAACACACCAGTGTCCACCGGCAGAGATCCCAGAAACCGCTCTCCAACTCCATTCAACTCTGTCAAAGGCTGCTGGATCTACAGTTCCTATGGAACGGGACAAGTTAAAGAAACAGAACAAACACAGACAACGTGTACCAATATATAATATCACAGCATATAAAACAGACACGCAACCAGCCTCCATTACCAAGTGGCATAAAGAACCAAAGTAATCTCATGAAACACAGATAGCAATGATAACAAAATAAAGCATCCAATTCAACCAGATACCGAGAGGAATGAAAAGTGAGCAATTTAAACAATCTTTACAGATACTCTCGCAGAAGATAAGACTAACTATGAACCTTTGACACCTACCCACAGCCACAGCAGGAAGTCGACAAGGAATGTATTTGTTTTCTGGCTTCTTAAACCCAGTTACTTACAAGTATTATATACAACAAAAAACGTACAAAATAATTGAAAGCACGAAAACATCACATGCCAGTGATTCAGACACACCCAATGTTAAAGAATCCATCAATATGTGAGACAACCTGGCCACACTTAAGGACCTGAGTACTTAAACACACCAATGAAAAAACAAGCATTAGAAATGCAATAGGTCTCGCATTTTTTTGAGTTAGTGCTATTGGCATAGCTCAACAGCTACCATACAGAAATTGCCACTTTGCAGGTGCAAAACAGAGCATTGCTCCGTGAAATGGCCTGAAAGCCTAAAACGATGTTGATAGCCTACAAATTAAAAAGGCAGATCAGGAGGAACTGTGGACATATTGGGATGGCCAACGAAAGCAAACAATGAGTGAAATCACCTGGGCGTGACCCAAGCACGCAAAGACGGGAGAATCAGACCCAATGCACCAATAAAAACCCCGTATTTCTAAATGACACAACAACGAACAAATGGCAATTCATGGGCATGCCAAAAGCTGATAGAGGAGATAACTACAGGTCTTGCAGACAGGGCAAGCGCGCTGCCTAGGCTCGACCTAATAATGTACTGTGTCAGCACATACCATAGACCACACAGAACAGCTTACACACTGAAGAATAATGTTTGCAGTCAGGCTTTACATAAATAAAAGGCTAGTAAACATAAATGCACAATACCAGATATTGAAGAAAACAAAACATTGAACATATAGTGCGAAAAACTTTTCAGAGATGAACTACAGGTCAGACATTGACATGTACATCATGACAACCAGTGTTTCACTAAACATTACAGCAGCAGATTAACAACAAACCAAACAAACGAAGCAATCTTCTTAACTATAACCAATGGATATAGTGACATTTTTTTCACCAACCTAGCGCTCACCCTTCAAACCTGTGCACCACATCTTTCTTTTCTTGGACATGCAAAACTCTTTTTCAGAAAGCATATTTTTGTCTGCAGCATGAAGTATTAAGATGCATTATATAAATCTGAATACTGCATGGAAGTTGCTTAATATCACTACTAAATCAAATATTTTCCATTCACATTTTAATGATTCTGAAAATTTAGGCAGTACAATAAGCATTTAAAACATGCATTTTGTGCAGTGCGTAAGTACTCAATATTAACATCTCAATATCACATTTATGGAGTCTGCATACTAGTGCACTCCTGTTCTTGGCTTGCACAATTGCAAAGTTGCCTAGAGCTGGACTGAAACTTACTCATAGTTGCATGCCCCCTGCTTTTTCAGGTGGTGTGGTATCATGCGAGATAAGGATTTTGGTTTGCGATGGACCCTAATCCAATGTTGGAATCTAATATCTTGTATAAACAAAGATAGTAACCCCTCCGAACTAAAGGGACAGGGTTAATAAAACAAACAGCCAAAAAAGAAGTGCCTTATGAATAACCCTAACTTCCAAGGAAAACCTTCTCTTGAACTATTTGCTATATTGTCATAATTATCCAAGCATATGAATAATTACTAGAAGCTGTGCATTGTAGTATAAACATTATTCACTTATAGATGAATTTCCCATTAACAAGACCAGTCAATACAGGATGTTAGAGGAAAGTTAATGAGGGTGGCATTCGTAGCAGTAATTGTAATTAAGGCAGGATCGGCTCCTCCATCGATTACGATGGAGGAGAGTCGCACCACTGACCGAAACGACCCCAGGGATGAAAATAAAATAGTAAAAATGTACATTTATTATCGTTTTATTTTTCATCCTCTCATCCTGAACAGTGTCAGGACGGGGCAGGGCCATTGCTGAGGAGTGGCAGCAGGGGCGCTTCAGTTTTAAGTGCACGTCTTTTTGGCCAGCTGTCTTGCGACGGGCAGCCATAAATGTGCATTTTAAACTTCTCTAACCTAGCGGTCTTAGGACAACTGGGTTAGAGAAAGCACATGCCTCCAGCGCCCGAGAGCACTGAAAGAGGCCGCTCCATCCAATGGTTACCAGTAGGAGAGCAGCGCCAGGGTCCGTAAATGAATTTACTGCAGCCCGAGGAGAGTGGAACAAGGAGGTTGTGCAGCAAGCTAGGTATTTTTTTTATTTTATTTACACAGACCACTCACCTTGCATACACGCACCAATATCACACATGCCCCCCACCCCAGTTTGCCCACATGCCAGCCGCCGCTGAATTAAGGAAGCCAAATTAGGGACTGAAATACCGGAAGGGTTAATTATGTCTTTGTAACACAGCAGGGACCAGTAGAAATGAAAGACAGCTGAGCACAGTAAAGGCAGAGTACTTACATGGGCCGAGAAGAAGTCCCTTTGCTTTTAGTTTTAACCCCCTACCTGCAAGTCTGTCAATACGTTCCATTAAGGTAAGCATCTGTGAACGTGTGACCATGCGGACTCATTTAGATTGTAAGACACATTCAACAGATAGATTTGTAAATTGAGGGTCCAAATTCAATATTTTCAATTCAGGATGTGGCATAACCGAGGCATGGATAGCATATATTTGGAGTATGTGGGAAGCATATTGTCCAAGTTGGAGATTGGTGAAATTGTTCTGCACATTAAATGTAGGTACAGGTGGGAATTTAAAATTTGGTTCCAAAGTGAGGTAAGGCAATAGACATTTTTGTTCGTGTTTGTGATCACATGCTGATGTATTTTGGATAATAGGAGTTTTTTACATTCTGTATCTCGGTCTTGGAACACCGAAGGATTTGCTGCTCGCAGATCTGTGGACAGAAAGAATTGAGGACTGTATTGCATTAGTGCCTATAAAGTGCTGGATTCGAATTTGGACCAAAGAGGAGCTTGGCGCTAATAAAAGCACTTTACAGGATATCATGACAACCCAAAATTATCGTTCTTTATAACCGTTCGCTCATATATCAAACATCCTCCATAACAGTGAACTGGAAGATCTCTAGATCAAACCGGAAAATATTACTAAGGTAATCTTGAACTGGCAACAAAAAACTCCCGGTCTTATGCAGATCGATTAAAAGCATGCTGTGCAGGTCCTTTGCTAATAATATTATGGAGTATAAACGAGACCAACACTTTGAGCCGTACTTGGTGGAAATCTTTCCAGTGGAGAAAAGGTAATTTTATTTTAAATTTCGGCAGGGCACTCTGCCTCTGGCATCAGCTTTTAATAGATGGTCATCAAAGCCTGTGCCGGGAGAAGAACTGTGAAAGTGTGTTTTGTGAGGTCAAGAAGCAATCCTCCACTATCTGTTATGCCAGCACACACTGGGCTCCGGAAATTTTATTTACGTCCGATTTTCCTTATACATAAAATTAGACTAGGTAATGAAGCCCTAGCTTTCTGTAGGAGAACACTCGAAAGGAAAATTCTATCGGTTGCATCAGCCTATATTAATGCAGCTTGGAAGAGGAGGACTGGAAGTCGGAAATTAAGGTCTATGTTTCAAAATGGTATTTTGAACTTATTATCAAAGTTTACCTATATTTCTATAACAGACTTCGTATATGTAATAGATTTGATGTAAACAATCCTCCCTCTAGATCATGAGCTTTATGAAGCCGCCAATTCTTCTGCTTACAAAAATATTACAATATTTGTATTTTTTGTGAGCTAGTAACATATCAATTGCACTTTACTTGTACTAATAAGCTATAGAATTAAAAAAATGTTTTATCCTTTTTGACACCTTTTAACATTTCTATGTTAGATTTTATGGTTGATTTTGGAATTCATTAAATTGAGCATTTTTGATGAGCATTTGTATTTTTAGCTTTTGAAACTGTAAACATAATGTGCATTTTAAATGTAAAGGTTATGTTTTTATGGTCATGCCCTTACTTGTCTGAGCAAAATAAAGTTTTGTATTTGTATTTTGTACATACTGTATTTGGTAACGTTCTCTGCTAGAGGAAATGCGGTTTTTAATTGAGACGCCTGTAGATTCTGTAGCGGTGTGTCTGTGGACAAGGCTTTATAGAATAGAAGTTTGCTTTTCAATGATAAGTGAGACATGATTTCTGGAATCAGTTTTGGTATTATTATCTTGATGTGTTTCAGGTAAACATTATTTTCCACTTCATAATTACTATTCGGCAACAAAGGGGTAAGACCAACTTATCAAGCATGATGCACATGAATGTGTCTATAGTGTACAGAGATGAAAAACCTTCATTGAGGTTATAGGATTTTGAAAGATGTTTTATCTTAGGCATTTGGCTGTGTAGACATGTTCAACAATTGCAATATTTTGTTTATAAATGGCAATTGTAATGAAATGCCTCTTTTTGTAGGATAACCCACACAATTTTGGACTGATGCTGCTGGTTTTTCAACCCCAAGAGTGCAATGAGGCCTGCTAACAAGACCTCAGTGCAAGCGTTCTAACCCATTATAAAGGTATGTTGAATTAGCTATTCACAATTGGCGCAGACTGACTTGCTTGTAAGTCCCTAGCATATGAGCATATGGTACTCGGGGCATGTAAGGTAGAATCTCCACCTGGGGCTGCAGCACTGGTCATGCCACCTTATGTGTGACAGAGTACAAAATGGCTTCCAGCCTGCCATTGCAGCATAGAAGCATTTGTAAGACTGCTAGTTTGACATTTAAACCAAGGGAAAAAGCTCCCACTGAGCTTAATAATATATGTAAGTTTGCCCTTAAGGAATGCCTACCGAACCCTAAGGCAGGGACCTATGTATTAGTAAGTAGGACATATATTTTGAATATGCCAACAACAGCTAAACTTCCAAATTGCAATTTTTGCTGTGCAAGAGTTAGTAGCCCCATTGGCAAACACAGAGTTACTAGCTGACACCTCAGCCCAGATAATTTTTATATGGGACTACTTAAATGGGTACTTCGATTTATCAAATTAATCGTGGCATTACACCAACTTGATGCCTAAGTCGAATATAATGTCACTTTTAAAGAAAGGCAACTTTTAGAAAGTTGTCACTGTCACCCAGTTTATCCAGTGGTCTCTCACAGCTGTTGGCCACCAGACAGCCTTCTACCTGCTGGAGAGTAGTGTGAATGACTCCCAGGCTCAGGAACGATAGCAGCCGGCTACAGGGAGAGGTGTTTCCTCCCCCTTGCAGGAAGTCACTCAGGGTGATGGCCGAAAAGGCGCAAGGTCGCCTTTGATGAGCAAATGGCGATCACACTCCTGAAGAGTTGTCCCTCTGTTCAGGTAGACAGGTTGGCAGCAGGAACAAGGAGGGCAGACTAGTGCCCAAACTGGTTTTCCATTGGACGTGTAGCCCACAGGTAGACACTCCTCCAGGGTGTTGGTACAAACAAAATGGTCCCAGACAAACAGGCGATAAACAGAGTCGTAACAGAAGTAAATACATACACAGGTAATTATAACAACATTGTTTTTAATCACAACGTGTTTTATATAAGAGTCTTTCATAAAAATTGGTACAAGTTAAATCACATATAGTGGCCCCTAAGAATGAAATAGGGAAGGGTAGTGTTGGGATAGTGAAAGATGAGGAATAAACAAAAGGTCATAAAGACCACAATATAACAAAAATTAATGTGAAAAAAACACAATGGAATGATAAATTTAATCAATAATTTTTGACAATCATGCCTCAGAAGAAATCAGTAATGATGAATGATGACAGAGGCTGACCACAGGAAAACGTGTCGACGTTTCGACCCAGGTGAAATGCAGGCGTGGTGTAAGCCTTGCTAGAGGGTCTTCATCAGCACAGAAGTGGTGGGGGATGGGGCAATGGATCTGCGTAAACATTTTTAAGAATTAATTAATACATGGGTCACCAAGGATTCCAAAATTGTTTAAAAGGTCGAGAAGGGAACAGGATCATAATTGGAAAAAGAGGAAATACATCATTGGTGAGGTAAGTAATCACTCTAGAGGTGAAATGATGGAGTCGACCTCAGAGGCAAAGTTAATTGTTTAGTCCAAAGGACTACGTCGAATGATAATAGGTAGTAATTGCCTATTGTACCACAGGGTGAGAAGTACTCAAGTGTGTGGTAAATGTACAAGCATCCTCACGGTACTGACATTATCAACATACAGCAAATTCAGCATCAAATAGGCATAGAAATAGGGGTACCTTTCACAAAGCTCGCTCACAGGAAGGGCTGTTAAATTGTGGATCACAAAGTACTATGTGGGTTCTGAAAAACAACAGCGTAATGTATTACTGTCTACACTATCCGGTCCATCAGGCTAAAAGATGTTACTTATAAAACAACATACCTGCCAAAGGCAGAGTAGATCACAGCTGCAAAATTAGTAGTATCAATAGGTGGGGTACAGCACTGGATCAAAAACTTGGAACCAATGGTCCTTGCTTCAAGATGGCAGCAATCTATGAGAGTAATAATACAAACATATACACTTATCTAAATAGACATAACAGCACGGTTGCACTGCCAGCAGACATGTCGGGAAACATACCTGCCCGTGGCAAGGGCTGTTGCCAAAAAAGAACGGTGGATTTTGAAGAGATGATTCACAGGAATGTGTGCCGTAGAAAAATCTAAAAGAATAGTAAAATAATCTATAACTGATAATGAACATAAGAGTGACAGGCTATTCCCACAGAGTTAACAATAACATACCTAGCCAAAGCGTTACTATTGAAGGCAGTGGGGGTCGGTCATAGGCGTGGTGCAGATATCCCAAACGCCGATAGATTGCGTGATCTTGGAGTCCTGTTGAGCTCAAAAGGGACGTGATCTGAGGACAACAAATCAATGCTGTCTTATCAGTATAAACGCCTCAGCTTAGTGGAGCAGTGTGGCCTCGTTAAGTAAAACGCGTGTCAGCTACTATGAGCTTCGCGTGTTGAAAGAAAAGGAGAAGAACACGTACCGTGTGATTCAAAGTCCGGTCCGGAAAAAGGAAGGTTCTTGCTAGCTGCCGCTAATAGCTGGTCTAACAACAGAGCCGGCCGCGAGAGTTACTGGCTATAGACTTCCGATCATGTGACCAGGGTCTATCATGGTCATCAAAAAAGGACTACGAAACGGGTCAAGAGATCTATGTAGTTGCCAGCTCCAAAATGGAGCTCAAAACGGAGAGTATATAAACATCCTATAAGGTGATATCGGTTTTATCCAGATACATTTTAGATTCTATAGAAATCACAAAGAGGTTTCAACAGCGTCCAAAGAGTTCAAGGTGAGCAAGAACCTATCAGCTCACATTATGGTATATTCAAGATATACAGTAACCAGCAGACAGGGTTACAATCAACATAGATTTTGTAATGGCCTTATGATGTATACATTTGTCATATCATAGTATTATTTCGGCGTACCTATCAAGCATGATGGTAAAGGCCGCCTTTGCAGGAGAAATTACACAATCAAAAAATTAAAAAATATATATATTGTACAGTGGCCATATACCATAATCAGTACATTCATCTTACCAGAGTTATTACTACGGCGTACCTATCGGACATGATGGTAAAGGCCGTTACTACAGGGAAATTACACTTTCAGAAAAAATTATTATTAAGGCAGAGTAACAGACAGCATTCATAATCATAGATTGGCCATTTGGGCAAAGGTACTTTCAGTTTCGTTAAGCCCCGTCTTTACTGAGTCAAATAGAAACATCCATTTAGCTTCACGGGTATTCAAAACATTTGAGATACTACCACCCCTAGAGCCCAACGTGATGTTCTCAAGGATGACCTACCTTAGGCTTTCTGGTGTGTGTTGTTTAGTTTTGAAATGTTCAACTAGGGGGGCTCCCACTACCTCACAACGGAGTCTACTGGTGTGTTGTAGGATCCTGACTTTAGCCTTTTGCTGAGTTTGGCCAATGTAAATAAGGTTACATTCACATATGATGGCATAAATTACATTTTGAGTATTACAGTTAGTGAATGATTTAAGTGGGATCTTGTGGTCCTTATACTCAAACACCTTGGTCTGAATGGTGTTGTCACAGGCCTTACATTTAGTGCATCTATGGTGACCCATGACCGGCGGAAGATTCCACAATGATAGAACAGTTGTCGGTTCTGTTGATGGGAGAAATGAACGAACAACATGGTCCCTGATATTCTTCCCTCTTTTGAATGCATGTAGGGGCAGGGTCGGATAGCCAATATCATCAGATATTAGTGACCAATACTTATTAATGATCTTTTTGATCCTGTTACTCTCAGTTGTGAAAGTAGTAACACATACCAAGCGGTCATTGTGTTGGTCATTCTGTTGTTTAGGTTGTAGTAGACACTCTCTAGGGTTATACCATGCTCGTTTTTTGGCCCTCTTAACCAGACGGCGAGGGTATCCCCTCTGTATAAGCCTGTTCATCAAATCATTTGCCTGCTCCATGTAATGCAATTTATCCGAACAGTTCCTGCGAATTCGCAAGAATTGTCCAATGGGTAAGTTATCCCGAAGGGATCTGGGATGATGACTCCCATATTGCAAGAGCGAATTCCGCTCAGTGGGTTTGCGCAATAAAGTCGTCTTTAGGATTCCATCATCATTGTAAATTGTAAGATCAAGGAAATCAACATGTGATGGGTTGGATTTGAATGTGAATTTAATGTCTGCAGACTGTGAATCCAACCATGTCTGGAAAGCAGAGAGCTCAGTGTCCGTTCCCTTCCAAATGAGTAGGATATCGTCTATATAGCGGACCCATATTCCAAGATGTTGTTTGAATGGGTTCCGCTCATTAAGAATGATGTCTTCTTCGAAGGCCGCCATATAAAGAATAGCCAGGTCCGGGGCAAAAGTGGCCCCCATCGCCACTCCCCAGAGAAAGAAATTCTGGTCACTTGTGACATAACTTCACTTTACACCAGTATTCCACAAGAGGAAGCTCTTACCATCATGACTCGTTATCTAGATCAGAGGACTGCCCCAGTACCTGTACCAACTGATTTCATCATAGGACTTCTAAGGCTTGCCATGATGCATAACTTTTTCATGTTCCAGGACCACTTCTATTTGCAAACTAAGGGAGTGGCGATGGGGGCCACTTTTGCCCCGGACCTGGCTATTCTTTATATGGCGGCCTTCGAAGAAGACATCATTCTTAATGAGCGGAACCCATTCAAACAACATCTTGGAATATGGGTCCGCTATATAGACGATATCCTACTCATTTGGAAGGGAACGGACACTGAGCTCTCTGCTTTCCAGACATGGTTGGATTCACAGTCTGCAGACATTAAATTCACATTCAAATCCAACCCATCACATGTTGATTTCCTTGATCTTACAATTTACAATGATGATGGAATCCTAAAGACGACTTTATTCCGCAAACCCACTGAGCGGAATTCGCTCTTGCAATATGGGAGTCATCATCCCAGATCCCTTCGGGATAACTTACCCATTGGACAATTCTTGCGAATTCGCAGGAACTGTTCGGATAAATTGCATTACATGGAACAGGCAAATGATTTGATGAACAGGATTATACAGAGGGGATACCCTCGCCGTCTGGTTAAGAGGGCCAAAAAACGAGCATGGTATAACCCTAGAGAGTGTCTACTACAACCTAAACAACAGAATGACCAACACAATGACCGCTTGGTATGTGTTACTACTTTCACAACTGAGAGTAACAGGATCAAAAAGATCATTAATAAGTATTGGTCACGAATATCTGATGATATTGGCTATCCGACCCTGCCCCTACATGCATTCAAAAGAGGGAAGAATATCAGGGACCATGTTGTTCGTTCATTTCTCCCATCAACAGAACCGACAACTGTTCTATCATTGTGGAATCTTCCACCGGTCATGGGTCACCATAGATGCACTAAATGTAAGGCCTGTGACAACACCATTCAGACCAAGGTGTTTGAGTATAAGGACCACAAGATCCCACTTAAATCATTCACTAACTGTAATACTCAAAATGTAATTTATGCCATCATATGTGAATGTAACCTTATTTACATTGGCCAAACTCAGCAAAAGGCTAAAGTCAGGATCCTACAACACACCAGTAGACTCCGTTGTGAGGTAGTGGGAGCCCCCCTAGTTGAACATTTCAAAACTAAACAACACACACCAGAAAGCCTAAGGTGGGTCATCCTTGAGAACATCACGTTGGGCTCTAGGGGTGGTAGTATCTCAAATGTTTTGAATACCCGTGAAGCTAAATGGATGTTTCTATTTGACTCAGTAAAGACGGGGCTTAACGAAACTGAAAGTACCTTTGCCCAAATGGCCAATCTATGATTATGAATGCTGTCTGTTACTCTGCCTTAATAATAATTTTTTCTGAAAGTGTAATTTCCCTGTAGTAACGGCCTTTACCATCATGTCCGATAGGTACGCCGTAGTAATAACTCTGGTAAGATGAATGTACTGATTATGGTATATGGCCACTGTACAATATATATATTTTTTAATTTTTTGATTGTGTAATTTCTCCTGCAAAGGCGGCCTTTACCATCATGCTTGATAGGTACGCCGAAATAATACTATGATATGACAAATGTATACATCATAAGGCCATTACAAAATCTATGTTGATTGTAACCCTGTCTGCTGGTTACTGTATATCTTGAATATACCATAATGTGAGCTGATAGGTTCTTGCTCACCTTGAACTCTTTGGACGCTGTTGAAACCTCTTTGTGATTTCTATAGAATCTAAAATGTATCTGGATAAAACCGATATCACCTTATAGGATGTTTATATACTCTCCGTTTTGAGCTCCATTTTGGAGCTGGCAACTACATAGATCTCTTGACCCGTTTCGTAGTCCTTTTTTGATGACCATGATAGACCCTGGTCACATGATCGGAAGTCTATAGCCAGTAACTCTCGCGGCCGGCTCTGTTGTTAGACCAGCTATTAGCGGCAGCTAGCAAGAACCTTCCTTTTTCCGGACCGGACTTTGAATCACACGGTACGTGTTCTTCTCCTTTCCTTTCAACACGCGAAGCTCATAGTAGCTGACGCGCGTTTTACTTAACGAGGCCACACTGCTCCACTAAGCTGAGGCGTTTATACTGATAAGACAGCATTGATTTGTTGTCCTCAGATCACGTCCCTTTTGAGCTCAACAGGACTCCAAGATCACGCAATCTATCGGCGTTTGGGATATCTGCACCACGCCTATGACCGACCCCCACTGCCTTCAATAGTAACGCTTTGGCTAGGTATGTTAATGTTAACTCTGTGGGAATAGCCTGTTACTCTTATGTTCAGTATTAGTTATAGATTATTTTACTATTCTTTTAGATTTTTCTACGGCACACATTCCTGTGAATCATCTCTTCAAAATCCACCGTTCTTTTTTGGCAACAGCCCTTGCCACGGGCAGGTATGTTTCCCGACATGTCTGCTGGCAGTGCAACCGTGCTGTTATGTCTATTTAGATAAGTGTATATGTTTGTATTATTACTCTCATAGATTGCTGCCATCTTGAAGCAAGGACCATTGGTTCCAAGTTTTTGATCCAGTGCTGTACCCCGCCTATTGATACTACTAATTTTGCAGCTGTGATCTACTCTGCCTTTGGCAGGTATGTTGTTTTATAAGTAACATCTTTTAGCCTGATGGACCGGATAGTGTAGACAGTAATACATTACGCTGTTGTTTTTCAGAACCCACATAGTACTTTGTGATCCACAATTTAACAGCCCTTCCTGTGAGCGAGCTTTGTGAAAGGTACCCCTATTTCTATGCCTATTTGATGCTGAATTTGCTGTATGTTGATAATGTCAGTACCGTGAGGATGCTTGTACATTTACCACACACTTGAGTACTTCTCACCCTGTGGTACAATAGGCAATTACTACCTATTATCATTCGACGTAGTCCTTTGGACTAAACAATTAACTTTGCCTCTGAGGTCGACTCCATCATTTCACCTCTAGAGTGATTACTTACCTCACCAATGATGTATTTCCTCTTTTTCCAATTATGATCCTGTTCCCTTCTCGACCTTTTAAACAATTTTGGAATCCTTGGTGACCCATGTATTAATTAATTCTTAAAAATGTTTACGCAGATCCATTGCCCCATCCCCCACCACTTCTGTGCTGATGAAGACCCTCTAGCAAGGCTTACACCACGCCTGCATTTCACCTGGGTCGAAACGTCGACACGTTTTCCTGTGGTCAGCCTCTGTCATCATTCATCATTACTGATTTCTTCTGAGGCATGATTGTCAAAAATTATTGATTAAATTTATCATTCCATTGTGTTTTTTTCACATTAATTTTTGTTATATTGTGGTCTTTATGACCTTTTGTTTAGTCCTCATCTTTCACTATCCCAACACTACCCTTCCCTATTTCATTCTTAGGGGCCACTATATGTGATTTAACTTGTACCAATTTTTATGAAAGACTCTTATATAAAACACGTGATTAAAAACAATGTTGTTATAATTACCTGTGTATGTATTTACTTCTGTTACGACTCTGTTTATCGCCTGTTTGTCTGGGACCATTTTGTTTGTACCAATACTTTGCCCAGGTCCCTTTGACTCTTTGGGTTAACCCGTGTTTTTGTAACACTCCTCCAGGGTGGGCAAAGAAGCTCCTAACATCCAAGGAAGGATTCAGAAATCTTAGAAATGGGCAGAACAGTGCACGCTGGGATTGCTAGATGCCACACATAGTCAGAAGTGGTTGCAGGGCGAGAGGGATCCTAGTAGCTCATTGGCTAGTGACCATATAATTCCCTCAAGAGCACTTTCTGGGCATAAATATGGTACTCTGAACCTCAGATCACTAAGGAACTAAAGAAAGGACCAAAGGACTGCCCTACTGACCCCTGGACTCGGCAAAAAGTAACCGCACCATCTTCTGGACTGCACCTGCCGCACCTTGGGCTAGCGAAGAGAGGACTGTGCTTGTGGCCCCTGGCTTGAGGGAAAGTTACTTCCAAGAACCCAGCCCAAAGAAGTTACTCCACGAGTCAGTCGACTGACTCCCTGAAACCAGCACCAGGGCCATCAAAGCTGAAGTATCCCAACTCAGTAAGTTAGTTGCCACAAATTGAGAATTGGTGTGACCGCCACTGGGCCCCCCAAAAGACTAACCCTCAATGATCAAGAGTTGCACCCGAGTCTGCCGGATCCAGAAATGTCGTCTAATTCCGGGCTGGTCATACAAGAGGGATGCTAGCCTCCACCAAAGGATACAGCTTGACCCCCTGTGAATGGAGACCAGTAGCCCAGCGCAGCTGGCCTCCTACTGGCTCAAAGAGGATTTTGAGGGACCCTGACCTCTGTGGCATAAGTGGCCCCCATCTGACCCGTGGACCGAGGAGTAACTGCAAGGACACCCCTTGACTGTACAGCACCCAGAGCATCCTTGAGCATCTTCCATCTCCTGAATCCCCTGCATCAGGACCACTCTGTTAAATATGTGACGTTGCAATCTATACTTTGAGTGAGTATGTATAGTACATGTATAGCACCCACTTGTATAGCACCTTAGCGTGTGCTTCACATTTTTCGATCACATACTCACTTAAAGTATAGATCGTAACATCACATATTTGACGGTCCTGAGGAAAGCCAGTTTTACAGAAAAGGCCTGGCTGAAACATGTAGACCACACCTTGGATGTAAGGTTCCTAATAATCACCCCACCAGCATCCACCTGTCTGGTTTTTAACGCTAACAGAGGCCCATACATTAAAAATTAAACTTTCCCCTCGGGAACTGGGACCACTGAATAGCTTTTAAAATTTCACTTTCACGTCACTCCCACTGCACACTCAGCAACACACCAGCTCCACTGTAATTCAGGCGTAGAAGCACACCCGGGACACACTTGGTGTCCCTGAGTGGGCCCAATGATAAAGCATGCCACCAAATAGGTTGGTGGGTGAGGGCTTCATAAAGAAACCTAATGGTTTCCCTCTCGTCATACAGTCCTGAGCCCTATATTGTTCACAAATAGGCTAGTCCTCTTTTTGATTAACAAATAAAATTATTGCCCATTGCGCAGACAGCACACCGCACACTGAAAGATTCTGAAACTGGATATGGAAATTAGGGATTTTTCTGAAATAAGAATATTGCTCTCTATCCCAAAAAGGTGCTGAATCCAAGTATAAATGGATGCAAGATTCTAATGGAAGGATTGTGGCCTTTTAAGGAGCCACCTGAAAAATAATTTTCAAACATATCTGATTAAAAACAAAGAAGCACACTTCATTTAAAATATTTTAGGCTCGGTATGTTCAATACAATGGCATGATATGAACAGGACGACAGGTGAAATAGTAAGTGGGCTTATAATTAAAATCAAAGTAATGGTAAAATATATTTAGCTTGAAAGTATGTGAGGCTTACAACAGCTTTTGAAGCGAGATGCTGTGAAAATTTTAGAAAAGTTAAATGGACAAAAAGAAATTGTGGAATTAATAAGAAACCAGTCGTGAGATGAATATAATAAAAAAAGGTATATTAGTGCATAATTGGGGAGCAGTGAGGTGGAAGACATATATAATTGTGTGCTGTGTATTTTAAGGGTATTCATTAATGTTATGAATTTTATTTTTGTAGCAGTTGTAGGAAACTTTTGGGAGATGAAAAGGTAAAAAAAATAGATACAAAGAAATTATCGGACGTTTGCTTTCATGTTGTGTCTTGAAGAAGGTAGGGCCAACTAATAGCACCATGAACGGCGGCATCACGATTTGTAGAGATCCATCTCTACTTTTTACATAAAACAATTATTAAATTAGTCCTCATTAATACACTATGTAATAATGAAAAATAGATGAATGGTAAGGAATCTGAATATAGCATATTTGTGAGAAAACCTCCACAAATTACCAATTTGATAAAGGGATTTTTTTTTAATCGAAAAATGAATTTAAGCTTTGTGCAATATACGGGTTTAGTGTTTTGGGGATATTTTGTATTCATGTCTTATCAATATTAACTTTAATTTTGATACGAAATTCATGTACAAGTGAATGGTTTAGCCATATTATCTAGCAGCACATCTGCTGTTCAGTATTGCTGAAAGTTACTGAAAGCCCAGAATCACAGGATGTTGAGCCGGCGCAGACTCTATTCACCCCCCATGTTGAGGTTATTGTTCTGCCCCACCTAACACAAGAAAGTGCTATGAAGTGGCTTGCGACTTGCGCTGGCCACATCATAGCGCTTTTTTCAGAGACTTTCAGTTATGCTGAAGAGCAGATGTGCTGCTAGACAACATGGCTAAAAGACATTCACATCGACAAAGCCAATAGCTTGGGCCTTGCCGAGATCTATTGGCTTTGCCAATGCTTGTCCAGTGTACGGGGTCTTGCTGAACAAATTTGGAAGTGATCATGAGATACAGTTGAGAAGGTTTGAAGTGAAAGGACAAAGTGAGGTAACAGAGAGTTGCCAACTGGGGAACCAGGTTCGAATCCCGGATGTCGGCTGAACGATTTGTGAATCTGGGCAAATCACTAATGCTTCCCCCAACTATGACAATGAATGAGTCATTGTGTAATGTAACTGGTGAGAACTTCAAGTGCTCCAATAATATTGTCTGGTGTTAAAGCTATGGCAGACCGGACGACAAAGCGAGCGCTCCACTACCATCGGATCGAGCAAAAAAAAAAAACCTAAGCAGTGACAAGGCAGGTAGTGGGGTAGGGTCAAGCAGGGAAGCAGGAGGGGATTGGGGTATGGACAAGCAACCAAGGGAAAGAAAACTTTCATTGAGCGAGCGCTCCAATACTATCGGACCGAGCAAAAAAAGTAAAATAAACATGTGCTGTTATGTTAGTGTTTAAACAACTTTACAATAAATGCAATAGTTTATGTACACGTACATGCATTTTAGTGGTATATGTGTATGTGTACAAGGGAGATGGTCTGAAATTGTGCTGCTTGAAAACAAAGAAAAAAAGCTAATCAAACCGGGAGCAGTGTAAGGAGACGTACTTGTTCTATAAGCTATGGGAGGCCCGAATACAAGAAGATGGCATGACACCCCCATGCCATGACGAATGGCATTAAATAAAATAAGAGCGATGCTGAAGTTTAACAATGGCAGGAGATGGGCAGCCTGTAAGCACATAGCTAGAACACAACACGTCTTTTCGAGATAGGGCATGTGCTGTCTAGCCAAGACCTAAAAATGTGCAAGAGATTTTAATTCTTGATTTTAAACTTAAAATGATTAGACGCAACGTCCACTTCTAGAAACATAACGTAGTTACCTTTTTTAGGTTTCGACTGGGGAACGGAGCGTAAGCTCCGCCCCCAGAGAAATCTCTAGTCTTCAGTAGGGGACTCTTGGAATACGCCCTCTGTTTCATTGGCTAGCTCCATAAATGGAGGCTAGCCATTGGAACAGAGAGGCGTCCGTCATGGCCGGACCAGATTCGGGGGCGTTCGAGAATTTTTGGCTTTTGGCTACGTCATGCTACGTCAGCCAAAAGCCGGGAACGCCCCCGAATCTGGTCCGGCCGGGCCGTGCTTGCTGCTGTCCTGCCTTCCTCTGTGTCCCTCCTCCCGCCGTCCCCCCTCCACTCGCTGTCCTGTGCACGTTTTCCGCCTCCCTCCCGCCGTCCGTGTCCCCTTCCCCTCCCACAGAAGCAAAACATAACGTTCTCACAACCCTTGTGTCCCATTGTCTTTGCAGCATAATTTTTAAAAATACATGTATAAATCCTCCCGCTGTCCGTGCGCCGTTCCCGCCCCCCTCCCGCTGTAAACACGCCCCCGAATCTGAAAAATTCAGGAGTTGCCGGCCGCCATTTTTTTTGGGTCCCACGACGGAAGATTAGTCACCCGGCTCACGGCAGACGATGGAGTTGCTCGGCCTGCCCTGCTCCCTCCACCCGCCACCCTCTCCTCACACTGGCTCTCCTAACCCGGGCTGCTGCAGGCGCAGTCACCCGGCTCATGGCAGACAATGGAGTTGCTCGGCCTGCCCTGTAAGCCCCGCCGCGACCCGAGCCGCCCTGCCAGCGAGGGTCGCATCGCCCTTGCCCAGCTGCAGCCCCCCCCCCATGAGCCCCGCAGTGTGTGAGCACAGCCGCGGTACGAGCCGCGCTTCCAGCGAGGCTCGCACCGCTCTTTGTCCCCTGGGCGCCCCTGGTACTCTCCGTAGCCTGCGCTCCCTCCTGACGTCCACACCGGACCCAGAGACCAGACTCCGTGAAGCTTCGGGAGCCCCGGACGCCGCCTCGCCCTTTATTAAAGAGCCGCTGTGCACCCGTCTTCACAAAGATTAACCCCAAGGTACGTCTCGGTTTTTCAAACTGCCCTGTAAGCCCCGCCGCGACCCGAGCCGCCCTGCCAGCGAGGCTCTGCATCGCCCTTGCCCAGCTGCAGCCCCCCCTCATGAGCCCCGCAGCGTGTGAGCACAGCCGCGGTACGAGCCGCGCTTCCAGCGAGGCTCGCACCGCTCTTTGTCCCCTGGGCGCCCCTGGTACTCTCCGTAGCCTGCGCTCCCTCCTGACGTCCACACCGGACCCAGAGACCAGACTCCGTGAAGCTTCGGGAGCCCCGGAAGCCGCCTCGCCCTTTATGAAAGAGCCGCAGTGCACCCGCCTTCGCAAAGATTAACCCCAAGGTACGTCTCGGTTTTTCAAAGGTATACGGGCACATGCACCCTCACCCCTGGGTGCTTTAAGGGCAAAATGGGACACAGACGTAGGCAGGGTCCTTACGGACAAAGACTGGGCTTTACTTTTCGCCTACCCGGAGAAAAGTACTTTACCACACAAAACCCCGGACATCCGAGTCTCTACGAGTGCAGTTATGCTCTCAGCCCCCCGGGAGAGAATCACTCACTCGATTGGTGTGAATCGATTCCGGCATGAAGCCCACTCCTTGGAAGGGACCCCCAGTCATCGCACAGAGTCCTGGGAAGTCCCACTTAGACTGTCTGAGTCGTTCCCTGTTTTGGCCTTTCCTTCGCCTCAGCCTTCACCCCTCTCTGGCCTCACCTGCCCCTTCACCGGCGCCTCACTCCTCCAACAGCATCCTTTATTTAACATTTCACGTTCACCTGCCTATCCCAACTCATTCTCTTGTCCATTGCTGTTTGTTCTTGCTAGCACCCTCTTTAAGCCATTGTCTCTGCTTCTCATAGCCAGGCATTCTCTATTCCAGCACCCTGCCTCTCTTATGCACACCCAACTTTCACGTTCGAATCTCCACCACCTTTAGGCCCAACTCCAGCATGTCTCACCTGCTCATGTGCTGCCCCGAATGTTCCATGCCACCTCCCTGCTGACATACACCCTTTGTAACCTGTAAGTCCCAGCTTGCTTGGCGACTGCTTAGTTGAGACCAGCATTGTCAGCTTATGGGGGGGGGGGGGGGGGGGATCAATTGTGCCAGTGAAATGGTGACATCGAGCATATTAGAATGTATATGCAGAGGACCCTCAAGTGGATGGTTTCCTGACTATAAGCGGGAGAGGGAACGCTATGCTAAGGATGCTTTCCTCCCTCCTCATCCTCTGGCTGGGCTCTGATCGACTGTAACGCTTCTGCACAAAGTGCGCATAAATGAGGTAAGGGACATCTTTAGCTGTCATTTCCCGCATGTAATGCCCCCTGTTCCCTCGTTGTGCTTGCTGCCCCCTGTTCTGTTGTGCTTGCTTTCCTGCCCCCCCCCGTTTTGCTTGCATTCCTGCCCCCTGTTCCATTGTGCTTGCATTCCTGCACCCTGCTTTGTGGTGGGGTGCCAGTAGAGACTACCTCTTCCCCCTGTTTGTGCTCGCTTTTTCTTGCCTCTGCCCCCTATTTGTGCCTGGTCCCTCGATGTGCTTGCTTTCCTGCCCCCTCGTTGTGCTTGCTGCTCCCTGTTCCATTGTGCTGGCTTTCCTGCCCCCTGTTCCGTTGTGCTTGATGCCCCCTGTTCCGTTATGCCAGCTGTAATGAGGCTGTTTTGATGTCATAACCCATTATGAAACCAGCCTAAAATAGAAATTTCCAGCATTGATTTAATCTGTCAGTTTTAAGGAGACAGATTTTTCTGTAGCCTTGCTTAGCCAAAAGAGGCTGCATAAAGGGCATTAGATTGTTGAAAACTTCGGGTTGAGGTTAGATTTTTTTTTTTAGGATAGGAGCGATTTGGGTGTGCCTTAGGAAGTCTGGAGATGTTCTCTGGCTTAGGGATGGGTTGACGATTTTGCATTATATTAGCAAAGTAGGAACAATTTGAATTGATGATCTTGGTTGGTATAACGTCTCTGAAGAAGGCAGCTGTTTTTTTTTTGTAGCAATGATGAGGTCTGCCTGGTAGACTAGTTTGAAGAGATACCATGCATTTGTCGTCTTGGTCGTCACCTATATAAGACTATTCTTGGGAGTACTGGACACATGAATGGAAAGGATTTTGCTGATTAAGTAGTCCAGCAATATTTTGCATTTATTGGGTGAGAGATTTTAGATTGCTTTGGGAGCAGGGGAGATGCTGGCATGAATGGACTGGAATAGTGATCTGGCTGGGTTAGCAGACAGCTGAAATAGGGACAGTAGAACTATATTTTGCAGCTGAGATGTTCGGCTTGAAAATATTTTTCATACCCTGGAGTTTCATGCAGAGTATGGGATTTGTAGAGTCTCTGTTCACTTTTTTGAGACATTATTGTCCTCTCATGTTTAGATTAGGGAAGAATAGTAGTTTGGAGGGTATTGGACAATGTGGTTTCAATTTCAGGGATGCAACTGTGACCACAGCATAGAAGTTGGCTTTACTGTACATGTCAAGCATGGTCTCATAATTGTATTTTGGAAGAGACCCTGCCCCCTGTTTGTGCCTGTTCCTTAGATGTGCTTGCTTTCCTGCCCCTTGTTCCCTCGTTGTGCTTGCTGCCCCCTGTTCCGTTGTGCTTGCTTTCCTGCCCCCTGTTCCCTTGTTGCTTTCCTGCACCCTGTTCCGTTGTGCTTGATGCCCCCTGTTCCGTTGAGCCAGCTGCAGGCCGTGGGCGCATGGAGGGACCTGACGACCAGCTGCGGGCCGCCACCATGCTGCTCTACACCGTGGAGGAAGGGGCCTTTGTGCTGGCGGAAATAGTCCAGAAGAACACCGACAACCACCGTGAGTACCACTTCCGTCCCCTTTTAGAGTCACACAGCACGACTGAGGGCACAAGCACACTCCTGCCCAGCAAAACTTAAACTGCACATTTTCTTACGAACTGAAAACAAGCAGCTTTGTCTTTTTTGTGCAAAATCTATATTGTGTAGGTAGCAATAGCGTTTATTGGTCCCACAAATGAAGCAAAAAGTTTCTTTTGAAGGTCTAAAGAACGTTATCCAACCTCTGTCAAGTAGAATTCGTCCCTGAAGCACTACAGCTGAATGAGTTGATTAAGTGAAACCCTCAACACATTCTTTGACTCACTTATGCAGTGATCAGCGAGCACATACACACTGCATTTATGTTGTCATCAGGCCCTGCTCGGACAGCACACAACACTTAGGCTGTCTGACTAGCACATGGAAAGTCATGCCATGATCACTAGATCTCTTGAAGTTTGACCAACAGAGTCCACCTGCTCAGTTGATTGCCTGGACAAAAACATTTCATGTGCTCGTGATTTGCGCAACCATCCCAATGTATGTCCAAAAAGGTTGTGTTGTAATCATGATTTCTACAGGTGATGTTTTGGGGGAAATGCATAAGAAGGTGGTCTACCTGGCCACACTGCCTTAAATTGCTGGAGACTTGTGCCACCAATTAAATCTTTTGTTTTTGAATGGTGCTATCATTACCACTACACTAAACGGAGGTTTCAAATGTGTACACAAAGTCTATATTGTTGAACTGCTGCTCCCTAATTTATTTTGCCTCCAATAATTTAGCAAGTAGAGGGCAGTTTGATTCTTGTGATGTCACCTAGTGTTACCCCTTCTTAGTTCTCCTTTCTAAGGCATTCTTTCTCATCTGACTATTCATTTCTGTCCCTCCTTCCTGATTTTTTCCCTTCTGATAATCACCACTTCTAAAATGTCTTGCCTTTCTTCTCTCTGTCCATTCAAACCGTGGCCACTCATTCCTTTCTCTGATTATTTATTTAATTTTTAAATTGCAGGAAGAGTACTTCGGAGGACAGTGTATTCTTTTACCAGCTCTCCCACCATTGTATGTGTTTCAGGAACTTGGCCACTGTATGGCTCTGTGTGTGTGGCTCTGTGTGTGTGTGTGGCTCTATGTGTGTGTGTGTGGCTCTGTGTGTGTGTGTGTGGCTCTGTGTGTGTGTGTGTGGCTCTGTGTGTGTGTGTGGCTCTGTGTGTGTGGCTCTGTGTGTGTGTGTGGCTCTGTGTGTGTGTGTGTGGCTCTGTGTGGGTGTGTGTGTGTGGCTCTGTGTGTGTGTGTGGCTCTGTGTGTGTGTGCGGCTCTGTGTGTGTGTGCGGCTCTGTGTGTGTGTGTGGCTCTGTGTGTGTGTGGCTCTGTGTGTGTGTGTGTGTGTGGCTCTGGGTGTGTGTGTGTGGCTCTGTGTGTGTGTGTGGCTCTATGTGTGTGTGTGTGGCTCTGTGTGTGTGGCTCTGTGTGTGTGTGTGTGTGTGGCTCTGTGTGTGTGTGTGGCTCTGTGTGTGTGTGTGTGTGTGGCTCTGTGTGTGTGTGTGGCTCTGTGTGTGTGTGTGTGTGGCTCTGTGTGGGTGTGTGTGTGTGGCTCTGTGTGTGTGTGTGGCTCTGTGTGTGTGTGCGGCTCTGTGTGTGTGTGCGGCTCTGTGTGTGTGTGTGTGGCTCTGTGTGTGTGTGGCTCTGTGTGTGTGTGTGTGTGTGGCTCTGGGTGTGCGTGTGTGTGTGGCTCTGGGTGTGCGTGTGTGTGTGGCTCTGGGTGTGTGTGGCTCTGGGTGTGTGTGTGTGTGGCTCTGGGTGTGTGTGTGGCTCTGGGTGTGTGTGTGTGGCTGTGTGTGTGTGTGGCTCTGGGTGTGTGTGTGTGTGTGGCTCTGGGTGTGTGTGTGTGTGGCTCTGGGTGTGTGTGTGTGGCTCTGGGTGTGTGGGTGTGGCTCTGGGTGTGTGGCTCTGGGTGTGTGGGTGTGGGTGTGGCTCTGGGTGTGTGGCTCTGGGTGTGGCTCTGGGTGTGTCGGTGTGGCTCTGGGTGTGTGGGTGTGGCTCTGGGTGTGTGGGTGTGGCTCTGGGTGTGTGTGTGTGGGTGTGGGTGTGGCTCTGGGTGTGTGTGTGGCTCTGGGTGTGTGTGTGTGGCTCTGGGTGTGTGTGTGTCACTCTGGGTGTGTGTGTGTGTGGCTCTGGGTGTGTGTGTGTGGCTCTGGGTGTGTGTGTGTGTGGCTCTGGGTGTGTGTGTGTGGCTCTGGGTGTGTGTGTGTGGCTCTGGGTGTGTGTGTGTGTGTGTGTGTGGCTCTGGGTGTGTGTGTGTGTGTGTGTGTGGCTCTGGGTGTGTGTGTGTGTGTGGCTCTGGGTGTGTGTGTGTGTGTGTGTGTGGCTCTGGGTGTGTGTGTGTGTGTGTGTGTGGCTCTGGGTGTGTGTGTGGCTCTGGGTGTGTGTGTGTGTGTGTGGGGCTCTGGTTGTGTGTGTGTGGCCCTGGGTATGTGTGGCTCTGTGTGTGTGTGTGTGTGTGTGTGGTAGTAATTGCTGTCTGCTGAGCTCGTCAGTAGGGTACAATAGGTCTCACATTTGCGACAGATTAAGCTAATGGCAATGTAAATGATAATGCCACTAATTTATCTGTTTTCAAAACCAACACATAAATACAAAATTTGTCATTTACAATGCCAATAGCTCTAACTTTTCCAAAGGCAAAACCATTGCATTGTAAATGCTTGTTGGTAGTACTATTACTGTTGTCGCAACCAAACGGGGAATAACGCAATTATACCTACCGCATAAATGGGCATTAATGTTCCTCCAAGTCCACAGAAAAAATATTCTGGAATGAAACAAAAACCTCACCTTTTTAGAGGAGCCAGTCACTGTGGGTAGATCTTCAGTCTGTGGGCATGTGCTTTCTGTTACAAAAGCTATCTTTCTTTCTCCAAGACTGTAATCAGAGTAAACAAGTGGTGTTCGAAGGAGCGATTTCCACTTGTCAAAGTCTTCAAAAGACTGAAGGGAAAAACAACACATAGAGAAGTCAGGGAATTACATATAAAGAAAGACAAACTTATCAAACTTAGATTTCTGTCTTCTTGGCATGTAGAATGTCATCTATGAAAGGCCAGAACAGCCATCTCACTATTATTCAGATGTGCTAAAACATTTTACTAGAGTATGAAGTTCCTTTTTCACAATTATGCACGCTCACGTCTATGTTTCAATAACTTTTTAAAGCATATTACCTAGGAAAATAGCATGTCCTTTTCTTGCTATGAGATGGCGAACAAATGCTGAGTTACCTTTTTACAAATCTCTCTTGTATTAAAAAGGTTATAAATTCGCTAAGGGCTGGTGCCCTACCTGATAGTGAGCTCTGCCTTTGGCTGTGGAGTGCCAAGTACTTCAGTCGACTCATGCCACAGGACAAAAGAAAAAGACAAATACCAGGAAGTGCATTTTTTCTATCACCTTATTGGGAGAATGTTCGACTTCCCTCCAAACATTTTTGTGGCTAGAGTTAGAATAGATTAGCCCTCTTGACTGTTTGTTGATACAGATACACCAGAGGCAGCCCCCGTTCCATCCAGGTTGTCAGCCACTGTTGCAGGACAGCCGTTTTTGTCTGACCGTCCTCCAACAGTGGCTCTCACTTAGTTTGAAATTGGTCCACCTGTGGTTCATGTGCAAGGTTATGACTCTCCTGTGTACTCAGAAAGCATCATAGCCAGATGAGGATGAAACCAGTCAACACTGATGATTAAAAAGAGTGGAGCATCAACAAAAGTACAAAGAAAAGTGCAATGCAATCAACCTTCCTTTCAGTAAAAAAAATAACAGACGATCCGAAAGCACATAGACAACACAAAGCCTGCTTTATCTCTTGAGTCCATTCATTTCTGAACAATCTCGCAATGGTCAGCCTTGCAGATCGACGAAATACTCAACTCCCTTACAACCACTCCCATGAAGTTCATGTCTTACCTTCTTCCTTCCCATGTGCTCTCTCTGGGGATGCTCATTCACCCCTACTCACAACTGTCAAAGGCGTCCCTAGCTCAAAGCAGAAACTCTCAATGCAGGCCAGATTAAGAAATCTATACAATACCCCAATGATCTCGCCAACTACTGGCCCATCACTCACCTACCATTCATCTCCAAGATCATTAAAAAAGCAATCTAAATTCAGCTCCAAGATCTCGTTAAATGCTACCCTTTTCCTGCACAACTACCAGTCTAGCTTCAGGTCACGGAGACCACTACCTTACACATCGTAGACAATGCCCTGCTAACCCCACATTAAGATGATCTCTCCTCCCTGATTTTTCTGGACACCTCACCTGCCTTTGACACAGCAGACCATTCCACCCACATATGCATCCTGGAGTCTGGAATAGAAATCACCTTTTCTTCACCTACCTTTCCAACTGACACCAGTTTGTTCACATAAGCACTGCCAAGTCCCAAAGGATCTCGATCACCTAAGGAGTTCCCCAGGATCCCATACTGTCCCCAGTCATCTTTGACCTCTACATAAAGCGCTTGGTGCTCTACTCAAACAACATCAGATTCACCAATATGCTGATGATACACAGCTATACTTGAGAGTCTCCTCTGCTTCAGACATTCAATGCCTCCTCAAACACTGCCAGTACATAAGCCAAGTCTAAATGCCCCTCGCATGCCTGAAATTCAACTCAAGCAAGTCAAGACTTTGTTTTATTTGCTAAGAACAAAAAACAAAATTCCTGTTATTTGCTAAGAACAAGAACAACAAAGACAGACTGTGCATCAACTATCGCACCATGAACAGCAGGACATGTACGTCATGTGGATGACTTATTTGACAGTGTGACAGAAAGACTCTGGTATTTAGGATTAGACATGAGTAGTGGCTACGTTCTGATACCTCAGGGGAAGAAAATTACAAGAAAACAGCTTTCAGATGCCCCACAAGCTCTGCAGAATTGTTCATGGTTAACCGGGAACACTACGTTCCAATGACTGATGATATACACAGAGGGTGATACAAATTTACTGTAAATGTTGGTGCACCACAACAATTTGTCGTCTGTGAAAGAACGCTATAACAAGCATTTACAATGCAATGGTTTCGCCTTTGTTAAAGTTTGTGCTTTTGGTATTGCTTTTGACAAATGGTCTTTTCTAACTTCTTTGAATTATGTGTAAAACGTTGATGTGTTTTACTTTACACAGAAATATGGAGTGCCTCTCTGGAAAACACCCTCTCTGCACACGCCCTCTTTACACATGCCTTATCTTCAGTTGCCCTCTCTACACACAGCCCTGTGCAGAGAGATCATATGGAGAGAGGCATGTGCATAGAGGCCGTGTGTTGAGAGGCTGTGTGCAGTGATAGCGCATGTTGAGAAGGCATATGCAAAGAAGAGTGGGGAGGATACAGAGGTAGGGTAGGAAGGCGAAAATGCAAGGAGTGGGAGGTCAGAAAATAGTGGGAGAGCAAGAGAGGACAGAAGGGAAAGGGAGGGCAGGAGTAAGAAGGAAGAGAGGTCAAAAGGAAGAGAGGGCAGGAGAGAGAGGGAAGGCAAGAAGGAAAATAGGCAGAAGGGAGAGGGAGGGCAAGAAGGAGTGGGAGGACAGGAGGGAAGGTAGGAGTGTGTGAGAGAGGGCAGAAAGGAGAGGGCGGCAGGTAGGAGAGGGAGGGCGGGAAGGAGAAGGAGGGCTAGAGGAGGAGAGGACAGGAAAGAGAGAACAGGAGAGAGATGGAGGACAAGAAGGTGAAAGAGAGCAGAAGAGAGAGGTGGAAAGGGAGGGCAGGAGGGAGTAAGAAGGCAGAAAAGAGAGGGATGGCAGGAGAGAGAGAGCAGGAAGGAGGAGAAAACCCAGTCCACTACCAATGAAGGAAGCACTGAAATCCCAAAACGTCAAAGTGCAAAAAAATACACGCCTACTAAAGAACCTTGGGGCCATATTTATGAAGGCCTTGCGCCACCGCCCATTCGTTGTTTTATTTTGGCCTACAAGTAAAGACCACGTGACTGCTATGATTTTCACCACTGGTCAAATACACAAACTTGTCAACATACAAGTAAACACTGGCGCAGCCCTTGCAGGATTGTACATCACACCAAGAAAGGACCAACCTAAACAGATAAAATATAAAGCGCCCACAAATCACTCCTGACACATCTGTTCAGACGTTGGTGAAACTATGTCCTTTATATTAAACAACTAAGCATTCTGCCTGAATGCAAAGAGGTGCAGTGTTAATTATAGAAATGCATATCTTAAGAGAGAGGCCCCTGTTGACACACGGCTATTGCATCAAATACTACTAAAAAAATACTTCATGCACGTTATGGACCCATTTTCCCGCTGCATGACACAAAAGCATGCACATATTACTACAACTTAGAAACATAAAAGTAAACCCCTCCCCCCCGAAGAAGCAGGGGGGATTGGCCGGCCGGCTGAAGAAACCCCCGGGCGGGGATCGAGCAGGGAGGGAGGGATGGAGGGGGGGGGGGGAGGGAGGGAGGGGGAGAAAGGGAGGGAGGGGGAAGGTCACTCACCTGCAGACTTGGGCATAATAAGGAGACCCGTCCCGAGCAGCAAGGGAGGTGCCGGCAATGCCGGAACAGACTCGGGGGCGTTCCCGGCGTCGCGTGACGTCGGCAAAAGCCAAAGAATCTCGGGAACGCCCCCGTGTCTGGTCCGGCATTGATGGACAGGCCCCTCGTCCAATGGCTAGGCTCCATTTATGGAGCTAGCCAATGGGACGGGGGGCGTGTTCCATAGTGCCTTACTGTACTCAATAGATTTCTCTGGAGGAGGAGCCTAACGGCTCCGCCCCCCAGCGAAACCTAAAAAATGTGCCAAGAACACTACTAAGGTTTACATTTCTAGAAAGTTGGCATTTTCTTGTCCTACCCATTTGGTGCCTAGAGCCTGTTCCGGTCACATGCCTAGGTGTAGTTGGCAGTTGGCCTTTGTGTATTCCTCCTAGACAGTATCACAAAGGAGAATCTGTGTGTCAGCAGGATGGGTAATCTCCGACTTGATATCGGAGGAGCTGTCACCTACTACACTTGCACTACATAGGCACTTACTCGCCTCACACAAAAAGGACTTCACAGCAGCCTATTATGCCCCCAGACTTGGACTAGGGCAGGGAGGCAGAAAATTCCAGACACCTCTATAGGGAAAAACTAAACACTTAAAAGCTGGCATCAGGTATAATATTGGACCCTCACACCCAACTCTTCAGATCACTTGTGAACCTTAGGAAGACTCAGAAGGAGGACTGCTGCAAGAAGCACTGCCAAGCTGCTCTGCTTGCAAGGGGGACAGCTCTGCTGCCCAGCTGTCTGAGGAAGAAGGTCTAAATCTAACACATGAACCCACAGCCACCAAAGGATCTACAAGGATGAGTTAACTTGCCTTCTGTTCTGAGCTACAGGCTTCCCTGCGACAATGCACCCAACGTATCCCGACACAGGACTGCGCATTGCAGCTCAAGTTTGGTGGACTCGCAAGCATCAGCCCAGGGTGACATTTCAATGACGGTAACTGGCCCAGCTCGACGCATCTTGATACCGGGCCTCGCATTGCAGCTTCTGATCGGTGGCTTCACAAGCCCCTACACAGCGATGCATCCCGGTTCAGCACAGAAACATCTTGATACAAGACCTCACAGCACCTGCAGCTTTGTCGATCTCGATGCAGCACTTCATCTTGGCGCTGGACTCCACATAACAAGTCCCTGTCAGTGGCTCTACTGACCTCAACTCAGAGCAATGCATTTCACCGCAGGACCTCACACGTTAGCGGCTCTTCGACACCCTCGCTGCATCTAGATGCACCAGGACACAAGGTACTTCTAACAGCGGACTGAACTCAGCCCTATATCTGGCCCGCGCTCCAGCGCATCGGACTGATTTTGCCACTTAGACCTGGTCCACCGCGACCAGAAAAGCACAATTGGTGCTCCTTGCTTCTAAGTGCTACTCGTCTTCAAAAAATTTTAATTGCACATCTCTGGTCCTACTAATTCGATTTTGGTCAATTTGGGTTTAAATTATTCATTAAACGTTACTCTATTTTTCTAAATTGGTATGGCATTTTTTTGGTGATGTGTTTTCACTTTATAACTGTTAGCGTGCTGCATAAATACTTTACACATTGCCTCCAAGTTAATCCTGAATGCTTTAGTACATAGCTACCAAAGGGGGAAAGCACCGGTTAGTTTAGTGACTTTTTGGGGTTCATTCTAACAAGGATTGTTCGCCTCCCTCAACCAACAACCCAATTTCTCACAAGTGGCAGACAGATCAATTGTCTATATAACTGAAGCGTGGGACACCTGTCATGAATCAGCAAGCTGTGGGTCAGCTACTCCTTCCTTATGCAACCTTCATCATGGTAGCCACAAGTTGCGAAAACCTCAACCCTCAGAGCCAACATTCAGGAGTGGATCCTCTAAACACCAATGGTCCAACTCCCCTCAAAAGAGTTCAAAGCCCTTAAGTAAGCTGCTTTATATTCCTTACCCTCCTCAGTCTGACTAGAATATCTTTGGAGCACACCCTTGAGAAAAGAAAACCTCGAACCTATGGGTAATGTGATTCTGTCAGAAAATTCCCCACCCTCCCTGAACTAACACAAGCATGTCACCCACAGCACATGAATCTGGAAACCAATGGGAGCCTAGTGCCATCTCTACCTATGCCAAAGCCTGGTTACACAAAATGGGTGTGTCTAACACCTCCCCATTACTCAGGTTGGTTGGGAGACAGGAGGGGTGGGGAATTACTATCTCCTAACGTCGAGGTATGATCGTTTTTGTCAGGGACAAGACATTATATTATCTATTTTGTCCGAGGCACAAGTAGTCACTGGCAAATCTGTGATCCTGGTGCTCATAAACAGTCAGGTAATCAGAAAGAAATCTAACTACCATGGGAAAATGTGAGGACCTGTCATTGGCTACAAATTCATTACTAAAATCTATTCTAGGAGTGGCTGAGGGAACCCTAAACCCGCCCCTCAGTAAAACATTTCTCCCTGTTTGGGGAAGATAGCATAGTAGTGGACATAGTGGTAGGCGCGGTGCTATTACTGGCTCTGGCATGGTGGATGCAGTCAACATTATATTTCTGTGGGAAGAAAGAATAGCACAGTTCTGTTCAGGACAATTCACAACTGTCTGGTAAGAAGTTGGAGGGTAGAGACAGAAGTTCCTTACCCCTCAAGATCAACCCGTGCCCTTGTGTTGCTTTTCCTCCCCTGGTGCTCTCAACTCTGCTTTTTGCGTAACAGACATCAAGTGTGCTCTCCTGGGCTACTTATGTTAGTTCCTCTGGCCATTCACTAAGAGTCTTCCTGTGTAGCTAGTCCACTTAGGCCCTCAGCAACTTTCTCTAACTACTGGTGAATTTATCAGGAGACTAAAGCTGACTGGCAAGAGTTCAGCAGTCTAGATTATCACAGTGTAGCAGTCCCTGGGGTAGGTCTACATTTGTTAACTAGGTTATTGGGTGCTGGGCGCAACACGGACAGCGTCTGCTAAAAAACGCTTTTGAGACAGTTGAAGTTATAAACAGGCACTAATCAAAAATGTCAGTGATTTCGAAAACTCTAATAAAACTGCGACAACCCAGCCTGACAAAGGCACAAAACGATACAGAAATCATCCACATTCCAGCAGGCCAGTCAATCCTCAACCTGACTGTCAGTCACAGGAGCACTTTGTGCAACGGCTACGTGTCTTTCCCCGATCCATGCAATCACCTGTACCATTGCAGAGGCAAGATGGCTGAAATGTAGGTCAGCTTCCGATTCCAGCAAGAAGTGTACAGTGTATGTGCATGTCTTCTGAGAGTATATGTCTGCATGGAATGTTTGTATGCAAGGTCTGAGTGTGTACTGCAGGATGTGTTCGCTTCATTACATGATTCTGTGTGTGTGTATGCAGAGTGTGTGTCTGCATTATGGGAGCAGCTGCAGTGCCTGAGCGCTTGCAGAGTGTGTGTACACAAGCATTTAAATATGTAAAACCCTGTGTGTGTATATAGTGTGTTTGCAGTGTCTGCATTGAACCTGTGGAACTTGCAGACTATATTCCACCACAGTTCTCAGGGTACTATGGAACATTGTGCTTTAAAAAAACACACACAAAAACCAAAAAAAAAACACAGGAATGGATAGCTGAAACTCAACACAGAGCCATGCATGCAATGGAGCACGTTTGCATCTAGTTTCTAAACTGGATTGCATGGAGGGCGTAACCAAGATAGCAGTGGGATAGGACGTGTTGACATTAGCATCATAATTGCACCTTCCCACAAGTGGGAAAAGCGGCTGATCTGACATCGGAGCCCCAGTGGAGCCTGGCGAGTGGGAAGTCAGCTGCAGTGTCGAGTTCTGTCGCACCAAAAACCTACGACAGAGAAAGCGAGGCCTTCGAGGGTGCCGATGCGGAGCGTCTGAGCCTCGGCACCTTGTTGCGTAGCGGAGGTGCCTGCCTGCGACAAATCGCGTTGCACGGAGGCAACCCACTGAGGCCCTGACGGAGAGGAGAAGAAAGGGGGCAGTGAAGCGGTAGACCTCAGGTGGGAGATAGAAGGTCCACGCCGAGCAACAGCCGAGGTAGCGGAGGCGAGCGGAGAGAAGAAGACCCAGCATGCCGAAGCACGGAACACTCTATGCCCCAGAGCGATGTCGCTTGGCCCGGCGGCGAGCGCGGCCGAGCCTGCAGCGGGGCACAGCATCGTCAGCCTCCTCTTGCGGGCCATCGCCAGAAGCCGGCTGTACTACCCTGGCCCCTCAAGATCCACGGAAAGAGCCCGATCTCGCTGTGCGAGACTGGGCACAAGGGGGTGGGGGGGTGGGGGTGGGGGGGGGCATAGCAGCAGCTCTGGACAGCGGGTCCAGGACCTAAGAAGTCTGCATGCAGGGATCTCAGTCTACGTATGCGGCCACTTACGGGGGCTCCGAGGCCTGAAGAACTTCATATTAGGGCCCTAGAAGGCCAAAGCAGGAGGGCCCCACTTCTGGCACCTTGTACAACAGTGGTGGAAGCGGGCTGACCTGTGAGGCCATACAGGCGCCCGCGAAGAAGCCCTGAACCCAAAGAATCTCCCCCCCACCACAGTCGCTTCCACATCTAAAATGAGCCCATCTGGGCCCGTGAGGGCCCAGCAGCAAACTAGCATGTTGACGCCTTCCCTTTCCATCTTGGTGCCAGGGGAGGGCCCTTATTTAGATGCTGAAAAGTATCTGGGGCACTACAAGAGCAAATGGGCCTCCCCTTAGGCTCTTACTATCAGGTTGCTGCTGTCTGTGGCATCCACCTTAGAGGCCCATATTCGGTCTGATGCAACAGGCTTCCCTAGTTTGAACAATAATAAGGCCTCACCCATTCAATGGCTGAAGACTAACAGGCCCTCTGTGTAGCAGATTAGATGAGGCTGGAGTAACAAATTGACGAGCAGACACAGCTTAAAGTGATCTGCAAGGTTGCAACTTAGGCCCCTGGGTCTGTTAAAAATTGGCTGACCACAACCACGCAGAGGCTCCCACTAGACCTCACCCATAGAAGAGTAAGTCACTTGTAGCAGCCAGAGGTTGGTGGCGGAAAGCAATACGATTTATTTCTAAGGAAAAGGAGTGTTCCATAACGCAGGAGAACCGATATGGCTGCAGCCTGGACGAAAAAAGAAAGAACAGTGAAGGACATGTTATTGAAGCAGCCTGGATTGTGTGGCCCCGCTTGGACGGCCCACAGCGAAGAAAGGCAGCAGGACATAACGGAAGGCACGGATGGGCCTGCCACTAACCCATTTATGACAACGCTGTTCCCTTAGAGAAGCTCTACAAGAAATGAAAGGGCAACTATCAGCCGATCTGAAGGAGATAAGGCATGATCTGGAGGAGGTGGGTGATCGCATGGTAGCCTTAGAGGAAAAAGATACTGGAAGAGTTGAAGAAATTGAAATGATGCAGCAACAAATTATCCGGCTGAGGGAACAGCACATAGAACTACAGGCCCACACAGAAGACCTGGAAAATCTCTATAGAAGAAATAATGTCCGCATTAGAGGGGTGCCGACTACCTCAGAAGGAGAAGATATACAGGCCTACGTCTTTTCTCTCTTCCGCCATGTACTGGGTAACGAACATACCTCTGACATTCAGATAGATCGAATGCACCCCGTAGGCCCCCCGAGAGGAAACAAAGCTCCCCGAAAGACATATTGGCATGTGTCCACGATTTTCAACTCAAAGAACTGATCATATGCAGAGCGAGGAACACCCGTGCAGTGCAATTTCAAGGTTACTCGCCAACCTTCTTTCAAGACTTGTCCATGACTACGCTCATTAAAAGGAGAGAATTCCGAACAATCCCAAACCACCTAATGGAGCAAGGAATCTCATATTCGTGGGGGCACCCCTTTCGACTCATCTTTCGCCATGGAGGGAAACTGAGACAGTTATGATCCCTAAAGGAAGTCCAAGAAGTGCTAGGGATCACATAATCATCAGAGCACGAAAATGATCGCAAATCCCCCACGAATTCCAGGAATGGACACACTTGCTGGCAAAAAGTTGGGAAGCCCTTCTACAATCTTAAACCAGGCATTGCAATGATCTGCAAAGAAAAAGAATTAGTCATCAACTCGCTTTCCAGGTCACCGGAACATCTAGTCTCCACAGGACCGGTCCTATATCACTGTGGAAGGAGACAAGACTAGATGGGGTCAGAGGGGCCCGTCAGGCCTAAGCCCAGTCCACTATGAAGAACTTTTTGGAGGACCTACAAGTGGATAGAAGAACTGAAGAATCATGAACCCCCACTGGTCCACAACCCCTTTGGGTATTCCTACCATAATGAACTGTTGTCTTCCCTTGTTTTTTTAATTGGGGATTTTGGGGGTTTAGTTCTGGAAAGATATCCCTTTTCTCTTTTTCTTGCCTGCACCAGTCTCCGACAGATCCTTGAATCAGCCGTAGGCCATCACGTTAGTAGTCCTACCCCCGGTATGCAGCTCCACATCAACGTGGCATAATGAAAGTACTCACATCCTTACTAATACACTATAAGTAGAGACCTGAAAATAGTAAGCCACACTGTGAGAGGCCTCAATCATCCAGTAAAAGGCACAGCAATACTATCACTGCTGGAGAGCTCGGGAGAGACATATGTTTATTACAAGACACGAATCTCCTACCGAGGGACACAACACGATTGTGTGCTTGGCGCGTCCCCGACCAGTTCATGTCCTCTGGCCCCTCTAAAAAGAATGGCATCAGTAGACACTGCTATGCTATGCTATGCGGTTTAAGCCAGATCAATTCCTGAAATCGCTACCGGTGTTTTTACCTTCTTTGAGCCATATGATTAATCAGTCCCTGCTTACATTTACGGTACCTAGTGCTTGGAAGCAAGATAGGGTGGTCCCTCATCTGAAAAAGCCCAAGCTTGACACTACTAAACCAGAGAACTTCCGACCCATCTCTCTATTATGGGTTTCCAAGATCTTGGAATCCTACATTAATTCCATACTTACAGGTTATCTGGAGGAGAACAACTTACTGGACCCCTCCCAGAATGGCTTTCGGCCGGGTCACAGTACGGAATCAGCCCTCTTGGCTGTGACCGAGCATCTGAGGAGGGCCCTAGATGAGGGTCGTACATCCGCACTGATTTTGCTAGATCTTAGTGCCGCATTCCACACAGTCTCCCACCAGATCGTATTGCAGAAGTTGGAGGAGGTGGGGATTGTGAACTCTGCTCTCGAGTGGTTTGTTTCCATATTAGGTAACAGGACCTTCCAGGTTGCAGTCCCCCCTTTTGCCTCCAAGATACACACTATCAAATATGGGGTGACGCAGGGCTCAGCTTTGAGCCCAACGTTGTTCAACATATATGTGCAACCTTTGGCAGCAGTGGCAAAAAGCTGAGGGCTCACAGCAGTGTCTTATGTGGACGACACACAGTTGATAGTTGCACTCTCAGATGACTCAGGACAGGGCTCATGCAAGTTTCAGAGGGATTTAGAGATCATATATGAAAGGATGACTGCCAACTGTCTTCAGTTAAATGCCAACAAGTCCGAGGTCCTGCTGGTCAGGAGAAACATTGAGCTGTGGAGTGAGCACTGGTGGCCTGCCAAGCTGAGCTATGCACCCGTCCCCAAACAGGTGGTAAAAAAATCTGGGTGTGTAGGTAGATGCCGCCCTTAGCTTTTGGACTCAAACAAAAGAAGTAGCAGGAACCTGTTTTGGCATTCTACGGGGGTTCAAACCAGTGCTGGGGTCTTTTTGCACGGCCATGATGCAGGTAATTGTCCAGGCATCTATTCGGTCTAGACTGGACTACGCCAACTCACTCTACTTGAGAGTTAATAAAGCGGAGATTAGAAGACTGCAAAGGGTCCAGAACGCTGTTGCTAGAGCCTTGTTAGGTCTGCCCAGGACATGTCCCACTTCCAATGCTATGCGTCAGCTACATTGGCTGCCTTTGGCAAAACGCATTGAGTTCAAGACTCTTTGCATGTCTTTTAAAATCTTAAATTCTTCCTCCCCAGACATCTTGGCTAGTATCCTTACACCTTACACCCCCTTACACTCCCTCCCGCCAACTTCGTTCTACGGGCCATCATTTGGCGGTTGTTCCACAGGTGAGGAGGGTGCATGCTGGTGGAAGCTCATTTGATGTATTGGCAGCCGGACTCTGTAATGCGCTCCCCACCGCTATTCGTAGTATGGAAAACTACATGGCATTTGAAAGGGCTATCAAAATGTCACTCTTTCCCGCATCATAGACTGTTGTAGTTTGTCTATTGTTCTGCTGTTTTCCATTTCAGCGCTGGGACGCGCCTTTGCCAGGCTACCTGTGCGCTATATAACACCGCATAGCATAGCATTGCAATACTATTAGGAGTTAAATCCTCTGGCAAAATAATCTCTACGATTGCAGAGGTAAAAGGGAGATTGCTCACATCCATTAGGGAAACATACATTTTACTTTAGTAATATTTACACCCCAAAACACTCAACGGGAGCCCTTCATCATTAAGGCCTTGACGGTAGTGCTGACGTCCACCGACGCAGCAATCCTGGCAGGAGGGGATTTTAAGTTAGTGATGGATACGACACTTTACCGTTCATGCCAACTATCGGCACAATCGGGGACCTTCTCAGCTGAAGGTAAGCGATGGTTGGCAGAGAGCTGCTTACACGATATCTGGTGCAGCCAACACCTGGGGGTCCAAGACTAGACATTTTATTCAGCAGCTCATGAACGTATGCACGTCTCCATCACTTTTTAACGTCAACAGCGCTGACACCCAGCCTGATAGACTCATCTATTGAACCTAGATCCAATTCAGACCACGCAATGATACAAGTCACAATTCAGGCAGATACGGGTCAACCGAACCCGGCCAGAAGGCGACTGCAGAAAAGTCTCCTGCAGGCCCCATCGGTCTTAGTGGATATGCGTACGAAGTTGACGGAATACCTCCAGACAAATTATATAGGAAACACCTCTCTGACCGCAGTATGCGAAACACTAAAATTAGTGATATGGGGGGAAATATATTGCAATCGAACACAACAGAGAATAGGATGCGCCAGGAGTAGCACCAAACTTTGGAGCACGAGGTGTCCGAGATGGAATCTATCCATAAGCGCACGGGGCTCCAGAGAATATGGAGCGAGCTTGTAGACCCAGATCAAGCGGGCTTTATTCCTACTTAACAGGAAGGGGACAATAGCAAAAGACTTTTCCATCTTATGGATGGCATCCACAGATCACGCAAAGAAGCATTGCTCCGATTAATTGACGCTGAATAAGCTTTTGACAGGGTGCGATGGGAGTACCTTTTTGACACACCATGATATTTCAGGTTTGACGACCAGTTCATAAAATTGATCAGTTGTATATATCAGGCCCCAAGAGTATCTGTCCGTGTAAACGGAACGTCGTCTGGTACGTTCCCGATTGCTTGCGGCAAGAGGTAGGGATGTCAACTGTCCCTTCTCCTGTTCACACTGTACATGGAGCTATTAGCACAAAGAATCCGGGATGACCCGCGGATGGAGGGCATTCGCTTTGGTAAAGACACTCACAAAATCAACCTCTATGCAGACGATGTAATACTATCAATGACAAGCCCAATGACCTCGTTAGCAGCCTTAATAGCCAAGTAGAGGAGCTTTGGGGAAGTTTCGGGCTTTAAGGTCAACCTCAACAAATCTCAAATTTTGAATCTCTCTGTGCCCTGGGCTCATGAATTGAACCTTTAAAGCCAATTCCCCCTACACTGGGTGAATAAATCCATACCTTACCTGGGCATCCTGCTTGCTCCAACAATACTGAAAACGATTGCACTGATCTATGCGGCTCTCCTAGATCAGACGACTAAGGCACTAGACTAATGGATGCGTCTAAGGTTGGCATGGTTTGGGCGGATCGCAGCTGTTAAGATGACAGTGTTACTGCGTATCTTATACATCTTCCAAACGTTACCTATGGCTCCTCCACCGAAGCCCCTACGCAAGCTACAATTGGCAATTGTTGGACTTGGTCCTTTTTGGCATAAGTTCCCTACACTATCTTCTTTCCCCCTAGACCTTTTTTCTGACAGTGTTGCCAACTTAGATGCTTTGGACACTTTGCCACTGCTGATCAGTGTCAAAGTGCAAGTGCTCCCTGTGCAAAGTGTAATGGTAATTGGTTGTCCATGATTGGTATGTTGCCTTACTAGTAAAGTCCCTAGTAAAGTGCACTATGTGTGCCAGGGCTAGTAATGCAAATGCTACTAGTGGGTCTGCAGTACTAACTGTGCCACCCACACCAGTAGCCTTAACCCTTTCGATGCTGATGACGAGCTCAGCTCGTCATGATGCACGGTTGAGCTGTGCTGATGACGAGCTGAGCTCGTCATGAAACTATGGAAATGGGCATCATCCAGCACCGGAGGGGAAAACACCTAGCAGCGAAGGTGTTAAAGAGAGAACTCAGGCCTGCCATTGCAGTGCCTGCGCGCAGTTTGTTAAACTGCCATATTGTCCTGATAAGTGCACCCACTTGCCAGGCCTTACCCTTCCCTCTCTATGCACATCAGACACCCCTATGGTAGGACCAACGCACCCCCATCGGCAGGGTGCAGTGCATGTGAAAGGTAGGACATGTACTAAGGTGTGTACGATGCCCTGACAGTGAAATACTCTCCAGTTCGTTTTTCACTGTTGAAAGGCCATCTTGCCCATAGGACAGAATGGGGAGGCTGTGTAATATGTTGTCCAGCCTATCTTCCCAAAGGCTTAAGATGGAGAGGTGAACTCACAATGTAATAACACAACTTTCTATGAAGGTGGTTTTTGCATTGTGTGTTTAGAAAGCACTTTTTTAGAAGTGGCTGGGTTTTTGTGCTCTAACATTTCTGTGTATCCCTGCCTGGTTGTGGATTGACTGTCTGGATTTGAAAGTGATAGGATCTGGGGAATGTCTTGGCCCAGGGAGGAGGTGAGACAGCAACAGGCTGACCTGCATCTGGAGTATAGGGGGAGGAGTAGCCCCTAGAGGGAAAGAGGCCAGGGTTGCTGCCAGAAAACAATGATTCCTTCTCCTGCTGAGTGATTGAGAATCCAGACCCACATTATCAAAGGAAGGAGGTGTCACTGGCAGGGAGGCACCCAGAACTGGTTTGGACAGGGATCAGCGCCCTCCTGAACACAAAGACTTCAAAGACATTTAGGGGTATAACTATGAGAGCTGAAACCCCTGGACTTTAGATTGAAATGGGGAAATGGAGAGATCAAGACTGGAAAGGATTGAACCACTTCGTGATCAAGAGGAACCTCTGTCAAGGAAGAAACAGCTGAAGAGACTGAAGGAAAGGACTGACCCTTGCTGTGTGTTCTGGGGCTGGCCTGCAGTTTTCTGCTTTAACCGAGGAGAGGCTAAAGGGACTTTGCTGTGTGCTATGTCCCCCTGTTTGAAGTAATGTATCCCCAAGGGCCCAAGTTGAGCTGGCTCCCTGTTCCGGAAACTCAGGGACACAAATGTTTCCAGGAGAGACTCAGCGACGTTATGTGCATGTGCTTTTTGCAGCCTTAGACCGTCGTAAGAATTGCCCTGTGATAGTGGGCAGATTGAGTCCAAGCGAGTCTCAGCGACGCTGTGTGCGTGTGCTTTTTGCAGCCAGAGCCCTTCATGAGGATTGTTCTGTAATCGTGCACCCGGAGTCCAAGTGAGTCTCAGCGACGATGTATTCGTGTGCTTTGTGCAGCCTGAGACCTTCGTGAGGATTGCCCTGTTATCGTGCACCAAAGTCCAAGCGAGTCTCAGCGACGCTGTGTGCGTGTGCTATTTGCAGCCTGAGCCCTTCGTAAGGATTGTCATGTTATCGTGCACCCGGAGTCCAAGTGAGTCTCAGCGACGCGGTGTGCATGTGCTTTATGCAGCCTGAGACCTTCCTGAGGATTGCCCTGTGATCGTGCACACCTGAAGCCCAAGTGAATCTCAGCGATGCTGTTTGCGTGTGCCTTGTTGCAGCCTAAGATCTTCGTAGTACCAGCGGCTCAGACCAGCAGCCCCAGAGGAGCTGAGCCGCATGCCCGAGCCCGCCGTTGCCAGAGCGGGACCTCGAACCAACCCCGTCGAGGGAGGGCCCGAGGTCCACAAGTTGCATCAGAGTCCCAAGTCGCAGGAGGAGGAGAGGAGAGTGAGGTTGCACCCTCCAGGTAACGTGTGTCGCCGCCTGGGGCGGGGTGCGGGCTAAGAGGGTATGCTCTTGGCCTTTCTCATTCCTGCAGCGCAAGCCTCTGCTTAAGCTCGTATTACAGACCGTACTTGCCAAGGAGTGGCAGTACCGGGGCCAGAGTGCGGTGCAGCACTTTTGGTCTACATCATACACGTGTGGGGGCATCTGTGACGGAAGCTGACCGCGAGTCAGTACGAGGGGCGGAGAGACCGCCTAAGGCACCATGATCGGTGCTGGAGAGTGTTACGCTTCGCATTATTTCTACATTACGGACTACCTGAAGTGTATTACGCTTTGCATTATTTCTGCATTACGAACTATCTGAAGTGCATTTCACTTTGCATTATTTCTGCATCACGAACTACCTGATTGTTGCATTACAGCTTGCATTATTTCTGCATTACGAACTGCCGGATTATTGCATTATGCATTGCCCTATTTTTGCATAACGAACTGCCTGATTGCTGCATTACTCATTGCGTTAGTTGGCATAACGAACTACCTGATTGTTGCGTTACGCATTGCACTATTTTGGCATTACGAACTGCTTGATTGTTGCATAACGAACTGCATTATTTTTACATTACAAAGTGCCCGAATCTTGCATTACGAACTGCATAGCATTGTGTTCATTTAGAATTGCTCATTAATATCGCCAGAACTGATCAGGGCTGTCTGGCCTAAAAAACGGGAAGGAGGAAAATTAAAAATATGCATAAGTTGGATTTATATTGTGTGGTCTCATCGTATATCTTTTTATATACATTTATACTCATTTTTATGAAACTCGTCTGGATTTCATTTGCGGTGTTATCATTGGGTTACTGAGAGCGTAGTTGCAAATATGTTACACGCTTGCCTTGAAGATAAGCCTGGCTGCTCCTGCCAAGCAACCAAGGGGGTGAGCAGGGGCTATCTTAGAAGGTGTCCTTCCTTTCCCTGACGTGGAAGCAAGGGTCCCTATTTGGCCAAAGGTACCTACCTCAACCAACTAGCTACCCCAAGGTCTAACGGTAATCAATACATTTGTCTGGGGGTGGGGAGGAACAAAGGCTATCGCTCACCCAACTAACACAACCAAGCGGGAAGGCGGAGTAGGGCTTCCTTTGGTTCATAGATACTTCCAAGCAGCACATCTTCGCGATATTTTTTAATGGAATCGCCCTCTCTCTGAAAAACACTGGTCCTTTATGGAGCAAACGGTGGCAGGGGCGAATACTTGGCGGGAAGCGTGGCTCCTATGCAAATATAGGGCTTGGGGGCTATATTCCTCCCACTAAAAATCTGGGACGCAGTAGCCTGCAAAAAAGGTTTGACTACTTTTCCCTTACCAATGTCCCCATTAGTAGATAACCCGGACTTCCCCCCCCAGGTCGAAACTCAGAAATATTTTTAAAGATGGAGGGAACAGGGATGTAAATGGGTCCGCTCTCTGTTTGACCTTACTTTCCGGTACATTACTGGGTCACCTCCCCGGAATACCAGCTAGCGGCTTCACAACCCCTCACCGTCTTTGAAAAATGGCTAGTATGCAAAATAGATGATAGATGCCTTTTCTCTGAGCTATATCCCATGCTCTCCACGTGGCTAGAGGGGGGACGAACCAAGGGGCAGCTCCGATGGGAGGAAGAGCTGGGATAGCACTCTTGAATAAAGAATGGACAGACATACATCACGGTGCACATCTCACTGCGCACAATACAGCAGGGACAGAATCGGCCTAAAAAGTGTTAATGTATTGGTATTTCACACCTGCCCGCATACATAGCTGGGATAAAGGTTGCTCTGAGAGATGTTGGAGGGAGTGTGGTTTGACGGGCTCAATTGTGCACCTGCTTTGGCATTGTCCCAAACTAATGCACTTCTGGGAGCTAGTCTTAGATGATATAGATAAAGCTTTTGATACCACACTTCCACGCTTCCCGGCTTACACCATTTTGGGTTTGCCGAACCCTCCAACTTTTCCCTTGCGCTTCCTAAAGGGCAGACAGATCGCATTGGCACTATTAGAAGCGCAAACACAAGGAAATGATGGACGGAGCGCTGAAACTTTTCAGACACTAACCCCAGTTACAGATCTGGGTTGAATTAATCATCATTTTTAGCTCACTTCGCCACCTCAGTTCAGACCCAGCTATATGCAAATCATTCTTGACCTTGTGCCTCATGGGACCAGTCCAACCCAACCCGAACTGCCAAGCCAGGTCTTACCTGAACCGGAGGCAAACATCCTGGGACCGGTTTCTGGGTAACACCCTTCATCAGCCAGGCTAGCTTGAATCCAGTGGCAAAGTGAGCAAGGGTCTTACCTTGGCAGTTTGGGCTGGACTATTCCGATGAGGCACAGGGCCTAAGACTGATTTGCATATGGCTGTGTCTAAACTGGGGTGGCGGAGTGAGCTAAAGAATGATGATGGATTCAACCCAGATCTGTGACTGGGGGTGAATGTTTGAAAAGTTTCAGCGCTCCGTCCATCATCTCCCTCAGACTTGAACCCAACTACCTGGCATTTCGCAAGAAATTAAAGACATCTATTTCCTAAATAGAGTCCCCTATAAGTGTCTCTCCCCTCTCCCTACCCCTCAACAGGATCACAACTCTTATAGCGCGGGGATGCCCTTGGGTCACCAGGCGCTTTAGAAATCGTTATTAAATTAAATTATGTTTACTATTAGCAGAACGACAAGCGGTCCTGGCTCGATGAGGCACTCAGAGTATCTCAGTCCACACAGCATTGCTGCGAATACTTTGGCTAATACTTGCAATTGAACATATGTCCTTAGTAGCAGATCACAAGGGACATATGCTACATTATGGGCCCTTTTCCTGCAGATCTTCTCCTCAGAACTAAGTGAGATTACATGTCCCAAATACTTGCAAATAATGCAATTACTCGCGGATTGCCGGGCATAGCCCACATCTTCTAGTCAGGAGGTTAATGCCCAGTAACACGGGCTCCAACTAGCCCTCTTTGTTCCAAGGACTAAATAGATAGGTGACTGGTGCGGGATCGGGGTGAGAGGGTGGGTGGCGGGCCTTGAGTTCTATCCCTTTGTTCTCCTACATATGTACTGTTTTGCTTTTGTATAAAATGATCCAAACATCGCTGCAGGTTCCGGGTTGGAGGTGCACGGCTGTGTAGAAACTTGCTCTTAGCTATACGCTGCCGGCCATTGGTTGTAGCATTAGCCTGGGTGCTGAAAAATCAACAGTTCTTTAACATGGAGGGAAAGTAAGCACCGAACTGCGTGACGCGCCACGTATGGGAACACATGGAATAGTCCAAAGCTGTGTTTTTAATATAAAATTAGGGCCTTCGGTGGTCACATCACTGAAAATACAAGATTTGAAAAAAATATTATTATCTACTGGTGCTCGTGGAAGACAATTTCTATGGACTGGAATCTAGAGAATGCTAAAATGATTCTGGTATTTTAATGACCTCTGCTGATCATTTTCTATCAACAAGGTTAAATAGAGGCAGTTTCCAGAAAAAATTTAAAAAGAATAGCCCTCAGCAGAAAGCAATTCTGGTAGTTTACGGACCTCCACTGGTCGGTTTCTATCAAGACAGTTAAATAGAGGCAGTTGAACAGAAAAAAAGTCCCTAAGCGGAAGCAGACAAGTCCTAGGTTGGATCTCCAGTGCTGACAAAGTACATACACATATAAGTATATACTAAAGTATATACAAGAGGTCGTGAATGCACAACCTAAAGAATAGTTCCATAAACTGGAGTGTGTGAAACTAATGTGCAATATCTAAACGTTTTAAACGTACTTAGGATCTTGGTGGACAGGAGGATCCCTAACCCAGTCCCTCAATGCAAGACATGCTGAGATGCCCCAAAAAACAAGCACTAATCAACTCCACAGGAGATAAAACAAGCATAAGCTAACTTAACTATGCTTTCACTGTATACTAGCAAATAACTTTGCTACCTGACCAGTTCTGGAGATTGCAGCTGGACAGGCAGAAAGACAACAGAAGCATCTATTGTTAAACTGTATCCAGTTTATAAGCATTTGCTTCGAGAAACAGTGTGCAGGGATCATAAAAGACAAACAAGCATTTGAAAAGCCAATAGTTTTGGCTTGCACTCCAAACCCTGACCTAAATAGTTTTGAAATGTAAAAACAGAAACCAAACCGGCTACCTTCTGTATACAAAGCATGCAGGAGAAAAATAACGTAAAGTGAACTAATCCCTCGCAAGCACTCTGAAGGAGACGGAATGGTACACTAAAAATCTCAGCAATTTATCAGCACACCAGGGACACTAATAGCAGAATCACGGAGGCGGAGAGCAGGATTAGTAACTTGGAAGATAGCGAAAAAAAAAAACTAAAAAAGTTCATCCAAATACTCACCATTAATCCCCGGGTGTTCTCTAGAGAGCTCTCGGAATTGGAGGACAGAACAAACGTGGCAATCTTTGGAATTACAGAGGGAGAAGGCAGCTCGGCTGACTCCTGCATACCCTTTTTAGAACGATGGTTCTCCCAAGCAACTAACATAAAATTCGACAAAGCCCTTGAGTGTGACCGGGTTCGCAGAGTCCCAAAAAGGATACTCCAACATCAAAAAACACCATGGCCATTGTCTGCAAACCCCTGAGATATCAGCACGTTGAGCTCAAACAGCTCACATGAGGAAGCATTATCATATTTTGTGGTAGGATAATAAAATCTTCATTTCCCAGCAATACTCGAAGGCTACAGTGGGAACCCGCAAAGGCTTTCTTGCCCTTCGCACAAAGATAAAAGCTATGAAACTTCGAGGCCTATTCACTGGACCGGCCAAATATATAATTTCAGCCCAAGGCAAGATACGCGTTTTCAACAATCCTATGGTTCTTAAAAAATTCCTGGAGGACAAAGAGGAATCTCAGATGGACACTTCAACCTTCAGAGTACCGAGGTCTGGGCCCAAAAAACGCTCCTAATATGGGACAATTCCCGGTAGAAATTTTGCTAACAAAGGTCTCAACAAGTACTGGATACCCACGGGTGTCTCAGTGTCCAGTGTTGGATAGACTGATCTCATTCAACCCGCCTATATAGTGCGTCTCCCTAGGGATCACTGGTTTGCACTAAGTACCCCAAACACCAGAACCAAAGTAGTAAACCAAGCATCCTGAAACTTTGGTCTTTGGCTTTAACTGAACTTAAATCTATGCCGGGTTGGCATAAGGGTAAAACTACATGTGAACTTCTTGATGCGGTCTTGGCAAGGTCTTCTGTAAAGTCCAACAAATAAAGACAAAACCTGTTCCTATGGTATGTACTACTAGGAGGACATATGGTTAACTAGGTGTTCTAGGCATAATGGGTGAAACTATGACACATTCCGCTCTATCATTCTTACTCTCACTCTCTAAAGTCGGTAGACTATGTTTTGTGTCTAAATATTGTCGGAATGCCTAGTCGCTATTGCCATTTTAGTGGCTCTCGGCTTCATCTCTATCTCACAAGCCCTGTAAGTTACGGCTCTAACAAAATTGATAACAGAACAAATAAGTTTCTTTTTTTTTATATATATCTTTGTTTTTTTCTTAAATTTCCTCCTTTCGCTTCTACTTACACTTTGCACACCAATACAGAATAATCAAACGCAACACATAAGTCTGCGTTCCACAACTTCAGTAGATCACTATGCAATTCAGCACGGTACATTACTGGAGTGTAATCTGGATATGTCATTGTGTTCATAAGTAACATCAACAAGCAGTTAACTATGCCACGCTATGATTGCCTGCCCACATTCTCGCACCATTGCTGCCCGCTCGCAAGTTAAATCACTGGTCTATACATTAGTTTGAGGTATTCTAAACATTGCAATGATATACAGTATATACATCGTCTGTAGACGTAATTGAGATCGATATGCAATTGCTTCAATATCCCAGCAGAGGGGTTTCGCAGAGCAAAAAGAAGAGAGGAAATGAAAATGTACCAATAAAACATATGCTAACTATAGAACATCTACTAACAACCTACTAAAAACAAAAAGTAAAGTGGGGGGTACCATTGATAAACAAACATGATAATCTTTGCTGGACTGTGCGAGGATCGGTATATATCTACCCTTGCAGTGAAGGGGGGGTTTCCAGGATGGAGCTTGGATTCGCAAGAATTCTGAGGGGCAGTTGTGCGTCAGTAAACAATCCAGTAGGAAGGGGTGAGGGGCCTTCTATTTCGGGTTACAACTATGTGACGGCTTCTAACAGTTGAGGATTCCCATCTCCTGATACCGCGTCCCTCGTGACCCAAGGCCACCATTTTACATATTATGTGTCAACCAGACGAGTATCGTCTTCGTCCCCATTGCCCTTGTTGTTGAAGGCTGAAAGCATAGTGTCCCAGTTTTGGGCAATGGGAAACTTGCGCAGCCCCGCGGTTTCTTCCCTGTGCAGCGCTGTACTTTCCGCCTAAGCCCAGATCGCAAGTGATCTTTTCCAGCTAACCAGCTCAGGTGGTCTGCATGTTTCCACCTCATCGTGATTAAGCGTTTAGCAACTATCAACCCTAAGCCTCTAAACCGTGATGTTACTTTGTTTTTCTAAGTCCTCACATAAACCCTCAGTATACAAACCTCCCATGTTTCTGGCAGGGACATGCCAGATGTAGAGCGACAGGGATGCGGTGACTCAGCGCCAGTAACTTTGGAGGAAAACGCAGAACCATAGCATGTGCAGAAGGTCCGCATCGGGACGCCTACAGCGTGGGCATTCAGAAGTAGTAGTTTTGAAATATCTGTTAATGTAATCGGGAGAGAGATAAGCTCTGTGTAAGATGTAAGTTTGTATTAATTTGAATTTGGAGCTTATTTGTATGTAAATGTGGCTGGCCAGGGCATTGTCCCATTCCTTGTCAGTCCAGGGTTGACCGCGATCCACTTCCCAGCGGGCGCGGAGGGATATCACTGGTTTCAGTGTGTGTTTGTAAGAAAGGCGTCACCAGCCAATTTACTATATGCGACCCCGCCGCCAAAACATGTAGATAGTGTATTCATAAATTAATTGGGGGTTCAGTCGTTAGATCTCCACAAAGAGTCGATAGGGCTCTCGTTAAAGAGAACTGCCCTACTAGTAAGTCAGTGTCGTCCGCCAGAGCCTCGAATGTTATTATCACACCATCTCTATAAAGATCGCCCAGGGTGTCTACGCCTGCCTTGCACCAGTGTGCGAGGGCCTCCTCAGAAGTGACCGCCCTCCCTCTTGGTGTCCCCGAAAGTGGTAGTGCCGGGGCATATGGAATAGTCGCGCAGGTGAGAAACAATCTCCTCCTATAACATCTGTACGCTAATCCTAAATGTAGCTAGGATGGACGCGGTGACTTGGCCGTAGGGTGAAACAGGTGACAGATTTCGGTATGTGTCCATGGCTGCTGCAAGGTCGCTGTGTCATCTAGTTTGTTGCCACCTAGCCATTTTGTTACCCATTGCAGCTGGGCAGCTATATAATATAGTTCCATGTTGGGAACTGCTCATCCCTCCTGACTGGTAGGTGCATGCATTTTCCACAGCGTGACATGGGGCCTGCCCTTATTCCATATGAGGTTTCGGGAAATGCTCTCCAAATCGCTGAAGATTTTGTTGGGACGTAGACCTGGAGATTCGAGAAGTAATATAGCAACTTGGGAAGGACTATCATCCTCAGCAGGGTGATACGACTCATAACATTCTATGGGAGCATTCTCCAAAACTGTACCTGGGCCCGCACCACTCATAATGCCCTCATTAAGCTGCCTTCTAGCAAATCCTAGGGCGTCCGATAAATAAATAACCCTAGATAGCGGAAGGTGTTTGAGTACCACGGGAGTCATGAGCTATTAATGAGCACATCAGTTTCCTCCATGTGTGCATCAAAGGGGTATACTCCGGACTTGGCCCAGTTAACACTGAGACCCGACATCACCTCAAAGGTCTTCAACACGTCCGCAATGGAGGCGGGGATAGCAGCGAAATCCCGGACATACAACAATAAATCATCGGCATAGAGGGACACGAGTCCCATCCCCCAGTGGTATGCCCCAATTCTCGCCGCTACCGCGGAGTAGAATCACCAGCTGTTCCATGGCCAGAGAGAAGAGCAGTGGGGACAGCGGGCAACCCTGGCGTGTCCCCCGCCTCACTCTGATGGAATCTGATAGGAGCTTGCCAATACGAACCCGGACAGTAGTGCGTTGATATAGCAACTGGACCATACTGAGGTAATGAACTCCAAGCTCATATTTGTTGACACATTTGTCGCCAGGTAGGGCCATTCCAAAGAATCAAAGGCCTTTTCTAAATCTAGTACCAGGCAACCAGAACGTGGCCACCTATGCAACATGTATTGCTGTACCCGAAAATAACGGCGGAGATTTAGGGAGGTATTCCAGGTGGGAACGAAACCGTTCAGATCTAGATGCACCAACATTTTCACTAGGGGTGATAGCCTCCTTGCAAGCAGTGATGCAAAGATTTTGTAATCAGTATTGAGAAGGGCCAGTGGGCGGTAGGACCCCAGGGATTCCAGACTTTTTAAGGTTTCAGGAGAGATACTAACAGAGCCTCATTTTGCATATCAGTGAGTGCGGATATATCTAGAGCAGTCTCAAACACATTCAGCAACTGCGGTACTAATATGCACACATAGGCTTTATAAAATTGGGTCGACAAACCATGCTCTGGCGCCTTCCCGTTAGATAATGAGAATATGGCCTCTCGTATTTTCTCCCCAGAGAGTGGAGCATTCAAATCTTCCGTCTGCGCATGCGTTGGCTGTGGTAATTCTATCTGTTCTAGGTAAAGCTGTAACTCCAATGGCGTGGCCTGTGCCCGAGATTTGTATAGACCCTGATAGTGAGTCACGAAGGCGGTATGAATATCGAGCTGTGTGTATACTAGGCTACCTGATGCCGTCCACACAGACGTGATAGGGGACGAGGACTCTTCCTATCGGATGAGCCACGTTAACAGCTATCCAGCTTTGTCCCCCATGAGGTGCGTTGGCGCCGAATGTGCAGTATAATTGAGGCATCGCAGTCTCTCCAGCAATCGTTCATGTTCTTCTCTACAGTGATCTAGCTGCCTCTCAGACCCCTTGATCGCTTCTTTCTCCCGATCTGCAAATTGTTTCTCCAAAGTGGTATGGTCTTTCCCTAGCTGCACTCTGATGCTCGCCTGTGTACCCAAGCAATGGCCCCCAACTACCAGCTTGAGGGTGTCCCACTCCGCCAGCAGTGACGATGCAGTGCCCGCGTTGTCGTCAAAGTACTGAGCCACGCTGGTAGCCAGGGAGTCCCGAAATGGTGCATTGAGGAGGGCGTCTGGCGGAAGTGGCCACATGGGGATTGGCGGTGTCACGTCCTCCCAACCAAACTCTGTTATATGCGGATTATGATCAGAGTGCGTCCGTCCCAAGTAGGGGGACCCTAAAACGCTCGGGAGAAGATCATTGGATATCATAAAGCGGTCTAAGCGTACATGGAGTCCGTGCACCCCGAATAATAAGAGTATACATTGTCATGCGGGTTGTGGTGACGCCAAGCGTCAGACACGTGCCAATGTGCAGCCCATTGGTTTAGCGCCTTCGCAGTAATGTGTGTAGTCGTGCCTGGTAGGGGGAAAAACCGGTCCAGTGATACATCCAATACACAGTTGTAGTTACCACCCAATACCAAAGGAATATCGGGCCATCCGGCCAATCTAAGGGAGATCAGGTCCAGGAAAGCTGCCTGCTCTGTGTTGGGTGCATACAGCGAAGCTAGCAAAATTTGCCTTCCGTCCAAAATACCCTTGACTATAATATATCTACCCTCTGTGTCTATGTGCGAGTCTTCCACCCGGAAGGGGGTCCCTGGCTTGACCCATACCAGCAACCCACGTGCATTCGCCGTGTAGCCCGTTGCTTACAACTGATCCCTCCAGCGCCTATGCAGGTACTGTATTTCTGACTTATGCAAATGGGTCTCCTGTAACTGCTAATTGGACAGGATGATGCTTCAGATATGAATAAATAAGGTTTCAGCGTGAGGGACTATGGATGCCCCTCACATTCTAGGTCATTATCTTGATAGGTGCCATATCATTTGTAAGCTAGTCATAAGTGCGACCAGGCCAACCCCAACAGCGGGAGGGGGAAGAACAGTGTATCATCACAACTCAACAGTCCCAACTCCATCTGTGAAATATGACATAATAAGCCAGAAAATAATTAGTAGCAGCAATAAAAAATAAAATGAACTTTTCACACAGACTAGCGTGTAGTAGGCAAAGGCCCAAATGAAAAAGAAAAACTAAGAAGGCGAGTGTGCAAAAGGCAATTGTCCAAACTATATGCAAAAGCATCTAACAATCTAAGTCAGCAGGGGGGTGCTGCGCACTATAATCGAAATGTGTCTAAGGGAGAACAGAGTCTCCTCAGGGCTCCCTAGTTACTGACCAATCATGGATTTTTCAACTCTGTGCCTACCACAGAAGGCTTTCAGTCTCTCTCAACAAAACAGCAAAGCAAGACATACATTAAGATAGAACAGCAAAAGGGTTCTCTGAGGCGCGGGTGCCATACGAGGAATACTACTAGGCTAAATAGTGGGGAAATCAATATCATAAAGGACGACAGTGAAATAAAGCATTCTATAAAATGTTACTCGCACAACTAATGATGCGTGACAATGCACAACATATAACTATATACTTGCGTGTACAGGCATGAGTATTAGAGAAATTCAAATAGCTTGAGACAACAGCGTGCATCAAACAATATTATCATGAGTGACATCCGGCAGTTCATTTTTTTTTTTTTTGTAAATCTTTTTTTATTGCAGATAAGAGTTACAGTTGGACATTGGTCATTGATAAGTCAATCGGTGATGGTAACACCAATGATGAGGTAGTACTGTTACACGGCCATTCAGCCCACAACCCGGGGATCGGGCGGCAATTCGTAATTAAACAATGAACGTGGGTCTTGCGGTCATCCAAATACGACCAGTTATAATATAAAATTTCACATCTGCTTTTCTAAAAGAAAGAAACCCTCCCACCCCCCTCCAACTCAACAAAACTCACCCAGAGGTCTAGTGTCCAAGCAACAAGTTCAAATTCCAAAAGTTTATTAGGAAGCTTGTAGTGCTCCCTCCTCCCCCCCACGCCATCGGTGCATAGTTAGATTATCATAGAGCATTTGGCAAAAGACTTTTCGCAGTCTGGAGGAAATGCAGTGAGCCTGTTGCATTACGGAGACGCAGGCTGCTCATTGGCATCACTATCAGTGTCGCTAGGTGTACTGTGATCGCGTAAGGCCTGCACCAATGCTTCCCATGCTTGCGCTGATTCCAACGCCCTCTCAGTCTGCTGCCGCCTCACTAGTTGATATCTCAGGGTGCTCTCTCCCTCAGCCCATTTAAGAAACTCGTTGCGCCATTTAGTGCCCGTTGGACCAACTCGTGCCTTCCAGTGTCGTGTTATTTCCAGTTTCGCTAAGAGCAGACCCATGTCAATAAATTTGCTGGTAACTTTGTTTTTGGGGGTATGTGGGAACCAGTGTAAGATCCCTACTGCAATGTCGAATTGTAGGGTCCGCTCTGTAACCTTATTTAGGGTGACCCCTATCAATGTCCAGTAGGAGGACAAAGCGGGCAGGACCATAACATGTGGGTTAGGTCAGCTCCAATCGTCCGGCACCTAGGGCAGGCCGCAGTGTCAGAGGCGAAGTACTTTTGTATCTTCTCCGGGGTCAGGTATGCTCAGTGTAATATATAAAAGTGGACCAATTGGAACCGAGTGTTGCGCGTGCTCTTCCAAGCTCGGCGCATCAGCTGGGCCCACGTGGTCTCCGGGATGTCCCTCCCTATGTCTGCCTCCCATTTGGCCTGGAGTGTTCCCAACGGAGGCAACCGCTCGTTAACCATCCTGGAGTATAAGCATGTTACAGCTTTAACCGTTCCCGTCGCCATCATAACATACTGACATGCCATAGACGTCTGTGGTTCTTCAAAACCATTCTGCCAGTGCACCTGGAGTGCCCTCGTGACCGCCGCGCGTAGCAGGAAATCCCCCCGGGAGACGTCAAAGCGGTCTAAGATTGCTTTGAAGGGCAGCAGCACTCCATCCTCGTATAGGTCGCCGAAAACTTGTATGCCCGCGTCCTCCCAAACTTGTAATTGCGACCAATCTCCACCATGTGGTAATGCTGTGAGCATTCCCAATGGGATTTCGGGGGCGTAGGGGTGTTTCATTCCCGACTTGCGTTGTACTCGGTTCCAGCACGATCTGATAGTGCGTTCCTCTTGCGTTAGGTCACTCATAGCCAGCCTCTGCTGCAGTGCAATATAGGAAAGAACGTGTCTGGGTATGCCCAGACCCCGCTCCTCCTCTGGACCCCGAAACTCCCGTGCCACCTCCTGGGTGTAGGTCTGCAGTTGGGCAGCTAAGTAGTATGTTTCAAAATCGGGAACAGCTAGCCCCCCCCCCGCTTTAGGTCTCATCAAGGTCTTAAGCGCAACTCTGCGGCGGCCCGATCCCCAAAGGAAAGCCACGATTAGTGATCTCAGGTTCCGGAATACGGCTGGTGGGATCCAGATCGGAAGCGTCCTGAAGTAATAGAGTAGCCGGGGAAGCGCCACCATCTTTAGTAGCGCTATACGTCCTGCCACCGACAGCGGCAGGGTAGCCCAAAAGGACATGCTACCCTTTAGTGCCCGAACGCATCGGGATATGTTACCCTCCAGAACGTCAGCAGGGTAATGGTAGATATAGACCCCCAGATATTTGAGGCAGCTGGGTGCCCATCTGATCGCCCTAGGTGTGTCGGGCTGGGGTTCCCCCTTGCGAACCGGGAACAAGCAAGTTTTCGACCAGTTCACCCTGAGGCCCGATATTTCACCGAAAGAAGTAAGTACTGCGTCGGCACCAGCCAAGGCCCCCCCAGCATCCTCCAAGAAAAGCAACAGGTCGTCAGCATACAGGGAAATAAACTGCAGCCCCGATAAAGTCCGCAGTCCTCCATAGTGGGCCCCGGTGCGAACTGACAACGCCAGGGGTTCGACTGCCAGCGCGAAGAGCAGCGGGGATAATGAGCAGCCCTGCCTCGTACCTCACTCTACCGGGTATTGTTGGGAGATCAGCGGGCCCGATCTAACCCTAGCCATCGCAGAGGCGTAGAGCACTGAAGTCCATCGTAAGAATCCTTCCCCCACCCCAAAACAACTAAGCACTCTATGGAGGTACTCCCACTCTAAACTATCGAAAGCCTTGTCCAAGTCAATCGAGAGGATCATAGGTTGGGGAGCCTCGTCGTGGTCCCCCTCCAACAGGCGGATCACGCGACGGATGTTCATTGTAGTTTTTCGCTTGGGGATGAACCCCGCCTGGTCCTTACGTACCAGGGAGCCCAAATGCCCCAGCAATCTCGACGCGAGGATGCTGCTTAATATTTTATAATCTACCGTGAGCATCGAAAGCGGCCTATAAGACGCCGGGTCGCTACTCTCCCTATCGGGTTTGAGCAGGGGAACCACGAGGGCCTCGCGCATTGAGCCCGGGAGGCGCCCCAGGCACTTCGCCTCCTTGTAGATTGTCAAAAGCCGCGGGCCAGGAGGTCAACATAGGTGGAATAGAACTCTACAGGAAGTCCGTCTAGACCCGGAGTTTTGCTGCGTGCCATACGTTTTATGGCACTGCGGATCTCCCCCAGCTCCAAGTCTCTCCCCAATTCCTTCGCCTGTTCAGGCTCCAGGGTGGGGATAGGCAAATCCTGCAAGAAGTTATCAATGGGGGTAGTGTCCGTTCTCATCCTACTCTGGTATAGCTCTTCATAGTAGTTCATAAAACAACTAAGGATTTCGGGCTGGGTATAAACCTCCACTCCCTCTGCGTCCCGCATAGCAACCGCGGGAGAGGTGCGTCTCGTAGGGTTAGCCAGCCAAGCTAGGAGCGCCCCCAATTTGTCACCCTTCGCTAGTGATCTGGTCAGGTAAGTTTTATAGTCAAAACTGCGTAGTCTTTCAACTTCAACAGCCACAGCTTCCTTCGCCGCTGCGGTCTGTTGTTGAAGCTCCGGGCGGCCAGGCCGGAGGAGCTCCAGCTCGCGAAGCTTCCGATCAGCTTTACCGAGGTCCTCCAGAAGGACTCGTCGCATCCCCACTTTCATTGTAATGTAGTAGCCCCTCAGTACCACCTTAAAGGCGTCCCACTCCGTGGTCCTTGCACCAGTCGTGCCCTCATTCTCCGCAAAATAGGCGGTGATTCTGTCTTCCAGTTCACTCCGAAACACTAGATCTTCCAGCATCTCGGGGCGCAACCTCCAAGTTGGGACACAGGGGGTACCCGGGAACCACCTGAAGTAGGCCAGAAGAGGGTTGTGGTCGGAGATAGTCCTCGCTAAATACTCAGATCTCGCAGCCGAGGACACTAATTCCGCCGATCCCAAGAACCCATCCAGCCGCACATGCAGTTCATGGATGCCGGAGAAGTGGGAGTAGTCCCGGGTATGCGGGTGTTGGGCTCGCCAGACATCCGTCAGTCCCCATTTAGTCTGCCATTCCAGTCTACCCCTGGCCACCATGCAGGTTGGTGAGTCCGCCAGGGGAGGGTGTGATCTATCAAGATCTATGTCCACCACTGAGTTGAAATCCCCTCCGATCAAGAGTGGCCCTGTTAGATAGTGGGCCAGGGAGCCCGACAGCACAGCGAAGAAGGCCAGCTGGTCCACGTTGGGCGCGTAAATGCTGCAGATGTTCAAATCTTTTCCCCCCAATTTACCCGCTATGGCCACAAACCTCCCTTCCGGATCCATAGTGTATTTCGTCACCTGCAGGGGGACCCCAGCCCGTACCCAAATTAGCGCACCCCTAGCATAAGCCGAGTATGTGGTGTTGTATAACTGTCCCCTCCACCTGCGCTGCAAGGACATCCGGCAGTTCATATGAGTCTTGCGTGGTAAGAGGGTCATCCGACAGGTCCTCAGCATCAGCATCACTGGCCTGTTCTTGCCGACTAGAGACGGACACATTGTCCTACATCTGTGTTCCGCTGATACTTGCCACCGCCTGAAGAGCACCCTGCTGTCCTTGCAGTACCTGGTCAGTTCTGGGCTTATCTTTGGAGAGAGTGGTAGGTGCCTCAACTTCTTTCCCCTGGGACAGAGACGGCGCGACTCCTCGCCAGCTGTTTTACTGCTTGCTAGACCGGGCAAGGGCATAGCACCTGATGGAGCATACCTGACAAGCCAATCCTCCGCCTCCTCGGAAGTGTTGAAGAAGTGCGTCTTCTCGTTTGCCACAACTCTCAATAATGCTGGGAATAATAAAGAATACTTTAAGTCGTATTGCCTGAGGTGCCTCTTCACTGTCATATACTAGTATCTCTGCTTTTGCACTTGGATGGTGTAGTCTGGAAAGAACATCACTTTATGATTGTCCACTTGGATATCATGCAGTTTCCTGGTTTCCTTCAATATTGCGTCCCTGTCCCTATAGTTCAACAGCTGGATCAGCAGCGGCCTGGGGTTGGATCCTGACAGCAGGGGTCTAGCTGGCACCCTGTGCGCCCTCTCCACCACAAAATACGGGGAGAGGGTTCCTTCCGGTGGGAGATCACGCACACAAGATTCTGCGTAGGCAATAGGATTTCTACCCACCGTTCCCTCTGGCAATCCTACCACTCGCATGTTGTTGCGGCCGGCCCACCCTTCCGCGTCTTCCACCATATCTTCAAGAAAGTCCACCCTATTGAGGAGTTGCTGGATATGCTTGTCCGCTTCTGCCTCACGAGGTGACATTTCCTCTGTCGCGACCTCAAGCACACCAGTGCGGTCTGCCAGCTTGCGATGATCTGCATGCAGGAGCGTTAGATCTATGACTGCTTTATCTATTTTGCTTTCCAAGGCAGTGCGGGTGTGGTTCAAAGTTTCTCCCAATTTTCCCACAGCGGCCAGGACCGCATCTAGTTTACCGGATATGTTGGGTTGTGATTTAACTCCTGCCATCTTACCGGTCTTGGCTCTTGTCTGCGGTAGCGGGCCGTTGTTTCAGGCACGTTTACTTTGGTTCGCCTGCCCCGAGACATCGATCTAGGGGTGACGCTTCACTTGGGCTAGTATCTCACTGTCTGACAACCAACTTGGTAGCCGCGATGCATGGAGGTACGTTCACCACGCCCCAGAGGCCATCTCTGACCGAAATATACCCATCGGCTACTTCTGTGTCCCCATTTGCGTTCCCTTCCGCCACTGCTAAAACACAGGCCTCTACTGCATCCAGGCCGTGAGGATACTACTCAACTAGGCACTAGGACTAGGATCAGCTCTGGGGCCAGTCATCTGGGGCTAGATCACAAGCGCTCCTACATTACCAGTGTGCTTCCGGGCCTCCCAACCAGGCAGGCGTAGGACAGTTCTGTTACAGTTGCCTCACCACAGATTCCAGGGGCACCGCCACATGCACAGCCGCCGCAAGGCTCACTCACATCCATATGCAGCTGCAGCTCTGTCCCCCCAGGTCCCCGCCAGCATAGGATGCAAAGTCCAGCCACAGGGGACACCACACTTGCCCAAAGTTCGACAGGCCCCAGAACCACAGAAGTCTCAGCTCACATGGGGCCCCTAGCGAGGGAGCCCACTCTGAGGGGCCCAGATAGTCCTTAGCGCCAGCCACCAACGCTCATCTGGTTCCAGCCTCAATCAGGGCCCCAAACAGAGCCCCAGCTGTTACCTATTTCAAATGCGCAGGGGGTCGGGTCTTCTACACCAGCAGGAGGCCGGCGGTGGGGCAGTGAACACTGGGTGGAAGTCTCCTCAGTAGCGGGCCGAGGTAGGGCAGAGAGCAGCCTCCACAGCTCAGTTGGTAGTAGTCTGCATGAAGCACACCACCGTGCAAAGCCCAACAAGTGGGATTAGTCTCCGATTCCAAACGAGTGGCCAAGCCCGCCCAATAACAACCATCCCGGGCTCCAGGGTAAGCCCCCAGTTCCAATAGGTAAGCCTCGACTCAGACGCCCCGGAATCCTCAACGAGGGCCTTGGGTAGCTGCCTCAGTCTGCGGTGTAAGGTTGTATCCTAGCGGTGCGGTGAAGGCCAAGCAGCCCGGTCTGTGTGGGGAGCCGCCAACAGGGTCTACGGGGTATTTGCGCCACAATCTGGGACGCTGTGTGCAGGCGAATTAGTCCATGTACCTCTGCGATGCAGCTGAGCTCCGATTATCGCCGGCTGCCTGGAGCTGCTCAACTGAGTCTATGGTGCTGCAGCTATCCGGCCAGGGTGCACATAAGAGTACAGGGCGCCGTGTGTACCCAGCAGCGCTGGGCGGCCTCGGCCTGTGTATTAGCGTCTCTGCCAAACAACTATGACATTCAGTTCGGCCTTGTCGGCAGGGCTCAGCCGCAGGCTTGCATGGACCTCGTTCCCAGCCTGCAGTGAGATCGCCCGGCGTGTCGCAGAGCCGAGAGCCATGGCGCTGCCCAGGGTCTTCGATGTGCACAAATGTTTCCCCTCAGGGCTTCAAGCGATGCCAGAGTGCCTCGCCGCCAACTGGTATCCATCACAGAGTAGTGTATGCAGAGAAATGCTGCCAGAACAGGGAGCCCCCCGACGGAGCTCTAACCTAGCACGTCTGCCACCATTGCTGGCTTAGCCACACCCCTCCAGAACAAATAGGTTTCATGCTTATTACCTTTAATAAGTTGTACTCTAGTTCATACGAAGTTCTAACAGTTTGCACCCCGGAGGAGCAGTTCATTCTCCTGTCGCCTGTTCGTTGGCTACGCTAGGGGCTGGGGAGGGGATTTTGGGGTGGTTGGGGTCCATCAGGATGTCATTGTACTGTTTTTCTGCTCGATTATATTTTTCTTTTTTGCCCCATCTATTATTTCTGCTTGACATACCCAGAGGGAAGAAACACACTGTGTCGCTTGTCACATCCATACTGTTGGACTTGGCCCTTTTTGCAGGGTCATCCCTGAATTTTTTGCCTTCCTCCTCTATTTTTTCTGACCTCTTGTTGGCTGTTTTATGACTCTGGGCACTTCACCACTGCTGATCAGTGCTAAAGTGCATATGCTCTCTATTATAAATTAATGTATTGATTAGTGACTCCATGATTAGCCTATTTAATTTACTGTCAGACCCTAGTACAGTGCACTGCGTGTGCCCAGGGCTTGTAAACCAAATGCTACTGGTGGGCTTGCAGCACCGGTTGTGCCACCCACAGAAGCAGCCTGTAAAAATGTGTCTAAGGCCTGCTATCGCAGACCCTGTGTGCAGTCTGGTACTGTCATGCAGACTGGGCACCCACTTTCCAGTCCCTAAACCATCCCTTTTCTTCATATCAGACACCACTACGGTAGGCCCAAGGGCAGGGTGCATTGCAAGTATAAGGTAGGACATGCCCTGGTGTGTGTGGCATGTCCTAATAGTGAATTACAGGCATTTTCGTGTTTCACTATCGCAAGGCTAACTGTTCTCCATAGGCCAGAATAGGCAGTAAGATTATTACATCTTATAATCCTTAACGACTCAGGGAACATGGTAGAAATTGGAGTTTAGTATGCCTGAGCTTCGAATGATAAAATACATCTTTTAGCGAAGTTGGTTTTAACATTCTATGTTTGAAAATACCACTTTTAGAAAGTAGGTATTTTCTTGTCTAACTTTCCAAGCCTGCCTCTGCTAGGTTGTGTATTCCTTGCCTGGAGCTTGAGTGACAGGGCTGGGGGATTCCAGGAGACAGGGTGAGTCCGCCCAGTGATGAAAAGAGAGATCTGCATCTAGATGGGAGGGAGGACTTGCACCTGGGACCTGAATAGGACTGTGCCTGCCCCCCACAATGCTGGCTCCACCCCCTGTGGTGTGTCTGATGTCTCTGCCCTGCACTGTGAAAGGAAAGAAGGAATCATGTCAACAAAGTGCTCCAGGGCTGTGCTTTCCCTCCACAATGCTTGCTCCACCTCCTGTGGGGTATCTGATGTTTCTGCTCTGCACTGCGTAAGGAAAGAAGGAGACATGTAAACAGAGTGCTCCCGAACTGGTTTGACTGGCCAAAGGCCCCTCTGCCCCCAGATGACAAAGGATTTTGGGGTATAAGTTTTGGGACCCTAATCCTAAGAAATTAGATCACTTTTGGACTACAAGAAGAAACCTTTGCTGAGGAGAGGAACCTGAAGAAACTTAAGAGAGACTATCCCTAAGCTGAAGTGCTGCTTGGGGGATTGGCCAGCAGTGGTTGCCTGACTGCCAAAGGAAGGAGAAAGGAACTTTGTGTGCTTTATTTTCAACTTGTGAAGGATCTCCAAGGGCTTGGAAAAGAGCTTCCCCCCTGACAGATGTCTCAGGACCAGTAGACTTCACCAATGTTTGTGGATTGCTGCTGGAAACACTGTTTCAGTGGCTACAGAGGCAGGGAGCTGTGACCGACTCTCATGACCGGCCCGGTGTCCTGGAGGCACCACATCAAACAACGTCCGCATCGAACGCAAGCTCTGAGCTCACCGACTCCGTCCTGACGGCGTCACCGAGCCGTTGCCTGCACCGCAACTTGTGGACACCGCAACGTGCAACGCCTTGCTACACCAACTCGTACTGGCCTGACCGACGCGGTCACTGCTGCGGACTTCAAGTCCTGTGAACGCATCGGAGTTGGGCACGGCACAGCTCACACGCTTCGCGACGCACCGCCCGACTCGTACTGCTGTCCGGACTTATCAACATCAGCTCCCGAAGTCCGGATCTGTCGCCGCACCACAAGCTGCAAGCACAGCAACGAAGCACCGTCTCATCCTGCAACGTATGCCTTGGTCCAAACGACTGTCAACAGACCGTTGCCTGCACCGCATCGAGGGGCAACGCGTCCTGCAATGCTTTCTTTTCTGCACCATGACGAACGCCTCAAGTAAAGGTACTGTGACAGAGTCTGTCAACATTTGAGTGGGCCCGGACCGAAGCGGTCCGCTAGATTTGTTAGACTCTGTGTTATTTCAGCAACGCTGTAGCCGGACAGGACTACTGACTCGCAAAGAACTTTGATTTAAGCCTTTTTAACAAGAACTCTTGATTTCTAATAGTATTGTGGATTATTTTTGTCGTTTATGGTTTTGTGGTAACTCTATATAAAAGATACTTATTTTTATAAATATACAACATGTGTGGTGTCCATTTGTAGTGTTGTTACTTGATTACTGTATGTGTTCACAAACGCTTTACACACTCCCTTTGAGATAAGTCTGTCTGCTCGTGCCAAGCTACCAAGGGGGTGTGCAGGGGTTATTTTAGGAGTGTACCCCCTTACCCTGACTAGAGGAGAGGGTCCCTTTTTGTCACAAGTACCTACCTGTGCCAACTAGAGACCCCCAATTCCAACACACACCATCACTGGATTTGGTTTACCGCAGCCAAGTACCAAGCCCCAGTCAGATGAAGTCAGGTAGAATCTTAGACCTCATTCATACTAATGACTGGTATGAACCAAACCATTAAAATAGTATCCCTAAATGTGAAAGGGATCAACCTTCCAGTTAAGAAAAGGAAGATCCTTGAATACCTTAAACAGAAAGGTGATATTATCCTTTTACAGGAGACCAAACTCGATGCCACACAATCCCTTAACTGTAGAAGTCACCAATTCCCAGAGGTTGTCTGCTCAGCGGCGATTGGCAAGAAAAGCGGAGTCTTAACTTTAATTACCCAGAATCAACTTCATCTCTTGCCTTTCTGACTCACAGGGAAGATAGGCCATCACAAAAGTATCCAAAGATAACACTGAATTCTATGTGACTACGGTATATGCACCCACCAAAGACAACCCAGTTTTTTGGGATGATATTTATACCAAACTAGAATAAGTAACAGACACAGCTACTATCATACTAGAAGGTGACTTTAACCTACCTCTAGTTCCCCACTTAGATAAAAAAAACATGAAGCTCCCATTTCACACAAACAAATCACACAAAGCCCTTAAAAATAACTCTGCGTGAAATGTAACCCGATAGATGTATGGAGAATGCAGAACCTCACTGAAAGGGCATACACGTTCTACTCTTTTCTTTTCGCTATAAGTCTTACTCCTGCATTGACTACATTCTGATCTCAGGTAACGCTTCATGTAAAATAGACCAAACCACAATAGAACCTAGAGTGATGTCCGGTCACTCTTGTATCACCCTTTCCATCTCTGACCCCTCACCAAGCAAAAAACAACCACTATGGCGGTTTAATGATGAAATCCTTTCCTTCAAAACAATGTGCATACCATTACAGATGCTATTCATAACTTTCTATCTAAGAATAAGGAAGGTGAGACATCGGACCTTACAAGATGAGAAGCACTAAAAGTAACAATAAGGGGTGAGACTCTCAAAATAAGGGCAAAAATTAACAAAAAAGCAAACTCTAAATTATCTCTGCTGGAAAAAGAAATCGCAGAGCTATAAAAGCACACATCACCAACAAAGAGAGCAATACGTTCAATATAATCTTAAATAAAAAGTAACAGTATGACGAAATCATTAATACGCGGGCAGGAATTTGGGTTAACAAACCGAAAAGCATTAAACTGTGCAAATCTATTAAGGCTGGCAAATCCCTAGCTTCTTATCTAAAATTCAAGCTTCAAAAATACGCCATCAACTCCATGAAAGACAAAGAAGGGAAGACCAACACTAACCCGGATAGAATATCCAATATCTTTAGAGACGTTTACCAGAACCTGTATGAGGAAAACACTGAAGTTAACCATTCAAACTGCAAAACCTACTTAAACAATATTAAACTACCCTCACTCACAGAGGAAGAAAAACCTCAATTAATGGCCCAATCCCAGAAGATGAAATTTTGGATGCAATTAAAGAGCTCAAAACCGGCCCGATGAATGCCAAGTCTTTTAAAACATTCTTGTTGACCTTAGTATCACTGCTTGGGAAACTATACTCACACTTCTCCGAAATTGGCCAGGTCACAGGCACCCCAGCCGAAGAAATCATAACTGTGCTACCTAAGAAGGGAAAGACCTTCTTCTACAGAAGAATTACAGACCGATCTCTCTGATAAACTTCAACTAAACGTGTCCAACAACACATCTCCAAACTGCCGCTCACAAGTGGGCTTCCTAAAGCACAGACTAACCAGTGACAATACAAGATTACTGTGTCACACCATTGAAAAAGCTAAATTAATAATCTCCCCTGCAGTACCAATCAAATTATTTGCTGAAAAGGCCTTTGATAAGGTGGACTAGAGATACCTTCATTATTCCAAGAATTCTCTAATGTCTCTGGATACTCCCTCAACAAGGACAAATCTGAAGTCAAACTGCTCAACCAGCACGGTAACAAAGACATAGTAGGATCATCTAGGTTAGCATAGCAACAGGGGTGCATCAAATATCTAGGACTAGAATTCACAAAAGAACTAATCACCACCCTACATGCCAACAAAAAAACACTATCTAAAAAGATTAGTTCACTTCTTGAAAGTTGGTACCCTAAATTCCTCTCCTGGTGGGGTAGAGCAGAAACACTAAAAATGATGATTACATCACTAGTCAACTACCTTTTTAGCATGCTGCCTATGACGCTATCCGAAGAATTTCTAAACAAAATAGACAAATCCTTTAATAACTTCCTGTGACAACGGAAAGACAAGCATTTGCAATACAATAGGTCTCGCAGCATTAAAGTTTGAGTTACTGGCATTGTAAATGACAATGCTTTGCATTAATTTTTTTTCTTTAATTTGCAATTTGTATATAAACATTGTTTGTGAATGGTTAGCTGTTGCTTATGCGAGCATTGGAGAATAAGACACCATGGTACACTGGAACAAGAGACTGTGACCAATAGGACAGGAGTCGCATGCAGTACACTGGGACATTGGAAAAGGACAGAATGGAGAGGAGACACTGACATGTTCAATTAGGGAGACACTTATGTGCATTAGGATGGCAAGGCATTGAGTCAAGTGGCCAACATTCACTTACACTTGGGCACGGAAGACTGACTACACTCTAGGAGAGGAGACAGCACACTATAGGGAGACAGTACAGTACAGGGAGACAGCACAGTACAGGGAGACAGCACAGTACAGGGAGACAGCACACTACAGGGAGACAGCACACTACAGGGAGACAGCACACTACAGGGAGACAGCACACTATAAGGTGACAGCACACTATAGGGAGACAGCACACTATAGGGTGACAGCACACTATAGGGTGACAGCACACTATAGGGTGACAGCACACTATAGGGAGACAGCACACTATACCGAGACCCTGCTGTGACTATTTCATGCTTTTTGTCCTAACGAGCTGAAACTGGGCAATGAGACACTGACAGTGCAATGACGGGTATCAAGGACAGCACTGTCTGAAGGAGACACTGTCACAGGGCGTTTAACCGGCACAAGCACAGAACAGTGTGACAAAGTATTAACAGGCAACACTGAAATTGTACTGGGGCAGGAAGAGATAGGCTCAATTAGACACCGTAGATAGCGACACAGGAGACGCTAACGGACACTCGTGTTGATATACCGGCATGCTCTGGCAGACGCAAAGACACCCTGATATAGGCACAGGGAGGATGGAACTGGGGCAAAGTGACAGCGCACGGTAATGGGAAGTACTAATATGCTCAATTGGAGAGGAGACATGTTCGGTGACTGTTAAACACCGACGCGCTTTGGGACAGAGACTCCGTTCTTTCTGCCACAGGGCATGCCAATACCATGGAGACACAGACGTACACTGAGGCAGGTGGCACTGAAATGCACGCGGAGACAGAGGGACAGTGACAGGCAATGGCACAAGGAAGCACCAATACCCTCACTGGAGAAGGGAGACCCATAACCATACTTTGACAGGGAGACACAGGAACAGGACAACAGGGCACGGGGATAGGAGAAAAGAATACACAGCGCCAGGAAGACAATGATGCACACTAAGACATGAGACACAAATGCACACTGGGACAAGACACTGCGATAGCCGCAGTCATATACTGGTGACAGCATTCAAGCCTGGGCAAGACCCGCCCCCCTCCTGCCAAAGCTGCTGCCATGAGGCAGGGGGGCAGAAGGACGAGACACAGCCTGCACTGACGTCGGAGTACTCGAGGCAGCAAAGTTACATCCTGCTATACTCCTGCCTTCATATCTGTATTCCTGAACAACATGACAACTCTGACAGCTAATGCCACATACGGGATAAGCAGACGTGCAGGAGATGGGGAAACATACGAGCCATGTGCGTTCAACAAGCCTCACGAGGGCCAGGTCCATCTACTATACAAGAGGCCAAGAGACATCATCCGTGCACCCTCCTCTAACTGCCTAGCTTCTAAAACTCTTAGGTATGTGTACATCCGGGGCTTGAAGTGGGCGGGGTATATAGCAATAGCAACGGAAACACTTGTCTGTTAGAATTAAAGCAATAAAAAGAAACACAAACTGACATCATTACAAAGTCCAACACAGTAACCAAGACAAGACGTGAGACATGAGACACAAATGCACACTGGGACACGACACTGCGATAGCCGCAGTCATATACGGGTGACAGCATTCAAGCCTGGGTAGACCCTCTACAAACAAAAGGATGCGAAGGCTAGGGGTAGATCATGCTTAATGTTTCTTACCCGTACTACCCAACATTGATGATTCTTAGTACATTAATGATTCGGGTACTTACAATAATTTTTTCTCTGCTCCCACAACACGAAACCGAAACCTTCCGTGGGGCGGGACTTCCGTCTTCGGAAGCCCACGCACGCGCCCACGGATGGCCAGAGAAGCAGTGCTGGTGACGCGGGGCTCCCATCCCCGAGGGAGAGCCCCACGGTGGCGGCTGAAGTCCGGAGTGGCGGTAAGTTGGCCTTAGTTGTAGAGGGAGAGGGGGGTCTCGGTGCACTTGTGTGAATGTGTGTGCGCGCGTATGTGTGCGACGGCGGGGGGGTCTCGGTGCACTCGTGTGTGTGTGTCTGTGTGTGTGTGCGCGTGTGCGTATGTGTGCGACGGCGGGGTGGGGGGCTTGTCTGTATGTATGTGTGTGTGCATGCGTGCGTGCGTGCATGGGCGCTCGTGTGTGTGTGTCTCTGTGTATGCGCATGCGTGTGTGGCGTTGGAGCTTCCCAGGAGACAGGAGCTGGCCACAGCGAGCGCGTTCGCGTGCGCGTGGCCCACTCCGATCGCCTCCTCGAAGAGGAAATGCGCGCGGCCAGATGCTGTCTCCTGGAAAGCTGCGTCGGTAACAATAGATCTCTGGCGAGACAGCGCTTCGCGCTGTAATCGCCACGAGACCTAAAAAACAGAATCTCACCAAAAAAAACTCAAATTAGCGAAGAGTAAGGGTAGTCTCAGTATGCCCATCTTCAGGAATTATCAACCTGCTTAGCTCTGCAAGCAGTGGTCCAATTCGTTTATTAACAACCCAATATACGAACCTTCATGGCTAGCAATAGAAAAATTCCTCATTAAGAATGTGCCGCTCTCAGCACTGGCAACTTTGCAGAGATCGCACCTATCACACTCTAGGAAAATAATACAAAACACAAAGAGCGCCCTTCTCCAATTGGACTACCAATCACAAGTGAAATTACAAAACTCTAATCTTGCTTCCTTATAGAACAACCCTAGACTCAGAATTGATGCTGGTCCAATTTTCTGGTCTGAATGGGCGAGTAGTAGTATTATTATAATTAAAGACATGTAGGAAGGTACTTCGCCATTACCTTTCCCATCACTACAGAGCCAATTCAACAGGAAAAACCTCGCGTATACAAATGTTTGCAGTTTAAAGTGCAGATCACGTAAAAATTATCAAAGCGACAACTCCGTCTCGCCCTTACTTAGGTCGCCTCCTCAGAGCTGGCCACAAGGTCTCAGGCGTATATAAGCTTTTGCTACCCATCCAAAACAAAGCTCACTCTTGTAATCAACTAAAATGGGAATCGGAATTGAATACAAGTAACACTGTTTTCGACTGGAACTACATTAACAGATCACCTTGCTCAAATAAGGGTTGTATGACATTACAACGCGGGCTTTTACCCCGCGTGACATTACGACGCTGTTTTTACAACGCAAGTCGTTACAACGACTTGCGCTGTAAGCGCTGGATAGTGGAATAGTTTAATTAGTTGGAATAATCTCCAGCCCACGTTAAAGTAGGGAAGGTGTTGGAATAGAAAATTAAACTATTCCTTTTCCAACAGCGCCCTCCAGCGCAAGTCGTTGAAACGACTTGCGTTGTAAAAGCAGCGTCGTAATGGCAGCGCGTGGTAATGCCCACGTTGTGATGGCTGCTCACCTCAAATAAGATATCACTATCCCTATCCCAAACGAAATACATGATTATTAATAGAACGTATTGGACTCCCTCTAGGCTTTTTAAAACTGGTCTCATCCAAGATCCTAAGTGCTGGAACTGGGAACAGTACAAAGGTAATCTACCACACATGCTCTTTGAACGCCGATCTTACATACATAGTGGAGTAAAATCCTGGATTGCATAAAACGCATCTTTAACATCACCCCCACTCAGGAGTTCTCGTATATCCTTCTAGGCCCAATAAGACTCTCAGCTGAAGATTGTCTGTGATCGCCATCCTGGTATTCGTAATTCCAGATGTAGGGGGCCTGAAAATTACCGATTCTGTATATTTACCGAATCTGTAATTTTACCGAATCGGTAAAGTACCGATTCGGTAAATGTACAGAATCGGAATTTTGGGATGTAGGTGGCACTGGAAACAGTGCCACAGGCCCTTAGAAATTCGTTATTTACCATGAAATACAATGGCATGGTAAATAACAAATTTCTGTGTACATGCACATCTGTGCATGTACACCTGTGCCATGTGGCACACATACATGCCCTAAGGGCATGTATGTGTGTCACATTGCACACAAGCCAAAATCAGGGGTGCTACAGGGTGTCAAAGTGACACCCTGTCCCCCTTGACAAATCGGTAAAATTACCGAATCGGTATTTACCGATTCGGTAATTGGCATTGATTCCTATGGGCCTCAAGGCCCATAGGAATCAATGGCAATTACCGAATCGGTAAATACCGATTCGGTAATTGGCATTGATTCCTATGGGCCTCAAGGCCCATAGGAATCAATGGCAATTACCGAATCGGTAAATACCGATTCGGTAATTACCGCATATTACCGATTCGGTAATATTTACAGAATAATTAGCTACATGGCATTTACCGAATTGTAAATACCGAATCGGTAAAATTCGGTAAATGCCATTTGGCCCCAATCTACTTAATTACGACCCCCGTCAAACCAATAACACAGGAGAGAGTTACTTTCTCGCCGAATGCTCCCTTTCACAGCGGGGTACCCATTCACCTATTTGGTAGCACATCTACTTCGATCCCACACCTACTTCCCCAAGGTCTATTACAATCTTTTTTATTCCCCTGTGCATCGTCTCAAGTCATATTCTGACCACCAAACCCAGCACAGTAGTTACCAGACACGCCAGGTCTTAATCAATGTATCTGTATGGCTTATTTAAAGCAGCTTAAATGTTTTATATTCATGCCTCTTATGACGCTTGATGCTATGACTGAGATACATTACGATGTCTAATTAATCTACAACCTACAACACGATGTATACGACTGCAAATGATAATGTAACAAGATGGTCTCTCGGTCTTTTGCAATTTGTAACCGGCATAGTCTCTTCTTTACCCTATATCCCAATTCCAAGAGCGCTACGGCGTTCTCTATGTATATTGATTTATTTACCACTGTATTCCGGTATGTATGCGTTCTCTCGTTTCAGAAATTAAATAAGTTGAATTTAAAAGAAAAGCCCACAGCATGAGGTGAGGGAGAAATCCTTTTTGTCTGGAGCCACATCACACTCCAGGTATATTCTAAAAAATGTGTAATAATAGGTAGCAGCCAGACTTAAAAAGATAGGCTAAAGCTAAAGACATCAACAGTTATTATTTGGAGCTGGTTTCTAGCTATCAGAGCCCTGCCTCCAGCAAGGAAACATCTAAGAAAAATGAATTTCTATTTCAAGTATTACAACGGTCTACATCTAGAAAAACACAATAGTAAAGTAGCATACATTTTTTATTAGCTAATGAAAGTGTTAACACAGGAGACTAGACTCCAGATGAAAACAAGCTTTCCTACTTTTTCGGAGAAGCAGATTTAGCGGTCAGGGTACATACTGAATAATGCTCATTTTAGTATGTACTGTGGTCCGGAAGATAGAATAAAATAGTAACATCGAAGGTCTTGATATAGAAGTAAAGCAGAGTAACCGTTTTCACCTTATTAAATAGTGTAACTTTATTAAAATTATAACTACTAAACATGTCATTTTATGGTCCATGTTTACAGAGTGCTCATACAATGCGAGAGGTTTCCTGGCCTCAGCTGATATAAAACTGATTCCCTAATACTTGTAAGCAAGAAACAAGTAGAAACAATCTTAACTGCTTCCAGAAGGAGTGACGAACTCACTGAGGAGAAGAACTGTTCTAAAGCAATGCAGCCAAGATGGTAAACGCTCTCCAACGCATTCTTTGTCTCATAAAATGCGTCACCAAGAGTGTGATTTGGCGCGAAAACGGAATATTTTTACACAACACAACAGATGATTTAAACACTGTAATTCTAATGTGCACCTTACACACGTTGACATTGAAACTGAGAAAAGGTGAAGTACCAACACCATAGCCTGCTTGATTTAGTAGAAATAAAAGACTATAAATGGAATAAGATTAACATGCTTGATTAATCAAGAGTAATAACAATAGTTATGAAAAGTAATGAGGCTTAGCATTTCTATTGCTTGCATTGTAATGCATCATGAAGAAAGTGGTGCGAAATTAAGATCAAATAAGTTACCAAAATGAAGTAGTATTAATGCTTGTCATTAATAGGATTATGACAATATAAATATGATTTTAGTAAAAATAATTTTAAAGAATAATTTACATGAATGGACTTTGAAAATCGTTTAAGTAGGCCATATTTAGGTTTAACCATTTCTATGCAATAATTACTGGCAATATTACTATTATTTCTTCATATGAAATGCTTGATTTACTTAATTATGTTAGAATTTATTTATGAGTTTAATTTACTAAATAAGAAAAGCGGACTTTAAATGAATTGCTTCTTTCCTTTATGCTGCATTATTTCATAGCCTGGTACAAATAGAATTTTGCTACGTTTCCCAAGATGTTGCTTTATCTGTTCTGTTAACGTAACATATTTTAATCAATAGGACAGTTTTCAAGAGTTCGTTGTGGAGTGAAGTTGTGAGAATTGAACTTTGAAACTGAATCCATGCAAAGTAACATTGTATATAGTTCTTTGTCAGCCAACCTGTGAGGACAAAAAGGACAATAGTTTCTCATGACCAGCATAGGAAAGCATGCTGGAGTATAAAAATATACATGATGAACAAAAGAATGATCACATGATGAACAGACCATTGTGGAACGACTACTGATGTCACAACTGCATCATTATTACTATATATGGAAGTGATTGAGCGCTCCTACTAGAGAGGACTCTCAACGCATCCTGCAACTGCTGCTGTGGCTGTTGTCTGATATGGAATCCTTGTTTGCCGACAACAAATCACCTTTCCATAGCCCTGATTCTCTCTTGCAATGAGCTTGCCTGTTGAACTCTTTTGGACTGTCTGGTGAGAGACCAGATCTGAACTTTTCAGATTTTACTCAATTCCCCTTTGCCCATGGACTTTTGCCTTACCCCTTTGACTCTTTCTGAGTGAATTTATTTCTTAGTAGGACTCTGTAATGTTAAACCATCCTCTTTAAGAAAAAAATGCTTTGGCTAAATGTATCGTTTTATACTACGTGCTGTAAGATTCTTAACTGAGCTACTTAAAATGTTGCTTATATGCATTGATTTTGGATCTTTAATACAATAACCAAATCATCTAAAATTGTTGGAGTCTGTCATTGTGTCTTAATGTTCTTTCCGTAAAACTGTGCTTATTAAATTTGATTCTAAATGTGTGACAGAGAGAGTCAAAGATTATTTTCAGAACACCAAGTTCTGCTGCTTTTATTTTGTGTCGCGACTGCAGAACTTTTGGTTTGTATGATCCTGGCCAGCCTAAACTTCTTTGGGAGGTTCAGTCTTCCCATTACAACAATCTAGGTCTATAGCATGGATTCTAAGAGTAGTGTACTTGAACCTTATCACTAACTTATGAGTTGGCTACTAATTTATTGGACCTCATTGAGTAGCCGATGGTTTGGGACATCCTGATTTCTCACTACGATGGAGAAAGGTCCATCTGAGGACCAATGCCTCTGATGGTACAGCATAAAATCTGAGCTTTGAGAAAACTTTTCAGAGATCGTTTGAAGACCCAGTGCAGCGGACTGAAGTAGAAAAAGCTTCCGCAGGATCAAGTGAAACCTGGTTAGTGAGCACAAGACTTCCCAAAATAGGGCGCCTTATTAAAAGCAGCAACTTATGCACAATGCACAGTACATTAAAACGTTTAAAGCTTCATATCCCCCCTCAAGAACCTGCTAATTATAGGAGCACTTGCCCCTAAAAGTCTAAATCTAATCTTTGAGCCGAACCAAATGTGCTCTTACATATTAACCGCTTTGGTCCTTTACCCAATTATTTATCTTCATACTCAGTTCCCGGTGATGCACAACATTTTTAATCCTGCCACCTACTCCTAGATTCTGTGATTTCCTTCTGCCAGTCACTTACCCTTAACATTTGAACTCTGAATCCAATATTACCCAGAGGATACTGCTTGTATGAATAATGATGCCTTTTGCAAATCACTGCTCTAGTATACTCGTATACATATTCATGTGGTTTGTGTATTTGTCCCCCGATGGTTTGCAATTCAGTTTTTGATTGCACATAAGCCCCTACTGTATGACCAATGGTGTCCCTTGCAGATTGCTGGTTTAGTCTTTCTACATACTTATTCCTGTATTGTTGTACATGTACGGTGATTTCTGGCAATCCAGATTATATTCTCTCTACACACACATATATATGCACCACATAGGTTCTACGCCACTTACATTGCTGACCCTTATGGACTGCTATTCCTTGATAACATATGACATACTTCCAAGTCCTAGATCGTATTTGCTCAGTCATGCCCACCAGTAAAATCACAAATGCTTAATCTACATGTGCTTGTAATGTAGTCCTCTGCAATTCTCAAACACTGCACTGTATCCAATTCGCCATTCGCCAATTCGCCATTACCTACATTATATATCTTTTCGATGAATACATCTGCAAATCCCTAACAAACACTACACTATACTATAATATACTATAATACAATTTGCTTTGTTATATTTCTAGCAGTGCTTAATTTGAACCAGTGGTTGCCGGTGGGGCCTAATAGCACTCCTTTGTGGGGCTGGCTCTTATTTTTCTCAACAGACTTTGATCAAGAGCAAGAGAGAAAAACAAAAAAAGGGGGAAAGAAGAATGAAGAGAAAGATGGAAAAACAATGACAAAGGCAGAAAGCCGGAACCTGAAAGAGTGAGAAAAAGGTGCGGCAGTACCCAGTGGCGGTTTAAAGAGGCATCAGGTGGAATCAAGACAACACAGCTTTGCTATTCAGCACCCGAGCTGCGATAGAGCTGGCCGCGGGATTCTGAACAAAACTTTTAGCCCAACACTACTTCTTTGGCAAATAAGGAACAGATGTACGGTCAACATTTGCCTGGTATTCTCATACTCTCCTCCCCCTTTATGTACAACACTATGAAATCCAGTTGTGTGAAGCTTGTGCTATATATAAGAATAATTAAAACAAATACAAGCCATGATGGAAAACAAATAGGTAATTTGTCAAATAGAGGTTGAACAAGAAAACTTTTGAGTGCTGACGACAATTAGAGTTGTAGTGCTGTAGTACTTGAAGAACCAATACGAAGTTAGATATTGTGCATAACTGTAATTCATCCCAAAGTCAAAGATAGTAATGACTGCAGAATGCCTCTCTTCAACAGGGAGACACAAACTAATATTGCTACTTACTTAAGATGACAAAAACAGGCTAAAGAGACAGCAGAGATCTGAGATGTCAACTGCAGATCACCTTCTTAATTAAAGCCCAAGTTTTTGACTGACTGTACAGGCTTAGGGCAGGAGCCCATCCCTTTTCAGCAGAAGTTGGCCGCAGAGGTTTACACTAGTTCTTACCATCATTGCTTCTGTTTTATAAGGATTCAACTTGAGACAATGGCTGGCTATCCAACACCATTTTTCACGATCGACAAAGCTGCAGAAGTTCTCCATAGATCCACAGAGGACACCGAGTACTGATGACATTTAGAAAAAAAGGAAGCTACTAGGCCAACAGAGATTCAAAACAGCAAACAAGCAGCCTTGGTGACACTGCAGAGTCCTGACTATCACTACAACTCATGGACTAAGCAGTAAGAGTGTGGATGGATATCCTTCGAATGGGTTCAAACAAGGCAAAGCATTAATATAGTTAATATGATAATTCTTATAGCAGCCACTGAACATGAAATTGGTTCAAAGGTCCAGCTTCATTTGCACATTAGAAGACAGCTGACATGTGTTTCATCTTAGAGGTATTTTCCAAGGCTGTAGGTGCAATGGACACATTTGAATATATCTTTTCGATGGAAATGGTGCACAAGGTGCCCCCCACATGCATTTCTGCTAGAGTAAGTATGTTGTGGAAGACAATGTGTCACCGGCTAGAAGCCAATTTATAGAAAGATCATAGATACGATGAGTAGACCAAACTCCAGCCAATAAGAAGTGTGTTGTTCACCAACATGTGATATCCAGAGTAAGTAAAATCCTCCATTCAAATATGAGGAGGCAACACAGAAGAACTATAAGATTTTGGAAGAGGTTCTTAATATAGATCAGTTGTATCTTAAGGGTAAAACAAACATTCACACAAACTGAGAAGGGATGACAATGACTATAGAAATGGAAAGGTTTTTATATTTGACAATAATTTTGATAATATACAAAGTGGTCAACCTACATAGAAGACCAACGGTGGAGAAACTCATACAACAGTGAGTCAGATGTTTCAAGTATAAGAAATGACTCAAATGATTGTCCCAGTACTAGCTTTAACACCTTTGGTTTACTTAATCAAACTTCCTCCATGACTTTTTTAAAGGAGGTGAAGTGTTACAGGAGAGGTACCAAAGCAAATTTTACCTAACAGGCTAACTCAACAAGAAAACTAGAAGAGGAAAAAGGGAGGAAGAGCCCCACTGGAAACAAGGAAAGAGGTAGTGACCACCCGATCGAATTCCAGTGCCCTAAAGAACCGAATATTGCACTTGAGGTTTTGACTTCAACTGACATGGACATAAGTACACAACCTGATATCATTACTTATTGTCAATCTTTCAGGCCTTGTCCTTAACCAAGCGCAAATAAAATTGCTTTCAAAAGGAAAGGACTGGGTTATTGTCCTACTTTAAAATCAGATTTCACGCAAATGCATATTGAGATTTATTTTAATTCATACCTTAACTAAAACTTAAAACGTTCTTTGCTATGCAACCACACCAATCTATGCATACAGACTTAGTTACTGCACCAATACCTTGTCAGAGAATGGTTCAAGAAATAGAAGATTTACAAATGCTTTTATCACTGGACAATGTGAAGGTGCCTGCACTTTCTTTTGCACAGATATTGGGAGACTTAGACATTTCCCCTGATCTCAGAATAGATAGGGGAATCAAATTCAAATCCACTTTGTTCCCCATATTATCTGATGACAATGTCATTGATACATTTTCCAGATCAATCATCAATGATCTTTATTCATGGGAAGATTCCAGTGGGCAACATGTGTATTATAATCATGACAATTTGAACAGGCAGTAGACATCATTCCCAGACATCATTATCAACGAGCTGATAAGAGGGGTAATCTAGTCATAATATATAAGGGCAACAGTGAGATTGACAGGCAGTTGTCAGACACTACAGCCTATGTTAAGCTGGCAAACAACCCCATGATAGGTATCATGACTGTGCTGGAGAGCAAACTTAGGGAGTTGGAAGGACCAGTGTCTCATTAATGACTTAGAATACAAATATATGTATTATTCTCAACCCATTGCACTGTGCATTTACCCGGGTGAGTTTCCACCAGGAAGCCCGATTATTTCAGGAATCGGGTCTCCCACTGACAATATCTTTGGGTACATCTACACATTTTTGCAACCATTTATTCAGAACCTTCAGTCATATGTGCGAAACACAAAAGATCTTCTCAATGAATTGGTGGATTTTAGTTGGGCAGATGACTGTTGGTTTGTGACCCTTGACATTTGTTCTTCATACACTTCAATAACGAAAACATTGAGGTTACAAGCATCAGGACATCTTTCATGAAGAGACGCTACCCTATCAGAACACACTAAGATGTTAATGGAGATGGCGTCATTGGTTTTAGATACCAATGTCTTTTTGCATATTGGGACCTGGTTCCATCAAGGTGTAGCAATTGGAACAAACATTTTCTCCATCTTTCGCCAATCTGTATATGGGGTGGATAGAGAAAGGTTACATGTAGTCAGAATGTCCTGTGGAAGTGATGAACCACGTGATATACTGTGGATCACTATATTGATGACGTCCTAATGAGATGGACGGGTGGTAATGAATTGTTGAAGCAATTTTGGACATTTCTCAATAACTTGTACAATATAGTTCTCACATATCAATACAGCCAAACACAAATCCCATACTATGATCTTGTTCTATATATAAAGCCCCTTTCAGAAAACCCACAGTGTGTAATGCTATTCTTCATGCTCAAAGCTCACACCCAAAATCACAAATATACTCAATACCTTATGGTGATATGACCAGGATATGGTGCATATGGAGCGAGGAAGTTAAATTCCTTGCGGAAATAGAGAAGGCAGAGAAAAGATTTATAGCTAGGGGTTATCCGATTGGCTCTTGTCTAGAGATAAGCAACGTATTCTACGTACTCAATGCCACACCCTATTGAGATCTAAAACTAGACCATCCAGAAAGAAAAACACAGGGACACTTATCACCACTTTTCACAAGTTCAGCCATTTGTTTTAAAATATCTTATGAAAAACACTGGCATGTCTTGAATACAGACCTCATACTGAAGGACTTTGTTTCACATAAACCAATGGACACATAGTCAGGGAAAGACTTTGCGCAACATACTGCGTCCCAGTTTCTTGAGTCTCAGTAAAAATGAAAACAGGTTGGGGTGGTTGCCTTCACAACCCAAAAGTTTTTATAAACGTGGAGATTGCAACATCCCCTACGCGGTGGATAAAACAGAAGGTCTCAAATACAATACTAACATGAAATATACAAATGATGTGTTCATGAACTGTAACACTAAATTTGTGGTGTACTGTTTGTATGTGTGATGACATACACAAAGGGAGCACCATTAGACCACTCAAAGGAAGAGTCCAGGACATATTTGTGCCATATAGAATCTAAACAGTATGTATCCACTGTCAAACCACTTCAACACACAGCATGGGATTGCAGAATTGATAATCTAAAGTTTCATGGACTTAGGATGGTACACGAACATCCAAGAGGAGGAAACAGAACTAGCACAATTAGGAAACTATCTGGATCACCAAACTCAGGGCAGTGGACCTTGGATTGAATGCAGATCAGGAGTTACATGTGTTTTGGATGATTTAACTCTTGTCTAGTATTTCTGTGATCTTTTTGAGTTTGTCCTAATGAAAGAAACAACATCTGTTAAGCATGAGCATGTTTGTTCTATACAGATATATAATGTTGCACAAAATGAGCAGGAGAATGATGGATTTAACCCAGATCTTTTGACTGGGGGTGAATGTTTTGATTTGTTCTGTATTCCATCCATGAATTATGTGCCTTTGGCTTTATCGCCCTAAGTGCGCCAGGTAAGCCCAGACGTGGGTCCTGGGCTCACTGTGCCCCTGGAATCAAGCTATCCTGGATGAAGAGGGGTGAAACCCTGAAACCGGTCCTAGGATGCTTGTTTCCGGTCCAGGAAGGACCTGGCTTGGCAGTTCGGGCTGGATTGTGCCCATGAGGCACAGGGTCAAGATTGATTTACATATGGCCAGGTCTAAACTGGGGTGGCATGGTGAGCAAAAGAATGATGGATTTAACCCAGATCTTTTGACTGGGGGGTGAATGTCTCGATTTGTTCTGCATTCCGTCCATCAATTGTGTGTCTTTTGACATATACAAAGGGAGCACCAGTAGACCACTCAAAGAAAGAGTCCAGGACATATGTGTGCCATATAGAATCTAAACAGTATGTATCCACTGTCAAACCACTTCAATACACAGCATGGGATAGCAGAATTGTTAATCAAAAGTTCCATGGACTTATGATGGTACATGAATATCCAAGAGGAGGAAACAAAACTAGCAACATTAGGAAATTGGAAACGTCCTGGATCACCAAACTCAGGGCAGTGGACCTTGGATTGAATGCAGATCAGGAGTTATACGTGTTTTGGATGATTTAACTCTTGTCTAGTATTTCTGTGATCTTTTTGAGGTTGTCCTAATGAAAGAAACAACACCTGTTAAGCATGAGAATGTTTGTTCTATACTGAAATATAATGTTGCACAAAATGAGCATGAGCGATGAGACAACCAGGATTTCTATTATTGGTATTGTCTCCAGGAATCATAACAGTAATTCAGCATGCATGTAACTAAAAAATAACACGTATTTGCAACATATATGTTGAATTTACTTTGTGAACTTGTTGTTTATTGTTTTTAGTTAATAAAAACCATCACAATACAAAATACATTTTACATAGATTTTTAAAAGGATGTCGCTCCATCTCATTAAAACGTTATATGTATTAATACATCAAATAATAGAGTTTTATTACAATTTTATAAAATATATTCAGAACATAGTTATAAGTACTTTACAGTTTTCAAAAGGTTTGTATGGGGGGGTACGTAGGAGATATGGCAAGCATGATTCTGTGGTTCATGATGTTGTCGATTACCACATCTTTAGCTTCCTTAACAATGACATACAGTTAAAGTTTGCCTTTATGGATACTTCCTACTGTCTGCTTTACTGCTTTGTCATGGATTTGCAAATATTTCAGCAATTTTAAATTTAAGCGAGGATCGGTAGAGTCCAAGCTTCTCATGACTGCTGTTCTACATGTACGGATCCCTCGCTCATTAAATAAAAACTTTAAAAGTAATCAGCATGCATTAATCATTTTGGGGCATATGCAAACCAAATGAACAAAATCTTCTTCTGCAGCGTCACATAATCTACATGTTTTTGGTCCATTATATCGCCAAAGAAGTTTTTCAGATAAAGACGGTAGGTCCCCTAGGAGCATAGCCATTAATTGTTTCTTAAAGCGCACTGGATAGGTTAGTTGGAAATAAGTTGCAGGTTGCAATGTGACATATAGTAACTTCTTTTATGATTTGATCTTCCAGCTTGATCTTTAAAGATGCCCCAATGTTCCTCCGTATACGCATAGCTTTTGTTTTAGAGATATTTATTTCTAAATTGTTATGTTTTGTATAGGTCGCTATTTTTTGAAGTAGTCTTTGAAGACCAATTTCCGTATGACTCAACAGTACAATATCATCAGCATAAGCTAAATGGGTCCTAGTCAGTGGTCCTAGTCTTGGTGCGTGTGCGTGAACGGAATCCAAGTGGAGAGACAAATCTGCCATAAATAGATTGAACAGGTGTGGGGCTAGCACACAACCTTGCTTAAGCCCCCTAGCCGTTGGTATTTTTCTTGACAATTTGGTTCCATCCCCTACTTTAATTTGTATCCACGTATCTGTATATAATGACTCGATTGCTCTTAGTAACTTTGTTTGTATGCCCCAATTTCTTAATTTGGCCCAAAGAAGTGAACGATCCACCCGGTTGAAGGCAGCCTTCAGGTCTATAAAACAGAGTTGTAATTTTTTCTTTAGACGTTTGCTTTTTTCCACAATAACTGATACTGCTAGCATGTTAATTGCAGTCCCGTATCCCTTCCGGAATCCTGTTTGCTGAGATGGAATCAGATTCTTGTCATTTGACCACTCTATTAACTCTTCCAATATTATTGATGCATAGTATTTTGCTTCTGTATCAGTAAGCGCTATTGACCAATAATTGGATGGATTTGTTTTAGCACCACCCTATAAATAGGGTTTATTATCGATCCTCTCCAACTATCAGGAATTGAACCTGTATTTTCCACCTCTTTGAACAGTGGCATTAAGCAATTGGCCCAATATTTTGAGTCAGTTTTAAATAAGGCTGGTGGAATGCCATTTGGACCGGGAGCACTATCGCTTCTTCCAAATTTAATAACCTTTTCGATTTTAGTGCTCAGTGTATCATCCATTTCGGGCAGATGGGCATAATGGAATGATGGTTCAATAGTTTGATTAATTTTGTTATTTTCATTAGCCCTTAATTGATTTTCGGTGAAAAAGAGTTTTGTTAAATACACAGCCCAAGCTTCTTCTGTAACGTTTGTTGATATTTTTGTGTTAAGAGACTTATTTAGGCCATTTATTATTTTCCAAAATGCTTTAGCATTTGATTGTTTGCAATTATAGACCATTTTTGCCCAAAACTCATCTGTTTTTCTTTTTTCTTGCCAGACGTGTTTCTTAAACTCTTTTTTCAGCATTTTTAGCTTGTCCCAAGCATCTGAACTATTGCCTTGTTTTTTTACCTTCCTTATTTCTCTTTACTTTGTGAAATGATTTGGTTAGTTGCTATTAAGACAATTTGTGCTAGATGCACGCATTATCCGCTTGACTCCTTTTCACTCTGGATAAACGTTTGGCTTCTATTTCCACTTTCTTTTGTTTGGCTCACTTTCATTCTTCTCCTAGCTGTGTCAGAATTTCTCTGAACAGCTACATTTAAATGCCATAATATGGTATATGTGACATGTTAGCTAAGGAACATCTTTTCTGCTGCCAATACATGTCGCAACAAAATGTTACACTGTTGCTTATTGAGACACAAGATTTAATACTTTGAATAACTATATGTCTTGGCACAAGTGAACTGCAGAAAAGGGACTTTGAGCCGATAGCCAAATATATATTACAACAATACAGTGACTAACATTTTGCCTTCTTTTAATCGTTAAGAATAGAGTTGATTAGGACATGTATTTGCCCTCACTAGCCCCACTTATTCGGCATATGGGGCACATATGGCAATAATGAACTCTGGTGCCCTCCTTTTAGGATTACACATTTGGATCTCATTTTAATTGTTATCTTCAACTGAGATGTAATACTCATGCTATCACACTGGGTTTACACTTCAATCACAATTTCATTGAATCCAACGTACTGGAATCAGTTACAAGATGGCTCTTGAACTGGGCTGTCTTTGTAATTAGAATCGGGCAGTCTTCCATTTTGACTGCCCGGCTTTTAAACAGTACATGACACTTGGGAGCTACACATGCGTTCAGAACACAAACCGTAAGGCTATTCTATATTTGCAATAAAGTTGTCTACAAACATATTACCTTGGCTGACCATATTACAATTTAATAATAATTAAGGATTCTCTTTCCGTTGCTCTTCCTTATATTTACTAGCTATGGTTTGGAGACAAATGCAGGCTTATCAAGGTGTCTCTTTTCACAACAACAGTTTTCATACCAACGCAGGTGCATGTTTTATCAACACAGTGTTTAACCGATTTAGAGATATATAGGAATTATTAAATACTTAATGGTTTAAAATTTCCCTAAGGTTGTGGCTATTACATACATATGTTACATATACATACATGCACACACATATACATAGACACACATATTTATACATGCATACATACACATATACATATAAGCATATACAAACACACTCATACATATATATAACAAAACAATACCCTTTCAGGCATAGAGTGACGCATACATTATGCGAAGAAGAAGCAGAGAACACAGGGTAGTTCTCAAGTTTAGGTGGAAAGCAGCTCCTGTATAGAGTATCCTCAACATCAGCGACACTCTAGATCTGATCACCTAAAAGGTCTGCTTTTCTATCAAAGTTTTTAAGCATAGGATAAGCACAGTGCCATCCATGCCGAGATAGAAAGGGATAAAGTATTTTGGCATTTCTACAGCAAAGTCTTTAAGCTTAGGAATAGCACAGTGATGTCCATGCCGAGCTGTAAAATAGCAAAAGCCCTTTCACCACTCCAGGCACAGTATTGCAGCTTTGAATTAGTGAAATATCTACAGAGCCAACCTAAAATGTATAAAATCAACCCCCGACATGTGTTTCGCTCTCATTAGAGCTCTTCAGAGAGGTACAGCTTTGTCCAGACACAAGGGAGCACCCAGTACAAGTCAAAACAATATCCTTTCAGGCATAGAGTGACGCATAAATTATACAAAAAAGAAGCAGAGAACTCTGGGTAGGTTTCATGTTTAGGTGGAAAGCAGCTCCTGTGTAGAGCACCCTCAACACCATCAACACTCTAGATCTGCTCACCTCAAAAGTCTGCTTTTCTATCAAAGTTTTTAAGCATAGGATAAGAACTATACATATATCTATATCTATACATATATACATTGATATATTACCTACTGGCTGTTGCCAGTAGGTAGTTATAGTTAGGATCTACTTTCCATAGGAAATCCGCAACATTCTATTGGGAATAACTTTGGCGACGGTTGACGAATCTTCACGAATTTCTCAAAATAGGTGGCCCGCTCCTTCCCTGAAAATGTGGGGGGGATTGTCAAGCGGGGGCTGAGATAAAAGGGGGGTCCCAAAACGTGTTTTCTCCATGTTAATTTCCATAGGGCGGTCGAACTCACTTTTAGCCCGAACGGCTGAATGGATTTCCACCAAACTTGGCAAAATTGTAGGGACTGGTACCCCGATGTACCTTTGCTATGTCTCAAGATATATGCTCCAGTGGTTTTTACGAAAATTAACTTTGAAAAAATATATATTGGGCTACATTGGGCTATATATATGTTAGAACCCAAATGTAGCCCAATGTAGCCCAAAGATGGCCACCAGAGACAAAAAAAACAAATGTAGCCCAAATATTAGCCAGATGTAGCCCAACTATAGCCCAATGACAGAATGTCCCAGAGTGTTCTAAAGAACAACTAGAGCACTGACTGTCTTACTTATGACAAAAGTAGCTGATCGCAGTATCTGCATTTCAGGACGCCTTTGTTGAATGCAGGCTGAATGTTTGGAACCAGCTCTTGCGATCGCCCCCTCACTGAAGTAGTTGCTCCTCCGGTGGATGTAGAGGCCCCATCACTGGGAACCTCTTGTGCCAGAGCCCTAACACTTTCCCGGGCAAAATTCTGGGGATGCTTCCGTTCCACATGGCGAAGCATTGTGGAGTTCCCAAAAGAATATTTCTTAGTGGGGTCACCCCGTGACAGGACTGTGTGGCAGATCCGGCACTCCACTTTTGGAGCATTGACCTTCTTCTGGTCATCTGGTATGGAAAAAAAATTCCAGATGAAATGCTCTTTGACCTTCGGCTGAGGAGGCTCTTCATCAATGAATTCAGGCTCATCTTCACTGCTGGATGGTCTGGCAGCCATGATTATCCAAGAAAGATCGAAGAGAAAAAAGGCAGGTCTTTCAGTCACAAAAGTGAAAGAAGAAGTGAAGGAAATGGGTGGGGATTTCATTCTTTGTAAAAAAAAACTGTTAGCAACCAATGAAAAGTGTTATTTTAAGGTCACATGACTTGACGCGCTGACGCTGCGCGCACCGGAGCGCTTCCGGGGGCGCATAAGCGGCGCAAACGTAGGCGCTTCCGCGGGCGCATACGCAGCGCAAACGTAGGCGCTTCCGGGGGCGCTTACGCGGCGCGCCGAAGTGACGTTTTGATAGTTTCACGGAAATGCAAAATTATTTTCATTTCCTTATTCAAAAAAACTGCTTTTATATGTATGGTACTAAATGTCTTGCGTTATTCTTTACTTTTCATTCATATTTTTTTACACGAACGCAAGTAGCGCTCTGGGTGCGCTTTCCGGAGAGCTTACCAGTGCGCGGACCCAGAGCGCCCCAAGAAAAAATGCAAATTTTTTTTTTTTTTTTAAATATTATTATAAATAAAAATAATACTAATTAATACTCACACAAAACAGCAAATTAAAAAAAAAATCGTAGGTTACAAACTCGATATAGAAAGGAATTAGCATTTAAAAAACCTATGAAATTCACTGAAAAAACCATAGGTTTCATACCAGTTATAGTTAGGAATTAGCATTTAAAAAACCTATTAAATTCACTGAAAAAACCATAGGTTTCACACAAGTTATAGTTACCTGGAAATTTTACTGACATAAAACCATTGAAATTCCCACGTTATAGTTAGTTGGACTCACTATAACTTGCGCGCCTGCAATGCACTGCTGATGATGTCACATATTACATCACTCATGACATGGTCAGTGACATCACTCATGACATCACTGATGACACCATCCTTGTGACAGAGTGGCAGACCTCCTTTTAGTGTAATGTAACCCTTGAAACACATATTCAAAAATAGAAACTAACATTTTCAAAAACATGGAGATATCCATACCAGTTACAACAACCAATTCAGTAATTCCGCCATCTATATACACATCCACTCATTCACAAACAGTTCTATATAGTCACTCATACATATACTCACTCATCATATGTAGTGATACACTTATACATCCTGTTACACACCGACAGTCATCCAAAAATTACTCACACACATACTCACACATGCAAATAAACTATTGAACATCCATTTATTTGCATATACAGCTATACACACACTACCACCTTACTTCTAAGGAAACTTACACATACTTACTCTCTTAAACAATCACTTATAGAAACACATACTTATTTAAACAGGAACTCTTACAATCTCTAACTCACACATTTACTCACTTATATACATCAATACTCCATATACTAGATTAAAACATATGTAGTTACTGATAAAGACACTAGTGAGACAGTCATTCACTCACTAACACACACATATACACACTCATCCACCCATACAGTCGTGCACATAAGCTGTCTTCAAAACACATACAAACAGTGAGTCAGTCATTGATGCATCTATGTGCTAAGTAATACCCCGCCAAACCATACAGACACTCATACTGATACTAAAAAAACATCTAATAACCCATATACACACACATGTAGCTACTCACCAACCCATGCAGTCACTTATACACAAAGTGAAACACTGATACAAACATTTAAATATTTAAACATTACTCGCTAATATATGTATTCACTAAGATACACTTAATAAGCCAGTTAATCAATCAATTTAAAAAAAAAAAAAACATCCATTTAGACACTTATTTAAACATTTATTCTTCCATCCACCTTTACAAATACATATATAAAACATATTTATTTTTCAGAAAGACACACATTCACTGGATGGTGTCATGAGTGATGTCATGAATGATGTCACTGACCATGTCATGAGTGATGTAATATGTGACATCATCAGCAGTGCATTGCAGGCACACAAGTTATAGTGAGTCCAACTAACTATAACGTGGGAATTTCAATGGTTTTATGTCAGTAAAATTTCCAGGTAACTATAACTGGTGTGAAACCTATGTTTTTTTCGGTGAATATATATATATATATATATATATATATATATATATATATATATATATATATATATATATATATATATATATATATATATATATATATATATATATATATATGAAACAGCAAACTCACAACTGCTTTGGACGCAGTTCAGGCGAGCGCAGACCTCCAGCAATCTCCCAAATCAGATCAAAATAGATGAGCCAGAAACCAACGATATTTCAGTTGAAGCAGTGCATTTAATAGGCAGTAAATAGTGCAGAGCAAGTGCCCTCCATGACGCGTTTCGCCCCGCGGACGGGGCTTGGTCACATTATATATATATATATATATAAGATCCAACACGTTGCCGGCGGCAGCCGTCAGCCAGCACACACGTTCACAGACTCCTTGAATAATCACCGCAAGCCAGAATTCTTTGCAGAAAAATGTATTGCCAACAAATGGTGAAGGTGGCGCCAGTCATCAGACGCGTTTCGGACTTACGTCCTTGCTCACTGATGAGCGAGTGAGGTGGAGGTCACACATATATACAAAATAGATACACATATGAAATTCGCGCCTAAACCAAAAACTAAACATAGTTGGTGGACTCACATGAAAAGTCACATACCAAACCTGATTTGCGGGCGCCATTTTGTAGTGGTATACGGTGGAATACAAATGTGTGCTATGACCATCACATAAATAAATCAAATCTGTTGCATCGAGTGTAATCAAATAGAAACGTACCACAACACAAATATTTTTAACCTGTTTCCAAAGGAAAAACGTTATGGCACACTTCACAACCAAACATAAATATACCGTGTGAAACATTGTACAGATATATTCATATGCAGTTTAAACAAATTTTAGGAATGATTGCACAATGTAACTATTAATTCCGTACATGTACAGCGCGCTGATGTTATAGGTTTCATTGCGATATGAATACAGAAAAATGAAAATAAATTCATTTTCATGTTTTGTCAATCGACTCGATGCAATCTATATGTAAAATATGATATTGTCGCATATTGATTCCAGGTGAGTGGGCAATGTCCGTACAAATACGTTTGGAAACACTAAACCAAATATGTTCACATTCTTCAAAAGAAAATCAATTGTGTAGAATGGTAATCGGAATACCCGACCAGAGAATATAATACATCGTTATTCGAGTTATGATTCCATAATTAAACTGTACCCCTTGGTACCTAGTATGGGATGTTTGTAAAAGATACCTCGAATTTGGTTATGTCACATGCGGTGATTGTAGAAATGTGGCCAATAGTGTAAAAATTGGCCTACCATTTAGCTCCACAGTGATCTACCAATTTTGTGTTTACCAAGGAAAAAAGCCCAACTCAACATTTATGACCCACATGGATGGTCAAGTATTGATAATAGGACACTCCAATTAAAAAGTGAAGGCTTAAAAACGGAACTTCTCATATAAATACCATGAGAGCCGTGAAACTGTGCGTTTGAAAATAATAAAGTGCTGAGGTGTAAATGTGTAAATTAAATGTTTCAAAAGGATCTGTATGCCCAAGTTAATACTTTTAGATCTTTGCATTATGATTCATATCATGCTCAGGCTACACTGGACAGTCCTAAAACAACTGACAAAAACGAGAAATAGGGAATTATGTGGACAAATCCATTTGAAAACCATGTACTCTAGCTATATATATCGGTGGGTGTCAGCCTACCGTGCGGAGTTCCAGTTAAACCTTATAGAATAACGTTCACCGCTTATACAGAAGCCCTATATCAGATACATACCCATGGGTAAGCTAAACGTGTAATGGCAACTATAAGAAATTGCGCAAATCTTCCCCTATGTTCAAACCCCCGGGGTGCTTGCTGTTAAGCATGACAATATATTTCGACTCCAGTTGGCGTAGACGTTTTTCATTGTCTCCTCCTTTCTTGCTGGGGATTATAGCATCTATCACAAAGTATTTTAGCTGATTTAGGTTTTGATTGTGAACAGATTGAAAATGCCTAGCCACTGGGTAGGCGGGATCCGCATTCACTATGGCCCGTAAATGCTGAAGGATACGTAAATAAACCGCCCCTTTGGTACTCCCTACGTATATGAGGTCACAGCTGCATTGTAATATATAAACCGCTAACTCAGTGCGGCAAGTGTAGTGAGATTTGAGCATGATAGGTTGGGTGTCAAACGGTGTTGGGAAAGATTTTATATTGACACCGAATTTACATGCTCTGCAGCTAATGCAGCGAAAAAATCCTTTACGTGGGGATAGCCAATTATCAGCTGGTGTTTCTGGGCTGTTTTTGACTAAGTTGTTACGCATTGAGTATGCCCTTCTGAAGGTGATAGTAGGGGATTGTGGCATAATGTCCCTGAGAATGTTATCAGTCAGGACAATTGGCCATTCGCGTTTAATGAGTTTGGTGATTGCTTTGGCCTGACGGCTGTACCCCGTTATTAAACGTATGGTATTACCATCCTGTGCTTCTGAATGAGTAACATTGATTCTTGATCTAAGAGGATCTAAAAGTATCTGTCTATCCATTCTGTTGGCTTTTTTCTCATCATAGCCCCTGACTAGTAAACGACGTCTACATTCCTCCTGATGGTAGTCTCTTATTTCTGTGGTGCTGCATGATCGATGAATTCTTAAGAATACTCCATATGGGATGGCGGCTATAGTGTGTCTTGGATGGAAGCTGTGTGCATGAAGGATAGTGTTCCCTGAGGTAGTTTTCCTAAATAAACCTGTGGTGATTTTGCCCTCAATGATTTTAACATGCACATCTAGGAATGTGGCCACATCCCTACTAATTTCTGCTGAGAATTGAAGATTCAGACAGTTGTCATTGATGTTCTTGACAAATGTTTCAGCTTCGACAACATTGCCACGCCATATGATGAAAATATCATCTATGTACCACCAGTATTCAATGATATTCTCCTCCCACCATGGTTTGTGGGTAACTTTGAGGACATGTTCCTCCCACCACCCCACGTGGAGCCCCGCGTAGGTGGGGGAAAAACATGCCCCCATCGCCACCCCTCTTTGCTGTTTGAACACCTCATTGTTAAATAGAAATACATTATTGTTCAAGCATATTTCTATCATGGATAGAAGCATCATATTGTGGCAGTGAAATTCTATAGGTCTCTGATCAAGAAAATGCTTTACCGCTCTGATGCCATCCTTGTGTTCAATGCTTGTGTAAAGTGAGGCGATGTCCATGGTGATAAGAAGATGATCGGCAGACCAAGGGCACTGGTCAAGTTTGTGTAAGAAATCCGTTGAGTCTTTGAGATATGCAGGTAATTTTAGGACAAAGTCTTGAAGATAGAAATCAATATACTTTGATGTATTCTCAAAAATACCATTGATGGCGGACACAATCGGCCTTCCTGGTACTGGAGTGGTCTGTTTGTGCACTTTCGGAATGAAATAAATGTTTGGAGTCACTGGATGTAATTTGTGCAAAAATTTTAGTTCATCTTTAGAAATTAAACCATCCCTCTTCCATTGTTGTAATTTCTTTGCATATACATCTTCTATAGTTTTGACAGTTTTCATGTCAATTCTACTATAGCAGGTAGGGTCATTGAGTTGACGATATGCCTCATGGATGTAGTCCTCTTTTGCCCAGAGAACTATGTTTCCACCCTTGTCTGATTAGTTGATGACAATCTTGGTTTCCTTTTGTAACTTGTTCATAAGGGTGTGATATGCTCTCATTTTGTGGTCTTGATGTTTACGCTGTTTCATTGTCTTGATTTGTAATTTTTTAAGTTCTGCCACTAGTCTGTCTGCATAGATGTCGATAGCGTCTCTGGGCATGTTGGGAACGAATGTGGATGGGGGTTTAAAAGGAGTGCTAGTTGACTGGGCCACATCAATTTGTTCATATTCGGCCATGTCTTGTGTGCTTATAGTGTCATCCATATCCACTTGCAGTTGGTGCACGGTCTTCATAAGGGTGATAGCTTTTCCTGCCAATCCACTAGGCATGGGGCCTCTTTTCTTCTCTTGGCCCGACTTAGTGCTCGTGCTGTTCTTTATGGCATAATATTTCTTAAGTTTGATTTTCCTGATATATTTGAAAATATCCACCCTGGTGTTAACATAATTGAAATTGCTTTCGGGACAAAATGAAAGGCCTAACAAGAGCAATTGTTTTTCAGCTTCATCCAACTGGACCCTGGATAGGTTGACAATGGTATTTTCGTTTACTGATTTTTGTTCTGCCACTGTTTCTTTTTTGATGGTCTCCCTCTTGGCTTTGGCGCATCTGCGGCGTTATTTGCGTCTCCTGTTGTGCCTTTGGGTAGAGTTGATTTTGGAATACGTGCTCGTAGGGTCTGTTTTCTCTGGAGTCTTACGTATTCCATCTCCTCCCCCAATGTTAATTGGCCCAAATCCTCATCGTCTCGTGTTTTCAATGCGCCATCGTCGGAGCCATCACTGCTAGGAACCAGGCTCAGATCTGATCCGGACAGGGTAGAGCCCATCGTTGATGTCGTTGCTTGTTGGGTTGGAAGCGCCCCTTTGTTTGGCACATTCTTTTTTTGTCTTCTTAACTGGTCATATTTCCTAGCAAAAGTATATATTTGCCCCAGGGCATAGTCTTGCTCATCCCGGGCAAATTTGTATGCCTTCCTTGTTTTAATTGTAGCTTCTTGTTTTTTCAGGCGTTCAGTTATTTCATTAGTAGTCTTTTCAATGAAAGCTCTGTCTGTGTCGAAGATATCTTTTTTCAGTTCTTCATTAATTTTTGCTATTTCACCTAAGTTCTTCTGCCAATCTATTATTGCATATTTGACCAGTAAGCATAACAAGCGCATTGATGCCTCTAAATTACTTTCAGCCCAGTCCTTTAATAAATCAGGGTTCGGATTCTCAAAGCTGGGAACCAACATAATTCTGAGGCCACGGGGCACCCTTCCAACTTCACGATATTTTTCTAGGGAGCGGATCTCCCACCACTTCGTGAGCTCCCCCCTCCGGTTCTTTTCAAGTTCTCGCATTAATTTCTTTACTTCAGTGTCACTTTCAGTTGTTTTATTCGATCCAGCTTTAGCGTTTTGTTTAACTTTAGGCAAATTTAAAAAGAGCTCTTCAAAGGCCTGATCTCTCTCCCGCTCCTCTGACATGGCGCCACCAAACTTAAATTATTTCCCAACAATCAAGTGCTATTATGTCTCAGCACCTGAACTGCTGGCTTTTCGCGGTACCTCCCCAACCTGCAGCTATACTTAATGCGATATAGATTCACCTTGGATACCTCTTCCGGTTGATGTCCTCCGACGTCTCCCTCAGCAGTAACCGAGTGATTCCAGTCGCTTCTTGCCGTATCGTGCAGGGGGCTGACCAAAGTTGCTCCTCACTGGAACAAAAAATCCAAGCCAGTCAGTGTCAGGTCAGCTCGCTTTCTGGTGGAGGGGTCTGTGTCTTCGGGGAACCGACCTCGTCCCGAATAAATAAGATCCAACACGTTGCCGGCGGCAGCCGTCAGACAGCACACACGTTCACAGACTCCTTGAATAATCACCGCAAGCCAGACTTCTTTGCAAAAAAATTTATTGCCAACAAATGGTGAAGGTGGCGCCAGTCATCAGACGCGTTTCGGACTTACGTCCTTGCTCACTGATGAGCGAGTGAGGTGGAGGTCACACATATATACAAAATAGATACACATTTGAAATTCGCGCCTAAACCAAAAACTAAACATAGTTGGTGGACTCACATGAAAAGTCACATACCAAACCCGATTTGCGGGCGCCATTTTGTAGTGGTATACGGTGGAATACAAATGTGTGCTATGACCATCACATAAATAAATCAAATCTGTTGCATCGAGTGTAATCAAATAGAAACGTACCACAACACAAATATTTTTAACCTGTTTCCAAAGGAAAAACGTTATGGCACACTTCACAACCAAACATAAATATACCGTGTGAAACATTGTACAGATATATTCATATGCAGTTTAAACAAATTTTAGGAATGATTGCACAATGTAACTATTAATTCCGTACATGTACAGCGCGCTGATGTTATATGTTTCATTGCGATATGAATACAGAAAAATGAAAATAAATTCATTTTCATGTTTTGTCAATCGACTCGATGCAATCTATATGTAAAATATGATATTGTCGCATATTGATTCCAGGTGAGTGGGCAATGCCCGTACATGTTTTATGTCAGTAAAATTTCCAGGTAACTATAACTGGTGTGAAACCTATGGTTTTTTCGGTGAAATATATATATATATATATATATATATATATATATATATATATATATATATATATATATAAAAAAAATCCAAATGGAACCTCCGTCAGCTCACCAGCGTCGTACACGCTACTCTGAACACCAAAGGAACCACGAACCACGAACCACAATCTTCAGGCAAGTATTTTATTTTCTGTTGTTTTTCCTCCTGGGCGTTTTGGACACCACTAGCCCTTGTTCACATGTATATATATATATATATATATCAAACAGCAAAGGGTGTCCCTTTAAGGAAGCCACACGCTGGAAGGTGAAAATTAGCCTTTATTCATAAAATCACTGACATTACCTTCAAGGACAAATTTAACTCTCCCCTCTTCACTCCGCAGGATAATATTGTAACCGCTCTTGATACATTTGAAATGACAACCAGGGAAGCCATAGATATAATTGCCCCTTTAAAACAGTTTAAACCTAGACCGGCTAACAAACAGGAAGTTTGGTTCTCTGACCACCTAAGGACACTTAAACGAACAGCCAGGAAATTAGAAAAGAGGTGGAGAACCTCCCACCTGTTAGAAGACAGAAAAGAGTATTGGGATGCACTGTCCATTTATCACAAAGCTATTCGTATAGCACGTAAAACCTTTATTGCATCACAGATTAAAGATGCAGGAAACTCTCCAAGGGTCCTCTATCAAATCTTAAACACCTTTGTTAAGCATGTTGCTTGTGAGTCCTCTGAAATGGCCTCTCAACAACTTTGTGATGAAATTTCCTGCTTCTTCACCAACAGAATTAATGCAATCTACGATAAAATAGTCCATGCTAACAAGGCAACCACCACAGATTTGGAACTCCATCAGGCAGATATGGAATTGAAGCAGGATACATACTCTATAGACACTTTTCCCATTTCTTTACAAGAAACCTCTTCATTAATACTACAGATTAAAAGTGGTAGTCCAGATGATACCATTCCTGCTAAGATAATGCCTGTCCTAGCAGAACAACTCTGCCCCACGGTTGAAAAACTGGTGAATCTTTCACTCAGTTCAGGTACCGTACCCAGTGAATGGAAATGGGCCTTGGTCAGACCCATAAGGAAAAATACTGCTATCCCATGGACTGACCTTACTAACCTTAGACCCATTTCCTTACTGCCATTTTTAGGGAAACGGATTGAAAAGTAAAACCGTCATCTGTCTAGATACATCGAACTTGCTGGAACCCTGGACTACTCTCAGTCAGGGTTCAGGCCACAATATAGCACCGAATCCACTCTTCTGTCTGTCACTGACGATCTACACATGTACCAGGACAGGGGCTTTTCAGTGATCCTGGTTCTATTAGATCTATCGGCAGCGTTCAACACTGTGTCTCATACCATCTTAACTGATCGGTTGTCGAACGCTGGCATCAAGGACAAAGCCCTTGACTGGCTGAAGAGCTTCTTATCCAATCGCACCCAGAGAGTCACCATGGGTGCGTATCGTTCAGCGGAAGTAGAGATCTCAAAAGGGGTGCCACAGGGCTCTTGTTTAGGCCCCACCCTTTTTAACATATATGTGGCATACCCCTGGCAAGAGTGATGCGTAGATATGGTTTCATCCCAGTATCATACGCGGATGATACTCAGCTCCTCTTCTCCTTTAAGACTCTATCCGCTGAAGTAAGAAACTCCTTCTCATCAGGTATGAAAGCAGTAGCAAACTGGATGTCCGTCAACTACCTTCAGTGTAATGTCAACAAAACTGAGGTAATGTTGTTTGGGGAAGCCAAAATTCTCTGGACTCCAGATTGGTGGCCCCAAGACCTAGGAGCAGTGCCAGAACCTAAACAGGTCGTGAAGAATCTGGGGATTCGATTTGACCAAGATCTGTCATTAAAACAACATGTTACCTACATCTCGGGTATATGTTTTCATACCATTAGCCTGTTACGCAAAGTCTTCCCTTTGCTACCTGACTCGGTCAGGAAAACTCTTGTTCAGTCTTTGGTCTTAAGTCGTATCGACTATTGTAATGGCCTGTTGCTCTCCGCCAACGAAGGCGTGTTGGCCAAGCTTCAGGTCACTCAGAACACGGCAGCTCGCCTTGTCCTTAATGCCCCCCCGAGAACAGCATCTAAGCCCCTCCTTGAGCAGCTACATTGGCTCTCAATCCGACAGAGAACTAAGTTTAAAATATGTTGTCTGATCCATAAGTGTCTAAATGGACAAGGACCCGCCTATCTTGAAAATAAATTTACTCCCTATACTCCCATTCGATCTCTTAGGTCTAGCAACCTTCTTCTTTTAGTGGTTCCCATTGCTAAGAAAGCAAGACAGGGGAGTAAAGCGTTATCTATCATTGGACCTACCCTATGGAACAAACTTCCTCTGTCTTTGCGTCAATGCAAGGGACATAGGACTTTCAGGAAACTCTTGAAAACTCTTCTGTTCAAAAATGAAATCTAGATTCCATTCTATTCTTTCCACTCAAACATAACTCCAGTTGTCACCGGACCAATAAGCGCAGAGATACTCCATCTGGAGTCGATTCGAGCGCCATACAAACCAGCAAATAAAGCAGCAGCAGTGAAAACAGGATCCTGTTCAGAAAGTCTTGAGCCCAGCCCGACGCGTTTCGTGCACACCTGTAATTCCTCGTGGGCTGATGTCAAAAAACACTCCCTTAACTCTTGCGGCACTGAAATAGCACAAAGGGCCCGCCCCAGTGGGCGTAGGCAGTACCACTGCCTGCTGGTCCTTGTAGTGCCGCTGATGTCCCTCCAGTGAGTGGTGCCGGCAGTGTCCTCATAAAACTAAATTAAACCCCAGTGGGTGAGAACAGTTTCAAAAGATGCTCTGTAGGACTTCCATAACGCCCCTCCAGCCCTTGAGGAGACACCCTTTGTTGATTGATATATATATATATATATATACACACATGAAAGCTCAAAGGTTACCCTGTAATGGAAGGCACGCCGACGCTGTTCTTAGTGTAGCACCTAGCAGCTAATCACCTGTGTGGGATTAAAGAAAAAAATCCATTAGGACTACGAGGCCCAGAAATCTTCGTTCTATCGGGACGGCCCAAACAGGGCGGGTCTACGTGTACCAAAGAAAAGAAAGGTGGTCCTAAAGACACAGAAAATTCACCTGCATCCACGCCTCTGAGGAAGAGGTTTTTACCTCGAAACGCGTCAGGCGATAAGGACGCTGTTGAACTGCTAAAGCGTTTAGTGACACTATTGCCCTCATACCAGCAAAAAGGTGCTACACTAAGAACAGCGTCGGCGTGCCTTCCATTACAGGGTAACCTTTGAGCTTTCATTTTTGGCGGCAGCCCAGCCGTCGGAAGAGCACCACCCTGCAACAGGGGGCCAGAAGATTGATTTTGGATCTTCATACTGGGGGCGCTGTCATGGATTTAGAGGGGAAGCGTGTGCATCGAGGCCCATCTGGGGGCTTGGAACTTTTGCGGCAGCTAATCACCTGTGTGGGATTAAAGAAAAAAATCCATTAGGACTACGAGGCCCAGAAACCTTCGTTCTATCGGGACGGCCCAAACACGGCGGGTCTACGTGTACCAAAGAAAAGAAAGGTGGTCCTAAAGACACAGAAAATTCACCTGCATCCACGCCTCTGAGGAAGAGGTTTTTACCTCGAAACGCGTCAGGCGATAAGGACGCTGTTGAACTGCTAAAGCGTTTGGTGACACTATTGCCCTCATACCAGCAAAAAGGTGCTACACTAAGAACAGGGTCGGCGTGCCTTCCATTACAGGGTAACCTTTGAGCTTTCATATATATACACATACATACATACACACACACACACACACATATCACTCAAGGAACTATAACTTGTGTCCCTAAAGTAACTATAATTCATGTTCCTGCCATGCACAGTGTTGTTATCAATGATGTTATTTCAGATGTGATCAATGCAGTTATTGAACATGCTATGAGCGATATGTGACAGAAGAAACAGTGCATGGCGAGGGTGCGATATATAGTTACTTAAAGGCGTGAGTTACAGTTCCTTCAGAGAAGTACCAGAAATGCCCAGTAACAATACAGGAAGCAATATGGCAGAGCATAGCGAGAAAACAGTGTATGGAAAGTGAAATCGTTACAGAACTGCAAGACTGGGAGAGGTTGTAGCAGCACTGTCAGATGCAAGAGGCGAGAGCCGTTTCTTAACCCCTTCGATGCTCATGACGAGCTCAGCTCGTCATGAGTTACGCCTGTCGTACGCTCATGACGAGCTGAGCTCGTCATGTAACGCAGGTTTTTTTAAAACTCAGCGCACAGCAGGAAAACGGCCCGCGCGCATGAGGTTAAAGATAGTGAACATAAATCAACGGTGTATGCTTATACTAATAATACTTATCAACTTCAGAAGCAATTTAATTGAGGAAATGAATAGCAGAATGAGTATTAAATGACATGAAGGGGGGGGGCACTTTCCTCTATGACAGTTCCACTGAGAACAATAATCTGCTTCTGTGCATCTATGTTAACAACATGCAATCACTGCTGCAGCGCCAAAACTCAATTAAGTTAAGGTTTGCGGTATGAGATATACACATTAACATAGCGAAGAACGCAAACTATTTTGTTTTAAACAACTCCCAGTCTCAGCTGAGCCTCCAGTCTATTCTTATGGACATGAAATTCAGTCCAGAACAAACATCTGCTGAGGATCTTAGGACCCAGTAAGAATGTCAATATCCTCTCATTCGATAATATATTAGAATGCATTCCACAAAACTAGTAATCGGGTGCCAGTTAACATCTACATTAACATCAATCTAACACCCATCATTCCCTTTGGTTTGATTTTAATTATAGCATATTTAAGTCTACTTTTAACAGGGGTGGTCGGATTTTATAAATTATCTACTTGTCCATGGGACGCTTCACATATCTACTTGTCCTGTAAAATAATTCACTTATCCTTTTGGTGCCATGCAGTGAGGTAACAAATTATGACAGCATTCTCATTATGTCAGAGTTCGGTTTATAGCCAATTATACCAGAAGTCATATTTTATCAGGGTTTGGATTTTAGCGATGTGTGATTTTGCCATCTTTCTGCAAACCTACATGCATGAGGCTGGAAGTAGCGGGAAGCAGTAGCTTCAGGGTTGGACTGCGCTTTGAGTCTGTCCATACTCCCAATTTACACGTTTAAGGATTTTCATCAACTATTCTTAAATCTCTCACCAAACTATTTTCTTCTAATCTTTTGGTACACTGAGAATGGTTGGAAATGTACTCCTGAAAAGGGCAGTAGTAAACCTTTTTCCAGGGTGGGAAAAAAGGGATTGTAGGGAAAGTGAAATTGCTCATGCTCAGTTGATTTTTCTTCTGAGCAAATATAAACATGCATATGAGTTCATGTGAAAATGCAGTTCCTACTTTTTCTAGGAGTATCGTTCAGCTTACTTCAGCAATAGGCTAACTTTACTCAGACAGCATTCTGCATTTTCACAAGGAGCACATTCACACACAAAGTAGTTCCCTTCGGTGCCAAGGACTACTATGGTAATGTGCGCTTTTTGAGAAGCAAAAATTATAACTGATTTTAGCCTATGTTTTTGTTAATTGGGGAGGGCCTGGAAGCTCCCAGCACTAAAAACCATGTCAAAACAAAAATGCATTGACAAAACCCAAAAAACTGGCAACCAATGCCAGGCCTTTCCCTTTGACAAAGCCGATATGTTTTCATGTTTACCATAATCATGCCGAAATTCCTTCTACCTTGATTTGCCATGATTAATCGTTTTTTAAGACATACTTGCCAGCATGAACCATGTTTTACTAAATGATGCTTTTAAACTAAATAGTACTTAAAATGACAATAGTTTAGAAAACATTTTTCTTTTTTAACTTATGTATACAATTTATTTTGAAAGCAATCATCAATCTTGGTTTCATGCATCTAATCAGAGAGCATTCTGGGAGCATTATAATTATTTAAAATGGTTAAACTTTGGACACAAATTTTATAATGTAACAATTGTCAGTAATGCAAGCGAGCTTGCACAATTTCCTCAGAGTGCTCACCCTAATAATAAAGGCTTTGCATTAATGAACCATAAAATTTGATGTTTGAATAGGATGCACATATGGATATAAATCTTACGTTCAACAGGTCCATAATGTGGTACTCAGCCAAATGGTTTATGCAGCAGGTGTTCTATCCTTCTTGTCGGAAGGGCAACATGAGAACTTGTTGCCCTTGACCCCAAACAATGAACATGAAAACGTGTTGCCCTCGACCCCAAACAATATGTCCCGTGGGTTGGGTGAAAGTAATTCCATACCCCTGTTATGAGTTAATGAACAATAGACCTTGAAAATAAAAAACAGACATTTGCAGGCCACAAAGGTTGAGCCTTAAAAAAGGTTAACACAAAACATAAATAAGATTTTCTTGCCCATAACTCCGATCTGACCCCTATTGGGAGAGTGTGTACCTAATTAGACTCCTTTTCAATGGCAGCTCGAAGAGGGAGTGCAGCAGAGCGGGGGAGGGGCAGAGTGGGGGGTAGTGGAGTCGGACATACGACGGGCAGGAGTAAAGTAAGTAAATAAATGAATACAACTATTTACCTTGTGCTCAATGAGCGCAAGGTAAATACCTGCCCGTCATATGTCAGACTCCACTACCCCCACACCAAGCCCCTACTCCACCCCATCGCCCTGCAGCACTCCCTCTGTGAGCCACCGCTGCTCATTGTTTTTTCTGTTTACTTGCTTTATATAAAATTAACATGCTAGTGAATCGTCAGCACAAAATGCTTTTAGAGACACAAAACATGCACACGTTTTATTGAACGAAAGATTGCTAACTTTCCTGTTGCCATAAAACATTACAGTCAAATAAAGATTATGTGAGGCACATAATAAAAAAACAAATCTATTGAAAAGAAATGGATGACATGACAGGGATAAACTGTCACTTTCTGATCAACAACACTCCCGTAACAACAATGACACATTAAAAGCTAACAGTGCTAGAATCAAGCAGCACTGGGCAAGCACAAACCAGTGATACCAGAAAAATATGCATGAATACATCATCATCATCATCATCATCAAAGCACTGCAATGTTATGTCAAACAGAATTTAGCTCAAACTCACTAAGTTCCACTGCAAACAGCTTGAACGTAGATGGAGACAAAGCCAGGATGACACTGATAGGGGCAGGCCGCGAGAAATCTACTCACCCACTCCCTATGGAGAATCAAATTTTATTAAGGTGAGCTATTTTCAGGGCCTGGCGAGAGAGCTGGCGTTGAGAAAGAAAGTGTGTTCTGTTCATTCAGATAGTGAATGAGTAACAAAGATGCCTTTAAATCTTCTTTTTATCTACTCGCATTTGCTGTGCGTTCAAAGACAGAGGTCAAAGAGCTGCTTATGTCTTCTAACAAAGTGCTGCCTATTTTATACTGGAGATTGGTGTTTACTTTTCTTTCTCCGACTGCAAAGTTTGAGAATTTTGTAAACTGAAATCTCTGACAATGATGCTAGGCATGCAATATTTAAATAGCTTGTAAATGAACTGTACAAAATATATTAAAATATATTTCAGTTGCAGTTTTTTCATTTTTTTGATTCTGAAGTGAGATGGAAACAAAGATTTTAATAGGATCAAAACAAATCTGAATACTTTACTTGGTGATGTGCAAATAATATGAACTGAAACCCGATTTCCACACATTCTCGTTTGGGCGCCAGTTATCTTTATCAGTAAAACTGCAAGTCAGTGGGAAAGTTTGTGGCCATTTCAATAGAAAATGTCTGTCTGTAAATGACGGTGAGCTATCATATCAAACTGCAATAACATTTATTAAAGGTGAGAGTTTAAAAACATGTTTGCCCCACCCTAATGGCAGTGCTATTAGTGAAACTAAGGGGAAAGTCAAGAATTATGGTGTCCTATATGTGGGCTAGATTTTAATTATACATTGAGCAACATTTGAAACTATTAAATCAAATAAAAAAATTTTTACAGCAGAGATGCTGAACTGACATTTTGAAGGAGGTCTCATATGTGTTAATGAAGAAAAAGGTGACTAGGTAAAAAAAACATTTACCTAGGATCACACAATTTGAGATGAGTTTATGGGTCAAGTAGGTTACTCAAGTCACTAAACCTGCCGGTCTGGTAGCAATTTTCAGATTTTTCGAGCCCTGAAGACCAACTACAGATCAGCCCTCAGCTACCAAACGCTCCGCCCACATAGAGTACATCGAAAGTACCAAGGAAATCTTCATCATGGTGAAAAATGTCACCTCTCTGGTAGCAAGATCCACAGGCACCACTCCCTCATAAGACTTCTGAACCCAGCTGTCCCTCTTTTCAGCAGCAAAAAACTCCAGCATCTAAGACAACTTTGAGCCTCAAATGGACCGCTCCACCCACGCAGCCGCCCTACTCGCCATTTCCAATGCCCAGAGGAACACCCAGTTCACTTGGACCACCATTCATGATATTGAAGCGACATATGCACCAACACTACAAAGTACCATCATACAACTGCCCACATCAGGTATAGGTTAAAAAAAGGACTAGACCCCATCAGCTCAGCCCTAATCTCAATCCTGAAAAATTCGAACAACACTACCTGGAAACATGCCATAGTTCTTATTCTCCTAAAGAAATCCTCAGTGAACCCTAAAACACCAGACAACTACCAGCCCATATCTCTGCTACCCTTCCGGAGAAAGTCATAGGGAAGATTACGAACAAACCTCTAGCTGCTCACCTCAACCACAACCTCCTCAACACCACCGAATCTGACTTCAGACCCAACCACAGCAGTAAAATTTCCCTCATCACTCCCACGGATGACATTCGACTGAACACCGACAGAGGAACGCCACTGTCCTCATCCTTCTGGATCTATCTTCTGTCTTTAATACTGTCTCCCACTCCATCCTCATTCAATGCCTACACGATGCTGGCATTCAGGGAGCAGAATCCTTGTGGATATTCTCTTTAGTTAAAGGCTGCAACCAGTTGGTCATCCAGACTCCTTGCATCTCGCCTACAACTGCACATATCTGTAGAGTTCCACAAGGATCCTCACTAAGTTCCAGACTGTTCAACACCTATATGGCCACACTCAGAAGCATCATTCTCACCCACTGAAACCAAGTTATATCCTATGCACATAACAAGCTCATCTTATCCCTCTCCGACAAAATACCTGAACCAACTTCTACGCCTATATATCCGAAATGATTCCAGATGGATGAAAACAAATTTCCTCAAGCTCAACACAGACAAGACAGAATTAGTCATCTTCTGTAAAGACATCTCGCTGTGGGACTCCACCAGGTGGGCTGCTGATCGCTGACCCACACCCATGCCAACAACCCATGCAAAGAACCTCAGAATAATAGTTGACAACCAGCTCAGTGAATGCAGTCCCCATCCCTTGTTTCCACACATTTGAGATGTTCTAGAAGATTTTCGATTGGCTTCCCTTCAACACCTGCAGAACTGTCACCAAGGAGATCATTATTAGTAAGTTGGCAACTCACTAAGTAGTAATCAACAAGCAACTAACCGGAAGACTGCAGATCATATAGACCTCAGCTGCCAGACTCACACTCAGACTTCCCATTCACACTCTCATCACCCTGAACCTCAAAGACCTCCACTGGCTGCCCATCCATATATGGTCATTCTTCAAACACCTCATGCAAAGCCTTGCATAACATCATCCCCTATCTCAACAATTGCATTAAATTCCACACACATACCAGACACCTCCGCTCAGCCAGACTTCTACTTGAACCCATCCCTTGCATGCGCATAACCAAATCAGTCAGGTGAGTCTTCTCTTACCTCGGTCACAAAGCCTGGAACATCCTACCATTTCCCATCTGAGCCACCTTCTCTGCTCTTGAATTTCGTAAGAAACTGAAGTCATGGATGTTCACCTAGTTTCTGCCCTGGCTCGGCCCAAGGCGTTCCTGCTTTTGAGTGCCAGTATACCCTCCCGGTAATCACTGTAAGTTGCACGCTCTACAACCAATATCCGTATAGTAACATTTCTAAAATACTGTATTGCCATTAATAGGTCCTGTCAATGCTGAATGGCTCGGACTCACGCTGCTTTCAAGGATTCCTTCACAGACTGGATTCTGTTTTCTGAGGTAGGCAATGGTGCACTAAAAGCAAGAATCCGCCCTGGAAAACATGTGTATACTAGATGCCTACTTTACTGTATCAATGTGGGCTGTGTGGACAAATTATATATGGGCCAGAAGGAAAATGTTTGTTCACTCAGGACTGTTTGCCAAACTGGAAATCTGATGATGGCTCTGTACATCCACCACTAAAAGCAATCCCCCTGGTTTTCAACCTAGAGGGGCTTTTCCCTATGTTTCGTATGGCCAGTCGAGCTCCGTGAATATGGGCAGCAGTAGTACTTTAGAGGTTAACATTGTGGCATATGTTTGGTTGCAATGGTTAGTGTTACTTGGTGCATGTGGTCTGAGATTTTACTAATTTGGGTACATGCCATATCAATGACTATAATGGGCATTGCCCTGCTTGAGGTATGCGTTTGAAGTAACAGACTGTGGCATCATGCCAGATACCACAGTGTCCTTTTAAAAAAGACTTGCTATGAATCATTTTATAGGTGTTGTCTTGGAGAGATGACAATGATGTAATCAAAATATTTCAATAGAAAAATGTGACGAACCATTTTTTCACCATACAGCTTGAAAACACTAAGGGCCATACTACAATGTCGGTTGGAATTGCCTCCAACCGACACCATCTCAGTGTTGGACCTGACCGACCGCGAGTCGGCAGTTCTGAACACCGTATTACGATGCTCCATTTCTCTACGGGAGCTAGTGCATCATGCGGAAACCACAAGCAGCACAAGCTCCCGTTGAGAAATGGGAGTTTGTGTAAATCCCTACACTGTGTGGCAGGCACTGTGCCCCCCACTGTCACAACCGTAGGCCACGGAGGGATGGGGGCCCTGCTAGGGGCCTCCAAAGTTGCTTTCCGACAGCCTTCCATGTCAGAAAGCTCATCGGAAAGTGACATAATCTTGAGATTGTCCAGCACGAAGTTGAATATTGAAAGGAAATCGGTGAGCTCTCTCGATCTCCCTGTCCCAATCCCATTTCCGCAGTTCTGGGAACGAGTTTTTGAATAAGTCCACGATAGATTTACAAGGGTCCTGCCCTTCCTTGCCCTCCGGTATTTGTAATACCCGCAGATTGTTTCTTCGTGCTCTATTTTCAAAATCAGCCATTTTCCATTTGGTATCCTCTTTAATAGCACTAAGCGATTCAGTCATACGTTTTTGTTGCCCAAGCTCGTCCTCTAACGTTGATATCCGTGTTTCGGCCTCATTAAACCGAGTTGAAAAATGGGATTGAGATTTGGCCAGCCTGCGGACAGAGTTCTGAAGTTTGCGGCATAAATTCTGAACCCGTTGGCTCTCTTCCCTTGTTTCCTCTCTTAAGGCCATGATAGAATGATAAATCAGGTGCAAAGACACATTTTCCTCACTGTGTATTGTTGCATCCTTCATAGTAGTTTGGGCGGGTCCTCCATTAGTTACGGTTACTTCAGGCTTTTTACGTACAGTATGGGGCCCTTCCATCCCAAAATCAGCAGAATCCTCCAAACACATACTGCTATGCGCACTCCGGTCTGACATATTCATGTGCTTAGCGTATTTCAGTGCTAAATCCTCACATGATATATCATCAGAGGCCTTCTCTTTGGATGAGAAGGACGGTGAATCCCCTATTAAACTCGAACCCAGACTTCGCCAGCCCCTACCGCACCAAGTTGCACTGTTTCTGCTATTTCTGCCGCCGCTGGTGCTTGTAGTGACTTATCTTGAAGAACCGGCTGCGTTTTCCCCTTAGTTTTCTCCTTTATAGTGAAAACAAATTGCTGGAATCGTTTTTTTAATCTGTGACCCCTTTCTTATTTTTACTAATTTCCATAGAGACAGAAGGCACAGAATTGACTTTCACTGCGGTCCCTACTGTTCCATCCAATTCCCCACGGGGCGTTTTTTTTTTTTTAGCAGTGCCTCCCCCCTGATGTGTTTTCACAATAATGGAGGGGCTAGAACCGGCATGTTCGCTCACCTCAGTACCGTTGTTGGCACTTTCTTCTGTAGCTCACAGTATTCCACGCACTCCCTTCGGGGGCATCTTCCCTGTGTCATTCCCACCAACAACACGTTTCCAGCCACTTTCTGCAGGTGCGAGTAATCAGCGCTATGGCCTACCATACCGCCCAGCTTCTCTGCCACTGTTTGTGGAGACCAGCAGCAAGAGCACGCAACGCAAAAAACATTCGCCTTGTCCGTTGACTTCCTTTCAGCCTTTACCGTGCCTTCGCCGTAAGCTTGAGCTTTGCAATCCCCAAGCGCTCAGGTGAACCAGGTGAGTCAGCTATTCCTCTAGAGATTTCCTAGGTAGTCTCAGAAATTGCGCCACAGTAAAAAACTCAGTTTTACAATTTGTGCAATTTGTGCAGTTCTTGCAGATTTTAGCGTCCCTTCAACTCTCCGTTCTCCGTCCTCCTTCACATTTGCGTCTACAGAGTAAGGCAGGGAGCGGTCAGCCTACACGTCCACAAGCATGGGTGCCATCTTGCCTGTAAGTTTCATTTAATAGTTTTTTAGCTAGAGAGGATGTATTCAAGTTGGCACGTCCGGATTAGAAGAGAACTGGCCCTGATTTTGAATTTTTTGTTCGTCCCGATTTTTGTAAATATACTATGGAAACTCGTTGGCAGTTACAACAACTGATTAGTCAATTTCAAGCCAAAGGGGCTCAGGCATATTTACGGAATCCTGCAAAGTTGAAGATCATATATCATGAACGCACTCGTTTTTTTACTTCAGAGGGCTTGGCCAAAGAATAATTGAATACCATTTCGAGTGAATAAGTCATTGTGATATTGCAATGCTTTTTTTTCCTATCAAGCGGGATCATTTGGTATGGGGTTGGATCTGATTTAAATCATGGAGCAATGGTGTGACCTTTTTGGATTTCCTCTTTTCTTCTTCTTTTCTTCCTTTGTTGTTTACTTACTTTTTACTCCTCCTGGGAAAAAATATTATTTATGGAATGAATATTTGTCGGGTGAGCAGAGAGAGATGTATCTCTCTGTTTGGGTTAGAGGAGTATATGGATTATATACAGGCGGGGGCAGGGGCGCACGGCAGCTGACATCTGCAGAACTATAAGTCCTAAAGCCTTGTTAATGGTGGGGGGTAGGGGGAGTTGGGGGTTTTGTGGGGGGTATGGTGGTGCTGGGGTGGGAGGTGGGGTAAAAAGGGAAAAAAATTCAGATTCCGCGAGAAAGAACAACATGAAAGAAATTAACATATTAAGACAATTATTGTTTAAATCATTCGACAAAGAGACAGTTAGTTGTCAGTCATTGTTTATAAATTTGCGTGTTTATGGCCGCTAGTGGGTGTAAAATCTGTTCTCTAAATGTCTCTAGCATTAATAATATCAATTAAAGGAAAAGAATAGCTTCAGAGCTCCGTATTATCCATCCAGATCTTGTATGTGTGCAAGAAACGCACCTACCTTGGGACAAGCGTTTTTTACTAAAAGACTTAGGATATTCAATTGTCATTGCTTTTCTCCAATCAGTAATGGTTCGGGGGTAGCGATTTTAGCTAAATCCAACACATACAAGTTTATTCGCAGTTCAGCCGACAAGTTTGGTCGCTGGGCCATAACTGAGTGCAGAGCAAATAAATATACTTTTACCTTATGTACCATCTACGGGTCTAATTTAGATGAGGCTTTAATTTTGGATGAATTGAACTTAGAGTTAGCGACTTGGCCAGCCCCGTTGATTATCTGTGGAGATATTAATATCAATCTAACTAATCAGGATCTTATGGTTGGTCTTCAGGGCTATAAGGGTAGGGTCTTTAGGGCCTTGTATAATTTGTTAAAAGATCATGGCCTGGTAGACGCATGGGGCAAATTATCCCCAACAGATCCAGGATACACATTTTATTCCTTTCCCCATAAAAAATGGTAAGATTAGACTATTTTTTTTCATCTTCTACTCTTTTGGCACGAGGGAGAATGCAAATTTATCCTAGAATTTCGTCAGATCATGCTCCTATTTTATTAGAGATAGCAGGGTGGGGAGAGGATTTAAGATCTAGAAAGTTTTCTTTTGACCGGAAATTATGTGTTAATGATCATTTCAGAGAACATATTATCAGGTGGTTGAAGGAATTTTTTAACAACAACAGGAATTCCGCTAGAATTGATATTGTCTGGGACACATTTAAAGCCTGTTTCAGGGGCGAAGCATTGAGCTACAGATTGTTCCTTCAAAAAAGAACTGAAAATAGAGCTGCAGGGTTTATATATGGATCTGTAAGTAGCAGAGAAACAATTGATACAAGGCATTGCACAACAGGGTAATATACATGAGCTAGAGGAGGACGTTGCTAGGAAACGGGCTAAAATAAGGGGTATTTGGGATAAGGAGAACGCAAGGAGATTTTTGATATACAGGAAGCATTGCCATGAATATGGGGAAACAGTTGGGAGGTCTCTCGCTCTGAAACAACGCATGAAGGAAGCCAACCGACTAATATCAGCTTTAAAAGATAACTTAGGAACATTAATATCCGACGAGCAAGGGATTTTGTCTGTTTTTCATCAATTTTATTCGGAGCTATACACAAAGCAGAGCGGGAATGTAGAATCAGAGTTAGGTAGGTTACGGGCTGGGGTTGTACCAGAGCTAGATCCAGAGGTTGCAGCTCAACTCGATAATCCAATCACTATGGAAGAATTACAATCCGCGGTTAAAACTTTAGCATCAGGAAAAGCCGCCAGCCCTGATTGTATACCTGGAGAGATATATAAACTTTTCTTCAGTTCACTTAAAGATGTGATGTTAGCCATGTTTAGAGAAGCTCAAAGGGGGAGGGCGCCACAATCGTGGGAGGAAGCCATCATAGTAGTGTTTAGCAAAAAAGGAAAAGACCTCGAGCTACCTGGCTCATATCGGCCGATTTCATTACTAAATTGCAATGGGAAAATATATTCCAAAATATTGGCCAATCGTCATTCTAAGGTTATATCTACTATAGTTTCACAGAATCAACATGGATTTATCCCTGGAAGGAGGACAGTAGCGCATATTAATAAGGTGATCACCCTTTTTGACATTGCTCAAGTAGAGAAGAGACAATTAGGATTAATTTTATTAGATGCAGAAAAAGCGTTCGATCGGGTGGAGTGGGAGTACCTGTGGAGCTTGATGGAAATTATTGGATTTTGGAAAGGTTTTATGACAGCTCTGCAGGTTCTGTACGTTTCACCGATAGCTAGAATTTCGGTAATGGGTAGAACCTCAGAGGTAGTAAAAATCACTAGAGGGACAAGACAGGGCTGCCCCTGTTCCCCCTTACTTTTTGCTTTATATATTAACCATTTTGTTGAAATGCTTTGTAAAAACAGAGTGATACGTCCATTTATAGTTCAGGAAATTCCCTATTTGGTATTTGCGTACGCAGATGATATTGCAGTGATGTCTGAAGATCCGGCCACTGCTTTGCCACAAATTGAACGGTTGGCTCATGAATTTGGCCTGGTGTCGGGATATAAATTAAACATTACAAAGACGCAACTTGTCTGTACAGACAATGTTGATATACAAGATTCTAGGGTGGTGGCGGAGGCCACATATTTAGGTATAAAAATTAGAACTTCAATGACAGCATTAGAAGAAGCCAATTGGGATGCGCTAATTTATAATATTAAAAATTCATTGGACAGATGGGGAAGTATACATCTAACATTAATAAGAAGAAGGAACGTGTTAAAAAGGAATATATTACTTAGGGTTTTATATTTATTCAGGTCCATACCGCTTTAAGTAACAACAACTCAATTGCAAAGGCTACAATCGCTTTGCTCCAAGTTTCTGTGGGCCCCAGGCAAACCTCAGAGAGCGGTTAAATTTTTGACGCTTCCTATTATTAACAAGGACACAATCCCCCTAATGTCCTTAGCCAAGTGACACACCCAGGAAACTCTTTGCACCATAAGTATTTTACTTGAGATGTACTCCGGCAAAGGTCTATATTTGTTTAGCCAGTCGATCACCTTGTTCTTTAGGGACGAGAAAGATTCATGCTCGTCCTTTCTCAGAACCGGGACCCCGGCCAACACTACCAAATAAGGGCTTACTTCTGGTGGTAGGTCGATGTTAATCCCCCCCCCCCAATCAACAGTCGCCTTGTGAACCCCTTCACGCTACTTTGATTGTGCTGTGGTACTTAGGCTTGATGTTACAGCTGAACCGAGTACTGGTGCCTTTACTATGGGAACGGTTGCAGCCTGCTTCACTAGATTCGGAGCTAGCGAAGTTGTTAAATCGGCTGCTTCCCCCCCTATTCACATATCTTTTGGGGGAGTTACGGCCCTAGCAGTGACCACCTTTTCCAGGCAATCGGCAATTCCCAATGACGTGGACTCGATCTTGCTTAGCTTTTGTTCAATTCTAGATAGCCTATCTTCTACTGGACGAAGAAGGAGGTTAAATAGGTCGCCTATCTTGGCCAGTACGGGGTCCTCCATTACCACCCACCCTCTGGGCACCTAGCCCCACCCTCAGCCTCGGATACCACCCTCAGAGGAACTTCACTATGTGTGTGTACGATTGCCTGGGTGGTCGTAGATGCCTGCCCCTTTACAGCCATTGGGGTTTCCTTGCGTTTGGGCGGCTTCTCCTTTTGACCTTTTGAGGCAATGGCCAGCCCCTGCTTGTACTTTGGGATAGCCCCTTGGCGTCTTTCGCGAAGTTGCCTGGTACTGTGCTCCCTGGGAGGGCTGGCTTCACCTAATATCTTGGGGGGTGGTAACAGTAGCAGATCAGAGACCGTAGACTGGTTCCCTGTAGAGGAATTGTCGAGGTCACAAACTGCCAGGCAAGTCGATGAGGATTCTGGGATCAAAGGTGCACCACTGTTACATGAAAGGGCATGGTGATCGGGAGTGCGTACATTGGCAATATGCCCCATAGATGATCTCCTGGCAAGTGCTAAGTCCTCGGAGACCTGCCTCTCCATCAGTGAAATGCTCTGGTCAATAGCAGTATTAACCTTTGTTATGAACTTGTCCATGGAAACAAAAAGGTTAACATTTGGCGCCTTAAGCCTGCCATCCTTCTGAGCCATAGCAGTAAAAACGAGCAGGTGATATGAATATATACCTTACAGTGGAGCCCTCAAGACTACGGATGAAAGGGGGGTGGCCCGTCCCGTCCTTGTAGGTTCTTGAACGGGCTTAAACGGGCCCGCCCTTGGCCCGGGCTTCGCCCGGCTCGTCCCGCGATGCGCGGGTCAGGTGTGGCTATATACGCCTCCTCTGGGCGTTGCAGGAGGATGTGCTTGTGCCCCAAGGTCTTCTGGGCCAGGTAGTCTCCTGTGCAGCTGCAGTAACCTCCCGGATGCGAGCGTTTCCCGCGAAGCGGGAAACGCGAGAGGTGGCAGCAAGTCCGTGAAGGGGTGCGTGGCTCGCCCCTAGTCCGTGAGCCCCAGCAACTGCAACTGCGCTTTACAAACAAAGACCGATACTCCGAGGTCTCCTATTATATTTTACGTTTAATTATTACGTTTGTTTTTTGCAAAAAATGCAGGTGAGATTGTGTAAAGAAAAAAAGGGATAATTTTGTGGTGGCTCCATCCATTTTTCAGCTAATCTTAGGATCCGAGGCAAACTGTTGTTTATTTAGAGAAATTGACGGGAGCTACTACAAAAGGGCCAGGTTCAAGGTTTTGGAAGCAGCTTTTAAAATATGGAGGAGAATACGCAAATTAATGAATTTGGAAAGCCTGACATTTTATACCCCATTGAACGCGTGGAAATTACTGCCTACAATATTCAGCGATAAGGTGGTTAAGTGTTGGAGAGACAAGGGTATTAGGCAGCTGGGTGATCTATATGGGGATGAGGGATTTGCAATACAGTACGAAGATTTGGTCAAACTATATCAAGTGTCTCATTTACAGTTCGTCAAATATCTCCAAATCCGTGATTTTTTTAAATCGAAGAAAGCTGGAATTGAGGCCCAATTTATTAATTGACGCTGTTAGAGCTGGTGGGAAGGTCGGTGTTTTGTATAAATTATTATTTATTTACAGACTGGATGACCTAGATAAACACAATGCACAATTGACGGTTGAATTGGGAGAGGAAATTTCATTGGGAGATGCAATGGATATGTCCAAAAATTATTATTTTTTTTTTTTAATCAGAAAATCTGAAAGTACAATTCTTTAAAACCGCTTTTAATCTGTACTATACTCCAGCACGAATGCACACATGGGGAGATAGATATGACAGTAAATGTTTTCGGTGTGGGGGAGATGATGCAGATACATTGCATATATTTTTCAGTTGTATTAAATTAAATACGTTTTTGCAGGATATTGAAAGATATCTATCAAAGATGTTCAAAACCTCTTTTGTTATCACACCAGCATTGATGATTTATGGGGTTGGCCAAGAGGTCAACTTGGGAAATGTTTTTTATGAACAGCGCTATTTCGTATTTGTTGCAATGACTGTGGCTCGATTAGTTATAGCCTCTGAATGGCTTTCCCCAGACGCTCCAAGTTTTGATTCTTGGCGTATCAAAATGTTTAATTTGGCAAACTTAGAAACAAGTTAGTATTCTATAAAAGGTATTAGAAAACGAAAATTAGGAGAATGTATATGGGGATTATTCTCCGAATTCACAACTGTAGGCAGTTAACATTTGATTTGTTGTATGTAATTTATTTTTGTGAATTTTTGCTGTGGTCTTATGTTCTTTCTCGCAAAAAAAAGAAATGTAATAAAAAAAGGAAAGTGACATCATAATTAGGGCTCCCGGTTTTCCGTTGAAACGGATTTTTACGTATAAAATACAGACGGAAAACAAGTTTTCCTTTATCTGTATTTATATGTAAAAACGGGAAAACACTAGTACATTTTGGTGCACTGCTGTGCTCCAGCAGACCAGCCTCCAGTAACACAAAATGCTTTTTGATGCCCCAGCTCCGCTCTGCCCCTCGAGTGAGGTCTTCATTCACATCAACTGTATCACACCCCAATCATCTGGTGTCTCCCCCTCCTTAACAGGTTAAGAGGTGTCAGCCCGGGCTGAGGCAGCTTCCCGGTCACACGCACAGCCGCACCAGAGTACTTCACAGGTCTTTGAAAGACCATTTACTTTGTAACAAGGCTTTGTTGTTCTTTCGCCCCTCCTTAGAGCCCCTGCCTCTTCACTCTGCCAATTGCCCGATCACCGCTGGCCAGTCACTGACATTTTCAACCTGCTGTGAACAGGAGGAAACCGTCGCATATTTGCCCTAAGAATCGGATAACAACATAAGGAATATGAGAGCACCTTGCGTAATTTGAGAGGATGCCCAATACCAATATTTTATGAGACAGTACAATTACTGGCATATATCAGCAACGGAACATAATTAGTGTTAAAAAAATAAAATCAATGTGTAGTAACGTCAGAGAACTACTGTACTTGTCGTACAGAATGCACACAAATACACATCCATAAATTGCACCTTTGTGAATGTAACTCTCTGCACAAGTGCATGCTTTGTGATTATTCCCCATGCATATGGAATACCTACGCCGGGAAAAGGTTAGTAAATTTGGTTCTCCTCAGTTAGAATTCCTGTATTCCCACAGGGAGTTCAATTCCTTGCCTTCCTCCTTCCACTGACTGCAAAGCCTGCAGCACACATCAGATGCTGAGCGCCGATGAAATAACACACCTGTCTTTCGCCCCTTTACTGTCTTCAAATCTTTATGTTATGCAAAGGTTTGAGCAATTAATGCAGCTGGCAGTTCACTGACTTTTACTAACTTAAACACTTTTATGTGTCTGTGTGCTCCCTGCAGCCAACAAACAGATCACTGTTAGCTCACTTAGATGCATGTTCATTAAAATGACAGAAACATGCTTCAAGATATCAACTCCGTCCCTCACGATCAAGAGCAGGTCACCTATATACGGAAGCCAAGGCATTATGTGACTTACAAACAGATTGTTGTCTCAGAGTCATGATCCTCTAATTTGCAGCACTAAAATCTCGACATGGCTGTAGGCTAGGTTGCTGCAGCAGCTCTAGCCCGCATCTGCAAATAAAATACACCTCAAGCCATAAGAAATGTCTGAGCACTCTAACATGCAAGCCGAGCATCACAACATTCAGAGGGTTACAAAGAATTACACGAACTGTGGAAAATGGGGTTCCCACTGTCATGTGAACTTTTCACACGAAGGAGTAAACATTTTCACACAAGAAACACGCAGAGATTTTGAGTTGCTTCTCGCTATACATTTTTAGCTTGCACCAGTGTCTTGTGAACACAAGCGCTGAAACACAAGTGCGTCCCGCGGCTACGAAAGTTAATTGTAGTGAGAGAGAGGGGAGCACGCCAGATATACCTACTACTGATTAGTTGTACCATCGCGACCCCAAGGAGAATGCGTTTTAGCAACCTAGGAATAACGAGAGATAAAATAGCAAGCATTTGCAATGCAATATGTGTTTCTTTTATGCAAGTGTAAGCTATTGGCATTGTAAATACCAATGCCTTTTATTTATGTTTTAAAAAACAAAACAAAAATTAAAGGCATTGTTATTTGCATTGACTATAGCTGAAACTCTTGCAAATGCAAGAACTATTGCATTGCAAATGCAGAGTTTACCAGTGAAGCACTACTTTTCTTTTCATGTTGTTTGCTTTTTTCAAGCAAAAACACTCATTGATTTCTGAATAATGTGTAAAAGCTTTAAGTTGTATTCCCTATGAGTGTTTGCTTTTTTCCAGTATGTTGTTACTTTTTTTTCAGGCAGCATATTACTGTAGTTTAGTGCATAATTTGAATTGAATTGCTTCCAGGTGTTTATAGCGGGGTACAATTGGGCTGTAGCTGAAGGCAGTTTGAGTTTCTCTCAGTGGGGCAGTATGGTGTTCAGTGGGGAAGAAGACGTGGCACTCTGCGGATATCAGAAACTGCCAGGCTCTGAGACAAATGGCTTGTCATAGCACTTTTAAGCATATTGGGGACATTCTTCAATTGCCAAATTCTTCAGATGAATGTATAGTGTTGACCAATAACAACCGAGCGCATGTGTGCATTGTCAATTCAAATAAATGTGGAAAAATACTAGCTGTAGCGTCGTCTTTTGCTAGTGGCAAGGATAAATACAGAAAAAATGCCCAAAAAATAAATATGGATAAATACAGACAGAAATGGCAAAAAAATAAATACCATAAAACCGGGAGCCCTAATCATAATCCTGAGGGCGGAAACGCTGACCTGAGGGATTATGTGCGGCTTATGACTGGCCAACAGGCTCCTTGAGCCTGTCGGAACCCAGTCAGATTGACTAGCCAGTTTAAACTCTGACCGACATTGAAATTCGGCGGTCGAACTGTAAACATAGGATGTCAGTCGGTAAGCCTCCTGTCAGTCAGTAAGACTTCGACGAGCGGTCGGAGGCTTACCGGCTGACATCGTAATGAGGCCCTGAGTCTACTGCCTGGTGTAATAATGACTGTTCCACACCTGGTCTTTAAGTGTAAGATATTGTGGTGACACGCACTATAAACAAAATCTTGAATCTCGTGGCCGAATTGTTATCTTATTCGGCATTATCACCCCTTCCCCACCTGAATCCCCTAATTGGTAATATGTAGGATACTTCAGGGTACTTAACATACTAGGAACTAGTGTTAACCGCTATATATTTAAAACATTCACATGTAACTACTACTGATGCGCTTTCTCAAACTTAGACTCATGTGAAGAAGTAACTAGGCCCGACAGGTAAAGTGCGGAGTTATCTTTGTAAAGCTGTAAGCACAGTTAACACATAGGTACCTGGAGATCGCCTACGAGGAATACTCTGTTGCCCAACCTCAGGCAGATGTTCTCTTCAGATTGACTGGGCCTGTGACTCTGTCCATACTTTCTCCCGGAGGACTGGGCAGTGCAGAAAGATAGGGAGTTGGTGGCATGCAACCGGTGCACTGTGGTACGTATCAGCACAGCATAACAGGCTCGAACCCGCAGCCACATGTACACATAGCACAGCGTGATGAACATGGCATAAGCCCAGGCTCCAGGGACATGCTCACACACTTCTTCGACTCCGGATTAGACATGTGTTTACATGTCACCTCTACACCTTCCTATACTGCTTCGAGATTCGTGTTCCCGCCAGCTGCCCTCGTTTGTTAGCAGAGGCGTTTTTCAATACAAAATATAACAATAAAAAAACTGCATCCTCAAAAACCGTGAGCAACCATTGTGGGTTGAAAGTTGTGTGCTCGGAGTTATCCACATGTATAAACACTTCTGTTCTTCCTGTATTTCAATCTTCAGCCAACTGTCAGCCAGCTGACAGCCATCGTTATATTAAGCATCCACTGATTGGCCTAGCTCCAAGTATGAACCCGTGTTTGATTGGAAGGTGTCTACACCCCGCCCACTCACCTACAGCTCTAGAGCTGTGTAGGTGGCACCTTTTCTGATTGGATGTTGCGACCCTGCCCACATCATCCGGTTCTGACTGCGAGGAAGACGAAAGTGAAAGCGCAAGGCTTCGAAATCGGATACGGCCACAATTTTACCGCACGGTTTCAAACTATTTATCGGTTAAATATGGCGCTCTGCGCCCCCTCCCCCCCGTGAATTTGGCTTTAGTTGCCCCTCTGTGGTCCGTTGGCTAGACTGCCGACTTTGGTTCTGTAGACCAGAGTTCGAGCCTTGGGCTCGCGTCCACATCCTGTGATTCTGCGCAAATCACATAATCTCCCCGTGCCTGAATGTGTAATGTAAATACGATGCTGATGTAAAGCGCTCCAATACCTTCGGGTCGAGTTCGCGCTCTATAAATATGCAAAAAGAAGGAAGAGCTGGCGCACAATGCCAAGCAGCACGGGACAGCGTCCAAGCACGTGGGCCTGTGTGCATGTTCGCTGCACTTTTTTACAGGTCTGGCAAATCTGCGTAGCAAGTACTATTTTTATCGTCGTAACTTTTCATACGAAACGCTGGCATCTCACTATTGTGGAATGATAATCTGGAGAACTCTGAGGAAAATGACAGCCAAGGGGCTGCGTATTTCCTCCACAAACGTCGTTTTTGGCTCACGGGCGGCATGTTATGCTGCTCCAATATAACGTTTTTGCTTTTAGAGCAGAAGTTTCCCGCAACCCATGCAATATTCGAGCGAGTCGGACGCAAACTCAGATAAAGCGCGCTAGCACATACAATCATCAGACTCACATGCGATGTACGCCTTCTGCTGTCTCCCCCAGAGAGCAGCTGTCCCAGTTACTTTCGCTTTTGTATTGGGTCGCGCAGAATCCCAAATGTACGTATCTCGGGCAGCATCATAATTAAAGGGGCCGATGCATCATTTGTAATTAGTAGTTCAAGTGCATTAATAAAAGCAGGGCTTTAAGTGGGATGCACAAACTGGGGGGGTCTCTCAAAGGGGCGTGGCCAGTGTAATTAGGGACGTGGCTTTAAAACACGCTAAAATTCTGTGTTTAGCATAGTGTGCAGCCCGACTTGTATTTTGCTGTTTCTGTCATTGCATCCAGATATGTGATACAACAAGTAACAAGTAAGGACTATTGGCTTTGTCAATGGTTATTAGTTGCATAAGATAAATAAGCTGCCACTTTGGCTTGTTACATATAATATTGAAAAAGCTTCCAATTAAAGCCCTGGTGACCCTACCACAATGTTTCTGCTCTTGCGTTTCAGAAAGAGAAGGAAAATCCAGAAAGAAAATTATTCTTTAAATGATTTCCCTTTCCCTACAACGCTCACCTGGCATGATGTCATACCGTAACTTCTCCAATAGTGAGAAGTGAGAACACGCACATCGATGTGCCTTCTGTCTGGAAATGGGTCTTGTTGGACCTAAAATTGTCAGGTCACTTAGGGTAGCCTGGCCTAGGGTAAGACAACCATTTCTCAGAGGCACATGTGTAAAGATTGCATACCACCCAGCAGTAACTCAAAGCAATTCCACTAAAAAATGAAGCTACACCAATCTTTGTGGAAAAATACGAGTTGTTTTATAAAAATATTTTGTCTACTTTTCACTCTCCTCTCAGTCGTTTTACAATTAAATACAATGAACAATTTTTATTAGTTCTTTCCACATAAATCCAATATCATTAGGAGAATCTAATTCAGCAGTGCTTAGTCTTTTTTACAGTAAATGATTCTGGGAAACGCTTTCTTCATAGACAACTAACGCACCCCCCTTTTCTGTTAGAATGTACACCCAGGCTAAGGTGTTTCTGGTTTCACCAAGAGGGTTATTACACTTTTACACTTCACCCAATTCAGATTATCACTTCAGAATTATCCAGGTCTTTGGACCCGGGGAGGTTACCTCCCTGCCCACTGTGTGACCCTCCCTCGCAATAGGGGAAGCAATTCCAGGATTACAGTTTTTAATTATAATCACATAAACAGCTCTATTATCACCTCTTCACAAGTAAGCACAGGATGAGGTCACAACGTCTTCTTCTCTTTCTCCCCTGTAAGAAAATCCCAAAATATACACCACTCTCAAGTTTGCTACCCACAGTGTCTCAGGTTACTTTCTCAGCATTGAGGTGATTTCCTGCTTTACTCAATCCTCTGTGCCTTTAACCCTACCAGCCTTCCAACGGACTTTCTCCACTAACCAGGCTAGTCATGAAGTTAATCCGCTAAAGTAAGGTGAATGAGAGAGGGCTTCAACAGTTAATCCCAAAATTGGGGCCTGGACGAACTCCTTCCCAGCGTCTTAGCTGACTTCCCAGACGCTCTGTACTTTTTCCCCCTAATTCACCACCTTACTTGGGGCCTGCACAGAGGCTGTCGCTGCGTCAAGACTCCAACTCTCCCTCCTCCTGATGGCTCTTCACTCAATTTCCGGCCCTTCGCCCACACGCCAGCAAACAGAGGTGACCGGACTGAGGCGGCCGGTGTTTCAGCCACCGACGCAAACCTCGCTGCTCACTTCCTGGACTTGCGGCGGCACTTGCGCGGGTGATCAGTGACTCCGCTAGGCACTGACTCCACTAGGCGCCGTCTCTCTCACGCTCGGTCGACTGCTAATCACTTCCGGGCCTGCGCAGTGTTCAGCGCTTCGCCGTCTCCCTCACGAAGTGCCACACCACTGGGCCTGCGCGGTGATTAGCGCTAACTTCACTCGAGCGCCCTGCCCAACAGCACCTTCGCCGTCGCTCGCCCCTGCCTCCGGGGTTTCTCCACAGCGTAGGGCGTGGAAGCTCACTCCACCCTTCTCTTCTGGAATACCGGTGAGGAGTTCCCACGAAAAGAAATGGGAGGGGAAAAGGAGGCTTTCCCTGACTGCAGCAAGGGAAGTGTGGGACAGAGGGGCTCAGGGGCCCACAGCCACGGCCGTACCGATTCCCTCAGGGAGTAAGGACTAATGAGAGGGTTCGGTCAGGGGCAAGAGGGGGAACATCTTCTGGAAGAGGTTGTCTATCCCTCACTCCTTCTAGTGCGTCCTCCTCCTCACACCACTGCCTCTCTCCTCCACCTCACTGAACTGCACTGAATGCCTTCCTGACCCCTGCCCTTTTATAGACTGGCCACCCAGGGTCCAGTAGGGTCCAGAAGGTTCTGGAAGGCCTTAATGTTAATCTATGGGGCATTCTAGGGAATGGCAGTTGTGACAGTTGAAAACCACCATTTTGTATATCTAAGTGAATTCCAGTCAGAAAAAGGCACCTAGGCCTGAGGTGAAAAACTATGAGGGCCAAAGAACATCTATCCCCCAGGCCAACATCATAAAAAAAATCTAGTGGACACAAAAAGATGAGAAGGGTATGAGGGGCAAAAAGGGGCCAAAATAAATAAATAATAGGAGGGGCTACGCAAAAGGCCAGACAGGTCTAACAGGTCTCTAGCGGGCTGTTTGTGCCCTGGCACTTGTTTCCGGACTGCAGTGACAGCAAACTGCTGTCACTGCAGTCCGGAAATAAACGGACCACCTGTGCCAGAGCATAAAACAGCCCGATAGGGACCCCTTTCGAGGCCTCCTTTAAAAAACTGCCGGTGCTCAGATCCCTTGAGACCCGGCCCACTTAAAGCCCTGAATAAAAGTAACGGGACTGTGCTCCTGAGTACAATAGGGGTGGGTTCAGCAAGTATGTAGGCGTGATCAGAGACCGGGCTGAAAAGAGCAAAATATTCTCTGATCATTTTGTTGGCATTTCAACTACAAGCAACTGCATATAAAATATAATGCACACTCCTTATATGAAAATAAAATGCAGTTTAAAGGTATCTGTAGTAAATGTAATTTTCTGGTAGGTAGGTAGTTGGTTAATGCAATCACTTCATTTTTCCGCGGGTGTCACCGGACAGTAATTTTTAGGTCTCGCCTAGCGTTGTACTGCATGCGCTGCTCGCTCGGCGAGATTTATTGTTAAGGAGGAATTTTAGAAGAGGGCTTCATGCCCGCTCCTCATTTCCGTTGGCTGGCGTCACCGTTTATGTTAAACAGTGGCCTCCCATTGGAAATGAGGGTTTTCGTTTCACGCCCTGTGGCCTCCGATCCAGACTCGGTCACCTGCTCTGCTGCTGTCGCAAAGCACTTTCTTATCTTTATGGGGCCATGTTTTTCTAATTAGAAACACATGGCCCCATAAAGACAAGAGAACGATGCTTGTTGTAAGAACCTCAGCGCGAAGGCCCCTTCATGGACGCCACGATTTATCGTTTATAGAAAGCAGCTGCTTACTCGCACCCGCCATTGTATCCTCCCCACCCCCAATCAATATCCATTGTGATGCTTGGCCAAATTATTTTATTTATTTAGTTATTAATCCTCCCTCAATGGCAGACTGATTGCTTGCACTTAAAAATACAGAATACATTTGGTTTACTCCGTTCCCTAGTAAGTATGCAGTAAAAATAGAAAGATAAAGAAAGTAACAAAACGTGCTGTGTGGTTCTTCTTATCTTTGATGAGAGGAGTGCTGCATGAAAATAAGCAGTGCAGGTGCGTGGAGGGAAGGTCTGAAGGACTAACGTAGAACAACGGAAACACCCTGCAGCTCTCCCTTTTCCGTTCTTGCGTGTATTGACGAAGCATAAGATAAAGATATAAAATAGTTTGCGAATCCCCCCAAATCACTTGCAGAACTTACAGTTGTGCATGAAAATTGCCTCAGAATGTTACTTGTATATGGTTTATTTATAATTGCTTCACAGCATGCTCTAATTGGCGGTGCAGCCATGAACCTGCTTTAAACTAACGCCCAGGCACTAGAAGCATCAAACACTATGGCTCAGTCAAGGGGCCTTGTTCTTGTTCCTTGGTCTTCCCTACAAGCGAGCTTCCGCCAAAGCAGAGGAGAGGTTTTTTAATATGCAACCATGCTTGACTGAGGTGACATACTGACATTTTTTGGGACAGTACAACTTGAAGAAATTAGTTGATAGGTTATAAAGTACACAAGGCCTTAGAGAACGGTGCAATGATGTGCATTCCCTGGCTGTGGCTTTTCCGCTACTTCTTAAACTTGTGCCTACTCCAAACCAGTGTTAACACTGTTTTCGACAAACCAACTTCAGGGAAGAAAAGAAAAAAAAACTGTTGTTGGGCAGAGGTCATGTTTTGGATACACCGTTTGAGTCCAATCTTCTGACAACTAAAATACATTTTTAACCCAAATACCAGCCAGACTATCGCAGCATTTATTTCACGCCCGCAACTCTCTCTCGGTGGTGCGAGGGTTGCAGCTCTCGGTTCTCACTGGAGAATGGATGAGGGTGACTCCAGGTGTCTTGGAACTCATTGGAGCCCCTTAATTGCGCTAAATTGCGCTAGTGAATTGGCACGCTGTCACTTGTAATATTCAAACATACTAATACACTAGCCAGCATCATTAAACGAAAAACCAACTCCACCTGTTTAAATTCAAAAGTCGCGATTTTTTTAATGGATTTAGTGGAAAGTAGCGATTTCCACAGATGAAACCAAGTTGCACATTTAACAAAGGGCAAATAACTGTTAGATTTAGAGAAGTATTCCAGTTTACAATATCAGGAGCATAACCAAGTTGCACATTTAACGAAGGGCAAATAACTTAGATTTAGAGAAGCATTCCAGTTTACAATATCAGGAGCATTGAAGCAGATGTCAATAATTAACAAGCGGGGCAGCGAAAGTTAAAGCGGCCTGCATCTATAACAAGCGCTGAAAGACAAGCGCGGCCCCAGCCTGTAGACGCTGAGGACATGTACATCGTTTACCTTGAGGGAACGAGGGCTATAATTGCTAACACATAGCACCGCTGCTCGCTCCCGCAAGAGAAAGGCCAAACGTGCATGTTTTGCAATAGAAAGCAATGCAAAACGTGCACGTTTTTGGCCAAAATGCTGATCGATTCCAAATGGTCCCCGGCGAGACCTAAAAACGTGAGATGTAACTTGGTTTTCCTGTATAGTGGTCTAATAAATGCCCGTGGGCGACGTTCATGCTATGTAAAACTGCAGAAAAGAATGTGCAGATCTTAGACAGGACAACATGGTGCCTTTAATTCGACTACCTTTATTAATTGTTTTGTCTAAATCTCTTTGCTATGAATATATTTGCAAATACCTTTGGTATGTTGAAATAATTCACAGCAAGGACACTGATAAAAGAGTAATAGATTGCATTCATTCACCAGCCGGCAGTAAGTTAAGATAACTGATCACAGACATGATCAGAATGTAGAACAACGTTCAGCCCAAACATACTAAAGTATCTGATGCAGAATGTAAGTAAATTGGAAACCTGGTGAAACTACTAGAACCACAGCACAGTTCTTAACCCACGGCCTAGCTAATCACGAGACCAACCCTTTAAATAATTACTACATATTTTGTTAAAAAATGTTGATTTACCACAAATATGATACTGAATAAAAGATTATCTATCTACCGCCTTTCCAATCTTCAATCTGAGTAGCTCCCATCTCTATTTTTAAACTGAGAGTTTGAGGCTCACAAACAGCAGGTTATGAATGTCCCGCCCTTGCCATTCACCTCAGCAAGCTGACCGTCCTTGGTAAAATGTTCAACCATTTATATAATGAGTCCTGAAATGTACCAATGTATACTACAGCACTCATCCTAAGGGAATAAAAGATGTTGTGACTGCTAGAGGTGATTATCATGTTAAGGGCCCTCTTGTTTCTTTCATCTCTTACTCTGAGCAACTGGAATTAAGCGACCGGGGAGGACCAAATTATGCAGTAGCATTGACTAAATTATGTGGCAGGAAAAGGCCAATTATGCAAGGCAATGTGGTACGTTTTGTGACAGTCTAACTCCTTGCTATATATCACACAAAGAGGGGGACCTAGGAGCTATTAAAGGTCCAGTGTCCGTGCTCCTAATACATACATTTAACCACCAAAAAAGGACACAGTTCCTAAATTAGAGTGCAAAAAGTCACCCGTAATTAAGGGTGCAAAAAAGTCACCCATGCATCTAGAAAGAAGAGTATAGAAAAAAAGGAGAAAGAGAAAACCTTAGGTAAGGGATACCCACTGGTGGGAGGGAAGGAAACCTTTGTCCTCTGATGCCCTCACACACCCCAAGGGGTGTCATGCTTCATCATCAGGCGGTTGCTCCTCGTAGGGCCGGCGCTGCAATTCCCTACGGGCCCCCAAAGGGGCACTTTATCGCCCGATGATGAAGCATGACACCCCTTGGGGACCTTTAATAGCTCCTAGGTCCCCCTCTTTGCTTGATATATTTTGTACGGCGGTTCAGCCGAGGGACCTTACTATTCTACTATTCTTTCTTTCTCCCAGGCACACGAGTACCAGTCACATCGACACAGGGAGTGGTATATTTTTCTCACCTGTGATGTCAGATACCCACTTTCCACTGAGCGCCAGTCAGTCCCTTTATGTACAGTTATTTATACATTGTAGGCACTCTCTACCTCTTTTGTATAGTAGCCCCTTGCATTTAGAATTTCAGTGCAGGTGGATAGGGGAGCAGGTCTCCCGACAGTTGCATATGCTTTATTTACCATTGCCGAACGTTTACACTTTGTGTTATTATTTGGAACCTCCTGACACAAGACCCCTTCATTTCACCAGTATTGCAATGTGCTAACACGAACTGATTGCTAGCACTCGCAATGAAGGGAGAGAGGTGTGGAGGATATAGCGGCAGGAACAGGGTCCGTATTAGTGCTATGATAATTAGAATGTCAGTGCGCATGGACTGGGGAGTAGTTCTCCCGTCACATGCACATGCGCACTTTACCACTGCTACAGCGCATGCGCTGTGTTTTAGAAACCAGGTGGCCAAACGGTAACAGGGAGCCGGAAAAGGACGCCGCCCAGACCCCCTTAACCTCATCTATTTAATTCCCGGCAGTTTATTACCGGCATACGTAATGAAGGGATAGGTGCAGCGGAAGCAGCCCGCACATTACCTTCCCTCCTAACTGCGGGCCTTCATTGCGCCAGCATTTTGATGGTTTGTCTCAGCAGGACAAGGTAAGCACACTCCGGCCATTACCAACCTTGTGTGTTATTAGCCTGAGCATCCTGGCGGGACCTTGAGTAGGTAGTATTTGGCTGGCAATAACTGAGTGGGGCGCTCATAATGGATGGGACTAGATTTACATGATGGGCGGGTCTTGTGTTCCTAGCAATTCTTTTCTCTCTTTCGCTTAACCAATATGCACACAGCTGTGGCATATCATGAGGCATCAAGTTGTACTGGTGTCCATATTTGTGGTTTATCTTGTTTTTTCTTTTCTATGTATTAATCATGAGTGGTATCCATCATACAGCTGTTGCCACACTGAGGGTAAACAGATTGCTGTTCCACCCTGATGAGACAGAGGGTATTTTATCTTATTATCACTATTCACGTGCACTTCACTTGTTTGAATTACTCTGGTCCTGAAGAAGGGCGCACGACCCTGTGTGGGCGAGACAAGCGCGAAACATGTCGACCTATGACCTTTTGTCACCCGGGCATAGTGTGCCTTTGGGGCAATATTTTATGTTAGCGGTTATCGGACTGCTAAGGGTACAACAGTTACAAATTCGCTGCATGTTGACCCTTTTTATCTCATGAATTATTTTTGCACGCACTTTTTTTTTCTTTTTACCCTCATTGAACCCACCCCCCATACACCCTCATGCACCATCCGGCAGTCTTATAAAAGATCTCCGATAAAGTGCCCCTTTGGGGGTCCGTAGGGAATTGCAGCGCCGGCCCTACGAGGAGAAACCGCCCGATGATGAAGCATGACACCCCTTGGGGTGTGTGAGGGCATCAGAGGACAAAGGTTTCCTTCCCTCCCACCAGTGGGTATCCCTTACCTAAGGTTTTCTCTAACTCCTTGCTATGACATCACAACAGTTGATTATAAAACTGGTTCTCAGCAGTGTGTTGTCATAAAGGCCTTCCATGCCAGGTGACAGGGCTCTCTGAGAGCTTCTCAGCGCAGCCCTGCTTGTCTGAAAACAAAAAGCGCAGCTGCAGGAGGGGCGGGAAGGCAGGGAAGGTAGCGGGTTTTGATTAAGGATAGCCGGTAACATTTATTTTTCACATTTGCATCAGGGACGAGAGGGCATGTTATGTTTAGCTCTTATTACCCTGTGCAGTAGCTGAAGGCAGGGGAAGATCATTTTGGGGGCCATACATAACATAAAATTATAGATGGCTAAAAAGTAAATTATGGGGATGTTTTTCACCTCAGAGTTCTGAGTGACGTCACAGACAACGAGAGCTTCGCTCTTGTCTGTTTGATACACTCAGAACTCCTTGGTAAAAAACATCCCCGTAGTTCACTGTTACCCATATATGATTTTGTATTTTATTTTTATACATTAACACTACATGGGCAAAGGTCCCACCTCATCCCAAATAGTTTAACACTCTAGTACAGCAAAAGGCAATTGAAAGGTGACCAGACACCTTTTTTGAAGGGCCAGCCACGGCACAGCAATATGTGTCATAGCCTTTTTAGTAACTTTTGATATGCTTGAGCTAAAAACTATTTCTATTTTGGTAAAATCTGCAAATTATGCAGAAGATGATGGATCCTTTGGCAAATGCAGAACGTTAATAATGTTGCGGCGAAAGCCTTGGCTGCAGAATCGCATAATTCCAGTGGGCTTGCGCTTACTGTCCCATGGGCTCTTCTCAAAGATACCTCTAAATTACACAATCTTGAATCATTTCTCCCTCTGCACCATGCACAGCACTGCATTGCGTTCTAGCTTCCGCTGCATGCATCCACACATATTTTTCGTGATGCAATTACTAAAACTGATATGGCAAATTCATTGGGCACAACTCGCCTAATTTCAAATTCTGTAACCAGTTATGGGCCATCCTATTTTTGGATAGAAAGCGCTCTTTTAATACAGTCACGGTGGAAATGTATTGTTTTTTTGTATTACTCCTCAAGCAGTGCCAATAGTTTTATAGTTAGTCTACAACCTTGAATGGATGGAATTTGGACGACTGAGTCAGACATGTCAGAATTTGCATTCTTAACCTGCTGCTCACCGCAGATGTCAGCAGCGATGGTGTAGTCTGGCAGTTGCTTCATCTCTGAGTTAGGAGGAGAGTCACCGTGGGAGAGACGAAGATGGGCGTAGGTAAAAAGTGTGAGACATAAACTGGGACAGTGGTATAGGCATAAGGCACTTACCTTGAGAAGGAAATGCATACATAACAGAAATAGAAAGGTGAGAAAAAAGTGGAGGTACGGTGAAAACTGATCCGAGAAAGAACCAGAAGGAAGTAGTAGACAGCTGGGGGGAGGGACAGAGAGTTGAAGTTCTACCAAGTGACACATGCGAGTTATCCACCTAGTTTTCCTTTGTATTCTGGTATCTACAGTATTCATTTTTTTTCATTTGTAAACCGTAAACTTCAAGTATCGGAATGTAAAGAAAACTGTAATAGATAAACTGCTTACACCGCACATGTGGCCATTTGAAATCAGTAAAGTGAGAGAATAGAAACGAGTCAGAAGGTTGGAGACAATAGTAAGCAATTGAGTGGAAGAGGCAATGAGAAGAAGGTAAAGAAGGATGGAGATGAAAGGGACAAGGAGAATAAGAGAATACAGAGGATGTATAGAGAGTCAGACAGAAGGGAGGCAGGGATTTGATGTTTTGTCAAATCTGGTTCGAGGAGTTCAAATGCTTCATTTTTTGTCTTTGCATTTAGGCGTTTGTAGTTTTGCATCTAAACTTAAATTCACTGGGGACCCTGTATTGCAAAAACGTCCGGTAAAGTCAAGAAAGAGGGACTGAGTAGGAGAGGGAATATACTGGACAAGGAAAATGGAGGGAAGTGAGAGGCATGTAGATGGAGAGAAAAAGGAATGACATTAATTAGTAGAGAGATGCGTGGACATATACAGAAAGAGAGGTATAGAGGAAGGGAAGGAAGAGAAGAGAAGATCGTGAAGGTCACAGAAGAGGGAAGGTGGCCTCAGGGCCGGAATGCCCTCAGTGGGCACTGGGCGAGTTCCCAGTGGGTTGGAAGGGTGGGGGGCAGTTTTGGGGCGGTGCGGATGGGTTTTTTTTTATTACTGGGGACTGGTTTTGCAGCATTGCTGCAATATTGGCCCACTGTAACAAAATAACAAAAGCAGCAGCAGTGTTTCTTACCAGGGCCGGTCCAACTTAATTGCCTGGGCTGGTTTGCGTTCCCAGTCCAGCCGTGGGTGGCCCCGTCTTCTAAACCCTTTCCAATCACACAAGCATCGATCCCACAACTGTTTTCACCTTATATACCATTTGTACGCATCTGCTAATACCAGCAACGGTGTAGCATGGCAGAGGGAGAGTCAGTGCACTACATGAGGGTAACAATATGGGCACTGCACTCATGATTCAGGCAAGGCCCCTCACAAAGGAAGGATATTTAGGGGATTTGTGATCTATTTATTTTAAACATTGTGTTAAAATATGCACTACTTTACTGCATTTAAAACAAATATATTCTCAGCAGAAGATTTCCCATAAACCTCCCTTGTGGCAGTCATGCTGACTTGCTGTGCTTCCTCGCACAGTATAATTCAGAACTTGGTCTTGCGCCTTACCCCTTTCAAAGTTCACAAGCCGCCACTGCTCAGAACTCAACCACACATCATTAAGCGAAGGCACATCCTAGAATCCCTGTCAATGGTAACTGTGAGTGGTGCAGCAGGAATGCCATGGACCCTATTTCAAGCAAGGAAACTGATCCCCCTCTTTAATTTGGTGAAGCAATATTTGGGCCGCAGAACCTCCCTTAGCTCCCATACCTCTGAACCGCGTTGTCACTGCGCCAGAAGAGTTTCTTGTTTAGTGTGTACACTGCTTATGATTATTCTGTCATATAAGTTTCATATTTTATTTAAACTAGTAGCACAAAGCACCTCTTCACACACCTCAGCCCTTGCCTTTTCCCTCAAACAAGTACCATGAAGCTACTGTAATATTTCATGTGTGCCTTTCTGGACAGCCCTTTCTGCTTTTTAATGTATTTAAATGAAAATTGGGCAGTAAAATGCACAATTTGGTCAATTTTTCCTTAAAATATTCTGGGAGTGTGAGCTCCAGAGAACCCTATCAAGGAAAGCGGGCTCGCTTGCTTTCCTTGCTCCTTTCAATCAAGCTTTGGGCACTCTCCATAAAGGTAAAGTGCTTCAAGCGGTAGAAGTGGGGGTGACCTTCTAAGAAACATTTTGGGCACTTACACTTATTTTACCACAATTAAGCCCTGGCTGTCCTGATCCCGTGGTGCAGGGTGCTCATGTGAATCCTGTTGTGTTTGTTAAGCTGTGACAGGCAATGAACCCAGAGACAAAAGTCAAAAAGAACGAAAAGGAAAACTGCAAAACAAACATTTGCTGCAACATTAACAACGCAAGTTGTAATGTGAAGAGCAGGGTAAACCTAGGAAACAAACAGAAGAAAAAAACAGTAGGTTGTGTCTCCACTGTACACATCACTAGCAGCGCCTTATCTAGAGTATTATTCATTTCGAATTGACTAATCAATCGATAATTGTAAAGTGCAGCACTATCATCCCTAGGGGTATAGCCAGGTCTTCAGATTTTTCCTAAAGTTCGCCGGGAAGGATGAGGTTGGAGGTGGAGGGGCATGTCATTACAGATCTGGTGGCATGTAGAAGAAGGAGCGCCCCTGCTGCGGCTGCAATGGATGTGGGGGGGTGCTAGTGTAAAAGAGTAGTAGCGCCAGTGTCGTGTGGGTAGATGGAAGCACATTCGATGGTTGATGTAGGCTGGTCCTTGATAGTGTAGAAATTTGTAGGCATGCGTGAGGTCCTTGAAATTGTATTTTTTTTAATGGGGAGCCAGTAGAGGTTTCTAAGGTGGGGGGTGATGTGGGTCAGTTTGGGGAGGTCCAGAATGAGTCCGGCTGCAGCCGTCTATGTGGTCTGGAGTCGTCTAAGGAGCTGAGTGGAGATGGCAGCGTTGACAGCATTGCCTTAGTCGAGGCGGCTAGTGACAAGGGGCTATGTGATGGTCTTTCTGGTGTTGATTGGGATCCATCTGAGGATTCTGCCGAGCATGCAGAGGGTGTGAAAGCAGGAGGAGATGACCGCGTTAACTTGTTTCATGGTCAGTTTTCTGTTTTGGATGATGCTTAGGTTGCGTGTGTGGTCTGTTGGTGTGAGTGTTGGTCCGAGTTCTGCCAGCCACCAGCTGTGGTTGAAGATAGATGTGTTCTTTCCAAAGATCAGTACTTCCTTCATGCCGAATTGAGTTTGAGGCAGTTATCTCTCCTCCAGTTGGCTACGTTGGTCATGGCGTCACAGAAGTTGGTTCTGGCATTGGAGGGGTCCTTGGTGAGCAAGAGGAATAGTTAAGTGTTGTCTGCGTAGGAGATTATGTTGGGGCATGGGATCTGACAACTTTTGTGAGAGGGGTAATGTAGGCGTTGAACAGGGTGGGGCCAACTGATGATCCTTGGGTTACGCCGCATATGATGTCCTTGGCTTCAAATGTGAAGAGGGGCAGTTAGATGGTCTACGGGTGCCCTGTGAAGAAAAATGCGATCCACTTCAGAGAATTTAGCTGTATGCTTATGTTGAAGTGTCTATCGATGAGGGTGTGGTGAGAGACAGTGGCGAAAGCAGCAGAGAGGTCGAGGAGGATCAGGGCCACTGTTTCTCTATGGTCACGGATGGTTCTGATGTAATTTTTAGTGCTGAAGGGGACGCCTTGGAAAACCTACCTGTGTGCCGTGAGGGGAACGGCCGACGCCCTGGTCAATCCAGCCGTGAGGGAAACGGCCAACATCACCTTCTGACTGCCGTGAGGGGAACGGCCAGCGTAGCGCAGCACTACAACCCCCAGCAGCCCCGGCACCTCGGCGCTCCAGTGACGCTGACGCAGCGCCCGACAGCGCTTATCAGCGCGGAGCACCGAACAGGGAGTGGGGACGCCTTGGAAAACCTACCTGTGTGCCGTGAGGGGAACGGCCGACGCCCTGGTCAATCCAGCCGTGAGGGAAACGGCCAACATCACCTTCTGACTGCCGTGAGGGGAACGGCCAGCGTAGCGCAGCACTACAACCCCCAGCAGCCCCGGCACCTCGGCGCTCCAGTGACGCTGACGCAGCGCCCGACAGCGCTTATCAGCGCGGAGCACCGAACAGGGAGTGGGGACGCCTTGGAAAACCTACCTGTGTGCCGTGAGGGGAACGGCCGACGCCCTGGTCAATCCAGCCGTGAGGGAAACGGCCAACATCACCTTCTGACTGCCGTGAGGGGAACGGCCAGCGTAGCGCAGCACTACAACCCCCAGCAGCCCCGGCACCTCGGCGCTCCAGTGACGCTGACGCAGCGCCCGACAGCGCTTATCAGCGCGGAACACCTCCCGCTTCGCGGGACGCGCGCGGGTGTCGCCGCGCTGAGCCCGGGCAGAGGGTGGGCCGTCTTAGGCCGTCAGCGGCCGGAGGTGGACGGGACGGGTCCAGTCCCCTAACGTTGCCATCACCATAAGGTATTTGGTTGTCCTCTTTATGATTGACTCTGTGTTTGGCCAACCATTCTAAAGACTATTGGATCGGGAGATAACCAGACTGTTACTATTAGCTATTTGTTGCTGCTGTTTCATAGACTGTGGGACCACGTATATATTACCTTAGGCATCAGGCACTTGCTAACTTGTAAACTTATCGCCGCAGTTCTTACACTTCGATCTATGAGGTGATAATAACTATAGTTACTACTTACTCCTACCTACCGTAAAATACATAATATGTCTCCAAGGGGAAGTCGCAGTAGAACTGCAGCTGCCGGGGGTAGTAGTAAAGTTAGCAAAACAGGTCCTATTGATAATTTTATAATCAAGGCCAATGATGCCATAAATCAGGGTATATCACTTTTGGAACGTAGGGTCTCACAAGATCTTGCTCATGCAAGACGCTCTTCTTTGGGACTTATTGCTTCTGCTACTACTCCTATCCAGGTTTTAGCTGTTAATAATAGACCTTTACTGAACACGTGTGTTGACATTCATACCATCCCCAATGAAGTAAATCTATCTGCTTCCATTCCCCTGATAGACTCCGACACAGACACTAGCCTAGATTTGGAGAAGACCCCTGACCTACATATGACTCCCTCACCTGAAATTATATCAGTAGAGAATGTTAGGGAAGTAAGGGGCAGACGTGAGGGCGCTATTCAAAAAAAATTACACCATAACCAAAGCGCACCCTCGTCAAAAGCCCCTAGGGTCAGTAAACACCAAGGGGAAGAAACCAGTATTAACCCCAATTCAAATATAAGCAGGACTGTGGAAACAGCTAATGATCGTCATGAGTATGAGGCTGGGAAAGGAAAAGAAACGGAACACATGGAAGGGTTGGCAGTAAAAGATGGTAAAATGATCGACCCTACTGAATTAGTGAATGACTATATATTGGCAAAACTGGGTGAACTTCTTGGTATTTATCTATCCCCTATCGAAAGCAGGCTCACCCGGATAGAAAAGCATCTAGCAGAACTAACCAGGCCAATTAAGAGCTTAGCTAAAGTAACCGTTGCAAATGATACAAGTCAACCTACTCCTAATAAAGCAGCAGGTCCTGATTTGAATGTCACTCAGGTATTATCTACAAAAACAGTTATTCTACCTAAACCTCCCCTGGCACCACTGAAGGGGATAAGTGTCAGTCAACCAACAGCAAGATGTAACAAGGCAGCCCCTGTAATAAGGAAGGATAATATCTCAAAACATGTAAATGTCCCTACGGTGGGCCAGCCCCCAAACTCTGGAGGTGGTTCCATCCAGGCCCAACCACCACAAAAAACATCTAGACATGCTCCTTCCCGCATTAATTTACCACCAGAATGCGGGGCTTATGTCCTCGTTTTAGTTAATGTATCCTAACTAAGGAAGGACCAAGAAGAAACTCCCACATCTCTTAAAAATAAAACCCTACATTGGTTAATTGCAAATTGCAACTTCCCAATAGAAGGTGTAAGAGAAATTATTAATACTCAGCGGGTGGGCTGGATAGGCCCACTCAGGAAAAAGTTTGAGGGTGACTGTGTTATAATCAATTTTAAAAAACCACAGTGGGCAGAGAAAACACTAGCAAGCGCCCCATCACCCTCAAACCGGGAATTCAACACTACACTCCTTCCTTTAGGGTACTTCTATAGACACTTGATACCCCAGAACCAAGTCATGGAGAGCAATCCCATTACCACCTTTCAAGATTTGAATTTTGGTGCAAGATTCAAATCGCCGCTCTTCTTACAAAATCAGGACTCTGGTCCATTGAATGGCCATAACAATTGGCGGAACCAAATGCCAAACCAGATGCCAATGTTAGTATCCCCTAGTTACCCTCCGCACCATTTTCAACTCCCAAACATGCAGCAAGTTAACTATTATAGAGATAGATCCTACCCTGCCTCTGACCTTCATTCATTCCAACCATCATGCGAAGCGAGGTCAACATTTAACATCCCTACTTATAATCGTTTTGACTATTTTTCCAACATAGATGAGCAGGACTGACTGAATATAATGCCAACAAAAGATACCGATAGCCTAACTACAGTTAATATACTAGAGGTTCCGGTTGTACATGCTCAGGCTATGGTTGATATTGAAGAAACACTGGAACTAATGACTGTTGACGACAATCAACCTGCAGCTGTTCATATTATTTCTGAAAGAGTAGGGAGTAGTTGTATCAGGGTTAGGCCAGGTAACCATCGCAACACTCATGGGCTGACAATCTTAAGTTGGAATGTTGCAGGATTAGAATCCAAACTATCGGACCCTGCATGGATTAAGATAATTAATGATGCGGACGTTCTTATGTTTCAGGAAACATGGGCTGTTGGTAATCTGTATATTGAGGGCTATCACTGCTTTAGTTTAACATCGCCAAAACCATGTTTTGGCCGAGCGGTGGGTGGTCTTTTCATCGGGATCAAGATTCTTGCAGGTGGCACCATTGAAAACCTGCAATACGATGGTCCGGTTAACCCCAACATCCAGATTCTTGAGTATAAGTTGAAGTCAAAGACCACAATTTATTTAATAAATTTTTATAATAATGACTTTTACCATGTACCGAACAAGAACTTTTTGGCATTATCTAAAGTTTTAAGAAATTTGGAATGTTCCCTTGCAGTAGACAAAAAGTCATGTATATTAATTGGGGGTGATTTCAACGCAAAATTAGCAGTGAGTGCTGGATCTGTTAATCAAACTTATTTTGACCCGGCAGAGCGTAGGGGTTTTGAACTATCCAAACTACTCACTGAATTTGATTTAGATGATGCTTTGAGTGTAGGACATAAATATGATTCCCATCATGTTCCTACATATATTGGTGGGTACAGTAGTTCGACAATTGATTATGTTTTTATGTCACCACTGCTAATAGATTGTATAGTGGAAACTTCTGTTTTACAAACACCCCTTAGCGATCACAATCCACTGGTTGTAATTTTGGATCTTGCTCCAAGTCCGATTTTTGAAAATTTAAATGGTGCAAGGGACATTACCCCATCAATTGATGGCCTGCGGTTAAAATGGAGGGGAGTGAATTGTGAGGCTATTTTAACAAATGTACAACTGCTATATCCACAGTTGATTGACTCTTGTAAAGTTTTAAGTAATAACTATGATCAACTAATTGCTGATTTTGAAACCTTGTGTTCAGCCATCAAAACCCTTTTGTCTGTTCCACTACCTACAGAAGGTAAAGAGCCAAGGTGGTTCGATTCGGCATGTTCCCTGGCAAATAGAGAATTAAGAAAGGCTCTCTCTATGAAACCTAGGTGTAAAACAACCGTCCAGTTAGCTAGGAAACAGTACAAAGCTAAAATATCAGAACGGAAGGCCAATTTACTTTCCGACCAATGGGACTCTTTGGTAATCAGCGCAAACTTGGGTGGTAGCGGCCCATTCTGGTCAGCTGTTAGAAAAACACGGGAAATGGGAAAGAAACTTACCCAAATCAGTTGTAACATAACAAGTGCTGCTTGGGAGACCCATTTTTCTAACATCTATGCAGCCCCTAAAGAGAAGTATTCTCCACCTATTCCTGACCAAACAGGTGGTCTATTAATTTTAGAGCACGAAGTTAGAACAGCCATAAAAGAGAGCCAGGGAAATAAAGCACCTGGACCAGATGGTCTCCCTATTGACATCATTAAATATGATGTTGATTTGTGGACACCCATATTCCTCAATGTTTTTAATAGTTTACCAGTAACAGCCATGCCAACTACTTGGGCGACCAGTATCATTGTCCCTATTTACAAAAAGGGAGATAGGTCTGATCCAGCGAACTATCGCCCTATCTCCCTTTTGGACAATACTTTGAAAGTATTGGGTCGTATAATCTTTCATAGAATACTGGACTGGGCGAATGACACTGACTTTTTAGATCCATGTCAGATGGGGTTCCGTAGTGGGGTAGGAACAGTGGAGCAATGCCTAAACTTAAAACTGATAATTGACAAATATAGTGTTGCCCGCTCCTCCCCCACTTACCTTGCATTTATGGACCTCTCGTCCGCCTTTGATCTTGTTAATAGATCAAAGCTTTGGTCCATTCTCTCAACTAATGGTCTTGATGAGACTCTGGTAAATTTCTTAGCCTATCTCCATACGGACCTGAGAGCACGGGTACGTATCGGGATGGGCGGAGAGGTATCAGGAGCCATTGAGATAGGAAGGGGGGTGAGACAGGGGTGCGTTTTAGCACCCCTGTTGTTCATCATCTACATTAATGGCTTATCCACTTGTTTGAATAAAGTTACCACAGATGTCCCATTTATTTTAGGGAAACCACTTCCAGTGCTTTTATATGCAGACGATGCGGTGCTAATGGCCCGCACTCCAAATGCCCTTCGTCTGCTTGTACATAGTTTTGTTAAGTTCATGGAGGATCTGGATTTAAAGGTTAATTTTAAAAAATCTTTTATCATGTCCTGTGGCCCTGGCAAAAAGAAACTTAATACTATACAGTTAGGCACAGATAAATTGATATCTGTCCCTAAATTCCCATATTTAGGGCTGGTTTTCGCTGCGAACGGCTCGTGGAGTGGGCATATGGCCCACGCCACGAGCAAGTTCTCGAAAGCCAACAACTCTGTTTTAAGTCTCCCTCGCCCAAAGAAAATAGGTGCCACTAGGGCTATTTTAAAGATTTTTAAATTACAGTGCGCACCTGTTGCCACGTATGGAGCAGAGGTATGGGGATCAAGAAACAGTCCATGCATTCAAAGTGAGGAGAATCGCTTTTGTAGGAAAGTGCTGGGTGTACCAATCTCCTCATCAACCTTCATCTGTCATAATGAATTAAACACTCCATATATTAGTGATTTTATTAGAGCAAGACCGGCACTCTTCTGGATCAGAATCTGGCAGAATGAAGCCGCTGCTCTTACTCAGAATATTATAAAGGATTGTCTAAATAGCGACCATGGAATGAGAATTCCATGGTTGTCTGAAGTTTTAAAATCTTTGAATGAAGTTGGTAGAGGAACTTTGTTTAATGATCCCACAACTATAGAATTGCAGGACAAAGTTCAGGTTAAGAATGCGCTATATGCACTTTACAATAATGAAAGGCTCAGAAGTGAATCACAAAAATCAACTGTAATGAAATATATAGGTAATGGATTGTGTGGACCGACCTTACCGCCCTATCTCTCGCTGCCTATGACTAGCTGGGAGAGATCATTGTTGTTTCGTTTAAGGGCAGGAACAGTAAAATTTATGTTGTCATTTCCACTAGGACATTGTCATAGTGTTGACTCTACCTATGTCCCTGTGATGGCGTGAGCATTCAGGATGATTTGCACTTTTTATTTTTCTGTAAATTTTATTCTGTGTATATCAAATGGTTTTTAACTCCGTATTTTAAAAAATCCAGACCACTGACACTCCAAGACTCATATAACATGTTAATCGCCTTGGATAGTGATGAACTGACTTTTCGTGTCAGCTCTTTTTTAAGACTGGCCATACGAGCACGCAAAATGATGGAAAACCCATGAGCATGATAAATCAGCTTTGTTAGTATTATCATGGAAATTAGCATATTGTTCTTAAAAATATATATATTGTATTGTCACTGCATAAAAAGGTATGTCACATGTATATTGATTTTTAATTACTATTTGTATGTTTAATTACTTTATGGTTGTTGATGATATATGTTCGGTACTTTTATGAATTTTAAGGAATTCGAATAAAGGTCTTTTGAACTTGAACTTGAACTAGTGCTGATCAGCGAGGTCTCAGGGCAGTGGTTAACAGGGAATCCTGATTGAGAGGTGTCAAGAAGGGGGTTTTGTTCCACGTATTCAGTGAGCTGTAGGTCGATGGCTTTTTCGAGTACTTTGGCCGGGTAAGAGAGCAAGAAGATCAGTCAGTAATTTTTGAGATCGCTGGAGTTGGCAGGGGTTTCTTTAGGAGGGGTCTGAACTCTGCATGTTTCCATTTGATCGGGAAGGCTGCTGTAGAGATGGAGGTGTTGATGATGCAGGTGAGTTACATGCTGATCGGGTTGGTTCTGATGTTGAATAGACGATTGGGGCAGGGGACGGTGGGTGCCCTGGAGTGTATTGAAGAGAAGATGGCTGTGGTGGTCTGAGTGGTGAGCGAAGACCAGATAGTGATCATTTGGTTGGTGTGCGCTGGGTGGTTGAGGTTGTTGAGGTTGTTGAGGTTAAGAATGGTGGTTTGGGGGTCAAAATTATTGTAGATGGTGGCGATCTTGCTGTGGAAGTAGTTCTAGAGGGTGTCGGCAGAGTTCTTGGGCAGGGTGGATGGTGTTCTCTGTGGCTCCCGGCTTGGAGAATTCCTTGACTATTTTGAAGAGTTCCTTCGTTTGGTTGGCTGCAATGTTAATGTGGGCTGTCAAGGTGGCTTTCTTGGCTTCTTTGATGTCCAAGTGGTAGTTCTTGAGTGTTTCTTTGTGATGCGCTCTGTCGAAGCGGTTCCTTGTGGCGTGCCAGTATTTCTCGAGTCTGTAGCAGTTGCACCTGGTGGGTTTGAGCTCTAGGGTAAGCTAGCTTTTTTTTAAAGTATTTGCTGGTTTCAGAAGGGCAACTCTGTCCATAGATTTGGTGATCCAGGTACAGAAATTCTGGATGGCCTGGTCCAGGTCAGATGAAAGTTCAGGTTGGGTGGTGCTGAGAGCTTGGGTCCACTGTGTCTAATTTTACCCTGCCAAAGCGTGAGAGGAGCTGTAATGCTTGGTAATGGTGTGTTAAGCGGCAGAGATTGTGAAGTGAACTATGGCGTAGTCAGACCAGTTGAGTTCTGAGACATGGCTGAATTTGATTCTGTTGCTGATGGTGAAGATACAGTTGAGTATGTGTCCAGATTTGTTAGCCAATTTGTTGATGAGCTGGGTGGGGCCAATGTTGTTCAGGTTTTCGAGGAGGGAAATAGATTTGGCCTCGCTGGGGTGTACTAAGTGGAAACTGAGATCGCCGAGTAGGACGTAGAGGTGGGAGTCGATGAGGTTGGAGATGGTGTCACAGAAGGCTGGTTGGGGTCCTGGGGGTCTGTAGACGAGTATGCCTCTTAACGTGATCTTGGCATCAGATTGTAGTTGAAAGTTAAGGTGTTACATGAGAGTCATGGGATTGTCATTGATGATAGTGCATCAAATGGTTTCTTTGAAGATGATGGCGATGCCATCTTTGCTTGTTGATGCGGTCTTGCAGCAGCATCTTGTAGCCGTCTGGTGTTTCGTTGGCAATGTCATGGTTTGAGGAGGGATTGAACAATGTTTTGGTGATGAAGACAACATCGGGGTAGTCGGAGGTGATGGTGTCCCAAGTTTTGTTGGCGTGTTTGCAGAGGGAACAGATGTTGAGCAGGATTCATTCGAGCATTTCCAGGTAATTTGTGGTTTTCTGTGTGTGAGTGGCGGGGTGTGCAGTGTCGGTTTGCGGTCCTCTGTTGCAGGAGAAGTGGAAGGGACAGCAGGCGAAGGGTCTTTTGAACGATCGCAGGGAGTTGTTACGGTATTACAGTGCAGTGCCAGGAGCTCTACGGCAGTGTAGTGGTCAGAGGGCCATGGGTCCAGGCACTGGGCATGGTCCTGGCAAAGACGGGCACAGATGGGCTTGCCCTTGGGGCGCCTTTGGTGAGCTAGCAGCACGGCTGTGCAGCAGCCTCCATAAGTAGTCCTGGGAGGTTGGAGGGGAGGTTCTGGAAGCGGGAGAGAATAGCATCCAGACAAAAGCAGCAAACGCAGATGTGACAAAAGTAGCATTATCAATAAAGGAGTTACTAGAATAAAAGAGCATGGCAAGACAACCAATAAAGAAACAATTACGGGCAGTCAAGTGACTACAATAAGGGCAAGCCAAAAACAAATCAAAAGAAATAATTCCATGTAGTTAGGTCGGGTCCCCACAGGGGGATCGAACAAGGCTCATGGGAAAGAAATATAAGAAGAATAAAGACAAATTGGAGATGGCTGAGTGATGACCCAATGGCATGTTGACAGATTTGAATCACACGTGTTATGAGACAATCAAATGTACGAACATAACCCGCTAGAAATAATAACTTTTTTGTGCTATGTAATACTGTAGGCGTTGCTATTTCTAAGCACTGTACACATCAGATGAAGCCATTACCCAATTTACTTGTATCCCATTTAATAATAACTTGCGTTTTATATAGCGCTACATACAACAAATCTCCACTTTCTAAGCACTATAAGCAACATCCGTTATCATTACCCAATGTTTGGAACCGAATTTATTTTGGAAACGATCAAAGAGTAAGTCCACTTCACCAGAAGGGTGAAGTGGACCACCCCCCCTCCCAAGGGGCGGTTGGGGGGGTGGACGACCGCAGGGAGGTCCCCCCCCCGGCAGTTTGGGAGGGGCAGGGGGGGCGGGGTTTGCTGAGCACTGGCGGGCATTTTGTCAGGGAATTTTTTGTCCCTCCCTCCCTCCCTCTATAATGAGATTTTCAGCAATTTTGATTATATATTTTATCTTTGTTTTCTTTTCTTACTCCTTCCTTTTCCTTTTATTGGTCTCTTTTTTGGTTCCGGTGCGCAGGGTAGGTTTTCTGTATTGTTGCTTGGAGTAGGTGCAGTGCGGGGTTTAGTGGAAGTTTGCCAGGGTTGGCAGAGTTTTTGTTGTTTAGTTTAAAGCTGGGGTCCTCGACAGGGATTGTTTAGGCTGGTGGATTTTTGGGGTACTTACAGAGGTTGGGTGATCGTAAGTGGTGAAGGGGCAGGCAGGGGAGTTTTGGTGTAACAGATGTTTTAGATTTATAGGCTTATATGTTTATGCATTGAATTATAGTGTTGGTAATTTTGTAATGCTGTAATGCTCGGGTGGGGGCGGGTTTCGAAAAATGTTAGGGGCGGGGGCGCGGATAGGTAAATGTTTATTCAGTGCGATATAGTTTTGTAAGGCATTGGCCGAGGAGTTTTTTATTGTTATGTGCACCTGTTCCAAAAAAGCGGCCTTTTACACACAAAATCTGTTTGTGGTCTGCTTCCCCCCCACCCCTCCCTCCCAATATGGCGCGTGGCTAGAATGTAGGCTGACCAGACGTCCCGGTTTTCCCCGGACGGTCCCCATTTTTGGCGAAGTGTCCCCGTGTCCCGACACTTTTCACCAAGTTAGTCAAATGTCCCTGTTTTAGAACAGTGTCCGGGGCAAACAGAGAAATGTCCCCGTTTTTAACTGCTCCGGTTGCGTGCATGCTCTGTCTGTACTACGTGTGACTGTGACGTCACTGAGGTGAGGCGGTAGCAGGAAGGGAAATCCTTTGAAGAGACATTTTCTCTCAGGATTTCCCATCTCTTTGTCCACGTCGCAGCGCCACCTACGTCATCGTGGCCGCCATCACACAGCAGCTGGTTAGAACCTCCTGTGACCGGCATGACCCTGATTTTACCTCCAGTAAGTGTGGCCCTGCTCTGCCTTAAAGCGAGAGAGGGTCGGACAGTCTCCGACTACAACAGAATCCAGCTGCAGCTTTGTGACGCTTCCCCAGCCCAGCCCTACGAGCACCGTCGTCGGGACCCTGCCTCCGCATCAGAGCTGCCTCAGCCTGGAGCCAGGATCATCTGTAGCCATACAACGAGACTTGCCCTGCCAGCCCGCAACATGAGTATTTTAATGCCCTTCCCCACAGCAAACCACCTTGCCCGAGGCCTGACACACGAGCATAACTGCCATCACAGTCAGTGCCCAATTGTGACTTGACCAGTAAATTTAAAAGCGATAAACCCCAGCAGAATAAGTGTTCTTGTATAGTAATTTTTTTTTTTTAATAGGATCTGACTTACGTTTTTATACCTGTGTATCGGTGTAAGGTGGACTGAAACCTGATCAATGTGTTGCTAGGTTTCAGTATGCGGACTTAAATATTGTTACCTATTTCCTTGCTCTTTGTGTCTTGCCTGCCCCACTATAAGCAATGTAAAGCCTGCATTTTTAAACTTTGTCACATTAATAATACTGCTGTAGGTTAGGTTCATCTAAGAAGCACTGTTGAGTTTGCTGTCCTATAAATTGACGTGTTGCAATATGTGCCAAGGCATTCGTTGCTGTTTGGTGACGAGTGTTTAGATTTCTAAATTTCGTATAGGCTTCAAACTAGCACAAAGCCAGCCGGAGTGGACATTTTGCTGTCACTTTTCACCAAAATCGCATGAGAGTAGACCCATTAATCCAGATGATGGCATATGCAGTGGTACTACCCACTGACGTACACTTTTGCCATGGGTGGAGCAGAAAAAGAACAGCAATCATAGTTGGTAGGGCCTATGCAACACAGCAAAGCTATTACGAGAAGCAGGGCATAGCAGACATTTATCCAACAATATCTGCAAGAAATGGCATGCAACCACTTGATGAAAGTAAGAGATGGTACTGAAAGGATTGATTTGCATGAACGATCACCTTGAGAGTCTTTTCAGGCTACTTCTCATACATATATAGACTGCAATCAGATGGCTTGCCTAAGAAGACTTTTTACCAGCAGTCAGCTTTTCCATTCAGAGCCGTACTTGACTGAAGTTTTATATTCTCTTACAGAAACCCTTGTCGGGCTTCAGTAAGTTTGATTCACACAGGTCAAAAGCTCTCCTTCATTATGATGTCAAACTTTTTACTTCAATCTTAATGTCCTGATTGGCCGCAGTATAGCTCTGTTTTATTTCACCTTATCAATCAGGATACATTAAAGTTAGAACCAACAGCAATAATACTAGGTTAGTGCAGTCCCCAATAAGGGTATGAGAACCGTCCAACGTCTCTATGATAGTTCTCTGTTTAGAGGCTGAGAAGTTGTTTGATAGTGCAGAATACAGTTACCTGTTTAAGTTACCTGATAAAAGTACCCTAGCATTGAGCTTAAAAACAAATATCAGGGCTTGTTTTGTGCACCCAGAGGCCACTCTAAAAATGAATGAGCACTTGTCATTTACAATAGATCTGTCTCATCGTACTTGACAGGAATGTCCAGAGCTCCACTCCTTTAACTACATTCTCTAAAACATTTTAGTTTTAAAATCAATTCAGTGGAGGTTATTAGTGGAATTAGAATTGTGTTGGGACATTTCGCAAAAATATACCATGCTTGCAAACTAATCCAGAAGCTTCACCACCAGGCTTGCTTGGCTCGCTGGAAGCCTTTTCACTTCCTCACGGCAAAACAAGAGCACAAACTCCTCTTCGATTGTTAACTATGAACAAGAAAGAAAATCGCACAATTATAATATATATATATATATATATATATATATATATATATATATATATATATATATATATATATATATATTTTCAACAGGTTTCCCCAGCAAGGGGCAGGTGGAGTCGCAGAAAGGAACAGGCTGCAGACGTTCTCAAGTGTTCGAATTAATTTAATGCATTAATCCTTTGGGGGTTGTAAAACAATATAGAAACCAACGCGTTTCGACAGCGTCCGCTGTCTTGCTCACGGTCAGTATACTGTGCATCGCTCAACAGTTTTAAGCAACCAACAAACAAACAACAAGATTGCCCCGCCTCCATGTGTCACATGTTCCCTGACACATATGTTTAGGGATTCTGGGACTTGTAGTCTAGCCCTTTGTTATGATTTACTGTGTATGTAGTGATTACATGTGAGGGGTTAATTGTGTATTAATGGGGCATAGTGGCTAACTATGTGTTAGGGTGAATTAGATGTTACTAATCCTCCTAAAGCCATTGTTGGTACTGTAACCGCTTTAAACTAGGGGAGTGTGGCCCTCCAGTGGGTACAGTTAGCCATTGGACATTTTGAAACATCACTGAATAACCCTGGTATGGCCCTCCAGTGGGCATTTCACATGTGTGTTGGATTAGTGATTCTACATTATAATTAATTAATTAATTAATCAGTAGTTTAAATATAGCCCTCCAGTGGGCTTGGTATGTCATAATTCATGGCTTAATCTGTGAGTACTCGCCCAAGTGAGCTCAAAACAAAGGTGAAAACTGGTGGGGGGGTGAGAAAATTATAATTGGGGGACTAAAATGGAATTAATAGTTCATGGCAGGCGGAAATTGTAACGGAAGTCAATTAAGTTCATTTAGAGGTGTATGTAAAGTTCCTCCGATTGATTTAACCCTAATGGGGTCATAGTTCTGAAACCAAGGATATGTTTCGATTCCTTGCGGCGTAGTGTTTTTTCATTATGTCCTCCTCTGGGCGATGGGTTCAATGTTTCAATACCCCAGAAACGCAATTGCTTCCAGTCCCCATTGTGCTCTGACTCCATGTGTTTTGCAACTGCGTTGCTTCTATCTCTATGCACAGTTGCGCGAACATGTTCGAGGATCCGTTTTTTAAGTTCACAAATTGTGCTACCAATGTACCTTAGTTTGCACGGGCATTCAATCATGTACACAGTGTATCTGCTGTTACAAGTTATGCATTGATTGATTTTCCAGTTTTTTTTGTCCGGCATGGTTATTTCCTGGGTTGGTTTTGCGATTTCACAGGCCTTACAATGGTAGCACTTCACGAATCCTTTTGTTTGTAGCCAATTTTTTCTTTTTGTTGGTGGCTGGAAATGGCTGTGAACCAATTGGTCCTGCAGATTTTTCGCCCTTTTGTAGGTTACGGTTGGATGATTGCCCATCCTTTTTCCTATGATTGGGTCCAACTGTAGAATCTTCCAATTCTTTTTTAAGATTTGGTTTAGTTGTTTTGTTTCTCTACTATATGTTGTGATCAACCTGATCGGCTCATCTTCTGTTTGAGTAGGGACTGCTTTGGATTTCAGGCTGTCCGATCTTGTGGTCTTGTTTGCTCTTTCCCAACAAGTTTTTACTGTTTGGTGATTGTATTGTCTCTTTTGGAAGCGCATTGCCGAAGTTTGGCTCTGTTTTTGCCATTCGTTTTCTTCACTACAGATTCTCCTGAGCCGAAGAAATTCCCCATAGGGGATGCTTGATATCAGGGATCGTTGATGGAAGCTGGTGGCTTCAAGTGTTGCGTTAGTGGCTGTACTTTTCCGATGCAAGGTGGTTTCCATTCTGTTGTTTTTGATATAGACTTCGGTGTCCAGGAAGATAGCTTTGCTAGCACTGATGTTGTGAGTGAATTTTATACCTGGTGAGCTCGAATTCAATATTTCAAAGTATTCAAGGAATTTTTCTTTTCCACCGTTCCATATCAAGAACAGATCATCGATAAATCTTTTCCAGATTATGATGTGCTTTGTGAACTGGTTTAGTTTGGTATTCCATGCCACTGTTTCTTCCCACCAGCCCATGGCGGTGCAGGCATAGTTTGGGCTAAAGGAGAAGCCCATAGCTGCTCCATTCTTTTGCCTGTATATTGAGTCCCCAAATAAGAAGATGTTGTTGTTCAATAGATATTGTGTCATATCCATCAGCATGTTGTTGTGGTTGGCGTAATGTATATTGCGTTCCTGAAAGACATGTTTGCAGGCATTTAGACCCATCTCATTGTCGATGTTCGTGTATAATGAAATCACATCCATTGTGATCATTATAAATTCCGGCTGCCATGTGATGAGCTTTAGGTTGCATAGAAAATCCGTCGTATCCCTGATGTATGATTTGAGTTGTTTCACGTGAGGATTTAGAAAAAAGTCTATGAAGTTAGATAGAGGTTCAAGCAAGGAACCATTTGACGACACTATAGGTCTCCCTGGTGGCTTCGTGGCATTTTTGTGGATCTTAGGAAGGAAATATATCGTCGCTGTTTTCGGGAAATCTACCGTTAGGTATTTGGTCTCATCAGAGTCTAATAATGATGCATTTTCCCATTGCTTTATTTTTCCGTCCAGGATCCTCTTGTTGTCATAAGTCGGATTAATGTCTAATTTTTCATAATAGTTTGAGTTATTCAATTGATTCATGGCTTCCTCAATGTATAGTTGGTGATCCCATAGGACGATATTCCCGCCCTTGTCGGCCATTTTTATTTCAAAATTTGATTTGGTTTTGAGTGATGCCAGAGCTTGCCTTTCATTTTTGGAGAGGTTGTCATTATTGTTGTTTTTCGGTTTTATGTTGTATAGGTCATGAATGACCGCTTCCTGGAATAAGTCGATTTTGTTCCCTGGGGCTAATTGGGGGTAGAATTTGGATTTTGCTTTGAAACCGCTAGTTCCTGCTCCCAACTGTGTTATTGCTGATTCCAGATTGATATCCATATCCTCTTCCGCATTTAAGTTTAATAATGTTAAGTACGCTTCAGATTCTTTTGCCAATAATGTTGATATTGGTTTGGGTTGAGTTTTCGGTATTTTGGGTTTATTTTCCCTCTCAGTGAAGAATTTAGCTAACTTGATTTTGCGGATATACAGGTATAGGTCAATCCTTGTTTGGGCTATGTCTATATGTGCCGATGGGCAAAAGTTTATTCCTTTTTTAAGTAAAGAGGTTTCTGCCTCAGAAATTTCCGTTCCTGATAAGTTGATTATCTGTAGTTCCTCATTTACTTCCCCCTCTTTTGTTTCATCAATCTGGTTTCCGTGCCGATTTTTTCGTTTGTAACTGTTTCTCCTGTAGCCCCTCCTGGTGTGGGTTTTGTGAATCTTGGTTGCCATGCTCTTCCTCTCCCCCTGGCCCTGCCGCGTGTATTTCTTTGCGCCCCGTGGCTGTATTCCCATTGTCGTTGTGACAAGACTAGGCGCATATCCCCTAAAAAAATTTTTTTTTTTTTTTTGTTGGGGATCCAGGTTGGCTTCTTCCTCACTGAGGTCTGCTGACGTTAGTGACGCCATGCTGGACGATGAGCTTGCCGGGTTTGATCTTGGCGGTCTGAAGGGGTCATATTTTCTGGCGTACGTGAATATGCGCCCTTGGGCATAGTCATTAGCGTCCCTTTCGAATTTAGTTTGTTTTCTGATTCTCACTTCCTCTTCATGTTTTTCAATTTGTTTATTTAGGTCCTCTTTAAATTTGGTCATTTCAGTATTGAGTTTTAATGCATCCAATTCCATTTCCAGTGCTCTTAGTTCTTCTTTTACTTTATCAAGCGCTATCTCAATATGCTTTACCAATATTTTAATCAGACCTAATGATGAATTTATGGTATGCTCTCCCCACTCCTGAAGTAGGTCATTGGTTACATCCTGTTGACTCGGCATTATCAGTATGCGCAGACCACGGGGCACTCTTTCCACTTCCAGGTATTTTTGTAAGGAGATAAGTTCCCATGATTTGTTTATCTCCTTTTTATTTAATTTCTCCCAAAGGCGCAGTTTTTCCTTTGTGTCGTTTTTTCCTTGGTCTCTGTTGCTTTCCATAGGTTTACTGGAGTTGCTTTTGTCAAACATTGTGACAATTAATTCCTTCCTTTTAGCTTCCCGCCTGTCCATGTTTTCCTTCTCCTTTGTTCCCAACCCCCTGTAGTGGATATACAATTATTCAGATATATTTTCTGAAAGAACGAACCTGTTCCTGCTCTCGTATTTCCTGTTGGTTACTGTTGCCAAAGTTATGTTCATTAATTGTTTGTTAGCGTTCAGTAACAGTTTCCACGTTATCTGGCAATTCAGTATGCAGGTTAAATATTCGAGCCCCAGATAGCCGGTTTACACTTCAATGTGTTTCCCTTGTCATTGCGTTTTGTTCTACCCACGGCACAGTTTAGATCTCCGTACTCCAGCACCCAGACGCTTCTTACCTTGGAGTGGTCCCTCCTCGGTCGAAGCCCGGATGCCTTCTTCCGATGATCGTGTGGTGCCGGGTGAGTCACAATGTTGAAGTCTTCCGATTACCGGCGAGCACCTCAGAGGATATCTCGATTCTCGCAAAGCGGCTCACTTTCCCTCTGTTAGGCGCTGCAAGGTGTCTGGTCGCGTTACTCCCGCGGTCGAGCCAGACCGCTACAATTTCAACAGGTTTCCCCAGCAAGGGGCAGGTGGAGTCGCAGAAAGGAACAGGCTGCAGACGTTCTCAAGTGTTCGAATTAATTTAATGCATTAATCCTTTGGGGGTTGTAAAACAATATAGAAACCAACGCGTTTCGACAGCGTCCGCTGTCTTGCTCACGGTCAGTATACTGTGCATCGCTCAACAGTTTTAAGCAACCAACAAACAAACAACAAGATTGCCCCGCCTCCATGTGTCACATGTTCCCTGACACATATGTTTAGGGATTCTGGGACTTGTAGTCTAGCCCTTTGTTATGATTTACTGTGTATGTAGTGATTACATGTGAGGGGTTAATTGTGTATTAATGGGGCATAGTGGCTAACTATGTGTTAGGGTGAATTAGATGTTACTAATCCTCCTAAAGCCATTGTTGGTACTGTAACCGCTTTAAACTAGGGGAGTGTGGCCCTCCAGTGGGTACAGTTAGCCATTGGACATTTTGAAACATCACTGAATAACCCTGGTATATATATATATATTCAAACCAAAGGCTTTTCCAGTAAAGAAACGCGTCGAGAAAGCCGTTGTAATAAACACGCTTTGCATCTCCAAAGTGGCCCGGATTTCTTTTCTTTACTGGAAGAGCCTTTGGTTGGAATAATTTGGGATTCGCTATCCCATCCGAGGCCCGCCTCTGGAAGCGGCAGGGATCCAAGCGACTTTTTTGGTTGGATATATATATATATATATTACCTACTGGCGATAGCCAGTAGGTATATATAGTTAGGATTTTTTTCCTATGGGATTTTCCTATGGGATTTCTGAAAATTCTATGTCGAATAACTTTGGCGTTTGTGGACGGAATTGGCTGAAATTTTCAGGAAAATGGCACATTTTGTTTCTGAGCAGCCCCTGAAAATTTGGGGGGGTTTCGTCAAGGGGGAGAAAAAATGGGGGTCCCAAAACGCGTTTTTCCCATTCATTTTTCCATAGGGCGGTTGGACTCACTTTTAGCTCGAACGGCTGAATGGATTTACTCGAAACTTGGCAAAATTGTAGATATGGTTTGCCTGACGTGCCTTTGCTATGTCTCAATATATGTGCTCCAGTGGATTTTGAGAAATTAACGTTTAAAAAATAAAATAAAACTGTGACAGCGCTCCGGTTAGCGCACCGGTTTGCGTACCGGAAGCGTAACGGAACTTCGTGAAGCGAAGCTGATTGGCTCTCCGGTGTCTGTCAACATTCTAAACAGTCCGGAGCGGCCGCCATCTTGTCTCTCGGTAGGATCGAGAGGCAAGAGGTGGTGAAAACGAAGGGGGAAATGAAGGAAAGGGGGCAAGGTAGACCCCTCCCGACCCCCTAGGATTGATGAGGGGGATATTAAAGTGCCCCGGGCAGCTAACCGGCAGCGTAACTGGAGTCTGAGGAGAAGCTGATTGGCTGTCAACATTGTAAACAGTCCGGAGCAGCCGCCATCTTGTCTCTCGGTAGAATCGAGAGACAAGAGGTGGAAAAAAAAAAGGTGTAAATGAAGGGAAGGGGGTTAGGTAGACCCCTCCTGACCCCCTAGGATTGATGACGGGGCTATTAAAGTGAAAATTTTTGCGATTTTTCGCGGTAGAGGCGCTTCCCGGTACGCGAACCGGGCAGCTAACCGGCAGCGTAAAGGGAGTCCGCCATCTTGTGTTTTTGGAGCGTCCGGTTCGCGTACCGGGTAGCGTTTCGGTAAGCGTAACAAGGGGAAAACCAAGAGAAACAGTAAAATAAAATTTAAGGGAATAGATTGCCACCAAACTTGGCAAAATTGTAGGGACTGTTTGTTTGATGTGCCTTTGCAAGGCCTCAAGATATGTGCACGTGTGGATTTTGTCTAATTAAGGTTAAAAATATATATATATATCTGTAAGCGTGCTCCGGCGCGCTTACGTTAAGGGTTTTGTTTGCGCTGCAGAGCCGATACGTCACGGTTATGCGACGCGTCATGAGGCGTCTCACATGGCTACGTGATACGTCACGTAATAAAGAATATATTTTACAGCTATAGATATTATTTTTTTTTTTGGTGCAAAACATTTATTGAGCACTTGCAGGAGTACACAGCGTCTCGCCAACAACCCGGAGGCTGGCCGCTATCAATGCAGATATATAGAACAAGCAATGACAGAAATGTATGGGTGCGAATACAATCGCGTCAAACAGTAGTTTCCAAGTGACAAGTGCAGCGTCTACATATCGAAATCAAAGTTTCTTGCATTTTTAGATATTTTATGTCAACATTAACATGTGCAATGACCAGGTGAACCCAGGGAGGGGGGGGGGCGCACACCTGCGCTCGGGCGGACACAGTAGTCCGTGGGAGGCATGCAGCTAGCAAGCTCTGAGTCCACAAATGAAGTAATGGCGGGGGCTCAGTATCGAAGGTAGTAGGCCGGCAGACAGCTGGGCGATATCGTGGGAGTGAGGGCAACACACAAAGAGCCTAGAAAGGGGGGGACAGCTATAGATATTAGCTTTTAAAAAACCAATGAAATTCACTGAAAAAACCATAGGTTATAGACCATATATAGTTAGGAATTTGCATTTACAAAACCTTGAAAATTCACTGAAAAAACCATAGGTTAGAGACCATATATAGTTAGCTGGACATTTTATTGATATAAAACCAATGAAAGGACTACAATGACAGCTCCCGCCACAGACTGAGATGAAGCATTACAGACGACAAATCAGAGGTATTTTATCGGCAGTAACCATTAATTCCATTTAAACACACTTTGCCTCAACATTTGCTATATTTGGTGACCACCCTTGCCTTGAAATTCCAAGTATGTTTTCTGATTAAACAAGTATATATATATATATATATTCACTGAAAAAACCATAGGTTATAGACCATATATAAGAAACTGGTGCGGGAGCACACTGCTTCACCTCCCAGCAGAGTCGCCCCTGGGCATCATGGTAGATGCAGTTCAGATCGACAAGCGAGTACACTTGGAAAGTCTTGAGTGTTTCACCAGGTGGGTGCAGATTAGTGCTGGCCATCTCTGGACATGTGTTTCTGGATTATTATCCGTCATCAGCAGAGATTAGGCAAAATTATTTGGGGTTGCTGAGCAGGCTGCCGTATTCTTGGAACGTAGTATCTCTCCAGGCGCGCAGGTGCCTCTCCACGAGCTCGTCAGCTCAAAGCGGCTCGAGGGAGCCTTTAAGTAAGAAACTGGTGCGGGAGCACACTGCTTCACCTCCCAGCAGAGTCGCCCCTGGGCATCATGGTAGATGCAGTTCAGATCGACAAGCGAGTACACTTGGAAAGTCTTGAGTGTTTCACCAGGTGGGTGCAGATTAGTGCTGGCCATCTCTGGACACGTGTTTCTGGATTATTATCTGTCATCAGCAGAGATTAGGCAAAATTATTTGGGGTTGCTGAGCAGGCTGCCGTATTCTTGGAACGTAGTATCTCTCCAGGCGCGCAGGTGCCTCTCCACGAGCTCGTCAGCTCAAAGCGGCTCGAGGGAGCCTTTAAGTAAGAAACTGGTGCGGGAGCACACTGCTTCACCTCCCAGCAGAGTCGCCCCTGGGCATCATGGTAGATGCAGTTCAGATCGACAAGAGAGTACACTTGGAAAGTCTTGAGTGTTTCACCAGGTGGGTGCAGATTAGTGCTGGCCATCTCTGGACACGTGTTTCTGGATTATTATCCGTCATCAGCAGAGATTAGGCAAAATTATTTGGGGTTGCTGAGCAGGCTGCCGTATTCTTGGAACGTAGTATCTCTCCAGGCGCGCAGGTGCCTCTCCACGAGCTCGTCAGCTCAAAGCGGCTCGAGGGAGCCTTTAAGTAAGAAACTAGTGCGGGAGCACACTGCTTCACCTTCCAGCAGAGTCGCCTCTGGGCATCATGGTAGATGCAGTTCAGATCGACAAGCGAGTACACTTGGAAAGTCTTGAGTGTTTCACCAGGTGGGTGCAGATTAGTGCTGGCCATCTCTGGACACGTGTTTCTGGATTATTATCCGTCATCAGCAGAGATTAGGCAAAATTATTTGGGGTTGCTGAGCAGGCTGCCGTATTCTTGGAACGTAGTATCTCTCCAGGCGTGCAGGTGCCTCTCCACGAGCTCGTCAGCTCAAAGCGGCTCGAGGGAGCCTTTAAGTAAGAAACTGGTGAGGGAGCACACTGCTTCACCTCCCAGCAGAGTCGCCCCTGGGCATCATGGTAGATGCAGTTCAGATCGACAAGCGAGTACACTTGGAAAGTCTTGAGTGTTTCACCAGGTGGGTGCAGATTAGTGCCTGCCATCTCTGGACATGTGTTTCTGGATTATTATCCGTCATCAGCAGAGATTAGGCAAAATTATTTGGGGTTGCTGAGCAGGCTGCCGTATTCTTGGAACGTAGTATCTCTCCAGGCGCGCAGGTGCCTCTCCGCGAGCTCGTCAGCTCAAAGCGGCTCGAGGGGGCCTTTAAGTAAGAAACTGGTGTGGGAGCACACTGCTTCACCTCCCAGCAGAGTCGCCCCTGGGCATCATGGTAGATGCAGTTCAGATCGACATCAGCATTGGATTGCGGATGCGCGAAATATATAGTTAGTGCAACTAACTATATATGGAATTTCATTGATTTTATATCAATAAAATGTCCAGCTAACTATATATGGTCTCTAACCTATGGTTTTTCAGTGAATTTTCAAGGTTTTGTAAATGCAAATTCCTAACTATATATGGTCTATAACCTATGGTTTTTTTCAGTGAATATATATATATATACTTATTTAATCAGAAAACATACTTGGAATTTCAAGGCAAGGGTGGTCACCAACTATAGCAAATGTTGAGGCAAAGTGTGTTTAAATGGAATTAATGGTTACTGCCGATAAAATACCTCTGATTTGTCGTCTGTAATGCTTCATCTCAGTCTGTGGCGGGAGCTGTCATTGTAGTCCTTTTTCTATGTCTATGACAGCTGTCAAATAGTCCCACTTTTATGTTGATGGTTACTGCAAACCTTAGTCCTACTTCTATGTCTATGACCTGTCCCCGTTTTTAGGTCGAGCCTGCCAATGTCTTGCGCATTGAGCTTGCGAACGATATTGGGGCTTAACCAGAGCTTAACCATCGGGCGATTCCATGCAGTGCCCGTGAAAAGCACGGGCACATCAAAGCCACCAGCCTCCCTCCCACAGGTATCTGAAGCTTCCCCCCAGCGTGCGCTCTGCCTCAGGCATTTCTCCACCCCTAATTTTTCACTGCCCACGGCCTGCCGGCCGTACTTTCACTTTCACAGCCGCCAGGCCGTGACTCGCGTTTATTGTCATGTCTATAGATTACTCATACATAAGTTCATTTGATGTCACAAAGCATGTCCTTTTACCTTTATTTTGTTCGTTTTTTAATGATACGCTGCAATCGCACGAGAGTACTTTCTTTAATACATGAGAATAATACATCCACACTACTGACACTCCGCAATCTACTGCATCGCTCAGATTCACTAGCACTATCCGGCACAGGTCACAGAACTACAAGTCTTTCTTTCACGTAGTTCATTTTAGTTGAACACTCCAGAATCACATTCGGGATACGCTTGTCACTTCCAGTTTGTCTACATTCCTTTCCTAGATCACCATCGGGCCATCAACATTTCCAGACACCGTTTACAGGAACGCATTGAACACACCGTTTTCTAGTTCCAAGTAAGTTTTTTTAACTGTCGCACGCCATTATGCTTACAGCATGCCATTATCTGCTCGCGGTAACAGTATCTTTGTCTCTATCACAGATACAGAATTTTTTTAATTCACGTACACCATACGTGAGTATTTACTCATCTATTTACCCGGTTCCACATTTGTCACCTCGTCACCTTTGATCATTCCGCTTGGCGCGTTTTTTTTACCCACTTGAATGGTATGATTACCGATCATACTTTACCCAGTTCCACATTTGTCACCTCGTCACCTTTGATCACTCCGCTTGGCGCGTTTTTTTACCCACTTGAATGGTATGATTACCGATCATACTTTACCCGGTTCCACATTTGTCACCTCGTCACCTTTGATCACTCTGCTTGGCGTGTTTTTTTACCCACTTGAATGGTATGATTACCGATCATACTTCCGCATGACATGATCAATCTTGTGGTTTTATGGTTCCTCATTCACTCGTTTATACTTGTCGCACCCAACACCCGTAGTGCACCATCATTCTTTTCTCTTTGTCTATATCACACAGTCCAATAAATCCAGGACGCACACCAGTACTTGTTTCATTAGTTGTTGCACTTTTTTCCGCCACATTTATCGTACAGGAAGTTTATTGACATTGGTTGCACCAGCACTCCATGCACACAGTTTACCTTTCTTGTCACGTTAAAACGCTTCGGGCACACTTGCAGCCCCTGTACCACAGTATTCATATCTGGAGATCTCCACCAATATGTACTCTTGCACTAATTCATTCTATTTGTGTCTCCCGCTGATACCTTGTTGTGCCTTTCTGCACCCTGTTAGACTCGTTTTTTGTGCCCTTCTGCTGTCTGTTAGACTCGTTTTCCCCTTGTTTTTCAGCCCTTCTGCCCTCTGTTAGACTCGTTTGTTTTTTGTGCCTTTCTGTCCTCTGCATTACCACATCATCACTCAGCGCTAGCCCAGCACCACTCAGCACCACCACATTATCACTCAGCACCACCACATTATCACTCAGCACCACCACAGCACCACTCAGCACCACCACAACATCACTCAGCAGCACCACTCAGCACCACCACATTATCACTCAGCACCACCACATTATCACTCAGCACCACTCTGCACCACCACAGCATCGTTCAGCACTACCACAGCACCACTCAGCACCACCACAGCACCACCACATTATCACTCAGCACCACCACATTATCACTCAGCACCACCACAGAGCACCACCACAGCACCACTCAGCACAACTCAGCACCACCACAGCACCACTCAGCACCACCACAGCACCACTCCGCACCACTACAGCACCACCACAGCACCACTCAGCACCACCACAGCATTACTCAGCGCAACCACAGCATCACTCAGCGCAACCACAGCATCACTCAGCGCAACCACAGCATCACTCAGCGTAACCACAGCATCACTCAGCACAACCACAGCATCACTCAGCGCAACCACAGCATCACTCAGTGCAACCACAGCATCACTCAGCGCAACCACAGCATCACTCAGCACCACCACAGTATCACTGGTTCAAATATGTTCTCTCAATGTTTCAAGCTTTATTACAAATGTCACAAAAAGATGTTAATATTTCACTTCTGTTCTTGGATTTTCGTCGCAATAAGATAACTGAACATAATCTTCACAAAAGTTATTTACAAAAGTTTAAGCTATTGCCATTATAAATTACAATCACTTTTATTTAAGTATTATTTATTAAAAACAATTAAAAGCCATTGTTATTTGTAATATCAATACATCTAAGTCACGTAAATATAAAACATGTTGCATTACAAATGCTATAGGTGTCACATTTGCGAAAGTTATAACTATTGGCATTGTAAATGACAAAGCCATTAATTTAGCTATTTTCAAAAACCACACATAAATACAAAAATTGTCATTTACAAAACCAATAGCTCAAACTTTCCTAATGCGAGACCTATTGCATTGCAAATGCTTGTTTGTTTTGAGAACCTGGTCACCCTACTAGAATGGCACCAAGTCGGCATAAGGGAGGCTTGACTAGCCACCCCGACGTTTGACAAAGAAGACAGTGACTGAAAGGATAAAACGAAAGACCAAATTTCAGTGTTGGCTAAACATGACCAAGGGCTGAGCAGACCGGAAGGACTCTTGTACAAGGTCAGGACTTGAAACTGGATGCACCGGTTTATCAAAATTATTTATTTGACACAAAGGTAGTCAATGTATTATATTGAAATTGATATTGGACAATAACAGCATGTGGTGTTTTATCAACACAGTGAATTTATGGAACAAAGGGCCTGTTACAGATGTCGGGGAACTGAGGAAAGTTGGAAGGGGAAGCAGTAGAAAGCGTGAGATGTGCGAGTATCTTCAAAAGCTCGAGACTAAATGGGCGGGCGGGAAACGGGCGCAGCGGTTCTTTTCAGCCGTCTTATTCTAAGTACACCAACAAAAAGTTACTCATTTGTTTTCTTTTTCCTCAAGCCTGCATGTGTTGGAGATTACGAAAGATGTGCTTTTGTCTATTGGGAACCATGACCCCAAAACTCCACGGACTATAATCACAAGTAGCAAGAGGACTCGGGCTGTCTTGAAACAGGACGTGTTTTTTTTTTTTAAACAAATTGATGTAGTACGAATTTATACCACTGGGTGGCACTATTAGATTTGGATGCTGCCTGTAGGGTTTAGCGACTCTCTTATTTTAATGGTAGAGGGTGAGCAAACAAGCCTAGCCAAGGGCCTGACTTGCAAGCCATGAAAATATTTTCACATGTAAATGCAACATCATGCAAAATATGATACTATGTCTTCAAAATAAAAAGAAAAATATTTCTTTAACACACAGATGCGTTTTATCCTAGGTACATCAAATTGTATCGCTATTTTATCTATTTATTTATATTTTCGCTAAAATTATATCCCATTCTTAAAGGTAAATCTAAACGTGTAGATTTACTAGTAGTACATTTACTCTTACACTTTTGGCTAACTTTCCTACTTTGGTCTATTCACAAAATATGAATGCAGAACTAATTAAAAGTGTACACAGTGCTTAATCTGTAAAAAATAAAGTCCCAGGGCCCTTCTCGGGATGGCACTTGAGCTTGCGCCACCCATTGCCCCTTCCAGTGCTGCCAATGACGGTACCAACATAACTGCTATTGTACCCATACAAGTGTGATTCAGACTATTACCAGCCCCCAAAGCTATAAGAATGGCATAGGTGGAGGTAGTATCTATTTTTGATATATATGAAAGTATTAGACATTGTTGTTTGTGGTGGTCTGTATTTAGTGCTGGTGTTGAGAATTAATTGCCCGTGCCAAGCACCGGAAACCACTGGCTCAAATTAAGCACTGGTGTATACTTGCATGCCTGAAATAGTGGTTTGATCCAGATTTACTAGTGTAAAGTTACTAAAAGCAAAAAGGAGCAGTAATGGGTCCACCATGACACATGGCCAACCACTGAAACTGCAACACCCTCGAGTAGAAAATGGAAGTACAACTTAAAATAAAATCCAAGAGGCAATAATGTTAATTTAAATTATTGAAGATAGTTAAAACAAAATTAATACTTTTATTTTAATGCAAAATAAATCTAAATGTAAACACATTTTTACTTTATGCTTTACATAATTTAATAACAGTTTTTTAAATGAATAATTACGGTAACATTAATTTTTATTAAAATGTAATTAAATTACTTTTGATTCTTTCTCAATACCTCTTTAGCAGTCACTTGCTTTTTATTGCACTCTTACAGGTTTTTTTTATCCTTGCTTTCTTCCTTTGTCACTGTTTTTCCGTCTTTCTCTTCCTCGATCGCTCCCCCTTGTGCGTTAATCTATCTCTTGCTATGGATATCCAAAAATGATTGCTGGGGTGGGGGGCCCCACCTGCAACCATCGGCTCAAATTAGCCACTGCCTATCTGACTATAGAGGAAGGGACAATGAACAAGGCCCTCAGGGGTATAATTCCTTCTCGGCTTACAAGCATTCTCCCACCTAAGTAAAGGAAAGCTCAATAATGACAAAAGGTGGCCTGCGTTTCATTACATGCTAGAAATACAGCACCGAATGGAGCAATGTTCAACTCGTGTGTGCTTATTAATACATGACCTATGAACCTTGCCCTCAGAAATGTCATGTAAATGGTTACAGGTTACTTTTTAAAGGGTTATGGGTTGATAAAGTAATATATAATACTGATTGTGTATGTCTCCATGTGCTGCAGTTAGCCACTCTAATGCTTGCACTGAATTGTTGTGCTTTAAACAATTTTACTTTGGATGGATGCCTTAGCCCGTAATTTGAAATTTCAAAGTTCAAAGAAGGATACCAAAAGGTGCACCAAATCGGAGATGCTAGTATATACAGGAACAGACAGTGTTAAGCATGGCAAAGTCTAAAAAAATACTACATACATTTTAGATTTACAGCTGTTATTAAATGTGTTTAATGACAGCTGGTTCTTAATATCGCACAGCAATGTTTCAGCTCCATTGACACTTTCTGTACCAAGCCTGCCTCAGGGCTGTACCTGAGAGAATGGATGAGTGCATGGATAGTGCCTGGGTGGTCGGATGGGTGCATGCATAGAGCCTGAGTGAATGCTTGAGTGCATGGATAGTGCCTGGGTGGTTGGATGGGTGCATGCATAGAGCCTGAGTGAATGCATGAGTGCATGGATAGTGCCTGGGTGGTTGGATGGGTGCATGCATAGAGCCTGAGTGAATGGTTGAGTGCATGGATAGTGCCTGGGTGAATGCTTGAGTGCATGGATAGTGCCTGGGTGGTTGGATGGGTGCATGCATAGAGGCTGAGTGAATATTTGAGTGCATGGATAGTACCTGGGTGGTTGGATGGGTGCATGCATAGAGCCTGAGTGAATGCTTGAGTGCATGGATAGTGCCTGGGTGGTTGGATGGGTGCATGCATAGAGCCTGCGTGAATGCTTGAGTGCATGGATAGTGCCTGGGTGAATGATTGAGTGCATGGATAGAGCCTGAGTGAATGATTGAGTGCATGGATAGTGCCTGGGTGGTTGGATGGGTGCATGCATAGAGCCTGAGTGAATACTTGAGTGCATGGATAGTGCCTGGGTGGTTGGATGGGTGCATGCATAGAGCCTGAGTGAATGCATGAGTGCATGGATAGTGCCTGGGTGGTTGGATGGGTGCATGCATAGAGCCTGAGTGAATGGTTGAGTGCATGGATAGTGCCTGGGTGAATGCTTGAGTGCATGGATAGTGCTTGGGTGGTTGGATGGGTGCATGCATAGAGCCTGAGTGAATGCTTGAGTGCATGGATAGTACCTGGGTGGTTGGATGGGTGCATGCATAGAGCCTGAGTGAATGCTTGAGTGCATGGATAGTGCCTGGGTGGTTGGATGGGTGCATGCATAGAGCCTGCGTGAATGCTTGAGTGCATGGATAGTGCCTGGGTGAATGATTGAGTGCATGGATAGAGCCTGAGTGAATGATTGAGTGCATGGATAGTGCCTGGGTGGTTGGATGGGTGCATGCATAGAGCCTGAGTGAATGCTTGAGTGCATGGATAGTACCTGGGTGGTTGGATGGGTGCATGCATAGAGCCTGCGTGAATGCTTGAGTGCATGGATAGTGCCTGGGTGAATGATTGAGTGCATGGATAGAGCCTGAGTGAATGATTGAGTGCATCGATAGTGCCTGGGTGGTTGGATGGGTGCATGCATAGAGCCTGAGTGAATGCTTGAGTGCATGGATAGTGCCTGGGTGGTTGGATGGGTGCATGCATAGAGCCTGAGTGAATGCTTGAGTGCATGGATTGTCAGGTACGCTCCACAGGATGGTGAATATAAAGCCCACCTCCAAACGTCACAAACACTCTGATAAATATCAACAGAGGATTTGAGCCATTAGGCGAGGGGTAAATGCAAAATAATAAACAGGGAAGGGAAGGAAGGGGTCTGCTGGGAAAGGGAAGTACCTGAAACGACAGAACATACAGAGGTAAGAACACCATACAACCAACACAACCAATATCCAGCTATTAACCCCTGAAACTAGGTACCTGTGAGATAAAGCAGAACTTGGTAAAATGGTGTTCTCTGATTCCCCCTCTGAGGATATACGCTTGAGCCCTATAGGGAATATGCATAGGTTAATAATCGATCTCATACATGAAGCCCACACAAATGAACCAGAATGGCACTTCCTTATACCTTAGTAAGAACTCAAGCTATCCGAAATAAGGAGTTCTGGAGAAAGCTTGGTCAAAAGAATAACTGAACACAGGGGAAATAATGTTTAGAAACTGTAGTGTTGACCAACAGATACAGTAATGCGTGGGAAGCAAAAACCACAGCACTCCGCTCTGCTTGGTAGTAGCACACAAAGTCTCTGAAGGAATCACAGGCACGAGAAATAAGCATTCCACAAACTTGGCATGTTGTTGAACAGTATAAGAACGTCTGACACTGTAAGAGCACAACCTTCTCAAGTCATGAATATTTGCTTGTTCGGCAACACGCAGTTGCGACCACCACCGTGCTCCGCAAGCGTTACAGTAACTAATAGTTCCACAACTTACAAGCGCTTGTACTGAATACACGGAGCAGCTGCTGCCACCGTGCACCACCTACCCAAGGTAGTAAGAAACAAAATGTAATTGCCAAAAAAGACGGCAGCGCGTGGCTCCTTCCACCACTACGCTCCGCTCTTAAGTCCAAACGAACAACACGCTAAATAAACAAAAGAGCGCTCAGCTTGTCAAACGGAAGCGAGTAGCGGAAAACCACTGCGCTCCGCTGCAGTCTTGAAATCGGATTACCAAGCGCCGCAGTTCCTTCACTGCGCGCTACAGACACGGCAACGCGTGGGAGCCCCCACAGCGCTCCGCTCAATGGCGGACTCGGAAGGGCGGGGAACCGCTCCTACCTGATGGCGAAACCCTTCGCCTGGGCAGCTTCCTTCTCGATGAAGCGGGACACCCGACACAAACCTCCTTCCTCCTCTCAGCATAGGAAACAGAATAACACGCAACAGGAAGCGTGTCACAGGAACTAAAATAGCCTTCACCGAGACTTCTGGGTAATGTAGTTTTTTCGGCGCCCGATTTCCAATTACTGTATGTCATCCTCTTGACCCAGTAATGCAGGCGCGTGGACGGGCCCTGACATGGATAGTGCCTGGGTGGTTGGATGGGTGCATGCATAGAGCCTGAGTGAATGCATGAGTGCATGGATAGTGCCTGGGTGGTTGGATGGGTGCATGCATAGAGCCTGAGTGAATGGTTGAGTGCATGGATAGTGCCTGGGTGAATGATTGAGTGCATGGATAGAGCCTGAGTGAATGATTGAGTGCATGGATAGTGCCTGGGTGGTTGGATGGGTGCATGCATAGAGCCTGAGTGAATGCTTGAGTGCATGGATAGTACCTGGGTGGTTGGATGGGTGCATGCATAGAGCCTGCGTGAATGCTTGAGTGCATGGATAGTGCCTGGGTGAATGATTGAGTGCATGGATAGAGCCTGAGTGAATGATTGAGTGCATGGATAGTGCCTGGGTGGTTGGATGGGTGCATGCATAGAGCCTGAGTGAATGCTTGAGTGCATGGATAGTGCCTGGGTGGTTGGATGGGTGCATGCATAGAGCCTGAGTGAATGCTTGAGTGCATGGATTGTCAGGTACGCTCCACAGGATCCGGATGGTGAATATAAAGCCCACCTCCAAACGTCACAAACACTCTGATAAATATCAACAGAGGATTTGAGCCATTAGGCGAGGGGTAAATGCAAAATAATAAACAGGGAAGGGAAGGAAGGGGTCTGCTGGGAAAGGGAAGTACCTGAAACGACAGAACATACAGAGGTAAGAACACCATACAACCAACACAACCAATATCCAGCTATTAACCCCTGAAACTAGGTACCTGTGAGATAAAGCAGAACTTGGTAAAATGGTGTTCTCTGATTCCCCCGCTGAGGATATACGCTTGAGCCCTATAGGGAATATGCATAGGTTAATAATCGATCTCATACATGAAGCCCACACAAATGAACCAGAATGGCACTTCCTTATACCTTAGTAAGAACTCAAGCTATCCGAAATAAGGAGTTCTGGAGGAAGCTTGGTCAAAAGAATAACTGAACACAGGGGAAATAATGTTTAGAAACTGTAGTGTTGACCAACAGATACGGTAATGCGTGGGAAGCAAAAACCACAGCACTCCGCTCTGCTTGGTAGTAGCACACGAAGTCTCTGAAGGAATCACAGGCACGAGAAATAAGCATTCCACAAACTTGGCATGTTGTTGAACAGTATAAGAACGTCTGACACTGTAAGAGCACAACCTTCTCAAGTCATGAATATTTGCTTGTTCGGCAACACGCAGTTGCGACCACCACCGTGCTCCGCAAGCGTTACAGTAACTAATAGTTCCACAACTTACAAGCGCTTGTACTGAATACACGGAGCAGCTGCTGCCACCGTGCACCACCTACCCAAGGTAGTAAGAAACAAAATGTAATTGCCAAAAAAGACGGCAGCGCGTGGCTCCTTCCACCACTACGCTCCGCTCTTAAGTCCAAACGAACAACACGCTAAATAAACAAAAGAGCGCTCAGCTTGTCAAACGGAAGCGAGTAGCGGAAAACCACTGCGCTCCGCAGCAGTCTTGAAATCGGATTACCAAGCGCCGCAGTTCCTTCACTGCGCGCTACAGACACGGCAACGCGTGGGAGCCCCCACAGCGCTCCGCTCAATGGCGGACTCGGAAGGGCGGGGAACCGCTCCTACCTGATGGCGAAACCCTTCGCCTGGGCAGCTTCCTTCTCGATGAAGCGGGACACCCGACACAAACCTCCTTCCTCCTCTCAGCATAGGAAACGGAATAACACGCAACAGGAAGCGTGTCACAGGAACTAAAATAGCCTTCACCGAGACTTCTGGGTAATGTAGTTTTTTCGGCGCCCGATTTCCAATTACTGTATGTCATCCTCTTGACCCAGTAATGCAGGCGCGTGGATGGGCCCTGACATGGATAGTGCCTGGGTGGTTGGATGGGTGCATGCATAGAGCCTGAGTGAATGCATGAGTGCATGGATAGTGCCTGGGTGGTTGGATGGGTGCATGCATAGAGCCTGAGTGAATGGTTGAGTGCATGGATAGTGCCTGGGTGAATGCTTGAGTGCATGGATAGTGCCTGGGTGGTTGGATGGGTGCATGCATAGAGCCTGAGTGAATGCTTGAGTGCATGGATAGTGCCTGGGTGGTTGGATGGGTGCATGCATAGAGCCTGAGTGAATGCTTGAGTGCATGGATAGTGCCTGGGTGGTTGGATGGGTGCATGCATAGAGCCTGAGTGAATGCTTGAGTGCATGGATAGTGCCTGGGTGGTTGGATGGGTGCATGCATAGAGCCTGAGTGAATGCTTGAGTGCATGGATAGTGCCTGGGTGGTTGGATGGGTGCATGCATAGAGCCTGAGTGAATGCATGAGTGCATGGATAGTGCCTGAGTGAATGCTTGAGTGCATGGATAGTGCCTGGGTGGTTGGATGGGTGCATGCATAGAGCCTGAGTGAATGCATGAGTGCATGGATAGTGCCTGGGTGGTTGGATGGGTGCATGCATAGAGCCTGAGTGAATGCTTGAGTGCATGGATAGTGCCTGGGTGGTTGGATGGGTGCATGCATAGAGCCTGAGTGAATGCTTGAGTGCATGGATAGTGCCTGGGTGGTTGGATGGGTGCATGCATAGAGCCTGAGTGAATGCATGAGTGCATGGATAGTGCCTGAGTGAATGCTTGAGTGCATGGATAGTGCCTGGGTGGTTGGATGGGTGCATGCATAGAGCCTGAGTGAATGGTTGAGTGCATGGATAGTGCCTGGGTGAATGCTTGAGTGCATGGATAGTGCCTGGGTGGTTGGATGGGTGCATGCATAGAGCCTGAGTGAATGCTTGAGTGCATGGATAGTGCCTGGGTGGTTGGATGGGTGCATGCATAGAGCCTGAGTGAATGCTTGAGTGCATGGATAGTGCCTGGGTGGTTGGATGGGTGCATGCATAGAGCCTGAGTGAATGCTTGAGTGCATGGATAGTGCCTGGGTGGTTGGATGGGTGCATGCATAGAGCCTGAGTGAATGCTTGAGTGCATGGATAGTGCCTGGGTGGTTGGATGGGTGCATGCATAGAGCCTGAGTGAATGCTTGAGTGCATGGATAGTGCCTGGGTGGTTGGATGGGTGCATGCATAGAGCCTGAGTGAATGCTTGAGTGCATGGATAGTGCCTGGGTGGTTGGATGGGTGCATGCATAGAGCCTGAGTGAATGCATGAGTGCATGGATAGTGCCTGGGTGATTGGAGTCCCTCAAATGTGGCAAGAGGTGTGTCTCAAGAGTGCCTGAGTAGGCCCGAAAGTAGTGTGTCTATCAGTAGAAACAGGAAAATAAGTCATGTTCGAACCAGCTAACTTTCTAGACATGAAAGGACAAGCATTCTAAGCATCTGAATAACCACAACTTTTTTAATTTTAAGGGAACTTCAGTTGGTATAATAATTATCCAACATTTTCTAAAGTGGGAGCCAGAAGTAATTTCCTCAGTGTTCTTGGGCTATTTATTGCTGTTAACATGGGTTCATTTATGTTTAACCGGCAAACGTTTCCAAGCCTGGCACTTTTATGTAACATAGGCCAGATTACTAATTCAGGAATGTGGTTGGCCAGTGGCTATCAGGAAGGATCTGGTCAAGAACTGTCGTTTACCTCCCAAGTCCCAGGGCCTTTGGCACCCATGTTCTGCATAAAGTGCCAACATCTATTTGAGTCTTTGCTCAAGGAAGTGATCATGGATCAGGAAGACACAATAAAGGTCTATATCCAGCCAGATTTATAATTGACATTTTTTATGATGTTACGTCCATGACAGATAAATACTATAATAAAACTAAGAGTCAGAAAAGTTTTAATAATCAGGTGCTGCTACCTTCTGGGGGTGAGAAACAATGTTTTTCAAGTGCTTGTATATTTAGGCACTAATGATCAGCGTCGGACTGGCAATCAGGCAGTGCTTGATGGGCTGGTGTGAAATGTCAGTGTGTGGCTGTTTTTTGCCGGGTTGTGGCCTGGACCTGTTAATGGTCTGCTGGGCCAGATTTTACTATTGCTTTCCCAGAAATTAAAACACATATTGCCTGTAGCAATCTCAAATCCATATGGTCCTTCATACCCTGCAAAGCACTTATACCGCGTTTCTTTGCAAGTTCTAAACTGCTCCAATTTGCAAATATAAGCCACTTTTTAGCTCTCTAGTTTACTCCGGGTGGCCACTTTATGTTGGTGCCCGTCCTGCTTCCAGTCCCAGTCCGACCCTGCTTGTGATGCAGTAGCATTGAGCCCTATGGCCAATGTTAAGTAGAGAGAAAGGCTAATTGTAGTCTCAGTTCTCTCTGCAGCGCCACAGGTAACGCCTTTAGAGGCAGTCTTTACTTCACTCCAGTTCACCAGGTGACACACTATGGTCTCACCAGCCTGTTCCAATGGACTTGCTTCTCAAAAAGTAACAACTCCTTCATTGGCGGCTAGTCTAAGGATCAGGTTTCTTAGTTTGGAGTTTGTCAAGAAAAAGAGTTTCTCTATATTTTCAGCTCCATCATAGCGCAGAAAATCCGCTGACCGGTTAGGGATGCTGAGCCCAACATTCATGAATGCACAGCTCTAACCAATAAACCCACCTGTGATAGCTGGGCAGGAAGTCACCAGGTCACACAGAATGCACAAGACGGGGGAACGGTGACACACTCCACAATACCAGGGTGGACTGTCTGTCAACCCAACAACCTTCATCTAGTCTCAAACTTGAACTCAATCGCACTTACAGAGCTGTCATTTTTAGCCTAAACTTGCAATTCAATAAGTGAAACTAGAAGTACCTTTTTACTGCCCCTAGGGGGGGTCGGTGAAAAACAACAAGTTTAGTCTGCCAGCCTGAGTTAAAGACCAAGGTGGATCGTATGAGAGCCTACTTATATAATATTGCTGAAATGCAGGAAGGAAGAGGCGTGCATTCTACCATTCTGTGGGGCTGGTTTGGGAGCTAACAGTAACCCTGCAAAATGTATTCATGCCAGCCCCACATTCCACCAAGCAGGCCGGCAAATCAAGCCCACTCCTGTCACTGTGCCACTACAGACAGGGACCAACCATACGCATAGCGGCCTTGGTGAAGCTCCAATAGGAATCCTCCTGCACAAAGTACTGGTCAGTGTCCCTGCTGAACGGAAACACAGGGAACCCCTGTGTATTGTGCGGGCTATGTATGCATTCATTCACTCATTCACATCTCTTTTGGTTGTCTTTTAGCCTCATAGGGTTAGTAGGGACGCAGGTTTCGACAGCGGGCAGGTGGAAGAGAAAGATGGTGGGCATTCGGTTCTCCTGGTTTGTACACAATTAAGTGACCAAAAACCGAGGAGTGTCTGTTTCCATTTGTAGGACTGAGACTTACACTTTTGGGTGAGGGACAGATTCCTTTTGATCTCTTTTGGGCCCATCCAGCCCTGGTGCGGGCGCTCTTCACACGTCCCTCTAGCACAGAGAGCTGTTTACAGAGGCTACCGCTCGAGCAGTGTAAACAGCACAGCCTTTTGTATACAGACCTCTATCAGCCAATCAGGAGAAGTTAGCAGAACTATCTGCTTGTCACCCTCGGCTTCTCTTCGAAGACATATGACCAGCTATAGCTGCCCTTCCATAAACAGCGGGGCCGCTTCATCCAGATGTTTGAGGACGCCTGGCTTTGAAATCAATCTTCGACAGAAGTGTTTATTCATTGAAACAGACCGCATCTGCAGGGAAATTGACATTGTAAGAATAACCTGTGGACTGTATTAACTTTATTAAATATGCAGGCTGACCAATGAAAATGTTCTGTTTACATTTTGTAAAATGCATTCTCTGCTGTCTTTAGTGCAGGCCTGTTGTTTGCAAGGAAGGATTTGTTTATTTTGTTGTTTTTCAAAAACTGGTGGAAACATTTGCTTGTGGCTCAAAGCGCCTTTTAGTAACAGAGAAACAGTTTTACTACTGCCAGACTTTTCCCAGTTAGCTGAAGTTGTAACTTTTCAAGCTAAGGGGATCTGTCTGATTTAGATATGTATCTATTGGTGGGTTGTGGCGCGATATAGGAAACAAGCATTTCAAATGCAAAAGGTCTCGCATTAGGAAAGTTTGAGCTATTGGTTTTGTAAATGACACATGTTTTATTTATGTGTTTGTTTTGAAAATAGCGAAATGAATATATGTCATTTACAATGCCAATAGTTATAACTTTCGCAAATGTGACACCTATAGCATTTGTACTGCAATATGTGTTGTATTTACGTGACTTAGGTTTATTGATATTACAAATAACAATGCCTTTTATTTTTTTTAAATAATTATTACTTAAATAAAAGTTATTGTAATTTATAATGGCAATAGCTTAAAATTTTGTAAATAACTTTTGTGAAGATTATGTTCAGTGTATTTTATTGTGACGAAAATCCAAGAACAGTAGAGAAATATTTAAAAAAAATTGTGACATTTGTAATAAAGCTTTAAACATTAAGAGAACATATTTGAACCAGTTGTCGTTGAATGGTTGCACAGATTGATGCTGTGGTGGCGCTGAGGGATGTTGTGGTGGCGCTGAGTGATGCTGTGGCGTTCAGTGGTGCTGTGGTAGCGCATAGTGATGTTGTAGTGCCCCCGAGTGATGCTGTGGTGATGCGATAGAGTGAGTGCGATAGAGTGAGTGAGATAGATAGAGTGAGGGGCGATAGATAGAGTGAGGGGCGATAGATTGATAGTGTAATTATGTGGCGTGTAATTATGTGGCACTGAGTGGTATTTGGAATGTATGTTGCATTGAGTGTAGTGTAATTATGTGGCGTGTAATTATGTGGCACTGAGTGGCATTTGGAGTGTATGTTGCATTCAGTGCAGTGTAAGTATGTGGAACTGAGTGGTATTTGGAGTGTATGTTGCATTGAGTGCAGTGTCATTATGTGGCGTGTAACTATGTGGCACTTAGTGGTATTTGGAGTGTATGTTGCATTGAGTGCAGTGTAATTATGTGGCGTGTAATTATATGGCACTGAGTGGTATTTGGAGTGTATGTTGCATTGAGTGCAGTGTAAGTATGTGGCGTGTAATTATGTGGCACTGAGTAGTATTTGGAGTGTATGTTGCATTGAGTGCAGTGTAATTATGTGGCGTGTAATTATGTGGCATTAAGTGGTGTTTGTAGTGTACGTTGCATTTAGTGCAGTGTAATTATGTGGCATGTAATTATGTGGCACTGAGTGGTATTTGGAGTGTATGTTGCGTTGATTGCAGTTTAATTATGTGGCACAGAGTTGTATTGTCTGGAGTGTATGGTGTATTCAGTAGAGTGTAATTATGTGGCGTGTAATTATGTGGCACTGAGAGGTTTTTGGAGTGTATCTTGCATTGAGTGCAGTGTAATTATGTGGTGTGTAACTATGTGGCACTGTGTGGTATTTGGAGTGTATGTTGCATTGAGTGCAGTGTAATTATGCGGAGTGTAACTATGTGGCACTGAGTGATATTTGGAGTGTATGTTGCATTGAGTGCAGAGTAATTATGTGGCGTGCAATTATGTGGCACTCAGTGATATTGTTTGGAGTGTATGTTGCATTGTAATTATGTAGCATATAATTATGTGGCACTGAGTGGTATTGTGTGGAGTGTGTGTTGGATTCAGTAGAGTAGTTATGTGGTGTGTAATTATGTGGCACTGAGTGGTATTTGGAGTGTATTTTGTGTTGAGCGCAGTGTAATTATGTAGCATATAATTTTGTGGCACTGAGTGGTATTGTGTGTTGTGTATGTTGTATTCAGTAGAGTGTAATTGTGTGGCATGTAAGTATGTGGCACTGAGTGGTATTGTTTGGAGTGTACGTTGCATTGAGTGAGTGTAATTATGTAGCATATAATTATGTGGCACTGAGTGTGTGAGGGTGCAGAGTGTGTGAGGGTGCAGAGTGTGTGAGGGTGCAGAGTGTGTGGCCTAAAGTAGTGTGAGGGCGCAGAGTGTGTGGCCTAAAGTAGTGTGAGGGTGCAGAATGTGTGGCCTAAAGTAGTGTGAGGGCGCAGAGTGTGTGGCCTAAAGTAGTGTGAGGGTGCAGAGTGTGTAGCCTAAAGTAGTGTGAGGGTGCAGAGTGTGTGGCCTAAAGTAGGGAGCAGAGTGTGTGTGGCCCAAAGTAGTGTGAGTGTGCAGTGTGTGAGTGAAGAACCGGGTTTTAAACCCAGCGGCGCCAGGGGCACGCCCAAAGTCTTCGGATTCACCTGTCTTGGTATACAGAGACACGGAATACTTCTGGGTGGCGTCAAAGACCAAATTTATTAGCTGCAGCTAGTAACAGAAATCCTAGAAATACAGCATAGCGTATATTCTCAGGAGACAGCTCCATTTTTGTAAGGCGAGGCGTCTCTTTTTATGCCCAATATTCACATTATAAATGCACACCCACTGTACAAAGTTCTGACCAATAAGATACATTTTCCCACGCAGCATCACATAGCAAAAACCTCAATTTACATTGTCCCAACCCACAAGTTAATTATTAGGAACGTCCCAAATTCAATCTCCACAAGCCGGCAAACCCATAATTGAAAGCACAATGCATGTAATGAAGAAACATAGAAAGGAAACAATGACAGATAACGAGCAAGATAAGGCATGTGTAAAGAAAGTAAAAGTTAACGATGTCCTGAACATTGATTGGAAATCTCAGACAACGATCAACCAAGGAAATTGGCTTAGGGAGGTCAGTTTCAGGTGAAGGAGTCCGTTCCTTACAGTTCACCTTAGAGTCAAGAAGAACCTAGTTAATGTATACCGATAGAGAAGGCCAGGTCGCTTTATTCGTTCCACCACATTCATCGGCCTGCGTGATGGCAACACAAAATGGAGGCACGGACAAAATGGAACCCATATTCGAGACAAAGTCTCTGAATACGTAATGAACTCGCTAGTTAACGTGACAAATTCACTCCATATTAGCCGTACTTACTAAATACGGTACAACATCACCAAAATCGTGACGGAACCATAACCTCACAGGACAAAACAGAATTTACAGAACCTCAGACCCTCCTTTTGCCATTACGTAGGCAATAACCCAAACTCATGTTACTCTGAATCTAGGTCTATATCAATATTCATCAGATCATCAAGGTGTTGCTGGAGCATCATCCTACTACTCTCCACTTCTCTCGAGACAGGTCTCCGCACACACAAGGTAGCACAAAGACTATAAATGGCGGGACCACACTGGATGCAAAGACAGCAAGAGAAAAGGATAGCTAAAACCATACCAAAGAATATCAGAATCTTCCATCCCCATTTAGACAGTAGTCCCCAAAACCATCCAGTCAACGACCAGTCTCCTTCGTCCACATGAATAGACTCCGAAATCTTATGCAGTCTAGAGATGGCTTGGTATACTGTAGGGGCATTATCTGGTATGAAAACACAACAACTAGATTGGATCAATTTACATACCCCTCCTCGATCTGCAAGTATGATGTCTAACACCATACGATTCTGTAACGTCATAAGGCGATCCGCTTGAAGCTCAGCGGTAACATTACTAAGGGCACCTGCAGTTTCATTTATAGTGGCCTCAACCACTCTCGTAAGTTGTCGCATATTCCTGCTATTGGCCATAGGACCCCAAAACGGTAGGAAATCCTTAAAAAAGTCTCCTACTTCCTGTGCTGCGGTATCTTCCTGATCGAAGACACCTCTACCATATCTTGTCCTATGATAGTCCGGAGTTGTAGTGTATGTAGGGGGAAGCAAAAATGCCACGTAACAAGCTCCCGAAAAATCAGGCGGCAACCATATATAGGCTCTGTCGTGACAAACAAAATATGTGCCTTTAGCTGGCACGAACGGAGGAGAAGTCTGAGAGGAATAGACATAGGTTTGAGCACACACACTCTTACCTAGCTGAGCTCTCGTATTCCGACCACTACCTTGTAAACAAAAGTGGCCTCGATGGGGTACAATCCAAATCGGGGGAGACCTTTTTCGTCTCTCCTTCTCTGTCAAGCTGGTACTGTATCCAGTCACGTTCCAAACAACATAAGCCTGCACCTCATCCTTAGGGATAGTATTATATGCATCAATATCTCAGATCATATCTACTATTCCCTTTATCAAGGCACTATTACTTGGATTGTCTTTCACGGAATGTAAGGGATATACCTCATTTGCATAGATGAACATAGTCTGAAAAGCCCATACAGACCCATTGAAACAAAAAGGCAAAACCAAATAGGGCATACCTCTACCTGTCGTATGAGGCATAAGACCCCAAACCCAGCAATTAGTGGTATTTACTACGAACTGATGCTGATGCAACAGCTGTATAAACAAATTGTTAACAAATTCTGACCTCCTTGTCTATTCATGTTCAGGCAACGTATGAAATTGGTGCAAAGAAACAGTAGTAAAGGAAAGCATAGGTTGGGAAGTGGGTGCAGATTTCAGTGGTGTAGCATAAACAATCCAACCCACACAAGCTAATGTGATACTTAAAAACATCAAAGAGCACAATATTATAAAACATTTGCTACGTATTAATGTATAGAATCTTGTCTTAAAATCCATTTTTCTCAACAACTCTTTCAGTTACAAAAAACTCCATCCTCTAACGTGCTGCTCACAGCAATTTTCCTTCTTCACTTCACTTAAGTGTGCGTCCAGGCGTCCTAGACGTCCCTAGAACCGCAGACCTTTCGTCAATACGTGGGTCACCCCTTAAGAACTTATACCGTGACCCTGCAGCTGAGCTCGGATGGTGGCTCGAAAAAGAAGAATAGAACAAAAAAGTTTCTTGTCTGAAAGAGTATAATTCTCAAAAAGATTCAAATTTATTCGTCCATTTTAGTCCGCAGATTATAGCGTTCTTTACCAGGCACCGTCTGATCCTGGAAAAGTGTCTCTGGTTGCGTAGTGTCAAGTCTCAAATGCGATGGCGCAGCTTCTTGCAGAACTTCAGCATCCGCACGTTCCGACTGAGTCCATTTCAAACGTGCATCACTAAAAGGCAAAAATCTCAGAACCCTTTCAGTCTCAGAATCGGCAATACCATCTTTAACCCACTGATCGTATGGTAAGGGTAAGGGTACCCTTTTACAATGGGTGCCATGCACCCAGTTTTTCTTGCCGCAAATCTTGACGGCTGTCCGAGTCGCCAAGAACACCTGGTATGGACCACCAGATTCTTTGTCCTTTGAAAGTTTCTCACGAGGGTCCACTCGCCAGGTTGAATCGAGTGACCTGCATCCACAGAGGCTGAAAGTAAAGTATCATGCACCTGTTGGTGAAGAACACGCAATTTAGCAGTCAAATCATGTAAGTAATCAACCAACATAGGGTACTCGATGTCACTATATTTATTCGGCCTCGGCACACCCCAAACATTTGCCGGGCGTCCAAAAACAATCTCGTATGGGCTAAGTCCCACACGAGAATGTACTGTCGTTCTTGTGGACAAAAGTGCCAACGGTAAAGTATCTGGCCATGTAAGGCCAGTGCTTGCTTGTTTCTTGGCCAATTTAAGTTTAAGAGTGCCATTGTAGCACTCGACCAAACCAGCTGACTGAGGGTGATTCGCAGCATGAAATTTCTACCTGATTCCCAAACCCGCACATACCTTCTTCATAATCTGACCCACAAATTCACTTCCGTTGTCACTCCATACCATTCTCGGCAAACCATACCTAGGGAAATATTCCTTGAGCAAAACCTTGGCTGTAGATAAAGCAGTATTATCCTTGAGGGGGTAGGACTCTATCCATCTGGAAAAGGCACAAACAACCACAAGGACATACTTCAGGTTATTGCATCTTTCCATGTGAATAAAGTGTAGCTGTAGCACCTCAAACGGATACGTTGGAGGAGCAAAATGACCCGCTGGAGTTGGGGTTCCCTTGCCAGGATTATGCATCAAGCAAATCATGCAGTTTTTAACCAGATTCTCAGCACATTTAGGAATTCCAGCATTCTGCCATACCGGAGCCAACAACTTACATATCCCTTTTGAACTGATGTGAGCCAATCCATGAGCCATCGTAACCCCTGGGAGCACATACGCATCAGGCAACAACCATCGCTGGTGCTCCGACAACCCAACCCAACAGCCAGTCGAATCCAACATTCCTGTAGTCTCTCTCCACACACTCAATTCTTTCTCAGTAGCTTCTGCATGAATCAATTTCACACTTTCTATTGTATCTTCACACATTTCTCCTGCCATAACCCATCTAGCAGGACCTGCAACATACATACAATTCATCACATCTTTCGCCGTTTCTCTCGCTACTTCATTTGCAAACGCATTGCCACGACCAACATCATCCGTAACTTTCCTATGTGCACTGCACTTCACTATCGCAACTTGTGTCGGCAAAGTAAGTGACTCAAGAAGTTCATTCACTAATTGTCCATGCTGAATTTTCGTACCATGGGAAGTAAGAAATCCTCTCTCTCTCCACAAACGTCCAAAGCTATGAGCCACGCCAAATGCATATTGGCTATCAGTATACACATTCACTCTCTTTCCTTTCGACAACACACACGCTCTCGTCAGTGCAATCAACCCTGCTGCTTGAGCAGAATTCTGTGCAATACGTGCAGTTTCAACAATCGTGTGCAAAGTCGTAACCGCATACGCTGCAGTCATATCGCCATTCGGAAGCTTAAAGCATGAACCATCTACCCATAAGGTACCATCTGGATTCGATCAACTCTACCCTTCGTTTCCTCCTCTGTCCGGAGAAAACAATCATGCTGTTCCTGAGCATCTGTCTCTACAGAAATCGGGAACAATGTAGCTGGATTCAATGTGTTGCACCGCTTTATGTGCACATGACTAGCCAAAAGCGTCAACTCATAACCTGACAAACGCGCACTAGTAAGATGCTGAGTCCTCGTTCTATTCAATAAGGTATCCACTGCATGTGGTACCATCACAATCAATGTATTATCCAATACCAAACCAGCAGACTGTCGGATAGAAACAGCCGCTGCCGCTGTAGCTCTCAAACAACTAGGCAACGCCCTAGCTACCGGATCTAAAGTAGCTGAAAAATACGCACATGGGCGCTGCTTGTCTCCAAATTGTTGCGTCAACACTGACAATGCACAACCTTCTCTCTCGTGTACGTAGAGTGTAAAAGGCTTACTTTAGTCCGGGGTACCCAACACCTGAGCAGAACACAATGCATCACGCAACTCAGAAAAACTCTTCTGACATTCGTCAGACCAAGGAAGAGGGTTTGGTGTGTCCTTAAGAGTGAGTGCCAACAAAGGTTTCGCTAACAAAGAAAAATTCGGAATCCACTGTCTACAATACGAGGTGATACCCAAAAAGGCACGCACCTCTCTCTGTGTGGATGGCACAGTCATTTGAGCAATCGCTTGAATTCGTTCTGGGGTCAATCGTCTTCCCTCCTTCGACAAGAGAGGACCTAAGTAGGTCACTTCTTGGCGGCAATACTGCAACTTCGAAGGTGATACTTTATGGTGAAGGTCAGACAAATGTCGCAACAAAGAAAGCGTAACTGCCTTACAAATCTCTCCATCATCAGCAGCAGCCAACAGATCATCAACATACTGTATAAGAGTAGCACCAGAAAGCAAGACAAAAGCATCAAGCTGAGTTTTCAAAGCCTGACTATAGATGGAGGGACTCTCACAATAACCTTGAAGAGCGCGCTTAAACCTGAAACTTCGGCCTCCTAAAGAGAAGCCAAAAATATCCCTACTTTCTTCGGCAATTGGAATACTAAAGAAAGCGTTCTTCAGATCGATAACAGGAAAAAAAACAGCTGAAGCAGGGATCATAGTCAGTAAGGCAGTAATGTCCGGAACAACAGGAAACTGTGGCACAACAATCTTATTGACCTCTCGAAGGTCGATCACAAACCGATACACAGGTGGCTGGGAAGAGTCAGTACGCTTAAGGACAGGCAGAACAGGACTATTACACACATTACCTCTCGTTTCTTCAATCACACCGTTCTCAACCAAATCATAGATAATCGCTAAAAGAGCTCTCTCACCATCACTAGAGATCTTGTATTGGGGAATGCGAGGTAGCTTAGCATTCGACTTGAGGGTAACAACATAGGGTGGAATCTGCAAAAGGCCAACGTCATTAGGACCTGTAGCCCAGAGAGTATCAGGCAGAGAACACAATTCCAGTGGAAGCCGATCTTTAGACAAATACATCGGAGAGATCACTTTCTTACCCAACGTAAGATGTGCTCCCGAAGGAGAACAATGTAATGTTGCATACAATCTTTTCAACAAATCCAAACCCAACAAATTCTCACCACAACCTGTCGTTAGAATAAGGGGTGCTTCCAATTCACAAGGCCCAATAGAAAGAGGCAAAAGACAAGAGACCGGATTACGAACTGGGGCGTCAGAAAATCCTACCGAGACATTCATCAAGCCAGACAAAGGTGCGCCAGGGAGTTTAGAGTGCATGATAGAACTCTTAGCCGCACCAGTATCCAAAAGAAAAGGTTCTGCCACACCTGATGTAATTACTTCAACATAAGGTCCACTCTGGTCTACTGGAACTGACACTACTCCCTCCCTTTGTCCATGGCTGTCCTATCTATCATTAAAACCAGCACTCTCGCTTTCAACATAATAGTCATCAGTGTAGTACTGAGCAGACTGAACAATCGGAACATTCTGTTGATCAAAATAATTCATAGAATTCTGAGGGGGAAAGGAACGTTCATTCTGAGAAAACGTACCACGTCCTCTACCCCTAGGTGCTTGTTGAAAACCACCACGACCTCTCTGACCAGACATACCATTTGTACGTTGTAGCAAAACCGGGCAACTATTCTTGAAATTACCTTCTTCCCTACAATAAGCACACTGATTAGGGCCTAGCGGAATTCGCGGAGGGAAAGATTCAGGCTTCTGTAACAATCTCTGGAACTGTGGGGGCTGCTGAAACTGGGAAGGTTGCTGACGCTGATTAGGGCGAGGCGGATACGCCTGCTGTAGATGAACCTTCGTTTTCAATTCTTTAGTCTTCTCCTCTACTTTATCCTTCTCATCTTTATCTCTGTTCTCGTAGTATTGTGCAGTAGCCAATATCTGGGCCGAGGAAGTCAAGTCAAGTCAAGTCATAGAATTTATATAGCGCACTACATACCCGGAGGGTTTCAAGGCGCTCGGGAAGGGGAGGAGGATTACTTGTCAAATATCCACGTTTTAAGTTGCTTTCTGAATGCTAGGTGGTTCTGGGTAAGGCGAAGGTAAGCGGGGAGTGAGTTCCATGTTTTAGCGGCCAGGTATGAAAAGGATCTGCCTCCCATGGTGGTCTTGTTGATGCGGGGTACAGAGGCGAGGGCTTGGCTGGAAGAACGTAGTTGGCGGGAGGGGGTGTAGAAGGACAATCGAGAGTTGAGGCATTCTGGACCGATGTCGTAGAGTGATTTGTGTGCGTGGGTAAGCAGTCGGAAAGTGATCCTCTTATTGACGGGTAGCCAGTGGAGGTCTTTAAGGTGACCAGAGATGTGTTCGTTGCGTGGGATGTCTAATATGAGTCTGGCTGAGGCGTTTTGGATTCGTTGGAGTTTCTTCTGGAGTTTTGCGGTAGTACCTGCGTAGAGGGTGTTTCCGTAGTCCAGTCGGCTCGTGACCAGAGCGTGGGTGACTGTTTTCCTTGTTTCGGAGGGGATCCAGCGAAATGTTTTTCTGAGCATGCGAAGAATGTTGAAGCAGGAAGAGGATACGGCGCTGACTTGTCTGTTCATTGAGAGTGAAGAATCCAGGATGACGCCTAGGTTCCGTGCGTGGTCTGTCGGGATGGGTGCTTTTCCGAGGGCTTCCGGCCACCAGGAGTCGTCCCATGCAGAGGGGGATGTACCTAAGATGAGGACTTCTGTTTTGTCTGAGTTCAGTTTCAGACAGCTTTGTTTCATCCATTCGGCCACTTCTTTCATTCCTTCGTGTAGGTTGGTTTTGGCGGTGCTGGGGTCATTGATGAGGGAAAGGATCAGTTGAGTGTCATCCGCGTACGAGATGATGTTGAGGTTGTGTTGGCGTGCGATTGCCGCGAGGGGGCTCATGTATACGTTGAAGAGGGTGGGACTGAGTGAGGATCCTTGTGGTACGCCGCAGATGACTTCAGAGGCCTAGGACTTGAATGGTGGAAGGCGGACTCTCTGGGTTCTTCCGGTGAGGAACGAGGTGATCCATTCAAGTGCTTTTCCTTGTATTCCGATGTTATTGAGGCGTTGTAAAAGGGTGCTGTGGCAGACTGTGTCGAATGCTGCAGAGAGGTCGAGGAGGATGAGGGCGACTGTGTCTCCATTGTTCAGTAGAGTTCGAATGTCGTCTGTTGCTGCGATGAGGGCGGTCTCAGTGCTGTGTTTTGCTCGGAAGCCAGATTGTGAGGGGTCGAGGGATTTGTTGGCTTCGAGGAAGGCGGCGAGCTGGTTATTGACAGCTTTCTCGATGACTTTGGCCGGGAATGGAAGAAGCGAGATGGGGCGGTAATTTTTGAGTTCGGTGGGGTCCGCTGTGGGTTTTTTCAGAAGGGCGGTGAGTTCAGCGTGTTTCCAGTCTTCCGGGAAGGTGGCGGAGTTGAAGGAACAGTTGATGACGTCTCAGAGGTGCGGTGCTATGACGGAGTCTGCTTTGTTGAAGATGTGGTGAGGACATGGGTCTGTGGGGGATCCTGAGTGGATGGAATTCATCAGGCGGATGGTGTCCTCAGTGGAGATTGGGTTCCAGTCGTTAAGGGTGTTCACGGGGGGAAGATGATCAGCAAATGGTAGGGTGGGTTGGTTTCCGGGTTGGTTGTCAAAGCTGTTGTGGATGTCTGCAATCTTGTTGTGGAAAAATGAGGCTAGGGAGTCGCAGAGGGTTTGAGAGGGGGTGATGTCGTTGGAGTTGGCCGAGGGATTGGAAAATTCCTTGACGATGTTGAAAAGTTCCTTGCTGTTGTGAGCGTTGTTGTCAAGTCGATCCTTGAATGCTGTTTTCTTGGCTTTTCGGATTAGTTGGTGGTGAGTGCGGGTGGCGTTTTTGAAGGCGTCCTTGGTGCTGGTGGTTGGGTCTTTTTTCCAGGCCTTTTCAAGGGAGCGGCAGAGTTTCTTGGACTTCTTGAGATCATCGTTGAACCATGAGGCCTTCTTGCTGCCAGGTTTGTTTTGACGTTTTTTCAGTGGTGCTAAGGTGTCAGCGGTGTTGGATAACCATAGGGTGAGGTTGGCGGCGGCTTCGTTAGCGTTAGAAGAGAGGGCTGGGGTGTTTTGAAGGAGCGATGCGGAGATTTGGTCCGTGGTGATTTTGTTCCAGTTCCTTTGTAGGGTAGGTTGGAGGTGGATGCTGGGTTTTGGTTTGTTGTAGGTGAAGTGAACGCAGCTGTTCTCAGTCCAGAGGAGGTCCGTAGTGTGGCTGAAGGAGACATGGTTGCTGGATGTGAAGATGGGGTCGAGTGTGTGACCTGCGATGTGGGTGGGGGAAGTGACTAGTTGTTTAAGTCCGAGGTTGGCGAGGTTGTCCACGAGGGTGGCGGTGTTGCGGTCGTTGATCTTTTCGAGGTGAAAGTTGAGGTCTCCCAGAAGGATGTAGTCTTTGGAGGGGAGCGCGTGTGGGGTGATGAAGTCCGTGATGTCTTCACTGAATTTTGCACGGGGACCTGGTGGTCTGTAGAGGAGGGTGCCTCTGAGTGTGGTTTTGGGGTCGATGTGGATCTGGAAGTGAAGGTGTTCGGAGTTGGCGAGGTTGGCGTCAGAGCTGGTTGAGATGCGGATTGATTTCTTATGGACGATAGCGATTCCTCCTCCTGTGTGGCTGGTACGGTATTTGCGAGTGATTTTATAGTCTTCAGGGATGGCAATGGTGATGTCTGGTGCGGAGGAAGCATTCATCCATGTTTCCGTAAGGAAGGCGATGTCCGGAGAAATGGTGTCTAGTAGATTCCATAGGTCAATGGCGTGCCTGTGGACTGATCGGGTGTTGAGAAGGATGCATTGTAGGTGGTTGGGGTTGGGAATCTGTGGTGTGGTCGTAGCGGAGATGTTGTCGGTGCCGCTGAATTTGCAGGAGAAGCAGGAGAAAGGTCCATGGGTTTGTCCAGGGGCGGCTTGGACGCAGTTGGGAGCGCGACCGGGGTTAAGGGCTAGGAGGGTTGCGGCATCGTAGGTAATGCGGGGGAGCTGGGCAAAACGTGGGCCAGGGGGTATGGCGCTGGGCGTGGTCCAGGCGCGGACGGGTGTAGACGGGCTTACCTTTGGCGCACCTTCGGCGTGTACGTAGCGTGTGGACGCTGCGCGTTGGGACATCTGACATAAATGGAGAGTGGAGGGGGGCGGAGCGTGGGCGGGTCAGCTGGGAGGCGGTAGCGGGGAGGCGGGGCAGGGGAAAGCACAACAACAAAATGGTGGGAGGGGTAGGAATCGAAACCAACACAGTGCAATGCCAGCTATGAAGGAATGCACTGAAAGCAGGTAAAGCGCTAAGGACTTAATACTGTTAGGAATAGGTAAAAAGCGCTACCAAATGCAGTTATGTTCAAGCGCTACCCAAATGAGCCAGGCACTAGCGCTATGAAAATACACACGAAGGCTGATGAACTCTGATGAACAGCCCATGAACTCTCTGAGTCATTTAACTTATTAGAAAGCTCAGGGAGCAAATTAAAAACAAACTTATCTACAAACAACCTTTGACCACCTTCTGTACTCATGTCCTGACCACTGTGATCAATAAATGTTTCCTCAAACCTAGTGAAGACATCAGACACACTCTCATCTTTCTTTTGTTTGCATGCTGCTAACTTGTCCCAATTCACCCGCATAGGAGCCATCAAGGTTTTCATTAAATTAATAATCCTACCAGGTAATTCTGCAACTAAGGGTTCAGGTTTGGCACCTCCTACCTGTCGACCATCTGCAGCAACAAAATATTAACCCACGTATCTCCTAACTCTGCCGCATGATCCTCGTGACGGATCTTCGCCCACAAAGGTTGAGGAACTACATTACCCAACAATATATCCACGTCAGCTTAATTCATAACACACGCATCAACTGTCTGAGACAACTCCTTGTAGTAACCAGCAGGATTTTTACGGGGGTCAGGCAAAGTCTGCTTAAGAGCCAGGACCTCGGCTCTCTTCCAAGGAACATGTACCCACACTCGCTGAAAATGAGCCGGTACTGCCTGAATACCCTGATTAAGATTAGCCACAACTTCCTCTCTCCATACAGGGGGGACCTCTCTCATCGGATACTGCTTCACTTTTCTCCTAACAGAAGGATCAGGTTCAAACAATGACTGAGAAGGAAGTCTACACCTAAACGCAAGAAGCGTCTCTACCGCTTCCTCGCCGACATCGGGACCCACTATCGTCCCTTTAGAAAATTCAGACTGGACATCAAACACTTCCTGCGGAATTGGACCCAACTCATTATTTTCCCATTCTTCACGAAGGAAAATACACATTACATCAAACACATACCTTTGCTTAGGCGGATCCCACTGTAAGAAAACATCCATAACCGCTTGTAAATTATACCTAGAAACATTTAAAACCCATCTACGAGCCAAAAGATCCAACACTGCCTGCTCTTCGGGACCAGGAAGCTGACTACGACTCTGCTTACGTTCCGAAACCGGGGTCATATTTAGTGACCCAAAGAGTGGAGACAAAAGACTAGCAACAGTCTCAGCCATTTGTTTTCGAGCAGAAGGAGAAGAAGTTGACATAAGGACAGGAGACAAAGTGTTTTGAGGTGACAGAGACGTAGGGTCAGTAGCAAAGGAAGTCGAAGGGAAAGGAGAGGAAGGCAAAGGAGTTTGAGGCAGAACTGTTAGCAAAGTTGGCGGCCCTAAAGGAGACTGCGCCAATGGAGGAAGAACCACCTGGGGAAGAGCTGGTGGCTGGACAGCAACAGCGGGTTGAACAACTTGGGGTCGCGAAGGTGCCGTAGCACTCTGCACATAAGGGGGTGGTAATCTCAACAAATGCGACATCAAAGGATCCTTTTCAGGGTCATTTGTCGCATTCGGAAGAAGAGGTGGCAAAGCCGGATAGCATTTGTCAATGGCCATGCAATGTTGTCTATCTGACACCTCAATCGCACGATCTTCTTCATCTTCCTTAAACTGCCTAGCAGCTTGTAGTATCGATATATTCTTTTCTTTCCTATCTCTCTTAGCTTGCTTAATTTCTCGCTGTTTGGCTTCCTTACGCCAGAGGCGGAAAGAGTCAAACATCGCCGGCCGGGCTTTCTTCTTAACCCCTTCCACGCTGATGACGAGCTGGGCTCGTCATGGCGTAGCCTCCTCGCACGCTGATGACGAGCCCAGCTCGTCACGCAACATGCGATTTTGGAATTCTCAGCGTGCGAGCGGAATTCCGCTAGCGCGCATAGTGTTAAATAGAGCAACTTCTAGGTTATCTAAAACCTCTGATTCGAAACTACCATGTTGGAGATATTCGCGCTTAGCGTGAATATTTCCATTGCTACGCCTTTGTTGCTAATAGGCGATAGCGATGTTAGCGACTGCTTTCAGTCGCTAACAGGTTGGGTACGCCCACTTTGCATGTCATTAGCGATAAATATCGCTGACATGCAAAGCGGGCCCCAAACCGCTCGCTATCGCCTACAAGCTGCAGCTTGCTAATAGGGCGATAGTATTATCGCCGCTTAGCGGCCAAAAACGGCCGCTAAAGCGGCGAAAATTGCCTATCGCCCCCCTTGATAATATGCCCCATAGACACTTCCAAACGAAGCTATACATTCAAATAGGGTCGGCAGCAGAAAGTGAGAAGACCCCCACTAGCACGATGCGTAACAGCTGGTGCTTAAAGCTTAGTAATTAAGACAGGTAACATGTCCCTGGAGTTTGATGCCATGCGCCCCCCCCCCCCCGATGTTGGGTTAATTGTTTAAATTTAACATTTTGAGTTTAATTTTCTGAGGACTGTACTGAGCCCTGGTCTGTGGCTGAAGTCCAGATACTGGGATGGTACCGAGAAGTAGTGGTAGGCATTGTCCAGGGAAAGATGGCCACTATAAATCTTTGAATGGTAGCAGGGGTGGCTTTAGGCTCATGGCGTCCCTGGGCAGGGAGTGTAGGTAGGGGGTCCTGGCAAGGCGGACCCTCGCCCCCCTCCCGGAGCTCAGGAAGGTGTTTGGAAGTGGAACAGTGCCGGAGGTCACCAAATCCCTGCCAGGGGCCACCAAACAAATATGTATCCATCCTCAGAGGATTATTATATTAAGGATATATATTGGTGTGGTGGCCCCTGGGGTTTGGTGGCCCTGTGCAGGTGCACAGCTTGCACATGCCTAAGGCCGCCCCTGATGGTAGATAAGATCTAGAAAGAGCACGGACAACGCTGGGGAAATGAGAAGTGGTTTATAAGATGGGTTATTGAGCTTAAATGTGTATGGAAATGCCTACAGTATAATAATGATTACGCAATGTAAAGTCCAAATTGAGAAATAGGTCTGTATAAATGCCTCAAATTACAAATGCAAATAAAAATATGTTTTAAAAAAAAAGAAATTGTACGGGAAAAACCATATTCCCCCTATTTTAAAGTGTCAAATAGCGCTTCTGCCAAATGCTTTGCTGCGAATTCTGCATACTTTTCGATTTCTCAATAGTTGTGTTTCCATTCAGTTCTTTGTTGAACACTAATGACGAGTCAGGGTTTTTGAATTTACAATTACTGCCTCCTCCCCATATTATTTCGATTGACATTTCATTGTGCGTCGAAACAAAATAGGACACATTTTTCCAGTACGTCAGTCATCCATCTTGATGTGTGGTGCAAATGTTGGCTGACTTTCAACATTCATTATCCAGCTCACCGCAGTATTTAGCAAGAAAGTTTTGTTCCAATTACGACTTTTTCTCAACACACCACTGCGGCTAATTATGCCTCTGTTTGCCTGCGGGTCCTGCCTCTGCGTAGTCGGCTTAAGGTCCTAGCTCCTCGAGGGCTTTTATCAGTCCCTTATCAGTGACAGAGAATGCTGTCTGGGTAATGAGCTGAACCTCGCTCAATCCCTCAGTGCTGCTGGTCCCGGCCGGACATCAATCAGTGTCGCACAGAGCCTGGCCTGAGCTGTGAGAGCTTCCGAGGGCACCACAGACCCACGAGGGCGGCCAAATCCGATCCTCCACCTCTCCCCTCCCACTCTCCCCCCCTCCCCCCCCCCCCCCCCCACATACACACACACACACACACACCTCCGTTGATTAAAAGTGCACAGCGCCTTGAGACCCTCCAGGTGAGTAGCGCGCTATATAAATTTTCTGATTGATTGATTGATTGATTGACTGAAATTAAGCTCCAAAAATACAATGGGGCAGATTTATGAAGGCCTTGCGCCGCCGGTGCGTCATTTTTAACATGGGAAAAAGTGACGCACCGGCGGCACAAGTTCTTCATAAATCTGCCCCAATATTTTTTACCGCGACATTTCGAAACAACTTTTAAAGGTTTAAGATGGTGGGAAATTTAAATGAAAATATCTACACGTATGCAAATAAGTGTGTGAGCACAGTGACCTCTTTTATCTTGCCATCCTGCCATCTTTCTGTGAGCAAAATCAGATAGGAGGGTTCGAGTTTCAAAACCATGTAATAGCATGATTTTGATATCACTGGAAATGGCATCCGACAACCTTCACCCTATGTTGTCATCGCAGGAAATAACATGACGTACAAGGGGAACCACAAACGAGAAGAGAGGTCCATGTGCCTTTAGACCCAGAGGTTTTCATGAGAAGTAAGTGTCTTGACCTGAATGAGTGACCTTTAGCCACTGGTAGCATTTTTAGGTCTGGCTTGACAGACAGTTTTCTGGTTTACCTATTGTTACCAATTATTACAAGCACTGGCAAAGCCAGTCAGTCTGACTTGCATTATGAATCCTGACTAAACAATTCTATATATATAAAACAAGTCTGCTGCAGTGGGAAAAAAACGATGTTTTACTGTGTACAATGCATCTATAAGATAAAGCATGTAATGTGTCATGATTCAGAATAGTGTGAGATGAAAAAAAAATCAGCCCTCCCGCATTACATAGTATGCACCCCAATGGCAGCGGAATTGTACACCAAACAGCCAATAAAATGAGGTGAGAGGGACATACTTCTCTAGACAGAGCCAAAGCCCACTGTTTATGTATTACAGAATTGGGGTTTTGGTTTCTCAGTTTTTTGGGGAATGGATAACACAAAATTGGTACCTTTATCTTATTAGGAAAAGAGTTATCAAAGAGAGGAATATTAGTCTGTGTAAAAGTCGGTGTGCTACTGCGGGGCTCCAAAAATAAATTCTAAATCAACATCACCATTTCCCTGAAACCTCTGAACACGCATTCATTGACCAGTGGGGCCCATAACACTGCACACTTTCTCTTCTCATTTATCTTGACTTCAGGGATTGGTGAAACTAAAAAGGAATCCTACCGTAACATTTGGCGGAGTGTCTAAAACCTTATTTAACTAGTTATTATTTACACCTTATAGTTTAAACGATTTACCATGGTTTAATCAAACCCCAAATTTATTCAGACACACCACCATAGTGGCAATGGATCTGCTAGAATTAAAATCAGGCGTAGGAAAAACTACAAGACCAGCTTTTAATCTTCCATTTACCTAATTTTATTTAAAGCAAACTTTTAGTATGTCTGACATTTAGGCATTAATTAATTATTTATTCAGTAAAAATCTTAAACTTTATTTCAAAATGATCATTTTATTTAAAAGCTCGGAAAATAGACATTTATTTCAGAATTAAGTAAAGTTTAGCAAAGAACAGATAGTTCCAAACTCATTCTCTCCTAACATCCCTAACTGAACCCTCATTTTATCCTATAGTCCTGCAAAGAAAACAAGCAATAAAACAAAGAGTTCTTACATCCAGGATTTGATCTGCAATCCGGCAGCACTTCGAGAGGAAATCGTAAGGAGCGACGCTTCTAAGCAAAATCAGAGGTTTTTATGCACTAATTTCCTAGCTTAATCTATCTAAAAAGTATCTAACATCACCAACTCGGGTTCTGATTGGAAAAATTTGGGGTAGATGAGCATTTCCTCATCATTACAGCATCATATTCACGGTGAATCAGCAGTTTCATAGAGCAGCATTGTTTAGGACAGTCTTTGGCCTAGTCACTTCCTTGACTTGTAACTTTAGGGTTTATTCTCACGTTCAGAACATTCGAATGTCCATGTTTTTGGCAGATCCTGTCTTCTAGGGCAAGGTAGCCTTGATCCTCCCATCCGAGCACAGGCAGTTCGCTCTCACTTGCAGGCTTTGGGCGCGCATGTGCAGTCCAGCACTTGCTCACAGTTTACCCGAGCAGCCATGTTTTCGTAAGCCTCAGAGGCCACTTTTGGAACTATCATAGAAACAAACACAAATTCATGTTAAATATGGAACTAAAGCCCTTCTGTTTACCTCCCACCATACTAATGTTTCCCCATTAGTTATTACCTAGCAGGTAAGCCACATAAATCCGTTTTATACTTACATATCCGGCGACTTTTTGGCACAAAACGTATACAATAAGCACAAACATGCTACATTTATTTATATTTAAGCTATGCATTAGTTCACATCAGAATAACAATAAAAATTAATTATTTATATTGCTTCATGCAGGCAAAATTAGTATTCCCACGTGTGTTTATGTGTGCAACTTATACTATGATTGATTAATTTTCCACAACACACCATTAGTAAAAGTTAACGTTATGGAACATTGATTTCACGAGGGGTACACAAAATTTCGTTTTTGCCACCTCGCTCCATCAGGTGCAATAACGAAAAATTTGGCCAAATACTAATTTCGAAAATATGGCATGACTAATCCACCTACTTCTCTTGATACAAACACTTTTTAAAAGAACTTAATGTAGGTTGATATTTGTTTGGAAGAAAGCTAGAAATCAATGATTCAATTTTCCAAAATAATTTTTCATATATTATACAAGGAAGTTTACTGAAAAAAGACATTATTAGAGGTAGAGTATCCTCATTTCAATGCAGGCACCTTTGCCATTTACATAGGAAATCAGACCCATCTACCTAATAGAGAGCTGAAGGAGAATATAATTTAAAGTATATAAACAGTCAGAATTTTCAGAATCCTAAATTCCTAAAAATCTCAAATCCTTGTATCTTAAATACGTTCTATAGAGAATAGATCCCTTTTTTGCTACATTATACCCAGGATTATAAAAACCAATAGGTCTTGCATTAATGTACATTTGTGCATGCTTGTGTTTACATGAGTTAGTACATTAAAGCCTGACCTATTGGTTTTGCCAGTACTCGTTAGCAACTCTTCAGCAAATATACCTGTGTAATGTGGTGCAGCAATGTCAGTGTAATGTTCCCCGTGAGGTAACAGAGATATACTATTGTGATGGGTGCACTAGCGGCTGCTACCGGACGGGGTTGGTAGGGCAAGGGAGGTTAATTAACAAACAAAAAACACTTACCTTGGAACGGCCGTCTGCCACCTCTCCTGCATCTTCTTCCTTTCACAGTCCGGCTGGCAGCAGGAAGCACCTGGCACACAGACGCCCCAGAGCCAATCACAACGCTGCAATGCAGCGTTGTGATTGGTCTGAGCGTCGTGGATTGGCGCTCAGACTGGAACAGGGAGCCTGTGCATGTTCCTCAGCATGCTGTGTAATGCAGCCTGATGGGGAACATGCAAAGTGCACATGAACTGTCTGGCCAGCCCAAAACGGCCGGCCAAACAGTTTATGCGCGCTTTGGGTGTGCATACCACTCCTCCCCTGCCCTGGTTCTCCGCCCCACACTGCACACAGGCCACTGACTGCATGCAATAGGAAAAATAAAATGATAAAAACGATACGTTGGTGTCATTTCCTTTTTCCTTTTTAAGCAGCGGGGCAACGCTCCTCCGCCTTAGTAGAGGAGCCGCCACAGGAGCGGTGTTTGTTGTGGTCCACCTCTCAGCAGGCGGTGTTTACTTTAGACACAGTATGAGTCTGGTGCTGTTATTGCACCTCTAGCTATGACCCAACATTCAGTATCCCCACAGCATCTGTGAAATGTGTATTTCACACAGTTAAGCCTGAACTGCCAAGCAAGGTCCTTTCTGAACCGAAACACAATCAACCCAAGTCAGGTTTTGGCTTTTTTGGTCCTCTTCAGTTGGGTGCAGCTTGGTTGCAGTGGCACACTGAGAATATGGCCCACGTCTAGACATGCCCTTGACCACTTTGGGGGTTACATCAAACACACTGGCAATCGCTAAGGGTAGCGTTCAACCCATAATGTTTTGCTCTTTGTATTCTTCATGAATTCCCAAGTGTGCACCAAATGTGCACCTCTGGGGGCAAGAGGACAGCCTAACAGAATACTGTTCACTTCTCACAGGCATGGAGCAATTGCTCAACAAGCAAACATAACTGCCCTATGAATAGAGAAGACTTGCACCATCAAGAAAGTCACAGGTCTCAGGCCAATCATGATGATTGAGATTGTGAAAGGACAAAGTGGCTGAGTGAAGTTTAGATATGAGTAGAAATGGCATTCCACAATTGAGCTATAAGGTGGGAAAGGCACAGAATGCTATGGATTGATAATCTTATGCCAGATGTTATTGAAGACCGGTGCTACTCTGAATTGAGCCTAAATGCAACATGTTCCGCACATGCATTTCTGAGGCGATGCAAGGGGCTGAGTTATGGCATTTCTACTGCGGCCAAAGTGTTTCTGAATACCAGTTTATTAAAAAATACATTGATTGATTGATGAATATTTTCAACCCTGGATTCATACGGTTATCACAAATCTGGCCCAAGATCCAAGTGATGCTATGTGTTGGATGGGGCTAAACCCATCTCTTTCTAAAGACCAACGGTAATGCCACTGTTCCCTAGAACAGAACCCACGCTAAGGTGAAAGCAGCTGTTCAACATCTGGAGTGGATTTGAAAAGGGCACGGAGGGTGGCCAAAGCTAAACCAGGCAATGGCTGTATTACACCCATTTTGGAGAAGTAACAACCTAGGCAATTTAACACATTGAATCACCTATAAATCAAAAGATATATAGCAATGGACTACAGCTAGCTTAAAAAACAAGTTTTTATTAGTTAATTAACACAAGTAAAAAAGGTTCATTTATATGACATTAAAATAACAGTAAAAAGTTCCATAGGGTATGATTGACATTCACAATTTAACACTTTACAAACAATAAAAAAATAATGGGAATGGGTGGCATGAAAATTCAATCTCTACGCGCGTTTCGGCGGCCAGCGCCTTCTTCCTGGAGCAGCCACACAATAATAATTGGTAATTTTAGCAGAAAGTAGTTGTTTAAAATAGATATTCAATTTCTTTTTTGGAATCCTTTCAGTGTCGGATATGATAAAACTGATTGTATAGATGCTTAAGTATCTAAGCCCGCCAACCGGAACCCTTTAGCGTGGATGAGTGCCTGATAAGGATCGGTCCTTGATATTCTGGATTTAAGATCTATTACACTATATTTGTTTCTTTTAAGATGTTGGAATGGACTCGCTGTTTGTTGATATATATTCTTTTGATACAGTCCTGAGCCCTAAAACGGTAGGTACTTTTCTTTTCTAGTTCTCCGAAATGTGAGAAGTTTCTCGATCCTCAGTGGTGTTGAGTTCAAGAAATTAAAAGATCTCCCTGCCTAACAATGCTCGGCAGGGCTCCCTATGTCCGGTGGCGGGCGGTACGTCTCGTCGAATGGTGAGCGCGGCAAAAAGCCGAGCATTGTTAGGCAGGGAGATCTTTTAATTTCTTGAACTCAACACCACTGAGGATCGAGAAACTTCTCACATTTCGGAGAACTAGAAAAGAAAAGTACCTACCGTTTTAGGGCTCAGGACTGTATCAAAAGAATATATATCAACAAACAGCGAGTCCATTCCAACATCTTAAAAGAAACAAATATAGTGTAATAGATCTTAAATCCAGAATATCAAGGACCGATCCTTATCAGGCACTCATCCACGCTAAAGGGTTCCGGTTGGCGGGCTTAGATACTTAAGCATCTATACAATCAGTTTTATCATATCCGACACTGAAAGGATTCCAAAAAAGAAATTGAATATCTATTTTAAACAACTCCTTTCTGCTAAAATTACCAATTAATATTGTGTGGCTGCTCCAGGAAGAAGGCGCTGGCCGCCGAAACGCGCGTAGAGATTGAATTTTCATGCCACCCATTCCCATTATTTTTTTATTGTTTGTAAAGTGTTAAATTGTGAATGTCAATCATACCCTATGGAACTTTTTACTGTTATTTTAATGTCATATAAATGAACCTTTTTTACTTGTGTTAATTAACTAATAAAAACTTGTTTTTTAAGCTAGCTGTAGTCCATTGCTATATATCTTTTGATTTATAGGTGATTCAATGTGTTAAATTGCCTAGGTTGTTACTTCTCAAATATGTTTTTTTCCCTGACCTAGGAATTACGAAATTCGTCTATTCAGGGGGTCCTTGTTACATACACAATTGTATTACACCCATTGCCACAACAAGTTTGCAATTATTGCATCCTTCCTTGCAAACTATTCATGTGCAAGACAATCCAGTTTTAGGTAGGAGACTGTATCTTTCTTCTCATAAGCATATGATTAGAAAAAAGTAATCACTTGGTTTTTCTCTGATGGGTAAATGCAGAAAAATGTTTTTTCTCCTGCCGAATAATTATCCTTAACTCATTCATAAATGCATCAATGTCATAACAGAGTGTTCCTTTCTTTTAATGTCATTAAGTAAGCTACTGCGTTCCCTGCTAAATACGAGCCTCTGGTGGTGGTGGAAATAAATTGGTTTTACACTCAAAAAGTGTAAAACAACATTGTCTTAAAAAATTCTCAGCTTCTGTTAGCCATCATTCTACCTACCTACTGGGGCTAATGGTGTGGGCATGGTGACTACAATGTAATTCTGATCAAAGGTACTCTCTGTACTAGTTTAGTTTTCAAACTTTTTACTCAATGTTGAGACCTCACTACTACATATTTGAATATTTGATGTGACATTATTATTATTATTATTATTAGATATTGATTGGCGCATAGCTACCTAAAAGGGGTTTCCCAGTGCTTTGGTAAGGAGGTAAAGGCTTGCAGAGTGAGAAATGATCAGAATAACCAGGTTTTCAGATTTTTGCAGTAGGTGGTCAGTCAAAGGCAGTTTCTCAGGGACTCAGGTAAGGTATTCCACAGCTTAGAGCCCAAGTATGAGAAGAAGCAGCTCCCATGTGAGCCAGTTTAACTTTGGGGACCGTACAGAGGTGTAGGTTACTCGATGCCGAAGGGAGCGAGTTGTCTGGTATGGTACCACCAGTTCTTGTAGGTGAAGTGGACTGGTACTCAACCTAGCTTTTTGCATAAGGCTTTGAACTGTATGCGCTTGTCCACCGTGAGCCAGTTTAGTTCACAAAGGAGACACAACACAGAGGCATGTTTAGGCAGATGATATAGAAACCTGATTGCAGAGTTCTGGATAACTTATAGGTGTCTAATAGTGGCCTTGCTTACCCCTAAGTAGAGGTTGTTTTCGTAATCCAGGCTTGATAAAATCAAGGCCAGGATGACCATATTTGATCTGAAAAAGGGAGCATTGATATCATTTTTTATAGACATTTAGCCAGAAACCTAGGATATTTACTTTGGAGACCCGTTCCGGCAGGATGCCTAGGGTTTCAGGCCAATGCTGGGGGTCCCATAGATTGCGGTTCTTACCCATCACCATCACTTCGGTTTTAAGCCATTAAGCATTAGTGAATTGGTATTTATCCAGGTGGAAATCATGCCCAGGCAGGAACACAGGGCAGCAAATTATAGCCCTGAGCAGGTGACAAAGAAAAGATGATTTGAGTGCCATCTGCTTAGGAAGATAGGGTGAGGCTGCAGCTTTCCACAATATTCGCAAGGGGACGAACATGAATATTGAATAGCATCGGGCTTAAGGCCAATTCTTGAGGGACTCCAGAAGAAAGAGCATGTGGGGTTGACGTAAAGCTGGAAGAGAAGTCTTGGAAGGTGTGCTCTTTCAAGAAAGAGGTCATCCAAGATAAAGCTGTGTCTTGGAGACACAGGTTCGCCAGTCTTTCTAATAGAGTAGTATGTGAAAACGTTTTAAAGGCTGCGCTAAGGTCGAGTGGAATCAGCGCAGTCATTCCACCATTATCCAGAAGACATCTCAGATAATCAGTGACTCCCAAAAAGGCGGATTTGGTGCGGTCTCCTACCCTAAAGCCTCGACATTGGGAGATGAGGAAAGTGTTGTGAGTCCACGAAGGCAGTAAGTTGCTCATGGACATGTTTCTCCAAGATTCTGGCGAAAATGGGAAGCATCAAGATCGATCTAAAGTTAGACCAATTGGACCCAAACTGGGCTTTTTTTTAAGAGAGGCAGGACCAAGGTGTGCTTCCATGCCTGAGGAATACATCCCTCTTGTAAGGAAGAATTGAGGAGAGCAGTCAGTAGGTTTATTAAGTCTGGATCCAGAGTACTAAATTTGGCCAGAGGTAGAGGTTCTCAAGGACAGCCAGACTTTATAGAATGTAAGAGGGTCTGGAAGAGAAAGGTTTCCAGAGAGGCAAATTAGTTAATTTTTTGAGTGGCTTGCAAAGTGCTGATGTTATCTGCTTTGCTGATTGGGCAATCCATCTGTGAGCTGGTGCTGGGGATATTATAATCAATCTGAGGTTCTCTCGTCAGAGCATTCGCGAGAGAATGTTGGATATCTGTCACATTTTTTATGAAAAAGAGTGCCAGATCCTCACATTGTGACTGTGACAGCGAAGGGAAGGGAGATACATCACTGGGGTCTGACAGTTCATTAACTAAAAAGAGTTTTGGAATAGTTCTGAGCAGCAGTGATTTTATCTAAATAAAATGTCACCCAGGCAACTCTGCATGGCATGTGATAGTTTTTTAGTGACACTTTGTACTTACGTTTTTTATCCTCACTGTAGGATTTTCTCCAGGACCTTTCCAGGAACTTGCACCACTTTTTTCCCCATGCAAAGCCTCCTCATTTCACCAGGGGGTAGGAGGGTGGAGTCTGTCTGAGGAGCTTGGTTTAGCTGGCAGGATAGCATCCAGGGAGTCCCGGATTCAATCATCAACCATAGGTTGGTCTAGATCGACAGAATGCACTAAGCTTGGTTTGGGGTCTAGGAGTCAGGAGTTAAGAGAAGGGAGTTCTAGTTTGGACCAATTTCTGGACAAAGCCAGAAGTCCAGCCACAGCCGTGGAGGGCAATGAACCCATCTGAATGGCGAAAGGCACTGCAAAGTGGTTAGACCAGAGTAGCAGCGGGGGAGGGACGGTAGTAAGGCCCTTAATGTTTGAAAAAATAGGATCCAATAGATGTACAACCTTATGTGTGGGTGCAGAATTAATCAAGGCAATGTTCAACACACTAAGGTCCTCTATATTGTGAGAAGTTGGCCTGATATGTAGTGCTCACTATTCTAGTGATCACTGTGTATCATTCCAAAAAACCCTTATTGATGATTGGTTGTAAGTCAACCTTATAGACCAGCTATCCTAGTAGCATGGACAAGAGCAGTCTTTAAGCTAAACTCTAGAGGGCGTGTTAAGCCAGCTGTTATACCATCACATATACCCCTTGAACACCAAGTGAAAGGACACCACACAAGTTGTTATGAAAATAAAAGGATATTTATTTATAACAAGTCTACCCTGATCTCTTTATGAGTCAGGGAGCTAAGCACACAACAAAACTCTTAAGAAAATACTTTAAGTTGCACAATTTACACAAATGCCCGAGGGGCACGAAAAACCATATACTCTAAAAGTGGAATGCGAAATACTAGCAGGTAAGTAACAAGATCCAGAGGCTTCAGGATCGCTAGGACTACACTACTGAACCTTCAGGTTAGGAGCAGGAGGCCTAGGGAGATTGGGTGCAGAGTGTGCACTCTCACGCGGGATGCGGGACAAAGTCTATGGATACTAGTATTCGTAAAGTTAGTGTTATCGGACGAATCCGACTAGATAGACTGAAAACGAAAAAGGATCTGGACACTTAGATAGTGAACCTACGTTGGAGCACCAAAATGCTCAGGTTACCTAGCCCAGGGGCTGCGGCTGCATAGGGTTCAAAAGACGTTGGGAATCCTCGTTGAAGTCTATGGAGCCTGAAAGAAGAAGTTGCTGGCAGGAGACCAGTGATGATGTTCGGAGTGATCCAAGCCTGGATCGATGATGGAGACGACCTGAAAGCAGAGGGGACTCAGTTCTCAATCACTAGCCAGTGATTAGGTGGGCACCAGGATGGCACCGGCTGAAGTCACCTCGACCAGGTGAGTGGGCGACGCTGGACTCTGCTGTCCCTCGGACCAGGAGGCGTTGTCGGCGACCAGGATGGAGGTGCGAGCTGTCCAAAAGGTGTCTGGTGTCGGCGATGCTGGACCGAGGATTGGGGCAACAAACCTTGGCAAAGTCAAGCCCACGCGGTGGAGACAAGATGGCGTCTGGAGTGGACCAGGAGGGTCCGGGGTGCTCCTCTTTTGGAAGGGAGCAAGGGCCAGTCTGGAGCAACCAGACCAGCAGTGAAATTGTCGTGGTTTGTTGTCAGGAGGGCTACAAGCCAGCAGGCAAGTGGCCGGACAACGCGGTGAGCAGCAAAGAGCAGAAGGGCCCCACGCAGATCTCGTGGATGCTGGGGGGCTGGACTTCGGTGCTGGAGCTGCTCAGGGTTAGGGCTTCTCAAACCCCAAAGCACTCACTCGAGGATCCCTCGGCGGTCGTGCTGGATAAGCGTCGTGCAGTTTTGAAGATGGCCGGTCCCTTCAGGTCTCGTCACACCCACGAATCTCAGCTGGGCTGATGATGCAGGTAGAGGTCAGAGATGCCAGGGAATCTGGGTCTCGTCGAGCTGGGCAGTCTTGATCCGGAGGATGGACGTGCAGCAAACCGCAAGCGCTTAGATGGTGCCCGCTGGTGCAGGGTGGCTACTCCTTAGCCACAAGGGAGAGTCTTCAGAAATAGTCAAGAGTCCTTTCGTGGAAAGTAGTCAAGATTCAGAATTATCTAATTTGGGAAGGGGGCCCGCTCCTACCTTTATTCTAAAGAAAGGGGCTGTCACGCGACTAGGTCCTGCCCATGGGTGGGACCAGGAAGGGGGGTGGTTACACCCCTCTCCCTTGTCCGGATTTTCCCCAGCTCAGGGGCTGGTGTGCCCCTGGAACTGGTTCAAGCCGGCATATGCACAGTGAGCACCGGGGTGCCACTTGCAGTCACCTTCCTCTCAGCCCTGCCTACCTGGGATACACAAAACCCTGTCTGGGATGGTGCTAGCACCGCCCCTGACAGGAAACCCTTTGTCCAAGCTCTCCTCGCTGGAAGGACTCCCAGCAGCAGGAGGTCAGACTTGTGTCTGTGGTGGAAGCATCCATTTTGTGATGCTGAGGCTCGAGTTAACTGTAACCGGGGTTCACAGTTACATACATGTCGTGTCCCTCTAGAAGGGTGGAATGCTAACCCCGTCGCCAGAATTGGCGAGGGGTTAGTATTCCAATTCGTATGACACCTTACTCGACATGTTTTGATAAAGCGATACCAAAGTTGGCAAATAACCGCGAGGATTATAATGCACTTAAGAGTATATGGTATGCGTTATCATGGAACAGCTATTAGGACTTGGTTCCGCAAGCTGCAAACGGGCTCAGCTCATGCCAGAGCACCATCTCACATAATTCCAAGCACTCTGCCTTCAGGATTGATAAGGCCTGCCATAGGAGTGACTGATAGGAATACATGTGTCCATTTTAGGGTTAGATATAGGACTACTATATCTAAAGCAAAGGGTGATTACACCACCTTGCCCCAGCTGTCGTGCAGCCAGTTGCGTCAGAATTAGATGGCCAGCCAGGGGTGGCATAATACATGCTGCAGCCCCTGGTAGGCCCTGGGTACACCTATGCCCTGGATACCTAAGGTATACTGTACAGGGACTGATAAGGTGGCCCAGTACCAATTGATGAATGCACCTAAGGTACATGTGTGTCAATTTAGAGAGAGAACAGCTAGGCTGTGTGTCTGATTAGCAGGCAGCCAGGGAAAGTCGTAAACCAGTGAAGCAAAAAGCAAAAATCTGGGGTGATCATAGGATTGCAGACCCTACTCTCCTACATATATGGGCTAAGCCAAAGCTGCAAGTGGGATCTTCCAGATAAATACTTGAATCCCCAAGCAGCGTAAAATTGGCACACTTGAAAATGTCGGGCGATAGCAAGTCAGGAACCAAAGAGCACTAATTGCCAGCATAGCTAGGAGGATGGTAAATCAGAGCACCAGATAGGGCTAGATTATGGCAAAGGCAGAGAAAGAAAAACATGGCTTTCCAGGCAGAGATAGATAACTCCTGTTGTAGTGTAGTTCCTATATTCCCAATAGGCTCTGCACATTGGAATAATATATCCTATAGAATTGACGTAGGACTTAGGTTGACTAGGTCTCTATCGAATATATTAAACTTAATTGTGAGTGCCAGCTAGCTCAGAGGTCACTAGGAAATTTATCGAATAAACAAGAATAAACAAGAAGGGATTAGTTTCTGACAACCGCATAAACATGACAACTTTGTTTCCCAAGAATAAAACGTATCTTCAGAGTCGCGGACACAATAGATAGATATTTTACTTAGTCAATCGTGCATGCTTCGTTTCATCAGAGGTGCAGAGAAATAGAGAGACAGGCGTTTTCAATAATATATTTATTGAACAGTCTTCTTTCTCATGCAGAAGAAATGAACTGCTACAATCGTAATACTGGCTGTAAAGTATAATGCGTACAGCAAGAAGAGTATTATAAAATACATACATAAATAACAAAGACTAAAAGTACTCAACTTGTGCCTCTAAAATACGCTTACCCCGATGTACCTAACCTAAGTCTAGTACAAGGGAAAAAGTAAGTGAGGTGTATCATAAGTTTAGTTTTCTTTGGGGGGCGCTAGAGGGCGCACTAGCTGAATGGCCGCGCTTCGGTGAGGCTCCAGCAGCCTGGTAGGAAAATCCTACAATTATCCTCTTTGACCTGCACCGATCTGTCCTGAAATCTGGTCGAGTGCTGGGCACCCCCTGGAGCACCTTCAGTGAAAATTTCGTGGTGCTACGACCCTCCACTCCCGACCTCGTGCAAGGTGAAGTTTGCACCAAGATTGCGGTCGGAGCCTGCAGTGTGACCGGCTGGGTCAAGACGCTACGCGACGACCAGGCCTACCACCAGGCAGGTGGGCCTCACTAAGAACTCGGCTGTGGGAGACCCCTGCCGCCGGGAGGAGGGGGTCTCTACAGGACGGAGTGCGGCCGTTGCCTCCGCAGGAAGCGACTTCATGCCAATCGAGAGCTGAGGCACTCTTGAGCCCGTGGAATCCGATCCCGCCGAGAGAAGGGGAGGTCCGAACGGAGATCCGTGCTGCCGATGGGCCTGGCTGCTGCCTACTGAATGACCGGGACCGCATCGGTGAGTGAGATCGCGGGCTGAAAAGGGAACGGCGCTCCTGTCTTCTGGCCTGGTCCCGCGCAGTGTGGGACGGGGACCGAGGCCACCTCGCACTGACGGCGTCGCAGTGGCGACACTCTGTGACCCACGCAGCACGGCAGGGGAAATGACTGCGGAGTGCAAACTCGAGGGGATTGGTGGTTGAGCTGGGGTTATCGACGGCCACAGCCAGTGTGATATACAGCCGGGCCCCCTGGAAGGCTACGTGCAACTAACTACAGAGACTGCGTCTGGGCCTGGCTAGGACGGAGCTGTAGCCACGGCGGAGCCACGTCTTTGTCTGAGGGGGAATGCACTGCGACGGTCAGGTGTGGCCAGGCTTTGCGAACACTGTGGGCTGCTGCCAGTGAGTGAGGCTGGGTGAGGAGGAAACCTGGGAGACCCTGGGCGGATTTATGCCTTGCTGAACACTGGGGTGCTGCATGAGAGAAGTGGCACTACGCGGTGGAGATCCTGCGCTGAACCACACAAGAGGTTATACAGGGCCGGCCCGGACAGACAGGCTTGGCTTGTGGGCGCTGGAACCGACCTGTGCATTGGGAAGTCTGGATGCTGGTGGTGCTGAGAGGAGGCCGGTGCGTGGTTTGAACGGAGGCCCTCACACTAGAGACTAGAATTCCAGTGGACTATAGGATATGTGCATTGCTGAGTGAAGAGGGCTCATGCATAAAGGTCCCCCCCTAGGGAGAGAAGACCGTACCAATCGGATCTCACTAGCGGCTACCAGCCCCTACAAGAGACTGACCATGGGGAAACAAGACAATCGGCAACCTAAATTGTCATTTGAATCCACAGCTGCTAAGAAAGGACGCGCAACAACTCGGAGGCTGGTGGTGCTCACGGCCCGGCCAATGCGACAAACCCTTCCACTTCTACCACTCCTGACATACAAATGATGATGGAAGAAATGCGGCAGGGGTTCGCCACCATAGTGGATAAGGTTGATCGCCTATCGTCTAGGATGGATGCAGTGGCACAGAAGATCGAGGTGCATGAGGAGAGACTCACAGAAGCTGAGAGGCGTATCTATGTCTATAAAATCAGGATCTCCCCAGGACCCCTGTCCCCCCAGAGTCTATTTACCGGTTCTTGACACAATCAGCATGGTCATCACGCAAGTTTGTAACGTGATTCTTGGGTCTGGGATATATCCGAACATGTTAAAAACTACCCTTTTAAAACCGCTCCTTAAAAAACCATCATTGGCTAAGGAGCAGTTAAAAAACTATAGGCCGATAGCCAGTCTACCATATCTATCTAAAGTGCTTGAAAAGGCAATGAACATTCAGTTGGCGGACTATCTTGAGAAAAATAAACTGTTGGACGATACACAGTTTGGTTTTCGAAAGCTCCATGGCACGGAGACGGCCCTTATCAAAGCTGCAGATGATATAAGAACCATCAGGGATCAAGGTGGGACAGCTATTCTCATAATGCTGGATCTATCTGCGGCCTTCGACACGGTCAATCATTCTATCTTGATTGACCGTGTCGGAAGTTTGGGCATCCGATCCAGCGCAAGGGAGCTGCTTACCTCCTTTCTCTCCAGCAGATCACAAGCAGTCACGTTGGGACCTTATAAATCACCGGAGCTTGCCTTACCTTGTGGAGTACCCCAGGGCTCATCGCTAAGTCCAACACTGTTTAATATCTACGTGTTGGACTTAGCGAGAGTTATTAAAACCTACCAGATGAGCCTTACCTCCTAAGCTGATGATACCCAGCTGGTGCTTGCTATCAATAATGATGGGGAACGTGTAGCAGCACAATTTCAAGAAGGTATGCTGACCGTTAAGGATTGGATGCAGGCCAATTGCTTGAGACTGAACTCCGAGAAAACGGAGGTAGTCATTTTTGGGAAGATTTTCCCACAATGGTCACCGGTGTGGTGGCCTCCTTCTTTAGGAGTTTTACCTAACCCTTCTGCTAAGGTTAGAAATCTGGGTATAGTTTTTGATGACAAACTCAATTTTGTAGCTCATGCTAATCAAACAGTGGCGAATGCTCATCACAAACTCAGATTAATTAGGAAAATCATTCCCTTTCTTTCAGATAGTGCGGGAAAAACAGTGATGAGTACATTAGTGCTCTCCTCGCTTGATTATTGCAATGGTCTCTTCGTCAACACACAATCCCGAGTAATTTCTAAATTACAAATGATCCAAAATGCAGCAGCAAGACTACTCTCCAAAACTCCAAAATTTAATTCAGTCAGCCATATAATAAAAAGCTATCATTGGCTAGCAATCAAAAATCGCATTAAATTCAAATCACTCTGCTTAGCGTTTAAAGCCATTCACAACCAGGGCCCTAGATTTCTGCAAACACAGCTCTCCACCTACTGTCCATCCAGACCACTGAGATCGATGTCATTGCACCAACTAGTGGTACCACGAACCAGGACGGTCACATGGGCAGATAGGCGTTTCACGGTATCTGCAGCCAGACTCTGGAACTCGCTCCCACTGACAATCCGAGCAGCTCAATCGCACCTCCAATTCCGGAAACTGGTGAAGACTTGGCTGTTTCACCAGTAATGGGTTCTATGTCTAGATACTGCCCCCTCAGAAATCCTGCTTTGTATTCCTAGCGCCAATACGCCTACGGGCAAACGTATGCGCTCTACAAATTGTATTAATAAATAAATAATAAATAATCTCAGGGACCGAGGACACTACTGCGTCACATGACACACGGCTCTCCAGGATGGACAATATCCTTAGAGTGATTGCTGCAAAGAATGAGGAGTTGGAGGAGCGCAGTAGGCGCAATAATATACACGTCACAGGCGTACTGGAATCGACCAACACTGGACGCATGGAGGAGTATGTGGAAAAGATCCTGTTGGCGGCGGTGGGGGAAGGTGCTTTCTCCAAGCAGTTCATTGTTGAGAGGGCCCATCGCTCGCTTGGACCGCGCCCCAAGCCGGGGGCCACTCCTCGGCCCATCATCGCCCGCCTTCTCAACTATCGAGTCTGCGACGCTGCACTGCGAGCGGCTAGGACGAACCAGAACCTGACGTGTGAAGGGGTCACTTTCTCCATATACCTGGATTTTACACCTGTCGTGCAGGAGCAGAGGCGTAAGTTTCTGGATGTTAAGAAAAAGCTCAGAACTCTTCAGATAGACTACGCCCTCCTATACCCAGCAAAGCTTAGAGTGACCCATCAAGGGAAACAACATTTTTTCACAACTCCGCAACAGGCTGAGGACTACGTAAAGAAACTGTGGTTCGCTAGGGAAGGGAGACGAAATGTCGACGATAATTAGGATGAAAGAGACCCGGCTGAAAATGAGGACAACTGACTTGGCCTTGCGTGTGTGGTCCAGGGGAAGATGAACCAGTACGCTCATTGAGATATCTGTCACGGCATCCCCATTGCTGGAGGGTGCCGCCATTGTTTGAGAATACCATGGACGGGTATTGGACTGTAGGTGGTAACGTATACCAGGCACCACCCCCTCTTCTAAATGTGGCCTCCTGGGGCTGCAAGGGACGTAAGGAGAGGAATGGGGGTGGGAATGTGTGCATCTCAGATGTCCCCCATAGGGAATTCCCCGAAGTATGTGCTGTTTCTATTGTATATGTTGGGATGTTTAGGGTTTGTTAGGGGTGGGGGGAGGTCAGAGGCTCTGGCAAGTTGGGGTTGCTTCAGTGGGTGGAGGGAGGGCAGCGGGACGTTATGGGTGGGAACTTGAACGAGGGGTGGGTACGGGAGTTTTCTAATTGCAAGATTTTTGCCTGGGTGAGGGTGCTTCAGGGACAGAGGGGAAGGGCAGGGGTGGGTACGATTGTTAGAGTTGTCTGGGAGAATGACGCAGCTGAGAGTTATCAAATTGGAGGGGGAGGGGATGTGAGGTATGAATGTGATGCAGATTGGATACGAATGCAGTTAATCAAAACTCGGAGGCTTAGATGCGATGCGACTGGGCGGCGGGCTGGACGTGAGAGCTGGTTGGTTGTGATGATTTGCAAAATTGACAATGGCTGATAGTGCACTGGATAAAATATCGGTATTGTCCTGGAATGTGAGGGGCCTTAATGATGCGAGGAAGTGTAGAAATGTGTTGGCGTACCTGGACAGACACCAGGTGCAAATAGCTTTAATACAAGAGACACATCTACTCCCACGTATGGACACTAACTTTGCTAGAAGCTGGGCCCTCATTAGGAAATTCTCATTATACTCGTCGTATGCTAGGGGAACTGCGGTGTTGATCAAAAAGTCACTTAAATTCCAAGAGTTGGGGGTGAAACTGGACACTGAAGGGCGATGTGTGATACTTTGGGGTAGGCTTGGTACGGATACTGTTGTAATTGTGAATTGTTATGCACCCAATGTTGACACTCCAGGGTTTTTCACGGCGCTCTGGGGACATGTTCTTGCAATAGATGCCACACACATCATATGGGGCGGTGACTTTAACGTAGCTATAAGACAGATCAGACGGGAGTAATCAATACAACAAGCAAGCAAGAGATATATTACAGGGTGTACTAGAGGAAGTAATCAATACAACAAGCAAGCGAGAGATATATTACAGGGTATACTAGAGGAAGCTGGCTTGGTGGATAGCTGGAGGTTCGCACACCCCGGGCGGAAAGAGGGCACACATTTCACGGCGCATGCTCAGACATGGGCACGTTGGATTATTGTTTTATATCACGGGGTCTTAGCACAGGACTACAAAAGGTGGAGCATTTATCCAGAACGTACTCGGACCATTGTCCGGTTCTGGTTGCTCTGACAATCCCAGGATTAAATAGGGTGCGTCCCCCATGGAGACTATTCCCTTCAGTACTTCTGGACCCTGTGTTCAAGACAGAGTTAGGAGATGAAATAGAAGCATTCTTCCCCAGGAATAAGGGCTCAGTGAAAAGTGTGGAGATGGTATGGGAAGCTTTCAAGGTGACGATTCGGGGGATCACCATATCTTAAAGCTGTGGGATATTGCGGTAAATTGTGAAGACCATAGCCAAGTTGGAAACAGAATTAAAAGAACTAGAGTATGAGATGGTAAGAGGTGGCGACCCAGATTCCTGCCAGAAATTGAGAGACAAGCTATCAGAATTTGAGGAGGAGGCAGCCAGAGAAGTGAAATATAGGGGGAAGTACTGGACGGCTAGGAGGTACTGCGAAGGGGAACGACCGGGTAAAGTACTGGCGGCCATCACAAGACACAAGACATCAGCGTTACAGTACTAGCATCCTTGAACTTGAAATGAAAGATGGTAGGCGCTGCCAAGACACGGTAGGGATTCAAGAAGCTTTCCTGCAGCACTACGAACAGTTGTATTCCACGCAGCAAACGGGGGAGGTGGACCTCGGGAGTTTTCGGGAAGGTACTGGCAATGCGATTGTCTTTGCTTATGACTACTATAGTACTTCCAGACCATTCGGGCTTTGTGCCAGGCCGGGCCACTACTCACAATCTTCGCACGCTTTTTTCATTGATCCCAACCATAGCTCCTGAACTCCCTGTTGCTGCCGTCTTCCTGGATGCCACGAAGGCGTTCGATTCGGTGGAATGGAAATACCTGATAGATGTTTTGTGTAGAATGGGGTTTCCCAAAATCTTTATCGTGTGGGTGACATTACTTTACACCAAGCCGGTAGCTAGAGTGGTTGTCAATGGGACACTGTCTCCCCAGATGCCCATAACGAGAGGTACCAGGCAGGGCTGTCCCCTCTCCCCATTGCTATTCGCGATAGCGATAGAACCGCTGGCATGCCGGATACGACAGCTGCATAAAAATAGCGCGTTCAACTGCTTTCATCGGCAGATAGGAGTGTCGCTTTATGCAGACGACGTAAAGCTATATGTAAAAGACCCGCAGTTGAATCTTAATCCGTTGCTGAGGGAGCTTCTTGTATTTGGGGGAATATCGGGAGTGCACATAAATTGGAAGAAATCACAATTCTTTCCACTCACGGGAGCTGTCGGGAAGTTTCAATTGGACTACCCCTTGGAGTGGTGTGACACCGATCTTCGATATCTGGGCATAATGATATCGCTAAATAGAGAAGAGACGATTAGACTCAATTATGGGGTGGCTATCTCTAAACTAGCCGATAATGTCACAAGGTGGATGTCCCTGCCTCTGTCCATGGCAGGCAGAGCTTCGTTGGTGAAAATGGTGGTACTCCCACGATTCTTGTACTTATTTCAAAATGTCCCCTACTACCCTGGCGCTTACTTCTTTAAACGACTGCGTTCGGAACTCCTTAGATTATTCTGGGGGGGCAAACAACCGCGGTTGAAGTGGTCCACTCTAACACAGCCTTATGAGAAAGGGGGGTTTGATGTCCCGGATTTCGAGATGTACTATGTGAGCGCTCAGGCGCAATATGCATATCATTGGATACACCCCGCCCCCTTTATGCCACAAGTAGCAGCGGAGGAATGGATCGTACACCCTCTCCCGCTCAACGGGATGATACAAGGGGAGGTTAGCGACATAGAGACACCGGCTACCACAGTAACGTGCACGATAGATCCGTGGAGAAGAGTTGCAAAAGCTTTGAACGCTCCGATGCTTTACTCACCGGCAATGCCAATCACGTACCACCTGAAGCTGTCCCTGTTACAGGAGACGGGTTTTCAGAAAATGTGCAAACGTATTAAGTTGGCCTCATGGGGGGACCTGTTCCAGGAGGGCACATTCCGCACGAGAGAACAGCTATTCCAGGAGGTGCCGCCTACTCCCTTAGAGCTCTTTTATTACATCAGACTTAGACAGGGGCTGCGTGCCGTACTGCCCCACTTTCCAGATGTGCCGGAGGTGGTTTTGCCGCTGCACGCTATGCTGGTATCTGGCGGTCGGCACTTAGTGTCGAGACTATACAATACCATTAGGACACAGCAGGAAGCTTCTGAGAGCAGCGCGCGAGTGCAATGGAATATGGATCTGGGTGCTGATATCACCGACGAACAATGGAAATACTGCTGTAACGTCACGGCCAACATATCATCGAGTTGCAGGCTTAAAATTATACATTATAAATTTGTGCAGAGATTCTATTACACGCCGGTTAGGAAACTGAGGTTTCAATTGGCGGACAATGACAGGTGCGCCCGATGTCGGGCGGAGGGAGCGGGATTTCTTCACCTGGCATGGGAATGCAGAGGAGTGCATGAATACTGGACCCAGGTCCATGAGGTGTTGCAGGTCATGACTGAAGGAGCATTACCGCTAGATCCACTGGTCATGCTTTTAGGATACACGAGAGACATACCCAAACCGTTCCGTAGATTTGCAGATATTGCCTTATTGCTTGCAAAGAGGAGAGTAGCATGCAGATGGGGGAGGGGAAGGGCCCCGAAATTCAAGGAATGGATGGATGATGTGATACACTGCCAGGAACAACAGAACATATATGCAGACTTGTTGCCTGTGCGCTGTAGGCCCAAGGACATCTGGAGCCCGTTGCAAATGTACTGGTTGGCTAAGGCGGCACAACAGGGGGATTCGGATAGTGATAGTCAGAACGGTGGGGTGTGAAGGGAACACAGCTCTGGAACTCCATACTGAAGGTTCACAAGGGTTGACTCACGAACACTAGCCTGATACACTCTGGTGTGACATATGCAATGATGGTCAGGTGCTCTATGAAGGCCCATGGCGGGCCCAATGCTGACATCGTTGTCTGTACTTAAAGTATTGTGTGAGCCATGGGAAGCTCTGACAAAAAATGTGAACAGGCTGCAGGACTTGGAGCTAAAGATTGCGAAATATATTATGCTTCGATATGTGTTGCTGTTGTATTTGCCCTTCATGGGAAAGGACCCGATATGCACTGTACATTGTAAATTGTGTTGAGCTATAGCGCTGTGCCACTCGCGTCGAGCCCGCTGTTAGGTACATACTTACCTGCCAGAAGATAGAGGAAGTGTGACTTGTAGGTCTGTGACCAATCTGTATGTAATGTGATATACCAGACTGTTAAATAAAGGTTTAAAAAAAAAAAGTTTAGTTTTCTTTGCCAAGAATATATCCAAGATTTCTATTAGGGTCTAATCAGCTCCCTACCTTGGTTTAGAATGAAGGAGGTCTGGTATCTCTGTCTCGGGACTCGATTTCCCAACAGCCCGCAAGGGGAGCTTGGAAACACTGGAGCTGGATTCTCAGCAAGAGAAAGTCAGTCTCTCTGTCAGTGCGTCAGCTGGAGGGTCGGCTTCCTTCGGCACTTGCTGTAGCGAGCTGCGTCAGGCAAGTAGATAGTCGAACTGCTCCAAACCACTGTGTGCTTGCTAGGGCAAGTGTGGACATATTTATACCTTGAAGGTGCCTGGTTTTATGTAAAGTCGGACATAATAACGTCACCAAAGAACTCCAAAGGAATGGTAGTTCTTTGAAAAACGCCATGATTTCTAGGACAAGTCAATATTCAAGAAAGGGGATGTCCCTGACTGCTGAAGCCGAGTTTTCCAAGAAATCGTTGTGGCTTTTTGGAACTAGTGGAAGTAGCCATGCCTGTATTTGCACTGCATGGGATATGTCTAAATATGGGTATGATTTCTATGCCTATATAAGGGTAATGTGATTTATACCTATATAAGGGCATGAATCGGGAAAATTACACTAGGGTCCGTAAACGCTATACAACACTGTATTTTGCATTGATATATATTTTTTAAAATATACTGTCTTATCATTACGATCCATTCTAACAATGCAGTAGTTCCGGGGTAGGACAGCAATAACGTCAGGTAATGAGGCCTCAGCTCGCCACCCGAAAACACCACCAACTCATCCACGCCACCAAGAAAACCGCATTCAAGGAACGACTGGACAACAACGCACACAACAGCAAGGAACTCTTCAACATCGTCAAAGAGCTCTCCAACCCCAACGCCTGAAACAACGACATCACCCCTTCGCAAGACCTCTGCAACTCCCTCGCCTCCTACTTCCACAACAAGATCGCGGACATACACAACAGCTTCAGCACTCAACCGATGCACGCCACGACCGAACCACCGCCCCCCACCACCACCCTCCGCGCCTGGACCCCGATCAGCACCGAAGACACCGTCCGCACAATGAACTCCATCCACTCCGGATCTCCTACAGACCCCTGCCCTCACCACGTCTTCAACAAGGCCGACGCTGTCATCGCACCCCACCTGCGGGACATCATCAACACCTCCTTCGACACCGCTACCTTCCCGGAGAGCTGGAAGCACGCCGAACACAGCGTTCTACTAAAGAAGCCATCAGCCGACCCCACCGACCTCAAGAACTACCGCCCCATCTCGCTGCTCCCATTTCCTGCAAAAGTCATCGAGAAGACCGTCAACAAGCAGCTGGCCGCCTTCCTCGAGACGAACGGATCCCTCGACCTCTCGCAGTCTGGCTTCTGGGCCAACCACAGCACCGAGACCGCCCTGATCGCAGCCACCGATGACATCCGAGCTCTGCTTGACAACGGAGAAACAGCAGCCCTCATCCTCCTAGACCTCTCCGCGGCCTTCAACACTGTCTGCCACCGTACACTAGTGCAGCGACTCAGCAACGTCGGAATCCAGGAGAAGACACTGGAGTTGATCATCTCCTTCCTCGCCGGAAGGACACAGAGAGTCTGCCTCCCCCGTCCAGATCTGAAGCCACCGAATTCATCTGCGGCGTTCCTCAAGGCTCCTCGCTCAGTCCAACCCTCTTCAACGTGTACATGAGCCCCCTCGCAGACATCGCACGCCAGCACAACCTCAATAATCATCTCCTACGCCGACGACACCCAGCTGATTCTCTCCCTCACCAACGACCCCGCCACCGCCAGAGCCAACCTCCACGAAGGGATGAAAGAGGTAGCCGAATGGATGAAGAACAGCCGCCTGAAACTGAACTCGGACAAGACGGAAGTCCTCATCCTGGGATCCTCACCCTCCGCCTCGGACGGCTCCTGGTGGCCCCCCGCCCTAGGCAGCGCACCCAAACCAACAGACCATGCACGCAACCTGGGCTTCATCCTGGACTCCACCCTCTCCATGACCAGACAAGTCAACGCCGTCTCCTCGTCGTGCTTCAACATCCTACGCATGCTACGAAAGATCTTCCGGTGGATCCCCACCGAGACCAGGAAGACGGTCACCCAAGCCACCCAAGCCCTCGTCACCAGCCGTCTGGACTACGGCAACTCCCTCTATGCCGGAACCACCGCCAAACTCCAGAAAAGACTTCAGCGGATCCAGAACGCCTCAGCACGACTCATCCTGGACATCCCCCGTCGCAGCCACATCTCCGGACACCTGAGAGACCTGCACTGGCTCCCGATCACCAAGAGAATCACCTTCCGACTCCTCACCCACGCACACAAAGCCCTACACAACCAAGGCCCAGGATACCTCAACAGCCGCCTCAACTTCTACGCTCCCAAACGCCAGCTTCGATCGACCGGCCACGCCCTCGCCACCGTCCCTCGCATCCGAAGAGCCACCACAGGGGGACGGTCCTTCTCCTACCTTGCCGCGAAGACATGGAACCCCCCTCCCGACCGACCTCCGCCTGACCCAGGACCACCTCGCCTTCAGGAAGCAACTCAAGACCTGGCTGTTCGAGCAGTAGCGGACCACCCTCCCCTAGCGCCTTGAGACTCTCTGGGTGAGTAGTGCGCTATATAAATGCTTTGATTGATTGATTGATTCAGTAGGAAACAGGGCATGAGGGGTATTGTCCATTAAAAAACTGAGTATGCGATGTTGATGTCGTGGCAGGGAGCAGCAGTTAATGCTGTAGAAGGATAATTTACTACCTAACAAATTACTTGAGCCCTTGCCTTTATTCCTAGATGGCCCGGGAGAGTAAATATAATTTTTGCTGCGAGAGTTAGAGGAATTACAGTCTGAGCTGAGTGAGAAGTTGCAATGGGTAGGCAGGGCGGAGCAATGGTTAGAACCTCACAGCTGGAACACCTTCACCCCTTCCATGGACAGATCACTTCTTGATGCCCATCTCCCTGACCATCCCAAATCTGTCACCCCCTCTACCTACAGCACCTCGGAGAGACCGCAACTGGTCGAAACTTAGCCACACACAATGGGCAGCTACCACCATTCCTCCGTGCAACCCCGACCCCATCTCTAGTAATGAGAATTATAATATATGGATTACACAGTCCTTGGATTCAATACTACGGTTAAATCACATTGAACCCAAACACAGGCCCAGGACTGCACCCTGGTACTCTGTGGAACTAAGAAAAATGAAACGCCAATGTAAGAAACTTGAAAGGAAATGGCGCTTAGACTACTCACCCTCAGGGAAAACTGCCTATCGGATGGCCTTATTATCATACAAAAATGAAATAAGAAGCGCACAATCCACTTTCTTCGAAAACAAAATAAATGCATCAGCCTCAAAACCCCAAAAAATCTACCAAATCGCTAAAACCCTACTTTAAATCCCAGAAAAACCCTTAGACCCCCATAATTCCCAATTGCGCTGTAATAATTTAGCCGAGTACTTTCACAAAAAAATTCATACCATCTATTCCTCCTTCCCCCTCACTCCTTTTCCCTCCACACTAACCGAGCACGGGGATGTAGGCCGCCAACCCTCAATTCTTTTGGAATCCCTTCCTCCTATGGACCCCACCACTCTCCAAACCATCATGTCGCAGATCAAATTAGGCTCTCCTAATGACCCAGCACGCGCCCATGTTCTGCAGATTGCTTCTCCTCAAATTCTCCCCATTATTCTGGATTTGATCAATGCCTCCCTCACTACAGGCATTGTCCCCCCCAGCTGGAAACAAGCTATGGTCAAAGCCCTCCTAAAAAAAGCAAACCTCGATCAGGAAAACCCATGAAACTTTCGTCCCATCTCCCTACTACCCTGGATAAGCAAAATCGCAGAAAAACATGTTAACAACACTCTGACAGAGTTCCTCGAAATGAATAATCTATTAGACCTCTCACAGACTGGGTTCCGCCCCATGCACGGGACTGAGACCGCTCTCCTCGCCGTGACAGAGGAAGCAAGGATGATCACGGATCAAGGGGGCCCTGCAGCCATCATACTCCTGGACCTCAGTGCCGCCTTTGATACCGTGAACCACAACACCCTTCTACGGAGGCTCTCTGACCTGGGGATAGCTACAAACGTTAGGACACGGCTTGAGTCCTTTCTATTAGACCGTTCTTTTCAAGTATTCGAGGGCAATGTCACCTCCCTCAGCAAACCACTTAACTGCGGTGTCCCACAGGGCTCCTCCCTGAGCCCTATGCTTTTTACCGTGTATATGAGCCCCCTAGCTGAGGTTGTCCGCCCCTTCGGAATAAAAATCATCTCTTACGCAGACGATACTCAGTTAGTGGTGGCTCTGAATCACCCCCAGTCCCAGGCTAGTGACCTGAGGGGCTGCTTAGAGGCTGTCTTCTCCTGGATGACCTTGTCCTGTCTCAAATTAAATGGAGACAAGACGGAGTTTATGGTGTTAGGCAATTCCCCTCAAAACCCCGTTGACTCCATATGGCCAACCTCTCTCGGACCGGCACCCATAGCAAAGGATACTATCAAGAGCCTGGGAATCTGGCTGGACAAGGGGCTTACCCTCCACCCCCAAGCAGTCAAACTCTCAGCTGCCTGCTTTGGCTTACTCAGACTCATCCGAAAAATCCTCCCCCTCCTCCCATTCAAGGCAAAACAGATTATGATTCAGGGCCTAATCCTTTCCCGGCTGGACTTCGGAAATGCTCTCTACTTGGGAGCCCCCCAATCCACTCTAAACAAGCTACAGGTGATCCAGAATTGTGCCGCACGAACCCGTCTCCGGATCCCCCAGCCGCCTCCCCGTAAGATCTGAACTAAGAGGCCTCCACTGGCTACCCATTAGGAAGAGAATCGAATTTAAGAGCATGTGCATTGTCCACCGTGCATTTTGGCGAAGGGGGGCCACCATCAAGCACTCGCTTATCACCCCCTACATCCCAAACAGGCAGCTTAGGTCCGCCCATGCCTTCCGAGTCTTAACACCTAGGATTCGGAGGGCCAGGTGCGGGGGTCGAGCGTTCTCCTTCAACTCGGCAGGACTTTGGAACTCCCTGCCCCTTCCTCTTCGGTCAGAGCCTAATCATCTATCCTTTCGTAAAAAGTTAAAAACCCTACTATTCAGCAAATAAGTCAGCTCACGTCCCTCAATCACACACGTTCAGTCCACAGCGCTAGGACGCCTCAGGGTAGCTATCGTGCTCTATAAAAACGAATTCCATTCCATTAGACAGGGTTGGAAAGATGCAGGGTTCCTGACCCCTGTTCCCATTCGGGTGCGGATGGGCACGTACAAGCTTGCCTTTGGCGCACCAGCAGCGCATCTGCTGCGTGTGTTCCTGGCACCGCCATTCTTAAAAAGAGGCCAGGCCCAGAAAATAGACCAATAACTGTGTGCCTGCCAAAATGACCGCTTTGTCTTAAAGTATAAAAGCGGGGCACTTGAACACGTGCACGACTCTAGGAATGACACAACAATGTATAAAAAGAATAAAAAGGCCTGGGTCCCCTCTAACAGATCTTCCAAACACAAACAGAAAATCGGTAATATTTAAAAAATAAGGAACCTAGCTATGCCACAAGACACCCTATCTGTGCTGGTCAGTAAGTATTTAATACTTGCTGTTTAAGCAACTGATTCTCACCTCTACCTTTCTCCAAATCCTTACGTAAACATAGCCTTTTCATCGTCATCTAGAGAAAATATGGCGGGATTCATGGCACCCGGACAGATAAGCCAACGTGGGATTGCCACACTATCATAGTTCATGGTTACCAATCGACAGGAGTGCCACAAAGCTAAGCCTATTTACTTCCATAAAGAGACCACGACTTCTAATTGTAACAAGCATTTACAATGCAATAGGTCTCGCAGTGACATTGTTTTGAGTAAATGGCCTTGTAAATGACATTGTTTTTTATATTTTTATGTTTTGTAAAAAATGATTAAAATGATTGTAACGTAAAATGCAAATAGTGTTAAAATTTGTAAATGGAAAAGTTATTAATTGCATTTATATGAGTGCGAGCTATTGGCTTTGTAAATGTTAATTCCTTGGGTCAATGTGAGTTTTGTTAAGCAAAATAAATATAATGTATTTGTAATGCTAATAGGCTAAAGTTAGTGCCGATGCTCAGAACCGGTGAGGCCCAGGACCACTTAAAGCCCTGCACCCACGCATACAACTCCCCCACTGCATTGTCATTTCCTATGCTGCTCCCAGATTTTGACAACTGTGTACCTTCGTCACACAATTAACACTATCACATATATGACGTTCGCTCTGCAGAGTGGCCGGACTACAGATTCATTAGTCATCCGGGAACATCTAGTTATGTCCCAGGAGCGTGCTGTGTGGGGGAGGGGGGTAGGGGCCACTCATCATGCTGGCCAGACACAGGTATCACCGCCCGCGTGACTCATGCTGACTCCATGCCTCTGTGGCCCAGTTAGTGCATGGGAGAGTACCAGCCCCTCCCCCTTGTGCTTAGAGGGTGGTGGGTGGCTTATCATGATGATAACCATTAGTAGTTAAATCTTTCGGGCCAGGGGTGGGAAGTTTTGGTTCTTCTGGCGAGTGATTTGGCCTAACTTAACTGGTTAGTTTCGGTGTGGTTTGGTTTTATTTCGTAAACCTAATTTCACCTTAACTTCTAATGGAACATCTATCTGTTATATAGTCAGGGTCACTGGAGTTGTGATTGAACGTTCGCAGCCTTTTCCACATGATTATTGCAATCATGGACGTGCACCTCAGAATATAAGAACACATAACATAGAAGGGCGACAATGGCCGCCCATCCATCCGCGCCTCACTGAAAATAAACACTAGTAACGCAGGGATGCACTGAAAACGCGCAAATATTTGGAAATCTTGCAAAGCCTTTGGCACCTATCTAGTGATGTTTTTATGTAACAAATGTCTCAAATTAAGAGAGCCGAAGAACAGTGATCTGCCCAAGATCACATCATTTGGTAAAGTAGAAAAGCCGGGATTAATACTGAAGTATACCAGACCCAGGGGCATGAACTTTACAACTATCCCATATCATCCTACTCTGATGTCTATTTATGGAAACTGGGTTATTTTAGCTCGGAAGTAGGCGCAGGAGAAATAAGTGTTATGCGAACTCATTCTACAGACGATAATAACAAAAACACCTCTACTACGACCAATAAGTATGCAATAACATTAAAACCACCCCCTTGCTAGTACTCCTACCAATTAGACTGATACTAACAACATAGTTATTAACGGGAACAACATATGATTCACATATCCAGCTCCATGACACAGCTCCCTTGTGTGAAATGCTGTAAACACCACATTTTGTAACCCGATGAATGCACTGCAAGGATTGTCTGTACAACCGATCAGCCGTCCACAGAGACATCAATCCGGTGGGACTGGCGCAACCTTTCACCCTTCTGAGGTCGATAAAACACTAGGTCCATTCAGCTGGCTTCTGATGAGGGCGCCTATTGTGCTTCTGGGAGGCAGCAAGACCTGGCAGAAAGTGTCACTTAGGACCCTGATTTTAACATTATCCCTTAGTCCATTTATTCGCAACTAGCACACAACTGTGAAGCCCCCCAGCACAGATATACAGCCTACACACGTCACAACAAGAGCAGTGACAACAATACAGGCACGCGCCTGTGCACGAAAGTAAACCCTGCACCCTGCACTCTTACTCTCGGTGCTTTAATTAGCGCACCATTCCATTAGCTGAAGTCACAACCTATGCAGGGGTCAAAAACCCCTCCCCATATTCCCACCCACAAACACCAAACACGTCGAGAAAAAGGTGGACCACAGCACTGGTTGTGAATCAGAGAAAACCTGAGCTTAAAGCGGGATTATTTTTTTTAAACCACTGTGATCCTGGGCAATTTACTTAATTTTTAGTGCCGCTGTTCGTGTGTGTACCAACATAATCCTTTAAACACATCCTGTACACCAGAACTAGGCGCTATGCAACAGAGGCCCAGACCCTTCCCAATTACCTCCAGTTAGGGAGAGACCAACAGAGAGAGAGAGAGAGAGGGAGAGGGAGAGAGCACCAATGCTGGGGGCATAGAGAAAGAGGCAGTAACATTAAACATGGGACAGTGACACAACTGGCCGAAGAAACAGTGAGACACACAAGATGTACTACGGTGGCAAAAGCACTCGCACCCCCTCATATGTTTCCAGAGACAAAACTGCATTATTTAAATAGGGACCAAATTGATGTTAGTTTATAGTTCTTCAACCAAAACCCAACCACTGCTGCCAAGGCGGCGATGGGTTGTCCGGCCAGCGCTGTAGAGATGGGGTTCGTGGTTCCACCATTTAGGGCTGCTGAACTCCGGGGGCTGCAACAGGACGGGCTTGAATCCCACGGTCCTAAAGACGGACTCTGCCCCGGAATACAGGGGGTCGCAAACCCGCAAATCATTTTTTATTTCCCGCTGCTAAGGCTACCGGCACCACACCCCCAGCACCCCCTCCCTGGACTTGAGGCAAAGAATGCTGTGGTGACCTACCCAACATCCAGTTGAGGATGGCAGCTGGGATCAGACCCTCCGCATCGGGTTATGGCGTGTGGAACCGGCGGGAAAAAGAAGCGGCATCAGTAAGGGCGCCAGGAGCAGCGGGCTTCACTTTTACACCTTTTTTCGAAGGCAGGCTGCAAAGGACGATCGACACGTGGACATGGGGCAGCGTGACTGGAGCCTCCACCCCCACCTGTGCCACAGATCGAAGCGGTGCGCCGGGTCTCATCTCTGCATTCCCGGTGGTAGTAGGGATAGAACGAGGGCAGCATAGCAAAAGCCTTCACCCCTGCCCAGCAGAACAGCAGAAGCGGAGCACTGTGGCTGCACTGCGGAGAAGACGGCGCCATTAAAAATAAAAAAAAGCAGAAGGGACAACATAGTAACCAATCTAAAGACGCAATACCGTAGCGATAAACGTTTTAAGCATTTGTCCACTATAACAAAATTAATAATCGTCCGTCATAAAAAAAAACCCTTGCTGACCTGCAGCAGGCGCCACCCCCCGCCCTCTCTGCCCTCCACCTCCCCACACTCTCCTCCCAATAAAAACAAGCACATTAGTGGCGGGAAGGGGCTTCCGTAGACATCTCCCTGTTGCGCCCTTAAGTCGAAACATAGCAGCACCCCACTCCCCGGCCCGTAAACCGGACTCACCGCAGCGAGCAGCAGCAGCGGGAGGCACGGCTCCATAGCCGCCTCAGGCTCCATCAGGCTCCGCCCCTCCCGCCCGGCGTCGAAGTCCCGCCCGGCGTCGACGACACTTCCGTTGCCAGGCAACGGCCCCGCCGGCACCAATCCCAGCGCGGCTCCTCGTCTGACGTCAGAGGAGCTGCGCTCGGGATTTGTGAGGCTACCGAAGTTCCCGGGCTGCGGCGGTGTTAACGGGGAGGCAACTTTTAATTTACATACAATGCCGCTTTGGGAGGCGGCGGTGATTTGAGACAGCGCACCTTCTAGCACAGTGCCTTCCCGTGCGTAAGGGGAGAGGAGCCCGGTGAGTGGGTTTGAGGGTGGGGGTGTACGCGCGTGTGTCTGTTTGAGTGTGTTTGTGCGTGCGTGCGTGTGTGTGTCTGTTTAAGGGGGGTGCGTGTGTGTATGCAGCGTGTGTCTGTTTAAGGGGGGGTGCGTGTGTGTGTATGCAGTGTGTGTATGTGCGCATGCGTGCGGGAGCCTTTCTGTGCATGGGAATATCAGGGACGGCGACGTGCGCGCTCACGAGCTACAATCTCCGGCAGGAGAAGCTCGTGACAGTCTGCTGTCTACATTCCCCTGAAAGTGATTGCATAAGTTGTCTCGCCCTAGACGCAAAAGCTTCGCTTTTGCTTCGTCTAGGCGAGACCTAAAAAAGAATCACAACAGCCAATATTGAAAGGGGGAAGAGAGCGAAAACACTGATGCAAGGCTCGAAACAGTTCCTCCAGGACTGCTTATGGACATCTGTAATGAACCAATACCAGATTTGAAAAGCAACTTGTAACATTAGTATAAAACACAATCATGGTACTTAATTACTTTAAGTAACAAGTCCGCTAACTCGGCCCTTACTTCTCTAAGCTTAAGGCATTTCTCTCCCTGGCAATTGAAGAAAACAATGGCTACTATTTTTCAAGAAATCCTTGCAGTGTAATTTTCATGTATAAATCTGTCGACTTACTAGACAGTTCAATGTACATGAGTCCAAACTAGTTCACTTTTGAAAATTTGGAAAAATTAAGATATGTACTATGGCAGTGATGAAAACAGGAGAGATACACATTGCAAAATTATAATGTGCCCTAAAAAACAAAAACGTGATAAAAAATAGTGTGCGCACATAGAGGTACAAATATACAAGGCCTTAAAAGTAGTAATAACTATAAGCATGAACTATATAGGCAAGATAGTACAGACATAGGAAGTCAAAGTTCCAACCCAACGTTCCTACCACAAGACAATGGCTCCTCAATGATCCTCCAGCAATAGCCAAACACAAACTGGTTCAGGAACCAACAAGTCTCCAACTTCTCTTTCCTTTTATGCTATGCATTCAAAATGGCCGACGGATCTACAATTCCGCTTCCTGCATGACTCAAGTTCGTTTTTTTTGTTGCAGCGTTCACCACCACACATGCCACATTTCCTCCGCTCCTGAGCATCATCATATCTAGCCCTCCAATTGGGGTAGGCATTCAACAAACACCATTTGAACTTATTTCCTGAAAACTTAATAGTTCCTGACAGCGGTATGTCGTGTCATCATGACATTGGGTTGCTGCATGGCAGTTGTCAAATCCATTTCTTGAAGCGTATTAAAATACTGTGTAGAAGGCACTGGTGTAAGAACCTGTCATGGGCTGGACATTGAGACTTCTGTAGTAGCTTTGTCTTGGGGGACACGGTGATGCTCCTTCTGTAGCTATCTTGCTCCTTCACAAATAAAATGTGAAAAGGATCAGGCCACTGGTGGTGGGATCAAAGGTTTTGGCAAAAAATATGCAATGCATATAAAAAAGCTCTGCAACTGAAGTTTAAATGCTGGTCCTGTTGGCCCTCACCACAGCATTTGACACTGTGGCTCCCAGATTCTTTTGGAGAGGCTCAAACACTTGGGAATGAGGGGAACTACTATGTCTTGATTCCAGTCATTTTTAGAAAACCGCTCACAGCAAGTATTTCTCCGCCTGTACGTTTCCTCACAGAAACCCCATCTCTGTGGGGTCTCCCAGGGCTCTGGTCCTCTACTGTTTAATGTTTACTTGACCCCCATTCTCTTTCAAATAACACTCTAAGACTGCCTTTGCCAACTTTAAGCAAGGCATGAATAACATCTCGACCCAGATGACTCAGAATTGCTTAAAATTAAATACTGCAAAAACAGAGGTCGTATTTTTCAACCAACCGACACCTCCCTCCCCCGTCTGTGATCTGGTGGCCTTCAGAGCTGAAACCCACCGATCCTGGTCAAAGACCTCTTTTGTAAGGCCCAGATTCGCCAGGTCTCCTCCTCATGCTTCTGGATGCTGAGAGCTTTACAGAAATCCCTTCAGTTCCTACCAATGATTGCAGGAAGACAGTGGTCCATGCACTGGTCACGTCCCTGTCAGATTATTCCAATAGCCTTTATCTTGGATTACCAGCACAACTGGCCCCTGGTCCGCAGGCTGCACATAATTCAAAATGCTGCAGCCAGATTAATTGAGAAGGTGCCGTTCCGCCATCATATCTTCCCGCACTTGCGGAGCCTTCACTGGCTACCTGTCAATAGAAGGATCGCGTTTAAGGCACTCACCCTTGCCTACAGTCACCAGAAATCAGGGCCTGGGATACTTGAGACATAGGCCGCAAAACTATCATCAAGACTGGGTTCTTGGATCAAATCACCTGAAATTGCTCAGAGTTCCTCACTTCTTTAAGGCCAGGATAGGCCTTTAAGAAGCATTCTCGGTGAGCTGCGTCACTCTGGAATGCTTTGCTTCTCCACCTCCGCATGACGGAGTCAGAACCGGCCTTTAGAAGAGTACTGAAAACCTGGCTCTTAACTGCTCGTAGCTCTCCCTTTTTTTCCCTCCTCCTTGCTGCGAATCTGCAACCCAGCGCCGGGACACCTCCGTTGAAGGTAGCTGTGCGCTCTATAAATCTCACTTAATATTATTCTATAATAAATGTAGACGGAAGAAAACTGCACTGACAGTATGACAGACCATTCTGTTCTGAGGTACAGGATAAAACTGGAGCAAGAAACTAGTGTGAACTGATGATGACACTGTGACTGCATTGTCTACAAGAAGGGGAAGGGGTCTCTGGGCTAGTTTGACTAGGTCCACTATGCAACCCCAAACGCAATACAAAACAGAGTGGTATGCTGTTCCTACTGAACGGTACAGGTAGATGTGTGTATAGAACAATGATGTGCTCACTGAGGGGAGGAGAAAAATATCCTCCTATCAGAAAAAGACCCTCACACACCCAGTCAGCTAGGTATCATGCTTCATCATTGGGTCTGCTCCTCCTCGGGGCGGTGCTGCAATATCCGATCGGCACCCATGATGGGGCCTTTTAGTGAAGATCATTTTTCCTGGCTGTTGGGTGCAGTGCGTGTGAGGGCCCTAGTTAGTGTAGATGTGAAAATGTGAGGCTAAAACAGGAGTAGAGGTCCACTCAGAACAATTTTAATGAATGTAGCCACGATCCTGATTAAAACAATAATGCGTGCACCCCTGCTATAAGGTAACAGGGTATTGCACTTTTGAAATCAGGCCTGACTTTTCTGGACTATCGATTAATTATTAACTTGAAGGTTCTAAACCACAGAGTGAAAATGATCCATTTCAAAATGTTAATTCCATCGATATCTCTCATGGGAGGTTTTAGCAGACCTGCATTCACTGGAGGCCTAGCTCCAAATTCAAGTCCACCATTCCCATCAGATGCTTTAGAGGTTCTGCATTCTAAGAGGAAATTGCTGCTATTCTGTCTCAAATCTCTGAGAGTGTTTGGAATATTTCTGGCTCCCCCTATTAGCTGTAAAATTCAGGTATACTCTTCCTTCCATACCTGGTGAGTGGCATATGCAATCAACATTAGGGTCAAGATGTCGGGAAACACACATCAGATTTGCCGGGTTCTGACTCAGCATTTACTTCTCACCAGTTATCAGAAGGGTCAAATTGATGTGGAGTTTATTGTGGGGTCTGTTCAGACCATGCACAACAAGACAGTTGTCCGCTTTTTCTTTGGGATTATGGGCCAGTCAGACAGTGGCTCAGAGTGTGGAGATACATAGTAAGTCCCTTTAACTGGTGAATTGTTGATGGTGTCACTCTCCCAGGACAAGGTTCTGATACCAGTTTGGGTTTGATTTGTTTTGTTCTTGCCCTATTGGACTCCTGTGTGTTTGTGGTGCTGTGGGCTCGACATCAGTAGACTTAAAAAAGAGAGACGACCCCACACGTTCCAGGGAACAGGGTACGAGAGACTGCAAGTCAAAGAGAATCCCTGGAATAGAGAATTCGATCACTCACTCTGGACATTCTACTCCTCATTCATGTTCACTGGTCAAAAACTAATAAACAACGTTCACAGACTTTTTTATAAAAATAAATTTACATTTATTATAAAACACAATTCATTACATAATAAATTGAGAAACTCATTGTAGAAACAGTATAATAAAAACAATAAAACCATTCAATATTGACAGAATGTGAGCTTATATTTATCTAAACAAAGCACAGATACAACATACTCTATATCATTTAAAATTTCAAATCAAGCATATAACGTATAGACTTAGGAGCCAACCCCAACACAAAAGCACATATACAGTTGTTGCTGATTCTACGATTCAAAATGCCCTTATTGTATGCTTTATCACATCTCTACTCCACTCATTGGCCTAAAGTTAGAGATTTTCCTGGGCTTGAATTCTAGTACATAAAAAAGCGTCGACGCGTTTCGGTGTCTCTGCCTTTCGATAATGGCACACCTTCCTCAGGACGGTTTGAAGTAGTTGGAGTTAATCTCATGTATCCTTTCCTGCATGTTTAAAAAGGAATGTTTCAGTACATTAGAAGAAGACATTTTCTATTGTTTCAATTTACAGCCTGTTAAATAAATCTTCTCTCCCCTTGGTGTGTATCAACCATCTATTATTCTATTCAAGTCAGTTAATTATAGGCCCTTATTTCTCTATACATACTGTTTCTAATATTCGTACTCAAGTGCTGCTATCCCTCAGTTCTTCTAAATTTCCCTCCGTTATTTGCTAGTTGGTGACCAGTCTGTGTCCCATTCTCACCAAGCACACATGTCATTCATTCTATCAAATTAAACTAACCTTCCACAATGAGGTTTTCTTATATGGAAGATGGCGTGGAGACCTTATGGGTTCCCGGATGTTTGGCCTTGACCGGTATGGTATCTACGGTCTGAAAAAAGCATATTATTATAGCTATTTTCTTTATTGCATATTTATATCCAAACTTTTTCCGTAGTTTTTCACTAATCTATGCACGTTACTTTGGTTTTGTAAGGTTACCTCTGTTTCTGATTTCCTTACTGGACTTTGTTGCCTTGTACTGTGGATGGTTGATCCTTATGGTCTGTATGCAATGATAGGACCCTGTATCAAAGAATATTGGATTTTAGATTATCCTATTACTTTTGTTAGTTTTTGGGTAGAACTGTCGTTGTTACAAGCCATCCTTTATGTGGATATCCTTTGAAACAACAGGAAAAAAGCCCTATGTTTAACATACCCTGATTTTTCTTCAGCGGCCGTTTTTCATAGGGATATATGGAGCCGGTTCTGAAGAGACGATACGGGAGCGGTGAACTCCTGTAAAAGTGGTAAAACCACGAATTTTAATGAGGGCGGGAGGTTGTCTCTAGATATCATAGAATGTACCTCCCTTCTGTACATACCTGTCACCATTAATAGATGCCTTTACCCCGTGGCGATATTTTCCTTATTTCCTCTTTTCTTGATCCGCTTTTCCCACTTCTGGATAACAGTAGGATACTTGGACGTGGATATGTCCAGTCTGTTGAGAATGTAAAGCATGCCGATATTTTTGCACTTTTAAGGTTAAGGGTTTTGCTAAACGCATAGCTGGCAGCATTTTTTATTGGTGGTGACTCTGGTTATATTATTCTGTTCCCCCGTTACGCTATACTGGATGTGCGCTCTATAGTAGGGAACTCGTGTTGATCACTGTTGGTATCCCCCTCTATGAGGGATGCGCTCCCCTATTTCCTGGGTGGTATTTTCGTACTTTTTCTTGAATATTATATATCTGGGGCGAGTCCTAATTTCTAGTTAAGAGGCACCTAATGCCATGGTTCTAGATACCCCTACCCCTTCGGGAGGCTCGCATTTCCATACCCCTTACCTTCGGTTTTGGAATTCGATACTTCTCCCACGGGTACGTCTGCTTCAGATGTCAGCTACACTCGAACGCTTCCGCTTTAGAGTGACTGATACCCGGGTTTATAAGCACTGGGAATCCCTCCTAGTTAGTTTCAGCTGTGACGGTCACAAGCTGTATTGCGCATGCTCCTAGAGCTCTGCTATTACCCATCCCTACGGGCGCCATGTTGGAGTGGAGTGGGCTCCCAGACATACGCTTGGTCGCCTGATTATTCATCCCATATTGGGTGCCTGCTACGTTAAAATTGTGATTTATCGAGTACAGCAGTTGTATTTCCTCTAGATTTAGGAATCTTTTCTATTGTATGGTTTGCGCATTTTTTTAAATTCTTTTTTACCGTTCATTTTTTAATTTGGTTTTTGTAATGATTTAATTCTAATTTATTGTACTATTCCCTCTGCATACAGACCATAAGGATCAACCATCCACAGTACAAGGCAACAAAGTCCAGTAAGGAAATCAGAAACAGAGGTAACCTTACAAAACCAAAGTAACGTGCATAGATTAGTGAAAAACTACGGAAAAAGTTTGGATATAAATATGCAATAAAGAAAATAGCTATAATAATATGCTTTTTTCAGACCGTAGATACCATACCGGTCAAGGCCAAACATCCGGGAACCCATAAGGTCTCCACGCCATCTTCCATATAAGAAAACCTCATTGTGGAAGGTTAGTTTAATTTGATAGAATGAATGACATGTGTGCTTGGTGAGAATGGGACACAGACTGGTCACCAACTAGCAAATAACGGAGGGAAATTTAGAAGAACTGAGGGATAGCAGCACTTGAGTACGAATATTAGAAACAGTATGTATAGAGAAATAAGGGCCTATAATTAACTGACTTGAATAGAATAATAGATGGTTGATACACACCAAGGGGAGAGAAGATTTATTTAACAGGCTGTAAATTGAAACAATAGAAAATGTCTTCTTCTAATGTACTGAAACATTCCTTTTTAAACATGCAGGAAAGGATACATGAGATTAACTCCAACTACTTCAAACCGTCCTGAGGAAGGTGTGCCATTATCGAAAGGCAGAGACACCGAAACGCGTCGACGCTTTTTTATGTACTAGAATTCAAGCCCAGGAAAATCTCTAACTTTAGGCCAATGAGTGGAGTAGAGATGTGATAAAGCATACAATAAGGGCATTTTGAATCGTAGAATCAGCAACAACTGTATATGTGCTTTTGTGTTGGGGTTGGCTCCTAAGTCTATACGTTATATGCTTGATTTGAAATTTTAAATGATATAGAGTATGTTGTATCTGTGCTTTGTTTAGATAAATATAAGCTCACATTCTGTCAATATTGAATGGTTTTATTGTTTTTATTATACTGTTTCTACAATGAGTTTCTCAATTTATTATGTAATGAATTGTGTTTTATAATAAATGTAAATTTATTTTTATAAAAAAGTCTGTGAACGTTGTTTATTAGTTTTTGACCAGTGAACATGAATGAGGAGTAGAATGTCCAGAGTGAGTGATCGAATTCTCTATTCCAGGGATTCTCTTTGACTTGTCGACATCAGTAGAGTCTACTCCATAATTTTAACCCATCATGGCATGAGTTAGAGGTATATGTACTTGAGGAAAACATATAGTCTGTCAAACTTGGTAAAATGTGTTCTTCTCTTGCTTCCTTCATCAGTCGCAGTTAGTACAAATGTCAACACATTGGGCTGTTAAGCACCTCTGGGTAAAATCTCAACACAAATTAGCAGAATTCCTTTGGAATGATGACATTCCTCCATTTTGATTAAACTAGCTCCAGTTTTACATACACATAGTTGATTCACCCTCAACTTCAAGGTCAGTTATCAGCAGATCCAACCTCACAACATATCTCAAGAGGCAGTCAGAGACAGGCTCAGATGTCTTAATCAACGTTTCCTTATCAATGGAAATTTTGGGCCATTGTCATCTGTTTATGCTATCTCCAACTCACATTTGAGGGATTCACAATGTGTCAATCTGTCGCACAAGCACTCGTCTCCAGCAGGTTAGACTACGGCAACACTTTCTAATCCAGAATCTCCTAACAACTCCTACTTAGACTCCAGACCATCCAGAACACTGCTGCAAGACTCATACTGGACCTACCACTTTGCATCCAAATCACACAGCACCTCAGATAGCTTTGCTGCCTCCCTATTTACTAGCGCAGCCAATTCAAACTTCTCATGCACACGTACAAAGACTTACTCAACACTGGACCAGAAAACCTGAACAGCTGCATAGACTTTCACCAACCCACCAGACATCTATGCTCTGCGTTACTCTCGCTCGCCCACATTCGCTGCGTCCGCAAATGCAAATTTGATGTCTCTCATTCTCCTACATCGCATCCAAGACTTGGAATAACCTCTTAGGTGATTAGTGCGCTATAAAAATCAATATAACATGCTATACTATGGGATTTATAAAGCACATGGTGACCCATAGACATACCAGCGCTAGTTGAGAAATGAAACTGTTCCACTAAGGCCAGAGGTACCACCTAGAGGGTTAGTTCTTAAAAAGCCAGGTCTTAAAGAGTTTTTAAAACCATGTCCATTGATTGGATGGCCAGGGGAGGGAATTCCAGAGTTTGGCTGCATTAAGGCTAAAAGATCGTCCTTCACTTCTGGCTCGTCTAATGGTGAGAACAGTGGGCAGAAGTAATTTGGTTGCTGTAAGTAGCCTCTTGGGAATGTAGGGGATGCCAAGCTGGCATAAGATGGGAGGACCACGCGCAAGTAGGGCTCTATGTTCAGTGCACCAGGCTTTGAATTCAATTCTTTGGGCAACTGGTATCCAATGAAGATTCACCAAACCTCGTTTGGGGGACTCATACCTAAGGATCCTAAACAGCGTGCATGCATTTTGAACAACTTGTAATTTTCGAGTGACTTCTTATTTATTTATTTATTTGTCAGATTTATAGTGCGCATGGCTGCCCCAGCGCCGGGGCGTCCCAGCGCAGGTCACAGACTCCAGGACAAGAACCAGAGAAAGAGCTTAAGCCGGAAAAAGCCAGGTCTTTATGGCCCTCCGGAACGCCAGATGACTCTGGATCACTCTGATGGACGCAGGAAGTGAATTCCAAAGTTGCGCAGCCAGGCTGCGAAAGGAACGGCCACCCGCTCTGGCTTTCCAAACACGCGGGGTGCACACCAGAGTTAAGGAGGCAGATCTTAAAGAACGACGTGGCGCATAGAACTCTAGCAGCCCCTCCAATCCCACCGGTGCCTGGGGGGATAAGATCTTGTGCTCTAAACAAAGCGCCTTGAATTTAATTCCTTGGGAGCACTTAGGTAGAGTGAGTTGCCAAAGTCCGGGCATGGGAGAATCAATGCCTGGACTACCAGCCTCCTCGATGACTGAGGGAGGAGAGGCAGAATCTTGCACAACATACACAAGGTTCCAAAGCAGCTGGTGGATAGTTTAGTTTCCTGGGTTTTCATAGAAAAGGTTTTATCCAGCCAGACCTCCAAACATGTTATCACTATTTTAGGAGCCAGGGGGGAGCTGAGACATACCGGCCAACCCAGTGCCCATTGAGAAGAGGGATTGCTTCAGAGGATCATCAGTTTAATTTTAGCTCCATACAGCTTAAGACCCGATTTATACTTCCAGCTAGTTACTAGCTCCAGACATGGTCCTAGAGTGTGTACTGAGGGATCCAAGTCAGGGGTGAGCTAGAATCCAGCTGAGTGTTATCCGCATATGAGACTATGGAAATCCCGAAGGGAGCTATGATATCTGCCAGGGAATGCAGATACACTTTAAACAATGGTGGGACTAAGAGATGAGCCCGGCGGAACTCCACAGGTAACATGAAAAGTATCAGATGAGCATGCCTTGTCAAATACTTGGAAGGATCTATCCTTCAGGAAGGATCTAGGCCACCCCAGGGCTTTCCCTGCAACACTGGTCTTGCAAATCCTTTCTAGGAGTGTAGGGTGGTCAATAGTCGTGCTGAAATCAAGAAGTATTTTGGTACCATACCCCTTTCATCTAATCTGCTTTTAGCATCCTCCACCACCGCTAAGAGGGTGGATTTTGTACTGGTTTTGAGCAGAAAGCCAGTTTGGGTGTGGTGCAGGAAGGAGTTGGCCTCAATAAATTCTGAAAGATACCTATTGAACATATTTTTCTGCCACTTTACTTATGCCTGGAATGAGGGAGATTGGTCGAAAATTCACCGGGCATGAGGAGTCGAGATTGGGCTTTTTAAGGATGGCTTTAACCATGGCGTGTTTCCCTGGCTGGAGAACCCTTCCTTTCTCCAGGGAGAGTTTGACCATCTCGAGCTGGGTGGGGAAAATGATTTCTGCTCAGAGGGAAAGGATTCTACAGGGACGGGATCGAGTGGGAACCAAGATTTAGTTTTGCCTAAGAGTGCCACAATGTTTCCCAAAGTAAAGGGGGGAATACTGTGAGGGTGGGTAGGGAGGGGAGTGCGACAGGGCTGTGTCCTGGCCCCTACTCTATTCTCCCTTTATGTAAACGACATTGCAACCTATATGGAAAATTGCGATAACGATTCTCCTCGACTGGGAGGGGAACATGTTGCGTCCCTCCTTTTCGCGGATGACACAATTTTAATCTCGCAAACGCCACGTGGCCTACAGATCCTATTAGACAGGTTCCAACAGTACTGTATCCATAAAGGATTAGAAATTAATATAAAAAAACAAAATATATGGCACTGAACCCGCATAAAACTTTTAAAAAGAACTTAATGTTAAATGGGCAAAGATTAGACTACGAGCACAGTTTTACTTACCTGGGGGTCTTGATGGACTCTGTAATGGGATGGGGCCCACAATTGGAAAAATCTAAATTGGTGTTCAAACAAAACTGTTTCCCAATAACACAGAGGTACAACAAAAGTGTGAACAAAGCAGTTACTCCAGCAATAGAGCTTTTTAGATACAAGGTACAATCCGCCTCCTTGTACGGGGCACAAATCTGGGGGCCAGTATGCAAAAAAACTTTTGAAGTACTGGAGAACAAATTTGTCAGGGGACTATTAAAAGTTCCAATCAATACCCCCCTGATACCCCTATTCTTAGACCTAAACATTAAACACACAGATCAGCACGCTATATTCAGACCATTGCTGTTGTGGGTCAGATTATGGACAACCATGGAATTATCTGACTATAAAAACGGGCTGAAGGAAGTATTAGAGCTTGATAGGGACAATAAGATCTTCTGGTTTAAGCATGTAAAAAACTGGCTTACCAAGCTCGGATTATCACACTTTTGGAACGAGCCTGGATCTCTAAACTCAACTTCCAAGAAAATTGTCAAATTAAGCTTTTGGTCATATGTGAGTTATGATTCTGTGTATACAAGAACTCACGGTCCTCTCACTGAAAAATTTCTTTTGGCAAAAAATGAGGCTCTATTCGAACAATTTCTTGATGAAATCCAACCTACACTGGCCAAATCTTTATATTTAAAATTTAGGTACGGAACGTTGAGGATAAAAGTAACTGAGAAAAGATGGGGGAAGACTGATAAAGATCATTGTACCCTGTGCACTAATAACCAAAGGGAGGACATTTTCCACATACTGTTTTTTTGTCCTAGTTATGACAAAGCAAGGAAAAAGTGGATAGTCCCCTTGTGCCGTAACATCGGCTCTACTTCCCATAGGGAAGCTGGTAGAATCTTAAGCACGGACACCAGTCAAGTAATCGTGTTCGGTATTAGCAAATTTCTATTGTCCACTTATTTTATTAGAAGGAAATTATCTCTTTCATTTTAAATTAAAGAAAGTTGCTTATTCAGACTCTCCGAAACCATGAACAAAGCCAAGGCATCGCATTTTTAATTCTGGTTGCTCAAATTCAATTTAATGTCTTTTTAACTTTTCTATTGTTTTAAACATTTTAATATTTATTTGATACTGTGCCAAACTGAAACTGTAAATTATGTGCCTTTATTTGATGAAATACTAGCTAATGTGTTAAACTTGATGAAATGTAGAAGTAATGTAGTATTAGGGCGCCCATTATAATGAATGTTATATTGTTGTATATTTTACCATGAACTGTACATTTTATTGTTATCTTTTATGTTGCAATGCAACGAAATAAAGATTGAAATTGAATTGAAAAATTGTGAGGGTGGGTAGGCTAATCTTCTGACTTTTACCAAAGGGGTGAAATTAGGGTTTAACTCCACCTCTTGACAGGAGAAGTAGATGTCCGATATTTTGTTTTCAAAGTAGGTGGCCAGAGCATTGCACCTGTCATTAGAGGGTTCAGAGGGTGGTCCGTTGGAAGTGGGTTCCAGCAGTGTTTCAGTAATTTTAAACATCTCCTTAGAGGAGTTACAGCTTAATTGATTCTTCGTTTTCATAGTAGGAGACCTGGGCAGATCTAATATCTGTGTGGTAGACCCTGACTGTTTCCTGGTATTTTATTTTTTTGTGTTCCTGTAATCCTTCCTCCATTTCCTTTCTGCAATCTTGCAGCTTTGAGAGCTCTAGGATGGGTGGAGTATCAGGGGGGACGACTTATTATTTTTTATATAAATGTATTATAGGGGATAATTTGGTCTGGGGAGTGGTTTATCCATTCCGAGATCCTGCTATTAGTAGCATGTGGGTCAGAGCACATGGTGGGTGTAGTGTTACTAAGGGCGCATATCCAATTTTCAGAATTTAACTGAGACCAGCACCAGTCTTCCCGGGGCAATGGTTTAGAGCGTATGGTCAGGCTGGGGATCATAAGAACTATTAGGATCAAGAAATGGTCAGTCCATAAGATGGGTAAAGGATCTACGCCCAGTAGAAGTGAGTTATTGGTAGAAATGGGGTCTAACAGGTGCCCTTTTGCGTGGGTGGGGCCCTGTATTTTTTACCCAACACATACATAACATAGTATACCAATTCAGCACTGATTTTCCACCCTGTTGTGTTTTTTCTTGTCCCACTGCTCCTACCTCAAATAGGGTGTAGGGGGAGCCCTCCACATGCGGTGCTGTGCTGTCATATCCCTTCTCTCCCGTTCATCTGATATCCAATCTACTTTTGAAGATCCACAGAGATTAAGCACAAGTGTACTTGATAATCCCATTCTTTCATCGTATAGATTTGTTTCCCCTTCCTTGGCTTCTAGAGACAGACCTGAAGTGGCTCCTGCCACTGGATTTCTGACCCTAATCTCTACTACAAATGGCTGCCGGCTTGAAGGTTGAGAGAAGGGGCTTACAACAGTTTGCATGCATATCCCATAGCAAGTCACCTAGCAACGTTGCGTGTTATTGCAGCTGATCCCAATGCCACTTCAGTACGCTACTTTGCTCTCTTTTCTCTTTCTTGTTTTTCTCCCATTTTCGCACCCCCCTCACTCTTCTACAAGTTTGTTGCATTATTTACTTTCCTGCTAAATTTTTATTGGTATTCCTTCACTTGCAGCCATTGTGGAATTATCGGTCTTGCAATCCATTGTAAATTACAAAATCATCCACAGAATGGAGAGCGACCATAGTGTACAAGCAATTGAATTCAGCCTCCAACATAAGAGGGCCGCAGCATACGAAGTCTTGACCGAACCCCCAAGCCTTTACAATCTCAAGAGACTTGTGTGGAACGGCAATAACATCAAAGAGATAATGATGCACATTTATAACTTCCAAACCGATGTGACCGGAGATGACCCACCATCACCCGTGTACAACTGGGAAAGCCTGATTACAACATTAATAGAAAGATTTGGCAACAAACCTCGCAGTCATCAATCGATCTTGGGCAAAGCCCCTCAAGTGTCCCTGGGATGTATAGCATACAACAAAAGGACTCTAAACCAAGAAATCAGAAAAATACAAGCGACAGCTAAGATAACGGGTGAAGACACAACCAATCAAATATACAAACTAAGGCAAAATTTAAAAAAAGAAGTATGGCTAGAAAAATCAAAACACCAAACTGACATCTGGCAATCACTATTAGCACACAGCAAATCCAACAATAATGCTAAATTTTGGGCAGAAATAAACAAAATCGCTAATGGAGCTGCTAAGGACTCCAACGCCAACATACTTGAGGATGATTGGATACAGTATCTAGAACACACACAATGCAACAACACGCTCGCATGGAGCCCAACCCCCCAGACCCCACACCCAAAAAACAACCAAGATGTGGACTCACAGTTCAATGCAAACTGGATAACGCCATCACAGGTAGAAATAGTACTAAAAAACTTAAGATCAAAAGGCGCACCCGGACCGAACGGCTTACCGAACGCCTTGTTCAAACAAGATCGTCAGTTCTGGGCGGAACATCTCACCCCTCTATACAACATTGCTTTTCAGTCAGAATGCATTCCTCAATCATGGAGAGGCAGCATTCTCCATCCAATTTTTAAGGCAAGCTCAAGATCTGATCCAGCAAATTATCGCCTCAGCGCTCATAGACGTTGAGGCCAAAATCTATGCCTCGAATCTGTTGACGGCCTTAGAAGACTGGGTACGTACGAAAAAACTCCTCCCGATCACGCAGACAGGTTTTAGGCCTGGAACCAACACCCTATGTAACCTGCTGGCGTTAAACCTTTTGGTCGACAAAGCAAGGGAGAAAACTACCAAGCTGTACACGTGTTTTGTCGACCTAAAAGCAGCGTTCGACACAGTCCCGAGGGAGGCCTTATGGCAAAAAATGGCCACCTGGGAAATACCACCAAAGCTGTTGCGGGCAATCATCAACCTATACTCATCCACCTGGGTAAGAATAAAACTAGGGAACGGAGAAAGAATAACCAGAAAAATACCCACCCATGTTGGCCTTAAGCAGGGTTGCGTATTGGCACCAACGCTGTTTAACATCTTCACAGCGGACCTGGACAAGAGCATCGCGGCGACAGAAAGCGACCCACCAAAGCTAGCCCAGCATAAAATTAGGAGCATACAGTACGCAGATGACATCGTGCTGTGCAGCCATACGCCGATGGGCCTCCAACGCTCCATCACTAAGCTCCACGATTACATCAGCGCACAGGGCCTGCAAATTAACTTTAAGAAAACAAAGATCGTCTGCTTTGCCTCGCGATTAGGGAAAAAACCCTTCAAATGGCACATTGCAGGCAACACCATTGAGCAGACTGCCTCGTACAAATACCTGGGTATAGTGGTCGACTCCAGATGGACTCTGAATGACCACCAATTGTACAGAAAGGCTTAGGCAAACAAATTACGTTTTGCACTAAACCTACTGAAAACAAAATTGAATTGCCCCTCCAACTCGTACTTGCTGAAGGTAATAACTGCCAAGTTTCTACCATCTCTAACTTACGGGTCGGAATTGTACAGGTGTAAGGATGCAAACTTCTTGAACACGCAACAGTCAGAGCTGTTCAAACATATTTTCCACATCCCGAGGTCAGTATCCCAATCGCAGATCCGCCTGGAATTCGGCCTAACAAATCAGCACCAAGTCAGACAAGCGGCTATTTTAAAAACATGTTGGAAACTAAGAGCAGCTCAAGAAGACACGCTCATGGGTCTGTGTTGGATGGAGATGAAGCACCAGAGAAAATCAAAAAATGACTTGAACACAGTTTGCGTGAATGCCCTGTCAGAACTCAATCTGGAAAAGGCATGGAATACAAATCAAACCTTCGCAGCTTTTAAAAAAGTGACCAACGGAGCCACAAAGCAAAGATCATGGCTATCAGATAAAGCAGCAACAGCGAACAAAAAACACGGGTGGACGGTGTTGGCCACGTATGGGAAAATGGAGCCTCAACCTTACTTAGTCAAGCATATATCCATGGCCGCCCAAAAGACTCTTCTAAATCTACGGCTGGGCACCTCCACCTTAAAAGAACATACACCGGCATGGAAGCAAACATGGTCGACCACAGACTGCAGACTATGTGGACAAAAGGAAGAATCATTGCTGCACATATTATGCATTTGCCCCTCTCTGAAAAATCTGAGACGCTACTTTCTCCTTCACGCATTCCGTTTTTTTTTAATTAGATCATGCCGCTCGGCTGTCATGCTAGCACTGAACAGCCAACAATTGCAGACAGCTTGTAGAGCCGCAAGATTCTGTCAAAAGTCACTGCAGCTAATACAAATTACTGAGAAACACGATACTATAGTGCTGAAGTCGGATGCTTGAAGTATAATGAACTGATCCATAGAACCCTCTCTCCCCTCTCACAAACACTCCAATTACATTGATTCTTAGAAAGTTTTCCTTTTAACCATTTGAGACTTTGTACTCTTTTTTAATCATGTATTTTATGTTACAATATTGTAAACGTTTTAATTAACTAAATACAATAACATTTTCAATTTCAATTTCAGCCTCTCTGTTCCAGCTTCTCCAGGTTCCTGTGGGGTCTCCAGGTTCTTCTGGGAATTAGTCACAACCCTATCAATGATGAAGTTGGTAAGCAGCAGTGTAGATCGTGCACTGTAAATTGATCCCAGTGATTCTCTTCTGGGATCTCAAATCTGTGCTGCTCCTTTCGGTTACTGAATGTACTAGGGTACTGGGTAACCTAATGGATACAGAGTGTAGGTGCTCCACCATAAATTGTAGAGAACAGTCCCAACCTCTTCAAAACAGCTGCATGCATACTATAGATATTCCAGATTGACTTTGGGAACGCAATCCGGGCTGGTGATTCCTAGCTGTTCCACGCCACAATGCAGGTCAGGTCTGTAAAGAGATAATCTGACCAATAGTCCTTAAATACTGCTGCACGGCTATTTTATTGAAGAACACAGGTGTTATTTTAGAAATAGTGATGGAGAACTGATGCACGCACCAGGCCCGGTTCTAGAGGGTGGGCCGGGTGGGCCAGGCCCACCCAAACAAGAGCCTGGCCCACCCAAACATGATGTGAGCCGTTTTTTTACCCCCATCTGTGTTCAGGCTGGCTCTCCTGATCCGATTCAAGAGGCTGCTGCAGCCTCTGCGCAGCCCAGCACAGATTATCGCGGCCCATTGTCACATAAAGAATGACAATGGGCCAAAGCCAGCAGGCACAGCATGTGGCGGGAGCTCCGGCCCTGGCCTTAGGGCGGAGGTCTTCAAACTGTGGGTCAGTGGCGGCAGCCCCAGGGGGGTGCAAATGGCTCTTTAAGTACTGAAGAATGAAGATGGCCTGGAAGAGCAACTTTTTTTTTTTTTGCATTTCTAGGCTGCCTTCATTTAAAGTCAACAGCTTTGCTAAAAACAGCACAATATTTGATAAGTATTTTGTTGTATTTTCACGTTCAGCAATTGCACTTAAAATAATGCTCACGCCTACAAGTGAGTAAAGAGGTGTTAAATAAATGCACATTAAACTAATTGATGGGACACGCACATCATGAAACTTGGTTAATGTGATACCCGAAGATGTCTGTATGAGAACAGTCACAAAATTGAATCCAGGATTGTACAGTGCATAATAGACGTGTATTTATATAGTTTTGCGGTCCCAGCATGTAACAGAAAGCAATGTGAATATGTAGGGAATTATTCTAGAATTGTAATAAACACTGTATAACATAGGTTGCCACACAATGATTATGTGATCAGGGCCAATGGAATTATGTGGAAGGGGAGCACCATAGACAAATTATGCAGTATAATGCAGCACATTGTTTACTAGTATAAGCTAATTATTTTGACAGTTTTTTACTTGGTAGAACTGTCTGGGTAAAGATATCACCCCATTAGTACCAATTTAACAGCCAAATACAGAAATAAGCTACTGAAAGTTGGCAAGTTACCCTTTGAAAAGGGCTTCCAATGCGCGCAAACACGTCACCATGTTTTGTAGTAACTTTTGATCCATTTGAGCTTCAATTGTTTTTTAAATCTGCATGTTAATACTGCACATTGTGGATTATGTGGCAAATACATAATTATGTGAAAAATGTCACAGATGCAGAATCGCATAATTCCAGCAGCCCTGTATCAGATAAAACAAGTGCTTTAGCAGCAGCAATAACTACCCAGACTGTACCTATTGCAGACATTTTTATGACCATCAAAAGTACACGTTTTAAAACTCAACAACCTTACATTGCCTCTAAAAAAAATCTTTTTTTGTCATCATGATGCTTCAAGTTATTCCATAAATGAAATCACATTAGACCCCCTCCTTGAACTCACACACAGAGGTACCTCCAGGTACCCATTAACACATCTGGGATGGTTGTTTTTACCAAAGGGTATGGGAAGTCTCTGCAAAATGGGTGCCTTAGTCCCCATACCTCAGCCAACTTGGTCTCTGTTTACATGCAGATGTCCTTTCAGGTGAGTTGAGAGGGTACACGGGAAGAGACCCTGCATTCCGAAGTTTGTGGGTTGAGTGGTGCTGTACGCGGTGGGGATTGAGTGACGCTGTAGGCATTGCGGGTTGAGTGGTGATGTAGGCGTTGTGTGTTGAGTGGTGCTGTACGCGGTGAGGATTGAGTGACGCTGTAGGCATTGCGGGTTGAGTGGTGATGTAGGCGTTGCAGGTTGAGTGGTGCTGTACGCGGTGGGGGTTGAGCAGTGCTGTAGGCGTTGGGAGTTGAGCAGTGCTGTACGAGGTGGGGATTGAGTGGTGATGAAGGCGTTGGGGGTTGAGTGGTGCTGTAGGAGGTGCACGTTTTCAGCAGGCACACTCCTTCAGCCGTCAGTGTACGCTTCCACCAGGCACACACACCACCAGACGTCACTGCACGCTTTCACCAGGCACACACAAACCACCAGCCATCAGTGCACAATTTCTACAGGCACATATACCACCGGCCGTTAGTGCACACATAATTTGTTAACGCATCCACAATTAACTATTGTAGCAATCACAGTATGGCGCACTTTACTTTTAAACATATTTATCTAAAGCGCAGCATGCCACCATTGCTACAAAAATACATACACATTTTTTGGGCCTACAATTTATTGACTTTTGTTGCAATTGGTGTTGCAATATTTAGCAATGCCAATAGCTCAAATTTAATTATCCCAAGACCTATTGCATTGCAAATGCTTGTTATCATTATATTGACCATGGATGCAAGGCAACAATAAAAATGTCCAGATAACTGATGATTACTGATCCTGCTGGAGAGCAATCCTTTCTTGGTATATTTAAAATGCAGATCAACTGTATTTTATGTGGATAGCTCAGTGGGCTACTGTCTTTGTCAGAGTGATTCTTGTTTTACTTGCAGCTCAGAAGTTACAATCCTAACATAGAACAGTGACCTATGAACTGTCATCAAAGAGCTGAATAAAAACCTGAATGGTTTAGTTAGAACTTCACATTTTGTTTGTGTTGAGATATAGTTAGAACTTCCTCAGTCTTTCATTATTCTAATGTTGCAAAAAGAGTTAGCTTGGGAAGATATACATTTTTATTATTATAGCCAACCCACCAACCATTAGGGTATGCTTTAAATCCTGAGTTTTTACTTCTCCAGACCATACCCTCTTAGAATATATTGCCCACCAGTATGGATGACACGAGTCCTACACTTTCTAATCCTCATTGGCTTATGCGACATTCCCTATAGACTGATTTACCTACCTGCATCATTCATTATCTCTGTATAATGTGTGTGTGATGTGAAGTACTGTGACACCCTACACTGATAAGAGTAGCGCTATACAACAAATGAAATGCATATGAGAGAGGGGCTACAGACGGACGAAGGGAACTGTTGAAGGGTGGTAGTAATGGTATCTACGGATGAAGAGGTCATTGGTGAGGCGCCAAACAAGACTTTTGCATTAGTGCTAAAGCCGGCCCTGTCATGCCCTTTCGGTTTTTGTTTATTTAATTAGCTGTCAGGACATGAGTGCACAGACTGTTTGGTCGGCCCTCTGGGGCTGCCCAAACTAGTCATGCCCACTCTGTCTTTCTCCAAACAGGCTGCATTGGCTGTAATGCAGCCTGCATAGAGAACATGGCCTCCACATAAGGCCCTGGCTGGGCGGTGTCCCGACCAAACACAACACTGCTTGCAGCGTTGTGATTGGCTTTGGGGAGGGAGCCAGGCTGCCTGCATCTTGTTCCTACCAGAGGCAGGAGAGCAGGAGCCGAGAAGACGTGGGTCCCAGCCAACGGAAAGGTAAGCTATATATATATTTTTTTTTTTTTTTTAATTTTTGAAAACCTTTATTTCACAAGAGCACACAGCTATTCAGCCTAACATCCCGGAGGCAAGGCAGCATAGTAGGCAGAGCATAATAGTGCAAGTCAGGTACGGCAGGAAATTATAGGTTTATTTTATATTTTATAACAATAAGAAGAAAGACGCCAAATGGCGCCGAAGGGTGGCAATGGGAGAAGAATACAGCAAGGTATAGAAGGCCGAGAGGAGAAAGAGACCAGCAGCTCAGAGGTACAGAAGAGTGGAGGATGATAGGAGGGGGGGGGAACAGGATCAATCAATTATCGTATACAGTTGGTGTCATAGGTCACAGTGACAGGTGCTCATCCAATGTAACAGGCGCGGGTGGCAGACACACATCACCCCGGTAAGAGTTCCAGGCACCCCACACCCTGTTCCATTTGTTAGGTTTACCCCTGGCAACATAGACAGTCTTCTCCCGGAACATACACCAATCCATGTTGGCTTTCCATTGTACCACAAGGGGTGCCGTATTGGCCCCCCACCTCTGAGCGATGTCTCTCTTGGCCACCATATTGCCTAGGGTCACCCACTGAGTTTGGGCTGTGTTGTGATCTGTTGGCTCCCAAATGTTGAGGAGGCACCTACGAGCTTCCGCCGCAATCCCCACTCCCGACACTTCGCTCATGACCCTGTGAATCCTCCTCCAGTAGGACGCTATGGCCGGACATTCCCACAATATGTGTAAGAAGGTAGCGAGGGCACCACATCCTCGACGACAGAGGCCGTCGGGCGAGTAACCCATGTGTATAAGGCGGGGGCCAGTAACGTATACCCTATGCAGGATTTTAAATTGGACCAGACGAAGCCGCGATGAGATGGCGACCTCCTTAGGGGAGGACACTGCACTCTGCCAGTCCTCCTCGTCGATTTCCAGGCCATCCGCCACCCACTGGTCTCGCAACCCAAGGAGAAGGTCAGTGCGGACATTAATTAGTTTTTTGTAGGACACTGAGATTGCGCTATCGGGCATATGGCCGTCCAGCACTCTGTCCTCCAGCGGTGAGCTTTCCGGGATATCCTCCCCAGGGGTCACAGCAGAAAGCAAGGCATGCCTCAGCTGGGCATATCGGAAGAACTCCGAGGCACCCAGCTGGTACTCAGTCTGTAGCTGGGGGAAGGTCTTGATAGTCCCTTTGGAAATCACATCCCCCACCCTAGAGATGCCAATAAGGTCCCATTTGTCAAAGCCCTTGGTGTGCCATAGTCTGCCCAACATATCGGATTCATACAGAGGAGTGAAGCTGGTCAGTCTGCCCTGCCATCCCTGCACCCTGGTGATCGTACGCCAAATAGAGACTGCCGTCCTCGTGGGACCGGACATACGCCGATCCAAAGATCTGGAGTAAAGGGCTCGGTAATAATTACCACCACTCATAAGCCACCTGTCCATAGCGTAGCCGGGGCTATTCACCGGCCCATAAAACCCGTGATTGAGGGCAGCAAGCTGGGAGGCCCAATAATACCTGCGAACATCCGGTAGTGCTATGCCCCCGTCATACCACGGGAGCGTGAGCTTCATAAGCGCCACCCGAGGGCGGCCATCCCAAAGTAGGGCCCGCTGAAGACTCTCAACTTCCCGGAAATATCGGGCCGGCACCGGGTCTTGGGTGTTTTGAAGGGCATACAGGAATCTGGGCAAGGACATCATTTTAAACAGGGCCGCTCGGCCAAGCAGGGAGAGCGGGAGCTTACGCCAACCCTCCACGTCGCTTCGAAGGCGCTGCAGTGGGGGCAGCAAGTTCTGGTCGTATCGAGCCTTCGGGTTCCCAGAGATGTAGATCCCTAGGTACTTGAAGCCCTGTGTGGCCACCTGAATGTTGCAGCCTCTGGGGAGGCGCGGCGTGTCCCCTTTCAATACGTATAGGGAGGACTTGGCCCAATTGATAATCAAGCCAGAGTATCTCCCAAATTGTCTGAGCACGTCACAGGCAACAATGAGAGACTTGTACGGGGACGTCAGATATAGGAGGATGTTGTCCGCGTACAGGGAGATACGGTCCTCGAAGTCAGGTGCCCAGGTGATACCATGGAGGTCAGGGTGGAAGCGCAGTGTGGCCGCCAAGGGCTCGAGAGCCAGGGCAAAAAGGAGAGGCGACAGGGGGCAGCCCTGCCTGGTACCCCTGTGAAGGACAAAAGACATCGACAGGCGACCATTCACGGATACATTATCCATTGGGCTGGCATCAAGAAGTTTCACCCAGCTAAGAAAGACCGGGCCAAAACCGAACTTAGCTAACACTGCCCAGAGGTAATTCCACTCGATAGAGTCAAACGCCATGGTGGCATCGAGGGATGCCAGCGCGGCCGGCTCCGTAAGAGTGTGCGCCCTAGCCAGGGCACCGTGAAGCCGTCTCAAATTGAGGGCAGTGTTGCGGTGCGGAATAAAGCCCGACTGGTCCGGGTGCACCAAGTCGCCAATGACCCCAACCAGTCGGTTGGCAAGCAATTTGGCGAGGACCTTGGGTTCGGTGTTCAGGAGGGAGATAGGCCGATATGAACGACACAAATCCCTTGGTTTACCGTCTTTGTGGATGACCACAATAGTGGCCACCCTCTGGTCCAGGGGGAGAGCGCCGGCATCTCGCGCCTCCAGGAACATGGTACGGAGATGCGGGGAGACCACATCAGGCCGTATCTTGTAGAGCTCAGCCGGGATTCCGTTGGGACCCGGCGCCTTGCCAGATCTCAAGGAGCGGATCGCGAGGGCAATCTCGTCAGAAGATATGTCCCTGTCCAGATCCACGGTCGAAAGAAGTTCTGCCGAGTCGGCCTCTGAGCAGTCAGAAGTGGAGGTGTAAACACCCCTGAAATAGTCGGCAAAAGACTCGGCAATGGCGGAAGGGTCAGTGACAAGGGTTCCATCTGCCCCCAGGATCTCAGGTACAACCCGACTGGCCAACTCCCTCCTGTCCAACCAGGCCAACAGCCTGCCAGCCTTGTCTCCCACGTCATAGATACGGCCCTGCTGTTCCCTAGCCAAGGTCTGGGCGGCATTCGTAGCGAGATCTCGGTACTCCAATTGCTTTAGGGAAAGCGCATGGAGGAGGTCTGGGTTAGGTTCAGGATCCAGTTGGGCTTTGAGGTTCAAGATCTCTTCCTCGATACAAAGGAGGTCGGCATCTCTATTCCGACGGGCCTCCGCTATTAAAGCAAATGCCTCGCCTCTCAGGACGGTCTTGAACGCCTCCCACAGGGTCGCGGCAGACCCAACCGAACCCTTGTTCTCGGAGAAATAAAGGTCTATAGCCTTGGCCAGTAGGGCACGGGTCTTTGGGTTCCGAAAGTACCAAGGATTGACCGTTGCCGGTCGCACCGACAAGGTGATATCGAAGTCAAAGGAGACCAGAAGCGGCGAGTGATCAGAAACTCCTCGCGCCAGGAAACGAGCCTCAGACACGGCCATAGCGTGAGCTGCCAAGGTAAGGATGTAGTCTATCCGGGACAAGCTGCCATGTGCGCTGGACAGGAAGGAGTACTGACGAAGCGAGGGGTGTAAGAGTCTCCAACTATCTACAAGGCCCATTGAATCTATAAACGAGGGCAACCACAATTGAGAGTGGCGAAGGTCTCTAGACGGTTGCCGGTCCAGGGTGCCAGAGCAGACCGAATTGAAGTCGCCCCCAACAATAAGTAAGCCGTCAGGCAGAGCTAAAATGGCGCCACCAAGGTCCTGAAACGTGCTGGTCTGTAGGCCAGGCGGGACGTAAACCGAAAGTAGGATGAGGGCCCTCCCCTCCCACCGCCCAGCCACCGCTGCGTAGCGTCCCCTCTCATCTATCGTAGTGACGTCAATCTCCAGCGGAAGGGAAGCCCGGACAAGAACGCCGGCCCCCCGAGAGCCTGAAGTGAACCCTGAGTGTGCCACCATCTTGTACCCTTTGCGATTGAGCGCCTTACATGAGTTCCCAATCAAATGTGTCTCCTGTAGAAAAACCACATCAGGCATGTGACGCTTGAGCATTTGAAGCACAATTCCCCGTTTGATTCGGTCACCCAACCCATTGACATTCCAACTGATAACTTTTAATTTCCTACCCCCCATCATCGTTGCACCCTCCTCTACCCGGCCCGAAAGACCCTTGCAGAATCAAAAGTGCAACAATATACGTCACCCATTGCCGAAAGAAAGATAACAAAATCACACTAAGAGACATTCGAACTTGTCCCAAAACACCCCCCACCATGCACCCCTGCAGCAGACTAAAAAGCCCCCCCAACCAGCAGTGTGCCTGTCGCCCCATTAACTAGTCTACAAAAAGCCCCAAGAGGAGTAAGGATTCCCCGCGGACACCTCCCGCCGCCCCCCATGAAACGACAGGAGCTCCAATTGCTATTACACTGAAAATGGGACGAATGTCACATATAGCAGGACCACCAACCGCCAGTGTCCTTGTAGTGGAGCCAGTTCTCACAAATCAGCGCCACCAGCAGCTCCCCCTTCGCTGTTCTCCCGGTCATCGCTACGCTGTGGTAGGGTGTTGAGCCATTCGCTTACGTTGTCCGGAAAGTCAAAGAGCAATGCATGGCCTTCGTGCTCAACCCGCAGCTTGGCCGGGAACATCATCGAGTACTTGAGTCCCATGTCCCTCAGTCGCCGTTTCACTCCCCCGTAGCTCTGGCGTTGTCTCTGTACCGCCCTGGTAAAGTCAGGGTAGAAGTGCACCTCAGAGTTCTGGAACTGTAACGGTCCGTGCCTCCTGGACGCCTGTAAAATTGCGTCCCGATCCCTGAAGTTGAGGAACCTAGCAATGATGGGTCTAGGTGTCGCGCCCGATTTTGGCGGGCCACCTGGTACCCGATGTGCTCGCTCCACCGAGAAGAATTTGCTCAACCCGGGGGGAGTAAGATGGTTCTGTACCAGGTCCTCAACGAACAGGTCTGCCGATGCCTCTTCCGACCCTTCCGGAACGCCAATGATGCGGACATTCTGTCGCCTGGCACGACCTTCATAGTCGTCCAGTCTCCTGGAGAATTGGTCAGAGGCGAGCCGTAGGGTCCGGACCTCGGTTTGCAGGTCCGAGACGTCGGTGGTGAGGCTCGAAGTTTTTAAGTCCAGCGATTTCACCCGATCGTTGGTTTACCCAGGTCGGCTCTGATGAGGGTGAGATCCACCGCCAATGTGTCCACTTTGTGGGTCAAGACCTCGCGCTGTTTCTGTATTTCGACCTGTATGCCCGAGATGGCCCCCATAATGTCACTGAGGGTGGGCTCGGACCCGTCTGGCGATCCCGATGAGGAGATGTCCTTAGTGGAGGCCCCCGGTGCAGGCGAGATGCGCAGTTGAGCATATCTATCAATCCGGTTCTGCTGCACTTGGGACTTGCCACGAACTCCTTTGTTCGATGTCTTGTCCGGGTCGCCCTTGCCCGCCATGTTGGGTCCGATGAGACCGTGGGGCCACCACACACAGCTCCGAGAATAAGGTGCGCCGAGCCGAGGTTGTAGGACAGATGTGGAGCACAGTCTAGTGGCAGGAGACACAGCAGTATCGAAAATTCCGCCAGTGGGGATCACCACCCAGCACTACGCATCCCAGTCATGCGGAGTGACGGAGACCGAGGAGACAATGGCGCTTCCTTGGCAAGGGACTTCACACGACGTAGCTCAACGTAGGAACCTCCGATTCGAAAGCGGGAGGCAGGCTCTGCATCAGTGACCCGTCAGCAGTCGGAATCCACCTACGTGGAACAGGATTTCGAGCAGGATTATTGCGGAGGGTCGGAGGGTCTGCGGAGCTCCGAGCTTACGCGGCCATCTTGCTTGCCCGCGAAGCTCCTCCCTAAGCTATATTTTTTTATAATAATTATTATTAAATTAAACACCACCCCGCGTGCCCCCACCCCGCGTGAACCCCCTGCCCCGTCTCCCTTGCCCCGCGAGTCATACCTGCCGCGAGTGCCGCAGTGGCCCACCCTAATGCACCATTGGCCCACCCAAATAAAAATTCCTGGAGCCGGGCCTGGCATGCACCCTGGTCTCAAAATCTCTCATGTCCGTTGTCTAACTTGAATTTGGAAATAAATGCAGACGTAAAAGAAGACAAGCTTTTTGCTGCAGCGCAGAAGGCCGCCGTTCCACCAGGGGATCTTTATTAAACCCTGAATTGTAAAACCCACCTAGTCGCGTGTGAGGAATATTCCTAGTCCAGGTGGGAGCCAGACGTGGACTTTGATGATTCAACATCTGAGTGTTTAAATGTCTTTCTCAACCTTTCGGATAAGGGACAGATGAGGGGCCTGCAAGGGAAGGGTTAAGTTAAAGGGCATAAATTGTTTGGAATTGTTGGCTAATTCAGGCAGAGTGGCTGGAGGTGAACACATATGCTGTTCTGTAAGTACTTATTTATTTTATTTTCAAAGTTTTATATAGCGCGAACAAGATCTTTGCAGATATCAGAGCGCTTTACAAGGACATGGGGTGATAGCATAATAGTAGGTAATAGTTGAGGTAGTTAGGTACGATAAGCATAGTTACATAGGTAGGTCAAAATACAAGAGGTAGGTCATAGTTGAGGTAGTGTAGGTACAAGGTGCATAATCAAACAGGTACGCCAATAATATGAAAGTACAAAAAGAGGGAGCATATACTTGTTTAAGCGTGCTTAAACTACTTTTGTAAATAGCATAGAGGTAGGCATAGTTGAGGTAGGAGAGTACAGGGTGCATAGTCACGCAGGAGAATCAGTAATACAACAGTAGGTAATATTTGAGGTGGTGTAGGTACAGGGTGCAAAGTCAGATAGGTGCGTCAATAATATAAAATAAGATATACAGAGAGGGAACGTATACAATCAAGTGAGTCGATAAAACAAGTAATACAAATAGACCAAGGGGTCAGGTAGGTAGTACAGCGCGGAGTCCTGGGAAATGTGCAAGGAAGCGAAATTTGAGTATTTTATATTACTGATGCGTGTAGGTACAGCAATCACTGCTGTACGTACAGCCTCTAGAATGACAGCTTCTTAAGTGTTTGACCAGAGACAAAGGCACAGAGAGAGAGCGAGAGAGAGAGAAGGAGGTGGGGCAAGTTAGGAGTGATCTTGATTTAGGGAAAGTTGGTGTAAAATAATTGTGAGATAAGGGGGACGGAGAAGAGAGCAGGAGAGCGCGACGAAGTGAAACCGAGAAAGAGGCAGGGAGTGGAAGGTAAAGACACAGAATGTCTTAAAACATATGATAGTATTTAAAATAGTGAACTTGGCAAATTCTTCCCTAAAACGTGTTTTCATCAGCATTGATGTTTACTGGCTTTGGTGAAACTGGGTGTCTGGCTTAGCAATGGCGAGATGGGCCCCGTCCCTGGTCTATCAGGGAAAAACACCTGTGATTGGCAAGCAGGTGCCACCGTCACGCCCCCTGTCCTCCCACCCCCGCAGGTGCCCCTGCACCTTCTGACTATTCATGGCTACGACGACCCTGGTTGTAGTACTGGGGAAAGTATTAAATGCGTGTTTTGCCTCTAGATAATGATTATAGATGTGTTATAATTATTTCGTCAGCCTGCAAGAGCGCCGGTGAGGATGCTGCGCGCGCAGCTTCCGGCTTTCCCAAGCCCTGAGCAAGGCCCTTGAAATCAAAGGGCTGCGGCTCCCGCGCGCGCTGTTTGGAATCGCAGATAACGTTGTATTGAGGATAACAGGATGCAGCGCCGGCCGAAACAGAGGGAAAGGAAATTATCATTTCTCTGAAAGGCTCCCTCGGTGTTTATGTAAAAATAGGCCCCCTCCGAGCGGGGGCCCCCAGTGTTGTTTTCCTGGGCCGGCAGGAAAGGCCTGGGGTCACCACAGAGAATGTTTAGGTTTCTCAGCGGGGACATAAACACGCCATTGTATATTATCAAGCAAGGGCGAATTGTAAAAGGGCTGAGAGTCAAGGAAATGAATTAGGACTCCAATGACACTCTTAAGCATACTTTGGTTTCATTTTCCAAAAAGTAAAAGTGATAAGAGGAAAGATGGGGTGGGTCAGGTAGGGGCGAAGGGACAGGACAGGTTAAAAAGCATGGGCAGGTTGGAGACATTTTCACTGCGTACCTAAATTAAAAGCACCTTGGGAGAGGACAGCGCCATCAAGACGGGCCTCGGTTTGTTTAAGTGCGGCATTTATTGGCGAAAAGTTGCAGATTTAGGGGCAGATTTACAAGCCCCTTGCGCCACTTTTGCTTCATTTACTCATGTTAAAAATGACGCAAAAGTGGCGCAAGGGGCTTGTAAATCTGCCCCTTAGTACATTGAACTCCTGATAACACATTTGTGCGTTAACGTCAGGCTCACAAACTACAGCCTTGACCCAAACAACGCTTAAAAAATATATGCCTAATCAACGTTCTACTACATATCGGAACTATACCACTCCCCACCCTTGAATAATGTAACCCCTTCTCCAAGGCTTCCCCTTTTCTATTGCTCTTTTGAGGAACCCTCAGACTTTGTGCAAAGAATACCAAAATACAATACAATACCTTCAATATACTAGGCACGTAAACAGGCCGTACATCTTTTTTTTATTAAATCAAATATGTGAACATGCAGATGTCATTAATTGTGTATTATTTACGTTTTGATTTACTGTAGCAAATATAGACCTGTATTTAAAATGGCTAACATTGGTTGCCATTTTGCTTTATGACACGTGAGCTTGGGGGGACCCAGGGAGAGCCAGGCGCGAGCTGGTCTTTCCCTGGGTGCGTTCGCGCGAGAATCAGGGAAGCAGGTGGGGTTGATTAGGGGACTAGATAAGGGGAAGTCAGGCTGGCGGTTGGGAACTGCGTAGCGGGAGGCAAGGGAAGGGAGGTTTGTTTTGCTTCGCGTGGTTTACCTTTTTGCAAGTGGGACCATTGAGGAGGCGGCGGAGGTGCGGAGGGCCGTTCAGACTTTATGTGAGGCCGGGCGTGAGGACCTGCTTCGGCCCGGAGTGCCGGCGGAGGCGTGGGTTGGGCTGGCCCGCCCCCCTCGCAAGGGTGCGGAGGGTGTGTCCAGGGCGGTGTCTGCCTGTATGTCCCCAGGCTCGGCGGAGGAGGAAGACGGCGATGCGGCCATGCCGGCGGCTGTGCCCCTGCCGGTCCCGATTCCCGCAGCTGTGGAGCCCCAGCCGAGTGTCCCGGGCGCCCTCCAGCAGGTATGTTTTTTACCTTTACAAAGGGCTGGTTTGCGTGGGGCGCCCGGGGGGAGGCGGGGGCGCTCTGTGGGCCGGCAGGCCCAGCGTGTGAGCGGTCTCGCTACCGGCAAGTCTAAGAAGCCCCCTGCGGGTCCTGGAGCGAAGCGGGGGCGGAGCCTGGATTCCAAGGGCCACGCCCGGGCTACTTTCCCTGCCACTGTTTCTGCGGGCACCTCCCCTTCAGTGCCTGTCTTGGCAGATGGGGTTTCCCCTTACTTGTGGGTCAATGGGCAGTGCTACCTACTCTCCCCTGCCACACCGGTGCCTGGCTCAGCCCCCCCCTTTTCAAGGTGACTTGGCTCAGGGCTGCACCGACTTTGGGCCCCCCACTGCTGCGCTGCCTGTGTTTTCCCTCACTGGGGCTCCTACCCCGGCCACTGGCTTGGACACCGCAGGTGCTGTGCCCCCCACTCCGCCTCCCCTGGCCATCAGGTCCATGGCTCCTGGTACGGTTGGCCCCCACTCTGCTCCCCTGCAGCCCCTGGCTCCTGGTGGGTTGGGTTTGGACCTAGGGGGGCGCCTTCTGTTCCCAGCCAGGTACTGTTCCCGGTTCCTCGGGGGCAGCCTGGTGCTCATCAGGGTGGGTTTACGACCGGGTCGGGTGGTGGCTCTGGTTTGGCGTCGGTCGTTAGGTCCTCGAGGGGTGCTTCCCTTGCCGCTGTGGGGGGGGACGGTTTTGCTGATTCTTCGTTGTCTGGCTTGAGCGGCCACAGTTTCCAGGCTGTGCTTCCGGCTGGGCGGCTGTTGGCTGGGTCTACGGACTCGGGAACTGTCCCTACGGCTGTTTCCAGTGGTGGGCTCACGGGGGAGTTATCTGGAGCGGATCTCTCTTCTGCAGTTTTGCGCGAGCGCAGCTTTCAGGAAATTGACTGGCAGTTTTATGATGGGGGAATTGGTGATGGGGCTCTGCCAAGTGGCAGTACACAAGTTTCATTTTCTGAAGAAGCTTTCTATGCGGATTTACAAGATGATGATTTGGAAGAAGGGGAATTGAGGGATAAAGATGTTGGGCTTTTGGCAGCACGGGCCCAGAGGGGTGGGCTGGGGCAACCCCCTGTTTCTCGTATTTTGCAGGAGTCACGTGCGGACCATGCAGCGGTACGTGAGGCAGTGAGGACTAGACCTTCTCAAGGGGATCATGTTGATTTTCAGCAGCAGTCGGCGCAGTTGCCAAGAGGTAAGGATGGGTGGTGGGCCGTGTGGAAACCAAGGGAGAGTCTCCCTGTTAAGAGTACAAGATCAATTGGTACGGGTGATGGGGTTATTGGTGAGCGAGTCGCTCTGGCACCGAGGCTTGAGCGGCCGGTGAGTTCGAATGTTTCTAATGTGCAATCTTCAGGGGAAGTTTCTACAGTGGGGGATGGGGTGGCTGCTAACAAACCTGTTACGGAGGATAGTATCCTGCCTAAAAGATTGCCTTATTCTGGGGTGGGGATGCCTTTGGGGTCCCATTTGTCTGAGAAAACTAAAACTCGCATCTGGTCTGGTGAATTTGTGGATGTGTTTCGGCTTCTCCATAGAGATGTCCAAGCTACGGAAGGGTCGAAGGAGGAGGAATTAGAATTGGCTCGGAGGCCTCGAGTCCCGAAGTCGATTGAGAACTGGACTTCGGCCTTTTTAATTTATGCCAGCGTTTATTGCCAACGTCATCCGGGTAAGGAGGTAGACATGTTTAAATATGCTGATGTCATACGTAAAGCTCACAGTTATTTTGGAGGCTTTGCCTGGTTGTCGTACGACGAGGAGTTCCGGGCCCGTATGAGTGTTTTTCCAGAGCGTTCATGGGGTGAGGTTGATGCGGAATTGTGGCTACAGTGGATGGCATCTGCTCACCCGCCCGCTACGACCCACACGGCTAGCGGACAACCGGTGCACTATCGGCCCTTTCCATTTCGCCCCGCTCTTGCTGGGGCGGGGGTTTGGGGCAGAGGACAGTCATCCTCCTCTGGCGCGTGCTGGCATTTTAACAGGGGTTCGTGTAACCGACCAGCTTGCAGATATAAGCATGAGTGTGCGCAGTGTGGGGGGCGACATGCTCTCACCCAGTGTTTTCCCGGACAGCGCGTTGGAGATCAGGGGAGGGGTTTAGGGGGCAGGGGACAACCTCCGCACTTTGTACATAAGGGCTCCTACTCCTATTAAGCAGGATGTTCTGGATTTATGGTTGGTGGACTATCCTGATTTTGAGGCTGCTAAGATTTTGTCCTGGAGTTTCAGAGTTGGGTTCCGGATTGGGTATCAGGGTCCCCGGGTGGGTCGGTGGTCTGACAATCTGAAGTCTGTGAAGGAGTGCCCTCAGGTTGTGCAGAAGAAGCTGGATGCTGAACTTGCGGCGGGTCGGATTGCTGGTCCTTTTCTGAGTTGCCCTCTCCCTGATTTGATCATCTCTCCGCTGGGTGTGGTACCAAAAAAGGCGGTGGGGGAGTTTCGCCTTATCCATCACCTGTCTTGGCCTGAGGGTGCATCCATCAACGATTTCATTGACCCAGCTGACTCAACTGTCACTTATGCTTCCGTGGATGATGCCTTGCGGCTCGTTCGCACGGCAGGTGTTGGGGCTTTGCTGGCAAAGAGTGACATTCAGTCGGCTTTCCGGCTCCTGCCCATCCATCCTTGGGATTTTGGTCTCTTGGCCATGCATTTTGATGGTTGTTTCTATGTTGATAAGGTATTGCCCATGGGCTGCTCGGTGTCATGTTCCCTCTTTGAGACCTTCAGTACATTTCTGCAGTGGCGCTTCACTTTTGTCAGCGGCCACGTCCTGGTCTGCCATTACCTTGATGACTTTCTTTTCATTGGTGAGGGTCACTCTGGGCAGTGTCAGTCGGCTTTGGCAATCTTTCAGGCTCTGACCGAGGAATTGGGCGTTCCTTTGGCGCCGGATAAGACCGAAGGTCCTTGTACATCCCTGACTTTCTTAGGGATCGAAATTGATACCATGACTATGATGGCGCGATTGCCTGCTGCTAAAGTGCGGGAAATGTCTGATTTCATCCGACTGGTGTTGGGGGAGCGTAAAGTAGTTTTGCGGACAGTCCAGAAGCTTTTGGGGTACCTCAATTTTGCTTGTCGGGTTGTTCGGGCGGGTAGGACGTTTTGTAGACGTCTGGGCCTTTCGATGTCCGGCGCCAGCCTTCCTCATCATCGGGTGCGCATTACAACAGCTGTACGTGCCGATTTGACTGTCTGGCTCCGTTTCCTGCAGGATTTCAATGGCGTGTCCTTGTTTTTTGCGGACGAGGACATTGTGTGGCAAGTGCAGTTGTTCACGGATGCGGCAGGAGCTCACGGATTCGGCATATTTTGGGAAGGTCGTTGGTGCGCGGCTGGCTGGCCTGTGCACTGGAAGGAACAGGGTCGCAGCATTGCGTTTTTGGAACTCTTCCCGTTGCTGGTTGCTCTGTGTATCTGGGGGGAGGAATTTCAGAATCGCTCCGTCTTGTTCCACGTGGACAATATGGCAGTAGTTCACCTTGTTAATAACCAAAAGGCCGTGATTTGTGTGTTTTGAGGCTCCTGCGCGCATTCATGTTGCGGTGTTTACAACTGAATATTGTCTTTAAAGCTCGGCATGTTCCTGGAGCCACTAATTGTATCGCTGATTCTTTGTCTCGCTTTCAGTGGTCCGAATTCCGCAAATTGGCTCCTGGGGCGGACCTGGAACCAACGGCGATCCCACAGTACGTATGGGAATTGGGGGATTGAGGGTCCATCATTTGGTCGAAAATTCAGTGGCTGATTCCACACGGCGGAGTTATGTGAAGGCCTGGCATGAGTTTTTTCAGTTTGGTGAGGAGATGGCGGGGCCGGTCAGGGCTGGGTTATCTGATGAACAATTCTTATTACAGTTTGTTTTACATTTAGCGGACAAAGGCCTCTCTCACACGACCATTTCTGGCAAGTTGGCCGGGGTGTCTTTTTATGGTCAGCTTTGGTGGGGGAGGGATCCTGTTGGGGGGGTGTTGGTTCGTAAAGTTCTGAAAGGGTTGGGTAGGCTTCGGGCTGGTGGTCAGCAGCTTCGGCAGCCTGTGACTTTTGATTTGCTTCAGTTGCTTTTATCGCAATTGGAGGTGTGCTGCCATGATGCTTTTGAGTGTTACAAATTTCATTTGTGCTTTGTGTGGTTATTCTTTGGGGCATTTCAGGCCTCTGAACTGCTGGGTTTGCGGGGTAGAGTGGGTATGACCAGCAGTGAGGTGGTGGTGGAACATGACACGGTGCGGCTGTGGCTGCGGATGTCCAAAACTGATCAGATGGGGAGGGGTAAGTGGGTGTTTCTGGGTAGGAGTGGTGTCTCTGCATGCTGCCCTGTGGGGGAATGGGAGGTTTTTGTGTCCTCTCCCCATTTTACCCCGGGGACAATCTTTTGTCATGCTGATGGTAGCCCCATAGTTGCTCCTCAAGTGTTGGCTGTACTACGCAAGGTTTTGTTGTGCCTGGGGAGGGATACTTCTCAGTTTGGCACCCATTCATTCAGGATTGGGGCGGCGACGGAGGCCGCTAGGTTGGGGTGGGATTGGTCCCAAATTCGTCGTATTGGGCGTTGGCGCTCGAAATGTTGTGAAAAGTATGTGAGAAAATAGTCCGCCTTTGCTTTGCCTAACATTTCTTTTTCTCCTAGGTCCTTGGCCCTCAGTCGCTGGATCCAAAAGGAGGGTGTGGATCCTGGGGCACTCTTTTGTTAAAAGGGCTGCTGTAGCCGCTGCAAGTCAGCTTTGTGGGAGATCACTTGGTTTAAACAGCCTGACACATGAAGTCTCCTGGCATGGCACGGGGGGCATGCGCTGGGGCGGTCTTTTTCCCGCCTTGGCTTCTCTGGTTTCGAAGTGTTGGGGGGGCCCTCCGGATCTACTGGTGCTGCATCTTGGGGAAAACGACTTAGTTTCTCTCTCTGGTTTGACTTTGCTAAAATTAATGAAACAAGACCTCGAAGTCATCAAGACCACATGGGTGAGCACCATGCTGATATGGACTGAGTTTATGCCTCGTTTGCAATGGCGTGGGGCGAGGAGCCATTCCGCCCTGGAGAAGGCACGACGCAAAGTGAATAGAACAATGCGACTTTTTTGTCACCATTTGTGTATATACAGTTTGGCTCATTATCATTTGAAAATTTCAGAACCGCATTTATTCTGTGAGGACGGTGTCCATCTGTCTACATTAGGCACTTCTTTTTACCTTCTGGAGCTCAGGGATTTGATTGCCAAAGTTCTTCAGGTGCAGTTGTGGTGTGCTCCTCCCCTTCCGCTTTTAGGTGGGGCAGGAAAACGCTAAAGGTTTTCCTGGGTGGCGGTTTTTGCTAGTGGGGTGGGCAGCCTGGAGCGGGTTGGCCATCCTGAAGGGTAGCTCGTTGGGTAATCCTAGGGGTAGTAGTCAAGAGTTAGTTTCGGGTTCTGTTAGGTAGGGATGTTTAGGCTTACTGTAGATTGGAATTTATGAAATAAATAAATAATGAATGTGGTCAAGAAATGTATTATGCACCTGTCTTAAAATAAAGTGGCCTTTCTTGCTCCTTAAAGAAGTGTGGACAGTGATTTCTTGCGCGATTATTTTTGAGCAAGCTGAATTTCAATGCTGTTGAGCACATTGTTGGGTTTCTTACTTTGTCATAAGAAGAAATGTTTTCTTCTTCTTGTAATCATTGTGTTATGCAATTATAATCGGTAGTGAATCCGAGAAGATACCTGCAGAGTAAAGGGTGGTCCAATGTATCCCGTTTTGCTGCAGACAAATGTAAGCTTGAAGGACGCTGAGAAAAGCTGTATTGTAGCTCAAGATTGTATCTTTTCACTCTAACTTGAATGCATTGTTTTAAGGGAACTAACTATATGTAGGTGTAACAAATGTTATAATTGTGTGATTTAAGCTATCACAAAGTAAGATTGCAGTTTAAAAGAACACACACAGACAAATGCTTGCATGCAGCTTAAAAAAGAGTGGCTACTCTCTTTGTGAGAGGATTTAGGGGCATATTATCAAGAACGGAGTTAAGAGTATCGCCGCTTTAGCGGCAGGAAACTGCCACTAAAGCGGCGATAATGGGCTTGATAATATGCCGTAGAGAATTCCAATAGAAGCCCATGGTAACACAAGAACATGGGCTTTTATGGGAATTCACAAGTGCATATTATCAAGCCCATTATCGCCGCTTTAGTAGCAGTTTCCGGCCGCTAAAGCGGCGATAATCTTAACTCCGTTTCTTGATAATAGGCCACTGAGTTTACTTTTTCCTTTGAGATGACTATGTTAGTTCGTCCTCTTACTGATATGACTTTGATTTGAATTTCATATTGATTGATTTTTTTTTTTAACATCATTTTTATTGCATCACCAATATAATTGTACAGACAAGATAATCAAAATTACAATTTCTCTGTGTACAAGAAATGGTACTGTTCATTGCGTTCTTGTCCGGGAGGTCCGCCCCTTCCTCAGGCACGGTTAGCCTCTGTCCATGAGTATTTCTCGTATCACCTTACATTGTCCGACACTAGTGGTACTAAAGTATTGCTGGGTTGCTTTTGTGATTTTCACCCCTCCCCCGCCCCATAATTTCGTTCCCCAACAGCCCGCCAATTCCAGCTTCCTTCCCCCCCCCCCGTGGTCGCGCTGCGCTGAATCACCGTTGTAAGAAAGTCTGTTGTGATGCAGGAAGTACATACATTCGCTAAGGTGTGCCCCCCGGTATGGTGACAGGGTCTGCTACATCCAGCTCCTCCTCGCCCTCCTGCTCCTCATCATCTATGTCACGGAGTGCCTGCACCATCATTTCCCACGCAGTTGCCCTCTCCAGAGCCTTCTCGTCATTCGTCCTCCAGGCCATCTGGTACCTCAAGGTGCTCTCACACGCCGCCCACCTCAGGCATTCCCCATACCATCTTTTATACGCGGGCCCCACTCTCGATTTCCAATTCCTCGTTATCTCCCGCTTAGCTAGAATGAGCCCCAAGTCTATAAATGTGCTGGTAGTCTTGTTTCTAGGCGTGTGTGGGAACCAATGGAGGATGCCCACCGCTTTCGTGTACTGGATGTCCCTATCCGTTGCACTGTTGAGGGCCCGCCCAACTTCCTGCCAGTAGTCTCCCAGAGAGGGGCAATCCCATAACATGTGACCTAGGTCCGCCCCAACCGTATTGCATCTGGGGCAAGCAGCGTTTTCTATCCCAAAATATTGTTGTATTTTCCCCGGTGTGAGGTATGCCCTGTGAATGATGTAAAAGTGGATTAACTGAAACCTGGCATTTCTCGAGCTCTTCCGTGCCCGCCTCAGTAGCTGGCCCCAGGTCGTGTCAGGGATCTCTAATTGGAGGTCCAGCTCCCACTTGGCCTTCAGAGCCGTCAGTGGCTGTAAGGCCTCCCTCTGTATCCTGGAGTACAAGCAGGTGATAGCCTTAAAGGTCCCCGCAGCCATCATCGCGTATTGACATGCCATGGAGGTGCCCGGCTCCTGCAGCCCTTCCCCCCAGTGAGCCTGCATAGCGCCCGTGACCGCTGCGTGCAACAAGTAGTCGCCCCTCGGTAGGTCGAACCGCTCCTGCAATTCCTGAAACGGCAGCAGTACCCCATCCTCATACAGATCGCCCAACATTTGTATCCCCGCCTCCTCCCAACCCAGCAAGCGCGACCAGTCTCCTCCATGTGGGAGGGCCGTAACCATCCCCAACGGGATTTCAGGGGCATACATAAGGCGGACTCCCGCCCGCTTACGGGCCCGGTCCCAGCAGAGTCGGAATGTCTGCTCCTCGACCGTCAAATCTCCTACCCGGAGTTCTGGTGTAATGTGATGTACGCCAGCACATGTCGCGGTGTGCCTTCTACTCTCGCGTCCTCAGGGCCTCTATACACTCTCGCGACCTCCTGAGTAAAAATCTGCAGCTGCGCGGCCAGATAATATCCCTCAAAATCAGGCACCGCCAATCCTCCTTCATCCTTGGGGCGTAGCAGAGTGTCGAGCGCTATGCGCCTCCTTCCCGTGCCCCATAAGAACGCTATGACCAGAGATCTCAGGCGCTTAAAAATAGAACTCGGGACCCACACCGGGAGCGTCCTGAAATAATACAATAGCCTGGGCAGGGCCACCATTTTGAGCAGGGAGATCCTACCAGCCAGGGATAGCGGCAGGGTAGACCAGAAGTCCATGTTCCCCCGTAGGGCATTAATACAACGGGTGATATTACCTTCCAGCAAATCAGCCGGGGTATGATAGACATAGACTCCCAGATAATGCAGACAGCGCGGTTCCCACCGGAGTTCTTGCGCGGTGAGTGGACACGGTTCTCCTGACCTCAGGGGGAATAAGCAGGACTTAGGCCAGTTGACCCTCAGGCCTGATAGCCGGCCGAACCGCCCTAGTAACCGCCGTGCCCCCTCTAGCTCGGGGCCCGCGTTAGCCAAAAACATCAGCAGATCATCTGCGTATAAAGAAATGAAATGCGGCCTGCCCCTAAATGACAAACCCATCAAATTGTTTTTTGTAATTTTCTCCCTGAGTGTACTGGGGTAGCTCAGACGTGGGTCCCAGAGCCTCCACACCACTGGAGTCAAGCTAGCCGGGCTGATGAGAGGTGTTACCTCGAAACCGGTCCGGTCCTCGGATGCTTGATTCCGGTCTGGGAAAGATATGGCTGTGTAGTTCGGACTGGACTGTTCCCATGGGGCACAGGGTCAGAGCTGATTTGCATAAAGCCATTATCTAACCCAGGGTGGTGTGGAGTGCAAAAAACGATGGATTTAGGCCCAGATCCTTGTACTGGGGTGAATGTAAGACATTGATCTACATTCTGTCCATCAAATTGTTTTTTGTAATTTTCTCCCTGAGTGTACTGGGGTAGCTCAGACGTGGGTCCCAGAGCCTCCACACCACTGGAGTCAAGCTAGCCGGGCTGATGAGAGGTGTTACCTCGAAACCGGTCCGGTCCTCGGATGCTTGATTCCGGTCTGGGAAAGATATGGCTGTGTAGTTCGGACTGGACTGTTCCCATGGGGCACAGGGTCAGAGCTGATTTGCATAAAGCCATTATCTAACCCAGGGTGGTGTGGAGTGCAAAAAACGTTGGATTTAGGCCCAGATCCTTGTACTGGAGTGAATGTAAGACATTGATCTACATTCTGTCCATCAAATTGTTTTTTGTAATTTTCTCCCTGAGTGTACTGGGGTAGCTCAGACGTGGGTCCCAGAGCCTCCACACCACTGGAGTCAAGCTAGCCGGGCTGATGAGAGGTGTTACCTCGAAACCGGTCCGGTCCTCGGATGCTTGATTCCGGTCTGGGAAAGATATGGCTGTGTAGTTCGGACTGGACTGTTCCCATGGGGCACAGGGTCAGAGCTGATTTGCATAAAGCCATTATCTAACCCAGGGTAGTGTGGAGTGCAAAAAACGATGGATTTAGGCCCAGATCCTTGTACTGGGGTGAATGTAAGACATTGATCTACATTCTGTCCATCAAATTGTTTTTTGTAATTTTCTCCCTGAGTGTACTGGGGTAGCTCAGACTTGGGTCCCAGAGCCTCCACACCACTGGAGTCAAGCTAGCCGGGCTGATGAGAGGTGTTACCTCGAAACCGGTCCGGTCCTCGGATGCTTGATTCCGGTCTGGGAAAGATATGGCTGTGTAGTTCGGACTGGACTGTTCCCATGGGGCACAGGGTCAGAGCTGATTTGCATAAAGCCATTATCTAACCCAGGGTGGTGTGGAGTGCAAAAAACGATGGATTTAGGCCCAGATCCTTGTACTGGGGTGAATGTAAGACATTGATCTACATTCTGTCCATCAAATTGTTTTTTGTAATTTTCTCCCTGAGTGTACTGGGGTAGCTCAGACGTGGGTCCCAGAGCCTCCACACCACTGGAGTCAAGCTAGCCGGGCTGATGAGAGGTGTTACCTCGAAACCGGTCCGGTCCTCGGATGCTTGATTCCGGTCTGGGAAAGATATGGCTGTGTAGTTCGGACTGGACTGTTCCCATGGGGCACAGGGTCAGAGCTGATTTGCATAAAGCCATTATCTAACCCAGGGTGGTGTGGAGTGCAAAAAACGATGGATTTAGGCCCAGATCCTTGTACTGGGGTGAATGTAAGACATTGATCTACATTCTGTCCATCAAATTGTTTTTTGTAATTTTCTCCCTGAGTGTACTGGGGTAGCTCAGACGTGGGTCCCAGAGCCTCCACACCACTGGAGTCAAGCTAGCCGGGCTGATGAGAGGTGTTACCTCGAAACCGGTCCGGTCCTCGGATGCTTGATTCCGGTCTGGGAAAGATATGGCTGTGTAGTTCGGACTGGACTGTTCCCATGGGGCACAGGGTCAGAGCTGATTTGCATAAAGCCATTATCTAACCCAGGGTGGTGTGGAGTGCAAAAAACGATGGATTTAGGCCCAGATCCTTGTACTGGGGTGAATGTAAGACATTGATCTACATTCTGTCCATCAAATTGTTTTTTGTAATTTTCTCCCTGAGTGTACTGGGGTAGCTCAGACGTGGGTCCCAGAGCCTCCACACCACTGGAGTCAAGCTAGCCGGGCTGATGAGAGGTGTTACCTCGAAACCGGTCCGGTCCTCGGATGCTTGATTCCGGTCTGGGAAAGATATGGCTGTGTAGTTCGGACTGGACTGTTCCCATGGGGCACAGGGTCAGAGCTGATTTGCATAAAGCCATTATCTAACCCAGGGTGGTGTGGAGTGCACAAAACGATGGATTTAGGCCCAGATCCTTGTACTGGGGTGAATGTAAGACATTGATCTACATTCTGTCCATCAAATTGTTTTTTGTAATTTTCTCCCTGAGTATACTGGGGTAGCTCAGACGTGGGTCCCAGAGCCTCCACACCACTGGAGTCAAACTAGCCGGGCTGATGAGAGGTGTTACCTCGAAACCGGTCCGGTCCTCGGATGCTTGATTCCGGTCTGGGAAAGATATGGCTGTGTAGTTCGGACTGGACTGTTCCCATGGGGCACAGGGTCAGATCTGATTTGCATAAAGCCATTATCTAACCCAGGGTGGTGTGGAGTGCAAAAAACGATGGATTTAGGCCCAGATCCTTGTACTGGGGTGAATGTAAGACATTGATCTACATTCTGTCCATCAAATTGTTTTTTGTAATTTTCTCCCTGAGTGTACTGGGGTAGCTCAGACGTGGGTCCCAGAGCCTCCACACCACTGGAGTCAAGCTAGCCGGGCTGATGAGAGGTGTTACCTCGAAACCGGTCCGGTCCTCGGATGCTTGATTCCGGTCTGGGAAAGATATGGCTGTGTAGTTCGGACTGGACTGTTCCCATGGGGCACAGGGTCAGAGCTGATTTGCATAAAGCCATTATCTAACCCAGGGTGGTGTGGAGTGCAAAAAACGATGGATTTAGGCCCAGATCCTTGTACTGGGGTGAATGTAAGACATTGATCTACATTCTGTCCATCAAATTGTTTTTTGTAATTTTCTCCCTAAATGACAAACCGGCGTAGTGGTGGCCCAGCCTGGCCTCCACAGCGAAGGGTTCCATCGCCAGGGCAAACAGGAGCGGAGATAGGGAACACCCCTGTCTGGTGCCACGCCTGACCGGGTATTGCCTCGAGATCAGAGCACCCACTCGGACTCTCGCTACCGCATCAGTGTACAGGACCTTGGTCCAGTTTATGTATCCGTCCCCCAGCCCGAAGCGTCGCATCACCTCATACAAGTACCCCCATTCAAGGCTGTCGAAGGCTTTCTCTATGTCAATAGAAAGGACAAATGGAGAGACGGCGCCCGGCCAGTCCGCCCCCATCAGTCTCGTAAGTCTGCGAATATTGTGGGTAGTGTTGCGCGTCGGGATAAAACCGCATTGGTCCTTATGAACAAGGCCAGTCATGTGCACCAGCAGTCTGTTGGCAAGAATCTTACTCAGGATCTTGTAGTCCGTCGTCAACATGGACAACGGACGGTACGAGGATAGAGCCGCTCCCTCTCTGCCCGGTTTTAAAAGCGGGATCATGAGGGCTTCACACATGGAGCCCGGGAGCCGACCCCTCGATTGCGCTTCATTGTAGACCTCTCGCAGCCGGGGAGCAAGGTACTCCAGATATTTACTATAAAACTCTATCGGGAGTCCGTCGAGTCCCGGGGTCTTATTTCTAGCCATTTGTTTTACTGCACACCCTATCTCTCCTAGCGTAATGAGCCGACCCAGCTCCTCTGCCTCCGAATCTTCCACCCTCTGCAGTTGTAAGCCGTCCAAGAACTCTCCTAGCTCATCTGTCCCCCCTGTTTCACCACTCTCATAGAGACCCTCATAATAAGTCCGAAACTTATTCAGGATCCCGGGTTGGGTATGGCAGGGCTCCTCCCCTGTCTCTTGGATCATCATGATCGGCATACCCCTCCTGACTGGGTTAGCGAGCCACGCCAACATAGACCCCGCCTTATCGCCTTCCGCGTGCGCCCTCGTTATGTACGCCTTGTGGTCAAAGCTGCGCAGCCGTTCCAGTTCCACAGCCAGCCCCTCCCTGGCCCCACTAAGCCCCTCCTGCAACTCAGGGTGATTTGGGCGACCCTTCTCCAGTTCTCTCAACCGCGTTTCAGCCTTATCCAAATCATCCAACAAAGTCTTGCGAGCCCCAGCCGTGTGTCCAATACAGTGCCCTCGCACCACCACCTTAAACGCATCCCACTCTACCGCCCTCGTGGAGGCCGAGCCGCTGTTCTCCTCAAAGTAGCACTCAATGCGTTCTCCCAGGGCCTCCCTGAACAACAAGTCATCCAGGGTGTCGGGTTGCAGGCGCCATGTTGGCACGCAGTTAGCAGTCACCATCCAGTTCAGGGATAGCAACAAAGGGTTGTGGTCCGATATCGTCCGGGCCAAATATTCCGCCCCTCCCACCGCAGGAAGTACGCATGATGAACACAGAAACGCGTCCAGCCTGACGTGTAGATCATGCAGGTGCGAGTGAAAGGAGTAGTCCCTAGTAGTGGGGTGTAACGCCCTCCATGCATCCGTGAGGGCCCAGCTCTCCTGCCACTCCAACCTGCGCTTGGCTACTCTATGCACTGGGGACGCGCGCAGTGGGGGATGGGACCTATCCAATATCACATCCTCGACCGAGTTGAAATCCCCCCCCAGGAGTACCGGCCCCGCCAAATAACCCGCCAGTTTACCCGAGAGTGTAGACAAAAATGCGGGCAGATCCACATTGGGAGCGTACACACTGCAGAGAGATACCACCCTGCCTTTCAGCCTCCCCTCCACTGCCACATACCTGCCCTCAGGGTCCACCAATGTTTTTGTAACCTGGAAGGGAACCCCCGCCCGTATCCAAATCAGTGCCCCCCTCGCAAAAGCTGAGAACGTCGTATTAAACAGCTGCCCCCTCCAACGCCTCTGCAGTGCAATCCCTTCTTGCTTATTAAGATGTGTTTCTTGCAGGAACGCTATGTGAACCCCCCTACGCTTGAGGTATGCCTGAACTTTATGCCTGCGTGTCATGGACTGCATACCCCTCACATTCCAGGACACACATTTCAATGCCCCGGTACTAGCCATTCCCCTTCACACAACCAGATCGAACAATAAAGATCATTCACCTCGCTCGCTCCGCGACCACGGACCAACCCACACTCCCTCTCCAAACAGGAAGCCAAACCCCCCAACAACAACTACCCCCCAAGCAACCCCAACTGCTCTCAACACCCACCCCCCCAGGACAGGCCCCCCCGCTACTGGAAGTACCCCCATCCAAACCAACACTCCCAACCACCCCTCAAAGAAAGGCAGTAATGGTCGCAGTCTCCACTGCGATGACCTTAAGGGCCAGTAGGGCGTGGTACGATGCGAAAGGTTCGTGAAAGCAAATCAACCCCGCACACTCCACCCCACAATCCCCACATCATAGCGCCCCGAAACCTCAAGTAACAGTGTTCCACTGCCACGGGCCCAGCGCCCCGGTGTCCAACCAGCGAGTCCACTCCACTAGTCCAGATTAACACGCCTCAAGTATCTCCTCCGAAGTCTGCGGCGTCACGATAGGGCCCCGGGCTCCACCAAATTCCGAAAGTCCCGTCTCCGAGCCCGTGCCCGGGTCCTCCGAGTCCGTGCCCTTCCCGGACTGACTTCTGGTAGTCTTGGATAAGTCCGCCACTGCCTGTAGGGCCGCCTGCCTCTCCGTCTCCGTCTGTGACACCGAAGGTCTGCCGGCCCTCCTGCGGTTCTTCCTGATCCGTTGAGATTTCCTGATCGGCTGTGCCACCTTAGCCTCCTCCTCCCTGGCCTTGGCACCATCCGTTCCCGCTTTATAAGTGTCCCACCAGGCCCAAGCGTCCGCCGAGGACGTGAAGAAGAGTGCCTGTTCATCTACCACCACTCTCAGCTTCGCTGGGAATAACAGGGAGTACTTGATGCCTTCATCACGGAGCTCCCGCTTAAGGGACAGGAAGTTCGCCCTGAGCCTCTGCGTCTCAAACGTATAGTCCGGGAACATAGTGACCCTGTTGTTGTCCACTTGAAAGGGCCCTGCCTCTCTCGCCCTTTGCAAAAGCCAGTCTCTGTCCCGGTAATGGAGCAACTTGAACACCACTGGGCGAGGCGGGAGACCCGGGGCCGGCGGGCGCGCCGGAACCCTATGCGCTCGCTCAAGGGAGAAGAAGGGGGACAGTCCCTCCGGCGCCACCTCCGTTCGCAACCAATTATCGAGATAGCCCACCATATCGTCACCTTCGATTTTTTCCGGCAGGCCTACAAGGCGTACGTTGTTGCGCCTATTCCGGTTTTCCGCGTCCTCGGCCCTCCGTTCCAGCACCTTCAAACGATCCATCACCTCCGTCATCTGCGCCTTCATCGCTGCATGGCTCGGGGCCAATTCCTGAACCGTGATCTCCACGGATTTCACTCTGTCCTTGAGCTTATCGTGGTCAGCTTTTAGGAGGCCCAAGCCCGTCGCCACCTGGGCTATGTCCTGCTGCAAGGCGTCCTTTGTGGTGGCGATGGCCTCCAGGATACGGTCCTGCATCCGTTGTAGCGCCGACTGGTCTCGATCCGCTCCTTCCGCGGCGTCTGTATCGGTCGCACCATCTCCCTTCCCTGCCCCCGCTCCGCACGTCGCCGGGCTTCGCCCTCAGGAAGGTCCCCCTGCAGCAGCAGCGGAGAAGGCTCGCCGCGCTCCGCGCCTGGGGCACTGTTCTAGTCTCCGGATCCAAGGCTGCCTCTAGGGAGCAGGGTGTTCGATCGACCGCTAATCCGGCTGGCGCCAGTCGTGCTCAGATGCCCGGGGCCATCGTCACTGGGTCGCCGCCATGTCGTCGCCGCCACTACCAAGGGTTCGGATCCCAACCACCGCCGGTGGCGCGCTAGAGGTCCACTCCAACACTCCGAGAGGGGCGCGATGCAGCCGCTAACACCTCCTATCTGTGGAAGTAGCAGCCCTTAATGCGACTCCGGGCCAGCGACTCCGTCGTCCCTGTGCCTCATGCCATCGCCGCCATTTTAGGTCGAGGACTTCACGCCTGAGTTCAGCTTTCAGAGTCAGATACCGGGCTTGGGATGGCCCCGAGTCGTCCGCCGTCGGCGCCGGACCCTCCGTGGTACCTTCCAGTGTCGGATTATACCGATTTCATCGGGGTTCGATCAGATATTCAGGATATTTTCCGGGATCGGGCGCGGAGCTCCGAGCTCACGCTGCCTACCTCCTCGTTATCCAAGCCACGCCAATTTCATATTGATTGATGCTTTCATATGCTGACTATTGGTTGATGATTTTACCTTCTGTAAACTTTTAATCTTTAATAAACCTTTATTGTTTGAAAACATAATCATACTCGGTCTTCAATGTGCAGGGCCGGACTGGAAGCCCAGAGCAGCACTGGGAAACCTTGTCACATCAGTCCCCATATGCTGCAGAGTAAGCAAGTGCAGCAAGCGAGCCTGACAACTTTAACAGAGGTTTAAGGGGGTTCTCGCCCAAAGAAAATATGGCAAAAAGGTGCATTCCACAACACATTTTTCATTATATATTCAAATGTATTTACTTTAAAGCATAGTAAATGTCATATCCACAGACATTTTTACAAAGAACAAAAATCAGAGAACACAAAAAATAAGATAGACAAATCCCCATATGGTTAAGTGAGCCTAGTGAGGAAGCCAAACCACTGCAAAATGTGGGATAAAAAGGCAAAAATGCTGCCGATTACAACACATTTTTCATTATATATTGAAATGTATTAACTTTTAAAGCGTAATGAAAGTGATCTTCAGAGCCTGTCAATGACCCATTATGTTCACTCTGTTATACATGTATTCCTTCTTTTATTTAACATCTTGTCAATTTGCATATCTTACATTTAATCTCTTTCCTCTTCAGCACCCTCTTTTCTCTCTCGCCTGAGTGCATTCCTTGCATCTAGCTGATCCCAACACCCTAACACACATACCCCACTCATCTTTGAGGCCTTCATTTTCTTTTACTGTTGCCTTGTCAATATTTTGGCAATTGTGTACCTCCTTCACACACATTTGTACAGAATCTAAATTGCAGCTGGAATTTGTGACCGTTGATCTGTACGCTCTGCAGAGAGGCCATTTATTGGATGACCATGCATTCTGTAGCACCATTTCGATCCCTTGAACAAGCACTGTGTGAAACTCGCACTGCCTTCAAACTCAACTCCAGAGCTTTCAATCTGGGCTACTCCGTTTAATGGATGCACTATACAAGGGTAACATGCTACACGGAAAAAATATTGAAATACACATTTTTGAAATACCGAACACTATTAGGTAAAGCAAAATAAAGTAAACATGTGAATTAAAAATACAAAATAAATTACTGACATATACTACCATACATTTTATTTAACCTTAATTCCTCAGAAATCGATCAGTGTTGTTGCTCATAAAATTAGGTTATATAGAGGGACACTGCCTGCAACACTGTTGTCTGTCTTATTTTCACAGCCTGGAAATTAAATGCTTAGTCTAGTCTTGCCCTAAAGCCTGCAGGTTTCACTGTCCTCCTGATGACAACGTCACACGAGATCCTACTCAATCCCCACAAAACTGGAAAGTGACTGGCCTGTTGATTATCACTGGGGGCCGATTTTGCAGCAAATAGGCCACCAGTAACAAAATCGGCTCCCAGTAACCAAAACCAAACCCCGTCCTTCCAGCATCCAGGAGAAACGCCTGGTGCCCGGTACGGCCAATATGGTGATGCTAATGTGAAGCACACGAGCAGACAATGCATAACTGTTTTGAACAGCTTCAGTTACACACTTCGATTCATCGGATAGCACTTTAGGGGCCCCAAATTTGCACCGTAGACGGCCTAAAACAAGGCTGTGTGTTGGCCCCTCATCTTTTTAATCTGTTTATGGCAGACTTGACAGTAAGCCTAGACCAGATTAATGCCCATCCTCCCCGGCTAGGTAATTTACGTGTAACACATCTATCCTATGCCGACGATGTGGTGCTATTAAGTCAAACGAGAATAGGCTTACAACGTCTACTGCAAGAACTGACCAGTTACACCAAACAGAATCTGCTAGAAATAAACAGCAAGAAAACCAAGATAATGGTTATAACACGACGCCACAAAGGCCCACCAACTTTCCTAATAGACAATGTTAAGCTGGAAGTGGTGGATAGCTACAGGTATCTGGGGATACAACTAGATAAGCGCCTCAACTTCTCTACTCACTTTAAAGACATTGAAAAAAAGGGCTCTACCCTACTACATGCCTTCACCAACTTAGCGATCGAGCTCAAAGGCCCATTGGTCTCCCCTTTGCTAACCACAATGAAAGCAAAGTTACTGCCAACGAATATATGATTTTACCACGATTACAAGTTCCACGCATGGCATTACCACGCGAATTTTAGTTCGCAAGTGGCTTTACCACGCTGGAATTTGCAACGAAGGATTATACCACGCTTTTTAACGTCCTTTAAGCACAAATGATAAAGATTATTTTCTTACCTGACACCTTCCTGTCTTTCACCAGCAGCCCGTACTTCCATCCACCATCGAAACAAGCGTCAAAACACGTCTTCCAAAACTAAAAAAGGACTGCTATTTTGATGTACACGGCACGTCTTTGGGGGAGGCACTTTCCTTTTTTTTCGGTGGTACTGAAGTGCGTTTTTTTAAATTTGAGTAATCCGCTCCTTTGTTTGTTAGTTTTTTGGGGGGGAGACCCCCCAGCCCCCCTCCGAGCCCCCCCAGGTCCCCCCTGAGCCCCCTGAGCCCTCCCAAGCCCACGCAGAACGACTTGAAGGAATACCACGTCTCCCCCCCAGCCCGTGGTAAAGACGTTTGCGTGGTAAGTGTCACGTGGTAAACGTCATTAGTGGTAATGCCTTCGTGGTAAATGATGTTTCCCCTGCCAACAATAGCATACGGGAGTGTGCTACATCATGGCAAAAGTGCGATACTCATTGACAAAATACAAACCAAAGTCTACAAGCGTGTATTTGCCTTACCAAGCAACACATCACCGGCACAAGTAAGACTTGAATTTGGTTTGCAATCGCAAGTGCTTTTGAAAAAGTATGAGACCATCAAATTTTGGTATGATGTCTGGAGGAATCAGGAAAATGAAGTCTACAGTGCCATGTGGGAAGCAATCCAAAAGAGTCCGAACTCCGAGTACACTAAGTACTTAAGACAATCGCTAGAAACAACTGAGTTGGCAACTCTCTGGGAAACTAAGCTTCCAGTAATATCATTCAAACAAGTGGTTAAGAAGACTGCCAAAAGACACTCGCTCCTTAACGATAAGCTAACCTTTAGTCATCGAACCCACGCCTGGATGACTATCAACTCATATAAAAAGCCTGTACCAGCAGCCTATTTAGACCTTGCTTTCTCGCCATTTATTAAGCGCAAATACCTCAATTTAAGGTTGGGTAACTTTCCAACAAGTGCTGATCAACCGAAATGGAGGCCCCAAGAAAGTAAAGAATGCAAACTTTGTGGTGCAGGTAAACAAGACTTCATTCACTTGATTTTTATCTGTTCAGCCATGAATCAAGCTCGTCGGTGTTGGCTAAAATCTAAGTTCAATGAACACGGAGTACGCACCTGTCGGTCAGCGATTGTTCAAATCCTATGTTCAATGGATCCACAATTGATATGCAGAACAGTCAAATTTATCACCCATTTCGAGAAAAAACGAGGCCCATGGGAAAGACTTGATCTTGAAACAAGAACTCCTTTCATTGTGGCAGAGCCACAGCCCTCAACAAGCATATCGTTAAGCTAGATTGACATCTGATTTTATAGACTTTATCTTTTATACAGTAGTGTCAATATCCTGCTTTTTAAACACTGTGGTATTTTATATATTGTAATGGTTTTAATTAACTACACAATAAAGAATTACTTACTTGCACAAAGAAAAGAGTTATCACAGGCAGACACATCTTCTCAATAGAGGGCTTAGGTGGCAAGTTAATTTGCAGGCGTGTGTTACATTAAAGCTTTGTTACATAACAAAGCATCTTATGGTCCCAGGAGGGCACCACACCTACCTTTGTTCTGTTAATCACATGGTCATGCTCAGGTGAACCAGCAACATTGCCCTCCCATTAGAAGAAGAGTCTCCTATTCTCCATTCACCTTCTTTCCACGAACATCAATTGTTCTTGTGCACATGTTCTGTCTGTGGTGATGTTTCCAGGTCGCTTACTGTAATGCATTCAACAAGAAACATTAAAAGGCAGTTTATCATAATCTGAGAGACGCTTTACAGTAACCCCGCTGTTAGTGGTAAGCCCACTATAAACACAACATCTTTCCTCCCGCCTTCTGTGGAATATAAAATTCTTCCACACCAAAATAAAGGCAGGATGGTGGACTCATACACCGCTACGATGACAGGACGATGCAGGGTCACACGTGCACACCAGCACCATGCTCCCAGGACACCCATGGTGCCCAGAGACCCATCGGAGAAGGCCTGGATGCAGCACTCTGTGATTCATTGCCTGGTCCAATGGTCCTGGTGAGGAGGCGGATGCTTCTCCGCAGGACACCTTGGGTAGACAGTGCATATGAAGATAGAAAACAGTTTCTGCAAAAATCCCTGGATTCATTGAGAATACCACACTTGCACATAGGAATCTAGAGCTGGAAAAGAAGCTGCATCTACATTAACCCTTTGAGGCACCAGTTCACACAGGCAGGAAATGGAAACACACAAGACACAAGACAGATAACAAGAGAAGGATGGGGAATTTAAAAAGAAGTTTCCTAATGTGCTAGATTTGAAAAAGCTTGAACTAGAAGCTGTAAATTTAGCACCTGCTGCAGTAGGAAGTGCCTTATCTCTGTATCGTTCTCCCCAATTCAGCATGTCCAAAAGAAGTTAATTACGCAGTTGGAGCTGATGTGATTTTGTGGCTGAATGTAGGAAATATGCAGTTTCTGCATCGGTCACCCTGGATTTATCACCTTTTGCTGGACCCTAGATTTTTGCCAGCTTTAAAACTCAGTGCACACTAACCCTGCTAACCAGTGGTAAAGTGCTTGAGTGCCTGTGCCCCCCCTTTAAATATGGTCAAATTGGCATATTCATAATTGTTATATTTAACTTACCTATAAGGCCCTAGTATACGCTACAAAATGTACCCAGGGCCTGTTAGTTAAATATCACTAGCGGACTGCAGTACTTATTGTGCCACCTACTACAAAAACAGTGTAAAACATTGTACCATTGTAGTCTGACTATAGCAATGTAAAAACTGTGATTTGGTCTGTCAAAATAAACTTTTTTGACTGGTAACAAATCTCTATTTTAAATATTAAAATGTCATCCCAATGTAGGCCTGTGGTCCACTGGGCAGGGTGCATGGCATTTAAAAGTAGGACATGTAGAAATGCCCTTACAGTCACAGTTGCACACTGGTTTGACAAGGGCCCTAATTGGGAAAAGTCACTGCTTGAAGGCACTTACGAACATTACACACTAAAGGAATTGCTTATGATGGGAAGCACTATTTGGTCCGAGAGGCTGTGAAGCTGTGGAAAAAGATGGTGACAAAGATCTTGACGAGACTCCCATTTACAATAGAAATGCCAAAAGACCATATTGGGAGATGGCAAGAGATATGTTGTTTCGTAGATGGCTGGGGGGTGGCCGTGTCAAAGTTGTGGATTTGTTTTTAATAGTAGATTTCTCACATTTGAACAGGCCAATGCACACTATGGGTAGGACTACAACACGTTTACAATCATGCTATATAAGCCTATATGACCCTTACAATCTGGAACACGATTACAGAAGCCCCAGCGAAACACAAGGTTATGCAAAAATTACTGGACTTCATAGGGTGCAGGAAACTGATCACACTGTTATATGCTGCCTTAGTGCAGGACAAAGGGGTAATAGAGTTAGAGCCCAGGAAAGATGGGCAGTGGACTCTCAGGATGAACTGACAATCCCACAGTGGTGACAGAAATTTGAACAATTTAGGCGGATATCTCCTAACACCCTGTTCAAACTTATACAATTTCACTTTCTTCTTAGAATGTATTTGACACCCAAACAACTTACCTTGATTTACCTAGGAAGGCTGTCTATGTGTGGACACTATGGTGCACATTATCAGATTTTTTACACATGACTGGGGTGGAAGCATTTTGGAGTGCAGTGGTAGAATTGTTGATGAAATCACTGAGACGACTATGAAGAAAACTTGTAAGCCATGTTTGCTTGGGATATGGCTCAAATGAAAGCACTGTAAAATGAAGCTGAGGATATGGGTACTGAAGACAGTAATAGCTACAAGGCAAATTACTCTTCATTCTGGTCCCCTAGGTTGATGTGCTGGAAAAAAGCCCTGCTGGAATGGGGCCTGGCATATGAACGCCATTTGAAAAAAACTCTCAGAGATGAAAAAGTGATGGAAGACCTTGCTGAATGGGCTATGATACTGATGAAGATTTCTGACCTCCAGATACTAAACCACCTGAAGAGGGGGGGGGAGTAGTGCTATACTTGTAGATGGTCTGGGGAGCGTTGTCATATACTGCTGACATAGAGAGGGAAAAAGGCATGATCAAAATGTCAAAGAAATATGAATATACTATGTAACTATGTGATAACATCTTGGTTTTGGGAATGTTGCTGCAATGTTCTGAACCATGCTACTAGACAATTAATAAAAAGATTAACAAAAATCATTCCCTTAAAGTGACTAGCCCAAAAGCTATTTTCACCACAGGAGGCCTTGATATCCTATGTAGAAACCCAGAGTACATATCAAAATAGTAGTACCTCAGGAATGGCACTAGCTAGAAAAATAATTAAAAAAATATGTTTAATCATTATAAAAAATCCAATTCAATGGTGAGGTTGGATTTTAATAATTATTAAGGAAAAACTGTTTTTAGAAGGTTCAAACTTCTACCAGGTGTGAAAAAGGTGTGATATGCCGCCAAGAAGCAAACAATAGGCTAACCTAAATGTTCACAGATGACTCCTCCAAACCTCACAGAATATGCAGGGTGTGGGCTAAGAGCATCCTTTTTTATATTAAAGTGTCAAATCCTTTTAGAGTGTCAAATCCTGCTTGCCAGGTTTTCTGGGTTTACACATAACACTGGGAGCACACATAAAAGGGACATAACAGGACAGCAAGACCACTGTCTGGTGGATGTATGTCAGTACAACGCGATCTTTTAGATCCTGGTACTTGACAACGCTGCCATTACAACGCAAGTCATTACAACGACTTGCGTTGGAGGGCGTGGATTGTGGAATATTATAATTTTATATTCCAACACCAGTCCACGTAACAGTAAGGAAGGTGTTGGAATATAAAATTACAATATTCCTTAACCAACAGCGCCATCCAGGGCAAGTCGTAGTAACAACTTGCGTTGTAATGGCAGCGTTGTTAAGGTAGTGCGGTGTAAACACCGCGTTGTAAACAATGTTCCCCCTGTCTGGTTGCTACTGAACCCTGTGTTTTCCTGACAGAATTCTGGCTCTGGGTTTACTGAGGGTGCAGTGACTGCTTCAAACTAGAGTTTGGAGTTAGATGTGGGAGGACCCTAGGATTACCATAGTACATTCACCATCTTGAAAAGTACCCAAAGTGGGTTGGTTTGGCTCTGGGAACTTTTTCCTCTGGTTAGGGAATGCCTGGGAGTCCTTCTCACCCACTAGCTCATGCCAGGCATATATTTGGCACCTTCAGGCCCCTACATCCGCACCCACTCTGGACCTAAGGAAGACCAGAAGAGGACTGGACCTGCTGTCTGTGCCCTAAAAGGAGCCCTGAAGCATTGGACCTTGCTCCCTGTAACTGCCTGATACCCTGCAAGCAGCCGTAGGAGTTCCTACAGGGCGGTGACACGGGGAGAGGCAGGGTGGGGGGTAGTAATGTATTGATTATGGAGTTTAACAGGTAAGTAAACATATAAATAAATAAAATGAATTTCGTTGCGTGCACTGCATCACCAAATGCGATGCAGTGCGCGCAACTAAATTCGTTTTATTTATTTATATGTTCACTTATCTGTTAAACCCCATAATTCATACATCACTACCCTCCACCCTGCCCCTTCCCATCCCCACGTCAGCGCCCTGCAGGAACTCCTACTGCCGACCATGGCTGCCTGCAAGTCTCTTAGTAACTCTGCTGAGGTCCCACCGGCCTCAGAAGTGTACTTGTGTGGTGGGTTGGGACTTTAAGGATTAAGTCAGAGGGTAAAATCTTTGACAGAGACAAACCTGGTTGGTGTATCCAATCTGCGATCCGTTGCGGTTAGCCTAGGTTCTGGTCTACCACGACCATTGACTATCGTTGGTGAATTGAGCTTTTGGTGCTATTTCTACTTAAAACTTTTTAAAAATCATATCTCCAGTTCTCTACATAGGAAAATTTAAATTATTTTAGTTTATTTAAAAAAAAGAAGCAACCACAATGCTCCGTACAATCAGGCAAACTTCACAAAATGGTGGAAAAATTACAAATACAGTACAAAATATTGTGATAAAAGTAAGTGGTGCATGCATCAAATTGAGTCCGTAGACATTACGATGATGGAGAAATAATTGTAATAAGAACAGCAAACAATAAAAGCTAGGAAAACTGTCAGAGGAGACGGCGAGGCTTCTCAGGTGGGATATGATTGTAGCTTGCATTAGAGGGAGCAGGGCTTGCTGGACAAGGAGGGAAGTGGGGTTAAAGGAAACGTGTGTATGGAGCAATAAACAGTGACTTGCACTACTGTCAAATGAGCTGTAGCTAATTATGATGATATGAAGACCCTAGGTATCTGTTCACGTGACTGCAGAAACCACATACAGCAATAGTGGGGGGCAATGTATTGCTGGCTCTCGCCTCTATGACGTGGCTGATGCAGGGGGGGGCTACCGTAGGTTGAGCAGTGATGTCCATAGGTGCCAGAACCAGGGGAGGCAGCCCTGGGATGAACGCTACGGCCGGAGAGTGTCATTGTGTTGGGCACAGAAAGCCTCAAGGAGGACATCCCAGCTCATTGACAGCAGGTATTTTCAGAGCCCACAAGTTTCTTCATGTCAGAGTTGTGCACTCTCGGCACCCCATCCATGTAACGAGTTCCCGCCACCAAGCTTCAAAGGTAGAGGGGTTGTTACCTTCTAAAGGCGTGTCACAGAGTGAATTGTAAGTATCAACACCAAACCATGGAAACGAGAAAAGGCCCATCATTTTAGTGTTATTTTGTTTGATACATGTTACTCCATTTTTCTAATTTGGTTTGGGATTTATATTGTTTTGCATTTTGAATTTATTGCTGTTTTTCTGCTATATAAATACTTCACACATTGCCTTAAGCTAAGCCTGTCTGCCATAGCTACCGGAGGGGTGAGCTCAGGTTAATTTAGTAGCTTTAAGGTTGTGTTTATTCCTTGGGGTGGGTAGCCGCCCACCACAATTAATAACCCAATTTCTTACAGTGAATGTGTGTGAGCAGTCATATGATTTTCAGCAGTTAAGAACAGAGGAAAAGCATCTACTTAGCTGAACAGATTTCTTTAGAAGGAAATAAAGCTGCAATATAGTTGAGCAATAGCAACAGGTTCAAATATGAGTGCAAGAATTATTTTTAATAGAAGATCCTAGCTGATGCCTGCCTAGCACTACAACAATGTTAGGACTGCTGAGAAGGTACCAAATGTGAATTGACAATCATTTGTACACGTCATTAAAAAAAGATTTGAGTAGGAATGTGACAGGGAAGATGATAACCTCAGAGCGGTTGTGTAATCTTTTAATGTAGCAATGTTTTGGATGTTCCCCACGAGAAATGCAGCACAGACTGATATGTGGCCAATGAACCAAGAAGGCCAGGACAGGCAAGGTAGTCAGCAGATGAAAGATCATGGTTGCAAGAGCTCCCAACAGTAGATCCATTCTATCAGTAGTAGCTTCAGTGGTTCTCTGGTGATCCTTCCTGAAAAAAGCTAAGGTTAATGGATCCTGCAAGCATGAAAATGATGGTGGTAGCCGAGAGGCATCTGAGACAAAACCCAAGGATGGATATTAAAACTGTAGGAACACTGTTGCATAAAGTATAACCAACTACTAGTTTGTCCTTCATCCTGGATGACTCGTCCCCAGTAACCCCTCAGGGCAAGTGTTCATCTATGTGATGGCGGGGCACTATATAGTACTTCAAACTCTTCCTAACTGCCAAGATTTTCTGTTGTCTACCTTGGCGAATGACAGTCATCATGTGACTCACGTGTCTGTCAGACTGTTGTTGACGTAGAACCTAGTATTCACATACACGCCTACTCCTGGGTCTCCTGTCACAGAGTCACATACTGAGAAGGGATTTAAGTGTTTGGTTGCCAATATAGACTTCAAGATGGTAGACACCAGGCATATCCAGGTTGGGCAAAGGTAGTTGCTTATTGATAAATGATCTTAGAGATGGGGAGCACGTGTTGGCTGTGTTAATCAGACTACAGACCACCACCAGATCACACTTGAGGGGGAGGACATCCCTCAAAGGATGCTTTCACCCAGGGACACAGGGAAGTCAATGGCTGGTCTAAAGTTGTCAGAACTTCCTACTTTCCAAGAGGAGGTGTCAGCACTGCCAGCAGAGCACCAGGTACCAAACCTTGAACTCATGGCAGAATTCCTGGAGTTTGAGGTTTTAGACTGGGGATCTCAGAAAAGCTGAGTTTGCCAAATTCCTGCCTAAATGGTACTTCTTTTAGCATGGTTGCCTAGACTATGAAAGCGACTAATGATTGGTGGTAACAGATTATGTAGGTACAGGCCATTGTACCTGTACACTACGTTGGGGAGAAGGTATTCTACCCCCTACCTTGTGTATCTGCCAAGTCTTCAATTACATTAGCCCCTCACCTCCCCAGAGTGTGAGTTGGGGTGTACATGAGTGATTCCAGAAATACAGGCTGACAGTCCTCCATGATATGTTTAGCCACAAGAGAGGTGCTGTCATTATAGACAGCATAGGTACCCAGACAGCAGTCTCTCCTGCCCCATGCACGTCCCTGCTCTGTTCACAGTCCCACCTCCCTCCTTCTGCCTCACTCAATGCAACCAGTGAACTGTGTGAATGCTTCTGATTCACAAAACACCAAATGGAACAAGGGGAAATCGTCTTTGTTTATTCCAATGGTTCAGACCAGTTTGGACACGCCAGCGTAATAATATAATGAAGGTCCCATGGGTCTCATTTAAACATGACTAGAACATAAGTCTTCTACTGTTACAACATAAATCTGTGTCTTCTCCCTCATTTAAAACATATGTTGGATAAACAAACAATGGAGTAAATACATGCAGACAGGCTTCTCGCGCAAAGATACTTTTTTTATTCTCCCACTCAGCTGCTTACATGAACCACCACCTGAATTTCCACCAACCTCCCAGGAACGTCCACTTTGCTCACCTCGCCCTCGCACTGATACCACGCATCTGCTGCTGCCGCTCCGGAGGACGCTCCTTCTCCTACCTCGCCGCCAAAGCTTTGAACACCCTTCCCATCCACCTGCGCACTTAACCCTCGTGGACCCAATTCAGGAAGGGACTCAAGACCTGGCTCTACAACTAAGACTCACAGAACAGCACCTGCATACCCTCTCGGGTGAAAAGCAGCACTATAGAATAACCGCTTGATGATGAGGATTCTCAAATTACTGTGTTTTAAACATGATTAGTCACAGTGCAGACGGTATAGTAGTGAATGTATTTACTGATGAGCTTAAAATCACAGATATGTCTTCTGAGGTTGCACCATAATACGGTAATAGGGATCCTCCTTTTTTGTGGCAGGGTGTACTCAGACATGAGTCCCTTTCTCACTGCTCCATCAGGATTCAAGCAAGCCGGGCCGAAGACGGCTGAAATGCCAGAAACCGGTCCCCGGTAGCTTGTTTCCTTCCCAGTGAAAGAATTGGCTTGGTAGTTTGGTTTGCCCTGTTCCCATGATACACTGGGCCAGGGACAGACTAATTTGCATATAGCCAGGTTCTGAGCTGGGATGGTGCAGTGAGCTAAAAAATCGGTGTTGGATTTAGCCCTGATATCTTGACTGGGTGAGAGTATTCTGCTTAATTCAGAAACTCTGTCCATCACCACCCCCTGTTGTTTAATTATTTTGTCCACCATAAGCGTGGAAGGGTATACTCAGACGTGAGTCCCTTGCTCATTGCACCATCAGGATTCAAGCAAGCCGGGCCGAAGACGGCTGAAATGCCAGAAACCGGTCCCCGGTAGCTTGTTTCCTTCCCAGTGAAAGAATTGGCTTGGTAGTTTGGTTTGCCCTGTTCCCATGATACACTGGGCCAGGGACAGACTAATTTGCATATAGCCAGGTTCTGAGCTGGGATGGTGCAGTGAGCTAAAAAATCGGTGTTGGATTTAGCCCTGATCTCTTGACTGGGTGAGAGTATTCTGCTTAATTCAGAAACTCTGCCCATCACCACCCCCTGTTGTTTAATTATTTTGTCCACCATAAGCGTGGAAGAGTATACTCAGACGTGAGTCCCTTGCTCATTGCACCATCAGGATTCAAGCAAGCCGGGTCGAAGACGGCTGAAATGCCAGAAACCGGTCCCCGGTAGCTTGTTTCCTTCCCAGTGAAAGAATTGGCTTGGTAGTTTGGTTTGCCCTGTTCCCATGATACACTGGGCCAGGGACAGACTAATTTGCATATAGCCAGGTTCTGAGCTGGGATGGTGCAGTGAGCTAAAAAATCGGTGTTGGATTTAGCCCTGATCTCTTGACTGGGTGAGAGTATTCTGCTTAATTCAGAAACTCTGTCCATCACCACCCCCTGTTGTTTAATTATTTTATCCACCATAAGCGTGGAAGGGTATACTCAGACGTGAGTCCCTTGCTCATTGCACCATCAGGATTCAAGCAAGCCGGGCCGAAGACGGCTGAAATGCCAGAAACCGGTCCCCGGTAGCTTGTTTCCTTCCCAGTGAAAGAATTGGCTTGGTAGTTTGGTTTGCCCTGTTCCCATGATACACTGGACCAGGGACAGACTAATTTGCATATAGCCAGGTTCTGAGCTGGGATGGTGCAGTGAGCTAAAAAATCGGTGTTGGATTTAGCCCTGATCTCTTGACTGGGTGAGAGTATTCTGCTTAATTCAGAAACTCTGTCCATCACCACCCCCTGTTGTTTATTTATTTTGTCGCTCATATATTTGACACAAGAATAACAACTGTTCAATAAACCTTTATTGAAACACCCAGACTGTTTATTCTGGTTATCTCTGGAGATAAATTAAACGAGCACGAGTGACTGAGCGAAAAGTAGTACATTGTTTCCACGATCTTGAGGGATCAGGATTGTCATGTTCTAAGGTTGCCAGAAACTGATCTCTCCCCGATAAGAGGAGACACTAGTGGCACTGTGAGCTAGCTAATGCAAAAACAGGCTAACATATTCGGTCGGGGTGCGTCAGGACCACATCCATAGGAAATCATTACAACAGATCAAAGTGCCCAGAATTGACTGAACACCGCTTCTCTTTCTGAGGTAACTGTTTCTGAGGACCATCTTGACCCCTCTGACTGGCTCCTTATTGGAGCTGGTTGCCTAAAGTGACTTCAAGTGACCACAATACAACTCACCCAACTTTTTTCTGAAAATGTTTCCAGTCATGCAAGTCTTCATATGTACAAAGCATTACATGAAAGGGTGTGGTGGGGTTGTTGGTTTCATTCCCTTCAGATATTTCATTGAGGATGATGCAGGGGAATAAGTGTTGACAGCAGAGCCTTAATGTTTTTCATTTCAGACCATGAGTCTCCTGAGCAATGCAATGTAACAACCGAATACCAAACATTCATTAGTTAGAGTCAAACAATTATTGAGGTAAGTTAAGTTGTATTTTTTCTACATTACCCTTAAAATAAATAAAACATTCCATTTATTTTCATCAACGAAACTATAGAAAATGGTTGAAAACAAGTGTCAACTAGGGGATAATATCTATCAAACAAAGATGTATTTTGCTTAGTAGCAATGAATGTACCCAAGGGTCAAAACCATCGGAAGGGGATGGAGAATGCTGTTATTAAAGTTTTAAATATTAAAATGATTAAACTGTACGGTGAGCCCTGGACGTCAGGCATATAATGCAATAAAGATGTATTACAAACAAAAAAAATCTGAAACTGCACTTTTAGCGCTCTGTCTTGCCTTTGTATATTGTGTGATCTTAGACAAAGGACTTCATGACTGTGCCTCCAATCCATTATCTCCCAAACATTTAAGAATGCCTGTGAGAAAATGGGGTGTATTATATGGTTTAGTTGTGCGACCTCACCATGTAATATACATACCTAACCCTTTAGGAGCAGTTGATTTCATTTGTTAAACCCTCTAGCTCAGCCCAAGGTAGCCATGACTCTGAGCAGCAAGGTCGTACACAAAGGAACAAGTGTAACTCATTTAAACAGCACCAAAACAACTGGTGTAAAAATCAAGGAGACATTCAAGAAATCAGACACCAATTTATAAAAGTAATTTAATGTATTTTAGACACAACAACGACAATGATCCATGGGAGGGATCCAGAGAAATAGAATTTACAAGGTATAGTAAATGTAAATGTAAATGTACATGTATTTATATAGCGCAAATCGCCCACATCGCAGGCATCTATGCGCTTGCTTAGGGAACCCGTCCTGGTATTCCCCTGTGAGATACCCCGGCAGGGTATCCACAAGGTGAAAGCCAGGCATCCCGCCGCGAGGGGCTGTTGTGGAGATTAAGCAAGCTATTGCCCAGAGTCGCAGAGTGTGAACCCGTGAGTCGAGTAGGCACCGGAGTGAGAATTATCGAGTACGTGGAATTATTGAGCCCAACCCCCGTCGGGGCGGGGAATTGAACCCTAAAGGCAACAAAGCGGCAACTTTGTAAAAGTTGCATACTGCAACTAGTTACATTAATTTCACATTGAGAATGCTCAATGTAACAAGTTGTTTGATACCCTGAAGTGAGAACTTTGTTTGTACCATTCAGGTATTAGCACAGCTGAGGGGTGAGCATATAACCCTAACAGGTAAAGTAAAAGTGTAACCCTGTACTTGCCAAAGCAGCGACCAGGTCTTCCCACAGTAAAAACAACATTTTCACATTTTTACTGCCATAACACGTAAAATACATGCTCTGCCCATAAATATGCTGCACCCTGCCTTAGGGCTCAGCAGGGTAGCCTGAGGGGTGACTTACCCATTTAGTAGGGGGAGGTTTGTCCTTGCCATTGGTTTAAAGTCGGGCTAGCAGTTTTAAACTGCTCTTCCAGTCTGCAATGACTTGTTTTACCCATGTCACACCAAGGGTGGCACAGCCAGTGCTACAGTCCCTGGGTGACTAACTTACATGCCTTCGGTACCATGGGTACTATATACTAAGGACTTGCAGGTAAGTTAGACTATGCTAATTGGGTACATCCAATGCAAAATCAATATTTTGGGATCATGACATTGGAACTGAGGTCTGGTTAGTTTTCAGGGCACTCTCAGAGTCGAAAAGCCTACAGCATAGTCCAAAAACGTGGGGGGGACAAAACAATAAGAGGCATTTCCTTACAATGCCTATAAGGAATTCAGGTTGTAGTGTGTGCTCTGCAAGCAAATGTGTTCATTAATATTGTGGCAATGCAAAGCTTCGTCAGACATCTCACGTTGGATACCCATCCGAAGTATGACTAGTTCACTAAATACTATTTTTCTTTCATTGCATTCTGGGATTTGTAGTTTCTTTTTTGTTCAAAAATACCAGACTTATGGGAGGACAGGTAGTTGTCTAGCGACATCCACATCTCGCTTTTTTTCCCGGAGTTCGGTAGGCTGTTCGTTGTTATGGTGTCGGCTGCCCGTAGGAACGTGACCCATTTGAACTAGGCTTTAAAAGTTGCCTTTGCTGTGTCTTTCCAGTTGGTCAACACCATCTTGACCGCCGCTGTGAGCAGGAGGTCAATCAGGTCCCTGTAATTCCCAGATGTTATTGATGGGTCTGTGTACCCCAGTACTAGATAGTGAAAGTCCAGTGTTAGTATGGCGCCTGTTAGGTCGTTGATGAAAGTGTTTATTGCGTCCCAGAATTTCCTGGTTTTAGTGCAGTGGAAGAGTAGGTGTGCCAGGTCCCCCTTCTGCTTGTTGCAGTTCCAGCAGGAATCATTTTCTCTGATTCCCATGGAGGACAGGCGTGCCGGGGTCCAGAAGGCTTTGTGTAACAGCCAGAATTTTGTCTGGTCTAGAGTCGTTGTCACCTTCCTTCTTGATGATGAAGACCAGAGGTCTGCTCTTTCCTCCTCACTGAGCACTTTCCCTGCCACTGCCTCCCAGTCGGCTATAGCTTTGTTATTTAGTTTAGACGCTTTGGGCCTCAGGGCTCTATATATATGTGCGCTACTTGGTGTCCTATGATGTTCAGGCCGGTGGCATATTGTATTATTGATGGGGTGAGATTGTTTAAGCCTGCTTTGGCGATTGCCACCCTTATCTTGAGGAAGTTATAGAGCTCTGTGCTATCAAACTTGTATCGTTCTTTGAGTGTGTCAAAGGCTATTTGATTCCCTTTGCTCTGTAGTTGGCTCACCGTTGTTATGCCATGACGGTACCATGTGTGCATGTTCAGTGTGTCGTTCTTGTATTTTAGCCTAGGGTTGTGCCATAGGGACTCTAGGTGAGTTTGTCTGACGCTTGTGTCTAGTATTTTATCTACTTTAAGTAGGGCCATTCTTGTGTTCCTTAGTATTGCGTTTTGTTTGATTTCGGGGTGTTTCGACGCTGTGACCTTGTATATATGTCTTTTTTCAATAAAAATTACTGAACTAAAAAAAAAAAAAAAATACCAGACTGCCCCTACCTGCATTCCAATAAAAAGACTTGGGGTCTGATTTAGAGTTTATTCCATCACAAACGCTGTGGACATCTCGCTGCCGTATTAAAAGTGGCATGGAATACAATGAACTATTAATAAGGCAGGAGTTATTTACATCAGGTTTGCACTGCAATGCCCCATCCACCAAACTCTAAATCAAGCCCTTGGTCTGTGCACATGACGCATGCCGGCAACTGACCCTATGGCTGACAGGTGTGGAAGGCAAACTACAGGATCACCTCACAGAATATTCCGAGGGGCATCTGACATTGAGACCAGCCCTGGTGTCACTACTGGACCAAAGGTTCCCAAGCCTCCCAAATGGATGTATGACATTACAACACATGCTTTTACCACGCATGCCTTTACAACGCGGTTTTTACAACGAAAACCTTTACAACGCATAGTGCTTTGGGGTGCTGGATAGTGAATAGTTTAATTTACTATTCCAACTCCAGTCCCCGTGGACACTAGGGAAGGTGTTGGATAGTAAATTAAACTTATTCCCTATCCTAGAGCGCCCCCCAGCGCAATGCATTGTAATGGTTTGCGTTGTAAAAGTTGCGTCGTAAAGGCACTGCGTTGTAAAAGTTGCGTTGTAAAGGATGTTTTCCCTCCCAAATTAATATGAACACGATGGCTCAGAAGATTAAGGACATGCTGCTGACATCTGTGAAACCAGAGTGCAAGCTTGAATCCTGAGGGAGCCAACTCAAACGTTCATCTTTGTGAGGTTGAGGGATTGAGCAGCACCACCTGTGCAATAGTAACACCTGCTATGTATGGTGAGTAGAAATGGCAGCAATTGTCTTATTTAGTTCTAGTTAAAAAACAAATTCTTACTATTTACAGGAGTTCTGTCCTGAAGCCGGCACAGAGCTTCCTTTCTTATTAGAAGAGTTGGTTCTGGCCTGCAGCATGGTCTGGGGTTGCTTGTGTACCCATGCGCAGGGCACCTGGCCTGGCAGTTCGGGTGGGACGGTGCCTATTGGAGCATTGCTAACATTTTGAAAAGGTTCCTCCTTCCCAGAATGCTCGTTTCTCGTACGCCTATGAACATAGGTGCTATTTGCACAAGTGTGCGCATCGCTAACCATACTGTGATAATGCTCACTGACGCAGTTTGAGCATGTGCATCTGTGATGCTGTTAAAGGTCCACCATGATTTCAGAGGAAATCTGGTCCTTTAATACTGCACCAGGAAAATAAAACCCAGGGTCAGACTGGTCTATATGGCAGTCTGGCAGTGCCCAACGAGCTGGTCTGACAGCTCTGTAAAATGGGCAGATTTTTGTCCATTTGTTGTCCTGGTCCATGGTCTGCTCGGTCGGTTTTTACTGTTGATTTTTCTGATATTACCACCTGCATCGCTTTCAATAAACACAAATGCATGCAGTCTCCCAGACTTTGCAAAAGATCAATACAGCGTGTCTTTGCAAGTTTAAAATTGCCCTGATTTGCAAATGTGGGTTTTCTTTTTAGCTTTCTTGTTTTTTCACCCAGACCGTTCATCTGTTCAAAGGAGTCAAAGTGATTATGCGGTAAGAGGCCTGTAGATGAGGAATAAGCTGGGGTAGCTGTGCGGAAACGCAGAATGAATATGTCATGGTCTGTTTGCTCCAATGCCATGACAGGCACTGAAATCGGAATACTATCCCTCACTCTTTTGACCGGCTATTACTAGGTGAAGATTCTGGAAGGGAAAGGTGGGGGGCTTTATTCCTAAAGCAGGTGAAATCCGCCAAAATTAGCTATCTCTCCCCAAGGAACTGCTTCTTAATTTTCCCTATTTTATTTTTGTTTTTATTTTTCATTGCTCTACCACTTGATCCTGAGTAAACATGGATTCCCTACTGCCCGCCAATAGGAGCTGCATAAATTAATTTCTCTATAAATCTCCCATAGACGCTCAGCCATGTTTTAAGCTCTCTGGGGTCAAGCGTCCTTTTGCAGGAGGAAGGCGCCCCTTCTAGTCTAAAGAGCGATAAACATCCGGCTCCTCGCTTGTAAACAGGAGACAGCCGTGCACGCCCCGCTCTCCCTTTGATGTCTCCTATCTCGTCTCTTGCATCTGATCCATCCATCTTCCTTTTGGGTTTCCTCTCACTATCCCCTACATATGATCTCTTCCTCTGCTTCATCCCACGGCCTGAGATGTCACCCCTCATAAACCTGCCCCTCCCAACCTCGCCCCACCCAAGACCCCATATCTGGACATGCTTTTAAATGGGCAGTGAGGTCGAGGTGTGGCCTCAAAAGGTGGTGCCTTAAATAGAGGCATATATTGTATTTACAGACCTGTTGAAAAAAAACACTGGTTAAACAAAAGAGATTTTGTTTGAAAACAAAAAATTACTTCCTGCCACATCAATGGCAACCTGGAACCAGCTGATAAACAGTGACGTATCATGGTGGCAAGTAGTGCTTAATTTGTAAAAAATATAAGTGCCAGGGCCTGCGTGAAAGCGTAGCTTAGTCAATAATATTAGGGGGGTGTGAAACTGAAACTTCCCAACAATGTAGTGTGTCCAACTAAAACAAGCATTTGCAATGCAATAGGTCTCGCATTAGGAAAGTTTGAGCTATTGGTATTGTAAATGACACATTTGTTATTTATGTGTTGGTTTTGAAAACAGCTAAATTAATAGCTTTGCCATTTACAATGCCAATAGTTATAACTTTTGCAAATGTGACACCTATAGCATTTGTAATGCAATATGTGTTGTATTTATGTGACTTAGACGTATTGATATTACAAATAAGAATGGCTTTTAAGGGGAGGAGCCAAGATGGCGGAGGAGACAGACGTGTAGTCTCCCGGCTCCGCGAGCCTTTGTCTCCCGCAGATAAATACTGCCATCCATCCTGTTACTGAGTGGCTGCGGGGGAACGGCGAAAGTGAGCGGAGGCTGTTGCCGTTTTTCCGAGGGCCCTGCCAGCCTCTCAACTGGAGATATCGCCGAGCTGCTTCGGCGGCCGCTCCTGGACATTGAGCTGAGACCCGGGCTGACCCGCTAAGATGGCGCCTGCTGGAGCTCCGTGACCCGAACGAGACGGGGCAATGCTGACGACCTGCCTTGCAACACACAAATGCCTGTAACCATCGGCCCCTCTCACAGGGCTTTCCTTTGGCTGCCTGGAATTTACCCCGCCGATCTGCTGTGGAGGATGCTCAGGTGAGACACTCCGCGCATTCCCCGCATTGGTCTGTGGCCAGCTGACGGTGCCTGCCTCTGACTCGTCCTCGCCCTGGGTCGATCGAGGGTGTCTCATCCTGCTGTGCCTCCGTTACCGGCTGCCCTGAACTGTACCGGTGACCTGAGACCCTGTTTCGTTTTGCGGACCTTGCCGACTCAGCCCCGTGCTTTCCCGACAGAGGGACGGAAATGGATGGCGCTGTTGTAGCGAGGGAAGGCTATGCTATGACCCATAAATGTGCCGTCGGGGGGGCTTCTGATCGATGTGCCGGGGGGCGAGCCGCACATTACACTGTGGATGAAGTGAAACCATCGCCTGAGCCGACCCGCGGCTCTGTTATGCTAGCGCTTGCCGACCTGAGGGCTGCGTGGTGTGAAAGCTCCTGTTTGCTGGGCAGGAGGCTTGACGATGTGATACTCTCAGTGGCGCTTATACCACTGACTTCTTCCCCACGCAGTACTGATCTGCCTTCTTTGGGCTCCAACTGTACTACGATGTTACCGCCCGAACACATGGGGGATGTTTCTTTTGGCGACGCTACACTGTTTCCCTCCTTGCTGGATATCAAGACTTCAACCGGGGCAGTGCAACCATTGTTTACAGAGCCGTCAGTGCAGCGACTGTCTTTCCTGCAGATTTGTTACCCGCAGGCTCCGTTACTTTTGTATCTTACTCTGGAATGCCTGTCTGCCTTGAATTTGATACTCCCTTGGGACAGTGAGACTGAATGTGCTTGGCGGAATCCATTTTGCCCTTTGATAACTCGATTCTGCCGAGGGCGGCCATCTTGCTCCTTTGTTCTATCTGCGGTGGGCTCTGGCCGGGAACCATGGCTGGGCGGGCATTTACGATCGGGCCAGGGCTAGGAGTCTCTATGTTCTGAACTGTGTTGGACTGTCTGGTGGAGTCTCGGACTTTGGCGCTTCCTCTGCACGTGCTACAGTAATATCCCTTCCCATCCCGATTTGTGATTTAAGCTTACTGCGATTATTCATGTATGGGGTGGAGGAGTGCAATGTTGGCTGGGGAGTTTCGGGGACATTGGATTTGGCCCTCCTCCGGTAATAATAGATCTATCCTTGCTATTGTGTATGGGGAGGGAGATGTTCTACGGCTGGCGGTGTTCGGGAGACTTGGTATTTGGTGGGCTCCTCCCCACTTTCCCTTCCTTTTTTCTTTCTCTATGAGGGTTTTAAATTAGATTAGTCTTTTCTTACTCTCTATTTTACAAGTGTTGTAATTCTTCTTTTTCCTTTTTCTCTTCTTTGTTTCTTGCTCTATATCTTCTGTGTATCACGTGTTTTCTTTTTCTCCTCTTCTTTCCCTTTTCTGTTCTAAATTTCGGGTTTGGTTCGTGGGCGACAGGCACGTTGCTAGGGGGGGGTAGGCCGTAGCCTTCGCATACGTGCAGGGTGGGAGGTTGGGGGTAGGGATTTTGTTTAAGTTTCAGTTTCTATGGGCCTTATTTCTTTCGTTCTCCCTTGGTTCTTTTTCTTTCTCTTTCCTTAGGGTCACTCAGATGCTTCGGGGTAGTGATACCTATTCTCTCCGCTGCTGATGCTGTCACTATAGTGGATTTGGGTGCACTGAGTCCGTGGGCGGGCGATGGCCAACATGTACTGTTTCGTTGTGCAATTATCCTGATGAACATTGACCTTCGCTGCTTTTCCTTTCTTTTCCTCGAATTGCTGGTACCTTGCAGGTTCGTTGCCTGCCATTTATTTTTGGTGGATTGAATGCATCTGATCCTTCTTTTCTACAAAACTTTAAAAACTTAACCTAATTTCTCCTGTGCCCTCGGTCCCGCTTTATTAGAGTCGCGTCTTGGACACTTATCGTTTGGGTTTTCATTGGGACCGCTGGGTTGATCTATTCTTACTTTTTGTGCTACTGATTGCTTTCGAGGCCGGCCTGTATGGTTGTGGGCCCGTATTTGTACGCTTACTATGCACAATAAAGGTTTTCAAAAATTTAAAAAAAAAAAAAAAAAAAAAAGAATGGCTTTTAATTTGTGTTTAATAATTAATACTTAAATACAAGTTATTGTTATTTATAATGGCTATAGGTAAACTTTTGTAAATAATTTTTGTGAAGATTATGTTCAGTGTATTTTATTGTGATGAAAATCCAAGAACAGAAGTGAAATATTAACATTTTTTTGTGACATTTGTAATAAAGCTTGAAACATTGAGCGAGCATATTTGAACCAGTTTTCGTTGAATGGTTGCACAGATTGATGCTGTGGTGGCGCTGAGTGATGTTGTGGTAGTGACGGGCAATGCTGTGGTAGCGCATAGTGATGTTGTGGTGCCCCTGAGTGATGCTGTGGTGGTGCTGAGTGATGCTGTGGTGATGCAATCGATAGATAGAGTGCGATAGATAGATAGAGGGAGGGTGATAGATAGAGGGAGGGCGATAGATAGAGGGAGGGCGATAGATAGATAGATAGATAGATAGATAGATAGATAGATAGATAGATAGATAGATAGATAGATAGATAGATAGATAGAGGGAGGGCGATAGATAGATAGATAGATAGATAGATAGATAGATAGATAGATAGATAGATAGATAGATAGAGGGAGGCAAGGCGATAGATAGATAGAGGGAGGGCGATAGATGGATAGAGGGAGGGCGAAAGATAGATAGAGGGAGGATGACAGATAGATAGAGGGAGGGCGATAGATAGAGGGAGGGCGACAGATAGATAGATAGACAGATAGATAGATAGACAGATAGATAGACAGACAGACAGACAGACAGACAGACAGACAGACAGACAGACAGACAGACAGACAGACAGACAGATAGACAGACAGACAGATAGATAGATAGATAGATAGATAGATAGATAGATAGATAGATAGATAGATAGATAGATAGATAGATAGATAGATAGATAGATAGATAGATAGATAGATAGATAGATAGATAGATAGATAGAGTGAGGGTGATAGATAGATAGATAGATAGATAGATAGATAGATAGATAGATAGATAGAGGCAAGGCGATAGATAGATAGAGGGAGGGCGATAGATAGATAGAGGGAGGGCGATAGATAGATAGAGGGAGGGCGAAAGATAGATAGAGGGAGGGCGATAGATAGATAGAGGGAGGGCGATAGATAGAGGGAGGTTGATAGATAGATAGAGGAAGGGCGATAGATAGATAGATAGAGATAGATAGATAGATAGATAGATAGATAGATAGATAGATAGATAGATAGATAGATAGATAGATAGATAGATAGATAGATAGATAGATAGATAGATAGATAGATAGATAGATAGATAGATAGATAGAGTGAGGGCGATAGATAGACAGATAGAGTGAGGGTGATCATTAGATAGATAGAGTGAGTGAGTTCGATAGATCGATAGATAGAGTGACTGCCAGAAAAGTATGTGAGAATCACCAGGAGAAGGGCGTTGGCGTGGCTCACATGTAGTGGGCCTAGGAGTACATGTTTTGATTGGTCAGAAGTTGTGTGCTTCCTCAAATAAAGTAGAGCTCTCCACACTGCTGTGATCGTTTTATTTCTCTAGCTGCCCGAGACATCTGTATGTGCCCCCTCTGTCTAAAGTGCCCGTAGAGTGAGTATGTCATATCGATTTACAACTGAAGCGCCAAGGGGATGGGAGAGTGCGCAAAGCACACCAGATGCCAAAGTGTGACAAATAAACACGTCATCATTGTTATTAGCACATACCAATCATACAAAACTGTTGTTTGGTGTGTATTGGGGGCATGTGTGATTGGTGTGCATCAGTAAGAGTGGGGAGGGGAGGGTACATGCTGCAAGCGAAGTTTACTAGTTAGTAGTTTTATATATGTGTCACTTGCATAGTGCTCCGATGCCGCTGATTAGATCGTACAGGCTATCGCCATGTTGAGAGGCACTAGGAAGGTTAGGTCATCAGTGTAGCGCATAGCTGTCATGTCTATGGATTCGTAGCGCTCCATATTTCTATGTCTGCCCGGAAATGTGGAAAGAAATGGTCAATAAAGGCTGCAGCTCATAAAAGACAGTGTTGTCTACATTAAATGTGTTACTTGAGTAGTGCTCCGATGCTGCTGCTGAGAGCCTTGCAGCGCTACCATAATGGGAGACTTGTAGACGTTCTCTTAAATGCAGGGTATCAGAGCGCTTTACATAGCACCAGTTACGTTACACAAGGACACACAGTCATTTTGTTAGGCACGGGGATATTAAGGGCCCGATGTAGGTACCAAATACCGGTCGGAAACGGCCGATTTCGGCCGTTTCCGACCGGTATTTGGCCTACTGAGATGTAGGGGACCTTTTTTTGTCCGATTCGGTATTTTACCGATTCGGTAAAATTACCGAATCGCAAAAATACTGAATCGGTAATTTTACCGATTTTTTAAATTTGGGATGTAGGTGGGACTACTTTCAGTCCCACAGGCCCTTCAGATTCGGTATTTTAACACCCAATCCAATTGGGTGTTAAAATACCGAATCCAGGTGTGCATGCACATGTGTGCATGCACACCTATGCCATGTGACAGACAGACATGCCCTTAGGGCATGTCTGTGTGCCACATGGCTCACATGCCTTTTTTTGGGGTGCTGGAGGGTGTCAAAGTGACACCCCCTGCACCCTTGCACAAATCGGCAATTACCGAATCGGTAATTACCGATTCGGTAATGCCCATTGATTCCTATGGGCTTCAAGGCCCATAGGAAGCAATGGGGGATACCGAATCGGAATTTACAGAATCGGTAAATACCGAATCTTACAGATTCGGTATTTACCGAATCTGAAATACCTACATCTCCCCCCCTCTAATTTACCACTTCATAAATACCGATTCGGTATGATTCGGTATTTATGAAGTGGTAAATGTAGATTTACTTACACCGGGCCCTAAGTGATTTGCCCCGAATCACAGGAAGTTTAGCGACATTACTGAGACTCGAACCGGGTTCCCCAGGTCCGAGGTCGAGCGCTCTAGCCGTTAGGCCAACTCCATAATCCTATGCCTGCTTGGAAATGTGTATTGAATTGGCCAATAAAGGCTGTGGCTCTTGAAACACAGTGTTGTGTACATTAACACACCATGAAGGGAGACTTGTAGACGTACGGTTTAGTAGTGTGTGACGCTGCACACTTTCAGGGCAATGTATGCACAATGCGCTGCACCGATGAATACCATAACATAAGTGTTTTTTAATCGGATGCATACAACGCACACACAGCTCTTTTGCATTACGATTCAATTGGGCATAGGATGTTAAAAGAGATGAAGAATAAAAAAAACAATGCTTGTTTCTTTTCTCTACTCCCTTGTTTTGAGGTTCGATTCACAAAGGCGTTGTACAGCATGCAAAAAAGTACTTCCGGAGTTCCTCTTCCCATATTCTAAGTACTCTGTGAATGGGCCCTTCGTGTTTCATGTGGACAAAAAAAAAAGCCAATCACGTGAGGGCCCAAGCATGTGCAGCAGAAGGTGACCTAAAGCCATCCACTCACCCCGAGAGCCTGGAGGCGTGGCGGAGCCCGCTCGGGTTACAGATCACGTAAGGTGAAAACACCTTCCAAAAGTTGTGCCTCAGAATACTTTATTGCGTGCCAAGCAACCGCTCAACCTCCACTGCACAGCTCTAACACCATGCACTGGAGGTAAAGCCGCTGTAATCCGGCTGAAGTGCGCTGTATGCTATGCAAGGGTACTCTGCCAACGCACTGCTACCTATGAATGCATTTTATTAATGTTGACATCCATGGCTGCCCGAGTGTAACCTGTTTGGATTAAGTGAGGCACATTCCACAAATATTATTATAACACGGAGATATGACAGTTGTGTGGTATTCAAATGCACCATCGTTTCATGGTTTGATACTGTTATTGGGGTGCATTGCATTCATGTTGAATGTTGACAAATAAACTACCAGGCGGCTTCAATGCACATCATGGAGTAATGCGAAAAAAACAGCATAACAGAATCTCGTCGCAGAGCACCGAAAATATTTCAATTCTAAACACTGTGAAATGTGGCCCCGATCACAGCACAACCAACAGTAAAAAAACAAGGCAGCAATTAACTTGTAAAGCACGGTATTTTTGTTAATAGTGAGACTATGCACGTAATGTACCCTATAAGCAATAATTAAAAGCAAAGCGGCATAAAGGTGTATGTTTATGTGAAGCCTACAGAATGGCAAACCTCCAACGCACACAAATTTAGTCAATAGTGAGAATATGTACAAACATGTACCCTGAAGCTATAGTTAAATGCAAACGCATAGTATGCCGTAAGTAAACTGTAGAGGCACGGAAAGTAGTTGTATGGAAGCTGAATGTAAATATAATGTAAGGGGTTGGAAGAATAAAGCGGAGGAGCAGATACTTCATATATAATGGAAACGTTTGTTAAGTGTACTGGTATTGGTGGGGAGGGGGGGTGAGTTGTAACATTGCTGTGGGGAGTGGGGGAGGACAAATGCGAGACACGGCCTGGCGGCCGTGAAAAGTGTGAAGCAGGGGGCGGGGGAGCGGAGCCCTTTGAAGTGAAGCTCTTGGAGGCAGGTGGCTCGGGGAGCAAATGGTAAGCGCGTTCACGAGCACATGCACTCGATGAAATCCGCGATGGTTTCAGAGCTTGCTTGAGCCTCTATACTCTCGTCCTATTATCGCTTGCGCGATTAATAGGACTAGCCCTAAAAAGGCAGTGGGTGGGCTGGGGCATGGTTTACCTGGAGGCTGGCTTAGTGGAATTTGTTTGGTGTTAGGAATAGGAAAGAGTTTCTCTGTAGCATTGTTAAATACATACAACCATAAACTGGCAGGACTACCTTGTGCCCCAGAATATACTACAGAGACCAGTTGACAGTAAATCAATGCTTGACAATTGCATAAGCCAAGCACATGACACAGTGCTATTTTTACAAAGTGACATAATGCAATGCTACAATCATATGGAATACACTAGCATGTAGGCACATAAGGTAGGACATTGTGCGATTCCTGCACTGTGTTGCCTGCTCTGAGTGACTGAATTTAGCATTTTTTAACCACCTTCTTTAAAACAGATCATAGTTAAAAACAAATTATCAATGCAAGGTCACAGGTCAAAAAACTGTGCAAGGCATTTATACTCTCCTGATGTGTGCTAAGGCAAACTAAAATGAATGCAAATTTTGTCCTTTTCTCTGGTGGGTTCACTGATAGAATATCAACGCCCAGAATATCCCCATACACAAATATTGAGTCATAAATATCCATTTCAAAAATATTGACACCCTATATTTATAATGGTGAGTATAAAAATAGCTAAAACAAATATCGATGTAAAAATATTGATATACAAAATATCGATTTATATATATACATATATATATATATATATATATTATATATATATATATATTTTTTTTTATAAACATTTTTTAAATATAATAAATATTAAAATTATTGTAAACATTTTTGGGGATTTAATATACATTTTAACAAATAAAAGAAATACATTTAGTTAAAAAAGTAAACATACCTATATAAAATGTAATATAAATATATATATATATATATTTACTTTAAAACAATTAATAAACTATTAATTTAATTTTTTTTATTTTTTTTAAACATATTTTATTGGTTTCATACAAGCATCTGACAATAACCATATTCCTGTAACATCATCGTAAGAGATATAGGACAATATTCCCCACTGTTCCCCACCTGAGTCAACCAATGGTGATGTTGCTTCTTGATGTACTTAACATTTACATAGTTTAAATGACATATGCATCTACTTACAAATTCAATTCCCCCTCTAACCCATTCCCAACTCCCTCCAATCTGATCCCCACCGGTGTGTGTTGCTGTGGACCTCGTTTCGATCTTAAATCCTAGTGCAGCCACTACTATTTACAGTCCTTTATGTACCTGTAACTGTGGAGCCTCCCTCAAGCCTCAGTTACTTGCTCCTGCTCCTCAGCAACCTGGTGATCTAATAACGCTTGAACCAATGTTTCCCATGCGTTTGCAGAGTCTAATGCCTTATCATTATTTAGTCTCCGTGCTTGTTGGTATCTGATTGTACTTTCACTTCGCGCCCATTTTATAAATTCAGCCTTCCATCTCCCAACCCTGGGGCTGTCTTTCGATTTCCAGTGACTCGTTATCTCTCTTTTCGATAGCAATAACCCCATGTCTACAAATTTACTGGACACCTTAGTCTTGGAGGTGTGAGGAAACCAGTGCAGAATGCATGTTGCAATGTCAAAAGTTAATTGCCTCTCTGTGACCGCGCTCAAAGTGTCTCCTACTTCTTCCCAATAGTCCCCCAATTTAGGGCATTCCCATAACATATGCTCAAGCTCTGCTTCCTCACTCGCACATCTAGGGCAGGCTGCATCTTCAACTTTAAAATACTTCCTGGTCTTGCCCGGTGTTAAGTATACCCTGTGTAGAATATAGAAATTCACCAGCTGAAATCTGGCATTCCTCGTGCTTTTCCAAACCATACGCACTATCTGTTCCCATGCTATTTCTGGGATGGATCTCTCTATTCCCGCTTCCCATTTTGCTCTCAACCTATCTAGTGGTACTATCCCTTCATTCAGCATTCTGGAATACAAGCATGTGACTGCCTTAAAATTCCCAGCTGCCATCATTGTGTATTGGCACGCAATTGTCGTCTTGGGTTCCTCTAATCTTTCTTTCCACTGCGCCCTTAATCTATTAGAGGGGTGGGAGCGCACCAGACATGCCCCAGCATAATTACCTCTTGCATGATGGTTCACGTAGTTCATGATGTTATATGTGACGTCATCAGCAGTGCATTGCACGCGCAAGTTATAGTGAGTCCAACTAACTATAACGTGGAATTTCATTGGTTTTATGTCAGTAAAATTTCCAGCTAACTATAACATGTGTTAAACCTATGGTTTTTTCAGTGAATTTCATAGGTTTTTTAAATGCTACTTCCTAACTATAACGTGTGTAAAACCTATGGTTTTTTCTGTGAATTTCATTGGTTTTTAAAATGCTAATTCAGAAAAATATCGTGTATGCAACCTATACTTTTGGCAATAAAGTTCTGGCAATATTTTTTTCGAAAACAAGCCGTTTTCTTCACTGTTCAAGTTCCATAGAGACTCCTTGTAAAGCAATACAGAATTCGAAAGTCTGTACCTTGCCTTTTTTTAAACACATTAAAATTTGTCTGTAAATAAAAATAGCCTTACTAAACTTTTGTGCGCGACCCGGTGTGCGCACTCTCGGCAACAGTTGTCAATAAAATGGATATCGCATTTCCAGGCTTTCGTGCGCGACCGAGTGCGCGCACAGGCCTATATATTTCGTAAAAACGTTGCGATTTGAACTTATTGAAATTCTTCATACACCCCTCAAAGAACTTATAGTACGTCAAAGAGACTGTACCTAGACTAAGCATGAGCGAATTTTGCGGATCTCGCGTTCGCGAATTTTGCGGATTTGCGGATTCGCAATCCGCAAAATCCGCGAATTCCCGCGAATTTGCGGATTTTTTTTTTTTTTGTGTTCGCCCGTGTTTCTGCCAGTTCGCGAGGGTTTTGTACACTTTCGCAAATTGCGAACTTACCTGTCGGGTCGCAAGTTTCGCGAACTTGTTGTTTCTACGTGTCCAGCCTGTTTGGGACACTCTTCTTCATCACTGCCACTCTCTGTCACCACTGCCACTCTCTGACTACTCATGCCACCCTCTGGCCCACCCATGCCACCCTCTGTTTCATCACCACACCCTCTGGTTGTCCAGTGTACATTATTTTCGGCAAAGCAAAGCACACCTTCCCTGCCTCAAGTGACCTGAATTAATTTGGCGCTGATTAATGTGTCACAGAATATTTTTTTAGCTGGCACCTGCTTCCTTAGTGCGCCCTGATTAGTGATCTTTTGCACTTGCTAAGTGCTTTCATTGTTGCAAAATTAGTTACAACACCTGCCCTGCCCCAACTGACAATAATGAATTAGGGGCTGATTAATGGATTTTAACTTCCAGCCTGGCTCCTGCTTGTCTCCCTTAGCTGTAATTCAGGACCTTTGTGGCATATGTGTAACTATTCTGAGGTTCAGAGCAGGGTCACATAATAGTTTCAACTGGCAACTGAACTCTGGAGGGGCCCCTCAGGAAGCACTACAGGAAATGGCTACTAATGATGAGCCTGAACTTTTGAACCTGGTAAGTAGTTACTTTCAGTTTTGCTAAAATCGTATTTCTGCAATTTTGCACTTATTCGCGGGGCGCGAACTCACGCGAACAGCGCGAGCAGTGCGAGCAAAATCCGCTGCTCGCGGATTTGCGGATTTTGCGGGAGATTCGCAAATCTCGCGGATTGCGGATTTCCTCAAAAAAACCCGCAAAATCCGCGAGCGGAACGGATTTGCCGCCCACGCCTAACCTAGACTTCTTTTTTATTCTTATGAAACTTTTCAGTAAATGGAGCCGAATGTCTTTTTAAACTTTCGTGCGTTACCGGATGTACACACCTTGGTATTTTTTTTAGAAATATAAAACGTTTCATACTTTAACAATTGTGCGCTTAAATCCAGCTCAGAAGATATACAAAATCATGATGGTAGTTGGTTCAACCCGGACCGTTTATTAGAGGTAGATCATCCGACTCCACCGGAAGACACCCCTAATAAAAAGGACATATATATAAAATGCGGACTAGCCGCTGTATCGTGCTAGCAAACTATAACATATAAATCGTTAGAAAAAACAAAAGGAATCGAGCAAAATCAGTAGGCCACTGATGAGATCTTTTTTTGACCTCGCTAAAATAGAAAAATTAGGAACAACCCCTCATGAGAAATATGAAACTAGTGAGAGAAACCGAGCTCGACGCCATGATGGCTGCAAGACAGCTCGGCTCCGCCGTCCACCCCACCCAAAATAACGACAAATATTATAAAGATACACAACACACCAGCAAAGTAACAGGGTAAAACGTTTTATTAAATAACTATTTACATGGCAGCCTACTGCAACATGAAAACAACACTTTCAATTGGTTCTTAATAGTTTCAATTCTGGAATTTACACGCAGCACTCCACCCACTTCCCTCACTATCTTTTCTACTCTCAAGAGACAACAACGTCCTACATCTTTTGGAAGACTTTGGTGAAATGGCTACCGTATCTCATTCATCTTCCGAATCTGACCAAAATGATCGACTACCTTTAATAAGAAAAAATAAATCTTTCATCTGGCAATTTTTCACTTATCCTGAAGATCAAAAGAAAGTGAATGCACCAAAAGTAACCTGCACGATATGTGACTTGGTTCTCTTAAGAAGAAATCCAGCAAAAAAATATTTCTTTTCCATACATACCATGGTGCGGCATGTCAAACAAGTGCACCCTCTGCAATTTGCAGAGGCAACGACAAGAGCCCTGGCCACGCTATTACCATTAGAGGTGGCCAGCACATCTTCTGATCGACGACCTGTATCTCCATGCAGTGCGGAGATGGACTTCAGATATTTAACTATATATGGTCTATAACCTATGGTTTTTTCAGTGTTTTTCTTTGTTTTTTAATAGCAAATATCAAAAGCTTTTTTGTGGAAAATGACTACAATTAGGTATACATAAGCGGCGTTCATTTATGTTCACCACAGCCATTGTTAAAAGTAAAGTGAAAGTCGCGAAACAGTGGCCACGCCATCTAGTCCCTTTTAGGCCCCATCATGCACGTAAGTAACAGCCATTTTCTGTGTCATGGCCTCTCTGCCCACTGCCAATAGCCTATGATTGTTCAAAATTGGTTCTCTTTGGGTCATTCTCTGTTCACAAATAAGCATAAAGTCGCAATACTCTATTTAGTTTTTGCAGATAGTGAAGGATAGGTAGTGCACACTTTTGTCCCCTTTGTAACCCGTCATGCCTATCTCTGCCCCGTTTGTTGCTAGTTGGTTCAACCCGGACCGTTTATTAGAGGTAGATCGTCCGACTCCACCGGAGGACCCCCCTAATAAAAAGGACATATATATAAAATGCGGACTATCCGCTGTATCGTGCTAGCAAACTATAACATATAAATCGTTAGAAAAAACATGAATATAGAGAGAGGAACCGAGCTCGACGCCATGATGGCTGCAAGACAGCTCGTCTCCGCCACCCACCCCGCCCAAAATAACGACAAACACTATGCAAATATTATAAATATATACAACACACCAGCATAGTAACAGGATAAAAAGTTGTATTAAATAACTATTTACATGGAACCTACTGCAACATGAAAACAACACTTCTAATTGCTTCTTAGTAGTTTCAATTCTGAAATTGAACACCCAGTTCATCCAGAGGTCATGTCCGACAAGTTGTGTGGGGGGATACCTTGCTAATGCCGCCACCCCCACCACCTTCTGTAGGAAGGACTCTGGATATCCCTGCCTTGCACAAATGTCATAAGTTCTGAATGTTGAGTGCCATACTTCAGGGTCCAAGAAACGCGGACTCGGAGGGGGCGCTTGGCTCCTGCCCCCTCCCCAAGTCTTGTTCCCCTGGTATGGCCTGAGATCGCCCACGACATAGGCGGCCGGCTCCCGGGGTCAGGCGGAACTTCTTGCCTTTTGATGCCCCTTCCATTCTGGACCTTGTCCCACAATCCGTTTGACCTGAAGACACGTCCTGCGGTGCCCTGGTCCAACCATCACATTTACACCGTCTCACCCGCCATCCGGCTGAATTGCACCCACTCTTCCGATACAGCGACAGGCGGCTGCCACGGAGCTCAGGAAATGGCGGTCGGCTCCACAGACTTGGGCCTGGCCTGCAAGGATGGCTCTGGGCAACCCTGGAACTCGGACGCTTGACTGCTAGGGCATGAGCCCCATTCCCAAAAGCGTCCCGTCAGCCTTGAAGATTCTACAAGAGTCACCGAGGCCCCCGACTCCTGCAGACTTCCGGTGGGGAGCGACTGCCATGATTGCTCGCGGAATGGCCACGACGTAGCCACGAGGTGCTCTCATGCTGACGCCAGCTTCAGTCTGAAACATCCAGAAACACTGTAGACTACCAATTCGATCAGTTCCGGTGGAGCCCCAACGACGTATCGCGTTCTTGCGTAATCCGTCATATGACGCGCCGCGTTAGCGCACCCGGAAGTGCTCCGGTGCGCGAGGCGCGAAGCGCAGCTTCCCGGAAGCAATGCGGAGTGCGTAACGTAAGCAATTACATTTCAGTTGGTTCTCCCTCACAATATTTTCAATGTCACATAAAACTCACCCATCACCCACTGCCATCTCTGGCTGTTTCCATGGTAACACCTCATTCTGCACCTGGCTGAAGGCACAGGTCAAAAGTTCATATCTCAACGTTCTACAGCAAAGTAACAACACTGTTTTCCCTCCAGAAACACCTGCCAATCCACAGCTCTGTTACATGTCTTTTTTTTCACACCCAATAGTACTTTTCGTTTAACATAAACATTAACATGCAACGTACTGTTCAATCTCCACTTCTTACAATCAACCAATCATTTTTATTTTTTAAACCACACCCAGCCTCTTCCTTTTTCTTTATTTAGAATTCTAACTACCATTCCACTTCCAGAACCGATCGGAGGACGACTACAAATCCCTTGAAAATGAAGGTCTGGCTAATAGGACACAGTTATATTCACTGGAGTGAAAAATATGCAGTAAGCAGACGAATTTGCAACCTCAGCTTACCAAATGTACACATAACATGGATTTCCAAAAGAGGATTGAAATGTCACCAATTGATTCCATTGGTGAAAACTTTTATGCATCTCCCAGAACCAGACCTTATAATTGTGCACTGTGGTGGAAACGATCTAGGCACAATCCCTGGGGTAGGTCTGGAAATGCTTCTAAAAGACACCTTTCGACAATTGATGACACTTTTTCCTCGATCTGCCTTGGTATATTCCAATATATGCCAAAGACAGAAATGGAATTGGTCCAATCACCATTGTGCACAATTTGAGAAAGCAAGGAGACATGTAAATAAATCTGTTTCTGCGTTCCTCAGAGATTATAGCATGGGTTCTATTTACCACAACAACTTGCAATACCACATGCAAGACGTCTATAGGAGAGACGGTGTTCATTTCACGAATGAGGGAAACAGAATCTTCCTCTGCAACATCAGGCTCTGCATCGGTACTTACTTATAAATGCAGAAAACACTCAATTAACACAATGGCTCTTTTCAGAGCCACCTTATATCTAAGCACTCAAACTTCTGATTTATCTCCATTTTCACACTCTTGTAAAAAGGTGTGCGCGACCGAGTGCGCGCACCACGCAACTTTAAAAAAAAAATATATATATATTTTCGCCTTTAAGGGCCTTACTGCACACCCTGAGAAAACCTACGCAGCAAAACAATCTCTACCTCCTCCCCTTTCCATATTCCAACGCTTTGAAATCAACAATATATTTACTCGCAATGACAAAATGGCGGTCAACACTTCCTGATTTCCTTCGAATCGAACGTTAACAGACGTCACGCAACAAAATTCCGCTCGCGCGCGCAGCCGTTTGGGTGCGCGCACGTGTGCGCGCTTATAGATATATAATTGACTTTAACTTTAATTTCCTCAGCAACTACTGAACGGATTTACACCATTCCAAAAAAAGCGTAATCTGCGAGCCGGACTGTACAGTTTTGCTAAATTTCTTATAAATCCATTCACCCGTTCGACCTGTAGCCGAGTCTAAAGGTCCTATGGAAAATAACATGGAGAAAACACGTTTTCGGACCCCCCTTTTATCTCAGCCCCCACTTGACCAATCCCCCCCAAACTTTTAGGGAAGGAGCGCAGCGGACCGAGCCATCTTCTTTGAGAAATTCGCTAAGATTCTTCAACCAGGGCCAAAGTTATTCCAAATAGAATGTTGAGGATTTCCTATGGAAACTAGGTCCTAACTATAACTACCTACTGGCGACCGCCAGTAGGTAATATATATATATATATATATATATATATATATATATATATATATATATAAACATTTTTTAAATATAATAAATAATAAAATTAATGTAAACATTTTTGGGGATTTAATATACATTTTAACAAATAAAAGAAATACATTTAGTTAAAAAAAGTAAACATACCTATATAAAATGTAATATATATATATATATATATATATATATATATATATATATATATATATATTTACTTTAAAACAATTAACAAACTATTAGTTTTAATTTTTTAATTTTTTTAAAACATATTTTATTGGTTTCATACAAGCATCTGACAATAACCATATTCCTGTAACATCATCGTAAGAGATATAGGACAATATTCCCCACTGTTCCCCACCTGAGTCAACCAATGGTGATGTTGCTTCTTGATGAACTTAACATTTACATATTTTAAATGACATATGCATCTACTTACAAATTCAATTCCCCCTCTAACCCGTTCCCAACTCCCTCCAATCTGATCCCCACCGGTGTGTGTTGCTGTGGACCTCGTTTCGATCTTAAATCCTAGTGGAGCCACTACTATTTACAGTCCTTTATGTCCCTTTAACTGTGGAGCCTCCCTCAAGCCTCAGTTACTTGCTCCTGCGCCTCAGCAACCTGGTGATCTAATAACGCTTGAACCAATGTTTCCCATTCGTTTGCAGAGTCTAATGCCTTATCATTATTTAGTCTCCGTGCTTGTTGGTATCTGATTGTACTTTCACTTCGCGCCCATTTTATAAATTCAGCCTTCCATCTCCCAACCCTGGGGCTGTCTTTCGATTTCCAGTGACTCGTTATCTCTCTTTTTGCTAGCAATAACCCCATGTCTACAAATTTACTGGACACCTTAGTCTTGGAGGTGTGAGGAAACCAGTGCAGAATGCATGTTGCAATGTCAAAAGGTAATTGCCTCTCTGTGACCGCGCTCAAAGTGTCTCCCACTTCTTCCCAATAGTCCCCCAATTTAGGGCATTCCCATAACATATGCTCAAGCTCTGCTTCCTCACTCGCACATCTAGGGCAGGCTGCATCTTCAACTTTAAAATACTTCCTGATCTTGCCCGGTGTTAAGTATACCCTATGTAGAATGTAGAAATTCACCAGCTGAAATCGGGCATTACTCGTGCTTTTCCAAACCCTACGCACTATCTGTACCCATGCTATCTCTGGGATGGATCTCTCTATTCCCGCTTCCCATTTTGCTCTCAACCTATCTAGTGGTACTAGCCCTTCATTCAGCATTCTGGAATACAAGCATGTAACTGCCTTAAAAGTCCCAGCCGCCATCATTGTGTATTGGCACGCAATTGTCGTCTTGGGTTCCACTATTCTTTCTTTCCAGTGCGCCCTTAATCTATTAGAGGGGTGGGAGCGCACCAGACATGCCCCAGCATAATTACCTCTTGCATGATGGTTCACGTAGTTCATGATTTCTCACTCAATACTCAGTTCAAAGTGTTCATAGCCAGTGCCATATTATTTATTTCCAATTCGTATCCCTAGACACGTGTTTCATGATTCCTCAATCGTCAGTAGGGAAAATAAGCAAAGTTCATAGGTTGCAGGGTGTGCTGCCTCATCTCTCAGGACCAGTTCCACTCATAGCATGAAGGCGCAAGCTCCCGAGCTCGTCAGCTCGTCGGCTCATGAGAGCCATTTTTAAACTATTAGAGGGATGGGAGCACACCAGACACGCCCCAGCGTAATTACCTCTTGCATGATGGTTCACGTAGTTCATGATTTCTTGCTCAATACTCAGTTCAAAGTGTTCATAGCCAGTGCTATATTATTTATTTCCTATTCGTATCCCTAGACACGTGTTTCATGATTCCTCAATCGTCAGTAGGGAAAATAAGAAAAGTTCATAGGTTGCAGGGCGTGCTGCCTCATCTCTCAGGACCAGTTCCACTCACAGCATGAAGGCGCAAGCTCCCGAGCTCGTCAGCTCGTCGGCTCGTGAGATCCATTTTTAAACTATTAGAGGGTTGGGAGCGAACCAGACACGCCCCAGCGTAATTACCTCTTGCATGATGGTTCACGTAGTTCATGATTTCTCGCTCAATACTCAGTTCAAAGTGTTCATAGCCAGTGCTATATTATTTATTTCCAATTCGTATCCCTAGACACGTGTTTCATGATTCCTCAATCGTCAGTAGGGAAAATAAGCAAAGTTCGTAGGTTGCAGGACGTGCTGCCTCATCTCTCAGGACCAGTTCCACTCACAGCATGAAGGCGCAAGCTCCCGAGCTCGTCAGCCCGTCGGCTCGTGAGAGACATTTTTAAACTATTAGAGGGGTCTGAGCGCACCAGACACGCCTCAGCGTAATTACCTCTTGCATGATGGTTCGCGTAGTTCATGATTTCTCGCTCAATACTCAGTTCAAAGTGTTCATAGCCAGTGCTATATTATTTATTTCCAATTCGTATCCCTAGACACGTGTTTCATGATTCCTCAATCGTCAGTAGGGAAAATAAGCAAAGTTCATAGGTTGCAGGGCGTGCTGCCTCATCTCTCAGGACCAGTTCCACTCACAGCATGAAGGCGCAAGCTCCCGAGCTCGTCAGCTCGTCGGCGCGTGAGAGCCATTTGTAAACTATTAGAGGGGTGGGAGCGCACCAGACACGCCCCAGCGTAATTTCCTCTTGCATGATGGTTCACGTAGTTCATGATTTCTCGCTCAATACTCAGTTCAAAGTGTTCATAGCCAGTGCTATATTATTTATTTCCAATTCGTATCCCTAGACACGTGTTTCATGATTCCTCAATCGTCAGTAGGGAAAATAAGCAAAGTTCATAGGTTGCAGGGCGTGCTTCCTCATCTCTCAGGACCAGTTCCACACTCAGCATGACGGCGCAAGCTCCCGAGCTCGTCAGCTCGTCGGCTCGTGAGAGCCATTTTTAAACTATTAGAGGGGTGGGAGCGCACCAGACACGCCCCAGCGTAATTACCTCTTGCATGATGGTTCATGTAGTTCATGATTTCTCGCTTAATACTTAGTTCAAAGTGTTCATAGCCAGTGCTATATTATTTATTTCCAATTCGTATCCCTAGACACGTGTTTCATGATTCCTCAATCATCAGTAGGGAAAATAAGCAAAATTCATAGGTTGCAGGGCGTGCTGCCTCATCTCTCAGGACCAGTTCCACTCACAGCATGAAGGTGCAAGCTCCCGAGCTCGTCAGCTCGTGAGAGCCATTTTTAAACTATTAGAGGGTGGGAGCACACCAGACACGCCCCAGCGTAATTACCTCTTGCATGATGGTTCACGTAGTTCATGATTTCTCGCTCAATACTCAGTTCAAAGTGTTCATAGTCAGTGCTATATTATTTATTTCCAATTCGTATCCCTAGACACGTGTTTCATGATTCCTCAATCGTCAGTAGGGAAAATAAGCAAAGTTCATAGGTTGCAGGGCGTGCTGCCTCATCTCTCAGGACCAGTTCCACTCACAGTATGAAGGCGCAAGCTCCCGAGCTTGTCAGCTCGTCGGCTCGTGAGAGCCATTTTTAAACTATTAGAGGGGTGGGAGCGCACTAGACACGCCCCAGCGTAATTACCTCTTGCATGATGGTTCACGTAGTTCATGATTTCTCGCTCAATACTCAGTTCAAAGTGTTCATAGCCAGTGCTATATTATTTACTAGCAGCCCGTCCCGACGTTGTCCGGGTATGAATTGCTGCCGGCCAGTAGTATATTCTTTTGTAGGATTTCGTTTTGATACCATTTCTTATCTGTGACAGGCCTGTGAAACGCTCCGATTCACAGTGCACTGCTGATGCACTTAACAGTGCGCGTTCAGTAGTGTGTGAACTCGAGTTTCCCTACTTTATTTTTCCTTGCAATATTATATAGCGCGAACTCGACAACATGGCATGAGCACAATTTACATTACAGAAGAACACATTCATTTGTGGTAGGCACGGGGAGACAAAGCGATTTGCCTGGAATCACAGGATGTTGAGCTGATGCCGAGATTCGAACGTAGCTCCCCAGCTCTAAAGTTCGCAATTCTAGAACTTGTGGCGGGAGGTGTGTCTAAAAGTGTATGTCGGTTATGGCCATCAATGAGAGAGTCTATGATAATCAAAAGTGGGAATGGACACTGGTATCTACAATAACCATTGGTTATATTTGAGAACCCTCATAGACGCTTTGATTTTGACGTTGCGGTGTATCTTTTTGTCCGCCCCATATCCAGCGTCATGGCATAGTCATCGGGTTATCAAATGACGTGCTATATGCCTGCCTTGCCCGAGGCAACCTCTGGTGAGTGTAGAAGTGTCCAGGAATTACAGGGACAGCTACAGAGGGATGGTGTGTAGAGCAGTCAAAAGATTTATTAAAAGGCAGTGTCACACCAAAAAACCAAAATTTATTATAAAGAGGTTGGCACTGTAAGTTTAAAAATGTGGTATATTAGATAATCGAGTTACTGGATTACCATATGTCTCTATAGATCGGTCGACATGTTTCAGCTCTCCTGGGCCGGAAGGATCTGTAGAGCTTTCGTCAGGACAATACAAAAAATGGGGGAATGATACTCACACAACTTGTGTAGTTTTCAATTATTGTATGAGACTCTCATACTGAAATTTCTGCTTTGTGGGAACAAAATTAACATAGTACTTCTCAATGTCAAAGTTACAATAGCATATAGCACACATACAAACAATCTTTGTAATTCATAAGGAAATAAATGATCACTTTTACTTGAGAACACTTATTTCTAGGGTGCACATCATTGTGGGCACTTGAGGGAGAGTAGAGCTGGGAAGAGGAGAGTAATTAGGAGAGACCTGTGCATTTTTCAAATCAGTGGTGAAAAAATATGAGTATGTTGCTGGAGATGTGGGTCGCCATGCCACCAATGTACTTACTGTGGGAGGGTAAACACCCATTATTCCGCAACTTTCTTTCCGCATACCATCACTACGCATACTTTCATTACGAAAGTACCATGACTCCGCAATGCCATTATAACGCATGGCATTACATTTTATATGCTTTTACCACGCATACATTTACAACAAAATTCGTTGTAAATGCATGAATGGTAAAAGCATGGTTTTTTAAAAATGTTTGGATAAGGTAAGTATGGGTATAGGGGTATATGTTTTGGGGTACTGAGGTATATGTTTTGGGGTGTTTGGGTATTTAAAGGGTTCAGATATAGTTTTGGGATATGGGGTACGGGGGTAGTGTTAGGGTTTAGGGATAGGTATGGGTTTTGGGGTACAGGGGTATTTTTAGGGTTCAGGGCTAGGTTTGGGATTTGGGGTACAGGGGTATTTTTAGGGTTCCGGGGTAGGTTTGGGTCTTGGGGTACAGGGGTATTTTAGGGTTCAGGGCTAGGTTTGGGTTTTGGGGTACAGGGTTATTTTTATGTTTCAGGGCTAGGTTTGGATTTTGGGGTACAGGAGTATTTTTAGGGTTCAGGGGTAGGTTTGGGTTTTGGGGTACAGGGGTATTTTAAGGGTTCAGGGCTAGGTTTGGGTTTTGGGGTACAGGGGTATTTTTAGGGTTTAGCAGTAGGTTTGGGTTTTGGGGTAGAGGGTATATTTATAGGATTAAGATGGGTTAGTATTTAAGGGTGTTGGGGTATGTTAAGGAGTAATGGTGAGTTATGATTATGGGGTGCAGGGGTATTTAAAGGGAGCATGGTGGACACCCGGAGCTGGAATGTACAGAACCTGGGAAGAAAAAACAATGAAATATTGGGCACAACACTCGCTTTTTTTCCCCTAAATCCTATGCCCCGCACACGCCCACGCCCCCAGCACACGATATGAGACATGGCATGAAGGGCAGAACGTACCACACGCCCCCAGCATTTGTCACGCCCCAGCACATGCCCACAGCACAACGCAGACACACCCACAAGGGACTACTTTGCTGGCACTGTTCTTTTACTTTTTAAATATATATGGTAGGCGTCTGCATAGCCTATGTCCTTCTGCTGCAACTGCCCTTTCCAAAGCTGTATTGGGTGTTGTTATTGGTGCTGTGGTTCCTGAGATTACCCGCCTCAAAGGTTTGGGCTCTCTCTTTATTATATTAGTATGGATTTCCAATTCGTATCCCTAGACACGTGTTTCATGATTCCTCAATCGTCAGTAGGGAAAATAAGCAAAGTTCATAGGTTGCACGGCGTGCTGCCTCATCTCTCAGGACCAGTTCCACTCACAGCATGAAGGCGCAAGCTCCCGAGCTCGTCAGCTCGTCAGCTCGTCGGCTCGTGAGAGCCATTTTTAAACTATTAGAGGGGTGGGAGCGCACCAGACACGCCCCAGCTGACGAGCTCAGGAGCTTGCGCCTTCATGCTGTGAGTGGAACTGAATCATGAATCATGAAACACGTGTCTAGGGATACGAATTGGAAATAAATAATACAGCACTGGCTATGAACACTTTGAATTGAGTATTGAGCGAGAAATTATGAACTACGTGAACCATCATGCAAGAGGTAATTACGTTGGGGCTTGTCTGGTGCGCTCCAACCCCCTAATAGTTTAAAAATGGCTCCCACGAGCCGCAGAGCTGACGAGCTCAGGAGCTTGCGCCTTCATGCTGCGAGTGGAACTGGTCCTGAGAGATGAGGCAGCACGCCCTGCAACCTATGAACTTTCCTTTTTTTCCCTACTGACGATTGAAAAATCATGAAACACGTGTCTAGGGATACGAATTGGAAATAAATAATACAGCACTGGCTATGAACACTTTGAATTGAGTATTGAGCGAGAAATTATGAACTACGTGAACCATCATGCAAGAGGTAATTACGTTGGGGCGTGTCTGGTGCGCTCCCACCCCCTAACTGCACCCTTAATGCATGAACCAGGACGCGTGTATCAGAAACCCCCCTCTGGGCAGATCATATCTCTCTTGCAATGTTTGGTAAGGTAACAGTTCCCCGTCCTCATACAAATCTCGTATTACCTGGATCCCCGCCTGTTCCCAGTCCTGTAGAGATGTCCAGTCACCTTCGTTGGGTAGCGCAGTTGCCATGCCTAGGGGGATTTCGGGCGCATAAGGGTGGAGCACTCCTGCCCTGCGCTGTGATCGATTCCAACTAAGCATGGGCGAATTTTGCGAATCTCGCGTTCGCGAATTTTGCGGATTTGCGAATTCGCAATCCGCAAAATCCACGAATTCTCGCGAATTTGTGGATTTTTTTTGTGTGTTCGCAAGTGTTTCTGCCAGTTCGCGAGGATTTGGTACTAGTTCGCAATTGCGAACTTACTTGTCGGCTCGCAACGGTCGCGACTATGTTGTTTCTACGTCTAGGTTCATCATCACAGCCTCCCAGCACCCTCTGTTTCACCACTGGCACCCTCTCTTTGACCCATGCCACCCTCTGTTACATCAATGCCACCTTCTGGTTCATCATCACTGTAGAAGATGGGGGGGAAAAGCAAGCCCACCTGCCCTGCTTGAACTGACATGAATTAATTTGGGGTTAGTTTATTAACAACACCTGCCCTGCCCCAACTGACAATAATGAATTAGGGGCTAATTAATGTGTCACTGAAAGAATTTGAAGTTCCAGCCTGGCACCTGCTTGTCTGCTCCTTTAGCTGTAAATCAGGACCTTTGTGGCATACAGTTAAGGTCAGAGCAGGGTCACACAATAGTTGCAAGCAGGCAACCGAATTCTGGAGGGCCCCCTCAGGAAGCACTACAGGGAATCGTTACAAATCATGAGGTTGACCTTTTGCACCTGCTCATTGCTTTTGCTTAAATCGTTTTTCGGTTTTTTCGCGCTATTCGCGGGGCGCGGCGTCGTGCGAAACCGACCGCGGAAGCCGCCAATTCGTGCGAATGAGCTTTTTATTTTTTTGCGGCTTGTTGTTTCGCGAGTTTTTTTGCAGTATTCGCGAGCCGCTTGCAGCGCAACACGCGAATTTACCCCAAGGTCGAGTACGGGCGCGGCCATTTTGTTTGCGTGACGTATTTCCTTTTCCGCCCGCTATGTATAATCTCGCGCAGTAAGCGCATTGCGAGTAGAGGTTCGCACGAGATCGCGAGGGAAATCTAGAGGTTCGCACGAGATCGCGAGGGAAATCTCGCGCGAACTTACTTTCGCGCTCGTGAACGGGCGCCGGCCATCTTGTTTTTCATTCATTTCCTGTGTCTGGGCATGGTGTTTAATCCTCTTGGTATCTTTGCCATCCTTTGGTTGTTTTCAGTTTTTTTTTTACGATTTTGCTTCTTATCTATCCCTCTCTTTTTCTAGCTGTATATTTTTGTCTTTTCTGCTATTTTTCTTTACTTTTAAACTACTTTTTTAAACTCTTTTCTTTTCTTCTTCCCTATCCTATTCTTTCTTAATTTTCTACTTCTTCCTACCTTACCTGCCCAGACCATGGTCAAGCCAGGCGCCGTGAAGCTGCCCAGGCACTTGAGGGCCGCAGCGGCGGCGGGGAGTGCCTGGGCCAGTGCCAGGACAGCATGCGGGAGATTGAGGGGGGAGCAGGTGACGCGACGGGAGATATTCAGCCCGGAGGAAGTGGGCGCGCTGGTCTACTTCGTCCAGCGCCGCCTGCCCAGGACCATCGCGGGAGGCGGCAGGATCGCGGCCGGCGGCTACAACATGCGGGAGCGCCGGAAGCGGTGGGAGAAGGTGTGCTGGGCCATATCCCACCTCTACGGAGTCCAGCGCACCTACAGCCAGGTCACCCATCGCTGGACGGACCTCCTGGACCGGGAGCGCGACCTGCTGGACCAGCTCGGCTTGGAGATCCCCCGGCTTGGTGAGTAGTAGTAGCCATTTCATCACTCACTACTATGATGTTTTCTCCTGCTCTGTGTTGTTGTATTGCAAATATTTGTTTTTTACATGGAGCAAGCCAATAATGCCGCTGATGACGATTACATTGTAGTTAAAATATATTTCAAAATCTTCTGTGCATTTCAGGTGCACTGCTCTCCTTCTCAGTGGCGTTGCTACTATGCTTATTTGTTTTCTATTTCGTGGTCTCATTGCCCTGAGTAACTATTATGTATGAGTGTACTTTACAGAACTGCGTAATGCTAGACACTAGGGGGCAGATTACATTTACAAGCCCCTTGCGCCACGTTTACGTTGCCTTGCGTGACGCAACAGCGGCGTAAACGTGCCGCATCCCTGCGAGTCATTTACAGCATGACGCATCTAGGGAGATGCGTCACGTTATAAAGCCATGGGCCTGCACCACAATGGGTGCGTTCCTAGTACGCAGGGTGGGCGGTCCGGCGGCTGTGCGCCTCGCAAAATTGCCTGCGTGAAATCTACAAGATTTAACGCAGGCACTTCTGCGACGCTGCTACGTCAATTCAATTCCTTATGCCTGCTTGAAGCAGGCAAAAGGACTGACACAGCATGTTAAGTATTGGGTGGCCCTGAGCATTACTGGAGTTGCATTGCGTTGGCGATGTGACTCCAGCGATGCGCCGCTCTTACGTGACGAGATGCGTCACGCAAGTGCCTACCCTTGCGCCAGGGCGCGCCGCATTGTAAATGAGGCGCATCTGCCGTGTCGCAAGGGTAGTTTTGCGTGACGCATTTGATCTGGCGCATCTCTGGAGATGCGCCAGAACGCGTAAGTAAGTATGCCCCTAAGGGGCAGAATTGCAATTACCGTCGCATCCCTGCAAAGTAGCAGGGATGCGCCATTAATTGTGTGGCCCGCTACCACCACCAAACATGGTGCGGCGTATTTGCAATGCGGCGCACCATGGGCCCAAAACGTCACCGAAGCTTTACTGCTGGAGTTGCGTCGCAACGATGGCGCAGCTCCAGCAATGCTCTGGGGTACCCTATCTCCCCAATGCTGGGTCAAGCCGTACGTCTGCTTCAAGCAGGTGCAGGGTTTGTGTGACGCATCATTGTCCTAAAGGTGACTGATTGAAATTTTGTAGATTTCCCTCAGCCACTTTTAGGATGTGTTCCAGCGCAGGAATGCCCTCCCTTGCGCCGGAACGCCCCCTGATGGCGCAGGGCTTTATAACGGGATGCATCTCTCAAATGCGTCACGTTGTTATAATATTATACGCCGCACCATGGCGCCCTTTTTTGTTTAGCTGCTGCGTCACAAAAGTCACGCAAGAACGGAGCAAAAGAGCCGCAAGGGGCTTAAATCTGCCCCTTCCTTTGTACCCCTGACAATAAGAAAAATAGTGGCGGTGGATTGATAGTTTGACTATTTAAATGACTGGTAATGTAGCAGGCAACTGTTAGTGTTGTCACTGATCTGACTGAAATCACAATGGAGTTTGTCTGTCACTTTGCGTCTTGCCTGCGGACTGCTGCCTGCCAGTCCTAGGTGAACCTTTCAGTACTTTGTTTATTGAGTTACGTGACTTTCGAAGTCACAGGTCCGCAAATAAATGAAAACTAACCCTAATCAATATAATTTCGCGGAAATATTTTGTTATTGTTCTTTTGAAATGTTTGATTTAGTTGACATTGACAAGCAACAATCATCCATGTTTTCTGTTCTTTCTTTCATGTTGTACGTCAGCTCCCCCCAGGGGCGAGAGGAGGACACAGGAGCAGCAGGCGGCGGATGCTGTTCAACAGGGCCAGGATCGGGCAGGCGAGGGCTCCTTTGCTGGCCCCAGTAAGTTTTCATTTTAGACTAGTACCTATTTTTCCTAGCGTTCCTCATTTGACTTTTTTCAAAATTGTCTTTGATCTTCTTGTAGACTGTATCTAAATTCTTATCCTGCCTCTACTATGACTCCCTGTGGTATTACTAGATTATTCTTATTAGTCTGTCTGTGTAGCTAACTAAGATTGCACGGTTGGCGAAACTCCCATGATTCTAGTCAGCAATAGCTCTATCAACTTAGTGCAGTCCTCTGGGATTGTCCATAATGTCTTTTGAAGTGTTCTATCTGGACTCATGCTTGCAAAAATTGCAAAACCTTTCGCTCAGTCACTCTAGTCTGGACCAAAAAACACAGATTGTATTTAAGTTTAAAAGCTTTATTAAAAGTAAACACATTTATTAAAATGAAGTCATAATAAAACTAAACGTTTAACTGATAATGGAAAAGTGGTTAGTGCTGACGATTAATTGAAGACATTTCTTGTGGTCGAGCCGAGCTCTCACCTGGTTTCAACTTGATCTTGTTGTTAGAAGTCCATCTTCTGTCTGTGTGGAGAAAAATGGTGCGTGTTAAAAAACAGCCTTCATCAGTTGTGCCAAAAAGTGCAGCAAGACAACCTTCCCTGGAAAAAGGGACATTTTTTTTAACTTTAAAGTAGACAGTCACAAATTACATTGTTTTCACATGTCTTCATTCCTAGACCAAAGACTAGTGAGTGCTTTATTCTAACATTCTTAAATGTACTTTGTAGGTGGAACATCTGGTGGCGGGGCCAGCGTGGAGGTGGTGGTGCTCGACACGGAGGCGGAGGGCAATTCTTCAGGGGAGGAGGCGGCGGCTGTGAGAGTTGAGACGGTGGTGGTGGCGGCCAGAGGTAAGCTCTTATATATTCCTTACTTATTGAGATTGAAGACTAGCTGGGAAGGCAAGAATATGAGATGCATGGCTGGGTGAATGATGAAGCAATGATGGGTGGAAGGACAACAGCCTGGGTGGGTGACACAGAAACTGTATGTGTCCATATACCTGGATCATGCTACTATCTGACTCTTAGATAGCATATGTGTATCTAGAGCAGGGGTATTCATAGTACGGCCCGCGGGCTGGTGGTGGCCCGGCAAGCCTTCCTTGGCGGTGCGCAGACCTTGCAGACAATCACTGCTCCCCCGGCCCCCACAGAGCAGAGGCTTTTTTGTATTTCACCTGTTAGCGCCCCTGCATCTCCACTCTGACAATCACTGCTCCCCCGGCCCCCACAGAGCAGAGTGGAGATGCAAGGCCACAAAGAGGTGAAATAGAACAAAGCCTCTGCTCTGTGGGGCCGGGCAAGCAGTGATTGTCAGGGTGGAGATGGAGGGGCGCTACAACAAACAAAGCCTCAATAATATGTTAATGGTCATTTAAAGACCTGTTAAGTACTTTGGTGTTGTTGTCTGTGTGTGCGCGTTGAGGAAGCGGTCTCAACCCGGGCTGAAGGCTGACACAGATAGACACACACACAGTGAGATGACAGAGGGGGAGGGAGAGGGAGGGCAGGAGGGAGAGAGAGATGGAGAGGGAGGGCAGGAGGGAGAGCAGGATGGAGAGAGATGTATGTAAATGCTGGGTCTGGTGGCTCAGTGGATGAAGGCATCTGCTGCAGGGACCTGTGTGCAACCTCATGGTCACAAGTTTTCGTTTTGCTTTAGCCCCGCCCCCTCTGACTCCGCCCCCACCAGTGCGGCCCTCGGCCACAAACTACACTGTAAATTTAGCCCCTGAGAGAAAGTTTGTGAGTACCCATGATCTAGAGAGAGTAGACGGTCAGTGGATGAACTAAGTGTAACTTTGAAGAGCATGTAACACTGCACCCGCACGTCCGTTCCAGTGTAGGAAAGGCAAGGAAAATAAGTTTTAATTTTGTCCAAATACTACCATCAATAGTAGCAGTAGTTTGTATTGCAAGCACAGCATAGATCCGGTTATTACGGTGGCCACTCCCTACCTCTCTTAATAAGTTTAGTAGTACTCAGTCATTCATGTGTGGATGTATCACTGGTCACTCAATAAAAAGCAAAGCACCTAAAGTCATCCCATATATAAGCAAAAACATCCCATGTGAAGTGATAGATAATCAGATTATTTATCTTCTTCAATTTTCCATTTCTAGTACTCATTTCCACTGTAGGGTGAAAGTTAAATTAATTAAGCAGTAGCCCTTGAGTTGTAACAGAGTATTCTCAGTGCCACCCGTAATAGAAAAGTAAGAGCTTCACCACCTGCATGTACTGGACGGGTACAGTAACGCAACGCAAGTCTAGGTCACTCCTCATGGCGTGCGTCTCTTTTTCTCGGGTGCAAGTTTACTGCGCTGGCATTATGCCGGCTTGCAGAAGATAACGTACCAATTTTCCTAAACAAGAGACAAGAAGAAGAATAAGACTGGTGTACTTTCATAGTCGACTCCAATGGAAGTCCATAGTGCTCGTAGAATTTGTTCCTTAAACTCCCACTAATGTTAGAGCAAGGATGAAGAAGTGTGAGGTTAGATAGATACTGGCCTCAATAGTTATGTAATGCGCTTGCAATTAGCTAGTTGTAGTGCAACACAAATTTCTGCTGAATGATTGAGTTAATCTTAAAGAGCATTGGTTACAGACTATGTCTTTCTTTCTTCATATAGGTTCTCCTTCCAAACGAACAAGGAGGAAGGAGCTGGCTAGAGCGGCCCGGCAACGGAGGATCGATGCCACTGTGGCCGAATATCGGCGGCTGGTGGCCCTGGAGGACGAAGAAAGTGTGCAGTCGACCACAACAAATACGTCGTCTGCATCGGCCTCCGTGCCCCCACGGGCTGCCAGTGCCACCCAGCACAGTGGTCCACCCAGACTGAGCCGGGCTGCCAAAGCCAAACGCCACCGCCGAGTAGCAAGGACAACAGCTTCCTCTCACAGCCGTTGCACCTGCAAGGCATTGAAGGCACGCCTGCGCCGCAGTACCCTGATGGTGTCCCGCCTCCAGCAGGAGCTCCACCACTTTTCAAACCAGTTGGAGGGGCTCCGCGTAGAGCACGCCTTGCTCCGCCAGGAGCATGATGCCCTGGCCCAAAAAGTAGACAGCATCCACCCATAGTGTCCCTTGCCCCTTTTTTAGAGACTTTTGGGGGGTGGGAATTGGGAGTTGGGTTTTTGGGGACTTTTGAAGGACAATCGTTGGGGTTAGGGAGGGTCTTGCGGGAGATTATTTTGTTAGGGATATAAATATACTTTTTCAAACTTTATCTGAGCATACCCGTTTCTTACTGCTTGCCTGGTGGGTGGGGGTTTAACAGTGACTTTGTTTTCCTGAAAGTTTAGTTCCATTTTCTTCCTTTAAGTGTAAATGCCCAAATGTTTTCAACACTAAGTGCCTCTCACAGAGTAAGTGAAGTGAATCCAAGAGTCCTAGGACTTTAGTAGTACTACCGTCAGTCTCTCGTCTCTCCTACTAATACTCCATTATACCCCCAAACCACCAAACGCTTATCTTACCTGTAATTTGTGTTTGAAAGTAGGGCTAGACCCAGGGCTGGCTCCACGGGAAACAGCGAATAAGGTTGGCAATCTTGGTCGGATAAAATTTCCTCATAGCGGTGGTACTAGTGGTGTGACACAGTGGCAGTTGCATGCCTATGAAAGAAAAGAAAATGAAATCTGGTTTGTCCTCCTGAGCAATTCAACGGTACAACTGAGAATATAGCAGGTGACAGAAGTACACTAGAACAGTGCCACATTGTAGCCTAACAAATGGTAAAGTATACCTACTAATTCGGTTGAAGTTCTTTGACATTAGCCATGGGTCTTTGTCAAGCAGAGTAAGAATATATCCTCGGATTTCTTCACCAGCCTGTTGCTATCACCTTATCCTCCCCAGCAAGTGTGTGGATTTATTGCTGTAATTTAGTCACACATCAATCAAAACCACACAGCCCGGGGGAAGAGGGTTAGGGTTTGAAAAATGGATGGGTACGGGGGTTTTTGGGAAAGGTTTTGGGAGACAAGAAAAAAAGCACAGCATGGACAAACAATTGTGAACATAAACAAATCTTTGGGTACAAACCTATCCATCAATCTTTGAAAGTGCATGCACTACTGCATGCATGTCAGTGAAAAGTAAGTAGTACTTTCGACAACTGTGGAAGAAAGAATGCGACAGTACAGGGCCTGTGTGGAATTATTGATAACGATATTCAACATAAGGTCTCTGTAGCCAGATACCCGAGAGCCTTGCTGGTCACTATAAATCCATTCACAACAACACTCAATGGGGTTGGTCTGGAAGGTATAGTAGATAGAAAAGGAGAAATTGCTTTTTTTCTAGGTGTCCCCTCACTCACCAGGGTTGCCCCTTGGTGACATGCTTCATCATTGGGGCCATCCCAGTCCTCTACGGGCTGGGGCGTGCTGCGACTTGCGAATTACGTAGGAGCACTTACAAATGACTATGTGTGGTGCAGATGTGATAGTGGAGTGGACTAAGTGATGTGTTAAGGGATCAATTTAGAAGCAGAGAGAGATCCAAGAAATGCAGTCACAGTCAGAGAAAAAGGCAAGGGATACTGTATCTATGTGGTTGTAGTTGTCCTGTTGGAAGTGTTGGAAGTGTTAAGTAAGTTGCCTGCAGAAAAAAAATCCTCTTATTAGCGGCACTCCTCCATTGCAGCCGACGCTTCGTCCATCGATGTTGGTCACCAGAAGACACCCTGTAAAAAAAAGCACAGCATAGACAAACAATTGAACATAAACAATTCTTTGGGTACAAACCTATCCATCAATCTTTGAAAGTGCATGCACTACTGCATGCATGTCAGTGAAAAGTAAGTAGTACTTTCGACAACTGTGGAAGAAAGAATGCGACAGTACAGGGCCTGTGTGGAATTATTGATAACGATATTCAACATAAGGTCTCTGTAGCCAGATACCCGAGAGCCTTGCTGGTCACTATAAATCCATTCACAACAACACTCAATGGGGTTGGTCTGGAAGGTATAGTAGATAGAAAAGGAGAAATTGCTTTTTTTCTAGGTGTCCCCTCACTCACCAGGGTTGCCCCTTGGTGACATGCTTCATCATTGGGGCCATCCCAGTCCTCTACGGGCTGGGGCGTGCTGCGACTTGCGAATTACGTAGGAGCACTTACAAATGACTATGTGTGGTGCAGATGTGATAGTGGAGTGGACTAAGTGATGTGTTAAGGGATCAATTTAGAAGCAGAGAGAGATCCAAGAAATGCAGTCACAGTCAGAGAAAAAGGCAAGGGATACTGTATCTATGTGGTTGTAGTTGTCCTGTTGGAAGTGGTAAGTAAGTTGCCTGCAGAAAAAAAATCCTCTTATTAGCGGCACTCCTCCATTGCAGCCGACGCTTCGTCCATCGATGTTGGTCACCAGAAGACACCCTGTCCACTGCCTGCCTGATGCTGAATTGTGGCTCGCTACTGTGAAGCCTGACTCCATCCTTTTTCCCCCATTACAGAGACTGAAACCCGGCCTGTAATTATTCAACGAAAAACAGGAAGTGATATAATATTACAACACCACTGATAAATAAATATAAGGTATGTAGGCTGTGGAGTGCAAAAAGTCACAATTTGATTTTCCTAGTAGACAGTACAATATTTTTGAAAGTGCGTACTCTGTCTGAGTCACCTTTTGAAGGATAAATAAGTATGGGCAAATTAATGTAGCGGATCTTTCCCCTCAAGCTAGGTGTACTGTAAACTGTGTTTTAGACCAAAATTAGATCTTCCTAGCAGTGCTCCCACCCAGACCCTTACTAAAGCCAGTCGCAAAAATGTAGAAGACCCCCAATCAAATCTCGAAAAACGAGGCCTAGCAGAAAACTGGTGACAAAACTTACTTTGAAAGTAAAAGTAGGCCGAAGTACCCCCTTCCTAATTACCCCTTACCCACCGTGGATTGCATTCAAACCACTTGCAAGCAACCAAGCAAAAGTAGCCATAGCCAGCATCGCTCCAAGACTCGAAATCCCCCCCACTCAAACACATGCAATAGAAATACTGCTAACCCTAACGAACCCTAAGTTAAGAATAGTGGCAAAGGCTTTCTTTAACTATGCCAAATCCCCCCTTTCCCACCATGGATTTTCTTCAAATGACTTGCAACCAAAATTACACATTCTCACGAGTGCTCTAAGACCCCAGAACTCAGTTGCAAAAATCTAGAACACCCCGAAACACATGCAATCCTGCTGCTAGGGCTAACCCTAACGAACCCTAAGTTACAAAAAGTGCCAAAAGGCTTTTCCGCGAGGATTTTGTCCCAACCACTTCTACCCAGTATTAGACCTTCCCAGGAATGCCCCAAGACCCGCCAACCCAACCCACCCGCCAAGAAGCATAACACCCCCAAACAGGCCAAAAGCAAAATCTCATACTTGCAATATTTCTCGGCCTTCGGTCCATGGTAGCTAGGCCATAAGTCGGGGTTGCCACTACGGATTTCCTGAAAAGCAAATGCAATCAAGATTAGAGTGTCCCAGCAGTGCTCCCAGACCACGAAACTCACCCACAAACAGACGGAACCCCCCCTAAGAGCACCTCAAAGGCAAGCAAGTCATCAAAAACACAAAAAAAATTCCGCCTGGGATTTGGTCCAAAACACTTTTATCCGGTATTAGAGCTTCCCAGCAAATAATGGCCCCAGAGCCGTCAACCCAGGAGAAAACGAGTAGAAGACCCCCAAACAGCCAAAGAGCAAAAGTACAAAAATGGGGACTTAGTCAATTTTTCACAAATTTCCCAAATCACTCCGCGCGCCCTCTGCAGCTAGGCCCTAACTCCCCTCTGCCACCATGGATTTGCTTCAAACCTCTTGCAAAGTAAAGTATATATAGCCAGCAGTGCGCCCAGACCCCGAAACCCACCCACAAACACCAGGAAGCCCCCCAAACAGGCCCCCGAAAACGCTACATTGAGCAAAATGTCAGAAATAGCCAAAAAAAAATCGGCCTGGATTTTGTCCCAACCACTTCTACCCGGTATTAGACCTTCCCAGGAATGCCCCAAGACACGCCAACCCACCCGCCAAGAAGCATAACACCCCCAAACAGGCCAAAAGCAAAATCTCATGCTTGCAATATTTCTCGGCCTTCGGTCCAAACGCGCTGCGTAGCTAGGCCATAAGTCGGGGTTGCCACGACGGATTTCCTGAACAGCAAATGAAATCAAGATTAGAGTGTCCCAGCAGTGCTCCCAGACCCCGAAACTCACCCACAAACACCAGGAAGCCCCCCAAACAGGCCCCCGAAAACGCAACATTGAGCAAAATGTCAGAAATAGCCAAAAAAAAAATCGGCCTGGATTTTGTCCCAACCACTTCTACCCGGTATTAGACCTTCCCAGGAATGCCCCAAGACACGCCAACCCACCCGCCAAGAAGCATAACACCCCCAAACAGGCCAAAAGCAAAATCTCATACTTGCAATATTTCTCGGCCTTCGGTCCAAACGCGCTGCGTAGCTAGGCCATAAGTCGGGGTTGCCACGACGGATTTCCTGAAAAGCAAATGCAATCAAGATTAGAGTGTCCCAGCAGTGCTCCCAGACCCCGAAACTCACCCACAAACACCAGGAAGCCCCCCAAACAGGCCCCCGAAAACGCTACATTGAGCAAAATGTCAGAAATAGCCAAAAAAAATCGGCCTGGATTTTGTCCCAACCACTTCTACCCGGTATTAGACCTTCCCAGGAATGCCCCAAGACACGCCAACCCACCCGCCAAGAAGCATAACACCCCCAAACAGGCCAAAAGCAAAATCTCATACTTGCAATATTTCTCGGCCTTCGGTCCAAACGCGCTGCGTAGCTAGGCCATAAGTCGGGGTTGCCACGACAGATTTCCTGAAAAGCAAATGCAATCAAGATTAGAGTGTCCCAGCAGTGCTCCCAGACCCCGAAACTCACCCACAAACACCAGGAAGCCCCCCAAACAGGCCCCCGAAAACGCTACATTGAGCAAAATGTCAGAAATAGCCAAAAAAAAAATCGGCCTGGATTTTGTCCCAACCACTTCTACCCGGTATTAGACCTTCCCAGGAATGCCCCAAGACACGCCAACCCACCCGCCAAGAAGCATAACACCCCCAAACAGGCCAAAAGCAAAATCTCATACTTGCAATATTTCTTGGCCTTTGGTCCAAACGCGCTGCGTAGCTAGGCCATAAGTCGGGGTTGCCACGACGGATTTCCTGAAAAGCAAATGCAATCAAGATTAGAGTGTCCCAGCAGTGCTCCCAGACCACGAAACTCACCCACAAACAGACGGAACCCCCCCTAAGAGCACCTCAAAGGCAAGCAAGTCATCAAAAACACAAAAAATTTTCCGCCTGGGATTTGGTCCAAAACACTTTTATCCGGTATTAGAGCTTCCCAGCAATGGCCCCAGAGCCGTCAACCCAGGAGAAAATGAGTAGAAGACCCCCAAACAGCCAAAGAGCAAAAGTACAAAAATGGGGACTTAGTCAATTTTTCACAAATTTCCCAAATCACTCCGCGCGCGCTCTGCAGCTAGGCCCTAACTCCCCTCTGCCACCATGGATTTGCTTCAAACCTCTTGCAAAGTAAAGTATATATAGCCAGCAGTGCGCCCAGACCCCGAAACCCACCCACAAACACCAGGAAGCCCCCCAAACAGGCCCCCGAAAACGCTACATTGAGCAAAATGTCAGAAATAGCCAAAAAAAATCGGCCTGGATTTTGTCCCAACCACTTCTACCCGGTATTAGACCTTCCCAGGAATGCCCCAAGACACGCCAACCCACCCGCCAAGAAGCATAACACCCCCAAACAGGCCAAAAGCAAAATCTCATACTTGCAATATTTCTCGGCCTTCGGTCCAAACGCGCTGCGTAGCTAGGCCATAAGTCGGGGTTGCCACGACGGATTTCCTGAAAAGCAAATGCAATCAAGATTAGAGTGTCCCAGCAGTGCTCCCAGACCCCGAAACTCACCCACAAACACCAGGAAGCCCCCCAAACAGGCCCCCGAAAACGCTACATTGAGCAAAATGTCAGAAATAGCCCAAAAAAAAATCGGCCTGGATTTTGTCCCAACCACTTCTACCCGGTATTAGACCTTCCCAGGAATGCCCCAAGACACGCCAACCCACCCGCCAAGAAGCATAACACCCCCAAACAGGCCAAAAGCAAAATCTCATACTTGCAATATTTCTCGGCCTTCAGTCCAAACGCGCTGCGTAGCTAGGCCATAAGTCGGGGTTGCCACGACGGATTTCCTGAAAAGCAAATGCAATCAAGATTAGAGTGTCCCAGCAGTGCTCCCAGACCACGAAACTCACCCACAAACAGACGGAACCCCCCCTAAGAGCACCTCAAAGGCAAGCAAGTCATCAAAAACACAAAAAAAATTCCGCCTGGGATTTGGTCCAAAACACTTTTATCCGGTATTAGAGCTTCCCAGCAATGGCCCTAGAGCCGTCAACCCAGGAGAAAATGAGTAGAAGACCCCCAAACAGCCAAAGAGCAAAAGTACAAAAATGGGGACTTAGTCAATTTTTCACAAATTTCCCAAATCACTCCGCGCGCGCTCTGCAGCTAGGCCCTAACTCCCCTCTGCCACCATGGATTTGCTTCAAACCTCTTGCAAAGTAAAGTATATATAGCCAGCAGTGCGCCCAGACCCCGAAACCCACCCACAAACACCAGGAAGCCCCCCAAACAGGCCCCCGAAAACGCTACATTGAGCAAAATGTCAGAAATAGCCAAAAAAAATCGGCCTGGATTTTGTCCCAACCACTTCTACCCGGTATTAGACCTTCCCAGGAATGCCCCAAGACACGCCAACCCACCCGCCAAGAAGCATAACACCCCCAAACAGGCCAAAAGCAAAATCTCATACTTGCAATATTTCTCGGCCTTCGGTCCAAACGCGCTGCGTAGCTAGGCCATAAGTCGGGGTTGCCACGACGGATTTCCTGAAAAGCAAATGCAATCAAGATTAGAGTGTCCCAGCAGTGCTCTCAGACCCCGAAACTCACCCACAAACACCAGGAAGCCCCCCAAACAGGCCCCCGAAAACGCTACATTGAGCAAAATGTCAGAAATAGCCAAAAAAAAACTCGGCCTGGATTTTGTCCCAACCACTTCTACCCGGTATTAGACCTTCCCAGGAATGCCCCAAGACACGCCAACCCACCCGCCAAGAAGCATAACACCCCCTAACAGGCCAAAAGCAAAATCTCATACTTGCAATATTTCTCGGCCTTCGGTCCAAACGCGCTGCGTAGCTAGGCCATAAGTCGGGGTTGCCACGACGGATTTCCTGAAAAGCAAATGCAATCAAGATTAGAGTGTCCCAGCAGTGCTCCCAGACCCCGAAACTCACCCACAAACACCAGGAAGCCCCCCAAACAGGCCCCCGAAAACGCTACATTGAGCAAAATGTCAGAAATAGCCAAAAAAAAATCGGCCTGGATTTTGTCCCAACCACTTCTACCCGGTATTAGACCTTCCCAGGAATGCCCCAAGACACGCCAACCCACCCGCCAAGAAGCATAACACCCCCAAACAGGCCAAAAGCAAAATCTCATACTTGCAATATTTCTCGGCCTTCGGTCCAAACGCGCTGCGTAGCTAGGCCATAAGTCGGGGTTGCCACGACGGATTTCCTGAAAAGCAAATGCAATCAAGATTAGAGTGTCCCAGCAGTGCTCCCAGACCCCGAAACTCACCCACAAACACCAGGAAGCCCCCCAAACAGGCCCCCGAAAACGCTACATTGAGCAAAATGTCAGAAATAGCCAAAAAAAAAATCGGCCTGGATTTTGTCCCAACCACTTCTACCCGGTATTAGACCTTCCCAGGAATGCCCCAAGACACGCCAACCCACCCGCCAAGAAGCATAACACCCCCAAACAGGCCAAAAGCAAAATCTCATACTTGCAATATTTCTCGGCCTTCGGTCCAAACGCGCTGCGTAGCTAGGCCATAAGTCGGGGTTGCCACGACGGATTTCCTGAAAAGCAAATGCAATCAAGATTAGAGTGTCCCAGCAGTGCTCCCAGACCACGAAACTCACCCACAAACAGACGGAACCCCCCCTAAGATCACCTCAAAGGCAAGCAAGTCATCAAAAACACAAAAAAAATTCCGCCTGGGATTTGGTCCAAAACACTTTTATCCGGTATTAGAGCTTCCCAGCAATGGCCCCAGAGCCGTCAACCCAGGAGAAAATGAGTAGAAGACCCCCAAACAGCCAAAGAGCAAAAGTACAAAAATGGGGACAGTCAATTTTTCACAAATTTCCCAAATCACTCCGCGCGCGCTCTGCAGCTAGGCCCTAACTCCCCTCTGCCACCATGGATTTGCTTCAAACCTCTTGCAAAGTAAAGTATATATAGCCAGCAGTGCGCCCAGACCCCGAAACCCACCCACAAACACCAGGAAGCCCCCCAAACAGGCCCCCGAAAACGCTACATTGAGCAAAATGTCAGAAATAGCCAAAAAAAATCGGCCTGGATTTTGTCCCAACCACTTCTACCCGGTATTAGACCTTCCCAGGAATGCCCCAAGACACGCCAACCCACCCGCCAAGAAGCATAACACCCCCAAACAGGCCAAAAGCAAAATCTCATACTTGCAATATTTCTCGGCCTTCGGTCCAAACGCGCTGCATAGCTAGGCCATAAGTCGGGGTTGCCACGACGGATTTCCTGAAAAGCAAATGCAATCAAGATTAGAGTGTCCCAGCAGTGCTCCCAGACCCCGAAACTCACCCACAAACACCAGGAAGCCCCCCAAACAGGCCCCCGAAAACGCTACATTGAGCAAAATGTCAGAAATAGCCCAAAAAAAAATCGGCCTGGATTTTGTCCCAACCACTTCTACGCGGTATTAGACCTTCCCAGGAATGCCCCAAGACACGCCAACCCACCCGCCAAGAAGCATAACACCCCCAAACAGGCCAAAAGCAAAATCTCATACTTGCAATATTTCTCGGCCTTCGGTCCAAACGCGCTGCGTAGCTAGGCCATAAGTCGGGGTTGCCACGACGGATTTCCTGAAAAGCAAATGCAATCAAGATTAGAGTGTCCCAGCAGTGCTCCCAGACCACGAAACTCACCCACAAACAGACGGAACCCCCCCTAAGAGCACCTCAAAGGCAAGCAAGTCATCAAAAACACAAAAAAAATTCCGCCTGGGATTTGGTCCAAAACACTTTTATCCGGTATTAGAGCTTCCCAGCAATGGCCCCAGAGCCGTCAACTCACCTGCAAAGAGGTACAACAACACCCCCACAAGTGCTGAGTCTTTCTTCATTGGGCGTAAACCAGCCCTCTGGTTTGATGGAAATAGGAGTCTGGAGGAGGAGGATAGAGAAGCATGTTCTTCTAAACTTGTGAACCTGAGGAATGCAGACTGCGGCAACTTCAAATCAATTAGCAAACCAGTGAAGACAGTTCTGCTGATGGGCTTGATTTTGTGATTATCTGATTAAAGTTTGAAATATATTAACTGTGCACAACAAAGAAAGACAGACACACAGGAATAAAAGTGAATAAGGACGAAAAAGAAAGTTATTGGTTCGTTGTCTCATTTTCAGGGCTCGGTATCACGGTCCAGGAATAAGAATAAGGCTTCGTCATCATACTCTGCGAATTCAGGCAGGGTGAGCTCAGTGTCACCTGACAGAGTAGAAATTCCCTCATCTATGTTGCTGGCCACCTCCTCTTCATCCGGCACGCTTTCTCGTACTCTGAAATCTGGTGGTATGAGGTGCTGATTCATCTTGATCATTGTTAACCTCTCCACATTTTTGGGCGAGAGACGGCTCCGTTTGGGAGTTACAATGCCACCAGCAGCACTGAAAACCCGTTCAAAAGACACGCTTGCGAGTGGGCAAGAAAAGTAGTTTAAAGCCAGGTTGGTGAGCTGTGGCCACAATTCTTTTTCCCCATGCCAATACGCCAATGGGTCAGAATTAACATAGACCTCTGTTGAGTCATTCAGATAGTCCTTCACCATCGACTCAAGGTCCTCATCAAAGGTTCCTCCACTTTGCTTAGCTCTTGCTGTGCCTCTGACCTTTTGAGAACCAAACCCACGCAGAGCTAGCCAATCCTCTTCAGCCTCCAATGTTTCTGTTGTGTCTCGTGCAGATGATCCGGTTGCCGGTGTCTTTAACGGCTGAGAGGTCACTTGTGCCACAGCCACAGGTGCAGAAGTGGATTGTTTTGACTGGGGATGACCTGCTGATGTACTGCCATTTCCTTCAATTTTCAGCCGTTCTGTTTCAAACCTCTTGGCTGACAAGGCTAGCCAACGTTTGTACTTTGGAACATGTTCATCATCAAAAGGAAAGAATGCTTGGCCTGCCAGCGCCTTTTTGTAGCGTGGATCCAGAATAGTAGCACAAATGTAATGCTGTTCTGAGTGGATCTTTTTAAGACTTTCATCACCTTGTAGGAGCTCTAATAATTTCTCAGCCAGAAGCAAAGAGTCTTGGTTTTTGTCATCTTTTTCAAACACAGAACACACCTCCTTCAGTTGGTCCTCCAGCATGTACAACAATGGGATAGCTTTTCCCAAATTAGAGTCCTCCTTGCTGACTGCACGCGTGAAGAACTCAAAAGGACGAAGCATGCGTGTCAGGCTTTGAACTATGTTCCATTGCGCCGCACCCATCCTCAGCTCCTCTGTACCCTCTGTAAGGAAATATTGATTGAGTTCCGTATACTGCTCATACAGACGCTCAAGCATGTAGAAGGTTGAGTTCCAACGTGTTACCACCTCCTGGATGAGTGCTTTCACTGGCATTTGACGTTGATATAGCAGGCTCCTCAGCTGCTTCCGGGCCTTAAAAGAATGGCTGAAATGCTTGCACATTTTTCGGCAGGTGTCCAATACACTGTACGCTGCACTGCCTTTATTACCCAAGAATTTTTGGACAACCAGGTTTATACAGTGCGCCAAACACGGCACTCTGAAATAGTCACCGTCCCTCATGGCCTTAACTATATTGGCGCCATTGTCCGTGGAAACATAACCAACCTGGCGTTTTAGTGGGGACAGGCAGTTAAGGACCTTTGTGTTAAAGACATGCAAAATGTTTTCTGCTGTGTGACGTTTCTCCAAACCAAACATGGCTAGTGTTGCATGTTTCCGAGCAGCTTTAAAAACAATGTCCGCGTCAACACCTGCGTTTAGCTTTGCTTTAGCCCCTGAAAAAGAGACCCAGTGTGCAGTGATGCACATGTAATCAGCGCCTGCGCCACTGGTCCACATGTCTGTTGTCAGATGTATAGTGTGAACAGCACTCTTCTGCAAAGCTGCCCCAATCACCTTCAGAACATCTTCATGTAGTGCTGGAACCGCAACTCGGGCAAAATAGAACCGGCTAGGAACCTTCCATTTAGGGCAGAGCGCTGCCACTAATTCTAGAAAACCAACCCCTTCTACAAAAGAAAAAGGGAGAAGGTCCAGAGCTAGCATTTTAGCCAGCTTAGTGTTATACAGACGCGTCAGTGGGTGGTTGCGTTCATATTGCGCTTCTGTAAACAACATCTTTTTAATGTTGCCCTGGACCAAGGATTTACGGGATGATGATGATATCTTCGACCCAGTTACGCTCGCTGATGAACTTTTCCGCATTGATGTCTCACTCTCTCCCACACTCTTAGTGTGCCTCACATGGGGTGTGCTGCTGACAGGGGTACTGGTTGTAAGTGAAGTGTTTGAATCGTCTTCTTCCTCCTCGTCATCATCAGAGGAAAAATCAACGTTTTCATTACGTGCAATTCTGGCTTGCTTAAACGCCTCTAGGTGCGGAAACCATTGGACAGCGTGCGCTCTCTTAAGATGACCTCTCTGGCCTCCGGTACCATAGTTAGAACCAAGCTTACCACGACCAACTCGAAGCTTACAAATGCTACAAATGGCTACGTTTTCCATTTTTGGGCAAACACTAAAGAAGTCCCAAACTGGAGACTTGAATGTCTTTGGGGGCCGGAGGAGGCGGCGATACTGGTGGTGGTGGTCCTCCTGCTAATGCCAGATGAAGTGGAGGATGTGGATTGCCGAACTTCAGTACGTTTTGCACTTTCACCACCACGAATTGAGGTCGAGGTGGGTACCTTCTTGCGAGGAAGAAATATGGAAGCGGTAGGTTTTGGTGTACTACTTAACTCCAAATCTAATGATTGTTGTGTTTCCATTTCAATTGCCTCCTCGTCGAGATCATCATCACGCTCAGCAGCTTCTCGGGATAGGGTCAAAATGTCTCTTTGCTGCATGCCCGGTGGGGCTGCAGTGACCTTTGTGATGACTGGCTCGTCGTCATCGTGAGAGGCTTCATCACCAGCAGTATCTGTCACTTCTTGTTGAGCCTCATCACACTCCATAGGTATGAGTTTTTCGACGACCTTCCTTTTACGCTTAGGTACCTTTGTCAGATCATGGTGTGCCTCATCCTCAGACCGCAGTGGTGGTTCCCAAGCTGGATCCGTATCATCAGAAGGAGGTGGGCTTGAAGAAGATGTAGACACCCCCCTTGATCTTTTCCTTGCTAGGGATGTGGAAGACAATGAATGATCATCAGGAGGAGTGGCTTCCAATGATACCTCGGCTTCATTGTCGATTTCCTGATGTGCCCCTACTTCGGGAGGAACAACTATTGTGGGCACTTGTGAACCTCCATGCACCTTTGCTTGCGCATCTCCTTTTGCTGCCTCTCCTTCCACATGTACTTGGGCGTGTACTTGCACATGGTGTTGTTGTTGCGGCTGTGGTTGTTCAACACTTGTCAGATGAGTTACAACAACCTGTGTTGATTCAGGGACATTGCTGCTACTTTCTTGCGATGAGCCAACATCACTGGTTGATGGTGATTGGAGAAGTACACTGACTGCCTCTGAAGCACTCAAGGGCTTTGACTTAAGTTGGCGTGGTGGTGGAGGCACTGAACCCAATGGAGCAGGGGTGCTGCTCCCAGCTTGGTCCCCAGCAGATCCTGCTGCTGCAGGCGTACTTTTTTTTTCTCCCAAAAAACGTGGCGGGTGGCACACCAGCCTCCTTGGTAACTTGCTTCTTCTGCTCCTTACTAGCAACTTTCTTGCTAGAGGAGCTACGGAGACCTTTTTTTGGGGCCATCTTCTTCAGAGCAGGTCAGACAGCAGGCCGCAGTTGCACGAATTGTAGAGTTGTCTGAGGCTAGACGTGACGTCGCGTGACGTTATGCTGCACACACACACCGCTGCAGGACTTCTTCCTGGCACTGGTGGTTCTCTTGAGTCTTGTGCACCTAAAAACAATGGAAGACAGAGGAACATCAGTTCAGTTATACAGCACAAAAAAATCGAAAAACACTGCAAAATCAGCACAATCCCATTCCATCCATGCCCTCCATGATGTTTAAGTTCAAGACAGCCCACAGAAAGACTAGGCCCATGCTAGACTCAAATACCCCTGGTGAAAAGGCCACAATTACAGGCCCAAAAAACGAAAGTCACTGAAAAATCAGCACAATCCCAATCCATCCATGCCCTCCATGATGTTTAAATTCAAGACAACCCACAGAAAGACTAGGCCCATGCAAGACTCACTACCCCTGGGCATAAATAAAGGTTGAAATGTAGGCAAAATGGTTGCAGGCCTAACAACAAAGCCTGCATTCAAAATGGCCACTTGCCTGCCAGCACATGGCCAGTGCCTGTAGCTGCACTCAAAATGGCCACCAGCCACATGGCCTGTCCCTCCCCATGAACACCCCCAAAAATCGAAAAACACTGCAAAATCAGCACAATCCCATTCCATCCATGCCCTCCATGATGTTTAAGTTCAAGACAGCCCACAGAAAGACTAGGCCCATGCTAGACTCAAATACCCCTGGTGAAAAGGCCACAAGTACAGGCCCAAAAAACGAAAATCACTGAAAAATCAGCACAATCCCAATCCATCCATGCCCTCCATGATGTTTAAATTCAAGACAACCTACAGAAAGACTAGGCCCATGCTAGACTCAAATACCCCTGGTGAAAAGGCCACAAGTACAGGCCCAAAAAACGAAAATCACTGAAAAATCAGCACAATCCCAATCCATCCATGCCCTCCATGATGTTTAAATTCAAGACAACCCACAGAAAGACTAGGCCCATGCAAGACTCACTACCCCTGGGCATAAATAAAGGTTGAAAAGTAGGCAAAATGGTTGCAGGCCTAACAACAAAGCCTGCATTCAAAATGGCCACTTGCCTGCCAGCACATGGCCAGTGCCTGTAGCTGCACTCAAAATGGCCACCAGCCACATGGCCTGTCCCTCCCCATGAACACCCCCAAAAATCGAAAAACACTGCAAAATCAGCACAATCCCATTCCATCCATGCCCTCCATGATGTTTAAGTTCAAGACAGCCCACAGAAAGACTAGGCCCATGCTAGACTCAAATACCCCTGGTGAAAAGGCCACAAGTACAGGCCCAAAAAACGAAAATCACTGAAAAATCAGCACAATCCCAATCCATCCATGCCCTCCATGATGTTTAAATTCAAGACAACCTACAGAAAGACTAGGCCCATGCTAGACTCAAATACCCCTGGTGAAAAGGCCACAAGTACAGGCCCAACAAACGAAAATCACTGAAAAATCAGCACAATCCCAATCCATCCATGCCCTCCATGATGTTTAAATTCAAGACAACCTACAGAAAGACTAGGCCCATGCTAGACTCAAATACCCCTGGTGAAAAGGCCACAAGTACAGGCCCAAAAAACGAAAATCACTGAAAAATCAGCACAATCCCAATCCATCCATGCCCTCCATAATGTTTAAATTCAAGACAACCCACAGAAAGACTAGGCCCATGCAAGACTCACTACCCCTGGGCATAAATAAAGGTTGAAAAGTAGGCAAAATGGTTGCAGGCCTAACAACAAAGCCTGCATTCAAAATGGCCACTTGCCTGCCAGCACATGGCCAGTGCCTGTAGCTGCACTCAAAATGGCCACCAGCCACATGGCCTGTCCCTCCCCATGAACACCCCCAAAAATCGAAAAACACTGCAAACTCAGCACAATCCCATTCCATCCATGCCCTCCATGATGTTTAAGTTCAAGACAGCCCACAGAAAGACTAGGCCCATGCTAGACTCAAATACCCCTGGTGAAAAGGCCACAAGTACAGGCCCAAAAAACGAAAATCACTGAAAAATCAGCACAATCCCAATCCATCCATGCCCTCCATGATGTTTAAATTCAAGACAACCTACATAAAGACTAGGCCCATGCTAGACTCAAATACCCCTGGTGAAAAGGCCACAAGTACAGGCCCAAAAAACGAAAATCACTGAAAAATCAGCACAATCCCAATCCATCCATGCCCTCCATAATGTTTAAATTCAAGACAACCCACAGAAAGACTAGGCCCATGCAAGACTCACTACCCCTGGGCATAAATAAAGGTTGAAAAGTAGGCAAAATGGTTGCAGGCCTAACAACAAAGCCTGCATTCAAAATGGCCACTTGCCTGCCAGCACATGGCCAGTGCCTGTAGCTGCACTCAAAATGGCCACAAGCCACATGGCCTGTCCCTCCCCATGAACACCCCCAAAAATCGAAAAACACTGCAAAATCAGCACAATCCCATTCCATCCATGCCCTCCATGATGTTTAAGTTCAAGACAGCCCACAGAAAGACTAGGCCCATGCTAGACTCAAATACCCCTGGTGAAAAGGCCACAAGTACAGGCCCAAAAAACGAAAATCACTGAAAAATCAGCACAATCCCAATCCATCCATGCCCTCCATGATGTTTAAATTCAAGACAACCTACAGAAAGACTAGGCCCATGCTAGACTCAAATACCCCTGGTGAAAAGGCCACAAGTACAGGCCCAAAAAACGAAAATCACTGAAAAATCAGCACAATCCCAATCCATCCATGCCCTCCATGATGTTTAAGTTCAAGACAGCCCACAGAAAGACTAGGCCCATGCTAGACTCAAATACCCCTGGTGAAAAGGCCACAAGTACAGCCCCAAAAAACGAAAATCACTGAAAAATCAGCACAATCCCATTCCATCCATGGCCTCCATGATGTTTAAGTTCAAGACAGCCCACAGAAAGACTAGGCCCATGCTAGACTCAAATACCCCTGGTGAAAAGGCCACAAGTACAGCCCCAAAAAACGAAAATCACTGAAAAATCAGCACAATCCCAATCCATCCATGCCCTCCATGATGTTTAAGTTCAAGACAACCCACAGAAAGACTCAGTCCACCCACCACTGAGTACCCCTGGGCAAAAGGCCCCAAAACAGCCCAAAAATCGAAAATTCCAAAATTTTAGTTGCAGCAACTGTAATGCCCCAAACAAACTTACTTGTAAAATTTCTAATCCAACAGTGATCCAAAGAAAGTCAAAAAGGCTTCAAATCCAAAGATCCAGCAGCATCCACAAAAAGTAATCCTTCCAGCTCCAGATCCAAATGAAAAGTGACCAGGAGATGGACAAAGCACTGGGAGGAGCCTGCTGAACAGGAACAGGAAGTTGAAGACTGTGGGGCACTTCCTTCCTCCCACGGGAAATTCGCAAATCTCGCGGATTGCGAATTTCCCAAAAATCCGCAAAATCCGCGAGCGAAACGGATTTTCCGCCCATGCTTAATTCCAACACAATCTTAGTGTTTTTTCTTCCATAGAGAGTTCTCTGAGGTCTAATTTTTGTTGCATAACTATAAAGGATATCACATGCCGCAGTATTCCTTTGCCTCTTAGGAGCTGAGGGCCCCTAAATTCCTTTGCTACTGCCTGCGTAAATATCTGTAGTTGGGCTGCCAGATAGTACAATTCAAAGTCCGGGACCGCTAGCCCCCCCTCCGCTTTTGGTTTTATCAGTGTTGCTCGGCCCACTCTCTGCCTACCAGATCCCCCAAAAAAAACCACTATCAATGATTTCAATGATTTAAATATTGAGCACGGGATCCAGACAGGCAGCGTTGTAAAAAAATATAACAGCCTAGGTAATGCCACCATTTTCAATAGGGCTATGCGACCCGTTACCGACAGCAGGATTGTTGCCCAAAAGGCCATGTTCCCCTTCAGTGTTCTCACACATCTCCCCACATTCCCTTCTAGCATATCATTAGCTCTGTGATAAATATGGACCCCCAGGTATGCCAGACATGTCGGCTTCAATCTTACCTCTCAAGCCGTCTCAGGTGGTGGCCCTCCCGGCCTTATCGGAAATAGGCATGTTTTGGACCAGTTCACCCACAAGCCTGAAATATCTCTGAAGTCCGCTAGCAAGCTCGCAGCTCCCTGCAGTGCCTCCCCTGGTTTCTCTAGTAACAGCAGTAGGTCGTCAGCATATAGCGAAATATGTTGTCTGTCACACCTGTATATCAGGCCTATATATTTCATTCCTGACCTGGCTCGTGCTGCCAGTGGTTCTATTGCTAGGGCAAACAACAAAGGGGAGAGCGAACATCCCTGCCTCGTTCCCCGGGCCACTGGATATTGGGTTGAGATCAATGTTCCCATCTTCACTTTTGCTACTGCGGATGTATAGAGCACCTTAGTCCAAGTCATCCCCTGCCCCAAAACGTCCCAAAGTCTTATAAAGGTATAGCCATTCCAAGCTATCAAATGCTTTCTCTATATCCACTGAATGCACCATGGGTTGCTGTGCTTCAGGCTGATCCTCTTCTAAAATCCTCAGCAAACGTCGCACATTAGAGGCTGTATTTCTTGTCGGGATAAACCCCGCCTGATCCTCATGGATCAGTGCAGTCATTTGCTGCAAGAGGCGAGTCGCCAAGATTCTGCTCAGAATCTTGTAATCAGTAGTCAACATTGATAATGGTAGGTATGAGGCCGTATCGGTTCCCGCTCGACCAGGCTTCAACAGTGGAATTACTAATGCTTTCCTCATGGAGTCAGGGAGACGACCGAGCTCCTTTGCCTCTCTATACACCTCCAACAACCTGGGAGCCAGCAGGTCCACATTTTTCCAAATAAACTCTATTGGCAGCCTGTCCACTCCTGGCATTTTGTTTCGGGCCATGTGCTTAATAGCGCTCCTGATTTCCCCCAACGTTATGTCATTACCCAAACATTTCGCCTGTTCCTCTTCTAGCTCTGGGAGTAACACCTCATCCAGGAAAGAATCAATATCCACCTCCCCCGCCATCAGCGAACTCCTATACAAAGCTTAATAATACTGTAAGAATCTGTTTACAATCGCACTTTGGGTGAGCACCACCTGTCCGGCATTGTCCTCCAGTGTCAATATGGGTGAGCCCAGTTTCATCGGGTTGGCCAACCAAGCAAGTAATGATCCCGCTTTATCCCCTTCAGTGTGCGCTTTCGTGGTATAGGTTTTATAATCGAAGCAACGCAATCTCTCTACTTCCACTGCTACTCCTTCTGTAGCTGCAGCTACCTCTTCTTGAAACTCAGGGTGGCAAGGCCTATCTAATTCCGCCTTCCGCAGTTTACTCTCGGCTCGGTCTACATCTTGTAATAGTACTTTCCTCACACCTAAATGTTTGCTGATGCAGAGCCCCCGAATCACTACTTTAAAAGCACCCCATTCAATCGCTCTTGTGGAGGTTGTACCAGTATTTTCAGTGAATTAATGTGTTATTCCCTCAGCTACTTCTCTTTGGAAAAGCGGATCATCTAAAGTTTCAGGTCTCAGTCGCCATGTGGGGATGGCAGACGCCTCCGCCACCCAATGCATAGTAAACAGCAGGGGGTTGTGATCCGATAGTGTTCTGGCCAGGTATTCCGTGTGCACTTTGCAGGGTACTATTCCTGTAAGGCATAAAACTGCATCTAAGCGAACATGCAAATCATGCATCACAGAGAAGTATGAGTAGTCTCGGTCATATGAGTGGTGTGTGCGCCATATGTCTACTAGGTTACATCTATATTTAGCTAACCTATGTACAGGGGAGTCCGCCAGAGGGGGGGTGTGACATGTCTCTTGATACTTCCGCTATGGAGTTGAAATCACCTCCCAGCACTACAGAGCCAGCAAAGGTAATGTGCCAACGTGCCAGTTAGTTGCTCAAGAAAATGCTCTTGGTCACTATTTGGTGCATAGATGCTACAAAGAGATATATCCCTACCATGGAGTCTCCCTTCTATTGCCACAAACCTGCCTTCAGGATCTATTGTTTGTCGTGTTACCTGAAAAGGAACCCCAGCTCTAATCCATATCATTCCTCCCCGTGCGAACGCAGAATATGCAGTGCTAAAAACCTGTCCGCTCCATCTTCGCTGTAGAGCTAGTCCCTCTGCCTTAGTGAGATGCGTTTCCTGAAGTATTGCTATGTGTACTCCTCTTCTAATTAAATACACATGAATCTTGTGGCGCCGCGTCATAGTGTGAAGGCCCCTCACATTCCAGGTAATACACCGCAGATCAGGTAACGTCCCCATTCTTGCCATACAGTATCCATGTTTTAGTTCGAGCCCCAGCTTGCACACCGGAGGGTTCTGTAACCCAGCTGTCCTCCCAACCACCCAACATCCCCTCCCCCAAGAACAGGACCTAGAACTAACCAGCTAGTCCCCATCCAAACCCCTAGAACAATTAACACACAACTAATCCCATCAGTAGTCACTGAGGGCATGCCTTATGGGTTACGAGGGAGTCTCAGTGCCAGCGGGCCGCTGCTGATAGTTTGGAATTATTCCGCCCTGACAACCCGGAATTAGCTATATCATACAACCTTCCCCCCTTGCCCGCCATTGTAGTCTCAGTGAACACCAGTGAGCAGCCCAACAGGTCAAGCCTAGGACATCTCTATTGAGGTGGAGACTTCTCACTCCTCCCCCCCACACACCACACATCCTCTGAAATTGTTAATTTGTTACATCGGCAGTGTCTAGAATCCCTCTCACCACTCCCGGTAGTTCCGCAGCAGGCCTTTACTCGTCCAGTATCCCATCCACTGTCGCTGGCATGACCGGTGGCAACTTAATGCTGTCCGCTTCCTAGGCCTCGGTATAGAGTGCTCCTTGTCCTATTCTGAGTCAGTACCCTCACATCAGAGCAGCCTGTGATCTCCAGAAAGAGCCGATATCGTCTCCAGCACTCCCTGTCGCTCCATCTCTGTTTGTGGCATTGTGGGCCTTCGCAATCCTCGCCTCCTCTGCCGTATTCTTTGCGATTTGCGCTGCGGGAGCCCTTCCGAGGCGCCCTGTGTTCTTCGTCCCTGACCATCTTTCCCAGCTCTATATGATTCTAGCCAGGTCCATGCGTCTTCCGGAGTGTCATAGAAGCTGGTTGAATCGTCTACTATTATTTTTAATTTGGCGGGAAACAACAAAGAATACTGGAGACCCTCTTTTTTTTATATATTTTTTTTATTGAAGTTGTATTTAGTATTATACAGTATATGTCTCAAAGCAAAAATTTCACAAACGCTTATAATTACATTCATTTTGAATTCATCCCAATATATAGCAATTTACTCAAAATACCAACCCCAAATTTGCTCAAACTTTTTTATACTACCGACTCTTTTAGCATATAAATGTTCACTTCTCCTAACCTTTTTCATTTTTTCGAGCCATTCCAAAAACGTTGGAACTTTTGTTGAACGCCAGTTCTGTAGCAATAAGGACCGAGCAACGGCCATTATGATATAAATCATTTTTTTCAAATAATTTGTAAATGTACATTCGGGATCATATCCAAATAAAAGCATTTTTGCATTACATGGGATTAATAGCATATAGAAAGTTTTTAGAAAAACTAAAATTTCTTCCCCAAAAGACTTCATTTTGGGACAATACGCTATAATATGAGACCAATTGGCCTGCACACAATTGCACTGTCTGAAACAACTGGCTGATGCATTATTGTACATTTTAGCAATAATTACTGGTGTGCGGTATAATAGCCATTTGCTAAAATAAAGCATTCAACGCCAATTTGCGCCACGCAGAACACAGAAATTAAATTGGTTAATAGTTTTCCATATTTCAGTTGATAGTACTTGGTTTTCCTGTTTGTCCCATTTACGGATAGCTTTAAAGGTCAACTCATCCTCCCTACTCTGTGCGAGGCACTGTTTCCATGCCCCAGGTTTCTTCATCTCATTGTTAACAAAAAGATCCAATGCTAATGGAGAGGAATTATTAGTAATAATACTGGGGTCTAGTTGCATCAATGTAGGATATATCAAGTTAGTGTAGGACCCGATTAACAAAAAATTACCGGAAATCAAACATATCATATCGTTGACAGAGAGCCAGGTCCCATTCCTTAGGAAATCAGATAATGTTTTAAACCCTGCCTGCCCCCAGTTTTCTATAACAATTGGATCGATCTTAATCCTTAAAAATGAAAAGGCGCCAATTAAGGGAGTTGTTAGGTGGATAGGAGGAAGCGAATATTTCTTATGCATTGCATCGCGCCGTTTAAAAAAACAATTTAAAGTCTTGTAGCGAACAAATTTGGGTGATTTCGGTACAAGCAAAGGGGATGCGATTTGAATTTCTAAACATTTTAAATCGAAAAATAATTTATGAAAAACCCAGTGCCTGGGTTTGTATTTTTTAATCTCTCTAGGTACTGCGCAAAATATGCGTAATAGTAATCTTTCAAATTTGGTAAAGAAAGACCTCCATATTCAGTTTCTGCAGTTAAAGTTCGTAAGTCTATTCTAGGCGTTTTTTTTGCCCAAATAAATTTAGAGAACATAGATTCTATTTTCGAATAAAAAGAACCTGGTAGATAAACTGGAATTGATGAAAATAAGAAATTAAAAAGTGGAAGGATCGACAATTTAATCACGGCGGTGCGGCCTAAAATGGACAATGGTAAAGGGTCCCAGCGGGCAAACATTGATTGAACTTTTTTAATTAATGAAACAAAATTTAATGTATAAGTCTAGGATATTGGGAGAGAACAAGATCCCCAAATATCTTTTCGGTTTTGACTTGATGCAGCCTTGTAGATCTCTATGCAGGATTGGGTCTGCCCCCCCACAAACTAATATTTCCTTTTTTTTTTATTAATGCGATAACCTCTCAAAGTTTCGAACTCTTCAAAAATTTTGAGTATGTGTGTCTGTGATGCAAAATCAGGTTTGATTAGTAACATGATATCATCTGCGTAGAGTTTGATCTTGGCCATGGCAGTGACTGGCGGAGTGATCTGAAGACAATTCCTGATGGCAACAGCTAGTGGTTCAATAAAAAAAGCAAAAAGAATAGGTGACAAGGGGCAACCTTGCCTGGTGCCGCGTTGTACTGATATTGAGCCTACTGATGATTTGTTTATAATAATGTTTGCTCTAGCACCCGTGTACAGATTCTGTATAAAATTAATAATATGTTGTGGAATCGCAAACTTTCTTAAAATAAAGAAAAGAGTGTCCCAAACCACCAAATCAAAAGCTTTCTCTGCATCCAGTAAAAGAACTAAGGCCTGTATCCCCCATGAGTCAAAGTAATCTAATGCTTCAACTAAAAAATGTGTGTTTGTAAATAATTGTCTACCTATGATGAACCCGTTTTGATCGGGATGGATCAACTCCGCCGTGAAATTATTAAAGCGAAGTGAAAGCAATTTGGTGGTTATTTTGTAATCTGAGTTTAGTAAGGTAATTGGCCTATATGAGTTCGGATCTTTGGGTTCCTTCCCCCTTTTCAAAAAACTAATGACTGTACCTTCATGAAGGATTCAGGGATTTGCCCTCCTTTAAGCATTGAGTTTAATAATATTAGAAAAAAATCACTAAAGGAGCTAAAAAAAACTTTAAAGAATTCTGAAGGAAGGCCATCAGGGCCGCAAGCTTTACCTAATGGCAGATCTTTTACCACTGCTTCCAATTCTGCTTTAACAAATGGTTTTAGCATATGCTTCTGATCTTCCAGAGATAGACTTGGAATTTCATGACGCCCCAAGAAATCAGATAATTTTTGGTGATCGATAGTGTTATTTATAGTATAAATTCTATCGTAGTGTTGAAGCATAATAGAATTTATTTCGGCCTGAACGAATGTATCGATGTGAGTGACAGGATTTTTTAAAGAATTAATTATATTTGAAGCCGCCTGCTCTTTTACTTGCCAAGCTAGAAATTTTCCTGTAAAGTTGCGCTCTTCGTATACTTTTGTGATTGTTTTCAGAAGGCCTTTTCACTTTGTTCATAATAGTGGGTACTAAGTTCATGTTTGGCCTCTCTCAGTTGATTTAATACATCACCATTTGGTTTACAATATTGTCGTAATGTAAGATCCTGATTTTTTTGTAATAGAGAGTTCCTAGTGATTTTCACAGCAGACCATTCAGCCGCATCTTTGCTAATGACTATACCCCGTATAAAGGCCTTTAATGAGTCCCAAATTATATGAAGAGGGGCTGTACCTATATTACGATCAATATATTCTGTAATCTCTAATTTTAGCGCAGATACCCATTTCGTATCCTGTAAGTAAATTTGATTAAACATCCATCTTTTCACAGTTTGAGTGTTCTCTTCATAGTCAAAATTAATCACCAGCATGGCATGGTCTGAAAAACCATTATGGTAGAATTTCTGCGAGAGAAATTTGAGCTGTCTAGAGGCCATAAAAAAATCTATACGGGATGAGGATTTAAACCTGCCAGACCAGCAGGTAAACTCAGTTTTTCAGAGATATATCAGGCACCACGGATCACACAATCCTAATATTGATATATAGTTTAACATAGTCCTATAAGATCTAGGTTTGGACTGTCTTTTGAGGGATGAAGTAGAATCTAAATTAGGGTTCATAAGTATATTGAAATCACCACCTATAATGATGTCTCCACCCACCAGTAACAGAGATTGAAACAGAGCTTCGTATATCTGGGGACTATCATCTATAGGGTCGTAAAAGCAAACAAAAGTTATTGGATTACGAAAGGATTTAAATTTGCATGAAGACCAACACCAGCGACCTGAAGGATCGCTTTCTGTCTGAACAATCTCAATCTCTAAATTTTTATTCAGAAAGAGAGCAACTCCGCGTTGTGAACCCATTGCGCATGAAAAACCCCGATACGAAGCCCAAGTTTTAAACATATTAAAATCCTCTTTTTTGGAAGCTGTAATATGAGTTTCCTGTAACATTACCACCGCAGGATTTTCAGTCCTAATCCAAGATTCTATTGCTCGCATTTTTCTACCATTATTCAAGCCATTCACATTAAACTATACCAATTTCAAACTCTTATTGAGCGGCATGTTACATAATTAACTGCTGAAAATAATACAGATTCTAACCAAGAAATATCTTATATCACCAAAGTACCTAGAAAGTGATTTTTTACAAAAAATAGTTCTACTGCATACAACTTCAATTTTTTCAAAATTTTCCCCTATTGTCCCAACCCCACCCCCACTTTCACCTGTGGCCCTCTTCTTTCTACATTTCCCACGCTGGCCACTGGTGCTCTTCCCTTTTCTTAGAGGTGTCTTGGTATAACACCCCATTGACTCCCAGCACCCCTTCCACGACCCCCCACCCACAGCCTCCACAATTCCATCACATATCTTTAGCCAGGCGACATCTTACTAAGCAGCTCTTGTGCTTCTGCAACATCGGTTAATAAATGAAATTTGCCCTTGATCAGCACCCTAAGTTTAGATTGTTGTGCGATTGCGGCCTGAGCTCCCTTAGCCTTAAACAAATGAAGTAGTTTAACAAATTCTTTTCTGCGGCGAGCAGCGGCCACAGACATGTCTGAAAAAATCCTGCATTTAGCTGTAGCACTGGCAGCGAATTGACCTTGTTTGCTGGCCCTTGATAAAATGGTCTCTTTTATTCGAATATCAGCAAAGTTCAACAGGATTGTACGAGGGAGAGCAGAATTGGGAAAAGGCTGGGCCGGTACCCGATGTGCTCGGGTAATCGTCAGGTCACCTTTTAACTCCGGTATGACTTCATGTAGTAAAAAGGAGGACACCCATTTGATCATATCAGCCCCCTCAATTTTCTCGGGGACCCCGACTATTCTTAGGTTTGATCGACGATTAAAGTTTTCAAGTTCATCCAGTTTGACTTCTAAAGCCTTAGAAGATTTATAGGTATTTTGACCATCCTTTTTAACCTGGAACATCTCATCCTCTAGGACTGAAATCCTAGCTTTAGCTTCATGAAGGCGAGGGAGAAAGGTGGATACAAGATCTTCAATTTTATCCAAACGATTCTGGATCCCAACCAATTCAGCTCTTTGAAATTGCTTAACTTCCCGCATCTCATTCAATATCAGATTTAACATATCTTTAACTGATAGTTGCAGTGACCCAACTGTCTGGGTGGTTTCTGGATCCGTATCAAGAGTTGTGCTTAGTACTTCAGCCCCTTCAGTTGGGCAAATTGTCGAATGGATGGCAACTGAGCCTGCAGGGTTATCTGTATTATTCATTAAAGAGGTTACCACTCCTGCTGGAAAGGGTGCTGCCCTTAAATTTGAAGAATGAGATGATGATGTATCAGCGCTAAGAGATAAAGTGTCAATCTGTAAGGGCTCTGTGTTTGAAACAGTAATTGCTAGGGCTGGGCCGGGGCCGGAGCCAGGGTCTGGATCAGAAATGGTTATAGTGGAGTTATTAGCGGCTAATAAATTGAGTTTGGCGTCGAAAAGAGGAAACTGTTTCAATGGCTTATTAGTAGTCGTCATATTTCTTAAATGTAAATTACCATTCAAAGTCTCTTGGTGCACTTCTGAGGTACTAATGTTCCCAAATGTCTCTTCCTCGGAAGTCAGGAAGGAGTCCTCCTTGCCTTCTTCAGCTGCTAATCTGGCGGCCGCTGCTGCTGCTTCTTCTTCTTTTGCTTGGAGGCGACGGGTTCTAGCTATGGCTCGAACCCCAGCTCGAGTTTGCCCATTAAAGCGGCCCTATTATACTCCGTTCCTTTTCCGTACTTTCACAAATGAAAAGGAAAAATATGTCAGTGAATAATGGGAAATATAATTTGCTTTAATTTTCCCAGCTCTTGTCTCTCTTTTTTTCCGTTTTTTTCTTTTCTTTTGTGCAGAGTCTTCTACTTTCTAGCGCCAATGCCTCCAACGCTATGCCTTGAAAGCTTAGAAGTCTTATTTCCACCTGCAACAGTATCTATTATTTCAGTGCTTAATTAAGGAGAAAACATCGGTATCATGCAATTAGCACTGAGCCAACTAATTGTCGAATGGCTGCAGCCACCTCAGTTCGTCTCGTCCCCAAGTTGCAGACAGTAGCCCAGAGCCCAATGATATTGTCAAAATGCTGAGAAAAAAAAAAAAGGTCCAAATCCAAACCCAGTTTCCTTTCTCTTTGTTTCTCTCCGTTTTCTCCCAGCAATTACAGCAGTCTTTTTGTTTTTTTTCCCCTTTCCTGACCACGTATTATAGTGCACTGATCGTTTTTTTTCCCCCTCCAGACGCTTGCTCAAAAGTTTATTCAGGAAAAGCGAGAGCAGAAATGTATTTGCAGACCCACACTACGGCCGTTTTTCCAGATTGAATGTAGCACGGCAATGTCTGTAGCAGTAGTAAATCAAAGCGACAGGCAATGAAGTAATTTTTTTTATTTTTATTTTTTATTTTTAAAGACCTTTATTGTTCAAGCCACTCTTACACTCGGCACTTGGCCTACAACCCACAGGGGCCGGCAGCAGGTAATACTGATTGTAGGAAACATTAGCAAGTGAACGCAGCCAATAAGCCGGCAACCCTGGGGTCCGGCGGCATAGTATAGGAAAAGAATCATGTGGACATAGTTCAATACACAGCACAATAACAAGCAGGTCTATGAATTTTGTCGTTTTGTTGTTAGTTTAGACACATCAATGCTTTGTCAGTATTGGCATCGCTCGAGCTTTGATCCGTCTCCACAGGGAGAGGACTTTCAGTATGGATACTAAAGGCTATGTGTTCGCGATGCCATCCTGTTGCGGGTTGGTGTAAAATAGTATAGCTCACTAAGGCATGTGAGTAAGTGTATGATGTCGACGGCGCCAGGTTGCGACCACTGTAACTGGGGCGCAGTTGCCCATAGGCCTAACGGTTGGTAAACCCTGTAGTGACGCCAGCGCGTGCACAGGCGTCTAAGGTAGCTGTCGGTGCTTGGTGTCAGCCGTCCGGTGGTGGAAGACATTGTTTCAGGTCGCGGCCCAAGCCTCTATTGTACAGTGGGTCGTGTCACGTCGTTGTAACAGGAGCATAGTGTGTCAGCAGTTGCGTGCTGTCCCGTAACATAGCCATGGCATGTAGAGTAGTATCGGCAGGAATAATAAAGGGCCTGGTCGGGGAACATGACCAGCGTGGGAACTAGTTCCGGAACTTGTAAAACTATGGGGGTAAACAATAGCATCTGTCAGCGCGCAAGGGGGGGGATGGTCGCAGGTGCAGTGGTGAGTTAACAGTCCGGGGACTGGGTGCGGCGGGGCAATCACCGGGGCGCAGGGGGGCCCGGGTGGAGGCCCACGTGAGACGACTCCAGAACACAACTATGACAGGGGCCATCCTCCAAGGGACATGGCAAGGATCCGCCGTGTAGAAGTTGTCGCCCAGTGTGGAGGAGCGGTCAGTGTGTCATCAGCGGGACAGGCAATGAGGTAATGACAGGAATAGGGGAAGAGATCCTCCGAGCGAGCACAGCGTTAATACGCAGCCAGGATTACTCTATCCGGATACATTGTAACTCACACTGAAGCCATTGTCCATGGAAAAGCGCCGCTCACCTCGCTCCATTCATGTCCCATCCAGAAGCCTGTTTTCCGAGAAACTCCGGTCCGACTCGGTTTAACGAGCCTCAGCGTTTTCAGTGCACTTAGCACAGAGCACAACCCTCGAACGCCGAAGCAGCAGCAGATGCCATTAACCTCGAGGTGAGGCGGGGGAGGAGTCAGGGATAGGTGCTCAGGCTACGTGGAGGCGTGGAACTCCTCCGTAGCGTCCATCAGCACTCGCTTCAAAAACTGGAGACCCTCTTCTCGCAAATCTCTTTTAATAGATAAGAAGGATGAGCGTCGTCGTTGAACCTCAAAAGTGTATTCTGGGAATAGGTTGACCTTGCTGTTCCCAACGTGATAGGGGACATCAGTATGCACTCTCTGGAGCAGCAGATCTCTGTCCCGGAAATGCAACAGGCGGGCTACCACTGGTCTCAAGGGTCGCACCTGTTGCGGCGGTCGAGCCGGTACTCTGTGTGCTCGTTCTAGGGTGCAGAAGGATGACAGTCCCTCTGATGCCACTACTGATTTCAACCAGCTCTTAAGATACCACACCATATCCATCCCTTCGGCTTTTTCGGGCACATCCAATATTCGGATGTTATTCCTCCGATTTCTACCTTCCGCATCCTCAGCGCGCCTTTCCAGCACCGCAATTCGGTCCAAGGCGTTTGTCACTGTGGCTTTCAATGCATTCTGCACTGGTTCCGCCTCTTGGAGCAGTCCTTCCACCAGTTTGACTCGATCTGCCAGTTTGGAGTGGTCCGCACGCAGGAGTCCCAGACCCGATGCTACGTGTGCTATATCTTGTTGAAGTGCGGCGCAAGAGTCCGCTATCGCTGCCAGGATTTTGTCAAATTGCTGCTTTATGGTGGGGTCCTGAGGTGTCTCCTGCACATCAGATTCAGATTGGCCGGGAAGCTCGGCATCCAAGAGCTGCTGCGCGCCGTCTTTCTTCCCCTTCAGTTTCCCCAGTGGGCCACTCATCGGCGCAGTTCTTATTAATTTTGGTAGTTATCCAAGTCCCACTGAGCCGTCTACAACCTTTGTACTTCACGCCGGGGGGGGGAGGAGCGACCTCGTTGTGATCTTTCATTGTATTTGGTGCCCCAGTCCAGCTCCGACGCGCAGGAAGGCACCTCTGAGATATCCGATCCTCTCGAGGGCTCCCAGCTGCAGCGCTTCAATAATTCCACAACTGGTCGGCACCACCTGCAATTGCATTGCTACTCTGTCAGTTCCTCAGCAGAGTTCCAGGCGACAAGGCACTAGCCACCAGTGGTCCAATCATACATCAGCTCACCTCATCCGTCAAAGCTCAGGCCAGACCTCAGCAGCCACTGTTCAAAGCGTTATTATCAGCAGCTGTGGTATGCAATCATCCCCTGGTGCTCCAGCAAATACCAACTCCTATGGTTCCGGAGGGTTCTTCTTAGCTCAGAGAGCCGGGAGTTCAGTGCAGTTCCTGACTTAAAGGCCTTCCCCCAGCCGCTCACAACACCAGGCCTCGGTACTCTCTAGATCCACTCCCCTGCTACAGCCTCTCAGGCGCTAGATCCCGCTGTCAATCTCTGTGCCACGTAGTTTCTCCTAGCAGGGGCCAACATGATTGTCAGGGCACAATCACCCCCCCCCCGCTCCGGATCGCAGACCGCAGTGAACCCAGGTACCCGCGCCCGCTTCGCCGACCGCGATCCCAGGTCCCACTTTTTCCCACTCACCAGTGCGGGTCCGGGCGCTTCTGCTGCTTGCTGTCCGATCGCGCCCTCTGCTCCGGTGTATCGCGTCCCTTCCCTGGGGCGCTGGGATGCCCCAGGGTAACTACGCGCTATATAAGACTGCAATAATAATAATAATAATAATTCTTCTGTCCCCGATGGCTGGTGCAGTCTCAGCTCACTCGACGTCGCGGCTTCCGCCCTCCTTCTCCTCCGGCGTCCCCAGGCGCCAGTCGATGCAGCGTGGGCCGTTCACCCGATCTGCTCCTCTTCTCAACTCTCAGTGTGGTGGGGGAGGTCGGGGGTTCCCCGCTGTTCTAATCATCCGCTCCCCCGTGCTCCCAGCACTAATATAGGGAGGCGGCAGTCCCCACTACCGTCCCCCCTGCGGTCTCTATTGACCCTTGTGGCTCCAGCTCTCTCGGTGTCTCCCCTCTCGTTCCTCCTTTGCTTGTGGCCCCAGGTACCAGTGGACGCAGCCCGGGTTGTTTGCCCGATCCGCTCCTCTCTGTAGCACTCAGGTAGGGGGGGGAGGGCGTCTCAGCCACCCGCCTCTCTGTGCTCCCAGCATTAATACTTAGAGGCTGCAGCCCCCACCAGCGATCTTCCTGCAGTCCCTGGCGGCCGCCGCATCCCCAGCTCTCCCGGTGCCTCCCACCTCGTGCCTCTGTCTTCGGCGTCTCCAGGCGCCGGTCCCTGCAACGCGAACCGCCCGCCCGAACTGCACTCCACCGCAGCGCTCAGGTGGGGGGGGGAAGGCGAGGGCCCCCCACTGCTCCCATGACTCGCTTCTCTGTTCTCACGGTGCCGATTCCGGGAAGCGGCAGCCCCCGTCAGCGCCAGCTCCGGGGCTCTGCTCACTGCTCCGCCGCCATTTTGCGTACTCCCCTCATTTCAACGTCGAGCCAGAAAACACCTTTAAATCACCGCAATCACCCCCGTTTTTAGAGCGGAGCCGCGCCAACACAGTAAAGTACCGCCTCACCAACTTTTGAGCGGCGGTGTAGGGGTTTAATGACGTTTTATTTCAGGATTCATGCGGGTCGTTGGCGGAGCTCTTCGCTCACGCGGCTGCTGCCATCGGCTTCCATGCCACTTCATTTTAATTTATTTTTACATTTTATAAATACATACAAATTTACAAATAAATATATATGTATATATATACATACACCTACCATAACATCGAATAAAAATAAACCATTATATTCTAAATTAAAACATTAAAATATGTAATAGTCTTTAAACTAAACTTTTTGCACTCCATTGGGTGCAACAGTAGGGAAAGTGTTGGATAGCGGAGGGGTAAAAATTACTATTCCCACTCCAGTGAGTGTAACAGTAGGAAAAGTGTTGGATAGCGGAGGGGTAACAATTACTATTCCCACTCTAGTGAGTGCCACAGTAGGGAAAATGTTGGATAGCGAAAGGGTCAAAAATACTATTCCCACTCCAGTGAGTGCAACAGTAGGGAAAGTGTTGGATAGCACAGGGGTAAACATGTATATTCCCATTGGAGTCAGTTCAAAATTAAAAGCAAACAAAATATCAACTACAACACAAAAGATTTAAAAAACCAAAAAAAGAAAACATATATAGAAATATATAAATTTTTTAAAAGATAGAAACATATTATCATGTTAAAAAGTTCTAACAATTACCTAGATTTTTTATTTAAAAAAAAATTAAAACTAATTTACATACAAATAACAATTTTTAATAGAAATGATTTATAATCAAAAACATTAGTTATTACATAAATGTATTTTTTTTTATTTCCTACCCTATAACACCACACAATTCACTACACACACCTAAATTTAAAAAAAAGTACCTCCATAATTAACATAATTATTAATTAAATAAATTATTAATTAAAAAACAAAATTAACACAGATGGAAATTAATTTACTCCCCAAATGTTACCCCTATAAAACCAAAACCCCCACACAAAATAAAAATAAACAATTACCATATATTTAAACATAAATTACTTTCCACCCTCTACCAAATGAACACCACAACCGACACCTAAAAATCATAACACAATTTCCATAACTAATTTTACATTAATAAATTAATATAAATTAAAAAACAACATATTAATACATTTAAAAGAATTTACATCCCACCCTTTACCACTATAAACCCCAGTCGATCCACTTGATTCCGCAGCCAATAGTCTTCGGCTGAGCTTTCAAGCGATTGATCTGGCTCAAAAGGGATTCCTTCCGACACATACTAAGGGTCATCTTTTAGATCATGTGTACAGCAATCTTGACACTCTTAATACCGAAACGCCTCTGCCATTACCCTGGACTGACCACTATTTAATACCCCTTACTTGGGTAACGGGGAACTCCCCCCCTGCCCAAGAACCTAAAAAACACTGGGGTAGGAAGTGGTCTAAACTTTCTACCACCAAATGGGAAGCTGCGCTTGCTGAACTTAAACCCCTGAAGGCTTCTAATCCTGACACAGCCAGTACTAACTTTGACTACTGGATCTATAACTGCCTTGAATCAGTTCTCCCGAAGGAACCCTTGCATTGTATAAAAAGGCAAAAAGTAGCCCCCTGGTATACCCCCAGATTAAGGGACATGAAACAATCATGCCGTAAACTAGAAAGGATCTGGAGACAAGATCGCTCACAGCACACGAAGGCAGACTATAGAGCCTCAAAACCGAAATTAAGACGGCTCAAGCCCGGTTTTATGAAACTAAAATTAATTCAGCTTCAAATGCTCCTAAAGAAATTTTCGTGATAGCCAAGTCACTGATTTCCCCTCCCCCAGAGCGAGCAACTTTAGATGGGGCACTTGCTCGTGTAATAACCTAGCAACTTTTTTTCATCAGAAGATTCAGACCATCTATTCATCTTTTGCCCCTGACAGAATAGAACCGGATGCTGCTACAATAGGGAGCCCCAGCATATCGGCTGCCTGCATGCTGGAAAAATTTACCCTCCTAGACCCTGCCTCTTTGGATAAAATAATTCCCAAAGTCACCTCAGGATCCCCCAGAGACCCAGCACCGCCACAGTTCCTCACCTCGGCCATTGATTTTATTCGTCCAGCCATTCTTGATGTTCTTACCACCTCAATCATCTCAAGCACAGTTCCGACATCTAGGAAATGTGCAATGGTCAGGGCTCTTTTAAAAAAGCCCGATCTGGACCAAATCAACCTGGCTAATTTCCGCCCTATTTCCCTGCTGCCCTGGATGAGCAAACTGCTCGCAAAACCCATTAACAACATCTTAGTAGAATATTTAGAATCCAACGATCTGCTATGTGCCTCCCAGACAGGTTTTCGTCCCCAACATGGGACTGAGACAGCCCTGCTGGCAGTGACCGAGGAAACAAGAGCTGTGCTGGACCGGGGAGGAAAAGCAGCCATCATATTGTTAGACCTCAGCGCCGCGTTCGACACGGTTAACCATGCCACTTTATTACATCGACTTAATGGCATGGGAGTGTCGGGCGCGGCTCTGACATGGCTCACTTCCTTCCTGGACGAGCGCTTCTTTCAGGTCTTTGAAGGAGAGGTTGCATCCACCAAGCAGCCACTTAGTTGTGGGGTCCCCCAGGGCTCTGCCCTGAGCCCCACACTTTTTAATGTTTACATGAGGCCCTTAGCGGAGATAGTCCATCCATTTGGTGTTCGAATTGTCACCTATGCAGACGACACCCAGCTTGTGGTCTCATTGAACCACGCTGAGGGGTCGTCTAGCACTCTGAGCCCTTGTTTAGAAGCAGTGGCCAGATGGATGGAACTCTCCTGCCTCAGATTAAATGGGGAAAAACGGAAATCATGCTATTAGGCAATCCTTCACCTACCATCTTGGCCTCCATCTGGACTACGTGCCTAGGTCCCCCCTCCTCCCAAACCGCAGATAAAAAGCTTTGGAATTTGGCTGGATAAATCACTTGATTTCACCTTCCAGGCCACTAAAACCTCATCCACCTGTTTTGGGCTGATGAGAATGCTCCGGAAAGTTCTCCCTTTGCTTCCGTTCCAGGCGAGGAGAATCATGGTTCAGGCTCTGATACTTTCTCGCCTGGATTACGCTAATGCTCTTTACCTGGGAGCTCCGGTGGCTGTGATCAACAAACTCCAGGTCACCCAAAACTGTGCGGCCCGACTGCTTTTCCAAATTCCGCGCTGGCAGTCGGCCAAACCTGCTTTGAGGAATCTGCATTGGCTTCCTGTGGCAGCCAGGGTACAGTGTAAAGCCATGTGTCTGGTCCAGAAAGCTATACGTAAAACAGATCCAGCCATAATGCACCCTCTAGCCACTTCCTACCTCCCCCCCAGAGCTCTCCGCTCCAGCTCACTACATCTGGCCACCACTACTAAGATAAACAAGGCCCGCTGGGGTGGCTGCTCATTCTCACACAATGCTCCAAGAATATGGAACTCCCTTCCTCTTGCCCTTAGAGAGAACAACAATCTGCTGGCATTTAGAAAGCTTTTGAAAACTCATTTGTACGGAAGAGCCTGATAGCGCCCTATCCCATCGCCTTTCTGACTCTAGCCTAAAGCGCTGCGAGGCCTAAGGGTAGTTATGCGCTATAGAAATATAATTTTCATTTCATTTCACAACACACATCCTAAATTAATTACAAAATTGCCATATTTAAATTTTTATTAATTAATGAGCATTAATTAACAAATAATTATTACTTAATTATAAGTAAATTACTTCCCACCATATTCTCCTATAAACACCACCACCTGCTCCTAAGAAAATAACACATAAATAATAACCAATTAATTAATAAATAATAATAATTAGGGAGCAATTAAGACATAATTAATAATAAATTCATTCCCACAATTAACACTTTAAAATATAAATTAAATAAATACTAATAAATCAAAAATTATAATTAATGTATTATAAGGAAATTACTTTCCACCCTATTCCCCTATAAACCCACAACCCGCTCCTAAAAAAATGACATGATTAACATAATTACCAATTAATTAATTAATAATAATTAACAACCAATTAATAAATATTTAATAATAAATTAATCCCCACAATTAACACAATTACTGTTAATTACTGTTAATTAAATAAATATTAATAAATACAAAATATCAATACATTTATTTTAATTAAATTACTTTCCACCCTATTCCCCTATAAAGCCACAACCCACTCCTAAAGAAATGACACATTTAGCATACTTACCAATGAATTAATTAATTAATTAATTAATAATAATTAACAACCAAATCCTAATTAATAATAAATTATTCCCACTATTAACACTTGAAAATATAAATTAAATAAATACTAATAAATACAAAATAATAATGTATTTATTATAATTCATTACTTCCCACTCTATTGCCCTATAAACCCACAATCCGCTACAGAACTAAAAAATGCAAAATGTAATTAAAATAAAATTAATAACTACTAAAAATGTCACGCATATTTTAAAAAACAAAGCAATACTTCTACAAAAATAGTTCACATACTTTTAATATACATACTAAAATGCCTAACACTAATTAAAACATTGATAGTTTTAAACAATTATATTATTGCAAATGATATTAATGATTTCAATATTTTCAGAAATTATATTTCTTACCTCCAAGTCGATATTCTTGACCACGATATTCTTGCTGTCGACATTTCTACATGACGATATTTCCAACTCGATATATGTGTTTGTCGACATTTAAAACTCAATATTCTGTCTGTGCACCCTTTGATGACCACACCCTGCCACCACCATCCACTGTAATAATACTACATACTCAGCTAGGCGTTCAGTCTACCTTTATATTTGTCGTAGAGAATTTGCTGGATGGGCAGTGATCTCTTCTCTTTCCTAAACTCAGTGAAAGTCCACCTCCATAATCCCAGTCTGATGGTAGGCCGGCTCATTTGCACATGGCCCCACTGAAGTAGTCTGGATGATGAATGATGTTGTCCACTCCTGTCAAGTCCTTGAAGATCAGGACACCTGAATGTCCTCTGGTTAAAGAGCATCCCTGAGCCTTGAGCCCTAAACTCTTGGGGAACATGTACCCATATTCTTGTGAAACTCATAGGCTCTTTGCTAGGGTGTTGCTTCCTCTGAGATTCATGTTTGTTACACAAAACAGGGAAAGGAAAACTTTGCAGGTAACATGGCTTCTTCTTCTGGAAGGCTGTTTGCAAGGTAGGTGTAATGTTGACTTTTATCCTGCATTTTATTTCAGTTAGAAATCAAGGCCAATAGTTTGAGAGAGGCCTTTAGCAGTACTGGAATATTCACTAATTCATATTCGCATCCAGACATCCAGGCCGTTTAACTTTGCGGCGGGTGCCACAATGCCAAATGTACTCCCCCAGTGCACCCCCCCAACACAAGGGGGACCCACAACGGGCCCCCAGCTGCAATCTCCGCCAGCCTTTGAATGGCGGTTTCACCACCATACACCGGCTGGTGGGGATGCAGTATTGTATTTGGCAGACGGTGCCTGCTAGGAACCCAGCACCATTTCACAGATGCTGACTGCTCTGCCAGGCAATCAGAATGATTACCTGTGGCAGATCCGTGGCAGGCGGTCTTTGCGCCGGCCACGGTCGTTGTCCGATCCCCCCGCCATCCTAATTTGGCAGGGAGAAAATGGCTGTCCAATGGCGGAGGGTCCGCCACCGCACGATTTGGAAAAAATCGGTATGATTCCATGCGACAATCAGACACATGGAGAAGCAGCCCGAATACCAGTGCAAGTAGTTCAATAAGGCAGTCATCTGAAGCACTATGTTTTCAAGAAGGTAAAGAATGGTCTAAGCATATTCAGCAGGGAGCTTTTAGAGCTTCAAATATTTTTGTCCAGATTTTACTGACCGCTAACAAATTGCTACCTGAGAGAATAATTTCCCCAGGGGTGGGAGCCCTCCAATACAAGATACTATCCCTAGTACAAATTCTATCCTAGCACAAGAAAGGGCGAATAGCAGTGAAAAGCCCCAGATCCTCTGTTTGGTAGCCAAACTGCAAATTTATCATGGTGGAGGGGCAAGTCTAACCCTCTGTTAAGGGAGCGAGAGGATAAAACACAATAACTGACGCATTCAGACTCTAATGCTGTACTACTTACACCGGAACTTCACGAGGGGGTTGATGATCACAATGTGCTGGGGAGCCAGGCAGCATCCATGATTCAATCAACATCTCCATCAATGAGTTCAGGGTTTGGCCTGACTATCGAATCCTCAGCACTACCAGTAAACAATACCCAGTTGGGGGATATGCTCCAACAAATTCTGGATGAATTGAGGGAGATGAAGAACTTACTCAACAAAATCCACTCTGAAGTACAGATTCAGCTGAGTAACATTAATGCCAACTTGCTCCAAGTCAATTCATGATTGAGGCAAGCAGAACAACATATCTCTGACCTGAAAGACTCCCAAAAAAGCTCGGAGTTCCACACAGCTAAAATTAAATGCGAGATCCTGGAGATTCAGAGGAAGTTAGACGAGATGGAAAATAGATTTCGACGCTCAAATTTACACTTCCTGGCAATTCAAGAAGGGCTAGAAATTGGCCAAGATCCAATAAAATTCATCTTGTAGTTCATTCAGCAATATTTTCCCCAGAGAATCAAGCCAAGGTGGAAGACTTCTCTATCATGCAGGCCTACCGAGTCCCCTTTTCTCAACCTTCAAATGCAAAAAGTCTAGCACATGCCTGTTTCAGGGATTATTGGATAAAAGAGAGAATTTTATCGGAGGATTTCAGACTTTAGACAGGGGTTGTCTCAATATCTTCTCAGATATGTCCGCAGTGGCAGCCTGCCATTAGCAAGAATTCAAATTTTGTAGAGCTCATAGCTGCCACAGCAAAGGGGCGTCCCAGCGCTAATAGAAGCTAAAAGGAGAACCACTGAAAAAACAAAAGAATCTACAGTGAAGGGAAGAGATGTTAGTTGTCTTACGGAATGCCAAATATTTGGTCAAGCCGCGAATAAACAGTGGGAGAGAGTTCCAGAATTTGGCTGCCAGTGTGCAAAAGGAGTACCCACCAGCCCATACTCTCTTTACCCTAGGAACAACCGCCAGATGTTGGCCCATGGAACTAAGTTGGCGGGAGGGAGTGTAAGGTGAGAGCAAGGTGGCCAAAATGCCAGGAGAAGAAGAATTCAGGATTTTAAAAGTGATGCAAAGGGTCTTAAACTCCATGCGTATGGCCACCGGCAACCAACGTAGTCGGCCGATGGCACTTGAGGTAGAGCAAGTTCTCGGGAGGCCAAGAAGAGTTCTGGCCGCCGCATTCTGATCCCTCTGTGATCTCAGCGTCTCAGACTTATTGATCCCCAGATAGAGTGAGCTGGCGTAATCCAATATAGACAGAATGGCAGCCTGAATGATAACCTGTTGGGTGGATGGATCAAAGTAACCTAACAATGGTTTGAGCCCCCGCAGAATGCCGAAGCAGGTCCCTGCCACTTTCTTGGTTTGGACCTGAAAGCTGAGGGCTGAGTCCATCCAGACGCCCGCATTTTTTACCACCTGTTTGGGGGTGGGAGCATAGCCCAAGGTCATAGGCCACCAACGCTCACTCCACAGCTCTACATCCGGCCCAACCAACAGGACTTCAAACTTACTCGCATAGAGCTGCAAACAGTTGGCCGACATCCACTCAGCAACAGCTGCGAGATCGCTCTGAAACGTGGAAGCATCCTTCATGGAATTGCCAGAGTGTGCCACTACCAGCTGTGTTTCGTTGGCATACAATACTATTGTCAGCCCTCTGCTCCTAGCCACAGCAGTTAGTGGTTGAATGTAAAGATTGAACAGCGTGGGTCCCTGTGGCACCCCTTGATTGATAGTATGGCTCCGAGAGGTAAAAGGGGGAGAAGTCACGTGGAATGTCCTCTCAGAAAGAAAAGAGGCAAACCAATCCAGGGCAGAGCCCACAATACCCGCCTACTCCAGCCGTTGCAGCAGAATCTGGTGGGAGACCATATCAAACGTGGCACTGAGGTCTATTAGAATCAGTGCCGAAGTACGTCCCTCATCCAGTGAGGCCCTCAGATGTTCGGTCACTGCTAGGAGGGCAGACTCCGTGCTGTGGCCCGGACGAAAGCAATTCTGAGAGGGGTCTAAGATATTGTTGTCCTCCAAGAAGCCTGTCAGAATGGAATTAACATGTGTCTCAACAGTCTTGGATACCCATGGCAGGAGAGATATGGGCAGAAATTCTCCAGTTTGGCTGTATCCAGGGAAGGTTTTCTTAACAAGGGTGTCACCCTTGCTTGCTTCCAGGTCCTGAGGACAACTGCCATGGACAGGGACACATTAATCACCTGGCCCAATGGAGAAAGGAGCACCAGTAAGGAATTCATAAATTGCTATCGCTTGAGGGGATCAGCAGGAGAGCCTGATTTCACTTTGCTGCATAACAAACGCAGCTCATCATGGGAGATTGATGGGAGGGCCGCAAGAGTGTGGGTGGTGCAGGTAGTAAGATCAGAGCCCGAAGATGGAGCAGTTATAGAGAAGGAGTTATAAATGTTCTCCACCTTCTTCACAAAGAAGGTGGTGAGAGCCTCACATTGCTCAAATGATGTCATACGAGGCACTGGGGGCGACCCCGCCAGTTTAAGATCTTTAAGTATGCAAAAATACTTTTAGCAGGATTCTTACTGCCCCTGATCTCAGCTGCAAAATGAGCTGCCCGCTCTGACTGGATGGCCCTGTGGTAGTTCTGATAGCGCCCCTTTGAGATCGAATCATAATTGTGTCTCCACACCTGCTCCAACCTTTTGCAAACTTTACTCATACTGGCAAGCTTGTCACTATACCACGGACTAGACTTGGTATTTCGACACTTGGACCACTTAGCAGGGATAAGCACGTCCAGTGGCTGTGGATCCAGTCCGACAGTGCTTTGGCTCGTATTAAATGTGTTTTTTACTAGATCCACATGTGGGAAAAGGTTAAGGAACCCCCTGCCGCTGATTGGCTCACCATAAGGTTGTGGCTAGTCCTAGAGGATGGTTTGCGGGTGCCATTTCAAGACACTCATCATGGGTGAGGGAATGGGCGAAGGCAGTCTCCGTGTCAGAGCCCTTGCCGATAAAGCTTTCCAGGGCAATATGCCTCGGGAGGAGATGAGGGAAGGGGTGGTAAATGGGGATGAGGAAAATGAGTGTGGGGTGTAGGACATTCACAAAAAGATGTGACAGTGCAACCAGTTGATTATGCTAGCGACCAAAAAGGAAGAATAGCTGGTCATGTCAATGATATATCACGGTTTATAGGTGACTGAGAATCCTCTCATGCAATGTTAATTTATCTCAACAGTAGATTGAAAATTGGCTCTATTGAGGATTCACCTTTGACCCATGAATCCTTATAAATCTCTGCAAAAGAGGAGTCAGGCCCTCTCATGATTGGGGGTGACTTTAATATCCCCACTTTTAAAGCCCTGGATTCATCTCATGCCCATAAACTACAGAACAAACCAGTCGATGAAACTCCTGCGAGCGCTAATGTGAGACTTCGCTTTGGTAGATGGCATAGTGGCCACCCCAAGGACAGATCCTACATCTGCCATTCAAAAAGATTGAATTTGGCTTCCTGTGTTGATTTCTTTTTAATTTGACATTTTCCTCAAAGAGCTTAATCAGAAATAATAATAAATCCATTCTCAGATCATTCAGTAATTACTGTAAATATATGTTTAACAGATCAGCGGCATGAGAATTCTAGATGGGTTTTTGATAAGTCCCTACTAGTGAATGATCAGTGGGGTGTCCAAATGCATAATGCCCTGGAGGCCTTCTCAGAGTGGAACATAGATACGACCACCAAGTTTTCAGTTTGGGGGTCCTTGAAGGCTTTTTTCAGGGGAGAAGTGATAGCCTTTTGAGCAGATTTAAGGCAGATAGAGTAGAGTAAATGTCAGCAACTCCAATTAGCCTTAAATCAGGCAACAGCGACATATATAATGTCCCTCACCAAGGGAATCCAGCTTGAGGTGGCTCAAGCAAAATACAATCTCCAGGATCATTTCACTTCCAGGGAGATACTGAACCACAATACAATAAGGCAAAAGAGATATGAAAAAAGCGAGCATGTAAGCAAATGCTTTTCTTGTTCAGTTAATCACAGATTCAACACCAATGTTATTGAGCAGATTCAAGATCCAGACTCAGACAGACTTGCGCCTCAGCCACAAGAGATATTAGATGCTTTTATAATCATTACACAAAGCTTTATTCTGACCCTCAAAATACGTCATTAGAGATGGTTGAAAGATGGTTAGAAGGGCCAAATATTCCCTCAATAACCCCCAGATCAGGGGGAAGCTTTTATTAGTCCAATCACCCTAGCAAAAGTAGCAAAGGCGGTTAACTCTTCCCCACCGCAAAAACCTGTGGCATGGATGGGATCCCTTCTGCAGTTAATAAGCTTTTTGCACCACAAATGAACACATTTTTAGTCACACTGTTCAAGAGAATTTTGATGGGGTGAAATTCCTGGCTCTTTCACAGAATCCTTTGGTGTTAGCTTTTTGAAGAGGGGCAAGTTAGAAAAAGATAGGAACTCTTATCATCGCTACAATTAGCTTACTGAATTAAGACTATAACTCTTAGAGAGTCGACTAGCAGTAAAAGTCCTTTCGGTCATCCCAAATGATCAAAATGGTTTTCCTTTAGGCAGGAATATGGCAACTAACACTCACTACCTGAACCAGGCAATAGATTATTTTACTGTACACAGAACTAAGTCAGCTATTATAATGATAGATGCTGAGAAGGCGTTTGTCCTGGTCAAGTAGAACTTATTTTTCTCAGTTTTGACATAATTCGCCTTCCCGCACAGGTTTATACAGGTATTAATAGATCTGTACTAGAACGCTAAGGCAGCTATAATTATAAATGGGAAACTGGTAGGGAGGATTACTATGAGCCGTGGGACGCGCCAAGGTTGTCTTCTCTCCCCCATTCTATTTTCTCTGTTCATTGAGTCGCAGGCATGTGCTATACAACAGGACCACAACAATCAACCTCTCATGGTAGGGGCAGCTAAATTAAAACTATTCGCTGACGATATGGCTCTTTACTTAGCAACAGATAAGGCTAATATTGCATGCGCCTTTTCCAAAATAAGTGAATAAAGGATAAATAGGAGGCTATAAGATAAACCATGAAAAATCAGAGGCTATACTCTTCAACTGCTCTTTAGAAGTACTGCCAGCATTAATGAAGGTCCTTTACTCCTCTACTTCACCTATAAGGTACTTAAGAATCTACGTGACTGCGAATTTAGAAAATCTTTTAGTGCAAAATTTTAATGCACATTAACTAAGAATCATAATTTATTAACCCATTGACAAAATCTTTCCATATCAATTATGGGTCGGGTCACTTTAGTCAAAATGAGCATTATCGCGTTATTACTTTTTTGTTCACAAACATTATGATAAAAATCCCATTTTGACTTAGTAAACCCTGAATTTAGAAAGCTTGTGTGGCAGGGTAGGATATCCAGACTCAAAATTCATGCGATGCAGGTGGATCCCAAAGAGGGAAATCTGGTGCTCCTCAATATAAAAATCCACTACATGGCATCATTTCTCAATTGGTTCACTAGGTCCTCTTCTGCCAGCACGAGTGAAGGGAATTTTTACTATAAACTTATGGTAAAAGTATCGCAAATAGGACTTTTGCCCTTTTTTAAAATTCCACTGTTACCTAAAAATTCTAGATACAAGACCCCTCAAACTATCATGGATTGAGGATGACAGAATCTAGATGTTTCACGTGCAATCAGGCTAACTAGGATTGGCTTTACATGATGTTTACATGCATTCGTCTAAAAAAATTCTGGCATGATATTTTTGTTGATGTTAGCCAAAGATTGAAATTTAGGCCCTGATTACGATGGTGGGCGGTCAGACCGCCACCTGCTATCACAGCAGTCAGCAGACTGCCCGACAAGCAGGAAGCGGTCCGGCCATTCAATTGCGATGGGACCAACGTGCTGGCAGTCTGAAAGTGCACCTTAACACTGCAGCTTGTGCTACGGCCCAGGAAATGGGTTGCCGCAGTGTTAAAGTGCAGTTTCTGCACATCCATGCACTGTGTGCCACACACGGTGCATGGATGTGTGTGGGGGCACTACACGTGTCCCCAGGGTCACTTTGCTTGGGGCCCCCTAAGTCCATTTCCAAATGCCTTTTAATGGCAGTCGGACCGCCATGAAAAGTCTGTCAGAAAGGGACATCGTAATCCCTATGGTAGTACCTGTGCAGACACTGCTGCCTTGCAAGGGATAAATTCCGACCACCGCCCCGACGGGATCTTAGATCCTGTCGGAAGTGGCGGTCTTTCCCCCAACCTCTGCAGTCCGATTGCCTGTTGATGGTGGTCCATTGAACATCGTAAACAGGCCCTTCATGTTCTTCCGGATGTGTAAGGCGCACTGTTTGGCATTATGGTTTCTTCTCCAGACATGATTAGTATTTATTTACGCATCAGTAGTAAGATCACTAGTTTTAGCAAACTGGAAATCAGATATAGTTCCCTCAGTATCTTAGTGGATTCTCAAGATGGAAAGAGTTCGTACTCATAAAAGCATGCATGCAAAAAGAATGGGGTCCACAATTAGAGTGAATAGAATTTGGGAAAATGAATTTGATGTATAAAGGAAAAAAAAGCTTTTTTTCTCTTCATGAATTATGTTTTAAGTACAATCATGTTAAGATCAATGATTGAATGAGTAAATGGTCTGAATTGTTTGATTTGTAATTAATTGTAATCAATTGTAATGTATGCAAACTGAGAAAAAAAGAGTAGAGTGGCACAGAGTAAAGTAGAGTGGCGTAGAATAAAGTGGCTTAAAGTACATTGTTTCTGAGCAGAGGGAAGTGGCACAGAGTGGAGTGGTGCAGGGTAGAGTTCAATGGTGTAGAGTAGAATGACAGAGAGTGTAATGGCATAAAGCGGTGTAGAGTTGAGTGAAGTGGCGTAGAGTAGAGTGGCCTACAGTGTACTGGCATAGAGTGCAGTGGAGTACAGTAGAGTGGTTAGACCCTCCTGCATTTTGCGATTCTGGAAAAAAATGCGAAATTAGCTGAAAGGCGCGACAGCTGCGCTATTTACTATTTCGGCCGCAAAAAAAGGTCTCCCAGCAGGCATTAAAAAAATGATGTCATTGTATTGGCTGTGCGCGCATGTGTCACCACGTGAACAGCGCTGTATAGCCGTAATAGCTGGAAACAGTTGAGTGCCCATTTCTGAATTACAAAAAAGAGACTGTTTACAAAGGGTCGAAAGGTACAAGATATTACACTTTGTAAGGGTACAGCAACCGAGAACACAGTTCAGATTCTGATCACAACGAATCAATTAACAAAGAGAGACTGCACAGCCACGGTGCTCAGGACTGGAATATGGCCTTGGAACAGAAGTTAAGCATTGCGGGCTTCGCCCAGATTGCTCATAGGGGTGTGAGCACACAGCTTCTAAGGGGCAGGAGGCTGAACTATTAACATACTGTGAAAGTTGGGATTGTTCTTTGACGGGACCAATTACTGAGTGCCTGCGCAGTACTTAAGAGTGTTTGACGGCACGAAAGGAGAGCGTGGCTGTGCTCAGACATAGCTGGAAAAGCAAGGAACCTTGATGTGCTATAAGAGGCAGACAGGGCATGGCTAACACAACAGTGTGCACTCCATGGCACTGCACTGCACCCACCAGTGCAGGCTGCAGACCAACAGCACAGCACCAGGCACTGCATAGAACAGGACAGGCAGCAGGCAAATAGCACACTTTATGGTACTGCACATATAGGCTGCAGACCAGCAGCAAAGAAAATGACACCTGCGCATGCGAGGGCAGGCTGGAAACCGATAGCCCCCTCCATGGCACTGCACATACGAGGGCAGGCTGCAGACCCACAGCACCAGGCACTGCATAGAACAGGACAGGCAGCAGGCAAAGAGCACACTTTATGGCACTGCAGACACGAGGGCAGGCAGCAGACCAACAGCACAGCACCAGGCACTGCATAGAACAGGACAGGCAGGAGGCAAATAGCACACTTTATGGCACTGCAGACACGAGGACAGGCTGCAGACCAATAGTACAGCCCGTGGCACAGCACAGATGCGGACAGGCTGCAGACAAACAGCACTGTTCATGGCGGTGCACATATGAGGACAGCCTGCAGACCAGGAGCACAGACCTTGGTACTGCATATACAAGGACACGCTACAGGTAAGATATTACAGGTTGTATTTTTTTTGTAGCAGCCTATTGCTCTTGTCTAGTGTGTAATTTAAATTGAGCCGCATCCATGTGTTTATAGTGCGGCACAATTGGGTTGTAGTTGAAGGCAGTGCGCGTTTCTCTCAGTGGGGCAGTATGGCGTTCAGTGTGGGAGAGGGTGTGACACCATGATCAGAGCTGCCGAATTTGGAATTGGGGAACCTGGTTCTGAAGGATGATTATTGCAAGATGTCTGTCCAGTCAGGACTACCTAAACAAGCACTTACAATGCAACGGTCTCGCCTTTGCAAAAGTTAGAGCTATTGGCATTATAAATGACAACATTTTTATTTATGTATTGTTTTTGAAAACAGAAAAATAAATGGCATTGTCATTTACAATGCCAATAGCTTAATCTCTCGCGAATGCGAGACCTATTGCATTTGCAGTGCAATAGGTCGCGTATTTACGCGAGTTTGAGCTATTGGCATTGCAAATAACAACGCGTTTTATTTATGTTTCAAAAACACACACACACAGCCACACACAGTCACACACACACAGAGCCACACACACAAGCCACACACACACACACAGACAGAGCCACACACACACAGAGCCACACAGACAGCCACACACACACACACACACACACACACACACACAGAGCCACACACACAGAGCCAGTCACACACACACACAACACCAAGCCACCACCTTTCTTTGATGGTGACTGTTACACTCTAATTTTCTGGTGGAAGGGCTCTCTCAAACAGTGATCTAGCCACATTTAACTTTTTATCCAGAAACGAAGTTGTGGTTACATTCTGTGGCGGGGCTTGTGTGGAGCGTCACTGCGTGACAATGGAGGGCAAAGCATACTACGTGAAATAAAACCTGTGCATATTTCCCATGTATCAATTCCTTTCGAGCCACAGGCTCATTGGCTAGTGCAGTAAACTGCCAATAGTATCTACAGAGAGCCATAGGAGCCTGGGCATGGCGCCCCGCCGGCACGATGCCCAAGTTCCCCCAGCGCCGGCTGCAGAGACCGGGGCTAAGCCTGGGAGGGATGATGTGCCCATGCCACAAGAGAAACTACAAAATGGGGTCAATGACACCACGAACCGCAGGGATCTGCAAGATGGACTCGCAGGAGGGGCTCACTGCAACCCAGGACCAGTAGAGGTTCGCACTGCCACTGCAGAACTGGGCCCAAGGCTCAGCAGAACAACAAGAGAAGTACAATGGTACCCCGAACACACAATGAAACCAGAAGGGAGTACTACCACTGTGAAACCACAAGAGGGGCAATGCCACCCCCCAATCGCTGGCCTCATCTTGAACCGCGTGAGGGTTTCACATCCACTCCAAGCGAGAGTGGCCTCCGCTCACCACCTGGGATGAACAGAGCCCCCACTGAACTCACTGCCAAACGGAGCCTAAATGAATGAGTCCAGCACCATTGGATCTGCAAGCAACTGATTCCTGTCTAACACTAGAAGGAACTGGAGCCCCAGTTACAGGGACGGGACTTCCGTAGTTCAGTGCACCTTCTTAGCACTGTTCATTCATTTGATGCTTAAACCAGCACACCACACAACACACAAGTAGCACCACGTCAGAATCGTGCAGGAAAGCCAAAACACCATCACACTGGAGATGCAGGGTTGCAAAGAGCTCGCAGCAACACACACGGTGGAAGCAACCCCTAAACCCCTCCTCCCTACCAAGCGTATGTTAAAGAGATGGCCCCAGCCCTTCCCCCATAAAAAAGCGTGGCATCAGAGACGACACGGGGTGTCTAAACCTGTTCCGCCCCTGTAACTTGCAGTGAAGGGATGTACGCGTCGGAGCTTGCTCGCAAGAGCATAGACACATGGTGCCTCCCCGAGTACCCAAAGCAGCACACAGCTCCTCACAGTGCCACAGACATGAGATTGTTAACATGTACGCCCACAAGCACTCGGGATGCCCACGGCCCCTGGCACAAGTGGGGTCCAGCAGTGTATACCCCCATACCACCACGCCGAGTTCTCAGCCCCGACACACGAACAGAACAAAGAAGCGTGTGTCCCCGGGGCTTGGGGCTGTTTCACCATATTCCACCTAATCGGAGCACCGAGTCTGGTAACTGTACACACACACCTGAGTTATGCGAGTGTGGAGGTAGCGTGAGGATTGGTTAATGACGCCCAGGTACCAGAATAGAAAGAAACGCAGCTGGCCAGTCATTACACACGTTTATGGTACATGCAACAACCGAAATACAAAGTCTGTAAATTCTATAACAAGTAAATTCAGCAAACCGAAAATTTATCATTTTACTAAGTCATTTAAATTTTTAAGATTTTACTATTTTGTAAGGTAGGGTTTACTATCTTTGACAAATCCACCTCATGTCGCTTAATAAAACATAAGCCTCTCTATGTAGGTCTGTTTTGCATTGGGACAATTATGTCACTTAAACCTTTTCTGACCTGTTGCCAGAAAGCAGAACAACTGGTAGCGGGCCGATCCTTAATTGCAGCTTCATCGAGTTATGTAAACGGTCCTTAAAAACCGCGCCTGCTTTCCCCGAAAGTACCTTATGCGGTCGACTCGGACTAAGAATTGTACTGGGACATGCAATATGGTGTGCTGTGCCCGGTTAATGCAAATTGGGCACCGATCCTCTGGTTGTGGGGATGTCGCCGCTTTCACCGAATTTCGGAAGCCCACGTGGGCAAGCTTCGTTTTGCAACTAGGACTCCCGAACTTGTTGGTCCAGCGGCCCGGCCCTTCAAAACAGCTAGAGTTTTGATTGCCCGAGCAGAGCTTGAGCTCGCTTTCCATTGGCAGGTCGAACCCTCAGCTCCCGCAGCAGCTTGTGTGAGGCGGCTGTTGCTTTTCCATCCTTACCTGCTCTGGCCCTTGCGCCCCCTGCTCCTGCCATGGAGACCCTGATCCGGGACGGCTGGTTTCCGGACGCCAGCATCCTGTGGCCGGGGCAGGCGTTGGCCCTGGAGGTGGAGGAGGTCCTCTACCAGCGGAGTTCCGCCTATCAAGATATTCTGCTCTTCAGGAGGTGAGCTGCGCATGCGCCACCCTTGGTACACACTGCAGATTGGCAACCACAATATTGCCAGCGTATTAGAAGCTTCAAACATACTAATTACTATGGAACCACCGCAGATATTGTATTTCGTATAAAGTGCAACGTGTTACCGACTTGCTGCAGTACCGATTATGAAGCATATAATTTGCTGAACCAACCTATATGCTCCCGTATTGTGAACTCTACCTAGTAGTTGTCAACACTGCGACCAGGACGTGCACGGGTAGTAGAGGATGCTGTGCAATTAGAGGTTCCTAGAAAACGTCATCCGCTATGGCTTCACCCTCCGTGCTGATCCAGGAGGAGGCGAAGGAGTCAGCAAGATGGGCAGCAGGAGTCTGTAAGCCCCGTCCTTTTCAGACTGGGGGGGCGTGTTTTTTTGTTGAGTGACTAAAGACGTCACATAGAGAAAGAAACGAAAAAACACACCCCTCAATCCGAAAAAGACAGGGCTTAAATGGCCAGACAAACCTCTTCTCTAATGGCTGGTCGCTGTTTAGGAAGCCAGCCAATGGAGAAGAGGGGCGGGTTCAAGCCTCGCTACTAGAAAACATAAAATCTTGCCTGCGAGACTGCGCAAGTGCAGCCTACACAGGCCGAGACCTAAAAAGGGAGTCAGTGCACTCAACACAAGAGGAGTCTGTGTGACTGCTCCCATGGAGCGAAGGGGGGCTGTGTGACTGCTTCCATGGAGCGAAGCGGGGCTGTGTGAAACCAGGGAGAGAAGGGGGCTGTGTCACTGCTCCCAGGGCGGGAAGGGGGCCTGCGTGACTACTCTCAGGGAGCGAAAGGGGCTGTGTGACTGCTCCCAGGGAGCGAAGGGGGGCTGTGTGAAACGAAGGAGCAAAGGGGGGCTGTGTGACTGCTCCCAGGGAGTGAAGGGGGGCTGTGTGAAACCAGGGACCGAGCGGGGGCTGTGTAACTGAAACCAGAGACTGAAGGGAGCTGCATGACTGAAACCAAGAAGCGAAAGGGGGGGTGTGACTGAAACAAGGGCGCAAAGGGGGGCTGTGTGACTGCTCCTAGGGAGCGAAGAGGGGCTGTGTGACTGAAACCAGAGAGTGAAGGGATCTACGTGACTGAACGCAGAGAGTGAAGGGAGCTGTGTGACTGAAACCAGAGAGTGAAGGGAGCTGTGTGACTGAAACCAGAGAGATATGGGCTGTGTGATTGAAACCAGAGAGTGAAAGGAGCTGCATGACTGAAAACCAGAGAGAGAAAGGGGCTGCATGGCTTAAATCAAAGAGTGAAGGGAGCTGTGTGACTTAAACCAGAGAGTGAAGGGACCTGTGTGACTGAATCCGGAGAGAGAAAGGGGCTGCATGTCTTAAATCAGAGAGGGAAGGGAGCTTCATGGCTGAAACAAAGAGAGAATGGGGCTGTGTGTCTAAAACCAGAGAGTGAAAGGAGCTGCGTGACTGAAAACAGAGAGAGAAATGGGCTGCATGACTTAAACCTGAGAGTGAAGGGAGCTGGGTGACTGAAACCAGGGAGTGGTGAAAGTGGTGCCCTGTCAGGGGTGCATACATGGGACCTAGAACATCCCAGGGAGAAATACAGCCCCCTCCCACGAGGTTAGTAGATTGGAGCTGTGCTTCCGTAGAACTGTAGAAAATTTCAACATGCCTATTTCAAAGTGGAATAGTCTGCTAAAACAGATTCAATTGATTTTGGGATGAAAATTAATGATTACAAGTAAAATAAAGTGCCACAATAATGGCGCCAAATTTTCATGTTTGTGTCACTAAATTTGCAAATCTTTGCCGCAATATCCTGGGGGGTGTGAGGGGTATAGAACGTAATGATGTAGAGTAAAGTGATGTAGAGTTCAGGCTGGGACGCCTTTTTGCCAAGGCAAACATGCGCTCTATAAATACTCTAATCTAATCTAATAGAGAGCTGTGGTGCAGAGTAGAGTGTCGCACAGTGGATCGACATAGAGTGCAGTAGCATAAAGTGGAGTGGTATAGAGTAGTGTGCAGTGGCATAGAGTGCAGTGTTGGAAAGTGGTGTAGAGTTCAGTGGCATAGAGGGCTGTGGTGCAGAGTAGAGTGTCGCACAATGGATCGGCATAGAGTGCAGTTGCATGAAGTGGAGGGGTACAGAGTAGTGTGCAGTGGCATACAGTGGAGTGTTGGAAAGTAGTGTAGAGTAGAGTTGTGCACAGAAGAGTGGAGTGGCACACACTGGAGTGGTGTAGAGTGCAGTGGCAATTAGTGCAGTAGTGTAGAGTAGAGTGTTGTAGCGTGCATTGGCATAGAGTAGAGTGGCGCAGAGTATAGTAGGGAGGCACAGAGTGAAGTGGCGCAGAGTGCAGTGGCGTAGAGTGAAGTGGTGCAGAGTGTGGTAGAGTGCAGTAGCGCTGAATGGAATGGCATGGAGTGCTGTAAAGTGGAGTTGTGCAGGGTAGAGTGCAGTGGAATAGGGTGATGCAGAGTAAAGGGGAGTAGCTTAGAGTGGAGTATGCATGGGGTGGTACCACACTGCCATTACAGACTACACATTTTACATTGAAATGACTATTACATTTGCACAGACATACAGATTTTTTTTATTGTTTTTATTTATTGCAGAGTAAACAGAAAAGGAGGAGACAAAGAGAGAGAAAAGACAGAAGAAAAACAGGCGGCAATACCGCAGCATTACATACGCAGGTTTGGGAAGATCTCAGACATAAGCCTTTACATCGTTACCCCACATCCATCCGGGCAGTCCTGAAGGCAAGGAGTGTCAGCGAGAGTCAAGGGACTCATAGTCAGTCGCTTCTTAATGCCTCGGCTGCCTCCTCCAAAGGGGAAGTCAATCCAGCAAAATCTGGGGCTCTCAAGAGCCCTCGGGCAAGCAGGCAATATCTTCCGTTAGCTATGCAGTGCCGCAACAAGAACAAAACACCCCCCCAACTCACCCCCACCCCGCCCCCCGCTCCCCCCCCCCCAGGTGGTTGTGCCAACACATGCTCTAGCTCTCAGTCTCACATTCGCGCAGCCTAATTAGATCTGGAAGAGGTGAAGGGCCCGTATTGCTGATGGGCATCCCACAGATGGCAATCCTCGCGATAAGAATCAGACCAATGGTCCCCACCGAAACATAAAATTCTTAAAGTTGCCCAGGAAGATGTCCGCCATTCTCTCCATGCTCATCAACCTCCATAGCTTTGCGTGCCATAATGACATAGCCGGGGCCGTCGGCTTCTTCCAGGCCGCGGCTAGCATAAGCTTAGCCAGGCATAGCCATAGAATTTGTTTGTCCGCCTTCGTCTGGTGTTCCAATAATGGATCCCGAAGGCCCAAGATGACAAAGGACAAGGAGTCCGGGATTGGTTATCCCAATATATCTTTGATATGAGATAACATTTCAGCCCAAAAAGGCCGTATGACCGGGCAGTCCCACCAGATGTGGCGGAAGTCTCCCAACAAACCGCAGCCCCTCCAGCATCGGTCCGAGGTCGCCGGAAATATGCGATGTAGCTTTGAGGGGTAGAGGTACCAATCGAGCATAGTTTTAAGATGAGCTTCCCGTAGGTTCACTGAGTGATTGTGAGTCCTAATATCTCGCCAGAGACCCTTCCATTCCCCTTCAGCTATGTCCCAACCCAGAAGGGTCTCCCAGTGGTCCATGTAGCAGGGACGAGGAGAGATTACCGTGGTTAGCAAGAGTTTATATAGAAAGGAAATCATCCCCTTCATCGTGGAGGTTCGTAGAAGGAAGGCCTCGAAAAGCGAGAACGGTCTAGTAGCCGCCTCTCTTAGTCCCGCCGAGGTTGCCCAGTGGATCAGTTGGGCGCATAGTCACGCATGCAGTTTTGAAATGAGAGAGGTTCCGTGCCATGGAACAGGTGTGTAAGGGCTCTACAACCTCCCTCTCTGCAACGTCGGAATGGTCCCTCCTGCATTGCCGGCGGAAAGGCCGGGTTAAAATGCAAAGGAGTGAAGGGGGAGGGGAACGATGTCCAGCGCTCATCTCCCGCTACCGTGTCCCACACCTTCAAGACAGTGCCAGTGGGCGTGCTGATGTAGGCGTTTCTAGGCCTGTCCACTTTAGGTTTCCAGGCCAGGTCCCAGATCGATCTCCCGGGCCACACTTCTGTCCATATGCAGCCAATGCTTCTCAGACTCTTGCTGCGACCATTCCACCAACACCCGCAGCTGCGCAGCTTTATAGTACAAGTGCATATCAGGGAGACCAACTGCTCCCTCCTCTCGCGGGCGCCGCAGAGTCGCAAAGGAAAGGCGCGTCCGGCCTCCCTGCCAGATGAATTTCAGCAATAGAGTCTTAAGGCACCGGAAGAAGTCCATCTCTATAGGGATGGGAAGAGCTTGGAAGAGGTACAAAAACCTAGGGAGGAGGACCATCTTGATGGCATGGATCCTACCCAGCCAAGAGATGTACTTCGGCTTCCATCGATCCAGTTCTCTGCGCACAGCCGTCAGCATAGGTGGGAAGTTCGCTGTGAATAAATATCCAACAGTAGGTGTCAGGCGGACTCCCAGGTATAACATGGAGGCTGGCGCTCATGCCAAAGGTGTGAGCGAGCCCAGTCGTTCCAACTCGGCCGGCGGGAGCGTCAAATTTAAGATATACGATTTGTCAAAGTTAACCTTAAACCCGGCCACTGCTTCATAGCCAGACAGCAGAGTATGAATGTGTGGTAGAGATTGAGCTGGGTCCCCCACCGAAAGCAGCACGTCATCCGCAAAAATGGAGATTTTATGCTGTTCCCCCGAAAAGGGGAGTCCCTTTATCTGCTCTCGCTCACGGACCACAAGGGCCAGAGGTTCAATGCTTAAGGCAAAGAGAAGAGGTGAAAGAGGGCAGCCCTGTCTTGTTCACCGGGAGTGAGCGAAGCTAGCGGAGCGACATCCATTAATCACCACCCTGGAGTTGGGATTGCTGTAGTTCGCACGGATCATGGTGATAAAGCCGTGCGAGAAGCCAAAGGCCTCCAGGGTGCGGAACATGAATCCCCAGTCCACCCGGTCAAAGGCCTTTTCCGCATCTAACCCCACCAGTACCGCTGGGATACAGAACCGAGTGGCCTTCTCTATGAGGTGTATAACCCTTCCTAAATTGTCATGCATCTGAGGGCCCTTAATAAACCCTGATTGATTCGGGTGGATGATGGCTGGCATCAGGTCCTGGAGTCTGCGGGCAATGATAGTGGAATATAGTTTAGCATCAACGTTGAGAAGTGCTATCAGGCGGTATGATGAGCAATGAGATAGGTCCTTACCCGGCTTGGGAATCACGGTGATCACAGCTTCAGCCATAGAGCCCGTGGTTCGCCCCGTGGCCGCCATTTCGTTGAAGAGGGACACCAGGAAGTCACAGAGCTCCGCCGCAAACGATTTGTAAAACAACGCCGTGTAGCCGTCTGGACCCGGCGCCTTGTGGAGTTTCAGATCTCTAATAGCATCTAACACCTCTGATCTGGAGATGGGGGCAGCGAGAAGTTCATTCCACTCCTTCGACACCCGTGGGATAGGAAGGTCAGCCAGAAAGCAGTCCTGAGCCGCTCGATCAAGGGAGTCACCCTTATAGAGTGCCCCATAAAAGCGGCCAAAGATATTTGCCTTATCTACATCTCTGTGGTGTAAGGAACCAGAGGAGTCCAGAATGCCGCCTATATAATCCCTCTCCCTCTTGTCCCGAGGCTGACGAGCCAAGTGCCTGCCTATTTTATTCCCCTGTGAGTAGGAAACACGCCGAAGCCGCAGGAGGGTAAACTCTGCGCTGTTGTTATAGTGGGCCTTCAACTTGCCCCGCACGGCAGTCAGTGGTCTAAGAGTCAGTCTAGACGGGTTGGTTTTGTGGGCTTGCTCTAAAACAGCCAATTCCGCCTCCAAGTCCTCTCTTTCCTTCCTCCTCAACCTATTGAGGTTGGCGTTGAGGCTGAGATAGGTGCCCCGCAGGGAGGCCTTGCATGCATCCCAAGTATTAAAGAGGGAGGTGTCCGAGGCCGGGTTGAGGGCCAGAAACTCCCCTATCGCTTTACGCAATTCCTTGCAGGAGGTGTCATCCCGGACAAGCGCGGAGGAAAATACCATTTCCGCACCCCGTCCCCTCCAGTCGGCCAGTGGAGCCCTAGTACCAGCAAGCTATGGTCTGACACTGAGAGAGGGAAGACACTAGAATCCCGGACATCTCCCCTGAGGGCTTGGCTCACAAAGATGTGATCTAGCCGGGAATAGGTATGATGAACATGGGAAAAGAAGGTGTAATCTCGCGTTTGTGGATGCAAGAATCGCCAGCTGTCAATCAATCCAAGCTCACCAACCATACTCTGAGTTTCGGTAGAAAAAACCCCAGTGCCCACTCTCTGAGCCCGTGAGCTGTCTAAGTCCTTGTCCCACATCATGTTGAAGTCCCCCATAAGAACCACATGCCCCTCAACAAAGTCCCCCGCCCTGTCCAACAGATCCCAAAGAAAAGCATTCTACCCAGAATTAGGAGCATACACCACCACAAACTTACAGGTCTTGCCATAAAGTACCCCCTTGACCATCAGCCAACGCCCCTCCTTGTCACAGCTGAGCCCCAACGGTTGGATGTGCAGGGACGCTCGGAACAGGAGTGCCACCCCTCTATGTTTGGTAGTTGCGGAGGATCTATTAGATGAGCGGGAAATGTCTATGACGCAATCGAAGTTCATCCTTGCGTGCCAGGTGGGTCTCTTGGAGCCCCACAATATCTAAGTGGTGGTCGGACACATATTTCCAAATTTTCTGGCGCTTCTGAGGGGAGTTGAGGCCCTTTACATTCCATGTCCCAATACTAAGCGGCATGGGAGACAATCAGAACCCCACCCTGCATGCACAACTCGACAACCTGCCAACCCCCCCACCCCACTAAAGGCAGCCAGGCAGACCCCCGAGCCCCATCCAGCACCAAGCCCCCACCGCTCACTCCACTCCTCCCGAATTTCGGGTGCCCAAGCCCGGCAACAGCACCCACCCAGTAAGCAGTTCCTCCCAAAGGCCCGGCAAGTAAGAGCACAATCGATTCAGATGTAGAGAGAAAGAAGCATACTACACATTCACTCCGGACGCCACCACCTCCCCATCCAACCTCCACCCGTTCTCCAACCCCCCCCCTGCAAAGGCCCCCAATGTCCCGACCCCCCCCCCCCAAGACCAAAACCAAAACCAAACCCAAAACTAAACAAGTGTACTTAGCAGTCCCAGTGGAAGGTAGTCTGCGGAAATCCACCTGGGACGGGGCCGGGGGGGGGCCAGTATCAGGACCCCCAGAGACCACGGATCGGGGTGTCTTCTCCAAAAGTACAATCAAACCCATGGTACCTGAAGTCATGAGTCCCTCCGGCACCTACCAGCTGGCGGCTGAGAGATCAAGCAGCTCCTGAGCTTTGCTGGGAAGATTCCAAAGTCGCCGAGGCCACCGAAGCCACAGCATCCCCCCTCTCCAGCAAGCTAGCTGAACGGTCAGGTCGCCTACTGTCCATATCCGGGCCCACTCTCTGCCATGACGAGGAACGTCTACGCCTCCGCGGCGGCGAGCCGCCAGCTGCCTGCGAGGGGGCCACGTCGTCCAGACCCAGAAGATCCTTCGCCACTTGGAGAGAGCGAATCTGCGCCAGCCTGTTCGACCACCTGAAGATGATTCGGAAGGGATGACCCCACGAATAGGAAATGCTGCGTTCCCGGAGGAAGGTGGTCACTGGACGAAACTCCCGCCTTTTCTTAAGGGTCGAAGCTGCCAGGTCCTGATAGAGCTGCGGACGGTGCTCCCTGAATTGCAGTGACGAGATGGTCCGTGCCTTCCGTAAGATGCGTTCTTTAAGCTGAAAATCATGAACACAGACTAAAATGTCCAGGGGTGGTCCCCCTCTCCTAGGAAGACCAACCCTATGTACCCTGTCCATTCTGATTTCCTGAACATCATCGTCACCCAACACCTGCAGGAAAAGGGCCTGGACATATCCCCGTAGATCTCCTGCTTCTCCGTCCCGTGGTACAGCGCGGATGCGGATGTTATTCCGGCGGGAATGGTTTTCCAGGTCCTCCGTGCGGGTCTGGAGGTCCAGGTTTTGCTCCGTGAGCCGGATGATGTCTTGCTGTAGCTGGTGGACGTCGTTCGCCATACTTAAGTCGTGATCCTCCAGGGTAGCCACCCTCTCCCCAATACCGTCCACATCTCTTCGCACTTCACAGAGGTCCGACGCAAGCTGGGCGCGAAGTTCCGAGATATCTTCCTTAATGGAAGCAAAGAGCTCCGCCATAAAGGCTTTGGCCGCTGGTGCCTCATCGTCCGATTTCTTGGGCGATGCGCTGGGTCCAGGGGACGCCGTTTGCTGAGAAGATTTTGCTGCGCCATCTTTCCCAGGTTTCCCTTTGCGCGATGTGGCGGACATCGTGGCACCTCCTAATCCGGGTGCGATGTTCCCCCAACCTCAGGCCGGTCTTCCACCCGGCGGCACGACTGGCACCCCAATGATCCGCCACCGCCTATCGACGCCAAATGCAGGCGCTCCCCACGGTGCAGAGCCACCAGATCTTACTTGTTAGTCCTCTCAAGGTGGGCCCACCGGCGTGGCAGCGTGACTCCACAATCCCTCAGCAGCAGCCACCGTAGGGGAGCGCAGTGGACCCCCTGTGTAACCCTCCTGGGTGCCAGGCAGCTACATCTGTCTAGGCTGGTCAAAGCAGGGTGGGGGGAAAGAGACCGTGCGGCCGTACAGTGTGCTTCGCTCTTAGGACCGGGCTGGTAGTGCCCACTCTCCAGCCTCAGCAGGCCCCGCACCAGTGTAGCCTCCCCGCACATCCAACGCAGTACAGCCCCCCCAGCAGTTGGCAAGCCGAGGCTCAAAGTTCGGAGGCTCCCCCAGGCACTACTCCGCAGCCGCCTCTGCCCCTCTCCTCCGCAGTGCTGGAAGGCCGGGCCCTTCCGCGACGCAAGGCCGGGGATCACAGGCCTGTAGCTCTCCTGGCGCCACGGCCCAAGTTTTAGCCGCCGCTGGGCCTAGATCCGGTTTCGGGGTCCCACCACTCCGCCACGGGGGTCACCGCCGCGGGGGGAAGTCTCCCGGCATAATCGCCTCGCTGGAATGGTCGGGGAAGAGCAGGAGGAGGGGGGGGGGGCAATGCGCCGTCGCTCCACCGGGCCCAACCGGCCCTCACCGCTTGAGGACACTCAGCGGCCGCTGCTGCCGTCTGCAAGCGAGGTCTCGCCTCCCTGGCTCCCCAACAGCAGTCCCGGCAGTCAACAGAGCAGGGGCCGTGAAAGCCGGATCTGCCTCCGTTCCTCCCCAGGGTCCGCGCTGTACAGTCGCGTCCGGGACAGCACTAAACTGGCTTGGCGATTTTCTTCCCAATAGAACCCGAACTATGGCCGTGGCTTGGACGGCAAGGAAGATGCTTGCCTGAGTTTGCTGCTCCATCGGAATGGGGAGATTATCAATGATCCCGAGAGCCCCAACGTCCAGATACGGCGTATAAAGGCATCAAGGTGCAGCGGAATGGTACCTGCAGCCGAGGATACCAGCACCGGGTCAACTGCACCCTGATAAGTTTGGGAAAATCACGAAAATCCCCAGGGCACCAAGCGAGGAGAAGGAGGTAATGGCAGTCAAAACAAAACCGAAACCTGTGAAGCCTACGATACTGTGAGTCCCCTGCCAACGCTCCACCACTGTCCTAGCCCTGCTTGCCCAGCTTGCCAACCCTGCCTGTGCGCCTGCCTGTTTCCGACACCAGTATGTGGTAGAAACTAGGAACAGGTTATATGGGAGGCACAGCGGTGAAGTCATGCTGAGAGGAGATAGAAGAAAAAGGTGAAAGACCCGGTCACTGGGGGAGAGCTAGCTGAAGGATAACTGAGAGATCGGCATGGTGAGAGGCGATACAGGGGCCACTGCGTAACCACCAATGAGGCAAGACATAAGTGAAAGAGACTGTGAGAGACCAGCAAGCCGCAAGAGCTTGGGGAGTTGTAAAACGGACCGGGAAGACAGAGCTGCGAAGTCACTGCAAAGTCGGATCAGCAAGCAACGGCTGTCGAGCGGACGGAGAAAAATGGCAATTTGCACTACGGTCACATAGGGGCGGGGAGGTTGAACCCCCAACAAGAAACTCTGCAAGGACAAAGGGAAAATGGCGGTTTCGGAGTGAAACTGAAACTGTGCTCCAAAACAACAACAGCAGCCGTCATTTTAGTCAGAGATCCAGTGTACAGTGGTTGGAGTCCAGGTGAGAGAGTGAAAGCGGTGATCTATTGCCCAGGAGGCGGGGGATCTCCAGAGCCTGCGAGACGCTGAAGGGGGCACAAATAAGATGCTCTGCCACAGCGCAACAGGAGTGCGACGTCGGCGAGGCGGCTTCATAAAGGCACACTAGAGCGGACAATCTGCAAGCAGCCACACCCAACCAAATATTGGGTAGAGAGAGCAAGGGCATGCTGTGTGGGACATAAAAGGAGCCCTGCAACAAGAGAAGCAGGGAGAGGCGATGATGAGAAGCGGCATAGAGGGATGCTGGAGGAGTGCTGAAGGTGTGCCACAGTGCAACACGAGAAACCCTGTGCAGTCCAGTGGAAAAGGAGAGGGAGGTGAGGGGCAGCCAACAAGAACAGGAACAAATAAAAAGAGGAAGCGTGTGAGGTGTGTAGAGAGGTGCTCCACTTCAAAGATATTCACAATAATAATCAAAGTTGTATGAAATATTTTGTAATTGCAGCAGTTCCGGCTCAAAGGAGAGGTGGCAATAGAGAGAAGCTGTTGGGCCAGTCAGATTCAAAATTCATTTTAGATCTGGACACAAAGACAACAAATGGTCCTAATACCAGTGATGATTTGCACAATTTTCTATTACATGACTCTTTTAGAAAATTTAGTTTCTGACAATTGACAGGATCCTTTCTACTGCATTTATTTAATTTTGTAAGGCATATTTATACATTCATATTTAAATGTATAGTTAAATTCATATGCATATACTGATTAGCCGTTACTAACAAACAAAATTGCATTGGTGTTCATTGTCTTTCCTTCCCATAGTACTGTACAGCACTTAAGCACTTTATTCACTTATTGCACTTTATACGATTAGCACTTTAGTCAATTAAGTGTGGCAATTAGGCAACAGATAGTATAGAAAATATTTAGTATTATCCTAATTCATTTTCAAGCCACTATTTAATGACGCTCAGCATTGAGGCTGACAATGTCTATTGAGCTGGAAATCGAACAATGAACAGTGCACTTTAGTGAGTATAATACTAGAATTCATAGTTTAACCATGTAATGAACATGATTCTCGTTTAATTTTAATTTTGTTTCACTTCAGGCATTTCTCAGTCGATTAATAAATTACAAACTGAATTTCTGCATGTTTGCGAATAATATTGAGCATTCGACTTATTATGTGATGTTATGTGGACTAATATTGTCTGGTATTATATATTTTTACTGAGGTGTGTCGGTTCATTTATATTGATCATATATAATGACTATATATTTATTATGATCAGCTATTAGCCTTCACAATAGTGTTTTTTAGTAGTAAACAAAATCAGTTATCATATATCTTTATTTTAGGACATGTAGTTTGTATGCATGATTGCAATAGTCTTACCTTTCGAGATGTATATAGTCTTTTGTTAGTTGCCATTATTTTTAGAATTTTGTTAATCACCTGGTATACAGCTTAAAGGTATGGGGGATGTTGCAGTGCAAACATGTCATCAAGGCCTTATGGTGTGGCCAAAGCGCGTCATGGACATAACTAAGCATTAAGCAATTAAATATATTTTGCACTGCAACAGTTGGAGTCCGTGCCCGATTCATATATATATTGCAATTCACGATCTAATGAATGATGATAATGCGGAAGTCACCGGAGAAAATGAAATGGAGAGTACGCAAAGCCGATTAGAAAGAATCAATATCGCTAAATCAGGAGCTGGCATTACTCCTTTTAAGCGTAAATCTGACTTTGTACCTATTATGACCCGTGATGCAGTTGATGTTTTTCAAGATTGTGTCATTACTGAAATGAAGAAATTGCACAAAACCACCAACATCCATAAAAAAAGAAAGAAATTTGATGTCAAACAAGCACAATACTCTGCATTAATGAAAAAATTGAAAGACAATCCGGACATTGTAGTCAAAACGGCAGATAAAGGTGGTAACCTTGTTATTTGGCCAAAGGCAGCATATATTCAAGAGGCCCAAAGACAGTTATCGGATCCAGTTTGTTACAAAAAATCTACAAACAAAGAATACATTAAGGCCAATGAGAATCTGAACAAACTTCTACAGAAACATCGAAGAGAGGGCCTAATTTCAGAGGAAGAGTATTCATTTATGCTCAATGAACATCCAACTCTGCCTACTATGTACTTGATCCCGAAAGTGCATAAAGGACAATCACCGATACCCGGGAGGCCAATAATCTCGGCAATCAACAGCTGTGGTGAAAGAGTTGGCCAATATGTAGATTTCTTTCTGCAAAAGTGGGTAAGCGGACTGCCTAGTTTTGTACGCGACACTGGAGACTTTCTTGCCAAAATAGAGGATTTAGAATGGCAGAATAATATGCTCCTAATAACTTTGGATGTTGAACAATTATATACCAGCATCGCACAGACAGATGGTATGAATGCAGTTTCTCACTTTCTAGGCCAACGGCCAATTGATTTTTATGAACACAACAAAGTGATTCTGGGCTTAATAGAGTGGTGTTTGTATAACAACTATTTTTTATTTGGCAAAGAGATTTGGAAGCAACTGAGGGGCGTGGCTATGGGGGCCTGCTTCTCCCCCAGCTATGCGTGCTTGCACGTTGGCTGGTGGGAGGAGCGGGTCCTCAATGTCACACATCATGTGTGGGTACGTGAAAAAATTGTCCGATACCTTCGCTACATTGATGATATCTTCTTAGTGTGGCAAGGTGATGAATGCCATCAATGATAACCCATATAACCTCAGGTTTACATCCAAAATAAGCAACAAACAAGCAGAATTTTTGGATGTTACTGTATACATTGATGAACATAATAGAGTGCAAACTACTCTCCATCGTAAAGCTACTGCAGGCAACACTACTCTTCATGCCTCTAGTTTACATCCCAGGCACACAATCCAAAGTATTCCCTATGGGGAAATACTTAGGCTGAAAAGAATCTGCAGCAGTACTAATGATTTTGAGAGTAGCGTTAATGACCTACGCATTCGCATGAAAGCCCGTGGTTACACAGAAAAAATGTTTAACCAAGCATTAGCAAAATCACAAGTTAGAACCCGGGCAAGCCTGTTAAGCACACCTTCTGAAACTACTAATTTACCTGATGAGACAATAGATACCACCAAACAGGAATGTCCCAGGTTCATCACCAATTACAGTAGCCAACAAAACAAAATAAGACAGATCATCAATCATAATTGGCCTATTGTATTAACAGGCAATGTATTAGGAAATATGCTTCCTAACAAACCCATGGTTACTTTTCGACGTGCTGTCAGTATGGGTGCAGTGCTTGATCAAAGTAGTCCTGAACTTAAGTGCAAACAGAACTGGCTAATCAAAGAGGGATTCCGGAAATGCTCTACTTGTAGAGCGTGTAAATTCGGAATAAATAAGACTCACTATAAAACTCCCTTTAGTGACACAGAGACCCCAATTAAAGGCCAGCATACTTGCAAAACAGAATATGCAGTATATGTTCTGACATGTACGTGCGGCCTCAATTATGTAGGCAGCACCATACAACCTGTACATGTCAGAATTCTACAGCATATACGAGCTATTTTGCACTCGGATCCAGCATACCCAGTAGCATACCCAGTAGCACGTCACTTTCTGAGCACTCACAGTAAAGATATTAATTGTCTATCTTACTACGTGATAGCCTCGATCCCCAAGCTAAGACGTGGAGGCAACCGTGAGCTTAGACTCAGGCAATTGGAATCACGAATGATCCTCGAATTCGACAGTAAATGGCCTAACGGGCTTAATATTACTGAGGATCTCCGTCATTTTCTGTGAGATGCTCTCTAACTAGTAGTACCCTGGTTTCTTTTCCCCTAGATAGTCAGGTTCCCTGTTATCTAGTGGGTCAAATCCTCTAGTCCAAGTAATATATGACGGTGCTAAATTCACTAGCTGTATAGTTGACCAGTCAAGTTCCTTGGTCCCTGGTCAATCTACTATTGATAAATGTAACTCCTTACCTTCTTCTAATGTTGTAAATATTGTTATATAGTAATTTAGATACACTGGTTTTATCAAAAAAATGAGAAAATATATTTTTGTACACTTTTTATCACCGTATTTTACAACGGGTGTTTTTAGCAACTATGAATTTTACACATGGTGGTTTTATCAAGTATCCATTGTTTTAACAACTTTTGTATGAGATTTATTTAGGGTCATGTTCCTATCTCTAATTTTTTGCATTTATGCAATGACGACAAAAGGTACTTTACAGCATGTGGATTCAGCACTTTTATTCTCACCTACCTCTTTTCCCTATGCACTTTATCACTCTCCACCAATCGCAGACTTGGAACCAGTCTAAATTGTAAATATTGGCACCTTCAGCAATCCCACAATTTCCCAGTCACTACAATACTGTATATAGACATTTTAATGGCTATGTATATAAGGATTTATCCAGTTATTAATTTTGTGATACCGTATTTATCAAATCTGCAAATTTTTCCTATACTCCTGGTTTTAAAACATGACATCTCATTTTATTTATATTGATTTGTACGCAAATAATATATAATATTGAAATGTGGTTTGTTTAAAAACAAGGGAAAAAGAATATACGGCAGTACCTTTCTCCTTAAAATGTAGGAGTAAAATGTCTTTTATGTCTATGCAGATGTATACCATGTGACAGGGCGGGCTAATTGGGTGTGCACAGCAGTATAAAATTAAAAAATTGTAACTGGTTCATTTGCATGTGAACAAGGGCTTCTCCAGCCCGAAACGCGTAGTGCCCTCTGGCTTACCGGCTTCTCTGCAAATAAAAGATCCTGTGCAGCGCATTCTGTGGTCCGTCTCCTGTGTTCCCTCGCCGGTCTAACGTGGGTTGACCTGGAAGTGAAGTTTGGAGTTTTTTTCGGATATATATATATATATATATTTATATATATATATATATATACACACACACTCAACACTCACACACACACTCACTGGAAAAAACAAAGAATCAAAGGTTAAAATAACATTAGTTAGGTGATTTTGTCAGAGACAACGTTAACGTTTGAACTTAAAAAAACACAGAAATTCACCAGTTGAGGTTAGCAGAGCAGGCAACCTCACACTGAACACGTCTTGGCCTCCAAAGGCAGCCAAACACACACTGTACACAGCCTTCGGTTATTCGCTGCAGAGTTTGGCCACAAAGCCAAGTCCTGAGAACCCCATACCTAGGGTATTTTTTTTAAAGGGGAGGGGGCCACCTTGCCCCACTCCACGAGCCTCATTAGGCCCTTGGGACTCCATTCTCCAGGGAATTTTTTATTAAAGGAGACGGGCTGCATGGCCCACCTCTCTGAGCCTCTTTAAGCACTGGGGATTCCATTCCTCAGGGCCGTTCATGCATGTTAAAAGGGGATGGAGGCCATGGGGCCCCCTCCCCAAGCCTTGTTAGGCCCTAGGGAGCCCAAACCCCAGGGCCATTTCTAAAAATAAAGGGGGCGTGGCTAACCTCCCTGCACTGTTATTTGCCCCGGGGACCCCGTTTCCAGGGCCAATTATTTAAATAAAAGGAAGGGAGGCCACACAACCCCCATCCCCAAGCTTCCTAGGCCCAGGGGACCCAATCCCCTGGAGATACAGATTCCTAAAAAAGGGGGAGGGGGCTATACACAGCCCCCCTCTTGAGCCTCTTTAGGTCCAGGGGACCCGACCCCCCAGGCATGTGTATTGTTTTAATGAGGGGTAGCTGTGTGGCCCCCTCCCAAAGCCATTATCAGTCCCAGGGATCCCATCCTGTGGGGCTCGGGTAGGGAGTGCACATGGCCTGGGTACCCCATCCCCTGGGGCCCAATGTGATTTTGAGAGGAAAGGGGGCACACAGCCCCCTTCCTGGGTCGATTTCGACCCTAGGGACCCGATCTCCCAGGGCCCATATTTATATAGGTGCCCCGTTGCCCACCCAGGGCATCCACTATACTATTGTTGGGGGCTGCAGGAAGCCCTGCGGCCCCAGCTGGCTCTTCACATGCAGCGGGAGCCGGCATTGCTCCCGCCCAAAGGAGCAGCTACTAATCCTTCTCCATCTGGGTGGGAGCAATATTTTGATTTATTTACCTGCCCGCATCAGTGCGGGAGACACAGGAGCCTTTAGAGGCTTGAATAGGGGGCCTCATGGCCACTTTCCCATTTTGGACCATTTTGGCACAGGGGATGGGTTGGGGCAGAGGGCCTCATGCCGCCTCACATTTTGCTACATTTCAACCCCAGGGGAGGGCTCCCTGGGGCCTCTGTTGGATCGCCAAGGGGTTCATGCATTCCCCTTCTCCATACACAACATTTTCAGGCCAGGGGGTGGGTTCACCGGGGCCTCTGGGTTCCTACCCTTGGGGCCTAGGGGTCAAAGTATCCCTACCATGCCCCCTTATATATATATATTTGTTTTTTTTTATTTTATTTTTTTATAAAAACTTTATTGTGCAAAAATAGCATTACAAGTATGGGCCTACAACCACAAGGGCCGGCCGCTAGAACATGTGAGGCAGTTATGTAATTCACAAAGCAGCGACCGCTCTTCCGTGGTCTAACTTAACACAGGATTTTTTGCAATCATGTTCACCAGTGCCGCCCAACGGGCCTGGGCAATGTTGTAATCATTCGGCTCCCACACATTGAACAGACATCTACGAGCCTCAGGCAGCAGAGCAACCCCGGTAACACACTCCATGACCGCATGCACCCGCTGCCAATACGCCGCCACCTCACAGCACTCCCAGAGGATGTGGAGAAAGGTAGCACTCATACCACATCCACGCTTACACAACCCATCCAAGGAAAAACCCATTGCAACCAAACGAGGACCCGTAACATATATACGATGGAGAATCTTGAGCTGGACAAGACGGAGACGGGCCGGAATGGCGACCTCTTTTGGGGAGGATAAGGCAGCCTGCCAGTCCTCGTCATCCAACTCCAACCCATCTCCGGACGAGACCTCTCTGAGACGCACAAGAAGATCTGCCCAATTGTTAATTAGTTACTTATAGATCAAGGAGATTGTACTATCGGGCAGATGACCATCAAGTATACGGTCCTCGAGGTGGGAGGATTCAGGAACCGAATCACCAGCTGTGAAGACAGACAGCAAAGCGTGGCGAACCTGCACATATCTGAAGAACTATCGATTCCCCAACTCGTACTCACTTTGAAGCATCGCAAAGGTCTTCACCGCGCCTTTCACCCAAAGATCACCCACTCTGCTGATACCAATCATGTCCCAGTTCTCAAAACCTTTCGTTGTCCAGAGGCATCATAATTGTTCCGATGCATACAATGGGGTCGCTTGCGTCAATCGATCATTCCATCCCATAGCCGCATTTGCATCTTTCCACACACGCACCGCAATCTTAGTGGTTCCCGTGAGGTTCCTCCCCGCGGTCCGAGAGTAGAGTGCTCTATTGAAGTTACCACTGGGTAACTGATGTTTGTCCATCTCGAAAGCAGGAGCCGGACCGGGTTCATACGTCGCATGGTTGATGGCGGACAACTGAGAGGCCCAGTAATACCTCCTGATGTCCGGGAGCGCGATGCCCCCGTCATACCAGGGAAGAGTGAGCTTTGCAAGAGCGATGCGAGCACGATCGTCCCAAACGAGCCTCCTCTGCAAACCTTCCACTTCCCGAAAATACGCCGCCGGAATAGCGTCAAAAGAGTTTTGATGCGCATAGAGAAAGCAAGGCAGAGACTTCATTTTAAAGAGTGCCGCTCGACCAAGTGGCGACAACGGCAGTTTACGCCACCGAGCCACGTCCACCTTCAGTCGTTGGAGAGGAGGGAAGAGATTGTGCTCGTAGCGGGCAACCGGGTCCAACGATATATAGACCCCCAAGTACTTGAAGTACTTGAAGCCCGATTACGAGATTTGAATGGGAAACCTACTCCGTAAGGAGGGAAGGCCGCCCAAGATGACATACACACACGATTTGGACCAATTGATAATCAGGCCGGAGTTCTTGCCAAAAGAAGTGAGAAGATCAAACAGGACGTTAAGGGATTTACGAAGGGAGGTAAGGTATAGAAGGATGTCGTCGGCGTACAACGAAACACGATCTTCAAAATCGGGGGACCACTGGATGCCCTTTATCGACGGCTCCCAACGGAGCCAGGCTGCGAGCGGTTCGAGAGCAAGAGCAAAAAGCAAGGGGGACAGCGGGCATCCCTGCCGCGTACCCCTCCCGAGAGCAAAGGACAGGAACACTCTGCCATTGATGACGACCTGAGCTAACGGATCAGAATACAAAAGTTTAACCCAACTAATAAAGTCCGCACCGAAACCAAACTTCGCCAGAGTGGCCCAAAGATATGGCCATTCAATCGTATCAAAGGCCATCGTGGCGTCCAAGGAAGCCAAGATGGCCGGCTCCGATAGGGACTCCGCCCTAGCGAGAACACCGTGTAGACGCCGCAAGTTAAGAGCAGTGTTTCGGTGCGGAATGAAACCGGATTGATCCGGGTGGATCAGGTCACAAATTACAGTGAGTAAACGATTGGCAAGGACCTTGGCAAGGATCTTAGGCTCGGCATTCAGTAGGGAAATAGGCCGATACGATGCACAGCGATCACGAGGCTTGCCCTCCTTAGGAATCACAACTATAGTAGCCAAACGCTGATCACAAGGGAGGGCGCCGAGCTCACTTGACTCCCTGAACATTGCACGCAGGTAGGGCGCAACTTCGTCCGTGCACAGTTTATACAGTTCGATAGGTAGGCCATTAGGGCTCATGGCCTTACCAGAACGGAGGGAACGGATTGCGGTAGCAATCTCATCAACCGACAAAGGGGCCTCCATGCGCTCTCGGTCCTCCTCAGACAAACAAGGCAAAGCAATGTCCCTCAGCAGCAAACGAGAGTCATCTTCATCTCTGTCGGACACCGGGGAGTAAACCACACGAAAATAATCGGCAAAGCATTCCACAATCTCGCCAGGGTCAGTCACGCACACACCATCCGAAGTCTGTATCACGGGAACCACACAATTCGCTCTTTCCTTTCTATCAAGCCATGCGATCAATTTACCCGCCTTATCACCAACATCATACAATCTACCCTGCTGTTCCCCGAACATTGTCTTGGCAGCATCCGTAACATGGGATTTATAATCAAACTGCTTCAAACTGAGGGCGTGGAGTTTCTCCTGGGTGACGCCTAATTCCAGGTCGGCCTCCAACTTAAGTATTTCTGCCTCCAGACTCTCAACCTCCATATTTCGGGCCTTCCTTTTCTCAGCTATTAAGGATAGGGCCTGACCACAAATGACAGTTTTAAAGGCCTCCCACAGGGACACAGAGGACAAGACAGACCCCTCGTTTTCTAGGAAGTAGGAATCTAGTGACTTTATCAGGCTGCTACGGGTCTTGGGGTTGCGCAAATACCATGGATTGATAGGGGCGATCCGCCCCGCGGCTTGTATCCCCGTGTCAAAACTAAGCCACAAAGGAGAATGATCAGAAATGCCTCGGGCCTAATGTCTGATCTCCCTGACGTAGGAAGACTGGACCGCGGGCATAAGGACATAATCGAGCCTGGATAGACTCCCATGAGCCCCGGAGTGAAAAGTGTACTGACATTGCGTCGGGTGCATTAACCTACAACAGTCCACCAGGCCAAAAGTGTCTATGAACCCACTGAGCCAAGATTGGGAAGTGGGAAGTGTCCTGGGAGGGTGGTGATCCAAACTGCCTGAAAGCACAGAACTAAAATCCCCGCCCAAAAGGAGGAGACTGTCAGGGAGGCCAAGCATCATCCGGCCAACATCCGAGAAAGTAGAGGTCTGGAGACCCAGGGGAATGTATACTGTAACCAAGGAAAGAGTTTTACCCTCCCACCTACCAGTGATAGCGGCGTAGCGCCCTCTGTCATCAAGGATAACAGTATCTATCTCAATGGGGAGAGAAGACCGGATCAAAATACCAACCCCTCTGGAACCAGTGGTAAACCCCGAGTGATCAACCAGTCGGTAACCCCACCTGTTTAAAGCATGACACACGTTTCCCACCAAATGCGTTTCCTGCAAGATTACCACATCAGGAGACAAACGACGCAAATATTGCAACACAACACCCCGTTTGATACGATCCCCCAATCCATTGACGTTCCATGATACCAACCTCAACCCACTACCCCCCATCCCCACAAGTGATGCATAGGTCACCCTGCCAAGAGCCGGACACCAGAAACAAGGAAAAGACCAATTTGTCGCCTTGAGAGAAAAAAACACACACCAGAACACCCCAACCAACACCCGTTACAACTCCCCCCTCCCTACACCCCTGCAGTAGACCAAAAAGCCACCCCAACATGCAGTGTGCCTATCGCCCTAAGAACCCCACTCTACAAAAATACCCCGGAGGAGGAAAGAGTCCCGTCGCAACCCGCCACCCAGACGTGGACCGCAAGGAAACATATTAGGAAAAGAAATAGAACCAAGCTGAGAAATGTCTAATGTTCGGAGGTCAGGGACCAAAAAGTCACTTCTGCGTAGGCTCACCACCTTCGGCACCGCCAGGGTGCTCCGTCCGATCACCTCGGCCAGGGAGGGTGTCCAGCCAGTCACTTACATTGTCCGGCCGATCAAAAAAGAAAGTCCGCTCCTCATACTCCACTCGAAGCCTAGTAGGGAAAAGCATCGCGTACTTCAGACCAAGGTCCCGAAGACGTCGTTTTGCCCCCTGGAAAGCCATCCTTTGTCTCTGGACATGTTGAGTAAAGTCCAGGAAGAAGTTAACAGAGGAGTTCTCAAAGTTTACCGGGCCATGTACTCTCGATGCCTGCAGGATCGCGTCTCGATCTCTGAAGTGGAAGAGTTTCGCAATGATGGGCCGCGGAGGAGCGCCCGGCTTTGGCTTTCCACCCGGCACACGATGTGCACGCTCCACTGCAAAAAACTTGCTGAGTCCAGAGGGAGAAAGATGATTCAGGACAAGATCCTCGACCAGGAGATCTACCGAGTGAGGCTCGGGATTTTCTGCCACACCTATGACGCGAATGTTGTTGCGTCGCGCCCTGTTCTCGAAATCCTCCAGCCGATGGGACATCAAGTCACTGGCAGATTTCAAATTACCAACTTCTGTCTGAAGTTCCGACACATCGGCCGTGAGGCTGGACGTCTTCAGATCCAATGACTTCACTTTCTCATTGGTCTTGGACAGGTCAGCCCTGATCAAGGTGACATCAATGGCGACCGTGTCGATTTTACGAGCCAGTGCCTCATATTGCTGACCGATGGTCTCCTTCATATTGGAGATGGCGCCCATGATGTCCTGCAGGGACAGATCAACAGGAGCGGATGGGTCCTCTTTGGCATCCTCTGGGGTATGACTGGAGAGTCCGGGGGATCCTTTGGGCTGAGTGTAGCGATCGATGACATTTGTCTGGACCAGTCCCCAACGAAGAGATGTCTTTGTCTTTCGCTTCTCAGCGTCACCCTTACCAGCCATGTTGGAAGATGCGCCCCAGAGGGGCCCGCGAGACCTGGTGAAAATGGCCGCCATCAGGCCGGGCACCAATAGACCACAAAGGCCGGCTCGTATTGCCAAAACAAAAGCACAAAAGTGATGCAAACGGCTGCGGAGTTAAGGCAGTGGTTGCATTAGATGGAGGCTGGAATGGCCCCAAGCCGAGGGATACGGTCTCACAATCAAACCGTGTCGGGATCCAGAAACGAAATCGAAAGTGGAGATGGAAATACTGAGGAGACCCCACTGCCGTTGTTGTTCGACTCCGTCCCGGATCCACGAGTCGCCCAGTCCCCGGCTCGCCTCCTGGTGGGCCCAAGAAGTTCAGATGACGCAGTTTCGGTTGCCCAAGTCCGATTTAAGTTCTGAAAAGAGTTATGAACTCAGCCGAGGTTCATCTCAAAGAATCCGTCCAAGAAATCAGGATAAATTCAGGATAGATTGCGAAGGGTGGCGAGGGTCCGGGGAACCCTGTGCTCATGCGACCATCTTGGATGCGCGCTAAGCTCCTCCGCTTATATATTTTTTAAACTTTTTTTTAACTTCAGGACATTGGTCTAAGTCCGAGTTCTGTTATGTTGCTGAAAGCCAGTCAGAGCGCTGGGTCTTGCTGGAGTCGGACTTCTGCTGGAGCAAGAGGGCCCAAGGGAAATAGGGCCAATGAAAATGCTCATTTTTAAACCGTTCAGATATACATTTATTTTGTACCCTTAAATTCTCAAAAACTACTGAACTGATTTACACCAAATCTAAAAAGCACAATCCACGGACCAAGATCTAGTTTCCTGCCAAATTTGGTGTAATTTCGTACAGCAGTTTTTGCTGTAGCCCATCTTTAAAATGTCTATGAAAAATACATGGGGATTTTGTGTTTTGGGATCCCCTTTTTTCTTAGCCCCCGCTTGAAGGCTCACCCGAACCTTTCCAGGAAGGAGCTGAGATGGAAGAACTTTTATTTTGGAAAGTTTTGTGAAGATTAGTGAAACTGGGCCACCATTATTAGCAAACAAAAAAATGCTCTTTCTATGGAAAAGCAGACAACTAAATATATATAGGCATTGAATGGTAAAGGATATGTGGTAAAGGCATCCCGTTATAAAAACAGCATCACAATGGCTGTTTCCCTTCCAGGTCTCTTAGATTCAGCTGGTCTTGGTCCATCTTTACTCTTTCTGAAAAACTATTGAACTGTTCCAAAAACTTGTTGTGGAGTAATTATTGGTTGTCCATATGTGAGTGCAGATTCTAGATTCTAGTAAGATTAACCATCTGCCAACACAACTTTTTAACCTGGTGTGTTTGCTGTAACAAATCCTACTGTGCAAAGACAAATTCCCATTGTGGTCAACAATTGTTTCTGTATGGAGGTTCCATAAACGCTGCAATTTCTGATAGTGGGTACAATTCTCAAAAGGATCTTTTGACCCCCCATCCAAAATGTTGTCTTCTCTCACTGCAAGCCATCTTCAAAGCTAGGCGCTCTCTCTCAAGCACTGAATAATTTTATTTAGATTCTGACAACACATGGAATAGACAGATACTGACCGTCTCTTCCTATCATCTTGCTGTTTCTGAAGGAAAACCTCTCTCACTGTTCTTTCTGAAGAATGTGGCTCTACAATTAATGTATTTGTTGTGTCTGGGTGACACAACATAGGAGCCTTCAGAAACATCTTTTTTTAATTTTTTGAAGGCTCTTTTATCCAAATCAATATAGTCTGGACCACTTGCTATGTGTTGAACATCATCAGCCGTGATTTTGCTCTGTGCTGGATCAACCATTACACGAGTGTAGTTTACATAGGCTTAGACTTACTCCCTTGTTTGTGACCCCGAGTAGGCATGCATTATCTTATTTGCTACACTTTTAATGTGCCCAGGTGCTGATTGTTCTTGTGACTCAATGCCTGGTTGATGGGCTTAGGTTGGATCTGCCACTTGTTCTTTGGCTTGTGTGCTGTAAATACACCCCCATCAAAAACCAAGACTCTGTGATGCAGTTAATATTTTGCTTTTCTTTCACTGTCTCTGTTTTATTTATATGTCCTCTATTATTTTGGTGATGCTTCTATGGGCTATGAAAGTCTCGACATTTGCTCTTCTCCAGGGAGTGGTGGTTGTCACGCTGAGGTAATATTTGAATGTATGACGTTACAACGCATACTTTTACAACGCATACCTTTACAATGCATTTTTTACAACGCAACATCCATTACAACGCATTCCAACACAACGCATGCCATTACAACGAATTTTTAAAAACTACATTTACAACGCATTCCATTACAACGCATACTACCTTTACAACGCATACTATTACATTGCATGTATGGTAAGTATTGGATAGTGTAGGGGTAAAAATGACTATTCTAACTCCAGGGGGGTGCAACAGTAGGGTAAGTGTTGGATAGTGCAGGGGTAAAAATTACTATTCTAACTCCAGGGGGTGTAACAGTAGTGTAAGTGTTGGATAGTGCAGGGGTAAAAATTACTATTCTAACTCCAGGGGGTGTAACAGTAGGGTAAGTGTTGGATATTGTAGGGGTAAAAATTACTATTCTAACTCCAGGTGGTGCAACAGTATTAAGTGTTGGATAGTGTAAGGGTAGTATGCGTTGTGATGGTATGGGTTGTAATGACTGCGTTGTAATGACATGCGTTGTAGTGGTATGCGTTGTAGTGTCATGCGTTGTAATGGTTGCATTGTAATGGCATGCGATGTAATGGATGTTGCGTTGTAAAAGTTTCATTGTAATGGTAGTGCATTGTAAATGTTGCGTTGTAAAGGTTGTTTCCCCTCTGCACGCACTGTAGTAGGTTCTCAGCTCTAACACCACATTGCACTGTTCTGGAGGGAGGCAGGTGGCTTAACAGTATGCAGGGTCACACTCCACAGATAATGACGAGCAGGGTGGTGGAGCTACTTGGACATCGCAGACAGGCATCCATGATGCCACCAAGAGTCATGAGCAGATGTCTGCATCTCGTCGCCAATGTAGTGGTGTGCTTTGGGAGATCCAACACAACAATTGAACCTACAGCCGACTCTGAGTTGAGCACATCAATCTTAAAGCCCCATATAAAGTTTAGTCCTATGCCAGCCAACCACGGGACCTACTGCAGATCGGTCCCACTGAAGATCCAGAAACGAAATTCACTTTATAAGTGGAGGCAGTATCAAGGATGAAGTCACAAATCGGCCACTTTATTTCAAAGGTTCTTTATTGATCTTCATAAAAACACAGGGCAACAGCCAACGCATTTCATTCCTGTTAAAGGAACTTCCTCAGGGCAAGAGAAATGTAGACTTGAAGGATGGACCAAAAGTTCTGGCCTGGAAAGTGATAATCCCGACCTATTGTCTATCACAAGATCGAAAGTCTCCACAGTATCTGTATATGGGCGCAGTTCACTAACCTTTTATGCAGGCAATTTCTCCAGGCTGAACAGTACACAGCCTGTGTTTGAATACCATAAATCCAATGAACCGAAGTCCAAAGAAGGAATTGTAGCAAAGGAACTACATCTAAGTATGATGGTCCCGCTAGTGTATACAGCAGTGCCAAGTCGAGGCCAGAGTCGGATAACGGCGAAATTAAAAGTAGTCAGTTCGACAGAAGGAACAAATGAAGATACAAAGGTCCACACCATACAGGACGTCTTTACTGTGGGCCCATCACATTATGCCCACGAGATCATGTTACATCTCAGACGTTAGAATCCTATTAGCCTTCTGCGCAAAGTTTTGCTTTAGGAGATCCCACAGGTTGCACAGCCTTCCACTGTACTCCGGGCACAAACCCAAACCTGCTCTACCCCTAAAGAGCAAAAGAGAGCCAGGTCAAGCAAAAACCCTTACAAACATCCACTTATCAAGGTCAAGGAAGAATCAAATCAGTAAGTACTTTGTGCTTTTCTATTTAAGTTTTCGTCATAAGGAGGCATTAGACTACACATTTTTTACATATCTTTTTGAAGTGTGCTATCTGTGTGGATAGGTGAATGGGCACCCTACAAGGAGGTGGTAAGCATTGTGCAAATGCTACTCTATCAACCATGCACATAATGTAGTTTCTTGCTAAAGTTTTCCATCCTCAGATTGCATGCTATCTCAGAATGCCTCCCTTCTTTATTTCTTCTTTCTTTTGCAATATATATTTATTGAGTCTCGGAAAATACTGTTCATCTGACACATTGTACAACTACACGTCCTATCAGAAAGACAAGTCCCTTTTAGACACAGATATAGGAATATATGTAGTATACTAACTAAACGGTAGTAGTCTCAAGGTACACCAGCCTTTCAAGCGGGTCCACTCACTTTAAATAAGGTGAACCCAGTCCCAGATATAACCAGAATACAAATCAGCATTTATTCCTCCTACCTTCCCATCGGCACCCTCCCATCCCATCCTTCTTCATATTGTCCTTCTTGAAACACTATTACTTATGTTCTGGAAACCACTTAAACCCACAACTTACATAGAGACTCTAGAGAACTCAACAACCAGAATAATACTCAACCTCTTACGCAGAACTCACATCACACCACACCTCAAAGAACCACACTGGCTCCTGATACACAAATGCACTCAATTCAAACCCCTCACACACACATTCAAGTCACTTCACAACTCAAGTCCCACCTACCTGAGTAGTCGCATCTCCTTCCACCAATCATCCAGACACCACTGCTCCTAAGGACTCATAATCACACAAAACTGGTGCATCCACAGAACCAGATCAGGAGGATGAGAATTCTCTTACATCACGCTTAAAGCGGGGAACGATCTCTCACTCCGCATCATATCCTCCTACTCTCTTTATTCTTCAAGCAGCTGAAGAACTGGCTTTTCAATGAACTAATCTACCATAGCCAGGGCTAGGCGCACACACCTGCTCAGCACCAGGATGCCCTCACAGGTGATAGTTCGCTTTACAAATACACATAACATAACCCCGGATGTTCTTAATATGTCAACATATGGGCCAGACATAGCCCCTACTCGTATAACCAGCTTTAAACACCAATTTCTCATCATCTGCTGTCTCCGCCCATTTAACCATCACAGCTCCACAGGGTGTAAATTCATTTAGAGGAAAGAAGTAAGATTGTGGTCTTGTGCCCCCCCCCCCTCCACGTGGTTGTAAGGCAGATGTGGCATGGTCAAGTCATTTTCTTTTTCTTTTCCACTTTCATCCTACCTCCCTCAAGATGGTTCTTAGCACAGGTTCCCAAATCATATGGTAGAATTCCATTTGGTCATTAAGTTTGTATACAATTCATTTGCAGTCTGCTAATTTGCCAGATCCGAGAGCCAATCCGCTCTCTCTGAAACTGATAGTTATCTCGAATGTTGTAAGAAGCACTGTTTAGCTGTCACCAGGCCTGTCGACATCCATTGTTTCCTATGGTTGGAAGGAATGATAGACACATATCATGTAGTATTACCAAGCGTATGGATGGAGTAACCTGAAATTCCTCCAGCCCCAAAAACACACCCCACACCTCAACCCAATACTTGGAAAGTCTGGGGCAGATCCATAAGACATATACTATGTCACATCCTACCTCCTCACAGCTCAGCAGGTGTTGTGTGAATTTAGGCCAACCTTACACAGCTTTCTCGTATACCTGTCTATCTATATGCCTGCATTATCCCAAATAGAGCCAACCTCTATACTTCTACAAACATGCATGAAAAAATGGCCTTTCCGCAGAAATAGTGACTGTTCTCTCACCTTCCTTTCTATCAAATGATCCTCTCCTTTCCCTCCAACCAGCAGCGGATGCCAGTAGAGGGCGTCAAGGTGCTGCTCACTAAGATTTGCAAGTTATCTGGTGGAGAAGTGTGGCTCACTGGTTAGAGGAGGCAGACCTGGAAGCAGAGATCAGCCCGGGACCAGCGTTCAATTCCCGGCTCGGTGGGTCTTGAGTCCGAAAATGTCCACGGATCCGACAATTCTCGCTCCGGTGCCTACTCAATTCATGGGTTCACACTCTGCGACTCTAGGCAATAACTTGCTTAATCTCCACAACGGCCCCTCGCGGTGGGATGCCTGGCTTTCACCTTGTGGATACCCTGCTGGGGTTATCTCACAGGGCAATACCAGGACGGGTTCCCTAAGCAAGCGCTTAGATACCGGGTCGGTGATTTGCGCTATATAAATACATTTACATTTATCTAGATGGTAATTGCCAAGAGCATTTACGATCCATATATGTAGTTTTTAATCAAATAAGGGCTTTAAGCCCGTGCCGAATGCTTCCCTCAGCACCCAGTAGTAAGTGAAATCCAACGTTTATTCAAGGAGAGGCACAGTACAACATAACCATGCAAGGCAAAGGCAGTAACTGACAACTAGAGAGCTCTGGAACATGGAACGGCAATTGTACAACGCAGGTACATAGTTCCATGTTCCAAGCAAGAGAGGGGCATGGGGAAACGGGAAGGAGGGGAAGGAGGATGCAACACAGCAGTATCTTTTTTGTTTTAAATCACTAAGCAGGCTTAGGACTGACCAAATCCTAGCCCTGGCCTGCATTTTTCGTGGTCTAAAGAGACCTCCAATTTATGACGCACAGTAGCATCATATTTACAGGCAGTTGCAGGCGCCTGGGCATAAGCCCTGTAGTCCTGGGACTGCCTTGTCAATCATTTCAGAGGCTGCAAGTAACCCCCTTTCTCATCTCTTCACCTGTGATGAGCTGGAAAAGGGTGTTGCCTACAGCCTCTGAAGTTATTGAGGTAATGTGACCTAACCGTGGGACCTTAATTAAACCTAATGAATAATTCCAGTGCCACACAATTGTGAAGAAAGGAAAGATGGTCTTGGATTTTAGATGGTTACATTGACATTTTTAAAGCCAATTTGCCTTGTGTGTGTTATTTTTATTGACACTTATTCTTTGCAGTGGCACATCTTCTCTCAATGGCAGATTTTGCTCCTCGGTGATCTGACAGTGAGTTGACCCCACGCGCCATGGCATAGAATGGCACCTTGAAACATTATGCGCCCACATACAGCAGGAACTGGCGATCGGACGGGCAGCAGCAGCGAGGATGTAAAAGGCGGCTTGGAATGGGCCAGCGAGACGAATATCGGCAGTCGCACATTATTAGATCCACCACATAAAATGGTTCCTGCTGACCGCGATCTGACCGCTGGATGAACAGAGTATGGCCATTATGAAGATGGTAGTACTGCCCCGCTTTCTATATTTGTTCATTAACATTCCTATCCCATTGACCAGTCTATTCTTTGCACAACTCTGCACGCATCTCAGAAAGTTGGAATGGGGTAGAACGCAGCCTACAGTTAACTGGGACACCTTAAAACTACTGTACAACAGAGGAGGATTTGGAGTACCAGACATGCAGCTTAAATTTTTTAGTAGCGCAGAGTGGATACGCATACCACTGGTTTCACCCCGATGCGCGCATACCCTACGGTAAGCAAAAGAGAGACTTAGCAGACCCCACACCACTAAATGCAAGACTTCCGATTGTAATCCTGCGGAATCCACGTGATATTCAACCTCTCTGCACCATTAGCTGGGCATGGAAGAAACTGCTCGCGAAAACAGGAGGATCCACGTTGTGCTCTCTGGGATTATCGCTAGCAGGAACTCCTGCCCCACCCCCCCTCACTGTAGAAGCCGGGACTAAGCGCACCCTCTCCCGACTGGGATCAGAAACTATAGGGGATTTTTTTCCTGGAGGCCATGTATTTTCCTGCAGCGAAGACTCTCGACTTTCATCAGCCACATTCATGGACCATTTCACACTGTCCCACTTGCAGAGTGCACTCAGAGGCACGATATCCACTTATTCAATAGAACCAGCAGCATTTAGTCCACTTACACTAGTAATGACGGGCATCAGTCGAGAACACATCACATCTAGACTACACAGAGCCTGCCTAGCATTGATGCCGCAGGAGATACTAAGGTCAGAGAAGCTTGGACCGCCGATATAGGACAACCACTCACAGATGACATCTGGAAAGGATTTTGTAAGCAGATTAGGCTAGTTTCATGTAACCATAGGCATAAATTATTATTACAATTTAAGATGCTTAGGAGGGCCTATGTCACACCTCAACAGATGGTTTAGGATAAAGAGTTCTACATTTACTCACTGTCCACATGACCTGGTAGTATCATAAGCGCTTATTGGCAGGACATATACGGTTTAGTACAGCAGGTGGTGGGGATGCAGATGGAAATTTCCCCTATGATTGCACTGATGGGTTATGTAGGTCTGTTACCCTAAAGCACATGCAGATTTACAGCTATTGCCATGATGTTGGCGAAACAAGAGATAGTGCTTCGTTGAGGTACCAGGCAGAAGCCCACCGTGAAGGGTTGGCTTAAGAGCATGACATATTGTGACACCACGAGTGAGCTATACGCAGAATTACAACCGCCCATGTCGTGACCCAAGGATGTATTGCAAGCCTTTAGGGAATACCTTCATCTACAGGAACCATCAGACACATTACCTGGTCGAGAGGGGCAGGAAGCAAGTCAGGACGCACAGATTGAGGGATAGAGTTGAGGAACCCACAGAGATTACAGATGTGTTAGGGGAAGTATGTACGCACTGTATTGACAAATTGGTCGTAAGACTAGGGAAGTAGGAATTCATGACCCATACTTCAAATGTTTATTAGCAACTCCAGATAAGGGAATGTTGTATTCATTTATTTCTGTTTCATTATGCTTGCTTTTTTCCTTTATTATTATTATTTCCTGTTCTTAACCTGCGAGTAACGTACCTGCACAACTAAGCATTATGATCTATGTGCAATGTTAATAAAAATGACAAATACCGTTTTTTAAAAAAACACACACGTAACAATTTTGTAATGCATCAACCAAGATTTAATTCTGGTTACACCCGCTTTCTTAAATTTGCTTTAAAATGCACCATTTACCACTCTTTTTTTCCAAAATGTGTTTTAGGGGAACCTCCTAAACAACCCTTATGTCAGTGAGGCGTAACACTTATCCCCTACTTTTACACCTCACCACTTTGAAATGATACCAGCCGCCACTGGTCCCAACTCCTGCACATTGCCTCTATGAGTGTAGCCTACTCTAAGTCACATGCCTATCTACTCTCTCTTATATTGACTTTCTGTAAATTACCCACACCTAACACATAGAATGCAACCTTCTTCTTTGAAACAATAGCTCTGCAACATAACAAAACCTAAACTCCTCTCGCCTACCTATTCATCCCATCAATCATTGGCATGAATTCATAAGAACTCACATTCCTCCCACTAATGATCACATATAGCTCTTATGAATCAAATCCCCCACTAAGAAACTGGAATAAATGCATTGAATGGTTTCCTTGAGAGCACAAAACGAATCCCAATAACAAACAATAACCAACCAATAACCCCTTGCTGTGGCGTAGGAAGTGGGGTGCGGTGGGTGCGAGCCGCCCCGGGTGTCATCACTGAGGGGGGTGACAAAATGGCAACAATATGTGGAACTATCATTTTTCCCTCATTTTAATAATTTCAATGTTGGCGGGGGCGGGGGGGTGACAAGATGTTTTCCGCACCGGGTAGCACCTGACCGTACTACGCCACTGACCACTATATTAACCATTAACCATGGGTTCGGTAATAGTGCACCAGCCGCTAAAAAGCGCCTTGTCAGGGGTAGTAAACACTATATAACTGTAATTACAATGAAATGCAGACGCCCCAATGGTGCATCAAGACTGGGGAGAGGAGTTGGCCAAACGGCTAGGGCTGTCGACCTCGAATCTTGGGAACTGGGTTCGAGCCTTGGCCAGGACGCTGAACATCCTGAGATTCTGAACAAATGACTTAATCTTCCCATGCCTAACAAAATTGAATGTGTCCTTATGTAATGCTACTGGTGCAATACCCGTCATCATCTTGTAGTGCCTAGGTGGCAGAATAAAACACATTACATGGGCCTGCTTTGCATCTATTCTCGAGAGGCGAGTAGGGACCAAAACAAGAGAAAAGCAGGCATAGCATACATGTCAACAGACCTAAATCAGGCGGGAGACTCCCTCATTTATTTTTGCTGTTTCTAGACTGTAATAACCTCTGCTTCAATAGAAGTTATCGGGCGGGATGGCGCATCCATGAACGACTGTGACTACTTGATAGTGTGTTAAAGGCAACTTTTAATGAAACAGGTGCACAAAGTTTATAAAAAACCTTGACTCTAACGACTTACATACTAAACCAATCTGCCCTCACTATACATCTTGTAACTATGTAAACCTACCTCCCTCCTCCCCTAAACATCCCTTGACAAACCAAACCAACCAAAATCCACTAATAATTCTTGTAATTCAAACTCTCTGCCTCACAACCTCGAGCCTATTCACTATTGTCATGTGTTCCATTCCTGCAACTCCCCCGAAACTCTCCTCCCGAAATCTCAACTGGGTCTCAACCTGACCAACGTTTTGTTGCAATAACTTTTAAATGTATCTACACCCGCCAAGTCACCTGTTCATCAACAGCAACAACCAACAATATCAACAGTTCTCCTTGCGTACCTGCCTCACTAAACTAAATACAGGGTGGGAGGGAGGGACCATCACACCTTCTATAAGTTCACTAAAGTTGAAGCCGCGGGGCGTGGCCAACATGGCGGCGTGAGCGGACATGTTTGTCCGGAACTCCTGCCGACAGCTTCCTTCAGCACGGGCCCGAGGGCCAATCCTATAGCTGCCGGTCTGTCTGATCAGTGGACCGCACTGCACTGGTCCCGGTGATTACGAAATTGACCTTTCCGCCGCCACCGGTGCCCGAGGATCCAAGAAAGGCGTTCAGCGTAGGGGGACAGCGGCGGAGAGATGAGGCCGCGCTGGGCTGAGGACCGACTGAGTGGCCTGGTGGTTTAGCGGGTCCAGTGCACGACGACTTCCAGCAGGGACAGGGGCTGCGAGCGGCTGCCCTACCCGCGAGACCTCACAGCGGGGTGTTGCAGCTTTCTTGCCCGTGACCGCGATCGCAGCCACCTTCCCTGACAGCGAGACTCACCAGCGGGGGTTGGCTGGCACCTCGAGCGCGACTACAGCCACCATCTTGTGGAGGTGCGGCGGCGGCGCTGGCAGAGCGGCGTGGCCCTTCCAGGCATTGAAGGGGTGAGTGCAGCAGAAAGGAGGCATAGTGGGTTGGAGAACCCACTCGGATTCAGACGGTGTGGAGCGCCGTGATTAACGATTAGGCGCGACGAGCACAGCAGACTGCTGGGAGGCGCGCGCCGCCATTTTGAGCCGGGGGACTGCAGGCACTGCGAGCAGCCACACATAATGGAGGCGGCGAGGCACGAGGAGTGGTAGGTGCAGGCCCTGTCCTCCCTGGCTTCTGGCCGAGAGCCCAGGCGGCCCATTGACCCCTGAGATACCAGCAGACCGGACAAAGAGGTAGCGAATGGTGGACAGCTTGGCCCAGTGACCCGCGACCTGATCTCAGGGGGAGCAACTAGGGTCCGTTACCTGGGGCTGGCGGAGAGGCATAATCTCTACCCCTCGTGCCAAGTGGACGACGGAGCTGAGGGGCACTGCCCTACAAAGGTCGACTGGGAGGAGACCCTGAAGAGCTGTCCCGAGCGTACCTCAGAGGCCTAAGAGGTTTAGCCATGCCGCTGTTCTGATAGGCCCGACCGCAAGTGAGCGGAGGCTGCTCGCATCTGGAGTGCGGTGGGTCGGGGCAACTTTCCACAAGAGGCCCAGAGCTGTGGCGGGTTTGGTCTACTTCTGCTGCTGCTTGTGCCGTAATGTCCTCGACGGTCAAAGAACTCTTCGCTAAAGCACAGGCGAATCAACGGTCCACGGACATGGCGGCAAGCACACCCCGGTCCGCTGGGGCGCAATCGGATGTGTCGGAACCTATCACCAAGGCCTTCCTGGAGTCGCTCTTCACCACCTTACGGGATGATATCCACACCCTATGAAAAGACTTCGCGGAGGAGATGAAAGAAGTGAGACGGGATGTGGATGGCATAGGCCATCTCGAGACCAACCGGGATACTGAGATGGAGGCGTTGCGGCAAGAAATTGTGCGGATCCATGATCAACAGGTTGACCTACAACCACACGTGGAGGACCTAGAAAATCGCTCCCGTCGTCATAATGTACGCATCCGAGGGGTCACGGAGGACACACAGGATCTCTATGGCTTCACCTGCGAACTCTTCAACCATATCTTGGGTCGCCCGATGGGCTCGGAGCTCAGGATTGACAGAGTGCACAGGGTGGCTCCCCCAAGGGCAACCTAGGCTTTCCCTCCGGATATATTAGCCTGTGTGCAGGACTTTCGCACTAAAGAAGACATCTTGCAGAAGGCACGGCATCAACACCCATTGTCCTTTAAAGGCCAATCCCCTGTGCTCTACCGAGACCTGTCTGCACTCACACTACAGAAACTCAGGTCCTTCCGACCAGTTACGTCCCACTTGCAACAGCAGGGCATTCCTTACAGCTGGGGCCACCCGTTTCACCTGATATTCAAGAAGGACAATAAACTGTATCAGCTCCGCACACTGAGGGAAGCATGCAGTATCCTGGGAATAGACCCCCTGGAAGAAACCTTGGAAGTGGACATGCCTACTGCTGGAAACGATGATGGTAAACCACGCTGGGGGCAGCAGACCAGGCGCCGGCGAGCCCGGAAGCCTCCAGTGGAAGTAGTTCGTGATGGACAGCGGGCGGCGGTGGAAGCAGTCTCCGCGGGGCCGGAAGTGCCTCTGCCCAGTTGAACGCATGGCGAGCCGACTGGCCAGTTGGGCCCTGGAGTAAGTGGTGGGAGGGACGGCTCCCACGCTGTGAGTACTGTACCCCATTATTGTACTTTACCAATCACCTACGGATGATGGACACTAAGTATGTTTGATTTGTTGGACGTTTTTTATTTCTCTTTGGGGGGGGTCAGTTGGGGTGGGGGGGCCGGGGTTATGGGTAGGGTGGGTTCCAGGTCCAGGGACTCTTTTAGAATTGAGTGGGACGACAATATTCTATACCAGCGAGGTCCAGGTGATAGGATGTGCCTCGAGGGGAGGCCTGTTTCATGGGAGGGCAGTATGATTAACGCTTGACACTGCCCAGGTGGGGGTCCTTTGCCCCATATGATCACCCATGCCCCCGACTGAATTACTAATCCTCACACTAAAGGTGCGAGGACTTCAACAATCCGGTGAAAAGGAAAGCTGTTCTCTCCCTTTTGGAGGCCTCTAAGGCTGACATCTCCTTGCTGCAGTAAACCCACCTACTGCAGAAAGACTGCCCCAGGATGCGCTCTCGCTATTTTCCTCACCAATTTTACTCTTCCTCTCCAACTAAAACTGCGGGGTGGCAATCTTGGTGACCCAACAGTTCAGGGGGAAGGTCCTACAGAAAGGGGTAGAGGTGAAGGGGAGGTTGTTGTCTTATGGATTCTCCCTTGGGTGGTGGCCTTTTCTATCTGCTCCATATATGCCCCGAACGAAGGTCAAGAGAAGTTTTTCCATTCCGCACTCACGGAGATGGCTACATCTCCTGACCGACATGTGCTGGTGGGAGGGGATCTGAACCTAGTGTTGGACACTCTGCAGGATAGGTCGGCCCAGCGTTCCTCTCAGGCCGGGACGGTCTCCGCCTTGGGGTTGGCTAGACTTGGAGACATGGGCATGGTTGATTTGTGGCGTAGGTTCCATCCAAGCGCAAGGGAATACACATATTACTCAAGTGCCCACAAAACCTATGCACGCTTAGACTATTTCTTGGCTTCTTCCTCCCTGCATGCGCTCACAATAGAGGTTGAAATAGGTGCTGCAACCCTTTCTGACCATTCCCCCATGGTGGCCGTGTTTTCCCTCCCCCCGATGTCCCGAGCACCACGCTGCTGGAAGCTGCGTGACACGTTGCTACATCGCGCTGAGGTGGTGGAGAAGGTCAACGGGGTTATCAAGGACTATTTAGCGCACAACAGCACGGCGAGCTGATCGCAGTCTCTGCCGCCGAGAACGCAGAACGTGCACGTAAGCGAGGGGAACTGTCGCAAAGGACACGAGAACTTGAACACATGCACCAACGAACCAGGGCGCCGAGGATATGGAGGCAGCTGCGACAGGTTAGGCAACAGTTAGCAGCACTTGACCAGGACCGGCCGAAATACGCAGCCTTAAGGGTGCGACACTTATATTACACAGGGGGAGACCATTGTGGGAGGCTGCTGGGTCATGCGCTTCGGGAGGTACGGCAGAAACAGTCGGTTCAGGAGATCATCACGCAAGAGCGAAGGGTGGTTACTGAGGATGCGGACATTGCAGGGGCTTTTAGTGCCTTCTACACCTCCCTATACACTGGGTCTGTGCTTGACCCGGAGGAAGGAGAGAAGTTCCTGGCATCCGTCTCCCTCCCTTCACTGACCCCCGAACAGGCAGATTCTATGGATTGGCTTATCCGGTCAGAGGAGGTGATTGCAGCCATTTCGCGTCTCAAATTAGCAAAAGCGCCCGGCCCAGACGGCTTCTCAGCTATCTTTTATAAGACATTTTGTTCGCAGGTGGCACCGCTGCTGACCGCCCTCTTTAACTCCTTCACAGACGTTGGAGCGATCCCGAGAGATCTTTTGGAAGCCACCATCTCGGTCCCTAAACCAGGGAAGGACCATTAGCGGTGCGAAGCGTAACAACCTATATCTATACTCAATGTAGACCTCAAACTCTACACCAGCATTTTGGCGGCCCAACTCGCACCGCTGATGCAGGGGCTGATCGACCCGGATCAGGCGGGATTCATCACTGAACGCCAGACGGTAGATAACACTAAAGGGCGCTACACTTTATAGAGAAAGCCATGAGGACGACGGGAGAGTACATGATGCTCGCGATAGATGCAGAAAAGGCGTTTGACCGAGTCCACTGCCCTTATCTTGAACAAGTGCTGGTGAAGGCTGGGCTGGGCGACAGATTCCGTACGTGGGTCCTTAATTGCTATTCCTGCCCCACCGCGACAGTCAAGGTCAATGGCTTTGCCTCACCCCGATTTCCTATTGAATGTGGCACAAGACAGGGGTGCCCGCTGTCGCCCCTGCTCTTTGCCCTGTACATGGAGCCACTGGCACAGCTAATGCGAACCACTCCGGATGTGCACGGTATCAAATTTGGGGCATACGTACACACCATCAGCCTTTACGCCTTTACGCTGACGATATCATTATGTCCTTGTCCTCTCCAGGCACCTCCTTACCAGCTTGTGTGGAAGTCTTGGACGCATTTTCCAGGGTGTCGGGGTACAAGGTTAATATGACCAAATCGGAAGTGTTGGACCTCTCTTTGGAGCCGCACACTCGGTCCCAACTGCAGGGGCGTTTTCCATTCCGTTGGGCACAGACGACGGTCCCATACTTGGGAATCCAGCTGGCACCAACGCTGTCGGACACGGTCAGGATCAACTATACGCGTCTGCGCCATCTAATCCGCAGTGGTGAGCTGAGCAGGTGGAGGCACCTCCGTATGTCATGGCTGGGTAAGGTGGCGGCCATAAAAATGATGATCTTACCGCAGATTCTCTATTTATTCCGGGCCAGCCCCCTACGCCCGCCAGATGGCAGGCTTCGTCAGATGCAATCAGAGCTGGCACAATTCATCTAGAATGGCAGGAAGCCCCGAATGAAACTTAGACTTGTGACATTACCTCCTGAGAAAGGGGGTTTAGGCCTACCGGATCTCTTGCTATACTATCAGGCGGTACAGTTGCGAACCCTGGTGGAATGGAGCAGGTGGGAGTTAGACAAACACTGGCTCTTTCAGGACCAGGCGGTAGCGGGCCGTCAGCTCCAGGAAGTGCCCTTTCTTCGCCGCCATCACTGACCTCCTAATCTTTACACCTCATACATCACGAGGGTACCATTAGAGGTGTGGGATAGCACCAATCTTAAGTATGAGCTGACCACCTTTCCGTCCCCGCTTACTCCTTTACTTGAGAACCCAGACTTTACTCCTTGGTTGGATGTGGTGGCGTTTGTGAGGTGGCGCCCGGCGGGTTGCAGATCCCTGTGCCATCTGTATACCAGGGAGGGTATCATTCCATTCGAGACCCTCAAACAAGAGTACGGCCTGTCGGAAACGGAACGACTTCGGTATTTGCAGGCTCGACACGGGGCGCTTCATAGTCAGGTGCGGGAGGGGGCCGGTCGACGGCTGCAGCCATACGAATATTGGCTGATCACGAGAACCGCGGATAAGCACCTCATTTCTGACCTATACTGCATGCTTCTAGACCAGTACTCCCAGGTGTACAATTCAGGTAGGGCTCGCTGGGAGAGGGACTTGGGGCGCACCCTCAGCACCAAAGAATGGACAGTATTTATTACCGCGAGTGACACTCTGCCTATCACATGGGTCTAACTGACACTCTCACTAAAATAGTAACATATTGGTACTACACTCCTAAGTGGCTGCACGAGATGGACCGTAAAAGGGAGGCGACATGCTGGCGCGGATGTGGGGAGAGGGGGTCCTTAGTCCATCTTCTATGGTACTGTGTCCATCTCCAGGAGTACTGGAAATCAGTGCTAGATGAAGTTGACACCCATTTTGATACTGAAATCCCTCGCTTCCCCTCCTATGTCATACTGGGTCTACCCAATCCTATCACATCGCTATTGGGTCAGTATTGCAGAACATTATCTCTTATTGGCGCACCACACACATTCCCACTTTCCAGGGGTGGCTTTATCGCCTGTGGGCGGTTCTGGGCATGGAAAAGCTGTCCCTGATCAAGGCTGGGGAGGGGGTGAGATATGCGGAATTGTGGCAACCATTCCTATCCCTACTAGCCACGGAATTTAGAGAAGTCACGTGTCCTAAGTACCTGCACCTGCTGCGTCTGTCCCAGACCGAGAGCTGAGGAGATCTGAGGGACTCCACCCTCTATTGCGGGGAGAGTTGGAACTGGACCTGGGGAGGAGGGTGGGGCAGGGGGAATGTTGGGTTCGGGGGGAGGGGTAGGGTCAGGAGTTTTTACTTCTAGTTTCTTGTTTCTCAGTTGTCTGACAATGTGGCCTATATAGTGGCATAGCCCATTTTGCGGAGTCTGGCTTGAGAACTTGCGGGGCGCACGTTGGTCGGGTGTTCCCTGATGGAGCACGCGACGTAGCCCTGGGATGCTGGGTCTGACAGATTTGTTCCTGCCGGGTCACTCGCAACATAGCTCCGCAACTTCGGGTAATGGGGGGTAGCTGCTACCGGGGGTCGGGTGGTTGCTGGAGCCCAGGGGTACGTTATCGTTCATTAGGACGGCAGCATGGTGCCCGAAAGGCACATTTTCAACCGTCTCACCCTTCCCTTTCGATTTAAGACGCAGCCGGCCTTTTTGGGTTGTAGGCGGCTTGCTGTGTTAAATAACTGAAGTATCATTGTTCTCATTGAATCGATTTTTGTTTATGATGTTTGTTCCTGAAACAGCTAATAAAACAGATTTAATACTAAAGTTGAAGCCGTAACATAAATAACACATCTGCTTTGTATGAACCATATTGTCTCTGCTGCAATTTGTTATCCCACTCTCATCTTTATCACTCTCTCATCTTTATTACCACTTCACCGCCCAGGTATACGCACAGACTAGTACATTTTGTGCCACCAGATTTTCACAGAAGTTTAACTCAAATATACTAGTGAACTGTGCAAACAAGTGTCTCCGCTCTTATCAGTCGCTGCCAGCATTAATTGCGAGTGGGGATGGGAGTTCACACAGGGAGGGTTGGATAAATGTAATAATACATTTTAAAAATGTACCTGTCCGCCGGCCGGCCGGGTCCCGCGTTTTATTGGCTGCTGCTCAGGAAGCCTCCCTCCGCTCTCCTAAGCCAATCACAAGAGATTGGCCTGGATGGCGCCCACCGAGGCGCCTATGGGGAGGCCACTTTCTCCATATAGGCTACATTACATCCTGCATTGAGAAAGGGCAGTGTGCATGACTGGTTTGGGCAGCCCGAGAGGGCCGACCAAACTAGTCATGCTCACTCAGGAGTGGGCACACCACTCCTCCCCTGGCAAAGCCCTGCTTGTAAAACAACCCCGCCCACCCGTCTGCCCGCAACCAAACACTTCTGCTTTCTCGCAGTGCGAGAAGCAGAAACATAACAAGCACTGGAAATGCAATAGGGCTCGCATTAGGAAAGTTTGAGTTATTGGTCTTATAAATGATTTTTTTTTTATTTATGTGTTATTTTTTAAAATAGATAAATTAATAGCTTTGTCATTTACAATGCCAATAGTTATAACTTTCGCAAACACCTATAGCATTTGTAATGCAACATGTTTTGTATTTACGTGACTTAGATGTATTGATATTACAAATAACAATGGCTTTTCATTTTTTTAAATAATTATTACTTATATACAAGTTATTGTAATGTATTAAGGCAATAGCTTAAACATTTGTAAATAACTTTCGTGAAGATTATGTTCAGTGTATTTTATTGTGACGAAAATCCAAGAACAGAAGTGAAATATTAACATCTTTTTGTGACATTTGTAATAAAGCTTGAAACATTGAGAGAACATATTTGAACCAGTTTAAACAAGGTCAAGGTGCACCACTTTAGAGTTTGCATGAACTGACAACTTTGATGAGGTTAGCAGCAATGATCACATTAGTTGTTACTTGTGTTCTTTAAGAGTTCTTTTATTGAGTTCAGTTGTAAGTAACAAATCACACACAGGAGCTACAGCCGACGCGTTTCGTCCTCTTGGGACTTCTTCAGGGCGAAGTGAAAAAAAATAGACTAGTGTCCTTGTGTCTTCTCCCGTGACTATCAGGGTGCGTGGAGATATCTGTAACGATTTGTTATGCTTGATAGAGCATCCTGTTGAACAAAAAGTTCTCTGTGGAGGAATCTCGTCTGTCCGAGTCGTTCTTATTATTGGACGGTATATATCTATTTGTGGTCTGTACTGCCAAAATTCTCTTGAAAGGGTATTTCAATATTGTACATATAAGTATCTTCAAGAATAAGTAGTGCTACTTGACGGAGGAGGACGTTGTACTGCAGGTGGATATAGGAACCAGGGGATGCCTTAGCTCACTTTATTAAGAGTGCCTAAGCAGAAGGTTTAATACCCCTTTCCTTACAACAAGCCAACTATAATAGATAGCCAGATTAAAACCTACACTTTCTACCACCCTGGTTCCAGCTCTTTTTGGTTCATCATCCATATTCTTGATGATACTTATATGTACAATATTGAAATACCCTTTCAAGAGAATTTTGGCAGTACAGACCACAAATAGATATATACCGTCCAATAATAAGAACGACTCGGACAGACGAGATTCCTCCACAGAGAACTTTTTGTTCAGCAGGATGCTCTATCAAGCATAACAAATTGTTACAGATATCTCCACGCACCCTGATAGTCACGGGAGAAGACACAAGGACACTAGTCTATTTTTTTTCACTTCGCCCTGAAGAAGTCCCAAGAGGATGAAACGCGTCGGCTGTAGCTCCTGTGTGTGATTTGTTACTTACAACTGAACTCAATAAAGGAACTCTTAAAGAACACAAGTAACAACTAATGTGATCATTGCTGCTAACCTCATCAAAGTTGTCAGTTCATGCAAACTCTAAAGTGGTGCACCTTGACCTTGTTTAAAGTAATTCATAGTTCATGTTTTGAACCAACATTGTAACGGTGGGTGTTACTGAAGTGTGCACACATATTGTCCCATGCACTATAATGTGGGTCTAAACTAATTTTGGGAGAATATTTGACCAGGTGCTTTTTTGATGGGAATCTTCCACCGTTGTTCTTTCCAAAACATATTTGAACCAGTTGTTGTTGAATGGCTGCACAGATTGATTCTGTGGTGGCGCTGCGTGATGTGGTAGCGGCGAGTGATGCTGTGGTGTTCAGTGATGCTGTGGTAGCGCATAGTGATGTTGTGATGCCCCTGGGTGATGCTGTGGTGGTGCTGAGTGATGCTGTGGTGATGCGATAGATAGATAGAGTGAGGGCGATAGATAGATAGAGGGAGGGCGATAGATAGATAGAGGGAGGGAGATAGATAAATAGAGGGAGGGCGATAGATAGATAGAGGGAGGGAGGGCGATAGATAGAGGGAGGGAGGGAGATAGATAGATAGAGGGAGGGCGATAGAGTGAGGGCGATAGATAGAGTGAGGGCGATAGATAGATAGAGTGAGGGTGATAGATAGCTAGACAGATAGATAGAGTGAGGGCAATCGATAGATAGAGTGATGGCGATAGATAGAGTGAGTGCGATAGATAGACAGATAGAGTGAGAGCGATAGATAGATAGATAGATAGATAGATAGATAGATAGATAGATAGATAGATAGATAGATAGATAGCGATAGAGAGATAGATAAAGGGCGATAGATAGATAGATAGAGGGCAGAGGGCGATAGAGTGAGGGCGACAGATAGAGTGAGGGAGACAGATAGATAGATAGATAGATAGATAGATAGATAGATAGATAGATAGATAGATAGATAGATAGATAGATAGATAGATAGCGATAGAGAGATAGATAAAGGGCGATAGATAGATAGAGGGCAGAGGGCGATAGAGTGAGGGCGATAGATAGGGGGCGATAGATAGAGGGAGATAGATAGATAGATAGATAGATAGATAGATAGATAGATAGATAGATAGATAGATAGATAGATAGATAGATAGCGATAGAGAGATAGATAAAGGGCGATAGATAGATAGAGGGCAGAGGGCGATAGATAGAGTGAGGGCGATAGATAGAGTGAAGGGGATAGATAGATAAAGGGAGGGAGGGCGATAGCTAGATAGAGTGAGGGTGATAGACAGATAGAGTGAGGGCGATCGATAGATAGTTAGATAGAGTGATGACGATAGAGTGAGTGAAATAGATAGACAGATAGAGTGAGTTATGGTGAAGGACCGGGTTTTAGAACCCAGCGGCGTCAGGGAAAACGCCTGATGCCTTCGAGTTCCCCTGCCTTGGCAAACAGAGACACGGGATACTTCTTGATGACGTCAAAGACCAAAGTTTATTGGCTGCAACCAGGAACAGAGATCTACGAAGCACACACGGATGGTTCGCTAGAGACTGCACAAATTCAATGAGCGAAGCATGGTCTTTTATGCCAAAAATCAAGCCTCAGGCAACATTCCAAATTAACATGGGGTTCATACAAACTGACCAATGACAGTGTGACATTTCAAAAGTAGCGTATGACGACAATCCCACTTTCCGTTGTCCAGCCCACCAGAAATGACCAAGCACATTCCAATTTCTTGTTCGTTCAGGCCGGACAAACCCATCATAAAACCCTCAACCCAAATCAGTGATTATGTTGTAAAGGAAGGAACAGTAACAGATTAGAAGCAAGATAGAAAGGTGGGTGCAGTGTACTATAAACTCGGGTATGTCCTGCTCTTTGATCTTTATCTGACCAGCTGCTTAACAAGGAACTGGCTCAGCGAGGTCAGCCTCGGGCAGGGAGTCAGTTCGGCCAGGTCATTCAGAAGTCAGCTAAGGCATATGTGTCTCGAGGACTCGTTCGGCCGCAGTCATCGGCCTATGTGAGGGCAACCACACAAAATGGCTGCCGTACACAAAATGGAACCCGAAAGTTCAAACGAAATCCCCAAATACAGGGTGTTCTCATAGATCGATTCATGCGAAAACACTTGTACACGCTACACTCGTCATTTGCGGTCTGCTGACACCAAAATCGTCTATTTCTGACGACCTTTATTGAACGGGTTCGGAACCACCGAACCAGACCCACAAACTCACGGAACTACAGACCCTCCTTTTGCCCTTACATAGGCAACAGACCCAAACCCATGTCAATCTGAATCCGGATCTATATTCATCAGATCATCGATGTGTTGCTGTAGCATCATCCTATTACTTAGTACCTCTCTCTGGACAGGTCTCCTTGCACACGCAGTAGCACAGAGGCCACAAATAGCAGGAGCACACTGTACACAGAGACAGAACAGGAAAAGGATAGCAAAGACCATCCCAATGACCATCAAAATCTTCCAACCGCAAGTGGATATCAATCCCCATAACCATCCCATCAACGACCAATCTCCTTTGTCCAAATGGACAGAATCGGAGATCTTATGTAGCTTCGCAAATGGCCTGGAAGACTGACGGAGCGTTATCTGGAATGAAAACGCAGCAGCTCGGTTGAATCAGTTTACAAACTCCACCTCGATCTGCTAGTATGACATCAAGGGCAACTCTATTTTGGAGTGTCATAAGTCTATGCGACTGGAGCTCAGCAGTCAAATTACTAAGGGCACCAGCAGTTTCGACTATGGTGGACTCAACCACTCTCGTCAACTGGCGAATATTCCTGCTATTAGCCATCGGTCCCCAGAACGGCAGAAAACCCTTAAAGAAATCTCCCAACTCTTGCCCTGCAGTGTCTTCTTGGCTAAAGACACCTCTAGCAACTCTCGTTTTATGGTAATCTGCCTCAGCTGTAAAAGTGGGAGGCAACAGGAAAGAAACAAAGCATGTGCCCGAAAAATCAGGGGGCAACCATGTATATGCTTTGTCATAGCAAACAAAGTAGGTACCCTTAGCAGCTAAAAATGCTGGGGAAGACTGGGACGTAAATACGTAGGTATCAGTACAAACGCTCTTCCCTAACTGAGCTCTCGGATTCTTGCCATTGCCCTGCAGACAATAGCGACCCTGATGGGGCACTATCCAAATCGGTGGAGAACTTTTCGCTTGCTGGTTAACACTCAGACTAACTCCATATGCAGTAACGTTCCAACCAATATATGCTCGTGTCTCGTCTCTCGGAATAGTCTCATACGAACTAATCCCTCTAATCATGTTGACTATACCCTTGACCAGAGCACTATTCTTTGGGTTGTCTTTCACTGAACGTTGGGGATAGACACTATGGGCATAAATAAACATCATTCTGTAAGCCCAAATCGAACCATTCAAACTAAAAGGCAAAACTAAGTACGGTATACCCTTATCAGTCGTATGGGGCATTAGACCACATATCCAACAGTTTGTCGTGTTCATTACTAACTGGTGTTGGTGCAAAAGTTGAATAAAGGAATTATTGGCAAATTCCAATCGTCTAACTACCTAATGTTCAGGCAAAGGATGAAAAGAATGAGAAGAAATAGTAGGTGTAGGTGTAGGTTGCACAGTGGGAACAAATGTTACTTTAAAGGAGAATGTCACATAACCGATTATGAATGTCATCAAACTCAATAGCAAAAATACACACGGTATTAGAAAACGTTTCTTTGAGATCAATTTACATATCTTCTTTCTAAAAATCATTGTCCGTGCAGGTCTCTCCAACTCGAAGAAATCCATCCTAAACTAAATATGCTGCTCGCGATGGTAGGGTGTTCTATGCTAAGGAATGCCTCTGTCAACTCAGGGCAACTTCTTTAGGCCAACCAGAACCCTCGACCTAGTGTCTCAGGCTTGCACTCCAAAGACTTAGGCACCGCGACCCTACAGCTGAACCCGGATGGCGGTTCGAAAAACAAAAATGAGTAGATCCTCGGTGGAGAGTTAACCTGCAAACAGAAAAATCATAAAAACTTTATTTGTGCTTTATTTGTCCATGACTCTCGGTCGCAAATTATAGCGGCTTCTTCCAGGCAATTCTTGATCTTTAAACAACAAATCAGGCTCAGTAGTGTTCAATCGATTCGAAGGAGGCACAGCTTCTTGTAAAAGATCGTCACTTTGTCTCTCAGCGTTCATACCAATCAAACGAGCATCGCTGAATGGCAAAAATCGTGGAACAGTTTCTGTTTCAGAGTCTGGAAGTCCTTCCTGGACCCACTTATCGTACGGTAAGGGCAAAGGTGCTCGCTCACAGTGTACACCGTGGATCCAGTTTTTCTTGCCTTGTACTCGAACTGCAGAACGTGTAGACAGGAGTACTTGGAAGGGTCCTGTCCAACGAGGCTGATCGTTCTTGTTCCGCTGGAAATTTTTGATGAAGACCCACGAACCAGGTTCAATAGTGTGGCCTGGATCTTCTGAAGCTTGTGGTAGGCTTTCATGCACCTGTTGGTGTAAGACACGCAATTTAGTCGTCAGTTCGCGCAAATAGTCAAGCAACACAGGGTACTCAATCTCACTAAATCTAGTTGGCCTTGGCACACCCCAAATATTAGCTGGGCGACCAAAGACAACTTCGTAAGGACTCAAACCCATTCGCGAAAGTACAGTCATTCTTGTGGACAGGAGCGCTAAAGGCAAAGCATCTGGCCACTGTAGACCAGTGCTCGCTTGGATTTTGGCTAACTTAAGCTTTAAGGTGCCATTATAGCACTCGACTAAACCAGCTGATTGGGGGTGATTTGCAGCGTGGAACTTCTGCCGAATACCTAGTCCCGCACACACTCTCTTCATGACTTGACCCACAAATTCACTCCCATTGTCACTCCAGATAATTCTCGGCATTCCAAACCTCGGGAAAAACTCTTTTATCAGAACTTTCGCTGTGGACAAGGCAGTATTGTCCTTAAGGGGATAAGCTTCTACCCATCTAGAAAAGGAGCAAACAACCACTAAAACATATTTCAAGTTGTTGCATCTCTCCATATGGATACAATCTAGCTGCAAAGCCTCAAACGGATACGTAGGAGGAGCAAAATGACCAGCTGGTGTTGGAGTTCCCTTACCAGGATTGTACATCAAGCACACCATACAGTTTTTAACCAAATTCTCTGCACATTTTGGAATTCCCGCATTCTGTCAAACCGGAGCCAACAACTTACAAATCCCTTTCACGCTGATATGTGCCATTCCATGAGCCATTGTAACAACCGGAAGCACATACGCATCAGGCAACAACCATCTCTGATGCTCAGACAAATCAGTCCAACAACCATTCGAATCCAATTTACCCTTACTTTCTCTCCATTTGTTCAACTCTTTCTCTGTAGCTTCAGCTTGAATGGATTTCACACTCTCAATCGTATCTTCACACATACTCTTCTCTGGAACCCATCTCGCCGGACCTGCAACATACATTCGACTCATCACATTTCTCGCAGTTTCTTTCGCAACTTCATCCGCAAATGCATTTCCGCGACCAACATCATCCGTAACTTTCTTATGGGCACTGCATTTCACGATCGCTACTTGCAATGGCAAAGTAAGAGATTCAAGAAGTTCATTCACCAACTGTCCATGCTGGATCTTCGTCCCATGCGAAATCAAGAGCCCACGTTCACGCCACAAACGTCCAAAGCTACAAGCCACGCCAAAGGCATATTGGCAATCAGTATACACATTCACTCGTTTACCTTTCGCCAACACACATGCTCTTGTTAATGCAATTAGTTCTGCTGCTTACTCTGAATTATGTGGTATACGTGCAGCTTCAAAAATCGTATGCAAAGTGGTAACAGCATATGCCGCAGTCGTATCACCATTCGGTAACTTAAAGCACGAACCATCCACCCACAAAGTACCATCACACTCTGGAAGAGGAGTGTCCCTAAGGTCTACTCTCCATTTCGTTTCTTCTTCAGTTCTCAGAAAACAGTCATGCTGTTCTTCACTATCTGTCTCAACTGCAATTGGCAACAACGTGGCTGGATTCAACGTGTTGCATCGTTTAATGTGCACATGACTCGCTAACAACGTCAACTCGTAACCCGACAACCGAGCACTAGTTAAATGCTGTGTTTTCGTACGGTTCAACAAGGTATCCACTGCATGTGGAATCATGACCACTAACGTGCTGTCCATAACCAAACCAGCAGACTGTCGGATTGAAACAGCCGCTGCCGCTGTGGCTCTCAAGCAACTCAGCAACGCTCTAGCTACCGGATCTAAAGTCGACGAAAAGTACGCACATGGACGCTGCTTATCGCCAAACTGCTGAGTCAAGACTGACAATGCACATCCCTCTCTCTCGTGGACATACAATGTGAAAGGCTTACTGTAGTCGGGAGTACCCAACACAGGAGCCGAACACAACGCATCGCGTAATTCAGAAAAGCTCTTTTGACATTCGTCAGTCCAAGGAATAGGATGTGGAGTATCCTTAACAGTAAGAGCTATCAAAGGCTTCGCTAACAAAGAAAAATTAGGGATCCACTGTCTACAGTATGACGTAATACCCAAAAACGCACGTACTTCTCTCTGTGTCGTAGGCACACTCATTTTCGCAATAGCTTGAATTCTTTCTGGGGTCAGTTTCCTTCCCTCCTTCGATAATAGGTGACCTAAGTAGGTTACTTCTTGTCGACAATATTGCAACTTGGAGAGAGAAACTTTGTGATGACAATCAGACAAGTGGCGTAACAACGACAAAGTGGCTTCGCTACAAATCTCTTCAGTATCAGCGGCCACTAGCAAATCATCAACGTATTGAATAAGGGCTGCACCATCAGGTAAAACCAACAGATCAAGTTGTGTTTTCAAAGCTTGACTATAGATCGATGGACTCTCGCAATAGCCTTGAGGAGCGCGCTTAAAGCGGAAACTTCGTCCTCCTAAAGAGAATCCAAAGATATCCCTACTCTATATGGCAATCGGAATGCTGAAGAAAGCATTCTTCAAGTCGATCACCGAAAACCATGTGGCTGTAGCCGGAATCAGAGTCAACAAGGCAGTGATATCAGGCACAACAGGAAATTGTGGAACAACAATCTTGTTCACTTCGCGAAGATCGATGACAAACCTATATACAGGAGGCTGTGAAGAATCAGTTCTCTTCAGAACAGGCAAAACAGGACTATTGCACACATTACCTCTTGTTTCCTCAATGACACCCTTGTCGATCAGATCATAAATAATCGCTAAAAGTGCACGCTCACCATCACTCGAGATACGATACTGTGGAATGCGCGGTAACTTGGCATTCGCCTTCAGTGTTACAACATATGGGGGAATTTCGAGTAGGCCCACATCATTCGGACCAGTAGCCCACAATGAATCTGGTAAAGAAGACAATTCAGATGGAAGACTATCTTTCGATATGTACATTGGAGAGATCACTCTCTCACCCAAGGTAAGTCGTACTCCTGACGGAGAACAATACAGTGTCGCATACAATCTCTTCAATAAATCCAATCCCAACAGATTCTCATTACAACCTGTAGTCAAAAGAAGGGGTGCTTCGAACTGATGAGGACCAACAGAAAGAGACAATGGAGTAGAAATCGGATTTGTAACGGGGGCGCCAGAAAAACCTACAGAAACATTATCAAATCCAGACAAAGGTGCGCCAGGGAGTTTAGAATTCATAATAGAACTCTTTGTAGCACCAGTATCTAGCAGAAAAGGTTCTGACACACCTGATGCAATCACTTCAAAATAGGGTCCACTCTGATCTACTGGAACTGAAACAACTCCCTCTCTTTGTCCATGGCTGTCCTACAATCATTACCATTCACTTCGTCACCTTCAACATAGTAATCATCCATATAGTACTGTGCTGTCCTACCAGACGAACATTGCTGCTGATCAAAACTATTCATCGAGTTCTGTGGAGGCAAAGAACGTACGTTCTGTCCGCGACCTCTACCTCTAGGCACTTGTTGAGCACCTCGACCTCGTACACCAGAAGCACCATTTGTACGCTGTAGCAAAACCGGACAACTATTCTTGTAATGGCCCTCTTCTTTGCAATACGCACACTAATTAGGCCCATACGGGAAACGCTGTTGAGAAGACTCGTTCCTTTGCCAGTTTCTCGAATATTGCTGAGGTTGCTGATAATCGCGCTGATTATTAGTACGGGGTGGATAAGCTTGTTGTAGAAGAACTTTAGTCTTCAATTCCTTAGTCTTCTTATCCGCTTTCTCTAACTCATCTTTGCGCCTATTTTCATAGTACTGGGCCGTAGCTAAAATCTGTGCTGACGTGGAGACAGCCCAAGCACTCTCGGAATCCTTCAACTTAGTGCACAACTCGGGAGGCAAATTATGCACGAATTTGTCAACAAACAATCTCTGGCCACCCTCGGTAGCCATATCCTGACCACTATGATCTACAAAAGTTTCTTCAAACCGCGTGAAAAAATCAGACACAGTCTCGTCTTTCTTCTGCTTACATGCAGACAACTTGTACCAATTAACACGCACTTCGGGCATCAAAGTCTTCATGAAATTAATAATCCTACCAGGGAGTTCAGCAATTAGATCTTCAGGCTTAGCACCTCCAACTTGTCTATCATTCGCAGCAACAATATTAACCCATGTATCACCCAATTCATTATCATGATCCGTATGTCGAATCACATTCCAGATAGGCTGTGGAACAACATTGCCAAACAACATGTCTATGTCTGCTAAATTCATGATGCACGAACCCACAGTTTGAGTGAGCTCTTTATAATATCCCGCCGGATTTTTGCGTGAATCAGGTAAAGTCTGCTTAAGTGCTAGGACTTCAGCACATTTCCAAGGAACATGTACCCATACTCGCTGAAAATGTGCAGCAACATTTCCATCAGTAGGTCTCCAAACTGGAGGAACCTCGCGCATCGGATACTGACGCGCTGCTCTCCCAACCGACGAATCAGGCTCAAACAATCGCTGGGAAGGAGCATTATTACGAAACGACAACAACGTCGACACTGCTCTCTCAATGTCGAGAAGACTCACAATCGTCCCTTTCGCAAACTCGGAACGCACTCAATATAATTCTTCAGGCGCTTTACCCACTTCGTCCATCCATTGTTCATGGAGGAACACACACATCATTTCAAAAACGTATTGTTGCTTTGGTGCTACCCATTGTCGGAAAACATCCATAATACCTTCAAGATCATACTGGGAAGTGTACGTAACCCATCTACGTGCCATGTGATTCAAAACTACACGCTCATCTGTGTCAGGCAATTGACTACGTGATTGTCTATCCTCGTGCACTGGAGACATACCCAATTGTCCCAACAAAGGAGTTAGAAAACCAGAAAAAGCAGCAGTCATTCGCTGCCTAGTAGAAGGAGGAGATGGAAGAATAAGGGAAGACGGAACAATAGTAGAAGAATCCAAAGTCGGAGCAGAAGGAGTATTATAAACAGGCGTAGGAATAGCAGACAAAGGGGAAGGCAAAGTTGGCGGCCCCTGAGGAGGCTGCGCCAAAGGAACAGTAGCCAACGGAAGAGGAGCTGGCTGTGGAGGAATTACGGGTGGCACAACAACTGGATGTTGCACAGCCACAACTGGTGGCGGTGGTGCCGTAGCACTCTGTGCATAAGGGGGTGGCGAACTCAATAGATGCGACATCAAAGGATGTTTCGCAAGATCTTTCTTGTCTTCCTGCTCTTTAGGCGGCAAAACTGGGTAGCATCTATCTACCGCTAACTTCTTCACCCTAAGCATCTGTTCGCTCTCTTGCTCTTCCTCATTATCCCTAAACGCAACAGCAGCTTGTACCATTGACATACCTCGTTCTCGTTTATTCTTCTTCGCTAATTTAATTTCTTTCTGTTTGGCTTCTTTGCGCCATATGCGGAAAGAGTCAAACATTGCCGGCCGGGCTTTCTTCTTGAACAATTTCACTTCGAGATTATCTAAAATCTCACTTTCAAAACTACCATAACGGAGCCACTGTAGGACACCGTCTTTTCTCGTATACCTTACCCAGATCTCATTATAACTAATAGGACCTACACCATGCTTCACGTATAATTCATATGTAGGAGTTCCAATTGGAGGAACCGGACACGAATCCTCTAACCGGGAATCCTTAGAACAACCACAACCAAATATCTTTCCAAGTCTGCTAAGACCAGGCATCTTGCTCACTAGTCTAGCTTCAAACAACAAGGGAAATCTCAAAACGATAGTCTCGTGAATACATGAGTCCCTTGGCTTTGGGGCCTGCAGGTACCAAATCAAAGCGATCCACTAAAGGGATACCAAAACAAACTAAGGACTAGGAGACGCTCCACTCATACTTAACTGAAATGTCGATGGCGTCACCAGAAGACCCGTCAATCGTCTTGCTCTACAAACGTCTAAGGCTCCAAGACAGGGCGACAGTCAGGGCAGCAGTCCTTCGTAGCCGTTGGAAAGCGGGAAACCTCGCAGCAAAGACTTTCGGACGACGCCGACATACAGGGGTCGATGAAGTGGTTGGCCTTCCTCCAGAATTTTCACACGAAGCTCCTCACAATCTTCGGGCTTGGACAGTTACTGCTGAAGTCGCCCCACGCTGGGCGCCAACTGAAGGACCGGGTTTTAGAACCCAGCGGCATCAGGGAAAACACCCGATGCCTTCGAGTTCCCCTGCCTTGGCAAACAGAGACACGGGATACTTCTTGATGACGTCAAAGACCAAAGTTTATTGGCTGCAACCAGGAACAGAGATCTACGAAGCACCCAGGGTGTTTCGCTAGAGACTGCACAAATTCAATGAGCGGAGCATGGTCTTTTATGCCAAAAATCAAGCCTCAGGCAACATTCCAAATTAACATGGGGTTCATACAAACTGACCAATGACAGTGTGACATTTCAAAAGTAGCGTATGACGACAATCCCTCTTTCCGTTGTCCAGCCCACCAGAAATGACCAAGAACATTCCAATTTCTTGTTCGTTCAGGCCGGACAAACCCATCATAAAACCCTCAACCCAAATCAGTGATTATGTCGTAAAGGAAGGAACAGAAACAGATTAGAAGCAAGATAGAAATGTGGGTGCAGTGTACTATAAACTCGGGTATGTCCTGCTCTTTGATCTTTATCTGACCAGCTGCTTAACAAGGAACTGGCTCAGCGAGGTCAGCCTCGGGCAAGGAGTCAGTTCGGCCAGGTCATTCAGAAGTCAGCTAAGGCATACGTGTCTCAAGGACTCGTTCGGCCGCAGTCATTGGCCTATGTGAGGGCAACCACACAAAATGGCTGCAATACACAAAATGGAACCCGAAGGTTCAAACGAAATCCCCAAATACAGAGTGTTCTCATAGATCGGTTCATGCGAAAACACTTGTACACGCTACACTCGTCATTTGCGGTCTGCTGACACCAAAATCGTCTATTTCAGACGACCTTTATTGAACGGGTTCGGAACCACCGAACCAGACCCACAAACTCACGGAACTACAATAGATTTTCTGCTGTGGGCAGCGTGCTCCTCAGAAGCATTCCCCAGGTAAAGGGAGGCTTTGTGCGAGCCACATTCCAGGCAATATACAGTGACTGGATGACGAGAGAGGCAGATAATGTGATGAGAATTGGCTGACCGCAGGCCTCCGTTTTTACTGATGCGCATGAATCTCAGTAATTAGTCTGCATACAAAGTGATATATTTATCCCCCCTCAGCCGGAGCCGTTGAACCACTGGCTCTATGTGTTGCATGCATTTGTTAACGTGGCAGTCTATTTTGGCCAGAGCCGCACTTACAACACAATTAAAAGGAACCGCTATTACCCAATGTAACAGTACTCAATTCATCCGCCTTAGAAGCTGGAAGTGTGAGTTGGTCCTGGCAGGATGTGAATTTATGACCTTTATTACATAACTGCAGATGTCAGCAGCGAGCGTTTAAGAAGCAGAAAAATCTTGCTGTGAATCTATGTGTGCGTGTGTGTGTGTGTGCGTGCGTGTGAAAGAGGTAGCAGTAACAAACAATACCAGATGTGGACAAGTCTCGGTGGGAGCTGGCTGCCAGAGAATTATGAGCCTGACGTCACTGGCTCTTCCCAGCTCTAACAGCCTGAGATAGTCCTTGGCCAAACTTAACCTAGCCGTTGACTGACCTTACTCCTCCATGCCAGCACTCAGCTCTTCAGTGTAAACTCAAAGCAACCCTAGCAGAAATTAAAACCGAACATAAATATAAACAAGCAATAGTTGCTGCTTATTTATTTTATGCAACTAACAATCACTGACAAAGCCAATAGGCTGAACTTGTAGGAATGATGTGACGCACAGGCTCTTCCCCACTGAGCTAACTTACCCAGTTTGAAACTAATGAGCTGTGGGTTACTCGTAAATCACCTTTAGAAACACGTGAGAGCGTGGAGCTTTGTTGCTGGCATTCACACCAGACCGAGCGACAAGCGTCAGTGCTGCGCAACAGACACGATGACCATGAATGCCATCAAATACAAACTCCAGCTTGAACCTGCAGATTACAACACGGGGCTCCGCAGTATTAGAGGGTCCCTCCTTCACCTCCCATAATGAAGAGCACGGCCTGGGGGCAGACACGGGAGTGTGCAGACAAACACAAGGAAATGAGCACTCCACGCCGCCCCATTGTGAACCTCACACCCCCGCAGCGCGGCAAGCACAGCAGGAAATCCTGCGTCGTGAAATGTGTGGCAGAGCACCCACACCCATTGACGTTTTTTGTTATTGTAACTTTTACTGGGCTCATTTCTTACTTAAGCTATCCTATTTTCCTCCAACCCTGAAACAAAGTTGGAGAAAAGAGCAAAAAGGATTCTATTTACAGATTCATTACAGAAACCTAGCAAGCACGCCTGGTAAATAAAACAAGCAGTGAATAATACACATCCATGCAATAAAAATCATTAAATAACACAGTGGCACATATCAGAAGGCTGCTGGAGCAGCAAAGAAAGAAAGGGCATAGAGAGGAACACTGGATTATAAGGACATTGGTGGACTGTGATTGGTTTAATTTTTCTGTTTTTCTCTCCTTTAGGTTCATAGGAAAGGTGGTACTTAATGTTGGTTTGCAAGCTGCTGTAATGAATACAGTGAAGAAAGATGAGCATAATTCTCGCTTCCGAGCATGACACGGAATCACATTTTCTGTTTACCAAACATAGTCATTAATGTTGCAGGATGTTGCGGGAGAGGATGTGGCCTACTGGCCACAGCAGCAGACGTTGAAGCTAGGGAGCCGGGTTTGAGTCTGAGCGTGAGGCTCTGCATCCTCGATTCCTGGCAAATCTCCATGCCAAAAAATGTACGTGTCCATCTGTAATGCAACTGGCGCTCATGTAAAGCGCTCTGATACCGTAGAGTCGAATTTGCACTATATAAAACTGCAAAAACAAGCATATTAAAAACGTGATCCCAGACTGATGTTGAGGCTGATAAAAAACCTGACCATGTTTCTCCAGCACCCGCAATTGCTGCATCGGTTCCATAGCGAAGAGCACGTTCAATTTCAAGCATCAGGTCTTATAAATAAACCTTTTCAGATATAAGCATTGCTCCGTTGCTTTAGTCCCCACCCCCTCCACACACACAGGAAAGTTAATCATCGAGGACATTTTATGTCACATGGGCAGACCATGGTTTATAAAGGGCAGCTGGTGAAGAAATACCACGCATGACACGTTCTAGAATGTACTAGAGGCTGCTTTCCTTCAAAAGAAAGAATGCACTTGAAAAAAAAAATACCCTTGTTCTTTTCTAGCATTCTCGTGAACAGTGTGTCCAGTGGATTGTGAGATTCATACATGGCCAGCACAGCCCTAAAAGGATCTCCTTTCTCTATGACTGCTTGGCAATGGCCGTTGAGACAGGCCTTTTGCCACCAAGGTATTGTTTATTTCTCATTTATATAGAGAACCATCACAGTACCTGTAGGTGTGCATAATTTGGGAGTGCTCGCTGTATGTTTACCGTTCTACCTTTATGCATACTGTGTAATTAGGATTCAAAGACATTCACGCAGATGGTCAAATCTGTTTGGGTCTACTAGTTATCTGCAGTGTCACATAAAGAATATTTTTGTTATGGCTGCCCTAAATTATCCACTCATCCAGATTCCGTGTGAGACAAATTAATGCATTTACATACTTTCCCTGGACGTTGGGTTGGCATGTCTGTGCTGAAATGCATATTCATGCGAGTGAAATGAAGACGGAGGGAGACTGAGATTCCCTTTATAATGAAGAGACGTGGAAAGTGACTGCAGAGTTCAGGCAGTCAGTAAATACATTTGGGTCGAAGATCTGTTCCTTGATGAAGGGCAAAGGCATTTGCAAACGAGCATTGGCAGCGCGGCCAGGCCGAAAATAAATAATTAAAACAAGAAAAGGAAGGGGCTGCAGCCTCGGCTCCTGGGCTCCGGGCTGGAGCGCTGGAGTGCCCTGTCTGCTGTTTTGCCCGTGGACTGAAGGATAGGACGGGGATGAGGGGCAGGCGTAGGGGGAAGGTCCTGTAAAACAAGTTAAACAAGTTTTAAAAGGAGACACCAGGCCGCGAAACTGAAAGTACGGCCGCCCGGCCGTGAATAATTAGGGGGTGAGAAATGCACTGGGAGGGCTGCCTTTGATGTGGTAATGCGAGGCAGGCAGGCAGGCGGCTGGTGGCATTGTGCACGCGCTTTTTAGGGCTTGCGCTTGCGCAATGACCTAAAAAGCACATGCACTGCAAGGAATCGCCAGTGGTGGTTAAACTCTGGATAAGCCACAATAGAGCTTCGCCAGCTATGCACAGAAGTGCATCAGCAGGCGAGCCCTAAAAAGGTCGTTTTACCATTTTATGTTTCTGCTTCTCCACTGCAAGAAGCAGTGGGGCGACACTTATCAGCGCTGGTGGAAGAGAAGCCCCTGGCTCTAATGTGCTCTCTCAACCTCATTTTCATCACCAGCTAATCTTCCAAGTGTACAGATTTGTAATTTAGTGCTACAGCTACACATACTGGCTCAGATTACAACAAGAACACAACTAGTGTACTATTGTGGGTCAGAGCACCTTGTTGTAATTTAATGCCTTCTTCATTACCTCCTTGTATTGGTCACTATCTATTCTTACAGGTGTATTGGTTTTTGCATTTTGACCTATTATGTTGACTTGTATACATTTATGACATTATTATGCATGGCTCACTTCCTGGAAGTGAGCATGGTACATTTTCCTTACAGGTGTGGTACTGCCTATTTCCATGAAGCAGAAGTTATTTCTTAAAGATAGCAAAAAAAATATCTCTCAGTTACTCGTACGACACGTTTCGCGTTACGCGTAATTCAGGCCGTTCCACCCACGCATGTTTCTCCCTCTTATCCAAGTTGAAATGCTGGCATGTGTGATAGATAGACACAAAACAATCTCCTAGACCCCGCCCACTGGCTGTCAAATGAAAAACTGATCCCTGTAAAGCGAGCCGAAGAAACCAATTATAGCGCTCCCCTCCCCCGGCGCTGTACCTGACGCTTTGTTTACTTTCGGCGAGCGCCGAGTGGGCTGTGCGGGAGGGGAGATAAAGGGTCACACACACCCGGCGGGGCTCACTCGGAGTTCAGGGACTTCAAGGCGCTGCACGGAGGTAGCAGGAGCGACGCCCGAAGAGCTGCAACCTGTGCGCTGAGACTCCAGGCAGCCGCGGTCACTGCCCCGGGAGGGACCAGAGAGGAAACCCTCGGAGAGAGGCAGCATGGACTCGGCCCGGTGCTCCCTGAAGCTGGCGGCGCTCGCCCACGCCTGGCCCTGCCCCGGCGGTGCCGGGCACACCGCTTTCCATGCCCCTGGGCACACTGAAAGGTGAGTGGGTGGGAGTTTGTGTACAGAGCGCGGGACAGGCAACACTTGGCAAAGCACTGTGTGCATCTTGTACATTTGCAATTTTTTCTGTTTGACTTTACAACTTGTACACTTGCAATTTTTTGCCTGTTTGTATCTTTTATGTAACTCGTGTAATCCTAAATCCCTATGTTTCGCAATCGCATTAAATAAAAAATAAATAAAAACTCACCTGGCACTGCACGCAAGAGGCACACTCCGTGCAGTGGGAGCAGGTCATCTGGCAGACGAGGGGGCTGATGCCCGGGGAGGTCCCGGCTGGTAGTGCGTGATCGCAAAGTTTGGTACAAATGACAAACTTGGTTTAGAACTGGGTGGTGACATGCAGGGTAGTTTGGAGCAACTCAATGGAAGCTAACAAAATTAATTAAAAACGTGGGTCCCACACCGTAAAGTTTTTAACTCGTTCAAAGACACGAAACAAACTGATTTTTTTGCTCTTGAAATGTAGGCATGGAGATATTGTCTGTTACCGACGTGAAAAGTTTAGGCAAAGTTTAAGGCAAAATATATTGCTCCATTTTTTTTACAACAAAAGCAGCAAAGATTGTGAAAGTTTAAGGTTTTTTGTATTATTATAAAAAAACAGGTATCATTAGTTTCTCAAATTCTTCTCAAGCAAGGAGTAAAATGGTGGTGACGGCTTTTGCTTTCTTTTTTTCACCAGTGTATGCCCCGGTCTCCTAGTTTCTGCCCCTTTAAATCGGTTACAGTAATTATTTCATTTATTTTAAGCATCGACCATATGCGAGCACTTCCGAGTACTGTTGATGGCGAAAGCACATTGCTGCTGGATCATATCTCTCTCTCTCTTATATATATATATATATATATATATATATATATATATATATATATATATATATATATATATATATATATATATATATATATATATATATATATATACACAGACATACATTTTCCCTGGTGCATTGCAGTTTTCTCCATTTGCACTACCCGATCAGAGTCAAAAATTAAATTTTCAATCAAAAACCTGTGGGGAAAAGAAATTTGCACCAGACGTCTGGTCCGAAATAGCACTTGCACCAATAGACTGGTGCTTCTTAAGGCCTTTGGTGCATTGGTTGGTTGATGCAACTGATGCCGCCTCTAAATTGGGAGTGCTTACAATCTATCTCTGTACCAGACTTTAAAATGACATCCGACAAAAGATTACGTGAAAAAAATGCATTCTGTTATTTCACTGTGTTTTCTATAGAGTAAATCGTTTAAGCTACAAAGAACTGAACTGAACGACTTGTTTCATTTTTTTTTCATTTCCCAATAGGCAGAGCAATTGGAATTATACGGCAGGGGAGGGTCAAATTATGCGTCTAGGGTCAGTAAATTGTGTGGCAAGAAAAGGCAAATTATTCAACATTTCGCTGCACAATTTGTGATTTATTTTGCCATTTTTAAGCTTTTTAACAGTGTCTGGGCATTGGTTGTACCTCATTAGTAACAGTTTAACATCCAAATATAGCAATAATTTACAGTAAGGTCACCAGTCAACCTTCCACTGCGCAGCAACATGTGGCATGTTGCTGTATTTTCACTAACTTTTGAACCGTTTGAGCTAGAAACAAAAAAATGTTTTCGTTAAAATCTGCAGAATACGTGGCAGATGATGGATTATGTGATAAATCTATAATTATGCGAAGATCGCAGTGGCCGCACAATCCCATAATTCCAGTGGCTCGGCCAATATGTTAAGATCACCTAACATTGCACTGGTGCAATGCAGTTTTGTCTGATAAGGAAACAGAGAGAGAGATAACGCAATTTGCCCAGGGTCACACAGCTTCATTAAGTGGGAGAGATGGGATTAGAAGAACTCGGGTTGCCTTAATTCCAAAGCCTACGTTTTAACCAACAGACCACATCTACTCCCTGCGTATATCAGCCCATAAATTATAGGACACACCCACTAATCAATATTTGAGAACTTAATTCTTGGAAATTTGGAAAGACAGATGTTTTATTCACCAGTCACTGACACGCTCCACACAACTGGAAAATATTTTTGATTAGTGGTTACAAGGCTGGAAAGATAGAAGATTTGTTGTAACTAAGTAGTAAGAAGAAAATGTTTTCGAAAAACGGAATTTTCCAGTTGGACAGTTAGATTAATAAAGTAAGATAGACTTCGTAGGAAATAGAAGTGGCCATTGCCTTCCGAAAAGAAATGTAACTAAGAGGCCTGGTAGAGACGGTTTAGTAATCCTTCTGGAATGGAAACAAGCACTGGCCAAGACAATAGGTCTGGCTTGGATTTAGAGTCCTGACGTAAAAAAATTTTAAAAGCCTACAACAGTGAACAAAGAAACATTGAAAACGACTGCATTATGTATAAAATGCATCTATAAGATAAAGAATGTAATGTGTGACAAATAAATGTACATTTGAGTTATAAAAAGTACAGCATACATGGCAACGCAGACACTTCATAGGAGGCGGAATGGTGCACCAACATTAGGGGCAAGAGTTTTACTCTTCTGGGCAGAGGCAAATTCGATTTTGTATCTAATTTAAAGAATTGATAACATAAGTATTGCTTTTGGCTGTGCTGACCAGAAAGACCAAAACACAAAGATGGAGACTAGGCAGACTGCATGGCATTGCACAAGGCAAGGAAATGGCCTGCCTAGATTGACCCGGGGTTCATAGCAAACATACGGGGGGGGGGGGGTGAGGGACCGGCGGTGTTGGTGGCAGGGGGGGTGGTAATGAGCGCCCATTTCCTGCAGAAAGGCCACTCAGCCACCCACTGGGCCGCTGGCTGTATTCCGAAAATAGAGACACCGCCCAAATCACCCCCAGACTGCTCAAAAAAGCAGCCCACAGCAGGAACTCAGACACCGCCCCTTGGGCATTGCCCGAGTGCCCGCGTTACCAATCCGAGGCTGTTGGAATGGGACCACCCTGGGCATGGTTGGGCCATGGCAGCACCTTCTGCTCTGAAAGCGGCCCACCGAGAGAATGGCAAACTGGGCTCTCTGCCCTGGCACAGGGTGCTCTTTAAACTCCTCGCCCTGGGTGCTAAAGCAGTAAATTAAATATGAAATGAAATACCAGTATTTGTAAAGCACACAGCTACATCCGACAGGGCCGGACTGGGAACCAAAACCGGCCCTGGCAAAGTGCGCAGCGTCCGTACCCCCGCGGGGATTGTGGGTGCCGCTGAGCTCTTTGCCAGGGCCGGTTTTCGGCCGATTTTGTTACAATACCGATTTTGCAGCTATGATGCAAAAACGGCCTTGTAACAAAAACAGCCCACAGGTGCCCCAAACCGGTCCCCACCCGTGCGGTGCACCAGGGAATTGCCCGGTGCCCGCTACGGCCAGTCCGGCCCTGACCTCCGAAGTGGTGTCCCGGCGTTGGGGGCCCTCGTGAAGATTAAGCAATCTATTGCCCAGAGTCACATGGTGCTGGGCTAACCTGCAGCTGGCACCGGGGATCAAACTGTGAACCCTGTACTCCGGAGTCAGGCATCCTGGCCGCTGCACCACACCTCTTCCAGGTTTGTGACTTTTGACTTTCTATTGAGTAGACCAAAATTCTAACGCAACAGGGTCAAGTAACCATCTCCCAGTGTCTTCTGTAATCTAGAATGGAAGAAAATGTGCTTACAGAGTGATATATGTGAAACAGTGTATGCCCGATGACTATATAACTCCGCAACCTGCTGATGAGAGATGTACCTGATCGGGGCCTAATCTGATCATCTGTAAGTCTTTGAATCATGACAGTGTTGTTGACGCGATCTGTTATTCTTCCAAATGAGTAGCAGTGACCTGGGTAATGATAGCATAAAACTGTCTATAAGTCACAAATTGTTGAAAAAAATATATTTATTGTGTTTTGCTCCAAACACGTCTAGAGCGGTGCAAATGCATTTACGTCTTGTCTGAATTACTCACAGCTGTGCATTCTATTGAGTTGTCGATATGCACGCTTGTTCCCTACCATCCCCATAGGTGTTTTGCTCAGGTCTACAAGTAGTGACAATTGAACAGTCAGATTTTGAGCGAATGCTCCAATATATAGTATCAACTGGTTAGTGGGGCTAACAAATTAACTTTGCTCTTGTAAGACATCTTGGGTCAAAAGTGCCACGGTTCAAGCAAAAACCACAGACACAATCTAGATTTGCTCTTTTATATAGACAAGGAACAAAGCTAACAGGATATGTCCAGAAAGGTTAAAATCTGCCATGAAACAAACAGTGGCACAGGCAGATTTAGTAGTTTGCTAGTTACATAAAGGGAAATGGGGCAAACTACTTTAATTCCACTTCTGAAATACAAACTATGTGGGATACATTTAAGGTAAAATCTTCAGCAAACCTACTTAAGTTACCCTTTTTCTTTTCAAAACCATATATCATTTAAAATGTTAATTTCCAAGTAAAGAGAGGCGTCAAAATATTGATTTTTATTTGCCGAATATATATATCTCCAAAAAGTGAATTTGCAGGCTTACCCCTTATCTTAACTCCTATTTTGGCTAAGCAGTTCATCCGCAATTAGTAATAAAAATAAGACTTTGAAAAACATCAACATTTAAGATGTTTTGTCCAGAGTTTCATGAAATGTTCAGGCGTGAAATCCATTTTAATTTTGCTTCCTTGCTACATTTGACTTAAGTGGGAGAGTGGTACAAAATTGACTTGCTCCATTTTGCTACCATCCAAAAAGTCTCTGTGATTTCACAACTGTATAATGAGTTCCATTTTGGCAAATATTTTTAAAACTGAAGTGTTTGGATTTTTTACACTGTACTTTCAAATTCCCATTTCTAATTTACACAATTACTGGAACTCTCATAAAACTTGAAAGCGCAAACAGGAGGCTTGTTTTGGACAGCCATGATTAATGTCAGCCATGGGATATCTGCAGCTGTATCTCCGAAGTCAGCACGCAGCGGCCGCCCCCAGCAGGGCGGGTGCCCGGGAGTTGAGAGGTGAAGGCCCGGTCACAGCCGGCAGCCTTCCCAGACCTGCTGCAGATTGACAGGGTACAGTAGGGACATGTTCGCCCTCAGAGTTCACGTCAGCGCCGAGGGCGCATGCGCTCTGCAGCTGAACAATGCGTCGATGACGGCCATTTCCTGCAGCGGCTGAGAGATGGCCTCAGCGTCTTGCCAGGCCTAAAATACAACCGCGGAAAGTAAAATAAACACATGCTCAGCAAGCCCCCGCTGAACTCTGTAACACTGCAAGAAATGGGGGTGGAGGAAAGGGGGGGGGGGGGGGGGGTTCTCTCCTCCTCAATGTTTGCATTTGCCGCCCCCTCCTTTCATGGCCCATAAGTTAGGGGCCCAACTTTGTCTCAAAAGTTAACCTATTTTTTTGCGTGCATGAAGTGACAAGAACGAACTCTATTGTTGAGTAATGAGAATTTAGACTAGTAGTTCGTTGTTTTGATCATAAGTAAAATAATGTGAAATCCACTTGCTCCCACTTTCTGTAGTTCATGCAGGTTGGTAGACCTCCATTGTACACATTCGGTTAATTAGCTGCAAAATTATCCCACCTCCCTTTAAATGAGTTTCAGGTCCGTACAGTGCTACATATCTATAAAAGAGTGGAAGAGATGTGGCGCAGCGGCCAGGGTGCCTGATTTGGACCACGGTTTGATTCTTGGCGCTTGTGGCAGGTTAGCCCAGCACCATGTGACTCTGGGCAATAGCTCGCTTAACCTCTAACTTGCGGGGCTAATTCCCCCACTGTGCTAGGAGCCTGGGGGGCGCGCACAGTGCCCCTGTGCTCCTGACGAGCTCAGGTCATCACGGCCACACCTGTTTCTTTAGAACGCTCTGCACAGCGGGGGAATTAGCCCCGCGTGAGAGAGTTGCGGCTGTTATGAAGAGCTCAGCTCGTCATGAGCACACGGCCACCGTGGCTCATGACGAGCTGAGCTCGTCTTGAGCATGGGAGGGGTTAATCTTCCCGACGGCCCCCAGCGCTGGGACACCTCTCCGGAGGCGTTTTACAAATGCTGGTATTATTATTATTATTATTATTATTATTATTAAAAGGCCTCTAAGCGTGTACTCCCTTGACAGAAAAGGCAAAACAAAGACAATCCCGGTCTACAATCATTCAAACGTAATAATTAAGAACAACTGTGCTTTAAAACCCTCTTGAAAAGGACGAATCAGCAGACAAGTGTTACAATGTAAAACGTGATTATGACCTGAAATACTATGTTTTTGCTTGGTTGTGTTCATTGTAAAGATATTATATTTGTATTTTTGTTGTGCCAATGTAAGCCCAATATGTATGTCTTGTTTTGATAATGACATCAGCATTATAGACTCCTGTCTGCCTGTTTAGGTGGCTGATTGAAGTTGCAACGAGGAGCAGCCACAACCTAATTTAAGAAAAGCACTCACTGGACTGTGATGCCACTTATAATTTTATTCAGTTGCACATTGAAAGGCCTAAATGTGTGCTATTTGATGGCACCCCATTGCATGTGCCTGTATACACATAAAAAATGACCTTTCTCCAATTGTGATGTCATCAGCCAAACGAGGCTTACAAAATAGACATATCACTGGATGTAATTTGGGTTTATATGGAGTGGGAGCTTTGAAATACAGTTAATAATCAAGGGGAACCTGCAAAACCGGTCATTGTAAGGGGTTGCGCAAATATCAGTTTTTCAGCTTTATCAGCCTGCCTTCTTAAAAATGGTGTTCACTAACAGACAGGACATAATTTCTGCATAAGGGAGTTGCATCAAACTTTCTCTGAGGTAGCCACGTGAAAAAACTGCTTCAAAGAACCACATTCAACTAAATACATTTGTGTTGAAACCAGCATGGAAATATCTCCAAAGGCTAGGCGGTATTTAATGACAGACATTTTCCACGATTTCTCTGTAATTTTCGTGTAGAATGACAGGCCCAGGGAGACTAACAGCGCAGCATTTATCTTTTCAGCAACCCGGCATTATGGCGACCCTGGGTCCTCGCAGCGAGAGACGAGCGACTGGAAACCAGTCAAAGGCCAGTAAGTGATGATTGCACTAACATCTGCACCAAATAATTGTCCTTTACAGACCGACCCAGGTCGTGAGTGAGTGGGTCCCATATGAATGCAGATATTTGACATACTGTGGGCAAGACAAGTAGAGCGGGCGCAGTAGGTGCTAACAGATCCAATATTGTGCACGCTAAGGAGAACATGTGTTATGAGTTTCTCATTTTTGGCACCTATATTGTCATTTTAAGAGCAGTTAAGTTTTTCAAAGAAATTGACCAATCCACAGGCAGCAACTGAGAACCATTTTACCTTGTCTACTGGAAATCGTGCTATTACATGGCATAATATCCAAAGCAAAGAAGTGGGGTTTCATGAGGACTGAACCTATTTTAAGGGTATCAAGTGGCTGTTTTTTTTCCAGGTAATGGGTGATTTCTCAGACTCCGTTTTTATGATATCAAAATAACTATAATGTGAGTTTTAATATAATCTCTACTACTGCAGATGTTTGCAGTTCCTTGACAGTGTAAAACATATGTATGCATTAAAAGGAATTTTCCCTTTGATGGAAATGATTACTGCCAAAGCTGGTGATGAAGTGGCAGAACAGTTCCTGAACGTAATCCAAGTAAATTACCTGCTACAACATTAAACAGATTTGGGTTTGTTGTAGTTACCTACCATGTCATTCTTTGTCTGCCCACTATTGTGGCACTTGTCTTCTGCAAATCTCATGAAATTCTTGCAAAATATTGTACATTTCATGCAGCGCCCAACTTTTTAAAGAAAACAAGTGTGAGAAAAAAGGTTAGACCAAATGGCTTTTATCAATCGGAAAAATCAATAGGAGGAGCATCCTAAAGAGTTTTTCCACTTATTTTGCTGAAAAATCCTGCGAAGGAGTTTGCTGCCAGGAGTGGGTGGTAGCTGGCATAAGTATTACTAGGCAAAAAAAAATCCTAATCTTGCAAATTCACAAAGCACTCATGCATTTGCACAATTATGCCAGCAGGATTAAAAATGTGCATTCTCCTCATATCAGTGAAGGTTTACAGCATGTGTGTTTTTAGACCCATAATGCTACCCATTCTACTTTCACATGTTGGCAGCAATGAACAATGCACAGAGAAGCCTGTTGATGTTCAGCGCAATACAACCTGTCACCCTTTGTCAGCCTGCCCTTCCCATGTTGATGCCTCCAGCTCAAATGTAACAATTGTACTCATTTTACCCATCCTGGTCTATGGGGCACGTCTTATACATTTTCATAAATGAAGGTGTGACTAAAAAACAAGCACACATGTGTGCATGTCAATGACAATTGACACTTGTAGTGCAACGCAGGGCAGATCCTTCTGTTAGAAGGCAGATGTGGAGGACAAGCGCCTGGTCTTAAGGACTGCTATCACCCTGTAAATAGACTTTTTTTTTTTTTTTTTTGAGACTGCAAAAAAAAGCAAACCTGACCTTTAGTCCTCAAGAGGCTCATTTGGAGAGTTTGGCCCTCATTCTACTGCAACATGTCAGTTTTTGTGATGCAAATCTCCAAAATATGAATTTTGTCCCATACATTTGAATAATTTAAAAGTAAACTCGGTTTCAATAGCAATTTCTCTTTTTTTCTTCTTTGCCAATAAATTCTATTATTCAACTAAAGAGCGTGAACCATTTGACATCGGAGACTGGGGTCCCTTGAGTATTTGCTTTTCATCCTCTGTCTTTTATGACAATGTTTTTGTCTGTTGTGCAGTGGTTTTAATTGACTATGCAAATATATATTTAAAAGAACGATGCAATACTACTGTCTAACCTCTCATGGATCAGGAGGGACTGCTCCCAGTTCCTATATTTAGAAAAACATCTCACAGCACTTTGTTGCCAAGGCCAACGCGTCATATATATATATTTTTTTTTTACTTTAAGCTATGCATGTACAAACAAGTTAAAATGATTTTCCCTATACTTAAAATGCAGTTTATATTCTTGAACAAATGCCCATTGCAGTTACCAGTGTGTCAAAGTGTAGCAGCTTGAACACTGAGCATTACAGCAGAGCTGCTGACTTTGGAGCTGGGGAATCCGTTTCGAGTTTCGGCTCCGGCTCAGCATCCTGTGATTCTGGGCAAATCACTTAATTTCTCTGGGCCTGTAAACATTAATGTGTCCTTGTGTAATGTAACTAGTGCTCATGTAAAGTGCTCCAAGTCCTTCCAGTCGACTTTGGGAGCAAGATGGTGGGAGGGACTGTCCATCAACAGGGGCGGCTCTAGGCTTATGGCGGCCCTGGGCAGGGAGCGTAGGTAGGGGCCCCCCGGAAGAGAGGGTCTGGGCGGGGTGGAGCGCGGAGGATAGTGAAGAGGGGGGGGGGGGGTCAGGGTGTTTGTAAGTGGAACAGAGCCGGAGGCTGCCAAATCCATGCCAGGGGCCGCCACGCAAATATGTATCCATCCTCAGAGGATTCTTATATTAAGGATATATATTGGCGTGGTGGCCCCTGGGGTTTGGTGGCCCTGTGCAGGTGCACAGCTTGCACATGCCTAAGACCGCCCCTGCCATCAAAGAGGTGGTGATAGGGACTGCAAGCAATGAACAGAATACAGATGCTGGAAAGTACAAAAAAAATTAAGTGGGTTAGAAGACGTAAAGCGAGCAGGAAGCTGTAGGCAGGTGGAGGCAGTGACCAACAGGAAGAAAGGAAACAAGAGTGATGTGGGAGCCAACCAATGGTCAGTAAAGATACATTATAAGTGGGATCTAAGACCCTTTCAAGATTTTTTTTCGTTACAAGAGATTTCGCAAGCATTGCGCAAACGCATAACTTAATAAGGGCAACCCAATAGCCCATTGTGAGCTTAGGTATAAGCAAATAACAACAATATTTAAAACAAGGGAATCATTCAGCGAATAGTGTATTGTTTGGCCTCTTTTGAACTATTGTTTCACTATATGTAGTAGTTTCACTTAGCCTGGTTTGTTTTCTTCTGTTGTTCTCCGCTACAACATATAACTTTTAGTATAAGCACTACCGATTTTCATAAAAAATATGTTTCTCAGTTGTAAAAAAATTTTGTCAAAACACTATTAGCTGAATGATTCCTTTGTTTGCAATATTATTTGGTGTGATGACATCTCACCATACCACATATTTGTCGGAAGTACAACACCATGCCTGTTTTTCACAAGCGAGTCTTTTTTATACCAGTCGAGTTGCAATGGCCAAATGACCACTGGAACACATTTTTATGCAATACCCCTCTTTTCACACTGGTGATACGATGGATAAGGTGCCTGTTGCCTGTAAACTGTGATGACTACTTGCACCCGTCCAGCTTATTGCGGATACTGGGGCATATTATCTAGAAGTGCGTTAAAAAACGCACATCTTCATATCGCCGGATTTTTTCGCCGTGATAGCACGTAATTATCAATGCGCATCACATAGGCGAAATAAAATCCGGCGATAGTCGGCGATATGGAACATTAGCGCATGAAAACAAACGTTGTTTTCACGCGCTAATGTGTGCCTTGATAATATGGGGGGTGGATTCAGTGTTATGATCCACACCCCCATGTTATCAATGCCTTAACACCTGGTCAGAGCAGGCGTTGGGAGACCTGCGATAAACAAGTTTATCGCAGGTTTTTGTCTCCCAACGCCTGCCTTGGTAATAGGGTGTTCCCCCTCAACCACATTTTACATGTGGTTGGACGTGGGAACGCCCACTTTGCATGTCATTAGCGATGTTTCTCACTGACATGCAAAGTGGGCTTGTGGCAGGCGTTAACATGCCCTTGTGGATAGGGCTCTAGAAGTATCGCTGCTTTCTCGGCACAATTCGCAAAAAAAGCGGCAATACTTTGCCTTGTTAATATGCCCCACTGTTTCCAGTCTTGGACTTTTATGTGATAGCTAAATACAATCTGGGTTTTGTTTTGCTTCCATTGAACTGTTTAGACCTAGACACTAGAAATCGTTGATTTGCAGGTGAACGTTCAGGACTGGAAACAGTGTCTGCAATGACCTTGGGTAAGGAGGTCCCCCTGTACCAAAAACAATGGGTGGCGCTGGTGAGAGCTGCTGGTGAAAGTGATCTTCACCCCTGCACGGAAGGCCCTGTCTTCACTCTGGTTTGGAAGGAAGCATCATTTGGAGCCTTCCATTCAAATGTCCCCATATGCAGCCCGTCACTCAGTGCCCAGCACTCTCACTCTCTGGGGCGCTGCACTTAAACCTGAAGGCGCTCCAGAGAACTCTCCCGGGAGCCCCGCTGGCCGCGAGGACATTCTTTTCTTGCACTTTCCCGGGAGGCCGGAAGTGTTGTCGAGGCGCTCGTGACGGAGTCAAGATGAGTTCATGCTGCAGTTTCCTGCCTGCCCCGCTGGGCGATGCTATCTCACTGGCCGCAGACGCTACAGTGCGGCTAACGTGTAAGATAAACAACTCAGGTTTGGCGTGTGCGATGAAATCTCGCTGGCCCAAGACATTAACGAACAAGCATTGGCAAAGACAGTAGGTTTGGCCTTGGGAAGCTCGTGCCTTTGTTATTTAGTTTTGCCTCCCACGTAAAAAGAAAAGGAAACGTCCCTGCCTACATTTAGTGGCCGCATGCTTGCAATAAGAATTTTAAATAAAAATACTAATTTCATATCATTTGAAAAGAACAGTATAGGTGCCTCCTAGCAAAGCACGCCAAAATGATCCTTAACGGCACAAGCAAAAGGTATTATTGGCTTTGAATTACTGTAGCCTGAAGACATAGGGGCATATTTACCAGAAAATGTCTGAGCACGGAGCTGCGTCAAATTTGGCAGCACCACGCTCCGACATTTAAAAAATGCAGGGATGCGTCCAATTTACTACAATACGGCGCCCCCTGTTCCCCTAGCGCTGGCGCTAAAATTAGCTGCCTAGTGCCAATGCAGGCACCCTTGCATGCCTGTGTTTCAGGGAATGATTGTTTATGTGCAGAAAGGTGTCCCTTCCTGCCCATAAGCAATCCATAATGGTGATTTGTTACTTCTATGTGTGCTGCATTCCGACGCACACACAATTGTTTATGTGCAGGAAGGAACACCTTCCTGCGCATAAACATTCATTATTAGCTTTTTGATCTTAGAAAAAGCAAAAACAAGGAGAAATAAAAGCATTTCTCCTTGTGCGCCATTCTAATGCCTGCTCTTGCATGGCGTTAGTTTTTGGTGCTGCCATCGATTTACACCTTGTAAATCTGGTGCAGCATAAAAAATCAATAGGGTTTGCGGTAAACGTCCACAGCAACACCCATCGCATGCCCCTTAGCCGCAGAGGACGGCGGCGGAAAGAGACATATTTACAAGGTGGTGTTAAGTCATGCTAAGTGGCTTAGTGCCTCCTCGTAAAAATTGATAATGGCGATATTCCATAGAAGCGTCAAAAATAGGGATGCTCCAGTGTCAATAGGGGCTTGTAAATATGCCTTTCAGTTTAATCACACGAGGATAACTAAAAAACAAATTAAAACGGATGAACACTGAAAATAAAAGGCTTTGGAAAAAGTATTGGCCCAGCAGCCCAGGCACTGAATTGCATTTCTTTTTAGGCATAGTTACATTTTTAATCAAGCTAAATGCCCTCACCCACAGTGCAGGAGAACTAATGGCTGAAGTGGGCAGGCCCCATGCTGCATGCTGTGGTGGGTGGGAAATAATGTGAAGGGCAATTGAACAGATAAATTGATGAGAGTGGCGGACCCAAAGATCCTCTATGTATGTTTTTATTTATTTATATTTTTATACAGCTAAGACTGACGAGAGAGCTAATGCTGCCTGTAGGCCATTCTAAAAACGAAGTTCAGGATAAACAATTGCCAACTGGAGGTTGATTGTTAGAGATAATATCTCCCTAGCCTAAAACACCAGACAACTAAGAACAAAAAAATCTACTCACTACTGGAGCTTAAGGTGTGAGATGTATGTGTGGGCAGACAAAACTAGAGTAGGAGTAACTTTCAGGGGTAACTACTTAGGTTAAGTTGTAGTGCTATCTCACTGTTACTCAGTTTACTAGAGTAAAACTAATGTATTGGGCCTGGGAGTCAGAGAAAGAATAATGGTGCTCTTTCACTTGGGTCCACACCCCGGAAAGCACTCTGGCGTTTGGATTTAAGTGTTGTGTGTGTATGTATGTATATATATATATATATATATATATATATATATATATATATATATATATGCAAAAACACGTGCACATTAAGTCACGTAAGCCAGACCACACCAGCGATACTGCAAAGAAATTACTTATTTATTTAAAAGGATTTTCAAATGGGCATGACGCGTTTCGAGTGCAGGACTCTTTTTCAAATGCCGCTTTCTTCACACAGGTGGGTTCGTTAGGTTTAAATAACGGGACTCTGTAGACATTGAAGAAGGACTCAGTCCAATACATCCAGATTTTGAAGGAGACAGTTGCACATTTTCCTAAGTTCGATTCATTAAAGGTGATTATTTCAACACAATGGCAAGGTCTTTTTAACATCAATTCTTTTTGGAATTCGTAGACCCAAAAGAAATAAATTATGTTCACATCTCTGTGCTGGGACTTCAATACCCACAATGCAACACAGCTGCTCCATTCCTTTTTTACTGGTTTTCAATGCTGATCTCGGCGAAATCTCACCTTATGCATCAAGAGCTGGGTGCAATTCATGCTATCAAAAGGAAAGTTCCATTTCCCAGTTCTGATGCGCAGGTAAGTAAATCACAACCACCGTGGCAGAAAAAGTCTTCAGTACGCCGTGTTTCAGTAGAATACCTCCACAAATCCTAGCTGCTGAACAGTTCAGTCACTCTGTTCCGAGGCGGGCCACCATCAGAAGCCCTTCCATCACTCACATCGTTTCCGTGCCTTTCGCAGCCGGGGGGCTCCCGATAAGCTTCTCGCTTCCTTCCAGTTGTCTGACAAAGGGGATGCCTCTCCCAAGCGGATCGGGGCTGGATCTCGAAGTGTGTCAGACACTTCAATTGTATGCAAAAACACGTGCACATTAAGTCACGTAAGCCAGACCACACCAGCGATACTGCAAAGAAATTACTTCTTTATTTAAAAGGATTTTCAAATGGGCATGACGCGTTTTGAGTGCAGGACTCTTTTTCAAATGCCGCTTTCTTCACACGGGTGGGTTCGCTAGGTTTAAATAACGGGACTCTGTAGACATTGAAGAAGGACTCAGTCCAATACATCCAGATTTTGAAGTAATTTCTTTGCAGTATCGCTGGTGTGGTCTGGCTTACGTGACTTAATGTGCACGTGTTTTTGCATACAATTGAAGTGTCTGACACACTTCGAGATCCAGCCCCGATCCGCTTGGGACAGGCATCCCCTTTGTCAGATATATCACAGGAGAGACCACTCATTACAGAATGACCCAATGACACAGCGGGGATTCTTTCGGGAGTCCTTTATTCACAAATTGCTTATAATTATTATATATATATATATATATCCACTGTACTGATTAATAGTGATGTACAAAGAATACATCCCTATGTATCTGCATCTATTGCATGTGTACATGAATGAAATAATACATATTCAGACATACTCATTTATGCTGTGCGTGGAGAGACTGAATATAAATAAATACAAATATATATTCAATATTTTTCGATATGAAAATATATTGTTACAGCAGACAAGTCTTACTAAATGCCTACCGGCTATTGCATTTGCTTTAATGTTGCTCATTGTTGCCATGGCCAAGGACTTTCTTTCTCCAAACCTATCTGGTACATTTGAAGATCAAGTTATATTATCATGTTTGTATAGCATTGCATAGCACTGTTTTGCCTTTAGAATAGTCTCGCAGGATTCTGGTTCTCCTACCTTCATGTCCTGATTGCGAAGATTGTGCCACAGACCAGAGTCTGTTTTATGATTGTTCGAGGAGGGCACCCACCTCACCTTTATCAAGACGAACACCTGTTGGACAGCACTTTTGAGTAGCCACTGGGACTACTACTCATGCCTACTGCAAACACTGCTCAGCGTATGACCTCTCGTCACAAAATGAATTGAATTGCCACCCTTTGTCTTTGACCCGGCTAGGGCCCTGGCTTCTTCAGCCATGTATACATGTTCAAGACATATAGTGGTGTGTTCAGGAGATGTATGTGGATAGAGACAATAACTTGCATAAGAGTGCGATTGAGGCCTCCTGGCTCGAATTTGTTTGAAGCTTCATGAAAATATTCCTAGAAATGAACATGGTTATTGATGACGTAGGAGAACCAACTTTGCCTACCACTAGTATATCTATTTCTAAGCATGCTAGTAAGACACAAGAACGTCCATGTGTTATAATGACCTTGCGCCACCATATGCATGTATATGTTTATGTATGAAGCATTTATAGAGCTCATGTCTGCCCAACCTGGCCTTCCAAGCTCTACCCCATTGCAACATTAACACGCGTCTAAAGGATTGCGGTGGACTAATACATGTCGGTGTGACAGCAGTCTTAATTTAGAGTTTCACTCGATAAATAAAAGTGGTTTCCCTCTCACTAGAATGAATGCTTACATGGTGGCAGTGTCTGGAGTGTGTAAGGCCCAAGGATTTATATTGCTTGGCGTGAGAAGTTCCATGTACACAAATGAACTCTTGAATCCAGCGTTGGGGCCTCAAAAGGTCACGACCATGAGCTGGGAACATTATGTTACTGTAAATATCACTCTTGACCATGCTGCTACGCTCTCGGGTTCAGGGAATGAAAAAACTGGGGGGGTTCTCAAAGGGGCGTGGCCAATGTATTTAAGGGTGTGGCTTAAAAACACCTAAACTGAAAATCTGTGCTTAACATAGTGTGCCGTCCGTCTGGTATTTTGCTGCTCCTGTCACTGCATTTAGATATGTAATGCAACAAGTAACATTATACCTACAACAAGCCAGGACTATTGGCTTTGTCAATAGTTGTTAGTTGTATAAGTAAATAAGCAAAAACTCAGGCTTTGTTGTATAGAATATTGAAAATGCTTTAGCTCTGAAATGAGACTGTGAAAGAACTTTAACGAGTCTCTTTGAAATTACATCAAAAGCAGTTAAGGGTGGTACTGCTGCAGATGTGAAGAGTTATTTTTCTCTCCAAGGGTGACGCCGAAAATGGAGAGCCCGATAGGGACCCGTCTCGGCATCTGCTTTTCAGAGCTGCCGGTGCTCAGCACCGGCCGGATCCGGCCCACTTAAAGCCCTGCTCTTGTTCCATGAACATACACTATACTGCCTTACCTTGGCATACAGCTAAATTTGCAAATGTTTTGTGACACAGCTGATGTACTGCAGTTTTTTTTCTGGGCCTCGAAGCTCCAGTAATTACTCGTATAATCGTTCACTGCTACTGAATATTCAAAGGGGATTTCTAATGGCGTCTCTTGTTCTCGTCTCTACAGGCCGGTTCGGGTGGAGATCAAAGCGGCGCGAGATCAAAGGGGGCGCACGGCTTTCAGCATCCAGTCAGGTAAGGCCTTAATGTACCGAGCGCGTGCCCGGGCTCGCACAGCGCGAGACCCTCGGGGCCCAGCCCAAAATGCACCTCTCACGAACTCAAGGGTGCCAGAACACAGGTAATCCACTTCACGAGGCCGCGAGGCAAGTACTCCCCGTCCTGGGAAATCAAAGGCACTTATCTCTAAAGCTGGGTTACAGGCATTCCCTTTCCTTCTTCACGAATTTCACTGAAACTTAAAAAAATCGAAATGTACTTTTTTGTAAATAGGGAATTTATTTGCCACATATTGCAAATAGCGAATCCTATTTTTAAATTTTTATTTGACCAAGTCACAGTTTTCCCACAAATTAACTTTTAGTTTGATATATTTATTTTAATGACAAATATGTAAATGTTTTCCATTTTTGTTTAGTGCAGTTTTGGGCCGAAATGTGGACGTATCTGCAGTTTTTTTAACCTTAATCTGCAGGATCACTTAGCACTTGCACTCTGTCTATGCCTCTGACCTACCAGATCACAACATTGCCAGGCCAGTGGTGGTTAACTGTTGATTGTAAACATATTTTCTGCAATCCCACATTGAACTCTTTTTTTTCCCTTATGTTCTGCAACCTTTCTTCCCTTTCATTTGTTTTCCTTTCTGTTGTATTTTCCTGTTTCTATTTCCCCAAGCTACTTTTATATTTTAATGATCAGCCAGTAAATGTTTTGTTACGTTTTTTGGTAATGCTTGTATGTGTATTTGATTGGAATGTAAAGATGAAAGCGGGCATTAACTTAGAAGCCGTGGCCCCGGTCATGGAAAGCTGCTCCTGTTGGAACCAGAGAGGGAAGGGAGATTTGGGGAAAAGGAGAGGTAATCTGGCTGTAAGTAAAGGGCTCCATGAGGTAGGGGAGGAGAGAAGAAGCGGTCTGAAGCTGGGAACAAAGAGATTTTCGAGATAGAATCTGTTTTGCCTGAAGATAGTTATCCACATTTCCATGGTTGTTTCTTTAAGAGATTAGTCTGTTATTGATCCTTGCTTTTTGGGGAAGAGGAGATGGTGGTTTGATGATTATGGAAGTGGGTTCGGGGTCTTATCTCTTGTTTAAATGCTAGGTGCGGCAAGCACTTGGTGTGATCTAGTGCCTGCAATGTAGTGATGTATTCTGGTGGATGAATCTTTTGATTTTTTTAAACCAGGAAACCACAGTACTAGTCCTGCTTCCTATGTGTGATTAAACTGTGTGATCCTGGGTAAAGGACTCTTTTCAATCTTCTGTGCCTCTTTTTTTTCTTTTTAATAAGGTGGGGTGACAGCGCAGCTGCTTGAAAACGTTTTGTTACCAATTTTTAACAAACACATTGTGTCCTGCTTGGTGCATTATTCTGCCCCTAGAGAGTGCCCACAATGCTTTAAGAACTATTCTACATATCAAAAGTAGTCTGATCCACCCCAAATAAAGATCCATATGTGCTTACACATTTTCCCATAGACATAAAAAGGGAGAACCCCTTTGCTACATCAGGCCCTGCATTCGTCATCTCCAAGAAACATTGTATACTGGAAGCAATACATTTTTATGTTTTGTTTTTTCACTGCAGCAAACTGTTTTTAATGTTTTAGTTGGGACTCAATTGCAAATCAGTCATATTGGCTTTGTGTGTGACATTGTCCTTTGTGTCCCTGATTTAGAATAACTTTGGATTGGTAACCCACATTTTTGTGTGCCGTATGAAATTCTAGATGGAAATGGCATTATTTGTTCTGCAGTTGAGCTCCAAGGAGAATGAGGAAATGGGGCATTATTTTTGACCCTACGCTAACAATGAATGTTGTGAATCGAACACAATAACTGAAATTGATTATTTTAAGGTGCCTCCTTTTAAAACGTTGATGTTTGTTTTTGGTAGGCTCTACATGCCCAAGTCGAAGTGCCAGGAGTACCTGCGGAACACGGGAGAGAAGGTGCTGTCAAGTTTTCCTGTACAAGCTACCATTCATTTCTACAACGATGACACCGACACTGAGGATGAGGAGGACTACGAGGCCGAAGAGCAGTTTTATAGCTACTACAGAGACTTGAACAACCGCATGGGTCAGCATGCACTGGACACCACGGAACAAGAAGCAGCACACACAGACAAACAGAAATGGTTTGAAGAAGAAGGTCAATAACCCTTTCTGGTGTCTTCTCAATTGCATTGGCCCAGAATTGACGACTCAGTTGAATTTGCCAGGAATAGAGTTCTCAGGACAGCTCAGGGGCAGAAGCGTGCAGGGCCTAAAAACTAGTTCCATTGACTTAAAAAACACCATCACCTCTAATGTGAAAACAGGACACGCAGACAAGTGCTCACATTGTTGGTTTTCAGACATATTTTGTATTCAAGTTTTCCAAACCATTAGGAGCTTAAGCCAATCACTTAAACAGGCCTTCCTGGTAAAAAGGACCGATAACCACAAACTGTGCCTTCCTGCTTCCCCCTCATTGAACAAATGGACCGGATATTGTGGATTTGTTACAGTTGGGTATGTGAACGGAAGGCAGGTCCCCCAAAAATGACAATGGTGGATGTAGATATGGAGTTCTTAACTCTTTTTTTAATTATTTATTTTAAATTAATACAGTAAGATTTTAAACGGAGAACATCTAACCTTCTGAGAATCTTGGAAAAGTGCTCAGTACTGCAATACAAGAAGGAAAAAATAAGACCTGTGGCCTAGTGGCAGAATTGTTGTATGTGGTTCATGATACCGGAGTTGAAATACCGGCTTCGCTGCATAACCAAACTGTGTGATCCTGAATAAATCACGCTTTCTCTTGACCTCCATATGCTTATCCACCAAATATAGGTATTAAGCAGGCTAACCACGTTATGAAATGCTGCTTGTAAGAACTGGACATTTACTAAAAGGAAGCCATTAAACAACAACAGAGCTTTTTGGCCATGTTATACCTCATTGAGGGTAAAAAATTGACTACCTCAGAGACAATCTTGGCTTGCGGTGCAGTATGCTAAGATTAATTGATGGGCTACTGGATGAATTGTACTGCAAAGGTTAAAGTTTGTGGCTGTCTTTGAAATAGGGGAATAGCATTAAAGTATGTAATTACCTGTATTTCACTGAGTATACTTATATAGTAGTTGATGCGGATGCATAGAGCAACATTCAACTCATTCGGGTCAGCAGTTCTGATGTTATGTTTCTATAATCAATTTATTTTTGTGTTTCCGCACTTTTTAAAAATTTCACGAGTAAATCCTGGTATTCTTCAGTCTTTATCCTGCCTTTCACAGGTGTTGATCCATGATATCAGTGTCTCTTGTTTCGGGCCTTTTGTTCCACACAACATGCCCCAATCACCCCTAGTCTTCTAGCTTTTTTTCTCCAATCCACTCGTTTTTTTCCCCACTTCTTTTCACTTTACCGCTCCCGCCCTTGTTTCCCCACGCCTGTTCCATCAGGATTTTCCTGCGTCGACTGGTGATCAGATTATGAACAGATCCCAGGATACATACTAACCGAAGATTACCAAGCCTTGTACCTTCTGATGAAAGCATGGGATAATGAATTTTCCTATTTTGGCCTTCTTCAAGGAACACCTTTACCCTTCCACTGGATAACTGAAGAAGTGGAATACAGTAAGCTTGGGTGCTCTGAATGTTCCATGTTTGGTATCCTTGCTATCTTCCCCTATTTTTAGACATTCTGAAGTATCAGCAAGCTGTTGCTGGTGGCTAGAAAAATAAATACATAAATAAAATAAGCATGCCACTTATGAAGGCAGGAGCACAAAATTATTTGATAAAGCCTGAATATTTTTTCAAATTTGTTGAAAGCATTGCAGGAGGCAAATTCTACTTCGACCGGGGATAGATGAAAATCTTTACATCGTTCCTGGCCACCCCGATCACAGCTGGCCCTCCATTAGAGGAAGTGGTTCAAAAGTCTCATGGATGCCTGCTGCTTTATCTGGCTCAACACCTACCTTATACTACTAGCCTCCTCATTATGCAAGGGAGTGGACAGTAATACCATCAGCGGAGTATTGGAAACCTGATAAAGTCCGTAGTCCAACACATAACCTTTATCAAGAGTCCCTTCCTTATACAAGAGAGTGGACATTAGTACCATTAGCTGAGTATTGGAAACAACCTTTGTCTTGCCAGAACTTTATAGACGGTAAAAGGCATGATTCTTCTGCTGGTAGTATTAATGCCCAATTATAGTTTAGAACCACTTTTTCCTCTTTCTGTATCATGGCCCAATTTATGTCAGTTTTGCAATAAGCAGTGCAAACCAGGAACTGAAGTCAGAGACAGCTGCGAATAGAACACTTGTGTTAGTTGCACACTAGCTGAAATGCATAACTGCCCCTGAATGAATTAATGAATATTAGTCCTATAGAGCGCAAACTTTGCCCAAGGGCGTCAAGCCGCTACAGATACAGCGGGAGGAAGCACAGAAAAGGGCCCAATTAAGAGTGAAGATCCATGTTTTTAATGCCTTGCGAAACAAAAGGTGAAAAGTGTTCACATGAAATCGTTAACAAGGGTGCTTTTGGGAAACCTCTTTCGCCTAGCCATCCACTAACTTTGTAAAAAGGTTTTAGGGATTTTCGGGAGCATGTTAATTCCATAATTTTGTGCTGGGTATCTTGGCTCAGAGAGGACTGGCTTTCAAAGCTTATAGAGAGTTCCCTGCAGGGCCTGCGTCTAAACGCTGATAGAGATGAGGCAGACAATTTACACAAACCCTTCCCCTCTTTTTTAGGGTCAAAAACCTGCTGGTTGAGCTTCCTGTGGCCAACCCTATCCCTTTCCAAGCATATCATATAAAACGGGATAATTATTTTTATTTCTGGCGTTTTTCTTCTCTACAGATGTATTTTTTAAAGAAAATAAACATTTCAAGTCCTCGCTCCCCTCCATCGGTCACCCTTTATCTTGCTCTGGTCATTTCAGGCAATTATTTTGTGTGACTTGGGTGATGTCAGGCAGGGATCTTGCAGCTCTGATGAGAGGAGAACATGGAGGACAACTATGCCTCTGTGTTAATGCTTGTTTTAGTAAAAAATAATTTTCGAGAAAAGCAATCAAATTAGATCACTTTACCTTGGAATATTGGGTGGCAGTGTACCATACATGTGCCGGAGACAACAGAGATACTAAAGAACATGAAAATATCAGATTATCCCATGCATCAATTTCTAATATTTCTCCATAAAATCAATCACTTGCACATCAATAAAAACACACAGCTTTAAATCTATTCTCTAGTTCCACCCTAAATAATACCCGGGTGGTTTAGAGCAGACTGATAAATTCGGTATCAAAACCACTACAAACACCTCACAATAAATGTCAATGTGCACCATGTGTTTTCATTGAGAGTAAAATATGCAAATGATTATGATTTTAGTGCATTCTGATGGCAGCAGATTTCATTATAACCAAAGCAGCAACAGTTTAGTACATAATTCACCTTTTCCTTATGTTCAAATCCAGAAAAGAAATGGTTGTTAACAACATATATCAAGTACTTTTGTACTGAATTATTTTTTTAATACGCTGTATATTTGTAAATATTTGTAAATAAATACGTATGGCAGATGTTCAAACTGTGATTTTAATTGGGATTATATACGTTTTGGAGGTCCATTTGAGATTCATAGTAGGTATGTGATTCATTAATATAACCGTGACTTTACAAGAATTGCATGCACATGACGTATATTCATAGCTTCTAAGAAGTACATCTGCTTCGATTTCTTTTCTCCTCTCTCTTCCTTAATACATACTCTCCTCCATATGGGCTTATGGGGTTGGGTGGGGGACTGAACAAAGTCTTGCCAGTCTCTCTAAGCACATGACATTGTATCGCAATGTCCTACGTCATTGTAAGATAAGAGAGTAGAGTGAAATAGGGGTTACTTTAGGCATGACAGAAAACAAATCATCATAGCCACCCCAAAACGCTTTTGCGTTGAATCTACATGTCAATCTTTGTATTTACAGATTCCAATCCTTCCTATGAACTTGCACTCAATGTCGGTGCTCCTTTCATTCCAGAATGCTGTCAAAACACCCAATTTTTCAAGAATCACCCTAATTAACTACACATTGTAATTATTTCCTCACTTAATTAGACACTGTCAACATGTATACGTGATTATTGTAAGTATTGCCCTGTTATTGTTCAACTGGGACCATCCCCCAGTACATCAATTTCTCTATATGTGTCCACCCAAAACTTCTATTTTACTATATACCACAGTACTGTTGCAATGTGAAAATATTCTGCGGCTAATGAGTAAATAACCAAAAAAAACGAACACCAGAGTGAAGAACAGACCTTTGCAGTGGCTCAGGATGAGTAAGATTTTCTGATCCACTGGTTGAAGTAGAAACCTTATCACTCATACTTGCCTCCCTAAAGCTGAGAAAAAAAATCTCGCTTTCAGAGCCTTGTGGATTGTTCTCAGCAAATTGAAACTGTCCTGTTATCTAAACCAGGCCTTCCAGAGTTGTCTGCAGGGAAGAGAGTATCGGGTATAAGTCCACTATGGGCCCTATGTATCAACATATTTCCCCATAGACACAGAATTGGTAAAACCCTTTGATACATCTGGCCGCTAGTCCTGCTGTGACCATGATCACATATTAGGAGGTAAATGTAGGAAGGATTTCTACAATAATCCTATTCGACGGTGATGCACCAGGAGAGGTCCTGCTGGAACTCCATTACTTTCAGCACCATGAACTATGGGTTATGATTCAGACACTTGCAGGGACAGGAACATTTCCCAACAACTGATACTCTCTTGATTCATCTGATAAACCCATCCCTCTCCAAGTGAGCAGTCCCAAGACAGCTGAAGCATGCAGCTATCGCTTAAAAAACGACCGCTATTGAGATAGTGTCTATATAGTGGTAATAAATGTGGAATCTGGTCATAAATGACTGACAATACCATTATCCTCACTGTTGGAAATGAGGCCTTTCTGCAGGATAACCCTGCTTTATTTTAGTCTTTTATCACCGAACCCTAGTTTTTGCTGGCTGTTAACCAGTGGTAAAGTACTTGTGCTCATCTTTTCAATATGGTAAGATTGGTATACTCCTGATTGGTTTATTTCATTTGCCTGTAAGTCCGTATGTATATTGTACCCATGGCCTGTAAATTAAATCCTACCAGTGCACTGCAGTAGCTCTGTAATGCATGTCTCCAGGTTTAGCATGGTAGCCTTGCTGTGCAGCTTGAAACCGAAAATGTGATTCATTACTTTACTTTTAAATGTTAATGTCACCCCTAAGCAGACTTCATCACCCATAAGGCAGAGTCCATAGAAATTAAAAGTAGGACATGTAAAAGTTTAGTTTCCCACACGTCCTTGCAGTGAAAAAAGCCTAAAAGCTATTTTCGCTGTGGCAAGGCTGGCTGCTTCCATAGGAAAGCACTGGATGACATTATTACAACTTATAATGATAGTTTTGGTTTGGTAGTGGCTAGAAAAATATTTGAGGGACTCTTTTTCATAGCTAAACAAATTCCAATTGGTAAAGTCCACCTGGTTCCTGAGGGCCCCCCCACTAGGAGCTGTGAACTGCTCCTAGGACAGGGACAATGGGCCTTGGGTGTGGAGAGGGGTTGCCCTCCCCTTGACAGGATGGCCTGAGGGCAGTGCCTAGTTCTTTGGTACACTTCAAAGAGACCTCTCCTGTCACACCAAAGGTTATCTAACACCCAGGCCTGCACTCTTTTTTTGCCCCTCAACCAGACCAGCTCCACAGTGGGCCTTTTGTTTACATCATAGTGGAGGGAACTGCTGGTGTCAAGACCTGCTTGACAGGCCCCTTACGGTGTCACATATAACATTTGGGGCACATTTCAAATGAGTGAAACAGATAGCCAAAACACTTTGAGCCTGATTTCGATCTCAGCGAATGGGTTACTCTGTCACAACGGTCGTGGATATCCCTTCCGCCCGAAATATAAATCCCATTTTATCCTATGGGATTTACACTTTGGTAGATGGACAATCCATCACCATTGTGATGGAGTAACCAGTCTGCCCAGATCTAAATCCGGCCCTTTGTGTGTATCCACTGTCTGGTTGCTGAGTACCCAGCTTTTGTTCTACCAGACATTTGCCTCTGAGTTTGTAGGGAGTACAGGGCCTGCCTAAAACTGGATTTTGGTGTTTAATGTGGGAGGACACAAGGCTTACCAAAATACATTCCCAACCCACGGAGTCCAAGTTTAGTGTTGTCGAAGACTTTAGCCATCTTGAAAATGCCCAAAGGAGTTTAACCTTGAGAACCATTATCCCATTTGTTAGGGCATCCTCGGGGGTCATTCCCACCCATTAGCTTGTGCCAGGTGTTGATATGGTTGCTCCAGGCACCCACTTCAGAACACTTTATGAACCTGTGGAAGAACATAGGAGGACTGAACCTGCTGTCTGAGACCTGTGAAAAGCCTGAACGCCTGGACCTGCTTTCCCTCTTGCATCCAGGTCAAAGAAGTGTACTCCAAGGATCATAAGGCTGACCTGTTAAAGCTACAGGGACACAACAAGCTACAAGTGCCCTTTTCCTTCAACTGCTGAGTTGACCAGTGACAAGTGGTCTCTGTCAGCCGCCCTGTGAGTCTCTAATTACCTCCCCTGAGGTCTTGGGGGGGCTTTAAAATTCTACTCCTGTAGTGAATTGGGACTTAAAAGACAAAAAGCAGAATTTACATTTTTTGTCCAGGATGAGCCTGACTAAGGTATCCGACATGCACTCCATCTTGGTCCGCGTCAAATCCCGCCTAGGTCCTGTTCTACCTCAACCATTGGCTGTCATTGGCACTTTTTTACTTAAAACTTTAAAAATTCAGTGAGTGGCTCGGAGCGTCAAGATGGCAGTCGCACTCTTAAGAGTGCTCTGGACCCCTCCGTCATTTGCTCCAAGATCCACTGCCATTGACAACTTATTTTTTGCCTGGACGATGGCAGTTTCTGGCCTGGGTGCAGCGCCATTGCCCTGAGGGGGCTGCCAAGCCTGGGGTGTCTGGCTGGAGCCATTTCCTCCACGAACGGCCTGCATTGTATCTCTGTAAAATGGCAGAGCCGGCCCTTCCCTGAAGACCTCCGGGGAGGCCTGAGATCGTCCATCGGGGGCCCACCGAGTCCCAGAGGGATGCACCTGACATCGGACTCCCTGATCCTCAGAAGACACTCGGCAGTAGACTCCCCTATGTGGGACTCAGTCGCACTGGTCTGATTTCGGCCTTCTGCCCGGCCCTCCCTCTGGACCTGAGCGGCGACCCGAGCCCCTGCAGTCCGCACATTCCAACTGGTGAGGGGGCGTGTCTGGAGGCAGGCGGCGACCTGCCTGGAGATCACATCCGGCGTGGACCACGCAGCACGCACCTGAGGCTCCTACGCCGAGGTGTGTAGCTCTGAGAGGTCTGCGCCGCACCTGACTGGAGCAGTCGACTCTGTGGCTTCACGGATCCTCGGACTGGCGGTGAGTGCCCCCCCAACTCTATCTACCCTTGGTGACCGCCTCAGTGTGGGAACGGACCTTAAGACCACGGGGGGCAGAACCAAGTGATTGTGCCCCGTGAGTGCAGCCCTGAAAGACTCAGCCTGCGCCAGACCTCCTTGAGCCTGCAACGTGCGGATGCACTACACATCGGCCCGGGAGTGGACACTTCAGCCCCGGGCTGCTGCATCTTTCCTCCCCCGCTCCCACCTCCAGATCCTGCTGTGGGGACCTCCCTGGCAACGAACTTGGAAGAACACCCTAGCTTGAATCCCACAATTATCCTTCTCCCAGTTGGCGAGGGCTGGGGCCCCCTGATTGGTGACGCCCCATGGTGCACCCATGATCTGAGCCTCTCCCCGCGGGGCAACTCTTACACACCCGCTTGGAGGGTCATTAGGACTCCCGCTTTTGCCCCTTGTGACGGTGAGACCACCGGGGTGATTAAATATGAACGCCTGAGACGCGGAGTTGCACCATGGACCCTAGGGAGGCGGGAGCATGCCGGTCAGCTTAGAGGGGAGTTGGTGGACCATTCCCCCACGCGCCAGATGCCCACGTTGGAACCCTGGGATCCCCCCGCCTCCGGCTGGACCCTGTTGCAGAGGGTGGCCGGGACTCTGGACACGCTGCTGTGATTAATGCCTGTGACCTGCAGGCTTGCCGTCCCAGTGCACCGGGGGTCTGCTTCTTCCTTGGGCCCTCAGACATATTCACTCGCCCTCGGTGCGGACGTTCTTGAGCATGGGAAACCGCACGCACGACCCCCCAGATCGGCTGCCCGCTCGCGTGACCCAAGACTCCATTATTCACGGACCTTCCATCTTGAGTCCTGAGGCTCATCTACCCAGCCACAGCACATGAAGGCTGGGGCGACAGAGAGTCCCTGATTGAATAGCTCTGGACTAGAGACTCCCTGACACTGACCCTGCTGGAGACCTCCCCACCACTGGCCATGGGGAAGGACGAAGCCCTAAATCCTCTACTACCCAAACACAAACGAAAATGGATCAATTCACCACAGTTGAACAGGACCCACTGGGTGGCTATGGGCAGCCCGTCTCTCACTGGTAAAGATCAAGCCGCAATCCTGCAGGCGATCAGCACGTCCCAGGCCTCAGTGGAGGGAAAAATTGACGAAGTGAGAGTCAACATGTTCCTCATCAGGCAAGACTTAAGCAATGCCACGTCCCGCATCTCAGAAGCGGAGTCCCGCCTCTACACAGTAGAGGCCGATGTCCACCAATTGCAAGAGTAAGTGGCTCACCTGAAGACCCACACCAAGGAACTACACAGGAGAGCTGAGGACACCGAAAACCGATCACTTCGCAATAACCTCCGCCTCAGCATTATTCCTGCACCTAGGCAACACTCCTGGCGGGCTGCGCCCAATGTGGCGACTGAACGCCTGGTTTCTGTAGAACCAGGAGTTCCGAATGACTATAGGAGAGGAACTGCAGCAATATTTTCTTACAAACCTGGGCTCGGTCTCTTCACCGACTACCCTTTGGGAGGCGAGCAAGGCCACCATCTAAGCCACCTGCGGGTGCATCGGCTGGCCCTGGACAGTCACTTAGCTCTTCTCGACGTGCAAGCTGTCCGACTGGAGACTGACCTTCCCAGAGCCCCGGACCCGGCCTGTGACAGGCAACTAGCAGTCCTGCGAGAAGAGATCAAGCAAATCTTGCTACAATTGTCCTAATTACTGTGGCACTCGTCTGTCGCTCGGGTATATGGCTGGAGCGACAAAAACTGGAAGCTGCTACACAGACTTGCTTCATACCCCCTTGCAAATCGAATCATCCTTGCTATTCGTGATTCCTCAGGAACCACTCACCATACTATAGCTGAGATTGCGCAGGCGTTTGCAGACTTTTGCAGACTTTTACACCCGCTTATATTCGGCACATACATTGGAGGATTCCCTTCAAGATCTTTTAGACCCTGTGAAGGTCCATATTCCCTGCTTGACACACTCAGAGGCGGTTAGTCTGGACCTTCCCTTTACCCCAGAGGAAATAGGTGCTGCAATCTCCCAACTGGCATCCCGGAAAACCCTGGGCCCAGATTTACTCCCTTAGGAATACTACGCTTCCTATCGAGAGCTGCTGGACCCCCACCTCTCCGCACTATTTCAGCACGTGGCAGAGGTTTGAGCATTCCCCCCGGAGATGGACATGGCGACCATTGTGGTCATTCCCAAGACCCAACCATCCTCCTCGGCTTGTGCAGACTACCAGCCAATCTCCCTAATCAACACCGAAGTCAAGATCTATGCTACAGTTTTGGCTCAGCGTCTGCGTCCATTCCTTAGCAGACTGATCAACCCGGACCAATGCAGCTTTATGCTAACATGTAGCACCATACACTGCCTGAGAAGCCTCCACTTAGCCCTTGTAAACTGCCAGAGACTTACCTATACCTAGGACTCCATATGGATTTCGAAAAAGCTTTCAACACTGTTGACTGGCTCTACCTTGAGGAAGTGCTGACAACAATGGATATGGGTCTACAGTTCTGGCACGGGGCGTGGCTAAGGCGCCGATGTAGGTGGAAGCGGGACTCCAGAGCTCCTCCGCGCCCGCCTCGCACCACCACATATCCTGCGTCCCGGCTCGGACCCCGAGCCCACAAAAGTATCCAGGAGGGTATCAGGAGCGCGTAGGGGGAACCTGGAGGTCTGGGGGCCCCTGTACCTGCCCTCACAGAACTTTTGGCGGAGAGCGAGGCACCCGGAGAAACGAGCGCCCAAAATGGCGGCCGCCGTCCCGGCCTGAAACGCCTGGCGGCGGAGCCCTGGAAGCGACGAGGAGCCCTGGGACGCTGTGGCAGCTGGCCGTTTGTCGGCGGAGGCCCCCTTGCACCCATCGGAGGTGAGGAGCACTGGCTGGCACCACAGTGTAAGCGGGACCGGAGGGCGAGGGACGGCCGGTTTGCCTGACCCCAAGATAGCGCCGCCCGAGTGCCAGTGACTGCCTTGGCTGCCGATTGCAGAGCCCCTGGGACCTCGTGGGGTACGGAGTTCACCCTCCTGATGGTGGGTTAGCCGCGGAGCCCACATCACCAGCAAGCCAGTGGCGCTCGAACAGTGACGGCGAGGAGAGTAGAAGAGGAGGCACCGGCTGCCCACTCCTGAGAGGCACCTGGTCTGAAACCGGGAAGAGGCGGCTGCCTGGCCAGAGACGCCCGTGTACCGAGAACCGCATCGGGACTGGTACTTGCAGGCGCGAAGTCAGCCCGGGACTCCCAGACGAGGGAGACCTCGCCAAGCGACCAAACGCAGAGCACTGGTGCCCCACAGTCCTGGTGGAGCGGGACCGGATCCTTGGGTTGCTTATAGACCTAGACCCCGCGTGACGCGGGCCCAGAGACAGGCGAGAGCGGAGTGCCTGTGACGGAGCTGGGGTGGAGAGCGGGAGCACCGGCGGCCACCGCAGGGGCACACGAAGCTAGCTGCCCGCCAGCATGGTGCGGGGAGGCAGAAAGAAGGGCTTTGAAGCCCTGAAGCTGGATGACCCGGGCCACCTCGTGGAAGAAGATGCACCAGGGCCTGGAGCGGGGAGCTCGGCCCACCCACGGGATCCTTCCCTGGGGGACATCATGCAGGCGATCGTGGCGTCGCGGGAAACTCTTGAAAAGCGCATGGATACCATCGGATCGGACCTGACCTTACTGAAGGACGACCATAGGAAGCTGTAGGAGCGGGTGGCGACCTCGGATGTTACCCTGAAAAGTCTGCCTGGGGACGTAGCTGCACTAAAGACATCATTGGCAGAGATGGCGCAGAAGGTACGAGTGCTGGAGCTCAGAGCTGAGGACAGTGAAGGGCGCTCTCGGCGCAATAACCTCCGCCTCGTGGGGGTCTCCTACCTGGAGGGCTGGCTGCGGACTGAGGTGGCCCCAGAAGGACTTTCCCCGTTCTTTGCCATTGAGCGGGCACACAGAGTCCCTGCGCGCCCCCCCAAGCCGGGGGGGCCGCCGCGTCCAATAGTACTGCGTCTCCTGCACTTCAGAGACAGGGACCACATCCTGCGGAGGGTGAGAGACCTCCCGGACCTGAGAGTCGACAATAGCAGGGTCATGGTCTTCCCGGACTTCACTAGAGACGTGCAAAAACAACGGGCCTCCTTCCTGGCGGTCAAGCGGAAACTGAGGTCGCTGCAGCTGCCCTATGCTATGCTGTTCCCGGCGCGGCTGCGGGTAGTCGCTGGGGAGCGCACCCACTTTTTCCTAACACCACAGGAGGCTTGGAGCTGGTTGGATGCCAGAGGGGAGTCGGGCGCAGATCCCCCGCCAGAGACCTCACCCAGGAGACGTTCCACGGAAACGACGCCAACACGACGATCTGGCTCCCCGTCGGGATGGCAGCAGGAACGAGCCAAGGCGGTGCTGGCAGTGGCGGCCATCAGCCAGGGAGACGCCAGCCCCTCCAGTAGCGCATCGGAGCAGTCGAAGGCCAGTGCTCCCAGCCCTGGCTCCAGCAGTGGGCACGAGCTCTCAGAGACGGACCTGCCGGTGGTGACTCCCCAAACAGCAGATGGAATTCTTGGCTGATCTGGATCGCAGGACACTGGCCGCATATGCAAGGTACTGGGGTATGGATGGGGGCCGCTTCCGTACGCTATGCAGTAAGGTGCGGATACCCCCCGGGACTTATCACTGAGATCTTGGGGGAGGCAAGAGTCGGGAGGCCTCTCCTGAGTGTTTTTGGGGGGGGGTGGGGCGGGGGCGGAGGGCTTCGGGCCTACAGTTCTGGCACTTTGTTCAGGTCCTATATTCAAACCCTAGAGCCAGAGTACTTAGTGTGTTCTCTGTCAGACTCCTAGTGAAAAGGGCTATTCGATCAGGATCTAGCAATGGCCTGTAGAAGATAGTTACAAGCTGCTACACTGGAGGGGCTGAGTGCTGTGTCTTGGTGGACAGATCTATGTAAACAGGAATATGATACGAAGTTGGCTCTGGGAGTAAGCTGCGTGATAACCTGGGCTAGGCATATACATGACAGAGCAGGACAGGCTTATTCTCTCTGCTGTATTTAAGGTCAGGTTGTCTTACTTCTACAGAGCGGGGTCTCACAGTTCCTGAGCCAAGTCCAGGAGAGGTGAGGTCTGATCCCCGGGCATACTGGGTGAGTAGATACTGTCCCTTATATTGTAATACTTTGGACATGTTCTCTTAGACAATTAGTTTTTACAGCGGGGTCACCGTGTGATTTTTCTATTGTAGATGTAACAAACACACCAGGTGTCACCGAGGAGATTTAACAGACGACGGAAAATATATCCTTTGCTGTTATAGATTTATATTCACAATTATATTTTGCGTTGGCACATTGTTTGCACTATATGCAGTAGCATTATTAATGAGAACAGAGGCTCTGAAGAAAGCCTGGGTCCCTTTTTCCCATTAGGCTGAAACATGTTCCAAATGATAACATTGATCATTACAAGTCTTTGATGGGAATCCTACAAGAGTCTTGATCTACAATCACAGGTGGCCCTTTGCTTAATATTTCTTGTCTTCTGTCAGAACTACTTAGTCTTGACGCTATCTTGATGTACTATGCTAGACCTCAGGTTAGTTAATAAAGAATTTCCAAGATATTTTCCTGTAGAGACCCCTAGGTTTCCTTGTTGTTCATGTACTTCATGACCCCATGCGCATCCTCCTGGGCGTTATGGATGGTCTAGACGGTTCCCGTGCGGATAAATTATTCTTGGGGGCGGCCGTTATGGTGGCCAAGCGTGATATCGCTATGGCCTGGACGCAACATGACCCCCTTAAAATAGCTAAATGGCGCCGAAGTGTGGACTGGTGTGCTGCTCTAGAGAAACCCTTGTTTGAAGCCAGGGGATTCCCGGCCAAATACCAAAAGATATGGGGTAAATGGACGAACCAATTGGGATAACGGGGTCCGTAAAGTTAGCTCCTTACTTCTGATGGACTGCTTGTTTTACCATGTGATGTGCTTGATCGCTGTGCATATTGTGTAATATTATCATCAGTATACTTGCAATGTCGTATATATACACCTGTGTGCTGTGCAAGTACTGCTCACCTCTTATTGTTCTCTCAAAATCAATAAAGTTGATTATCAAAAAAACTTTACAAATTCATATCTCGGGTTCTCTATATTGGGATTTTATCAATCTTGGTGTCATTTTATTAAATTGCATTCTATTTTTCTAGTTTGTTTTGGGATTTTGTTAAATTATGCATTCAACTTTATTACTGTTTTAGTAATACATTAAATAAATTACCTCTAAGTGGGCGTGGGCATGGGGCACGTCAGCCCCTCGTCCTTAGGAAATTGGATGTCTGACTTGGACTGTTGTCAGAGAGCAGAACAGGTGGTGTACCAGGGGAGGGGTTGCCCAAAAAAATGGGAAACGGTATGGGACGCATTAAGGGATTTTTGAGGATTGTAAAGATCAGTCAGGAAATGGGTAACGGAATAAGTATTGCACATGTGAGTTTCTTGGCTGAAGGTGTTTGTGTGGGGGTGGATGAAGAGTCGTAAAATGTTGGAAAATGTTTCACTTACTCATGCCCTCCAACTGCTAATCTGCTCTGTATTGAGTACAATATGTATCTATCACCTGTATATGCTGTATTATGCAAAAGTTAATGAAAAGATTTGTTAAAAAATAGCCTGTCTTCTGTGTGCCTTAGTTGCCAGAGGTTGAACTCAGGTTAATTTAGTGTCTTTAAAGGTTCACCTTGATAGAGGTTGTCATTATTACTTGAGATCAAATATGCCTTTCATTCTTGGGAAAAATGTTTTTCATTGGTGGTATTTTTTATACTAATACCACCTCAGGGCCCAGGGTTCCCACAATGATTTCCCTCAATAAGTTTGAAAACCTGTTTGAAGACAGAACTCTATTGACAAATTCACTTGAACCATTAGCTCTTTGATATTATTATATTCCTCATAGCAGCTAAAATACTAGATGGACAAGCATTGGCTGATGTTGCAGTCACAGCCCGGTCTTCTTTGGTACCACTGTTACAAGTCAAAATATAGCAAAATGTAGTAAATTAGTGAACTTATGCCAGTGTAATAGAAGGTGGCATATGCTAGAAAAATGGTGAATTAATTGAAGAAATGTGTTCCCCCTCATAAGGCCTAACACCATCTGCCAAACATCAAAATTGTTATTTAACTTACAGGTGTCTGATAAACTCAGTGCTATTACTAGAGCAATAGCTCTTAATCTTTTGACTTCTGTGTACCCCAGTGAATAACTACTGGGAGCCAGGGACCCCTGCCTAAGCACATAATGCAATTCAGAAAAATACAGAACAAGAATGCATCTGACAGATTCACAAATGACGACATATTTTATGAAATTCACAAACCAAAAAATACAAAATCTGAATTTTCATTCGGTCTGAGCTTTTCAGTATTTAGGGCCCGATTATGATGTCAGGTGGAAAGCATCTGAACAGCTGTTGGAGGCTTTGCGCCCGACATTGTAGTTTTCAGTCTGACCGCTGTATTAGGATCATGGCGGTCGGAGTGAAACCTGCTTTTGACAGGCTCCTTGAGCCCGTTGGAGCATCGGAAGCCACCATAATCCCCTAATAAGGCCAGAGCCAGGCTCGGCTCTGCCTTCGGGATTATGATTGCACTATCCGACAGTGTTTTCATGTCGGCCTTTCCCTAGCTGGCCCCCCCACCACCTGGCCCTCTGCTATGGGACCTAGGGGGGCCTATGGTGCCCCACTAAACATCTCTGCACCCTGTGGCAGGCACCACAGGTACCCTACCACAGAGTGCAGGGATGTTTGAATACATCGATTTCCCAATGGCAGCTTGTGCTGCGGGCATTTACCACCAATCGCATAAGCTGCCATTGGGAAATGGATGTTTCCGACCCCCAAAAGGGCAGCCGCATCGAAACCGGCAGTCGGAATCGCTGACCTATGGTCAGACTGTTCCAGACCACAACGGTTTGGGGCGACATCGTAATTAGGCCCTTAGTTTTATTTGCAAAAACAAAATGATATGCTGGACTCTAGCATATAACTTTGTCTTTTTGCTAATGGGGCATGCTCTCCGCTCGTTGATGCCTACTAGTGCTTTATCTAGGGCCACCAGTCATCCAGATTAGATTCATGCGGTGAGCCTCCATGGAAAGGGTGGCAGTGACGCAACTCAGGGGACCCTTAGAGGTTTTGGGGGGGGCCTTAGAGGTCCCCTCGTTTGCCTCTGGGCCTGGGAATGCATGCAGGGGGGCACATGCTGTGCCCCTTATATTTTTACATTCCCTGTTCCTGCATGGTAAGAAAAGCACAACATCGTGCATTTCTTTCCGTGCAGGAATGGGATGCGGCGGTCTGACGGCGGTGCGTGTCTAAAGCACATCTGTGTGCCTTAGATACTCACGCCATGGGACCGCTGCAGCAGGACCACCCGCACAGGATTAACTTGCAATCCTGCGAGGGGTCTGACCATGGGTTTGGAGGTCTTGCAGCAGGGTGCTGCAAGACCCTCAAACTGGTATTCAGGCCCTATGTACTTGTGTCTTGAATTTACTAAGCACTGCTCACTATTTTAAGGTTGCAGGAGCACTTTCTTGTCAAACTATTCTGTGATTCACAGGTATATTTTTCTTTTGTTATTAAATATTTTTAGACTTCAATTAGCCTAAGCACAGTTTTTCATCATCAGAATGTCCTGACAGTACAATATGGCCTGACAACATAAGCTTCCCATAAAGCCCAGCAATGTTATCTTCTACCAGCAAAGACCTGGAAGTGCTGAGAGGGCCAGCCAAAATGAAATTCCTCCTGCAGGGTTTTATCTGTGCTTTAAGACTGGCAGTGTGTGCTTCCTTCAGTGGTGCGTGTATCCCCCAGCCGTGTCGGCTTCTTCCACCAGTGCTTTGTAAGACCATTACCACCCTCAGAAGCACCAGGCCTCTTTAACGTACAAACAGGGCCGCAGTAAAGATCAGTACACAGACAGGGTCGCCGATTTGCCTAAATGGAAGGGTAGTGGAAGTTCATCACACATGTTAGTCCTCCAATGACATCACATAAAGTGAGAATTGACCCTGGTGACGTCCCTAAACGTAGCATTATGTGACATTTGCAACAGAGGCCATAATATTAAGTGACATCACGTGGCCTTTCAAAAAGCATTTAGTGAAAGATTCTCAAATACAGTTTTATTTATTGCAGATTAATACAAAAACACATTGAGAGATGCGATGGGTATTTCTTTGAGGTGGCAGATAATAATTATGGTCATTCATCATCTCTCTATGTGACCTTCTTTGGTAGAGGCTTGTGTAATAGTGCTTACAAGAATTTCTCCTATGGAAATGGGAAGTTATAAAGGTCTGTCCATGACAGTATGGCAATTTAGTGCAAATGTGGGGGAATACAGCTTCGGTTAAAAAACACAGGGGCATATTACCAAGGGCATTATCGCCGCATTAGCGGGACTTTTTCCCACTAATGCGGCGATAATTTTATCGCCCTATTACCAAGCTGTCGCTAACACTAGTTAGCGACAGCTGGTAGGCGATAGCGGGCATTTAGGGGCCCACTTTGCATGTCAACGATAATTATTGCTAATGACATGCAAAGTGGGCGTGACAAGATGTTAGCGACTGAAAACAGTCACTAACATCTCTAACGCCTATTAACAACTTTTGGAAATATTCGCGCTAAGCGCGAATATCTCCAAAAGCTAACGCCTGCTAAAAGCAGTTCTTAGCCATGTTATCCAATGGAAGGTGGATAACATGGCTAAGAGCATTGTCATGAGAATGCATGAATATCGCTGATTTTTCAGCGATATTCATGCATTTCGCAGGATTTTTACCGCTTTTGAGATAAACCTTGATAATATCAAGGTATCTCAGCGGTAAAAATCCTCGCTGCTCGGCGATATTTTTTCCCGCTAACCAAGCAATAGCGATAATTATCGCTATTGCTTGGTAATATGCCCCACACTTTTTTGGTATTCGATACAAATAAAGTCATCAACATATATTAACCGTATTGACTTGCAGGTGAGAGTGTCATGATAGACCATCACACTTTCCTTTCAACAATTCTGAGTGTTACAAACATTTGGGAATATTTTGTGTATCTTTTTATATGATTTTTTAATATATTTGTTGCTTTCAGTTTCTACTTCAAAAGGCAGGCGGACTGAAGGAAGGGTGTGTATTGGCTCCATTATTATTTAATTTGTTTTTAGCTGATTTGACAGAGGCCTTGAACAACATAAATGCTCACCCACCGAAGCTAGCCGATAAACACAAAAGTATGGAAAAAATTAGAACAGCATGAAATTGGGCACTAATAATGATTATACTTTCCTTTTAGCTTTAACATACTAACCTTTTTTAAACAAAAAAAAACATTTGTTAATATAGGATGTATACAATTTTAAACATTGACTACTATCGAAAATGCATTTTAACGATATATTGTGATTTAAATGTATATAATTTAGTACTGTATGAATTGTGGTTTCTTTGTAAAGATTTTAACTAATCAAACAATAAATGATCTATCTTACTTCAAAGGGGAAAAATATCGTATTTTAAAAAGTTTCCTGATATTTTTACCTTTTTTGGAATGAAAAAATGGCCTGGCCAGTAAAATTCACGCCTGTAACGCGTATTCTTAAAGTCATCTACAACTACATGGTCAATAATAAAGTAATATACTGCATATGTGTTTGGAGCTCATGTTTCAAACCTATAATATAAATAACTTCAATACAAACTAGAAATCAGCACTACAGTGACTCTAACAAAAATGCACGTTAAAAAATGGAAGGTTATTTCTAACATCCTTTATGTTTAATTAGAGGAATGTTGCACAATTACTCTGGGTAATCAAAACAGACCACAGATCTGCACAAAAATGCGAACAGCTGAGGCCTGATGTTTAGTTGCAATGTAAGAAAGAAAAATTAACTTTTTGTCATCGTTTTCCTTTTTTGCAAAATCTAGGTCATGAAGTCTAATTTATGATCCACTTTGCAAAAACGTGACGCATATTTGTCAAGGGTTGCTATAGCAGTGGCAGGGGTTCCAAAGGGCAAGCAAGGGGTAGCAACTTACAACTTTGGCGACCTCCAATTGACAACCATGGAGAATGAACGTGAGTAAGCATTTCCTGTGGGAAGCAGGGAACAGGAAGTAGACTGGAAAAAAGGGAGTTAAAGGTGGGAGATCAGGTCTCACAGAAGTAGGTAAGCTATTAGAGAGGACTTCCTGTAACTAATGGACTTCACATTACTTCTGTGTGTTGTATTCTTTCACCACCTTGTTAAGCAGGACTCTAACACTGCTATTATGAATGTAACATGGACTGGACATTCAGCTGTTCACAGACTGGGAAGTACTATTGAATGGCAGGCATCGCCTAATATATTTTAAATGTATGCACAGAATATATTACACATCACAGCACCTGCATCGATTGGGCTCAAACACGATTCTAGATGTCATGGATGATGGGCAGGTGCCACAGATTTCAGATATTTAAGTATACAAAAAAAAGTGAGAGGTGGAATGCATTAATTTATCTTAGCCACTGAGAATTACTCAAGCCCCATCCCAGGCCTGGAAAACAAGCAATCCGGGACTGGTTTTGACACTATTAGGACTCATTAGCCAGGCATAATTTGGCTCTCACGCCACACTGTTCACGGGGCCCACGTCTGGGCACACCGATCCCCCTTAGGGCGTCTCACTGAAGTATACCAAAAAGTGATGGATGGAATGCTTGAATTAATTTCAGCCACCGCTAATTACTTGGGACAGCATCCTATTCCATCATTATTTTGCTCACCATGCCATGTCAGCTTGGGCCTGGCCATAAGCAAATCAGGTGACATTCCTCATGGCTAAAATCTGGGTCAAGGACGTAGAGCTAATAAGAAGCCCTTATCCATGGGTATGGTTGACGAGACGTAACACCTGACAAAAATTACTATTGGACCCGGAATTCTACCAGACAGTTAGGGAAGGGGAGAAACTCACTGCAAGTAATACATAGAAAGTGCATCTGAATAAATACATATTAAATTAACCTTTCAGACATAACAGCCAGACTCATCGAACATCACAATGTATACCCCATACATCAAAGAGTAATATAAATGGTGTCACCATCACTATAAAAAATATTCTGTAGATTGTCTTCAAATTTTTGCCAATGCATGCGAGTTAATAAAACGAAATACCATACGTTTAAAATGTTTCGAACAACTGACAAGATGACTCTTTGAAATGAAATAAAAGAGGGACCCTGATGTAAAAAGGCCCCATCCCTTACTATAGTAAGGTCCTGACAAGGAGTTCCTCACCTCTGAGTTTGCTAGCATTGCTTTGTTCGCCCTAAATTGACAGGGTATGCCCGGACGTTGCTCCCTTGCTCCCTTTGCCACTGAATTCAAGCTAGCCTGGCTGGTGAAGGGTGTTACCCAGGAGCCGGTCCCAGGATGCTTGTTTCCGGTTCATGGAAGACCTGGCTTGACAGTTCGGGTTAGACTGTTCCCATGAAGCACAGGGTCAGACTGATTTGCATATAGCTGGGTCTAAACTGAGGTGGCGAAGTGAGCAAAAGAACGATGGATTAAACCCAGATCTGTGGCTGGGGGTGAGTGTCTGAAAAGTTTCAGCGCTCCGTCCATCATCTCCTTGTGTTTGCTTTATTTGCCCTAAGTTGGTAGGGTATGTCCAGACGTGGGTCCTTTGCTCACTTTGCCACTGCATTCAAGCTAGCATGGCTGATGAAGGGTGTTACCCAGAAAACGGTCCCAGGATGCTTGTTTCCAGTTCATGGAAGACCTGGCTTGGCAGTTCGGGATGGACTGTTCCCATGAGGAACAGCATCAAGACTGAATTGCACATAGCTGGATCTGAAAAGTTTCAGCGCTCCATTCATCATCTCCTCGTGTTTGCTTTGTTCGCGCTTAGTTGACAGGGTATGCCCAGACGTGGGTCCCTTGCTCACTTTGCCACCGTACTCAGGCTAGCCTGGCTGATGAAGGGTGTTACCCAGGAGCCGGTCCCAGGATGCTTATTTCCGGTTCATGGAAGACCTTGCTTGGCAGTTCGGGCTTGACTGTTCCCATGAGGCACAGGGTCAAGACTGATTTGCATATAGCTGAGTCTGAACTGAGGTAGTGAAGTGAGCTAAAGAATGATGATGGATTCAACCCAGATCTGTGACCGGGGGTGAGTGTCTGAAAAGTTTCAGCGCTCCATCCATCATCTCCTTGTGTTTGCTTTGTTTGCCCTAAGTTGGCAGAGTATGCCCAGACGTGGGTCCCTTGTTCACTTTGCCACTGGATTCAAGCTAGCCTGGCTGATGAAGGGTGTTACCCAGAAACCGGTCCTAGGATGCTTGTTTCCTGTTCATGGAAGACATGGCTTGGCAGTTCGGGCTTGACTGTTCCCATGAGGCACAGGGTCAAGACTGATTTGCAGATAGCTGGATCTGAACTTAGGTGGCCAAGTGAGCTAAAGAATGATGATGGATTCAAACCAGATCTGTGACTGGGGGTGAGTCTCTGAAAAGTTTCAGCGCTCCATCCATCATCTCCTTGTGTTTGCTTTGTTCGCCCTAAGTTGGCAGGGTATGCTCAGACGTGGCTCTCTTGCTCACTTTGACACTGGATTCAAGCTAGTGAGGTTTTGTAATTCTCGAGTCTGACTCCAATTTGTTCTGTGCCACCATTTTGTGTTGCCCTCATGTAGGCCTGTGAAGGTAGCCTGGCGAACAAAGTGGCCTGGCCTTCTTAGTTCATGTATACATTAACTAGGTTTCTTTATGACTCTGAAATGAACTGTAAGAAACTGACCTCTTCACCTGAAACTGACCTCGCAAAGCTAATTTCCCTGATCGATCTTTGTCTGAGATTGCCAATTAATGTTCAGGACATTGTTAACTTTTAGTTTCCTTGCACATGCCTTATCTTATTCAGCATCTGTTACTGTTTCTTTTTTATGTTTCTTCAATACATGGGTTATGCTTTCAATTATAGGTTTGCCCGGCTTGTGGAGATTGAATTTGGGAAATTCCTAATAATTAACTTTTGGGTTGGGATACTGTCAATTGAGTTTTTGTTATGTGATACTTTGTTTGGAAATGTACCTTATTGGCTGGAATTTTGTGCAGTGGGTGTACATTTATAATGTGAATATTGGGTATAAAAGGAGACGTCTCGCCTTAGTAAAATGAGCAGTCTCCTGAGAATTTACACCAAGATGTATTTCTAGGATCACTGTCACTAGCTGCAGCTAATAAACTTGGTCTCTGATGCCATCCAGAAGTATTCCATGTCTCTGTATACCAAGACAGGTGAACTCGCAGATCTTAGGCGTGCCCCTGACGCCACTGGGTTAAACCCCGGTTCTTCACTAGCCTGGCTCACGAAGGGTGTTACCCAGAAACCGGGCCCAGGATGCTGGTTTCTGGTTCATGGAAGACCTGACTTGGCAGTTCGGGTTGGACTGTTTCCATGAGGCACAGCGTCAAGACTGATTTGCATATAGCTGGGTCTGAACTGAGGTGGCGAAGGAGCTAAAAAATGATGATGGATTCAACCCAGGTCTGTGACTGGGGGTCAGTGTCTGAAAAGTTTCAGCGCTCCGTCCATCATCTCCTTGTGTGAGCATTCATTGGGGGCACAATCTTCAGGACCTGTTTTTACTTCCATAAATCAATGTAAATGTAGAGCTTTAGAGCAAGTGAGGTGAACTAAGACTACAACTCCCATTGTGAACTGGGTTCTTAATGAACACCCATGACTGGACCACAGTGCCCCCGATGAGATGGAATGCTTTGTCTCTGATATTTGTTCATCTATTTATTTTTACAGTTATATATGGCATAAACCATACCCCCACGAAAGACAGCGATGAGAAGCGAATGGGATATATAGGAACACCAGGTTGCATATAACCAACCTAGACATCTTTCACAGTTATAATACACATTTAAAACATTTACCTCCCTAAAGGAAATAGCCTGTGATACACGTCCTTCCAGTTTGTTAGTATAACAGTTATTCTTCTTTTAAATACAAATGTTATTTTTTATTCTCCGCCTAACTGTGACTCACTGGTTAGAGGCGGCAGACCCGAGAGCAGAGGACAGCCCGGGACCAGGGTTCGATTCGCGGCGCGGCAGGTTTCTGGACCAGGGTCAGCGGACTCGATAATTCTCTCGCCTCGGTGCCCACTCAGATCAGCGATCACACTCGGCAACTCTGGGCATTAGCTTGCCTCATCTTCACTAACGGCCCCACCAGACCGCCGGGGATGCCTGGTCTCACCCTGGAGATACCCATTAAGGGACCATCTCTCAGGGAAGCCAGGAAGGGTTTCGCAGCGGTCGAAGCGCCTTGGGACCCTCCGGGTATGTAGTGCGCTATATAAATGCCTATACATTTACATTTACATACACTGTGGAATCTGTTTTTCTTAAACTGTAGTGCTCAACATATGAGAAATCAAGTTTACATTAACTTAGAGCAACTTTGTCACTTTTTCCATCATGGATGTGACATTGTAGCATATCACATGATCATTCCACTGTCATTATTTTTGCTGCAATAAAGAACTGTAGGCTTTGCACTGAAAAGACTAAGGGCCTAATTATGAGTTTGGCGGTGTGGGAGCGGGCTGCTACGCCACCGCCCACTCCCACACCGATAAACCTCACTGCTGGCGGTGTGGCGGTCCTGAAGCAGTGTAGTACAAAGGCTCATATGTGAGCCTTAGAATTGCACCTCCGCAGTGCAGTCCTAACGCTATGCCTAAGGCAGCCCATGCTGTGCAGGAACAGGGGTGCATGCACACAGGGGGGCACAACATGTGCCCCCTGCATGCACCCCCATACATAGGGGCAAGAAGGGGCCCTGTAGGACCCCTGTGTTTCCTCACTACCAGCAGTTTCATGGCATAAGAACCACCATGAGACTGCTGGTGGTGAGGAAACTTATAATATGCTTGGTGGTGCCACCGTGTATTCTGTAGTAAAATGTTTCTTCTGGCTTGTTTTCCATTGGTGCTTACCCTGTGAACCATGTACTTATATAGTGAATGTATGAAAGACTTTGTCTAAAATCCTATAAAAGGATGCTACGGGTTCACCTTTCCCTTTCTTAGAAGACAAATCTATGCTGGATTTTAAGTAGAACTTTACTGAGTTCTACATGTATTTTTATGATTTATATGTTTATATGTTCAATTGGCTGATGGTCCAGCTTATGCATTTCTGTACTAATATTCTTTGAGTAAACTTTAAAACCGTATCCCTTGTCTGTCATTTTTATGGAAATGCATGCAACTTTCTACTTATATATGAGAATCAAATCAAGTAGAGACAGGTCCATCGGGGAGCACGAAAGACCACTAGAGACTACATTGCTCTCAGTCCATGTAGCTGGTGTGCATTGGAGATAGAAATAGAGACACAGATTTGCGTGCTGACAGAACCATTTCATTAGCTCAAACAATTTCAGTGGATTACTTTGTATTGTTCTCAAAACCACATTTGTCCTCATATTTATTTTTATCAAGGATCATTTGTTCCAGCCCTGAGCTTTCATGTAGTACCTCATTGCACACAGCAGCAAATAACTCTTTGCCATCATCAAGGAGTTCGGCAAGCCTAACAGTGAGACCACAGACATCCTACACTCCCAAGACCTCTTCAACAAACTCAACACCTTCTTCCACCACAAGATCAAGCAGATCTATGACTGCCTCGATGGCCAAGACCACCCCACAACCCTCGCCACCGCAACCAATGGCGCCTCCATCCAGCAGATCCTGCTCAACTGGACCCCACTCACCATGGACCACACCCTAAAGACCATGAAGAGCATCCACTTCGGAGCCCCATCGGATCCCTGCCCTCACCACATCTTCCACAGAGCCACCATCGCACCCATGCTAGGCTGCACCATCAACTGCTCCATCAAGACTGCTACCTTCCCCAATGACTGGAAACACACCGAGATCAACCCCCTGCTGAAGATGCCTTCTGTGGATCCAACGGACCTCAAGAACTTCAGGCCCATCTCCCTGCTCCCCTTCCCAGCCAAGGTCATTGAAAAAACCGTCAACGCCCAGCTTATCATTTTCATTGAAGCTAACCACTTCCTGGGCATCTTCCAATCCAATTTCCCAAACAACCACAGCACAAGACCTCCCTCTCTGCTGCCACCGTTGACATCCTCTCCCTCCTCGACTAGGGCGAAACCATGGCCCTCATCCTCCTGGACCTCTCGGCGGCCTTCAACACCGTCTCCCAATGTACCCTAAGCACATGACTCCACGACACCGTCATCCGCAACAGCCCTGGACAGGTCTTGCTCCTTCCTCATCAGCCGAACATAGCAGGTCAGGCTACCACTGTACTTCTCAGAACCTACATAGATCAGCTGGGGAGTGCCCCAGTGCTCATCCCTGAGTAGCACCCTCTTCAATGTCTACATGGCCCCACTCGCAGCCATCCTCAGGAACCACGGATTCAACATTGTCATCTATGCTGATGACACCAAGCTTATCCTCTCCCTCACCAATGAAACCAGAGTCGCCAAGAACAACTTCTACAAAGGGATAAAAGCTGTTGCCACCTGGATGAGAAACAGTTGCCTCAAGCTCAACTCAGACAAGACAGAAGTCCTCATCCTGGGATCCCCCCCTCTGCTTGGAACGAGTTCTGGTGGCCCACTGCACTGGGAAAACCCCCCACACCCACGGACCACGCACAAAACCTCCTCATCATACTGGACTCCTCGCTCACAATGAACTGCCAGAATAACGCTGTCTCCTCTTCAGGTTTCAACACACTCCGCCTGCTCCGAAAGACGTTCAGATGGATCCCCACTGAATCCTGGAAGACAGTCACCCATGCCCTCATCAGCTGCAGACTCGACTACGGCAACACACTCTATGCCTGCATCACCCAGAAACTTCTCTGGAAGCTCCAGAACGTCCAAAACGGCACAGCCAGACGGATCCTAAACATCCTGCACTGCAGCCACATCACACAACACATGTGTGAACTCCACTGGCTCCCAGTCGACAGAAGAATAACCTTCAAGCTCCTCACTCACACAAACAAGGCTCTACACAATGCCGGACCAGCATACATGAACCACCGTCTCTCATTCCACACACCCAACACACCTCTCCGCTCTGCCCAACTGTCACTGGCCATCGTCCACTAGATCCGCAAGACCAAAACCGGAGGATGATCCTTCTCCTCCCTTGCCACCAAGACCTGAAACACCATGCCCCCCACCCCAGACAATCCCCATTGCTGTCCCAATTCAGGAAGGACCTAAAGACCAGGCTCTTTGAATTAACCCACCGCTCAGACGGATTTGCAGCCCTCGCCCGCCCCCAGGGCCTTGCGATCCTCAAGGGTGAGTAGTCGCGCTTTGAAAAGCCCCTGAGTGATTGATTTATTGCATCCTGGGAGTTGTAGTCCTAGTTCACATTTGGCTAAAGTTTTTGATCACTGTGTGTCTGAGTACTAAAAACTGAACTGGAATATGGCATCCCTAATGACCTGGAATAATAATGTTGCCTTAACGCAGAATATTGTGACCTGTTTTCTCATCTCGTTGGTAGAGGGTAGGTCTGTGGTGCAATTGCAAAAATAAATCACTTGAAGGCTTGTAGGTCGGTATATGGGACTCAAAAGAGCACCCATGGAGAGGATGTGGAGGGTTCCCTTTTTGTATAACAAGTAACAAGCAATATGGAGGCAAGCAACAAGAAAATGTTAGATTTGGAATAAAGAGATGTTGCATGGATCCAGATGAGGAGTTAATGTTTAATTAAGTTTGGGGACAAGCAAAAGGTGGAACGTGGAGTAAAGAGGGAGAATGGGGTCAGAATAGATCAGCAAACTTAAAGGGGCTGAGGAGGGCTGACCAACACAGTGAATGCAAGGTCACACAGCACATAAACTACCACATGGTTATGGCTGATGTGCCATCACATCTGAAGTCAAAAAGATGCTACGAGAACAGTCAAGGGAAGGAAGCCTAGACAGAGTCAACTCCTTCAGGGAGGATGCTAGAGATAAAAGCACCAGCAATTAAGCCATCAGCATCTGACATAGGGCTGCAGGGTGGGCAGTGCTACGAATTCAGGTTCAGACTAGTTGTTAGGCTATAATCTTTCAGAAGGAGAGGAAGATAATTAGGTGGCAGAGGAGGACAGGAGATGAAATATAGTGGGTCAAAGGCTATGCATAGGACACCCAGATGAACTGATGAGTACCTAAGTGGAGATCTTTCAAAGTAGTCGATGCAGCCATGCATGTGAAGATTATGTTCGGAATGGCCTATCGTGGCCTCAGTTTTGTCTGAAGATCCAAAAAATAGAGACAGGCTGAGAAGAATGCCCTCATCCTTGGACGATTCCAGTGAGAAAAATGTACCAGTTAAGCCATCAGCTTCTGGGGATCGAGAAACAAGTAAATATGGTGCAAGGAGTCCAACTTAGGCTAGCTGTTATGAAGCAAGCATTTGTAAGTAAGGGATGGAGTGAGAAAAAGAGGCCAGAAGCAGCCAATATGGCAAGCAGGATGGAATGAGTATAGCTCTTCCTGGACATTTCAGAGGCAAGTCACTTGCATGGATAAAGAAGTTCTAAGCCCATCCAGTATAGATGAATTCCTTATTCAAAGTAAGCTTCCTAAAGAACCATCAAGTCCCACTTCCCACTACTCGAGTGGGCATCAAACAACATTACTGACACATGGCAAACACCATCCTGTCTTTATCATTTTCTGTTTTTAGTTCAGAATTTCATTTGTGTACAGTGAGGAACAGAGAGAAGTCATAAGTTGGAGCATGGTGTTCAGGAAATACTTGGTTTGCTGCATGTTTTAGCCTAAAATGAATAGTCTAGTTGTGGGCTGCTCTGGCAGGGATAAACGGAACAGATATCCGTGAAAAACAATCCCATTACCTTGACTACCATTACCAAGAAATCCAGTATTTCTAATGTATATTATGTTCATCACCTTTGTTGTTTTTATCTTGGGGGCAAACCCTCATCAGAAAAGGGCTTTCTTACTGATGAGGTGGAGATTTCCACATAGTGCTAAAGTGAACCCCTGCCCAGGAGGGATTTGTATCGTGTTAGGGTGTCGCTACAACTTAGTTTGGGGTTGAAAAAATTACTACTACATAGGAGCTTACATTATATTTGGGTAAGGCGAAAAGTTAATATAGGATTGGTCTGGCTCGAAAAAACATTGTTATCTCTAGTGAAAGAGCCCCAGTCTGAGTAACCATCATGTGATCTTGGCGAATCCTAGCTGCTAGAATGCAGTAATTTCTTTGTGATTGGTGGAATGAACCATAAAAGTCACTTGCTTTTCTATTGAGAGGGCTGTGGTGCTTTATGTGTCTTTGGGCTAGATATACTGTGGGATGGTAATAAAATAATGATCAGGTATTCTAGAGCAAATGCTGAATTCAGAGGATATCTTCTCTAGGTGGCCAAGTGGCTCATGTAGGACACTGATCTTTACTGCGGACAGGCGGCCACAGGCTCTGCAGCGACTTTCTGAAACAAGACGTTCCAAACGATGTTATTCTATAACAAAGGGTGATGTGGGATCAACTCCCAATGGACTGATTAAAATTTCATCAACAGCCGTTCTAACAGTATAAAACCTTTAAGCAAAAGACACCCTAAACTGGTGTCTAAACATCACCATAGAATATCAGTGTTAGGTGCAGAGTGATGATCCAGGCATCAATATACCGGCAATAATTTGATAGACTACAGTGCTCTTTCGATTCAGGTTCTAAAAACCAACATAACATCGCTATACATTAATAACACCACTGCACCTTTGTAATGAAATCAACATCATATTATTTTGCAACAAAGAAACACCAGGTTCTATCACCAGGCACTTACATCTGAAAGACTTCTATTTGAGACTGCTTTCCATCCTCCCCTTTCCCGTCCTACTGCCAATCTCATGACTTTTGTAGTACACGGGTAGCATGAGGGTGCTATAAAAACATTGAATTAAATTTGTAAAAGAATGAGTTCTGGTGCTGATAGCTCTGCTCAGAAACCCACGGCTGGTGCTATTAAATGTCAGCATCAGTGGTCGCTCCACTGCTTTAAGAGCAGTGCAATGGAAAAATGAAATGATAATAACGGGATGTTGTTATCATTGTTTTTTAGTATTGAGCTTGCAGTTGCAGCCTGGTTAGGCTAATATGGGGCTGGGCTTCCGTGAACCCAGAGGGAGGAGGAGTTGTTGCTGTGCCTGAAGTGCGCATGGTGGTTTGGCCAGCTGTCTTGGGAGGCCAAGCCGGCATGTGCACTTAGCATGTTCTCCAAGGGCTGTATTGCACATTCCCATTCCCTGTCTGAGCATCAAACCACGCCGCTCAAACCAATCATGACGCTGTTGTCATGCTGGTGACTGCAACGTCGTGATTGGCTAAGGGAGCCTTGGTGCTTCCTGGTTCCTTCGTTGGAGGAGAAGCGACGGCTGGCGACTGGCAACCAGCAGGAACGTTTTTTCTTTTTTTTCTAAACCCTGCCCCCACCATCATACCCTACTAGTCGCTCCTTGTCAGCATGCCAAATAGCAAGGCTGATAGTCTTGAATCCGCCTCGCCCCTCTTTGATCTACTACCTTTATCTCACACTCGCAGGTTTCTGCTTTCTCCCTTTGCAATGCTTTCCATCTTTCTCTTTCCCCTTCTTTCCACTGTGACTGTTTTTCCTCGCTTGCTCTCTGCAGTTGTCTGATGAGGAATAATGAGTACCGGACCCCAAAAATGAGTGCCGGTAGGTCCTACCAGCAACCACTGGCTAAAATTAAGCACCGACTAGTGCTCTTTTCCATCAAGTAGTGCGGTAATAAAATTAAGCTCAGCGGTTTAACAATTACCATATACGTATACCATGTCTGCCCTGCTCAAAGTAAGCATGTAATTCTAGACTACTGTTGCTTTGTCCACATTTTTTACCTCTAAAAAACCCTCGCCCCTCTCGGATCCAGCTCGCATATCCTCCAGCAATACTTTTCTCAGCTTATCTATATCTAACTCCAGTTCCCATTACTCTTGGCAGCTTACAAAACTCTGTTACCAGTTCACTGACCCTGCAGTTTGTAATGGGGCCGGCCAGCCAAGATGGCCGCCCAACCTGTATATCTTTTAGGAACCCGTCTTCTGCGGCGTAAGAACTAAGAGTAGAAGAACCGAAAAAACTCGTGAGAAATCTCCTTAAAATTAAAAAAGAACAGCTGCTTCAAACTCTGAATGTATAGTAAACTGGCAGAGTACCACCGCTTGACAAAACAGAAACACGACCTTTGGCTTACTGATTGACTAAACATCGGCCACAGAATGACAGATGTCTGAGGTTATGTTTGGAAGAGATTGTAAACTTAGATTAGTGAAATCCTGCAGTTACTTATTTCATGACAGATTTGCGAACGTTCAAAAGGTCTGATTTGCAGAAACATCTAGATAAGCAAAAAAGGGGTTTTACAATCCCGGTGAATATATATTTTAAATTAAATCATTTTAATTACAGGTGAAAACAAATAAATACATTTTCTTTTAAAAAGTGGCCTCGAGTCTCAACACGAGTTTATTAAACCAGTGTGTTTTATGTACCCGTTAAATACACAACAGAGCAGGGGGTTTCAGTGTGAATCTGTCTGGGTTGGACCCATGCCAAATATTCAAGAAAGCAACAAGGCATACATTTATGTAAAATCAATGTAAACTGGATTACAAGGTTATCCTTAAAATATGTAATTGAATCTGGGCTTGGCAAGCTGGCACAATGGTTATTTTTTAATGTAAGCAAATGCCACAAAAATAAAAAGAAGAAACATGAAGGATTTATGGTTACAATAAAAATGTATAAAGCATTAAACATTGCACGTAATTTTAATTGAACAATGAGGGAGGTTGCTAGCAGGTAGGTATGCGTTGACCTGGTATATAAATTGTTCTTATGTGTGTAAATAAAGGGTACTTTTGGATTTGAATTGCTATAAGCTGAAGACAGTTTAATATACAAAAGGATGACTAAATAAAATAAAACAGATAAATAACAGAAAGAAAATAACATGGGCAAAAAACAGTATTAGCTCACCAGCTCTGTAAACTGAAGTGCACTTCTTTTTCGGTGGATCTGCACACGCGATCAGCAAAAATTCAAAACTCATTGTGCAAAAAAGCCAATGCTGAAGTGGGCTGACCACTTATTGGATGCTGTATGCTGTGGTGAATAAACAGATAGGTAAAGAGTGCTGATCCAAAGCTCTAAGTTTTTATGCAAACATGTATTTTTTATTTATGACTTTTTTAGTACATACGGTAATAGAGAGAGCTAAAGCTAAATAATAGTACCACATAACAGGACATTACTTACTTAGTTATAGTCTAGAGGACAGGTAAGGTCAAGTAGGCATGACTTAGGATGCACCTTGTGGAAACTCCCCAGTGGCCACCTAACATCTACAAGGATCCTGCCTTTGGAACCTCAGCACAGTGAATTCAAATAGTGCCTGTGAAGCTCTGACGGAGAAGGATGAGACACGCTGACGGGAAAGTAGAGAGTTGTTATGTTAGGTGATTTGTAGAGCGCATGGCTGTCTCGACAACGGGACGTCCCAGCGCTAAATGACAGAGGAGAGGCAACTGCTTACTGGAACAGCCAGGTCTTAACTGCCTTTCTGAAGGCCAAGAGATTGAAGATGTTCCTGATGGAGAGAGCCAATGAGTGCCAAAGAGTCTGTGCTAGTACCTTGAATGAACGGCCTCCTGGCTCTGGCTCTACAGAAACATGGCACCCGCATCAAGTGAAAATCCGCAGAGTGCAGAGCACAGGTAGGAATGTAGTGATGACATAGGTCGTTGAGAATCGTCGGGCCAGAGCCCGCCAGTATTTTGTGTGTGACAGAGTACTTTGAACTGGATTCTTAGCTCAATGGGCAACCAGTTGAGTCGGCGCAGCACGCCGGAAACACAACTGTGCTTCTGTAATGCGAGTAGAGTGTGTGCTGCCGCATTCATGGTGCGCTGGAGCCTATTGGTCACAGATTTATTAGTGCCAAGCAAAAGACTATTGCAATAATCCAACTTGGCCAAAATCGTGGCTTGAAGTACCAGCTGGTGAATATGGGGATCAAACAAGCCCAGAATGGATTTGAAGACACGCAGTATACTGAAGAAAGTCCCTGCCATAGACTTGGCATGCTCCTCAAAAGATAGGACATTGTCCACCTGAACGCCAAGGTTTTTAACAATGGTTTTTGGCACAGGTGTAGAACCCAGCTCAAGTGGCCACCAATTGTTGCCCCAAAGATGGGATCTCAGTTTTAGATGAGTTTACCTGAAGACAATTTGCCTCCATCCAGCCCGTTATCGCAGACAAGTCCCCCTGGAATTTGACCTCTTCCTGGCTAGAGTCCTTGGTGCAGGAAAGGACCAGCTGTGTATCATTCGCATATGATACCAAAGATATGTTGCGGGTTTTAGCCAACAGGGCCTTTGGCTGAACATAAATGTTGAACAGGGTCGGACTCAATGCCGACCCCTGGGGGACATCACAGCACAGAGGGTGTGTCTGGGAGGGAAAGGGTGGAGAGATGACCTGAAAAGACCTTTTACGCAGGAGGGATGCAAACCAGTCAAGAGCACTACCCTTGATACCGATCTCCTGCTGCCAAACGATCAGGATGTTATGTGAGACCGTATCAAAGGCGGAGCTAAGATCTAGCAGGATGAGTGCGGTCATATTGCCTTCATCCAAGGAGGCTTTTAGTTGTTCCATTACTGCTAAAAAGGCTGACTCTGTGCTGTGCCTTGGACGGAAACCATTGTGCCACGGCAAGCTGCGCTGATCTAATATGGCATCCACATAGTGGTAACATACAGTGGCTTGAGAGGACAGCCCTGCCAGCAGACTATATGGAGCAAGACATGATGGAGCATAAGGAGACATGCATGAGCCTTGGTTGTTAGCAGTGAGGGTAGACTTCAACAGATGCCAATTGCTTGCAATGGAACAGTGGACGAGCTGTCCAGCCCTATGAGGAGTGTACATGCCACTGAAGACCCACAATGGGAGGTGGGCACTGGGACTTTGGCTGTTGGTGGCAAGGTGGGGCATCAACTTCTACCAAGGGGCCATGGGAGTAGAAATGGGGAAGCTGCCTGGGCCCATGGTGAAGTTTGAACAATGCAACAGACTGGTAGGTGGGGAATAACCATTACAAGTGGAGCCTGTTATGCTCAATGGACACTATACTGCTGCCGTTGTAAATTTGTAATATTTATTTATTTGTGTACATTCCTTGCTTGCTGTGTTTGATATTGTGTTCCTCTTGCCTGCTGTGTTTGATTCTGTGTCCTGCTATTTTTGTACGTTCTATTTTGTAACATCTCTCTCATGTAACGTAACTGGTTCTATCGTACAGCGCTCTGACACTTTCGGGTATAGTCCATGCTTTATAAAGATGCATAAATAAATAAATTGTAAAGCCTTGAAATAAGCAAAATAGAGTTAAGTCTATTGCATATGCAGTGTAGAAAAGTTCTAGCAGATGACCAATCCAATTTCTTCATCTGGCCCAAAAAATGCCTAGGCAGAAAATAACAACTCTGAACATGCGATATAGATGACAGGCGAAACCGGACAGATCAAGCAATGTGAACATCGAAAGATCAAACACCATTGGATAAACAAACCATCACAAAAGAAAGATTGAATGAAGAAGGAAGGAACTATTTCTGTATCTTATCCACCTCCTTTATTCTGCTTACTGGTACCTCTGACTCGGTCTCTCTTTTCCCAGTGTCATCTTAAGGATTTTTGGTTTGGAGCCCCCAGACAGATATATTTCAACTGTAAGTGTGACTCGATTTTGAAAAGTTTTTTGATATTATGCAGACTTCAATTAGCAGAAAAATGGGTACTAATGTTCAAGGTTATTATGAACAAGACACTGCAAAATATGTCTTTCCCAAGGACCCTAAAAAGCTACACTGTGAACCTTAGCTGTAGACAGTGTCAATATGAAAAAGTGTTCAATGAAAGACCCCACTAATGAAACTTCCCTGAGAGGGTTTTTGAATTAAGATATAGAGATATACCTGACGTAATACTAGAACTGCTGATGAGCAGATCTAACACAGCTTGACCCTAAGATACACAACAAGATAAAAAGACAACCAGAGATTTGGACCTGAAGAGGTTTCAGTCAATCTGAATCACAAGTAATGTATGTACTAAATGTATGGAACAGCAGTCATGCGAAAGGGCCCATAGGAACAGTCTAAACTGCCACCCTCACTTCTGCTCCTTTTCACGTACAGTAGAACTTGGGAGTTTGCTTTATGGACTGTATATTCTGTATATTGTTTCCAGACATGAGACCGTTGCCTCACCTCCCTCGGGTAAGTTAATTGGGAATGTTTTTAAGTTGTTGCGTGATGGTATGAGAAAGCTGACTTCCTTCGACTGTATGCAGCAGAAATCTACTGAGGTGATAGTTCACACTGCATGCCCCCACACTAAAAAACTAATTGCTGGGATCTGTATCCATACCCTGTGAATATGTATTGCTCCCACCTTATCTTACATAAATATAAGTTCCTAACATGGATAATTGGTAGTGTGAACAGTGCTAAGAAATGTACTCCTTTTTAGGTCGAGTAATTTTAATTACTCGAAACCTATTACATCTGAACCAAAGTCTCTTGAACCAGCCAGATTTCCTACAAGGCATGTTAACTTTTCAACCGTGACACTTCTGCAGCGTGCGCTTGGCCCGTTCCCTCCCACTCGCTCGCATCCCGCCCCCACCAGGCTTCGACTCTGTGATGCATGCAACTGTGACGCTTCTCGAGCGCGCACTTGGCCCGTTCCCTCCAACTTGCTCGCATCCCGCCCCCCACCAGGCTTCGACTCTGTGATGCATGCAACCGTGACGCTCCTCCAGCGCGCGCTTGGCCCGTTCCCTCCCACTCGCTCGCATCCCGCACCCCCCCACCACGCTTCGACTCTGTGATGGACGCTATATAAATGACAGCGCTCACCCCCCTACTCAAAGTTTCTTTATTTACATTCGCTCTGTCTCTTCTTAACTCTCATTGCGCACTCACTACCTACTTCTCGTTCGCAGTGGCTCTTTTTCCCTCTGCCATTTCTCACTTACACTCTTTCTCTCACCACATCAAAGGCTACTGCTGCTCCCCCGCCCCCCACCCCCCCCCACCCCCCCCACAGCAATACCGAAATCTCTTTCTATGTCTGTTCTCTGACATATTTCATCTTCAACTGTTGATTTGTTAGCATATTTCGGGTCAAAAGAGCTTCGACTCTGTGTTGGACGCTATATAAATGACAGCGCTCACCCCCTTACTCAAAGTTTCCAGCAATGCCGAAAGCTTGTTTTGGTACTTCCCCATAGTCACTCCTCGTTTCCTGCTGTGTCCGTCCTGAATGCCAAGCCTGTATGGAGTTTGCCTGTAGTAGCGCTGTGCCACATTACCCTATTTTAAGCCAGCAGTGTCCCTACTTCAATGTTAAAAGTTTGGACTGGTGAAAGGCTTATGTTAAAATCGTTTACATTTATTTATGTGGGGATGGTGTGGGAATGTACACTGCCAATGGTAAAGTCTAGATTCACCACGCTTGCCTTGGAAAACACAACAAATAAGAGACCTGTGTGTAAATATTTGTGGCGACCTCCAGGGCAGGTTTAAACCGGAGACCGAAGCTCTGCCAGCCTCTGGTAATCTGACTCCAAACATATTTTAAACCACCTCAGAATGCAAATGTGTTTGGATACACTATATATATATTTAGTTTTATAGCATTTTTAAACACTATCGGCCGCCAAGAGCCACTCGGGCTGTACTGGAGTCTCAGAAACGTCATCAACAGTTGCCCTCTTACTCCAGGTGTATGATGTATGGATGTATTGTATACAGACAACAATCTTTTTTCAGAAGGATTTAAAAATATTCTAGCTGTGACACTAAATTTAACCTAGACTTCTAGGTGATGTTTGTTTTACTATTATTTTGTGCAAGAGGTGAACGTTTTTTCAGCGTGCCAGCGCTACATCTTTGGCCTGACCTTTCTTTCCGCTACTATTCGCTGCTGACATGATTCCAAACCTAACCATACTATGCTGTTAGCTCCCTATGCCTCTCAGTCCAGCATGTATATTGTTAAGGTATCCCCCTCTGACCAGACCCTCCAACTCCAACTCCACCCTCCAAATGCACCCTCCAACTGCACCCTCCAACTCCATCCTACAACTCCACCCTCCAACTCCAACTCCACCCTCCAACTCCAACTCCACCCTCCAACTCCAACTCCACCCTCCAACTTCACCCTCCACACTCCAACTCCACCCTCCACCCTCCAACTCCACCCTCCAACTCCACCCTCCAACTCTAACTCCACCCTCCAACTCCAACTCCACCCTCCAACTCCACCCTCCAACTCCACCCTCCAATTCCACCCTCCAACTCCACCCTCCAACTCCACCCTCCAACTCCACCCTCCAACTCCAACTCCACACTCCACCACGTCACTTGGGGACACCACCACGTCACTCGGGGACACCACCACGTCACTCGGGGACACCACCACATCACTCGGGGACACCACCACATCACTCTGGAACACCACCACATCACTCAGGGACACCACCACATCAATCGGGGACACCACCACATCACTCGGGGACACCACCACATCACTCGGGGACACCACCACATCACTCTGGGAACACCACCACATCACTCGGGAACACCAACACATCACTCGGGAACACCAACACATCACTCGGGGACACCACCACATCACTCAGGGACACCACCACATCACTCAGGGACACCACCGCATCACTAAGGGACACCACCACATCACTCAGGGGCACCACCACATCACTCAGGGGCACCACCACATCACTCGGGAACACCACCACATCACTCAGGGGCACCACCACACCACTCAGGGGCACCGCTCAGGGGCACCACCACATCACTCAGGGACACCACCACATCACTCAGGGCCACCACCACATCACTCAGGGGCACCACTCAGGGGCACCACCACATCACTCGGGAAAACCACCACATCACTCAGGGACAACACTACATCACTCAGAGACACCACCACATCACTCGGGAACACCACCACATCACTTGGGGACACCACCACATCACTTGGGGACACCACCACATCACTCGGGGACACCACCACATCACACGGAGACACCACCACATCACTCGGGGATACCACCTCATCACTCGGGACACCACCACATCACTCTGGGACACCACCACATCACTCTGGGAACACCACCACATCACTCAGGAAGACCACCACATCACTCATGGACACTACCACATCACTCGGGGACACCACCACATCACTCTGGGACACCACCACATCACTCAGGGACACCACCACATCACTCTAATACACCACCACATCACCACTCAGCACCACAACAGCACTGTCCTTGCTTGCTACCAACAAGCATTGCCATAGCCAATAGGACTCGCATTAGGAAAGTGTAAGCTATTGGCTTTGGCTTTGTGAATAACAATGCTATTAATTTATATATTTTCAAAGCCAACACATATTAAAAAAATGTGTCATTTACAATACCAATAGCTCACACTTTCCTAATGCGAGACCTATTGCATTACAAATGCTTGTTAAAAAGGCGGGGTTCATGTAGTCTTTTTATGAGAAGCACACCTCACACATGAGGAAGGCATTAAACCGAGGAGGTGGTGGTTTAGAGGACAGCAATACACAAGTACTATACTAGAGACCATCTTATATGGATGAGCCTGGATTACCCTTTGTAGCCCAGAGAACGAACAATGACCAAGGGGTAAATATGTCCTGGTTAAAGGCATGATGGCTAGAACTGACTTCCTATTGACTAGCATATCTGCACACAATACTAATCAGGATTCCTTTTACGACACATTGACCCCGGTCATGACTAGAATGCTGGAATTGCTCATGTTGATAGAGGTGACTATAATGGTGTTTGCAATGTGATTATCGAGAGTTCTCATACCCCACTCCCCCCCTGTCCCCACCCCTAGCAGCTAGAACATGCTGGGCATTACAGGATTGGGATCTGACAGACTTTTGAAGTTTGCATAATCTATCAACTAGACATTATCAATTTTTTCACCCATGCATGACTTACGCATTCGACTGGACAATATTTTCTACACAACACGTATGGACACCTCTGTCACGCAGGATAAGTATCTTTGTAAAACTGTCTCTAACCACAACACTTTGTTGCTGGGGGCAGGTTGGGGCAGATGTGACCTCCCATCCTTGCATGGTGGCTTCAAACAAATGCACTGGAAGACTTCTTATTCAGGGACATCAGCCGGAAGAAATCCTTCAAGGTAGTGACAAGGTATAAATTTGATGTAAGGATTTAGAGAAAGAAATAACTGTTATGTTATGTTATGTTATAATGGCTCTTGTAGAGCGCTCGGCTACTCAAAAAGAGTGTCCCGGCGCTTTTAAAAGGAGGGCTGCAGACTGCTAACATAACACATTAAAAGAGAAAGTATCACAGATATACAAAACAGAACAAGAAAAAAAGCCTACTGGGTGAACAACCAGGTTTTGAGGCCTTTTCTAAAAACTAATAAGCTTGTTGTATCGGGTTCCCAAGGCCTACATGTTCCGAAGATAACCCACTTACATTGAAAGAACTGTTGGCACGGAAACTGAAAAGTACAAAGAACAAGTTTATTAAGACCCCATGGGGTGGTGGTACATTCCTACAGCACCATTCGGTAATGCAAGAAGTATCACACCGAACATCGGTGTGACCCGTTCTTTTATACAATATGCAGGTAATAAAAAGATAGGCGGTACAGAGTTACAGAGCGTTATGTACATATATGGTCATTTTTGGAACACTGCCAGCTCATTGGAGGGGTTACAACCCCGCTGGTCAGTTTGGCGGCACATTCCTGAGGGGTGACTGGTCAGTTGGGACTGCGCATGTACAGGCTTGACCGTTACTAAAAATAGCCTGTTGCTGGGCAAACTCGAGTGGTCAGTGGTACGGACAACGGACTAAAGGGCACGCTGGCCACAAGGCCGCTCATGATCTAAGATGGCCGCCGTAACAAACAAGATGGCGTTTCCAAGTATAGCCAATTTAAGCGGGAAAACGTGTAGCACAGCTAAGCGCTAACTCGGCCATTGTCAAATTACGACAGACGACCCTTTTAGCGTTTAGCTGAAGCTACCTCATAGTGAACATAATCAGGGTGTTCATCTTCGATATCAATTAGCATTATTTGAGCTACTTCTTTGTGAAGCATCATGTTATTCTGAGCAAGAGCTCGTCTTGATGGTATGCAAGCTGATAAGCACATGGAGCATAAGGCTGGGCCGCATTGTATACATAAACATACAGAAAACAATATTCCAACAATGATACATAGAATCGTTAGCAGTTTCCAACCCCAAGTGGTGAGCATTGACCAGAACCACCCTGAAAGAGTCCAAGTTCCATTGTCCGGGTGTATTTCGGCAGCTATCTTGTGCAATTTTGAAATAGCATCATAAACAGATGGTGAATTATCAGGTACATATACACAGCAGCTACTTCCGATGATTCTACATGCCCCCCCGCGGTCAGCTAGAACCACATCTAGAACCATTCTGTTCTGGAGCGTGACAATCCTAGAAATCTGGAGTTCTTCAGTAATATTCCCTAATGCAATAGCAGTATCATTGGCTACAGCCTCAACAACACGGGTCAGTCGTCGTATTTTCCGACTATTCAGTGCAGCCCCAACAAAGGAAAACAGTCCCAAATTAAAGTCCACATATTGTTGTAAAGCAGTATCGGTCTGATCGATGTCATCCAAAACAACAGAACGTTTAACACGATTCAACACCAAATCGTGATAAAGGACATAATCATTATGATACATTGGTGGGGCAATGAATACTGGGGGCAATACAAAGGACACATAACATGTGCCTAACCATCCTAAAGGGAGCTGATGATAACCCTTCGTTCCACAAATGAAATAAGTATTGCGAGATGCTATAAACGATATGCCATTCGGACTGTCAAACGTAAGTGTAGTGTTACATTCACTTTTCCCAACCGGAATTGTGCCTTTATTACGAATGCAAAGCTCTGCTTTTGTAGCGATGACATTAATAACATGTGTACTGGACGTATTAATGTTCCTTTGATTGCTGTAAACACGAGGTGCAGTCACATTATCTGGGCGGTACTCTTCCCATTCAAATCGAGTACCCTCAGCCCGTGGATACCCATCCCGGTCGTGATAGCAAATTTTATTCAAACGGAAAAGCACCCCCCCTTTTGTTGGCCATCGTAAGGTGAAGAGAAGAGTATACCAGGTGTTACAGGAACCATTATGTGAAAACGGGAGTGGAATGAGTGGAGTGCCCCCTTTCTTCTGATGCCCAGGCAACATCCCACACACCCAACAATTAGACGTATTTGTCATATTATGCGTATGATGCAGAATCTGAATAAAGCTATTGTTCAAATAAGTCTGTCGGTGCCGTTCTTCATGGTAGGGCAATGTGAAGTGAAAATGTTCAGAAGGAGCCGGGGTAGTCGGCAGCAAATGTTCACGTGCAGGCACCACGAGTTCAGCTACCCAGGCTATCACCGCTATTACTACAATCGTCAAGACGAAAAGGATGGCACCAAGTATTCTTTTGTCTCGTGATGCTGAAGACGCCATAGTTCAAAAAGTTCTTAATATCTCAGATAGTTCAAAAGTTCACAAAGTCTCAAATGTACATATGTATATACCTAAAAAAGAAAAATACGGTGCTGAGCTCCGAGGTAGCCGTTGTTTTCTTTTCCGGGGTCAAGACGGGTGTCGCTACTCTTGGCAGAACTGATCCCCCCCCCTTGAGATTCCCGGTTTCCGTTTCACAAACCCCAGAGCGGTAACCAACCAGTCTCGAAAAACAACAAAAAATCTTCTTTATCGTGGCCGCAGATTATAGCGCTCTCGTCCAGAAACAGTGTGGTCCGGGAAGGCTCCCTCAACTTCGGCCGATGTCACAGCTGGGCTCTTTTCTTTATCCAGAATCTCCTTGTAGTCGGTCAGCACAGCAGGATTCACCAGATCAGGAGAGACACGACGGCAGTGGGTTGAGTGCACCCACCGCTTTCTATTGGTCACTCGTACAGCTGTTCGAGTCGCCAGGAGGACCTGCTCGGGGCCACGCCACCTCGGTTCCAAGCTGTTCGCCCTCTCAAACGACTTGACCATCACGAAATCTCCAGGACGGAGATTGTGAGCCTCTCCAGTAGAGTTGTCAGGGAGCGCTTCTCGAACCTGTTGATGAATAGAAAGTAAATAATTTGTTAATCGTGCCAAATAGTCATTCATCATTATACAAGGCACATCATGTATCAATCGCGGCTTAGGCACTCCCCAGATGTTCATCGGCCTTCCAAACACCACTTCATATGGTGTGAGGCCAGTTCGAGAGTGGGGTACCGATCTGAGAGAGAGTAATGCTAGCGGTAAGGCATCCGGCCACTTCAATGACGTGGACGCCACAATCTTAGCCAATTTTAGTTTCAACGTGGCATTGTACCGCTCAACAAGACCTGCTGACTGGGGGTGGAACACAGCGTGAAACTTCTGCTGGATTCCTAACCCTTTCAGCACATACTCCACAATTTTCCCGACAAAATGAGGCCCATTGTCGCTCCACAAAAATTTGCAAACTCCAAATCGAGGGAAGTACTCCTTGAGCAACACCTTAGCTGTTGTCAAAGCTGTATTATCTTTCGTGGGGAAGGCCTTAACCCATTTGCTAAAAGCACATACCACCACTAAGACATACTTCAGGTTGTTGCAACGTTCAAGCTGGATATAATCCATTTGCAGTACCTCGAATGGTGCAGATGGTGGAACGAACCCTCCTTTCGGAGTATGGGTTCCTTTCGCAGGATTGTGCTGTAAGCATATCAGGCAGGTCTGCACTACTCTCTTGGCAGTATTGGCAATCTCGGGATGCTCCCAAACTCGTGATAACAATCGAGTGATCGCCACAATCCATGAGTCATCTGAACCATTGCTTGCAAGTAAGCTGCAGGCAATTTCCATTTCTCCATGTCTTTGCTTCTCCAACAACCCTCATCATCGAGCACCCCATCTGCTGCCCATGCCGCGAGTTCTGCTTCAGTCGCTGATTTTTGGATATCTAGTACCTCTGCTCTAGCATCATACCATCGCTCAGCTTGTGACTTTGTTACGTACATAGGGGAGTCAGTTCGGGACATAGCTGTTTGTCTCGCTATGCTATCTGCAAAGGCGTTTCCTTGGCCCACTTTATCAGTGATCTTTTTATGGGCACTGCATTTAATGATCGCTACTTTCTTCGGACAAAGCAACGCGTTTAGGAGATCACGCACTAGTTCTCCGTGCATAATGTGTACTCCATGAGAAGTTAAAAACCCCCGTTCTCTCCAGAGTAGCCCGAAGTCATGCGCTACTCCGAAGGCGTACCGGCTGTCTGTGTAGATATTCACACATAGGCCAGCACTCAATTCGCAGGCTCGTGTTAACGCTACCAGCTCTGCTGCCTGAGCCGATTTCTGTGGTATTCTAGCTGTTTCTACCACTGTCTTAAGTGTCGTGATCGCGTATGCTGCGGAAGTCGTACCATCTGGCAGCCTCAACACGATCCATCAACCCACAGTTCCCCATCCACATCTGGAAGTGGCATATCCTGTAAGTCGACACGACCCTTTGTCTGTTCCTCAGTCAGGAAAACACAATCGTGATGTTTTTCTTCCTGACCCTCCTCGACCGGATAGGGCAAGAAAGTGGCAGGGTTCAGGGTAGCACATCTTTTCAGTGTGATATGTGGCGCCAAAAGTGTAAGCTCATATCCTGTCAAACGTGCACTCGTGAGATACTGGGTTTTCGTCTGATTCAACAGGGCATCGACTGCATGGGGAACTAACACCAACAATTTGTGCGATAACACTATTCCTTCACTCTGTCGTATAGCTACTGCTGTTGCTGCAACTGCTCGGAAACACCCAGGCAACCCTCGTGCTACAGGATCAAGAAGGGCTGAAAAATATGCACATGGCCTCTGCTTATCCCCGTGTACTTGCACTAACACTGATAACGCGCACCCATCTTTCTCGTGCACATACAATGTGAAAGTCTTTGAATAGTCTGGTGTACCTAACACGGGTGCAGAGCAAAGGGCCTGTCTCAATTGTTCAAAAGCATTCTGGCATTCATCTGTCCATTCAAGGGGCATTGGTGTCGTTTTGGACAGTAACGTTAACAAAGGCTTGATAATATGTGAAAACCCCATAATCCACTGTCTGCAAAAGGACGTCAGACCTATGAAAGCACGTACATCTCTCTGAGTACGGGGGACTGGTGTGTCTAGAATTGCCTGAATTCGATCTGATGTTAATGCACGCCCCTCCTTAGACAAAAGATGACCGAGGTAGGTCACCTTGGGTCTACAGTATTGCAACTTTTTCTTAGACACTTTGTGGTTGTTCTGAGCTAAAAAGGACAGTAGGGCAAGTGTACTTTCCTCACATTGTACATAAGAATCCGCAGCCAGCAAAATATCATCCACATACTGGATAAGGGCTACTCCATGTTGCAATTCAAAAGAGTCAAGCTGTCTTTTTAAAGCCTGGCTATAAATGCTAGGACTTTCTGCGTAACCTTGGGGAACACGACGTAATCTATACGATTTATTATTTAACGTGAAACCAAATAAATATCTGCTATCAGGATGGATGGGAATGGAAAAGAACGCATTTTTCAAGTCAATAACACTAAATGTTGTTGCCGTTGGTGGCACCAGTGTAAGCAAGGTCGTGATGTCGGACACCACCGGATATTGGGGAATGACAATTTTGTTAATTTCTCTCAAATGAATAATAAATCGATAGACTTTGTCGTCAGTATCTTTCTTAAGGATCGGGAGAATAGGGCTATTGCAAACATTATAGGGGACTTCCTCCACTACCCCCGCAACGATCAAATCTTGAACAATGTGTGTCAGAGCAATTTCACCCTCTTTAGAGATCTTATATTGCGGGACACGTGGCAAAGAGGCCCCCTCTTTGACAGTAATCCGAATAGGTGGAATAAGCATCTGTCCCACATCCGTATCCGAGGTCGCCCATAACGTGTGAGGGAGAGAGGCTAATGCTTCAATGTCTTTAATCGTGAAAAATCTGTGCTGATCTGGGTAGTTGTCATTTAATATAACCCGCACCCCTTCGGGAGCAGAGCGTATCGTTGCTCGAAAATATTTAAGCAAATCAATGCCCAGAATATTATCTGGGGTATAAGGTGATAACAAAAATTGGCCAAAACTGAAAAATTTATCGAGACAAAGTGCAAGAGGCTTCGATAATGGGCTAGGAGTGGGTGTGCCATCAAACCCTACACATGTTATCATATCGCCAGACAGGGGAGCCCTCGGAACCAAGTTTTTAGACAAAGCGCTACGAGTAGCTCCTGTGTCGACTAGAAACTGATCAGTAGAACCCAGGATGCCCGCTGATACATATGGACCACTCTGATCTACTGGCACTTCAACTGATTCCGTACCCCATCCTACGCAATCCTATGCATGTACATAATCCTGATGTTCCACATTCTCGCCCTCTGATATCTGATACTGGTTCCGTCTATCAAACGTATTGCGTTCATCCTGGCCACGGCCCCTCTCTTCGAACCTGCTACGATCACCTCCACTACCTCTCGCTCCCGAATAACTTCCTCTCGACCTTCCACCTCCTCGACCACGCTGACTACGCTGTTCACGGAGTACCGGACAATCATCAGCCCAATGCCCAAACTCCTTACAGTAAGCACATTGATCCTCCGCTATATCCGTACGCCCGTACGACGCATTGCCCCCTCCTCGTCTGCCTCTATCATTCCCTCTAGATTGCGTTCCACGAACCTGTGCCAACATCACCTTCGTTTTCAACTCCTTCGCTTTCTTATCAACACTTTCTTTAGCCTCCAATTCCTGCCGCTCATAATACTGAGCCATAGTTAACAAAGACGCAGGGGTCGCCGTGGCCCAGGAACTTTCACTCGACTTCAATCTCTTCGCAATCTCCGGTAGGAGATTAGCCACATACTTATCTACAAACAAATGCCTGCCCGTATCATCTGTTAATGATTGACCACTGTAATCATGAAACGCCTCTTCGAAGCGTGTAAAGAAATCTGAAACCGTTTCATCTGGCTTTTGTTTGCACGAAGCTAACATGGTCCAATCGATTTTTTTAGATGGGACGAGCGTTTTTAATTTAACCAAAATAGCCGCCGGGAGGTCTAAAATCAACTGACATGGCTTACATGCTGGTTCCCTATCTAAATCGGCTGCATTTATTTCTTTCCATGTTCCCCCAAGTATTGTTTCATCATTATTCTTACGAATTTGTCTCCACATGTCAGGCGGAAGAATTAACCCAAAAAACAAATCTATATCGACCAAAGTCATAACACAGGACGAAATAGCCCCTTCAACCCCTTCATAAAATGCCGCCGGATTTTTACGAAGGTCAGGTAAGGAATTTTTCAACGCCATAACATCTGCTCTATTCCAAGGCGTATACACCCAGTTATATATAAAATACCCCTTCGCATCCTTTGACATTTTATCACCATCTGTACCTTCCCCTTTTGGTGGAACATACAAAGGTGCGGCTTCACGCATAGGCATAACATGCATTGCAGAACTCTTATCTGAACCCCGGAGAGAACACTCCTTAGATTGCCCATTAGACTCCGGCCCGGACTCCTTATTCTTTTTCCGCTCGTCCCGCAATCTGGTAGTCTCATCTCGCAGCTGGATCAGTTGCTTGTAAAAGGCATCGACATCTGCAAGATCAAATATACCTTTATCCAGATTCTCACGGTGAACTGACACAACCTTAGGTTCTAGCGTATCTGAAAGTTGACGATATGCGATAACAACTTCATCTGCCAAAGTAGCCAAAAAATACAGTAATTCTTGTTCTGTCCAATTACCCCTTTCAGTAACAACTTCAGACTGAGAAACAAAATTCGTATTCACTTTACGAGCCCAACTACGTAAATGTGCGGATCTCTCCGCAAAAAACCTGACACCAGATGCACCCTTCTTCCCGGCTTATCCTGTCCATCGTCATCCGAATCTGCAGCTGGAGCCGTAGGCGAAACGTACGGAGGCGGTGATCGATCTAGCAATGAAAAATCATCAATTTCATTATTAAGGACAGGATAAAGCGGTCGACGAATAGGGAATTTGCAATTTACGTTCCCGTTCCTCCCTCTCTTTCTTTTCCTGAGCCTCCTTTTCCTCAAGCTGTAAAGCCTTATCACGAGCAGCCTTACGCTGCTCTTTGTCCGCCAAGGCAACTTCACGCTTCATACGTTCACGCACCGCTTTCTCCCACATTCGCACACAATCAAACATATTTTGTCTAGACCTTGGTTGAAACAAACATTGCTCCACAAACTGAACCTTACGCAAATCGAACGACCCATGTAGAGGCCATTGTAACTCGGGATCGGATCTAGTATACTTATGCCATAATTTACTGTACATTATAGGGGGAAGGCCGAATTTTATATACATCTCACGATTTGGAGTTCCTTCTGGGGGAGCCGGCTGTGATTCCGCTAACCTAATTGAGGTACCATTTCCAAAACAGCACATCCCTCGGAGTGTGCTTAAAACAGGCATGTTCACAGAGTAACACGAAAGCGTGATACCGTATAAAATGGCACTTACCGTACTTTACACAAATGTGCCGCTCAAAGGAAAAAAAACTAAATCAGAGAAACATCTCTACATGCCTGCCTATGTGAAGTGCACTACACATATAAATTCAAAGTTCACAAATTCACAAATTCACAAATGTTAGCTAACTCAAATCAAAATCATAGATCATAGGACTTCGGCAAGCGTCCGAGGACTACCTTACCGATCACAAATCATAGAACTTCAGTAAGCGTCCGCAGACTACCTTACCAATCACAAATCTTACCCAAATCTCAAAGGTCCAGATTCCAACTGCCAAGGTCTTTTAATCGAATTAGCCAAACGGCACTTTATCCAGCAACGCAGACTATCAAGAACTCAGTCGGAGACCGGCGCCACCTGGAAGGTCAGATCAGAAGGAAAGGAAGAAACACCGCGGGTGCCAAGACTCGGGTCACTCGGTGGCAGCGTACGCGTCCATGGCGAGTTTCCAAACCTTCGTCACGACCTCTCCTTCGGGCATCTGAGTCGCCGATGAGTCCCTTCGTGGTCGCCAATTTGTTGTATCGGGTTCCCAAGGCCTACATGTTCCGAAGATAACCCACTTACATTGAAAGAACTGTTGGCACGGAAACTGAAAAGTACAAAGAACAAGTTTATTAAGACCCCATGGGGTGGTGGTACATTCCTACAGCACCCTTCGGTAATGCAAGAAGTATCACACCGAACATCGGTGTGACCCGTTCTTTTATACAATATGCAGGTAATAAAAAGATAGGCGGTACAGAGTTACAGAGCGTTATGTACATATATGGTCATTTTTGGAACACTGCCAGCTCATTGGAGGGGTTACAACCCCGCTGGTCAGTTTGGTGGCACATTCCTGAGGGGTGACTGGTCAGTTGGGACTGCGCATGTACAGGCTTGACCGTTACTAAAAATAGCCTGTTGCTGGGCAAACTCGAGTGGTCAGTGGTACGGACAACGGACTAAAGGGCACGCTGGCCACGAGGCCGCTCATGATCTAAGATGGCCGCCGTAACAAACAAGATGGCGTTTCCAAGTATAGCCAATTTAAGCGGGAAAACGTGTAGCACAGCTAAGCGCTAACTCGGCCATTGTCAAATTACGACAAGCTGGTAGCTCCCCGGATTGTAAGAGGCAGAGAGTTCCACAGCTGTGGCGCCAGTAGTCCAAAGGAGCGACCTCCCAGGCGCGCTCTCTTCACTCGTGGGACAGTCGCTAAAAACAGGGATTCTGACCTCAGAGAGCGAGCCGGCCGATAGAAGGCAAGTCTCTTTTGGAGGTACTTCGCTCCCGTCGCATGGAGGGCTTTGTATGTCAAGGTCAAAGCCTTGAAGGCAATCCGTTTGCGGATTGGGAGCCAATGCAGGGTCTGCAGTAAGCCCGCAGCACTGGCACGTCTGTTCAGGCCAAAGATCGCTCTTGCCGCCGCATTCTGCACAACTTGGAGCCGCTGTAGCAGGTACTCTGGCAGGCCCAGGTACAGAACGTTTGAATAATCTAGCCTAGAGCCTATCAGGGCCTGCACAGTCAGCTTCCTGTGCTCCTCCGACAAAAGGGGAAGAAACCTCCGCAGCATCCTAAGGAAGCCGAAGCGGGTGCCCGACAGCCCCAGGATCTGGGACTTCATAGTCAAACCCTTGTCCATCTTGACCCCCAGGTTCTTAGCCACTTGGGATGAACAAGTGGGGGGGAACATACCAGTCGGCCACCATGCCTGCCAGTCTGGCTCCATGTCACACCCAAAGAAGAGTACCTCAGATTTATCGGAATTGCACTTGAGGCTGTTCAGTTGGAACCATTGGAACACGGCCCCAAGGCAATCCCGGATACTCTCCCCATCAAAGTCTCCTCCTCTCTTGCACGAGAAGAGGAGCTGGGTGTCGTCTGCATAGGATACGATCCGGGCCCCAAACGACTCCGCCAACGCCGCCAAAGGGGTCATGAAGATATTAAAGAGGGTCGGGCTCAAGATAGAGCCCTGGGGGACCCCAACTCCCAGAGGCGGCATCACGGCGGAGTCTGGCGAGGCCCAGACCGTTTGCCGGCGGCCAGCTAGAAAGGACGAAAACCAGCTGAGCACCGTCCCCCGTAGTCCAATCTCACTGAGTCTGGTGAGCAGGCCATCATGGGGGACGGTGTCGAAGGCCGCCGACAAATGCAGCATCACCAGCATGGCTTTTCCCCCAGCATCCAGCACCCCTTTGATGGTTTCTGAGACCACAAGGAGCGCAGTGCTGAGATTTGGGTGAAAGCCCGACTGGGTGGCATGCAGAATCTCATTCGTCTCTAGAAAATTGGACAGCACCGTCTGCACGTGCTTTTCTACAATTTTCGTGAGAGCTGGTAGCAGGGAGATAGGCCGGTAGTTGACTGGGGCCTTTGGATCCAGACCAGGCTTCTTAAGCAGCCATGACCATTGCCTGCTTCCAGGCCTGCGGAACCACTCCCTGGCTCAGCGAGAGATTCAGTAGTGGGTTAGCCAGTGGATTAATCACCTCGGCCAATCTCGCCAGAATTTTAGCAGGGCACGGGTCCAAGGGCGAGCCTGATTTCAAATTGCCCATAAGTGCTAAAGAGGCGGGCGCAGATATAGGTGGAAACACGCCCAACGTCACGCCTGGCGAGGCCGGGGGCGGTCGGTTGGCCTCAGAATTGATCAGCCCCGCGGGTACAGCTGTACTAGACAATTGACGTAGTCGTCTTGAATTAACTACTGGACGAGAACCTGATGATCATGAAAAGCTTATCTGAAATAGAGGGAAGCATGCTGCATTGATGAAAAAATTGCAGTCGCAGCTACAAGGCATGTGTGGCAAAGAGTCATGATGTAGCAGACATGACAGAGAAAATGTTGCAGTGGCGGATTAAGCTTGAACCCAGAGGGTCCCCATCATTAGTGATAGAGTGGAATGGGCCCACAATGTTGTAACTTCAATCAGGTTAAGCATGTTTTCTGTGAGAAATCTTTTTTTTCTTCACCATGATGGACTTTGGAATGTTGTATTAGGAGTCAAGAAGCAAGTTAGACATCTCAAATATACTTTCATTAACAGTTTAAATTCAGCCAATGAGGAGAGTTGATTTGTCATTTCAAAGCTTTATTTTTCATTAAGAGATTAGTAAAGTTCTTTTCTTTATTGTTTTGGTCTTTATTTAGTTACTCTATCAATCAAATATGTTTACAGAAATCTCTTCAAAAAGTATAGTTAGAACAAAGCATCCTTATAATAAAATACCTTTAAGCATTTTCCATAAAGGAATACGTTCCCTGTTCTATAAATCAAGACCAGAGCTTTAGATTTGAAGAACCCATGAACAGTTCAAATTCAGTGGAAAAGAGTGAAATCAACGGAGCATGACGTTTCAGAACTAAATTAGAGCAGCAGAACTTATCATAAAGAGCAGTTCATAAGACTCAGCAGGGTCTCAATGAATCCAAGGAGGTCAGCATATAGTTGCAGTAGCAAACTGTAATTCAAGATAGCAAAGTAAAGCAGAGAGGAAAAACAGTAGCAGCAGTAGCCACAACTGTCAAAGGTCTGGGTCTGGGTCAGTCCATCAGAGAAAAGCATTGAAACTGCCTAGGAGCATGCACTGATATATAAGTCATGAAAACATACCAAAAACGAACCAATCAGGATACAGAGGTTTTCGGTAAGCAGGTTCAGCTCCTCTGTCCCCACAGAAATACATGCAGATTAAACTTGTTATCGTATGGTTAGCTACAGACAGTCTTGCATGATGAGATTGTGGAAATATCAGGCATAGTTCCTATAGGCCTTACATACAGATCGTTCTTCTACATACAAATTTGTTTCACTACGAGAGCAATGAATTACTAAATAAAAGCCAAACTCCCTATTAGGTAATGTATTCTTTTACTCTATGAATCAATCATTATTTTTTAAAGGCACACATTTCTATTCAAACTTTATCTAAAACATAAGAAAATAGGAAGTCCATGACATTCAAGAATAAAGCAATGCATTTTGATAAATCGAATGATTCTTCAATTAGGACAATATCTCTAAGCATGTTATTTTAGGGTCAAGCTTCTAAATCGTGTGCACATTTCAGCAATATCGAGTTACCTTCTAGCTAGGAAAAATAACTTGCTTCACGGCGTTTTTATGGCCTCCCTAGATTGCCTACTGAGAATTTGCATATTTGAAATGTGTGGCAGTTTAATGTTACGTATTACGCTTTATGGCACATTTAGCTTACTATGGTAATTCATTTCTCATTCTAATTGACTCTATTCTAGTATGCATTTCATTGTAGGAGAGACAGTACACACTAAGGGGGTCATTATGATGGCGGATTCCCCGCATACTCCGGGCCGGCGGAAGCCACCGCCGGCCCGGAGTATGCGGGGAATCCGCCGAGGAGGCCTGAAAGACCCACCGCCAAATTAGGATGGCTGGTGGGTCTCACAATCTGTCCTCCACTTTTCCGCCGCGGTCGGAAGGCGACCACGGCGGAAAAGCACTAACATGGCTGGCGGTGTCTATCAGACACCGCCAGCCATATTAGGATGTAGGGAAAGTAATGCTTTTCCACGGCTGCTTTTCCGCCGTTGTGGGCCCCCTTGGTGAAGGTTGCGTGGGGGGTGCATCCTAATTGCCATGGAGGGACCGCCGCGTCCCATGCGGACGGTCCCTCCTACTCAGGGGTGGCGGACGGACGCAAGTCCGTCCGCCATCCTAATCGACCCCTATATACGAAACCCACAATAAAATAATATTTGTATACAGCAAAAATAGAGCGTTCTGCTTTACAGCTATAAAACTCTATTGGGTGAGCAGATCTCGACTCCTTCTCAGTGAACAAAGTGGAAGCATTGGAGACCTCACTGATGTCCACTCATTGAGAAAGGTAAGGATTGATTTAGCTCAAGGCAAGACCCAGGTACAAATTGACTGACAGCTGAGGTTTATGTGACTTACATGGATATAATGGCTCCAAGACTGGCAGATGTGTACATGGCTGCATTAGAGAAAGGGGGTTTGCCTGGCTTAACCAGAGAAGTACTGAATGCTCTGCTGACAAAACCTAGATGGGATAGATCATTGTATTGGCTATCGTCAATCCTTAACATCGACTACAAGATTCTCACCAAAGTTATAACAAACCAAATTAGAGGTTCTCTTGCCAACAGTTATTAACCCTGATTAAAACACACTTGTTTCAGGACTAAGACATTTTCTAGTATCAGACAGTTGTTTAATATCCTAGAAAACACTCCATGAGCTATACCTCAATCCTCTCACCCTTGATACTTACCCAGGCAATGTAGCCTGTAGCCAACATTATGCAAAACGATGGCAAGGATATCCATGTAAATGACACCACTCGTATTATGTTTTTATACGTGGCTGGGATACTGCTTTATGTGAAAGAAACAGTAGATCTGGCCTCAGCATTGAATGCAATGAAGGTCGCTGGAGATGTATCGGAATTACAAGCAAATTGGTGTAGTTCTTTGTGTCTCCTGATATACTTGATCTCAAGAGTCCAGGCATAACCTTTGATGGGATGATGACAATGATTACTATTTAGGGGTCCAGATATACTCCCCTGGACACTGTAGATGGCAATGTAGAAAGAGTGATAATGAAGCTAAAGGGTTGTATCTTTTTTGGGAGAATGTTCTTCAAGGAAAGAAGCTCTACCCTGGGTTTACCCTGATTCAGAACATTGACAGACACAGGGAGGACCCTCTGAAAGCATAATCTCCCATTGATGATGATAGACTATTGGTTCCAGACTTTAGATTGTATTATACAGCAGTACAACTACAATAGGTGGCCAAACGGGTTTCTAAAATACCTACATTAGAAGTACTTTATATGCTGTCAAAGTTTGGCAGAAACTGCCAGAGGCCCACACTGCTCTAGGATGCTTACCCATTTTACCCATCACTTTAAAGTACTACTATTCACCTAGTTGTTTTCTCCATGTTTTTTGCTTCTTTAACAGTCTGAACTATCCCTATTTCATTGAACCATATACTTATCATTTGACCCCGCTCCAAAGTGACGAAAAAAGAGAGTTTTAGCATAACTACCCACCCACGTGTGAGTAAGCATACTTATATCATGCTGTAGACCGGCTTTTTGGAGACCCCTCCCCCACTAGGAGAGTCAAAGCCAGCGGTGCAGGGGACACCTAGAATCTACGGGTTCTTCTTGCTTAAATCATACATTATCAAAGAGACCAGGACAACCAGCCATGGAGGGAAGTAAGTTATTTATTAGCTTGAGCTAAGGACAGGGTCCCAGAATGGTACAAAGACAATTCTACGGAGACTGCTGCTTCAATCCGCAGCGCACACATACTTATAGTACTAGCCATGCCCATTTGCACAATACATAGTTCCACATTTTGATAAGTTCCTCATCTGACAAGTTCTTCGTCAGTCTTGTGGTGCAATCATGGCCAGGGGACATCTGTCTCTGATTGCACAATGTACGCAGCCTCGTGCTTCCTTACTCAATTATGTGGTCACAGGGTGCAGCCTCGTGCTTCCTTGATCAGATGGTGTGGTCACGGAGCACAGTCTCGTGCTTCCTTGACCAGATGGTGTGGTCACAGGGCACAGGAGTTGGTTGTGACAGGCTGAGTTACCGACAATGGACATGATGCGGCTAAGTCTCTGATACAACTAGGAGGTGAGGCACACAGGCAGCTTCTCGGAATTGGCTCGACCACAAGGAGGAAGGAGGGTTGTGCAAGTTTCAACAGGGACGTGGAAAGCAATTCTTCACCAGGTTGCCGAGAGCATGGCAACACAAAATGGAGACTCGTGGGTCATTTTAATTACAGTTCAACAATGCACCGGTACAAAAACTGCTGCATTTTTATTGCTTCCTGGATGAACAGTATGTAAGAATAAAAATCATAGCCAGAGGCAGAGATGCAACTTACTACAGACAAACCACTCTCATCGCTACACTTTTCGTGGCTAATTTACAGAGTTCCAAGAAATGTTTAGAGCAGTAACCCATCTTATTGAATGTGTTAATATCTGGGTTTCATGTTGCAAGCTCTAATCTGCAGCAGCATATCTGGCATACAAGTGCTATCCCTCAGTTTACCCTAATTTCACCCTGGGGGCTCTTATATGTTCTCTGCAACGTTGCCACAGTCACAACACTCACCTTCTGATCAGTGACAAGATGCAGTAAACATCCTAGAAGGTTCTCATTCCCTTCCATCTCCACCGTCTTGTCGCTATGAAGAGGTCCGTTTATTCTTTCAGTCCTAATCTCCATGTAATTTTCTGGGCGAAACATCAGTCTTTTAATGTGGGATATTGCAAATAAATACAGGTCTCAGAAGAAGCATGTTCCAAAAAGATAGTGATAGAGCAAGCATTGACTGCTGGAACCAGAGTAATGGAGTAGCCAGATGGTAGGAAGGGTGATATGGAAGGGTCTGCTGGGGCGCGGAGATGAATAGATCCAGAAAGAAGTGATTAACAATGGTCACTGTTTTCTAGGTCAAATAGATGTTTTATGTAATACTCATGTAATAGTCAACTCAGACCAACAATATTCAAGAAAGATATTGATGTCCAGAAGAGTTATGTAATCATTCATGGAGAGGCGTGGCGCATCAGCCAGGGCAGGTGACTCTGGAGCATGGGGCTCGCGATCACCGGCAGCAGCTCAGCTCAGCATCATGGGATGCTGGGCAATAGCTTACTTAATCTTCCTGATGGCCTACAGAGCCTGGATACCCTTAGGGTTGATAAGTTGCTCTTTTACAAAGCTGGAATTATTCATCTACACAGAATGTCTTCAGACGTCGTCTTTCTTTGTCACAAGGTGTTTCCAACGTAATGCACCTTCCACCGATGATGCATGTTTTTATGTCTAGGCCTGCGTATGCTGAGCTTGCGCAGTCTCGCCGGCGAGATCTTATGTCTCTAGTACGGGGCTTAAACAAGCCAGCTCTTCTACATTGGCTGGCTTCCTAACTGGCGGCCAGCCATTGGAGAAGAGCTTTGCCTGTCACTCTAAGCCCCGTCCCTTTAGGATTGAGGGGCGTGTTTTTTCCTGTCCTTTCTCACTGTGAAGTCTTCAGGAAAAAACACGCCCCCATCACGTTGCCTGCACGCCCAAGTCGGCTCTACATTGGCTCTGTGTGCTCCTCTCATCGCCACCTCTCCCCCCACCCCTCTTCTCACCGCTCTCCTCCTCGGCTCTCCGCCATTAAAGCAGTGGCGAAAATTGACACTTCCTCGAAAACGACCCCTGTTTATTTGATCTTTAAATTGCTACTTGCCAAGTAATGTCACTCTTGGTGTCAGGTGTGCAGCAACCGACTGTCAGGTATGGCGTGTGCAGAGCAAAGGCTGTCGGAGGCACGCATGTATTGAAAATGTATCTGACTGCCAGAGCACAAACATTGCACTCCGAGGCGCTCTTTAGCACTGAGCTGGACTCCGGGCGCAGTGCTCATGAGGGCGGGGTCACAGAGGGTGACATGTACTGGCCGGGTGGCTATCGGCAGTGGACAGTATCACGGGAGCTCCTCCGTGGGGGAGTCCACTCATACTAACATCGCCACTCCGCAGTGTCTACTCACAGGCACTGGCCCTGTCTACTCACAGGCACTGGCCCTGCGTGTCCCCGGCCGTCCCAGTTGCATCAGACCTAGATGTCCTCTAGCATAGACGGACAGGCATGATCACCCAATCCAAACCAGCCCACTGACGGAAGTGGAAGCGCTGTAGGTAATTTCTGCTATGGGGCAAATGCTACTTCACACATCCAATCAACTTTCTCCTATCCAGCCGATCACAAGCCGCGGTACGGCTTTGTGATACCCCGATAGCCAATTACTAACTCACAGGAGCTCTCTTAGCCAATGACAGTTTTCAAGCCCGCAACCAACCCAGTATTTTGACCACGATTCGTCATGTGTAGATTATGTCTCTTTGTCTCTGACTGGTAACCAATATTTTGAGATTCCTTAAACTCTGGCTCGCTCACCATGCTATTCACGGAACTGAACCCGTGTTTAGGGAGAATACATGAAAAAAGGCTTCAAGCTCAAAGAACGAACTGTCCACATGCGGTCGTCCTAATTTGAGCGCAGCGGTTTAGAACAAAGGTACAGCGGGGTATGGTCGAGTACATGATCTGTGTATAGTAATGTAGAGACATGCATGTGGTGAGTGGGGTTTAGCAACGTATGTATTCTTGCAGTTGCAGTCCTTGCTCACTTCTAATACAATTATTATTTGTAAAGGAAATGGCCACGAATGAAGAATTGTCTTTTAGCAATTTATGACGGAGTCGTGGAGTCATTTTACGTTTAGTGAGGTACATTGGGCTAGAATTTGTGAAGTTGTATAGCGCATAGACTGCCATGAGTATGATGTTGCACTGTAATGGTAATGCTTTAGGTAAGCATGGTGTAAGTGAGACCCAAGATCATTCAGCGTGTCGAGGGGGACGATGACTGTGCTCATTTTTTCTTGCTCTGTTCACTGCTTGTGCGCGATTTATTTGTCTCTGTTCCCTGCTTGTGATTGTTTTTTCTTGCCTCTGTTCCCTGCTTGTGATAGTTTTTTCTTGCCTCTGTTCCCTGCTTGTGTGCGATTTGCTTGCTCTGTTCCCTGACTGTGCTCGTTTTTCTTGCTCTGTTCCCTGACTGTGCTCGTTTTTTCTTGCTCTGTTCCCTGCTTGTGCGCGAATTTCTTGCCTCTGTGAAATGAAATTAAATGAAATGAAATGAAAATTAAATTTATAAAGCGCTACAGTTGCCCTGAGTCGTCCAGGCGCTGAAACTAAACAAAAGATGCCTTCAGAAGCACAGGAAGTTACTGGTTACTGAAACAAAAAGGTTTTAAGCTGTTTCCGGAAACTAGTTAGGTTGGAGTTATCTCGCATCTGCAAAGGGAGGGTGTTCCACAATTTTGACACATTGTACGAGAACGAGCGTCCTCCTGTTCTGGCTCTAAAGATTCTAGGAATCTTGGCCAGTGATGCAGTTGAGGATCGAAGCACCTTGTTGGGCAGGTAAGGAGAAATCAGGGAGCGATTAATTTCTGCACCCATTTTCCAGAGGGTCTGATGAGCAATGCACAGAGCTTTGAACTTCACTCTGTCCCTAACAGGCAACCAGTGTAGGGTTCTTAGGCCAGTTTTTATTGAAGTCCTTCGTGGGACTCCCAATAGCGCAGGGTCAGCACAGTTTTGAGTGTGCTGGAGTTTTTGCAGGGTGTAATCTGGTGCTCCGAGATAGAGAGCGTTATTAAAGTCCAGGCGGGAATGGACAAGGCCCTGTATGATTATTTGTCTGGCCTCAAATGGAAGGAGGGGAAGAATTTTTTTGATCACCCTAAGGAGGCCAAAGCAGGTGGCCGACACCTTGGTGGCCTGTGTATTGAGGCTCAGCGACTTATCTAACCATACCCCCAGACTTTTGATGTTATCTCTGGGGGCGGGAGCCGCACCCATGCTCGCGGGCCATAACAGCTCCAAAGTAGAGGGGGCCGCCGGGCCCAGGAGCATGAGCTCGGTCTTGTCGTCGTTGAGCTTCAGACATGAGCTCATCATCCAACTCCTTACACCCTCCAGGCACGCCGCTAGATTGGGCGGTGATTGGAGGCCACTCTTCTGCGCAAGGGAGACCACCAGCTGGGTGTCGTCCGCATAGGAGATGATGTTGATGCCATGCGGACGAACAATCCCAGCCAGCGGCCTCATGTATGCGTTGAAGAGCGTAGGGCTCAAGGATGAACCCTGCGGGACTCCGCACCCCAAAGGCTTGCTCGATGACACGGATGTGCCGTCAAAGACCTGGAAGGTTCTGTCCGATAGAAAAGACTCGAACCAGACCACGGCTTCTCCGGACACTCCTAGGTCGGCGAGACGGTTCATCAGAATTTTATGATGTACCATGTCAAACGCGGCACTCAGATCGAGGAGGATCACTACCACTGACCCCCCCCCCCCCCGATCCAAGATCCGTCTCGCCTCCTCAGTCACAGCCAGTAGAGCAGTCTCTGTCCCATGTTTTGGGCGAAAGCCCGTCTGGGAAGCATCGAGGAGGTGGTTTTCCTCAAGGAATTTCGTCAGAATGGTGTTGACGTGCTTCTCCAGGATCTTAGAAGCCCATGGGAGCAGAGAAATCGGGCGGTAGTTGCTAGTGTTAGCTGGATCGAGGGAAGGTTTTTTTAGTAAGGCCCGTACCATTGCATGCTTCCATGTCGCAGGTACCATCCCACTCAGTATGGAAGAGTTCAACAATTCCAGGAGAGTAGGGAGAATGGTTTTACTGGCCAACCTCAGCGAGCCCGGTGGAGCAGGGTCACACGGAGAGCCGGATTTTATTTGTTGTGCTAGAGACTCCAATGTTTCCGGATTCAACAATGGAAAAGACTCCAGCTTATTGTCCGTGTCCAGAACTGAGTCCAAGCGTTGTGAAAGTGAATCAATGGCTGGATCGGGAAAGGAGAGGTAGATTTTATTCACTTTTTGAAAAAAGAAATCCACCAACTCGTTGCATTTAGAAGGGGAACTACTATTATCTATGGCAGGCGGGGAGGGTTTTATCAGGGAGCTTACTATACGATATATTTCTTTCGGCTTAGATTTAGCCGTTGTTATTTTATCATTATAGTAAGCTGCTTGCGAAGTTTTTATTGCCAATTTATAGTTCCTAATAGCTTCCCTGTACGTGGCTTTATCAGCAGGATTGTAGGTCATGTGCCATTTCCTCTCTTGTCTCTTGCAGAGGCGCTTTTGGTTTCTGATGTCTTCTGTGTACCACGGGGCTGATTTACTCTGCCTCTTTGACCTCGATAGGTGTGAGGGGAGAACCAAGTCAAGAGAGGTGGTGATCCACTCGTTGTATTTATTATTATTTGCCGTCGGGACATGGGAAAGTATGGGTCTAGTAGTGCTAAGAGCCTTCGTCCAATTGTCAATAGAGAGTTTGGACCAATTTCGGGTTTTCCGAGATGTAAAAGAGGATGGAGGGGGTTTGCTAGTGGTCCAGGTGAAGGCTATCAGGAAATGATCCGACCATGGAAGGCTGCTAATGGTGCCCACTTTAAGTTGGTCACTATTACTAAAAATCGGATCTAAAAGATGACCTTTTCCATGCGTGGCGGAGGGGACTAATTGCTCTAGTTGGATGGCAGCTAGACTTGACACCATCTCTAGTGTCGTGGGGTCCAGCAGGTTGTCAAAATGGATATTAAAATCCCTGCTTGTGATAGTTTTTTCTTGCCTCTGTTGATTTGCGTGCTCTGTTCCCCGACTGTGCTCGTTTTTTCTTGCTCTGTTCCCTGACTGTACTGGTTTTTTCTTGCTCTGTTCCCTGCTTGTGAGCAATTTTTCTTGCTCTTTTCCCTGACTGTGCTCGTTTTTTCTTGCTCTGTTCCCTGACTGTGCTTGTTTTTTCTTGCTCTGTTCCCTGACTGTGCTCGTTTTTTCTTGCTCTGTTCCCTACTTGTGCTTAATTATTTTTGCTCTGTTCCCTGACTGTGCTCATTTTTTCTTGCTCTGTTCCCTGACTGTGCTCGTTTTTTCTTGTTCTGTTCCCTGACTGTGCTCGTTTTTCTTGCTCTGTTCCCTGCTTGTGATCGTTGTTTTTCTTCTTGCCTCTGTTCCCTGCTTGTGATCGTGGTTTTTAGTTCTCGGACCGTAGGCTGCGCTTGCGCAGTCTCGCTCCGAGATTTAATGTCTCCTAGAGTGGGGCTTGAACCCGCCTCTCTTCTCCATTGGCTGGCTTCCTAAACAGAAGCCAGCCATTGGAGGAGAGGGGTGTCACTCCATTCAAGCCCCGTCTTTTTCGGATTCGGGGCGTGTTTTTTGCAGTTTTCTCACCGTGATGTCAACCGTCACTCAACAGCAAAAACCACGCCTCCGAATGCGAAAATGTCGGCGCTTTTCTGACGCCATTTCTGCCCGACCGCCGCCGCAAGAAGTCGAGAAGCTGCCGAGCCCTCCGGTGAGTGCTTGCTGTCCTGCCCCCTCATTGCTCGTGCTTGCTGTCCTGTCCCCTCGTTGCTTGTGCATGCTGTCCTGCCCCCCTTGTTGCTTTTGCTTGCTGTCCTGCCCCCCCATTGCTTTTGCTTGCTCTCCTGCCCCCCTCGTTGCTTGTGCTAGCTCTCCTGCCCCCTCGTTGCTTGTGCTTGCTGTCCTGCCCCCCCTCGTTGCTTGTGCTTGCTGCCCCCTCGTTGCTCGTGCTTGCTGTCCTGCCAACTCGTTGCTTGTGCTTGCTGTCCTGCCCCCTCATTGCTTGTGCTTGCTGTCCTGACCCCCCTCGTTGCTTGTGCTTGCTCTCCTGCCCCCCTCATTGCTTGTGCTTGCTGTCCTGCCCCCTCGTTGCTTGTGCTTGCTGTCCTGCCCCCTTATTGCTTGTGCTTGCTCTCCTGCCCCCCTGAATGCTTGTGCTTGCTGTCCTGCCCCCCTCATAGCTTGTACTTGCTGTCCTACCCCCTCTCGTTGCTCGTGCTTGCTGTCTTGCCCCCTCATTGCTCGTGCTTGCTCTCCTGCCCCCTCGTTGCTTGTGCTTGCTGTCCTGCCCCTCGTTGCTTGTGCTTGCTGTCCTGCCCTTCTCGTTGCTTGTGCTTGCTCTCCTGCCCCCCTCGTTGCTTGTGCTTGCTGTCCTGCCCCCTTGTTGCTTGTGCTTGCTGTCCTGCCCCCTCGTTGCTTGTGCTTACTCTCCTGCCCCCTCGTTGCTTGTGCTTGCTGTCCTGCCCCTTCGTTGCTTGTGCTTGCTGTCCTGCCCCCCCTCGTTGCTTGTCCTTTCTCTCCTGCCCCCCCTCGTTGCTTGTGCTTGCTGTCCTGCCCCCCCTCATTGCTTGTGCTTGCTGTCCTGTCCCCTCGTTGCTCATGCTAGCTGTCCTGCCCCCTCGTTGCTTGTGCTTGCTGTCCTGCCCCCTCGTTGCTTGTGCTTGCTGTCCTGCCCCCTCGTTGCTTGTGCTTGCTGTGTTGTGCTTGCTCTCCTGCCCCCCCTCGTTGCTTGTGCTTGCTGTCCTGTCCCTCGTTGCTTGTGCTTGCTCTCCTGCCCCCCTCGTTGCTTGTGCTTGCTGTCCTGCCCCCTCCATGCTTGTGCTTGCTGTCCTGCCCCCCTCGTTGCTTGTGCTTGCTCTCCTGCCCCCCTCGTTGCTTGTGCTTGCTGTCCTGCCCCCTCATTGCTTGTGCTTGCTGTCCTGTCCCTTGTTGCTTGTGCTTGCTCTCCTGCCCCCCTCGTTGCTTTTGCTTTCTGTCCTGCCCCCTCGTTGCTTGTGCTTGCTGTCCTGTACCTTGTTGCTTGTGCTTGCTCTCCTGCCCCCCTCGTTGCTTGTGCTTGCTCCCCTGCCCCCCTCATTGCTTGTGCTTTCTGTCCTGCCCCTCTTGCTCATGCTTGCTGTCCTGCCCCCTCGTTGCTTGTGCTTGCTGTCCTGCCCCCCCTCGTTGCTTATGCTTGCTCTCCTGCCCCCCCTCGTTGCTTGTGCTTGCTGTCCTGCCCCCTTGCTGGTTGTACTTGCTCTCCTGCCCCCCTTGCTTGTTGTGCTTGCTCTCCTGCCCCCACCTCGTTGCTTGTGCTTGCTCTCCTGCCACCTTCTGCTTGCTGTCCTGTCCCATCGTTGCTTGTGCTTGCTGTCCTGCCCCCTCATTGCTTGTGCTTTCTGTCCTGCCCCCCCTCATTGCTTGTGTTTGCTCTCCTGCCCCCCCCCCTCGCTTGTGTTTGCTCTCCTGCCCCCCCCTCGTTGCTTGTGCATGCTGTCCAGCCCCCCGTTGCTTGTGCTTGCTGTCCTGCCCCCTCGTTGCTCGTGCTTGCTGTCCTGCCCCCTCGTTGCTTGTGCCTGCTCTCCTGCCCCCCCTTGTTGCTTGTGCTTGCTGTCCTGCCTCCTCGATGGTTATGCTTGCTCTCCTGCTCCTGCCTCGTTGTTTGTGCTTGCTCTCCTGCCTCCTCGTGCTTACCGTCCTGCCCCATCGTTGCTTGTGCTTGCTGTCCTACCCCCCATTGCTTGTGCTTGCTGTCCCCCCCTCGTTGCTTGTGCTTGCTGGCCAGCCCTCTCGTTGCTCGTGCTTGCTGTCCTGCCCCCTCGTTGCTTGTGCTTGCTCTCCTGCCCCCTCGTTGCTTGTGCTTGCTGTCCTGCCCCCTCGTTGCTTGTGCTTGCTGTCCTGCCACCTCGTTGCTTGGGCTTGCTGTCCTGTCCCTCGTTGCTTGTGCTTGCTCTCCTGCCCCCTCTTTGCTTGTGCTTGCTCTCCTGCCCCCCTCGTTGCTTGTGCTTGCTGTCCTGCCCCCCCTCGTTGCTTATGCTTGCTGTCCTGCCCCCCCCTCGTTGCTTGTGCTTGCTGTCCTGCCCACTCGTTGCTTGTGCTTGCTGTCCTGCCCAATCAATCAATCATGACACTTGTATAGCGTGCTACTCACCCGGAAGGGTCTCAAGGCGCTGGGGGTGGGGGGGGGGGTACGTTACTGCTCGATGAGCCAGGTCTTGAGTTGCTTCCTGAAGGAGAGATGGTTCTGGGTTAGCCGGAGGTGGATGGGGAGGGAGTTCCATGTCTTGGCTGCCAGGTAGGAGAAGGATCTTCCACCGGCAGTGGCTCTGCGGATGCGTGGTACTGCAGCGAGGGTGAGGCTGGTCGACCGTAGCTGGCGGGTGGGCGTGTAGAAGGTCAGGCGGTTGTTGAGGTACTTGGGGCCCAGGTCATGGAGAGCCTTGTGTGCGTGGGTGAGGAGTCTGAACGTGATCCTCTTGCTGACGGGGAGCCACTGCAGGTCTTTCAGGTGGTCGAAGATGTGGCTGTGTCGGGGGATGTCCAGGACGAGTCGTGCGGAGGCGTTCTGGATGCGTTGAAGTCTTTTCTGAAGTTTGGCTGTGGTTCCGGCTAGAGGGTGTTTCCGTAGTCCAGTCGGCTGGTGACGAGCGCCTGGGTGACCGTCTTCCTGGTTTCGGTGGGGATCCATCGGAAGATCTTTCGGAGCATGCGCGGAGTGTTGAAGCACGATGATGAGACGGCGTTGACTTGTCTGGTCATCGAGAGGGAGGAATCCAGGATGAAGCCCAGGTTACGTGCGTGGTCCGTTGGCTTGGGAGTGGTGCCTAGGGCAGGGGGCCACCAGGAGTCGTGCCAGGTGGAGGGAGATGATCCTAGGATGAGGACTTCCATCTTGTCTGAATTCAGTTTCAGGCGGCTGTTCTTCATCCACTCGGCGACGTCTTTCATCCCTTCGTGTAGGCTGTCTCTGGCGGTGGCGGGGTCGTTGGTGAGGGAGAGGATCAGCTGTGTGTGGTCGGCGTAGGAGACGATGTTGAGGTTGTGTTTGCGTGCGATGGCTGCAAGGGGGCTCATGTAGACGTTGAAGAGGGTGGGGCTGAGTGATGATCCCTGTGGTACGCCGCAGATGACTTCGGTGGCCTTGGATCTGAACGAGGGGAGGCGGACTCTCTGGGTTCTTCCGGCGAGGAACGAAATGATCCACTCCAGTGCCTTCTCTTGGATTCCGATGTTGCTGAGGTGTTGCACTAGGGTGCAGTGGCAGACAGTGTTGAACGCTGCGGAGAGGTCCAGGAGGATGAGGGCCGCTGTTTCCCCGTTGTCGAGCAGGGATATGATGTCGTCAGTGGCTGCGATGAGGGCGGTCTCGGTGCTGTGGTTGGCGCGGAAGCCGGATTGCGAGTGGTCGAGGGATCCGTTCGTCTCGAGGAAGGCGGCAAGCTGTCTGTTGATGGTCTTCTCGATGACTTTGGCAGGAAAAGGGAGGAGCGAGATGGGGCGGACGTTCTTGAGGTTGGTGGGGTCCGCTGTTGGTTTCTTCAGGAGGGCGCTGAGTTCGGCGTGCTTCCAGCTTTCCAGGAAGGTGGCGGTTTTGAAGGAGGCATTGATGATGTCCCGGAGATGGGGTGCGATGATGGAGTCGGCCTTGTTGAAGACGTGGTGGGGGCAGGGTTCGGTTGGGGATCCGGAGTGGATGGTGTTCATCGTGCGGGTGGTGTCTTCAGTGCTGCCCGGGGTCCAGGCACAGAGGGTGGTGGTGGGGGGCGTAGGTTCGGTGGTTGGGTGCGTGGTTGTTGCGCCGAAGCTGTTGTGTATTTTGGCAATCTTGCGGTTGAAGAACGTTGCTTGTCCTTGCTGTCCTGCCCCCTCATTGCTTGTGCTTGCTGTCCTGGCCCCTCGTTCGTTGTGCTTGCTCTCCTGCCCTGCTATTGGCATTGTAAATGACTATGCCATTTATTTATGTTTTAAAAACAAAAACATAAATAAAAATAATGTCATAAGCAATGCCAATAGCTTTAACTTTAAGAATGCCGAGACCATTGCATTGTAAATAATTGTTCTTCTTGCCTCTGTTCCCTGCTTGTGATCGTTGCTTTTCTTCTTGCCTCTGTTGATTTTCTTGCTCTGTTCCCTGACTGTGCTCATTTTTTCTTGCTCTGTTCCCTGACTGTGCTCGTTTTTTCTTGCTCTGTTCCCTGCTTGTGATTGTTGTTGTTCTTCTTGCCTCTGTTCCCTGCTTGTGATCGTTGTTTTTCTTCTTGCCTCTGTTCCCTGCTTGTGATCGTTTTTTTTTTTCTTGCCTCTGTTCCCTGCTTTTGATCGTTTTTTTTCTTTCTTGCCTCTGTTCCCTGGGACGTTACTGGGCAGAGATGGGTGTGTGGCTGACCTACACCGAGGGAAGCAACGGGTGAGCTCTGGGAGTTGGTGAGGGCCTCGAATAACCCATTTGTAAATAAGGAGACTCCCCGGGGAGAGGGTGTGTGTGTGTCTCTGTGGCTTTGTGTGTCTCTGTGGCTTTGTGTGTGTGTGTATGGCTCTCTGTGTGTGGCTCTCTGTATCTGTGTGTGTCTGTGTGTGTGGCTTACTGTGTGTGTGTGGCTGGGTCTGTGTGTGTGTGACTGTGTGTGTGTGTGTGGGCTCTCTGTGTGTGAGTGTGGCTCTGTGTGTGTGTGGCTCTCTGTGTGTGTCTGTGGTGCTGTGTGTGTGGCGCTGTGTGTGTGGCTGTGTGTGTGTGGCTGTGTGTGTATGGCTGTGTGTGTGTGGCTGTGTGTATGTGACTCTGTGTGTGGGGGGGCTCTGTGTGTGTGGCTCTCTGTTTGTGTGTGGCTCTGTGTGTGTGTGTGTGGCTCTGTGTGTGTGTGTGGCTCTGTGTGTGTGTGGCTCTCTGTGTGTGTGTGTGTGGCTCTATGTGTGTGTGTGTGTGGCTCTGTGTGTGTGTGGCTCTGTGTGTGTGGGTGTGTCTGTGTGTGTGTGTGTGTGTGTGGCTCTGTGTGTGTGTGTGGCTCTGTGTGTGTGTGGCTGTGTGTGTGTGTGTGTGTGTCTGTGGCTCTGTGTGTGTGTGTGTGTGTGTGTGGCTCTGTGTGTGTGGGTTTGTGTTACTATCCTTGTGGGGACTTGGGCATGATAACACACTCACGCTGTGGGGACTTGATTTTGTTGCACACACTGCAATGCAAAATGCGATGCAGTGTGTACAACGAAATTCGTTTTATTTATTTTTATGTTTACTTACCTTTTAAAGTCCGTAATCCATACATTACTACCCCCCACCCTGCCCCTCCCTCTCCCCATGTCACCGGCCGGCCGGTACTCCCACTACCGGCCGCGGCTGCCACTAACCTTCTTGTTTTTAGGAAACAACTAAAAACATGGCTATTTAACTCTTAAGGTTTCCCTCTGCCACACATCTTCTTGGTCTGCCCATGCTCTCAGAAGAATTATGCTTCCAGCGCCAGGACACCTCCGGGTAACCGTGCGCTTTACAAACTGGATTAACATAACATAACGAAGACGCAATTCAAGTGAGAGTTCCGGGTCCAGGATTGCAACAAAAGATGCATGAAAGTGAATCTGGTACATTAACAGCAAAACGACAAGTACATAATCTGAGGAGGAAATGGGTGCTCTTTTGAATGGTTTAGCATCAACCCTAGGAGGTTCTAACAAAAGTAAACTGGTACTGAAGAGAGGGAGAGGGGGAGCGTCAATGTGAGGCAGTTCATCAGTGAATCACCTGGGAAATGAGGAATGATGGAGAGGCTATGGGTGCAGTCCACAGGCTGGAATGATGGGGATCGATTTATTAATTTATGATAACATCCTATGAGAAACAAGAGCTACATAACACGGCAGGCACTTAACGCCCAAACCTTAGAACAGAAGCCACAAATTTCCCAAGGTGAAGAACCGTAGCCACAAATTTCCCAGAACAATGCAAGTTTTGAAATGGCATATTCAACACTTCAGAGAAGATGATGAATAAACCTATTTCAGTATTCTGGGTATGCCCAGATGTGGGTTCCATGACACTGTTTTATTGGAAAAGGGAATGAGGCGCATGTCGCCTCAACCAAACGCACTGCCAAATCTGCCGCGTTGGCAATCATTGTCGTATAATGAATCCAATTTTAGTTGTTTTCATTTTCTTGCAGTATCCATAATTTAATCATTTTCTTTCAAGTGTAAGTCCCCGTCAGGAAGTGAATGCCAATTTTCAAAATCTTCTATTGTTCAAACTGTGCCGCAATGGCCTCTTGTAGGATCAGGACAAAAGCGTAGTTCATCATGGCAGTGTTTATTCCAATAAAACCCAATGCATTTTAGGCATCACAGTGCCCTTCGTCAGGGGTCACTACAAATAATCAAACAAGAGTAATTTTAAAATTATACGTTGTATATAACCTTAGTTCATAATAATCCAATAATCGATAGTATGTTGACGTACCCTTCATTTACAAACCCTCCGTATTACTAATCTAAGCATTGCCCAGTTAACCAAACAGTTAAAACCCCTGTGTTGTCCTAGTATAACCCGCTGTGTAATCACTCGTATTTAGGTAGTATTCTGTTCCTCACTTTCATCAAATTTGTCAAATTAAGCTTTATCTGAAGCGTTCTAAACTATTCAATCTTTCATTCCGATGCTCCTACCTGCCACAAGTCTTTAGCAACCTCTCCTTCGTCTCAACGTACTTTGATTTCCTGTAACTGCATTCTATTATGTTCAATTACATGTCAAGTATGGTCCTTGAAAATTATTGGGAGGCAAATCTATAGCGAGGCTGTTAGTGCTTGGTGAGACAAATATGATTGAAAGTTGATTTTATGAAGGATACTATTTCACTAATTGGGATGGTTTGTTATGATTAAATCAAAACACAATTGTACTGGGTTGGTGCATGATCGTGTAGCAGGTGCTGAATGGGGGTGAGATATTAAAAGAAAATATGGAATGAGCAACATTGCTTTATTTATTCTAGATTCCCTCGTAGGTAACTAATTGCTTACTTTGGAAAGCACAAGTGTAGGATAACATGCATTGGGTGTAATCCATGCTTCGAAATGCCGGAGGTTGGATGTTAAATACGTACATTTGAATTTTGTGTCTTCAGACCTTTTAGCTTAGGCAATGTTTTTTTTTGTTTTTGTGCAATTGATTTTAGGTAGAAAAAAATGACAAAGTGGACATCTTGTAATGGGTTTGCAGATAAACCATGACAAGATGACCACCCTATGTACATATGTACGTACGCTGGTAATTGTGTAATATTTTTTCAGAATTCCATAAGAAACATTCTTGCAAGATTTCTGGGCAGACATTTTGTAATGCTTTTAAACCCACTAAATTACGTCCCCCCCTCTTGATATATTGTAGGCGGGCTGCTAACAGCAAGTCTGGGGAGAGGGCGCCAGGGGGTCATAGGGGAGAGTGTAAAATCTAACAAGCATTGGCAAAGCCAATAGGTCTCGCCTTTGGGACCTTATAAGTGTTTAGCTATGCAACAGTAGGTGTTGTTGCACCAATGATATTGTGCTGCATAACTAAATACTTCTAAGGTCCCAAAAGCGAGACCTATTGGCTATGCCAATGCTTGTTCAAAGGGGGCCACAAAACGTTTTTTTTCCGGACTGCAGTGACTGCAAGCACATCGATGGATATGCGTGTGCTCACACTGCTCACTTTTCACTAGTGGAGAAGTTACGGCATGACGTCATGCCAGAGGAGCGTTGTAGGGGAGGGGAAATCCTTTAAAGAAAGTGATTTTCTCGCTGGATTTCCGTTCTCTTTTTGAAACTCAGGAACAACAACGTTGTCGTGGTGCCACTAGGGCTTTAAGTGGAAGCTTTTTCAATATTATATACAAGCCATAGTTGCTGCCTATTTATGCTTTGATGTGTGCGAGAGTTTAAAAAAAAGCTGAATTAAAATATTTTTTATGTGAAACTTTTTTCTAAGCTAATGTTAAGAATACTAAATCTCCAGAGAAGTGTAGCATCCTGAAAATGACCCAACAAGTCTGTTAGTGAAGATATTTCCACTGATTAGAGCGGCAGACCCTGATGCAGAGGTCTGGCCTGGGACCAGGGTTCAATTCCCGACACGGCAGGGTCCTGAGCCCAAAAATGTCCAAAAACTCGATAATTCTTGCCTCGGTGCCTACTCTAATCATGGGGTCCCACGCTGCAACTCTGGGCAATAGCATGCCTAATCTCCACTACGGCGGCCCACCCGCTGCGGGATGCCTGGCTTCCACCTTGGGGATGTCCAGTAGGGGTTATCTCACAGGGAAAAGCCAGGACGGGTTCCCAAGGCAAGCGCCTTGATGCCTTCGGGTGATACGTGCGCTATATAAGTCGCAATACATTTACATGCCAGACCCAAAGTGCAGTGAGTAAATGAATGTAGTGAACGAGTTCCACTTCTCCAGAAGGATTTGTAGGGTGGAGGCATACTATATATATTGTTATATAAACATTGTTTGACTGCCCTTGGGGCTGTTTGCCACATAATTTAGCTGGTGATTACTTGCTGCCCCCCTTGCACTTCATGGGGGCATGGGTTATTCATGGGCCCTACTAGTTAAGCCATTGATTTCTAAGCCTTTACCTGCAACACGAAAAACATCAACTTAAGTCATGTTCAGACAATAAAATCAGAATGAGTATTAAAACATGAAGTGCGATTTTCTCGTGGAATTATAGTCTCAAAAGTAATGTTTTTTATACATATTCATTTACCATTTATTTATATACTCTCGACATTTATTTGCATACTTTAAGCTTTGCAAATTGCAGCATTCATGCCTAATGGAGCAAGGAACTGTACATGTGCAGCTCCTAAAAAAGGCCTCCACTGGCTTGGTTTCTAATCCTAGCTTCTCTGCATGAACTAATTGTGTGCTTCTAGACATATCCTCACGTGTTTCAGTCAATTCGTCTCCCAAACTGGTACCCTGGAGTAAGCAAGCACTGTACTCTGAAAAAAATACATGAATTTGCATATGTTTCATGAAGAAGAGATGCCTGTGGTTCTTAGTGGCTGGGGCATAATGGCAACACCTTTCAGAGGGGGCCCTTTCTGCCCAAGGCCAATGATATCTGTGAGATATAGAACTTGGGGCCCCTCTACACATTCTGAAGGAGGGGGCATCATTTCATGTCAGGCCACTGCCTAATGGCTCTATGCTTGTTCTCAATTATCCTTGAGTAATGTAACTGGTGCTCATATAAAGCGCTCCGATACCTTCGGGTCGAGTTCGCGCTATATAAACTCAAAAAAATGGAAACATATGCAAGGAAGCTAGCTATTCCATATTAGTTCTTCATGAAAGCAAAAGCCCAAATTTGAAGAAGAGGTTCTCTGCATTGATATATTATTAGGCAGCCCTGGCGGCTGACCCACGCGTGCCCTCTCCTCCCCCGTTTGACCTCCTCTGAGGCGCTTGAAAGATGCCCTGTCAGCGCCGGGGCTTATCCTGCAGCCCTGCAGCGGGCTCCTCGCGGAGGGCGCGTTTGCCGCTGCTCTGCGGGGTTATCTGTGCAGATAGCGCTATCCGTCACTGCCCCTCACACACCAGGGGCACGGAGAGAAGAGACTCAGCGGTAAACTTTTACTCGGAATCTCCCCCCTCGCATCCTCAGCAGGTAAACTGTACGGCCTCTGTTGACCCCATCACCTCAGCTTTGAGATGGTGTTGAGGTAACGATGAGCGAGGTACAGTAAGGCACCTTCTGACCCCGGTCGCCAGGTGATGGATCAGTCCGAGGTCGGCGGGAGTCCAAGGGCCAGGTTCCCCACAGTTCACGCATGCGCAGTCCGATGTTAAATAGTACACAGCAAGGACTGGTGTTCAACCGTATTCATTTACCCGCAGCTGGTTTGCACCTTTCCACCTCTCTCACATAAATCTTCGGGAATACACAGTGCATAAAGTTACACCTATCCATAGTACACGGAGGGTCGATTCTAGGATTTTTGGGGCCACAGTCAAAACAGGAATGTTTGAGGGCCCTCTTGTTTGCATACCACGTGACATCACTGGAAAGGACATCACAGGAAGTGCTATTAATAGACTATTGAAACTCGAGTATTTATTCTCCTTTCACCTGCTGGGCCTCAGTGTCATAGCTCTGAGACCCGGGCAAAGGATTCCTCTGGTCTGGGCCTCACAGCTATGACCTAGTGATGTGAGGATTAGCAGAAGTAGAGAAAAAAAATAGATTACATGTATTATATTATATTGTAATTACATTTATATAGAGCCTACTACCACTGACGAGGCGTCAAAGCATTTTTTTGGCGAGTAGCACGCTACTCCAGTAGAAGTAAAGGATTAGTGGTGAATTAGTATAGTGAAATATGAAATTAATTTGAGTGGTGGATATGTTAAGTCTGTTATTTGGATTGAGAAGAATAGTGGAGGGATAGAAGAGGGAAAAGGTTTACATTTATATAGCATTTGTTACCCCATATGAGGTGTTGAAGCGCTTTTAGGCAGTAGCACGCTACTCCGGAACCAAAAAACGATTAGTGGTGAATTAGTATAGGGGAGTATGAAATTAATTTGAGCAGTGGAAATGTTAGTCTGTTATTTGGATTGAAAAGGATAGTGGAGGGATAGAAGAGGGAAAGGTTTGCATTTATATAGCGCTTGCTACCCCTGATGAGGTGTTGAAGCGTTTTTTGGGCGTGTATCACGCTACTTCGGAACCTAAACAGGATAAGTGGGGAATTAGTATAGGGAAATATTAAATTAATTTGAGTGGTGTACATGTATGGTGCCCCATACATGTGAGCCCAAACAGGTGAGCTTAACTCGGTGCCCTGGGCTGCCCACAAAAGCTTATGCCTAGCACCAGCCGTGTGCACATGTGAGTCACACTCATAACTAAAAGGCTTTGTCAAGCGTGTGCTTGGTTGTTTAATTTTTTTAGGAGGATTAGAGTTCATAACGAGCCATAATTGAGAGCTTTAGCATTGATCCAAAAGGCATTGCTGATTTCTCACAGTGCCTGTCAATGGTCAAAATAATTGATTTGCTTGCCCCACCACTTATACGTGTCATCACCTGTCACTGGCTACAATAGCTATACCAGTGAGTACATCATAAAAAAATAGAAACAACTTTGGCTGCACCATGAACGCATTGTGGGACGGCACAACAGTGTGGAACAAAGCCATTCATCCATTTTTAAATAGAATTGTTTGTGTACTATTAGGAGCACATACACCTTCTCTGTAACACTGCGGGTTAGAATATAAGCAATAGCACACTTTGAAAATGCTAAGCAGTAGTTACCTCTCTGGGCTTTATTTTCTAAGTGTAGTGCAGGCGATCATAACTCGATGTGCAATGTGGTGTACTCCTGTGTGGGCTTTTATAAGGGTAAGTAAATCGATGCAATGGTTTACGAGGCGCTAAGGGGCACGAGGCGCTAAGGGGCACGAGGCGCTAAGGGGCACGAGGCGCTTTGGGGCACGAGGTGCTAAAAACAGTCTATTGGACTGAACAAAGCGTGGGGGGCTTGAGGCGCTAAAAACAGTCTATTGGGCTGAACAAAGCGTGGACTAGCGGCTGATAAGAAAAAGTAACGCTCATAATTGATTTTGGATCTATTCTCCAATTAGAAGCCTTCAAGGGAAGTGGATGGCGCCAAAAAGGCTTAAAGCCTCCAAGTAACCCCTGGTGTTAGAGCAGTTGATAAAAGAATCTACTGCGGAGAGCAGAGTAACAAGGGCGAGTATTAAAAGCCGGAAAGTAAGGGCCAAAAAAAACTCTGGCAAGAAGCATAATAAAAAACCCCATAGGGGGGGATGCGCAAGTTACTCAAGCTAAAAAAGGTGTAGTCGCCTCTAAATCACTGAAGGACTTTGTTGGTAAACATTTTAGAAAAACATGCTCTCCAGGAAAGTCTGCAGACCTCGGTCAACAGTCTAATGATGGATCTCTGGTCTGCAGGGACGATCTACCGGTCTGTTTGGAGGGATCAGAGGTGGGTCTTACCCTATCTGATCTTACAAATTTAGATCAAAGTGAGCTAAGCTTCAGCTGCCTGCGCTGGAGGATGCCGAGTTTAGGTCATCATTGGGTACTGCCATTCTATCCTACTTTGAGGAGAATGAGGATTCAGCAAGCCATCCTATGGTGGAATGGGATGCCCACAAAGCGACCATCCGGGGGCACTGTATAGGGACCACATGGAACATCCGCGCACAGGTGTCTGCGTCCCTGACCCGCATAGAGTCCGAGCTTCTGCAGTACGAGCGAGAGGGGGAAAGAACGGGTAGGCATGCACTTAGGCTTGGGGAGCTACGTGGTGAGCATGCGGTCCTACTTGAGCGACTGCGGTGACACAACTATGCAGTGCATACGGCCAAGACGCACACGAAGGCGGATAGAGCTGGCCATTTGCTGGCCTGGCTGATACAGGCCACAGAGCGCAATGTCCCAATTGGTGCCATCCGCTTGGGGGGCGGGACAGTGGTGTATACGCAGCGTGAAATTCACCAGGCGCTCAGCGATCATTATCGGGACCTGTATAGAGCTCGAGACACTGGTCAGGAATATGCAGTGACTGAATTTCTGGAGTCGGTTGCGCTGCCTACTGTCACAGAAGCCCAGAGGGCAGAGCTGGATGCCCCGCTCACGTTAGAGGAGGTGGGAGATGTGGTCCAGGCGTTTGCAACGGGAAAAACACCGGGCCTGCCGGCCGAATACTGCAAAGCGAATAGGGACATCCTAGCACCTCAGCTTCTTCAGATGTATAGGGCATCAATAGATGAGGGCCATCTTCCGTCCTCTCTACGAGAAGCGTTCTTGGTGTCCCTACCTAAGCCCGACAGAGACCCCATGTCCCTGAGCTCGTATCGCCCGTTGGCGATGCTTAACACTGACTATAAGATACTAGCCAAAATACTTGAGAGCGTCTGGCGCCGATGGTTCCGCATTTAGTCCATCCGGACCAAAATGGTTTCGTACCAGCAATGTCCACATCTCTGAACCTCAGGAGGTATTACCGAGTAGCGACAGAGGCAGCAGGGGTCTGGCCCAGAGCGGGGTGCCTGGTGCTGGACTTAGAAAGAGCCTTTGATTGCCTTGAGTGGGGCTATCTACTGGCGGCATTGGAGGCGTACGAACTGGAAGGGAACTTCCTGCAGATGGTGGGACTTCTGTGCCACTGGAGGGCTCGCCAGGGGGCGAGGGTGTCCTCACACGCCACATGCTAGAGCAGTGGCAGGAGGCGGATGTTCAGACGTTAGGCGACTTATACCAGGACAGAGCCCTGATCCCCTTCGAGACGCTGGTCGCAGAGGTTGGGCTCCATCCCGGGGGGTTCCTCATGCACAGATCCCTCACGGCCCGAATGGCGGCTGGATGGGGCGAAATTGCGGAGGAGCCGGCGCAGCACTTCACAATTCAATCCCTGCATGTCATGGGCAGGAGAAGTCATCTAATTAAATGGTTTGCAGCATCCCTACGGATACATACGGAGCTGGATCTGACCCCTCTCCGCGGAAAGTGGGAGCGCGATATGGGACATATGTTGGCGGACAAAGAATGGGAGAAGATACTTAAAAGCCCAGTGCGCATCCCCAGAAACATGCGCTTTCGCCAGATCCAAGTATATATAGTTCACAGGGTGACAAAGGCAAAAACAACAGTTGATGGACAAAATGCAAAACAATGTAATACGTTCACCCCAGTACAGAGATCTGGGCCTAAATCCATCGTTTTTTTGCACTCCACACCACCCCAGTTCAGACATGGCCATATGCAAATCAGCCTTGACCCTGTGCCTCATGGGAACAGTCCAGCCCTAACTGCCAAGCCATGTCTTTCCTGGACCGGAATCAAGCATCCTAGGACCGGTTTCTGGCTATCAGCCGTCATCAGCCAGGATAACTTGACTCCAGTGGTGTGGCGAGCATGGGACTCACGTCTGAGCATACCCATCCCACTCGGGGTGACAAATGCAAAAACAACAGTTGATGGACAGAATGCAAAACAATGTAATACGTTCACCCCAGTACAGAGATCTGGGCCTAAATCCATCGCTGTTTTGCACTCAACACCACCCCAGTTCAGACATGGCCATATGCAAATCAGCCTTGACCCTGTGCCTCATGGGAACAGTCCAGCCCGAACTGCCAAGCCATGTCTTTCCTGGACCGGAATCAAGCATCATAGGACACTGGTAGATTGTGGAACACAAACTAGAATTTATCTCATAATCCTGAGAAGAGGTAACACTCTGTCTGAGTTGATCCTCTACAACATTTTAAGCTCCCTAAATGTAAAATGTTGTAAGAGATACCAGATGTGTCTTTTCCGTACTGTAAAATGGCACTTGCAATATTGAAAAGACTCACTGAATGAGTTCCTCCTTGTCTGTTTAGGAATGATTTGGCTGTCATATTGTCTATCTGAACTAAGACTGCTCTCTCCCAGAGAAAAGGAGCAAGCCTCAAGAGAGCTCGACAAAATACTTCCATCTTCTTTCAATTGAAAGACCTACTCCTCTCCTGAAGGTAGACCATTTCGCCTAAAGAGTCTTATCTTTCATCCATGCACCCATCCTGTGTCACTGATGTCGGCGATCCACATTGCAAATTCAGGAAAAGTCAGAGGAACATCCTTCAGAAGATGTAAAGCTTAAGCCACCACTCCAACTATGTCTTGCTCACTGATTTTGTAGCTCTGTGATGCCAGCATTGCAGCTCCATGTGGCCGAAAAGTGATTTACCACAGTTCTCAGATGAAATCTGGACCAAGGCAAAGATAGTGTTCACCTCATGTCTCTTTGCATTTTTTTATCCTGATCATGCTGTTTGTGCTTTATGTTCCAGCATGGATAGCATATGTCTTCCTCATCTTCTGAATCTGTGTTCTGGAAGACACAAAATGCTAAAATCTGGCCCGACAAACTCTACATCAAGTACTGTTCTAAATGTGTTTTTTCCCAGTTTATCAGGATTCTGTAGTCTATCAGCATCTTCAGAACTGCATCCCTATCCTCAGTTGATTGGGCTCTGGAAGAAGAGTGGATTATCAGTCATGTAGGTATCAATGTAAAAAGATTCCTTCTTTATGAAGAACTTCGACCAGTAGAGCCAATGTATTGGTGAATAATCTGAGGACCAATTTGAGGCTGAAGGAAAGAACTGAAAATTCAGATTTTCCATGCACACCTTAGAAATCCTTTATGAATGTGAAAAATGGGAAGCTGCATCTGGAAGACCCAGCATGATTAAAACTGTCTTGAAAGAACCATCATAATCATTCCCTATTGGCAGTCCATATTGAAACTATGGTCTTGACCCAAGAATTGACAGATGTTAGCTCCAATACTGGTGTGAAACATTCTGATGTTTTTTCTACTTGGAAAAGTATCAAGTAGAATCCTTGTCCTTCTTCCAACATAAATTTGGAGTTACAGCCTTTTTCTTTACTAATGGCAAAAATATTCAGAAGAAAGGGCCTTCTTCCGATATCGGTCGGAAAGGCTCTGAACAGCATTTGGATTCTCCTAAACCGTTTCGGGGACTATGTTTCCGACTGGCTCCTAAACATTTCCGAACAACCGATTACGATGGAAAGGTAACCATTCGGTCAGTCCCAATCGCCTCCGACCGGCATTCGGAGACTCTGAGTTGATCGAAGCGGAATCGTACAACTCTATGGACCGAGTTTCCGCCAGACGCATTACTATGTCGGATTCGGACAGCCTTTCTGAATTGGTCTGTCCGACACGGAACGGCTGTCGGAAACTGACTTTGGGGACCCATAGCAGGCCCCCTTTCACCCAGAGGCCTCCGGTTAAATCCATGCACAATGTGGCAGGAACCATGGGGCGCATGCGACAGGGTGCAAGGTTTTCCGCAACCGCCCCTTTTTTTTCAATGGGAGCCTGTGTTGTCGGCCAGTACACAGGCTTCCATTGAAGTCAATGGGAAACTTTCCGAACGTTCGGAACCATCGGTCAGGAGGACCCGCCGAATATGAGACGGTCAGAACCGAATCCGAGACTGTGTCGGTCAGAAGAATTTCCGATCGACATCGTAATGAGGCCCAAAGTGTCCACCTGGCCAATTTTTGAGTGCTGGGGTATGAATGCATCCCTATTCTGCAGTAAAATTTGATCACATATTCTCATTAAATGCTATTCAAAATCTGTGGCATCTTTTTCTTAGTGGGACTGAAAATCGTGGATATGACTTCTAAAATGCTCATGCTCTCATTTGATAGTCAGGATTTCTAGTTCTTTTGACTGCTGATTGCTGAGAGGCAGTATCTGATTTTTATCATTAATGAAAATCCCGTTATTGGTAGAAAGTTATTTGGTGAACCAAGGCATTTAAAGACAAATAGCATGCCGTATGGTACAAGGGACTTGCTGCCAGGGTTGTTATCTCATTACTTATTCTGATAAAACTTTCACAATAGTATATCTGCTTCTGTCTGAGGCCTGAGTATGTTCATTTGTCTGATTTCTGAGAATGTGCTTTCTTTAAAAGAGCAGTAGCAGTGCTGCGTTAGCCTGTATTTTTATCCTGCCTTCCTTGCCTGAAAACGTGTCTTGTGAGATCTTGTAGAGTTGGAAATATTGCTTATAGTCCTAATATGAATTAGAGGTGGACAAAAAGCGTACTCTTGATGGATAAGGCATGCTTTCTGTCATTTAATGCCTTGGTTCACCAAATACTTTTTTAGCAAGAAAGAGATTTTCAATATTGTCAATTTTTCATAAATGTCAGCCTTCCAATTGCTCAACTAAATATAGATAGATTTGTCTAGTTCTGCTGTACACAGCCTATGAGATGTATAACTTTCGATTTGTTTGCTCTCCTCTTTCCATGTATGTAGAGTCTTAGTCCGAACATATGACTGAAAAGCTGTTTTGAAGGGATTAAATGAAAGATGCTACATACACTTTGAAAGATCTTATGCAAAACAGCCTTGTATAATAACACTAGCAGCCCGTCCCGACGTTGCCCGGGAGCAATCAGGCTTCAGGGCCCCCGCCCGCCCATTTTTTTTACTGAATACCTTTTTGTGCCAATAGTGTTCCCTGCACCACCCGTTTGATTCCCAGCACATTGTTTGTGATCTTTGAGAACTTCACATGGTGAATTTTCCGCTGTTTTAGCTGCTTTTTACTGAATACCTTTTAGTGCCAAGCGTGTGTTCCCTGCACCACCCCCTAGCGCACGTTTGATTCCCGGCACATTGTTTGTGATCTTTGAGAATTTTACATGGTGAATTTCCCGCTGTTTTGGCTGCCCTTCAATCGCTTGTTCCTCGCGGCGTGTTCGGTGAACACAGGCACTTGCCAAAGCAAAGAAGAGTCCGGAGGATCTGGGTCGAGGGCACTTGTTTTATTTTTGGCATTGTATAGGCATTAACAGGGTGACTTTTGCTGAGTTCGGAGCAAGTGTTCAGGGCCCCCGCCCGCCCCGACGTTGTCCGTGAGTCCCCGGAGCTCACCTGCGGCTGCTTGACCTACCTGCTCCTCCCGTCCTGTCTGCTGCTCCTCCGCTCCTCGCCGCTTCTCACCTTTCCTCCCCGTCGGTCCGCCGCTCCTCCCTGCGCTCATTTCCACCGCTCCTCTGCTCCTCCCCGCCTGTCCGCCGCTCCTCCCCGCGCTGATGTCCTCCGCTCTTCCTCGCGCTCCTGTACGCCGCTCCTCCCCGCGCTCCTGATGTCACCACGCACGTCGCAGCCGGCGCTACTTGCAAGGGACTACTTTTTTTTATATTAAATTTTTTAAACAACGTATATATTTTTAATTTATATAGCCTATGTCCATCTGCAGACCCTGACAATTACAACAATGTATCGGGTGTTTCAATTGGTGCTGTGGTTCCCGAGTTTACCCGCCTCAAAGGTTCCCAGTTCTTACTTTATATAATAGTAGTATAGATTTTCTAGCATGTGCCTATCTGCCTGTAATATATAAAGGGCCTGATGTACTAACATTTAGAGATTTGCAAAGCAGTTGCAAATTGGTTTGTGACCACTAAATGAGTACATTGGTATCGACTATGGACTTAGAAATCGCTATTTTAGCAACTCTTAATAGCAACTTTCTATTCATGATTCGCAAATAGGGAATAATAAAAGGTGGAGTCACACCTTTTTTCCATTCCAAGGGTCTGATTAGGATGTCGGGTGGGCCACCACCGACAGGCCATCGGTGCGGGGGCGATCCGCCTGACAGCCAGGATAGAGGTCCGACTGCCACTTTATGATGCAGTTGGTCGGAGCTCAGCGGTCAGAAGGACTAACCAAACGCCTCCGACAAGCTCAAGGATCCAGTCGGGCGTCGGTCTGACTGTAGTTCCTACGAACAGGGTGGTGCTTGCAGAGGCACTGCCGTAGGGATTACAATGTCCTTTTCCCTCTGCCTTTATATGGCAGTTCGACCGCCATGTAAAGGCAAACAGAAAGGGACCTTTAGGCCCCTTAGCAGGGCCCCGTCCACTGTGGACCTCCACTATGGGGCTAGAGGGGCACATGTGGTTCCCCCCAAACATCCGTGGACTGCGTGCCAGGCACCACATGGTGTCTGGTTGTAATATATAAAAGGCTGATTTGAAAAGCAGTCGCAAATTGGTTTGTAACTGCTGAATGAGAAAATTGGTATCGACTATGGACTTAGAAATTGCTATTTTAGTAACTCTTAATAGCAATTTACTATTTGTGATTCACAAATAGGTAATCAAAAACCTTATGAATGAACCATTCTTAAATGGCAAATGGTTTTAAATTGCGCACTTCCAATTTTATGCCTAGTGACATCAGGTGTAAATCATTCTCAAACAATAAAAGGTGGAGTCACACTTTTTTACCACATTAGGATGTCAGGCGAATCACCACCGACAGGCCGTCAGTAGTGGTCGTCTGACAGACAGGATAGCGGTCCATGTAAAGGCAAACATAAATTGTACTTAGCAGGCCCCCGGTCCCGTGCGCCTCCTCTATGGAGCCAGGAGGGCACATGTGGTGCCCCCCCAAACATCCATGCACTGTGTGCCAGGCACCACATGCTGTCTGGCTATAATATATAAAGGGCCAAATGTACTAACATTTAGCGATTTGCAAAGCAGTCACACATTGGTTTGTGACCACTAAATGAGTACATTGGTATCGACTATGGACTTAGAAATTTCTATGTTAGCAACTCTTAATAGCCTTCCAATTACTCATCCATTCAGAGTCTTAGTCCAAACATATGACTGAAAAGGGACTTTTGGGGCATCTAGCAGGGCCCCCGTCCCCTTGGACCTCTGCTATGGGGCTAGAGGGGCACATGTGGTGCCCCCCAAACTTCCATGCACAGTGTGCCAGGAACCACAGGGTGCCTGGCACACAGTGCATGGATGTTTGCCAAATGGCTTTTTCCATTGCGGCTTGTTTTGTGGTCCTTTTCCAGGCCGCAGCACGATTCACAATGGAAAAAGGCATTTTTTCGACCACCCACATGGTGTTCACATCGCAATTAGGCGAGTGGAACTGCCAGCTACATGTCAGGCAGTTCCATTCCCACAGCGATGGTGGCCGGACGCTCATATGACCACTATTGTAATCAGGCCCAAAATGTCAGCACTATATGTGATGGTGAGAAAGATGTGGCTCCTGGCAATGCAGCAGAGAAGATGAGGGAGCAAAGAAAGGGCTCTTAGAGTTAGACTCACTCTACTTGTCTAAAAAGAGGAGGAAATATACTCGGTAGCCAGGTTATACTAACCCTCATTGATCAGCTGCATCCAATATTAGGTCAAAATATTCAAAGGGGTGTGTCTATTGTCACATGTGCAGGTATTATGCTCGCTGCACCACTCAGCCTCCGGTATATAAAATGGGGTTGCAGCAATAGATTGAAGAGTGTCACAAAGTGCGACTTCAAGGTTTTTCTGAAATGTTCTAGGTGCTATGGGATTACAAATATCCAATCACATTATTTTTCCAAATATGTACCAAGAAATACATGAGGCCAGAGTAAAATGTTATTGAGTAGCACATTTTCCACATGTGATTGGATGCATAGTTGGGACACATGTTCTGATAAGCCCTCCCTCCACAATGAAACACCCCTAGCGCAGTAGGAACAAGCATTTGCAATGCAATAGTTCTCGGATTTACGAGTGGTTTCAGCTATTGACAATGCCTTTTATTTATGTGTTGGTTTTTTAACACCTTAGCAGCTATGGAACGTCCAGCTCCAGTGCTGAACGTTCCATTGCGCAGGTGCAGTTGGAACGTCCAACGGCCGACGGCAGCACTCCCGAGGTAGTGGTGCCGTCGGCCGTTGGAATAGACGCAGCACTTAAGGTGTTAAAACTGATAAATTAGAGACGTTATTTACAATGCCAATAGCTTAAACTCTCGCAAATGCTAGATCTTTTAAGCAAGGTGTAACTGGATTTGCACCCCATGCAGGTTGCAGGCTGCGATGTTGTCATGACCATGGAATCAGTGAAAGTTAGGAGAAAAAAACTATAGTTATGCAATGCTACAATAAAGACGTTAGTAGTGAACGTCTTAATTATAGCAGTGCATAATTATAGTTTATTTATTTTATTTATTTATTTAAAAGGTTTTATATATCGCTGGCTAGACCCAAGGGTATCAGAGCGCTTTACAATAGTTAGGTAATGACAAACAATTGCAATATAACATTTGTGCAACAAGGTAAAAAGCAGGACAATTTGAGCAATATACAAAGTTCAGTATTAACATTGGATTATAGATAAGAAATAACAATTGAACCATAGGCAGGATTGAATAGTAAGATTAGAGTGGATGTTAGGGGATGAGGGGGGTGGGAGTACAAAGTAGGGGGGGAACTGAGGGGGTAGATGGGGAGGGCGATAGCATGCGGTAGTAGGCGGTCGTTACAAGAGAACTCGAGGGGGGTAGGGTAGAAGTAAATGCAGGATTGGTAAGAGGGGGGAAGTGAGTCAGGTATAATGTAGTGGAAATCTAGTACCATAGGGGCGGGATGTGGAACTGTGGAAAGGTGGCAGTGATTAAGGACCCCAGTATTTGTTGAGAAGTTGCAGCTTAAGGTCTTTTTTGAAGCTGAGGTAGGAGGGGTTGCAGCGTAGGTCTTTAGGGAGTGAGTTCCAGATAGTAGGTGCATTTCCAGTGAAAGAACGTGTTTGTGTAGATTTCTTTTTTACCAAGGGAGGGACTAGCATAAGAGTATTAGAGCTCCTCATTTTTCTCGAGCAGGCCGCTTTGTGGAGTTTGTCTGCAAGAAACACTGGGGTGTGTTGGTGAAGGGCTTTATGCGTAATGCAAGCGGTCTTATAGGAGGATCTGCCTTCAATGGGAAGCCATTTGAGGCCTTTGAGGATGGGGGAGATGTGGTCATACCGCTTACAATCAGTGATGAGCCTGGCTGCAAGGTTGAGGACAGATTAGATTGGGGCTAGGTGGACTTTCGGAGTTCCCAAGAAAATGGCATTCCCATAGTCCAATCTGGACAGCACCAGTGATTGAACAACTGGTTTAAAGCAATCCGCGGGGATGAAGGGTTTGATTTTCCTAAGGTGATGTAGAGTGAAGAGAGCTCCTTTGGCCACATTTTTTAGGTGGGGGTAAGATTGAGGTTCTGATCGATGCTTATACCGAGGGATTTAACTGTGTTAGAAGTGGAAAGAGCGCAGTTGAGAGCTTTAAGGTCAGAGATCCAGTGTTGAATGGGGAGTCAGTTGCCTTTAGGAGCGAAGAGAATGATTTCTGTTTTTTTAGGGTTGAGTTTAAGGTGATTGTGGTGGAACCAGTGTTGAATCTTGGTCAGGGCATCATTGAGGTGCAGAATGTCAGCGTGGGATTTGATCTTGTAGTAGAGTGGGGTATCATCAGCATAGAGGTGGTAGTTGATTCATGTTTTCTTAAGAATGAGGGTGAGGGGTTCCATGAAGAGGTTGAATAGAGCAGGAGAGAGACTGGAACCCTGGGGGACACCCAAGGAGACAGGCATAGGCTTAGAGAGGTAGTCGTTGATTTTAATTTGTTGGGTTCTGTGTTGGAAGAAGGAGGAGAACCATTTGAGGACTGGACCATTGAAGCCGAAACGAACTTTGAGGGTGTTGAGTAAGGCGGAGTGGTTAACAGTATCAAAAGCAACAGAGAGGTCAAGGAGAATGAGAAGAGAGGCCTCTCCCTTGTCAAGGGAGTGATGGATGTTGTCAATGATGTTGAGCATGGCTGTTTCAGTACTGCAGCCCTTTCTAAAGCTTGATTGAAATGTGTTCAAAAGGTTAAAAGCGTCAATGTGCGTGTCTGATTGGAGCTGGGCACATTTTTCTAGGGCCTTGGATAGAAGAGGGAGATTAGAGATAGGTCGGAGATTGTTGAGGTCATTGGGGTCGGCTGCCGGTTCTTGAGTGTGGGAGTGATTTGGCCCAGCTGGAGGGAAACAGGGACACCACCCGAGGCCAAGGAAGAGTTGATAATGATGGTCCAATATGGTGCAATGATATGTTTTAAATCTTGAACAAGGTTAGCAGGAAGAGGGTCCATGGTATGAGAGGAAGGTTTAAGCTTGGTGATGATGTTGAGGACTTCCAACTCTGTAACTGGGTTGAAATTAAGCCACAATTAATTGTTTTTTAGCTGGGGGTTGGTGAAGTGGAGTTCTGGCGGGGTGACAGTGAGAGGGAGATGTGCAGAATCAGGTAGGGGTGAAGATGAGAAAGGGGACTTGGAGGGAAAGTCATAAGGGGGAGATGTGCAATGTGGAGGGGAGGTTAAGGCAAAGGATTGATCAATCTTGGCGATTTTTTCAGAAAAGAAGTTCGCAATTTCTTCACATCTCTCGACAGAGGACAGAGGTGGGGGGCAGAAGCTGTTTGTTTCTTGACAATGCTAAATAGTTCCCTGGGTCTATTTTTAGCCCGGTCGAGTTGAACGCGGAAGTGGGAGGCTTTTTCATTAAGAATGTGTTTTTTGGAATTCGCCCTTGCATCTCTGAGGAGAGCAAGATTTGAGGAGGAAGGATGATGTCTCCACGTGCGTTCGGTCAGTCTAAGAGAGCGTCTCTTATTATTGAGATCAGCATTGAACCAGGATTTGGCGGGGTTGTTTTTTTGAAGTTTTGATATGGCTGGGGCAATTTGGTCAAGGACCTCCAAGATGGAATTGTTGTAATGTTCGGCCAGGTCATTTGCATTTTGGGAGGGAGGTGTAAGTAGTAGATCTTAGTTTCCAGTTCGCCAGGAGGGTAAGGTGAAGATTTCTGGTTAATTTCCTATGTTTGGGGATTTTAAGGGAAGGGGGAGGCACGGCGGTGGTAATCGTGAAGAGGATGAGGCGGTGGTCAGACCAGTCAATGGGTACAATGTGGGAAAGGGAAGCCAGATCTTTGCTTGTAATGATCACGTCAGGAGTAGCCCCTTTGGAATGTGTTGGTGAATGGCAAAGTTGTTTCAAGTCATTGTTGTCAAGTAGATCGTTCAGGAGGATAACCGAGGAATCGTCCTTTTTGTTCCAGTGGATATTAAAGTCTCAGAGGAAGAGGTTTTTGGAGTTGGAGATCGAACACTGAGAAAGAAGGTCGGACAGTCCTCCACAAAGGGCAAAGGATCACTGGGGGGATGGTAGATATTATGTATCCGAAAAGGAGGGGAACCATGAGCTCTAAGTTCCACTCCCATGTATTCAAAAGTAGTATGGTCGGAGTTCTGAACAAGGGAGAGTTGGAGTTCATCTTTATAGATTATGGCAATGCCCCCTCCTATTTTGTCAATCCTGTCTTTTCTGAGGATGGAGTAACACAGGGGAGAGAGCAGTTCCAGAATGGATGAGGAGTGGGCATTGAGCCAGGTTTCTGTAAGAAATGCAATGTCAATGTCTTCACTAAGGATGGTTTCCGAGATTCCTGTTGCATGTCGGGCAGCCAATCGACAATTGACCAGCATGCAGTTGAGGGGTTTAGGATTGATTTTGGGGAGGGGGGCAAGAAGGGATAGCAGTGAGTTGTGGTGGGGGTCTGACGGAGCTTGGGGAGGTGGGGATACAGCTTCTCCCCAGGATCACAGGAATAGTGGAGTGAGGTGAAGGAGGAACCATAGTCGAGGAGTTAGGGGGGAAGGAGATATTTAGGGCCGGGTGGTCAGGATATGAGAAATGGCTCGAGGCTTGGTGTGGTCTAAGAGAAGAGTTACCGCGAGGTGATCCAACTGATGCGATACCGCTAGGGGTAGTACCCCTTTGTTGAGGGAAAGTATTGTTATTTTGTACAGAGCCCATGGTATGGGTATGATTGGTGAGATTGATAGAGGAGAGGGCATTAAAGTCTTTTCTGAGGGATGAAAGTACCAAAGTTAGGATTGAGAGGTGAGTTTTATGTTGAGAAGCGACTGGGATAAGAGCGAGGAGGATAAGGAGGCAAGGAGGTTGGGGGGAAAGGGGCAGGTTCAAAGTTAGATGGGGAAGATGAGCTGGTCAAACGACGTGAAGGTAACCCAGGTGGGGGGTAGTGAGTGTTTGCTAGGATGAGAGTGCAAAGTAGGGTGAGAGCCAGAAACCCCAGGGACCTGATGGGTGCTATGAGACAATGAAGGGGGATAGGGAGAGTGAGGAGGGGTGCCATCTTGTCTATGTAGGTAGGGGTCATTTAGAAAAAAAGAGATTGGAGAAATCAGTGGAGCAGTTAGGGGATCAGTGTGAGGGGTCTCGGTGCGAAGGAGGGACAGTGTAGGTGGATCAGTGTAATGGGGCTGGGGGGAATGAGAGGGAAAAGGGGAGAGTGATTAGGATTGGGTAGGGAAAAGTCCAGAGGAGGAGAGAGGGGTTGGGTGGCAGTGTAGGTTGTAGGAATACCAGAGGAAGGAGAAGGAGCAGACGAGGCTAAGGGAGAGAGCATTAGGTAGCTGAGGCTGATGTGGGAAAGTCAAGTGGCTAAGAGGATGCTGAGGGGGCGGGTTTGAAAGAAATTCTGGGATTGAGCGACTTCCCAGGTAGTTGTAGGAACAGGGAGCTGGGGGGTTGGCGACATTAGGAGCGAGGCCGAGATGTCTAGCTGTGATTGAGAGGCTGACGTGTTATGGGAAGGTGTAGCTAGTAGGTTGGATAAGGTGCTGAAGTGGTGCACAAAGATGGTGAGATGGTTTTCGGAGGCTTGTATGAGGATATTACCAGATTTAAAGAGGAAGATGTCGATTTCGCCAAGAGAAGTGGGGGAAGGGGAGGTGGACAGTTTCAATCCATATGGGATTTTGCAAGATTTAGTAATGGGGAGGTGGAGAAGGAAGATATGTTTCCATTTAGAGGGGTGTTTGGAGTAAAAGATGTAGCTGGTTTTAATAATGGAGGTGAGGCTAAGGTAGTTATCAACAAATAGGGTTTCTTGGTGACGTATAAGTAGTTTGTGCTTAAAGTTCTTCTTTGCATTTTTAGAGAGATTGGGTGGGTAAAGGATAGTACAAAAATTGGGGCCATGTCTAGTGATCGGTGAGTCCGGTGCTGCATGGGTATGATTGAGGGGAGGGATGGTAATTCAGTTCGGATGATCAGGTGAGTGAGCGGGTTGTGAGGGAGGGAGATAGGAAGGCGGTACAGGGATGGGGGAGAATGGAAGTGGGGGGGCGGGAATGAAATCTGTGAAAGGGACAATTAGTCCCAAAACAAAGGCGAGGGTCTTGTTATGAGGTGGCTCGAGACGGGGTCAGGAGAAAAGTCAGTGAAAGGGAAATTGGCCCAAAACAAGCGTGTGGGTCTTGTTTAGCGGTAGCTAGAGACGGAGAGGCGTTAGGGAGAAGGTAGATGTGAGACAGGGTAGGAATCCAGAAGTTGAGACCGTTCTATAGGACTGCACAAAGAGGTAAAAGAGAATGAAATGGAGGTGAGTCAGTTGGGGAGACCAAACAATGGAGCTAGGCGGGAGGAGGAAGATAAAAATAGGAGGAAGGGAAACAATGACAGAAAAACTGATCAGATTAATACTAAACAGCAAAGTGCAGCATGCTATTGTATGGCTAAATAAATAGGCAGGAGAGCAACATTGAAGGCAATTAAAAGCTCAAGCCGAGGTAGATCGGTTTGGGGGCATGCAGCACATTGGGCTAAAACATCAAGTTGCAGTTCCGCATAAACTCCAGATTAACTAATAACCGGTTAAGAAACATGGGATACAAAGCATCCAAATGAGGAAGAAATAATTTGGGCGCATGTAGCACATAAGTTAAAAAATACCAATTGCTTAGCAGTAGGCAGCGAAAACATTAGAAGTAAAAGTATCAAAGTGAGATAGATCAGTTTAGAAGCACATAGTGCATAAGGTTAAAAAATGTGGAAGCGCATAACACATTCGAATTAAGCAACTACTAACAATTCGAAAGAAAAAAATAACAGTTAGTCAAGCAGCAGGTAAGGAAAAACATTTAAAATGTAAAAAGCATCGAAATGAGGTAGATCAATTTGTAAGCACATAGCGCATTAGGTTAAAACATTTGTAAGCAATTAACTTGTCACTACTGTGCTGTAGCGATGGACAGCAGAAATACGATTGTGCGTGCGCTACATTTCTTGCATTTTCATGTGTATTGGTGGCAAAGAAAGTGGGCGCCAGTGTTAATGTTAAAACAGACCCCTATGTTGTTAATCAGTCAGTCAGTCAATTAGGTTTTATTTCGATATGGTGCATATCTTAAAAAGCCTTACAAAATGATACAAACTGTTAAAAAGCCAATACAGAAATAGAAGGCATACAGTTCATATTACAAATGGCCCAAATAAATTACATAAGAACAGTCTAAAAATACATATTAAACAAGATGCGAAAGCCTAATGGATCTGATACGCCATGCCCAACCTAGAAATTTCGGCATTCCACATGCAAACAAGGGCCGCGGGTCCATTTTCAAAATTCCTAGGGCTTCCTTGTGGGATCTAGTCCCAAGCTCTCTACAGAGTGGTTTCAACCATCTGCGGCGAGGAACTGCATAGGCCGGGCATTCGAACAACAGGTGGGGAACTGACTTTATCCTGGTCTCACAGAAGGGGCACAAGGAAATTGTCTGTTCCGGGGCCTTCCACCTGGAGGTCAGATTCCCAACTGGGAGTAGACCTACCCAAAATTTAAAATATAGAGCCCTGTCCCAGGGTTTTAAAATAATATCCAAATATGGCTCGCAGAAGTGTACCTCCTTGACCAAGAGGAAATCCATAGTGGACCTACACAAATTAGCGTTACTATTTCTGCCATCAAACACCCAACTCCAGTATAACTTCTTCAAAGCTGGCTTGGGCGGGGCAGTTCTGGTAGTCCAAGCGTCTTCAAGGCCTAGGTCTGCAAGAAGGTGCTTGACTTCCCTTAACCAGCGGATCTTAGACCAGCCAGGCATTGAAAGAACTTCTTTTAAACCTTCTGCATAGCTGGACATTTCAGGGACTCTCCAGATACGCGCCCACAAGAGAAGAGGACGCAGCCTCGCCTGGTCACTAATAAGCCGAGTACCCATATCTAGGAGGAGTGGTAGAGTTGGCGTACTGTAGGGGAGCCCCATTAAATCCTTGTGGAATTTGTTTTCTGACCGGGACAACTGGTCCACATTCTCCACGCCCCAGAGTTCCGCCCCATAAAGAGCTGCACTGACACCTCTTGCCCTATAGATGTCAAGTACCGGTGCGATGGGTTTGAGGGTTGAGGCATGCTGTTCGTTAAGGAGGGCCCCCACCACCCTTTTGTGGGTCAGCAGCATCTTTTGGTGATGACATTTCCAACTAATGGAGTCGCAGAGACGAATACCGAGGTAATCGAACTCCTTGACCCTCTCGAGAGGAACTGAGTCAAGGGTAGGTGGTTTGACGGTCTTCTTCGGGGGGTTTAGGACTAGGCACTTGGTCTTCCCTGTGTTGATAACTAGTCCCCTAGAATCACAGAAGGACTTAAAGCTAGTTAGAAGATTCTGCAGGCCTGCTGGGGTTTTGGAGATAGGAGGGTATCATCTGCAAATAAGAAGGTGGGTGTTCTCCTGCCAGCCAGGTATGGTGCGTCTGCAGGGTGTTGTAGCAGGTGCTCCACCACTCCGTTGACATTGAAGGAAAACAGAGTGGGGGCTAGCACACATCCCTGGCGGACCCCTCTATTTACAGGAATACGTGATGTTTTTTGTCCCTGGTTACCCCACCTGATCTGTGCAAAGTTGTCAGCATGCAGCTTTATCAGCATGCTTAATAAGTATGGGGGAATTCCCAGTGCATCGAGCACACTCCAAAGTTGGCTACGTGGGACCAGGTCAAAGGCAGTCCGTAGATCAATAAATGCTAGGTACAGACTGCCTTTGCCCAGTAGAACCACTTTCCAATAAAGCATCATAAGCCGGAATGATTGCTCTATTGTCCCCATGCCTGGTCTGAAGCCAGCCTGGTAGTCAGAAAGGATATGCTTCTGCTCTACCCACTGCAATACCCTTCCTAAAACCACTTTACCTGCTACCTTCTGTGTGGAGTCCAGGAGGCTTATTGGACGATAGTTACCTGGCTCCCTTTCTTGAAAATTGGGACGACCACTGCGCCCTTCCATGAATCCGGGAGAGCTGCACCAGCCAAGCCAGCATTCAGTAAGGAAGCAGTAAGTCTCCCCCACTCATCTGGATTGATGCGGAGCAAGTCCCCCGGTAGACCGCCAGGGCCCGCTGCCTTTTTGGGGACAAGAAGTTTAATCGCCTCCACCACTTCCTTAGATGTAAACAGGAGTTCCTCATTAAGCTCAATGCAATCTATGGGGGACTGTTCAGTCGGGGTTACCTCAGTACCCGAAGCCACAGTATAGAGCTGGGAGAAGTGATCAAACCATGCTCCTTCTGTTATATTGCATGTTATAAGCGAGTCCACGGGTTTGTCCCTAGTTCTTATTAAGTCCCAGAATCCCTTCGAGTCCTTCTTTGAACTTGCCGCCTTATGGTCATACCAAAACTGGTTCTCGTGCTCAGCCTTGGCCTTAGATATTGCCCTTCTGTATTTAGTCCTTGCAATACTAATCAGACCTACATCCTTGGCTTTCACCGCCTTAATTAGATCACTTTTGGCAGCGCGGCAGGCAGGGGAGAGCCAGCCCGCAATACCATGGGTCCACCTCTTGCGTTGCCCCTTGTGCCTACAGGATGAGCTAAGAATAGATCGCTTAAGGCATTGGTAGTTTGGGCAAACAAAGCGGGAACCTCGTGCACACTAAGAGCGGGGGAATCTAAGCGGGGCATGATGTTAGACATTATGGATTTTATTTCCAGGATCTTCCCCTCGTTGGCAGCAAAGGTGTTCCATTTCAGGCGCCTACCACAGTTGGAGGGGCATACTTCGTGTGTTGTTCTCCAAACATGTGGGAGTGGAGCTGTGGTCACCCCCGCCCACAGAGGGGACAGGGACAGAGATAGAGGGTTGTGGTCGCTGTCAGTAGACGGTAAGACCACCATATCTAACAAGTGGGCCCAAAGTCTAAAGTTCAAGAGAATGAAGTCAATTCGTGAGGAATGACCTACTCTATTGAACGTATGAGCCCCATTAGGATCTGAGTTTGATCTGCCGTTGGTTGCCCTAAAACCATGTTCCAGACAAAGGAGATTGAGATCAATGGCACTTTGGGTCCAGCTTCTAATTGAGGGTAATGTGAGGGGGGAATACCTCTCCTTGCGTCGTCCTCCCGGGTACCCAATATATCCTCCATAGCAAGGGGTTCAAATGTACAATTGAAGTCCCCAGCCAGGATAACAAGGGAGTCAGCACCACTAGACCTAAGTTCCTCATCAATGCCCGTAAGGGACAGTGTGGATGTGCCACCCCTTGAGCCTCTGACATAGATATTAGAGACTTCCAGCACCCTCCCCCCACGAGGCCCTCTCACTGTAATTTTCTGCAAGTCTGGCGACTTAGTGGCTATACAACTGATAGAGAATCCCAGGGAAATACTTGCCCAAATTAGTAGACCGCCAGAGGGGCGGCCCTTCCCACCAGGCGATTGAACTGCGGAAACAAAGTAGGTAGTATAACCCACCTTGTGACATGGTTCCAGGCACCATGTTTCCTGGAACAAGCAAATCCCGAAGGATTCAATAAATGAATTCCATTCAGGTATGCCTGTATTCCGTGCAAGACCCGCTATATTCCAGCTAACCACCTTTAGGGCTACGTCGCCAGCTCCTCCCCGCACTAGCGCTAATTCGCTCACAAGGGGGTCATGCACAATGCTGGGGGCCTCCTCCGGGACCAAGAATAAAGCTGCTCCCCCAGGCACCTCTAAGGGAGGTCGTGCAAGCTCAAGGTCTACAGCACCATCTACAGACAGATGATCCACAAACATAGCGGGAGCAAGAGGAGTGCAAGTAGGAGGCCTCACCGGATCCCCATTAGAGGTTGGACTGTCGCTTGAATTCTCCCAAACTGCCTCTGCATGCTTCTCCCGTAAGGGGCAGCTAGCACGTCAATAGCTATGCCACAACCGACTCTGCGGCTGGAACGGGCTGTTGCAAAATAGACTGAATTGTGAGAAATTACCACGGGCCTGCCTGCCACCCCGTTCCTCCCGCATATGTGTTCCAACTGGCCTAGCTGATAGATTTGGGGGATTAAAGAAGCTGAGGTCACGTGTGTCTATTGCTCCACCACTACCTGATGGGCTATGCTCCCTGATGGGAAAAGAACAAACATAACTGGCAACCCATGGGTCCTCAAAGTTTACTATGATACAATCCCCGCTTATGCTTTTTGGTCTAGTGCCGATCCAGCCAACTCTCCTTACATAAATTACCCGCCCATCCCAGGTATCAGGCAAGGGTCTATTTTCTTTAAGCCAGAATAAGGTTTTATTCAGCAATTCCACATAAGATTCTTGTTTGCATGGACTAATTACGGGCACCCCAGTCAGTACTGCCACAAAAGGCTGGCAGTCGGGAGGTAAATTGGCATTTGGAACTATCCCCCCTTAGGGCCCCTGCCTGGCTGCAAGGCATGGGCTGGTACTGGGTTATCTATTTTAGGGGTGGTACTCTCGGGGGCATTACTGGAGGCTGGAGTGTTAATGCTTGCTCATCCAGGAGTGCCATTAGCCCTGGGACATGTCGTCTTTTTAGCTGGAATAGTGTTAGCCTTGGGAGGCTTTGAATTGACTGCGGCATTAGGTGCCAACGGCCCGGGTTTCTTGGCTACCTCTGGACGAGCCGCGGGAGCTGGAAGCAGGAACGATCACTACCGGCATAGGTGCGGGACCGGCTATGATATTAGGTATAGAAGTAGGATCTTGTGGGGCGATCGGACTCTCCCTGCTGTCCGATCCTCCCCCAGAACCCTCCTCCCTAATTCTTAACTGCAACTTGATACACGATTTTAGGGAGAAGAAATTGTCTAGGGTTGTCTGCTCTAATTTATCCATCCTCTCTGACAGGCCTTGGATTCTCTCTAATACAGGGAGAAGTAATACTTTCATCATTTTCTCTATATTTGCGATGGAGTCTGAGTGTGAGGGTGAGGGTGAGGTCCCTGCAGGGGATCACTGACATAATATAGAATGACAAATTATAGACTTACCAAAATATAGTCACCAAAATATAGAATGCCAAAATATCGAATTCCTATCTACAAACAGGTAAGTACAAAAATATCGAATCCAAAATATAGTCTGTAAAAAATATAGTCAGTCAAAATATCGAATTTTTTTAAATGTCTTAAAAGTAATTTAAAATGAATGAAATAATAAATATAATTAACTAAAACATACTTAAAAATACTCAAATAGCCTTAAAATTAAGATATAATTAATTTAAGTTATTAATAAAAAATGTACAATATTTTACCGTAGGATAGCAGGAGGGTAACATTTAATATTACCACTCCAGTGAGTGCAACAGTAGGGAAAGCGTTGGATAGCGTAGGGGTAAAAAATACTATTCCCACTCCAGTGAGTGCAACAGTAGGGAAAGCGTTGGATAGCGTAAGGGTAAAAATTACTATTCCCACTCCAGAGAGTGCAACAGTAGGGAAAGCGTTGGATAGCGGGAGGGTAAAAAATACTATACCCACTCCAGTGAGTGCAACAGTAGGGAAAGCGTTGGATAGCGTAGGGGTAAAAAATACTATTCCCACTCCAGAGAGTGCAACAGTAGGGAAGGCGTTGGATAGCATAGGGGTAAAAATTACTATTCCCACTCCAGAGAGTGCAACAGTAGGGAAAGCGTTGGATAGCATAAGGGTAAAAATTACTATTCCCACTCCAGAGAGTGCAACAGTAGGGAAAGCGCTGGATAGCGGGAGGGTAAAAATTACTATTCCAACTCCAGAGCGTGCAACAGTAGGGAAAGCGTTGGATAGCGTAGGGGTAAGAATTACTATTCCCACTCCAGAGAGTGCAACAGTAGGGAAAGCGTTGGATATTGGAAGGGTATAAATTACTATTTCCACTCCAGAGAGTACAACAGTAGGGAAAGCATTGGATAGCGTAGGGGTAAAAATTACTATTCCCACTCCAGAGAGTGCAACAGTAGGGAAAGCGTTGGATAGCGTAGGGGTAAAAAATACTATTCCCACTCCAGAGAGTGCAACAGTAGGGAAAGTGTTGGATAGCGGGAGTGTGAAAATTACTATTCCCACTCCAGATAGTGCAACAGTAGGGAAAGCTTTGGATAGCGTAGGGGTAAAAATTACTATTCCCACTCCAGAGAGTGCAACAGTAGGGAAAGCGTTGGATAGCGAAGGGATAAAAAATACTATTCCCACTCCAGAGAGTGCAACAGTAGGGAAAGCGTTGGATAGCGGGAGGGTGAAAATTACTATTCCCACTCCAGTGATTTTAACAGTAGGGAAAGTAATGATTTAATATATTATTAAAAATAAATTAAATATCAATACCAATAAAACATTAATTGAAATTAATAACCAATTTAATATTATGTAATAATTAATTAGAAATACAACTACATATAAGTTATTAAAAATTAATAACCTGTTCATAATTATTCAACAACGAATTAATTTTAAATAACAAAAACTAATTAATAAAAATTAATACCAATTAAAAATTAACAGTAAATTAATTATCAATACACAAAAAGTATTTTTAATATGTAATTAATTACAATTACATTACTTCCCACCCTATTCCCCTATAAACCCACATCCCACCACAGAAAATACATTAATACAATTATCATAATTATCAAATATTTAATTAATACAAAATAATGACCAATTAATAAAAATTAATTGCCAATTAATAGAAATTAATTACCAATTAAAAATTAATTAACAATAAATGTAAAATCAATACGAATAAATGAAAAAAAATATTTACTTTACTACAATTAAATTACTTCCCACCCTATTCCCCTATAAACCCACAACCCGCTACAGAAAATAAATTTAGAAAATTAACATAATTAACAATTAATCAATTAATGCAAATTAATTGGCAATTAATAAAAATGAATTACCAATTACAAAATAACAGTAAATTCAAAATGAATACCAATAAATAAATAAAAATATTTAATTAATTACAATTAAATTACTTCCCACCCTATTCCCCTATAAACCCACAACCCGCTACAGAATTAAATTACGCAAAAATTAAATAACATAAAATTCATTACTTAAAATACATTAAACATACATTACAAAAATTAATATACACTTTTCACACATATACTAACATACAAAACACTTTAAAAAAATTGATATTATTAAAAAAATCAATATATTTAATGCCTATATTGTATATTTCGATATTTTGACTTCTATATTTTGAAAATCGATATTACTTACCTTAAATTCGATATTTTTAACCACTATATTGTGTCCATTCGATATTTTGTCCATTCTATATTTTTACTTCGATATTATGTCCATTCTATATTTTGGAATAGATATTATGACTGTTTACCCCCTGCAGGATCACTAATCTGGTTTGTACAGACATTGGGCACTGTCCCCCCCCATTACTCCCGTCAAAGTGCTGGTGTCCCGTCCCACTACCTTTTGGGCACCACCTGGCCTAATGCCTAACCCCCGGGATCTCTTGTATGGTTTAACCAGTCTGCCTTTCCGAGGGCTAGCCATTCTTTTTTGTTTAATTGGAACAGGATGTATTTGTGCCTGTACTACGAGTGCATGTTGAAGGGGTATGTCCACCTGGGTAGGAGTTATAACCATGGACGGTGTAGGGGCAGTTGACTCACTTTCCGGGGGGTCTGGGACAGTATTGCTTTTAGCTAGATAAGCTTCAGCCGTCAGACTCTCCAACCTATCTATGCTTGCTCTTAGGGCGGCCACCCGGGGGTGGTCCAGGGGAGGAGATGCATAGATTAGAGGGTCAAGAGGACGCGCTGGCGATGGCACCAGAGCTATCGGGCCCAGCGATGACCGTTTATCAACAGGGGGTCCTCGAGAAATGCGCCGCTCTGTCATAGCGATCTCCTTTTCTATGACAGAAGCCACACAGGTGATAAACTTGTCCATGGTGCCAACCAAACCCCCCTCTTCACCCATACCCCCCATATTAAGTTTTTGCCCGATCGAGTTGCCATTGACATGGCAGGGATAGCAGGGTATGGGAACAGTACCTTCAGTGAGACTCTTAGTCCTGGAACAGTTGGAAAATATCAGGAGTTCAGGGAGCCTTCGCAGCCAAAACACAGATTTCAGGAGGGTGGCCCAGCCCAGCCACGAACAGCCCCGGACGGCCACAGACGGCCCGCCCTTTGCCCAGGCTTCGCCCGGCGCCATCCGCGCACGTTCCGCGGGCGGAAGTAGGAGGCTGGAGATATCCGGTAGGGTGGGGGCGGATCTGTGCGCGCTGATGGTTGTTGGGATAGTGAGTCCCTCGCGCTATTGACCGCCCGCCGCTCTGCCTCTCCAAAGGGTCCCAAGGTCCAAGAGCACTCTCCTCACACCACAAGAGCGCTGCGTCTCCCGCGAAGCGCGAGGCGCGAGGTCAATTTACAAGCTGCCCGGTAGGTCGGGCGGGGCTGTGCGTGCTGGTGGTTGTTGGGACAGCGAGTCCCTCGCGCTATTGACTGCCCGCCGCTCTGCCTCTCCAAAGGGTCCCAAGGTCCAGTAGCACTCTCCTCACACCACAAGAGCACTGCGTCTCCCATGAAGCGGGAGGCGCGAGGTCAATTTACAAGCTGCCCGGTAGGTCGGGGCGGGGCTGTGCGCGCTGGTGGTTGTTGTGACAGCGAGTCCCTCGTGCTATTGACCGCCCGCCGCTCTGCCTCTCCAAAGGGTCCTAAGGTCTAGTAGCACTCTCCTCACACCACAAGAGCGCTGCGTCTCATGTTGTTAATTTTAAAGCGGGCGCCGTGCTGAAACCTAAAGCGTGTAAATAAACATACAGTGTAACCACACAAGTAAAAAGTCCAGTCCTCTTGGGAGGTCACAAATGCAGACAATGCGTTACTAAGGAGGGACTAACAAGCCTATTAATGAATCAGAAGCAACCATTTAGAAAGGAAAGCAACAGGAGCTAATTGAAAAGATGGGCGGAGAGTGGACGGAACTTCACATCCATACCCGAGTACAGTATGCCTCGCAGAGCAGCGCATGCGCTGCCCAGGCTCGACCTACAAAGCAGCACTCCCTAAACATACAGGTTGGTTATAAAGCTGATAATGTAACACCCTTTACGCCGGAACCACAGCCAAACTACAGAAAAAACTCCAACGCATCCAAAACGCCTCAGCCAGACTCATTCTAGACATTCCCCGCCAAGCTCACACTTCCGTTCACCTGAAAGACCTCTACTGGCTCCCCGTCAACAAGAGAATAACGTTCCGTCTCGTTCCGTCTCATCACCCACGCACACAAAGCCCTCTACGACCTAAGACCCGAATACCTCAACACGCGCCTGTCCTTTTACACCCCCACCCGCCAACTACGATCGTCCAATCAAGCCCTCGCCGCAATCCCACACATCCAAAGATCCACCATGGGGGGAAGATCCTTCTCCTACTTAGCGGCAAAGACCTGGAATTCTCTCCCCACCCAGCTCCGCCTTACACAGAACCACCTCTCCTTCAGAAAACAACTAAAAACTTGAAAATTTGATAAGTAAAAGTTCCCCCCTCCCTCAAGCGCCTTGAGACCCTCTGGGTGACCCTCTGGGTGAGTAGTGCGCTATACAAATTTAAACTTGACTTGACTTGAAGATACCTACATTTGTTACCATTGTGAATTACACAGCTGTCTGTCCAGAAGAAAGTTTGGTGAGAGATATTTGTTTGGTAGTTTAACAAATAGAACTCCTGTAAGACCTTAGATATATTTTTTTCACAAGCTTTTTTTTGTTTAACTTTTTATTAGATTTTTGATAATGACGCTTCATATTATAAATAGACAGCAGGGGGCCCTGACATCATCCCAACTGGCAATGGCAACAGCAACAACAGTAAAGGAAAGAAAAATCTGAGATAACAAATCGCCCACCAGTAGCACTGCATCTCCTCCTGTACAATATATTGTATACTCCACACCCCCCATTCCACCCACCCCTCCCTCTCTGATGTACACTCATGCTGTGATTGCCCTGATTTCGGCCTTGAAGAAACCCCTCCTGCTGGGGCAATGGTTCCAGGCGAATCCCGCGCCATTTCGCCCATCCGTCCCATATTTTGTAGCATTTTTTAGGGCAGCCCCAGGCAATAAAGTTAGGACGCTCCATCCCCAGGCAGCGGTCCAAGACCATAGCTATATTTTAATTAACAATTGCATTGTGCAATATTTTACCAAGTGATAGTGCATATGCTTTAGACCGTGGATAATGACCACACACATACAGGAACTCACTTCAATTCAAAGGAGGCATAACATAGCTCACAGATGCACACGTTCATTTATTGAACGCATATTTGGCCTTCTTAAAAGCAGGGTTCGTTGTCTGCACAATTGTAGTCTATTGTGCTAGTTTGCACAACATTGCTACCAGTAAAACACTTCCCCTAGTACCTGATGAGGGTAGCTTTGAAGAAGAAGTGCCACCACCACCACCCAAACCACAACAGGATGAAACAATGGCTGCAGAGTTAAGGCAACGGAGGACTGAAATCACAGAGCACCATTTCAAAGGTAAAAATTATACATTTTATTTTGAAAAATATTTTCTTCCTATACGTGTGTAATGTTCTAAACAAAATATAAATCTTTGTATTTTTAGATATTAAATGAGAAAAGAGGAAGGTATGGCAACATCTTGCTGCTGGGGAAAATCTACTTTTTTGTCAAAAACCTACAATGTAATAAAAACTTCTAAAGATTATTTGTTGTACAATGCAATAAAAACTTCTAAAGATTACTTGTTGTTTCTTGTGTCTTTTAGAACATTTTTAGGCACCTGAAAACATACTTTCTTCGATTTGTTCTGCACTATGGAATCTTGTTCGTTTGTTTGTGTCTATTGATGATCTACCATTTGTGGGTGCGTCCTTCCTTTCCTGTGCAGGACTACTGCTATTGCTGGTGGTCATTTGAACATTATGGAGCACCTCAAGGGCACTGGTCAGCTGCACCATTCCTTTAGCACCAGGGCTGGACTGGCCATAGCGGGCACAAGGCGTTTCCCCGGTGTGCTGGAAGGGTGAGGGCCGGTTTTGTAGCAGTGGGGGCCGGTTTTGTAGCAGTGAGGGCCGGTTTTGTTGCTGGGGGCTCCGCCTCTTTCAACGAAAGCACAGCAGCGTTCCCGCCAGCCCCCCCAGCACTGCCCAGAAGCCGGTTGTACTTAATTACCAGGGCTGGTTTGTGATCCCAGTCAGGCACTATCTTGGCTGCAGTGCGCCATTTCATTTTGAACGTTAACTGCCCGACACAATAAAATGGTGAACTGTACTGTATCTCACCACTTTTATAGCACTTACTACCCCTGTGTGTGGCGCTAAAGGGCTTGCCTATATGAGTTGCATGATAGACCATGTAGGCCAGGGGTCTCCAAACCGGTCCTGGAGGGCCGGATCCATGCCAGATTTTTAAAATAACTACATGTATCTCAATGGGGATATCCAAAACATCTGGCATGGATCCAGCCCTCCAGGAACGGTTTGATGACCCCTGATGTAGGCAGTCTGGTTGAGGGGTACTCGTTTTGTTTTGATCCTCAGTGGAAGTGTTTCGTTGTTGTGTGTGATGTCCATCAAGGAGTGCTGATTGTGTTATTGGATGCAGTGAGTAGCAGTGTCCATGCAAGTCTATGCACAAATTCCGCATGAGTATTAAGAATTATTGATATGGACTATCTGTTGGTATACCTGCTATAAATAAGTAAATGGTTTAATTACAGTGCAACAGAAATAGGCCCGGGCACCATAAAAAAAAGTAGCCCATATTTAAGGATTGCGCCTTTTTGGAAAACGCTGCTTCAGTGTTTTAAGTAGTATAAAAAGAAGGAGAGGGGTTCTCTAAAGGAGGCATGTTTTCTTAACTTCGCTGAGATAAAAAAAATGCCAGACTGTTTGTGCACTGATTAGTTTGCAATGGTAAACCACACCTGAATATGGGGAGGGGGCCTCGTACTCAGGCCCCCTGCCCCTGCTCAATCTGCATACATTCATTGCCACCCAGTGAGAGCTCGGGAATGACACCTCAGTCCCATTGGTAAAAGGGAGATAATAGAGGCCCATCTGCCTCCAGAAAAGCCACTCGGGCCCCCATTGGATCGCTAGCGGCATCTGATCAGCACAGACGCAGCCCAACTCAGCCACCAGGTTGGCCAAAAAAGCGACCACAGCTGCAACTCAGACACCGGCCCATCACCCTTTGCCCGCCTAACCAGTCTGACCCTGGCCTGATGGGCCCGCCCTAAAGCTATTGGTTTAAATGTGAGCGTGGGTGGGCTCAGGGGCGAGGACTCCGGAGAGGAAGTCATTTGCTTGCATATGCACAGCATAAAAGTATTCCTTGGTGGGCTTCAGAAGGCACTAGGGATTGGTCTTGTGTGACTAGAAGTAACCTGCTCCTGCTGGCCAGTGCACAATATTGGTACGCTCCCTCTGCCTGCCATAGTATTTTTTCTGTGCTCCTGACACAGGTTAATGTAAGAAACAAATAAAACATTCATTGAAACCCAGCAATAGCCTCAGGGAAAAATTGTGTTTCAAAGTTTCAAGCAGGGTTTCAATGTTTGAACTTAAAAATTAAAATGTTGATGCCAATTTGATTCTCTAATCTCCCTCTCCAAGAATTACCTCTGACATCAAAGCTTAACACTTTGTCCTCAATTCTTAGAGGGGAAGATTAGTGCATGTGACAGGAATCAAGATTTTTTCTGGGAAGTTTTACACAGTGCATACAAAAACAGAGTTTAGAACTCTGTTTTTGCTAGTGCCAAAAATGAAACGCTGATTTTTCCTATACTCAGGATGTGGTGTGAGGGCCAGAGTTGCAGACTTTGGAACTGGGGTACCAGGTTCAAGTCCCAGCGTTGGCTCAACATCCTATGATTCTGGGCAAATCACTTAATCTCCCATGCCTATAAACAAAGAATGGTGACATTGTGAAATTTAACTGATGCTCATGTAAAGCATTCCAGTACCTTTGGGTCGGTTTATGCTATATGAAAATGAACAAAATGGTAAAAACTAAATATTAACATAAGTATAGGACAAATAAATACCTATTTAGTGCCTGATTTGTAAATTGTGATTTCACTGCTTAAATTGTGCGATCTTAGACAAATACTTTATTTTGCCTCTTTCTGCTTTCACACACTTCACTTGCTCCACAGAATCTTCAGATGGATCCCAACCAACACCAGAAAGACCGTCACGCAAGACCTGAGTCACCAGCAGCCTCAACTACGGCAATGACCTCTAAGCCAGAATCTCCACCCGCCTCATCAGAAGACTCCAGACCATATAAAACGCTGCAGCCCGAACCCATATCGCCCCCCCCTGATAATCCTCCACTAGCTCCCCATCCAGAGAGATACCAGTTCAAGTCATATCCTCATGCATGCCTACAAAGCCCACTACAACCTAGGAACTGCCTACGTCAACCAACGACTGAACTTCCACCAACCCGCTAGATATCTGCACTCCTCTAAACTCTCCTTCGCACTCCCCCCCCCCCCCCCCCCAATCGTAGTAGCCGCATCAGCGGCCGCTCCTTCTCCTACATCACTACAAAGACCTAGAACAGCCTTCCCCTCCAGTTCTCTACGCCCTCCTCGCTGGCAAACTTCAGAAAGAGACTCAAGACCTGGCTCTTTGACGGAGACACAGCACCTAGGGGTGACAGTTTTTGCTTTACAAATGCTGGTTGATTGATTGATTGACCAAAAGTCTTTTTTAATCAATATCGCAAATGAAAGCACTTTCAAACATGTGAGTTCAGAATACCAGTTATAAAAAACCTATTGTGTTTGATTTAATAGACTCTAATGTTGCTCTATAATAATCGGGGCATTGTACAGGGTTTCCATGACATCTGTCTTGTCTCTTATTTTATTTATTTATTTATTTTTGACATTTCTAAAGCGCGGCAAATACCCTCAGGCGTCTCGGCGCTGATAATACAGTTACTTGTGGAAAGGAAAGTGGGGGAGGGAGGGGAGTCACTGATCCAACAACCATGTTTTCAGGAGTTTGCGGAAGTGAAGGAGGGAAGGGCTCAGCCTAATGTTTTGGGGAAGAGTATTCCATAGCTTCGGGGCTGCTACCAAAAAGCGGCGATCGCCCCACGACACCGTCTTGGAGCGAGGAATAACAAGTTGGTTGAGGGTAGCTGATCGTAACAGTCTGCTTGGTTTGTACAGTTGAAGCTGCTCTTTCAGGAAGTGTGGTCCTTGGTTTTTGAGTGCCTTATATACTATGCATAAGGACTTGAAGTGTATTCTGTTACGAATAGTAAGCCAGTGGTATTCCTTTATAGTTTTTGATATTGGCTCATGTTTTGTTTTACCAGAGAGCAAACGTGCTGCTGCGTTCTGAATAGATTGTAGTTTGCTTATGACTCTGGATTGTGCATTAAGGAAAAGACTGTTGCAGTAATCCAGAGTTGATAGCACTAAGGAGCTGACCAAAGTTTTAATTGCTGACTCCGGAAGGAAGGGGCAAATCTTCCTAATCATCTTCAACTTAAGATGAGCAGTGGATTCTGTTTTATTAGCATGGTCCATGAAGTTTAGACCTTCGTTGAAAATGATGCCCAAATTCCTTACTTTAGCTGTCGGGCTTGGAGGGATGCCAAAAGCTTCTGGCCACCAGCTTGGTGGCCAGGCTGGGAGAAGAGGTCTGAAGATGACTACCTCAGTTTTTTCTGAGTTCAATTTCAGACAATTGGTGGCCATCCATTCTCCTATATCTAACAGTCCCTTTTTGAATTTTTCTGCCACTTGATCTCCGTCGCCTTTGATAGCTAATACCAACTGGGTATCGTCGGCATAGGAGGTTAGGCTCATCCCGTGTGCTTTGATGGTATTAGCAAGATCCGACACATAGATGTTAAATAGTGTCGGACTGAGGGATGAGCCTTGGCGAACTCCACATGGTGATGAAAGTGGTGCCGATTGAAAGGGTCCTAAGGTGACGGCCTGCGTTCTTCTGGCCAGAAAAGAGGCAAGTAGGTCTCTAGCTGAGTGACTGATACCGAACCCCTCGACACGGTCGACCAAGATGGTGTGGTCGACCGTGTCGAAGGCCGCTGATAGATCTAACATTACCAGGATCGCTGTCCCCCCCTGATTGCCCTGATATCATCAGCAGCCTTAATTAAGGCTGTTTCTGTCCCATGGTATTTCCGAAACCCAAATTGCGTGTCATCCAAGAGGTGGTGTTTTTCAATGTATTCAGATATCTGGGTGTTCATGGCTTTTTCAATTACTTTGGCTACGAACGGGAGACTCGCAATGGGCCTGTAGTTTTTTAGCTCGTTTTTGTCAAGGGAAGGTTTTTTTAGCAGGGGTTTTAATAGGGTTTTTTTTAGCGGGTCTGGATATGTGCCTGAGAGCAGAATGGAGTTACAGACTTGAGTAAGTAATGGGATAATAGACTCCATTACAGGCGGGAGGACTGAAAAAGGACAAGGGTCCAGGGCCGATCCAGATTTAATTGTTGACACTATAGTTCTTATGTGGTCCGTTGTGACTGGTTGAAAACTAGAAAACGTGTTCGCTGGGGATAGTGTGAAGGAATTATCTTTCCTTGGGGGTGATTTGGCCGAGAAGGCCTGATAGATATCATCAACTTTAGTGAAGAAAAAGGAGGCTAGAGAGTCACATAGAGCCTGCGAAGGGGGGGGGAGTGATATCCGGGGTATTGCCTGACAATGATTTGGTGATTTGGTACAGTCGTCTGCTTGAGTTTTTAGCTTTTTGGATTTGGTCGGAATAAAAAGCTTTTTTCGCCTTTGTAATCATGGCTTTATAGAGTGCCAGCGATTCCTTGTAGCTTATTTTGCTGGCTGTGTCATAGGTTTTCCTCCAGTGCCTTTCCTTGTTGCGGTTAATTTGTTTTTGTGACCTTAATTCCTTGTTGTACCATGGGGCAGTGGGATTAGCTCTATTTCTAGATAATACTTTAGTGGGAGCTAGTTGATTCGTAGCCTGGCCCAACCAGGTTTGAAATTGAAGTAGTGCAGAATTGGGTTCAGTAGACAACATTGGACGAGTACAGTCCAGATTTGATCTAAGGTCGTCCTGATTTATATTTTTCCAATCTTTAAAATGTTTTTGAGGTGTTGAGGTAAATTTTTTATTAGGAAGGGTATTGATGGTAAGTTTAGCAAATATTGCGTGATGGTCTGTCCACGGCATGGGTAGGATATTGGTTATTTGTAGACCTTCTACATTGGAAAATATGGCATCCAAGGTGTGGCCAGCTGAGTGGGTGGGGGAAGTAACCCATTGTTTTAACCCCAACGTTTCCATGTCGGAAATTAGGGTAGCAGTATCTGTTAGGTGACCTTGGTCCAAATGAAAGTTCAGGTCACCTAGGACCGTAAATGCACTTCCGGTGGCAACTGATTCCATCGTGGTATTAATATTAGTTAGGAATGCTGTTTTCGTTCCAGGGGGGCGATATATCAGTATTCCTCTTAGTTCACTAATGGTTTATGCTTCAAAAATACACTTGTAAGAATTTCTTAGTGCAGTGCTGTAATGTGACATATTAATGGCAAAGCTCCCGAGTGTTAGAGAAATACACTTTTTTGAATTGTGAAGAGACTTTGTCATATTTTATGTGATGTTTGTTGTATGATTTACATAACAAACATTCTCAGTGCCCGGCTTGTGCACGTGTCTTAAAAGCTGAACCTCATTCCTGTCTCAGCTCTCCCTGTTAGTTTGTTGGTTGCCCCGTCTAAGAAAGCATTAACCTTTGATGTCAGAGATAGGTATCCATCTAGTGGCTGATCTGCACGTTGTGGAAGTAGAAAATCAGGGATCACTGCTTTGTCCTTAATTCTTGGAAGGGGAGATAGAGTGTGTGACATGGATCAATATTTTATTTCTGCCAGTTTTTACACAGCATAAACAACAAAAGGAGTTTGGGACTCTTGTTGTTGCACTAGCACAATCTATTGGGTGACTGCCAAAAATAAAATGCTGATTGGCTGTTGCGCCGGCTCTAATCTCCCCTCCAAGAATTAAGAACATAGCATTAATCTTTGATGTTAGAGATAGTTACCCATCTAGTGGCTGAATTGCACAGTGTGAACCCGCAAAATTGGGGCTCAATCACAGCTTCTCTCTTGACCAAATGTGTGACCCATTGCTAGTGCGTGGAATACAAAGCATGCCCCTTTATTAGCGGCCCAGCCATCTTCCTGTATAGCTTCAATTATTCCATCAGTACGTTGATAACTTCCATCTTCTGCTTAGCAGGAGCCAGTAAAGGTGATTATGTAGCTATTCCAAATGCACCATTCTTTTTCATGTGTCTCCAGGGGGATTATGTACATTCGCTAATTTTGATGGCAGAAGAAGACACAGAGCAAGAGGTGTATTACACCTACTCTTCACATTTGTTCTTCACCCATGCTGTCCAGTGTCTATGCTTCAGAAATTCCATTTGTTACCCATGCTACCTGTCGTATCCACTGTTCCGGCTGTTGACCTGGGAGGACTATGACCTGATCGGACCATGACACCTTCTATCAGTTCATATTCCTTAATGTTGCTAAAGTTGAAGCTGGTGATATAAATAACGCATCTGCTTTGTAAGAACAATATTGTCTCTGCTGCAATTTGTTATCCCACTCTTGTCTTTACCACCCTCTCAACTTTGTTACCAGCTCACCTCCCAGGTATACACACAGACTAGTACATTTGTGCCCCCAGATTTTCACAAAAGTGGAACTCAATATATAATACTGCACTGTGCGAACATGAGTATCTGCTCTAATGTGCTCTCCCAACCCCATAATCATCACCAACTCATCTTCCTAGTGTTACAGATTCGTAATTTTGTGCTACAGACAGTCCCAAATAGTGACTCAGATTACAACAAGAACACAACTGGTGTATTATGTGGGTAAGAGCACCTCTTTGTAATTTGATGCCTTCTTTATAACCTCCTTTTATTTGCCACTATCTTTTCTTCCAGGTGTATTGGTTTACATATTTTGACCTATTATGTTGACTTGTCATACATTTATGACATTAATACATATGACTAATTTCCTGGAAGTGAGCATGCTACATTCTACTTACCGGTGTGTGTATAAATTATTTCTTGAAGATGGTAAAAAAAATCTCTCCCATTTACTACCACGACCCGTTTCGTGCAACGCATTATTCAAGCCGTTGCACCCATGCATGTTTCTTCCTCTTATTGAAGTAGAAATGTTGACATGAATGGCATTGCACTGGCTTCCTTCTTTGAAGAAGTGAGTACAGTTTTAGACGAATGAGATACGAGTGAGATCCCCATTTTCCTATAACTTTTATATCATTTTATCTGATTAACTGGAGACACTCTTTCTCTATTTCAACATTATATGGTTTGACAATAAGGACAGCCCTTTCTTGTCCCTTATGGGGCAATAGACAGTCCCTAAAAGGTGTGAGCATATAATGCCAACTTCAAAAAGATATACATATCTTCATGTTTTGTATTAATTTCCTGGGTTTATATATCTTCACAGCAGCAAATGGGGTTTGAAGTGTACTTGAACTTGATCACCCTTATGATGTGTATGCAAAATTGCTCATATGAAAAAATCTCTCTAAATAGCTTTTATCTTTTTTCCATTGGGACTGTATGTATGCATGTGTGTTCATGTTTGAACATATATTTTTCTCGGACGTCAACCACAACCAGATACCAAATAAATAAAATGTTAGGAATCTTTGGTTCGGACAAGGACTGCCGGACGCTCAGGGCACGTAAAAATGGTTGCAACATGTAGACCAAAAGCGACTGAGTAATAATCACCTCTTTGCACTCCCTATGTTTTAAGCTTACAAAGGGACCCGACTATTAATTTAGGTTGCCCACTAGGTAATTTCAACAGTGAATTTCAAAAGGTCTCCACCTCAGGATGAGCCCATCCAGATGCACTATCATTCTGGAAGAAGGACTCCCTGATGAAGCATGCCACATAGATTATGTGGGTGAAAGTCATTTTAAAAGAACCTGCCTATGTTTTCCAGTAAGGCTGATACAATAAAAGTGGAAAGGTTTAATGAGCCCCATGCCACTAAAATGACTTTAATGTTTCATAATACAATTTAGAAATGTTTAAATACAAAAAATGTGAGTTAGATTTCACATCATTTTAACTACACTACATTTCCCAGGTTGCGCTGTGATAACATACACAATAAGAAATTCATTTTAAATGGAAAACAATTGATGTATTTGAAAAAATCAATATTCTACATATCACAAATATGAAATTAATATTACATTATTGTGTTGTGTATAATAATGGAAACACTTCTCTGCTGGTGGTGCTATGGAGGGAACAATAATATTGACTAAAGCACTTGCTGTAGGTGGAAGTGTGGTCTCAAAGGCCACTTCCCGTGCAGTCGGTTTTAACTGTGTGGATAGTCCTCCCCCAGTTCCAGCCGCCTCCTGCTTGCAAATCTATCTTTAGTGAGTGAGTGCATGCAATAACTTCTTTTCTGGATTTCACGTATGCTGGAACTTACAAATGCAACTGCATTTATGCTATCTTGCATCCTTTGCTGTGTACATCTTTTAGAAGCACTAGGAATGTCTGGGAGGATCTACCAAAGAGTGAGTCATTGTTCGCCAGACACTCTTCTATCAATATCTTCAATCTTGCATTTTCTCTTTTACTCATCATCTGGTCTCTCTCCCTCTTGAAAGGTCATTTCAAACTTTATGATATCCCTGTATAAGACATAGCAACTCAGGACAGTCTTCTCTACTATTCTGTTGTAGGGATGACTCTTTTCCTGGTTATGACCTCATAAACATGTAAGGAGGATTTGTAGAGTGCTGATTGTTGCCCGTAATGTAATGTAATGCAAAGGGCATTTGTAAAGCGCTCTGTTACTCTAGGGAGTATCCTGGCGCTATATACCTCACGTGCTGACTGGTAGAGAGACCTAACCATTAAGCCTGATTAAAAAGCCTCTAATTTCTTCCGAAACTGAGAGGTGGCTAAAATGTTCCAAAACTCCAAAGGGAGTTTGTTCCATGCTGACTGTCCTAAGAATGAGAAGAACCTGCCACCCGTTCAGACCGCCGAATACTTGGGACTTTGGCCAGAAAAAGGTTAGCTGAGCGGAGGCACCTGGATGGAACATAGAAACAGAGCCAAGCTCTGAGGAACCCTGCACCAGCCTGATGAAGGGCCCTATGTACCAATAACAAGGTCTTGAAAAGGATCCTTTTCCAAATAGGGAGCCAGTGCAATCCCTTTAGATGTGGGGCAACATGTGTTCTAAGTGATAGGCCTATAATTGTATGAGCTGCTGCGTTTTGAACCTCATACAGTTTTCTGGTGAAATAGTCAGGCATACGCAGATGCAGAGCATTACCGTAACCAATCCTCAATGTAATTAAGGCATGTACTACCTGTTTCCGAGAATGAGAGAAAATGCAAAAACTTTCTTAGCATACGCAGCAGGCCAAAACACGTCTCCACCACTTCATTAACCTGAGGCATAAACAAAAGCCCACCATAAAAATGTAATGCCTAGATTCTTAGCCGAGCTAGTCTGGCATAGTGGAGGCGGAGTGACCACAGGCCTAAAAGACTGCTAAGGTTCATGTACCTTTACACCAAAAAAGTGTAGCTCCATCTCTTCGGCATTACGTTTGAGCTGGTGAACTGTCAGCCGTTGGGAAACTGCTATTAGACAGGTTCTAATTTTTTTTGACAGGGAATACTTCATCGCTGCCCTAGGAAAACAGTAGCAGGGTGTCATCAGCACAAGAAATTATTTTTGCTCCCGGGGCCTCTGGCAAAAGAGCAAGTGGAGTGAGATAAATATTAAATAGTGTAGGACTCAAAGCCGAGCCCTGAGGCACTCCCACTTGCAAATCACTCAACCCAGACGAATAAAGAGGACACCAGACCTCTTGAGCCCTTCCGTCAAGGAATGAGGGCAACTAGTCCCATGTAGATCCTCTAATTCCAATAGCATGAAGACGGGCCAAGAGTGTGAGTTTCCAGGCACTGAATAGGTGAGAGGAGTTGTATAGTGAGGCTCGGCCTGAGTACAGGTAGTATTGATGGCTGCGCACAAAGACTAATTGAAAAGCCAAGTATTTAGCATCTTGCAGATTTCAAGAAGTGAGGAGGAGGAGTTCCTGATGTGTTGGGGGAGGTCGTTCCAGGATTTGACAGCTTGATAGGAGAATGATGGACCTCTTGTTCTGCTTCTGTGGATGCAGTGTGTGTGTGCGAGTGAGAGTGATGCTGAGAGAAGTTGTCTGGTGGATTGGTGGAAGTGAGCCGATGATTGAGGTATTGAGGCTGGAGCCACTTCCTTTGTTCCAATTCCCAAAAGAGGGAATAACAATTTGCAACTATTACTAATTTTCAATTTGGAAATTGCAAACCGCATGAAATTGCTAAACAGCTACCTCAACTTAGGTCCATCACATTTTGCGATTCACTATTTGTGATCGCTATTACACACAATTAGTGAATCTCAGAATTATGTTTTACTACATCTAGCCGCGAGCTCTTTAGCCAACTTTGAGGGGACATATCTTAAAGAGTTTCACAGTTTTTGCTCCATTTTTGTAAAGTTGTCTTCGGAAATGATTCCCAACATACTCAGTGCAGGTAAGTCTTGTGAGGCACACCCCAAGATTTTTTGAATATTTCATTAGTGCCCTTCCAGAAATCTCTAGATTTTTACCAAATATGTGTGAAAATTATGCTGTAAAATATAACATTTTGCACCTGTTTTTTTCAAAATATTCTTGGTGGGACACCCCGAGTCCCTCAACCTTTCCTAAAGAAGATTGCACACGCTCACTTGTCTTGCACACTAAATCAAATTCAAAGACTGGGGAGAGAATGTGGACTAACGGCTAGGGCAGTCGACTGCGAAGCTGGGGAACAGGGTTTGAGTCTCGGCAGGAATACCCAACATTCTGGGATTCTGGACAAATCACTTAATCTCCCTGTGCCTAACAAAATAATGAATGTGTCTATCTGTAAAATAACTGGTGCTCATGTAAAGCGCTCTGATACCTCCGGTCTAGAACGCGCTATATAAAACTACCCCAAACAATATACTGCATTAAGCCCCATCACTTTTCTGGTTCACCGCTGCTACTGATACTATGCCCGATTGCATATTGTGCAGTCCCATAGGTTTCTACTCTGCTGCTCCTAGTTGTACTTCTTAGCTCATATAGCATGGCTGGTTATACAATGGCCATTTTATATGGGTTACTCTCGGCAGCTCATCTGTCGACCCCACAGAGCATATAACATGGGTGGGTTGTATAACGCCCATTCTAATTGGTTGCTCCTTGTTGCTCATGGACTAAATCCTCAGAACATATACTCTAGCTGGTGGCATACCGCCCACTCTCATCTGTGACACCTCTGACACTCCAGGGTGGATTCATCAGTCCAAATATCATGACTGGCTGTACAATGTAGATTCCTATGGGTTGTTCCGTTGCACGCCTGGGTGGAGTCCTAATGCCTATACATAGCTAATCATAAAATGGATGCTCATCTATCGGTCCACGGTGCACCGGACAGCTGATTTACTATCACTGATAGTATAGTGCCCATTCCCACGGGGTTACTTAGTGCCACGCCTTGGTAGACTCCAGAGCATGTGCTAAAGGTGATGCAAGATTGCACCTCATAAGAGGAGCACCCTTGACTTCTGGGCCCTTGTTATTTCTCACTGTGCTACACATACTATACCCTTTGATTTAAGCAATCTGAGTGCTGATACTCTAAAGGTAGGGCCACTGGAAATGTGCGATTTTGCAGCTTGTAGCGCTTTTCACATGATTAAAGATTTGCAGCATTTGCCACATAATGCCTCATCTGCTGCATAATCTGCAGATTTTTTTTAATTAATTCTGGCTCAAATAGTTCATAGGTTACTAAAAATGCAGCTGCACATATTGCTGCACAGTGGAAGGACTGTTACAAAGTTCAACTGTTCATCTTTTTATTGCTTATTGCTAAATTCGAGTTTAAGATGAGGTGCAACCAATGCCCAGACAGTGTTCAGAAGTGCCAACATGACAAAATAAGGAAGTAATAATATAACAAAATGTACCACATTATGCCGCATAACTTGACTTTTCTTGTTGCATAATTAACTCGACCCTGCCACATAATGTAGTCCTCCCTGCCGCCTAATTCCAGTGGCCCTGCCTAAATGTAAACACACCTTTAGCATTTGATACTATCAGTAGATGATTGTTTATTCCTGTCACAAATTACTGATTATTAATATGTTTAAAATGTTTAGTGTTATGTAATCAGTGCACAAGTTTGTGTGATTTCGTTCCCCGTGGGAGCAAAGGGCATGTCATGTAATTTCCGCTCGCCCAATGATCTTGGTTAAATGACGCCACTCACCCAGAGAATTGTTTATCTTTAAAGTATTCTTTTGAGTTTGAACATTGCATTTTTACAATCTTAAATCTGGAAGAAAGTGCAGAAGATTGGCAAGTAGATTTAGTGGACGCCGGACGGATAAAAATAACGCATTCCAATAATGATATATTGTTACTGTTTATTTTCTAGTAAACGCAAGGAAGGCGGCCGAATATACCAAATAACACGGCCTCTCAGTTTTATAATTTTCTGTTCATTCAATTTCTTCTCTTCTACTGTAATGCAGGCTTTATTTTTAAAAGGTAAGGTTGCATGCCACACTTCACCACAAACATGCATCCCACGCTATCAGGTTAAAAAAAATCCCAATTAAGGCCAATCCACCATATTCTAATCTCGATGCTGTCAGAGAGGAGCTGATAAGGCCGGGTCAAGAGGTGAATATCAGGGCAAGTTTAGGAGTCAGGCTACCTGGAGGCACCTCCTTTGAAGGATCGCCCATTTGATCCCATGTAGTTTACTTAAGGTCTCAGGTAAATCATTAGAGGTAGCCCTCTGAGGGGCGAGGAGCTGCAGCGGACAGCGCCATGCGATGGCGGGTGGCGCGGTTTGTTTTGGGGGCTATTAACTGTCGAGTCGCCAATCGTCTGAACCCTTCTAGAAGCACTGAAAGATTGCACTCCGACGTGCTGGTGACATGCTGCTTTTCCACACACCCTTTCAGGCTGCGCGGCTCCTCTGAAAACATAAAAGTGCCCTTTCTAACTCTGTCACTCATTTATGGAACCCTACCTGCTCGCGAGCTTAAGTGCTCTACCGAGTTCAAAGGCTGAAAAAATGACGTCCATTTTCTTTGTTAAATACTGGTGTGATGGACCAATCAGAAGAGAGCATGGCAGAAAGCTTACAGAATATCCTGTTAGGTTGCACCCTGCCTCTTTTGTTCCGTTCACAATTAAAGTTCAGACCTGAATAGCGCCATATGACAGAACATCTGTTGTTTTAAACTCATGGTACAACCTTTAACGAAGTAATAAAAACAGGAAGGCAGGTTTGCAAACATCAAATGATAAAGTACACTGCTTCGGAACCAAAGGTTAGTGGTTCATGCCGTGGTTATTGGTTACTATCAGGGCCACTGAAATAATGTGTCGTGGGAGACCAAATTATGCGCCAGGGTTGACTAAATTTTGCGGCAAGAAGAGCCGCATTATTCAGTGTAATTCAGCACGTTTTGTGATAGTGCTACTTCATTATTTTGTAATTTTGACGCTCGGTAATACCATCTGCGCCTATGTGTCACCTTATTAGCACTGGTTTAACACCCAAATGTAGCAATGAGCAACAGAAAGGTGACCAGTCAACCTTCACACAATGCTTTCTGCTGCACAGTAACATGCGTAGCCGCATTTTTAGCAACATTTGATCCGTTTCAGCTATAAACTATTTATTTTTAGAATCTACAGGTAATGCAGAAGATGATGAATTATGTGGCAAATGGGGTAAATCTATGAATATGTGAAAAACAATGCAGTCACAAAATCACATAATTCAGTCGTTCCTGGTATTATTATTTATTGATTATAGTTGGGTTTTTAGGAACCAGGTGTAATCACTAGTTTGATTTTATGCAAATGGTTGGTGGGATGAACAGGTAGGTTGAATTAGAGTAGTTACTGTTAGGTTGCAGGGATTTGGTTTCAAAGAAGGAGAGGTTGTGATCTATGAGATGAGATGTGAGCAATATGCAGAAATAAAATATTAGAGAGTAAGGCAGAGAGGCACAGGGGCTACACCCAGAGACTCTGGCATGCAGGGTAAGGAGAGAGTCGTTTGATAGAAAGGGAGGAAAAAACAATCGCTAGTTTGAAGTCAAACTCAATTTTTGTACAGTGTTTAGGAATAAAGTGGCAGGATGCTTTTTGTCATAGCATGGAATGTGAGGATGTAAAACTTCAGAAGAGACAACAATTTTTGCACGTGAGATAGCATATTGTATTGTAGCATTTATAGAGCTCTTATTGTCCCCCTATGGGGCACCAAATCACCTCTTCACAAGAATAGCAAGCTACACCAACATATGCAACATTATGTAGCCCAATGCCGGCCCAACAACGAAAAAATAAATGGTACCTTGACCAAAGCACTTACTAGATATGCAAGGTAAAGAATGATAACACAATATATTACTGAATAAATAAGAAGTAAGTGGAGTCTGGTGAGTCTAGTGTTGACTGCTAGATGTCATTGGAGAGCGGTACACAAAGAAGGTACTTGGCATGCGTTTAAACATTACCACGTTCAAATATGGGGCTGTGTTATCATACACATCATAAATGAAGGACTTTAGGTTTGATCCATACGTGAGCTTCCTCAAGTGCCCCTCCGTCAACAGAAAAGAACAGAATACCAAGCAAATACCAAGTTATAGAGGCAAAGGAAAGGATGCAGCATTCTTGCTTTGATTCAAACACGGATGTCCTCTAGCTAGAGGTAACGTTTAATTGGTGCAGGCTTCAAGTTTCACAGCTTTAATTTACAGTGAAAAAAGATTGCAGATTTTTCTTTTAGGTGCAGTATTTTAACTCTACGCATCTCACTAGGGTACAAGGTGTGCCTTAAGGGTAAAATAAGGTACAGATAGGCTTTCACTTTGTTGGTTTAGGGCTCCTGCAAATAGGGTGGAGCTCCGAAATGTTGGGTAGTTACACTAAAGAATGAAAGGCATATGTAAGCATGCTTCTATAAGTAAGTGCACTTACTTGCACTGGTCCAGTGAGGTCTACCTCAAGAACCATACTATCTTTTCGTTAGATGTAAATGAATGTCCTACTGCATGCGGCCAATTCATGCAGCTCACTGGCAATCTGGGAAAGGTTTTGTGCCAATCCCTGTAGAAACTGGATTGCCAAATATGGTTCAGAAAGGACACTCCACTATATTGGAGGACTTCCCGCTAAAATATAGCCTTATAGCCTGCTTCTGGCCATTAAAGGTCTGCTCCAGCATTAAAGGCCCGAACCAAAGGCAAGGGCCTTTAACAAAGGAGTAGGACTTTAATGCCGGTATAGCCCAGCTATGGAGGGCTATAAAGTTATTAGAACATTACGCTACTAGAGGGCAGAATGTTCTAACAAATAAAACAAAAGCCTCACAGAGCCCTAGGGGATTGAAATCCCCTCAGGCTCCGTTAGGCCTTTGTTCACAGCAAGATCTGTGAAGGGCCACATTGGAATGTTAGATCTCTGGGCTTCTACTGGCCATTAGAAGCCCGGAGCACTCAATTGTTTTTAATGGAGCTACCAACATTCCAATGTTCTAATAAGGCTTAGACTCAATCTGCAGGGTCACAGGGTTGTCCGTCATCCCAGTTAGAACCTCTAAAGGATGGCAAGTTACCAGATACTGATGATAGCTGAATAGGTTCATATACTTAGCTTGGCAGCACCAGGCATAGGACTCCCTCAAGAAGAAATTAAGGTAAACAAGACATATCTCGGGCATAGTATCCCCACTGCTCGTCTGAATAATGTGATGCCCTTTTAGGCTGTTCTTGATGGTCATCAGAAAGTCTGTGTTTAAGTGAAGCAATGTCAGGATTCGGCCACATTTCGAGTTGAAATATAACCAGCAGCTGACCTCTCATACCACATATATAGATATTCCTGGTTCTGCTGAGGACAAGCACCGGTAGGACTCCAAACAGAGGTCTGGAAGCAAACAGTATTTTAAAGAATGGCTACCATTTTTCTATTTTTGTGCAAACTGAGGCCTTTATTATGGGTGGAATATGGTCCCACCTTCAGAGAAACGTAGAAGAGGGTACTTTCAATAATTACCAATCAATAACAGTTCTACGAGCTATGACAAAGCTTCAAACAAGAGGCTGAGTAACCACCTCAGAGGCGTGCAGAGTGAATTACTGACATTCTTGATGCTTTTGTGAAGCACCAGCCATTCAGGTGTGAGAAATGTAGGATGGTAGCACTGACCTGTCAGCAGCGCCCTACCTTTTAGTTTCTTCTGAGCACTCACTTTACTGTGAGCATCCTGATGTAGGAGGTTTAGGAGGCCAGTGACACGCTTCCTGACCTATGTCACACCAGTGGCAGGAATGGCTGTATGAAACAGTACCCTTGCCACTGGACTGACTCCTAAGCCGCCAGAAGAGTACAAAGAAGTACAGGAACGATTTTACCATCTCTTCTCGCTTGCCCCAGGGTTGACACATGTTTGTGTACATGACATAGACTTAGGACATAGCTTGCCAGACAAGAGCAAGGTCTACAGGATGTCAGATCGGGTCCAAAGGTGCATCAACAGGAGTGGCCCGTGCAGGTAAGAGTGGTGGTATCAAAACAACAATGTCTCAACTGCAAAAGAAATCGAAAAAGGCAATTCAGGATAATTGCTTATATCACAAGGGAGGGAACAAAGGGAGACCACTACAGGATTGGTGAAAGGAACCCGTTTTTGACTACCCAGCCCAGAACTTGGCACTGTTGTGGTCAATTTATTTTACCCATTTGACAAATATTGATCTTGTATATATTTTGTATTATTGACCATGTTATTATATTTTCCTATTGCGCCGTTCACGCTGTGTCCTTCACCCTAGTGTCACTGCGCCGTCCACCTTCACTTGCACTTTCAGTGTACATTTGTATGGTATGGTCAGTTTATTTAATTATATGGTAGTGCTGATATAACTACTTATATTTTAAAAAACGTGTTCCTTTCACCAATCCTGTTGTGGTCTCCCTTTGTTCCCTCCCTTGTGATATATGCAATTATCCTGAATTTCCTTTATCGAATGATTTCCAGTTGAGACATTGTTGTTTTGATACAAACTTCACCCGGTCTCACCTAGGCTAACGGGTTTACTCCTGTAATTCTTTCCTTGGTAAGTGTGGCGGGGCAGAAGGCGGGTGGGGAGGGAGTCGACAGATGACAACAAGGGAAAATTAAATTTAAAAAAAGAAAACCACTTACCTTGCGCTCTCCGCATCTCCAACTCGGCTATGCAGCAAACGCAAGGTAAGCTGTTTTCTTTTTAAAAAAATGAATTGTGCCTATTCTTCATCTGTCACCTACCGCCCACCCCGCCCTATAACAATTACCTGCAAGGGCCACTCCTGTGCATCAAGGCGCTGGTGGCTATTATGCTGGAGCTGCGGGTAATTGAGGGATCCTGAGCTCCCTAGGCCAGTTCCGTGATTCCCAAGAAAGGGTCCACTTGGCCTGTGCTTTTGTGCAGTTTCATAGAGTGCAGAACATAACCCCAAGGGTCACAGCATTTGAAAAATAAAAACTGTCCAAGTAGATTTTTTGGTATTGTTTTAGAGTACAATCTGACCCAAGATCACTAGAGTGCTTCGCAAACTAAACCAGACCACATTACAGATATTTGATCATTTTAGGCACAGGGAAATTATGTGATTTGCCCAGACTCGCAGGATGTTGAGCCAAAGCCAGGATTCCAACCTGATTCCCAATCTCTAGATCAGGCAGCTGTAGACAGAAGGCACAATCTTACACTTTCAGGTTAATTTATGCCAAATATTGTGTAACACTCAATCATCAGAGTCTTATGTATTGAAACTGGCTGTACCTAAAACAAAATGAGGTCATGCCGAAAGGCAAATGTTTCATAGCCTTTTAATTAGTTGGAAATTGCTTTAATGGATTAAATAATTTTCCTTGAAAGCATGAGTTGGGATTCGCAGAACCAAAGAGTGGAGCCATTAATCATATAACTGTCAAGCAAACAACATGCCTAACCAATTAAAAATCAGTCTGATAAAAATATAACAGAAGACCAACACTTAACTCTGAACAAATATATACACAGCCAGTTCCATTAACAGAACAGGAGGCAAAGAGAGCAGAGCAATGAAACTCAGAAAATTTGGAAATTGTGTGTCTGGTATGAAGACACAGTCCAAGCCATGCCCAAGGCAAGGACATGTAAACCGTCCGGGTCTATTCTGGTCCAAGGACCACAGATGCTACCTTACCTCACATTCTGACATACCCAAACAAAACTTATAGGCATCCTAGGTATGACTTGGATGAAATATTTACTTAGCATGTTATTTATTCACACTGGTTCCAAACTTAACCATTGGTTCCCATCTAAAGGAACTCCATTTGTTTTTCTACATCAGTTGGGTAGATTATTGCAGCTGCTGGCTGGAATTCATGTTGTGACAATCTTTGACTGGTGTTACTCCCTACATATATCCTGTCACAAGCCCCTGAGCATCACGCAAAACATTCAATCTTCCAAGCAGTGGTTATGTGGAGCATTAAATAACACATCTTCTCACTATAACAAATGTTGTGGTTAGGAGGTTATTTGGCCTACGTGGGCCCTTCAAGTCAGTATCCTTGAGACGTCTCTTTGATCAAACCAGAGTTATTTCAGGTTCAGCACTCAACCCTAGGGAGTATCATCTACTTATCTGTTTGTTTTTACGATGGTCACCAATGAATAGTGGGGGCGGGGAAGACTTCTGCGGCACAAAAGCTTTATATAGTTATGTGTTACACTATAAGACACAGTACTCAGATATGGGTCTCTCTCTGAATATGTAGCTGTTTATTGGTCTGATTGAATTAAAGAATCATTGATACAGTAACAATACTCTTAAGATCTCGGTAGACGGGTTACTCCGTCACAACACTGACGGATATATACTGTCCGCTGAAATATAAATCCCATTATACCCTATGTGATTTATATTTCAGTGGACAGGCTATCCGACATTGTTGTGATGGATTAACCCGTCCACCGAGATCTAAATCAGGCCCTATGTCATTTGGTCTGTGCTTATCGGTGCAATACATTTGCAGAAAAAGCAGAGTCAAATGAGTTTCTGGTCAACATGTTCTGAGCTCCATCTCCTCTTTTAGGTTACAGCCCAGGCTCTTCTACTCTTTGCCTTGGTTGCTTGCCTTTAGATATTTAAAGGAAGAGAATTGGTCATGAAATAAGCTGAAAGAAGATCTGACTTTGAAGCAAGATCCAGTGCAGCCAGGGAAGAGGTATTTAATTGGGTAAGATAGCAGGTACGTGAGGCCAGTGGTGCATAAACGAGAAGGAGAAAAGAAACAAGCACTAGTAAACCCAAAATGTCTCACCTTTTTGCTGCCCATTAAGATCTATTGTCTTTGCTAATGCTTTTTGTCTTTGCCAATGCTTTTTGCTGATAATGCTCAGTGTTAGACCTGTCAGCCTTACGATGGTCTTTCCTCAAACCTTTGGTCTTCACTCCTCCCATTTTGCTGATTTTGTTTTTGTTGGCCTCTTTAAACTTTATCCCTGCTAACCAGTGATAACATGTTTGTGCTCTCTCCTTGAAACATACAAAAAACAATTTGATGGACAGAATGTAGATCAATGTCTTACATTCACCCCAGTACAAGGATCTGGGCCTAAATCCATCGTTTTTTGCACTCCACACCACCCTGGGTCAGATAATGGCTTTATGCAAATCAGCTCTGACCCTGTGCCCCATGGGAACAGTCCAGTCCGAACTACAACAGCCATATCTTTCCCAGACCGGAATCAAGCATCCGAGGACCGGACCGGTTTCGAGGTAACACCTCTCATCAGCCCGGCTAGCTTGACTCCAGTGGTGTGGAGGCTCTGGGACCCACGTCTGAGCTACCCCAGTACACTCAGGGAGAAAATTACAAAAAACAATTTGATGGACAGAATGTAGATCAATGTCTTACATTCACCCCAGTACAAGGATCTGGGCCTAAATCCATCGTTTTTTGCACTCCACACCACCCTGGGTCAGATAATGGCTTTATGCAAATCAGCTCTGACCCTGTGCCCCATGGGAACAGTCCAGTCCGAACTACAACAGCCATATCTTTCCCAGACCGGAATCAAGCATCCGAGGACCGGACCGGTTTCGAGGTAACACCTCTCATCAGCCCGGCTAGCTTGACTCCAGTGGTGTGGAGGCTCTGGGACCCACGTCTGAGCTACCCCAGTACACTCAGGGAGAAAATTACAAAAAACAATTTGATGGACAGAATGTAGACCAATGTCTTACATTCACCCCAGTACAAGGATCTGGGCCTAAATACATCATTTTTTGCACTCCACACCACCCTGGGTCAGATAATGGCTTTATGCAAATCAGCTCTGACCCTGTGCCCCATGGGAACAGTCCAGTCCGAACTACAACAGCCATATCTTTCCCAGACCGGAATCAAGCATCCGAGGACCGGACCGGTTTCGAGGTAACACCTCTCATCAGCCCGGCTAGCTTGACTCCAGTGGTGTGGAGGCTCTGGGACCCACGTCTGAGCTACCCCAGTACACTCAGGGAGAAAATTACAAAAAACAATTTGATGGACAGAATGTAGATCAATGTCTTACATTCACCCCAGTACAAGGATCTGGGCCTAAATCCATCGTTTTTTGCACTCCACACCACCCTGGGTCAGATAATGGCTTTATGCAAATCAGCTCTGACCCTGTGCCCCATGGGAACAGTCCAGTCCGAACTACAACAGCCATATCTTTCCCAGACCGGAATCAAGCATCCGAGGACCGGACCGGTTTCGAGGTAACACCTCTCATCAGCCCGGCTAGCTTGACTCCAGTGGTGTGGAGGCTCTGGGACCCACGTCTGAGCTACCCCAGTACACTCAGGGAGAAAATTACAAAAAACAATTTGATGGACAGAATGTAGATCAATGTCTTACATTCACCCCAGTACAAGGATCTGGGCCTAAATCCATCGTTTTTTGCACTCCACACCACCCTGGGTCAGATAATGGCTTTATGCAAATCAGCTCTGACCCTGTGCCCCATGGGAACAGTCCAGTCCGAACTACAACAGCCATATCTTTCCCAGACCGGAATCAAGCATCCAAGGACCGGACCGGTTTCGAGGTAACACCTCTCATCAGCCCGGCTAGCTTGACTCCAGTGGTGTGGAGGCTCTGGGACCCACGTCTGAGCTACCCCAGTACACTCAGGGAGAAAATTACAAAAAACAATTTGATGGACAGAATGTAGATCAATGTCTTACATTCACCCCAGTACAAGGATCTGGGCCTAAATCCATCGTTTTTTGCACTCCACACCACCCTGGGTCAGATAATGGCTTTATGCAAATCAGCTCTGACCCTGTGCCCCATGGGAACAGTCCAGTCCGAACTACAACAGCCATATCTTTCCCAGACCGGAATCAAGCATCCGAGGACCGGACCGGTTTCGAGGTAACACCTCTCATCAGCCCGGCTAGCTTGACTCCAGTGGTGTGGAGGCTCTGGGACCCACGTCTGAGCTACCCCAGTACACTCAGGGAGAAAATTACAAAAAGCAATTTGATGGACAGAATGTAGATCAATGTCTTACATTCACCCCAGTACAAGGATCTGGGCCTAAATCCATCGTTTTTTGCACTCCACACCACCCTGGGTCAGATAATGGCTTTATGCAAATCAGCTCTGACCCTGTGCCCCATGGGAACAGTCCAGTCCGAACTACAACAGCCATATCTTTCCCAGACCGGAATCAAGCATCCGAGGACCGGACCGGTTTCGAGGTAACACCTCTCATCAGCCCGGCTAGCTTGACTCCAGTGGTGTGGAGGCTCTGGGACCCACGTCTGAGCTACCCCAGTACACTCAGGGAGAAAATTACAAAAAACAATTTGATGGACAGAATGTAGATCAATGTCTTACATTCACCCCAGTACAAGGATCTGGGCCTAAATCCATCGTTTTTTGCACTCCACACCACCCTGGGTCAGATAATGGCTTTATGCAAATCAGCTCTGACCCTGTGCCCCATGGGAACAGTCCAGTCCGAACTACAACAGCCATATCTTTCCCAGACCGGAATCAAGCATCCGAGGACCGGACCGGTTTCGAGGTAACACCTCTCATCAGCCCGGCTAGCTTGACTCCAGTGGTGTGGAGGCTCTGGGACCCACGTCTGAGCTACCCCAGTACACTCAGGGAGAAAATTACAAAAAACAATTTGATGGACAGAATGTAGATCAATGTCTTACATTCACCCCAGTACAAGGATCTGGGCCTAAATCCATCGTTTTTTGCACTCCACACCACCCTGGGTCAGATAATGGCTTTATGCAAATCAGCTCTGACCCTGTGCCCCATGGGAACAGTCCAGTCCGAACTACAACAGCCATATCTTTCCCAGACCGGAATCAAGCATCCGAGGACCGGACCGGTTTCGAGGTAACACCTCTCATCAGCCCGGCTAGCTTGACTCCAGTGGTGTGGAGGCTCTGGGACCCACGTCTGAGCTACCCCAGTACACTCAGGGAGAAAATTACAAAAAACAATTTGATGGACAGAATGTAGATCAATGTCTTACATTCACCCCAGTACAAGGATCTGGGCCTAAATCCATCGTTTTTTGCACTCCACACCACCCTGGGTCAGATAATGGCTTTATGCAAATCAGCTCTGACCCTGTGCCCCATGGGAACAGTCCAGTCCGAACTACAACAGCCATATCTTTCCCAGACCGGAATCAAGCATCCGAGGACCGGACCGGTTTCGAGGTAACACCTCTCATCAGCCCGGCTAGCTTGACTCCAGTGGGAGAAAATTACAAAAAACAATTTGATGGACAGAATGTAGATCAATGTCTTACATTCACCCCAGTACAAGGATCTGGGCCTAAATCCATCGTTTTTTGCACTCCACACCACCCTGGGTCAGATAATGGCTTTATGCACATTCGATCCACATTCGGTCCATCACTTGTTGTTTTTGCAATTGCCGCCCTAAGTGCGCTGGGGATGCCCAGACGTGGGTCACAGGCACTCCGCACCACTTGGAGTCAAGCTAGCCGGGCTGATGAGAGGTGTTACCTCGAAACCGGTCCGGTCCTCGGATGCTTGATTCCGTTCTGGGAAGGACATGGCTTTTGTAGTTCGGACTGGACTGTTCCCATGGGGCAACAGGGTCAGAGCTGATTTGCATATCGCCATTGTCTAACCCAGGGTGGTGTGGAGTGCAAAAAAATGATGGATTTGGGCCCAGATCTTTTGACTGGGGGAATGTGTGACATTGATCCACATTCGGTCCATCACTTGTTGTTTTTGCAATTGCCGCCCTAAGTGCGCTGGGGATGCCCAGACGTGGGTCCCAGGCACTCCGCACCACTTGGAGTCAAGCTAGCCGGGCTGATGAGAGGTGTTACCTCGAAACCGGTCCGGTCCTCGGATGCTTGATTCCGTTCTGGGAAGGACATGGCTTTTGTAGTTCGGACTGGACTGTTCCCATGGGGCAACAGGGTCAGAGCTGATTTGCATATCGCCATTGTCTAACCCAGGGTGGTGTGGAGTGCAAAAAAACGATGGATTTGGGCCCAGATCTTTTGACTGGGGGAATGTGTGACATTGATCCACATTCGGTCCATCACTTGTTGTTTTTGCAATTGCCGCCCTAAGTGCGCTGGGGATGCCCAGACGTGGGTCCCAGGCACTCCGCACCACTTGGAGTCAAGCTAGCCGGGCTGATGAGAGGTGTTACCTTGAAACCGGTCCGGTCCTCGGATGCTTGATTCCGTTCTGGGAAGGACATGGCTTTTGTAGTTCGGACTGGACTGTTCCCATGGGGCAACAGGGTCAGAGCTGATTTGCATATCGCCATTGTCTAACCCAGGGTGGTGTGGAGTGCAAAAAAACGATGGATTTGGGCCCAGATCTTTTGACTGGGGGAATGTGTGACATTGATCCACATTCGGTCCATCACTTGTTGTTTTTGCAATTGCCGCCCTAAGTGCGCTGGGGATGCCCAGATGTGGGTCCCAGGCACTCCGCACCACTTGGAGTCAAGCTAGCCGGGCTGATGAGAGGTGTTACCTCGAAACCGGTCCGGTCCTCGGATGCTTGATTCCGTTCTGGGAAGGACATGGCTTTTGTAGTTCGGACTGGACTGTTCCCATGGGGCAACAGGGTCAGAGCTGATTTGCATATCGCCATTGTCTAACCCAGGGTGGTGTGGAGTGCAAAAAAACGATGGATTTGGGCCCAGATCTTTTGACTGGGGGAATGTGTGACATTGATCCACATTCGGTCCATCACTTGTTGTTTTTGCAATTGCCGCCCTAAGTGCGCTGGGGATGCCCAGACGTGGGTCCCAGGCACTCCGCACCACTTGGAGTCAAGCTAGCCGGGCTGATGAGAGGTGTTACCTCGAAACCGGTCCGGTCCTCGGATGCTTGATTCCGTTCTGGGAAGGACATGGCTTTTGTAGTTCGGACTGGACTGTTCCCATGGGGCAACAGGGTCAGAGCTGATTTGCATATCGCCATTGTCTAACCCAGGGTGGTGTGGAGTGCAAAAAAACGATGGATTTGGGCCCAGATCTTTTGACTGGGGGAATGTGTGACATTGATCCACATTCGGTCCATCACTTGTTGTTTTTGCAATTGCCGCCCTAAGTGCGCTGGGGATGCCCAGACGTGGGTCCCAGGCACTCCGCACCACTTGGAGTCAAGCTAGCCGGGCTGATGAGAGGTGTTACCTCGAAACCGGTCCGGTCCTCGGATGCTTGATTCCGTTCTGGGAAGGACATGGCTTTTGTAGTTCGGACTGGACTGTTCCCATGGGGCAACAGGGTCAGAGCTGATTTGCATATCGCCATTGTCTAACCCAGGGTGGTGTGGAGTGCAAAAAAACGATGGATTTGGGCCCAGATCTTTTGACTGGGGGAATGTGTGACATTGATCCACATTCGGTCCATCACTTGTTGTTTTTGCAATTGCCGCCCTAAGTGCGCTGGGGATGCCCAGACGTGGGTCCCATGCACTCCGCACCACTTGGAGTCAAGCTAGCCGGGCTGATGAGAGGTGTTACCTTGAAACCGGTCCGGTCCTCGGATGCTTGATTCCGTTCTGGGAAGGACATGGCTTTTGTAGTTCGGACTGGACTGTTCCCATGGGGCAACAGGGTCAGAGCTGATTTGCATATCGCCATTGTCTAACCCAGGGTGGTGTGGAGTGCAAAAAAACGATGGATTTGGGCCCAGATCTTTTGACTGGGGGAATGTGTGACATTGATCCACATTCGGTCCATCACTTGTTGTTTTTGCAATTGCCGCCCTAAGTGCGCTGGGGATGCCCAGACGTGGGTCCCAGGCACTCCGCACCACTTGGAGTCAAGCTAGCCGGGCTGATGAGAGGTGTTACCTCGAAACCGGTCCGGTCCTCGGATGCTTGATTCCGTTCTGGGAAGGACATGGCTTTTGTAGTTCGGACTGGACTGTTCCCATGGGGCAACAGGGTCAGAGCTGATTTGCATATCGCCATTGTCTAACCCAGGGTGGTGTGGAGTGCAAAAAAACGATGGATTTGGGCCCAGATCTTTTGACTGGGGAAATGTGTGACATTGATCCACATTCGGTCCATCACTTGTTGTTTTTGCAATTGCCGCCCTAAGTGCGCTGGGGATGCCCAGACGTGGGTCCCAGGCACTCCGCACCACTTGGAGTCAAGCTAGCCGGGCTGATGAGAGGTGTTACCTCGAAACCGGTCCGGTCCTCGGATGCTTGATTCCGTTCTGGGAAGGACATGGCTTTTGTAGTTCGGACTGGACTGTTCCCATGGGGCAACAGGGTCAGAGCTGATTTGCATATCGCCATTGTCTAACCCAGGGTGGTGTGGAGTGCAAAAAAACGATGGATTTGGGCCCAGATCTTTTGACTGGGGGAATGTGTGACATTGATCCACATTCGGTCCATCACTTGTTGTTTTTGCAATTGCCGCCCTAAGTGCGCTGGGGATGCCCAGACGTGGGTCCCAGGCACTCCGCACCACTTGGAGTCAAGCTAGCCGGGCTGATGAGAGGTGTTACCTCGAAACCGGTCCGGTCCTCGGATGCTTGATTCCGTTCTGGGAAGGACATGGCTTTTGTAGTTCGGACTGGACTGTTCCCATGGGGCAACAGGGTCAGAGCTGATTTGCATATCGCCATTGTCTAACCCAGGGTGGTGTGGAGTGCAAAAAAACGATGGATTTGGGCCCAGATCTTTTGACTGGGGGAATGTGTGACATTGATCCACATTCGGTCCATCACTTGTTGTTTTTGCAATTGCCGCCCTAAGTGCGCTGGGGATGCCCAGACGTGGGTCCCAGGCACTCCGCACCACTTGGAGTCAAGCTAGCCGGGCTGATGAGAGGTGTTACCTCGAAAACCGGTCCGGTCCTCGGATGCTTGATTCCGTTCTGGGAAGGACATGGCTTTTGTAGTTCGGACTGGACTGTTCCCATGGGGCAACAGGGTCAGAGCTGATTTGCATATCGCCATTGTCTAACCCAGGGTGGTGTGGAGTGCAAAAAAACGATGGATTTGGGCCCAGATCTTTTGACTGGGGGAATGTGTGACATTGATCCACATTCGGTCCATCACTTGTTGTTTTTGCAATTGCCGCCCTAAGTGCGCTGGGGATGCCCAGACGTGGGTCCCAGGCACTCCGCACCACTTGGAGTCAAGCTAGCCGGGCTGATGAGAGGTGTTACCTCGAAACCGGTCCGGTCCTCGGATGCTTGATTCCGTTCTGGGAAGGACATGGCTTTTGTAGTTCGGACTGGACTGTTCCCATGGGGCAACAGGGTCAGAGCTGATTTGCATATCGCCATTGTCTAACCCAGGGTGGTGTGGAGTGCAAAAAAACGATGGATTTGGGCCCAGATCTTTTGACTGGGGGAATGTGTGACATTGATCCACATTCGGTCCATCACTTGTTGTTTTTGCAATTGCCGCCCTAAGTGCGCTGGGGATGCCCAGACGTGGGTCCCAGGCACTTCGCACCACTTGGAGTCAAGCTAGCCGGGCTGATGAGAGGTGTTACCTCGAAACCGGTCCGGTCCTCGGATGCTTGATTCCGTTCTGGGAAGGACATGGCTTTTGTAGTTCGGACTGGACTGTTCCCATGGGGCAACAGGGTCAGAGCTGATTTGCATATCGCCATTGTCTAACCCAGGGTGGTGTGGAGTGCAAAAAAACGATGGATTTGGGCCCAGATCTTTTGACTGGGGGAATGTGTGACATTGATCCACATTCGGTCCATCACTTGTTGTTTTTGCAATTGCCGCCCTAAGTGTGCTGGGGATGCCCAGACGTGGGTCCCAGGCACTCCGCACCACTTGGAGTCAAGCTAGCCGGGCTGATGAGAGGTGTTACCTCGAAACCGGTCCGGTCCTCGGATGCTTGATTCCGTTCTGGGAAGGACATGGCTTTTGTAGTTCGGACTGGACTGTTCCCATGGGGCAACAGGGTCAGAGCTGATTTGCATATCGCCATTGTCTAACCCAGGGTGGTGTGGAGTGCAAAAAAACGATGGATTTGGGCCCAGATCTTTTGACTGGGGGAATGTGTGACATTGATCCACATTCGGTCCATCACTTGTTGTTTTTGCAATTGCCGCCCTAAGTGCGCTGGGGATGCCCAGACGTGGGTCCCAGGCACTCCGCACCACTTGGAGTCAAGCTAGCCGGGCTGATGAGAGGTGTTACCTCGAAACCGGTCCGGTCCTCGGATGCTTGATTCCGTTCTGGGAAGGACATGGCTTTTGTAGTTCGGACTGGACTGTTCCCATGGGGCAACAGGGTCAGAGCTGATTTGCATATCGCCATTGTCTAACCCAGGGTGGTGTGGAGTGCAAAAAAACGATGGATTTGGGCCCAGATCCTTTGACTGGGGGAATGTGTGACATTGATCCACATTCGGTCCATCACTTGTTGTTTTTGCAATTGCCGCCCTAAGTGCGCTGGGGATGCCCAGACGTGGGTCCCAGGCACTCCGCACCACTTGGAGTCAAGCTGGCCGGGCTGATGAGAGGTGTTACCTCGAAACCGGTCCGGTCCTCGGATGCTTGATTCCGTTCTGGGAAGGACATGGCTTTTGTAGTTCGGACTGGACTGTTCCCATGGGGCAACAGGGTCAGAGCTGATTTGCATATCGCCATTGTCTAACCCAGGGTGGTGTGGAGTGCAAAAAAACGATGGATTTGGGCCCAGATCTTTTGACTGGGGGAATGTGTGACATTGATCCACATTCGGTCCATCACTTGTTGTTTTTGCAATTGCCGCCCTAAGTGCGCTGGGGATGCCCAGACGTGGGTCCCAGGCACTCCGCACCACTTGGAGTCAAGCTAGCCGGGCTGATGAGAGGTGTTACCTCGAAACCGGTCCGGTCCTCGGATGCTTGATTCCGTTCTGGGAAGGACATGGCTTTTGTAGTTCGGACTGGACTGTTCCCATGGGTCAACAGGGTCAGAGCTGATTTGCATATCGCCATTGTCTAACCCAGGGTGGTGTGGAGTGCAAAAAAACGATGGATTTGGGCCCAGATCTTTTGACTGGGGGAATGTGTGACATTGATCCACATTCGGTCCATCACTTGTTGTTTTTGCAATTGCCGCCCTAAGTGCGCTGGGGATGCCCAGACGTGGGTCCCAGGCACTCCGCACCACTTGGAGTCAAGCTAGCCAGGCTGATGAGAGGTGTTACCTAAAAACCGGTCCGGTCCTCGGATGCTTGATTCCGTTCTGGGAAGGACATGGCTTTTGTAGTTCGGACTGGACTGTTCCCATGGGGCAACAGGGTCAGAGCTGATTTGCATATCGCCATTGTCTAACCCAGGGTGGTGTGGAGTGCAAAAAAACGATGGATTTGGGCCCAGATCTTTTGACTGGGGGAATGTGTGACATTGATCCACATTCGGTCCATCACTTGTTGTTTTTGCAATTGCCGCCCTAAGTGCGCTGGGGATGCCCAGACGTGGGTCCCAGGCACTCCGCACCACTTGGAGTCAAGCTAGCCGGGCTGATGAGAGGTGTTACCTCGAAACCGGTCCGGTCCTCGGATGCTTGATTCCGTTCTGGGAAGGACATGGCTTTTGTAGTTCGGACTGGACTGTTCCCATGGGGCAACAGGGTCAGAGCTGTTTTGCATTTCGCCATTGTCTAACCCAGGGTGGTGTGGAGTGCAAAAAAACGATGGATTTGGGCCCAGATCTTTTGACTGGGGAAATGTGTGACATTGATCCACATTCGGTCCATCACTTGTTGTTTTTGCAATTGCCGCCCTAAGTGCGCTGGGGATGCCCAGACGTGGGTCCCAGGCACTCCGCACCACTTGGAGTCAAGCTAGCCGGGCTGATGAGAGGTGTTACCTCGAAACCGGTCCGGTCCTCGGATGCTTGATTCCGTTCTGGGAAGGACATGGCTTTTGTAGTTCGGACTGGACTGTTCCCATGGGGCAACAGGGTCAGAGCTGATTTGCATATCGCCATTGTCTAACCCAGGGTGGTGTGGAGTGCAAAAAAACGATGGATTTGGGCCCAGATCTTTTGACTGGGGGAATGTGTGACATTGATCCACATTCGGTCCATCACTTGTTGTTTTTGCAATTGCCGCCCTAAGTGCGCTGGGGATGCCCAGACGTGGGTCCCAGGCACTCCGCACCACTTGGAGTCAAGCTAGCCGGGCTGATGAGAGGTGTTACCTCGAAACCGGTCCGGTCCTCGGATGCTTGATTCCGTTCTGGGAAGGACATGGCTTTTGTAATTCGGACTGGACTGTTCCCATGGGGCAACAGGGTCAGAGCTGATTTGCATATCGCCATTGTCTAACCCAGGGTGGTGTGGAGTGCAAAAAAACGATGGATTTGGGCCCAGATCTTTTGACTGGGGGAATGTGTGACATTGATCCACATTCGATCCATCACTTGTTGTTTTTGCAATTGCCGCCCTAAGTGCGCTGGGGATGCCCAGACGTGGGTCCCAGGCACTCCGCACCACTTGGAGTCAAGCTAGCCGGGCTGATGAGAGGTGTTACCTCGAAACCGGTCCGGTCCTCGGATGCTTGATTCCGTTCTGGGAAGGACATGGCTTTTGTAGTTCGGACTGGACTGTTCCCATGGGGCAACAGGGTCAGAGCTGATTTGCATATCGCCATTGTCTAACCCAGGGTGGTGTGGAGTGCAAAAAAACGATGGATTTGGGCCCAGATCTTTTGACTGGGGGAATGTGTGACATTGATCCACATTCGGTCCATCACTTGTTGTTTTTGCAATTGCCGCCCTAAGTGCGCTGGGGATGCCCAGACGTGGGTCCCAGGCACTCCGCACCACTTGGAGTCAAGCTAGCCGGGCTGATGAGAGGTGTTACCTCGAAACCGGTCCGGTCCTCGGATGCTTGATTCCGTTCTGGGAAGGACATGGCTTTTGTAGTTCGGACTGGACTGTTCCCATGGGGTAACAGGGTCAGAGCTGATTTGCATATCGCCATTGTCTAACCCAGGGTGGTGTGGAGTGCAAAAAAACGATGGATTTGGGCCCAGATCTTTTGACTGGGGGAATGTGTGACATTGATCCACATTCGGTCCATCACTTGTTGTTTTTGCAATTGCCGCCCTAAGTGCGCTGGGGATGCCCAGACGTGGGTCCCAGGCACTCCGCACCACTTGGAGTCAAGCTAGCCGGGCGGATGAGAGGTGTTACCTCGAAACCGGTCCGGTCCTCGGATGCTTGATTCCGTTCTGGGAAGGACATGGCTTTTGTAGTTCGGACTGGACTGTTCCCATGGGGCAACAGGGTCAGAGCTGATTTGCATATCGCCATTGTCTAACCCAGGGTGGTGTGGAGTGCAAAAAAACGATGGATTTGGGCCCAGATCTTTTGACTGGGGGAATGTGTGACATTGATCCACATTCGGTCCATCACTTGTTGTTTTTGCTCTCCTTGAAACATGGAACATTGGCTTACACCCAATTGGCACCATTCATTTACTTGTAAGTCCCTTGTTAAGTGGAACTACATGTACCCAAGACCTGTAAATGAAATGCTACTAGTGGGCCAGCGCAAAAAAAACAATTGATGGACAGAATGCTGCACAATGTCAAACATTCACCCCAGTACAGAGATCTGGGCCTAAATCCATCTTTTGTTTGCTCACCATGCCATTCCAGTTCAGACCCAGCCATATGCAAATCAGTCTTGACCCTGTTCCCTATGGGAACAGTCCAGCCCGAACGGCCAGGCCAGGTCCTCCATGGACTGTAAACAAGCATCCTGGGACTGGTTTCGGGTCATCCTCCCTCATCAGCCAGGCTAGCTTGACTCCAGTGGCATGGAGAGCACGGGACCCATGTCTGGGCATACCAGTCACACTCAGGGTGACAAATGCAAAAAGAACAATTGATGGACAGAATGCTGCACAATGTCAAACATTCATCCCAGTACAGAGATCTGGGGCTAAATCCATTGTTTTTTTGCTCCCCATGCCATTCCAGTTCAGACCCAGCCATATTCAAATCAGTCTTGACCCTGTTCCCCATGAGAACAGCCCAGCCAAAACTGCCAGGCCAGGCCTTCCCCGGAGTGGAAACAAGCATCCTGGGGCTGGTTTTGGGGCATCACCCCTTATCAAATAGAGGCCAAGTAATAGATAACCTGGACAAAAGCCTGCACAGCATAAATTATATACTTCATTTGTAATCAAAAATACACCTTCATTTATAATTTCACTTTTCTCATAGTATTTAATCACATACTATTTCAATTAACCATGCATTGTCATCAATACAGTGTACATTTCATTATACAAATCACTTCTCAAAACTCATGATATGTTTCACAATTCAATTTCCAAATTAAAAGTGCTTGAGAATCTTCGCCAGCCCAATGCATTTTGGGACAAAAGAGAGCCTTTGTCAGGGGCAATACCTATCAAAAAACATATACATAAAATCATATGTCAACACTTTTTAGTGGTCAACTTAAACAGCATTCTTAATTATTCCATTAACAGAATCATTCTCATGGTGGTTTTAGTGCCAACTCTCAGTGCTATTGTAACGGTTATATGTCACCCTCCACTACCTGTGTGTAAGCAATCTACTGTCACCACACCTCTGGCGCCTTCACCTTAAAAAGAATCAGAATAAACTCAAATGTATCTGTTCTTCAGGCAGTCAAACCGTTGAAACCGCCGAATCAAACACTCAGGCTCCGGCTGAATGTGCACAAATAAACAACATGATCACAATCCCGTGGGATTTTATCATATGATATTATGGGTCTCCAAATGGAAGTGCTCATACCTGTCAACTTTCAAAACTTGATCATAACTGAGGTCCCAGACATACGAATGCTGCGTTGGTGAATCATATCCCGTTACGGCTGCCAAACCCAAATATGTGATTTCTCTTTGGTCTGAAATATAAACATATCCCCGATTACCCCAGTAAAACGACTGCTTCAATCACGGAGCTGGGTACAGCTATTAACAAGTGCCTCACCTATTCCCCGCATTGTGCGTCCCCTTCTTCCCCATTGCCGAACCGCTGCCTTCGCCCGTACTGTGGACCCCCTATTATCGCGAGACCATTTGTGTATACTCAGCAAATCCTGCATTTTATTGCGAGACGATCCCGAAACCGATCGTCGCCGCCATACTTAAATGTTAAATGTCACAACCTCAATCTGCCGCAAGAGAATCCAATAATCAAGCGTCAACGCCATCTTTAAATGTTTTATATTAAATGTCACAACCTGTAACTGCCACGTGATACTCATCGTCCCTAATGTGTGCTACTAGCAGTAGTCCTCCGAAGTCAAAATAGTCAATTATTGTTAACAACTATCAAGTCCACCATAACGTGTCATTTAATTATCTAATCACTAATTTGAGTGATAACATTTAATTACCTAAGGTGCTTCCTAATATACTGAGACTGAAGCTTGTGGAAGTTAATTTTTACAGAAAACATAGCATCTCAAATCCGTCATTAAGGCCTGTGGGTATCAAAGAATTACATTTTGTATCCAATAGGCTTCTCTTTGCAAGAGTCTCTTAGAGTTGTCTGTACCTTCCCGCTTCTGTATTTGCTCAATAATTTGGAATTTTGATTGAGCTATACCATGACGATATTCTTCCCAGTGTCTGGAATCACTTGAGTTTTGATTTTTGTTCCTTATTGTGCTTTTATGTTCTGATAAACAGATCTTAATTTTCCTTTCAGTTTTCCCTGCGTATAGTAGTTAACAAGGACATTTAATACTGTACACAACATTAGAAGAATTACAATCGGTGGAATTAGTTAATTTAATATATTCCCCAGTCAAAGGATGAGTGAGTATGTTGCATAGTATGACATTATTGCAATGAATGCAATTATGGCATTTAGTTTTACCAATAAACTTTACTGGGTGTATGGGTTTATTGCTTGATAACATTTATTTCAAGTTTTTCCCTTATGTGAAGACAAATAATGGTTTATTGTGGAATAGTCCTTGAACATCTGCTTCTTCTTTTAGCAGTTTCCATCGTTGAGATATGATCCTTTTGATCTGACTGGATACTGTAGAGTATTTAGATATGAACACCATCTTGTTACCTTCTTGCTTGGTTTGTTTAGTCAATAAATTTGCCCTAGATTTGGACAAAGTTCTTTTTTTTATGTTCCGATAATAATTCCATAGAATATCCTCTGTCCATATAATTTCTTGCTTATTAGTTGATGGTTTCCTCACAGATTGAGGTTTCAGAAGTTATCCGCTTTATTCTAAGAAATTGGGAATATGGTAGATTTCTCACTAGAGATGACTGGTGAAAGCTTTGGAATAGCAGTGCGATATTGCGATCTGTAGGTTTTTTGAATAGACGTGTGTTTCTTATCTTTTCCATTCATCTCAATCCAAACATCTAAAAAAGCCACTCCACTGTTTTTGACTGTGTGAGTGAATTGAATTCTCGTATCTTGATCATTTAATGTTAATGTTAATGTTAGGGATTTGGCAAAGCACAACAGCTGCCCCAGCAAAGAGGCGTCCCGGCGCTGCTAGATAAAAAAAAACAGGTACTCAAGGATAGTCAGACAAAGACAAGAGCCTATGGGAGTGAAAAAATAATGGTTTTAATGGCTTTCCGAAAAGCCAGCAGGTTCTCCATTCCACGAATGTGGACCGGCAGGGAGTTCCATAATTTGGCCGCTAACACTCGTAAGGAGCGACCTCCCATACAGCATAATTTGGTTCGTGGTACCATCACCAGGTGTTGTCCCAACGAGCGCAAGCTACGTCGGGGAAGGTACCAGGTCAGCAGTGGACGCAATACAACCGGTCTCCCGGTTTTAAGGATTTTAAATGCCATGACGAGGGCTTTGAATTTAATCCGAGAAGCAATCGGGAGCCAATGTAGTCTTCCAATCGTTGCTCTGACAGAACATCTGCGAGGGAGCCTGATCAGAGTTCTCGCTGCCAGATTTTGGACCCGTTGGAGTCGCAAGATCTCGGCTTTATTCACACCCAGAAGCAGCACGCTAGCATAGTCGAAGCGAGAGATGATCATGGCTTGAACAATAAGCTGGCGAACTGTTGGTTCAAAGTACTTCAGGATTGATTTTAGGCCTCTCAGCAGGCCCACACAAGTAGCTGCCACTCTCTTTGTGTGGGTCTGAAAGCTGAGTGAGGAGTCCATCCTTACTCCCAAGTTCTTAAATAGGGGCTTGGGCGTTGGTATCGTGCCCAGCGATGCCGGCCACCAATGCTCGTTCCAAAGAGCAGTGTTTTTCCCTACCAGCAAAACCTCTGTTTTGCTCGCATTGAGCTGTAAACAGTTATCTGCCATCCACTGGGCGACCGCTGCCATACCATCTCTAAACCTCATAGCTGGCGCAGATGGCCCTTCAGCTAGAGTGATAACCAGCTGGGTATCATCTGCATATGATACCAGCGCTAGGTCCCACTCTTTAGCCATGACTGCCAGGGGTTGCACATACAGATTGAACAAAGATGGACTAAGTGCAGAGCCTTGCGGAACACCCTGGCCGATAGAGTGAGACTGAGAGATGTATGGCGGTGCCGAAACCCGAAAAGATCTCTCCTCTAGGAAGGATCGGAACCACTGTAAGGCAGATCCCGTGATCCCTACCGCCTCCAATCAGTGCAGAAGAATCTCATGTGAGACCGTATCAAAGGCAGCGCTGAGATCTAATAGGATCAGCGCTGCACTCTGACCGGCATCGAGGATCAACCTTAAGTGTTCAGTAGAGGCGAGAAAGGCGGACTCAGTGCTATGGCCGGGCCTGAACCCGTCTTGCGACGGATCCAGAATATCATTTTGGCTCATGTACTGAGAAAGAACATTATTCACATGAGCCTCAGTAATCTTGGCCACCCACGGGAGGAGGGAGATTGGCCTAAAATTTTCGGGTTTGGACGGATCTAGTGAGGGCTTCTTAATGATGGGGTAACCCGTGCCTGTTTCCAGGCCTTAGGGACTATAGCTGTGGAAAAGGACAGGTTAAGTATGGCGCCGATCGGCTGTTGAAAGTGCGCCAGGGACTCCATAAATTGCGCCGGCCTCAGAGGGTCCGATGGAGAGCCCGTTTTCACTTTCCTGAATAGTTTGACTAGCTCTTCTCCAGAAATCTCTGGGATGGATGCTAGAGTGGTACCACCAGAACTAATATCACGAAAATCACGTGGACCAAGAGGGTGCTGCGAAAAGGTCTTATAGATTTTTTCCACCTTTTCGACAAAGAAGGTGGCTAGTTCTTCGCATTGCTGTGCAGAGGATAGATTAGATATGCTGCATCTAGAGTTCTTGAGCTCTTGAACAATTTTAAAGATGCATTTAGTGGGGTTCAAACTGGTTTTTATTTCCTCTGCATTGAATGCCGCACGCGCAGAGCAAATCGCTTTATGATATATCTTCATTTTTGCCAGATAAATTACTTTATCTCCCTCTTTATAATCCCTTCTCCAAGTCCGCTAGGCTCTCTTACATTGCTTCCTCAAAGCTCTCAGAGCCTCATCGTACCATGGATTTGAGATGGACCTACGCCCCTTGGTCCATTTGACTGGAATGAGAGCGTCCAGACCTCTCACAATCCACTCACAAAAGGCAGTGTACGCCACCTCCGGATCAGCTAAGTCTTCCAGGGAGAGCATCCCTAGGAAGGCATGGAAATCCTTCAGTTTAATTTTATGCCAGGGCCTTTTTAGGACCCTGTTCACCTCCTCCCTCGGGAAAGGCTCAGGGATCTCCATACTAACTTTGACCAGGAAGTGGTCAGTCCAGCCCATAGGCTTAGGCACCTCCACTTTCACTTGTGAAATATTCGAGAACACTGGGGCCAGATGTGTGGCCTCATTAATCAGTAGATCTAACTGAAGGGCGTCCAGGTCTGCCAACAGGTTACGGATAGTTGGATCCTGGATCTGATCAAAATGGAGATTCAGATCCCCCAAAATTGTGAAGTTGGCAGATCCCACCACTAGCGGGTTGGCTGCTTCTAGCAGGGCCTCAATGAACTTCGAGGCAGGCCCCGGTGGTCGGTAGATATACAATCCTGAGAGTGTGAACTGTGCATTAATAGCAATCTTAAAGTGGGCACATTCACTACCACATAGATATTCCTTAACAAAGGAGCAGGGGTATTGAGCTTTGTAAATTACAGCAATACCACCGCCTCTGGTATCCCTATTTAGCGTCTCGATCAGATATCCTGCGGGAAGTATAAGGTTCACTATTCCTGTCATATCCTCATCTCGTAACCAAGTTTTCCATCTTGATTGGAATAAAGTGGTAACTCTTAAAACATTTCATTTAAAAAGAAACAACATGAGGGGGTATATTTTGCCATAGAAAGTATGATTAGTGCTGCAGAATGAAAAATTAGGGCACATTTTGAGTGACTTCTCAAATCCTTTTCTATTTCATTAAAACATTCTGACATGCAGTCTCCCAAAATGGCCACCAGAGACAAAAGAGCCCAAATGTAGCCCAAATATCACCCAGATGTAGCCCAAGTATAGCCCAATGACAGAATGTCCCAGAGTGTTCTAAAGAACAACTAGAGCGCTAACAGTCCTACTTATTACAAAGGTATAGCACACCTGGAGCCATCGTGATGGGAATAAAGTGGTAACTCTTAAAACATTTAATTTAAAAAGGAACAAAATGAGGGGGTATATTATGCAATAGAAGGTATTATTAGTGCTGCAGAAAGAAAAATTAGGGCACATTTTGAGTGACTTTTTAAATCCTCTTCTATTGCATTAAAAAATTCTGACACAACTAAATGTTAGATCACTTGCCAAACACCATCTGTAATGCACCTTCTGAGTTCTTCCAAATTAAAAAAATGTTGTTGATGAATCGACAAAAAAAGACTACACCTTTAACCCATACCTGTTTTGTCAGGATGTAATTATTTTCAAATTTGGCCAAAAACGTGTTAGCATATACTGGGGCTCCCAGAAACCCATTGATGTTCTGTTTAATTGTAAATAGAACTGTTTGTTCCATTCAAAATAGCTATGTTTTAAGCAAAACTCCAATAATTCCAATATGAAATATTTCAGGATGTCATCATCATTTTCTCTCAATAATGCCCATTCAACTGCCTAAATGCCTAGTACATGAGGGATCGACGTATATAATGCAACTACGTCTATAGTGCATAGTATCCAATTTTCTCTCCCTTCATCTGGCAGTGATTGCAATTTCCTCCAAAAATCTGTTGTGTCTTCTATTTACGTTATCCATTTCCTTACGATAGTTTGAAGATAGACGTCAATAAATCTCCCGGGGTTTTCAAAAATTGACCCGCATCCTGATACTATAGGTCTACACTGTGGATCTTTCACATTTTTAGGAACCTTTGGTAACATATATATTTTTAGCCTATGTGGGTACATGGTTGTCAGGTATTGCTTGGTTGTTTCATCAATCCAATTTAATTCTATAGGTGTAAAACAAATTTAGTTTAATTAAATAAGTGAATAAGGAGTGCAGAATTCCCCCAAATTTACTTAGTATAATTTTGTCACTTAGAGAGTTCTAGCACCCAACCTCAAAAAATGTCTTTTGAATCAATTGCCGATATTACAGATAATAGAGCCTCTGCGAAGATGTATACGACAGAAGAGGCAGATGATATTTATAATTTAATTAAAGAGACAAAAGCGTTCAACGCTCAAAGTGGATCAATCACACAGCAACTGAAACAATTAGAGTTTTTATTCATACGAGAACTTAACCAACGACTGCATGCAGCAACATTGATCCAATAACACAAAGTGAAAAGGATACCAGACCCAGTCTGCTCTTCGCGCTACAGCGATGACCATGCGCTACAATCTCCCTCCTCCTCACAGCCTCCTCCAACACGAATAGAACTCTTTGTACTGGACCTTAGTGTAGGAAGGTGGATACCTGACTATGGTTACCCCCAACTTTTTGCCTGGTGTTTTGCTGGTTTTTCGACTTAGTTGACCTGGGACCCTGCTATTCAGGGCCCCAGGCCTACTGCTCTCTCTCTAAAATGGATTCCATGTACCTTAGGTACATATCTAATTGCTACTGGGCCACCTTATCAGACCCTGTAACTCAGGGCATAGGTGTTCCCAGGGCCTACCAGGGGCTGCAGCATGTATTATGCCACCCCTGGCTGGCCATCTAAATCTGACACAACTGGCTGCACGACAGCTGGGGCAAAGTGGTGTAATCACCCTTTGCTGTAGATATAGTATACCTATATCTAACCCTAAAATGGACACATATATTCCTATCAGTCACTCCTATGGCAGGCCTTAACAATCCTGAAGGCAGAGTGCTTGGAATTATGTGAGATGGTGCTCTGGCATGAGCTGAGCCCGTCTGCAGCTTACGGAACCAAGTCCTAATAGCTGTTCTATGATAACGCGTACCATATACTCTTAAGTGCATTATAATCCTCGCGGTTATTTGCTATCTTTGGTATCGCTTTATCAAAACATGTCAAGTAAGGTGTCATACGAATTGGAATACTAACCCCTCGCCAATTCTGGCAACGGGGTTAGCTTTCTACCCTTCTAGAGGGACACGACATGTTTGTAACTGTGAACCCCAGTTAAAGTTAACTCGAGCCTCAGCATCACAAAATGGATGCTACCACCACAGACACAAGTCTGACCTCCTGCTGCTGGGAGTCCTTCCAGCGAGGAGAGCTTGGACAAAGGGTTTCCTGTCAGGGGCGGTGCTAGCACCGACCCAGACAGGGTTTTGTGTATCCTAGGTAGGCAGGGCTGAATAGGAAGGTGACTGCAAGTGGCACCCCGGTGCTCACTGTGCATCTGCCAGTTTGAACCAGTTCCAGGGGAACACCAGCCCCTGAGCTGGGAAAAGTCCGGCATGGGAGAGGGGTGTAACCACCCCCCTTCCTGGTCCCACCCATGGGCAGGACCTAGTCCTGTACCAGCCCCTTTCTTTAGTATAAAGGTGGGAGCGGGGACCCTTCCAAATTAGATCATCTTTGAATCCTGAAACTACTTTCTACGAAAGGAACTCAAGACTTCTTCTCAAGATTTCTCCCTTGTGGCTAAGGAGTAGTCACCCTGCATCTGCGGGCACCAACTAAGAACACTGCGGTTTGCTGCACGTCCTTCCTCAGGAATCCGACCGACCAGCACGACGAGACCCGGCTTCCCTGGCATCTCTGACCTCTACCCACATCGTCAGCTCAGCTGAGATCCGTGGGTGTGACGAGACCTCGAGGGACCGGCCATCTTCAGAACTGCACGACTCTTATCCTGCACAACCGCCGAGGGATCCTCGAGTGAGTGCTTTGGGGTGTGAGAAGCCCTAACCCTGAGTAGCTCCAGCACCGAAGTCCAGCCCCCCAGCATCCACAAGATCTGCGTGGGGCTCTTCTGCTCTTTGCTGCTCACCGTGTTGTCCGGCTACTTGCCTGCTGGCTTGTGGCCCTCTTGACGACGCACCACGACGACAACACCGCTGGTCTGGTTGCTCCAGACTGGCCCTTGCTCCCCTCCAGCAGAGGAGCACCCCGGACCCTCCTGGTCCACTCCAGACGCCATTTTAAGTCCACCGCGTGGGCTTGCATTTGCCAAGACTTGTTGCCCTAATCCTGGGTCCAGCGACGTCGACAGCAGATACCATTGTGGGACAGCTCGCACCTCCATCCTGGTCGCCGACAACGCCTCCTGGTCCGTGAGACTGCAGAGCCCAGCGTCGCCCACTCAACTGGTCGAGGTGACTCCATACGGTGCCATCCTGGTGCCCATCTAATCACTGGCTAGTGATTCAGAACTTGGTCCCCTCTGCTTACAGGTGTCTTCCATCTTCGATCCAGGCTTGGATCCCTCCGAATCTCTTCACTGGTCGCCTGCCAGCAACTTCTTCTTTCAGGCTCCATAGACTGCAACGAGGATTCCCGACGTCTTTCCAGACCTATGCATCCGCAGCCCCTGGGCTAGGTAAACTCAGCATGTCGGTGCTCCAGCATAGCTTTGCTATCCAAGGGTCCAGATCCTTTTTCTTTTCAGCTCTACCTAGTCGGATTCGTCCGATTACACTAACTTTACGAAATCTAGCATCCATAGACTTTGTCCCGCATCCCGCGTGAGAGTGCACACTCTGCACCCGATCTCCCTAGGCCTCCTGCTAGTAATCTGAAGGTTCAGTAGTCAAGTCCTAGCGATCCCAAAGCCTATTAGCGTAGTACTTACCTGCTAGTAATTTCGCATTCCACTTTTAGAGTATATGGTTTTTCGTGCCCCTCGGGCATTTGTGTAAATAGTGCGACTTTGCGTATTTTCCTAAGAGCTTTGTGTTGTGCTTAGGGCCCTGTCCTCATAAAGAGTCCAGGGCTGTTGTGTTCTAAATAAATATACTTTATTTTCATAACAACTTGTGTGGTGTCCTTTCACTTGGTGTTCATGGGGTATATGTGATGGTATAACAGCTGGCTTAACACGCCCTCTAGAGTTTAGCCTAAAGACTGCTCTTGTCCATGCTACTAGGATAGCTGGTCTAACGGTTGACTTACAACCAATCATCAATAAGGGTCGTTTGAAACGATACACAGTGATCACTAGAATAGTGAGCACTACATATCAGGCCAACTTCTCACACTTAGAAAGTGACTTTTCTGGTGGCACTAAACTGGTCCCTGTAGCGTGGCTAACCAAGATGGCCGACTAGATGTGCCCTGCAGCAGCTCCCACTAAGGAGGGCATAATCCTACCAAATCGTACCACATCTATTATATTGGGACCCTACAGAAGAGGGCAGAAATACCCTTGTGCCCCAGAACCACCATCGGAGCCAAAAATGAGCTCCCGTCTGCTGCTAGATATGCTCGTGGAGTGGCCCAGGTGGAAAGCGGCCTAGCGCAACGCGGCAGTCCCGGGAGATGATTGTGTGACCTGGGAGCTGTGTTGCCTGCAACCCAACAGCGGGGCTTGGCAGATGGCCCTGTCTATGCCCCTGTGGATCAGCCCATAAGCCACTGAGCCACGAGGGGACAACTGGCAAGGACTCCATACTAGAAACTGTTGGTGGAGGTGACACCCAAGATGGCGGCCGTGTGTGTAGCTGAATGTTGGTGGTGCCAGCAACACTACCATGAACACGCGGATCTCGCTGCACCTCCAACCTGAACTGAAGTCCCCTGGGCCCAAGGATGTTTCGGAGCTAAGAGGCAATCCTGATACACACAGCAGGTGTGCGCCACAAGGTACCGGGGCACTGCTGGGCAAACTCATCTCAGGCACAGACTGCAACAGGGACCTACTGCCATCGGCCTGAAGATTAGATAGCGGCTGCGGGGGTTGGCTGCTGTGTGGAGTCTGGAGACTAAGAGCGCTTGAAGGAAGAGGAGGCTTGGATACGACCAGGAGTAGATGGTAAGTCTTCGGCGCATCAAGACCTGCCTCTGCGCCTCTCTAGAGGGCGAAGAGGATGGTTGGTGACCCTATGGGCAATACCAGGTGGGCCCAATAATCTGAAGTTGTGCCCTGAATGCCAGGAGGTAGCAGGGGCTGTGCCACAGGAGAAAAGGTAGGTGTTTGAATGAGACAAGCTGCAGCACGCCCCACTAGTGGTGGAGAGCCCCGATCGGAGCAGCAGCCAGGTGGCCGAATTTCTGAACGTGGGCCTGTGCAGCATGGTGAGTGGATGGTGTCCATACCTTCATTAAGTGTTATTGATGAGAATGGGCCAAACAAATGCCACAAACAGAAGAACTGATTGTGTATGCTTGCTAATAGATAGTGAAATGGGCCTGCTGTGGGGGCCTACTACATCTGCTGCAGCCATATAAGGAATTCATAAGAAAACAGTTATAGTAAAGGCCTCGCAGTAGTCTACATAAGGGGACATCATCATTAATAACCGACAGCGGAGGAGCCAGGCGGGCTGGATGACAGCAGATGAATAGGACACTGACTGCGTTCCGCAGGGACACTGGAGAGATGATGCGGATGTACCCTGGACAACATTGATCTGACGGCAAGAGGCAACATCCACTACATACACTGCTGGTGGCGAAGTATGATCTGGGGATAGCCCGACATATAAGGGCTGCCTGTGCATGTGCATTAAAAGATTGACGGCACCCGCTGGTTCTAATGGACTAACTCTCTGTTGCACAGGTTTCCTGCGTTGTCTCCACAATGGTGAAAGACAAAGGTCTGAAAGCAGCGCAATCTAATAAAATTGTACAGTATACAAAACCCGGACCAGGCCCCCGGGACATGGGGCCAGGAAAGCGGACATGCTTGGAGCCTAAAAACCAACCACAGGGCACAACACAGATCCTGGCTGCTCACAGAGATACAGAAGGGCACTCAAGACTAAAATGGACATGATGTCCATGGACATAAGCCACCTCAGATTGGACCTTGTAAAGTCACAAGTACTGAAGAGGAAGTCATCACCCTAAAGAAAGAAGGGCGTCAGAGAGTTCCAGGCTACAGTGGTGGGTCTCAAATGTAGTGTGACATAAATGGAAGATCGTGTGGAAGATGTAGAGGGACGCTCAAGCAGAAATAACTTATGATTCCTTTAATTCCTGGAGCGTGCAGGAGGGCCACCGGAGGAACTCTTTCTAGAAAATTGGATTGTTAATACGCCTAATTCTTTTCAATTGAGCCAACACATAGGACAATGAAAGTGGCATTGTGCCCTGGTGCACTGCCTAGAACACTTATAGCTCGAATGTTCAACTACAGAGACCGTGATGCAATCCTTCAACATGTCCGTGCCCACAGCCTCCCACGCTACAAGGACAAACACATACTAATCTTTCCTGACTACACATGGAAGGTCCAGGATCCCCAGAACAACTTTGTCAGTTAAGACACAGCTGAGTTAACATAATATAAAATACTGTTTGATGTTCCCAGCCAAACTCAGCATCCAGTATGATGGAAGGTACACATCTACGAATCACCGCAAGAGGCTGCTGATTGGTTGGAGTCTCTGGGCCTCAGTCTGGAACAGCAGGCTTCTGAATGGTGAGAACTAAGACGCCATCATGGGGTGTGCCTTTCAGCAAGGAATCAAATAACATTGACAAAACAGCCTAGATCCCCTGAGGAGGTGAAAGGAGAACATATCCTGGTTTGCCCCGGAGGCACCATACAGGCTGCAAATATGACCCTAGAGACACAGAACTCCGTCACACAGCTATGCCTTGACCCAGATGCCATAAGTGACAGTACTAAAACAGGGTCAACATTAATGAGACAGACGCTCAGCACAGGTTTGTGCCAGACGGCAGGTAACATCTTTAACAATGGGGCCGAAACACACCACTGACAAAGACACTTGTGTTGCCCTCCTCCTATTGGGGTCCTCAACTAGATTGATGGATAAAGTACTTGTGTAAAATTGACTTCTTGGATGGGAGAGACCGAGGGCTAGACCACTCCTGGTTGCTAAGTGTCATATTGGGGCTCACAACTCTTGAGGGTTCTGTTAACTTGGACAGTTTCTACACTCTGCCTTCATGGCAATTTGGTTGGGTAAGGGAGGGGAAGGAAATTGGGACAGGATTTGGTAACCCTTTGACCGTTAGTTGAATCAGGGGGGTTCTGTGGATTCTGCCTCTGGGAGGGACAGGTGGTGGGTTCTTTAACAAAATTGTTATTATTGGCTGTTTTGATTAAAGGGGAAGTGAAGGACTGGGTTCTTTAAGACCCAGCGGTGCCAGGGGACAACACCTGAAACCTTCGTGGGTTACCTGCTCCGGCGTACGAGTGACAGAGACACGGGACACTTCCTTCGGCGTCAAAGATTCAAGGTTTATTTACTGCAGGGAACACAGAAGTCACGACAAGTACAACACGTGCAACTTGGGGAGACTGCTTCAAATTGGTTCTGTGGATCGCTCCTTTTATACACGATTTTCCCATAGGGTTGCATAGCACACAAAAGTTTACAACCTAGTTCCCACAATTATCCCCAAGAGGGGTCGCTTTGGTCACTTTGATACACACAAGGTCCGGAACATAAGTGCGGAAACATTTGGCGGTTCCCAACTGTAAAAACCCATCTTCCCAACATTAGTGCATTCCAATCGGCAGTAAAACAGATCGAAATAGGAACAAGGACAGGTGCAGAGGAAGATGGAAACAGTGGGGAGATCGGAAAGGGTGTAAAAGGGGAGGTATCGGGAAACACGAGATACAGGCATCAAAGGGACGTGCCTAATGAGATGCACGGCTGAGACAATAAACCGGCACGGCAAGATGAGCCTCGAGCGGGGCCATCTGCCTTACAGTATCATCCCCCTCATCATAAAGACACTTACAAAGGACATGTGTCTTCCGCAAATATCTTGGGAGTCCCAGGGTCGCGAAGCGGACAACGTCCGTTTGCTGGCTACTTGAGGGCAAGAGACAAAATGGATGCCGTATCCAAGATGGAACCCGTGGGTACAGATGAAAAACCCACATAACAAACGAACGGTTTAAGTTAGCACAGCGAAACTGCGCACACTTACTAAACTCGTCATTTGCGGTTCATAGATACCAGACTCGACCATTTTCGTGCGAGTTGAAAACACCACTTACAATTGTCACGGAACCTCAGACGCTCCTTTTGCCCTCATGTAGGCAAGCACTAGTCGGAGTCATATTCGATATTCATCAGACCATCTAGATGTTGCTGTAGCATAGCTCTGTCCAAACGAGTTCCATTGGTAACAGGTGGCTGTCTCATACACGTTGTAGCACAAAGGCCACATAAGGCAGTACCGCACTGCACACAAAGGCAACACGTGAACAGGAACGCCACGACAACTCCGATGATCATCAGAATCTTCCAACCCCAAGTCGACATCAGGCCCCAAAACCACCCAAGTAGCGTCCAATCCCCTACATCCACGTGTATGGATTCGGAGATCTTATGCAATTTTGAGATGGCTTGATAGACAGTCGGAGCATTATCAGGAATGAAAATACAGCAGCTCGAATGGATCACCTTACATACCCCACCTCGATCTGCTAAGATCACGTCTAAAACCATACGGTTTTGTAACGTCATAAGTCTATCCGCCTGAAGTTCTGTGGTGATATTACCAAGGGCACTGGCAGTAATATTAGCTGTCGATTCTACCACTCGAGTCAACTGTCTCAGGTTCCTACTATTAACCATAGGTCCCCAAAACGGGAGGAAACCCTTGAAAAAGTCTCCTGCCTCTTGACCGGCAGTATCCTCTTCGCTAATTACGCCTCTCACAACTCTAGTCTTGTGATAATCTGCATCTACAGTGAACGTCGGAGGCAACAAGTTTGCGATAAAACATGAGCCCATGAAGTCAGAGGGCAACCATGCATACGCACGATCATGACAGATAAAGTATGTACCCTTGGCAGCCAGAAACACAGGGGACGAGACCATCGGCAGAATGTAATTTTCAGTGCAAGCACTCTCTCCAAGTCGGGCTTTCGATCTTCGGCCACGACCCATTAGACAAAAATTACCAATGTGGGGTACGACCCATATCGGAGGCGAGCTTTTAAGCTGTTTTTCACTGGTGAACACACTATACTCGCCTCTACTCAGGACCCTATAGGCTTGTACCTCTTCTTCAGGAATAAGCGAGGGATCATAGATATCGCTATCTAAGTCTTCAATTGCTATAGACAAAGGTTTCTGGTACGAGGTAGGACCAGAGTAGGGGAACGTGGTTCTCGAATGGGGTGGAAACCTAGTGCGCTTCGAAACATTGTTTGAAATGCTCGAGCAGACCCTTGGGAACTATACGGTAACACCAGATATGGAATTCCCTTATCCGTGGTATGTGGCATCAACCCACACACCCAACAATTAGTAGTGTTAACCACTAACTGATGCTGATGAAGGAGCTGAATAAAGGAATTGTTGCGGAATTCTGCACGTCTAGCCTGCTCGTGTTCAGGTAAGATGTGAAAAGAATGAGGAGAAGCAGTGGAGGTGAGTTTAGGATCGGAGGTAGGAGTAGGTATGGCAGAAGGTAAGAAGTAAGACATCGTGTAATACATCCCACCCGCCAATAATGCAGAAACAGTAAAAAACAATACGAATATTTGGAACATAAAACATTTGGTACGACTAAGTTGTTGCAACTTGAACCTTTGAGCCTGAGCTTCTTCCAAATCCATCAGTTTCGAAAATGCCATCCCCTACGACCGTCCGCAACGTTTCTTGACGCACTTAGTTCTGTGTAGCAGTAGTCGATCCCTAGGAGTTCCTAGGAGCCGACGGTCTTTAACCTAGTGTCAAGACCTACTAACCAGAAGGAAGTACACGCGCGGCCCTACGGCCTTTATTTCACAAGTATATATATGCGAAAATGTCTCTTCAGCTGTGGAAACAAAAAGTATAAGGAACGAAACTCAATGAATATATACAAAAATAATTACAATGATATGAGTGTCCAAACTGATTGTGTGAAAACGGGATAATGCAATTGTCAAGGGACAGAACAGGATCTTTTATTAGTCTCTGGTGCTAGATCGCAAAAAGTATCGGGTTTTCCCAGGACGTGTCTGTTCGTCAAACAAAGGATCCGTCGAAGGGACAGCGTCCTGTTGATCAGCTGAATGTTCTGGTCTTGAGTTTTTCGATGACAAATGTTCAACAGTGTCTTTTTGCTGCACTGAGGATTCTCCAACAGGTTGTGCGTCACTGAAAGGTACAAACGCCGGCAATCCTTCGGTTTCAGTTGATGCAATGCCTCTCCTCACCCACAAGTCTGCCGGCAACGGAATAGGGACCTTTTTGTTGTGGGTGGCGTGCACCCAATTCTTCCGACCCTCAAGACGAACTGCAGTTCTCGTGGCAAGGAGGACCTGGAAGGGTCCAGTGAATCTGGGATCCAAATTGTTCTTGCGCGAAAAGTTTCGCGTCACCACCCAGTCTCCGGGCTGGAGCTGGTGGCCTGGACCCTCCGTCTGCGTCGGCAGTGCTTCGTAAACCTGTTGGTGAATTAACCTCAGTTTAGCAGTCAAGTCATGAAGATAATCGATCAACATTGGATACTCAAGATCACAGAACGCACCTGGCCTAGGAACCCCCCAAACATTCGCAGGACGACCGAACACTATTTCATAGGGACTAAGCCCTACTCGGGAGTGTACAGTCGCCCTAGTTGACAGTAATGCTAAGGGTAAAGCGTCAGGCCACGAGAGACCAGTCGTAGCCTGAATCTTTGCTAGCTTTAGTTTAAGGGTGCCGTTATACCCTTCAACCAAACCAGCTGACTGGGGGTGATTGGCGCTATGGAATTTCTGATTAATTCCAAGGCCCTTGCACACACTCTTCATCACACTCCCCACAAACTCACTTCCGTTATCTGACCACACAACTCTAGGCATTCCGTACCGAGGAAAGTATTCCTTCAGTAGGATTTTCGCAGTGGACAAAGCAGTATTGTCTTTGAGAGGGTAGGCTTCGATCCATCGGGAGAATGCGCAAACCACAACTAAAACGTACTTCAAGTTATTGCATCTCTCCATATGGATGAAGTCCAATTGAATCACCTCAAAGGGACATGAAGGGGGAGCAAAACTACCAGGAGGAGTTGGGGTTCCCTTACCAGGATTGTACAACATGCACACCATACAATTCTTAACCAACCGTTCAGCACACTTCGTGATACCATCATTCTTCCACACAGGGGACAACAACTTACAAATACCTTTCGCGCTAATATGTGCTAACCCATGTGCCATTGTCACAACAGCCAACACATACGCATCAGGCAACATCCATCTTTTCTGATCCGATAAATCAATCCAACAACCATTTGCATCCAACTTTCCCGTACTTTCTTTCCACTTCGTCTTTTCAGTCTCGGTGGCCTCATTCTGAATTGCTTTCACACTCTCGATAGTGTCCTCACACATACTCGATTCTGTAGGCCACCTAACCGAACTCGTCACATACATTTGAGTGCTAAGGTTTCGAGCAGTCTCCTTAGCAATCTCATCCGCAAAAGCATTACCACGACCAACATCATCCGTCACCTTACGATGCGCACTACATTTAACAATCGCTACCTACTTAGGCAACGTAAGTGCGTCCAAAAGATCATTTACAAGCTGACCATGCTGAATCTTCGCACCATGCGATGTTAGAAAACCTCTCTCTCTCCACAACCGTCCAAAACTATGTGCGACGCCAAAGGCATATTGGCTGTCGGTAAACACATTCACACGTTTCCCTTTTGCTAACACACACGCTCTAGTGAGAGCGATCAGTTCTGCAGCTTGGGCAGAATTCTGATTCAATCTTGCAGCCTCAACAACAGTATTCAACGTTACAACAGCATATGCAGTAGCCACATCGCCATTCGGCAGTTTAAAACATGAACCATCCACATACAGCGTTCCATCTGGGTCTTCCAAAGGGGTGTTTTTAAGGTACACTCGACCTTTTGTTTCTTCCTCTGTCCTCAAATAACAATCGTGTTCTGTTATTTCATCTGACTCTGAGCTAATTGGTAACAAAGTTGCCGGGTTCAGAACATTACAACGTTTTATTTGAATGTGGCTTGCCAACAGCGTCAACTCGTACCCAGACAACCTCGCACTCGTCAAGTGCTGAGTTTTCGTACGATTTAAAAGAGTATTGACTGCATGCGGAACCATCACCGTAAGCATATTATCCATGACCAATCCTGCTGATTGTCGGATGGAGACCGCAGCTGCCGCCGTTGCTCTTAAACAACTCGGCAATGCTCTAGCTACCGGGTCCAAGGTCGAGGAAAAATATGCACATGGACGTTGCTTACCACCAAAAGGTTGCGTTAAAACACTCAACGCACAACCTTCCCTTTCGTGAACATATAATGTGAAAGGTTTACTGTAATCAGGAGTACCTAACACAGGAGCCGAACACAATGAATCACGCAATTCAGAAAAACTTTTCTGACATCCTTCCGTCCATGGTAAAGGAGTTGAAACATCCTTGCACGTAAGAGCCACCAATGCTTTCGCTAGCAATGAAAAATTAGGAATCCATTGCCTGCAGTACGACGTAATACCTAGAAAGGCACGCACATCTCTTTGGGTTGTTGGCACAGCCATTCGTGCAATTGCTGCAATTCTCTCTGGGGTCAACCGCCTTCCCTCCTTTGACAATAAGTGACCTAGATAGGTTACTTCTTGACAACAATATTGGAGTTTAGAAGGTGACACCTTGTGATTTAACTCACAGAGATGTTGCAGCAGCGACACCGTAGCAATTTTGCAAATGTCCTGAGTATCTGCAGCCACCAATAGGTCATCAACGTATTGGATTAGGGCCGCACCAGCCGGCAACGTAAACGCATCCAGTTGACCCTTCAAGGCTTGACTGTAAATCGATGGACTTTCACAGTAGCCCTGAGGAGCGCGTTTGAACCGGAAGCTGCGTCCACCAAGAGAGAAACCGAAGAGGTCTCTGCTCTCTTCTGCAATCGGGATGCTGAAGAACGCATTCTTCAAATCAATCACCGAAAACCACGATGCAGAAGCCGTAATCAGAGTCAGTAGCGCCGTGATGTCAGGCACAACAGGAAACTGAGGAATCACAATTTTATTCACCTCCCGTAAATCGATAACAAAACGATAAACAGGTGGTTTCGAAGGATCAGTACGTTTAAGAATGGGCAGTACAGGGCTGTTGCACACGTTTCCCCGCGTCTCCTCAATAACGTCTTTCTCGATCAGATCATAGATGATCGCTAACAATGCTCGTTCACCATCAAGAGAGATACGATACTGGGGAATACGTGGCAACCGCACATTAGATTTCAACTGAACAACATAAGGGGAGATGTCAAGCAGGCCCACATCATTGGGACCTGTTGCCCACAAAGATGCAGGAAGAGAACTCAATTCCGGTGGAAGCTTATCGAGAGACAAGTACATAGGAGAGACAACCCTCTCTCCTAGAGTAAGCTTTACACCCGCAGGGGAACAATACAGAGTTGCATACAAACGTTTAAGCAAATCCAGGCCCAAAAGATTTTCACCACAGCCAGTAGTCAAAATCAACGGAGCTTCTAGCTCACAAGGCCCAATTGTAAGGGGCAAAGGGCGTGAAACTGGATTGCTAACGGGGGCGCCAGAGAATCCAACGGAAACATTTGTTAAGCCAGACAAAGGTGCGCCAGGGAGTTTCGAATGCTTTATGGAACTTTTCGCTGCACCAGTGTCCAACAGAAAAGGCTCAACGACGCCCGATGTAGCAACTGCGACGTAAGGCCCTCTCTGATCAACCGGAACTGATACCACTCCCTCTCCTTGTCTTTGGCTGTCCTAGTAATTACTGTCGTCAGTTCCCTGGTCGACGTAATAATCGTCGACATTGTACTGCGCAGATCGTCCTTGCGATGATCCACGTTGATCAAAACAATTATCGGAATTTGATGAGTTATCTGATCGATCATTCTGAGCACCACGACCTCTACCGCGTGATGTCTGTTGAGAACCACCTCGACCTCCTCTAGATGAATTACCACTATTACGATCGTTCAGAGCAGGGCAATTGAATTTGATATGCCCCTCCTGTCTACAATAAGCACATTGGTTGTACCCTAACGAAGATCTTTGGGAAGAGGAGTCATTTCGGGATTGTGATCGATTCGATTGTGGCTGTGATCTATTCTGTTGGGGAGCATTTTGATTCGAACGTGGAGGATAGGCTTGCTGCAACAACACTTTAGTTTTAAGCTCTTTCGTCTTTTTATCAGCACGGTCGTTCTCTTCTTTCTCTCTATTCTCATAATATTGTGCTGTAGCCAATATCTGAGCTGAAGTAGAAACGGCCCACGCACTTTCTGAATTCTTCAATTTATTGCTCAAATCAGGCAATAAGTTCAAAACAAATTTATCCACGAACAACCTTTGACCACCCTCAGTACCCATATCCTGACCACTATGGTCGATGAATGCCTCCTCAAACCTCGTAAAGAAGTCGGAGACACTCTCGTCCTTCTTCTGTTTACAAGCTGACAATTTGTCCCAATTCACTCTCGTAGCTGGCATAAGAGTTTTCATGAGTGTTATTATTCTTTGAGGAAGAGCAGCGATCAGCTGCTCGGGTTTAGCACCACCAGTTTGTCGGCCATCCGCCGCTATAATGGCAGCCCAATCACCACCTAATTCATTGGGATGATTTTCCTGACGAATCTTAGCCCATACCGGTTGCGGTACGACATTGCCGAACAACATATCAATATCGGCAAGATTCATTATCGTAGCATCTACGAGCTGCGATAATTCTTTGTAGTACCCTGTAGGATTTTTGCGAGGGTCAGGCAAAGATTGCTTCACCTGTAACACTTCTGAGCGTTTCCATGGGAGATGTATCCACACTCTCTGGAAGTGCGGCAGAATAATAGGAATAGCATTAGCATCACCTGGCATCCATACCGGTGGAACTTCTCGCATGGGAAACTGACCAGACTCAACTGGCTGTCTTTCAACATCCTCAACAAACAAGGCTTGGGGTATAGGAGTGGGACGAAAAGATAGCAACCGCTCAACAGCACGTCGAACGTTGGTATCCACTATCAGTCCAGTCGAGAACTGAAGTTGCAAATCGGACAAAGCGGTCAGCACCTCGTCAGGTGCATCAGCCGATATCTGATCACGAAGGACCTTACACATTTCCTCGAACACAAATCTTTGGGTTGGTATATTGAATTGACAAAATGTGTCGAGTACAATACGGGGTGGATTTCTAAGAGGATGTGTCATCCAACCCATCGCCATATTATATAGCGAAGCGCGTTCTCTGTTACCAGGAAGCTGACTACGTCTCTGAGGACCATCTGAACCAGCGGACCCAAGAACAGGTCCGAGAGAGTGAAAGAAGCTAGCCGCAAGAGGAGTAGTACGACTACGAGTAGAGGGAGAAGTATAGGACACAGGACTAACAAGTGAAGGAGTAGAAACAGTAGCAACAGCAGGAGTTAACAGAGCAGGAGCAGTAGCGGGAGCAGGAGTATGCGGAAGCGGAGGAGCAGTAGAGATAGCAACAGGCAAAGGAGCAGGAACAGTCGGAAGAACGGGTGCAGGTTGAGGAACAGGCAAAGGGAGAATAGGTGGAAGGATAGGCACAGGAGGAACCGCCGGAGCTGCGGCACCCTGTACATACGGAGGTGGCGACTTCATAAGATAGGACATTAAAGGATCCTCAACTATCTCTTCCTTCTTTTCCGACTCCGCAGGCAAAGCAGGATAACATTTATCTATAGTCATACGCTGTAGTCTATCAAACACTTCCTTTTCCTTAACCTCCTTATCATGCTGAAACTGCTCTGCTTTCTTTACAATAGTAGCAACACCATCTCTCTGATTTCGTTTAGTCTGTCTGATTTCTTTCTGTCGGGCTTCTTTACGCCACAACCGAAAGGCATCAAACATGGCCGGCCTTGACTTTTTCTCGAACAATTTAGCCTCTAGGTTATCTAAGATCGGGGTCTCAAAGCTACCGTGAGGTGGCCAACTAAGGACACCGTCCTTCTTAGTATAGCGAATACAATAATCATTAAAGGTAATCGGGCCTAGCCCATGTTTACTGTACAGTTCATAAGTCGGAGTTCCAACCGGAGGTATCGGACACGAGTCCTCCAGTCGGGAATCCACACCAAAAGGTCTGAAACAACTAAACAAAGTACTACGACCAGGCATCTTGCACACTAGCCGAGTTTCACAAACTTCAAGGGCTACGGGATTTACCAAGTCCCAGCAAAGAGCTAATACCCTCGGTTTTTGGCGTCTGCAGTCGTCAAATAACACAACAAAGTACGCTAGCAAAGTGTCACCGACAAAAACACTCACACAGCGTCAACAACAAAAACACTCGCTAAAGTGTCAACAACTAAGAACTCTGGGAGCGACCCACAAATACTTAACTCAAAGATCGATGGCGTCACCAGGAAGGCCCGTCAATCGTCTCGCTATACCAAGGTCTACGCCAGGCGCCAAAACAGGTCTACAGTCACGGCAGCAGTCCGTCGCAGCCGTCAGGGGGCGGGAATCTTCGCGGGAAAAGTCTTCGGGCCACTTATTTCGACAACAGGATCGATGAAGCGGAGTGCACCTTCCCTCGGAGATTTCACACGAAGTTCCTCACGATCGTCGGGCTTGGACCGGTACCACTGATGCAGCCAACTGAAGGACTGGGTTCTTTAAGACCCAGCGGTGCCAGGGGACAACACCTGAAACCTTCGTGGGTTACCTGCTCCGGCGTACGAGTGACAGAGACACGGGACACTTCCTTCGGCGTCAAAGATTCAAGGTTTATTTACTGCAGGGAACACAGAAGTCACGACAAGTACAACACGTGCAACTTGGGGAGACTGCTTCAAATTGGTTCTGTGGATCGCTCCTTTTATACCTGATTTTCCCATAGGGTTGCATAGCACACAAAAGTTTACAACCTAGTTCCCACAATTATCCCCAAGAGGGGTCGCTTTGGTCACTTTGATACACACAAGGTCCGGAACATAAGTGCGGAAACATTTGGCGGTTCCCAACTGTAAAAACCCATCTTCCCAACATTAGTGCATTCCAATCGGCAGTAAAACAGATCGAAATAGGAACAAGGACAGGTGCAGAGGAAGATGGAAACAGTGGGGAGATCGGAAAGGGTGTAAAAGGGGAGGTATCGGGAAACACGAGATACAGGCATCAAAGGGACGTGCCTAATGAGATGCACGGCTGAGACAATAAACCGGCACGGCAAGATGAGCCTCGAGCGGGGCCATCTGCCTTACAGTATCATCCCCCTCATCATAAAGACACTTACAAAGGACATGTGTCTTCCGCAAATATCTTGGGAGTCCCAGGGTCGCGAAGCGGACAACGTCCGTTTGCTGGCTACTTGAGGGCAAGAGACAAAATGGATGCCGTATCCAAGATGGAACCCGTGGGTACAGATGAAAAACCCACATAACAAACGAACGGTTTAAGTTAGCACAGCGAAACTGCGCACACTTACTAAACTCGTCATTTGCGGTTCATAGATACCAGACTCGACCATTTTCGTGCGAGTTGAAAACACCACTTACAATTGTCACGGAACCTCAGAAGCTTCCAATGTCCTATGGCACTATGAGCTGGGGTGCAGTTCATTCTTACACCTGAGAAGATATTGATCACTAGCCAATGATTTCTATAGCGCACCTGTGGACTAAGTACAAATTGCTGACCTGGAATGTGCGGGGTCTAAACAGTCCAGAGAAGCGGAATAGGGTACATGCATACCTCCAGAGATATGGTATAACGGTGGCATTTCTCCAGGAGATCCATCTGTGGGAGGACTGCATTAAGTACCTGGGAAAAGATGGACAGGCCACAGGAAATAACCTTTACAACGCAGCTTCAAGCGCGCGCTCCGTTTCACCACAAGCTAAGCAACACTTGCCTTAACCACACACATGTCTGAACTACGCATATGCATGGTTAAGACAGTCAGCGTTCTAGCTTACTAAGAGGGCGGAGAGAGGAACCAGAAGGCAGGACCTGCACTGGAGGGGGGCGGTTTTAGGTTTTAAAGGAGGGGCCGGTTTTAGGGCTCAGGGCGGGGGGCTGTGGTCTGGGTAGGGTTTAAGGTAGGGGACAGAGTTTTAGGGCTCAGGTCAGGGGGAAGGGACAGCTATCAGGGCAGGAGAGCAGTCTTTAGAGCTCAGGGCAGGGGGAAGGGGCAGTTTTCTAGGCAGGGGAGGACAGTTTTAGGGCTCAGGGCAGGGAGAGTCGGGATAGTTTAAGATTTTAGGGGTGGGTCGTTTTCAGGGCTTATGAGGGTTGTGTTATAGGGTAGGGGCCAGGAAATTAGGACTCAGGGCAGTGGGGCTGGGGTAATATATTTACCACACATATCTTTACCAAACATGACTTTACCTCGAAATTGTGTGGTAAAACCATGTGTGCTAAAGGCATGCGTGGTAAAGAAATGTGTTTTTTGGAAGCATTCGTTGTTGGGGCTGCGTGATAGAGGCATGTGTGGTTCAGCCATGCGGGCTTCTTTCATGCAACCAAGGTACATGACTAGTCCTACTCTGGTTATGCCCCGGGGGCATTGATCTGGGTGGCCCGGGGTTCCGTTCAAGCAAATGCGCATGCAAACAGATGGGGGCAGAAGAAACGTCATCCCGGAGTGCACACTGGATGCCCACTAGCTGTGCCTTGATAATATCTATGGCCCAACGTCAACAATGGCCCTTTCTTTGTTACTATGTTGGCAGCTGCTCAGATCTCCTTAGCAGTAGAGGTAATCTTGGCAGGATATTTCAATTGTGTTTTGAATGGCTTACTAGATAGTTCCCCATCCTAGCATGACACTAAACCCCGCATGACATCAACGCGTGTACAGGCACCTATGAGCTTGGGCCTTATCGATATCTGCCTGAAGACCTGCTTTCCTGGGGTGTTATGATGCAAGCACTGCTGGAGCCTCCTGCAGGCGACCAATCTGATCTTGCTTACTAAATAAGACAGCATGGAAGAGTGAGAGAATAAAAAGGATGGATGGGCGCCAGAAAATCAGAGGCTATTCATATAATTTCAAAGAGCAGAAGACCTGTGGTTGCGACTGAAAGCATTCTTTTATGTGTAGTCCAGTAGACGATTGGAAGCTAGTGGGGTTGGAAATGGTAGGGGGGTAGTGTATTATACATGTAGTTAGTATAACCTGTTATTTCTGTCTGTGATGATTGTAGTACTATTATATTTGTGATAGACAAAAGTGCTGTAACTCGCTACTGAAGTACAGACAGGAGCCAATGCCCATTTTATTGTGTTGGGAACAAGTATTGCACAAATATGTACATTGTCCTGCGACTTGAAATGCACAGTGTACAGGCAAGTGTAGAAGCCTACTTCAATATGCTAGAAATACGTACTGCTATGAGATGTATCCTGTTCTACTACTTGAAATGATAGTAAAGGCCTTTTTGGATAATTATGCTGACAAGCAACATAAACCAATATATAGTAGTCTTAATGGGGCATTTTAATATAAATCCTTGCCCAAACTCCTTTCACCTCAATTTCATGGAAGATACGCCTCAGATATCAACTATCCAGAATTTGGAGCATACTAAACAAGGCGATCTCCATAGTTCTATCTTGCCTGAATAATCAGATACTCAAAAGCCCAGCAGATAAAGGTTTAGAAGAGAGGGGAGCTATACCCACTTTTATAGGCCAAGGATTTACAAAGACCATTGACTACATTTTTATTTATGCTTATAAACCAATCATGTTAAATACTTCGGGATTATTGAGAACTAGTTTAGCGATCATAATCCACTGTTTATTACCATAGAGTGGGGACAAGAGGAAGAACTGTGGAGCAAGGAGGTTCCAACAAACCAACTTGTTAAGACCATTGCTCAAAGTCGAAATGGAATATGATGGTCCCAGAGGTATTCTTAACTAGTTTAACAACTGCTTGCGGTCAGGATGTCGATATTTGTTTAGAGACTACCTCTCATCAGGAGTCAATTTTAAATGCCTTTAATAAAGTTTGTAATTTTATTACAGCACATTTAACACAACCAGGTGTTAACCATGGAAAAGTTATTAGTAGATAGTTTGATCACAAGTGTTCACTGGCCCACCGGAACTTGTTAGAAGCCTTGAAGAGAACCCCAAGAACTACATCAGAGTTTGCATTATGTCGGAAACATTATAAAACATCTATAACCGAACAGAAAAATGAGATGCATGGAATAAACTCCTGCATGCTAGTACGCAATCATGTAGTGCTACTAAATTTTGGGAAATAGTCAATCGCTCTTTTTTTGCTGCAAATGATAAGGGTTCAGTAGACTATCATGTTGTCCCTGACAATGGGGTACAACATTTTGAGAAGATCTATTGACGTACGGCTCATACCTTCTCAGTAAAAACTATGCATTTGTGAGACAGTATAAAGATCAGAACTGTGCAAGACTGATTCTACGCACACCATAGGGATATGTTGGCCTTAGTCCTGCTGGCTAACCATGCACCATCTGTACCTAAAACCCAACTAGGTAATAAGTGGATTGTGCAACCTCTGAACATGACAACCCTAACTTCCCAAGAAAATCGTGGTAACAGATCTAGAACCTTTTTGTTTGGGAACTCATGCATACCCAAAGAAATACACAGTAAGGCGTTTCAATATTTATTGAAGCATTGGGTTTCTTTTATAAAAGACGTGTGCTGCAATAAATAATAGAAGGATACAGAAAAACGTGATCATCATTACGAGAATGGTGAAGAAGATAAACAATGTAACCATTTTGCCGTTACAGAGAATATATGTTTGCATTTAAGTACTGTAATATATTGTACTCCTACTTAGCGCTACCTATCCTAGTGTACCTAGGGTGGGTGTATCTGTCAGAATCCCTGAAGAGTGATCTAATTCCCCCATTACCCGTGGGTAAGTGTCATCAGGGTGCCGATCTAGGTGGAGAGCTTGGCATCATGCCTCTCAAAAGGTAAACAGGAATCAGCTGGGATGGAATGTCTGCATGGGATGACCTTTCAGAGCCAGCGAAATGCTCCTCTAACTGAACAAGGGAGTGTTGTTGTTTATATAATAAACATCACCCATGTCGCCATACCGAAGTCCGAGTCAGGCTATTGTTGATTCTTCTATGATAGGTCAGTCGCAGAGTGGGCAATAACAAATAACAACATTTTGTGTAGTGCACTTAGCCCATCTACAGAGTGTTCAAGGTAGTTGATAATATGCCTACGAAGCGGAAATGTAGGCAAAGCTATTTCAGAGAATATTATCCTACACAGTCACGCGAGCAAATTTGTGTCAAATGTAGCTTGTTTTATGAAAAGAAGGCAACTTAAAAACGTGAGCCTGTAAAATGGTGGTGTTCCTACACGGGTCTAAAATGTGATCACATGACACTATGGCCCTGACCCTGCAGAGGTGCTAGTTATTGATAGAGACATTTCTGTAGGTAAATCTAACGTAGAATTTCAGATTAAAGAAGTAAGTGAGGCAATCAGACATCTATCCAAGAATAAGGCACCAGGCCCAGATTGAGGACCTGCTAATTTATATAAACTCGATTCCTCTAGCTGGGAGAAAATACTTACCAACACCTTAAATGCTACATGTAAAGTGGGTGTTTCTGTATAATGGTCTATGTCTGTTAAAATACCCGTTTTCAAAAAGTGGCAGAGGGATCATCAGTGTTGTTATAGACCCATATAACTTATTTACTCCGTAGTCAAGATTATGGGAAGGGTCCTTCTGTCGAATTAGCAGTTTAAATTGATGAGAATATCATATTGTCTGACTTGCAATATGAATTTAGGCCAGGTCAGGGGACCCTGGATCAGTGTCTAAATTTACAGATGATAATAGGAAAATTGGACAGTTGCGAAGTATGGACCGCTCTATATGGCTTTTACAACTCTTACGTCAGTGTTTGATAGAATTAATAAGAGTACATTATGGACAATCCTTCTTGACATGGGAATTAATAGGGATATAGTTGGTTTCTTACAAGATGTACATTAGGACCTAACAGCTGTTGTAGGAAACAATAAAGATGGGAGTTATACCACGCCCTGTAAGGTCCGGTGGGGGTTGAGATATGGGTGTATTTGGCTCCACTATTGCTCCCTGTTAAAAATGGGGTATCTGGGGGGCGTGGCTAAGGCGGCGAACATGGTGGACGCAGCCTAAGCGAGCTCCGTCCCGCCGATCAGATATCCGGCGAGAGTCCTGCTTCTCCCCGACCCTGAGACGCCCTAATAAGACTGTTTGGCAGTCGGACCTAACTGCGGTGCCCCGGCTGCAATTTGACCGCTGGAGTCGACTGCTGAGCGGAGGTCCGGGCTCTGAGGTGGTGCGGCCAGCTGACGTGCCGACAGCCGGGACCTCGAGCTTGGAGACGCCGGGCGGAAGTGCTGCGCAGCTGGCGTGGATGCGGAGCAATAGGCGGCCCTGCACTTCCGGTGCTTGGACTATCGCTGTGTGCCTCATGATACGGCGGGGGAAGGGTGCAGAGACTGGCGACACGGCTGCTATCCCCTAGCCTTCAGTGCCGACAAGGTGAGGGGCGCGGCAGAAACTGTGCAAGCCCCACTCAGGGCGGTCATGTCGGACCGGGGGGACGCTGCTGGCCCGTGAGTGCGAGGCATGACCAGTGCGGCGGGAAACCTCTCCCCCTGTTATTCCCCGCTGCCCTCTGATGGAACTTGGCTGATAACATTGGTGCTCCCTGCAGGGGGGCGAGGAACCTTGGCCGAGGCTGACTGTCGCGTTCAGACGGTGCCTCCTGCATGACGTGCTGGGGCCTCTCCCCGGTTCAGTGGCACTGTGAGGCCACTAAGGAGACCCTCCCGAGACCGGGAGCCACGACTCCACTACCTCGTTGTGCAGTGGGTGATCACGAGCGGCAACACGGTGGTGCTCGGAGGCGGAGGCGAGCTACCCCCGTGACAGACTACACTCTGGGGCCCGGTCCCCTGCAGATGGTCTTAGGCGGAATGATGGTGGGGCCCTTGAAGTGACACCTACACGACGGTGAGATCAACGCAACCCCGGCACTGACCGAAGCGCACCTGCCAGCTTTGGGATTGGAAGGGGGGGCAGGGCCATCGCGGTGCCGCTGGTGCGGGAAGGCGAAACGACGCGGGCAGACACACAAACTGGCCTAGGGGTGGACACCCATACCCTGATCAATACTCCCGTGACGCCCTGGACCTAGCACCTGTACTTACAGGCCATCATGACGAGGGGTGGCAACAGTGGGCGCACTTCGAAGCAAGGCACGATAGATAAGTTTACGGGGCCAACTGGGAGTGCTGGAGCATCGGGGGCCCTCCAGCATCCGGCCCAGATAACTCAGTCCAGAGACATGCTAGACGCAAAAATAGGGGCAGTTGGAGCCGACGTTACGTTACTGCGCCAAGACCTGCGTAATGCGGTGGCTCGCATTACAGAGGCTGAGACAAGGATCACGGGAGTGGAAGACGACGTGGCGACTCTGAAAAAGAAAGTGGCCAACATGGAGGGGACCCAGAGGGGCCTTGCCCTGCGTGTTGAGGATGCTGAAGGGCGTGCTCGGAGAAACAACCTACGTTTTGTGGGATTTCCGGAGGGCTGTGAGAAGGGCGACATGGAGGCCTTCCTGATCCACTGGCTGGAGGGGTGGCTCCCTCCGGAATCCCTATCGCGCTGTTTTATTATTGAACGCGCGCACCGAGCACTGACCCAAAAGCCGCCGGTAGGAGCTCGCCCTCGACCGGTGATAGCCAAGCTGCTCAACTATCACGACCGCGACACAATCCTGCGGAAAGCACGAATAAAGGAGCCTCTGCTGTTTGACAATCACAAAATTCTAATATTTCCAGACTACACCAGGCTGGTACAGCAACAACGCCAATCCTTTACCGCGGCCAAGGCGTGACTACGGGGCTTAAATATCCAGTATGCTTTGCCTTACCCAGCCTGCCTGCGGGTGGTCTTTCAGTCTCGGACCCAATTCTTTTATACTCCAGAAGAAGTTTTTGCCTGGACAGACGAGACAGTCCGGATCAGGGTACATACTCCCCCGGGTCGGGATTCAGGCACATCCTCCACAACAGGGCCTCCTCGGACCCCCCGGCGGTCACGTAGCAGAAGTAATTGGAGATCCCGTACTAAGAAGAATCCTCCTTCAGAGAATGGAGCTGCAGAGGCCACCGAGGCTACAGACTCCCAAAATCCGGCATCATAACCTCCGAGGTGTGTGGCAGACTTCAGATCACGATCGGGGAAGGAGACTACACCTCTCCTGAACATAGACAACTTTTGCAGTTTGCTGTCTGAGACTTCAGCTGAACAAGTAACTTTGTGGTTGGGAGACCCGGGTTGGGGGACGTCATAGGGAGGGCGGACTCAACCCCTCAGTTCGGAAGAGTTTGTTGGTGGGGAGTAAGTTGGGACTAAGTGGGTAGTTCTTGGGGATCCATTGGGACAGTGGGTCTCTGACCTCCCGTTGGGGGCCGGAGATGATCTATACCACGACAGGTACTCCAATGTTGCTGAGGTATGGGGTGGAGGGAGGAGGGGGGGTTTTGGGGGTAGTTAACATTGGGGAGGTAGAGGGGGGGTGTGTTGTGGGTGCGGTTGGGCAGGATGGGAGGAGAGGGAGGGATAAGGGTGTAGTTGGGGGGTAGTTAGTTTTGTCACAGTGTCCGCGCAAGTTCGGCTGCAAATGTATGTGTGTGTATGGCTCCAAGTGCCCAGGACCTTGCTTTTCCTACCCACAGATGGTGTCTGACGCCCAGGGAACAGGCTTTCCGCAAGCGTTATTGCGGGTGGTGAGCTGGAATGTCCGGGGAATGCTCGATAAAAAAAAGCAAGGGGTGGTGCTGCGGCTAGGGAAGAGGGAACAGGCGGATGTCCTTCTCTTGCAAGAGACGCATCTCCAAGGCACTAAAACCCTTAGCTTGCAGCGTTATGGCTATCAACAAGTGTTTCATGCAGGTTTTGTTAGAGGTTCTCGAGGGGTAGCAGTCCTAGTGCATCGCAGACTCCCCTATGTACATGAGACACAATGGATTGATGCCCATGGCAGGTTCGTGTTTGTTAAAGGTAAGGTGGGGGGATGAGCTGATGGTCTTTGGTAGTGTGTATGCCCCACCCCCATTGCAAGAGGCACTCATTGAAAAGTTGTTTGAAGTATGGGCTGATATCCCGAATGTAATGGCAATTGTGGGTGGCGACTGGAACGATGTGATGAATGGACGAATGGACCGATATAGGCCCGGAGGGGGGCCTATAGCAGACACCCCCACTAAATTGAGCGGCATGGTGCAGGGTATGGGATGGATTGATGCATGGCGGTACCAGCATACTCATAGCCGAGAATACTCCTATGTCTCTGCAGTGCACAGGTCCTTTTCCAGACTTGATTACCTGTTTATTCCTTCTACCTGGATAGGGAGGGTGGCCTCTACGTCTATACTCCCGCGTGGCCTATCGGACCACTCTCGGGTGGCAATAAACTTGCACTTAGATAAGAGGCGGCAGCCCTTTCGATGACGCCTGTCCACGTGGCACTTGCAACAAGACAGCTACCAATCACATATACGGGAAGCCATATCTCATTACTGGGATGACAACAATAGGCCCGAAACAGGTGCTGTAACCCTATTTCTTTAAACCTTACACCTCGGTTTCCGAGGAAGGCCATCCTAGTGTCTTTAGTACTACCACTCCCTTTTTTCTTGCAATCTATATCCTTCATTTCCTTTCCTAATAAGTAATTTCAACCCATGTCCCACTCTACACTGCGGACTATATAAAACATTTATGCTCAAAACCATCTCTACTATCTGAGACCCCAGATGTCCCGTCCTCCACTAGCAGTTCCTTACCTGACCAACTCGAAAAACTTAGGAAAAAACAGGTCCGCCTACAATTAATGGTGCTTATGCTGACAGATTATCTAAAAGCAGAGGTTATTCCCCTAGGCCTCCAGGTCCGCAACATCCCTGGCATATTTACAGATAATCCAAAATACACAACAAATTTTAGCTACATCGGAACCACGTGCTCCAGGCATTGGCTCTCATTAGGAATCGATATTGCTACAGAGACATTAGAATCTCTGGAAAAAGAAATATCGGAGGTCCTTAAACAAATAAATGACACTGACCCCACTGCTGAATGCAAAAAACTACTTGAGCAAATAGACAAAACTGTAGCCGAGTTCCATAGAATCGAACAAAACAAGAAGTCGAACAAAATAAAGAAAGATATAAAATCTTACAATATAGAAAACACTTACCCCTATCTACAGAAAGATTTCTATATTAACAAACCTCATTTCAACCCCAAAACTAGACCGTGGGGCAGATACAACAAGCGACAGAACCTGGTGGGTTTTTCTGAGACATCAGGAGACTCTTCCGATAGTTCAGACCCTGGAGAGGGTGGAAGCAATTCAAGACGAGGAGGTGGGGCACAAACCAATTTTTTATCCCGGGGCCAACCGAACACCCCCCAACGAGGGAGAATGAAAAAACCACAGCGCTGGTTCAACGCCCCCGGCGAGCGAAAGACCCGCAACAATTTCTACCAATGGTAGAATACGTAAACAATCCGGATCCTCCAGCTGAGGCAATCCCTATTTTCAACTTATCCCAACATAATTTATGTGGCCCTGAACTAGAGCTCCTTAAAAAAGGTCTCTCTTTTGTACCAACTGTCCGCCCAAACTTTATGGACTTACAGGCTGAACTATTGAAATTCTTTAGACTAATTCGCCTCAAAGCCTTTTTTTTCCAGCTGCACCCCTCACCTCTGAGCAGCTCGAACACTCCATTCCGCCCCCCCTCGACCTTTCTGCCCACTGCCAGCATGATTCCCTCAGAAATTGTGACCTTTGAGAAACTGGTCATGAATGATCTGGCTGAATTAGAGAAGAAGAAACTCTATATACCATATAACATCTCCAAACTAGAGAGAGAAGCAATTGACACACTGAAAACAAATTCTTCACTCATAATCAAGAGTGCGGATAAGGGCGGTGGGATTGTCCTCCAAGACATCGAATCCTACAGGGCAGAAGTCCTTAGACAACTCGGAAACACTGCTCATTATCAGCGTCTCCCAGGGAATCCTACTAAGGAGATTCAAGCCACTATAATGGAACTTACCACTAATGCTAGGACCGAAGGGTTCCTTAGCAAAAAGGAACACTGTTTTCTGAATGTAAAAAGCCCTCGTATACCTGTAATTTACACCCTACCTAAAGTCCACAAGAACATTGACAGACCGCCTGGCAGACCAATTGTGTCAGCGTGTGGCTCTATTTTGGAACCGTTGGGTGCATACGTGGACTTCTTTATTAAAGAATTTGTTCCGAATACTGTTTGCTATGTCAGGGACAGCATGGCAATGATAAATCTGATAGAACACTATCCCTTTGATCCCACCATTAACACATTATGCACCTTAGATGTAGAATCCCTCTACACTAATATTCCGCAAACAGCTGCCCTTCTAGTGATTCAGAGGATTTTAGACACCCGGCCCCGCCCCCACAGGGTCCCAAGTATCTTCATTCTTCAACTACTTGAACTGTGCCTTTCAAAGAATTTTTTCTTGTTTGCCGGCACTTATTACCAACAAATCAAGGGGACCTCCATGGGGGCTATTTTTGCCCCCAACCTAGCCATTCTATTCATGGATGCATTAGAAACTAGTGTTATCCTACATGACAGCAATCCATTCTTTACAGGAATCTCCCTGTGGCGTCGTTATATAGACGACATCTTTCTAGTTTGGAATCATGACACTAACACATTGAACCTGTTTCTTCATTGGTTGAATAATAATTGTGCGGATCTAACTTTCACTTTGACCCACGATAAATCCCAAATAGCTTTTCTTGATCTGACAATTTACAGTCATGAGGGCGAATTACTAACGCGCCTATATAGAAAGCCAACGGAGCGGAATACTCTGCTCAGCTACAATAGCTGCCACCCCAGAGCATTGAAAGATTCATTACCCTATTCCCAGTTCTTACGAATAAGGCGTAATTGCTCAAATAAAACGGACTACTTCAAGGAAGCCACTATTTTATCTAATAAACTTAAAATGCGTGGCTATCCAAGTAAAATAGTCAAGGCAGCCTCTAAAAGGGCGTGGTACTGTCCACGTGATGTCCTACTCACACCAAAGCCAAAAGACACTAAAGACAGAATAGCTTGCATGACTACATTTTGCCCCGTGTCCAACAAAATTAGAAAATCCATCCTTAAACACTGGTCTACCATAAATGCTGGAACTCTTAACCTAGAGAAACCCCTTTTCGCATTTCGGAAAAATAAAAACCTGAAAGATCACCTGGTAAGGGCAGCTTTACCTGCCCCTATCCCCCGGACCACTCTTGATTCCAACTGGGGGCTACCACCATTACAAGGCCATGTGAAATGTGGGCACTGCATTGTTTGTGATTTTTCAATTGAAACAAAGAATATCAGTCACAATGGCGTAAATTTTGAGATGAAATCTTTTACAAATTGTAATACCTGTAATGTTATTTACGCGATTTTCTGCCCATGCAAGAAAATGTATATAGGCCAGACCAGTCAAAAGGCCAAGACACGCATCAGTCAGCATCGGAGCAGAATCAGATGTAACACACCCAATGCTCCCATGGTGGAACACTTTACCGAGATGAACCACACAGCCGATGACATCCTGTGGACCATCCTCAAAGCAATCAAACTCCCACAAAGAGGTGGGAATCTCTCCCAATTAATGAACAGAGAGGAACTTAAATCCATCATCCAATTCAACACTATCAGGAATGGCTTGAACAGAAGTGAAGATTGGACAAACCTGTTATGAACTTAACTCACTCTCCTGTTTTTTTCATACATAATTCGGATGTTTGAAGTCTCGACTTGGCTTCGGTTTTTTGAAAAACAAATCTTCAAGTTGTCCTAAAAAAGGTATTAACTTGGCAAGCATAAATCTAGCTTTTTAAGCATTTTATATAGCATTATGTTCCATGTCAGTGACGTTTTAATTAATATGATGTTTGTCACTTCCACCCCCTAAGCACGAATTCACTGCGCCGTGACCCGTTTCATCACTTTTTTCCCCACTCCAAGATGGCCGCCGTAATCAACTCGCGATCACATGACCTCTGGCACATGATCGTAATGGTTTAATTTACGGCTGCACGCTATCCCAGCAGGAAGCAACATCGTTTGCGAGGAACCGGTGTATTGGCACCTAACTCAGTCTCCTGAGGTAAGAACCCCCCGCCAGTCCATCACTTTACCACGATCACGCTGTCACCATGGCCACATCCTAAACTCCTTGTTACCCACAGCGGATCGTGTATCCCTCTGACCGCCGCCACGGACCAAGCTTCCTGGTAACACGGTGAGAACGCCAACACTGAGGCGCTCACTCCACCCCTTACAGCGGATCATCGAATTACTCGGACCGCTTTTATGGGTTAAAATCATTTTCTAAGGTGAGACTCTCTTCGCCCATGACCCCCGTAGTAGCTATACAGACCGGTCCTGTCGCTATTACTAATACTATTTACCAATTCTTGCCCACAGTACAAACGAAGACTACATCAGACGGAGTTTGCATATTGGGCGACTCTGCAAAATTAACTCTAAAACCATTGTTTGATCACAACTTGGTAAGCTTCGCAGTCACTGCAGTCCTGCCACCGGAGCCTCTATGATTCAGATAACTAATAATTGCCATCTCTTCCCCAGGTTCCTGAAGTTCTTCTCCTCACGCATAGAGTGGCCACATACTGAGTGGTCCATGCTAACGAGATCGAACGTTCAATCCTCCAGCCTTTGGGTATGCAGTCATGCTATACCCCTAACACTAAGCCTGATCACGCCCGATTTTAGCCCCCTATTAAAGTCCTGCACCCCACCACTTGCCACACTATTCCTTGTCGATTGCGACTCCACGCTAGTGGCTATATACACACGATGTCATCTCAGCATGCTCACAGAAATGACAGCTCTTCACAAAATAGGCACAGCCAAGTAGTAAGACTATGTCGAATTTTCACATCACAACCAACAACAACCAAACACTATTCACTGCACTGCGATTCCGAATTGCATGTAAGTAAGAGTTTGACTAGGCTGACCTTTTCTCAAACACAGAGGAGTGTTCTAAATACTATTTTTGCCTCTCTGTTTTCCCCTGTTTCTCCTTACAGGCATATTGTTTCATGTTATTCCAGGCATGTATTAAGTCCTGATGATGATCCCATTATTTTGAGCGCGGGATCGAAACGCCGTCGACTTTATTTTGTAGACATACAGTTACTTTATTGTTATTTGTTTATGTATGCTCTACTCCAGGGAATACTGCCAATCTAAATTCTTAAGCAGTACCAGGCTTTGCTCAAACCTTTCCTTTGCCTGATGTATACTGTCCTATCTCCTGCACCCGTTTTCACAACCCTTTGTTCTATTGCTGAGTACGGCACAGGCTTGTGCCTTATTTCAAACACTGAATGTGTGATGTTATACTGTAACGTATAAATTGACTTTTTGTCATATATTCCTTAAATAAATTCTTTGCCCGGCTGGGTATAAGAAAAGTGTACATACTGTCCGATTGTGGCCTTTATATTATTGTTTTCAAATATTGTTCTAGGCTTAGGACCTTTGTTTTTTTGAAGTAACCCTATGGGAAGCTTTAAAACCTGTGATCCGGGGAGTCGATATTGTCTGGTGCGCGGAGGCCCGCAGGAACCTGTGGGAAGGACATAGGGCCATATGTATCAAGCTATTTAGCATTCGCAAAGGCCGAAATTCTGCGAATTTCGGCCTTTGCGAATGCTAAATACCTAAATGGTATGTATCAAACATTTTTGCATCAAAATAAGGAATCGCAAAATTTGCTATTCCTTATTTTGCGATTGCACTTAAGGAATCGCAAATTTTGCGATTCCTTAAATGCAATGTATCAAAGAAATAAAATGCAAAAAATGCCATTAAGGAATCGCAAATTACCACCAACTTCTAGTTGGTGGTAAGTTGCGAATTCTTTTAATAATGCTTTTTTCAAACAAACCAAAGGTGCCATATGACGCCCATACATGCCCTTAGGGCATGTATGTGCGCCATATGCCCCCAAATGTCTTTTTCAAGGGTGTAGCAGGGTGTTCTTGAGACACCCCTGCACCCTTGAAAAAATTCCTAATTTGCGATTAGCTAATTGCTAATCGCAAAGTGCCCCTTCATTCCTATGGGCCTCCTGGCCCATGGAAATGAATGGGTAATTTGCGATTAGCAATTTGCTAATCGCAAATTAGGAATGGTAAAGAATCGCTATTTAATAGCGATTTTGTACATACATACCGTTTTGCGAATTCCAAATAGCGATTCCTTAAAATTCGCTATTTGGAATTCGCTAAACGGTAGTATGATACATATGGCCCATAGAGGTGGCAGCGAGGCGGGTCCGGGATCTGGAGGAGGAGAGTAGTGCTGGGGACACAGTAGAGGCCGTCGGGCAGCTGCTGCTGGCGCAGCAATCTTACACATCCCTGTTACTGAACGAGGCGCGCCAGCTGTGGTTGGCCACGCAGAGTAGAATTTATCAATGGGGGGATAAATCCAGTACCATGCTATACCGACTTTGTCAGAATACCTTCCGGGTGAAGTCCCTGCCGGGACTTCGGAATGAAATGGGGGACCCTGTGACGGTCCCGGAGGAACTGGCAGCCAGCTTTGCACAGTATTATGTGGCCCTGTATGCCCCCTGGGAAGTTCTCCCAGCGGAGGACGTAGACAAATTTCTGGCAGACCTCCCGCCGCGCGCGCTCTCGGATGAGGGACGTGACCGGCTGGAGCTCCCACTATCAATGGAGGAACTAGACACGGCGCTTGGGGAGCTGAACACGGGGAAGGCCCCTGGACCTAATGGGTTCCCATGTGAATTCGTGAAGACTTTTCATCTCCAGCTGGGGATGCATTATAGAAAGGCATTGGAGACGGCCAGGGAGCGTGGTTGTCTTCCGGCGGACTGGCGACACGCCAAAATTGTAGTCTTCTGTAAGCCCGGGAGGCCCCCTGAACGCCATTCTTCATATAGGCCAATATCGCTCCTAAATGTTGAAGCGAAAATACTGGCAAAGGCCCTGGCCAATCGTCTCCTCCCATATATCACGGATCTAGTTCACCCTGATCAGGCTGGGTTTATGCCCCATAGGGCGACGAGGCACAACATCCGACGTGCACAGGTGGTGCTGGAGGCGGCCCGAGCTGCCGGGATCCCGGCGGCGCTCCTTCTTGCCGACATTGATAGAGCCTTCGACTCACTCAGTTGGGTCTATCTTCGGGCGCTCCTGTCCCGCCTTAATCTTGGGCCTTACTTCCTCTCATACCTACAGTTGCTGTATACAGATCTGACGGCGTCTGTGAGAGTGGCGGGAGCGGTGTCAGACCCCTTCTCTATCGGCCGGGGTACCAGGCAGGGCTGCCCTCTCTCACCCTATTTATTTGCCTTGGCCATGGAGCCATTGGCGGCGTGGGTGCGGGTGGACGCGCAGCTGCGGGGAGTGGAATGGGAGATGGGACCGTCCGATCGAATTGCACTCTACCCAGACGACGTCCTCTTTTTTCTTACAGACATAAATAGGTCAGGGCCTAGATTCCTTGAGATAATGAGGATATTCGGGGAGGTATCAGGCTTGCACTTGAACGTACGAAAATCCACGTTTGTGGATGCTGGGGGGACGCGAGGGGAGGGGACCCTGGGCGTTGGCGCTGCAGGAGGCAGCTGGTGGCATTAAATATCTGGGCGTCTTCTTGACGGATGTACCTGGAGTAGCTTGGGCACGCAATGTGGTACCGGTCTGGGACTGCGTGCGGTCTGATATGAAAACGTGGTCCAGAATGCCCCTGAATATATATGGTCGATCGGCGATATTTATGATGGTTGGCCCTCCCGCGCCTCCTATATCAGCTGCAAAATCACCCTTATCCTATAACCCCACAGTGGTTTAGACAAGTGAATTCGGTGTTGAGCCAATTTCTCTGGGCCGGAGAAGTGGCGATAGTGGCACTCCGTACCGGTTTCCTCTCCATGTATTGTGGGAGCCTAGCGACATCAGACATCTTATCCTACTATCAAGCATCTCACTTGCTGGTACTAAATGAATGGTGGTATGGGGACCGGGGTGACCCGGCCTATGCCCTTGAGAAATATCTGATGGACCCAGATACGCTGCATACCATCTTGTATTCAGCGACCGTCAGGAAGAGGCTCCCCATGGTTACCCAGGTGATTTTCCGAGTGTGGCGTGGAGCTCTACGCCGCATGGGGTGGTGGAATAAATTAACGAGAGAGACTCCGCTGTGGCAGAACGGACGGCTGCCAGCCCTGGCGTCATTGCAGGGATTCAGGGGCTGGGATGCCATCGGCATTTCGACATTGGGGCACATCATGAAAGGCACGACCCTCAAGTCGTTTAAAGCATTGAGAGAAGAATATGATATGCCTCGAACCCAATTTTTCAAGTACCTGCAGCTGCGACACGCCCTGTCCCCCTCCCTGGTAGGCCTGGACTCACTGCCCGAATTCAGTCCACTCGAGGCTTAGGTGTTTATGGGGGAACTGGAGGATAAGAAAATATATAATATATATCAGACCCTGGTCACGCATTGCTCCTCTCCATTAGATAAACTGCGTGCGGTGTGGGAGGGAGATATGGGGGCCTTTGAGGAGGAGGACTGGAGGGAAGCCCTGGAAGCTCCAAGAGGAGCGGCAATAGCAGTGCGCCTACGTTTCATTCAATTCAAGTACTTACACAGAGCCTATTATACTAGGGATCGACTTTTGAGGGCTGGTTTGATTGCTTCCCCTGAGTGCTTGCGGTGCGAGCATGCGGTGGGCACATTTATACACACGGTATGGTCATGTGAGAAGCTGTCGCGGTTTTGAATGGGTGTTTGGAATTGCTTGTCTGAGGTGCTGGGCTGGGACCTTCCCCGCTCGCCGCAGCTGGGCCTTCTACATATTATGGAACAGGTTGGAGGAAATATATATAAACGCCATCTACTAGTTCTGGGCCTTACAGTGGCCAAAAGAGATATAGCTCGAGCCTGGAAGGACCCCAGGGCTCTCTTGTTGGAAGTGTGGAGGAAGGGTTTAGACTTCTGCATGGGACTGGAGCGCCCGATATTCGAGGCCAGGGGCTGCCCCCGGAAACATTTTAAGATATGGAAGCGCTGGGCGGACTATAGAGGGCTGTGGCTGGAACCACCGGCGCAATAGGAGGCGGATGTAGAACAATTGCTTGTTGAACCTGGGTGAAAAGGAGTACACACTGTTTGTGATTTGATACATTTTACTCTTTGACTATGTAGACACTGTGCGGGGATGGGGGTGGGATCCGGGGAGGAGGGTAGGGGGAGGGAGGTCGGGAGGGTACTTTTATATCAAAATGTTGTTTGAACTGACTGTATGCGATGACTCATTATTTGCTCACTGGTCCACCGGTTTCTTGGGGGATGGTGTCCTATATGTAATTCATCAACAACAAAATCAAATTTGTTCAGAAAAAAAAAAATGGGGTATCTGGTTGGCTGAGGTATGCACCCAAGCCAGGCAGCACCCACCACTCTAGTCAGGGTAAGTCAGGTTCACCACGAAGATAACCTGTGCTCACCCTCTGGTACTGGTAGCTTGGCAGGCTTATCAACATAGGCGATTTTTAATATATTTGTTCAACACACACATACAGATAGCAATCACAATGAATAAACCACAAAAATACTCCACACAGGTTTAGAAAAATAGATAGAGATTTATCTGGTTAAAATAAGACCAAGACAACAAAAATTGTATATGTACTTTGTAAGTTATGCAGATTTAAAACAATAGCCGTAATGAACTTTTTTTCTTTTAGTATCTTTACAGTAATTTCCTTTGCAAGAACGGCACATGAGCTATGTCAATATCGGGACTCAGAGGGTCCTTACGAGGTCTCAAAGTGACCAGAATGCAGCTGATTAATTACCCCAGCTGCCTGTGATGTCGTGTGGGTCAGTGGTAGGGACCCTATGGGCCTCTGATGCTCACAGTACCTTAGTTGACGGACCAAGCTGCCGTCCTGTGAGTCATGCTGCGGCTCCTCTCATTGACGGAGGCGAGGCACACAGTCGTCTGGCATGCCCTGCTCCAGGAAGGTGGTGCACTTGGTGCACCTGGGTTGTCAGGCCAACAAGCTGGGGCTGTGAACCAAGTGAAACACACAAGATGATGGACGGAATGTTGCACAATGGCAAAACATTCACCCCCAGTCACAGATATGGGTTAAATCTATCATTATTTTGCTCACCAAGCCACCCCAGTTCAGACATGGCTATATACAAATCAATCTTGACCCTGTGACTCATGGGAACAGTCCAGACCGAACTACCAAGCCATGTCTTCCCTGGACCGGAATCAAGCATCCTAGGACCGGTTTCTGGCTATCAGCCTTCATCAGCCAGGATAGCTTGACTCCAGTGGCGTAGTGAGCATGGGACCCACGTCTGGGCATACCCTTCCCACATAGGGTAAACAGAAAAACACACAAGATGATGGACGGAATGTTGCACAATGGCAAACAATTCACCCCCAGTCACAGATCTGGGTTTAATCCATTGTTATTTTGCTCACCAAGCCACCCCAGTTCAGACATGGCTATATGCAAATCAGTCTTGCCCCTGTGCCTCATGGGAACAGTCCAGACTGAACTACCAAGCCATGTCTTCCCTGGACCGGAATCAAGCATCCTAGGACCGGTTTCTGGCTATCAGCCTTCATCAGCCAGGATAGCTTGACTCCAGTGGCGTAGTGAACACGGGACCCACGTCTGGGCATACCCTTCCCACATAGGGTGAACAGCAAAACACACAAGATGATGGACGGAATGTTGCACAATGGCAAAACATTCACTACCAGTCACAGTATGGGTTTAATCCATTGTTATTTTGCTCACCAAGCCACCCCAGTTCAGACATGGCTATATGCAAATCAGTCTTGACCGTGTGCCTCGTAGGAACAGTCCAGACCGAACTACCAAGCCATGTCTTCCCTGGACTGGAATCAAGCATCGTAGGACCGGTTTCTGGCTATCAGCCTTCATCAGCCAGGATAGCTTGACTCCAGTGGCGTAGTGAGCACGGGAGCACAGGACCCACGTCTGGGCATATCCTTCCCACATAGGGTGAACAGCAAAACACACAATATGATGGACGGAATGTTGCACAATGGCAAAACATTCACCCCAGTCACATATCTGGGTTTAATCCATTGTTATTTTGCTCACCAAGCCACCCCAGTTCAGACATGGTTATATGCAAACCAAGTGGGCACGTCTGCCCGGGATGCTCCAACATCAGCAGTAGGATCAGGGCACAACAGCTATTGCTCTCTCATAGCAGGAGGTGCTGATCCTTAAGAGCTCGACAGGTCACAGGGGGAGTACTGAACCTCAATTGCTCGACTGGTCACAGGGGAAAGCGCTGGTCCTCAAATACTTGTGAAGAGGAAAACGATGATCCTCAAGTGCTCGTGAAGAGGTAAACACTGATCTTCAAGTGCATGACCTTTAGAGTGCAGCTATCTTAAACAAAGAGAAGAAGCATAAGACTATGCTCCATAAAGAATCCAAATTAGGAATTGCTTATTGCATAGTCAAAGCTTGTTGTTTATTGCATATAAGTCTACTTAACAGGGAAACCATTTTGTTTTAGGTTTAAAGTATTTTATTGAAGCAGGGTAAGGAAGGAAACAACAGGGCAAGAAAAAGAAAAACCACAGGTGCCCCACAATCAATGCGTACGGTACATTAGATACATCAAAGCAGTTCCGTCCCCTCAGTAGGCACCATTCGGCATGGAAACACAGCTTGCGCGCCTGTGGTCAAAGACAAATAAGAAGGGGGGGGGGGGTTGAGGGGGGGAGGGGGAGAGGGAAGGGGGGAAGGGAAAAGGGGAAAAAGGGAGGGAAAAAGGGCGGGAAAGCAACCCTGCTCCACAACCTACCCAACCAACAAACCCCCCCAACTACCGCACCCCAACCCACCCCCGTACTGTGCCAATGACCATCTGCTCTCCCCTCGTATCGACCCCTCGGTTGACTCCGCTACTCAATGCCAACTCCGACCAATCAAACAGGCGGATCCGGCGGCGGTGTCAGCCGTAACAGCCTGAGATACCTAGGGCAGGTGATCTCCCTGAACTCAGAACACAACAGGCTATGGAAAGGCGCCCACAGCTCCTCAAAAGCATCTGTATCCCCCAGTGCCACTAAGGACATTTTTTCCATGCCAAGGACATGCCACAATCTATGCAGCCAGCCGACAACAGTGGGGAGTGTGGTGGAGCGCCAGTGTATGAGAATGTTTTGCACCGCTGACCCTAGAGCTATCGCAATCTGTCTACCCCTTCTAGACCTGAGGGGGTACATCCACCCATTCGGCAAACCCAGTAGGACATAGGCAGGGAACCGTGGCAGCTCTATCTCAAAACATTTGTCCACCTCTCTTAAAACCTCTTCCCAGTAAGAAGCCAAAAGGGGACAATCCCACAGTATGTGTGTAAGCGTACCAGTTTGGCCACAGGTACGCCAGCACGTCCCCGGTATTGACCTATCCATCTCATGTAATTTCTCAGGAGTGCGGTACCAATAGGTCGAAATTTTGGTGAAGGTCTCCGTGAGCCCTGTGTGATAGGCAGAGTGGCGCGAGCGGTAGGAGATGTGGTCCCATTCTGTGCGGCTCAACACTCGCCCAAGCTCCCGCTCCCAGCGCTCCCGACCGGGGTTGTGAATGTGAAAGGGGGGAGGCTGCAGCATCTTGTACAAGTCGGAGATGAGTTTAGCGTCCGACGTGCGAGTGATCAACCAGCGCTCGTACACCGTAATCTCCTGGTCCGCCGTTTCGCGTACTTGGGGCTGTAGCGCCCAGTGGCGCGCCTGCATATACCTCATGCGCTCCGTCTCAGGGAAGCCGTAGTCCCGCCGTAAGTCCTGGAAGGGGATGACACCCTCAGGGCCATATAGGTGATACACAGTGCAACAGCGGGCTGCCCGCCAGCGATCATAAGCGCCAGGCTCAGTTCCCGGACCGAAGTCCGGATTGCCAATTAACGGCGTGAAGGGAGAGGGAAAGGTAGTGAGTTCATGCCTAGTGGCCACCGAGTCCCACGCCCGAAGTGGGACACGCGTCACAAGAGATGCGTAAAGGTTAGGGGGTCGATGAGCCCGCCTCAAGAATGGCACCTCCTGTAGCCTTCTGCCTGCCACCGCCTGGTCCTGGAACAGCCAGTGTTTGTCTGACTCCCACCGGCTCCATTCCACTAGATAGCGAAGTTGGGCGGCCTGGAAGTATTTCCGTAAATCTGGTATCCCTAGCCCCCCAGATTCAGGCGCCAGCGTAGCGATGTTCCTTTTAATCCGTGGTCTACGGCCCTGCCACACAAACCGTGCAATGGCCGATTGAGTCTCCGCGAGCCACCCTGTGGGGGGCTGGAGCGGCAACGCCCTAAACAGGTATAGCACCTGAGGAAGGAGGGTCATCTTCACTGCGGCCACCCTACCTAGCAGCGACAACGTGCCCTTATCCCACCGACCCAGTTCCTCTCTGATTTTCGTGCTCAAAGCCGCATAATTGGCCGTGACCATCGCCGGGAGGGAGGCTGCCAACAGGATCCCTAGATACGGAATCCGGTCCCCGGACCAGCTCAGAGGGTAAAGCCTCTGCAGTTCCGCCCTGGTGGCGCTGGTGAGCGAAATGTCGAGGGCGGCCGATTTCCCGAGGTTCACCTTAAAGCCCGCCACCGCAGCGAAGAGGTCCAATTCCGCAATGCAAGCCGGCAGCGACCTCCGTGGGTCATCGAGCGTCAAAATGACGTCATCTGCATATAGGCTAATCGCGTGCTGAAATTCGCCCATCTTGACTCCGATGATATCGGGGTTCTGCCGAACCCTTTGAGCAAACGGCTCCATATAAAGAGCAAAGAGCAAAGGGGACAGTGGACATCCTTGTCGTGTACCCCGTTCTATGGGAAAAGGCCGGGAACTGCCCCCGTTCACTCGGACCACCGCGGACGGACACCGGTAGCAGTTGAAGATCAGGTGCCGGAACTTCTCGCCTATCCCGAACTTGCCCAAGACCTTCTCCAGGTAGGGCCAGTGCACCCTGTCAAAAGCTTTCTCCGCGTCAATGGAAAGGAGCATTCTCTCCCCAGGGATCCTGGAGGCCTTCTCAAGAATATGAGTCACCCTCTTTGTGTTGTCCACCGTCTGCCTGCCAGGCACAAAGCCTGCTTGATCCGAGTCGACCATGCCCGGGAGATGAAGTGCCAAGCGTGCTGCCAGGATGCTGGTGAACACTTTCAAGTCCGTGTTCAGCAGCGAGATAGGACGATAGGACCCACAGGCAGTCCGGTCCTTGCCCGGTTTCGGGATCACGGATACCGTGGCCTGAAGAAATTCGGGGGGGATGGCACCCGGCTCCGAGAACGTGTTGAAAAGGCGGGTCAACAGAGGTGCCAGTTCCTGACAGAAGGTTTTATAAAAAAGAGGGATGAAGCCATCCGGGCCCGGGGCCTTGCCCGGTTTGAGCCGGGAGATCGCCGTGACCACCTCCTCGATACGAATCTCCCGTTCCAGATACTGGGCCTGATCCGGCGTTAACGACGGGAGCGGCACCGACTCCAGATAGGCCGTCTCCGCCCGGGCGGAAGAGGCCTCGCCAGTATAGAGGTCTGTGTAAAAACTACGGAAAACGTCCGCTATTTGCTCGTCTTCCGTGACAGAACCTCCGGCCGGGTTAACCAGCTCCTTCACCCGGTGCTGTTGGTGTTGCACCCTGAGCTTGTTGGCCAGGAGCCGTCCGCATCGGTCGCCACCGGTATAATATTTGTGCTTCAGACGAAGCATCGCGTACTCCGCCCGGTCCATGTCCAGGGCAGACAAGAGTTTCCTGGCGGCTTTCAGCTGCCTCCAGACTCTGGGGGCTCCCGTTCCATGATGAACCTGCTCCAGCTCCCGCACCTGCTGGGTAAGCTCGTCCCTTTTGAGCTGTCGATCCTTGTTCTCCGCCGAGGAGATAGCGATAAATTTGCCCCGGAGCACAGCCTTCAGGGCCGCCCATTGCGTCGCGCGGGAGGTTTTGTTATTATCGTTTACGCGCTGGAATTCCGCAATGGTCGCGCGAATCTGTTCCACCGTCGACCGTCTGTGCAATAGTGTGTCCCGGAGTCGCCAGACCCCTCTCGGCTGAGCCACCGGGGGTAGATTGAAGGTACCCTCCACCGGCGCATGATCGGAGAGAGAGAGGACCCCCATGTCAGCATTCGAGGCTAAAGCGAGCATCGGGCCTGACACAAGTAGATGGTCCAGTCGCGCATAAGACTTGTGTGCGTGTGAGAAGTAAGAGTACGCGCGGGTAGTAGGGTGGAGGTGGCGCCACATGTCATGCAAGTCCAGCTCCTCAAGTCGGGTGCGAACCGAGCCCGAAAGCTCTCCCAACTGGTGGCGCCATTGCACAGACCTGTCCAGAGCCGCGCCGAAAACCAGATTCAGATCTCCCCCCAACACTATGTGCCTATCAGAGGTGGACGCCACGTCTTCCAATGCCCTGTGCAAGAATTGATCCTGGCGGTCAGTGGGGCCGTAGATAGAGCCCACAGTCAGCATCAAGCCTCCCACCCTAATCCTGTATGCCAAGAGCCTCCCTTTCTGTTCCGCCACTTTGTGTAAGATCTCCCCCCTGAACCCCCTGGAGAACAGAAGTGCCACCCCTGCCGTTTTGGAAGCGCTGGAGGAGAAAAGCTGTGTGGGGAACTTGGGGGAACGCAGTCTGGGACAGTCTTTGGCCAGCAGATGGGTCTCCTGTAGCAAACAGATATCAGCCTGGGAGTTCTCCAACAGAGACAGTACCGCCCGCCTTTTAACTGGGTTATTCAGCCCTTTCACATTCAGAGTAACAACTTTAAGAGCCATCAAGGAGGGGAATCATTGAAACGCACGTGTAGGTGGACAAGGCCCAGCAAGCGAACATGGAGGCCACCTCGCGAAACCTCAGCGCACAGCAAACGCAGACATCCCTACGGCACAGTACAGTCCCCGAACCCCAAAACCCCTCAACTAGAGGACCCCCCCCCTTCCCCTCGAACTTCACACACCCAACCCCACACCGCTTCCAACTCCCAGCCCCCTCCCAGACCCCCAAACTCAAAACACCCCTCTGCAGTTCCCATTCCCGCTCCCCGCTTCTCAAGCCATGCAAAGAAGTCATTGTCCCAGTCCGGTCCTTATCGGACAAGGCCGTGGAAGGTCAGTCTAGTGGACGTCCAGCCACCACCACCAGCACTCGCCATCCTGCCCCACCCACCCCCAGAACCCCTGCACCTGCAATAAGAAAAGGCTGGTGCAGACTCCCCCCGGAGTAAGTTCAGGCCGTCAGGGCCACGTCACCAGTCGCCGTCGCTCTGGAGGCCTTCTGGATGGTGGCCGACATGTCCGCCCGAATCGTGGGCGAGTCCGGTCGCTCCGGCGGCGGGGAGCGCCTCTCCCCAGCCTGCTGCCAGCCGTCCCGAGTGCTTCGCCTGCGGCGCGGCGCCGGGGTGTCTGTATCCGATGCTGTGATGCCCCAAACCGCGCAGACATCTTGGAGGGACCGGAGCTGGTGCAATGTTCCGTTCCACCGAAAAATCAGGCGGAAAGGGTGCCCCCAAGAGTACTGTGTCCCCTGCTCCCGGAGGAAGTCCGTGCCGATTTTAAAGGATTTTCTCTTCTGCAGTGTGACCGTAGATAAGTCCTGATAGAGGTCCACCGGGTGGTCTCGAAATCGGAAAGGCTGCTGCCGCCGCGCCTCGTGGAGGATCCGCTCCTTCAGGGGGAAGTCCGGCAGGAAGGCCAAGATGTCCGGGGGGGGGCGCAGTAGCCCTGCGGGGGCGGCCCACCCGGTGCGCCCTGTCGATGCGAACTTGAAAATCCTCTGACTCTCCCAAAATTGCACGGAAGAGGGCCTCCAGGTATGCGGTCACGTCTTCACCCTCCTCGCCGGACGGGACGCCTCGGACCCTGATGTTATTCCGCCTGGACCGGTTTTCGAGGTCCTTGGCGTGGGCCTGCAGCTCGATCTGTTGCTCCCGCAGCCGCAGGACTTCTTGCTGCAGGTGGGTGATCTCCTCGTCCCTGGAGTGACCAGCTTCCTCCACGGTGTTGACCCGCTCCCCCAGGGAGTCCACCTCTCTCCGTACCTCGCGGACCTCCCCGGCCACCTCCTGCTTCAAAGTCTGAAAATCCTCCCGCAAGGAGCTAAACAGCGACTCCAGGAACGATCGTGTCACCGGGGGCTCTCCGCCTTCAGGGCCCCTGGAAGGGGCCGGGGAGTTCGTGGCGGTTAGGCTCCCTCCGCTGCGGTGGGCACCGCGTCCCAACATGTCCGGCAAAGTCCGATCGCCCCTCCTTTGACCCCTGGCGTTCGACATCCTGGCGGCACGGGAGCCAGCGATGGCCGTCGCTCGGCGAAGAGGTCACCAGGGCCAGGGCAGCTATGCTCCGGCCAGGAAGCACCGCCACACAGAGGCCCCAAGCAAGGCCGGGCAGCCGGTCCGGAGTTCACAAAATGGCCGCCCGTTACATTCAATGGGCCAACGCCCGGGGAGTGAGGCCTACCCCCGTCGCGAGTCCAGTGGCGAGAAACACAGCCGGAGGGCAGGCTCGCTGGGCGTAGGCAGCCGGGGCCGGCACGCCTAGTTGGATATCTGCTCCGGGGGCGCAACACAACTCCGCCACGACCAGGGTTGGGCCGGAACGGCCGTACGAGGCGAGTGCTCTCAAGCCCCGGACTTGCGTAGCAGCCGGAGGCCGGCTCCGCCTCCGTCGACCTCCTCCGTTCGGCTCCGCTCTCGTCGATCTCCTCCGTTCGGCTCCGCTCCGCCGGCGAAGTCCCCCTAGGCACCCACTCGGACACCTCGGTGCAGACACTCCAGCGAATCACTCATAGGCAGCAGAGCACACCGTCGAGACCCCAAGCCTGAAGGTCTCGCGGCCTCCGGGTCGCACACAAGCTGCCCAGCGGGCTCCGCCCCAGGCTATTCCGGTCAGAATCGCACCTCCGGCGGGGCATTCAAGGCTCAACGATCGCTCCACACCACCCCAGGGGTCTCCAGGCCCAGTCACCGCTCGATCCGGGGGGGAATCAGCGGTTGCGAGCGGTGCAGGGTTTCAGGGGTCCGGGAGCTCTCGGCAAGTGCGACCTCTCAGCCCGCCATCTTGGCCACGCCCCCAACCATTTTGTTTTATAGAATAACCCATCAACCTAGTTAGTGGCATGCTTCCAACATCGCGTTCACACCCGCAAGGCTGAGTGCGTCCCAGGTGTGCTTCAACGCCTGATTACAGCAGAGCTGTTTTTTTGTGCCAAGTGAGTGCTGTGAAGGTGATAGGTTAAAAATGCCTACAGGATACCTTGTCCTATAATATATGGTTCCTGTGGTAAGGTTAAAAGTTTGCAGTAGAAGGTGGACGTGTTGAAACACTGGTCTCGCACATCTCAGCTAGTAAAGTGCATATGTGAATTTTTTGTGAGGTGGTCTATATGTTTCAGCCATATTTGAAGATTGGAATGGCTTTCTCCAGGACCCGCGGCTCAGGGTAAACCCTGAGCTCACGCTGAACTATTAACACGCACCAAGGTGTGCATAGGAATATCACTTACGGTTATTTACAGTGGTAGTTGCTGTACTTAGTACACAATACTTTATCGTGAGATAGATCCCGGAAGGAGGCACTGCCTATTGTCACACTTGCGCCAAGGTCGGTTGTCTGTGTAAGAACCTACTTGTTCCTCTTTCGGGTCTCGGCGAGCTTTTTAGAGTTCAGAAACAGGACTCAAAGTGGCAGTGTCCCACGGCAGCTGCATGTGTAGGAAATCGTTGATGTTGCCGAGATTTCCGACAGAACAGAGGGCAAGCCATCAAGTCCTTAGAGTTACTCTCAGTTTAGTCCTTGGTCCTTAGCAGGGCAGAGCTTGCCAGGCAGCAGGGCAACTTAGCAAAGAAGGAAAGCAGTTCCTCAGAACAGTCAGTCACAACAGAGTGGCAATCCTTCAGCACAGCAGCATTTACTCTAGCAGAGTTCCTTCCAGGTCCAGTAGGATACTACTTTAGTAGGGCCAGAGCCCTAGTACCTATACTCAAATGTGCCTTTGATGTAGGGGGGAATTCAAAGGAACTCTCTGAAGTGCACAAGGATCCCTTTCCGCCCAGTCCTGGCTCCAGACTACTCAACTCAGCCCTTTTTGTGAGAGCAGGACACAGTCTATTTAGATGTAAGAGTGAGCCACCTCTACCCGTCTCAGCCTAAGAAGGATATCAGTATGTAGTCACACCCAGCTCTTCCTGTGTTGTGGCTTTCTAAAAGTGGCAATTCTAAAATGGTAGTGTTAAACCCAACTTTACCATTAAAGAGCATTTATCACCACCATTTCAAAGATATCAAACATGAAGTTGCTACTCCTTGTCAAGATCCTCCTCCTCCTCGACCAGCTCCTCTTTTTCTACAGTAGTTTAGGCCACTGACATTGTTGCCTGGATGAATTTTGGATTCTTTCCTCGGATTGCCCGCTGTCCTCTGTTTGTAGATGGTTCAGGATCATCATCTGGATCAATGCCCCAAATACCAGGAAAAAGACGGTGTCAAAAGATGAATTACATCATATCCAGTTTTGTGTCCAAATTTCAACAGACTATTTTATTAAATATTATTCTTCACATAAATAATGAAGTCAGTAGCATGTTGAGCACATAGAAAGAGATGAAATTATGGGTTGATCCATATATGGCATTATTATATCTCAACAACGTGAACTCATCAGCACCAGCCACAGAGATCTGATTTCTGAGGATCCCACATGAGGTTAGCTATTGAACCTGTGTCCTTGTAGCGGTGTTTCAAAAGTATCCCCAGATCCAGCAGCTATAGAGATAAGAATTATGTTGATGAAATATTGGCAATCTATAAAAGTTGTAGTAAACACAAAGGGGCAGATTTATGTTGTGAATGCGCCACGTTTGCGTCACGCAACTGTGGCGTAAACGTGGCCCATCCCTACGACCGATTTACAACGTGACGCATCTAGGCAGATGCGTCACGTTGTAAAGCCCTGCGCCGCTTGTGGGCGTTCCGGCGCAGGGTGGGCGTTCCGGGGCAGGTGCGCCTCGCAAAGGTGACTGGGTGAAATCTATAAGATTACACTCAGTCACTTTTAGGCCAATGCTGCGTCAAAACCCTGCGCCTGCTTGAAGCAGGCGTAAGGCTTGACACAGCATTGGTCAGATAGGGTAGCCCCGAGCCTTGCTGGAGCTGCGTCGCGCTTGCGACGCAACTCCAGCAATGCGTCACTTTTACGGCACAGATGCGTGACGCATCTGTGCCGATTTTGCCCCATGGTGCGCCGCATTATAAATGTGGCGCACCATGGGTGGCGTAGCTGCAGCGCACGATAACTGGCGCATCCCTGGGGATGCGCCAGTTATCATAAATCTGCCCCAAAGTGTCCACGGGTCTAACAAAAATCAACTTTCATAAGACCTGAACCACCAAAATCAACAGGATCAGAACGTGAGAAAAGTGCCCCAGAAGTACACCTAATGAGTAAGAATACCCATCAGTCACCGTCCGATACTGCCCTAGTCATCATCTGGGCTTCCTTACACCCCTCTTATCGTGAATCATAAAAGATGTAAATGAGGACTAGATGTATATGTCCACCATCTAATTATGAAGCACGGGGTACATGTTAAGTGAAGGTATTAAATGATGGGTGAGGGTTGAAAAAAATTGCTGTGCATAAGAGTGTGTGAAACAAGCAGTGCATTAAAATTGGGTAACTGAGAGACACATGAGTTTATTATTATCGCTCAGTTTATCCAAGGCTAAAAACAGCGCAAAAAATTGCAGTTTCAACAAATATCTACCATAAAGTTCGTGTGGTCAACATGTTTCAGCAGAAAAATAGGACACCATTGTCCTCTGCCTTCGTCAGGACCTTAATAAAAGATTGCTACTGCAATAAGTGAAAATAAACAGAATTTGATACAATCAATGAACCATTTCACCTGAAATCCTAGGTAACTGGTCACTCCTACTGTATTTTGATATCTCAACCACTATTGTAAGATGTTGTTGGTTCCATGTCATAGAAAAGAAAGCAAAGAAAACAAAACAAAAGCAGAACGTATTGGTGTCTTAATATATCAACATCCTAATTAGGCACAATGACCATACTGCACGTGTTATCCCAATCTATAAAAGTCATCATGACCACAAATGCTGACACTTTTGAGACCAATACAAGAAAGGAACACAAACAACACTAATAAAAAAGACTTTGAACATGTGTAGTTAAAAAGAATAGGACACTTTACCCCGCACGCTTTTACTCCACATGCCATCACCCCACAGTTTTTACACCCCAAAATCTTTTACAGCACAGGGCTTTACAACACAATCAATTACAACACATTCCCCATTACAACGCAATTTACTATTCTATCTCCACTGGGGCATTACTTTGGGGAATGCGTTGTAATAGTTTGCGGTGTAAACCTCTGTGTTGTAAAAGATTTCGCGGAGTAAAAAATGCGGGGTAATGGCATGCGGTGTAATGCATGCGGGGTAAAGGATGTTTCCCAGTTAAAAATAGGCAACATCCTGGCCCACCCATGCTGCCGGCTAAGGACCACTAGGCCGAGAGGGGTCCCAGAGTACCTTGTCCCTAGTAATCCGGAGGAAGGCTACCCCGCTTTCTGGGAACAAGTGCCCACCGTGAGGCTCCGGGGACCCTAGGGGCAAACGTGCCCGACCTCCTGGAGCCCTGGCTGGGATCCGGGAGGCGAATGGCACCTCATCGGGACTTCCAGGGAAGCCCGGCTCTCTGGTCGCCCCATAGGAAAGCATTGCGGGCGACCAGATGGCCGAGGGGGTCAGGGGGTCAGGGCAGCCAGATAGCCAAGACCGAAAGGGCCGCCCCGAGGCCTTCGCGGCAGGGCTCCCGCCTGCCCACGCAGGGCTTTGGCTTCCCGAGGGGCTCGGAGACCCCGGCTGCTGGCCCTCAGGCACAGGTGGGGATGCTGGAGCTCTCGGGCTTGGACACCCGGACGAGGAATACCAGGGGGAAACCATGGAGCACTCGTCCATACCATTGGCCTGGAGACCCGAACGCCCAGGGGAGAATAACCCAGGGACCAATGAAGCCCGTCCCGGGCACCCTAAAGCCACGGACACCATGGGGAGGACTACCGGGGAAACCATGGAGCCCGTCCCGGGCACTCGGCCATGCAGTGGAGAAGTGTGGCCCAATGGTTAGAGCAGCAGACCCTGATGCAGAGGTCTAGCCCGGGACCAGGGTTCGATTCCCCGCCTCGGCAGGTCTTGGGCTCAAAATCCCACGGAACTGATAATTTTCGCCTCGGTGCCTATTGGAGTCCCACGCACCAGCCTGGGAGGCCGTGTCCCCCCTTCCCCTGATTCAGAATCACCACACCACACGGAGGTCCGACTGACCCTCTCGCTAGTAATCCGGAGGAAAATTACCCTTTTTTCTTGTAATCCTTGCACATGAGGTGACAGAGGGGAACCAAGGCGCAAAAGTACCCGACCTCCTGGAGCCCTCGCTGGGATCGGGGAGGCAAATGGCACCTCATAGGGACTTCCAGGGAAGTTTGGCCATCTGGTCGCCCCCATCGGAAAGCATTGCGTGCGACCAGATGCCCGAGCGGTACCGTGCGACCAGATGGCCGGGATCGAAAGTGCTTCACACCCCGAGCCTTCGTGGTAGGGCTCCTGCCTGCCTGCCTGCCTGCCTCCGTCCGCGGCGGACGGGAAAGACCATCCGCCATCCTAATTTTTCCCAGGCTTAACGGGCCACCCTTAACATAGCCAGGACGATGGGGCCGATTATGATCGCGACGGGAAAGACCGTCCGCGGAGGACGGGAAAGACCGTCCGCGGAGGACGGGAAAGACCGTCCGCGGCGGGCGGGAAATACCGTCCGCGGTGGCAACGGACAGGAAAGACCATCTGCAGGGCGGACGCGAAAGTGAAGGCCAGTCCCGGGCACTCGGCCATGCAGTGGAGAAGTGTGGCTCAATGGTTAGCGAGTCAGACCCTGATGCAGAGGTCTAGCCCAGGACCAGGGTTCGATTCCCCGTCTCGGCGGGTCTTGGGCTCAAAATCCCACGGAACTGATAATTTTCGCCTCGGTGCCTATTCCAATCATGGAGTCCCACTCACCAGCCTGGGAGGGGTGTCCTGCCTTCCCCTGATTCAGAATCACCAGACCACACGGAGGTCTGACTGACCCTCTCCCTAGTAATCCGGAGGAAAATTACCCTCTTTTTTTTGTAATCCGTGCACATGAGGTGACAGAGGGGAACCAAGGCGCGAAAGTACCCGACCTCCTGGAGCCCTCGCTGGGATCCGGGAGGCAAATGGCACCCCATCGGGACTTCCAGGGAAGCCCGGCTCTCTGGTCGCCCCATAGGAAAGCATTGCGGGCGACCAGATGGCCGAGGGGGTCAGGGCAGCCAGATAGCCAAGACCGAAAGGGCCGCCCCGAGGCCTTCGCGGCAGGGCTCCTGCCTGCCCACGCAGGGCTTTGGCTTCCCGAGGGGCTCCGAGACCCCGGCTGCTGGCCCTCAGGCACAGGTGGGGATGCTGGAGCTCTCGGGCTTGGACACCCAGAAGAGGAATACCGGGGGGGAAACCATGGAGCACTCGTCCATACCATTGGCCTGGAGACCCGAACGCCCAGGGGAGAATAACCCAGGGACCAATGAAGCCCGTCCCGGGCACCCTAAAGCCACGGACACCATGGGGAGGACTACCGGGGAAACCATGGAGCCCGTCCCGGGCACTCGGCCATGCAGTGGAGAAGTGTGGCCCAATGGTTAGAGCAGCAGACCCTGATGCAGAGGTCTAGCCCGGGACCAGGGTTCGATTCCCCGCCTCGGCAGGTCTTGGGCTCAAAATCCCACGGAACTGATAATTTTCGCCTCGGTGCCTATTCCAATCATGGAGTCCCACTCACCAGCCTGGGAGGCCGTGTCCTGCCTTCCCCTGCTTCAGAATCAACAGACCACACGGAGGTCTGACTGACCCTCTCCCTAGTAATCCGGAGGAAAATTACCCTCTTTTCTTGTAATCCGTGCACATGAGGTGACAGAGGGGACCCAGGGCGCAAACGTGCCCGACCTCCTGGAGCCCTGGCTAGGGTCCGGGAGGCGAATGGCACCCCATCGGGACTTCCAGGGAAGCCCGGCCATCTGGTCGCCCCCATAGGAAAGCATTGCGGGAGACCAGATGGCCGAGGCGATCCTGGAGACCAGATGGCCGGGACCGAAATGACGCCCAATCTGCCTGCCCCGGGCCTGTAGGGCTCGGGGGCTGCAGGGCTCGACGGCTGCAGGGCTCCGGGGCTCCGGGGCTCCGGGGCTGCAGGGCTGCAGGGCTCCGGGGCTGCTGGGCTCCAGGGCTTGGGGCCTGCAGGGCTCCGGGGCTCCGGGGCTGCTGGGCTCCAGGGCTCGGGGGCTGCAGGGCTCCAGGGCAGCAGGGCTCCGGGGTTGCAGGGCCCGGGACCCATGGAGCCCGTCCCGGGCTCTTCCCCACGCCGCGGGTCGGAGGAGGGAGCCCCGGACACCTGGGAGGTGTTGCCCGGGGCACATCCCATCTGGTCCCCGGCAGGGGACCGCCAGCACGGGGAGGGTGCCTGGGCATACCCTTGCCCCTAGTAATCCAGAGGAAAATTACCCTCCTTTCTTGAAATCCGTGCACGCGAGGTGACAGAGGGGACCCAGGGCGCAAACGTGCCCGACCTCCTGGAGCCCTTGCTGGGGTCCGGGAGGCGAATGGCACCTCATCGGGACTTCCAGGGAAGTCCGGCCATCTAGTCGCCCCCATAGGAAAGCATGGCGGGCGACCAGATGGCCGAGGCGATCCTGGAGACCAGATGGCCGGGACCGAAATGACGCCCAATCTGCCTGCCCCGGGCCTGTAGGGCTCGGGGGGCCGCAGGGCTCGGCGGCTCCGGGGCTCCGGGGCTCCGGGGCTCCGGGGCTCCGGGGCTGCAGGGCTCCGGGGCTCCGGGGCTCCGGGGCTGCAGGGCTCCGGGGCTCCCGGTCTGCTGGGCTCCAGGGCTCGGGGGGCTGCAGGGCAGTAGGGCTCTGGGGCTGCTGGGCTCCAGGGCTCGGGGGCTGCAGGGCTCCAGGGCTCCAGGGCAGCAGGGCTCCGGGGTTGCAGGGCCCGGGACCCATGGAGCCCGTCCCGGGCTCTTCCCCATGCCGCGGGTCGGAGGAGGGAGCCCCGGACACCTGGGAGGTGTTGCCCGGGGCACATCCCATCTGGTCCCCGGCAGGGAACCACCAGCCCCGGGAGGGGGTTTGGGCATACCCTTGCACCTACTAATCCGGAGGAAAATTACCCTCCTTTCTTGTAATCCGTGCACGTGAGGTGACAGAGGGGACCCAGGGCGCAAACGTGCCCGACCTCCTGGAGCCCTTGCTGGGGTCCGGGAGGCGAATGGCACCTCATCGGGACTTCCAGGGAAGTCCGGCCATCTAGTCGCCCCCACAGGAAAGCATTGCGGACGACCAGATGGCCGAGGCGAGAGGGGCGACCAGATGGCCGGGACCAAAATGACGCCCAATCTGCCTGCCCCGGGCCTGTAGGGCTCAGGAGCTGCAGGGCTCTGGGGCTCCGGGGCCTCGGGGCTCCGGGCCTCAGGGGCTCTGGGGCTGCAGGGGCTCGGGGACTGCAGGGCTCCACGGCTCGGGGGCTGCAGGGCTCCGGGGCTCCAGGGCTCCAGGGCTCCAGGGCTCCGGGGCTGCTGGGTTGCTGGGCTTCAGGGCTCGGGGGCTCCAGGGCAGCAGGGCTCCGGGGCTCCAGGGCCCAGGACCCATGGAGCCCGTCCCGGGTACTTTGCCCCTCTGCGGCCCGGAGAAGGGAGCCCCGGATGCCTGGGAGGTGTTACCCAGGCATAGCCCATCTGGTCCCCCTGGCAGAGAACCACCAGCCTTGGAGGGGTGTCCGGGCGTACCCTGCCCCTAGTAATCCGGAGGAAAATTACCCCCATTTCTTGTAATCCGTGCACTCGAGGTGACAGAGGGGACCCAGGGCGCAAACGTGCCCGACCTCCTGGAGCCCTCTCTGGGATCCGGGAGGCGAATGGCACCTCATCGGGACTTCCAGGGAAGTCCGGCCATCTGGTCGCTTCATAGGAAAGCATTGCGGGCGACCAGATAGCCGAGGCGAGAGGCGCGACCAGATGGCCGGGACCGAAATGACGCCAATCTGCCGGCCCCGAGCCTCTGCGGGAGGGCTCCAGCCTGCCCTTGCAGGGCTTGGGGGCTCCGGGGCTCTGGGACTGCAGGACTCCGGGGCTGCAGGGCTGCAGGGCTGCAGGGCTCCGGGGCTCCGGGGCTCCGGGGCTCCAGGGCTCCAGGGCTCGGGGGCTCGGGGGCTCGGGGACTGCAGGGCTCGGGCTGCAGGGCTCCGGGGCTGCAGGGCTCCCAAGAGGAAAATTAAATTCTATGGTCAAGTAATGTTCCCTAACGTGTACCCCACCGTCTCCATGTACCAGCTTAAAGTGCATGTAACTTCCCTCCTGTGCCAGCTATGAAGACGCAAATACATTTGCGTCCAACGTTAACATGTCCTCTTTCAGACCCGCCATGAACGGGTTGAATATTCAGTTTCTAAATATACCATGCCAACGTCTTTTTGTGGTGTACTTTACACGTTTTCCAGCCCAGGCGAAGTAGGCCCTGAATTCTGCCATCAAGCCTTTTTCTGCCTTCTGACTCTGAACGCCTCAGCCTAGGCTGCCTCTGTACCCGTGACCTCTGCCTTACTCCCTGCGCGGCTCACGGCGCTTAGCTCAGCCTGCTGCCTGCCAAGACTGTATTCGACCTTCGAATTATCTGTCCCGCTCCTCGAAAATGCATTCCTGCCTACTAGTTTAAGTAAACATCCCCCCAGCTGCAGAGCAAAGGGCCCGGCCTCACTGTCTCCGTGCAAGTAATTCATAGCCTCTGTTACCATGGAAGGCCCATGCCCCCTCGCTTCTCATGCAGACACTTAGACGCTTATACACGCACTCACAGTCAGTATAGAATAGCTTCTGCCCCAGAGACCTTTTCCGTCTAGATAATATAGTTCCTAAAACATCAGATATCAGATATGATAGAGGCACGAGTTGATCTGACATGCCAGACTTCTGTCTCTTTCCGCTAGTGTAAATGTCAAGTCCCCTGCACCCTCCAGCTTCACGTCAATCACACGTCATGCAGCTGCGCGCGCATCCAGGCCTCAGATTTCTGCTGACATTACAAGATTCTGCTCTGGTTGCCACCCACTTATGACACCTACCTGTGACGTTTCTAGCACACACCTCTATGTTCACGCCTAGTTCACGCCTTCTAATTACGTATCACTACCACGTGTGTGTTTTATCTTGTTTCTCTCAGCTGTTACGCCTACTGTATTGGTTTCTATAATGTGACTTAAGTATATAAGCTATGTATTGTCAATAAAATATTGCTCTATCCCTTCCTGCACCCCAGTGGTGGCAGGAACAAGATATCCGATCTGGTACCATGACCATTCCTTTTTAAGGAATAAAACCCCTAAGAACTCTAACACCACGGACTCTGCCTCTTTCTTTCCGATTGAGTTATTATTGATTAAGTACTTACCTGCATAGAAATTAGGACGGTAAATCAAATATTTACCACATTAGTTTGGCGCCCGAACAGGGACCCCTCCCCCACCCCACGCGCCGGTTGGTGCGTTGCAAGCTCTGTCCCCTGCCATCAGTTAGACGGAACTACGCGTATTGGCAGGATTTCCTGTATCTCCCTCTGGCCCACGGAGGTGACGAAGACTGCGATCAGCACCCAGACGAGGCGGTGAGGAGTGCGGAGGATCCCGACCAGAGCCTAGCCGAAAGAAGCAAGGTCCGAGGTGTCAAGAGGCCCACCAGTTTCCGAAGTATCCACGTGTCGAGTCGAGTCGAGTCCGGTCCAGTCCAGTCGAGTTTTCCGAGGCCTTCTGTTTCCGTGCTTCCCGGTGAGTACCATTGCTGGGACGTATCTAGACGGGTGCATTATTATGTATCCGGTAAAGACGGGTTTGGGTACACAAATTCGGTCTGCACTGTTTTAGACAGTGTATCTGTACTGTTTAGCAGTATATCCGTTATTCCAGTTCTTGCACTGTTCTTAGTAGTGTATCTGTGCTGTTTAGCAGTACATCCAGTATAGGGGGGTAGTCATATATGTCTCAAATGTCTTTCATGTGATTAATGTCGTGGTATGAGTGACTGTTTTTAATGTGCATTATTGTGTCCTTATGTAACTAGCTGTGTTCAGAGTTAAGTAGCAAGGATTGAGTATTCAGTAACTAAGTAAACAAGATGCCGTTTTTCAATAAGTTAAAGCAGATAGGAACTAGGAAAGGGATACTAGAGGAAGAAATTCCTATCCCCCCTAGGGACACTCCTGGAAATTTCATGTATCATAAGCATGGCTTAGATGGCATATTGTATCTAGATTTATGGGCCGATTATACTAAGCATCTAGACGAAAGACACAGATGGCCTGTTACCGGAACATGGGATGCCGAGTGCATCATGAAGGTAGAAGAAGCACTATGGAAAAAGAAAGCCAGACAATCTCAGAAAGACGCCATAGAATTTTGGCGTAAAGAATCACATAAACGTGCTGAAAAAGCACTCCGTAGAGAAGACAGACATAGAGAAGAGTCAGATAAAACCCGAGAAAACGAATTAGTTACTGAAGGGATCCGAGTAAAATCAGAACAAGTAGACCGCGCGCGAAACAATCTTGTAAATGGCATGTATCTTGTGGCCGAGGGTTCGCCTGGAGCCACTTCAGAAATACCGAAAGATCTGCCGCCACCATTGGTTCCAACTAAAGTAAATCACAGGACTACTAAGGACATATTTCTGAATTCCTATCTAAACGATGTAGCACCCGCTTACACCAATCCACGTGCCCACGTCCCGCCTACTGACGGTGACGGAGATGGCAACCCGCCTCCAGACCATATCCCGCCATTACCGCAACAAGGTTCCCCCGTCCGACAACCTGTCGTCCCTCCACCCCCACCACCTCCCACACCTAAGGTTAAGATACCAAATCCGTTTCTGCCTGATCCTACTAAGAGACAAGTCCAAGTACATATACAGACTCCACAGAGGGATAATGCCCAAGCCTCTGCCTCAGGAGGTGCGACCGGGGGTTACCAGACCCCGCCAGCAACACACAGATTACACCTTAGGGACATGCAGAACCACCCTACGCTCCAATCACCCCGTCTCGACATACTCAAAGAACAGCTTCCAGTTTGCAGATACGATCCAGTACCCGGCAAAGACGATAGAATGTTGATAGCATCACTACGCTTGCGACAAGCTACAGATTACCTAGTGTTATTCTCAGGGATGACTGATCACCTAGATAGAATATATCATTTTGTCCAGACTGGGGAAAATCCTGAAAGTATTAAGGAGGCCCTGGCACATCAGAAAGTTGACACTCAAGCATATATATTACGTTTTTTCATCAATTGCTTAATAAGAGAACGAGACAGGCCCGAGACAGAACAGGATGAAATGGAAGCACTAAACAGGTGGGGCCAAAATATATCCGAAGGAAAGCATGATAAAGCGAATTGTATAGCTAGTATGTACAAGAAAATAAGAAAAGCAGTAATAGACATACACGAAAAAGAAAAAGAAAATGGTTCCTCCGAGGAGGAGGAAGCACCTGAAGAACCAGAAAAGACTACAGATACGATAGCGTATGTAGGTAAGGGAACTTACCTTAGGAAAGGCATTCGTCCAGAAAGCAAGAGAGTTTTGCTCTCTGGCATATCAAAACCGAATTCTCCTGAACATCAGTTCCAAGACACTGATAAAATGCTTCGAGAACGAATGGGGTACCATGTACTCAATTCTATGGATGAACAAGAACTAGCCCGGTCAGCAGTACTATGGGCTGACAATCCTAACATATACAATGATGAAACAGTAGCGCAGACATTCCTGAACCTATCCCCAGACGAGCAGAAATTAGCAGGTACATATATGATTCAGCACCTCCTCAGGTTATACAGAAATCAACATTCTGATCCAGGTCCCTTACACGATACATTAGAAGCACTACTCATGGATAGATGGAGAGGCCTAAGTACCAAGTTAATACAAATAATTCTAGAACAACGGCACAGATATAACACTTTCTGAAGCTCACAATATGTTCCCGCTACGCCCCCAGAAAGAAAAATGTATCATATGGAGCGTCTTGAAAGACAGAACCCTTTGCGAGAAGTACATCCAGTTATGGGTACCGATAATACCTTGAAACGTGTGTATGTACACACACCTCTGACCAAGTTAGAACTATTGGAAATGAAAAAACTAGTACCCTGTCACGACAAAGACCCTGCAGGTTTTCACAGAGAACTTAAAGACATGTTACTGATGGGAGATTACACATATGCAGATATCATGAAAATGTTAAAGGTACTGCTGCCCACAGGTATCTACGAGAAACTGAAGGAAAGAGAATGGGAGGTGGGAGACAAAAAGATTATATGGACAGAAATAGAAGACAAGGAGAAACTTCGTACCCCAGGGCTAGGCCTTGGGGAGAAAACTAAAGCATTACCAGGTTTGATAGTACAGGTTCTGCCAAGATTACTGACAACTAGAAAGGAAGACTGGGACGCAATCTCGGCCTGTAAACAGAAACACGATGAAGATACCAGTGACTTCTATTCAAGATTCGAGAAATGTTTCATTATTAATAGTGGTCTTAAACCAAGTAGCGAGTCGTACCCGCATCTTTTTGTATCAAAGTTAGTCGAGAATTCCCTGACAGCAGTTAAAAACCGTGTATACAAGGTTGAGAGTACATGGCAAGCAAATACGCCATCCCAGATGTTACAGATGTTACAATACCATCAGAACAGAATTAGAGAAGAACAGGATCATGAACAGAAACGCATGAAAGACACGAAAATGAAAATGTTAGTGGCCCAGTCGGTTCCAGCCGACGGCCAGAGAAAGGGTACGGCCCAGACAGGAAATGCAGCAGCTCCCGTTAAGGGGACATGCAACTATTGCAAGCAGCCAGGTCACTACGTACATGAATGCCCAGTCCTGAAACATAATATATCAACAGGTAAAACTAAAGAAAGACCGCGTCCGCCTAGACAAGATCAGGTCCAGCAACAGACTTCACAGAATATACAGCCTATGCATGTTTCACCACATCCAGCACAGACAGTAGCGGTACCACAGTCACAGCCACAGCCCATTGCCGCGACTCAGCAAGTTTCACAACAGATGTACCAGTATGCCCAATCTGATTACCCCGATTATCAACGATACACATGAAACAGCCTAGAGAGGGAGGTTGGCTTGCCTCTTATTGAGATTCCTGTAGATCAAGAGGGTCCTTATGTACACAGTCAAGTATTGGGAAAAAACAGAAAGTTTTTAATTGACACAGGGGCAAGTCGCACAACAATCAGCCATGATGAAGTCCCAGGGGCACCCCTCTCAGGCTTACAGAATGTTTCCCTTGGTTTTTCAGGACAGCCTATTGTAAATGAAGTATCGAAACCCGTCCCTCTGGCTGTGGGTCCATTATCACGTGTTACAGACTTGTTACTTACGAAATCATGTCCAGAAAATCTGTTAGGTATCAAAACATTGAAGGCTCTAGGAGCTGTGATATGTTGTTCTCCGGAAGGAGTTAGACTTTTCTTGCGTGACTTTAGGGGTCACTATGTATTACGAGAGTTTGATGTCAGATTGAAAAATGTACCAGAACACCTGTGGGCACAAGGCCCAACCGATGTAGGCTGCATGCACATTACACCATACCGTGTTACACTCAAACCAGGTGTTGTTTTACCCCGAATCAGACAATACAAATTACCACCCGATGCTGTAGTGGCTTTACTGGAAATAATTGAAGCGCTTATTGCCCAAGGAGTGGTCATAGAGACCGACTCCAATATCTGTAATTCCCCTATCATTCCGATTCTTAAACGTACTGATCCCAATGCACCGCCAGTATATCGGCTGGTGATTGATTTACGAGAACTGAATAAATGCATTGTACCACAGTACCCTGTGGTTCCCGACATCTCATCCCTATTGACTGCTATTGATTCAGAAGCAACGTTCTTTACTGTAATTGACCTCAAGAACGCCTTCTTTAGTGTGCCTATTGACCCAGAGAGCCAATATCTCTTCGGATTCAGTTTAAATGGACGAAGTTTCAAATTTTCACGCGCACCTCAAGGATTCACAGAAAGCCCCAGCATCTATAGCCAAGCACTGAAAAGACAACTTGATTGTATCATAATGCCAGTTAACACTGCCTTACTACAGTACGTCGATGATCTGTTGATCACCGCACGAAGTGAACCCGAATGTGAGCAAGCATCACTGACAGTTTTACATTTTCTGGCCGACAAGGGACACAAGGTGTCTCCTTCGAAGTTACAATTCTGTGTTCAGCAAGTTGTGTACTTGGGTCACTTGCTGTCCAAAGTGGGGAGACAGCTCACTCCTGACCGTATCCAGTTAATTGTAAATATGCCACAACCCCAGACACAAAAGGAAGTGCGGGCCTTTATAGGCCTCACCTCGTACTGCAGACAATGGATTCCTCAGTATGCATTTCTAGCTAAACCACTCATTCAGTTGACAACACAGGAGGCAGCGACTTCGACTGTCCTTCCTTGGACTCAGGAACATACACAGGCTTTTGAAGAATTAAAGAAAGCTTTATGCCAAGCACCAGTTTTAGCAACACCATGTTACAGCAAACCTTTTACACTTTTTGTTACAGAACGTGATGGTACAGCGTTGTCTGTCCTCACTCAAGACCAAGCAGGTTCACATAAGCCTTGCGCTTATTTTTCAAGTACATTGGATTCAGTAGCCCAGGCACTCCCTGCGTGCTTAAAGTCAGTGGCAGCGACAGCCTTAGCAATCAGACAGAGCGACTCAATTGTTTTAGGACATCCATTAACAGTTCAAGTTCCACATTCTGTAGAGGTTCTTCTAAACAGAACCCAGACTCAGCACTTGACTATAGCACGACTGACAGGTTATGAACTGACGCTATTCCGGCCACACATAGAAATCAGGCGCTGCAGCATTCTGAATCCCGCAACATTGTTACCTTCGATTATGACAGATCCAGCCTCGCATGATTGTATAGAGATCATTAATGCAGTAACCAAGCCTCGACGAGACTTAACAGATGTCCCACTGACAAATCCAGACCTGACACTTTATGTGGATGGTTCATGCATGAGAACAAGTACAGGAGAATTAGTGGCCGCGTATGCAGTGACCACTGAAACTGAAGTTAAAGAAACATATCGTATTGATACACTGTCTGCTCAAGCAGCGGAGCTCATCGCTCTGACCCGAGCCTGTATACTAGCCAAGAACAGAAATGTTAACATATACACAGATTCACGTTATGCTTTCGGAGTCGTACACGACTTCGGAATGTTATGGCAAGAAAGAGGTTTTTTGACCTCTCACGGTGCCAAGATACAACACGGTCCCCTCATTCAAGCACTGTTAGAAGCAATACATCTGCCTTCAGGCATATCCATCATGAAGTGTAAAGCACATACTAAAGTTACAGATTCTGTTTCCCAGGGTAACGACCTGGCAGACCAGACAGCAAAACATACAGCATTGACTCATACCCAGACAACTGATGTGACAAAGACAATGGTACCGACACATTGTATGACAGTTAGGGATCCCACACTAGATGTAATCGATATTCAGACACATGCTACTACAGATGAAATAAAGAAATGGACTGAACTAGGAGGGATCCAGACAGATCAAGGTTGGATGACGAAGGGAAAATCTACATGGTTTCTCCCCGACTCTATGGTTCAAGTCATAATAAATACAGCACATAGTCCAGCACATCTAGGAGAGAAAGCGATGTTAGACAGTTTACAGAATCTCTGGTACAACAAACACTTACGAGCAGCAGCAAAACAGAAAGTGCGTACTTGCATGATCTGTTGTCAGTTCAATCCAGGTAAAAGCGTCCCTGTAGAGCAAGGTGGATTTCATCCTCCTGATCACCCTTTTGAAGTCCTCCAGATGGATTATATCCAGATGGACCGTTGTCGAGGATTCAAATATGTCCTCGTAGTTGTTTGTGCACTTTCCCGTTGGACCGAAGCATATCCAGTCCCAGATTACACTGCTCCGACCACTGCCAGGCAGCTGGTTCGAGAATTCTTCCCACGGTACGGTTTGCCTCGTGTCGTGTACTCAGATAACGGACAGCCATTCTCATCCGTGCTCATGAAACAGGTTTCCCTTCTGCTAGGATATCAGTGGAGATTCCATTGTGTCCGACATCCCGAAGCCGCTGGCCTTGTAGAAAGGCATAACCAGACACTGAAAACACGCCTTGCTAAAGTTTGTAAAGAGAAAGGGGTCGACTGGATAGTCGCCCTGCCAGTTGCATTATTCTATATGAGAATGGTCGCCCATTCGAGATCAGGACTATCCCCGTATGAAGTGGTCTTTGGCAGACCACCGAATATGTGGGGGACGCCCATGCCTAAGAAAATAACTGATGTTGATTGTAACATGCTGACAGATTACCTTGCCTCCTTGATGTCTGCACTCCAATCATGTCGTTCACAGGTTGCCGCAGCCTTTCCCGACAACACTGATGTAAAGCCACACGATGTCCGCCCCGGGGATACGGTGCTAATTAGGAACTTCGACAGGAAAAGTCAGCTGGAGCCCCGCTGGAAAGAGCCGAAGACCGTCCTTCTTACAACTCGGACCGCTATCAAGGTGGAAGGCCGAAAGGGGTGGATCCACACGAGTCATATTAAAAAATGTAATGAACTGTTGCCAGAAACAGACTCGTCCACCCCCTCCAAAGACTGCATCGAACCTAGTGACTTTAAAATTCCCAAACGAGAGAAAACTCCCCAAGAGGAGTATCAAATGAAACTTCGATCTAGCAAGTCAGACAGTTTAATTGTTTAAGTCCTCCCCTAGGTGAATCGGTTAAATAGTTTCTGACATGTATCCCCTAGATCGAGATAGAGAGAGAGAGAGACAACTCAAGAAACGTACATATTGTAAATCACTCCGCAGTCACTGTATAGTGACACTATTGATTATGTTTTTTCTAAGTCTTCTGATTATTGTTGTCAGTATATTGCTTCCCATATATTACCCTATCTTCAAGCGTGAACAATCTGCTTACAATATGTGAAGGGGCAGAGCTTACCTCCAGGTCGCAGCGACCCCGTACGAACGCCCATAGGGGCGACAACACTAACCTGCCGCCCAAACCGGCTACACCTCTCTCTGTCTCCCTGCAGTTACCGACAGCATCGCCGGCGCCCAGCGGACCGGAAACGACCTGGATTGACCACGGAAGTGCAACGGCCACTAAAGGACCGGAAGTGACCCTGCTTGACCCCGGAAGCCTTTCCTCAGCGACCCGAGGGGATCGTATAAAGACCGGCAACACAGAGGTGGATTGGTTCCCAGCGGTGGACTCGTGGCAGGAGTTGGCGAGACGCGAAGGACCAGCGGCGGAGGTTGTAGGAGAGCCGACGCGAGGAGAGAGCGGAGAAGAGGAAGAACTGTGGTGCGAGGACTGGTGGCATCCTCAGGAGGTGGCTGGAAAGCGGCCGTAACTCGGATGAGAGTTACGGCGGGGCACGTGAGTAATCTGTTATCATTCTCCGTGTTCCCCCCACCTTGTGTAAATAATGTAAATAGTGTAAATCGTGTACAGATATCACGCGCACCCGCACTGTGTAATATAGTCACCCCTACACTGTATGATACCTACCACCCCCCCCCCTCCCTTCACGACAACCACTCTATTCCGAAGCCTCCCTTTTCTTTCCCGTCTTACCCTACCCTATCGTCCTCCCTCACGGTCTATTTCCGTCCCTACACTCCCGGTGCCGGTGACAGTCATCTAAGTTCCGTGTGCTTTGGAACTAACTGCCCTGTGTCTTTCTCACTTACCTCCGAGGGACACCCCGACGCCCGCCAGCAGGAAGGAGATCCCCAGCCCGGCGGAGGAAGACCTACCTGTGTTCCCCTCTTCGGACCCCCTCTCGAGGACCCGGAACAGGACCAGCAAGCAGCATACCCGGACACCGTGCCCAAGGATTTGACTTCCTCTGTATCTAATAAAATCCTTGCTAACCATAGCACACTACATTCGGCCTCCACGCCTGTTATTCCGGCCCGCACACCCCCACACCCCACAAGTGGTGTCAGAAGTGGGATCGCCCGGAAGCATGGAGGCCGCCGTCAAACAGCTGGCCGAGGGCCAGGAACTCCTCGGCAAACTGATGGAGAGGTTTCTGAAGACCGCTGAAGATGACAGGGGCCAATTGCACGACGTCCTAAAGGGGCAGGGCACAGCCCAGGACCAGGCTCTGGAAAAATTGACCACCGTCATGGGGCAGCAGAGACCAATGGCATCGTTACCCTCGGTAGTGCTGCAGAAGTATGTGGCTGGCGAAGATCCAGACTTTTTCTTCACCAACTTCGAACGGCCTGCTCAGGCCGCTGCCTGGCCTGCAGATCAATGGGGCCATTACCTAGGTCCCCTACTAACAGGGGAACTGCAAGCAGCCTATCAGCAGGCCAACATCCAGGGACAGTCTCCCTATGCGGATATAAAAAAATGCATCTTGGAACGTCTGGGGATAGATGACGAAACCTACAGGGTGAGACTCCGCCAGGCCAAGGAGGGACCCCAAGAGAATCCCCGGGCATTGTCGTTCAGGATACAAGACTTGGCCGACCGATGGCTCAAACCAGCAACCTCAAGTAAGGCTGAAATAATGGCCAAGATATACCTCGAACAATATCTGGCTTCCCTACATCCCGCTACGCAGAAGTGGGTCCGCCAACATGCCCGTTTGACTCTTGACAGTGCTGTCGAAATAGCCAGTGCCTATAATCGAGCACAGGAAGGCCAGCGGGCGAGGGAAGAACACCCAACCCACCTAGGTCGGGGCAACCATCCCCGGCCATCAAGACCACCTCCGGTGCAAAGAAAACCAGAATTAGCCCCACTGATGCCTTATCCGGTCATGCCCAGACCACCGCCACCAGGACCACAATGTTACCATTGTGGTGGATATGGACACATTGCCCGCATATGCCCTCAGAAAGAGGAACCCATGGAGATTGGCTTGACGAGAAATTATGTGTGTCTCACCACCGAAACAACCCCTCCACCCTTCAGGTGTCCCGTACAGATCGACGGACAAAGGATGATGGCACTTGCGGATACCGGGTGTCGCCACAGTGTTCTGCGTCCCCAAGAACTACCTCACGCCGTGGGACCCGTGACCGGGTCAGTGGCCATCAAATGTGTCCACGGAGACACCAAATGTTACCCGACCACCCAAGTACGTGTACAACATCCTACCGACCCAGGAAGCTTGTTGACAGTCGGTTTGGTTCCCAACCTACCCGAACAGGCAATTCTAGGGAGCGACTATAGTGGTCTTCCGCATCTCCTCCAAGACACCACAGACTCCTTGAAGAAATGGTGGGCAGAGGCTCCCTTTTCCCGTGATTCCCCTGCTGCTGTCGAGATACCCAAACCCTGGAAGACCAAAGCCCAAAGGAAAAAGGAAAAGAGGGGGTTCGCTCTGGCCTGCCCAGCCCAGGTGGACCCTCATCCGTGGGAAACCGATCGGGAATTCAGAGCTGCCCAACAAGAAGATCCAGTGTTGCAGGATGCTTGGGGTCGGGCACTCCCCGATGAAGACCCCTTACACGTAGGTCCCTACTTCTTCATACGGAATGGACTCTTGTATCGCAAAGGAGGAGCCCAGGCCAATACTCAACTGGTTATCCCGGGGTTGTTCCGTGAGAAAGTTTTGTTTCTGGCGCACAGTCATCTGTTAGGTGGGCATTTCAGTGATGAAAAGACTGGAGAAGCGATCCTGGAGAAGTTCTACTGGCCCGGGGTGTACGCGCAGATTAAGCGCTATTGTCGGGAATGCCCGGTGTGCCAGAAAACCAGCCGGTACCGACCACCGAGAGCTCCCCTACACCCCCTCCCTTTGATAGATATCCCCTTCACTAGGGTGGGGATGGACATTATAGGCCCCCTGTTACCCTCCAAGAGCGGCTGTAGGTATGCCTTAGTAGTAGTGGACTACGCCACCCGATTCCCTGAAGCAGTGCCTCTCCGTCAACCAACCACCCAGAACATAGCCAAAGCGCTTATTGCCATATTTTCCAGGGTGGGGTTTCCCCGCGAGATTTTAACCGATCAAGGCACCCCCTTTGTCTCCTCCCTCATGCGCCAAGTCTGTTCCAAACTGGGGATCAAACAGATAAGAACATCAGCATACCACCCCCAGACGGACGGCTTGGTGGAACGCTACAACGCCACGCTAAAGACCACCTTGAAAAAACTTTTGGGTCTCGAGAGCAAAAGATGGGAGGAGATGTTACCTTTGGCCCTTTTTGCCATCCGGTGCAAGGCACAAAGTAGCACGGGTTATTCGCCCTACGAACTGCTCTATGGTCGCGCCCCCCGAACTCTTTTGGACATGGCTCGGGAGGCCTGGGAAGCCGAACCTGATCGGACCCGTCCTCTCCCCGAATACGTCAACAACCTGAAGACCCATTTAGGAGAGATCCGAGAGATTGTGAGACAGAACCTACTGGCCGCTCAAACGTCTCAAAAACAACAATACAACAAAGGAACCAAACTCCGGTCCTTTGTTCCCGGGGAGTTGGTCCTGTTGCTCCTTCCCTCCTCGGACCATAAGTTGCTAGGACAATGGCAGGGTCCATTCACCGTCACCAGACAAGTGACTCCCATGACATATGAAGTCCAAATCGACGTCACCAGGGGGTCCACCCAGATATACCATGTCAACCTCCTAAAGAAATGGGAGGGTCCTCGACCCGTCTTGACTGGTGTTAGCCCCCTCCCCTTTGAATGCTGCTTTGATACAGAGCTAACTGAGAGCAAGAAACGGGACCTCTGCCAGACCCTGTCCTCCGTGCAAACCGTGTTTTCCTCCCTCCCAGGACACACTACAGTAGTGGAGCATGCCATCCATACAGAACCGGGGAAAATAGTCCGGCAGCGTCCGTATCGTGTCCCAGAAGCTCGAAGAGCAGTCATAAAAGAGGAAACCAATCAAATGTTAAAGATGGGCATCATTGAACCCTCCCGTAGCGACTGGAATTCGCCCATAGTCCTAGTACCAAAACCCGATGGTTCTACCAGGTTTTGTATTGATTTTAGGGAGGTAAACAAAATTTCAGCCTTCGATTCCTACCCCCTACCTCGGGTAGACGAGATGGTCGAACGCATCGGCAGGGCCCAGTATATAAGCACCCTCGACCTCTGCAAGGGATACTGGCAGATTCCCTTGAGAGCCGAGGATAAACACAAAACAGCATTTTCCACCCCAGAGGGACTGTTCCAGTTTAGAGTTATGCCCTTTGGCCTTCATGGAGCCCCAGCAACATTTCAACGGGCCATGAATCAGGTTCTACAGCCCCATGCCCACTACTCGGGTGCGTACCTAGACGACATAGTCATCTACAGTGACACCTGGGAGCAACATCTGTCTCATGTACGAGCAATCGTAACCTCCCTAGGTGCCTCTGGCTTCACCATAAATCCCTCCAAGACCACGTTAGCTGCCCAAAGCGTGAAGTATCTAGGATACCTGCTGGGGGAGGGACATATTCGGCCACAAGACAGCAAGGTCAGGACCATCCAAGACATTCCCTTTCCCCAAACTCGTAAAGATCTCCGAGCGTTCCTAGGTATGCTGGGATACTACAGGAGATTTATACCTAACTTCTCCCATACGGCAGCCCCCTTGACGGATCTCCTAAAGAAAACAACGAAAGCGGAGGAGATCCTCAAACAACCAACCCCCTTGTTGTTACAGGCCTTTCATCTCCTCAAACATTCCCTGACCTCAGAAACCGTGCTGATGAGTCCTGACTATTCCAAGCCATTTATATTGCAGACCGACGCGTCTGACCAGGGTTTGGGGGCAGTGTTGTCTCAAAAGGACGAATCGGGGGCGGAAAAACCCGTTCTATATCTAAGCAGGAAGTTGTTTCCCCGTGAAACCAATTATTCAGTGGTAGAAAAAGAAGCACTCGCCATTAAGTGGGCAATCGAAAGCCTCCGGTATTACCTTGAGGGGCGGGAATTCATTCTATACACAGATCATGCCCCTCTTGAATGGATGGCGCGTAACCGGGGTAATAATGATAGAGTACTTAGGTGGTTCCTCTCTCTCCAACCCTTTCGCTTCCGAACCTTACATCGGAAAGGGCTGGAACAGGGTAACGCAGACTATCTCTCCCGGTACCCACCAAACCTGACCCCTACAAGAAACAATCCTAGGGAAAGGGGATGTGAAGGGGCAGAGCTTACCTCCAGGTCGCAGCGACCCCGTACGAACGCCCATAGGGGCGACAACACTAACCTGCCGCCCAAACCGGCTACACCTCTCTCTGTCTCCCTGCAGGTACCGACAGCATCGCTGGCGCCCAGCGGACCGGAAACGACCTGGATTGACCCCGGAAGTGCAACGGCCACTAAAGGACCGGAAGTGACCCTGCCTGACCCCGGAAGCCTTTCCTCAGCGACCCGAGGGGATCGTATAAAGACCGGCAACACAGAGGTGGATTGGTTCCCAGCGGTGGACTCGTGGCAGGAGTTGGCGAGACGCGAAGGACCAGCGGCGGAGGTTGTAGGAGAGCGGACGCGAGGAGAGAGCGGAGAAGAGGAAGAACTGTGGTGCGAGGACTGGTGGCATCCTCAGGAGGTGGCTGGAAAGCGGCCGTAACTCGGATGAGAGTTACGGCGGGGCACGTGAGTAATCTGTTATCATTCTCCGTGTTTCCCCCACCTTGTGTAAATAATGTAAATAGTGTAAATCGTGTACAGATATCACGCGCACCCGCACTGTGTAATATAGTCACCCCTACACTGTATGATACCTACCACCCCCCCCTCCCTTCACGACAACCACTCTATTCCGAAGCCTCCCTTTTCTTTCCCGTCTTACCCTACCCTATCGTCCTCCCTCACGGTCTATTTCCGTCCCTACACTCCCGGTGCCGGTGACAGTCATCTAAGTTCCGTGTGCTTTGGAACTAACTGCCCTGTGTCTTTCTCTCTTACCTCCGAGGGACACCCCGACGCCCGCCAGCAGGAAGGAGATCCCCAGCCCGGCGGAGGAAGACCTACCTGTGTTCCCCTCTTCGGACCCCCTCTCGAGGACCCGGAACAGGACCAGCAAGCAGCATACCCGGACACCGTGCCCAAGGATTTGACTTCCTCTGTATCTAATAAAATCCTTGCTAACCATAGCACACTACATTCGGCCTCCACGCCTGTTATTCCGGCCCGCACACCCCCACACCCCACACAATATTACTGCCGAACATTCTTTTAGTGAATTACCTCCGCATGAACTATCTTACAGACTTGCGCTGCGCAACAACACATTCATTAGTATGTTACATCACTCCCATCAGACTAACAACGCTACAAACTGCTGGATATGTGGCCGACTCCCTCCCTATCAGAAATACAAGGGAGTTCTGCCTCTCTTTCCGTACCCGTTCACTCACAATGGCTCCTGTGGTGCATGGTTTAGAATAATTAATTCCTTAGATCCTGATGTCGCTGTTTTTAAAGGGAGCTGGGTTTGGGGAAACTTGAACTCAGTTCTGCTTAATGCCTGTTACCCTGACAAGAAGGGACTTCCCATTAGAATAGGAACAGATCTAGAAAATGAAGTATATGGATTAGGTAATTATACAATTAACCTTATGATTCTTACTGTCGAATCCGAAGCTGCACCAGTTCTCCCTGCTATGTCAGTATTACCAGTCACTGGTGATTTATGTGTCAGTAAGAAGGGTTCAGTACACTTAGGTCATAGTAAATGTACTACTGTGGTCGAATTCAGTGATCAAGGCAAGTCTTCCTTTAGAGCTACCCGTCATTCCTACTTTGTTTGTGGCCATACCGCATACATACGCTTACCTCCAGATTGGGATGGTACCTGTTACATTGCATTCCTTCTGCCACCTGTTTTTCTAGCACCTCCTGATTATCACAGAAATACAAATCTAGTAAAGAATAGACTCCGAAGAGATCTCCCGATTGTCGACTATACTGAAACGGCATGGGAGCAATACACAGATTTCAATAAAGGATTCTTTTTCTTCACAGGCCCCGTCCAAAATAGTAGACTAATACGCAGATTAACTAGAACACTTGAAGCAGTAGTGAATGAAACTGCCTCCGCTCTAGGCAACTTAACAGAGGAGCAGTCCGCCATGCGGGTTGTTGTTCTTCAGAATCGTCTTGTTATTGACGTCATCTTGGCAGATAGAGGCGGAGCTTGTAAGGTCATCGGGTCAAGTTGCTGTGTTTTCATTCCAGAAAACGCGCCAACGGTATACCAAGCTATTACACGTCTTCATAAAATTGCAAGTTTGATACATCAGAATCCAGGCACCTGGACTTGGTCCGGTTGGTTCTGGACAACGTTGACCGCTTGGGGATGGAAGATCCTATCCTTCCTGGGCATTGCCCTTGTCATAGTATTCAGTTGCTGCCTGTGCCTACAGTGTGGGCCAGCGATTTGTGGACTGTGTGCCACATCGTGCATTGAACATTCCAGTTTTCTCTCAAATCGTGAAAGGAAGAAAGAAGAACAAATGGTGTTACAAGAACAGACTGATCGATTCATGAGGATCGATATATCATGAAGGGTCCGTAGGGAACAAGGAGGGAATGAGGAAAATTAAATTCTATGGTCAAGTAATGTTCCCTAACGTGTACCCCACCGTCTCCATGTACCAGCTTAAAGTGCATGTAACTTCCCTCCTGTGCCAGCTATGAAGACGCAAATACATTTGCGTCCAACGTTAACATGTCCTCTTTCAGACCCGCCATGAACGGGTTGAATATTCAGTTTCTAAATATACCATGCCAACGTCTTTTTGTGGTGTACTTTACACGTTTTCCAGCCCAGGCGAAGTAGGCCCTGAATTCTGCCATCAAGCCTTTTTCTGCCTTCTGACTCTGAACGCCTCAGCCTAGGCTGCCTCTGTACCCGTGACCTCTGCCTTACTCCCTGCGCGGCTCACGGCGCTTAGCTCAGCCTGCTGCCTGCCAAGACTGTATTCGACCTTCGAATTATCTGTCCCGCTCCTCGAAAATGCATTCCTGCCTACTAGTTTAAGTAAACATCCCCCCAGCTGCAGAGCAAAGGGCCCGGCCTCACTGTCTCCGTGCAAGTAATTCATAGCCTCTGTTACCATGGAAGGCCCATGCCCCCTCGCTTCTCATGCAGACACTTAGACGCTTATACACGCACTCACAGTCAGTATAGAATAGCTTCTGCCCCAGAGACCTTTTCCGTCTAGATAATATAGTTCCTAAAACATCAGATATCAGATATGATAGAGGCACGAGTTGATCTGACATGCCAGACTTCTGTCTCTTTCCGCTAGTGTAAATGTCAAGTCCCCTGCACCCTCCAGCTTCACGTCAATCACACGTCATGCAGCTGCGCGCGCATCCAGGCCTCAGATTTCTGCTGACATTACAAGATTCTGCTCTGGTTGCCACCCACTTATGACACCTACCTGTGACGTTTCTAGCACACACCTCTATGTTCACGCCTAGTTCACGCCTTCTAATTACGTATCACTACCACGTGTGTGTTTTATCTTGTTTCTCTCAGCTGTTACGCCTACTGTATTGGTTTCTATAATGTGACTTAAGTATATAAGCTATGTATTGTCAATAAAATATTGCTCTATCCCTTCCTGCACCCCAGTGGTGGCAGGAACAAGATATCCGATCTGGTACCATGACCATTCCTTTTTAAGGAATAAAACCCCTAAGAACTCTAACACCACGGACTCTGCCTCTTTCTTTCCGATTGAGTTATTATTGATTAAGTACTTACCTGCATAGAAATTAGGACGGTAAATCAAATATTTACCACACATCTGGTCGCTTCATAGGAAAGCATTGCGGGCGACCAGATAGCCGAGGCGAGAGGCGCGACCAGATGGCCGGGACCGAAATGACGCCAATCTGCCGGCCCGAGCCTCTGCGGGAGGGCTCCAGCCTGCCCTTGCAGGGCTTGGGGGCTCCGGGGCTCTGGGACTGCAGGACTCCGGGGCTGCAGGGCTGCAGGGCTGCAGGGCTCCGGGGCTCCGGGGCTCCGGGGCTCCAGGGCTCGGGGGCTCGGGGGCTCGGGGACTGCAGGGCTCGGGCTGCAGGGCTCCGGGGCTGCAGGGCTCCCAAGCTCCAACCAGGCCGGGGAGATCAGGGAGTCTGCCCAGGCACAAGGGACCCCTGTCCAGGGCACACGGACCCCCAGGACGCGCCGCCGTTTTCCACCAAATTTTTTTTCCAAAATTTTGCGGAGTGGCACTCCGCCCAGCCCTAGTTTAAACTAGGCGCTATAACCACCTGTTTGCACTATCATTGTAATATGATTCCTCCTTTTGTATTTTATGGATTTGTAACCATGCTGGCCATATTATTTTTAATCATATGTCTGCTTATGTTGACTAAAATACTGCGCATGAGATCACATCGTTAAAATAAACATTTTAACCTTACTGTGTCTCTATTTTACTCCTGTTGTGGACTGGTATGACAGTATAACAAATGAGTGTTCTCACTTCCCACCATTCCTGAGATGGTCCTAAGTCGCATCTTCTAGGTTGTCTAATCATTGGTTACTTTGCTATAGGACAAAGAGCTAATGTGACGCTGATTGCTAGCTGGTTGGGGTTTCTAGGTACTGAGGTGAGTTTCTGGTACACGACAATTCACTAATGTCCTAGGTCTCTGTGCACAGTTCTGTTTATGAGCAGAAATCTTTGCAACATGGCACAGCCAACGAGTGTGGCCTTATTGTGAGACACTTGAGTAGTGCTTATAACTGTAGTGACGGATAAAACCTACCTATAGTTTCATAGGATTATTCAAGCTTGATTGTTCAAAACGGTTTTCTGTTTGAATTACTAAGCAGTTGTGCCTTTTTATCTAGTGCATTGTACTTTTCTATTACTGTTTTGATATGGCTGTTTATATACCAGCACACAGTCGTGTGGTTGTAGGGAATCATATGCAGGACTACCTCGTTTCTTTGGAGGGACAAGCGATGGTGTTGGTAGTCTCAGCTGACGCAGTGTACCCGTTTAAGTTGTTCTACTCATGGGTTACATTTCCTGCGGTGGATGCTGTTTCTGGTGTATATCACTCGTATACCCCTGCTTATGCTCCTGCTGCGTACACTCCATATCGGACAGTGGAAATTCCGATTTCTGCTTGGCAGCATGCCGTTTGGTTTAATGGCGCCCTCCCACATGTTATCACGGAGGTCAGACAAGGGCCGTTGTCAATCCCAGGCACTACGTGTCCTGTTTTAGCTGCTTACACCCCGCACCATTTGTCGGGTGTGTTAACGGCTCCGCAACCATCACCACGGAGCATCCCCTGATCCTCCCCTGGACGGACCACTTCCTTGTCCCAATCTCCTGGGAAACACCCCCCACCAAACCCCAATCCTCTAAAATTCAGACCACTGACAGACGATGGCATAAACTTGCACCTGGGGAATGGGCCGCCGCTTTGGCAGAGTCCACCCCTGAGCTCTCCAGTGACCTCGCTACAGCTGACAAGCAAGTCAATGATTGGATAACCTCCTCTCTTGATGCACTCATCCCTATAACCTTCTCCCTTAAACACCCCAAAAGAGTAGCCTCGGCTCCATGGTACACACCAGAGCTTAAAGCCCTGCGCCAAGAGTGCAAGAGGTCGGAACGTTCCTGGAGGAAAGTCAAATCTGAAATAAATAAAGAGATCTATTCTGCTTCTCTCCTGAACTACAAAACCACCATCCGTAAAACCAAAATCACGTTCTTCCAGGAGAGAATAGAGAAAGCAGTATGTTCCAGCAAGGAATCCTATGCTATACTAAAAGACCTTCTGAAAACCCCAGCACCCGGACCTAAACACCCCATTGACCCCACAGCTGACCAGACCAAATGTCAACAATTAGCGGATTTCTTTCACGGGAAAATCCAAAAAATTCTTGAGTCTATCCCCGTCGCAACTCTGAGCAAGGAACCCGATCCCCCGCAATCTTCAACTTTCTGCCGCCTCTCTTCTTGGGATCAAGTTACGACTGAAGAAGTGGAGAAAACGCTAACATCCATAAAAAGCGGCTCCCCTAAGGATCCAGCCCCACTCCGAATTCTTAAAAAGGTAGCCCCCACGATCATCCCCACTGTGATCACCTAATTAAGACCTCACTCCAACAGGGAGTTGTACCCCTAAGTTGGAAGGCAGCGGTCGTGAAAGCTCTGTTAAAAAAACCCTCCCTTGATCCCGAAAACCTGGTGAACTATAGGCCCATCTCCCTACTCCCAGGAATCAGCAAAACTGCTGAAAAATTGGTTAATAGAAAACTTTCCCAGTTCCTGGAAGCTAACAACATACTAAAAAGCTCCCAGACGGGCTTTCGCCCAGGGCAGGGCACAGATATCGCCCTCCTAGCAGCGGTTGAGGAGGCCAGAACGCTACTGGACGGAGGAGGATCAGTGGCAGTGATCCTCCTCGACCTAAGCGCGGCCTTCGATACCGTGGTCCACCGACTTCTCATTAAAAGACTCAAGGGAGTCGGTGTAGAAGGCTCCGCTTTAGCCTGGCTGACATCTTTCCTGGCTCAACGGACCTATCAAATTTGGGAGAATAACGCCCGCTCCTCCGAAATTCCCCTCCAATGTGGGGTGCCTCAGGGCTCCTCCCTGAGCCCCACACTATTTAATATCTATATGTCCACATTGGAGGAGGTCATCATCCCTTTCGGAATGAGGGTCGTCAGCTACGCTGACGACACACAATTGGTTGTGTCACTGTCCCACCCCAAACAACAACCAGCAGACCTATTTAATTGCCTTGTACAGGTCCATCATTGGATGAACTCTTCTGCCCTAAAACTAAATGGGTCAAAAACGGAGGTTCTGCTCCTAGGCCCAAAAGGACTCACACTGCCCCCGAATATCTGGCCAGCCTGTCTGGGCCCCCTTCCTGAACCCAGAGAGGAAGTAAAGAGTCTGGGTGTGTGGCTTGACACCGACCTCTCGTTCACTGTGCAGGCCAAGAAAGTGGCCGGGAACTGCTTTGGATTGTTAAAATCATTGAGGAAAGTTCTGCCTCTCTTGCCCACTGACTCCCAAAAGTTGCTAATTCAGGGCCTAATAATCTCGAGGCTTGACTATAGCAACGTGATATACTTGGGCGCCCCAGAGGTGACTCTGAATAAACTTCAGAGAATTCAGAATACTGCGGCTCGGATTCTCACTAATACCCCCGCCAGAGCATCGGCCAAACCGGCCCTAAAACGTCTTCACTGGCTCCCTATAAGAGAGCGGGTCAAATTCAAGGCCTTGTGCTTGACCCACAAACTTCGACAAAATCAAGGCCCCCCTGCTCTCAAGAAATTTATCACACCTTACAAATCCTCAAGACCCCTCCGCTCTGACACAGAAAACCTCATTGTTGCCCCCAAATTCAAGAGAGCCCGATCCGGAGGAAGGCGTTTCTCAGTCCAGACTGCACAACTCTGGAACACACTCCCCCGAGCATTGCGCCTCGAACCTCAATACCTCCGCTTCAGGAAACAGCTCAAAACTCACCTCTTTCCACAGTGAATCACTCTGGGCCCTCATCCTGATCTGCTGCTCCCCCCCTTCCCGCCCTCTTTTTCCTTCTCCCCTTCCCACTGTACTTAAGAGATAGGTTCTGTTTTAGCGCTGGGATACCTCCGGGTGACTACGCGCTTTATAAAAATAAATAATAATAATAATAATAATAATAATAATAAATAATTGCGACCCCTATATGACTCAGCTGTGTCGGTTATTAGGGGTCTGGTTAATTACATTTCCCGCAACCTCCCAGGTGGGGCCCCGGGCGGTGCGGCGCATCCAGCTGGCGGTAGTGGGCTGAAGCTTAGTCCCGTCATGGTTAATGCGGTCATGGGCAAGCGTCCCCAGGATAAGGATGAAATGCCTTTTTGGCTTGCTGAGAAATTTGACCAGTTGGAGGCAGTATTCTCTGAATACTAGTCCTGTGGAGAAACACAGGATCCTTACGATTAGTTTGCAGAAGGACTTAGTGCCAGATCTAACTGAATGTACAACATGGGGTGTGATTTTTGCGGCAATTTATACTAGGTGCTTTGGCACCCCTTCAATGACTGTCATGCCCTCTGTGATCAAGCGTGTCCAGGATGAACACGGACCAGAGGTGGCTGTGGAGTTGGGAATGCGACTCTTGGGAGCGTTTGATATGTTACGCGATCTCGTCCTTGCTAATGTCAAGGGGGATGCCGTGAGTTTCCAGGTGTCTAATGCTCTGGGCGATGTCCCCGACACCGACAAACCCCGTCAGTTACTAAAAATTATTATGGAGGCTTATAAGACTGTTGGCCGTAATAGTTTGGGTGTTAAGCCTTTTGCTAAAAAAAGAAAAACAGCAGCAAACTCAACATGTGTCATCTGATAAAGATGACCGTCCAAAGGTTCAGAAACAAAATTGGAGTAAGAACAAGAAACAGGGGAAACAGCAACACCTGCCCCTGCTGAGCATACTTATAAGTTGCGTGACCGCCGTACTATTAAGTCACCTGATAGGTTTCAGGTTCCTGAACAACGTCCTCCTTGCTCTTTGCAAGAAACATCGGTGACGGTCACCGATGGAGGAGGCGGCGGCAGAGCTCAAGGTGCCCAACAGAGCTGTGAGCAGCCTCGCAAGGCTGACGAAAAGGGCAAGCAGGACGAGTCGACACGTCTGAGGCCCCAGTTTCAGAAGAAGAAAGTTGCTGAGGTGACAGCGAGATATGCCACAGACAGTGAGAACGGAGCTTCTGAATCTGACATGGGCACTGACGCTGCTGGACAGTGTGGCAGAGATTACCATCATACGAGAGGCATTGCGTCTGCTAATGACGGTGACAGCGACTGAGACCTTCGTTATAGTTGAGACAGCTGACACCAGAGTGGCTCCCTCTGACCGGCTTTATGAAATTGTCCTATTACTTGAAGGTGACATAGAACGTACCATAAAAGGTTTTTTGGGGGAAAATCTGACTACAAACTATGATATATTGTTGGCGGAGGTTGATTGGCCCCGCCTTTTGTCTTAGCTGCTTCGCATGGGGAGGAGGTGATCCTTCCCGCTTTCGCACACACAGTACCGAAGAAGCAGGCTCTGCATTTTGCAGAAAATTGGGCTAAGGCACCTGCGCCGGCGTTGTACCGTACTCACTGTGGATGGGATAGACTTTCCCCTCCACATGAGATACCATTGCGGTCCATGCGACAGCCTCAACCCCAATACCCCATGCGACGTGAAGCGAAAGCTTCCATTGCGGAAATCCTTGAACAATTGGAATATCAAGGAGTGATTGAAACGTCTGTGTCTCCGATGAATAAACCACTTTTTACTGTGACCAAGCCAGACGGCTCTTACGGTTTGGTATTGGATTACCACCACTTAAACTCTCATTGTCGTACGTGTGCGGTGCAGAATACTCATAGTTCTGCTCTTGTCGATAGTCTTATGCGCAAAAGGTTCAAAACCACACTTGGCATATCCAAAGTTTTTTTTACCCACAATCTGTCCTCTCTTAGTAGTCAGTGGACAGCATTTACAAGTGGTGGCAAACAACGCCACTTCCTTCGTTTAGCCATGGGCTGCAAGAATAGCCCTGGCGTGTTTGCCGCCCGCACTGTCTCTCTTCTAGAGAGAGTCGACACAGATCCATGTTTGTATGTGGATGACATTTATCTCACAGACGACGAATTATGGCCACATCGGTGCTGTGTAGACCGCATAATTTGACGTTTTGCGGACTTTGGCTATAAATTAAAATTTGCGCAATCTCACATTGCAGAGTATACAGTGTTGTTCCTGGGCTACGAGCTCAACAATGAAGGACGGGGTTTAGCACCTCACTTCCTGGAGAAATGTGCACTTTTGTGCGCTCCTAAAACACTGAAGAAGATACATCTTTATTGGGCTTCTTGAATTTCGGTTGTACATACATTCCGGAATATGCTCAACGTATCAAGTCGCTTTATGCATTGATACAACCTACTTTTTCCAAGTCGTGCTGGCTGCCAGAACATTCAGCCGTCTTGCAATCATTGCAGGCTGATTTACTTGAATCTAAATTCTTGTTGACTCGTGATAACCACACCAACCTGGTGATAAGAATAGTCCCAGGGGCAGTGGGTTTCACGTACCTCACTTTTAATTATGGTGACACAGTCCCTATCGCTTACAAGTCACACTTGTACACTTCGGCTGAGTTGCGGTTTTCTACTGTGGAAAAAGTTTTGACAGCAGTGCAGATGGCGATTCTTAAGGAACGTGCACTGTCGCAGGGAAAACGCATTTTGGCTGTTACTCCGTATCCTGTCTTAGAGGCAGTGATAAAAGCCAGTGTACCGAACTCCAAAGCTTTGCACCCTCGGTGGATACAATGGGCTACATCCTTGACATCCCCGGATGTAACTTTCATTTTTGACTCCTCATTGCAGACTCAAGAGTTTTTGCAGTATGAATTTGTTCATCCTGCCCTTCTGACTATGCGCCCACTTGAGGTTTTCCGTTGTATCATTTACACGATCGGTAGTGTGCAAGCGGCTACGGGTTCAAGTCACGCATATTCTTCGGCCTGCGCAATTGTGGGTGGTACTATAGTGGATGGTGAATTCAAGTCCGATGTTGTGCATACGTAGACATTAGGGGACTGTACGGCCCAATTGGCAGAGCTTCGAGCTTTGATGCTTGCATTGGAGTACGCTGATCCCAGTGTGACTACTCTTATTGTGAGTGACTCTTACTACTGTGTTCAGTCTTACAATGACAATCTCCACTTTTGGTCACAAAATGAATATCGTGACTCCAAAGGTTGCACAATAAAACATAAAATGATCTGGGTACAAGTGGCTGAGCTTAAAGACAGGCTCCCTCTCGTGTTTGTAATTCATACTCTTGGTCATCAGCATGTTGGAGTTCACGCTGTTTGCAACTGTCTCGCGGATGAGGCCGCAAAGACAGCAGTTGCAACATATGCAGTAGCAGCGGTTACACGAACCAAAAGTAAGATTGATGATGACATCTTGGCAGCTATTTCCACAACAGAGAAGGGAGGTAATTACCCTAGAGGTTTCCCTTCTAAGTACTCTTATCATTTAAGTCCTGATAAAGTTCCTTATGTGAGAATTAACAACGTTGGTGACAGGTTGATTCCCAACGCAGACCGCAGACAGGATTTGATTACAGCAGCCCACGCCGGGATGGCTTCGGCGCATGCTGGTGTGTCAGCTCCTTTATCTCTACTCCAGCAACAATACTGGTGGCGGGGTTTGTACAAACAGACACATGATTTTGTCCTTCAATGTGGCATTTGTCAGCAAATTTAACCTTCTTCTGCACGCCAACTCCAAACTCAGTTGTACATATCTAATAAACCACTTGGGTGTGTTTATTTAGATCACTGCGGTCTTTTCTCTTCAGATACTGCGTATAAGTACATCTTAGTAGCAGCTGACTCTTGCACAAGCTTTGTCTGGGTGTGCCTCGAAGGAGTGCTGATTCTAGAACTGTCGTAAGGGATTTGCGTTTCTTTGTGGGAATTTTTGTGTGTGGTACCTTCCATTCGGACCAGGGTCCAGCGTTCGCCTCTAGGGTGTACAAGGATGCCATGGCTTCATTGGGGGTCCAGGTCAAATTTTCGTCTCCCTACAGGCCTGAGGGTAATAGTGTGGTGGAGCGAATGAACCGTGACTTAAAGCAATCCTTGACAGCAAAAGTTTTAGGTGCTGGTTGAAATTGGCTCACCCATCTCAATAGCGTTCAACGTGCATTAAATAATCTCCCTAGAAGGTCTCTGGGTGGGCGGACCCCATACGAAATGCTCTTTGGCATCAAGATGTTTATTCCGGACCTTGGTGGTCTAGACATGGCGGCGGGAGCCGCGTCCTTTGACGTAGATGAACATTCTAATGTTTTGCAGAACCTACAAAAGACCAGAGATAGTCTTGCAAAGGAACATTTACCCTCCGCGTCTTAAGCTGCGTTGCAGATTCCGGTAGTCGGCTGGCTACCCCAAGTTGGAGAACTGGTCCAAGAGAAGATCAACAACAAGAAAGAATTTGGTCCTTCCTATCAAGCTCCAGTTGCCGTGCTTGGTGTGCAGGGTACAAGAACAGTCATTTTACCGCCTCTTCCTGGGCAAAAGGGGAACAGGTACATTTCAATTGACAATGTCAACCCACACAGGGTGGCCGATTCTCTATAGTATGACGCCTGCGGTTTCGTGTCCAGCAATGGTGCAACACTCTGTTTTGGCTCCGGATCCTGCCATTGGGCCTGAGGTTGGCGTTGAAATGAGTCCACTAACGAATCCTTTATTAAATCAACATGCTGGTGAACCTCTTAATGACACTGAATATATTTACCCCACTGACTTGTCTATGCCTGATTTGGAGACCCGTTTGGCAAATCAATCCCGTTTTTCATTTGACTTTGGCTCTTCCACGTCTAAGTCCCCTTCAAAAGTTTCGATTTTTGCTGCCTGGTTTTAAAAAAATGTTTTGATTCCTCCTTGGACTTATGTTTGGCTTGTACTTCTTTTTTTTTATTCATGTCCAAAGGATTTTGGTGTATTTTTTCCGTTTTATCAATGGACACTACGTTCAAGAAAGAACTACAATTAGAATGATTGTTGGAACTTTGGCACCCCAGTCCTCTTCGCACATCATGAAGAGGGACCAGACTTTTGTGAATATAACTGCTTGGCCCCTTTTAGATGGGATTGTATGGGATGCTGTCAAGTTCCAGATACATGATCCCACAGAGTTTATTATTGTGCCCAATGTACTCCGTGTTTCTATGGGTGATGTAGTTAAACAGAATATTCGCTCTGATGATTGGGACGTTAAAGCTGTAGAAGCTTTATTTTCTGATTTGAAATACTATGCTGCTTTCGATGCTTAAGATTTATATTTGGAATCTGCGAATTATGGTGATTTGTACTGTTACCAGAATTTTGGGAATCACTTTCTGCATAAGACTAATTCATTTAGAAATTTGGTTAATTACAAACAGTGGGAACACTCTCCAGCTCCAGTGGAAGGCAGCTCGAAAACATTTTTGAAAAAGTTTTTCTATTTTACTGATTTTAATCAATCAAACACTAATGCATTTTATTTTAAGATGACTGAGAGGTCCTCTTCCAAGGTTAGACTTACCCTCACAAAATTACTGGATTCAAAGTCCTTTATTGACCAGTTGGCTGTTGGGGGCTATGAGCTGTGGAAAGATACTATTGATCTTAAATCTGTTTGGGGTTCTAAAAGTTGGCAAGTGCAAGGCACTGAGGCTTGTCTCATCCCAAAGCATATGTTGTTTCTAAATGACACTATTTCACAAACCATCTGCTTTGGATTGGCTACTTCTAAAAAATTAAATGCTCCTTTGTTTCCTGATTTGGGTGAATTTCCCCATTGGGACAATTATACTAGTAGTTCCCTGAGTGACATACAAGCTCTAGTATGAAATTGCTCTTTTAATGTTTCCAACATTAATCCCGAAGGCTGGTTGCTATGTCAAAAAAGTGCGGATTCCTGCCAGCACAGTTTTCTGGGTCTGACCCCTGGATATACAGAGGTTAGAATTGATCCCCGCTTTCAAACTCAACATTCAGTCACAACCTATTCTGTAGGCAAATTGTGCCAGAGTTGGCTCAGAAATTCATCCTTAGCATCTGTTAAGCTGCATTTAACCAGACTCACTGAAACTGTCGACTTAAATAATTTTGTAAAAGGTCCTGCTGCTGGTAGACCAAAAAGATGGATATATGCTGCTTACAATGAGGTTTGGAAACAGTCGCAAATTGAAGCTGCTTCTAGGCTTAGAGCAATTGATCAGGCCAATTTAGAAAAAGTGCTTGCCGTTATGGATTATAGCATTAACACCCTTTCTTCTCAAATATACACTTTGGATAATATTGTGTCATCTTTAGTAGATATTGTGCAAGAGGATGTTGCTGTGCTGTATCATGGACAAAATCAATTGCGTTCTGTAAGGCAGTTTGCATGAACACTCCAAATGTTGAAAAATGGCCGAGTCCCGTGGGATTACATGAACACGAGTTTATTATTTCTGCCTTTTAATTTGACTGTTAAACAGCAGTTCATGTCAATGAAAGATGCCACGTTTTCACTGTTGCACATTGAAAAGTTAGAACCGTTACCCTTTTCGGTAGCAGAGACCAATTCGAATGTTTGACTTATACATGGGTTGATAACTCTACCCTTCCCCCTTTTCAAGTTTGAGTCTTGCATGAAACACTATGCAATAGGCAAGTTTGAGCCCCTGGGTGGTGCTTATCTTCATGAAGAATGGAATCTCCTGTTTACATACAGGTGTTTAAGGGATGGAAAGGAAGTTTATTTAAATGGCGAAGACTGCACCACCACACCAGATCACTCGTTAGTGTGCAGGAATCTACCATTGCACGGTTCTTGTAATGTGTTAGCACCGAAACTTGCTTGTGTTTTAAAGGGTACTCCAGTCCCTGCCATTACACCGACATTCACATTGCTTGCAAACTGTAGTTATTTGTTGTTAAATAATGAAGATTGTTGTGGTATGCTTGCCGGTATTCCTTATTTCGTTACGATTTCCCAGTGTGTGGTTTGCTGTAAGAATGTCTTGTTTCTTCTTCCACATGGGAGGCTCCATGTTTCCATCTGGCCTTCTATCCCGACCTTGAAAGCAGAGTTTAACAAGATGAGTCGAATAAGAGCTCTTTAGCCCCTGAAGGAAGTCCCCCTTACATCTGCGCGTGAGACATTCGTCCTTCACGTTGCAAATACTCGTACAGAGGTAAATGCCTTATTAAATACGGACCTGCCCCTGCATTTTGGGGCTTTGATTCACACAATCTTGAATGCCTCGTTGACCATTGGCTTGGCACATTTCTTTAAAGTAGTATCTTCTGGCCTTGTGATCTCGTTTCAAACTATATTTGGGGTGATCCCTGCGTTTTATCATTCAATTTTTTCTAGTGTCTTTGGCGGTTTACCTTTGGTCCTGCCTTTAGGCACGGGCATACTGCTGTTAGTTTATTTGCTGCAATGGATGCACAGTTTGTGCCCCACAACGACCTGCCCCGGCTGCTCCAACTTCGTAACCGGATGCTAGAATACTATGGATTGCTGCCTCTGGCGACTCTGAGTATGGCGTATGATTTGTCCTTCCGGTTCTCCTTCTTCACTTGTGTGCAGCCTGTTTTTTATTGCCTGGATTGTGGATTTGAATGGCTCTGCAACACGGATTTTAATCTACTAATGAGTCCCTTAATTGATCATGAACTAGATTGCTCTGGTGCCGGGATTATGGCCTGCGCAGCGGCACATGGAGTTCTAGGCAATTGGAACATTTGGACTGCGGTCGATGACTTTCTGGCACGCAGGCATCTTGAGTTGAGTCCGAGTTATCCTCTGATGGCAATTGAGGAACATGTATGTTTGTTCCCCTTTACTAAATTGGATGGCTGAAACGTTCTTGGATGATATCAACGACTTCCTGTTGGAGGCGGTTGCAACGTATGGTGCATATACGCTGTTCGATTGAAGAACAGAGTTTTTTTCTGCTTCATGAACACGTACTGAACTCGTGGATGTTTTTTCTTTTAGTGTCTTCACTTTTCCCTACATGTTTGAGGTTCTTTTTGTACAAAATGGTCACTCACAATTGGTTTCACTGACTTGATGGGTTTTGATTCTGATTTTGTTTCTCTCCCCACTTTTCAAGTTTGGCAAAATTCCTGAACTTGGTTCTGTCTCATTCGAACTTGAACTCTGCATTCTATGAAGTTTCAAAAAATGGTAAGGAATCAGCACCCATCCAAGAAGTATTTTTTTTGTAGTTTTAAATGTCCACAATAGGTATAAAAGTGCACGATCTCGCAAGATCGTGCAAGATTTTCTTTTTCAGGTTCTTATTTGTGGTAATCCAACACAAGAAAAAATCCAAGAACACATATGGATTTCCTTCTTAGCCTAAGAAGGAAATCCATATGTGTTCTTGGAAACTACTAAAAAAATGCTTCTTGGATGGGTGCTGATTCCTTACCATTTATTGCAATTTTTGGGCTTTGCCCTTGAAGGAACAGACAGGGTTGTGTTCTTCGGAATCACAAGCACCATCGCCATTACTTACAAGCCACAGGTGTAAGCAGGTGCATTTTCTTTGCCTCAACCCTTGCCTTTTTGTAAAACCAGTTCTATGAAGTTTGCCCGGAGTATTGCGTGTTCCCCGAACAAGGGAGGCGTAGTATGGTTTAGGGCCTCTTTTTGCATGCATGTTATGTTAGCATGGCTTATTAGAAGTTTAAACACCATTTTACCTTTGGCTGCATTTGCACACGACACTGCTTTTAGCTGTTTTTGCAAGTTAGCTTTCACAAAGGTCTATACATGGGAAAAGGTTTGTTTTTCGACATCTCTAGACATATATTGTGCCCCCAGGCTGTACAGTGAGTGCCGAGCCGTCAAGGTTATCATAACGTGTGAGCCTGTTTATCGGCATGTCCGTATAACACATTCTAGACACAACATTTTGGTAGCTGCAAACCGAGCAAGATTCTGGCGCCTTTATCATAGCACACTTGCCATAATTTCACACACTTGGAAGATTCCAGGGATGCAGAGAGACTTGCTGATCCAGAAGTAATTTACACTTACTGAACGGAAAGGTAATGGGTCCCCTGAAACAAGCTCAAGAGACCTTCTATAGCTTATAATACATAGTTCCTATATAGGGAGGGTGTTTAAACTAGGCACTATAATCACCTGTTTGCACTATCATTGTAATATGATTCCTTTTGTATTTTATGGAGTTGTAACCATGCTGGCCATATTATTTTTAATCATATATCTGCTTATGTTGATTAAAATACTGCGCATGAGATCACGTTGTTAAAATAAACATTTGAACCTTACCATGTCTCCATTTTACTCCTGTTGTGGACAGGTATGAGAGTATAACAAAAGAGTGTTCTCACTTCCTACCCACCCTGAGATGGTCCTTCGTCGCATGTTCTAGGTTGTCTAATCATTGGTTACTTTGCTATAGGACAAAGAGCTAATGTGACACCGATTGCTAGCTGGTTGGGGTTTCTAGGTACTGAGGTGAGTTTCTGGTACACCACAATTCACTAATGTCCTAGGTCTCCGTGCACAGTTCTGTGTATGAGCAGAAATCCTTGCAACACTACCCTATCATTTCTCCTATCCTCCCTCCTCTTCCTTTCCCATCCCCCCATATCCGTTCCCTATGTATCCTCCTCCCACCCTTGCCTAACTCTCCTCCCCTTTCCCTCCCTTCACTATCTCTCCTCTCATGTTCCCTTCCTCTGTGCCCTTTCTTCCTTATATCTTCCATTCCATTCCCTTCCCTTCCCCTCCCTTACATTTTCTCCACTTCCCTTCCGGATCTCTCCTCTCCTCTAGCCTTCCATCCCCTCACCTCTTCATCCCCACTCCTCCCCCTCCCTGTCCTTTCCCTCTCTATCGCTCCTCTTCCCATCCTCCTCTCACCTCACTTCACTCCCTTTCCTATCTCTTCTATCCTCGATCCCTACATCTCCCTCTCATATCCACTCCCATCCCTTCCTTCACTATCTCTTCTCTCCTCTACCCTTCCTTCCCCTCCTCTTCCATCCCCTGTCATGGCATGACCTACTCTCCCACCCCTTCCCTTCCTTCCTACCCTATCTCTTCGATCATTTTACCGTCCCTCCCCTTTCTTTTCCATCCCTCCCTCCTCTTCCATATCCCATCCCTATGCATCCTTCTCCCTTCCCATGCCCACCTTTCCTTTCCCTGCCTTCCCTTCTATTCCCTTCTCTTCCATATCTCTCCTTTAATTTTCCCTTATCTTTCATTCACTACCCTTCCCTTTTTCTATTCCCCTCCTTCCTTTCTACCCCTTTCCCTGCCTACCCCTTCCCTTTTCTTTTTTTCTTAATTTCCCTTGCAATTTCCTTTCACTGTTCTATCTTTCCCCTTCACGCTTCTTCCTTTATACACTTTCTTTCATCTTCTCTTCCCTTTACTTCCCTAACTCTCCTCTATCCTTCTAACCCCTCACCTCTTCATCCCCACTCCTCCCCTCCCTGTCCTTTCCTATCTCTCCTCTTTCCTTTCTACCCTCCCTTCACTCCCTTTACCTTACCTAACTCTCCTCCATCCTTCCAACCCCTTCCCCTTTCACCCCCCTCTCCTCCACTCCCTGTCCCTTCCCTATCTCTCCTCTATCCTTCAAACCCCTCCACCCTTCCTCCACTCTCATGCCTTCCCTTCCACCCTCCCTCTGCCCTTCCTATCTTTCCGCTCCTTTACCCTTCCAACTCCTCTCCCTTTCCAAACCCTCCTTTATTTTTTCCCTTCCCTTCAATTTTCCCTTCCATTTCTTCCTATTCCCTCAGCTTTCAATCTCTTCCCTTCCTCCCCTATTTCTTCACTCCTCTACCCTCCCATACCTCACCATCCCTCGCCTCCATGTCTCTTCTATTCCCATCTCTATATCACCACTCCTCTACCCTACCTGTCCCACCACCTCCTCCCTTCCTCTTCCTTTCCCACCCATCACCTTTCTAAGCTTTCTCTTTCTTTTTGCCTTCCCGTCCTTTGGCATTTCACTTCACTTGCCATCTCTTTCCTTCCTCCCTTATTTCCAACTCCTCTACATTTCCCAACCCTTTCCTCCCCTTATGTGCTCCTCTTCCCTTGCCCTGACTATCCTCTCCTTTGCTCTTCAAACTCTCCCCTCTCTCCACCCCTCGCCTCCCTACCCACCACTCACCTATGTTAGACTGAGTCCTAATCCAGGCGGAGGTGTCACCATAATCTATTGATCACAATGGTCTATTTCCTCCTTCCCCTATGCTCAAATAGATTCCATTGAGGCACTACCATTCTGCAATAAACTCGCCGCCAACATAACATGCTCAGGCCTACTAGTCTATCGTCCTCCCAATTCCAAGCCCTCTCATCTCCCTGCCCTCTTAGACTATAGCCTTCAGGCGAGCTCCCGCTATGCCAACTTCACTCTGCTCGGGGATTTTAACCTCCATGTGGAAAATGCTTATGATCCCACCATTTTTAACTTCCTGTCCACTCTATCTGATGGTGGTTTAAATTAATTGGTCTCTAACCCGACCCATAAGGCCGGACATATCCTTGATCCGATCTGCTCTAACTTGGCAGACATCTGCATCAGTGAACCCCTCCCAGTGATCTGGTCGGATCATTTCTTCATCCCTTTCTCCATCCTTCTACACCACCAAGACAGGCCCAGACTCCCGGCCAAAACAGTAGGCCGTAACTGGAGTAAGATTACCCCAGATAGTCTAGATGCTCATTTTACTTTGGCCGCCCCCATAGAAGCCCCAGACCTGGATTCTAGGCTAACCGACTTTAATAACAGAATCTCTTCCGCCATGGATATTATTGCTCCTATTAGGCCCATTAAAACCTTTCGAGCTGCCCCCACCGCACCCTGGTACTCTGATGAATTGCGTAAATGCAAATCAGCATGTAAACTCTTGGAGAGACGCTGGAGACAATCATACTCCCCTGACAGCAAACTTAAATACAAATTAGCCCTTAAAGACTATAGGAAGAGGATAACCGATCACAAGAGAATCTACCTGGTGGAGAAAATTAACCGGGCACAAGGCTCCTCAAGGGAAATTTTCAACACCGTTAGATCTTTCACCGACCCTATGGCCCTCAAACGACAATCCCCAGTGTCCCAAACCCTCTGCAACCGCCTCTCGGACTACTTGGAGGAAAAAAACGCTGCCATATATGATTCCTTCCCATGTAACAACTGCCCAGGCTCCATAGATAATTGTTCAGTCAACCCAGACTCCGCCCCTGTCTTCACAAACTTTGAAGAAATTACCTAGAACGCTCTCTGGCAGAATTATTAAAATGTAGATCAGGGTCACCCACTGACCCTTGGCCGGCCAAACAATATAAATCCTTGGCCCCTCTTCTCAACCCCATCCTGAACGAGATATGGAACGACTCCCTTCGGACAGGCATTTTCCCTGATTCCTGGAAGCACGCCCGATTGGTCCCCATTCTTAAAAAACTCAATGCTGACCCCAATGAACCAGCTAACTACAGGCCAATCTCGCTATTATCCACCCCTGCAAAAGTGCTTAAAAAGCTAGCTCACCAGCAACTAGCTGACTTCCTCGAAACCCACGGCGCATTTCATGAATCACAACATGGGTTTAGAACCGGATACAGTACCGAGTCGGCTCTAATAGAAATGGCCGACTCCGTGAGATGGAAGCTGGATGAGGGGTCTAGAGCGGTATTGGTGCTGCTCGACTTGTCGGCAGCATTCGACACCATCTCCCACCCTGTCCTTCTTGACCATCTCCGATCTAAAGGCATTCAAGGTAAGGCATTGGAATGGCTTGCCTCCTTCTTAAAGAATCGGACTCAGGCGGTATTCACCCCACCCTTCACCTCGGACAGCCGCCCGCTTAAGTGGGGAGTCCCGCAGGGTTCTTCACTAAGCCCCCTCCTATTCAATGTCTACTTTTCCCCTCTGGCCGAGATCATTGCCCAATCAGGTATAAAGGCTACTTCATATGTTGACGACATTCAGCTTTTGTTTTCTTATGACAACCCTACTCAGTCCACCTTTGATCCTCTAAAAAAACTGCCTCCGTAACATCGCCCGATGGATGGACGACAAATTCCTCCGGCTCAAATGAAAAAACCGAGGTCCTCTTCTTCCACTAGCCCTCTCCACTAGACTCCAATCTCTGGTGGCCCCATGAATTAAGCTTGCCCCCCTCACCCAAGGAATCAGTAAAAAACCTAGGGGTTAGATGGGACCCCAGCCTCTCATTCCATAAACAAGTCCAGACGGTGTCCGCTGCGTGTTTCTCCAAAATCAGGATGGTCAAAAAATTCATCAATTTCCTACCTAGTAACACCAGGAGAACAATTGTCCAGGCATTGATCACTTCCCACCTGGATTACGCCAACGGCCTCTTCATTGGACTTGCCTCTGGCCTCTGCCATCGACTTCAGACTGTCCAGAACGCTGCAGTCCGGCTGGTCTGTAGCATTTCCCTTCGCGAGCACATCTCATCACACCGGTGAAGACTCCACTGGCTTCCAATTCAAAAAAGAGCAGAATTCACGGCCCTAATTCTGGCCCACCGGGCAGTTAAGGGAAAGGGCTCTGCATACCTTTCCTCCTGCCTTCGTCCCTACAGTAATGCCAGACTCCTTCGCTCTAGTTCAAAAAATCTTCTCATCACCCCCAGTTTCAAAAAAGTACGCTCCGGAGGTAAAACGTTCCAAGTATGTGCTGCCTCCCATTGGAACAAGCTTCCTCCTTCCATCCAAAATGATCCAGGAAGAGCTACCATTCCGAAAAGCCCTGAAATCATTTCTATTCTGCTATTTCTACCTGAGTCAGATCCAGTACACAATCACACAGGAGCGCCGGGACACCACGTTGGGGTAGCTGTGCGCTATACAAAATACACTAAATAAAATAGAATAAATACGTTTCCACTCTTGCACTCACCCTTTCCACCCCTCTTTCCATCCCCATCCCTTTTCCCCTTGCCTTTTCTTTCCCTCCCTCCCTTCCTATATCACTTCACTTCCCAGCCCTTCCTCACCTATTTCTCCACTCCTCTATCGGTCCCACCCCTTTCCTCCCCTTCTTTCCTCCCACTCCCTTCTCATCCTTCCCCTTCCTTCCCTTCCGTGCTCTATCTCTTCTCTCTTTCACCCTCACCCTCTCTTCACCCTGTCCCTTCCCACCCCTTTCCTCTCCTCCCTTTCCTTTTCCTCCAAATTTCACTTTGCTTCCTATCCTTTCCCTTCCTCTCCCCACCTCTACCCTTCCCGCTCCACCCCCTCCTTTTCTCCCACTCCCTTCCCTTTCACCCTTCACTTTATCCTTCCAAACCCTCCCTGCTCGCCTCCCCTCTTTTTTATCTGCCCTTTTCTTTTGCTCTCCCTCGTACCTTCCTTTTTCCATTCCTGTCACATTTCAGATCATATCCCATCCCTTGTCTTTCTCCCCTATGTCTTCCCTCCTTTAACCTCCCCTCTCCAGCGCTTCTCTCCCTTAATTCTCCACTCTTCTACCCGCCCTTCCTCTCCTCTCCTCTCCCATCCCTATCTCTCCTCTATTTTCCCCTTCAAACGCCTTCCCTGCCCTCCCATTACCTTTCCCGCATTTTCACCACTCCCCTTTTCTTGCTTTCCCTTCTCGATTCCCTTCCCATTTAACTTCCTATTCCATCCCCTTCTCCCCTATCTCTCCACTGTTCTAACCTTCCCACCAATATCTTCCTCTCCTTTTCTCCCTTCTCCCTCTGCTTACTTTCCCTTTCCTATCTCTACCCTCCTTTACCCTTCCACCCCCTCCCCTCTCTTTACCCCCTTTCTTCCCACCCCACCACTATCCTTTCCACCCCTTCCCTTCAGTTCACTTTTCACTTTGCTTTCTATCCCTTACCTTCCTACACTCCTCTCAGCCTTCTTACCCCTATCCTCCCCACCTTACCCCCCACTCCATTCATATCTCTTCCAATCTGTCCTCTCATTTACCCTTATGACCCTTTCTCTAGCCTTGCTCCTCTGAGCAAAGTCAAGCGCAAGACTAGAATTGCTCCATGGTTCACAGAGCAATTGAAAATCATGCAATCTAAATGCAGAACCGCTGAGAAAAAATGGCGGAAAAGTAAAGACCAGATAGACCGGAAAACATACAAACTATTGCATACCAGCTATATGAGGGACATATAGTCGACAAAGAGAGCATTCCTTATGGAGGGGATAAACAAAGCTCAAAACTCCCGCAAACAACTCTTCCAAATCATGAAAGAATTTACTATCTCCAGCAGTCCGTTAGCAACTCCAAATTCCCCAGAGTGGGCCAATGTGCTTTCTAAGTTCTTTGAGGACAAAATCACCACTATTCCTCTCCCCTTTACTGCTAATCAAAACCCAATTCAGTCCGATGTCCTGCAAACATTGCCACCTGACCCTCCCCATATAATGGATGAATTTACAAAATTTGATTGCGATGCGACCATATTTGCTGGGCTGAAAATAAAGTCAGGGTCTCCTGATCACATTTCCCCCAAACTAGTGGAACATCTCACCAATCTTTTCAATAAGTCATTTGCGGATGCAGATTTCTCCGCAATATGGAAAGCAGCAAAAATAAGACCTATTCTGAAAAAGCCCATGGCCGACTCCAGCGTTCTTCTAAATTATCAGCCTATCTCTTTACTTTCGTATTTTGGAAAAATGTTTGAATCTTTTGTCAATAAACAGCTTGTGAGCCACCTCGAAAATCATGAACTCCTAGACCCCTCGCAATCTGGTTTTAGGGCACTACACAGCACGGAAACTGCGCTGGTCGAGGTGACTGATAATATCAGACTGGCATTGTATAGACGGCAGTAAAGCATCCTCGTTCTGCTCGACCTATCCGCGGCCTTTGACACCATCTCCTACCATATCCTAATTCAATGGCTGTGGGAGATTGGTGTCAGAGGGAATGCCCTAGAATGGTTTTCCACCTACCTATCCAATTGCACAACAGCAGTCCAGATTGATAAAAACAGAGCAGATGAAAGACCTGTTGAGATGGGCGTTCCACAAGGCTCTATCTTGAGCCCAACGTTTTTTAATATCTATGGGCCAAATGTATCAACATGCTAATTTGCGATTCGCAATTTGAGAATTGCAAATTGAGAATAATTTCAAGGGTGCAAGGGTGTCATAAGGACACCCTGATGCACCCCTGAAATTTACATGTGTGCGCATATGGCGCTAAGGGCATGTATGTGTGCCACATGGCACCTTTACAAATGCCAAAAAGTGCATTTGTGAAAGAAATCGCAAATTACCACCAACTTGAAGTTGGTGGTAATTTGCGATTTCTTAATGAGAAATCGCACAACTTGGGAGCTTCATACATAGCATTTAAGGAATCGCAATTTGCATTCCCTTCCCATTTCACTTAACTTCCCGTAAATCCTCCCATATCTCTGTACTCCTCTACCCTTCCCTTCCCTCCCCTCCCCTCCCCTCCCCTCCCCTCCCCTCCCCTCCCCTCTTCATTCCCTTTCCTATCTCTCCTCTTTGGCCTTCCAACCTCTCCCCTCTTCACCCCTCTGCTCCTCCTCCCTTCCCACCCATCCCCTTTCCTCTCCTCTCCTCTCCTTGCCTTCTCTTTTATTTTCCCTTCCCTTCTAATTTCACTTCACTTCCTATCCTGTCCTTCGCTCCCCTATGTCTCCACTCCTCTACCCTTCTCACCTCTATCCTCCCCTCCTTTCCACCCACCCAATTCCTTTCCCTTCCCATCTGTCCTCTGCTTTAACCTTTCAACTCCCCCCTCTCTTCGCCCTCTCCCCTCCTCTTCCATCCCTCCACACCTGTTTGTTCCGCTTCCCTTCCTTTTTTCCCTTCCGTCTCCATTGCATTTCACTTCACTTCCCATCCCTTCAATTCGACCCTTAATTTTCCACTCCTCTACCCTTCCCTCCCATATCCTCCCCTTCATTCCTCCCACTACCACTACCACTCATTTCCCATCTGTCTTCTGCTTTTCCCTTCCAACCCCTTCTTTTAACTCCTCCCCTACCCCTCCCTTTCCACACACCCCTTTCATTTCCTCTCCTCCACTTTCCCTTCCCGCATTCTATTCTTTCCTTTCCTCCCAGGTGCGTCCACTTCTCTACTCTTCCCACACTTGTTTCCTCCCACTCCATTCCTTTCCCATCTGTGCTCCACTTTTCCATTCCAACCCTTCTCCTCTCTCCACCCCTCCCTTCCTCTTTCTTTCCCACCACTCCGCTCAGTCCCTTACTCTCCTTTTTCCATTCCCTTCCCATTTCACTTAATTTCCAATCCTTGCACTGCCTCCTCTATTTCTCTACTGCTCTACCCTCCCATCTCCTCCTCTTCCCTACCCTCTTTCTTCCCTTTTCCTCCTTCCTTAACCCTTCCAACCCCTTCCATCTCTTCACACCTCTCCCTCCCCTCGCATCCCTCCTTTCCTAGACATCCTTTTCCTTTTCATTTCCCTTCCCATTTCCCTTTACTTCTTTTCCCTTCCATTTCTTTCCTATGTCTCCACTGCTCTACCCTCCCCAACCCTATCTTTCCTCTTTCCCTTTCTCTTCCCTTCTCATTCCTCTTCGTTTCCTTTCCCCCTATGTCTCCACTCCTCTACCCTTCCCACTCCATTCTTTTACTCTTTCCTCTCTTTCCTTTCCTTCCCTTCCCCGCCCTTCTCTTCTGCTCCCATCTCTCCTTTCCTTTACCCATCCAGCTCCTCCTCTCTCTTCACCTGTTTCTTCCCAACCCTAACTTTTACTTTTCTCCCCTTTCCTTTCCTTTTCTTTTCTCTTCCTCCCTTCCCTTTCGTTTTCACCTTGCTTTCTATCCCTTCCCACCCCTATCCCCCTCCCCTCCTCTCCTCCCATTCCCTTCCCTATACATCCCCTCATTTACCTTTCCAACCCCTCCCCTCTCCTCACCTCTACCCCTCCCTCTCCCCTTCACTTCCACCCTCTTTTCTCTTTTCCCCCTTTTTTCCCTTCCATTCATTTCCCATATACCTTTACTTCCCTTCCCATTCCTTCCCTTCCTCCCCTTTTTCTCCACTCCTCCACCCTACCCTTACCATTCCTCCCCTCCCATTTTCTTCCTTTCCCTATTGCACTACTCCTCTACCCTCCCCCTTCCTTTCCCTTCCCTTTGATTTCCTTCTGCCCCTTCTTCTCCCCTGTTCTCCCTAACTCTCCTCTCCTTTACCCTTACCAAGCCCTCCCCTCTCTTAGCTCCCACCCATCCCTTTTACTTTCCTTGTCTTCCTTTTCCCTTTCCATCAATTCCAATTTCAATTCCTATCCCTTCACCTATATCTCCACTCCTCTCCTTTTCCCACCCCTTCTTTCCTCCCATTTGCTTTCTTCCCCTTTTCTCTATCTCCCTCTCATTCCCTTCCTTCTCTTTTCCTTCACCTATCTCTCCCCTCCTTTACCATCCCAAGCCCTCCCCTCTCTTCAGTCCTCCTCTTCTCTCCCCCTCCCCTACCGTCCTCCCATCCCTACCCCTTTCCTTATCCCTTCCCTTTTCACTTTGCCTCCTATCCCTTCCTATCATCTCCTGTGTCTTCATTCCTCTACTCTTCCAAACCCTTTCTCTTCCTTTCCCTTCCTTTCACGCCAGTCCCTTCCTGTTTCCCTTCCCCTCCAATCTGTGCTCTCCATTACCCTAACAACCTCTTTCTACCACCTCCCATCTTCTTTCTTTCCCACCCCTCTCCTTCATTTCTTTCCCTTCTCTTTTCCACCCCCTTCCTTTCTCTTCCCATTTCACTTAACTTCTCATCCCTCCCTCCCATATCTCTCTTCTCCTCTATCCTTCTGTCCTCTCTCCTTCCTGCCCTTCTCTTTCCTATCACTCCTCTTTAGCCTTCCAACCTCTTCCCTCTTTGCCCCTCTCCTCCTCCTCCCTCCCCGCCCATTCCATTCCATCCCCTTTCCTATCCTCTCCTTTCCTTCTCTTTCCTTTTCCTTTCCCTTTTAATTTCACATCACTTCTTATTCCTTCCTCCCCTGTGTCTCCACTTCTCTACCCTTCCCAGTGGAAGTGGAATAGAGTGGAGTGGGGCAGGGTAGAGTGGTATAGAGTAGAGGGAAAGTGTGCAGAGTAGAAATGAGTGGAGTGGCCTAGACTGGAGTGGTGTCAAGTACAGTGGCAAAGAGTGCAGTGGTGCATAGTAGAGTGGGGTACAGTGAACTGGCATAGAGTAGAGTGCATTGGTTATGAGTAAAGTTTTGTAAAGTGCATTAGCATAGTGCAGTGGTTAGAGTAGATTGTTTCAGAGCAGAGTGGAGTGGTGCACGGTAGAGTACATTGGCGTAGAGTGTAGTGATGCAAAGTAGATTAGAATGGCATACAGTGGATTGCCATAGAGTGCACTGCTGTAGACTGGAGTGGCATAGAGCAGAGTGCATTTGAGTAGAGTGCAGTGGAATAGAGTGCAGTGTTACAGAATAGAGTGGCATAGAGTGGAGTGTTGTAGAGTAGTGTGGGGTAGAGTGCACTGGCATTGAGTAGAGAGGCGTAGAGTGGAGTGGTGCGCAGTAGAGTGCAGTGATGTAGTGTGGAGTGGCGTGAAGTGGTGCAGAGAAGATTGCAGTGGAGTGGAGTGGTGCAGGGTAGAGTGAAGAGAGAACAGCGAGTGGTGAGCCTGGCACACTGGGCACCTAAACGAACAGCATTTCTGCCGCCCAAAACTGTGTTGCCCAGCCACATTCACCTGTAGCCCAAGTGAGGGTGCCTCTCGTGGGGTACCAGCCACAAGTGATTAATTGCAAAGGGGTGACTGGGGGCAGTGCAGACAGATAAGTGGGGTTGAGTAGGGTTCAGGGTGAGTTCCCCCTTGTTCCCTTGTCCCCCACCCACCCCTTGCACCTTAAGGATACCAAGCGAAGGGAAGGAGTAAGAGGACAAAACAAAACAAAAAAACAGAGAGAGTCAAAGACCAAGAGCAGTTACTTCCACTCCTCCCTTCTACCTCTCCTCGGTTAAATCGCAATGCGGTCCGGAAGGCTGAAAAAAGAGATTGCAAAAAACCGCAAGAAGTTGAATAAAGAAAACAATGAACCACTTGAGGAATTGGAGATAGTGCAACCCCATCTCCCGGCGTTACCCGCATCACCAACCTATCCGCAGGATTTTGAACGCAGACCCGACTCTACAGACTGTATTACCAAGAATGAAAAGTCACACCCGCCCCAAACTAAACAGTATAATACACCGGACGAAACAACAAGTGACGTAAAAAAGAGGACCCTCAGAAACTTCTTCAAGAAACAAGGAATTAAAGTTCAAGCCCCAACCAACCCCATTGATATACTGTCACAACCGACACAGTCGCCCCAAACTACCATCAATACCGAACGAGCACAGATTAAAGTACAGGCCGTGGTTCACGAACACCTGCAAAACCAGGCCATCATCACATCCCCAGATGACCATTTAATAAGGGAAGTATCACCCACATCTGGGAAAAACAGTCAAAGGCCAGACATCAGGTCAGGATATACATTACCGCCTTTACAACAAGCGCAACAAGGATCGGCATTTCTCACCAATAACCATCTCAAGCGATGATTCTTCCCCTTTTCCCAGATTGCCCTTACAGCAGGAAACTAATCCCTATAGTGAGGGCTCCTTTGTAAACAAAACAGAATTCACCCCCCAAGCAGCCCAATGGACCAGAACCCTTCCAGGAAACATCAAGCCATTAACACCAACAACGCCACCTGTCTGTGTCCATTACAAATCTCCTAAAATAAAGTCAGGCGAGCCTAATGATCACTCCCTTTTGGACCTATCCTTTTTCAAGACTGACCCCAATAAAACAAACGTCACAATAGAAACCCACGACCCAGCAGTTCTTGAATCCACTATCATCTGGCCTCAGCTTCTACAAACACTACAATCCACAGTGTCTGCACTAAACTACCATTCAGACAAACTTGACATTCAAGTAGAACTTTTAAATACACTAGCAGTATATACGGCAGGGATAGACAATAAACTGGAAGGCTTGAACACCCTAATAACCAAAGCACAATCAAAAGTCAACCTGACCCAAGCAATATGCTGCTGTTCTCCAATGATTGATAGTCTGTCTACACTTCCGCAGTTCCTTGCCCTGGTTCTGACAGAGATAAAGAAATTACCATCAGGTTCACAAGTTCAACCACATCCGTCAGGTCCGCACCCAACTAATGAAATCGCTCAGGAAGTCAATAACGAAAGTACAAATCATAATTACTCTGGTAAAAACCATAAAGCATCTTCGTCAAAAATTTACATCCAATCAATAGAGGCCCCTGCAGTAGCCTCGTCCTCTAACAATCGAGACAAACAAATGGTACCCAAGAAGTACAACAATTTTCTAGCCACAAAATCAGATAATAAAAACAACACCACGCTGAAAATAGATAAACAATCCACGACAGAGTTAGTGCAATCTGTCGACGTTAGAGAGGCCAACCCAGGGACGGGACCAACGAACAAATCTCCTCAAAAACAACATCTGAGCAAGAGAGAGAAAGAGACTACAGAAAAAACGCAACAAACGTAGCTCAGTGATTCAAAATACGACCAGCGACTCACCACGCTTTGAAAAGGGCAAGACACGTTCCAGTTCAACTAGTACTGCAAGCTCCGACAGCATCCTCACATCGCCACAAAAATTATTAACACATACATCTACAGCATTAACCGACAAGGTGCTAACACCTCTCGTCATTAGCAAAAAGCATAAGGAGCCATCTGGGCCCAGGAGATATGTTCCAGCAAACCCCCTACTGCCCTTGACCTTGGACGACCAGGGAAAGGTCACGAAGCTGGGAACACATCCTACCGCGCTAAGATCGGACTAGACGACCCGATAGTCATAACAAATACGGTAAGCGGACCAAAGGCAAACCAAGATAAGGAAATTAATGAACAACACGACAACGAGTATAGGGCGAGAGGCAAGGAGAATATCCAGATAACACTATTCAAGAACCCGGACACACCGCAAATGGGCAAGCCCCGGACCAATAAAATTGATCACCATTCACAAGGTGAAGACTGGAAAAATAAGCAACAATCATCACATATTCAAAGGAGAGTCGACCTATCACAAAACAGGGTCGAATAAAATTATAACATCACAGGCGAAAACATAGGACTCAAGCAACAATTGCCTAATATCCAAAGGAGAATCGATCCACCTCTAATCGCGGTCGAAGACAACCATAAGACTCCCTGCCAGGACCCCCCATAGAATAATTTAAAAAATAAACTGTTATTCGTCCCTGAATATTACAGCCAAGGACCACATGACATCCTGAATAGAGGGAACATCATGAAACTTTTTTAATGCATCTCTGAACTGTGTCACATTGAATCCAACGAACTAATCTCTATTGAGTTTATACCGATGAGAAGCAATCAGTTTGCAGAACAAACTGAATTTTTTTTTTCAACTGTAGCACTCACGGAAGAAATAATTTCAAGATCAGCTCTGTTCAACAAATGGGGTATTAAAGTAGTCCCCCAATCGGAACCACGGTATCCCACGGTTCTCGCAAACCCCCGTCCATATTAGACAAACAGGGCCAACGATCCCTCTCAATCTTAAGATTAGCCAAAGGCTGTTCCCCAGCCAGGGAGAGCCACCTAAAAATTAAGGAGACAAAAACCACAGTGACAGACTGGGTCTGGCTGCCAGCGGCCCTGGATGGCGGTAACCACAACTGAACTCAACCCGGTCTCTCGGTGTGTTCATGGAACATTGACGGCCTCCAATCAAAATTTCAATCCCCAGACGTGATAAATTTCTTTAAAGATTTTGAGGTTATATTATTGCAGGAAACATGGTCCTTAGTCAGTCTCCCGCTAGAAGGATATCTGGAATATAGAACACCCTCTCAGAAAACGCATAAGTCCGGTCGACCTAGCGGAGGTCTTTCAATCTACATTTCAACCAAGTTAAAAGTTAATACAACACAATTGACATTTGAAGAAGATTGGATCTCTGGCGTACTTATTAACAACCGCACACAGACTGAACAACTGATTCTGATTAATATCTACATTTCACCAAGCGCCAGAGAGAAAAAAAAGAAGTTTAACCATCTAATCCAGGTACTGTGTAAAATACAAAGTAATTACAAAAGACCAGCCTGTATAGTGTACGGAGATTACAACACAAATCTTTTTCGAATAGTCGCGGAAGAGCATGACACACCATGGCCAGACACCATGGAACAAAAAAAACCCGCCGGCAATAAACATAGCAAACTAGGCGAATACATGGTGTTGCAACTCACAGCTTTGGGTTATACAATCTTAAATGGTCGCTTTCCTAAGGACAATCCTCCTAATTGGACGAGAACAAATGGTCAAACCCACTCGTATTTAGATTACACCATTTGTAGTAAGGAAATCCTCCCTTTTATCGAGAACTACACTATGGCAGTTCGAGGAGACAGTGACCATCATCCCCAAGTAACCACCCTGTCATTTCTCCTAACATATCACGCCACGACCAGCCAAACTACAGAAGGTAAGCACAATGAAAATCTCAAAAGGTTCAAATGGACTGATTCGACCATACCAGCAATAATGAGTCAATGCAGAGCCCAGCAACATCCCATGAGTATTGTTACTCTCGGCCCATCACATCATGGGAGGGCTTCTCCCGTGCACTGCTTAAGAAATGTCCACGTATCACACAAAAAACCGCAAAAGGAAATCAGGTAATAACAACTGGCAAAATCAGGAATTTAAAATCAGCACGTAACAGTGCCTTAAGACAGGCACGCAGGCACCCAGGGGAAGACCATAATCAAAACAATTTTAAGCAAGCTCAAAAAGCCGTCAGAAATGCAATATTTATCGAGAAAAAGAAACGATCTGAGCAGTTCTGGTGAAAACTGATACACGCAAGCAAAAATGATAATTCAAAGCCTTTTTGGTCTCTTGTTAACTCTAAAATATACAAACAAGGAGGATAAAGCAGCGCTAACATCTCTGAAACCGAATGGGTATTCTATCTAACAGATCATTTTGATGAACCAGAAAATTAAACCTCATCAGATAGACCATTAGCCATGGCTTTAGAACCCAAAACACGCCAATCATCAGGCATAATGGATGTGAAGACACCAGGAATCTATCTCGAATCATCCATGAGGGCTCCAATGATAACTGATATGAAATCCCAGGCCATAGAAACATCACAAAATGCTCCGATAACCCTAGAAATATCCGCAGAAAAAATCGCCCGACCGATAACAGAGGGCCCCTCAGACGGAGCGCCAGAACCCTAACGGTTTACCCCAGTCTCTGTTCAAACAGGACATAGAATTCTGGACAAACAAGTTGGCACCTCTTTTTTCCTATTGCCGGATTAACTCGGTTTTACCGGAATCGTGGCAAGGAGCTATTACACACCCAATCTATAAAGGCGGCAAGAGATCAGACCCAGCAAATTATAGGATGATCACCTTATTGGACGTGGAATCAAAATACTATGTCAAACAGCTACTTCAAGATCTGGCATCCTGGACGGAAAAAAAACATCTCATACCCTTTAATCAGACAGGGTTCGTGCAAAAATCAGATACTATAACAAACCTGCTCGCAATCTCCGTTCTGTTAGATAAAGTGTCCACCTCAAGAATGCTGATACATGGCTGTTTTGTCGACTTCAAGGCCGCCTTCGACCGCGTTCCTAGAAACAGACTATGGCTTAAATTGCAGAAAAGGGGGATTCCACAAACGTTATTACAAGCCATAATCGCGCTACATTCCAACACATGGATTCGCTTAAAACTCGGGGATGGATCACATATCTCTAGGAAAATACAAACGACTCGTGGAGTAAAGTAGGGGTGTGTGCTGGCGCCCCTACTTTTTAACCTCTTCATCTCCGATCTGTCAGAGATACTTGACAAAGTCAACTCCCATCCTCCAAAACTGGCCGGGACAAGAGTCAGTAACCACTGTACGCAGATGATCTGGTACTACTTATTCACTCTAGGGTGGGCCTGCAGAGACTTCTTGATCAGCTGTCCCTATACAACATCGAAAACGATCTGGAACTTAATCTAATGAAGACAAAGGCAATTACCTTTGGTCAAAAGAAATATCAAGGTAGTGGATGGCACTACAATGGCAAAAAAGTTGACGGAGCTCATTCCTATAAGTACCTGGGGGTGCACCTGGACAGGAAGGGAACATTCTCTAAACATAGAGATGAGGTGGAAGCCAAAGCCCTGACAATCCAAGTGGCTTTTAAGACCCTTGCAAGACATCTGTCAGGCCCTAGCCTAACCCCACTTATAACTGTAATGAAGGCAAAAATCATCAATTTCCTTACATAAAGCCAGGAGATCATGCAAGGGAAAGACAATAGCTGCGTGAATAAAATAATAACAAGAGTATTTAAACAGGTACTGGGCCTACCCAAGTCCTCCTCCCCGCTCAAGTACGCCTTGAATTTGGTCTTCAAGACCACCAAGCAATAGGGCGTGGAGCATACATCAGGCTGTGCAACAAGCTGCGCAACTCCAGAGAGGGAAGCCTGGAGGCCCTTTTGTGGCTGGAGATCTCAGCCGGTCAAATCGGCGGCTCATATCGGCATTACTTGCAGGATTCCATACAACTCCTTGACATAGAAGAAATCTGGACTTCTAATCCACCGCAGCAGGTACTTAAAACCCACATCAAAAGAAGCGTCCGTCTCTGGTCCTTCCATTCTGACAGAGCTCAACTGATTCAATGTAAGCACGCCTGGACAGTTGTATCAGGATTTAAGCCAGGGATTGAGGGCCCATACTTGTCATGTACCTACTCATTGCAGTGGAAAAAAGGATTCCTGGCCCTCAGGATGGGAGACTGGCCATTTCTGTATCACCTACCGGTATGGCGACGTGCAAACCCAAATGTAACGTGCAGAGGCTGCTGGAGCAGTACAGAAACAATGGAGCATGTGGTATGTCTATGTGCTGCAGCTCAAGACGATCGAAGGAAATTGTTAAAGGGTGAATGGAACAAACTAGGCATTCGTACACGCCGTCAGGCTATTCTTGCATCAATGAACCCGGATAATCCACAACTTAACATCAGGTTCACCAAGTTTGTTACAGTAACAGCAAGAAAATTTACAAACAGTGAGACTCTGCAAGCCACCAACGGTTGTTGTAATCTCACCTGACTTCTACAATCCTTCGTAGTACGCAAGTACAGTTGATAACGGTCTCGGCACATGGACTGACCCGTTTTCCCTGTGAATCCCTAGAAATACTGTATGCAGGGGGCTCATTACACAAATGGACTGTAGCCCCAGGATTCTTACCATAAACCCTGAACTATATTACCAAAGTCATTAAATGTTGCTTCTTATAAGCAAATGTCTGCATTTGATCCGATCAGATGGAAAAGCTAGAACGGACAACTAAGGTTAACCACTGTTTTTAACAGGCTATTAGGATTTTAAGTTGTTTTTCTGACGAGTTTTACCCCTCATTTCCATTGTGATGGTATAAATGTAAATATTTTAACTATTTATGATATATGTTTTATAGTGCTCGCATGTTCACCATTGTAATAATTTTTATTAATCAAAGAATAAAGATATCTCACACTAGAGTATGCATGGTGTGATAACATAATGCCATCACAGACAACACATCTTCAATTGAAATTACCATTACATTTGCACAAACATACAGTTTTACTGATGAAAGTATACCGCACACACATAATAATGTATGGAAATATCATCACCTAGTGTATGGATTTGTTTTGATTGTATTCAAATATTTGTTTCTACCACACTTCATAATTACCCAAAAATGTCCTTCATTTTGCTCTGTGATAATTTTGATATATTCTGAAATTTCTGTACAGTTAATTTACAGACATTTACATTTTGTTTTGTGCTAGGAAAAAAATAGCATTGTACAGCCTTCTGTCCAGCACAGGATCAGTAGCTCACCTGATACCTACATAAATCCTCTCACTTTGAAGTCAGAGAAAATAAAGTAAACACCAAGCTCCCTGGAAGGTTAGAGCATGATATTTGACCTCTGTCTTACACTACACAGCAAATGTGACACGATAAGGACAAGATTTGGACCGGTTTATAGAAGTTCAATACTGGTGAAAGAATACAGTAAACAAGGTTTGGGCAAGGGAAGGAACAAACTCAAGCTGGATATCCTAAAACAAATAAAATCAGCCAATCAAAAGCCAGAAAATTTAAGTTACAAACCACAAATCCAATGGTAAGCAATGGGCAGGATGTGTTTCCAAGGAAGCTTTCCAAATGTCCCTAATGTTGATGTTGTTAACAAACCAGACAGCTGTACTGTCTAGTAGGCTTGGACGTAACAAGGACCACTTATGCACGTGAGTTGGTGAACCTTGTGCCATCTTGCGCCCTAGGCACATCTTCGCACAGCTTTTCACAGGTAATGCCTTTCTTTTCTCAAGTCCAGCAACAGGCAGCGCCCCGCCACACTGCGCATTTTCACTTTTGCCGTCAATGCAGCACATCAAGGCTTCTCAGCCTAGCCTCTGTGCTCCACGGCCTCACTCCCTAAAGCCACGTCATCCCCAACTGACATGGTAATGCCTTTCTTAATTTTTATCTGTGTGGGGAATACCCAAACGGCGGCCCCTATCCATGCCGTGAATAAAAGGCACAAATAGGCAGCCAAGCCTTCTAACGGTTTTACTAAACCCCCCTTTCAGCAGTGCGATGAGTCAATAGGGCCTCTACCACTATTTTATTAGCCATTCCTCTGCCTACCAGCTACATTGCCACTAACTACATCAGAAGAAAACCTTGACTGATGCGCTGGGCAGCCATAGCAAAGAGAAAGACCCTAGCCTGGTGTAATGTCCACCCCAGCCCTGGCACTCACCAATGACTTCGCCACACATGGAGGGTAGTTTTACATGCCTTTATTCATCAGCGTGTAAACACAACCTCAACGTTCTAAACCTGCATTCTCTTCACTACGCTCTAACATTTAGGTCACAGATCTACGGAGCGCAACAGGACCCAAAAGGGTTTCGTCATTCCTAACTCACACAACACTACATTCTCCCCCTTTTGTAAATAACATTATTATTTTTTTTTACAAATATATACACAGTTATAGCTCTTCAATGAGTTGTCGTTGCGCTCTAATCACAGATCCTGATTGTTTTTTTGGAAACTGGAGACAGGCAGTCGAAGTGTCTGTAGCCTGCGTTGGGGATGTGGAGACAACAGAAGTCAGTGGATTTTCAACTGTCCGTTCAGATCCAATCTCTGCGGTGACAACAATGCATGGCGAGCGATGAGCCACATGTCCGAAGAGCAAGGAATCTCGTGTAATGGACTTCCCAGGACACCGGGCAGTCACCATGTGTCCTTTGCTGGACACAAAATAAAAGGGTTAAACATCAAAGGGACCATCAGATTTCCTCTTTCGAGGCTGATGTACAAGCACTCGATCTCCTTTTGTGAAAGTAACATCTTTGGAATGTTGTCGTTTGTCGGCATATTCTTTCATTTTCTTCTTATAATCCAATTCAGTGGTATGGGTATCTTCCTCAGTACTTGATCTCTGGTTGGTCCATTGAAGTAACTTGGTCGTCATGGCGCTCCCGAACTTCGGGGTTGCAGAGATTTTACCTGTGGTAGAGTGAGGGGTCGAAGAATAAGCTTGAAGAGTAGAGTTCAAAACAGTCTTAAGATTGAGCTTATCCAGCACTGCACGTTGAACAGCTTTCTTCAAAATGCTCCTAAAACGTTCGACAAGGCCATTGGCCTGTTGTCAAAGAGGGGTGCTTTCTGATGCTTCACATTTGGATGATTGAGAAAATCTCTGAATTCTCGACTGTTGAAAGGTGGGCCTTTGTCAGATTTTAAGATCACAGGGACAACCCAGGTCGCAAAGATGCCATCTAATTTTCCTAGGACCCCACCTTTGTGTACCAATAGCGTTAGCTGTGATTCCATCTCTCTGGTGTTCTAAATGATAGGACTGGTGAATCTTGAACAGTCAATTGAGTGTTTTTTGTATGTCGTAACAAATATATGTTGCTTTTTTCACATTTGAGCACATTATGTTTTGACAAATTTACACTTTGTGGATTCAGCTGTTGGTAATTTCTCTCTTTACTGTAATAATGTTCAAATTGTAAAAGTATTCAAATTAATTGTAAAAAATTAATCTGAGGCCATGTTTATTTAGTAAAATGTCCCTCTTGTACAAGTAAAAATATGTTTGAGTATTGCAGCCACAAACTGTTGACTGAATTCAATCTAATTTTTTATGACATTTTCTTGAGTAATGGATAAAAGATCTTCAATTAGTAGAAAACTTGAGTAGTCATCTACAATCACCATCAGGTGATGTCCATTGTCAAGAGGACTGAAAAAGTCAACAGCAATTTTTCCCCTGAATGCTTTGGCAACCTTGATATATTTAAAGTGTGTTGAGTGGGTTTTTATGAAAGGTAGCTCTGATAGAGCGCGCAGTTCTCCCGGGTCACCGAGGTTACCAATTCTTTACACGCACTGGGCCCTGGCGTGCGAATTTTCAAATACCACACTAATAATTTGGGTGATCCGGGTGAGGATTACTTGGTTTCTCCTCCTGCACGCTGCTATGAGTAATTAAGGTTTGGTTTCACGTCTGCTTACCATGTACCTGACTTACCACAGGCACAATTCTTATGACAGATATGGAGCTAACAGGGAAAACAGCAGACAGGCCTGAGATCAGATACTCTTTATAATCAGTACAATACTTATCCACAATTTCTGTAAAATGACCACAGACACCTGAGGATGTTTAAAGCTTTATAAAAAGTTCAGAGAGAATATGACAAGGCAATAAGTGATAGGCAGAATAATGCGTCTAACATCAAAATCAACACCATAAAATAGCTATAGATTAATGCTAAGACCATTGGAGTATATGGGAAGACTAAAAAAGGTAAGAATTTTTAGAACAAAACTAGTCACTGCAACTTTATACTAGAACATAGGATGTGGATGGGACCTAGAACATGTACTTAACCTAAGTGATTTAAACTATTCTTACTATGTTCACCGCAACCATGCTAAAGGTAAGGGAAAAATTGGAACATGCTAATACAATATAACAGTTGGTAATTTTCTAAGGGAGGGGAGAGAAGTGGAACAATTCTAAAAACAATTGCATATAACTTGTTCTCAAGGTGATAGAGCAATATCACAGGCAAGAGTGCTTTATTAAGAAAATAGAGAGAGAAGACGAGAGAGAGAGAGAGAGAGACGCAAACCCACAGGTTAATATTTACCTAGGTCTGAGAGAAGACTAACCCTGGCCACGGGTCAGTTGGAAGGACGGGGACAAGGACCCTCAGGAAGGAATGCCAGAATGCGAGCAGGTACAGCTCACGGACAGTAAGGACAGGATACCCCTCAGGATTTGGGATCAGGACTGGGCTCACCAAGGTACGACCAATACCCACAGCTTCAGAAGCAACGCCAGCGTTACCCCTCTCTGCAAGTAATCCCCCAGTAACCCCGATTGGGTTTTCGAATTCCCCAGCAAAGTGCTTCGCCAGCACTTAGGATTATTTCCACCCCTTAGGAGTTTGTGGAAAATATGGACAGAGTGCTCCGCAGCACTTCAGATTGAGCACCTATAGAGTTCGTAGGGTCAGTGACAGGTCTGCTACTCGGACAAGTCGGACAATTTTCCTAAGCTAAACTAGGGCAGTTATACTGTTTAGGGGTCCCTCAGACCACCCACTAATGTTGCAAGTGACAGTTTCCCACATTATGATTGGTCAGGAGAGGTGGTGCGGTCATTACCACCTCCTAGAGTTCGGCTTTCCCATCATTATTATTCAATTTTGCACACCCGCCCCTCGGGTTCACGTTCCCAGGCATAGGAATACAGAATACAATACAAGTGTACAGCATATAGCAACAGTGTATGACAGTTCAAGGTGCAATACTGCATCTTTGGGATGGGTTCCCAGGCGCATCGAGCTTCAGGAGCCAGCTGGCTAGTTTTAGCTTCTGCGCAGTTAGGATTTTCCCCGGTCACATGTCAGGGTTCAGAGGAGCCTCAGCATGGCGTCGCTCATGTATGCCCCAGCCCACAAAGACGCGGTACATGAAAAGTAAGCGAGAACAAATTAATATCACACATAAAATGATCACACTGTATACCATGATGAAATTCTAAACATCCCTTAATTTATAATGACTATAGCATTACTGTTTAGTGCGAAAAGACAGATAGGCTGAAGCAGCGGTAGCAAGCGGAGAGCGTGGTGAGAGACAAGCGGCCATGTTTGCAACAGTGCGCATGAGCACAACTTCCCTCCAGAATTGCGAGTGCGTCACATCACATGGGTATGACCGACGCATGCGCAGACTGAATTTCAGCGAAGCAGCCGTTTTTAGTGCAAGCTTCGTTAGTATGAGAAAAGACATACAAGCAAGCATCCTGGGGACACCCGCGTGTTTGGGAAAACACTTAATAAATGACGAACAATGGTGTTAATATGATTATACGGTTTAGGCAAGGGTTTTGTATGAGAGCAGGGCGCTTACACGCGAATCCCAGCTCCATCAATCCCCTCTTTGATGATATTTACTATCATCACCACATAGAAGGAAACAGATGCCAACTTTTCTCATTCATCCACATCACTCATTTGAATTTCAACAAATTTATCGTTGAGTTTTCTTGCAGCTTCTCTATGAGAGTGGTGATTTTTCACCTTTTTGTAAATTTCACTCTTTAACTCCTCTAATTCTAAATCATCAATATTTCTTTTCACCCCCCTCTTATTTACAGTATATTTCTTTTTGCACTTCTGGCATTTGCAGCAGATAAAAATGATCAATACAACTACACCTATATTAACTATTGGCATCAGTATTTTCCACAAAAGATTTCTACCTAGGTTAGTAAACCAACTACCTATAGAGGAGAGACCTCCAGTCAGTCTCGTCCAGGCACTGTCAACCTCCAATGGTTTGAGTTCTTTTTCCAAATTAGTTATGTTTTTCACATATTGTTTTAGTTCGATACTTTTATCAGGAATGTAGGTGCAACAATGTTGCACTTTCAGCATTCTACAGACTCCTCCCTCTTTTGCTAATAGGGTGTCAAGGGCAAGACGGTTTTGTAAAACCATTGATCTGATCGCAACCATTTCAGTATTGACCATCAGGAATCCAGCAGCAGTGTCCGTTGATAACCGGTCCACTACTGTAGACAATTTGCAGATTCTATGGGTGTTCAGAACTACCCCCATTCCAGGTATCAGTGCACTAAAAATATCACCTATAATTTCACCTACACTTTCACGTTTACTACGCACTAAGCCATTAGTCTCTTCATCGCTTCCAGCTGCATTATTCACATGGTATATTTTCGGGAAAACAATGCCAAAGTAGCAGCTTCCATACCAGTGATCCGGCAATTTGAAATAAGCCTTGTTCCCACATATATAATATATTCCGGGGAACACAGGTTCTGACCCATTTTTGAAACCCCAACCTCCAATTACCTTGTAATTATGTTCACACTCGCTGGAACCGATGAATACATTGTTATAGTACTCGGTCTTTTCCCTATGGATGCAAAGTTTCCCCTTTCGTTCAAAATCCAGCAACAAGGCAGGACTAGCTTCGCCTGGCGAGGTGTTATCCATGTGCTCAGCCCACCTAGGGACTCTATCCTTTTCGTCATTTGCCTTCTTCTGAAACTTTTCTCTCCTTCTGTCTGCCATCTTTATGAACATCTTTTCCTGCTCTTGCAGAGAACAGGTCAGATTAGCTTGTCTTGCTTCATCTAAATCTATGTTACCTATAGTCAGAAAATATTCTCCCATATAACGGGTCACGTCACTTTTAGTATGTACAAGGTTCAAGTGTCCTCTAATAGGAAGTTCAGAAAATACTACGTCAGCATTTGAATAATAATACTGCAAAGTGCTCCTATAAAACAAGCTAGCTAATATGCTACAGGAAATTCCATAGGTTAAAGGTAGATGGTGATATGTCACGCCTTCAGCCACTGAAGTTGGTAGCTTCATGCAGACATAACAGTCTTCTATTTCCATAGCTTCTACATAATGCACTAACAAGTTAGCAAAAACATTTAGATGCGTCTTGTTTCTCATTTTGTGAAAGTGTAGTCCATCCTCATCTGATGCTTCTAAATTAGGTCGTGTGTGTGTCAGTCCTACTCGTTTGTCGCGTCTTTCTAGGCTTCGTGGTGTTTCTGCAGTCTGTACAACCCCTACGTCTACTGCTTCGGGTTCAGTAGGGGACAAGTTGGGATTTTTACTTATCATAAAAGGTAGAAAAACTGTTAGTCCTATCCACATTACTATTAACATTGCTATACTACATAAGCATATTTTACAACAGGTTTTAAGACACCCACACCGGGATCTCCCAGAGACATTCGGATCAGACATATTTAGCTTACAGGTGGCTTTTGCTACTCCTCTTTGTTTCTTTGCACAAAAGGCTCACTTCGGGGCTCTTTCAAGGAGGGTCTTCGTCAGAACTCCGATCAGCGATGGACTCTTCGTCACTGTTGCCACTGTTGTGTGGTTCGTCTATTTCCTCCAACACAAAGTAAGTCCACTCAGGGCTCCGATACAGTCGGTTCTGTTTCTTTAGTCTGTCGCTCTTTCTTAGCGATTTGCCTTGGGCTGCCTTTCTTTCACTTTTAGCCCTTTTTCTGTCTTTCAGTTTTTCTTCGACTGTCTTTAGCCTGAGCCTCAGTCTCTTGACGTATCGGGGTGCACTTCTGCCTCCGTGCCTCCCAGTCGCTGATGAAACTTGGCCTTCTTCCTGCACTCTTTTTACTTTTTGATGTGGCACCTCTGTTTCCCTGCCTGTCTGACTTGTTCCAGGTCTTTCGTCTATTTCTTCTGCCTGGTCCCTAGTCTGTCCCTGCTCAGATTCAAATCGTACTTGCTTTTTATTTCTGGTTATTGTTGTTTCTGTTGTCTGAGCACTTTGATCTAATTCTATCTGTTCCTGTTCATGCTCTTCGAACTCTTCGCTTTCTTCTGCATGAACGTCAGCTCTAATTTCTAACTGTCCCTCTCCAATTTCTGGAGCTTCAGGAGGAGTTTCGATGCCTTGATCTGACCCTACTTGGCCTACGTCCTGATCAGGTGTGTTGTGATTTTCGTTGACCTGACCTTCTTCCTCTATTTCTAACTCACCTGGACTATCCCACTCACTGTCTAAGTAGGAATATTTCCTGGTTCGTATTGGGTCATGAACCTGGTCGTCGGCGGGGTACCATTCAACGTCTCGACTTGTGCTCGGCAGTTCGATGTCAGCTAGCTCCGGACTTTCTTCCTCGGAAGCTTCTTCAGCTGCGCTGCCTTCAGCTCCAGTCGCGTTTTCTCCAGATACCCGCTTTGTGTGGCTGGCGTGGATCCACTTCGGTACACCAGCACACTTTACAGCAGTTGTAGTGACGAGGATCACTTGTCGTGGCTTTCCCCACCTTGGTTTCAGGCAACTGCTCCGGGTGTGTTTCTTTAACGCCACCCAATCTCCTGGTTGCAGTTTATGTGCCGGAGTCTTTGGCCACTCGTCTTCAGTCTCTCCAATCTGCTGAGAGAGAGAACGCACTTGGTCACCCAGCTGCTTGCAGTATTCTAATACCATATCATCAGAAATGCTTAGCAGTTTGTGTCCGGGTACCCATGCCTGTCGCATCACTCTTCCCATCAACACTTCATGGGGACTTAGGCCGGTTTTTCTGTTTGGGATACTTCTCAAACTCATCAGCACAAGGGGTAAAGCCTCTATCCAGTTCATCTTTGTGGAATCACACATTTTGGCCAGTCTGGATTTCAGGGTGCCATTTATTTGCTCTACTACCCCAGAAGCCTCTTGATGGTAGGCACAGTGCAGTCTTTGCTTCATTTTGAATGCTTTACAGAGTTCTTCTAGGACATCATTGGCAAAATGCCCACCTTGGTCCGTTTCGATTGTCTCTGGGATTCCATACCTAGGTATCAACTCCCTGAGCAATAACTTGGCTGTGGTGAGAGCATCATTTTTCTTTGCTGGATATGCTTCCACCCATCTGGAGAATAGGCAAACTATGACTAGAATATATCTATACCCTTTACATTTAGGCATTGTTATGAAGTCTGCCTGCATTCTGACAAAGGGACCTATTGCCTTTCCGGTATTACTCTGTTCTACCACAGTCCTCTTTCCTGCATTGAACTGCTGACACACTAGGCACCTCTGGCAAAGCTTTTCCGCCTGGTTCCTGAACTTTGAATTACAGAACACCTTGTCAAACACCCGACACATTGCGTCCCTTCCCATATGTGTTGGCTCATGTATCATTCTGACCATGGGGTCTATCAGGCTGTCAGGCAATACAGGCACCCCAGTCGAGTCTACCACCACACCATCATCTCTCAATTTGCATCCCTCTTCTGCCCACCTTCCTTTCTCTTGTCTGTCTGTTGCCTGTTGCAAATCCTTTAATTCCTCCCACGTCGACACATTCTCAAACAACATAAGTTGGCAGCTGGTTCCATCCCACAACGCAATTTGGAGTGACATATGGTATCGGGCACAAAACTGTGCAATTTGGTCAGCGTACCTATTACCGGCAGTCACATCATCATTTCCAGATTTGTGGGCCGCACACTTGACCACAGCCAATTCTTTGGGCAATTGGATAGCTTCCAGTAAATTATGCACCACCTTTCCATTTCTGATAGGGGTGCCTGAGGACGTCATGAATTCTCTTTGCAGCCACAATTGGCCGAAGTCATGAACAACCCCAAAACAGTACTGGCTGTCTGTGTAAACAGTTATTCTCTTGTTCTTACCCCTCTTACATGCTCTGGTTAACGCGATGAGCTCTGCCACTTGTGCAGATTTCACCTCGCTCAGGTAAGATGCTTCTATGGTTTCTGTCAATGTAACCACAGCATAGGCAGCACTCAGGCTCCCACTCTCATGTCTTAAACACGAGCCATCCACGAACATTGTTTTATCCCCATCAAGTAACGCTATTTCACGGATATCAGGACGGGGCTTGGTACTGAACTCAGTTAGATCGATGCAATTATGTTCCCCTTCCTCTTCAATTTCTACATCCAGAGGGATAGGTAACAGTGTCGCAGGGTTTAGGACATTGCACCGGGAAATAGTGACATTTTCGGCACCAATCAAAATTCTCTCATACTTAGTCAGCCGACTAGGTGTGAGGTACTGGGTCTTAGTTCTAGTCAGTAGGATGACAACAGAATGAGGAACATATACAGTGACGTGATGTCCCATGACAATGTTCTCACTCTGTTCCAGACTGACGCAAGTAGCAGCAACTGCTTTCAAGCATCCAGGTAATCCAGCAGCCACCGGATCTAGGGTGGCCGAAAAATAGGCCGCTGGTCTTCTAATTAGTCCGTGCTCCTGGGTCAGGACTGAAAGAGCACAATTCTCTCTTGTGTCACAGAATAGCTCAAAAGGCTTGGTGTAGTCAGGCATACCCAATGCAGGAGCAGAACATAGACAGTTTCTCAAAGTTACCCAAGCGTTCATGCTCTCACTGTCCCAACTGACGGGGTCTTCTACGCCTTTCTTTGTCATTTTTATCAGGGGTCTGGCTAGAGCTGCGAATCCTACAATCCATTGTCTGCAGTAACCCACGACTCCCAAGAACATTCTCACCTCCTTCTGAGTTCTGGACAGTTCCATTGCTTTAATTATTTTGATTCTTTCTGTAGTAACTTTCCTGATTCCTTTTTCGATCTGGTGCCCCAGATACTTCACTGAATTTTTACAAAATTGTAACTTGTCAGGTGACACTTTATGTCCTCCCTTTCCTAGGTGATTCAACAAGGCAATGGTGTCAGTGACGCAGTCATTTTGGGTTTTAGATGCCACTAACAGGTCATCTATGTACTGCACCAAAACAGACTCTCTTGGCAGCACTAGGGATTCAAGGCACTTTTTTAATATCTGGTTGAAAATCGATGGACTTTCGGTGTACCCCTGGGGGACACGATTCCAGACATAGATATGACTGTCAAATTCAAAACTGAAAAGGAACTTGCTTTCAGGATGCAATGGGATAGAAAAGAATGCATGGCACAGGTCGATGACAGTGAACCATTCTGCATTCCAGGGAATCTGATATAGTATCACGGCAGGGTTGGGCACAACAGGGCAGCAAGGCACAACAATTTGGTTTACCTTGCGTAAATCTTGCACCACCCGGTACTTTCCACTAGGCTTTTTGATCCCAATGATTGGTGAATTACAGGGACTGCTCATCACTTCCTCTATTATCTCTGCTTCGAGTAGCCGGGTAATTTCAGTCGCTACTCCAGCTTTTACTTCTGCACTCATTTTGTACTGTCTGGTTTTGGGGTATACAGCATTTGTTTTTATTGCTATCTTAACTGGGTCCACATTTGCCATTAAACCTACATCCTTTCCTGTGAAATCCCACACTTCTGGAACTACTCTTAACTGGAGTTCTTCAGGTAAATCCTCAACTGTTAAAGGTTTGATATCAGAATCTTGTCTGACTAACATCAGCTTGTACAAACCATCTTCATCGGGTGTCTGAATTTCGACGCCTTTTGGTGTGCAATAGATGGTACAATGCATCTTGCACAACAAATCACGTCCTAGCAGGTTCACAGGACTGGAATCACAGACTACAAATCTGTGCATTTCTTTGAAATTTCCTATAGAAACTTCCATTGGTTCAGTTACTGGAGTACTTATTATTTGATTTGAGACGCCCACTACTTGGATCGCTTCTCCCGAGAGGGGTAGGTTGGGAACATCCACTGTTCTTACAGTAGATCTAGTAGCACCAGTGTCCAACAGAAAGGTGACGTCTTTTCCCTCAACCTTTCCTTCAATGTATGGTCCAGTCTGGTCTACCGGTAAGGAGGCGCCAAGCACGCACTCCTCATCCTCCCCTCTCAGGCCCCGTCAATCTTGATCTTCACAGAGGAAGGTATCATTTAACAAATACTGTGGAATGATTGCGTTTCTTTCACTCTCGACTTCCCATACTTCCGCCCTCTCATTCTGCTGACCCTGACTCTTAAAATTCTGTCTAGGAGCGCGAGGTACGGGAGGTAATTTTACCTGTTGCTGGTTCTTTCTTGTCCCCTCTTTCGGCACCTGTGGATTTAAACCATTTACAGGGGCATTACCGGCCTGCAGGTGTGGACACTCGTCTCGCCAATGCCCTATCTGGCCGCCCCCATGGCACGGAAACTTTTTCATGGCTTCTTCCCGACTCATTTTAGCTCGGGGCTTTCCTCCTCCCCCAGCAGTGGCATTCTGAGCATTATTACTAGAAGTTAATTTACTTAACTGTTTTTCCTGCTGTTCGGCTAATTTCACCTGTGCCCACATTACTTTCTCCTTGAGGGCTTTCTTTTTATTTTCGATTTCATCTTCACAGTATTTTGCATATTTCAAGACATCATCTATGGGCTTTCCCTGCCAACTGATTTTATTATCTCGAATCCATTGTGAAATTTCAGGCCTTAATCCTAGCACAAATCTGTAACTGAAATGGGTCATGTCTTTCATGTCTACATTATCGATACCACTGTAAGTTTTAAATACCTGCAGTAACCTTTCATAAAATGAATGCACCGTTTCATCACGTTCTTGGGTGGTTCTATCTATTCGGGTCCAATCCGTCTCCTTTGCTGGCACCTTTTTCTTAAGGTACTGTATGACATGGTCATATTTCCTCATTACATCAGGTGAGGGAGCTCCGGTTTTCTCATCTCTGGGATATTCATCATTAGGCCAATCAATTTCTATTTTACATTCGGTCCATAGGTCTACAGGGACCACAATGTCGAAAAACCCATCCAGATCTTTCAGCAGACACTTCTGAACTTTTATGAAGCGTTCTACCTGCCTGTACCAGTCAACAGGCTTCTCCCGCAATTTCGGGAAGTCATTTGTAAATGACACAATATCCTGTCGAGACCAAGGGACATGGACATACTTCCCTCCCGGGACCTCTCTCATGGGGCACAATTTTTCTGTTGGCGTTACTTCCTTTAACACGAATTCTGAAGCCTGTGACTTAGCCCTGCTGTCTTCTTTTTTCTTTGCCCACCGGGTTCTCCATTTTCCCACCTCGCCCCATTTCTGCAAAAGCTTCAATAATTCTTTTACTTGGATCTGTTTTCCCATCACATTTAAGCTTTCTAGATCTTTGTCTGAAAAATCTACTCTGTAGGGTTTCTGAAGAATTTTGGAGCGACTAACATCAATTCCCATTTCTGTGGCTGTATCCATTATCCTTTCATGGAGCAACCTAGCACTACGGGTAAGATTTTTACTGATAAACAGTAATTCTTCTTCATTATATGAGCTTAGGCGCTCAACTCCTACATTTCCAGCCATCATTTCTTCTATTTCTATTCTTAATTTATATATTTCCAATGCTTTAGGTTGGGGAGTGGTCTCCTTCTCCAGCTCCTTTGTCCATCTGTCCAATTCTTCTGGGGAAACTACGGTGGCACTCCTAACCCCAGATGCACCTTCAATCAACACCTCCTTTGGTCTTGTCTGGCTTCTTGCCCCCGATGTACTAGTTCTAGGCTCTCTTATGGGCAAATCCATCAGAACCACAGATTCACGCTCACTTTCTTGATCCTCATCTATGAATACTTCCTTCCTCGGGGACGGGACGCTAGGAGTAGGCAGTATTGGGGTGATAACAGGAGGATGGGGACTAGCCAGGTCGTTTCTATACAGTGGAATAGCTGGACCAATAGTCACTGGAATAGTCAGAGAATCAGGATGGGGATGTATCTGGGCAATGGTCCGAACTAAATCCTCTCGCTGTCTAGCCAGGGCTTCTTTCTCTTTTTCCCGCAACACCTTTTCTGCAGAATTGTCATGCAATACCTGAGGTACCAAGGGAGGATAAATACTCGGGGCAGTCGGAGTGACCAATCGGGGTGGACCTTCTCCGAACGGCTGATAATTTGGAACCGTGGATTTAGGTCTGCAGAACCCATCCCCGTCACTGGTTTTACTGTCTGTACCCGTTCCATCTGTATCACTATCCCTCCCACATCGGGGATATTTTGCAAAGGGATTTGGAGAATGCACAGGCTCTGACTCTGCAACATAGGGAGGTGGATTTTTCATTAACAAATCTTCCAGGTGCTCATCTTCTGAGTCCCCTACGGGCATTAAGTGATGGGTCTTTTCTTTACATTTTCCTTTTCTCTCTTCTAATACCCCCATCATAGGAAATAATCCTTCAGTCAACATAGATTGCCTCCACTGTTTCATTTTCTGCTCTTTGGTCTGCGCTTGAACCCTCGGATACCATTTACTCACTCCCTTATCCATCCGGGGTTTATCTCGCTCTGCAGCCTCAATCTCCCATTCCTCCAGGGCTTCGTACTGTGTCAACCTAGGTCTAGGGTGTAATTCATTCATGCGGGTCCTTAGGTTAAACAGAATCCGACCATTAAATGTACCTTCAACAGGAAATGCTAGGACTCCGTCATCTACAGTATACTTTGCCCAATTTTCTAACCAGACACAAGTGTGGTACCCTTTATCAAACAGCATGAAGGAGGCAGGGGTATTTGGCGGGGGAATGAGCACGCCTTCCCTCGTTCTAATGGGCTTGTCAGTTTGGAAAAAATTCTTTATTTTATCAGAAAATGACAGTTTTCTCTTTACTCCATACATCATGTGCGGTCTACCTCGTATAAGCTGATCCTTATGAAATCCTAGGTACTTTGGATTCGGTATAAAATCTGGATACCACATGCAACTCTCCAAACTCGCTTCTAACTCGGCTTGATTAATTTTGTTTACCTTTGTGCTTCCAATGCTAGCGCGACTTATATTTCGCACTACCCAATCAGATCAGAGAATACAAACACCTTTAACCAATGGGTGCGCGGCCTTTTCGCAAGACAGAGTCTCACGCTTCGGCACTCACCCCTCCTTTACAAATTCAGCTCCACTACACACCCGCTGTCTTGACCAATGCCAGCGCGGCTCGGAGTGACGTCAGAGCAGCTCTCCGACTGACTCCCTCCTTCACAAGGTAACAGAAACTTTTTACTCTCTCTAAAGTGCAAGTGCACGTCTTAGTCAACAACACACAACGTTTGCCACTATGTCTGAGTGTTCTAAAGAGAAAAAAGAATTTTCTTTCACTACTAGTAAACCACTTCTGTCTACTTTTCATTCACTCTGGATAGACTTCTTTGCCTGTCCCTTCACACTAGTAACATAGAACCCGTTATTCTTCTGACTCATCCACCTTAGTCGGGGATATGTACTGAGCCAGGATTTCACCAGCGAACTATCTTACTTACCAGACAAGCCTCGGAGACCCTACTACTCCTTCCGTATGCGACCCTTACTAGGTGATATCGCAATGAAAGTTTTATAAAGGACTCGTAGCTATCATTCACTCCAGAAAACAAAGGTCCTAATTAGTGCTTCCAGTTATCCTTAACCCTGCACTAATACCTCAAACCTAGTGACTTCAACAGCTAACCGGATTCTGCTCACCGTTAGCTAAATACTTCCCCGGGGATTCGGACTACACTGAACATTCACAAACAATGGTTAATATAACATTTATAGCAGCAATGCAAAAATCATATACATTTACCTATAAATCCTTAAAACATTTCAAAATATTTGAACCAATACAGTAGAAAATCAGCAGCACATTTTATTTTCACGGTTTGTTTATGACCTATCCTGTCTACCTAATCTAACTAGTCCAAACCATCCTCTGGTTACCAGAAAATTACTGATAGAGCGCGCAGTTCTCCCGGGTCACCGAGGTTACCAATTCTTTACACGCACTGGGCCCTGGCGTGCGAATTTTCAAATACCACACTAATAATTTGGGTGATCCGGGTGAGGATTACTTGGTTTCTCCTCCTGCACGCTGCTATGAGTAATTAAGGTTTGGTTTCACCTCTGCTTACCATGTACCTGACTTACCACAGGCACAATTCTTATGACAGATCTGGAGCTAACAGGGAAAACAGCAGACAGGCCTGAGATCAGATACTCTTTATAATCAGTACAATACTTATCCACAATTTCTGTAAAATGACCACAGACACCTGAGGATGTTTAAAGCTTTATAAAAAGTTCAGAGAGAATATGACAAGGCAATAAGTGATAGGCAGAATAATGCGTCTAACATCAAAATCAACACCATAAAATAGCTATAGATTAATGCTAAGACCATTGGAGTATATGGGAAGACTAAAAAAGGTAAGACTTTTTAGAACAAAACTAGTCACTGCAACTTTATACTAGAACATAGGATGTGGATGGGGAACATGTACTTAACCTAAGTGATTTAAACTATTCTTACTATGTTCACCGCAACCATGCTAAAGGTAAGGGAAAAATTGGAACATGCTAATACAATATAACAGTTGGTAATTTTCTAAGGGAGGGGAGAGAAGTGGAACAATTCTAAAAACAATTGCATATAACTTGTTCTCAAGGTGATAGAGCAATATCACAGGCAAGAGTGCTTTATTAAGAAAATAGAGAGAGAAGACGAGAGAGAGAGAGAGAGAGACGCAAACCCACAGGTTAATATTTACCTAGGTCTGAGAGAAGACTAACCCTGGCCACGGGTCAGTTGGAAGGACGGGGACAAGGACCCTCAGGAAGGAATGCCAGAATGCGAGCAGGTACAGCTCACGGACAGTAAGGACAGGATACCCCTCAGGATTTGGGATCAGGACTGGGCTCACCAAGGTACGACCAATACCCACAGCTTCAGAAGCAACGCCAGCGTTACCCCTCTCTGCAAGTAATCCGCCAGTAACCCCGATTGGGTTTTCGAATTCCCCAGCAAAGTGCTTCGCCAGCACTTAGGATTATTTCCACCCCTTAGGAGTTTGTGGAAAATATGGACAGAGTGCTCCGCAGCACTTCAGATTGAGCACCTATAGAGTTCGTAGGGTCAGTGACAGGTCTGCTACTCGGACAAGTCGGACAATTTTCCTAAGCTAAACTAGGGCAGTTATACTGTTTAGGGGTCCCTCAGACCACCCACTAATGTTGCAAGTGACAGTTTCCCACATTATGATTGGTCAGGAGAGGTGGTGCGGTCATTACCACCTCCTAGAGTTCGGCTTTCCCATCATTATTATTCAATTTTGCACACCCGCCCCTCGGGTTCACGTTCCCAGGCATAGGAATACAGAATACAATACAAGTGTACAGCATATAGCAACAGTGTATGACAGTTCAAGGTGCAATACTGCATCTTCGGGATGGGTTCCCAGGCGCATCGAGCTTCAGGAGCCAGCTGGCTAGTTTTAGCTTCTGCGCAGTTAGGATTTTCCCCGGTCACATGTCAGGGTTCAAAGGAGCCTCAGCATGGCGTCGCTCATGTATGCCCCAGCCCACAAAGACGCGGTACATGAAAAGTAAGCGAGAACAAATTAATATCACACATAAAATGATCACACTGTATACCATGATGAAATTCTAAACATCCCTTAATTTATAATGACTATAGCATTACTGTTTAGTGCGAAAAGACAGATAGGCTGAAGCAGCGGTAGCAAGCGGAGAGCGTGGTGAGAGACAAGCGGCCATGTTTGCAACAGTGCGCATGAGCACAACTTCCCTCCAGAATTGCGAGTGCGTCACATCACATGGGTATGACCGACGCATGCGCAGACTGAATTTCAGCGAAGCAGCCGTTTTTAGTGCAAGCTTCGTTAGTATGAGAAAAGACATACAAGCAAGCATCCTGGGGACACCCGCGTGTTTGGGAAAACACTTAATAAATGACGAACAATGGTGTTAATATGATTATACGGTTTAGGCAAGGGTTTTGTATGAGAGCAGGGCGCTTACACGCGAATCCCAGCTCCATCAGCTCCATAGATGGCAGTTCTACAACTCTCTTTCAACCATTTCATCGAGATGAGGAAACCAGACTTGATCCCTGAGAGCTCGTTTCATGTCCTTCATGGGCCACTTCGATTATCTGTTGTCGCAGGCTATGCGGAATGACAATTCTCAAACCTCTCGGGATAAGACCTTCTTGAGCGACGGACAGTTAATCTTTTAACACCATCAGTGCTGCAGCAATTCCTCCTCTGTGCTGACTCTCATTTATTCCCATTGTTCATGACGAGCTCAGCTTGTCATGAGCACACGAGCAGTGTACTGCATGACGAGCTGAGCTCGTCATGAGCATCGAAGGGGTTACATTTTTTTACCTTCAGGTATTCACGGTCACTGATGAGAGGTTGAGAGTGCTGGTTCCAAAACAGATGAATAATAGTGTCCTTTAATTTTAGCATGTAACTATTATGCTTTGTGGTAGTGACAATTTGTTCTAATGAAATGGCAGCTAGTGTGCTTGATTTTATGATGAAGTTTATGTAAGCTTCAGCCAACTTGGAAGGGGTACCAGGGCACTGCAACTGCATTCTTGAAAAATAGTCAGCAGGGTTTTGATCTTTCCATGGACGGTGCACGATTGTGTTGTTATGCTCTTGCAACCTCAGACCCCAACGTTCAATGGGAGAAGACATTCTCACCTTTGTATTGCAAAAGATAGTCAACAATGCTTGATGATCAGTCACACGTGTTAAAGGTTTTCCATATAAAAACATGTGGTAATGTTCACAAGTCAGGTTGCGAATAAGCACGTTCAGTTTAGGACAAGTTTTTGCTTGCATATGCCACAATGTGTCTTCGAGCATTTGGATGTCAGCTGTTCTGTGCAAGGATGGCACCTAACCCGACAGGGCTAGCGTCAACAACAACATCCATATGAAGCTATGGATCAAAGTCGCCCATTTCAGTGGCGTTCTCTATGGCTTGCTTAGTTTTCTTGAAGCCTTGCTCGTACTCAGGTGACCAATGAAATAAAAAGTTCTTTTTTCATCAAGCTCTCTTAATGGAGCACTGACAATGGCAAAGTCTTGTATGTATCTAGAACAATAACTGTCCATTCCCAGGACTGAACGGAGCATGGAAATTTCTTGTGGGGTATTGGCAGTAGACAACGTCTGTACTACGGCTGGATCTGGTGTCATAGCTCCATCAAAAAAGATATGGCCAAAGAATTTCAAGTTTGTCTAAAGGAACCCACATTTTTCAGCATTTAAAGTCAAACCGACATCAGGTAGCAAACACACTTGTGTAAGAGCTTTATCGTGCTCCTTCTGAGCAGCTCCAAAAACTAATATGTCATCTCTATAATTAAAAGCATTCATGACAGGCTATATGATATGTCGAATTACGTCTTGGAAAAGCTCTGCTGCAGATTACAAACCAAAACTCAGTCTTTTATATCGGAACAAACCAATATGTGTAGAAAAGTTTGTAATGACCCTGCAATTCTAGAAAGTTCTAACTGATGATATCCTTTATTTAAATCAAGGGAAGAGAAAACCTTTGCACCATTTAGTTGTATTATCATTGTCAGCAATGTGCGGGCCTAGATGTTGTTTGCTTTTAATTGCCTCATTGGCCTGACGCATATCAACAGAGATGCGTAAATCTCCTTCACTGTCTCATTTGGGAACTACCACTATGGGAGAAACCCATGGCATCAGACTAGTGGAACGCTCAAGGATAACCCGGTCGAGTAATGATTGAATTTCTTTTTCAACTGTATTCTGTGAATGACATGCAATCTGTCTGTCGTTGAGTAATCAGATGAATGTCCTCATTTAAGTGCAAGTGTACATTCATAAACTTGAGTTTTCCTAACCTATGAAATAACGAAGGGAACTGACTAACTATTTTGTGATGAGTATTCATGTTATAATTCACTGATATCAGGCCCATATCAGCAGCTGCACTGAAGTTGTGTAAACAGGCACTGGACACCGTACCTTGAAGTACATGAACAAGTACTTGCACTTTTGTTTTCTTATGCATTATCTTGGCTACAAATGAACTTTCACTTAGTAATGGCATTGATGCAGCCCATGTGTGCACTTTAGTTTTCGATGGCGTAACTCGAAGCAATGGAGATAGTTCATTGTACTTTTCCTCAGGCATAATGTTTATCGACGCACTACTAACTATGTCAAAAAGGTATGAACACCAATTTAGCTTTGGAGTAATCTTCAAGCAATGTTTGAATGACTGGTGCTTTTTCATGGCGATTCTTCTTTGCCTTATGTTTTTCTTCACGTGCGACCAGTCCGACATATGCACGCTTCTCTGAGGTGAACATTGACATGGCACAGCCATTGTTTTCACTTTCACTTGATACTGATACAGAAGAACCTTTCAACAATGAATTAGATGATGATCAACTTCATTCTGTGTCAATTTGTCTCAGCAGGTGTTGCTGCTTGGCCTTGTGTGCGTGCTTCCAACGTTGTTTGTGGAATGTTCGCCTTTCCACAGCTGTTAGAAATCTGTCCAATGGTGGGACACTTACCTTTGTGTGGAAACGGCAAACCACAAGTTCTTTTTTTGTGGAGACATCACTTTGTGTCCCTCTTCCTTGATATTTGCCTTACTTTTCATGTTCATGACTGACTCACTCGGGACACCTCCATGTCAGCCGCGTGTGGATCAGCACGCTCTTCAGGGATGGCAGCCATGAGAACTCACTCCAGGCTAAGAGTCTCTCTCAGCCTTCGTCATCTGAATGACGAAGGCAGGCACCCATCAATACCTCTGAGACGTATAGCTTCTTCATCATTAAATTCACTTAATTTACAGTGTTTGATGAGGGTATCCAGTCTCTCAACGAATTCATCAATGGTTTCATCTGCATTCTGTCATTCTTGACTGAAAATGTAATTCTCGTAATCTACATTTGGCAATCGATTGAACTTGAGATTCGAAGCGGATTTGATCTGACTGTATGTAATTTTGTCAGCTCGTGGCATTTTCCTTGACTTGTTTTACACCTTCACCAGAAAGATTCTTAAGAAGTCTTTTCTGTTATCAGCTTCTTCTATTGCCTCACTGAAATCCTCAAATGTATTTGTCCAAGCAGTCCATATGCCGCCAATATTTTGTTTTTTGGCAGTATCGAATGACGAAGTTGGTTTAAGGAAGGCAGCGGGATTGTAAAAATGTTTTGAGAATGGCTGACACGGAGGGTGGAGTCTTCGCTGGCCCGGTCTGCTGTCCACTAGGACCTGCTTCTTCCATGCCATCTCTATGGCCCTCTGCTGCTCTGGCCTCTGGGTCACCCTGGACAGTTTGTGGAGCCTTGACCTCCCTTTTGGTTTTCCTTGGAGCCCAGCTTTAGTGGTGTTCTGCTTCATGAATGGACAACTCCATAAGTATTATACCGGGTAAATCTTCTGGAGCCCCTTCACCCAGCGCAGTGGTATGATGACTCTCTTTTCTCAGTTCTAGTAAGTAGACAATCTCTTTACATTGGAACAGCTTTGCTCTTATGCATTCTTTTGTAATGTTTGATGCCTGGTTGATTTCTGCCTCAAAGCCCCTCTGATCGCAGCTCTGACTTGCACTTGGCCTTCACTATAGGCTGCTCTTTCAAAATCTGGTTGCATCTGCCTTTAGCATTATCACTCTGTATGATGTATAGCATGAAGTTGAGTAGTAGAGCAGTACATCTGTTCGTCCCTTTTCAGTTGGTTCTCGGCCAATGGAGTATAGGCTTCTCAGTGATGCTTTCATTAGCTTCAAATGCTTTACACTGAGCTGGGGCTGCACTTTGACTCCACATATGCCGTCAATTCACCACTTTGACTGAGGCACACATGGCTTGCATGATCAGTGTGCAGGACCACGGCAAACTCTCTGGGAGAGCACTGTCGATCTTCGGGTAACTAATCCCCTATCTCGCTGCCAGCTGTAGTGTCCTCCCCAGCCTGGGCACTCACCAATGATTATGCCTCACACGAAGGGTAGTTTTACATGTCTTTTTTCAGCAGCGTGTAAACGCGAGCTCAACATTCTGAACCTGCATTCACTTCACTACGCTCTAACACTTACGTCACAGGTCTATAAAGTCTATCAGGAGCCAAAAGGGTCCAGTCATTAGTTACTACCCTGCCATCATGTCATCTTAAACACACCTGACGCTGCCCTCCTAAACCCGTTGCCAATCCCAATCTGCCCTGTTCAGGGATGTAACGCCCACTCGAAACACCCTGAAGAGAGTGTCCCCATCACCTTCCCATATGACACTAAGGAGTGATTGATGCATGTTCCTGTCCATTTTCTTTTTTAGCACTGTATTTTAGTGCACAGCAATAACTTCAAGTAAAACAAGCACTGGCAATACCAATGGGTCTAGCTTATGAATTAAGTGACAAGTCAGATCTAAAAATCTATGTAGATTAATGACTGCCCTAGGCCTATCTGTGCTGCTGCTAGAAAAAAACTCCATAAATGATCAAGTTATCTAACACACTTTAATAGCATTACAAATGTCATGTGTGTGCCCCTGAAAGTTCAACCTCAGGCAGCTGGATAAGCAAAATGATCACAGCTGTGTGGAAGGGAAGCACTTTCAAGTGAAAGCACACATCTTTAGCCTAATCAAAACATGTACTCCCAACATGTGTGCGGAGCCAACACCCTACTCTAGTCAAGCTCAGTGGAGAAGTGTGGCTCAATGGTTAGAGGAGGCATACCCGGAAGCTGAGGTCAGACCCGGGACCAGGTTCAATTCCCGACGCGGCAGGGTCTGAGCCCAAGTGTCCACGGACTCGATAATTCTCACTTCGGTGCCTACTTGAACCACGGGTTCACACTCTGCAACTCTGGGCAATAGCTTGCTTAATCTCCACTACGGCCCCCCGCGGCGGGATGCCTGGCCTTCAACTTGGTGATGCCCAGTACGGGTTATCTCACAGGGAAAAGCCAGGACAGTTACCCAATGCAAGCGCCGGGACACCCCGTTGGGGTAGCCGTGCGCTATATAAGATACACTAAAAAAAAAAAAAAAAAAAAAAAAAAGCTCATATAACTGGCTAGTGACAGCTGCACTGTCAAGCCAGGCGATAACTAGTAGGCAAAATAGAAGAAAATAATTGTAATGAAGACCAAAGTTAAGGAAACATGACAAGTTTTAGATGATGGAAAACTTTAATGGAGTCTGTTCATCGAATGGATTAGTACTCTTTGATTAGTGTCAATGGCATTATGCTATGGATTTAAAGTGAATGAGCAAATATAATGTCAATGAACGATAACCTTTCTACTTGCAGTCATTATATAGCTTTCCCTGTCAGTACCGTGGAGGCTTGACTCTGCCAAATGACAAGAAAGTAGTGGGTGTTCAAGTCATGGGCAGGCTGACATTGTGTGGGTAAACGGAAACTTAAAAATAAATCTCTTTGGATGCAGATTATGGTTGCCGATTTATGAGTTCACAGACGGTGACAATAATAGGATTGCAGACCTAGGATACCTAAAATTTCCTCCCGACTTTAAGCCTTGAAGCAAATAGTAACACAGAAACGCTATAGTTGTTCCACATGCAATGGTTCCCAGTACATCTCCAGGGCACATTGCAACTATCACAGGAATTAGGATGTTTTTGTACCTTGGTCTAATGCTGTATTGATTTCCTTTGTTATTTCAAATCTTGCTGGGCAATTATCATGGTAGAGGGCTTAATGAGAGAATTCATTGGGAGAATGACCACAATTGATAATGGTTTTCTGTATCGCCATTTCCGTAAACGTGCAAGTGTATTTCTGGAGACCAGGTCTCATATCTACAACTATGGAACTACAGTATTCCTGAAGGCCGAGCAGAGGGTGAACCAAGCGCTTTGTGAGGACTGCACTAGGCCATCAACAGGGACATCCTAATCCTGCACCATCCTTGTAGCTGCGAACAATGAGGAGACGTTTGGAATCTGGATGTACAGACCCCTCGCAAGGGTTTAGGTGGGCAAAACATTAGGTGGCCACCACGAGTGTGGGTGAGAATTGTTACAGGTAGGGCTCCACTTCATTAGCCAGGAGAAGGGGTCCCTCCGACATATGATGTATTGAAGTATCTTTCCACCACTGCCGAAACAGAGAGAACAGTCTATTCTGTTATTTCAATTTACTGAAAGCAGGAGGGCTTGTCTCTCAGTCTGGCTCAGGTACCCATGTCTTTGACTCACTTATTCACTATCTGAACTCTCAGACAGGTGAGAGAATTTCATGGACCTTACTAGGGTAACTGAGAGATTTCCCATGTGGAGTCACCATTCCCTACTCTGTAGTTTTAGCTATCATGACAGCGGTCACTGCCCAGATGAGGCTATATCACTCAGTTCGCTCTATACCCACAACTGTAAGGCAGAGACACTTAGGGCCTCATTACGATGTCGGTCTGAAAGGCTCCGAAAAACATTCGGATTTTCCTAACTCATGTCGGAACCCATGTTTCCGACCAACTCTGAAGCATTTCCGACAGACCGATTATGATAGAAGGTAACTGTTCGGTCTTTCGGACCAGTATTTGGAGAGTCAGAGTCAGTCAGAGCCGAATTGTACAGGTCTATGCACTGCGTTTCTGACCGATGCATTATAATGTCTGATTCAGACAGCCTTTCCAGATCGGTCAGTCCGACATGAAACAGCTGTTGGAAACTGACTTTGGGGGGCCTGTAGCAGGCCCCCTTCACCCGGAGGCCTCTGGTTAGGGCCCGTGGGAGTACCCATGGGACCCCTCTTTACACCCATGCACAGTGTGTCAGGCACCATGGGGTGCCTGTGACAGGGTTCAAGGTTTTCCGAAACCGTCCCTTTTTTTCAATGGGAGCCTGTGTTGTCAGTCAGTCGGAACACAGGCTTCCATTGAAGTCAATGGGAGTCCAACCAAACGGTGTTCGGAAAACTTAACAACCGGTCGGTTGGACTCGCCGAACCCGAGTTAGTCAGAACCGATTCCGATAAGGAGTCGGTCACCATGCCTTCCAGCCGACATCATAATGAGGCCCTTAGTGCGGTATGACATAAAGTGCTGCAGGTTTGCTTACGGCCAATGTTAAAATATACTTCCGAATCACAGAGCCTGCTGTAGGCCTTCCCTAGCAACAGTACAGTGATTGCAGATGTGCACCAATTACAGGAGTAGTAACCTCCTATCATGGCATGGGCAATCTGTGTAAAAGAGGCTTACTTCCAAAAAGATGTCAGAATACACTGCCCCACTATGAGAGGTTTTGCAGCATTTACCACTCGAAATATTTGAGAAAGGATGATTTACATTGTACATCCTAGGTGCTTGCATTTACTAAGTCCAAACTGATTATCGTTTGTGGTTGTTTCTACCAGCTGGTCAACATGCCCGATTTACAATAGTATTTGCACATGTAATTCACCCGTGTAAAACCCAGTTCTGTGCATTTTACGTATGGCAAAAAAAAATAAGGATTTCCTTTCAGTACCGGCTAGAATCACAGTGGTATTGGCGTTGGTCATGTCCAGGTTGACCTATGCAAATGCACTATATGCTGGCCTGCCAAAAATCCTGCTGAAAAGACTTCAGGTTGGTCAAAATATGGTGGCTAGGCTGGCTCTTGGTCTTCCCAGACAAGAGCCCATACTATGCATCTGTGTACTTTGCACTGGCTCCCCGTGGAAAAAAGGTTTCTCTTCTAGTCCTCTTTATTAATGCACAGAGAGCTCCATCACTCAGGACCTGGTTATTTATCTGTCAGGATTGCTGACTACAACCCGGGAAGAGTATTACGGTCTTAATGATGAAGCATTATTTAAGAAAAGGCTCAAGACTTGACTCTTCAAGCAGTAGCTGTCTTCTTCTTTTTTCTGACTATACTATTTAGCACCGGGACACTCTTTTAAGTAGGCGTACGCTTTAGAAATCACTTTACATTATCATCTATTCCTAGTTCCTCTGAAAAAGTCAGTGAACAATTTGTGGACCATCACAAATTTGTTGCAGCGAGTTTTCTACCCTGAAAACATTTATAGACGTAATCTTGTCCAGAGCAAAAGTACATTTCGAGGTGGATAAGGGGAGTGGACACCTCCGAAAATAAGGAGTTGGGCTGCATAGTAGATTATCAGAAAGTTATGAAGTGGGAATGCAGTGAAATGAAATTTCATTTCCACAGGTTCAAACGTAGGCAGCAAACGCTATATAAATGCAACCCTTTTGTCCCTTTTGTATCCCTCCCCTATCCTTCTCAATGCAAATAATCTGACTAACATATCCACCACGCAAATTACTTTCATATTTTCACTATACTAATTCCCCCTCATCCTTTAAGGGTTCAGAAGTAGCGTGCTACTCACTGAAAAAGCACTTCAGCACCCCATCAAGGGTAGCAAGCCCTATATAAATGCAAACCTTTTTACCTTCTCTATCCCTCCATTATCTTCCTCAATCCAAATAACTAACATATCCACCACTAAAATCACTTTCATATTTTCACTATACTAATTCACCACTAATCCTTTCTGGGTTCCGATGTAGCATGCTACTCGCCGAAAAAAGTGCATCAACACCCCATCAAAGGTAGCAAGCCCTATAAAAATGCAAACCTTTTGAACTCTTCTAGCCCTCCACTATCCCTCTCAGTCCAAATAACTAACATATCCACCTCTCCAATCACTTTCATATTTTCACTATACCAATTCACCACTAATCCTTTATGGGTTCCGGAATATCGTGCTACTCGCTGAAAAAGCGCTTCAACGCCTCGTCAGGGGGTAGTACGCACAATATAAATGCAATTACAATACAATACAGCTGACACTTGATTTGCTTCTCTGTCAGTTGATCAGCGTGCAATTACATCTTGCACTCTGTGACTGCGTCAGCGCGCCTGGCGTTCTCGTGAGAATTTACTGAAAACAACGGTGTAGGCCTAAACAAGGAAGCTTCCAAGGTGGAGTTTTGCATTATGGACCACTTTAGTTTCTTCAATGTTACGAGGGATGCTAGAAGCAAGACTTTTCTATTGATCAATGTGTCCCACAGGCTTCCAGGGAAGCTTGCGCCTCCACAGCTAAGTTGTTCGGCCTCCAGAGTAGGCCGCCCGAGGCCCTCGGCCTCTAGACACGTGAACCTGAGGGACGCCCGGTGGGGCGCGGCAGCTGATACCTGAAGGAGAAAAGGTCACGGCGGACTCCGGGCCACGCTGAGGGCCGCACTGACACTTAGCAGTGATGGAACGGCCAGACTCATTTCGGGGGCCTCTGATTTCCATCGCAAGACGAATGACCCCCTCGGTCCGCCCGTTCCCCGGCCTGCATCTGTTGATTTTCCCATGTCTGCGTCACCCCGGGAGCTCCACGCATCGGCAGATTCATCACTGATAGAATCTGCGGCCGAGACCTGCAGCCTTTCATTTCGGGGCCACAAAGACCTGCTCAAGTGGGCTGTCTCGATTCAGGAGCCGTGTGTTCTCCTAGATTAAAGCGGCGGCACCGGTCACACAGTAACTGGGAAATAAATATTGGTACTTTCCCACAGGAGGGGCCGCTTTGGAGGCGGAAATGGTTTTGCAGGCCATATTTCACCCTGTAAAGTGTTTCTCTAGTTTGGGAGAAGGCTCAACACTACAGAATTCTACAGATAAATCCCAAAGGTATGCCACCCCTAAAAAACCTACAAAACACAAAGTGAATTTGTAAGACCACATAGTTATACCCATTCAGTGGCAAACCCCTCCCTCTCATGTCAACGGACAGTACATAAACATTGGGCACCCTATCTGCAAAGCACTTTCATCACCAACCTTCTCTCTGTTTGTTTTTTTTTACAACCAAATTTTATTGATTTTCAAGTAAGTTAGTTACAGTCACATGCCCTATGCACTTCCAGTCTATAACATAGGACATGCCATTAACAATCTCGGTCCATTTATGAATCCCAACGAAACTATCCCACCTCCCCCCTTGAGTTGCGCGTATGTGTGCAGATCCTGAACTCTGAGTATTTGTGGGTTCTAAGTTGTCAATTGTCTTGGTCTCTTACTAGCCTTGTTATTGGCGCTCTCGTCTATTCTGTTCCTCCTCAGGATTTCCCGGTGGTGGGGAGCCCGCCTCATCATTGTCTTGCCCACCCGCTGCTAGTTCAGTTACTAGATTCTCCCAAGCTTTGTCCCTGTCTATCTTCCCTATCCCTCGGTTAGCCTCTCTAAGTAGTAGTCTGCCTTCTACCCTGCCCATTTCTCCAATTCTCTTTTCCAGGAAGGAATTCTGGGCTCCCCAGTGCCTTCCAGGTTCTGGCTATCTCTCTTTTGGCCAAGATATAGGCCACATCCTGAAATCTCCCAGTCGTTTTGTTTTTGGCCGTGTGTGGGAACCACCCTAATAGGAAATGTTTTGGGGAGTGCGGGAGTTCCTTATCGATGAGGTCTCCTATCACTTGTCTGATCTCTTCCCAAAAGGTCTGCAACGTGGGGCAGCTCCAGAAGCTGTGAATGATATGCGCCTCCCTCTCGGCGCATCTTGGAAGAGCTGTGGCATCTACGCCAAAGTGTCATCTAATGCGGGACGGTGTCAGATATGCCATATGCAGTGTGTAAAAATTAATCAATTTGATACACGCATTTCTGGACACTTTCTGGGTTCTCTCCAGAATCTTGTCCCATTCTACCTCTGGGATCTGTTTGCCCAAACCCTCCTCCCATTGTAATCGCAAGTGTTCTAGGAGCTTCTGCATATCTTACCTCATTGCCTTATAGAGGCAGGAGACTGTCTTGATTCTCCCTGCTGAGGGTGCTGCGTACCTACATCCCGACAGGGCTCACGGTTCCGTACCTCCTCCACTCCAGTGTTGCCTAATCCTCCTGGTAAGGGCTGCATGCCTAAGGAAGTGCCCCCCCTGTAGATCATATGCAGCCTGGACTTCTCGAACAGGAGTAGCTCAGAATCGTGATAGAGATCCCCCATCTTTGTCGGTCCTGCCGCTTCCCAATCTTCTAACCACGCCCAATGAGCTCCCTGTGGCAGCCATCTCAGCATTATGATCGGTATGTCTGGGGAGTAGGGGATCTTGACTCCCACCCGTCTCAGGTTCCAAGTCCAACAGCGTACCACCACTGTGGTCTCCATAGAATCGTCTGACGCGTTCTGTCAGGCCCTTAGGAAAATCTCAGCTGGGTTTGTGGCATCCAATGCGGTAGGGTATTGTTCCCGTTCAGGGTCGCGACTTGCCGCTAACCATTGGATCATCCAGTAAAACTGGACGGCAATGTAATACCCCTCAAAATCCAGGGACGCCAGTCCCCCTTCTGTTGTCAGACGCTGCAATGAAGTCAGCGCTACTCTTCTGCGCACTGATCCCCACATGAACAACGTGACAAGTGAGTCAAGATCTTTGACTATTGCTCTCGGGATTCAAATCGGCAGGGTTTCAAAGTAGTACAGAAGGTCTAGGAGGACTGCCACCCGCCCGCCACTGAGAGCGGCAATGTGCTCCAGAATTCCATTGCCGACTTCACTGATCTGATTGCTCTACCTACATTTCCCTCTAACAGCCCTGGCTGTTTGTGATATATTTTAACTTCCAAGTATTGCAGGCAGCTGGGCTCCCATTTCAGGAGGCCAAGATCAGGTGGCGGGCGCGCATTAGGCATCATGGGGTACAGGCTAGACTTCCTCCAATTAACCTTAAGGCCAGAGATGGCACTAAACTGGGCTAGCGTTCTCTGCGCCCCTCTCAACTCACCCTCCCTATCCCTGAGGAACAGTAGGAGGTCATCTGCATATAATGCAATCGAGTGTTGTGCTCCCCCCCACTCTTAAACCATTGTAGTCTTGACCGATCCGCGCCCTGAACGCCAACGGCTCCATGGCCAATGCAAACAGGAGCGGGGAGAGGGGGCACCCCTGTCACGTACCCCTCTCCACCCTCTGCATGGGAGAAATGGTTAGTCCAGTGCGCACACGGGCCGTGGGTGATGTATACAGTAACCGTACCCATGCTATGAACCCACCTCTTAGGGCCATCTTAGACAAGATCTCATAGAGTTAAGGCAACTCCAGGCTATCAAAGGCCTTTTCAATATCCACCGCGAACACTGCACATCGTGCTTATTGTACCCAGTGGGGTTCATAACGGAAAATAATGCCTAATATTTATGGCCGTGATCTGGCAAGGAATAAACCCTGCTTGGTCCACATGGACCAGGCCAGGCATATGCGGGAGAAGGCGTGTCGCAAACATTTTACTCAGGATTTTATAATCCATATTTAACATGGACAAGAACCTATAACCTGGGTGATCAGGCGGTTCTTTCCCAGGTTTGGGCACCGGGACGATAAGTGCCTCTCTAGTACTTTCCGGCAGCATTCCAGCTCCCAGAGCCTCCTGATACTCTGTAGTCAATCTGGGGGCCAGCTCTGCCGCGTACGTTGCGTAGAACTCAGCCAGCAGTGCCTGGGGTTTTGTTCCTTGCCGTGCCCTTAATGGCAACTTTTACCATGTGCTGCGTTATGTCTGCCCCATGCTCTTCAACCTCCTCAGGAGCCAATCGCGTGATCCACAGGTCCTCAAGATATTCCTCCACGTCTGCATGATCGCCCTCCCTCGAACTCCTGTACAACTGCACATAGTAGACTTCATTGATCTTCGTCTGCAAGAAGTGCTGTCTCCCCGTCTCATCCTCTATTTCCACCAGTGGGTGGCTACTATTCACTGGGTTTGCTAGCCATGCTAGGAGCATCCCTGACTTGTCGCGGTCAGCGTGGGTGCGCTCTAAGTACTTGTTGTAGTCAAAGCATCTTAGCCTCTCTATCTGCTTCACCAATTCTTCTGTGGCCTCTACTAGCGTCTGCTGGAGCTCTGGGAGTCCGGGTCTCCTGCGCTCTAGCTCTCTAAGGGTTGTCTCACCTCTTCCATTTCTCTTAGTATGACTCGTCGAACCCCCGTAGTGGGCGTTATGCATTGGCCCAGCAAGACCACCTTGAAGGCATCCCATTCAGCATTTAGCTAGGAGGCTGTTCCCGCGCGGCCTCAAAGTATTGTTCTATTTCCCCCTGATCTCCTCCCGAAAAACCTGGTCTTCTAGAGTATCCAGGCGTAGCCTCCATGTAGGTATCACTGATATGGGATGCATCCATCTCAGGGAGAGGACCAATGGGTTATGATCTGACATTGTATGCGCTAGGTATTCCACTGCAGTGACATGGCACTACATGTCTGCGGAGCATAGGAAGGCATCTAGCTGTGCTTGGACCTCATGGACCACCGAGAAGTAGGAGTAGTCTCTGTTTTGAGGATGTAGGGCTCGCCAAGCATCCACCATCCCCAGTCCCTGTCTCCAGGCCGTAAACGTCTGTAAGGGGCGCGCTGCTTGCGAATTGCGCAATGGCCGGTGCGATCTATCTAGGAGCGTAACATCCACACTCTTAAAACCACCCCCTACTAGGGTAGTGCCGATCAGGTACTGTGTCAGGCAATGGCTCAATCTAGCAAAAAAGGCTGGCTGCTCTATATTAGCAAACAAAACAGGTGATGGACAGAATGTGGATCAATGTCACACATTCACCCCAGTCCAAAGATCTGGGCCCAAATCCATCGTTTTTTTGCACTCCACACCACCCTGCGTTAGACAATGGTGATATGCAAATCAGCTCTGACCCTGTGCCCCATGGGAACAGTCCAGTCCGAACTACAAAAGCCATGTCCTTCCCAGAACGGAATCAAGCATCCGAGGACCGGACCGGTTTCGAGGTAACACCTCTCATCAGCCCGGCTAGCTTGACTCCAGTGGTGTGGAGTGCCTGGGACCCACGTCTGAGCATCCCCAGCGCACTTAGGGCGGAATTTGCAAACAAAACAGGTGATGGACAGAATGTGGATCAATGTCACACATTCACCCCAGTCCAAAGATCTGGGCCCAAATCCATCGTTTTTTTGCACTCCACACCACCCTGGGTTAGACAATGGCGATATGCAAATCAGCTCTGACCCTGTGCCTCATGGGAACAGTCCAGTCCGAACTACAAAAGCCATGTCCTTCCCAGAACGGAATCAAGCATCCGAGGACCGGACCGGTTTCGAGGTAACACCTCTCATCAGCCCGGCTAGCTTGACTCCAGTGGTGTGGAGTGCCTGGGACCCACGTCTGAGCATCCCCAGCGCACTTAGGGTGGAATTTGCAAACAAAACAGGTGATGGACAGAATGTGGATCAATGTCACACATTCACCCCAGTCCAAAGATCTGGGCCCAAATCCATCGTTTTTTTGCACTCCACACCACCCTGCGTTAGACAATGGTGATATGCAAATCAGCTCTGACCCTGTGCCCCATGGGAACAGTCCAGTCCGAACTACAAAAGCCATGTCCTTCCCAGAACGGAATCAAGCATCCGAGGACCGGACCGGTTTCGAGGTAACACCTCTCATCAGCCCGGCTAGCTTGACTCCAGTGGTGTGGAGTGCCTGGGACCCACGTCTGAGCATCCCCAGCGCACTTAGGGCGGAATTAGCAAACAAAACAGGTGATGGACAGAATGTGGATCAATGTCACACATTCACCCCAGTCCAAAGATCTGGGCACAAATCCATCGTTTTTTTGCACTCCACACCACCCTGGGTTAGACAATGGCGATATGCAAATCAGCTCTGACCCTGTGCCCCATGGGAACAGTCCAGTCCGAACTACAAAAGCCACGTCCTTCCCAGAACGGAATCAAGCATCCGAGGACCGGACCGGTTTCGAGGTAACACCTCTCATCAGCCCGGCTAGCTTGACTCCAGTGGTGTGGAGTGCCTGGGACCCACGTCTGAGCATCCCCAGCGCACTTAGGGCGGAATTTGCAAACAAAACAGGTGATGGACAGAATGTGGATCAATGTCACACATTCACCCCAGTCCAAAGATCTGTGCCCAAATCCATCGTTTGTTTGCACTCCACACCACCCTGGGTTAGACAATGGCGATATGCAAATCAGCTCTGACCCTGTGCCCCATGGGAACAGTCCAGTCCGAACTACAAAAGCCATGTCCTTCCCAGAACGGAATCAAGCATCCGAGGACCGGACCGGTTTCGAGGTAACACCTCTCATCAGCCCGGCTAGCTTGACTCCAGTGGTGTGGAGTGCCTGGGACCCACGTCTGAGCATCCCCAGCGCACTTAGGGCGGAATTTGCAAACAAAACAGGTGATGGACAGAATGTGGATCAATGTCACACATTCACCCCAGTCCAAAGATCTGGGCCCAAATCCATCGTTTTTTTGCACTCCACACCACCCTGGGTTAGACAATGGCGATATGCAAATCAGCTCTGACCCTGTGCCCCATGGGAACAGTCCAGTCCGAACTACAAAAGCCATGTCCTTCCCAGAACGGAATCAAGCATTCCGTGGGTCCCAGGCACTCCACACCACTGGAGTCAAGCTAGCCGGGCTGATGAGAGGTGTTACCTCGAAACCGGTCCGGTCCTCGGATGCTTGATACAGCCTCTGTATCGGTTCTCTCTCCATCTTCTCCTTTCCGACTCCTTTGGCGGCACCTATCCCTCCTGCTTTTCCAACTAGTCGGCCGCCTCCGTGATGTCTTGAAGAAATCTGTGCCCGTCTTGGTAGTGACTTGCGGCGTGGCCGGGTACTGTGTCGCATACTTGTAATTAAGCTGCCGTAGTTGTTGCTTTAAATGTTAAATGTTAAATGTCGTATACTTGTAAAGCGCACAGCTGCCCCAGCAAAGGGGCGTCCCGGCGCTGTATACCACTGGGGAACCCATCCTGGCTTTCCCTGTGAGTTACTTCTCTGTAGGACCCCCTTTGTCATTAGACCTCTCTAGAGAAGTCTGGGAAGATTCGCACCACAAAATTGTCCACCTCTATGTCTCTGAAGCGCGCCTGGGTAAGTATGTGGTCCCGGTCTAAAATGGAGAAGCTTCGCTATCACCACCCACTGCGGTGCTCCAGGTACAGGGGGCTTCGGCGGGACTCGGTGCGCTCTGTCTAAAGCAAAGAAATTGGATAGACCCTCTGGCGCTACTTCCTATCTTATCCAGTTTTCCAGGTAAGTTAGCATGTTGGGGCATTCTATTTTCTCCGGTAGGCCTATGATTCGTATGTTGCTCCTGTGTGACCTGTTTTCTGAGCCTTCTGCACGGAACGCCATTGTCTGTACTTTCGACTCTAGCGCCGCTATCTCTGCTTCATGTTTACCATATCCGGTAGCGCCTCAGAGATTTGGCCCTCTGTGGACCTAACGCGGTCTGCTAACTTTTTATTGTCTTCCCCGAGTAGGCCCAGGTCGAGGCTGAGCGAATCAATTTTAGTTTCCAGGCGCTATCTGGATGAGGTGATGGCCTGTAGAATGTCCTGTAAAGTGGGGTCTCTGGGGCTGTCCGCCTGCAAGTGGGCCTTCTCCCCTCCTCCGTTGTCTTGTCCGCTGCGGACTCCTCCCTATCCTTGTTCTTGAGAACCTTCCCCATAGTGTCTCTGCAAACTGCGGGTCCTTTGGCGTTACTTGATTACCCAGGCAATCTCTAGTGCTCTCCCCTGTCCGCGGCATCTGGGCTCCTAGCAGGCGCTCCTTGAGCATGCGTGGCCTCTCCCTTACTTCTAGGCCTGTTGCTTCTACGGTGGCCTTGGTGTCCCTCGCCGCTCGTTCATTCTGTCAGGAGTACTCCAGGTTTATGACACAGTCTTGTGGTCCCTCCGTCTTGGCAAACAGGAGGACACAGTCGCTACACCAGGCTGACTAGAGGGGGGAAAGACTTCTCAGTGCCGTCTGCCGCAGTTCAGGCTCTGTCACCTGCCCAGTAACCAACTGCCAGTTCTCAGAACTTATTTAGTTTAGTTAGTGAAGGTGCCTACAGGTAGTCCAGTCCAGGCCTAATCAGCCCCAGCAGCCAGTGCCTCTGTCCACACCCTTTCAGCCACCTCTGAGGCTCCTCTCAAGTCGGCCTCCCCCGGAATCTCCCTGCACAGAGCAAGTCTCAAATTGGAGCAGGGGAGATATATGCCCGCGTTTGCTGCCGTCTTCTGACTATGCAGGGCCGTCGACCTTCTGCTGCCTCCACGCCCGCTCCTCTCGGTCAGGCGCCACAGCTGTGGCTTCCCTCTGCGGGGGCTCTTTATCCTTGTACAGAGTAGGTTGCGCTAGCGGGTATAAGAGGGGGCCCCCGCAGGTATGAGCGCTGCAGCTTCTGTATTGTTGTGGGCCCGCTGCTCCTCACCGCATCAGCCCTTCCCTTATCAGCGCCGCCATCTTAGCGTACCTCTCAGCCGTGCTCGGCTCCTTCCTCCCTGCCAGGACCGCCGCGGGGAGAGATCCTCCCAGATACAGGCCCAGACTCAGCAGTAGGCAGTACGGGGTGTACCCGCTGACACGGGCGCTGCAGCTCCAGTGACGCTGCTGGCCCGCTACGTTTTCTCTCGGAAGTCTCCCCCTCGCAGGCGCCCCCATCTTGCCTCTCCGAACCAGCTTAGACAGCGCGGCCGAAACAACCATTTTCGTTCGCCCTCAGGGGGTTTCAGTCCCCGATGTACATCCCTCTTTCTTGCCTGCTGCGGGGGGGGTGCCGCAGGGGGGGTCCATACTCACACAGGGTGTCAGGATGTCAGTAAAAGGCGGCCGGACCACCGGAGCTTGTGAGCTTGCTGCTCACTCCATCGGCACCTAGCCACACCCCCCTTTCATCGCCAACCTTGTCAATGGAAAAAAGGACAAAATGGTGGAGAAATATGTGAAAATCAGCAGAAATAGTTTCGAATGACTGTGGGAAAAGGGGCAAAATCAGTGGGGGTTGGAAATATAATATATATACTGGTGAAAATTCGTGTTACACTTTCTAATGCTTCGAATGGTTTGCTTGAAGCGCACAGGCCTAATCTCAATAGCCAACAATAACCTATAACACTGAACTAACCACTAACCTTGGCTTATAGAGCATTATGCTGCCCAGTATAAAGTGCTTCAACACCTTACAGGGACACTAAGCGCTATAAGTGCAATTATAATACAATACATTATTATTTTGATTGACTAAACTTCTTTAAAGTGCTCACTCAGTGTCTCTCAGACGGGCTTCCGCCCAAAACATGGGACGGAGACCGCGTTGGTTGCTGTGACAGAAGAAGCAAGGGGGATCTTGGATCGGGGAGGATCGGTGGCAGTCGTCCTCCTCGATCTAAGCGCCGCCTTTGACACTGTGAACCACAGAATACTACTACATCGGCTCCTTAGTTTGGGAGTCTCAGGGAAAGCCATTGCTTGGATTCAATCCTTCCTGTGTAACCGGTCATTTCAAGTCTTCGATGGTGATACCATCTCCCCCAGCAAACCCCTGAGTTGTGGGGTACCGCAGGGCTCCTCTTTGAGCCCGACTTTATTTAATGTGTACATGAGCCCACTAGCTGAGATAGTCCGTCCATTCGGAATAAAGATCATAACATACGCCGACGATACTGAGCTAGTGGTATCTCTCAACCTGCTCAATCCACACAATGCGCAGGTTAACCTAAAGGGCTGCTTAGAAGAAGTCAACAGCTGGATGACTTCGTCTTGCCTGAAATTGAATGGAGGCAAGACGGAGCTGGTGCTCCTCTGCAGTTCTCCTGCTTCCTCGATCAATTCAATGTGGCCCGCCTGCCTTGGCCCATCCCCTACACCGAAGGACACAATAAAAAGCCTTGGTATCTGGGTGGACAAATCTCGCAGCTTCAATTGCCAGGCGACCAAACTTTCAGCCACTTGCTTTGGGATCCTCCGGCTTATCCGGAAGATTCTCCCCCTGCTGCCCTTTGAGGCAAGACAGATTGTAATCCAAGGCTTAATCCAGTCCCGCATGGATTTTGGTAATGCCCTCTACTTAGGAGCCCCTGAAAACACCCTACAAAAGCTGCAAATAATACAAAATTGTGCAGCACGCACTCTGCTGCAGCTTCCCCGCCGTCTCTCAGTTAAACCCGGCCTCAGAAGTCTCCATTGGCTTCCGGTCAGGGAGAGAATTAACTTTAAGACCCTTTGCATTTCCCACCAAGCGTTCTGGAAAACAGGTGCTGCTATTAATCACTCTCTGATTACCCCTTACCACCCTACTAAACAGCTCCGTTCTGCTCAGTCCTTTCTTGCTACAGTTCCTAGGATTAAAAGATCAAGATGTGGGGGTCGATATTTTCCTACAACGCAGCTAAACTGTGTAATTCTCTTCCCCTTCATCTGAGATCTCAGCCCAACCTACTCCTGTTCCCCAAACACCTAAAGACCTTCCTCTTCACAAAAGTATCATAAATTCCTGTTAACAGTCTGACCAGAAGGAACAGCTTTCCTAGCGCTAGGAGGCCTCAGGGCAGCTACCGCGCTTTATAAATCTACTTTTCATTTCATTTCATTACCATGAATTGAATTGAATTGAAATGAGATTTATAATGCGCAGAACAGTAACCCGCAGGTATCAAGGCGCCTAGCAAAAATGATCAGAGAATGATCAGGAAAAAGACAAGAGACCTTACATATATGCTTGCCGAAAGAGGAGAGTTTTTAAAGCAGTACGGAAGTTCTGTAAGGACGGGAGATCTCAGGTCCAGAGGAAGTTCATTCCACCACTTAGGAGCAAGAGTGGAAAAGGCTCTGCCACCCCATTTGGCTCTACGTACACGGGGGGCTGTCAGACGCAGTTTCCCAGAGGAACGCAGGTTCCTACGGGGGATGTAGTGGGAGATGATGGACCCTATTCCGGTATCGCTATTTTTGGCGATGGCTCTATAGGTCATGCAAAGAACCTTGAACCGGATTTGGTGTTCTACCGGCAGCCAATGCAGCGTTTTCCTGGCTGCAGTGGCCGAAGAGCGTCTGGGAACATCCAGGACAAATCTGGCTATGGCGTTTTGGACCACTTGTAAGCGCTGCAGCTGGCCTTTGTTAAGTCCAGCATACAGCGCATTACAGTAGTCCAAGCGCGAGCCAATGAGGGCAACGGCTATTTGTTTCCTTGCCTGGGAGGAGAGATATTTCCTGATCCTGCGTAGGGTGTGGATCAAGCCCCAACGGGTGGAGACGGTTCTGCTCACCTGGCTGCCTAGATCAAGGGCAGGATCTATCAGCACCCCGAGATCCTTAGCAGAAGTTGTAGGGGAAGGGCATGTTCCGAGTGAGTCAGGCCACCAATTGGCTGACCAGATGTTTTCTTTCCCCCCAAACACCATCACCTCAGTCTTCTCCCCATTCAGTTTAAGAGAGTTCTGAATCATCCATTGACCAACCGCCTCCATACAAGATCTAAACTTGGAGGCGATTAGTTCATCTGAATGGGGAAGAGAGACGAGGATTTGAGTGTCGTCTGCGTAAGAAACTACCTCCATCCCGAACGATCTTATTAGTTTGGCTAGTGGGGTAACATAGATATTAAAAAGGGTCGGGCTGAGTGCTGACCCTTGAGGAACCCCACATAGCACTGGTCGGGATGGAGATAGGAACTCCCCTAGCTTGACTCTTTGTTCCCTCCCCGTGAGGAAAGAGGTCAAAAGATCCAGAGCTGCGTTCTTCACCCCCACCTCCCTCAGCCGAGATGTAAGTACTGAAGGGGAGAGGGTATCGAAGGCCGCAGTTAGATCTAGCAGGACTAGGAGAGAGGTCTGACCCTCATCTACTGTCGTGCGGATCTTATCGAGCACGATGGTGAGGGCTGACTCGGTGCTGAATTCTCTCCTAAATCCATGCTGGGTGGAGTCTAGGCATCCTGAGCTTTCCACAAAAGCGGCGAGATGCTTGTTAAGATGTGCCTCAAGCATCTTCGCTGGGGCAGGGAGCAGGGATATAGGCCGGAAGTTTTTTAGGACCCCCGGGTCCAAAGAGGCCTTTTTCAACAGGGGTTTTACTACCGCCTTCTTCCATTTTGTTGGGAAAATACCATCTCTGATGGCTAGATTCATTACCTCTAGCAACGGTGGTAGGAGGGTCTCCCTACACTGCTTGATGACTTTTAGAGGGCAGGTATCCAAAGGGGAACCAGACTTGGTCTTAGTTAGTAGTAGCTCAAGATCTTGCAAGACCAGCGGGGGAAAAGAGTCCAGGGTGCATAATGGGGAGATTTCTGTGGTGGTCAAACTCATCTCTACCCTAGGTGTAGATGTACTGAGACCTGCTCTTTGTTCCTCGAGGGCCAGGTGGATATCCTGGATCTTAGTATGGAAGAAGGGGGCAATCTTATCACAAAGATCCTGCGAAGGAATAACAGGGTCAGGGGCTTGCAGTTTGACCAAGGAGTCAACAGTTTTAAAGAGCTCCTTCGGAGAGGAGTGCGAGGAGGTCACGGTAACAAAGTATTCTTGTTTAGCCTGCACTATTTCAGCTTTGTATTTTTTAACAAGAAGTCTATGAGCCTCCTTGTTCTTGAGGTCCCAACTAGCATGCCATAGCCTCTCCTTTCTCCTCACTTCTTGTCTAAGAAGCCTGAGGGAGTCGGAAAACCAGGGGGCAGAGGGTCTCTTTCTGGCTCGGCGCCGAGATTGTGCCGGGGCCAATTTATTCAAGGCCTCGGTGGTGACCTGTTCAAAATGAGCGACTGCAGTCTGTACGCTATCTAGGCCAGTGGTGGCAAGGCTTGCAGCCCAGGGCACGAAGGAATCGCTTTTAATGTTCCTAAAGTTTCTGGCAGTCTCCATTGTATGGTTCCCTATTTTACAGGAATTCACCCTATGATGTTTCAGAAGAAAAGGGACCGCTAAATGGTCAGACCAGGAAAGATGGATCGGGTCTTTAGAAGTCAGACGGGGGTCATTGGAGAAGATGCCATCCAAAGTGTGTTCTGCACGATGTGTGGCTCCAGTAACAAGTTGCGTAAGCCCACATGATTCTAAGGCCTCAGTGAGACAAGAAGTATCCGAAAGGTCGTGCCGTTCTAGGTGGTAGTTAAAGTCACCCATGATGGTAAAGTTGTCACGGCCAAAATAAGGTTCGAGGGACTGGAGGAGGTTATGCGTGAAGTGGGTTCTCGAACCAGGGGGTCGATAGACTAAGATACCGGTGAAGAAGGGGCGATGCGCTTCTTTTATTGTGAAATGAAGTGCTTGAAAACTGTCAGGAAAATCAGGTATGGGTACTATGTGGCATTGTAGGTGATCCTTATAAAGGATCGCTATCCCCCCTCCCACTCGTCCCTGTCTATCGAGTCTGGCCAGGCAGTACCCTTCAGGGACCGCCTCGATTAGATTAGGGTCGGAAGAATCCTTGGCCCAAGTTTCGGTCACCAGCACTAGAGTGGGCGTTCTGTCCAGTACCATATCCTTCAACATAATCTTGTTCTTGATAAGGGAGCGGGCATTAACCAGAATGCCCTCCACTCCTCCTGTATAAGGACTGGATGTGACGGGGTGTTCAGAGATAGGGTGGATGGGGGCGGGATTGGGAGGCCTAGGCGAGGAGTGACAGCCACATCGTAGTGGAAGCAGAAGATCATACGGTTCATAAGAATGTGAGCAGCGCTTTTTGTGAGGTTTAAGGGCCAACAGTTCGCGAAGAGAGTAACTGCAGGGGAGAGATGACATTGTACCAGAGTCCGGGGGCCAGCCGTCCAGCGCGTCCTCTGCGCGGACGGGCGCAGACGGGCAGGACTCTGGCACGACTCCGGCGCAGGTCCGGCGCGTCCGCTGGTCGCGTCCGCTGCGCGGAGCCATTATTGCCTGTTTTTATAGCGCTTGTCTATGGCCTCCCCAACCCAGCCCGACCTAAGATGGCCGCCAAAAACCGGCGCCCAGCCCTCGGCGTCAACACTCAGCCGAGGGTGGGACCGGAGCTGCAGGGAGGGGGGAAAGATGATTTTTAAAGCGCTGCTGAGCGCTGGGGGGTCTCTACACACTGCTATAGCCTAAATAATAAAATTAGTGTGACTTATAAGCATAGTTTCCGGACAGACTGAACGTCTGCTTTTTCCCTAGGTCAGTAATTAAGTTAGTGTCGGTCTCCTTTGGGAGGCTATTACAGAAACAAGGCGCTTGAACTTAAAAGGAACTACCACTACCTGTAGATCTTGTGACATCTAGTACACGTTGATTTTTACTTCAGAGAACTCCTAACGGGTACACTGCCCAAGAGGTACACTGGAGCCAAGTGGTGAAGGCCTCTGAAGACCTTTTCCTTTTTGCATTTCTATTCATCATTCACAAGGGATTAGAAGAAAAGAAGCAGAAATATGTAGGGTTTCTGTTCCGTCTGCCACTGTCCTTTTGCCACCCCCCTCCTGAGGCATGTTTGTCTGGTTAGCATGCGCATTCAGCTTTAAAGATTTGAGTTTCTAGATGACTGAGTCCTTTTCTAATATATGTTTTTAGTTTTTGACATACTCTTGCATAACTGAATCCGTTTACTGCACTCTCACATCCTAGGTTTCCTCAAGAATGTTAACAGTAGGCAGGAAAAATATAAAATTGTGTTAATAATTTAACTTGACTTAACTGTTGGCTCTGTTGTGAAAGGCAGGTTTTATGTAATACTTGTTGGAACTGAAAATAGAATCATATTAACTGCAAACAAATCTGGAAAGGGGTCTCAACTCAACCACAATCCTAGAAATATTGTCACAAAGAAACCAGTTACCATAAGAAAACTTGAAACATTTCATGCATCTGAGGATATGCAGGAACAATGATGGAAACAGGTAAGTTGGCACTGGTCCATAACTTGAGAGCTATAATGGAACGTCACGAGCTTAACCATTGCTGCAGGAATATATTGGAGAAATTAAATATAAATGTGCTTTAAGAACGCAGAGTGAAATGAAAGATTCATGTCCCCTCAGCAAGGCTCATGAACTAAATCTTGTAATCCAAGTTATTGTGGTGGTAAGGTTGAAAGGGGGATGGAAAAGAGGAACATGAAACTAATGGCTCCTGTTGGGAAGAGTCATTCCATGGGACAAAATGGGGAGTTAAACAGCACGGATGCAGCCACTGCATAGAAAGTTATCAATCCTTCACAAAAGATAAACAATACTGGCCAACATAACAGATTTTTAAGGATGCTTCTTCTCAAACAAAAAGTATGATTAATTCACTTCCATCTTTTACAAACATACCCCATGAGTTGCAGTACCAAAGCCTTAACCGGGCGCCACACGAAAATAAGGTGGAAGCTGGATTTAAATACTTTTTAAGGACAGTATGATAAGAATGAATCCTACCTTCTCCATCTTTTTTTCCCTTTTGACACTCAACTTTATTGGGGTTTTCAAACAAACAAACAAACCAAACAAAAAGACATGACATTTCATGGCACCAGATCCCCTCCGTTTGATACAGATTACATACAGTATACCGGTAAGCTCACCTTTACAATATGTCAAATCCCTTGTGTCCAGACAGCCAGTCCAGAGGAGTAGTTTCCCATGTGCCATCCCCGCCCCTTCATCCAGTAGTCCCAACCATTTACCCCACACTTGTTTATATTTGTTTGGGCACCCTCATGCTACATATAGTGGCTCTTCCGGAGTAGCACACCAATACAAGCCCTTTAACCAATGGGTGATTGTAAAGGGGGGTCAAGGCGCTTCCTTCGAGATGCTATGTCCCTTTTGGCCACCATAGTGGCCGTGCTCAGAAAGGTTTGCGTTAGTTCCTGCTGGCCTGTGATCCGTTCCAATTGGGCTGCGGACGTATGTGTGTATTGACAAAGGTGTGGATTCCATACCCTTCAGACATTACATATGCCGAGTCTGGAGGCCCAGTCGACCAGTTACTTGGCATTCGTACGCCGATGCACAGAGGGGGTGCCAGTAGCATTCCAGTCTGGGTTCATGACTGCGGTAAAGTCCCCCCGATCACCGTTAGTCTCTGGGGCAGAGACGTAAGAACGTTTTCAAGATCATGAAAGGAGGGCTACAGAACCACTGGGGGCATGTAGGTTGTGACCAGATTGACGGATCATCCTCCCACTGTCCCGGGAGTGCCAGGAAATGACCCTGAGGGTAACGGATTTCTTGACTAACTACCAGGGGAAAGGTGTGGCGGAGGAGAATGGCTATGCCCAGTTATCCCCGTGTAAATACCACATGGAACACACTGTTGTAGCCTTATCGGGCTAGGAACGGGCAATGGTTACCATCTATGCAGCTCGATTGTGTGGGGCAGGAGCTTGGAAACTTGGCTTTTCATTGCTGCAACCTCATCTTCAACAGTGGATAACCGGGATTCGGCCTCTGAGATCCTCGTCGTGACGTTACGGAGGTCTTGCCTTGAGTGCCATGTCCACGCACACTTTGCCAATCTTAGTTTCAACAGAGTCTTGAGAAGTGCGGATCGCCTGAAAAATAGTGTCCAGATCTCCTTCGGCACCGGGGCTTTGGAAGAGGCGGTATTGGCGGTGCCCACAATGCTCGTGGCATATTGTTCCATTCAGGTCTGAGAGGGGGGGGGGATTTGCTGCTCTTTCTTTGCCCATGATAGGAGTCCCAGCTTCCTCTTGGCCGATTCAGTAGCCAGAGGTCCGACAAGGCTCACAGAAGTCCAGGGACTACCTCATTCAGTCCTGGGGGACACCCGAGGCAACCCCGGTGCCTTCCCGCCAAAGCGCAGGCCCACTAGTCCCCCCGCTCTGAGGTATTGCTTCACTCCCGTGCTCCACCAGCCACCTCTGGTTCGTATCCTCTACTTTTCTCTTTATCACCCCTGGCTGTGACCTCTGATTCTGTGCCAGATCCGTGCTGCGGCCAGGGGAGGTGATGCCCTCCAGTGCGGTGTAAGGCTGAGGATTTCAGGCCTCCACTGACCGCTCTGGGGGACCCTTTCCCTGCAGAAGGGTGGGAGAGCCTGTGTCGGTCCAACATCCAGTAGGCCTCTCAGGGATCCAGGTAAGCCTACGTTTACACAGGGGTCCAGGAGAGAAGTCCAACCAGGCCTCAGATTCCCCTCTCAGGTCTCCCATCAGCAACGGGGTTGCAGCACCCCACCGCAAGGCCCGAAGTTCACACTCTTCGAGCAGCCTGTGACAAGGCCCCATCATGAACAGTATCCAAGAGTGTATGTGGAGCTACGGGGTGGGATTCTAGCCAGGGACACTCATTTAGCAGCAGTGTCACTTCTCCACATTTCTCTCGTCGCCTCCCCTGATCTCTCGACACAAGCACCACTGGCTGCAGGTCACTAGGCACGTATTGCCGCGTGGACGAGTGGATCCCCTTCTCTAGTGAGCCAAGAGGGCGGGACTAGGGCCCGCCCAGACCCCTGAAGCTCCCAGCGTAGTCGTCACCTTTCCTGGATATGCTCTCAAAGTAGTGTGTGCCACCTTCTCGAGTCCAGGCCAATGCGTTTGGTGGGAGAACAGGAGAACCGGACCCTTGGAAAGGGGGTGCTCACCACCCCCGCAGTTTCTACTGGGTTAGGCACCCTCACCTCCTGGAAGCAGATGAGGTCCAGACGTTGGGCCTAACCATTTCTGCCACTTCCAAACCAGCATATTGCAGTTTTGGAGCTCGGCGAACCCAGCCACCGGGTCACAGTTTCCCCAGCTCCGCAATGCCGAGTTCACATTGACGGGCACGTCGTTCCTTCCTGTCTTGGTGTTGGGAGCCACGACTCCTCCCCACCGGAACCTCTGGTCCTGTACCTCCTAGATCAGGTCACGCCGATCTGCTAATTCGCAGCAGTAGCCCGCGCCAATCCAGGGTCAAGATCCACCCCGGATGCGGCTCCGATTTTCAGACTTGCTCTAGCCGCAGCCCGACGCCGCAGCTGGCTCCCACCCAGAATACCAGTGCCTGCCCGCAGCCAGTGATCCGGGGCAAGGCGGGTGTCTCTCAGGAGGGTCTGATGATCCTGGGAGGCGAGTCGGTATCTCACTCATCTCCGCCTGGAGCCTGCAGATTCCATAGAGGTTAAGAATACCTCGGTATCTTGTTGGGACTCCCGAGGGTAAGGAGGATAACTTTAGCTCCTTATCTTTAATGGGGATGTGAGCGGATGACGGAGAGGTCCGGTGCACTCCCAAAGAGCGACTGCCATCTTGACGCTCTCGGCCACGCCTGACCTTCTCCATCTTATGGTGCCACTGCTTTTAACCCTACCTTCTCCATCTTATGGTGCCACTGCTTTTAACCCTACCTTCTCCATCTTATGGTGCCACTGCTTTTAACCCTACCTTCTCCATCTTATGGTACCACTGCTTTTAATCCTACCTTCGACATTTTATGGTACCACTGCTTTTTTTATTTTTTTTTATTTTTTGAAAACCTTTATTGTGCATGAAGAAAAGAACAAATACGGGCCCACAACCGTCAGGCCGGCCACGATACTTTGAAGCACAAGTGCAAGCAATGCGGTTCCCCAGCGGCATCAGGCGACATAGCAACAATTAATAGCAGTTACACTGAATGGAATCATGTCGCCGAGGAGAAGGAGCATTGAAGGTTAATTTTTAAAGTTTTTTCCGATCTAAATACAAATCAGTGAAGAATAGGATCAAGGAGAACTGAGTCCGTACATTAGCTTCACAACATGAGCAGGCAGCATCATTAAGGAAACAACAGTAGTGGTGAGCACCCCGTCAATATGGCAGTACAGTGTAAAACAACAGGAGCATCAGTCCGCATTTACGCACCACCCACAGCGCCACCCACTCCCTACTAACCCCTGTCGCAGACCCAGAACAGAAAACAGGACAAGAAAGCGCAGAAAGTTTAGAAAAATAAGGCCCATAGAAACTAAATAAGGAAAACTAAGTCTCTCCCCCCACCCTACACCATTGCGGAGACTACGGCCTACCCCCCCCCCCCCGGCAATGTGTCTGTTGCCCATTAAAGAACCCGAAATATAGACCAAGAAAAGAAAGAAAAGAAAAAGGAAACGGTAAGAAAAATAGAAGATTTTTAACTCTTGAAATATAGGGAGGAAGAAAAGAATAAGCTATTCTACCACTCCCAAAAAAGAAGAAGGCGGGGAGGAGCCCACACAATAACAGATCTCCCGGACTCCCAGCCATTTGCAACTCCCATACCGTGCGAGACAATAATATCGAAAGGCATAGTACCAAAAGGGGAGCAGAATCAGGTACACCCAGGTCCCCGAGTCAGTACATGAATTACCACCCGTCTATAAAGATAGACAACAGGATATGTACAGCTCCACCCCACGTACGAAAGTGCCAAGATAAACAACAATAGCAGAACAAATGTGGGGAGCCATAACTACAACACTCGCCAGAGAGGCGGCCCAGTCCGAGATCGCACCAGACAGACCAACAAAAGTTAGCACCCGGAAACCCCTAGCTCTAATCAGGTCGCGAGCGACCACTACACCATGATACTCGACAGGAGCCCGCCCCAGCTGGAACAAAGGAACAAGATGGCCGCCTTAGGTAGCGCAGAGACAAAGAAGAGCAAAATGGACGCCACCCTTAACAAACAGTCCCCCTGTCCCAATGAACATCTTTGACAAAGCAGTCAGGCACCAAAGAGAATGTAGCAGAGCCAATAGCTCACAATTCACCAGGATAGCCAGTTATAGCACCGACTGTGCCATAGACAAAGGTTGCAATGTCACGAAGGATGCCTTGAATGTAAGAGCAAAGCAGTAACTAGCAATGACAAAGACAGATGGGGGAAAACAAGCTTCATTATGCGTGTGATCCGTGCCGCCACTATATATAGCATTCTAAACCCAATCCCCGCCAGGCAAGAAAGCAATACAACAAAGAAACTGCCTAACCCTGGCCCGATCTCGGATGCCCCTCTGAACCCACCCCTCGATGAATGCCAACCCCCTCTACAACAGAGAAACAAAATGGGCGCAAAGAAGAAGGGGGAGACTCATAGATACAAAATGGTCTGTGCCAAATACCCAACAGTGCAGTGATCGCAGCCAAAAGAGTCTCCAAGTTGTTATGATAGCACAAATACAACAGGGGAAAAAACGGAGGCTTCAATGAGAGAGTCTTGAAGGGAGCCAGAAGTCGCCTAGCCGGCAGCCTCAGTGTCGATAGTGGAAGCGAATACAAAGAATCAGTCCCCGAATGTGGAAACAATGTAGCACAGGCAGAGTCGGTAAGCGGTCGTCTACAGGCGCCAGTCCAGTCGACCCGGGTCTCTCCACTGCTGGAAGCACTTGGCAACACAGTAGCAAACTCAGGCACCAGCAGGGGATAGTGCAATTGTTGCTGGGAGCAGTCCCTCCGCATCTGCTCCAAGTCGAAGGCTATGTCATCAAGTTTCTTGCTCAGCCTGTGGGAGCCATGAATCAGCGCTGATCGCAGTTCGCCAAGGGCAGACAGGATATCGCCATAGGATAGGGTAGGCTGCGGTCCGCCTGTGCCTGGAACAGAAGTGGGTATAGTCAGTGCAGACCCCGGCCCGGCCATGGTGCCGCAGGCACAGGGCGAGGGTGGGCAGTCTCCTCCATTCCGCGAGTCAGCGGGTACATCCACAGCGCCCCCAAGCCGGTCACAAAAACATGGGGGGGGGGTGCGACAGGAGTCAGCAGTTGCCCCGTCTCCCATTGCAGCCAGCTATAGCCCAGCGTCGCCAGCGAGGGGCCCCCGCCGGCCTGAACAGGCAATCAGGGCGAACGGGCGGTCCACCGAGTCCAAGCAAGTCCCGCAATGGAGTCTAGGCAGCCCTCACCCAGCACGTAACAAAGGAGCCGGTCGTGCAGTGTATTCCACCCTCCAAGCGCAAGGTAGTCGCGGTACACAACACTCCACGGCAAGCGGTGCGCCGTGGTCCGCGATCGAGAAAGAAGCAGCTCCTCACAGATTGTGGGTGTCCTGCAGGCAGGCTGGCCGTCTCCGCTCCGTCGAGGTCCGGCATCCGGCGGCGATTCACACCGGGGTCATGGCGTCGGGGCGGGCAACGGTCTATCTTCGCATTCCGACCGAGCTGAGGTGTCGGAGGGACATGGGCGAAGTCAGCGCGCAGTCCCCGATCGAACAGCCAGTGAATTGAGCAGGATATCAGGCAAGATAGTAACACGGGGCTCAAGGGCTGGCGGAGCCGGGAGCTTACACGTCTGCTCCGGTCGCCATCTTGGCTCCTCCCCCGGTACCACTGCTTTTAATCCTACCTTCGCCATTTTATGGTAACACTGCTTTTAATCCTTCCTTCTCCATCCTATGGTACCACTGTTTTTAATCCTACCATCTCCATCTTATGGTACCATTGCTTTTAATCTTACCTTCTTTATTTTATGGTGCCTCTGCTTTTAATCCTTCCTTCTCCATCCTATGGTACCACTGCTTTTAATCCTACCTTCTACATCTTATAGTACCATTGCTTTTAATCCTACCTTCTTTATTTTATGGTACCACTGCTTTTATTCCTACCTTCGCCATTTTATGGTACCACTGCTTTTAATCCTTCCTTCTCCATCCTATGGTACCACTGTTTTTAATCCTACCATCTCCATCTTATGGTACCATTGCTTTTAATCTTACCTTCTTTATTTTATGGTACCTCTGCTTTTAATCCTTCCTTCTCCATCCTATGGTACCACTGCTTTTAATCCTACCTTCTACATCTTATAGTACCATTGCTTTTAATCCTACCTTCTTTATTTTATGGTACCACTGCTTTTATTCCTACCTTCGCCATTTTATGGTACCACTGCTTTTAATCCTTCCTTCTCCATCCTATGGTACCACTGTTTTTAATCCTACCATCTCCATCTTATGGTACCATTGCTTTTAATCTTACCTTCTTTATTTTATGGTACCTCTGCTTTTAATCCTTCCTTCTCCATCCTATGGTACCACTGCTTTTAATCCTACCTTCTACATCTTATAGTACCATTGCTTTTAATCCTACCTTCTTTATTTTATGGTACCACTGCTTTTATTCCTACGTTCTCCATCTTATGGTACCACTGCTTTTTTCAGACTATCTACTGTTCGCATCAGGTAGAAGCTAATTAGGGGCTCCACAAGTGCTGGGCCAATGTGCTCAGGGGTTAGGTGTATATCTGGAGGTACATAGAAAAGGAAGGAAGATGCAATCATATGCTAGTTCAGTGTCTCATGGTTGAATAGAACTTGGATACTGCAGTGATGAGACCAGAGGCCATTCAGGTTTCAGATAAAAAAAATTGTACTGTAACCTAACTCTACAGGTGCCTTTAGAAATAACACACTTACATGGACTTGACTGAAGCAATTGGCAAAAGGTAAGTCGGAAGTTTCAAACAAATCTTAGAATGGGAGAATGGTTGGAGGAAATGGGTAAGTTGACGTCACTTGACGACTAAAGAACGAGTGACTTTTCGAGTGATGGGAATAATTACATTCAAAAACATCTGGGATAGTGACACTGACATATGACTAAGTACCCCCTACCCCCGAAGGGTGGGAGTTGTCTCAGGCAGGGGAGGGCAGCTAGAGGGAAAGCAGAATTATGCTGAGATGGAATATTAACTTGAGTCGTCTTAGAAATATGTTGTCTGATGATCGGAATGTTGAAAAAAGCGAAACAGGACAAAACATATATATGCTGACATAGAGGTCAATTAGAAAGTACTGGCTATATGCGTTTTGACTTCGGGCAGGTTAGAGAGGAAGTTTGCATTGGTGATGCATGGTAAAGTTTTCCTACTAAACACAAATTCACCATAAGCAAAGCAACTCAGCAAGGCCCACTTCCAGAGAGGTCTTCATGCTGCCCGGTGGGTCGGACATCCTGTAGTGGGAAATCAGTGTCTGCCTGCAGCAACATCACTGCAAAAGTACAGAGAGGTGGGCAGCAGTGTTGCTGGGATTGGACAGGGGTGCAGCAGCCCGAGAGGTTGTGTGATCCCAGGTCCATCATAGGGCAGTGAGGGGTTGTGGGCGGGACTGAACTAGTAGGTTCCTTCCTTAATTAAATATAGTAGTCGTCCCTTTTACAGCTTTATAAACAGGTCTAACTGGAGTTGTCTCTGGGTACATTTGGGCAGATTAGTGTGTCGCCAATATGTCAGACAGCTACACTGTTTGGGGTGACAAATTCCATATAATACATCTAAGCAAATGCACTTCAGGAAACCCAGCCTTTATCTACAGGATGGTTAGACCTCAAATAAGGCAATATAGAATACGGGATGGTGGGGAACTCGAGACTAGCTTTAAATGTGATTATTATGAGGAGTAGACCCGTAGTCGAAGTGCATGAAAAATGCATAGAAACTGTGATGCTGAGCACAATGGGGGAGCGGTCATTTACTGTGGGGGTGTGGTCAAAGGCATGGCTAAAAAAATATTAAGTAACTTTTTTCAGTCTTTTAGTTTCATGTAACTACATATAAAATAACACAGAGCTTAAATTAAAATGCAATGAATGTTAATCAGTGGGAAATTCACTATTGCACATTATGAATGAAGCCTCCATTAGTGAATGCACTGCACCAGAGAGCCACAGAATTGAATCCTGGTTGGTGTAGTTGAGAATACAGACTTGTGTATGGTTAGTGCTACAAGGTTCCAGTTTGGGACAGAAATCAGAGAACATGCAAGTCGTTGTTTAAGACTTGTATTACACGCAGTATAGGATAGGCTGCTCTAAAATGCTTCCAAAATATAGATTTTATTATCACCCAGCATGTAGATAATGTAAAAATTGTTTTATAACTTTTTTTTAAAAGCACACACTTCACAGCTTAGCTGGTAGCTCCCTTACAAAACCACTCAAAAAGAATACATTTGTGTTACCAGGAACCTTGGCAAGAAGGCTTGTTTAGCTGTCTGCCTCGCCTTTATTTTACAGCACAGGATGCTCCCTGCCATTTCAGCTGAAGTATTTTAACTGTCGGAATTAACTATCCCGGGACAGTTCTATTTTCACAAAAAGTAAGGGGAATGTTTGTTTTTTTAAGTATAAAAGTAGGGGCACACCATGCCCCTCAGATCCCCTCCACTTTGACCATTGGGGTAGACAAACAAAAAACTGGTGTGTAAAATGCTTGAATTAATCTCAGCCTCTGGTACTCGGGCCACATTCAAGTCCATTCCATTTGGAAAGTTGCCTGGGAGTTTGGTGTGGATCCTGATTGAATAAACTGTGAAAGACTAAAACTTATTTTTTTTAATTAAAGGGATTATTTGGTTAGGGCAAGCTCAGGGACTAATGTGAAAAGTGACATGTGACTGCTAGTCTATTAGTTCCAACTACTCACTGACGACAAAAAGGTAAATTTCACTTTTGACAATGTATGATTTGTATTGCACGTTTGATGCATTCACATTAGCGTGTCTTCTGTGTTGTTATAGAAGACAGCAAACTAAAAGTATATCTGACAGATAAGCGGCAGAACAGTTCCTTGTTGCCTGGAGAGATAGGTGACAGAGGGTACTATTTGGAGTCGTTGGGTGATCGATTGACTTCCTTGTGCTTGTGGCCTGTGACAATACCTACATATTTTCCATTTAAAACATGGCTTGCCACAGAGAAAATGTGACAGGTTACCTACCCAAAGCACCAGCAATCAGCCTGGACCCACAAAATCTTTATTAGTACTTATGTACCCCGGCAGGTGGTGTTGAGCAGATCCACGTTGACGTTGTATAGTGAAATGCACGGTGCCCATATTAGATTAACCCCAGCAAACTGACAACAATTTCTTTTATGAACATTTTAGTGCCAAAAATGCAGCAAATCCTCCTCGGAGGTGGGTCTGCAAACTGGCTTTAGCTAGAAAGTCCTGAAGGGCCGAATAAGCAAAGTGCCTGTCTCAACAGATAGATTGTTCAGGCAGTAGTGTTTCATGGTGGTGCGGAGCAATGCCCATGAAGCAGCCTGACAGATGTCCAGAACAGGTATTTCACGCTCTAATGCAGTAGTGGCTGCTTTGGCTCTGGTGGAATGAGCCCCTAGGCCTTCAGGAGGCTGCTTCTTAGCCAGTGCGAAACAGATTTTTATGCAAAGCACAATCCGATGGGAGATGGTCTATTTCTGCACTGATTTGCCTTTTTTCCCTCCAGTAAACCCAATGGAGAGCTGATTATCTACCTGGTGTTATTAGGTATGATATACATATAGGTATAGATGTTAAAGAGGGCTCTTTTAGGGTCCAGACAATGAAGCCTCTCCTCCTTCTTGAAGGGATAAGATTGAGAAAGAAAATGCTGGTAGCGTGATGTTCTGGCCAACATGGAAAGGGGCCTGAGCCCAAAGAGCCATTCCATTTGGATAGATTTACAAAAGGAGGTGGTGATGAACAGAGTGTCTGAATTGAGCAGACCACTCTTACCCAGTCCAAAGATCAGGGCTTGATCCATCACCGTTATTTATCTCACTGCCCCATCCCAGCTCAGAACCTGGCTATATGCAAATCAGTCTGTCCCTGGCCCAGTGCATCATGGGAACAGGGCAGACTAAACTACCAAGCCAATTCTTTACCAGAAAGGAGACAAGCTACCGGGGACCGGTTTCTGGCATTTCAGCCTCTTCGGCCCGGCTTGCTTGAATCCTGATGGAGCAGTGAGAAAGGGACTCATGTCTGAGTATACCCTGCCACACCTATAGTGGCCAAAATCGATTTACAAAAGGAGGTGGTGATGAACAGAGTGTCTGAATTGAGCAGACCACTCTTACCCAGTCCAAAGATCAGGGCTTGATCCATCACCGTTATTTATCTCACTGCCCCATCCCAGCTCAGAACCTGGCTATATGCAAATCAGTCTGTCCCTGGCCCAGTGCATCATGGGAACAGGGCAGACTAAACTACCAAGCCAATTCTTTACCAGAAAGGAGACAAGCTACCGGGGACCGGTTTCTGGCATTTCAGCCTCTTCGGCCCGGCTTGCTTGAATCCTGATGGAGCAGTGAGAAAGGGACTCATGTCTGAGTATACCCTGCCACACCTATAGTGGCCAAAATCGATTTACAAAAGGAGGTGGTGATGAACAGAGTGTCTGAATTGAGCAGACCACTCTTACCCAGTCCAAAGATCAGGGCTTGATCCATCACCGTTATTTATCTCACTGCCCCATCCCAGCTCAGAACCTGGCTATATGCAAATCAGTCTGTCCCTGGCCCAGTGCATCATGGGAACAGGGCAGACTAAACTACCAAGCCAATTCTTTACCAGAAAGGAGACAAGCTACCGGGGACCGGTTTCTGGCATTTCAGCCTCTTCGGCCCGGCTTGCTTGAATCCTGATGGAGCAGTGAGAAAGGGACTCATGTCTGAGTATACCCTGCCACACCTATAGTGGCCAAAATCGATTTACAAAAGGAGGTGGTGATGAACAGAGTGTCTGAATTGAGCAGACCACTCTTACCCAGTCCAAAGATCAGGGCTTGATCCATCACCGTTATTTATCTCACTGCCCCATCCCAGCTCAGAACCTGGCTATATGCAAATCAGTCTGTCCCTGGCCCAGTGCATCATGGGAACAGGGCAGACTAAACTACCAAGCCAATTCTTTACCAGAAAGGAGACAAGCTACCGGGGACCGGTTTCTGGCATTTCAGCCTCTTCGGCCCGGCTTGCTTGAATCCTGATGGAGCAGTGAGAAAGGGACTCATGTCTGAGTATACCCTGCCACACCTATAGTGGCCAAAATCGATTTACAAAAGGAGGTGGTGATGAACAGAGTGTCTGAATTGAGCAGACCACTCTTACCCAGTCCAAAGATCAGGGCTTGATCCATCACCGTTATTTATCTCACTGCCCCATCCCAGCTCAGAACCTGGCTATATGCAAATCAGTCTGTCCCTGGCCCAGTGCATCATGGGAACAGGGCAGACTAAACTACCAAGCCAATTCTTTACCAGAAAGGAGACAAGCTACCGGGGACCGGTTTCTGGCATTTCAGCCTCTTCGGCCCGGCTTGCTTGAATCCTGATGGAGCAGTGAGAAAGGGACTCATGTCTGAGTATACCCTGCCACACCTATAGTGGCCAAAATCGATTTACAAAAGGAGGTGGTGATGAACAGAGTGTCTGAATTGAGCAGACCACTCTTACCCAGTCCAAAGATCAGGGCTTGATCCATCACCGTTATTTATCTCACTGCCCCATCCCAGCTCAGAACCTGGCTATATGCAAATCAGTCTGTCCCTGGCCCAGTGCATCATGGGAACAGGGCAGACTAAACTACCAAGCCAATTCTTTACCAGAAAGGAGACAAGCTACCGGGGACCGGTTTCTGGCATTTCAGCCTCTTCGGCCCGGCTTGCTTGAATCCTGATGGAGCAGTGAGAAAGGGACTCATGTCTGAGTATACCCTGCCACACCTATAGTGGCCAAAATCGATTTACAAAAGGAGGTGGTGATGAACAGAGTGTCTGAATTGAGCAGACCACTCTTACCCAGTCCAAAGATCAGGGCTTGATCCATCACCGTTATTTATCTCACTGCCCCATCCCAGCTCAGAACCTGGCTATATGCAAATCAGTCTGTCCCTGGCCCAGTGCATCATGGGAACAGGGCAGACTAAACTACCAAGCCAATTCTTTACCAGAAAGGAGACAAGCTACCGGGGACCGGTTTCTGGCATTTCAGCCTCTTCGGCCCGGCTTGCTTGAATCCTGATGGAGCAGTGAGAAAGGGACTCATGTCTGAGTATACCCTGCCACACCTATAGTGGCCAAAATCGATTTACAAAAGGAGGTGGTGATGAACAGAGTGTCTGAATTGAGCAGACCACTCTTACCCAGTCCAAAGATCAGGGCTTGATCCATCACCGTTATTTATCTCACTGCCCCATCCCAGCTCAGAACCTGGCTATATGCAAATCAGTCTGTCCCTGGCCCAGTGCATCATGGGAACAGGGCAGACTAAACTACCAAGCCAATTCTTTACCAGAAAGGAGACAAGCTACCGGGGACCGGTTTCTGGCATTTCAGCCTCTTCGGCCCGGCTTGCTTGAATCCTGATGGAGCAGTGAGAAAGGGACTCATGTCTGAGTATACCCTGCCACACCTATAGTGGCCAAAATCGATTTACAAAAGGAGGTGGTGATGAACAGAGTGTCTGAATTGAGCAGACCACTCTTACCCAGTCCAAAGATCAGGGCTTGATCCATCACCGTTATTTATCTCACTGCCCCATCCCAGCTCAGAACCTGGCTATATGCAAATCAGTCTGTCCCTGGCCCAGTGCATCATGGGAACAGGGCAGACTAAACTACCAAGCCAATTCTTTACCAGAAAGGAGACAAGCTACCGGGGACCGGTTTCTGGCATTTCAGCCTCTTCGGCCCGGCTTGCTTGAATCCTGATGGAGCAGTGAGAAAGGGACTCATGTCTGAGTATACCCTGCCACACCTATAGTGGCCAAAATCGATTTACAAAAGGAGGTGGTGATGAACAGAGTGTCTGAATTGAGCAGACCACTCTTACCCAGTCCAAAGATCAGGGCTTGATCCATCACCGTTATTTATCTCACTGCCCCATCCCAGCTCAGAACCTGGCTATATGCAAATCAGTCTGTCCCTGGCCCAGTGCATCATGGGAACAGGGCAGACTAAACTACCAAGCCAATTCTTTACCAGAAAGGAGACAAGCTACCGGGGACCGGTTTCTGGCATTTCAGCCTCTTCGGCCCGGCTTGCTTGAATCCTGATGGAGCAGTGAGAAAGGGACTCATGTCTGAGTATACCCTGCCACACCTATAGTGGCCAAAATCGATTTACAAAAGGAGGTGGTGATGAACAGAGTGTCTGAATTGAGCAGACCACTCTTACCCAGTCCAAAGATCAGGGCTTGATCCATCACCGTTATTTATCTCACTGCCCCATCCCAGCTCAGAACCTGGCTATATGCAAATCAGTCTGTCCCTGGCCCAGTGCATCATGGGAACAGGGCAGACTAAACTACCAAGCCAATTCTTTACCAGAAAGGAGACAAGCTACCGGGGACCGGTTTCTGGCATTTCAGCCTCTTCGGCCCGGCTTGCTTGAATCCTGATGGAGCAGTGAGAAAGGGACTCATGTCTGAGTATACCCTGCCACACCTATAGTGGCCAAAATCGATTTACAAAAGGAGGTGGTGATGAACAGAGTGTCTGAATTGAGCAGACCACTCTTACCCAGTCCAAAGATCAGGGCTTGATCCATCACCGTTATTTATCTCACTGCCCCATCCCAGCTCAGAACCTGGCTATATGCAAATCAGTCTGTCCCTGGCCCAGTGCATCATGGGAACAGGGCAGACTAAACTACCAAGCCAATTCTTTACCAGAAAGGAGACAAGCTACCGGGGACCGGTTTCTGGCATTTCAGCCTCTTCGGCCCGGCTTGCTTGAATCCTGATGGAGCAGTGAGAAAGGGACTCATGTCTGAGTATACCCTGCCACACCTATAGTGGCCAAAATCGATTTACAAAAGGAGGTGGTGATGAACAGAGTGTCTGAATTGAGCAGACCACTCTTACCCAGTCCAAAGATCAGGGCTTGATCCATCACCGTTATTTATCTCACTGCCCCATCCCAGCTCAGAACCTGGCTATATGCAAATCAGTCTGTCCCTGGCCCAGTGCATCATGGGAACAGGGCAGACTAAACTACCAAGCCAATTCTTTACCAGAAAGGAGACAAGCTACCGGGGACCGGTTTCTGGCATTTCAGCCTCTTCGGCCCGGCTTGCTTGAATCCTGATGGAGCAGTGAGAAAGGGACTCATGTCTGAGTATACCCTGCCACACCTATAGTGGCCAAAATCGATTTACAAAAGGAGGTGGTGATGAACAGAGTGTCTGAATTGAGCAGACCACTCTTACCCAGTCCAAAGATCAGGGCTTGATCCATCACCGTTATTTATCTCACTGCCCCATCCCAGCTCAGAACCTGGCTATATGCAAATCAGTCTGTCCCTGGCCCAGTGCATCATGGGAACAGGGCAGACTAAACTACCAAGCCAATTCTTTACCAGAAAGGAGACAAGCTACCGGGGACCGGTTTCTGGCATTTCAGCCTCTTCGGCCCGGCTTGCTTGAATCCTGATGGAGCAGTGAGAAAGGGACTCATGTCTGAGTATACCCTGCCACACCTACCACCCTGCCACATTTGGATAGAAGCTTAACAAGGGTTAAGGGTTAACATAAAGCGCTTGACATTTTCTTACCCTCCTGCCCGACATAATCACCAGTAAAAAGGTTGTATTAAAAGTCAGAAGCTTCAAAGGATAGATGTACATGGGTTCAAAAAAGGAACACAAAAGAAACGTTAAGACCAAATTAAGGTTCCACTGGGACATAATATAAGGGAGAGGTGGGAACAGATCTGTAAACCCTTTAAGAAAACAAACATGCGGATGACGGAGATAAAGAGGGATGATCCAGCAACTGTAAGACATCACAGAGATAACAGACAGGTAACCATTTAACAACGCCCAGGGACAAGGCCTTGCCGGGTTAAGGATAGCACAAACAACAGCACCTCTGATAGGGAGGCAGCAAGTGGGTCGACTTGTGAGCAGCACCAAGCTAATAACCTGTCCCAACACTAGGCGGACACTGTCTTTGACGAGGGCCACCTTGCTGCCAGAATAACAACACAGATTTCAGGAGTAAGATTAAAGACATTCAGCTGTCAATGCTCAAAGCATAAAGTTGGAGAGTATGCAGGTTCTGGGGCAAAACCCTGCCATAGTGCTGCGACAGTAGATCCTCCCGAAAGGGCAGCCTGATTGACGGACAAATGCTCAGGAGTTCTGGATACTAAACTTTGTGTCCAGTTCAGAGCAACCAGAATGACTAGGCTCCAGTCAATCTTGATCTTCTTGAGAAATCACAGCAGTAGTGGTATCAGCGGAAAGGCGTACAGGAGTGCCAAATTCTAGTCTAAGTGCAATGTGTCCCCTCGTGACAGTCACTTTAGAAACTCCACTGCACAAAACTTCTGACAATGCATGTTCTTGGCAGTGGCGAACAGATCGAGCAAAGGTTCTCCCCATTCTTGGAAGAAACATTGTCCCACCTCCTGATGCACATGCCATTCATTGTCCACAAGGCATCATAAGCTGAGTTTGTCTGCTCTGGCGTTCAGAGATCCAGTCTGGTGTTGTACAACCAGGAAGATGTCCTGACCTTCAAAGCCATGTCCAAAGGAGCAGGGCCTCACTTCACTCCACCCGGTTTGTTGCAATATGACATAGCAGCAGTGTTGGTCATGAATACCTTCTCCAGATGGATGGGGGGAAGGCTTTGAGTGCCAAGCGGATAGCCCACAGCTTCAGCAGGTTGATATGGAGCTGAAATTCCACTGGAGACTTGAGTCCTCTGATCTCCACCTCTTTCAGGTGGCTGCACCAACACAGAAGTGATGCATCACTCTCCACTGCAGCTCCAGGTGGGGAAGGGAGAGGGGTCTGCTGCTGACCCGATTCATAAAACACCACAGCAGATCTTTTGCAGTCTCCCCTAAGGTCTGGACCAGGTCGGAGACATTCTCCTGGTGCTCTGTCGACTGGGACTTCAGGTCTTGTGTGCCATCTAGCATATTTTACCAACTGGTTGAAGGAGGCCATCAGGCCCAGCAACCTGAGTCAGTCTCCCTGAGATCATACACTGAGGCTGAAACATCTGGATCCTCGCCCGAATGTCCCGGACTCTTCGCTTCTGTGGGTAAGCATGGAACTGCACTGTGTCCACAATGGCTCTGATGAAAGGGAACGTTTGAGAAGTAGTCAGGTGTCACTTTGGCATGTTAATAGTGAACCCCAACAAAGGTTTGCCATAGCCTGGAGGTGGGCAATAATCACCTGGGGCAAGCCCGCCTTCAACAGCCCGTCGTCGAGTAAGGGTAAGACTGGAACTCCTGACCTTTGCAGATGTGCTCCAGCTACTGCTATCAAATTTGTGAACACCCGTGGGGCACTGGTGAGGCCAAAGGGGAGCCCAGCGAACTGGAAATGGTTCTGGCCAACCATGAATCACAGATAACACATATAGGCTAAGAATGTGGAACTACGCGTCCTGGAGGTCCAGCGCTACCATCCAGTCTCCAAGATTCAATGCAGACAGGATCTGAGCCAGTGTGAGCATCTTGAATTTCTCTTTCTGTACAAAGGCATTGAGAAGGCCAAGATTCAGGATCTGACAGAGGCCTTTGTCCTTTTTCGGTACCAGAAAGTAGTGGAAATAACAACCACGCCCTACTCCTGATGCAGAAACAAACTATAGGAGTGTGGGGGTGTGGCGGACCGGAATAACAGGCGTGGAGGCCGGATATAGTGGGCGGTAGTTCCCCTGGTTTTATTAGCTTTGTACAGTAGTTTGTATAACGTTCAAGAAGGAAACACAAGGATGAACACGCAGGGATGGGGTCCTGGTCTTCTCCTTCACTTGGAAGCGGGACGTCAGGGTCTTCGGTTGGTGGTCCCGGTGTGCCCTCGGAGGGTATAGAGAGACAGAAGAAAGAAGGGCTGTTAGTCCAACAGGACGGGAATGGTCGCCTTGATACCGACACCGGGTTGTGGGGGATGAAAAGAGACTGTGGGGAAGGAAGGGGGGGGTATTTTTGTAGATAGGTAGGTAAGGTTGGGGAAGACAAAGAAAGTGATAGGTGAGGGGTAGGTGAGGAGTCTAAATACAACGGTGTCCGTGTGAGCTCTGGTGCTGCTGTAAAGGGTATATATATATATATATACATATATATATATATATATATATATATAGTGCCTTTCTGTTCCCGAGGTGGTGCTATCCTTCTATATACAAATATTTACACTGTACACATGACTCTACTGGGGCCACAATTACTAGATATGGAATGATGGTACTCGCATGCCCCGCCGCAACTCTTCTGAGAGTTGCGGCCGCTCTCCAGCCACCTCCTGCGGACTCCACCAGTCTTCACTCCACATGTCCTCTTCTTCTTCCGATGTCGCCTTCTCCGATTCTCCGTACGCTCGACTCTTCTGCCACGAGTTCGCCGTCTTGAGCGCTCTTCTCTCCTGGGCTCCATCTTTTCTGTGTTCCGGCTCGGGAACACGGGATGGTGCTTCCGGTTTATCTCCGGCTCCGATTGGGTCCTGCAACGAAGGACAGAGGGGTGGAGTCTCGATCGTCAGAGACACTTCAGGGTCGTTTTCTAAAGTGGGGGATCGTACTGGAAAGGACCTCATCAGCGAGAGGGGGTACGGCCCTGGTGGGCGCCACATCAGCGAAGTAGGGGACGGCCCCGTATCACAAGGAGGTAACCCATAAACCCAGTTGAGACCAGGTAATAAGTGTATACAACAAGAAACAATATCTCTACAGGTAGTATTTAAAGGCAATTATTTAAGAACATGTATAACAGTTGCAAGAACCAAGTGGAAACAGGGCAGCATCGATGAGTTATGCAATACTTGCTCAGAGCAGTATATATTTAACACTAGATTTAGAAAACTAGCACTGTATTACATTAAATGAGGATGTAACCTGTACAACTTGTGCACAATTGTACTCGTGAAAAAGGCAAACAGCGCAAAGTGACAAGTGGAACCAGCGAAAAACGGCACAAGAGAATAGTGATATCAATATTTACAAAGAAAACATTTATAATGATCCAATTTCATTACATAGCTTAAGATGAGTCAATTGATTGAAATACCATAAGATGAATACGCCAAACAAAAGCGCTAGGAGGTCGACGGCGTTTCGACCTGATCTCAGTTCAGGCCATCATCAGGACCAAGTTACAAATTATTTTGAGTGCTGCGTAGAATTGGAATGGCAACAGCGGTTGGGCCAGCTGTGAGGTATCCCGCTGGTGTGCCAAGAAATGAAGAGGAGAGCAAACCGTCTGATGAATCAGCTTAAGAGATAAATCGGGTCGTTGGTTTAATTTGTAAAAAAAACTACCATGAGGAGGCGGGGTGGGTGAGGTTTACGTTCCGAGGGAGGTTTAGGCCCACTGAAGGGTCGAGTAATAGTATCAAGTGGCCGGCGTCTTGGCTGAATAAGCATCCGGTGGAGGCATCTTAGGGTGCAGTTATTGCAGTGGCATCAGTAAAATGGCATGGTTCCTCCGGGAGCTGCTGGAACGACAAAGAGTCTGCGAGGCACCGTTGTGGGTCTGTGTAAGCTCGGGAAAAATAAGCTGCATTCAATGCTGACGCCGGTGCCTCGCAGACTCATGCAGCCCGTTTTCCTTAAAGGAAAATGTGATGTGTTTAAAAAGAAAACATTTTACTTTGCAGTTTCATTTTTTAAGAGCAAGCAGTGGTTCCATTGAAACCTTACTTTTTGATACTACAGTCATGTAATTATTCCAAAAAGTTATATTGTTCTTAGCCTTACTGTCTTGGTCCTGTAGATTTCTTTCAGTGCTGTTGTCCTCCAATAGAATGGCCTAGTCTTACTTCGTGCTACCTTGGTTCTTGGTTGATAAATCTGCTTTATGTAATGGTGGTAATTCCAGGAAAGTGTTGGAATACATTTTCGTTCTGCTTCCCCATAATGCAGACCTGGCTCCTAGAAGTTCCAGTACTGCATACTGAATCGTGGTTCTTTTTTCAACGTCCTCTTCTCATGACATCAGCCCAATTACTTACTAAGTTGCAATGTCATTAGGGTGACAATCTCATACATCACAACTCCTTTTCTATTGCCACAAATGTTAATGCAAAAAATACTCCAATTTAGAGTTGTATTAATACTGTGTTGGAATGCTACTGTATCTAATGCCAAAATCAATTGAAGAAAGAAAAAGTGATTCTGTGTGGAATGGGAATGATTTCAATTGCTTGGATCACAAATTTCATAAATATAATATATTTGGTTTGATGTTTCGAAATATTTGTGTTGCATGCATGGTGTATAACTTTACAGTACAAATTATAGCAATTGGCACAGTGTATTAATATGTTTCCTGCATTCTACAAACCAGTTTAAAGTCATTTCCTAAATTTTGCATCTCATGCTGGGCTATTCTGAAGGCAATGACAGCTCTTTCTGCTTTAATTGTTTTTATATTGACCTTTAACAGGTTGTATTAAAGTATTTGGTTAAATGGTATTGCCTCCCATGAGTCTCTTACTTGCTTCTTTTTTCGAAGGAACACAAATTAAAACATAAGCATAGTGTGTTGCTGCAAAATGCACTTTTTTCAGGACTACAATCCAGATACCCCTCCAAGTGGATGGAATGCCTTAGAGGAACTTTTTCAAATTTTAGATTGGTTTCCTTTTGAAGGTTTTATTTGTAGTTCTTCCTTGTGTCAACTTTTTGTAGAAAGGAAAAACATTCGGTTCACTTCGCTGATTGGAATATCCTTCAACGCAGGGATCGCATCTTCTTGATAAGGCTTGCTCCCCTGATTCTTAGCATAGTTGTCTGAAGAACAAACAAGACAAAATCATGTTACTTATTAAATACACTATTTGATCGTGCACAGTGCACAGCTAGAAGCATTGCTGCTTCTTTTGTTTAATTTGTCAAATAAGAGGAGCACATTTAAAATTCAAAAATAGCATTGTCCTCCTTTTAATGATTTTGGTACACTGGGTCTGATTTTTAAATGAATCTGCAACCCTAAACTCAATTAAAGGCACAAAATAACACTCCTCAGAGTAAAATACAATTACCTCATAGAAACCATCTCGTTTTATTATTCCACAACTAAGACACGAAGAGACAAATGCCCTACCCAAACTCTTGTGATCAGTGTGCTAGAAAACGTGCAGTTTAAAACGTCCTAGGAAAAGTAAACAAGCATTGGCATAGCCAATAGGTCTCGCCTTTGGGACTTTATAAGTGTTTAGCCATGCAACAGTTGATGTTGCACCAATAATATTGTGCTACAAAACTAAATACTTATTAGGTCCCAAAAGCGAGACCTATTGGCTACGGGAGCAGGGTGTTCCGCTACAGGGTGAGTCCAGGGTGTGCTTGTAGGGGTGAGTGCAGAGGGGTTCTGTGGAGAGTGAGTGCAGGGAATGTCTGCATGAGTCCCTATACCATTGTCCGTGTACATGTGCATATGTGTGAGTGCAGAGATGAGTGCAGGGGGTGGCTTGGTGCAGGAGGGCTCTTATACATGTGTGAGTAGTGGGTGAAAACGGTGGTGCCTAACTAACTGCAGGGAGTGCCTGTAGTGGGTGAGTGCATCGGGACAGTTCAGGGGTGCCTGTGTTTGTGTGTGTGCCTGTCAGTGTAAAGGGTGCCTCCAGTGGGTGAATGCAGGGGGCGCCTATAGGTGTTGAGTGCCTATAGGAGTTGAGTGCCAAAGGTTCTCCCACAAGAGGAGTGCCCGCGCCTAGGGCGACTGACTCTGGAATCTGGGGATCACGGTTCGACCCCCGACACCAGCAGCAGATTAGCCCAGCACTATGTGACTCTGGGCAATAGCTTGCTTAATCTTCCCGACGGCCCCCAGCGCCTAGAGACCAAATGTGGATTTATTATTATTATGGGGAAAGATGAAGATCTACAAATCAGATTAAGAGAATATACGTATTTTAATCTTTAAAGTACATGCATAAAATAAGATACAAGGGAAGACTTTATAGACATATGTTTACCATCTTGGCAGGAGCAATCAAAGCTCTTCAATCATCTCTTGGTCACTTGGGTCCCGTCTCCGATCTGGTAGGCCTCTCTGCCATGGGAATGCATGGCTACTAATCTACCCTGACAAGGATAACAATATGTGTAGGCCGATTCAGAAACATGAGGGGGGCATCCAGTGGAATTAGTAGGAAAGCTTTAAACCTCACCAGTCATTAGTATTTAGTCTGGCATCTTTAATCTTGCCCTAAAGCTTTGAAATGTTCTCACGAGTGCAGCCACACAATTACCTACCAGAGTACCCATCAAGATACTGCACATGATAGATTAAGTAAGCTAATCAACGCATGGTGCAAATGGCACTGTGGAAAGCAAGAGTATTTATTTTAGTCCTTGCACTCTGCTTTTCAATACTGTGATCAAACTAATGATCAGAATGTGTTCTGAGAAGGATGTCACATTTACTTACATTTGTGCTTTAAATTGGAATCCTTCATGGATATGTCTAGAGCCATATTGCCACAAATATAGCAGAGTGCTTTGACGACGATTCAGCTAGTCTGGCGATCATAGCCACCAGACTCAAAACATCGCCGTCTCTGAGAACTAAATGAGCCAATGGTCTGGGTGGCTCCCTTTCAGACGCAGAATGGAACCCGGCCTTAAAGTATGCAGAGGATGTCTCGATAAATGCTCAACTTAAACATACCCAATCCTAATACCTTCACAGAACATACCTTACACCTAAGCATCTTCTCTGTCCACGATGCAACCAGGCAGGGTCAACATTTTGGCATTTATTTGGTTCTACAGGATTATAAAGCTTTGGTGGGAGGATCTTACTGTTAGAATGTACAGGATGACAAGACCAATGTCAACCTAAAATCTGTCCCCTGGGCTGTGTGTTGGGATCCAAAGAAGGCAGGTATGCAGCCAAGTGTATAGACCTAAACCTCGGCAAGTGACAAATAGCCATGAACTGGAGAGCTGCCTCATCCGACAAGAGGCGCTGGTGCTGTGATTTAATCAAATATGTTAAAGCTGAGCCGGATACATATTCACACTTGGATAACAATGCAAGTCGTATCTGTAGGCCCTCAGTCAGATGAGAAGCCACCCTAACGGACTTACCTCATAACTCCGAGTATATTCGCAGTAGCCGATATCCACATTTGGTGGAATAATTGACGTTTAATGCCTACTAGAACCAACGAAATGCACCTCTGTTTCTGGTGGTAAGACATCAACTGTTTACTTGCTTATAGTTTCTTATGTCCGAAATCTATATAGATGAGAAGGGGTTTTGTACTCAAAGCAGGGGCGCCTCTTCCACTATAGCAGAGGAGCGTCGCCACACTGCTTTTAAGCAGTGAGAAACATAAAATGACAATTACTTAAAGTTATTGTCATTTTATGTTTCTTGTCCTGCTGCTAAGCGTGGGGGCAGAGGCGGAGTGGTTTGCCCACTCCTGACTGCACAATGACTGTTTGGTCAGCCCTCTCAGGCCGCCCAAAACAGTCATGCACACTCCCCTGTTCTCCCCGCAGGATGCATTATGGCTTGCATGGAGAACATGCCCATCCGTATAATCCCAGGCTGAGCGCTGTGTCACAGCACACAGACCAATCACAACACTCCATTGGAGCATTGTGATTGGCTTAGGTGAGGGAGGCAGGAAAGCAGGAGTACAGAAGACGCAGGACCCGGCCTCGAGGTAAGTTGTATTTTTTAAATTTTCCGATCACCCACTCCTGCGCGACACCCGATTCCCCCTGTGCGATCGCTCCCCCCCTGTGCGATTTATTAATTGCAATATATTGTTTTGTACAAAAGTTTCATGAGAACAGGTTAATGTAATACAAACAACTAAATTTGAAAATTGTAACTTATTGATGCATTTTGTATAGATTTGCCGATTAAATCGTGTGTCCAAAAATGACTCTTAAGTTATAAAATTGTGCTGCTCCGTAGCTTTGAACCCTAGTAAACAATAGTGCCTTATAAAAGTTTAATGAATTCTTTTAAGATAGATATTAAAATGTAAATTAAAATTTTGTACAAAGTGCTAAAATGTGGTGAATTAATTTTATGTTCTCTATTACATAGAAAAACTGTCCTGAAGAAGGTGTAAATTTTACAAACCGAAACGCTGCGTCGACAACTTGTTTTCCTTTTTAATGTAATCAAGATAATGATGTGTTTTAACCTGTTCTCATGAAACTTTTGTACAAAACAATGTATTGCACTTAATAAATCATGTATTTTTACTGTGGCACCAGTGGTTCTTTTGTCTCAAGCTTTAAACGGATGCAAGTACATTTGTTTACTATCTACACATAATAGTTAGCCAGATTTCAGGGACCTGTCTGTTTCTAGTAGTTTCCTCCTTGTCCATTATTGGATTCTTAAGGAGTCCTCCCTTTCCGTTTTGAAGATGATGCTGATGCTATTCAATCGTTGAGGCGTTTCACCAGGCATGGGTCAACAGACCTCTACCCTTATGCCACAGAGTGGCCAGAAGAGGGAGGAGGGAGCTATGGTCCACATGGTGCTAGGCCTCTGCTGCTGCCACCATGCAGCTGGACTGGACCATCACAGCACTTACCCTGGTCCCCATTCTGGACTGCCACACACAGTGCTGAGCCAGGCATCTGTTCCTAAACTCAGACTGAAGTAGGCAGATGAGCTACAGCACTGTAGAAGGGCAACGGCAAGAGAAGCAGAGAGCTTCAGACCAACACTCGTACAACAACATGCATGCTCTCCTGGAGCACCTAAGTCCAACACCTTAAAAAAAAGCCAGAGAGGCGTCGGCAAAGGTGATGGCATGAGTGGGAAACAATAGACAATGGCAAAGCTCAGGGGCATCGGTTCTTGCCAGATCGCACCAGACGCAAAAGAGCATTGCACATGACATGGTCCGCACACTAGGCCTCCCTGACACAAACAGACAGCTGGGCAACACGAAGCAGAGTAGTGTCGTCAGAGGCCACACCCTAGCACCTGTTTGTTGCAACAAACTGTGTACTGTGACTGACTAACACAAGCACTAATGTCTGGCCGGAGCTCAGGACAAGGCATCCAGCTGACGTGAAATTTTTAATTCCTCAGACTGATGACTGGGCTGCTTCCCACATAACCATCAGAGGAGTACCACTGCTCAGTGAAAAGTGGATGTAGGGACCGCCAGCAGCCACCGGCTTAAATTAAGGCAGTGCCTTCACCCAGAAGTGGCTACTTGCAACTTCCTCCCATCCACTTTGCAATCCCAGCACTGCTCATCACTTTATGGAGGGTGCCATTGTAAAAGGGTTTTGAACTATTTCAAGATGACTGCCCGTGCATGAATGGCTGCCATCTTGTAAGGATAAAGTTACTTACCCAGTAAGCATCTGTTCTTGGCATGTAGAGCTGTAGATTGACATGCTTTGCATACTCCTGCAATCTAGTGTTGGGTACGGATGATGGCAAGTTGTTTTTCTTCGAAGAAGTCTTTCCTAGTCACACGGTAAGGTGACTCCACCTTTCGGTGAAAGTGTGCATGGTCATCTACTCCATTGTTAGATTTTTTTTCCCGCAAGAGGGTGAGAGTGGAGTAAGTGTAATATACAGATGTCCGTGCGTATCAATGTAGAATGAATAACTGCAACAACTACTAGTACCCGGGGAGGCGGGTGGGCACATGTGAGTCTACAGCTTTACATGCCAAGAACAGATGCTTACTGGGTAAGTAACATTATCCTTTTGAGGCATGTGTGCTGTAGATGCACATGCTTTGCATAGACTACAAAGCAATATACTCCCAAAGCGGTGGCTAACCTGTAGATCTTGCAGTTGTTTGAAACAGTGTTTTAAGTACTGCTTGGCTTACATTAGCCTGTTGACGTGCTAACACATCTACACAATAGTGTTTGGTAAATGTGTGTGGTGTAGACCATGTAGCTGCCTTACATATGTCAGCTAGAGGAATGTGACCTAAAAAGGCCACAGAATCCCCTGTTTTGCAAGTGGAATGCGCTCTGGAGGGAGTGGTAACATTTTTTTTAGCTTTTGCGTTGCATGTTTGAATGCATTTAACAATCCATCCGGCAAATACCGGATTGGGAGATAGGATTGCCTTTGTGAGGTGGAGCGAATGCAACAAACAGTTGTTTTGCAAAAGTCTTTTGTCCTATCTTTGTAGTACAGTAAGCTCTTTTAATGTCAAGAGTGTGAAGAGCTCGTTCTGCTATAGAATCAGGTTGAGGAAAGAAAACTAGTAACTCGACCGATTGGTTTATATGAAAAGCAGAAACTACTTTGTGTAGGAATTTAGGGTTGGTGCAGAGAACTATCCTATCTTTGTGCAGCTGACAGAAGGGTTCTTCTAAGGTTAATGCCTGTAGCTCACCAACTCTCTTTTATTATGTGATGGCAATAAGGAAAGCAACCTTCCATGAGAGAAATTGCAAAGGGCATGTCTGCAATGGTTCAAAATGTGGCCCCATGAGCCTTGTGAGAACAATGTTGAGATTTCATACTGGAGCAGGAGGAATTATTGTGGTATTACTCTTTTTTTTTAAATTGTTTTATTGAAGAAAAACAGTTGCAGACATTACATTAAGCATATAGTCGGATAGGTTTGATCAGCATAACTTAGGCAATCAAATACTTCTCTGGACAGCAGACACTTTAGATCATTAATACTTAATCAATTCAATAAACCTCAAGACAGTCATTACATCATATATTTCGCTTCTACATATATAGGACTTCCAACACGCTGCACCACTACGCCTCTATATCTTCATCATCTGAACTATCTATTTCTTCTGGCAGCAAGTTGCATAGGTTCCCCATTTAAAGTGTTCCAAGGCGCCCAGATTTTGTTCCATTTGCGCTGGCTTCCCCATGTCTTATAAACAGTGGGCTCTGTTACCTTGAGTAGGTCCATATTCCTACACCACAATGCTAACGTGGGGGGGTCTGCCGCTCCCCATTTCTGCGCTATGTCTCTCTTAGCCACTATGAGGCCGAGTGTAGCCCAGATTTGTCCCTGGTGAGTGAGGTCAGTGGGGTCCCATATATTCAGAATACACCTTCGGGGCTCAGGCAGGAGGGAAACGTCTAACGCTTGTGCCATAGTATAATACTGGCGACAGGTACTGCGCCTTATTACTGGACAGTCCCATAGGGTGTGAAAAAGCGTGCTCTCCCCCCCGCATCCTCTGAGGCAGAAGGGATGTGTCGCCCGTTGCATTCTGTGTAGGGTGGTTCTGGTGTAGTACACTCAATGTAGTATTTTGAGTTGCACCTGCCGGAACTTAGCCAATATGCCCACCTCCTTAGGGGACGCCAGGGCCATCAACCAGTCTGTGTCGTCCATATCTCCCACTTCTTCCCTCCATTTTTCCCGGAGTTTAAGTGTAGGGTCGGGCATATTATTGAGCAGCTTTCGGTATGCGAGTGATGTTGCGCGTTGTAGCATGTAATCAGTGAGTAGGCAGTCCTCCAATGGGGAGGCTTCTGGAATATCAGGTGTCCGCTGGAAGTGCAGTCAACAATGCATGTCTGATTTGTACATATCGATATGTTTCATTCTGACCCAGATCATATTGTTGTTGGAGTTGTGCAAAGGGGATCACCGTCCCCTTGTCCCACATGTCACCCACCGTGGAGATCCCGATATTGTCCCATTGTGTTCCGTAGTTGTCCCAGTGCTTTGGTGTCCAACAGAGGGGTGAGCTTGGTGATAGTGTCCTTCCATCCCAATTTCGCCTGTCCTGCGTACCATAGTGCGACTCTGTTTTGTGGGCCCTGTTAATTTTGCGGCCTGACATCTATTATACAGCACCGCCAGTATGTTGTTCGTACCTAGCTGTAACCCATCAGCTTTGTATACTAGATCGTCTTGGGATACGTGAAGCCAGCCGTTGATGGTTTTGAGTTCCGCCGCCCAATAGTATAATTGTAGGTTCGGCAATGCAATTCCGCCATCATACCAACTCTTGTTTTCCTTAATTTGGGCTATGCGCGCCGGCCGGTTGCCCCACATAAGGGTCGAAACCTGTGCTGCGACTTGTTTAAAGTACTGTGGCGGTATCGGGTACAGTGTGTTATCTAGCGCATATAGGAACCGCGGTAATGCCATAATTTTGTATAGTGCTGCCCTTCCCAGGAGAGTTAGGGGCAAGGATGCCCAGTGCTTAACATCGCGCTTCAGTCGCTCCATAGGGGGCGCCAGGTTTTTATCAAAGAAGTCTGCCGCATTTCTAGTGATGTATATTCCTAAATATTTAAAGGAGTCGGGCAATAGGCGGGGAGTGATGGATCTGGACCTTGCAGAACCTATAGCACTGATTTAGACCAATTTATCGTGTATCAATTCAAAGAATCTTTATTCGAATTTTTCAATTCATAAAAGTACGTACATGTCATAATGCATATCCCATAAAATACTATTATCCATAAAATACAATTTAAAATAGTACAGGTTAAATTACAGTTTAAACATTTTCCATCATTTTGCGCACTCCAACAGCAATTTTAAAAAGGTACCGATACGGCAAATTATTTCTTCATTATCTAAATTTAACAGTGCCTGATAGAATTGTTCCAAGGTAATTGGTCTGTGTTTTTAAAAAAACGGAATTAGTAACCATTTAGTGTATTTCACATAGAATTTGCAACAAAAGAGAAAGTGCAGATCGCTTTGTATGCTTTGTCCATCACAAGGGCAGCTAATTTTAACTGTGCTTTGCTGATAACCCAAAGGAAAATTTAACAGATACCTCACAGTGCCAGCCCTTAGACGAAATAATAGACTTCTTTCCCAGCTAGTCAGTGGTAATGTTAAGTACAATGCAAAAGTACATTTAGGCAACACAGATTTCAAATACTTAGCAACTGTGTTTTTCCCTGATTCAATCTTCAGCCTTTTCTGTAAATAAAGTGCTCTTAGTGCTTCTTTTAATTCAGATTTCTTAATATTACTAGCTTCAGTTGGGTTAACAAAAATATTTCTCAAACCTACTTCCTCCAGGCTAGTATACACATTTTGAAGCCACAGGATCTTCCTCCCTCTTTCGCAGTTTAAACAGTCAGTTATTATCTCCTGTGTAAGTTTTGCTGACTGGTTCGTCCAAACCGAGTGCCAAAATAAAGCTGGGCGGGTATTAACAAAATCTGATACAAATGGAAGGTTTAGTTCGCTATGTGTGATAAAATTAGATGAATAAATGGGGACACTTAGCAATTTCCTACAGAACCTATTCTCTATTTGCTGGATAGTGGTACTTTTCCCAATGCCCCATACTTCTGCCCCGTAGGTCGCTACCGGGACACACTGTAATTTAAACATTTTACAATAACTTTAATAGCATCATATCTCTTTGGTCTTGGGATACTTAAAATTGAGTTAGTGGCCTTTGAGAATTTGCCCGTGGCCTGGGCCAAATGCCCAGTCCACGAGCCATTTGCAGCAAAGGTCACTCCCAAACATGGAAAGTTATGAGTTCCAATAAGTTTTCCTTCTCCAACCTGTATGGAGTTCATCTGCCGCTTACCTGGCCCACAAGACATTATAAAAGATTTTTTTAAATTTACCCTCAAATCCAATTTATCCATAAAATCTGTAAAATTTAAAACCAGAGTACGGAGTGAGTTAGATGTACGTGTATCCTGATGTTTCCCCGTGTATATTGCAGATTTCAAGAAGTGCAGGTATGCTACGGTCAGGATCCTTAAGGTACAGCAGCATGTCATCAGCGTAGAGGGAGACACGATCCTCCCACCCCGCCGTCCAGTCAATGCCTTTTAGTAATGGTGTCTTCCTAAGCAGTGTCGCCAATGGCTCCAGCGCCAGCGCGAACAACAACGGCGACAGTGGACAGCCCTGGCGTGTCCCCCTTGCCAGTTGTATAGTATGAGATATGTGGCCGTTGGAGGTTATCTGCGCCAGCGGTTCAGTATATAGGAGTCGCATCCAGGCCTGAAATTTAGGGCCAAAGCTCATATGCGACAGGACTGCGAAAAGGTATTGCTATTCCACCAAGTCGAAAGCCATTTTAGCGTCTAATTACATTATCACTGCTGGTTCGGAAAGCTTCAGAGCCCGCGCCAACACTCCGTGAACCCGTCTGAGGTTGAGAGCGGTGTTCCGGTGCAGCATAAAGCCTGATTGGTCCGGGTGGATAAGCTGGGGGAGGTGAGGCATTAACCTATTAGCTAGTACTTTTGCCAAGATCTTGACTTTCGCGTTTAGAAGTGATATTGGGCGGTATGAGGCACAATCTGTCAGAGATTTACCTGGTTGAGGAATTGCCAGAATCGTTGCCGTACGTTCATCTAGCTGGAGTATAGCTGACTTTAGGCTATCGTTATACATTGCCAGCAGAGGTGCGCTTAGTGTTGCAGACATGAGTTTGTACCATTCTATAGGGATCCCGTTGGGGCCCAATGCTTTTCCAGATTGCACCTCTTCTATGGCTGATTGTAGCTTGTCGGTCGCGAGGTCTGCCTCCAGTTCTGTGACTGCCTCGGGTCGGAGGGTATGGGTTTCTATGTGGCTAAGCGAGTTGAGCGCTTCGGGCTCCAGTATTTCTCGGTCTGGAGTGTATACTTCCCTAAAGTGTTCAGCTAGTATGGTTACTATCTCCTCAGGATGGATCTGTAATATGCCTGCCCTCGAGTACAAGTGATGTATTCCCCTGGGTCCACCCCACTTTTTATCCAACCATGCCAACATCTTCCCCGCTTTGTCTCCCACGTCATAGATTTTGTGTGTCGTTGCAGTGATGCGTTCTATGGTTCGGTGCTGCAAGTGGTCCCTATGACGCTGTTGCTGCAGTTGTAAGCGTGGGTATTACTCTTTTTAATCCTTCCAAGAAAGCTTTGATTGAAGTACCCAGCTACCACTGCAAGGTGCAAACAAATACATGTGTAAGCTAGTCCAGTTTGCTGTAAATGCAAGAGGTACCAGATAATGTTTTATATAGAAGCATCTAAAGGATTGATTTTGTTGTTATTGCAGTATTCAACAAATCCTTTCCATTTTGCTGCAAATCAAGCTCTGGTGGTAGGCCTTCTTGCTTCCTTAAGAATATTCATACAGTCTGGTGGTAAATTTAAATAACCAAACTATATGACTTCAGGAGCCTGATTGCTAAATTCAGTTCTTTGGGATTTGGATGTCTGACTTCTCCATGGTTCTGTGTGAGGAGACTGGCGGTGAGGTGCAACTTTTCATGTGGAACTATTGACAGTTCCAATAGGGTGGTGTACCATGGTTGACGGGCCCATGCGGGAGCTACTAGAATCAGTGTGAGGGATGTTTGCCTGAGTTTCTGAACCACACACTGAATGAGCGGGAAAGGAGGAAAACCATAGGCAAATATCCCAGACCAGTTCATCCATATGGCATTGCCATTTGAGAGCGGGTGTTGGAACCTGGAGCCGAAGCTTGGCCATTTAGCTTTTTTGGCTGTGACGAACAGGTCTATGCGTGGAAATCCCCATTGCTGAAAGTAAGGTAGGAGAACTTGGGGATGAAGTTCCCACTCATGAACTTGCGGTCTACTTCTGCTGAAGAGGTCGGCAATCTGATTGTTTACCCCTGGGAGATGTTCTGCCAGAAGATACATTTTGTGATGGATTGTCCAATTCCAAATGGCTTGAACAAGTGTTGACAGTAGGAGAGAGTGTGTCCCGCCCTGTTTCTGCACATAATACATCGCTGTCATGTTGTCCGTTCAGACTAGGACAGTTTGGGCTATGAGGTGAGTTTGACAAACCTTGAGTGCTATAAAAACTCCTAAAAGATCTAGATAGTTGATGTGGAGACTTCTGTGCTTGTTGCTCCACAGGCCTTGTATTGTATAATCTTTGAGATGAGCCCCCAACCTGTTAGAGATGCGTCTGCTGTGAGCACGATCTGTGGAATAGGGTCAATGAAAGGCCGGCCTTTTGATACATTTTGTGGGTTCCACCACTGCAGAGAGTGATGGGTACGGCCGTCTACCAACACTAGACCGGTTAATTGACTCAGTGACTGATTCCACCGACGTGCTAAGCACTCTTGTAGGGGACGCATGTAAAGTATTGCATGGGGTACAATTGCGATGCAAGAAGCCATCATTCCCAGCAGTTGCATGAACACTGGCTGGTAATGCTTGGTTGGGTTGAAACTGTAGAGTCACAGCCTGAATATTGCATATTCTAGCTACATTGGGAAAGGCTAGAGCTTTGACTGTGTCCAGACTGGCTCCTAGGTAAGACTGCATCTGTGACGGATGCAGATGAGATTTTTGAGCACTGATTGTGAATCCCAGTTGATGAAGTAGATCTATTGTGATCTGTGTGTGATGTAGGCAGTTCTAGAGAGTGCTGGTGTTGATAAGCCAGTTGTCTAGATAGGGGAAGACGTGAATCTGCTGTCTTCTGAGCTGAGCGGCGACTACTGCCAGGCATTTGGTAAAAACTCTGGGCGCTGCAGTCCCTCCGAAGGGAATCACTTTGAACTGGTAATGCTTGCCTACTGTCACAAATCCGAGGTATTTGCGATGAGCCGGATGAATTGGAACATGAAAATATGCATCTTTTAAATCTAGAGTAGACATAAAATATTTTTTTTTGTAAAAGTGGGAGTACCTGTTGAAGCATCACCATGTGAAAGTTTTCTGACAGTATATAATGGTTTAACTCTCTGAGATCCAGAAAAGGCCTTAGGGAACCATCCTTTTTGGGAATGAGAAAATACAGAGAGTAAACATCTGAGCCCTGGTACTGTATTGGGACCGGTTCTATTGCTTCTTTTAGTAAGAGAGATTGGGTCTCTTGTTCTAGCAACTGTAGGTGTTCTGGAGACAATTTGTGAGATCTAGGTGGAGTGTTTGGGGGATTGCAGGCATGGTTGTTGTTTGTTGTGGTTGTTGTTGGATAATTCCAATCACCCATTTGTCTGATGTTGTAGACTGACAAATGGGGAGAAATTGTTGAAGTCTTCCCCCAACAGGTGTGGTGTAGTTTTGGGGCAGGAAGTGTCGGCATGTCAATGCTTATTAGGTTACTTGCCGGTGGAAGATCGATTGTTACTAGATCCCATTGCGTAGAAACCCACATCCACAATTTACCGCAAATTGATAAATAATATACCTGATCCTTTGGTTGGTCTCAGAGCGGCCTGGGCCCGGGACCTTGGGAGCCTCGAGGAGGAAGACTGGCAAGATGCGCTCCTGGGTCCCCAGGGAGATTGCTATCCACTTTATGTTTAGGCTTGTGCAGTTTAAAATCCTTCATCGCACATACTATCCTCACACTCACCTGTATACATAGGAAAGGTGTCAGTCGGTGCTCTATGTGAGGGGTTGTCAACAAGGCGGCTCCTTCTTCCATATCCTATGGGAGTGTTCGCTGATCATTTCATTCTGGGCGAAGGTTACGGATACTATGTCTAGGGTAGCGGGGGTGTCATTCCCAATGGACCCGAAGTGGATTCTATTGTTGATCAAGGGGGACAATGATTGGTCGAGATCTGTGGAGCTTTGGCTGCCCCTGGATGCAGGGATTGCAAAACTGAACATTGCTAGGGTTTGGGGGGTGCAGGCGCCCCCGCTCTGGGAGGAATGGCAGTGCAACCTGGACTTGGGCTAAAGAGCAGAAGAAACGGTATATAAAAGCAGGGGGTGCACGAAAAAAATTGAAGAAAGTATGGGCGAAGCGGGTGCCCTCTTGGAGGAGTAGTCAACTTGTAATGATGGAAGACACTTGTGTTTCCCCGATGTGTAATTCCCAAATACCGTCTGAACTGTGCTATTTAAACATGGTATTGTATTGTATGGTCCTATGAGCACTGTTAATAATAAAAAAATATTTTAAAAAATGTTTATTAGGAGAAGGTGAGTTCCGTGGGGTGCTGCCTTTACACCTACCCTTGAAGTTGTTGCCTCTATAACCTCCTCGAGAAAATACTCTGGAGGGAGAGGACTGGTTGTTATCTTTATATGTTGAGGTATTCTGGTCTGTGGATGGGGTTTTAGACCCTCCTCTGTAAAAGCAGCGATGAAAGGAGCCTCTGTTGGACGGAGATTGTAGCACTCCAATGGACTTGGCCACTTCAGTGTCTATTTTCATCTTCTCTAACGCTAGATCAACGTTTGGACGAAATAAAGATGTTCTTTATCAAAAGGAGTATTAAGGATGGATTGTTGAACTTCTGGCTTAAACTCAGAAATCCTTAATCAAGCGTGTCTCCTGAGCAATATGCTAGCATTAACCTCTCTATCTGCGGTGTCTGCAGCATCTAGAGCACATGGTATAGAGGCATTAGAAATGACTTTACTTTCATTTACTAAGTCCTGTGCCTTAGCTTTGTGCTCGTCTGGGAGATATTGAAGCAATTGCTCCATTTCATCCCAGTGTGAACTATCATACCTGGCTAAAATGCCCTGCATATTCACAATGCGCCATTGATTCGCAGCTTGTGCGGCTATGTGCTTGCCAGAAGCGTCAATTAACTTAGACTCCTTATCGGGTGGAGGCGCATCTCCTGATGTATGGGAATTCGCCTATTTCCGATCATTTGACACTACCAGGGAATCTAATGGCAAATGGCCCTTGACAAATAAGGAGTCTGTAGGGGAGGCCTTATATTTTTTGTCAACCCTACGAGTCAAGATACATGCTCTCACTGGGTCCTTAAAGATCTCATCAGCATGTCTCATCATGAAGTGTTTGTGATAACCTGTGTGTGGATCCTAGTTTTGAACAAAAAATCTTCCTCTTGTGATTCTTTGTGTAGTGCCACCCTGTAATATTGTGCAGCCAGGCAAAGAGTTCTAGATGGGATGCATTGTCGTCTGAAGGAGATGGCTTGGCAAAAGTCTGGATCATTATCTGCTGGGGATCAATTGTATAATCTGTGCATGGATCTTTTGGGAGATGTATCCTCCGTCATCATGTTGAGATTGTGGAGAACCGGAGGTGTAATTTGCAAGGGCGTGCAGGTGGAGAAGGAGGCGGTGGATGTGGTGGTGATGGTGGATGAAAAGGACTTGTAGCAATAGATCTCATTTTTAAAGGGATCTTGTAAGAAGTGTCATCATCAGGAAGCTGGTGTTTGTGAGGCAGCTAGGAGTGAATATGGCCAGTCTCAGGGTTAATATATTGCTTCTTTTGCTTGGGATCTGGTGTTAAAAGAATAATGTCTATATATGGATCAAAAGGGGTATCTTTCTGTTTCGGCGCTGAAGTTTTCGGTGCTGGCTTCTTCAGTGCCAGTGAAAGCTGGGTTTTCGGCGCGGTAGGTTCAGGCTCCGAATTGTTGCTTGGCTTTCAGCACAGAGGATTTCGGTTCCGAGCCAGACTTGTATTTGGAAATGGAGGACTGAAAGGCTTGGCTGACTGCTTTGGGGCCGGGCCTGGAGGTGGGGTGTCGGAAACTTTGTCTCAGTGCCGACCTTCGCCAGGAGGCAGAGGTGGTGCCGAAGCCTTGTGTTTTTTCGGAGTTGTTTTTGGGGGCAAGAGGCCTACGGTACTCATGTCACCTTGTCCCTGCAGCAGTTCTTTGGCGTCAAGGTCAATCTCGAGCTCAGAGTCGGAGTCTTGTTTGGAGAAGGCTTCCTGCCTCAATGTCTTCTTGGCCGGAATCTTGACTGCAGATGTCTGGCGTATCTTCGATGCTTTGACACTGCATCTCTTGACGTCGAGCCCTAGGAGTTTTCTTTGATCGAAACGATCTGTAAGCATCACAGTCTTCTTCTTTGTGCTCGGGAGACAAGCACAAGTTGCACACTTCATTTGAGTCGGTACGCGGATACTTCGCGTGGCACAAAGGACAGAATTTAAACTGATTCCGATCCATCAACGGAGAGCTGGCGCGGTTAGGCCCGAAGGCCGTCCACAAAGCTTTCCGATCAAAAAGTCGATTCCATTGACGTAACGATACACGGAGAGGTGGAGGAAACGCGTATGAAACAATACCGTCGAAGGTAGAGAGGACTGCTCATCGAGGGGAGTACAGCAACACACGTCCGAACCCGATGGCGGTAAAAAAACAATGTGACAATGGAGTCGATGACCATTTTTTTTTTTAAACATTTTTATTGCAGATTCATAAACAATCATTGAAATAATTCGACCTTCCCGTCCCTGATCAACATAAGGCACAGTTCAGTAATAAAATTGCACACAGCCATTCAGCCCACATCCCGGAGGCCGGGCGGCGTTCGTGTCCAATCCGTCAGAGATATTAAGGAAACCACCTCACAGAGGTATCCGGTCAACAACATAATTCAGTATCTGCTTTTCTATAACTCCTAACCCCCTCCCCAATACAATCATCCGAATACAGTGTTCCATAAATAGTGAATAATGTCAGTGCAAATGCAACTCGCTACATCCACTCGTACTTCGGAAGACCCCCGTTCGAGATCTCCTAACCTTCCACAGTTAACCAAGCTATGCGTTTGTTGAAGATCTGTTCCACGGGCGCTCCTTCATTCGCCCATATCGGAGTCTAGCTTCTGCTGAAATCCTCCCTCTATCTTTATCGGATCCCTGTTAACCCCCACTTATCCCTCCCCCCTCAACTGCTGCTGATGTGAGCCATAACCATATATTCTCAATCAAGTCTTCGCTACCTGAGGGATCCATACATACATATCTTCGTGTCCCATGGAACCTCCTACACTGACCATCCCCTAGTCTTCATCCTCAGTTAAATAGTCCTTTAGAGCCTGCACTATTGCCTCCCAGGCCCTCGCCATTTCTAGGCCCTTCACATTTGCTGTACGAGTGGCTTGTCGTAACCTAACCACACTTTCACTCCTAGCCCATTTCTGCAATTCGTTCATCCATCCATCTCCTGGCTGACGGGCCTTCCTTCGATTTCCAATGCCAAGTGATCTCTCTCTGGGCCAGAATAAGTCCCAAGTCAATGAATTTACTTGTGATTTTCGTCTTGGCCGTGTGAGGGAACCAGAGGAATAGACATGTCGCCATGTCGTACTTCACCTGTCGATCAGTGACTGCGTTAAGAAACTCCCCCACCTCCGACCAATACGTCCCTAGTCTCGGGCAGCCCCATAGTAAATGGTCCAACTCTACCTCAGGTGTCAAGCATCTCGGACATGCTGCGTCCTGTACCCGGAAATACCTCCTTATCTTCCCCGGGGTCAAGTAGGCCTTATGTATTACAAAGAAATGCACTTGCTGAAAGCGGGCATTTCTGCACCCCTTCCACGTTCTCTTCAAAATGTGTCCCCAGATTGTATCTGGTATGGGTTTTCCTATGCTCTCTTCCCATTTTTCTTTCAGAGTTGTGAGCGGCTCCAGTCCCTCGTGCAACATTCAAGAGTGGAGGCAGGTAACCGCCTTAATTGTACCCGTAGCCATTACTACATATTGACAGGCCATGGTTGTACAGGGTTCTGCTAACCCCGCCTTCCAGTGCTTCTGCATCGCCGCTATGACCGCCGCATGTAATAGGAAACTCCCATTCGGGAGGCCAAATTGATGTTGGAGCACTCTGAAGGGCACCAACACCCCATCAATATACAGGTCCCCCACCACTTGAAGGCCCAAATCCTCCCATTCCAGTAATGGGGACCAGTCCCCCCCCCATGCGGCAGTGCTGTCAGCATCCCCAGAGGGATCTCCGGTGCGTACGGGCGCGTTGCCTTCGCTCTCTTTAAGCTCCTATGCCAGCATAGTCGCAAGGTCCTCTCCTCCATGGTTAAGCCCCTTAACTCTAACTTCTGTTGCATGATTATATATGATAGGATATGTCTCTGAATGCCTGTCCTTTTATCTTGGTCCGGACCTCTAAACTCTTTGGCAATGTTTTGTGTTAGTATCTGTAGTTGTGCCACCAGATAATATAGCACGAAATCAGGGACCGCCATTCCCCCTTCAAGCTTGGGTCTCATCAACATATTCAGTGCCACCCTGCGCCTTCCATGTCCCCATAAGAAGTCAGTCGTCAGTGTTCTCAACTCTTTGAAAACCCGCTGGGGGATCCATACCGGCAATGTGCGAAAATAGTAGAGCAACCGGGGCAAAGCCACCATCTTTAGCAGTGCCACCCGGCCCTGTACCGAGAGGTGGAGGGATGCCCAAAAGGTCATGCACCCCTTCAGAGCCCTAATACAGAGTCCTATGTTTCCTTCTAGCATATCTGTAGCCTTGTGATATATGCAGACCCCTAGATAAGTAAAGCACGATCCTTCCCAGATGACATCCACTGTCAGGGGTGGATGGGGCATATTCACCCGCAACGGAAAAACGCATGTCTTATTCCAATTGACCTTAAGGCCCGACAGTCTTCCAAAACTCGACAGCATTGCAACTGCACCCTCTAACGCCGTTCCTGTATCCTCCAGGTACAGCAACAAATCGTCCACATACAATGAGATATAATACGACTCCCCGCCACTTACGATCCCATTGTACACCTCCCCAGAACGCGCCTGAGCCGCTAGGGGTTCTATTGCTAGCGCAAACAACAGTGGAGAGAGCGAGCATCCCTGTCTCGTCCCTCTATGCACCGGGTAGTCAGAGGATATCACAGGACCCAGTCTCACCCTGGCCGTCGCGAAAGAGTAGAGAACCCTCGTCCAGTGCCCGAATTGTTCACCTAAGCCGAACTTCTCCAGTACCTTATCAAGGTACATCCATTCTAGGCTGTCGAAAGCTTTCTCGATATCTACAGACAACACTGCTGGCATCTGGTCTGGCTCCAGTTGGCTCTTTAGCACTCGAACTAGGCGACGGATGTTAACTGAGGTGTTCCTAGTGGGAATGAACCCGGCTTGGTCTGTGAGAATCAGTGTGGCAATAGTCTAGTGGCCAAAATGCGACTTAAAATTTTATAGTCCACCGTCAGCATGGACATCGGTCTATATGAGGTGACATCGGTAGCCTCCCTACCAGGCTTCAGCAACGGGACCACCAGCGCCTCCCCCATCGATTGAGGCAGACGCCCCAGCTCCAGAGTATACCTCTAGCAGCCTGGGTTTCAAAACATCAGTGTATTTCGCATAGAATTCGACCGGTAGGCCATTAACCCCCGGCGTCTTGTTCCTAGCCATCTGCTTGATGGCTACTCTAATCTCCGATACCGTTATATCACGGCCCAATTCCTCCGCGCTGTCCTCATCTAGCACCGGGAGTTGAACGCCCGCTAGATAGTTCTCAAGGTCAGAAGCTTCGGCGTCCAATTGACTCCCATATAAAGTTGTGTAATAATTCAAGAAGCGTGACAAGACTGCAGCCTGCGAATAGACCACCTCTCCCGTCCCCTCCCGTATGCTCATGATTGGGCTCCCTCTAGGTTCTGGATTCGCAAGTTTCGCCAGCAGCGTACCCACCTTGTCCCCTTCTGCATGCACCTTGGTAGTATACAACTTATAGTCATAGCTCCTCAATCGTTCCGTTTCTGTCGCAACCAGTTCCCTCGCTTCCTGCAACCGGGCCTGTAGTTCTGGTCGCTCTGGCCTTTGCTGCTCTAGGTCTCTCAGTACACTTTCCGCTTTTCCCACATCAGCCAGGACCGTCGCTTGTTGGCTCGAAAACCTACCAATGCCCCTCACCATTACCTTTAGGGCATCCCATTCCACTGATCTAGTAGTGGCCGTACCTCCATTTTCGCCAAAGTAATGCTCAATACCCTGACGGACAGTATCACTGAGCACCCGGTCCTCTAATGTATCAGGCCGTAACCTCCATGTGGGGACGGCTGATCTCACTCGCTGCCACTAAACAGATATCAACAGAGGATTATGATCTGATATGGTTCTAGTTAAATATTCCGTGTGTGTCGTCATGGCAGCTATCGGTCCACTACTTAGTATAGAATCTATTCGCACATGTAAAGCATGTATTGCCGAGAAAAAGGAATAGTCCCTGAAGTCAGGATGGTGCTCTCGCCATACGTCAATGAGGCCCCATCTCTCTTGCCAGTCCTTCCTATGTTTAGCTAGTCTGCGCACTAGGGAGTCGGTCAGTGGTGGGTGTGATTTATCCAATAATACATCTGTAATGGAATTGAAGTCCCCCCCTAGTATTATAGGGCCTGCCAGAAAGTGAGCCAATGAACCAGTTAATCCATCAAAAAAGCGGGCCTGGTCCATATTGGGAGCATACACACTACTTAAACCAAATCACGGCCGTATAGCCTCCCCTCCACCGCTACAAATCTACCTTCAGGGACTACCAAATGGTTCGTGGCCTGAAAAGGGATTCCCGCTCTCACCCAGATCAACGCTTCCCTGGCAAATGCCGAATAGGTCGTGCCAAACACCTGGCCTTGCCACCGCCTCTGTAGGGCATTACATTCCTGTTTGGTGAGATGAGTTTCTTGCAGCAGCGCTTTCTGAATGCCACGCCTAACCAAATATACATGCACCTTATAACGCCTTGACATGGTTCGAAGTCCACGGACGTTCCATGTGAGACATTTCAAATTAGGTAACATCCCCATTGTAGTCATCCCTCATCCGCCCCAACAGTGTCTCTCGACTGCCCCCATCATTGCAGCAAAACCCCACACTCAAAACTCCCCTCAAAACTCCCACATTCTCCCCCCCCCCAGAACAGGACCCAATAACACATTATCAGCCCCCATCCAAACTTCCAACACAGCACACATACTTCTATTCTGTAGTCGCCACTACAGATGGCCTTAAGGACAATAGGAGAGTGGTTCAGGGCCAGCGGGGGGTGGGTCACGCCCTCACCCCGAGCCCAAGATTCCATATAATGGTCCGTCACAGTACCTGCTGATCTGTAGTTTACCGGGGTCAACAGTCCCATCAGAGACAATTATCAGTAGTCCACCCTCGGCGTTGTCATTCATTAAAAATCCCATCTGCCGTTTGGGGGGGTGACCAATGAATGGTCCTCCCGCGCTATCTGCATCCGAGAGGTCCACGCCAGATTTTACCCCTCCATCTTCAGATTCCGAGCCCACCGACTGCCCTTCTTGTTGCGAGCCCGTTATCACTGCTGTCGCCACCAGAGCCCCTTTTCTGTCCGCTGCCATTTGGCTATCCTGCATCGTCCTCTTGATTTTGTTGCGCTTGCGGATGCGTTGCGATTTGTGCACCTGGACAGGTTTCTGCCTTTCTCGGTCCCCCCTACCTCCGCGGTCCGTGCCAGCCCTGTATGATTCAAGCCAAGTCCATGTTTCTTCAGGGGTCTGGAAGAAGTGTGTCGACCCGTCCATAATCACTCGTAACTTAGTTGGGAAGAGCAAAGAATATTGTATACCTTCATCCCTCAGTTCTTTTTTCACAGCTAAGTAAGAGGCCCTGCGTTTTTGAACTTCCTGAGTATAGTCCGGAAAGATCGTGACTGCACTGTTGTCCACCTGGAAAGGGCCTGCCGATCGCGCTCTCTGTATCAACAGATCTCTGTCTTTGAAATGCAATACCTTGACCACCACTGGCCGAGGCGGGCGGCCCGGTAGAGGCGGTCGGGCTGGAACCCTATGCGCCCGTTCCAAGGAAAAAAAGGGGGATAGGCCCTCTGGGGCCACTACCGTCTTGAACCAGTTCTCCATGTAAGCGACTGCATCATCCCCTTGAGATTTTTCGGGCAGACCTACTACCCGTACGTTGTTCCTCCGATTACGACTTTCGGAATCTTCTGCCCTCTTTTCCAGTGTCGCCAAGCGATCGAGTACATCAGTCAGCTTATGTTCTGCTGTCACCAACCCAGGCTTGAGTTCCTGAAGCAGTAGTTCATTTTCTTTTACTCTATCTGCTAGCTTTGAATGATCCGCCCTCAAGAGACCCAATCCTGTTGCGACCTGCGCAATATCCTGATGTAGGGACTCCTTGGTCGCCGTTATGGCTTCTAGTATCCCATCCAGACGTTTGTTCAGTCTCTGCTCCTGCGCCGTTCCCTCTGGGTCGGTTTGAGCATTGCGGTCTGCTTCCAGCCCTTTCGCCTGATCTTGCTCCTGTTTCAGTTTCATCTCCCGGCTGTTCGTGGCCATCTTGGTCGCCAAAACCACTGTTTCTTTCACAAGTGTGTGCAGTTCGCCTGTTCTTTATTGAATGCCAGGTCGGTACCCCTCCAGATAGGTTTCTGCGACGACCCTGTCCTCCCTTCTGCTCGTGTACACCACTTCAGTGATCTGAGTCGTCCGTGAACCTTGGCTGCTCCCACCACTCTACCGTTGATAGGGTGACCTCCTTTCAGGCTTTCAGGATACACGTGGGTCAGACCATATTCTCCTCCTATCGCTTACCTCCCCGCACTAGCCCTGGTCACTTTACAACTGCGCTATACCCGCTGCTGGGACCCGGTTGTAGGTCGTCACGGCACTCCAGGTGCATCCAATCCAGGACTCCGCACCCGCGTCTGAGATGGCCGTTCACGGTCGGATGTTTCCTGTTCTGGCAGCTCGTCTATCACCCCCAAAAGTTCTTTGCCTCTCTCAAAGAGGGAGTCATCGGCTTACGAGCGTTCCTCACTCTGGCGCTCCCCTTCTACGTGCCATCTGCACCCCCCAAAAATCGATAGTCGGCTGGGGCCCCGTTTAATAGCACTGCAAGGATGGTAGTGCCAGTCAGTTGAGCCAGGACCAGTAAATGAGTGCTCGTTGTTGCCCAGGGAGCTACTCTGTGCGATCCTAGGATGCCGCCTTTCTGCTGTTACTGTCCGGTCCCTCTGTGTCCTCCCTTGGTCCGGTCACGCCACGCCAAAGAGCTGCCCCACGTCGCTAGTCTCGTTATCGGGCGTTGGCCCGTATCGTGGCACGTACCTGGGTGCATCTCTCAGCGTCCCGCCTGCAATCAGCCTTTCCGTCGTTCCTGCGATCCGCTGCTCTCCACAGGGTCGCGAAGTTTTACACAGGGTCGCGAAGTTTTAACGGGGTCCCGGCGTGGAGCCGCCGACCACCTATGAACCCGGAGCGGCGGCTCTAGGTGATTACACACCTGTGCACTCACGAGGCCGGTGCTTCTCACATCCGCTCTTCGACAATCCGTGGCCGGTTCCTCCACAGCAGCAGTTGTCTCGGACTGCACTCGGGAATCGGGACCTTCCTCTCGCGGCCGCCCTCTTAGGTAGCAGACGTCGCATCCGCATTCCCGGTCCTTTGAGGCCGCGGGTGGTTCCAATCTTCTCTAGCTCCCTCTTTCAGCTTCTCCGTGGTATGGTCCCCACTCCGCTTGCCCTTCCAGCTTCTTTCCTCATCTTTTCTCGCTCCTGCGTTGCTCCGCTTCACTCCATTTATATTCCCCAATTCGGGGCTGCCGCCATCTTGTACTCGGATCGCGGCACCTCCAACTTTGAGAACGGCTCTCCTCACGCCGTCTGGCACTCTGTTTCGCCGATAGTGAGCTCCTTAACTGCCCCCGGTTTTCCGAGCAGAACGCCTGTACCGTGCGCTGCGCTTAGGCAAGATTACCAGGAGAAATTACGGGATCGGGCGCGGAGCTACAGGCTCACGCCGCCATCCCCATCGGCGCCCAAGCCACGCCCCCATGGAGTCGATGACCATGCTCGATCATCGAAAGGAGAAGTCACCTTACCTGGTCACTAGGAAAGACTTCTTCAAAGAAAAACAACTTGCAAACATCCTGACCTAACACTAGATGGCAGGAGTGTGCAAAGCATGTGTATCTACAGCACACATGCCTCGAATTGGTTTTTCCTCTTAATTTTAAAAAAATTACTACAAGATGCCCAACTTCCTTTCAAGTATGCACAGCGGCCATCTTTGCACCATTTAGGAAACACACTATGTCCCTTAACAGCAGCAAAAGAAGTTGTCCGTATTATAAATACAAATTTGTGCTTAAAGATTTTTTTATGCACTCATCTATCCCATAAACCTATACACCCAGAGCTATCCTTCCCTCCATTCCATATCCATTAACGCAATCAACCACAATCATAAATCCATCTGAATTTGAGTGGATGTTGTCTACATGTCTTTCTGCGTTGTATACATGTGTGCCTGTGGATATAATTCCCTTTAGCTAGGACGTTTGTGTAAACTGGGAGTCTATATAGCTTTAGGCCTGTAAGTACATGCATGCCTTTATATGAGTGTTGCTCCATCTAAACATGTTATTACATATGCACATACAGCACACTTGTGTGCCTCTGTGTGCATAAACTGAAGAGCACTTTAGAAGACAGTGGTTTGGGAGAATTAGTAATGGTTGCAACATAAAAGCCTTCACTGCACTAACTTCCAAAGAGCATTTCTGAAATAACACACTCTTCTGCCTGGTCTAAATGTAAATTACCCTGGCAAAATTTAAGAAATGAGGACAACATTTGTAAAGTTTCACATTACATAATTTCACGTACATTTTTGGAGTATGGGTTTGCACAGAAAATCACAAATATTTTCTTCAAGAGCTACTCGATGGGTCCTCACAAGACAACCTGCCAAAACACACTTGGCTTTAAAAACGTAATTTCACAAAATGTAATGAATAAAATATAGCAATTTCGCAATCACCTACTACTGAGCAGGATTGTGACCTACCATTTTTTATAGTAATGTGTTTACTATTTACTGAAGAAGTGAGAGTGTGTTAATCAGGATATAATTGCTCCATATACTTACCAGTGATCGTGTGTATGGAGTTGAGTGGAGCAGTACTCATCATATTAATCCCAAACAAGAGTATCAACGCAATAATTAAGCTGACAAGGAAGTATACTGGCAAAGCAATTGCCCAGTACCTGTAATAAAGAGAAATATTTGAGTGGCAAGATACAAAGATTATGTTAAAACAAGAAAATGATTATTTCACCTACTTTCTCTCAATCCGATTTACAATGTGGGTGGCGCATTTATTCAGAGGTAAAAGTAAAATTGCCTTAAAGCAGGACAAGTAACCCCCACTTTAAAGAAACCCAACGCAGACTGTTCTGATCCTAATAACTTCAGACTCATCTCCACCATACCTGAGCCTATTCTTGCAAAGCCCTTAGAAAAATGTGTCCAGATCCAACTCTGCAATCACATAGACAACTATCAACTCCTTGAGCAACACCAATCAGGATTCCGGTAAAGGTCACAGCACTGAATCTGCACTTACCCATGTTGTTGATGACATACTAAAAATGCTGGATCGAAATTAATCATGCCTTTTCATACTCCTTTTCACCCCTGAGGCGGAAGCCGGGGGCCCTTGAGCACTCTTGCTCCTTTTGATTTGCAAAACGCGAACAGGAATTATTGAATTTAAAAGCTGTACTTTTAAAAACTGTAAATATTTTACTGGATCGATTTTAAATATCCTGTTGGCCCTACCTTTGGTGCAAGAACTACGTTGCCCAGGGCGGCCTCACACCCCCTCCTCAGCTGATAAGCGTCGCTAGTTCGGGCGCTCGGCGCTGAATTCATTGTGGGCGCCATCTTGGGTAGGGGTAGGATCGCGGTCTAGTTGATCGACGATCCCACCCTCCTCACGCCCCCTACACTGGATATAAACATCAAAGTCCCCCGTCCGCGCAGCGGGCGGGCGCAGCGGGCGCGCCGGCGGCGCGCCAAAGGCAAGCCCGTCTGCGCCCGTCCGCGACCGGACGGGACCAGGGGCCATACCCCCTGTGCAAGGCGGTTCAGAGTGTGGCAGATCGATGAGGTATGATTCTATCACACTAAAAAACTTAATGCCCCCGATCATTCACACCTGTCAGCACTCCATTCTCCCGGACTCTCCATCCGGGATCTGCTCTCACTGTACATTCTCACTGACCAGCTATCAAGACAAGTCCCCCCCTGGCAAAACCTACAAAATGTTTCTTTTAAATTGCCGGTCATTGACCAAACATGCCACGCAAATGTCTCTCCTGCTGGAGGAAAACGAGCCAGATGAATTATTCCTAACGGAGACCTGGTTAAAAGATGCCTCTGACTCGGATATCACCTCTTTTCTGCAAATGGGATATACTTTGCAGAGATTAGATAGATCAGAAGGTAGAGGAGGCGGCCTAGGCATCCTTCTTAAAAATCATTACCTCTGTAGAACCTCATCGGCCGGTATTTCTAACTGTGAGAGTATGCTATTTACTCTTGAATTTTCACCTACAGACTCATTCTCTGGTGTACTTATCTACCGCCCCCCCAATCAAATAGGAGATTTCATCGAATCACTCCAGTCAAAAATAGCTAACTTTGTGGTTAGTAGATCCTACTTCTCTATATTAGGAGATATAAATATCCACTTAGATGATCCTAACAATTCCATGGCTAAGGCATTTCTGGACAGTATGGCAGCTCTCCAGATTATATAGAAAGGCTTTGTGCCTACGCATGAAAAAGGCCATCTTCTTGACGGTGTTTTCAGCAATGATAATAGACTGGAAGTAGGGACCCCACTACCTCTTACCTGGACAGACCACTGTTTAATACCTATTCAGTGGATTCCAGCTACGCCACTTCAGCCCTTTCCTCGTACTACCCTTTTTGGAAGAGACTGGTCCAAAGTCTCCCCAGACCAATGGGCCAATTTACTCTCGGCTGCCCCCCCCCCAAAGGGCTTCAGACCCTGCAGTGCAATACGAGAACTACATCAAATGGCTGTGCACAGCCTTGGACTCTATTGCACCTATCAAAGCCCTTAAAGAAAAAACTAAGTCCAAGGAATCACCTTGGTACACTCCTGAACTTAAAGAACTAAAAAGGGCGTGCAGAAGATTTGAAAGAAACTGGAGGATTTCTCGTAGTAAGATAGACAAAACCACACATCTTGAAGCCATCAAAAAATATAAATTAGAAATCAGACAAACTAAAACTTCATACTTCGAGGAAAAT